>NC_092459.1:62852050-67852050 GCF_047495875.1 Pithys albifrons albifrons
CAATCTCAGCCAGCAGAGGAGTAATTTGTCACTGTCAGGGTGAAAATCTAAAAAGAAAAAAAAAAAGAGAGAAGGACTCCATGCTAAATTGGAATCATATAAATTTTTGATTTGCTAATTGACTGATGCTGCAGTTCAATCAGCTGCCTTGAAGGTGTAAATAATTCAGTATACAGTCAGAAATAAAAGCATAATGTGCTTCTACTGAAGTCATATTAGCATTCACTGCACCAGGACACACCTGACCATGATTTTTCCACAGATACCCTTTAGTTATGTTCTAGCTCTATGCTGGCAAGTGCACTACACTAATAAATAAAACTACCTCTAAAAATATTTAGGCTTTAATATTAAGAAACATGATGCAAGAGATAGTTTAAAATATTTTCTCTCCAAATATTCTAATAAGTCAGTCCAAATACTTGCAGAAATGCTGGAATACATTTGTATAACACTAATGCAATTATAAAACATAAAAAGTGCACAAATGAAAATTCAACATTTCTATCAACTTTTAATTATCCTTTTTCCTTAATCAATCACTTTAAATGTCATATGCAAAGTGTATTTCTTGCAAAATGCATCTCATCAGTGTTCATACAATGAGGGTATTGTAGAATCTATATAGGTAGTTGCAATAGTTTATGATTTACAATAGAGGAATGATTTTCAGATCCTTTGTACCACTTGTGTTAATTAAAAATGTTTCTTTAAAAGCTGTTGCTTAAGTAAAACTTATTTTCAACTGGCTAGACGCTTTCCCCTCACCTAAATGAAGGATTTGTAGCCATTGTATAATTTTGAAATGCATTTATACTTTCTAGAACATAAATTAAGAGCTAACAAAAATAGCTTGAATATACAAAAAGCCTCATCTGGAGTATGTATGAGTAAAAGATCCAGTTTATTGTTTCCCAGATGCCTTAAGTTAATCATTAATGTCTCATCGACTGGTGGATCTGAAAATCAAATATGGCTACATTGAACCAAAATGTGAGCAGTTGCCTTAGTTGTGAATTATAATTTGCACAAATTCTAGTTATACTACTTTTTTTGCATAGCACCGAAATTTGCCAGACACACCCTATGCCTCAATAAAGCTGTTTTCCCTGTCCTTATCCCTCCAAACATATATTTAAAGCAGGTTCAGTTTAAACAACTTATATGAAGAATTTATCCCAGGCAAAGAGCAGATTTAATTGCCAGTAGCAGTCTTGCAGTGGTTTTTGCAATGGAAATCTAGGTTTCTGATAATGAAAGGCTTACACCAAATTCCCCAGTGTTTTCAATGTGGATTTAATCTGAATAAAGTGTGCAAGATGAGGTTCGAAGGTGTTTGGTTTGACTGAGCATTTGATTCTGCTTTCAAGTGAAATCAATGATGTCATTGATTCAGTCATTCACACCTTTTACTTGTCATAGATTGAACATTTCCTTTTACAATAGTGTTTAAAAGTGAAAAGCAATAGTCAAGTAGTGGGAAAACATGAAATATTATAATGGGTTGAATACAAACTGCCAGGATTCAGTTTCCAAACAACCAGCTCTTGCTTACTCTGATAGTTGACTAAGGAAGAAGGATAAGTCCTGTCAGTCTGTATTACTTTCGAAAAAAATTTGAAAATCAGTTTTATGAGTATATTGGTTTATACTTAGGGTTCTGAAAAACCTGAATCAAAGGCAAATCCCCAGATTCCCTACTAGACCAAGAGGAAAGCTAGAGTAGGAAAAATCCTGTGATAGGAGCCTAAATATCCCCCAATGCTCAGCCTAAAGACCTAACAATGAAAGCAAAAGAGGCAGGCAAGCAGGCAGAGCAGATACCAGTAGAGGTCATGTCACATAACAGAAGGTGTATAGCAGAAATTATATCTGCAGGTCCTGCTTCTCCTTCTGTGTGCTCTTTCATGTTCTGGCATAACAATAAGAAGGGAGTGTTATGGGGAAAGCCTTACTAAAACATGGATGTCTCACCAGTGTTTGGTTCACCATCTGAAAGACAAGTTGTTTTATTCCTCTGGTCAGGGTAAGTTACTGCCTTAGTCCCAATGGGAAGAGAAAGGGATCAGCAAGGGGAAAATGAGCTGGCTCACTGGATTAAACAGAGAGGAAGTGTCCTGCAGTATCATTTAGACTGCAAGTAGGAATTAAAATTTTGTTCTAAAAGATGAAAACAAAAAGTATAGAAATGTCAAGGATTTTTTAAAGTTTTTCAAATTCCAATAAAATATTTGTAATTTGGTCTTTTTTATCTCTTATTATGTAGCTGCCTCTGGTTCTCTGGTGACTTGTGCATCATTCTGGTAACAGCTGCGACAGCCTTCCAGATGCAGGGGAAAGGAGATTGAGTTAAATTCAGCTTTGCTCTAACCAGTTGTCTGTATGTATATTTTAGATGTTCATATGGAGTACAACTACCATCTCTGACAAAAGCATGGCAAATAATCATGATTATGGTAAAGCTTAAGACTCGCATTAATACATCTGCTTATCCCTATTACATAATTACTGTGAAGAACATAAGAAAGAAGGGAAAATTTGGAAACAGATTTTGCGAGCAGAATCTCTACTGTTTGGAGAGCGGAGGGGCTCAGACTCTTCAGCTGTAAAATCCTGTTCAGGTTGCTGCCTGGTCACTGGTACAGGTCTGAGAGTTAAACAGATTTTTCAGCCCTGAAGCCCCTGGACAGTCAATCCTGGATGGAGGTAGATGCAGTTATGCTATGTCAGCATTGCAGCACACCTAAACAAGTCTCCTGAGCGGAAATACTGCAGTCCTGGGATATCTCCCAGATCACACCAGTAGGAGAATGTGTGCTGGACCAGACTGTGCTGGTTGGTGGATTCACCAATGGGCTTCACAAATACCAACAGAAAGACATAATATATTTGCTTCTCATTAAAACAAACAAACAAATAAACCCAGTAAAACAAAACACTATTTACCCTCTCTTTGCCCCATTTCTCAAATGAACAGCAGAAATAGGTATCTTCATTTGCACTGCCACTGCTATATATGAAATACTGTAACCTTTCCAAGGTTGCCAAGCCCATTGTTCTCCCTCTCTCCCTCCCTCTCTCCCTCCCTTTCTCCCTCCTTCTCTCCCTCCCTCTCTCCAGTGATTTTTTGCTCCAACTCATTGCATTAATTTTTAAATTAAAGTTAAATAAAAAAATAAGTTGATTGCAATCCCTTAGAGCTTTGGTTGTACCCTTCTGCATGTCCAGAAACAAAGATAAGGCTCTGACCCTGGTAGGAAATGCAGAGCATGGTCATGAGGCACACAACTGCTGTAATCCCATCAATACAGCACCAGGAGGGATTGCTGCTGCTGCTGCCTTCCAAGGTGTGTGTGATCTGAATACGGTGCTGAATTCCAGAGCCAGGAAGGTGGCTGCTCCCACCCCAGAGCTTAAAGTGACTATTTTTGGAAGAGAGGAATCTAAGCACTCTTCAATGCATTGCTTATCCGGCCTCAGTAAATTCCAGGGTCGGGTTGTGCTAGACATGGAACTTGGGGAGCACCCTGGGAACATCACCAGCTATGGGGAGCATATGTGCAGAGCTCAGTACGGATCCTAGCTCATTGATGTGGATTTAGCCCCCAGACAACATTATGATGACCAGACACACAAAACAGGATCCTGATTTACCATCAGAGGGAAAAATAACCTTTTTGTAGCATGAATGTTTGGGCCTGAAACATGTAACATGACTTTATTTCACCTTTCCTACCCTTTTTTTTACTTATGGTAAATCTCTTTTTCAGCCTATGGTAAATCCTCTCTGTTTCAGACTATCTTAGAGCATTTTTTTCCATAGTAACATGGTTCACTCTTGCAGAAATGTATGCAAATTAACTTTTTATGAAAAATGGAGGCAGAAATAAAACATTATGCTGCTCTTGCAAAATAAAAAATCATTAGTGATTGCCAAAAGCAACAAAGTTGATCTCTTGGCAGCATATTGAAAATAATTACAAATTTTCTATTCTGTTTCAGTCCTGTGAATGGCAGACCAGCCCTTTCACAGACAGGACACAAAATAATTCTGACCCCATGATAACTCACTCATCTACCTCAGCCCGACCAGTTTTACAGAAGCATTGTTTCAGACAAGCCATATTTTCAGTGGAGCTTTGAGAATGAGGGAGAGAGCAAACACTCTTCATTACTTGAAAAGTGCCAAGGATGCTATAAGCATACCTCAGGCAGATTTAATTGTAATATTAATTAACTGGTTCACTTACTCACTAATTAATCTGCGGCCCCATCTTTTTCACACTAATGTATTTCAGAAGCAGATTCAGAAGAAATGTTAGCAGAGTTTCTTATGACAATCTCTGAACTGAAATTTTCAGAAATACATGTACAAAAATTGCATTAGCATCAGAATGGCAATGCTTTATCTACTCATTTGATTAGTCATTTAAAAGTAGGAAAAGACAGCTACTTATTGACTGGATAGCATGACTAAAAGACAATCAAAACATATCTTAAGAAACAATTCTTAGGGTTGCTATACACTAATAAATATAAGTACTAGTGATATCTATATAGCACGTAATGCTGTCATGTCGTCAACTACAAGCATTTCTCAACCACATGTATTAATATTCAGCCAGTACTATGAACTAGACAAAAAATTCCAGTGGCTGTATCCTGCACACTCTGCCTTATTATTCATCTTTTCTGCAATATTTTTTCAGCTGTTCCATGCAGATAACTGCTCCACTGTCTATGAAAGTCAACCTGCAGGAAAAGCATTCCCCCACTAATGACATTGCATTTTGCAGATTTGGAAACAAGATATTTCTGCTACCAGAAAGAGGAGACTGCCAGCCTGCTGATGAGATGCACAGCACTGTTACTTGTTCGTAAGGGGTGATGACACTGGAGTTTAATCTAAGGTACTCATAGATCAGGCTTAGAAGCATTTTCAATATATTGGTTACAATTCCCTTCTGACAGGAAACCTTTCTTAAGACAGCTTCAATTTATAAAGAAATAGACAAAACCAAGCAAATAAACAAATCCACATGTTTTTCTTGCTGCTTTGCTAGTGCAAAGATGAAGTGCTTCTGAAGGAGAAGTAGAGAAGAGCATATTCAGACCTCCTGCTTTAGGCTTTGGGAGGTATGTAACTTCAGTGCTAACTAAAGGGCCAAGACAAGGTTTGCACATATTGCAGCATGATAAAGTGATTGTAGCACTAAGTGCAAACATCTTTTATCACCTCTTGTGAGTTAAGACCTGTGAAAAAGGAAGACCAAAGAGACTAAATGACTTTCCTAAGATCACACAGCAAACCTGAGGGAAATTAGGAAGCAAGTCAATGTCTTCAAGCAGGTTAGCACAGGCATATATTCTGCCTTTAGAATGTTTTTAGAGGTAGGCAGAATAAATACCATACACAGAAGAAATGATGGCATAACATGATGTAACGGATTATTGATAAAATTTTGTGACAGGCTGCATAGTGTTATCATGGCTTCAAGACACCAGGGATAAACTATTTCCCAAGCCATGATGTATTTCTTCCTCACTAGAATTACTTAGATTAAGAGACAAAATGCATCCTGCTAATATGCATCGTTAAACTGTTTTACATGGATAGTCCAATGTTTTGGCTCAGCTCTTACTCTAAGGGCTTATTCAAGCTTATGGCTCCAACAATGGTGAAGAAATAATTGTTCATTCTTCAAGTGAACTGCCTCTGAGACTGTAATAAAGTTAAAGCACTTAACACTATCTTTTTGCTGGAAAATTTTTCCCTATCAAAATTGAAGAAAAGTTATTTGTTTTACAGCTAAAGATGTTAACTTTATTAAATGTGAGGTCCTAACCGTCTTTCAGTGCACATTATAAAACAGCCAATGATTCAATTTACACTTGTAAACAGGAGAAATTAGCTGGGAATAACACATCAATTGAAATAGGCTCAAAATGGTCTAAAATATGTCAATGAATATATGTTTAAGACTTTTTTTGTTGAATAACAACCTGATCCCACTATATTCATACATTTTCATAAAAGTTGTGGCTGAGCAAGACATGCAGTCATTATTGTATATAACCTTACAATCATATATTGATAAAAAGAAAAATAATTCTGAAATTTGACAAAATATTAAACCAAAGAGACAAAGGGAAAGCAATGCAACAGTAATAATAAGTTACATTTCTTCCAATTCTTTCTTTGTATACTGGCTCAAAATTTGTTGGTGTTATCAGCCTGCCAAACTGATACACTTCTTCCAAAGTTGTCCAAGTAGAACATTACACTTTACATTAAAAATCTTTCTGGAAACATTACATTTTTGCTATCTGAATTGTTAATGTGCATTGCGAGTAACTCATTCAATTGTCAGAGAAGTAAAACACTGTCCATTTTAATGTAAGAAAATGCTTTTGAAAAAGATACAAATTATTATATGAAGCTACATTTCAAACTAAATACATTTACACCACTTGTTTTGGAAGTCTTTTCTCCAAATTACATCTTAGGTTCTTGCAGTCATTAACAAAGAAGCAGGAGGAGACTTCTGTTCTGTTTGTAACAGCCTTTCAGAAAGGTCTGAAATGGTAAATGCTCAGGGTAATTTGGTGTTCTGCTTTGTCTCAGCAGTTAAACTCTTTCAATAAAGTAAACATTTCATTGACTATAAATTGACTTTTTTCTAAGTAAAGTGGTAAATTTCTATTTGTATCACTTTTGTTCGCAGACTCTATTTATAGAACAATTTTGTGTCAATTTTTCAATCTACCGGACTGAGATTGTCAGTAATTTGTGTAGACTTGGGGAATATTCAGCATCTTGCAATGTCTTGCATCCAGCAGGGAAAGCAAACAAGAAGGACATTAACTCACAGTACTGTGTGATAATTCAGCATGCACCAGCATATCGCTCTCTCTTTAACACACAGTACACAGCATAAAAGAAAATTTTTCAGAGCACACAAGTCAGAAAATATGATTATCTGCAAATGTCTGGGAATCATCCTTGCTTTCTGGATTAAGAATTCACCATGCTTTTCTCCACCTAGTAACTGCCTCATTTTAGGAACAGTCTACTTTTAGTTTTGTAACTTTTTAGAAAAGGTAGTGGCAGGTTTTCCTACAAGGCAGTAGCAACTCCCTTCTAAATAGCTAAAAAGCCAGCTTTACTTCTGTGAAATAAAAGAAACAGTGTGTGTGAGAGGCAGCTGTCATAAGAATTGTATCTGGCCTGGTACACACTTTTGTTGCTTTTTGGATAGAAGAGTCTTGAAATGTTAAAAATTAGCCCTTTGATTCAGCCAAGGCATTTTCCTGTCCTTTCAATGATACTGTGAACATCTTTTGCTCACGAAAAAGTGCATTCCAAGGCATATGAAATGATTAGCTATTGAAGTCTGAGTGAAGAGGGGTATTTGTAACCATCTGGTTGTGAACCCTATAGAGAAGCTATTGATGGGTCTGCTTGTTATTTAAGTGGTAGCCATATCCACACTGAAGTCCCAATTAGGAAAAAAAGAAGTCATTTAATTGGAAAGACAAGTTCACACATTTCAGAATTTTATGGCAGGCCCAGATGAAACCAAAAACTAAAAACCAAAACAAAACAAGAAAAAAAACCCCACACAAATGAAAACCTTAAAAAAAATAGTTATGTCAAAACTGTATTTTTTTCAAATTGGCACAGACGTGACCATATTTTACTCAAAGAAATTATGGACTCTCCTAGATGGGATGGGGGAGGAAAGAAAAATATTTCATCATTTTTCTGATATAAAGAGGCAAGAAAAAGCATGTGTACTCCAAAATGGCACCTTTCCAGGAACCTGATGAAAAATCTGTTATCTTTTGAGAAAGAAATTAATTTTTGGGGTCTTCTAAAATGCACAATGCAAGACTTATATATTTCCAGTATTTTTAATTCTCTGCATGTTGGAGAGCTCTTGTTGTCCCAGTTTAAAAGGCAGTCTATATTTGCTAGACCTGAATGCATAAACTGCACCTAAGGCAGAACTCTTATCTTATTCAGAGATCACTGACTGATTCCTTTCACTTCTGCTGCAACTAACTACCTAAAGTAAGTAATGCACAGCTACTTAGATCCTTTTACCCCTGTACAGACCAGATACAATTCAATGACATTTTTAGTAACTTTATTTTTAGCAACTTATTTTTAGCCGTTTTCCTACAAAAGTGTGTGATGCTGTAATTCTCATGAGCATTTTGTGCATGGTTACTTGAAGTATTAAGACTGTAGTAAAATATTAGGCCAGTATTATGGCTACAGGAATCAATACTTAATAGATTTGAATAATTTTATTATTTATATACTGCATTTGTTTCAAGAGGAAACAAAAAATATCCTTATTACCTAGTAATATTATAATCAGCAAAGGGATTAAAATGTCATGAGGGCTTCAGTCTGAGTTTCATTCTACCAGTGCAAGATAATGTCATTTGAACTCTAAATATAATAATGAAATTACAATTAATATCTTTCATGTGTTTTGGATTGCCATTAGCTAGACTGGTCTGTTCAGTTTGCCCTCCAAACTGAAGACACCTTTTTTCCCCACATACATCAGTGGTAAGTCAGTAGCTATATTTTTAGTATAGATAGATAAGATTATACTGAAAATAACACACCACATTTCTGTTCCTCTCACCTGCATATTAATGTGGGAAATTTTGGGCAATACTTTATATTCTGCAGCAATGAACTATCTGAATATGAAAAATGGGGCAAAAATCCTTATTGCCTAATATACCAGGTTTAAGTAGGTGTTTTTCCCAAGGCAACTATCAAAAATTTCTGGCACTGAATTAGCCACAAAATAATATTTAAACCAACAAATGATACTTGTTGAAAGTGTAAAGAATGTATGCTGAATTCTGAAATACTAAGGATCTTTTCCTAGAAAAATGGGCAGCACATCAAGGGAAAACAAAACAAAACAAAGCAAAACAAAAACCCCACACAACTCCCAAAGAGGGTTTTTTTCCCAATGTCTTTGTCTAAAGACATGTAAGAAATGTGTATTATTAAATAAGCATGTGCTGCAAATCTTCATCGGACTCCTAGGGTTAGATATACTGCAACACATGCTGGAATCAATGTATCTCTAAATGAATGCAAGATAGCAATAGAGGTGTTTGAAAATTTTCCAATACTGATGTCATACCCTAGAAATATATTGGCATCCGTCTTCTGTGCTCAGGTGACTCGTTATGCTGTCTTGTTACAGACTCCACCTTCCCTGGCTCTATTTAAGCAAAGAGGTCAGAAGGCAGAGAGGCACTAAAGTAACTGAGGGTTGCTATAAATGCACCATCATGTTACAATACATGAGGGGTAACTTGCAATGGATAAGCACTTGGCATAGCTCTATTTTTCTTTCTATATGTCAGCTAACAGACCTGAGACTTTAAAGAAGAAACTAGAGTTTAAGTGTGGCTCTGAATTACAGCCTCTTTTCTGATCTGCTCATGGGATGCACTACTTTCAAAATCGGAGTAAAAATTGTAGACTGTAGTTTAGATCTTCCCTTTGCAATCCAAAAGATTCATCCATAACCTACAATTTGTCATCTATTTTTTTGATTTGTACATGTAGTATGTGTTAGCCATAGGTGTTGTAAGGTCAGGCAAAATCCATTTTTATATCCATAACTTCAGTGTGAATTTCAGTAAACTGTCTCCTGTGTCCAAGAGCAAGCAACAGGTGCAGTGTTTGTATTCTTACTGAAACCGATGGAAATATTTAAAATATCACAATGGAGACCAGTAAATTTCAAAAAGATGCATTTTAAAAAAATTGTATATTTCTTTATATAGAGGTGGTCTATGAAGGAACTAACTGACAAAGGAAGAAAAACCCTAAAGATTGTCCAAACGCACAAGCAGTGTCTGCTTAACACTGGAAGGTCTCAGTCCCTAGGAAGAAAATTTCTGGTGTTGGTCCTTCTCAATGCACTCAAAGATTTGACCTCAGGAGATTTCATCAACAAGGATTGCCCACTTTACCAACTAGGATGTATCTGACAGATCAGCCCTTAAATGCAGCAAAACACAAGGGAAGAAGCCTGAGATGAGAGTGACCCAGATTTATTTATATCCTTCCTATGCTGATTTACATCATGTAACTCCTAGGAGCACATTCAGAGCACCAGCTTTTGATGCACAGCAAAGTAACTGCCGTTAAATTTTCTCATAAAAGCTGTTTTACTGTATGTACTTAGGAGACACAAATATTTACTTGAGCAGGATATCTAACTTGGATCTCCCAAAAAACCATACTGTCTAGAAACCAAGGCATTTTTCCTTCTCCTTAGCCAAAGGAAGGTGATTTATTACAATGACCCTGATGTGGAAGAAGATGCTCTTGTTTGCCAGGAGGGCAGCATCCTCCTTCTTCACATTTTCTATCAGCTAGCTTAGATGGCCTTCTGTTGGGCCCTCTGTAACTTGTGTTTAGGTGTCATTCCAGAGGCAGCAAGTGCTGTCATATTATGCACATATTCATACTTGGATCTAGATGGTGATAAGGATGTGGTTCAATCCAGATGGTATATTGTTTACCTGCTGTGGTGGCTGCAGCCTCAACAGGCCATCATAAAACAAAAATGTAACCTATATCTTACAAGAAACCTAAACATCACCTTCACTGAAAATTACGCAACTCATGCCAGTAGCAAGAATCACTGTAGCATTTGCATACAAACCAATCTCACCAGGGCAAATATTTTCCAAAAGAGTACTGTCTAGGAATAGTGTACATTTTAAATGTTGTACTCTTTTCTTCATTATACTCAAATTCACAGATGTTATACTAGGCTATGCAATTGCAGATTTTGTCACAGAAAAATAAGGTAAATTCAGGACTCTAATTAAACGGGTTTGATTGATAGGATTTGGGCTTCATTAGGTTCTAAGAAATCAAACACTCAAATAAATGAGGCATAGATATATAAAGAGAGAGTTCAAAATGTGCATAAATGTAAATTAACTCTGAGTTTTAATGTGTTCCCAAACAAAAAACCTGCAGAAATGGAATTACTAAACAGATCAAAATGTCTGATACTTGAACTATATAGCTTTGGTTCGTTGGCCATCAGTGTTTTGTGCTCTATTTAAATTGTCCACGTTTGTTACAATATTTCTGTTAAAGCTGAGAAATTTTCCTAAATAAAAAAGAATAAGAAAATAGTTAATGAAAAACCCAAACGAAGCCAAACTTTGCATGGAAAATAAAAATTTATTTTTCTGTCTTGGCCGGGCTTTCTGATCAAGAGCAGAGATAAAAATCCCATAAGAGTGAACAATGTCTCAAGGAAAAATGTTATACTGAATACAGGGTTATGAGAAGAGCAATTGAGGACCTTTGTCTTGGCTATTACCATCTCAAGCAAATGCTTTAAACACAAGACTGCTGGCCACCCAATAGCCAACATCTTCTACTCAGTCTGAAAAAAACCCTGTGGTCATGAGGTCTGTTAAGCACAGAGCAGAAGTCTTGAAAAATCACAATTCAATGGGGTAAAGCCATTGTTTCTTGCCCAGTTCTATTCCTTAAGTGTTGATCACTGAATATGGAAAACAAAAAATTTGATGCTCTGACATAGTTTCTTAAAATTTATTCAGCTAAAAAATTTACAAAAATTAAATTATTTGTGAAACAATCAATCAAAATTAGGTTTCCAGTGAGCTTCTTGTGTAAAATACACAGATCATTCATTTGATCTAGGACAACATTCCCTATTTAACATTGTAACCTATTTCTAACAGTGCTGAGGACCAGTTGCATGAGCAGGTAAAAATCTAGAAAACAAAGGATAAAACATAATTCATTAAGACGTAGTATTTTATATCTAATATTATACAATATACAACTCATTTTAAAAAAAAGCAAATTTTCCACCATTGTAATCTGAACAGTATTTGCTTTAAACATTACAGGCTCACTCTTTATACATGAGCAATTTTTTCTGAATAAAAATGAAAGAGACTCATCCAAAAGTTTTAGTTTTGCAAAATGTCCTTGTATTTCAATGGAACAAAATATGCCTGCTGCTATTTCATTCAATAATGACCTGTGTGCTCTCAGCTCCCGATGGCTCTCCACGTGATTAGTCCTTCTAGACAAACAGGATTGTTTCTCCACTTCTGTAATTGATTCTGATGTGCAGGTCTGGACATTGCTTCTGTGTTGTGCCACTTTGATTCGCCTATTTAATTGAAAATGTGTTATGTTTACAGAACATCAGAGGGAGTATATAATCCGTGCAGAAAAGTCTGTTGAAGCAACTCTAAACCACGAGATGGCACTAGTGTTAACACTTTTTCATTAGCACTTTGCTTATGCTCTGTTATATAACCTACACCTCGGTTTATGTTAAAAAATAATTGCGATTCCAGTTCATATTGGCATCGTTAAATCTCTAACCTTATATCCAAATTTTTAGCCATGACTTTCACACTAGCAGGGAACATGCAGTAAGTCACACTATGGAACCCATCCTGCTACCTCTGTCAGCCACCTTTCCCAAGCCAAAGGAAGGAACAATGACACTGGTGTATAGAGGCATCAGTTGGCTCATTACAAGGCAGATTGAGTCCAAGTGCCATGATTCAAGGACTTTGGAACACATCTGAGCTAGCATAAATCTACTGGTCTGCATGGCACTGTGCTTTACCACGCAGATGGACTGTGTGTACTGGGGACACCCATGAGCTATACCTACACCTCACTGCTCTATGCTGGATATGCCTCAAAGAAAGCAAAGCCAAAAAAACCCTGGCAGAAATTCTATGGCAGTGTATAATGAGCTTTCATATGCTCCCTGGTCACCTCACTGGGTCCTTCCATCCCTTCCACTCCTTCTCCTGAGCTCAGGCAAAGCAACACTAACTGCCTCACACACACCTATGGCTCCTAGTGTGGGCTGCTTCAGATGCAATTTTTTTTTTTCACAGAGAGACTCATTTGCTAACATTGATTTAATTTATTGAATAACATCCTAATATCCATACTTAACTATCTCTGAAAATTTAATCCTCTATGTCCTTTATATTTGCTGGGAAACTGTCTAACTTAGTTGATTAGTAGACTTTCCATCCTAAGGAACTTAGGTCTTAAGGCACACCTCTCACTGTCTTGAGACACAATCTAAAGCGTGCTGAAGGGAATAGAGTCACTAACTGATTTCAGTAGGATTTGAAACTCCTGACATTTAGTTTCTTCCCTGTGTCATTGCTCCTAGCCTATCCTAATTCCATAATGAAATTTTCATATATACATATAATATTTGAAAACACGTAACAGAAATAGTGATAACGAAGAAGTAGCAGCAGAGCAAATACAGAGTGATCAAAGCAGACTCCTAACTCTGCAATGGTAACTACCTCAATATGGAGTTTAGAAGTTAGTTTTTTTACTGACGTACTTCAATTTGGAGTATAAGATTTTAGGCCAGGGAATATTTTTTCTTATTTTTTTTTTCCTGAAATATGCCTACAGTGCATACATGGGACATGAGCTTGCTTTCCTGATGTCCACCTTTCTGCTCTCTGTTATACTATCTGTAAGGCAAAGATTTGGTGAGGTTCAGAATAAATTGTCTTATAGCTTACACATGTTTGTGCATTAAGACTGTTTATCAGAAACTTTTTGGTTTCCTGATGGATGTGATGGATGTGCTCTACAGTGTCTGCCTGTATATACTCAGTCAAAGGCAGCTGGCATTTTTCCTCTATACAGATTGTAGAATCCATCTACATGAAAGAAAGATTTCAGTATCTCATTCTAAGGCTGAAGAATCAAGACTGGATTTTCAATCCAATTTCTCACCCCAACTACTTCAGTGACCTACTGTAGCACATTTTATGCCACAGCTTTCAAAATGACTGGTAATCTTGGTGCCACACAGCCTGACCTTCAGACATGCTAAGCTCCAATTTCCAGCTTAAAAATTGAAGACTATATTTGAAAATTCTGCTATTGCCTCTGGCCCAATATCCCTGTTTGTAATAAAGAGTTAGCTTATTTCCCAAGAATGCTGAGAATTTAATTACACAATGTCTGTAAAGCAATTGGAAGAAAAGCACTATATAAGTGTTAAGCATTTTAATTGTATTAAATGTGTTTGACCAGTATTGCAGGGAAGGGATGTGATTATCTAATAAGCAATGACCTCTCATCACCAATAATAAAAGACTTTGTGAAGGCCACAATGTTGTGCTGGCATAGGCTGAATCAAATGCCTAGAATAACAGCCAGTGCTTTTAAAGTTTTCATTGCACAGAAGGTTAAAAGAATTTGTGTTAAAACAGGCACTTCCCAATCAGAATATTCTCAGTACTACTGGTTTTACAAATGCTGGTACAGATATTAACTGGAAGAGCTAATTTGAGACTATACTCTGTCACCAGTGCAGCTTCAGATGAATGAATTTTAATCTGACCCTCAAGAGTCGGTCTAGCTGAATAATAACAATGAAAAATGCATGAGAATAGCAATTTCAACATGGCTATTTCACAGACAAGCTTATTTTATGCATCAATAACAAATAAATCAAGAAATTGGATGGACTTTCTGAAAGTCTTTCACTGTTCTAAGTAGATGTATCTGACCAGTGTAACCATCACTTTTAAAGATTGGAAAGTAAACATAGGAGGAATATTGATTGATTGCTTTATTTGGAATGGAATTCCTAACATCACCTTTGCCAGGAGTTTAGCTTACAGGGAAACTTAGCATCATGTTGCTCTAAGCTGAACTATAAGATATCCTAATTGCTAGCATTTGGATTTCCCTGATTATCTAAACATAAACTGCATCTTAAAACACGAGCTGTGCAAATTTCACATAAATACTGTACAGTATCAACTGACTGTTACCAACAAGTTCTCATACAGCTCAGTAGGAGGGACTAATGAAGTCTGTCTTTAAAAGGTTTCCACCAAATGTACTGTAATGTGTCCTAATTAGTAACAATGGGAATCACAAATTATCAGAGAAAAATAGACTAGTTTGTTCAAGTTTAGGGACCTAAAACAATAATTCAGCACATTCTGGAGCAATGCTGGGGTCTATCAATTTTTGCTCTAAAAGTTTCTCAGTGAGAACATACTGTGTGCTGTTATTAGGCAAAGAAACAAAAATATTGGTTTTGGTGAGTGATTTATCTGCTCCTAATTCTAGGTGTTTAGGTTTAAGTTTCAGTACCAGTCCCTTGGACATATTTCATGTGATTTGGAAGATGGCCCAGACCTTTGTTTCAACATGAAATAGAAAAATTTTTATATTAGTGCTTACCAGTGTGTTCAAGTGGAGTTTAGACAGTCCAAGTTTCATTAAAAACATCAAGTCCTAAACAGTAACTTATAAAAACAAAAGATCATATTTTGTTTTTTGAGGGGAAGTTTGACATATTTTACTTGAGGAGTGTTCACTTTTACTATATAAAAATGGATGGAGCTTCAGAATTATCTTCTTTAACATCAATTGCTTTATAAATTTCCATATCTGAAAATATATATCATCTGATGATTTTAAAAATTATTTTCACTAAAATCCTCAGGCAGGTACACATACATTCAGCTTCATAAAGATTTCCCTTCTATTGAATGAGACATTATAACTGTTCTATTAAGCACTGACAAGTTAGATAATTGATGTATTTTTATTCTTTAGCAGATGCACAGGAAATAACTCTGGAATGTTATGTGTGGCATTGAATGGCACGGACTAAAGATTATGTTTGTGAAGTTTTCAACAAAAGGCTTGTTTCATTTACTCTGTGTGGATCTCCATTCCTGTGGGCAGTTTAAACATGATATCAAAATTATAGAAGACATAACATACTGCTCATGGACTTCAAATTGTATTGCTGAGAAAGAAACTATGCAAATGTTAATGAAACTGTCCTTTTCCACGTCTTCAGCAGAAAGGTGATATGAAGCTCTCTTGGGTTTCATTTCCAATATTTTTCTTCCCTTTTCCTGATATTTGCAGAGTGATACAGGTGAGAGAGAAATCCACATGGGCTATTTGAGATAAATGAGCCTATTGCCTTCTGAGTAACTTCCTCTGTGAAACTGAAATTGTGTGATAAGCCAAGGACCCACTGGAGAATGGATCTAGCAGAATAGTTGAAGGAATTATCCAGTGCTAGTTGACAAAAAGTGTGAATTCAAAAAGACAGCAACATGTATACAGAGAGTTTTGTCTTTAATGGCACATAACTAAAACTAAACATATAATGTTTCTATTGCAATACAGACATTCCTGAAAGCCTGACTTCATAGGTTCAGAAGAAAACCAGAATCAAATTCCATAAAACCCATTGCCATATTTGTACAAACAAGACCCCTCTCAGTGAAAAGATAAATTTCTATGCCATATGTTCCTACCACATCATTAACATCACTTTCATCTGAGAGACTAGGAGGCAACATAAGACCTGCTCTTCATAAACTGGAGAAAAGAAATACAAAAATACAAAAATCCTCTGTGAAAATCCTGGTCCCGGTGTGTTAAGGAAAAATAACATCATCAAATGAAATAATGAAATGTGTTGATAATCTATTGCTAGCTGTGTATGGCTGATGCAACTCAGAAGCATACCTGGGTTTTGTCTGAGTTAATGTCTATTTTCAAAGAGTGTTATTGCCTGTGAGCCAGGATGACTGTTATCAACAGGAAGAACATTCAAAAAGGTGTCTTGGAAGGTCGTAGTGAAGATGAACACAGAGATTCAATAGGAGATTCTGGTCCAATGTAGCCAAAGCTTGAGCTTTCCCACTTTCAGTGGTGTCATTAACAAGATTTTCACAGCAAATATATTCAGCATTGTAGATCTCCAGCCCTACCTCAGCTGGAATGACTGCAATGGGTTATCCATTTAAGACTTTCCGTGTTCAGAAAAGATGTTCCAAAAGTATGATCACTACGTATCATACTTAGATCACCTGCATCTTGTTTCTGTCAAGCCAGGATTTTGAGGAGAACCTGAGTGATTTGTTAGTATTTTGATGTTAGTGATGAAGATTTTTTTAACTAACACATTTCTTTTTGCAGTGCAGTATCTCTTTTTTACATGCTGTTTAAACACATCTAACAAATGTAGCGGGAGGTTGGGTATTAAGATGCCAGCTTTGGAAGTATTTTCAAAGAACTATTATTTTAATCTCCAAATCAACTAAATGATTTATTAATTAATAAATTGTATTGTATTGGCAAAGCACAGATTCATTTTGCACTTTCAGCCCAGAATCATTACAATCACAGTGTTATCATTATTGAGCACAGTGTATATATATCACACAGATGCAAAAGATTATGCATCACATTTTGTCACTGTCAAAACAATATTTCTCTTGATATAGTCCAAACACATTTCACTTCTAACAAGTCAGCACATCATAAGGTTTACTACTCCAATTAACAAGAGAAGGTGGCTTTTATGTCAAGGGTAAGAAATCTGTATTCTGTTTATTCCACAGTCGTTAAAGGTTGAAGTTTGGTAGAAAACAGGTAGCTTTTTGTCTCCCTAAAGTCCAACCTTCTCTTATTATCTTTCATAAAACAACTAAATCCCAAAGCTTTACACAGAAATGAATCCTGCTCAAGAAGAAAGGCATCCTTCAGTCACAATAGCATGTATACATGCATATAAATAAGGTAGTAGAGTTAAGACTCTGTGGAGCATTCTGACTTATATTTTCACACTCTTGAATGCTTTGATCTACTACCTTTTAATGTAGGTGTTTGCTAATACAATTAAGGAAAAGCCATAAACAATTTCACCAAGGACAGAAGCTCAAAGATCTCTTTTCAGGATCCTACAGTGAACTTATCACTGTGATAGTTTATGCAATGAAATGTGCAACAGACATGGAAATTATTTGCTTGTATATGATTTATCTTTGTGTCCTGGGTTATTCTTATTTAACCTTCTGCCTGCCCTCCCACTGCTGTAGTGGAAATTTAAGAAAGGTTCTCTGAATAAATTAAAACAGGTAAAGCTGTTCAGCTTCAACTATACCAGGTGTAGATTGACTTTTCCAATACTGTCCTGACCTGAGCTATGAAAAAGTTCATTTTTAGGTAAGGGAAGAAACTCATTGGAAAAGGAGGCTGGTTATCACAGACTATCAAAATGTGTGGCTATTTATATAGGGCAAAGAATGAGTAAATCAAGTCTGCAAACAATCTACAAACAATGCCATAAAATACATAACAGAAGACAGAATGCAGAAGAGAAGTGGGCTTATTCTGTTTAGAATGGAGTAGACAAGGTGTTCAATTCAACAGAAAAATGAACATACAGACTGCATGTATTACAGCAACTGGAGTGTAGTACCAAAGCTGTGTACTGCCATGCAAATGTATAATTTTTATCATACTGTATCATGTTGTGTCTGAGCCAGATACCATATTCCCAGGTAATACCATGTCCTAACTGCTGGATATTTCAGACTAAGAAGTGATCCAGTAAGCAGTATAACTGAAAGCACTTGGTTTGGAGCAGGGAGGAGGGAGTTTTGCTGGACAGATGTAAGCCAGGAAATGCAATTTCCCTGATGGCCAGGGAAGAGATTGTGATCTCTGTTGTCTGTTAGTGTAGTTATGGCCACAAGTCCACACAGTGAAATAGTATTTTTTCAGTCTTGTAGAAAAATACTTTTTCACCCTATTGATCATAGGTTCCCTATGCTAAAAGGCTTGGTTGTTGAGGGTGGAAAGGATGGAAGTGTTTTAATTTTTCATGGAAAGATTCATACCCATTCCAATATCAGTAAGTAAACAAGACTTTTAAGTTTATCTACCAGAAGATAGGAAGATGAGAAAGAGAAAACTATCCCACTTGTTATCAGAATTGTTCTGTGGTCAATACTGAGTAATTTTTACTGTGTTTTCTATATGAATAAAGATTCTCTGTGGTCTAAGCAGGGAATATCTGATTAGCAAACCTCATGAAGTTCTTCATAGTTTAATATAAATGACACTTATTTGCCAACAGCCATCCTTCTAGTAAAGTGAAATAACTTAATGAATAATTGAAACATTGTTGTTTGATACCTGCTCAATTATTTAATGGTGAGACACAGAATATAATTTTTTTGGTAAACATTGCTACCCTGACTTTGTTTCGCTGTGGTGCTGAGATCACTGTGGCAGTTGGTTATTCCAACAGGCTAAAACCATTCTTTTCAGAGGCATTAACACTGGGGGGGGGGGGGTGTGTCTCACAATGTTTGTGAATTTGGGGCAAGATAAAAAACTCAGAAGGGAGATGAGGCATTTATTTTTCTTTTGGCTTTGCCGATTGTATCTTAGAGAATGTTCCTATTTCATCACCGAGCACTGCCACTGAGTATTCTGCTCAGTTACTGGCAACTGGATTAAATTTCCAAGAAAAAGGTAATGTGAGAAAGGTAAGCTACAACATTTAGATTAAGGATTTGAAGGAATAATCAATTTAGACCTTAAAAAAAAAAGAAGAAAAGAAAAAAGGGCTACAGTCACTAAGCTGCACAAGTAAACTGATGACCCACAATTATAATGTACAGATATAGTGCATATCAGTACATACAATACATATATTTAAAGAGATAAAACTTTCCAGATAAAATTGAACAGTCAACATTTCATATCAGATTTTTAAAATCCGACTAGAAGACTCTACCTACCTAAGAAATCTAGATTTCATCAGCCAAAAGTTCATATACCAGAAGAGACATCTAATTACTTGTATAGGGGCCTAGGTGTCTGAAAGAGCTTTGGAGTGGTTGTGGGTATCCCCTGCAAAAGATGACTTCCCCAGAGGCCGTCAGATCAAAATAAGAAAAAAAACATGATTCAAAGGAAAAGTGGCAAACAAACTTACCACTGCAACAGTTACACTATCACAGTGAATGTTACAACTTACCATGAGAGTCTTTAATAAAGGAACCAAATTTTTACAAAGAAATATATTTTAAATACTCTGATCAGACTTCTTGGAATGATATTTTCTATCACCACCAGGAATCAGACAGAACTTCAGACTTGTGTAACAGGTCAATTAAATGTTCTGAACTTTTCCCTGTGTATAGGAATCAGATTCTAATGCTGAAGTCCAGTTGCTTTGTTTCTACATTTTTTTTCTGTTCTAACTTCACCAAGTACTCCCCTCTGTGCAATATTTTATAGTAATATTTGCTCTGGAATAGGTGGAAGTGTAAGTTATTAGAGATGCATTTACTTAATAGACATAAAATTTTGATGTCCTTAATCTCTATTCCTGTAGGTGTAACTTTTGGGTTTGCTCCAAGAACAGGAGGGCCTAGCAAAAAAATTGCTCACTGTTCAATAAAAGATTTTGTTTGAATTTCTAGATTTCTTGCAAATGTTATTGGCTAATCCTTTCATTGCTTATTTTAAAAATGACAAAATATTGCAGGAAGCAGCATAATGGCATGAGTTCCCAAAGTAATTTAATCGACCCTGATGCTTTCCCAAGTTTTGACATCAGTATCTGAAGAAACAAGGTACTGCTTCCACAACTCGATGATAATCCAGGACAGCAATAATTGAGTTTTAATGTCCTGCACATTTGCTTGGCATAAATCCTCTCTATGTGAAACCCTAACCTCTAAAGTTAGGCAAGATTAATGGTTAACAATGTATATAGTATTTATTAAACCTGTTTTTATATTGCTTGGCAATCTGTGCTGCCATCAAACAACTTGAAATAATTGACATTTAGCGCATCAACCTTCTTTTGACTAAGAAGCATGACATTCGTGTAGATAGTAAACATTTGGCAATTGCTGCAAATGTCTCCAAATTTAACACCATGACCTTTTCTCAGGTAAATGTTTTGGGATAAAATGTAAATAGTCATTTGCTGTATGTCAAATATCATGCAACATCAAGTATACTGTCTTATTAATCTTGAGAGGTTTGCAACTTGATTTTGACCTGTTGGTTCATCTTTTAAACTTTTGTAGAAAATACACAGTTGTGAGTTTTTTCAGTCTATTTTTATGATTTGAAAACTGTAAGAAGTTCAGCAGATATTTTGGTGGAGTAGTTTTACTGTTCTATTGACAAGAACCCAGTAAAATTACCCCTAAAATAAATGAGAGACATAAATTTTAGGTAGATGACTTTAGTAATGTGTATATATGAGTATTTTAAAAAAAATATATAATTACTTTTTTTTTTCATCTTGTCATATACTCTGAAGACAATGCTCCAGAAATAAACAAAACAACAAAATTCACGCTAGGAAAAGCAACTGAAGAAAAAATTGCTAGAAAATACAATAGATGCTGAATTCATTCAGGCCAAAGACACATTACTATGTTGTGGTTGAACTTGGTCCAAAATAAGCACAGCAGGTTTCTGACTGCATGTGATGTCAGCAGGTAATTATTTATATTTAACCACTTTGGAGTATAGGTAATTTGGAAAGAAAAACTGGAATATATTTCTGTATTTGCCAGTGATTTAGAAATGGAGGCATTTGGTTACTAACACAGTTCCTACAAGTTAAAACACATGTAAATGAGAAAACAAGTTCCTGAAGTGAGAGGAACATAGGGATTTACTAAAAGATCTACTTTGGTGAATGGGGAACTAAGGCAGGATGTTATGAGAGTTGAAACAAGAAACATGCATGTCTGCCTCCCATGACTTGTCTTCCTGTTATCATATTCCATTGCCATTTGGCTTAGCTCCACACATTCCTACAGACCCTGGATCACTTTGTGAGGCCCATAGAGGTGGGAGTAGCAATTTCTGTGCCAGGAGAAGCCTCAGCTGTTGTCTGAAGGCAAACCAAAATCCTTCTGCTATTGTTGTTTAACTGCCATTTTACCCTTGAATTTGGACAGAGATTCTGATATGGAGGTCTCCTAAGAATAGCCATAGAGCAGAGCACATAACTTTCTATGATCCAGTTGTCATTGCCTACCATTATCATCACTGGTCTGTTGTCATCACCTTTCTCTTCTGCAGGATGATTCTGGTCCTCTGACTCATTTAACCTGCTGCCTTCGGAACATCAGTTTACATGGAAAATTCTGAATAAGGCACACAAAGCTTCAGGAGCTTCAAGAACTGCTCCTGTAAAACTTTCTCATCATTGTTACATCCATTTCAGTTCCTTCTTCCTGTACTTCCACAAAGAGTTGTAGGACACATAACGATCTTGGGTTGTCATTAAAGAGAAAATCCTTCCTCAGAAAATTTCAAACAAGACCAGATACAGATATTTTCTTCTCAGCCCAGCTGCTAAACTTGTGTCTCTTACATTTACTTTCAAAAAGCAACCAGCAGTCTCTATGCCTAATCTTTCACTCTAGTAAACAATATATGCGCCAGAAACAGGCTCTTCCCCAAACAATTTATTTCTCTACCAGTAGTCACTAAAGCTTTTCCTCTGCCTCTGTAGGCCAGCAAAATCCTCTGCATGGGTAGCCAGATGTGTTTGTTGTGATAATTAAGCCTTCAGACATCTATTCACCTGTCTGTGCCAGTGTCGTATTTAACAGACCTTCTTACAAACACATATACTATATAAAATAATAATAATTTAAAAAGCCCAGCTGAGGATAGCTGAAATAAAATGGACTACCAAGACTCACTTGTCTGAGTATATCTGTTTGTTGATGAAAAGAGTGTGAAATAAATGCCATCAGAGTGGGAGGTGCACACAGCAGAACCCATTCAAACTAAACATCCCAACATACACTTCAAACATTTGGCAAAGCAATGGACGTGCAATAAAATTTAGAAGAAGTCATTAAGTCTGCTCATTAACCAGAGCATAACCTGAGAACAATATCAGCCATTCTGAAAAAAGTCAAACATATCTGTCAAATAACAAGGGGTAAAAGCCTCATCCTAGGATAAACACAACTCAAAAGGCAGAGTGCAGGATGCTCTCTTATTTTTGGCTTACATGACAGCTGATGGAGCAATAGAGATTAAGCATATTCTATCAGTTTGTTGCTAACTGTAGACTGAAAAACAAAAAAGTGTGGATATGTTTTTTAAATAGTAAAAAATTATCTTTATATCCATGGCATATTCAGTGACTGAAGATGTCTATCCCTTAACTACATATTTGCAGAAAAGGCAGTATCAACCTCATTATCTTTTGTCTCAAACAACAACTAAAGACACTGATGAGCAAAAGACCTAACTTCATGAAATTCTCAGTAGCTATAATCAGTTACCAAAGCCATAAGTTTGGACAACAAACCATAAGCGGGAAGAGAAGATAGACAGCCATTTGTAACAGTAATAATGATCCTATAGTAAATAATAATATTGCAGACATGTAAAACTTTAGTTGGATTTTACCAGCTTCCAGCTTCCTAAGATACTCTGCTTGAGGATCACATTGAGAAATTTTGACCTTCCTTATTGATTAAATGGCAATTTCATATAGCCAATGATTAGATAATCCAATCTTATCTGCCAAAAGTGATCAACCATATATGAAATAAAGGGCAGAAGTTGTGTAATTTACAGTACAAATGAGCTGGTTCCTGTGGCTCTGATTAAATAAAACAAAAAAAATCAAATTAAACAGTGATCAAATTAAAGGGGTGGCACTCCAACAATTTAAATTTTTCATGATTCATTTAATTTGAGACAGCACTTAAATAAAAACTAAATAAAAAAGAAAACCCTTTTTACTCCTTCTTTCTTTGAAGTTAATTAGTCTTACTTAAAACTATTTCTTGAAATGCCATGGAGCTATTTTCAAAGCAATTCAAGTATTATATCTACACCACACATAAAAGTGCTGACAACATCCTCAATGATAAATTTAATTTGGGAATAATGCTTCTGCTTTTTAAAAATATTTTTCACAGGCTGTTTCAGTCCATTGCAGAGGTTGATTCCATTACAGTACTGAAATGACATCTTCAAAGCATCAGCTCATTTTATTATGTCCTGAACTTCACCAGGCAATTCAGCCTGGAGAACTTAGGTGACATTTCCTCTGGGAGAAAGGGAGAAGGCAGGTGGCTCCCCCAGGACACCCTCCTCGTGGAGGGAGGAGAAGGAAAGGTGTCTGTGGTCACTGATCTGTGTCAGGCAACAGATACAGGTACAGGTGGGTATGTCAAACATCAGGAAAGTGATGCATGCACTAGCAGAGCTAGTTCTGCAGATGGACAGACTACAGCTGTGCCTGTCAAAGCAGGGGAGGGAAATACTGTGAAGCTACCTCTGAGGAGCATGCATCATTAAACAGCATTGTGTGACATAGACAGTTTCCACTAATAAGGGAATTAAATTCTTTGACTGAAAAATTTGTATTAATATCCTGCCCAAAATGACATGTGGAGTACACGGTCCATTTTTAATCGAGAACTCGATGCCAAAAAAATGATTAAATTGTCACTGTAGATCCTATATCCAGATCAATAGGTCAAATGTACACACAAATGCACAGGTGGTCATTTTTGACAACCAAGATTCAGAAATAAAACAATTACTGTAAGTACAGCATCAAAACTATGCTGTGGACAAACTTGAAATATTCTGAAAATATTGCAAGTGATAAATCTGAAAACATAAGATGGGATGAAATAAAATGAGAGTGATTGAGGTATATTTGGTACATTTTTGTTGATTTAGAGTTGAAAACAATGTGAAGCTAAACAGTGGTTTAAAAATTTCTAAAGAAAATAGCTAAATGGAGGTGCTGAAAATATGACAACTTGTTATAATAACTGGTTTCCATTTATAGTAAAAATACTGATTAGGTAGAAGGAATGCAAGGTTCTTGAGAGGTTCTTGAGAGGTTCTTTTGTATCTTTGTTGTCTGACTAACACTGTACCTCCATGTCCTGTACTTCAACTATTTGGGGTCTAAATAGTTCACTATTCTAGATTCTGTGTTGCTAGAAGTCTTTCTGATCCCTGGACTCAAGATTAATGCTGGAACTGGTTTTCAGTTGTCTGGGAAAGTTGATTCTTGAAGACCTATGACTGGAGTGAAGAAGAAAATATATATATTTACCATTTCTTTACCATTTACCATTTATTTACCATATACCATTTCTTGCTTTGCACATTTTGGCAATGAGAAAAACAACACTTTATATGAGAACAAAAAAGAATTACTTCTACCTATTAAACAAATTCTCCGTGTCTCCTCTTTATTCCTCTCCACTTTTATTTTTTTTTCTGTAAATTCGATAAGGTAGTAGATATAAAGTAAATACTTTCGAAAAGCAATCCTTATGTATGATGGTCAAGGTTCAACATAAGATCAGCAAACCTAAATTTAAGCTGTTTTTGTCTGAAAGATAGACTAGGATGCAGCTGCCTGGTGTACCTGTGGATGTACCCTTTCAGCATCAAACTAGTTCTCTGGCTGTCTACACATTATTTTCAAGCCAATCTTGGGAGAAGGACCTCCCCATAGTAAAGTATGCTTCTACCAGGGCCAAAATCTGTCTGTCATTCTAATTAAGCTTCTTTTTCCTTAGGACCACTGAGGAATTGATGCTATTGACTCAAACCTTATGGACAATTCAGTATAATATTGGTACCATTGTTTATCTTGAAATAATTATACTTTTAAGAGGCTGATAGAAAGCTATAAAAAAATCACTGCAGATAAATATAGGCAGATGGTCATCCATGGAAAAATTTTGGGGGCAATACTATAGGAAACTATGTAGAGTTAATCAGTTTACAAACCTATGAAACTCCAAAGGCCATGAAGAACCATGGAAGTAGATAGCCTGAGTAAATCAGGTAGTGATCTATGTGGTTTCAACATAGTTGCATATAACAGAATTTGGTTCTATATTTACATAACATACAAAAAGAAGAAAATTACAGTTGCAAATTTGAGCACATCAAAGGTGATTCAGTCTTAAATCAGCTCCCATTTATTATATATTATGATATAGTCTTTAATGACATGATAACGTACCCCTACCTCATTAAGTGTGCAGAATGTACTGTGATTAAAGGGAGAATGTTTTATAGTAGGAAAAAAAAAGCACCCTCTGTTACAGCAGAGGATGAAAGCCCAGGAAAGCTAGATGTAATTGTGGTTCTATCACAGACTGCATATGTGATAGCTATCAGAAGGCAGATGAAAAAGGATTTGGAATATGACTGCATAGCAAAACTTGCTAATTTCTGAATACTTTAGATTTTTCAGAGGTATCTTTTGCTTAGCATCATTCTCTGTATAAAATAAGACCAAGCAAACTACAAGAAAGTTATGAGATGCTTAAGTAGTCTTCTGCTGGTGATAAATGTTTTTTTATTTTATTTCAATTACATTAAAATACATAACAGTTTTTAGGAACAGTAACCTAGGATAAGTAATTTTTACCACAATGCAAATTCAGTTCTAATAAAGGAATGTAAACCCATGAGGAAATGAAAACATTCTCATCCTTTTAGCTCATCTGATACAGATTTACACATTGAGTCACGAAATAATAGAAGTTTTCAGTATTCAAAGTGCAAATTCACTTAAAAATTGTATGTGTCCTGTTAATGCTTTTCTGTACAAAGCATTTGTTGGCAGACAGTCCTACTCTACACAAACAAACTCTAATTCTAGACCTAAAAATATCACAATACAAAGTAAATGGTGCCTTCCGTAGCTAACCCACTGTAGATACTTTCCAACCAGTTCTTCATTCAAACACTTCCTTCCATGTTTGTTTTCAAAGCATTGCAGAGCCTCTTTCTGAAAGACAAGTTGAAGAAGGCACTGTTGCAATAGTAAAAAATACTTCTTATACATAAGAAGCTAGATAAAGAAGATGTTAAAAGAGTAATTAATATACTGAATAATTCATGGTCATATGTTAAAATGTATAGAAAATCACAGATCTATATTCTCTGGTTCACTACTATCTCATTTTACACAGGAACATGTTATACATTTTTCAAAATGCTAGCTGAATTGCAACTGGCACTTGAAACAAAAGATTACTGAGAGGAAAAGCTTTCATCAACTGCTAGTGCAGCTTAAATGAGAGCTAATACTGTAAGTATTTTTTAAAAATTACAAGGTTAAAAATTGAGACATTTTAAACTGGAAAAATCTCTTTGGTTGGAAATAAATTTCTCCAGTTGCATCCTGAAACTTAACACTATTTTTTGAAGTCAATTCTATTTTTACTGCAAGCCAAAATGTACATAAGTGCACACAAACACCACTTACAAATCTGAAAAATAAATGTTTTCAAACCTGTAATGCTAAGGCTTTAATATTGTAATGCTAAAGAAATCTTTTAAATAATATTGCAAAAAGCAAAAATCTATCACAGAAGAAAATGAGAAAAACACACGTGAATTCATTTCTGACTTGTCAACAATTCTGGAGTAATATGATATACAGGCTGTGATCTACAATTATTAATGCCCAAATAAACTGATTTCCCAGTAAGTAACTAGGGCTCCACTGAAAATATCCAGGCTTTTATTGAGTTCAATATCAGCATTTGAAACTCATTTTAGGATACTACTATATATGTAATTTATTTCAGCCTTGTATCCCGAAATACCCCTGATTTTCTGCATATATTAATAATTTCAATCAATCGAAAGGACTAACTGTTCTTTGAAATGTGAAAAACAACATAAAGGTAGTACTCAGCAAATGTGTTAACTATACACAGTCAGTATTTCATCTTCATTAATGAGGATTTAACAGCATTAGCAAATGTAACTTGAATACTGAGGTTTTGGTATTGCTGCAAAATGTAAAAAAGATTTAGCACATCTTGGAATGTGGACTGTAATACCAGAAGTGCAGTGAGATACTTGGTAAGAATTTATGAAAGATTCTAAGGTAAAAAAGGGGCTAATTAAGTTATTATTTCCACAGAACAAATTGTTTCCCTGCCACAGATTTAACCCTTCTTTTTCTTGCTTTAAAGCAAGTTCAAATCTGATTTTCTGCTAAGATGAATCAAGCTTCTTGCTTTCATATTTCATGTGAAATCAGTATTCAGGACACTTTGAGGGTTGAAGGCTGCCTACCAGAGGACAAAAGCTCTTCATTTCTCAGGATGGCTGAAAATGGATGGGGCTCTGCAAACAATTTGTAGTTTATAACTGAGGGGACTAGTTCACATTAAGTGCTTTTAATTTAGGGATACAAGATTAAGCTCCATGGAAGTGTTTCTGGCACTGGTTCTTGCTGCCTGCCCTGCTCATGCAGAGAGCAGCAAGCAGCCAGCTGCAGCCGGGGACTGTGGGGGTTCCTTCACAGCCCCCTGCTGCGGAGGTTTCCAGAAGAAAGCTGTGCAGCTTGGGTGAAGCAATGCACTGACGGCTTCTTTCAGGGCTGTGGGCACAGCAGGAGAGGGCGATTTGCATCCTCCACCTTCCACTGTGCACTGAATGCAGCTGAATCAAGTCAGAGAATATAAATCTATGCTGTGCCTGCACACATCCTGTACATAAGCAGTGTTGTAACATGAGGTGCAAAAAATTGCATGGAACAATATTCCATATTAAAATGTAAAAAATTGAGACTTTGGGAACTCTGTTAGCATTAAAAATGCTTTCAATAAGGGGTTGTTAGCAGCACATATTTTTTTGTTTAGACAACTCTAATCGCTTCTTAAACAATAGGGGAGATATCGTTCCTGTCCTAACCTCTGCAGGAACCTTCTATGCCTCAAAGTGCTTATAGCAAGTTATGCAGCAAAAACTTACATATTATTAGGTAGGTGGGTGGCATCTTGGTATTTTTTCCTCCTCAGGATTCCTCTGATAATGAACTGAATGTCTGCCAACCTTTGGATGAGCACCTGCATGACAGAATGTTTCTATATGAGTGTTGAAACTATTCTTAGACAACACTTGTTTAAATATTCCCTTTTTAGTAGACTTGCTTGTGGCTCTAGATTGCTAAATACATCTATACACTGAATCATCACCTTATGTGAGTTTGGGGAGCATGATTTATTTACTAAACTTTTTAAATTTAAATTCCATTAAAAATAAAAACCTTTAAAGGTTTGTTATAGGCTCATGCATCTATTCAGTTTAAAATGAAGAGCTACAGGAATCTTGTAGTCCATAACAGCAGAAGTTATCCTATTATACTTCCTGGAGATACAACAGAACACACAGCAATGCCCTTCACTAAATAAGGTGAAGTCAGGAAACTTTCATATCCCTTTTCCTTTAAAGTCTCAGAAGTTTTTGCTTGTATCCACAGTCTCTGTAAATGCTGGAATACATAAAGAAATTTGTAGTCAAAGGCCATTCACTTATAAACTAATCCCTAGATCTTCAAATATCTTCAAATATCAAGCTCCTGAACTTCCATTGACTCCCAAAGGCTTTAGTGACCTGAAGTGCTTCGAAGTGACTTATTTTTTTTTCCTTCACACCAGTCCTCACAAGAAAATGTCAGTTCAAACATACTTGGCACCATCAAGTATTACTGCTCATCGAAAAAAGCAGACTCTTGAGTATAAAATTTCCTCTCCTAGGGGAGGAATGGAAATGAAACCTGCAGAATGGGTACCTCAAGCCCAAATTTGTCACTGTCTCACAGTCAGGAGGGGAGGGTGGCTACAGGGAGGCCAACACTAGATTTTCTTCTGCACAACTGGCTCTAGTGACATTTTGCCTTTCTTTTGTGCCACTGTGCAAGTTACACAAGAAGGCTTGCAGTGTATGCTGATTTGAAGTTACTGAAGACTCAATGTTTTCTTATTAGAGTAAAAATTCCCAGAATAACAAAAAGCTATGATTGCTTGACAGACGGCCATATGTAACAAAATAAAACCACTTTAAACTTGTGTTCTGTTCCAACAGAAATTCTCTGTGCAACAGAGAGTATTTGGGTAATAAATATATTTTTATAAAAAGGGCAGAAATAATTTTCAGACATATCAAGCAAGTTCTGTGGAGAGATGCCACGATAAATCTTTAAAATAAAATAAACAGCAAAATTAACTGAAAGACTTATGGTTACATTTTAGATAGATAAACTAAAAAAACCCTACTTCAGCTCACTGGCAAAGTTGAATGCTACTTCTACATTTTTTCCAGTTACATGCACAAGTTTACCTCACTGAGGTCCTAGGCACTTCTTGGGACTGATTAGCACCAAAACCCCATGGAGTGTCCCTAACTGAACACTTGAGACAAAATGTCGTAGTTCAGAAACTACTAGGAAAAATACTTAGTGGATGAATAAAAAAGTTATGAAGCTGCAACTATAAATAGAGCTTAGAACATCTTACTTCTAGCTCTTTTTTTTCAGCGATCAAGCAAAGCAGTTATTAAGTGCTAAGAAATTACCAGTTTTCAAATGTGGTTATTTCAAGTACATTTACCCAGTAATCGCTGTACTCTTTAAGTTAAAACGCATGCTAGTAAAATGACTATGAATTGCTAATGATTAACAGAAAAAATATAAAAGGGTTCTTTTACCTTTGTTAGTGAGCTGATGATAACTAGTTTTTATAGCATTCCAAATACATGTATTTAGAAACAATTGTGAAGTGAATGTTAGATAAATAGGATTATAGAAAAATGTCAAAATTCAGAAATCGGCAGCAGTTCAATCCTTTCCTTTTTCATTGGATGAACACAGGAATTTGCTTTATAACATTAAACACTTTACAGTGTATTGCACACAAGAATGTATAAAATGCTAAAAAATGATGGCTAATGATTTAACTTGTAGGATATGATAAGCATTTGATAAAATTGACAGCATCACTAGGAGCTTCAGAAGAAGAAAGATCAGACTGTTAGCTATCAGAGTCAGATTTCTTCCAGCTGCCAGGAAAATTGGGGTCATCGAAACTAAGGAGGCTGAAACTTGCATAGCACAAGTCCTGACCATATAGTGTCTCTACAGACAGGTGCACAAAACTTGGTTGCAAGCATTGAATTATCTCATGGGTCTCAAAGATGACTTCTTTTTCTTGTGGTGATATTACGACTGGATAAATGTTGGAGCTCTGAAAATCTAAATAATTAGGCTATTTTGGAGCAGAAAAGTTGACTACAATATCCCATAAAACACAAGGAAAGTGGAAACAATGGGAAAGACACATTTCTTCTTCCCCAGTGAAAGTGACCTGCAAGGCAATTAGCCACAGGTTTCAGTGAAATCTGAACATCTCTCCACTATAAGAAATTATTTTTATTAATTCAAAGACTTCTCAAGAATGCTGCACTCCTTAAAGACTCTCGTAGAGACCCTAGTAGCAAATGGAAAGTCTGTCCTATTTCTATGAATCCTACAGTAGATTGGTTTAGTAAACCAAAATATTTCACCCTGCTTGGTATGCTTGAATAGTTCATTAGTACATTGTTTAAGTACTGGAATTACTTTCTCAGATGGAGCAACAAAATGGAGTTAAATTACTATGGCTCAACTACTTCAGTTTTCTGTTGTCTGGGGTTGATCTCAGCATCTCTCTTCCCTGTGCAGTCCTTATTTAGAAGCAGAAAGATTTTGACAGAAATTATTTGCCTTTTTTTTGTTCATTCCCCCCCCCCCCCCCCCCCCCCCGAATATTTACAGAAATGTAGGATTCCAGCTTTCAATTCTTGCACCTAAATATTTTGTTGTGAATTCATGGTCAGCAGATGAATTTGACCTATGACTGAAAGCATCTGAAATGATTGCATGACGATGTTATGGAAATGCCTAACATTCAAAGCCACATGACACAGTAATTTTCAACATACCTTGTCTGAGAACTAAAGATGAATTCTCAGTTGTATCACCAACAGACATATGGTCTGAAATCTGTGCTGTGAATGTGAAAATTTTGGCAGTGCAATTTATAATTATTTTACAGATTGGATTAGTTGATAAGGTATTATATTTGATTTGTTCATATTGACTTTAAATCCTTGCAAAGAAAACAACACTGTTTATACTATAAAGAAATTGTGACATTTTCACAAATCAGCCAAAGTGTGGATTAGACATATACTGTGCCCTCTGTTTAAGCAAATGATTTGTTATTAACAAGAGGCTGTGAATGCAGTTGTTGGTATCAATTAATCTATGGTTTACAGAATGGTCACTTCTGAAGCAGAAGTCACCCCATAGAAGATGAGTTACTCAAGTGGTGAAATATATGTGGGTCACCAGTGAGAAATACATGTATTCAGTTCCCCTCTGCGCCTTTTTTTTTTTGGGGGGGGGGGGGAGGAGGGGGGGAAGGATAGAGATGAGAATGGCTAAGCAGGAGGAAGCAGTGTCAATTCTTTCAGCACTGTGACTAGAAAGAACTAATCTATTTCTACATGGAGGAGGTTCATATACATGTTCTATAATGGGGATGAAGATAGAGGGGAAGAAGGCAGAAGCTGTGACTCAGTTTAAAAGTATTATGGATTATTTTTAATGTCTCATCTATTCCAATTCCTTAAAAAAGTAAGAAGCCAGAATAAACCTCTCCATTTATTACTGCAAGATTCCCAGTCATAACCTGGTGTCTGAGAGGATCTACTTTTGAGGTGGGAAAAGTAGATGAAATTGTCTCTTCTGAAGCCCCCTGCGTAGAGCTCTGCTTCTCAATCTTTTTTTCTTAACACGCTGAGGTAAAATGTTTATTTCTAAATGACTGCATGTGTAGACAGAGGCCAAAAGGCAGATTTATTCTTTCTTCAGGCAGCAAGAAGTCTCAAGCTTATTCACAAAAGTGCTCTTTTCCACCAAAGTTGAACTGCATATACCACAGTCTTTTTTTTTTTTCCCTAGGAATCAGTGATACAGAAATTCAAAATCACTTCCAAACAATATTTGGCACTGATCTCACTCTTAATTTGAAGCATGTGGTACAAGCCAGACATGTGATTCTGTAATCAGTTGCCCTTTAAACAAATAGACTTGAAGTTTATAGCAGACACATTATCAGTAAAATGAACCATTTAATTCCACTTCACATAGGCTTATTCATGGCGACAGCTTATCACAAGAAATATTAACTTTTCCAGTTAGTGGAAGGTGCATCATCCAACAACAGTGATACATCCCCTGGATTCATTCTCCTTTGGGCATGATGTAACACAGTCTTCTGCCTCTGTTATATTAATGTATAACCTGTAGGCTATACATTACACTCAGAGGAAGTACAAGTCTGGCAGAGTGGTGCTGGATAGTTCTTCATTCTCCTGATCTGCACATTTCAAGGAACCTGTCATGTTTTTTAGTAATTTACGAGAAACTCTGAGCAGTGCTACCAGTCAATGCAGCTGTCTGCAGTTTGTGCTCCTTTCCTTACATCATTCTGAGGACAACAAAGTCTGATATTGATAATAATTTCTCTAATGCCCTGATTTCACTTAGAGTAAACAGCCAAGGGCAGTGAGGCTGATGAAAAGCAAAACAGATACCTCTTGGTGTTTTATACCTTTTCTCCATCAACATGTGGTTTTCCTTTATAATAGGTTCACTTTCATGAAGAAAAAGTTCTAGAAGGCTCCCACATAAAACATTTATTTCTAGTTCTCAAATGAATCATGGCATCTGACTCACAAACTAAGGCTGAGGATCCAATTTTCATCGAATCATGGAAAAGTTTATGTTGGAAGGAAGCTTTAAAGGTCATCTAGTAAAATCTGCCACTTACTTTACACCAAAGCGCCAGTTTGAAAATATTTCCTTCTCAATCTGGGGAATGCTGTTCTGCCACCAAAAGTCCTAACTTCCTCTCCTTCTTCCTCTTTTCCCTCCACAAGATAGGAAGCACCTCTGAACCTCATTTTAGCATCTCCAAACCTTTCCAGACAAAACAATCAGCTCCTGGAATCTTTCTCGAGAACCACACATTCTAGTTATTTCCCAGAGAGAGAGGTGTCCCCATGTAAATTCCCAAAGCAATTCTGCTACTAGGAAGCATTTGCAATTATCACATTTCTAAATACTGGGGTGGAGAGAGGTGTGGAAATGCCTGCCTGGACAAATTCTATCAAGTTCCCACTCCTCAGTTCAGGTAAGTTGACATTAGGATAACCAATATGCCTGTTCAGTCAAATAGCACTCATAGAACTAATTCAAAATTAAACATTTGAATATTATCCTAACGGATTTAGGTTCAGTTAGATGTTTATACAGATTAGTATTACCATAAATTTAAACCAAAAAGGCATACAAATTACAGAAGTATTCAGGAATAAGCTCAGTAGTGTTACAATTGATCTTTCCATACTGCAGTAAAGGCAGAATTGTAGTTAGATGTGAATCTTTCATTGTTTTGAGTTTCTGAACTAATACTCTTTCTATTTATCTCAGGAGGACATAATTTAATCTAATGATACATTAGCCTTTGAAATACCAGAAATGCCAGAGCCAAAGCATCACACGTGACACACAATATGAAGCAGAAAGAACACAGGCATAGCCTTATCTACCAGATTTATTCTGTAAAACAGAATACAATTGAATTACTTAACTATCAGATTTCAAGAGATGCTGTTCAGTACCTTTTATTCTTACTAAGGTTACCTAGTGTCTTGAAAGAATTTACAATTCAGAAATTAAGGGGCTTAAAAATGTTGCTTCTTACATTTTTCCTTTATTGCCATTTTTTAGAAAGGATATTGGAATAGTTGCAGTTTTGTCTCCAATTTCTTCACCAGTTTTATGTAATTTGATTTTCTCTTAAAGCCCTGATACTTTCATGGCAAGTTGAAAACCACTGGGTGATAATTTTGCTCTGCTTAAGTCAATGATAATAAGAGAATTTCAATCACTGTGTGTAGGGCATATTTTAAAATTAAATGTTTATACTTAGTAGCTCACAGAACTACTAGCTAGGTATATAAATCACTGTGATAGTAATTTAATATTACACATGTCAATACAGAGTGTGTCTTGAAGGCCCAATTACAAATTTAAATTGCTGAAAGGTTGTGAGTCAAATTTATGATCTTTTATACTGATAGAAATAACTTCCTAACTCCAGCTTTGAGTAAAAACTTTTATCTTTTCCTGTGTGAAAACTCATTAACTGGACTTGTTGTTTAATGCTATTAAGTCATGTATTTGAACCATCATTAACTCAAGATCTTTCCCTAACCAATTCATAATAAATTGTGAAATAAAAGGTATCCTTCTGGTTTTATTTGAAAAGTCACCAAATTTGAAGCTATCATAGTGAAGCAGACCTTCAGTAAAACCAGATAAAGTACTGTGACTGGAAAGTAGGGTGCTAAACTGTGCAAATGGTACCAGAAATCAGCAAAGTCAGTAGTGCATATTTGTAGTTTGACTCTGCACCCTGTATACTGTTAATTCATTAGGAAATTTACTATGTGCTTTTTATCACAATGTACATTGACTAAGAGATCATTGAATGATTCCAAAATCAGATAATATCACTGAACAAAACCCTCTAGTTTACATGTATAGCTGCAAAACCCATAGGTGTGTTCTTTCCCATCTGACTTTAGCTATTAGAGAATTGTGTATTAATTTCACAAAGAGAGAGAAACATCTTTGTATTTCCAAACTTTTGAATTTATCTCTAGGCATTTACAGAGATTACAGATCATTTTAGATGATTGAACTCAGGCCAAGCCTGTCAGTCCTATGCCTGGTGTATGACTGACTTCAGAGCTGTGAAAACAACCCAAAAAAATCTGGGAAGAAACCTCTTGTGGACATCTTACTTCCACAGATGTAAAGGGCTGTTGTGTGGAGTACCAAAAAATTCCATAAGATGTCTTGCAGAATGTTAATATTCCAGGTTTTATTTGTTTTTAGCCACCAAAGAGTAAAAAAACTACCTCAGTAGTACCAAGTAATTGTATCATATGAAAGACAAAATATACTACTTTCAATTTGCAGAATCTCAGAAAATTGGATGAAATAATTTCATTTAGTAATTTACCAAACATACCTTGTTGAGGTTATTTTCTGATAAAAACGATATATGAGGTCATTTACTACTTATACATACTTTCAACTGGTCTTAAACTGAAGTAGACGACACAAAGATGCCCACTATTGCTCGCTTGAATTGAAAAGATTACAAATTGTATTTTTTAGAAAAGAATTACCAAGTTAAGGTTTTTGTATCAGTAATATAATTGCAAAATGTAATTACACTTTGTTTTAGGTATAATTAGTAGTCATATAAAAACCTTCTGGTTAATTTGATAGTAAATGGAACTAAGAGAATCAATGTTCCTTTTAGAATTCATTAAAAACAGGAATTCCTGGATTGTTCTCAAGTGTTGAGAGTTCTATAATAATTTTTTACAGTATAGAAAAGCTCATTTAATAATCTCAATCTTTTTGTGAAGTTATATCAGCATATTAGGGAACAATTTCTTCCAGTGTACAAGTGATTCCTTACAAGGAAATAATTTATGCCTTAGTTGCTGTTATCATCTGGAATGCATACCAAGAAGTATCCATGAGCTATCATCTCCCTCACAGACATTAGGGATTGAAATGAAGGGCACAACAGACATTTTAGCAGGTCAAGGAGCTGATGTAGTTTAGTTTCATCAGCTACGGTAGAGCTGGAGATGATGAATCATCACCCATCTTTGTCTGTGATTTTGGAAGGAAGCTTGGATAGATTTTCTTTTCTCCTCATTTTCTTGAATTTTTCTGCTGCCCATCAAACAGTTGGAAGTAGGGTAGTGTTGTAATCAGATGTTCCAAAGCAGGGAAGAGCTCATTCCAGAGGAAACACAAGCTATGGTTCTGGTACAGGTTTTGTTGGCAGAGCTGACAACTTGACTGGTTTCCCCTTTTTGAGACTACTTTCAAAGACAGTGGGAGGATAAGCCCCCTGCTATGTACCTCTGCCTTAAGCCTATCTGTTTATGAAACCTCTTGATTAGTCTGTTAGTATCCAAATATAATACATTCATTTCATACCTTAAAATAAATAAATTAAGAAGAACTCACTCTTTCAAACTTAACATAATAGACCATAAACCAGTAAATAATTAAAAAGGGGGAGGGGGGGGGGGGGGGGACGGGGAGGTTAAGTAGAAATTTTAAACAGGGAAAAGTTCTGACATTCCCTATCTGCATCACTCTGGTAAGCTTTTGGAAGTGTCATCTGACATTACGCAGTGAAATGATTTCCAATTGCTCTTCAGATTTCTGGAGCCTGAGAGGGCTCAGGGCTCAGTTGTCATTATCTTTTTTTTTTCCTTTTTTTTTGGTGGTGGTGGTGGGTTTTTTGTTGTGGTTTGTTGTTTTTTTTAAATACCTTTCTTAGGATATGTAATTTATTTTGTGGTGTGCTCTAGTCTTTCGACTTTCTCAAAGACATGTGACATTTCTGCAAAGATCAAAACTTCATCATGTCTATGATAGTTAGGGAGTGTTATATTGATTCAGCTTTCATTTCTAATCAATGGAAGTTCACTGGAGAAATTGTGCCAAACCAGTGTTAATTCCCCCATCATGCACACTGTCAGAAGGCGACGTTTACACTTTGTCCTCTAATTGTGCCTGCAGGCTGCCCCCGAAGCAGCCCTGAGGGTGGGCTGGCAGAGAAATCAGGCAGGAGCTTGTGTGGAGAGAAGGAACAGTTCTTTAAACTGTTGTTGCAGAATGTGTCAGCAAGCAGAATCCTTGCCAGTGCAAAGTCAGGAAGGTTACAGGAAACTAGAAGTAATATATGGTCTAGCTCTTTTTTTTAAGTCTTAGAAATCTTCAAGATTAAATGTTTTCTGGATTTGTTTTTTCCTTATGTGTCTAGGACTATGAATAAGGATCTTGTTTAGGATAAGAATAAAAAAAATACCAATACTTGTAATAGGGGAAAAGGAAAAAGGATTTGAAAATAACTTGTCTAGTTAGGAATCTCCAATTGTGCTAAGTCATTATTAAAGAAACAAAAATAAAATAAAAAAGATTTGGGTCCACTCAGACAAGAAAATGATTGTACATGAACTTAATGAATGGCATTTACAGATTCCATAAGAATACTTAAAATATATCTGGGGAAAATATTCATAAAACTTAGGTCCATTTTTCCACCCAGCATGGGCAGTTTCACAAAATTACTCTTTTCACCAGCATTAGATGTAGGACAAAAATTTAATTGCAAGACCGTCTTGACAAGCAGAACAAGAATTTCCAAAGAGACCACAACAGTACTAAAGTGAGACAGGCTATCAAGTTTTCTGCGTGAAACTATGATGGTTGCAAGTAAATTAGGAGAGAGCTTTAAAGGCATGATTATTGTATTAAGAGCTTAGTGGAAGCCATTAGTAAAAACTATTTTCCAAAAGTAGCAAGTTATATTTTCGGGGTATTTTTTTCTCTGCTTGTTTTTATTTAAAATGAAATACTCCTATGAAAATTTTTGTTGCTTAGGAGTACATTTGTTCCACAGGGATTTTTATTTCAAGTCAGAAAAAAGAAGCAGCAGATGATAAATTCCTATGTGTGTATTTTTATGCAAATATCTCTGGTAATCAATAGGGAAAAGTGATAAAAAAACATATATGCTCTAGAAATAGAATTATTTCTATAGAAAACGTTTTCAGAATTTCCCAAGAGAAGACAGTAGTTTTAAAAGTAAGTTGCAAATGCCATTTTTAATCTGAAAAAAATAAATCTATGGCAAGATTTTCACAATGTATTTATGAAAGGCATAGAACTAAAGATTAAAGGGTGCACACACTGTCAACCTTAGAAGCAGTACCCATTAATTAAATATATGCACAATTCTAGCTATTGCATTGAAAACATACCTTTCTAAGAGCATCTGGCTCAGCACTCCCTTCTATCTCATCACAAGGTTGCCATCAGGGAGAACAGCTACTCTCTCACCCAAATATTTTAAGCCTCTAGAACTTCAACAGAGCCCAAATGCTGTCTGTGTTTTCTGCCCCTGCTCATTTAGAGGATGTTGCTGTGCTGGTTAGGACCCTCTCGATTTTTACCTCAAGAGACACCGTCTTCTTGCTTTGTTCCTGTCAGTTGTTTTTATCACTCTTCCACCATATGCCAAATCTGTCCTTACCCATTATTCCTGTCAAAGCTGCAAGCTGACTGGTTTCCACTTCAGATCTCTAGAAGGCATACCATAAACATACAGCAAATAGGGAAATGAAGCTACAGGTAGATACAGATGCATTATAGATTGCCATAATGGATCCCATCTGCTTGCATCATTACTTATTATTCAGAAAGATAAAGCTGCCAAGTCATTCAAAAACAAACCTCCAGAAAACAGTGCAGTTTGGGCCATTTCGGCCTTCTCAATTTATCCATTCATGTTGAAGAACACATGTAAAAAAAAAATCCTGGCTTTTCTGCCCTGTCTTTGAAGAGACTTGTGGCATAATACTCATAAAAGAGAGGTCAAACACTTCCTACATGGTCTGTTCTCCACTTTTCTCCTTCATCATCTTGAGACTACTTTTCAAATTATTGCATTTAGTTCAACCCAGTCCCTTTGAGGCACCTTTCTTTAGACCAGATGCAAAGAGACTTCCTGCCATTGCAGAGAGTCAATGAGATGTGCTCAGTTTTCCTCAAGGCTTAATGGAGCACACACAACTCATGGTGGATATGCAGATAGGGGTATTTGTTTGCACAATATATTGGAGCCTATCAGCTCCATACTATCATGCCCAACTACAAGGCAATCTTGAATCTAAGGCAATCTTCTCTGTCCAAAGAGCAAGATTCAAAATAACTATAAATAAAAATGAAACTGCCTGTGCCCCTCTTTTACGTATGCACATTTCTTCCACCACTGCATAACCCACTTCCCCTGCAGTCTGACTCCATCGCCCACTGTCCTCCAGCAAATAGGTGCTGGGTAGTAGGATGCTGATGAGAATTCATAAAACTTGAGTTCCTCTTCTCACAAGGATGTTTTTGCTCATAGAGGATCTATGCAGACAAACAGCTCTTAGCCTGTCATCCAAAAATACAGACTGGCCATATCTTTCCAATCTTAATACTCCAGGACAAAAAACTGGCTTTATGTTCAAGTTAATTTGTTGAAAAATTCTTGGCATCAGTCTTAACTCCTAAACTGTGGTTTCAGTTTATCCCAGCGGGCAGCTGAACACCACACAGCAGGCTATATGATGACTCCCTCTCAGTGGGATGGGGAAGAGAATCGAAAACAAGTGGTAGAACTAGTGGACTGAGATAAAGACAGTTTAATAGGATGGAAAAGGAAGAGGGAAAATAATAATGATAAAAGAATATATAAAACAAGTAATGAAATTTCTTACCACCTGCTGAGTGATGGCCAGCTAGACCATGAACAACAGGCTTCCACTTCTCTCCAGACAGATCCCCCTCAGTTTAATTGTTCTCCATGACATCATATGCCATGAAATATCCACCCCTGTGGCCAGTTGCAGTCAGCTGTCCTGTGTTTTCCCTCCTGGGTTCTTGTGCACTCCCAGCCTACTTGCTGGCAAGGCACTTATAAGAAGCTGAAAACTCCTAAACTTAGTGTAAGTGCTTCTCAGCAATAAAACATCAGTATGTTACTGGCATTATTCTCATCCTAAACCCAAACCACAGTACTGTACTAGCTACTAGGCAGAAAATTAACTCTATCCCAGTCAAAACCAGGACAGGTTCCATAATTAATTGTCCCAAGCTTGTCATTAATCAGGTCAGGTCATATCCCTCACTGCCCATTGGGCAAGGAATAGATAAGGTAAAAACCAGCTCACCTGCAGTCCAGCCAATAAAGAGAAAGAAAATTTTAAGCAGAAATTCCAAGACCAGTTCAATTTCAACAGGAAAATAATTGACACCAGGCACAAATAACGCCTTGAGTTCTTGCATGTACTTTTCACACTAAATAAAAAAAAAATTTGCAAAATAAATGGATAAAAGTCAAAAGTAATAAACAAACACAGAGACACAATTATGAAATCTTTATCCAGCATATGTCTATAGGTGTCACATTCAGTGAGATGTGTCACATTTATCAAACATACCAAATTATCAGTTATTCTTTGCACATAAACAGTATTGCAAAAAAAAAAAATCAGATTGTAGAATGCTTAATATTCAAAACTGGGTAAGGAAACAATTTTAATGAAACTCATCTCTAAATCTTCTTAAGACAGTTAAAATACTTTAATTATCTAAAATATAAACATCTGACTATTTGACTAAAATATAAGCATTTGACTGTTTTAATGTAATTCCTGATAACTTTTCTTTTCAAAGAGAAAAATAAAAAATTAAAAATTCTGAAAAAATTACATGTTAGTTTAGCATATTTTTATTACAAAATATCAGTGTAAACAAATATTACCAAATATAATATAATTTTGACCAATACATATTCAACCTAATAGTATTCTGTGATGGAAAATTAAATACCAACAAATTTTCTAATGGTTTGAGGACCAGATTTTGAATGAAAAAGGACTGAAGTAGAAAAAAATGTACAACTTAGTATTCAGTGGACATTCAGACAGTGCAATTTACATGTATAGGAGATAGAAGGAAGTCATTAAAGGAAAAGCAAATTATGGGATGGTCTAAGTCAAAATCTGTTCCTTTAGAACTTTAATTAGCTACCCTCATCATTGCTTTTCTCTCTTAGGCGCTTCTGCCCAATTTTGTTCAATCTACACAAGTTTAATACATTACCTAAATTCAGGAATAAATTACATGTTTTAATAAATACACTCATTCTGTGGCAGGCTTAGTCTACAGCTTGTCACTCTTATGATGTCACTAAACTTAAGCCAGCTCTGATGGAAGATTCACTATTTTACCACATCTGTTCTGGAAGCACAATTAGAGAAAAAACTTCATACAATTTTTGAAATGCAGTAACAATTTTATGGCAAATATTTTTTTATGGATTATTTTCTTGATTAAATATAGCAGTCCATACTGTTGTGCACAGCATGATTTATATGGTGTGTCTGATATTACATTTATTGCATACTGCCCATGTAGTTTCAGTTTTCAATGTGCCATAGGCTGTCATTTGTAGGTTTGACTTATTATATAAGACATTTCACGTTTCTCAGAAATCATCTTATGCTGTCTTTAAGGTCCTAAAAGCATCACTATATCAGTTTACCCTTGATTTATATTTTTAAGGCAATCACCACAACAAGTCTAAGATGTAGTTTATTTATTTGTCAACTGAAAGCTGAGATTCTTCAACAGTGTTCCTGGCGAAGGAAAAATATTTGGAACTGGGTTTGTGTAAAAGTTTTTTGAATGATGGCTTTACCCTCAGTCCTGATCTTTGTGTCCATCTTCTCTATTGTTACCAATTTTCTCACATCGTTTTTGACTACCAGTTTTGGGTGCATTTTCACGCATTGATTTTACTGATGCTCTAAAGCATGTCATATCCCTTCTCCTGCTCAGGACTTCCACAGCCAAATAGCCATTGTTTCACTCAGCCAACTCACTGCATTAGGAACTGAGAATGAGTCAGTTTTCTGCTCTAGAGTATGAACCTTTCCGAAATCACTGCATGCCAGGAAACAAAGATTCATCCTGTGCATACAATTTCATTGTTACATACAGAGATCAACATTCAGAGTCCTTTTGGTTTGAAATAGCCAAGGCTGCAAGATGAACCAGCCTGCAGGGGTGGCTGGCATACCCTCCCCAGGCTGAGCAGGGGATGGACATGCTCCCTACACAGCTGATTCTGCCCCAGGGACAGATCCCAATCTCCAAAGCCAGCATCAGCCATAATGTCATGACAGGGACACTGGAGCAGGTCCCACAAGTTAAGGTAGCAGCTTCCCAATTAGCAAGTAGTGATACATGGGATGAAAAAAGACTTCAAAGACAAATAATGAATTAAGCAATAAATCTTTTGTCATCTTCCATTTTGTTTCTCGCTGCCACTCTCTCATATAATCTATCAAATCACATTAAAAACACTTGAGTCTAGTGATAACACATTATAATTTGCTCCACTATAATCACAATTAATTTAAGGTTCTGATATATGAAGAATGTTTCAGCTTTTTTCAAAACAACATAAAAAATAGTAAAAGTTTCATGAACTGCTTATGAGACATGACCTTGTTAACAGTTGCTGTGACTCTTCGGGAAGTTACTTCATCTTTCCTTCTGATTTTTTTTTAACAACTCATCTTTGCCTTACAGAGTTTGACTAAATATAAATGTTGGAACAGCACTTTTAGTATGGCAAGAGCTACCAAAAAATGAATGTATGTTTTGAATGAAAAACTACTTATTATATGATAAAATTATAGGATTATAAGCTTATATCATTATACAGTAAAATATATATAACTCAAATACTAGCAAGTAAATATTGAAGTAAATGAAACAGAGCATTTGAACTAAATTTCTGTTAAAACAATTTAACAATTAACATGATTTGTAAATAGGCTTCCCTAAAGGCTCTATTTCCATAAAATAAATTTTAAAAATTTTGCCCAACTTTTAAATTAATAGCAGTTTATGGACAGTCCTTTAAGTGTCTTTTAATTTCTTTATTTTCAAACCATAGGCAGTGGTTAGAACTTTTATGAGATCTGAAATGAGCAATATCTGAACATAAATGAACTTAATCTCTTCTGGTTTAAAGCACTATATTGGAAAAACCTTTTAAAAATTGAATTCATTAGCTTAAGTTGCAACTACAATATAAACAGGCATCCATTAAATACTATAATCACCACATCCTTGCTGTTACCTTTATGTTCACACTTACAATAAGGCAGATTTACAGCTCCACAAAAACTGCAGGCATCTCAAAGCCTTGAAGCACTTGTAATGGAGCAAAATTATGTAAGAGCTGACTTTCTGGAGCCCTGGTGAGGGGGTGATGCCTGTGGAGAGCAGGTATGGCAGGGCTAAGGCCGTGGGGCCAAGGCAATGGGCTGGTGCTTGTGGTGGTGCTGCATCAGCCGGTACACTGCTGGTCACTGCCTGGCTGGAGGAGATGGCAGTTAATTTTGCTGCTTGTGCTGCTTTCTTAATAAAGCATGGCAGGAGACCAGCCTGCATATATTGTGGATAGGAGGAAGAAGTCCCCACACCATGCCCAAAGGGGAGGGGAGAAAAGAGCATGAGCTGTTCTGTTGCTTTCTTCTCCACACAACCTCAGACCCCCATTGATTGGGAATTCACTACAGTTGCAAATGGATGAAACTGGGGTCTTATTAGAAAGAATCACTCAAAATTTAACTGCAAATGATGAGATGCGTTAAACATGTGCAACTACTTGGTCTTTTGTGATAGATTTTATGTCCTAAAATGTCATTGCTTTGTCCATAGAAAGTTAAATTAAATGCATCACAAATTGCAACTAGAAGAGTTTTTACTTACGTGTACTATTGCTGTGAGACACTGGAGAAGTCTGGCAGCATAGGACTAATTATTTTTGGTTGCTAAAACTTAAAATGCTTTTAGAATACATTTAGGAGAGAGGAGAAAGATGTGGGGAGAAAATGTTGAAAGGAGAAATAGATAGAATCATGCATCAATTGGAAACCTTTGCTCACAAGAGTACTCTTGCTTAGACTATGGAAATACTTTTTGAATGTCATCCTCTCATTTTGTCTTTATTCATTGTTTCTTCACCTCTTTTTTGATATATTCAATCTTTATTCTCCACTCCTGCCTATGCCTCTTCATGGCTTCTTCTCACATCACAGAGATACTTCACAGACAGTGCCACCAGCTCATTTGAATTTTAGGTAATGGAAGAAAATAACATTTTAGTGGCAGAGAAATGAATCCAGAACACTTACAGCTTATGCTTTTATATATTGCTATACTGCAGTGTTAAAAATGATGGCCTGTAATTACTTTAAAGTACAATTTCCAGTTTGAACATCCTAGAAAAATGCTTTCAACTAGGGGAACTCTTAGCTCTTGACCTCTGTTCTTGTGCACAGTTGTGAATAGCCATTTGGAAAGGCCATACGTATTGCAACTCTCCTGCATGTGCATATGATTACTGACACCAAGGAGTACACAGGAGTGACCTTTTAATGCTTCTATGTTGGGCAAACTGTATTTTATTTCTAATTTAATATGAAAGAGGGTTTAGTAATATTCTCAGAATGAATTTGGGAAGGAATATAAAGTCTAAACAAGGAGAAATCATTCACTGAAAACCATTTAGATGACATACAGTTTTATCAACTCTGGTAACTTTACTGCTATGCAAATTAGTAATATACATGGTGATGTGTTTTTTTAAAAAATTATTTATGGCACACAGTTGTAAAAACATACCTATATAGAAGTCCTTATATTAATTACATTGAAGTCTTTATTAGTGTCATTGCTACTCATGTTAAGGGTATATGAAGTCTCTTAAGTACTATAAATATGTATCCTTGGTGTATGCATTGAAAGTATTTAAGACTGCATCAACCAAATTTGCTGTAGATATTCTACTGAAAATATTCGATCTAGCACTGCAAAACATATCACCCTCATAAAAATGGACTGCTAATGGGATCACAAAGTTCTGAATTAGAGCAGAAATAAAATCAGACTAATCTAATAACTTCTTCATGAAAATTTTAACAAAAGACAAATTAATTTAGTTAAATTAAGTATGCTGATAGTCTAGGGTAAAAAACTTCAGAATGCTCCATTCAATTTGTTCTGTAAAACTAAAATGAAATTGCAGACATCCAAAATGTCTGACATTGGAAAGGACCACTGGAAATCTCCCTGTTCAACCTCCCTTCCCTGAGTTTCAGTTTGTACCCATTGCCCCTGGTCCTGTCACTGAGAAGAGTCTATCTCTGTCTTCTTTGGACTCTCCCAACAGGTATTTATACATGTTAACATGATCCCCCTGAAACTGTTCTTCTCCAGGCTGAACAGTCCCTCAGTTTGTCCCCTCATGAAACATGCTCTAGTCCCTTAATCATTTTTGTGGCCCTGACTGGATTAATTCCAGCAAGTACACATTCTTCATGTACTGGGTAGACCAGGTCATTGCAAAACCATGCTGACTGCTCCCATCACCTTTTCCATCAGGTGTCTGGAAATGGTTTCCAGCTAGATTTGGTCCATCATCTTCCTAGGAGTTGAGCTGAGGATGACTACTTCAGGTTCTCCAGACCCTCCTTCTTGACCTTCTTGAAGACAGGAGTGACACTTGCTCTCTTCCAGCCCTCAGGAGGCTCCCTAAATGGCCATGATCTTTCAAAGAAGATTGAGAGAGTTCACACAGTGACACCAGCCCTGGTGTATGCCCATTGGTTTAAATATTCCCCAACCTGACCCTCCTCCACCAAAAGTACACTTTCCATGCTTTAGACTTCCCTGCGTGCCTAGGGGGCCTGGAATAACTGGAGGTCAGTCTTACCAGTAAAAACTGAGGGGAAAAAGGGATTGAATATCTCAGATTTGCAATGTCCTTTATCAAAAGTTCTCATCCCTGATCTGGCCAGTCCTAGAGAGCATAGAGAGGATTATGCATGCGCAATAGTACAGAGGATTTTGTTGTGTGATGATGTGGAAACTGAACCCTTTATACCCATATGGGCTTTCTCTCAATATTTTCTCCATTGAGTTGGTGATGCCTTGACTCTGGGGGAGGGGAATCATGGATGCTAGTCATGTCTTTTTAACTCCTGCTCCTTGTTCTTCCCTTTTCTCAACTCTTAAACAGCTTAAACTAACTGTTTTCCACAGCTTTCTACCTGCAAAATAGCTAAAAAGAAAATTCTTCTGGGTAACCTGTGGATACATCTATTTGTACAAGATTTCAACTGCTTTGAAGAGGTGTTCCAATTTATTAAACTGGAAAACAGCTCTTGTGGGAAAACCAGCATTTTGCACATATAATTAGGAAGGTATGATACTCTATTTCTGGAAATGCACAGTCAAGAGCTGGGAGATTTTGGAACTTACTGAAACAAATAGCTTTTGAACATGTGAAATTGCTCCTGAATATATTTTGATTACAGAATGTGCATGGCAATAAAAGAGTCCCTTGAGAGAGAAAAGAATTGGATTTAAATATTAATATTTGGCTGGGAACTGATTAACTTTCAAGCTAGAGCTGTTGGGTTTCTCACTGATAAACCCTTCTGTTTGCTTGAGGAAAGAGTCAGAGCTGGGATTGCCCTCTGCAAACAGGGTGCCAAGCCCTGTTTCAGGCATCAAACAACAATTGTTCCCACACTGGTCAGTGACAAATTGCCTTTTGGCCTCCAACATGATTTTTGATTTTGATCTCAGACACTTTGCATTTTGCCATTCGGTTGACTCCTGCTCTTAACTCCTGCAGCCATTACTGGCATACACTGCAGTTCCAGGTCCTGGCACTGTCCATCAGCTGAGGTACCCTTAATATTAGTATCAGGTCTGTTAAGAGAGGGAAAGAACCTTATTGCACTGTGTCTTTCTATTGCAGCAGCTTACAGAGTTCAAGAGGAGCTAGACCTACAACCAGAAGTATTTTCTTCTTTTTAAAGGAGTTCTGAAATTTTGTTTTGCTTTTCTGGATAGAGACAAAAGTTTTTCTCTCAATTTTATGCACTGTGACAAATGACTGGCTTTGTGGATGTAGTCAATACTTCCTATACCCTTGCTAATTCTGCCAGATGCATCACAAGTGTTTTGATAATTGCATTTTTGTTTTTGTTCAAGCCCACTTCTAGGCACAAGATTTTTAATATTTTATTAAAAAATAAACACACTGTTACTGAAAAAATCAGAAGCCAGATGCCCTTGCAGTCTCAGTACTCAGTACTCTTCCCCAAACTACACATTCTCTACTTTTTACTTTCATAAATTTTAGAATAATCTGATTATTTTTGAATCTTTGGCACTGACAAGGCTGATATTACATTAGTCTTTTAGAGCTTTAGGGATTTTATGAATGTTCTCAAACTGCAAAACAGTTCCCCCATCCATAATGTGAGTACAGTTCATAAAAGAAAAAAATCCATTAACATTAATGAGGTAGTTAAATATAAAAAAAATAAAACCCACTATAAGAAAATCTCTAAAAATTATATAGCTGTTTTTCTACTGCTACTCACTCAGCTGCTATTTACAGACATTCAGTGTTCTTTTGCAAAGCTAGAGTCAGAGCACAGAAGAACAATCAAAGCTGAACCTTGACCTGTGCTCCTTCACAGTTGTCTTTCCAGGGAAAAACCAAATTAAACAAAAACAAACAAAGAAAAAAACCCACAAAACCCCTCCAAACCCCACAAACATGCACAAAAATCCCACAAAACCCACCACCAAACCAAAAAGCTAGATCAAAAAAACGCCCAAAAACCAAGCAACCAGCCAAAAAACAACCCCCTTCCCCAAAACCCAACAACAACAGATCAACTTCAGCAGTTTCTCTCTCCACAAAGTTTGAATGGTATATCTAATATTTTGCATAGTTTCTTCATCCAACAGACACAAATATGCTTCACGCTTCTTAAACATTTTTTGGAAACTTTATGTGGAAATAGTGTACAGATTAGAGAACACAGCAGCAGCACCATTTTGTGCTGTCTAACACAAAGCCTACCCTCTGATACAGTCAGCGATTAAATGGCTTCAGTTGGTCTGCAAAATTAAAGCAGTCTGATCCTCCGGATCACTTGTTTTCCTATTTCCATCTCTGTAAGTATCATTGTGAACCTTATTAAGTTCATCCAGGTTCCTAACAGACATAAAGTCAAGCACACAGGAAAACTATGAAAGGGCTAGGGCAGAGTTCAGAGTCAACTGAAATTATTTTGCCTTTGAGAAACAAGGCATGCATATCCAATAGTAAAATTAGGATAGCCTAGCAAAATGAAATACATATAGGTATATATATGCGGTCTCATGCTAATAATTAATTTGTCTTGTAAAGGGTAAGCACTGTTGAAAGTACTTAGAAAAAATTACTAACAACCTCAGATAGAGGTTGCTGTCAAATAGAATAGAACTAAATGTGATTGAGCTCTGTAGCAGTAATTGACAAAAACATTGACATTAATGCTGAGATACTTATATGGAAGAATTCAGCACCTCATAAACCTCTTTCCATGCAAAAACTGACCTTTTAAGCTAATGACCGAGTTGTCTGTCTCTTGCATGGGAACTCAGCATGCCCAGCACTGCTTTTTACCCAACTTCCAGAATGAATCCCTTTTTATCCTTATTCTAAACCCTTTTTAGGACAGTTACAGCTTACTAAAAAACAATAACAAAATGGAATACCATTACAACTTAAATCAATAAAAAGTCCTTTCCTGAGTCTTGTCTGAACAGTTTCTGCTAGAAATTGGCTGAGATCACTGCAAATAAGTACAATAAAATGATGATGACCAGTTCCTTTGCACAAAATGAAGCAATAAAGAGCTTTTCTGTTAGCTTTATGTTTTTATTGATATATACCATACTGGAGACCACACACATTACTGTTATATATTAGAAAAAACATAGTTGTTTAAACAGACAAAAATTAAAGTGCAGTTGATTCATTGGCTTCTTTAAGAGGACTGGCATCTGGACCACATGCACTTCAAAGTCAAATGTTGTACTGAGATGTGCTGCTTTGAAGTACAGCTGCTGATCCAGACAAATTTTGGAGCCTCAACCAGCATATGAATCTGCTGTACTCTGAAAAAAAATCTATTTCAGATGCCAGTTTTAACTCAGTTTAGAAAATTGCTGTCTGGATCGGCTGAACTTCAAAGCAGAACATCGCGGTGCAGCATTTCCCTTTGAAGTGCAGCTAATCCAGATAGTGAGTTTTCTCTCCCTCCTTTTTTTTTTAAGCAGTTAAAATTGGCATCTGACCTTACTAGTATTTCTCATCACCATCTGCACATTCTTACTCCCTTCTCCCTTATTTCCTCATCTTTTGACCTCTGAAAAATACGGCAAGATTCACTGTCTTGTTAGCTCCTGCATTACCAAAGCTACCATAAAAAGGGTGGTTGTGGGGACAGCCTATACCAAGTTACATAATGGACACTGGCCCATTACTGCACATGGTTTGTCATAAAGTTTGTTAATAAATCATACTTAATTTTACCATCCAAGAAAAATAAAGCTCAAATTAAATCCCTTGTAAATGCTTGTATTGAGAGCATTCAGAACCACATTCTCATGGTTCTGCTAACTCATTTCAACGGTCATTAGCATTGGTTTAAAAAGTAGCTGAGCTCGATAGCATTCCAACTTTAAGAAATTCTAAGTTATTTTGTCACAGAAACGTCTCTTTCACAGGCAAGTCATCAAAGCCCAAAGGAAAAGGTTTTACTAGAGCAAGAATGAGATTACTACAGGCAGAATTTGCAGAGCTTCTGGCAAGGGGAGCCAAGGGTAAATGCAGTGCCCTCACCAGGACACACTCCCATCTTATAGATACATAGGGATGCTGTGATTTGCTACTGAATTAAAAGACAAACCATGAAGAAGTGCTGCACTCTGTTCAAACAATGAAAATAAAGTAAAAAACCCCCACCCAAATACATACTAGTACAAAAGGACAATTAATTGACAGCATCTCTCATTTCCTGAGAAATTACTCTGGAGAGAGAAAGAACTGGACAAAGACCAGCATTTTATTTACACAGGCCATGAGACATGTCACTAGGGTGATCTGTTCTTGTCAGGCAGTCTTTAATTAGAAAATTCCTAGAGAGAGCTCCTGCTCCCACTAGGTGCTTATTAAAAACTAAAGACAAAAGGGGTTAGTAGAAAAACCTAAGGAATGGATGGAGAACTCAGGTTACATTGGAAGAAGGCAAGAGTCAGCTGCTGCTAGCATAGGGAGAGGCACTCAGGATGGGATGCTGGATCTTGAATGAAAAACTTTCAGTGCTGTTATTAGTGAGTATTTTTAGCATTAAAAATCTAATTGGATATATATAAATATTTTAAGCATATTTAAAAGACATTTTATGGTTTGCTTACTGTAATACTCCCAAGCTTCATGTAAAACTTGCTATAAAATATTCAGCAGCCTTTTTATAACTAGTCTTAAAAACAATTTAAAGTCTTACTGTGTTATTTTTAATTATTTTTAAGTCCATGTACTTTAGTCACCAGATAAAGGAAGCAGGGGTTTGCAATTCTATTTCGAATGATATTCTGAATTATTTTCAGAAGCTTTGATGAATTGAGTATGGAGAGCAGAAAGGAATTTCCTCAGCTCCTAACTCCCTCCATTTGTGTAATTCTTTAATTTTACCTTTTATTGCCTTTTTAGAGACCAGGTTAAACCCTGTGTTTAAGAGCAAGTTTACCATGACACAGTAAACGTCTCTTATATCCTCTACTGGGGATATGGGGATAGGACTGTAATCCTGCATTTGCTAAAAGATAGCCTCATTCAACTAGGCATTTGCGCTTTCTATCATCTGTGATCAAGAACTGCGTTGTGCACTGATTTTGAAACATCTCTCAGATACTCTTAAAACTATAACTGTAATCAGTTTTATATGCATTAAAAAATACTGTAAGCGTCACTAATCTGTAGCCTCTCTGCTTTGTAGCTGGTGTGGCTGGGACTGAATTTCTATTTGTTTGTTGATACCTTCCACTGGTATGAAGATGACAACGCTTACATTTATACACGGATTATGCTGGGAGTAAGTTTGAGTTCGATTGTTAAAGGGCTTTGCAGTAAGACTGTATTCATAATCTGATTTTACTTGCATCCTTCATAAATCTTTTGGCGCTTCAATAGTAATTTTTCCATATAAGAGTATTATATTAATATTTTTTTCTTTTGCACTTCCTATACCAAGCTTGTAATTTAATTTCTTTATACTGTTATATGTACAGTCAACCCTGGCTTGGGCAAGAGCTTCTGCAACATGCCTTAATTTTAACTGCATGCTAATCCTGTTACCAGTCTGTAGAAACCTTATTTCATTCTTAAGAGGAGCAAGCATCGTAAGTACAATTTCTCAAATAGCCATATTATCCTCTTTCTTATTTCTGTAGTTCAGCAGTATTATCCATATCAAACATTTTCCAAGGAATTTTAATTTTTGATAGAGAAGTCTGTACACTATTGCCTAGTTATTACCATTTAAATTGTCAGCATTCATGACTGAAGAGAAACAAATGGCTTGTTTAACACAGTGCTCTAAATGCAACACTGATTTTGGCAGCTGCTGCATAGCATGGTGTCATGAAGAGAAAAGTGAGAAACTACAAAAAAGGAACATAATAATACAACTTGGCCAAATAGAGAAAATATATATCCATCATGTGTATTCTGTGTAGCTGAAAAGTGAAAATTGGAGAAAGAAAATGTACAGATAGATAAAAATGCTCTAAGGATAATAATGTGTATGTTTAAACCCTTCTGTCTGAGTAGCCACCAGTCAGGTCTTCGTTTGTGGTAAACCTGATTTTGTAACAGAGTGGTCATCTGCTCAGAGACATTAACATTAACCTTGGAATCACTCATAGGAAGTACTAAACACTTTAGTTCTATAACTGCAGCTTCAACTTGTATTGAATTATCACAGTCAGAGCAATTTCAATGCCAAATGCTTGGGTAAAAAAAACACTGATCTCTTCATGACTCCAAGAACAATAGGAATTTAGAAACGGTAATATTCAGTTATTCTATTGTAAGCTGGTTCTTGTTTCAGTTCTGCCTCTTTTTTTCCCTTGATTCTTAGACTTAGCTGTCAAGCAGTCTTTAAGCTGGGGAGCAACACTTATGTAATCGAGTATAGGAGCTGAGCATTTCACAAAAAACCAGTCGTCTTGGCCTTCTGAATCAGTTTGTGAATTTACATAAAATATATGCATGCCCACTTAGATGCTGAGTAAGAACTAAGAGAACTGGAACTCTTCTCACAGATAATACTTTGCTCTTGAGGAGCATAGTACAGAGCAACTTGACAGGCTCCAGCATGGTCAGCACCCGGCTGGATCCAGTGACTCTGCAAGGAGGTGCTGTGGATATTGACATTGCACCCTACAGTGCTCCAGATTTTTGGAAGACTTATTAAATGAGAAGCAACGTGGATAAATGCCAGGATCTTTGGCATGGGATCATGCCAGATCATGTGAGCAATCCAGACACCCACACCACCATTCAGAAACTGAATTCTGTCCATGAGGGCTGTCTAGGTTCCAGCAGAGCATGTTAGTTTTGGCCACTGAAGCCCACGGCTGGCCCCAGGCTGGCTCTGCAGAGGCATCCAGCTGGGCGTGAGCACATAACTGGCGAGCACTTCCAATAATGGAAGCCTGCTCGGTAACACATCAGCATGCAGCCACCTGAGGTCTAGACAGCCTCACCCTCTGGGGTGTGCACTTCATGAAAGCAGAGAAAATGTTTTCATTGCAAGCTGGCTCTGCCAGCAGTTCAGCTGTGCTCATACAGCTAAACTTGAGCTTGCAAAGCAGTGGTGGCTCAGTCTGGTGTTCTTTTAAAGAAAATTAATTAATTGCCAGCCCAGATAAAACACTCAAAAATCACAGCTGAAAATAGCAGAGCTTAATTAAGCCCTCTTTTGAGCCACCTACATAGGGTGAATAGCTTCAGGAACCCTGGAGCATCACTATGTGGGAGAGTTACCTGAAACCCCAAACTAGCCCAAAACTTCCACTGAATTCCTTCAATATTCCATTTTTAAATGTACTGAACTCTTCTCTTCTCAAAATGTGAGTTCTAAACACTAAAAGAATGTTATAAAACTAGTTCTGCTTTTTCACCAAGTGCTGTGGAGGAGCACTGAAGAGACAGCTTGACAAAAACATCACATTTCACAAGATGGTTGCCTATGGAATAGCTGTAAATGCAAGTAAGCCTTTTTTGGTTTTATCTTTTTTTCTTCTTTGCCTTTGAACTGTTTTGAATTTCACAGTGTTTCTGCCTAATGCTGTAATCCCCATCAGCTCTGAGACATGCTATTTTAGTGCAATCATTTGTTGACTGCAGCTTTAAATATGTGTAGGAGTCCCATCTGATTAACCATTTATAACCTTTTCTGCTTGAAAAAAGTTTGACTGTTAAGGCAATAAACCTTCAGGCTGAATTGTAACTACCAGTTGCCACTTAATAAACCTGACCAACTTGTGTGCTGTTAACATTTAGTGTAAATAACTCTGCGTAAATCCTTAAGGGTACATGTTTGGGGGGATGACATAGGACTACTGTCCGACTTCCTAAGGAAATGGTGCTTACGAGCCCCCCCCCCCCCCCCATCTGTTCACCTTTACATCTTCAATAATTTTTCAACTAGGTAATAAAATTTAATCTGAATTTGAAAGAGGTAGCAGTCTCAAAAACAATTAATTCTTAAATATTTATTTTAAGTGGGTTATGGGTATGCGGAACTAATAGCCCCCTTGAGGGAAAAACAGCATTTTGAGATCAAAATGTATCTGTTCTGTTGGTCCTAGTGACTTACTGAGATATAGGTGTTTGTTCACCTGTCTGGGAAGAAGAATAGCATCTTCCTATTCCCCAGGTAGTTAAAGGACGTAGGGAAGACTGAAGCTTGTAGGAATTCAGAAGACATAAGGGGAACTAGAGAAAGCATGAGGAAGAGGGATGTGCAGAGAAGAATGCACAGAAAGCCAATAAAAAGAAGGACATGAACACATAGAGATGGAGAGGTAGCTGAGACAGATCTCTCAGAAAATGTGAAGGAGACAGAGGAATTAATCAGGGCTATTTGCAAGCATAAGACATTGCAGGGTAACAGTTCTATCCCCAGGCTGTCAGGGTGGATCTTCATCCCAATATGTTTTTTCAACCTGAATGAGGGAGCTGCTGTTGAGTGTATAGGCTATTAATGTCCTCATGCAGTGAGACAAGAATATGAAGTCAGGATTGTCAATAGGAATCAATAGCTAAAGTTTGTCTTTTGCATGTTGTGCTAGAGAATTCAGCAGGGATGGCTAGGGGATGCAAACATTCATCTTATAGTGTATTATGATGATTTACTCATCTGTCATGGCCATTCATTTACTAGAGCTCAGTTTCAGCATAAAGCAGATTCCTACAGAATGCAACATTGCTTCTTTTATTAATAAACCAACCCTGAAATGTAAATTAACCAACTTCTACTTGGTGTATAAAAGGTCAGGCTCCAGAAAGAAAGTAAAACTGCATAGTCAAACCTTTTATGTTTTTGGTTTCTACATTCATATTAAAAAGTTTGCTAGTCCATTAAAGTGGACAATTTGGGAAGTGCAACTCTATCAAAAAAGTGATTACTTTATGGCTTCAGTAATTCCAAGGAAAAAGACACAGGAGCTGATGTGAAATGACAGGAAGAATTATCATTTAATTCTATCACTCTCTAGGGAGAAAGTGAGTGTTTGTTGTTGTTATTTGGGTTGGTTTTATTTGTTTGTTTTTCTAAAATATCAAATAGACAAATAGTTGATGAGATATTTGAGGAAGAAAATACAGTACAGGGAAATGTAATGAACAAAGCATAACAACTTATGAATTCAAGCTTCCCTAACAGGGAAGTGAGAAACAACCCATATTTGGGAAAACATTACACCACTGTATAGTGAGGCTTGGGTAAACAATAGCCAGAAACTCAATTGTCTGAAATTAAATTCCAAATGCATAAAAAAAAAATCTACAGCATGAATTGGGACAGCAAGGGAATGCTTCAGAATAAGGTACCCCCACAAGTAAACGAAATCCCTTTTAATAAAATCTAACAGTGGTAAAATGATGTGTAAATAGATGCCATTTTCCTCTCAACTGACACATTATTTATCCAAGTACTACCTATATTGCCTTTTATTACACAAAAACATAGTCAATTCCTATCAGTCTATTGCAATTTAGTAATTCTTAGTCAAATTAATTATGTCCCCTGTATGATCAATAGCCTAAATGTGGCAGCAAGAAATTAAACCAATCTGAAGATTAGATCAGTAAGCTTAGCCTCCCAAAATAAAATTGTAGACTCGTTTATTATTAGAGTAACATATATTCTCATCTTGCCAGGTGGTGTTATTCCAGTGTATTTATTTAATAGCATACTAAAAATAGTCAATGCAACATTAGTATCGTCTGACTTCTAAGAGGCAGCCAGCTCAGCTGAGGTGTGTGTGGCCTTGGGAAGAGTACATCTGTACCTTTAATTTTTCATCAGCTCTAATACAAATTCAAGAGCAGACTTTAATTGGTCAGGTCATAAAGGGATATAATAGAAACTAGTGGAAGAGGGAAGTTGGAGGAAAGAGAGAGAGTAAACAATGCTATCTATAATCAAGGGCATCATTGAAAATTCAGTAAAGGGAATTCTGCTTAGTTTGGCTTCCTGTGTTCTGCATGCCTGTCTGTGATAAGAGCTGTCTGGGAGTTATTCAGCCACTAATAAATCTTCCTTATAGACCAGTAACTTTGCTAGAATAAAATCAGAGTTTCATGCACTCTCAGTTTGATCAGTGCAAATAATGTTGTGCTTTTTAATGCAAAAGAGACTTTTCAACTGAAAGGCAGTGGTCTGAAACTTAAAGATACCTACAAGAAATAGTAAATAATGTTATGTATACCTCCTACTTCTTGTTGTTTTTACCCTCTTAAGAATGTGCATTCATACATTTTCTGATGTGGGGAAGATTGAAGGGATATTTTTTTTACTTTGACATGTTGTGCAGGTCTTGAAGAACAAACCAATTCTAGCATTGTTTTGATGTTTGCAGAAAGGTTATGTAGATATTTTGCCCGAACAAGCTTTAAATTATGATATTAATAAACTTCTTTTTAAGGAAAAATAGGGGAAGAACAGCAGGTTGTTTGTAGTGAAGCTGTTTGAAATGGTGGTTCTAACTCCTTAAAAAATCCAGCAGTGTGATTTCTTTAAAAACATGCAAAATGTAGAGAGAAGTACAGTGATGCCAGGCTTCTGACAAACACTGAAAAATCTATAGCTACAAGTACCAGAAAACCTTTCCATTTTCAACCACTTTTTGGTGGACTATGTGAAAGGGCTTTGGTGATCTGAGTCACATTTTTGTGTAAGCAATTAAGTTTTCAGGGAACCAGATGCTTATCTTCAAAAGAGGTTTAGCTGGTATCTCAGTGTTATACTTCCAGAAAGTACAGAAAATCAAACTTCCATTAAACCTTTTTTTCAGTCAGATTGTTTAAATCCAGACTTAGTGCAAGCACTAGGAAGGAAACAATATTAAATTAAAGATTTTAAGTTTCCAGCTCCAATAAAAAATGGTCCAAGTCATGTTCTTCTTTGATGTTTATAACCATTACTAAAAAAAAATCCTATATGTGTGGTCACTATTTTAATTTTTACACAGCTTGTGCTTTTTTTAGTCTACAAACAAAACACAAAGTTAAATTAAGGATTCTGTTTAGCTAGAAATAGCACAAGGCAGTGGATGGCAGGAAGAACCCAAGCTTGGTTGGGGACAGAATTCCTCATGCCTGGGTTATCTGCTTGGAAAGCTGTTCTCTTCACTGTGGGCAGAAAGGCCAGGATTTGACCTTTTGACTTTATCATGATAGGCTGGTTAACCAAAACATTTAACTGCTAGCAGCAAGGTCCAATTTGATTATTATCCTGTACAGGCATGCAGAAAAACAGAGAGTGAATTCTTTCCTCAGATAAACACATGCAATTTCTTTTTAGTTCAAGGAGAGTTGTGCATGCTTCACTGAAGGCACAATTGGCTGAATAAGAGTAGCTAAATTGACCAGACTTTCAAGATAATTTAATTACATGTCTTTGTATTTAAGAATATGTACAGTAAACACCATGCTTTAATAGCAACTCTATTCCTACTTCTCTCCTTCCAATAAAATCTTTTATTTGATCTCAGAGGTGGACAAGATAGAACAACTCAGGGTCAAATACAAATTAATGGATGTTAAGTGCTTCAGAGGTTCCAGATGTTGTTAAAAACAACATTCAAAATCCTTCAGTCTTCATGAGCACTTATAAAAAAGAACTTTGTTTGAAAGACTGGATGATTTATCCCATATGTTTCACTTGGTAATGCAGAGTGAGGAAAAAATTGAATTGAAGATCCTGAGATGTAGTACCTTAAACTTGACTTTCATGATTAACTTATCTAAGTGGTGCAAGAAAAAAAAAACCAACTGTTGTAAGCTCAGATTTCAGAAATCTGCATATTAATTTTGGAACTGCAAAGACCTTCAAAAATGCACTTTAGGGATGTAAAATATTTTAGTTAATGGCAATGTGTTCAGTGCCAAACTTTTTAGTCTGCTACAACTATTCTACATTAAATGAACCACACTGAAAATGGAATTAGCTCTTTTCATTACTCTTACCATCCGGGTATTTTTAGATTGCATCCTTTTTGCTTATTAATCTAATAACTTTTGTTATCTAATAACTTTTTGTTATTAATCTAATAACACTCCAGGCAATATATAAGTTCATGGGAGACTCAAGTAAACCAACATATTCAGTACATCATTAGTTTGAATGCTAATATTTATCAATGTATCATTTTGCTCTGTACATTAATATCTACCAAAGAGTAGCTTGCAGAAAAAAAAAAACCCTAACAACTCTCTTGTTCATTCTGGAAGTCTTCTACACTTGTAATATCTTCTACCTGTCAGATGAAAACTTGAGAGAATGTCACCTAGAAGGGAAGATGTGGTAAATCCCAAAGAAGAAGGTATGATGATGTTTCCATTAACAGAAACACAGTGAAACAGAACAATATGCATACGGAAAAATCAGTGTCCTTCAACAGCCTGCAGAAAAATCTGACTAGGTTAGGTTGCAGAAAGCAGATCTCTCCTTCCAGGGAAAAGTTGTAACATCACTATTCTTCATTGAACCTTAGGCTTGAGACCTTCTTGAGAAGCTGTATCCATTCAACCTATTTTTTTTTCTGTCCAAGACTAGACTCTGTTAGGAAATTTGGACTTCTGTCTGTCTGGAGGAAAATACCACCTTATTTTATTCTCAGCACGCAGCATCTACCAAACAGCACTAGAATTCATGTTACTGCTGACATGACTAGGATTTGTACAAATCATATATAACCCTGCACTTTGAGGAAAGTGCAAAATGTTATGACCTTTTAAACAACAGAAATGTCATCATTTCATGTGAATACTTCACAGTTTGCAGCATCACTTTAAAAAATTCTGTTTGGAAGGTGAAAGGGAGAAAGTGCGTTTTGCTAGGAACACAGATGCAAACCTCCACATCTAGTCGATGTTGCTATTTTAAATGAGCAAGGACAGTACAAAACCTCCAACTGAGAGTCTGTAGGGAACCCTTGGTAAACCACCACTATGGATCCTAACTGTGTGAAACTCACATGGCCCCAAGGTTGTGGTGACTATTACATCATAGTTATAAAGAGCATCCTGCAGGTATAGAGGGCAAGTAGCCCAAATTACATTAATCATGAGTGATGCCAAAATAAAAATGCTTAGTGGAAGTCCACTCAGAGATTAATTGTCAAGGCTTTCCACCCTTTGAAAGTTTTCTCTCCTCTTAGGCCAGTACCAGACTATGTGCACCATGTAACTCCACAACTTACCAAAGACAGCAGTCTGTTACCCCACACTCCTGTCCTGCAACTGAGCTCTTTTAGGTGTCAAAGAAATCAGGTCCTCATCAAGCAATGACTTGGTTCTCTTCCAGCTGGATCTGATCCTTACCAGGCCAACACATCTCTTCTGAAAGGAGCCCCTTGTAAGAACAGTTCCTCTCTTCCCACTCAGCACTTAGAAGGGCTGTTAAACTTAAATACATCAACAGTGTTTATATATTGCTTATACACTGGAGAACAGATTGTCACAGCCCCCACACAGCTGTCTCCTAAACTGTGCAGCTCAGAGCTTCTTGGGATTTGGGGTTTTAACAGTCTGAATCTACACAATCTCACTCACTGCTTGTGGTCTAGTGTAACCTTCCTTCCAGCATCCCAGAGCTGCTGAGGTGCTCGGAGCACCCTCATGTGCAGGCTCTGGGAACCATTTCCTGCCTGATGCCGGCCAGACTGTTTCACATGCAGCACCTAATCCATAAGAAAGTACTCAGGACATGCCCAATCACTGAATCCAATACTCATGCTCACAGTCACACTATATACACTATTTCATAAAATGACCAACCTTCACCTGAAAGCTGCTTAGATTGCTTGATCCCATTATCCCGTTTATTGAAAGGTTATTTTAGAGTCTCATTCCTTTGATGGCTTGAATCTGTCTTCTCATTTCCAGGCTCATTTTATCTCTGTGCAGTTCATACCCATTTCGATTCAGTCTCCATTCTGCTGAAGCGATTGCAGCTTCTATAAATAATTTATTTGTTGGGCCAAAGATTAAGAAAAAATGGAAGCCTGATTTTGCAGTTTGGGTGCTCAAGATGCTCACTTGGGATGACCGTGTCAATAAATGCATGATTATTTTTATGAAGAGTTTCATCAGGACACAGCTGAAAAGAGAATATCCAGTCAGCCCAGTGACTAGGAAATGTGATTTGGTTAAAGCCTTACTTTACATTTAATGCAGCAAGGATTTTAAAATAGGTCTTTCATCTCCCAGTGAATATCTAAGCATGTGGCAATGAGGTGAAGCAGGTGTCAAGGAGTGGTGGGGGGAAGTCCCTAAGCTAACACTATATTTTGAATGAAGTGCAACCTGACAGTCAGCCAACCACAGCTCATCTACTGCTCTAGAAGAATTGCCTCAGAAGTAGAGTGAAAATAGTCTCTCTCCAGCCTGGACACCTGGGATAACCTTCTGCTGGGGGGAAGAGTGCAATGTTCTACCTTTTTTTGCGCTGGCTGCTTTAAACACTGCCATGGCCAGAATCCTACTTTAACTCATATTTCCATGCACACAGCTCTCCCCAGGTGCTGCAGAGGAGCTGGACTCCAGCATGTAGAGTGAGGGAGGGTAAGCACATAAAACACTTAGCAACATTAAAGTTCTTGGGCAAAGTCCTGTGTTCTCATCCATGATTACACAGTGACTAGCACAGTAAGACATTAAATTCATGCACATAGTTACAATTTTTGAAAAAAGGGAAAAAAAAGGGGAGAAGAGGAGGAAAGAAAACAGAAAGAAGAAAAAAAAAGAAAAAGAGAAGAGAGAAAAAGGGAGAGAAGAGAGAAATAAGAAAAAGTTTAATTATTTTTTTTTAGAGAATATTGTTCAGAGAAGCAGGTCATATTTGGTTTACTACAACTACTGTCTTTTAGAAACATTTTTTAAATGGTCAGGGACAGAAACATATAACCACTGAAGGAGAGATGATAACAGGAAGCTAATTATTACTAACAGAAATAGCATATCCTAATAGCTCTACTGTAAACATATAATTATTTTTCATTGTCATTTTTTATGCTTTGGCTTTTAATATTTTGCATTAATTACAACTTTCCTGTAATGGATTTGAGAATCTCTCATATTAAAAAATGAAACTCTGCACCTACGACTTTATCTATGTTAGCCAATACAAAAATTAAGTTCTTCCTTTTCCACTCTTGAAATTATCCTCTTTCCAGCCAGTAAAATAATTACAGGGGAGTTCTTACTTTAGTCTAAGGCATTTTTCTAAACTGATGATTTCACATACCTTTTGAGAGCAGGCCAGAAGTAGAGGCAATATATGATGCTCAGGACAAGTCAGATCTAACACTGGGATTTGCACTTCTCCCTTGAAGTCATAGTTCCTGTGGCTTCCCCAGGCTACATCTACATAAATTAATGCTACAGATACTTGTTAATAGGGAACAGATTTTGAGTGCATCTCTTAAATATCAATTGTGTAAGTTGCAAACTGGTCCATGCCTAAAACAGTCAACTCAGTGTCCCGTGTAGCAAGGGTAAACCATGGTGCATCACAGTATATTAATAAAAAAATAGGAATTTTAATAAATTTGCCTAATTTTGAACAATTTAAAATCAGAGGCAAACACTTCTCTATCAACCCTCAAGAGGTCCTTCTTTGATGAGTGCAGGGCACTTGACTGTAAACCTGGGAGGTGACCCTGGAACTGTTGCTCCCCTCTCCAAAGGGAAGCAGTTGCTTCATATCAGACAGGCATTTGATAAAATTCTCTTTTTATTGTCAGCTTAACCCATGCAAAACTCTCAGTTTATGCCCAAGCTTTTCAAATAGTTCAGAGTATGCATAATGAAGTTCTTCTGGCACTGTGGACACATACAGCGTGTCTGTAATTTCACACTACTCTTTCTCTCATGCAGCCATCCATATTGTTGCCCACTTGATCAACATCGAGCGGTATCATACCAGCCAGTCGAAAGAAGCTGGGGCATTACGAAATAAACTTTCTGGTCTTGGCAAGAGCTCAAATGAAAGCTACTTGAACCCAATCAGGACCTATGAAACAGTAGGCTGTCACTTTTTGGTTTTCCTCATCTGAAAAGTTTTCCTCTGTGGATTCTATTGCCAGTAAAACTGTATTTCAAAGCCTTTTAACCAGAGCAAGAAGGTGCTGCCAAAGGTTAACCTCAATTTTAGCTGAAAACACTTACTCAGAGCTGCAATTTTCAGGTTATTCAGCTCAAAGCAATGTCTACAGTGTTTTAATTAGTTTGTCAGGAGACAGCTGGTGGGGGGAGGATAAAGGAGTGTTGTGAATAGTAGGCAAATAAATGAACCTGCAAAGAACTAAAAAAAAAACCAACCAAACCAAAATTATCAATACGTGGAACAAACACAATTTCTTTTCAGAAAGAAAAAAAACCAAACAGCAATGGCACTTCACAGTATTTCTTTCACATTTGCTATTTGCCTCTTCCCATGGTTGTGCAGCATCTTCCCAATCTAGGGGTTGATTCTGCCTCATTACACGTCGAGTGTTGCTGCCCAGGGAAGAGCACATTGAAAACCACACAAAGGCCTGCTGCATATAGGAAGCAGTGTAGTGGGAAGCTAGTGCTGTTGTGTGCTCTTCAGAGCCTAGCAGGACTACAGGCTCCTCAACCTTGCAAATAAGTGGTTCTGTCTGCTTTGGGAAAAGAACTGACTGTGCCTCCTGTCCGCTTCCTTGGATACCCCATAACAGCATTATGAGCTTTTCCTTATAATATTCATGCATGTAGAAAAACAGAGCCTTGCTGCAGAGTAGCCATGTAAACCATGCAAAAGTTAACAGCTTTTTTTCCTTATTCCATGGTAGTATACATCATATTTATGTTATATGTTTCCTTGTGTATCCTGTTGCATACTGTTCCATATTACAGGGTTGAAATGGCCCTAGTGAGACGCCCATACATATAGTTTCTGCTCTTTAAAAAATTTCCACATAGTCAGCATGAACTAAGGACTGCTTGAACACCATGGAGTGGGGCTCTTTCAACCAGCAATGCACTCCACGGAAACAAGAAACAAAGTGAGATGATGGCTGGACAACCATTGGTAGGATTCACTAGCACTTTTCAGTTGCCAGGCTTGTCCTGCTTTTTCTTAGCTCCTCTCCAGTTTAGATAGTGTGGGGTTTGCATCTTTCAAAACAAACAAGCAAACAATTCTCAAATTTGAAGAAAATCAAGCAAATTAATGTAGTCAGTGGCATGAATGGAAAAGTCTTCATGTTAGTGTAGACAAAATAGTCAGGTTTATCAGAACAGGACAGCAAGCCAAGGGCTCAGCTACACAATCTTTCAGTACATCCAGTGACCACTTTCATTGCATGTGCTTGAGGTGTTCCTCAGGAGCAGAATAAAACTCAGAGCTTTGAATGGGAACTTACCATCTTTCAGCATGCTTTTTTTTCTCCACTGAGCATTCCCATGGTGATATAATCATGCAGGCCACTAATCAGCATTAAGATCCTAAATACCCTTGAGGAGGAAGGCTAGACATTTTTGAGATCCTTTCCCAGGTATCTTACAGTAATATACTATACATTTACCTTCCAATTTACAGTCTAGACTTTAACTTCTAATATTTATATTTCTTTTATCACCCACTTGTGTTTCAGTAGCTACACTCAGAATTCAAAAATTATGAAGGAAAGCAAACAAAAGATTGCTTCTAACTTCAGAGAAAAAAATTCTAAGATCAACAACTCAGGCTTTCTTTTCAGTTTCATCCTACCTCCCTAGAAGTAATATACTAAGTGTCTTTGACATTTTTCCTTGTTTCATCTCAAAATTCAAACTAGCCACTGTAGTGGAAATGTTCAAAATATCACCTAGATCAATCCTGTTAATATGTAATAGGATCTGAACACACTCTTCACAGGTACCAATTTGAAAATGTACTGTGTGCTGTCAAGTATGAACATTTGAAAGAATGATTTTACTGTAACAAGTGACTGTAAAAATGGCATTGTGGAATTTTTTCACCTCTACAATTTCCATATCAAATAAGTGCGCTTTACAAGTACAATATAGGGTGTTTTTTTCTGCTAGTGTTTGAAGCTGTAGAACCAACTCAGAATCCAGAAGACATGCTGAGCTCCTGCATTCATGTGCACAAGCACCAGGAAAACAGATATACACACTTTTCAGGCCAAATGGGGACTTAATTTACACTCTGCTAGCATATTTAGCTTGATTCTCATCTTGCATGTGAGATTTTTATTGTTGTTCTTCACAATTTGCACTTTATAACTGCAATCAACATCTGACTGTTGCATTCAAAATACCTCTTCACTCTCACTTCAGTTTATTTTGGTGGGTTTAGACAGATGTACCAGATCTGTGCTGATGTCTGTGAGTCATGAACAAGAAGGAACATGTTGTAGCCCAGCATGTTAATGCTTCGCCACTAACAAGCATAGAAATGTAAATATAAATATGTATTTTAAAAAATAAACCTGAGTATTATGCAATATATCTCCAAATAAATGTAAGGAAAAAGTAAACAAGAAACATTGAATAACAGTACGCCATTTTTGTGCACCATTCGGGGCTCCTACAACCTTACAGACTTTGAAGTAAAGTAAGCACAAAGGAGATCCACACCTTTGTGGTTGCAGCTGTCTTAGCACCTCACTTTAACACTCTCACATTAATAAGCTGGTTTCTAGTGCTGTTTTGCTTATTACATTTCTAGGTTTAATCTTGTAATTTCTCTAATTTTTTTTTCTCAGACCCTTTTACATAAGTAAAATTGATAAAAGTATGGTTGAGACTGTCTAAAATCCTCCTATCAATTCCTGACACAAATAAGTGGCAGCAAACATTTACATATCCATTTGGGAGAAGCGTGAGTGGAAATGGAGCAGAGGGATGTTTTTCTATGCTGTTCTGTGATGAAATGATTTGTCTTGCCTCCAGGTCTTGTTCTGGTTTTGTTACTATGCTGAAAATATGTCTTACATTTTGGCTTCACATGTAATAGAAGCAACAATAGTAACAGTAACAGAAATAGTAATAAAAGTAACAATTATAACAATAACTAATACTTATTACTTTTACTAATATTAATAATGTATTCTTATTCTAGAGCACAATAGGAGAAGTACTAACCACCATAGCTGGAATAACTGGAGTTGTGATAACTGTGGTTTTCATTCTGATCATTACTTCATCCACTGAGCTCATCAGAAGGTCATTCTATGAGGTGTTCTGGTATACCCATCACCTATTTGTGATTTTCTTCACTGGTTTAATAATCCATGGTATGGGGTAGGTGTCTGCATAGGGTATATGTACACAGTTTGAGATGAAACACAATGCAAATCTAGCAAATCTATAATCCTGTGCTTTTTTTTCCTATTAACAAACTGCTGGCATCTTTGCTGGGAGACAGATTGCAAAATGAAAACATTTTGAAATTAAAATATACCACTTTTGTGAGGGCTAAAAGTGCCACCTAGTTCTTTCAGCTGCTCTCCTACCATCTTACAACCTGCGCCTTATCAATGAATGAACTTTCATGCCTGGGAACTGGGGGCATTACACATAAGGAATCAAATCTCTGTGGGTTCAAACTAGTAATTTATGCTTTTGCAAGAAACCTTGTAGAAGCTTGAAAAGCTTTCAGCATGTCATCTGCCCTATGGTAGATATCTCTTCATCCATTCTCCTCCATATCCATAAATGGAAAGTTATTTTGACCTACTTTCTCTGGAAGGAACAGAACCCCAAATTTCCTCTCCAAAGAGATATACTATGTAGTAGAAGTAGGTACTGTATTACAAACCAAGTTTAAATAACTACAGTAACAAACAAGTTTTTGACTAGCCCAGTCAGATGGCTTACATGGACATGGATGACTGACCTATTGCTCAGTGTCTCCCTGTTACCCAGTACAAGAGGAAGGTCTGTCCTCTTGGTAGAGGGTTCTGGTTTCTAAACTGAGGGACAGCAAATGCGGAGGACCATCCCTGAGAAGCTCAGGGACTAATAAATCCCCAGTCAGTGCAGAGTGAGAGCAGGAAGGTTCTTAGTGCTGAAGACATTTCCATCTTCTGTTTCCAGCTCCATTGACATCTTCTGCTTCTCCCTTGCATGCTATCCTGCATTTCCTTTTCTCATTTCTGTGTAATAGTGTTCATGTGAATCTGCAGTGGTGCATCTACATTCACATTTTAATTCGGATAGTGAGTGTGGTTTTATGGCAAATCTCACGGTCTTCCTCACTCCCTAGATTTGGCTCATATCATGACTCAATCCCTGGGCTGCATAACTCAGTGTTTGGGGTGTAAATACACTGACCAAAACACACTGCTGTGTGCCAAGCATTAACAAGTGATCCATTCACAGGACCAGCTCAGTCCTAGTCCCAAGCCCTAGGTAACCCTCAGTCATGTCCACTGAAGGCCCTCAAAAAAGATTGCTTTGCTCCATAGATCTTTCCCTGCTGACTAGCTAGTGTACAAATGGCTGCAAACTGTAGTAAAGCTTTTCAGATCTGAGGGTGTTCACAGAACCACAGAATGGGTTGTGTTGGAAGGGACCTTAATGATCATGTGGTTCCAAGCCCTCTACCATGGGAAGGGACACCTCTCACTAGACCAGGTTGTTAAAAACCCCATCAGCCTGTCTTCATTATCATAATGCACTTTTTATGTCTATTTCACAAAACATTTAGGTGATATAGCCCACCACTGAAGTACATACAGAGCCTTACTCTTTGCACAGAGAAACTCTTGAACCCCCACCAGTGTGTGCATGTGCCTGTTCTCTGGAGGTCATGGATGGCATCACCATGAGGCAGGCAACAGGCTAGTACAATATTTTGTGGTGTGTTACTTTTCTCACCTCTTGCCTTGTGGTTTGGGGGTTGCCACATACAGGTTGGCTCTGAGTGGTCCTGAAACTGGCCCAATTAGTCAATTGACAGAGGCATATCTGCAAATAAATGATCAAAACTATGTCCTGGCCTGATTAAAATGCCCCTCATCCCCCCTCTCTCCAGCAAAACTTTTAGAATCTAACTTCAAACAAGTATAATGAACTCTCTAAAACCTTCAGCTTAGTAAGCTCCCTCTGCCTAGACAGACAAACAACACTCCCCAGCAAGAGACTTCCCTGTAAAGGGAAAACTTATTTAACAGCCCTGTCGATACCATTCAACCAGCTACATGCCCCAGGCTGGGAGTGCACCACAACAGAGCAAGCTTCCTCTGGTCTCAGCACATCCCTAGCACTACTTCATTTATGAAAAGCAGTCAAACCCCAAGGTTTCATCCATTTCCCACTTCTTTCTCCTTACCAAGTGGCAGAACAAAACTCACTCAAGCCTACCTCCCTCTCTGTCTTTCTGCCTAAACTGGTGGCAGAGCTAAGCTAAGTATGGAAATGGGAATTAAGACAAACAGTATGAAATAAACAGGATTTCCCTTTAAAAATATTACTTCTGTACCTATAATCAACACCAGCTGAAACCCATTTAAACGGAACTGCTCAGGATTGATATCTTTGGAAAAATTCACATCATTGATGTTCTCATAAGTAAAGAAGTTAGAATTTAATATGTTTTGGGAGTATACATCTAATTACACTCCTCCAACTTTATTTGTAGCTTTAAAAATGCATTTAGTAAAGGAAAAAGAAATTTGTCACTACTAAATGTTATCATTTTACTAAACAATATCAGATGCTCAAATACAGAGAGGTCAAAGAGCCTGCTCAAAAGAACTTGGAAATCAAATTTTGCCACCTACAGTAAAATGTTAATTTTCTATGAAAGGACTCTCTACAGTTCAGCTGCATTGATGCATACTAATCCTGTAATACAGTTCTTGCCTTTGGTTAAAGTCATGGCAAAACTAAAGGAAAGGGAATGTGTACAGGAGAGCAGAACAGGCTTGAAATGGTCAGTTCTCAAACCTTCATTTATCTCAGAATTGGCATTTGACTGCTAGTGCAGAACCTAGAGATGCACAGAAACCTTGGCAAGAAGCATATCACTAATGAAAATTTTTGTTTTAAGTCAGCTTGTCCGAGGTCAAACACCTCAGAGTCTGCTGCTTCACAATGTCACTTACTGTAAAGATCACTACTGGGAATGGGAGAACGCCACTCAATGCCCTTTACCGCAGTTTTCTGGCAACAAACCTGTGGTAAGAGTGATGTTTGTCTTCTGCTTTTAATTTAATGTCCTTCCTTGAGAGGCTAAATGTCTTAGGGAGCTGGAGCATATGCTAGTACTGGCACTTAGTGTCATATTTAGAGAGGAGTTTCACATTCCTGTTTCATAACATCTCCCCGTGCATCAAGATCATGATACCAACCTCCTTTATAATAAGTATAAACAGGTAGAGATGAAGACTGTTTTATACACTTTTGGTGTCATTAATAGTAGAAGATCCTGGAAGATCCTTTAGCTAGTGAACATTCTCCTTGAAGGGTATGAATATCAGCATTGTACTCTACTTAAATCTGTTGTGTATTTTGAATTATTCAGTATCACAAATATCCTTGATGTTTTCATTGCACAAAAGATAGCCTGCAAGTGAAAACCATATGAGGGCAGATATACAGAAAACACAATGGGACTGTAAAGCTGGGATGCAAATTAATATTATTATTTTAACTAATAGTTCTTTAGTATGGATAGTTTAAATACCAAGGGAGAATAAGTTGGAGAGAAAATTATGTCCTTGCTTTGGGGCACACGCTTCATATTGTCCAGCCTTGATCTCTTAAGTTAGGTAAAAAGGAGAGAATTTGAAACAATGAATTATGAAAGGGAAAGGCAAAAGGCAGGAAAAATGTCCCATGGAAGAGTGGTTTTGCTAGAACAAGATTGCAAATCCACAGGGGGTAATTAGGTAGCAGACTTGTACAGTATGTCAGATGTCTTGCATACAAACAAAATCATTTAACATTTTCAGCTCAAGATTTAGCTTGCTCATATGCAAGTTTTTGTTGTTCCTTCCAAAAAGAGAAAACATACCAAAGGAAATCCTAAAGAAAAGGAGAAAAATTAGCATTCAGTGTGTGGTAGCTCTTTTAATGGCTGACATAGATTTTTCTTAAACTAAACTATTGTTACCCACTACCCAACCTGCATATTAATGAGAAAATGAATGCCTCTCTAAAAATTTCAGCTACAATGTCGCCATAAAAATCAATACATGGCTACACACCGTGAATACAGACACAAGTTTGCTTCCAACAGCATGTCTTGACATTCATTATCATAAAACTAGCTGGAAAGAACTTCCACTTCTCTGTGTTAAACCTATTTTGTCACACTTTCCTGCCTATCCAGGGCCATACTTGCAAAGTCACATTACTTTAAATGAATTATGATAATACCATATGGCATATAGATCATCTATACGAACAGTGCCTTGCTGGATGGGTAATGTGCTGTGGTTTGATACCTGCTAGACACCACAGACAAATAGCGCAAATTCATTCAGAGGCTAAATAGCCATGGCGAGGCTTGCACAGCACTGGCAGTGGTAGGTGCAGGTGGGACTGAGGAGGGAGGAGACAGCCTTGTGCACAGTTGAGATTGTGTGAAGTGACACCACAGTACACGCCCTGCTGGCCATGGCTCCTGGGGGAGGCTACCATGATGGAATCCCTTTCTAAGTCATGCCACGTCGGCTCCCCTGCTCCATATTTCAGTAGGTAAGAAGGAGCCCAATCTGGCTCCTGCTGAGGATGATGAAGCACTTCTGTTGCACCTGGGACACCTGGCTTTTATCCTCACAGCCTCTCCTGAGCCATCACTGCCCCACCTCAGTTCATTCTCATTATAGGAGGAAACACTACTTGAGCAAGAATACTGATGCCCTGATTAGCCACCCAGGAGCCATGTTTCTTAGGAGCCCATATCTCCTGGTGGATGACCTGTTGTCCCAACCTAGCCAAAGGATATCTTGGACTGAATACTCCATTGCACTGAGTAATGGCATATTTAAAATCTCAGCTGAGCTCTCTCACAGGGTAGCTTGCAACCTTATCATTCCTGTCACATGCTTTTATTTACAGGTAGCACAAATGGAAGGGAGAAAAACAGATCTCATCATTATTGTTGCTTCATATATGCAAATATATTCAAGACATAAGATTACCCACTGTGCAGAGACACCTGTAGTGTTTAGGGGCAACGGATATGTTGAGTTTCTGCTTTAACTGAGAATCTTTTGGCTTATGCTGGTTTCTTCCCATTATTAAATCATGGAGGTTCGGTTGTTGGTTGTTTGTTTTTTTTTTAATTTAATTTTCAAGACTTAACCTTGGGAAATTGCTGCTCCATCCTCTTAGCGCTTTTAAAGGAAGCCACATAATTTTATGGCTTGCTTCTCATAAAAGATACTTTATAACCCCTGTTATCCAGTTTGTGGAGCAAAGTCAATGTTTTAGCAGGTAAAGTTCCTCTGGAGATTTTAAGCCACATTGTGGAGTATTCAGTTTGCTAGAATGAGCTGTGTAATTTCATCATCATCATCATCATCATCATGGCTAGGCTTCGCGAACAAAGATTTGAGAAGGGCACTACCCACGCTTGCTGCAAGCATGCTGGTGGCTAAAAAGGCCGATACGGGATAGGCAGGTCCGGTCACAAAAGGCACAGCGGAACGTCTCCCTAGGTGACATTGGCAATGAACGGTTCTTTCTGCGTTGTCTTTTCTCCTCAAGACTGACTCTCCGTGCATTCTCAAAGGAAGCAGCAGCGTCATGAATGGTGTGTCTCCATGAATCCCGATTGGCGGCCAGAGTGGACCATTGATGGCAGTCAATATGGCCAAGGCTGAGGTGTTGTTTCAGGGAGTCCTTGTATCTCTTCTTCAGGGCTCCTCTCTTGCGGCAGCCGGTGGCGAGTTCACCATAGAGCACAATCTTCGGAAGGCGGTGATCCTCCATCCTGGAGATGTGCCCTGTCCAGCGCAGCTGTGTTCTCATCAGCATGGCCTTGATACTGCTGACTCCTGCCTGCTCAAGAACAGACATATTGGTCACGTAATCAGACCAGTGGATGTTTAGGATTGAACGGAGGCAGCGCTGATGGAAGCGTTCGAGAAGCCGCAGGTGGTGGCAGTAGATGACCCAGGATTCAGACCCATATAAAAGAGTAGACAGTACAATGGCTCTGTAGACACTAATCTTTGTACTTTTCTTCAGGTGTTTATTGGACCACTCTTTTATGGAGTTTTCCGAAGGCTTTGTATGCCTTTGCTAGCCTGTTGTCTATCTCTTTGTCAATCTTACCATCTGAGGAAGTGGTACTTCCCAGATAGGTGAACTGCTGGACTGACTTAAGCTCTGAATTGCCTATGGTGATGTGAGGATGATGGAAGACTTCTTGAGGTGCAGGTTGGTAGAGAACTTCCGTCTTCTTCAGGTTGACTTCCAGCCCAAAAAGCTCAGCAGCCTCTGCAAAGCAGGATGTTAAGCGCTGCAGAGCTGCTTCTGTGTGAGCAACGAGGGCGGCATCATCAGCAAAAAGCAGCTCACGGACAAGGTCATTCAGGGTCTTGGTGTGGGCCTTCAGTCGCCTTAGGTTGAATAGGCTTCCATCGGTACGATATCGGATGTAGATGCCGTTTTCTTCATCGAGGTCTGCTGTGGCTCTTTGGAGCATCATGCTGAAGAAGATTGTGAATAGACTTGGTGCAAGAATGCAACCTTGTTTCACACCATTGGTTATCGGAAAGGGCTCAGACAGTGCATCGCCATATCTGACTTGTCCACGCTGATCCTCATGTAGCAGGATGATCATTTTGAGGAACTTGGGGGGACATCCTAAACGTTCCAAGATCTGCCACAGGCCTTTTCTGCTCACAGTGTCGAAAGCTTTGGTGAGGTCAACGAAGGTTACATAGAGACCTTTGTTCTGTTCCCTACACTTCTCTTGCAGTTGTCTGAGAACAAACACCATGTCTGTGGTGCTCTTATTGGCTCTGAAACCACACTGGCTTTCAGGTAGAAGATCTTCTGCAATAGTGGGTACTAATCTGTTCAGAAGTATTCTTGCAAGGATTTTACCAGCAATGGAGAGCAAAGTAATACCTCGGTAATTTGAGCAGTCTGATTTTCCTCCTTTCTTCTTGTACAGGGTGATGATGACTGCATCACGGAGATCTGGTGGTAGTTCCCCTTGTTCCCAGCAACGCACAACAAGCTCATGGAATTTGGTATGGAGTGCTTGACCTCCATGCTTCCATATTTCAGGTGGAATTCCATCAACCCCAGCTGCCTTGCCAGTTTTCACCTGTTGTATGGCCTTGAGTATCTCTCCCATAGTAGGGGCTGCATCCAATTCATGTTTCACCGGTTGTTGTGTAATGTGCTGAATTGCTGAGCCTTGGACTACACGGTTGGCACTGAAGAGAGTCTGAAAGTGCTCAGACCATTGGTTCCGGATGGAGGTTTTATCTGTTAGAAGCAGTTGACCATCTGCACTTAGTAGGGGGCTTTGAACCTGGTGTGTGGGTCCGTACACTGCTTTCAGGGCCTCATAGAATCCTCTTTGGTCACCCAAATCTGCGCATAGTTGTGTCTGTTCTGCTAGGTCGAGCCACCATTTGTTCTGGATGTCTCGAAGTTTCTGTTGAAGCTTACTGCATGCAAGACGAAAGGCAGCTTTTTTTATATGGCAAGATGGCTGAGCAAGGTGTGCTTGGTGAGCAGTTCTCTTCTTCTTCAGCAATTCCTGGATCTCTTGATTGTTCTCATCAAACCAGTCTTTGTTTTTCTTGGAGGAGAACCCTAGGGACTCTTCAGAGGACTGCAGGATGCAACTTTTAATATGTTGCCAAAGCGCTTCAGGAGAGGGATCCATGGGATTATCTTTAAATCTAGTTTGAAGGTTTCCCTGGAAGCTGTCTCTCACTGTGGCTATTTGAAGATTCCTGACTTGGAGCCTCCTTCTTGGAATGCTGCCTCTCTTGGGTTTGGGCTTGCAGCGCACAAGGCGGTGGTCTGTTTGACATTCTGCACTCGGCATCACTCGAGTATGACGGACATCACTGACATTTCTCTGTTGTACTAAAATATAGTCAGTGAGGTGCCAGTGCTTGGATCGAGGATGCATCCAGGTTGTCTTCAGGCTGTCTTTCTGTTGAAAGATAGTGTTGGTGATGGTGAGCTGCCGTTCTGCACAAAACTCTAGCAGGAGACGTCCGTTGTCGTTGCAGTTTTCAACGCCATGCTTGCCCAGGACTCCTTTCCAGGCTTCAGAATTCTTACCTACTCTGGCATTGAAGTCACCAAGGATTATGATCTTATCATCTGCAGGAACATTTTGGGTGAGGCAGCGCAGGTCTGTGTAGAATTTGTCTTTTTCCGCTGGGTCAGCTTGGAGAGTTGGGGCATATACGCTAAAAAGAACAACATGTTGCTTGTTGTGTGGAGGGAGGCGTAAGGACATAACGTGATCAGAATGACCTGTCGGCAGATTTTCAAGTTTGGAGGCAATGGAGTTTTTAATCATGAAGCCAACTTCTGAAAGGTGTCTTTCCGTTTTGGGTTTGCCTGACCAGAAGAGTGTGTAGTCAGCACCATGTTCTTTAAGGCTGCCTTCCTCATGAAGACGAACTTCACTGAGAGCAGCAATGTCAATGTTGAGCCATGACAGTTTGTGGGCAATTAGAGCAGAATGACGCTCAGGACGTCCACTATCCCCAGTATCAAGTATGGTTCTGATTGTCCAACATGCGAGTGCTAGTTTGAGCACACCTTTGCAGGCAGGTGTATGCCTTTGAAATCTCTTTGGTTTTGTTTGACCGCATGGAAGATGCTGGTTGGCCGCGGTTATCCAACCGGGTGTGGAGATGAGCTTTGTTTAGGCCACCTTTGCTAGGCCCCTCTCCGTGTGGAGCAAGCAGTGCTGTCCCTAGAAAAGGCTGCTTGGTCATTCAGGATGCTGCCGCAAGAGACTGTCATCTCCGGGGTCAAGTCTCTAATGACCAATATCCTAAACTGTCTGCATGCAGGGCTGGGTCTGCGGCTTCCAGCTGCTTCCTATCACCTGCCGTTTTCGACCCTCCCCTGTCGCTACAGGGCTTTGCAATGTGGGTGAACCCTTCAAGCCTGTGCAATGGATTTTTTAGGTGAGGCACAGCGTGTGCAGAACTGGCCCCACCCTTTACTCCTAAGGTTCATCTGCCACGGCCTAGCGAGCTTGGACGGTGACAGCGAATACCTCAGGACGTAGGTTTGGTTAGAGTATCCTTCTCTTAGATGAATGGCCTTACAGGGCTAAACGAGCTCCATCTGCCCGGGTTTAGGGTTGGAGTTGTCCTTCTCCTAGGATGGTTGCCAGACGGCTAGCGAGCCCACCCTGCCCGTGGACACACTTTGTCCGACCCTTCAGCTGAGACCTGTCTGCCATGGGAGACCCTACCGGCGGCACAAACCACCTCCAGCATAGCACACAGCCTCATGAGGGCACGCAAGCTTCTCCCCCGCGACAAGGGGGTGTCCCCAGAGAAGTGTGTAATTTAAAAAGTGGATATAAAACAATATGTCTTCTCAGGAAAAAAAAAGAGATTATTTCTAAATAATGAAGATGTAATTATATCTAATTATCTTAGCTATCAGCGCAACTCAGTGAAATCAGATAGTATACTTGAAGAGCCAAGTATCTCTCATTGTTCCAGTGACCAGTACACACAATTAGCAAGTAAAAGCACAGCAGTCATCAGCAATACTTAAGGTATAACCAACTTAGTATCGCAGATAAAAACCCACCCCAACCCAAACCAAACAAAACCACATCACTTACTGATACAGAGCTGCCCGATGGATTAAATGGAAACATATCTCATTGTTCTAATTGAATATTTGGGACTTAACATTTACCCATGTGCCATCAGAAAATTCACAGCTGACAATAAGAGTTACTCCTATCTGACATCTATGAAATATTTTAGACTCTGAAGAGAAAAAAAATAGTAAGGCTATGGGGAATACTGTATAAATATATGCATCTATATGGCTTCAAGTACAATGACATCTACATGTAACACCTAAATAGATTTATCTTTTTGCCTTTTAGCAGGAAAAGATTTTAAAGGGCTCTTCTTGGCCAGAGAACAGGTTGATATTAACACCACTTCTGGAGTGCATTTGTGAGGGAGTGCCATATGTCTGTTCCACAAGAAAGCCAGAACTGCACCAGCAACTAAAAATGTCTATTGAGAAAAATGAACCAAAAATCACAAAAGAAAATCAAATAATTTCATTTTAGGCTACCCTCTAAATGAAACCAGAAAAGCAAAGTATTTTTGTAGTCATTCAAATAAATGTTGTTTTTTAATATGCAATTTTCTACAGGCTTGGAAATGGGTTTTAAGTCCTATGGTGCTGTACATCTGTGAAAGAATTGTCAGGCTTTGGAGATTTCAACAAAAGGTGGTCATTACTAAGGTATGTAACATAGTTTGCATGTCTTTATAAAAAAACCCCAGTATTATGTCCATGGTTTCTTTATCATTTTTAGGTAACTCCTCTATATTAGGATCTAATTTTTCACTCTTAGCTTGAGCAACATTTCCATCATTACCAAGTAGTGATTTTAGGTTTCGCATTTATTCCAATATCAAGTCTGTAACAGTATTCCATATGACACCAAACCTGATTAATGAAGTACCAGACTTTACACCACCATAACATAAACATCTGTGCAGAGGGTCTCTCTTTTTAATTAACTAAAACCATGTTCCACTGTGGTTAATGCCAGAGACAACCTCAATTTCAGTAGTACATGTTTTTTACTTGAAAATCTGGAGGCTTCCAAGGAGATGAAGGGTTATATTACCAGTTAGCATATAGAGTCAAAGCTTCACTAATACCACTCTAACAATTTCTCCCAGCTGTAAATATCTCTGTGTGCCAAGGGTCTGTTTCAGTCACAGTAGACTGGATGGAGAATGCTGCTACTGAAGCAGAGTCTACAACTATCAAACTGGGGATCAGAAACAGGCATATCTTGTGTGAGTGGAACAGCACATCAGATAAGTCTTGCTGCTGATTTCACAGAATGGCTGTGATCTGAGAATCTCAGTATACTATGTATGATATATAAAACTGCTGCTTAACTGAGATTGCCTCTTTATAAAAGTATATTAGAATTGAGCTCACTGTGCTTTTTTCTTCATAATCCCATGTTAGTGGTGTCACATGAGAGTAAACCTGGGGAATTTTTCTAATCAATTAAGAAATAATTTTGCACGGTTTATACTAAGTAAGTTGACAAATTGTTCAATTGTTACAACCTTTCCTCTGCCTCTTATGCTCAGAAGGCAAGTAGTACATTGTCCCACAATACATACTGTACATGCTCTTAAGCTATTGGGCATCAGCAACACTGTAACATGCAGGTTAAAAATCATTGTGCATCCCAATTTGCATTAACATAATTGCAAAGTCATCTGTAACCTAAGGAAAGTGAACATTTGTTCTTCTGAAAGAAAGGTCCTTTTGTTATTGTTTAGGTGGTGAGACATTCTTCTGGCGTCCTTGAGCTTCACATGAAGAAACATGGCTTTAAAATGGGACCAGGTCAATATATCTTTCTACAGTGCCCATCTGTCTCTCAGCTGGAGTGGCACCCCTTCACCCTCACCTCAGCTCCTGAGGATGACTACTTCAGTGTTCACATACGCCTTGTCGGGAATTGGACTGCAGCCCTTTTCAAGGCCTTTGGAGCAGAAGAAAAAGCTTTCAAGGAATTGTGGATGTTACCAAGGTTTGAATAATAAACAATAAATTTTAAAATGTTATTTCTACCTTTTAAAATAAATGTTAATGTTTTAACTTTAATTAATTTTGTGTGTATTCTTTATGATACAGTATTAGATTGTACTTCTGGGTCCATAAATACATTATGCCAAAAAATACCCCCACAAATAAAGACCTATGAACTGGGGCCAGCAGCTACCAACATGACTAATCCAAGATTTATAGTCCATGTCAATATCTATACCTCTGTTGCTACCATCTAGATTTCTAATATTTAAATCTACACCTAAAAATACCTATTTTGACAGATGGATGTTTAATAAGTGAGTTAAAATTATGCTGGAAGCTATCTGTTAGCTTTGTGCCTGCATGCTTATGCTCCGTTGGTATCCATCACCTGCAATCCGAAATTCCAGTTTTCCCTTTCAGTTACTTAGATATTTTGTGGTCCCTGAAACTTCTGCCTGAACCTTACTTCTTTAAAATAGCCTCCCTCATCCCTGTCTACACTTCCCAAATCCTTCCCCACTTTATAAATGTTATTTGTGTAGATTGCTATTTTGTTCAAATTCTGTGTCTGTGGCATCTTAATACAAGCAAAAGTTCATGCTTTGTTGTTGCAAATTGGCAGGGTTCCTGTGAAGTTAATGAAGCCATCCTGACTTAACCAGCTAAGCATCTGGCTCTATATGTAATGAATTCAAACCATGTAGTTCTACTCCTGCACTACTCACAGGAATAGGGGAGATTTTAAGCAAAGATGAGCCCAGCACAGGATCATTTAAATTCCAGTGGAGTGTGTAGGACCTGGGACCAGAGAGACTTATTTCCCCCTGGAAAGCTTATAGACACCATCGAGCTACAGGGCTATACTAGAGTGGGCACAGAGAAGAGAGTTTGGTCCAATACTTGTATTATATCAGTTAATAAGAATTAGAAATGAAAACTGTGCCTTTGTTAAAGGCAACTGGAATGAGATGTATGACACTTCAGCAGAACTGGAGCAAAAATAGTTCAAAGTGATTGACAGCAAGTGTAAAAAGTGAAAAAAGAGAGAAATCTTATCAAAAGTTGCTTGCCACAATGCAGGGTTGAAATTAACAGCACTGTCATATAAAGAGTCTTCTTTTTAATCTTGTTAGGGTGCCTAATGACATCATTCAGTTGCTTTCTTGCAATATACTAAAAAGAATATTTCAATAGTTAAGCTAGCAATAAAGCAAAAAACAGGTCTTTTTCTCAGGTTTCAATATCTAAAGATAAACATAAATTAGTTACTCTATTAAAAAATAACATATAGCAGAATCTGAGCAGAAGAGAGAAGATGTAGCAATTGAATGGTAAGGTAAGGTTCTAAAAATAAAATATGCATCTTGTAATTAATAAAATAAGATTAAAATAAAATGTACATGCATGTATATAGGTAGCAAAGACAGCTGGTTGTGAAAATAATCAAGTCCTGTATTATACATACCTTTTTCAGGCTTTTGGCTCACTTAATTGCTGTTTTAGTACATTGTCCCACAATCTAACTTCTGTGGGGGTGAGTGAAGTGGTTAACCAATTCACCTTGCATACACCACAGCCTCTCATTGGTCACAAGCCACCACACATACTCCAGGTAGCTCTGTTCTCTTTAAGGTAGAACTCCAAAACAGCTTTCCTTAAGGGATGCACTTACACTCACCCCCACAAACTTCTCTTACCATCACGAGTACTACACAATCATGCTGATCAGCAAATGTTTAAATTCTAAAAATAATTAATGTTAATGATATTTCTTCAAAACTAAATATTGTTCCTGCCTTCCCCAAAAGTATAAGGTTTTTAAATAATGAAATTGTGGACATGGACACAAAGAATATGGACAATCCAAACCATACCTTGAAATTCTATATCCCTATTTTCTACTCCTCCTTGGCAAATGCAAAATTTTTTGACACTTTGTTCATGGTCTTCCTACCTTCCTCCACTCTCTCTAGATCAAATGACTGAGTTCATAGCTCAGTTTCTCCTTCTCCTCTTTCTCCTCCCTACTTCTCTGAGACTTTGTATTTGGCTAAGCTCTCTAGCTATGGCTGAGCAAGGCATTAAACCAATGACAAGATCTCTGTCACCTAAGGATTCAGGAGCAGACTGACAAGACAAATCTCTCTAAGGAATGATTCAGAAATAATTGAACCTGTCTTTTAGCACAGAGACAAACTAGAGAATCTCTTAAAATTCCTTCCAGATCAATTTTTTCTCAATCTACTGACAATAATTTGAATTGCTCCCAAGCCCACATTGCACTACATGGAAAGCTTACCTGAAAGCTGTTCTTAGGCACTTTACATATATATCAAAAATTAAGCATGTTTTACAGGAAATTTTGAGTGTTCAAAAAGCACCAGGGATGGGCAATAATCTAATTAACAATGCATATTAAAAATAATTTTTGTTTATGTCTGAGGCTGGATTTCCAAGTTATGCCCGAGTAGCTGTTTTTTGTTTGCTACCATACTTACAGGGCATTTGGAATATTGAAATAAAAGTACAAATGAAAGGGAAAATGTTTGCCAGAACTTTTAAGAAAGCCACAATAGGGTTTGAGATATATCGTGTTCCTATATTTGTGTGCAACATTGCTTGGTGGTCGCCCCTTTTTCCTGTAAAAACACATTTAAATTATGTGTGCATATTTGTTTGCAGCATGTAAGCTTAATTTTAAGCATGAGTAATGCAATAAAGAGCGCAAAACAAGAGAAGATCAGGGAAGGAAGGAAGGAAGGAAGGAAGGAAGGAAGGAAGGAAGGAAGGAAGGAAGGAAGGAAGGAAGGAAGGAAGGAAGGAAGGAAGGAAGGAAGGAAGGAAGGAAGGAAGGAAGGAAGGAAGGAAGGAAGGAAGGAAGGAAGGAAGGAAGGAAGGAAGGAAGGAAGGAAGGAAGGAAGGAAGGAAGGAAGGAAGGAAGGAAGGAAGGAAGGAAGGAAGGAAGGAAGGAAGGAAGGAAGGAAGGAAGGAAGGAAGGAAGGAAGGAAGGAAGGAGAGAAAGAGAGGAAAAGAGAATGAAAGAAAGAAAGAAAGAAAGAAAGAAAGAAAGAAAGAAAGAAAGAAAGAAAGAAAGAAAGAAAGAAAGAAAGAAAAGAAAGAAAGAAAGGAAACCTCTTTTTTAATAAGGACTGAGTGCTCTTCCCGAGCATGTATTTTGTGTAAGGACAGTCTGGAAAGAACATTACAAAGCACAGTGTGTATTTACATTCCACATTGCTAAAGGAATGAATCTGATTACTCAATAATCTTTTTCATATCTAATTTTAACAAAATTAATTTCTTGGCATCAGCAACTTTGATTATAGGAGGTAGTAATATAAACATGCATTTCTCCTCACACATTTTGTCTTTACATCAGATATTGAGTACAGTATTATTGCCAAAAGTGTATTCCTGAAATACTGCTTTTTCAGAAAGATCTGAGAAAATAGTAGTCTCCCTCCATATGATGACCTCTTTCTTGTCTTCTCTGTTATTACTTTAACTCAAATACAGAACTTTTCAAAATTATTAATATAGTCTGTTCCTCTTTACTTTGATATATAATACACCAAATAATGCTCTAAAACAGGATGCTTTTCAGTAATTCATAATTAAATATGCAAATTCCACAGCTAAATTTGGACATGCAATTATATGACTAATCACATTCCAGAAAGCCAGAAAATTGCAATTGCATGCTTAAATAGATGGCCAAGCCCCAAATCCACATGGGCGCTCTTGTTCTCTTATTTCAGAAAAGACAGTTGCTTTGCTATTAAATGGCACCCAATGAAAATTAAATATATTTGTACAGGCAATTTATGTGCCATCTAACACAGCCTTTTCTCTTTTATTGTGACAGAAATTCAGTTTTGAAAATATGTAGCCCAACAAATGTTAACCTTTCTGCATTTTATATGTTGTTGACCCTTAACTAAATGTCTTGTTGCTGTAGACTGGCTGTGGATGGACCATATGGATCTGCAACCACAGACATCTTCCACTACCGAGTCAGTGTGTGCATTGCAGCAGGAATCGGAGTCACACCATTTGCCTCTATTTTAAAATCCATTTGGTACAAATGTTGCAACCCTAACACAGTACTGGCACTGGAGAAGGTAGGTGAGAAAGTTTACTGCTTCATTAAAAAGTTACGCAGGCAGAACAGGGTGCCAGGGCAGAGAAGCAATTCAGAGCTAGAGCCTCACTTGAGTGCTTTAACTCGCTCAAAGGCAGCCACTTGCTTTCCAGCTGCCTCAGGAACCATTCTGGGGTAGAGTCTCCTGAATTCACTGACATTCCCTGAGAAAGAAGGTAGCCCTAGCTGCAGTATTTTTAGTAAAGCTGAAGAATCAGATTTTCAAAAGAAACTGGATATAAATGTAAAATGTCTTTCATAGGTAGATAGAGAGCTAGAAGAGAAATTTACTCTCTTTCTTACCAAAAATAAATCCTGCAAGTCAGAAGTGAAGGACCACACAGCTGCAAGTTTCATGAGGGTCCTTCAGCTGCATGTCCTGGACCAGAATGCCACATTCAGCAACCATTAGCTGCTTGTGGCATATTGCAAAACCAAGATATTAGCCAGCATAGAAGGAATTAAAAAAGCCTATAAGATCTGGATGAGATGCATATGTCAAGATGCACATGTCAAGATGCACATTACTGCCACAAACCACTTTTTTGGTTGAAAAATTATATTTGGCTCTATGAGACATGGTAGGACCAATTAACATACTCTTGATTTTCTAACCTGTTATAAATTGGGGTGAGAGACAAGAAAGTAACAGAGAAAAAAAATCAGCACTAAACATTCTCTTCCACATCCATCATGACAAGTGGTAGATTGTGGACCTTACAGCTTCTTTTAGTTCATTTTTCAATGTAAAAGCTGAATCAGGAACCGTTCAACATTTCACATGTAAGGACAATTGTCGAAATTGCATCAAACTGGACAGATCTCTGAGAGGGTCAATACATATGGAGCTGATTGCAGGACCAAGGGGCTGATCTTTTTAAATGGAAGAGTGTTAAAACTGGCATCTTAATGACAAGCTGCCACTGAAAAAGCATCTGGGATTTTAGTAACTGAGGAGTTGAGGACAGGTTCAAATTGCCAGGGGGGATCTGTGAGGCAGAAAAGGCACTGAGAGGGGAGGAAAATAAAAATGGAAATATGTGCTACATGTGAAAAGAAATGTATTTGCAAACAGTACGATGGTACCAGAATGATCTTTGCCACTGGAGGGAGAGCTATGTATATGTATATACACTTTATATATGTACATTATGTATATTCCACATATATATAAGTTAAAGTGTTATTATTGTCATTGCTGTTGACCTCTTAAGGGGAAAGGAACAGAATTTAACTACGCATTGATAGTTTACCTGAGGGTGTTCATTCCTAGCTTAGGGAGGAATCTTGGGTAAGTGTGCCTGCAAAGATAAATTCATGGTGCATTCTGCCATGGTTTTCTCCTATAGAGTTCAGTATTTCTGAATTCCCCTGAAATACAAAATTATCATGATTTCTACATGTCTTTTCTCTATATTTTGGCTTCCTTATTGGTGCAGTGGGAATAATAATGCTTATTTTTCACAGGTGTTATGAGACTAAAGTTCATCAGTGATCGTAAAATATTTTGAAAGTGTGGATGAAAGGTCTTGGGGAAGTTCAAACCATTACTTAAAAAAATTTAGCAGTCATCTCAGTGAGAGCAATTAATCTCAGGGTAGCTCCACATTTTTTCTATTGGTTAAAAGCTTCCACTTGTGGTATAATTACAAATAATTTAATCTTCCTCAAAGTATTCAGCACTCTCTTTCTGCCATGATGAGCACCATAGAAATGTCTATTACGGAAATAAATAAGAGGTTTTTCTCTTTTTTTTTCACAACTTCATTTTGATTTGAGTACAGCTATCATTACGCTTATTGAACTAATATTTCTTAGTGTTGCCCACATACGGTGGAGATATAAATACTTACAGCTTCCATAATGTCTGCAGCTGTATAATTTAAAAAACTCAGCAAATCAAAAAGTGTACACATTTATCTAATTGATTCTTCACAATTAAATAGCCTTAGAGCCCTCATTTCCCTATCATTTTTTGCAATGAGGAAGAGCAGTATTACTAGTCATGGCTGGAAAGTTTCTACTGGCTTTACTTATGCATAATATGAATTTTTTTTCACATTAATGGTCTCATTTTTCAGATCAATTGCTGCTGAAATTGATAAAATTGTACCAATCCATCAGATCTAATATTGGCAAACATCCACCTTCTCTTCCCTACAAAAGATGTAAGAAAGGTCCTACTCAGTAAGAGCAAAGATCCATCTAGCCCAGCATCTTGTCTCCAACAGTGGCTCTTAATGAACACCTAGGAAAAACATACAGACCAGAGAAACCATATGGTGACACTTTCTCATCTTTGAGTGACTTGTAGTTCAGTAATGCTGTGATACAAGAGCTGTACCTCTGTGTTTAATATTCCCTTCATAGATTTTTCTTCCATGAATTAGTTTAATTGCTTTTCAAATTCATGTAGACCTTAGACAACCACAGCATGCTGGGCAGAGAGGTCAGCTACATACTGAACTGTGCAGAAAACAAAATCAATCTCTTCCATTTGCTCTGAGGTCAACTGCCCTGCCCAAGGTAAACTTTTGCTTCAAGTTGTGCCCCAACCCTTCTCCACAAAAATTTTGTCTTGAAGACCTAAAGACCTGGGCTCTTGAACCTTGTCATGCTTTTATACAAAAGGCTGCTTGCAGCCACCCCAGCTCTAAGTCAGTGCCTCATGCAGGGTGCCAAACACCCATCTCCCACATGGTCCAGGCTGCAGGCACTGCTGTGCCTTACCTGGAGTGGCCAACTGGAGCAATCAATTACACTGAGGAAGATCTCTGATTTTACCTTCTTGTATGCTACAGCCCACAGGTAATGTCATATACTCTAGGGCAGGAAGAACTGGATGTTTGCTGTGGGATACCCAGTGGCAAGTGAAAGAGGGTTTTGCAAGGACTAGTCATGCCTAAGAGGGAGCAGCAAGAGTCAGGGGTGAGGGTTCCTCCCTGGGCATCCTCTGCTTCATCACCTTTTACACCCCTTTGGTGAAAAGCTGGCTTTGCCCATAGCTGCAGGTCCAACTCAGCCTTCAGGGATCAGGGAGAAACAGATTGATGGTCAACAATAGATAATTATTAATGACTTTCCACATGATAGCAGCTGATTTACAGTGTTCTTTGACCTTACAGGAAAGAGGTATCAGAGCTCTTGCTCTTGTCGTACAAATTTCAGGATGTGGGAAACCAAAGGATAAATATGCATGAATTGCAAGGGAGCAGAGCATTACAGAAATAAGTGACTACTCAAACCCCTGCATTACAGATCTGATTAATAGCAATACTGCCTCTAACTCAATTTGAAAAAAGATCACTGGAAAATTTAAGACAGTTTACTTGGGCAAGCCATCAAACTGATGAATGCAGTCAACGGGGGTGGGGTGGGTGGAGACTAATGAAACATAAATCTAAATCAGATTTTTAAGGGTTCTAAATAATTGTAGTCAGTTAATAGTATGAGGCTTACAAGAAAAAAACAGGATTCAGAATAATTGTTTAATTATAGAAATGCACTGGTGCTGAGTTTATTCTACTGTTTTAATAAGGATTAATTTTATTGTGCATTTATTGTATTCTAATTATACATGTAATATGTTGTGCTATGCTACAGGCAGTCAGTGTAAAGAAAGGAAGACTTTTTTTTTGTAAACACCATTTCTTTTAACATATTATACTAGAAGTCCTCTTTGATCTAACGGAAATGAATTCCTTTTACCCACAGGCCATCCTTCTTCACTACCTTTTTTCTTTCTAAGATTATAATCACAGCCAAAAATACTCCTTATAACAACACTTTTTCTTCATTGCCAAATGCTCTCCATCTCTAACATGGGAAAATCAAGCAGTACAATGTGTCCTGCTTCAGCAAAACTGTACCAGGGATGAGCTTCTGGAATTTCTGTAGCTTCAGAAAGCTATATCCTTTCTCGAGGGGACTGTGCCAGAGGCAGCTTGACCCAGTCTGGTTGGACTGGTTGTTACTCTGACAGCTAGGTCTGCAACCAGCTAAAAACATTCCTTAAAGTACCATAGTCTGGAAATCAGTTTCCTGATTTGAAGACCATATTGTCTTAACTCATTGGCTAGCTTTTCTTCCTCCGCCCCTGAATGTGCTTGGCTCCCAGTCCTGCTCACATGCTCCCAGCTGCTACCCAATGCAAAATTCCTTACTTATTTAGAAATACATACCTCCTCTCCACAAACACATACTAAATATACATCTCCATAAAATGAACTGCTGAAAGGCTTGAGAAATAAGATGATCAAGGAGGAAGAAATTTCTCACTACAAATCAACAGCCATGGTGTGATTCAGACTGACAGCACTCAGTGGGATGATTTTCAAGGTGCTGAGGATGTAGAGCAAATGGGGACTCAGAATTCAGATGCAAAAAGCTACATAAAGGTTAAGGCTATAAATCTTACCTAGTTTTAGTAATTTAAAATAATGCTGTTGTTGGCCACAAAAAAAATGAAATGCTATAAAGTCAGTGGGTTTGCTTTTTCCTCATAGTCTATGCCAGTGTAAATCAGCAGCAACTCCCCCTCCATAAAGCAATGAGGTCTTATTTAAGGCAAAATATTGAAACAGAAGGGAAAAAAGCAAACAGCCAATGTGGTTGGTACTAAAGTTCTGCAGACAGTCCTATTCCTGGGTTGTAAAAATATCCTACTTAACCCTGAATGCTTCATCTCTGTTTCTGTGATCATACATCATTTATATTTCTTACAGAAACCACAGATGGTCCCTTATGGTACACTCAGATATAGGAAACATCTCAAATTACTGTTACTCTCTTTCACCAAATCTCCACTGAAGCATGGTATTACCACATTTTTCTCACACCACCTTACCAGAAGTCTGACAACCTAGTATATTAAATCTTTGGGAAATCTTTTTATAGCTTTCTGGTTTCTTTCTCTGGTTTTTCACTTCCGAAAGGTCCAATATGCATTTTTATCTTGATCCTGTGGAAAGGGGCTACAATTTCCAAGACATCAGGGCCACCACAATGATTGCCTTGGGGACATACCTTCTAGATCACCTTTGATATTGTGGTACAATAAAACACAGAGGAGCTGATGAGCACAAAGAGAGACAGGCTGGAGAAGACTAAGAGATTTTGCAACAAAATAAAGATCAGTCACAATAAAATAAATTCAAATTATCCAGTTATTATAAGCTTATATATTGTCCTTCATGCTGTTCCTTTTTCATCTGAAATAATTTTATTTTAGACTTTCTCCAAATTTGTGAATTATTTCTTTAGACACCCTATAAAAATAATTACACTCAAGATTACATTGCCTGCAGAGGCCCATTTGAGGTCTTGGCACCCTCTGGTCAAAAGTAATGGTGGAGTGTGTGGCAAGAGCTACAGAGCACAAGTAAAAAGAATTGCAATCAGATTTGTCTTGTAATTATGGTTCAGACTGGGGTCAGGGTATTGCCTGGGCAGATAACCCTGGAACTTGAGATGTTCATCCTCTGGGTGGTGCAGGAACTCACTTGAGTCATCTCCACAGCTGGACTGAGACATGGGACTGAGCTGAAACCAGGGAATGAACTGGTCCCACTTCTCTCCACAGAACAGCATTTCTAGAGGAGATTTCCAGGTGGGAAATTATGATTGTGCTAAAGACTGCCCAAGGTAATTCCTGATGGGCCTAAGAGAGCCTGAGTCTCATCAGTCTCCTGATGGGGGGAAATCTCATCAGTTCTGAGGCTCTGCAGTTCCTGTTGCAAATGTTTTAACTTGTACACAGATATGACATTTGCAAATGGTCATCAGAAACAATTCCTGCAGAAGGAGTCACACTAGGCAGCCTTTTATACATAGAAAATTAGTTAGAAGGCGCTTTGTACACAGTTAAGACAATAGGTCACAACAGATCTTGCACATGCTGGAGTGGTCACAGTGATCCCTGTCACTGTCTCTCAGTGACAGATCCCAGGAGTGTTTGGTTTAATATAGAGAGGATTATAGGATGACTTGATCCCAGCTTCTGAAGTCTACATGGGGAACAAAATCTTAATAACAGGCTCTCCAATATAATAGACAACAAAACAAGATGAAAAGTGAAATTAGAGAAATCTGTATGGATCTGCCAAGTTTTCATAGAGAGGAAGTTTTCAACAAATAGAAAACTGATCATATGATAGTGGTTCATTTTACACTTTGGCAACTTAAAAATTATAATGCCATGTTTCTCTAGGAAGCATATGCTCCAGTTTAAAAATTTAATACATTAAAAAAAAGGAGTAGGCACATTCTGTCACCTGTTTTATACAAGGTATCTGACTTGAAGAGCATAACTACTTTTGACAACATCAACTCTTAACCTATGGCATAACACCTCGAGAAACAGGAATTCCTTTCTTCAATGCTGAATGGAACTGAAATTAAACAAATACAAAATTTGAACTAATTATCAAGTTATTTGCAAGAAATGAAAGGCTATGAATTATAACTCAAAGTGAAGATGCATGGGCAGGGGGAAACCTGTTCAGTGCCTAGACTTGTTCATCTTCACTAGCACATTAATATATTCATTCAGTTTAAGAGTAAAATTAAAATTTTAAAAGACAGAAACTACATCATCAAAATGATGTGTAATTATGTCTAAATTTGCAGTGGAGAAGAGTCACACACTATATGGCTAATGAGTTGAGCCAGTCATTAGGAAGTTTTATTGAAAGTTTGCTTTTTGTTAAATCTCTCTAATTTTATGTTACAGGTTTATTTTTACTGGATTTGTCGAGACCCATCAGCTTTTGAGTGGTTTGCTGATCTTCTGTTCCATTTGGAAACAAAAATTACTGAAAAATGGAAAAATGATCTTCTAAGTTATCATATATTTCTTACTGGCTGGGATGAAAGTCAGGTAATAATGAAACTGTTCCAAGTCTGAGTTAATGTACCTTGCTTTTCCAGTATGTTAATAAATGGAACAGGAACAGCTGAATAAATGATAGATGAACCAGAGAGACAAAAAACTGTAAATATGAAGACACTAAGTTGTCTGTTGGCACTTCACATTTAGGAAAACAGGAATGGAGAAATCAAGCCAGTGATTCTTGTCTTGTACGAAGGTGATTACCAGGTGTCTCATAGGAAAGTGCATAGAGCCTTTCAGGAGCTTGTGAAGGGATGTTTTGTCCACATGTCTGGAACAGTCTGTCATTAGATTTTGGCATTTTTTTACAGAAATATGGAGGACTGTGTAAAAAATGTCAGTTTTGTTTACTCTTATTATTTACTATTACTTCTGTTGTTCACATATATGTCCATTGCACTTTTGAAACCTGCTGTGCTTAGAACACTTTGGCAACCAGCTCTATGGTCTAATTCATGTTGTTCGACAAGACATTTTCTCCGACTTCAAATATGCCATCTCATAATTTCATTGGATCATCTCACCTCAGTCACTTAATTCTTTGACTGGGTCAATATTACTCACATTCTTTAGTCTTTTCCTAAACCAATATGTGTTGAATTTCTCTCTCTCTCTTTTTTTTTCTTTTTTAATGGATCACTCGGACCATGCGGTGATCAGTTAGGCTCCTGCCAGAAAATCTCTCACAGAAAAGTCTTTGCTCTACTGTTTTATTTCCTGCTGTCTCTGTTGAATGAAGGACTGTCTAGTAGAGAGGAAAAAAATTACAAATTTCATAGAACTTTTTCTTTTCTTCCTCTGCTGATACAAAAACCCCATTGTTTCTTTCTGCTTTCTTTAGAATTTCTGTCAAGTCAGGAAATATGTGCATAAAGCTGTATTCCAAAAAATCTGCTCCCATTGTGGAGCATATGGCAGTTATGGAAACCACCAAGCTGCATTAGTAATACTACAGGGTATTACCTAAAACTTACTGTGCTCAGTAACAGCCTCATCTTCTTCAGACATCTAGAAAGTTCCCTCATCTTACAGGACTTACTAATTTTTAGTAAGTTCCTGTTCATTGCTCCTTAAAATTTGAGCCACAGCACCAGTAATATTTGGACGATACTTTACTTTACTTCTCCCTTAGCAAGAAACCAAAACTACATTCTCTGCATTCTCTCCCTGTTCCACCATATAGATTATCAGTGGTCAAAGGAAGCTGAACCCAGAAAAGATGGGCAATTTACACCTCCTATTACACCTTTCATTACTGACAAGTGTTTAGTCCTTAGACATGTTTGTTCAATGCTTTGAGCTCTTTGCAGATTCCAAGTTGGCAACAGATGGTCAGGCAGCTATGGCACATGTCTGCCTTTGCTTGGACGAGGACTCATGTTTCAGTCTTTTGCTCCTTACAATGTCCCTGAGATACCTAGACAATTTTAATGCTGTGAACAATAGCAAAGGCTAACACCAAAAATCCTGAGAAAGTTCCACTTAATGGGAACAAAAATAGCTTATCTGTTCAGTGGCACAATTTTGCTGTAAGCAATTAACAAATCCTGTGGTTTTCCACCTCCCACTCTCACCAAACACTTTCCTTCTTAGACTATTCCAAGTCCTTCAAGGCATTGGCCAGACTAACAAGAACCAGCTAACCTTTTAGAAACATGACCTCTTGTGACAACTGTGCTTGACAAGAATAATTCTGTTGGTAAGGAACATGGAAGACTCATTAGCAGAAGAAATATACAGTATTCCTAGGAAATGGATCTAAACTTCAGCAACTGCTTCTGCAAAAGATGATAATGATACCTAGTTCATGCTAAGCCTGGACTAAATGCAAAGCCCATTTTAAACTTAGCTTTGCTCTGGCAATTTCTTGAAAGTGATGGTAATGATGATAGTCTGTAGTGGAAACATGCATATTTCTCCCACACACCAGCAGTACAGTTAGGAGCGATGATGGGTTTTGTTTATAATGCATCTGGGAAGTACTCAGCATGGTAATAGGTGTAGCATAGGAGATGAGGGGCAGGAAATGCCCGTGAAAATCACAATTTTTTTTGTTGGCAGTGGGAGCTGTGCAACTCTTTAATTAAGTTTTTCACCTGAGCTGATCCACTTTCTGCACCTGCCTCCACCTGAGGAGAAGAGCAAAAACACTGAGCACTTTACACAGAATCACACAATCCTTAGGGCTGGAAGAGACCTCTGGAGATCATCTACTCCAACCCTTCTGCCAGGGCAGGGTCCCCTAGAGCAGGTGACTCCCAAAATTCATACAGGTGAGTTTTGAATTTCTCCAGAGAGGGAGACTCCACGACCTCCCTGGACAATCTATTCCAGTGCTCTGCAACCCTCAGTATAAAGAAGTTCTTCCTAATGATGAAGGGGAACTTCTCGTGTTTTATTTTATGGTTGTTGCTTCCTGTCCTGTCCCAGGACACCAGCAAACAGAGTCTGGCACCATCCTCTTGGCACCTGCCTTTGAGATATTCATGTGCATTAATGAGATCCCCTCTTAGTCTTCTCTTCTCTAGACTAAACTGGCCCAGCTCCTGCAATCTCTCCTCATATGAGAGATGCTCCAGACCACTAATCATCTTTTGGCCCTCTACTGCACTCTGTTTTTATCTCTTATGAGCTGATGTATCCACTGTCTTTTCCATCAGCAGCAGAATGCTCTGGACTTACTTAAGGTGCATGTAATTCCTAATTTTTAGTTAAACTCTGTTATAGTAAACTTCAGTCTCTTTCCTAAACTCCAACTCAGCTTTAAAATGGTGACTGGTCCCTTCAGGAACTGCAGTGAAGGAAGTGTAAGGTGAGATATTCAAAGGCTGGGAAGAGGTTTGGAAATCCAAGACGTGACTGTAGAAGTGATTGAGACACTAGGCCCAGGTCAGTGAAGACAGATATTTAATCTCAACTGATTTCAAATATTTCATATCAAGAAACTGAGTTCCTCCTGAGGTCTCGGGTATTTTTGAAAGTGCTTTTTACAGTTCCAGTGATATTGAGAACTTTTGAATACTCCTCCTGTTTTCCCTCCTCACCTCACCTTGCCCCTCCTCTCCTACCACTTGATAATTACACAGCTTCCCTTCCCTCATTCCATCTTGCATGGCAAAGCAGCATTATTGCTTTCTACTCTTACTTGGAGTATACGCTGTTGACTCTAAATTATTATCTTGTAAATTTGCCTTTAGGCTACTCACATAGCCCTACACTGTGATGACAAGATGGATGTAATTACTGGTTTGAGACAGAAAACCTGTTATGGAAGGCCAAACTGGGACAATGAGTTCAAGCAACTAGCTGAAAACCATCCTAGGTAAGGCAGGCTGGTTTCTAACCTTGTTAGGTAACTCTTCTCTCAGCGTAAACAGTGGGAGGAAGGGAGAGCAAACCTTTCTAAATGACCCTTTTAAAATAATTTCTTCTTTTTTGCTGTGTGGAAAGAAGATTTATGCTTAATGAAGCCTTTAATGAAGAAATCTCGGAAAGAGAATGCCAATAAAATCTAATTTTTGGACAAGAAAATCTAATATTTAGAAGTATTTCAATATCCTGGCCTTTGTCCAGATATAATTGAAACACACAATCCAATTACTGTTCTGCACAAAGGACAAAGTAGCATTAATTTCCCTTGAAGATGGTTATTAAAGAGATAAACTGCGATTTTTTTCTTAGGATGTCAAGGATATGTTTGTTCCCCTAACATATTTGGCTACTCTTGCAAGACTATGCTATTCTGTTATTAGTTCATCTCTGTTGGCAAAGACAGTTCATTTAAACCTGGTGCATTTGCTAGTGGTCTGAAAAGAAAGCTTCTTTGTTCCTGAAAGCCTTTGAAGCAAGAATTTGAAATATTTTGTGTTCAGCAGTATAAAATTCCAGAATCTTTGTGACTCTTTATGATTTCCAAACATTTACCTGCTAATGCAAAATAAAGGCTTGCACTTGGGAGACAGAGATATAAAAAGGAGAAAACTTTTTTTTAAAAGATGAAAAAAACCTAAGAAAAAGCTGAAAGGGAGGAGATCAAAGAAAATACAGTAAGCTACAAGAATACCATAAAATTGCAAAAATAACAGTAATAGAGAAACCACTTGATGGAGGTCAAAATAAATACAATCAGGAAATATGAAAGATTAAAACCATAAAAAGGCCAAGAATAGAAAATATGACTTTTGAAAGACCTTTCATAGGGCTTCTACTGCATAAACAGAGCTTTTTATGTTATCGTTGAAACATTACTTTTTGTTAGTTTTTTTAAGCAGAAGTGAGATTAAAATGGTTTTCTCTTGCTCAAGAGGGAGATGGGCATTAACTTTCTTTACTGGATATTGAGGTGGTTCCTTAAAAAGCCAGTGCTAAACTGACAAAACCCCCTGCATTTGCTGCTGAACCTAGATGCCTAAGTTTATGGTCAATATTGAACATTTTAAAGAAAACCTTGCATGAAATAAGGATTTCTTATGAGAAAAAAATACCCTGCCTCTTCTTGCTCTGACTTATCAAATATTCAAGAGGCAAAGAAACTGAAGAGTTTCTACAGTGCGGTGGAGCAATCAGCTTTTACAAGCTGACTAAATTTTGGGTCCTTGCACCTTGGTTGACAGATTTCCCCTTGGCTGCAACAGCGTCTTTTAGTAGATGATTAGCAGGAATATACCACTCCAGGTTCAATTTAGTGCAATCCAGCAGCAGTGCAATATGGTTACTACATCTGGGGGCTTTGGCTCAATATGAACACAACTGTTTGTTACATTTGCCTTGTTATTATTTTAATAGAAGTACCTATTTACAAATGTTGTTATTAAATCAGACATTTAAAAATCATTCATAGGCAGAAAAGTGTTAAAATGGGGAGAGGAAGAAGAAAACTCAAAAGTAACCAAGCATTTAATGTATTTTTTAGGAAAAAATTAATTCAGGTAGAGAAAAAGAATTTAAAATTTTCAACGCAAGTGGTGTGTTTGCTTCTCTGATTAAAAAAAGTTATGAAGATTAAAAACAAAGAGCTACCATTTAAAACAGTTTGTGACCTCTAATATAGCAATCCTAATAAATAATGTAATAAAACATAGTAAACACTAAAGTATTAAAATAGTTATACTGCAATATAGTAACTCAAATTAATACAGTGCAAAACACAAAGTATACAGTAATACAAAATTTTCTTAATATATTTCTCAAAAAAATAATTCCAAATATGCAAAGCTGGAGGCAGACAAAAGGTACAGTTTATCCTTTTACCATGCCTCTCTCATGTTTTTGTTGTTATTGCAATTACAGCAACAGTATCGGTGTATTCTTCTGCGGACCCAAGACTCTCTCTAAGATCCTGCAAAAGACATGCAACTCATACTCCTCACTTGATCCACGAGGAGTTCAGTTTCACTATAACAAAGAAAGTTTCTAGGCTGTGCTTCCCAACTATATAAAAGGTATTACCAAATTGTGTAATTTTTTTCTCACCTTCTCCTGTCCTCTAGTCATTCTGCAGCATTCAGGCCAGATATTAAGAGCTGTGAATTGAAACAGATGTATTAACTTCAGTAGAAAAATGCCATCCTATGCCAACTAAAGATTTGGACCCGTTCCTTATCCATTGCCTATTTAATGATGCTGTGAATCTCTCTACACCTGTGTGAAAACAAGCACAAACCACTAACACTTGAGGAAAAAGGCATAAGTAAATGAACATTTAGAACTGTACTTCAGTGTTGTATATGATAGCAGGCGATACATTCTTGCTGTTTAAATCATGCCGCAAAAGAATTTTTCTTCCTGGCTTCTGATTTTACACTCCTGTACTCTCCCACTGCACACACATCCATATCTACATCACCTTTTGTGCCGTAGTAATACTATTTATATGCACACTGTTCAACAAATACTTTCTGCCCCACCAAACTAAGCACCGTTTAAAACCTGTCATTTCCACAGCAATGGTGGCTGTGTGCACCATAGGTTAATATGTACTTAGGTTAACTATACTAAGAGCACCCTAGAAATTTTTGCACTCAGTAAATGGATCTCCCGAGACATGCAACTGAAACTGCAGATAAAAGGTTTATGATAGACTGGCTGAGGTGGGGGGCACTCCAGGCATCTACTCTAAGCCTCTTGCTCAAAGCTGATTCTGTGAAGAGAGGAGCAACATTTGCATTCTTCCAGTCCTCAGGAACTTCCTTCCATCACCATGACTATTCAAAAATAAAGAATGGCCAGTTCCTTCAGCACTTGTGGATGCAGCCCATCAGTTTCCATGGAGTTGTTTAAAATCTCCCTAACCTGATCTTCCTTCACTGAGGTTAAGTATGAATTGCTTCAGATCTTCCCACTTGCCTCAGAAGCCAGGGGTCTCTGAAGGTCATCCTTACCTGTAAAGACTGAGGTGAAAAAGACATTGAGTACCTCTATCTTTCTCCATGGCCTTGGGCACCAGTCAGCATCCCATTCAGCAGCAAACCAACATTTTCCTAGTCATCCTTTTGCTATTCATGTATCCATAGCAGCTCTTCTTGGCCTTCACTTCCAATGGGCCCCGATCCCATCCCAGCACACTCATTGTCTCTATATTCCCTGCATCACCTGCCCTTTCTTCCATCTCTTGTACGGTTCCTTTTGTGCTTCAGTTCTGTCAGGAAAGATTTGTTCAACCATAGAGGTCTCCTACCACCCTTGAATGACTTAGTCCACAGCAGACAGATCCTTTGTGAACTTGGAAAAGGTGATTCTTGAAAATTCCCCAGTTCTCCTGGACCCCTCTTCTCTCTAGGACCATATTGCATGGGATACTTCTAAAAATCAAGTTCCTCCTGCATCCTCTCCATGCCATGTGTGTTAGTGTACAGGCACTTAAGAAAGGCATCCAGCTGTGATTTTTCCAGAAGAGGTGATAGATCTCACACCCTGCTTTTCTGTGGGCATTTGTTTGTTTGGGTGGATACTGTTGGAGAAGGACCCCTTCTGCCCTGTTTAGTTGCATGTGACATGTCTCCTGTTTACATCATCCTGCAAACTTCACTTGTCACCCTGTCCACCACTTTCTCATTTGGTCATCCACTCCCTCCCTATCGTGCAACATTCCCATAAGCTACTAAAGGAAAAAAAATATTTCCCTACATTCCAGCACAGAAAGCTAAAGAAAAACTATATTCTACTTGGACTGAGGAGTAACAGAGTTCACCAGGATCACACAACGCATTTATCCAGTCACATGATAAAAACGGGAGGTAGAAAACAACCTGTGTATGTCAACACTTGAATAAAACAAATGACAACATTATATATCTATACTTATCCACAGACACAAAAATGCCCACTAGAGGGGACATAACTGTATAGACAAAAGAAACAGAGCAATAAAAATTATGTGACAGACAACTCAAATATTATTTGGTACATCTTCTATTAGGGGATACAGTATGTGTGAACTGAGATTGTTCTACAAGATACTGTTGTATTATTATTAAGTTTAGGGCAATGCATCTTTGTTTTAAAATTGTTGAAGTTTTTTTAAATGTCTGCCTATGTGAAATGATTAATGCGGTGCATACTGTGTAGCAGTAGAGTGAGTAGAGAATTAGAGTCTCTGCCAGTTCACCTAGAGGCATTTATCTTTTATTTTTTCCCTTGGTGCCCGTGCTGAGCCTCAGGGTAAGCTGACACATTTTCTAATATAAATTAAGCTGCCTTTTTTTTTTATGTGTGTTGAAAATCTTGAAGGAAATGAGAAATGTGTGTAGGCACCAATACCAGCTGCCATTCCATGAAAGAAAGAGGTGACAATTTCCTACAGATTCTGAATGATTGTTTTAATGGGGCTGGATCGGAGGTAACAAGCACAAAGATATTGTGCTGCCAGAAAAACAGGATCTGTTCTCCCCCCAGCCTCATGCAACAAGATGTAACATTTAGCTTCTGGCTCAACATGGCATCTCTTCACTGCTTTGATTTATTCCCACTTTTGCAAATCACTGTGGTATGCTACAGGAGATGCATTTAGAGCCCTTGTTATAGTTCATTGAGTAGCACTGCTGTTATCACCACCAGAGGAGAATTTCACTTGTATCAAGACTGAGTGACCTAGAATAAAGGAAAAATAATAATAATAAAAAAAAAGTGGGGAGGTTTGTTGGACTAGGATGAAACTGCATTTAGGTTGAATGAAAATCCCTTTATTACAAATACAATTTGAATCAAAATGGGAACTAGGAAGATTTGGCTTTCTGCCTTGTTTTGAATAACACTGAGCACACAGCAGCTATGATAATGTGAGTGCATGTGTAATGACTCTATTATTATGTTTATATATGGAAACATCATTCACTGTCAGGGAAAATGAAAGATATCTTCATGGATTTGTCCATTCAGCTGCTTCAGCAGGAAGTGTAGGAAAATATTATTAAATAAAATATAGTCATAACAGCACAGACTCACCACATCCTGTGACAGAAAACTAATCATAGACAAGGATCATGAATATACAGATTAATTACTTTGGCTCTTACAATAAAAAGAGTGATATTATAAGGGTTGAAGTTGTGTTACAAAAATTTAAGTTTATTCACTAGGAATTGTAAATTGAAATACATGGGTTTGTATGTTCTGGATTTCCCCCCTCTCCCAAGTTGTATGTAGTAGAAATTATTTAAGTAATTTTGTTCCTTAGTTTACACTACAGAGAAATTGCCACTCTTAAATGAAGATCCATCATGTGGTGCCTGTGCCATATCATCACCATTACAAGGACTCTCTTCTATCCTTCTTTTAGGTATAATTAAATGGCTTAGAGGAAATACTGTTAGCTGCAAAAAAGTGACAAACTTTTCAAATGTTTGAGTACTCCTGATTAACAGGAGATTTTCTAAGAACTGCCTTAAAGGCAGCTTAGTTCATCCAGAAAAGTAATAAAGTAAATGACATGGTAGATTTATAATCTCAACTGGTCAACAATTTCTGTGATTTTTTTTTCTTGAAGGAAAATCAGCAGAATTTCTTCAGGAACAGAGAAAAGAAAAAGAAAAAAGTGACAGTGCTTCCATTCAGCTTCCCCTATAAATAGCAAAAGCTTAAATGAAACATGCATAGTCAGCCAAATAATGAGGAATGCACGCGGTGGACTGGAAGGTGCAATACTGTGTGCAGCAGAGACAAACTCTCCATAGGGCTTCATCTCATCTCCTGACACTTCTCAGGCAATCCAGTACCAGGCGTGAAGTCACCTTGGAGACCACTTACAAGGTGGAGGGCACCCTACTAAGGATTGGCTGACCTAAACCTTCCTAGCACTGGAACCAAGCTGAGATGAGGCTTTCTCACCTCAGTCAGGTTATCTGTTCTGCAGCTGCAACTCCAACTCCTCCTGTGACCGCTTAATTGTCTGAGAAATTCTGCCTTTATGCAGAATAAAATTGGGTGTCCATTTCATTAAAGCTGCAGTCACATTTTCCAAGAGTGTCTACTTACATGTTACAGAATACAGTTGAATGAGAATGAGCTGACAATCTGCATTTTAAAACTCTAACCAGTTAAGTCTATTTAACAGGAATCTACTTGTCCTTCAACAAGTCGTATCTTGCAGTGAAAAAAATCTCAATTACACAATGGTCTTAAAATATGGGAACAAATGTGTTAGTTGACATGGAAACACACTTTTTCTCCTTTCAACAGCAAGAAAGGACGAAAAAGCTTAAACTCTTTAAAAGATACATTAGTATCCTTTCAGAATACATAGAAGGAAACAAAAGTTGCATAGTATAATGAACCACTCAAACCAGCATATTTCAAAGGCTATCTGCTTCAAATATTTGCATCTATTATTTTTAAACAATAATGACTTCTAACATGGTAAGACATTTGTATTCATTGAGGATAAAAGCCCTGAGCCTGCCAATACTTACACATGTGCTTTAACAACTTCAAACAATCTTTTTACAGTCCTAGAGGACTAAATATGGTTTCCTTTGAAGCTCATGCAGAGAGGACTGATGTCAGGCTCAAGGCTGGGTCCTGAAGGCTGATCTCTATTATTCAGCTATTAAACTACCGGACTGTCTTGTTTCTTGTCTAGAGACTGTTTCTCTGGTACAGTAATTCTGAATATGAAAGACAACTTACAGTCATGCTCGCCTTAAGGTACACAGATAAGACTGCACTTATACACTACAATAAAAGGCCTGATTTTCAGTGGTCTTACAGCTTTTGTTAAGCAAAAAAAAATGTGGGTTTGGGGAGAGCTTTTATCTTCTTTTATTTTGGCCAAATTATGAATATGCAGATCTGGACATTTTATTCTATGGATATGTGCAAATAAGCAGGAGAGAAGGCAGATACGAGGCTTTCCTCTGAGACAGAATTTCTGGTCTCCAGCCTACTGCTGACCATTCTCCAGCATCGCTGCTTTAAACACTGAATCTCCAGTACCCTTGCTTGAGACAGGTTCTCTACACAAAAACATTTTTCCTCTTGCTGCTAAGTTTGCAAAAACCCTCACAGAAATCATTACTGTCAAAACTGAATTAAATGGGACTTTGTGAGCAAAGATAAGAACACAGGCCCAAGACCAAATTAACGCACAGTAGTTGAGGTGTGGATGCACATAGAAAATCTACAGATACCTACCTGCTTTAGATCACACACACATTTTCCTCACTGTAACAAGTATTATGTATTTATTCTCATTTCTAGGAATTCATCAAGGTTAAAAAAATGAAAGACAAACTTTGAATTCAAAAGGTTGCAAGCACATAATCAACCTGCAACACATCACACTCATTAATTATACATTACTATACAATTACATTACATTTAGATAAAAATGTTTAGATTGAAGAATGCCCACCATTTGCTCATTAATATTGGTAAAATATCCATGCAATGTTCTGAGTTTGTGTGCTGCTAAGGAAATTCAGAGGGCTATGCAAAATGCATACCAATGCAGAGGTACTCATATAACATCACTCTTTTTTAGATTCCTTACCATGCTGGCAAGAGGAAGATAGTTAAGAGGCACAGTTGGACAACTTTGAATGCAATATCAAAGGTTTGAGGATGAAACAAACAAATGTATGCTGTGATACTGGTCAACACAGAAGTTCCTTCAAATGGGAAGAACAGACAGATTTGACTGAACTGGACTTTGTGTAATACAAACATGCCCAAGTACAATTTCACTGACAGGAATGTACATCAACTATTTTATTATGTAGTTGGCATTACAAAGATGTATCTACAGAGAGAGACATCAAGCATAATCACAAATGCTGACTGCCCTATGTCTATTTGAGCAAGTACATCATCCTTCTATAACATTGTGCATTCATAAAGGACCTTGAAAATGCTTTAAAAATGGTCTGATGCTGGGGCATGCTTAACCGAAAAAGCTTTTAGTGAAACCAAAAGAAACTGTATCTGCTCAACATTCTGCAGAATCAGACTTTTGGAGTCCAGACAACAAAATTAACCAGAGTTTTTGCCAAAATGAGGATAGTAGAAACTTGGCTCAGTCAATATCATTGCAGAATGATACATAGGAAATATTGAACAGAATTTTAAAGGGAAAGAAAAAATCACTTCAAACTGTGTGATTCATTTATAATAAAATAGCTAGTGCTTTACTACATGCTGATTGTCTTATTGCTATACACATAGATAGCCATGAATAATAAAGTTTGTAAGTGGAGATACACCTTTTTGGGGATGGATGCAATTATATCTCTCTATATAATATATATAATATTACTAATATTACTATATTAGGCTCCAGTTCAGCCGAGCATTTGTGCTTATGCTTAGTTGAAAGCATATAAAGTGGAGGGTTTCTTTCAAGGGCTTAGACACATACTCAAGGCTCAGTCTGTATCCTGAGAGCTTTGTTCAAGTGAGAGACAAAATACCTTCACAGGGAAGTTTTTGCTATATTAGAAGAGACTTTTTTCTTCAAACAATGCTGAACCTTGGAAATTAGAGACACTGAAGAAAAAACTGAGGCTTTACTAGACAAATATCAAACACACGTTTGGTAAAATAATGAAGCAAAAGTGACAATTGTTCTTTTGTACATGGGAGGGATGAGACTACTACTGGCATATTGCAGGTTTTTCTGTTGTACATTTGAGGATGTTAAGAAATTAGCATTGAGGAAAGAGTCACAAACATATTCAAGGACCTCATAAAATACCTTGCAATTAAAGGGCCAATAAGTTTAGCACATCAAAAACTGTATTAAGAGATTACTCTATTACAGCATACAAGTACATTTATGTGGAGGCCTGAGTGCTACTCTGGAAGATCCATGATGGCCAGACACAAATAAGGCTCAGTTAAGTTGAAGTGCAGTTCTGTAAATGGATTCAAATTGCTGGCTGCTGCTATTTAAGCATCAAGGGTAAAAGGTGTAGTGGTCCCTTTGGGGTTCAAACTGCTTTGATTGTATATTTTCTCATAATATCCTCATCAGGTGGAAAATTTATTACTTCCAGTTTTAGATGGGAAACTGAGACATAGAAATGCTAAGTGATTTGCCTCAAGCTCTCAAAAGAATGGCAGAACAAGGATTAAACCATAGCCTTTCAGGGCCAAGACTGTCGCTTGAACTGTGACTGCAATCTTCCTCTCCCATAAACTGCATTATATATATTTGACATGACCCTTAAAAATATCTGTGAGCTTTCTGACTGAACATAAAACTGAAGTGAATTATTTTCTGTTTTAGTGGTAATGGTTAATATTTTTATTGGACAGCATGGCTTGTTTGAAAAGCAAGTGTTTTGATTCCCAGGACAAGTATGATACATACTTGCTTACTCCTAGAATTCTATCTATGAGATAAAATATTCATATGAAACTTAGATCCTCTGGCAGACAATGAGTGATTTTTGTGATGAAACAAAGATTTAAAACAAACAAAAAATAATATTTATCAGAAAAGAAACAATATTTGGGATTTTTTCCTAAGAAATATTATCAAATATCTGAACATAGATTTTGATGTTGGACTCAAGCCTGATCCTACTTTGAGCAAAGAACACAGGAAAATGCTTGTTGGCTCACATAGCAGCAGGATACAGCTAAAAACCAGATAGTACAGCATTGCGCTGTCAGGAAAGCCAAGATTTCATTTTCATGTAGGACAGATCAGAACATTTTCAAGTGTATTAAAGCAGCTCTTTAAACATTTCATGAAAAGAATATATGATAAAAATAATAAGACTAGGTAAATATGTAACATTCTACTTCAGTTTCCTGGGATGCACTCATTCCCTTTATGAGCATTTGAGGCCATGCCACATTTGTTTGCTTTCTGATTTCCACCACCTTGCTTGCACTAAGAGGATTTTTTAAGATTGCAAAGGAGAACCTGGTTATTTCTTGTTTGTCCTCCATTAACAGCTTAAATAAATTCTAACATAACCAGATATGAAGTCTTCATCGTGATTCTTTTATAACCTCACTTATTGGCTCCACAGTCATCCAGACTAATGGTATTTGACTATTGCCCAGCTTAAAGGTACATTAAAGCTGTCTCTGCAATAATACTGTTTACAAGAGTAAATTCAATCCTGCTCATTCTATTCACTAGTATTTTCTATTAAATTAATGCTAGGGGAGGAAGGATTTAGAACACTTCACCTCCTGCAGAAGTAATCAGAAAATGTTCATGAATGTTTGTGATGGGAGGAATAGAACAGAAGGCATTTTATGATGCTGATTTTATCATATTTCTTTTGATTGGTGTTAACTAGTGTACAAAGATCCAAGGCTCATTGGAGAAAAGGGATCTATGCATTTTCAAAAATTCTTGTTAATAAAATAAATTTAAGGGGGGGAAATGTAATTCATACCTTACTGTGTAAGTTCAACTCCACTAGCTGCCACCACCACACAGCACTGGGGCATGCTGTTAAGATGAGGAATGAAAACTACTCTGAAAGACAATATCAATCTAGAAATTCAGTCATTGAGAGCCTGCTTCATGAACTGAAGCTAATTAATGCTCTCATGTAGAGTTGAACCCAAACCATCAGAATTATAGCAACTCCACAGCTGAATTACTTTTTTAGTATGCTGCCACTTAAAATTCCACCCAGTCACTTTAAAAGAATGGAGCACATGATTAAATTTTGCTACAGGAAAGGAAAAGATGAACAATTAAAGTGAAAATCTCCTAAACCCCAAAGATTACCTAAGATATTTAAATACAGAATGACTTTGTATTGCAAAAAAGCTTTCTGCAAAAAAAAAAAAAATCCATTAATTATCTGCACAGACTTCTTGTACAGCTCTGTTTAGAAGCTCTAGAAAAGGTACTTTTGTCAGTTGAGCCTTACAAAGCTGGTTCAGTAAAAAATTTGAATATCCTAGTATCAAAGCACAACAATGATGCTGACAGTGTGAACTATGCAATTTTTTAAACAGAATAATATTTGTGTGCAGATGTCTGGAAGAATATAAATATGAAAATAAAAAACAAGGGTAGACTGAGCAGAGCCCTTTACCTTAGAAGGAGCAAAAACACAGATCATTTTTAAGAAGGGTATGAATCTATAATATTTGCAAGTTATTCTCACATTTTGCAAAATTACTTTAACTTGGAGCCTCGTCCATCATAACACTTTCAAACCCTTCTCATTCATTTGAATTCCTTGATGCCCTTGTTTAGATACTTTGCTTTCTGAAATAGACAAGAGTAAGATTTCAAAGTGTGGTCAGGATGGAAGAGGATGGTCAGACGAATATGGCTATAAAACCACATCTGCTAATGTCTTTAGATGATGATACAGCTGCTGGAAATCATAATATTTAGTTGTCTAGGTTATCAACTACATCAAAATTATATTTACAACTAGATTTTTCATCAAATACATGGGAATATCAAAGGTAACATTTCAAAAGGAATTGAGTTATGAGGCTAAATCACATTGACTTTCAACACAACACAGGCATCTATGTGACATAAATATGTGACATACATAGATTAGCATTTTCAATACTAAGCCATGTCAAAGGCATGAGGCCTTTTGCTGTATTGGGACCAGCACATTGTAACTAGGAGGAAGTCAAGGGAAAAGGAGGGGCAGAGGAAGCGCAACAGAGGACACAGCATTTATAGAGACCATTGCTCATGTAAACATGGCTCTTTTTCTGTTTGAAGTAGCTGGGAGGTTTTCTCATGCTGCCTTGAAGGAGGATTATTGTCCTCTTCTGCCTGGTGTTTGCATTTGTTTCAACATGCAAATTCAGCCAACTTATGAGATTCAAGCCAGCATGTCTTCGACAATCTTCTATCATAGCCAGAAGATACGAAAATCAGTCCTAAAATGGAGCAAACATAGACAGCAAAACCTTGGTCAGTGGCAGAATGGGTTATTGGGAAAAAGGACTTACAGGAGGCTGTAAAGCAGCTGGAGGCCTAGCAATAATTCTTTTATAGAGATATCACACAAGGGGATGGAATACTGACATAGCAGCAGCTTCTTTACAGATGTTTCAGAGTGATCTCTGAGGCTCATAAATGTTCTGGGTATGAATGGGCTGTCTTTCTGTGACTGGCACGATGTGAGGCACAGGCTTAAAGCTGCCATCCCTGACTGTAGCAGAGTGAAGATGTCTACTGATGATGATTGAGACAGGGAATGTTATTTTCAAACTCATATCCAGGACAACATCACTGCAGCTCAGGAATTTGTACAGCTCACTCAGAAGCATGTTACTCTGATGAATCATTGATTTTGAAATAGCCATACAAAGAAAAGTTTTGCTTCCAGCAATGTCTCCAGTTCTGAGAAAATTATATAACATGTAGGAAACTGATAGGAATTTTGACTTGGGCTTTGAGACAACCAAAGGAGTCAAAAGTCTAAGGTCTTGAGCTCTTAAGTTTGTCAACTACTCCTAAACTTCTAGGCTGCCCTTCCTTCTGAGCTGCATCTAATTTTCTCTGTCCATGCACTCTGGGAATCATGGTAGATAACAAGTAATTTAAGACAGGTGTGTATACCTTAGAAAAAAGGAGAGATCCTTAATTGATTTTACTGTGAGCAGTCAAAACCACAATGTCTGTGGTTCCTTCATGTTGACAACCAGTAGCTGTATCTCAAAGGTTGCTGGAGAGCTGCTGGAACTACAATGAAAGTACACAGGCAGCAGATAACTCAGAACTTCCAAAGATGAATAACAGACTTAAGGCAAGTTTATGGGATGGAGCAGTGGACACTACCATGTGGGTCACAGGATCCACATGAGATGCTGATACTGAAGAGCCACTTCAGGACTTCCAAACATCAAATCTTGATTCCCTTTAAGAAAAGATCATTCAATTGCAATAGCATCTGGCACAGCATTAGGAAGAGCACTGTGAGGGAGGTGATCCTTCCCCTCTATTCTGAGCTGGTGAGACACATCTGGAGTGGTGGGTCCAGTGTCGGGCTGCCCAGAATAAGAAAGATATGGATTCACCATAGGAGTGAATCTAGCAAAGGATCACTAAAACAATTATAGCTCCAGAGCATCCTTTATGAGAGGACAGGCTGAAGGATCCTGGAGAGGAGAAGACTCAGAAGGGTCTTATCAGTATGTCTTAAGTACCTGATGAGAGAAGATGAAGAAAAAGAGATCCAGACCCTTCTCAGTGGTTCCTAGTGACACGACAAGAAGAAATGGGCACAAATTGAAACACAGGTCTACATTATCTCAAGAGCTTCCTTTCAACCTAAACAATTCTGTGATACTTTACAGATTGCTGATTTTCCAATTGAAATTTTACAAGTCTCAGGGTGATTTTCATATAATTCTTGTAGTTCTCTGGCTTTTCATTATTATGCAATGGGTGGTCCTGTGGTGTAAAGGAGAGCACTCTGGACTCTCAATCCCAAGGACCTGAGTTCAAGTCTCAGTAGGGACCGTCCCCCCTGGCAGTTAAATGCCTCCCTGCCATCCAATTCCATCAGATCTGGGACACTAAGTTAGTACTGGGTGCTGGAGACAGTCCCAAGGACTTCACTGTCACTGTCCAAGCTCTCTCGGCCGTGGCAAATGGACCTTAGGAGTTTAAGGGTGGGGCCAGTTCTGTGCACGCTGTGCCTCACCTAAAACATCCACTGCACAGGCTGGAAGGGCACACCTACGTGGGGAGAGCCCTTCCCAAATCTTCGTTTGCGAAGTCTGGCCATACATACATACATACATTATTATGCATAAGGTACCACCAGGGAATATGGAACCTGGAGAGAAAAAAAAAGAGACCAGAAGTAAAAATGTGATTTGATTTATACTCAGTCTGAAGAAGTTGCACAGAGCTAGATCCTTTGCCAATAACCTACACCCTACACAGTATTCTCAACAGTGGTGTAATTCAGCACTGAGTGCTATTGACCAAAAAGTTGCTCAGACTTTGCTTTCTGATGAAAACCATTACCCAAGTGTCAGTAATTTTCATGTCTCACTTGAGATACCAAGGTCACTGTAGAAGCTGAAAAGTCACTTGTTTGGTGGGGAATTGGGCCACTGCAATTTGGAAAAAATGAAGATGTGTTAAGTTTAAGGTTGCACTGTTCAAACTAAACTTAGTAATTCAACTATGGGTCTTGGCAGAGAACCTACATGACTCCTCAGAGAAAACCTACCATAGATCTCAAAGAGGAAGCTACATGACTGGCTAAGGTGCGGTCAAATGTGCTTATAACCAGGTCAGCTGAGTGCCTTTCTAACTATATGAAATCATCACCTAAGTGTAAGAAAACACTTTGTGAGGTGATTATCAAAGACAACCAAGAAAAAGTTGAAGAATATAGTTCATTTAAGATTTATGAAAAATAGTGGTTATTTTAGCTTGTAGTATTTGAATTTTGTGTTGATTACTAGGAATATATTGAAAAACAAAGTAGCTGAATTTGACCCACTCTGATACTTGGAAATGATAGAATGCAAGAGGCTTGGAGAAGTCATTGAAAAACAACTTTGAGTTAATGAAGGGATACTGGCAAGCTCCATTATTTCTGAAAACCAAGAGTTACATTAACTGCCTTTAAAGGCCCTGTATCATCCATTCCACATCCTGCCGCTAGGACTGGGTGGAACTTATGGATGAGGTACTTTGATACTACGGATATTCAGACATATATCTTGATATACCACCTTGGAAACCGAGTCTTTGCACAGAGATCTCCTCAAGTCTCTACAGACTTTTTCTCCAGCAGTGACACATAATTGACTGCAGACTTTATATCTAGAAAGGTATTTAGGCCCTGTGCAGCCTAGTTACTGTGGGTTTAATCAAAGGAAGCCTTCATTTCTCTCACATCAAATATAAGTCACTTACCTTCACCCAAAATCTCCCAATGTCCTATTTCCACAATTCTTATGATCTCTTGTGCAATACTGTGACTCTACAAGGTGAGCTACTTACCCAGGTGAAGTAATGCTTTCAACTCCTGCTGATTTTAACTCCTTTTTAAGGCCTTTTATTTGACTCAGAAACAAAACTTCCAAGGTACCTCAAGCAATAAACCTTCAGTCTTGGCTGGATTGTCTCTAATACTCAGCTATTCTAGATCATAGCCAGATACCCTCCTCATTTACAGCTTCAGTTCTAGTAGATTCCTAACCCTCAAATACTTCCCTAAATTCTTTCTGCTATCAAGTATACAGAGTCTTTCACAAGTGCTTCCTAATCTCCACCTCACTTCACTCTCAGCAGAATGGGGAGCAAGACCTAAAGTTTTCAGTGTGCATCTCTGTGCCCAGAATGAGGCCTGAGATGGCATGGTCTGGACAAAAACCTCCTTAAAATGTTCTTCCTGCACATTCCTAGCAATACTTCTTCTGATCACCACCACCAACATTATACTGTGGTCACATTTATTCCTAAAATCAGATAATCATTATCACCTTGGACCTCTAATTGGGCTTAATTCCCACCTTTGTCTTCCAGATCTTTCTGCACAATTTCTGTAAGTTTCTTTTTCTTAATGTAGTTTATATTCTTATCCAATTCTCAACTCTTAGTCTCTTGCATAATGAAACAACCATCTCTCTGGCCTTTATAAATGCTTCTTTGTCTTACCTGTCATATGCATAATTCATCACGTATCTACCTACCTCTCACTTTGGCCTGATCTCTCCTCTCTTTACATCTTTCACTGCTTCACCTTTTATATTGCAACATGTGTCACAAACTCTCACATTCACTTGCTTCTATACAAAGATTTCTGAGGCAGCTTCCTGGAAACATTGTTGAGAGGCCATGGTTCATGAGAGCAACCCATGTTTCAAAGAAGCACCTTGATGATTTTTTACCCTCTGCCCGCCCTGTAAACATCTGCAAAGTTCCCTCACTGTACCCTTCACATCCCTCTTTTGTGATTCTGTAAGAAAAATGCTGCCTTGCTGAGACCACAGCTTGTCATGCTGACCACTACTAACTCCTTATTCTCTTAATCTGTCAGCATCCACTTTTACCAATTCTTTTGGACTCACATGGCAAGGTTTTCCTGACAGAGGTCATATCTTCTGCTGTGCTAGTACAATTTCTGACATACTACAGTTCTGCTGGGGGCCTCTGGGTGTAACTACAATAAAAAATCCATTCTAAGCTTTGAATACAACATTGAATAGTATCTGTTTAATACAGAGGGTTAAACAGACACATTAGCAGTTCAAGCAGAGTTGTGGATCCAAATTAAATTCAAACAAGAATTTTGCAAATGAAGAGCCAGAAAGAATTCAGTCTATCCCCCATCCACCTCCATTTTCAGACAAGCAGGTCACTGTTGCATTCTCTAAGATGTTAGAATATGTTGGTTTAAAAACAAATCAAACTAAGAAGACATAAAAGAATTAAAAAGCATTCCCACCCAGCTGTCATCACAATTTTAACAGAACTGCAGCAATTTATGCCAGGTAAAGCCTCAGAACAATATATTTGGAAAAAACTTACACTGTTGATTAGGGGAGCAATTTCTTATTGATGATTTTTAATTTAACACTTCCCTTAGGTTGGACAGAGAAATCATTCCAGTTAGCTTTACTCTCCCATATTCAATACTACAGCAATGGTGGCTGTTTGCCCCCTAAGAAATGCACAGTCAGAATGCTGTGGTAGTTACAGCAGCCTAACGATAAAAATAGGTTATGGTTCAAACAGAAACACTATATTTTATTGTACCAGCTGCATTAAATGAGAAAAGTTGACTTAAAACTTGTTAATTAAATGCTTTCTTTCAAAAAATATTTTTAATCAGTCTTCTCACCCTTCCCTTGCAAAATACAAATTCTGACATTGCCTTCTTAGGAGCTCCCAAAAAGCAGAACAACTATGATTAACATTCTACCCTTTCATGTGTTGTATTCAGCAAACCTGAACCTCCAGGTTTTACTGCTTGGATTTTGTTTCCTGAATCTTCCTTTCTTGTTTACTGTAAGCATCTAGCATTGACCTTCTGCTTTTTATTTCTGCTAGGCGGACTATATGGCATTCGTATTCTGGCAGCCTGAGTCGACATAAGGACATTCAGTGGAGTCAGTAAACTTTTTGGTCCTTGTTGAAGGCACAGCAGTTCACTTGCTGTGGAACAAGAGTGGCACCCAGTGGCCAGAGAGCTTGGTCCAACATTTATGTTCCGAAGTTTCTGTCTCCTGCATTTTATAAATCCCCTTGCTGCATATTTAAGACAGAAATCCTTTTGTGCTCAAGCTCCCAGACCCCAATCCCACCTCTGGAATTAAAAGACAGAAGCTAGAGAACTAAAGCCAAAAGGTTTCCTCCCTGTACTGGTTTTGAATGTCATCTTTTCTGAGAGCATAAACAATCTACCATAGGTATTAGGCATGTATAAAGGGTATTGCTTATTTCTGAGGTATCAAGTAGCAATGGACAAACATGGACATAAAGGAGTTCAAGGACCTCATCTAAACCTAACACATTGTCCAGTAATCCTGATAAAGTAAACATGTTTTTAAACTGCTTTGCCAAAAAAAAAAAAAAAAAAAAAATAAAAAAAAGTGGCAGCAGGAAAGGAAAACCCAGGGACAGAGACTGCTTTGAGATCTCCCCTCATGGGGGATATACAAGGTTTTGCACTGCTCCCTGTCCATGGATGGGTTTTAGAAGTCTATAAATTAAACTATTGCAATGGAGGCATAGATGGTGACATGGTGTGGTGATGAATACTGTTACCTATGTGACAGTACACATTTCATCTGTTTCTCAGAGGTTTAGGTCATTTTATATTCATGTTTCAAAACACAATCAAGAGTACAAAAGTCTGCATTTCAGTTATGTGGTATGTTGTACTTTTAATAAATTTCTTTGTGGGAGCTGCTGCTAGTAAGAAAGCTTTCACTCTCAATTCGTTAACTTGGGGATAATTGATGCTTAAAACTGGAACATCAGTTTTGAAAACACTCTGTCAGAGAGCCTAAGACACAAACAAGTATTACCCTCAAGGGAACATTCTCCAACACTTGGGTGTTGGGTGGACAAAACCAAGTTCACCATAACACCAGTTTCGCAATGCTCTAAAATTCCCAATGATCAGTGGGTGATAACGGTGCAACTGCTTGCAGGGCTGTGTCTGGGTTTTTGTTTTTAGGCCCTCCTAGCAGTGCGAAAATCCCCATTTCTACAGAGGCCAGCAGATAATGGAAGTAGGATGAGTCTTGATTCTCCTCATTCGTGCCATTCCTCAAATTTTAACCTAAAATTTGTGCTAACTGGTATTTTTTCTAAATGCCCTGGCACCTAAAATGGTATGAGCAAGTCAAAGTCAAATCTGTCAACTAGAAATAAACCTACTAGTGTGGATGGCTACAGCTAGAGCTTTACAATGTGACCTGAGTTGATTAAGTGGCTCACAAATAAAAAGGCACATCAGGAGAATCAAACATTAAAAGAAATTTTAATGTTTTAAAACAAATATAATGACTTTTAGATATCTGCTGTGGCAATACTGAAAGCTATGGATCTTTGTACTTCTTGAGTTATGTTAGGAAAAACTCAGCAGTCTGGGCAGAAATTTCTGCCAGATCTTTTGTTAATGTAAAGTCTTTGCTCTTTGAGTGTTTAGTTTTTGCTACACAATAGTATTGAAAAGGTAACAAGAAAAATACTGTTTCTGATCCAAATGTGGCCTGACAAATCCACAGTGGTAGACTGACAAAAGTAGGAAGAATTCCCTCATAACTGTATTGTTTGGCTCTATGGGAAGAAATGAGTGTAGTAATATTCAGGTTTATTTGTCATAGAATGTAAACACAGCAGCGAGTAGAACATTTACTTCTAAACAGGGACTCCAAAACGCATTGTCTCCACCATCAAAGAGTAAGAAACCATCTTACAGATCCTCTACAGAGTTAATACTGAAGAGGTTTCATAATAGTTTTGCACTTATTTGCAGTGGTTTCTAAAATTACCATGACTATGCAAATGTACTCTGCTGTTATATTACCCAAACTTCTTCCCATTTGCTAATTTATTTTCTTCAGCATTTTATTTTGTCACAGAAGTTTTCCTGAGGGAGGGCAGTCACTATGTTGTTTGTACAGTGCCTGATGCAATAGGCTCCTAACAACTATTTAGGATCCTTATGAGGTAGTGTAATAGAAATAATAAACATTTTATTTTCACAAACAATAGAAACCAGCGTATTAGAGAGCAAGCTGAAGAATAGAGGCTTTGTGGCATGGAAACACTTCCGGCATGTGGAAAATACAAGATATTTTGCATCTAACCTCCTTTGGGTGTTACATTCCCTTATCATTTACAATGCAATCTGGATATTTACAACTTGTCATCTTATTTACCTTAATTTGATGAAAGCAATTGTCAAATAGCTTTATCTGTGACAGAATTGAAAAGAGTGCAGCATTTCAAAAGCATGGTGTGAATGCTGTTTTCTACAACATGATGCCATAACACAAAACTAGTAACAATACTCCCAAGCAACAAAATTGTTTCAGGTCAGTAATACTGTACTTTCTTTCAGACACAGTTGTTTTTATGTTGCAAAAACCTGAACATGGAACCAGTAAAGAATTAGTATCCATGAAGGAGTTAAAGTCTACAAAATTAATTTCCCACTGGTGAACATGCTTTTTCATCATTAAGGATGCAACTTTGGTTTCAATCCTTGCAATGCTGGCAGGGAACCTGAACTGAAGCTAAGAACTCCAAGTAATCCTGCAACAATATCTCTGCACAATGATCTCAGAACCTCACCCTGAGCTTCTTCAGATGTCCCATTTATCTTTCCCTGGGCATCTACCTCATATGTGGAATACGTGCTGAACATTTTGTTGTCTTCAAAATTAGCAGGCTCTGTGTGTAAGGTCAAGGCGCAATTGAATGATTAAATAAGTCAGATGCTGGATTACTGTCATTCTCAAAATAAAGTATTTCTCCAGCTTTCCAAAATTCAGTATTATTTTGTTTATGGTTTTGTGAACTGCTCTCACCCTGGAGAAATGAAAGAAAATAGATTAGGAACACCTTTAGTAGATTCTTGAGCCGGGCTCCAGTATGAAAATGTAGTTGCCCAAAGTCTAACTTGAGAGGTCATTTGAGTTTTATTATTTCTGTTTATGGTAGTGCTCTTCATATTCCAGCTTCTTTCTACAAATTTAAAGACTGTCCTAACCATGGTGCCCACAACTGTTTGCAAGCACCTTTGTGGTAAATAATCAGAAATATCTTCCTGGGACAACCTTAACATACCAAGGGAGAAACAGACAGGAGAGTCACAGGGTGGGTGTCAGGCAGGCATTCACAGGAATAGAAAAATTCCTTCCAGCTTCTTTCTCTCATTTCTCTTCTGTGAACTTGGCTAGGAACATAAGAAAAAAATGCTCTTCCTGCAGGTCCTACCTTACTTGAAAAGCCATGAAAGGGCTGGAATAAGCAAAACAACAGATGAAGGCTGGGAAGGCTCACATTTCCTCTTGCAGAATACGCAAATCTTAGTTGGAGACACCTTCCAGAAATGACCAGCTAATGCAATGAAATTAATTAAGGCTCTACACGTCCACTTTTCCTTCCTGAGTTTTGAGGGGCCATCTTGACTCTGAATTCCATACACTACTAGCCCCATAGTAACTTTAGAAGTCTGGAAACAGTTCAGCTATAAACTGGAATTGTGATTTGAGCAAGAGGATTTTCTACCAAAAATTTTCCATAAGTAGGCCTCTTAGCACAGATTACTGTACTCCATTCAAGTACTTAAGTATAAATCTATTATAGCTTGTTATTATTACAGTAAGAGTCATGGCCACATGAAATACCTGGAAACTTATGCATGTGCATCTAATCAAGAAAAAGGGTTTACTTTAACCATGACAGAACAATATTCATATACAGAGTAGATTTGAGGCTGCAAGATGAAAAAGCTCAGCCTTGGTTATCATCAAGTATGAAATGCATTATTAAAAAAATGCTATGATGACATTTTTTATGTAGAGAAAAACTTTTAAACTGTTGTCTTTTTTTCGCTCGAGAGTTAAAATAGTCTGGACCTCAGCTGGTCATAAAGTTGATTGATCACATGCCATTCTCACACTTGCTCCTCCTGAGACCCAGCCCATATTCCTTCAAATTTTTGCAGATTTTAAGTAGAAAAAATCAACATTGTATTAATTTCTTGTATAACCCTTTTGGAACTGAGCTACTGTCATTGGGCTAGTAACAAATATAATTTGAAATCCCACATTTTCACCAACAGGTGGAGCTTACATTTTATGTTTAAATTACAATGACTTTAAATTCAAATAATATATATTACACCCAGTACATTATACCTCACAAAACTCAAAACTCCAGTGTTGCAGATAAGACTGGGACCATGAGATTTTATTCCAATATCCCACTGTATGCAAACAATAAACCCGAGGCCAGATCCTTTTCTCACTGATACCAATTGCAAAGTTCTCTATATTTTCCATGACTGCATAATTAGATCCATTTTAATTTTTTTGTAAACATGGCCCCTTCTAATTATATTCCTATTGATTCCACCTGTTTCCAGGGGTTCCCACATGTATTATTTAACACACACACACAGGTTTCAACAGAAATAAACTTGATTGATCTCAGAATGTGAGTGAGCCCACATTTATAAAGAAAGATTGATGCAGCTATTGTGTATTAGCCTCATTCCAATTAACTCTTCACAGGACAACACTGACACACATTACAGCATCTGCTGTTATTATTTAACTAGAACAGGCTACTGATGGCAGAAGTCATGTCTAATGCAGAAAGGTATTTAGAATTACACCCATTATTTCTCCTAAGTGAGAAATTACGTTTTGCAAATCCTTTAATGTCTTTATCTTTTTATATCTACCAAACAATATCCTTTATTATATCTGGCTCTTTAGTAACATTCTAGCTTTCTGGAAACATCTTCTTAACATCGAGTTGCATTGTCATACTAGCAATGATACAGGCCAAATGAAAAGGAACCTTAAAATCCAATCCTTGCTTAATATTGCAGAAATACTCTGCCAAAATGGCTTTTGATGCAACCAGTGTATTTCAGGATGAGCAAAACTGGACAATCCCCTAAGAATATATCTATAAATATACATGCACATATATATGAGCACATGTTGCTTCTGTGTTGACACAGTATATTATAGCTAAAATTCTGCTGGAACATGTAATTGCTCAATGTATAAAATTACTCTTAAGAGCATATTATTAAATCTTTTTCTTCACTGCTAATTTCCTAGTCTGATCAGGATGTGTGTTGTAGGACTGCAATTGCAGACTTCAGATATACAAAAACATAGAAGCAAATGAACTACAGGATTTCTGATCCCACTTTACAATTAATGTCAATGTGCAGAAATGAGCAGGTAAGACGTGCAGTATCCAGACCACCTGAAAAATAGCCTAGCTATTGCCTCACTCAAAAAACAAAACAAAACAAAGCTCAATTGTGAATATAGAAGACCAATCCAATTCTAGACTGATCTGCAAATCCGTGAACCTGCATTTCCATTTGACTTCCATGTGTTTTTGGAAAGTATCCCATCCATACCCTTAATGCCTGTTCCTGGAGCCTGCAGGTAAGAGGTCACCTGTACATCAGAGCATCAGACAAATCTCACTGCCACAGAAATGGATCAACCACAGTTTAATGCACAAGGATGAATGCCAACAGTGTTGGGGTTTTTATCATTGCCTAGAACCTTTGTCATGGCAACATACTGCCACACCAGGAAACTACAATTTTGTGTCTAGCCTTGGCAGCAGATGGTTCCAACGGGGCCTTCCCTTAGTTTGAAGTCATGGTCTTAAGCTGCACATGTGGAGGTTCAGACTGGACATTAGGAATGATTTCACAGAATCATGGAATCAACTGGATTGGAAAAGATTCCTGAGATCATCAAGTCCAATCCCTGATCCAACACTACAGTGATTACCGTATCATGGCACTCAGTGCTACATCCAGTCTCACCTTAAAAACCTCCAGGCATGGTGAATCCACCACCTCTCTGGGTAGGCCATTCCAGTGCCTGACTACTCTCTCTGTAAAAACTTTCTTTCTGATATCCAACCTAAACCTCCCCCTGGCAGAACTTAAGCCCGTGCCTTCTTATTCTACTGCTGGTTGCCTGGAAGAAGAGGCAGAAAGGGTGACTGGATATTGGAATGTGCTGCCCAGAGGGTGGTGGAGTCACCGTTCCTAGAGATGTTTAAGGAAAAACAAGACATGGCACTCAGTGCCACGGTCTAGTTGACACAGAGGTAGTGTCAGCTCTTAGGCTGGACTAGATGATCTCAAAAGGTCTTTTCCAGCCCAGCTGTGATTTCCTGCGGGGGTCTCCTCCGCGGCAGCCACAGGAACAGCAGCAGCACCGCTCTGTCAAGGTCTTACCCCGGCCCCCGTGCGCATGCTCACAGCAGCCCCGCCCCGCAGCGCGGAGCTCCGCCGGGTGCAACGGCTCTTCCTGTTCCGGGTCGGCGGCCGGCGCGCACCGTAAGGAGCCGCGGCGCTGCGGGAGCGCTGCTCGGAGGGTCCCTTTCCGCAGGCCCCGGGGCGGAGGTTGGAATAGAACGCGCACGCCGTGATGGGGCACTCCCGCCGCGCCCCGCTCCGCGCCCGCCTCGGCCCGGTCCTGCGCGAGGCCTTCCCCAGCCCCGCCGGCGGCTTGTGCGCCTGCGCGCCGCCGCCTGGAGCATGCGCAGTGCGGCGCCGGGCTTGGGGTGGGCAGGGCACGTGTGGCTCCTGCGCTGGGACTCTGCAATTCATTATACTCGGTCTGGGTGTGGTGAGGGACCTCGGTGTCCTTAAGGATTCTTCTCTAAAGCAGTGGAAGATCGGCATCGAGTAGTTGTGAGCGGGCTGTGATGTTGAGCTACAAAACGGGACTTGCCCAAATCCCACGAATTCCTGCTGACCCTAAGCAGTGGATTCAGTATTCGAAATACGCATGTCTGGAAGTTAGCCTTCCTATAATGATGTGTAAATCGTGTCTTGGTTTGTCAACTTAGTAGCCGTTTTAATATTACAATTTACTGCTTGTAATAGAATCATCTTTTCAGTATCTCTCTAGGAGAAAGGAAGGAGAGTTTTGGCTTATGGCTGCTCCAGGAAAGGTGTCAGCCTTCCGTCTGCCTCCCCTGCCAACTGTTGGAGATATTATTAAACTCTTTCACCTTAAAGCACAGAGACAACTTTCCCAAAACTTTCTACTGGATTTGCGATTGACAGGTTAAATATTTTATTCTAACATTTTTTGCAAATAAAGAACACATATCCAGGTTTTCTTCAGAATCCAGAGTATAGCTAAGGAGATGATGTTTGCATAATAATGTCTATCAGGGTAATGGCAGCTCAGTGGTAAACCTTTGAAGGCTTCTTTTAAAGTTTAGCTTAGACAAATTGTTTTTACCTGCTAATTCCTCAAAAATAGGTTTCTTTATAATTTTTAGGTAGAGACTATATTCCTATATAAAATAAGAGTTATTGGTTGAAGTGCAAAAATCCAAGCCTTAGTAGTACTTTCACCATTAGAGTGCTACTATAGTTTCAAAGCTTAATTTAAAAATGAGTGGGTTTTCAGATTATTATGTGTCAGTGAAAGTACTATAACTGACTGTGCAATTTAGTTTACTCTTTGCTGTGGTTAGGAAGGTCATTTGTCCCAGTTTATCAAAAGTGTTGCAGCTTTTTTCAACCAGTTACATTGTTCTGAACAATTCAGTTTTCTCCAGCTTCATGTCAGCAGTGGGTGATAAAGCTGGCACTGTTCAGTCAGTGGTGAGTGGATGTCTTTACTGGCCTGGTGGTGGCTGGGTTTTGCAGTAAGAAATTCAGTACAGCTTCATGATTTGATTACATTTGAAGATTCGGGCTGATAAAGATTCAGAACATGAAACTTAGTTCCACTTCCTGAACATCCAGGCTCTTACCCTGGAAAAAAATGTCTGCAGGCATTTAGTAAACCTTTCAAATAGACAGGTCTTCAGATATTTCTCATTTTTATTGCATACATGAGAAATTATGGAGTGAGCACCATAATTTCTGTCAGCATCTTCTCTTCATGCATGCTAAGGATCCCTTTGTTTCATTAGCTATATTTTTAATCCTTATTTTAGCCCTTAATCTGTCTTCTTTTTTGGTTGTAATACCCTCCAGTGTTGTGTCCTTCCATTTACATACAGGTGTTCTTTCCTCACCTTTCAACTGTCCAACTCTCTATACCTACCAGTTACCTGTGTTAATTTAATTTGCTTAATTTAATTCAATCCACTTCTCCCTCATAAAATTGTTCTATTCATATGATAATCTTGATAGAGCTTCCCTGAATCTTTTTTACTTAAATTTCCTTGAGATACTGTAAGCGAAATAAGGACAAGTCTTTAGGGTGTTGAACACAAGTGCTTGCTTGCAGCACAATAATACTGCAACCTTACAGATGAGGAGTAATATTCTCTTTTTATTTGATTCTGTAATGAGCACAATGTATGCTGAAGACATTAAACTAAAAATAGTCTTTTTTAAATAGCTCAGTGTATCTTGTATGAAACAAATCTGAATTCTGTGCAGCCTGGTGGGTGTGTGATCATTTAACTGGGATGTGTCACTGTTTGTGCTTGTTCTGAGATAAGCATGCCTGTGCTTTAACAATAAACAATGAGTTTATCTTAGTGAGTTGGATCTTCTGCAGAATAAAGGCTTAGTATGTTCTCTGTCTTGCAGACAAGATAGTGAAACAGGCTGGCGAGCTGAAAAATGCCCATGTTTGTGAAGTGGGCCCTGGGCCAGGAGGAATTACCAGATCCATTCTCAGTGCTGGTGTTGAACAACTCCTTTTAATTGAAAAAGATGCTCGATTTATTCCAGGATTGCAGGTACCAACTGGAGAATAATTTGTAAAAATGTATCCACAGCATTGAAAGATAACATTTTAAGAGCACAGAAAGGTCCAAAGTGTCTTGTTGAGATCTCAGCATTAAAAATAATTTTGGTTCTGTGGCTTAAACCAGAACTATAATTTGCTTGAAGATGAAGATACACAGTATAGTCATTAATTGCTCCTGCTTTCTCATAGCCCTTCAGGGCCTGATCCTGCAACTGAATTAATGCCAAGGCCTGATAGTTTTTTTCAGGTTGAGACACTTTGGGTGCATGTTACTGTGCAGGTAAAATCATAGTTGGAAGGCTGAACATAATGTCCTTTGGTCCTAATTTTCATTTTAATCCTAATGATTATGCTTTATAAAATTGTGAAAGGATAACTCCAATTAATAGAATTCAGTGTGGGTTAATACTCTGATACGGAAGAATAAACAAACAGACATTTTACATTTTCAAATAAACACTCAAACTTTTCTCCTTTCTTTTAAAGTTGATGTAAGTGCATCTACATTTCTATTCTAGATTTTAAATTCTGCATTAGAAGAACTGGTTTGGAACTGGAGAAAATTTGAGATGAAATGATACTTGCTTTAGTTAACAGAGCTTTTTAAGTACTTGCACTTTTTGTATGATCTTTCATAATGCATCTGCTAAAACAGATTTCTCTGAATAAAACTGTACCTTCCAGGGTCTGTGAGCTTTTGGTATATAATTATCTTTACTATTCAAGTGAAGAAATGTTTGTCATTATTTTTAATTACCAACCTACTCACAGGAGGAATGAATTTCTGAATGAAGTTATTGAATGTAAAGATGGTATAGCTCAGTAATAGTTGGATGTGAATGAACGAGAAATGTTTTGCATCCATTTCTGTTAAATTTGGTATTTTTTTTTTCCTACAAATAAGATGATGCATACTGAATCTTTCTTTTTTGATAATCTGGATTGTAATACCTATTTTCTGGATTCCCATAGCAAACTACCAAAACCAGATGCTTGTAAAAGCTTGAGATTTTAATATGAGAAAATTTCAGAAATTAAAATAACCATTGAGGACTATTACTTAAAAATATCTCTTTAGATACATTTGAAATCACTGATGTAAAGCATACAGCATTTTTCATTGATTTTTCATTTCCAAGCTGTGATATCTGACAAAACTGAAATACAGTGAAGAACAACATGTGTGTCCAGAGTAAAAGTTTACACAAACCGAGAGTGTGTCAGTTCTGTCTTGCTTTTAAAGAATCCTGAGCTCCCTATGCCATATGACCTACTAGTTTCTAGGCTTGAAAGATTAATGAGGAGAGAAAGAGAGCAAGAGAGTATATGAATATAAAGTGATTCCAGTAATGCCATTTCGTTTTTTAAACTATGCCCCTTACGTTTCCTTTGTGCCCTTTTGTTGTGTGTGAAGAATGAGAGGGTCTGTGTAATGGAACACTCTTGGCTGGTGTCCTAGCACACAGCAGCTCCTGAACTGTGTTAGTGCACAGGTTTTCTCTTAAAATGGGAAAAGCTTGAATGGGTTTCCAAGTGTTTTTGAATAAGAAAATAGTGTAATTTTTTTCATAGTTGTATATTTCTAACTTTATTGGTCTTACATTATCTTTCATTTGGCTATAGCATTTATAACAGCTTCAAAGAAAGATTTGACAAATCATGGCAGCTTAGTGAATTTGTATGCCATATAATTGCTAGTGTAATGCTGAAAATCCATTAAATGGTCTGGAGTTGAGGTTTTGTTTTTTGTATTTGGAAGTAATTGCACTTAAAGCATGAAAGAACACTTAGGTTTTAGTTAAGCTTTTATTTTAGCACTCTACAAAAAAATTAGCAATTCTGATTAATAAAGACCCCAAATTTTTACTCAAAAAAGTACCACACAGACATTTTATGAACAGTATGAGAAAAGCAGCAGTTTCCTTTGGCTCAAAGACCAGTGAAAGCTGTTTCTGCCCTGAGCATATAAGCATCATTCAGACTGAAGATGGAACTAACAATGGTGAGCAGTGTATTTCAGCAGTTTGGCCACTGGCACTTAACTGTTCATGAGTTCGGATTTCTGTGCAAAAGCAAAATTGTTCTTTAAGCCATTTCTCCTTATTGACACAGGATCAGTAAATAACACCAAATGTCATCTTTGAAAAACTTTGCATTTGAATTGTGCTATTTGCACATAGTTTCATTGTGTAAGGGAAAAGATTAGTAAAACATTAAAAAAACCCTAATTTTGATTATGGGAACTGACATCAGCAATGAAAGAACCACGACTAGTTCTGAGTTTATCAGCCTTTATTGAATACCAGATAAGCTGCAGAAGTGGGCTGCAGAAGCTGACATCAGAGTGGGGTTTGTAATGTCTGGAAAGATACAAATTCTTGAGATTTTCTCTACTGCTACCTACTCACTCCCTCCTTTGGGGGAATTCCTTGTTTTTAATGGTACAAGTGTAGACTACTACATGAGTATTAAGAGAATCTCTTCCACCTTTTTCATGTAGAAGGAAAAACGGCCAAGTATTTCTGCAGCCTTATGTCACATATGGCTAAAATTCAGTGATAGGCCCTAAGGCTGTGGGGGAGACAGAATAAACAACATGAACTTTGTTTCTATAGGTAATGGATCTAAAAACTTCTCAAAACCTGCTGCTTGCATTATTACTTGAATCAGGTGGCGTCCTGCTAGTGACCTGGGATTTGTTAATTGCTGTTGAAGAGACTCTTAGCAGTCTTTTCAAGTTTGAATTCCCTAGTAAGGATTCTACAGCTGTGCATAGTAAGTGTTTACAGAATTGTGCATTAAACATTTTTCTAGTCTTTGCTTTTTGAAAGTACATACTAACTAATAGTGTGCTCAGTGTAAACTCCTATTGTGCTGTGTTCTATATTGAAGATTAATATATAGCAGTGGTTTCATTCCTGCTGTGACTGAAGCCGGAAATCAGTTTGGTTAATACTCACTGTGAATTCTGTTGCTTGCTTACAAACAGATGTTGTCTGAAGCAGCTCCAGGAAAAGTGCACATCGTTCATGGAGATATCCTGACCTATAAGATGGAGAAGGCTTTTCCAAAGCACTTAAAAAAGGACTGGGAGGATGGTTAGTATTTACATTTGGTTTATTTTATTTTTTACGGCTTCTCAGTTAGTGTGGTGATAAAAGTTGAATTTCAGTCAATGCTAGTGTTATTCTCTTCTGTTACATTTTGAAGATAAGAAAAGACAACCTATCTTTGTTTTTTTCTTGGAAGAAAATAGAATTGTCTTCTTCTTCTAAGACAAAACCATGGAATTTGTGTGACATTGACCTTAGTCAGCAGTGAGGAGCTTTGCAGTTATTGATCTTGGAGCATCTTGACTGTACAATAACAACCCATGGAAAGCATAAAAGCAGATCAAATGGTGTACTTCCCAGCTTCTTCCTCTTTGTAAAGAAATCAGAAATCAACACTGCTGTTATTCCACTGAAGAAATTTCTGTAACTTGCTTTGAAACTTTTGGGAAATTTGTCCTCAAACATTCTTACTGCTTTGGTTTCATCGGGATGTCTGGCAAAAGCAGAATGTAATCAGGATTTGTGTGGGTTTGGGTTTTGTTTTAATCTGAGTTTCTAATAGGACACTATTTCACCCCCCTTTTTAAATATGCAGTATTACTAGATTAATCAGAGATGACCTTCCAGTCCCCTTTTCCAGATTTCTAAATTTGAAGTAGAGTCACTCTTTGCAGTGCCTGAAGAATAATAAACTGTTTTCTAACTTAGGACATAGAAGACCATGGCGCATTATATTAACCTCAAAAAATTCCATACTATATTTGCCCCACAGAAGCTCTTCACAGTACAAAAATATGAGCAAATGCATTTATGAGAGTGTAGTGCAGTTTTTAAAAAATTCCCTTTCTTGAACATACAGTTGTTGGTTTTGGACCTGACTAATTAGAGGTAGGGTGTATTTCTTCTCTGTTGCTGCCATACAAAAATCTGAAAGGCCAATGGGTTTCAGAAAGGTCCTGAGCCATCTCTGATGTGTGTAATATGATAAATATACCAGAAATATCACAGCCTAAAAAGTACGTAATAAGTAAAGTGTGCCAGAAAAATAGCTTGAATTTGATAGCTGTCATTCATTTTATTAAATATGGTGGTATCTAAGAAACATTACACACTTGCTTTTGGTTTTTGTCCACTTCTGCATTCCTGCTTTGACCACATGATCCCTGCTAATGAAATGCCTGCGTTATGTTGTGCAACACATGCATATACTGATATGATCCATAATGGAAAAATAGGTATCACTACTCACTGCCAAGTCCTGTCCTTGAACACATTTTGTTTTCAGAGGACTCTACACAGAAGGAGAGCTCTGTCCACTATGAGTTAGGTGGTTGTTTTGAGGGTTATTAAGACTTAGTCAAATACCCCTGAAGGAATGTGTTGAACGACAGATACATGAATATGGCTATTTACTCTGTACCTAATGGTCATAGTTTAAAGAAACACTGTTATAGCTTTGCTGTTGGTACAGCTTTCCTGTTGTGGAGTAGCTCAGCAGAATTTTACCGATCAGTTGAAAATCATCTGAAAGCTACTGATTTATTCAAATGTGAGAACCCAACCTAACTGCTTTTTTCCAAGTAATTGCTAAGAATAGTAACACAGTTCTGCCTGTATAGGACAAGTACAAATGAAAAGGCAGTGTGGCATGGTAAAAAGTATTTTAAGTCTAGGTTGATAGGCACGTTTTTTTAATTGTGTGTTCTTTCTTGGCAAAATCTTATCCAAAACTTTTTGACTGTTTTTTTTCTCCTGTCAAATGTCAACAGAACCACCAGATATACATATCATTGGGAATCTGCCCTTCAGTGTTTCTACTCCTCTAATTATCAAATGGCTTGAGAATGTTTCAAAAAAGGATGGACCTTTTAGTTACGGCAGGACACAGATGACGCTGACTTTTCAGAAGGAAGTTGGGGAGGTAAGATTTTAGCATCTTCCCAAAGTTGTACAGATTTGTTTACCTGCAACCTTTTGTTTAAAACTACAAACCTGATCTTAGTTGGCTTTAGAAAGAGAGGAAAAGTTTGGTTCAATTTTTAGTTTATGTGGCTATAAATTATGGATTTTGTTGTTGAATTGATCATCTGCTTTGATCCTTTCATAAGCACATAATTAAATTATTTTATTGTCTTACAAAGGGATATATTTGCTTGTGGTACTCTATCTTCTGAAGTCTGATTTTTTTAGCATTAATGGATTGCACAGCAGTCTTCTGATTTTAAATATCTTTCTTCTTTCACAGTCATTCGTCATTTCATCAGTTTTTTCTTACCTTTCATTCATCTCAAGAAATACACTTAGATTTATTTCCTTCGTCCTCTTTATTAATTTTTGTTTTAAAAGCACCTTCCTGGAAATAAGGAAAAATGACAGATTAACATTATTTCTAGTTGTGATTAAACACTTAAAATACAAGAGACTTGATATCAGAATTACGATCAGAATTATTAATGTATTGCTGCCATTCTTGTGTGTGTAAAAAGGCATCAATTGAGTTCTGTCACCACAAGTATGCAAATGTTTTATACTGAAAAATTTGGTGTCTCCCTTGGATGTTTCTAAGCTAAGAGCCTACATATCAAAGAAAGTCTGTGAATATGCCATAAAGTCAGCAAAAGCATGAGATGCTGTCGTGGAATAGGGTGTTGTTCTTTATAATTAATTAGGATAACTTGGTAATAACAGTAAGAAAGAAGAGCAATGTGCTTCTTTATTTATGATCCGGCTCTGTTTGCTAGCATAACAGGGAGAAAACACCTTTGCCTTTCTTGCTGATTGTATTTTTTTGCTTTTCTCTTTCCTTGTAGCACAGTGATGTTGGTGTGAGTTACTGCAGCCCACTCTGTTCTGATATGATTTGATAAAATGGATTAAAGCTGATAAAAACCAGCAGTTATGTTATATGCTGAATTCTGAGGCCTATTAAGGATGATAAGGCAAAATATCCACAGCAATAAAAATAGCAATTTTGAGTGTCAAGCAGATCATTTTGTTTCTCTGTAGTTTACATTTTTAAAATTGTTCCTTACTTAGTGAGTAAGAATTTTTACCTTGCCCCAAGTTCTTCAGTGCTTCATCGTAAATCTGCCACCCAGCCCAGGTAACTTTCCAGCCCACTTCCTTTAAAATTACTCGTATTTCAGTTTGAATAGGAGATCTTTGTCAGTCTCTAATTTTGAGTAGAACTGGGTAGATGATAGTTTGCCTGAACTGCAGGGACGTGGGAAGTGAGGTACTAAACTGCTAGATGTCTAGAACAGAGTTGTGTTAGAGGAGCCGAATGCTTTGTCACTTTGTGTCTGGCATTGCTGTCTAGAATACTAGGCAAAAGGTGCTAATAAAATAGAAATTCCAATTTTTTGAGTAATGTACAGAAGAAAAATTGCCATTATATTTTCATCACTTGATGTAGGTTCTAAACGAACATGTTTTGCAGAAAGTGGCTTATGTATTGAAACTGTATTTAATATTCTTTTGTATGGTCAGTGTAATTCTTCATGTAGGTTAATTCCTGTGCCAGATTTTGCAGATTCATTTGTAATGGGGTTTTAATATGCATTTATGAAAAGCACAATTTCAGGGTACAACTTCTATTGAAGACTAAAACAAACAGCTGTTCCTGAATCACAGAATATGCCAAGTTGCAAGGCACCCACAAGGCTCATCGAGTCCATCTCCTGGCCCTGCACAGAACCATCCCCAACAGTCACACCATGTGCCTGAGAGCATCATCCAAACACTTCCTGAACTCCGTCAGGCCTGTCGCTGTGACCATTTCCCTGGGGAGCCTGTTCAGTGCCCAGTCACCGTCTGGGAAAGAGTGTTTTTCTAATACCCAACCTAAACCTTCCCTGACACAATTTCAGGCCATTTGAGTGTGGTTGACAGTGAGCAGCATCAGAAGAGGTTTCTGGATCTTTATGCCTTGCTAAAGTTTTAATAGCAAATGAAAAAATGTTACCTAATTAGCTGAATTTCAGCATGATTTACTTAGTGTAGTTTCAGATGCTATCCATATTTAGAAGTATGAGTAAAGAAAATTTTGAGAACTGAGCTTCAAAACCTACCAATACAGGCCAAGTTACAGAAGCAGGGGGGCAAACTTTTTGACAAGGCGTGTTGCGATAAACAAAGGGTAATGGTTTTAAAGTAAAAGAGGATAGATTTAGATAAAAGGAAGAAGTTTTTTAAGGTGAGGGAAGTGAAACACTGTAACAAGTTGCCGAGAGAGGTGGTGGATGCACCATCCCTACAAATACTGAGATCAGGCAGTGCAAGGCTCTGAGCAACCCGATCTCACTGAAGGTGTCCCTGTCCATGACGGGGGAGTTTGAGTAGGTGACCCTTGTACGTGTATGCACAGGTATGTTCCTGCTGATGTGCTTGAAGTGCTCTAAGATGTTACTGCCCGGAGGTTGATGATGTTACTCCTTCTGTAGCTGAAAAGCAGGAGCTTACTGCCTGAGAGCAGCTAAGTGATTTTTGGGGGAAGTGAAGATCGGCTTGTTTGAATTGGCATTGGAAGGACTACAAGTGTTGTCATTAGGTCAGTTTCATTTCTACTGCAGAGGTTTGAAGTGCATATCTTACTGCATGGTTAGATTTTGCAGTCTGTTTTTTTTTCAGAAAATAATAATGATGGTGGATAAATTTTTTTTCCTACTACATTTCCTGTGAAACAACAGTGAAAGTAGTTTTAAATGCTGGTGTATGCAGAGAGAATCACTGAACTTTCTTTCCAAAAAGTTGTTGAAAAGTGTTTATTTGCTCTGCACTGAACTGCCTTTTAGAAGAGTTGTTTAAAAAAATGGCAAACTTCAGAAATAAATTTAGTTTCATTTTTCAGGGATATGTTTAATCAGCATGGCAGTATTTCATGAGTAGGCTTTTCATATGAAACTGCATGATGTACAGATGTCACCAGATATAAAAATTGGAGTTTAGTTTTTATTTTTTATTGAGGTGGTGGTAAATAAGAATAGGAATCTTAAAAAATCTGTTTCTGCATAGTTAGTGTAGTGGTTTTTATCACTTGAGACTTGTTTTACTGAGTACTTTTTTTGTTTAAATCTTGTTTGTGCTAGCAAAACACACAAAATGGGTTTCTTACTCGGTTCCAATGGTGTAGAAAACTTCTGGCCAGGCTATTATTTTGATAGTATTTGTAAAAAACTTCTTGGGAAAATCAGAGAATGACTGAGTTTTAAGTATTAAATGCTTTCATTGTTAGGCATTCTAAATTTTTATGAAGTAGATCAGCTTCCTTGGAAATATTGTAAGTGTAGATCAGTTAATAATGATGAAATTTTGGGTTCTATCTGATCTTGAGTTTATGGAGCTTTATCTTGAAGAAGGAAAAAGAGTAGTAATATCTAATATAGAAATCAGAAGGTATGTGAGAGTACTTTTTAGATGGTGTTAGGTTTATTTTGAATTCTGCAGTCAGGATAGTTTTAGTTTTCTCCTATATTCATACAAAATTCTTTTGGCATTCATTTAGTTCTGCAGAAGTTCAAGGAGCACCTTATCCTGTGCATTTGATTGCAGGGCTGACATAAATAAGCAGGGTGTCTTAGTGAAATGCTGCTACGTGGGAGAAAAGAATTCTAGATCAACAGGGCATGCAATTAAATATGAGTTCTTAACTGGTGGTGGATTTTTTTCCTTTTGATTATACTGATAAATCAAAGTTTAATGTAACTGATCACTTGGTTAACTCAGTATCACTGATGCACATGTTTTTGTTCTCCCATAGAGGCTTACGGCTAATGCAGGAGGTAAACAGCGTAGCAGACTGTCCATTATGGCTCAGCATCTCTGCAATGTTGAAAACTGTTTTGTAATTCCAGGTGCAGCCTTTGTTCCAAAGCCAAAGGTAGGTTTTCCTCTGTTTTTATGGGGGGTTTTTTGGTAATTTGTAAGTCAAGCAATGTATTTGATTTTGACTAAGGAACAGAGATGGCTGCTCTATCTCCATACTATGAAGTGATGTGAAATTTCTAGAAACAAAATGTTCTTACTCTTAAGAAGGTGCTTTTCTTTCTGGTTCCTCAGATCTTGGCTTTGGCTTTCAAACCTATTTGCAAGATCAGTGTTCTTCTTTGGGTGTTTCTGGAGAGGGAGATTAGGATTTAGTGGCAGGATAGTCTGCTAGGATTGTAGCATTTTTGCAAAGCTTGCTATTTTACGTTTTGTATTTATAAAACGAGTCTTTTGAAAGACTGTGATAAGAAAAGCTTTTAATTTGTCATCTTTGTCAAAGATCTCTATTTGTATTGTGTCTATAATCTTTGTTTCATCCTAGTCATTTTTAACATATTTTACTCCCTCCTATTTGCTATAACACTTTGTCACCTGTATTCTACTGCATGTTTTAAAAAGTAAGTTTTTTCTGCCTCCTATCTGTGAGGTAGAGTGAGTGGGGAAAGTCTAATGTTGCCCCCTTATCTACTGCCACTGATTTTATTATGATTACAGGAATCAAAAATCAATAAATTAATCAGTATTTTGGACAGGAATGCTTTTTCAGTTGTGGGTTTTTTTGTAAAATCTTGTGTTTGACATTAAAAGTCTGTTTCCCCTGAAAGCACATGGAAAACATAGGATTGTAGAAATACTTGGGTTGAAAGGAACCACTAAAGGTCATCCAGACCCATCCACATGCAATGAGCAGGAGCATCTTCAACTAGGTCAGGCTGGTCAGAGCTCAGTCCAATCTGAGCTTGAACGTTTCCAGGGATGGGGCAGCCACCATCACTCTGGGCAACATTTCAGTATTTTACCACTTTCATTGTAAAAAATTTCTTCTCTTTTTCTAATCTAAATCAACCCTGTTTTGTGTCCTAGCAAACAGCTGGTTTGTTTCAGAAATGAACTTGTAGTTTGTGACAATCCCTCTTAAACTAGTTGGTTCAGCTCTTCATTTTATTTTGTTTCCCTCTTATCACAGTCACTCTGTCCTTTTACTTTTCAGGCATACTCTTGAGAACGAACCTTTGGAAGGTTGTCTCTCTCATTTGTAACAATGAATTTCAAGGCTTCTACCTGGGCATATTCTGATGATGACTTAAAATTCTGTAAATACTTTTCAAGCAAGTAACCATTCAAACATGTTAAATTCCTAGTTCTGACAGCAGTCTGTAGTGAAGAAAAATGTCCATGCTTAAGAAATTGTATTTTTTTTCTTTGAGTTTTTGGAGTAGGTTTTCTTTTCCTTTCTCCTAACTGAAGGAAAAATAATTTTGGGATGCCATCTCACTGTCAAATAAATGAAATAGTTTTAAGTAAGGCCAAAATTCCAATTTTGTATTAGTGGTTTCTCAGTGGTGGATACAATTTGAGTACTAGTAGAGCTAGTTAGTCAAAAGTCTTGTGCAGATTGTGTCTCAGAATTGGGAAGCTGTAACTGTATTCCCATTTTCCTGTACTGAAAAGGTGATAGTTGACCAAGAGAGAGGCAACTCACAAAGTTGTGATGAATATTTTAGTATAAACACATCCTACAGTCAGTTGGTACTCTGTTGAATAAAAAAGCTGTACCACTAAAGGCAAGCATATTTTTAATTAATGTATTTCTTCGAGTTAAAACAAGAATTGCTTATATTGCAAAAGCAGAAAATACTATTTTTTCAGACAGATATGTTTTCATATGTTTTCAGTATATTTTGTTTCCTTCAAACTCCTGTTGTAGATTGATCTTCTATTCTGTTCTTGTTTGTTTTGCTGTAAACTGACGTGGTTTTAAATATTACCATTGCTTATAGAATCTGTTTCCTTGGAAAGCTCCTTCAGCATATTGTGAATGAAGTGGTTCTGTGCTTGATTTTAGTTTCATAGCTATACAAAGTTCTGGTACTTCTGTATAAAGTTTCAGGAAGAAAAATCTGCAGCGCATGGAACCGATGAATACTTCATTTTGCTTCTAGGATGCAGTTACTGCCTTTCTCTTATGCCCTCCTGGAAAAATGCTTTTTGGTTATAATTTTCCAAACATTAGTTTTAATTCACACACATAGCAATGCTCACGGCTTAGTGCCATGTCGAACCCCTTACTAAAGGTGGAGATGCATGTTTGTGAGAATGAGTTGTTTACCTCAGTTCTCACAATATATGAATATTATTTCAACCATACTGTGAATGTTGAGACATAAAAGACTCTTGGTTTATGGAATAGGGTGATGCTATAGGACACTGTGTCTAGGAAAAGAAAATTCAGCTTTTTGATCATACTTAAGTCTCTGGAATACCAAATAAAGTAGCATTAGGAATAATACAAAACAAGTTCATTGATTAATACATAGGAAACTCAAGCTGTAATGGTACTAAAAAAAGCAAGATATAATGCCATTCTATGTATAAAGAATGAAAAATGTAGACTCTCTGTGAATAAAGACTCTTTACATAATAGGTTCATAAAACTCCACTTCCGCAAATGCTGTAATGGAAGATCTTACTTTTTCCAACATATTAAACATATGATGTTTATGGTCCTTCATACTGTTTAGCAAATTTCAGGCTAATAACATGGGAAATGAAAGTTGTGTATAAATACACAGAGTAAATAGGAGTTGGTTTTATTGACAGACTTGTCCAGCATTATCATATTCCTAAATTTAAACACTTGTATCTCTTTTCATTCATCAATATGGTTGTTGTTTAGGGAAGTATTTAGATAGAATATGCTTTGCCAATGACCACTAGAAAAAAAAGTTTGTGTGGTGAAAGAAAAGGTTAAAAGATTTAAGATAATTATTCAAAATAAGGTAGTTAAGAAAATAAATGAAGAAGCTGTCTCTTTATCACTGTTAGATGCTATATTTTAGAGTACATGGAATACATGGAAGTGGGTCTGGAACAGACCTTACAGGAATAATTTAAAGGATTTATAAAGTTATTTTAGAAGGTCAGAACTGTAGAAGACAGTAAGTGGTAGCTGTATTATTTGACCTGTTAATAGCTCCTTTCAGCAGTTTACTTTGTATCCTGTTTGTTGCAGTTTGCAGGTGTTTTCAGAGTTACACTTATTATTGTTGTATTGCTCCTCATATCTAACATTCATTGTGCAGTGATAGATTAGTAGCAATTGGTGAATGTCCCGCAGACATTTCTTTAACAATACTTAATGAAACCCACAGCGGGTGTCAGTTTGGGGTGAGAGAGCTGTGTTTGGCAAGATCTGAATAATACTGCTGATTCTTCAGCCCAAAAAGCAGAGTATAACAGTGCAGCTAAAGTTTGGAACCATGGGCTTTTGTTGTGGGAGTTTTTTTGGTTTGTTGTTTTTTTGTGTATGATTCATTGGGTTTTTTTACTAAATCTTGTTACCAAGGCAATTTACCATTGAAAATGAAAGGCAGATGTGTCTGCTTTATAAAAACCATTGGACTTGACTTCTTGTGTTTGTTTTTCCTTGCATCATAATTAAAATAGAGATAAAAATGTAAAATACACTATAAAAAGTTATGTTATTGAAAACCACATTTGCTGTATAGAAAGCAGTTATTTTTTAATCATCTTTGCTATAGCAAGACATCCATACATTAATTGTACAGTCAGTTATGTTTGTAAATAGTTCCTTTTTCTTCAGTAAAAGTTACTTGGCAAGTCAGAAAGCATGGTTTGAAAAATCAGCAAAATAAAGTACTTTTTTAGCAGACAAGTATAATTTCCTACTTTTTTCCTTTTTCTGGGTGCCCCTATAAATTAAATACCTTGCGTAAACATAACTGCAACCCAGATGTAGGAAAAGTTAAATGCTCTGTTACACATTCTTTGAAATAATCAAACTACACTTAGCACACAAAAAACCCTTTGAATGGATAGAAATACTTCAATGAATAGAAATAACTATTTACACATAGTCCTTCAGGTTATAACCTGCATTGCTGTCCTGCTCTGTGGATGGGAAATGGTGCTGCTTTGGAGGGTAAATCCATGCTCCTTGCTGCTTTTTAAAACAGGAAGAGCAGAAAATCACACCTGCAATAAGCAGAAAGCCTGCTGAAATGAATCCTGTATAAACCGCTCCTCCTGGTTCATGTTTGCTGCTCTCCGGAATGGTCTGGTCCAGAAAATTTGAAATAATTTCTCTTGTGTACCAGGATGTAGGTACTAATCCAGAAATTCCTGCAAGAATGAAGCAGACTCCTCCAGCAAAACAAGCATGACTTTTGCTGTCACTGTCCCCTCCCAACTTTGTGCATTTCATTCCAACTGTAGTGATGCAGATCCCAAAGGCTGATAGGATACAAGACAGTACCATGGTGGTCCGTGCAGCCTGGATGTAGACGGGGAGAGAGAGGATGGAGTATTTTAGGCTGCAGCTAAACATCCCAGTGCTGTACCATGTGCAGTCCATCCAAAGTCCTTGCATCTGTGTTATAGCTGTTATGATATTTGAGCCAACGTCTGCATTTACCTTCCAGTTTGGTAGCAGCGTGGCTGCGATATCTCCAAAAACACCAAACAATGCCAGAATAAAAGCAAAGAACTGCAGACTTGCTGATGCCATGATGGTTGTCTGCTGTCACCTTTTGTCTGCCCTTTCTCTCGCGAAAATGAGTGGTAGCTTCGTAGCCAAGCTGTAGCCCTGTGTGTAATAGGGAAGAAAGGAGGGGGGAGGAGAAGTGCAAGGGGGAAAGAAAAAGAAATCAGAAAACACAAAACTGCCTCCGTTTAAAATTAGAGCTATCTGAATGAGTATCTGAACATGACCCTGCAGCAGCTGAGCAGCTGTACAAAAGGTACTTGAAAAGAAATGATGGCAAGTGGGCAGTGTATTAGAATGGCTTGTAAAAAAGGAGCTGCTGCCCTTTCATACATTATTGCAAACCATCCAGCAAAACTTACTTTACTGCAGTTGGTTTTGATAATACCATAAAGATTGCAGGTTTACTAAATAAATATGCAATGTAAATGGAAGGTTAGGAATTTGCAGATTAGAAGTCATTGGGGTAGAAAAACACTAGTAGAAAATATATTCTATTCCTCAAGTACCTTATTTAAGTGTGTTGATGGCTGTTGTCAGCTCTTGTTGACTGTTCTGTAGTCATGTATGCTGTTGCATTATCTCTTGTGTAAAGTGTGGTTGAAGGTAACCCTTTTTCTGTTACTTAAATATTACCTGTTCAAATTTTTAATAACTGTTAACAAAGTTTCTTGGTTTTGAAGGATAAAATTTAATTTAGTTTTTGCAGTATTTTCACCATTTAGTCACGTGTGACTTTTCTAAATCAGTATTTTATTTTCAATCAGTGATTTCCATTCCTTGATTTAGGGCAGCAGTATTGAGCAAGTCATGAGAGAGTATGATCTGCTTCTGTCTCTAAAATGTCTTTTTTTAATATTGATATGAAAAAACTCATTTGTGGAAGTGCATCTTTTTAATCAGTCACCTGTCTGAAATAATTTGCAAATTTGCCATGAAGTGGCAGTTTCAAAAATTCATTAAAAAAGCTTCCTGCTATTCTTGCATTAAGAGTCCAATTTTATTTTGCAGATGAGAACATTTTAGGCAGCACGATAACTGTGCACTTGGGAAGACAGAAGTGCTGCTGTTTCATCAGATGGACTGTTAGGAGAGCAGATGAAGAACGATGGTTTGATAGAGCTGAGAGGAGGATTAGAAGTAGTGCCCTGCCCTGCCTTTTACGAGGGGCTGGATAATTGGCAGGTTTTGTCTTTTGTCAGTGATAGACAAAGGGTAGACCTCAGTCTGGATTATGCTTTCTAAGACATTCTGTCTAAGTATGAACAATAATATTAAAATTGGTCTTGAGCATTAGAACGTTTTTAAAAAGCCATAATAATAAAGGATAAAATTGAAATAAGTGGAACACAAAATATCTGTAGCATTGTACATTATGCATAAGACAACAAAGTTTTAATCAATATATATTCTGTAGGTCTTCAGTGGCACTACTTAACTAATTAATGTAGCTATCCTCTATAAATATGATTATATTTAGTATTATTATTCTCTATAACAGTATAATATAATCCTCTAGATCTTCTATAAAATACATAATTTATATATTTATACTTTAATTTTTATATTGTACTTATTTCAAGTAATTGTTCAACAGTGTCCTAACTCTGCCCAGCATATATATATTAAAAATTCTTACAGTTAAGGTGAGAATATTAACAGCTATTCATTTTAAAAATCTTACTTTAAAGACCAGCCTACTTCCAAATCCCTTCAGTTTGTTCAGACTGTGAAGACGTGCTTTGGCAAATACATATCATTTGCTGTATGGGCCCGTGGGAAAGATGGTTTAACTTCCTTTTACAGAGGGAACTGACACATCCAGATAGCTCAAAATTCTTTTGAAAGCATATTCTGAAACAGCTAATTAGGATCTTGAGTCAGCCTTTTTCATTGCTTCTTTTTTAAAATTTCAGTATATATGAACATGCACACGTAAATGCAAAACACTGCAAATGGTAGCCATACATTACATTTAATTGGATGAACCAAGTTAAAGGCATGATAATTTCAAGTATAAGCACAACAATTGTAATTAAAAATACAATTATGTTTCATTCCTGTTTGTGTAGGACTTACTGCTGGATGTGAGGTCTGAGATGTTTTCTTCACTGTAGATGTCCTGGAAAATGCAGTTTCTCTTGAATGGAACTATCCCTTCTCATATAAAACTGCATTGGCATGTATTAACAAAATTTCTTGGAATGTTGTGGGGTTTTTTTTCTGTTCTCTACAGCAAGTGCATTACTGCTGTTTGTTCTCTCTCTTAGTTCCATCTACCCGAGAATAAAGGAGCACTTTGTTTAGTGAGTTTTGTTTGAAAAACACTCGGTAAGGAAAAGCAAAGAGATTATGGAATAAAATGGACGGAGGCCCTTAGTCCTAAATACATAATGATAGCCAGGTTCTATGATGAAAAGTGTGAACCGTGATTAAACACAGTAAAATTTTGAGTATCCATAAGCTGTAGACTTATAGACTGGGGTGAAAGGGAGGGAGAGTAATTTAAGTTGTACTGAGAGCCAGAGGGTTTTGTTGTTTTGTTTTTTTCGTCGCAGATAATCTTATTAAGAGTTTAAATTTCCTGGAAAAGAACTGTGCAATTTATTTTAATTTGTAATTGGAACAGCAAGGCATTTCTATTCAACTACAGGTTTTGCTTATCTATTTCTGTTAGCTTTAGCCTTCATAGGTGATCCTATAAATTGTTTCCTTGGTGGTATGAGGCTGTGTAAAAGAATGCAGGAATAAAGCTACTAACAAAACTTATGTGGTAACTGCAGCACATTGGAGTAGTGGCTGCAACAAGCTGGTATGTGAAATCAAGAAGATAGATCTAAGGCTTGCTCATTGCAGCAGTGATATACCCATAGGTTCTGTCTCTGACTTCTGATTTCCTGTGATTCTCTTTGTGAGCCTAGTGTGAATGGAGTTGTTGCAAAGCTGTTCTTAGAGAGAAATCACTGTTATTAGTGAGTGGCATAGTTACTTTTTTGCTGGAAGTGAACCAAAATTAAACTCTCACATCAGAACAAGATTGCTACGAGATGCACGTCTGGTGTTAGACCTAACATTTGTCTATAGTAGATAAAATGCTGCTATTGAACACTTGTTTTGTGAAAGTGCTGGCTTAGAACTGTCTCAGTAGTATCTCAAGCAGTCTGTTTTAATGAAATTGTAATATGTTCTGCTTAGGTTTCAGTTCCCTACTAGTAAATTACATCTTGAGGGAAGGTTATGTGGGTTTGCTTTTAATACAGCCCTGTTGCAAGATACATGTATTGCCCATTATAGACCTTTATTGTCAACAAGTAGTAAAAACTGTCTTGCTTAAGCTTAGTCTGATTTAGAATGTTGATTTCATTAGCAAGGCAGCAGAATTCTCTGGATTAAATTGTGCTCTGTCATGTGTTCCTCCTACCCTACCAGAACATAAACCTTCATTGTCACAAAAACAGTAAGGGATGAATAATTGCTGTGCTATTGACAGTTCAGGGTAGATCAGTTGAATGATTTTCATATTCTTCAATTTGTAAGATTTGAGTGCTATTTTGTAAATATTTTTAACATACTTGATGGGGTCAAAATTGTTACTTGTAAAATTATCATCAAATTAACTTGTATATTTTAAGTGCTCTTGTGTACTATATTGGCTTTCATAATTTTACTCTTTATACATACTAAAAAGGGTAGGAAAAAATGGCATGTATAATTTTAAAGGAGTGGCCAATTACAAGAGGAAAGCTTTTCCCTGTATCTGTTGCTATAGTAACCAGGCAGCTTTCCTGGGGTCCAAAGAAAACAGCATCTGTAATGGAACTGAGAAGTGCTGTGTTTTGTTTCAGAAGCAGAAATTATTGCCCACTGGCCTTGAGATTGCAAACTGAGCTGTTTGGCTCTGAAGTAGTACACTGCATCTAGACTGAGTTCTCTTTCCCTTCAGAAATTTTTGTTAAAGATACACCTTTAACTCCCGAAGAGCCCTAATTTCTCACTTAGGAGCAATTCTGCAAAATTGAGATAACTAGGAGATGCCATATGGTCTCTGGTTGTTTTCTTACCCCTTATTTTGTGGGGGAAATACCTTATTTTATTTCTTGACAATACACGTATGCATGTGCCAATAAACCCTTAGTATTTCTGTTCAAGTAGCTGATTATCATGTGAAGTATGTATTTCCTCATTTCAAAATGATTAACTTTTCTTACACTCAGTGTGAACACAAGTGTTTTCTGCATTCCTGTCGTCTTCTTTGTAGGTAGCAGCAACCTGTGACAAAGGCAAAAGCTTTGAACACTTGAAAAATTAAAAATCCGCTTTGGAAAATACATTTATGTTTATTTGACTGCTGATTCCATATGTCAAGTTTTCTTTGTCACCTGTTATTTTTAAACAAGTTCTTGTGCTTCACATTTTTGTAAATTTAAGTATTTTGTTATTTTTAACTAGCTTTCAGAAAAGGTGGACTAATAGAAAAAACATTCAGTAATGTGTACTTGAGAAACCTACTGGTTTTCTGGGTTGTATTTTTTTTTCATCAGAACCATTAACTGGTATTTCCTTTCTCTAGCAGATATTTTTTTTCAGTTTAGTTCTGTCTACATTAAAAACTTACATTGTTTGGATTTTATGATTCTGTTGAAAGGTAGTACTTCCTGTTATTGAAGCAGTTGTACCTGTATAGCTGTCCTTGACAGCTGAGCTGTTCCCTCTGGAAGAACAATATATATACCTTGTGTCCACATCAGAGATTGCTATGGGCAGTTTTGGTTGAAGCAGTGGGAAAAACACCTTCTTTTTTTAGTACTCTTGTGATCTGGGTCATCTCTATTGGTACACTGAGTTTGAGCTTAGAGCAGCAGTTGTTCTTTAGCCTGTGTCTCTTATTTCTGTCAGAACTAGCACATCTTCAGTTTAATGTCACATAGAATCTGTTCTATGAATGCCAGTGTTGACTGTCAGACCTTTAAAAAATGAGTGATTGTCCATCATATTAGCAGACTCTTTAATAAGAGACTGAATATTTTCAAAAATCAGTTACTTAAAAATTTTTAGTCATTCAATACTAGTACTTGTACAAATTTATAAATTTTCACCGTGCTCTTCCACAGAAATTTTCCCTTTTTTTTGTTAATGTCTAGTTTGGAAGATGAACTGCTTTATTCGTTGCTGTGCAGAACTGGATTTTTAGCCCAGCTTCTAGTTTTTAATACAGAAGTCTGAATTCAGGACATTTCTGTATAATACAGTGTCTCTATAGTTGCATGACATAGATATACATGTAAATACCATAAAATGTATACATACAACTTCATTCTGTTTTGTGACACAGGGAAAGTGACTGTTCTGTCCAAGCTGATTTTAGAACTATAAAAATGTATACAAGCTTACATTTATGGAATAATTCAAGTGTAATTTTAGATGAACTGTGATACACAGTGTAAATACAGAGTTGTGCGGTCACTTAAGCTGAATGCAGACTTATTTCTACCTACCATTCCTTTAAATAGAGTAGAATTTTAGAATCTTAATATGTTGAAACATAATTCCTTGGCTTACATTTTAGAAAAGCCCTAGAGCAACAGAAGAAATATAGGGAATGAGTTTGATTTCTAATTATAATACCAATTTTCTCCAGCTGCCCTTCAGCCTGTATCTCAAATATTGTCTAATTTGTGTATTATGTCAGAATTGTCTTGTGGAAGGATCTGAAGACAGAAGTGCTAATTACTTTACAGATTACATGGAAGTTGCTTTAGATGAAGAAAGTGCCATGGGGAAAAAAAGTACCAAGTATTAATGTCATGTGAACTAATTGGAAATATGTAGATAACTAAGACTAAAAATCTGTAGGGCCTTGAAAGCTAAACCAAATCTTTATATATTTAATACTTCATTAGTCACTGCACAGCTGTGTTACCTGTCACAATAATCTGTTCCTGTATTGTGCCTGTTTCCTGATGTCTAGCCAGTTAACTTAGAAGTAATGTGTCCCAGAGGAATATGTGTACTCAAATGTATCTTTCTTTTCCATATAGGTGGATGTGGCTGTGGTGCATTTCACTCCATTGGTGCAACCAAAGATACAGCAGCCCTTTGAGCTAGTAGAAAAAGTGGTTCAAAGTGTCTTTCAGTTTAGAAGAAAATATTGCTGCCGTGGACTTCAGTAAGGCTTTTTAATGACAAATTTTCAGATAATGTTTTTGTAAATGCATCAGCTACTAAATCAGTTAGATATGCATTTGACTTTTATTCCTTCCATTTTATACTTGTTGTCATTAGATCTTTCCATTTCAGAAGGGTTTCTGAAGACAAAATTAGGAGATTTATTTCTGATGTAATTATGTAATAGTTACCTGACATTTTTGTTAGTGCAATTGAAGTTGTTAAAATCACTAGGATAAGTTGGCCATCTTTTCAATAGTTTGTCTGTCTCAGAAATGAAAATAGCCCAACCACAAAAACTAGAGCATGATTGAGTTAAAAAACAAAAGTATCAAAATTCAGAATCAAAGATGGCAGTGTGAGGAGGTTTTGATGAAAATTTGAAGAGAACATCATCTGTGGAAAAATTTATTTGGGGATAATGTCAAAAGCTCAGATCCTTGTTTCTGTGCTTGCTCTTTTATGGAGTTCTTATTGGCCCTTTAAAAATCCCCATGGCTTACTGAGGGAATTTACTAGGTTCTCTGATGTGAGAAACCTGCAGTCTCTTCACCAGAGATCCTGTTAAAACTGCAACATAGCAACATGTCGGACTTGTTATGGCCAAAACCCAGCATTCAACATTGTAGAATGTGTGACAGATGCTGTTAGGACTGGAAGCGTGGTCCTGCACCTCAGGCTAGCTGGATTTGCTGGGCACAGTTTTGGCCGTGATTCAGTCTAGAATTAGAGTGAGTATTTGGGCAGGCAGTCCCGTGGCGTAAAGGAGAGCACTCTGGACTCTCAATCCCAAGGACCTGAGTTCGAGTCTCAGTGGGACCGTCCCCTGGCAGTTCAATGCCTCTCTGCCATCCCATCCCGTCACATCTCGGATGCTCAGCAAGGTCAGCCCCGGTTAGTACCGGGTGCTGTGACAGTCCTGAGGACTTCACTGTCACTGTCCAAGCTCGCTCGGCCGTGGCAAATGGACCTGAGGACTTAAACGGTGGGGCCAGTTCTGCGCACGCTGTGCCTCACCTAAAACATCCACTGTGCAGGCTGGAAGGGCACACCCATGTGGGCAGAGCCCTTCCCAAATCTTCATTCGCGAAGTCTGGCCATACAGAGTGGGTATCACCTTACTGAACTACAAGCCTTACATGTCAGTGTTTTAAAGGTGAACAATTTTGCCTCTAGTTTTAGTTTGTTGTCGTTTTTTTCTTGAGGCTGTGGATGCCATTGATGTTGGAATGCAGACATTGGGTCTAAAATGAGTGCCAATTTGCCTGTGTTACAATTTGAGTATGCATTTGGAGGTGTTTAGAAAATGAAGTATCCAAACTTTAGATTTATTTGTATTTGATTTACAGGGTGGTGAGAGCTTGCGTTTTTTTTTAATTTTCTTTTTTATGCGAAAGAATGGTTTCACTGACAGTTATAAGCAGAAGGCATGTGCAATCAGCATATATCTATGTTAGGTACAATATCTTTGCCAAAGTTGAAAAAAAACCCCAGAAACTCAACTGTTGCATAATCTGAAATTGCAAATAACTGCTTCACATTCTTTTGAGGCAAGGAGGGGGAATCTGAACTTTTGGACGTCACGTATTCCCTAGCAGCTTATCATACTTTAGCCCTAGTATGCAGCTAAGAAACACAATCCTCTTATTCTTTAGCTGACCTGAAAAAAATAGCAAATTTTTTTGTATAATAAAGCTGTTAAGTTCATTATAAGGTTATCAAATATACTGTATAAAAATAAGGTATAGAATCAATTTACATTCAGTCAGTAAATTCTGGCTCCAGGTATGTCTTTTAACTCCTAAATCAAAGAATAGCCCGAGGGATATTGAAATAAGAATTGATCCATTTTAAATTTGCTGACCTGGATGCTGAATTAATGGGAACATTTTGACCAAGGCCTGCAGTAACACATACTTTAAACCACGTTTCCCAGAAGTTCCATCCTTCACTTACAGTTTTAAACCTCTTAACTCCGTGTTCTTTCTGGCCACTGGACAGACTCTCACTTACTTATTATACAAGATTAGTTTGTCTAACAAACCTGCAAAACACATCTGGCATGTGAGGCTCTTACTGTATTACATGCACATTTTTGGATATTATGTATGTATCACAGATACACTTTGAAAATTGAGACACACACATAAATCATGTGCAGATTTTATGCCTTCCTGACCCTTTGTAGACTAAGACCTACTGCTAATAAGAGCTAGTCCTTTTATTAGTTCACACTTTGTAGCATGCATTTTTTGTGTGACATTAAAAATTACTTGAACTTTGGGGAACTTGTGTTCTGGCCACAGAGTAAATGTACTGATATGCCTATCTGTGAAGAATGACAGAGCTGAATCCAAAATTTAGAATTCCTGCTACATTCACCAAGTTCTAAATATAAGAAATTGAATGGTAATTACATATGCTTTTCCTCCTTGACCTTTTTTTACCCCTGGCATTAGAATTATGATATTAATGACAAGTTATAACAAATACCTTTCCCATTGGAATGAAACAGTCTGAAAGAAAGTCATATAGTTTGGATCTGATCTGTTTTGCAGAGTTTAATCTGTTCTTGCTTTCTAAATATGAGACTAATTCTAAGAAGGTTCTGATATCCTTGCTCAAAGCTCTTTAATGTTAGCAAACATGAACATACATGCACGTGTTTAATATATTTATATATATGCTTTCCTATGGTGTCATAATTTGCCTTTGCAGAAAAAGGACCCTCATATGTTTCCATTTGTTTAGATAGAGTTATATTAAGAGTGCCACAGCTAAAATATCATAGTTAGTAGTAAACCTCTATTAAGTAAATTCTTTGTTACTCTTAAGGGAAACTTAATTTTCTGTCTGAAATGTTTGAATTTGATTTTTTTTTCTCCCTACACCTTCTAGGACCTTGTTTCCTGAAAGTGGACGTTTTCAAAGAACAGAAGAGCTGATGATGACAGCGAATGTTGATCCAACTTTACGTCCTTTTCAGCTCTCCATGTCACAGTTTAGAAATCTCTGCAATACATACAGGAAAATGTGTGATGAAGACCCAAGCCTTTTTGTGTTCAACTACAGAGAAGAACTAAAACAAAAGAAGAGGGCAAGGAAATTACGAAGAACTAGTCAGCCTGAACAGACTGAAGAGGAAGATCAGCTGTAATTTGCAGCAGACTGTTTTTTTAATTAGCTTTAACTCTTTGTTTCAGTAAAAGGAGGCTTATATATTCCTGTATTTGTGCAGATATGGAAGAACTACTTTTGAGAAGGTGGTGGAGAGAGAGGGCAGCTCTCTCTACTCCATTCAGCTGCAGACAAAAGGGAAAAGAAAGTCCAGGTTATTTTTACTTCAGGGGAATGGTGAGAACACATACCAGGAAACAATGTATGATGTGAAACAGGTAAATAAGTTGTGATACTTCTGGAATAACTGAGTTTTGTATGAATTAAAGTGCATTACTGAAATGTAAGAAAAACACATTTTGTAGTTCAGCTGTAAGACTGTTTGGGTTTTTCTGCTTTTTTTATCCTGGAACATTCTACTGTGCAGAGTAATTTAAAAAACAGAAGCCAAGGCTCTTATAAATACACTCAAGTGACTGGCTTATGGGAGAATAAAGTGCACCAATTGCCTCAAGGTCTGCTAATACTCGTCTCATTTATGCAGAAACAAAGAATTTGGGATTTAAAGCTCCAACTAGAGAAAAGCAGCACAATAAAAAGTGGAAAACATGGCTAAGTACAATACTTAATTGTCTTTTACTGTACAAGCTGGTAGAGAAAATAAAAAATACAGTCAAATAAAAGATTACAGGCCAAGCTTTGTTTTTGTATTTACACATATGTATAAAGTATAAACAGCATTGAAACATACAAAAATGAAACTTCTGCACTGTGGTGCACTAAAACACATTAAAATAACTTAATTCTGCTTTAAATAAAGCAAACATGAAAACCAAAGAAATAAAATGCCCAAGGTATTGAAAAATTAAATTTGCAATGCTACTTTCCAAGTTAAACCCCTCTGCCACTCACTAGCACCTTTTCCACATTACTGAAAATACTAATGAGGCCATCCCCAAGAACACTACATCATCTTAATAACTGCTTGAAAGGGATGAACTAATTTACAGACCTTGGCCAACTTAATCTATTTTTGATCCACAATAAATTAAAATAACTTAAGAATCCTTTACAGCTGTTTCTGTGGAAAAAATGTATTAGTGCACAAAATCAGATAGTAGTTTTCCTGCAGCTTCCATGAATTAACTAATTTTAAAGCAAAATAGTTGTTGAATTTTATATGGACTTCAAATTAATGTTCTTAATATAGTGCTAATTAGAAAGCTAGGATTTTCCATGCCTCTCCACAGCTTCATAAAAACAGTCCTCATTAACTACAGATGTTAAACTCTGGACACTAAATTCTCTCTCTAAAATAGAGTTCAGATCCAGGTTTGCAGTATCAGAGTGACTGTCAAGAGACTGGTGACGTTCTTGCATTGCCATTAAAGTTCCTCTGTTACGCTTTGTGCTGTTTACTTTTCTCTTCACTGGGCAGAAATGGCCACGCACAAGCTTTGGATGCTGTCCTATCTCAAAGCCATCTCCTTCCTCATTTTCAGCAGCCTGATTCTGTTCAGAGTCAGGACTGGGTTCCTCTGAAATCTTCAGACGCTGGAACTGTATTTCAATGTCTTTTGTAGGACTGCCCTTCTTTAGGCTCCGATAATCCTCCTCCTCCTCATCGTCACTGAGAATATCAGATTCTTTGACAAGAACATTAGAAAAGTCAGATGCACAGCTCTCTACATGTTTATTGGGAGATGAGTTTTTGGGCTCCTGTATGCTCTCAGAAGTGTGGCAGCTGCTGCTCTGAGTACTGCTGCTCAGGCTGCACTCATCAGAGTCCTGGAAGGTGCCTTTCCCTGGGTCTCCATTCCACTCACTACTGGATGAATTCTTCAGGACCTTCAGGGACCTCGTGGAAGCTGAAAAAATGCAGGTTTATATTTTTTCAGCAAAAGATCAGCTGATTATCCCTTCTTTCTCAACCCACTTACGATTACTGTGTAGTCTCTCATTTGATAATAATTCCAAGTCAGAAGTGTCAGCACTCCAATACTGACAGTGTGATTCCATGTCACAGTTTTCATTACACCTACCAGGGCTATGTGCTTGCCTTCATGTGTAATACGCATCAAATCCTCCAAAAATTGTAATCTTAAATTACACACTTCTTCAGGATAGAATGATTAGGCACCTCAAGCACTGGAGGGCCAGGATGCAGGCAGAACTGGAACTGTTCCAGATCTGTGACGTTAAGGGGATCTGATCAAAGGACTGATCAGAGAGAGAACTTGAAATACTAGTACCTACTCATTTAAATAAAATGTCTGAAGCCTGTACATAATTAGAATATCTGCTGGGATGCAGATTTAGTGCATTGAAAGAAACAAGACCCCTGCCTTTTGCCAGTTGTTTTAGCTATAAATGTTATTATGGCTGAGATACTAAAGGGAACCCAGAGGAAAGAACACTAATATCATGCCAAAGGGAGTCTGTTCCTCCCCGTCAAAATTAAGCTGAGCCTTACTAAGTCTTCCCTGAAGACAGCTAATGGCACATTGCAGTGTGGGGAAGGGAGACAGCAAACTTTCTTACCTCCTCTAGCCCTTGTCACGCACTGAGTGGTGGGGAAACTACTACCCACCCAGCCTAAATAATGAAATGGGATATGTGGGTCTGACACATCACACCTTACAGTCGTAAGAATTGTGAACCACCTGCCAGTATTGGAGTCCAGAGTATTTTTCACTTTGAGAAGGTGTTTCTTACCCAGTTTGGCTGTTGCAGGTACACGATTTTTGAGTGGGACAAGGCGATCTTTACTCATTTTCTCTAGCGGTAGCTCACATTTTATGTGACGTCTGAAATTCTCCCGCAAAATAGAACGAATCACCTTCACAATGTTAGTCTTGTTCTCAGAATCACTGCAAGTTTAAGAAAACAGAAATTAATTTTCCTCTCTGAAGTAGGACACTGGGATAAAACATCTTGACAGGTAAATTCTATATCAAGGGAATCACCTCTTTAATTGGTCTTTTCCAGAAAGTAATTTTTGATAACCAACTGAGAGTCTGATAAAATCAGTTATTTTTCCCATATCATACTGGAACCTGTGCTTATAGAGGTGGGCAGATTTCTGATGTTGGATCACTGCATCAAATTCACTCCCGTTTGAATTTGTTAACTTAGCAATTAAATGCTGGTGTAATGCCTGGCTTCAAAGAGTGAATGTTACATCAAAACTGATGCAAAGGTCACATGGGGAAAACCTTTTTTTAATTCTATTGATGTGACTTTTGAAACAATCTCCATGCAAAGCTTACCTGCTGCACAACTGAAAAATTGTTTCTGGCCTGCCTTCTAGTTCTGACTTCGTGTGAATCAGTTCCCAGATACAGCTGTTCTCTGTTCCTGTGCAGAGAAGGAAACGTTACTTGTGTATATACTTCACAAAACCTTTGGCATTAGAAAGACCACGACAGAGCTTCTCCACTCCTGAAGGCAGTGTTGACATAGCCATGTGTGGATCCACTCTGTCTTGGAGGGTTACATTCCTCAATTCTTCTTGCTTCTTCATGCCTTCCAGTCTTAAAAGGCCTTCACCAAGGTGTGCAAAGCATTAATTTGCTCTAAAGAACTTGCAACACTTTATAGAACATACGGAGTTGGATAGGACCATAAAGACCAACTTGAAAATAAGAACACAACCCTCTACTACCACAAATTACAACTTTCCCTGCTCAGAAAAACACAAGGATCAGCACATGCACAGCGTAAGGGTATGACTAGGATGTCAACTATGGTAAATCACCTTCCTGTTATTAGGGAATTCCATTCTGTCATTCCTTCACATCTTTCTGAACTCACAGAAGTCAACATACCAAATGAAGAAAGCCTGTAAATTTATCAAGCCTGTACCGCCTGAGTGTGGACACAACAGTGAATAGTATTTTCTCTACACCTCCCTGTTTGCAAAGGCTCCAGAAAGATGGAAGAAGCAGTAAAGAAGCATGATTAACAGAATCCCAGAAAAGCATTCAATACTGCAGTATTTAGAGCAAGAGAATTACCTGCTGTGTTCCCCAGTCGAACCTGAAGAGCAGATAAAGGAATCAGCCAACGAAATTTAAATGGATCCAAGTCCCCATAATTATGTGCAGCACGAACATTAGTAGGCTGCAAAAAGAAAAACAAGGTTATTTCTAAGAAGTAGAATAAAAAAAGTAGTGTTTTGTGATGCTCTTAAAAGACCTGCCTCAGAAGAGAAACTAAATTCATTAGATTTTTCTTCAGTATCTTAAAATGTGCTTGTAAATGTAGTTGAAATGGTGATAGACATAACCTTTGGAATTTGTAATTGCTTCGACTTTTAAAAGCCATTTGATTTTAATGGATAAAAATAATACCTTGCATATAAGTACTACTAGGCAACAAGTTTCCCATGAAAGAACATGCAGTCTGTTGATTAGCAGAATACATTGATCACATTGCTGCTGCTGCTACTTTCAGAGCCCCTCCATCTGTTAAAATACGCATGGTGCAGTACCACCACTGATACTTGGGATATACAACTTGCTACCTGACGTCAGCATTCCAGGTTTGTAAGCAGAGGCAGAGAAGGTTATGTTTCTAATGCCCCTTTTCCTTTCCTTCCAGGGTGATCAGGGGTCTATAGAACAGAGGTCTTTCACCCATACACTGTGTTAAGGGAGACCATTGTACATGTCATCTGGAAAAATTAATTATTTCTACATGGCAATGCTTCATATTCCACCTGACAAAACTAACACAGGGCTCACACAGAGAAGATGCTGCTGTGTCCTGAAGAACAAAAATTGCTACACAGATCCTGAGCACTTGTTTTAACAGGGATAGCCAGAAGTCCAGCCTAGTGAGAGAAGATGGCATTTCACCCAAGTCACTTCCCCTTCAACACTCGTATGGTCCATCTCGTACTACAGTAGTATCATAAATATGCACCCACCTCTGATACCAGACTTACCATTTTCCTTTTCAGTTTGTAGTTCTCTTTATATACCAGTATTACAGCCCTCTTAAAAACTAAAAAGAGAAAGGAAAAAAAGGAAAATATTACAGGTGTAATATTGAATGAAAATACTATTTTGGAGAAGCTGATTATTGTAGTCATGGGAATGTGAGGGATGAGACAAGCAAACATTGGAAAGCACTTGCCTTGTATTAAGACAATTGTTTTTTCATCCTACAGTTTCACACAATGGCAGTATTTTTCCTCAGATTTTGTTCCAAACATTTAGGATGAAGCAATTCTGTACATTTATTCTGAAACTACCCAAAAACTATCCCCTTTAAGTGTTCACATAAACAAATACAGTAGATGTAGGCTACTCAGAAAGTTTTCTTTCCGTAATCAGTAGACATTTTCAAGTGGAATGAAGAGCCAGAGAGTGCTGTGAATAAGAACACTAAGTCTGTTCCTCCTGCAGACATCTCAGTTCCCACTTTTCTTTCTGTAGGAATTCTCTGGCTTCCACATCTGACGGGAGTGGCTCAGTAACTTTATCTAATCTTTCAGCCTCCAAGGAGACAGGAACATATTTACTCTCATCTGTATGGTGGAACAGAAACATGGGGACATTGAAGTTGCAGGTGAGCTGTGGATGGCTCCTCAGAGCAGTGCTGGATCCCAGATTAGACTCTAGGGCAGAATTAGCTCTATCGCTGCTCATGCATGTTTCCTTCCAGAGGAGAGACGGGCAATAGTATGAACTTGAGTCTTGTCTGTACATGAAGCCAGGATGCAGCCATAGCGAGCATAGTGTTAACCCCAGAGCCTGGCAGCTTTCTTCAATTCTACACATTGTGTGCCCTTTATAAGCTGTCTACAGTGGGTTTGAAGTGAGACTAGAATTCCGTTTCTCAAGTGGCAGACAACTAGTCCAAGTTAAGCATCAGGCCAGAGTCCTTTCATTCATACATCTCATCACTGAGAAGCTCATCCAAGGAGCCTGGTAGGTAGTTTCTGTTTGTTCTGTCCTCTAATCTGTCACACTTCCCAGAGAAAGGGAGAAAGATAAAGTTGTTTGAAAAAAAGAAACTTGTCTGTCATAAGCTTAGAGTTCTTCTATAGGTGTTCATCTAGTGAAATATTAAAATAATGCACAAGTGCCTAGGTTGTTTCCCTAGATTTAATTACTTAGGTAACAATTAAATGATTAATTGTGTATCTATTCTGTAAATAACACTTTAGTTTCTATGCTCTCATTTTCACATTACCTTTAAGGTTAAAATAATCTGGATGGGGATGTCAATGCAGTAACTGTAAAGCAGAGGTTAGCTGGAATTCACAATAGTAGAATAAATCATGATTGAAAGCCTCATTTAACAGATTGTTCTAAAGATAATATGGCCTCTTAAAAATCTCTGATTTCTGTAGTTTAAATATAGGCAAGACAGCAGCTGTGCGTGGCTCACAGAGCAAACTGTACCAGCAAGCAAACAAATACAAACTTTCCTCATGTTAGGAAATACAGCTATGTATTTTTTCAGATATAAGTCCACCCTAGATATCACATGGCTACAGGGAACAGGATTTGAGTCTTTTATCCTGTGAGAAGATATAATGTGGTAATCTTTAGATTTGAAAGAGCAGAGTTATTAAGCAAGACACTTACCAAACACTGTAAGTTCAAGGTCTTTCCTTGCTTTGCCAAGCGATGGGAAAGGATTCAACCAGGAAACTGTAGAATGCATCAGAAGTTCTCCCATTGAAAGCTCTGTCACCTGTATTAAATTATAGCAGTAGATTATAAATAAACAGTATAAATATATTACATCAGTGCTGCAACCCACATATGTAGAACATTAATGAGTATACATCAATAACTTTAAGGATCTGTTTGCTGTATTTATGTGCAGGAAGAGATCTGCAACTACAGCAGGAAAAGTGTGAGTAATTGCCTTTTAAAAATGGGTAACAACTATACTAAGTAATAGCCCTTAAGTTATGAAAGCTGGATAGACGTTCTTACTAGTAATAAGTTAGAAGAATATTAAGTTGATCTAATAACCTGTCACATATAGCCAGTTGCGAACTGGCTGATATAGTAGCTGTAAGTATCTTTACAGAGTAATTAGTATTAATGACACTGCCAATGGCAGAATTAATAGAGGTCTTGGACTCTGAGGCTTCTTTCTTCTATAGGATACAACATAACTCCGAAGAATTTCACAGGCTGTCAAGGGTTAGGGTTAGGGTTAGTTTTGTTTCCCCATAAACAAATTTTGTTTCCCCATAAATAACGAGAAACCAGATAGCTGATGGGGGCAACTTGACTTTTACTAGCAAGAAAGAAAACAACTGAGCTGACATCTTTTATATCTGATATCTAACTTTACAGATTTGATCTGCTTAGTGATTTTTTGATGTAAATGACTAAGTGGAGACCGTGGTGCCCCAGTTCTGAGAGGTGCATGCGCAGGGTCCATATAACTAATGGGGTTTGTTCTGACAAATACCCATGGATGTCTCAGCACTGGAAGTGTAGAGAATGAGAATAACAGATCTTAATATGAAACCCCTTCAATTGTCATTTTCATTTATACGGCAAAAAAATATCTTAAGAACTGAGGAACTCTATCGCATAAAATTGAATTGCCTTGGGCCATGGATAATCTCTGCAACATTTTGAAAAGAGAAGGATTTTTCCTGCTAAGAACTATGTCTACTCTTGCTTGCAGTGCTTGTCAGTCCAGAAGGCAGCTCTGGCAGCTGTCTGAAAATTTTACTCTAACCTACTGACAAAAAGAAACTTGACAGGCAGATACAGAACAAAAGTCAAAATATTAAAGGAGAATGGAAGAAGCCCAACACAAGTTCCCAAACTTACCTCAGGAAGAGATGAAACCCCAACAGCAAGCTGGATAATGCTTTGAGTCAATATATGTTGTTTTTTCTCTTACCTCTTTCTCTGTTCCACTTTGATCTGCAACGAGTTGGTCAAATACAGTGCCATAATCTTCGTATATCTTCTGCATCTCATTGATGTGACTTGCTACTTTTTCCATTGCCTTTAGTGCTTCTACAAGGTTTAAAAATTTCATAGACAGCTATGTAATTCAATTGTATTTTCTAAAAATGACATTTTTTTAATTGAATTCCCCTTGTGGCAGGTAAAATAAATTTTTATCTTCCCAAGCTCTGGTGAAATGAATTTTAGGTTTATACCAGTGCTTTCTCATACTAACAGTAGGGAATATTTCTTGATCAGAGTAAGTGAAAATGCTCATCTGGTGTCTTAAGTTCCTGAAAAGGTTACAATAAGCATTCTAGTGACAAGCCTCTAAATGGTTCATAGTTTATAGCAATATGATAGTAACCACACTTAAATTTTGCATCTTGTAGATACAGGGCCACTAGGATTGTTGGAGCAATCCACACTCTGTGTAGAATAAGTTATCTGACAAGTTTTCAGAGAAACAAATTGCATTTGTCTCACCACAGAATGGACAAAGAAATAAAGTGCAAGGTTGTACAAGTTCCTTATGGACTGTATACATGAAATTAACTGCTGGTGGCCAGCCTGTGTTTAAATTTTGTTTTCCAAGCAGGAATATCACTAGATTGCATTAGATTTTTGTGTTAATTCAGAATGGAATTGGAGAAGGGTGCTTCATTTTATCAGCTCTTAATGCTGCAGCCTTTTAGCAGTTTGGCATCCATCCTGACCTGCATGTAAATCACCCCCAGCTTGTTTGGGCAAGGGAATAATATTAGAAGAAGCTCTTCTGAAGTCATGAACAGCCTCATGACTTTTTGCTGACAATGTATTTTGCCTGAACCTGTTTTGTGAAAATGAAAATCAATCCATAAAATAACATCTTGATTTTCATTCACCAGATGCTGATACACGTGAACTGGAATTTGCCAGGGTGACGTCCCAAACATCTGAGCCTAGAAAAGCATTCAGCTCTAATGTACGTTAGACAGACAAGCCTTTCTACATGGAAAGACTGCAAAGCTTTGACAAAGATCTTTTCTATGGAAGCAAAAGTTACAGAAAAACTTCAAACAACCAAAATTTGCTTCTATGGTGCTTTTAAACTCCGACACATTTCAAGAACTAAGTAATAACCACAAGATGGAGCCTTGGTCAATGTTTCTCAAGTGGGGGCAGAAAAGCAACACTGTGACCTCACATGCTCCTGTGCATAAGGATAAAGAACCCAGTCCTACTTGCCATGACATATCCTGGGCATATCTACTTCTCAAAGGAACTTGGATATACCAAGTAGGACTTTCTGCTAAAAGCAGGAACAAACTACTTAATACTTTTAAGGAGAGGGAGGAAATTCTCTGTAGGTTTTGACAAGTTTTGTGTTAGCTACCAAAATGTTTACCTGTACCTTCAGAAAGTGCAGGAAATAAAACTTAACTCATATTCATTTCTGTAGAACAGAGGAAGACATTACCTGTCAAATGATAGTGCTCCTCACTCTCATTGTCTGTCAGTGACACCAACTCTTTTAAAAGCAGAGGGTATTTCAGCACTCTCTGGACTGGCTTTATGAGATACGACTCCAGTGTGGAAGAATGTTGCTTTGTGGGATTTCGAGCATCCAGAAAGGTCTTAAAGGCACTGTCTGTTTTGGCTGGACATAAAAAAAGAATTGGTCAGTTGAACATAAAAGTCATTGAAGCTACAATAATTGGAAAGCACAGAATTGCAACTTGAACCCAGCACCAAAATTCTCATCCTTCTCAATAGATAGTTTACAGAGTAGTATAAACTACTCATTTCATAATAATTTCCATCATTAAATAACATTCTTAAAGGCTGAGAGAGCAATTTTATCAAGGTGATATTATTCCTCAATGTAATTTTGCCACTGCAGCAAATGACAGAGGAAGTAATTCCTAACTTATTATACCATTTGTTTTTCCTTTTTGGAGTCTGGGTCGGCAGACAGCACAAACTTGTGGAAGATGTTTCTGTAGCTATCCAGGCTACTGCTTGGAAGTTACAAAAGGGCTCTAATTCTTCACGTCTATACCAAAATTCAGCAGAACCTCTGACCTTAGCTCTTCCTGTTCGAAGATACCTGATCAGTCCTTGGTTTGTACCAATCAATATATTCCAATATAATAATATATACCAATGAATAAATCAAATTCCTTGATTTATCAAGTTGCAAGATTTTTTACAGTAGGTCACAGCAAATTTGAATTCATGCAAATAAATTACAATAATGAAGACAATAAATTACCTCTCTCAAGAACTTTCTGAACCTTGATATGGTTTGCACAGAAGCCACTGTACAGTTTGAAGTGGTCAGCGTAATACAGAAAGGAGCCTCCGAGGGAAAACAGCAATTTCTGAAATCAACACAATCAAAATATTAATTCACTGCTAGTAACTTAAATAAATATTCAGGCACATAACATGCAGACTCAATGGTGTGATTATCTGCTATCCTTCCACACATATCCTGTATTAAATATTAAATAGTAATATACTACTGGTAGTAACTCAATGATGTTTTTGTATTTTGCTGAGTATAGAGATCAGCCTACTTAGGCACAGCCTGCAATTTTCTCCTTTCTTCCTGAGCAGGTAACACCACTGCAGATATTTTGTTTTACTTTATATTTCAGGCAGCATGAACAAGAACCAACAGACATATAACGATGTTATGGTGGGAAAAAACCATGAGCAATAGGAAGCAAGGCATAAAAGTGCCAAAGCCACAAGGGACAGTGTAAAACAAATACAGGATGGCTTTCCAACTGTTTTCCTTTTTTCAGGCAGATGGTAATTACAGGGCATCTCTGATGTTCTTGGATAAAGGGGAGGTTGGAAAGGTGTGGGAGGGACTGAATCACCAGAGAGAGGTTTTTAGAAAAATGCCTCCCAAAGCAAATACAAGAAAGAGGAGTAGAGAGGGAGGAGGAGAGCAGCCCTCTCCCCTCTTTTTAATCAATGTTTGCTCCACAAAATGCAGCAAGTATTTGGGACACCTACCAGCAGCATCGCTCAGTCCTGAGCCAATGACTGCATCGCCAAGAGACCAACTTCCTCCAATTAGGGCAGGTACTGTGTGGTGCTATAGCCATTTACACTTTGTACGCCCTTTTCTTGGACCTCACAACATGAGAAACTCATATGGCATTTAACAAGAAAAGCTCCCAGTCTGTAGTGGGCTAGTTGAGTACAACAGGGAGAAACACAGGCACGGCAGAATTCAGCATAGCAACAATAACCGTTCTACAACGGAGTTCTACATCACAAGCACTGCTAGTTTATAGTGTACTCAAGGTCTACTCTACATTTGCCCATGTTGCACCTTCTGCTATGGGAAGGTAAAACCATGAGAAATAGCACTTATCTTTCATTGCTGAATAGAATTCTGTAAGCCAAAACAAAGCTTCAAACATAAAAGCAACCATATGAAACTTCTCAGAGGCAGAAACTTCTTAAAGCCAGATTTTCACAAAGATTTGCAGGCACACTACAAAGTATGAAATGACGAAATATTTACTCGGAACTGAGACGGCGTTTCCAATGTATTAAAATCTGAGGAAGAAGATATTCCATCTTCAAGGGTCTCCAAAAACACCTTCTGGAAATCCAGCATTTCTGGCAGACTGCCGAACAAGGACTCCATCTGTGAAAAACATGAGGCTGTGAAGTGCAGCACTCCATGCACCTAAGAGTGGTCTTATGAAACAGTAAACTAAGGAGGTATAACACACAAAGAGGTTGCAAAGGCCAATAACATCTTTGTTAATACTTTTCAAACCAGTTTAAAACAAAAATCACTATAAAAAGTGAAGATTTCTTAGTAGTTCGTTCAGAAGAACAATTACCCTTTAAGAAAAAGAAGTGATGCATGCACCAGACAGGCATTGCTTGGTGTAATTCCTATTGCTATCTTTGTTGCCTGCTTTTTCTGTCATGCTGTCAGCAATGAAAAACCTAAGGTCTTAACAGGTAAAAGAAGGAAAAGCATAGCTTTCAGTTATTTCCTCACCTCATCCTGAGTGAGAAAGGTTTCATTTTGAAGGGGCTCCAAGTATAGCTCAAAGAGGCAGCTCAAGTCCTGCAAGAAAGAGTATTTGTTCACCTTTTATGTAACATTTTGAAATTGCTCTTTATGTGACCGTGAGATAGGGGTAAGTTTTGGGAACGAACTAGAGATACACTGAACAAATTATGGACTTACCAGTTAAAGGAGAAATAACATACTTGTGATGCTACAAACAACCGGAGTTGTGACTTTTAGCTTTGCTGATTCAAAATAATTATGCACTATTTTCCATGGTTAAACTTTTTTTCTCATTTGTAGGAGACTGTTCTTCTACTAGATTTATTTTCATCTTGAAAACTAGGGAAACATCCCCTAGAAACCCTTTTTTGTATTGCAGGTATCTACTACTCACAAATTACCACTCTCCAATATAACTACAAATTGACTAGATCTCAAATCCTACAGCCCCTGCTACAGGGGCAAGTCTGCTAAGAATGACAGGAATGATTAGATAAGCAGACTGTAGGTTATGGCCCTTGTAGAGGGCTGGTCATATAGAGATAAATATGAAATATATCAAGACCATCCACAAGTCATGGTTAGCCTCAAAAACAAGGCTGTAGCGAGCCAGACTTTATTACTTTTTTTTTTTTTACCTTGACATAAGATTTCTCAGTGTCCATAAGTTCTTGGATGACTTTTCTCAATCTATCTGCGTCAGAAAGGTGGCGAGCCAGTGGGCGTGGAGGTGGATCCTGGTTGTCTTTCTGTCCTTCCATACTGCTTGCTTGGACTTCTTGGAAGTTCCGGCACAAGGCACTGATCTGTTCTGCGCTCTGTTAAGTGAGAAGAGACAAGCGCCAAAGTTTTCAGGATACAAGCTCTACTACAATTATTTCTAAATTCCTCCAATTTTGTTCCTGTTCCAAATTCAGGCACCAGAAGTTGCCATTGATTTTTTTGTCTGATGTGTATCTTGGTAGCTTTGAACAGCTTTAATATATAGCAGATCCAGATCAAGCAGTAAAATGAATTTAAAATTTTCTAGTGATTTTCAGGTGTAAATTATTTTCAGTCTTCAGATACAAGCTTGTGGGATGCAAAAGCTTAGAGAGCACTTAGATATATCAAATACTTTGATTCTTATGACACTAACTTCATACTGCTTTCCATCTCTTATTTTGCAATACTCACTGCATCAAATTAGAAAGTATTAGTAGATAAACCTCTTATAAGCATCCAAAATAATCCTTACATTTGTCATCTGCTACCTATATTGTGTTTTGTGTTCTGTTGTTGCTTTATAAACAATGAAACATGGAGATGAGGATTCAAATTCCAATGTCTTGGGCTGCCAAAAGATGTTCAGATGCTTTCTCTCCAAGGACACAACTACATATTAGGATTTTTTTCTCTCAAAAAAGGCAAATAGAAACATAAATCGTTGAGATTCTTTAAAAGAATCATAAAAATGTGGGGGAAAAAAAACCAAACCAGAAAATATTCAAGCGAGGTAGGCACCGAAGATAGAATGACAACAGTTAATCTTGTAATGCAAAGATGGAAAAGAGATAAGTCTTACACTATGACCACCACTAGTATTTAGGAGCAACTTTTGCAGGCAATAATTTTTAATGCTTACTTTGAAAATTATTCAACTGTTTTCATTCTTCCATGGTGTTTCCCTGAAAGCTAAATTATGACTAGACTAACATTATCCAATTTTACCTTAACAGCATTCAATATCCACATCTTTATACTACACGAAATAATTCTTCTTCAGCGCTTCTGTCATTCAGACACTCACTAAGAAACTGGATGGTTGCCTGTTTTGTGCCATTTATCACCTTGTATTTAGGAAATGCATTTAAATGAGGACCATGAATGTTGCCTTATTTCAAGTGTAAGTCTTCTTTCAGGGGAGATATCAGGTATGAGTTCATTTCTGAACTGTGTGTAGTAATCTGTAGTAATTTATTGCACATGATCCTTTTCAGGTGTTCCAATTGACTCCTGATTATCTGTATAACTACATTCTCCAACATACTAGGCCATCAAACCAAAAAATGCAAAAGTTATTCTGCAAATGAATTGAACTATACAAAGCCTTCAGTAGGTTGGAGATTAAATGAACTAGCAATATTGCATCTCAACCATTCCTGTAATAAAACACCCATATGATGAAAATAAACATTAAAATGTCAGATATTTGCCTATTACTCTGTAGCTTCACAGCTTCCAGTTTTGAATAATGCCACCACTCTAAAAAAAATTAAATTACTTTCCTCACCAATATGTGCAACCAGCTTCACAGTCCTATATAATGATGGCTTGCAGGACTATGAAGCTTAGACACATTTAGTATTTTCAACACTTATGGGGACCCAAGAAAATACAACTTAAATTGAATGGTGTTTGTGGAAATTACAGTTGCACACTAATGAAATGCATTTAAAAATCAGAGCCAGTTTGTGAAATAAAATTAATTAATAGTTTGGAGACCAATCACAATTTACAAAGCGATGTGTGTGTTTATGTATGTATGTTTTTTAAACAACTTCAAACAGCTGAATGCCAAAGTCCTTCAATTTTCTTTTCTTTGTTTCTAATGTCAGAAAGGTTTGTATTTGTATCAGAATGTCTTAGATTTTACACTCTCTACATCTCAAGTGGTGAGTAGGCAGCTTGATTTACATCAGCCTGATGACTGATCAAGGACAGTAGGATCAAGGGTACAAAGCAGCCTATTGAAAGCTAGTCATAAGAATCATGATCAGGCACAGTTTTAAAAGGAGGAGTTAGAAGTCCTCTATTCTTCCTCAACCATCTTCGCATATAAAACAGGCAGACATTGGGGAACATGCTATTTCTATATCCTTTTCAGTTTTGGGGTCAGAGCTGCATCTGTCACCAAGAAACACTGGATAAGAAAGCGTGTGGAAATAGATGACACTCACCAACATAGATACTTTCTGATCACCTAAGCAACATAATTTTGGTGTCAGAAATTGTTCTGCATAACTGGCCTAAGCCCAAGACACAAGATTACCTATCAGGTACTGCCAACAAGCACTGATTTTTATCAACTTCAATATGTTCCTGAATATGTTTGCAAATTTGGCATTAGAAGTATTGCCCTTGGCTTCCCACACTGCTTACAGGATCTTGTCCTTTCCTGAAGTTTTGCTGCTCTCTGTCCTTCCCTTTATGGGAGGCTTCCAGGCTGTGCAGTATCAAGACCTCACTCTTTGTACCCACTGTGGCATTTACATTCGGATTAAAGCAAGCATCAAACGCTACTTGATCATAGGACAAAAGTATTTCACATTCACTCATACACATTGCATAGAAGACGCAGGAACACATTTTGCCAGTGGAACCACTGCTTCTTGACAAAGAGCCTAGTATCAGTGAGAAATTTCATAGCAACAAATAAGTAGAGAGGTATAAAAAGAATTCTTGCTTCACGTTTCTTCCTGAAACTCCCTTACCACCCAGGCTGGGTTCTCTACCTTTTTGCCCCAGTGCTCTGGATGCTACTTTGTGCTTCTCACACTAAACTATTTTCTACTCTTTTCAACTGTTTAAAACAGATCTTTTCTGGAAAGGCTTTAGCGACAACCCCTAAGAACATCTGTTTTATATCTTGTATGTGTAGGCAGGAGAGGCTCATCCTCTGCCCTGTTACTGACTGCAACTGGGATTTTAAAGCCACCTGGGCATTCTGGATGTCAAATCAGAGCTTGGCAGTCAAGTGCCCTTAAGCCAAGAAGTCTCAAGAAGAACCCCCAGTTGATACTTACATACATCCTCTGTAATCTTAAACTAAGGTGTAAATTAACCCTGAATTTGCCCTGATGTTGACATTGCAATGTCTAACACAGTCAGATTTGACCCACAGATGCACTTGATAAATTCCTTAAACAGAAAGCTGCTGCTTTTATTTGCACAAGACCAAGACTATCTGTACTTTGTAAATGGCAAAAAAATTATTTATGCCAACTTTTATAGTGCACAGCTCATCAGAACAAAAATATTTAAATCAGTGAAAAGTCCAGATGACTGACTGTGGACAAAGCTGCGAGGTAGCTGGGTACAGACAAAAGGTGATGGGAGACTGGTGGAAGGAACAAACTTCCTCCAAAAATCCATCACTTAAACTTATGTATGCCACTTTCAGCAGCATGTATAGGGGATTGAAAGCATCTTCAGTTACCGTTGGTACTGAACAGCAGACAGATAAGGCTAAATATTGTAGGGAGTATTCCCTGTGAATGCGGACTGCTCATAGTAAACTTGGAAGGGAAAGTTCCAGTCCACATAGTTGTCACCTTGACCCACAGTCAAACACTGCAGTGGTGCTCAGCTTGTCAGACAGAAATGAAAGCACATTCCATTCTCAATAATACTTGTGGTAAAAAATATTACTGATTATTCCCCTAAAGAAAACAAAAAGATACTCTTACAAGGATGTCTTGCAGATTTGCTTTGCTCCTTGCAGACAAGTATTTCATCATTTGAGGCTGTGCTATCCCCATCAAAGCAACAAAACTCCATAAAATTAATCAGTGAGAGAGCAGAAGACATTAATCACCAGTGGTTAAGAACTAGCACAACGATTTCATGGCTACCCTGTGACTTTCTAGAGAATGACACTGATGGAGCATAAATGCTGCATAAGGTCAATTAGTGTTATGGTGTCTCTGCACACTGTTGTTTGCTTTACCCTCACTTATACATATCATTTACCATCATTTTGTCAGGGTTTGTTTGAAAAAGTGATGGAAGGGAATATTTTGAGTAGGCTTAGAAAACTCTACACAGCTTAAGAAAGACTCCTTGGTGAGGTGAAAACTACAGATGGTTCTTTGAAGGGTTTTCAGATTTCTCTACCCTTGTACAGGGCACTGACCACAACTAGAGGGTGGATCAACAGGCCTTTGAATTCCCTATCCTAAGAGAAACATGGCCAGAAACATTCTGCAGAAACAGATTAGACTATTGCCCTCTAAAAATGAATAACTAACAGCTCAGTTCTGTCTGATGCATTTAATTCCAGGAAGACTGAATGCACCAGTCAGTAGAAGAAACACAATTACACAGAATTTTGAGAAATGAACACTGGCCAGAGATGCCTTTACATCCCTCACTCTGTGTAAAAGGAAAGCTCTTGGAGATGTTCATCACTTTTACTGTATTAGAAAGTAGATCTCTCCAGAGCAAAGGTAGCCCTAACAGCCACCATTTTTTCGTAGTTGCATCACTCTATGGACACTTCTGACATCTCCTCAGAGATGTAACCAAGCAACATAAGAAGCTAGAAAGTTGCAGGCCTTAGTTTCCTTAAAGACCACTAAAAATTTGCTTTATGGTACACACTAATACAGTGCATCACTCCTCTAAGTTGTTCATTAAAACTGAAAAATTTCAGCAGAGTTTTACTGAAAAATACCTTGTGGGATTTTCATCATAGATATTCGGGCAAGACTGATGCTCACCTTTGGGCAACAGAAGCTAAAACTAAGCAGTAGGCTCTGTCATCACTTATCTTCTGCTCTTCCTCTTCAAGGCCATTCAGAATATGAAACAGTTCCTGACTGACACTGCTGAAATTTTAGGGGTCTGCTTTGTTTCACTGTATCTCTTGCATGTGTTTTAATTAAAATGTTTTAAACTTTGCTAAAAGAAGGATATTTGTTAAAAATATCCATTCAGAGCCTTCATAGCAATAAGTGAAGCATAGTTAGTTATGCTTTAAGGAAGGAGAAGCAATCTTATTCACCACAGTATGAGAAGCTGCAGGCAAGGAACTAAAAATGACTTTTTGTCTTTGAATTAGAATTTCTCAGTTTCAGGGAGATTAAGTTAGCAAAGTCAGCCTGTTCTGGTAACACAAGTAGATGTCTCCAGTGTCATTTAGAAATCACAAATACAATAAGAAGAGGGATTGATGACCCAGTAACTCTTTCCAGACAGCCCAGAGGCCTGAAAGAAGGCTAAAAGATGTGACCCATCTGACGTGGTGCCTGAGCTATTGATATTTGCATGGTGGCAAATCTTCCCTCTCACTTGCCACACACAGAGATGCCCATCTTTCCCCTTGAGCACCAAAGAACTGGTGGCGACTGAGGTACTTGGCTGAAACTCTAGTTATAAACCAGGTCACACAGCAGGGATCCAGAACCAAGAGCATCAACTGGGTCCCCAGGATTAGCAGCAACAAATGAGTTCGGAGATGCTGTGCTCAGCTTCTCTAAAATCAGTCCCCAAAGCCACCTGACCCAAGTCATACCAAAGTCAAAAGCAAAACAGAAGTCATTCCCATTGCAGAACATTAAATCCTGACTATACAAAATGTAAAGATGAGAGTATCAGGAAAAAAAGAGAGGAACCCTGACAGCTCAGGTCACGAAAAGGAGATTCTCATCAGGTAATATCTAAGCACACAATATAAATTTTCCCAAACCCTGATCTTCTGAAAACATTGTCAGTTCATCTTTCCCCATGTCCTTACACTGATGATGTCAATTTTAATGCAGAAGGGTCATGTATTTTCTGCCACCTGTGTAATATATTTACAGCTATTTCCACCATCCTACCTTGTTTGTGAAAAGAATAGAAAACTAGTTAAAACATTCATGCCACAGTTTTTTCCAAATTTCAAGAAAAATCTTTTTAAAAATCATCCCACTTCTTGTCAAAATGTGGATCTTACTTAATAATTTCTCTGACAGATGCAAGAAATAATGATTTGCTCGAGCCCAGCAGCAAACAGTGCAGGCAACCAACCCACCTTTCCCTCCCCCAAACTTCACAAAGCCTAAACCTTTTCTCCCATGCAGACTACTGGTATAAACTCACCCACCAACAACACCGGAATCCATTATTTGATTACTAATGCTGGGACAGTCGCTATTTATCAAGTACATGCAGCTTGGAGTGCTCCTGCAGCCCCACCACCTTAGGCTAATCAAGCAGCACCCCCCAGCCTAACCCACGCCGCTGCAGAACTCACCACAGAAAACATCCTGTGCAGAGAGCCGTAAGCTGCTGCTGCCTGCTGCTGGGTTTTGCGAGCCAGTGCTAAACTCTTAGCTCTGGTTTTACTCCTCCTGAAGGCGGGCATTGTGGCTTGTGAATGCAAACTTTGCCAAAGGAAAAGGGCCCTAGGAAGGAAGCCACGGACGTTGTGATCCCCCACCAACAGACCTTCTCTTCAGGCTCAGCTGCACAAGTTTGTCTTTTGTGCTGATTAACAAAAATCAAAGGCACTGACAACATCCCAGTGCAACAGAGCTAAGCAGTGTATGAGAGCAGACCTGCAATGCTTCCCTTTATTGCAACAAATGAAGGGAAAATGTGCCAGATGAGAAGGGTTTTTTTATAAGTAGCCTTAGTGCAGCACAAAGTGCAGTTATGGCAAGGGAAGATGGGTTTTATCTGCCCAGAAATATACCTGCCTCTGTGCCCGTGAGATTTACTGCATAAACAAAACATCAGGTGCTTTGAGAAAGTTAGCCAAATACCTAAAAATATCTAGATGGTGCTGACTGCCCTGAAGGTCAGCATGAATTATCAATAGCACTGATGTTCTGTCAAGGGTATATGCTGCTAAATGGTATGGCATACAAATGCTCTTACAATGATAAAACAAAAAACAAAGAGGCAGCTCTCTGGATGATTTCTTTATATAATTTTCCTTGTCCTTTGTTTGAGCTTTTTAGCCATAATTACATCAATAAAAAGAAATTTAAACTGGGCTAGTAATAAATTCAGACTTGAAAGTAATAGTCTTGATGTGGATATATTTACACAAAACCAATCAGGTCTACAGACAGATTACTCTAAGAACAATATGACTTTAAATGAAACATCATAGGACATGACAACACTGAGCTGAAGAGACAAAAGACTGACATGCAATTCATTAATAAAAGGAGAACTACACCAGTGGCATAATAAAACACATCAGTTCCCATGTTGCCCCTATCACAGCACTCCTAGAGTGCAATGAAATTTAGCTATAAGGCTTCATTCAACCCTGCCCTTGCCACTGCCTGTTACTCTCTAGCAAACTCTTCTCTTGAACCCAAATGATACCACAAGGCTGGAGATCTATATCTTTAGTTATGTGTGCACTGCTTCAAAAGTTTCAAGGATATTCAGATATTCACCTTCATACAACCAAGGGAATAACATAGCTTTCTCCTTTAATTACTGCAATTAAACTTCCATCCATCTCTTTCCAAATCATTAGCACAATTTGACAGCTCACCATTTGCCAAACTGTACAGTTCAGTTGCAGAGAGGCTGCCTATCAGAGGAAAAATGGTGCTGGAGCCCTGAAACAACATGCTGCTGATAAGGCATGCAGAATGCATCACAGTAGTAGGAAACTCTTTTTTTAACTATGCCCTTTCTTTCTCTTGGAGAGATAATGGGTTCACTGGGTGAGAACATTATGTAATAGAAAACTGAGACAATGGTCTTCAAGGAGCAAGAGAGGTTTTGTCTGCTTCATAACATTTAATTTTTCAATGGATGTACAGCCTGGTTTAAAAATCCAATTACATGAACCACTGTGTAGCATGTACAAGGATACTGTTCTTATCCACCATTAGGAGTTGCCTCTGCAGTAGGCTACAGACCCTAGGGATCCACAGAGCAAGTCTGAAGACAAAAAATGAAAAAATAAGTAGCCTGTGGAAATTAAAATTTATGGTACTGCATATGGCATTTTAAAAATAACACAGGCCAGGTCACCAGATCCACATTTATTAAGAGTATAAGTATACTTTCTGGAAAGGTACTAGTTCCTCATTTCCTATCGGCATTAGTTGGGGCACTTTCAAGCTCTGTTTTTTGTTAAAACACAGCTCATCCACTGGGACCGGGAAAAAAAAGTTTGCTAAATTTCAGGTCCAAGCAATTGTAAGTCTTGATGAAAAACCATGATAGGCCTTTTTAATTCCATATTAGGAAGTTATTCTTTCCCAGATTTGCTAATTAAGTCTGCATTATTAGCTAGCCATATGCCAGCTAAAAGATGTTACCAATTAACAGCTTTTTTTTAATGTGTACTCATTAGAAAAAAGATAATTATGTTTTAGTAATCTTTCCAACTTCTACTCAGGAACTTGTACAAATCAAAAAGGAGAACAACACAAACTAGAATGAACCAAATGAATGAAAATGTTTTCTTTAGCCTTTCTTTGGAAGTACACGATAAACACTCAAGCCCTTTTCAAAAACTTCTCCTATGTAAAATTTACATGTAAAGTTATCCACCACCTTGAAATATTTTTAAGCTCACTGGAAAAATGTCATAGACTTGTTGTTTGTTCCTGTGTACTTTGAATAACGCACATTCCCTTTACAGACATCTGGTTTTCATCTTTCCATTTCAGTGGCACCAGGCTTGACAGTTACCGTAAGAGTAACATCCTCCATAATAGAGGCTTCCCTCTATTGTCCTGGTATGTGTAGGTGTGCTTATCGGCATAGAGTTCATTTCCCATCCTGCTTTTGCCCTTACTGTATGAAGGTAAAAGGCTAATTTTGCTCTGTCTGTATACACATTGAATGAAAGGAAGCAGAGTCTTGCCTCCAGGAAAACTCCAAGCACTTGTGGGCTACTTTGTAACATGGAGCACTGGTGATATATGAGCATAATTTGTATACACATTTGTATAAAAAAACCCATATATATGTATATACACACACACATACACACCCTGGACCAGTATTTGTGACATTAGTGGTCCCTAAGCATTACAAGCTCAGGCTTGATACAGGTGGTCTCCAAGCATTATAAACTTCCGGTTGAGAGCTGGTCTCCAGATCTCTGCAGTGATCTAAAGGGACACTGTTTTTTTACTTTTTATAACTGTGGGTGGATGAATTTACTGAATATGTTCCTATCATGCCTAGTGTAGTAATAACGTGAGTTTTAAATGCCTTCAAAATGTATTTTCAAAGCATAATTGACCACAGTGAAGACACTTGCTTTAATTCCAGCATTAAAAAATTAGTTAGCATTCCAAATGTTTAAAATGAATTCCTGTTTTATTTTTAATTTCAAGAATCCTGAATATTATTTGTAAAATTCTCACATGAAGTGTTTCATGCTGAATGCAAAAACTTTTCTCAAGTGTTGAAGCAGAAACTATGGCAACCACTGAGGTATTGTCTTTGTAGTTGCACTCCTGTTTCACAATACAGTTTTGTAGTGTGCCACCTTTGGAGGCAGAGAAGGCAGCTCGTATCTGCTCTTGTTAGTAGCCAGCATACTGCATTTCAAATGTTAAAAGATGCAATAACTTCCCTGTAAAAACAAATATTGATTCTCTGAACTCCACATCAACCTCTCCCCTGGTTTTGGCGAGGCTTTGTTTAGGTACTACAAAAGGATTCTGCTGTCCCAGAAGGAAATAACCACCATGTGATAAGATGTCTATGTCTGCCCACAGTATATTACCAAGTAAAGAGACAACAGGTAACAAATTATGAAAATCTGTTGGAACCTCCCTGTGCATCTGACTCAACTGACCCCTTAATTTTTTATAATTCTCCTCCCTCTTCCATCCTTTCAGGTATCTTTTTATCTTGGATTTTGCAGAATCTGCTGCAGGTAGCAGATTTTTCTCAGTTTGGCCATTTCAGTCTACCTTTGTCATTACATGTTCCTGACAGAGCAAAATAAGAATCAAAGCCTCATCAAAGTGTATGATGGTACCCAGGAGGCAATATTTGTCTGAAATTCTATACTGAAACTTTGTGCAACTTTAGTGACTTTGTGTCATATCACATACCTCAGCATGAACTAAAACTGGGCTTAAATGCTTTTGTATTGCAAGGAAAAAACACATATGTTACTGTCAGCACTGTAACAGAACAGTATCTTGATTAAATAAAAATGAAAGCCCACCAAATATTCTGAAGCTGGCAGAGAGGTTACCCAGTTCCCTGGGTCTGTCAGAAGTGTGATAAGATATCTTTCTGCCTTTCACTGCAAAATGAAATGCTGCCGTCACATCCTGCACTGCAGGTGACCGGGGCTGCTTTTGGAGGCCCAGGGTGGTGGGGTCCCAGGCAGCTTCCTGCCCTTCATCAATGAAGTCACAGGCACCTCGAGGGTCACTGCTAACCATATCCTGTTGCAATGATTCAGGACTATTGTCATATGTTTCCCTTTTCACCTGCAGGTAAGCCCTATGGATTTTTTCCCAGAGAACTACAAAGAAAAGCTGCGTTGTAAGTCCTCTCTCACTGGCTTCCTTTTGTGAGCATCAACAGAATACAATTTCTTTTCCTGATCAAAGCCATCTATATGTTTTACACTAAAAATTGTCTCAGTACTTTAGAGGATGTTTTCTTCAGTCACAGGACAGACAACAAATAGCAGCTTCCCCCTAAAAAATACAGTACCACAAGGTCACACTCTGTGTGCAAGCACTGCACAGTAACCGTTTGGTCTTCATTCCTCCTGTTGTTATGCCTGCCTATGCACCAGTAACTATGCACACAGGTCTTCATCTACAGCTTGACCAAATGTCTGGTTACAGGTTCACACTAGGGATAGCACCTTCCATATTCTAACTGTTATGACCTGGAAGCTCCTTCACTATGTTAGCCAAGACAGGCAACTCTCATATATTTGAGGTTTTGGCTGTCCATTGGGATGAAAAACTGCAGGACCAACACAACAGTGAAATCCAGAATTGAGCAGTAGCACTCACTGGTATGCTTACAGCAAGTCTTCAGTAACCTGCAGTCCATCAGTTTTGGTGCCTTCTCTGAGCAATAGATTAATATACTAAAACATAGATTAATTAGCAAAATTATTATGGACTTCTAACAGGCTACAGTTTCTTTCATATCACTGAGACCCATTCAAAAGGCACATGGAGACAGTAGGGGTCTGGCAGTGGCTCCACACTGCTGGAGCCAGCAACTCTGGTTGGGCTCACCATAGGCTGGGCTATCTGCAAGGGAAGCACAAAAATTAGCAGAACTCCCCACACGCTTCTGTCATGCTTTCAATGCAAAACTGTCCCCTCCAGGCACAAATGAATCAAGGAAACCACTGCTGAGAAACATGGTATTTTCCCATGTTAGCTCTAAGATTCCCTAAATGCATGTCACATCTGGAAGAAAATGACATTTGAATTGCAGAGGCTATACATGATTTTGAGAGTACCATGTTGTTAATCCCTCTCCTACAAAGCACAAAAAAAAAGAATGTTAATTGCAGACTACTCCCCAAGCTTTTGGATCTCATCAACTGCTAAAGAGAAATTCTTATGATTAAAATAAAGGAAAGATCCTCAATGTCCTATGGTTGCTGACTAAACCTTCAGGCAGGCAGCTCTCCTGCAATTAATGACATGCTGCGCAAGTGAGAACTGCCTGGGCAATGCAAAATAGAGCTAATGAGAAGCTATCATGATGTTTAACTGGAATTGCCTCCATGCAAGAAATAGGTTTGGGGCTCTGTTGAGCTTCTGGTCATTTCCTCTTGGCTTTCTTTCAATGGAGCTCAAAAACTGGTCTTTACTTGATTAATAATAACATTCACTTTCCAAGATTTTTAATTTTTACAATCTGCTTAACAAAATTACTCCACATACACTTTTTTATTAAAATGTCTTCTTTTTTTGTTTTGGTTTTGTTTTGGTTTTGTTTTTTCGTTTTGCCACTGTTTTATTTCAATGCTCATGTTTTTTCAGGGGTGTTCTGGGGGTAGGAGTCACTAAACTGACTAGCAAGAATGATGCCACATACCAAATGTACAGAAATATAGCTCTGAAATCTAGCAGACACATGTAGACATACAAGACATAATACATAACACCACCCTAATGTAATCAAAACATGAATTATACTTGTCAAGTTTTATGTTTTATGCACCATGTCATTGCAAATCTTCTTTCTAATTCAGTATACTTTGTTAAATCTTTAACTTTCTCACTGAAAAGTCATACTAGGAAACTGTTTAACTTTGGTGGGAATGAATAAACATTACTTGACATTTACCCACTAAAAGACAATCATCCACTGCTTATATACATGCACTCAGACTGATCCCAAACTCATCTCTGAGAGTGAATGAGTGTCATACCAGACCAAAATCAAAAAAAGAACCACAACATATATATTTTATATAATGTATATGATCCATACAATATACAGGATCACATTTACTGACAGCACCAATAAAAGGCTGTCAGGTATGTTTTGAATAACGAGGCTCTGAACTACTCCACAGCACATCTGCTACAGATTACACTGTATAATGTTTTCTAGGTAATAAATCAAAGGAATACATCATTCCTAGTATCCACTTGCATTCTTCTGCAAGATAAAATACCATTCAAATCATTCACAAACACTGAACAATTGTAAAGGTTTTCTGTTGGGATTGGACTGTATGAGTAATGATTACCAACTACTTTCTACCCCTACCATTCCATGACAACTGTTACAGTTGCCTCCTTCCTCTTGCCAAAATCAAACCTTTAACAATTGAGCATTCAGAAAGATCAGCAATGGGATACACAGTCTTTCATCCAGGTTTGAACCTAGACCTGAATGTATATTTTACCTCAGGATTTTTACCCGTGCATTATTCCGTCTGCATAAGTTGATGGAAAGCAAACTTGGCTGTCAACCAGGAGAGGAGGGTGAATGAGTTGAGATAATCGGAATAAGCTCAAGTGAGAGAAAGGTGTTCAGGGATTTTTAGCCATAACTTCTGTTCATTGCATTAAGAATGGTATTCCCAGAGGGATAAAAAGTTCACTTTCCATCTCTTCAATGTATAGAATTTTGCATTTATTTTTTATTAAGAGGTGATGGGGATAGACTTGTTTTCTTACACATGCATTGATGTATGATCAATAACCCATTCTAAGAGTAAAGTGACTATCTTAAGATGCAAAAGCAAAGGTAATTTCTCTAAGTTTCTATATTTAACTTATCCCTAGGATCAATTTTACTTCATTGTTTGAAAGAAATAAAGGACCATGACAAAATCAAACCAGTTGGCCATTCTTTAGAAAGCAAATTCTTGTTAACATTAAAAGTTTCTCATCACAGTAGCTTCCACTTCTGTATCTGCAATGATTTTTGAGGATGCTACCATAAAACCATTCTGCATTCATTGACCATTTTATCATGATTACAAACCACCACACTAGGTAATTTTACAGAGTTTGTTGGGTCTCTCCAAGGCCTCTAGGATACAGGTGAGAATATAATGAAGTTATGTGAAATATCTGCAGAGAGTATACTCTAAGTTTTTCTTCTTACTATCTGTAAAATACTCAAAGTGAAAATACATCTACCTCTTCTCACACATGCATTCATATGAAGTTACTTCTTTCTGTCTGTTAATATTTAATATGATTTCAGAAATACCTCTCTCTGATGATACTATAAAGATTCAAGTCAACCAGAAGTCAGACCACAGCATTTGTTCAAGAGACCTTAGAATAACGGCTACTTATATGGTAAAATTTCACCTTTTAGCTATGTTCATCTTTAATAAAAGAGTATTTTTAAGACACTGAAAATACAAAGTAAAGATAAGCAGGTTAGTAATAGACTACTAAATTTCACCTTAAAACAAGCTGTGGGCTAGAGAAAACATTTTACAGTTTGTGATTAGAAATCATGAGTAGCTGAAGGGAAAGTGGCATTTTTCATTTATTTGGCTTCACGCTACTTTAATATACAGAGAGCTTGATTCTTGGCAACTGCCAACATACCAGGATTTAACTGAGCACTAGGAGCACAAACAATTAGTTCTCAAAATGATTAAACACAACTAAACCTAATTACACTGACAGGCATACTCAATTCTCAATTTTCTGAGGTCAACTATTCTTCTGTCAACAGGATGCCTATACCTCCAGAACCAACAATAGCAAGGACAAGATGCTGCTGCCACATAAACAGTATTTTAACACAGTTTGAAAAGGTACTGCAGCAGAATGTGTCAAAAGTATATCATCTATATTTGTTAAAGAACATGGAAAACAAGGTTAGGGGTATTAATGGTATTAAAATATAAATAGGGTATCCCAGAGAATACAGAGCTGTCAGAACTAATGAGCATCTGGAATGGATGGTTCCTGATGTCCATGTGTTTTTAATAATATTTTATAACCTAAGGAACAACTTTCATTTCTCGAGTGATACGATCCTCTCTTGCCTCCTAATTAATTTGTTAGCTCTCAGATGAAAGACAAACATATAGCTATCCTAAATACATTAACTTCTCAGACTACAAAAGAAATCAATGAATGGATGATTGAATGAATATGTTTCAATGTAGTATATATACATGCAACAAAAGACTTATTTCTTTGAGATTACAAGGCACTTATCATACTTTCAGTTGAGATGATATCTAACCCTAGCTTGGTATAAGATGAAGAAAATAGTGAAAAATGAAGAAACAAAAATATTCAACAAGAAGAAACACAAAATCTAGAAATCAGACATGCAACCATTAAATCCAAAGCTTTAAGCTTTGGTTTTGATTTACTTACATGTTACGGGACAAAAATCAATCAAACTTCAAAGGAGCCTGCCCGTCGGAGCCAAACAATTATATCTACAGTTGCTGTCAACTGGAAAGTGAGCATCTCTAACTGTGTCTCCTCTGAAATAATCCCAAACTGCCTGTTGTTTCAGGCTGTGCTCAGAACCTCTCAGCGCCACCACCGTCTCCTCCACAGAGCTGTGCTTACAGATTTCCTCTCCCCCAAGACTTCTGCAGCATCGCCCACTGCCTACTACTGAGGTGTCTGCACTACTGCTGTCCCACAGGCACGGGAGGTCAAGTCAGCACATGCAGGAAACAGAAGGCAAAGAGAAAAAAAACCACAAATCCAAATCCAGATCCCATGCTTTTTGAGGCTGCACAGTTTCCTCAAACTAGCTCTTATTAGCAATACTTATTGTTCATTTGGTGAGCAATCCAAAATCACAGCTATAAAAACAGAAATCATTTTAATTCCTTTCATACACAATCACAAAAGCAGATACAATATACACCACCTAAACTTACTGTTGGGTTTGGGTTTTTTTTAATTCTATGTCTATTGGGGAAATCAAAAGGGTCAGACAAAATGCTCTGACAGTAATAGGCACCCTCCAACAGAAGGACAGCAATCAATTACAAACCATTTGCAGAAATTGTAGAGCTGTCACAGACTCCTTTGCAGCTGCAGTTCAAGTCAGCTGCCTCTGATTGCAAGGCTGTTTTCCTCTCTTATACCTACAAAACTAGGACAGCCTCAGATAATTTGTAGAATGACACTAGAAGTCCCACATGTCAACCCAAGAAGTGAACTGCAATATAGCGTGGGCAGTTACTTCAGCAAATCATGCAAGAGCATAACTGCTGGACGTGAGAGATTTGAGGTTGGAGAGAGGGTAGGGAGTAGGCTGTTCTCCCCTCTTTTTTTGACCATTAATTGCAGCATGTAATTTAAACCATTTAAGCAAATTTAGTGCATTCAGAGAAACAACTAGTGTACATCAATTGCTCTCTGTGTATTTAAGTGCTCCTGAACTCTCTCTAATTTTCTGGCATCTGGTGCATTTGACATAGACAATCATGATTGGCTTTGTTCTTCTGCTAAAGCAAAGCTGATGCCCCAGAATCTGCTCCTCTCCAGCAGGACAGGTCAGCTATTTATATCCACATGCTGCATGGGGCGGTGCATACTCCTTGTGCACAGGGCACCCCAAGGTCCTGAGGGGAATCTGGCTTGGTGCAACCAGCCATCAAGGCATCCTAAGCCTTGGAGTCACCTCTGCTGTGCTCCCACAAAGATACCCTCCCCTAAAGCCAGGCAGAAGCCCTAAAACAGGACAGTCAAGAAATCTACATTATTCCTTCCAAAGGAACAATGTGTTCTAAGGGTAGAAAACCTAGTTTATTCTTGTCTGGTTGCAAAGATTTTTGGGGAACATAAGCAATGTGTTATAACAGGATACAGATCCTCTCTGTGGGAATCCCCTTGGGCAGCAGGAGATGGGTTGAAGACCCACAATCACAGGGCTTCTCCTTATTCTCTAGGTAAATGGCATAAAGTGACCTGAAGTAGGTTGCAAATTCAAAAGGTAAGAGATGAACAGCTCCTCTCAGAGGAGGTTAGAGGCACAATATATGTTCCTTGTTGCAGCCTTAAGAGTTGTTACATTCTGCCTCATCTCTACCAATTTTTCATATAACTTAGTAAAAGACAGTAGTATATTCCAGAACCATAAAAACTCTAACTTTAGCCCTGTTATGTAAGAGTGTAACGTAAGTGTTATCACAAATTTACTGGGAGATACAATCAATTTATCAAAAGAATTTTAAAAAAAACCCATTTCTGTTGTCAGAATGGCAATGCCTGCTAAAATCACAGCCACCAACATGAAAACACTACCCACACTAGCTGTTGGGAGGTTCAAAACAATATTTATTTGAGTTGGGCACAGGTGGCAATTGGCCTGACTCAGAGCAAAATGGATGTAAAACTGCTCTTCAGAGTCCAGTGCATTTGAAGGTGGACACTAACTCGGTGCTTTCCTGCCTCAGCCTCCAAAGTTCTGACTGAGAGAAAGTTTGAGCATCCATTACTCCAGCTGACGTCAAACAGTAACTGCAGACACATAAAGGTTCTCCAAATGGAGCCAGTGGAAATCACTGGCTCTCAAACACTGCACCTCTCCAAGTCTGCAGCCCAGTTTAAAATGACTGATGTTAAATGAGTACTGCTGTGGTCACTACAGTCTTAACAGCAAGCTCTGGAATTATCAGCAAAAAGAAAATACAAAACAAACTGAATCAATTACAAAGCTGCAGCAGCTTTACTGTTCTCTGTGAGAACAGTGTTCAAGCAACACAAAAAGATGAATTTTCTAAGTCTCCACCTGTTTGCTATTTCCACGCATGACACTGGTCTTGGAGATGCAGCAGCTGTACTGTAGATGCTGACTTGTCAGGGTGACTTCAATATAATAAAACACTAAGTACAGTTAATATACATGGAAAAAATTCCAAATTAGTGCCATATATTTAATTCTTTCCAACGAAACACAGAGCATTAACACTACGACACTGTCTTTTTCTTCATAAGGATTGTTATATTAAGCATGCTCTTACCCTGAAAGGTGGATCAGTCTTCTCCATGTGTGGCACTTGGTCCAGAGTGCCATCTGTACTGCTCCTTTTCAAACTGGATGTGACATCAGGCACATTACTAAAATCTGCAGTTGAAAGAAAACAAATAAATAAGTTAGAGGGTTACAGGACAGGAACAGGACATGTATTTGCTCTTACCTGCAACTATGTTCAGTGTCTAGGAGAATTACAATAGTGGGGAGAGAAGCACAGAATCAATTAGGTTGGAAAAGACCTCTGACACCATATTAAATCCAACCTATGACCTAACACTCCCATATCAACTAGACCCCGGCACTAAGTGCCATGCCCAGTGGGAACACAAAATTAGCAATCCCCCCCACCCCTCAGTAAACAACAGAAGAGGTCAAAGCAAGGAGCATCTATGCCCTGAAATTCTTGCTTTCCAAACAGCAGCTGGACATCTGAGACTGTCTGAAGCAATGTGCATATCTACACTACCAAAATAAAACTAACACTCTTGCTAACAGTGTGCTTTTAAAGGCAGCATTATCTATAATCAGCACACTCTGTACTGCAACATTCAGTGAAGATAATTAAATGCACTCAGCAGTTCTCCTTGGATGAACACACCATTGTTCAACATGACTTAGTCCTGAATCCCTTAAAGATTTAAAATGAAAAGATAATTTTGCCCTGGAACAAAGACCACAGTTCATGATACAGGCAAAATCCCTTCTCTTTACTGATAGTTTACCAATTTTACTAAGTTTGGAGTCCGTCTACATAGCAGCTGGCACAATGCAAAAAACAGAGGCAGCACTGCCCTGCTCTACTTACTGACAGACTGTAGCTTTCAATAACAGTTATATGTAAACTCAGGATCTATCCAACTATGCTGAAAATTCATATAAGAGTGGTGATCTTTCTGTGTTTCCTCAGTTGGCTGCTTAAAATCTGCAGAGGTGTTTACATGGCAATTCTAACTAAAATTCTTAGAAGTGAAGAAGAGATTTTTATCTACAGTACTATCAATCTATGTACAATCTATGTATCCATATAGCTGAAAATCATTAAGCAGCCACCAAAAAAATCAATGAGGATTTTAAGCAACCTCAGAAGATAAAATAGCAATAAACTGAAGGCAGTTTAGAATTTGTTGCTTTGTTTCCTAGCCTTTAAACCTCTGGTGTATAATTCACACCACATTACCACATTTTCAAACTCTTTCTCAATATCTAAAAATGCTGGAGATGTATTTTTAAGTGAAAGATAAGACACTCCTTTAATCAGTGACACCAGCAACTGGGATGGCAATTAAAACAAATACCACCCACCTTGCAGTAAAATCATGACGACTAGCAAAAAGAAAGTTGTGAAGGACAACAGAATCTATCTGTCTGGGTGCTGCTCTTGTCCTGTCCATGAAGAGCAGGACCAGCTCCTCTCAGCAGGAACTGATCAACATGGACTGAGGAAAATGGGAATTTTAGGCCCAAATGAGCACCTTACAGACCATGAAGAGCCTTCCTGGGAAGACAAAACACAGCAGACAGACTCCAGAGGAAAGTCAGGGAAAGACATGCAAATAACTCAGCATGATGTCATCTTGATACTTAGCTTTTCCATATGTTATTAAGATGCTCAGGTCAAGCTTAGCATCAAGGCTGACACTTTCCACCCAGATGCCAAAGACTTTACTCTCTCATTTCCTTGTCTTTGCAGAACCAAGGTCTCACAACTTTTCTTCCCTCAAGCTCTTTTTTTGAGGGAATTCTCTGACCTTTTCCTTCTGGAATCAGGTGTGGCTCCTAATACTTCAGAGCCTATATAACATGCAATACCCCAACAGTTACCACTTTAGCAGAAAAAAACACATTTTACACAACTCCACAAAACAGTCATCCCTTGTCTTTAAAACCTTAACAAAGAGTATGCCTTGTCTATTTTATTATGCTTTCCCTCTCTTCCTTCACCAAGCCTGAATAATCTTCTCCTTCCCTCTGGACTTCTAAAGTTATCTTGAGTTTCTCTTCTGTATATGTGTACACATGAGTGCCTACTGACATGCACCGCTGTCACCTCCTGGGTATACAAAAGGTAAGCTAACCCCTAAAACTTAAAGTGACTTCTAAATAACATTTTCTTCAGGTAAGAAAGATAATACCAAGGATATTATTTCCTACCGTTTCCCAGTTGTGCTCTTTCTACTTGCTTTCTGGGTTTTAATGTTCTTCTCCCTCATACCTACCTCCAAGCAACATGCACCTGAGATAGATTTTTCTGTGGCATAAAGGATCTAGAGTTTGACCTCAGGTAACTGGCTAATAGGAAAAAAAATCTATGTCTTTTCCCTGATTTTACAAAGTGATCATTAAACATATTTGTCCTTTACAAAGCAGTCAAACTAACGTAGGCAAGCAATGAAGAGAAAGCATAAATCTGGGAAGACTAAAATAGGTTAAAACAATCATCAGACAACATAAACAGAAGTAATCAGGATAACAACAACCAATGTAGGCAAATAGAATATTGTATCGCTTTGTCCAGATGACCCATCTTCTCCTCTCTTTACCCTCATCTTTGTTTCCTTTACAATCTATAGGACTGTCAAAGGTAGGTCTAAATATTCTTGCCCATTTTTATAGCATTTGCTGTTGGCAGAAGGAATTGCTGATGATAGGGATCCAACATTAAATGTTATTTTAAATAGCAAAAGCTAAAAAAGTTACATGGAAAGGATCCAAGGTGTAAAACGACATCCTACTGCACATTGCATGCAGAACTAACAGGGGGAAGGAAGGAAGAAAGGAAGGAAGGATGTATGGCTTGTTGTTCAGTTTAGCATCCATATCCTGTCTCTTTCCTTCTTTTGCAGTGGAAGGAGACTTCCTTTGGATCTGCTCCTACAAATCATACTAAATTATTAGTATTACCTTAGGGAATGGATAATTTCAAATGCAAAGCCTAAGGACATAAACATAGCAACAAGTTTAATATTTAAATTCTTTCTACTTCTCGTCCTAAGTAGAAGGGGAGTAAGAAAGCCAAACCCTAAAAAATGTATTTCCTTTAAACATTTAAATTTGGATTTAACTCTAAAATAGTATTCATATTATCAAAGATGTTCACCAATAGTAATGTGAAACTTTTATCTTAGAGGTTGGGTAACCACTATTCTTCCAGGTAAAACTAGCAACAAAACTGTAGAGTATGCACAGAATTAAGAAAAATGTTGTCATAGTTCAAGTACAAATTTGTTCCAGTATGTAACTTTCTAGATCTTTGCTGGTAAAAAGCATGGAAAAGTATGCAAGGGATACATATTCCTAAAAATTATCCAAATTCAAGGTCAAATCAGCACTTCTTGGCGCTTTTTTTTTAATTACTATTATTAAAAAAAATCCAAACCAAACCAAATCAAAAAATACCCCACCAAAATAACAACAACAAGAAAAACACACCCACCCCCCCCACTCCCCCAATCACTAGAATTACACATCTGTCTACTTAAAGAAACCATGGATTACTTTGCTGGTAACATTGTTTGAGAGGCTTTCTGACATAGCAAATGGTGAGTATATCATGACTAAATCTGTCCATACATCTCCATTACAAGAGTACAAATGATTTATTCTACTGATACACTTGTGATAAACCTGTCTGGAAGAAAAGTGGGATTGATAATAATGAGTTAAACAAAACCTGATTTAAATCTTTTAATGTATTTTTTCTCTGCTGCAGTCCACCTCTCTGTCCTATTTACACACACACACACATTCATGTTTGGTGAGCTGAAATGTGTATCACTTCCATCTGGGATACAGAAATCTCTTAAGCGGATACTTTCTTCTTGTCTAGCAAACAGGAGTGTCTCCACACGCTAAAATACCAAGTCAGTGTGGTGAGTTGCCTGTGGCTGGACAGCTGGATAGCTACTCTATCTCACCTCCTCAGCTGGGCAAGGGAGAGAAATATAATGAAAGGCTCCTGGGTCGAGATAAGGACAGGGAGAGATCACTCAGTAGTCACAGGCAAAAAAGACTCAACTTGGGAATATCAATTTAATTTATTAATCAAATTGGAGTAAGATAATGAGAAATAAAACCAAATCTTAAAAGCACCTCCTCCCCATCCTTCCATTTTCCCAGCCTTAACTTTACTCCCAGTTATCTCTCCTTCCCATCCTGAACATCACAGGGGAAACAGGGAATGGAGGTTGTGTCTCTGCTGCTTCTTCTGGGAAGGACTCCTCACACTCTTCCCATGCTTCAGTGTTGGGTCATCCCATGGGAGACAGTCCTCCACAAACTTCTCCAGCATCAGTCCTTTCCACCAGCTGCAGTTCTTCACAAACTGCTCCAGCATGGGTCCCTCCCACAGAGTACAGCCCTTCAGGAACAAATTGCTCCAGCCTGGGTACCTCATGGGGTCACAAGTCCTGCCAGAAAACCTGCTCCAGCATGGGCTTCCCATGTGGTCACAGCCTCCTTCAGGCATCCACCTGCTCTGCCATGGGGTCCTCCACAGGCTGCAGAGGGACAGCCTGCCTCACCATGGGCTTCACCATGGGTTTCAGAGTCTGCAACTACATCTGGAGAATTTTCTCCTCTATTTTCTCCCCTTCCTTCTTCACTGACCTTGCTGTCTGCAGAGTTGTTTCTCTCATATATTCTCACTCCTGCATCCAGCTGCAATTATGAAGGGGTTTTTCTGCTCCTTAAATATGTGAACCCAGAGGAGCTACCACCATTGCTGATGGGCTCAGCCTTGGTCAGTGGTTGTCCACTATTGGAGCCGCTGGCACTGGCTCCATCAGACATAGGGAAAGCTTCTAGCCATCTCTGTAGCCCTCTGCTACCAAAAGTCTGCAACACAAACTCAAAACAATCAGCTTGTTGCAAAACAGAAGAGTAGGAACCTCAGATAAAAGTTTACAGGAGAAAAAATGTAATTATGTGAAAAGCTTAACTACATCACATGAAATGCTTACTAAACTTTTTTCTTGGTTTCTAGCAATGAGCCATCAAGTACTAGGAACCTACTCAGTACCTTTAGCTACCAACAGCATTACAAAGAATGTCATTACTCCTGCAATGTTGTGTCTTGATGGCAGGCAGGTAAAGTGTTTCATAATCATTCAAGAGAAATTATAACATAACCAGTAAAAACAGAAAGAAAACATACTTCCTAACTCATGCTCCTCACTGCTCATTATTCAATTAAAAGTAGGCACAGAGGACACAGATGGGACAGTTGGTTGGAAAAACAAACACATGCAGCATATCCAAGAGCTCTGTATGCCTACGGGAATGTCTCTTCCCATGTTGATGCAACGGTACACGTACAAGTGGTGAACGTGGAAGTTATTCATGTTTGTGAGCAGTGAGGTACAATGGAAATGCATCCTCTAGCAGATGTGTGAGACAATAATAATCTGTGCTGCAATCCTAGCCAAGAAACCAAAGGAAATCAACTGGAAAACATCAACATCCACCATCCGGCAATTCATTTACCATAAAGAAGCTACCAACAAATGCAAATGTCACTTATCTCTCTTTTTCTGTTTAATTAATGAAGAAGCCTTAATTACTTTCTAGTCAGCGATGTTCTTACCAGTTTAGCTGCTCACTGCAAAGGCAAAATCATGCAGATAGAGTAGGAACTGAGGATTCTGTTTCTTTTATAATTCTTTTTTCTTAATGCATCAGAACTTGCTCTGTTTCAGACTTCTCTCACTGATTTCCAAAGAAATGCCAAATAACCATCACAAGTGTGTCAAACACTATCAGGTGTCAAGCACTGAGTAGGTGGTGTAACCACTCCTTTTTTCAAACTATGGCAAGAGAGTGTGTTTTCACCTGCCACTCTAATGACAATGGTAAACTGAACAAAAATTTCCTTCTATCTCTACAGGAGAAGACAACACAGAAAAATTAAATGTACTCAGTCTCTCACTCCAAGACAAACTAAGTATGTATTCAATATTTTCACTAATTCCCAAATGTTCTAGAAATTGCCAATAAAACAGAACGCAGCTGATCTTCAGCATGTAGAATGTTCTCCCTCTCCTGCTTACAGAGAATTTCCCTAACAGGGCTGCAAGGTTTAACTGGAAATGAGATATTACATTTGGGTAATAAAGTTAGGGCAGGTGTAAGGAAAGCTGCATTTTCCACTGTTGTGCAAATTCTCCAGACTGATCAGTTAACTATGATAAGCTTGCAGTTCACATATTTCTCTAGTCAATGTTACTATCAAGAGAAAAGTAAACTTGCAAGAGAAGAAAACAAGCATTTCCAAAATTCCTGGTGCAAACAATATGAAAGTCTGAGCCAACTCTCATAAAGGAACAAAGCTTTGGTGGTCTTAATGTCTTGAGACTTATTGAAAAACAGGGAGTGGTAGGTGAACCATTCCAGCATTGCCTGGAGAAGAGAAATTTCAGGGCAGTGAGCTCTAAAAATGCTCCCTCAGAGACCAGCACTCGTAGCTTCAGTTAAACAGTTCAACCTGGCAGGTAGGATACACACATGTGCTTATTTCTTTTGGTTCGATACAACTAAATATATTTCAGGTTTTCAACAGCACATTTACTCTTTTGAAATGAAGTTGAAAAAAATAGAACTGTAAGCATTTCCTTCTGTACCCTTTTTCTTTCTGAAAGATCAGAAATAGCTTTCAAAAAGTAACAGTTGATCCAAAGGAATTTATTGAACGGCTTTCAAAAGACATTCTCACAATCTCTGTTAAAGAAGGCATCCAAGTTTCACCAGAGATATGAAGGGGTTTGGGTTCATTAGTTCAGCTATGAATAACTCATATATCTTGCTTATTTGAGGATAAGACCTTTCAGTTCTTTAGCTCATGTTATCCCCTGGAATCAGCATGTAAGGGACACCCAGCAGTTGGCATCTAGGTCAGAGCCCACACACTCTTCTCTACAGCCTTTTAGATTTCTCACTGGGTTGGAAAAAGCACATTAACTGTGGTCAGAAAGAAGAAAAGCAATAGAAGATTCCATGAAAGATTCATTAACTGACTGACAAGAGCCTTGGCACTGGAGAAATTGCTAGTAAAAGTGAGGAGGGTCTAGAAGATGAAGTGTGGAGATACAGCAAGGTAAGGTGTAATAAAGTTGTGATACAAGAGCCCACTGGAGTTGCTGTACAGTTTCCATCATGAAGGCTCAGGTCTGGAAACATCAGGAGGTGTTTAGAGGCAAAGTTCTTCAAGGCCTTCACAGGAAAGCAGGTTTTTTCTTGTAAACTCTCTTTTGACAGAGAAGGATGAATAGAAATTTGGTGATAAGTCAGCTAAACTAAAATTCAGAGCCTATAACACAAGAATGGTCCAGCTCAAGTGACACATGGGGAGTTAATTTCTACCTAGGAAGAGTGGGCAAGCTATTAATCTATTTCCTCTGCACTCAGAGCAGCAAAAAATTAAATAAATAAACATCAATTTTTGCACTCGTATATCCTATCAGTACAACAATATGAAAAATCTGTATTTTTATCTCTATCTATGAATCTGGGCAAGAGATTGAGGCACCATAGACCCCAAGTGCAGATTTTTATTAATCTCCAGTTAAGTTTTCCACATTTAAGTGAATTTTCATGTTAGCTCAATTAATGGAATTTATGTAAGTTTTTAACTATTACACAATGCCAGTCCACTTTTTCCCGACAGGTGGTACTCACAGTCAAATATTAGTACTTAGGCTTTCACACTCCAATACTGGAGTAAATTCAAATTTATTTGTGGGCAGTAACTGAGACTATGAACTGTATGGTAGTTTACAGCTTTCATACTGCTTTTGAGAGGGGCTGTCCCCCACGTGGGTGAGCCCTTCCAGCCTGTGCAGTGGAATTTTTAGGTGAGGCTCAGCGTGCGCAGAACTGGCCACACCATTTAAGTCCTGAGGTTCATCTGCCACGGCCGAGCAAGCTTGGACGGTGCCAGTGCAGTCCTCAGGTCTAGAACCTACAGCACCCGGCATTTCCCATGAGGTCTCCCATCCAAGTACTAATCCGGGGCTGACCCTGCTTAGCTTCTGAGATCTGACAGGATCGGATGTCAGGGAGGCATTTAACTGCCCTTATGCTGCTTTAATCAACTGTTAAAAGAATAGTGAAATATTACATTTATTATCAATTCAAAAACAACTTCCCCTTTTTGCCTGGGAAATTTTCAAGTTCTTCAGAAAGGCTTTAAGCTAACTGCAGATAACTAGCTCAAATTCTCATTGCTAAATTAATGTGACTTGATTCTACTAGTACTAGTAACTTCAGTTTCTAAAAACTGAACATGTTACAGCAACACAAGTAAAACAAATTGAATTCAGTATTTCAGAAATTATTAAATATTTGCAAGATATTTTGGCTTTTATCACTTGTTGGTGTTCTGGGTGTTTTGTAATCTGTTTTGGGACTGGCTGGAAGGTATGTTCTCATCTTATCTTCAAGGCTGTAAAAACTGACTCTTTGACATAGCTAGAAAATCATTCAGGAATTCACGCAAGATGTTCAGTCCGGAAAGAAAATTAGCATACAGCTGTCATAACATCAGACTTCCTAGATAGGATTTGTAAACACAGAATTACTAGATGCCTGTCACTAACAAGACTAATTCTTATCAAACAAGACATGTAATTACAGACCAGGCAAGAAGGTTCCCTTCATGGCCTCTCTCATCCCCATGTTTTGGCTTCAGGGAGAAAACTATGAAACATAAGAAGGTGCTTTACATGCTTCCTCATGTACAATGCAACCAGGCTGCTTCTTTTTGCATATGTGATACTGCCTACACAAAGAGAAACTTGCATGTCTGTCTAGAACATGAAATCCTTAAGCAGGACAAGTCTTTATCCACCGTTCTCACCTTTCAGTGACAAAAGTGAGGCTTCTTCTTTAAATATTCCACATTTTTAAGTATAGACAAAGCCAGTATACTTATGCAAATATTCTTGTCTTGTACAGCTTGCTTAAGAGGTGTTGGGTCACACACTGAATGGTGGCTTAGCTCCAGGCAGCCACCTACATGTACAAGTTTGACTTTCTGCAGGCTGTTTTATGCTCTCTTATAACTTCCCTTTTTTTTTTTTTTTAAATATCTACAGAAGCATCCATTTTGAAGCCAGAGTCCTTTAGATTCCTTGGAATTTCCTTTGTCCATTAACTGCTCACAGTAAGGCAAAGCAATTTGACTCATCCGCGAGTTCACTAATCAATAGGAGACACAAATTAGCAACATAATAGGAAATAGCTGCCTGTGCTTCTGTAGCAATGCCTGATTAGCCCCTGCATCTCAGTGGTATGTTTTTAGAGGGTTATTTAACATTCTAAACTTTCTCTGTCCAAGTATTTACCAGTCAGACAGCTGTTCAGGCTTTTCAGTTTTAAGCTTAACACTTCACACTACTTCTCAAATTGTTCCCTAAATTGCATTTGTTTCCTCTCAAAAGCCTTCTCGTATACAGTCTCACTGGAGGCCAGTGCTAGCCACAGCTAGTGCATCACCCTTCTATTCCAGTTCAACAACTGGAGATGTGCGACTGCAGTACAGGGGACAAAGACAGAGCAGAGCCTGTGTCGGGTCACCACCATCCTCCCAAAGGCTGCAAACTACTGCTGCCATTATGCCTTCCAGGCTGTGAATGTTAGACATGCAGAGCTGTTGTCAGTAATCACTCCTCGTTTTTGCTGCTACTGCAGGACTGTTCGCGTGGAATGGCTTTGGCCACTCTCAGAGGTAGTTTGCACCAAGAAGAGTTAGAAAGCAAATGGAGCTAGCCCTGCCCAAGTTCCAAGTTCTTCTCAACCTCAGATCCATAGGCACAGAAGTAATGAAAAGAGAAAGAAGAAAGGGGGAAAAAAGTTACTTAACAATTTAGCAAGAATTTGTGGCTAGCTTAGACAGTTTTTGTAATTACTCAACCTACCTTTCCTCTGTGAAAGACAGAACAACTTCTGTTTCATGTGCTTCAAATCATGCCTAAGGCACTAGTCTATATGTGAATGTCTCTATCACAATTAATAAATCTTTTTGCTATCCATATTGTCACTCTACAGAATTCAGTAGGAAGGGCAATATGATGATATATGACTACAAATCACTGAGCCAGAAGATGCAGTTATACAGAGTTTAGTGGAGTTTACACCAGGAAAAAAAAACAATCTGGCCCACTGACTTCACAGGGATTAAATCATAGCAGCATTTAGCAAAGCAGAACAGAATGCTCTGTCAGTAGAAAAGCACAATGAAGAGCATTTAAGATTGACCCATTTTATAATATAAGCAACCTTTTAATTTGCAGCACACACATCTAGCAGAAAGCCAACAGGACAGTTTGTCAAGTGCCAGCAAGAGTTCATTAAACCACCACCCTTGAGAAACACTTGTATTGCAAAACATGCACAGGCAACAAGTGCTCCTGTGGATCCAGCTTCTGAAGAGACAAACGTTTTCTCTGAATTAACCTCTACACTGCTACAGTCCCAGGCATTGTCACAAGCCAAACCTAGCCTTTTCCCAGAGATTCACAAGAGGGCAGGACAAAGACTCTTGTGTTAACAGCACATAAACAGCTGGAGCAGAACCCAACCTATCACAGTTATCCAAGACTACTGTCAACACACACCTTGCCTCTTGAGCTTGGTCTCACAAGCATGTTGTATCACATCTATGTGGCTTCCTGCTGAACTGAGTAATAACTAAAAAAAGAAAACCCAGCAGAGTCATCTATCCTCAGACAAATAAGCAGTCATGCTGCATAGACAACTACATATCTATATTAAAGAGGGGCACTGCTTTTCTGATACATTGCCCTCACACCACACAAAACCATCAGATAGTTGGCATTCGATCCAGTAGGTAAGAGGGACCAATGTATACAGACCTGCACAGCTAACGCACATCAGGGCTAATATCTAATGGGACTGTGGGTATCCTTGGGACTTGGGAAGCTAAGAAGCAATATTCACCTCATATGAGCTCAAAAGAATTTATTGTGAAAGAATAAAAACAGACTTCTTTGATTCCTCATACATGAGGCACAATGAAGGACATGCCCTACTGCACAATGAAGAGAACTTAAACGTTGAAACGGTAGCCAGACAAACAAACAGGACCTGATTTGGCAAAACCAAAAGTAGAAGTTATTTTAGAAATTCCATTCAGTTAAGTTTCAGTTTTACTTTTGTTTGCAAAATGCTTTTAACACTACATTAAAGATGTTTGTGAAAAACTATGTCCAAATAGCAATAAGCAGAGTGGTCTAAGCCGGTGGGACACACACAGTACCCAGCTGTTGGTGGCTAGAGACCACCTTACTGTCATATCCTCCTGACTTTGCCTCTTCTCTCAAGTGGGACACACAGGTCTTTCTGTTATTCAGGGTAAGTTGGGGCTGAAAGAAGATGTAGGGAGTGTTGCCTGGAAAGGTGTGCACAGCAACACTCAGAGAACCAGCTGGCACAGCCAACCTCACTCTCTTTTCCTCACTTAACTCGGTGGTATCTGATGAAGCTGAATGGGGCAAAGTTTTCTGGAGAAGTTACAGAGGCACCTAAGCCTCCCAACAAATTGCATTTGAAACACAAAGTACCTTGGAACTGAATCCACACCAATTATTATTGGGAATGGTTTTTTAAAAGTAATTTAGTCATATCAAAATTAAACTGGTGAAAAACTGATGTACTTTGCTTCTGTGTGTGCTTACTATGAATAGAATCAGAAGCTGCTCATGTCTAGGTAAACAGAAGAACTACTTTTCCATCTGAAGATTCAAACCACTGATCCTCCTCCTGAAGCAGTGGCGCTTTGCAAAAATATCTCAATGTTTATCAGAGCAGGAGCCAAAATATAATTTTTCCTCTCCTGCACACAGCCCAGCCACTTGTCAAACTCTCTCTCTCCCTGACTCCAAGCCATGCCTTATACAGCATGAAACAGCTTAATCAGGAGTGACTCAAACAGGCATGTCCCAGACTACACTGCTGCCCAGGAATCAGTGTGAGAGGGTGAAAAGCAGAGGGAAAAATCCATCCTCCAAAATGGCTAGAGAAGTGCCCTGTGGGCAGGTCAACTGAGAGGTTGCTGCATCTGAGCATAACTGTCCTTGCAACCAGCTCTCCCCCAGCACCTGCCTGCTCCCCGCTCCTCCTCCTTACCTGGCTCTGGCCCTGGTCAGAACTCTGCACCCATCAGTTCAACCCCCTGACTTTGCAGGGACTGGGGTGGGGGAGAAAGATTTCTCCTTAATTAGCTCCAAGGACTCCAGTAAGTGCTGCTGCCAGCACAGGGGTGGGAGGAGTGCTATGGGGCTGAAAGGAAGGCTAGAGGAAGAGAAGGAGGAGCAAGCCTCTTGCTTGACAGTAGCACCCAAGCCTTCTTCACTGCTCCTGGCACTGCACCTTTGGAAATACGGGCCAGACGGGAAGCCAGACCCTACAAAGGAAAAAGTATGTCCATTTCTTTTTAACTTTTTTTATTATTGTTTCTTTACTATTTAGCTTTCTAACCCTCACAGATGAAAGTGTTTTATCATGGAACTACCATCCCCCACCTTTTTTTTTTTTTTTTGCTTTTAATCAGAGAGTTCTATTTACAAACTAGGGTTGATTTCAACAGTGTCAGCTAACCAAAGTGAGAGCTTTTTTCGGCAAAAACACGTTCTCTGAGAGAAAAAGACCTGCCCAACTCTGACAGCAACTCACATTCTGCAATTGGTTTTCACACTTACTAATGCTCCTACCTCCTGCCTCTGCATTCCATAGATATACCATAAACCCACACAGCACTGTCCTAAATATACAGTTTTCAATTCTTGTGCCCCCTCTGTAATTTATTCCTCAGATACCCATGTCATCTTAAAGTGAGGCTTTTTTTATCTCCACAGCTGTAACTACTTCAGTCCAGTTCCCTCATTTTTTAATTCTACATAAATATTTCTTTAATTTCCTTAGCACTGGAGCTTGGAGCAAATTTATTTGCTCTGTTATTTAGTTTTCCACATTCATGAGTGCATTTTTTAAAAGTATTTCATCTCATTTCTTTTCCAGGATAAGCTTATTACTAGCCAAGCAGCTAAGCAGAGAGAACATAATGTTGCCATGTGGGAGATCAAATGACACAACCACAGTAGGTCCAAAATACAGATACAAAATATATACAAGGGTATAACCAACCTCTTGGAGTGAATGAATCACTCTAACAGAAAATTCCCTGGGAATGATTTTCAGGAGAGGCAGTTAGTGGCTTTGGAGAGAGTCAATCACTTCCTTTCTGTACAGTAAAGGTTGCCAAAGTTGGCCATGAGGTGTTATTCAGTATCCTTAACATAGCAGAATATGTAGGAAAAGGCTTTCATCGGAGTTATGCTAAGCAGTTACAAAACTGTAAACAAATGTGGACAAACTATTACCACTCAAGTTATATGAAGCCAATGATTTAAAGTACATTCTGTTTTGCTTTTGTCTGGTGGTCATTACCAGCCACTAGGCAAGGCATTACTTTGTGACTCAGTGCTAAAAAATTTCATTTTCTAAGTGCCTTGTTAATTTTAGCACACTAATCCTCATAGTAGTCTAGAAAGACAGTAAATTTTTTAAAAACATGGAGGCAACAACAGAAACATTAAGGTTTTTAACTCCCAATAAGTACCTTGAGCCAAACTGTGCTTGATTTTTGAAACAGGTTTCCTTTGCAGGCACTAACTGACTTTCAAAGGCACTTCTTTGGAAGAACAGACTCAACACAGAACAAGCAAACATTAGAAATTATATTTGAAAATTGTGGTCTTAAGAATGACTCACTCAATTCTGTCAAAGGAGACAGAACAATATTAAACAGGTTAACCAGGGGATCAGGTCCAGCCAGCATGGGTTTGGGAAAGGCATGTCCTGCTTGACCAACTGATCTGTTTATAACCAGATGGCCTGCCTAGTGGATGAAGGAAAGGCTGTGGATATTGTCTACTTGGATTTCAGTAAAGCCTTTAATACTGTCTCTCATGGGACTCTTCTGGAGAAACTGGCTGCTCATGTCTTGGACTGGTGCACTTTTCACTGGGTAAAAAACTGGCTGGATAGTTGAGCCCAGAGGGTGGCAGTGAATGGAGTTACATCCAGCTGGTGGCTGGTCATGAGGGGTGCTCCACAGGGCTCAGTGTTGGGCCCAGTCTTCTTGAATATCTTTATCAATGATCTGGACAAGGGGATCAAGCACACCCTCAGTCGGTTTGCAGGCGACACTAGGTTGGGTGGGAATGTTGATTTTCTGGAGCGTTAGGAAGGCTCTGTAGAGGGATTTGGACAGGCTGGATTGATGGGACAAGGCCAATTGTAGGAGTTTCAACAAGGTGAAGTGCTCAGTCCTGCACCTGGTTCACAACAACCCCATACATCACTATAGGCTTGGGGAAGAGTGGGTGGAAAGTGGCCCAGGGGAAGAGGGCCTGGTTGACCGTCACCTCAACATTAGCCAGCACTGTGCCCAGGTGGCCAAGAAGGTCAGCAGCATCCTGGCTTGTATCAAGAACAGTGTGGCCAGCAGGACCAGGGCAGTGATTGTCCCTCTGTACTTGGCACTCAAGGCCACACACTGAGTACTGTATTCAGTTCCAGGCCACTCACTTCAAGAAAGACATTGAGGTCCTGAAGTATGTCCAGAGAGGAGCAACAGAGCTGGTGTAGAGTCTAGAAAATAAGTCGTATGAGGAGCAGCTGAGGGAGCTAGGGTTGTTTAGCCTGGAGAAAAGGAGGCTCAGGGGAAACGTTATTGCTCTCCACAAATACCTGAAAGGAGGTTGTAGCAAGGTTGGGGGTCAGCCTCTTCCCTTGGGGAACTAGTAACAGGACAAGAGGAAATGGCCTCAAGCTGTGCCAGGGAAGGCTCAGGCTCGACATCAGGAAGAATTTCTTCACTGAAAGGGTGGTTAAGCACTGCACAGGAACTGGTGGAGCCACCATCCCTGGTCATGTTCAAGAAACAACTGGACATGGCCCTCAGTGCTATGGTTTAGTTGGTATGGTGGTGTTCAGTCAAAGGTTGGACTTGATGATCTCCAAGGCCTTTTCCAAGCTTAATGATTCTATGATTTCATTAAGACTGGATATGAATTTAAGAGCCCCTGGCCTCCAAATCCCTGCTTGGATCATTAAATACCCCCTCTGCTTATTTAAAATCTTATTTAATTCCTGAGTGAGTAGCAGGACACAGAACAGTTAAACCCTTTATGATTATCTATTAACTCAAAGTAATGCCATTTGTTTCTGTTTCCATTTGAACTTGATCAGGTGATCAGACACTAAGCACTGAATTCAATAAACATTAAAATTCTTCTCACGAAGCTTAATTTAGAACTATTTGTTCTCTTTCAGAAGAAAATAAATCTTCCTTAACTGCTTTTAAGCAGAAGAGCAAATATACTATCTCCGTTTATCTACTAGTGCTTAAAGTATAATACGTACTCCAGTAATTTCCTATTATAGTGGAATATTTGCACAGGTTGCAAATTTATCCCAGGTGAATGAAGAATCTGGTGAATGGACACATACATTTATTACACTGAAGACTCCAGGTAGAGCTGGCCTATGATATCAAGCCAATAAACTAGATGATAGTCCTGGTATAATTATGTAATTAATTAGCTCAATCATAATTTTTGGTTTATGACACTAACTATTATGTGCCACTCATCAATTTAATGGCATTTTAAATTGAAATAAGGCCCCTGAGAGAGAGGCTACTTACTGAATCACAAATCCTGTATTCAGTTTTCTTTTAATTTCAAAAGATGACCTAATAAAATTGCTTTATAATTAAATCCATTATAACAACTTCTCCTATGTGATTCTTTTGCTTTTCCCATTTTTAATTACAAAAAGAATTCTAATCAGAAAAAACTTGCCACCATAATAATATACAAAAATCAGCGATCCCTTTTTGTACCTCTTGCTGCTCCCCTCACACAGCAGTGCATCCTGGTTAGCTTTCCTGCAGAATTTTACTAGCATCCTCCAGAGGTACACTGAGGAAACCGCACTTTTTGCAGTGAAAAACTACTTAAATTTCCTTCTATCTTGTTTGAAAAATAGTCAAGATGTGGGAAGAAAGGGGAGGAGAGTCCCATGTATCTTCTATTTCAGGCAGATGTTTACAAGCACTCTGGTATCACAAGATGAAGTTCTCCACCGAAGTAAGATCAGCCAAGCGAAGGGAAAGGTGACCATGGCTCACCTCCACCCACAGTGGCAGAGACCCTCTAGGTGCCCCCTCCCATTTCCACCTGAAAAAGTAACCCAGAAGTGAGCATTGGCACTTCCTTGGTGATAGGGAGTTGTGATGTCATCCAGGAGCAGTCCTTACCACATAGGCACCTTCCCTGCCTGGTGCTCCTCATACAGAAACCCTCAGGATCACATCCTGACACAGCACTGCTAGGATACATCCTCCATTCAATGCTTAATACAACAGTATTACATTGAGTAAGAAATACGAGCACATAGTAGCAAGATAATCCCTATAAAACCTACTTTCATAGGCTTTATTCTACACATTGGGCAGCTGCACCCAAAAGGAACAGGTTGATATGGGTGGGAGCAGAGATAAATGACTCCTTTTAAGGTGATGACAATTACTGCATTAAAGGAACCCTTAATGTATGTGATATTTTACCACATGTAAACTATGGTAGACACAGAACAGCATTCTGCTTCTGACAGCCATCACATTTCAACCACTGATGTGTGGGAAATGGATGTGTTGGAGGTACCCAAGATGACTCAGAACAGTTAAGAGACCACTTGATAATACCGGATGGTGCACCCAATCAGATAAAAATAATATCATCTCCCTGCAGACATAATCATATTCTGTTCCACCTCTACTCCTTACAAACCAATAAAATAACAGACAGATATTGAACATAAATGGAACTTCAACAGTTTGTCCTTGTGTTTCTAAGGCAAGCACATAATTTTAAACATATCTGAGTTTTAAAAACCAGTGATATTGGAAGTGAGGTGAAAGTAATGGAACTATTGTCAACCTCTTACCATTTGCTGTGTTCTTTCTGAAGTTATCCAGAAACTCTTCCAGGAGCTGTGACTGATTCGGAGGGGGCAACAAACTCTTTGGGTCCCTGGAAATGTCACCATCTGACCAGGACACATGTAAGGGTTGGTGAGTTCCGCAATGGCTCATCCTCACTGTGAGCATTACACTTCTCTGTGAAAACAGCAACTCCATCTGCCTGAGGTCAAGATCAAACACAGCCTCTCCATTTATGCTCAGGATTTCATTGCCTACTCGGAGCCCTGGGAGTATGTGAAAGAAAAGAAGGGAAAAAAAAAACCAAAAGACCAAAAGATGTAATATAAAACATAAAGAGTCACAAACCAAACATTATGCCAATTCATCTTTTATGTTTTAGGTTTGAACTCAAATAGCCTAATCCTACAAGTCCATTAGAATCAATAGGAGTTTTATTTTGGCTATAATTATACAGATTGACCTCATTCTTACTTTGATAGGTGTCAACACATAATACAGCAATCAAGTATTTTCTGTTTGAAGATACTGCAGAATAGGGTAGGTGGGAGAGCAGCACAGCTTTCAAACATATTAGAATAGAGCCACCTCTCACAAATATATACCACCAGTATACTGCACCATAACACATATTTCACTATATGGGAAGAATTAAAGCACTAGTCACAGAAATCAAATTATTTGTGCAAAACTGGAACAAAGGATGGAGTTTTTATCAGCTTTTGTATAAATCTAAACAGTACCAAATTCTGTCTTTCAAGGTCAGCAACAACAAAGTAGACCTTAGGTAGCAAATTATTATCTCTGTCTCCATTTTTCTGGGTTTGTTTTTCAGAGAGCAGAACTTGGGCGATCCTCACATGTGCCAGTTAAGAGAAGTACAGTTTCTGAGCAGCACCATGGAGAAACTGCTCACAAAAATATATGCAGAAAACTATTTTGGGAAGGAAGGCTACTTTTATTGCCAGAAAAAGTGGAAGTGATGTGTCATAAAAACTGATCAAGCCCATGAGGTTCACTAGTGTGAGATGAACTATTTCTCCAGTGTGTTCCTCTGTGCAAAAGGACTTGGTTGGATGACTGTCTCCAAGGCTGAACAAGAACTCTCTCCACTATACTGAAAGGATAATTCAGTTACTCTGTGTATACTATTTTTTCTAATATCACACACCTTCTTCAGGAAAGAAAACGGTGAACGGTAAAAGTAAAAAATCATTTCAGACAGCATTAGTAAAACATCTTAAAGTTTTTGGACTTTAAAAAGATAATGAAGCACAGTTTTAAGCATAAAGATGATACAATACCTTCCTTGTATGCCAGGCCATCGTGGAGAACATCACTTACAAAGATACGGCTGAGATGCTCATTTTCAGCCACTTGTGCTGTGACAGCAAAGCCTGAAGTAAAAAAGGTTTAAATCAAATAAACTTCCTTGGGAACATTTCCCTTTTGTGTATTTAGTAGACTATACACAAGAAAGAGGATACTTCTTGTGAGAACACACCCATGGAGCATACAGAAATTATCATACTGTTTCCCAGTCATTGTAAGTCCTGTTAAAATTAACAGGACTTTTCAACTCTCAAGAAAGGTAATGCTCTGCTGTAAAAAAAATGCTACATTGCAAAAAAGTAATTTCTACCTCAACTCCATATGACATTTAAATAACAGCTTATCATTACGCTAATGATGCAGCATGTCCATCAGACATAGAGGTGTCTTAGTTCAAAAAACTGGAAACCCAAACTACGAAGCAGCAAACTATACAGACCAGTGAGTGGGACAGCCCAGAAAGGAACAATTCACAGCAGACGTGCAGCTAAAGAACAGCACAAAGCTGCCTCACAAAGGTATCCTTGCAAGGTATATAATTATTCCTAGGCATAACTGCCTACCACAGATAAAAAACCTGTCAGAACCTGTTCCAAAGGACACTTGATACTGTGCCAATGGAGGATCCCATTACCAAAAAAATGGCAGACCTTGACCATGGCCTGACTGACAGCATTTTTATTAATCCTGACAAAGGACTTTTGTTTTCTGACAAGTCCAAGACTGAATTATTTGGTTAGTGTATCAAAATTAGAAAGTGGACCATTCCAAAGCATAAGAAATGCACTTGCCAGTGTAAAACAATTGATCTGGGTCTTTCTTATTAGGCCTTGAGTCCTGTGCAGAGTCACACTTTGAACTACCAAGGATGGCTCTACCTGCTCGCAGAGACAGAAAAGTCCTGAAGAGAGTAAGAAAGCAATGAGAAGAATAAAAGGAATTCCTGAAGCTTACCATAATCACTTATGTTTTCAGTCTTTGTAAGATGAACATGATAAACATTTAATGGACAAATTTCTATTTCATCATACACCTGTTGGAAAAAGAGGTAACACAAGTCATCAAATTATGAAAATGCAAGCAGCAAAAGCCAAAGATATCTTTCATATGGTATGAGAAACAAGCATATTATTCTTTGCATTAAGATTTCTTTTCTTTACATAGAGAATTGTGTTACTATGTAAGCATCACTGCTATCAGTGAGACTAAAGCTAAAGATCAAAATCCCAGCCTGGAGTAGAGACTGACACTCTGCTTTTGTACCAAAAGCCTCACTCAAATCTTCAAACAGTTCGTGAAGAAAGTGTTTGCAGTGCTTAGCCATGCAAATGTGTGAACAAGGATGACAGAATGCAGTTCAAGAACAGCTTTAAAACCTTATTTTAGATCTAAATTTCACATATTTGTAGGTGACAATTCAACTGCAGCAGCAGACAAACTTATCTAAAAGGAAACACACTTTCCTGGTCTACTATGTTTTCGTATGGCTCAGGAGCACAATATTCAGTATTTTCATTAACCAGTCTTCTGAGTTGTAGACCATAGTGTCTTGGCTCCAACTGTTTCATCTAAGGAAGAAAAATAATAGAGTTTGGAATTTTCTATTTATTTCCAGAATCCTAGAAGACAAAGAAGTTACACACAAACACACAAAAAGCTTCTAAAATCATGCAAAAGAATTTGAAAAAGCCATTTTCCAACTATTTTTTGTTGTAAACAAAACCAGATGCTTTGCTTAAAAGACAAGGTTCACGAACAATTTCCATTTTGCCCTATGATCCTCCCAAATTCTTTCATAAACACTATATCTTGTCTATTAGATTAACTGAGCAGTAATGTAAGTCTCCAAAGATATCACAACTGTTTTCTGTCCTTTTGAACTTAAGAAAACCACCTTTTTCTACGACTACTTTTAATGATTCAGTTCTGTTCAGAAACTTTTGCTTCTGATATAGAAAATGTTTATGCATGTATGGGCAGGAGAGAGAATGGGATGGCAAGCAGGTTCCCTAAGAGTTTGTCTTTATTGGATTTTATTGTTATTGCTGGGTTTCATCTGTGATCAGAGAGTTTCATTTTTTTTTTTTTACAACAAGGTCAAAGCAAAGATCCTGTCTCTACAGGAAGTCAAAAGGAAGCAGGAATATTCCAAAAGGATGCTAGCTTGAAAGTGCTGAGCCCCTGATGGAAGGCTCGGAAAAATCAGGATACTGGTGAGACCACAGCACAAAACACTTCATCTTAGCATATTAATGGAGAAATAATTCTAAAACAGAAGGAAGCAATATTTCTAAAAGTGAAGGAATGACAGTCTCCGAGAGTTATTTAACCCCTTTAACACATCTCTTTAGCTTATGAAATCTAAATCTACTGAGTAACTAGTAATTACCTTAACATTGTATTACATGTTACAGTTTATGAGTTGCAATTTTTCTGTATCCTGAACAATCGTAGTCAAATGCACAAGATTTTGTATATGTGCTATCAAAAAAAACCCAGACAGAAAACAGAACTGAGAAAAGTAGAATCCCCAAAAAGCATGGGTGAAGGGGAAAAAATCAAAATGAACAAACCATGAACAACCCCTTTGAACTTTATCCTTATCCACATAACATTCATACATGTTCTGTTAAGAAGAAAGATTCCTTACACTCACCAGAGCAGAATGAAAATGTAAGAAGGAAAAGAACCAGGATAGATGAGCAGAAAGTATTCAGCATTAGAGAATGCTTATGAAAAGCTTTACATACAGAATAGAAAGACAAAATAAAACAGAAAAACATTTAAGAAAAAAAATCAAATCATGTAAAACTAAATTTTCATGCAATAGAGACACTGAAAATTAACATTCAGCTTTACATTTACAACTATTTTGGAATGATAGAGTAAGAGAGGTAAGGAATTTCCTTTATATTACTTTTTGAAATTTTATTTTCTCCTTTAGGGGTCTTGCATGCCACCTTAAGGACTTAAAAATGTTTCAGTTCTACGACGCCACCCGGTGGCCAAGTAATTTCTCAGACAATCCCCTTAGCCTGACAGGGTTTTAAAAGTAAAGCCAAGCATTAAACGTTTTCTCCAGGATTCAGGCTCCACCAGGAAAAGCCACAAGAAGTTAATTTCTTCTTTGTGATGCCACGGAAATACACTGAGACTTGGTTAAGTCAGTGCGCTTTCGATTTTTAAACCAGTAGTTTAAAAATAAAATTTTTAAAAACTTGCATAACAATTTTTGTTTGTTTGTTTGTTTGCAACATTAACAGGTGCAAAGAGCCATTAAATTGAGTCCTTTCCTCCATTAGAAACCTCAAATTCATTAACTTAAAGCCAGTTGAATAAGCTCACCTTCAAATTCGCCCTAACCTATGCCAAAAGCTACAGCTGGATTTGTATAGCGCAGTGCTCCTTTTTCTCCTGTTTTTCCCCTTGTGAAGTGAATAAAATATATTTACCAGTTGTCCAGAAAACAGAAGTCAGGGGTAAAGAGTTAGTTTTACCAAAAAGCTTGCTTGCCTAATTTAAGTGACTTGAATCATGGAATTAAGAGCTAAATTCAAGCACTGACACACACGGAGACAAAAGTGCTAAGTACGTTGCTATGTTCTAAAGGTGCTGGTGTTTTGTCTATAGTTAAAACTCGTATTTCTATTTTAACTTCAACCTATGGCTCAGCTTTCTGTCCCATGATCTATAAATCCCTCTCAAATTGTTGGCACTGACTTTCAGAAGGGAATTTACTCTTTGGAATTCACAAGTAGAACTGGTATTTAATTAAAAGCTTAAAAAGTTCCTTTAAGAAACAAACATGTATGATAGCCTTTGTCACAGCAGACTTAATTGTCTTAATTTCCTGGCATTGACTCAACCAGTCCCTCTTGCTCCTCTGTGATTAATTTGCATGGAACAATCGGGTTTGCTGCAAGGACAACATAGAGTGGGCATGTGCTAAGATTCCTCATGGGCTGACTACCTGACAAACTGTCTCTGCTCTTTAAGTATCCACTGGGCACTGTCTTGAGCAACACCTTTGGAGAACCTTTCCACAACCCTGCTACTCTGACTACAATACATAAATAACACAACTAAAGGAAAGCGACAATGTGCTAATGTCACTACATGGTGGTATTATAATAATATAATATTATATATTATTATTTAATATTAATATTCTATATTATATCATTATTCTATTATTATTACAATAGTGATAATCATATCACTATTTAAGCATCCTCTGGTATACTATGTCCCTTCTAAGGCCACAGCTATTAATAAGGTGCAATTGTGCATGAAAAATAAGTACCTTGCATGCCAAAGACAAAACATCCTCCACCTTGTGCTCTGGCTTGAGTGTCAGCGCCACTCCTTGGCCATCACAAAAATGAACATATGTCTGTGTTTCCCAAGCATTCTCCTTCTGGATGTTCTCTGGCACTGAGCAGTAGACATTCAACAAATCATCAACTTGCTGCTGAAACAAGGGAGAAATGTACAACATGTGGATGTTAAAAATCCCCAAACAAGCAAAAGCAGAATTACATTAGTAGGTTGAAGTGATTATCACAGTGCTGTGAATTTCCAACATGGCAAACCTGGGAAGAAGTTCTGTTACCAGCTGTCATTCACTATCGAAGATCTGATTTTCTAGAGTTTGGGTTGCACTTCCGGTGCATTCCTGTTATGGGATTTTATACCTATATCTCATGTTAATTGTTGATTTAACTCAATGTGGAAATATGTAATTACCTGGTATTGTATCACAGTGGAAATAAATCTTGAAGAAGACCTTATTAACAAATGTAAAATAACTCAATAAATAACTCAATAAACAGAATTACTGTAATTTTGACAGAAAATGACAATACAGTAAACTTCCAGCAGAGAGCACTGTGGAGCAAGGCTAGTCATAATAAAGGCCTAAAGCAGGAATAAAGCTCTCCTATTTACAGATTAAGAATATACTGTTTCATAGGCAGTACAGGGTATTTGTCTGCTTACCATTTTGCTTCACATTCTCCCTCGTTCCAAAGCCACTCTGCTTGATCAAATAACAACATCCACTCTGAATAAATTCCCTGTCACTTTCTCACCCTTCACTTTCTCCTGTACTGCACTTCAGGCTGTATGCTTCAAAGGAAGTCACCCAAGAAGAAGCAAAACACCAGGAGCTGTTCGGAATTCGGAGTTTCACATGTAGATGTGGGTCTGCCTATTCAGCACATCACTTAAATATCCATACCAAGACATTTGAGCTTATGCAGATAAGGTGCCTTGATTTCCTATATAGCCACTGGAAAGGGATAATAATCACATGAGGTGGCAGTACTGCCACCCAAGACATATCGTAAAATATCCTGAACTGTTCTCCAGAGTGCCTAACTCCCTAATGCTTTTTTTTACTAATTTTGGTTGGTTTGTTGGTTGGTTTTGAGGGGGTTGTTGCTGCAAAAAGACCCTTGATTATGCAATTCTTCCTCCTCTCCACAGGGACACAAGCCCACGGGTGCACTGCAATTAAAAGCTGCTGTAAAATCACTACACAGGGACTGCTTCCCTTGTTGTAGTCAGCAAAGTTATTAACAACAATCTACCAGTAGCAACAGAGAGATTAATATTATTTTGTTTTTCCAAATAGCAACTGTGGCTGTGAAAATGATGAAGCAAGCAATCCTATACAGGTAATTACCAAACAATGCAGAAATTCAGGTTGCAGCCAACCAGAGTGTGGCGTGGTAATGATTTGATGTCAGAGGAACACAGGTTTGGTGGAATAATATTAGTGAACTAGTGGTATTCATGAATCTTGTCTGTCTTGCTCAACTGTCCCTTCTAACTAGTTGAACATGAAATTTCAATTAACACAGGTGCATGGAAATCCTACTAAAATCCAGCTACTACTTACACAAAATAGGAATCATGCTATGCTACTGCAATTAATGTAGTGATGAAATCTCCACCAGGTGAAGTTTGACCTTGGTGGCTGTAGTTACAGACTGCTCGTAATACTGGTGATATTGAAGGAGATAATTCCCTTAGAAGCACAGTTCTCTCAGCACTAAATCACGTGCCCAGAAATAAAAGCCGGCCTCCCTCCACGGTGTAAGTAACAGAAAGGAGAAAGGGGGAAGGCTGTGAGACAGGCAGGCTATGAGAGTTCAGCACAAATGACCCAGACTGAATTTCCTGGCGGCTTCCTCGAGGGAAAACCGATGCTATGCTTGCCTCAACAAGGGAGATGCTCCCAGCAGCTCAGAGATTTTCAACTACCACAATGGTTTATTGCACTGCAGCAGTAGCTGTTCAAATCTGTGTAACTGAAATAAATCTCACTATTGCCAAAGATAAAAAACCCCAAACCTCAAATCATAGAGGTTAAAGATAATGAGAACTGGGTTGAAGGCCACCTTTTAGTATAAACTTTTGAGACAGGAAAGAAAGCTCAGCAGACAATGTGAGATACATCCATTCCTTGCCATGTACACTGATGCTCAAGCATGCTCTGTTATAAAACATGACTATGTTCCTTAATGGCAGTCAAGGTACCATTGCTTCATCCACATTTTCCATCTCAGAAAATCTGGCATGAAAAGAGATTTTTTTTTCCTGTTATGCCTGCAGTGACTAATTCCACAATAGTTCATTCATTCATTGCCACATAATGTTATAACAACCCATTCGATTTTCCAGAAACAGGTGCCAGGATTTGCAGACTGTCACACATTGTACCACAAGGCTGCTCCAGGACCAATAGGTTACTTAATCATTTTCTCCCACTATTTGCCCCTGTTTTATCATCCTTTTCAGGGAAAATACAGCCTCCCCAGCAGACTTCACTATTTGTCATTTGCTACCCTCCTCGCGCAGCATTTTATAAAAGTTTTGATGCTGTCTCTGTTTTGGGTTTGTTTTTCTCTTTTTCATTTTAAGCCAGCCAGTGCAATCACACTGATGCCAGAGTAACGGTTTTCAGAGTTCTGATGAATCATTTCTGAGTTGTCGTATGATTCACCAAAATGTCAGGATCTTAAAAATGCCTATGCTATATTTAATACTCATTGAAAAAAGGGTTTATAAATAGGGTTGAGACAATAAAAATAATAATGTTTTTCTAGCTTCAGAGTTCTGCACAGCACCTAAATTGAGTGGCTTTTTCTAGTCTTGAAATACAACCCTGCTAAATTTGTAAAATCCTGACCCAAAACCTGCAGCCCCATTGCTCTCCTGCTGGTCCCCTTCTACCTGGGGAACAGGGCTGTAATCCCCTGCCTGAATTTGGAGAAGGCTTCTTTATCTAGGGTTGGGACAAGAAGACAGACCTTGTCCCTTCACCAACACAGCACTAAAGGGAGAGAACTTCATTCTGCCTGCTTTCTAGTGCCTTCAGAAACATTTCCCTGTCTCCTGCTAAGGGTTCAAGAAGAGCAAATGCTTCTGTTAGGCCAGAGGACAGGAGACCCACAGCAGAACCTCTTGCATAAGGCAGCTCCGTCACCCTCCCACCCCCAAGAGGGTTGACATTCAGGGGTTGGTGTCATAGCCCTTCAGGAGAAATCTTCAGGGGCTGCACCCATAAGATTTTGCCACTTCTCATGTGGCAAACCTTTTCACATTTTAACAGGTTTGAATGGGAACAAATTGTGTTTGCTGTCTCTGAGGACATGGATGCCATCCCATACCACATCCAGTGATACGTTTTGTAGTGTTCTCTACAGTAGATCATTTCAACCAGAAATACCTCATAATTATAACTTATTTTGAAAAGAGAGGAGTGATCTGGTTTAAATACTTTCCCACTCCAAGAAATAACAAGGAAGTGGTCAAGTAACAAAGGGAATCTAGGTGTTTCAGTACACTTTTTCAAAGAATAGACTATGTGAAGGTACTTTCAGAAGGCAGAACACCATTATAGGATTAGGTGCTGTCAGTGAGAGATGTCTCTCCCAGTAGTATAACTTCTGCATAATTATATATTTCTTTCTTACCTAGTCATTAAATTAATGCACTTGATGAGAAAATAAACCATGTAGTACATAACGATATTAAAAAAACACCATAAAAATCTATGAGAAATGATGAACTTTGTCCAAACCTTCCTCACAGGATTCATTATGGGTCTCCATAACAGCTAATCATTTTCCAGAGCAACATTGCATTTTAAATGCAGAATTTGGCTTTTTATCTAATACGTGGTATACAAACCCAGCTGAAATGGAACAGCATCACGCAATGATTTTTCAAAGTCTTCTTTCAAGATTTAAACCACATCAGGCAACTATCTGGTTCAGGCTACAAAGGCAGAAAAGTGACAGGAGGTAGATGGGGGAAAAAAATACCCCTTTGAGTCTGACACATGTTGCCATTAAAGAAATCCAGCTATACCATTCAGAAAACGAAGTCCAGAAACCCTGTGGCTAAGTTTTTTTTTATCTGGAGCCTGCAGAAGCCTACTGAGGGAGGAGGATGCTGTCTACATAAGCCCTGCAGCACACAGACAACATTCACTGCTCCTACAGGGCTGCAATAATGGAGAGGGACCATGACTGAGGCCAGGCAGGGACAAGCAGCAGCTCTGCTCCTTCTTCTAGGCACCAGAGAACATCAATCACAGCTTGATAACGCTGTTGGGGGGATGCTGCAACCTCTCCCTTTACTTTGGCAATCTCCAGCTATACATTAATTCTCACTTCTCCACAAACTTACAGAGATTTTATTGCTTTTGTGCTCAAAATACAAAGGTTCTGTTGAAGTAGGCAAAGGGGAGAAATATACCTATGGTTCGTCCCATCCCAGGAAACCATGAAGGTCAGATTGGATGAGACCCTGAGTAGCCTGATCTGGTTGAAGATTTTCCTGCTCATTGCAGGAGGGTTGGACTAGATGATCTTTAAAGGTTGCTTCCAACCCAAACCATTCTATGATTTTCCATACTATAAAGGATGCTTTCAAACCAGCTCAGTCCCAAATCTCTCTCATACAGTGTACAGACTGTACAGATAGTGCGGTGAAGAAGCTTCTAGAGTTCTGTTTTGTTTAGTTGGGCTTTTTTAAAGACTACCATGAATGTTCAGAGACTTAGGTTAAAGTGGTTTCATTAGTAGAACTCTAATCCTGTCATCTAGCAACAACTAGATTTTATAAACCTTTTTCGGGTTTCTGAACCAGCCCCATCATACACTTAGTGAAACACATTTAGGAATTTAAAAACACAATGATGCAGAATGAGGACAGACATATCTTACCTCAGCAGAGTTGGTTGAATTCTGGACACCAGGAAATCCATGTCCTCCAGCTGAATCAAAAACCTATTGAAAATATTACAGATAAATAAATAGGTTAAACAAATAAACATGTTTATTTCTTATCTATGTTGGGTAAATCCTCTCAGAAATAAAAATTAAAAATAAAATAATAAATATATAAACCTGCTAAACTCCATGGATCTTTTTGTATTTTTTATTGCTTTATTCAGACTAGAAGTAATAAATAAATACAAATCTCTATATATAAAGAAAATTCAAGCAGATTTTCTCTTTCAACATACATAACATTCAAATATGTATAAAACCATTAATTCCCTTAGTTTTTTTAATCTACTATTTAGCAATAAGATTAAAGTCATTTACCTTCAAATCAGGCACTACATTGGAAGTTTTAAGTTTCACCCTTCAGGATACTGTTAGGTACAGCTACAAATCTCATCATGATTCAAGGAACTATTTCAAACCATTGTTGTTGGTTTCTAAAACTTCCTACCCTACAGTTTTTCATCTCTTCTAACCAAGCAGTTTGCTTAACACTATTGATTGAAACTTTTAGTTTAGCTTTAAAGGCATACTTGACCCAAACCCCACAATATTAAGTAATGAATATAGCTGACTACTGTGTCTGCTTTGGAAGTGATGAAAGGAAAAAACTGAGATGTACATTGTCCATCTGTTTTGAAAGTTTAACTAGCATCTCAAAAAGATATTAGGCTTATTTATGAATTTTTTTTAAATCCAATAAATGAATATGAACACAATCAGCTGTTTTGGTGATAAGTCTGGTAAAAACACATGGATAAATTTATAGTCTATACACAACATTGAGATTTGCAAGTAATAACATTACCAAGGTGCAAATATAAATAGCATTTTTATTACTCCTTCTGCAGACAAAAAGTCAGGACAATATCAGACTTACATCTGAGCTTTTTTTTTTCTTTTTTAATTTTTGGTACTTACAAAAGCCTTTCAGATAATTCACGACAACAACAAACTCTCTCAAGATTTTATACAAAAGCCAGTTTCTGCCAATGTAAATAAAGGGCACCACTTCTGAACTTCCTTGTCTCACCCACAGACATAATCAAAGTATTTTATTGCCTATGATTTCTCAAACAGTTCACCATTTAGACATAAGAAAGCAGATAAGCATTTATGAAACTGAGGATAATGTGAGCCTAGACATCCCCCATCTGCTACAGTGCAGTTTTATTAACTGATTTGTAAAAGACTGAGCCACTTCATTAAAGTTTATGAAAGCCTCCTAGCATAGAAACTCTGAACATTTTTTTAGTAATGCCATAAAAATAAACAAGATAAAATTAAAAACTTCTCTGACACAACAATTTTCAAGAATATACCATCTGATTTTGAAGCTAGGGTACAGCAGACTAAAACATACCAGCCACAGTCAAATGAATTTAAATCCAAGAAAGCAAAACATTTTTTTAATCTATTGTTTGACAAAAACATTGGAACACAATGAGCACAGAAGTGAGCTCCACTTCTCTGCATAACCCAGCTTCCCAGTGGGCTAAAAGAGACAAGAAAGTCAGCCTCAGGCCTATTCTGATTTTGATATAGAACTGCGTGCAATGCAAGTCTCAGTGAGGATGTGGTTCTCTTTTCCCCCACCTTCTAGGTTCATGGGTCAATTTTCAAGCCATGCCTTTAAAAATTCGTTATTTTTATAGGTATGAGTCATTGCCTGGTGTTATTCATATACATACAACACTCAGCATTTACATTTCCTTAACTTTATTGTAGGATGTTTAATTAAAAAAAAATTAAAAATCAAGAATCTCAGCTCGTGTATGAAAATGAACACATTTTTGGATCAGCTGGTTGCAAGGTTTGGAATAAGAAGAGTGAAGACTCACTAGGGGCACCTCTGCCTGTGACAGGGCTCCCTTCTCTGTGCTCAGAAAATCACTGGGAGGGCAGCAGGAACCTCTCCTTCCCAGAGATACAAGATTCCCTTTTCCTGAGCTCCACAGAATCCCCTTCACAGGCTATAAAGCACATGAGAAGACATATTACCCAGTTAAAAGCAGTGCAAGGTATCACCTCTGCTGGGAACAGAGCTAAGGGGCATAACATCTCTTTCCTCAGGGCTTGCATTAATAAAGAAATAGAGGTGCAGGACTTGTAGACCAGACTCACCTGCTAGGGAATACAGGGAAAATTACATGAAAAGGATGATCCGGAGAAAATTTCTCCTTCCGTTCCTTCTTTTCTAAGACAGACTTGAGTTTTATTAATCAATGTCACTATGTTAACACATCTCAATCAATGTGCCACAATGTCTAACAGCCATCCAAAGAAGCTTAATGCCAGTGTAACATATAGATATTTACCTATTAAAAATACAAACCACAGGACCAGAAAATCCTTACATGTTATTTTGCAACACTGAAGCTGTTGCATCCGCTCTGTCACTACTGGAAGATGCATACAGATAGGTTTGTTTAAATATTCCCCAATAGATTACCAGACATGCAAGAACAGCCAATTTCCAAGTGCTGATCATAGTTCTTTGTCTAATTAAATTAAAATACAAGGGCCAGGGAATGACAGGAACAAAGTTACCTAATGAACAACGCACAAAATACTGCTTTGCAAGAGTAACCACAGACATGTCAGAGGCTAATAAAAACAGCAGTGTTCTGAGCATGGGTGCATCTTTATGCCTTCTGCCTCACTGTCAAGAAGTGTCTGTGCTCTATTTACCTTTTTTCATGGAAAAGGCAGCAAACTTCTCTTTCACATATAACTGTGCTTTTATTAGGAAAACACAGCCTCCTGATGTGTGGGGTTTACACTAAATGTGTGCACAGGCCATTAGTTTCACAAAGAGAAAAATTGCTGTGAGATGCTGTGGTTTCAGCAGCAATGCAGCCCTTCAGTGGGGGCAGGCATTGGCACAGCCCCACTTTCAAGAGCCAGTCTGACCCAGCATATCCAACCTGGGCCAAGCCTTCAGCTGCTGTAAAGTGGCCTGGCATTATTTGTCAGCTGTCTACACTGACAGCTGGCCTCTTGCATGATAGCAGTCTTCTGCTGGCTAAAATGTACTGCCAAGCAGTGTGTGTTGCTTTGAGAGGCCATGTCAAAGATGGTTGTCTTTGCAGCAGTCTCTCTTCTTTTCCCTTTGAAGACTCACCTGTGCTACTCTATTTTGAATTGCAACAGTACTTTATAGTCCCAATCAGAAACAAGCATACAGCGTGTTAAGGACTGTCCATACACGCTATCTCCAAAGAAACTCTACTTTCAAACAGTTTGAAATGTGCCAGAATAGAAGTTTTGTTACAAATTCAAACCTGATGGTCTTGTGCTGCTGATAATTAATGTACTGGGTCATTCACCAATGTTATTTATCACAAAGAAACCCAATATTAGATATATATTCTTCAAAAGTGATGATCCCATTGCAAGTCTGCCACACCTACTGAAACTTTGGATGCAGACATCTACCCTGTGCACAAACAGCACCTTGCAGGAGGAGCCCCAGGAGAAACAAGCCATTCTACGCTCTTCACAGCATATATGATCTACCTGAGTTATGGAAGGTCGCTTTTCTTTTCCTTTTCTTGCCAATGTGTCCAGTCCTTTCAGCGAAGAAAATAAACCCTTCTTATTTCGAACCCTTTGTGACAGAGACAGGGTACGTTTCCTGAGAGCAGTTTCATCCCTGGAGCAGATCTATTTAAACACAGAGACAGGCCTTCCTGTATCACTCTCATAACAGCAAAATATTGACAGTTTTTTCAACTTGAGGTATCAAATGAGGGTTACTTGTAAATGTAACATGCCAAGCTACAAGGACAATGTTTTAAACTTTCAGCAGTGATGCTTGTTTGGATGGTGTGGTAATTTTTTTTTATCACAGGGCAAAATTAGAAGTCATAGGAAAGGAGAAACTGAAAAAATACTGGTCTGTACAACAAAAAAAGTTAATGAAAAGGCTCTGAAGAAGCATGATAAACCTATCCTTCAGATATGAAATTGCTAGAAGAAGACAGACTTTCAAAATTGTCAAAAATGGGAGATAAACCTGCTATGGTATTGAGTTATTAAAAAGCAATGGCACAAACCACACAAGATAAAAAAAGTGGCAGAGAGAAACACATTCCCTGACAGGACTTTCAGTATCACTATTCAGACTTCACATGCAGCAAATGTGGTCCAGACCTCTCTGCTAAGATCAGCCTTGCAGCCCTGCTAAGGTTAAAGACCAGAGGTGAACCTGCTACTGCTGTACTACTTCCCTTGAAGCTGACAGGGTGACAATGGGTTACAGAAGCTCAGGATCTCACTCTTCTTTAAAACACAGTCCACAGTTCTTAAAAAAGGGACTTATAATTTTGAATTGTCTCTAGTTTTAGCCCATGCTAAGAATACTTCATTTTTAGGAGGGATTCCAATTCTGAAGTCCTTGGGGGACAGAGAAAAAGTCCTGGCCATATCCTGTAGAGGAAAATTGATTTTCAGTCAAGAAACAGGCTGAAAGGGTGAGAGAGAAACAGGTCTGTCTGAGCAATGTATGTGGGTGCAGCCATGCATTATCCCAGCACAATTCCACATCTAAAAACAATATTAATGATGGCTTTGTGTAACATGCCCATGAAAAGTGCATTCAGACTTACCAGTGCATGGAAGGATGAGACAGAGAAAATGCCGAGCCTCCCCAGTGCCAGTTTTGAAGGACGACTGGCAGCAGCCAAAAGGCTCTTCGGGTTTGGGAGTTCCCCACCTTGCAAACTGGCTAGATAACATCGCATTCGGAAAAGGTCCATGTTAAATTTTTCCAGGTTTTGTTCCCATTGCTGGATCTGTTTAGATATAAGAAGGGACAATTAAAAGGGGAAAAATGCCTTTGTGGGCTGTACTGAAAATCCAAGCTCTTCCCCAAACCCATAGTAAATTACTTTCATCTGGTAGTATAAGGATGAGATTAGTTACTCCCTGCCAAAACACATTCAGTCATATTGAGTTACATCAACCCAAAAGATGACTTGAAATAAAACAAAGCTGGTGGTCTTAGATGCATACTGACAGGATGAACATACCATGAACATCGGGTAGTTTGATAGCCACAAAAACAGTTACATAAAAACACAACCCTGCGATTCATGAAGGCTTTTTATTTTTTTTCTTTTCCTTATTCCCCTCTCCTTTTTGGAAATTAGTCTTGATTGGTTTAGATTTGATTGCCTAGTTGGCAGGCTGAAAGCAAAGTAGCATAGCTACATTAACGTGCTGTGCAAAGCGAAGTAGCTATAGTGGTAGGTCTTGCTCATTCTTTAGTACCATCCTATGGCTTCTCTAACTGTAAACGGGAGACAATACTCATGGTTCTTGTTCTTACTAATAGGGTAAGACATACTTGTGCTCAGGCAAGCTGCAAACAATCAGCTAAGAAGAACCAACATAAACCATTGGACCAAAAGGAATGTACATATGCAATTTTTATACATATCGAGCACAGGTACATGCAGATGTAACAACTTAAACCAGCTGTAATGCAAAACTAGGAAAGTGAAGACTCAAAGTGCTTATCAGACCAAGCTTTGAATCAAGGCTTAGATGAGAGATTTTAAGTATTTGTGTAAATGCATGCTCATTTAAACAAACACATACTCTTATGCATTGCATCAAAGTCAAATTTTGCTGTTCATTTCTCCAAATTGCAGACCGGTAGTTGCAGGTAAAATCTGTCCTGCAGATTGTACAATTAATGTACAACATACACTAATACCTATAAATAGTACAAATAAAAAAGGCAGGAAGCACATTGACTCAAGGCAGAAAAGGCATGTCCATTAGGTTAACATACACAAAGTTCATGTACTGAAGATCAGTAAAATCCCCTGACAATGTTGGTCTTCCAATGGCAGCTCCAATCACTGCATATTGGCTGTTCAACAGGTGGTTTAGGGCTGTGGAGAAAGTTGATCACATTTTCTCTAACAAGCTTTGGTTTCCTGTCTTTTGCTGGTACACCCTGAGTGTCCCTGCATGCACAGGACATTATCACCTTACACTGAGATTAGGCAAAGCTTTGTGACTCAGAAACAAGCCGACAAATAAAAAAAGCTCAGGTGAACTATGACCTGTAGGCTCACCTAGAAGCAAAATCAATTCAGGTTCCTTATAATGCTGTCAAATATCACAAGAATTAAACAAATATCTTCCCTCTTTACTTTAAACAATGAAGTAAGCAATAAAAGGGTGAAAAGGGCCCTGTTAACAAAATGGTGCTAAGGTTTGTGCTACAAGTGATAGAGACCGTTCCTAGTCCAGCTTCTTTACACATGTGCTCACAAACTGTGGCATTGGCTATGGCTATACTTTTGGAAGTAAGAGGTGATTTTACTTGGCAGGTAGGGTGAAGAAACAGAAGACAATGTACCATTTTGTACAGCTATGAATACAAAATTATAATTTACAGTACACTTACAAAGTCTTTCAAAGAATAACTCTTAAAAGCAAAAGAGAGAATTTATAAAGGCTTATCATGAGACTAATTCCACTGAGGAGCGACAAGAGGCATTCACAGAATGAAGATGCCTCATGAAATCTCTCACCACAGACATTCAAAACATGAACCCTCTGTACTTCGGAAAGAATAATCTTTTCTTTTTCCTTAGGCTTATTTGATCATTGCCCTCTTTTGCTTTCTTTGTGCTCAGACACTCCTCATAGAGCATTTTTCTGCTTGCCAGTACTTTACACATGGGACGACTCCAAAAAGAGGTTGTGACATGAGCTCTTTCTCTGTGTCAACATCCAAGTAGAATGAAAACATAGTTGTCATCTTTTCACAAAGCCAACAGCTACAAGCTCAGGTGATGACTTTCCCTTCAAAATGACACCTCTGTGGGTACAGCACCAAGTCAACTTGAGAGCAAGGCTTGTTCTGGGCACTGCTAGAATGGAGAATCCTGTTCCCATTGGACACAGGCTTAACACAGGCATCCTTGTGTTTCTTAGGCCTTCCTCAAAATCCCCATTAAATACTTGTACTAGGTTGTATTTTAAACTAATCTAAGAAGGGGGAATGAGTTACAACATGAGGGCATGCTGAAGAAATAATTAAATTACAGTGTTTATCAGCCATGCAGGATACTAGCTAATCAGCTCCAAAAGCATTGGTAATCACAATGTTACATTTAATGGCATTAGCACAAGCTCTAGGCAAGGAATTTCTGAGATTGTCTTGTAACCTTATCAAAACCAGGGATGTCTGGAACCAATTGGAGACCAGGAACCAATACCAGCTGCTATTTGTCTAAGCCTTTTAAACTATGATAATTCTTCCTAAAGATTTATATTCTTAAAGACTAAATGGGGGAAGCACACAAATAAAAAAGTAACAACTTCAAAGCATAGTATGACCTGGTCCACAAAGTTAATTTACAGCCTTCAGACTAGCTGCTCTGATCCTTATTCTGCTATTGTGCGAGGCAAATCTCTGCCCCACGTGGGAGGACTGCCCAAAAGACGGCTCAAGGACTTAACTTCATCATGCACAGACAAAATACCCCTTTAGAAATCTGCTCAAAAGCAAACAGGAAGAAGTGGATGCACCAGAGTTGGAGTGGGAATGGGTGACAAAGGCTAACAGCAGCATGAAGTTAGTCCACAAAGAGATAAGAGATATGGCCCGATGTGGGTTACATCAAAACAAGCAAGCACACATAAAACATGAGAGCATTAAAGGCTTTTTCCAGAGGAAAGGGAGGGTGTCATTCTCAGTCCAGGCAAATGTTAAGCAAGGATTCCTGGGTTTAGTGGCAGCATGAAAGAGCTCGGGAGAAAGGCAAGGAGAGGCCACCCAAATAAATGTATTGAACCTAATAGGATCATGTAAGGTAGAGAGAAAGAGGAAGCTATGGCAGAGACCTAGAAAGGAGTAAACTGTGGAAAGCCTTGAGAATTATTTAGCCTGGGAAACCAGGAGTAGTCATGCAAGGATGTCTGGTGTGGGGACAAGACAGTAACTGTATAAGAGGATGAACTTTTGCATCACTCAGAAGAGGAAAGAGTTATAAAAGTTAACATAAAAAGGAAGATCAGCATGGTACTTTTGGCACTACTTCAGTAGCAATGATAATTTTCAGAACATAAATAGTTGATTCTCCTTCAGGTTAGTGAAAAATCTATCCAGACACAGAAACAATTGAAAGTTAATTACATTTTAAACCATGCATACAGAGGAGCTAAAGGAATTTGCCTGAAAACAGGTCTCTCTCAGTTCAATAAACCTGCTAGGTTTTCTATAGGTAAACTTTAAAGTGGGAGCTTGGGAAAGGCAAGGGGTAAATATATTCAGATCAGACAATACAGACCAGTGGATTCCAGCAGGTGACAGTATCCATAGTTCCTATGTGCTATACAGTTGTCTCTGCAGGTGACATTTACAGTGGCACCACCACCTCAGCTGGAACATGGTTAGGGATTCTGTAAAAGGAAGGGCCTTGATATCCCAGCAAAGGCAGTGCCAACAGTGTGGTTCAGAGGTAGTCCCTGTCCTTATCCTTCCTACACTACAGAGCAAACAGTATCTTTTGGGGGGCTGAGGAAGAACTGTTTCATTTTCAAACACATGTTCTGTACAAAGTAAATAGAGTTCAGCGTAATAAAACCCAAACCGGTATGTGAATGGTGTAAAGCAGTGCCAGAAATGATACCATATCAACTCAGTGTAGCAATAATTCAAGGACCTAGAAGAAGGATGGAAGAAACTTCCCAGACAGCTCATCTGACAAACACAAGTTTTTCCCTTGGCACCTATTTAAAGAAGCAGAAAGGAAGAGATGCCCAGGCAGGAGGTCCTTCCCTCAGTGCTTAAGCCTTCAAAACTGATTTTATTTAGTAATAGTTCTTATTCCATGCAGAAACATGAGTGCCTCACTGAAACAATTCACTATCTATTGCAATAAAAAATTCAGAATTTTTTCCTATACAACATCTTATTACCAGATGGAAAGTGTCTGCAAGTTGATGTAAGGAACTCTGTGGATTGAAAAGAAATTTCTGCTGCTGTTTTATATGTACAGCTTTTCAAACACATTACAAACAACACCAAACTCTTTGCATTCCAGTCTCTGGTTCTCAGACACAATTCATAACGTACCCATCTGGAGAAATAAGTCACTTGGTTTCTGGGGACAAGGAACAGATTTTTTATTGTCATTAGTTCCTAAGGAGAACTTGAATAAGCAAAAGCACAATTCTTCAAGAAATTCCATCACTTTAAATACACCATTGAGATACTGTCATAACTTTCAGCTCAAAGAAATAAAAAAGGCAACGTAATAGAGTACAACAATACTAGTGTGCAATTAGCAATACTTTATTCTTCACTCTGCCTTGTGACTTAAAAAAATATTATGAAATCTTCCTGAAATAACAAGACTTTTTTTTGTAATCCAATAAATGCCATCATTTTGGTTGTTTTGGAAGGACAGAATTTTCATCATTTCTAACCAAAACAGACAAGAGGAAATCTTATTCTAATACCATTAATAGCATAAAAGTGCATGCACATGTACCCAATTTACATTCTTGATGATAATCTGATTGAAATTGGTTGTACCACATATATGTCTATAGCTAGAGATGTAAGTGAGAAAACCACTGAATTTTATTACCCAGTTGCCTCTCCCCAAAACCCAAACCTCTAGCCCTTTTTGCATACACTCCCCCATCTCATCATATGAGATAATGCTATGCAACTCCACGTGCAGTAATAGTTCATTTATTCTTCATCATTTTATGCCAAATCTTTGCAAAACAAAGATGGAAATCCACTCATCTGTAAAACATAACTACAGTGCAGGGAGATTGGAGATTAACTTCCCTAACTTTCTGGCTGCCTACTCACTTCATTCACAGTCTGCTACTAGTAAAGAAAAGTATTTTATTAATGAGGTAGGGAAGAACTATTCTTACTGAGGAGTCACATCTGAAAAGAAATTGCACTGAACCTCTCATGAAGCAGAGCTCTGCTTTAGCCAGTTCAGAGACCACACAAACTGTTCTGTTCACACAAACTGATCTGTTTTAACAAGTTGAGACAATGGGGTTTTATTTGTTTAAGAGGATAGGGAAGAAAAAAAAGTTACTGTGTACTGCAATTCAAATTCAATTTGTATGTGGCAATACTGGCATGTGCTAGCAAAGTTTCCTGAAAAGATTATCTTTGAGTGTTGTTACTGTGAATTTTCATCTCAATGACAGACAATATTTCATCAGATGTTTTATAAAAAGCTAAGACATGAAATTTGGGCTTTGTGGAGCCTGAAGAATAAATTCCCAGACCTATTCCAATCATCTTTCTTCAAATGTGAAAGGAAAACAAAAAGTCAAGTAAATTATAAAAAAAAGTAATGAAGTTATGCTCTTTGTAAAAAGCTGAAGACCACTACGGAGAAGGGAAGAAAGGTACTAGTGGATTTAATGACTACCCATAATAAACAGACTACCACCTTATTGAGCCCCCTTATTTTTTATGGCAACTACCTTTAGGTGGAGTACACATATAAAAACTTCCAGAAAAAATATCTCCAAGCATGTGCCTGTTCTTCTCATTAATGCCTCACTATTTCAGTGCCTGCAAGTAAATATCTATGCTCAAAACCCATCAGATCAGTAAGTTAAGTATCATGTGCAAAGAATATATGAATCACATCAGAAACATCTGAATAATCTGGAAAACATGATTATACCAACATAATAAAATCTAAAAACTCCAGATGCTTTCAAGCAACTATTATTCATGCTATTGCTCTGAAGTGAGACAATAGGATAGACTTATCTACCAAGTACATAAAGAAGTACACCCAAGGCTGCAGTGCCCTCACTGTGAGATAGATTTTCCATCCCACTAAAAACTATTCTACAGGCAGAGGCAGCTCCACTTTTGACTTAATGTGCAACATTTTGTTAAAAGAGTTCTGAATAAATGTTAATTTTCACTGAATTCCCTAGCAGTTTGACAGAGCTTTATATTCACAGCAAACACTGTGGTTTCTCTAGCACGTTAAACATCAGGAAAACTGTAATTTTCTTAAAGACAGGCATTGAAATTCATCTTGGCACCAGGGGATTTTCAAACTTGCTACCTTTTATCGTAATTTTTTTCAGTTTAGGGCAGAAGTTATATGCTGGAGGAATATCACCACCCACAACATATTTATTTCAAATAGTAATAAAAACATATGTGGCTGTAGGTAGTATGTGCAGACTTGAGATTTCCAGCCACACTGCAGTGACCTGTGGCTGCTTTACATGCACTGCTGTGACAGATATTTGCTTCATTGATCTCTTCTAAGCTGACCAATATTACCCACAGCTATGTGAAGGGCTGTCATTTTCTCTGAATGGATGAGTAAACTCAGATAGAGAGAATCCCCTATGTAAGCCACAAGGCTGAAGACATTTCCCAACCAGTTTGATAGCATCAAGTCTGTAAAACAAAAATTTCCATTGAAAAACAGTATTTTCCCTGTAATTTTTTTGTTTACACTTCCATTTAGCACAGGTTTTATCAATTAATAGCCTTCAGGTTCTCCAGATTTACAAAATAGTATCAGATGAGCTTCTCCAGTCCACTTGCTGAACACCAAAAGGAAGCATGTGAGTATATCAAAATACCTATAGCAATTTTTGAAAGTCCAGGTTTCCTTAATAAAACTGATAAAGTTGATGGTAACTGTGAAACAAGAAAAAGTTTTGTTTGCTTATAAAGCCCTATTTTTATTGAATTATTAAGTCTTCAGCAGAGAAGTATTGGTTTTAAATCAATACAGATGCAGAAGAAAATAGATGAGGTTGAGTGGTTGCTTCTCAGAGGAAGAAAAGAAAAGGAGAAAGGCTATAGAAATCAGAGTTTCCAAGATAATTCCCCAGTGGAAACAAATCAAGATTATGCCTCATCTTTCTATGTAAAAAACCACCATGATCCCTCTGAAGTCAATCGCACTATTTCTGCTGACTTCCCAAAATAAATCCCTAGTGAAGATTTCCAGTACAGAATGGAGGACATGCTTATAAACTACAGTATTGGAATACTATCTACTTCAGCATGGAGGAATCATAACTGCCACATGATTGAAAACACTATTGAATTTACAATGAATTTACAATCAAAAATCAAACCAGAACTTAAATTCCTCTTGTTACTCAAAGTGGGCCAAAGACAGTTAAACAACCACAGTTACAAAACAACTGAGCTACATATATGAGAACTATTCTCTTAGGAATAATGTTTTCTCACTATCATTACCTTACTAAGTATACTAAGAATTCTAGGTTACTAATTACATCAAGATTTTCTTTTTCCTTTGCAAAATCCAATCTCTGAGACAACAAATCAGAAGATTAGGAAAGCCAGTTATCTACTGACTTTTCTCAGAAGCGACTTTGCCAATAAACCTTCAGCAATTGTAAGGAGAGATTTTAAAGAGATCAAAAGGATCAAGAATGGAGAAAAATCTCATAAATTTATACTTTGCTAACTAGTGGATATTTGCAATGGTCTGTTTCATTCTTTGTGTCAATGATTTGCCCCCATTCAATGTTCTGAGACATGTACAGACAGAAGATTAAAAGGAACAAATCTTCTGCAGCCCTAGTCATGGATTTCAGTTCTACAGAATGAAGTCAGTTTCTTCCAGAGCTGGAAAATAATGGCAGTTGTTCAAGGACAGAACATCTAATTAGCAGATATTAAGACACATCATTAATACTCTTCAGCTGACTCCAAATAAACTATTAGCATGAATATCTGATGGGGAAAGGGATAAACTAAGTCAATACACATGAGGATTTTTCCATGTTACAAGCATGAGACATGTATAGAACTCCATATATTCTTCTAGGTCTCAAAACCTGTTTCAATGGAAGGATGCTTAACATTTTTCCTCTTTCATTCACCTCACTCAGCTCTGGACCGTGAAATAAAGTGACCAGGAAACAAATTTTGAACATCTGAGCATTCAAAGGGCTTATGAACATCTGCAGCATCCCTACACAAACCTGCATGTTATTTGAACTCTGCTCACATAGGTTCAAAATGAAGTGTGCCACAAGAGCTTGACAACAAAGTCAATACCAGTCAGTCTGCTCTTCAAGTTCAAACCTTTATAGTAAGACTTTTAAATATTATAAGCATCAAATTCTGAAACTAGAAGTGTTTCACTAACCAAAGAAAAATAATTATGCTCCAAAGTTTCAAAGGAAATAAACTTTGGTTGATAACCAAGGGGCTATGGTGTGCAGCCTGAAGTACTGACAGAGATGCTGTGACTGCAAAGGCAGGTAAGGATGGGCTCTCAAAGACCAGTCAGTAAGTTCAAATGATCAGTTGTCTCCTGCTGAAGGCCTAATAAAATAAAGGATCCAGCAAACTCAGTTCACAGACTTATTCAGGCTAAACTACTAGACACATTCAGTGCACAAGAGGCTATGGGGCAGTGAGATCTTTGTCTGAACATTAAGCATGTCTAAACATCCTTTTGCCAGTTGCTACTTGCAAAACTGGGGACATGACTAAGACATCAACACCACAAGATGTACTTCCAAAAGGTGTCACTGAAGTGATTCCTGGATCACACACTAGAAGTGAGAGCACAGTAAGGCCTCATGTTTGTTCACCACTATACAGACAATAAAGTGCTCATTAGTGATGGCTGCATTTCAACTGCAAGCACATGGATTTGTCTGCCACTATCCAAAAAAAGTTGGAAGAAGGACTAAGTACTCTTCACGTCCTGTCTTAAGGTGCAGAACAATATTGCCAAGTACCTATACTTCAATGTCTTCTGCAATTCAATAATAAATTAAATTATTCACAGAACACACTGTATATTCTCTTGTATGCAATGTAACAGTTAGATATTATTAACAGTGAAGTACCTCATAAAACAGTGAAAATTAATTATGTTTTCACAGAAAAGAAATAGCTTTGTGCTTATAAAACAGTTCAGTCTCTGAGGATCCTACCTCCTGCGCTGCTCTGGACTGCTGTAGAAAATTGGCAATAATTACACCTACCATGCCAGCTATCTCCAAGACAATTACTCTCAGGCCCAGAAAGCGGAAACAGAGCCCAAAGCGAGAAGTAATGATAAATACGCTCCTGCAAAAATATTGTTTCCAGTACCTGATTCTCTATTGCCTTTCTGTTTTTTGGATCATTAACAATTGAGAGCTGCAACTCTGCCATCTTTTTCATTTTGCCATCCATGTCAATCTTCTGGAAGAGGCTCTTGGTTTGATTTTTCAGCAGCCTAACAGTGTCCTCTTTCCCAAGCTTCTTTGCAAAGAGGGAAGCACAGGCTGAATGTATGGCAGTAACCCAGTTTTCCAGATCTGTCTGGCTTGTCGCCTGTGAAATCAAAGTTGCAATATTATGAGCAGATAAGAGAAAAAAAAGTAAAAATCAACAGCTCTAGGACATAAAGTGCTTGATGGGCTCACTATCATCATAGACACTTTATCTTAACCAAATGAAATAAGGTTTTTTTGTAAATAAAAAAGTGTGAGCTTTTCCTGCACTGTCATGACTTGTCTCCAAACTTCAGCTTCTGCTTCTTAGACCTCCATAGTCTGTATGCCCTAGGAGCACAACAGAGCTGTATAAGCTGTGGGAAAGATGTGACTTGCATCTTTCATCCAAATAATTAATGTAAACTCCATCAGATTGCAAAGATAAACCTCCACCTCTTCAGGTAACACAACAACAGAGAAAATTTTATATGTAAGACCTGAGAGAGGTATTTGCTTACTTAAAAAATATCAAATTAGTGAAGAGAGAACATCCAGGTCAAGAGAATATAATCTGCACAAAATGTCTGTGGAGATATGTACAAGTGTGCCTATGAATCAACATGTTTCTAGACACACAGTTCCACATAACCCTGTTCTTTATTAACATTTCCAGTGGTACACTTAAGCAGCGAAGATAATTAGATTATTTTTAGCCTTCTTTCTTAAGTACCTTGCTCAAGCAAACTCTTTGTGGCCAGCAGATTCAGGATAGAGCACACCATTCTCTAAGGGTGAAATGCTAACAGGTGTGAAAAAAAATGGATCATAAAGTTGACTTTCCAGAATCTTATGGTCAACCAGGTACCCAAAGTTGTCTTGCATATTTGTGATATTTTGTTCCTTTTGTTTCTGAACCATAATTGACTGAGCCATTTGGTATAATATCATATACCTGAAATCATAACATACACTTAATATTATGATAGTATAGTACAATAGTGCAATTATGTGATTAAGTCTAAGGCAGAAGCATGATGTGCGTGTGTGTGTGTGTATACAATCATATACATACATGTGTAGACTCAAAAACACATCCTAAAATGGAAACCACCACAAAGTTATGCATGCATCCTGTTACCTGAAATAGGTAGACATCTCCAAAAGAATTGCTGAGACAGAAAACATTTTCTTTCTTGGGATCTTCTGGAACAGACTGAACTATACTGTCTTCTGCAAACAGGGCATATCGAGGCAAACTGCTCTGCTCCATCGAGTTCCTTCCATAGGTCTCATGAAACAGTAGAGTACAACCTTTGCAGTTTAGAGGGACAAAAAACATAAGGAGAAAGTGAGTTCTGGATCTCCCATTTGAGTCCTTTTATATTAATGTTTTTGTGAATTAAGACACCCTTCAGAGAAAAGGAACTGTTTCATTCCTCTTCTGAAGTAGGTAAAAAAGGAAGATCTTCTAAACAGAAATACAGGCAAAATTAATGATGAGTTTGCCAATGAAAACTTGAAACAGACCTCTAATAGAGACACAACAAACATCTATGGACTTAAAAAATAAATCAGGATATTCCTCAATATGCAAAAGTTCAAAGCTAGGTAGGATGAGTTTGAGTAATCTGGTCTTGTGAAAAATGTCCCTAGCCATGGTAAGAGAGTTGGTCCTTTCCAACTCAAAATATTCTGTGATTCTAGCAAGGAACTCAGCCTATTAAATCATTAAGGCATTTAGAAGAGATTAAATCCTGCTTAGTTAAATAGGCTTTTGTGTTTCGTTATTAAATTGAACCAACTCTCTCACAACAGCCGTTTTCTTTGTATTTGTTGAAATGATTTGCAGAATCTTTTGTCTTCATACAACATGTTTAGTGAATAAACTTTTTAAATTTAAACCACATTGCCTCTAATCTAACTACAAATTGGAGATTAAGACAATTCTGAATAATTTGATACAGTTTAAAGGGGTTCAGCTTGAGCATGTTCAGTCTTGTAAATAAGAGTAGTATCTGAGGTATGAAACTTGTATCCAGAAAACAAGCTTCATCCTTAATCATGACAATGCCAAGGTAACAAGTGAAATTATTTCTGGAGCACAGCAGAAGAGACCTGATCCCAGCCCACAGCACTGTGACTACAATGCCATGTTGCCTTCGGCAGTGAAGCTGGTTAAAGAAGGGCCCATCCTCTCTATCCTCATCTGCCTTTCCTTCCTGCCACTGTCCTATGAAATGCAGCAGTCTGGCTGTTCAAGGAGTCATGGACTGAGTTCCACTTATAAAGTAGTTAAAATTATTTTATTATTATTATAAAATACATTACTATTACTAATACTAAAATACAAATACGGTACATCAGCATCAGCAGTTCAGTGGTAGAATTCTTGCCTGCCATGCAGGAGGCCTGGGTTCAGTTTCTGGCCAATGTAGCTCTGCCTTTTGGGTAACGGCTTTACAAGGAAAGAGGGTAGGTTTAGTTTTGATATTAGGAAGAAACTATGGGGTTGGGTGAAGCACTGGAACAGGTTGCCCAGACAAGCTGGGGATGCTCCATCCCTGGAAGTGTTCAAGGCCAGGTTGGATGGGGCTTTGAGCAACATGGTCTAGTGAAAGCTGTCCTTGCCCATGGCAGGGGTGTTGGAACTAAATGATCTTTAAAATCCGTTCCAAACCAAACCATTTTATGATTCCATGAAAATAACCTTGTTATAAACTAGATTTCTCAAGAAGTTCTTAAGCTAAACTGATTTCTCTGTGCATTCAGAGAAAATAAGCAAACCTTAATTCATTGGAGCACTTTAACAACAGAGGATTTGGTGATTTTTTAAATATAGAAGATAAATTAATACTATTCTACATCTATATGTATGCAAGAAGTAAGACCAGAATACTCCAAACACATTTTGAAAACTGAGGATAACCTAAGCAGTTTGAAAAATCTGAGGCTAATAGTAGATTCTCCATCAAGGCAAGCCTTTTGCAAAAGATATGCTCAAATTCAGGAATGAATTTAGAGAAGACCTGTGGCTGCATTACATAGCAAGTCAGACTAAATGATCACTAGTAATCCACAAATATATTACTGCTGCAAGCCCTACCCATATTCAGTAGAAGACTTGAAATTTAACCAATACAATAACTGAGTTTGCTAGGACTACAGCATTGTCATCTCTCCAGCCTCCTTTTTATTGTTTTCCCTTCAGATCAAAGAGGCACCACAACACAGGGCAGTGCCAAAACTGAGATTTTTGGCTGTCTTGCTGATTATCAATCTGCTGGATTTTCTTGGAGTGACACCTCTTTCTGTTTATGCACTTGCAAATATGCCTAGGAAATGGATATCAAAGGGAGACAGCTAAACCTGAAAAATAGAAATGTTTCTTTGGTGGATGATTTTAAGCTAGTTAGGTAAAAGCAGAGTCCTACATTTATTTTAATAATTTTTTAACATTTACACTTAATACTGCATTAAAAATCCAAGACACATCACTCAAAGTCATGTAAATTCAAGGGGAGCTTCCTCTAAGGTCAAATCAGAAATCAGAACCAAAATCAAGAGTTTTTTGATACTTATGTCTGATAAAGGGGAAAGCTGGGCTTATTAGAGTCTATGGGACACATTTGCTGTGAAAAGTTATGAGGTGGAATACACTGGTCTTCATAGAGACCAAATCCAAAGTGTACGAAAAGTGAGATCCATCAGAGGGATTTCAACATATTCTCCAGTGTCAATAAATGTACAAGAGTTGCAAGAGAAAGGGAAACACCAGAGGTTACTGATCAAATCATCTGTCGACTTTAAAGTTTTCAAATTAAGGAATCCAGTAAACAGAAATGCCTCTATAGCACGTAAGTGCACCTTTTCCTATTACAGTCCAAAGTGCTTGGAAGATTATTTTGGATAAGAATAAATCTTATAGAGTTGGTCCTATCCTTTCCCCTTGCCATCCCTCACTTGATCTTCTTTATGACACTGAAACGCTTGGAGATCTCTGCAGCTGAAAAAGAAGGACATGGTTTTTACACTCTACATATCAGGTATGGCTCTTCTGTAATTGTTTGAACGTAACAGGGCAAACTAAACCAGCAAAATCAGCAGCAAGGAGGAATGCACAAACTTCCACTTATGCATTTTAAGAAAGTGCATATTAAATTCTATTTTAAGTTCCCATACTTTCCCTACTTGCTATAACTGAGGATAAGTCATATTTTATCCGGACAGTTTATGTGCACATGAATAAAAAATTTTAAAAGGTATAGATTCATGTATGCTCAGGTCTACAGCACCCCAGGCACATCTTTGGATCAAATGAAGTGATCCCTGGAAGCAGCTAACTTCATAAGCTCTGTCAGACCCACTGGGACTGATTATTGTCCAAGTATTTTAATCAAAACTTGAATGGAAGAGGAAGGGCAATGGAAAAGCACTTTCCCTCGTTAAAATAAACTAATTACATGGGCAGATGGAAAAGAGAGTTCTTGGTACAGGGTCTTGGTGGTCCTCAGAGTAGAGCAGAGGCCTCAGGACATGTATACTTTGAAGCCTGGCAGGTAACCCAGATGGCTATAAGCCTTCTGCAAATTTGTAATTAAACACATCTCAACAGAGTGCAAAGAAACATGCTGATCTCTATTTGCATATGTAGCTATTTTAAGTCACAGTTTAAAATATCTTGGCTATTTAAACTTCAAGAACAAATTAAACACAGATTTATTCAAAATCCTGTATAAGGAGAACCAAAATGAGTGCCTTGATCTTGATATAGCATATTAAAATAACAGAACTATGTCTTGATATCCAGACAGGCAAGTTTATTCTGGCATTAGAAGTCTCCACAAGACAATAAAGGTAAGAGACCAAGGAAATGAGGAATGCATATTTAAAACAGCTAACAAAGTGGAAGAGACTCTGCACCATAAATGCAGACTCTGCAGCCATATTAACCACTGAAGTAAAAACTACTGTATCTAACACTTATAATGTTAGAAGTCAATACAGCTTTTTAAAAAGCTGCAGAAATTTGGGTAGCAAAAAGGGATGCAACTTGTTCAAGATCACCAATAAGACAATTTTATAGTAAGAAAATGAACATGAAGCACCTGAATTTCTTGCCAGAGCCTCAGAAATACCTGAACTACCAGTATACAATGTACTTCAGTTTAGACTTTTGATAGAATTGTTTAGAAACTAACTGAATCTCAGAAGAGGCAGGTCAAACTCATATTCGCACTTGGTAACACACACATAATAAGACATTGGACTGTTTTTGTACACACTTCTTGTAAGCATGAATCATGCTGATGATCAGGGTAAGTTATTTAAACTGTTCAGACTGCCTACATTTTGCTCCCTTGATATCAAGTCTCTGAATTATGAGGCAGAATTGCCTCATTCTAGTGAGTTTGCTTCTTTTAAATCAGCACTGTCAAGGACAACATTAGCAGCACTTGCTGTTTGCTGTTCATTTTTCCTCAGGTCTACACTTACGCAGAATTCTGAAAAGGGCAACCTGTGGGAAAGCTGTTATTTTCTCTCCTCTAGTCCCATAAATGCTAGGAAATTATTAAGTTTGATCATTTCCTTACTCATTAACTTAGCATTATATTTACTGAACGGCAAATCCTTTGGATGTAATTCAAAACAAAAAAAAAAAAGAAGCCTATGAACTCACCCTCCCCACAATAGACGTTATTTTCCTTCTCACAATTCCTGACACCCATATACTTCTCACAGCACCCTCTGAGCCATCCATGTACATGGATAGAGCAGTGCTGAGCACAACAGTCACATCTGCAATGTTCAATCCACCCTTTTAGTGGATTCCCTTCCCACGAGGCTGTTTCACAGTGGGAGCAGCCGTGGGAGATGAGAAGCTCGGCTTGCCAAAAGCCAGAACAGGTTGGTATTGCAGGGAATGGGCAAGGTGAAAGACCATCCAGGGAGAGGAGGTAGACTAGCAAGCCCTGGGAATGCTCCATGGCAACTATGCCTTGAGCACCACAGGGCTTCCCTTGCTGCTGTTGCTTCAACTCCTGTGCCCTGAACCACACATCTCTCTCTGTGTAAATGCTCTGGCACATGGAGTTCACCTCATCGTTATATTGCCACTTGAAAAGAACTAAACATTTTACATTAACCTATCCCATCTTTAAGTAAACCTTATAGAAGAGCCTAAGGAACTGTGACAGGGAACTGGGCACCAGTGACTTCTTCTGACCCTTAAATTTTGACTGCCTCCAAGACAGGTGTAACTTCAGTATTTTCCTCACTTTTGGTTTAATTTGGTCTTTGATCTCTGATAATCCAAAAGCATCTTCTAAATCCCCAATTCTGTGTCAATACACAAACTGGGAAATCAGACTAAATAATTCCCTCTGTGGTATGAAACCTAAGGCTGCACGAGCAATACCAAAGACAGTTGAGCACCACCTCAGTTCAGTGGGCTGCTTAGGCACATGCTTCACTTTAAGTGGTGGGTAGACATTGTAAAGGTAGGCATGATTTTCTGGTCCCCCTAAACCTGCTAACAGAAGCAAACATGAATGAAAGCAGAACTGCTGCTGCCAAGCTGAAGGATCGACCTTTTTACCTTTGAGTGTGACCCAGTACTGCTTCCACTTTCGCCGTGTGACCAGCTCCAGCTTCTTCTCCTTCTGCAGGGTCACCAAGGGTTTGAAGAACAGCCAACCTGCTTTACGTACCACTCCTTGCTCTTTCTCATACAACAAATCCAACTGCTCCAAGGAGCTGAGGGACTCGCCACTGGAGTCTTCTGTTTCTGACGAGGACTCGGTATTCTCCAAGTTCATCCTGCTCATCTCCAGCTCCCTCATGAAGTTTTCATAAATGTTCTGCCTCAAGGCATCACTGCTGACTGCGTTGGTGGATTCACTTCTCTGGGACAGGACATGGCTGGAGCCAGGTGACCATGCCAAGGTGGAGAGCTGTGATGGTGCCAGTGTGTCTGTAGTGAAGTCTGTTCTGCTGTCTAAGTATTCACTCCCATCTCTACACTTTGGCTCCTGTGTATAAAAGGAATTTATCAGTGATCAGTCACCAGAGCTAGGATCAAAAGACTCATCTCATTTGACACTTAAATTTGTTCCATGTTTAGCCACTTCCAGTGTCTTCATCAAGAGCCACCTCTTTTCACCATTACATTATTATGCTTTACCTCAGCAGCTGGTTACACCTCCAGTGCCACCATTCACAATTTTTTCAGCAGAACCTCATTAAACCCTAACCACTAAGTCTGAGCACTTCCATAATTCTGACACCTGTGAATAATCTCAAATTTCATTAGTAACTACTGTGGTTTCTACTGGCTGAAACCTGAGGTACTCTAGGAGACAATTACATCCTCATCTGAAACCCAGGGACCACTGCTTACATGTCAGTTTGAGTACAAACAGGAACAATGTCACAACAGGTTTTCTATTATTACAGGGTTTTCAATACTTTGGTGCTATCCTATTTCTGCAATGTGGTCTGATTTAGCTTCAGCAGAGCAATGCTGATTTTACCTCCATTTTCAATTTGTCATATAAGCTGTGCTTAGCCAACAAAAAAAAGGTCAGAAGTTGAGAATACTTTAAGCTTGTTAGTATTGATCAACTGACTAAAATCTAATCTAACAGAATATGTGATTTAAAAATAGAAAGACATGCTTGCTGACTGGCATGAATCCAGTCTCCAGACTGCAGAGGTGTGTATTTTCTGACTTGATGGAAACCCCCTAAGAGCTTGATTATCTCATCAAGCACTGATGGGCCTTTCTTCTAATTGCACTCTGCAACTTTATCCCTTGGATTGAGAAGGCTAGCCAATTTTATTTGAAATACTTAGGCCTGATGGTATGACTTCAACTTTGTCCATTTCTTTCCACTGCTTGTCAATATGGGACCTTATTGACAGATGGAACTTTTTCTTTCTTAAGCCTTTTCCAGTAATGTGTTGACTGCTCCCAACTCTCCTAGGATCCAGTGATGGACAGGGATTTTTGTATTACTCAAGACAGAGCTCCTTGGAGTAACTTCACTACTGAGAATCACACTATCCATCCCAAGAAACCATTTATTGTCTTCCAAACTCAAGCATTGCAAAAGTCATTTAAAAACAACCAAAACTTAAAAACATAAAATACAAAAAACATGTTGCTTTTTGCAGTAAAAGTGTGAGGGAAGAGAAAAAAAGAGATGGCAATAAACAATTCAAGAAGTGAAACTATTACCCTCAGTAATAATAAAGCTATTATGCTTTTGAGTTTAGACTGCTTTCTAAAAGCATTTTGTTGCTCATAGACTACTGTACATGAACAAAGTAAATAAACATCAGTCTCCTGTGAGCTGTTCTCACCAGCAGCTTTGAAAACAACTACTTTTTTGTTCCTTTGCTTCTTACTTGATGCTCTTCAAAACTGAAGCGGAAAACCTGTGCTGTGTTTTGATAGCACCAGGACCTCCAGCACACAGCCAAGAGCAACAGTGGGATTGCACGCCCTCTCAAGCAATGCCAGACAAGCTACTTCTCAAGCAGCTGGACACTGCTGGCCATGGCCTCACAAAAGCTAGTTTGAACTGAAACCCATGTTCCCTTTAGTACATTGAACTTCAGTCTGGCTTTTCAGATCACTGTCTGCTGATGAGCTTATTGCAGAGTGTTAATTAGTGTTCTCCAAGAGGAACTCGATAAATATCAAAGGTTTAGCTGTCTTTTATACAGTAAAGGGAGGAAAATTGACACAGGGCGTGCCAAACCAGGAAATAATCCTGCATGTAATGTGTTAATGCCACAGAGCAACGGTAGAACATAGATTATACAACTGCACTGGCCATCTGCAGTTCAGTGGGAAACTGAAAGCTTTCTCCACCCTTGTTTTAATTACTGTCACTGTACTTGTGTGCCAAAATCCTGCATTTTAATTGTTTGACTATTCTCTAGGAAGTAGTGTCCCCTTGAAAACATTAGCATACACCTTATTAAGAATATGTATTTCTTTCAGTCCCAAAGCACTAGTAAGAGATACAACACAAGACACATCCCATAAGGTGTCTGCTGTGAAGACCCACCACAGAAACAACAAACAATAAAAAGGGTGGGATACAACCTGTCCATGAACAGCCACTACTCCCATCCTATGTTCTCTCCACACATAGAGAAAGAGGAGAAACAAGGAAGTACCACACCAGAGTAAATGGAGAAAGGAACCAAAACGAATATATACACTTCATCATAACAGCATCACCTACATTTTTTTTTCTTAAAGAACTGAACTGGCAGAATCAGGCAGTCTCTGCTGGTCCTTGTGGAGGCTGTCACTGTAGCAGTATGTGTAACTGCTGAAAAGGTTTGACCTAAGTTGGCTGGTCTTGGTGGTTTCCCTGCCAGGAGAATTTCTGCTCATTTTCCCTTCTTTGCATCTACTGATGATAGAAAACTACCACCATTTCTGCTTAGCTATATTTCAAGACATCTCTCAGTGTTTGAGATATACTCTGGAATAGTTAGAGATTACACAAAAGATAAAGGAACTAAGATATCCATTAGACAAAGTGATGCATATAATAATTAGCTCTAAAGAACAGCACAGGAAACAATGCAGCCTGCTACCTTTATTAGGACCCAAGCTAAAAGGAGACTCTAAAACCAGTTTTCAAGTCAAATAAAGATGTTGGCTCAATGTGCTTTTAAATTCTCTTTACATCCCACTTTAAGGGCTCTGGCCTATAAAGTCACAAAATTTCAGATAAGACTCCAATTAAAGAGGCAACTTCACTTAATTGGAAGAACCTTTCTTCAGCAGCTGTTTTTGGTGTCTGGACTTTCATTTTACACAGTATTTGCTTATTTTCTCCATGTTACAGAGTTGCGTACTGAGTTTACACCACCCTCTTTTGCAGTATCTGACTGTGTAGCAAGTCTACTAAATTCTGTCCGTAGGTGTCACATGTATCACATACACCTTTCAGCTCACACATACTGTATTGTGATACAGCATCACTCCAATGCCACAGATTAAAGTAAATGACAACATTCTCTTCAGCAGAGTACCAGTGATGCACTGAGGGAACACATATGCAATAAAAGCTCGGTCATGGAACAGAATGAACAGCAAGTCTTGATATAAGACCATTATTAAAAAGGCAAACTCAATTCTAGGATATATCAGATCAAGTCATAAGGAAGCATCTGAGTAACTGGACAGGGCACAGCCAAGGACTCCTGTGGAATATCCCATATGCAAATCTGTTTGTGTATGATTTAAAACAGGTCCAAAGGAAGGGTGCCAGAATGAAAAGGAAACAGACTTCCTATCTTAACACAGGAGACCAAGGATAGTCTGCATAGCACCCCAAACATGGGCCAAGAAAAGATATGATTTCTTTAAATAAATCGTAACAGATTAATAGGGAAGAACAACCAATGTAGCAGGCAATGCTGACATCAGGAAAAACTGGCTGGGACTACATTTACTCTGTCAGTTACCAAGCATTAGAGTAAGAGGGTTTGGAAAGAGCCTTCAAGATGCAGAAAAGCCTACCTGTGTTTAAGCTGCAATTTGTTCACAAAGAGGATTAAATTCCACTGCCTTTCGAGAGTCAAGGGTCCAGCCTCAATATCGCAAGCCAGTGCCTTCTGGTCCTGAGCCCCCATGAAGCAGGCAGCTTGGCTGACTTGTTTCCACTGGGGTACCTGGAAGGACCTATCCACTCAGCTAGCACCAGCACTTAGGGCCACTTAGAGGGAAATATTCCAGCTTTCACCCACATTCAGCCCAAGTGACTCACATTCAGTTATTAGTAATGCACAGAGGAAGGGACACATTGTTCAGAGAGAAGCACAGAGACTACAGCTGCTGAGAACAGTCCTGCAAATGGGGACTAACCATCTGACAGATCATAATCATGCGCAATAATTCTGCATTTTTAAGCCAAAGGACCCAGTGAGAGTATAATCATTACCAAACTACAACACAGCAACCCCCAGAAGAGACAGCAGGTTACTCAAAGCTTGCAAGATGGAAAAGAACCAAGCAAGCCTCACAAGGAACTGCAAAACTATAAAGCATTCACTACTTCCCTCTTATCCTTCCTGTCGCTGCATACTTGGCAGGTTAAAATCAATGACTAACCATTTCCTATGCCTTTTTCTAAGAAACCACCATTTTTAGAGCTAGGGCTGTTTTCCGTCTACCAGAATCTGATTCAAGCTTGATGCAATCTCACCAGCCAAACTTCCTTGCTGTGTCTGAAGTCAGTTCACTGCACAGTGAATTCAAAACAGCTATGAATCGCACACCACAAATACCATTCTGAAAATGTCATAACTAAGTAATACATAGCAAAGGTCTGGGATACAGAAATCATATGTAAAGCCTGGCAGTAAAATCCAGAACAGCTACAGACATTGAAACCAGTAAGGAATCCTGGAACACGGCACTGAGGCTCTTCAGTGATTCCAGTTTTTTCTGTCTTCTCTTTCACAGCTAAATAAGAAGGTGAAAAGACAGCATCTGACAAAACACATGAGCAGGAACTCACAGAATTGATCCAAATAAATGGTTCTCATTTTCATTTCCCAGTTCTGTAGCCTCTACCTAGCCCGCGGACCGGCAAACCTTATGTTGACCTCATTTCTGAGCCTAAGAGTCTGTCAGAGTTTTACATTGCAGTGACAGATGCCTGTTAAGCACAGTATCTGTCTGAATTTCAGCACAGGAGACAGCATTTGCTCTACATGCCACATAAAGCATGTATTATGATCTACTGCTTATCTGCTGCCTAAGTTGCAGAAGTGGGTGTTCTCTTAACTCTCTGCTAACTTTCTGAAGTGGCCAGAACCTCCTCAATGTTGCTGAAAGGGTGCATCCTTCATTTAGGGAAACACAGGCACTGTTCCTATGTAAGAAACACTAGGGAATACTTAAAAAAAAACCAAAACAGTCTCTGCCCTCCATCTCAGCTTGTAAACTCACGTGCAGAGCCCAGGCAGAGTCTGGTATTTCATGCCCAATTCTGGGGCCTACAGCTAGAGATGAGCATTTCATTCCTGACCAGAGGCATCCTAAATTCCTATTAATGGGATTAAGTCTTAAATTCTTCTGAGGAAACATCCTTTCCCTCCCTCTTGCCCTCCTCCCATCTCCTTCTTCACACTGCCATCTCCCAGTGGGCCAGATGGCAATTGAAGCTTTTCCGTCTGGTGAACTAAGCTGACACAGAGGAAGGAGGAGGTTGCTTCACATAATGTGTTCAGAGAAGGTGGAGGCAGAACCAGCAGCACTGGTCAATACAGTTGCTTGTCTTGCTAGAGATGGACTGACAGTGAAAGTAAAGTGATGAAGCCAGCAACACAGACAGGGAATACCTGCAAAGATAGTTACAATGTCCTTCTTCTGCTGCACCTTCTACACTCTTTAGATAACATATGCTGATTCACAGCATATATAAATAGCATTATATTTTCATAGTTGAAACAAAGGAAGGCTTAAAAACTCCCAAGTCACTCTTTAAGTAATGCAATGATTTCAAAAGCAAATTCACTGAGACATTAAGCTGCAAAGACTGGAGTTAACTTAAAAGGGGACAAAAACAAGAAGGGAAAATTTGCACACACAAACATGTATTTTTTTGCTGTTGACATTTCAGACAGCACCAGGGATGCAGTACTCTCATAATTTCACAAATTATTAAATGAGATAAGCAAGTAATCATCGTGCAAGAAAGACAAATATGATATACTTGTAAGAGGAATCTACAAACCCACTTTCAGATGCTTAGGCTGGGTTTGTACATACCTGCAGCTTCCTTTTCTTCCTTGACAGACTTCCTGTCCAGTCACTGATGCGTCGCATTCGGTTTTTTAATGTATCCTTCTTGGATGCATCCTCACTAAGTGGCTTAGACTTCCTGCATGGGAGCGTGTAGGAGGTGTAACGTGCAGGACTTCCCTGCTCTACCCTGGAGGGAACATCAATGTCTGAGGCAAAGGAGACACGGTTGCTTAGACTACCAGGAGTGTCAATATACTCATCAGACAGCCTGATCCCAGGTGGAGGAGTGCTTTCCAAATTTGTATCCTTATAGAGATCTCGGAGTGAGGAAAGAGATGAACTTTGGTTGAAGGACTTCTTGTTGTCGCTTGTCGGGAAACTCGCATGAATGCTTGTGTCTGGAGTGCTTCTGGTTAAAAATGAACCATCCAGCTCATTAATATCCCCAGCATTTCCCCAGAGAGAGTCATACCATGAAGACTCGGAGCTGAGAGAGCTTCCTTTACTAGATCGAAGCCTTGAATCTGTAGGTGACAGGCGATGGCTTGAAGAACAATCTGCACTGGAGTTCCTTCTGACATCCAGCAGGTTATTTGGCTTAGATTCCAAGGCAGGTGAATACCTCAGCAACTGCACTGGTCCATTGGACTCCTCAGTCGGTACCTTGCTGTTGTTGCTGTTGTGGAACTCAACCCTCAAGCAACCATCCAGCTTCCCCAGTGTTTTAATGAGAACTTTCGGACTCCTCCTGTCCCCTGATGGGGAGGCTGACACAAGACTCTCATTCTTTCCATAGCAATTTAAAATGTGGCCATTGCATTCTCGAGAGGCAGCATGATTACTTTCAGCTTGAAGGCCAATATAGTGGAAACCATTCTCTGGCAAAAACATTGCATTATTTCCTTGGCAGTAGTCCCCTGAGGCATTTGTCCTGTGTTTGGCATGGGCATTGCTTTTGGAGACCTTCATCACAGTGTCACCAAGTCTAGATGAATAAGGCTGACTACTCTTGAAGTGTGAAAGGCAGCTTCTGGCAAGAGACCTTGATTTGTAGTTTGAGCCACTGCTGGTATGTCCCCATCCATGTACAGAGCAAGATTTTTCATCTTTAGCATGAATGCTGCGGATTTTCAGAGAACAAGGCTTCTGCTTGGCACCAACTGTAGCAGCAGCTTGATTTTTTGATCCCTGAAGACTGTATTGGCTTTCTGAATTCCCCATTTTCCACTAAATTAAAAAGAGTTTCATTAGAAACAATAGCTAGAAGACAGAGCAAAAATAGCAGGCCATTTTTACCCTTTACACAGGAAAACGCCTATTTAAAAAATGATATGAAACAATTGTTTCAAAAAACCCATTAAATAGCCATGTTCTATGTTAAATTCATAACTGAATATATTTTAAGGGCTGACTAGGAAAGCCTGTTCTCCGTATGGTTCATTACCCTGCTGTTATAAAGCTGGAATCTAACTCCATTGAAATCATGTCAACACCTTTCTCCACCCACACACTTGGCAACATCCTTATAACTTACAAAGTCTCTGGCTCCCAAGAACAATGGTATAATGAAAGGGGGACAGCAAGATAATCATAACTTAGACATAAAATGAACTGTACTTTCAGAGAAATCCCTTCTGCCAGGAGAAAAGCCCACTGCAGTTTCAGTTTAATTGATTTCTGTGCAACCAAGTGTTGCCTCAATAAAATATTCAGTAAACCCCAGCTTTGTGTTTAAATGGAGTTAATCTAGGAGAAAGGGAAAAAAAAACATGCCAAAAATCAAAGATGGTTAGTGAAAAGCCTCATCTTCCACTACAGCACAAAACTGCATTATATTCATTCAGCACAGCGCAGTTTGATAGTTCACTTAGGAAAATGCTCTTCGGCTCTTCACAGAATTCACAGTGAATGGCACACACTGGAGCAGTTACATTGCCCCAGGGAGGTGACTGAAGATTTCAAACCTACATAAAATGACTCCAAAACAAAAAAAGTTTTCTCTTCTTTTTGTTACTCAGAGTGAATCTGCAGTTTGTAACTTAAAGAAACAACATTAGTGTGGTTTTTCCATGGGCACTATGCTGCTTTACATATTGGATCTCAGACTATCACTCATAGGAGAATACACTGCCACCTCATTAAAATTTCATAAAAATAAGCCACTGTGAAAGCATGATCTTATCTTCTAGGGTTTGTATATGTTTTTAACATCCCTACTTCTAGCCCTTAGCACTTTTAGATTAAAAGTGTAGTATAAAACAAAGAGCAAACCTGTAGGATCACTCTTAAACACAGATAGAGTTAGTAGTTAGCATGCTCTGCATTGTCTTCGTGACCAGTTGCTTCGCTTGCCAAACCAGGATGGAGTTCGCATGCAGCCTTCCTAGAAAACAACAAAAAGACAAAAGAAGGTTTTTAGTCAAATAGAACTTACACTTTACATCTGCTGCAAGTAAAATTAATTTTAAAAAAATTAAAAATAAGACAGAGGTTACAAATGGAGAATTCTGGTGAAGGGGACTCCTGGACTTAAGATATACATTTTTATAAACATCCTTTAACAATTGGCATTGAGTTAGTGCAAATAAGTCAGTAAGTGTTTTATTTTCTAACTCTGTCCTTCTCCCATCTGACTGACAAGTAAGGACTGAGCGCCCTCCAGTTTTCATTTTGGAAGACCAATTACAGTTGTCAGGATTGCGCAGTGATCCATTACAATGTGGACCAAACTGATCAGAGCAATGTCCCACAGCATCTGTTTATTCTTCCCCAAGCCTGGATTTCAACTATGACCTTTGCAGCAAAAGGCCACCATGCAGTTCACTCCAGCAGCTACCCAGTAACCTCCTTCTTTAGGCTTGTTCTGATGGTAAATTAATCTACCAGTAAAACAACAAAAAGGCAGCACCAAGCATCACACACACCTAAAGATAACAAGACTCAAGTTCTTCCTAACACTCTGAATGTATCAGCTCTTCACTTGGCACAAAAAGGCCACAACTCAAAGCAAAAGGACTGAAACTGGATCTCACAGAACACATCAGCAGTGTAGGGATTGAAATACTCACGAGAAATCAGGTACAATATCTTAAGACTCAGTTTTGAAACATGCATTTTAGCTAGAAACCATTCTTAATACACTACCACCAAAATTATTCTTTTCTGACTAAATTCTGTGGCTACTGTTCATAATTTTCAATTGAGTACCTACCTGATTTGAACACACTGGATTTTGCTCTTTTTGACTCTTTCAGTGGCTATTTAATGTATAAGAACCTTGAAGATATTTAAATTAATGCACTGGTAATCTAGGTACTTTTCTAACCTTACCAAAAACAAAGGTAAAGGCTGCAAACTTGAAGAACTTGCAGAAGTAAAAGCAGTCTTAACAGCAAACCTAGAAAAAGGTTAGCAAATAAATTACTTAGAAGAGATATGATAGAGATGCTACAGACCTATAAACACAAATTCACGGTTGTTACCACAAAGATATTTGACAAAACAGATAAGCCACAGAAATCTCGTCTTACACTTGAAAAAAATTTGTTTAACTTGCTTATTCTCTCAACAGTTCGGAAGGTTGCCATTTATGACACTCTTGCCTTGTAGGTTTGCTTTGCCTATGCTGCTAAGCACACTCCTTTATGTTGACAGTTTTTAAGCTGTCATGTACAACTTGGATTGAACAAAAGACTATTGATTCAAGGTTAACAGAAGACAACAAACAAACTTCCTAAGCTTCAAGCTGACGAACAAATTGCTAACGCACAGCAAAACTGCCTTCCTATATCCAAGAGGGACGGATCACAAACAAGTAATCAGTTTATGTTCAGAACTTTTCATCTGGGAGCAGAAAGTACTTTCAACAAGCTTATATCTATTCATAAGGAAACACTGAACACAATTTGTCTAAAGTAACAGGCAAAAAGACCATCTGGTCTCCACAGTGATTGTGCAATGGTTAGGTAATCCTTTTAACAGAGTAGGTGAGCAAGCTGCTGTCATGAACCTCAAAAGACAGACCTTCAATTCACTGAGGCTCGAGCTGCCGCTACCAGGGTCCATTGTACGTCTGATCCCATACACAGGCCACATAATGGGTGAATGAATAGATTTATCTCAGGGTACAATGTTTACAAAACAGTGTCTCAGTCTGTGCAGGAATCAGTCTGCACTACAACAGAACAGTCAATAAATCACATAGAAATACCCCCAAGGGCTTTTTCTCAGCATCCTGGCCATCCAGAAGGCTATGATAGGCTCAACATCCGCACATGCTATGATAGTCTATTGGGGCATCTATGGGGCTGCACAAAGACCATCACTCTGGAAATCAGCTGCCATGCCTTTCTCTTACTTCATACTTGCATGAAGCAATTTTATTTCTGTTAATTCCAACTGGTGGAGCTGGAGAAGAGCAAGCCAGCTTATACCCAAAGGCAGTGTGATACAGGCTGGGTGGTGGTCATGTACAAACTCTGGCTGTGCTCACTCCAAACACTCATGGTGTTTTACAATATTTGATCTGTGGAAGCCCTGGAAATTACAGTGCAGGGGACATAGTTTGGCTTCCACTGTGTTTCTCACAGCAACCTACTACTGCAGAAGACAACATGCTTTTCTTGCTTCCTATGTAGAGGCATGAATACTTCTTGTGAGTAGAACTAGTTTCTATGAATATTTTTGGCAATTATAATCAGCATAATTAGAAAGCAGCTCACTGTGCCTAAAGATGACTATTAAGAGTTTATTTACTTTCAATTATAACCACATTCCTTTAAAAAGAAGTTTTCAATCTTCACCCTGGTTCCCCTTAAAAAACCCAGCTATGCAAACATACTAATCCAGGAACCTCATGATCCCCACCACACCCAATCATTAACACCAGTCATAACCCTAGAGCTAAAAATGTATTTCCCCACCTTGAGGCTTCTCCACATAAAGTTCCCCTAGATATTTTTTTTACAAACACACAAGCTCAGGTGTCATTCCAGAGAAACACAAACACACAAGCTCAGGTGTCATTCCAGAGAAGTGCCTGCCACCTATATTCTCTCATTCACAAGTAGACTGCTTTATGAATCCCAGAGGAGAAAATTACTTTCTTCGATTAAGGAAAGCACACACACAAGTAGTGCTCAGCAACTGCAAGGGTGCTTTCCTTTCCAGTCTTAATGTCTCAAAGGTTTACAAACTAAACTCACTAACCAAAGCTCACTAAGCAAAGCTGGATCAGAACAATAATATCCCAGTATTGTTTGCTCATGTGATGTAACAGGGAATTATTGTATTATGAATGACCTGAGTCAAGGGGGATGGGCTTCTGCACTGCTCTCATCTGCTACAGTGAGAGAGTACAGAGTCATGAGCTGGCTGAATGCTCCACAGTCAGTGTCAGCATCGCACAGTGGTCATACACCAGTTACAAAAAGGTAAGAGTCTGCTCTTCCTAGGGAGGTTCAGTAGATTCCCCTCACTGAGACTGACAATATCATCATCCAGAATGTTGGAGCAGCTCAACTAATGCCAATCCCAGCAATGTTAGACTTTAGTCTGGAAGTTACCCTCATGAGACAAACACATGTACCAAAGATATCTCTCTGATGTATTTTGTCTTGAGTTCCTCTGGGCGGCTGGCTACAACAAACCTTTACTGGTAGATGACTAATAAGTGATCTACAAACCACTGAAGTTGAAGCTTCCTCACAAATCTGCTGAAGATTTATGTGGAAGTGGATTCTCACTTTCCTAAACATGGCATTCATGCAGAAGTGGCAAAAACAATGACAAAATGACCAAAAAAAAAAAAAAAGAACAGTATGGATTGGTCCAGATGAGAACATCATCCCATCAAATTGGCACCAGTGAGTGAGGGCTTATTAAGAAATGAAGGAACTCATGAAAGTCTTCAATGTTATCAGGAACAAAACTTTTCATGCACAGCAGAATAGCTTAAATTTAAAACCTCCCATCATTAACAAGGAAAAGGCATTTAAAAGAAGAGCTAGATTAAAAGCCAAGAAAATAGATCAGAGCTAGAGCTAGCTGCTTCATTCCTACAAAATAAGAGCCTATATAAAATCATAAAAGTTGAAAAATATCTCTAAGATCACGGAATCGAACTGTTAATCCAGCATTGCCAAGGTCACCAGTAAACCATAGTGTCAAATCCACATGCCTTTTGAACACTTTCAGGGCTGGTGATTCCACCAGTTCCCTGAGCAGCGTTTTCCAGTGCCTAACCACCCTTTCAAGTGACTATTTTTCTTTTTTCTAATAATTAAGATAACTTCCCCTGGAACAACTTCAGGCCATTTCCTCTGGTCCTGTCACTTGTTACCTGGGAGAAGAGATCAACTCCCATCTTCTCAGTTCTTCAATGACACACCAGGACACAGTTTAAACTTTTTAAGAAATCCAATGGGAGGATTGTTACTTTCTCCAGTGCAGTTCCTTTCAAGAGCAGATAGGACTCTTACAAGGAGTACCTACCACCAGACAGTCCCTCACAGCCATCCACATGGGTATAAACATTTGCCAAAGAAAGGCAGAGCTTCAACTCATTCTGCAGTGACATAAATAAGTGTGCAAAGGGCCTTTACATATTAAGGGCAGAGTGCATCCCATCAGCTACTCACCAGTGATGAAGCAAGAGGAGTCATGTGCTTTCTGCTGTGTTTAAACACTCTGTTTTTACAAGAACAGGTAAGGACTCCCAACCACAGAGCAGGGCTGTGTATGTGGAATGGGAGGCATGGAGAGGAGAAAAGGCAGTGCCAGGGTCTCTACACATGCAACTGCCCTGAGTGTCCAGCTCACAAGGTCAGCACAGGAAAGTGTCATCAGGATTAGAGAAGCTGGGATAATGGAGCATCTAAAAGTATTTCAGAGTAATAAAAAAAAGGAAACTGAGAGTCCACTCATTTATATGAAATTACCAACTTGTTTTCTTTGAACGGCAGATCAAGTTAGAAATGTTGCAGGAGTTTTTTGATGTACATCAACTACACTAGTGGCTTTTTACATCAGGAAAAGACTTTTGTGCTGTTTTTTTGGTTTTTTTAATCACCTTAGCAATTCCTATATTTTCTTTCAAACTAGTTCCATATCCCCTTTCACCTAATGGTTAAAACACTGTCAATTTTAAATGGCTTACAAAGTCTTTGAAATTGTATATAACTAATTTTCAGATACCAATGTCTTCATAAATTTTCAAAATAATCACTCTGCTTTGTGAATTCTTATAGGGATACAGAATTACAGATTTGAAGCTTTAATTAACTTTTAATCTACCCTGGCTTTTAGTATGAAAGTAATATAGAATGCTAGAATGTGAACTTGCTCTCCCCTGCCTGCATGGCTGTGTATGGACAGATATGTGAAATTAATAAGGGGGGCAGGTTAGCACAACACTGTAGATGGATTAAATGTGGAGTTTCTTACTGGAAACAATTTACTGTATATTTTATAACTATGCACTTTGGTCACATGCTCCTACAAATCAGAAGCAGATTTCTTATTTCTGCAGTCTCAATCACATTCCTATTATAAAAATATACCATAATAATTACACTGTGGTATTCTTGGCAGTCCACTTTGCATTATATATCACTGTATTCAAAGAATGAATAACTAAAACACCACAAGTATGCCTGTATTAAAAAAAGGACTATTTTGTCTTAAAAATTTCAATTTGAAGCCAGCATTCCTCACTCATTCATTAGGTTCTATAGAATTCTAACCTCCTGTATTAGGAACTGTTTGGTAGCCTACAGATCAAATTAAAGCCAATCATTTTTCTCATTAAACATAAGTAGCCATTACAACCCCAGACACTTCTTTTCATGCTGTGAATCATACCTACATTGCATATGGACTTCTAATTTCACACCTGAAGCAAAAAAGGGACACCTTCCTTTTCCAGTTACTTCTCTTAAAATAACATTAATTCCAACAGGTCTACACAACATCACAGCTATATCACATCAGAATTACACATCTCATACCTGGTATGTGATTCTATCTTTTATTCAATCCATTCTTCTGGGTCCCAGACACTGGCAGCTTAACTAAATTAAGCCCTATAGCTCTCAAGTTAGTGCAATATGGAAGGCTGACTCAAGCCTGAAGATCCTTATCATATTAAACCAGTGCTGATACAATCTAAATCTCTAGGGTCTTGCTTTTCTCTGGCAAAAAAACAAATTTCACCATTTGTAAATGTTATTAAATTTATACACAATGGCTAAAGTGCACATCCATTTAAATAAAAGCTATTAAGCTTGTTGGAGGAAAAAAAAAACAACACCAGGAGTGCCAACTAATATCTTTGCTCAACGCAGTAGCTGCAGCAGTTAAAGTACTTTGATATGTCAAGGGGTCTATTTCCCACAATGGAAGGGGAAATGAACTCAGTGATCTGAAAGGTCTTTTCTTCTCAACCTATTCCAGTTGTAAGCATACTGTCAGGTCCTGATGCAGATTAACTTGGTGCTTTCAGGGGATTTCAAGGCCTGAGGACTCAGATGGGGAGGATGGTGCACCTGAAAGGAGCCACAATGAGGCTCCAGCATCGTTGCCCACACTGGGCTGTGGAGTGAAACACTTTGGAGACAACTCAAATCTGCAGGCTTTGCTTAGACAAACACCTGAAGAAGTCTCTCCCTCAGCCCTCCTCACTTACAAGAACAACAACAGGGTAGACTGGGGCTTTCTGGTCAAACCAGAATTCCCAAAACTCTACTAGGAACATATGTCCTTCTTCTTTCTTGTCTGTTTCAGTAGCAACCACTTCATGCTACCAAATACAACCACAGTCAGCAGGTAGCTTTGGGGATATTCTGTCACACACCCCCACTCAATACTGTAGGTGCCAAAACAGCAGCTTTGGAGAGGGTAGGAGAAAGGTTACTTTTGGACTAGGACACAGCTCACAATGCCATACCTTGAGCAGCCCCACAGATCCTACCAAAAGGAGAAGCAAACGGCAGAAAGGATGAACAATCTGGACAGCAGCATTAACACATTCTGCCCACAAATGTTCTTTTTGGCATAACACATTCCAAGTTTGCTGGACCAACTCCTAACCCATGGCACCAGAGAAAAACTTCCATTAGCAATTGGCAGAACAGCAGCCTGAGGGATATGGGCTGGAGTGGCTGCAGGACTCCCCAGTGCCTGTCACACAGCCTGCCTATTACACAGCCTGCTCCACAAGTGGGAGAGGGCAACCACACCACGTTTGGATGGTCCTTTCAGTTTACACATTCATAAGCGACACACCTGAGAATGTCGATTCCAAAGTAAATGCTTTCCTACCTTCAGCTCTGGGACTTCCTGATCAAGACAGAGGATCTGGGAGTTAGACACCAAAAGTAAACTTGAGACACAGTCCTTTGGAAAATTGAAAGCAGATCTTGATTTTTGCATGTTAAGAGCTCTACAGCAGTAACACAGCTTAAGGCTTCTTTCCTGTACCCTTGTAGCACCAACATGTTACTCACACATTAAAAGAACAAAAAGAGTACACTGAGGATTAGGTTTCCCTACTAAAAAACTTGCTTTGCAGCTTCACAGCTACAGAGTGATCTATTCAGAGAGTCCTCTCTTCCATGGTACATAGATATCCTTTTCCCATTGAAGGTGGTCAGATAAAATAAATTCCAGCCCTTGCCTCTAGATTGTAACTTGCTATACATTGTATAACATTGTCGAACCATCCACCCTAAAGGAAAAGAAATGCATGATTTCCAGAATGAAGTCACCAATGTACAAAATTAACTCAGTGACCACATCAGCAACAAGCATAAACAAAGCTGTAAACTTTGATTGCATTGCGCAAGTAATTAATCACCCCTCTTAAAAAAAAAGGGGGGGGGGGGGGGGAAGGGGTTGGAACATACTTCCCCATTTCTTGGGCATTTGCGTCTTTTGTTATTTTGTCTGTGCCACAAAACATAGCATTTTCACAATTCCTGCACAGTTATGTATCGAAAATCTACACAGAAAGATCAAAACCTGTGCAAGACCTACCTCTGCCAGATACAGAAGCTTTGGTTTTCCATCCCCAGTTCAGTAGTGGTAGTAGTGCTGACTGAAACTTTTTCCTCTAACACTATATAAACAACATCCTTTCTTGGATACACTGTTTATCATAAGTCACTCTAAGTACTATCGAGAATAGACAGAATAATAAAAAAATTAAATATTCGGAGGGATTATTCAACATATTGTATTGGAATGGTGACTTTAATGTTAAAGAAACCACAGTACTATCAAACATACTTTTTCGTACTTTGCCTCAAAAAAAAGCCCCCAAACTAGCCCTGTTATACTGGAGCTGTAAATGATCCCAGCAGTGGTTTATTTAGCAATTCAGGCAGTGCAGTTTGACAGATGACCACCAAGAATTATTTTCTGGAGGAAAACCATTCATCTTAGGTGCAGCCTCTGGTAGCAGAGGCAGTACAGGGGGTGCAAGTCCTGGCACCTCAGCAGCCCACTTTGCCTCCGTTTTCAGAGGCTTCCCAAGTCCTTCCCTACTTTCCTTGCACTGCTCCAAGTCTGGCCGGCAGCTGGTGAGCGAAGAACTGCCTGTTGTCCCCCAACATCCCCCTCGCCGTCTCCAGTCCCACTTACCTTCCCCAGGGCACTGTCTTCAGCCTCCTGACTGCCCAAGTCTTGCCCCAGGAACACGGACACGCAGACACGCTGCCTGTCCCTGCCCTGGGCATTGCCAGGAAACTGTGCCTAACACTTCAAAATGCTCAGCCGTTAGGAACTAAAAACAGATCCTGTGCGAAGCTGGATGTATTTTTGTCTACAGGCAACACACCCTCCTTCAGTTCAGTTTTTTCCATTGGTGGAACAGCATGATGCAGACTTAACCAGAGGGTGGTTTTCCACGGTTTTCCGCCTGAAATGATTATGCGGGCCAGCCTGCCACGATGCCGGGCAGCCGCCGGGGAATACACCGTGACTGAGCTCTTGTCTGACCCCACATTCCTCAGCCTCCAGGCTGCTTCCACAGGAAAACTGCTTTGGAAGGCTGCTCAGTGGCAAGGGGTTTGCCTGCCTGAAGGTGGTTCCAGGGTCTCCTCCTCTTCCCCCCCCTTCCCGCCCCCCCTCCCTCCTCCCTTTTTTTCCTTTTTTTTTCCTTTTTGTGGGTTTTGGGGTTTTCTGTTTTGTTTTGGTTTTTGTTTTTTTGTTTCTTTTCCCAAGCTTGCTTGGAAGGAGTGGGTAACCCTAAAATCCTTGAGTGAGACACACCAGCAAAAAATGTAATTCCTCCAACCACAGCAGGAATGTTGAAGTCCCAAAAATCCACCCTTAAAAGCAGCTCTCAGTTGTGTTTAACAATTCTGCACAACAGCATCACATATACAACCGCAAACTCTGGCACTCTCTTCCTTGCTACTTTCTTTGTCAGAGGTTTATACTTTCCAATGGAAAGAATTAATTGTTTTTTAGTAACTGACCTAAGAAAAAAGGTAACTCTTTACATGCAAATGGAATCCCTAAGTTTCAATATACAGAGCTAAGCTGTTAACTCTGCAGTTAGGTGCATGAACAATTGCTTTATTATCAGAAAAGCTCAACACTTCATTGATTGCAGCAACAGTTGGTGAACAAACTCCGCCAAAAAACAAGGCATTTATTCAAATATTCTAATAAAATTGCAGAGTTACATTCAAGTGCCAAGTGTGAAAATACAGCCAAGTTACACTGCAGATGACGTGTTCAATTGAAAAGAAACACATGAACACTATAATAAAAATCACTAATAACCCACAAAAGCCCCAAATCAATATATATATATGTCCACAAAAATGAAATAATGATTTGCACAGTGACAGGAATTGCCACCTAAAAGTGGACCGCTGTTTCACTGTGTCCACTATCCTGACTCATTACAGAGAAAACTTCAGAACCCAGCAGCTTTGGAATAATTTGGAACAAAATTCTATTTCATCTCCAAAGCTCAGTTATAGCTAACTCCTCCACTGGAAAGCAATGACTTGGATCTCTTCTCAAACTTCACAGGTTGACAATATTAGCACTGAATACACCCTCCTCATCTCAGCAAAGGTCAAATCCCTCTTTGAATTTTACTGACCTCCATTAAGTTTTCCACAAGCAAGTTCCACAGGCCAGTTTTTGTAAAACCTAATAGAGCAGTATGTGACTTATGCTCATACTGCTAACACTACAACTAAAAATATGTCCTGGGGCTTCACATCTGCCTGTTCTGGAAACACCTTTACTCTCTGTGCAAAACAGACTATTTTCTTTTTCATGTTCCCACTACAGTTATATTTTCTTCCCTTAGCATTGCTGTGGTCCAATTATTTCACTAACAGGTCAGACCCTAGTTCTGGGACTAACATGGGAACAATAACAGTTCATGAGTCAAAGTACCAGGTCTCTCTCAGGAGCAACAGTTGGCCTCTGGTCCTACCCCCCTTCTCACACAGAGCACTGCATTTCCCCCACAAATCCATCTCTTAGGTCATTAAATAGATAATGTTCAAATGATTCCTTAGATAAAATCAGTATCCAACCAGTCCAGAAGCCTTTCATCATCATCTATACTGTTGAATTTATCTTTCTTAGACATGAATGTTCAGAAGTATAAATACTATTCCCAAAGATGTCTCTCCAGAACCCTTTCAATAATAGTGATTCTGTGTTAACTCAATGAAAAATATCTGGACCAACCAACACCTAGGACCTAGCTGAATTACATTAGTGCCTCACAATCTTCCAGTAACAGGTAATAAAGCTGTTCATTCCCTTTCACTTCCATTTTCAGAGAGTTACTCCCAAATGTGAACAGACATTCTTGCTATTAGTGCAAAGCACTCAACTCTGTACTTCCTCCTTTTTCAAGTTCACTGCGTTTGATTGTTCCTGTCCTAGGGGTCATTCAGCTATTTAGTACATCATTTCTAAATCCCCTGTGTATTCACTATGTCTTCTGCCTTTTATCAGTTCCATCGATGCATTCCCACATTTTTGACGGGCAATCAATACTCATTAAGTTTGGTCTGAAGATTCCAGTTGATACCCCCAAATATTTTTATTTTCAAATAAATTTTATTTTCAAAATTTCACCTCTAATGTACTGAATGATTACTTTTAGCACACTAAGACTGCATGCTGAAGGCATACTTCTCTGACTTTGACTTGACTTGTTTGGTACAGTCTAGGTTGTGGGTTACAACATGAGGAGCCTTCTTAATTACACTCCAAAATGTGAGTCTCCACATCCACTTTGTCCCTTTTTTCTCACCCATGTTAAGTATTTGTGTGCCTCACAATCTTCCACAAATGTATTGTCACCACAACATTGCTGGGAAAGAAAAGGGTTGCCATTATCCTTATTTTCTAGAGCTGCTACATCACACAGGAAATTAAAGGGGATTTCAATACAGCAAGAGGAAACTCCATAGCTTGTTAATGCATATCCCTGCTAGATTAATGGCTCTTAACATCTGTTTTGCAGTAAAAACAAACTGTAGTTTGTGCAGAGAAGTCCATAATGGAATTAAAAATAAATTTGTGTGTATTAATTTTGAGAATTGATTTCTCTCCCTCTACAAAGATGTTTTACAGATAATGAGAAATCAATTCTCAAAATTAAAGACAGCTATTTTAACCTTTTACACCATTTTTACACTACAAAAACTTAGATTTTACTTAGAAGGTGCTAGGACATCCCACTGTTACCACAGTTTTGTTTCCTAAGCTATGGAAATCCATGAAGAAAAACATAGAAAATGCACATATTCCCAGCATTCATGTGGAGATGGTGACACACCCCTTTTACTAAAGTCATCCTACTTTAATACACATGCCACCCCTATAAAAAATGTTTCGCTAGACACAGAACAGTCTGTTTCTGAAAGACCAGTTCTCTGCTTTGCCTTTTGCCCTCTCCTGCCTAACTCACTTGACACTGATACAGCTGAGCTGCGTGAAAATCCCTGGTCCATAAGGTCTCTCGACTAATACTCCACAGATGGGTGCTGGATGGGCACATGTGGAAAGACATCAGTATCTTGCCGATCGTGGCTTAACCATAGACTGGCAGATGTGTACAGAATCTTCCCATGAAATCCAAAACATGTTCCCATGCTCTCTGAAACAGGATCTGTGTAGGAATTAAAGAAGTTTGAAGTAGGAAATTTGTTTTCTCAAATCAGAAACCTCTAATGGAGCTCTCAAGAAAGCTGGGAAACTCTGCTACACTAAGTGTAACTAATGCTAAAAAATAATTGCATGTAATTGTCAACAAGATAATAACCAGAGATGAGTTTCAAAGCATTATTTATCTCATGACTGAATCATGCAACATCAGCTAAATAAATATTCTAATCAAACTGTACTTAAGGTCCATTCTTGGCATCTTTGGCCTTGAAGGGAAACTGCAAAAGAAACACAGTGGTCTCCCATTCAGGCAGTGGTGAAGGCAAACCTTACTCCCCATGAAATTCCTCTAGAAGAGATCAATTCAATTTCTCAGAATCAACTTTATGCAAACCAGTGCTCACGCACTCAGCTTCCTAGTCTCATCTTAAAATGTTTGTCAGATGCAAAAGGACAGAACTGATGGAAATTATTCGTTAATTAATTCTGATTCAGAGGAGGTTTTTTCACTTACTCAACAGTAGCAACAACACCAGTCTAACAGCTCTGACTATAAGTCAGAATAGATGTTAAGCAAAGAAAACATGATGTACATGAGCACACTTTTATACTCTCAGTTATCACAGAGACTGAGAATACCCTAAGTGCCTACTACCTTTCTGGCAGTCTCCTGTTCTCCCTGTGAAATGCTGTAATAAAAGAGATCAAAGGGATGATCCCCAACCCCACCTCCCCGTGGAGTCTGTGTGCCCTTGCCCAGTGCAGCAGAAGTGAGTGGCTGCTGTACAGACACTATTCGCATGCATCTTGTGCTCCCCTCAAATAGGTTTTCCCAGTGTCCAAAATAGGGAGAATCCACTGACATTTAAGGCATGCAACAAATCATACCTGACGTTTAAAGCAAGATGAAGTTTTTCCTTTACTCTTACTCTTTACTCTTACATGGTTCTTTAGTGCTGCTGTCAACAAGGGCTTACTGTTTGTGGTTATGACCTATTTTTATCTGTTACAGGAATAGTTGGGGAATCAAAGTGCCTCTAGTGCCTGTCTTATTAATCTCAGTGCAATTAAATGAAGAAAGATAAAGCATGATCATGTGATGGGCAAGTCAGGTGGCATAAGCATTACTGAAAAATGGGAAGTTAGGAGGAAAAAAAAATGGATGAACTATGCAGCCAACCTATCTCCTCAGTTTCAATGACAAAGCTGGACACAAGAAGCCTGGTCTGCGATGGTCCATCAGTAATCCTGCACTGGGACTGGCTGGGATGGAGCTAGTTTTCTTCATAGTAGGCTCTGTGGTGCTGTGTTCTGGATTTATGACCAAAACAGTGGTGATAGCACACTATTGTTTTCACTGTTGCTGAACAAATCAAGGATTTCTGCATTTCCCGCTCTGTCCCATCAGCAGGGGTAGGTAAGAGGACACAGCTGGGACAGCTGATCCCAACAGGCCAAAGTTATATGCCACACCATATAATATCATGCTCAGCAGTAAAAATGAGGAGCTGTTTTGCCAGGGTTCTCATTGCAACATCTGAGACCAACAAGACACTCATAAGAGTTAACCCCTGAGAACAAGGTTGCCCTCAGCAGCAGTAGTATCTACCTCAACAGATGGGCTCGCCCTGCACAATCTCAGATGGTCACACTTTTTAATAGTCTTTTTTTCTTCAGAAGTTATGGTAAAAGCTTCATTTTTGAAAAACAAAGTGAGAAATACTGATATAGAAGATCGCGATGGGAAAATACTTTCAATACCGATACAGCAGAACTGATGCACCTTTTTCTGACAAGCACTCTACGTCAGCAATACATTTTTTCAATACACAATGGACAGTAAGAAATTTTATTTAACTAGGTAGTTGCATCTTCCAAGCTATAATTAAGAGCTTTTTTACTGCAATAGATGCATGTAAAAATGTTCCCATTTTGGGACTGTTACTTTGCAGGAACAAAAATCTAAAGCTTGGACAAATTTCATAAAAATATGAGTGGAAAGGGTTTTTGAATGCAGTGGGTTGAAAAATTAGAACTGAAGCCTTCACACAAGCCATTAAAAAAACCTTGCCTATTAAACATGTAAAAATATTTGAAGGCAGAGTAATTTGTCACAAGAATGTACTAGGAGATCTTACAACATAAATATTTACAAAGGACACATGTTATGTCACATTGTGTTACTAACATTGCTTGTTCCATTAACTGATCCAACAGACCAGCTAATTTCTTGTGCAAGATTGACTATTTGCTATCACCCATTCAAGACAGAAACGCAAACAGTTGCTGGGGGGCAGAAACTTTAAAGAGGTTGTTTTCTAACAAAACTTGTTAAATAATTTTTTGTTAAAATACTGATCAATCATTCCTCAAATAAATTAGAAAAATGTGCAAACATAAATGCTACAGAGGGAGAAGTATGGCAAAGTTTCTAAGAAAATTGTGTCAAAGCACTGCTTGCTTCAATAGCACAAACCAAAAGGCATATAAAATAAGTCTTCTAGTGAATTTTAACTAAAGAAGTCCTGCATATGTGTATGACTTTGACATGCACGTTTCCCTAGAAGTTTCAGATCCTAGGGTTAGATGCCTATACAGCAAATTCTGCCTAACAATACCTCCAATCATTTTGTTTGTAGAGAAGCACTTCAAAATACAAAATAAGAAATTAACACAACAAAAGGAATATTAAAAAAGTCAAATTTAGGGAGGGGAGGTTGTTTGCCTCTTTTTAAAAAAAAGTCTTGATTGTGGTTTCTCATTATAGCTGGCAGGCAAACGTACTAAAAGTGGTAAATGGCAATACTAGCAGCTTATTACAGTATCATTAAATTAAATACAAGAAATAGTGGGGTATAAAAGCAATGACGAAGTCTGGCCAACATGTGTTGCTTACATCCTCATGAATGGCCTGAATAGAGTGACGCAGAAATCCTGCAAGTGGTTGCAAAGCTATTTGCCTGAAGCAGAGTGAACAATGAGAACAAGTTCAACATCTGCCATGGTGTCCAACTGCTCACAACCATTTTTCTGGTCAGAGAGGGCATTGTTTAAGTTGACAGGTTCCTAATGGTCTGAATTATTTAGCAATTCTCAAAAGACTCTTTCTACTCATTAGAGAGGAAAATGCGAACCACCCCAGCCAGCTCCGTGGGAGCTGATCATGCTAATTGAGGAGAACATCACAATGTGTTCCATTTTAATCACATGAGTTAAGTAGGCAAGAGGCTTCTATTTATCCCCACCGTACAACAAAAGATGGAGGGCACCAGCTTCCACAAATACATGCACCACGATACATCATCTCAACATTTTTACAAAACCTGTTTGAACAAAGAGGGTACGTGTTGCTGATAAGCACTACACCTACCAAACTAAGTAGAGAAGTAAATTACATAAAGAGAAAATTGAACCAAAACCACACCATTTGAAGCCCAAACGCTAAGTGAGCAACAGCAAACATCTCAACATATGGGAAGTTAGTGGGAGGCAAAATAGCTATTTAGTGATTTTTTTCCTTCTTGTCTGCCATATGATAGATGACAGGTATAAACAAACTACTGTAGCAGCACAGAGTTTGCAGGAAAATGACACTCATACCTAAAGAGCCAGATCTTTCAAACATGTTCTCACTTCTAATATACATAGAAATGAAGAGGAGCACTACTAGTAACCGCAGCTTTACTTATGATGGATTATCTCTCAGTCACTTAACAGCAATCAAACATGCTCTGCAGCAGTAATTATCTCACCTAATCTTAGCATTCCTCATCATGGACAAAAAATGCAACAGTCTTACAATCAACAGAACTATCTTGTTCTTTTCACAGCATTCGGAGACCTCTAAAATTTGGAATCACTTCAAAACCCTAAGACCTGAACAGAGCTCTTCGTAAACTTTGTAAGGAATGCTAGTGGAGTAATTAGGAATTCCTGCAATAGACTTCTTTTACCAAAACACAGGCCATGTGTGAGAAGAAAGAGATTTACAAATATATTCAAAGGTTATAGGGGAAGACATGTAAATATTTGGTAGAGTATCAAACAGAACACAACAATTGGAAATTGCCAATTTGATGGAAGGACAAGTGAAAGGAGAACACTTCCAAATTAATATTATTACTTCTGTTCCTAAGCAACCACCATATGAATAAGAAACAGCAAAAAATATTTACCTTAATGCATATAACAGGAGTTCAGGAAATTCCTTTCTTATTCCTTGAAACAATGCCACAAAGATAAACCTTTCAATTAACATGATCAAAAAGTAAGCCATCAGTTTACTAACAAAATCTTTATTCTGTCATCTGCATATAAACATTTCCAGAAGCAGAAGATTAAGTCAGTGAGCTAAATGGAAAAACATTAGATATTTTTCTGGCATGACATTGTTATTAAGTACCTAAAAGCCCCCCAAAAAAGCAAAGACACAACACGATGCTAGCCTATTCAGCCATAAAATTAATTTCAATAACCACATTCAGCACACAGCTTAGATCATACATGGCATTTTCCTATTTGAGAGCGTGTAAGATTGATTGTTACAGGCTCAATTGTCCCATACACAGGCAAACAACATGTAAGGAATGATTAAATCAGTGAGATTCCCCCACTGAGCCTCCTACACATGCTTACACTCAGGCAAAGGAGAGGTGGGGTTTCTCCAGAGAAACAAAAGAATAGGCTTATGCAAGAAGCTTAAGACCATCTGCACGACGTCATGTGGCCAGGGATTTCCTCTTCCCCTCACTGTGTACTGGGCATCCTTTCTCACTTCCAGTCTAAGCTGCATGGTGGGCAGCAGAGCTGGACTTAATTCCCAGCTCAGGGACAAAACAGAATCCGGGACGAGGGGTTTCTGGGGCCCTCTTGGCCCATATTTACTGCCTTCAAAGCTAAGCCACTTAAGGATGTAATCCTTAATACCCCAATGTGCAGAAGTTCACAATGTCTGGGTCATTGTAAAATTTTGCATATCCTGGTCCCAGCCCAGTCCTTCTTGCATTCCTGAGAGTGAAGCCGCCCAGGCATAGTGACCCTCTCACTTCCATCCCTCTCAGGCACAGAGTAGGGCGCTTTTCCCTGCAGCCATGAAAAATGCAGGACAGACACAAGCCTCTCCCCAGGTGTATCCCAGTTTCACATGAATTAACAAGCGGAGCATCGGCATTTTGTGTTTTCTATTTTCTCTGACTAATTTAAGTTCCTTTCTCCTTGCCCAAGGTAGAAAGATCAGGGAAGTAAAAAACATTCTTGACCTCAACAAGATACCTTGTTGGGTTATGGCAGCCTCAAGGACTCTTTCCTGGCATCTGAGAAGGGGGTTACAACTAATGTTGGTTCACTTTTTCCACAAGGCCCAGAGGGGAATTGTATAGCATTTTTCCAAATATAATGAAACATTAACTCTATTTGCAGAAAAGGTTTTTCTGCAGCGCTCAGTGCTTTCTAAACAACACTCATGCCTATGTTAACAGCCTACTCTGTGGCAGTGATTTCTGAGTCCTGCCTGCTCTCTCCCTCCTTATCAAGCTGCCTTTTCAGCTCCCTGAAGTATTATTGCTGACATAATCACGTTGCCAAGATAGGGCCCAATCCAAGTCAACTGCAGATAATAGAAAGACTTCTGTGAGCTTTGCATTAGGTCAAAAGCAGTGAAAGTACCCATATGATTAAGTCCCAGCTTCTCACTTCAGAATGGTCCTTAAAATGTGTCTAACTTTAGATATTTCATTCTTGACTTTATAGTAGGCTGGCAAGGTACATTGAGACAACATACTAAAACACATCCCTTGTCTTAGCCTAAATTCAGACTGCTGCATCTTTATTATTTCAAATTTGCAGAAAAAGAAAGTAAATAAAAAATTAAATCAAGCAAAGTTTACATTAAGCAAACTATCATCTTGTTTAATTGTGCTAAATACAGAGTGTCTTCACCCAAGGTACTCACTACATACTGAGTTTATCAGTGCTGGCATTAGTTTTGCAGTGTAAGACGCTCTGCAACTTCTTCTTGCAGACTGTGTTTGTGAAAGGCAAGATGACCTCAGGACCACCCCCAAGAAATCCTTAACTCCTCTCTACTCATCAGAAATATTAAGTAGTTATTACCTTCCAGGTCAAACCAAACCTTGTTAAATATTCCCCAGTGATATACATAAATTGGTCAACCTTCCAATGGAAGATTCAAGTCTGGACTTAGATTTTAAACAATACTCAAAAATTAGGAATGTCTGGATCTCAATGTTTCACTTAGTTGTGTCTGGAATAAACCAAATCCACAGAGTACTTTGCACTTCAGCTCCACATTTTCAGGTGCTTCCAGTGTAATATTTTAATCTGGTCAAATTGCTATTTTTAGCAAGTGGAGGTAGTTGAAAATGTTCAAAAATCAGGTGTTTGATAAAATTATTTTCTTGAAATTTGAAATTTTTTTTTCCGGAAAAAAGGGTCCATATAAAGATCTGGAACATGTTCTGGTAACTTACCATTTTTCAACAACAAACTACTACAGATGATAACAATGAAATTGATAAATGAACGCATAAACACGTACACAAAGAATCACATGCAGACCATCTCATTTTCCATGTGGTGGTCTGTATTTGCAATGCTAAGATAAACTGTCAGTGCTCAATGTCCATGAAAGGCAGCAAGCCCTCTCTAGTGGGGACATTTTTTAGGCCCAAGAGCATTCAAAGAATTGAGCAAAACTACAAATGTGGCAACAGTATAATAAACCAGGTCAGTTCCAGTTATAAAGTTGGTAGCTGTTACAGCAACAAAGCTAACACTTTGCAGAGATTGCAAACATTTTTGAATTTGTTCCTTGTTACTTGGTCAAGGTACATGCAAATAAATGAATTAAACTCTGAGCAATTCCATTACTAGTAAAAGAGAACAGTCAATTAACCAATGTCATGCCTCACTGTAAAAGAAACCTGTTTCCTGATATTCAGAGGGAACTGGTTGTGGCTTCAGTACCATTGCCTCTGGTACTGACACCAGGCATCAATGAAAAGAACCTGACTCCATCTGCCTTGCACCCTCCCTTCAGGTATTTCTACACATTAATGAGATCCCCTGAGCCTTTCTTCTCCAGACTGAACAGTCTCAGCTCTCAGCTCTTCCTCACCCAAGAGGCATTCCAGTCCCTTCATCACCTTTCTTGCCCTTCATCAGACTGTCCCCAGTACCTCTATCTTTTGCACTGAGGGACCCAAATGTGGAAATTATTCCAGGTGTGGCCTCACCAGAGTTTAGATTCAGAAAAGCAGGGGGACTGTCTGGTGTTTTGGGGTTTTTTTTGTTGGGTTTTGTTTGTTTTTTGTTTTGTTTGTTTGGTGTTTGGAGGTTGGGGGGGGGGTGTTGCTGACCACACTCTAGTGAGATCGCACACACCAATATGATGTTCAAGCAAATCCCAAGTTTATTCAAAAACACAGGTATATATGACCTCAAGTGACCCCGCCCCAGGTAGAATGGTCTGACTCCAATTGGTTGAGGCTGGAAACATGTCCTTTTAAAGTGAAAATGAAACTTGTAAGGTGGTCATTCAGACCCACCAAAATCAGGGCTGCAACGGGGTAGGAGGTTTGTTGTGGATTTTTTTCTTTTGCTACTATTGCTTAAGAAAACTGTTACTGCAGAAGAGGTGAGATTCAGAAGTACTCACAGAAACATGCAAGTAAAGGAAGGGAACCAGTAACTCATCTTCACACTTTCTGGCAGAGAGGCCCCTAAGTGAAATGCCTATCACCATTTGCTTACCACAGGCTGATGGGAAAATGGAGATGCCAACCAGTCCCATTACAGGAGTCTGACTAAAGCTTTCTGGCCAAGAGCTGTGCTGCCAAGTTCCCCACAAGGCCAAAGCCCCTCTGCTTTGGTATGGAGAGAAGTCCAGCATCACTATGAACCAAAGCTAGTACATGTAGCTCACGGTCTCACCAACATTTCGTACCCTTTTTCATGTCTGCGTCCTTCTGGCTTCTGTGATGGCCATTATAGATGATGAAAGAAAGCAGCTACTCTATTCAAATGCAGCAAGTGCTTTGGTTGTAACAAGCAAAATATCTTTCTCTCCTTGGCTCTGAAATACAAGGAGTTATGAACAAACACAACTGGATGCATGTATAGTTCCTAGGGAAAAAAATTACAGGTCAAACTTTGTTCCTCTGAAGGAGATCTAGATCTCTTCCAAGCAGTCACTACAGAAGACTAGCTTTTATTCTGCAAGTGCAGGCTGAGCATCAAATTGGACCTATCATGGTACATAGCACTTTTCCCTTGCTTTGTATTAGCATAAATGAATGCACAAGATAGAAGGATCGTGAGAGATGTTCCCTATTTTAATCACTTTTTGTTCAAGAATAGAGTGGAAACAGCAGATCTGGTCATGCTTCTGTCATTTATTCTTATTGGTTGAGAAAATAAGAATAAGTTACAATCAAGCTTGTCTCAAGTATGATTATCAGGGAAGGCAGTCTTTCAAAAATACTGGAAGTTGTGTTAAATAAACACCTGAGTTCAGAGCATAGACCCAGAGAATGGTATTTCTGGCAAACATACAACATGGATTAAGAAACACATATTGTGTTGTTAGTCTGTGAAAAAGACTATCTGATGACACCAAAAGTACCTTTTTCTATCAAGAAATGCAATTTCCTGGGAGAAAAGAATTGTGTGGCTCTTCTGCTATTCACAGATTCACATTTGAAAGTATAAATTTTTCATTTCTTTCTGTATTATTTGATTTGTCATACTATACAAAGCTTTATGTAGGTATTCTTAGGAAGCCCATAAAGAGAAACTTTCTTCCTGTGTTTGGCTTGTACTCCTCAGCCATTGTATTGCTTTTTCCTCTCCCCTCCCTGGGGACTAGGAGCACCAGGTCCTTTCACTTTTCCTTATAATACAAGTCTCGCTCAGTATTGTTTCTTCTGTTTTATATTGCTGTTTTTTACTCTATGAGGTGATGTAGCCATTTAGGACCCAAATGAGGTGACAGATCAAACTACCTTTATCCCACAGGCTCCAGGTCAATGGCAGCACTGGGGGCTAAGATAGCAAAAAGATGAACCCCTTCTCAGAAAAAATAAGTGCAAAACCTCACAAATTCATGTTTGGCTAAGTCTAAACCATGAGGTCACATGTAAGATTTTTCTTTTAAATTAATATAAGTTATTTGTTTAAAAAGAAATTCACTGTTGTTGCATTTTAAAGCAAATTGGCTGGTAACACCTACAAGTCCAGCTGCAGGACAGAGAGACAACCATAACAAAAAAAATTATCATCTTTACATCAGTTGTAATTTCAATTAAAACAATGCAATTATTCTAAAACAAAGAAGGAGATGCTGGAGAAAAGGACAACCAAGCTGTTTTGCTGAGTTTAATTCACCTATTTCATACAGTTTCATCTGTTTCTCTGCTTTCTCTGTATATGAGATGAAGTACCCTGGAACACAAGGGGACCGAGAAACCTGCATTTTAAGAACACATGGAAGATTTTCGTGACTTATGTAAGTCAGCTACATTATTTACCACCACTATACCTACTTTCTTCTGAAAAAATGGTCACACCAGATTTTTCTGAAGACAGCGAAGACTATGTGAAGAGATGAACTATAAGGTCTCTTTATTCTTTGACAGAACATTCAGTTTTCAGGCTGTCTCTGTCCCTTTAGAAAACGCAGTGTAAAGCTGACAAGTGAGAAAACAAAACCAAAATATTTCATTTACAGAATATTAATTCAGCATGAACTTCATGAACTGAACAATTCAAATTGTGGCAACCCCCCACTCATCCCAGAAAATCCCACAACAGATGACAGAAGTATCAAAATTGTCTCATTTTCCCACTAAAAATGACTGAAACCAGATGGGGTTCCCCAAAGACATATGGTCCTACTTATATTAAAGTAAAATTCAGATCTGATCATTTTAATCCCCCATAACTAATCCTATTTGCCTAACCAAGAGTTAAAATAACTAGCACAGTTCTCCTTCTGCTGGTTCACTGGGGAGTATCTACTCTGCTTTTCCTTGCTTTAATCAGTCAAGATAAGTAGCTGTTAAGGGCCACAAGACATTAACCTATAGATCACATAGCTTACATATTCTTCCTTCTTCAGCTTTTGGGAGGAAATTTCTCCATTTTGCTTTCTTTTCTGAAGCTGTCCCTTAAAGGGTTTGTTTATTTTTTGCAGGTTATTTTTGTTTGTTTTTTCTTTTTTTTGCAAAAGCCATATCTGTGCAAGTTTTACTTACAGTACAAGCAGACAGAAGAGGAAACCTGCATCTACAGTAACACAGATCATAAATCAGTCCATAAAATTGTTGTTAAGACCTGTACAAATTTCACAGACTGCTCAGTGTTCATAAAGTTTTCACCAAACATCTATAGAGTGTGAGGCAGGGAGAGTTTAGAGTGCTTAAGACAATTGCTTTTGCCAAGATTATATCCTAAAAAAAACAAAAACAAAGAAACAAAAAAAAATAAAAAACCCAACCAACCAAACAAACAAAACCACCAAAACCCACCATCTCTGGTGTTCCAATCATGTATCTTAGTATGCCTCCTTTTTATTTACTTTTAAAAATATCTCCTGCCTGGCAAATTTTAAACTTTACTTAGCTGTCCTCAAATACTCATTACTGTCCTACTTGCTCTTTTTCTTCCACAATTAATTCCTCTTTGGCCAACATCACATGGCTTCCAGGTGTCTTCAGCTGTCTCCATACTTACCATTTCTCTTTCATAAAGGGCTGGAGGTTAGGACCTGTGTCTATGGGTAGTGGGACTGGAACATTAGGGCTCTGCTGATTTCTAGCTTCTTTCCCCCCTGACAGCAGCCTGACTAGATGGCATGGAATGGCCTTGGAAGGAGGGCAGAGCCACAGTTCCACAGGTCTTCTGAACTAACTTCTGCTAGTTCAGTTAATAACTGTGTATTTTGATAAACTTTCTCTGTTCCCCCCCTGTAGCCACCACCACAAAAAAAAAGTTAACGATGATGACAGCTTATCAGTTGCAAAACAAAATTTTGCATGGTAAATAACCATGGAGAACCGGCCCAGCTCTAGAAAGACAACTAGTACCCAGTACAAAATAAGCTTAACACACTCACTACTACCATACATAGGTGACCCTTAGAATGGCAGTACAAAGTCACTCTAAACCCTCCAATGCTGATGAAGCCCAGTTTCCACAAACTACAGGATCAGGACACAGCAAAAGCCTGCAGTCAGACACATCAGATGCTGGTCTGTTTTTCTTCTACCCTAAATCAATTCACATTTAAAACTCTGGTTTACCACCAGGGAGGTAAGTGGGTTGGTTTGCTCTGCCCTCCCTTCCTACTTCCCTCCCAGGCCACACATGAAGGTAATGAGAATGCATAATAAGAATCAGATGAAATGCTATTTACTGCTTCATGCTCGTACAATAGCTGCACTCAGTCAAGGGCCTCTTCACACAGGCACAGCATGAGGAGGCAATCCCAAACCCCTCCTTTTCCAGGGCTGCTCCTCTCCCAAATGCAGTGATGTGCAATGCCACTTAACTCTGAACAGTCTTACATCCACCTGAAAAGAAGTCGAACACTTATTTTTCTCATTTTTCCAGAACAGAGTAGTCCAATTTTGAAAAGAGAAGGAAACATTGCACACAACCCTCCCAAGGGCAGGGTACAGTCCCTTTATGTCTTTTCATCCAGCAAGGGAAGTGATGAATTCGTGGCACTACTACTTGCAAATTAACTTTCCAGATGAAAACAAATATTTTCACAATGCAGCTAGCTACTCAACTACAGATGAGATACCACAGCAGCAGAGAAAAGAACATTCAAGGGCTCCATCTTAATACCCTAGGCATCACTTTCACTTACAGTGAAGCATGTGCACCACCATTTACATGACAATGAACTTGCCAGAACTAAGGAAATAAAAATAAAAATATTGTTACTCCAAGTAAAAATTAACCCAAATGACTGAGCATAATTGTCTTTCATCCATGTACAGCTTTTGGAGCAAAACATTTGAGCTGCAAGGACTGCAAACAGAGACCGCAAGCAAGGCCGGTCAGTGGCTGGCTCTGCTTTTGCTGGGAAGACTATGTTTCAAGCACATCGAGCCTGAAACATCAAACCAGCAGATGGAGAAGTCTAGAGAAATTCAAGGTCATTGAGGGAAATGCTTTTGCCTCTGCCCTGAGATAAATCAAGACAGCATTGTCTCAGTAAAGTGATAGCTGAAAAGCAGGCAGGGATGTTAAGGAAAAGCAGAAGATCAATCCTAGTGCCTCCTGCTGCTGGATTCCAGCTGGTTGCTGAACGGACGACTTTATATATTCACCATAAAGGAACAATGCTTTCTCGAAGAAATACTTAGTTCTAAAGGTCACTGCTTCCTAATGTAAACAACCCAAATAGCAAACCAGCACCAAAAGGCATGCCAGTTTTTACACAGGAAATGTTACCAAGATCAACTTCTGACTTTCATTTAACAAAAAAACCAGACAGCTTAAGAACTGATATCTGTTTGTTGGTCTGGCCTCTTGGGTCCTTGAATCCACTCAATTATGTCCAAAGAAAAGTCTTTTAAGGACACTTGAAAATATACTGGCACACACTTCATGATGGAAAGTTATTCTTTTGCTCTTCATTCCTCTGACAGACAATCCCAGGAAACTGCAACTCTTGAGATCTCTTGATCAGCTTCTCCTGTAATCACAGTTAGGCAGCAAAGTCAAAAAGGAAACAGTAGCTATAAAACAATTTTTAACACTACTTCTAACTTTTACTTTTTTTTTGTCGTCAAGAGTTACATTATACAGAAGACTAAAGAAGCTGTGTACAGTTTCTCGAAAAAGGGAAGCATTTATGTATTTATATTTCAAAGTATGCTTTTTCACGTTAATGTTTCTTTTCCTTCCAGCAACAAGGAGAAGAGACCAAAAAAAAAAAAAAAATAAGTGATATATCATGATCTGAGACAGCTTCCTGTCCTGGTTTGCATCAGCAGTGTCATGAAATGAAGAATGACATAATGTGCAATAGTTTTCCCAGCTTTGAAAAACATGTGTTAGAGTGATGCACACACTGCAGAATATTGCAGCCAGAGTACACAATTGGAGCACTCAGGTTTCTATTTGTGATAAATCTCAGAAAGCCATTGTGAGCACAAGTTTAACTTTAAACACTTCTTTATCCTACTGAGGTCCTGTACCCTGAACTAGCGCTTAAGGCTTAACTGATGTTTACTCCCTTCAAAAAGAATATTTTTTCTTTCACAGTCCTGACGGTGAAATCCCAGTTAGACCATAATTAGCATGAGGTCACTTCCTGCAGAGTCAGGATTTCACTTCCAGCTATGAATTTTCTTCAGATTAACCTGGGACAAACAGTGTCCCCAGAGCTGCGAGATTATTAGGTATCTGGTACAAAACCTGTGCCTTCTCTGCATACCTCTGCCTGAGACCCTGTGGAGAGTTTGGACTATGCAGGGAGGGCAAAAGCAGTGAGAACTCCAAAGAACTAAAGCCTGGAACTGCACAAATAGATAACAAGATTTTTGTCAACTTCGTTTGTAAGGTTCTTCCACCCACCTCACCCCACCTCTCTTTTTTTTCTCCTATAAACAAAAATTATGTGGGAAGTTCCATGCAAGTCCTTCAAGAGAATAGTGCAGACACTTCCAGGATGAACTGGTCCCTCTTCCTAATTCTCCCCAGGCAATGTGCCAAACATTGCAGAAATCAGTATAAATCAACAAATTTCACTTTTGAAAAACATTTGGTTGTGGTTTTTTGTTTTCTTTCTAACTCTTCCAACAGTGAGCACACGGAGGTTCTTCTGGTTTTCAACCATGGTAATCTTGATGTGTTTTTCCTTACTGATGTCTGAGGAGGACTAGGAGACAGCAAAGGGAATCAGACTATCACTTAACAGTCCTAGCCTGCAGAATCCCCTATTCTGATATGAATAAAATTATCTTACATGTTATTTCTGCTTTATGCAGCCATTATGTGGAACTTGGAGGACCTGCAAACTGGGCAGGAACCAGGGAGAATGGAGAGAAGGGTGCTCCAGATGATTTTGGCAAGACTGCAAAATTATCATGAAACTCAGCACATGTGCGCTGTATGGGGAGTGGGTGACTGAGACGAGGCAATAGCTTTAAGTCCTTCTCCATCCTGCCCAATAAATCCATATCCGACAGATCCCCACAGGCCTGTATATCATTTACTTTTTCTTTAATTAGGAGTCCAGCTGCAACTCCTTGGCCACAGCCCAGCCCAGTTTCCCATGCTCCTTCTATAAGCTTCTCCAACAAATAGCGCTAAGAAGCAAAACAACTGAATAAAAAATTTAGCATGTGACAAACTCTTCCATGTGTGACGTCTGTACAAGGCAATCTGCAAATCTACATCAGACTGACTTTCTGCATAAGGTCATGACAAGAAAAAAAAATGCATCAGGACAGTCTGTGAACTTTATTTTTCACCCAGCCTTTCCCCTGTCTGTCCACACATTATCTACCATTTATGCACAATTTGAATGAAGAAGAACAGATTCCAAGATAGTATGTACCATATACAGCAGAGTAGTTCCTTGTTTAATTCTGAAGAAGATGCAACTACTTAAATATTTACTGGAGGACAACATATTGCCTCAGAGAATATTTTTGGGAACTTAATCCCAGAAGCAGAAGCCAGTGTCACAACTCACTTTTGTTCAATATATTCAAGATAATGAAATACAGCTTCCCATAACTCTTCCCCTTCCTCTTTCCTCCAAGAAAAAAGTTCCTGTTTCAGAAATTTGTTGTCTACCTTGAGACTTGCCACTGGAAGTAGCAATTGCTTGCAAGAAGCTGAAAATCAAAAGCACATCCAAATGGTGCAAGCCAGTCTGCTACCAGTGAGCTTAGAAACAGAGAAACTGATGCTGTGCATCTTCCACATGCTGCTCCTTCTCTTTCCTCCAGAACACTCCATTTAAAATAAAAAAAATTAATAAAATTAATAAAATTCTTTAAAATAAATAAATCATCAGAAAACAAAATTATTTGCCAGCAGGCACTGAATTTCTGTGCTATATAAGACCTTAAGGTGCAGATTTGATTAAAGCTTGAAGTTTGGCATCCTTTGAATTTCCTTTTTTCAGAGGAAAGGTAAGGAATAAGGACCTGCTACCACTTCCACTGCTGCTCTGCTCTAGTAGCACATGAACCAAGAAGTATCCATCAAAGTCTATGTTCTTTGGAAAGCAACAGTGGGGATACTCCCAAATCCTTTTCAAAGCTTGTTTCACAGTAAGTCTGTAAAGATTCCAAAAGAAGTTGCATATTTCATCATCAACTTAACTCTGAAAATACCAGATAGTGCTGAAATAGCTTTTTAGCAGCACAGTGAACTGACAGTGCAAACAGGCATGGCTAAAATCATCACTCCCTCCTGCTCTCATCCTGAGTCCCACATCCCCTTTCTTCACTCTATCTTCAGTCACGTCCCCAGTGACTCCCCATCAGGGAGCAGAACTCAACATTAAATGCAGAGCCTCTTCAAACATAACCAGATTGATATCAATGGGTCATACTTTAAATGAACCTTGAGAAGACAATTCAGAAGAAATGAAAGGACAGTGGAAGAAAAAAACCCCATGTGTAATACACAACCTTTGATTCACCTTAGCCTTTCAAGATAGTGATCAGAGAGCAGTGCTAGTTTTTTTATGGAACACATGGAGGGGAGATCATGCTCTATGTTCCTACAGACTGGTTTGATGCTCTGCTGTTAGAGTGACAACCCCAGTAGCCAGAATGAGTTGAAGGAAAATAATAAAGGAAAAGACTGTTGGGAAAGACAAGTCTCTTGAGATGGTAGGGGCACATTAGGCTGTTACCAAATAAAGTACACTTAAAAACAGTCTGTGCTATGTTGCTCTGTTCTCTCCTATAACAAGACATGGCAGGTCACAAGTTTGCTGTAGACAGAAAATCCTGGTAAAAGGGTCTTTCTACATTTCTTGACAGAAGCTTTAACCTCTCTTCAAAGCATAGCAGGATGGTGAAATAGTGTTGCTGTGTTCCGTGCTGGGGCAGGCTGGATCAGACTCTCCAGCTCCTGGACCCCTCAAGCAACTGAATAGAGAATGGCTGTGTGACAAAGCTGGTGCTTTCTGGAACCATCACACATGTGCCAAGAGGGAAGGCCACCATGTCAAACCAGCAGCAAGACTGGCTGCCTGGCCTGAGAACACTCATATGCGAGCAGAGGGTGAAGAGGCAGACAGATAGTGACATGGGGCTGGGCGGTGTGTCACAGTAATGCTCTGTCACCACCATGCCATGTGCACCAGGGGCCCATGAGCAAGACTGTGCAAAGACACCAGCTCCTGGTCTTTCTTGCAAACCCTTAATTCAGTATGCTGGTCCGGCCCTTCTAAACTGTGCATAGGCATGTCAGATAACAGGACAGAACATATTAACAAGAGCAGGTCCCTGGGTGAGATGAGGGTCCACCTATGCCTTGGAGATATCAGTCCCATCCAAAATTGCCCTAAAGTACTTAACTGAGGGAGTCAGGTAATCAATTTGGTTCGCTGCTCAGACTGTCCTTTGCTCCCACTTATTCATCACTGCTCTGCCTAATTCACCATAAAGGAATTCCTGAGGAACTGCCCTGCAGTCAGGAAGCCTCCTGTTTATTCAAAGGAAAGACCAAAAGTGCCAATAATTGAATGATTCACTTGGCACAGACTGCTTAATTTAAGATTTTTTTACCCGAGCAACAACTTGGGGGGCGGGGGAAGGGGAGGGGGGAGAGGAAAAAGAAGGGGAAAAAAGATAACAATTAAGATCAAGAATAATGAAGTTTTTTCTTAATTAGCCACCAGAAAACAGGCTCTGAAGCTAGGAGAGACCATATGCAGTAAGTACTATTCTTTACTGTGGACTCAATCAGCATTCCTGCACAAAACACATGAACTGCCATGAGTTAATACTACTTTGGTTGCCTTTGGCTTTACAGTTTATACCATGTTCCTGGAGTGCCGGGGAAAGACTAGTGGAGAAACTGGTTCGTGACCATATCTTTTGATTAAACTACTATTTTCCTTTATTTTCAAATTCTAAGGTGGGTCCCTTCCTGTCACAAAATATCTGAAATATATTGGCTGATACTGGCAGAATATAAATTATTTTCAAAACAACACATGAATTGGCAATCATATTGTCTTTTTAAGGTCTTATAACAGTATAATGATACTTCCTTTCCTTAGCATTTTCTACCACACTGCAAGCAAGCACTCTACACTTCAAAACATCAGCTGCTATAGGACAAACAAACTGTTGATGCTTACAAATGGTACCAGGACTCAATATTTGCAGAACTGAGGTATAAGATGTTAAATTGTCTTCATCGCTCTATTTGGGCAATTTCTGTTTAACCTTTTTATTCTCCCCTCAGAAATTCAGAAAAGGTGAAAGATGGGTCAAAACTGCAGCAGAGCCTAAGAAATATGCACATTTAGAGCATTTCAACTCAAACTCAGTGATTACAGTACAAACCTAGCATTTTATTTCCTAAAACATAATGCAGGACAACATGAGACTGAAAGTAAATAAGAGGACATTTGATAGAAAGCCAGGGGAAAATTGGAAACATAGCCCGTAAGTTTTGCAGCAAAATGACCTCTCTCTGATAATATCTTCCTCTTTCTTGCAAAGTCATGTATAGACACAAATAGATACTCCTCTGCCACCGCCTCTTGGCTTTTTTATATCACTGAATTTAGCATTTGTCACAAGTCACATTTCTAAAAAAGCATCACTGTAATTGTCCTTTTCAATAAATCCTTCCAAAACATGTTGTTCCTGGCCTGTACTATGTACTTAATGTCAGAGATGCAAAATAATGTTTTCCAAATTATTTCTATGAAAGCTTCACACTCTATCAATTAAAGCAGGAAATGGGATGTTAAAACCCACATTCAGATTTTCCATAAAATCTTTGCTATTAATACATTTAGATTCACTCCATGCTGTGTTTATGATTAGAATCCTTTGTGGAAACATTGGCTGGTTAATAATCATCTACATCTGTCACAATATCCCATTTATGCCTCAGCTGACATCCTTCCATTGTTTTATTAGCTACCTTCGATAAATGATTGTCAGAATTATTTCCTTTTCGTTTGCTGGAGTAGTCTGAAGATGAGAGAGAAGAAAATAAAACCAAAAAGGTGACACTGGCTTGTAGTACAACTGAGATGGCAAATAAAGATTTTTAAAGGTGTTGCACATTGTTCCACCAGTAAAGCAGAGTGTTTATTAACTAGAATTTACAGCCTAGACCACCCTCTGAGTTTTTAAGGGTCTGACCTGACCAGCTCCAAGTGGTTTGCCCTTTCTCAGGGTTCATCCCAGGAGCAAACCCCTGAGACCCTGGTGGCAGAGGGCACAGCCATGTCACCCTGAGACCAAGCAGCACTGCCAGACGCATTTCCAGTAGCTGGCAGGGACCCGAGGCAGCAGGCCCCTAATCAAACCTCCTAGGGCTATCTGTATATAATCTGTGATGACACAGCTACTGAGTCTGCAACAGAGATCAAGCCCAGAAACCTCTGCAGATATTTGCCAGCAAACACGCAGCTCGGTTCAGTACTTTCATGACCAGTGTCACCAAATCGTCTGTTCTGCTGGATCCTTACTTCGGTGGAGGAAAAAACCCTACAGACCTCCATTTCTCCACAGATTGAAATAAATAGGTGGGACAAAAACGCAGTCTGTTTACTTCGACATGAAAAAAGGGAAAGAAAAGGACAACATACGTTTTGCAGGCAACAGAGACCATTTACAGCCATGACAGTTCCCAGACTGGTTTGCCCTATTGCAATCATTGTTTTGTTATTTTAAACAACACACACTACAAATTTCCTACCAGAGGTTAACATGTCCTCAGCTGATCACTCAGGAGCCTGGAGACTGTCCTGGTGGGCTGAGGAAAGCCTAGGAAGCCTGAAGAGGAGCACACAGGCACAAGGCTACATGACCTTCACAGTCTGAAACCCCGGCATAGTCTTTGCAAGGACAAAATCCCCTCATGCCTACTCTGCAGGGACCCCTGCTCCTCACCTCAAGGAGGGTTTGGGTTTTGTCCCACCGATGTCCTCAGGAGGGAAGGAACTGGGATGCTCTGCTTTAAGGCAAATTAGGCTGACGGGTAATGTTACCCATCACAAAATGCTAAGTAAGAGAACAATTAGTGCTACTGAGAGTTAATGAATAGCGATAACAGAAGTAATCTCAGCAGTGTGAGATGTCCTCCTTTAAGCAGCCAGATTGCAGAGCTAATCAGAGGCAAAACACATTCCCAGCTGCCAGGTGAGAAGCAGAGGAAAAAGGGTTCTTACATATATATAAAATCTGTCTCAGGGTGATCCACAATTTTCTGGAAATTTGTTGCTGAAATTACTCAACTGATCTACTAAAAAGTCATTAAGAACAGGCAAATGCTGAAAGCAGCATGTCATGCTGTTTGTCAGGCTAGCTTTTGATGATGCCTGCTGCATATTAAGGCAGTTGGTTCATCCAAAAGCACTAAAAGGACAGAAAACAATAACAATGTGCAGAATATTAGTCTGACCCTTCATTTGTGAGCAAGATAAACACTAGTTCCACTCAAACTGCCTCATGCTTTGTTTTGCCATTGGAAAAAGGCAGGCTATACTTCAGTTAATTTTGCCTGACTGCACTAACTAATTAAGTCTTAAATGCAAGACAGAAGAAAGCATGACAACAAAATAGCATTGTTTTGCATAGTGTGGAGCAGGAGAAATATCTGTGAAGTGCAAATGAAAGAAAACAGCACGTTCTGCCATTTTCCCTGGCTGGTGTAGGATGCAGCCCAGCCAGTTAAGCCTTGTGCTGAGCAGCAAAGGTCCTGGCAAATCAAAGAGTATTAAGAAGAGAGAGTTCAATGTGACTCAGAGTTCTTACCCATAAGCAGGACTAGAAAAATACGGTGCCTGAAGCTGACTTTTGAGTAGATACACAGGCAGGGTAACAGCACCTTGCTCATTGCCTGCAAACAAAAGCAATCACTAAAACAAAAACCTTTTCCACCTACTTGAGAAAGGGGAATAATCAAGGAGGAAAGAGAGGAGATGAAGTGAAAGAAAAGAGAACACTTTGGTCTGACCTGGAACCCAGCATGGAAGGGCACACACAATCAGTTGCACCTCAAGAGCTTGGTGGCACCAAGTCTTGCAACAGGCACAGCGCTTACCGGCTGCCCGCAGCACCACACAACTGAACTCCTCCTGCTACACATTTGCTTCTGGCAACATGAGTCCATGATGACATCATCACAAGATACACCACTAAGAATAAAACTGTACTTGTTGTTCATCCCTTAATTAAGTGCGTACCAACATTCAATTCCAATTTCTATCAAAACGTACATTTCTGCAAAACAAATCTTTCATGTTGTTCCCCACCCCCTCCTCCTGTCTGTTCCTCTGTAGTTTAATTGGGCAGCCCCACAGCAGCAGAAGCATGATTCCCAATGAAGAGGAGTCAGCCCAGGCCAGTTCTAGGAACAGACAACTACACAAGCAAGCCATGTGCAGGCAGCAGCCCCCAGTCCAAGGATGGTCAGCAGCAGAACGCTGGGTACAGCAACAGCCAGTTTTTGAATGCCCAAATGCAAGAGTTGGCTTTTGGAAAGGAAGGCAGAAGCAGGAGCTGCCATACAGACCCTCCCAGGTTGGATATAAGGCAACATGGCCACAGTAGATGTCCCACTCCTGACTGTGGCAAAATGCAAGGGAGAAGCCTGTCAGATCACTCTGTGGCCAGGACTGCTCCTCTAACACTCTGCACCCTCTAGCACTTCTAGCACTTCTGCATCCTTGGGGTGATCCAGCAGCCCACCCAGGCTTCCCTCCTAGCTGCACAAAATTGCCCTGGGAACTGTACCAGGAACCAGACACTCTATGAAAAACAAAAGCTGGAGACTCATTGCCCCTACAAACAACTACTGTGCCTATGAGCACCATAACTACATCATGTAATCCTGCTCTAGGTTCTTATGAGGTAAAAAAAGAGGTAGGCACATTCTACAACAGTTAAAGCTACTGCTTTGATCAGTATTTCCCAGAAGTAAATTATAAAGCCATTACATTTACTCGACTCATGATGTCCTTACAGTTTCCAAATAATTCAGAAGAAATATCCAGTTCCTGGATGCCTGCTCCAATACACAGCCACAGCAGGCAGTGGAGGCTGCCTTGCACACAACCACTCCTGTACAGGTAAATGAGAAAATACCAGTGCCCTACAACAACCATCTACATTCTGGATTTAGATTAATTTCAATTTAAAGGTTTATATTATTTGAGAAACCAATGTTACAAAAGTGAAAACCAGAAATGAAACAAAGACTTTCTCAAAATCCTGTCCATGCAGGAAGCATCTCATACCTTCAAACATCAGATTCAATACCTTAATTCACATTGTGTTCACATTCATACTATAATTCATCCTAAATATGTCTAACTACCATTGTTCATGCAGTCTATCAAGAGGCATCTCAGCAGAAGTGTGATTCACAACTTCACAGGAATGCTGGGGGAAGGTTTTTGCTATCACTGTGAATGTTGATAATTGTATTACTACTGAGAATAACTTGCAGTGCAAAGTAATACTAGATAAGTTTTCTGCATCTGAAAAAGGGAGAGATTTCATCTTCTGAGTCAACCACAATTGCATGAACCTCCTGAATCTGTTCTAATCATCAGGTTCTCACCACTATGTGCAGACTTATGTTTGCTGCTAATAAGTCAACAAGCTGCTGTAGTCTGTAAAAAAAACATTGTCATTGGAAGAAAACAGCTTGGAAATTTTCAAACTTCATAAAGAAAAAAAAATCTGTGTTAAATCAAAAGTTTTGATTAAACTTTACTGATTAAACCCTATGAGAAGTACAGACTGATAGATCACAAAGCAAAAACATCATAAGAAAATTAAAGCTGCTTTTTATTTTTTTTTAGGAAAAAAAAAAGCAGTATGTCTTAGCACAAACATTTGTGTGCTGTCCCTGTGTTAGACAAATGCTCTGCAGCCCTTCACACACCAGAACAATGGCTCCTGAAGTGATGGAAACGACACCATCCAAGAATCTCAGCACAATTAGTACTGCAGCATTTCCTGAAAACACTACAAGCCATAAACAACCATGGAGAAATCAGCCTGGGAGGCCATTTTAACTCCATCTGTGCACAACTAAATGGTGCATGAGAGCCAGCATTCACTCCTACTCAGGGACAGCAGCTTTGCCACACAGCTCAAACCTTGCCAAAGTGCTGCCTGGACACCACCAAATAGCTCTTCTGCACTGGGCACAAATGAATGCCCTCCACAGCAAGGAGAAGGTGGGATTCATCTTCTATGATCACAGCTAACTTGGTAAATTAGCCAGTACTCCAAGTTCCTGTTACAGTTAGTGGAATGACCCAGGCAATTCAGAGACTCAGGCAATTCATTCTCTTTTAAATAAGTGTCAGAGATAGCTGGGTGCTCATACTAGCAGTTCTCTTCTGAGCAATCTTGCAGACAGAACATATGCATGCCTTCTATCCTGCTCTTGCTATGAACATATAAAATAAAATGTATTGTGTTTGTTTCAGGTTTGTTTTGGGAGGGTTTTTTGGCTGATCGGTTTTTCGGGTTTTTTTAATCCCAGTAACATGTCCATTGACACTTTCAACTGCTACATTTTATGCAAGTAAAACTCTCTTCTCTAGCTTCAGTTTTCTTGCAGTAATTGAAACAAGGAGAGTACCAGATAGGAGTACCCTGTCTGCCTTGAAATAACTCTCCTACTTCCTTTTCCAAGAAGATAAGAAACATCTGCACATACAGGCATTATTACACAAAAATTACCTCTCTGTAAGGAAAAGCCTAACTGAAAATTCAAATAATGTCTATACCTCGTGGACATAACCTGGAGTAGCAATTCAGGAAGGTATGTTCAACCTGAGCAACAAGGGGTGCCGTTGAGCTGTCCAAATTACATACAAGAGTAGTCTGTCCTTAAAAGAGACAAATCTCACAGTTGCCTTTTTGCTCACCAGGTAATTGTAAAACACAAACTATACCATATATTGATTTTTCTTACCTGTGCTTCCCATATTCTTTTTCTAGCTATTTTTCTCCATTACCTCTCCTCTTCCCCTCTTCTCTTATTCTCACATCAGCACCACAAATTTTATCTGCTAAACAACTATTCTCCATCTCTATTCCCCCTCCTGCAGAAGTCTCCCTTCTTCATCCCAAGGCTGCTTTCCCCAGTCCCCGCAAGCTCCTCTGCTCCCTGTTCCTGCTCTGACTGCAGCACAATAATGAGTCCCCAAACCCCATCCAGTTATTCACATGTGGCAGGTCAGGTCAAGCCCCACTTGGTTCACTTGTAGCAGCTTTCTGCTGTGGGCACTGCTTTGAAGCTGGCTGCTCAGGAACACGGGAAGTGAGCAGGGTTAGACTGTGGTGAAGGGGAGCTTCTCTGTCACACAGCCCCAGCCAAAGAACCCACCAAATTCCCCCCACACCCTTATCTCACACACACAGCTTTTGTGACCTGGCCCTTAGGATATGGGTAACCCTCTCTGCTACAGCTGCCTGCTACCAGCTTCTCATATGAGGAGAACTGAGGATGTCTGAGTCCATGACTGCAAGACAGACAGATGGCGATGCCATCATTCTGGAAGTTTATGTGGGCTTTCTCCCACTCACATGCTTGGACTTCCAAGTTCCTCTGCCCACTCCTACTAGCAGGAGCATTGACTTCTGTTACATTTCTTTATTCCACCAGTGCTGCGGCATCAGAGCTAGATTGGAGCAATCTCCCAATAGCTAGCCTTTCTTCCACTGTAACAGCTTATTAAAGAAAACAAAATTCAGCAGTGAATATAAACTATTTATTAATTATGGAGACAGCACTGATGCTCTGAAATCAGATAATAAATCAATATCAGTTTCCCCTTTGTAGCTAACTGCCTCTCCGTTCAGAAAGTTTACTAGGTTAAATGTACTTGTGACACCCAAGTTGATGGGTTTTTGTCGCTCTGAAAATAGAGAGGATAAGCACAAACATGTCCTAACCACCAGCTAAGACGAGCAGAGGGCCTCTGGAGGTGATGCAAACCATGGTGCAACCACGACATACAGGAGAGCAGAGCAAGGTGCTGCCTGCATGGTGCTGCCTGCATGGCCCTGCCTGCAACCCTTGCACCAGACTCTTCTGCAATCACTTCAAAGCCTCCAGCTTGGGAGAAGACCACAGTCATGTTCCTTTCTATGGAAATTAAGAACAGCTTACTCAAAAGACAACTCATATGTTTGGGCACTCCACTTTCCAGAGAGGCTTCCCACCAGAAGGTGTTCCAGTGGATGCCAGCATCAGAGGGGTGTGACCTGGGGGGAATCCCTTTCCTGCAGATGCCCTAACGGCTCCTGGCTGCTATCTGGTGACCCAGGCAGACCCTGGCAGCAGCTGCAGCTGCCAACAGGCACCCCACCCTGGACCCACTGCTGCTCCCTGACACACCCGATGTCACACAGCCTGTCTACAAATGGTGCATTATCTTAACCAAAAATGTCCGAATGCATTTTCATTTGGGAACTCTACAGCAGCACAGGGTCTGAAAGCATAGCTCTCCTTCTCAAAACTGCAAAGCAGATCTGATTTGTAGAAGTTGGGTATGGAATACTAAGCTCCATCATCCTACTAAACTGTAACATGATGTTTTGTAACTACATCCATCTAGCATCTTCCTTTCTTTAGCTAGCAATATCCCCACTCTGCATTTGTACATTAAGTTGCTGAATTTAGGTGATAAACTCCTCTGAACATGTGACACATTCTTCATCTTTACCAGAAAAACAACAGCTCCATCCTGTATCTTTCACACTGGTGTAACTGTGAAGCAAAACAAAGTTCACATTTTTCTATTTGTCTGGAAAGCATGCCCTACAAGTAAGTCACAGAATAAAACACCATGATGGCAACAGGTATGGGAAAAAGTACTGAGCTTTGGGAGTAGCTCAGTTTCTTTAAATAAACAGCAATTAATTTACATGGCTTCTCCTTGTGCAAATCACAATTTTAGTGTTGTTAATTTGTTAGTTTTTTTCTTTTAGTACTTTTTTCAGATATGCATGAAGGAAGTAGGAATGACACTACAAGTAAAAAGACATAGACAAAAAACAGCATGATTCAGCAATCTTTAAAAAAATAAAATATTCTCTAATTTGTTAGAATGATCAAATGTAATAATTCTTCCATCAATATCACTGGAACTTTTGCAGAACTTTGTTCAGTTATTTAAAAAAAAAAACCATAGACAATTTGAAGAAATTAAGAGTGAAAAGACAAGCCTCTTTAGAAAAGAGAACAAAAAATGGGATACAGAATATTCTTTCAGCATGTAAAAGGCTGGTATAAATAGATTTGGGATCAGCTGTTGGCCAGCCTCATCAAGAATACATGAGAAATAAATAAGCTTGATTTTCAGTGAGAAAACCTTTATGTAGATGTCAGGGAAAGCTTTCTAAATAGAAACAGAAATAGAACAGATAAGGCCAAGCTACTCTAGGAAGGTTATATAGACAAATTAGCAAAAAAAGGTAATGTGGGAGAAAAATTACATTATTATCCCTTACAGTAATGTTAGAAGTCTCCACTAACTGACTGCCAAAATGAAACAAAAAATCATTGTTGCAAGTGTCAACAGGTTGGATTAAATTTTACATGAAATAGGCAAAATAAATTATTTCCAAATAAATAATGCACAGCTTAAAACTAACAGTTTTGAAACTTTTTAATACTGTATTTGCTTTAAAATAGCCTTTTTATATTTAGGCAACATTATGGGAAAAATCACAGTGTAAATTTTCCATGCACTCCTTGCATAACTGTTGGGAATAAACATCCACTAAGCTGACAATACAGTTGTGCATTTATATACGAACTGATCTTCACGACAAAGAGTTTTTTGTGAGACATTCAAAATATTTTGTTACTTCTTGCCAAAAACTAAGCTACCACTTCACAGTGTAACACTCACTCTTTTCTTTCCACAGTCTGGACAGAAGCAGTGACTCTGTAACTAAGATTTCCAAATCCTTTCAGTTTAAAACCTGGGTATTAAAATTTCACAACATTTCAGCTAATGAAATGGTTCTGACCAGGACTGTTAATAAGCCAAACTGTTTGTTTCAGGAGGCAAAACTCAGCAACACAAACAGATCCCATCTCTGTCCCAGGAGGGCAAATACTCCTCAAAGTTGCCAGCATCAGGGGCAGAAAGGGAAAAACAGCAGTAGTTGAGTGCTGACCCAGATCCTATTGATGGTGGTAAAACCCCCTCAGTGTTTGGTGATGCCAAGACTTTGTCTAGGGAAATTATTACAATTTTCTGCTACCATAACTAGTTAAACAATCAAGCTGTTTATTGCAGAATGCCACCTGCTACTGCCTGACAAATTATATTCAAACAATCACACAGGGCACATTATCATAATGAACAGGGGGGTTCAATAACAAAGCCCTAAGTGTGCTGAAGGAGTATCATTATCCTCACTCAAAGGCAGGGGAAAAGACAAGGAGTAGAGATGGGTGCATAGACAAGAGGGTTTCATCAGGCAGAATGATGGCCAAGGGGTGGATGGGGCTCAGCTAACCCAAGCACTATTGCTGCATCTTCTCCTATAGGCTTCACACTTAATTCAGCAGGAAAGAATTTCACAGAGTGCATTGTCTGTCAAAACACATGCAGAAAAGCAGCAGCTGGTAAAGCACCATATACTGCTTATTTCATCACATTCTGCAAGAACTTGGAAGGGGACACAGTTTGTCAGGCTCACAGGCCCACTAAGGAGGACCAACCTTCAGTAGTGACCATCAGCAGCAGAAGCAAAGCAAGGTTTGGGGGGAATTACAGAAATACATGAAGCGGTCTGTTAGGGATTAAAGCCTCTTTAGGTTTTTTTAAAAAAACCTATGAGAACTAGTGTTTATTTAGAAAGAAAAAAATTTGGTCACGCAATCTGTGTTATTCAGGAAATCAAATCAGATGATCAAAATTATCGCTTCTGGCACATTCTTTTTAAGAGATTGTCATTCTCTGTTTTTCCCCATAAAGTCCAAAGAACTTAAGAAACCCACCCTTCATCTCCTGTATTTTACTATATAGGTTTCTTTACTGATTCTACTAAAGTCTTGGAAATCAAATATCTTTTCATTTCCAACTTCTGTGAATAATCAAAACTTTGTTCAACATTACAGCTTTTATTCCAACATACATAAATAGCTTCTTGATTTGCACAAAACTGAAACCACTTTAATCAATTGGTTATATATAGTCTGGATAAATACTGAGTTTGAGATACTGCGTATACAGCCAATCCCATGCTATTTGCTAATACTTTGATCTAATTTCACATTATTTTAAGAAGAAATGAAAAATATTCTGGTGAGGACAAAGGCAACAGTACAGAAATTACAGCCTGTAAAAGACGGAGAATCTGTACCTTCATGAAAAATTCAACTTGTTCAAAGAGTATTTAAAAAGACTGAAATACATATAGACTTATCACAAAATGAGACAAAAATACCCACAAATTTGTTATTTTGTTACTCACACAGGAATTCACTGTTGATTTTCCAGAAATCTACCACTAAATAAAATATATTTAATAGCATTAGTAGACAGCACTACAGTCTCATTGCGTGTGTAATGTATTGCTCCATTTTCTATGGAAGCATTATAGCACAGGTGATTTACGTTTCTCTAACAAAAAGGGCTATTCTGTAGAAATATCACAGGAAATGACACACAGGAAATAAACCAACACAAACATCGTACAATCATTTCCTAAGCTGTAGTGCAGCAATCTGTTGAGCTCCTGAAACAACCCAGATGCTGCTGATGCAAGGAATGAACAAGAACCAAAAAAGCTTCTCTCTCCCAGAATGGCTTCTGGGTCCCAAGAGGAGAAAAGGATGAATGAGGCAACAAGCTATGGAATAGTTGGTTATTTTCCACCTGGAAATATGCTTTATTGGGTACTAACTGTTCAGTCCTGTCATGGTTCATCTATGATGGCTATGGACAGAGTAGGGGGACCTGCAGCAGCCGTGAAAACAAGAAAACTGAAGATTAATATGTAGTGAATGCTCAAGTGATGGCTGGGGAAAAGAAGGTCATATGGCAGAAAAGTTGCAGTAAGACTCATACTGAAGCTTTCTCATCTCCCTCCCTCATGATAGGAGGCTTATAAGAAAAATGAAAATAGACTTTTTAGTAGGTCCTGTAGCGATAGGACAAGTGGTAGCAGTTTTAACCTAAAGGACAGTAGATTCAGACTAGAAATAAAGAAATTTCTTACTATGAGGGTGGTGAAACATTGGATTGTCCACAGAGGTGATAGATGCCCCATGCCTGGAAACATTCAAGGCCAGGTTGTACAGAGCTCTGAGCAACTTGGTCTAGTTGAGAATGTTCCTGCTCATTGCAGATGACCTTGAAAAGCCCCTTCCACCCCAACCATTTCCATCATTCTGTGATTCTACGAACTAACCCCAACATCATTCACATAACATCCCACTACCATGTGTTATTCTGCTCTAGTGCTCAGAAGCATCTGTTCCCTTCCCACTAACTCCTACTGTGTCAGATAATGGACAGCATTAAAATTCACTTCCTGTCCTCAAGAGCACTTAATTCAGGTTACAGCAAGATACCAACAGATGTAGAGAAATAATTGTGCTTCATTCAGGTTTGCCAATGTGCAACAAAACACCACATCCTGGAAACCATATGAACTAAATAACATTTTAACATGAATGTTATTAAGGAATGCTAGGACATACCTCATGAGGGTTTAACTGAATGCACAGTATAGAGAACTGCTTTTCATCCAAGTAAATTTCACCAGTTAAAAATAGCCAGAAAATGATGAAATATCTCAGCACACTATCTCATTATTTCTTAATATTGTACTATTCCCACCCATGTTTCATATAGCTTTTTAACGGAAAATAGTATATGTGAAATCACATATGCAGATCTCTAAACAATGTATTGAAACCCACACCTGACATTGGTCCCCTAGGCTAGGGAATCAATATATCTCTGTACTATTATTTTCTATGGGAAAAAAAGAGCAGAAATATTCTATACTGATTTGATTACACAGAGGTCTACACAACCAGATTACACTGACACTTCAAATGTACTTATTTCTTGTAATACTTTTCCTTATCCACTGCAGGAATTAGCAGTGCTGTTTCAAGACTGCAATCAGAAGAACATCTGTGTAATTCCATAACACAGTTCTTTTTTTTTTTTTGAGTTGGAAGTTCTTTCTCCTAAAGATTTCATGTGATATTTTATCATTAAGTACATGGAAGTCACATAGTTGGTGCAATACCTAATAATACATTTTACCACTGTATAACTTAGAAGTCAAAAGATACTGTCAATTTTTGTATTATGTGAAAGTTAGTCTACCAGTAAAAACACCCTTTCCTGTAGATAAAAGGAAAAAAAAGAAGAAACAAAAAAAGGAAGTTTTGAGAAACATTTACCGTAATTATGTGAAACTTCCCATAATAAAAATAAATACGATTTTCTTCAGATAACTGGAAAAGGATACCTAACACTTTCACCATTACCTACAAATCAAGAAATCATAAAATCATCATCATCATCATCATGGCTGGGTTTCGTGAACGAAGATTTGGGAAGGGCTCTCCCCACTTGGGTGTGTCCTTCGAGCCTGTGCAGTGGATTTTTTAGGTGAGGCACAGTGTGTGCAGAACTGGCTCCACCCTTTAACTCCTAAGATATTCCCAGGAGGTCTCCCATTCAAGTACTAACCAGGCCTGACCCTGCTTAGCTTGAGATCTGACAGGATCTGGTGTCAGGGTGGCACCTACAAATCAAGAAATCATAAAATACACAGATGCTGTGTAACACCCAAACCATCTTAAAACACTTTGGGTGAAATCTTGATCCCATGATAGCTGATGTCAAATTTTCTGCTAACTTAAACAGCAAGAGAATTTAATCCATTGTGCCAGCTCAGAAAGCCAAAAAGGGTATAGAAAAGGCTTTGAAATAGAAAACTAAAACAATAAATAAGATTGCTTTAATCACCACTTCTGATGTCTTTGATCATGCATTTTCTGCTCCTCCCTCTGCTATGCCAACAAGCCAAAGGTTCTGTGCTTGGGTAGTTGATTTATCACTCCTTGTGGCAGAGATTTGGACCATGCCCTTCCCCCTGTTTCACGCCCAGTGAAACAAGCCACAGCATTTCTTATACCAGTTGCATTTTAATAGTACAGGAAAATATCCACAATGTTAAAACTCAGTTTTGCAGTGATTCTGTCCAGAGCGCTGCACTTCCTAAAACTGGGATTGTTTTTTGGGGGGGTTAAGGGTTTTTGTTTTGAATTGGTTTGTTGTTTTTTTCTGGTCAGTTGGGGTTTTTGTAAGGTTTGAGGGAAGTTCCTCAGTGATCAGTGTGCAAGGGATCTGGCAGGAGTGAGTGGCAGCATTTGGCTCCAGTCCCAAAAAAAGGGTGTTTTGCAATTATATTGTCACCTCGTCAGATATACTGCGGAGACTTCAAAGGAAGAACATTTCTGGAAATCAAATGGCTCTATGAGTCCAATAGGAGAAGCACACCCAAAGGCCAAATGTCTTTCATAAGATGTTGGACTCCAAGGACAGCTGCTACTTATACACGAACTGCCCACTCTGAGCAACCTGAACAGCAACCGTATCAGTGTATGAAGGGCAAAGATTTCACGGGAGGCCTTAATGAATGAGTTGAGGTAACATTTACTGCCTCAGCCACTTGAAAAACAAACTCTGCAGCACTGTATGAACTTCTGCCAGATTAGTGTTGCTACAGGGAAGTGCAATGAACTCCAATACTACCTAATTATTATACATTATGGTTTCTCTTTTAAAGTATTTTTAGATATGTTTTTAAAAATTTCAAATTTAGCACACCTGTTTTGTTCAGTTCTATCAGTAATTATTTTTTCAGTGCCAACAACAGGCAGACAGAAAAGTAATTAAAATTTCAGTTCACACAAATGCATACAACATTTGCACTGGACTAATCACCAAGTTTGGTTGCAACAGCAAATACAAAGAAGCAACATTTTCTTAAATGCTGTGCTTCAGAGTGACAAAATCCCCCTCAAATTTCTTTATAATATTGTCCTCAATGCTTTTATAAGGCAAAGCACTGCAAGGCATGAGCAAATGAAGAAGAAACATTGTTTTAAAGTGAAGATTCTCAATATCTACTACCTGTCATTTTATTTTCTGATCTCTGATTTCCAAGATTATTTTGCTATCCTATTTAATATTATCCTGTATTATACAATGATTCTAAAATATGATATTCTCCAGTATCAAATTATATGTTTTTAATAGACTGACTCTATATGCAAATTCAGCAGAAGACTGCAAGGAATATTTGATGTATATAATTTTAAGAAGAAAAGTAAAAAAAAGACTCCTCTGATATATCAGGGTAGAAGACAATATACCAGGGGATCACGCTGTAAGATTTCACAGGACACTGGAATGGTGGAGCACAAATGAGAGCTGATCCTCAGAAGGGGAGTACATCTCTGAGCAGACAAAAAGCAGTGCCAGCTTTCAGAGGTGTCAAGTTGGATATATGTAACAGGGAGAGCTGCCCTGTGGATGGAGGGTAGCATCATTAAACTTTGTCAGGCATGCCTAACTTTTTGGTGTCATCTTTAGTAAGGCTGATGATCTTTGCTAACGATGTAGACCAGCTGTCGGGTCATGGTGGACAAGGTTGTGAAAGAGAACACCAAGAAAAGAGGGAAAGCAATGTACAGCTAGAAAATAAGAGTAGGCAGTAACTGCAGATAGACAGCTTTGGAGATAGGAGTCTTATCTCACCTTGAAGCCTTTAGGGCCTTATATATTTCTTACAGGATTGCACTGCAAAAAAATGCGTACACCAGATTGATTGTTGTAGGAAATCAGTAACTCAGTTTTACGGAGTTTATTTACTGTTGCCTGTCAATAAGAAATTGTTTCCTGGATACAGAGTTTAAGCAGCAGGCCACATGGCTTACATTAGCATACCAAGGTTTTCTTCTGCTTCCTTGGCCTTTTTTGCACATTTCTCCTTGCACATTATGACTGAACATCAACCACAGGGCTTACCCAAATAGCCACAAAGATGCTTTCTTCAATGTCCCTACTTCATTTTGTATTGAGGTTGAATATATGCTGATGGTACTAACAATTATATATTACTTAAAGAGTTTTTAAGATTACTCTATTCCAGTTTTCATGAAGATACCTGTGGGTATTCTTATGTTTGATCAGCTTCCTGATAATTTCATCACAAACTTGGTGGTTTTCTTCCCCTCCTTCGTCTACAAACTTTTGTTTGGCACCTTCTCATTCAATCAGCCACATGTGTAAGACTTTCATTTGCAAAGGAGATAAATAACCAGGCCTTGTCTTTAATTACTTTTACCTGGGAACAATTTGTTGCAAGAGTCTAAAGATGGAGTGCCTTTCCAAACACTTCGTAAGCCTGGTAAATCAGTGCTGGGCCTTACTGGATATCGCTGCCTTCCTCATGAGATTAGGTTTTGAATTAGCTCTACCTCCTGAAAGTACTTTGCTGGAACACTTAATAAAGTCCAAGCAGCTACTAACACAGAGCCTTCACAACTCTGCCTATATGAGTGGCTACTGTAACAAAATTTGTCTACAACTAAAGTGAGGGAACAATCAAACATGCTACTGTGATTCACAGAACAATTTCAGGTTGCAAAGCTGAACAGACGGCATTTGTGAGCTTTACTCAATATCTTGGACTTTTTAATTAGATTCCTGTTCATGTCAGTCTGCTGGTTTACAGCAGGAGACCCCAGGTTTCAAAGTAACCATAAGAATCCCATTGCTCTGTCCGATAGAAACCACTATGTCAGGATACTGCTGCAGGCATAGTTCCTGCTGCTTCCACCCCAGGAACTGGTCAGCAGGTAATTAAAGGAACCAAATTAAAGGGATAGTCCAAAAATGCAGCTATGACTTAGTCAAAATGCAAATTAAGGTTTAATGCACCACACTGTTTTATAATTTTAGGATGCTTTGGTATGTTTATCATTAGGTGTCTGTGTACTGTAATTTTCTCCTCCTTGTCTTCACGTGGTTCTCAAATTCACCTTCTACCACTGGCAAGCTCCCTCAGGGTTTTCAGTGCTTTTTGAAAAGCTGCAGGAGGACACAATAAAACAAAATGAGAGAAGACATACTGGCTGCTAAAAAACTGAACTTGCAAAGGAACGAATCGTGCATCCCTCCTACAGCACCGGAAAGTGGCAAAAAGCACCACCAGACTCTGATGGCTGTGGGTCTGAATGCCCCAACAGACACCAGTGTCGTTAAATTTTACAATCAGGTTCAATACTTCCTTTTACCAGTACAGATCAAGCAAAACCAACCAACCAAGCAAAACACAACAAGAAAGCCCACAAGCCCCCAAGATTGACTAACGTAACAAATTAGGATGTTTATGAACGCTGCAGAGCATAAAATCTCAGTGACACTTTTAACTTGTGTAAATAGAGCATGGCACAACACACTGAATATGTAAGTATAGTTGTATCAATCACAATGACACAGCTTCACAGCTGTCCTTTGGTCAAAATCAATTAAAAGTTGACTATTTTTGAGTTGTTTGTTTGTATTACTTTACCTTTCTGAAGAGGGAAACTACAGAATTTTGAAGAGCTTCCAGACTGCTATAATTATGTTCAGCAGAACATTGATCACACCTGCAAATCCATTTTCATTTTTAATATATCCTGACGGTATAAGCTAGTATTAAAAATAGCCTGTTTTAGAAAAGAATGGGCCAAATACTCTGTAACCAAACAACAGAAAATTCAGAGTTTGTGCATATTTACTTCTGTGGCCTCAGTGTCCTAAGTCCCTTTCAAGTGGCAGAACTTTGAAGTCATTACAAAAAGTAGCAGTGCTCCATTATACACTGACTTTAAAAGAGATGAGCAGATTACAAAATACTTTTTATCTGTTTGAATATCATATAACAAGCAGCTCTAACAGTTACCTTCCTGGTATGTGTCAGTCAGGGAAAAAACCTACTTGGAGAGTTCCCTTATTTATTCAGCACAATTTTGCCACAAAGTATTTTGTCAGGAAAGAAAAGCAATTCTGTCCTAGCATGGAATGAGACTGAATCCCTCTGAAACTGCATTCCTTTACAGTGGATTCTGATCATGTCAGACAAACTCCTGGGGAATGAGGATGAACAGGATGGGGTGGGGTCCAACCATGTTCCCTGTGATGTGCAAACTGCCCATAGAACTAACTTCCTAAAAGGTGGTTTTGTCAGGGTTGCACAGTGAATTCCAGCTATAAAGGTCAAGCATGTCTGGATTTTGTGTTAACTAGTAGCATACATGTTGTAGTAGATAGCAAAGTATTGACAACAATGTGGGGTTTCTTCTAGTAGTAACAGCAAACAATGCTAAAGCAATTAAAAATACTGAACAGTTGAATAAATACTCTTAGCCAAACTTTTACAAAACATCATGACTGGGTCCTTTAAAAATCTCTAAACAACCCCTCTGTTTCAGATAACAAGCCTTAATGGGGTGGAGGAAACTTGCCCTACCACAAAATCAGTTGCACCAGGTTTTCCAAACCCTCAACCAAAGCACCTCTCTCTCTCATATGCCATTCACACAGTAGTAGAGAGACCTCTTATGTTCACCAGAGTTAAACTGTAACACCTCTCTGCCCTTTGGGTGAGACATCAGGAGCAGAGAATCACTTTGCTGGTGATTTTCTGTCTAATTCTGGAATGATGCACTCTGCTCCAGAAACTCCTCATCCATTCCGCCTCCTTTGATAGATCTACCACATCATAACACTGAGCTGAGCAGGAAAAAGCCTAAACCACTCTCTTTCCCTGCTAAGTATAGAAAACTGCATCTATGCTATTTACAAGTTAGAAGGCTTGTCTGGACTGAAGTTTTGTAAATACAACCTGTGTTGAAGTCAGAGGCATTAAGATTTGAATTCATGCCTTGAGCCGAACAATTCACACAGCCTGTGTTTCCCCCTGTGCTGATGATCACTATTGGTTGACTCTAAAGCCTCAAAAGCACTGAGGGACTAAAACAAATTTTAAGCTGGTTTTATCTGCATCTTGGCTTATAATGTTTCATAATACAAATTACCCATTCAGAAATAAACCATTTGACAAAATAAAAACAAACAAACCTTGCATGACTTATTTGCTCTCTAAATTTCTTCTTTCCCTCTGCATCATGAGTGAAAGCACAGAGAGAACGTGGGGTGTCCTTGGGGCTTCACAGGCTGAAGAATTTTTTGCTGGAAGTCTCTATTTTTGTAGCACTGGCAATCTGAAAAAAAAAATTGTTTTGTTAACACCTGTATCCCTAGACACATTAGAAAAAAGGTTTGTTCTGAAGCACTGCCAACTAAATCATTAACCTCTCCTATGCAAAAGCCAACAATTCTCATGCAAAAAAAGCAGCTAGAAAGAGCTGCACTCAATTCATACCTTGCTTACATGCTCTACATGGATTGCTCACACACAACAGCTAAAAATCCTCTTTCTATGTACCAATGGAAATTAGAAACCGGTAAAGCAACACACTACAACCCTGTGCTTCTTAAGCTGTCCAGGGTTCCATCTAGGAAATGCAAAACTAGGAAAGGTGGCTTGAAATGGGCCAGCACCACCACAGTCCCTTTTCTACAGTGTGGCACAGACCATAAACAGTACCTGTACCATAATAGGATTGCCCATTTCCACATGTTCTTATTTAAAGCTTCTATCAAATCCCAGCCAGGACCACTAAAAAATAGCTGCGTATTAGTTACAAAGATCTCCTGTGGAAGTTCTGCACTAGCCAAGCCAGGCTTTGAAAAGCCAGCCACTGCTTCTGGGTAGACTCATATGGAGCAACCAGCTGAAAATGGTAAGACAGAAGGCATAGACACCATTCTAACTGCATTTGCATTGAACAAATAGAGTGGCTAACTGAACTCCCAAAAGCTGGCACTGAGAACTTCATGCTCTACAAAGTCTGTTATTTTCATTCTGCAAAGTGTCAGACTGCATTATAATATTTTCTCTGATGTTTAAATTGGCAAAGCTGATTTTAAACTGCTTCTTCACAGCATACAGCACCTTGTCATAAAAATACCCTTATATCTACAGCAGTTAAACTGATATACCACTGAATTAAAACTAACACAAGAATTTATCATACTCATGCTTCATAAGGCAGATCTTACTGAAAAGCCTGATGATGGAAGCAGTATACAACTGAACAAATTGAATAGATTCTCAACTAAAATGTACATATAAAGTAGAAACTAGTTATTATTCCTCCATCTAAAGCTGTCAAACTTTCTGTTTATAAGATTACTAGTGGAGTTAGAGCAAAGTCCTAAACTCACTTCACTGGAAAAAAAGGCTGTTCCATTAAAATAAAATGCAAACAAAATGATAAAGAATACAAGCTGCAAAACCCCCATACAAAATGGACAAATTAACAATGGGTGAGCAATGTAAACAGTAATAGCAAGCTGTAAGTTACACCAAAGAGGAAATGAGAGAAATAAGATGTAAGTAATATTTTTCTTAGTTGTTACCATAAGAACACTTGTAAAGTTCCAAATACAAAACACAGATTTGCTTTGCTGGTAGGGAAAGGTATGTATCTATCTACACAGAACATTTAGAGTACAGAACACCAAAGCCTTCCTAATCATGGCTATAGGAGACACAGAGTGAAGTGCTGCAGGACAGGGTTGCAAGTGCCATGATTATGCATTCAGATAACGTCATCGTGACCCATATGTGATGGATATCTTCTTTTGTCAAGTTCATAGCACTGCTACTGTGCCTGACCTCTACTGTTGTCATACTTCCTTTTCCTACAGAATGGCACAGCATGGATCCACTCCTCAAAGACACACAGTGCTTCCTTCACCATGGTATCCAGTTCCTGAGCATCAGCAACTAAAACTGAAAAGACTTGGGTGACACTTGCTCTGACCTACATGATTGCAAAATCCCTGAACTGAGAAGTGCCCTTTTCCTTCCCGTGTTCCAGGTCACTGCAGAGGACTGATGGAGTATTTTCCTTTTTCGTCTGGAACCACACTTCCAGCTCTTCAGAGATGTGGCTTCTTCACTAATGCTTTGATAGACATGGAGTGAGACCTAGTACAGAGCTAAATGCAAGACCTGTGACAGTATACACCTGTGATTTCAACAATGTAGAGTCAAACTCCGTCCTCACGGGCAAACCTGACTCCCCTGGATTTTTGCTGGCCCATAACTATACGAGGAATGCAGCTGGCCACCAGCTAATCACAGCCCAGGAGACCTCACAGTACTAACACTCATCCCAGATTTGTAAATGTACAGCTAAAACATTTCAGTCTGGACAAGAACAGGCAGAAATGAGAACACAATATTTAAGCAGGCAGATGGTGTACTACTTTTGATACAAAAGAATTATTTTATGGTAGAGTATTACATGAGCTTCCTACCAATCACGTCTTACTTGGAGACTTATTAAGGATGATATCCAGCTCTGTTTGAAGAAAACTTCCTGGCCAGGAAAGAAGGCCAGATTTTCTGAAGTGCTTCCAGCACTCCCAGCAAGCTACCTCTTCAGGAGGTCACAATGCTCCCCTGCAGGCAGTCCGTCAATGTTGAAGGAAGCTTGCCACGGTGAATACAAACTTCCCAGCAGTTCTCTGCCAGATCTGTGATATCCATCCCCCCAGATCTGCACAATCTTGAATAATAAGGCTTAACATAAGAAAAATCTATACGGTAGAAAGTTGCTCCATACATACAGAACTTTACACATTCAAATATCTTTTTCTAGCACCCTAAGAGGAAACAGACATCTTAGATCAGTGATCTTACAACACTCCTCTTTCCCCTTTCCCAAAACAAATATTTTAAGACCAATGATTCTTATCAAACCTTTACTGAGGGCAAAGCACTTCCAAAGGAATCAATCTGAAAAGAAAAATCTTTCATGCAATTAAAAAAAAAAAAAAGAAAAAGACAAAGAACTGCTATACTAGAGTAACAGTCAGATAAACCTCACATGTCCCAAACTGAGATTCTTGCTTCCTGCACATTACCAAGGGCAAAAATCCCATGCATTAAGCATGGCAAATACAACACCCTGGACTCTGCCATTTTAGGATAGATAGGTAGGCATAGCTGCAAATGTCTTAACAGAATAGATTAGGCACTATGTGCTGTGGTAACAAAACTTCTGTTTGCCATTCATCTTGTACTCACATTTTCATTTTCCTGCTGAATAGGAGGGCACACAAAAATAAATACCATCATACAGCTGAACTTCTTAGTACAAAGCTACCAGGCCCTTTCAGCTCTACTGTAAACAAAGAGTGAATTACATTGTACACTCAATAGCAACACTCAAATCACAGATATAGTTCCTCAGCTGTGATTTGGGAAGAGCTGTAAAAACTCAGGGCAGATGCTGTCTGCACAAGCAGGGAGAGAACACCAACTGTTGGTTGTTTTTCTGTTTAGGTGGGGTTTTTTGCTGGGTTGCCAGACATCTTCATTCTAAAGTATAGCCCCTGGTTAAAGCCAGTGTACAATGACACGGTGCTGAGCAATTCTAGAACACAACTCTACAGACACCTCCAGTCCTTTGAGCTGCAGTACACCTCCTATGTCAAAAGGGAAGTATGAGATGCTACCAAACCTCAACAGGTCTGGCAAGAAGGAATAAGAGAGCTGATGCTTATTCATGTGCTTCCCCTGGAGGGATAGCTATTTGTAGCTAAACTAAGCACAGCACATTGCCCACCTATGAAGTGCACAGCAAACAGCTTTCCAGGGTAGTTACAGTATATACATCCAGACCTTGCCCTGTCAATCATCAGATGACAGAGAAATTATCTTGTTCTGTGACATCTATGTCCAATCAACAACCAGTGAACAGCCTGTGAAAGCTACTGTAGCTTTCTTTGACAGTCCATCAATTTGCTGCACATGATTTTCTTTCCACCCTTTCCCCTGGAGAAATTTGGGGATAGTCTGCAGATCAGATGTAATACCATGGAAAGCTGCTTCTGCTTACAGAAAACAAACAAAAAAAAAAGAAACCCACAACTTTTTCAACCTCATGGAACCATGGAACAACCCTAATTGCAGCATGTGTCATACTGGACACATCAGTATATATTTACACATTCAGCATATAATCAACTCCTGGGAGCCCAGGCTGACTAGTGACATACAGAGCAACAGCTCTGCTCATGGGGAGCAACTCTCCAGCCCTCAGGAAGGGACCATTGACTAAGCACATTCATTCACTCTGCCCACAAAGGCAGGGCTATGCCACAGCATGCAGCTCGGCCCAGAAGGCAGAAACCATCTGCACAAGAAAAACTGGACTTCACTTCCCTGTGCCTGGGTGTTTGTTTCAGGAAATTTCCCATTCCCAAACAGAGTTTCAGGTTCTACCTTAACTGCTCTGCTAGATGCAGAACAAAGCCAAGCAGGTATGTATGTCTGGGACAAGCCAAATAATTTCTTTCCCCACCTTTTCTTCTATTTTGAAAATATAGTTCTGAAAGCACTTGAAAACACTTTTGTATTTGTTGATGATTTACATTTTAGAGGTGCTGACCTTTTTTCTAACCTCTGACAGATCCTATGAGAAAAAGAAATATCTTGTTAACATTACTTTCCTTTAATTTGCTGATTCTACACAAAAGTAATGATTGTCCTCTAAATCCTCTCTCTCTATTCAGTAGTTTAATTAGAAAGGTGATCATTGATTAATTCACTTGAGTTACCCTGGAGAAGGTGTGACTGAACACAGATCACTCCACCCCAGAGAAATGTGTATTAATTAGTTCTTCATTAAACAATTTTCCTCTTTATTCAACTTCAAAAGAAGCAGCAAAACCACACAACACAACCCCAAACTTTCAGTCCTAAACTTCTGAGGTACTTTTATTTTATTTTATTCTTCAGGAAGTCTCAAATTTTCTTGCCTTGAATTTCATAATCATTTAATTTTTTTAATTATTGTGATTTTACAAAATAAACAAACTGAGGCTGGAGGTTCAATACGCATTTGCTAAGCCCTGCCAAAGACCTGCAGCCATGAATTAGTTGGTTCAGGCAAGCAATGAGGGTTGACACTGATACTCGATGGGAATGTACACAGCATGAAGCACATACCACAACTGAAACCAGGTATACTCCCATCCAGCCAGTGGTTTCAGTGTTCCACCTAGGAAGACAAAGAGAAAACCTTATTTAAAGGTTTCCCCACTCTTTTTAAGATCTCATTAAAATTTCTTGAATCACAGGCTGGCCTTCAGCCTGATCATGAGTCTTTTACTCTTGAAAAGCAGGTAAGCCTTCCCTGACTGTATCTCTGCATCACAACTCACGCTGCACATGCTTCACCAGACCTCAGGGCCACAATTCTGTTTGCTAATGCTCTGAACAGCCTCAAGGATTGGCTAACTTTTCTCTTTCTGTGAAAGTCCTCTCCTGGTCTCTACACATAAACAGAAAGCATCCCCGCATCACTACCTTCTCCTTGCCCACTGCCCTGTGACCAAGGCAGATACCAACTCTTTCCCACAAGGCTGAGTGACATAAGTCCCAAATGATTTCAGGCAAATAATTCTCCTGCTCGGTTTCCCTTTGTCCAGGAAGGTCTCCTGCAAAGAGGCAGGTAGAGTTGGTAACACCTTTATGTACAGGAGCAGCCTAATCCTTCTTCTGGTCACCAGAAAGTGGTATTAGCAAGGCAAACATGGGGCAGACTGGACAACCAGGTTAAGTAGGGCAGGGAGGGAGGAGCAAATCTTTCTCTTCCACATCCTAAACTACATGCTCTTCTCCTGTGCATACTTCTTCCCATACCTGGCATTATTTATTCACTTTCAAAGCACAAGCCACCACACAGGATACAACGCAGCTCCACAGGCTCCTGGTACATGGTTAGAAAGGATTTTTCCATTGGCCTCTGTCAACTTAATACATAATCAATACAAAAGCAAAAGTCAAGCAAGAAAGCTGAGGCTACACTTTAAGATTCACATTTAAAATTTACATTTTTAAGAAAGCTAATGTAAGCCATTTTAAGAGCATCCAGAAGCAATCTATTGTGAATTCCTTCTTTATTGCCATTATCCCTGGTGGCAGAAATGGTTTTTTTTTAATTTTTTTATTTCAAAGTTAATTCATCATCAACACATTATGAAGAAAATAAAATAAGTCTATGTTATTGCAAAGGACTGGGAGTAGTAACTAAATCTTTCTGAGGCTTCTGATGGTCTTGCCAATACCCATAGATCAGTTCCATGATGCAGTTTTAAAAAAAGGATGACTGATAGAGAAGGGACACAGAAATAACAGAACTGAGCCTGATCTATGTGAGGTCCATCACAAAATCACAGCTTTCTAGTGCTGAAGTGATTAGATCTGTGTAGAGCACAAGCAAGAGATGCATAGACCACATCACCAGCCTGGGACTCTCAGTTTCAAAATATTTTTGCAGTGAAGCAACTTAAGAAAATAAACATTCCAAGTCAGGCAAAGATCAGTCATAAACCTTTCCTGAAAGGGAGATGAACTCTCTTATTGTGTATTTAAAGCAACACTATAAACCAGACCAGATCTATATAAAGCAAAACTGTGAGCTTAAAGCAACAGCATCATTATTCTGTCAGAGAAATGAAAACCTTTGGCAGAAAAAATGTTGGAGATTTCTGTGAATTTCTCCATGACGCTAACAAAAGCAGCAAAACAAGTTGCACATAGAAAGGCAAGCTTCATATTTTCTGTAAAGCTAGCTACATTACCAAGAGGTTATTGCTCACCTTTGGTGATAGATACCAAATTTAATTCTTAGATACTTACATTTTACAGACACTCTGCAGTAAGATATACTTCAGAAAATACTGTATTACCTTACATTTTCCCAAGTATTTTATTTTCCCTCTTCCAGAACATTCATCTGGTATAATTTTTAGGACGTTACATCATGCACAAGAAAATAGCCTAGTATTTTAATTCTGCATTTACATCAGGACATTCATAATTGATAAATGCAATAGAAATTATGGGGGAAAGTGACTTCAAAATATAAACATGAAATACAGACTCAAAGTCAGTCTCTTTTGCTTAAATATGTAATGAAAATTTCAGCACATCAAGACAAACATTTGAAGGAAACACTGGAGTTCCACCTTCTCACCTCAGCACCCAAACTCCCCAGAAGTCACACACTATTAACTTCAGTTGGCAGGAAGGCAAACCTATAATTTGCCACACTGATTAACTCTTATCTAAGATTTTGTAACACAAGGTCCTGAACCGCTTAATTGTTTTAGTTCACTCTAATAACACAGAGTTTTTTCAAAATAAAGAGCATAAAGTTGATTCTAACATTTCCACTCATGCAAGTTTTAATTAGTTGCATTTTTGTTGGTGGGAACATGCTTTGAGATTTACAGTGATAATGAACAATCTTTACAGACTACTCTCATAGTCTGAATAGGCTGAAAATGCTAAAGAGTGTATCATGAATGCTGCAGATTGCTAGGAAATCCATTGTAACATTCACCTCTGGGTGTGAAATGTAAATGCATGTTTGAAGGGTGACAAAATATCATTCTTCATCATGGTTAGCAAAACAAATGAGCAGAAATACTGTAAAAACCATCCAGTCATTTATGCTCTGCACAGAATTATTTATCTGTTCCACACCTGATCTACTTCATAGCCCACTAATTTGTCCAAGCACTAGAGGCTGGCAAGTGCTTCCCTCTCCCTTTTCACCCCACCTGTGCAAATATAAAGTTTCTCTCAGAAAAGCTCCTGGTGCCTCTTGGGGATTTTGACTGAGAAGGCAAAGATCTAAAGCAGTTCTCACTAGGGAGGAGCGTTTTGTGTTTTCTGAGCAAGATGAATATTTTAAAAGGGCTTGAGATAGGGAAAAGCAAGAATTACCAGTGTCATTAAAAGTGAAGGAACAAAAACATGGAAGAAGGCAACCCAAAACACATGAAACCTTTAGACCCCAACCAGCTGGAGTAATACTGACATAGCAGGAACAAATTCATTCCCACCCTGCAGAATGACTAAGAACTGACCTTAGTCTTGCCATCACCCTCAAGTCACAAACCTCTGTGCTTCTGATTTCTTCAATAGTTTAAAGTTAGCATGCATTAGATTCTTGTTTTTATTATTTTATTGCAAGTTTCATAAAACATCCAGGTAGTATTTTCATGCTTAGCTACTTTTTAAACTAAATAGATCCACCTACTCTATGGAAAGACATGACTCTGACAGTTGCTACTTTAAAGTAACAGAGAATTATCAGTAAAATCCTATAACCTGGCAGTACTAGAGTCTCCCTGCAACCTGGGAGAAAAGAAAAGGTAGAAGACAAAGTTATTTTTTGAACTTTGATCCCAAACTTTGGGCATCACACCTCTCATCGTGGGCACTCCTGAGAGTGGTATATGGACTAGAGGATAAATTCTACCCTCAGCTTCATCAAAATTAACTTCATGAATGATGACTAGTAAAACAGTAGTGATTTTTCAATTATTTTCTCAAGTATGCCTTGGCATAAAGCTTTACTGAATTTGGAAGACTATTAAACATCCAGATATCTTTTCCTCCAACAAAGCAGAGGCAGTGGGAATCATGGAGCTACCCAGATGTGTGTTCAGTACCACCCATCTTAATCACCACCCCAGGCACAGAAAGGGGCCAGTGAGGTTGAAGCACATTGTATAAAGTAGGAGTATTCCATGATTGTATCAGCAAACCTCTAAACCTGCTCCTGCGAGCACGTGCAGATAATTTTCACCAGCTCTGGTAGGCTGGTAAATATGTATTAATTTCAACAGGGCTGCAAAAAGCACCCCAACTCCCCTCTCTACTCCCTGAAGGTATAATAATACTTTGAAGGAATGATTGGCTAAATAAAGTTGACAAATCTCTCCATATTTCTGTAATGCATTCTTTTAAAAACAGTTGGAGTTCTTCAGTTGAAAATCTTTCCAAGACATTTCAGCCTGAAGCAGAAAAAACACTGGAAATTTTTGTCTGAGTGACTGAAGGCTGGCCAGAACTAAACACAGGTGAAAATATTATGTTGGAATATGGCAGGCATGCTTAAGGGTGCTCCTACTACCTCTATTGACCATATTTTAGAATAATATTGTATAATGTAGTTGGAAATGTAAAGATCTATTAAAACAGCTTTAAAACCCTAATGGCCCAGCCTTTCTGTTGTTATCCTTTCAGTATTTTAAACAGGATTATTGCAGTTTTAGCAATATAAAGTATAAAACATCCTGAATCTGTGCTGAAATTCCCTCTATTGGGATCTGAGGCCGAGACGGGACCACCTGGTTCAGCCAGTCCTGCTCCAAGCAGCCAGACACTGCAGACTTCTTAGTCTGAAGGGTCTTTGGGCCACATAATCCATCAGTCCACATCATGACTCACAAAACACTTCATGAGATCTGACATGAAACCTGCAGCCTTCAGGAGGGGACCAAAGCCAGAGACATGAACTGTACAAGACAGCAAGAGAGAGACTGAAGACCTCACAAGGGTCCCACCAGAACATGAAATTTTCTGTACTAAAGGACATCGCTCTATCACCAATCTCCATCATCAATGAAGAAAACACAGACAAAAATATTAACCTTTCAACTCCTGAAAAGGAATTTTGAAAAAATTACATACAGCTTATATCACAAATCACAGAGGCCGTCTTCTGCTGACCCACCACATTCCTCTGTGTTCCTAAATCAGTGCACCCCACACCACCCCTGGGGTTAACAGTCACATCCAAAAGATGACATTGAGCAAAATCCCTTCTGAATATAACCTTCTCCACTGTGCACACAGACAAGCTGGAAGACCAAGCTCCGAATTTATGCACCTCAGTAGATTGCTTGCCTGAGATAAAAAAAGTCTGAGCCACAGAGTCTCTCTCCTACTTGCTTTTCAGCAACAACAACAAAACAAACAAACAGAGAGAAAAACCAAGAGGAAGAGACTGTTTTCAGCAATGAAAATGTAGTTTAAGAGGCTGATACCTTGTTAAAAACTTAAAGTTATAATGAATTCCAGGATTCATTCAAGTACTCCATTCTTAAAAAACACTAAGTCTGAGCCACAGAGTCTCTCTCCTACTTGCTTTTCAGCAACAACAACAAAACAAACAAACAGAGAGAAAAACCAAGAGGAAGAGACTGTTTTCAGCAATGAAAATGTAGTTTAAGAGGCTGATACCTTGTTAAAAACTTAAAGTTATAATGAATTCCAGGATTCATTCAAGTACTCCATTCTTAAAAAACACTATAATGAAAGGCTTACATATGAAATTTAGTAGTAGTAACTTTGGGGTCAAATCCATAGTGATTTCTTTGGCAAGGTTTTCACTGACGACACTTAAATGTGATTTCAATGGGTGCTCTGCTTGAGAAAGGACTTTGGTATTGGCCCACAGTCTGTATATTTAGTCACCCCAGCCCCAGCATTATACAGCGCCAACCAGACACAAACCCTAGCATTATTTAAACCATTTGTGTGCCAGAATCTCCAATTGCAGGGTGCAAACGCCAGCAGGAAGCATTGATCATTCCCTTAGTAGCAAACAAAAATGCAATCGTTTTTACTTGGCTTTCTTATGATATCATTTACCTTCTATAATAGCAATTGCTTTTTTTAAAATGTGGATTTGCACACTATTCAATTTGCCAGTTTCCACATATAGATACAAATTTACTGAAATAGCTGTTCACAAAATCCAAAGCCCAAGGGTGGAGTCCTAAAAATAAATATATGTAGTTTAAGTTCTTTTATATCCATACATGATAAGAAATCTGGTTCTTTCCTGGTGAGCCATAAAAGGGGAAGAATGGTAAAACCACAAACAGGCAAACAGAAAATGTAAATCTGTATCTTTTGCCCTACCCCCTCAAAATTGCATGGATACTTCAATGCAACCACTTGACTAAATGTTTCAAATGTTGGTTTTTCAAAGTATTTAGCCATATAAACTACCCTTTTGTTTCTATTGGCTTCAAATGTTCCTAGGCTCACGAATTCTTCCTTACGTCTTATTATTAAAAAAAAATACTGCTTTATGGAGCAAGAAAAACCCGAGTATCATTTTCCAGTTAACCCTTCTGAATCTCCATGAAAGTGAAGTCAGCAACAGCAATTTTAAGTCAGGTTTTCTAATCAGTGCACCTAATCACTAGCTTTTTGAAGTATTTTATTTTCCAAGCAGTACCATAGAAAAATCTTTACAATCACAACAAAAAATCGAGTCACAATAGTGCTACAGCACATGCTCTAAAAATTTATAAAAGTCTATGTACCCAGAAAAACAAGAAGCAGCAGTAGGAAAGACTTACTGCCCTACTGAATGCCACAATCCCAGAAATATTTCAAACAGAAAGCAGTTCTTTAATTTGAAAGACTTGCACTAAGACAGACCTGGTACTGATCTATCTTCCAAATGCAAGTATTTCAGTGAATGCAACCTTGGTTAACACTCCTATGCTGTTCTTTTACACCATCATGAAAGGAAATTTTATAATTGTCACTTTCTTAATCTTTCAAGTATTCAATCTTTTGTCTGGCTTCTGTAATCTGGGGTATCAGTGACTAAACAAGCAATTGATCTCCATTTCCATATTTTCCATTGATTTAGCCTCACACTCAGAACTCCAGCAGCTCAATGACTTCACAGACAACAGCTGTCAGTCACCGTCCTTTAGAGAAGTCCATGAAAAGACTGCTTCAAACACCAGCCACTCTGGCAGGGGAAGAAAAAACAAAACAAAACAAAACAAAACCAGACTTATGAGATCTATTCCCTTAAATACCACAGGTACACGATTGCAGGTCTTTCCCTTCATTTCCTGTGACCTTCCCCCGTGTTTCATTCTTCAGGACCAGAAGACCCAGCCAGGAAGAATTCCAAATGACTCCAAACAGAAACGTATTTTCCCTTGCAAGCACCTCAGTTTCTCCACCCGAGCTGAGGAATGAACTCCACAACACAGCAGTGAAAATTTGCATGCTGCTATTTTTCTCAAGAAGTGCTGCCCATCCCAACAATTCCTGAATGAAAAAATGGCAAAACCATAAGCTTACGAGTAGACTCTTTAGTCACAGAAACAAGATTTCTTCCAACTTTAAGGAATGTGACAATAACAGCAAATCTAACCCCGCTTGATAAGTGGCAGGCAATTCTCCATATAAGGTGAAAAATGTGCTAGTTCTGCTCATGCACCACTGCTAATTCCTTCCCTGTTCTCAATATTCAAGAACATAAATGAACATATAAATGAATTTTGTAAGTAAACCTTTTGTTCCTTACAGCTATAAACCATCTAGACCATGCTGATCACACAAGGAATTTTGAATTTAACTATTTCATTCCTTCTAAACACTTGGCATGCATATCATAGCAACTGCACAAATTAATATAAATCTGAGAGGTCCCATCCCCATTCAATTCCTACACTCCCTTTATACTTTGCCATTTCCCAGTCAACCTGTGCATTCCAGCCCCTTACTCACACTATTGCTGGTGGCAAAGCAAGGCCAGGAGAGCTGCCTGGGGAGGGTGAGGAGGGGGCTGAGGGCTGGGTGAAGCCCAGGAGCATAACACAACCACCAGTCATACTCTTCCAAGTACCCAGGCTGATCTGTGGTGCAAGCACCAGGTTATTGGCACAGGACTGCTGCTCCTGCTGAGCACTTTTATCTCAGATGATTGTCCCATAATCTCTATGTAATAGCAACAGAAAAATAAGCAGCATTTACCTAGTTATGCATTACAAGAAGATTGCAGGCAATACTCATTAAGAGACTCCATTGATTTTAATGAGCTCTACACCAAGGCGTAACCCTAAAGGAAAGCTACTTTATGTGAACCCTTCACCTCAAAGCAAGTTAGAGCATCTGCAAAACATGTATCAGTCCTAGAAATGAAATCCGCTTTGTTTTGAAGTTAGGCCCACACCCCAGCCCCTCCCACGTCCCACTTCACCATTTTTTACATGCTATTAGTTGTCTTACTGGACCCTTATCCCCGTTCCCCTAAGGAAATATGTACCAATGACCAATAGGGTATAAAAGAGATTCAGAACAAGTGCCCAGAGGTCTTTTGGAAACCATTTAAAACTGATGGGGGCTATCAGGGACAGAAAATTTCCTAAAATCTTGTTGCCAGTGACGAGAGGGAGGGAAAAAAGCATTAATAGGATGAAGTTATCAAAAACCTCTTAATTTCATGAACTGTTCTGCAGAAGCTATACTCCAGAAGTCAGTGACTTGTATGAGAGGCACAGAAGAGAAGTTTCCACACACACTGTACATAAACATATCAAATGTCGGTGGGAACAGTAGGAAAAAAGGTCACTATTTTCTTGAACTTTAACGACAATAGCTTCAGATTGCCAGCCTTCCTAGTTTATCCACATTCAGCCATTTCGTAATGCTCCCAAAGAAAGAAAGAAAACATAACACAATGTGCTGAGAAAGCAACATAGATTAATTAATTGCTACCATAAATGTAGGCTTCTATTAACTGGAGATTCTGTTTTGTTGACTTTTTTTGCGTATCATCCATTGCATTACCATGTAAAATTGCACAGCCCATGAAATATTATGAGGTAGAAAATGATATGCATCAGAATTTTAGGACTCAAATTACACTGTTTGCTGTGTTCTACAACAGAAATAAAAAAAAAAAGTCAGGAGAATTAAGTCTAAAACATTATTTAATTCCTACAGAATGATTCTTTTAAGCATGTTTGCACTCATTCACATCTAAGGCACTTCCTCATTTCCTGGAACCTTATCTAATCTAAATTCCATATGGAAGATTTTAGTGGTCTATGAAGTTGCATACAAATTAACCACACTCCAATTCATTCAGAGAAATTAAACTAAATTTAATAGTGATGAAACTAGAGCTGTCAAATTATATATACTAACAACAAAAAATTCAGACCTTTTTGTACACATTTACTTTTAAAGGACCTTAATATAGCCTTAATTCAGAGGGTAACTCTGATGTGGCTTAGTACAAACATGCTTCCAGTTGACTTTCTTTTGATTCAGGGAATGTCTATTACCCATGTGATAACAAAGAGCTCACATGGCTAAACCTCAAACTTGAAGCTTTTCAGGGTTTAGCACTTGAAGTTGTAAACATTCCTATCTTTTCTCTGCAAAATTTTTTATATATAAATGTGCATATATCAATAATGCATGGAATAATACATACAATAATATACATGCACTTATCATAAAGTGCCAATAACAAATGGAAAAAAACCCAATGAAAACAGTGATGAATAATTATCAGTAATAGTTCGTACTGTAATACTAAGTGCAATATGGTAAACAATGTATTACAGATTCAGTTTCTACAAACAACCTCAACTACAACAATTCTACAAAGAAATCCATAGAGATTAAAGGAAAAAGCCAACAGCAAAAGATAAAAGTTCCCCATAAAAAGGTCTTTGGCTGAGGAGGGTAACTGCACAATAAAAACTTCCTGTCTCAAGAGGATATAGAGAATACAAGTCAACAAAAAGTTGATGTCAAGCTCTTATCCTGAAATCCAAAACCAGTTAGCTCCACATAGGTGCTTGAGGTATCCACCAAACAAGTTTTATTTGGGAAACTGCCTTCCCTGTAACACAGAAGTTGCAGTAAAATACAAAATACTGCAAGAAATAAAAACAATATAGCATGTGGACCAGAGGAAAAAGGACTGTTCCAAACTGAAGGAAATTGTTTTAAAAGAAACAAAATGTTTAAAAGGACTTATTGGTCAAGGTCAGCTCAGAAACTGAAAAAAAATATTTTATTATGATCTTGTTATGGGGAAAAAGAAGTAGTAAAGGCAAGATTTTTTTTTGAACTTGGACACTTTTTTTTTGATGCTTTAGCTCATTTGTTACTTCTCCATACCTGGCAAGCTGAAGGTCTTAATTTCTACACCAGTTTTATACAGGAAGCAGTCACTCATTAAGAACCGTCTCAATCTGAATTCAGTGAATGGCAATTAATATCTTCCCTCCTTTACAGCTGGGATTTAACATGAATAAAGTGCAAGAAAACAAAAGTAACTGACTAAAGGCAAACTTGAAAGAAGCAATAAAAGCCACCCTTTTCACCTGTTCTTAGCCCTCAATACACACTGTCATTTACAATATAGGTTTTAGTGAATGATTTATCAGTATTGGCCTTGGGTGACACCCTCTCCCACACAGATAATTGTGCACATGAAGATCTTGCAGGACATGCTCTTGAATAAAAATGTTGGCTCAGAGATTTGACAGTGACAATTCATCACATATATTTCACCCTTAATATTATACCAACAAAACCTCAACTGTTTTATGGTACTAAACTCCTGTGTATCATTCCAGGAAATATTTCATCATAAAAAAATTGCCGACGGCCAAATACTGCAGCCAATCCTGATCCTGCCAGTGAAGATCTGCCTCCTTGCAAAGCATATTCTCATGTCTTGCCTACCCTAAATTTAAACAACTCCAGGGACAGGACTCCCATTCAGTCCACAAAGAAATCTTCTACTACTTAACAGATCTGACTGTGAAGATGATTTTCTTTTTATTCAGATTCAACTTCCTGCTAAGCTTACTACTTCCAAATTTTACCATTCATAATCCCCCCCAGAGTCTTAAGTAATAGCCCCTTCTGCACAAGGGTTATAGCTTTCTGGGATACTGGCTAGTAGGTTAGTCCTCTCTCCATGACCATTTAAGCTAAGCTATCCCACGTTCGCATCTTAGTTTACTCCACCTGAATCAGCCAGCAAGACAGCAACACAATGTCCTAAACACCATAAATGTTTAGACTGTTTATATACATTATATTCCTTACTGCTGCAATGCCCAGACCTAAAGGCAATGATCCAGATGTAGCTCTACAACAACTGCAGCACACAGAAGTACTATCCCCTCCCCAGTTTATATAATTGAACTTCTGGTGGTCAGTCATTGTTTCCATAAAACACTAGTTTGCCATGCAAGGACATTCCATGTCTCTACAACATACGTCTCTATAATCACTACTGCCTGGTCCCATCTTCTCCTCCCACCAGTTATTCTCAAATTCAGCTGCATGCCTCAAATTCAACTTCATCTCCTCAATGCTTAGATCATCCTGAAGGATTTGCAAAGCATCTTAATCTGTTTACAAGTACCGGTCTTTTTCCTCTCCAGAACCATCTTGTGCAACTTTTGAAGAACACACCGGAGACCATCAGGCACATCCCTCCATTGCCAGAGTGGAGGGCAACCAGCGCCAAGGAATTGGGGTCAGGCACAGAGAGTCTACTGAAGCCTCATCTAAAATGCTTACTGACACCACAAAGTTAATAAAATCTTTTTCATTTCCAGTGGTAACAGGCAAAATCCAAGGCAGAAAAAAGGATCTGTGGCTTTATAATATGCTACTCAAAATATCTGCTGATGGTCATAAGACAGAAAGAATATGCCAAAAGAACTGTATGATGTAGTCAGTTGGCAAATGGGGAAAATCACACACAAAATGAAATGTGTTCAGCACTGTAAAAGCAGGGCTGTGGGAAATTGTTGGTTCTCCATATAAGGATCCAGTATTTTTTCAATTTGCCAGCATAGCATAAAGCACATAAAAATCTTTAAATAAAATTCTAAATGTTAACCATGAAGAACAGTTTTTACAATATTTCTTAAGAATGTTAATTCTGTACACCCATGAGTCCCAGTTTTACAATTTACAGCCAGTCCAAATGAAAAATAAAGATTTTTTTTTTAATTCTCCATATAAAATGTCAACCACCTTTTTAATTGAGAGCTAGAAAAGTGTAATTGAAAATTACTAACCTCAAGCACTCATTAGTGACAAATCCAAACCCTAGTTAAACACAGCCCTAATAGGATTAAAGAAACATGCAGGATGATGTATGCAGAACTGGTATGTAAGAAAAGCCAAAGGAAAATCGGGACCCATCCATAGAGAAGGGATCAGACAGAAAGCTCTGGGAGCAGCAGTACTTTGGCACACACACTCTTCCTGGTACCTCCCTCTATTGTTGCTACTCACAGGCACCCTCAGGAGCTTAGACCGTGCCTCACTGAAGCCTGGAGACACCAGTGCTGGGTCCAGAAGCTGCAAGGTGTCCCAAGCGTCCATGGGAAGGAAGCAGGAAGCAGGGAATGGCATCCCATGTGTCTCACAGCAAGGCATTTCACAGAGCACAGCCACCCTTTGTATGTTTTTAATGGTCCTTTGCCACTTCCCCCGACACATGAGGTTCTTCAATAGGTGGGCAGGTCAGTCCACCACAGCTACAAAAAATCACATGTACAGGTAAGCAGGGACCCAAGCTGAGTTTCCTGGTCTCAAAGTCCTTCTGTGAGCATCAAAATCATAGAGCATGAGATTTCCAATAGATCACATGCCACTGGCTGCACATCTAAGGAGGCTCAGGAGGGTAAATAATTTTTTCCCAAGTCAATTTTAAATTGGCTTCCTAGATTGTCTCCAGATCCTTTCCAGACAGCAGAATGGAAATAATTAGAGGTGGTTGGAAAATGGAATTTTTGTCCTGTGGGGAAACTCTGATAGTCCTGTACTTATTTTTATCCTGACATAGGCCAAAGTATAAAAGCCTTAAAATATTTAGTAGAGCAAAATACTGTTAAGATATTCTGAAACAGCATCCTGAATACATTTTGACTTTTTTTTTCTCCTAGAGAAGTTGAATAGAAATCACTTTGAGGTCAATTACCCCCAGTGCCAACTGGCTGTGAGGGATACGAGACCCATCCATCAGTGTGCTTGGGCTGGGAGGCAGGTGAGCTGCAGGAGGAGGGAAAAAGCCAAGGAAGTTCTCAATACTGGAGCAGCACTGGAAAAGGGTGACCAATCCAGCCACCCAAGTGCTAGACAGGGGCTTAGGCTGGTGGCCACCCCAACAGCACTAATGTGGATAAGGCACTGCACAAAGGGCACTTTTCAGATCGGGCAACACACAACACAATGCTGGACTGCTCTGTGGCCCCATCATGCAAAATCACATCCAAAGTCTGGGAAGAAAACAGGCCACCACAGCAGCTCCTGATGGAGAATGCTGCTCTCCTCCAGCAAGGAAGCCTGTTCAAGTCATGTATCTGGATGGGGAAGACAAGAGGAAGATGACATTGTCAGGGTGGCGTTCCTAGACAGTAAGGCAGCAAGGCGTAGGAGTAACCATCTCCACCCCTACAGTATCTCCCCATCACAATGCAACCGGCGCAAGGATGACCCATTCCTCCCATGGACACACCACCAGCCCATATAAATGGCTTAGTTTCCTCCACAAGATTCTTTTTACTCCCCAAGACCACATGGCAGTCACTAGTGCTGTGGACACAAGCTCACCACTTATCTCATCCTATTTTTCTATGTGTGTTAGACAGGAGGACAACGGGAACCACACTTAATCACTGCTCCCTTGGTCATCTTCTGAAAACAAATTTAAATTACATGTTTTGGAGGTTTGGGTGAGGAGGTCCCCTACATTTTAATTCAAATCATTGTGTCAGTCAGTAGTGGCTCATTCTAACTTTTCCTGCTGCTTACTGTGCAGCAAACACTTGTCCACCACCCACATGCACTCAGAGTGGTTGTGGAGCTGGTAGCTAAGACACCATAGGGAAATTCACAGAGAAGTGATCTTTAAAAGTTGTTACACAAACTGTGAACAAGAGTAGAAGGGGGATTCCCCTTCATCACCTCTTAGGGAGAGGAATAACACATCATCCCTCCTGCTCTCTGTGAGCAGCACTGTGCCTAAACAGAGATACACTGTTGAACCAAGGACCTAGGTAACTAAGAAGACTCAAACTCTTGCTTCGTGACACCATGGAGATGGCTCTTTTACGCAAGTCACCCCTCATGGGAAAACCTCCAGTGCCACCACTCTGTTAGAGGTCTTCTCTGCAGCTGTTTATCTGACAGAGCCATGGAAATCCTCAGTACATGTGATTTCTGCATCATTCAATTCTTGGTTTCAGATGCCCTCCGGACGAGGATGACACCACTGTCTGTAACTTGCTCTAAGCCACTGTTTCATCAGTGCAACTTTTCACTGTTCAGATAAGGAGATCTCAGTGTCTATTCCTCTCCCAGGTCATCTGGCAGACATTCCCAGAGGAACCTGCAGCATGCTGTCCAAGCACAGCTGAAGTGGAGAGAGCCTGAAGCACAAAATGGCTAGAGAGGAACATCAGGAAAAATGCTTGTATCATTGTATCTTTCTGCAAAAGTTCTTTCCAAGCTAGGCCAAGGCAGCAGGGGAAATAATGGAGCCCTTGGTTACACACAGGGAAGTGAGTGATTGCATCGGTTCAAAATTTTCACCTCTGCTAACCTTCCCACATGGAAATGCTGCATCCAATAAGCCTTATACTGAAGACTGCTGAATCTAAAGGTGCAGGGCTCAAAAAAGAAGGCTTGATGAAGAATGTGAAACACAGTATAGAAGAGATCTTTTGGCACTTTGGACTTAGCTGGTCACCAGATTGGAAACTGGCTGGAAAGCAGCCCGGAAGAAAAAGACCTGGGGTACTGGCTGACAACTGGCTAAAGCATGAGCCAGCAGTGTACCCAGGTAGCCAAGAAGGCCAGTGACATGCTGTATTAAAAACACTGGCCAGCAGGACTATGAAAGTGATTATTCCTCTCTACTCAGCACTGGTGAGAGCACCTGAGTCCTGTGTCCAGTTCTGGGTCACTCACTTTGAGAAAGACAATGAGATGCTGCAGCGTGTTCAGATAAGGGCAAAGGAGCTTTGAAGGATCTAGAGCACAAGTCTTACAAAGAGTGGCTGAGGGATTTGAGGGTGTTTAGCCTGGAGAAAAGGAATCCCAGGGGAGACTATGTGTCTCTACAACCCCCTGAAAGGAGGTTGTAGTAAGGTTGGGGGTCAGCCTCCTCTCCCAGGGAACTAGCAACAGGACAAGACAGCATGGCCTCAAGCTGCACCAGGGGAGGTTTAGGTTGGACATGAGAAAGAATTTCTTCACTGACAAGGTGGTTAAGCATTGGAACAGGCTGCCCAGGGAAATGCTGGAGTCACCATCCCTGGAGGTGTTCAAGAAATAACTGGACATGGCATTTAGTGCTATGGCCTTGACCTTCAGTCAAAGGTCAGATTTAATGATCTTGGAGATCTTTTCCAGCCTTAATGATTCTCTGATTCTGTAATTGCTTCTTCCTATTCTAAGTTTTCTACACAGTGAGGCAAGTTTAGCAAAATTTAAAAAAAAATCATTAACAAACTCAAAGGCAGTCAAAGAGAGGCAAGATACTAAGCCATTCCAGTTTCCTTTCATCAAAGACACAAACTCACAGGATGTATCTACAGGTTATGATGCTGGCAGGTTCAAACTTGTTCTGAACAGACACGAGAAATCCCTGCCCACACTTGGAGATAACCAAAAGTCTTTTGAACACTTACCATGGCTCTGGGCCAAACTAATAAACTCTGCTGAGCCGCAGGGACATCTCTGTGCCATTACCTAAGGGCTCAGCACAGCTGGCAATGTTCATAGTGCTTTGTGCTGGCTCAAACCATGGGCAGAGATCATTCCTGGCTGCATTCACCGCAACATGGAGAGGGAAATGGCACCACACTCACAGCTTTGTCTTCAAGCCTTGACTTCAGTCTTGGGACCATTAATACCCATTACCTGCACTATCTATGTAACAAAAAAAAAAAGAAAATTTCAAGACATTTTTTGATTCAAGTGTCAATATTTTGACATGGACACCAAGTGTTTTGTCTGAAGGCAACGAAAAGTGTTGCAATGAGAGTCTAACTAAGCCAATACACTTAGTTTTAGGTTTGAATTACACTTTCACAACAGCTTTTGTATTGAAAATTATGAATTTACACATTTGCACAAGGCTTCTGAAGCAAAAGAGCATTTTTATTCAAGTATTTCTTTGGAATGCTTCCTCAACCCTCTGAAGAGCACTTCTTATTGGGTTGAGCGGGGGAGCAGAGAAGGGGATGATGAGACTTACACAGTGTTTACAGTGGGTAGAGCTGCCAGGCTTCTATCCAGTTTTAAGATGTACAGCCTTTGAAAGCCCTTGTGTCTGGTCTTTGGAACAAAATGACATCTCTACAGACAGACAGAGGGGTATGGGGCTGTAAAACCAAAGCATATTTTCTTAACACTGCTCCAGAAATATCCTCTGCTAAATGTGTAACAGATGCGTGTTCCTCATTAAAAAAGTGTTGCTATACATTACGTCTTGGCTGTAGACAGATTCTGGCAGAGATTGATACACTGTGGACATATAATTCATGTGTATAGTATGTGAACTCTGGACCCTGCTTCTCAACCTGCTGAGGTCCTGTTGTGGATCTCGGGCCATGGAAATGGGAGCAAAGGGAGAAAGCAGGCAGACGTTGAGGACCAGTGTGTAACTGAGAAAACAACAAAGCTATTGGACGTACCTTTGCCAACACCATCCCCAGACACCCAGCTTTTATTCCCACTTGTATCGTGAACTGGAAAGGCAGCACCAATTCAACTACCTTTCTTTGAGAGGAAAAAGAAATCAACACTTCATGGTGACCGTTTTCTTCCTTGAGTAATCTCTTGCCTTTTGCTGAAATTTAACTTTCAGGTTTTGGAAAGGTAGGTCCTAATGATGAATTACAATATTTTTTTGGCTGACTGGTGCTTAAAACCAGCCCATGCTAATCATAACTTCATAATCCACAGGGAGACCCTCAGTTTTATTCCTTGCCTGGTATTCAGACTTCCATTTAATTACTGGTTACTTAGATTTATAGGCAGATTTGCTAAAAACAGTGACTCTCTGTGTGCAGACAATAACCTTTTGATGGGTATGGTAGTAAAACTGAAATTCCTATGTAAACAGGACCAAATTTTAAAAGTAGCTGGTGTAGCTCTCTAATGAAATTGGCAGCACTGTGTGGGTACTTTGTCTTGGAGAATGCTAAATGGTGCATAGCCAGCATTTACTCCATAAACTGTCAAACAAGAGAACCACAACTGTTCGGTGATTTGTTTTTCTAATGTAGTTCTCTACTATGGGAAATGTCTTTTCCATGACCAAATGTAGAAGCTGTCAGGATCCAAAAGAAATAGAGGGAAGAAGGATGATGTCTAGAAGGTATCTCCCAAAAGAGAAAAAAGGAGAAGGGAAACATTTCTCAAAGACCCTGATTTGGTAGCATTATGAAAAAGCAAAATGCTTAGGAAAGAATTATTAATTGTTGAGCTTCAGTTATGCTACTGTTAAACTCAAATATTTCCCTTCATTAGGCAGTACTGATAATAATATTGCTGCGTATCTCAATAGGAAGTTTAAACAACAATATATGCATCTGGTAACTTTCTTCTCAGGGCCTTCTACTACTTTACAAAAGGAAACAGACTTCATCACCTTAGAATGGCGGAAAGGCCCCCTTTCCTTATGGAGAAACAAACACTCTGCAAATAAGTGATACCTGAGCTATGCTTCAGCAAATGAAGCAGTGCATAAACACTGGTCCCAAATTTCTTATTTTGTTCTATATTCCTCTCAGAATTTCACTGTAGTTTTAGGCTCATGTCAGTACAAGAGACAACAAAAGCAAGGTCATTTTGTTCATAATAATAGAGGGTAGGTAAATAGGTAAAGTATTTGTATGTATGGCCAGACTTCACGAACGCAGATTTGGGAAGGGCTCTCCCCACGTGGGTGTGCCCTTCCAGCCTGCGCAGTGGATTTTTTAGGTGAGGCACAGCGTGCACAGAACTGGCCCCACCATTTCTGTCCTGCGGTCCATCTGCCACGGCCGAGTGAGCTTGGACAGTGACAGTGAAGTCCTCAGGACTGTCTACAGCACCCGGTACTAACCAGGGCTGACTCTGCTGAGCATCTGAGATCTGATCGGGATCGGATGGCAGGGAGGCTTTGAACTGCCAGGGGACGGTCCCACTGAGACTCGAACTCATGACCTTGTGATCCAGAGTCTGGAGTGCTCACCATTACACCATGGGACCGCCCTGTATCGTATCAGTAAAGTAATTACTACTGATGAAATTTCAGAATTCTGAAAGCAATCGATAGGGACTGACTTTATTTCAGATAGGTGCTCGGGTGAAGTCTCTCCATAATGGAAAAAGCAGCACAGCTCTCCTTTTTCCTAGCTTGGACCAGAGAAAAACAAAAAAAAATAAAACACAGATTTCATCATCTGAATTCAAATCTCACTTGATGATCTGGTCCTCAGGAAGACACATAGCATTGAAGTATTTCCAATGGCTATTGAGAGACCAATTCTGGAGAAGTAATCACATCGACAATATTTTTACCAGTGTTCAAGTGTCCACAACACCCAGTAAAATAATCAAGGTGACCCTGAGCAGACTGCATGACTCCTCTGTATGTGTAGATACTTCCCAGTGGTGCAATTGTAGCTGTTAATTAGGCCTTGCCACTATCTATCGCACAGTTTCAAGTGCCTGATGTAACACTGATGCTGCCCACTACCCTACAATTTCTCTGCTTGCTTCCAGCCTAGGAACTGGTTTTTGTAACAAGACCAAAAGGGAGGATGGGAGGACAGGACTATTGCAAGGAATTTGAGAACTATTAGCAATAATATGCCAACTACAACATGTCTACTCTAGAAGAAGGGAGTGTCAACACTCATCAGCAGCCTACATTGCAATTGTTCAGAATCAAAGCATGCATCATTTTATGTCGCTGAAATGTCAACTCAATTGCAAATTTAAAAACAATAGTTTCATCACTTTGCCAGTCATAGGACAAATCTTAATAATCTTAGTGATGTTGTGCTGACCTTGACCAGGCTGGAGACAGTAAGTCACAGATGCAGAGAAAACCAGAAGCCCACAGAATAATTACAAAACCTGGAAATCACAGCCATGGTATGACAAATTAAAGCCCTGTTCAACCTCTACTGACCACTGCAATCTATATTATCTTTAGGGAATATTTCTAGATTAAGCAGCCTACTAGCAGAATCTTTTTATCAAATGTCCAGTGCGCTACTGGTATTATGCAAACAGATAAACCATACAGGTAGGAGAGTATTGTGAGTGTTGTACAGATATTTCCCTGTACTGTTGTTAAGTATTACATTGTGATACAACTTTAAAATTGTCCCATTATTTGGAACTCCATGAGTCCAAAGCACTTAGTTGAGACAAAGCTTTTTTACTTTCAACAACAAAACCAATACTCTCACTAAAATAAAAATACCAAGGGAGGGGGCAAAATTTATAATAAGATCAGGAACATGAGGTCACAAAAACATCAGCATGAGTAATTACACTACTTAAAAAAATCCTTTTAATTATTTATAATGACTTAGCTTTTCAGGTGCTATTTGTGCTCTGTATTTTATAGCTACAGCATGCCAAGTGGGGACCAGAGTTACACAGATAAACAGCTACACCAAGAATACTGTTTTCAGGTGACACTGATATGAAATCAGTGAAAATGATTCTCAAACATGCAGCTCCATAACTGTTCCATCATCAGTTTCTGGCTTTAGCCAGTTACTTATCTGAAAACTTGAACATCTTTAAGCAAATATTTTCCCCTAGAGATCTGACAAAGTGGTGTATATATACAAAGTATTTTAGTTCAAATAAAACATTCCTGTTGGTTTAAAACCACATTAAAAAAAAAGTAAATTATGGTACAGTTTCTTTTCTCAAACAAGATGCCTTGCAGTTGGTTTGTAAAGCTTGAAAGTTGATAATTGCTTAACAAGTTTTGTATTCCAAACAAAAGTTAATGGTTCAAGTTTCTGTTCTTCCTGCTGTTGTAAGTACAATGACAACACAAGTTAATTACAGAGAGTTAACACTGTCAAATATCTCACACTAAAATGGTGATACAGTTCCACGAGAAAGAACAAAAAAATATACACTAATTATTGGCACCACTACCACATTTAAGCGTGATGTCTCTGTATCTATGGGCAGTCAAGGTTTGCACCGTCTGACCTAAAGGAACACTGCAGTGGGAGCACAGCTACACTGACATCAGCTCCAGATCCTGGACTCAGTCTTTCCATAGTAGGGCAGTTCCTTGAACTAGAATGAGAGGTGAATGTCCTGTATTTATAGGGCTACATTAAATGTTTCCTTCTAGAAGTTATTTTACTAACAGTGTGGTGCTTCACAAAGGAAACCAATTCAGCACATGGCTAACACATATAAACATGTCTCTTACCTCTGAAGAGATATAGTCTTTAGGAGCATTTTCAAGTGACTAATACCAACACCAATCAGAAACTGAAACCTTACAGCATCAATTGAAGATGGCATTTTGGCAAGTAAGTATCCAAGCTCTTCACAATGTCCTTGCAGAACACATCTATAACTCTCATTTTTACACTCAAAGAAGATGCACAGAGCCTTTTGAATGATGGTGATGCAATTTAAATGATATCATTTGATTAATATGCTCTAGTCCTTGGCCACTCTCTCACTATAAAGTAGGAATTTCCTCTGAGCAGACACAGCACACAAGCCAAGCTGCGACTGCTCTTCCCAGCTCCAAAAAAAATGTACTCTTACTTCCCATTGCTGTGAAATACCAGAGGGGTCTGCTGACTTCTTTTGACAAATTTCCTTTCTTTGCTAAGCCTAAATCCATCCTAAGACTACAAGGAAAACAAAATCAAGTTGTTACCATAACAAAGAGTTTAAAACACTAATAAGAGCTACCGAAATGCGTGCATGTTTCTACTAATTTCTGGTTCAGATTCAAAAAGTAAATCAGAAGTCCATTTCTTCTGCCAAAGCAGTTTTTCTTTAATTAAAAGACTAAAATCTGAATCACTTTTCCTGGGGAAGGCAGGTAAAAAAAAAAAAAAAAAAAAAAAAGACAGGACAGAGTACTACCAAACCAAATTTATCTCAAACCATAAACTTGATAATGATCGGTTTCTCTAAAACTGGCTACCAATTAAAAAAATACAATTTTTAACTACAGCAGAAAACTGTTTTTACAGCCTTTCCTCTATATTGAAAGTAACAAAGTTGAATTTAATTTACTACACTTCCAAAAAGCAGTAAGGTACTAAAAACAAGCAGCAATATCAGTTTTCCAGCTTTTGATTTTTAGTAAGGATTCAGAGAAATTCATTTTTTCTACATATATGAGAAAGTTTCTGACTTAAGTGAGCAACAAACTTCCGCAACCGACTTCAGTGAAGCCCCAATTAATTTAAAGAGACAATTGTCTTCTCTTTCCTAACTGAAGATAAGAAGTTCCCTTCTAAATTGCATCCTAGAGACATTTGACTAAAACTATTTCCCTCTAGGCAAAAAAGTAAACATCTATAAACGTTTTATACTAACACTGCAAAGCAAAAAAACAGACTAAGCACTATTAATGTGCACCTTTTCTTTTCTTCATCACATTTATAAGAAACAGGCAGTGATGCACGCCACAAGGCTGGGATCTAATCAGACACAGTAAGGCCCTGTCTAGACAGGCAAAAGTTATTACAATCAGTTAGCGTGGTTGAAGAACTCCATTAAGATGCAGGCCAGCAAGAAAGAAACCACATTAGCAAATGGCACAGAACAACCAGGAGACAAGGCAGCCAAGGGGCTTTCTGGTACCTTCAAAATTGAGACTCTCTTTGACTCATTGGCAAGCTGGCATGTCACACCAGAGCTCCTTCATCAACATCAAGTTTGACAGACTATGGACATGTGAGCAGTGGGCAACTCCATAACCCCACACTGCTCTGACCCAGCCACAGCATCACTCAGGGAAAAGGAGTTTACAGGTGAGCAGAGAGGAGCCAGAGTGCTATTCCGTGGTGCTGTGCCCAGGTAGAGTCAGATTCAGTCCCAACAGCAAGGCACAAAGTGCCCACAGCAGAAAAAACACTGTTTACTCACCAGGTGAGGGTGTTATTCTCAACCCTCATCCCTTGGAATGATATCATTGTTAACTGGTCCGATGGCAGTGGCATTGCAGAGAAATACACTTCCCTGATACTTGTGATATAAGCATACAGATCCTAGAAATAAGAAGCCCTATACTAAAGAAGAAAAAAAAAAAAAAGCAAACTAAACAAACCATGACAGAAATGAAAATTTAAAAATTAGTGATAAGAATAACACAAATCAAAGCAAACTTGCTTCCTTTGCTGCCAACTTCCCCCTTGATCAAAACTTTCAAGGCTTCTCAATAACGAGTATTTGCTTTGCAAATGTGCAGTGGCAAATGTGATAAAACACAACCTATTTATCACTCCTTACCTTATTAATTTTTTCAGCTAATTTTGTTTAAATAAAGAAAAAACACACAATTCTAAAGAGACAAGGGAGGCAGTGGGATCACCTAGGAAATTTTTATCTCAACACCTATAGACAGTAGGAACACTTCTAGATTTAGACACTCCAGCATTTAATCATGGTCCAGAACAAATAGAAACCAGTCCAGAAAAGTGCTTGCATTTTAATTACTATCAACAATAAACCCTGTTTTCAGCTATCCTATCCCAAGCAATGAACTACAAGCCTTGAAACAGCTATTAAAACCCTCACAAACTATTTGCTGAAAAGAAGCAAGCATATACTTCTGCAGTTACACAATATGACACACACGCTTTTGGGATGGGGGAGGAAGTTATAAACTATCCACAATCCACCAGGGAAAATCTTTCTTCTTTGAATCAAGAACAGGCTTCGTAATAAATTCCTTTGCTATTGTATTATATAATCTCATTGGTAGCATTTGTCCAAACTTTTCCAGTGCATTACTTTCTGTCACTGCAATTCACTTTATAGAAGGGGAAAAAGTCTCATAGAGAATTTGAGAGTATACACAGAAACTGTTGCAACTTTTCCCATCCACTATCACATTATTATTATTATTATTATTATTATTATTATTATTATTATTATTATTATTATTATTATTATTATTATTTATGTTATTGTTAAATTTTTAGAAGCAATGCGCTTCACTTTGGCACCATTAGAACCTCACCTTTGGCTCTAAATGGTACAGCAATCCCACAAATCTATAAGGGTGTTCCACAGCACCATGAAGAATCCTTAAAAATGAACCTATGCACTATCAAACACAAGGTTGGAGTTAAATTTGTCACTGCAAATATGAGTGGACAGTACAGGGAGCTCATCTGTGTGATTAGGGGGCAGGGAACCCACATGACTTCTGTAGGCATCTCACTGAAGGCAGTTCAGTGAGATCTTCAGCAGTGCTTGAAGGTAACATCATTAGCTGAGCATGGAAGAGATCAGATGTGGCCAACAAATGCAGGTTTTGGAAGAACATCTGGAAGAACAAACACTAGTCTTTCAACCAACTCTTGGTCAACCCCATGATGAGCTGTGCCGTGACATAAGAGGAAGAATGTCCAAATCTTATAAAACAGAACCATCAAGTCCTACATACAAATATATCATAGAATCATAGAATGGTTTGGGTTTGAAGAGACTTTAAAGATCATCTAGTTCTATGCCCTGTGCCGTGGGCATGCGACCTACCTCTCTTCTATAGGTCAAAAATAACAACTAAGTATCACTTGTAGCAACAGTTATTTCTTCCAGATAGTACAAATACTTCAACAGGGATCTAAGGCGAGACAGTGAGTGATCCCCAGGACCTGAGCACCACACAAATACCTTCTGCCAGCTTCTCAAGGGACTGAAATAAGGGGCATGGAATAAGCAACTGCACTATCAATACAGCATCATCTAAAACTACACTGCTACCAAAAGGGAGAAGTCTCACAGCACCCTTCATCTCTGGCCACCAATTGCTACCTCCTGTCTTCAGATTATTACAAGGACTGACACTGAAGCAGTTCAGTCAGCATACTGATTGGCATTTTCCAATTGTGAGCACTTATTTTCAGCCTGATTAGTGATCTGATCCAACTCATACCCAGCAGAGCCAGTGCAAGGAACATGAGGGAATGGAGTCACCACGAACAGAAAGGACAGATTCCCCATCTCCTGCTGCAGCAAAGACTTTGCTGTCTTACACTGGGATACAGTTCTATTTTTTCATGAGCCCCAGGAGCAAGAAACACACAAACAGCTTATTTCATCTGGCTGATCAGCACCCACTCCTGTCAGAAGCCCATGTGATAATTACTTAGCACTACAAATGTCATGATTGACTGTAACCTTCTGGCTCACCCTGTGAATTAAGTGCTAAACAGACACTGCAAAGAGCAACAAAATCCAACAAAAGCTTACAAACTCACATACTTTTTATAAAATCCTTCATATTGTACTGTGCTACCTACAGAGTTTATTGTTCAAAGCAACAATTATGCAAACACTTGGGCATTTGCCTAATTTTTCTCTTACAAACTACTCCATTACACTTAATAGATTAATTAGCAAAAGCTCATTTTTACCTAGGGAGGGAATGCTCCCAAGGCTACATCCACAATCACTGGACAGGCTCCTGGAGTGAGGCAGTGAGGAGGGAAAGCACCTACAGTCAAATTGCAGCTCCAAAAGCAGTTTTGGCAGCAATACCATGTTTTGCCAGCTTAAAAAAGCTGCCCTGCCTTCTCCACACACTCTTTCTTCCTCTCTTACCCCCCAGTGAACCAAATCATGGAACTGATCCAGATGAAAATTAGATCTGTTTTTTTGCTCAGTACCTAGACCCAGATCACCACAGGGCAGCCTAAGTGTTTCTGCTGTTATGAATGGGGCTAAGAGGCAGAGGTAGGCAGGGGCTGCCAGGGCAACCACAGGTTACTGCAGTTTAAATCACACAAAGCATAATCATAGTCCAACCCTGTAGTTTCAGCCCTGCTACACTCATCTGACACAGACATTAGAGCAATAAGGGTCATCTTCCCCTTCCTCCCTGCATCTCTCTGGCCTCTCCCTGCAGCACCGAGGCTCAGCATCTCTCCCAGACATTCCTCTGGGAAGGCAAAGCTGCAAAAAAACTCTTGCAAAAAAACACTGGGGCTGGATTAGGTTTTTGCTATATTGGCTTCTGGGACTGGCTTTCCACAGGGTTGGATGAACTGGCATAAGGGAGAGGATGCAATGAGTCCACAGCAGAGCATTCAGAGTAAAAGGTCCATATTTCTCCCAACAAGAGAGCACAAGACTCTCCAGGACCAACTGATGCCTCCTACAGGGACCAACCCTAGAAGTAAACCCATTTGCAGGATTTTAAGTCTTGCTCACGCCAAAAACATAGATCCATACTATTGTAAGTTTAGTTAGATAAAAAAGGTCATACAAACTACTGGTTTCCTTTCACATTCTTTGCATATACAAAGATCCCAACGGTTTCAGAGAGATTTTCTCGTATAGCCTTAGAAAAAGCTGATTAAAGAAAATTACCATTGATCCCGCTGGTAACTAAAAACAAAACGTGTTAATTTCAGTGGGAGTTCTGGATGCATACAAAACCCAGCGTGGTACCCTCAGATTCCTACACACGGCTCTCTTGGGAAATGACAAGAGCTCTGCAGATAGGTAAAAAGGGAAAAAATTTACTCCGCGTTATGAAAACTCGGTACAAAAATCACCAAACCGTTCGCACTGGGCTTAAAACTATTTCCACAAACCCGACCTTTTGAAATTCTCATTGTTCACTCCGCTGTTCCACTTTTCACCTCTTTCACTTTGAAAGCTCACCCGCCGCAATCATTTTTAAACCACGATCCGCGCCAGCGAACCTTTTCATTTTGCTAAAATTCTGAGCTGTGTTTTCTCAGGCTGCTGAGCCCAGCGCTGCACGGCCACCCCTGCAGGAGCGCGGCTGCCCCGTACGCGCCCGCCGAAGCGCCGGGCACAGGCACAAGCATGTGGCAGCTGCCGGACTCCCTGCAGGGGCTCCGGCGGACCCCGAGTGTCCCGCATGCAGCCGATGGCCACCGCCAGTGGCCCCGGCGCGGGGAGCGCTCCCGGAGCCCGAAACCGCCGCCTTCCCTCTCCCGCCGGGCCGCCCTGCCCTGCCCTTCCCTGCGCGGGGCGCGGACCGTGCGCGGCCGCGGTTCTTTGTTCGGCAGCGCTAAAGGCCAGATCGGTCGCGCCCCGCGGAGCCGGGCAGGACGCGGCTCAGCCCCGGGGGCGCCGGCAGGAGCCCGCGGAGCCGGGTGGCAGCTAGACCCCATCCCGCGGCCGCGCAGCCGCCCGCTCCCGGCCGCAGAGATGCACAGTGGGGGACAGGACTCACCACAGACAGACAGACGCTCAGACAAGCGGTAGCTCCTGCTGGGGGCTGTCAACCCGCCGCCCACCCCTTCCCGCTTACCTGTCCGCGGGTGCGCAGCAACCCCGAGGACTTTGTTTCCGCGGCGCGCCCAGCTCCCAGCGAAGAAGTTTCTACCCCTACTTCGCTCTCGCAGCAACAGCGGCACTTTCCCCGCCCACCCACTCCGTCCGCCCCTCCCTCCGTCTCTCTCTCTCTCTCTCCCTCCCTCCCTCCCTCCCTCCGGTCGGGATGGGCGGTGGTCCGGAGCGCGTTCTGAACCCACCCCAGCTGGCTTCAGCCGGCCGGGAAGGCACCGCGGGCAGCCCGCACGTAGTGACAGAGCGGCGCGGTCTGCGGGGTGGAACGGCCCGGCCAGCGGCCAAGCTGATGGGCTGGGGACGTGCCCGTCCTGGTGGTGCACCGGGACGGGCTGGGGGACGTGCCCGCCCAGGTGATGCCCTGGAAAGTGCTGGGCGTGCTCACCTGTAGTCGCCGGCCCCAGCAAGGGCAAGCGAAGGATGCGAGATCCAGGCGTTGCCACCTCATCCTCTGTTTGCCCAAGCAAGCCCTCCTATTAGTCTTCGTTTATTTACAAACTTAGTCTGAGTTACCTAGCCGGTTAATGCAACAGCAGGAGAAATTTAACCTGGGGGAACCTCACACCTCTTGAGTTTTTCCACACAGTGGTTTTTAATGGAAGAGAAACCACCTCGGAGAGTTCTTTTAGAAGGGCTACACAGAGGAACAAACTCCAAAGGGAATGGCTCCTGCAGCACAGTTGCAATTCTTGCAGATATTGCAGAAAGCGGGGACAGACCCCTGTGAGAGCAGAGATAAGCAGGCACACCATCCACAAGTCTCTGCTGTGTTCGATTCTCCTGATGTATTTATTACCATTATTGCACTGTGCAAGCAGAGCTCTGATGCATATTACATAATTAACCTTTGTTATATTGGTAACCCTGTCATTCTCTTCACAGGGCAATTGTGAACATGGGGAAAAGGGCTTGATGTTGGGATAGCCAGTTGTTGTTTTCTTCCTCTGACAATTTTTGTTTGGTTTCTCTCCAAAAAATCTAGATCAAAAAAGTTCTTTGCCGTAGAGAGCACAGTGTGGTGAATGCTGAGGTAGCGCTTTGTTCCTCAGCTAGTCTGTGCCACAGCCAGCCCTTAAAGTTTTGTCTCCTCCCCAGGCAGGCTACACCCCATCTTCAGAGAGACCCAGTGCATCAGAGTAGCAAAATTGTGTGGAAGTCAATCTTTGTAGTCAGTGGCAGTACTGCTAAGTGAGAAGCAGAGAACATATGTTCATGATAAACTCAGCATCTTAGACAACACACTAGGTTGGAGTTTTCTGCTGGCTTCCTGCCTGCAATTTTTTTTCTGTAATCTAGTGAGAGGTGGAGTTGTCAGAGTGGAGTCAGAATAGAAGAGACTCTTCTGGCCAACAAGTTCTTTCTGACAGAAAAGACTACGTGTCCATCATGGGGTGGCTAAGGGTGCGTCAGTGAGGGATACTGACAGCACTCCTGCCCCACAGACTAACTTAGCCAATTGTGATTATGACATCTCAATTAAGAAATCTGTACTATGACTATGAAGTCCTTAAATAAAAAGCACTAAATTGTTGTAAGACTAAAATGAGTGTCATCTTCCACTTGTATGGTTTCTCCTACTGATCTCACAGAGAGCATTTAAGTTAGATGTACTGACTGGAGAAATAAGAATATACCTGGCTGTCATTACTGACTGAAGGACACAAAGAAACACTGCAAAACTATTATAAGCATTTTTTTATGTGAGGGGAAAAGAAGAGAAATATCAGGCAAGTATCAGTCAAAAATCAGGCTCTTTCATTGTATTTAAGGTAATTAGTCATAATTAAGTAGACTTTCCACACAGGGTGGAAAGAACCTGTGAAAGGTTGTGCAGAGTGGCCATCTGTACCCTGTTCTGGTTTAATCAATGTCTCCATGGACATGGGGCTCTGCTGAATGATTAGTACATTAAATCTGGGGTTGGGGTGTTTATCCTGTTCCAAATCAACCTCTCCCAACTGTGGATAGCTTTCCTTCTCTATACACCTGCAGTTAGAATATGGCTTTGCCTTTGTTGCAACAGCCCTCAATACAGACTCCAGGGACAGACTTTTGGCCGGTGACCATGGTGTTGGATCTATGTGCTGAGCAGGAGATGAAGCAGAACAAGTCCATGGAACACTGTTGGAAACAATCAGTGGCAGTACTGCTAGTTTGGCTTATGAAAAAATCATATGAAAAGTCATATGGAAGCTCTTAAAAAGTATTTGTTCTTCAACAGCTAGGTCTTGGACTTTCAGGATCACACCAGGATTATGTTCCCAATTTATTTTTCACAATTATGAGAGCTAACTACTTATTTTTAAAAAGAAATAAAAGATTGAATGGTCTTATATTTAAATAACATCTGGAACCAGGTTTTAGAAATAAACTGAATATCATTAAAATACTCATATCTGTAGCATGGCAGAAGTGGTGATGGAGGCATTATTGCCCCTCTGAGCCATTCAGCTTACACAGCCATAAACATCTCTTTTGCTTAATAGATTATTTTTGTACAAAATTCATGTTAGTGGTAAATCCAGCCTGTAGTGTACTTTGGAGATGAAAATTTTTTTGTTTACAAAGTGCTGAACCAGGTGACTATCAAAAATTATACAAGAAAGCACTGTACCCAAAAATATCATCTGCTGTCATGAATACTTAAAGCTAGCATCACTGTCAAATGCTACATACTGTAAATTTACTCTTAAGGCCACAATTAAAATTCCTGAAAACATCACAAAATAATACGTTCCTTGCAGACTTGCATATTACAATGTTTTGTGGTCTCAGGTCCAGCCTTTACCTCATGACTCACTCAAGCAAAACGTCTATTGAAGTAAATGGGAATTTGGCAGGAAAAAAATATGTAGATGGGCCGAAATCAAAATAGGGATGGAAACAATCTGGTCTTTTAAGGCATTTGGCTTCCTTATGTGGACCCAAAGTTTGCTGTTCACAGCTTAACTCTCAAGCGAGATTACTGAAGAACTTCCGATGGGCCTTCAGCCATCATGTCCTGGCTAAGAAGGCTTTAGTGAACACCATCTGTGGTTGTTCCTTACGCACACCAGCTTCCCAAGGTACACAATAGAGTGTTATTTTTGTGAGGATATTCAGTTCTTCCTTTTTCGTCTTGCATTTCTTGGTTTTCCCTCTCAAGGAACCATTGCATTAGAAGTTTCTTCAATCTTATCCGCTTTTATCCTCCTCTCTGTGGTTTGCGTGTCTGACTGACTCAGTGCTTGCATGGATTTCCTCTCAGTGGTTGGTGTTCCTGCTTGTCCTCCAAGTGTCTCTCTCTCTCCCTTTTAAGTAGAGAAATCCTTTATCTGTCCCCTCCTGACCTCCCTGTATGTCTGGCTTCTCAGCATCTGTTTTACTGTTGTTCTCTGCTCTCCAGCAGCCATCCATGTTCCATCCGGCTGTAGCAGCTGGTCATCCTTGGTTCTGCCTCTGCCTGTTACCCTGCGTGCTTCTGGGACCCCCACGTCCCCAGCACAAGAGGTACAGACTCTGGACCTGCCTGTTCCCTAAATTTCAACTCATAAAATGGTGGTATTCTGCCAGTCAGGATCCTGGGACCCCTTAAATATTTGGGATACTTCTTTCTGCTCTTCCTGTCGAAACAGTATGGAAGTGCACAGACAATGTTTAGTTCTATTATTGGAAAATAATATACATGATGCAAACTATCAGGTGGCAAATGCTCTACATCCTCTGCAAATGCACTTTCAACATATTTAATGAAACATAGTCTCTATGAGTGCAATTAAGACAGAACACATATTCACCAAGGGTAAATTAGTAAAGGTAAATTAAGGAACATGAAAATGGTTCTTGTCTACTCTTTGCATGCTCACACATGCACAACACACACAAACATACTCAGGGAAAAATGTCCATCTTCAACATACCACCAAAGCAGTGTTTTGGCTTCTGTGCCCCCTCTACTGGCTGACCTTTATGTATCTGTATTAACAGTTACTTTAAAAAGTTACATAGAAATAATTGGCGATGCTGGACCCTTAACAAAATTGGTCACACTAATAAAACTACTACAAAGAATAAGTATCTTTACCAATCCTGCAGAACAGAAATTTGTAATTATTTGCTCTGAACATATATTCAGGCTCAAAATATTTTTAAAATATTAAGATAAGAAATGTGAAAAGCTAATAAAGCAGTGTAAACATGCCTAAGAAAAGATGTCTTCAAAACACAGATGTGTGTGGATGGGATCTTGTATTAAATTTTTGTAATTTCCAATTTTTAATTGCAAAAACTTCCTTCTTTTGTAATTTTCCCCACTAAAAACAAATTATGAAAACTGATTTATCATTCTGCATACTATTTAAATCCAAATATACACCTGTGTCAATATTTTGAGCTTATGCATTGAAACTTTAAAGGGAAAATGTGATTTCAAAGATACATCATTAAAAAATCCAGAAAGATAAAATTAAATATTTGATACAAGAAAAAGTCTATACAGATGGAAACAGACAAAGGCATAGAACTAAGATAACAGTTCCATTAGAGCCATGCTCAGCATCTGGATGACCTGTATTGAAACTTGCACTGGTCTCATGGACATCAGTGCAACTGGCTTTTTCCTGCCAGAAGCTTTCAGCAGGAAGGCAAAGCCATTCAAAGCATGTCCAAATCCCTGAGGACCCACCAGTTCCAGGGCAGCTGTGGAAATGGACCAGAGCTAACCTATCTGCAGAGCTGAGAGCCTGGAGAGTAACATCTACAGATCTTCTGGGAGTTTGATCTGGGACATTCCAGAGAAAAAAGTAGATTGTCCCACTCAGCAAGGAGTTTTTACTAATTACTAGAAGAGAATGTATTTGCTGTTCAAATAGCTTAATTCAAGATGCTACATGCCAAGAATAAAAGTATCTTTCTCAAAATATATATATATAAAATTAGATAGCTCTTCTACAGCTTTATAATTTTAAAAACAGCAGAAAAAGTTGTCTCTAAGTGAAAATGAGCAAGCTCCCAAAATGCCCCTTGCTCATGCCCCTCCTAAGAAACTTACCTCAGACAAGGCTCACAGCCATGGCATTATTCTCAGGGAATACTTTCCATGTGACTAGGTACCTGGTACTATATCATTGGAAAACCAAGCCACATTTTTGCATTGGCAACACAAATTAAAGCAATGATGTTGTGCTCTTTAAAACAAGTAATACATGGGCTAATTTCTGCTGAACTTCACATCTCTTGCACTTTCTGCAAGCACAACCTCTTCTCCTCTGCAATCACTCTGCCATATACATGCCTCAGGCCATCACTAGTCTGGCGTTTTAAAGTTCCTTGCTGCTAATTCATTCAAACAATACAAGAATAAAAGTGTTTTCTCTGTCCTTTAGCCATTGCACCAGCTAGGTCAGTCAGGGAGCAGTGCACAGCAAAGCATGCGTGAAATCTCTCAAGGACTCCCCTGCATGACCACTTCCAAGTGCCTTTCCTCAAGTGGGGGAGGCTTGCTAAGCCTGTCAGGTCCTCCTCTCCTTAAAGCCCCATCGCCTGCAGAGAAAATGCCCTGGCCAAATTCTTCAACAAGACAGCGCTCAAAGGCCAATCTGGGATGCTAGGATTTTTCTGGCACAACAAATCACACTCAGAAGCCCTTGTCTGAAGCCTGTAAAGCCAATGCAGTTATATATTGAATTGTAATATTCATCTTAAGAACAAAAAGGAACATCTTTTAAAAAATTATTGTTGCATGCGTGTGTCCCCTGATGAAGACCCTTTGCCCTGTTAGGCACTATCAGAGGGGGTAGATAAGGAAATGGCAGCCTCTGGAAAACACAAAGTCATCTCTAATTTCACAGTTTCCAAAAGCTCTATTTGAAAGCTCCCTTTGTGCGAGGCAAAGCTGGGTCCCTCAGCTCATTCAAGATGCTAATTTCCCTTTGAGATACCAGTTCCACTTTATGATACCAAAACTTTTATGTTTTAGCACATTCTCAAAACATTGGTGGAGAGATGACTGGTGAGAGTTCATATCAAAGTCTTTCTCAAGCTTTTATCAGGTTTGGACATTAACTTTTTTCAAATCAGAAGCGGCAGAACTACCAGAACTGCTGACACAACCCCTCTCTCCTAACTAGCTGGCAGTGATACCATCACTGGTACAAAAGATACCACAGTCACATCATATCTTATCTTCCAGGGCAGGGTGTTTACAGACTGTTCCCTTGGCTTATTGTATTAGCACATGCCAACCTTCAAGACAGCTCCAAAAACGGACTGTGCTCTCCACCACTTCATTTAGGTGTTAGCATTTAGTTTCTGTGCTCTTTCTGGTCTTCTTTTCTTCTCCTTTCATTGATTCATGTTTGCACATTGATGGTACATAAACTCAGTTCCCCTGTGGGTATATTAGGTCCTTACTGCTAGGAAAAAGACCCCAAATAGAATGAAGGGGCCGATTTATTATACAGAAGCATGACTTTTTTTTACCCATTAACTTCATAAAACAAACATGTTTAAATGAACAGGTGCTTTCTACCTTGCAATTTCAGATCTGTATTTATCATTTGTAAAGAAAGCATATAAGCAAAGTTATACCACAAATGTTGCAGATAATTTTTCCTTTCAGTGCTCAATAGGTGCCAAAGTATATTTAACATATTAGTTTAAAATGCATAATCCATGCTTTCTTGAACATATCTTTCTTCATACAGACATGGCTTTCTAAATAGACTAGAACAAGGTCTCACTCCTTCATACAATTAACACTGTCTGGCTAACATTATTGGCATGAACTTTCAGGCAGAATAAATTTCCATGGTTTTCATCCCCAGTTCTTGTCCGTCCCAACATTCACAGTCATGGCAAAGCCAGGGAGCTGTGACTTGATTTTTACATTAATTCACTGCTAGCTCAAAAAAAGGGTGTGTTCTAATTAAAATCCAGATTTTAATAGACTAAAGGATGTGCCCACATGTTGTTCTGAACCAAGATGTCATCTGGAGTCCAGCCCTGAACTGCCAACACACACAGAGTTTCTTTGGAGGCCTCTTACCCAAGCACTATCTCTGAACCTTATTAGCATGTGAAATGCAAAAAGTAGGAAAAATGTTGAACAAACTGACCACTTGTACATGAAACACAGCGGGGCTATGTGCATCTTAAAAGCTAATTGTTGCTTAGAAAAGTAAAAAAAAAAAACCCAAACCAAAACAAACCATACAAAACACCCTGGACAGATGCAGGCATGAGTTGAGAGACATAAGATTCCATATATTAGAGGACTTCTAGATATGCCACGTGTCCTGACTTAACCTACTACACATGACTGAACTTCCTCCTGGAACAGGAAAATTATGCTATTGCTCTTTGCTATGTACTGCAGCATTTGGACTCACAGAGCTGCCCAGCAGTGACTTATTTCTTCGTTTGGCAGCCATTGCTCCAGAAGAGTGCTTGAGCAGAGAAAAAGGTCAGCATTTTGTGCCTGTGATGCAGGCTGGTAACCTTCTACATAATTAGCCCCTACCACTGAATCCCAGACTACAGGTTTCTGCAGTAGGAGGATTTTTCATAATTAAATCCTGACGAGGAACACAGCCTTTAAAAGTGTTGTGCTATTCTGTGCTGTTGCTTTGCAGATAATCATGGAGCACAACAATAGCGGTCTAGTTGTATGTGACCCACAGCTCTGATGTTAACTGATTTACACCAGATGATCCAGAATTCAGGCAGACACCCAGTTTCCCTGGTCCTTCTTTTTGGATTGATGCTGTATATGTCATTTTAGTTCTTCTGAAGGCTGGCAAAAGATAGAATGGCTGGTTTAGTTGTTTCCCTTCTTTCTTAGGGGTTTTGTAGGGATTTTCATGATCATGAAATCTGAGTACCTACTTCCTTCTTGATTTTCAGAGGAAGAGAGGGACATGTGGATAATTCTGGAGGAAAGTTTGATGGAGTCCTTGTCAACACAAGGAATTCCTAGAGGAAGGAGCTGGTGGGAGACAAGGACTGACAGTGGGTTCAAAGTGTTTGTTATGAAGACAGGGGCAAGCTGGAAGCCACAGCCAATGATGTAATTAAAGCACATCCTGAGCAGCACCAGTGGATTGCCCTTATGACCGCCAGTGAAGGCTCTGTGAACATGGCAGAGATGACACTTCATGGCACTGACCATTTGCATTAAGTGACTTGTAAGCCTTTTTGCACACTAGTCTCTGTGAGAAGAGGGTAGTTTTACTTGGAATGACTCACAACCTACACTTGCCAGCTAATTGTACCTTCAGGGCCCGAGCCAGAAGAAGGAGTTGGCGTGAAAGCAGTCCCCAAGAATTTAGGAGGGAATGTGCTGCTTGGTCATCAGACACAGGTGTTTGGTAGGCAACTGCCTTTTATCTTCCCTTTACATTCACTGAGCTTAATTTACTAGGTTTTCATCTCCTTTGCTGTTCTCATTGCTCATGACTTCATTCTTCTGTCACTTTGAAACCTTTGAATAAACAGGTTACAAGCATTCATTATCAGTTAGTATTTATTTTGTCTTGACTAAGTGTTGTATTTTAGATTAAATTTCTTTTCTGGTCTCTTTCTTCTTACATATTCACAGACAGGAAATGTACTGCTCCTCAGAGAGAAGGATTTTAAAAATTTTCTTTGGGAGAAGTGAATTTTTCTCCACTTTCTGAAAAGATCAGCATTGCCATGAAGACGCAGGTTGCTTGTGCTCCTGATGTGGTAGGAATGAGCATTGTTACTACACCTTGGACATTCCAGCAGAACTCCCCCAAGGCTGAGTGAGCTTTTCAGGCTACTTTGAGGTGAGAAGGCAGGTCACTGTTTCTGTACTCCACCCAGGGCTTGGTGAACATCAAGTACACGTTAGATAAGTACAATGTGTCGCCGAAGAGAGGAGCCTGGACAGTGGGAATGAGATGAGAACTTGGCCTTCTTTTGGGGAGCAGGGAGGAAGATGAAGACCAGTAAAAACATTTCTGGATTGAGTAGGACTGGATTGTGCTTATGTTTCTCATGGGCCAGTGCTGACCAGAACACATTTCCTGTCTTTCTCCTACCCACAAGTCAGCTGAGCATGTTAATTTGAGATTGAGGCATTTGAAGTCAGTATTAATTAGAGCATAGCATCATATCCCTTGGACTGCATGGAAGGTGATGTGACAACAGACCTACGTCTTATCTCTTGGCACTAATGCTCTTTGGTGCTATTATATTATGGTACACAATAACAATGAGCCCATAGCAACAACAGCATAACTACCAGATTCATTAGCCACAAAGTACAACCAGGAATAATTTTTTTAAACATTTCTAACTTGCTTTCAGTCTGGTTCCTAAGGAAAGAGCTCTCACATGAACTGATAACTACCTACCCATCTGTCAACTTATCATCCATATTGCTACTTGCTACACCTTTTGAACTTTTTAATCAATTTCAAACAAATGTAGTAAAAGGATATCTCAAAACTGCCCACATTTAGTGTAAGTCTGTTAAGGAGATGGAGAAGTGGCCACATGAATGCTGCTAGTGATGGAAAGGTAGTCATTGCATTTTTCTTTTGTTTGCTCTGATGGGATTTAGGAGAAACAGTTGGCCAACTAGCACTAATGTAAGTGGCCGTTCAAACAGCAATTTCTACATGGCTTTTGAAACAGCCACAAAACAGTGTGCTTTTTTCTCAGTTGATGGGATAAGTAAAGGTACAAGACCTGTGAAGGGGCTGGAAGTAGTGGAGAACTGGCCTGAGGGAGCTGTTAGTGATACAGGGATATGGATGTGATGGGGATTCAGAATGAGCTGCTCATACTCTTTTTGGAAGTAGAAATGAATGTAGGAAAATATGATGCAAGTTTATAGGGAGAGTACAGCAGAGATACAGAAAATAACCACTAGATCAGACAATTTCTCTCCTCCAGCTGCTTCAGATTCATTCCCTTGTGGAAGTCCACCAAAATCCTTCTTGCTATGTCCCCACAGCTTCATCACTGCAGCTAGTAACTGCAGTCATTGAAAAAAAAAACCAAACCAAAACTGTCAAGATTTGACTGCATATTTAATTTTCCATCTTAAGTGTGCTTTGGAAACTCTCGAAAAGCACCAACCTTAAATATTATATGTTGGCTTGAGTCCAAAACCCAGGAGCAGTTTAGGTCCTTTTGGTTTTTTGCCTTTTTTCCCTTACTCTCTCAGACTCATGTAGTGAAAATAAACTGTCTGTCAAATGAGTGTATGCTACTTATTTAATAATAAAAGTTAGGCTTTCCTTCTGTTCAGTTCTCAAGATGATTATCAATAATTACATACACATATAATTAATATATATACATAAAAATATTCAGATAGGTTGGATATTGATTAGGCTTTTTTCAATCTCTGAACTGAGAACAGCAAAGGTGGATGAGTTTTGTCTCCAGAAGGCTCCAGCCACAGCCTCTGAGGATCTATGTAGATAAAACACAAATAGTAGGAGAAGAGGTAAAAAAACACTCAGCACCCTATTTCTGTCTACTGGGAGCCTTTGCTTCTCACTGTGGGAGAAGAGTTTGAATTTGAGGCAGTTTGAAAACCATGGAGTCTAATTGTGCTTCTTGTGCATTCATTTTACAGGTGTGCATATATCTAGGGGGAACAGTCCCTGGAGACAGGTAGTCTTTTAAGGTTGTATTAGGAAAATCTAATGCTTTATGCATAAGACAGAGGCAGCCTGAAGCACATTTCATTACAGATCCTTTTGCAAACATTGAATAAACTGTTGTCACAACAAGCTACTGGGGGAATAAAATCAACCTAAGTGATTGGGATTTTTCCAAGTCACAAGAAGATGGTGTGGCAATGTGTTATCTAAGCTCCAGACTACCTACAAATAAAGACCCCCAAGATGTGTGCGTGATTTGAGATCACACAGTAGATTTCTAAGAAAGGGTTTCACATGTAAATAACAGGGAATGTCCTTCCCAAATGTATCATTTACCTCCATAACAGATATTTAAACAATCATGCCTATTGTTTGATTGGACAAAGATGGAGCTAACTCAGAAATGGTGTGAAGAGAAACTGATATCTAGCATTAGTTCCTTTCTTTGTCCAAGCAATATACTGTAAAGCCTATCAGAAGCATGTAAAAAACTGACTTTAATGAAAAACTAATAAAAAAATTTCTTTGCTTAGCTAGACTTTCTTTTTCTGTTGTTCTGGTATGCACATGTTAGTTCAGCAGCATGATAATTTTTTGTAAGTTCTTACTCTTTGTAGACACCATGATGGTAGAATAATTAAAAAATAATAATCTGTGGATTTCCAGCTAATTTCTGCATGGTGACAGAGAAATATGAAGGCCTGATTTTGTGTGTATGAGATATGTTCCTAATTCTCTCACCATGTAAAACTGCATAAGGTGTCCAAAGTCTTTTTACATAATTCTGACTTGAAATAGGTTGAAAGGAAGCTCCAAGTCTCCCATGACTACTGAAGTTTCCCTGAGCTGACTTGAAATATTGCTGCCCTTCCCTTGGCTCAGTGCAAACTTAATATATTCTCTTTCTTCAGTAGAAGGAAATCACCGGCACAAATGCATTTAATGCAAAAGAATGGGGTGTAAGCATATGAAACACTTACATGTGAGGATGCAGCTCTACCTAGCTTTGCTGAAGGTACTGATTTAATGCACTGTTTATGGTTATTCTGTAAAAGCAGAACAGTCCCACAGCCTAGGAAGATTTCTTCTCAATTGTCCTACTATCCAATATCCAATGCCCAAAATGAAATGCAAAATAAACAGCATTGTACATAGGTAAGGACTCTTGGACTAGTCAACTTCCTCTGCAATCAAAATATTTCCCTACATTTGCTTCCTTACAGCCTGTCACTTCTTTCTTTTTTCCACATTTTGTTGGCTCTCCTGAAATGTCATGACACCAAACAGCCCACAAAAAATTACTGCCTTCTCTTCAAACACTCAGAAAACATCTCTTGCCATGATAATTAGTTCGAATTGGATGACTAATCATAGGAAGTTCTGCCTAGAGCAATACCACTGTGAAAGGGCTATACAGAAATGCAAGTGTAAGTGAAATGTGACTCACAGTCACACTTAAGACTTTTTCTGCAAATTTGTCAACACAATGCCCTGTTTATACACTTGGTGATGGTGAATTTAGCTGCTTAAGTACAAGAATAATCTAACCTAAAGCTAAAGCCACATATATACATCTTGTTAGGTTATATGGCACTATAGTTTGGCTTATTTACCTAAGGTCTGTTTCCGTTGCTCTGAGTAGACACCAAGATCTGCAGCATACAGCAACGTTGTCCTAAAATCTACAGTGGACCTGAAATCCCAGGCCATGGAAAGAAGACTTGGGATTCAGAAGCTGTATTCTGTCCTGGCACAAGGTGTCTGGCTGTATCTACATGGCTAAGTTAATCAGCAGCAAGAAACACTCAACTGCAGTTGGTTGCTGGGACTCGAGCTTGACTTTATTAGATCTCTTGAGCCATGACCAATGGAGTTTTGCCTCCCAAACTATCTTTGGGCACATGTAGGGTAGGTCAAGTACCACTCCCCATAGGCAGTTTGGCTGCAGCCACACTGATTTGGAGGGCATGAGAATTTAAGTCTAGGGACATGGTTGGCTTCAGTCCAGAGTCCTGGGCATTAATTTACCAATATAGCTGTAGCCCATGCCTCCCTGAGCCAGTGAGCATGCAGAAGATGAAGAGTAAAAAGATTCATGTTGCTCATCTACCTTATGGTGGCTTCGGGAGTAAAATCTATTTAAGTGCTCTGAAATTTTCTATCGGGAAGTAATGAGCAACTATTTGTCCTCAAATCTATTGCATATACATGTATTATAGAATATAATATACATTCCTAAGTAAAAGGCTTAAAGGGACTGACACATGCTGCTTCTTTACTTAGGTTTCTGTGAATGCTTATTTCCTGATAAAAATCAAGCCATTTTCAAGCAGGCATGCTCAGTTACTTGCTTACCTTACATTTCAATGAGTTCCTTTTTCATTATTTTTTCCTACCATGCAGGGACTGTGCATAACAAAGCCTAGAGATAATTTAAAAATAGAAGGGAATCATACTAAGTTACACATATCAGCAGTCTCCAGCTCCCAGCAAAGCAAAAAGCAGGGGGTTTGGAAGCACTGCATATTAACAGAAGTGAATTCTGCAGAGCACTCTTATCTAAGAGATGGGAAGTTGAGAGGATGTTCTTAGATCACATGTTATGCTGCACCCAGGAAAATGCAGATAATAGTAGTTCTCCTTATGTTTGTAAGGGCTCTGCAGTCCTTAGGGATAGGACAAAGCAGAGAGAGCAAAACTATTGAATGGAACAATCAGATGTTACAAGGGTGGGTACTAAAGAAATTCCTATTAAAAATTCCCAAAAGCCCTTTAGTCTCTTGTTAGCATATTTTTAAAAAGCTGAGATCACTGTAGTAATTTATATTTTGTCAGCTGCCATTCTCCCCTTCTGGATGTGTTGCTCAGTTACTCCTGTTGTCAAATGGTCACAGAAGATTTTAGGGGTGAGCTGAGGCTCATTGTAGGTGTTGAAAGGCTTAGAGCTCACATACATTTGTACTTAAAAATTATTCAGTACTTCAAAATAGTTCACTTCAGGAATCTGAACACGATTTTATTCTCAGAGAGAGGCAAAGGGAACATACATAATTTGTATAATTGATTCAGATTAATATATGGCTTTGCTCCCTTGCCCCCATTACAAATTGGTTTTATATCCAAACCAGCCTGGATAGGAAGGTGGCACAGTGAAGATGAGCAAAGAAACTACATAAGCCAGGCAAGTGGGAAATGATCTGACCATTTCCTCCTCCTTCTAGCTCACTGGCTGCATGGGACCAGCCTGGATGATTAGGAAACCAGGACAAACTCTGGACAAGCTTCACAAATCCAGACATTCTACATTCTCAGGTGCTTTGGGGGACCCTAATGAAAAAACAACTGGTAGTAGTTTGCAAGACTCTCTGTTCTTATGAAGTACTCCATGTCATCTGCTTTGTATTCTCTTGTGTCTTCTCTCTCTCTTGCTCTGAGCAGCTGTTTCTTTACAAGGAAACTTCAGAATGAATACTTTGTGAAACGCTTGTATCTGGGGCTGAGAGGCAAATGGACCCAGATCTGAGGGGAAACACTGCTCTAAATTGCCATCAGCCCATTAACTGCCACCAGCCTGTGGGAACAAGCCATTGGTTCCTCTTGTAACCTGTGCCCCCTATAGAAACCTGACAGAGCCAAACCGTGACCTGCTATAATATACCTACTGCACAATACTATGATCATGTCTTTCTGTTCCTTGCTATAGAAATAACCATGTTTCTAAGAGAAGTATCTGGCTTTACTTTTCATCAAGGCTGTACTTGGGAGCACTGCTATTAATGCAGCAATGCCTTTGAGCTTTATCTTCCATCCTGTGGAAGATGAAGACCTTGCATCTTCATGTTGTCACACTGGTTTTAGTCTGGTGAAACTCATCACTGCTCAGTAAAATTGCACCAGCGTAAAACTGGCATAATGGTGCAGAGAATCAGGCCTGCAGGCTACAATTTGTTCTGAAATAATAGGATAAAACTATTTGTCTTCTATGTAGTCTCAAGTGATAATGCTGATGAAATGTGTCAGAATAAAGCCCTGGAAAGTGAAGTCCTTTTCCTGTCCATTCATCAGGCACAGAATGGTTGGGAAAGCAAAAGCTTCGTCATTTAGGCTATGTGCTGCTCTCCCAGTATGCCTGCACTGAGACTGGGGGAGTGCCCTCTCCCATGTGACATAGTAATTTTGTTTCCTTGCCCATTTATTTCATGGCATCTCCATGGAGACTGCCAGAGGGGACACCAGTCACTGTCAATGTCAGTTGTGATGCTGTTTTATTGTGCTCTGAAAATGTACCCTAGAAGTGGATCAGCAGCCCTCACCCCACGTAACAATTGGATAACCTATTTCCACTCCTTACTGACCTACTTATTTGCACACTGGTGACCTAGATATGGAAGGCCCTGTATCCTTCTAAGGTCTCTAGGTCCTTCAACCATGAATAAGCTAGGATGTTATGTGTATGCACATTTCACCAGCATGAATTTGATGCTACAGAACCACCCACTGATAGAGAAAAATCATATTAAGAAAAGCAGAAATCAGATGAAGCAAAACATTATTTTGCCCCCTCTTAGGTTTATAGACAGGGGTCATTTACAGCAACAGAAAGGACTACAATATAAAGAGTAGTGATGGCTAAGCAAATAGTAGAGAAGAGTAAGGGAATGTGAGAAACACAAACTGTTATGATTTTGCAATTTAGTAACCCTTCACTGATACAAAGTCTTTACCAAGTACTATCATGTAAAGTCTGAAAAATATTTGTTGTTCACAAGTCCGGTATTCAACATATATAAATTATGAGGAAAAGTCTACACGGTGCAGTGACAGACAAGACATATAACTATTTTAGCCAGGAGTTATCCATTACCTGAAACAATTATCTTTTTCTGTTATATATTGATTTCTTAAAAATTCTGCAGCTACTGACATTCCTGTTGTTTGGTGGGATGCATCCTCAGGAAGCAGAAATTAATGCTCCTCCATCAGTCTGGATCACTGGGACAGTCTAGTTGTTGCTGTAGGATATGCAAGAAATTAGACCCATTCACAGTCACTGACCTTGCAGTATTTGATGTGAGAATAATGATCAATATTGTACTCATTGTATTTATATCAGGAGCAGATTCACATTGGGATTCACAGTGTCACAACTACAGATGCAAACCGGAGTCTCCAAACCTCTTGAAGTCTCATGGCAGGAGTTTCTAAGCTTTGCACAGACTCATTTTACACGCTGTGAGAAACATGTCCACCCTCACCTATCTGCTTTCTAAGCCCTCATCATCACGGAGTTTTTGTAGCTCATGATATATAAGAAACTGGTACTGCTAAAGCATCCTATGTGGCTACCCATGGTGGTCCACATACCTGTATGAGGGCCCTATGGAGCAAGGGGCTAGCTTTGGCTTTGTGGTGAGACAATTTCACTGCTCAGTCAGCAGACTTCTCACCTTGCACTTGCTAATTGCAGTTTTTTTACAGCTTGTCTTTCTTTGTTTTGGAACACACTTTAAATCCATCATCTCAGTAAAATCATTTAATACAGGAGCTGGAAACCAGTAAACATCAAGCTGGCCAGAATGACCTCAGGTCCTTCTGGCATTGTCTGTTCTTATAGATGTAACTGGTGTGATGTTCATACACTGTCCTCTGCCTTCGCTGTTTATATCTGGTGAACAGGAACTAATGAGATCCCCTCAGGTTGGCTGCCCTGGGACACACACAGTTATCCATGGCCCTCATCATCCTTTTGGGCTGAAGGTAGAAGAAAGCAAAAATAAATGCTGCCTTTTGTCACTTCCTAAGGCTCCAGAGCCAAATCCAAATCCAAATCCTATCTTTTCCCCCATAGAGTAACATTTGCTTTTGACAAATTCTGCTCAACTGACTTGCTTTTCCTGACAAGTACAGCTGTATACTTTTGAAGAAATTTTGGAATTGACCATGTTGCTACAGCTTCTGTAACAGTGAATGGGAGAGGAAGAGATTGGTGAAAGACGCTTGTCTCCCTGCTTCGCTATAAACCATCACCCTGAACACTATGAAGTACTTTTTCCAATTTTACACTACTCCACCATATTTTCTTTATCTATTTTTATCTACAGTGACCCATTCGCAGAATTTGAATGTGTAGGCAGGGGAAAATGAGTTTTGCAAAAGCCATTTTTCCAAAGGCACTCACGTGTGCCTGTAATTTGATGTATGACTTTGTGAAAGCTGTCACAGAGGTATCCCACATGCTCCAGTACTGATGGATCAGCATACTGACATGATGACACAAATACAGTCTTTCACCATTGTCAGCACCTTTTGACTCTGCATTTTAAAGCTGGACAGTTGCAAGCTCTGATTTTCCATTAGTCTCTCACATACTCTCCGCCTGTACTAAAACAGACTTAGAGGTATAAGTCATACACCAAAAGTCCAAAATTCTGCAAGGCTCACAAAATGACTAATGGGGTGGCTCAGCATCATGCATCACTTAGTGACATGCTTTGTGATTACATGCAAGGGAAGGACTCCTGCTTCTATATCCCTCTGAAGTAAGGACATGAGATTTCTGCAAATACATCTGCCCTAGAAACACAGAGCTTTTGTGAAAAGTGGTCAGCCTATGGTGAAAGGAAAACCCAATGAGGTTTTTCTGCAAGATGGAAAGCTCACTGCTGTGATCTCTTGTCTGGATTTCAACTCTGGACACCACGTATCACTCTGCTATAGTTACTCAGAGGCCTGATGGAACTGCAGTTGTTGTATCCTTTGGCAGAAAGTTGACCTTCATTTTAACCAAGGTGAAGCACAGCCCAGAGAAATGCCTCCTGCAAATGCACTATTGCATGACATTCCCTCTGACCAGGCAGGCTTGGTCACCGCAAAGAAATTAATATTCATACAAACAGAGATCTCCCCTAGCACCAAGGGTGACTGTACAGTCCAATAGCAAGACATGCTGCAGGCAGTCAGCTGTGGGCTCCTGCCCATGGTCCACTCTGTGGCAAGTCGTATATTTTTAAATCAGAAACAGGACAAAGTACTGTCCAACAGGTGGTTGCAAATATCAGACACCAGACTGCTCTCAGGAAAAAAAGAAATCCCTGTTGCCAATGAGTCTGTAGTCTCATAACTAAAAGTTGCACACAAGGCTTCTCGATATCAAATGCTATTGTGAGTTTCCAGCAGTACTGGTGCAGCAGTAAGGGATTCCCCTTGTCTCAGACAGGCTTTGCCATCTCATCGAAGCAGTCACAATTTCTCCTCTCTTTTCCCAACACACACTTCTCCTTTTTTTTTTGGTCCATTTACTTGAAACAATGCAGCAGGTGGGCAACCTAAGCAAAATTAAAACCACCAGTCAAGTTGCCAAATAAAGCCAGAGCATGGTCACATGAATACATTCACCTTACCAAAATACATTTGCAACAAAATAAATGAGAAACAAAAATCTGCTGGAACTTTATACCAAGGTTAAACATATATTAGCATGTAGTGAACCTATCCCTGTTCAATGTCAGCTGTATGCCAGGGCCTACATCCAGACCACAGCTCTGCAGCTGGTTCCCAAAGGAGTAAGTACTTACGAGCTCCTCAAAAATGCAACACTGCCTGCACTGTTTCTAAATCAACACGTCTTCCCCTTCAGTTAGGCTCAGCAGGTTGATGTTACTGTTACAGAGCCTGATCCCAGCAGGATCTGCAGCCATAGTCAGCCCTACCATGCTTGCTGCAAGAGTCAGGGGCATTGCACGGCATGGCACCAGGCAGATGACAGCACAAGTCAAGGTAATGTCACACCCTGCAAATAGCACAAATGTCACCTCTCATGGGGAAACAGAATAATCCCAGGTCAGTGTTTCATAAGTGCACTGCATTAAAGGTGAAAAATACTACAATACACCTGACATTCATAACACTGCTGAGCAACCAGTTTATGACTGGTGTAGTTGCAACATCAGTGTATGGATCTGTATGGTTTCTGGGAAAGGAAGGGCAATGTTCTAGTGCTATTCTGTGGAGCAACAATTATAATAAAATGACAAATAAAATATGAAAGGAACAGGTGTTTTGCAATGTTACCCAAGAGAGTTCAGTGCAAAGACAGTGCTGTGGGCTGACACAGAGGTCACTGTTCATAGCATGTGTATTTTCGAAAAGAATGGGCTCAGTCTTGCTACATGCATTTGGCCTTTGTTCTTTTTTTTTTAAGGCAGACAGATCATAGAATCATAGTTGGAAGGGACATTAAAGATCATCTAGTCTCCAAGCCCCCTAACATGGGCTGGGACACCTTTCACTAGACTTGATGGCTCAAAACCTTATCCAGCCTGGCCTTGAACACTTCCAGGTAGGGAATGAAAAATTTTTAACAGGCTCAAATGATAGTGACTGTCAAATCCTCCTGCTTAATGCTTAATACTCCTTAATGCTTAATCCTGACCACCTAGAGGGGTTATCATTGACTGAGAAGAGACTTGGGACATAGTACTGCAAACTTGACAGAGAGCGCTTATTCCTTTCTTTCATGTCTAAAGTTACTGGTAGGATCACTGAAAATGCTTTCTGGTCCTACTGGCCTGAGGCAGACCGGTTGAAAGTTTCTTTTTTTTCCTGTGTTATGTAATTTCTCTGTTAAGTTCAGAATTAGGTTCTGAAGTCACTGTCTGGCATCACTACTGGAACTGCTTAAATTCAGCACAGGACTGGGGTGACACTATATTTGACCTGAGAGAGACTCAGAAGGTATTTTTGGTTGTCCTGGCTCCTTCATGCTGTGACAGCTCTGCTCAGTACTAACAGCTGAAGGATGACACAAAGATAATGTTATCTATGTCAACTGAGATGAGCTTGGACCTAGAGCTCAAAACTGTTTTCTGGTTCATTCTGCCCACATACCTCCTTACAGTGTGGTGCCAATGTGATGGGTGTTCAAACATCATGGTAGTGCCTGTGCAAAACACAGTCAAAAGCAGGAACTGAAAGGAAATGAGTCAAGAGGATGTACATGAGAGAGCTGAAAAATATATGTGTGTAAAATAAGTCTTAAATAGTCATGGAGAAGAGAAGGCTTCAGAGTGACCTAATTAAGGGTTGGACTTGATGACCTCGGAGGTCTCTTCCAACCCAACTGATTCTATGATTCTACGATTCTACGATTCTAATTGTAGGCTTCCAGTATCTGAAGGGAGTCTACAAGAAAGATGGACAGAGACTATTTACAAAGGCATCTAGGCAGGACAGGGGGGAATGACTTCAAATTGAAAGAGAACAGGTTTAGATTAGATATTAGGAAGAAATTCTTTACTGTGAGGATGGTGAAGCACTGGAACAGGCCACCCAGAGGAGCTGTGGATGTCCCATTCCCAGAAGTGCTCGAGGCCAGGTTGGATGGGACATTGAGCAACCCAGTCTAATGGAAGGTGTCCTTGCCCATGGTAGGGGGGTTGGAACGAGAGGATCTTTAAGGTCCCTTCCAGCCCAAACCATTCTATGGCTCTATTATAAACACGGATTCAAAGAACGAGAAAATTCAATAGTGATGTGTTTGAGATTCATGCCAGTTATAAATGAAACTATTAACAAAGTTCCGCAAAGTTTGACATGAGCAGTTCTTAGTACAAATTCTTACCACATAAACCAACTATTAGAGTAGATAGAAATTATTTAACACTAATCTTCATGATTGTATTAATTCACAATGCAGATAATTCTTTATTATATGCAAACTGTTGGTTAAAGTGAATGACAAATATATGAACTTTTCTCTACATTTGTCTTGCTATTGCAAGCTCAGTTTGTCATTAGAAAATCCCTGTTAAGGAAAAAGTTTCAGGAAGTTTGGTTCAGGAGCATCCTTTTCAAGTGGAGTGTAGAGCCAGTCTCAGAGAGCTTTGGGCCTCAGTCCGAAAACACCAACACTGCATAGCCAGAGAGCGCAACTCTTAATAAGAGATGTAACGCCTCCAGCATTCCTACAGGTTACTTAGTAACTACTTCTGAATAATGAAGGCATCTAAAGAGAATAAAGGTCACTTTGCGCATGCAATTAACAAAAGGAGGCTAAAATTTCTCGTGAACATATTTGGGAGTGACAGGTTGGAGAAGGGAAGCTTGCAGCAAGCAACAAAATTTGCACTAATTAGATAGAGAGCAGGCTTTGCAAATGAGCTCAAATGAAACACAATGTGATGGATAATAGTAGCTGAGTGGGAGGTTTAAACAAAGAATTGATGTAAGGGTCTTTTGAATTGCAGTCCTAAAACACACAAAGCATCAAGGAATTTTTTTAGATCTATAAAACAGCAGATGATTATGTATAAATGAAAGTTAATGAACTGATATGCTCTGAAGTGTCTTCTTTTCTAGATACAGCTCTGTAACTTCCATTAGCATCCACAGACTCTTAAATACACAAACACGTTATTCATGCATCAAATCACACCGTACATTTTGTTAAGTATCCAAAGACTGAAGTGACTCATATGATCAAAATTTCTTTTCTCTTGTGAATCAGATGCAATGCTTGACAAATCTCCACCAAAAAAAGAAGGATGGTGTCTTTTGAGCAGTACTTTTAGAGCACCTAGCTTCTTTACGACCCTGCCTTCAGAGTAGTCATATCAATTACAAAACTGGGTTTTCAAAACTGTATGAAAAAACTCAACAAAACATCAGAAAGCACTTGGTTAGTGACAGAAACGAAGTCCCACTCAGCATTGTCCAGCCCATATGTAGCCAATTTACTCCACTAAACATGAATGCCTGATGTTACCAAACAGGGATCACCTTGTTTTGCAATCACATTGTGGAGAATTAATGAAATGATATCAAAAGGTAGAATTAAAACTGTGCTTGTCCTTTTCCATAGAGCCTACTTTATCCAACATTTTTCCTTCAAGACTTCCCTTTGGTCTCCAGGTTGGGAATGAGTCATGTCACGACTCCTGAGGAATTAAACAAGTCAACGCATCCTACAGTGATTCACTGACAGTGGTTTTGCCATCTTCTGCTTGTGTTGTAACTCCTAAGCAGCGACAACTGTCAGAGGATTGGTGTTCGGCTTTTGTAATTCCTAATTCTCTTTTCTTTTTTTTTTTTTTCCCTGAGCTTCTCAATCTGTTTTTAATTAAAATCAGACCCAGGCTAATGTTGAATAATATGAAAAAAGTCACCACCCACACACTATGTAAGAGCTGCAGAATCTGGCAGCCTTCAAGCATGTCACTGTGTTTTAAAAAAGGCAACTGGCGTCCCTATGTGCGTACGTCACATTCTTTGAGGAGTTTTATTTTTTCTGTGTAAACATGGCCTGCAAATGACACATGTAACCATCTTCTGTTGCTGGGAAGGTAGCTGCAGGCATCTTCTGGCAACACTGAAGTGGGGCTCTGTAAAGCACAGCCATGCTGGGCCCCCACCAGATGCAGACCAGCAGTGGGACTGCAAAAGGAGATGTGGACTGCATTAAGGAAATCCCTGTCCCTAGCATGCTCCTGCATTGCTAAGGCTGAGCTCAAAGGGTTTTACCCCTGTGAAGGGTACTTGCTCTGTGGCTGCACTCAATGTGTCTAGGTCTGGGGGAGACAGCTGATGTATTTTCACAGCTGAAAATCCATTCAACCTGCCTTCCTGCCTATCTGCTTGTAGCCATCTCTCTCCTATGACAGGCAATAAAACCCACAGAGCTGGCCTGGCAGGCACAGAAGCTGTATTTTCTCTGCTAAAAGAGGTGGTTCTTTATACTAAGCACAATGTGTGTGCATACTGAAAGCCATCTGGTTGTACAAGAGACACATAAAGCAACCAGAGTTCATACTCATGAGTTCTCTTTGGAGTTGACCCACAGACCCACAAAAGAAAGGACAGAGAAAAGCTGTTTCTGGAGAGAAAAGCCAACTTAAATTAAAAATGCTTTAAATGTGGGGATTTCATATCAAGATAGAGAAGCAGGAGCATGTCAAAAGAACAAGAGGCTGGAAAGTGAGGGTTTAAGTGTGTTGAGAGAGGGTGGAGAGAACACAAGACAGGGAAAGGCTTTGTTTTTGCTAAGGCATGAAGGAGTTCACTGCCTTTCTTTCTCCTTAGCCTGTCCCTGGCTGCCCAGCATGTAAAGTGAGAACTACAGCTGCTAAGGAACATACAGCAAAGCAGACAGAACCACTTATTAAATGGAAGAAAATACAAATTTGTCCAAGCAAATGAGTATTACTACCCTGGCTGCCACCTCTGCTCCAGCTAGGCATTTCTGCTAGCAGTTTAACCTAGGCTTTGCTGCTTTGGCTTAAGCAGCTTGATGTTTCTGGGTCTTTAGGATTTAATGCCATAGGTAGAGGCCTCCTCTCTGAAACACCCCACCTGATGAAGGAGGTCTCAGTATTTCCTTCTCTTCTGGCTGAGTTATAATAGATCACCATGTCTGCTTTTCTGTGTCTTTCTCATCTCCTGCTACAATCAAACTGAATGGTCTGTTACTTCAATCTATCCTTGGTTTGAACCTTGCCTGAAAGCAGTTTCTAACCCATGTGCCAGGAACCTACATTCCTCAGTCTCTGCCTGACTGCAGCACTTTCTTTCACTGCTCACATTACAGTCTACCCCGTTTGAATAGTCACACTGACTTCTACTTCTGCAAGCGTGAAGGTCTTCAGGCTGTGTGAAGATGAAATGAGGTTTCCCTTTTGAGCAAGTTGTTTTTCCTTCTTCCAGTGTGAACAGCTGTGTCTAGTAACTCCTCTCCCAGTTTCCCACCTCCCACTTTTCACACAGACAGCGAGGAGACAATAAAAGTTCTCTCCACACCTCCATAGCCCCCGCTTCAGGAAACATCTTTTTGTGTTCTCAAATGCCCCATAAAGATTTGTGTGCTCTGCAACCACTGTTTAATCTTGTGGCATCTCAGAGAGCTGATGGGTGAAAGATTTGGCTTCACATCCCCTCTCAGTCTTTCTTTACAATTTTTCTCAAAGGTAATTTCAACTCTATTGGCCAACTACATTTCAGTTTCTTGACATATGAACATCTGGTCAAAATAGGCCCTTCTGTCAAGCTACATCCACACAGCACGATGCTAAGTCAGTTCTGGCCATGCTGCTCAAAGGCAACAGAAACAGTAGGCAGCCTTGTTCAAGCACTGCTGTGCTTGGGCTAAGCCATCCTGCTAGAAAGCACCTTTGTCACTCTGCTTATACCAGGAAGTTCCCGTGTCAGGTTTGTCTGCTAGGGTAGGGACAAATAGCTGACAGGGCTCCCAGGTATTGCTGTGGAAATCTGGGGGCTACTTTACCTGCTTTTTGTCTTGGCTTCCATATTGAGCCATTGCTCCATGGCCAGCCACACAGGCTAGTTCAAGTAGCAAGGGATGTGAGAGCCCAGACATAACAGCGAATCTCTTGGCTGCTAATCCCCAGGCCCAGCTTTGGTGCACAGAGACATGTGTGGGTGTTTGCTTTCCACTGGGCAGCCTGGGGATGGGCTCAGCCGCAGTGGAATCCTGAGGAATGCAGAAAATTTCTGCAATAAAATTGCTAATAGTCATTGCAGGAGAATATGTCACTTCCCATGAAAGTTATGACAGAATGGAGTGCAAAATGTAGGGCCAGACTCGAAATTACATTTTTCTGTTTATTTCTTCAGTATTTATTACCCTTACCCCCCCCCCCCCCCCCCCCCCCCCCCCGTCCCCCAACCTCCCCATGTGGCTGCGTGAAAGGCTTCATCAAATAACAGGGAAAAGAGGTGATGGGAAAAGCCATGAGCCTGCCTCGGGAGGGCAAAAGCAGGTGGAAAATCCTCTTTACCCACCATCTCCACACTCGCATTCTCACACCCAGGCCCCGTCTGTATTTCTCCTTTTCACTTGAATTATTTGACACAGTTTCGAGCGGCAAAGCGCAGTTCTGCGAGGGAGGAGAGACAGAACTGACGGAAAACAACCCCTTGAATCCCGAGGGATGCACCCCAGGGGTATACCCCAGGGATGCCTCCCGCGCATCCCTCAGTCCTCCGGGTGTCGGCAGCGCCGGGCTGGCCAAGGGCGCCCTCCCGTGGTGGCCGCCTGGAAGCACTGCTGCCGGCTCCGGGATCCCTCCAGCCCGGTCCCGCTGGAGCCTGGCACACCTCGCCTGCGACCCAGGGATTGATCCGTGTGGCAGCGGCGCTGGGCACCGCCGGCCACTCCGCAAACAAAACAAAAAAGAAAAAAAGGAAAAAAAAGTGAGCCAGAAAAAAAGTGAAGGGAAAGCAAGAATATCTGCATCACTTTGATGCAGAAAGGATGAAAAGATTTAACTGTGCACCAAAAAGAAAAAAGTGGTAGATTTATATGAGCCAAAAGGAAAATTTACCTCGGCAAACAGCCTTTACTTTGGGGTGAGAGCTCTTTTGAGAGGCATTTTTATTCAAGTCTCCCAAAGAATGCAATCAGCTACTCTGTCTTGTCTGAACTTCGACAGAATATATAATTTTATTTAGCTAGTAATTGGCTCCCTTCACCTTTATGCAGAGCCCCGGAAATGCTGATCAAGATCCCTCCCTGCTGAAGTCTGCAGAGGCTATAACCCAGCTCTCAGACACTGCTTCAGCCCTTTAACTCTTGGCAAGCCCATTGGGACATGCCTCCTGCTCCTGGGCCCAGCAGGGAGGACCTGCCATCTTGGTCCGTGGGTTGCAGTGAGAAAAGTGGCAAATGCTGGAGCTGGGAAAGGAAAAGAATCTCCACCACCATGCCACCCCACAGGTGGCATGCCCTGGAATGACCTTGAGGATACAGTGTCAAACATGGCAGACAACTGCTCTTAAACCCACCTACGTGCCAATCCTCATCTCCAAGAATATAAAGCGGACTTTGAAAAGCAGATTTGAAGCATGTGTGACACTTAAAAAGATATTCTAAAATAAATATGAAATGGTTCCTAACAACCTGGACTTTTTAAGAAGACGTATGAAAAGAGTTAGGCTGACTGGAATATATGTTAGCAAAGAGAGTAGCAAAGCATCTGTATTTTTTTATATATCGTTTAATAATCTGAAAAGCCTAAGACTGAAGTTTAGTTTTATTACAAGACCCTATTCATCTGGACTGGGAAGTTATAAAACCCATACTTCCTGGCTGCAGCAGGTCAGTAGCTGTCTACATCAGAACGCTTTCCTGTGCTGCTGGAGCTCTGAGCTCAGATGCCCCTCCTTGGCTTACCTGGAACATGGCAGCTACTTTACTAGGACTGCATATCGAAAGACCAAAAGACACACTCACACCATTTTTGCCACAAAGAAGTGCCCAACATTTCCAGGACCAGCAGACTCATTATAGTTTTAATGAAGCAAAACTGGTCATTGACTTCAACTTCATTGCATGGCCATGACTCAGAGCATGGTTTTAGCTTTCCTGTGCATGAACAGAAGCACAGCAAGGATGGGAAGAAGAACCTACGGGGCATCAAGCCAGGTAAACATGTCACTGACTTTGAAGTTGCTTTTCCAACCCTGAATGGCAGCATTCATCATTCAAAGTGGTACCGCTGCTGAAGAGGCTTGATCTTTCAACTGGTCTCCGTGTATTTCTATTATTTTTCATTGTTCTTGACTAAAGATCAGGAATCTTAGGGACAAGAGAGCTCTTGTTTGGTCTCAAAGCCTAATGTGTCCCTGGAATCTCTGGAAATTCATTCAAGGTGGCAACTGAATTTTGCTTTTGGGTAACTACAAGATTAGAAATACAATTATTACCAAAAAAAAGAATTTTGCCAATCTGTATCTCTATGTTTTCTTCTTGTCTTTTGGGTTCAATTGTTGATAGCTTTGAATATTTAGGATTAATTGATTCCCATTAAATGAGGAAAGAACCTGCTAGGTTACTGTACATACTCACAGGACATGGATATTTACATCATCCAGTACACTTTTCTCTCTTGAACTTCTATGTCTACAGTGGCTCACAGCAAGTTCAGTTACACAGGGATGTCATCATAATGTAGGTGAGAGTTTCCACATTTGGCAAAGAACTGTGACTTTCTGCATAGCACTTTGTGTCTCTGCTGTGCACTAATCTGTAATTATCACCGTGAACCAAGCCTTGGTCCCACAGGTGTTTGTACAAGCTTTGCCATGAACTTCAAGAGGCAATTAACTAGAGGAATTCAGTCTGTAATTCTTAGCACAAATATATCCTACAAATCAGTGTAGGCACATACTCTGTACTATTATGGGAAGGGATAACCAAGTGATTACATAGAAGAAGGGCCTAAGGCCTGGAATGCAATTCATTACAGAACTAATTTGCTATGTATAGGTTCTCATATTGATTGTCTCTGCCATGGCACATGATGCTTTCCAAGACTGCTTTGATTTACCACCTAATATATGGGGTTTTGTGCTTCTGGAGCTCCTGAATGTATGCCTATGAATAAAGAATTAAAAATAACCACCATCTCTCTGTTGGCAGTTCTTACAAACACAGAAAAGAGTGTGTGTGTGCGGCCAGACTTCGCGAATGAAGATTTGGGAAGGGCTGTACCCACGTGGGTCTGCCCTTCCAGCCTGTGCAGTGGATTTTAGGTGAGGCACAGCGTGCGCAGAACTGGCCCCACTGTTTAAGTCCTAAGGTCCATTTGCCACGGCTGAGTGAGCTTAGACGGTGACAGTGAAGTCCTCAGGATCAGAACCTACAGCACCCAGCATTTCCCAGGAGGTCTCCCATCCAAGTACTAATAACGAGAGCTGACCCTGCTTAGCTTCCGAGATCTGACGGGATCGGATGTCAGGGAGGCATTTACTTGCCACAGAAAAGAGTACTGGCAGCACAAAAAATGGAGCCTCATCACTGACCGTATTTTATAAACTGTGACATTTGGGAAATTCAGTGTTCTGGCCTTGAGATGGGATGAGATGGACTGCCCTTCATGATGAATCACTGCTGTGTTATTCCCTGCAGAAGCTGACTGTAAAGCTGCCTGAGAAGTGGAGCTGGAATTGGAATGAATACCCTTCTCTTCGGAGATTACCTTAACAGCTAAGTAAATTCCATGCTTTTCTTACTGTAACAGTACTTGAAATCAGTTATGTGATGTTAAGCTGCATGAAGGAGGGAAGAAATGGTAACAATTTCAAAGCCATGTTAAGATTGCTCTTACGCTGTCACTGTGGTGAACACAAGGAGGCTGTGAGGATGCCCATGGAAGAAGAACTGGCTGATGTACAGAATATGCACTCTGAAAAAGAAAAAAAGGACTCCTCTGAGTGTCTTCCAGATAAGAGATGACAATAATTGTTCAAACTCTGCAGGGATGGTTTTACTTACACTATAGGCTGTTCCTGCTTCCCCTGCTGTGCAACAGAGCAATTTTAGGAAACAAAAATGACAGGTCCTATCTCTGCCAATTTGTGGCTTGACTTTGTCAGAAAGGCTATTCCTCCTTTCTGCAGATCTGCAAGTGATTCAGCTCTTACCCAAGCTAAAGAAAGACAAGGTACTTTCCACCTCGCATTGGCCATGGAGAATCATGCAGGATTTTGAGCAGGACAGGGCTTTCATCAGAGAAACTTCAGAACAGCGCTTATCAGTTGTTTAATACACCCACTGCTGGGGAGTGGAAATGTATCTGTGACATCAGACAGGGTTTTTCAGCTGGAAAGCATGCAGATCGCTGCCTTAGCTTACCTAGACTCATTTTTGCATTTTGACTTTTATTTTGCAACTCTTTCATTGATGAATAATAAAAACAAAAGCAAACCAAACAAAATCTGGGCCTCATGTAGGTTTTGAATAAGAAATTCACCTGACCAAATCTGCTATAAATAAGGCTGTGGGGGAAGGTATTCCTGAAACGGTCCAAATTTGTATCGTGCAGAATACTTTAGTGTCCTGAAGCAAGAGCACACAGCAAGACTAACAAACATGATTTACAGCCCCTATGTGGTAGGAATCTGATGTGGATATCACATCTAATTTTAGCTGTTTTTCAAAACAAAATCTCTTGTAGACAAACAAGTGAACACTCTTCTGGTTTTGGATAGCTTTCAGAATTTTACTGAAGGCAATAAGTAATGACGTTTCAAATATCTAGTGGCTAATTTTCCAGTTTCAAATGGATTTCATGGCATGCTTTGTGCCTAAGTAAGAGTCAGGGGCTTTGCTTTTTTCAGTCTGAACTTACATAGCTGGGATTTTAAGGAAAACATCATTGTTTGGCTGACTATTACAAAGTACAGCTGAAATTGCTGTGTTTCTGACCCCCACTGATTGTTAGAGCCCTGCACTGCCAGCTCCCTGGTGGATCCAGAGCATGAACTTTCTAGATCAAAAGCAAAGTGAATATTGGAGTAAAATGAGAGTGGTGGCTGTGAAAGGAACCTGGGATTAGATAAAAGAGAGCCTGAGGACATTCTGATCAGCAGCTTTAAGGTCCTTCTGATCCCCCATAGAGGACATGTCAGCAACAGTCCTCATGTCAAGCCCAATGCTTCTGCCTTCCAGGACATCATCACTCTTTGAATGGTTACAAAGCTTGACTTAAGTATTCCCACTGACAGTAAATCCACCACATGCTTTTGGAATTCAGAAAAATAATTAATTACTGCTTTAAAAATGCTACATATTGTGAATACAGACAGCTTCAGTTCAGTCTCTATTCAATACTTGTTATCCTGATGATGGCTGTGGTGTCTCTAGGAGTAAGGATGAGCTAGAAAACCTCTCTCTCTCCTGCTGAAGCTCATCTGCTATGAAATGTGCCTGTGGGGCCATGGTGGGCAATGCCTTCTGCCTCACAGTGGCTCTGGCAGCAGGTCCCTGCAGGAAAGTCAGACGGGCACAGCTTGCACTGTTGCCCTCTGCAACCACTGCCTCCTGCTTCTACATTCAGGAACATTTAATTCAGCTGTTTGAGTTAATGTTGAATCTACCTGTTTCCTTGTAAGCTGGAAGGTGGCAACTTTTTTCCACACTGTTTTCTATTTTAAAGTTGATCAAACATTTTTCTGCATATTCCTAGTGGCAGCAATACAAAGGTAGAAAATTTTGTAGAGCTCTGTACTGGCGATCAGGAGCCTTGATAAAAAGTGGAACCTCCAGCTTTGACATGGAGTTTAGGAAAAGAGTGATAACATCTGACCCTTACCAGCAATTCCTGGAAGGCAGTTAATATTATCATATAGAGCAATACAACATAATTGTTTCTTGCAAGATGTAGAGAGGACAGGTACAGAACTCTCGGAGCAGTTGAGGTGAAGTGAAGCTGCTGACAGAGGAGTTCTCTTTACATAGAAAGCAAACAAAACAGGGAGTGAGAAAAATCACACTGATAACTTCTTAAGATGTTGGCTTCCTTACATGATCATTAGTTTTATTTGTTGCTGATTGCAGTGCATCAAGTTGTTGTGAAATATCAGTGATAATGACTTGGCTTGTCTACTTACACATTAGAATAAATGGTATGCTGTCTGGAAACTTCTCTGAGACTTCCATACTTAATATTTGACAAGATTTCATGAAATCAGAATGGCCTGGTTTGGAAGGGACCTTAAAGATCTAGTTCCAAACCCCCTGCCATGGGCAGGGACATCTTTTACTAGACCACTATGCTCAGACTTACATGTAACCCAGTCTTAAACACTTCCAGGGATGGGGCATCCACAGCCTCTTTGGGCAACTTGTTCCAGCGCCTCACCATCCTTACAGCAAGGAACTTCCTCCTAATATCTAAGCTAGACCTAGATTTCTAGATGAAGCTTGCAACAGAGAATTTTGAAAGTAAGACAGATAATTGCTTATGAAATATGGTCATAGGTTCTAAAAAACTTGGGCTTTTTGAGTAATAACAAATAAATGTCATTTGATAACTACTGTTTGAGTTTTCTGTATATACAGGATGAATCAACAGTAACATGTACACACACACAAAGTTCAATACCAAGGGAATGCAACTGTAAGTGGTCGAAAGCAAGCTGATATTTGTAAAAGTCCATGCTATCATAGCAATGAAGACTGGCAGTAGGAACAGAATTGTAGCCACAGGTAAGACTTGGTACAGTCAGCTGTAGCAGAGACAAGCTCATACTTTGACACCAAAGTCCCAATTATGACCTGTAGAGTCAACTGTTTCTTAGATGTCTCATACCCAAACAGCGCTAGACAAAAGACCTGTCTCGAAACTTACTATTTATTTCAGGTCTGGGCCCTGAACAGATGTTCCTATTCTTGGAATGGATTATTGTCTGCTAAGGAAATTACTTAGGACCATCTTATTTAAATGTGAAGTACATATTCACATATTACATTCAGTCAGCAAAACCAACACTCTTAACTGCTAAGCCACACAGTCCACATTAAGCATTTGTTCTAATTGTGCAAATACTGAATTACTCCAAGTCATCAAAGTCAGCTAATACTGTTTGTAAAGCCAGCACTGCCCCCCATTCAGATGCTTAAAGTTGCCAGAAATTAATGACTTTTGAAACTTTGCTTTGAATCTGACTGAAGAGACGGGTGCACTGCAGGTCTCTTCATATTCATGGCCTTTCACAAAGAAGGGCTTGTCCGGATGCCAAGGGAAAGCATGGAGAGGCATCTTAAAGGGGGATTCATCCAAAGAACAAAAAGCTCCAACCTTTGCCCTTACTGGAGTGCCAAAGGGTTTGCCTGTTTTGTTGTATTTTGGCTTTTAATCACTCCTTCAACAGATGGGCAGTAGTATCACATCTCATCAGAAAAGTTCGCCCAACAGAATGGTCAAACTTCCAGCAGTCTCTAGTACAGCACAGACAAAAGGGCGTTTCTCTGAAATAAGGCCCTGCTCTTGGGGCAATGCATTTTGTCATTCAAATTCAAATGGTGCCATGGTCAAGTTCAAGCATGTACAGTTCTTGTGGACCAGCTGGCCAGATACTGAGCATGAATAGCTAAGGGTCTGCTAGCACAGCTACGGCACACAGCTTTCACTTCTGTTTTTTCCTGAAAAGTTGCTATATTCAGAGTAATTTAAATGGCAAGAATGTATTCCTTTCATGACACTGTATTTCACTTGTATCCCAAACACTGCCACTGCACAGGCAATTTTAAAAATGCTATAGAATTATTTTCTATGGATTTAGTTAATTGCCAGTGCTTTATTTTCTTTGCAGTGTTACTGAATCAAGGAACACCTTTTAGACATAAGAAGGCAATCTGCTGAAATAGAAAGTTTAGGTAAAAGGATTAGATAACTGACAGTTAAAGGCTTCTGAACACGTGGTCCCTCAAGCAGTGTAAGCTGACCTAAAACTAAACTGCTGATAAAAAGGTGTTCATTCCTATCCTCCCCCTGGTGTCAGAGCTGGCACAAGACCTAAACACTTACATGGGGACGTTTTCAGTTAGACCAAGAAGCCTCTTGTGTGTGCAGCTCTTTGAGGGTGGTAGTGGGAAGGCGTGAGAAGGACACAAGGGGAAGACAGGGCTGCTCCTCATGAGCAAGAGGACAGCCTTAGTTTAGCTTAAATTGATCAGAAAACTGCACTGATTTGCTCTTGTCTTGCCCCATTTGTGTTCAAATGCACTGGCATGGACTTCACGGCAGTGAGCACTCTGCCATCCATATGCAACTACATAAGAGGCAGGGTAACAGTGACACCCAGTTGAAAGGTTTCAAAGGTCAGGGATGTTCTGTTGATATGAATTCAGACATTTGCCATGAGCTAATCACATTGGGATAAACATCTTCCTACAATGCAGCGTGACTAGGATAGCCTTGTCAGGACTCCATTTTAGAAATGTAATGCATAGTTTTTGCTCACACAAACTTAATTGCTACATGAAGTACATCTTTATAATTTAAAATTTTGTCTTTCAATAGGAAAATAAGAAGGAAGAAGGAAAAAGCCTAATTGGCTTTTGAACTCTGATGTATGGCACAGCTGTTTCTTCAGCAGAATATATCTCACACAGCAAATCAAAGCCAGCTTAGATTCAACTTTTCTCCAGCTTTTTCCTTCAATACCTTTCCAGGATTACTAATTAATAGAGAACAGAAGTCAAATACTTGTGTATGGCCTTAAATCTGGTATGCAATGAGCCTGACCTCCTTATTATCCTGGGACCTCATGTGGAAATTGAATTTAATCATCACTATTGATTTGCTAACATTTTGTATCCTTCTTCCCTTTAACCTGTTATAAATAATGATGCAAAGGAGAACAAGGTTCAAAACCACAAATTCCTTCCTCTCTAACATCTTTTGCCGAATCTTCTAATTAGTGTTCAGCAATGAGCAGGATTCTGATCAAAGTTTGTAGATACAACATAGAGGTAGAGAAAATGATGAGAAAAAAAATGTTTGAATTTAGATCTTTATTATACAGGCCCAAAGCTGTGGTCACCATGCAGTTACACTGTAATGGGAATGATCTTGCTGAAAAGATCTCACTAAACAAATGTAAAGAGACCACAGACTACAGCATTCCAAATAACTGACACTTTAATTTGTGAAAAAGCAAAAATAAATAAAGGAATGGCAAGAATGTCCTTTTCACATATGGTGGGGCATATACATATTCCTTCTTTTCTATAGCTATTCAAGAGACGAAATTAGCAAATACTGCCTGAAAACATAGACCTTTAGTGTGCTGGCTCAGCTAACTTGTAGCTGTTTCTCTCCTCTTGGATATTAGATCAAACACATATATGGCATATGCCAAAAGAAAAAAAAAGCAATGTGGGGTTTTTTGTATTTCATTTCTACTTCCTGCCCTTTCCTTCTCCTTTTAGGACACTAAGAGGAAGTAATTCGAGACATCTAGTCAAATAAAAACCCTGGAATTTTTCTCTTCAAGTTTTTCACTATACTGTCATAATTTAAGGATTCATCACAATTTAAAAAGTTTGAGGTGTCTTACAAGTAATTCATCATTTCTGGGAAGAAAAACTGCACATAGACTACACACATAGTGTTATGTAAAAGTGGTTATCTTTAAAAAACCAAAACTTTTGTAAAAATCTGTAGATTAAAACAAAGCATGTTTTATTCCCTACAGGATTTTCTTGCAACCTGTTCCTCAGTTATTTGCACTGGTAGATGCTACAAATGGTATTAGTTACAATATACAGTCCACTGTCATCTTCTGGTCCAGCAGAAGAACCTGTCTCTCCGATGGATGCAAAACTGTTCATCAGAGCAGATCATCCTCAACAGCACAAATATGGTCTAGAAACTCATAGAGTTTATGGTTTTAATTTATAAAATTAAACCTGCCTCAGACAGGTAATACTGGTATGTTATATTGCCATCCCTGGGTTCTGTCAAAAACGGGGTACTGAGGTGCTCAGAGCCGTCTCAGTCTGCAGCGCTGGGATCCTTCTGGCACTCCAGACCCAAGATGCGATGTGGTGCATGCTAGAACATGGGTGCACTTCTCACTTAACTCTGCAGAGCCCGGGACATGGTAAGCTGTCAGAACTTCCTTCATCTTGCCTGTTGACAAAAGGAACAATAACTAGTCATCACTGGTTGCTGGAGTGTAATTCCAATTTTTAAAAGCCCTGTAAATGAGCCTTTTTTTTTTAAGTCATGCAATAGCAAATGTTTAATTAAGAAAAGTTTTGGGATTAACTTTACAGACTCTCTGTTAGCCACACAACACTTATGAGGGAGAAAGGTCTTACACTGCATGGGTCCTAAAACATTATACAGGATTAAACATACCATTATTTAAAAAATAGGTGTCCAGAAGCTTAGTACTTTAAAATTTTCACTAAAATACTATCCCTGTAAAGAGTAATTTTTCATAGCAGATTTTCTGGCTTCAAGTGCTAAACTGTCTCTCACACATACTGCACGCAAGATAATCAATTTAGAGGATTACCAAACAATTAATGACTAGGAATTCAACAGATTAATAAATGGCTTATGCAAGTTTGTTACAGAACTATCTCTAACACATATTAGTCTAGTCCATTATGTATTGATAACAACTATAAATCCTTCACAAATGACTCACTGCATGGGCCTCACAGAACCAAGTCTCAGAACAGGCCACACCACATTATGTGCTTTGATTTCCTGCCAATATAATTTTTCCAGATAGTCCTTTGTGAAGTCCAAGGATTTTGATTCTCAGAAAATGAAAATTCTGGTATCACAGACTGAGACTAGGAAAGATCAAGAATACATCTCCAATATATGTTTGCTGCAGAATATGTAAAAGGAGAGGCAAAGGTACTTTACTTCTATCACTCCCTGGATAATCTCAGAATGGCGTCAATCTTTTTTTCATGGACTATAAAGAAAATAAAGACCAAAATTTCTTACAACTATGAATGCTTTATATCCTACCACCAGGATCTGACTTTGTTCACCTCCTTAAGCTCCAAAGACCATTCACAAAGCCATCAGACCCTAGTAATTTTCAATCAGTGCTGACACGGGCAAAATTAGAAAAAGTATAATTGTTTCAATCTATGTAAATAGAGAAGCCATGCAATAAATTCCAGAATTAATGCTAAGTTTTTGGTTACATACTCTGGAATTTTGTGGAGCTATCCAAAATACTTTTTGCATCTATAATTATTATTCTTCTCATAATCACATAAACAGAAATCACTAAAGGAGTAGGTCTAGCAGGTGATTTGAGTTTGCCTCAACCATCCCAGACCAATGTTTGTCTAACATAATTTAAACATCTGCAAGGTTGAATATTCCATTAATTCCCCCTACATAACCTGTTCCAGGACTCCACTTTTCCTTGACGCTTACATTTTTTTCCTGATGTTTATACTAAATCATCATTGTTGAAATCTAACCTATTACTGCTTTCCTCTACTGACAGCATACATGGCAACTAAATCCCTTTCTCTTTAGCATCACCCATTGCTACAAGGTGGCTAACGTCTTCCTTTCCTCCTCTCTTGACTAAACAAGCCTTCAATCCTCCCTTGAAGACCCACATGCTTTAGATCTTTGAGCCCAGATTGCTCTCTTTTTGGATCCTATCTAAGTTGCAGTTTCTGCAAGTGGGTGAAGCTCTTCCATTGAGGCCTTATCAGTGCTGACTAAAGTAAAATAATTTCATTTGATGCTTTGCTACTTCCCTTCCCATAGACTCGCCTTTTTTGAAGTAGCACTTCAGCCTGGGATCATTATGACACCAGATCTCTGCGGAATTGTTTCTTGGCCAGTTGTTTCCCATGTATTTATGTGCAGCTGATTATGCTGAACTCTATGTACAGTTCTGCATTTGCTTTAATTTAACTGCTGGAAACCAGCTATTTTCTAAGCTGCTCTGCTACTTTATCAAGATCATTTTCAATAGCCTTTCTTCCAACATGCTTGTTCTGCTCTATGAATTTATTAAGTGTACATTCTAACCTTTCATCCAAGCTGTCAGTGAGAATACTGAATATTACCAGAACAAGGAAAAACACTTGAGGAACTGCACTTAATGGTGTATCATTGAGAAGTACTCTCTGCCTCTGGCTTCCAAATAATTTATGCACTCACATAATAATTTATTCTAATTTATTCTCTAGCACACATGAGAATAATAACAAATGAAATATCTTGCAATACAGTCTTCAAATAAAGCAGATTATACTAGCAAATATATTTTAAAATTAAGAACTGTATAGACTTTGAAAATGAAAGCATTATGGAGAAAAGATTTCAAGTGATAATACAGTCTTGCTGAAAACTGATTTTACATCCATATGGCTACTTTTATGTCGTATGTGCTCTACTGAAATATTATTCAATTTAGATTTAATGGAAGTCTCCCATAGCCTCTTAAAATTGAGTTTTGTTCAATGAAAAGCTCCACTGAGAAAGCAACAAACACATACCACTACAATACCTCCTTTAGAAACAAATCAGTTGCACAGCTTCACAAAACTCCAGGCCGCAAAATTACTGTTTACTATTCATCTTGCATAAGTTCTTGATCAGAAACAAGTACTGCTAATACCAATAGGATTGGTCATACTGAGCCTTGCAAAGAAAAGATGACTGTTTATGTTAATCTTTATGGAAATACAAGCCAAATCCATAACTACAGGTAGCACAGATCACTCTTCTTACCTAATTTGGATTATTTGGCAGACCTTTTCTACTTTTCACACTATGATATATTTTGTTTGTGCTATCTGTGCTACTCATAAAAGTCACCCTTGCTTTGTGAGATGGAGACAGAGTGCCCAGCTCCCTCTGGACTGGAAGAATTAGAGGCCAGCAGAAGTTGAAATACAACAAAAAGCTCACCTTCAATTAACACAAAATTTTACTTGATTTGATGTTTAGGGATATATCCCATTGGATTTCCAGTGAAAAGAACAGACTGACTTTCCTCGGAAAAATGCCTGGTTAAAGAGAGACAGGAGAATAAAGAGCACACACAAACACTTTTGACTTTCTCCAGTGGAAAAGAAATAGGATAAAGAAGGATGGGCGAGCCAGTCTGACCCATGACTGCTCATAATGTACAGCCCACTGTCTGACTGCCAAGGCAGAGAAGGACTCCCACAAAAACAGTCCTGAAGCTGAGACAAAGCAGATGTCTGCACCTTTCTGAGAACAGCTCCAGGGATTTTAAGTTATAAAGATTTAAGAGACTTCACCAAGAATTGCAGACATCCAGATACCAAAGTTATTTTTGTCTTTTTGTCAGTCAGGGCTAGGATTTCCAACCTTTCCTGGGGTCAGGACTTTTGCTAACAATGCAAGGGTAAAACAAACTGCTCAGTCAGAAACAACTGAGGGAAAAGTCAGGCAGTAGCTTGCTTAGGACCTCAAGAGCTGATACCCTATTGACATGGAAAGATGTATGAATGATTGTTCTCTTTACAATCCAGAAAAGAAATCTCCTCCGTTTGTTGACTTTGGTTGCAAGGAAAGGTGAACTGCTAAGGTGTGAACCCTGCTTTCTGTGCACTGGCATCCTGACAGTCACCTCCTGTCAGAGAAAGGAGTACAAGAGCAGCTGCACCATCCCGCTTGGTGGCTGAACTGTCCCGTCTCTGTGTGGATATGCAGACCTTGCTTAAGATATAGGAAGGGACTGCATGTATTTTGAAGAACTCCAACATGTGGATAGGATACTGCTTTGTTCCTTAAAGACCACTGAATACTCTATATGAGATCACCTGAGTGAGTCTGCCAACTAAGAAACATGGATCTGATTATATCCTCTGAGGAAAATGGAGTGAGAAGATAGGCACTGGCCTGTTGGTGCTGGCAGAGTCCTGCCACCACAGTGGGATGAGTCTCAAAGGCTCAAGGGCTGGCCAGGTTGGGCACAGACAAAGCCCGAGACACATGAGGCAAAGATGGGCACATGATGTCAGAGGTGCACCTCATCTGTGGAAAAAAGAAACCAGGTGGATGAGTTGATATTGACCTAAAACTACCTAGGCTGAAAATAAAGGCAATTCCTCTGCAGCAATTCTGCAGCTGTCCAAAACCGTTGTTTAATACTGCTGCATGTTTCAGAAATATCCAGTGCATTTTTTTCTGACTGCTGCTTTTCCATGGTGGCTGAAGTTACACATAGAGATACAATTCTAGTGCACACAAAATCTCTTATGCCTCAGACAACTTGTAGGGAAGCCACTCCAGCCATGCGGAACAGAATGGGGGCTCACTGGCCTCACCTGGGCTGGGTGCCCAAGGATGAGAATCAGTTATCTGTCCTTAGAGCTTAATGCCTTTACAGCTGCCCTAAGGGTTTCCTGGCTCATTAGCATGAGGACCCTCAGGATATCTTTAATGGCAATATACACTACTGTTTAGGCAAGCAAAACCATGGTAAACGTCAGTAGTGTCAGTACCCAACCAGAGTTATCTGTAGACAGTCAATTATGGAGGAGAATTTGTTCCATGCTCACCTAAATGCCTACAAGTGTCAGGAGCAGCCATGGGAGGTGTGCTCGCTCTGTTACAGAGACAGCACAGTCAGCTTGGCAGTGTAAATGTATTGCAAGAGTAAAGTTAAGTGAGATGAGGCCCACGCCTTTTCCTCCAAAAGGAGAAACAGGAGTCTATATTTAAACAGTGCAACATTAGTGTGCTGGGTGACAGGGGGAAGATTAGCAACACAGTGTAATTAAGACTAAGGTTATGAAATAGACATTAATAGAAAGTGCAAAACATCCTCATATTAGCAAGCAGCATAAAACCTACATAATTTATCTGACTTTAAAATTCATTGAAAGTTTATGGGTAGAGACTGGATTACTGATAATGAAATACCTCAATCTGTTTGTTCCTTGAAGTCAAATGTCTTAGACTTTACACTAAGGGAATGCTGATCATTGTATATACTTGAATGAAATTATAAAGCCCTTGTCCCTGATGCTATAGAAGCCTCTACAAGGGTAATAATAACGTTTGGAACATCATGTGATGCTACATACCATATATAAAGAGGCAGTAGGAAATTAGAACATTATGAGGATGTTTTCTATTACTCAATCTAAGGGATTTAGGGGGAAAAAATAGTAGTGATGTTCAGTATCTGAATTGCTATATTATTTCTGTACCTGTATACTAAAAGATTCTTATACTTCATTTTTTAAACAAATTAACAAGCCAACAAAAATTATTAGAATATATCTAAGAGTGTTGATTTCATAAAGACACCAGGTAGGTAAGGCTACAGGGAAGCTTCAATGTGTTAAATTCAAATTACACTTAATTACAATGGATAAGAAAGTCTCTAAACTTTTAGAGTATTTAAACACATATTTTTAAATTAACATGAATCATCTAGCTTAACAATCACAAGCAATAGTTTTAAAAAGTAGTATATACTATCATTAAAAATAATTTTAAATCATTAGAACAAAATCTTGTGTAACACAATTTAAAATTTTGACTAACTTTCAAAGCTTTTCTGCACTGAATATGGTGGTGTATCTGACATCAGTTAGAAATGAACACTGCATTCTGTAGTTAAGACCTGATCAGGGTACCAAGTGATAATGCAGTCCTCCAAAATACAGACTGGGATTAAGTAACTTTTTATGGGAGTGGGTGAGTTCTGAGTTGGAGGGGGAATTTCACAGCATTGCAGCAGTCTCCCTTGTGTGTGACTGAAAACGCTGGTACTGCACGGCACAAGACAATTGTGGCCCATCTGATCTCTTTACTTTCTTCCCCTCCTTTCAGGTAATGTATACCTGTTTTTTTTACTCTTCTATCAGCAAGAATTCTGTAATCCCAACTATATCCTTATTTTAGCTGTGAAAACTTAGGCCAAATTTTGTCCTTGGCTTTATCAAATCCAGTGTTGTCAGCTCTGGAGAGTTTCTTGTGAACTCCATGATGTGATATTTTTCTGTAAAGCTTCTCCTTCTGAAAAGAGTTGCTCATGTGAGAATACAGGTTTTCATATTTTAGTTCATTTTTCTATGCTCATAGATGCAAAGAAAAGATGCAAAATGTGATTTTAGGTGCTCATATTCTCACAAGAGTCTGAGAAAAAGAGAAGGCAAAACAAAAGGGATTTCTAGAGCCTTAATTTTAAGATTTCAATATTTTAAAGCCAGTCTTACAAGTTTTGAAGGTGCAATTCTTGAATGTTTGGCATTTGCAAAACAAGAAACATCCAAATCTGCTGTCTTCCAGCTTTGCAGGCTGAAGCTGTTATCCTGCTCTGCCTTGCCAGAAGGGAGAGAAAGATTTGTGTGGGGGTATGTCTACACAGTTAAGTGACTGAAACTTGACCATGAGCCAACTCTTGACATACTTGCTAGGACACTTCATCTACATTCAAGCCAAACAGTGCTCATTGGTGTGGCTAGGGTATGGCAGATGGTGTGAGCTGGAAACTGCAAACAACACTTCAAGGTGTTAATGAAGAGCAGCCCTAATCCCTCCTTAGCTAAGCTTGACTGTGGGAATGCTTCTGGTTTGCTTCAAGGCAAAGCCATATCCATAAACGCAGCAGGGGCAGTTGAAAAGAACCCTTTTGGTATGTGCTGAAGCAGTGAGGACAGGCTCAGAGTTGGGTGGTGCTGAGAGCTGGTATGCAAGGCATGAACATCCCCACCACAGCCAGACATCCTGTGGGAGAGCTGGGAGCTGACAGTGTGACTGCTCCTGCGTTGCATCAGTCCTGTAGCATAGGCCCGAAACTAGCCTGGACCTCTTTGTCTTTCAGGAGATGGATCAGCCTACAGGTGTCTGTGACTGATTTAGGGAGCTGTTGCTGCCAGGGTGCCAGTGAATGTAATTTGTCCCAAACTGCTGCTTTCCCCTGGAGTGAGCCAGCAGGAGGGGGAGCGCTCAGCACCAGCCCCTCTCTAACCCAAGAGGTAGGTAGGCTGTCACTGCCTCCCAGTTGTGGAGCTGATGTGTTCCTATAGCTGGTCACACTGGAACAAAACAAATGAAAAGTCATGGCCCAAACATTTAGATTCAGCTGGAATTGGCTAAGAAATGGTTTGCCAGCACCACACAGCAGCTCGTGTACTGTCTCAAAGCAGTAACTGATGGTTGAGCTTACAGCAACAAGGAGGAAACAAGGTGAAACCCAAACTGAGCCTTTCTCAGGGCTGTATTGCACTGATGGCTTGTGGCAATCCTGAGACAACCAACAACCCTAGATTTTTCTTCTCTCTCACAGCTGAAATCTCTTCTTCAGTTTTTAGTGTTGCGTCTTGCCTCACTGAATACCTGTGAGCATCTGGTTCCTGAAAGCAAACTCTGGAGCATACAAAACAGGTCATAGTCTTTAATATGTGAAATAGGAGGAGTACAGAGTAGGGAAACAGGAGAAACAAAGGTCTCAGCATGCAGGCTTCTCCTATTCCTTTCCATTAACAGGCAAAGGTCTATCCTAGAACTTTTTTAAAACTTTTTAACATCTTTTTGCTTACTGTTTCAGAAGTTGATTGCTGTGATGACTAGAATTTATAGTTTATATTTATTCATGATCAGTTTATAACCCTGAGGACCTACAGGCCTGTCAGTCTGACCTCAGTGCCAGGGCAGGTCAGGGAGCAGATAATGTTGAGTGCCATCACATGACATGTACAGGAGAACCAGTAGATCAGGCCCAGCCACTGTGGTTTTGTGAGAGGCAAGTCTTGCTTAAGCAACCTGATCTTCTTCTATGACAAGCTGACCTGCTCAGTGGATGAGGGTAAGGCTGAGACCGTTGTCTACCTGGACTTTAGTAAAGCCTTTGACATAATTTCCCACAGTATTCTCCTTGAGAAACTGGCTGATCATGGCTTGGACAGGTGCACTCTTTGCCTGGTAAAAAACTGCCTGGATGATTGAGCCCAGAGAGTGGCAGTGAACGGAGTTACATCCAGCTGGTGGGCTGGTCACAAGTGGAGTTCCCCAGGACTCAGTTTTGGGATCAATCCTGTTTAATATCTTCTATTGAAGATCTGGATGAGAAGATCAAGCACTCCCTCAGTCAGTTTGCAGATTAGACTAGTCTGGGTGGGAGTGTTGATCTGCTGGAGGGTGGGAAGGATCTGCAAAGGGATCTGGGCAGGCTAGACTGATGTGCTGAGGCCAATTGTATGAGGTTCAACAAGGCAAAGTGCCGGGTCCTGCACTTGGGTCCCAAAAACCCCATGCAGTGCTACAGGCTTGGGAAAGACTATCTGGAAAGCTGCCTGGCAGAAAAGGAACTGGGGGTATTGGTCAAAAGCTTGTTGAATGTGAGTCAGCAGTGTTCCCAGGTGGCCAAGAAGGCCAATGGCACCCTGTCTTGTATTAGAAATAGTGTGGCCAGGTAAACCACGGCAGTGAATGTCCCACTGTACTCTGCACTGGTGAGGCCACACCTCAAATCGTGTGTCCAGCGTTGGGCCCCTCACTATAAGAATGACATTTTGGTGCTTGAGTGTGTCCAGAGGAGAACAGAGCTGGTGAAGGGTCTGGAGCACAAGTCTTGTGAGGAGCAGTTGAGGGAGCTGGGCTTGTTGAGCCAGTATGAAAGGAGGCTCAAGGGGGACCTCATTGTAGCAAGGTGGAGTCGGTCCCTTCTCCCAAGTAACATGAAACAGGACAAGATGAAATGGCCTCAAGTTGCATGAGGGAAGGTTTAGGTTGGATCCTAGGAAAACTTTCGTCACAAAAAAGCCTGTCAAGCACTGAAACAGGCTGCCTGGGGAAGTGGTGAAGTCACCATCCCTGGAGGTATTTGAAAGATGATTAGATGTGGTGATTAGGGACATGGTTTAGTGGTGAACTTGGCAGTGCTGGGTTAATGATGGGACTTGACAAACTTAAATGTCTTTTTCCCATCTAAATGGTTCTATGATTTTATGATAAAGACACTGATAACTTTACTATCTCTACTGGAGTTACCTTGCTTGATATATCCTAAGATAGCATTACCTTTTTTTTTTTTACCACAGCTGTATTGCACCGATGGCTCAGAAATACCTCACAACTAATAAACACATTTTTTCTCCCTCATTTTGCTGTCTCCAAAAGGCAATTGCAGAAACTGTGTTTATTTAATTGAATGCCTGACTTTACATTTGTATTACTAAATTTTATCCCAATCTTGCAGCATCTCCTTTGGATGAAAGGTATTCATCTGCAGATACCTGCCACGGTTTCATCAGTCTGCAGAATGAATGTGTTTGCTATGTTCACGTGCCCTCTCTGCTGTCTAATAACTGTGTCTTCTGCCTGGGTTTAGCCATGCAGTGGAAACCATCAGACTCTGCAGGGGAAATACTGTTTCCAATAGCTGCAATGCAGGAATTATGACCCAGGTGAATTAGAAGTGTATGAATAGCCATGAAAGATGAACCTTACAACCTGGAGCTTCTCTTAAAGATCCTAAAAATTGCTTGTAAATATCAGTCTACATTTAAATGCAATTATTTATATTTAGCTTTAATTAATGCTTTAAATAATTTTATTTTAGGTGCAAGTTATGATCTATCATTACTTGTGGTTTCTCTATGACCTTAGCTGCTAGTGATCAGAAAGCCAATAATTCCAGTGGTGATTCTGTTTTGTTGGGCCTTGCACTAAAAATATTTTGGTACCTTTAACTAAAATTCAAACATTATTTAAACAGAATGCCTTGCACTTCCATACTTTTATTATTCCATAAATGTCTCCACATTCATGGTAGATCAGTCCAGCATTAAATAAGCAGAAGATAATTTTCCTGTATGTAATTTTTTTTCAGATCATTAACTCCATTTTCTAGTGAGCCTTCTCTCTGCAAATTCTAAAAACATTGATCGAGTCTATACTGGTGTAGCCACTCATTAATTTCTGTTACTCCAGTTATTCCAATCCAATACCACAACATATAAAAAAATGCCTCAGATAATCATTATGGGACAACCAAGCTCCAGAGAAGAGTCAAGGCTCTTGCACCTGTTGAAGACTACTGAAATACCTCTGTGTAATGATGATAATTAGCAAAAATAGAATTTATTATTTTACCAGCTACTGTTCCCAACTTTCTTTTCTGAAATACAGACCCAGGCACTCTTGATGTCAAGAAACATCTCCCTCACTGCTATCCTTTTCCATTAATTCTGACAAAGACTGTGATCTGTTTATAAACACTGGTGGTTATATTCTCCTGATACCATTGCTTTTAAAATGATCTCTTTTGCACTTGTCCACTTTAAAATATTGTGAAGTTTCATAGTTATCAGGCACTCAATATTAGGTCCTTCAAAATTTTTAGCTTTTTCAAGCATACTATTATCAGTAGACACTATTTTTTTCAAGAAATGGGAAAATTAAAGTAAAATTCAACCTCATTTTTGAATAGACAATATTTTTTTCTCAAAAAGGACAATCACTTGAGCTAGAGTCTTTGCTCCTCAGCTCCATCAGAGACGACCCAACCTACAGAAAGTTATCCATCAGTTCCAGTCAGCCCAGGAATGCAGCCTACTCTGGGTTGCCAAAGATCTCCAGAGAGCAACATAGCCAAATTCATAACATTCCTGTTCACCAAAGGATTAAAATCAGAAATATTCTCGCTAATTGCTATAATATCTTCTTACTGTAACTATCACCAGCATTTCTGAAGAGATCTGATGTTATAGAAAGCATATTAACAAGTTGAGACGGAGGAAGATAAACTTTAGATGATAGTTTCTAATCAGATTCAACTGTCAAGAATATTTAATTAAAAATAAACTGAAGTTCCTTAATGTTACCTTGAAGACATATTTTGTTTCTTCTTTTGAACAAAAATCCATGAGGAAGAAAAACTGTTTTACCGTAAGCAAAGCTTTTAGTAAATAAAAGAAGGCATTGTAATAGAAGATGTTTAAGATGCACTAGAAGGAACAAACTTTTTCAATGCCAAGATAGCATTAAAAAACCCCATAAGTAAAATATGATAAGTAACTTAGTACATGTTAGGTTGGGCTCTTTGGCTCAGCACTAACAAAAAAATCTTGTTATCAGTATTTTATTAGTAATTCTGCATATTATAAAATGAACAAGTATTTTTTTTTCTCTAATAGCAGAATATATTTCTTCACTGATATAAAAACTTGGGAAAACATATGTACTATGAAGCACAAATGCATCTGACCAGAAGTAAACAGGTATAATAAAATGGAGATAATTGGGTGAGAAGGCTTAATCAATGTAAACAAAACTTCATGCCCATAGCTACTTAACTTATTGAATTCCTACATATATCAGTATAAGATTGTTAAAATATATTTTTCACCAAAATTATATACTTATTGTATTTCTTGTACAGTTACAACGTAGGAAAATTGAGCCTGGTGGCTTTAAATACAACTTCTTTGGAGATTCCTAAGGATGTAGGGGACTTTTTTAAAATGTAATTTGTAAAGTTTTGTTGGGGTTTTTTTCAAGTGCAGTGTTGCCAAATTTTTTTCCCACTAAATAAATGCTATTTCAGCTGCATTTGAGCAATAACAGTGGTAGCTAATGGCCTATTCAGTTAATCATAGTTATTCACTCCCTGGAAATGCCTCAGAACACAATAAATGTTTTGTTTTTGTTGCGGACTCTTAAATTATAGGCATTATATAATACCCGTGATATATAACCTATTCATACAGATACAAACTGAAGCCAAAACTACTCCCCTAAAATAATTCTAATGTTTGGAGACTCCAAAGACAGAAAAATGCTGTTGTTACCCACAGAGATGCTGAAATAGCTCTGACAGTAGGGTAAGAAAGGGCTATAACGAAAAGTTCTGGTTTAACTAAAATGTGGCTATTTGTCATCCTTTTAAAAAAGGTCTGAAATAACTATTACGGAATATTTTTTAAACAAAGAAAACAAGAAACATGCTCAAATAGTTGAACTGTGTACATTTTTTCCTAAAGGAAAAAAACGCCTGCAGAAGTAGGGTTGTAATTTGCCCTGTAAGACACAGATCAACCATAAAGTTTTCATTCTGAGACCGATGCTGTCATTGGGTGTTGTACCAATATAGGATTTATATTCTTCCACTCTTCTTTTTACATTTATATAGCTGCTCAGAGATTAAATTTATTATGCTGCATGTTGACAACCAGTCACAAGGGTAATGTGAAATACATATTTATATTATAAAACAGCTGGTTAAACCTCATCTCTTTGTAGTTGCCATTATACTGATGAGGCACAGAATCTCTTGTAGTTTTTCAGGAATTGTCTTCCAGAAGCACTTAAAAAAGCTGGAGAATATGTTCTAAACAATATTCAGCTTCTGAGGTTAGAACAGGCTGTGGTATTTAGTTGTAATTGCTTTGCAGAAAGGATTAGATTAGTAGGTCATAACAAATTTTCCCTTGGCAACCTGAAGAAGCAAAGACAACCTTTGAGACAGTCTTCTCTTAGTTTCCTGGATGAAAGAACTCCCCCATGAAAGCATATAAATATTCAAAAGACTTTCCAAATTACAATACAGATGAAGTTTGGTATTTCTCCTGGAGAAGAAGATACTTAAGTACTGAAGAAGTAATTTGGCAGGCCACAAAGTGATAAAATATGTAGAGCATTCTAGTTTTAACTTTAGTGTTGTGGGAGAATTGTTAAGAATTGACTGATGAAAAGGAAATCAAACCAAAGTGATTATAAAATGAGAGATTGCATGATTCCTTGGGAAGGAAGGGCAGAGCAATGCTATAGAAGTACAAGGAATGCAGCAGCAGTCAGCTCCAGAGATTAATCAAGGACACCCCCAGGCAGAAGCAATCCAAGCAGGGAAAGAGTTCAAATGAGAGGACAAGTTTACTAAAGGGCCACACTAAAGCACAGAAGCAAATTAACCCAGTGCAGAGCAGGCGAGCAGTATGCAATGTCAGGAGATGCTTAATTACCTTACAGCCCCATGGAGCAATTTAGAAGGTATTGACAAATACACCTGCTGTGAGAACCGCAGAGAATTCACCATGCAAACACACAAGGAAAAGATAGTGAAACAGAAGAAAAAACCTGCAAATGTGTTAGAAAAAGAAATACAGCATTGCACAACCTTGCTAGTTCACAATAAACTCTGCCTGAGACAGTACTGCTGCTCTGCAGACTCATTTAGCACCTGAGCTTTGCCTTTGGTGGCTGAAATGTCAGTAACTTCTGTTTGTTGCACGCTGGCACAGTGACAGGAAAAGTTTGACTACATCCCACAACATAACTTCTGCTTGTTATCAATCAGACAAAGGCCTTTCATTAGGTTTCCCCAAATAAACTAGTTGTAATTCTGATGCTTTGTGTATTTGACAATCTTCTGCTTTGGTGATAAAATAGATTTGCAAAATCTGATGTGACATAAAGCTGGATAAGATTGTAAGCAGTTTACAAGTTTGGATTAGAATTCACCATAATTGCAGTAATTTGGTTACATCTGAAATTAATGCAATAGATCCACAAAGAGAAGGATAAATTATCATAGAAAGTTATTGAAGAATTATAGTAGTCTGTAAGCAAATCATAAGTCAGAATGATATCTAACTGGAGAAAAAGGCAGCCTGATGTAGGTCTGAGTAATACTGTGAGCAATTCAAGTAATTATTTTCCCCTACCAGCAATGGCAAGGCCCTGACTGCTCTGCCTCCTCGCCTGTCAAAGGAAGGAGAAAACTGGAGGGAGTCCAGGCAAAACCCACAAAAAATTGGTAACAGATGTAGAAGAAGGGAAGTTTGAAAGAAATAGATTGTTTAGTCTAGAAAAAGTGAAGACTACGAGAAGACACGATAACATATTAAAAATATGTAAAAGTTTGTTATGAGAAGAGGATGACATTGTTCTCCGTGTTTATCATGCAGAGGACTAAACACAGTATGCAGTCGTGGAGAAAAGCTTTCTAACACAAGGACAATTAGCCAGGTAGCAGGTCATCTACAGATATTACATGTAATGCTGTCACAAGAAGCAATGGTAGTGGTTGAGACAAACACCTGTCAAGATGAGGAAAGGTATGCTTGATCCTCCCTGAAAGGAGGGGAACAGCCCAGGTGATCCCGTGTGAGATCCTGTCCAGCCTCATGCTCAGCCACAGAAACACAGCACAGAGACACAATACCATGATGCCAACAACTGTCATTTGTCTCAAGATGCTTTCCTGGAAGGATGGAGCCTGCAGGACAAGGGATGAGCCTCCCCAATCCATTTAGCTGATTAATTCAATCAGTTGGGAGTAGCAGAGAGCACCCACTCAGTCACCGCTGCATGCTCTTTTACTTGTTAAACATGCTCATGCTCAGTCATACCTTTACTCTACTTTTGTTGCCAACAGCCCTTTTTAGGGGTTTGTAGGGGACTGATACAGAGTATTTAGATATGCAGCGCTGTGGGACCACTGGAGGAATGAGTTAGTGAATGAGTTAGAATGAGTTGAACAGGCTTTAAAAGCAATAGGCAGGGCTGAGGCTGTAGCGATACCTGACAAGGACCAGACTGGTCATGAAGGCTGTACCTAGAGAAGGCAAATGGCATGCTGAGGAAAATGGGTGACAGGCAAAGAGCTTACACTGTGGAGATTCCCACTATGGAGACACATCTGACAGCTACAGAGCCAAAACTCCGCTAGGAAAGATAAGCTGCCTGGCTGTGTAAGGCCAGTGCATTATAGCGGCCAGCCAACCTAGACACTGGCAGGGCTGTTTTTCCAGCTGTTGAGAAAATAGAATCAGAAACCCCAGTATGACAGGAAAATGGGAGGACAACCTTCATCGCAGGAACATTGGGAATGAGGCCTTCAAGTTTTGCTGCCTTTAGAAGAGTCTGAGGAGTAATACCGTGCAGAAGGGCAAGCCTGATTGTGCAGCTCCTCAGTGCAGCTTACCCTGTGCATTGGTGGATTCACAACAGGTCTCTTACTCCTACTAAATTTTTTTGTTAAGAAGCATAAATTTTAACTCATGTTAACTGAAACATTAAAAAAAAAATCATGTAAACAGACAAGCAGGGCTCATTGACTTGCAGAGGGAGAGGCTGCATGGTCAGCAGGTGCTGTTGGGGTACATGTGTATGTGTCTTGCACAGACCTGCCAGGCCCTTCCATGGCTTTCCCCCCTACTACAGTCGCACACCCTTGTGCTTGACTCGACAACCCTGGAATAAGCCTTCCAGTGGAGCAAATCCATTTTCCAAACTACAGTGTGCACAGAGTGTAGAGTACAACATTTCCACTTCTCTTGTCAAGTGTTTTAACCTTAAACAAAATTATCTATAAAATGGAGAGCAAAGCAAACATAGCCAAAGTTCTGTTCTTATGCTTGATCACTTGTGAAAACTGGACAATGTTCTGTGTATGACGCAACTTTTTCTTGCATGACAATGTAGACTGTGGCTCTTGCCCTGGCAAAATCAAAACCATTGATAAATGGGATTATACAAATCCTGTCAATTACTTGGTTGTTCTTACTACTTTCCTGTCAAGCCTAATACCTTTCTGAAAAACTTCCTCAAGTTAGAATAAAAATAAGCCAAAACATACTTCAACCATTTTTAATGATGATTTACACAATTTTGCTTGTATGATGTCAAAATTACTGCATATTACATTAACTTTTACTTAAAATTGTAGGCAACTAATGATGCTGCACAATTCGATAATCAGATTTGATTTTTTTAATGGTCCCCGCAGGGAAAAAACAGTGTAAAAGAAATAGTACAATACTGATACAGAAGTGTTTGCAATGCAACATACTGATTACTCTCTATTTCTTTGATTGACTAATGCCCTTTGAAATTAATTTAAATTTAAGAGTTGTTTTCACCCTTAACTGCTCCTGGGGCATGAACCTGTAATTGAAGAAATCACGAAGAAAGAAAACACTCAAAGAATTATTGTCTCTTTTGATTTCAGTCACTCCAGAGCCTCTGCAGACTGCAATTGGATAGGTAATGGTGACTTCTGAAGTAAAGTAAATCTGAGGATGACTTCTCTATAAAATGATGTAACTAAGTGGGACATCATCGGTTTCTCAGAAAATGCTTGCTTTCCTTCATTTTGTAAGATTGCTCTATTGGGCATCTGCTTTAGTCATTCCACTGAATGCCAGCACCAGCTAAGTGTTATGAATGTAGTAAATATTCCTCTTTCTGCTTTGTGTCCTATCATCTTTAGATTGCTGCAAGTTGAACAACTACTACAGGCATTTATTGTGGCGTAAACACTGAAGAAACTAGGCTAACTAGGGACTGAGGATACAGAAAATAATCATAAGCCTTCAAGGACAGAAGAGTTGTCTGTCACTTTCTAAATTACAGGAAAGCATCCTTGTCTTTCCTAAACAGTGTAGTGAAAATCCCCCTGAAAGCATACAGGCTGTTAAATGAGAAGGCATCACAAAGCTTCCCATTACCAGTAGTGGCTGTAGGACCCAGGTCTGTTCCTACCACTTCCATTATGAAACCTAACACACACATGCAAGAAAGTTCCTCAGCAGACACATCACACTCTAAACAGGTAAGAGAAAGAACTGGTGAGGGGAGAAAAAAAAAAAGGAAATTCTGTCATCATCCCTTTATCATAAATGGAAAACTAAGACACTGCAACATCAAGCAATTTGTTCAGTGTCACACTGAAAGCTTACAGTAAACCATGTGAGATCTTAACTTCAGAGCATTCAATCCAACTTGCATTAAACTATAATTCATATAATGGATCATATTCCTATGAATTAATGATTCATAGAAGACATGGTGTCAACACAGAAATTCCTGGTTTCCCTGACTTTTCTGAAATCATTTCATTGATGTGCTTAAATGGAAGCTCCAGATTCACTCCAATAAGAAATAAAGCGGGATCACTTCTCATCTGAAATGAGGAATGTATAGCATGGAAACAGGGGCATGTTAGTCAAAATGCTCAGGTGGTCAGATACAATAAGGACAAAAATAAAGGTGTAATGAGAGATCAAGGTTTATGGAAGTTAATATTGTACTTTCCTCTGGTTTCTGCAAAACAAGTAGAAGGAAGAAGGGATTTACAGAAAATCAGCAGGCACAATAACAGTCACCATAAAATTCTGTATTTTGTGACTTTATTTGTTTATTTTACAAATATCCTAGCATAAGAGATTGAAGGATAAAACAGAACATTTTTATAACTGGCCATGATTCAAAAAGAATATAGCCTTTTTCAGTATTTACTTATCTATGTCAAATTAAAATCTTTGGACATCAAGTTAAGTCCTGGCTTAAGTGCCTTGAGAAATAAGGTAATAGTGGGCAAGAGCTGGGCAGTTCTAGAACAGAGGGATGCTTGAACATAAGAAACATTGCACTTTGTGGGAAGAGACAGGATAATGAAAATGAAAGACTCTGGAAGTGGATATTTATAAGCACACACAGAATGCTTATTCTATGTTAACCTAATCGTAGGCAGGCTGATTTTAGCACAAGTATCAGGAACTATCATCAAACATTTTGATTCAAAATCTGTTTTACTTCTCAGGTGCAATTCTGTTGGGATTTATATACACCTGCTGGGGAACAGTATTTGTGTCTTTGAAAACTTGTGATTTTATACTATGCACTGTATCACACTTAGGATGAACAGATGCCTCAAAGAAAGAGAACTATGAACATGGGTATCTGAGACTGAAATTATTATTTTACCTTTAGTACCAAAGGTCAGATTGCTGTCTTGCAATTGATTACTTTCCACAGTTACACAATGACAAGCTAAAGAGAGCCAATAAAGGTAGAAGCATTTGCTTCCTGTGCTGAAAAAACAGATTTTCAAGAATAGAGAATAAGGGCAATCTCAATAAATTACTTGTGAAAGATATTGCACAGAGTAGTTCAGAGGATTAAACTCCTTTATGTGAAATATTCTGACATTCACTACAGTTAAATCCATCAAGTAAGAGATTCCTGCTGGAAGGGTAGTTTCTGTATAACATTTTCCTAACTTTTGATACGAAACTTTGGGAAATCAAACCAATTTCAAGAACTGTAAAGTTTTTAAAAATATTTGAGTATTTCACAATCTAGGATAAAAAACATGATTTCATTAGAAAAACAAAACAATCCCACAAGCTCATCTACCTTGAACCACAATAACAGGAATTCAGAAAACTTGAAACATGAACAGAACAAAAGGACAAACTAGAGGTCTATTTTAACATATTAGACTTTAAAACTTGTCACTGCTTTATCAATCATGCTTACAACCAAGGAAGTAAATGATCAGGTTCACACAAGTGTTACATTATTTTATGTTTCTCCGCATTTGCCTTACTTGTTCCTTTTCCTTTAAGCACTACTGCAATGATGCTCCCACATGTGCTTTAAATGTAAACACATCCAGTTATTCTAATCAGACTAATCATATTTTACGTGCTTCGCTGGTTTAGTATCTAGATTCTTAAATTTCATATTAATCATAAAAAGGAGTGGTAAATCAATGGGCGAAGCAGTTCAATCCCCTTTTCAAAGTGTTAATGAAAAATCAAAAGCATTTATTATTATAACAGTTAGAGCACTGCTGAGTGTCTAAATGAGCACTCTCACATCTTCGCAGAGATTATTACAGAATATTCTGAGTTGGAAAGAACCCACAAGGATCATCAAATCCAACTCTTAAGTGAACGGCCTGCACAGGGATCAAAACCACAACCTTGGTGTTATTAGCACCATGCTCTAACCAACTGAGCTAATCTTAGGGTCTGATCTTGTTTCCAATAGACATATTCCAGTGGACTATTTTTATGCTACCTCTTTTTAGCAGTGTTGCCCTTCAACATCTTCAAATGTGTTTTGATTCTGAAGACTGTTGAGGATGAAATAAAAGAGTAGAAAAGAAGGCGGGAGAGCTTTAAATTACATATCATATTCAAGTAATGTTTAATTATTGCTTTCAGATGGTCACTACTGAGACCTTAGATACACTAAGCAAATGTGCAGTCAATAGCTACCAAAACAGTATCCATCCCATCCACTTACACCAAAGACAACAGGAAAAAACCCGTGCTATCTGCTCTATAATAGCAGCATAATTTGAACTGCCAGGAACTGGTCATAAATATTCTTAAATTGACCTGCCACCTGGCAAGGAAAGGTCTAATACTTTTGAAACTATCTTTAGTAGAGGAGAATCTAATCTAACTTTAAATAATTAATTTTGACTAAATTCTACCCTAAGTTTATTTCCTATAAGGTTATTATCCTACCTGTTTATATACTTGGGCAGAGTATTTTTTGTTATTATTATAAATTAACTTCATGATCTCTTGAAATGAGTATGGATGGGTACTGATGGTGAGTCTGGGGCGATTGCTTGCACTCAGCTCTCTGGTCAGTTTGAGGGGTGCCTTCCTCACCCTCCCAGGGAGCTAGCTGAGCAAGATGAGCATCTACTCTCAGCACCAAAGCTGACAGCCCCATGTGTCACAGTAAATTACAAACTGTTTCGTTTGACATCAAGCAGAAATTTGGGAAACAGGTGAGGTAGACATCTTACCAGTCCAGGGACAATTTTATTGTAACTAAGCCTTGCTCTCCGCAGTAGTCTCTGAGTTAATGTAATTAGTGTCTCTAGTTGTGTCAGCATTAAATATTTATTTTTAGAATAACAACTTTTTCTTTAAGGATATGGAACATGCTCTTTTTATTTAAGGATATGGATCAATGATGGGGAACTGTGATGCCTCGATATCCACAAAAACCGCAGTAATGTAGACCCTTTTCTGTCAATTCCTTTCATATACACAAGCTCAAATTTTCAGAATAACAGTGCAAATTAGGAAAATTTTAAAGAAGACATACACAGCTCCTGCTCTCAAAATCTTATCCCATGTCCAGGCAGTAAATGTTTGTGCAGTAGTTTTGGCTTTAGTCAGCATAAGTCTCCATTTAGGCCTCAGTTTTTAGCAGGCCTCAAAGGTTGTGACACAGATTAGAGGGGACAGGTATCATCTGACTTAAGCAGCCAAAGAGGTATTTCATATCATCTGACATTATCAGGAAGTGTCAGGGAGTACAACAAGCAAGGTGAGAAGAGTCTCGCCCTCTTTTCGGTCCATGCTTCTGACCAGGAGGGTTCCTGCTCCCTGACTGCTGATATCAGGCCCTGCTGCTGGTCGGCACGTCTGTTTAGCCGGGGACGTGAGCACATTCCTGTTAATTCCTCTTTCCCTCTTGCTGGGAGGTTTCCTTTGGGGAGGGGGTTTGGTTGGTTTGGAGTTTCACCTGTTAGCTGGGGCGACTTTGGTGAGCCTGTTGTTGTTTTCTGTCACTATGTGCTATTTTATATTCTGAGTTAAGCTCTTTTTTTCTGTATAAATATAAAAACTTCACTGTGTCTAAAGCCTCGTTTCTGCTGTTTTCCCTCACTCTCCTGCTCTGGGAGTGGACTTTTTGACTGAGTACCAGGCAGTTGGCATTTTGCCAGCTCAAACTATAACAGTTTGATATGTTGGAGGTTGAAAATTGGATATAACAGTGAGTAATTTTGTTGACTCCTTCCAAATGGTTTCTCCTAGGCCTCTCAGATTTTTATTAGCATCTTAAAAAAAGCAAGGAGGATTGTGACAAAACTACTGCTGCTCATTTTATTTTAAGGTGTGTCAAGTTGCCTGAAGAGCTGTATCACAGCAAGATGAGTCTGGATTTTGTTTCAAGCAACTCCTTTGGGAGACATCATCTTGCCTTGTTACAGGGATGCCCACTGGCAGATGAGCAACCGTTGGGTGGGTGGCCCATAAATGTAATGACATGAGCATGTGAAAAAAGTATTTTCTTGCTACTTGAAGTATCTTTAAGAAAGCTGACCTTTGAAAGCTGATAATATTCACCCAGCAGTGTATCCTTCCCTAGAAAACCCCAAGAGAAGCTTGCACTTTGCTCTGACAGGAATGAGAGCTTTCTGCACCCACATCTACATGGTTAGCAAAGAGATGGATAGAGGACTTCCTTGTTCCTTCCCTCCCCACCACTACAGCCACTTGCATTTTCCCAGGACAGCCCATGGGTGACACACCTGCTGAGCAGCCGTATCCACAGCACAGCACATGGAACACGAAAACAATCACTGGGCTGCAGGTGCTCTCGTGGTGCTGCAGCCTGACACAGAGGCCAGAGAACCTGAAGCTGAGCATTTACAGTGGCAGTGTAAAAGACAAAAACATAAAAATTCCTTTAAGTTATTAAATTACCTTATTTTAACTTAAGTATTTCTGTTGTTTAAATCAGAAGAAAAAGATATTTTGATAATATTTTAATTTGTAATTTTTGTTGGGTTTTTTCCCTCCAACTAGGCTTATTCTTACTAAAATGAATTAAATAGAACCATTATACTTTTTGCTGAGATGATATAGTATATCAACATAAATTTGTTTAGCAATGATACAGTTTAATACATATTCAGATCTTGATTTCTCATAAAGAAAATTATAGATATCATGCATCTTATTTTCAAGGTGACAATTTTTAATTACCTTCAATCTTCACCCTTTGAATCTATATACAGTCATTATTTGTGAACAATTTCTGAAGACGTAATCAAATTTTTTACTTTGTAGTCACTTAAGCAAAGAAGTTTGTCTTTTGCTTTACACAGGCAATCCAGTTTTTTGTGTACATTCGCAAGTATTCCTTCATCTGTCATGATTAAAACTGTAAAAATGCCTCTTTCCTACTGTTTGGGACAAATTAGGTTTTCTGTTAATAGACAAAATGAAAAAAATCTACTAGCTTGTGTTTTTTTAAGCACCAGTTTTAAAAACCAGTTCATTAAATCTGTGTTTGAGCAAACTTCACGTCCATGTAAAAATTATATTTACACTATAAAAGCCCCAAGGGGTATAAAACCAGATTCTCCTTTACTTCCTTCCTTTAATTCACAGTAAAGAATATAATTTAATACATACTCTGTAGCTGCAGAGAATACTACAATCACATTGTTCTTGAACAGAGTGAAAAGATATTGACTATAGTATGGGAGGGGAAAAGCAGAAATTAAAACTTCAGAGAGGAAAGATCTCAATAAAGAAATTAATAAAAAATCAGTCACTCATAAAGAAGGTTATCACATCAAAATCTAGCTTTCTGGTATTTCCTTGCACATTTCATCCTTACAAGAGTAAACCCATGTGAAAAAACTGAAATACGAAATCCAGCTAGTATTCCAATGTATTAAAGGTAACACTGGAGTGAGGAAACCAATGGAGATTCAACACCCTCATGAAGGCAAACCTCATCTCAAACTGTACTCAAACTAAAATTATTACAAATGAGATTAAAGATTTTAGGAAAGCAAAGCAGAGTTCAGATCATTTGGTTCTTTTGATGCAAGCCTCCTTGCATCACCTCCTAGGTACTGGAAGCTGGTATAAATGAGACTGACAGTAAGGGGGTACAAATAACATTACACTTCAAACCTACTGTACGAGCAACCAGATGTTGCATTTCTCCACAGAACTCATATTGTTCTATAAGAACAGTCCACAGAGTCAGAGACATCACAGGCTTTAGTTACTGTACTGGCATCTGAGCATTCCTTGAGGCAGAAACCATGTTTATATTAAAAGAAAGAACTGCTGGATTCATACACGTAATAACCTGCCTAAGCGATTGTTTTCCAGACTGTGTTCCCAGACGCCAATGGACCATGGCTTGAAGTGAGGAAAGAAGCACCTAAGGACAGCAAACTCCACCATAAGTAGGCTGAAATCTTAACATTAATGTGAACTATAAACTTTAAAACATTTTGAGGGACCTCATTAGGCTGCAGAAGCTTCAAAATTTGTCTACAAGAGCTATCTAAATGTAAACGTTTTTTCCTAGGACTGGTTTGACATTCTCCTACCTCTACAAGAACAATCAGCTGGGAGGTGAAAGGAAGAGCATAGGATGATGTCTATAAATTTATAACAAAAGGTTTTCAGGGCAACTGCAGTTCTGCATTTCTGTTTGCACCTAAGGCCTACAAAAATAAGACTCAATTGGAATGATGAAAGTTTCTTCTTGCAGGTAATAATACATTTTTTCAAAGCTTTGAAATCCAATATCAGACTTCATTATAATGTACCTCAGCTAGAAATGAACTTGATCTGTGTGAAATAGGCAAAAATCAAGTTGTATTTCTTATAATGATCTTGATTCCAACAAGATGCTGGAAAAACAAGATGGCTTTCAAAAGTTATGAATAGAAGAAATTACAAAGCAGAAAAACATTAATAGGAAGTAAGAGCTAACAAGTGTATTTCAGTGATTTAGGGCAGGCTAGTTCACAGAATTCCAACAACCAAGCATTAGAAACTCAGAAATCCAGACATAAGGGTAAAATTAAACATAGAAGTGCTTCACTGTGAGACCAAACAATCCTTCAAAGCGGTACCGTGCAACTGCATCACACCGATGATAAATTTACATTAATGTTTACATTATGAAACTAAACTATGGATTGTTTTTCCCCTCCTTAAGATATTTTTTACAGAAATTAAATTAGGGCCACTTGGGTGCCACAGCTGTATAATCCTACATGTTCAACTTAGAAAGATGCCTTTTATGTCTTAGAATACAGCATCTGTGATGTATTTTACATTAAGCTACAGAAACTATATATAAAATGGACACGTTTTCAATCTACTCAAAGTATTGAATGTTACTATACTCATATATTATCGCAATGAATTTATTGCTAAAATAGTACATAAAGACAATGATTTCACTAAGAAAGCTCTCAGATGAGTGTAACAAAATAAATATTACCCTTTTTGAGCAAATTTGTAAGTGATTAAAGCCAAAGGACTGCCTTATTCATTAGATTCCATCATACAAATGACCAAACAGTATGCAAAAATTTTAAAGCAGTCATAGTATTTCTCACAGGACTGATTAGTTAGAGACTGGTTTGTCTTTGAAAATGCAGGATTACAGCTATTTTCCCATTTCTGAACTGTTGTAATTGGTAGGATATGCAGATGGGTATCAAACTGAAAATATACATGGGACTGCACAGATAAGCGCTGCAACAACTGTTAAGGAACAGCAAGACATCCCGCAGCACTGCCAAGAGGGAGGAGATGGTGGCCAGGGGAAGAGGAATGCCTGTCAGAGAGACAGGATTTGAAGGAGGCCTGTTACTGAAAGCTGCCAATCCCCTCCAGAGTAGGAGGATTACCTGTCAGCACATTGACTTCAGAACACAGCTGATAATAAATAACATGAGCAACCTAAAAGTGATGGAACTATCTCTCTGCTGAAATGGGTCACTCACCAGAGTCACATTATCCAGAATCAGCAAAAACATGTGAATTATTTACTAAATTACTGGTCTGAAAACAAGCTTTATCAATCATTTACTCGTTTAGAATACTCCATGTCTGGAGAATGATCAGATGTTCTCAATCTAAATACAGACAAATCCATAATTACTCTAAAAAGAAAACCGACCATTTAATCAGGTTAAAACATGAACATTGAGTGTGCCTGTACATATTGGGTAATAACATATAAAACATGGTAGGATCCAAATTGTTCTTCTAAAAGATGTGACAAATCTACGAAGCACCTCAAATCCTAACCCCCATCACTGAATCAGGTAATAAAACCTACTAAAAAGTAGTTACATAAATTTCTACATGTAAAAAAAAATATATTCTGAAGATAATCCAGGAGTTGGACTCCATGATCCCTGTGGGTCCCTTCCAACTCTGAATATTGTACGATTCTATCATTTTCTACAATGACAAAGAGATTCCCTCAGCTACATTCATTAACTGAGCTCTCCTGTCCACATTTCTCTGATGAATAAAATAAAAAGTGTTTCAGGATTGAGCAGAGCAGAAGCACTCTGGCAAAAAGGAGCCCAGGTCTTCTAAAAAGAAACAAACACTCAAAAGTTATCCAAGTCCTTGAATTATTTGGTAATTGGTTGTATAAAACAGAAATTGGGAGTTAGTAGTGAGAGAGGGGAGGGAGGGTGGTAGCCATCAGCAGAGCCTGTGTGTTAACACAGGTTAGTGTCAGGAGTGGTTTTGTTATTATCAGTCAAAAATGTACACAAGTATATAAGCATCCACTTTCATTGATCTTTCTCATAAAATGTGGTGATAAACAACTAAGATTCACAAACATTTCTTAAAGCAGGCTTTGGACTCTGAAAATGATGACTGTGTAATCCCTGTTAATTATAGCAAGCGTTTGAAGTATAGGAACTTGTACATTAATCCGAGCCTCCCATACAACAGAGGGGACAAACTACCCCCAGTGAGCAAATACACTCACAATTTGGATGGAACAGTGCACTGAAGCACAAGAGTGAACCAGACTGAAGATACACTGTACCTCACCTGAACGAGGCTTAAAGCAGTAGCTCTCTGGTTTCCATAGAGCCACACCACAGTAGTCTGTGAAGAAACAGCCACAACTATGCATATCCTGTGCACCCTCTACTGGTTTCACACTAGCAAGCCACAGTGCTCAGGAAACAAATTTGTTGAAGTAAAACATAAGCAAAATCCAGAAAAGGAAAGCCATCTTAACTACAAGCAATAGTAACAAGAGGTACCAATATTACTTTCAAAAATTAAAAGAAATATTTGCAAAACCTTTTAAATTTGAAACTCAAAAAAAAATTAACTACTGGTTAGCATCTCATACTCAAAGGTATTAATAGCAGATTGCAAATTACTGGCCCTATGCTTCTATAGTAGCTTCTTAACAATTGTTTAAGTTTGCTTGCAGTTTTCAAAAAGACTTTAAAATAAGTATTTGTTAGATTTCAGTCTTCTGTTCTTTTCCAAGAGAATAAGTCAAACAGACTAAACTTAGAGACCTTAGCAAAGAAACTGAACTCAGCAATTACTCCTCTTCCTTTAAAAAGAAAGACAAATATTTTCCTAGCAGCTATTTCAGCTGTTTCTCCTTATAGTTTCTACCAAACTAAGGAAGACTCTACTTTCCTAAACATAAAATCCACCATTTCCTGCATTCAGAACCACTTTTTTCCCTTTAATGTTACTTTTGTAAACATCATGGCTAACAACAACAATTTCTTTTAGTTTACAAACCTCCTGGTGACTGTTGACATGGTTACATGTGAACCTTTGAGGTTTGCAGAGGTGCCGTAACTAAAACTCCTGCATGTTTGAAATTACCAAAATCAAAGGCAAAACAAAACACAGAAGTGTAACAGTGTTAACCCTCAGCAGCAGCCAGCTAGTTTGGCACCAATTCTACATTATATCCAAGTGAAACCCCCAGTAAATTCACTTAATGTCTCTCACAAATCCTTGTTTCAGATTTCTCCAAAACCACAGTAACCTCCCTTTGGTCTCTGCTGACATGTCTAAAACCATTTTTACACAGTACTAAAACACTAAAGAAAGGAATATCAAATCTCAGGTTTGCTGCATCAGTAAAAAAAAAAAAATCAGCAAGTGCTCAGAAAATTTTTCACTACATGCAACATTTTGCACCTTTGTGAGAGGAGCTGCTGTGTCACTTTTCACAAAAAGAGAATCTCTTGAATGAAAAATCCCACAATACTCTGTTACTTGACAACTTCCAACTGCTTATGGATTTGGTTACAAAAGCATTTATAATTTTAGAGTGCAACATAAAGTATTACATCAATAACCATATGTAGGGTGATTGAGCTTCAAAGATCTCTTTTTGCACACAATTCACTCCTCAGTCTTGCTACAACAGATTTCCCAGTTCCTGAACTATTTGCTGTTGCTTGGCTGCTCATTTTTTCATCCTTCTCTAAGTCCATTATATTGTGATACACTCAGATGGAAAGACAGAAAACACACTATTTTAGAGAATAAAGTCAATAAAGTACTAATGCATTTTTTCAGGGAGCACATTGTACAAAGAAACAATGTACAGGGATACAGGATAAAAAGAATACAGATAAAAGGTAAAAGAATAAAAAGAAACCAATTTGAATTTCATATACTGCAGTCTGTACAGCTAGAAATTATATGTTCATTTATAGAAATATTATGATCCAAGAAATATTTGCTAAATTTTTAAAATATTTCATCACTTGAAACCAACAAATTTAATGGCACTGCTGTAGAGTATAGGATCCTCACCATATCTGTCAGCAGTGGCTATGAACTCCTCTCACCACTTTTGCATTCACCTAGGTTTGTTTTATGCAGGAGAGAAATAGTGCAAGAGTAAGAGTGTTTTGTTTTTAAAGAAACAACAGAAGGTGACACATGTGAAAGGGACCATTTGCTGTGTGTCACAGACAAGACCTGGCAATATCCAGTGTCCATATACTTCATTGGTGCTAACAGGGTTTAGAGCTTTGCTTGATACTTCAACTGTTCAGAACAAACATGTCAGAACTGGCCACACTTCACAAAAGAAAGAGTGATAGGGCATTGGAATGGGCTGCCCAGGGAGGTCATCGAGTCACCATCCCTGGAGGTATTTAGGAAGAAACTGGATGTGGCACTTGGTGCCACGGTCTAGTAAGTAGGGTGGTGTTTGGTCAAAGGTTGGACTCTATGATCTCAGAGGTTTTTTCCAACCTAGTTGATTCCATGATTCTATGAAAAGGGATAAGTAGATGCTGGCTTTGTAGTTTATATAAGGTCCCTGTGCCCCAGTACAGATGATAGTTAACAAAGGAAGCAATCATCCAGCTGACATTCTTATCTTCCTATATACATGGGCTTGCTGCAAAGAAGGGTTAAAAAACTGGACAAGGTGTCCTGGAAAGGCAGGCTCACCCTTTGCATGCTCCTCTTGCTGCACGTAACCTGACAAGCTCCTCTTTGCAGAAAGTGTCAGTATATTTTGAGGGCACACTGAAATTTCCCTCTTAGTAAGGTGAGAAAGGAGGCTGCAGTGACTGGCAGGACCCCACTGTGCTATGTGGGTGGGAAAAGCATAACGGGAGAGTAAGAATACATGAAAACTTCCTTCAAAACCTATTAAAACTTCACTTTCAGACTGAAGACACAGGAATTCATTATATAAAAAAAGAGAAGAAATGAGGGTGAAAACATGAACCAGGCAAGTATTTTGTCACTCCAGTAGACTTTGTACCTAAAGAAAACACAACAAATTTCCTATTCCTATTCTATATTCAAACTCTTTAGAAATGGAGAACAATGGCATCTGAAGGATTCAAAAGGCTGCTGAACCAAAGAACATCTTGGTTAGTGATGACAGTGAGATGTAGCAGCTGTTATAAAGCATGGTAAAGACCCCATAAGGAATGGGAAAGCAAATGCAAATTAATGGTATATGAGAGGTACCAGCTCACTGATTATGTTTTAGAAGGTCAGAACACTGAAGTTTCAGAATTTAACTCATCCTTTTCCCAGCAAGTGAGACCTTGAAGCAGGAATCATATGCCTATAGTATCTTCAGAAAAAATTCTGTTTTGGAACAATCCAAACAAGCAGCTACAGTAGTTTAATCATTTCATCTTTCTTGCTTGTAACTGGGTTCCTTTCAAGTAGAGCACCTGGTTCGCAAATTTCACAAATCTGATTTGCCACCAATTATTATCTTGAAATACTGACTTTAAATACCTCGCCTGTATACAAATATCAAACATGTGACAAAGTTCAGTATAAAAAACCTGTTCTACTACCTGCTGCAGTAATATTATTGTGGCACAGGTAGAACAATCTTGATCCTGCATGAGCAGGAGCCTTGTGCCTATATGGCTCAAGACTAGCCCACCCTCAGGGTGGGCTTCTGTACTTGCAAGGCACAGCAGTTTGCCTGGACAGATTTGCACTCCCTGTGCTACCTCTTAGCCTGAGAAGAAAAGTTGTGGTAGGTGTTTTTTCGAGCCAAGTGCCAGGGTACTTAAGGTTTTGTCTGTCAGAGTTCACCAGTGCATTGTTTTCTGTAGTATAAAACTGGGAACTTCATATTCTCGCATAACAAAATCAATCAGTAACAAGACTGAATCTTTCCTATATATATGCAGTAATATTTTGTTTCACTTTACTTAAAAAATATAAGATTCTAATCACCAAATAGTGTAAAAAAACCTTGTCTGACCAACCAAATGTTTCACAGCAAGATAAATTTAGAATCCTAACCTAGTATTTAGATTTTTAAATATTCAACTCATTTTCAGAGATGATGTGCACTTAAATTTAGAGGTGAACACCCACATGTCTAACTTTGACTCCTTTGACACAGCAAGGGTGAAGGTGTGTCAGTTGCAGGAACACCTTGAGTGTCACATGTACAGCAGAAGGAAAACTTAATACTGAAGTTTGCATTTCCTTTCATACAGTGTAGACTGCAAATACTGCAGCTAAGCTTTCCAGAAGCTGCTGTAAAATGGATATATACACTTAAGGTTAACAGCTCAACAATAATAAATTTTTATGTATTGTGTGTCTTGTAGTATGCAGCTCAAGACAATGCTAGACCATACTGTAAGACAAGATGTACAATTACCAAGCTGCATTATAAGATGCTTAATAGGTCCCAGTTTTGAAAAAAATTAGTGAGACAAAAGAATGATGAAATTTCTTAAGAAGGGCTTCTAAGAAAATGTAATTTTCAAACTGACGTATTTTTAAGAAAAGCCAATCAGATGGTAAAAAAGCCCATGAATTAAAACCTTTCCAGTTCTTTAGCAGACTTACTACCTTTCAAATCCTAAAAATATTTAGGAAGTTGCCTTCACGTATTTGTTCCTCTTGGATTTGTTTGTTTGCTGTAATATATCAAGGTAAGAGACATTTAGAATGAATTCTCCAAGTTGGGAAAAGGGAAATTTTTCATAACTTTCAGACAATTTTTAGGTTAAACTTCTTCACTCACCATAAGAAAAATTAGAGTATCTGGTGACAAGGTGAGGGATGGAAAAGGGAAATGCAAAACCTTGGCATTCACTGTTGCATGCAAGCATTGCATGGGACAGCTCCTGAGGCCACTCTAGCTGGTGTATAACTTTTTAAGTTCCATATTAAACTGCTAGAAGGTGTGAAAAATGCTGTTTTAGTTCCATTCTTGAACATGCTAGAGCCAGAGTATCATGACAGATATATGTAATTTTGGATAAAAATTTTATTTCCTTTTTTTACATGTCATCCATTATTTCTATTCTGGTTAATACAGAAACGTAAGAACTTTTCATTGGAGAAGAAAATTTATTGAGGAGAGTTAGGCAGCATGTTATAAAATGAAATTAGAAAACTTTATTAACCTAGTGCATTAATTTTTCTTTAAATCTTTTAAAGAAAACAATGCTATTTAAATAAACCATAACCTTTCAAAAAAGCAGTATGCAGATGAAGAAAGGAAAGCTAGAGGACATCACGGATTCTGAACAAAGAACAGTGACTGTATTAAAGCGCTGCTCTAAAGGGCTCCAGTGAAAAGATCTGCATAGCAAGTACAATCATTTCAGGAGAGACAGAAGATAAGACAATGCATTTAACTGACTTTAATTTGCTTGCCTTCTTTCATTCCATGAATTTCCTATCATAGGACTAAACAAGGAATTTTTTTCAGACACTTCATACAATCTATTTCATCATACTCTTAAAATCTCAATACAACCATTATTAGGGCTGCCTGCTCATAAATATGTATACAGGGGAAAAGAATTTGAAAGGAAACAAATTATCCCCCTAAAAGGTTTTGAGCTTAAAAGCAGTAGAAAAATGAAGGAAACTAGAACCTGATAATCTTCTACCACCTGCTCTTCTAAAGGCTGCTGGAGAAGAAATTGAGACATCTAAGATAAAGAGTTTGAAATCCTAAATCTAATGAAACAGCCATATTCCACTAGTAAAGAAGTGAGGCCATGTATCACATAGTGGTTTAGACTGTTCTCCAAGAACCTTATAATCTTATTAATATTTACACCTTGCTGAGTTTTCTGAAGGTTTGGTTTTTTTTTTTTTTTGTGTGGGGAGGGGGTGTGTGCTCGGTTTTAATTAATGTATGAGCCACATAAAGAAAAACGCTCAGGAGTACCTAAGATCTTTGGATACTTGCTTGCTAATTGTGTAAAATGTACCTACACAAACTGCATACAGTATGCACACAAAAATTAAAAATCATATTTCAATATTTTGCATAAGTAACATTTATGCTAATCACTTAAAAGTTTCATATTCTAATAGAAATAATGGGTGTCTACTCATTTAATCAATCAACTTCAGCCCTCCAAGTTCATATTTTTAATATGGGGGGTTTTAATCAACATGGAACTTGAGCAGATGCCATTACTGTGCTTTTAACAAACAAAATTCCATATCAATCAGCAAGCATTTCAATTTTTTTTCAGTATTTTATATTTAATCACGGATAGCTTGACCAGTAAGTTTCTCAACTTCTCAACAGTGAATTAACTATACTGGCAGTCATAGTGTGCAAAATATTGATGAGTTTAAAGATTTATAGTTGTCCTACATTAAAATATTTTAATCATACAACTGAATTATATAATTCAAAGGTATTTCTCATTTGCCGTAAGAGGAATTCAGTGATGGAACCACCTGACAAAATAATGTAGTGCAAGCATGTGAAAAAAAAAAGAAATTGAACTGGACAAACTTGTTTAACTTTCAGCAAAGATTTTTAAACTTTAGTGTCTACCTAGTATTATGTATTTACATGACTGAAATTACAAAGATTCTCTTGAAGAAAATCACCAAACCCAAAATTACATTTTAAGTTCTACAGAAAAAAAAAATTGATTTTGTCTCAATTTTTATCAAAAGTTTGAAATATACAGTCCTTTTCAGAAGGATAAACTTAAGGCACACTTAAAACTGCACTTCACTGCATTGCTGAATGAAATGTGATTACCTCAGAAATGGCATAAATCTGAAGTATTTTTCCCCTTCATCAACTGAAGTGACAATGACAGTGCTTCCTTTAACTGATGAAGGTGAATGCATTTTGAGAAAGGACTTTACTGAGAATGTTTCTAAATTCCTACTGTTATTGAGAAAAAACTACATTATTAATAATACAATCTCTCCGTTAGTGTGGAAGTGACATTCAGATCCAAAGTCCCTGCAAGTCTGGCTTATGTGAATCCTGCCAATCTACATGCAAGTTAACAATTCTATATCCAGTTAATACTCTCCACCTATTAAGGATTATTTGTACTGGCTTGCACATAGTTATAATGTTCTAGTATACAAATCAATATGGCTATGAAGTTTACCCTAGTTTTAGAAGCACATCAAGTCATCTACCTTAAAGAATCTTACAATTTCTCTGCATTTCAATAGAAGGCTTGGTACATGCTAATGCAAACACATATCCATTATGACACAGATGTGCAGAGTATCATTCAAGAGGAAGATTGCAGCATTAAAGCATTAAATCAGGGAGGAAAAAATGTTCAACTAACTTATTTACAAGTTAAAATACTCTCTGATCGGATTATTTTTTTTGCAGGTCACAAAACAGTACCTTGTCTTAGGGCACTAGTATGACTTCATCCAGTAAGAAGAGAATATTTAAAATTAGCATTAATGAGTTGACTTTAAAAGGACAAACTACAGACTATGATTAGCAAACCAGTGACACCACAACTATCACTGTTACTATGCAAGTGCTGAAAGGTGGATTTTACCCTTTTTAAGGAGAAAATACACTCATCTTCAACTGTACAACATATCTTAACAACCTCTTGATTTTTAAGAGTGCTCAGATCACTATACATGCCTCTAATCTTCAGCAGCAGAGCATCTAAAAGACACTGTGAGTAGGATATTCAATAAGACTATCCTTTTTCACTGAGTTTGTACAAGATAGAAAGGAATACAAAAACTATGGCAAATACAATTTTACAGCTTACCAACTTCAACAAAACCCCTGCTAACAGACTTTCGTAAGTACAACATTTTACAAGAGCACGGCACTGACATGGGGCAATGGCTTTAAACTGAAAGAGAGCAGGTTTAGATTAGATGCTAGGAAGAAATTCTTTACTGTGAGCGTGGTGAGGCACTGACACAGCTTGCTCAAAAAAGCTGCAGATGAATGAAATTTAGGAACCATTTTTATCAGTTTCAAATCAAATTACCCAAAGATTTGAGTTAGGAAAACATGAGTCAAGAAAATGAGCACTTTCAGTGCTGACCAGCATAACAAATCCTTGCACATGTTCAAAACTGCTGAGACTGTATTTTGAGAGACTTCTACAATAAATTGGCTTATCTTATAAATACCTTCTGTGGAGTTTATTTGATAATTTTCCAACTGTGCTTAAGTAATGTCTGTCCATGCCACACTAAGGGCTTGATTACAGTACTCCCATCCTGACTTAGGTTAAGATTAAATCACTGAAATGGCTCTAAGTATGGTATAGTGCTGTACTGAAGCAAAGGAATCTAATAGAATCTATTCCCTTGAGTCTGTAATAAAAGGAAGCACTCCATGGAAAAAGAAAGTGTACCTCTATTTCACAGGAAAAGGTTTCAGCAAAGAAATCATGTCCTTATAACAAATGAAGGCTAAGTTTCACCTCTATGGATGTAGCATTCTGTGCAGATGCAGTACGGTGAAATGGTAAATACATCAAACAACTTATTGATGTATAATGTTTGCAAGAAAATGTGCATGCCTAAATACATTGTGCTGCCTGCAAAGCCACCTGAAATATTTTTTGTTATGTGTGTTACTTATGTAAATCGTAGATCAGATTTTCTTCATTTGCTAGAATAAAATCTTTCATCACTACAAGGAAGCTTTTAACAGGTATAAGCCAGAACTGCTGCCCAAACGCCTGGCAATCTTCTTTCCATCCCATTCTCACTCTTTGCTCTTCATCAGCAGAAATTACATATCACTCCCATGAATGACATCAAAGAATTGGTCTGGATCTCAGGACGGTTCCTTTCAGTGCATGTGTTGGCTTATGATGGCTTAAATCTACAGTGAAAAAGGAAAGTCTTCATTCCAGCTCTGAAAGATTTAAAACTGCCTACTGGTAAGATAAAGAAATCATACTGTTTTGCTAATATAAAATCCCTTTTGAGCTTCTAAGTATGGCTGGTTTTGGTAGTATTTGTTTGCATGCTACATGAATAAAATAAAAATGGAACAGTTCTAGCTGTGAACATTATGCAACTGACGACTGTACAACAAACTTTTATTCTACAAAATAATAAAAGTTGTTAAAAATTGATGATGTAACACATATGTACAGTAGCCAATTTATTAATGTTTGAAAGGTATTAACAAAGATGATAGATTCATTAAATACATTGTTCTATACCATTACCAACCAAATTGTTTAAGATCTCTCACCTGTAGTTTACCTAAATCATACTATGAGCAACTTGGCATAGTGCCAGTCCCAGTTTAGAACAACAAGAGGTGAGCTTTTAGAGTGGCATTTAACGAAGTATTTAAAAAGTAAAGCTACTGCCGATATGTGTTTGATTTTGTGTACTTATTTATGTGGTCTATAACTGAAGCCTTTTCAAACTGCAGATATTAAAATGACATAAAATCCCCTAAGTTCATAAAATAACCTTGGAGCTATTTTGTGCTTTTGGACTTTCACACAATCATTATCTGCCTGACCAGACTACTACTGGTAGGTGGTGCAGCAGCACTGAGCAATTTCTTTGAGACAGTCTGCCCATGGAGGTACATTTACCTTGAAGATTGTTCATCTCAGCTGCTGAGACACGTTCTGGTAATAAACACATCAGCAAGGTCCATTACAAAGCAATAGTTATTTAATGCATACCTAATGACTCCTGCTTGCACAATAGATAATAATTTATTTTAAGTCCACTCTTTTAAAGGGCTACCATCATTAAGCTGTCTGTTTACTACCCAGAATAAAAGTTCCTGTAATTGAAAAACTGAACTATGACTCAGCATGAAAAACACCCCACCTCTCAGAGGAAGAGGACAACACACACAGGTGTAACTGGGTTCTAGGTCCAAAGGCATACTAAAGCTTTACACTGACATGATGTTTTCATACTTTCATTCCCTTTGAGGGAAGTAGAAGGGGAATTAAAACCTGCACATTAATGCTTTAATGCTAAAGATCAAATTTCAAATCTCAGCTAAAAATGTTTCTTCTACCGAAGGGGCATTCATGTAACAGAATCCACCCTTGGATCTTACTATGCAAAACAACTTTCTTAAAACTGAGTAAAAGGATGTTTTCAGACACAGAAGTTTAACAAAAGATAGGTTGAAAGAAATTGGTGAAATGCACTTGAATGGAACAAATTGAAAATCTGACATCATCCTACAGCTGAATCTTTCACTACCAATTGAAAAAGGATACACAAGCAGCAAAAATAGGTGAAACAGGAGCGAATAGCACTACTAATTTACCCAAGGAGCCAATTCATCTCAACAATGTAAAAAGAGGTTCAACTTCAATGTGATTCCATGAAAACACAAAGCACCCCGTATTTCTATTAGAAACATGTAGAGGTTTTAGAACAACAACAGCTTTTTACTTTTCATGCAACATTTCTTGACTTTGAGTCACTAAAAACAAATAACCACAAAGTACTTAAACACTACCACTATCTATCCAGAATCCACATATATTACAAAATAAGACAATGCAAATATTTGCTTAAGTTTTGGCTTCATGCATATCTGCATTTTAAAAAGTAAGCTAAAATCCTACTGTATATTCTTACAGCACAATATGTTCCACCTTCTAGAAATAGTAAGAACCTTGTAACAATGAGCATGAGCAGATAAATACAAGCTTGACAGTAATGCAGTGAGATAAATCTTGCTATCTTACTACCTAAAGAAGGTGAAAGGCAAATTTTCACAATCTAGTTTCATTTCATTTTTATTGAATTGCCTACAATATTCTGTGAGTGCCTGCACACATACAGGCACGCACAGAAAAAGTGGTATCTACAAACAGTTTACACAGATATTTACATACATATGTTATTTACATAAACTAATATGACTGCATGATTTCTGATGTAAAAACCATATGCTTCTTGCACATATAACTGCTGCACTGGTTTTACAAAAGTAATATAAACCTTTTGCAACAACTAGCTAAGCACATACCACAGCTGACTCCAGGTTTTTAGAGCTTGCAGGTTTTTAAAAAAATACAATACCTAGAACACTGTTATCAAACAAATATGTTTTATTGGCATCTAAAAACAAAATGCACCCAACATTAAAATGTACTTTTTCATTTTTTTAAACCCACTGCAGTACGAGGAACAAATCACAAACACTTACTTTAGAGAAAACAGAGACTATAGTGTAGATTTTACAAAATCACTTTTAATCTCTGTGTTATGCTCCTTAAATAACATGGGCCATTTCTTTTTTTGCCAAATTGTAGGAACATAAAATATCACAGCTTTGTCTATACTTTAAAATTCTGCAGCAGCCTAAAAACACAGACAAGATACACCAGCACCTGTTTTCAAGTATAACAATTTCGATAGCCAACCTAAGGGTAGTATCTAAAAAATTCCATTTTCTTCCATAGGAAGTCTTTGTTTGACAAGCTGTTAATTATCTTTGTGGAATTAAAAGCAAGTGGGGGCAAGTTTATGCTTTACCAGAGAAATAAAATAAAATTTTTAAAAAAACCCAAACAAAATCAAAAAACGTTTACCTACCATGTTCAAATTAAGAACAGTGTTCTATACAAGTCAGTTGTACAGTTATTTAAGTGAAAGATGAACATGAACATTGGATTAACTTAATTCTGGCAGACAAAAGTGAACTGCTACGGTCCAGTCAGCCATTTATCTATTACAGAGAGATGACAACTTTACAAAAGGTATCTTTTACCTACTGAGTGATGATTATGTCCCCTCAGTTTCTGTGTTTTCTACCACTGGTTCACTCTCTATATCAGCTTCTGTGTCACTCTTCTCCTTGCTTATCTCGGCAGAAGATGTCAGTTTTTCATAAAGTTCTGGATCATCCTGCACCTGTGCAGTTGGTGGCTGACTTTCTGTCTCTGTATTTTCACCATTTACCTGGGGCATATTATCAGCTTTGTGTTGAGGAGTGGCCCCATCAAAATACTCAAAAACCCGTGGATGTGGAGGGGGAATCCAGTTGTTTGACATTCTGTCTCTTCCTCCAAACCTGCTTCCATTAATTTCTCTGCAAAAATTAAAATCTCTGTCATCCCTATCCCTCTGTCTTTCCCAGGGTCTTCTGCGGTCATCAAAATCTCTGTGAGTATCTTGTTCAAATCCTCTGTTCCAATTGGGACCACTTCTACTATCAAACCTATAGTTTACATGTCGAAACCTCTCTCTGTCTTCATGGAAGCCTTTAGGGCCGCCATAAATAGGGAAGGCATGGTGCTCTCTTTCATCATAATCTCCTCTCTGTCCCCAGTGCTTGTCTGAATTGAAACCAAAATGCTCTCTTCGGCCAAGGTTATCTATACTTGGTCTTCCAAAATTTTCTCTCATGTCCATATGTGGTCTTGGAAAGTGTTCTCTTCCATCTACGGGAGGCCTTCCTATACCCTCTCTTGGGTCAACTGGTGGTCGTCCAACAGAATCTCTGACATCCACTGGAGATGGTCTGTTAAGATTATCTCGGTTTTCTATCGGAGGAAAGCGATAATCTCTGTCTCCCTCCTGTTGAATGTTATCGCCTCCAAGCGGTAGTCTTTTCTCTGGATTAGAAATGCTATCAATATTTTGTCTTCCTTGTGTGCCAAAAGGTCTCTCTGTTTGATTAAAAATATCTCCTGGAGGAAAAGGGCCTCTAGGTGGTGGGTGAAGAGATGGATCAAGGATTGCAGGAGGAGGAATACTACGCTGTGGTGGCATTCCTGGTTGCATTAATGGAAACCTTGGTCCAGGTGAATGGGGCATTAGGCCTGGACGGATATCTATAAGAGGCATTCCTGGCATCCTCTGACTACTAATATTTAAATGAGGCATGTTTTGAACTGCAGCTGGATGCTGCATTGCCAGAAGTCCAGAACTATTTGAAATATTTGGTGGTGGCACTCCCATAAGTCCAGAACTACTTGAAACGTTTGGTGGGGGCATTATGAGAAGCCCAGAGTTGCTTGAAACACTTGGTGGCTGTACTCCTGACAGAACTCCTGAGCTGCTTGAGACACTGGGTGGCTGCATTCCTGTCAGAAGGCCAGGGCTACTTGAGACACTGGGTGCATGCACTCCAGCTAGAAGCCCTGAGCTACTTGAGACATTTGGTGGTTGCACTCCAGCCATAAGTCCAGAGCTGCTTGAGACATTAGTTGGCTGAACCCCGCCAGCAAGAGAAGAGCTACTGGAGACAGCAGGTAGCTGCACTCCTCCTGCAAGACCAGAACTGCTAGGAACAGTTGGTGGCTGTACTCCTCCTCCAAGTCCAGAGCTGCTTGAAACAGTTGGTGGCTGTACTCCTCCTCCAAGTCCAGAGCTACTTGAGACAGCTGGTGGCTGCCCTTCTCCAGTAAGCCCAGAATTGCTTGAGACACTGGGTGGCTGCACTCCTCCAAGTCCAGAGCTACTTGAGACATCACTTTGCACTAAAACACAGCAACAACAAGGAAGAGTTAACAGAAAATACAAGTGTAGCACACAGTATTCAAACAAAATGCAGCTTAATCCATGTTCAGTTAATGCATACAGTGATGATATTGCTCACATGGTCTGTCTCAGATTCTATAATAAACATATTTTAATCACACTGGTGATACACAGACATTATGCCCCAGAAATGAACGTCTTTTCATAATAAAGTATGTACAGCAGCTTAAAATTGACAAACCCCACAGCCATTACCCAATTTATGCAATAAAAATAGTAAAACCTCTGACATAATTCTACAAATATACTATCCTACCCTCTCCTGGCTCTTTCCATCACCACTTGTGTAATGAAAATGCACTTTTAAGAGGTTGTCTAACAGGTTCCCAGTCTCAGCTTTACTTTTCAAGACTATGATAAGTCTGAGCATAAACCACTAGAAATCAATGATTAGATGATGACAAAGATGGTTCCCAGCACCACTCCAAAAGTAAGTTCGGAATGATACCCTACTCAGTCCAAAACTTCCTATTCTGTAGTTATTATTGCAAAAACTCTCTAAGTATAATGCTTCTAAGTATAATGATCGTATCATACAATAAAGACATTTCTTACCAGATCTATTGTTTTCACTGGAAGAAATCTGAAGGTCCGTAAGCTGTGATCCTTTTTCATCTGATTCTGGTGTGTTGATAGGCAGAGGATTAAAAACACTTCCAGCTGATAGTGTTGGAGTAGTCAGATTGCTAGTAACTGTGCCAATTGGTAGGACAAGGCCAGTAAAAGGGACATCCTTCATCGTCTCTTGCGCAATTGGTAATGGAGGCTGTACTAAAGCTGTAGAGAAATAACAAGTGTATCACAGTGATCATATATTCAAGCCTTCAGGATCAGTTTGGTAGAGGCTGATAAATCAAAGAAGTGAAATGAATTACCCTTAGTGTTACATTTTTTGATAATAATTTCTTATTCTCAACGAGCAATGTAATATTTAGGGGTTTTCTGCAGAGATCATAAGCTGCAGCATTCTAACATATTTTTAAATTTTAAATGAGTACAGTAGGAGCACTAAGCAAAACTAAATTAATACAAATTACTTGGAGATTAGACTACACCAAATAGCTCCAGTGACAGATACATCTGTTAGAGAGATTGAAAAAAATTGAACTATGTATATAAACAATAAACAATTTGCCATACATTTTTGTAGTAACTCCACGTTAAATATAATTTTGCAGTCAGCTTATAAGCTCTGTAAATATTTTTCTCAACGCCTGCTTAAACCAGCTAAGCAGTAACTTCTGCGTTGCTATTTTCCATTACACAGAATTAACTTGCTTTTAATTAAATAACAATGTGTATATCAAACAATTAAACTTTTCATAACACACAAAAAGTACTGGAAGAATCAAACCTACGTGTTGGAACAACTGGTGGGACAACAGGTGGTGGGACAACGGGTGGTGGGACTACAGGTGGAACTGGGGGAGGCATATAACCTACATGGAAAAAAATGACAAATAATTACATGGAAAGCAAATAAACTTATCCAGTAAAAGACTGCCTACATTATTTATCCTGAAAAGTTGCAGCACTGATGACTAGCAAACAAATAAGAGGCAACTGTGGTTATTGTTTTTAAAATCAACCCCATCTTTATTACAAATCTTCTACATATTAATCTTTAAAAGTGATTGCTGCCAATAATACCCAAAGAAGAAAATTAAGAGTTTCAAAATTTTCAAAAGCAAAGAGACTGATTTTAAGTATTTTAAAATTTTAATTTTTAGGAAAGTTGGGAAAATAAAATTGTGCTGTCGTTTCTATTCTCAACAGAATACACTGGTGAAAATAATACCAAGATAGATATAAGTATTTTAATCTAGTATGAAATTTAAGATTCAAAGGTCAACTCACTCAAACAGTAACCAATCACTGATAGAAAACTATGATGTACATAGCGGCATGCAAACTACACGTGGTCAATACATACTTTTTCATTTTTACTAACTTACCTGGAGGTGGCTGTGAAGGGTTGAAACTTGCTCTCAAGAAGGGTGGAGGAGGAATTGGGCTATAACCAGGAGGTGGGACAGACATTGTGACAGGAAATGCAGGAGGAACCAAGCTAACAGCAGGCACAGCTGGAGCTACTGGAATCTTTTTCATGGAAAGAAAAAACAAGCAGCTTCAATACTTAACAGCATTCATGGACATTAAAAAGGGATAAGCTGATTTACTTGCAATTCACATTAAGCACTAAACACCCAAAGGCTTCGTATATATTCTGGACACCCTGAAGAATTACATTGCATTCTGAAATGGTACCTACACTTCAGGTAAACAAGAACACAGGAAGAATCTTGTATTATATTTACTTTATTCTAAGATGTCCAGAAAAATACACAGTGAAACACTATCCAGGAATAAAAACTTATCTATGAGAGAGGGGTGAATGCAGAAACTCAGAGGGGAAAAAGGAAGGGAAATGTAGGTAATATAACAATTTGAGAGCACTTAGAAAACAGTAACACTAGTCTAATTAGAAAAATTTACACATTTTAGAACGGTACTAAAAAACTGAATTTAATGTATGTAATTTTAATGCTAATAATCTCGATGAAATCCTGAAAATTACTTAGTGTTTCTCAAACTTCTGTTTGAGAAATGTTGTTACAGTGCAGCATATTTACAAGTAATTAGAAGCGGAATAAATGCAATATATACATGTATATTTGAATATATACAGATCTGAGTGTACATAAGGAGATGGCTGAAATAAGAAGACGGAAGATAATTTTTAAGAAGAGAAAAAAGCTCAAAACTCAATGCAAGTAAATGCAAATTTATTCACATTCATTTAATTTTATGTTAGTTCAAGCACTGGAAATGTCTATACGCATTAGGAAAGATAAAACAGAAATAACACAAATACAAAAACTTTTGTAATAAGCAACTGCAAGAAACTGAAGATTATGCTCAACCATGGGAACCAATTCTACTCTAAAATATTTCAGAGATAAAGACAAGTGGATGCAGGACTTAAATAAAAAATATTTAAACACTTTAACTCAGCATTAAGGTTCACCTGAATTGAACAAAAGGTTTGCCCTCTAGTTTTGTGGGCCTTTTGCAAACGCAGACCAATACGAACCTGTAGCATCGTGACTGGTTGTGTGTAAGCTTCTGTCTGTGTTGTAATAACGGTACTCTTATCAACTGCAGCACTCTGCGTAGTTTGAGTATTTTCTTTAGCAGCCTCTGAGCTTCTGGCTGTTTCCCATTCTTTAAAAAAAGACATATTTTAATATAAAAATATAATTAATCTGTTACTTTTGTGTAAATATTAAGAAGCCCTCTTCTTTCTTAAACAATAAATATTTACCTGGTATCTACATAGATTAATTACAAATAACCCTCAAACTTACTATGAAAAGATCCAAGTGCATTTATTTATTATTATATATTTTAAAGAACATAAAATATCTTTAACTACCTGCAAAGCTGTTTAATTATGCCCATATACAACTGATTTTTCAAAACTTGCCAAGTTTTTTCACCAATCCTTCTGTTCATAATTTGCAATATAGAGTATGCTCCAGTCTTCTAAAACTGCTTAGCCAATAAGCCTGTGCTATCAGCTGGCTACTGTACAGTAAGAAAGAATCATCATGTTAAACAAACCTCACACCACCACCCATTCATTCCTTCTGACGCTTTCTCAAAGTTTTGTATTTCAAGTATAACATAGTGAATGTATTTCAGTAATGTTCCATGTTTTAATTTTTCTGTAATTTACACTCCATTTTTACTCAAAGTAAGACTGCATTTTGACCTGAAGAATTATTGTTGCTACTATAGAACAGTTGTATCTAGTGTTTAATTCAGCATAGTCCAGCCATTTGGTGCTAGATTTGTTTCAAGGAAATATACTACAAGTAGGTCTTCCACAAATCTAACATACTCTCCACTGGGTTTCAGAATAAGGTCTAACTTTACTCTTTTTCCTGTCTCTCTGACTTTATTGATAAAATACCATAAGGTTCTGCTAAGCTGTGCTTATCTGGACAAGTTCTAACTCCAACCTAAAGCTAATACTGGAATCTAAGACTTTTCACAACCACAAGCAGATTATCATTTCTAGACAAGTTAGTATTTTACATACTTGAGAAAAGAGTGCACAACAAATTCGTAACTCTTAAAAAATGCTAACCTTTATTACTTTGCCTAAGTTAATTCCCCTTTGTCACTGATTCCTCATTGTCATGATAATCAACTAAATCTAAAAACACAATCTAGATTTCGTTATTACAGTGCTCTTTATGTTGTAAACAAATAGCTAGAAAAAATTATGTAAATTAAGAAAGAGCATGTATTTCCTCAACAATAAATTTTCTGGGGATTTGCAACTACTAAAATAAACACATTTTCTAACCATTGGAACTGTTAATGTCTGTACCTGTATTTACTGTTTCCTGATCAATCATACCACCTTCAGCAAAACCCTCCAGATCATCCAATTTTACTTTCTCCCAAGGAATATAGGAAACTCCCAGATCTACATCCCAGAACTGCTTGTATTCTGTCTTCACACCTTTATTTAAAGCCCAGGCAATCTGAAAATAAACCCAAGGTAAACAATCAGGTTAAAGCATATAACCTGGGGACATAATATTTCAATTATTTCCTTCATGTTTCGGTCACTGCAGATCAATCTTCACTGTCTATTTATTCAAGTTTTAACCAGGTTTTGATTTTAAGTGAACTGTAGGAAGTTTACTTGGCCTCTGCAACAGGCTATGTGGAAGATTACATCAAAAAGCTTAAATTTGTTCTACATTCATTCTAACATAAATATGGGGAAATTAAAAACACAGTATATCAAGGATTCACCCTAAACCATCAAAGAAGGTAGGAAAAAACCCCACAGTATTTCATAATATCTTTAATTCTAAGACTACTATGAAATTTAATAGTAAGTGATTGACATGGTCATAAGAGGACTTAGGCTGCATGTACATAAAATATTGACCAAGTATTTCCTAATTACCAAATCATAACATCATTTTACTGTCTTTCATATGGCCTGTTAAAAGTTGCATTTTGACACAGAAAGAAAGCAATTTACACCTTATTGCTTCCTTCTTCTTCATATTGGACATTCGAATGAATAGCTGCTAAATGACAAGTCATCATATTAAAACTGTACAGTATTTGAAATGGACAGCATACTTTGATTAAAATCAACTTACCTTAATAATTTTAGATCCAATTTTATAAGACCCAGAACTAAGTTTCTGAAGAGCACGATAGGCATCTTGTCTATGTACCATACAGACATAGGCACAACCTCTTGGGGGAATCATCTAAGAAAAAAAAGCAGTTGTCTTGAGAAGGTGGAAAATCAGTACTTCAGATTACACAACTACAGTAAGTGAATAGTAATACTATAAAAGGAAAGGAAAGGCTTACACTGTAAACAGCTTGCGCAGTAATATTAAGAATTCTAAGCATCAGAAAAACTTATGAGTGATATTGGCAGGGTACATCAGTTATAACATTTTCACAAAGCAGGAGCAAACTGAAGAATGGGTGCTAAAAATTACAAGAAAGATTTGAACAGCATGGAACAGGCAAAACCCAGGAGCTATATTATGACAACTTAAGAGATGCAGAGGTTGCTACCTCGTCTTAAGCTCCAAATTCTCTGTGAGCTGAGCAATAACGTTTCAGAGAGGTGCAAACTAGTGATTAAAAGCATTGTTTAAGGGTGGAGTCCTCATTCCTGAAATGTGGTTTTCATTAGCTTGTTTTCATTATTTTATTACATGGCATGTGATCTTTGCTAGCTACTATAAAGTATTTTTACTATAAACTATTTATTATAAACTATGTTTGCCTCTGAAATACAACAGACACTGGGACATTTATGGTGGTTACATTATTTTCCTTTGAACTTTTTTAATTGCTAGTCTCTGCAAATCAAAATGAGACTTAAATGTCTGGCTCTGGGGTTGGGTTTTTTGACTTGTGAAGCTTATTATAAGATTCTGTGATGCCAGAAAAAGCATTCCTTATTAACTGCATTCTTAAATATATTAACATGACAGGAAAATACTAAAACTATTATCTGAAATGAAAGAAAATTGCATTAGATGCACTTTAAAACTGCTGAAGCAAGAGGAAACTTGCAAATTGCTCTCATGCAGATATGTTACTTTAGGAGAAAAATACTTTCTCTTGAAGCTGAATTAGAGGCAACACTGAAGTACTACTCTAAAGACCTAAATCTAAATTAAATAATGAGATTTGTATCTCCTGATCATAAGCATATTTTTAAGCATCACATTTTAGAATAAACATTTGTTTACAGTACAATTTCTTTTCCTCTAAATGTTTTATCCTGAAGTATAAAACTGAAGGAAGCCTCTGTTTGGAATGTAACCAAGAACAACATGGATACATATCAGTTTGTGGCCATTAGCCCAAGGAAATGTAATACCTTCCCCATGCCACATTACAAAAAGGGAACACATATAACTCTTTTGTTAAGACCCTGGGTTAAAAGCTGTATACATTGCTAGAGCTTGGGAAAAGCCTTTTTAACATCAAGTGTACGATCTTTAGTGCTTCAAAATAGAGTAGATGGAAACCAAGAGGCAAATATTATAGCTACAGTTTATAAACTATGATAAAAAAGTCTCCTAAATATGAGCTTAAGCAGCTAAAAGAAATTCAGAGGCATAAGGACGCCTTGAGTTGCTACTCTGTAATTCCTGAAAAGGAAAAACACATTTACTTACATTAATTGACTCTATTTGTCCAAATTCTTCAAACAAGTTAGTTAAATCTTGCTGTGTAGCCTTCTTGTCCACCTGACCTACCCAAAGAGTAGTACTGCAAACTGTCAAGAGACACATTCACATCAATTAAAATACTTATGAGCTTATGAGATGCTCTATAGCATGAATATAAAAGGCTTTACAATTACACAGCAATCACTGATCAAAAAAGCATGAATACTAAATCTATTACTTACTATATAAATACATCAACAAAAATGTTCAAGGTTAAATGACATCAAACATACTCACTACAAGTGTTCATTCTTGTTTCATTTTCTTTTAAACAAAATAGGTGTTTGAATAGAAATTAAAAACTAAAATTCTCTAGATTATCAGCTAAGATAAACTGTGTTATAAATTACTTCTAGAAAAAAAAAATTATTCTTTCTTCTATAAAAAACTCCATGCCTCCAGGATTTAAAGTCAAATTAACAAGGTAAGACTAAGTTCTAACTGGCTAGAAGCATACTACAGAAGGAACTTAACACTGCAGTACTATGCACTGCATTTTCACCTGAAAGAAACAGAAACTACAAATTAATTTAACTTGGGGAACATCCCAGAAAGACAAATTTGTCTGTGGCCCACTGAGCTGATAATGTCCATCATACTTCTGATTCTTGTCAATTCCACCACAAGCCCAGATCCCTGCAACTGCCTTCCAAATGCCTACCCTTCCTCATTGCCAAACATGAACTTACTGAAATGTGAGCTAAGACTTCCCTCTCCCGTATGTACGTGATTCTGATTCCTTTGGCTCCCAAATATTACCCAATCTATGTGTGCAAGCCTTCACAAACTCACAGCAGTTACTTCCACTTAACACAGGGTGATCTAAATCAGCATGACATTAGTGTAATATTGGTGGTTTTCCTCAAATATCTTACTATCCCGAATAATCTAGGACCTTAAAGGATCTAAAACCAGACAACCTGGACTTCTTGGGCTGCCCTATCCTGAACCAAGGAAACATTCTTTCTTCATCATCATTTTGATACACCACCTATCACTTCCTACACCAATCCTGGTGCTACAAACTGGAAAACAGAGTTGTGCATTACTCTGTCAACTGGCATTTTCAATTGACATCAGTACTCTGCAGTACTGAGAATGACTAGTCTGAAGATTTGGCTTGCTCACATGCTTGTAGATGGCTGTTTTGTATCTCACATTGTTAAGCTCTATGAAACAATTCTTCAGATCTCAGCAAGTGATAAGAGTGGCTTTCACTGAAAAAATTCCATGAAGTAGAATGCTTGTTGTTGGGTGAATTACCTATTTATTTACTTATTTACCTCACCCCAAAGTTTCCACACTTCACTTAGCCTTCTTAGTATCTTTACACTTCACAGGACACCAAGTGCTGCTACTGTTCTTCACATTACTTAACATCTCTCTCTCTCGGTTCCCAACCATTCTGATTACAGCTCCCTGCTTTGCAGACTACTAGGAAAGTATACACCATTAAGACTGATTTGCCTCTCTTCGTTTGAAAAGCCAGAGAGGAAAAAAAAAGCATGTAAACTGTAGCACAGTCCCAAGTTTAAAGCCATCTTGGAATAATGTAGAGTATTAATGTGAAGAGAACACAAAGCTCTTTCACTTGCAAAAAAGAGTTTTGAGCTGCTTATCTTGTCAGATAAACTATATAGTGTTAAGACACACAATAAATGCAAAACTACATCAAAAACTGGGTACTCAAAATACATTTCCTTTGATTTAAGTAACTGGGTGGATAAAATTCTTTTTCTCCTTACTATCTTCCTTTTTTTTTGTATATAAATTCTCTATAGCAATGACACCACTGCACTCTGCAGAGGCTGAAATCCAGTTGGTTTTTGAATACTTTTTCAAGATATAACCATTATGGTGTCTTACAACAGCAAATTTCACTCGCTTTGGCTCTACTTTCCTTAGAAAGAACTTTGAAAAACACTGTAGAAGTTTTAAAACATGGCCTCTAAGATATCCAAAGTGTTCAAAGTGTATACCACAGGTTTTAACATCTTATCAGTGTAACAGTTCTCAGATCAAGCACTGAACATCTTCAAATGCCCCGTTAAAGACAGCATTAAAGAGAAAGCTGATTGTAAATTAGGGACAGCCCTGCTGCACTTTCTTAAGAAGAAAAATCATTGGTGCAATGGATGCTGTAAAAACAGCAAGAAACATCAGAAATGAAACTTGTAAGTAAGAATATGGTTACTGTATTTTGCTACAACACTTTAGAAAAAAACCTTGTTCTTTCATGAGTGACAACAAAATTTTTTTTCCCTTTAATCCTACATTATTAACATAGTAAGCAGGTGCCACTTACCACTTAGTGTTTTTGACCGTATGGGAGGCAATCCCTTTTTCTGACGTTCTTTTTCCCTTTCCCTAGCTCGTCTTTCACTGGAGTAGGACCGAGATGACTTTCTCTTCCTTTCTCTTGATCTTGAGCGTGAACGTTTTCTGTGTTTACGTTTACGAGAACCAGACCGTGATCTAGACCTTCGTTTTCTTGGTGACCTACAAATTATATAATTTTAGTATGCAGAGTTAAAAAAATATTCTAACTTAGTTGTCTTTTAACTACAAACTTCAAGCACTACAGAGACATTTCCATTATATTCACTCAAATTGCTTTAGGAAAAAAAACTTAATGCCATTTCGGTGATGAATAAAATATACACCCTAAAGCAAAGCAAAACACATTCAAAATGTTCTGTTCCACTGGCAAAGAAAGCCTTTTCTGTTACCTGAACAGGTCTTAAAAAATTTCAGGTAAATGAACTGTCATACAGAAAGCCTACAGCTAACACACAAATGAACACTTATTTTCCTTGACAAAAACTGCTCATGAGCATTTTGGAAGATACAAAATTGAGACTGACAATCACAAATTGCAACTTTTTTTTTCAAAAAACCTTAATTTACTTAATACAAGCTTATTATAAAACCTTGAACGAGATCTTGAACGAGATCTTGATCTTGAACGAACAGTTGATTTCTTTTCTTCTTGTTCAAAAATCTCTTCTTCAGCAATATCCTGAGCTTCATCTATATCCATGTCCTGAGGTCAGACATAAAAGATGTTCAATAACACTTAATAAATATACTCATAATATATATATGACTTGAAATCATGTTAGCATGTGTTTTCCTTTCAACTTCTGTAATCAAATTTTAAATAGTTTTACCTGTTGTTGAATATCCATTGAATCATCAACATTTGTTTCCACTTCTAAAAACTGCTGTTGACTACTCCCTTGTGATGGTGATGCAGAGTGCTCTGAACCAAAATTTCCTTCTTGATTCTCCTCAGGGCTTGCCTAAATAACAGGTAATATTCAGTAAAATCCTTCATAAATAAAAACACTTACTGTGTCAAAATGTATTATCACATGGAAATAAGACTACTGTAATACTACTGTGACTCAAACAGTATTTATCAAGTTTCTCCTATTTGCCCACTTCCCATTAATATGAAAGCTGAACTGGATGTCACTCTACTCCATTCCATTTTTGGTATCATCCTTAAATACAAAATTTAAAAAATAGTTAACTAATATTCCTGATTATAAAAAAGATTAGTATCTGTTTGCTGAATCAAAAAAACACAGCACACACAAAGTACATGATTCAATTTGTTGCTCAATCCAACTGGCTTTCAAAGCAAATATTCACAGGACAAACGTAGCCATATGTACAGTGACCCTGAAAGATACCCACTTGTCACCCATTCACATGCACTAATAAATCTTATTTTGATACTAATATAATAAAAATATTTGCAATATCAATTGAACTAGTTTAAAAATTTACATTAGTCCAAACTTTCTTGCACTGCATGATTTAATAAGTGCTTACTAAAAGATAAGTGTGTTATGTCATTTATGCCAATGTACCAATTACAAAAGACCTAACAAAACATGCAGTTCTGAAAAGCCGCCAAAACTAAAAAATGTAGAATACTAAATGCATTGTTGATTTGATAAAGAAAAAACTGTAGTGGCCTGTACATTGCCTGAAAATACAGATTTGGAATAAATATCTCTAAGATACAAAATAAATTCAAGAACTAGAATAAATGAAAATAAAATACTCAGAAATGCTACCAGGAAAATTTTGAAGAGCTTTTAATGAATAATTTCTCAGTAAATATGTGACTCTATTCTTTAGCTCAGATTCTTTGACAGAATGAGATAGTTATTAGACAAGACATAAAACTTGGTGAGAAAAATGAAGTTATCTGCAATATCTATTCTGTCTTTCCTGTAGAAACAGAGCATAATCACTTCAGTGCTCACCTTATTCTTTCTGACAACAGGGGAAAAGCTTTTTTCCCCATGTAAAAGCCCATAGTTCAGCCACTCCGAGCTAAAGAGTACTGTTGCTTAAGAGAAGCAAAATGTACACCCACACATTTAGTTGTGGGTTTTCATCTGCTTTTAGCACTTTTTTACTCTTATTGCACTTTGCAAGTTTCTCTTAGATGGTCATCTAGTGACAAATGCTTTCATTATAAGAGAAGTGTCAGCCACAAGACCATTTTTTTGTCCTGAAGTATGATTTATCAGTGGAGAACATAATTACAACAGCCACAAGATGGAGTTCTTACCTTTTGAGGCTGCTGCTGCTCCAAAAGCTGTTGTCTGAGATGTTCTAAATTTTGTTGCTGTAGCTGTTCAGCTAGTTGGTGAAAAAGTGAGTTGTTCACAGATTCTGGTACTAAAGGCCTAAAAAGAAATAATTTAAATAAATTTTTAAAACCCCCAAAACACTACAGGCCTTCAAAATTGAGTTTCAAGTTTAAATAAGGTAAAATAATGAGGACAATGTATCTAGTTCCACCTTCTACTATTCATCATTATCACATTAACTCTATAGCAAAGCAAAGAACATGCTAACTTTAAGATAAAAGTCAATGAAAATTCTGTCACAGAGACTTACAATAAAATGTATGTGTTTAATTTCAGTAAACTGTCTTTCCCCTTTCTACTCTTTTAGTGTACTTATGCTCTGAAATAAACATTTTCCTTATTTAATCCTAATGTTGAACTAGTCTCAGGCAAACTTCAGCATTTTCCACAAGAAACATTGCTTGATCTTACAGTTGGGAAGTGGGAGTTTCCTTTTTAGGCTCTTCATTTTGTTCAGATTCTTCCCCAAAGTCAAATCTGTCCATTAGCGTCTAGGAGAAAACAAAATAAGCATTACTGAATAACCTCTCACATGTCCATTTACGGGTATTCACTTTTCAAAAGGAAAACATTCTTACTTCTCAACTTAAGTAGAAAAAAAAAAGTTGGGCAAATAACCTTAATAGAAAATTAAATGTCATACTGCTACTGCTACCAAACTCTTGAATGCATCAAATACAAATTTTGTCCCTGGCTTTCTTGAGCTCTGCTGTTACAAGCAGAACCACATGTTCTTTTCATAGTAACTTAACAGCTTAAATAAAGATTGATTTTATGTAATGGTACCTTTAATTAGAAGAAATTACTATGAAGAGGCCAACTATTCAATCCTTTGGCAATCAGCAAACTGCTCTGCTCATATCAAGAGAAGACCTACAGCTTGATTACTTCACAAAGAATTACTGTATTTTCACACATGTGTCATTTAGACAACCTGAATTCCTTCAAATATACAGCTCCTTGAAAACAACTTCTCACACAGTCTGCAAAGAAATCAAAGCAAGCAGTTTTCATGTAAGAGGAAAAAGCCTTCTGAAGGATATAAAGGTATCTGACAGAGAAAAACTTGGATATTCCTGTTTAATCTGCAAAGATGTCTACATGGAGTTCTGCTGAACTAAAAAAGTTTGTTTATTAATTTTAAAAAGCCCAGAAGCATTTTAGTAGAGTTTACTTTCGTGAAGACAAACCTAAGGAACACACATGAAGAAATACAACAAATGTTATTTGTCAGTGAGATTGCCTTTTTTTCAGCAACTATTTATTGACAGAGCCACGCTAGTAAAGCCATGTCCATGCATCTTTACACCTTGGAAGTTTTCTGAAAAGCAGAACTAATGCTATATTACAAACTGGCAAAACCTCTTCTCAAACCTTAATTTCAGAAGAAAAAAACAAGAGGATAAAAACATAGGGCAGTCATTTTATAATACCACGGCAAAAACATCTTCAGCAACAAGCCATGATGATTCTACAGCCTGTTTTCTTTTACACAGTGCTTTACACACTTTCAAGTAATGGAAACCAGCAAGAAGAATAAAGCATAAGCTAAATAGAAGACTCATCAATAAAGCATTTTAGAACTACTTATTCCAATGAAATAATCTAGTATTTCCAAAAGCAGGACTGAGTATGCCTCTGAGAAAATACAGCAGAAACACAGACCATCAAGCTTAGGTGAAATGGCATGCTAAAAGCCAGAACAACTTTCACCATATATATCTAATCCACTTAAAGCAAGGTGACTGCCTTTTTTCTTTTTATTGTTCGAATATTTTCCAGTGAAGCACTTATAAAATGCCGCTGCTCTGAAAAAAACATATATTTTAGAAAAGAAACCAGTCCTAAATTTAAAATATTAATCACCATGTATCTTTCATCATGACAAAGTAAAGAGGAAAATAACAGAATATGTACTATTTATACATCTGAGAAAATAATGAAAAGAAGTCAACAGTTCATGATATGCAAAAGAAGCATTTAATTAACTGAGGCTAGAGAAAACCAAAGAACTTTGAGCCAAGACAGGTAAATGTGAACCTTAATTTTGGTTTGCATTAAAGTAACAAATTGAGAAGAAAAATTTGAACTGAAAGACGATTTTTACATAGTTTGTAAAATAATACTCTACAATAAAAAAAAATAGAAATTAAACCAAATAAAATATTGGATATCAAGTTTAATGTACCAGATACACACTTGTAAAAAGCACAAGACTTTCCATGAATATGTTCAGAAAAAGCAACAGAAATTATTAAAGACATGAAAAAAGCTTTTTAGGCAAAAGGAATCAAAATTCTTATTAAGAATTAGGATATTCTCTTTTGAATTTAAAATAAAAGGAACAGGTCAAATGCATAGGAAATGCTGATCAAAAACCTTTACCATGACACAAGAGTATGGTTATATAGCAAGATCAGAAAACACGCACATTTGATCTTGCCAAAACACATTTTTACATAATTTACATGTTAATTTGCACAACTTATTACCACAAGATACAATAGAGACTGAAGAGCTTGAAAACAAAGGATTGGAAAGACTGACAAACGTATAAAGAGTAGGGGTTTTTTTTAAAAAAAAAAGATGGATATTTATGTATTCATCAAAGTATTTTCCTGCACTACTTATATGTGTTGTGCAATTCACCAACATTATAGCATGGAATGAAAACTATGCTTTGGATTGCAATACTTACTGTTTGTTTATTTCTCACAAAGGCTGCCTTTTTTTATGGCTGTATATAAATATCTCATCAGAATGTGAATTCCTTCAATTTGCTTTATTTAAGCTGTCCAAAATTCAAGACAGCCACATGTATGAGTTTACCTATCCATGTAAATGCTGAAATTGAAGTCTGAGGAATAATGTCATATTCTTATTTACTTTTTGTATATAAACATTATGGTAGTCCCTATTAACTGATGCATTCATTCCCTGGGATTGTACCTTACTCAAGCTGATGGTTACAACTCTGATACAGGATGAGTACAGGACATTTTTTTCCCGAAATATTCTTACAGCCGCATTTCTTTCATTAGCAATGACAACTCTTAATTACAAGATAAATTGTCCTAAATCTTTAAACTGAGTGCTTATCAGTCTGAGCAGCTAATTTCCTGAAAAAGAGATTATCTGTGTTAAGAAAAAAAAAGGTTTTTTGCTTCTCCAACTTCCTTATTCTTCTTATTTATTCACCCCAGGACTATCCTACAGAGATTATCTACTCACAAACTATTTCTTCCAAAGATAATAGAACAAGGTTTATTTATTTTTTTTATTTCTTTATTAATCTTTGAGTAGAAGTTCTTCCTTTTTTAATTTTACTCGTATTATATTACTATTACTGTAACTGCCACAATGGTTATTGCTACCTCGCAATCAATTATATTAGTTTTCTTAAATTCCTGCGTTGTGGTTTTGGGGGTTGTTTGTAGTTTTGTTTTAGGATTTTGTTCCTGGTTTTGATTTTTTTTCCAACACAAAGTTTCTTTATCTACAGGCTTTGTTCATTTGGGGTTTTTTACATTCTGACATCCTTTAAAAAATGACACAGGTCTATAGTCTTTACAGTCACAGACTTACTTATTCAGTGAAATCACAAAGAAGTTTTCTTGGCATTTAATTTATAATGTAAGAAAATTACAAATTCCACCACTTTACTCTTCTGAGAAAATGGTGTATATTAATTTCTGAGCATTTCCCTTATATTACCTTGTAAGAAACAATTCTCATTGCTGTAGTACAAAGGGTGAGGAAAAATAGTAACATTGGCTTAACTTTGCTAAATCAAATCATTACCATATTCAAAGACTCTCATGGGTCCTTTCCAACTTCAGATATTCTATGAAGTTCATTTAGCCCTAAACTCATATAAAAATAGTATTTCATTTACACTACTGTGTCCAGACCTTTTCTTTGCATTTTCAAGATACGGCTTTGTGACTTTATAGTATATTAATGTATTTTTAACATTTCAAAAGTAAAACAATAAGATCCAAAAGAACTTTTCACTTACGTATACTTCAATAATAAATACTTCTTCAAATTTCTATTATTCTACTTCTACCTTATTAAAAGAGACACTCTGATCCAGTGGATTAAGTGTGTTAGCAGCAGCAGCCGCAGCTGTAAGTTGTGCTGTGAGGGCCTGTAACTGAACGACAAGACCAGCATCCAGGGCTTGAAGTAGCGAAGGCTGAGGTTTCTGCTGCTGTATCTGCAGTGTCTGTATCAACTGCTGAAGCTAAAAGATAAAAGATTGCAAACACACTCAACAAGATTCTTTTTCTTTAAAGCAGAAAAAGAAAGAACAAGATAGTCTTTTCCCCATCCAGTTAGTAAAACAAAGCTCAGGAACGCAAGATCACTAACCTATGCCTATTATTTTGTCTTAATTTGTTTTATTGTGCAGCAAATGTTGTTCCTACTTACTGGCTAATTTGTTTTCTGAGCTGATAAGACATGCAGATGTCTTTGTCCTCCTAACTTGCTCTAACAAGCTGCACAATGATCAGTCATCACTCAGCATTTCCTGCTTTCTAGGGTTCCCCCACTTCTGTTTCTCCAGTTTGATTCCTTCTGACTTGAAAAAAATCTGTTAGCCTTCTCCAGCTTTCTAAGGGCCCACCTACATTAGGAAAATCTGTACGCTGTAATATTTGTAGGAAAAATAACTGCACTGTGGCAAGCTCCATTGTAAGCTGATGCAACCTGCCTCTAGGAATAGCTTGCACTGATGTCTCTGGATTAGTCACAAGCGAAATCTCATGGTGAAACTCAGGTTTGGGCTGATACGATGCAATTTCCCTGTTATGTTACCAAAACATCAATGGCAAATATACAATCCAATTACCTGGTGCACCTTGATTTTCTTACTAAAAATTCCTATCTCTATCTAATCTTTTACAGAAGCTGTCCCAGTGAGGAAATAAAAGTCTTTTTCATGCACAGATCAATTTATCTGTTGTATATGGATGCTTCCACGCTTCCCTATCTTAAGAAAACGGTACTAACCTTATGGAACGAAGCTCACCTAAAGCACTGTGGAACTAAAGGAAGCAGTCCTTTGATATTCCATGAAGTAAACCTCTGAGGCCTTCCTTATCTTAGGTGTTTGTGGAAAAAAAAGTTGAGCAATCCCAGCTAGTAAAAACTATGCTGACATTAGTCACTGACTGCCCTTACATTTATATTCCAGCTCCTTACTGGGTTCCCCACTGAACTCTTAGAGGCTTCAATCCCTCCCTTCCTACTAGGCCACACTAGAAACAGCAAAAACTGATTATGTTGAACTTCTTTTCCACAATGCATCAAAAATGTGTGACCCTTTTTCAAAGTGGTTTTACAGTTACCTTCTGACAACATGAAAGAATTTTTCCTATTCTTTTAAAAAACAGTTACACAGATCCCTTATAGAGCAAAGCCTGTGAAAATGTTTCAATTGTTGTTCTACCTCAGTAAGAGCTTTCACTGATTACTGCGATGAGCAAAGCCCTCCCATCTTCGCTGATCCACAAAAGATGAGAAAATACAGCTAGTTCACCTTGTGCATTGCTCTGAGTAGGAAGGAATCAAACTGAAGAAGCAGAGATGGAAATCCTAGAGTGGAAAAATCCTGTGAGATCACCATTCTTGCTGTTTTCACATTCTTGTTGGTCACATCTTTCTTAGACTGCCCTCTCCTATGTCTAGACTCTCAATTTACCTGCATGCATTCTCACCCATAAAACACAATTCTAAGATTAAATAAAGGTCTTTGAAACTGAGGAGTGGGGGAAAGGCTGTGGCAGACAGAGTGGCTTGGAGAACAGGAACACAAAACATGGACAGCATGGAAGCAAACGTCATAGTTCCTCTACCAATCCTACACATCTGCACGTACATATTTCTTGTGTACCTGGTCTTCATATTTCTGCTTAAGACTTTAAGATAAATATCTGTATGTTGTTTCTTTGTGATCTGCTGTCTTAATTCCCTTCTCAGCTTCATTTTTAATCTTGCTTTATCATTTTCTTTTTATTTAGGATATTCTCTAGGCAATAATCTTTAAAACTGCCTTGCTAACTTTGCATGTATTTCCCCACTCTCATTTCACATCTCTTCCTTGTTTAAGAGCTACTCTAATATTTTTCCTCCACATTTCACAGATTATTTCCCAAACTCATTTTGCTCTGCTTTTCAGTGACTTATCAATTTCTTTCAGAGTAAAGAGGTGAAAATACTCCCTTCACTTGATCAGGAACAATGACAGACTACTCAGCTTAGTTGAATGCTGTAAAACATTATCACTAAGGTGTTATTGTCAGCATCAATGCTTTGCAACAGTTCACTGATGAGTGCTTCTCATTCATATTCATGGAATTGTGTTTAGTAACCTGGTAGGTAAAACAACCCATTCCTCAGTTCAAATAAAAATTACCAAGCCCAAGATATGTGAGTGCCATTGCTCTAGCATAGATTGAAAAACAATGACCTACATTTTTACAGAAAGTTTGTGCAAAACTTATGTGACTTATGTTAAGAGGACGAGCAGTCCTTGTGATACTGGACATCTAGACACTTTTTTAGAGTTGAGCATTTGAAAACTGAGGAACATAATAACTTCCAAGACCTTATTTCTGAATGATGCAAAATAACAATTATGTTTAGCTGATGGAAAGATAAAAAATGCATCAACAAATCATACGCTTCCTGAACATGTTCATTCCCATTATATAATTCTGTACAAGAGCTGAAACGTTTAGCTCTTCTTGGAGCATTTGGCAGAGAAATATGGTTTAACTTGCATTCCATTTTATACCTATGTCCATAAAATGTTAATGCTGCTCTTGATTTAGTCATTTGCAAAACTATATAGTGAAGTTTGTATTGCAGATCATCTTCGGTGAAGTCACTCTCTGTGATACTTTTAAGGAACAAACAGAATTGGTTACAAAAGGTAACAAGAAGTTTTACTTGGCCTAGAACTTGTGATGAACAACCTCATGGCATAGTTAATATGGATTCTGGACACTAAACTAAGAGATAATCATGAAGGCATTCCTTAGTTGTACCAAAAGACATAAAGTATCAGCCTACAAATTAGTTACCTGTTGGCCTTGAGGGCTCTGTAAAATCTGTGCAACTGCAGCAAGGGTGTCTGTGTTAGCAATCTGAGATACCCAAGGATCAGGTAAACTCTGAGCCACATTGGCTGGAGTAACTGGAGTCACAGGTGTTCCTAAAAAAGAGAAAATCCAATATGCCAAATTTAATATACAGACTTAAAAATAGTGTTGGAGAAGAAAAAACGCTGTTGTTATTAAATACTGAGAAAGCACTGCATTAACATCAAGTGAAACCATTTTTCTCAAATACATCTAGAGCTCGTGGAAATAAAGCAGACTCACATCAACATTCCTCAAGCAGCAGAGACTTAGTTTGTGTTACTGTAGTTCACAGCCCTTTCCACTATTGAAACTCTGGGACTACTAACAAAAAACACTGATGAAGGCCAAGTAAATAGGTTTCACACAGTATGCCAAAATGTTAGTGGAAATTAGATATACTAAAAGGTAATTGTTAGCAATCTATTTGTCTGCTAGTCTGACTCTCACTGGACTCGCACTTCATCCCTTGGAGGAGCCTTAAGGATTCTACTAAAAACTTCAACCTGCATCAGCTCGATTCATGAGCATTGCTCATTTTATTCTTTTTCTCAAGAGTAACACTGAGACTCAATCAGCAACCTGATAATTAGCTTCATGCCATAATCCAGAATAATCCTCCACCCCTGCAAACACTTTTGCACTTACAGCTCAGAAGTAGAGATATACTGATGAGTGTTAAATATGACTAGATTACTGTTTTAAAAGGCAACTGGCACCAGAATTTAAGACAATGTCACAGTGGAACTATTATTTCAACAATATAATGTAGTCAAACTAATAGAAATAAAAAAAATACTGAGCTAGAAGATGCAGCAAGGCAATCCAAGAGCTGAAACTTCCATATACCTACTTTCCCAGTGAAAACTAAGGTGGATTTGTCCATCTCACTGCTTTTCAGCATGGCATCAGCAAAAGGTGGGTTACAAAAGCAGGTGAACAGCTGGTGCCAAAACCCAATTCCCATATGGACAATTTCCCATACACCCCAATCGTGAACGAAAAGATCTCCACAAAGTGAAAAAGTTGAAAATCCATTTCCCTGCAATCTACCTACATAAGTAAGGAAGCTGCTTGGAGCATAAAATGATCAAGTCTGCATTTATTATAATGTTTCTCTGTTTCCCTGATCTCAATGGTGGCTATAACAGACTTCTTTCTAGCATTCATTTGGTTTATCTAAAGGAAAACAGTGAGGTATTTCAACATGGTAACAGCCAACATACCACAGCTGATGAAAGTGTTTTGATTCAAAGTACAACTTCAATCTGTTTTTGTTTACCTGGTGTATTGTTGCTCATGGCAGCTGTAGTGCTGGGCAGGACAGGGGTCACAACGGGAGGAGGAATTCCTGCTGCCATATCCAAGAGAGGCTGGATAATTTCACTCTTGAACACATTATTCTTCTGCCATAAATTCAGCACTCTAACAATTTTACTCTAAAATGAAGGAAAGATAACAAAAGACCTGAGTCATGCTTATCTTCTGTAATTCTCATTCTGGAATTCTTAACTAGCAAGGTCAATCTGTCCAGATTGAAGCACCTTCAGGTTTGCAAAGAGTAAGAACTGCAAGAACTGGGTCACACCCAAGATGTCTGAACTATGGCCCTGAGGCCAAGCCTAGACAACTGTGAAGAACCACTATACACACAGTAACATTCTCTCAACTGCAAATGCAATCTCTTAAAACAAAACAAAGGTCTCTGGCTCTTTTGTACCTTTACTCTTGTTAGCCAATATGGAAGGAAAATAATTTTAAGGAAGCATTCTAATACATTACTAATAATTAAAATAGTGAATTATTAGTGTAAAATTTTACAGTTCGTATATATGAACGCAGTTCTGATCTACCTAAGAACCCAGATCATTTATATACACTGAAAAATGGGCATATACTAGTAAGACTGTTAAATATTTTTATTAGAAAAGCAGCTTAATATTTTTCAATCTCTCTTGATGAAGTGAGGAATTTGGAAGTTTAAACTGGAACACAATTACCTGCCTATTGAAAATACCAGTAATATTAAAAAACCCAGCTCATGAGGAAGGAAAAAAAGAAATCAAAATTAAGACTTCATACAATTTCATTAGCTATAATTTGTTCAGCTTGTATTTCCATTACATTTCTTTCTATTACAATAGATGCAATCTATTACATAAACAGATCACTGGTTTCATTTGCTTCCAAATGTTTTTAAAGTTTCACTTCTACCAAAAGGCAAGATTTTGCTTTATTTTGGGGGAAAAAAAAAGTCAGTTGTATTATAAAGAGCCGGAAACTCTTCACAGGATCGGGTGTTTGCTGTCAGAAAGACAGTTTAATTACTTGAGTTCTACAAAACATGAACAAAGAGTACTTAACTGCAGTGTTCAAACCAAAGAAAAAAGTTTTGCCCAACTGCAAAAGGTTACTTAACTTCGACAGAGCGAAGTGCTGAATTTTCACTGCATGAAAGATGTAACTTAGATTTCCCTTAAAGAAATCTCTGAAGGCTTCCACTCAGCATTATGGCATGTGAGCCTTCCTTCTTTGAAAGCTTTGTTTTAAAAGCAGTCCTTGACAAGTTCATCAAAGGCTCTAACTTCCCTCTTCTATCCAGAACAGGAAAATAAAACTCTATGCCTCAGTATCCATCTCTCCCTTGCACTTTTTCTGGGCCAGACAAAGGAATCAGTGGTGTGGTTTTGTTGTTACTTTAAATGAAATGCTACTGCACTTCTGCTTGATTTAAAAACATATTACACATTTGTTCATGCAAAGACAATTGCTGTATTTCTCCATTATGCCTTTTAATCAGATTAAACATCAAAATGCTATAAACCAGGTATATATCTTGGTCTCTGACAGCACATTTTGCTGGGAGAAATACAGGGTAACAATACAGGGTAACTACTTTCACAGGACAAAGACCTTCCTATAATACTGAACCCATATGCAGCACAGCAGGAAGACTTCAGATTGCAAAATACATTTTCCCTTAACTGAGGTGAAAAATACCCTAGAAATGAACGTGACAGGAATTTGGTGGACCATAAACAGACTATGTTTTACTATCCCTCTTCACATCAAACACGTCCAATACAGTACATTAATTGCCATGCATTAAAATATCATGATAAGTGGTGCTATTTTTTTACCCTACAATAAACTGATTATGTATTTTTTAAAACCAGACACAAACTGAGTATTTGCACCCTTGTTCCAATCCCTCCTTCTTCAGTAAGTCAGACTATTTCTGTGTATCTCCCAAAGTAGGAAGCTAAATGATTATACAAAACACACTAATACTGCTTAAGATATACAACTAAATGAATAAAAATGTAAGTTAACTGTCCTGCCTATGTATACATAGAACACTGTAAAACTGGAAGCAGCACAAGTTAATCAAGCAGATAAACATGACTAGGAAAATGTCATTTAACTTAAATAACCTGTTCAGCAACATCTCAGAACTCAGTTACAGAAGAGAAGACCAACATCTTTAGCACAGTTTTTCCAATCAAGTGAAATTTGCAGATCTCAACACATTTTCCTGCAGAGGTCCTAATTACTCCAAAAAGGCAGGAATCCTAAGATAACACAATGTTTGAACTTGCCTTAGTCACCTTCCATGGATACCTTGGGTTTTCAGATCTTTAGGAATGCATACAACTATTCAAAAAATAACCTTTCTCTTCCTGTAGTGTCCTGCCTCATTATTACTTTACTTCATGACTCTGTTACACAAATTTTTGTGAAAGTAATGCCCTTAGCAGTCTTCATCTTTTTGTAGTTATTCAGTGTCCTAGTTTAGCAGGTGGGACCAGTTAACACTGTGTGGGGGTGATCAAAGCTGTGTATTCTACCCCCTCTATTCATTCCCCAAGGACAATGGACCATTATCAGCAGCTGCCCAGGGAGTCATTATCACCTTCACACCCAGCCTGGGGGGGTGTGGCTGCTTGTGGGCCATCAACAGTTCAACAACACCCCCTGGCTCCCAGAGTTAATCACCCATTGTGTGAGTCCCCGCCCTGGGGGAGGGACTGGGTGCTTTCTGAGGGTACATAAGTGGTGGGTAAGAAGACCTCAGGAACCTCTTGTCAGATCCAGAGGAGTGCCAGGACCTTGACATGAGGAGACCACCACTCTTGACCAGACTACAGCCATCACCTGCACCAACAGGTTTTTCACTTCCTTTTGCTCTGGACTTGGGGGAACCACAGGGGTCTCAGCACAAGGGCTAACAAACCCCTTTGGATTGTGCCCCAGGACACTGGGTTATACTGCTGGGTTTTGTGAGTCGAAAGCTATTTCCCTTTGTGTCAGTGTATTTATTGTAATATTATTATTAAATTTTAGCCTCTGACTTATAATCTCTCTCATGGTGAGTTCATTTCCCCTGCTGGTTCACCTTTAAACCAGCACATTCAGTAAGAAGAAACACTAACTAATTTAAGATCAGTGACAAATATGAAGGAATTTAAACTGCCTCACTCTGCTATTCCCAGCCAATCTTTCAGAAACAGAATTTGGTAGCTATCTTGACTGTTGTGATCCACAGAACAGCTGAACTATTGGGTCAGACTATTCAAGTCACACCTTACTTAGTTGTTGCTGAAGCATAGAATCAAAGCATAGAATCAAAGGAAATATCACCTTTCCAAAAGTCTAATTAATCTCATTGGCTGTGTCTCCCCCAATCCTTAAACTCAGACAAGTAAAATTAAGAAATACATATATATGTGCAAGTCTAGAATTACATCACCTCCAGCAAGCAAAAGGTGAGATCAAAATCTTTATTCTTTATAAATAACACACTAAAGATTGTTTTAATTAGAAAAATCTCTAAGTGGTTTACCTTGTCATCACCAGGACAACGGTACAAGTTCTGGAAAGTGCTGATGATGTTATTGCTGAATCTTGGAGCAAATACATCCTTTTCCTGTCCAAACTGATGTCGGGACTGTCTCACAATGGAGTCAATGACATACAGACCAGGCACCTTGTATTCTGGTTTGCACTATAAAGAATGACAATATAAAATAAATGTATGTGAAAAAAAAAACCAAAACATTAATGGCAAAGTAAATATGAGCAGTACTCTCTAATTTTTAAATGGATCCAAGTATTACTAAAATCTTCTCTACTTAATAAATTGTCCTGGAAAACAAACTTTTTCAACATCATCTAACTTTTAATGTTCAAATTATCACATTTATATGCATTCTGCAGATATATAAATGGTTTTAGATTTCCTACCACTAAAAAATTAACTTCTTAAAATCTAGCTATGAAAAAAATTAACACACAGATCACATACCCTTTTTAAATGTACACTATATTTTAAGAGAAGTGCATAAAGCATGACCAAATTCTTAACAGTACAGTTAGACTAGCTGTAAATATAATACAAGATATTTTTGTCCTTCTTTATGATCAAAGTTACCATTAAAGTTAAAATGTATTTATTTTATTTTACATTGTTGTAATTAGTCTGTGGTATATCCTCTCCTGCAGAAGAAAAATGTATTTGTTTCTCTGATAGTATACCAATGGTATTTATTTTGGAACTCTGGACAACTTTCAAAATTTACAAAATCACAAAAAATTTACAATTTATAAAGCATGTCTGCTAACTATAATACTAATTACTTAGGTAATTTTACTTTCTTCACAATTAAGGCTAATTTTTTTTAATTGCAAAGTAATTACACTGCATTACTGCAACCAGTTTTAAGACAGAACACAAAGTGGTTCAAAAATACAACGAAGTCATCTTTAGAATTTATAATGCCAAGGAGGAGCAAGCCTGTGTATCCCCAATATAAGATGAGACAGCTTTTACACACAAATATTTACTTATTTTCTGAGAGAATAATCAGTAAGATAAGTTGATTACTCAGAGAAATTAAGTCTGGCTCTCTAATGGAATAGCCTCACATATATGATTAACTGGTCATTTGACCCCCAAAGCGATGTTTTGCCAGAGAAGAAAACACTCAACCAAAATGACAATAGACCAGTTGAGTTTTGTAAGTGTCAAAAAATGAAGACTGTCATGGGCCTTATTTTGTTTGAAGTTTCAGTAAACTCATGAGATTAATTCTGAAGAAAGAATGCTAGAGCTGTAATCAACAGCAAACCGAGATGGCACTGACATCACTCTAGACAGGTCTATGGTAGATTTAATGGAAGCTACATCATCTTGAAGTGACTTCTTTCAGAAAAACAATCCAATTATCTTCCAAACACATAGTTTAAGTCCTTAGATACCAAATTGGCTTTCATCTGCTCATCTCTCATTCTACTAAAGTAAAAATTTACTATTTAATGTTATTAATAAATTGCACGTTTCACCAAATTGCTCATGAAATACTGAAAAAAACCTTCATCAACACCGCCAAAAGGAATAATTTAATGACTGAGTAATGATTAACAAGGTAATCAATAAGAACATACATCTGCCTGCTCTAACCAGCAATGAACCATGCAGAACTCCCTCACTAACTAGTACTGGGCACTGAAGGCAAATGTGTAAAGATAACTCCTACTCTTTAGTAGCTTTTGGAAGTGTCACAACCAACAAGTCCTACTCCTGACAAAGTGCCTGCCATTCTTTCATTCAGAGGATAAAACTTCACTCCTGCCTCTCAATATAGAATTGCCAATCACAGCTACTACAACTAAAAATGCAGTATTTGGAACTCAGTTCTGAACTAATTTCAGAACGTGAAACTGCAAAGTGCTCCTGATCAGAGATGGGTAAGATGTACACCCGCTCTCCTTCTCCTGTGTTCAACTGTAGCACTAAACAGGGACCAGAGGATATCGATCCCTTTTCACAGAGGTGGAAGAAACCAGAGCCAATGCCCCAGAAGACAACTGCTTGAGAAAAAAGTAGCAGTGTTGGTACACTACTAATCTTTACTATTGCCTTGAAACATACATATGACACCTTTTACACATACAACTGATGTACTACTACATAAGTAACTAATCCATGAATGGTTCTGAGAAAGTTAAAAACAGCAGGCTGAAGCTGTTACACTGCAATTACGCTGCCCAAAAGGCACCACAGAACACACTGGATGCCAAGGAATAAAAGTTAATGACAAAGACAGGCGACCAACATAGAGTAATTTAGACTGTTTTGTAAAAAGGATAACAAAGGAATATTGCATCCAACATTGCAGCATTAACAGCCTAACTACTCTAGAGTGTTTGTCAAAACTAAAAGGCAATTTGATCATAATTTACACCCATTTACAAAAAGAAAAGAAATTCATCACCAAAATGATCAACCAAACAATCAGGTACAATGCAGACAAGATGGAAAGACTAACAAATTAGAATCCATGCATTTCCAACTGGAAGGGAAATGTAATTTTACCCAAGAATAATTAACTGTTCCAAGAAAATAAAGTGCTGTAAAATTCTTTTTTATTCAGAATCTTCATATTAATACTATCATTGTCCCAAAAAGTAATTCTAGTCTAGCCATATAAATATTTTTTGTTTTAATTTACTAGCAGGAACCACTGACTGAAAGTCTGCATCTTCTGCTACAAAGAGAGGATGAGGCTGAATGGTCATCTTCCCTTCAGTATTAAAATCAATGAGAAAACCTGGGAGAAAATGAAAAGCAACTGTCACCAGCAAAACCACAGTCAACTGTTTTGCCATTAGCTGTTTACGTGGGCTATGATGACAGTCTCTTTTAACATTACATGAATACGTACAGAACTAGTCTTGAAACAGTATTCACAGTGATTCAGATCAAAGAACAAAATGAGAACAAAGTATTTGTCTTTCTGCATCATGAGTTATGATCAGCTGCTGATCACTAGCAGAAACTGAATGTGACTAAACCAGAAATAAACTAGTACATGCTAGAAATATTAATCCATATGTATACCAAAAAAACCAATGGTGTCCAATACTTTCTAGTCCAAAGTGAGGGAATTTTTTTGCTAACACAAACAGCTGTGATTGACTTACCTTTTGAATGAATTTCTCAACACTCTGTACAACATGCTTGTAGAACTGAAAAATAAAATAGTATTTCAATAGAGGAGAAAATCTTGTTATTTGAAGATGCAATTACTTGTTCAAGTATACTGATATATTGATAGCAAAACCAGAAGAAAAAACTTTGGGTTATTAAACAGCAATGCAGTAACTACAGCAGAATATGCAGTCTTCCTTAGAACATTTAACGACAGGTAAGAGTTAGTATCACTTTTCCTTGCCTTCTGAAGGTTTTCTTACACTGGATTTTTTGAACAATATATCCTTACTTAGTGAAAACTAGAAGAATAATAGAGTTGTTCCTTCAAAAACATGAGATTATACCACTGCACATGACTGAAGATGTAAGCCTAATGTTATTAAACCTATCACTTGCCTGCATTTCATTTAAATGTTCACTTTAGTACTCTAAAAATAGGAGCAAAGAAGATCTTATAAAATCTACTGAATACTTTTTCTTTAAACTTAGCCTGAGTTTTGTGGGATTTTTTTAAATTTCACACATAATCACAATGGCTCTAGATCATCATCTACACAATTACATATTCTTACTGAAATGGTAAGAGTGGAAGCAAGATTTCCAAGTTGAGTACATGGTAAAACATTTCAGTATCAATTAAATGCTTAATTAATACAACCACGTACCATCATTTACTGCTTGTTTATGCTCAGTACAAGTTTTTAGCATTTTCATTATACTGACACAGACAGGCTTTAACTTACATAGACATATTAAAAAAAAAAGCTCTCGAATTTCACTTTTCTGACATCAAATTGCTCTCTCCCAATTACCCAAAACATCAATATGGATTTCATTACCTGTAAATACACCTGCATTCTCAGCACAGGAATGTAGATAGGAAGACCATAAGTTCAGTCTTTTTTGCTTTTATATTCTATTCCAGCTCTCCAGTTTTCACCGAGTTTCCACTTGTTTCAATGCTTAACACTAATGGCATACTTTTTCCTTTACCACTGTGGGGTGATGGGCCCTGATAAGGCCTGATGATGGGTGCTCCAGCAGGGAACAAAAAGCTTTCAAACTGATGAGATTAACAAAGGGTGGAGTGATAAAAAATAGCATGGCTTCCCTTGGGATATCTTCTATAACTGCTCAAAGGAGCCACGTCCCCTCAGGCATCTGTATCACCCCACCAAAAGATTGACATTTAGTCACACAACCCACATGAAAGAAGAAAAAAAGGTATAAAAAGTGTTAGGAGTTTAAACTCCAGTAGGAGAGGCAAAAATGCCAGTGTTTCTGTGAGGGTAACTGCTGCAGCTTGTCCTGTCTCCTCCTCCTCTTGGAACAATGTAGGGGTGAGGAGACCATGTGCTTTCTATGTTTTCTAACTTTACTTTCTTCCTTTATACATTCTATCTTACATCTTATGCTAACAGCTACTTTGATTCTTTATAAGCATTTCCTTTACTAAATGTGTTTTGCTACCTTAATACTAACAACAGTAACTTGTTTCACACTTTGCTACTTTATATTGGTTACTGCTTTTTGCTATTCTTACTTTATAAGACCAGCTCTGTTTTGCAACTACAGTAACTTGCTTTACTTTCAATGTGCAGTTTCTTTTTCAACATGTGTGTTGATAAAAAGCAGCTCTGCTCTTTCTTTTTGTTTTGTGTTACAGAGAGTGGTGTGCAAGATATTTTATTGTCCTATGTTATTGAGAGAGTGTCTAGATAAGTGCTTCAGGTGGCTGTGTTTTTAGTTAGTAATTCTTTGTTGCCAGTTTCTGTCTGTTGTGAAAATGGGATACATTGCTATATTGTAACTTGAGTTTAGTGTTTGTCTCTGTAGAATGTGTTTTGTGCTGGTTTCTTTTGGGGTCAATTAAATACAATCTTGCAGCTGAATGTTATCATCGGCAAAGCAGAACCCACAATAACTGTCACATATTTGTATTAGTAAATGTTGTTTCGGGAGCGGTTGTGAGAAAAGTTCTTTTCTGGCTTAAGTGTGGCTTCATATTAGAAGTCAGAATCCCTTCCAACCTGTGGGCTGTCCAGTAGTTGACAGTGTTGGGAACATAAGGCTCTGATTGTCTAGAAGCGCTTATTGCTAATAATTTTCTCCCTAGCTTAAGTGTGGCTTCATATCAGAGGTCAGAATCCCTTCCAACCTGTGTGCTGTCAGTTAAAAGACAGACAGTGTTGGGGTACATAAGGATCTGATTGTCTGGGAGCGCTTACAGCTAAGAACTTTTAATTAATACAGCTAAGACTAGAAATCTTTGTAATTCTGCCTCCCTCCTCCCTTTCACGTGACAACCATTTTTCAGTGACATTTTCTGTTGCTCCATTGCTATTTGGCAATTAAATTTTAGTTTGTGGCAGGAATAGTCTTTAATGAGTGTACTAATGCTAAAATTTAAAAACAATTTGTATCCAAGCAACATAAAAACTGAAATCTATGAACAACATGCATTAAAAGGTATGCTAGGAATTTAGAAAAATGAACAGCTCTATTGATCCAAGGCATGCATACATTATAGGGGGGTTGGGGAGAGGAGAGGCAAGAGTGAATTGTAGTTTTCTATTTATTCATCTGTTCACAGTCATGACAGTGTTTCCTTTTGAAATTGAGGAAAAAACCCTGTCTTTCAGATCTGATAGAAGAGTTAAGTTGGTATAATTCTATCTCACATATGACAACCAGCAAATGAAAGTCACACTACAAATTAAGCCCTTTGCTGCACTCCTGAAAATTCCCTCACTATCACATTTGATTGTAACTTGGAAATTGTATACACAACAAGGGAGGGGGAAAGTTCTGAAGGTAACTCTTCACACTATTAAAAAACATTATTTGGACAAGTATGAGAAATGTAGAAGAGGTCAAAAGATTTCTTACCTTTATAGCCTTGATTGCTGCCTTGGTGATCTGTGTCATTTTAGCTTTAGAAATGGGTGGCTTATAATCATTTAGCGAGTACAACTGCCAGAAAAAAGGAAAAAAAGTTACCATATTCTGCAGTTGTAAGCAGTATAAAAATACATTGTTTTTCCACAAGAAAATACCATTTTAAATTTTCATTTGCTTTTATGTATCATGCAAGAAAAGACATTCCTATTTAAGAAAAAATAAAAAAGCTCAATACAATATAATGTAAGATTTAAAAAGCCTAATAAAAGAGAGCAGGTTTTTCTTTGCAATGGTCCCTACATATAACTAGTTTTACCAGCACTAAATACTGCAGACATTGCAGGTTATTTTACAAAATAAATACACACAACACACAAATAGGGTAGCTTTCTAGGGAAAAGACATTAATATACTTGAGTATCTTTATGTAAGCACAACAAACTCATATACCCGCTGAGCTAAATACTTTTATTTTCCGTTAGGAAAACAAATGAGCCTGTAGCAATTTTGCCACTTCAAACAGATGGAAAAAAGTATAGACTTCATTCATTCACTGCATTAACTCAGAAAAGTTATGTACCGGAAGCATTACAAATGCTTAAGCAAAAATCCAGCTGGGTTCTCAATTTTAAACACAGCTTCTTGGCTTCATTAATATCTAACCACCAAAAATGACCACAGCAAAGAGGTAGTCACGTTTTGCAACAATGTTCTCCCCAGATGCACCATTAACTCTATTTTCACTAGTATATCCATCTCCTAGCAGAAGCAATCCAGCATGGAAAGTATTCATGAGGAAGTTCCTACATAGTGAAAATTTACAAGAACTAAATTCACATCTGTGACTGATGGGTGGTAATTGGAACAACTTCCTTCACACTGAGTCAGGACTCGCTCACCCAAGGCTATTTACTTGCTGTGCAAAACTCCAATTATTCACACTATATGATTTTGAACAAAAATGCTGCTCTTTTCTCTTTCAGCTCTAGGTGTTAACAGAGAAGAGACTGGTTAGTATTTGCCACTTTCATACATAAAAAAACCAGATACAAAATGCCAAATCATACTTAAGGATATTCTTGACTTATATTGTATTTTTGTTTACGACACACAGGTTTAGGAAACAAGTTAGATTAAAAATACAGTCCTGATAATGGGAATGACCATCCATAAGGAATTTTTTCATCTCTTCGCTAAAGGCAGGAAGAATTGGAGATCTTCCATAAAATGGTCATTGAAATAGAAACGAAGCCAAAAGACCCCTTTCCTACTACACAGCCTGAAATTGTAATACATTGAATCAGATTAATATTCATACAGATACTGTAACTTTTGTAACCTCCTAGTATTTGCTCAATTTGTGGGAAACTGCGAGCTCAGAAAATGTAGTTCAGAATTATTTACATGTAATAAAGTAAAATGTAACAGTAAACAGGATCACACAGTAGAAAGGATTAGACAATATTAAATATAGGCCTTGCTCCCCATGTTGCTTATAATTTATCACTTTGAAGAAAGCAAGCAGATATTCTTCCATTGTATTTGAATTTCCAAGAGACAAGGATTTCTTCTCCCTGCAAACATGAGATGCTTTTCTTTCTATCCTTTCCTCTCAAAATCAGTTTTAAGTAAAACCTCCTATAGCTGTCAAAAGACAAACCAAAAAAAAAATGGTTTGTCCAAGCATGTGTCTCAGCTTGCAAGGATTTTCATTAAAACTGTGAAATTATAACTCATTCACAGCTGGACATATACTTTTCAAACAACTGTTACTTCTCACTAACACTAATTGCTGTTGCAGAATTTTCTGACTTACTTATGTGCTGCTTATACAACAAAAAGCAATACACTTCTAGAATACAGACATATAAACGCTCCTCACCACCATGGGGAAAAGGGAGAAAAAAGGCAGAAAACCAAGAGTCTCCAATAAGCTTCTTATTTGTTTTATACTCAGAATTCACTGCTCAGCTGCCAGTTATTCCTCAGTGATTACCAATCTGTGGGTCACTCATCCTGGCTACTATTTGGCTGCTTGATGTGCAACTGCCGAAACATTTTGCTTACATTCTGTCTCTTAGCAGAGTCACTTTGGGTATTCCGGGTCAGGGCTCTCAAAGCCCAAAACACTAGTTAGTAAAAGCTATTCACAGATATGTAAGTAAATATGAAAACAGCCTAGATGCTGGAAGCCACCTTGACAATCTGAAAACAATCTCAGAAGAGATCAGCACAGCAGCTCCTTCACCTGTGACATACACAGTTATAAGGAGGCCGAACCTCCCACAGATATGCTGGGATCACACTTGACCAATCCATCAGCTTTGATATAATCAGGGCAACAATGGGGCTGTTCAAAGTTTCAAGAAAGCTACTACACAGTGCTGGGAAACACTCAAGAGTTGCACACAATGGATTCTGAAACATTAGCTGTGTGCAGTCACATAACTTAGCACCACAAAACTGGAATATGCCAGAAACCAACAGGGTAACACAGGCTGTTAGCTAGCATCCTGTTATTTTATTTCAGGTAGCAGAGAGGCCTATGTAGCAGTAACGACTGACAATTCAAGGTAATAGAGGAGACAGGGGGGAAAAAAAAGGAACGAAAGAGTATAAATTCACTTCTGTAGAGACAGATTTTAACAGTCATTAAAAGGAAACACAGATCTCAAATTAGAGTACCTGGAAGAAGCCAAGAAAAGAAATCACACTTGTAAATTATTTTTCCTTAATTGTATTAAATAAATTTTTTATTAACTATAGAACATTTCATTTTGAAAAGTATATTCACTTGGAAAAAATGGTGATTGCCTTGTCCCAGCTGCAGGAGGACCATGCCACATGGGCCCTTTCCTCAAGCCTGCCAGGGTCACTCTGGATTGTATCCCTTCCTTCCCTCAAGCGTATCAACTGCACCTCAGTGCTGAGGCTGCACTCAATCCCACTATGTCATTAAAAAATAGACATTAAATAGTATCAATCCAAATATGGACTCTTGAGGAACTCCGTTTGGACACTGAGCCATTAACTGCATCTCTTTGGATGCTGAAATCCAGCCAGCTCCTCATCCACTGAACAGTTCATCAATCAAACCCAATGTTTCTACTGCTGAGCTTACTAGAAAACCAAGATTTGGTTGCCCCTCTAGTAATGAAAACGTGTTTTTCATCTAGCATAGATGATGTCTTTTAAGACACTGGGCATTTGAAAAATAAGGAGTTAGACACCTATACTAATTTTAAAACTTGTGCTTATGCTCTAGTTCATTTTTCCTGTACACCCTTCCGTACATATGTTCAGCTAAAACAGTTTGCTCTCATTACTTCCTGGTCTTAGTTTTGTAAGGCATTCATGCTTGTTGGCAGAAGGTAAGTGCTTGCCCTCACATAAAAGAAGCCTTTAAACAAACCAGGAAAAAAATGACAACATGGCTAAATAGTAAAGTCAGGGAAACTACCTGAAGTAAAATTACACACTTGAGAAAATCAGTAGCAGTATTCAAAGAGCATGGGTGTGCTGGTTTAAAGGTGAACCAGCAGGGGAAATGAACTCACCACGAGAGAGATTATAAGTCAGACCTAAAATTTAATAATAATATTACAATAGCAACACTGACACACAAGGAAATTGCTTTCAACTCACAAAACCCCAGCAGTATAACCCAGTGTCCTGGGGCACAAACCCAAGGGGGTTGGTTTGCCCTTGTGCTGAGACCCCTGTGGCTCCCCCAAGTCCAGAACAAAAGGAAAAGAAAAACCTGTTGGTGCAGGCGAGGGCTGTGGTCTGGGCGAGAGCGGGGATCTCCTCCTGTCAAGGTCCTGCTGCTGCTCTGGATCCAACGAGAGGTTCCCGAGGTCTTCTTACCCACCCCTTATGTACCCTCAGGGAGCTCTCAGTCCCTCCCCCTGGGCGGGGACTCACACAATGGGTGATTAACTCTGGGAGCCAGGGGGTGTTGAGCTGTTGATGGCCCATTAGCAGCTCTGCCCCCCTCAGGCTGGGTGTGAAGTGATAATGGCTCCCTGGGCAGCTGCTGCTAATGGCCCATTGACCTTGGGGAATGAATAGAGGGGGTAGAATACACAGCTTTGATCACCCCCACACAGGGTTAGCTGGTCCCTCCTGCTCAACTAGGACAATGGGGAGAAGTAGGAGTGACCATAACTCTGCCTGGCAATGTATATGTAAAAGATAATGCAATCAAGTTTGAGAAACAAACAGGACAAAGCATAAAAATCAGCACTTTTCAGAATGGAGAAGGAATAGCAGATCCTTGAAAGTATTTCCTCAGGACAATCAGCATATAAGGATTCATAAGAGAGAAAGCCCTACAAAAAACAACCGTCCAGTTATCTTTTTCGATCTACACACTAAGGAAAAACCTTGGAGTCTTCTCACACCAGAATCCTCCTCAAGGGGGTTTACAAGAAGGTAAAGAACAAGCTCACAACCTAACAAATAATGATGTATTAGAACAGAACTCAAGAATGAAGGACTTAGCAGCCGTGATTCATTAAGTCTCATTTAAAACAGTCTCAATCTTGTACTTCTCAGAGACAGGAAAAGCAACATGCATTTCTGACAAGGGCTCAAGGCAAAAATTAGGAAACAATAGATCAGTCAAAAGTTTGTACCAGAAAAAACTGTATGGATTACTTGAAATAAAGGTTAGTGGGCAGACAGATCACTCCATGAAGCTATTGTAAGGAAAAGCCACATCTCAGTATCCTGTCCTTTTCTGAAAGATTCAATAAGCACACTGAGAAATCACTGATGCAAGACCACTTCAACTACCAAGATACACTTAACAATGATGTCTTACAAAAGACTCCAATGAAACTATGATGTCCTAAACCGGCCCTTGCATGACAAACAGTCCAACCAATTGCTTCTTAAATACAGCCAGAAAACAGTTTAAATAAAGTCATTTAATGTATCATTAAATGAACACCCAGTAGAGTCCTGCTGGTGCCTGTGCCATCACCTATATTGTGGTTAGGACAAAGTCAGACTATCAAAAGTTGCAGAGGAACTTTGGAGACACTACTGAGTAATAAAAAGGCAGACAAATTAAGCATGAGTGCACATGAAGTAGTGGATGCTTGCTTTGAAACTGGCTATTGCCATTCAGGAAAAGGGATCTTCTGACACATTAGACATTTCTTTGAAGGCATCAACTCAAGAGTAAATCAGAAAAATCTCAGCAGTAAATGCAGCAAATGGAATTTGAGAACCACATTATTTAGGTGACTATATCAACCTACAGGGCACTGTCAACCTCTCAGTACTTCTGGAATTTCTGCCCTCACCCTCTAATCTCCAAGGCTGGCATGAAATCATTAGGGATAACTAAAACTGTGGAGAAGCTTTTAAGTGAAGAACAAAGGTGTTTTGGACTCTTCAGCCTGCAAACAGGATTACTAAGAGATGGCATCTGTCAATACAATCTGAACAGTGAAGATCAACTGGGAAGGACTGGACCTGAGAAGCACGAGATGAGCAGGGAGTGCGCAAGAGTTGGGCCGTTGGATGTGGCTTCAGAGTGCCCAGTGTGTGGGGTTGTCCTTAGCCTGGAAGTTGTGCCTACGAGGGAACTGAAACTGACTCACTCCTGAACTGTTATCTCCAACTTGTTAAGTCTTTGCGCTGATACCATAACAAAACACACCCACTGTTTTAAATACCTGTATAAAATAGTCAGCTATCTGTATGTTAGTATAAAATGTAGCTCTCCATTTAAAAGACCTTATTCAAATGAAGTTTGAGCCGTATCACATCAGGCAGCTGCATTTTTTCCACAGTATAAATCCAGTTCATTTCAGAGGAGCGAAAATGAAACACTGTAATCTTTAACTGGCAGATAAAACCAGGAGAAATTTCAGAGGTTCTGAAGTGCAGTAGTCACATTTACAATGTAAACTGAAGACAAAGGACCTTATGCAAACTTTTAAAAAACCCGAACATGCTTTAGAGCTGAGCTACCATATGATTCTGTGAATTATGAAGAAAATCTGCCATTTGCTAGCTACTTACCTGCTTTTCTGGAGAAACATCAACTCAAATGAAACACCACCTCAAAAAGACAAACTGATCAGTATTTCTTTAAACATCTGATTACTATTGAAAGATATTTGACCCACTGACTAAATCTGTTTTTTCTAGTTATCTTCCTAAGATCCCTGTTGGAAGGATTTGCACCATGAAAGCATCTGCATCATTTCTTATGTGAAAAACGAGTAAGTACAGAAATTTGCTGTTGAAATCTGAGGCACTACTGTGGAAAGCAGTAAACTTTGTGAAGGCCCCTTTTAAAAGGTACACTAAGAACTTCTCTCCAAACACTGTGCATCTATCACCAGTTGATAACATACATATTTTGATTACCTATCAAAATTTCATTTAAAAACCATCGTACACATTGATGGATCAATTCATTTTTCCTATTCATTTAGTAACTGATTTTACACCAGAAAAAAATATGCAAATCTAAATAAAATCAAAATTTACCTCCCACTTATCCTAATATCTAAGGGAGAGAAATGGTCTCCTGATATTTGCCCGGAAAAAAGCAGTGATGCAGAGAGCTGTGTATTCACCCAAGAGTCAGTACAAAGCTCTCCTGAGCAGTCAGCACAATACAAACACATTTGGGAGAATGCTGCTGCAGTAAGACAGACTGACTTGGAATAAACTGAAAAGTTAAATCCTGGTTAAAAAACTGAACCAAACCAAAACTGTAAATACCCACTAAAAAAATTATACAAAGCTTTGTTTTGTACTGTCCATTTTTGAACTCTGGCACATTATTCAGAAAACTAAAGGTGAGACATTTCCCCTTTGATGTGGATGGCACTATCACACAAGGATAAGGAAGGAACAAAGACTAAACTTCTAGAGAATGGGTGGTGGAGGGCGGGGATGAGGCAAGTAACACAATCAGTGACAAGTCACAAGGAGTCTGACTGCAATGCTAAGGGAAACAATTTTACAACTGTTAGCTCAGGTTTTCAAAAAACCCAAGTGTTAAATAATTAAGTTAGAAAGAGCATTAATGTATGATGTCTGTATGGCCTTTTGGGAATAATTTTATTTTCCTCTGTGAGAAAAAGTACAGGCAAAGTAAAGAGAATACTTTCAAGTTAAAAGTACCAGTGTTTTTTTCAAGTCAGCACAGGAGCATACATTTGATTTCAATGTCAATGAACATTCACCTATCAGTTTATTCTAGAAATCTGTGGACAAGACTCTATGCTGCCTACCTCAAGTATTCCAGATGACTGAAATGCACAACTCTAAATATATTGCCAACAAAACAGAAAACTACAAAATACAAATGAACATTAATCTTCTCAACCCATTTATAGCTAAAGGTAACATAGATCAAATTTACAGTGCATTTGTTGGGGGGTGAGGGAAGTTGTTTCACTGCTTTCCTGTACAACAACTCTATCCAGCCATGTCCTACACATACTGGCATTCTAATAATTAGGTGTAGAATAATCAATAAATCTTTGATAGAAGCAAGTATGTTTAATCAAACACTGAATATAAATGGCAGGAAAACCTTAAAGGGAAGGCCTGCATGTGAATGGCACTTCAGGGACAAAATGAAGCCACATAGATACAGTTACTACAAATCCTAATTTGTCTCAGTGAAAGCAATTCCCAGAGTCATAATCTTGCAAAGTAAGGATCAGATGCCAGCCAAATGTCCAAGTAAAGCACATAACACCTTATGATACACAGAGCACTGAAAATCTGAAAGATGATTGAAGTAACAGTCTTAACAATGGATTCTAAGACTACCTCTAAACTTGTTCTGTTACTGTTTTAATTGTAAAAATAAAAGTTGCACTAAGTTTGTACCCTAACTCAACTGTACTTGAACTAATATCAACACAGCAGGTCAAACTTGTATCAAATCTCCTATACTCTCAGTAATTCCTCCCCATGTCTCTTTAGTAGATGTGTAACATCTACTCAATCCACCTTGAAATCACACCTCAAAAAACCATCCCTATTTGACTGTACTTAGCTCTCTTAACTCAGCCCTGTGTCACAGCAAGACAGTCAGTAGCATGACTAACTGACACAGAAAAGTGAAAAACTCACTGTAGGAGCTTATATTGTTAACCAAGTCTATTGCTTAACAGGAATGTCATGCTGAAAAATTCTCACAGGAGGACCTGAGACAGAAACACAGGCTCAGGTGTGCTTGTTGATCCTGACTCATGCCCATGCTCTGGGAATAGTGGAAGACCGACTCACCATATAGATATCAAATATCCACATTGCTTCTCCAGATCCTCCGCAATATCCTGAAATTGCATATACAGTCCCTTTTTTATTTACCTTCCACATCCAAAGCCTCCTCAAAGTATTGCTTGGCTCTTGCCAAACTTTGCCAGCCCCAGTCAGCTTGGCTATTTCAAGTGTAAGAGCAGAAGTCTGAGAGCACAGACCTGGGAACTGTTTAAAGCTCCTGTCCAGTTCTGTCTCTGAGCTGAGAGGGAGCAGCCACTCCTACCAGGACCCCAACGAAAGGGATGGTTACTATCAGAGCTGCTTTTTTCTGTCTCTTTCTACATTCTTGTAATAATTGATGTTTATCTCCCCATTTTTTAATTCTTGTTTGCTTTGCTGCTGTTTGGGGGGGAGGTTGTGGTTTTTTTCCTCTCCTTACCACTCCTCCTTTTCTTTGTGCCAGGGCATGTTAGAAAATGTGCTACTTACTAATGAATGCTACTAGTTTAGAGAAAACTAACAGAAAAAGCATTCCATAGATTATGTTTATGAAAGGTAACATACAGTTGTCATTTTAGTGACACTTCCTTTGGAAATTCTAGCTACCTGCAACCTACAGCTCAGTGATTCCTGAGACAGCACCAACTCGTCCTTTTCATAAAAATTTCTAAATTCCCACATATAGGGAATTCATGTAAACTGTTAGCATGTCCAACATCTTTTGGCAAAGCCACATAGTTTAATTAAAATCTGTGCAAAGAAACTCCTTTTTTTTTGTTTGAACCTGTGCTCATTAGAGACACTGGACTTACTGGATTAGAAAACACAGTGATTGACCTCTTCTGTATCCCCAGTACTACAGACCTCTACTCCCTCATCTTCCAGTCATTTCTGTTGTAGCTCAGAAAGTGTATTAATATTTAACAATTTCTCATACAGGCCTGTACCATTTTTTTTTACTGTTCTTTCTCTGTATGCGCAGTCTGACAACATGGTCAGGTTAGGTACAAACCGGACTACACGAGGAATATGATAAAACGTTACAGACAGTGTAGTGAGTTTCTATTTATTTCCTAATAATTTCCAAGACTCTTAATTGTGCTTATGATTCCTGCTGAACCTTGGACAGACATTTCCATTTCAATTTTAAGAATTCATTAATTAACAAATTATATCATTTCAATGCCCATCACTGTGTACATGAAGTCAGGGTTGCCTTTTTCATACTCTCTCCACAACCTGCACTACCACACTAACTTTAGGAAACTGCAGGCTGCTATCAAACAGTCAGTGCAGTGATGTCCTTTTGAAATCCTTCAGTACCAACATCCTGAATAACTTTGTACTGTCAAGAAACTTTTTTGGCCTCATTCTATCACTCTTTCACAGCATTGACAAATAAATTGAAATGCATGGATTCTCAGAACAAAACTATGTAAGATTTCATCATGAAAACAACTTATTTCTGCACATGTCACCCCTTTAGCAGTCATTCATCAATTAAGGATACATTCTCTATGGCAATACAATTTTTATTCAAATTTCTGTGAATGGATCTTCACAATTATTTTTTGAAAATCCAAGTAACATCACCTAGTTCTTCCTGGTCCACATGCTTTCTAATTCTCTCTAAGAACTCTCATACATACATTATTACATGACATTACTGTCTTTCACAGAAGTCATAGCAATTCTTCCTCATTCTAACATATTCACCTGTTTCAAACAAATTCAAATTGCTCTACTTATTTCTCTCACCACCTTCAACTGAGGTATCTTGTCTGTTCTTACACAAGGGAAAAAAAAAAAACAAACAAAAAAGCCCTAGGACTCAATTTTTAGTATCATATCCTAAAGTAAGCACTTCTTCCATACCACTCTCTCCACTGAAGTCAATCAATATTATCTGGAAATAGATGGGAAATTGGCCTCACAGGGATTTTATATACATTTGTTGGTCAATGGGAAAAGTGTCTTTTCCTCCCTTAGAATTCACAGGTTCAAATGCAACAATCTACACAGATTTATTACCTAAATGTACATTTATGTAACATACCCAGAAAAAGACCAGGCTAGCAAATAAAGCCAATTATATTCATAATTCTGTATTTTCCTCTGATTAAAAAAAAATTGTACAGCAAAAAGTAATGATAGTGAGAGGTAAGAAACTGCATAAAAGGCAATATCCCAGAGTACATAAAAGTTAATAGTATTGTTAGTACTCTTTTTCCCCAATATAATTCTAAATAAACCAAGTCCTATTTCCAAATAGAGGAAAAAATATGGGCTTGCTCAAAGATTTAACGAGCTATATGAATGATATGTTGGGATGGGGGGGAAATGCAAAGACCAGATTGAACCAGTGAATTTCTGCTCTGTATTTGTTTTTTCATTTCTGTTAAGAAAAGTCGTCTTCAAGAGAAGCCTGACTGAAGGTCAGCACATTTCAAATTTTCATCAGTCAGTAATGCAAACAATACTTTTGTCATTTCAACTGCAATTCAGAAAGTACTTAAATCTATTGTAAATATCTGTCAAAAGCAAATTCACTGTCATTTACAAGGTAGAACACTACATGTACTAATACATTTACTAAGCTACAGTCTAAAGCTTCTCAAGAGAAGACCAGGCACCATGCACATGAACTTACACCCTCTGAGGATGGTCAGACGCTTACAAAGCAAGTTACAACACATTTCCATGGAAGTCAGTGGCTCTCTACACTTCTCCAAAGCCCAGCACTTAATTCCAAGATCTTTCAGTGCTCTTATTCAACAGGCAGAAGAGCCAGACAGCTGTTCCCCTACTAAAATTCTGAACAAAAAATAGAATTAAATACTAACTTTATTAAAATACAGCTTCATAAGTAATATGTCTTTTTTCATACCTCTGCCACATCTTACAAAGACAAGAAAAGAGTGGCTAGGAAATAATTTCTCATACAGTTTTGCTACTAGAAAACTATGAAAAACTCTATTCTCATGTGATCCAAAGGAACAGATACTCACATAAACAACTATCTGTAACAGCAGCTAAGGAAGTAAACATCTTGATACTGACACTCTAGGACTTGGCCAGTCTCTTAAGTATGAGATTATGAACAGCATCATCAATATCAGTTACACATCTCTCTACTGAAATATTTTTAAAATTTTCTCTGGCTGCTACCAGGACATAACACTAAAAAGGCATCAAATAATGGTACCACACTAACCAGACATCATATATAATGACAAGTATCTGCAATTTCAAAGCAAAAAAAGACAAATACTTAGAAATCAAGTCTAATACATATTAGCTTCACAAATTAGGTAAATTTCGTTCCTATTTCAATAGCATTAAAATAAATCAAATGCAATTGTATAGACAGAAGTAGTCACTGAAATGATTACCAAACAGTAATATCACCACTACTGTAAGTTATCGCAATAAAAAAGGACACTATCAAATAATCTCTATTATGTTACATTTTATATACCCTCCTAAAGTTTCATCTCTAGGAAAAGTGACTTAAATTACATACCCCCAACTCTCAGTGAGCAGGATTTTTCTTGATGCTGACTAGGACCCACACATGAGAACTGTCATTTAAACCCAGTCAGCACCTTGCTGCTCTCTGTGTTACACAGAAGTGTTAAAATATATACCAAAGATGTGCATGTAGGATGACCTGAATAGCAGATGCTCCATTCAGCGTAAGGTATTTCACTTTGGAGAGAAAAAAAAGTTCCTTTCTTCCAGTAATCAACCAAGACAATATAAGTTGCCAAAATCCAACATTAAAAAAGTATAGAATGAGAAGGTTGCAACTTACAGCAACTACCTTAATACAACTATTCTCAAACACAAGTGCAGGACATGTTGTTTTAATGAGCAAATATAAAATAAGTCAACATGCTTGACAGCCAAGTGCATGTGTTTCTTCTATTGTTGCATTTTATTGATTTGTAAAAAAATTTTAAGCAACTGAGAACACTCATATGAAAAGCTCAGCCCCTACATGTCAGTTGTGTTATGCACCAATGCTTATTGTTTGAAGAGGGGATCTGAATATTCATCCCAACGAGTGTATTAGCAACTAAGTGAAATAAGATGCCATGGTAATACAGCAGTCTCTCCAGTCCATCGGATTTCAGCCCACAGAGAAGTCAGGCAATTCCACCATTGCCTTTGCACAATCGTTCTCCTGCCTCTTCTGTTCTGAGAAAACACCACTACGACTTGCAAATCTACTGAATCTGAAAAATCTGAGATAAAGCAACAAAATCCCATTTTGGTTTTCATATATTTGAGCCAACAGCCTATTTATAATTTTATTTAAAGTCTTGTGATTACTACTTTCAAAGACAGCTTCTAAGTTCTGTTGGTACAGTTTGATCTGTACAAATAGACTACAACGGAAAATCAGAATTCAAAGAAATCCTCTGGATTGAACTCCAGTCTCCTGAACTCCATACAACTGTTAAACATGCTTACTTCAGACAGCCTCTGGAACATACTCCATTTCCTCACGGCCATTTATCAGCCATAAAATAAAATTCCCCTTTTTCTCTTCATAGTAACTCAAGATGTTCACTACTTATGAACAAAAAGCTTAGAAAAACCTAAATGGATCACATGAAATAGCTAAATAAGACTGAGCACTTTACCAGTGCTTGAACTTCCAATAACAGAAAGACTGACCAAAAGGTCCAGATAAAAAGAGTATCACACAAGAAAACAAGGAATACAACAGGGGTATTTCGCTTTACACAATTTTCTCATCTTTCCTGCAATATGGCTTGTTTCCATCGTTGTTTTACAGCTAACTCTAAAACACCAAGAGGAAATGGATCAGCTTCTGTCATACTGTCAGTCTTCACAGACTTCCATACAGGAGCCTGGGAGCTGCCCGCACTGGAGGAGCACTCTTTGTCCATGTGGAATGCACTAGTTTTGTAAAGTGTGGCACAACATGGAGTTTAAAGCCTTAGAGAAGTCTAACTACAATCACATCTCTACAATTCTGAGATATGAAATACAGAAACAGATCTTAAACATTTTGAAAATCAGACTCACACGTTTTCTCTGCCAACTGTTTGTACAGCTCATGACAAAAGCTGTCTTGTCATGCTGGTTTCAAAATGGTAAGTCCCTAGATATGGTTTAAAATCCCCTGCATTCACATCAAAACTTCATTATTCAAAATCTAAAGAAAAAAAACCAGTTTATACTGGATTGGATTTCTCCAATCCATATATTTTTATAAATGCTTATTCTTTCCTGTTAAGTGCACCACTTCACTCTTCTAAAAATTAAGAAGCAGTGGTTACTACTGCCTATCTGATAACCAAGTTATGAAGATCAACTTGTTATCATCTGAAGCTATTCCTGTCATGAATACCAGTTTTGTTTTGTTTTGTTGATATGTATAGGAGATTTGGTATTCTGAAAGACTTCCGTCTGATCAGGTCTTTCCACTGGCTTAAAACAATCTGGTTAATACATTCTAAGCTCTTTGGACTTATCCTCTGGAAAAGCCAAAAACATTTCCTATGCACGATTATTTCTCTTTTTAAAACTGCAACCACATCAATATCAAAAGTGTAAAAACCATGCAAGATGATGGATCTTCTGAAACACCTTTCCCAAAAATGCGTGCTACTTCAGTAAGTCCTAATTCAAATATATAAGACACACCTGTTCACTTCCTTGCATAAAAGAAGTGCCCTTTGTCAGCTCTTTTTTTTATTAAAGAATTATTTACTCCAATCTTTCAAAACTAATATTATAGACAGAATCTCACAATAAACAAGCTCAAGGCTACCAAAACAGGTGGCTTTAATCTCTTAGCTGTTGTTACACAACATTGTTTTACTGTTCAGCCACCATTCACTGAAAACACCACTCCTTACTACTACTGCCTCCTGGATTTCAGCTCTGCCACTGCACTTTGGGGAACTTCTTTGATGCCTTCATTTTAAAGAGGAACTCTCTGCCAACCCTTGAAACCATCAACAGCAAACACAGAAACAAAGGTGAGAAGCCTTACTTTCCATACATGTAGTTTATTATATTAAAACATGCATGATACTACTGAATGTCAAAGCTTCAGAAAAACACCCACCTGCTCATATAACCTCAAAGACAGGAGAAAAGAACTCCTACAAGCTCACACAATCAAGAACTATACCCAGTAAAACCAGCTATGTAGGCAAACTCTTAGAAAAAAGGCAGAAAGAAAATGATAAATTTTATATCCACAGCAGGCATTTTTCTAAAAATGGTAGTTCAGTTGCCAAAAGCCTAACAACACAAACAGTAGGCTATTACAAGAAATACACTTTATCAAATACTTTTGTTCTGAATGTTGGGGGTTTTTCCTGTAGGAAAGCCATTTGGTTTACTAGACTCCACTTTTACAAGTGCCACGGGAAAACGAATCATAGACTGGTTTGTGTTGGAAGGAAATTTAGAGACCACCCAGTTCCAATCGCACTGCCATAGGCAGGGACACTTTCCACTAGACCAGGTTGCTCAGCAGAGCCTCACTCAACTCGGCCTGGAACACCTCCAGGGATGGGGCAGAACTTAAATAATAGCAAACTCAAGCAAGACTTTTTAAGATAATTTCAAGTACTCTGTCGAAGACAGTGGCCTTAGGCATGATCTTAGTAAGCAGCTGAAAAACAAAGGATCTGAAGTTATGAGAGCTCAGAAGTGCATTTGTTTTAAACTACAAAATAGATCCATTACTCTCTAAATGAGTAGCAAGTAGAATCTTCAGATATATACAAACTCTCCAGGCTCTTAGGGATCTCATCCAGATGACAGTTTAAGAAGAAATTCAAAGTGTATGTATCTAAGACAAAAAAATAATCAATGTCTGCCCTATACTATTAACTAAAGAAATAAGGTTCTTGAGGAGCAAGATATGCACAAAATAAAATAAAATAGAATAAAATAACAAAAAATAAAATAAATAAAATAAAATAAAATAAAACCACATCCTAACATTTTGGGCCTTTAACACAGCCTTGCATGACCGTGTCTGTACAAGGCCTGAAGTCAAGATCCTGTGGCTGGTGAAATTCTGAGGTCAGATGAGTCTGATATTAAAACTGTAATACTTATTCAGCACACATGGAGTCACCTTTAATCAGGTGAACATCAATGTAATATTTACTGTATCTTGAAGAGAAAAGGGCTTTCTCTTCCTACACAATTAAAAAAAAATAATTGAGATGTTGAGAGCCAGCGAAGTTGAACTCTTGCTGGAAAACAACAGAGTGAAATACATTTCACTGATACTGCTCTTAATGTTCCTGACAGCAAACAGGAAACTAAGAAATTCTTACATATTTTGTTGTATCTTAAGGGAATTCATATAAAGATTCAGTGTTTTTTCTGAGAAGCACTACAGGATTATACAGCGAAATAAAATGGAAGACATTTGCCACATTCACCCCAGAGGTTAAGAACAAAAAACTTCTCAGATGTATGAATGTCCACATACAGATCTGAGTATCACTGAGTTAATTTCTTCTTCTGAAAAAAATCCACAAATATAAGTAAACAAAAATCTTACATCGTAATTTGTCACAACAGAATTTTAAAACATCAGATCATAAATGTGATACCAGATAAACAAAAAAGAAGAAAGCTTTAACTTATAGTTGCAGAGTCCTTCAAATAACAGAGGATATGAAATAAGGTCACACTTTTTTATGGCTACTGAAACACAGTGGCAGAGAAGAGGAAACAGCAGTTTTCTCACTGTCTAACAAGCCAGGTATAAAAAGAAAGCTCTGCAAATGTTTCGGTGCTTCAGCTAACATGAAAGATGAAGCAGAATCCAAGAAAAATATCTTGCCAGGGAGTAGCTTACATGTCTCTTTACCATTCCTTTAACTTAACTGCTAGTATCTGTTGGCACTAATCAAAGCCCTGGCTCCTCATTTCAAAAAGCATCCCTTTTTTTGCACCTTCCCCAGCTATTCAGCATCAATTTCCGCTCAGTATCTTCATGAGGCATACCATTTAACATTTTTTAGCATCAACTGGCATTCTTTCATGAAAAAGCTGCCTTATTGACTTAGAATACACCATTTAAATAAAGCAGTCTAAAATAAGAATAGTTGGTTCAGCCTTCTGTACTTTTATGCACCTATACTCCAATGCTCAGTATTGAAAATGTGGGTCATTTCCAAGGATTTCCGAAATTGCAGTCTAATGAATTGTTCCTCGCTGACATTTAAAATGTATCTTCTAAAGAAATGTCACGATAAAGGTGACCAATATAAATAAAGAAATGCAAATAAAGACAACAGCATTACCAGTAAATGATCAGTGTCTGCTGTGTCCCTTCCAGTGACCAATTTCAGAATAATGAGCAAACCCAAAAGTAGCAATGGTCACTTTAGTCATTGCTTATCATCTTACAGGACTCTCAAAACCCCATGCACACCAAAAGCTCAATGACTCCACTTTAGGATGAAATATACAAGGACAACAATTTTCATTGTTAGTAACAGCTGAACACCAGCCTAGCAATGTTGTGGAAGTTTTAATTATGACTCTCACACCCTAGAAAATATTTAGAGTAACGAGAGAAAAGGCACAGGAACAAACATCACTCTTTAAACAAAGCAAAATCACTGCCTTAACCTTACAGCACTTTATGTGCATCCTCATCTTGAAACGCTTTAAGACAGCGCATATTCCACATCTCCATGATGACACTCAGTTTTCTATACAATTCCCCTGTACAGGAAAAGATCAGCATCCAACTCTACAGACAAGAAGAATTAAGCGCTTTATACAAAATGTTGAAATGCATTACTGAAAAGAATCAAAACAACCACGACTGCCTTGTTCCCGAGCTTCAAGGCAGCAGCTTCTCCTTATTCTATTTTATCTTTTCTTATATATGCGATTGCCTTTTTCTCAATTGCCTTTCCAATGTCATAATACACTGGTGGTCTAACAAACACAAAACCAGCTCAAAGTTGTATCACTGGAGGCCTCCAACTACTGTGCATTCAATGCAACAATGTAAATCACAAAACTAGGTATGCTGTCAAACTGCCCTAAGAAAGTTGTACCATTTTAACCTTCTAAATGGCGGCCGATCAAAGGTGCAAGTGACAGTCCCGGCAACTCAAAGGGAATGTAGTTTTCAGTGATCTGACCAAAGCGTGCACAGCTTATACGTGAGATATTTTGGCTTTGTTTTTAAAAAAAGAGAATAAAAACCAAAAAAGTACCAGCAAGCATCATGGGCAGTAAGACTTCATGAAGTTCATACATGAAGAAATGTGTGCCTGTACATCACTAAAGATAAACTTTAAAATATTAGTAATGCTATGTTTAATTGAACTAGATTGCAGTTGTTAAAGAAGTATCTAAGGTGAATTTTCTCTTCAAAACTTAAATGAGTGTCCTTTCAAGATTCTGATTATTCAATTCTTATAGATGCAGTTAACATGGCTAAGAAAAGTACCCTTCAAATATTCAGTTTGTGTTGTACTTAAAAATGAATTTGCAATCTCCATTTCCCTTAAAATAAATTACTATTTACATGTCTGTAAAACTTGATATTTATTCTACATATTCATATAGAAATCAATGTAAAAATAATTAAACATGTTTCAGAATTAAGGCCTCCCTCAGTCTTCTTTTTTCTGAACACAGCCTTCACAATATAAAATGAAAAATAATTTGGAAATAGAAAGCTTGCCACAAGTACTGCAAGAAAACTCTGGAGAGCATAGCACCCAAAACCAACTTCATGTTCAGTATCTGAAACCAATGTGGCAATGGCTAGAGTTGAAGCTAACAGCAAGACTTTTAAAACTGAACTGACTATGTAACAAATAATGAGTGTGAATTATCTATGTGCAATTAAATCATTATCATCTGAGCACTGGAAGTATGAGGATACTTGTGTTTGACTCTAGTTCATTTCCATGCCTTTTTAACAAAGTACATTTTATAGAACATAAAAAAAATTTAAAACACTTCAGTCATTTTCTTCTGTCAAGACCTGTTCTTGACTATGATTTTGCACTTTTCAGAAAAAACTCAGGGCCTAAACTGAGACCTGGAGGAAAATGATTCTGCCTTTATGATGCCAACTGCAGCAAATTATAAACTGTGTGGTATAAAACATTGCCCATTACCTCAACAGTATAGTAAGTCAGCTGTATCTTACTCTAGTTTTCATTTGCCAAGTTTTAATAAAATAGAAAAATGTCAACCATTATAGGAAAACAAGACTGACTACATTTTATTTAGGAGTGTGATTATTTCTCAGCTTTAAATTTACCTTTCCCAAGACTTTAAATGTTAGGGCTAATTTCATATGTACTCTTGGGAACAGCACTGACAATGCCACATAGACGTTGAACAGCTTTCTGCAATAACTGGAATTATTTCCAGTAGTCAGGGTTCAAATAAATACTCAACTAATTCTTTCTAATCAAATTAATGACAAGACTACGTTAATTACTTCAGTCCTGACTGCCCTATAGGATAGCTACAACTCAACACATTGCTCAGCTCACAGGTAGCTTTGGACTAAGCTAGACTATCTAGATGGACAGCTGCCTTTATTTTAGCTTCATTTCAGAATCCAAACACAAGTCCTTACTTTAAAAAACAAACAAACAAATCAACTCCAGAAGTACCCAACCTACCGACTTAAGTGTTTAAATATATTGGAATGTTCTTCCTAAAATGTCACCTGGTTTTCACCAATAAGGTACATAAACTGCGTAAAAGAAAGTGTGGTAAAAGTTTTTATACAATTTAGACTATTCCATCCGCTGTGAAATTTAATTCACGTCTATTTTAAACCAAAAAACTGTAGAACAGAACTCAGACATCATTGCTGGAGCATACCATGACCTTATAATATAAACAAAACAAAAAAATTTTACAAGTGAAGTGCAGAGATTTTGTAAGTTAATCAAAACCATTTGGGTACAGCAATCTATGGACTCAGACATTTCAGCTACTTAAAATATTTAGTCATCATTTCAGTTCTAAAATGCAAAATACATACAGGTAAATGTCATCAGAGACAATGATAGAAAGTTACATTAAAGTCAAGTTCTGCATTGGGTAGAGATGTGTTAGAGGGCTAAAAGTGACCCTATCTTGCTAAACAAGATACCAAGTCTTGTACCATTTGCAGGATCAGGGGTTCAACTTTTGACATCTCTAAAACCTTCCAATCAGTGTAGCCCAGCATTCAAATATAGAGAGACAGGTTGAATTTTAGATGCTGTTTATTTATATCACAGGAGAAAAGTTGGTTAAAATGTCATTGTCCAATCTTCTGCATTTTCTTTTCCAACAACCCAAAGTCTACTGTTTTTCAAGCATTTAGAAGATTTAAAGCACATTGTAAAGTTCTCCTTTTCAGTACAGTTGTCATCTTAAGTCTCAGACTTAATTATTGCTACAGTATTTATAATTGAATGCTCAGCAAGTCAGTTATAAGTTGTTTTTAAATATGCAATTGAAGACTTCTGCTTCTCTTAGCAGGTACATACCAGGAAAATATTCTGAACAACTTATGTTCTTTTGTTCTTGTGACCAGATCCTTTTTTTTCTGACAAATAAGAGGAAAAAAAAGAAGTTTATAGTGCTTATTCCTCTTCTAGCAGCCACAACGTGTTTTCTTCTACTGAAGAATTCAAACTGCATAAAGTGCAACACCTAAAACTGCACATCAGTTAGGGATGTGGAACAGCTCCCCAGTTACTGGAGAGTACCTGCTCATTTAAAAAACCCTATCTTATTATGGCTTGTAGAAAGGATGTGTTCCACCACAGGTCAAACAGAACTGTATCACTTAGAATCATTAAAACCATACAATATCCACGCTGGGGGAGGGCGACAGGGCAACTCGGAGCTCCAGTATGTGAACGGTCTGTAGGAGTACACACTGTAACCAGAGCTGGTATTTTCTAAGGTCAATATAAGTAAAAATCTACTTTGTAAATCGTACGAGTCCACATGAAGAAAAATCCATATTCGTGTTCCTTGCTCTTACGTTAACTTCAAAATACAAACGATACAAACTCTGACAATGAGAGGAACAAAGCAGAGTTGCCACAAGAACCATCTTGCAATAAAATAAACATTAAACCTCGGCACAACAGAGAAGCCAGATGCTGTATCGATATCTCAGCCTGTAAGCATGTGTTCTTGGGTGCCACAGCTTCGGTGCAGGATCTGAGCTCTGCGTAGCACGTAGGAAATATCTGCTTCCATCTCGACCACTGCGAATATACTACTCTCAAACACAGAGACGAGCCTCCAAGGCCTTTGTATTCCCATCCCCAGATTAAAAACATAACTCTAAAAGGTGTTAAAAATGCGCGCTGGTGGGGTGCGGGCACAACGTAACCAGCGAGGAAGAAGAGGGTGGCAGGAGAGGAGGGGGAAGGCGGGGAAGGGCACAGTCCCCGCGCCCGGAGGTCCCGGAGCCCCCCCCGCCGCCTCCTCCGGCCGCTGCGTGAAGTTGGCCGGGCATCACCCGCCCCCCCGCAGCCAGGCCAGGACAGAGGCCTCCTCCTCCTGCGCCCTCCTCTGCCCGCAGTCCGCCGCCCGCCGTCTATTCTTCCCCTCCGGCCGCCCCCAGCCTCACGGCGGAAGGAGTGGGGAGGAAGGGGGGGCGTCTCCATTCCCCTCTCCACTCGCTTACCAGCACGGCGACAAGGACCCTTTCCCGCCCGACACAGGGGGGAGCCCCGGGGGAGCCCCGGGCCGGCCTGCGGGAGCGCTCCCGCACCCCCGGGCCCCCCGGAGCTTCCTCCGTTCCCGCACCTTCTCCGCGGGGAGAAGGGGGCAGGGAAGGCGCCGGGCCCTGGGGCCCCGCCCGCTCCGAGGCCCCGAGCAGGGGGACCCATGGAGAGAGGGCTACTCACCTCGCTGTTAAAGGCTTTCACGGCCTCCATGTCGCGGCAGAAGCGGGGGCCGGGCGGCTTCTCTCCGCTGATGGCGGCCGGGCCGGGCCGGGCCAAGTCTATCTCGGTGCGTGCGCTACTCGCTCAGGGGCCGCCAGGCCTCCTCTCCATGGCGGCTGGCGCAGGGGGCGGGCGCGGGGAGACGCGGGCCCCGCTCGTTTCCGTCTCCTCCTCGCCCCGCTTCCCGCCCGGCGGCGCCGGCGCTCCCCTCCCTCCCTCGCTCCCTCCTCGCTTCCCTCCCCGGCGCGGGGCTCGGGGCGGCCGGGCCAGCAGCAGATGGACGAACAACGCGCAGCGGCTGCGGCGCGGGCACCAATATGGCGGACACGCGGGGGCTCCTCGCAGCGCAGCGCCCGGAGCGGCGCAGGCGGCGACAGCGCCCCCTGCCGGGCAGCGCCCGCGCGCCCTCCCGCGCCACTGCCTGCCGGGATGGCCGTGCGCCCGCCCCGCCCTCCTCCTCCTCCTCCTCCTCCTCCTCCTCCTCCTTCTCCAGCCGGAGAGAGGGGAAGGGGCGCGGGAGCGAGGTCTGGAACGGCGCTGTGTTTCGTCACCGGAGGCAAGTCTGGGAGTTCTCGGGACGCTGTTCCCGCATCCCCGCAGCGTCCGCCTCCCGCGCCTTGCCCGCGGAGCCTCCGCTCCCTCCTCCCAGCAAGGCCCGCCGGAGAAACTGGGAACTGCATATGCAGGCTTGAAGAAAGGCAAAGGGGGAAAGAATCCGTAGTAGCGGGAAAAAAAAAAGGTCATACTTACATAAGCCCACAATCAATCAGTATTATTTATCAAAAGGAAAGGATGAAGCCCTCAGAATTGTAGTGCAAATCGATCACAAGCCCCACTGCACTTGGTACATGAATATTGTCACTTAACAATCCAGCGCCCTAAAGCTTCCAAATCCACCCCCAGGCCTTAAGGCATTCCTGCCTGGCTGGCGGAGTGTGTTCCAGGTCAGGCTGTGGACAGAACGCACCTCCATGATCATGGATCAGGTTGCACCTCCATCACCAGCGGTGCTATCCCTGCCCGCAGCATCGCCCCAGCCCAGCCCAGCCCAGCCCCTGCCTCTCCCTGCAGCACAAACACCGCTAGGCTGAGAAATCACAGCAGCAACAGCTCTATCAGACAGGAGAACTTGGTTCCAGGGCATACATTTTTGTTCCCACAAACACAAAGCCACCACATGACTCACCTTCATCAGGGAGAGCCTCCAGGAGCTCAGAACCATTGAGGATGAAACCTTGGGTTTGTCTTTAGCTGCTTATTTCCCTGGCTCTGTTATGTTCTTTCAACTTTACAGCAGAGGTATGATAGCATGAATTAGGCTCCCATCCGAATTGCATTTCACTATTTTCCAGTGACAGCCCTAGGCCAGGGTCTGGACAGACTGTGCCCTCCTGCTCTCACAAGTGCCCCTCAAGGGCTCTTTATGGACAGTGAAGATCCCACTATAGGCCTGAGCCAGGGCCTTACAAACTGCAGTGGACTTCACTCAAGAAACAAGCTAAGTTATAAATTAAGGTAAGCCCAGCATCTATGACAGACCTGGAATCCTATAGCTCCATTCTTAAACACAAGAGAGATTATTAAGTCTTTTTACCTACAGAATTGGAAGTTCCTCCATCCTTCCCACTCAACTGGCTTACTTAGGGAAAAAGCCTATCTCTAAAAACCACTGTTGTTGCAGTATCAAGCCACCAGGAGGGCCAGGAGGCCTGAGCAAATGCCCTGTTAGGAGAGAATGAGACGACGGTCTGTTCAGACTGAAAAAAAGATGACTATGAGGTAGGGAAGGCACCCTCTAGCAGCCAATACCTGCAAAGTAAAATGACTGAGGCTCCCTAACATTTGTGATCATTTGTAAAAAATTGAATAAGGCTCTTTGCAGGAGGTCAGGAGGTAGCAGTCTTCACTCAAAGCAGGAGAGGTTCTGACAACCGAAGGAAAGCCTTTTCCATTGTGAAGAGGGCCAAGCAGTGAAGTAGGTTTTCCAGAGAAGCTCTGCAGTCTCTGTCTCTTTTCAAGGTCCCATGGGATAAGGACCTTAGTAAGCTACTCAGAGCTCACAACTGATCATGCTTTGAGTCAGAGATAGGACTAGAGAGCTACGTAGATCAGTTTTAATCTGAGCAGCACTGATACTGTATGAACTGCATAGCTCAGTGCAACCTTCTGGCAGACCCTCTTCAGAGATGATTTAAGAGAAGCACACTATGTTTACCAGTAGGGACAAAGTCTCTGTTCCTCTTTTGTTCTTTTTTTTTCTTCTTTGTGAATAAGAGAAAATAAGAGACAATTCTGTTCAAATTATTGTGAAGTCTTTACATGATAGTCACTGTATTACAGGAGTGACTGCTAAAACTAATTACTTTGTACTCTTCTGGAAAACCTTTTGGAACACTGCAGTTACAAACAGTCCTCCAGCATGTGGTAGCTTTCCTTTGAGGTGAAATTGAAGCAAGCCTAGTTTTCCATCTTAAAATGGATGGTATACCACGCTGCAGCAACTTTTCAGAAAAAATTTTGAAATTCATTTCAGAGTGATCACGAAACTACCACACAGTTGCTTTTCCTGAATATTTTTTTCTGGAAGCATGAAAGTTATTCCAATAAAGGAGAAACCAGAGAAGGAGAGGTAGGATTTACACTTAGAGATACATGCTCAAAGGCTTGACCGCAAAAGCTGGGTCTGAATTTGAAACTACATGGTTCCCCTTCTCCCATCTTCAAGCTGCTTGCTGTAGGTCTGTAATAAACATTTAAACAAACATTTTTACCACTTAAAGAGTTTAGATAGCAAAGCCTTTTAACAGCCCTATTTAATTCCAGCAGTAGAAAGGAGAATGGAAACACATTACCTCTCTGATCTCATAAGGAGCCAGCTGTCATCCAAGAATGAGAAATAGGCTACAGAATGAATACTATAATACATCTCTGATTATACTTACATCTTTTGAGTTAAGCAAGCATATAAATGTAGTAATATGAAAACAGTACTAGTGCAAAAACACTGGCTTATTCTGGGGCAAGGCCACCTTGCCCCACAAGGCATCTAATTCAGTGACTTGCACTATCACTGCTAACACACCAAAGCTGGGAGATTTCTCATTGTGCTGCACAGCAGTCAGTGTCAGCTTGCTACACAGGACAAAGTTTCTGCAGTTCCAGTGCTCTGCACTACTGCTGAAACTCATACCAGAAGCTTTAGTTTTGCAAATGAAGATCTCACTCGCTTTCCAATATGTCAATGAATTATACGTGGGATTTGCAATGATGGGGCACACTTCCTGTGTGGATGCAAACACCCAGCTTTTCAATTCTGAGAGAAAAGCAAAACCAAATAGATCTTTAACCTGCTGTTTAGTGCATTTTTTTCCCCATAAGAGAAGGTAAAATAGATATGACTGCCTTTTGCCTACATCTGACAAGTCCAAATACAGACACAATAGCTCAAACAAGTGTCATACTGGTAAATCCCCTTAAGAAATCCATCATCCAAGTGAGCAATTCCCTTTTGTGTCCTCTTAGCAGGGGAAGCCATATGCAACTGTCAGGAGAGAGAACTGGGGTTCCATTAAGCAAAGAACAGAGGAAGACAGATCTGCTATTAATCAGTTGTAGCTTTGGGTAAGAGGATGTCAGTTTTTTTCTCAATAACTCTTTCCACATTTTTTTTGAATGCACAGCTAGAAGTCATCCTCCATTAACTCTACCAAATTTCTCAGTGCATTTTCAAGGAGATGCTTACTTTTTTTTACTGAAGTTTAGCACATTTCTCCCCTCTGTTCTTTTTCACTATCTCTACCTCATCATTCTCTTTCATTTGCATTTTCAGTCCTCCTTTACTAAAACCATTGTAAAAGCTTAAATTGTAGCTAAAATGTAGAGAAATAAATTTTCTGTTGAACTTCTCTGAGTTTCTTACAGACATGGGTTCACATAAGAAGCTCTTTTTCAAGTACTTCAAAATGTTAGAGGTTGTAAGAGAATTTTTGAACGATTTGTAACCACATGTTGCTTATGACAGCCTGGTATTTCAGAACCACGATTAGTTTTCTACACAGTTTCTTCTTGTCAAGGTTGACTGACTCTGAGTACCTTGCACTTGTTGTAGCATGATGGTGTCAGACTCTGTCAGCACAACACTGCAGGAACTGCCTCAAGACTACGTTATTGAAAAAAGCACATTCAAAAGCAGTTGAAGCTTTAATTTACAGGCCAACTACTGCTCTCTGAGGCACACTATAAATCTGTGTTGATTTCAAAGTAAACTGCTTTAATCAGGCAAGGAAAGCAGCCTTGTAAATTACCTTCAAGTAATGTTTGTCAGACTTGCCTGTAAGAGGTTTGGATAACCTGATGAAAAAATGTGCTGGAGTCACACCTGCTGTGGCATTTCCAACATTGCTAAAATAAGCTTAGCCAGAAAGCATTTACTAAGGCTTTCTTATGCTGTGTGGAGTTCTAATACAGAAGTGTGAACTATGTGCCATCCTGTTTCTGATTGTAGTGTACAATGACAAGGTACAGTGATCATTGTTTCCTACAGCTGCATAGTCACATTAAGTTATGCTCCTAACAGGACAGTTCTTTTAAAATAAAGGTCAGGTAATGGTTATGCAGTGGCAATTATACCATGCCTGCATCATTTTAATGTAACAGCAGAACTACAAGGATAGAACAACCTATGAGTTCAGCTTGCAAATACCATAAAATACATAACAAATGTTTTATAGTCAAGCCCAACTACAGGAATATCCCTTTTTTGTTTGAGTGAAGCTCACACTAAAGCAGTTATAAATGATTTTTCAGTCTATATATGTATAAACACATACATGTACTGAAATCATCTTGAAGAATTCAATTACTGCACTAAAAAAATAAAGCTATCTAAAATATACTTGAGTATTTCAAGGAAAATTCAAGGATGATTCATTCATAAATGTCAGACATTACAAACAGCAGAAGACTGTTTATTTGCTCTTTGTAGAGCAACAAGCAAAGCTAGGATCAAAAAGATTGGAGTAAGAACATTTGAGATGATGAACTGAGAACAATCTTTATCTAAAAAAAAAGAAAAAAAAGAAAAAGTATTTATCAGATGGCTTTTTACACACAGGCTGACAGCAACAAGGGCAGACCTTTAACCGCCAATTTGGATCATTCCTTCACATTATGTTACTTTCTCTCTCCTGCCCATACATAGCACACTTCCATCTTCCAACAGTAAGGCTGCAAAAGCAGTTATTTCTCCCACTTTGCCAACTCATTACAGACTGTAAAAAAAGTAAGCACAATACTCTAAGTAATTTCCCTAATCTCTCTTTGCTGTCTCAACAAATAACATAGAAAAATCAGCAATTTCAGTACAAGCTTTTTTATTTGCTTCAAACTTAACAATTAGATTTAGGTCAGCACATTCATTGTCTTAAAAATCTGCATAAAACATGAAGTCAAAACTTTAGCCAATTCTTAAAATCACTTTTTCTACCAAAAATAAAAATATGCAATACCACAATGGAGACAACAAAAAATCAGTAGGCAGATCGCCTAGGCATAGACCTTTGCCATAGGTATATATGGAACTGGACAAATATTTCTGCAGCGATTGGTCCAGCTTGCGAGTGTTGGTTTCTTGTAGCCTTGTTGATGCTGTATGCTGAAGGAAATCTGCAACAATATGATGATCTCCAGGTCCTGGATTATTAGTCCATTAACCTAGGAGAAAGTGTGTGTTCTGTGCTTTACCCCAACCATGTGGTCTCTGAAAGCCCCCGAGGAAGGACACACAGGGACCACTGGTGAGGACAGGAACAAAGAGGAGGTTTAATCAGGGCAACAGGTTTATATGGACTTTGGAGGGATACAAATTCACCAATAAGGGACAAGGGGGGAGTCTGGCTTTGGGCCAATAGGAATAAGGGGATTTACATTCAATGGGAAAGGGTTTCAGGTAACATGAGGTCACAATCTTCCCCCAGCCCCCTGGCCTGGCAGGGTATTCTGGGAAGAAGAAGCAATGACAATGCAGTTTTTACATTTAGTACATTCAAACCACATTAAAAACATCAGTTGTTAAAGCATTCTCAGTGACTGGTGGACTTTCTTCATCAGCCCATTTTTGACATGACATCCTCCATGCCATATATTGAGAATGCATTGCCACACCAGCTCATCCCATGCATCTGTACTCATAAAGCTACCCAAGTGTCAGTCAGCAGAGGAACAGAAATGAAGGAGTAGCCAAGGTTTATTTGGTAATGATTAAACCCAACTGTCTTCTTATCACATTGACAGTTTTCTCCTCACATCCAGCTGTTAAGCCTGATTTTTCCAGTTTCAGAACTTTTTTTCTGTCAGGTTATGACCTCATTACAGTCATAATACCATCTGCACTTTTTTTTGGCTAAAGAGATGGAATTCTTGTATCATCCATTGCCTTTTGGTAAACAGTAATTCCAGTTAGCTAAGTAAATTATTTCCTTACACTTTCTTCTTCTGGTAGATCTTGGAGAACAAGGCTCAGCTCATTAGCAATTCACACAGCAGTAGGAGAGACACCAGAAGTCCATGGTGGCACGGACAATACAGAAAATCTGTTCTCTTTCCAAAAACATGCTTGTGCTTTACAAAAGAACAGCTCAGTCAATGTAAGCTTTGCACTGGAAAAGGTATATGGAAACAAGCAGAACAGAGATTATTGCATGTGCACACACAAGGTGTTGGCCTGCATATAAGTCCAAGGAATTTTAAATAGCCACCACCTTACCTGAGGTGATAAGGAAAATCCTGGAGGGAAAAGAGAAAAAATAAATCACTAATTACTTACAACTGTTGTAGAATAAACTTCAACAGCTATGCTTTCATTATCCTATTGTGTTCCTATTCCATTATGCTCACTGAAAACAGATACTATAATGACTGTATTTGCTATTTAGAGTATTAACTGTGTTTTGAAACAGTGTATGTTCCTAGCATGGCAGTTAGCTTTTTCTATGAACACTTAGATTTCTCTCCAGATGCCCCAGTAAAAATTACTTAATTCAATTAAAGCATATGTAGTTGGGATAAAACAAGCAAGAAAAGGTGTAATGCTTAAATTCTACATGAGGAAATAATAATCCTTCTTGAATGTTATTAGGCAAGACTATCAGCATGGTTCAAGCAAGGCATGAACACAGGCTTACTAGTTTTAAGGAAGCTATTATTTAGACTGTCTCTAAGATTGATAGATCAGAACTAAACAAAAGGAATGATAGCAAATTCCTTTCTTCCTCCTCAAAGAATAAGACTGACCTAACCAAGCTCGCAAAGACTTAATACAAACATTTAATAAATAACATAGCACGAGAGATATTAAAAAAAAATTACAGGGTATGAAGGTCAACCAGGTGTCCTCCTCTTTCAAAGTGTAGGCAGAAGAGAGTAAGCAGAATCTGCAGTGTAGCAGATGAGAGTGTTCCATGCATGGAGCTTGCCAGGAAGAAATACAGACACCTCCGGTGTGGGTAGAATCCTTTGTCAACTAAAGTCAAGTAGTTAATGATGTCTAGAAATACCTCTTAATCCTTCACCTACACAAAAAATTCAAGAGTCCACAGGCACACACTCCTTACTCTTTGTTATTTCTTGGTCAATAACTAGCATAAAACAGTAACTCAGAAAAGTTCCTTGTAAACTTCATCCAGGCAGGGAAATAACTGCCACTTGAATATACTTTACACTCTCGGATCTACGGTTTCCCAGTCCACAACTGTGCTTGCCCAAACAGCAGCCATACAGAAACCACCCATCTGGTTAACCCAGACAACCACCCACTTGGGAGCATTAAACCCAGGAATGCATAAAATAGTATTTGGAACAACACATTTGCTGCTGGTGCTTAAACTAGTGGAAGTGCTGGGGATAGGGAGCAAAAGTTCATTACTGCCCCTGTAGGAACACTGATGTGAACTTCATAATACAGACTCATTCTCTGTTTGCTTTAACTTTAGTACAGGACAACTTGTAAACTGTCCAGCCTTTTTAAGTCTATACCTTTTACTAATAAGGTATGCTTTGTCGTGCTTGATATCCCTATATATGCTCCACCTTCAACTCTCAGGCTTTTAAAACTTAGACTTCTTAAGAGCATTTACAGCCTAAATGTAAGATAATGAGAAGTATGTGGCCTATGTAGCCTTTCAATTCCATATAACACTACAGGTATACACAGGTGAAAAATTACTTCTACAAGGATGGAAACACTGAGAAGCTTCATATGCACTTATAATAAGACTCATTCTTAATCAAATATTTATTTTTTTTACCAAGGAATAACAGGTTGATCTTACATTGGTCAGAACTTATGGAATAAGATATGCAAAACCTCTTTGCCAGCTTTTTTAAGACTTCATAGCTGTAAGATCTGGACTGTTGACTGTCAGAGGAAATCATCTTGATCTGCAGAAATCATCTTGTTGAGTCATCTGTTTTACAGTATTCACTCTCTTTAAGGGCAAGCCTTAAGAAAATAACACTGGTATATACTCTGTCTTAACTAAAGATGGTTTTGCCTAGGTAATAGTAGTACTATAAGAACATGAACATTCAAGACTGTTTTGTACCATCAGATCTGTTCTTGATGCAAATGCATTTGTTGAATAATTGCTCCCATTAAGTCCAAATCACTCATCATAAGTTTCCATATGAGGCATTCAGAAGCACAGTAGGGCACAACAGAGGCAAATTTTGGTTGTGCTTGTGGAGCTTTCAGCTTAACAGCAAAGTGATGTTACAGCAATGCTTTAAAACCACACCTCCTTAAAGTGCCCCCAGAACAAGATGTAAAAAGTAAAGCTTATCCATCCAGACTAGAGCTCAGACACTATTACAAGCCAGGTGAGTCTTCTCAATCTTATGCTTACCTTGCAAAGTTCACAGAACAAGACTATATAATTTAAGAACTCTTACACAACCAGAAATATGGTATGTGCCCAACTGGCAGCCTCCTCATATGCAACTATTCAGGTATAATTAAACTGACAGAAAACTAACCTACAACCTGCAAAAATATCACTCTTGAATTGAATGTACCATCTAAAACCACTCTAGTGATGGTGCAGAGATAAATGAAATGCAAGAAGTTGACAAACAAAATAAAAATTTTGAAAAGCTTAATGTATTAACTTTTGCACAAGTTTAAAAAAGTTTTCAAATGCAATCTTGTCTTGGTTTTGCTGTATTAAAATACACATACAGAGATGTATTAAGATTTATTATTGTGTCCTTCAGATAAGAGATACTGAGAGAGTTGCTTTTGATGAAAAGCTTTGCCTGAGCCACAGTTTTCCTGGCATGCTGACAAATCAGTCCTCAATGCTTTACAACTGCATCCCCAAAGGAAAATTTGCACCAGCAGTTGCCCCTTCACGGCTTACTTGTCTGAAAACGCCCTACTAACTCCTGGCTCCTGAATTTTTGGAGACATAACCTGTAGTATCTTCTCAAATTTATGTCATGCTTTACCGTCAAAGTTTTTGTTCAAAAGCCTTATGAAGGAGGACCAATTCTGTGAATAAAGACGTCGAGAGCCATCAGTGAGCTGCCGCAGCAGTTCTCTCAGCCCGCACCCGGCCTTGGACCCTCAGCCGCAGACTGGCAGCTGAGTAACGCTGATGGCAGTTTTAAAAGTGGTAAAGATGCTGGTAAAAATTATTGTGTTTTAGCTCTGCACTTACAGTCCTGAAGACTTCTTCCTCCGCCCCGCACCCTCCCGGAGAGTCTGTAAGCCAGTCCCGGTTTCCCGAGGAGGAAACCCTGCAGCCCCGACGGCAGCTCCGCGCCACCAACAGCCGCACATATCGGGCCGCCCCATTGCTTACAGCCGACTGCCTAAGCCTCGGAGACACAGCATTTCCCATGCCTTCCCCATGCAGAGGTAGGTCCCGCTCCCGGGAGCCCCGGAGGGGCCGCCCGGGCCGGCTGCGGCGCAACGGCGCCACCTGCTGTTCGCCTGGAGACATCCCGGGAGCGCCGGCTCCGAGCAGAGGCGGCGCGGTCCTTGGGGCAGGCGGCAGTGTCTTCGCACCTCGATGTTCTTCTGGAGCAAAACGCAGTTCCCTTCCTTGCCTGTTCCTGGCATTCCTTCTTTCCCTGCCCAACGCCCCCGACACGTGTACCACCGAGGGCAGTTTTGCCCACAGTCAGGAGCCAGCAGCTCCGCGTTGTGATGGCTCAAAAGTACTTCACAATACCAACCTGGAAGACTGGGACCCCTCTTCGCCCACAGGCGCTGACCATCCTTCACTCTTGACTCTCCCAAAAGTCAGTGTATTCTCTCCAACAGCATGACTTTAACAATGCAGCTGAAAAGAGGTGGTTGCTTCAGCATTAGCAGGTCAGCTAGGGCAGTCCCATGGTGTAGAGTGCTCTGGACTCTGAATTCCAAGGTCCTGAGTTCAAGTCAGTGGGGACCGTTCCCTGGCACTTAAATGCCTCACTGCCATCCAATCCCATCAAATCTTGGATGCTCAGCAGAGTCAGTCCCTGCTAGTTACTGGGTGCAGTGTAGACAGTCCTGAGAACTTTCCTGTCACAGTCCAAGCTCGCTTGGCCGTGGCGAAGGGACCCTTAGGACTTAAACAGTGGGGCCAGTGCTGCACACACTGTGCCTCACCTAAAAAATCCTCTATGCAGGCTGGAAGGGCACACCCACGTGGGGAGAGCCCTTCCCAAATTTTCAATCGTGAAGTCTGGCCATACATATACAGCAGGTCAGCTAAGTGTCTTTTTTCAAAAAGTCCTTCTATCTCTCTCTACTATTTCCCACTGCTGGAAGTGATTTAAAACTAAAAGAAATCATTATTCTGCTGACAATCTGTATTAATAAAAGATGGCCTTAATTTTATGCTGCTATCTTAAGGTAATTATATCGGCCACATCAAAACCAAAGCCAGATTATTAGCAAGAGAATTGCACTTCAGCTACAGTTTTGACTGATTTTTATTCAGTTCCGGTATTCATACCCAGTGTGCCTTGCATGCTGAGGACTGTAACGTGAACTCAGCTTTTGTCCCACAATCACTATGTTCATATGGAGTTTTGCTGAAATAAATGCAAATTGTGAAGCACCTTTGCTAGATATCCTGCATTATCTCCTCTTTCTCATTTATGGAGAAATTATACAAAACGTAAGTAGATACAAAATGGGAACTTAACAGTTCATTAGTGCTTTTATAAAGTCATTCTTTCTTAATGCTTTGGTTTCCTCTTTAATTTTTTTCTTTCATTCTGAGCTCTCTGGTTCAGTCACAAGCTACTTAAAACCTTGGAAAATTACTGCCTTTCACATAGCATACAGCAAGAGAATTCCTGTCTTGCTTTTGGCCTTTCAAAGCTCCTGGCTGTTAGCACTGGAGAATTTTCAGCCTTCTTCATACAACCCTGAACTCCCTGATATAGCATCAGGTAGGGTTGAACCTGCAATATAAAATAACCAGGCTAGGCTATACATGAATAAAAAGTGCATATAACTACAGGCAGACAGTCTGTAGCACCTGGATTTGCTTAATAGGTCAGACAATGATGTAATTAAAACACTAATTCTAATAAAGGGAACCCAGGCACTAATCATTTCTGCCTGATGGCATCTCATGGCAGTGTGGCAAATGATGACCCGAGTACAACAAAAAAGCAAAACAAGTTCTGTGTATGTTCAAACCCCAACAGGTTTCAGTTGATACTGGAAAACAGGCAGCAATAATAAAAATAACAAAAGGAGAATTGCTAGTAACAAATGCTATGGCAGGCAACCATAAAAAGGAAGCAAGCCTATCCTCCTGTCCAAAAATACTCCCAAAATAATTGAGTTCAAACTTAAACATTCATGAACTAGTAAAAAGGTAATATACAGCACTTAGATCTTCTAGGCATTCTGAGTACCTGTAAATGATAATTACTGTAAACCTGAATTCTGAAGTCGACATGCTTGTCTTGTACTAGAATGCACTCTGGACAACGAAAGGTGGGGGGGGGGGGGGGGGGGAGCAAAAGCATTTAATACAAATCTTTGGTCCTGATAAGTCAGTACAGTAATTCTTCTCAAATCTAACATCAAATTGTCTGCTTCAGTTTGCAAACCTGAGCAATCCTCTAATGTTTTACAGAAAGGAACAAAGTTGCATCCCATTATAGGATCAGACTCTGCATGACTGTAACTGACATTGGCAATTCCCCAGAATTTCTCTTCAAACCTATTTGAGAAAAGATTGGCTGGACCTGGAACACAAGAAATCAGTCATGGACAAAGCTAAATTGCATACTTCTGTTGCTAGCAAGACTAAAACAAGCAGTAACTGTTCCTCTAATAAAGAAGGTACAATAAATGCTATTGTACACAGTTTCTTTATCACAAGTTAGAGGTAGTTCTTAAAATTTTGATAAGTTGCCAGTGCAATCCTTAACACAGAGATTGTCTACCAAGAAATTAGAACTGAGTTTTCATCTGTTGTTATTTATCACATATTGTTCATTCTGTAATACCTAAACTAGATGTGGACTTTCAGATTTGAGGGAAACCTGAAGAAATGTGGGAAGGACAAAATGCTGCAGCAGAACTTCAGAAAGCAGGTTAGAACTAACTGGACTGTAGTTAAGTACCAACCAAGCCAGTAAAAAAAATCATGGTATTCAGATCACTAATTCTGCATCATTTCGCTCCAGAGACCACTTCTATGCAAACTTCACAGCACTAACTAAGAGAATAAAAATAGCTTGCATGCATTTTACAGTCATTATTAACATGGCTAAATTCCATTATCTTGAAAGAGTCCTGAAAGGTTGCTGTTTTTTAAAGCATCATTAATAGCCATACATTTCCTCACCAAAAACATGACTCCCAAATCCACAATGTAACATCTTACAGTTCCAGGCTAGCAAAAGTCCTAATAGAACTTCAAAGTATGCCATTAATGCTAGGTTTTGGGGAGAAAAGAAATACATCAGCTTTTCCATGGGAGGCACATTAGATAATTTCATGAGAAAAAAAAAAAGAGATGGATTTAATCTGTTCATATGCAAGGAACATTATAAAGAGTTCTTCCTCTTGAGCAAAAAGCCAGGCAAAATTCAGGTATACAGTAAATAGTGCTTAAAGAAAAAACATTGTTTTAACAAAAGTCCTAATCAAAAGCTACACCCTAAAATGTTAAGAACACACTGCAGGATGATCACTGCATTCCTACTAGGTGTTTATGCTTTTTCCTATTTTCTTCACTTTCAAGTAGTTCCTTAAAAGGGCTGAGCATTCACATGAAAGAAAAGCCTCTCCTAGCACAGGTAAGAAAATTAATTCCCAATACTAGCAGATTAACACCTCTCTACAAGAAGTAGGATTTATCCTGTCACACAGCATTTCCCTCTGCCACAAACACAGCAGTATTTACCATGAAGTATGGGAAACCAGGGGAGGGTGCTCTGGTTGGTTCAGAACAGTAACTGTAGTGCTCTGGTGGTAGAGTGGCAGACACCAGAAAAATTGCCACACAGACACAAACACAGCTTACATTAAAAAGAAAAATAACATGTAGAAAAATTTTCCCAGAACTACTTTTATATTTGAAAGCTTTGCTTTTGATTCCACAGCTCAGGGCCTTTCTTTTTTTTGCTCCAATTCTTTTGAGTACAGCTTCAGACATGTTTTTTCTTCTTCGTCTATCACAGTAGTACAAAGCCTTTCTTAGTAGAAGATAGAATAAGAAAAGGAAGTGAGTCAGATCTTCCCTAGTCACAAGAGAAAAACTTGCACTCTACCTGAGTTCCCCTGGGGAAAAAGTCCTGTATTTTTTCACTCTGCATAATTTATGTATGCAGCAGCATCTACAGAGGACAAACATTTGTATCCTACTATTTCTCAAAAGAGAACCTAAACCAAAAAATCTACTTAAATCACTACCTTGACACACTGAAGGGATGCAGTGCTTTTCTTACCTCAAACACATAGATTACTAACAGCACCCGCTTCACCAAAAGCACATAAGGTACATCACCTCAGTGATGTCAGTCAAACACCTAATTGACTCATAAGCATGGGTAGACTTAACACAGCAGAAATAATTTCATCTTTATTTGTCCCAGCCTTGGGGAGAGTACTAGTGAGCCACAAATATGCATCTTTTGTCCTAATAGTTTGCAACACTGTATATTAAACACTGCTTGACCTTAGTATTGCAGACTGTAAGCCATAGCTCTTAGAGCCTGGCTTTACCCAAAGTTTAGCTTTTCCTGTCACGGGCCTGCAACTATTGGACAGTGGCAAAGAGCTGAATTAAGTTCTTTTTCCATTTCAGTTCCACTTATTTTCTTGAATTTGTACACTTGTATTGAATGGCAAAGTGCACTATGAGTTCTGTGGCAGCAGTAGAGCTTATAATAAAAGTATCAGTGCTTTGAAAGCTCTTTAAATTTGAAGCACTTTAAACCATTAGCATATTTATATAGGCATGTTATAATAATTAAAATAGCAACTCATTTTTCATCCCAATCTAAATATATATCAAATATTTTACAAGTTAATTCTAATGTACATGACTCATTTACTATAGAAGGCTCAAAACAGCAGAGGAAGTGCCTAAACTACCTTGTTACTACTTGTCTTCTAAGTGGTAATATGAAAAGAGAAACAAACTTAAATAGCTAACTTAATCTTCTTGATGCGAAAAAAAGAATGGGTGACAGAAACCTACTTAGTTTGTTGAGAAGAGATGGTTACTTATATCAAAGGGCAAAAAAAAAGGTTTTGTTGTCTCATGTAAGGAGATTAGAGAGACATGTTTATTGTAGTGTGGGACTGGGTTGATTTGTTTGTAATCTTTCTCTTCTGCTAAAAATCAAAAGCCTGAAGTTCTGCAGCTGATGGGTTTTGATTTGTATGCTTCTGTTAGTAAAAGATGTAATTTGTCCTATTCTACTTGAAAGGTGTAGTTAGTTCAGAGGACAGAGGAAAATATGCTGTGACTGTACTTAAGAATATGTTAGTCTGTAAGTCTTGTCCAGAAAAAAAAGACAGTAATGCTTGCAGCTAACGTATTACTGGCAGTCTTCCATGCTGTGCTGCTAGGTAGCCTTTTTGCTTGTCACTGAACAAGATGGATGCTCTGTCTCAAAGGCTCACATAAATGAATGAAGTGGCTTATGGAAATTGAGCTATGCTATAAAAGTGAACAATGAAACTGAAGTACTAAAATTGTCTAGGGAAAGAATTTTGATCCCAGGTACAAAAAGAAAAGAAACCCTTGTGCTATCTAGCTACCCATATTTTGGGCAGTTTAATCAGTCTGTGTTGCCATTAAAAAATTCTGGGTGGTACTTTCACTTTAGATATCTGTATGAACTTGATATGTAGATCAGACTTATATTGTAAGATTAAGCGGGTGGGGTGGGGTGTATATTAGTTTGCTTAGTTTAAGCTGTCATTGTGCTCTGTATATTTGTCATGTACTATCATCTCTAAAAGCAGAGATGGGACTGTCTGAAGTTGTAAGTAATAAAACTTTAAACCCTGGAAATTATGATAACCTATGTGTTAAGAGGAGTAAAAATTAACTGAAAAAATGATTCCTCCCTGATGTAAAATAGAGCATTTCAATAGGTCCATTTCACATGAAGATATTGACCCATCTTCAAAGACAATATTGTCTTTAACTTAACTGAGTATTTCTGAATTCCATTACTTGTGAGATTATACTTGCTGGGAGTCTTGGGTTGTTTGTTCCTTTTTCTTTGAAATCTCAGTGAAAATACTGTAAGTTTGATGTAGGAAGTAATTAATACTTTTGTAGGGCATCCAGATCATTACAACAGAGGAGAAGTATAGAGAAACTAGCTTAAATCAAGCAAAACCTGATATCTGTTAAAATACAGTTATAGTTCAGTTATCCAATATAAACTTGGTAATAAAAAAAGAAGCTATAAAATCCTTGTTTCAGTTACCTCCTTTTGGAATACAGCTGCAACTATACTATTAATTACATGGACAAATATCTTGTAGAGTTTGAGCATTGTATATTAGCATTTGCAAAAGTACTTCCTTTTCACTGCAGATTTAATATTCCCACGTTTGTCATTTTGAGAGTTGGTTTCCTTTACTCATGGAGAGTAAACTGTCACCGAGAGTTATTCCAAGAGCAATAGGAGTTGGACATTTAGTCACAAATCTGAACTTTGCTGTGTATCTCTCTCTGATGGTGACCAGGCTGCCCCCAGGATAGTGTTTGTTGCAGGTGTCAGAGCTCTGCTGTGATAAGATTCAGGCTGCCCTGGTGTAGGGACCAGTGCTCAGGTAAGAGTCAGAGATGGCTCCTCTGGTTAGTTAGCCCTAAACAACTGAGTCTTTTGCCAAAGTCCAGCTGTCAGTGAAAACTGCATCTAATGGTCTAGTGTCTGCCTAATTTTTTTCTTTAGCCCTTAAGCCAGTACACCCACCTCCTCTTTTTTTTTTTTTTTTTTTTTTCCCCCTCTGCGTGTGCTGCTGGGAGTGAATTCAGACAGTTTACACAGAGGAGATCAGAATGGGTTTTCAGTCTGGAGGTTCTCATTCAATGCCCCTGAAGGCAGGGTGGCTCTTACACTTGTGGACGCGGTCCATCTTATTCTCAGCAAAACTCGTGTATTCGTTACCTTAAGGAGCCTGCGTATAACTTATGTTCTGTTCCTTTAAAATAAAACCAACAAAATCCTGCCAAATAGTGCTTATCTGATGGAGGAAAAGGCAAGAACAGAATGAATCTTGATACGCACATGGTAAATATGTGTTATAATCCCCAAAATTGGTGGATGGGTGTGCTCCAGTTTGCTTTCTCTCCTTCACTTTTGAAAGTGGATAACCTTTATTTCAGTACAATGTTACTGTACTAGACGTGAAAAGGTCCCTTGACATCACATGGCTAATTGGGGCTCTTCAGTGAATAGGGTCTGGCCTTTTAGCGATGTTCTGAATGCACTATTGACTTGCTGACAGGAAGCCCTGTACCGATAACAAAAGAAGAAATGATTCAGCAATCACCGGAAAGCCTTCCTTGATTTCACATCTGCTAGTCCATCTATTTCCATACCACTGGAACTGCCTTCACGTGAGTGCAAAGTCTTTCATTGTTCAGCACTTGTTTCCTTTCTTTTTTCTTCTTTCTTTCTTGTTACTTTAAAATGTCACATTTTCCACAGGCAATATGAAAACCAAAATAAAACAACTGTTAAAGTGATGGAGTGTCAAAAAGTACTAAATTCTGTTAACTACAGCAGAAAATGGATATGTGAAGACAAAGTGCTGCATTATGAATGACACGGTGATTTCCAAAATTAGCTTAAGAAAGTCCAAGGAATTAAGGCATTGTTTTACTGAACTGTGGCAGGCCATTATGTCTCTAGGGAGACTCAGCTCCAGCCCTGTAATAGCAAAATCCCAAATCCTGCTTTAGATAAGTTGGTTTTGGTTTGTTACTGTAACAAAGAGGCACCATTCAAAGTTTAAAATGCTTCTGCTTTGTCTTATGGAACTCAGTGTACCTAAACAGCTAAGAAAATATTAGGAAATCATTTTATTTTTGAAAGAAAGCAATAAAGCCAGTTTCTCTGTTCACCCCTGCTTCTTGTGAAACTGTGGTGTATGCCAGCATATTTAGTTTGACTAGGAAAATTCTTTTGCTGTATTTGGACAACATATACACCAGCACATTTTTTTACTTATTTGGATGAACTTAAAACATCAAATGATCTGGTCCAGATATTGGAACACAGTCAAAATTAATAAATATGTTAGGAAGTGCATAAATAGTAACAGCTGGCTAACCCTCGTATATTTATTTTATAGTGTGTCACACACTATAAAGGTTACATGTCCTTGTTTTAATGCAGTTCATGATGTGGAAACCTATATGAAATCAAAACAGAGGTCTATATACTTTGTAATTTCGTCTCCTAATTAAAGCAACAAGTCTGAGGTATCCCTTGTGTTCTTTGTCCTAATTAAATCAAAAGGAAAGTACAATTTGCTCTGCCTGCTGACAGAGAATGCTGTCTTCTTTGTGAAGGAGCTTATCTTTTCTTCCACATTGTGCTTTGACTAACTCCTTGCCCTGCTCCTTCCCTTCCAGCTCTATTTTTATTAAGTGTGTTTGTGTTTTCTGTAGAGCTATATTGCTGCATGGTTTCTGAGGTTTTTTGTCTTCTTAATTTAGGCCTCTGGATTAGTTTCCTTTCTTTGAGGGGGTGTAGGGAAGGCAAGGATTGTTTGCTGAGTCATCCTTAAGATCTGGTGTGAGATCTTTCTGAAGGTTGGGGTAAAATCTTGACAGACTAACCCCTCCTGCAGAGGTGATGGGGGTGCAGTTTTGTGCCAGAGGTGCTGGAGCAGAGCCAAGGCATGGCAAATCTCGGGTTAATCCTGTCTAGGGAGAACACGAGATGGTTATATTCAAAATAATGAAACTAAGACCTAACTTTAGGTCATATCTTTGGAAAACAGTCATAGTCACTCACCACTGTAGGACTCCGCATGTTAGGATGGGGTTGGCCTGGGGTAGGGCAGAAGACAAAACACTTTCCTCCATGGCCTGAACAGCGTGACAGTCTGTAAATTTGTGTCAGAGTCAATACGGAATACAAAGTGACTGTGTTTCCAGCAGTGTGACACCCAGTTGAGATCATCAGTGGGAGTTTTCTGGAGCATGGCTATGGACCCAGAATTCAAGATGCGTTTCCTAGAGGCTCACTCTTGCTGTTCCCAGCAGAAGTCACACATTATTTGTTGGGAAGATTGCAGAGAGTGTTTCAGAAGTCTTACAAATATTTTATGGAGGAATATATGACTCAGGAACACAAACCCCTAGCTGAAAGGAGTGTCAAGCTTTAATTATAGCTTTCTTGCTGTGTGTAAAAGGTCTATCTATATCTTACAGAAATCCAGGAATAAAAATAGTCATAAGACCTTAGAAGAGCACCAGAGGAGGGAGGGAAGAGGGAGAGAGAAGGCACTTACAGAACAGGATGTTCCTTGTTGATTTGGAATTCGGTTGTGAAAGTGAAATAGGGATGAAAAGCATCACCTTCATTGTGTATTGACCTTCATTTGTGGTACATATGAAAATTGTTTGAATTATCAGTATTTCTTCTTCAAGCCTAGCACTTTACCCTCATGCATTTATTGCAGTATTGTTCATCCCCTGTCCTGTTATCTATAAATAAGGACATAGTACCAATGGACTCTGTGTGTGGAAATGGACTTTTGTGTGGAACAAGTGTAAATATTTACTTGCACAGTGGAATATATATATATTCACACACACGTATATAAAAATAGAAAAATAAAAACATATTTTTGTAGGTGTAGTCATAGAATGCATATAGTTCTATGAATATATCCCTCTATAGATACATTAATAGAATGTATCTATATCTTTGAGCACATAGATCTCCATATATCCCTAACTGTGGGTATGATCCCAGGAAAGGCGTGATACGGTCTCGGAGCTGCCTTTTGGCCGAGATGGACTGACGGGTCTGTGCGCAGGCGGGCGCCCGGCGCTGGGGGGCAGCGCTGTCCCGCAGCTGCCCGGCTGGAACTTTCCTTGCTGGAAAAACTTGTGAGGTTTGAGTGCTAACAGTGCATGGAGGGGCTCCCTGCATCTAAAGTGCAGGCAAACGCAACCCTGGATAGATACCATGCACGCTTCGACCCTATTTATTTTATTTTATTTTATTTTATTTTATTTTATTTTATTTTATTTTATTTTATTTTATTTTATTTTATTTTTTTATTTATTTTATTTTATTTATTTTATTTTATTTTTTTATTTATTTCGTTTTCTTTTCTTTTTTCTTTTCTTTTTTCTTTTCTTTTCTTTTCTTTTCTTTTCTTTTCTTTTTTTTTCTTTTCTTTTCTTTTCTTTTCTTTTCTTTTCTTTTCTTTTCTTTTCTTTTCTTTTCTTTTCTTTTCTTTTCTTTTCTTTTCTTTTCTTTTCTTTTCTTTTCCTTTTCCTGTGGCATCCCTCAAGCACTCTAACCTGCTAGCAGAGGAGAGTGAGCTCACAAGCTCTGGACTGGGCTATGAGCAATCATGAACCAAACTGTCTTTACAGCCCATGTTTGCAGAGTTATGCCTCTGCCAGAAGATGACGGATCCATGGAGGCACAGCAGTCCAGCCCCCCAGACTCCCTAGAAGGCCTGGAGTGTGTGGATTGCACAGACACTACAGAAAAGTCAGTGCCCATCTGGTTGTCCTAGGTTGCTTATGCCCAGTTCTTTATAGGAAATATGTAATAATACAGTGGATAGCTTTGTGCTTCTGCATGCTTCATCTTTACATTTCTAGCAGCCTAGTAAGTGCTGAAGAGATCCACTATCTTCTGCTGCATGTGAAAGAGAGGTCTTACTACAGGAAGTTGCATGTCATGCTTTCTCATGGAAACATTTTTTCCCCCATGTGCTGCTATTTTTTCCATTAATTCAAAGTAACTTGAAACTTATAGCTGTTCTCTGATTATGGGAAGTACTGGGTAATGTGACAGAAGATGTATCCCATATAAAAGAAATTCTCGATCTCTGAAAGTTCATTCTTTCAAAAGCTAAATATTTATTGAATGCTGCCCCTAACATGAACCTTTTAGCTGCCCTGGGACAAGAGTATAGTAAGCAGTAGTAGATGTATTCTATAAAACTGTATATGGCACCCAGATTTCTTCCTGTCTCTGAGTGGGCTCAAATTCTTCAAGAAGCATTGTCCTATTTATCTTTTTTGGTTATTTGTTTGGGTTTTTTGTTTTGGTTTGATTTTTTTGTTGTTGTTGTCAGATGTCTGTATCACTGGATTTCTTTATTGAGGACTTTAGCTTATGTCACTGGAAAATAATAATTTTCTTAGTTACTTTTAATGCTTTCTTTCTCTAAAGTTCTGTGGGGAAGCAGATTTCTTGAGCCTCTGTTTGCTGCATTTCATTTGTGTATGTAGAGATTGCTCACAGTGCTAAGATCACTGTGATCAAACTGTTTCTGTGTGAATTTCTTACATTGTGATAAATAACATTTCTCTCATTCCTCTCAGTTTATAAATGTAATTCTTACTTCTCTGTGGAAAAATAGTGCCATGGATGAAGTGCATTTTCTTGTTTTAGTTTCTGATGGAAGAGGTATATAGTCCTTGTTTATTTTTAGGGCATTAGAACCACAAAACCAAGTGGTGAATGTTTTTTTGGTTTAGCAATAATGATAATATCTCTTTTCTATATCATGTTTATGGATCATGTTATTTCCATTTCGTATATGGGGAACTAAGGCACAGGAAATAAAATTAATCCCTGGAAAACACCCAAGAAGCACATAGCAGAAGCTGGAAAACAATCAAGAATTCTCAGTACTAGTCATCTGCTTTGTGCACAGTGGTTCTCCTTCATTAAAACTGGAAGAATTTTCTTGGGAATGAGGAGGTCAAGTATTGTGTGAGAGTCATTTAAACTTTGATGTAGTAGCTCCAACTAGATGAAAAAAGAATACAATAATCTGCACTTTTTGAAATGCAAATAACCTAAACATTTTACTGAAAGATAATTCTATGTAATGGAGGAAAAGAAGGACCAGAAGGTGAAAAGTTAAGGGAAGAGAAGAAATAAATATCAATAAAAAAGTGAAAATGTTATTATTGTGTTGCTATAACTAATCCATTCTAAGGGTTTGTGAACTTAATAGAATTAACCTGTAAGGCTTCCTTGATTTGTTGAAAGAACACAAATCTCAGGCTAAAATGCATTTTGTAGGTACCTGCAGTTCCAGATCCTCATTATTCCTTATTCCCATAGTGAACAGGAAGATGGCCTGTCCCCTGCCTCCCTGCTGTAGGTGGTCCCTCAGCCACAATGTGCTCTGAAAGGTGAAGAACCCTATTTATAGGACAGGTGCCATAAAGCACGTGCTTATCAGCCATGACTGAATAATGCTTTTGATCCTGGCCAGTCACATTCTTCCTTTGAACCTACAAGCCAAGGAAAGTGCCTTGTGATGTCGAAACTGGTTTTTACAGAACATCAAACCTCCCACTTTGGACACCAGAAAACATAGTTCTCTGTCAGACTGAAAACAGAAATCTCTCTTCTTCCATCATCTGCTTCTCTGATCTTGTGCCAGTAGGTCACAACAAGGGTGGTTGTCATTATGGTGCTGATGCATCGCTCTTTTCTTGTTCTACTCCCCTTGTGACTGGGGGTGGAGTATTCTCCAGGACCACCCGCCTATCTTCTTGTAGTCCTGTAAGGATTTTTCAGGGGGGCTGGCATTCCCTATGACACTTCCTACTCATGTTAGCTTGGGCCACGCTTTTAGTCTACACAGAGTAGTCACGTACATAAGGAAGTGCTTGCTCTGAGCATCCGGTGATCCTCATATTGTTGCAGAAATAGACAGCCAGCTTTCATCAGATGGAATTTCTACCTATCTGTGCACTGATGCTTTGTTTTGGGCAACTTGACCAACATAGTAAGAGTCTGCAAAGAGACTCATATTATGGTTTAGCCAAACTTCTTTTGAGAAAGAGATTTATGTCCAAAGAAGCACTGACTTGAAGGTGTCTCGGTTTGAGGCGAAAAAACCAAAATGTTTTACCCACAAGCAGGGGAGGGGCCTCCTCCACAATAATCACACCACTCTTTATCAAATTTAAGAAAAGGAATTTTAATACAAGAAGGATAACTGCTATATATATATATATATATGTAAACAGACTAGTACAACCCACTTCCCCAACACCACAAGAGAGGGAAAAAAAAAAAAACCCAAAAGAAACAAAACAACAACAAAACCCAGCAGGTTTTTTCTCCGGGAGAAAAGGTTATACTTAAGTGTCCTTGTCACAGCCCGGCTGGCTGCAGAGTGAGTTTCAGTCCCTCTCCAGCGAAACAGACGAGCAGTGGGCTTTCAGATGGACTCAGTCTCTTCCCCCTGTGTTCCCCGTCCAAGAAGCAGAAAGGTACGAGCAACCAGCAGCAAATCCAAGGCAGGTAGCAACAGCAGCACGGCACGAAAAGTAGTCCGAGGTGGGCAGCGGCAAGACAGCCAGGAAAAAACCCCAGCAGTAACCAGCAGGGCAGCCTCCTTCGAGCCCCCACTCCCCTGTTCCGCCGAGCCAAGACTCCCGAGAAATCCAAAAAAAAAGAAACCAAAAGAGACAAACCTGCCCCCACCCCAGCGATCAACAGTTAATTACTTCTTTTGTTAACCGCTGGCCTGGGCAGTTAAGTGGCAGGGAAGAGAATTTACATAATAATCCCAAACTACAACAGAAGGCAACAGAGGTTCAGGATTTCTCTGGGACTACTAGAAAATATTACTACTTCTGTCACATGATCCTTCAGAAAGTGAAAAAATATGCCAGTCCTGGTGGGATTCAACAGTTAACTGGTTTATAAGTATAACCTTGAAGAAGAACACATGACGCCTATTCACTGAGAGAGTATGCCAAAGAAAAACTCTAATTTTAGTTCCTTGATTAAAGATCATAGAATCAAGATGGGAGGTATCATTTGTTATATTAGGGGCCCCCAGTCCTTTCCTGTAATAGGTCATGTCATAAAGAAGACTTTGCTAAGTGGAAACTCTCTGGTATTCCAGGATATTGCAAGATGATGCCCAAGATGCATATGAAACACCGAAGGCAAGATGATGCCATTTCTGAGACTATTTCCTTGTGCAGCAGGTCTTATCTATGCTGTTACAGCCCATGTGCAACACTGGCAAGACTAAAGACAAATATTTTTCAAATGTACTCAAGTTGGAACACAGCTGGTTGGCTGGTTGTGCTCTGGCAACCAGGAAATCTACTGGTTAATACTGGTGTGCCTTAGTGACAGGGAATGGAGAGAAGAGCTGCCCTGTGGCCTTGCACATTGGAAATATATGGTAACATTTGTGAGTTACTAGTTGGAAAAGTATGTACTACTTTTCCAGGTAAATTGAGCTAAAGATCTATTATAGTTATTTCTGGTGATCAGATGAGTTTTCTGGTTTGTTGGCAATACATTATTCTATAAGAATGTAAAAGGATGACTGTTCTGGTCATTTTAGGAAGAATTTGTTCTTTACAATTTCAGTGTTGTTTCCTATATGCCTTTATTTTAACTATAAAAATGTAGTTGGAAAATTTATGTTAGTCCATTTCTTTTTCAATGTCTGGTTTAGGTTTTGAGTTTTAAAAAATATCACAAACCTTTGGTTTTCCAACGATCCAAGTATTATTCAGTTCTATCAGAAACGTTTCATTTATAAATGTTTTTTAACAAGACTGCTGCATAGGAAAAAATTCTCAAGTCTTAAAGCTATATTTCAGGAGGGTGTGTGAGGGAATGACAGGTAACCTGTCTGATAACAGCTTGAATATGAGCTTTTTAAAATATAAACCAGTAAATGAAAGCATACTTAAATTAGTCAGTGTGCATACAAAATGCCTAAAACCTCAGTCTTAACTAACTAAATTAAAATACTGCAAGTTGAGTTTTTAACTTAGAAAAGAAGGTTTTAAATGAGATTTGATGATGGAAGAGGTACTGAGGGCTAGTGGTGAGAGGAAACAGTTCAAAGCAGGGAGTCGGAGCAGAGTGGAGTAGGGGTGAGTGGGAAAGATGTGCCTGGCAGAAGATAGTAAGGAGGACTTTGACATTCCCATCAGAGTGGGAGGGTGCTGAGAGACTTTTTGGGTAGGTGCACTAACACACTGAGCCTGAGTGGCACAGAAGAAGGGCTGGAGGTTTTTGTGTAGTACATGATATGCAGTGATTGTGCATATATGTGTCATAACATGAGTACTCCAATGTCTCTGTGAAAACAGGTTTTTGAGGTGATCAAAGGGTCCGAGATCTATGGCTGTGCTGGGTGAGTCTGAGAATAGAGAGGATGCAGACATTGTTTAAAGCCTTTTCTCTCTGTCTCAGCTTCCAGTACAGCACTCTCTAATCAGGCCAAAGAATCTACTGGATTTCATCCAGATTTCCTTTGTTCTTGGGGCTGGATTTACTGGAGTTCAAATAACAATGAAATGTGAACTGATTTTGTCAATGTGACTGGTCTTTAGGTCTCAGGCCTCTTTGACTGTTTCTACTCCCATAACAAGCAGTCTTTTCAAAAAATGATACAACCACAGGTCTGGCAACCCAGGATGCTGCTAAAACCAGGGCATGTAGGAATTAGATGTCAGAATGGCAAAACTGCTGGCTCGTGGTCTGTGCTAGAGATGGAACTGTGGAGAGTTGTGGTATTTTGCATCAATATCAATCACTCATTGTTGGTCATCTACATGCTCAGACTTTTGCATCCAGAATCTTCCCTACAGTAGCCTTTGGTGTTGATGATGTAGTAGCACAACCTAAACATATTCTGGACCCCTGCTCTGGATTAGCTTGGCCAGAGAGCAATGAGAGTAATAATTCTGGTCCCCAACTCAAGGAAGGTTCCTTCTAAACAACACTGAGAAACACACCTTGTTTAAGGGAGAGAAAAAATAAATTTCCTTGTTACTCAAATGCCAGCTATGACCAACCGGTTGAGGAATATTTGGTGGTGCTTCAGCTCCTTCTGCTGATCAACCACCAGGTCAACTCTGGAGGAACTCCAGGGAGCCATTACAGTGGTGAGTCTCCTTATGTTCCATGTAGCTGATGAGATATGTGGGCTATGTACATGTTATGGTGTCTGAAGGCAGTGACTAACTGACTGGAAGAAGAGGTGAAATGAGTTATTAATCTGAACAATGTGAGCTGTGGTGACAGTTCCTTTCTGAGTGCACTGTGACTATCCTGCGAGAGTATCTGAACATTATTAAGGTGTTTACTTCCTCTTTTTCCTCCAACCAGCTTACTAACCTGTTCAGAGCACAGAGATTGTGTCACAAAGGTGAGTTCTGGGAATATTCAAGTATGGGGAAGTATCTCTGAGTTCCCCTTCCCAGCCAGACTTTTCCAAACCTAGTATCTGTTCTTTTTCTCCTTGCTGTTCTTCTCTCTCATTTTTTTCCTGTACCAGTATGGTCTGAAACAATGCAAAGGGAAGTTGCATATTTGAATACCAAAATTTTAAGAGTGCTCTGGTATTCACAGAATTAATTATGGCCCTTGTAGAGTCTGAGACATTTGTTAGAAGTCAGGGGGTTACAGGAAATTGGCCTGCTATGGCGTGCCAAAATCCCTACCTGTAGATTATGTCTCTCAGCAGTGGGTACTTTTTTGAATCTGTTAAAAGGGATTAAATTGGAAGAAAAGCAGCACAGCTTGAAGTAAGACATTTTTCTTTCCCAGTCATCATGTGAAAGTGTGCCTTGGTGGAGGAACCAAAGTTGTATCAATTCACGAGAGTTTTATCAGTGCAACATGTTCACAGCCACCAGTAGCCTGCTGTTTTTAGTCTAAGAAGTCCTGTCCACCCATGCTTATCTAACCAGCGGATTCTGAGCAGGCAAATGATTTTCTAAAGTGTATAGAATTTGTATAGAACTGGGGAGAGTATTTACAAAATGAAGAGGAACTAGGGATAGAGAAGGGTTTGTGTTGGCAGGTTTTTCTGGAAAACAGGAAGCTGAGGGTGCCAGAGGACAGATGATCGAAAACAGCCTCCCCTTGTTCTGTGGGAGGCTGGGCACTCCGGCTGCCACTGGTGTGCAGTCATGGGTAGCCTGGAACCTTCTGCTCTTAGGGCTGTGGATGCACAGTGCAAACGGGAAGTGACTGTTCTGAAGTTAGAGGGACCTGTCTGATCTGTGATGTTTCTCTGCAAGATAAAAATCAGTAGTGGATTTGACTCTTGTCCTTTTTCTCTTGATGTTTTGATTGTTCCACTAATTAATACAATTGAGGTTGATATGTTGCTCTTTTCTGTTTGTTTATTTCTGGTTTTGAGGTCCTTTAACAAGTATCATTTGCTTGCTGTACAAAAGCAGAAAAGGTAGGAAATGTGTGTTTGAGCTGATGGTTCTGAGATTTTTTTTTGGTTCTAAGAAGTTTTGTTCCATGTTTTTGACCAGAGTACTGCAGCATGTGGAAAAAGAAAAAAAAATTATTTTTTTTTTTATAACAGCAACAACAGTGATAATACAGTGTTGTTATCTGGAAGTATCATGTTCAGTGGGAGTCCAGGTGAGAAATCTGCTGTGCATATTGCCAAAAAAACCCCCAACAACCCAAAAAGGCCCTCACTGCTCCCTGAAGTTTCCAGTTCAAGTGCCTAAGGCAGAAAAGAAGGAAGTCCTTGAAGTGCCATGGAATTGAAGGTATATATCAATCTCTTAAATGGCAAGAATAAACCTACAAGAACCTACAAGCATGTATAAATCTGTCCTTTCCAGGTTTATGGTGCCTCTCTATGACCTGAGAACACTTTTCCATCAAAACAAGCTGTTCCACCAAGGTGAACATTCAATTACAACACCTGTGCCCAAAAAGCTTGTAAAAGCAACATATCCTCATTCAGTTAACATTGGATATCGCTGATGAAATGAAGTGGTGAGGAATCTCTTTGGCCAAGGAGTAGGAATGGCTCTTCTATAGGAACATTTTCTGTATGAGGAAGAAGTGGCAAATACAAAACTGAGTTGCTGCAGCAGAAACACTATTATTTGTATTGTTTTATCAACCAACAGTTGTCCAGAATATGAAATTATGAGCTCCAAAATTATGTTCAAAATTTAAGCAAAATGCTAAGAATTATTTTTTTGCCTTTTTTGTAAAAGTAACATTGCTTTCTCATGCACATGCTGGTGTGTATTTAACAATTCTTGTCTGCTCTTAAATTGGTTTGAGGTGAAGCATTGAGGTGGGGGTCAATAATACACAATTGCTGGGATGCTGATTCTGGTATTCACGCACCAGCAGAGAACTGTTCATAATCCTCTTCCCTAAGTCCCACCTCCTTCAGCAGAGAGAGAAAGTCCTCCAGACAATAGCTTCTGTGTTCTGTAAACACACCAAAGTTCATAAAAATATACAATGCTAACATTAGCTCTGGCTTTTCAGCCTTTACCAACCCCGTTTGACCCCACATGATTATGTAGAAGGTGAATGAATAGCTGTAATCAGCCTTAGCAGTGGGGAAAAAGTGAGTTTGAACACTTCTGTGGTAGGAGAAACATTTTCTCAGCAAGTCTTAACTGGCTGGAGTGGGTGGTTTTGTTTTTTTTTTTTTTATGTTTCTCTGCCTTGCCAACACTGAGGACTACCATAATAGGCTTCAGCTCAAAGTTTTACTTGAATGGTCAGAAAATATCTTCAGTTACCTGCAATTAGATACAGTTGTTTTTTCCCTTGGTTGAAGTTTGTATACAGTGCTGTCTGCGTTCATTCACTTGACTGCGTAAGTGACAAATGTAGCAGGAATTGGGCATTTAGCAGAGTTTGAACTTTTAATGGCACAGGCCTGCCCTCTCCCATTTGGGTAAGGTTTTTATTCTATGGGTTTTATTCTGTAAAGGTAATTTTGTGCTTTCTTTGAAATATTTGATGAGCTCTTTCAAGAGAGGCATTAAGTTACATGTCAATAAATGGAAATCAGGCCTACAAAACTGAGGTTTGTTTTTATTCTGGCATTTACTGATTTACAGGCTCTGTGTATGTGTCTGCCAAGCCTGGCAAGGCAATGAGGACATCTGTTTCTGTGGATGAGCAGAATGTGCTCGGCCTGGGAGCAGAAGGTGTGTTTCATGCTACATTATCATGTTTTTGCTGTAAGAACTTCCAGGACACATAGCTTCTGTGTGTTTAAAGTTGATGATAAACAATGTGAAAAATATGGAAGGCTATTCTACCGGGAAGTTACTTCCCTTCCCCTCCTCCCCCGTCTTATCTACTCTCTTTAGGAAAAAGTAATGTGAAGGTTCTAACTTGCCCCAACTTATGTAAAAGGATTCAAAGTTTTATAACCTTACAGTAAGATGATGTGTCCAAGTAGGCTGTTGGAAAGAGATTCATTCAAAATAGGCATTAACATTTTAAGCCCTTAATTTCAATATCTTTTGTTTGGAAATATATGATCTGACATCTGCTGTTTTATCTAGTATGGAAAGCTTTTCCGTTTTTGTCTTGTTTCCTCTGCTTGGTTCTGAGTATGCCAACCTGACTCCAATGCCATTGACAGTAAAGCCCTTATTTGACATCACTAAGAGCAGAATTGAACTCCCAGTGCTCTGCTCCTCACTCTCAGTGCAGAGTTGGCTCCTCAGCTTTTTAAAAGATTGGTCAAGCTAGAATAAATCCAAAGTCAACAGGCTTGGTGACTACTCGCCTCAGCTAGGTACATGCAGTCCCAGAGCCATAACTCAGGCAATGGATAATCCCCAAAGCTGCAGTCCAGGGAGATAGCTACAAGACTACATTTCTCTCTGGGTCAGCAGCCAGGGCCTGGCCCAGAATGGGGAGGACATCTCAAGACCATCTCATTGCATGGAGCTGGAGAGCCTGGGGCATTCCAGAGCATGAGGGATGAGGATCAAGGTTGTCAATATCCAGGCTGCTGCATGCCTGAAGCTGATGACACCATGGACAGTAGTGTCACATTGTATGAGCACTTTTGCTAAAAAAGTGCCATTCTGCCCAGCTTGTGTATTCCCTGCTTCTCTGGAGTCGGGGAGAAAGAATGGCTTTGCTTAGGCTGTCTTAACCCTTGCAGGATCTAATCCCTTTTATTTGCCCAAGTACTTCTTTTATATGAGGCTTGCTGTCTTCCTAGTCCAGCACTGTACCTCTCACTTCCATCTTAATTTTGCCTTTGCTTTTGGACAGACTTGAAATCCAGACCATCAGATGCTGTTGTTATTTAGAGATGCAACTCCCCAATCCCTTAAAATTTTTTGTAATGCTTTACTTTTGCACTAAAAGCAGTAACAGCTTAGGAAGAAAAAAAAAAGAGACCACTTCATTTAATCCAAGCATCTGCTCCCCTGTCATTGGCTCCACTTTTGCAGTTTGTGATGTCAACATCTTAATCTTGAAGATTAAGAACACATATCAAGTTTCACTGGCTGGTTTAAAGTGACCCTACTGGGAAATGTTACAGGACCTTTTTCCCTCTGCCAAGTAAAATCTTAAGAAGTTTAATAAATAAAAATATAAAATCTGAAGACAGTGAAGCCTTCTACTGAAATGAAATGAACATGGGTGTCCACTGAAGGGTGTATGGTTTTCTGGTCAGGATTCATTAGCATACTGCCTGCCCTCCAACACAAGTTCTGCTGCATCCCATGGTACTGTCCCAGTTGTCATTCCCTGCTGCCTAGTCTAGGCTCAGACTTCAGCTGCTCTGGGTCTTTGCCTAGCTGCTCTAGGCTTGCACTTTCTCCAAAATTGAGATGTCTGTGTGAATTTCTCTTTTCTGTTCTGTATTCTCTCCAGACCATCAAATAAGAATATCCAAGCCACTACTATGTGTCTGCTTGGCTGCTCATGACCTTTAATGTGACCCATGACAGGACCTGAGGGAATGGCCTGAAATTGTGTCAGGGAAGGTTTAAGTTCGATATTAGAAAAAGGTTCTTCACCCAGAGGGTGGTTGGGCACTGGAACAGCGCCCCAGGGCAGTGGTCAGAGCAGCAAGCCTGACAGAGTTCAAGAAACATTTGGATGATACTCTCGGGCACAGGGTGTGACTCTTGGGGATGGTCCTGTGCAGGGCCAGGAGCTGGACTCAATGATCCTTATGGGTACCTTCCAGGCTGGCATATTCTGTGATTCTGTGTGTTTTGAAATGATTGGGAGTGGGTGGCAAATTTGATTACTTTAAAAATTAAATAAGCTCAAATTTTTGAAGATCTATAAATGACATTGGAATTAAGTTTAATGTGGAGTGGAAGCAGTGGTGTGGGTTTTTTCCTTATAATGTGTATATATGCATCAAATGCAAGAATTTAATTTTGTTTTCAAGGAAATTGCATTGTCAAAAGGGAAAATTTTCCTGGAGCCCTTATAATGTGGTGAAAAACAGACCCAATCTTTGCTCTTATCTGGACTCAGCTACACTGTGGTAAGCAAGCAAGGAAGCTCAGTTTGGGTGGTTTTTTATAGTGGCACCAAATCTTATACCTTTGCTATGCACTCACTACTAATCTCATACATTGCTTGTTATCTGCTTACTCCAATAGTCTAAGATTAAAATCGTGCCTTTTTGGGATTAAAACTTGTAACAGGAAGGACCAATTTTAAAAGCAATTGGGATATAGGTCCAGGGAGAAAGGGGTCCAGCTCCTGGACCAGGGTTTCTGCTTTCCCTCTCTGAACAGACACTGGCTGACACAAATGAAGGGGGCAGAGCCTTCATTCTCTGTTGTATTTGCATCGGATAAGACAGTAATTTCTGGCTTAACCTTTCCATGGGAGCAAACTTTCACTTCATTAACACTGGCGTCATTAGTGGGTAATTCACCGTGTGATCCAGACCGGCTGTGACCTGCATGGAGCCATCCAGTGGCAGTGCTAATTAGTGCCTTAGTGCCACGTGAACACTTCTCCACAGTTACTTTGTCTGAGTAACTAATTTCGCATGAATCACTAAACAGCCATTGCCTGGTAACTAATTTTGACCTCTAACTGCTTCAGCAAGACCTCCAACCCTGCTGCTGAGGATAAATGACATCCTGTTGTTATCTGTCCTCCAGTCAGCTGCCAGATTCCCACAGCAGCTTTAGTTTGCCCTCCCCTTGGAAGGATAGCACTCCAGACATTGCAGCATGTCCCTGATATGAATGTGAATAACTACACTGATTAGAGACTGACGGGGCAGAGACTCATCAGGCAGTAGTGGCAGAAGCTCAGGTTGGACCCTGGAAATATTTCTTCCTTTTTGGTCTAGTTTTTGGATCGAGGGAGAGAGCAGCTAGGAACAGAAGTGCTGAGGCTAATCTAACAGCTTTCTCCAAATTCCCTGGAGACACAGCCAACACTTTTATGTATTTAGTTCTGCCTCCAATCATTTGGTGTGGCTATGCAATACAACTACAGGCACAGCACTGTGAGGAGCTGCAGGGAAAATACCTATGGTGAGGGATTGTTTGGGATTGCAGAGGAGGAGAGTGGTATGTTTTGGCAGGGATGCAGACAGAGTTTACCCAGGAGATATAAGAAAGCTAATTTAAACTCTCTGGTTAGCTGGATTTTGTGACTGAGCTGGAGTTAGTGGTGTTAAGCGAGCTGTTACCTACAAAGGGAAAGTATCTTCTTGCTAGGAGTCCAAAATATCCTTGTATTGCTAAATTACAGTTTGGTGTCTATCCTCAAGGGTCTTCTCAGTATTTTCCTAATGCTTACTGTATTAAACACTCGAGGCAGCCCCTGTTGCCTCAAGAATAGGCACTGTGCGAGCTTCAGTGTGTGCAAACATGCCTTAAGAGGTGTTCAGACACCTGGTGTTTCACTGAAACCTGTCACCAGATTCATCTTTATCTGAGCTGTTTGCAATGGCCAAGCTAAATGCTGCCTTCATTAAAGGTACATGTCAAAGGTTCATTTTGAGATATATGTCAAAAACAATAAAGAGAAACTTTTTATTAGGAAAAAATCAAACAAAATTCCCTAACTCCCCAAACTTCCGAAAAAACCCAAACCCAACGTTAGCACAGAAGTAAGCATTGCTCATCCAGCTGTGGTTCTTAAACCTAACTGCTGTTACAAGTGGTCCCATGAATGCAATATTCAGAATGCCTGTTTTTAAAATTTTTACTGGGGATATATTTTCTATGCTGGTGGGGTTTTGGTCATGTGTTTGGGGTTGTTTTTTTTTTCTTTTTCAATTATTTAACTTGCTTTTCCCCATGAGAAATCAACCTTTTTCCACTGGAAGCTTCAGAATTGCGGTAGGCAATTCAGTAAGAAGTCAAGCGAGGAAAATTAGGTAACTAGTTTAAGACTGAAATTCATGGTATCATATAAAGATATCCACACAGTTCAAGTAAGTCTGGATATCTAGCTTTCAAGATGTCAGGTTTCAGCTGTGGGACTGGGTTTTATTCTAAGGTAGATGTTTGTCTACTGGTGAAATAAGATGTGCTGGTGGATTCTCTGCAGTGAAGCAGAAAATCAAAGCCCCTGACTATTAGCAGTCAGTAAAACTTACATGGCCCCATTTATAAGGATCCTATTCTCTGATTCAGGACATATTTTGGTTTCTGTTGCTGCCTGACCTTCTTAAAATATTATTTTCCCTGGTTTCTGTACTTCAGTGAAGTTGTACTCTGCCCTTTGCTTTACAGACCATCAGTCTATAACGTTAAAGAATTCCAAATTGATTAAGTTTAGTGAAGGATGAAGTGATCCCTATTTGTGTGTGTTTTTCTGAAGTACCGCTGACAAAAGCTATGTAAATGTAACACATGACTGCTGTTTATGGTAGATTAAGCTTGTTCAGCATTTGTAGATAATGTACCCAGTTTGCAAGTAAAATAAAAGGATTTTGTGGTGGGGTTGTTTTTGTGATTTGGGTTAATAGTTAACCCATTCTGACAAAAACTATGGCAAAAATAACTAGACTGGACAGATATGTGGCAGAAGGTTCTACAGCAGGAAAAAGGTGACCTTTGGAAGTGAACAGCAAAGCTAGTATGATAACTAGCAAGCGTGTCTGGCTAGATTTTTTTTTCAACAGTGAAATATGGTTACTGCTGTCTCTTTCTGTTGTCCTTGTCAGCAGTAAGGTCCCGTTTGGCTTCCCCTCTAGGAACACAGCTCTGTGTGATAGCACCCAAGCCAAACTATGCTATGCAAGCTGTTGTTCCAAATCAAGAAATATTAGAGTTTGTGAACCCTGGGATGAAAGCTCTATCAAGGCTTTAACCCATGGAATCACATTAAAACTGATGTGTTTCTGGGCTAATTTCACTTCTCTTTTACCTTTGAATTTACTTTTAATAGAGGTAAACTCCATATGAGAAAGGCAACCTACAGTGGTCAGTACTAGCAGCCTTGTGAGTGCAAACTATGTCGGAAACCAGTCTGGATCTTGGAGCTACAGTGTGAATGGAAAAGAAAGTAGAATATAAAGACTGATGGCAATTGAGAGGAAAGGCAACATGCGTGGTGTGATGGCTTGGAATTTTTGGCATGTAACAAATTCTCCTTTGACCTGCCCTTGCATTTTGCCTTTTTGTATTTAACTATTAAAAAAGAAAAGAAACAGCTTATGTTCTTCATTATCAAGGGCATGGAAAATTTGTAAAACTTTGGGACTACAACAACAAAACAGATGAAGTCAGTGGGTGGTCTCTGTTCACTGTAACATCTTCTCAAGTGTCTGGACATTGAATTTGCTGTAATCACTTTCTCTTTATAAGCACATTACTGGGTGGGAAGGGAGTGGGGGAAAGAGAAAAGTAACAAATGTTCTTTACTGAGACAATATGTTCCTACAAACGCTGATTGTAAAAAAGAAAGTAAAGATTTTTTTCCAGAAAGGAAACATGAATCAGTGTATTGTTGAGAATCACATTGTTTATGTTTGTGTATCACAGCCCAGCCTCAGTTCTTTTGCATCACTGAATTTAATTTCAGGTTTAATCTTGCTTTTGTTTCTTATTTATATAAACCTCATGTTAAACACTTATGTTTCCTTTAAAAAATGCTGATCTAAACCCATTTAAGTTCTAAGTTCTAAACCCATGTGTACTTTATCTCCTTGTCAGCTAGAAGAGGCATAGTCTGCTTGCCTTTGGGTTTTGGGGAAATGTCTCCATTTGTGGAGGCATAATATGTATTTGCCAGCAGTGAAGGAGGCTTTCCAGATGCAGAATACCCTACACTAGTGAGAAAACCTTTTTCTCTCTCTATTTTTTTCCTTCCTCATGCTAGAACAATGAAACTTTTTTCAAAGGAGACTTGAGAAAGACATTTTGTATTTAGTATGTCTGTCCAGGACTGCCTTGGCTTTCCCTGCATAACAACTCTAGTACTGGGCTCACTTTCCTGTGCCAGGGATGGATGTCATCCCATAGGGTCACTGAGAAGTTCTCTCTCTACTGCCCATGGGTACCAGGCTGTGCAAGATTATCTGAAGAGGCTTTTAGCAAACCAATTTTAATCTGATTCTCAGTCTGTGAGCCTCGTGTCTGCTACTGACCTTCTGAGCCTGGTGTGTGCTGGGCATCTTTCCCTGCAGTCATGGGGCAAGGCCTGGTGTGTAGCCTCCCTCCTCCTCCTCTCTCACACTGCAGCCTGGGGAACAGCATGGTATTTTCTGACATAAAGCCGTCTGACCTGACAAGGAGATAAGGTTCTGCATTGTTTAGTTTCTACATACCTTGAGGATATTGGGGTAAACTCTACTGCATGAACTCTTTGATAGATAGTACCATGCTTGTAGATATAATGACACATTTGCAAACACCTGCTGTACTACATCAACATCTACATTATTGTTATGACCTTTTATGGTACTTTCTCAGTGAGTTATTTCTTATTTTTCACTTGTTAACACAGCAAGCTGAACTGTGAAGCTGTAATTGTGCTAGGAGTATTTTTGTTCTAAGGTAGTGAGGTAGTGCTCTCTATTGCCAATAGCTGAATATGCCTGCCTGGTCAAAATCATGCTATAGGAAGTTCCTCAGATAATGTAATTTTGTTCCCTGTTTCTTTCAAAGCAAGAGCCAGAATCCTTTGGACTCCTCTTTTCTTTGGCTTACTTGATAAAGCTGAACTCAAGTAGAAAATCTGACTCTACTACTCAGGTGGCTGAAGTTTGTAGCAACTCTGCTCTGAAGCAGACACCAATTACATGATTAAGTTGCCTGCTGATATAGTTTTGTTTCTAACTATTGCTACTGTGTCCCACCTCAGAGCTGATATAATTCAACTCTCAGGCGCTTTTGCACACTTTCCTGGTAGGGTTGTTTTTGCTTGTAGTGATAATAAAAGCCCTTTGGTACACACTATAGGGCAAGTAAACTTGCAGGAATATGCAGTATGCTGTCCCTGAAACTAAGTAATCCTCCTTACCAGTAGCAAAAGTTATGTCCCCCTTTTGAGACCATGTTCTCTGGGGGTTGCAGAAGATGAAGAAGGGGCTTCCTATTGCCTTGCACTACACTGTGTATGTGCAGGAATGTGTCTACAGCCCATGTCTTTGCATGTGTGCAGCAGCAGCCTTAGTCCTACTGCTTCTGAGCAAGCTGTTTGCAAGCATGAGAGAAGACATTTTCTGCCTCAAGAGCTGCTCACCTTCTCCTTGGGAGAAAATGAGATAAGTGAGGGAGGAACAATTCATATCCTGGATGTAGGACAAAGGCTATTACATCTGAATAAAAGTAAATTTAATTTTAAATGTATGTTTCATTCTTTTTAAAGGTTAAATGCCTCTTATGTTATTGATATCACACAGGATTTCAAAATTCAAGTGCTTTTAAAGTGATGTCTGAGTGAACTATGTGCTGTCTTTTATGCCTTGCATTGTATAACAGCTAGTTCAAGGTGTCCCACAATTTCTCAGGACCAAACAAATGGATGTGAGGTCTTGTATATAAGTCTCCTTCCATCAGGTGGAGATTTTTTTTTTTGTTTTAAACTAGTGTTTGATCTGTGCTTTTTATATTATACTGTTACATGGAGCTTATGTTGTGTACCTTCTTCAGATGCATTAGGTTGTCCTTCCTCACATATTTATATCAGTATTCAGCCCTCTGTGTCACAAAAATGATGCAAAAGAGTCTTAAGATGAATGAAGACAAAAAAAACTCCTTGCTATTTTTGCTGGACTGTACAGCTGTTCCTTCTTTGCATGTTATTGACAATAAAAAAAATTAGCTGTGCATTTAATTGTAGGGTATATCCCTACAATTTATAGTAGAATTTTAGTTAATTGTAGAACTAAGTGACTTTGTTTTCCACTGCTGTTGGTCTCTATTGAATTTGGCACAAGTTCAAATGGCCTTGTAGCATCCAGCATTTGCTGGAACATAGTAAAGACCCTCCCTAGGACCACAAATGAAATTTCTTTCCACCACTGCAGTGAGGTTAATGACAGTGTTTAGTAGGGTTTTTTCTACCCCTTTATCCTGTAAATCTGAGCTCCATTCGACTAAACTGCCTTTAAAAAAAAACCAAACTGAAATTCAGGCTGCCTAAGTTCTCATGAGACACCATTCAAGGGGCAGTGTTTTGCTTTCCCCACAAACATTTCAAGGCACTGAATTTTAGGCAGGAGATGCATACAGGATCAGGCATGCTGGCAGAAATTCCTGGAGTCTGCAGTTGTAGAAGAAAGGGCTACACATCAGCTGATGCTGCTGATGTGGTGATGGATTAGTGAACAGAGAAAGGTCTGCATTGTTCTAAAAATGGAAGGATTAGCAGCTGCCCTTGTTGAGTCAGGTTAGAGGGAGGAGGATGAGGAGGACAGCAACACACTGTGACATTGGTCCATAATAAATTTGCTATCAGCATCCTTATCTACTGCTAACCTGCCTCCCTTTTCTTCATTGAGAAAAATCCTGGATGACTTTCTTCAATCGAAAAAGAGAATTTTATTTATTCTTTCTCTTTTGTTCATTTTGTTGTTGTTGTTGTTGTTATAAGTCTGCTGATTGCATTTATAACTTTTCAAATATTTTTAATATGGAGTAATTTCCAGAGAGAAAAGAGTTAGAAGTAGTATCTTAACTGCAAAGGCAGATCCCAGCCTGAAGAAATAAAGTAACAACCACAGATACCTGTGCATGTGGATTTATTGAATACATTAATGTGTGTCAGGACAGAAAGTCCTCATTGAAATCTGTTCCTGTGATGTGAGGTTTCAGTTTAGATCCACCTCTAAAATTAGCAAGCCATAGTATTTTCTTTCCATCTCCTCTGGGGAAAATAAAAATTTAAAAAAGGGGAAAAAAAGAAAAAAAAAGACTTCATTGGTTGCTTATGTTGATTTTTAACAATTATATCCTTAGGACCCCTGTTTTGATGCAGTCCATCAATCAAGAGCTGTATTTTTGGCACAAGACCCCTTTCAGTCATGTCAACAGTTGGCTTCATCACTGATGGACTCTGGAAAGGGTAGCTTGCTCAGTCTTTTGCTGCCTCTTGCTGCCTGCTCTCCTCTCTGCTGAGAGCTGCCTCACACAGAGATTCCTCAAGAGGGAAGGTGTTTCTATACCTGCTGATGGCTGTGCTGGAAAGGGCTGAATAATTTCTGAGTAAGGCTCTGAGCTCACTTCCTGGAAGCAGCTGTGTTACTGTATAAATCCCACCTATCTGCTCTGCCACCAGCCTGCAGGGACTGAGCAGGTGGTGGGGTATGCATTGCGGCATGTGTTTCTCAAACCTTTGCTTTACTGAACAAAGCTACTGGCCCTTCAAGGACCTCCAGTGCTTTTGAATTCTATTTGACCAAATTAAATTCTGTTCTTCAAGGAAATGGCTTTGCATCAGCCAGACACCTTTGACCTTAGGAGAGAACTTGATCTAATAGTTGCAGGTGAGTGAAACCCCCCCTTTCAGAGTTGCATGGCAATCAGTGAAGTTTCTCTCTGACATAAATCTAGAGTTAGGGTTCCTCTGTAAAAAGAGAGGAATAAAACAGGGTGGCTTGAATTACCTGACTGTCAGGTGGTGACAGTGGTCAGAGCACATGCAGGGCTCACCATTTCTAACCACTGCAGCACCCCATTAGGTCAGCTGTACTTGTAGTGTTCATGGGGATAGCAGCTTTTTATGAAAAACAGAACTTCTACTATGGACAGCAAAATTTGGCTTGTACTAATACGGGAGAATGATTTGTGGTATTTTATAAAAGCAAAGAGTTTTTTGGATTAATATTTGTATTTTAGATATAATTATAGATAGATTTTAACAAAGAAAAAAACATGAGATTGCTAAAGTGTGTTGTATTATGGTACAGCAGGATAGATCAATCTGGGCAGTTTTATATTAGCCAGTGTGCAACATCCCTTGACACTTAAGATTTCTTTTAATTTAAGGAAAAATACAAGCCTAAACTTAAGCACTCAAATTCTGAAAATGGAGCACTTAAATAAAAAGCCTTTGTTTATTAATTTATTTTGTCCTATACGGGTTAAGTTCCTGAGAGCTTTTCAGAAAACAGGGTGGTTTTCTTCAATGTCTCACTGCGAATTAAAAACTTAATTTGGGTTAACCCATTTGAAAAACATTGTCTCTATGTATGAGACAGTTTGCTTACGCGAAGAACTTTATTGACTGTCAAAGAAAGTAAAAGAAGCCTCATGAAAATAGCTTGATTAAAAAATACTACAGAGGAGAATTTAAAAATATAAGTGCTGTTTAAAACAGGTAATCCCACTTGTTTGAGAGCAGTCTCCTTGCAGTACACAGGGATGCTTGTCATGTAGGGTCTCCTCAGCCACAACTCTTCTGAACAAGGACAGAGAAACATATAAAGACAAAGAGTATTCCTGGTCACTTGTCAGAGTCATGATTTGCTCCCTTATTTCCTGTCATGTAACAATCTAGAATATTTAGGATCTCCAGGTGAAAGGAGGAAGAGGCACTGTGGGTACATGTACTGCTTTTGGAAAATGATGAGAAGAGCTTGCCAAGTAAGAGCATTTCATTGTTTTTCTTCTTAGGAAGTTATTTAGGAAGTTAGGGCAGAAGGAGACTAGGAAGAATTTGGCCATGACTCACTTTCAGATTTTTCTTCTCCTTTGGGGGAAAAAAATCCATTTTAAAAGCTGAAGCTGGAAAGAAAGGAAGAGTTCATTTCATGTCTTACCCTTCTGTCTTTAGACTGCAAGAATGACACTTTCCCCATCTCTAAAGATTATTGTTGCCTGAGGCTGTCATTGTGATGGGCACCTTTCACAGCTGCAAAGGACATGCTTGAGAAAAAGCTGAAATTAATACTGCAAACCCACCAAATCTTAAAGGCTCAGAAGGGATCTGTGATACTCCCTAGTTCAACCTCCCATACAGAGAGTAGGTCATGCCATTACACCTCAGCTGAAGCTACTTCTATCTGAGTCTTTGACATCTTTTGTGGAGGCTGCACAGGTGCTCTGGGTGCCTGTGTTGGCCCTCCAGTACTGTCTTTGAGAGGAAAGAAAGGAATTTCTGCAACACTTCTTATAGCAAACATGCACCCATTGTACAAGTATGTGCCAGCAGTCTTTACCTGCAGAGAGGCAAGGCAATGGAGATGATGACCTTTTTATTTTAAATCCTTTTTTGTTTTCTTTTATTTTAAATTTTAAATTCTTGTGTTTTAATTTAAAACACAAGAAGGGTTTGTATGCTCAAAACAAGGGGCCAGTTCATTTGGAAATTGTATTAGTCTGTTCTCACTGGAATATTTATACCATTTAATTGAAAATATAACTTATTTACATGGGTAATATTACTGTGATAGATAAAAGTGTGAGGGCAAAGAACATGTCTAGAGTGTGAGTTTTTGGACACATTGTTGAAGAATGGCTCTTATTGGAGACAAGGAATAAAACTCACTCTCATCCATATTAAATAAGTCTACCACTGAGACCAAAGTCCATGGAGCTTGTTGAGGTACTTTGATTAATATGAGGTTAGGGCTATAAAACTCTGTGTTCAATGATTCATTTAAATTAGTCTACTTGGAAATCAAAAGCAAAATCAGACATTGTAATTTCCTCAGAGAGAGGGGGGACAAAGAGTTATCCAGAATTCTTATTACATCCTAATATATGTAATTTTCAGGTACGTGACTTAAAGAATAAATTTAATAGAAGAACAACAAAAAACTTCCTCCAGCTCATGGTCACTAATCTGAGTTTTTTGGAAGAGGGATGTGAGCCTACAGAAGTCTTTCCAGGAGTTACCCACAGGTGTTTTGTAAAGTCCCCCTGATTTGTGCTGTTTGGGGTTTTCTTGAGTTTTATTGTTGTTTTGGGGTTTTTTAATAATTTTTTTTTTTTTACAGCTCATCAAAACTTAGGGTGTGAGATGCTTAGCATCCATCCTTCCCTTCCAAGGTACAATAAATTTCTTTCTCCCCTAGAGCCATAGCAAAGGAAAGGAGCACTTCAGCATACACTCCTGATTTTTGCAAGCTCCTCTGTGTGCTCTGATAGACCTCTGACAGGCTGTGGGTGCAGCTGTTGCCAGCCTCCATGCAGATGGCTGCATCCAGCTGCTGTCTGAGTATGTCCTGAGCTTATGCTAAGATTAATCATTTTGTAACATTAATCACTTTCTACCCCTTTAAAATTCTATGGTGAATTGTGCTGAATCCTGCTTCCTCAACAACTGATGGAAGCTCTTTAATCCATGGGCCCAGGATGGTTTGCAGCTGGGCTGGTAGAACACTGACATGGTTTCTCTAGGGCAGGAGGGGCCCTGGACACCTGAGTACCTGTGATACCTTTAGAACTGTGTCTCTTATGCTTGTTTCGGCCACCAGTGCCTTTCTCACCGCTTGAGTGCCTGTGCTGCACTGCTGAAAGTGCTCATGACATCTTGCATTTCAGCTGACTTCAATGCAAACCAGGACATTCATGCAAATGCAGTAAAAGTCTATGTTAAAATTGAAATAAAATTTAGATGTTATGTTCTGTATTATTTCAGAAAGAGTCTGAATTGTTTTGACATAGTCTGAGATGTACCTGCTGCGTAAAATGATGAAGATTTTCTGGTAATATTTTTTTTAATTCCTCATAGTTACCTGAGAAAATATTCTGCATTTCCATGTTCTACAGAGTTTGGATATGACCTTTTTGAAGAATTGTATGCACAGCCCAGACAAGGAAACTACTGGGATTTTATGACATTTTCTTTCATTTTCAGAGCTATAATTTTGAACAACCTTCTTCAGTAGATTGATAGCAACACATTAAATTTTCAGCAATGGATCTCAACTCTTTCTTCTGTATACAGGTGGAATCTGTTAGGATTGTTAGGACATTTTGAATGCAAAAGGCCAATTTCAGTCAGGAAATTACTTTTCCTGAATAATTTTTTGCTGAACACTTCTCATAGCTGAACAAAGTATTAACACATGCATGAATCCTCCATTTAGTTTCAATGACAGTGAGTCACTTCCCTTGCTTTTGTCAGTCGTTCAGCAGCAGATGATAGGAAGATATCTTAAACTGTGAAAAGTTTCCATTTTTCTTATTAAATGGACTTCTGGTTGTCAGTGCTCTTTCAGCATTAACACTGGAAGTGACTCCTGTCTCATGCCACTCTTGAAGAGTTTTTAATTTGAACTAAATTATCTCCAATATATAATAAAAATATTATTTAAGAATAAATACATTTTAAAAAACCAAACAGTTTAAATTTCATGCTGTCCAAAAGATTTGTGTTAGCTTTAGCTCCAGGAACTGATAAAGCTACAGCAGTGATGTGGGTGCATAAATTTTCCATACGAGATAAATGTGCATGTCTAAGTCTAGTTTGTGCTCCTGTAGGGTGGGTCACCACCATATCTTTCAAAGCCTCAGATAAATGTATTCTAATAATCATCAAGTTGCTAATCGTCCATTACTTTACTCACAGGCAAATGGAAGCAGGGGGGAAAGAAGCACAAAGGATTTTTGAAAAACCTCACAATTTGTCTGCATTTAAACAGACTCAAAGATGTCATTCTCATATCCCACTCAGTCAACTGCCACAGTACAGTGCCACAAAGGTCTTGAATTTTTAAAGTGAGGTTAAAAAATCTTCACGAGAACAGCAGAAGATACAACAACTCTGATGATAACACAGTCTTCATTTTACTGACTTATAACAACCAGCTCCAATGGCTTTTGAAACTCACAGCTCTGAACAGTCTCTTTTGAAATGCAAAGTAAAATTCCTGACTGACTAGAGCAAATTACAGAAGAAGGTCCTGCCAGCATACTTGCCTTGTATTGCCTTTCATTTGCAAGTCTTTCAAAAAGCTTTGAACAAGCCCAGCTCTGACTAAATGCTCACTTCCAGCCTCCTGCACTGGCCACACCACTTTCCTAGAACACAGAATCTTGGTTAGACAAGACCATTGAGTCAAACTATTAACCCACTACTGAACCATATTTCCAAGTGCCACATCCACATGCTTTCTAACACTTCCAAAGATGTCGATTCAATAACTTCCCTGGGAAGCCTTTTCCAATGCCTGATCACCCTCTTCATGAAGACTTTTTTCCTAATATCCAATCAAAATCTTCCATGGCACGACTTGAGGTCATTTCCTCTGGCCTGGTCACTTTTTACTTGGTAGTTGTAGGGAATGATAAAGTCTCCCCTGATCCTCCTTTTCTCCAGGCTACACAACCCCAGCTTCTTAGCTGCTCCTCAAAAGACTTCTGTTCTAGACCCTTCACTATCTTCATTGCTTTTCTCTGGACATGTTCCAGTTCCTCCATGTCTTTCTTTTGGGCCCAAAACTGAACACAGGTTTTGAGGTGTGGCTTCACCAGTGCGAAGTACAGGGGAATGAAAAGCTCTGGATGGTTTTCTTGTGTTGTGCTTGTTTAAAACTGATCACATCAAGCACAGTGCCTCCTTCTCTGCTCTGTAAAAAAGTTTCCTCTAGAAAACATAGGCAGATGCTGAAAAGGTTTTTCTAGCTTGAGACCATAGAAGGAATGAAAACAGATTTCCCCTATGGTACATGAGATGTGCAATAAGTGCACTTTGTATAAACACTTTGAGGAAAAAGATGAAAGAGCACTGGAGAAAGGAAATGCAGCAAATATGTTAGGGACCTGATAGAGCTTGTGGTCCCTTACAAATTTAACAAAAACAATCATCCTCTTTATTTCTGTGCATCTGTGGTTAGAGTTAAAGGAGCCTTTGATAGGAGTCAGGCTACACTGAAACTAGATATACCAGCTACTTCAACAAAAAGCAGCACATTAATGCTTTTCATTTATCAAAATATGTGCCATTGATGCATGAAATAGAGCAAAGTATATTAAACAAAAAGTCTATATTATAAATACTGACAAGATGTGGACAGCATTTTTTGTTACCAAAGACTCAAAGCTGGAAACTGCTTGCCACTATTTGGACTCATGGTGTATCTCAACACTGACATCCTTTCAAGAGAGCTTAGTTCAGATGCTGTTTGGGATCTAGAGATGGTAGTCAGCTCTAGTGAGCAATGCTACTGCAGGAATCTGGCTCAGATTCAGGTATGCAGGAACTTAAGACCGTTTATCCAAAATCTTGAATCAACCTCCCTTGCTTCTGGGCAGTCTTGGCTGGCAATCAATTAGGAAAGCAGAATTCCTCAGCTGCAGAACACTAAAGGCAGGGGTGGACAGGGAGGATGCAAGATGTCACTGCTGGACTGAGAGGAAAGGAAGCTGTTGCTATGATGAAGGAATAGAAACAATCAAGTGACTTGGTCTTTGAAGATAACAGCACGACTGTGGACCTAGACATCTGTCCAATTTGGGAAATATTGTATCTGCCCTACTGGCAGCTTTATAAGTTTTACTGCTTACTTGTGTTCTTGGAAGTCTGTTCTTCCAAATAATGCTTGTCTCCCAGAAAGTTTACAGACAAAATTGTTGCTAAGGGGCTGGAATTTGTATGAATTTACATGCCAGTGTGGGCTATGGCAATAGAAACTAACATCTGATGTTTGCTGTTTTGAACTATGGAGACTGCAAAACTTTAAAACACTGGGTTCTGCAAAGCTCCTGGGCAGCCCAGGACTTGACTTGCAAGGCACTGGTGTCAAAATGCTTCAATAACCTTTATTTCCATATTCTTCAATAAAAGGAGGGATTTGAGTAGTAGTCACAATGTGGAAGGAAAGGTGAAGTACAAAAAAAGAGAGAAACATTGGGACTTCAGGACTGGAATTCAAGCATCAGAAGTCTGTTTTGGCTCAGTCATCGACTTGTTGTGTGGCCATGGACTGCCTGGTTTATGAACCTGGGTGGGGAAACTGGCACAGTTTAATCCGAGGGTTAAAAAGATGTTTACAGAGTGCTTTATAGTTGCAACATTTTATTCTTTTGGAGTGTTTATTTATTTGGTTTTTTTTGTTTGACTAGTCCCTTATGCTACAGTAACAGCATTGAAGTTCCCTCGGCTGGATTGGTTTCTTCACAGAAACCCTCACATTAACACAAATGACATAGTGCTCTGCAAAAGTTCAAACCAGTTATGGAAATCTTAATATCATCTTGCGGATATTCACTGTTGAATACGACTGGAATCCCAAGGTAGAGAAAAATTCTTTATGGGATAGCTGTCTCATGAAGGCTTTCTTATGATTGCATTTGTTAACTGCTCAATCGAGGAAATATTTATTTGACTAACATACTTTATGTATTTTTTAACTCTCTGCCATTTTATTTCATATCAATTTAGTGACACTTTCTGTGGCATGAAGTCCCAAGAGTATATTACAATGGATATTTCTGATCACCCAAGCCCTGCTTTTCTATATGAGAATGGAACGAAAGCAAGTGATAGTAGATCATACTGCCTGCTGTGCTTGTTTTGAGAGACAAGAACCCATGTGTTAATCATCATTTCAGTCTAAAACTGCTAACTGCACTCAATTTCAGAATTTTGCAGAAACATTCCCCTAAACCCACTCTTAGTTACAATGGACTACTATTTGCCTTACCAAAGCAGCTCTGAATATATACCAGTCAGGTGGCATGTGTTCTAGATGGCTGCAGCCCTTGGTAGGTTTGTGGCACCTTCTTGCATTCCATTAACTGCAGAACTGCAGGTACATTTTCAATACGCCTGGGAAGCAAACTAGCAAGGTCAGGGAATAAACCCACCGGTGAAGGAGAAAGGTACACCTGGTTCCTATTCTTGGATTTTTCAGGTGTGAAGTCATTAAAAAAATCCCCTCAGACTCAAGTACCTTGGGTCAAAGACCCACAGTCAATGTCAACATACACAGCTAAGAAGTCTGATTTCCAGGAATGGCAAGAAGCACAGCAAACTACAGGCAATAAGTGAGATTTGTTTAACAATCAGCAACTCTGAAAACCGGGCCCCTGGTATTAAGTGCTTACCATTAGGCACCTAATCTTGAAAATGTTGGTTAAATGCCACAAAACTGTGCTTCTTTTAGAAAACAGAATGTGTTTGTTTTTTTTAAACTCTAATCTGTTGTGCTGGTTCCTTGTCAACAATCTCAGATATTTCCATTATAACATTAATGAGTAAGTCATTTTCCAATGGAGAAATAGATTGGCTTAGTTTTCCTTTCACCGCCCTTTATTCTGAGGTCAAGGTCGAAAGACTAGAGCTGAAATGATTACTAGAGGAAGAATGCTCACTGCTTCTGCCTTCCCAGCTAAAACCCTTGTAAAAAGGAAGTGTTTCTCCCTCCTGGCTCTCATTCCTGAGAGTTAGGCAGTTCTCACTCCAAACTGTTTTTCAACATGCTTGAAGTGCTTCCTTCGGTGCATTTTTTATTTAGTGTTTAAGTACAACTGAGATGCAATTTGCTCATAGGTAGTTAATGTAGACTGTTATGTTCACACAGGGTATGAAATCTTCATGGTCTAATGGTGCCCAAACACAGAATAAGATTATCATGAGGGAAGCACGGCATTTGTACTCAAAAGTGCTGTTCTGTCCCAGCATCTCTTCTGTTATCTCATGCCATCCCTAAACTTTTAATGCCTTTTTCCACCCTCAAAACGTTCCTTTGGAAGAAAGATGAAATGAGACTGGGATGAAGCATAACATTTCCAGTGGAGACAATTATTTGATTTCTCTAGGTGCTTTGTCTTTTGAGTGTTTCTTCATGTTTAAAAATCTGCTTCAAAAGATTCTGCCAGTTCCAGGTGCCCTGGTATTTTTCAGTGGTACAATTGAGTCATTATTCATTGAAATGATTAATTACAGAAGATTAATCTTAACAGTTTCATTAACTAAAGATTGTCAGAAATGATGTTTGATCTGTGGGAGAGCTATGGTAGTTCATGTGACAGAATTTAGACAAGGCAATTGAGGATGAACATTTATTCACTTCTCAATGCATCCCATGAAGACCTTCTGAACCTTCATCTCACCTGCAAACTTCTGAAATGCTCACCTATTGTTTTCTAGCACTGTGGCAGGTCTGATCAGCACTCACACTGCTACAAAGAAAGAGATCCAGCTGGTGTCTTCACAGGAGAACTATATTCTAATATATAGTATTAGATGCTCTAATAGCTGGGCTTATTGATCCTGTAAGACTTAAAACCTAACAGGGTGTGCACTTGTTTGTCTTACAATGTGGCAGCACCAACTCAGTAATGTTAGCAACATCTTTGTCTTAGCAAAGCTGTCAGCAAGACATTCTGTGTATGCTGTTGTCAGGGTCCTCAACTTTCATTGCCCACAAATGTCCAGCACTTGGCAGGACAAGTCAGTTCATGAAGAAAAAGGAACGAGGAAAACTGTTCTGGCCAAGAAAAGAGGGAAACTTGCAAATGGAATCCTCAGGGTCAGCCACCAAAAGAGTAACTTCGTTATTAATTCTTTGGGCTGTCCAGTGAAAGCAAAAGGGCTCAAGTAAGGCATGGCCCTTATGACGTGAATGACAGAGAAAGGAGAGTCCTTAGAGCCTTTCCCTTTCTTACCTTTCATGTATCTCTCATTGTCCAGCACATAAGGCTTTCATGGGCAAGGATGTCTTAATACAACACAAAAAGAAATGCAGAAGCAAACCATTACTCCTTTTAGAGATGGCATTGCCCAAAGAAACCAGAGTGTAGCTTCTGACTTGCCAGTATTCCAGAAACTAATACATATTGGTATGTAACCAGGAGCTACTTTCCTCAGCTGTTTTCTTTCCCTGAAGTATACACCTCAGGGGCCCTACTTTGCTTCAACAGACAGACTTCATGATGAAATGAGCCACTATCTTCACATTCCTGTGTCTATCACATAGTAGTTTTTTCTCAGACAGAACCTCCTTTTCTATCCTTTATGTCCCATTGGAGTTAACAATTAATATTTGAGTCCCTGCCTGCTGGGTTTTTTTTATTGTTTCTTGACAGTCTTACTCAGGCAAAGCAAGTTTGGGAGTACCAGGCTGTTGTCAGATAGATAGGAGGTAGGAGAAAGTCCCAGTGGCTAGGAGTAATAAAGCAGATTGAAGATGGAACACCTCATTCACATACTCCAAAATGTAGAAGCTCCCTCTGGGAGTCTTACAACAGAACAGAAGGACCTGGGAAAAACAGGAATGCCCAAAGTTGTGAGGGATGAAGGGGTTGTGCATAGAAGGTGATTTGATTCAGTACTGGGGACAGCAGGCTGGAGAAAAAGCAGAACTGAAGTAGGAGTTGGGGAGCTAAAAAGTAGGAATACAGTAGGGGATCAAGGAGAATGAAATAGCATATATGGTGTCCATAGTGAACTTAGGCCTGGGTGGGTTGCAGAAGAGAGTTAAGAGAAGCATAGAATTTTGGAGATGACAGGATTGTATATGGGAGGAAAACTAAAAAAAAAAAAGACAAGGCTGGATATCCAACTTGGGAAATATCAGGAGGTTCTGAAAAAAGAGCAATAGTGATATTTGATCTCTTAGGCACTCTGGGACACAAAAAGCTGGAGATGGACTCTATGAGATAGGAGCATTGCAACCAGCCTTTCTGGATTGTAAGGAGCTTCCAGTGAAGGAAAGTACCAAAGATATCCTGCCAAATTTCCCTTCAGCCTCTGCTTTTGTTGATGGTAGGGATTTCCACTGAAGTGCTGTTCATGTATTCTCTCAGATCACAAAATCACAGAATTTGCTGAGTTGGAAGGGACCCAGAAGGATCATCAAGTCCAACTCTCAGCCCTGCACAGGAACATCCCCAAGAGTCACACCATACACTTGAGAGAATCACCCAAATGCTCTATGAACTCTGTCAGGCTTGGTGCTGTGACCACTTCCCTGGGAAACCTGTTCAGTGCCCAGCCACCTTGTGGCTGAAGAACCTTTTTCTATTATCCAGCCTAAACCTCCCCTGACACAATTTCAGGCCATTCTCTCAGGTTGTGTCACTGGTCACCACAGAGAAGAGATCAGTGCCTGCCCCTCGTTTTCCCTTCACAAGAAAGTTATAGCTGCCATGAGGTCTCCCCTCAGTGTCCTCTTCTCCAGGCTGAACAAACCAAGTGTCCTCAGCTGATCCTCATGCAGCTTCCCCTCAGGGCCTTCACCATATTTTTTGTCCTCCTTTGAACACTCTCTGATGGCTTAATATCTTTCTTATATTGTGGCACTCAAAACTACACACATATTTAAGGTAAGTCTGTGTCAGTGCAGAGCAGACTCCTTGACTAGCTGGCGACGCTCTGCCTGATGCCCCCCAGGACACGGTTGGCCCTCCTGGCTGTGAGGGCACTGCTGACTCATATTCAATTTGCCATTGACCAGGACCCCCAGGTCCCTTTCCAAGGCACTGCTTCCCAGCATCTCATTCCTCAGTGTGAACAAATATCCAGGGTTGCCCCATCCCAGGTACAGAATCCAGCAGTTTCTCTTGAATTTCTTGTGGTTGGTTATGGTTGGTTGGCCCAGTCCTCTAATTTGTCAAGGTCTCTCTGCAGGGCACTGTCTCCCTGAATGCTTCCTGCTTTCATTAGTGTGGCAGTCCAATTAGTTTTCAATCATGCAACATCCCTATGGCTAGAAGAGTGTTGGCTTCCCTGTAAAGAGTTAGAGATACATTTTAGCTGTTAATATATGAATGTAATATAATGCAATGTAGTATGTACTATAATATAAATGTAGCTTTTAACTAGATGATATAGCAACTGCAAACAAAAAGAGACAGGAAAATAGCCCTCATTTCTCCTACCCCAAGCTGTCTGTAAGCGATCTAAGAAAATTATAGAATTTTATTTCTGTTTCACTGGAAATAAAATTGCAGGCAAATGCCCTACATTCAGACAGATTCCTACAGATAGAACTGAGCCCATGGATGCAGAAAGTGTTTTGCAGGCATTTGCAACACTGTATTGAGGTCACCTCCTGCTCTGTGGAGAGACCAACTATTACCCAGTGACATCAGCTGAGGAGATAATGTGAATTAATATAAAACCTAGTTGGTTTTCAGCAAATTTTACCACTTTTTATGAAGGCAGTATCACTCAGAGGAGAAATTTTTATAGCATTACCAATTGTTGCTTTTCTTGAGAACACTTCCCTTCCCAAAGAGTGAGAGCATGTCTCTGTACAGAAGTGGCAATGCTGGCTGTGTGTACCGAGAGGAATGAAGCTCACCCTGCAGGAACAGTGTGCAACCCATTTTCTGAACTCTGCGAGTGGTGGTGAAGCACTGCTGAGGCACGTGCTCTGGCAAACTCGTAGGTGAGCACATCGTCTTCCTGCTAGTATGCAGTCTGTAACTCAAAGTGTGCTCCTCTTTTTGGCCTAATTTGTAGTCTCTTTACCTCAAGTTTGTTTATTCCTAGGAAGTAAATTTATTACTTGTTCATACTTCACTTACGGTTTGTTTTCATCCAGATTGCAGTAGGTTCACTACAAATTATACCAAATTTGCGATCTTCAAATGATTAACTGATTTGTTAATACATAATTTGCTATCTGTTTCCAAAATTTGACAGTGCAATTTTTTGATATTATGCAGGTCCCAATGAGGAGGAGAGGTGCTTTACACATGTTCAAAATGTATGTGAAGTAGGCCTTATTTGGCTAAACTCTTGAATAGACTGCCATGTTAGTGGAATAAAGAAATATGCTGCATGTTTTAAGTGGGGAGAAAATGAATAATTCAACAGTAAGGGTCAAATCATCCTGCCAAGAAAAACCTACTAAAGAGGAAGTAAACTGAGTTATAGTTATTTACATTGTAGATAATAATATCAATTATAGTTCCCAGCTGGAATCAAGCCTCCATATTTTGGCTTGTGTACAGCCCCAGAATAACCGTTCCAGTCACAACAAGTTTGAGCCAAATAAAGACAAAGCTCAATTAGCAAAACAACTCAAATTTGCAGAAGCATAGGCTTGAACAATTAGAGACTGATGCTTGGGCATAGTTACATATGGCAGTTCAGAGACAATTAACGGCGCTAATCATTTATAAATAATGTCATTTTGCAAACAAAAATTTTTAACCCTTCCCGAAATCCGTATCAAAGAAAATCACTTGTTGAGCCCATTAGAAGCCATCTGCATAGGATTAAGTCTATAGTCTAAGTGTAATTGCCAACCCATTAGGCTTTGTTGCAAATGTCATACTATTAGCCTCTTGTAAGAGCCCCAGTTTCTGAAATCCTGTTCTTCTGGGAGAATCACATTTTTCTTAAAAAATAAAAATCAGTAGGACCGAACACATGCTGGCAGGTGCTGAGGTAAAAGGGGGTCAGACTGGTTTGAGGCAAAGGGAAATGCGGCTGTTGCATTTGCAGACTGATGGAGTGCTGTGCCTGGCATAGAGGCCTGAAAGCCAGGCTAGCACTGCTGCTGTCCAAGACAAAATATTAGGGGCTCTAGGGATTCAGTACTGTCACCTTCTGTGACAACAGGAGTAGCTTTCTAAGGTTCTCCTCTAGTTGCCCTATATTTTCTGTGTCTTTCCCCATACCTCTTCTCTCTCCATAGAAGTAACTTAGGTCTCTCCCATTTTTGATTGCAAAATTCAAGTCTGCCTACAGAACTGAAAAGCTTCATGCAGTTTCTGCCCCAGACAAGGGAACTGACTTTTCCATGGGATTGAGCAGGAAAACCCTCACAGAATTTAAAAGGCACAAAACTGTCTGAAAACCAGCCATCTCCTTTCTGTAAATGAAAGCACTGAAAAGGGACATCAGCCTCTTTGGAGAGATATCAAGCATTCACGTGTGTCACTGATATCCATGGAGATGGCAAAGGTCTTGGCACTTGTTGTACCACTGCTTGGTGGCAGCAGTGGAGTCAGACAGAAGCTTCCTGCTTTCTTGTGCCACCTATCCTTACCCTCATTGTGCAGTGTGTTGGTTCACACTATGCTAATTCCTCTTCACATGCCCACATGCCCTGCTGACACCTGCAAAAGCTTATTTTCTAGGACAATAATCCTTGATGTAATCACAATGGATTGTCATTTTAATAACTGATTGACAGATGACTAGAAACACCTCTTCATGCCTTCCTTTTCAAGGTGGTAGGAGAAGACATATGTCTTCTCTTCAACTTATCACCTTTTAAGAAGAGGAGACTTTTCTTTCTTCTCCTGCCTAAGGGATACAGCAAGAGACCTCTCCTCTTTTCCCTAATGGAGCTGTGGACATCCAGAAAGGTGACCTATTTTTGTCTCCCATTAAGGCACACTCTGGGAAGCAGATGATCCTGGCTACCTCATCTCTCTTGGGGGAACCATATATGCTTCCAACTTCAGATTACATCTCAAGGCTTCAACTTTCCTGCTTACCAGCAAGGTTAACTCAACAGGCCTAACTGGATTTGGCACATACACACCCTTTATCTCTGTTGTGACAGTAGTTAATTAAAGTGACTCAGAAAACAGCTTCTCCAAAACAAAGTCATGTTTATTTGCCAAATAGTACCCAAGGAAGTGGCCTAAACAGCAAAGAGCCAGATCTTAGCTTGACCTGCTTGTAGGTCTGGCTCTGCCCCAGCTTGGTAGGGAAGGATGATACCTACTACTTTGCCTGATGGCCCAGAGCTCCTCTCTGGCCACTGGTAGTGGCAGCTCATTCCTCCTTCTTCCCTAGACAGCATCTTTAATGTATAAAATCCACTTTGACCTCAGCTCTTGGCCTGAAGAAGCACCAATGCTCTTTGCCTGAAAGGAGCAAGCCTAGAGTAGAACTCTTTTCTTCATAGGCACTCACATTGCCCCTTCTTTCTTACTCACTTTCTGTAAGCAGCTTAATTGCATTTTATTTTTTTGGTGCTCAGCAAAAATAAGATACTGCAGACAAAATAAGACCTACATAACCATGCAAAACACTACATATCTTTTTTATTCTACCCAGGGAATGCTTCTCATTCTTACTTTTAAGAACAGGTGGAAAGATGTACAAACACCCTGTAAACAACAAAAACTCTTGAAACTGAGCATCTTTACACTTATATTCCTGCAAATGCAGTGGAGCCAGATGAACTTTCTCTTTGTACAGTGCTTTAGATCTGTGAAAGGTCTGTAAAGGTTTGCTACCATAGCTGTCCCTGGGAAATCCCCAATGAGTAGCATTTCCACTCACACAGCATTGACACTCGTGGGACTACAGCAAGAAGAGCAGTACTAAATCAGAGTCAGCAAGAAGCATGGAATTGCTCACAGGTATTTACAAGATAAAAACCACCCTTCTGTATTTAAGGTTACTCCAAAAGACTTTCACATTAGTGGTGTGCACAGCCTGTTATTCTGGGTATTTTACTGACACACTTTTGCCTATCACTGATAAGCACAGAACCTGACAAGAAACATCCCCTCTTTGATGAGGAAGATAGGGTGTCATTCCTAATCACTGTACAAATAAAGCTAATCATAGTACAAAAAATGTGGTTGCTAAAAGACAACATACCATTTCCTCCACCTGAAGAAATTAGGTCTGGAAAGTCATGCAGGTATTGCTGGAACTGCTTTGATGATTGTAACTTCCACACATTGCAAAGAAAGCAGGTCAGAGGTTGTGGCATAAAAAGATCCCTAACCAGGTTCATTAAGTTCCTCTTGCAATGCCTACCTAGTCCTGTGAAGCTTTGGGACAGAAATCTGTAGGATCAAACTTGAGAAATATTTCTGAATTTATAAAAGGAAACAGTAAGACTTGTGTTTTCTGCTCTGTTTTTTCAGTATCACAACCAAACATAATGTGTAAAGGAAGTAAAAACAGAGAGACTACAGGTAAACCAAGATCCTTCAGGTAACTGAGAAACACTGTAGGCATATAGCAACTTACTAGTGTTACCACATTTGAGGTCCCAAAACTATTTTTATGTTTTACAGATGATTGATGCATGTAAATGAATTAATAAGTCATTAAGAAACTGTTTTCTTTGTCCTTCTCTTACATAGTTTTCTTGGGTACTTGGCTTATAAATTTGTGGAGGGAATGCTTCACCATATTAAAACCTTACTTCATTTATTAAAAGGAAAAGCAGGGTTCCTTTTTTTTTTTCAAAATTTGCCTTTTCATTCTTTTTATTGTTCTTGGCATATTTTCATTGCTTACACTTTTGTCTTTCAAGCATTTATGCCAGACTGCAAAAGCAAATATTCTTTTTATATTCCAGTCATTTAAAAAATAGTTTATTTACTTTCTTTTTGTTATTATTTTTTCATTATTCAGAGTATATGAAAACCTTTAGTTGTGTATCTAAGGCATTTCAGTGTTCCTGATATAGTTGTTATATAGAAAGAGTTTGCTTCTTTATGCCCACTATTAAAAAAACGGTATTTGTGACACACTATTACTTCCCTTAAGTTGTGACACTGGGAATGCTTGAGTCATGACTATTTTTGGTCACGCTTCTACCCCTGGTCCCTTGAAAGTCTGAAAACCCTTTCTTTATTGAGGCGTTTTGGGATTCTTGGAATCACATTGAGACTCAGTGGCAACTAAAACCCACTGGGAACATGATAACACTATAAGAACAAATAAGTTTAAGAAGAAAAAGCCCCAGTGGAATAATAATTTTAGGCTGTGAAAGATATTGCATACATTAACTTATAGACAGCAATTGCTCTATACCAAGTTTCCTGTGCTTGGTTGGAACCTCAGAGCACTATCTGGTCATGGGGGAATGAAGAACATTTCAGCTTTAGTTTCTGAGGTAAGGCTTTAAGTAATGAGCTCGTAACTGAAGTTTATAGGTTTTGGAAAATGATGTAGATTTCTATATTTTACAGCTTGCTTTCCTACTAAAATGTAACTAAAACTTTTACCCAAAGGGTACACTGTTGAATATTAGCTCCTGATTGCCCTCTGGTTCTAATGAAATTACCTTCTTATAGTACTATTTTTGCTGTTGCTCAGGTTTGTACTGACATTTTAAATCACTTATGAAGTGATGTAATTTGTTTGAGAAGAAAATAATTCTTCTCTGAAATGTAACATGGAAAGTGCTGGTCCTGGAAAAGAATAATTTTTATGTATGAACTTTATTTCTATGTTTATTTTTTTAAAAATTAGAAAATAAAGACAGAAATAACAAATAAACCCATTATTCATGTTCTAGTTTCTAAGAAATAGCTTCCCTAGACAATGAACACAAAATTGAAAGTGTGATATGGTGATCAGCAAAGCTTGATTCTTAAATGATCCTGCTCTCAAAAAAAAAAAAAAAGGAAAAGAAAATAAAAGAAGAAAAGCAGAATAGGGATTGCTTAAATGCCCATTTTAATTTTAGCTTCAAACGATCAAAATTTGGTTTATCTTCTTGACAGAGAGGAAGACGCCCTTCCTCAGCACCTCGGGATGCACACTTTTCATGTCAGGACAGCTTCGCTGTGCAGGTCAGTGTACAGCATGCATTATTCTCAGCATATGGATAAGATTCAGGTAAGTTAACAGACTTGCTAAGTCTTAAAAACATCTAAAAGAGAAATAAGGAATACATTTCTCTCAGAGCTGAGATGTCCTGATCTCCATTTTCTGCTTCCCTGTTTCTGAGCAACTGCACAATCATTTAGGCTTCTTGATTGTCCAAATATTAACTACAAACCTGTAGCAAAGCTGTTGAGATTTAAGAATTTTGAACGTCCGCAGAGGTGTCTAGACTTCTGTACAATTCTAGCCTAAGATTAGAGTCCTATGCTTAGGTGAGAGAATGTCATGGGGCATAAGATGTGAGATGTGCAGTAGTGAACCAACCTCTTTTCAAGTATTCTTCATAGGTTTTAGTGATGAGCGTTACTCTGTTTTTATTGAGGTGAATGTGCTCCTACGTCCATGTCTTTGCATATATGTACACATTAGATATTATTTATATATTAAATATTTCTGACACAGTTCCAAATCAGTACAGTACAGAATTTTTCCTTCAGAATTTATTGGTTCTTTGAAACCATTATTAATAATTGGAGGAAGATGCCATTCTCCTATTCTTTACAGTCTGCAGTGGATTAGATTTGTTATGGTAATGGCCTGATAGTTAAATCATATACTTAATCATTTAATATTAACTTATGTGGCAGATAGTAACTGTTTTAGAAAGGTTTCCTTTCCTCCTTGTGTCAGGAAACTTCTCTGTCAATCATTTTAAGTATCATTTCTGAAATAAAATGTAAGCAAAACATCTTGTTCGCAGCAGTAGGCCTAACAGTTGATCTTAGCAGATGTTTCTTATGCAAGTTTTCTGTCTTCCAATTTCAAACTCCCTTTTTAGCAGATACCACTGGGACAACATCTCAGTGACATGTCTGGTGTTTGTTTGCTTGTTTGTTTACTTCCTTTCTCTGGATAGAAAAAATTACAGTGAAATCTGGCTTGTAGAAATGTAATTTAAAGCAAATTTTTTGGTCTTATCTCCTCAGAGGTAAACCAATTTTAACTATCCATTGTTATTTCTAAAGTACACTAGTAATCAGAATATCAACCTTCAGAAATTAGTTATTTTATGTGAGAAAATGCAGAATGCTGGTTGGGTTTACTGGTCTTTCAGTAAAGGTATGTCAGAACTGGCATGAAAGAGCTGCTGCTCATTGTCTCACAAGGGATATGAGAAATATTTTTCTAGCAAATTACATTCACTCCTAATGTAAAAATTATGCCAGCAATAGGGATTTTTTCCCCCTTGAAAATTCCTTCACCATAAATCCTGGTAATTTTCCAAATTTAGATTGTTTCTAGTACTTTACTTAAAACATTGCCAATATGTTGTCTAGATGGGCAGCTCACCACTTGTAAACAGTTCTTTCATGCCTGCTAAGTAACAGAACAGTATATTGTAAGTATCACAGAATGACAGAATCTGCTCAGTTGGAAGGGACCTACAAGAATCATCGAGTCCAACCCTTAGCGCTGCACGAGAACATCCCCAAGAATGACACCATGTGCCTGAGAGTATCATATCCATATTGTAATGGTCTAAGTCACTTGCTAATGTAAGGATCTTGAGCAGTAAGGGAAGAATTTGGGGCATACCACAAACTTTGCAATACATAAAACTTTGCACTGATCATGTAGTGTCCTTAAATTTAGATTAACAAGATTACTAGGTATTTACTGCAATAAGCCTTAACCATAAGATTAGGTAACTACCAAAAATGTAGGGAAGCATTTGTAGGGCAAAGGGGTTGGCTGAGTTGTCTCTGGGAGGCCATAATGAAATCACCTTGCTACAGTTCCAGTTCTCAGGAACATAGGTTTCTTCTGGTCTTCAGGCATCTCTCACAACACAGAGAAAGTATTTCCATTTCCAGGGAACTGGTACACCCCATTGTTGCAGTCAACAGATGTGACAGTGGTGGGATTTAACTATGTGCTACAGTATTGTTTGTTCTATAAATCTTTTGTTTATAGGATTCAACATTAATGACAAAGCATGTTTAGGCTTTGCTGTCTTTATGGAAGCTTGAAAATGTATTACGAAAGACATGCCACAACCTTTACGAAATACTCAAGTGTATTATTACTGCACTAGCAATAATGTCACTGTCCCTGCCTGTACTTGAACTATGTCAAGTGATGGTGAGAAGTGTAAGAAACCTGAGAGGACTCCGAGTGCTCTCAAGCTGTTGCATGGCTGCAAGCTGACCCCCAGAAGGCAGGAAGCCTGGATTTGCGCAGATTGTGGGACTTAGCTGTACTGTCAAGGGAAACTTAGTTGCTGAAAGCATTTCATAAAATAAAAATCCATAATTTGCAGCTCCTTGGTTTACTATGGAGAAAAGTGCCAACTCAGGGCCACCAGCCTCACTGTGCAATTTGTTCTATACCTTCATCTGCAAAGACATATTGGGGAGCACAATGGGGACACCTTCAAATCCTAGAGGGACAATGCAAAATGCAGTGAGTCAGACTTGTGCTACAGTGAAACGTGGAGACTTCAGGTAATGGGAATTCCCAATCTTACGTTATTGACACCTGTCCTCAATGTGCCAGAGCACAAAGAAGTATTTCCCACAGTTGAGGGAGATACTAACTTCTGTGAGGAAGAGCAAGACCTTGTGGGAAAATATGTGTCGTGTCACATACCTAATACTTGGCAAGTCTGAGGTAATAGTTATGCCTAAGATAACAGCAGCTGGCACAGCGGAAGTAGGTTGAGCATGCAAAATATTCATTATACCCTGAGGTCCTTGAGCACTCCTGTGATTAGATATGCCCACCCTCAGATCAAGTAAAGATTAGAGGAAAGGTGTAGCTGGCACATGTATCAAAAAGGAAAAAAACCCAAACAAAACAAAACTCAACCCACCCCCCCCATCCCCCCATCTTTAACTTACAAAGTTCACAAGCATAGAGGAATAAAAACAGCAAACTGAAACTCTTCCAAATAGGACAGGTGTGTGAACAGTTCCTGCTGAAGGGAGGTATAATGTTGTTTACATTACAGCTCTTAAGCAAGACTTCATTTTGGCACCTCCCAGAGCATAAATATTGAGATTTTTAATGAAAGCAGCTGCAGAACATCTAATAACAAGAATAGTATCTTTGGATCAGACTCTATTGACATAGGCTATGTTAACCCTGTTAAGTCAGGAACAATTAATGAAGTAATTTATTTTTCTGTTTCTATACTCAATAGAAAAGTTTAGTAAGGCTGAAGAATTTTAGATGTTTCTTTTTGTATGTGTGACTCCCTTTACATTCTAATACCTTAAAATTCATGCATATACAGTGACTATTGTAGGGTCAAAATGCCCAGCTGAATAATTTGGCAAAGCTTATTTTTAATTAAGTCCCCTCTTCCTCCAGTTTGGGGGAATCTTTTGGAGAAAATAAGGGCAACGAGCTCAGTGCTGTAAGCTCAGTGAGGACTCTGAATAATCAAGCATGAAAAACTATTTGCAGAGAAACCTCTTAGGAAAACAGTCTCTGTGTTGAGAAGCTGGAATTTTATGCAGAGAACACTACAGAAGATTGCATTTGTAAATAAACAAATATGGTGAAGTTGTAAAACCAGAATAATTCATTTCTGTGCATCTTCATTCACTATTTTTAGGGTGTAATATCCAGAATAAAAATGTAGAGAACTGTTCATACATGAAGCCCCTTGGGATAGTAACCAATACTACAGTTGAATTCTACCAAATTGCTTACAGAACCTGCTGTTCCAACCAGTCTCAGCCCATCCTTATCCCCAAGGAGTTGTTCAATGCCTGGGCCTGGGGCTGGAGCTGTCCTGGTGCCTTTGGATGCTTGCTCCTGGCTGGAGCAGTGGAATGGGTCCTGGCTGCTGAGTCCTGGTTGGTCTCCCCTATGGGTAACTGCCATGGTCCTGGACACCCAGCTCCTGCGGAACCCACTGGGGCTGGAGTAGTGGTACATTCATTATGTAAAAAAGGAACAAACAAAATAACAGGATCTGGTATAATAACTGGTATCACAAGATACCAGAAAGGTACAAGAGAGATGAAAACCTGTTGTGCTTTAAGCCCTGTGCAAGCTGGACAGCCATCTGCACTATTTGTAGCCATTTCCTGCACAGTGGCAATGATACCGTGTCAGATGCTGACAATTATCCTCTAGTGCTAAATAGGGAAATCTTTTACATAAAATAGAGTGCTTGAGAACGTAGGAAAATAAACCCTGGAATTTTATTTGATTACCTTTATCAGTTCTTGAGGGAATGAAATGCTTGTGCTCATCCTTTTGAATCAATTGTCAGTGATGAACATAGAATGAGCACTCCCTTGCTTACACAGGTGGCATTATCAGGGCAGAAGACCTGACTTCACCTGAACCAGATCACAGAGATCTGACAAGAGACTGACAACTGAAAATTATTAGGCAAGAAGGACCAGTGACTGCACCCACTAAAGCATGGCCCATTTCTTAATCTAAGATGCGTACCTACCTCATGGAAAAGAAATAGACTGTATCAGCTAAATTAACTTTGAAATCAAACAGAAGTACTTGCTTGGTTACGTGCCTTGAAGGCATGGCATAGGCAGTGTCTTATGGTGTAGCTGCCTGGGGCACCTGACAAGTATGAACTATATTTCAGCAAAAAAGTAATGCAAAAGCTTTTTGTTTTTCTTCAAAACTACATGTTAATATAATTTTTATACTGAGGGCATGAACTGGGTGGGACATTTAAACTCAAGGCTTCCAGTTTCAACACAACTATTATTTTTTTTCTTTTCTTTTTTTTTTCTTCTGTATTTCTCAATGATCTTCTAACACTTTCTAACTGTTTCAGACACTTTGGAAAAGGGCATAGAGATCTTACAGCTACAAAACTGCTACACATTTAAGGAAAGCCAGCATTTGGAGAGTGGAATAAGACTGAGGGGTGTCCCTATTGAGGAAAAGGAGCATAAAGGTGTGTATTGACTAATGGTGATGTGGGTAGCACCTGGCAGGCCAGCACAGAGACAACTCAAACCAGCCATGGTACCTCCTCGTCCTCCACAGCTATTAGTGACAGAGTATGGTTTTTGAGATTGGGAGAAGTGCTAATGGCAAGGTTAAGCTGTAAAAAGCTGACTTGGAAAAATGCAAATTTAAAAGGAAAAAAAGTGATTCAGCTGTTTGCTCTTCAAGGAATCTTCCCTTTTTGATATTTAAAAATACTGCAGTATAGGACTGTGTTATTAAAAATGTTTATTAAAAATGCTGTATATGATAGTGTAGCACATTACCATGGTGCCTTAGTGAGCAAAAAAAGTATTTTTTGAATAACTGGAGGTTTCAGAGGACCATAATTAACACTGCCTGAAATACAGCTCAATTTCTTTTTGAAAGGAGCCTTTCTTACAAGATTCCTGGCACTTCTTGGGTACAGCTGGATCAGAAATAAAATACAAATAGCCTCTCTTTGAATTCAGTGTTTCTTCCCTGGCCGCAACATCAATTAGGAAGTCAGCAAGGGTGTGTGCGTGTGTGGGTAGATAAATGAATAAGTAAGATTACTTTAGTTATTCCCATAGATTTAGCTGCCACCTTTGTGATGATGGCACTAAGAATCTATTTCCAACCTCTCCCACTTTCATATATAATACTATGCATGTCATGGGTATCTTCCTCAATCAAATCTTCTTTATCTCAGTTCTTCTCTCACTCCATCTGGGCTCCTGCCAGGTCACATAGCTTCATGAATGTCCTGAAATCCATTCCTGCAGCCACCGATATGATCCATCCTGTGACTCGTTTTTATCTTGGCTGTTGCAGGTTCTTTGTTTCTATTTGCAGTCTGTAAAGCCTGCACTTGCACAATTAGTCATGTTAGTTATAGGCACTAGCAACATCCCATCCTTTCACTGACAGATGAGAAGGGAATTGACTGCAATGAAATTGCCAGTTTTTTGGTTTTTTACCTGTGATAATACAGTTAATTCTATTTACTCCGATTTTCTTAATGCAGCTTAGAGGGTCAGAACATGAACAAGCTAATGTAGCCTCTTCATATTTTTATAGTATCAAGTCCCTTGTGAGAGGATCAAATTTACTTCTCATCTGATGGCAGTGACTTGTGGGATTCTAGATACCTCATTGAGTGACAGAGGATGAAAGACAGGATTCACAGGTTCTACATTTGCTAGCATATTTCTATAAGCCAGAAAATAATTTTGTTTATTCCCACCCTCCATCTATCTAATAACTCTCTTTTTTTCCCCATTGCTGGACATCCACAAAAGGAAAAAGAGAAAGATATTCACCCAGATAATCCTAATTGAAGTGATAGACACTCATATCCAACGGAGAGTCCTCTATCTGTCTCCTTAGGTGGTACTTGGGAACTGCTATCAAAAGAGTTAATATGCATTAGACAGTATTTCCTAAAGATGCTAATGAAGACCCTGTTGTGTTCAACTGTGTTCATACTTCCAATTACTCCAACAAACTTGTCATCTGAATAGCCAAATCAGACAGAAATGCAAGGATCTGAAGGGCACTGCTGAGTTGGTCACACCCTATGGTTGGCAGTTCTGATGAGGGAAACCATAATCATCCAAATCTCAGCTCTTGGCTTTTTCTACTGCCCTTTATCCCTGACAGCTGATAAGGTTTATAAATACCTGTAAAAAACAGAGGGAGATAGATGGAAATGGCACTTCAACACAAGCCCATAATGACATTTTTCCGATCGTCCTTCTAATTGTACTGTGACACATGTAGTTTTAAAAGACAAGAAAAGAGTAATACACATAGACACATGCTAGTATTTCCTTTCAGCTGAGGATTTTGGGTAGGGCTCAGAAAATAGACCTCAACTGCCAGGCTGTGAATGGACCCATTTTACCATGCCTGTTTCCTGCAGCAGAACAGCAGGATAGCAAACGGCACAATGTGCAAACCTTGAACTCAAGCATAGCACTCCCAAATTAAGTTGCTTGCCTTTTTTATCTGGAAGTGTCTCATTGCTTTGAAAGGGCTATAGGTCTCTGCAGCCACTGAACCCAAAGACTTGGCTTGGCCACAGATCAAGCATGTGAAGAACATGTGACCTTCTCAACACAGAAAACCTTTGTTGTGAAGTGAACTAAAGTAGCAACACAGAAAAGTGGTACTGGGAATAACTAGAACATCTCTGCTCCTCCCATGAAGAGATATATAGTCCAGCCAATGTTTGGAAGTGGGAAGAGTGTCTCACAGGCAGCTGTTAACTTTTTTAACCTAAATTTTCCAAGGCTCTTCCTGAGTCCATGGGGTGAACAGTTATCACCACATAATGAGAGGACACTCAGTTGCTTTCACACACAGAGCCAAGGGAGGAATTCACTGTTTCTTATTTCTTCATCTGCTTCCATAGGCAGGGTCTTCCCTCAGTGAATGAGAAAAGAAACAGTGTTGTAGAATCATAAAATGAAAGGGTAAAGGCAAAATCCTTATTCTTTTAATCATCCTCTCTTACCCCTCCAATGTGATGGTAAACATCTGGATATCATTTTTTGCCTCTCTAATGATAACAGGTTCTTCAAAGGAGGACTCTGATGCTGTAATAGTATTGAACTGCAAAAGGGCTGGATGTAAAGCTTCTGTGTGAAATTCTAAAACCTTCTTAAAAAAATTAATGAAAAGTATTGCACAACTCTCTTGTATTTGTTACTGTCATCATTTGATGTCTCCAAGAACTGGGAGAAAGACTGCTAGAATTGCTCAAAGTGACAGAGCTGAGAACAGAATCCAGCTCCCTGTGCCACAAGTATAGGCAATGTGGCAGATTCCCAATCCATTAATTTCAAAACCAAAATATATTAATGTAAACATGAGGAATATAAAAAACAATTTTAATCTGTGTGGTGACACAGATAACATTTTTTTCAGTAGGAATTGTATGAGAGTGCTTTGGTGAAGCCACGGCTGATACAATGGGTGATGTGTCTTGTACAGTGCCCTTGTGTAAGTGAGAACACTGAGACACTGGGCTTCTATTTCTGCATCCTGTGTTGATCTTTTGGTGAAAGCCAGTGCTTATCCGTGCAAGGGCCCACTAGTCTAAATATTGCTTGATCCTTACAATTGCTTAAAGTCTAAAAAATAAGTCTGTGTCCAGGCAGCTGATGAACCTGCTTGGACTGGCACTGTCCTTCTTGCAGCATATAGGAAAAAATATCAAGAGGTGGTTGGTTCATCCATGCCTGAATTTTCTTGTAGCAGAAGTGAGCAGTGATTCTATTCCCATCTGACAGTCATCAGTTTACTTCGCCTGGAAAGAAATGGGTAAAGTTTCTTCTGGCATAGGCAAGTTGCATCATGATGGATTAACATGACAGCTTGTTCTACAAATCCTTAGGGATTAAGAACATTTATGTCTAAACATTAAATCCTAGCAAAAGGACAGGAGTTTGTTTTTGTGTTGGAGTAATATCACAGCTGATAGCAGAGACACTAAATAATATAGCCAATACAGCTAGGAAAAGGTATAAAAGCAAAATTAAATTTAATGATTTTTACTTTCTTTTGTTCAGCAGGTTATTGCATTGTCAGATATTTATGGTAAAGAGCACAAACTAAGGTTATACTTTTATTTTTGTTTCAAACATAGTTTATTTTCTGTTTTGAGTTAATGAATTAGAAGTACATTTTAGGTGGAAATAATTAATTCTCACTTATTGGTCATGCATTCTACCAATGACAATTAAATTCCTGATGAATTTTGGATGCTTACTAGTTTCAGCTGTTTCACATAAAAACAATGAAAGTGCATTTTCACTGAGTTGCAGTGCTGTAAGCTTAAAAGCAGATAGTGGACTATCTTTAAAATAATCTTGTTTAAAGATCCCTTTAGGATCTTGTCTTATTCTAATTTACTGCATATCCAAAAGTCTTCTTTTCCCATTAACTCAACAAATCCCAGGGAAGTAAGATGTGTGTATTAGAGGGGGGCAGGATGTTGTATTGTCCTCACTGAACTGAGTTCACTAAGAACTAAAAAGGTGTCAAAGTTTTTTAGGGCTTTAGAAGAGATCAGCTGCACTGAACAAACACCTGTACATGCTACTCCATATCTACATCAGAGGCTCCCTAGATGTAAGAACATTTTTTTAATCTACTTGCACTTTTAGGCGTTGAATTTTTGGCAATAATGTATTTGCTCTCTATTACCTGCAGTATGGTGAAATTGGCCTTTTAGTCTTCTGACCAAGATGTAATGGCTGGGAACCTTTCTGGTAAGATTCAGGTTTAAAATCTAGTTTGGCTTATATATAAGGAATCAAATAAATAGTTTTAAGGAGAAAAAAGTATGGTAGTGTCTTATGTTTTTTCCCACTTTTTCTCTTGTTCTGTTTGGTATGTGCTGAATTTGCCTTACAACCTCAGGACAATTATATTTCAATTCTGTTTTGTTTGTTTGGGAACCCTTTTGGATTGAAAAGATATATTTCACTTAAATGGTACTATTTATGTGTTCTTTCTACTAAATAAGGAAGAATAGTAGTACTTGCTATGGTTTTCAATGCATAATAAGATATTTTAGCATCTGTCTAAATATTACATCTACCTTATCTGTATTTTATTGTTAGCAAGTAAGTGCTTGTAGTTCAAGAAAATCTGATATGTTAAGAAATTACTCAGCAGGCAAGAGAGAAAAAACAATGAAATCTAATTGTGGAAACTTTGGGCCATGCATAGGCAGTCAGTGTGATTGTAGCAGAGGTCCTCTTCTGTGGCAATGTTACATGGCTTAGAGATTGCAACCTTCTAGATACACAACACTTACCCACGGTGTATCATTTGCCTGCAAACACTCTGATGTGATAGTGAAAGAATTCAAACTGAAATATCTCAAGCTGATGAGCTTTCAGGTAAATACATTGCTGTGACAGCTTATTTGATTTCTTAAGATTGTAATGTAATTCTACGGCTTTTGTATGTTGCCCGATGGCTGTGGCAGCATCAGTAAAGCACGGATATAGATATTCAACATTTACTGTGAGAATCACCTGTTGGCAGGGAAGACATTAAAAAATTGATGGATATTTTCAAAAACCATATGCATCCCACAACCCACCCTGTCACTTTCCTGGGATTCTCACAGTTCTGCTTGCACCAAGATTCTTGCACTTTGACAATTTACTTCTGAGGTTCAAAGCTTTTCAAAATGATCAAGATTATGCTTAGACTGTGAGAGAGATGCAATCATGGCACTTCAGTGTCCTAGGTTTTTGACTTCCGTTGTCCATCACTCTGTTTTGGCACTCATACCATGGTGGTTATTACTACAGACACAGTTCAGTTGCAAGTACAGTGATAAAGGCTATTGCAGTAAATTATATATTCTTACTCTACACAGTCAGGCATCCCTGTATCAGATGGCTCCAGAGGGATACAGTTCCTCCTTTACATGTGCCTGTGCCTGCCCTGTTCAGTTTCTGCTGAGCAGCTGTAGCACCCCTGCTGTACACAGATCAACTAGGCCTCCTTGCAGAAGTAATCCTGCATCATCAAATTTTTTTTGCTAAATTATCTATGCTTTGATATTTCTTATGGAGACTACTGAAAATCTCTAAGACTTTATAAAGGCATAATATGGATGGTGGCAGTAGAATGCTATAACCTAGCCTTATTCTGTGACAGAAGATCCTACAGGAGTGTAAATTTAGAGAATCAAGGATTAATATTTTCTTTATTTGCCATATTTAATTAGATCTATTGCATATGTCTAACATAAGACACAGAGACACACTGGATTACCTTGATGTATAAAATATTTTTGTATATACATGAGAGATATTGTTCCATTTAAATATTACACAGCTTTTCTCGTTGACTTCTTCTAGGTGTATACGTAATTTGTGATTGTAATTTGATGCAAAATTTCTACTTATTAGGCTGGAGGAAGCTTTTATTTAAAGGCTCAGCCCCATGAAGTGTTGTATGCCTTGGGCTGCCATGGACTCCAGAGGCAAACTGAGCATCTAAAATAAATGTTTAGCACTTTTTTGGAACTGAACTCAGCTTCCCTTATTGGGACTGTGGGCTGAGGGATAGGCAATAGTGTTCCAAGTCGTACATGCCTAGTATGCAGTTAAAAACTGGGGACTCTGCTGATTGGTGCTCTAATTTCAATGTCTAACAACTGTATGATAGCTGAGGCTGAATTTTTGGTCTACTATGTTGGTAACACACTGAAAGAGAAGCATTCCTTTTCCATTCACCTTTTTTGGATTAGCATTCCTCTGTCTAGAGCCCAAGAAACATTTGTGCCAAACCCTAGTTTCTTTGTGTCAGAATTTGGAATAAGAGCTTTTCCTTTCCAAAATTGAGTTTCACTGACTCAGTTTCACACAGGATGTGTAAATGCTGTACAATTGATGCTAAAAGAATTGGACTGTAAAATTGCCATTCTTTCTATATCCGTTCTGGGTTAAAACTGTCCAGGTCAATCTTAGAAAAAACATCTTCCTACAAATAATTTGTCTTTTCTAATGGCTTCTTTATTTTTCCTCTCTTTTTCTTTCTTTCTTTCTTTCTTTCTTTCTTTCTTTCTTTCTTTCTTTCTTTCTTTCTTTCTTTCTTTCTTTCTTTCTTTCTTTCTTTCTTTCTTTCTTTCTTTCTTTCTTTTCTTTTCTTTTCTTTTCTTTTCTTTTCTTTTCTTTTCTTTTCTTTTCTTTTCTTTTCTTTTCTTTTCTTTTCTTTTCTTTTCTTTTCTTTTCTTTTCTTTCTTTTCTTTTCTTTCTTTTTTTTCTTTCTTTCTTTTTCTTTCTTCCCCCACTCCCCCTTTTTCTTTGTCTCCTGTCAAATAGAGATGGAACCTCTACACTGCACAGAAGTACTTTTCTGGCCTTTTAAACACTAAGCAATTATTGGGCTGGATGTTCTCTGTCTTCCTGTACATCAGCAGGTTGACATTTCATCGGTGACATGAATTTTCCATGTGACTTCTATTTAGTCATTAGAACCTGCCTGCGTATAACTGTTTCAACCTTATCTACTCTCAAAATCATTATTATGCTTCAAAATGCTTGCAACTGTGAAAACCCATAGACAGATGTTTCCTAATGAACAGTGTGTGCCATGGCCAGTTGCCTGTGAGCAGCAGAAATATGAACTTTTCAAAACAATACACTTTTTGTGGTTGAGTTCTCCAAACTAGTAACTGTACCCACCAAAAGAAGCTTGGCAGAACATAAGGATATAGCAGCTGTTTGAACAAAAACCAACCCACCCTGTTGCTGGGGTGGTTTTGTATCTCTTCAATAGATTTTTTTTAAATCACCCAAATTCACATTGGGAAATCACGAGTAACATGCAGAAAAGGATCCTTCATATGCACTAGGTACAGGACATCACTGCATTTCTGGTATCATTATTTCTGTATGCCATGCTTCTTGTTTGGTAAGCTGAGCGAAAAGTTACTTGTCTAGTAGTCAGATACATTTATCAGAGGAAAAGATGTTTTTCTGAGTCCATAATTCTTTAGCAGAATAAGCCTGACTTTGGAGGACTGCTTATATTTAGATCCCATTAAATGAGCTAGAAATATTTAACATCTCAGAAAATTCTTTCTAAAACATTGAAACAACCAGAAGTGTCAATTTCAGTCAAAGAGGTATAGTTTTCACCCAACAATTTTTGTTTAGGTGCTTTTAGGTACATAAATATATCATTGTTATATAAAAGAACTTTGAAGTTCATTTCATGTATCATTAATTATGGTCTTTGCCTTGTGTTGGTCTTAGCTCCTGTATTTATCTCAAAACAGTAATAAAGTCAATGTATTACATGGGATGCTTCACTGATCATCAGTATTTTCCTATTGTTAATTAATTTTATTTTATTATGGGAAGGTATACACCATGTTGGCACTACAGTGCTCTAGAATGCTGGCTGAAGGTATTCCCTTACATATATACCAGATTTTTACATACTTCTTTGGTTATGCTTAAAATAGAGAGGCTTTGGAACTTCCTTTTTTTCAGAAGCGAAAAGCATGCATTTGTTTGTCTTCTGTATTCTAGGGTACACATAATAAGGAAAACGAATTTAAAAAGTAATCATTATGATTCCAAGTATATTTAATATGTACGTATTTGGAGACATATTATTCACTTTTATATTTTGTATTATTACTCATTTTCAAGAACAAAGAAACTCATGAAAATGCAAGCCAAAGAAATAGCATGTGAGAGCGTGTGTGTCTGCACAGAATAATTTATATACTAACTACATTACATAGTAATACTATCTAGCCAGCAATGTTCCCCTGCTGCATTACACTGTGCACAGAAAAACTGAGCTTTATGCTAGGGATCTTGTTGCATTTATTGCCATCTGAATCTTATGCCTCTTTCATTGTTCTGTTCATCTCAATTTAAAATGCTGTTCTGATTTTGATCTCACAGTACTGTAAATCCAAAATAAGTCTAACAACTTCAAAGAAGTTTATTTCTGCTTTACATACTTATAACTAAGATAAAAATCTGGCCTATAGGTACATTCATTTTATAGCTAGTTAAAACATGTGCCCTCACTGTTGGTAAGTCCTTAAGGTTAACAGATATACATGTGCTGCTAGAATAGCAGCTATGGTGCTGCCTTTCTTTTTTTTTTTTTTTTTTTTAATTGAGAGCTATTTTTGGTTCCTTCCCCTTTGACACACATTTCTGGTAACAATTAAAAGCTGCTCTTCTTAGTACAAAATTAGAGTTGATAGCTGAACCCCTTATGTATCAAATATATTTTCTATTTAGATGGTTTAGATGATGATTGTCATACATGGAATAGAAATGGGAGGTCTGTCCTTTTACTTACAGTGGTGTAAACCAGCAGAGTGAAAGATGGATAGGAAAATTATCCTGGGGATCTATTCATGTTTGATGCTTGGCTATCAAAAGAAAAAAGTGACGCAGAAGCAGGGATTGCTTGTGCCTTTGTGAGCTCTCAGTGATTCCTGTCCCTGCTTGTGGCAAGTCTGGTTGGAAGAAAAAGCAACGCACAAGGTCATTCATATCTTTCCCCTCTCAAAGCAGCCAGAGCTGACACTGCAGAGCATTGCACTAATGGCATTTGCCTTGGCCTAGTTAGTGTTGCAAGACTTGCTGTGAAGCGCTGCTACCATTGTCCCTGCAGACTGTCACAGGGGAGTTATGGCTCCTGTCTCCCCTTTGATACAGCTGTTGTCCTTGCAACCTGAGACAAACTTGGTATCTGCTCTGTCTGTGGACAGACTCAACACCAAAGGTGAGAGGAGAATAGATGACAGTGTCCATCACAAATTCCCACAGCCTTAATCCCCAGGTGCTCTTACTGATGTAAACTACTCAATGTTCCTGCATCTAACTGACTTCCTCCAAGAACTCAGGGAAGGTGTTCTAGCTTTTTGGGGGGTCAGTCTCGGGGGCTCAGGGCTTCTCTTTATTCATATGATGTGGGCTAGGCCATAATATTTCCTGGGATGATTTTAGGCCTATTCCTAAACTTTCAATTCCAGGTGGCCCCACAGAAGGTTCTTAGTGGAAAGTCCCTGGGATGTTAACTCATTTCCTCCTTGTTTTTTTCCATTGGGCTCTAGATTTTCTGACTTTGAGTGTGCACAGCCAGGAATACTTTCTTAATTTAGCATACCTTATGCCAGCATTCCTGACAAAATGCCAGGACTTTATCAGAGGGTGGGGTGGGCAGATTGAGGCATGGGTCTGGGCTTTTGTCAGCTGGCAATTTCATGGTTTTTTTCTTTAACTCTGTCTATATATGGCATTATGATAATGGCTGAAAATAGCCGCGAATAGTGATGAAGGGGATCAACTTCTAAGAAGATGTCCATTATGGTGAAAGGGGGTTAAACTCACAGCCTACAATCATCTGCAGGGACACAATGCAGCCTATTAATGGAGCTCAACACTGTAAATTGGTTAAAGTAGGAAACCTCTGATCAGGAAAGGTTTTCCTTCATGGGTAGTATGAAGGCTTTAAATTAAATTAAAGTCAGTGGGGTTTAAGTATACGATTATTTCCTGAAGCAGGACTTCCTTCTAACTAAGCCACTTCATTGCTATCCAGTCTTCAGAAAGAAAATGCAACCAATTTTCACTGAGATTAGCTTTTGCACCCAGAGTCACTGGGTTTACAAGCAGACATTTGGAAACAGCCAAAATAGCAGGGAAGGAGTCCTGTTTCCAGTTTGATTGCTTGGAAAAATGGTGACAGTGTGGTCACCAAAGGACAAAGAAGACTTGCTGTCCTCTCATGAAGTTTTGCCAAATACATACTTCAGTGTAAGAGCGTAGGTACTGTATAGTAAAGAATATAAGAATAATTAATGTGTTCCTACAGTAACAGACAGACGTTAGATACAGTTGTAGGCAGGGCACAATATGCAAAGGAAAGTTTTATTCAGTGCCAGTAAAAGAACAGCTAGGCCTTAAAAACATTATCTAGAAGATGGGAAATACCACCTTTATCACACACTTGTATGTTATTCATTCTCTTGTGTTGTTGCCTGGCAAACTTAAGACACTCCAGGAGACTGGGGAGTATACAGCAGCATTGCACAGAAAATGATGTGGCATCTGCCTGGGATGCAGCTGATATTTCTTAAAATGCCATCAACGCCTTTATTGGGTTTCTTGGTTTCTTATATTTGTTGCTAGAAAAACTCTCAAGGGAAAAGCTTCAACCCAGCCATGGAAGGGCAGACTTATATGACCATTATTACCCTATGCAACAGCCCATGTTTGAAACTCAGAAACTTTATATGACTTTTTTTCTGAGTGTTGCAGGAGCTCTTATCATAACTCCTGTAATACTCCAGCCCATAAATACTCAGTTTGATATGTGGCCAACATTGTTTGGTGCAGCTGAACCTTATGTGCGCCTCATGATAGTTGACATTCATTCTACTTTGAAGGGCCAAGCTTTCTGGTTAAGTTATACCTCTCAGTACAAACTCTGTTCAAGTGAATTCTGTGAAGCACCATGTCATACTGTCTCGGTTTGAGGGGAAAAACCAAAATGTTTTACCCACAAGCAGGGGAGGGGCCTCCTCCTCAATAATCACACCACTCTTTATCAAATTTAAGAAAAGGAATTTTAATACAAGAAGGATAACTGCTATATATATATATATATATATGTAAACAGACTAGTGCAACCCACTTCCCCAACACCATAAGAGGAAAAAAAAAAAACAACAACAACAAAACCCAGCAGGTTTTCCTCCGGGAGAAAAGGTTATACTTAAGTGTCCTTGTCACAGCCCGCTGGCTGCAGAGTGAGTTTCAGTCCCTCTCCAGCGAAACAGACGAGCAGTGGGCTTTCAGATGGACTCAGTCTCTTTCCCTTGTGTTCCCCGTCCAAGAAGCAGAAAAGGTACGAGCGACCAGCAGCAAATCCAAGGCAGGCAGCAGCACGGCAGGAAAAAGTAATCCGAAGTAGGCAGCGGCAAGACAGCCAGGGAAAACCCCAGCAGTAACCAGCAGGGCAGCCTGCCTCCTTGGAGCCCCCACTCCCCCGTTCCGCCGAGCCAAGACTGAGGAGAATATCCAAAAAAAAACCAAAAGAGACAAACCTGCCCCCACCCCAGCGATCACAGTTAACTGCTTCTTTTGTCAACCGCTGGCCTGGGCAGTTAAGTGGCAGGGGAGAGAATTTACATAATAATCCCAAACTACAACATTATCCACCCCTAAATTCTCTTCCATGCCGATACTCTACATTAAACTTAAATTTTCTTTCAAATAATTAAGTGTTTACAAATACAGTAATATGAGTCGTTTACCCAGAGATAAGTTCCCCTTGAGGTACACATCGTGTCTCTCCATCTTCCTGCATCACCCACCAGGTGGAACCAGATCCTTGAGCAAAGACAACCCCACGAATGGGTTTGCCTTTGCCTGAGGCAGGGTTGATCCAGACTGTTTTCCCTAGCATACCTCTCAGGTGTATTACAGGGACTTTGTCTCCATCTACAGTGTGAAGGGGTTCTGATTGGGCAGGGCCGGCTCGATTGACAGAGCCTCTAGTGTTGACTAGCCATGTAGCCTTTGCTAAGTGTTGATCCCAGTGTTTGAAAGTCCCTCCACCCAACGCCTTTAAAGTGGTTTTCAACAGTCCATTACACCGCTCAACTTTCCCGGCAGCTGGTGCATGGTAGGGGATATGATACACCCACTCAATGCCATGTTCTCTCGCCCAGGTAGCAACTAAGCTGTTTTTGAAATGAGTTCCATTATCTGACTCAATTCGTTCTGGGGTGCCATGTCGCCACAGCACTTGTTTTTCCAGGCCTAGGATGGTGTTCCGAGCAGTGGCGTGAGGCACTGGGTGTGTCTCCAGCCACCCTGTGGTTGCTTCCACCATGGTGAGCACATAGCGCTTGCCTTGGCGGGTCTGTGGCAGTGTGATGTAGTCAACCTGCCAGGCCTCCCCGTACTTATACTTATCCCAGCGTCCACCATACCACAGGGGCTTCACTCTCTTAGCCTGCTTAATGGCAGCACATGTCTCACAGTCGTGGATAACCTGAGAGATAATGTCCATGGTTAAATCCACCCCTCGGTCTCGTGCCCATTTATAAGTGGCATCTCTGCCCTGATGGCCCGAGGCATCATGGGCCCATCGAGCCAAGAACAGCTCTCCCTTGTGCTGCCAGTCCAGATCTGTCTGTGATACTTTCACTTGCGCAGCTCGGTCTGCCTGTTGGTTGTTGAGATGTTCCTCATTGGCCCGATTTTTGGGCACGTGTGCGTCTACGTGGCGGACTCTCACAATCAGCTTCTCTACTCGGGTGGCAATATCTTGCCATATATCGGCAGCCCAGATGGGTTTCCCTCTGCGTTTCCAATTGGTTTTCTTCCATCGGTCTAACCATCCCCAGAGAGCATTGGCCACCATCCATGAGTCGGTGTAGAGGTAAAGCTTTGGCCATTTCTCTCGTTCAGCAATGTCCAGGGCCAATTGCACGGCTTTAAGCTCTGCAAACTGACTCGACCCACCTTCTCCTTCAGTAGCTTCTGCAACTTGTCGTGTGGGACTCCATACAGCTGCTTTCCATTTGCGATTAGTCCCTACAATGCGACAGGAGCCATCGGTGAAGAGGGCGTAGCGTATTTCCTCTTTTGGCAATTGATTGTATGGTGGAGCTTCTTCCGCACGTGTCACCTGCTCTCCCTCTTCATCTGCTAGACCAAAATTTTCACCTTCAGGCCAGTTTGTGATGATTTCCAGGATCCCAGGGCGATTTGATTTTCCTATACGGGCGCGCTGCGTAATCAGGGCAATCCACTTGCTCCAGGTAGCATCAGTGGCGTGATGTGTAGAGGCAGCCTGTCCTGACAACATCCACTTCAGCACTGGTAGTCGAGGTGCCAGAAACAGCTGTGCTTCTGTGCCAATCACCTCTGAGGCGGCTTGGACTCCTTCATAGGCGGCTAGGATCTCTTTCTCTGTGGGGGTATAGTTGGCTTCAGATCCTCTGTAGCCTCGGCTCCAGAATCCAAGTGGTCGGCCTCGAGTCTCACCAGGCACCTTCTGCCAAAGGCTCCAAGACAGGCCATTATTCCCGGCGGCGGAGTAGAGCATGTTCTGTACGTCTGGTCCTGTCCTGACTGGTCCAAGGGCTACAGCCTGAGCAATCTCATGCTTGATCTGGTCAAAGGCTTGTTGCTGCTCAGGGCCCCAGTGGAAATCATTCTTCTTACGGGTTACCAAGTAGAGAGGGCTTACGATCTGACTGTATGCTGGGATATGCATCCTCCAGAACCCTATGGCACCCAGGAAGGCTTGTGTTTCCTTTTTGCTGGTAGGTGGAGACATTGCTGTGATCTTATTGATGACTTCTGTTGGAATCTGACGGCGTCCATCCTGCCACTTCACTCCCAGGAACTGGATCTCTTGGGCTGGTCCCTTAACCTTACTCCGTTTGATGGCAAAGCCAGCTCCCAAAAGGATCTGGATGATTTTCTCTCCTTTCTGAAAAACCTCTTCTGCTGTGTCCCCCCACACAATGATGTCATCAATGTATTGCAGGTGTTCTGGAGCCTCACCCTTCTCCAGTGCAGTCTGGATCAGTCCATGACAGATGGTGGGACTGTGTTTCCACCCCTGGGGTAGTCGGTTCCAGGTGTACTGCACGCCCCTCCAGGTGAAAGCAAACTGTGGCCTGCACTCTGGTGCCAGAGGAATGGAGAAGAACGCATTAGCAATGTCAATAGTGGCATACCACTTTGCTGCCTTGGACTCCAGTTCATACTGGAGCTCCAGCATGTCCGGCACAGCGGCACTCAGCGGTGGGGTAACTTCATTCAAGCCACGATAGTCCACAGTCAATCTCCATTCTCCATCAGACTTATGCACAGGCCAGATGGGGCTGTTGAAGGGTGAGTGGGTTTTGCTGACCACCCCTTGGCTCTCCAGTTCACGGATCATCTTATGGATGGGGATCACAGCATCACGGTTCGTTCGGTATTGCCGACGGTGCACTGTCGTGGTGGCAATTGGCACTTGCTGTTCCTCAACTTTCAACAGTCCAACAGCAGAAGGACTTTCTGAGAGACCTGGCAATGAGTTCAATTGTTCAATCCCTTCTGTCTGTACAGTGGCTATTCCAAAAGCCCATCTATGCCCCTTTGGGTCCTTAAAATATCCATTCCTGAGGTAGTCAATGCCCAGGATACATGGGGCGGCTGGACCAGTCACAATGGGGTGTTTCTGCCAATCTCTCCCTGTCAAGCTCACTTCAGCTTCTAGCACAGTCAACTCTTGAGATCCCCCTGTCACCCCAGAAATAGAAATAGTTTCTGAGCCCACATGTCCTGATGGCATTAATGTGCATTGAGCGCCAGTATCAACCAAAGCCTTATACTTTTGTGGGTCTGATGTACCAGGCCATCGAATCCACACAGTCCAATAGACACGGTTGTCCCGTGCCTCTACCTGGCTAGAGGCAGGGCCCCTCTAACACTGATCCTGGTCATAGCGGTCAGAACCTTTTCTCGATGAGTACACCTGGGAGGTGCCCTCCTGTGGGTCAGATTCTTGCCCGTGGGAAACTGGGACTGCACTTACTCTCACTGACCTTCTTCCATTCTCCTTCAGTTCTTGTACTCGGGCTGCAAGGGCACGGGTGGGTTTCCCATCCCACCGTCCCATGTCTTCTCCATGTTTGGCCAGGAAGTACCACATCTCAGTTCGTGAGGTCTGTCCACTTCCTCTGGCTGGGGGGCGTCTGGCTCTGACTTCAGAGGTTCTCATTCGCACTGGTGCCACTTGGAGACTTTCCCTAATTTCCTCTCTGATCGCTTTTACCTCTGCAGGCAGCGTCTTGAGACTCTCAACCAATGTCTCTACAGCAGAAATACGGGCCTGCATTGGGCTGTGGGTCATGCTTTCATATATCCGGAGCTTATTTGCTACTGCGCCCACTGTTTCATGGTTCTCTTCCCTATACATGGATGCCAGGAAATCGGTGTATTCAGCTGGCCCCGAGCGTGAAAGGTCCCACCACATATGTGGTGTGCATCTGACCTTGTCAGGGTCATTATTGGCTTGCCCACCTCTTCCAAAAAGCACGTCCATCATTGCCATCTCCCTCAGACGTAAAATTCCTTCTTCCATCGTCTTCCAAGTCTTCCTAATATGATGTTCCTGCAGGATTTCTCTATAAACAAACTTCTCTCTTACACTCGTTAGAAGTCGTGCCCAGAGTGAAAGGGGCTTTGATTCCCTCACGAACACCTGTTCAATAGCCACGTCCTGGGCCAGAGCCCCCAAAAACCTGGCTTCAGCACCATCCAGTTGTAAGGTTTCACCCATAAGGTCCCAAACTCGGATCAACCAAGTCAGGATGGGCTCACCCGGGTGTCGAGCAATGTCTTTCCGCAAACTACGGAGATTATCAAATGACAATGACTCAGTGATAATCTCAGGCTCTGGGTCTGCTTGCTGTGGAGGTGCAGCAGCCCCCTCATCGTCTGCTGGATGGTCTAATTTGGTCTTATATTTCCTTTTCTGAATAGGGGCAACTTCCATAGGCTTGGCCTGTCCTCCTGGTTTAGCCTCATCCTTTTCTCCCTTCACTGTGGCATCAGGGGTTTTATTCTCTCGCTTTTCCCCCTTCACTGGGCTAGGTTTCTGAATGCATTCTGGAAAAACCCTGGCCCTACCTTCAAACATTCTGTAAGCTGCAGGGATACAACCCTGCAGAAAAACCATAAAGAGCAAGATATCTCTGGCATCCAGGGAGAATTTAAACATCTCAAAAGCTGTTGTAGCAGACTTGAATGGGGAATGGACAAAGGGTTGGGAGAAGAGATTCCCCTTTGTTCCTTCCCAAGGGTCCGTACTATTATCACTGAATCCCCAGAGGTAGCAGCTTAGGTTGCGGCAGGAAAACAGCCTGGAGAGCACCACCCACATGACATCCAAAGGCATCGAATTCATGGCACCATAAATCCAGAGTAAGAACTCAATAATAATTGCGGCTATTTGAGTTTTGCTCATTGATTTGTTGATAAGACTTAAACCTGCTGCTCCTTTTGGCATGAATTTGTACCAACAAAAAGCCAATATATTATACAGGATGGTCCTGATGAACTCTAAGCTCAAGACCCACATGGTGCCACAAAATAGCAGTTATCCTTCTTTGTTTACAAGCCCCACACGTTGGGCGCCAAGAAATGTCTCGGTTTGAGGGGAAAAACCAAAATGTTTTACCCACAAGCAGGGGAGGGGCCTCCTCCTCAATAATCACACCACTCTTTATCAAATTTAAGAAAAGGAATTTTAATACAAGAAGGATAACTGCTATATATATATATATATATATGTAAACAGACTAGTGCAACCCACTTCCCCAACACCATAAGAGGAAAAAAAAACAAACAACAACAACAAAACCCAGCAGGTTTTCCTCCGGGAGAAAAGGTTATACTTAAGTGTCCTTGTCACAGCCCGCTGGCTGCAGAGTGAGTTTCAGTCCCTCTCCAGCGAAACAGACGAGCAGTGGGCTTTCAGATGGACTCAGTCTCTTTCCCTTGTGTTCCCCGTCCAAGAAGCAGAAAAGGTACGAGCGACCAGCAGCAAATCCAAGGCAGGCAGCAGCACGGCAGGAAAAAGTAATCCGAAGTAGGCAGCGGCAAGACAGCCAGGGAAAACCCCAGCAGTAACCAGCAGGGCAGCCTGCCTCCTTGGAGCCCCCACTCCCCCGTTCCGCCGAGCCAAGACTGAGGAGAATATCCAAAAAAAAACCAAAAGAGACAAACCTGCCCCCACCCCAGCGATCACAGTTAACTGCTTCTTTTGTCAACCGCTGGCCTGGGCAGTTAAGTGGCAGGGGAGAGAATTTACATAATAATCCCAAACTACAACACATACAGTCAGGTGATGCCTGTTTTGCATCACTGGAAATGTGTATCCACAATGTCCAGCACAGACCTAAGACAGCAGGGTGCTTGGTCTAGAGCTCATATGAAGCAATTTGCCACAGGAAGAAAAACCAATTTAGCTAACTGCTTTAAAGTGAAATATCCCAAGTCAATTAAACAACTCAAAATACTATGGTCCCTAGAAAATGATATTTAAATGTAGTTTTCCTCTGGAAAGCAACAGCTTTATAGGAATTGCATTTTCTGTTGGAAAGACATTAGAGTGAGAAATCATCGATCAGCTCTAATAATTTAAGCACTGTAGCTTTATGCGTTGTTATTGACAGGAAAATATGTCCTTTGCTTTTTTTTTTTTTTGAAAAAAACTGCATTGCTCTCCTTTGCCTTCCTCTGCTCCCATTGCATTAGCCCTAAAATGCTGACTAGACAAACAGATCGTCTGACCTCACCCAGCTAGTTATTTTTTCAACTAATTACTTTGTGCTCCCAACCCCCAAGCAATTTTCATGTAAACATGTTTCAGGAAACATGTTTCATTGTGGGTAATTCCCTTGCCACCCTCAAGTTCAGGCAGGTGTTTTATTTCTTTTTGTACAGGTTCTTATTGTCTATCATTAGTCTTTGTAAGTAATTATTTTTGTTGTAACTGCTTTGATCTACTCACTAACTTCAAACTAGCCTAAGTAAAAGTTGACTTCTGTATGTTTTCATTGAGGGATTTTCATGTTACACTAATGTTCCTAAACACAGCTTAGTTTCATTCAGCTTTCCATCTGTGCTCAAATAGATGTGGCTTCTGCCACAAAACAGGACGCACAGACCTTTCTTTCCCACAGAGGAAATAGAGATTGTCATATGGCAACAGCTCTCAGGTAACACCCCAGCCGATATCTCGCTGGGGATGCATGTACTGTGTGGTGACCTGAAAGAGAGCTCCAGTGGCTCTGCAGGGTGCTCAACTGCAGCAGGTCATGCTGCAGAAGTCCAGATGTTTCAGAAGAACACCAGATATGTACAGAGCAACAGATTTGCTCCCAATGGTAACCTTCAGCTTGCACAAAGGAGAGAAATGAGCTCAGCTGAAGCAAATCTATGTCCTGAAATCTTCTTTCTTACCTCTAGTTTCTACCTTTCATCTCTCATCTCCATCTGTGACTGAGGTTGGCTTATCTTTAAAACCGGTGATGTTACTTGCTGATTATGTTGATGTATGTAATTATCATTCAATGTTATCCAGCATATGCAGTAGTATTGCTCCTGTTTTCTTATAAGTAGTTCAAAAAAATCACACAATCTTAGAGGAAAGGCAGGGCCTCTTAATATACACATCTTATGAAGAAGAGTAGGTAAACATGCTGCCTAAAAATGTGAGTTATCATATATCAAATCAAATTACAAAATAGACTACAGGGCAGTAGGCTGAGGTAGCCAGTGAACATCAAGTCTTCTCTTTAACAAGCTGCAAGCTATGTCAGAGCACTTGAATTAATTGGAATTTTGCGTATGATTTACACAAAGTCCCTTTGAATCCCAGAATATTTGTTTATTTAAAACTACTGAAGGGAAGATGTCAAGCAAAAGTATTGCTAAGTTTTATTGTATTGAGTGAAGAACATAAAGAAAGAGTGCAAAATCACTGAGGGAAATAGTATCTGTCTAAAGCCTACCATCTCTGCACCTGGTCTGGTCAGGTATATATAAACCTGTATCGATGCCATTGTGCTTGTTCTTCCTGAATTGAGCTAGGTGGTTTTCCTGTTGGTAAGAACAGGAGACTGCTCAGAATAAGAGTTGTCCATCATAACTTATACTAGTAACATCTTTGTTGACCCCTGATGGGAAATCCCTTTAATGCTTTGCAGAAATCCTGTTGGCTTCAGGGAGAGTGCCAGACATTGCAGGTTTCCTAGACCCAGCTGCCAAGAACAGCTAGCAGAAAGCTATAATTTAGAATTTCCTCTCTAGGGTTTCCTGGTAGAGAGTCTAAATTCAGAGTGTGGCTTAGGGAACCCACATTCTCCCCAGGGAGATAAAACAAACACACCCAACAGTCAGAAAATAATGTGTTCTCATAGTATTTCTAGCTTGTTTTCAACCAGCTAGGATATCCATGCTGTGAAACTTGGATCCATATGGAAATTACTGTATATACTACTCTGACCCTAATTTTACTTTCAAACTTTAGAGTTTTGTCCACCTCAGGGAATAATGCAAAATGGAATCAGGGTGAACCTGGAGGAATAAACAAATTTGTGCAACATAATTGACATCCCAGTTAGGCATTCTTGCTGCTGAACTCAGTCAACAAGTCATTCATGGTTTTCATGGGAATTTTTGCCTCTTGAAGCAAAGCTAAATAAATGCAAATATTTCTGCCTTCCCAGAAACAGAAGTTATATGGGCATGACTTGACTTGACAGTGAAAATAGTGCTGACCTAGCTGTACCACTAGGGTCTAATGGGCTAAAATTTTAATTCACTAAGCCACCATGTCAGCCTGGTTTCTCCTTTCCAGCCGTTATGAAGATAGAACTACTCTTCTAATGTCTTATGTCAGCCTGGTCAATGTACCTTTGATATGAACATAGCGGACTCCAAGGCAGACCAGTACATATTTTGTTATTGCTGCCTTCAGGTTAGTTAAAAAAGGAACTTTGATGTCTTCTGTTCCTTTGTCTTGATGCTATGTAGTCTGTCCGGGTAGGTTCTGACTTTTTTGCTGTAGGATGCAGGTGGATCTTTTACAAGTAAGAATAATAACTGTCTTTTCAAAGCATTAAAAGTATATTGTGAATGCTGTTAGTACAGGAGTAGTAGCAATACATTAATAGAGCTATGATAGTTGTAGATATGAAAGGGTACTTTCCTGAGTTTTTTGAAAGTTCTTTGGAAGCAGGTCCTCTATCTACATCACACAAATTAATCTTTTCCCAAAATACTTACTCCTGTTTTTTAGTAACCTTAGAGAATATGTCTACATAAATCCATCTCTATCTAGGATTCAAGTTTACTCCCTTCCCCAGGAGTCTGAAAATAATTAGGATTCAACTAAGTATCAAATCAGGGAACCCTTTGCTTTCCCTTCCACTTGCAAATCTGGAAATGGAGTGGAAACAGATTTGGCTCAGTGTAATCTATAATATTACTTAATTTCATTATCCCTTTTTACCCTTGAAATCTAGTTCCCTAGGGCTTACAAATCTGGAGCAAATTGTCTGATGATGTTTTTCAATTATTTGTTGATTGAAATGCGTGCAAACTGATCCTTGTAACTGAGTAAATTTTAAAATAATCCTTCTATGACGTTCAAAGCCCTGCTTTGCCTTCACAAAATTAACTTGTTCTTCTAAAGGAGCTGTGCTTAAAAGAACACAAAGAATTCTTTTAAGTGTGTTTTATTAGTATTATAGTGTAGTGTTGTAAGGTCATAGCATCACAGACTTGCTTGAATTTACTCCAGATGTTGCTACAAAAATGCCAAACCAATTTTCTGGCAGATAATTAAAAATAAAATATAGACCAAAACAACTAAGTACTTATGCAAATACAACTCTGTGTTATAAACTTCTCATCTAGGTGCAAAGTCTCTTGTAAGTTATTTGGTACTGTTGAGGAAAATTTGTGTCTCTGTTGAGGATAGTTTCTCTAAATGAGCTCAACTGTAATGCCAGCCACTAGACAATGCCATGTGGGAGACAGATGATAGAAATCTGGAAATGCTCTGATCAGACACTGCACTTGGTTACAAATGAAATAAATCACATGTCATTCACAGAGATAAGAAACTGATCTTCACAGCTCCCACTACCCACTAGTCTCTTTGATTTAATTGAACTCTGTTGCATACATTACTGTAGAAATACTATTTTGATAAAAACAGAAGTGGAAAGTTTAGACTGAAGCTTAAAACAAAACAATAGTATAGGATGCTAGAAATCTAGAACACTATTTAGCCCATTTTTATTGATTTTTTTAATTGTATGAAACCTATGGAGCACCTTGTCAGGCATTTCTGGGACTGACACTATCACCAGTTTCCATGCTTCCTGTCTTCACTTGAGGCTCTGACAGATGCCTTGGACTGAATAAACCTGTTTTCCCTTCTATGTCCCCCCATCAGAGGTTCACTGCACCTTTCTGGAACTTATCTAATCTGTTGCTAAGTTGCCAAGCTGTCTGAGTGTTTATGCCTGGACTGTCCCAGTGCGCACAAATAAACGAGGCTTGAACTAGGGCTGAGACGCATTTCAACGTCCTAATTTAAATGGTTACCTATAGTCATCAGCAGATGGTGGCCACTCTCATGAAATAAACATGATTTATCCTTTTTGCTCCCTTGCAGTTATGACTGTGCTTGGATGAGGTCGGAGCCTGAAGCTTTTTTGTTTGCCGACTGAATGGGTGCAGAAGTGTGTTGCGGTTCAAGGTTCACCAGGATCCCAAGAAAATGAAGTTAGATCAGGATTCAGAAATGTGCTTAGGTATTTTTTCTACTTTGAGCACCTGAGCAGTGCTCAGATGTTCAAAATGAACCTTCTTGTTTAAACCAGGCATAATCTCAAGTGTGTTCATGAATCAGCAACACAGCTGCTGGTGCAGCCAGAAAATGTGAGCTCTGGGCCTTTCTCTGCTATTGATTTTTGAATGACTGTGCATGAATCAGTCAATGTTTATCACTTTCTTTGCTCTCTGGGACTCAGTTACTTGTGAACTTCCTTGAACTCCTTGGATGAAACTACACAAGGACAAACAGATCAAAATATAGCATCATGTCATAATCCAGTGAAAGGAACACATTCCTTCTGCCACTTAGTTGTTTGTGAACTTCCTCGAGCTCCTCAGGTGAAAGTCCATGCATGGACCAATCAAAATGCAGTATGGTGATGTCATTCAGTGAAAGGGACATAATCTTTCTGCTTACCTTTGCCTTGTAAGATCATAATTAAATTTTTTCTTTCCTTGGGAAACCAGAAAACACTGAATACAGACAAATGGCCAATATAATGACAAACACTTAATTTCTGTTATCTGCTTTATCAAAAAGCAAATTCTTCGTTTGGTTCTTTTCTTTTCTTTCTCTGTAGAATTATTTTTTACACATTTTTCAGGATTATGGGATGTAATCCAAATGGCTATCTCATTCAGTTCTCACACACATGAGTGATATACATGAGTGGGGTCTCTCTGGGGGCTAACTTTTACATTAACTTTCCTTGAGATTTGGAGGAAAGGTGGGAATTGGTGGGCATGGAAGTTTAAGTTTTAATAAAGTAGGCATTGCAGGCTAACTGCCCAGGTGTCCTATTAGGTAATATTATTTTACTCTGCACTATTTGTGTTTTTATTTACATGCTTTGATTTTCTACTCTTAAATGGGTTGAGCCTGCCAGCTCTTTTAGTCCATTCCTCCATCATGCTGTCCCTGGCAGCCAGAACACCCTCCTACAGCAATTGCTGGCCCCTTGAGCCTTCATTTTCTTCTCTAAAACATATGACTGTTGCCAGGTCAGTGCCAGCTCTAGCATACTAACCTAAACTCAACAGTCCTGACTTCTTTGGATACCTCCACCATCAGGAAAACATGACTTCTCCAGCACAGTGCTAGGCAGGTTTTTGCACTTTGGTGATTACCTTGGTCTGGTTAGAAGATGAACTCCTTGAGGCACAGATTAAGCTTAGGCTATCATCTGTTTCAGCCCAAATACACCATTGGCACACATAACTCCATGTAATAAAAGTAACACCAGCCCACAGAATTGGGAACTGTTATGGTGTTAAAATCTTTTCAATCTGCAGGTTTCAAAAGTAAAGTACTTAAGGATTTGTGAGTCATATTGAAGGAAGAGGAATAAGTCAAATTTAATTGGTTTTTAACATGTATGGAGAAAAATATTTTAAAAAATGAATATAAATTCATGCAAGTCCTCAAAGCTGAATACATATTGCATATATATTTCTTGACCTGATTGACTCATTGAAATACTTTGGCTGACTTAAGTTTTTTCTTTTTCCTTCTAAGAAGTGTGTGAATAGCCAGATATTTAGACAAATAAAAACAGATCAGTCAGTCCTTTACAGAATTCTAGATAGGAACATATCAAGACTGCACAAGAACTGTCTTGATAGAGATGTTGTCACTTATATGAAACTCTTAAAAATGATCTGACATGTCACTGCTGAAGCCACCAAGCAGACTGAGGTAATTATTGCCACTTTCTGTTTAAAGCAAACTCTGTAACACAGTTAAAACCACAAAAGCAATATATCACATGCAAAGAGAACCCAAAATCTCAATAGATTTGGAATCTTATAATAGTAGCTATTGGTCAGCTATTAGAAGACTAAGGAGTTAAATGGAGAAGATAAATAGGTGGGAAATCTGTAAAGACAATTAATCAGTGGTAGCTCAGAATATTCAGAGGCTCCATTTAATTCAAATTATAAACTCTTAGTAACTTGGTTATTTGGCTATAACTACTTTTTGAAGTCCAAGTGCTGAATTTAATTTTGTTTATATTGAAATCAGTGAGAGATCATTCACTGATTTTCTACACAAAATATTCTTTTGTGTCATCAGAGACTACTATGAAATATCCTTACTTCAGAATTTGAAAAACTGATGTACACACTGTCACAAATTGTGACAGCAAATGTCACAATCACTACTTACAACTTTGAGTAAGTTTCAGCAGACTTCGGCAAATATCAAGACCAATATGGGAAATCTGAGATTAGCACCAAATGTGGCTTAGTTAATTTAAAAGGATCCAAATAAGACCACTGATCTTCAGAAACAGTAGTTGCCTAGTATTCTAACAGGGGTCTGTATACCCAGGATAGTCTTAACAGGGATCTTTATACTCCAAGAAGTCTACACAGAAGTTGCCATAAACCACACATGTGATATTTCAAAACTCCCTGTATAAACACATGAACACTGCATGTTTTAATGGACTATGGGAAACTTTAATATAGTGGTATATAGCCAGGGGAGACTCATCTGAGTTTCAACAGATTTCATCTTATTTCTTTTGGGTCAAACAGTTAAATAGGTCAACAAGAAGTCACTCAAAGGTTCCAGATATGTTCAAGACTTCATACTTTCATTTACAGACAAATCTTCTGAAGCAAAACTTTAAAAGGTAAAAAAAAAAAAGAAATCAACACGTTAGGAAACAAAAAAACAAACAAAAAAATTAAATGCAAAATTCCACTAGCTCCATGGACATATTCCTGTACTTTTTTTTTAAGAGAGATTTATGAAAAATAGCCCAAAATTACAGCCATTAGAGACTTTAGCTTACCTGACAGAGGAAGACAGTATTATGTACACAGGGACTTTCCCCTTAAGATTGGTTTGGTTGGTTTGGGTTTTTTTGCTATTTTTTTTTTAGTTGTTGTTGCTGTTCACCTGCACTTTTTCTTTCTGCAAGTACAGTGTTAGAGCTACCTGTTGTAAATGGCATTCATGGAAAAAACATGCAGTCAGAAAGAGTTGAGAATGCATTACCTATTTTTGTTTCTGAAATGTTTTATATAGAAAAATAAACACTAAGAGTAAAATGCCTATTTGAGCCTTATCAATTTTGTAAACATTCTCAAATGCAGGGCTAAAAATTGTTTAGCTAGTTATACTAGATGATTAATAGTTAAAGATGATTAAAGACTTTACCTTTCTTCACACTGAAACGGCAGCGAAGACAACATATATGGGAGCAACTTGCAATTAGGAGTAACATAATTGATTGTCTAAGGACCGTCTGCAAAATTTACCTGCCAATGGAGAAACTGCTGACGAAGGTTTCAGATTGTTTAACACTTAATACCCAACACTAGACTGTGTTTACAGAATTCATGAACTTAAGGACAAATTATCTGGCATCAGTACTTTCTGCTTGGCCTTCTGCATCACTTAAAGCCATGAACTTACATTTTCAGAATTGTTTGTTCACCTGAAGTTAGCTAAATTCATTAACCAGCCATGAGAGACAATTTCCTTACGAAGTTAGTAAGATATCTCTTATTTACATTGGTCATTTTTTATTGCTGCTTATGGGATTGAATCCTCTTACATCTCACATTAATGATATTACTGACTTACAATGTTATGGTCAACTAGGAGAAATCTATCTTTGGAATTTTAATAAAAGCAGCTATTACCAGGAAGTGGGGATATTTTTTCACATATGCAATATTTTCCCTTAAATGAGTCATCTCAGTTTAACCCACAGCATTAAGGTTTGGTTTCACAAAGTACTTACACACAAATGTAATTTTAAACATATGACTAGTGGTGCTGTTTCAAAAATAGCTCCATCTGTCATGCCCCCAAATTTACAAATGCTGAAAGAGCTTGTTGAATCAGCAGCTTCAACAAAATTGGCAGACTTGTGTTGCTCTGGATCACATTTAGTTTTCTGAGTTTTTTCTGTTTGTGTGGGTGGTTGGCTTTTTTTTTTTTTGTTTTTGTTTTTTTAAGCATAGGTCTTCAAAACAAGAAAATTAGTGTGAAAACTCCATGATTCAACTGACCAGAAACAGAGGTCCTAGTCATAAACATCCATATATACAGCACTGTGGAACTCTGTCTATTAGAGGTAATTACAGACAGAGATAGAAAAACACTCAAACCTCACCAGGCAAGTGGTCTATTTCTAAACCTATTTTGTTCAAAAACATTTAGAAGCCTTAACTACAGATTGAGATACCAAACATATAATAGCACAATAAAATCAGAGCAATTGATCACAATAAAGCTAGAATTTTGTTAAAAGATACTAAAATATTGCTATATAAAAGAATTTTTCAGTACAGTAACACTGAATGAAAAGGGAGTCACGAAGCCTTTGAGGTATGTGTTTTATTTTTCCATTGAATTTGGCTCCTTTCAGAACATAAACAAAGGCTGCCTGGCTCTCCCCTACTTTTTCAGGGAAAAAGGTTTCTGTTGATTGCTTTCATGTGCAGCATACACGTTCACCTTTGTAAGAAGAGGTTTGTGTTTTGATGCACACCCTGCAGAAGAAATTGCCAGAGATCCAAAGGAGGCAGGCTTCACACAAACCTGCTGGAGGCAGGAAATTAAGAATCTATTCATGTTAGTGACTATTAGGCCTTTATAGGGCAAATCCTAACCACGCAAAGGGCCAGTGAGTGGAGAAGCTGCTCCTAACTTTCACAGCCAGAATTCACTCCAGAAAGCTGATGAGAATCCTGCACGGAACTATGCCCTTTCCACTTCTGGTGTTTAAATCTTCTAGCATCTTTTTTGGTCATGGTTGAAATTACCTCTGATTTGGTCCCATGGTAACTGAAGGTGTTCACCTTTGAGATATCTGCCTACTCTTGCCATTTGCAGCCATGGAGAGCAAAATAAACAACAAAAGAGCTTAGAGGAACACCAGATTCGCTTTCTCCTTGCACAAATTTTTATCAAAATCTCTTGAGTTCTCCCTCGAAGCCATCAGAAAATGTCCCAAATCAAGCTGTAAATTAAAGAGAAGTATTTCAAGAACACTGGAAGGTCTTAAGTGAATTTTGCTAATGGTTGACAGGAACTTTGCATATAAACCAGTGGTGGAGGAATTCATTCCACTCCCTTCCCAACAGAACACAGTTACAATCTGGCCACCTCTCCCCTTGATTTCAGAAAGGAAGCTGTGCAGAAAGGCTGACCACAGCTGAGATCAGTCTTCCCCTTGGACTTCTTTTGAATACTGATGTTCAGCTCCTCACATGGTATTTGGTATTAAAACAAGCATCTCCCAGTGGCCGGACTGATTCCCCTCTGCTTTCTTCAAATGGTATATCATTTTGGGAAAACACAAGCAGAGGTCCTTACAAATAATTGTCTGTACACAGCAGAGCTGTGATGCTTTGACAAGGCTATGTAGTGAAAACAGCTTTGACATGAACCTGCACCGAAGGCCATCACTGCCTATGTGCTCAGCCCACCATATCTTTCTCTGTTTTGCTCAGTTAGGGCTTTTGGTCTGTATATCTTAGCATCATCATGAAAAATATATAGTTTCATAAACTAAACCAAAATCACAATTAAAAAGGTAGGCCTTAAACTAATATGTTGCAAATATAGCTCTGTCTGTGTGGGAGGGATAGACAACTGAGAGCCAAATGAGGATTTTGAACTTGCACTGTATCCTTGTAGTGCTGTTTCTCTTTCAAGGAGCATGTCAGAGGTGCCAGAGTTGCAACAAAACACTAAATACCTAAAAACAACAACCCCACTCATCTAGTGGCTGGGTTGGAAGAACAAACATTAGCCCATTGTCTGGTTTTTGACATCATTTTGTACACATAGAAAGCCAGAGACCCCAAATAATTTTGTGGCCTCAGACATCAAAAACAAATATATATTTGGTGTATTGGCCTAATTTCTGTCCATTAAATCTGCTGTTTGAAAGCTGTTTCCTTGACTTTTTTTTTTTGTTACGTTCAAGTCTTCATATGCACTCAGATCTTTTTATTATACCTTTCTCAGATCTTCCAGTTCCTTGCATAGGATGCTGTTACTGAGGAAAAGGTGATTCAAGTTCTCTTTTACTAGAAGACCACTGCAAGCATGATTCTTGCAGAAACTTGCAATTCCACTCTGGTGAACTCCTTGCTTGTAGCTACACTTTTTAATTAAATTATCAAATTTTGAGGAAAAAATCCTGAAAGAGCAGGAAAGGAAATATAATCATCTTTACAGTGGAGACAAAGAATACTTACAAAATGGTTTCCAAAGTATTTTGTTAGACTTCTGCTATGAAAATTATTGTACAGAAGGGAGGCTGTAAACTTGTTTTTGAAGATCAGTATGTTTCCAGAAGGACTATTGTACTTCAGATAATTGCTTTAACCTTTCTCATATGATTTATAAGGTCTTCCAACACTTGTGGTACCAACATTTGTTTGTGACTTTTATTGCTCTCAGAGCAGTCACTGATTCAAAGGCCAGACCTAATCTTTGGTCTCAGCAAAGCCATATTTTCAGGGGATTAAATGACCCCTTTTCCCTCTCCATTCCTCAAAGCTTCTCTTCCCTGGGGTTTCACTTTGCATCCCAGCCTAAACACAACAAATGAGTCAACTCTTTACAGAAGCAAGAGTAATACATAATCTAAGGACGTATTATACATAATGTAGCAATTTATTAAAGGAAGAAGCTTGTGATTAATATACAGAAAATATTTCAATGCTGCTCTTCAGTGAAGGAATGACAGGTATACATTTCTCAGCAATGATGACAAAAAAGCTGTAATTTTCAAAGCAAACTGTTGAGTGTGATTTACCATTTCATTTTCTAGCCGTGTTTTATAATAGTGGTACTTTGCCAGTTCCAACAGCACTTGCTATAAGGGCAAGGGCCACAGGGGCATGTGCTTTCTCCTCAAATTGCACAGACAACACGTGAGGGAAGCTGGCCACATGAAGGGTATAAGCCATGAATTCCAGAAAGTTTGGAAGAACTAGCTGAGCCAGTCCTTTAAGAAATATTGTTAGGACTAGGCTGGGGAGCTGAAACCTATAGCTATAAATGGCCCCGGGAAGCAAATTGAAATTCTGTGGGGCAGAGCGAGAAGCTGAACTCAGATGCCACATGACCTCGGTAAAGCTGTGGCTCACCCAGTTGGTGGATGAAGCCCCAACACTTTCACCCAGCTGGTTTAATCAGACCTACTCTGGCTACATCTCTGAGTTCAGAATCCCCATGTGCCACAGTGAAGTGAACAAAGTTAGCACCTAAACCCAGAAAAGCCCTTGATCAAAAGATAGTCATTGCTCTGTAAAGCTTAGCCAAGCCTAGACTGAGGGCCTGGGCAGACATGTGACAAGACAGCTGTGACAGTAGTTAAATAATTGTGGTTTATGATATTATTACTCTCCCTCCTACCCCTGCTCTGTTTCTTCCAGCAGACCCTCTGCCACAGATCTTCCCTCTGCAAGGGAATTATTTTTGGAATCTTCTCAGGTGCTTCAACGGACACTTGGGGATGAGACTTAGCAGCTGCAGGGGGGTTGTTTGGACCTTGAACCCAGAGGTATCCTTAAATCCCCTTAATCTGAAAACATTGAAGCAGGTTCTTCCCACTAAATTTAGCAGAATTACATTCAAGCCTAATCATAAAGCACTTCAGGATCAGAGTCTTTCTTAGTATTGCATGAGCTGGGCTGTGGCAGAGCAAGGCTTTGAACCTCTTTCTTTTGAAATTTTGTTGGGCTGTCTTAACCACAAGACCACAGGTATTTTGTGAGACTGCTTATTAATGTTTACAGTGTGTTTCCAGATCTGAAGATTTGAGAATTCTATAGAAGGTACTACAACAGTAACTTGCTTTTCAGCTTTCTAGAAAAACTGTTGCTTAAGTTTACTGGGGTCTTTTGTTCCTGATTGGGTGGATTTCTTAACTACAATAACCAGTTGTGATACTGCTGCCAATCCTACTTAAAAGTTGTCAATATATAATAACTAATGAAAAAAAATCAAACTTTCTGCTCAGATTTTAGGTATTACTTTGAAGCAATTAGGTATTATTTTTAAAGCTAAGCAGATTATCTAATGAATTGTTTATTTCCTATTGCTCCTTTTGCCTTCCAAAAAAAACCCCTTCTAATTGCAAGTAAATCTCTAGCAGGTAGAGTTATTGCACCTTTCTTACGTCTCAGAGTCTGCAGATAAATTTAGGCTATTAAGAAAAACTGTTGAATTAAAATATTTGTATGTCTAACATACTTTAAGAAGAAGTAAGAGGTAGACTTTAAAAAGGGAGCAAGAAATTCTGTCTTCTTGTTAAGGCCACATAACTTTTAAAGAAAAATGTTTCTAGTTTGTGATTCCACTGCTGCGTGTGCACATTTAGCCAGCCTGGCTTCAGATCCATTTGGCTATTGTTTCCTGATGTCTGAAGACTTAAGTAAGAGGGGGAGGAAGAGTTAGTGTGATTTAGGCAGAACATAGGTTTCTTGAATTGGAGTCTTTAAACACATTATACAAAAGCATATCTGCATGCTTCGCGTAGGAATAACTCTGGTTTTCCTTTGTATCTCTTAGACCTTATTTTGAGCAAGTTTCCAGGCAAATGTGTGACAGCCTTCGAGGCCACCTCTGATATATGGGAGATGGTCCTCCCTGCCTTAGCCCACATGTACCCCTTCAGCAGGAGGAGGAAGTTTTGCCCATCCTTGTGTGGCTTCAGGAGCAGTGGGGACACCCCGACTGTGCCACTGCCCATTCTCCTCCTGTACTACCTGCCATCGCAGCCTCTCTCCTCACACTTCCTCAGCCTGGAGCAGTGTGATGCCTCAAGGGAGCTAAATGGTACTTCAGCATCCTCCTCTACTCCTAATCCAGGAACTCAGCTGTACCATGTCTCCTTCATCTGCACATTTCACTCCCTCTGCCCTTCCAGGCATCAAGCAACACTGAGTCCGACTCTGCTTCTGTGTGCTTGTGATAAATGACTTCTGGACAAATGTCTGCAGCTGCTGGGGCAGATGCTGCTCCTGCTAATTTTGCAAAGTGCTTTCCCTGCTCTGCCAGCATAATCTTTTTCTTGCTGGTGCTGAACTCCCAGCAGTTGTTTGTTTTCCATTTGGGAAAATAAATCTTCTGTATCTGACCAACTAAATGACTGATGGGGTATGTTCAAGACAAATCTTTCTGCTTGCGTGGCATTTGATCAGGGAAATGAGGACCAGGTAAAATAATTTCTCTATTTCTCTTACCCAAATGCTGTTATTTGAGTTTATACATTGATATTGGTGAGTTTTGCAATTTTACACAAATTCTTTCTGTGCTTTGTTTATCTGAGAGTCAGATAGTTTCCTAGCCAGATAAAGGGATCTGAGGTAGACCAAAATAAATTTATAACCTAATTTCTATTAATTACACAATAATTTTTTGATTCATTTATATTTTGCAAAACAGGTTTGTGATCCTTTTCTAAAACATGCTACCTTAGCACAAGGTGCAGTGAAGGAAATTATTTCTGTATAGTGATTTGAGATTCACTTAAACAAAAAGTCACCTAGTGAATTAAAACCACCATATATGTCAATTAAGGTCCTATTTCTGCATTCTTGAAATAAAAAAAAAAAACAAACAAAAACCAACTTATTAAAGTTTATAGGATTTTGCTTTGAGGAAAAACTTCAGGAGAAGACTTTTCTTCTTATTGCCTATCTCAGTTTAGCACAGTGTCATCAGTGTACATAAACACACACATATTTATATGTAGACATAAAGATATATATGTACACACACTAATAGCAACAAGCAGTGGCAATTTTCACCCAATTAGGAACTTTGTGTAGGTCGTTTTAAAGCTGAATGGAAGAAAACAGGGACAATTCAAGCATAGGATTCAAACCAGCTCCATCCCCAGGAAATAAGTAGTGCAGGAAGGTTATTATGGGGAGAAATAATAAACCTACAAGAGACATTATAAATAGAGCCGTATACGTTGGTCTTCCTAACATAACTTTGGTTACTGATAAACCAGCCATAAACATAGCCCTCTTTATTTAATATGTGTTGTACTATGGCCTGCCGTAGATACACATAAAGTTAAAGAAATTTAGCTAAATCATTAGAACCACTTTGCATCTGTCTCTTTATCTCTTTTTTTTCTTACTCCTTTCTACCTAAGAATATTCCAGGACTTAGAAATATTTTCATTAACTGGAGCTAGCAATTTATTTTTATTTCTATAGATATTTCTGTTATCTAAAAATGAAAGAAAATATTGGGTAAACAAAAACAGGGTATTTCCCACCAGTGCAAGATTAACCCTTGCCTGGTGAGGAGATGGAAATACAGAGATTAAAATATTTGATCCAGGTCACCAAGGGAATTAGTGCACACACTGGGACCTGAATTAATACATTTTTCACATTTCCTTTTCTTGGCAAGCAGTATTTAATTTAAGGCAAGACTTTCTATATACTTGGTCCAATCTGAAATTACTGTTTTTGTTTTACTGAAGGTGAAATTTAATTGTTTTATCAAAATCATTCTGAATTCATGACAGTATTACATCAAACAACACTACACCTTTGTCAGGCTGTAGCAGACAGGGAAGGCATGGTCAATACATTGTTTATCCAAAGTAAATGCTCAAGCCAGGAAGATCCCTCAGGCTATCCTCCTTAGCTGATCCAGCTGAAAAATACTCTCTTTGAAGACATTATATTTCAAATAGGACTAGGCAGACCTATTTCTCTCATCAGGCTACATCAAGATCTCCCAATACCAGTATCAAGGAGAGAAGTAGGATGTTGATTCTTTTGCAACAACAGTTTTCCATTAGTGTGAATTTTTTAATTACATGCTTAAAGAACCAAACCCTGTTCTGAATCTGACTCACTCTGACTCAGTTAAGTTACCTGTTGCAATTTCCCAGAGAACTATAATACTCACTGACCTTGCCGAGAAGCTGTGACTTCCAGTTATGTACAGCAAAATTCTCTTGCTATTGTGCAAAAAGTCCTACTGACTTCTGTAGCTTGTGTGTGCGATTAAGGTAATGTTTGGAAAGACATCTTAAATTCTTTTGTAGTGGTAGTAGTACTGATGGACTCTGAAGCATTACTAGTAACAAAAAGGTCAGGGATGACCGTCTAATTGCTCATCTATGGATTGTCAATAGATGCAAAGAGTGCATTTTCCACCCATATACTGGCTTTTATTCTTGATACTTTAAATGTGTCAATTTTTACAGCTTTCCGTTGTGAATATTAAATAAATAAATCTTAAGCCTTTCATGAATGACGCAATGAAAATGTAATGCAAGGTAAGGTAAAACTTTCTTAGACAATACTTTTCCAAACAACATAAACATTCTTTCCACTCAGAAATAAAAACTACAATATGCTGAGCCCCTCTAAAAAAATTTATTCAGTAATAAAAATAACTTTTTGTGGCCCTGAACAAAACCCACACTTTTTGAATTTGGAATGTGACCTTTGGCTAAACACTTGTTTATTCATCCCTGTAGACGTGTAGCAGTTACCTCTCTTAGAGAAAGGGGCTTAAGACTCAAACCCGCATCCCCGCAGGCAGGGATCTCTGCATCTGTGCAGAGCTGCTGATGCCTGTGCAAATCTGTACAATGCCTTGGGACCTGGGACGTAGCTCTAGTCGGTGGTAGTAAGTCTGGCAACAGGCAGACTGTGACGCAGCAGCAGAGACACAAGCAGCAATGTGATGTGAAGAGAGAACCCAGTACAAACTCACTAACCTCTAAACTGTTCAAGGAATTGTGTTGTATTCTCACTGTATCAGCAAGTCTTTGTGCTAGACCAACCATTGCCTCTCACCCTCACTCTAGTTTAAAATTTGAATACCATTGTTGTCCACTTCGGTTACTTTGTCAAGAATGTGACAATCTATCTGTCACGCAAAACGTGGATCTAAACTGGTGGCTGGTGGCACACAGATTTGGTACTGAAAACTATGGCCTAAAGGCAGAGTCAACCAGACTACGTTGAGACAAAATGATAAATGTAGCGCTAAGCCAGACAGAGCCAACATAGCTACTGAAATGAAGCGAAACCTTTCCAATGATTCAAATACACTTTTAATTTTTTTTCTTGAAAGGATAATTTATTCCAGCAGACTTTCTGTTAAAAAGAATCACCTGTTGTCCTTTTTCTGTAGAAACCTGAAGGTGACAAACACTGTGTAGCTTCCTTTACCAGCTTGACAGGGGTGTGGCTGTGGATTTATGACTGTTTTGTCATTCCTCTGGGGTGATGGGAAAGTGTACAGTACTGTGTCTGTGACTGTGAAACTATGATCCTGCTCCATGGTGAGCTCCGTGTTGTCAGGTTGCCCATGCAAACTAGCCTGATAGGCCCTTGAAAACCTGGCCTGAAAGAGGAAAGAAAGTGAAAGAAAACAAACAAACTAGGGAATCCGCAAACAATTGGTCTGAATCTCCTTATCAAACCAAATTACTTTTACCACTGGAAAAATCTAACAAGAGAAAAACTGTGCACTTCTGGCAAGCTGGTAGCCTGGTTTTTGGCACAGCAATGAACTTCACACAAGGCTGCAAGCAGGAAAGTGAATGGACATTTTTCGTAGTAGTTGATACTAGCTCAAAACTGATGAAATAACTTAAAGAGCATCTGAAGACTTCCAAAGGAACAGTGTTTGACATTGCTAGAAATCAGACAGAGTTGTGGTTTCTTGTTTGTTTGTTTGTTTGTTTCTTTGGTTTTGGTCATGTGTGTTTTTTTAAACAAAGATACCATATTCTATAAACAGAACTTCTAATTGCATCATGTCAATTGACTACTAGTTAATCTCATCTCAAATAAAGAAGAGTCTGAGATGATGCAATCATGAGAAAAATCAACTCAAAGGCAGTGGCAATCTGCGCTTGAAAGGAATAGCACAGGCAAGCAATGTTGCTACAAACCCCTCTGAGAAACCAGAGGCGCACTGCCTTCCCCTGTCAGCCCTGTTTTATATGTCCGGAGCAGGCTATAAAGCAGTTGGTGTTGAGGGACATAATGTAATAAAAGAACTGTCACTACAGTGACTGCTTAAGCAGTTGTCCTGCTTAAAAAAGTACATGAATAGGTTCATAATTTTGAAATTGACAAAAAATATTAGGAATTAATAACAGATTTGTTGGATTGGCAATCTGCTAGCAAGAGACCATCTCGGCATGCCTTACTCACTAAATATGGGGCTTATCTGATCCAAATTAGGCAGAGGAACTGGCCCAAGATGTGTGACAGAGAAGGATGACAACAGATGAGTGCTCCAAACACCAACAGAGAGAGACATTTGCTTTCCTGCCTGCAACGTAGGGAAGCATCTGTGTAGTTAAGATTGAAGCGTTGTTACTTAACCCTTGTGAAACCATTATCAGGGCACATAGCAAGGTCCATCTGTTTATTCAGGCCTCTTTGATGCGGGGAGAGCTGCTGTTTTGTTGTTCTTTAAGAATGAAGGCACACGATTCAATGGGGAATCAGGAAACTTTTGGTTGTTGCGCCAATATTAAAGCTGAGAGGAACTGCATTTTAATCTTTCAAATAGGCAGAGAGGTTAAATGACAGGCTTAATATTCCACAAACTAAAAAGCAAATAAATAAATAAGCCAGAACAAGCTAACCATATAATGAACTAAAAATACACCTTCAACCACCATGTAACAAAAACAATAAATAACTTGTTATTTTCCAGGTATACACGCAAAGAGACTATTTTCTTAAATTACCGATTCTAAACTAAAACTCTTACTGACTCCGTGCAGGGCTCTGCAGCAGTGCGTGTCAGAAGGCAGCTGTTTGTGGCGTGGTGGGAAAGCTGGGCACTGCACAGCTGGGCACTGCACAGCCCCGCACAGAACTGACAGCCCCTGTCCCAAAGAGCTTACATTTCAAGTACATGACTAGGGATAACAGATGAATAGAGATGGGAGATGTTGAAAGCAGTGAGATCCTGAACAGTCTGAAATCCCAACTGCTTATTTGGTCTCTGATATTGCCAAGTTAAAAATTCACAGTCTTACTGTCACAGCAGAGTTTACTCTGCTCTTTTCCATTGAGGAAGAAGAGCAGTGAGACCTTCGTGCATGTTACAAAAAGGCTTCAGGCTGGAATTTGCTGCTGAACCAGATAGTATTGTGATAGACACAATAGAAACTGGTTTCTCCACATCTCCTTGCTGCTTTGTTAAAGTGGTTGTAGGCTCAGTTACGTGCTCAGTTGTACAGAACGGTGGAGGGCGGTGTGCTGGGCACACAGTTGTAGAAGTCAGACCTCTGACCTCTGAGCAGAGGCTGGCACTCGGCAGAGGTACATGGGCTTTGGGAGGCAGCCCGGACACAAGCGACGTATCCCCTTGAGGAAAGCGAGCCTGAGATACAGCTGATGGTTTAATGCAGCTCCCAAGCAAGAGCAGCAAGACAGAAGTAGTCTCTTAGGGTGAAACGGCCTCCACACCCAAGGGCGCTTTTAAGAGAGGGAATCAGAGAGAAAAGCACCGAACGCCAACACTGGGACGAGTGCGGCTAAAGGCAGCCTGCAGTGGCAGCTAGAAGCGCCACAGGGCTGTGACTCACACAGAGCCACCAGCGACGCGGGGCAAAACGCCCGGCGCGGCCGCGGGGCGGGATGCCGGGTGACTCCCGGACCACCGCCTCTCCGCACCCGTTGGAGCGGGAACCCCAGGAAGTTTCACTTCGGCACTTTCCCAAGCACCAGGCCGGCCCGGGCCAGGCGGGACGCGGCCCCTGGGGGCGGAGCGGCAGCGGGGCGGGCCCGGCCGTGGCGGCGGGAGGAGCCGGACCGGGGAGGGGGCGGCCCGGAGCGGCGCTGCTGGGATGGGAGCCTGAGAGGGGGCGAGTGCGCGGCCGGAGCAGCGTGGCTGCGGTTCTGTTGCGGGGGCTGTTGCTGGAGGGGCTGAGCCCGCCATGGAGCCGGTGACCAGGTGGAGCCCGAAGCAAGTGGTGGACTGGACTAAGGGTAAGAGGGCGCCACCCGTGCTGGGGTGGCGCCGGGGGAACTTTGCGACTGCGGGCTCGGCGTGCCCGCGGTGCGCTCCTGGAGGGGCGAGTGGGGTTGGGCCGGCTTCTTCGCGCCCTCCTGCCCTGGGTCCGTACCCGTCCGTGCGCTTGTGCGTGCTTCGCCTTGTGGATTTGTTGGTTTTTTGTTTGTTTTTCTTTTCTTTTTTTTTTTTTTGACGTGGAGAAAGAGGAGGATGAGCTTTGCAGTGAGGATGGCTGGCTCGGGGTGCGTGCCGTGGGGTCCCTGCTCGTGGCTCGGCCCCCTCCTCCCGTGGCCGCGCTGGCCAGCTTGCCTGCGCGGGGAGGGGGTAGCTGTGCTCCTTCGGGCAGGTAGGGTCGTGAATTTGGAGGGGTGTCCAGGTCGCAAAAGCCCCACGTAAATCAGCTTCTCAACTTCTCAAGCAAAACCCGTTCATAGTTCGAAAAATCTTCAGGTTTGTAAGTTAAGCAAAAAGTTTATAAACTAGCTCAAGTAAGCAGGAGTTCTTAATCCTGGCCAACGGTGATGGGATGAACGCGCTGGGCTCCCGCTCGGAGGGTCAAATAGCGGCCCCTTCGTCCGTCTGTCCGTCCATCCATCCCTCCCACTCCTCATTCTCTTGTGTACGCTTGTGTCTCTCCCTCCCCCGCCTACTAAAGCTTCTTCCTCCGCTTCGAGGTTTGTCCAGAGTGTTGACATAGCCGGGAAAGCCTCGGCGGGACCGCCGTGTGCAGCCTGCCCGCCCTGCGCCCCAGCCCCTGCGGCTCTGGGGGTCGGAGGCAGCGGGGCCAGGGATGTTCGCTCCTGCCGGGGGCATTTCGGCAGCGCGGGGTGTTATCGGTCTCTCTGTGAAGGCAGATTAAACCTCGCGTTGACAACTCTGGTTGGACCTTGCGGGTGCTTTCCGAATGCCGAGTGTCGCTGTCGCAATTCCCGCTCCACAGGGAATGAATCAAAAGGGGAATAGAGCTAGGCGTTAGATGAGGGATTTATGCCTTCTGAAGTGTATGCTTCTTTTTCTTGTAGGACTACGTTTTAGCCTGATCCTCTTTTGTTACATAAAGTATTTTCACAGGCTTTGCTGGAGTTGATGAGAAGTTAGGAATGTTTTCAGGGGTGAAAGTTTGCCTGGATTAGAAGCGGCATTACTTACAGCAGCCATTACTGCTCTGTGTCAGGACCATAATGCTGATTGGAGTGCGAGCCTGTGGTCAGCACTTGGCAGGAGTGCGGCTCAAAACTGAGGCAAATTTGGAAAGCAGACACATGTCTTCAGACAGCGAGAGATGGATACTCCCAGCCCTCCTGAGCGTGAACATGTGCGTGAAGGAGCCGGTGCCAGTGAGGGACGGTCCAAGCAGCCTTTGTGAGGAGGGAATTCCACACAAACGTGCTGTGAAGTTATGCGTTAACATATAAATAGCTTTCAGAGAAAGATCTTTTTTTTCCATGCTTCGTATTGGTTTAAACAGGAGTGCATTGTTCCAATGAAATAAGCCTTTTGCTCTGGCATGTGCAATATTTATATAAAGCTTTTCCCTCATTGTTTTTTTTCTCTTGGGTGCTGAAAGTTGGTTAGCTTGCCAGATTAAAGAGTAAACCTACTAATCACTTTAAGAGCCTTTCTTATGCTTAAGCATGCTTGGATTCCTTTCTTGCATAATTAATTTTACGCGCAGGTTCCTTGAACAGGTAACTCTTTAGTTGGACCCTCAATTAGAGTTATGCAGAATAATTTGAGGGCTGGCTGTAGTTGGGAGGTGGGTCTTCTGACTAATGCAAACAGGTGTCCTTTGAAATGTAAAGGAATAAATTAAAGACTAGTGGTGACTTTTGTTTGTGCTGTTGTTTTTCAGTTTCTAGGTAAGCTTTCACCCTCTTTGGTGCACAGAGTCATTTTATGGCCCTCCCTACATGACAAGACTGTAATAAAGAAATGAGATGTGGAAAATCTTTCTTTATGGTTATACTTTCATCTCTGCACATTGAAATAGCCACTTTAATAGCTAGCTAACAGCCTTATTAGCACAATGTTTCATAGTTTATTTTTAATCTGAAATAGCTTTTTACTGTGTAGTTCACAACCACTGGATTTCATGTTTGACCAAGACCAATGTTCTGTATTTTGCCTTATGAGTATTACACTTAATTCTCAAGGTTAGCTTTATAAAACAAGTGATTGAAGGGGAGCTTATGCCATTTGCTTTCTTGCACATGTCTTCTCTGGAGAGTGATACCGTGATCTTCACTAAACTGGCCAAACTTTAGGATAAAGTATTTGGCTGGTGTTATCTGCTGCAGGTAGTTAGTACCATGTAGATATATTCTAGGAGCATGACATAAATAACTATGATGGGAGATGCCAGCTCTCAGTGGGGAGATTGGTTTTGCAGATAACAAATCTTGCTTATCATACAACAATAAAAAATATCTTGGGTAAACGTAGAGAGTTGCAAAAATAAGTGGTCCCATTTAATCCATTTTAATGTTCAATGTGAAACTGAAAATATTTGTTCAGACCCTGTTTTTTCCCTGCCTTCCAAGTCTTTTTACAATCGAACTTCGATAAATTCTTTTTTAAATAACTTTTCCAAACCAGGAGAAGTATGGAAACTTCCCTCTGCTCATGAAACAAGCCCCTATAAGCAAAATCTTAAAGTAGGCTGTATGACCAATTCTGTGCAGCTTATTTGCTTTTGGTCAACTTACTTTTTTTTTTAAAGTTGTTTTTAACTAACTTTTTTATAAACAAGGTAACTCTTATTCTGAAAAGTTTTACTCTGTGATTTTGAGCTGTTCACTTCCAGGTAAATACTGTAAGTAACATTTATCTAAAATTTAAAATAAAACCCATCAAGAACTAATAAGCTGAACATAAATATTTTTAGGTATTTTTAGTCAGGTTTTAAATAAAAAGTGTTCTGTTCACTGTTATCAACAAAAGCTGATACAAAATGAAGTTGCTTGTCTTCTCTTGCTAACTCAGACTAGAATGCTGCTATTTTTTGTGAACAAGGGTATTTTTTCTGGCACAGTGCACTGTGCTGTCACTAGCAGGCTATCTAACTAATAAGAGCTGGTCTAGTTAAACTGAAGCTGCAGAGGAAGAGTTGTGCTTTTATTGCTAGTACTTTTCTGGTTACATGAAGCATTTATCAAGCTTTGACCAAGGATTTGACAACTTTTTAGCTACAGCATCAATGTTTGAAAACTGTGTCTGGTATTTTATTTTTTTATAAGCACCACCCAGTTTCTGTCTGGAAGAAGTGATGGTTCTCTCATAGTGTGACAAATTCAGATAGTGTTTAGGGGTCATATTCAAGCTTGAAAAGGTACATATTTGGCTAGGATGCACAAGTGGATTTACTTGTGGCTGAGTTTATGCTCTGAACAATGTCTGCAGTTTCCCTGACTATGCTGAGATGATGTGTTTGGGTTTTTGTTTTGTTGTTTTTTTTTTTTTTGAGTTGATCCTTGTTGTGGTATAAACTAACATCTGGATGGTGTTGCAGTTGACCTGTGGTCTTGCTTCTGTGCAGTCTAAGATGCTTGGGGGCTCAAAGTCCTCACCTGTGTCTTGCAGCACTCTCTTGTGTGCGCCCAAGCCTGATTTCCTCCAGAGCTCCTCAAGAGGAATTCCTGGAGTTATTCAGGTTGTTGTTGGGCAGGTGAGTAGCCATGGAGGCTGTAGCGCATCCACAGTACACTGCACGAAAGCAAGTTAATTCTACTGGGATAGGAACAATTTGAAGGAGACAGTGTGATCTCATGATGTGGAGAAACTTTTTCAGGTCTGAGTCCTCTGGCTACTGCAAACCCCTCAGCTAAGGTCATTCCTCAAAAGATGGGAGGAAGGGAAAGCTGCAGTTGGCATAGAGCTCCTGTGTGAGAAATGTCACTGTCTTATTAGGGAGCATCGCTGTGCCTCCTCTTTGTTTGCTCTAGCCTGATCTGTCTCTTCCCCCTACCCCCAGGCCTCACATACTTATGTGAGCTGTGACTTCAAGCCAACTTTTACACGGTAAAAACAGTTTGACGTGCTTGTGGTTAGAAGCCTCTGTTGTTGTGAGGCTCCATTACAGTCTGGCCTTTGTCGCTGTAGCTGTAGACTGGGCTGGCTGGGGATCACGCGTCTGCTTTGGCTGCTTATTGTGCTCCAGGTTCAGTTATTCCCTTTCTTAGTAGTTCACAGACATTACTTATTCCTGCATCTGTTATGTCATGAAATACTCAGATTTCCATTCCTGGTAAAGCCTTTGGACAACTACATTTATAGGTATGCCTGGGAGAAGAGGGAGAAATATACTAATTTATTAATAGCAATTAATCGTGAGGTCCTGGTGTTCTTTTTTTAGAGCTATCTTGCTTACTCAGAGAGATTTTAGCAAGGTCAGTCATGTTAACTGTGTATGCTGGGAGCTGCATAGAAACAATTAGGGGTGATGGTTAGCACTGGAGTTACTTTCTAGCCTACTTTTTCTTTTTAGACACTCTCAAATTAATTCTGTTGGATTCAAATTATTTGGGCAAATCTAACACTAAGAAACCCCTGGTTATTTTTTAAGACAGTATTTCGCTTTCAGTAAGGAACAGCAGGGAGAGTTGCCCATAAATGGAGCAACAGAAGAATCTTTCATCTATTTACTTGGCTACTTAAAAAATACTCTATGTGAGTATTTGTTAAATAGAACAGAAAATGGTAATAAACAGTTGCTCTGCCGATCTGAGCTGAAATTCTGAATCTAGCTGGTCCATAATGTTCTACTAACAAAAGGTGAATATACTACATACATCTATTTATGTTTATTTGTGGGCTGAAACAAAGTAAAAACTTGCACAACAAGTTTGTACTACTGCAGTCTTAAAAATATTCATGCATTGTTAAGATCAGTGAATACATATGAAAAAGTAAATCAAAGTTGGCCTCTGTGTTCATGTGTTTAGATCACGTTTTTGTGTTTTTTTGCTGTGTTGCACTTTCTTGAACTGCTTGTGGGTTGTGATTTTTTTTCCCCTCCCTTGATCTTTCCATGTTCACATTCAACTCTGTTTATTTGCCATTAAGTTGCTGTTCAAACTAGTTTAACCAAACACCAAAAGTCTAAAAGTTGAATGCTGTCAGCATAATGTCTGGAAAAGCAATATTTTAAATGTTAAAATCACAATGGGCACTAGTGGAAAATTGACTGCAACTTTTATCAGAATCTCACTATATTCTTCTATATAAATTTTAGGTATGCAAGGTTTATTTAGGTTGTACCTAAATATAGGTAGCAGTGTTCAGAGCAGAGATGCTTGCTCAGGATTAACCAGCAAAAGCTGTAAGGTGGTATGCTCATGAAGAGAAATTTCTTCTAACTGCTTAGTTAAAGGTGCAGAGTTTGGACAGTGGGTAGGTTGCTTTTTTCCTTCTTTCTCTAAAACTTTTCCTTGAGGGACAGGAAGTAACTTATATTTGCTTTTGGAGATTACTATAGGAAAAGACTAATTTTTGATGAAATATTGTGTGTATTGTTCCAGATTTTCAGAATTCTTGTTATGTGTGCATTCATTGCACTTCTGCCTGGGACCCTGTGTTTTCAGCATGTCAATCTTGAGAAAGAATCATGCCTCTCCCTGTTTTATGCTGTTTGGCACACTGCAGGAGCTAGGGGAAGATAAAGCACAGGGCACTGGATAAAAAGTATGTTGAAATTTGTCAGGATGCTTTCTTCTCTTAAGTAAAAGACCCAAACAAAATGCTGTTACCCAACACACAATACTGAGTGAATTGCAGTTATGAGTGATGCGTGCATATAGCCTGTTATCAAGTATTCAAAAGTATGTGGATTTTTTGGGGTGGTGTTTGTTTGTTCCTTTTGATTTCTTCAATCTCAGTTTCTGGATTGCCTGCTTTAAATCATGGAGCTCTTTGTAGGGATGTCAAACAGATGATGACTATTGAAAGTTAAGGAATTGCAGAAGAGGTAGCAAGAGTGCTCATTTTTCGGTTTGCTGTATCATCTTAGAAGATTTTCACTGATAGGGAAGCTTCACATAGAAGGCATGTTAATGAATAAGTCTAAACAGTGCCTCTGTGAATTAAGTGGAAAAAGTAGATTACCATTGTATTTTTTTTCCATAGAAGTGATGATAGTGGTTTGAATTTGTACCTTTTATTTTCCTAATGGTGTCACAGAGTCAGGTCTTGCCTTCCTTAGAGGGATGGTGTTTCTACAGTGTCTCCTTGCTCTGTCTTCCACCCCAAAAGGAGAAGTTAGCGGGGTACTGATGATTGCAAGGCACAGTTGCGAACAGGAAAAGAGGACAGGAGTTAATTGAACTGGTGCCTCTATAGCAACTTCTCGTGTATTTATGGTAGATCTTCAGCACTCAGCTGCTTGTGGTCATGGGATTGCTCAAGATTTTTGTGTGTTTCTTCACAGGGCAGCAGTAAGATATAGGAGATTAAAATAAATGCTGTTTGACTGTTTGTGGATCTCTGACTGATGTTAGGTGTGGTATTGTAGTCCTTTTGTCATTTGGGCTCTCATTACCAGATTGAGATGACTTTGGAGTCTATCATTCAGATCCTTGGCCATGCTTCCTCTGCATGAGGAAATTGCCTGTGGGTTTCCATATGCCTGCCTCCGTCTTTTCAGAGTACAAGCAATAACATTTCACAGCTTGGGGAATTTGTAGGGGGTACACTGAATCAGCCTGATCTATTTCACTGGCTTTAAATATTCATTATCTATTAAAATAGATATTTATTATATTATGAAAGGTAGCTATTTTTCATCAAACATCTCACACACTTGACAAAACCAAGCATCTGTGTTTGATTTGGTGAAATCAGATCACTGACCTGGAACTTTGGTCCACAGTCATGCATTCAGCATTTGGTTAAATTCTGTTATAATACTGCATCGGTATTGTGTCGAAGCAGTTTATAATATGTACTTCTCTGATATACCCTTTTATATGAAGAATGTTCTTTGTCACTGTAATGACAATCTTTTTTCTGGTCTGTTTCTTGTAGTTAGGTGTAGGTAAGCAAAGTGTATGCTGTGCTACTGCAGTCAAAGCTCTCTGGCATAAACGTGATCTTATCTTGCTCTTTGATCAAAGCGAAGAACTTAATTGGTGCTCATTAAGGGCTAAGGCTTCTGCTAAAGCAAGTGTTGGTACATGCTCCTGGGCTAATCATCCTGATGTCTCTGTCTTGTGTGTGCAAGATGAATGTTGCTTAGGTTGCCATCCTTTCATCATTATCTTAATTTCACTGTCTTGTTCATTTGAAATGAACATTGTTGGGTGAGCGCTTTATGAAAAGGTCTGCAATATGCCCATTTTTTCATTAAATAAAAGATATCTTGTCTGCTACAGGTGATTTCCAAGCCAGCAGAGAAGGGAAAGGCTCAAGATTTTGCCTCCTTTGGATATACTGCAAGTCTAGTGGACTGTGAGGCAGACTGGTTTAAGGGCTTCTGTTGGGCTTTCTATAGCTTTTGTAGCTTGTAAAAGACCCCACCTAATAAGAGAGTATTTCTGCCTTCTGTTGTGATATTACTGCTATTGCCTGTGCCAAAGATGCTTTATTCTGAGCTGCAGGTCTTGGCAGTATTTTTAACTCCTCCTGAACTACCATTGTGGAATAGCTGTGTCCTTGCTGTGTTGACCAAAAGGCAACCCTTTGGTGACAGGTACACATGTAAATAGAAGAATGAAAATCTACCAGTTTATTTCATTGGGACAGCAGTATCATAAATTCAATGCCTTGAAAATTTAATTTAGAGTTGGCTTCTGTCCCACTGTGTCAGGAGGCAGAACTCTTTACCTGGTCAGGTATATCGGCACTGCATTGCTGAGAAGACATATGCTTGGCCATGGGGGTGGGGAGGGAGAAGGGAAAAATAAGGGATCAAGAGTTATTTTCCTCTCCCTGCCCCCACTATGTAGGACTTGCCCTGAGTAAAGAGGGCTCTAAGACCAAGTTCAGACTTGTGTGAAGATTGTGGCCTGACAAGCATGTGTAGGGGACTAGGGGACAGAGATGTGCCTGGAGAGTATTGCAGAGGAAAAGTGGGAACCCAGTGAAATGCAGATACCTACTCTGACACGGCATTTTTATTTTTTTTCCTCCCCCAGTAGTTTTAGTCATGACGTGTATTCCCTGCTTCACTCACCCATCCTTTGCAAGGTGCAGGATTCTGTTTGTATTCTGTTAGTTTCACCAAACAGAATTTTAAGATATTATGACACAACATTACATTTAGTAATTGTTGGGATTCCTAAGGCAATCTATAATGAAAAATTTGGAAGAAAGAGGAGACAAAAGATAACTATGATATAAATTCTGTGTGTTTCCTTTTTTCTTTTCCTTCAAAGCTTGTGGTATTTAATGCAGTATTTGGACTTGGTCTGTATTTACCAGAGCATGTATATTTCACCTCTTGTGAAATATTTGTGTCAATATAAAAGTATTGTTGTGGTTTCTTTGTATTTCAAAACAATCCTTCATATTTTCTCTTAACTATACATACTTCACACTATTTCAGACAACAGCATTAGATAAATAAATGTGTGTGTGATTGAAACTAGAACTTGGAAATCAAACCTGCCAATAACATCTTTAGTTCTTGCTGGTTTTGGTTTCATCTCATTGTAATATGTTAGGCATCACTGCATTAAAAAAAAACCCATAAGAATGTATTTTACCCTCTGTTATGATTATAATTTAACGGTAATTTTGAAGGAACATGCAATATTGGCGTTTGACTGAGAATGAGTTTTCATTGCTTATTTCTGAGGGTAGATGTGGGTTTGATGCAGCAGTGTTAAAGCTGGAGTATTAGAATGGATTGAGATGGATGCTGTGCTTACATAGTAGATACTCGCTGGTAGTGGACACTCAGTAGTGGGGGGGGATCTGATTTTGTGCTTGCTCTTTATGATAGTTTCATGCTTACTAAATGTTTTATTCCTTACTGCTTTGAGAGTATGTGTACCAGAGCAATAGGGACTGAGGATTCTGGCTAACTGTACTTGTGTTTGTATTTTAAAACATCAAGAGAAGATGACTGGCATAGCGCCTTGAGAAACAAAGCTTCCAGAGGTTGATGAAGTGTTCATTTGGTGCCCTATGCAGTTTGTGTCTTGATTTAACTTAATGCATCATTATTACAGGGTCCCTGGTATTACACAGTCTTTATTCTTTCAGCACACCTCTCAGTAAAGTATTTTAAAATTAAAGATAGGGAGTTAGCATTGTGAGACACTTGGGGTGTATCTACCTTACTCAATACAGGTCCAACTAGCATGAAGTTGGTTATCTGTGTAGTAGGAACTCTTCTAAGTGTGATTGTCTTGGCTATTTTCATCCTCTAATGCAGTTGCATTGCTTATAAAGTCCCAAAATGTCTGTTTGGACTATTTCAAGTGTGCATTTAAGGTTGTTGGAATACTGTTGGTCGATAGGCTTCTGGTATGCAAGAGTTGTTGAATGTAATCAGTGTGATCTGTATGTTGCAGAGCTGTAACTACATCTTGTGCTGTTCATCATCTGATGAAAAATTTGCTATATTTTAGCACATACTTCTTACAATATTGCATACAAGTAGTAACAGATGCCAGCATGATAATAACTGATGACTTCTGTCCTCTCTATTTTGTACATTTCCAGTGCAGTGTCTTCCATCAGTGTGCTACATCTTGTAATACTATGTAGAAAGATGAGCAGCACCACCTATTATTACATGAAAAGGCAGCATCTAACAACTAGAGTAGAATTAGAGGTAGCTGATACTTTTTAGATCTTGTTGGTATATTTGGAAACACTTGATGCAGTCTTCTGGGTCTACTTTGGTTTCTTTTTGCAACAGAAACCCTCCTGCCTTATGGTGCTAGCCATGGTTGGAAAACAAGCGGAAAATTATCTTTTGATGTTGCCGCAAACTTTTGGTGAAGTAGCTAGTTTTTAGTATTTTGGGAGCCTGTTTAGTATTTTGCCTTCTTTTATGACACAGTTATGCCTAGTTTCCTAGCTAATTAGCATCTTTGGTGTATAAAACTGTCTCTTAAAATAAGGCAATTGAGAATTGGACAATGCGATGTGGCTGTGGGACCCCTAACAACACTGTGTGTCAGCTTTTAATGTAGTATGATTAGTACTGTATTCTCAAGGTGATGTATTTGGAGAGGAATTCTAGGTCTCACTAGAGGCAGTCTTGTGCTAGGCATGCCTGGAGCCTTTTTTTTGAGCTGTCATTCACAGAAATACTGATTTCCAAGATTTTCAAGTTGTATGTACATTTACATGAGGTTTACTCAAATTAATATGTCTTGGTTACTACAGAGTACTGAATGGACTGTGTGGTTTCTAACATGTATAACTGAGCAAAATGCATGTAATTTTATTGTCCAAGATCCTCAGTTTTCCAAGGGTTAAGAGACTATTGAAATGATAGTTGGAAACTTAATTATCTCTTGTCGCTTTACTGAAATATATCCTGCTCTTTAATATTTTAATATTTGTCCTTGTTATTGGGTGGTTTTAAAAAAATCTATTAACTTCTGAAAACTAGTTTTCTGCTTAGATTTAAACAGTTTTCCTTCTGCCTACAGCATCTTCCTGACAGCTTTATTAGCCATGTATACATGGCACTTAGAAATTATACAGTTTTTAGAAGCTGCAACAAAAAATTGCATTTGGTAACAAATCTTTAAAAAAACCCAAAAAAGCAAAAAGTAAACCAAACAATTTCTGATGGTGCTTTGTTGTGGCTTAAAAGTATCAGGGAGCTTCCACAAAGGGTCAGAAATATCTTGATGCCACCCTATTAGGAGGGTAGATTATCTGTCACACTTTTGCCTCTTCATCAGCACAAACAATGAGGATGTCAGATGGAGTGGCTGAGGTACATGTAGAGCTCTTCCCTGCCCTCTTCTGTTCTGTTTTATGTCTAGGAAGAAGGTAGGGCTCCTGGTCAGGTTGATGGTATTTTGGACTTGTGTATAATTCAGATGGAGCCCTTGGTCAGCTTTGCCTCTGATGATCTTAAGATGCCTTTGGCTTGTTATGGTTGGAGATTGCACTTGAACTTCTGATGAGGTCTCTGCTATTTTAGGAAGTAGCATCATAGCTAGGGATGAAAGATGATGTGGAATAATGAAAATGTGTCAGACAGCTAATTGTTGGAAGCTATTGCTTTGGATGTTTAAAGTGATAATAAAATTATGGTGAAGTTGAAAGATTTAGTGTTTGACTGCTCAGCTGACAAACCTTGTTTTTTGACTCGTTTGTGATGTGCCTTAAAATACCTATTGTATTGAGTGCCTCAAGGCCGCTGTCTCCTGTCACTGTGACATTATCAGTGTGATTTGTTTTTTTTCCTAGCTCAGTACGTTAATATTATCAGTCTTTTGTTCCCCACCTCTCTGCTGCCACCTTTATTACCTCAAATGTATGCTGACTCCTTTTGTTTTCAGAAATCTTTATGGCTAGGCCTTTTCCTAGCCTTGCCCTGCACATCCTCCCTCTCCAGGTATTCAGAACCCAAAGGCTACTTTACTTGAACACCTTTAAGCTTAATCCTTTTCACGTTGCTGTGAAACTCTCCAGAGCAGTCAGCTGTGATGGCATCAGCCTCTGTAGCCCTTTTCAGGTGAAGGGCACTGGCTGGTGCAGTGAAATGGTTGCCTGACTGATAGGGTACAGTGTCATTCGTTCTCTTATGTTCTTTCTGTTTTGAGCTCCTTTTGGACAGGAGTTGGGATTTCTGTTGTTTGGTCTTGAGGCTCCTTATACATCCCAGCTCATGGAAGGGACTCTGATTGGTATATAAACCAATGTAAACAGTAACCCGTAAGAAGATAGAATTCCTGATGCAGGTATTGTGAGCCTTGTTAACTTGAAGTAATGTATACATTACATCCAAGTAATGGCAGTGTCTCCTAGGAGAATCCAGTAATGACTCCTGGTGATCTGCCCATGATAGAAAGAGGTATGCACCATCAGCACTTTTCTGTTAATATCATTCAGCTTACTGTGACATATTAATGTCATTAGCAGGTGCTGATGGCTGGTGATTCTCATGTATTCCTCCCTGGTGACTGTCAGACTGTAAGGTGCTAGGCATCCATGTTTCATAACAGTGTAGGAGGTTGTCATCCAAAAGCTTGGCTATCTGGCACCTACATCAGCTGTTGCCTTACAGCAGACTCTTCGCTGACTAGCTCATGGGTGTAACAGTAATCACAGAGTTTGCAAGGGTGCATACACAAAGGAGAGGCAACTGTGAGTAATGGACCTTGCTGCAATCAGCCAGAACAGTTCCACATGGTGGTGCGAGAAGGCAGCCAAACCAGATTAAAGGGATCACCCCACTGCTTCTTGGGAGCCAAGTGGTGGGCAGTTTTGCAATGTTTCTTCTTGTTTCCACTGTGGGAACAGTCAAGACAGTGTTAATTGCCAGAGTTCAAGAAAAGGAGCTCTTGTGACTAACGAACTGGTCTTTCAACCACAGAAACCTTGTAACTTTTAAAAGGCAAGTCTTAATTGCATTTGGCCCTGGGGCAGGAGGTTGTTGCTTTGTATTAAGCACATAAAGTTATCAGGCGCACAGGCTTCATGTGCTAGACACACAAACAAGTAACGTAGGGTGTACTGTTACTGCTTTTGGAAAATGAAATAACTTTGTGCTTGACCTGTTGAAGGAAGGTATTTACTTTTAGGGTCAGAAAAGACCAATAATGAGTATAAATATTACTCTTGCTGCCAAGATATTGACCTATTTTCTTCATGGAAACACCATAACCTATTATAGTTGACAGGCCATGGAGACAGTCACCTTAGGAGGCATGCATTGAAGGGGACAGTGCTTTTGTGTTGCCTGTAGTCATTGTGTAAATACTGTGATTAATATTAATATTGCATGTGATTGAATTCTGTGCTCCTACTTACTTCCATTTTATTCATTTGTAAAACTAATTATCTGTGCTGCTGTGAGGAAGTTTTTTTTAACAGTAAAGCAGATGGGCAGAGACTTGCTGATGAGATATATGGGCTAATGGGAAGATCCAGGTCTGGATAAAATGGGCTAAAGGTTTGCTTTTTGCCTCCAAGTGGGAGTGGTTGGGGTTTTTTTTAAGTTGAATTTTACTTTGCCATGAAGTTTTGCCACGCAGTCATCTCTAAAGGCTTCCCATGCTGGACATTTCAGTGTCGAGGTGGGTTGGGGTCTGCCCTATCCCCTTTGTCCAACAGCTCCCCAGTCCTGAACAGTTTCCCCTCTAGGAAGAGGGGTTGAGCTGCTGCTGTCAACTTTGGTTTGTAAGTAAATACTTGGTTTTGGTTTCTATGGCTCTCATTCCAGCATCTTTTCAGCAGGATTAGTGTGTGCGCTTGAGAGGGGGAAATAGTAGTCAAAGTTTAGTGTCTGCAGACAAAGAAGTTGATGACAGTTTTATATCTGTCCAAATTGAAAACATTAGGCATAAAATAAATGCCTGTCATATTTCACAGGAATGGAATATCTAGAGAGAGTAACTTCGGAATAACAAGACTTCTATGTTGCCCTGTTTATTATATGCTCATAATGCCCTTCTGTGGATTGTTTGCTTTGACATACTGCTACTTCTGTCAATTTCAAATAAACACCAAGAGAAGAAAATAATGCAAAAAAAGTTTTATACTAGCTGCAGTTGAAGCAGCCTGACTATTTAAAGATCAGTTAAATGGTCTCTGTTGGGTAAATGTCTCCAATGAATAGTAATTTCTCATAGTCTTTCCTCTTGTGGCTGTATTTCCCTTTATTCCTGGTATTTTTCTGCTAATGTGGTTTTTCTCAGGTGGTATTCTGTCACATTGCTCTTACTTACTTGGCCTTGCTGTCTCCTGGCATCTTGCTTTTGCCCTTTTTTTAAGTTGCATGAGGCCTTGGGTGGGGAGCCCACCTTCTTTTTCAGCTAATGGTAAGCAGAAGACAAGGAGTCCCTGATGGCTTTTGTGGGCACAGTTTGCAAATAAGTTGTTACTTCACAATTTTCTTCTTACAGGTCTCCGTTATTTGCACAGAGGGCACTGCTGGAGTTGGTGGGTTTTCTGGAAATTTTACTAGAGAGAACATGGCAAAGGTGGCAGTCTGGGTTTGGGAATGTGAAGCTAAGTCTGAGTAAAGAGAGGTTATCTGTGTGAGACACTTTCTTTGCTGTTTCAATGACTTCTAAATATCACTAATGCCTTTAATTTAGCAAAGAAACTCCCCTTCTTCCTCCTCCACACCCTTTCCCTTCGCACACCATTCCCAGCCCTCTGTAAGACCTAATGATTAACTTGGGTGTAAATAAGGTCAGTACAGTGCCTGTAAGAGAAGAACAAAGATGAAGAGTGATCAAACAAGCTTCCATAAATCAGCATCTTAAAAGTCTACCTCCGCATGATTAACAAATAGGGTACTCTCAGGGGTTAAAGAGGATCAACCTGGTTTTATGTTCACTCTTCCCTTGCAAAATATCACACGAAAGTATTACTTCCAAATTTGTTTCCAAATTTTAAGTGCAGTCATTCCTTCCCTGCTCTTGCACTTTCTCTCATATGCCTTCATAACCCAGGCTGGTGACATTACATTGAAGAGTTAGTTATCTCTTGTTGCTAGTGTTCAACTAAATAGACATATCCTTGTGATTAAGTACTTGGGGGAAGCTAAAGCAGGTTCTGCATTCATATGTTCTGAATCATCAACATAAGTGTACAAGAAGTATCTATGGCAGTTGTTTATTTATAAAGAGAGCAACCAAGAAGAATGGGGAAGAACAATTGGATTTGCTGGGAAGCAGGAACTACAAAGCTGTCAGGGTGATGCAAAAGTTAATAGGTGACATTTTGGTCACTGCTCTTAATACAGGGTCATGGATTATTTTGGTGTTTAAAGTAATGTTACAGGTTCAGGATTGGAGCCTTATTGTGAAAAATTGCCTGCAGTATTCCGCATACACGCACGTACACATGTAGTGAGTTCCCAAAGGACTAAAGTGTGTCAGACATTAGGAATGCAAACCATTTATGGGATTTTCATCCTTTTGTGCATCTGTTTTGCAAATACATAACTCAAAGCCTTAAGGGGAGATTGTCCACTTTATACTCTCTTAGAATTAGAGCTGTTAAATGGTTATGTACCACTTTCTCAAATGTTATCCATTCAGCCTTATGTAAAATCCAGTTTAGAGACTCTTTCCCGTTAGCTACTGTACAGCTGGAGGTTGACTAGTGTAAAGTTTGATATAAATGAAATATATATCCTGGGATGCAGGAAAAATATAGTGCTTTCAAGGTGGAATAGCCCCTGGGCTAACACTTTTTCTCCATGAATGGCTTGCTGGGTTTTTGAAGGTATTTGCTGGGTTGTGCCTCTTGTAAGGGTTTCCTTTATCTACTGGTTCTTGTCCTTTCTATTCAATTTGTGTGAACTGAGACAAGCATGGGAATAGTGATTGTTTTATAAATTGATTAATTTTTTTTGTATGAAAGCCAACCCTAATAAAAAAGTTACCATAGAGAGAAGATGATATTTTGCTAAAACAAGCTTTAAAAGTAAGATTGTTCTTAAAAACAAAAAAGCCCATACAAAATCACACCAATCAAACAAACCCCTCCCACTCAAACTGTATAGTGGCATAGAAAAATCTCAGTACAAGGAAAAATTGATTATTCATTAGAAATCAGTGATGCCATGTAGACAAAGAGAATAGTTAAATGCATGAAAATAATAAGCTGAAGAAGCATTGCTTTGAAGTGTCAGTAGTAATGTAGGTGGAAATACAGGTGTCTATTTTACTGAGGTTAACTCGCTGTGAATCAGAAACACTTCCTCTTTCAGACACCTTTGAATTTTTGACACCTTGACGTTTCATCTTGTGATGGCGCTGGTGTAAACTGCATGTTACTGTGAATGCATTAACATTACAATTGAAATTCCAAGACTTTATAAGGGAAATGGCTCATTAAGTTGTCCATGACTGCTCCTCTGTCTAGTACTGTTGTGAAAGTTGTTTAAATTTGGTTGTGAATTACTTTAAAGTGTAGCAGTAATGAAGTTAGATAAACTGGGAAAGTACAGTGGTAGGGATCTGCCTCTTGGTAGGTTTAACTTCCATATGTCTGCTGCTTAGAAAACTGGAGCAAGGAGAGGTGAGAGTTGGAGTGAAACCTGCTGAAGGACATACCCCTCGGTAAGAATGAAATGTCTTTTCACATTTTATGTGTATTATGTCACATATTATCCAAAATTAATGATAATAGCATCTGGGTACCAGAAGACCTCTCTGACCACAGCATAGCCAGTTTTGAACACTTAGGCAGTAAATGAATGCACTTGTTGTGTCTTGAATATTTTGTATCAGAGGAGATGACAAGAGCAGTGTCATGAAGAAAGGATTTTATGTTTATGTCAAGTATTGACATTGCAGAGACCTTCTTTGTCTATGTCATGTGTCATTCCCTCCAAACAAATATTTAGAGAGTCAAATAGGATTGTTCAGCTAACCTGTCCATGTAGGACTATGTATTAGCATGCTAGCTGTGCAACCCTCAGTCCCACACCACACTATGTTACTCTCTGGCCTCTGTTTTGTGGCATTCACTATCTTTTGTCCAATGTCCCATCAGTCATTAAAGCGCTTTCTTATATTCATTAAGTCTATGGTGCCAAATGCAATCCTGTGACTGGTCCTCATATATGGCACCTCCGATATATATCCCAGAACCTGTGGCTAAACCTGTGCCTTGCAGGGTGTCATTTGCTGCCAGGTGCTTCATGGGTGTGTCAGGGATGGTGTACGTTGGCCCAGAACATGGAGCTTGTCTAGTTTGCTATTTGTAGTGTTTCTCTGGTGCCTTGACATGCCTCCCGGAATATGTTCAGACACAGCCAGAGCACGTGATGGGGCCCCCTCACCACCTGTAGTTGTGCCCTTTTTTGCTATGTCACTACTTGTGCTAAGGACCTGGAAGGTTTTCTGGCAAGGTACAGGTAGTATGGTGCAGGTGCAGGGAGGTTGGAGCAGGACACCCCAATGTGGTCCCTTCCAACCTTACCCCTTCTGTGATTCTGAGGTGAATAAGAAGGGCATCAGGGATGTTGGAGAGGGAAGTGGGATTGATAGTGGAAAGAATGAGACTAAAGAGGTGGTCTTCAGCTATGCATCATGATTTAAAGACTGTCCAAATTCCATAACTTCCAGTGCTTCCAGAGTTTTTGCCTCTGGGAACTAAAACAATTACATAGTCCTGCTATAGATTAAGGAACGATATGTATTTCACCTAAACAATAAAACAAAATTAAATTATTTCCCTAAAAAAAAAATCTGGTTCCTGTAATCTTGTGAATGACTCCACAGCCTGGCACTGGGACTATTTTATGTTCAGTGCTATTATACTTCTGAAAGCAAAATGGTAAAGTGTTTTAGAAGCTTGTTTTGTAAAGGTTCTCCGTGTGTGTTAGAATAGTAGTATAAAAAAGAAACCACACAACAAATTCAGCATGGTTGTGTGAGTTGGAAAATTCTGGGAAATGCGTTTCCTCTGTGGTTGCAATAATTTAGTGAAAACATCTGTGTCTGTTAGTAGCAGCAATAAGATTTCTTTTGGTCTTCTCTTTGGAGCTGTTAATGGGTGTGAGGAAACACACATCTCTCAGTGGGGTCTGCAGCCAATATAGGGAGGAACCATGTGGGGATTCTCCCAAGGTACAAGTCTGGTCTCAGACAGAGGAGATCTGCTGGCCATAGTTGTGCCATTTTCTGCTATTTATTCCCTACCCTTTTGCATCTTTCTGCCCTAGCCTTCTGCAGTAATTCCACAGCAGAGATGGCAGACCAGTTTGTGTTCTCCCACATATTTTCCTAATATACAGCCAGTTTTACTAACTGAAGCTGCTGCTGCTGTTGAGCTTCTAAAGGTCTTGTTGCCGTGGTTGAGGGAGGCACAGGGGCATCTGTGTGGGGTCTGCCTTCTGCTGTCAAGATGTTGATACTAAGTGGCTGGAGCAAATTTCTCTCTGGTGTCAGGGAGCTTTACCTCAGTTTTAGTAAAAGTGAGTTGACAGTAACCAACTATGCATCTCCTTGTGCCATCTGGGATCCAGTGGAGTGAATGTTTAGAGGTCATGTTGTCCTCTTGCATGTGGCCTCCTTCCTAAGACACTGAATCAGGGTGCTGGACCAGCCCTGAAGATGAAATGGTGACTGTTCTCCCACCTCAGTTCCTGTTGCCACCTAGCTGCAGAAGAGACAAATGCTGTGGTTCACTTCTGAAGTAGTCATCCCATGTGCTCGTGGTGAAGTGGATTGATTGCCTACAAAGCCTAGCACTGTATGAAGGGAGGGACAAAGGTCTTGTGTGTGGATTCTTCTCATCTGCAGCTTTCTGTGGCCAGATACCACTATGCTTTCATTCCTGCCCAAACCCTGCTGTGCCTAGGCAAAGCTGTTATTTGCACCAATGAAACAAACAGTTTTTCAGTGAGGAGCCCTATTGTGACTACAGAAGCTGCAAATTCCTGTTTCAATATAATTTAAAATATATTGGCCAGCATGTCTTTGAGTGTACTTAGTGTGAAGAAAAGCCATAGGAGGCTGAGAAAAATGAATACTGGAATCATCTGGTTTTTTCCACTTTTTGGTTTTGATTTTAGCACTTCCTTTTTTTTAATGCTACAGAAAGATTTAGGGGTTCTTCGAGCTTTTGAGAAACAACTTGTGAGTATCCCAGAGGAGTGTAGTTTTCAAGGCCAACATGAAACAGGTTCCTCACATTGAAACTTGGGTCAAAGTTTCACTGTCAGAATTTTGACACTAGCACATGAGGACAATGCATTATGTCACTAGTAGCCTGCAGGACATGTTAATACATCCTGATGGATGTGGAACCCTTGTGCACTGATTGCTTGGGTGGAATTAATGAACTCACTCCACAGTGGTGTAATAAAGTAACTAACTTTTGTTGATGTTCTGTGTAAGCAACATCTTTAAATTAGTCATGGTATCAGCTGTAAGCAACTAAAGATGAGAGTTTTTTAGGGTGTAGAAAGGAGCTGGCAGTGTTTCTAGACCTTTTAAGTCCTGTAGTATCTATTTCTCAGCACAGCCATTTAGCTGTGTTTCTTGCCTCCCATAATGCATGTCTGTGACTTAAAAGTCACATGGAGTGACTATTCTTTTACTGTGCTAAAGGTTTTGTATTTGCTGACACTGTCAGTTATGTCTTGACCAGCCAAATTGTTTTATTAGGTTGTGACAGACACTGGGTTATGTTCACTGGACATGATAACTGTCAAAAGAGTTTGCATGAATTAGTTCAAGAACAATACTTAAAAAAATAATAAAAATGTGCAATTTTTTTACTGCTGTTACTGTAGGCTACTACAATATGCTGTGCCAAGCTCTGTGGGTTTAAAATATTTTTTTAGTGGGGTAAGTTGATTGCTAAATATAATAGTAAAAAAATAGGGCGAGAAAAAATAACAAGATCTGGGTCATGCTTGCTGAGGTACTGTTGTGTCAGTTGAGAGCCATTATAAACCCATTTAATTACCACTTTTTAAAATGCAACCAACACACAAATAGACACACCTCTGCACATATTAGTATATTGGGCAAAGAGATGTTTTCTTGTTTCAGTTTGGAGTTTATAGTCATTCTGAAGTGACACTGGAGCAATAAGTGTTGACTAAATAGAAGTGCCTCATTACAGCTGCAACACACTGCTGTTTTGTTTGGCTCATATTGCCTTGCTTATGCTGCACACAGCAGATGAACACAAGTTGCACCGTGAGACAGGTAGGATGTTGTTTTTACTGTGAAGATGGGGAGGATGTTGTCAGAAGTGTCCCTGAAGATATTCTGTGGTATTGGCTAGGAAGCTATTTGGGTTTTACTGCCTACAGCAGGTGTGTTCTCTATTTTAATAATGTGCTGAATGTTGACTTTCACAGCATATTCTGTTGAAACTTAGAGTGCCAGGTCTATCTGCACAAAACATATGGATATGCTTTGCTTCCATCTCATTCATTTAATTTGCCAAACAAAATCTGTTAAAGCATGGAAAGATGGGTTTTGCAAAGCATAACTGGTCAATGAGTGATGTAGTTGATTCTTAAAAGAGAAAACTGAAGCCTGAGTTTTACATTATGTGAAGCTACTTCATCATGTGGAACTTAATCCTTGATGTGTACAGAGAATGTACACCAAAGTCAGCAGGAAAAATTGATGTGCATCAGTTTTCTTCTTTTTTCATCCTTAATCTTTTTCTGTTCAGCAGTCCTGTTATGATGGTGGCTGGGATTAGCAAAGAGTTACAGCTGAAATGCTGCCAGCAAGATATCATGCTGCCAGGTGTTCGAGGTCTTGAATATGAGCCCATCTTTGTGGCTCCTATTCTTCCTTCTTGGAAACCTATTTTTCTCAAGATGAGAGTCTGGGGGTAGCACTGTGGAATATGGCTGCCTGGGGCTGAGTGATGGCTTCTGAACAAGGCAGTGTTTCATATCATCCCATTTTCCCAAGTGAGTAAAAATTTCAACCCTAGAAGCCAAATGATACTTAATGGGCTGAATATTTACAGGCGGAGTCTGTCATGTTCTCTCAGGGAAGTGGGTGATACCAGTGAGTGTGATGGCAGCCAAACCACATGGGATTATGGCCTTGGATGTGCTGCAGGGCCCCAGAGTTTTACACAGATGTCCGATCCAGTTCTGATGGTGAAGGACATCACTGCATGTGTATTCTGACAGCTTTCTTCAAATCAGTGAGAATGTAATGAAAGAGATTGTTTTGTTTCCTGGTATACTTTACTTTTCATGTCTAGGAGGAATGCCCTGTCAAATTGGAAAAGGTTTTAATTTCTGTCTGGTTCTGGCACAGTGGTCTATTTTCCAGTATAGTGAAGTGTATTTGACCTACTGTCTTCATGTTCATATCTCTCTTATAAAGGGAGATTTTTTTTTTCCTTAAATCTGTACATGGCCTGGCTATTTTTTCTCCTTTTTTTTTTCTAGATACATAACATCCATCATAACTCACTTTTCTGAAACATTACATTTTAATTTTGCCTTTTAATTTGAACGCTTAAAGGTATGTCATAGTAAGAACCCCCATATGGAAAAAGGTAGAAATAAGTTTTTCTTCCTCCATCCCAATGTTTTCATGAATTCCCTGAAAAAGAGCTATTAAAATGAAAGAAGAATCAACTTTGAGTTTTAGCTGAAAATTTGGAATTAAATACCATTACCTTTTCAGCTATTGCAGTATTGCTTTTATCCCAGTTTACTGTATGCTACCATTCATTCATGTTAGATGAATTTTTGGAGTTCTGATGCAAATTCACTCATTGTCAACTGAAGGTACAATTTCTAAATTAATTCACTCTTGCAATTTTTCTATTTGATGTTAATATCTCAAACTGGATTACTAAGCCCCTGGGAACAGCTGTGTGATTCACTGTGGTCTGTTTTCTAGTATTACTAGGGTCTATTTTTTGCTGCATTTTTTTTAACCAGTCTGTCAAAGCTTTCGTTGTATCTTTGGATTAAATTAGTCCCACAATTCAATATCAGTGTACAGCTTTTTGTTCTTTCCCCCTACCCTTCCAACTCCAGTTACTCTATGTAGAGTTTTGCTTTTTTAAAAATTTTAAATCTTGTCACTATCTCAGGAAATAAACAGTAAGTACAGTAAAACCAATAGTAGTTTTCACTACCTATGAGATAAGAATTTTCTTAAGTCTTAGGATAAGGTACCACCCTTACTGTGAAGATGGTAGAACAGGTTGCCCAGAGAAGCTGTGGATACCCCATCCCTGGAATTGTTCTGGGCCTGGTTGGATGGGGCTTTGAGCAACCTGATCTAGTGGTGGGGAGGGGATGAGGAGAGATATGGAAATAAATGACCTCTAAGGTCCCTTCCAACCCAAACCCTTTTGTGATTCTAAGGGTAATTAAAGGGAAGCTGCCATCTACATTTTGGTGCTGTGTATGGCACAGCAGTGGAAGTCCTGTGTTCTGTGCTACCTAGCTACATGTCCCATCCCGAATGTTTGCCAAAAAGGAGTAAGTTAAGCAGTCTCATAGGAAAGATGACACACTGTGTTTTGTTCTGTAGGCCTCCTCAAGCCTTTAGTAATTCTTGAGTCCTTCAGAGTGCAACATGATTTCAGTGGCACTTTCTTTCAAAAACCTATTCACTTTTTCCTGAACCTGTATGGATGTTGAACATTGATTGCATACTGCAGTATGAAGAATCACTCCTTTATTGCTTGTTTGGACCTGTTACATGCTCTCTTCATTGGCTTTCCTTAATTCCTGTATTGGGAGAGGTGATGTACAATTGTTCTTTTTGGTTTTAATGTGCCACTTCTTACTTTATAGGCCTTTGTTGTGTACTTCTTCTCCCCAAAATATTTGCTTCTCTTATTCCATATCTACTTAATTTCATGAAAATATTTTGTGAGGAAAGTATGAGTGGGTTTTCCTGGTTTTTGTAGAGAGAGGTTTTGCTTTACAAAACTTTTAGAGTATTGGAAGGATTCAGCAAACTCTTTTGACTGTTTCTGTACATACTTAATAACTGTCAAGTGCTAAAGCTTATAATTGTCCTCAGATTTACTGTCTGGACCAAGATAATGAGTAGTGCCAGAATCCCAATCAATAGAGTTGTAGGGAGGACTGATAAAAAGTGTAGCATAAACACAAGGCCTGTCAGTCTGAGGTTAAACACAGTTCCTGTAGCCCTTTTGGTCAGGATAGTTTACAACACAAATTTACTCATGAGTTCTTTTATTACAAGGCAAAGCTTTCAGTTTTGTGTTTGGAAAAGGGAAAAAAAAAAGCTAGGGGATTTATGGCTGGATTTGAATGGAATGAATAGATTTATTTTGAGGTAACATGAATGCATGCGTATGTAGTCTGTTATTCCTGGCTAAATATATTAGTTGGAAATACTGAAAATAGAAACATTGCAAAAGCCTTTCTGTGCAACTGTCAGTCAGAGGGGATTACAGAGGGGACAGTAAAGCACTCATTATCAAGGTTGAAGGCTTCACCATTTCCCTCTGTCCTGCTGTGACCTTAATGAGACAGCTGCCCTTCACATCCCTGCTGGCAGGCAGAGCCCAGCAATTTGTCTGGTACCATCCCTGTGTGATGGGGAGACAAACAAGAAACTTCTGTACCATTTTGGCTGTTCTAGGCAATGCCTGTCCTGAGCAAAGCTATACCTAATGTCTGGTGAGACAACACATTGTGCCTGCTTTATTAGGATACAGATGCTTAGACAAAAAGGTAGAAGAGTTGCTTACAGTTGACTACATGACTTTATAAATAATGGAGATTTTTTGATGTTGATAATAAGCAGCTCTTTCTCTTCAACTTTTTTTTTTTTAAGTGATTGGTGCTTCAAATGGTGTCAGTGTTACGAGTGACTATGAAATTACTTGGGAGTAAAAAAATGGAATGGGAAAGTTTTTTTTTTTACTTTTGCACTAGATGATAATACAAAGTTCTCTTGAAGGCTTTTTCTTTTCTTGGCAAACTTAAGACCTTCGAGCTCTTTCTTGGCTCCTAAAAGTGGCTCACACCAATTGATAACTAAACTTTTTTCTTTGCAACTCTGGGACAGATAAATGCTAAAACAAAACATTCATGATGGCTAAGAAACAATCAGGCATGTTGATCCTAAAAGTCAGTTCCTACCTAGGCTCAAATTATTACTGAAATAAGTTTCCACTGATGGCTCTAGATGTATTTTTATATTATCATTTAAAGAACCTTGAATTCCTTTGTTAAAGTCATCCCTGGTTCTGTTTGTCAGTAATACTACAGGGGGAGAATGGCATCTGAGGTGTCACAGTGTAATGACCTTCCCACTGCATTCTATATTAAAGAAAACTGTGTATTTGTTTTCTTCTCCTTGAACTCTTCAATTTTTTTTTTCACCCTGCACCTCTCCTACTGAGCTGCTTCAGCCTTTCACAGCTGCCTTGCAGACTCTTTTTCCTTAATTTTCCTTCTGAGGGGCAGGTTCATCTGCTAATGGAATTATTTTCTCTTTCTAGTGTTCATTTGCTGCTTTGATTCCCATCCTGCTTTTATTTTGATTAATTTTTTCCAGTTCTGGAAACAGAGGAAATGATAGAAGGAAGCTAATACAGTAACAGTTATAAAAGGATATGAAATAGAAATGATAGTATAATGGCATACACTGTGGGGTATGTCAAAGATTCTCATCGAACTGATGATCTTTCAAAGCTTGGGAGGAATGGATTGAAGTTGATGTGGGCAAGGAGTCTTTGAAGACTGAAAGTGGCTACTGAATAGACCCTGAAGAGTAGAACAGAATAAGTGAGATTTTGTTAGGTGGGAAGATCAGTTTTAAGGTGAGGAGGCAAAAAAAGACTTTGGCAGTTCCACCTAACCAGCTCTCTAAGGTCCTAGGGAGCCCCTCAGTTGCATGAGAGTTGTTGTTGAACCTTGGTTCTGCCCTGAGACACCAAGTGCTGCCTGTTTTTTAGTCACCCAACAGAGAGGAGAGTACGTGCTCATAATCATAAGGCTTTATTTCTTTGACAGTGAGCAATGATCCACATGGTAGTGCTGTGTGAAGGAAGAGGCATTGTACTTAAGAGTTCTTCCTTTGTTCAAGTGGTTTGTGTTCCTTCTGCTTCCTTGAGTAAACTTCTGGCATTTTATGAGCTATCCTGAGAATCTGTTCAAGTTCCTGAACAAATAGAAAGTAATCCTGTCCCATTGCCGTTTGCCCTCTCCAACCCTTCCTCAGTTCCTTACCCTATCTATCTTCCCTGCTTTCTGCCTCCTCTGCACTGCCCCCCTGCCCCTCCATGTTGGAGTATATGAATTCTTTGTAGACTCTGTGGTATCACAAGAGAAGCGAGTGACGAAGAATGGGATGGTGGGAGGGAAGAAAGAGGTGGTGAGTCAGCTGGGGTTTTTTGACCTGTGGTTGGAATACATTAGTTAACTGTTGCTTTATGGCAGCTAAATTATTTGGTAGTGTCCAACACAGAAGTAGAGCCAAAAAACATGAAACAACAACTCTACTCATGAAACACATCTCTAGTTCTTGAGGTGTCAGATATGTCATTGCTGAATGGCTGACATCTCTCAACAACAGAAATGTTAATTCTCTTTGAATAGTAAACTGATAGGTATGGCTTAGACCCAAGCCTTCCCCTTAATTCCCCTTAAGTTGTTTCTTTTTTGCCCTCAATTCTTATACAAAGTAACTTTCTCAATCTTGGAAACAGACTGAGATTGGTATCAGTGCAAATCTGTAAGCGTATGGTCTGTCCTAATGTTTTTGTATGAATGCAAGGTATTGAATGTCTTCTGGGGTGCTTTGCGTGGTGGTTATTTTAGACAGAAAAGTCTAGACAGTTCTTAGGATCTATTGCACATCTCTACTCCTGCCAAAATTTAGAAAGAGTTTTCTTCAGGTTACACTGAGTTTCCTCGGAAGGGTTTTCACAATAGGAGTAACACTAACTAGACTAGTCTCTCCCTCACTCTCCCTCTCCCCAGAAATCACTGCTACTAGAGTTGTAAAACATATTGCTATTGCCATTTCCACTGTTCCTCATTCTCTAACAATTTTGCAAGTAGGAAGGACCTTCTTTCATGCATGGTTTTGATGTAGGTGCAAGAAATAATATTATAAAGATTTTGCATGTACAATTAAAAAGCATTTGTCTTAAACACACTTTGATATAAAATGAACAGTTTAGCTTTCAGAAAGGCTCTTCAGTCAGTAAAGGAGATAAATATATTTATCTTTTCCAGTGTTAGAGTCCTGACTGTATTTTTTTCAAAAATAGAGAAAATTTTCTTGCTTAAACTTGCTAATATTGCACTGTTGAAAATGACCTGGCAAGTAAGAAAGCGCCTTTCTAAGTAATGTAGACTTGCTTTTTATAGTCTTTAATTAATCTAAGTTTCTCAAAAATATCCAGACCTCCATGAGATTATGAATTTCATGAAGAAAACATGTGGAAGAACACAAGTGCCTGGAAGAAGGAAAAAATGAGCAGTTCATTTCGATTACTAATGACATTTGAATGCTGACTTTTAAAACTTAACTATTTTAAAGTTTCTTGAACTGGATTGTGAGTTCTTTTTCCTCCTTTCTCCCTTCCCTCTTGGAAGTTTGATTTGCATATGATGTTTAAACACTTCATTCATGTGATGGAAAATTAAACAATAGGCTATAAATGTGGTTGCAATCTCAATTAAAATGTTTAATATTTTACCATGTGTTTCTCAGTAAAAATAATAGCAACACTAATGATAGTAAGCTCATCTTAAACCATCAGCAAACACGAGTTTGTGGGTCTGTCTTCACTTCCTGCTTTGCATAGTTTTGGTCCCTTAAATAAATGTCTGAGTAGCTGTACCACTGTGTTGACTGTTTGAGTCAATGTTTTGTGCAATTTTGTAATATTTTATTTTGTGAAATATAGTCCTATGATGTGAATGTAAAAGTATTGCTTATAAAGACCCTTATTTAAAAAAATATTTTAGACGTAGCTCTTCAAGTTGTAATAGACCTTCAAGTATAGGCAAACATGAACTGAAAAAGCACAGGCAAGCTGAAAACCATAGTTGTATTTCTAGGGGAGAATATATACATTTGGTTCTTAATGTTTTAGCAGAGAATGAAGTTTTAGAAAGTTGAGTCAACACATGAAGGATAGTAGGCAAAAGACACACTGCATCAAAAAATCCTTAAAAAAATAGAAACTTCACTGCATGCTGAATGAAGTATTTTATTTTAGGTGTTTGTATACTTTGTAATGGAAACTATGGTCTTACAAGGGAAAATGATGGGAAATGTGGTCTGCAAAGCAGCAGTAAAAATTAGGAATGCCAAATATGTGGACTGTATATAGCATTGGTTGAGAATCGGTTTTGAAAAAATAAATTGTTAAACAATGAAGGCCAGATATTTTTTTATTATTTTTCCTGGGAAAAGAGTTTGTATAGCCTAAGGGAGAGTTTTGTGTCTGTGGGAAAGAGAACAGTGGACTCAGTTTTCAAAATTTATGTAGCTTTGCCAGGACAGATTGGAAGAAACAAGAGTGCACCCCAAACAGCTGTAGCCCTGGGAAACTGCTAATCTTGCAAGAAGGTTTTCCTTCTCTGGGCAACCTGTTCCACCACCCTCACAGTAAGGGTGAAGTCTTATCCTAAGACTTAAGAAAATTGTTATCTCTTAGCTAGTGAAAACGACTATTTGTTTTACTGTATTTACTATTTATTTGCTGTAATGGCGACAAGATTAAAAAAAAAGGCAAAACTCTGTAATAGAGTAAGTGGGGTTGGAAGGATAGGTGGAAAGAAGAAAAAGCTATACACTGATACTGAACTGTGATACTAGTTTAAGCCAAAGATACAACCAATTTTATTTTATTTTTTTTTTTTTTTGCATAATTGTACTTTAAAATCAAGCTGGGTGCACTGGAGTCAAGCTTGCCCAGCCAGATGGTGATTTACTGTAGTAATTAAGCTTGTCCAAGTCATGTAAAGGGTTGTCTTTCTTTAGTAACTTCTGGGTGAGCATTGAAAAGGCAAAGGATGTGCATTAAGTCAGCCTGTGCCCTCAGGAGTCCACAGTGTGCAGATCTGCTGTGACCAGGCACTGAAAGGGAGCAGCGACTGCTCGTGCTGCTGTTATGGAGTGAATGTTTCACGGGACTCCTAGAATCCTCCTTGTGATCTGCATCAGATATTCTCTTGGTGGTAGAGTGCTTGTTTTCCAGGCTGCTGCTGCAGCTCCATAAGTGGAACCGAGTGCTGGTCTTTTGGCTCTCATTTCTTTGTGGTTCAGGATGCTGTTCATGTTTCGCAGCTGCCGCATTGGATATCCTGTCCATCTCAATGGTTTCCTTTTGAAACTGTGTAGTGGATAAACATCCTTCATACAGCTAAAGGTTCAAACTTTTTTTAAAAAACAGAATGGTGAAACAGTGTAGCTGTTCTGGATGATACAAAGTAGATGTCAAATGCGTTATCGGAATTTTTGCTCATGTCAACTGTTTTCAATGAACATGGTTTATTTCTCTAAAATGTAATTGGGTCTGTTCCTTTTGCTCTAGCCAATATGTTGAAGGGGAACAGAACATCAAGAGCACCGCATCATCTTAAAAATAACATATCCATTCAGATTTTCCTCCCAGAGTGTTGCTAATCACAGGATCTTTAGCAACAGAGGAAATGAGCAGAATGCACAAGAAAACAGGATTAACACATGAAGTTTAGTTAAATAAGATGAAAATCAGAAACCTGTTATGTAATCACTGGGGGAAACCTACTGTAGAGAACAGGATTATAGAATCACATTTTAAAGTGAGGATTTGGGATATTGCTGGGACAAAATACTCTAAGCTGTTTTAAAAATACTTCTAGATAGAAAAATGAATTAGATCTCTGGTTGATATTTGTTGTTGATTCTTAGCAAGGGGAAGGAGTGGCTGCTTCAGGAAGCTGCAGGGTCTCATAAATCAATGGAATAATGAGACTTGAGCCAAACATAGTTTTGATTGCTTTGCCTTTGATTTTTTTTTTTTAATTTGGCTTCTCATCAGTTTGTACTTTTGTTGCTTTGCTTGTTTAACTATGTTTTGGGCAAGATTTCTGTTCTTGTTGTATTTTTTTTTTGTTTTGGCCAGTTATTTTTTGTTGTTGTTGCTTTGGATGCCCTTCAAGGGTTTTGGGTTACACTGATAGCTGACTCTGCTCATGCCCTTTGGTTGCTTTGCCTGTGCAAACACCAAAGGCACATTCTTAACTGCTGATCATGCAGACTGTGCATTGACTTAGGTGACCCAAAGATCCATAGAACTTATTTTCTCAGTTTCTATGCCCCTGTGGTACAATCTTAATCATACCACAGGTTTCTTTCATAAGTTCCCATTGTCTGTTGTGTGAACTTGCTGTTTCTGACTTTTGGCAGGGTGGTAGGGATTTTTTCTCTTTTTGGTTTGTTTGTTTGTTTTTGATGTCCATTTCTCTTTTTTGTGTTTTGGTAGGGCTGGATGATTGCCTGCAGCAGTATGTCCATAAGTTTGAACGGGAGAAGATAAATGGTGAACAGCTGTTACAGATTTCTCACCAGGACCTTGAAGACTTGGGTATCTCACGAATTGGACACCAAGAACTGGTTCTAGAGGCTGTGGATCTTCTGTGTGCACTGGTTAGTTAAGTGGTGAACAGACATGCAAAGAATTTCTTAAAGTGCATTTTTGGGTGAATAACCAAGACAAGACAGATAAAACCAGAATACTTTTGTCCTCTTCTTTCTGTTACACTTCACAATAAAGAAAACAGTAAGAATTTGTTTAATTCTTGAAAGTTTTATATTAACGGCTCTTAAACTTTTTCCAGATAAGAGGCAACTTTACCTCATTTGGTTGTACTTCAAAAGGAAAAAGTTGCCTGAGTGGCATTGTTAGGTCTTGTGGCTCCTGTTAGTGAACAAAGTGATTAAAATTGCTAGAGTAGAGTGAGTTTGTCTTAGAAGGCACAGTGTTGAAATGACAGGAGCTAAAAGTTCCATGCATCAGTTGAAATAGGTTTAGGGCAATTCTGTAGCAAGCCTATGACGTGAAAAAAAATTAATTCTTGAAATGAGGGATGTTTTGCCACCTTAGTTACAGTCTAGTACTAGTCTATACTCATTGGACTTGGAACTTAAGCTGTTCCTATGTTTTACTCCTGATATATAACTGCATATACTTTTAAAACAAACACACTCTTTAAAGAATAAGTGTATTTTGGATTATTTTGCTAGTTCAGGCTTTCTTTAAAAGCTGTAGTTTGGACACACTCATGAAAGCATGTTTGATGTAATGCAGTCAATGAGCACCAGAGGTATATATAATTACATCAGGGAGAAGAATGGGAAAGCCTGCCCAGTGATTTCTTGGCCAGCAGTGGCCCATCTTCCCTTCATTAGGCTATGCTTGCAGCACCGAGCATACTCTTCTTAAAATGGAGAGTCTTTATTTCCTGTGTGATATGTGCTTTATTTGCTGCAGAGAGGTGCTACAGGGATTGTTCTTAATCCATGCCCAGGAACCAATTGGATAGCCTGTACTGAAAGAAGCATGTTTAATGAAATCTCTTCATACCAGCTGAAATGTTTCTCAAATATTTGGTCTTATATTTGAAAAACATTTTATGTCCTTCACATATTTGATCTGTCAAAAATTTTTTAAAATCCAGCTTGAAAATCTTATAGAAGAATGTAATAAGGCTGAAATGCAGTTTATGGTGTGTGAAGGGATAGTCTGTTGGACAAGTGAAGGGGTCTGGTGAGTTAGGAAATGTACTGTGGGCTGCTGACTGAAGTAATCTATGTGGAAGTCCCTGAAGGCACCTCTTTCTTCTTTTAAAAATATTAGAATAAAGTGAACAAAGCTGGACAACTGCCAGAACTTAAAGCTGGGTTTTATCTCCTACAATTTCCTTCTAATTTCCTTCGTAGACAAAAGTTTTGACCTCAGACCCATTTCTGGAAATCCTTTGTGAAATTCAACTCAAGTTAATGTGTTAGACAGGTATTGCATATTACAGCTGAAATGTCCTTGTTCTCTTTTTAGAGGTAGAGGAAGAATTCCCATGTTTTAGGTTACCCTTTGTCACCTTCTTGATGTCCTTTCCCTTGAGTTTTTTTTAATTGTATAAAATCACAGTTGATTCTCTTTTCAAGGGGACACTAGATTCTAGTGACAGCCAGTTTTTTATTTTGCCCCCCCTTTTGTTTTTGCATGAGAATAAATGTTTCCTGATTCCACCTCTGTTAGTTGACAGTGGGAATGTATATCCTTTAGGGGATGTTTTGTGTTTACATATGGTGACATTTCCGTAACTTCTGGGGCCTTAAAAACAAAGGAACTATTTTTTTGATTTTATTCTTTTAATTTTCCCTTTTGTCCCCCAGCACCCCCACTATGGTATTAACATACACTGTGGAAATGTGGCATTGGCTGGTCCAGTCTGAGGTCACACTTTGAAAGTTGTTGTTCTTGGTGGGGAAAGGCTGAGAATGGGTATTGGTGGTTTCCCAGACCTGGAGTTCTCAAGAAGAATATCCCTTTTTATCTAGTTTTGCCTTGGCAGTTTCCCAGACGAGTTTTCTTCAGATCAGTTCCCTCACACTAGAAGAGCATATGTGGCTCTAAAAACAGTGAGGCAGCTGTCTTTGGAACATCTTCCTCCTGCAATAACACTTTTCAAGCATTCACCATTCAGACCTTTGTTCCAGCCTCAGTAATTAGTCACAATAATACATTGTGAAGCTACTCCTTTCCTTGAGAAAGGACACCAAATACATCTGCTTTTTTATTTATTTATTTTTTAATAGGAATTGAGTACCCTTTAGCAGTGCCAAGCTGAAAATATGTCTGGAAGTTTCGATGTGAAAGAGAAATTATTGCATCTTTCTCTGCTGCTTTGGTGATGAAGCAGTGTTCCCTCATCTCATGGCAGTGGTCCCATGCACAACATCCTAAAGAGGTGGCAAGGGACTGTGGACTTGGATCAAAAAAATGAAGGTTTCCTCTGAGCATGCATTTCTGTTGCTCTCGAGCTAGTCTAACAGAGTTCTCTGAACAGGTGTTGAAGACTTATTTGAGGAATTTAGAGGATATATCAGGACCTGAAATTCCCCAGAGCAGGGACAAAACTATCAACTTGAGTGCCTCCACCTTTCATTGACACTATTTGCTTGGGGGTAAAAGGATGGAAGAAAGACATTTCTTAGTTGTCTGAAGTATTTGGGGAAGGGGGAGAAGAAACATGCATAACTATGCTTTCCAAACCATAAAAGCAGGGAGAGAAATCAGAAAACAAGTTTTTGAGGGCTTAATGCTTGCATTGTTCTATATTCATTAATAGGAAATTATGCAAGTATTTTCACTTTTAATGTCCTCTTTGGATTCAGTTTCTGAGTCTTTACCTACACTGTATGATGAAGTTTCAAAGCAAAAAAGCAGTGACTTTTTCTTGAGGGTATAATTAAGAGATATCAGTTTTATACAGTCAAAAAAATGTTAAAAACAGAAACCAAAAAACCACATAATTGTCCCTCTGATAATTTCTCTGGTACTAATATTCTGCCAGCATATTTGCAGTGTAACAAAATATAATATCATAACATAAAATATGAATACATGATGACTCATCCTTTAGTGCCTAATCCTTGTCAAAGCATATCTGTGCACTGCCTCACAAGACTTCAGTTTCCTAGAGGCTTCAAATTTAGTGGTACTTATTAGGAAATTTGTTATTGCAAAAGATTCTTTAGGATGCATTCTTGTTAAAGGGAAAAGAGCAGGGTGACTGTGACAGTACCTTGCCTTAACTCTGGTGTTTATATAGGCATGCAGTGAGTTGGATCAGCTTCTGAGCAGGCATTCAGTCTGTTTTCATTAGTTTTTTTTCACAGAACAGGTTTTCAGTTGGATCAGCTGGCAGATCCACCTCATCACATTGTGGCACGTGAATATGGCTGTGAAAGGGCAGGGGATGCTGTCTCTTGGCAGTAGCAGGGCTCTGCATCAGCCCAAATCAGCTCTGACACAACTACTGTGCTCTTTAACCTTGGTTAGCTACGTTGTGGGTTTGGTTTTTTTTTTTGTGTTGGCTGCCTGACCTTGAGCAATTACTTGGTCAGATTACTTTTTCTCATTAAATGTTGTGGAGTTTAGAAAGTGTGCTCTTGTACACGTGTTCTCTGCCATGCACGTGTGGGTGCTGCCTCTAGCTCCAGCCCTGTGTGTGGCTCCCCAGGTTAATGAGCAATAACCTGGGAATGTTTGACATCAAGTGCTCTTGACCGCTGGCTTCAACTTGTGTTTTGATTAAAGCAGGTTTCATATTTTAAAGCAGGAGTGATAGGAAAACATAACCTGCTCTTTGGTTCATGGACAATATCTAAAACCTTTAGGTTGCTTAAATAAGAATTTGTTGACTATTGTAGACTCAATCCTATAGAAATATTTGAAGGAAAGCCTGCTAAGCTTTGCACTTCAATTGTGTGTCACTGTGCAGGCTGTTTGGTGTGCTGCCACGATATCAGCATTCCTATCTGTCCTGAACTGGGGCTACAGTTCCATGAAAAGTTAAATGAATCCAAATCACCTGCTGCCTCCACCCCCTCCTGTTCTCTGATTAGTAATCTTTTGTGCTTGTACTCACCTGACCCTGAAGTGAGGTACCTCAGGAAGCTAAGCCAGCTGAGAGCATGTGACAGTAAAAAGGGATGATGCTTCTTTGAATGGTTTAGATCCCCAAACCAGGGTTCCCAACAGACTGGACACTGCAAGTGAAGGAGCAGAAAAAGAGCAGAAATAGCTGGTGATGTGTGAGGTGGTCAAGACAGCATCAGTTTGGAAAGAAGGATGGCTATATTGTGAAGGGGCAGAATTCTTTAGGTATTAGAACAGACAAATAGTGAGGAGACTGGCTTTTCCCTGGAGCAAAGGTGGCTTGAGTGGTTGTTCTGGGGGAGTTCATCCATCAAAGCTGATCCATAGTTGGATAATTTGGTATCCCAGTACTGAAGAGCTGCATGCTCCCTGTTGTACTGGATAGGCATAGTCCTTAGCCAGGACCTTTTCTAGAGCACAAACTGTTGGTTTAGATGCCTCTGGTGTGCTCTGTAGACTCTTTGGTGGAAGTTATAGAAGTGCTTAGAGCAGTGACTGTTAGAACTTGGCTGTGATATGGAGTTTTGATAGTCTGTTGGGGAGACCAGTTGCAGTTATGAGCTTCAGCCCCTGCTTCTCTAGAGGTAACACCTGTGTTGATGAAGTCTAGTTCAAATTAGCTCAAAACTAGTAACTACCTGACAGATTTATTTAAAAACTACCTGATCTGGAAATGTGCCAAACTCACACACTGTGTAAATAAGGAATTTGAAGAAGAGGAGTGATAAAGAGTATATGAATGTTTTAGGGCCAAAACCAAGATCTTAGATGGTATATCAACACATATCCTCTTAAATGTCACCTCTAATCTCAAATACCTCTAGATGGTTGACACAATTTCTGCATCTAAATGACAGAAAGACTTTAATTATATGAAGCTCTCTCTAGTTCTGATCAGAGTTATTAGGTAGCTGTACCACTGTACAGAAAAAGTATTTTCTGTCCATTTAAGGAAGGAGTGGGCCAGCATCCTCTTTGAGATGGGGATTTCTGATATGTGACTACTTTTTTGTGGTCATAGGTACTTGTCCCACATCCAGATCTGTTTGTGAAAAAGTATTCCCTCAACAGTAGACTAATACTCAGTGTTCTGTGAGGAGAAAACTAACTCCAAGAAATGCATCAGAATGATGCCCTTCTGTTTTGTTTTTTTCCCTGTTTTTTGTTTTGTATGGGTGTGTGGGGTTTTTTTTGTTTTTTTTTTTGTTAAAAGGTGGTAAGTTCACACATGACACTGTGCAAGTACTTTAAAGTTGTTTAGGAATCCAGATCTTTCCCTTTCTGTGATCCTAAAAAAATTAAGGATATCCTTTGCTGTTGCAACAGTGGCATTTTTTTAAATTGCATATATCCTTTCAACCCCTACTCCTGGCTGCACTTTAAGGATACTTCCTTGCCAAGAGCCCTAGGGTGGAGGAGGGAGGCACTTGTGTAACTTACACCCACTGGGATCTTATCCATAAGACCTAGTAGTATTTTAAAGGTAGCCATGTAGCTGAAACCTCTGCATGCACTGATGTGTTTCTTTGGGTCAAAGAGTCTGTCTCATCTTTTGTAAATTACTTAATCTAAAATATTCCAGAGTGTTTTACAGGTGCTTGATCATGGAGGGAATGGAGCCACAAGCCAGAAGTGTACCCTAGCAGCATCCTGGCCTACATTAATGGGAGAGGGAGGGAAGTGATTATTGCCATTTACTAGTCACACATTAGTGTGAATGTGGCCCCTGCCCCTAAGTACAGGAAAGATAAAGAGAAACCTGAGCACGCTCTGTGGAGGGCTATCAGGTTGGTCAGGACTGGACTACTTGCCCATGATGAGAGGCTGGAGAGACTGGGACTTCTTCAGCCTGGGAAGAAGACTGTTCCAAGGAGGCCAAACAGCATATCCCCAGCACCTACCATGGTGGAGAACACAGTTGTCAGAATGACAGAGTTGGGCTTGCAGGGCCGGAAGATAAGAGACTTTGGGCAGAAGTTGGAAGAGATTCAGGCTAGATATAAGGAAACATTTGCTTACTCTGAGGGCAGTCAGATGCTGGATCAGGTTGCCCAGAAAAGTTGTACAATCTCTGTCCTTGGAGGTTTTCAAGATCTGACAGGATAAAATCCTGAACAAGCTGGTTGGAACTCTCAGCTGAGCATGCTGTGAGCAGTAGGTTGGTCTGAGACTTTAGAGCTCCCCTCCAGCCTGGGTAGTGCTGTGATCCTGAGTGGAGGTATTTGGAACTCCTGGAAATTAAGAAGTGCATGGAATTAAAATTTGCTTTAGTTGTTTCAGTTTTTTGAGTGGGAAAGGAGAAAGAGTGGATAGTACAGCTGCCTAAACTATGGGATTTGGAGGTTAGTTGGAAGAATTTGCAGCAGCAAAAGAACAGAGGAAGACAGAACTTCTTTGTATTTTGGGTGTTTGCTTGGTTCTGGTTGGGGTGGTTTTTGTTATAGTATTTGCTTTTGTTTTTCTGCCTTTTCTGAAGAAAAGTAGGAATTTTCATTCTGAAAGAGCTAAGCCTTGCCTGGAACTTAACTTTCAGAAGATGCCCACAGAAGTTTTACAGGGTGGAATAACTCTACATATTGCTACGTAATTCACACACTTGCACACTAGCAGTGAAAAGAAGAAAGTCTTGGTTACAATACTGAGTTGCCTTCAGAAGAGAGAACCATTTCTGGCATGTTTGGAATGAGATGGTCAATGTGTTGCTTAAAACAATAGGGTTTTAGTGTTACGGAACATGACTTGTTTGTATTTGAATTTATAAAGTTGAAGTTATAGGCAAGACTTACAGAATTTTTAGGTTCTGTGAATTTTTGTAAAGATGCTGTTGAATGAAAAATATGATGTCTAAAAAGGGGTTTAATTACTATATCTATTGTTGACGCAATCCTTAAACTTGCAAGTAATTGCATTGCTGTAGTCAAAGAGCACAGTTACTGAAAACTTGTGATCCAAATTTTTATTCAATCTTGTGATTGCAAAATTGCATTTGCTTCCTGTTGGTGTTTTCATCTCTTACCAGATATAACTTATCTTTAGTTGTGAATGAAATGTTACTTCAGTGTTTATGTACCACAGTATAGAAAACATTTTAAGAAAGAAACAGTGTTTGTTTTCCTTAAACAAAAAGAAAAATGACACAATCCTGTTATTTACAAGTAAAGGGCATCTGTTAGGACACTAAGACTTCATTCTGACTGAAAAGTGTCCTCAAATTTCAATGTCAGAAACTGAGGGGATTTGGCACCCACAAAAATATTCTTTAGTGTCTATAGTGTAGAACAAATCTCAGAAGATATATTTGCAAAAAAAAAAAAAACACCAGAAGAAAATTGTGCAAATCCTCAGAATTTTCATCTCATATAAGCTTGTAACTTCTGATGTAATAAATAGGAGAACTCAACAGGAATGTTTATCAAGCTTAATAATATTCCTTGCAGAACTATGGTCTTGAAACAGACAATATGAAGAACCTGGTCCTCAAGCTGCGAGCGTCATCCAACAATCTGCAAAATTACATCAGCAGCCATAGGAAAAGTTCAAATTATGATGGAAATACCTCTCGCAAGCCCCCCAATGAATTCCTTACTTCTGTGGTAGAGCTTATTGGTGCTGCTAAAGCTTTGCTTGCATGGTTGGACAGGTAAGAATAAAATCATTATATTTTTATTTGTTGCTCTAACAAATTGCATCTCCTTGTAGGTCAATTCCTAGATGTTTGGGTGTAAAGATCTTGATCTCAATCAGCCTTTTTTTTGGTGTTGCCAGAAGGCCTCTAGTGAACATGTTTAATCTAGGGTATCCGCTCTTGTGCTCCCACTCTTGCTAAACCCAGCAAAACTATTAATATTGCACACAGACTGGTATTTATAAAAGTAGTCATCTTCCCTTTTAGGTCAGTTTCTCATATATATGACTTCCTCTTTTCTCCTTCCACCTTCAAAATTACTAGACATTGACAGGTCCCTTTCCAAAAGAATTCTTAATGTTCTGCTAAAATTGTGGCTTTAGCTATGTGATTTGAAAACTGGGCAGTGGGAGAGATTCTCCTTTTGCCTGTCTTGTTGTCTGTTCTGTGGATTTTTTTCCCCTTTCCCCCTCTTATTTAAATATTTTTTTTTTTGCCTGGAAAGAGCCAGAGCTGTTTGTGACAGCTGCAGCAGGTCAGGTGCTGGCATGATAACAGATGAACATAAATTCTCAAACCCCTTGCTAGCTTTCCTGAGAAGGAGAAGAACCTCACAGGGGTGGCAGCAAGGAGCACTTTTATCCTTCAGTATTCCTGCTCTCAAGCAAGGCATTGGTCTGTGTGAGACTGTGATGTTAACAGCTTGTGCTTCTCACCTGGTCCTCTCCTTTCACACTGTTGCTGGCAGCTCACCCTAATTTTTTTTCTGTAACTCACCATCAGGAAAATTGCTGGCTTGCCCTTTTCCAAACCTGCTGTGATTACTTCTCGACCCCTCTTGTAGCTTTTGCAGCTGCCTGAAGTGTGTGAAGTAGTACTCTACAGACTCTATAGATGCCCAACCTATAATAATTCTTCTTCAAGTCTCACTGTATCTCTGTGTGTAAAACGTGAAAATCCATTTTTCTTCTTTTACAGAATTTTTTTCCTTGTCCAGTCAGAAAGTTAGAGGTCTGCTCATTGGCAAACCCAAGTGTGTGATTTTTACAACACTTGAACTTGCAAGTAGAGAGAACTGTAGTTTAGAAAACTGACCATTTCTTCTGGTTCTGCTGTCTGAACTTGGTTACCACTTCTGGTGCAGGAATGGTGCAGGACTATGCAGTCAGGAATACTTACGTTGTAAAACTGTATCCTTACACCTTTGAATGCCAAGAGTTGCAGTGTGTAGTTTCAAATGCTTTTCCTCAGTGATAAGGTAGGATAGGAGAACGCTGATCCCTTCTATCTAAGGGGAATTTTCTCTTGTTGCAGGACCCCATTTACAGGTATTGCTGACTTTTCATCAATGAAGAACAGAATCATTCAGCTCTGCTTGGACCTCACTACTACTGTTCAGAAGGTCAGCTGATTTCTTTTCCTCTTAGCTTTCCAAAAGGGAAGCAAAGGGGGTGTTTGGGGAAGTAAGGTTCTCACTGTGTGCTGAGTGCTAATGAAAGGCAGATCTGGGAATTAAAGCTTACCTTAAACTTTGAAGGTCTGTGAAGATCAGTTTCAGTTGTGCACTTTTGAGAGTGCTGGGTGTTTGTTGTTGTTCCCCTCCCCAGTTTAGTTGCTGGCTGTATCTGAAGTAACTGCAGTTTAAAGGCTACTTATATTTTCTTGAGCTTTACTGGAAATAGGGTTAGTTTTTGAAATAGTTGGTCTGCATTTGAAGATTTTCATGTTCCAAACAACACATTGATAAACAGTTACCAGTGCTAACTAAACAAAAATATGGCTCCATTGAATATATATATATATTTTTTTTTTAATCCATAATCAAAGGCTTCATAGGTTTGGTCCACAGAGGGTTTTAGCCATCATATGGAAAATGCCACATGTAAAGAAAGGAGCTGCCACCTTTGTGATACAAATTGCACTAGCTAGGCTGCTTCTGCCGCTACTGCAAGACCACAGTATTTTTCAGAGCTTTAATTTATCAGCTGTGTGATGAGTACTTGTACAGATAATAGCTTAAAGGATGCATAGCAGCATGTACCATCTTAGCAAATGGCATGATTTTGCTCTCTGAATAATACTGCCTGTCTTTGAAACTGTTCTGAGAGCATGCCACTGCTTGGGCTGTGAAGCACTGTGTGCACGCTTCAGTTATTGCCAGACTTGCTATAACCACTACTCTTTGGCCATATATTGTTAGAACCCTGAAGGACCATGTCCTGTGTTGTGTGTGATTCTCTCCCTGTGTTGGAGGGATGATGCTAAAGGACAGAAACATTCTATGAGTTGTCAGGCTATGATGACACCAGTTATGCCAGTTGTATTGTTGGGAAGATAGTATTCTGGGTACCGTAAGTTCTGAAGTCCATATGTTTGTCCTGCTGCTTGATGCCCTTCTTGTTTGGGTGTAGCACATACAATTTCACAAAGTCAGTGATTTACAGCTACAGATTTGTGGACTGTGGAGCAGAACAATAAATGTTTCTAGCAGCAGATGGTATTCACCCAGAAGTGCTACAGGAACTGAGATATGCGACTGCTGAATTTATTAATAAAACTGCTAAAAAGGGTGTCTAATCTTTCAATTAAATCAGTCTTTGATGGCAGGGTAATGGAAGTTGGTGAATAAAACTCTAGCCTTTTAAAAAGTGTCAAACTACTGCCCTACCACTTTGATATGAGCTATAATAAAGAATGGGATTGATGCAGATGAGAAATAGCATTGATGGGGGAAGAACCACACTGTTTTGTACTGGGACACTACAGATATGTTGGAACAGTCTGAAGGATTTCACTGATGTGGAAAAGAGTTACAATTGAAAAATGTTTAGACAGGTTTTTAGACTTTAATAGTCTTTCTTATTACAGTATAGATTATAGGAATAAACGGTCAGTGCTATTAGTGGAGAAAAGACCCAGGTTGCTCCCGTGGAACCAATGCTGCTCTACATAATCATAAATGATGTATAAAAGTGGGTGAATAATAAAACAAGGCAAGAATGCAAGAGGATTTTAGTTGACTTTAATGATAGCTGTATAGAGTCAAGGACCAGAGTTTACTCCACTTAAAGCTCTATGGTGAACTTAGATGTTAAAATTAGTAGGAGCAGTAGGACTTTGCAATATGGAGTGATTGGACTGCATGATGATAGGTGACATTTGCTATTGATCCATGCAGATGTATGTAGCAGAGAAAAGCAGGAAATAGTCCTCCACAAACTTCTCAAACATGAGTCCTTCCTATGGGCTGCGGTTCTTCTTGAATGGTGCCAGCATAGATCCCTCTGACAGAGTGCAATCCTTCAGGAACAAACTTATCTGGGGTGGGTCCTTCATGGGGTCACAAGTTATACTAGCAACCCTGCTGCAGTGTGGGCTTCCCATGGGATCACAGCATCCTTTGGGCATCCACCTGCTTTAGTGTGGGGTCTTCCATGGGCTGCAGGTGGATTTCTGCTCCACTGCAGACCTCCGTGTGGTGCAGAGGGACATCCTGGTGCACCAAGGCTGCAGAGGAATTTCTGTATTAGTGCCTGGAACATCTCCTGCCCCTCCTCCTTCACTGACCTTAGTGTTTGGAGGGTTGTTTCTCTCATACACTTTCACTCCTCTCTCTGGCTACAGTTACACAGGGCTTTTTTTCCCTCCTCTTAAATCTATTATCTCAGAGGTGCTGCCACCATTCCTTATGGGCTCAGCCTTGGCTAGCAGCAGGTCTGTCTTGGAGGCTGCTGGCACTGGCTCCGTCAGACACAGGGGACGCTTCTAGAAGCTTCTTTCAGAAGCCACACCTGTTGCATCCCTGTTACCAAAATCTTTCCATACAAACCCAATACAAAGGTCAAACGCAAATATACTGGTATTTCAGTTTGTTGAAATGCATGAGATTTGGGGGGTTTCTCCCTGTAGATACTGTAAATCTTATTTTATCATTTTAACTTTTTAATCTGAGAATAATATTATTCTCCAGCTCAGCTGTTCTTGAAGAAAACAATGATGACTTCTGTAGTTTGTTACATGAACTTGTTTCATTGCAAAGACTTTTGTACTCAGGCTGTGTAAATAATGCTCTGTGTGGAGTACTCTGTCCTTCAGGAATGTCATCAATAGGATATTTTTGTAAAAAAATCACTTCCCATTCTGTTTCTAACAATATGTTTTAGATACATTTTGATGCTTGGGACAGGGGATTATCTGAGTTGGGGTTTATCAGTGTAAGGCAAACTCATCTGCCTGGCCTTCTGGAAGTCTAATTTTATTGTGCAGTGTTCTGCTTCTCTGGAAATGTTGACTGCTGTAATTGAATCCCACGTTCTCTTAGTTCTCATGGTTTATTATTGCTTTTCTACCAGAGCCAGAAAATAGTTTCTTAACAGTCCATTTAAGCCCTACTGGGTGAAACTAATCTGATTAATCCCTGCAGCATGAATGACTGTATTTCTATTCAACGTTAAATTGGCACTTTTGCAATGTTTTCAGAGATAATTTGTTTACATGTTTCTTGGTTAATGTAGAGCTTTTGTTCTTGACTTTTTTTTTTTTAGGATTGCACTGTGGCTGACATGGAAGATAAAGTCCAGACTGTGGTAAGTTTATGTTTCTGTTAAAACTCAGTTGTTTGCATTCACATTTATTTCAGTTGCTTCTATGCTGACTGTATTGACAACAGCTTTGCAATTCCCAATATACAAGCATATCATGCAAGTAAACATTACCGTGGTTTGCTTTGTGAATATTCTTCACTGTAGAGGAAATCAATGAAATTTAAACAAATAGGTAGTGTGTGTAATAGCATGGAGTCAAGTATTCCTTGAAATTTCATTGCACAGCTGTTCTTCCAGGAGAATGTAGACCTTAAATTTTCAAGGGAGGAGTGGTACTGTTGAATGGTCTTAGACTAAATCAGCCAATTACACCTTTGAAGTGCACTTAGTACCTTAATAAGCAAACGCTATGCGTTATTATGCTGCTTCTTGTAAAAGAGCTGCCCTGCCACAGAACTGAAGTTCAGTTTCTGTTTGCACTTGAGCTTGAGTTTTCAGGGTTGTTTGAAGCAGCCTTGTGACCGAATGTGGAGTGTAATGGAATGCTTTTTATATTTTGTAACAGTTAATCATCGCTTCCTGCTTTTGACATGAACCAGGCTGTGCTCTTTGATAAGGCCTTCCGGTAGATCATAGATGCTTAGGAATTTAGTAGCAAAATAACTAAAAATAATTTTGTCCATAAATAATGAGGCCACATAAAAGGGAGTTTTCTGCATCTTTCTTTTTCCATTTGTGCACACCCACTCTGGAAGTAGGTATTGTTATTTGAAATTCCCTTGTTTGAGCAGTTCCTCCCATTCACACTTAAACACTGTTTTGATATATTTTATTGCTACTCTAAATTTCTGACGTAAAACAAAACAGAAAACGTTGGAACTATTGTTTCCAGGGAATACTGTAATCCAAACCAATGTCTTCCTATGACATAGCTCCCCCCATCCTGTAATTACATGTGTCTACTTTGACTGAAGAATTCAAACCCTTTTAGAAAGGTGACTTGCTCATTCCCAAACTGTTTATAACTAACTACTGTACTGTACTAATGCTCTATCCTGTCTGCTTTAAGCTTTTGTAACTAACTTTGAGTTTCAGCACTGCTTCAGTTAATGTCAAGGCAGACACCACACCATGAGACGTAATGAAATTTGTGAGTGTAGAGAGGGCACAGTTTTTTGACTTTTTTCTCCCTTTTTCCCCCCCACCATGTTTAATTACCCCTTCTGACAGTTAAATGTTCTACAAGACAAAGCCATTGTGCCTCTAGCTTTACTGACATGTACTCCAAGGTCAGAATTAGCCTTTAGTTATAATGTTGGCTTAGGATCAGTTATGTTTCGGTTAAAAGGAAATATGAACCTTGCCTGTGTAAGCATTCCAAAAGAGGTCAGTTCAGAGGCACAGTGGAAAGAAGTACTGCTGAAACACTTAAGTGCTAGCTGTCCTACCTTATACTGTAAAGCTTTGTGTAGATAAATCAGTGGCCAGCACATTGCTTTTTGTGACATATGGCAAATTATGTTTTTGTAGCAAAAATAAAGATCAATGTGAAAAACTGTCAATTTTTCCCACAAAGAATCATCAAAATCTTTCAATATTTTAATGAGTTGTATTTTGGTTAAAGTAAACAAGCCCTGTACCCAATTTTTGCTATATTTTGTGTTTATATTTTTAGACAGAGGATGTGTCAGCATCTATTAACGATGGTGAGATGGCACTAATGGAAACAAGTTGTTTGTACTATGTTACAGTAAGAATATAAACGCATTGTAGAATAGATCTGTACAAATGAACCTGGTATTTCAATGGTTTTCAAACTCCTTTCCTTTACTTCTCTTGAAAACTGAAAGAGGAAGAAGGCAGGAGAGAATTTTCCTAACTATTTTTTGTACATACTCATTGTAGGCGAAGACTTTAAATGGCATTTGTGATAAAGCCATTCGATCAACTACAGATCCATTGATGAGCCAGTGTGCGTGTCTGGAGGAGGTTCATTTAACCAACATTAAACCTGGGGAAGGCCTGGTAAGATCTGATTCTAGTGTCCTCATGTGCCCAGTGTTTAATAGGTAGTCTTGTGAGCCAATGCAAGTGGGTAGGCATAGTAAGATATTTCAAACCCAATAATAACCTATGAAGAAAAGAAAGTCATGGGGTGGAACTCTAAAGGTGAGTTGTCAGGTGGTATGCTGGAATGCTTGTGAATTTAGTAGTTTTATTTTTGCAGGTTACCCTAACTGGTTGTTTTTCTAGGGGAGCTGGGGGAAGGAGAAGATAATGAGAAATGATGTTTGTGTTTTGAAAGATGCATTTTTTAATGTGTTTCTATAGCAAGATTGAGAAGAATATGAGAATTTTTGATGTTGAATGTTAGAAGGAATATGAAAATTTTTTAAATGTTCAGTGGCCATGTAACTTTACTGATTCTTGTTCATTCACTGGATTCTACTTAGCTGGTGCTGGTTATGAGAAACTTAATTTGAAATCTTAGTGGATTGTCTATCTAGGGAACAGACATGTTAGAATGAGTTGGAGGGAATTTCAATTCTTAAGTGCATTTGAATTCAACCCCTGACCCCAAAGGTGGAAAGGATGAACACTTACAGAGAAAGCTGCACAGTCTTACTGTTCTATACAGTTTTACCTAGACCAGTGGATTTGACTGAGTCAGTCATGCATTCTTGAAATTATGGGGACTTCTTTATTAATGCATAAGCTGCAGCACAGCAAAGTCAGTCTAGCTTGGACTAAGTAAGAAACAAGGAGGTAGGTGCACAGAATTGGAAACTGACAGGCAAACAGAGAAGGAATTGGCTGGAAAGGAAGGATCAAAAAATGTTCTGTTTTTCCTTGTACTTTTAAGCAAGTGTGGTAACTTCAGGCAGCTAAGCTGCTTTCAGCTTCTGAAGAGCATCCAGTTCTGTACTGCTCAGTGTGAATGTCTTTAGCAACATATGTAGATAGAAAAAGTAGATATGTCTTTGTTCATAAATGATGAAACAGATGTACTGGTCACCTCTTTGCGGGGAAATCTATGTAATTATTGTTAATAGTCTGTTTGTGATTTTTAATTTGGTGTTCTTGGGGTCAACACCCACTTCATCTGAGTTTGTCATCGTATTCACACTCAGCATTAACATAGAGGCACAGATACTCTGTTAGAAGCTTTCATTGCTCCTGGAAGCATTGGGGTTGTGGGGCAGTCTGTGTATTGACTTGCCAAGAGAAGCTGTAGAAAGAACATGTCGGCAATATTTGTAGCCTACCTGTATAAGTGAGCTTTGTATGGAGAGTGCTAGAGGCCACCTTGTGAAACCTGTAATACTCTAGTGCAGACAGACTGAGGAGTAACAAAATAAACTTTTTTGTTTGAGGCCAAAGACCAACAAGACAGCAAAACCATCAGTGTTTGGTGTTACCAACCAGACACTGTTTCTAAATCGCATTCCATATATTTGATGTTTTAAGTATTTATAAATATTATAATTAATTACAGTAAAAGTGATCTGTGAAAAAGTTTAGAGTAATATAATATTAGACCACACACTTTTCTAGAAAAATATGTGACTTGTTAACTGGTTTTAATAATGTTTTGAGTCTGTTGCCAACAGTTGTTTAATCAGATAAGTTATGTGGTTTGTTTTGCCTTTAAACTTGTTTTTCATTTTTCTCTTATATTTAGGGAATGTACATAAAATCAACTTATGATGGATTGCATGTAATTACTGGAACTACAGAAAATGTAAGTGAAATAAATATAGATTAACTCAGGCTATATGGACAGTAGCTTTGACTGAGTTAGTTTGACTTACTACTTTTTATTGGTTTATGTATGACTTGCATGGTATTGCTGCTTTGAATAGTGTGTGATGCATCATTTGTTTATCCACAATTTGTAAAATATTTTGTGTCTGCATGTTTCAGTGTTAGGCAAATTAAACCAGTTTCTGCAAGTAAATGAGTTAGTTCAAATACTTGGCATTAAAATAATTACTTTAATAAGTTACTGTATCTGCTGTTTTGAGCCCTTGTGGTATCTTGCTTAACAAAGTCTTGAATGTATTTGCTCTCTGCTGGTAAAGGCAATCTGCCCTAATGTGAACAATTAGTTGGTAGTGTGCTAAATTCAGTAATGAGTAATGAAATCAATGAGCTGTCCTGGGACAAAATTACCTTGCAGAGTAAAAAGACTAGGAACAAGTAAGACTTTAAGAGTAGTCAGCTGAAAGGAAATAGTTTTGCTGCAAGTGGTTGTTGTACACTGTGAGTCTTTTGTAGCAGAGACTTAATTGAAGGGTTCTGGGCAGCCATTGAAGGAGTGGCTCTCTAACCAGCAGCCGACGCTGGCAGGTGATGCTGTGCTGTTGTCAAACATGCTGCTGTATAGGAGCAGTGACTGAAAGAACAAACAGTGGAGAAACTTGGCTTTTGCAGTGGGTTTTTTTTTTGTGAATAGGAAAGAACCAGTGGTTCTAGTTGTTACCCTTGCCAAGTCAGGGGGCCAGGAGGAGAGGGTGAAAATCTGTGCCTGCAGTTCAGAGTGCAGAGTGAAAGCTTTTATAGCTTTTATGCTATTGTCATGGCATAACTGTGTACGGGATGTGCCACAAAGACCAAGCCCACTCTGACAGCAATTTCAACATCTGATAGATGTGAAAGAATGTAATGTTGACTGCTGACAAGCTGCCTCTGCATGTAGACCTTATTTTGGGGCCTATATTCCTTCTGTAGCTTTGAGTGTTGACCTAAGTGTCTGCTTTTTTTATCAACACTGGTTCTTCCCTTGGAGCAACAGAACTTGAAAAGTGACTAAGATCCCCCAAAACTGATTTCTTTATGGTGCTGTGGTATTGTTTAGATGACCCAGGCTGGGTCTTTACTCAATTTTCTGCATAGGTTTGGAATGATATTTTAGTAGCTATCCTTAGAAGCTACTGTGTGGGAATGCAGTGGAATTGCACTCTGAAATTGACAATACTGAACAGTGAAAAGACTGGGAAAGTCTGTTTGGTACCAGTCAGCCAAAAGGATTCCTAAGTTGTGCCATACTGCTTGTGACTTCCTATGTCACATTGATGTAGATCATCTAAACTTTGCTGTTTTCTCTGTTTTCACCATGTGATCACAGTGTCTGCACTGTGCCCTGTCACTTCTAGGAGTTCTCTGTGCAAGGGGCCCCCATCCTCCCTCAGATGAGCTGTTGATCACCCAAAGGACAGCTTGAAGTGACCTCTGTATTTTCACAAACTTGACTTTGACCCAGGATTTTTTTCATGATCTTGCTTGACTCATATATGCAGCCTTCCACAGAGGCATTTCCTCTCAGAGGAAGCAAGAAGACAATGAAGAAATAGGGTTGGTCATGGTAGCTGGAGCCTCCCATAAATCCCCCCACGTTTTCTTTCCTTGTTGCACTGTTTATTCTTAGGTCTTTCTCATAAGAAAGTTACTTCAACTCTAAAGGTATGATGAGGTGTGCAAAAGGGAGTCGTTAAACCCAGTGCTTGGTGTTGGAGTCCCTAGGAACAGCTGGCGTGCTGCCATGGTTACTCATGGGATGGAGGGGGAATGAGAGGAGTTGTCCTGTGACCAAGGTGCAATATGTACCAAAGTAGTATGCCTGGGTGTTGTCAAGGCTGGTCAGAGTTGGTGTGTTATAGCAGTGAGACTGTTTGCAGTAACTGCAGCAATTGCTGCTGTGTTGCACTAGCTCTTGATAAATGTAAATATTGACACATTTAGCTCTTCCTTGCTAATGGTTCCCCAGAACTTAGGGTTTGTTCCAAGAAACTGGTATTTTGAGGTGTATTATTATTAGATAGATACTTCAAAAATACCTATCTATGCACACCTGATGTGTGCAAACCTGTTTTTATCTGTTGACCTTGATGATGCAGGTAGGCAGTTTTACAGTAAAGTTGGAAGGTTTTATTTACATTAGGAAACAAAAAAGGAAAGTGCAATGGATATATCTTGTGGATTGGAGGGTTTTTGGTCCTTTGTTCTGTACATTCAAAGTCTTAATGTATTTTTTTTAAAATCAATATACATTTATTTGAAAGCTGTTTAAGATAGTTGCTGTGTTAAGGCAGAAACCTTCTTCAATCCTCTCCCACTAGTGTCTAAAACAATAGTACAAACTGCAGGCAAAAGGACAGTGAAGACTTAAGTGCAATTTAGCCTGTAAATGAGTAATATGATGAATTCATTTGCGTTTCTCAAGTCATCAATAGATGTGAAAATTATCTATATTGGTGAGCATTTCTCATGCAACCTTTGAATTAGCCTGATGGGGCGTTGTTATGGGAGGGAAGAAAACCTGCTGAAGCACATGACTCTTGTTTTCCTTTTTGCAGTCCCCAGCTGATCGCTCCCAGAAGATTCATGCTGGTGATGAAGTGATCCAGGTTAATCAGCAAACTGTGGTTAGTAACTAACAGTGTTACCAGCCTTCCCTTATACTTGCTCTCCAAAGGTTGCTCCCGACAGATACTGAAGGGATTGGCTCAGGAGGTGGTTCTGGTATTTTCTGGATGAAATATCTGAGGCTTTTTAACATTTTATTTTCAAGACAAATTTAATTCTTTGCAATATTTTGTAAAAAAAAATGCAGTATTTCATGTTTAAATGCCATACGCATCATATTAAAATACTTTATGTTGTATTTAAGGCCTATTTTAAAGTGCCACTTTACAGACCACTGAAATGCAGATAAAAACAGCTTTAAAAACCCCCTTATTTGCATGTGGAAACTTGGATATAATGATTACTTTTTTGCTTAGCACCGGTAAGCAATGCCTTTAAATGGGAGAAAGAAATATAACAAAAGTAGTTCACTGTGAATTCCTGTCTTAGTCAATTTGAGTACATCCATGCATCCTTCTAGGACTAGAACTGAGATATAAAGAATATTGCTTGATATCTCAGTTTAGTTTACAGCTTAAGTAGAGAACTTTGTTGGAAACAAAACAAATAATCATGCAGAAAAGAAGCTTTCCAATTTATTTTTCTAAACTATGGCTTTTTTGAATCCCTCTTATCTCTTCTAGGTTCATGTTAAAACAAGCAGTCTGACTTGGGGGATTTGGGTTTTTCTCATTTGTTTCCTTTCAGAAGAGGAATGCTAAATAAAGGATGTCTTTATTCTCTTCCAGGTTGGATGGCAGCTAAAAAATCTGGTGGCCAAGTTGCGAGAGAATCCTACTGGAGTTAGACTGTTGCTTAAGAAACGCCCTACTGGCTCTTTCCATTTCACTCCTGCTCCATTAAAGAACCTGCGCTGGAAACCACCCTTGGTGCAGGTGAGACGCTGCCAGCTCCACTGTGATCTCAGGATGGGAATGCCTTGGTTGCAGCTTGAAAAAGAGAAATTCCAGAAATGCTCTCAGGTACACAAGTTTATGTATAGGTCACGGTAGGTTAGGTGAAATGGCTGTCCTCTTCTGCTTCCTAGATAAAAGGGAATATGTTCTTGCCATTTTTTTTCCCCTATCCCTTTTCCTTAGAACCAGATTATGCCCTCTTGGTACACAATGGGGACTAGGTGTGCTCAACACTTTAATCAGTCTGTGTGTCACTGGGAGATCTTATCTCAGGAAAAACTGCTGAAGCTGCTGATATGCATGGAATTCATCAGCATGGGGCAATAAGTGTTTTCTCTATTTCACACAATAATACATTTTTGCAGAAATAACTTAGATTATTCCATATTTTTATCCTGTTTTTAGTTTGGTATTTTTCAAGAGTCAAAGAGCGTTTTTCAAGAAGTCATTTAAACTACTTCTTTAAGTAAGATTTGGTTGTTGGACAATTCACAGATTGAGTACTGAGCAGACAAAGTGATTTTAATAATTCTTAAATAACCATGTTGAGGAATGCTTTGTTGCATTAGGAAACTTAGGGCTCAATGCTTACAGGAGGAAAGAACCAAAGTGAATTTAATGTGATTACCTAAAATGAAAAAATCAGGGAGAGTTCCCATTCCTACTCCTGTTCTGATACTGGTCTCCCTATAGCTGAGAGGGTAATTTATCATCCTGTGAAGTGCCAGTGGTTATCACAGGTCTTGATGAAGGAACATTTCTCTCAAATTGGGTAGAAGATTCATACTTGACTGCTTCTTTCATTCTTCCTTTTACCAGTGCCAGTGTCTTGTTTTTCTGTCTTCATGCCTGATGGGTACTGCCAGGTGCGAAGAGCTGAGGTGGGCTGGCATATAGACTATGCCAAGTAGTGTTTCCTTAGAGGAATGAGTGATTGGAGAAGCCTGTTGACAGTTCTAGGTTGCTGCACACTGATCAGTAAAAGGCAGATGCTTATGCAGGGTTGCCGTTAACTAAGTGGGCAGAGTGAAAGCGTAGACATGTCCTTGACAAAAAGGGAAGAGTACAGTTCTCTCCCCTGACAAAGGTGAAAGGGTCTTTGAAGCCTTTTCTCTCCTAGAGGCAGGCAGAATCCTGGCAAGATGCTGAGAATATAGAAGTGAGCCACAAAGATGACCAGTGTCAAATCTATTTTCTTCTTTGGTTCCCTGATGGTAGTTATATCTGTTGATCCAATTTATGGTGAACTTTACTGTATTCTTGTTTATGCCCCAGGCATTGGACTGTGGAATAAAGGTAGCATGAGCTGGCTTTGCAAGGGCTGCCAATCATATCTTTTTTTAATAGATTGGATTTTTCTAATTCATCTAAAAATAGAACAAGGGGTTTTGTCTCAGTTGCTTTTTTTGTCTATGGAATTTACAGGAAAAATAGAACTGGAAAGAGCAAAATATTGTTGAGCAAAGCATTACCCATGATAGGACTAATGTAGGAGGGACTGCAAAGCTAGCCAAAACTGGGGGTGGAGGAAAATGTGACTTCTAAGAGGTTTTAGTGTGTTCATACAGCATAGAGATAATAGTTCACTAGGGGATTAACATGGTACTACTGATTATTAAATTATCTTTTTGTGAGTGATAAATGAATGCTCAAGTGTTTGATAGGTATCTTAACATTTCAGACCAGTCCTCCACCAACTTCAGCTCAGTCACCAGAAAGCACCGTGGATACCTCACTGAAGAAAGAGAAGCCAGCCATTTTGGATCTGTATATACCCCCTCCTCCAGCTGTTCCATATTCTCCTCGGTATGTGAATAAACATGCAGTACTGAACAAAAAGCTCCTTCATTACGGTTGTTTCTGAGCTGTCTTGCTGGTAGAGCTCTGTGCAGATTAGCTTGAGAAAACTGTAAATATCAAATGTTCTTCTAGCTGCCTGAATGAATTGGATTGCTTCAACTTATGCTTAAATGCATACACTACCAGGATTGTAACAGATTTTATTACTAAAAGATTGTGTGCCCCATTGATCTGAATTGTTCCCAAGACATGAACTGATGTAATTTCTGGTATTGTTTAAATCCAGCGTAGCAAGTAGTAATTTTTGCCTGTAACCTTTTTCACTGTTCATTTTTAGTAGCAGGTTGAGTAAGTGGTGTGAAATTTTAGTATAGGAAAGAACGTCACGTTAAATGACTCCTATCATGTTAAATCATTAAATTTGGAAGTTGCTTAAAACAGGAATGTTCCCACTGAAGGAAAGGGAGAGTCAGTACATCAACTTTTATTTTTTTTATGCTGTGCTGTAAGCTATAAAAATGCAGACCTGCGTACACAGCAGGTGGGGGGTGGTGTGTATGGTAAGGTTTACTGTTGTTCGTTCTCAAGTCCATGTTGACTCATGCCAGAACCCTGCCAGCTGATATGGGGAGGAGATTGGAAAAAGAGTTTTCAGGCAAGACATAAAAGGCAGGCATGCCTTCTGGCCTGCCCTGACACTTCAGGTTATGTGTGGGTAGCCCAGCACAGAAACTCTGACCTTTTGCTGCAGGACAGGTGGGAGAGTGCTTGCCTCCTGTAACTTAAGGGCTGCAGCAGAGACAAAGGTTGTATCACTGCAGTCTTTGGGAAGAACTGGGAGGGTCTCTTTACTGAAGCTGGACCTACCTTGACCTGCTCTCTCACTAGTTTTATGGCTACACATTCTCTCTTCTTATAAAAAAAACCCCAAAACCTCAAATCTTTTGGCATAATAACAAGCATATAGATTTAGCAGATGAATGTTGTTTCTTTAAATTTCAAGCACACTGAAATTTAGGTGCATTTGCTCAATTTGTTTATCTTTCCTAAAGAAGCACAAAATTATATCAAGCTTCAGATGCCTTTAGGCCTGAATCCCTGTTGGCAAGGAAGGAAGTAACAGGGCAAACTGTAAAACTTGTACTGGACAATGTGTGGAAAGGGGATTTGACTTTGACTTTTAAAGAAAGCAAATGTAGGAAGTTGTGGCAGGCAGGAAAAGGAGAAGGGGAAATTCTTTTGTCTTTTGCTTGGCTATTTGTTTTTACCTCCGACTGTTTTGCTTTTCTCTTTAAACTGTGGTGCATTTGTGCAGTTATTCCTTTTTTTTTTTCCCCACTATCATCCTGTTCCCTTCACTTCCTGGCAGAGATTTTCTCTGGTCCACACTGGGAGGCAAAGAGCAGTGCTTTGTTTCCCTCCCTGTGGTGCAGTCTTCACATGGTGGTGGTGTGGGAGAAGCTCTCCACACACATACAGTTGTGGGGTAACACTTCAGTCCACTTTTTGCTCTCTGAATTTCCATAAATTGTTCCTTCCCATTCACCGAACTGTAGCATTGTTCTTGGTGGAGGGCTGGAAAAGTGGTATGTGCTGGCTGGGGCCTGCTGTGAATACTAGGTATATATATGTGTTTAGCTGTGTACTTTTACACATGTCTTGGCTAATGGTTGTTTCAAACAGTAAGATTATAGCATGCACAGGGAAGGGGGGGGAGGGAGGGGGAAGAAACCCAGGCAAATCTTAATTTGGAGGGTAGCTTCTCTTCCAAAAGTCCTTGTAAGGATAGGTTCTAAAAATGTCTGTCCCTGGACTTTGGAATGGGAGATCGCTCTGGGAAAGGAGTTCCTGCAGAAGTTCATCAAAATCATATATACACACCTATATGTATGTATAGGGGTGTGTGTGTGTGTATACATATATATATATATATGTATGTATATACACATCCCTCTTCCCCCCATGAACCTATTATTGAAACTCTCAAGGAGAGAGAGAAGGTGTAAATATTCAGTGACATTTATTGGACTCCTACAGTGACCGAAAACATAGTTCCTTAGATGGAGGCAATAGGTGTTGCCATTACAACAGAGATGGATACTTTTATGTACTATCCCAATTCACACCTGCATACTAGGCAGGCTTTGTTGCTCTCGAGGCAGAAAGGTCTCATTTATCAAAATCTTTTGCAGAAGTGGAACCTCTAAACTGCTCTGTGTGTTAAATTCCTGGCTCATTAACAGTGAATTAGCACGAGGCAGGTAGCCTTCTTTTCTCCTCAGTAAATATAATGAAGTCTTCCATCACCTGACTTGCCTTTTTTTTTTGAGCTTGTTTGCAGCACAATACCAGTTGTCATGAGCATGACTGGGTGCTAGAAATATGTTTCAGACCTACTCATGTCTGTAGCATTAAACTCTTTAAGCTACTAACTGAAATGACATGTCCTTTCAGAGATGAAAAGGGGAGTTTTGTGTATGGAGGAGGCAACAAACGCAGTCAGCCATTACCTGGTTCCAAGGGGGCCGAGTCTCCCAATTCTTTTCTGGATCAGGAGAGTCGAAGGCGAAGGTTTACTATTGCCGATTCAGATCAGTTGCCTGGCTATCCTCTGGAAGTAAACGTCCTACCAGCCAAGATGAGGGAAAAAACACAGTCCTATGGTGAGTTAATTGCTCTCTCATTATTGCTGTTATCATAAGCACCTTGGTCAGTTTGATGTGATTAGTGTTAGAAAACTGCTCATTAGACTTGATGGTTATTAAGGGCCTTCTGTGCAAATGGTAGATGTAAATGAAATTCCACATCTGAAATAAGGTCACTTAAATGATGTTATTTCTTTAATGAGTGTCATTCTTCTGGGCTCTGCTGCTACAGGTGGCCATTTCCATGGGTGTTTTGGTTATAACTTTGGTTCACTGCTGCTGTAAATGAGCAAGCATGTTCAATCAAAGCTATACAGTCTCAGCACATTGATTTCTTATACATCACCAGTGAAAGTATCTTCAAATATTTTTTCCCACAATTTGGACTTCTTATTGATGTATCTCTTCCTTTGTTTAATTGTGAAAAGTATCATTCTAAAATTTGGTCTCCTTGACCTTCTGTAATTCCTCATAACCTTGTACGTTGCCTCTAGGAAAACCTCGTCCGTTGTCGATGCCTGCTGATGGAAGCTGGATAGGAGCTGCAGAACCCTTCTCTAGGCCACGAGGACTAGGGAGAAAAGGCAAGGTTTTAGGTTTCATCCCTCCCTCTCTTCCCTTCCTCTCAATTTTCTTGGGGTGAACTGTGTGAAAGTGTTTAAATTAGGAACAGAGTATTATAGTTTGCATATTGCCGGACGGATCTGAGGTGACAGTTGTTGGTTTTAGCAGGAATGCCAGAGGGTAGTTATGAAATTTTTGAGGATATGCAGTGCTGGGGCTCAAACTTTTTCCTGCCTTGGAATTCTTATGAGCATTATAAAAGTAAGCTAGAATGACTAGGGCAGATCGATACTTGTCTCTTTATAGTCAAGTATTGCTCTTACATGCACCTCTTTCCCTTTCTTCTGAATTTAATATTGATTGTAAAACTACTTTTTTGGCAAGTTTTTCTGTTTGTGTAGCTCACTGTGGAGGTTGTTGTAGAAGCAATCTTGTTATGAAAATGTAAAATGTAGGGCTTTTATAAGTTGTTTTTTGCGGCAACCGCTGTTAGAAAACATGTTCTGCAGACATCACTGAATGGGAGAGAGACAGAAGCTCATAACATTGCCTGTTATGTCGGATGGCTTTTTTTACTTGTTCTCTTCCCACTCCCTTTTGCATCTGGAAGGCTATTTGAGAGTGGGAAATAAGTATGACTAGTTTCTTCTTGAAGTCAGTAATGAAATCTACTGTGTAATTCTAGATAACATAGAAGCTGAATTCTTTTATTTTAATGCAAAACTAGAATTCAATAAGAATTATAAACCTAAAGGGATATTAGAAGCAAGCTAAGGAATCTAACAGAGCGATCACCAGGTGGCAGGGCTGGTTGTTGTGTGTATGATTTTAGTTTGATTTTGTTTTTGTGTTGACTTTCTAATACTGGAAATGTCCTTGAGTGCTACAGGCTTGTATGTAAGCTGTATTGAATCACAACCAAAGACCTGTCTAGTCCAGTAGGATGTCTTCAGCAGCAGCTGCCATGGTCAGCTGTCTAGGGAAGAGTGAAAACAGAGAAAGAATCACAAATCACTGGTCAAAACCAGGCAGGGAAGTGTTTACATCTTCACCTTCAAAATTAATTTCTTTTGTCCAGAGTAATATTTGTAGCTTTTAAATTACTCATGAGTTACATTGAGAAAAATATGAATTCAACTCTGGTCTCTTCAGCGTTTTGAATAACATGTTACAAGATGTTTTGTTAGGTCTCACTCCTGAGAATAATTTGCATGAAGGTAGCCTGTAGTAGGATTTTGGTGTGCGTGAATCTGTAATTTAGCAGTCAAAAGGTATCTTGCCTGTGTATAGATTTATTTTGTTGTTATTTGTGTTAAGAAAATATGTGAAAAGCCATGAATCTATTGATAGCTGCTTATGTCCAAGTGTGTTGTGAAAAATAACCAAAATCTAGGTAATTTGGAGTGTAACCAGAATATTTTAAATAAAAATAAAGTGTTAATGGAGGCTTTTGATGTCATCAATAACTGGTTTTCCTCCTCCTTGTTTTACAGGTGAAGATGCCCTCTGCAGGTACTTCAGTAATGAAAGGATACCCCCAATCATTGAAGAAAGCCCCTCCACACAGTACCCCCTCTCCAGGCCAGTGTCTGACAAGCAGTTAGTGAGGGGAACGGATTATATTCGTGGTAGCAGGTGTTTTATGAATACAGACCTACACAACAGTGCAACAATTCCTTTTCAAGAGGAAGGTGCTAAAAAATCGTCAGTTACATCATCTACAAAACCCTCCTCTGCAGAGCCCTCACTGCTAGTCAGTTGGATCACAAGACTGAAATTGTTGACTCATTGACTATTGTCTACAGCACTGTTACCAAGTGCCTTTGCTTGTTGGTCAGACTTCTCTACTTTTCAGCTTAACTGACACATAGTGACTAATGCGGTATTCTTTTCCTGGAGAACTTTACATTTTTGCCTTTTTGTTTGTGATTTTTGGTGGATCAAGAGTTTCATAGTGCAAGAGAGAAGAAAGATAAAGATCAAGTTCCTCTTCCTGGCCTAAAGCTGAAGGCATTTATTCCTGTGGAAATAAGTAAAATTTCAGTGAGATAGAGACCACACGTGACCTGGAATGTGCATAATGACTCAGAGGAAAGACTTGCATTACCATGAAGTCCAGTGACACTTTAGTTGTTTGAATGCTTAGAGGCTAGTGTGACTGGCTGGGTGTCAGAGTATGCAGAGCTCAGCACAAGTTGACTTACTCTCCTAACTGGGAAAGATAAGCAGAAAAACAGTGGTTTTGTGCAACTTAGTGATGCTGTTGCAAATACTGCATGAGATCAACCTTGTGAGGAAGAAGTAATAGTATGGCCATTCTTTCTCTGATATCCAGAGATTCTATCTATGAAGTCTTAGGAAGAGAGTTCTCTTATTCACAGATTTTAGGAAGTTGGACTAATTTAATTATAATCAATCCAACCTGATATATAATCTATTTTATTGAAATCATAGTAGAAATAAAGAGCACTGAACAGCTGCAGTGCTTGTCTATAAAGGTATATGGATTGCTACAATGTGCCAAGGAAATGCATCTGTAGAGGTGGTAAAAGAATATATATTTTTTCCTTAATTGTTTAAGAATGATTTGCTGTTAACCAAAGTAACCTTTTAAAGACAGTCCTGTTGGACTTGAGAACTTTTACAATGGTTCAGTTTCTGAATGATGTGTTGTTTTTATGGAAAGTATGTGCTGTCATACACTACAATTGTAAGACATCCTGCTATTTTCTATATAGCTCAAATCTTTACCCCTCCAGAATTTTAAAGTAGCATTGGGTATTTTGGGAGGAAAATAAAACTTGTTTAACGAAAGAGGAGGATATTAAAGAGGTATTGCTTAAAACTGAATGTACATAAGATTGTTCGTATGCAAACAATTGTGTTTAAAGTAATTTAAATGTTAAATATAGTTGTATATATTTTTTACACTTCAAGAGATACTGTTTGACCCTTTCTGTATTGCAGTACTGGGCACAGCTTAGTCAAATGAAAAGTTTTTGTATTCCCTGCTAATTATAAGACTATTTCTGTAGATTATACATTGCCAACAGCCTTTACTCCTTTGGTCTTGCTGAAAAGAAGGATTTATATTTAATTATTGGTGAGGAAAGAGGGGAGATAAATACTAGTTTGCACTTTGGACTGGGGCAGGATTCCAATATGATAACACAGTTGTTAAAAACACACTAAAATTCTGGCTATGAAGATGTGACTGTTCCGCTGCCACAAGCTTCTGAAGTTGTGCTACAGCCCCACAGAGAGAGACAGGGTGTTTAATTCAGTTCTCAATTAATTATATATTTGATTGTGAAAGGTGATTTAGGTGGGGGCATTGTTTGGACTTTTCTGATCAAAGCAGATTATGTCTGTCTTGTGCCACTCTTCTCCACTCCCTGAGATGGCAGTCTGCGAGAGGCATGACCAAACCCTGCTGCTGTGCAGTTGAACCTGAGAACTGTTTGGTCCTGCCTCCCAGAAGAGGGCTGAAACTGCCACGTTGTAGGCACTGTGATGTAGTATAGTCCAACCTTAAACTGAGTGAACTCTTTTACAGTAAATCCCTGTTACTGAACTAATCAAAGATGATTTATAAACAAGACTTCTAAAATGGAAATTTTTCTCATCTTTAGTGTCCTGTTTTCCATAGTTTAAAAATTAATGGGAAAGCATCATGCTTAACTTCTTACTGTGTATAGTGAATGTAGAGAGTACATTAGAAGTAAAAAAAAGTCCAACAGGTCTAGGAATAAAATCATAGCCCATATCTTTCTGACTTAATCTGAGAAAAATGTAGGTAACAAGTTAGAAACTGCTATTATGCAGAAACTTGGCTCATCCCTTTGTATTGAAGGTACATGTATCTGTTTTATCAAAAACTATGCGTAAGTTGACTTCCCTAATTAGTACAACATGCTTATCCAGATATCCTGCCATGTTACAGTACCCCACAGTACTCTGAATACTCTGTCACAGTGGCAAAACAACACAGTTAAATGGAAAAGATTATAAACTCCACATAATTGGAAAAGAATATTTAGTATTCTTGCATATATGTGTAGTGAGGAATGTGCACTTCAGAAGTAGTGAGCAGGCTACTGTTTTAGTCTGTAGGGTATTTGCAAGCCAATACCTTGGTTGTTCCCTTACATAACCATTGCAAGAAAATACTATTTTAGATAGTAATGTGCAAGAGGAAGTAAGACATAAAAGTGAATACTAATGGCTTTTAGAGACAGAGTTCAGGGCAATTCTTCAAGCAATGTGTTTCCTCTATTATTATGGATAATTAAATTAATCAGTGTTTGAATTCTGGATGACCAACAGAGGTGGACAGAGTACTGTGAGTATTATACTAATTTTATGCTAATCAAGGAATTGATAACCTTTTCTTCCTTATAAGCAGGGTTGTTTTAAAAACAATATATTCCATAAGCTGGGTGCTCTTTGAACAGGAAGAGGGGAAAAAATTTAAAAATCCAAAACTTAGCTAAATGAGGAAACAGATGGTAAAGACTAGTTTTATAGCTGGAAAGAATAAAGAATTTTCTTCTTGCATAAATCTTTTTTTGGTCCAAATCTTATGTCCTGTTTTATTACATTGCCAGCAGGCAGCTTCACAAACTGCTCTATACCTGAAGCCACATTCTGAATAGACCAAATTAAACCCTTCATCAGGCTTTAACTTGTACCTTGATGATGAATTCAGCTCAAACAGTTTTTTACTTCCCTAGGAGGTTTTACTTCCCTAGGAGTTGTTCTGCATTTATCAATCAGTTTTGGAAATATCATACCCATGATGGGCAGCAAAGCTCTTATATGTATGCATGCTCAGAAATGCCTTTGCCAGCAGGATTGGTGTCTTGGAGGAGGGTGGGTGCTGGCTTGTGCTTGTGTTTTCTGCACTTAAATAAGTACTTCTTCCTCCAGCTTCCAGTGTACATCTTAGTGCACCATCTCAGCCAGTGAGTTAGAAATGCTCATGTACAATTGAAAAGAAGTGTTGGGTCCTTTGGAATAATCTAATTTTGTCCTGCTGTCCAGCTGTAGATTTTTTCTTCTCTGAAGCCTGAGTTTTTCTTTGCACAAGCTGTGGTGATGGAGTATGTGCTCTTTGTGGCCATCACATGCGAATCGTTATGTCACTTTGCAGGATGTAAGGTTTTTCTAGTGGACAAGTGCTCTCAAGAAAGCCCTTGACTTACACTAAAATGTAGAAAGAGCACCTCAAAAAGACTCAGCTTTGGCAGAATGAAGAAAGAGAGGCTGGGCTAAACTAAATGTATGGATCTGTCTTGTGTGTTGAACAGTGTTTCAACTGCATGGCAGCAACTCTGCAGAGAAAGCAATCCACAGAAGTGCTTCATGCACACTGCTACATTTGTATAATGCTAGAATTTGAAATAAGGGCAGCCATTCAAGGTAGTTATATATAGTTCCACACGTGGCTGTTGAGCTGTACGTATGACAAAAGCAGTCAAGAGCTGTTGTCAACATGTAATTTCACCAACTTCTGCTGCCTACGCTGCTGCTGCTGCATCAGTTTAAAATAGTAACCCCTGCACAATGCAGACCCAGCTCTGGCAAGTCCCTAAATTTAAGTTTTGTCTTCCTTTGTGACAGTCAGTAGCTGCTGGTAAAATTATCATTCCCACTTGGCCTCATGCAGTGTCTAAAGGCTTAGTTTGGGTTTCTCTGGACTCAGTCCAAAAATGGGAGGTCAAACTTTAAAACAATATTACTGAACCAGTATGACTTAAAGATGAGATTTTTTTTATACATACTAAATATAAAACAGGCAGAAGTTGTCTGTGGCACTTACTTTGCTAGTAGGAGGAAAAAGGAGGATTGAATATTTAGTGGAGGAAAAAACTTCAGATCTTTGGGTGTCTTCCAGTTCTTACCAGTGTGAGAAATGTGTTTGTTTTAGTGTGACATAGAATAGATGTAAACATTTAAACTTTTTAAACCTCCCTGTGTGGCCACCTCAGTTGTTTAGGATGATGTAAGCCACTGACTTTCTCCCTTAAGTGTTTATGGAGTTAACCCAATTATTTTTTTGGGAGAGGACAAAGATATATTTTCTTAGGCAATTACATGATTAACTAAATATGGAGACAGAGGAATTAAGCACAAAACAAATACTGGAGAGTGCTGATTTATTGTGAGAATCCTTGCAATCTGTTTAAGATTGTGGTTTGTGTTTGTTCCCTGGACTCTGGCAAGGATGAATGTTCTCTATTCATCTATGCATAGGGACAGTTTGGCAGCTAGGCTGCAGACAAGGAATCAGAGGACACCACAGTCCAGTTTACTATGCCATCTTCACCAAAGTGGGTTAGTTGTTAGAGCTTTTTTGATTTGGGTTGGTTTGTTTTTATCCCTTCCTCCCTCTGTGTAAGTGTAGCCCTCCTTCAATAAAAGTGGGCCAAATTAGGATCTGTTGAAATGTACCTGTGGAGCAAACCTGACTAGGTCCTGATGAAGCAGTGGGCTGTGCTTGCTGACTGGGGCCCAGCTGCCATGTGTTTTCGTGTACTCTGGGAGTGCCTTTGCAGGTATTGAGCCTCAGACCCTTGTGACCTTTGCTTAGACTTTTTTGTTCAGTCAGTATTTATTGAGAGGTATAGAAAATGCTGCAGTCTAAACCGATACGTGTATTGAATGTTTTTTTTATCCAAGTAATCACATCTCAGTGCTACTTATTAATGTTTTCCATCACCCGTTAACTGTTTTCAGTACAAATGTTTCTAATGAGATCCTCCTGTATTTCCAGAGAAAATGTTAATAATTCCAAATAGTCTTAAATCAGCCATAACATTTTAATCTCTCAACTGCAAAAAACAAAACCCAAACAAACCAACCCCCAAAACAGAAGAAGGAACACTTTTCTACCTTGTGAATAACAACTGTATGAATTAGAATGAATAACAATGAAATTAAGGATTTTCACACAGGTGAAAGATCAGCCCAACTTTAGTGGCTGCATCTTGGGTGTTTTGTTTAATTTTATTACATGATAGTAGAAGGTGAGGGCTGTAGTTCAGGTATTGTAGATTCTTGCAGAGCAGCTGTGGTGTATAAATGTGTCCTTGCAGATCCTGAACAAAGGCTTTCTTAGGTGTAATGCAGCTTGTGCTATGACTGTTCCTCAAGCCTAGTGAATGTCCCATTGAACATGCAGAAGTTTTAATATTATCTGGCATAGTTCTTGACCATTTGTTTCTGGTGGGAAGTTGGTATAATTTGCTGTGAGTGAGTAGGATGAGAACAAAATACCATGTCCAAAATTAATTATTTCCCTTTTACTATCTTCTTCTTCCTCTTTGACCTTCTTTTCCCTACCCTAAGGTCAGGGGACTTTCCAGGAATTTATTGCACAAACAGCTATAAAGCCTTTAATATTTATAGCATAATCTACTTTGTTTTGATGTCTGAGATAGTTTTGGCCAAAGCTTTTCAGTAAAAATAGCGCTGCCCACAAGACAGTATTTCTAAGCTCTTGATCCTTATAAGAATTCCTCTCTGCTTAGTAAACTGTTGGCTTAGACTCTGCTGCTTAGACCATCCCAAGCAGTCCTTGGCCTTTTAGGTCCAGACACATTGGCTTCTTTTCACTGGATAGGCAGAAAGGTCTATTTTTTCTCCTCACTCTGAGTTTTGTAACTCTGAATCTGCTGGTCGCAATTGAAAGGTGAATGTAGACCTACCACAGAGGCCTCCTGCCCTTCCCTGCCTGCCAACTCCTGCTGTCTGTGCAGTGGCTAGGTGGGATGGAGGAACACAAAGACAAGGAGGAACCCAGCAGCTAAAGCAGCAGCCCCTCTCTTCCCTTCTTCCTGCTCAGGAGATGAGAAACAGGCCTCTGAATCAGCTCTCAAAATGCATGTTTAGAAAGGTTTTGTTTGCAGAAGAGATGAGTAATTGTTCAGGTATGTTTTTAGAAGTAATAAAGACAGGAAGTACAAATGTTTAGGATCAAGTGGACCTAATTGTTTCCCACAGGATACTCCTCATGGGGCCGGGCATTAACCCTGGAAGCAGCTGGCCACGGCTGAGCTCCACGGCCCCTCTGCTGCTGTCACTTGGGCAGCTCTGTGACTTTCTCTCAGGCTGGATTTTTACTGATGACTTTCTACTGCCCTATAGTCAAGTAAGGGATTTCCTTTCTCCCCCAGTGTGGCTTTTTTGTGAGCTGGGAGGCAAGTGAGACTTGCTCTGCATTAGCAGAGAGAGAGGGAAGAGCCTGATGTGATGTGTTGGGTCATACACCTGGGGTACATCTGTTGCCATGGCTGTGGTCCCAGTGAGCTGTAGGTTAGAACTAACTTAAGGGTATACTTGAATAGCAAATCAGCCTGGGACTGGAAACCTAAAAAAAAGCCAAACAACAGAATAAAAGGCTAATGTACAGGATGTACAAGTTGTTCTTTGATTTGCAAACTGTCTTCCTCTAGAAGTGTGGGAACGTTGTGGAGATGATGTGTCTCACAGTGTTAGTGCAGAGGTAATGTGAGGGATCCATTAATTAAAAACCAAAAAGGCTTGGCAGCACATGGACTCCTGGTATGGCACAGGCAAGTTTCACCTAGTGCTGTATGGAAAGGCCTTTATTAAAGTGAAGTGGACAAGTAAGCTGGTGCTGTCTGGGAGAGGCAGCGAGGCAGAAACCCCGGGGTGCTCACACATGGGTGAACCTGGCCACAAGAAGTGCCTTTGACCTACTGCCTGGAGCTGGCTGCTGTGCTTGGAATGGCTGTAGTCTGTATGTGGGGAATAAGGCCTTTAGCAGGATGTGGAAGAGTCTCAGGTTTCGGTATCATGACTCATTTTCCTGGTGGCTGACCAGAGAGGAGGGCTGTGATGAGCAGCTGTGAGAAGTACTGTTGCTGTCAAGAAATGGCAGGGGATGAAAACAATCACCAGAAATTTGCAGTTCAGAAAACCTGAACCACCCATGGTAACCAAAGCACATGACATCTCCCACAGGTCATTCCTGCGAATCTGAATTTTTCACCTAGTTTGCAATGAAGTATTTGATGTGTTTTCAAAATGCAGAAGATTTGGGCATCCTCTGGTCTCACGCAGTGTTTGCTTCTCACACAACTGGCTGTGAGAGGAGACATCTTTGTGAGGGTGGCTGACTCTGGCAGTGTTGACTTAGGGCAGGAGCTGTAAGGTGAGAGCTGCATCAATCTGACTAGTTTCATACAAGCCCTTCAGGTTGGATCTGCATAACATGTCTACATCCTAACATGAAGTGGAAGTCAGTTATAAAGTCACAAAAAACGCCATACAAAAGCCATTATTGGAAGAAGAGGTGCTACCAAAACATGTTTCTCTGGTGGCTTTCCAGTGCTCTTGCCTAGCTGGCATCTCTAAGACCAAGTCCCAGGTGTTGGAAATCGGCACACTAGGTGACCTCAAAGGCTTACTTCTGTTGTTCAAAGCACCAGGGCAAGCAACGTTTGTGTTATTTTTCTCTAGGTCTTGAGTGACTTCCAGTCCATTCGTTCAGTCTGTTGCCATTTTTCCTTTTGCTCAATGTGCTCTTGCTGAGAACCTTGGAGCAGTTTGTGCTTGTGTGCTTGCAGAAGGCAGTGTTGTGTTCAATATGCTTGTGCTACTTATGTACTCAAGGATAAATATTTCTCCTGCTAAGGGGACATCAGGGGTTGTCTGTCAAGAGGTTCAGTCTATTGCAGAACAAGGTCTGATCCTTCTTTCTATTTCTGTGTCAAATCTGACTGGTTTATTAGACTGAAGGGGTGAAATGAAAATAGGATCTTGTTGATGAAGAGGTTTCAAGTGAACATTTGAACAAATGAATAAAGGCCAAAGAAATAGAGAAGTAAATCCAGGCACTAATTCTTTATCTTTGAGCAGTGTTAGACATTTACTTGGTGTATTTTATATTTATGACCTTTGCATTTGTGTGAGGTTTTTTTTATCTCAGTCTCCTGTCTGGATACTTTTAATATTATTCTCCTACAAGTTTCCAGACTAAGCTGCAAGTAACTGTGATACATTTATGATCAAGCTGATGCTTCTTCTGCTGTTGTATTTTGGGAGAGCAGACTTCTTGCAACATCTGGCTTTTCTGTTCCTTCCCAGCCCTCCCACTCTAAAACCAGGGCACATCATGTCAGGTGGCTTTCAAAATTATGAACTTGTCACTAGATCCTCTTTTCACTGCCCTGTTTGGTGCAACTTTTGAGAACAATATGAAAGGATTTTTAAAAGCTGGAGATGCTGCTGTACATGGGCAGAGGTAGATGTAATTATCAATAGGTTTGAGAACTGGACCTGTTGTAAGGCAACAGATGCACTGCTGTATTTAAGAGGAAAAGTTGTTCCTCATGTAGAAATTGTGTTATGCACACATTTGATTCAGAAATGCACAAAGCACCATTTGTGTGCTACTTAGTAAAGTTCACGTGGAAAAGCTGAATCATCCAAGCCATGTGAATGATGCACACTATTTGGTAGTTGTTTTCTTCAGCAGGCAGCTGGTGATCTCTCTTCCTGTATTCAGGGCTTGGGTGGGGGAGAAAAAGGAAGATAGAAAGGAGTCTCCATGGGGGGAGACCTATTGGTTCATATATGCAAACTTTATGATTTTCCTGAGAGATCTCTAAATTCATGGTAAGTTAAAACTATATTCAGAGAATTCAAAAGGTAATATATATTGCAACTAGGTTATAAAGTGTTTTTATTTTAAAGCAGCAATGCTTTATAAATTTATTAGGCATGATTTACTTGTTTTAAGCTGTATGTGAAGCAGTGCTTCATGGGGAAGACATGGAAGTTGTACTAGGGCTGGAGATCCTTCAGACTGGATGGCTTCTGTGTCTCCTGCTCCCCTCTTGAAATTGGGAGGTGAACTGTGAGATTTGGTGCCTCAGTCATGAGCCAAAAAATGGTAACTCAATTCTTATCTTGTGCTGCCCACGTTATAAACTCAATACCCAGTTTACATGTTTACGAACTGAAGCTCAATGGTAGTGAAGGGCTCTTTAATGCTGGAAAAACTCCCAGCTAATGAGTGGACAGACAGGTGACAGGGTTGGGGGGCAACAGTAGTTTTGCAGAGACCACCACACATGCTCCCTGCAGCTACATATTTAGTTTTCCACGTATAGGATGTATCTATTTTTTGGTGGGATATTTTGTTTATATTGACGCTGGTGAAGAAGTGGTTTTTTAATGATCTATCCCTTTTTTACAGTCTGTCTTACCAATTTAGATTGTAAGTTTGGGGGTTTTTTTGGTGGCAAGCTATGTTTTGCAGTTTTGAACCCTGAGCATGCTGGTTCAGGGACTTAATTGGCCTCTATTGTACTTAATAGTACTGCTCAAAGGGTCTAAAGAGCAGCAGAATGGAAAAAGCAATGTAGAAAGGCTTTGCTCAGATCTTGTTGGCCTGACTTTTCTTTCTTTGTGTTTTTGTTTGTGTTTTTTTTTTAATTTGGTGTTTTGGGGTTTTGTGTTTTGGTTTTTTTTTTTCCCTCTGAAGCTGATGACACAACTAGCAGACATTCAAATCTATTGAGTCTATACCACACTCTGTGACTGTCAGTATGAGAAATGAACTGCCTGGGAACTGATTGCAAATTACTTGTATTTTTAACCAACACAAAACAGAAAAAAAAAGGGTTCAAACTCTTGTTCTCAGTAGATTCTTCAAGAGGGCCTCTCATTGACTGTGCTGGGGGGCACTTCCATTCCTTTTGGTGACTGTCGGTTTAGGGCTGACAGTGTCTTCAATAACCTGAAGTAGTAGTAGTTCTAATGAGGGGGAAACAGCTCCCTGCTTAGAAAACATTGGCCTTTGAGGAAAGATGAAATCAAATTATGTTGCATAGCCTTAAGAAAAGGTGACTGTGTTGGTGTCATAGGAACAAACTAAATATTTATGTAAGAACAGTACAGTTTTTTAATAGGACAAGAGACAATAGGCTTGAATTTGGTAAAAAAAACATAATAAAGGAGTGTTAAGCACTGGTTTAAAATGCTGAAGGGAGCTGTGGAACTTCCATTATTTGATGTCTTCAAGAACAGGTTAGGCAGCCTCTGTCAGTAATAGCCCAAGTATAATAGATCCTGCTGGGAAGGACAGACTTAATGATCTCTTGATGTCTCTTTACAACCTTATGAATTTGCTGACAGGTGAGTAGGCTGTATGTAATTGCATCCTAGTAGAGTTCATCAAGGGCTCTCAGGCCCTTCTGGATAAAAGCCACCATACACACTTCACCATAACTGCAGTGAAGTTTTGATGCTTAAAGGAGGCTGAAGTAATCCAGTGAATGCATGAGATTGAGTTCCGTGTCACCACACAGTAAAAAAGGACAGGGAGCAGTAACATACAGAATCATTAATTTTGCAATTTTGTAGTTATCTAGAAAAAAAAATCTTCTGCAATTACAATTGTCATTCCTTCAGCGGAGGTACTTGCAGAACACTGGGAAAACATAGCTATTTATTGTGAAGAAATGTGAGGGGTTTCCCCTTAATAAATAGAAAACATTAGGGATGTAACTACACTTCTGAGTCTTTAAGGGAAAGCACTTTGATAGATCTAAAAGATAGTTTAGCCTTTGAAAATGAAAACAACAGACCTATTAAACCTGCTCTTTATACTGCATCTTTTGAGATAATAGAGTTGAAAGACACCTTCCCACACCCCTGCCATTTCTAATATAATTTTTAGAAGGAAAGTAACTTGCAGACAGGCAAGTTAGCTCTGTGCTTATGGAAGTAGCTTGTGTCTCTACATAAGTTTCCTGTTAAAACAAACTGCAAAGAAAAAAGTACCCACCTTCATGTTCTTTCAAGCAATGGGTGGCCCAGGGATATGAACTTTGTGGGGAGGTACACAGATGGCATTATACTGAGAAAATAATTTCTCACACAGTGAAAATCATCAGTGGCCCAACTCTCCAGAAAGCAGCACCAGATGCCCAGAATATTTTGGTATTCAAGTCTGTAGAATGCTCCAAAAAGAAGGAAGTGAAAGAATAGTAGCAAGTATCTTGCAAGCAATTTTGGGGATGTGGGACTTCATTTGCACATGAGTGCGACAGCTCTAAGCAGCAAAGAGCATGGTGGGAAGTGGGATAGTCCTTTTCTAATGCTCAAAGGACTGAGCAGCTGCTTTTCCACGTCATCATGGAACAGTGTCTGGTCTGCTGTCTTTATCTCTTTTGTGGAATATTCTTTCCAAAAGTAACACATAGCCTTCTTCAGAACTCTCGCTATTACCCTTGCTGTGATTCAGTGCACATGTAAAGTCAGTAGTTATTTTAGGAAGCAATAGATGAATCTGTGCATCAGATTTCAAGATACATTCTTGGGCAAGTTTTTGGATAATCCATTTATATGCAGTTAAAGTGCTTTGAAGATACAAAGTGCCACGTTACTGATAAGTACTGATTAGTCATGCAAATAAATGGTAATATTTTAATTAGGTCAATTTCAACATGACTCGTACTGTGGAAAAGAACCTATATAAACATATTAAATAGGTAATTATTACTGTGAACAACCTGTGATTAAGGGTGTTGTGTTTTAATTTTTTGAGAGGGAATAATATACATAGCAAAGTAACAATGCAAGAGAGTAACAGCCTTATAAGCTAAAAAACAATCACTAATAACCTATGTTTTTCAAAGTACACATAAAATTACAACTGAGATGTTTGTCTCTCTTCATGTCTGCTTGAGCCACAGTATAACTCTGGGTAAGTTGGGGATGCTCAAATATGTAGTGCCTGAAATGTGGCAGGCTTTCCAGTGGGTCATTCCTTGAATCTACCTATATGTCCTAGAATTGTCCTAGAAATTGCCATCACTTTTCTGCCAAGACCCTTTCATTCTTGCAGTAATTTTTTTTTCTTCTTTTTTTTTTTGGGGGGGGGGGGCGGGGGGGCGGGGGGGGGGAGGAGTGTTCTGTTATCTGTCAGCATTCTGACTGGGAGTAACAGCAAGTGACTGGGTTGTTTGCCATGAGGCCTTCTGCTCTTGTGTAGGATGTGTGTGAAGTATCGCGAGATCATTCTGTATCTACTGCATAGTCACTTCACAGTATGTGTGTGCAATTATATGTAAGGTGAACAGAAATGGAGCCCAGGATCAAGGCAGAGTGTTATGCTATATTTGTTCAGGAAGGCTTCTGAGAATTATAGCCAGATCTTTCATGTTCTTGAATACAGTTGCATACTTTTCTATGCTCTTACTTCCCTTGGAAAGCAGTATTGAGAACTTCTGTGATGAGGAATGAAGCAGACTATCAGAGTATTTTTATTGATATATCTGTGTTTATCACCTTTGACAATATATTTGTGCAATGTAGGTAATGAATGTTTTGATGGACTATGGGAATACACCTATGAAATTATTCCTTGTCTCTTTGTTTTCAGTGCCAGTACTTGTTTAGAGTCGAGTGTGCCAAAGTTAACCTTCAATTAAAAAGCAGAAGCAGCAACAGTTTACCCCATGGTAAACATTACTGTCTGCCAGTTAGTCACAATACCCAATACCCACAGTCTTTTTAATTTATGAATAAAATGCAAAGGTGTAATGTAAGTGGATTTTCCAGTCTGATTTCCTAGTTTCAGTGGAATTTACATGAGCTTTATATAAGTATTTACATGTGTATATGTCTATAGGTATACGCATACACCCATGTACTGAATTCTGTTTAAACTATTCATATAATATTTATCAGAGATGGAATGACATGGCTTGTCAACTCTGTCTTCGGAATGACTTTTCACCTTTGCTGAAAACCTTCTCAAAGAGCTTAGACTTACAAACTCTAGTCAAGGCACATGAGTCTGCTGTTGCCATATTTTCCTGTCCACACAGAGAGTCCTCTTATTTACAAAGAAGGTAAAATCAGGATCAAGTGAAAGATTTAGTGATGCAGCTCATATGTATCTTGTCACTTTAAGCTTATATGAGAGCTGTATTTCCCTTGGATTTTTTTTTTTTTGCTTTAAACTAAGAATATAAAACAATAAATTTTCAGAATCACTGAGGTTATGATACCTACTGAGTAGGTATTAAATTTTTTTCATGTCTGTCTGCACAAAGTTCAGTGCAAAACCTGTTATTAATCACTGCTGTTCTCTTTCTAGTATAAGGGTTATACTCCAATTGCAGCTTTGTCTGTCTCTGCCTTTTTAAAAAGAGGTCAAATTGACATTTAGAGTTGTGCTTTGAAAAAACCTGCTGTGACTTCATGACCTTTCTAAAACTGGTATTCTCTGCCTTTTAAATAGGGACTTTCACTTGAGGAATTTACAACAGATTTTCCTCTCAATCCTTCACACTTAGATTCTGGCTTGATTCCAGAGTGTAGAAACTAGATTTGTAATTGCCTTATTTACAAGGTAGGATTTCCCCTGTCTTTGTTTGCTTAATTTGACAGACTGTAGACTATCAGACACCACTTAACATTCTTTTAAAAATTTTTTATTTCAATTCTTTTCTAATAAAGATCAATTTATTCTTCTTAGAAACTATCATCAGAATGAACAGAAAAAGTGGATTATTCTGAATTAAATTTCTAATACCAGAGTCTGTGTTAAATTGTGGGTGTCTCAGAATGGAAGAAACTAGATAAAGTTGTGCTTAATTTGATTAGCAGAGAATTGACTTAAAATTCTTTTTTATTTTTCCCCAGGAAATTGAAGATTTGGATAAAGTTTGGGTAAAACAGTGGTCTGAGTTTCTATTCCAGGCTTTAAACAGGACTAAACCACGGTAAATATTTTAGGGAACAAACCTCTTAGCCCAAATGGCTTATGGCTTGAGACTGTGCACTAATTATTTATTTTTACCTTCAGTCTCTGCCTCTTTGATGTCTGATTGGCTCTAGAACACACACAGCCAGCACAGGGACCTTTGTCAGAAACACTTGTGCTTTCAGGGCATGTTCAAGCTTTTCTCTCCCAAACACACCACTGTGTGTCCTTCTGGATCTTGCTGTCCAAACCAGGTCCTTCCCAGTACTTCACTTTTCTCAGTCATCCTATCAGCAGGTCCTGGGCCCAGCATTCTCTTCCGGATGAGACAACTAATGGATGAGAGGGTGTAGTCTAGAGTGTTTGGGGATCAACAGGCTGTAAGAGAGATCCTGAGTGAACTGCTTGTCCTCGTATTGTCTGCAGTTATCCACAGAACATCTACCACTACAGGAAAGGGCTGCAGCAGCTCCAGGTCCTTCTCACAAGGGTGATGGTGGAGGACGAGGAGGAGGAACGATGCCTCCTCTTTGCCATGGTAAAGACTGGACCATGGCTGTAGGAGCTAGGGTGTCTGTCTTGATTATCAGGCTGTGCCAGGAGCCCTGAGTGTTGCTGAAGATCCCTGAGGAGGGTTGTAGTTCACAGCAAAGAGAAAGATACCCCAAACCAGAGGAAGTTTGATGTCTGCAGGGTCCATGCACACAGCACTATTGTCATGTGAGGTGAAAGCAGACACAGTGTGGTACCACCACTGAACCTCACCCCTACAAGACTGGCATCAGGTGGATTCCTGGCATTGGTGCCCTGGAGAATTTGTATCTGTGGCACTGGTCAGAAGGTCTGTATGGGAAAGGTCTTTCTCTTGGATGCAATACTGTTTGGTGTGTGCCGATAGAGCCTCCTCACCCTGTCTCCTCCACAGAGCATATGGGGATATGAGAGGTACAGCTGGAGAGGTCTGGTGCTTTCCTGCAAACTGCAGCATCTTCTGTTGGTAACCCTGACAGATCCTACATCAGTCTCTGCTGGTTTTGGCCAAGATGGAAACTTCTATGTGAGCATGCAGATGGCAACTACAGAAGTGTGTATTGTTTATGCAGATGATTCTCATTTCACATTCTGTACATTTAGTTCAAATGGATCCATGCATAAAAGCTAGCCCTCATCTGGAATTTGATGATGTTTTGTTGCTGTGCAATTTAGCCTTTTTTTCAAATGTCATTGTGTGAGCAGCTGGTGCTTGAGTCTGACTGCTGTGGCCGTCAGGCTTTTGTCTGTATGACTCTGCTGTAGGAGAGCACCACAGTAACTACTCGGCTGGCTGGGCTGCTGAAAGGTTGTCAGTGATGACTAACTCTGGCTGGATTTTCTAGTCCTCTCAGCCCTCTCTTTTTTCTTATCTCAAATAGATTGTGAAAATATTCCAAATGGTACATATTGACTTGTTTACAACAGTGTAACAAGCAGATCATGTATAACAGTCTGACGTACAAGTCCTTTAAAAAATGTTTGCTTCCATGGTTTCTTATTTGTTTTAATTATGGCATTTAACTGTCTGGCTGAGCTGTGTGTGCCTCTGCCCCCTGACAAGTTTTACTGTGGGAAAAAGATGTTTTATTGCCCTTTGTGGATGAATATGATATTCATACAAAACACAGACTGTCAAGACATGCACATAAATATCCATTCAAGATAATGATGATAAAAAAGGAATATACATAAATCAAATAGATCATATTCGGTAAATCCAGACAATAGTAAGGTCTGTAAAACCTACTTCATTTAGGACCTGGTCCTGCAAGCATTTATCAGTTGTATGAATATATTTATGTAGCACTGTTGACTTTTAGGACTGCTCAAGTTTATAAGATTAGTCCAAAGGCTATGGAACATGCACAGTCATTTTGTGAAATCTCAACTAGTTTAATATGTTACCATCTTCAGGCTGTGGTCATATGTATTTTCTATTTCCTAGGCAGGGGAAAGCCACCCCAGAGGTGAGTAGCTGTTTTCTGGAAACTGGCAAGTTGTGAGTGAAGGTCCCCTGGCTGCTGCCGCCTGCCTGTCTTCTTGCATTTTGGCTTTAGGAAAAGGAAGGTCATGGTGGAAAAAAGTAATTTTAACTCTAACATTGTAAAGTCTTATAAGAGTGAATACTTTTGGAAGTGTGAGGCAGTCAAGAACTAGCCCTGGCTCTTTGTGTTTCATATTTGGGTGCAACAGGCTGACTGACCTTTTATACTCCATGTAGCTTATTGCAAGGTTCAGGTGCAAAACTTCTTATAAATGAGTTTGCCATCAGGAATAAAACTTAGAGTGGCTTGTTTGGCCTCATCCACAAGCTTAAACAACCAAATAAAAAGGACTTTGCAGCTAAATCATTAGTTTGAAGCCATTCTGGTAGACAAGATTGAATTTATTAGTTTACTTACCTTTTTTTTTTTTTTTTAAGAAAAGAGACTTAAAGCGTGCCTATGTTCAATATGATTACAATGAGCATTGATAGTATTTTATATATATTCTTCTTTTATACCTTGAAGGCTTGTAAGCTGTGGTCTCTCAACAGACACTAAGCAGGAGAATCATGCTCATTCCTACACCATCATTGTTGAACTGACTGAAATGTGGAAGTCCAGATATCTCCTTAGGGAATAGTCTCATGCTTTATCATGAGCATGTGTATTATCAAAATCAGGTTTGATTGATTCCATGCCATTGAAAAATAACATATAACTGAGTTGTAAAGGAAACATGGGTACAATGAATAACAAGAGAAGAACTTGAAGAGGAAGAATGAGAACAGGAAGCCTGATCTTCAATTTTTCTGTATATAGAAAACACCTCAAGGATAAGCACATACTGTTTTGTATAAATACATTTAAAATGTATTTTGTAGGCACATATTTTCAGTGTGTTGTCATGATTGGAAACACATGTAGACTCTGAAAAGTTATGTGAAGCATGCAGAGCCCTTGGTCATCCACATAAGTAAAAGCTATGCACAGTGTATATGTGTGTAAATATTTAGCTGGAGGAACAGCCACAAAGGATCTACTTCAGAACTATCCCTAGGTCAGGAAGCCACAAATTATAGGTCTGAAATTTACCACACTGACATGTCTACATAAATAAAACCAACTGGAAACATAGGAGAGAGGAAAAACACATTTACAAATAGTATTAAATTAGAGAAGAGGAAAAATGCTAAACCCTTTTCTTGGATCTAATCAGAAGGCAGGATTATTACAGTCAGGAGTTTGCAGACTTTAGCTAAACAACTTCCCAGTGCTGAGTTTTGAGTCTTGAATTTTATTTATGTATATGCATACAATCAGGGCTTTACACATAACCATTACTTTCATAGAGGCCAAGAGGGGGCATGGTTGGATTTATTTTTTCCCTTTCCAGAAACCTTGACATCATCTTACTCCCTCTTTATCTCTGCCGAGTCTTTGGGATGGGATGATGTCATCTTCTTTATCTACCTAGTATCTACCACAATGAGCCCTTGATCTAGACCAAGGGTGTTGGTTGTTTCATGAATGCTGAATTAAGAAGCAGCCATAGGAAACCTTAATTTCTATTGCAGATAGCAACTCTTCAGCTAGAGTAAATACAACTGATACTTGTAAAACCACTGAGACAACTGCTAGTTGTCACCAGGTCTTATACAGGCATTGTTACGTCAGTCTTCTTCCAGTCCTCCCACCCCTAGCCTACGTCAGAGCAAGCTCCCAGAGCTTCTGTCCCTGCTCAGTTGTCACTCTTGCAACTTGGACTCTGCTGCAGCTGGGCTGATGGAAGCTTGGAAAAAGTAGCTGCCCTGAATGACTGGTCACTTCTCAGACCCAGATGTTCCTGGAACTGGAGTCAGCATAGCAGGTAAAATGCAATCCTTGGAACTGAAGAGTAAGAAAATGGGGTGTCACTAGGTCTGAAGAGAGAAAACAAAGTGACCATGTATGTTTGTCTGGAGTTACCTTTTCTTTCTGTCTCTCTTAAGAAATTCACTGAGCATAGGTGCAATTGACTCATGTGGAGCATTTCCACATGGTAAAGAAAGTCTAAAGGAGGGCCTCCTCCTGCTCCGACCTGGGAGGTTTGTAGTACAAATGGTGAGAATGTAGCAAGAATTGCTGCTCTTCCTAATGCAGACTTCTTGGACCTCTGCCCGTGTCCTGGGCTTCATCAACTTGGACAATGTAAGGGAAGAAGAGGAGAAGGGAAAGCATTATGTAAGTTGAGGAAACTTCCTTACTATCTATCAATGTCTGAAACTTGTAAATAACTGGGATAAAAGGAAGAGTTTTCTTGAGACTGCATGTTGTGAAACTAGAATTGAACACAGAGATTCATCTCTGTTACCTGTCTTCTCCACAAAGAAAAATATGAGGTTATTCTTTAAGTGCCTGGAAGCTGGAGGCTTGGTGTAGGGAACTCTTTCTATGGGAGAAGAAGGGGTAGGTTTAAAAAGTTTAGTTCTATCCTTCAGCTCTGCTGTAACAGATCATAAGTAGACGCTGCATATAACCCTAAGAGAAATGACTGTCAAGAATGCGTTGGCACTAAGGCTGTTAGGTGGCAGGTCTTGGGAACTGGAGTGCTGGTAGCACCTGGACCAAAAGTGTTTCTGTGGGAGGGTACCTCCTGTTCTTGCTCCAAACTGACTTTTGTATCTTTGTAGCTATGGCATTGTCATCAGCTTCATTAATTTAAAATCATGAGAGTTTGGTCAGCAATTTGCAGTCTTTGCATATTTTATTTCCTCTGGTTGAAAGACCAGCTGCTGCAGTTAATGAGGTAGATTGATCTCAACTGGCATTTAATAACAAGTACTTGTTTGGTGTGGTACCTGAGGACTGCAATCCCCACATCTGGGGATTCCTAGTGTTTTGTGAATTTATATCTGCTTTTCACAACACTTCCATCTGCAGGAGAGAATAGCAGTTGCTTTCCTTGGGTGATTTGAGGAACTGAGACAGAGGTAAGCCAAGTTTGCTCAGCACTGCAAAGCAAATGAGGGAATAGAAAACCCTTGAATTGTAAACCAGTGCTCTTCTGCAGCTGGCCTATCTTCCCTGCTGCCAATCTCCCAGCTATTCAGTGGCTGTGGATAACTGTAGTACATGGCAGTGGTCACTGCCAGTTATTCAGTCTTTGAAATGACCTCTGCTTAATGGGGTTCCTGTGCCTGCAGTAGAATCATCTGAGCTGTATTTAGTGAAGAACCTGAAAAAAATAAGTCTGTAAATTAGGCCTGAGAAAAACATTCAGCTGGATAATTCTCTGTCCAGAATGAGTTTAAATTTTCTTTTAAAATTCTTAGGCATCACTGTAATCTGTTTGGAGTGATTCCACTACCTTTTTGTGGTAACAGAAATGGTCAGTGTCTCAATCTTATTTGTTGGATTCTTCTGGATTAGAATGTGCAGTTTTTCTCACTGGAGGAGGGGAAGGAAGTGGTTTGAGCTGTGGTATGGGAAAGTTGTTTAAAGAGAGGCTCGGGGTTTGTGTTTTGGAGTGTTTCTACTGCCCACTCCATTGTGTGTGTACAAAGCACGATCTCTTTGGGGGCAAGGTATCCATACTGTTGTCACCTTCTGCAGCAGAAGGCTGAGTAGACAGCTGCACGAGACAGAGCCTCTGTTCAGTGTAATAATTGAAATTAAGCTGTTATCTCCTACAGGTTTTGGTAGTAACATTTCTATGTGACCCTTATTCTAAAATGTCTGCCTACTTAGTTCCCTAAATCTTTTTGGCTATATGTAATGTTCCTTTTGGATTTCTCCAAAAGGAGAGAAATATGTGATAAGGCAGGATTGGGAAAGGACACTTTAATATTTGAGTACTGTTTGTGCAAGTAAAAACTGATTGTAACTTTCTTGAACACCTTATATAACTGTAATCTTTAACATTTTATCCATATGAATGCTGTTCCTACATATCCAAATTCTACCATGCTTTGGTTTGATAGAGCTCATGGAGTCATGCATGCACAGAAACTAGATGTCTTATTAGTTCTGTATGCAAGCCTAGTTCCTTGCTCACCTCTGCTGGAGTAGGGCACTCCACCAGCTGTACATTCTGCTCTTTAAATTAGACTTCATCCAAAACTAATGCAGTTGGACTAGGAAGAGTGCTGCTGATAGAAATCTGCCATGGTCCAATGAGTAGTTAATAGTTAAACACATTGTAGACTATGGAGGCTGGGTCATACTGTAGTTCAGATTTTTTTATGTGGGGTTAGTCTGCAGAGAAACCTTGAATTGCTACAGTTGAGTGTTTCTGGTAGACAGTCTATGGGGTGGGGGGAGAAAGAAAGGCTTTTGTAAATTGACTGCTGGACAAGTATATGTTTAATATGTGCATGCATGCCTAGTATCTATTAAAAAAGTGCGGCTTCCTGGGAGAAGAGAAGAGCAGCTGTTCTGCATATGACTGGGGCATGGTGCTGCTTCCCAACAGAGCCTGACCCCTGTCTTCTCCTGCCAGGTGTCACCAGCCCCAGAGCACAGGACAGCAGAGTCCTGTTACCTCATGCAGTGTCCTGTTACCCCTGGCCCCTGCCCTGGCTTTGAGGTGAAATTGTTATTGTTGCTTTTCTTATTACTGTTAATCTTTCAGCTCAGGATTTCTGAGAAAGCTAACATCAGTACTTAATCTATAGAGATTTTCCTCCTGAGGATGGACAAAGTTTTCAGTTTTAAAGATTGCTAAGTAAAAAGTGTTTATAAAAAGAAATCATCCTGGATAAAATTTTCATTCCAGATGTTAGGGGGAATGACAGGGAAAGCATTGTATCTTTCATATTGAGTAATTTAGACAAGTGTAGGAACTACGGTGACTTCAGATTTCCTGCTCTGCTCTGCAGTGATGCAGCCTCACATTGAATATTGTGTGCAGTTTTGGGCACCACAATATAAAGAAGATGTTAAGCTCTTACTGTCTAAAGGAGGGCCACAAAGATGGTGAAGGGTCTTGAGGGAAAGCTGTATGAGTAGCAGCTGAGGTCACTTGCTGTGTTCAGCCTGGAGAAGAGGAGACTGAAGGGAGACCTCATTGCAGTTACGACTTCCTCGTGAGGGAAAGAGGAGTGGCAAGCACTGATCTCTTCTCTGTAGTGACTGGTGATGGGACCTGAGGGAATGGCCTAAAGTTGTGTCAGAGGAGGTTTAGGTGAGATATCAGAATAAGGTTCTTTACTCAGAGGGTGGTTGGACACTGGAACAGACTCCCCAGGGCAGTGGTCACAGCCACAACCCTGCCAGAGTTCAAGAAGTGTTTGGATGATACACTCAGGCACGTGGTCTGACTGTTGGGAATGGTCCTGTGCAGGGCTAAGGGTTAGATTTGATGATCCTTGTGGGTCCCTTCCAACTTGGTGTATTCTGTGATTCTGTGAAATTCAGCATCAGTTTGCTAGTTAAGAAATCAAATATAGCAACTTTAAAAAGTGGACTGAAATGATATGTGAATGTATGTTGAGAGAAAAGAAGAGAAGCAGCTAAAATTATAAGCTGTTTGAAATGGCATCAAGGCTGTTTCATTGTGGCACTAGTAGAAACAAATCAAGTAAGATTTTAAAAAGTACCAATATTAAAATGAAAAGGTGATATATGTAAACAGCAAATTACAACAGTCTATTAAAATAGGATGATTGTCAAAAAAATGTGTGTCATATCCAGTAGAAAAATGGAAAAGACCATTAGTTTTGATAAAGTCTTTTTTTGTTTGATTGGTAAAGTCATAAAATATGGACTGGGGAGGAGGTCACACCAAATTGAAGATCATTAGAAGCAGAATCCAGAGAAAGACTTTGATACTGTTTGAATTGTAAAAGAAATAGAAACAGATAACAAGACTATAAGAAACAGTATTATATGAGCCCTTGTACTAAATGGTTCTTGAGGAGAGCCTTTTTCTTCCTTTTTTTTTTTTGGTGTGTGTATGTAGGACATCTAAGGAACTCCCTCAAAGTGAGCTATTCTAAGACTGTATTTTAAGACAAAATAGTAAATAAGTAAAAATAGTTTGTAGATCTGCAGTGCCTGGAAGCATTCATGGAGAATTCTATAGCAACCTTGAAAAGGAAATGCTAAAGTAGATACTGTGGCATGTAATTTATTAGCTGAATTAGCTACAGGGTACCAAAGGAATAAGAAGAGGCAAGTTAATAACCAAGTGAATTCACAGGTATCAAGGGAGACTAATACCAACTTTGTTTATTGGGGGGTAAAGATGACACTTTTCAGAAACCCAGCATTCTTTGGATTTATGAGCCAACCTGAACTGAAGGTGCATCCAAGTGGTAGGGAATGTTGTGCCATAGGTGTGGTAGTTCAGATGAGTGCACTTCTGAAGCAAATATCCACATCATCTGCATTTGCCTTTCTGTAGTTCACATGGCAGACTGATCTTGTCATGACTCTTATACAAAATGAGTCCTTTGAATCCTTCTAATAAAATTAACCAAGTGTATTCCAGGAGTGTACTGCTAATCAGTCCATGGGACTGGACTACTGATACTCATTTACAATACTTGTGTGCGTGCAAGGTCTTTGACACTGTGCATTTTCCTCTACAAATGTGCTGTGAGCTTACTGCAGTGCTTGCCCACATCTATATCAGCGCAGCAGAGTTGGATTTCCAGAAAATTTTGGCAGGAGTATTGCCAAAGACTTGTGACAGCTAGGCAGCTACATCTCTTTTGTGGGCTACCAGCTAATTAAATGACAGGAAGTATAGGTCAAAAACAAGGTATGGAAAAGGGAAACTAGAGTTTGAGTGCATTGGAGCTCCTCATCTTCAAAAAGAAGTTTGAGAGGTAACATGAAAGTTATGATTGGCACAGAGATGGTTACAAGAAGGCACTGAATACCCATCCTTTCCACAAGAAAACTGATATGCACCATTTATTAAAACAAAACAGTCAAACAAAAACCACAACCAAAACAAAAAAAAATCAACCAAACAAAGCCCAGTGTGCTGGTTTAAAGGTAAACTAACAGGAGAAATGAACTCAACATGAGAGAGATTATAAGTCAGAGCTACAATTTAATGATAATATTACAATAAATACACTGACACAAAGGAAAATTGCTTTCAACTCACAAAACCCAGCAGTATAACCCAGTGTCCTGGGGCACAAACCCAAAAGGGTTTGTTAGCTCTTGTGCTGAGACCCGTGTGGTGCCCCTGAGTCCAACGCAAAAGGAAGTGAAAAAACTTGTTGGTGCAGGCGAGGGCTGTAGTCTGGTCGAGAGTGGTGATCTCCTCCTGTTGAGGTCCTGCTGCTCCTCTGGATCCAACAAAGGGTTCCAGAGGTTGTCTTACCCATCATTTATGTACCCTCAGGGAGCACACAGTCCCTCCCACAGGGTGGGGACTCACACAATGGGTGATTAACTCTGGGAGTCATGGGGTATCCCTGAACCGTTGATGGCACATAAGCAGCCACCCCCCCCAGGCTGGGTGGGAAAGTGCTAATGACTCCCTGGGCAGCTGCTGCTAATGGTCCATTGTCCTTGGGGAATGAATAGAGGGGGTAGAATACACAGCTTTGATCACCCCACACACAGTGATAACTGGTCCCACCTGCTGAACTAGGACACCCAACAAAGATGGCAGTAAATTTAAACAAAAAGGAAGTACTTTTTCACATACTGCATGATTAAATTCTGTGAGTTAATGTGGATTTCATTTTGCTGAATGGTATAAATGGGATCAAAAACCAAAGAGAAAAGTTTATGGGAGGACAGGCTATTGTGAAATATTGCCTATGATTAAGCTCTGCAAATTTTCCTTCAGGATATGCCCAGACTGTGGAATAGAAGAATTCCTCACATAGGCCTCACTTGAAATAATAATCCATGAGATCAATTTTCTTCAGCTTGTTATTGAAGATGCAGGTGCCTCATCTCTGAATCCCCTGGGGACACCCAGATTATCCATACTTCTTTTTATGTAGCAGTCTTGGGTCAAACTCTTCAGAAAGTGTTAGGGATGCAATTGACACACGTGTTATTTTCTAAAATCATCTTGCAATATCCAAGAGAACTTGCTTTAATTTTGGAGATCCTGCTGGTGCTGTGAAGGTTTGCACAGGGCCTCTCAACCTTGCATACCACCTACAACCTCCTTTGCAGTCTTGCTGTAGTTTCTAGCTGAGGGAAGTGGCTGGCTCATATTGTGTGTGTCAGTCTTGGGAACAATGTTGACCTGGATATTTGGGACAAAGATCAGTGGCAGCAGGAAGGTGGCACAGGGCAGGTAGAGGGGTGTTATTCAAAGGACTAAGATGAGCAAGAACACCTCTAGGGTATGTTGATAATTTCTGACTGTGAGAAACACCAGGGGTGTTACAGCTGTGGTTACAGATGGGACAGCAGACTGTAGCATAGTAAGGGAATTTCTTTAAAGTCATAACAGTCAGAGAGCTGAAATTGGAAGACTAGGTAGATAGGTGTCCTGGTAAGCTGAGACTTCCCAGAAAGTTGTGGAAAACTCCTCAATAGGTATGATGCTCTTCTAAATTCCAAAGGTCCTTTGAACTTTGCAGCAAAGCACTGGTGCAGGCTCATGGAGAAAACATGTGTAGCAAAGCAGGAATCTGTACCATTGACTTGTCTAATTGCATCTTCTCTTTTGCCTTCCCACTTCCCCTTTTTCACTCTTTCTGTAAGCATTCACCCTTGTTCCCCTCCATCTCTTTGTTTTTGAACAGACAAGGAAGTCTTCTATTACGGGAACTGCTGGAACTTATAATGCATGAGCATGAAGAGATTGTTGCAGTGCTGCTAAGTTCAAAGCCTTACATAGCAAGTTATTTGGGTTTCAGCAGGTGTTTCTAGTGGTGGAACAAATGCATAGGAGTAGTGGTGAGGTTGGCGAGCTCAGAGCCCTGCTTGCTGAGCCACAGAGGTGGAGGACATAGAAGGGCTTTTCATCTGCTTTGTTTCCAACAGCTAGAACATTTGTGCTTTCATAGAATAAAATTATAAAATCATTTAGATTGGAAAAGACCTCCAAGATCATTGAATCCAACCTTTGACCAAGCACCACCTTGTCAACTGGACCAAAGCATTAAGTGCCACGTCCAGTGACTTCTTGAACATCTCCAGGGATGGTGACTCCACAGTCTCCCTGAGCAGCTTGTTTCAATACTTAACCACTCTTTCAAAGAAGAAATTCCTCCTGATGTCCAGCCTGCCCCTCCGCTGGCACAACTTGAAGCCATTTCCTCTTGTCCTGTTGCTAGTTCCCTGATGGAAGAGGCTGACCCCCACCTGGATGCGAACTCCTTTCAGGTAGTTGTAGAGAGTGATAAGGTCTCCCCTGAGCCTCCTTTTCTCCAGGTTAAACAACTCCAACTCCCTCAGCCACTTCTCATGGGACTTGTGCTCCAGACCCTGCACCAGCTCCACTGCCCTTCTCTGGACATGCTCCAGCACCCTGGCTTTCTTGTAGTGAGGGCTCAGAATTGGACACAGTACTTAAGGTGAGGCCTCATCAATGCAGAGTACAGAGGGACCATCACTTCCCTACTCCTGTGGGCCATTGCTTTTGAAACAAGTCAGGATGCCATTGGCCTTCTTGGCCACCTGGGCACACTGCTGGCTCATGTTCAGACAGCTATCCAGCACTCCCAGGTCCTTTTCCACTGGGCTGCCACCCTTTCCCAAGCCCGTTGTGCTGCATGGGGTTGTTTTGACCCAGGACCCAGTACTTCACCTTACTGGACCTCATACCATTGGCCTCAGGTCATTGATCCAACCTGTCAAAATCCCTCTGCAGAGCCTTCTTACCCTCCAGCAGATCAACACTCCACACAACTTACTGTTTTCCATGATCTGACTGAGGGTACACTTGATCCCCTCATCTATATTGTTAGTAAAGATATTAAACAGGACTGGGCCTTGGGGAACCCCTCTTGTGATCAGATCCAGCTGGGTGTAACTCCATTCACCACCACTCTCTGGACTCAGTCATCCAGTCAGTTTTAACCCAGTGAAAAGTTCACCTGTCCAAGCCAAGAGCAGCTAATTTCTCCAGGAGAATCCTGGGAGCTACAGTATCAAAGGCTTTGCTGAAGTCCAGGTAGGCTACAGCCAGACCCTTTCCCTCATCCACTAGTTGAATCACCTGATTATAAAAGGAAATCAAGTTGGTCAAGCAGGACCTGCCTTTCACTAAATCTGTGCTGGCTGGGCCAGATCCCTTGATTGTCCTGTATGTGCCCTGTTTTCATACTCAAGATACTCTGCTCCATGACCTGCCCTGGTACCAAGGTCAGGCTGACAAGCCTGTAGTTTCCTTGATTCTATTTCCAACCCTTTTTCTAGATGGGCATCGCATTTGTTAACTTCCAGTCATCTGCAACCTCCCTGGTTAGCCATGACTGATTATAAGTGATGGAGAATGGCTTGGTGAGTCCTTCCACCAGATCCCTCAGTACCCCTGGGTGAATCCCATCTGGCCCCATGGACTTGTGTCTAAGTGGCACAGCAGGTCAATCTACTTCCTCCTGGATTGCTGGGTTTTTTCTACTCCCCACCCCTGTCTACGAGCTTAGGATCTGGTTGCCCTGAGGATAACTGGTCTTTCTCTTAAAAGCTGAGGCAAAGAAGGCAGCCTTTTTGTCATCCTTGGTGACAATGTTCCCCTCTGTGTCCAGTAAAGGATGGATTTTTTTCATCCTTCCTTTTGTTATTAATGTATTTATAAAAATCCTCTTTATTACCTTTCAGAACAGTGGCCAGATTGAGGGCTAGCTGAGCTTTCACCTTTTTAGTTTTCTCTCTACATGAACCTAAAGACATGCTTATACTCTTTCTGAGTTACCTGCCCCTTCTTCCAAAGATCATAAACTCTTGTTTTTACCCTGAGTTGCTGTGAGTGTCCCCTGTTCAGCCAGGATGTTTGCAGGGGTACTTGCTCAAAGACTGACCAGTTCTGGTATAAAAGGAAAACAAATTTCTGCTTGTGGTGATGGGCCTGAAAATTGGAGTTGACATCATCATAGATAACATTGTCTTTTTAACCAAGGATTATTTGAAAGACTGCCTGAGAGTTGGTTAAGCAATCACTCCTTAAAAAGAACCCAGGGATATCCTCAGTGTGCCTGCATGGGAAAATTGCACAGAATTGCTGTCATTAGCAAAGTAGAAGTGTTGGTAGATGTATCACACAAGTTCTTAGAGTTTTGTATGGTTTTGTTTAGTCAGGGTGCAATCTAGTCATAACATTTGCACATCCCTCTTATATACAATGGGCTTAACACTGAGCTGTCTTTCTTATGATGTTTGGATATTTCCCAACTTCAGCCTTTACCAAGATGAAGTACCCTGTTGAGGCACATGTGAACCTAGAAGAAAATGACTCAGTAAAAATGGAACAGCAAGTCTCAAATGTATTTCTTGAAGCCTAGTGCTTAGGTACATAGGGGCCTATTCAAAACACACAGAGAGAGATTTTAACCACTAGACCACAGTGACTCAAACGTTTACTAAAATGTATTGCCAAAAGCTTTTATTCCCTTCTCTCACCTTATTATGAGTGATTGCTGAGGATGAAAAATGCAAATAAGTTGAGGGAGTGGAATAAGGGTAAAAATCATATCTGGGCAGAAAGGATGACTGGATAGCAGCCTTCACCCTCCTCACCCTTTGTAGACTTGCTGCTGTGCCTGGGACAAATGCTGTTGGGGAGGAAGAGAGAGAAAGAGGAAGTAGCTATCATGGATGCTTTGCAACCTCAGCAGAAAATGCTGATGAGTAACTGCAACCATGAGGCTGAGGTCGGTGCTCTTCCTGGTGAATGTGTTGACGTGGTCTCCTTTGCTTCTTAGAGCTGTGAGAGCTCAGCAGTCAACTTCTCTTAGCCCAAGGATGCCCACAAAGCAAATAAGCTGGGAGAGAATTTGTTTGGGCAAATTCAATTAATTCTAATGAATACAGATGATGTGCGTATACCTGATGATAGTATCATTTGAAAAGCCATTATTTGATAAATAGATGTGCAAACAACAACAACAAAAAAGAAACAAAACAAAAAACCCCCAAAAACCCCAAACAACTGAAACATAGTCCGGCTTAAAAAACCCCAAACAACTGAAACATAGTCCGGCTTAAAAAACCCCAAACAACTGAAACATAGTCAGGCTTTTCTTACCACTGTTTCAAAATCAACCTTTTGCCAGTTACAGATTTCTGAAAGCTACATTTCACATGGCTGTATCATAACAGTGTTTGAATTTAAATGGAACTCCAGTGACTTTAAAATCTATTTGAATCCAATGCACTCTCCGTGACTTGTATACAAAGTGATTAAAGTTTATTGATGAATTGCAGATGGATTGTTGAATTTGATAACATAAATCAATGGCTGCATTGGCTTTTTATCTGTTTATCTTACAACTAGAATGGGGGATCCCTGTTTTGGGTTCTTCATAAGTAAGTAGATGAGCTAGCCTTCGGAATCTCAGAGCACAAACCTAGAAATATTTGAAAAAGGAAATTTGAGATATGTGAAAATGTTTGTTTGTTTTTGTCTTTTGGTTTTTATGTTTTTTTTTTCCTGGAAGACATCCAAGCACTTTAAGATATCCTAACTTTCAAGAAATATAATAGATTTTTCCTTTTTAATTTCTGCTTTTGCTAAATGACCTTGTATTTAGGATAGAAATTGTTGAGTGAGCATGCAAAAAATGTGCATGCTGTAGGTTTATTTTTTCTGCTTAAATTTTTTCTTATGAAGAAAAATGTTGCATCTAGCAACATCCCTCTTTTCTCAAATAATTTTTAAACACCAGATAGTTGGATAAGGGCTATATACCTTTTTCTGTGTATGAAAAAATATACTTTAAAAACTTTCAGTTTGGAAAACTTGACAGAACAGCTGCAATACATGAATGAAGGGAAAGGATGTTAGGGGGATGTTTGGATCATGAGAAACTTCTAAAGGAGCACATTTTTTTGAAATGGCATAGTCTTAGTTCATTATCATATTGCTGACAACAATATTTTATAGCTGGATTTTAACATAGATTTTTGCATATGTGCAGAAGTACACAGGCTGTCCTAAACTTGTGTTTGTGTTCATACATACCCCGCTTTTTGAAAATGTATGCATCTATTTACTTCTGGGAAGACTTTTAAAGAAATTCACTACAGATTTGTGGATGATTTGCTGGTCAGAGGTAGGTTTGGATCTAACAGACAATGACAGGCTTACTGCATCACCTAGGCAGGAGGTCTCAGTCCAACCTCCTGTTCACAGCAGGCTCAACTATGAGCTCAGACCAGCTCACTCAGGGCTTTGACCTATCAGGTCCTGAAAACTTCCACAGATAGAGACTGCTACCTCTCTGGGTGACTGGTCCCATTATCCTCATGGGGAAGGAGGTTTTCTTTATATTCAGTTTAAAGCTCTTCTGTTTCAACTTCTGCCTGTTTTGTCTCATCTTTTTGCCACTGCGAAGAAGCCCATTTCTGTTGTCTTGCTGACCTCATAGGCGGTAAAGGGCTGCTGTTAGAGGGCCCCTGAAGCTGACTGTGTTCTGAGCTGGAAATGTTCCAGTTCCACAGCTTCTCTGGACAGAACCAACCAACTCCAAACATCTTGGTATCCACTGCTGAGCTTGTTTCTGTTTGTCACAATCTTTCCTATATTGGAAGTATGTGCCCCAAACTGGATACAGTCTTTAGATGTGGTTTAAAACAAGCAGAGGGGTATAATCATGTCCTGGCAGTGCTTCCATCTGTGTAGCCTACTGGCCATTTTGTGAGCCCACAGCACTCTCAGTACATCTGGAACACTCAGTTTCTGTCACTGTCTTAGTGATGAAGTTGTCCATGCCAAAATTTACAATGGGAAGCTGTTGCAGGCTTTCTGGCAGGCATTTTAAACATATACAGCACAACAAGCAGCAGTAGTGTTAATGTGACTGGAACTGCTGAAGGCTTTTTATCAAAGATGAAAGGAAAGCAGGGGCATAAGGTCTTGTGAGAAACAACTATGAAGCAAAGAGTGGGATTTAGGGTTCTGTACAGATGTTATAGTCCTTGATTAGTACAGTGCTTTAATAAAACTAGTCTCAAGCATAAGTTTGGTAACTGTTTGTTTTCAAGATGTTTAAGCAATTTTCTGATAACTTTAAAAGTGTACTACTTCTTTTCTGATAATGCTGTCCTTACAAAGATAGCTCTTATGCTTCCCGCTTGTGAAGCAGGTAATCTGAGAAACTCTGAACACTTTAGAGGAATTAATTGTTAAATTTTCATAAAATTCCTCCAGTGTAGGTAATTACAGTGTACCTCCTTTAAAAACAGTGGAGGTAAAGCTCTGGAGAGGTGGATTCAAAGTCAAGTGGTAAGTCAGTGTCAGAGTCAGGGCTGGAGTCCTTGAGTGCTCATTCCCTGCTCAAAGGCTGCCAGTCCCATGTTGTCCATCAGCAGTTTAGTTTCAAAGTCTCACACTGGGATTTACCCAAGTGGAAGAGGTAACTATGCAGCTGATTTCTCCCCCTTGCCAATAAAGCTCCCACCAGATTGACTTGATTTGAGGAAGAGAAAAATACAATACTGAAGTGATGTGTATAAAACCCCACCGTTGTCTCTGAGTGTTGAGGGGATGGTTAATGCTCTCGGTTTCAAATTCACTTCAATAAGTGAACTAGAAAAGAAACTCATCCAGGAAGCTGGAACATCTTTACTACTTAGAACGAAAATTTTATGGTAGTGGAAGTCAGTAGCTTTTAATCATAAATATTAAGTGACAACAACAACTGGTTTACATGTAACAGATGGGTTTGGCAAGTATGAATCACACCGGTTGACAGAGACTCATCCTACTTATGGTCTCTACAGCCTGTGACAGCAGTCCTGTTGATAAGTGATATGTTATCTGCTTTCAGTGGCTTTCTTGTACCTTTTGGTACATCCATCAGTTACTTATTTGGCTGAGTAGGCAACGGAAAGTTCAGATGATACCTTACTTTCCTGTCTGGTGAGAAATAAAAACTCACAGAGCATTTTTGAAGAAAAAACCCCAGTGTCTAATGGGATGGTATTGCAAATAAAATGCAAACTAGGTGATGTTTTCTTTTCCTGTGACAACTGCTGCTCAACTCAAGGAGAAAATTCAGAGGCTATGTCTTGATTTTTTAACCAGACAGATATGTTTTCTGCTGTGCAATTCCCAGCTTCAATGGATTTGAAATCTGCTGTAGGAGCACAATGGAAAAGTAGCATAACTTTCCTGCTTTCACCAAGTTTCACTTATCTCTAAGAGCTGCCCTCATGTTCCTGGCATGTATTATTCTGGTTATTCTGCTTCCAGCAATTCTTTACTTCCTCACAGGGAGCTTGCCAGATAAATGGGATTTGGAAATTCCTAAAGGTTTGTGGTCTCTGCCCTCTCCCAAGTTTTCTTGTGTACTTGTAGCCATGTCAGCAGGAAGTCCCTTTGGAAATCTCTCTTCTGCTGCATCCTCCCATACCTCCCTGGGTGGAAGCCTACTGATTTCTGCAGATTGCATTTGCAAAATTATATAGATATATTTTTTTAACTCTCTGCATCGTTTATCCTACTGCAACTTTTACTCCTGGGCTGTGCAGCATCTACCTCAAAAGTCAGTGAAAGTCTCTTACTCTTTGCCACTGCTGTGGCAATAAGAACCTAATAAAACTAAGATAATAATCTTCTTAAGCCATGAAATTTGCCATGAATGTTTCAAACTAATGTTCCTGGAAAGTACCTCATTTACTGCTCTCTGCACATAGAAAATCACTATATGATAGAGTAATATTTTCAGTTCTGCACCAATTTCCACACTCAGTTCACTGAAGCAGTGAGTTCCAAATACTGTGCTTGAACCCACTTCCTTTTTTTTTGCTAGCTTTCATTGTTTGTTCATTCCTTTTTTGTTTTATAAGACTGAAAAAGAGTTGTGTTTTCCTTATATATAAATCATATTCTAAAATATTTATGTTGAATCACTTATAAGTTATGCCACACTACAAAGCATTGCTTGTATTAAAATCCATATTTGTATTAAAATCCATCTTCTGTCAAGAGCTTTTTTCCCCCTGGCTGTTCTTGACCATTCTTTCCGCTCTTTGTTCTTGAGTCTTCAGATTCTTTCTATTGTTTGTTGGCGATGGTTATGTTTCATCATATTCCACACAAAACCGCCATTGATCTAAACAAAAGTGTTCTTAAATTCATTATGTTATTCACTATTCTTTTCCTCATTTTGTTCTGTTTTTGACTACAGCTGAACATTAAGCAGAAGCTGTCTTTGAACTTGTTGTACATCTCCTCTAAGTTCATTTGCAGCAATAGAGCTATTAAGTAAATCAGCTGAGTACTTTCCACTTCAAGTGTTACTAATGGAAATTTAGCAACTAAGGTGCACATACTTTTGTCTTACTGTGCATCTTGAAATGATACATTGGAGAGAAAAGTTTACAGACATGGCTTTCCTTAGATTCAGCTGTTCAAGGGTGATGTCTGTCTTGACTGGAAGTGGTCGGAATGAGCCAGATCTGTCTACATTGTCACAAGCTCTGAGGTGGATGGACTTTGAATGCATTGTACTGGCACATCCTTGTTCCACAAAGATTAATCTTTGTAGAAAAATATCCACTTCTGCGTGTGTCGAGGTACTTAAAACAACACATGTTGCTCTGTGTGAACAAACCTTTCAAGTTACTCCCTGAAGACTGACATGAGTCATCTGTCAAGATCACTAGAGAGCCCTATAATTATAACAACTGGCATTTGTGGCACCACCAAGACCCAAATTAAACTTTTTCTGGGTGTCCTACAGGTGGCACTGTAATTTCAGCATCATGAATAGTAAAGCACTGTCTCTTTTACCCAACGCTGGACCCTGGAATTTTGCTGGGAGACAGATCTGAAGAAATGAAGGAGAATCCTTTTGCAGCAGAATCCCTGCATCCTGCTTTGAGGAAACTGGTCTGTAATATTCCAGTGAGTCAAAAAGGAAGAACTCTCTTCAAAGCATACAATGATCTGTCTTATTTTTAGCTTTGCCTATCACTTTGAAGAAGATGAAATTTAATGGAGTGCATGCACTGTCATTATAGACTAATGAGATCTGCGAAGTAAGTAGAGCTGTAGAAAGAGTAAGGAAAAGTTATTTAGATGTTTGTGCTATAGTTTGATGGTTTTTCATTCTTGAAGTCCACATACTCATGGCTGATGCTGTTGAATAGACAAGTCAGAAAAGTACTGAAAACTACAAGATTCTGACTTAATTTTGTTTGTTCCCCAAGCCTAGTAAAAATGTAACTTATAGAGCATGTCTCTCATATTTTTAATAGGGTTATTAATTTTGGTCTACCACTGCATCAGTTAGTCTAAAAGGAAATGTGTGAACTAAAGGCGGTTGATTTGAAACCATCAGACCCATATGCTTGTCTGCAAATCTTGCTGTCATCCCTGCTTGGATGGGATTTCCTGGGACACACCTTGCAGGTGACTGAGAAAACACAAACTGGCAGCATTTCATTCTCCATCCTTCCTTTTCTCCAAAGGGTTCCCTGGCCTTGGTGTGGCTTGGTTCAGGCTGCCCTGGGTTCTTCCACCACCTGGGATCCACGATTGAACTCTGGGGGCTCCCAGAAGATTGAGTCTGTGTCCTAGTTCAGCTGGAGGGACCAGCTAACCCTGTGTGGTGGTGATCAAACCTGTGTATTCCACCCCCTCTATTCATTCCCCAAGGACAATGGGCCATTAGCAGCAGCTGCCCAGGGAGCCATTATCACTTCACACCCAGCCTGAGGGGGGCGGAGCTGCTAATGGGCCATCAACAGCTCAACAACCCCTGGCTCCCAGAGTTAATCACCCATTGTGTGAGTCCCCGCCCAGGGGGAGGGACTGAGTGCTCCCTGAGGGTACATAAGTGGTGGGTAGGAAGACCTCAGGACCTTCTCGTCGGATCCAGAGCAGCAGCAGGACCTCGACAGCAGGAGATCACCGCTCTCGCCCAGACCACAGCCCTCGCCTGCACCAACAGGTTTTCCTTTTCCTTTTGCTCTGGACTTGGGGGAGCCACAGGGGTCTCAGCAGAAGGGCAAACAAACCCCCTTGGGTTTGTGCCCCAGGACACTGGGTTATACTGCTGGGGTATTGTGAGTTGAAAGCAATTTCCTTTGTGTATCAGTGTTGTTATTGTAATATTATTATTAAATTTTAGCTCTGACTTATAATCTCTCTCGTGGTGAGTTCATTTCCCCTGCTGGTTCACCTTCAAACCAGCACATCTTTTGGCGCCCAACGTGGGGCACGAGAGAGAAGTCAGAACTACAATTTCATTTTGTGTATTTGGGTACAGAAACTCCCTGACTACCATGTTGCTTGATGTATTCATGTGGATGGTGTATCTGGGCCTGTTCATATTTCGACACATGGGGAACCATGTGCCTGTTTTGATGCTCTCTTTAATACCAGGGAGAAGGATCAAAATTGCTTTATTAATATACTATGTTTATGTTGTCATAACATCAGAAGCAATGAATTTCATTGTGAATGTATATTCAGTCTGGTCTGCCTGTCCTGGTTTGGGTTGTTACCTCTGGGGTCTCATTAAAAATAGCACCCAGACTGTGGGGAAAACAGGCGGAGATGGTTACTTCCACCTTTTCACCTCTGCTACAACAATCATTGAAAATATTGAGCTTCCTTTTGATGTTAGGGACAGCATAATCCTGCTGTTAGTGTTGCTTTGTCTCCTCTGTACTGTATACACCATGTTTAGGGTCAGAACTGGGCTCTCTAAGGAGACTTGCTGGAGGCCTGCCCTGGGAGCGGATGATGTTGAGTGGCACGGGAAGTGGGAAGATATGGGCCAGTATTTGGAGACCTTCTCTCCTCAAATGATCTGGAAATTCACCCCGGAACAACTGCAGGACCCTGCCAAAATGCTAAGCTATGTGAAAGGAAGATGCTCTGGTAGTCCCAGAGATGTGCAGCTCACAGCAACCTGCTGGGCCCTGGCCACTGCCTACCGCACACTGCTTGGTGTGGTACAGCATCATCAGGAGGAGGAGAAAAGGAGCAAACCCACCAGCACCATGTCCACCCAGACCATGACTGAGCCAGAGAGGAAGAGAGATACATCAACTAGCGCCATGTCCACCCAGACCATGACTGAGCCAGAGAGGAAGAGAGATACATCAACTAGCGCCATGTCCACCCAGACCATGACTGAGCCAGAGAGGAAGAGAGATACATCAACTAGCGCCATGTCCACCCAGACCATGACTGAGCCAGAGAGGAAGAGAGATACATCAACTAGCGCCATGTCCACCCAGACCATGACTGAGCCAGAGAGGAAGAGAGATACATCAACCAGCGCCATGTCCACCCAGACCATGACTGAGCCAGAGAGGAAGAGAGATACATCAACCAGCGCCATGTCCACCCAGACCATGACTGAGCCAGAGAGGAAGAGAGATACATCAACCAGCGCCATGTCCACCCAGACCATGACTGAGCCAGAGAGGAAGAGAGATACATCAACCAGCGCCATGTCCACCCAGACCATGACTGAGCCAGAGAGGAAGAGAGATACATCAACCAGCGCCATGTCCACCCAGACCATGACTGAGCCAGAGAGGAAGAGAGATACATCAACCAGCGCCATGTCCACCCAGACCATGACTGAGCCAGAGAGGAAGAGAGATACATCAACCAGCACCATGTCCACGCAAACCATGGAGGAGCCAGAAGGACAACAGAAACCGATAGCAGTTGCCCCTGTCCAGAAAAGAAAATCAAAGACCAAATCAGTTCGTATAGTGCATGACGAGGAAGAGTCAGGACCTTCATCTCAAGCAGAAGAAATGGAGCCAGAAATAATCACCCGGTCCCTATCCCTGGGAGAGCTGCGTGAGCTCCGGAGAGAGTTCACACGACAGGCAAATGAGTCCATCTTGACCTGGCTACTTCGAATCTGGGATGCTGCAGCCAATGATACAATTCTAGATGGGAGTGAGGCAAGGCAGCTGGGATCCCTGTCTCGAGATGTTGTCATTGATCAGGGCATTGGAAAGAGACAGGAAACTCTCAGCCTCTGGCGGCGACTGTTGTCAAGCGTGAGGGAGAGATATCTTTGTAAGGAGGACCTCCACGTACAGCAAGGACAGTGGAACACGATGGAACAAGGTATCCGGTGCTTAAGGGAATTAGCCGTACTGGAGATAATCTTTTCAGAGGATGAGAGATTCCCTAAAAGTCCAGATGGTGTCCAGTGCACATCCCAGATGTGGTTAAAATTTGCACGACTTGGGCCAGAAATGTATTCTCGCTACCTTGCAACATTGCAGTGGAGAGAGGGAGAAGACAAGGTGGGTGCACTGGTCAGCAAACTCAGGATTTATGAAGACACTGTCACTGCTCCATTACGAGCCCATGTCTCAGCTGTGGAAACAAAACTGGCTGAACTGGAAGAGAAGATTAAGGAAGGACTCTTCCATATCTCTCCAGAACAAACAAGAGTCTCCGCCATCAGAAGCAGGCGTCTCCCAGCTAAGGAGAAAGGGTACACTCCACGCAGCAATCTGTGGTTTTACCTCCATGAGCATGGAGAAGATATGAGGAAGTGGGATGGGAAACCCACCTCTTCCTTAGCAGCTCGGGTACGTGAATTGCAAAGAGGCACAACTAACACAGGCAATTCTTCAAGGTTGAAGGCTGCTCCGGTCTCTCGTGGGCAAGGCTCCAGACAGTATAGGAATGATGATGTTATGCCTGATCCTCTTGAAGGAACCTCCCGGTCATATTCACAGGGAGAGCGCAGTGAATACCATGACCAGAACTAGGGGGGCCCTGCCTCTAGCCAGGTAGAGGAGAGGGACAATCGGGTTTATTGGACTGTGTGGATTCGGTGGCCTGGCTCATCAGACCCACAGAAATACAAAGCTTTAGTGGACACTGGCGCACAATGCACGTTGATGCCATCAGGATACGTCGGGGCAGAATCCATCTCTATTTCTGGGGTAACAGGGGGATCCCAACAGCTGACTGTACTGGAAGCTGAAGTCAGCTTGACTGGCAAGGAATGGCATAGACACCCCATTGTGACTGGTCCAGAAGCCCCATGTATCCTTGGCATAGACTACCTAAGGAATGGATATTTCAAAGACCCAAATGGACTGCGTTGGGCCTTTGGCATAGCTGCTGTGGAGACAGAGGAAATCAGACAGCTGAGCACCTTGCCTGGCCTCTCAGAGGACCCTTCTGCTGTGGGACTGCTGAAAGTTGAAGAACAATTGGTACCGCTGGCCACAGCCACAGTGCACCGTCGGCAATACCGCACTGACTGAGACTCTGTGACCCCCATACACAAGATGATTCGTGAGCTGGAGGGCCAAGGGGTGGTCAGCAAGACTCACTCACCCTTTAATAGCCCCATATGGCCAGTACGAAAGTCCAGTGGAGAGTGGAGGCTGACGGTGGATTACCGTGGCCTCAATGAGGTCACACCCCCCCTGAGTGCCGCTGTGCCGGACATGCTGGAGCTTCAGTATGAGCTGGAGTCCAAGGCAGCCAAGTGGTATGCCACCATCGACATTGCCAATGCCTTTTTCTCCATTCCGTTGGCAGCAGAGTGCAGGCCGCAGTTTGCTTTCACCTGGAAGGGGGTGCAGTACACCTGGAATCGACTGCCCCAGGGGTGGAAACACAGTCCCACCATTTGCCATGGACTGATCCAGACTGCATTGGAAAAGGGTGAGGCTCCAGAACATCTACAGTACATCGATGACATCATTGTATGGGGGAACACAGCAGGGGAGGTTTATGAGAAAGGAAAGAAGATAATCCAGATTCTCCTAAGAGCTGGTTTTGCCATTAAACGAAGTAAGGTCAAGGGACCTGCTCAGGAAATTCAGTTCCTAGGAGTGAAGTGGCAAGACGGGCGTCGTCAGATTCCAACAGAGGTGATCAACAAAATAGCAGCTATGTCCCCACCGACCAGCAAGAAGGAAACTCAGGCTTTCCTAGGCGCCGTGGGCTTTTGGAGGATGCATATCCCTGAGTACAGTCAGATTGTAAGCCCTCTCTACCTTGTGACACGGAAGAAAAATGATTTCCAGTGGGGCCCTGAACAACAACAAGCCTTTGAGCAGATTAAACAGGAGATTACCCATGCAGTAGCCCTTGGGCCAGTCAGGACAGGACAGGATGTGAAGAATGTGCTCTACACTGCAGCCGGGGAGAATGGCCCATCCTGGAGCCTCTGGCAGAAAGTACCTGGGGAGACTCGAGGACGACCGCTGGGATTCTGGAGCCGGGGATACAAAGGATCTGAGGCCAGCTACACCCCAACTGAGAAAGAGATCCTGGCAGCGTATGAAGGAGTTCGAGCTGCCTCAGAAGTGATTGGCACTGAGGCACAGCTCATCCTGGCACCCCGACTACCAGTGTTGGGCTGGATGTTCAAAGGAAAAGCTCCTTCTACCCATCACGCCACTGATGCCACATGGAGTAAGTGGATCGCTCTGATCACGCAGCGAACCCGGATAGGGAATCCTAATCGCCCTGGGATTTTGGAAATCATCACCAACTGGCCGGAAGGTGAGAGTTTCGGATTGTCCTCTGAAGAAGAAGAGGAGCAGGTGACACGAGCTGAGGAGGCCCCACCATATAACCAGCTACCAGAAGAGGAGAAGCGATATGCTCTCTTCACAGATGGCTCCTGCCGCATTGTAGGGACAAGCCGGAAATGGAAAGCAGCTGTATGGCGTCCTACACGTCGAGTTGCAGAAGCGACTGAAGGACAAGATGGATCAAGTCAGGTCGCAGAGCTGAAAGCTGTTCAGCTGGCTTTGGATATCGCCGAACGAGAGAAGTGGCCAAGACTCTACCTTTACACTGACTCGTGGATGGTGGCCAATGCTCTGTGGGGATGGCTGGAGCGCTGGAGAAAGGCCGGCTGGCAGCGCAAAGGGAAACCCATCTGGGCGGCTGAGATGTGGCAGGACATCACTGCCCGGGTAGAGAAGCTGAGTGTGAAGGTCCGTCACGTAGATGCTCATGTACCCAAGAGCCGGGCTAATGAGGAGCATCGTAACAACAAGCAGGTGGATCGAGCTGCCAGGATTGAAGTCTCTCAGGTAGATCTGGATTGGCAGCATAAAGGTGAATTGTTTCTAGCCCGATGGGCCCATGATGCTTCTGGTCATCAAGGCAGAGATGCAACATACAGATGGGCTCGTGACCGAGGGGTGGATCTAACTATGGACAGTGTCTCACAGGTTATCCATGACTGTGACACATGTGCTGCCATCAAGCAGGCCAAGCGGGTGAAGCCTCTATGGTATGGTGGACGGTGGTCGAAATACAGGTATGGGGAAGCCTGGCAAGTTGACTACATCACACTTCCCCAAACACGCCAAGGCAAGCGCTACGTGCTGACCATGGTAGAGGCAACCACTGGATGGCTGGAGACATACCCCGTATCTCACGCCACTGCCCGGAATACCATCCTGGGCCTTGAGAAACAAGTCCTGTGGAGACACGGCACCCCAGAGAGAATAGAGTCTGACAACGGCACCCACTTCAAGAACAGCCTCATAGACACCTGGGCCAGAGAGCACGGCATTGAGTGGGTGTATCATATCCCCTACCATGCTCCAGCTGCCGGGAAAGTTGAGCGATGTAATGGACTGCTGAAAACAACCTTGAAGGCGTTGGGTGGGGGAACTTTCAAACACTGGGAGCTGCATTTGGCAAAGGCCACCTGGTTGGTCAACACCCGGGGCTCCATCAATCGAGCTGGCCCTGCCCAATCAGAACTCTTGAATACTGTAGATGGAGATAAAGTCCCTGTGGTCCATATGAGAGGTATGTTAGGAAAGACTGTTTGGGTTAGTCCCACCTCAAACAAAGGCAAACCCACCCGAGGGATTGTCTTTGCTCAAGGACCTGGTTGCACTTGGTGGGTAATGCAAAAAGATGGAGAAACACGTTGTGTACCACAAGGGGACCTAATTTTGAGCGAGAAGAGTTTGTAATGTTTCATTGTATACATGTGTATATATATGTATAGGTAAAAAGGGGGTTAATTTGGGAATGACTAGATGGAGTGGAATAAGGGGTGGATAATGTCCTAGTTCAGCTGGAGGGACCAGCTAACCCTGTGTGGTGGTGATCAAACCTGTGTATTCCACCCCCTCTATTCATTCCCCAAGGACAATGGGCCATTAGCAGCAGCTGCCCAGGGAGCCATTATCACTTCACACCCAGCCTGAGGGGGGCGGAGCTGCTAATGGGCCATCAACAGCTCAACAACCCCTGGCTCCCAGAGTTAATCACCCATTGTGTGAGTCCCCGCCCAGGGGGAGGGACTGAGTGCTCCCTGAGGGTACATAAGTGGTGGGTAGGAAGACCTCAGGACCTTCTCGTCGGATCCAGAGCAGCAGCAGGACCTCGACAGCAGGAGATCACCGCTCTCGCCCAGACCACAGCCCTCGCCTGCACCAACAGGTTTTCCTTTTCCTTTTGCTCTGGACTTGGGGGAGCCACAGGGGTCTCAGCAGAAGGGCAAACAAACCCCCTTGGGTTTGTGCCCCAGGACACTGGGTTATACTGCTGGGGTATTGTGAGTTGAAAGCAATTTCCTTTGTGTATCAGTGTTGTTATTGTAATATTATTATTAAATTTTAGCTCTGACTTATAATCTCTCTCGTGGTGAGTTCATTTCCCCTGCTGGTTCACCTTCAAACCAGCACAGTCTGGAGGAGTGTTCTGAAGAATGTGTTACAACAGAGGCTGCACTGAGGCTTGCGGAGTGCCATTCCTGGGTACCTGTAGTATGTTTTCTTCTGTCTTCCACAATGAGTTGTCAGCCTCTTCTCAGAAACTCTTGATAGCACAAGTTTTAAACCAATTTTCATTTGTGAAACAAACAAAAAAAGAATTAAACCCCAGCTATCTTGGAATGTTTCTAATATTTTATTTCCGTCCCTTACCCCATTTCTACATGGCTTGGTTCCAGCATCAACAGTTCAGGCAGGCATGACTTTTAGCACTTGCTTTGAAGCCTGACTTGTGGTTTGTGTAGTCATAGTTTGTAAAAGAGACATCAGTTTCCTCTTGGGCAATTTCAGCATTGCAACTGCTTTCTGTAAGAGTTTCCTCTCTGTTTTGCAAGGTATATGGAACAGACGGGACAAGTGCAGCAGTTTGTCTGAATGCTTTGCTGGTAAGGCTGTGGCTAATTTCTTTTTGCTTAAGTGACAAGTATTAGTTATTTCTGTCTAGTCACATCTATTGTCTTTTTCTTTCTGAAAAGCAATAAAGTTTTAGGTGATGAGAAACAATGCTTGCTTGGTACAATAAAGGAAGTTCGCTCTGGCACGTAATTGCCTGTTTTTAAAGGCCTGTGTAAAAGATCTTGTGTTTTACCCTCCCCCCACCTTCTGCTTGGTTAAAAACTGCAAATAGATAACTAAAAATAATGAAATAATTAAAAATAATGTGTTTGCTTGTTGAGTGAGGACAAAGAACAACTTATATATGAATAATTCTCTTCTGGACCAGTTTAATAGAGGTATGTTTTAAGATCCATCAAAGGACATAGTGACAGTGTAAGCATGATCATTTCTTGCAAATCGGATATTTGTGAAGGAAAATATGTCATATGGAAATTGAAGCAATTCCTTTATTGATTTTAGGTTTCTAGAAAAAAAATGTGCAAATTTATTGTCATGTAAACAGAATTTAAGATGCAATAATGGAGTAGATTGCAATGCACTGTGGTGCCAGCACTGAGCAGAATTATTTCTGTTTTCAATATGAAAGACTTCTAGAATACATTATTGTTAATGTTTCTCTCATACACATGAAATTGAATGAGTAAAGACATGGCAAAAGTACTGTGTGAATGAGCTTACACATACTATGAATAAAAGGACAGCTGGAGTTACAATTTCCTGTCCTTTTCTCTGAAAGAGAAAACCCAAACCCCTGACTTTACCTCTAGATTTGAGTTTTCCTCAACACAATATGCCCCTGGAGAAAACATAGGTTAGTAACTTTTTTAACAATTCACTTACCTACTTGTTCTTTTTGGGGTGTAGGGTAATATCTTTCTTTACTGAGTTTAGTTGTATCAATTGTAATTCTTGGAACATTTATTATCCCTGTGCAGGAACTTCAGTTCAGTTTGGCAGGATTTTCCTGTCTGCCAGTTATGCCAATGTTCATTGGTTTGCAACAAAAAGGAGAGAGAAATTGTTTTCCAACTTCTTATGGAATGTTCCATCCCCTGAGCTGAAACTTTCTAGAGGTAAAAACTGCCTCTCTGCACTCATTGTGACCAGGTGGAAGTCCTGTGGGATGTGGAGGCTCTGTGCCTTGCGTCAGGGATGCTGAAGCTCTCTTCTTTAAAATGTTGCATTGCCTTGACTTTGCTGAGCATGCTGCCTCACTGCTGCCCCTTTTTTTTTTGTCACAGGGTGATGGAAAGCTCTGTTTCACTTAAGAAATGGCAAGAGCCATTAATTCCAGGCTGCTAATGTTCACATCAGCTTTTCGTGCAAGCTGTTTCCTACTTGTCCCTATGCATAGTGAGAGACTTGACTTCTTGCAGGTCTGTCTAGTAGTCAGAACACAGCATTTGCATCTCACTTGTTGGAGTGTATATCCTTGAGCAGGTGCAGCAGCTGGGGGATGACTGCTCAGCATGTCACCCTCTCTGCCAGCTCTGTGCAGTCCCTGCAAGATGACTGGGGAAGGCATTGAGCCAACATAGGCTGACGGGCTTCCTCATTTTTGAAGATGCTTTCTGTTTTCTCCTTGTTAATTTTAGATGTTTCCTCTTGCCCCCCAAATCCCTCCCTTACACACTTCCCTGTGGTTAATCTAAATTAATAGTGACTTTGTTGTGGGTTCGTAGCAGGAGGACTGATTTGGATAAAGATTCTGACATAAGGTGCTGTATACAGGCAACAGCATTGTGCACTCACTTGCTTAAATGGTATGGATTTGCAGCCTGCTACTAACAAGCTTGTCATGAGGAGGTCCTATCAGATTCTCAGTTGCTGTTGGATCCTAAGGTAGGAGCAGTAACCCAGAGAAAGGGCTTTTGCTAAATGACATGTTGAACAGTTTCACTATTTTGTGCACTGAAGTGTCTTCAAGGAATCACTCAACCACCTGCCAACTCACCTAGTGCTATTTATGGGCCAGTGTAGCTAGTACTGTTTTGGTATCTGGAGAAAATGTCCTACCTGAGACGTCACTTAATGCTGATAAAATCGTGCTGCGTGTTGCACAATAACTAGACAGGGAGATGGGCATTGAGGTAATGCTGCATGTGAAACTGTACTTATTATCCCTTTCTGCATCTCCATTTCCTTCTCACCTGAAGCAAAGTCACATTTTTTTCGGTTAAGAATTTATCTGAAAAGAAGTACATGCAACTAAAGACATAGTTCATCAAAGTGCGTGCACTGTATTTACGCCTTAGTGGCATATATGTTTAAAAATATTTCCCTTTTGCAGCTTTCTCTAGTCTTTAATTGCTCACTTCTTTTTCCTGTCATCAAGTTACAGTCTGGCTGTCCTCCAGTGTCTGTTTCTTTTGCTTTTGCTGTGGGGCATCTATGGCATAAGTTCTGTGAATAGACTGTGTTTGTCCTCCTCTAACTCTATCTCCTGCCTCTGGCTAAGCTGAGCCATGCTTTCTCTGTGCATATGCTTTCAGTAGTCCCCATGTAGTAGTCCAAGCAGGTCCTGTGGATTGCTTTCAAGAAGGAAAAAGAACATCATCAGCATAATAACACAGCCCTGTCTCACCTACTACTTCTTTAAGTGCTTTTTCTGCTGATACGGCTTCCTCATCTGAGAAGAGCTCATCTTCCTTTGACGTCTCTACCTTGCTTTTCTCCAGAACCTTCTCTAGTGTTACTTCTTTTATTAAATACAATCAGTGAACAAAAGCCTCTCTACTCTGCCATCTTTTTATTCTGGTACTTGCCTTCAATTTTATCCAAAAATCTTCTCTCAAAATCTTACCATCTGTGATTCTGTCTGCCAATGGTTCTCCACCTGTTTACCGAGAACACTTACAAAAATGCCTTTCAGGAGGTTGTGATACACCTCAAAATACTTTTTATGGTTGAAGAAATAATACTGTCTTCTGGTCCCTTTCACTTCTGTACCTTTTGCCCAAATGTTTTTATTCACAAACATCATCATGGCTTGTTCTCCTATGAAGGACAGATCTACTAAACACCCAGAGATACCTCTTTTCTTTTCTTTTTTTTTTTTTTTTCAAAATGTAGAGTTTGACCTGTCTCTGATATGTCACAGCTGAGCCTTTAGTTGGATCCAGCCACCATGATCAACTTCAGTCTTTCCTGTCATATTTGATCATTAGTTGACAAGGACATCATGCTCTGAGTGCCTTTTACAGTTCTGTGTCCTCATTTCCAAACTATTGTTTAAACTCTGAACTACCTTTCAAAAGTCTTTACTCTTTATACACAGAAACACACTGTTGTCCCAGCTGTCATTATCTCATGTCCCTTTTACTGAAATCTCTTGTTCTCTGGTGTTAACTACCTCATATAAATTCAGAAACTCACTCCAAGTTTAATTTTCTTGCTTGGGTTCTTTGATGAATTTCCCATCTTATTTATTTACACTTCTGAGTAGCTTTAAGCATACTTAACACCAACTCTCATTTTCAACTCCCTGGGATCCTTCTCTCCTTGGAATCCCTCTCTTAGTTTTACAAGCATTTGAATGTATTCTCTCTCATTATTTTTCAAAGCCACTTGCTATGGCACTAACACAAACCTTGACAATGTCTGTCATCAGGCATGCTGAGACCCAACATATGATCCTGATGATTGTTGTCTCACTGTTATCTTGGAGGCCGTCTGATTCCTACCAACATCCTCCTCTTGTATCCTGTCTTAAATTGGAACTTGCCAGGACCAGTTATCTTTTCTTCCCTGTTCCTACAGTATTGGACACCTGGGCCATTATAATGGAAATAAGGATACTGCAATCCCTGTTGCTAATACTTCAGAAAAGTGTCTTCAACAATATTTTGGGTGGTAATGTTGTAAATCACTTTGCATGTTCCCTGCTTTGTTACATTGTATAGTTCTTTTGTTATCCTTGTTCCTTCATGCAGTCTCAGGAGAACACATGCTCTTATTCTGTGGTGCATTTAAGTCTATAAGGTTCTTCCAGAAGCAGCTTCTGGGTACAAACACCATCAAAATATCGTACTAACTGAGTCATATTAATTGTGCTTATTTTCTCTTAATCTAAAGCAAAAACAATTGCTAGGCAATTCAGTTTACCTTAAAGCTCTTTCGTAGTTAATGTGTCTCAGCTGACAAACAGTAATTTGCTTATGTGTTTAAGTTTTCTGTAGCTCCCTAATACAGTCTTTAAACGATTTGTGTGGATCTCACAAAGTGCAAGGAAAAAGGAAATGGTGTCAAATAGTCAAATTTTCTCAGAAACTAACCGTGTGAAGATGTTTCTGTTTAGTACGAAGCAGCACTTTCCACATTGATTGTTTAACATCTTTTTGTATAAGAGCAAGATAGAGAATTGAGAGGGAAGAGAAGAGGGCTGGAATGGAGAAGCAAAAATATTTCTATCTATCTATCTATCTATCTATCTATCTATCTATCTATCTATCTATCTATCTATCTATCTGTCTGTCTCTCTGTCTATCAGCATTTTAGTACACTGGAATGACTCTTTTCAACTGTGATTTTTGTATTGTCTATACATATAATCTATATATATTGTCTGTATCTCTATCTGGAGTCCAAATGTACTACCAGAACACTTTAAGCACTTTTCCTCCTTCTGAGATGAAGTTTGAATCTGTATTCTGAACAGCCATGTAGCCCACGCCATTGCAGGTTAAGCAAGCTTCTCCAGCATTTTCCTATCTTCTGGATGTGTTGTCTGTGCCCAGCATAAACTTCATTTCCAGCAAAGATGCATTGTGAAGATAAAATCCTAGAAACATGGTGAATCACAGCAATTTAACTCTGGTCTTGGGTTCCTAAAGCCACAGAAAAGACATCTTGGTCTTGTACTGGTAATTGCTGAGTCCATAGGGCTTTTCCCACTTCCTCCACTTTAATGATTTCAGATGAGATACAATTTTGAGGTGGTGATTGTGTTCTAGCATGTTTGTCTTATGATGGAAGCCTTAGTACAACTTTAGAGACGGCTACTTAGTGTGCTGAGCTATTTTGCTCCTTCTTTTGGGCCATAATATAACTTTATACTATATCCTGTTATATTATATTTGGGCCCTATGTTTCTGCCTGTAGATGTGCAAGAACATTGGGTGCTCAGAGGCCATATCTTTTCTCTGCTGCTGCTTCCCCTTCTTTCATTGTTAATGGTGTGACACAGTAGGAACAAACTGGTTTGCACACTCAACAGATTATGAAATGTGCTGAAAATTTGACTGCCATCCAGTCTGAACAGCTGTTCAACCTTCTGGCCTGACTTATAAAGCTCTGTGGAGTTTCAGCCTTGGCTACCCTGAATTCGACCTTTCACCATACTTTTATCCTATTACTGTGGTCAGCACACTTTCTTCTGCTGAGAATTGGGGCTTAAACTCTGGAATGGCAGACATTAAAGAAAAACCAACAACACAAGCATACTGAGAGTGAGTTCTCTGGAATGGTTTGGAACAGCCTTGATTTTTTTCTTCCTCATTGTTCTCAGTAAATCACAGATTGATTGTCAAAAGTCTGTCCACTTCATGAATTTGGGTGAATTTTATGTTAGTGATTAATTGTATATAAGTTATAAAATTGAAATTTAAGGACTGTAATATAATTTGAAAAATATATATTTAAAATCAGGACATATTAAACTTTATGTCAGGCCATGATATTAAACTTTATGCCAAGCCACATGATATTGTGACTTGATTCTGCTTAATGCTTTTGTCATCCTATGTTGGGATAAAGGCCTAATCGAAAAGAAATATTAATGCAAGAAAGGAATTAATATTGTAAAGAAATGCAACAGAAAAAATACTTTTGTCTAAATAATAATTTAGCTGTTAGACAGTTTATCAATTCATATTTTCATATTAAAAAACTTCCTTCGCTTTTTTTCATGGTAATAAAACATGATTTCAGAACTTCACACTTTTTAACAAATTTTGTTTTCTATTCTGTTTTAAAATCTCTGTGGAGAGTAATTTTTTTTTTTAATGAAAAAAGTTGGTTTCTCTGAGATTCCAGAAGAGAAGTACAAAGTAGAGCTCATGATAACCTGAAGACGAGAAATCTGTGGTCATGGTTGTGGTGTTAATGACTTAGTTTAATAAATCTCACATTAGTTGATAGGGTATAAAAGATTGCCATACTGGCATGTTAAACTCTTTTAAGTATGCATGATACTTATCTTGTTCACATTTAGACTTCTGTCAAGTTTTTCATTCATTACTAAAAAAAAAAAAAAAAGAAAGTTGGCAGTAACAGCTCTTGCCCAGAAAGGCAAAATGCTTTCTGATATTGAACAGGACTTCTGTATTCAGATGTTCCCCTTGGTCCGCCATGTATACACTGAGATATTTTTGGTCCTGCCTGCATGTCTAAAAGGCATCATCACTCAGCATGAGGAGGAAATTCATTTGTGTTCTGCCAGTGATATTCCTAGAGGAGCTGTGTCCAAATTTGGTAGTGCTCTTTCAATCTTTCCAATCTTTTCCAAGACAGGAGTATTATAACCTTGTTGAGCTTAAGAATTCTTGCAAAAGAGATGTGCTAATTTATTATATCAGGCCGGAAGGCATGAGAACAAGAAAAAGAGGATGTATTTTGGCACTTATTTGAGTAAAGCCTGAGAGATTAGATATTTGTTCCAGTGTCAGAAAAAGTCTTGAAAATTGTGTTTTCAAGTGAGTTGATTTAAACTGGGAAAATTTAAATTACAGGCATTTCAAATCCTTCTGCTAGCCTCAGACTCGTTAATTGGTATAAATTAAAGCTCTGCTCCAATGGGAAATACCAAGCGTGGGGTTGCTTTTCTCAAAGCATTTACCTCTCACTAATTATTTTTACTTTTGTGGAGGTTCTGTTGTCAAAATGGCACACAGCATGAGAGGGAAAATTGAAGGAACAAGTTAAAATAATTTATTTAAAGAGGATCATAAAAGTAACTATTAAGACTGCAGTTACTATGAGATATACATTGCCATTAAATAGCTGATAATACTAATTTTATTTTGTCTTGCTTACTATTTTTTAACCCTGAGAAGTCTAAAATTTTTTTTGACTATTTGCTTTTACAATATAAAATTTGAAAGATGGGCATATAACAACATAAAAAAACATAACATAACATATAACATAGCATATAACAACATAAAAAAATGGAGATGCTCTATATTGAAATACACTCATGTAAATATAAAAGGACATAAACAGCTGGGAGCTTTTTAGAAGAAAAACAGAAGAGAGAGAGTTTCTTCCTCAGAAGAAAAATGAGAGACAGACACAGATTAACTTTGTGTAGAGTGTTCTAAGAACCATAATATGGTGGAATTTAAGGACACAAGTTTGGTGAAATACAGTTTATGACATAAAAAAACCCCAGATCTTCTGGGAAAATCTGGACATTGCTCCTGTGAAAAATTAAATTCAGTTTTTAGTTCTACTGATGCCGAAGGGTTTTTTTTTAATTTTTCAATTTTCATATTTTGTAGATTTTAGGAACACAGTAGATGTAATGCTGTAGATTTTAGTGAATTAATATTTAGCAGCTTGTAACATAAAGTCCTTCTATCTCTACCCCTGCTCCAGAACAGGCAGCTAAGATCTGCCAGCTATTTAGTCTCTTCCTCAAGGTACCTGATTAAAGCATATCAGAAGAGAACATAAACATGGAGCAGTGTGACCCGAAGCCCTGGAGAGCGTCCAAGAGACCTTTGTGTGCTGAAGAAGAGGAGGTGGATGAAGACAGAGGGTCCCAACAACCCCAGCCCCAATTCAACAGGGGTGGGAACTGGGAGAGGACAGAGGTAGAACTGGACATGTGGACAGTAGTGATTGGATAGGTTATAGTATAAAAACTATAGAACTTAGAGCTTGCTTGCGCACGCGTCAATGTATTCTTGGATGAGCGGGGTTGCTCATTAAAGTGCCTGCCCATTATCTTATCTCCTACAAGACTTGGCTCGGAGTCTTTTTTACAGACTTTTACGGCAACACTACATAAATAGTTTCACCGTATTGATTTCTCCATTAGAAAAGGGCTTGCTGCTTTCCTTTCAGATTTTACTACAGTGAGGGCAACATCACTAGAAAAGGGTACAGAAAAGTGTTAATTTGTGCAATATTCAAGAAACATATGTCTGATGAAGTCAGATTGTTATTTGCACGAGTAGCAAATAGGAATCTCTATTGATTTATTCCTTTGTGCAGATGTTCTGGCAAAGGCTATAGGGTTTAAGAAGCAAGAATCATCATAAATCCTGAATGCCTAGAGGCACTGAAGGCTGCAGATAAGTACTATAGCAATCATTTGCAACCAGGCATAGGGGTTTTTTAAGTTTTAATGCATCTCTCAGGGCCAACTAGCCTGTTATGCTACCCATCTTGGACAAGATCCCCTTCCCACTCTGGTGAGGAGCTGTCTTCTAGCAGGTATTTCTTAATATGCTCTTTTTGTGTGGCAAAGCAGACTTTCTTCTCTTGCATATTGCAAATGTAAGTCAAAGTAAATATGGCTGGTAGCAATTTAAAATGAGAATTAATCTCTTTAAAAGAAAATCAAATCTACTGCTGAAATAGTCTAGAAGCAAGCAAGCTAGACACTGATAACTAAAAGAGATTCCAAGGCAAAGTCTTTGCAAGAACACTTTTTCATCATATCGTTAAGCTTTCATCGTAGAAGTGATTTTTTTTGTCTCTCAGGAGTCCATATCTGGTCTAATGCAGACATACTGAGAACAGAATTGGGGTCCCAGTTGCCTGCCCAGCTTCCTGGCCTGCTTGTCCTGAACCCTTGAGAAATTCTATGTTCTATATGAGTGTAAGGACCTGGATATTGAGTTCAGGAATGGGTGCTGGCTAAATTCCTCTGGAGAAGCTGTGATGTGAGCAGTCCAGTATTTTCCATTCTCTTGTTGCTAGGGAAATGCCTTTCAGCCATGGCAGAAAGACCATATGCAAATCTGTATGTCTGACCAGACTGCACTCTAGGGCAGGAAGCAGTTCCACCCTCCTCTGGTAAAACCTGCCAAGGCAGTTTGCCATTGCTATACCTCACCCCACTGAGATCGCTCTGTTGCAGAGGTAATGTTTGAGAGCGTGTACTTTGTGTGCTGCAATGGAGGGAAGGAAGACAAACTCTTCAGTGCTCCTGATCTTTTAATGAAGAACCAAACAGGACTCTTAAGACTTCAGTTTCTTGAAAATTTGTGAATGTGGAATGGAAGTCTTTGATGGAAGAACCAGCAGGTACCCCAGCTATTTCTTTCCTATTTTATCCTCCTAATAATCAGCATAATAATTTTGCTTTATTTTTTGAAACCTGTTTCCTTGAAATTTCCCCAGAAGTGTGAATGCTGGTCTTTTGTGGAGTGCTGTTGGTAAAATGAACATTGCCTGATTGGAAGAAAGAAGACTCGTATCTAAGCTTCAGAGAGTGAAAACAGTAGCAATTTTTGATGGCCTCTTGTTCTCAAATGCAGGAGCAAAAAGCATGCTCCTGTTGTCCTGATATATTACATTGCAACAGGACTGAATCTCCTTATTACATCACTCATCAGGGTGGCAGCTCAGGGAATACTGCTCAGGTAAACGGGTTTTTTGGACAGAGGAGAAGACACCATCCACAGTGCCCCAGAGAACACCTGTGAACACAGGAAGGACTGATGGGCTTCTGCTCTAACCTTGACTTGCCAGCCTTAAATCAAATTGTCCCTGCCCACAAGATGCCTTTGGCAATGTGTGGCTGGGGACTGGTCCCCTCCTGGGGCAGTCTGGAAGTGTTTTGGGGCTGTGTGGAGGCCATTCCTGGCCTGAAGGACTCATGCCTCCGTGGTGAGTTTTCACCCCAATGACCACTGGATGGTAAAACGTAAAAATTCTCCAAAAGGAAATTGCCACAGTGTTGTGGTAAAGGACCCCGAAGTCAGTGTGTTCTTGAAGTAGCACAGGGAAGAGCTGAAAGCTGGGGTGTGCCAGGCAGCCTACCCCCGTCAGCTCTATCTGGTAGAAATTTTTTTTATTAGTCTTATTTTAAGAAATATGATTCATTTTGATAACAATACCTTTCCTCTTTCTTTTTTTTTCCCTCTGAACATTTTCCTCTCAACTCACATTTTTTCAATTTTTACCTTCCACTGAATGCATAAACCTTCTACAATGCTGTGACAGTGAATGTTTGTCAGGACTGCCCTCCAGTGAGGATGTCTCAGGTTTCTGTCACTGCGATAATCCATTTTGAGAATAGTGCAGCAGTTCTGTACCTTTGTGCTGGGGTGAAACATGCCCTCATACTTTCTTTGTGGGCTGGACCTTGAATTGTTCCTTCAAAACTGTCTTTGCTGAACAACTGATCTAAAAAAATATAGAAAAGAGACTTATGGTCATTCTTCCCTCATCTGTGTGTTTTTGCAAGGGACTTGCTTCAACAGAAACTGCTTAGATGGTTGCCTCAGGAGGGGCCATAGGCTTTGTGTTTTTTTCTTCCCTGTTCCCTTCTGTGTTTCATTCTCTGGGACAGCAAAACCTTGTGCATTTTCAGAAGAGAGCAGAACACCAGAGAAGTGCTTCTTTAGTCCTGAAGTGTTTACTTACACCTTAACTGCACCAACTCTTCATCCATTTCTCGAGCCAACTTAACTTTGCCTGCTTTTATTGGCTGCCATAGCAGGGAAAAAAAAAAAAGGCAGGCAGGAGGTAGTAGGAATTGCAGCATTGCACTCCATGTTTCTGCAAACTCTTCCTTGACTTTCAAACACAGCAGCACTAGGAATCAACTCAACACTACAGGGAGTTTGGGGCAGACACACTTTGTTAAGCATGCTGTTTTGACTTTGCATTTTGGTCTGTGAGGCCACTGAGGCAGCTGCAACACATGTCTTCTGCTGAACCTCTGCTTTCTTTCCAGCCCCTCTCTTTCCAAAGGCACGTGAGCTTTGACTCCTGCAACTGCTTGCTCAGAGCTGTCAGCACACACAACCTGCCACTCTTAGGCTTCCCAGCTGGACTGAGAGGACATGGCCATGATCCAAGCAGGGTGATGTCTCCAGACCCTTTTAGTCTCCAACACAGGAGCAGTGAACTTTGTTCCAGTTTTTCTTGGCTTTCTCTCAAACAGAGTCAGAAGTTATCTTTTGGAATTGCTTGCAGGTGAGGGGATTGAGGAATTCCAAATGCATTTGAAAACAAGGTTATAAGCAATGGTATTCTACAATATAATGGTACAAGATATGAAAAATGCAGTTTCTTGCTGTTAAACCTGTGAAAATAATCCTTTTGTCTTTTCAAAGTGTAACATTTGTTCAACAAGTTTAAATTTATCCATTGTGGCCAAAGCTGAAAATATAGTCTAACAATTATGTCTTATGACTGTACTTTAAAGGACTTGCTCCTTTTGATGCTAGTGTTGAAGGTGTAGTTTCATCTGCAGTTTGGAAATATGAAGTCATGGGGTGGGTCATAATATCCAGGATGGGATGGTCCATGAACTTTTGTGCCTTAATGTCTGTTTGTCATTGCCCTGAGGCAAAGCACCAATTTAATATCCATCTTCCCTGGTGAGCCAGTAAGTCAGAGAAAATCTACAAGAAACTCCTTGTACAAGTTAGAGAGTTGATTTAGATAGCTGATTAACCAGTTAAGTAACTGACTAGATCTGACTAATTCATGGTTAATGGTAAGGTTCTGTTGGATTAAATTGAACTCTAGTAAGCTAAAGGACAATTATGAGCTTGCTATCCCTGTGATTACTTTCCCTCTGCATTGTTGCAAGAACTCCAGTTAGAGGTAATGTGATAATTTAGAACTATTATGTAAGGCTGTCTCCTTGCCACAGGACAGTGCTTCAAGCGGTGCTATAAACTGGGGCAATGCGATTCCTAATGTCTGGTGAGATATGTGATTAAGTAATCATTGATTTTTTGTGGGAAACTTTGGCAGCACTATCACTAGTTTCATATCACCTGTCAATTCATTGCCCATTGAAGTGCAGACTGTTGCAGGGAGCTGAATAAAAAGAAAACAAGCATAGAGGTTAAAGTTGGTGAACAGTGTGAGAAATGTAAACAGAAGACTCAAAGTTTATTTTCCAGGTTGTCTACAGCTCTGGCTTGGTGCTCGGTAAAGCAGAAATTTTCTTTTTGAGTAGTCTGTGTCAATGCCATCTGAATAGGAACTTAGCTAAGTAAATTTTGGGTGTTTCGGCAACACAAATAGTTTGAGTTATGTTGCATATCTCAAATATTTTGCTCAGAAGCAGGAAGGCATATGTCCACTCTGGATGTTATCTGTGGCATGCCTGGAAGGCATGTCTGGCAGGCTTATACCACTATCATTGCAAATTGATGTACTCACTGTAGCCTGTAATTGGTAAGAGCCAGCACCAGGCCTCATGGATTTTGACTTCCCCAAGAGGAATATTACTAATGAACTAAGATTGATTTTTGCAACTAGAATCATTGGAACCTCAGTGTTTTATTTTTTTCTCTCTTTTTTCCACCCTTTCAAATTAGCTTTAATCTTTACAAAGACTTTTCTATATATTTCAGAAGAGATGATGTAGTCAAATGGACTACATCTATCTGTGATTACAAGATATTTCTGATAAGACGCTGTGTTTCCACGTTTGTTGCATCAGCTATTACTGATGTACCTACTTCCTTATGACTCCTCTTGAAAGAGCAGGAGCAAAGTGAGATTGATAAAACCATGCACACTGATATTTATTCAGTTGTTAAAATAAAAAAAGCTTTCAAAAATTTCACTTAGAAAAATTTTAACTAAAACCACATTTGACATACCATATTCAATTTAGACTGAAATTACATGAGTTGTATTGGACACCTCTAAAAAAAGCAAAAGGAAGGTAGGTATAGTTTACAAACTGATAATGTAAATTCATCCCCTTTGCTTTTATCCAGTACATCCACTGGATTTACCTTCAAGAAAGTGAGAGATTCAAGTTTGGTTTATTGTTTATGAGGCCCTTTGGAGTGGGAGAGTTTTAACTGTGCCTTGTTTTATTTTATGTCTTTAGTTTGTTGCATTTTTCAATTTTAGCAAATTGAACATTCACTACAGCAGACTGCAATCCTGTTGCACATTTTTCCATGTGGGTTCTTTAATCTGTAGGCTGGGGGATTTTCCTCTTCTTCTGCTCCTAGAATTTCTTGTTGCTAAGAGAGAGATTTAGGAAAAGGGCTAGAATCCCACACCCACCTTTGGGGGTGACACCCTTCTTCCAATTCAGTATCCACCCAAGTCAGGACAAGGATACCCATGTCTGTCTCCAGTCTGTAATACAGCACTCTGAGTTCTGTAAAATGTGGTGATCTGGGCCAAGTCTTCTGCTGCAGCTATTCCACTTAAGAATCAGGACACCCTCCTGATGGTGTGAACTCAAATGTTGTCTCTTATGAACCTCTCACTGGCTTGCAAATCTCTTGAGTTCAGGTGTAGCTTTCGTAGAGTGAGAAGCCCTTCTGTTGGCAGAACTACCAGCCCTGTGCACGTTTCTGGGCTGCCACATTGTGACCACCTACCACTGCACAGAGGGAAGGTGAGGGGCACTGCTCATCAGGGGATAGCAGCTGCAGCCTATTATTGGGGATGGGGGATTATGGTTCCCAGGGACAGCCCCTACAAATTCATGCTGGACCATCAGATAAGGTGGCTATCAACTAGCTCTATTTGAGTGGCCAGATTTATCCAGTTCCTTCTCCTAATTTACATGACTGTTTAGAAAGTATAGATAGTTTTCCCCCAGTGCACCTGCAAAAAATTGAAAGGAATCACTTATTTCACTGTAGTGCAGAGATAAACAAGTTATGCCCTTCTGAAATGTTAGTTTTGCAACAGTTGAGTACACTTGAGTGGATATAAAAATCCCAGTGCCTTTTCACAGTAACTAATCTCACTCGGGTTGGGTTTACTTAGGAGAAATAAACTCAGGTTAAGTGTTTGAGAGTTATTTCTGCAGCGAACATGCAATTTTTAAAAATGTCTTTCATTACTCAGGGAATAATAAGTTATAGTCTTAACTAGAATGAGACAGAAGTCAATGCTTCTTTTGAAAGCTGGATGCTGGCTCAAAGACTGCTTAGCTTATCCAGTTTCTGGAAACTAAACAAAAGTTTGAGTTAAAGTCACTGAGAAGGGTTTGCTGAAGTCCATTTCAGCTCCTTTGGCACAAAGTACACAGGCGGAAACATTTCCTTGCCAGTTAACTAATGCTTCTGCTTTTGTTCCTGGTACTGTGTTTGATTCAAAGCTGTGCAGTTCCTCCCCAAACCCAAGGCACACATGAAATAAAGAAATGAGAGGAAAAAGGCCACATGTCACAATAATTACTATAATATGGTCTGTTATTCCCTTGCTTTCTGGCTCTGTGTTTGTGGCTCAGACTTAATGTGCTTGTATAACTAAAGGTGTTTCCTCTGGTTGTTTATACTAGCTGTGATTTCTAAACATCCTTGAGATTATTGGCCATAACATCTCTCCTCATCACGGTATTACTTCAACTTGAGCCACTTATAGAAAGTGCTTCTTTCTATTTTTGAATAGAAACAACTAGGAGCCAGGAAAATATGTATTTGTTTGCTTTTCTATTTTTGATTTGAAATTGTTGGAAGCCAGTAGGTGGGGTCTATTTTATGATCTAGATTTTATTTTCAAACAAAAACAAATATCATGTGTGAGGAGTAGCACACATCTTAAATACCTAGTTCTAGTAAAAGCAAAAACTTGTTAGAAATTCTTCAGAAGTGTGGCTCTATTTCTGGAAATCCTTCCTTGCTTGCTTCAGCAGAGTCTTGTATCCTCTCCCATTTTCCTCAATGATTCTTTCACATGCAGAGGGGTGAGTTTTATAGGAAGTTTGCTGGCAATAAAACATTGGTATGTTTTCCTTCATCATGTACACTGCACCAATTTGTCACCTCTCCATTCTACCAGTCAAAGGAAAATCACTCAGAGAGTTGACTAGTGTTTGTGTTCAAGAAATGAAATCACCTGAATAGCTGCTAACTTGGCATATCTCTGGAAAACAAACTCTAGTGTCTACTGTTGGACTGCATAGATTTTGGTCTCCAGGAAGGAAAATTGCAGTCCATTGTAAAATGAGTAGTCCAGTATGAGGCCTCATCCTATTCAGAAAGTTACCTCATTTGCATTCCTAGAAAACACTAGAAATTACTCAATTAAAGCAGAAATCAAATCCAATAGATTTCTTTCAGAGTAAAAGCCAAAATGAAAAAATATAAATCACCCTCAATTTTATTTATTCTCTCTTCATTTCCCCCCAAAATCCTACCCACCTAACTCCAAAACCCATCACAACCAAGGAAAAACAACCCCCCAGCCACATCCATGAGCTTTACTATGTTAATTTAATAGAAAATCTTCAATAGCTTTGAGTTAGTGTTACTTACTGCTTGTTGACGTTAAATCAGTAAAATCAGTTCATGTAAAATAGCCCTGTCTTTGGAAAAGTGGGTTGTTTTGAGGGGGTGGGAGGAGTTGGAGGGTAGACTTGAAAGGACAAAAGGTATTAAAACTTTTTTTTTTTACTCTTCCAAGATTTACATTATATGAAAATATAATACAGAGCCTAAGTACACAAAACTTTCTCTTTTTGCAGCTTTTCCACTAAGCTTTGAAGCCCATGGAAGCTGATGAAAATGTTCTCGTAAGTATAACTGAAGTTATGTCAGAGTTATTGATCAGCTGAAGAGGTCATATTTTGGGATTGTATCCTTCTAATCATGGAAGACCATCAGTGGCATGACAGAATAACATATGTGAACAGCATCAGTACCCAAACAAGATCTTGCCTATAGGACAGGCCAAGTGGTGAGGTTGCCCCAGTTCTGCTCCAAGGACGAAAAGAAATCTACTGCACGTGTATGATGCCAGGGGCTTCCTCACTTCCAAGTCCTACCCTTCACTGAATGAGAAAACAGTAACCTAAGATACATGAGCTTAGCGAAGGATTTTCTTAGCCACACATCTGTCTAACCCTTAGGAATCTCAAGGACAGTATAGCTCTGTAGAATATAACTGTTGATCCTAGCTGCCTTTGGTGCCTTCTCAGACTCATGCACCGTGAGTTGATCTTTATATGACATGAACCCTGGTGCCCAATGTTCTTGCTTTTCCTTGTAGAACTACTATTTTTTTAAACAGCTTCATATACCTATTGCACTCCATTATTTTTTTCTCCTGGGGAGTTTGCAGGCTGTAAGCCCTTCAGTCTCTAGGCAGAAGAATCCCTTGGGGTGATCCTTGGCTGCTCCTGGCAGCTGCTGCAGATCCAGCACACCTGCAGTCTTTGAAACAGGTCCCTCTGATTAGGAAGGGTCAAGAACCCTTTAACCAGTCGAGAGGGGGAGCGGAAAGGGGCACCTACCCTGGGTGCAGCCAACAGACCCACCAGTCTGTGCAGCAGGTTGTGAAGTAGGAGTGAAATAAGGGGGCCTCAGCTGAAACTGCTACTCTTAACAGTCTCAGATATGCTGGTAACAGGGCAGTAACAGGGCAGTTTCCCCAGTAGATGTAGGAACAGTGCTAAGGCAGAGGCTTCCACACAGACAGTTTTTTGGAGAGGATCTGCAGCACTCCAAGTACCAGACTGCAGGAGGTGTCAGGGACCTCTGTTCTGCAGGAGATATGCTGTCTTGGAGGAGCTGTGCTGGTAAGTGCAGGAGATACAGGAAGAAGTGTGCAGACTGTGCAGCATCACAGAAATTAAAGGGAGATAATAGTCTTCTCTGAGACACAAAAGCTTGAAGACTATCAGTCTCCACCTGCAATGCAGAGGTAGTCGTTGTCTACCCCCATGATCAAAGTAAGCAAAACTTCTGGAGAAGGGGAATGATGGAGTTTGACTATTTCTTGTGCCAAGACAATGGCTCCTACTCTAGCTAAGAACTTGCCACTGCAAATGGCTGCCCTCATAACTGAAGAGAAGCCAGATGCTCCGACCAGTAAAAGACCTGGTTCAACTAACATGCAAGGCTACCAGGAAGAAATAGTGAGACATTGAAATGGGTGATTCCCTGCTGCGAGGGAGAGAGGCACTCATCAGTAAGCCTGACCAATCGTCTAAAGAAGTTTGCTGCCTGGCAGGGGCCAGAATTCAGGATGTTGTGAAGAGAGTGCAAAAGTCCATCCAGCCCTCTGATTTCTATACCCTATTGTTATTCCATTTGGGCACAAATGGTACTGCCAGTGGAAACCAGTACATGCAGAGGGCCATAGAGCTGGAAAGTAGATTTACAGTAAAGGACCTTGGAATCTTATTGAACATCATGTTGAACATTAGTCAGGAACATGAATGACAATGCTGCAAATAAGGCAAATGATATATTTGGCTTCATTAGATAAAGTGTTCCCTACAGGTGCTGGGTGGTGATAACTTATTCAGCACTGGTGAGGCCACCCCTTAATGCTGCGTTCAGTTCTGGAACTCAGTACAAGAGAGATGTGGACATACTGGAGAGGCAGAATAAATAGATTTATACTGAAGTGCCACAAGGATAATTAAGGAACTGTAGCATGTCTGATATGAGGGAAGACTGAGCGAGCTGGAATTCTTTAGTTTGGAGAACAGGCTCAGGGGGTTCTTATCAACATGTAAATACCTGAAGGGAGGGTGCAAAGGACACGGTTCAGTGGTGAGCATGGTGGTGATACTAAGTTGACAGTTGGACTTGATGAACTTTAAAGGTCTTTACCATCCTTAACAATTCTATGATTATTTTCAGTGGTGCCCAAAGACAAGATTAGAAGGGATGGGCACAAATAGAAACACAGTAGGTTCCCTCTGAAAATTTCTTTACTGTGAGGATGACTGGACACGGTGACAGACAGTTGTCACTCCTGCCCAGAGAGACTGTGGAATCTCTGTCTTGGTGATATACTAAAGTTGTCTGGATGTGGTCCTGGAAAACTAGTTGAAGGTGGGGGTGGACTTAGATGACCGGCTGAAGTCCCTTCAAGCTCAATCATACTGCTCTTCTGTGGGAAAATAGGACCTCTAAACTGACAGAAGTCTGCTGAACTTGTCACTTCTCTCATGTTTTTGCTTGTTGCTGGAGCTTCCCTGGCAGAGAAGTGGTTGTGAAAAATGTGTAGTTATACAGGTTCCTTTGCAACTGGCTCACAGGGGTATTAGCCAAGTGGAGGAGTAATGGATAGCAAGCTTGAAGTCTCTCCTGTTTTGCAGGATCATTATCCCATCCTGTTCAGCCCTCAGTAAACTAAAACATAACAAAAAAGATTAAAAGCTTATGTCTATTGCCAGCCTTGCACAAAAATGTATATTTTTCAATTATTCAAGAGCTTTCTGTGAAAATTATTGCTCTCAGGTTTTTCCTGGTAACAAGAAAAGATAGAAGTAGATCTGATGTTCTTGGTTTGTTTTTCAGTTGAACCTTTGAAAATTAAATAAATAATTTTCCATCAGGAAATTGAGTTTTATAGAAAAATATTCAACATTGTCAGAAGCAAAACCATTAGTGTGAGACTGTTCCAGTGACTGTGTCTGCCAATTACAACATATTCATATCTGAAACTGCTGTTATGCCCCTGGTTGTTACCATTGATTTTAATGGTAATAACTCTACCTTCAACAGTTTTCTCTCTGTTCTGCACTGGTAAGAATGTCTAGAACAGTGAAACTTAATTTACTTCTTGAGGAAAGGTTTGCCACTGGGGACTTGCTAATGTCTTGTATTCTTGTGGAAAACTGGATCCAAACTCAGCTGGTGAGGCATTTTATGAATTTTGTGATAGATTCATTTAAATGCAGGTTTCCTATTGGTTTGAGACAAAAATAGTTTTACTTAAAACTGTTTATTTATTTCATAAGATATCTATGTGACTCCAAACACTATGTTTGGGAGAAAGAAGCTGTTTTGATTTGTTTTTAAATAAAAAAAAATCTGGGAAGGCAATTTTGTGAATCATGCCAGACTTTATTTCTGCAGTTGGGGATTACAGCTTTCTCTTGTGCAGAGTAAAACTATTTTTTTAATAGGATGAAGCTGGATTTCTGAACAGCACTAAAACACATTTAAAAGTTGCCAAATTCCAAATTTAGTCTTAATTGGTTGGATATTTACTTCAGTTTTCAGGAATACTGGGAAAGACAACTAGAAATGTATCTTTAAAAAAAATCATTCAACAGTGGTTTTGTTACAGATTTGTCTCTAATTTTATTCAGGCAAATTACATGCTGTGCCAGCTGGGGAAACTGTCCTTCTTTCCACCATTAATATCTCAGCTCATCCCACAAAATATGAAGAAAAGAGGGTACATCACCCCTGTGAACTTGTAGCAGGATACCATCATTGCCACCGAATAATGAATGTAAATGAATAAATTATCTAGTCCATGTGCTTACTAGGTAATCAGCTTTTTCCTCAGTTTGATATAAAGGGTGCATTAACAGATGATTTGCATAATATGGGTATTAACTCTTTCTGGACAGATGCGCTATAGATCATCATGTTATTTTGCTTTAGAATGTCAACAAGGTTAGTGGAAAGATTGCTTTTTCCTCAGTTGTCTAGAGAGAGCCACATCCTGTTTCAGCTCTTGTACAACCTTATGTTGGTTAAAAATGAATTGTTGCCACTATAGTATCATAGCAAAGATGTGATGTTGCCTTACCACATAGTTTTGTGCAAGGACAGGTGATTCATATTTGATTTTCCTAATAATATCATTTTGTATTGCTCTAAAGGAGGGTAATTAGTTTGTCTATGTGACCCACTGATTCCCTGAGGCCGTATATTATTTCCATGTGTCTTAACCACTGCATTACTCTCTTCAGAGTGAAGACACAAAGGGTGGCCAGTATAAGATGGGGAAATAACAGACTCTAAAAGAGCTGATGTGTTTTCTTATTGCTTTTCTTTGTGTGTTGTCATGGAGAATAGTCTGAGAGGGAAAGAGGCAGTGGTAGAATTAAGGAAAAAAAAAGAAAAGAAAAAAAAGAAGGAAAAAAGGAATATGCAGTGATTAAACAGGGATCTGGGATTATTCATTCCTGGTAAAGCTTCCCACAAGCTTGTTGTTCAGGTCATCTCAACTAGGCACCAAATAAGCACATGACGGCAATAATGCGATTCTGCACTCTGTGATACATGCCGCAAAGATCACTGCTTAGGGAAGGTTGTAGCTCTTGTAAATGCTGATGGCACTCAACTCTTCTATTCTTGTTTGCAGATGGTCTAGATTTACTCACTTTTAATTTGCCTGTGAAAAGAGCCATCAAAGTTTTCTATAATATGAAACAGGTTTTTTGTTCCCTGAGAAGCTGGAAAGGCAGACGGGCTACATTAGGGATGTTCATAGTGTAGTTCTGCAGCGGATCAGGTAGCTACCAGCTTTGCATAGCAATGTTGTGGCCAGCATATTAAATCATACGTCACTTTATCCAGCATTTGTCATCTGGAGCCTTGAAACCTTCCTAAAAATAGAAAAAGGTGCTTGCTTTAGTTCCTGCACTAGAGATGGAAAGAGAAGTCAAGTGCTTAGTCCACAATCAGGCAACTAACCAGCCTGTCTGGGGAGAACTTACTCCAAAAGCCAGGCCTTCCATGTGCAGTGACCTCCTTTTTTGATCTGTGGTCTTCTAGTTTAGTTTCATTTTCTATGTGCTTATGCAGGGTATATAGAACTATATAGACTGCAAATAAGTAAATACAATTCAACTGTATTATTTTTAAACTTCCATATATGCGTGAGATTTTTTTTGTAAGAAATATTGTGAAACTCTTACATAGGGCAAAACACATGCTCTGCATTAAATTAAAAAAAAAAGGAAAAAGGAAAAAACAATCCTTTTGTCTTTTTCAAAATTTCTTAGAATTAACTAAATGACAATTAGTCACCTGGCATGTATTCTAGTATCTCCATGTTCATAAATCTGCCTCATGGATTGTAATGAAGCATTAAAATGCTGGAGTTGAAACTTCTATTTTTTAACTTCAAAACACAGAATACAATGCAGGCAAACACAGCAAAGTAGAAGCTGCCTGTGGGTGCAGAACAGGAAGCACTAGTAGATAGACACATGTATAACAGAGTTATGTTTGCTCTTGCTCAACTAGATACACATCAATTTTAATTACCACGTTTTATGCTTCAGCTACTAACATCCCTTCAGCAGTGAGTGGGTTATGTGTTTCCATCCTGCATATACCACCAGCATCACCACCACGTCCTTCTCTATCATCCCCCTCCCCTTTCTACACAAATGTTGCAACACAATCTGAAATTTCCTCTTTTCTTTCCTTCCTGCATTTCTTACAGGTTCCTTTGCGTCAGAAGGCAAAAAAGAAAAGTCAAGGTAATGAGAGATTGTTTTTCCTTTTCTCTCCTGGATTCCTCTGTTATTTTCTTAGTATGTCTGATTCTTGTGAGGGTGAGGATTTTGTACTGCTACTCAGCTTGTGGAAGGCTGCTTTTTAACTCCACTGATTCTTGCACCGATTCTGAGAAAAATGACAACGGGCTGCTCCTTTGGATTAAATCCTTGTGGTATGTTAATTGAATCAAAGCTGGAAATCCGTGAGGTAGAATCAGCTGCCTGCACAGACATACACACTGGTGGTTTTCATGTACTTGGCATAATAGTTTTCCCTAGCTGACTTAAATAGATGTATTCTTTTCAGTGCAGCTGTGTGAAGGAAAATACATGCATGCTTCTCTTAAAAGGATCAAAGGATGTATTTTTAATTTACAACATTTTGTGTATGGTTATCTTAACATTAATTAGTATCTGCATTATCTATATCTTACTATTTGGTTTCTGAACATCAGCATGCCTTTCAAATGAATGTGTGTTACTGTCACAGCCATTATAAAACTGAATGACTTCTAAGTATATTTTAAGATGTGCTTGGACGACTTGCTGAGATTGCTAAGTAAGGTTGATATCTTTAATTGGCAACTGGTAATGCATTTTTAAGCAAGCAGAGCACTGTATTTTTAATGGCACAGGGTTCTTTATCATGAGCCGGCGGAGGATATCGTGCAAAGAGCTGGGGCAAGCTGATTGCCAAGGATGGCTCTACAAAAAGAAGGAAAAAGGAGCTTTCATTGGAAACAAATGGAAAAAGTTCTGGTGTGTGCTAAAGGAGTCATCTCTGTATTGGTACAACAGTCAGCTGGTGAGTACAGCATACATCCAGCTCCGGGTGCCAGACAAACAGCATCTTCTGGGACTGAAAGAAGGAAAGCTGGGGTCACAATTTGGACGCACCCTAGAGTACAAATAACTGAGTTTATTTTTCAGCCTGATATTTCTTGTGATCTGGGAAGTGTCTATGTGAACATGAAATTTGCAGAAAACTATGTGTTTTCTAGTTCAGCAACTACTTGTGAAATGTTAACTTACTGTCAGTTCTGCCCTGTAAAAAGCTGCTCTTTGAAGGCTTTAGTGGCATTTGAATTTGAGAAAGATCATCTTGGGCTGTGCAGTTTGCAGACGTTTGCTAGAAGACTCAAAACAGGAATCCTTCTTAATTTTTGATTAATTTTCAGAAGCATCTCGCCTATTTTTCTCTCCATCCCCTTTCACAGAAATATTTTTTACTGTATCTTGTCTGCTTGGTTTCTTTCTAATTTAAAAGTTTTATTCCCTTTTTCTCCCCCCTCCTCCCCCCCCCCCCCCCTTCTTTCTTCCCTTCGAGTGCTAGACAAAGGCTGGCTTTACTTCAGGCTTATTTCATTGGACAGAGAGGGTGTCTTGTCTCTCCTAGGAAGATTCAGACATAATTATTCCTTTCTCTTTTTTCTCTTGCACTGCTACATCTAAAACCTCCTACCACATTCAAACGATGAAGTGGTAGAGTCCAGAACTGGGGTATGCAGAGGATTAGGGGATGGCAGCAAAAACATAGATTGAAACTTAGCAGCTTCAGTGTGGAATTGTGGACTGACATATCAAATACCCTAAATGCATATGAGCTGCTCTGGAAATAAGCATGTCTCAGGCATAGCAAAGGATGAAAGATTAAAGAAACTCTTATTATTTCTTAGAGCATTAAAAAAAATCAAAGGTTATCTGGAATGTTTCCATTTGTTATTTCTATTGCAGTAATCCCCATTAAAAATCTTGTTAACTGTTTCAGGGAACAAATGAAATTGTTTAAGCCATTTAAAAAATCTCCATACCTTAAAAAAAGCATTACTCATGTAGAATATTTCAGATTCTCCCTTCAGTTTTTTGGGGGGAGGGGTCGTTTGCATGCCTTTTTTTTTTGTTGTTTGTTTGCCTTTTTATCAGAATAAAAACTTTCACTGGTACTTAAAGTTGGTATGAGTTATTCCTTTTTGGGAAAAGAGAAAGCAACTCTGCTGATCCTGAGCTGTTTTTATATTATGTTGTGCCAGGCTGATATAGATGCCTTTCAGAACTAAGTCAAATACATTCATTGGAGAAAGAAAATAATTAGGAAAACTAGTAAGAAAAAGAAAGTTTAAAAAGCCTTCCCACCCCCCCATCCCCCAAGCCGTGCTTACAATATCTCTGCTTAAAAGACATGACCAGGCAGATATACTCAGCAGCAGCATTAATACCTCACAAATCGTTATTAATATCAACTGTTAGAAATCTGTGTTTGCAGTTGTACTTCTGGCCAAGCAGTTTTAAGACAGGTGAGCTGGCTGGCTGGCTGGCTGATGTATCTTTTAGACATGGAAAGTATTAGAAAGGAATAATTCTGAGGAGCAATCAAGCAGGGAGGAAATAGAAAAAGGTATGACTAGGCAGAGTTTGCCTTCAGGGAAAGCCCTCCACTTCCTTCAGTTGTTGTGGCCTGGCTAAATGCCACTCTCAGGATCCAGACAAACCATGGTCAGGCTGGTCCCATTGCTCCTAGACAGCACCATTGTTTTAGTCCATGGTTGCTTTCTGCCTCTCACTGACTGCCCCCAAATGGACATGGCTGAAGAACAAGTGTCAGTCTCCTTCCAGTTTATTTCATTTGCTCCAAAGAGTTCGTATAGCTTCAAAGCACTGTTGACTTGTGTCAGCCCTGGATTCTCACCTGTTACAGCTGTTCTTTGAACATGCTAGCTGGTAGTGCCTCTTTGCTTTCAAATTCTGCCAACTCTCACTCATTAGTTTGTGTTGAAAATTCCAGGTTTCTCGAGACAACTTCCAGTCCAGCCTCTGTGTAACTATAGATTCAGGTAATGTTTGCAGAGTGTCAGTAACTACAGTGTTTGGGAGGGAGGGGAGGTGTCATCCTTTGCTAAGACCTGCTTTCTTAAATTTGTAATACCAGAGGCATGCCCGGAGGTCTGAGGTGAATTAGACCTGATATATTTTCACAGGAATTTTCATGTCTAGATTGATGGAGGAGAAATAGCAGTGACATATTCACTTGCTTGCTTGATATTTAAGTCTCTGCCCTGGCATTAATACAGCCTGTCTGCCACTGCCTTCAGTGAAGTTAATACTCAGTCCCAATGTGTCATATAAGATGGCAATCTAAAGTGTGGAGTTCTGTTGAAAGAGGAGTCCTGCTTCTCACGTGCCTGAGGCTTCCTGTTGCTGGTCCTCTTACAGAGGCTGAAGCAAAAGGTGGTGGTGAAAGAGTGGGGCTGACGTCAAAGGAACCAGAGCATACTGGCTGCCTGTAGCTCTGCCTGACCAGTTTTGTTGTTCTGAGAAAGTATGCTTCGTTTGTGACTGTGTGAAAACCAGACACTGGCAACTGTAGCATAGCAACAGGGTGCTGGACCTATTTTTCAAATGGAGATGAGGAAAAGAGGGAGTGAATGGAATTTGTTTGGGAAGGTGCATTATCTTGAATCTGGGTAGATAACCTCAGCTGACATAATGTTCTCGGTGAAGTCTGTCTTCAGGTGCCACTGAAGCTCTGGATATTTCTGTTACTTTGGTTTAAACCTTCAAGCTACTCTGGTTTTGGGTCTTTCCCTTGAGGCAGATTGTGGTGTGTGATAGGACACTTGGGACATTTGCAGATGATATTCCCTTCAATTTAACGTAAAACACTTTGTGAATGTCACAGCTCAAAAGACAAGAAATAATCTTCTGAGGCAAGTCAACAATAGCAGATCAGACACCCTGAGAGTCAAACTTCTTTGCTGAAAGAAAACTAGAGAACACAGGTAAATATGAACAAGCTTTCAATGAGCTAGCTGAGTTACTGCAAGCCGTGAAGTTAGGAACCCAGTGGTCTCAGCAGGCTTGTGTAGGCTGCCCTAGAACCTCTTCCTACACACCCTTCTCTTTCTGTGAAATATGAGGCAAATTTCTGTTTGCAGCATGGATGCGCTAGCAGTCTGGGGCAGAGAAGCTGTTAGGTCTAAGAAGAAACTCAGAAGGCTTTTGCAACGGTAAAACAGGAAAGGTCAGAAAATGGATCTAAACAGTCAGACTTACTGGGGCATTCAGGAACCTTGGACTCCTTGGAAAACTACTTTTCATTAGCATTTGGTTCCTTTTATTTTTTTGAGTACTGTTCTCTGTAGGTAGCTGTCTTGAAGAAAAGTGTTTGAAGAGGACAGTGTGTGATCCTGTCTGACCCTTTGGCAGCTTTAGTTCTCATACTGAAACCCCAGAGGGAATCAGTACTCCTATAGGAAGGAGGTTGGATGGAGGAATTGTCATACGTAATCCCAGGTTCCCAGCTTTTTGTGCTTGTTTGGACTGTGTTAGATAGTGTTGGCTGGAATGGGAGAAATGACTATATGCCTCTGTCTCGTGGATCCTTAGGATAGCTCCATTGGTTTTCCAAGTTTGTTTGAAGTAGATTTTTGCAGAATGTGTTAAAGATGGTTGTCATGGGGATTCAGCTGAAAACAAAAAAGATATAAAGGGTTGCAGGCTGTGATCTACTGTCACTATTTATCTTTGTATTGTTTTTTGGGGTTTTTTTCATCCCAGTTTGCTGCATTTAAATTGGTCCTCCCCCCAACAACTTTGCCAGAAGCTGAATAATTGCAGTATTTTAAAACAAAAATCTTTTACCTTTGAGCTGCAGTTGTTGCTTATGTGGGTGAAAAAAGTCATTGATGTTGAATGATTGTGCTGAAAGCTTTGGGGGCCTCTGGTCCAATATTTTACACAAATCCTTCACAGTTCTATAGTTTGTCTCATTGGTGTGCATTGCACAGAGTAAAAAGACTAAAGAGGCTTGAGGACTGAACCGCTCCTCCAACATCCACAGGGTCTTCTGGGGGCAGTGCTGAAACACTGATGAAACCATAAGGAGTACCCTGATTTGCAGACTGAAGCTGTTCCATAATAACAAAATATTTCACGTTGCAGCACTATTTTAAAAAATCTTTCTGCATCATTACACACGCTTTAAATGGCTTACTAAATCTCCTAAAGCCACAACATTTAGATAACATATTGAGGCAAGCTGAAAAGGACATTAGCCTCTTTCTTTGGATCCTTATATTGTGTTTTATAAATAATTTTTGTTGAGTGCAAAGTTTTTCTGTGGAAAAGTGCTTACTTTCTTTTTGTCCCAAGCATTTGCAGAGACTGTTGTTATTATGAAATTATTTTTCTACAATTATTGTAGCAAAGTACAGATTTATATGTTAGGCTAGCCTTGATAAAAACCACGAGATAAGAGCTTATTCTTTTAAATATCCTGATTAAGTAGAAAACACTTTAGATTCTTTTTATCTAAGTTTTTTATGGCTATTTCAGAGCTTTTTCATGAAAATCTGAAGGAAGCTTGAGTGAAATGTGTGAGTTAAACAATAGCATGCTAAAGTCATGTTAAAGATAACATTTTGGAGAAAAGAAAGCATTTATGGTTTCTATATGCTTTTAATGTTTTAATATGTCATTTCTATCTCAAGAATGACTGAAAAGATAACTTCCACATGTTCTGTCCCTAGGGTTTATTCAGAATTATATTTGCTAACTGTAATAACACTCATAAGGTTTTACTATTGTGACTTTTTTTCTTTTTTTCCTTCCTTTCCCCCCCTGATAATTATGGAACTACATACCCATCAAACATCTCTTTTCTGTTACATAGATGGCACATTTGAGATGTGTACAAATAGTGCATAAAAAAGATTCACACCATTATCCTCATTCTTTCCCCCTCATACATAAAATGAAACATAAACTTTTCTTATAAATGAGCAAATGTAAAATCACAGACAGAATTAATATAAAATCTGAACACATTGAAAGAGAATGTATATGTGAAACACAATCTTTTGCCAACTGGAACATGACAAATACTGCATAAGAACATGGAGGTTTCTCTGTTGTAAAATGGTTAAAATTAAAATATTGAGGTCAAAGCCTACAGACCTATTTTCATTTGCAGTTTAGAGAGTACTCCTTAATTTAGGTGAAGGGTTCTATCTAAATTACTAATAGATTAAATAAGTAGTTCACATCCAAGTTCCGTCTCTGCGTGGGTGGGAGCATTCCAGATGAGTGTTTCCAGACTGGCTTGCAGGGTCCTGATAATTCACTAGTCACATACAAAATCCAAACTCGCAAATACTTTTACACATTGACAGTAGAGACAGTGATTTGCCTAATGGCATTTCATGGACTTCATCCCATCATGAGTCCTTGTACAGCACTCTAAGCTGTTTATAGGATGCAGCCTAGACCAATGGTTACTGCACCAAAACCCAAAACTGGCTGAGCTGTGATTGTACTCATAACATGTAAGGAAGGCCAACCTGCCACAAACCCCAGTCACCCACTCCCGCCGCCGATGGCTTCCCTAGCTCAGGCCGTGAATTTATTGCTGTGTGGGTAAGAAGGTACCTGGGTATAGTCCTTCACACAGGGTCTCGTGGATCACTTTTTCTTAAACTGGGTTTATTGATTCATACTGCAGAGAAACAACTGGCATTGTATAAATTTCCCATCCAGAAATGAGTGCAAAAGGGATTTTGATACCTCATGGACTGCTTTTTTGAGACTGATCTCCAGTGTTCTTAGACTGGTCTGGGGAACAAAACAGGAATTTCAGTGTTCTTGGTACACCCAATCCAGTAAGTGACCAGTATTTTTGGTACAGCAATGCAGGATAATACATTCTCTGTCTTTAGTACAATGCAGCCCATGAATAGACCTCCCTCTTTACTCACTTCTACTCATTCGCTCATCCCTATAAACTCCTCCCATGGAGCTGGGATGGTAATACTTGCTTAAGGCATAATTGGTTGACATGTACATTGTAAAAAAAAAATAAAATAAGATTTTTACAAAATCGTATTTTTTTTTCTTTAATCAGTTGTTATTTTATCTCTATAAACTTAGTCTCATGAAATGCCTGTCTCTGGAATGGAAACAAAAGCTTCCTAAGCCAGTCTCAAAATGAGTTTTACAGATGCAAATACAATCAGAAAGAATTAAAATCTCACAATAGAAAAATAAGGGCTTTTTTATACAAATGTGGCAAAACCAGGGATATTTAAGCCCAAAGTGGAAAAATATCACTGTTTCTCTGGTACTTAAAAAACAAAACCAAAAACATAAAGCCCTTCCACTGTTTTTTTTATTTGTTTGTTTGTTTTTGTTTGTTTACTTATTTTCATGTGTTCTGGAGCAGCAAAACCATTTACTGGTGATGACGCAAAATAAAATCCCTCATCTGAATGTTTAATACATGTAAATGACAGGAATGATGGTTATGTCATGATTTAGTCTATATAAAAAAGAAGATATGCAGAGGTGCGGGGAAATCACCCACTGAATATCCATTCCGTATCCATATTTCAGTTCTCAGAGATTCATACTTTCAAGAATTAAAACCCAAATACTTGTCTTGATGAACATCTTTTTATAGTCTTGTCATATTCATGCATAATGAGACTTGAGATATTGTCAGTCATATTCATTTATCCTCTGCCTTTGTAATTGTTGTGTATATTTTACCTGCTTTAACTCAGTGTACGGTTTTAGAATTTTAATGTGCCTAGAGATAGTGGCTGGGAGCAGCAAAAATGTGGAATGAACACTTTCTGTGTTTTGGAAAGTATTTTTTTCCTGACATTACATGCTAGAGAATTTTGTTTACATTATATATTACTCATCTTAGGAGGAGTCCTAGTCTTATTGCAGATGACCAGGTGTATTTAGATAGATGTAGTAAAGGAAGACGTTTTCACTTCAGATATTTCAGTTTCAGGCAGAAAGAACAAGAATTTGAGGCTTACTGGTCATTTCGGTTTTGCTGGAGGGACTGAGAGTCCTGCTGATCAAGAATAGAGATGTCACTGCTCAGCAAACCTTTTTGCATTCAGAAAGGGCTGACTGAATATAAATGATGTACTGTAAATGTCTGTCTGACTTTTGATACCTCTTGTATCATGCCTGAAAATTTCTGGGGTGAGTGACAGCTAGGTGGCCAAAGCCACCTGAGTCTGGTTTGCAGATTTAACAGCTGAGCTCAGCTGTGTAGGATCATCTCCTTGCACCATTTCACCTTGTGGGATGGGAGCAGCCTATGCTGTCCCTGCCTTGTTCATATACAAGTGACCCTGCAAAGTGGTCCATGATACAATTATGCAGGGGACACCCTTCTCCATCTCTACTTAGTATCATTTTTGGTGACTTTTGAATTGTATTTTTCAACTATCCATGGTTCATTCTATGTGGTGTTGTCACATGTCTGTGTAACACACATACATGCTGTATCATGGAACAAACGCTCCTATGATTGTATGTAATGTTCAGACTCAAAACAGATGATACAATATTTATTCCTCCTTATTAATCAACAAAACCTATGCTTGCACTCTGCCACTTGCACTGACAGGACTGGTGGTTTTCTAGCACCCAGGATTTACACAAATATAGCTGGTATAGGAATATTTCATCCGGTGTTCATCTGTCCCCATGGTGATGAGCATATATTTTCACAGTATAAAAAGCTGTCAAATACAAGCACTTGAATGCTAAATATTATTCATCACTGGAGTATGCTAGTTGGTTGATGTGGTGGGGTTTTATATTTTATTTTATTTTTTTTTAATTGAAGGCTGAAAAAGCAGAAGGATTTATCAGACTTCCAGACTTCAGTGTGGATCGAGCAATTGAATGCAAAAAAAAGCAGTAAGTTTATCTCTTGTTCTCAGTTTTGCATGATTTCTACTGCATTGCAAGGAATGACTCTCAGTAGGCTTTGACAACAAAGCTGTGGGGAGTTCTTTTGTGTTGTGTAAATAATGAGATATTAATTGAGCTACTGAAAGAAAACCATATTGAAAAATATTTTTGAAAAATCTCTGCCAGATGTTCTTTGTTAAAGCTACAAATAATAAAAAAAGAAAGATCAACATGTCAACTGTTTTTTTTCCTCTTTCTCTCATTCACTGATTATAAATAATCTCTAGTCTGTCTTGGATACCTCCTCTTAGTTGAGGAGGTCAGCAGTGGTGCAAGTAATGCTGCTTCCCTGCAGTGGTGCAAGTAATGCTTCTTCCCTGGACTATTCTTTAGTCTTCTGTGGTGCAACTGAGCTTGGGCTGTACTTGAAGCCTTTGGTTGTGGGAGGAATAAAAACTTTGTTTAGCAGGATGCGCATTTGAAAATATTGTCTCCAGCCTCCATATGCAGCACTGACTTCCAGCTGCTTCTGAGCTCACTTCAAAGCTTTGGAGGGGTGTTGCTGTTCAAAGCTATAAAGCTCAGCATGGTTTTTTATTGTGTCAAGAGAAAGCCTTCATTCTTCTGTTTGGGTCCCATGCTGCAAGTAGCTGCAGGTGTTCTTGAGGTTAACTGTGGGCTGGACTCCTCCAAGGAGATGGGACAGCTGTTTTGAATATGGGGCATTCCGTTTTGTTTTCTCACAGGAAAGGCTGAGTCACATAGTACAGAACCATCAGAAAACATTGTCTTTCACTTCTGTGGCTGTTGGCTGTCAATGACTGGGAGGGAAACGTTCTCATCACTTGTTTGGGGTCGTATAAGTTATGAAAACCGTGAGGATTGAACAGTACTGCTGGGTCAGCTAAAGCCCAGCCAAACCGTTTGCATGTGTGCTTCCATGGGACAGTCTCCTAATGAGGGTACAAAAGAGGGAAGACACAGAGTCTCAGGATAGGAAAAAAAAGGCTCTGAAAACTCTCACTGGCCGATATTCAACTAAAGCAAACTTTGGGGCTGAGATCAACAGATTAATTTTTGGAGGTAGTCAGGGGACCAATCCATTTTGCTTTTTATCAAATCTGCCATCTATTCGTCTCTTAGGTGCCTCTTAAAGCTTGTCTTGGAAAAGTCAGTGAAGAGTCAGTCACTCTTCATCCACTGTGTGCTGCTTTGATTTTACTGTGTCACATGTCCTTTCCCTCAGCCATCAATTTTCCATGCTGTGAGGTCTTAGTCTGACTAATCTCTCGTGGAAGCTGTTCAATGCCTTGGGTCACTGCTGGTGCTTCCTCTGACCCTTTTTAAGGTTTGCTTTACCTTTTAGAACTTGAGGAAACAAAACTGCTCACAGTATTTGAGGTTTAGGAATGCAACAGTATTCTGTAATGAAATAATGGAAGTCCTTGTTTTATTCTTTATTCCTTCCTTTTTGGTTCCTGTGCTTTATACTCTCTGAATAATGTGTGGCCTAGGAAATAAGCTAAAAATCGGCTAGAGTTTTAAGGGGAGACCTGTATGGATGGATGAACTAATCCAGACTAATACAGATGAGAGAATATATATTTTAAATAATTCATTCTGCTATTATTTTTTCTTTCTTACATAAACTAGTTTTCTTCATATCTCTTCTATTTTTCTTTTCTTAAAGTGCAATTAAGATCAGCCACCCACAGATCAAGACGTTTTATTTTGCGGCAGAAAATGTTCTGGAAATGAACACGTAAGTAGGAGTGACTGGTCATGTTTCATCCTGTCTCGTGTATGAGAACACCCTTTGAAAGTTCATTCTTTCACTGTCAAGTAGTCACTGACAAAGTTATCTGGGGAATTACTGAGTCTGGTTTGTTTTCTGATCATTGAATGTAAGGAAACTACTGCTATTTGTTCACTAATGATAGTTGAAATCAGAATCACATAATTAGTCCAATTTTGACACTAATCTTCTCAACATTTGCTGGTAAAATCCCTTTCTGTTAGGGAGGTGCCAAGATTTGATAGTAAGCTTATTACCTTCGGAGAAGTGAGGGCTTAATTTATTTTTTTCCCAGAAGTGATCTAGGACTAGAGTATATGTCTGCCTTCAGAGTAGCACACCAATTAACAAGGAGGATTAAAGGAATAGAAAGGGCTGTTTCTTTAATGTAAATAAGCATTTACTTTAGTGCCAAACTTTGTTCAGTTGAATGATCCTCATGACAGATCAGAAATTTTCTTTCCACAAGTGCTCACATGAGCAACAACCAGATAGTTTTTAATGCAAGACATAAAAATAGTTATGAGTAGTGCCATTTTAGAAACCACTGAGCTATTGGGAAGGTATTATTTTCTACTGGTCCAATTTTGGCTGATTTAGATATATTGGGTATCTATATTGTGGCCAAATACTGGATACAAAGGGGTACAATTTAAATGGGAAGGGAGACTCTATAATAGTCAAGTCAGGTTTTTAATCATGGCTCTGCTGGTGATCTTTGTGAGATTCTTCGTAAGTCATTGACTATTCTTTCCCTCTATAGAAAGGAGACCTCATACATATTTGCCACAATAGAAAAGGAGAGAGGTTGAGAGAATGTGCGTGACCTTCTGAAAGGTCTATAGATACAGAAGTGTACAAGACCACAGTAGTATATGTGCATAGATCTGTATTAATAAATCTATACTCTATAGATACATACAAGTTAATATAATTGGAAACAATGTGTTGCACTTTGCCACTTGGAGCAGCACAGAGCATTCTGGTGGGGAGAGAACCATCCATTTCTGTACTCCTGCATTTCCTGTCAGAGCTCCTGAATGGAGTGACAGTTCTCCAGGCAGGTAGGATGAGGATGACTGAGAATCAGACACTGCTGGACAGGAATATCTCTGTAGAGAAAGTAACCCTGGTTGGATAGAAGAGATGGAAGGATGTATGGAGAAGGAAAATTAGAGCCAACGGAGGACATTAGTGAGAGCTAATAGCCAGTTTGTAACCCAGCTGGAAATTCTCAAGTGAGAAATGTTTGGTCTCATGTGAGTGAGCGATCGAAAGCTACACAGGTATCCCAGCTCTTAAGGCCCCAGAATGATTTTCTTCAAACTCCACTTCTTGGGTAAATTTCATTTTGGCTTAAAGCTAGTTAGCCTAGTGTTATAACAACTTGCACTGTGCTGCACTAAGTTCTCACTGTTGTAACTGATGATTTTTTTCCTTTGCAAAGTATAAAATACATGCCATTTAATACATAAAGTACACATGTATTCATGCATATGTCAAAACAGACTAAAAGACATCTGTTCTCTTGGCTCCAGTCCAGCAAATGCATATGTGAGTGGCCCTGATGGACTCACTGAAGCATTTGTGTGTGTTGAGTTACTGGTATGCGACAATGCTTGATGGATCACGACCTTTTGTAATTCTTCATGCATATATCTATATATGTTAAATCAACAGTGGATTTATGAATACAATCATTTACTTCATTAATTTAGCAGGTATTTGCTATTGTCATGCACACATGAGAAGGAATGACATGCTGAGTAGCTGTGTGCATTTAGCTGGCCAGTTGTACACAGTTACTAGTGACCTGTCTTCCTTTGTCATTAATGAAGTCCTAGAAGTTTTTTAGCAAATCTTTTCTTTTGTAAAAGTGGGTTTTCCTTTTAAAAAATTATTCTGCTATTATTAGTTGTCAGAAAAGAGTCAATAAACTACTTTTACAGAAATGACACATTATTTTTCTGAATTATGTGGGTCTATTGTTCATACTGCAGTTTAAAAATGCAGTTAGTTTGGCACTGATCTTACTAGCAAATTTCACATTTCTTTAGTAGAACCAAGATAAAACAATTTTTTGTTTTTCCCAGGAATGAGTTTTCATTCCTGCCCTTCATATATTCCTTATTTGGCCCTTGAGTTTTAATCTGAAAGGCTTGAGCTTTTTCACTTGTCAGTTTCTTAAAACCTGGGTAGATCTGAATGACTCCAGGCAAACATAACAAGCCAAAAATATATCTAGGGGATGTTTCGTGCTCTAGAAAAATGCAGCCACCTAAGAAGATAAATTAAAAAACCCCTTGCTAGGAGCTTAAAGCAACAAAGGAAGTGAGACTTACTGAACCCAAAAGTACATAGGAAGTTGAAGAATCTGGTCAAAAAGTCTGGGATTAAGTGACTCAGATTCTTAGATGGTGCTGCAATAGTTTTGGCCAGGCTAGCTGACATCATCTTCTATGGCTCCCATGCCTCCCATGCTTCATCTGAGGTGAAAGATGACACCTCAACAGCTGGATTAAATCACTGACATGGTGTTATAGCACAAATACTTTTCCTTTAGCTTCCACGTGTGAAACTTCTTGGTTATCAGCGATTCTGTTTCAAGATCAGGAAAAGAAGATGTCCCAGGCAATAATTCTGCTCACCACTGGGACTATTAGTATTCAGGTAATTTGTGCCTTTCTAGAAAAGGATCTAAGAAATAGAAAATTTGACATTTTTTCTTCAGGCTAACGAAAATACATGTGGAACACATCTGACAGGAGCAGAACTCTGTCTGAAGAGCATGCAAGTATCCCTGACTCTATATTCCCTCTGTTTCAAACACAGGTGGCTAAGTAAGCTGGGGATGGCTGTAGACCCTCGGGCACCAAACGGGAAGAATGAGGAAGGTATGCTCTTAACTGGTTTCAGTGTGTAACTACATTGTGTTCTTCACATTTTTTGTTTGGCCAAATTTTTGACAGCTGTTTTCTTTCTTTCAAACTGTCATCTTTGGTTGGTCTACTGTCTGAGTCAGAGAAACTGCATGGAGTAATCACAGAAAAATGAAAAATAGTGAGAAACAGTGTGAGTGAGGGACATTTGTTGATCTTGTGAGAGGTGTATAACTACTTTCTGGCAGCTTGCTAAGCCTACCAAATGTGAAGACAAACAGCTCTGCTACTCTGGGTTTTGAGCTGGTGACTTATATTCCAGGAGTTGTGGTGCAGCAGAGGAGCTTGCAGGCTTGGAAACACTGTGCGCTGTAGAGCCATTCCTAATGTCTTCATCCTTCCTGAGGGTTTCAACAACAGTGATGTAGGGGAACAAGGGGCTGATAGTGCTATTCTGAAGCCTACAATTTCCTTCAGAGCCAAGCCCAGGAGTTCATTATGGAATGAGTAACTTGAAAAGTTCCCAAGCAGTTTATTTATTGTCTCAATTTGCACACCGGCCTAATAGAACTCTTTAGTTGGAGGATACCTGAACTCAAATCACAAACCTGGGCAGAGGACAAAGGAAGCCCCCTGTGAGAGCATTTGGAAAAGCTGCTCATGAAAACGCCTGTTCTGGGAGCTATTTTAGAAAGAGAAGTGCTTTTGGTAATATTATGTTACAAAACCAGGAATAGACTCTAACCTGAGGAATCTGTGCCATCATTTCAGCTTTTGACCCTCCATTTTTAGAGTATTGGTATCCAGTGCCCTTTTTAAAACTGCTCAGGTTGTGAAGGAGCTGTTATTGCGAAGAAGGAACTGGTATTTGCAAGAGCATGAACACTCAGGTGATGCAGCCTGTTTTGTCTAAGTACCAAAATGTTCATCTCAGCATCTTTTCTGCTTTTTCCCAGAATTCAAGACTGTGGTCTATGTCCAGGCTTGAGACATGTAATTCCATTATTGATTGATTTGATCTGACTCTGTTAATACTCTCATTTATGCTCTACCATTAGAAGCACCTTTGGAGCTGGTAAACACAGATACCACTGATTTTTGGAGATTCAGCAGCTCTCATCAATTTCTTTGTTTTCAGTTCACAGTTCTTTCTTGTTAGGAAACTTGTTAATTCTGACACTGTCCAATTCCTCCAGAATGCCTGTGTGCTCTTTGAACCCAATTTTGTATTCAACCAGTTTAGGATAAAGGGATATATAGAGTATTAGGCTGTGTAGCAAGAACTGCAAGGTAATTGTACTCAGTGAGGCAGTGTGCGAATATGTTGTCCATGTTTTCACAAGGGAATAATTTGAAGGAAAGTGAGGATGGTCAAAATTTAATACATGAAAACAGTTTTTTTAAGCCTCAAAAAAATGGGGTATTGATTGTATTGGTTAAATTGAGATTTATAAAACAATACAAAATGGATCAGTCCACAAAATTAAGAAAAAAACCAAACAAACATGATCAACAGATACAAAACAATCCACTCAATAACCTCTGCAGCAGGTTGTCTAATTACCCTGCAATAACGTAACATAGCCAACATTTCTTCAGCTTTTAAAGCTAGTGGCCCACCTCCCCTTAAGGAAAAGGCCTTCTGATTCTATTGTCAAACATTTCCTTGTCCTTACACGCATGTTTTGTCACAAGAGATCCAGCAGCTGCCTTGAGTGTCGGTGCAGCACCCACTGATGTGCCTGAGTGGATGTGCCTTTTGCAGAGGCATTGTTTCCAAAAAACACTGTCAGTACCCACAGTCACTTCTGTTCCTGCTGACCTGGTTTTCCCCTCTGTGTCACACACCATAATTCTTCAGAAATCTTGGCTCTTGCTATGACATTTCTTGTATATTCATGTACTTTCTATGTATTTTAACACCACCCCTACCCCATTTGCCTATTTAGAGTATCAGAAACAGCTGGGGATTTTTTCAGTTCTTCTGTGTGCCTAAAAGGGGAGCTGTAGAAACAATAAGGTTTTTACTAAGAGTTACTCAAAAAGACATTAATAGTCTTAGAATTTTATACAGGCTTTATTGCAGCCAGTCTCAGTTCTTTATGCTTAGATGCACCAGCACATATTTCCAATAAACAGAATAGCAGCTATGCTATTCAAACCCCTTATGGTTCTGCAAATAATACAAGGAGAAAAAGTATTTAATCTCATTATTAATAAGTTGGAAAGTTCTCTCATGTATAAAATTCTTCTCTCTTACAATTTTATTCCCCTCACTCTGTGCTTACTAGAACCCCCAAATGACATGCACAGAAATAAAGTGTGCAGGTATTAATTTGATTAAAAGATGACATAATTACAGGTGATTGCCCAGAGCCCATGCTAGTGCACTACTTTCTAGTGGTGTGAACCCATGAAGCCCAGATCTAGCAAAGCAGCCCCAGAACATAAGCAACCCCATCCCACTGGGACAGAGGGCTGCACAGTTGCTGTCAGCAGCTTCTGGACGGCAGAAGCTGCTTTGTGTGTGCAGCCAGCAAAGGGAGGGAGAGATCATGTGGAGTGCTGGATCCCACGGAGACTGCAGGGACAGCCTGTGTTCTGGTGACCCTTGGCACTCTCTGCTGTTGTCCTCACTAAGTTCTGACTTTGTCTTTGCAAATTTGCATGTCCCCAGCTCAGTTGGATGGGGATGTGTGTGGTCACCCTGCACATGTAGGGCAAGCACTTGCTCCTGTAAAGGTTCTATGTCTGCTGAAAGATTTAGCAAAGGGAAATGAACTTTGTGGCCTTACAATGCTTAAAGGAGGCCTGTAAGAAAGATGGGGACAAACTTTTTAGTAGGGCCTTTTGCAGCTGGACAGAGCTCTGAGCAACTTTCTCTAGTTGAAGATATCCCGCTCATTGCAGGGAGGTTGGACTACATGACCTTTAAAGGTCTGTCCCAGCCCAAACAATTCTTTGATTCTATGATCTTGCCCAGTGTCTACAACCAGGTTCTGGGAACAGGAACCAGACACATACTGCCTCGCTTTTTCTGTGTCTTATTTTATCAATGATTATCACTTCTTTTAATCCACCTTTAAAAAAAAAAGTGAGAAAATGTTTTCACCTGCTACATAGATAGTTAAAAGAAATAACAGCATGACTGCTTCTGCCACATGTCAAGAGATACTGAGTTTCAGGGGTTTTTAAGTTAAAAAACCCAAACCAAATAAAAAACCAAAACCAACCAACAAAAGAAAGAAAGAAAAAAAGACAAGTGGGGTGTAAAGTCCTAGAGTATTTTGTTTAGTGTCAGTACTACCTCTGCACATGCACTGCCATGCTGTATGGTGTGCCTGTGTGGGTTACCATGTGGTGATAAAAGACAAGGCTGCTCTGTGGTGCCCAAAGCACAATGTGAGCAATCTGTTTACTCAAAATTGCAGCCAAAGCTCTAATGCCTATTGCTAGCTCCAGGAAAACTCACTGGTTACAGAGATTAAGGGACTGCTTCTGCTACTTGCAACAGTTCTGCCTAACTTCTACTATGAATGAAACTTTTCTTTTAAAGTCTGCAAAGACAGGAAAAACCTCCAAACCTATTTGTGAAGCTACCTAGAGCAGTGCACCCAGTGTTTCCTGTCATAGCAAGTTAGCAAGTTTTTTTAAAATTAAATGATGAAAGGAGACACTGACTTGTTAAAGTGTGGTACTCAGTCCAGAACATCCTACCCAGTGATCTTTGGTTACCACAGCACTGTAAGGAGTAAATGTGTTACTTGAACTATTTTTGCTCATTTCCCGTGTCTGCCTCAGAATGCTACAGTGAAAGTGAACATGATGATCCAGAAATAACAGACACTCCACCTCCGCCCTACACAGTTCAGCCATCAGCTCCTCCTTCGGTAAGTAATTAGTTCGTTTCTTGCTGCCAGCTGGTTGAAACAAAACTCTTTTGAGGTGGTGCAGCTTTAGAAATAACTTAAAACAGTGTCTGGAAATGTTTACCTTCTGTGCTTGTGAATTGTGGACGCATTGACTGCCCCTGTCCTGTGGCAGAGTCTTCTTTTAAATACCCAATTTAATGCCCCTTTCACTTCTCTGCTGACTCAAACCATTTTGAAACTTAAAAAAGAAGAAGGGATCATGATCTTTTCATGTTCATGCATGTTTTTCCATACTGTGAAAAAAAATACAAATGAGGGACAAGTAAATCTTAACATCTGTAGGACAAAAGTTAAACTGACCACCTGCATTAATTTGTCCACATATGAATGGATTTACAATTCAAAAATCAGCAGATATGTTGAGATGATAGACTGAAGTAGTCCCCAAAAAACAGTTGAAGTGTTTCATGGTCATAATTTTTCTCTAAAAAAATGTCTAGAGACACATTGATTTCCAGTGGAATCCTTATGATCTGCTTTTTAAAACATCCCCAAATGGAGATTTATTACTATATGGATGATTGCAAAACTTCCAAAGGAACCACTCCAATAAGTTAGGAAAACATTTTTCATTCCAAAGGAAAAACAAAACACAACACATATGTAAAGAAAACACCTTCTGGCAGTCATAATTATTCTCACCCCCATTTTTTATTAAATGCAAAATGAAAATGAAAACAAAAATATATTCCACTCAGTGAGGCACAGTTTTAATTTCAATAGCACTTTTCTTTGCATGGAACAATGCCAGAAAAATAGAGGTGAGCTCTAACATCTCTCTTTCCTGGCTTTGAAAAATTGAAATTATGCTATCCACACCATGTGAGCAAAAGCTTTTACAGTTTGGTTGCTCTGCTTGACTTCACAAATGCTTCAATAATCTGCCTTTGTGATAGGTGCTCTTAGATGAAATACTTCATGTCACCTGTGTTACCTGTGGGAATTTTTGGAACTCATCCATACAGTTCAGGCCAACATCTCTTTGTCCTTTGCTTTAGAATGCACATGTGAAAGTTTCCATTTTAAAACCAAAAATGCACGTGAAACACAATGTCGTACTTCTCATGAGAGGAATATAAATTTCTCCATTCTACAATGTTTGGGACAGTCTGGAGGAACTGTGAACAGACCAGAGAACTTACGTCTTCTAAGAACAGCTGAGGGAGCTGGGTTTGTTTAGTCTTGAGGACAGGAGGCTTAGGGGGAACCTCATTGCTCTCTACACCCAGCTGAAAGGAGCTTGCAGGGAGGTGGGAGCCTGCAGTGAGAGGACAGGAGGAAATGATCTTAAGCTGTCACAGGAGAGATTCAGATTAGTGAATAGAAAAGTTTTTTTCACTGTTAGGGTGGTGAGGAATTGGAATAGGTTGCCCAGGGAGGTGGTGGAATCACAGGTCCTGGAGGTGTTTTTGAGGCACCTGGACCTGGTGCTGGATGATGTGGTTTAGGGGTTACAGTGGTAGTGCTGGGTTGATGCTCTGTCTTATAGGTTACTTCCAGCCTTGATGATTCAATGATTCTATGAATGACTTTAAAAATTTACAAAAGTGAAAGAACTGCTATAAACAAATGATATTTGCAATCTGATATTTGCCCTCCTTATCTTCTAAATTGATTAGTACTTACATGATGCAGCTGTATTAGAAACACAGGAAAGCAAATCTTTGTTGTTTTTATTGTAAAATGGAAATAGTATACAACAATGAATTGCAGAAGTTTATGCATCATAATAAGAAAAATTGTCACTCTGGTTTATTTGAATAAATCTTATTTCTGGTTTTCCAAGTTATAAATATGTATCCCTGGCAAGTCTCTTTATTTTGTTTGCACCTTGTCCAGGTTTCCCTAGCAACACCTTCACGGTAATTTTCAGTACTCTCAGTCTAGTTATCATCTGTTTTAATCCTTACACAGATCTATTCTATATACATATTGAGAACATAAACTTGCCAGAATTGTGGTGTGTCAATACTGACATTGATAATGACATCGGCCAGTAGCAGATGACTTGCAGGAGGAGTACATTTCTGCAGTAGTGAGTAATCTGGCTCTAGTATCATCATGATCTCATCACAATTTCTAAAAGTTTTTGTGAAGAGCTTCACTATAAAGCTTTGTCTTCTCTTCCATTACTTTACTTATCACTGTCAATTGATTCTATTCTGGATATTTTTATGTATAGTTTTGTGTTTCATGCTTGTGTATTTGACTCTCTTGGCTAATGTCGTCGGTGGTGTTTGGTAGGAAGAAGCAGCCTAGTGATAGTTCTTTGTGTGTGAGTTTGTTTGGTGACCAGATGATAGTGCAAATCAACCAATGTAAACGTCTAATGTAGAAAAAGACCTGGGAACCAAATCACTTGACTGGGAAGCTAAATACTTTTCAAAACTTTGTTCTTTCTCTTTACCCTTCTTTATGTGGAATTGTGCATGTATCACACCCTTTCTCATTCAACTCCTCTCTAAGAAAGATGACTGTTAGGTGTCTTTGAGACCTATCTGATCTTGTGTGTTTCTGTTGAGGCAGATTAACAAATATACTACTGAGGGCCTTAGGATGTCTTAATGATTTCTGGTGTGTTTCTAGTGAAATTTAGATCATTTTCCATATTCATGTGCTGAAGGATGGATATTGGTAGGTGTACAAGAAGCACAAATCTTGTACCATTCCTCATTTCCTGCCCTTTGTCCCATATCTGTGTTTTCTTTCTACCATTAACTTGCCATCATATTACCTATCAGCCTTCTTACCTTGATGAATGAATATCCTTTGAAAAGACCAGGTAAAATACTTTTTTTAACTTCACTGTACTTCAGTGCTTGGGACTGTTCTTCTCTATCTGAGGTTATTGCATTTGTGGAATTGTTGAATGCTTCAAGAAAACTTCATGCTCAATGGCTAATTGGGAGTTTCACTTCTGCACTCTTGATTAGACCAATAAAATGAACACAAATTAAAGAGTGAAGGTGAGTGTGAGACTAGCATGGAAGGCTACATTTAACACAATATTTTTCCTTGGTATTTTGTTTCTAGGCGTTATCAGGTTTGTATCTCTTTTTCCACTGACCTCCTTGTGTTTTACTTTGTGAAGCTACTGCTCTGTAAGAGATTGGCTGCCATACCTTGGACTAGTTTGGATGGATAACTAACCATATTACAGAAAATTTTGGTCATTTAGAATTTCAGCTGAATACCTCTAACATATAGAACCTAGGGACAAAAATAACTTGTAAATAATTTTTCTTTTTTTCTCGCCCCCCCTCCCCCGCTTTATGTTTCTGGAAAGCAGGATCAGCAGAAATCGTCTTTCACCTCAACTCTGTCAAGTGAAGCATCTTGTTCTCTCTCCTCTCCTGAAAGCACTTTCAACTCCCAAGAGTCATCATCTTCCTTGGCATCCAAAGTGGTTTATTCTGAGAGGCAGTCCTGGCTTGACCTAGTTAACAGCTCTGCCACAGAAGACGGTGATCAACCTCTAACTTTCTGTGTACAGATTCATTCTGAGGAACCACCGGAAGTAATCTGTGGAGAAGCTGCAGAAAGCCAGGAAGTCCAGGTTTCCCAACCCAATGGTGGAGCCCAAAACTCTCACTTAAGTGCAAATGCACACTGTCTAGCTGTGCCAGATGCAACAGAACAGAGGTCACTAGTCAAAGGTGAGCGGATGAGAGATGAGATTTTTGCTACAGAGCCAAACAATATGAGAGTTCAGGGTTTTTTTCAACTTCCTTTCCCCTTCTTTCCTTTATGTTCTTCACTGAAGAGTTTTCCAGTGGCACACCATTTTTAACCAACATTTATACTATTGCATGTGAAATACATAACCTAGTATCTAGTTGGTAGGTGCTTTTAGAACTTTTCTCAAATTTTACCTGTATATTTGATCATAGCCTCTGTATATGAATCTAACATAGACATGATTTTATTAATTGTCTTTATTTTAATGCAGATGTCTTTTATTACTTAGGATTGAATTACCATGTTAAGAAACTGTGTCACAGAATGGACACTCCTCTAATCAAAATGGAACATGTGGTTAGGTCAATCTAATTTTTAAAATAAAAGCAGTTCCATTTATTTGAAGTATGTACTTCCTATTTGTTTCATTAAGCTTCACTGTAATCAAGAAAAAACAACTGCAGTCCTGAATCAGAAAGTCCATTAGGATGGGATTTTGTTTAAGCAAATCAGTGTCTGCACAAATAACCTCCTACTGAAATGTACTGCTAAAAACAAAAAAGTTGGCATAATTCCAGAGTTCTGCCATCATTACTGTTCATAACTCTCCTGTGTAGCAAGGCAATATCTCCTGCCTTTTGAGAAAACTTGTTTGTTGTGCATTAAAAACAATTGAACGCTAAGAGTCAGTGACATACAGTTATGCTGCCTAGAGAGGTAATGCACAGAACAATGTTCTTGTGCATCAGCCCTTCTCATGATTCCAAATCTTCTAAAGACTTGAAATGAGTACTTTGTTGCTGAAAGAGCAGGTTTGTCTCAGCATAATGCAAAACAAAGGTGCATCTAAAAGCTTAGATTGCAGGTAATGCAAAGGTGGAAAGAAACAGCACTGGAGTCATTAGGAACTCAGGGTATTTCTCTGTTAGGTGAACTTGAAACTGATTGAAAAATTATGTAGTATAGTATAGGGCATGTTAGTTACATTGTCAGTCTCCCAATTGTTTTACAATTTTAGCACTCTTTAATGCTGTCATGTTTTTCTGATTTAAAAAAAATTGAGTAAAATACAGTTTTTAACAAAAGTGAAAATTAACTCAGTGCTTTGTGCTCAGCTTCATTATCCATCTTCTAGGCTGCTCTGCTAGAAAATTTTGTAGCAATGAAGATCAGTGAGAATTAAAAACCAGACTGAGTATATGTGCTGTTTCTATGAGGTGGATAAGAGTGCTGTGCTTTGACAGAGTCACTGTGGAACCCAGTTCCCATAAGTTCTGGCTTTGCAAGTTGTGAAAAGGGTAGGGTTAACAGAAAAGGGGTCCCTAGTGAAGATGTGAAAAAGACATAGTAAATATGTTCTCCGTAATTTTACCTTCTAGGTTAAATTTGACAAAGTAATGCCTTGGAAAAAATTACTTGGGATGTGCATGTGGATTGTTTGAATGTAGGTCACATATGGTATAGTGGCTTATAGATCCTGTTGAACAGGATTCAGTGATTACTCTTCAGAAATCTAAACTTTTGCTTAGAATATGTTACTCTGGTATTGTCTGCAATCCTGCAACAATGTATAGGTTAATGCTTTCCATCATAACTGTAAGGGTAACTTTTTCCTAGTAACTGTAATGTACTTTTGTGGATGGTCATAGAATTAGCATTATAATTCATAATCATTTAAAGTATAGTTTGCTAGGCTCAATGATACTACCCAGTAAAAATGGGATTAAAATGTAAATCAAGGCACATTTTGGTATATTCCTGCCATTTGCAAGGTGGTTTAATTTTCCTAAAATTTCTCCTGGGGAAATGAAATCTTCCGTGGCTCACTTCTTAACTGATGGCAGAATACAGAACACTCCCATCCTAGCCACACCAGTGATCACTGACAGAATTCCAGAAACAGAGAATTTCACTGAGACAGTCACTATGGAAACTGTATAAATTGTCTCTGTTGTAACCCATTGTTGAGCAAGTAAGGTGTATACCATACACAGGTTTTTCTTTCCTTTATCAATCTGAATATTATGGGGAGGGTATGAAAAGTGTTGGTGTGTGGGATCCTCCCCTGCAACGGCCGCTGAAAAAATTAAGAAAATAATTTGCAAGGAGATTAAGCTATTTTGTTTGAGAATGAAGCAGGGAAAAAGGATTAATGTAAAATAACAATTCAGTTCCAAGTGAAAGTTATCTAAAAGGATGCGGTTCTGTTTCTGAGGCTTACCCCACAAGAATTTCCCACTCCAGTTAGCTGATAAGGATGTACACAAACTCTGTGCAGTGTTGTGGGATAAAACATAGTAGCAAAGTCTCCTGATTGACAAAAACTGCTAAGAGCACCCTTGTTATCTGACACAAATTGAGAAGGCATACCTCAGTGCAGTCTGTATTATTTGCTTTACAGTGCTTCTAAATAGTGCATTTCTGACATGTTTCAGAACAATGAGACTGCATCCAGGAGGAGACAAGTCTGCCTTGTGTCAGCATTTGTCCAGAAAGCACATGTTCCCTGTGTGAAAAGATGGCCCTGCTGTCATCAGAACAGCTATGTGGTCTTTGATCCCACTCCCCACAGAACCTACAGGTGTGTCCATGCTCTCTCCTTCTCCTTGTGAGGATAAAACCCCCTCTTATATACTCTGCTTTCTGGCCACATTCTGCATGGTAAAATGCCCTGACGAATTTTTGGTTGTAGCAGATGAGAGCCTAGAGCTGAGGAGAAAGTATTGAGAAATGACAAGCAAAATTTGCTTGTTGTTTGACTGACTTGTTGTTGACAAAAGTCAGAAATGAAGTTCATTGCAGGAAAAGCTGGTACCCAGAAGGAAGAAAGAGTAGTTGTGGTTTTGTGGGAAGAGCTTATCACGAAAAGGTACAGAAACAGTGAAGAAATTTTAGTGATGAGTTAAACAATGAAAGAATAGATTATTTTCAGAGATAAATGGATGAAACTCTGTAAGAGAATCCTGAGATTCAACCAAAATGTTAATGGATTATTTTTTTCAGTAAAAATTATTTAATGGACTCTGCTAAACAACTGCGTCTAGTGGAAGGATCTATAACATATGATATTTTTAACAGTCTTCCCAGCCACTGTTAGTGGTGCTATGAACATTCTCAGCCTTAATTCTCTGCAACAATTACTGGGAAGAATTTTCATAGCAAAGAATGATATACAGGTACAAAGAAGGGGAGTTTATCAGTTTTCTCTTTTGAAAAGAAATCAGCATTATGGTTCTATTTACGTTTGGGGGATATTTAACACTTTGGTGTTGCAGCTTGCTACATGAACAGTGACAAAGGATTCTAAGCTGACTGTGACTCAAAGAAACTCAAAGATAAACAAGAAACAGTTGAGAATACAAACAACTAACTGACTTTGTGCTCTGTATCCAAAAGCTGGCCTTGCCCCCTTTGGGATGTATAAACATGCTCTGCAGCTAAACTCTATCCTTCATGTTTCTTCTGGCAAATACTAGAACAAAAAGTATCTAAGACCCACTCCCGTTATCATCAAAAAATGTGATAATGAAAGAAGATCAGAGAAACCAAAACAGAATAGGAATATCTGTATTTCTTTAGGGTTCTACTACTATGCAAATAAGGTCCTTCTTCCTTGCATTTCCTGCATTTTTTATTGTCATGTGAAGTTAATGCATCTTGGCAAGGAATTCCTGTTTTACCAGTTCTGGTTTATTTTACCTTAGCTCACAGTAGTTGGTAGAAGATCAGTGTGTGCTGATATTTTCAGAAACCTGGACAGCTTTTCAAATACCACTTGAATTATATCTGAATTGGTTTTGTGGGAAGGAGTTGGTTAAATAGGATCTGGATGAGTTCAATTCCTTCTGGTCTCAGAACTGACTTCCTCTTCCTCTCTGGAGTCTGCTTGTGCCAGTAATAGCCAGAACAGATCTTCTGGTGTACTTTATCCCCTTTGTTCCTCCTGCAAAAATTACAGACAATGGATAGATTGTGACTGAGACTAGCCAAGAGGTATTCCTATGGAGAGAACAACTGTAGAGAAATAACTGTGTTTGAATAATTATTTTGTTTCTCATTAAAAAACTTTAGAAATCATGGTGAAAACTACTGTGCTACAGTTTTCTGAACTTTGTGAAAAAGAGATACTTATTTGTGTTGTTTCCAGTTCAGTCAGTTTATAAAAATTCTATCGCTCACTGCTGAGTGAAATATGCTGCTATAAACAACAGCATCTAATTGTTGGTGGTAATGTAATTTTCCTGTTATTTTCTTGCAATCTCTCCTACCTGTAGTTCTGCATTGGAGTTTGAATAAGCTACACTCATCTAATTAAAATTATTCCTGTATATTCTTTTCCATAATTATGTGGGAAATGAGATTTCCCTGAGGTGACATTGAAAAGGGGGTGAGTAGGTAGATAGGTGAGGGCAAAAGTGGTTTATGAGTTTTTGCCTCTGCTATCCCCACCCAAGTTGTATGTACTGCTCCATTTGCATTAACAATTTTGGCAGAATCAGAAACAGAGATGCTGGAAAAGCTATAAAAAACTCATTAAAGTAGTAAGGACAGTAGGAAGAAGCAGATTTTTTTTTCCCTGGGATTAATACTCAACTGAGGATCTGTGAGATCTCAGTTACAGATTGGGAAAACAAACATTTACATTTCAGCTCAGATTTAGTAAGATATGTTCTGTTGGAGGTAATTTTCAATGCAAAATGCTCTTTCTGCCAAACACTTCCCATTTCTATATCTTTACCACTGGGAAACAATCAGCTTTATTTTTTTACAGCTGCTTTTTGAAAAGTTCTGGATAGTTTCATTTTTGTAGGCCCAAAGAGTATTAAAGTTGATATTTCAGACAGGCTTCTGTGTTGCTGCTCCAAAATGGGGAGCTTTAATACCTTAATGTCTCCAACCTGTGGCAAGTTGGCCAACAGGAGGGTGGAAGGTGAAAACTGAGGAGGTGAAGAGCAGGCACACTGAACCTGCTTGATCTTGTCTATGATATCTCCTGTTATTTAGACAGAATCAGAATTTGTCAGAAGTTGAGCCTTGCCTGGAATACTACTTCTACCTTAATGTAGAAGGCTTCTTTCTCGAATATGAAACTGTGTTAGTGCAGAACTTCCCTTTTCCTCAGGTCATCACTGGTTACAAGATCACAGAATCAACTAGGTTGGAAAAGACCTCTAGAGTGCATAGAGTCCAACCTATGGCTGAAAATCAGTGTCAAGTAGACCATGATGCTGAGTGCCACATCCAGTCTTCCCTTAAACACCTCCAGGGACAATGACACCACCAGCTCTGTAGGCAGCCCATTCCAATGCTCAATCACTTTTTCTTTGTAGAACTTCTTCCTAATGTTCAACCTGAACCTCCTCTGGCACAGCTTAAGACTGTCCTCTTGTCTTATCGCTGGTTACCTGGGAGTAGAGACCAACCCCCACCTGGCTACAACCTTCTTTCAGGTAGTTGTAAAGAGCAGAAAGGTCTCCCCTCAGTCTCCTTTTCAGGTTAAACAATCTGTCTCGGTTTGAGGGGAAAAAAACAAAATGTTTTACCCACAAGCAGGGGAGGGGCCTCCTCCACGATAATCACACCACTCTTTATCAAATTTAAGAAAAGGAATTTTAATACAAGAAGGATAACTGCTATATATATATATATGTAAACAGACTAGTGCAACCCACTTCCCCAACACCACAAGAGAGGGAAAAAAAAACAAACCAAAAGAAACAAAACAACAACAAAACCCAGCAGGTTTTTTCTCCGGGAGAAAAGGTTATACTTAAGTGTCCTTGTCACAGCCCGGCTGGCTGCAGAGTGAGTTTCAGTCCCTCTCCAGCGAAACAGACGAGCAGTGGGCTTTCAGATGGACTCAGTCTCTTCCCCCTGTGTTCCCCGTCCAAGAAGCAGAAAGGTACGAGCAACCAGCAGCAAGTCCAAGGCAGGTAGCAGCAGCAGCACGGCACGAAAAATAGTCCGAGGTGGGCAGTGGCAAGACAGCCAGGAAAAACCCCAGCAGTAACCAGCAGAGCAGCCTGCCTCCTTTGAGCCTCCACTCCCCCGTTCCGCTGAGCCAAGATTCCGGAGAAATCCAAAAAAAAGAAACCAAAAGAGACAAACCTGCCCCCACCCCAGCGATCAACAGTTAACTGCTTCTTTTGTTAACCGCTGGCCTGGGCAGTTAAGTGGCAGGGGAGAGAATTTACATAATAATCCCAAACTACAACACAATCTCACCTCTGTCAGCTGCTTCTCACTGGACTTGTGCTCCAGACCCTTCACCAGCCTCATTGGTCTTCTTTGGACATGCTCCAGCACCTCAATAACCTTCCTAAACTGAGGGGCCCAGAACTGAACACAGCACTCAAGGTGTGGCCTCACTAGTGCCGAATATAGGGGAAGAATCACTTCCCTGATCCTGCTGACCACACTATTTCTGATGCAGGCCAGGATGCCATTGGCCTTCTTGGCCATGTGGGCACACTGCTGGTTCATGTTCAGCATCCTGTCAATCTGAACCCTCAGGTACCTTTCTGCCTGGCTGCTCTCCAGCCACTCTGTTCCCAGCCTGTAGCACTGCATGGAGTTGTTGTGGCCAAAGTGCTGGACCTGGCACTTGGCCTCGTTGAACTTCATACTGTTGGATTTGGCTTATCAATCCAGCCTGTCCAGGTCCCTCTGCAGAGCCCTCAGTAGAACAACACTCCCCCCCATCATGGTGTCATCTGCAAATTTGCTAATGGTAGACTCAATCCCCTTGTCCAAATGAGGATATTAAACAGGACAGGGCCAACACTGATCCCTTGGGGACCACTGATGACCAGCTGGCAACTGGATGCAGCCCCATTCACCAGCACTCTCTGGGCCTTGCCATCCATCCAGCTCTTAACCCAGCAAAGAGTGTACCTGCCCAAGCCGTGGGCTGCCAGCTTTTCCAGGAATATTTTATGGGAGACAGTCTTAAAGGTTTTGCTGAAATCCAGGTAGACACATCCACAGCCTTCCCCTCATTCACCGGGTGGGTCACCTGGTCATAGAAGATCAGGTTGGTCAGGCAGGATCTGCCCCTCCTAAATCCATGCCGGCTGCTTCTAATCCCCTGACCATCCTGTATGTGCCATGTGATCATACTCAAGATGATCTGTTCCATAATGTTGTCAGTCTCCAAAGTCAGGCTGACTAGCCTGTAGTTTCTCACATCTTCCTTTTGGTCCTTCTTAGGAATTGGCATCACACTGGCCAGCTTCCAGTCATCTGGGACCTCCCAGGTTAGCCAGGACTGTTGATAAATGATGGAGAGTGGCTTTGTGAGCCCTTCTGCCAGCTCCCTCATCACCCTAGGATGGGTCCCATAGATTTGTGTCTAAGTGGCTCAGCAAGCCACTAACTGCCTCCTCCTGGATTACAGGGGGCTATTCGGCTCCTCATCCTTGTCTACCAGCTCAGGAGGCCAGTTGTCCTGAGGTCAACTTGTCTTATTGTTTACAGGTTGTTCTTTTCCACTTTCCTCATTGTGGAGTCTGACAAAGTTGGAAGAGATACACAGCCCTGCAGAATTTTCCCCAGAAGTGCTCTGAAGTTTTAACAGGCTCCAAGACTTGGTGAAGGACATGGTGCAGGATCCTGGAATGACAGATCCTTCCAGTGGCATCGCTCAACAGAATTGTTTATAGTTAGTACTGCCAAGGGAAGGGAAAAATGCACAGTGCACATGTTCTCCCTGATTGCATGTACGCAAGCATAAATGCTCACAATATGTAATATCCTTCCAATGTGGCCATTTGTTCCTTGCCACTAATCCTTCAGTAGGTCCTGAGAGAAAAATGAATGTATTTTATCTTAAAAATAGAATGAGATAAAGAAGTGCTGTAGTAGCATTTCAGTTTCCTAACTTACGTGACTGAGACGGAAAGTGCTTAGCTTGTAGAGTGGCTGGTGGAAGAGATAACTTGCAGTATTTTATTCTGAAGTGATTTTAAATGTGCCTGCTGTTTTCTGTGTGACCCGGCTGAAAAGACTATCTCCAGAGCAATGCTGGTGGGGCCCAACCTGTCCATATTATTAAGATTTTTTTACCAGTGGAATATATCCATCATTATAAACCTTCAGAAGTTAAAAAAAGGCTCAGAGTAGGCGTGTTACATTTGTCTTTGTGAGGCTTACATAGACAACAGGTTCATTTTTACACCAGGGCATGTGCTTGTGTAACTGCGTGGGTGTTGCATATATTTTTACTTTGTGATGGAAAGCAAATACTTGTAACAATTTGGTAGTATGGTCTAGACATCACAGGTTTCTTTCATAAGAAGAATCCAAATCACTGAAGCCTAAAAATACAGAACTGCTAAATGCCTGGGCCTCTGTTAGAGACTTGCTGCTCTGCAGGGCAGTACTCTGACTCCAGGTGTAAGCTATACCAGATTCTGGGAAAATGTGTCAGGAATATTGGAATCTGGAGGCAAACTCCAGTCTGTGTTTAAGCTTTGAGTCGCATGACTTTATTTCTCTTATCCAGCCTTAATTATCTCTCAGGTGTTTTGTGGGAAAAACAAGCAAGTAAACTACAGGTAGTGATTTTTCTTAGTTTACTTTTGTGGCATTGAGAGGCATGTAGAATACTGTAATGCACCATTGTGTGAGCGAGGAGAAATATATTTTCTTATCACAGATAATTTTATTTGGTTTGTTAATTGAACTCTAGATATAATGCCTCTGCCCTTCCTCCATCACCTCTTCCCCTTTCAGATTTAGAGCATCAAGCTAGTGGAATCAGTGGCAGTTTCAAGCCTGCAAAATGTGAGGTTTTGCTTTTTGAGCTTGGCTCAAGGGAATTCAGGGTACTGAGGACACTGAAATAGGTAAATCGGCCCTCAGCTTATAAGGGTTTACTGGCAGACATGCCATTTGTCAACAGCAATAGTATCTGTTTCTATACAAAATTACAATATGAATTTACTTATTTGCTACTTTTCAACTACTGTTGAAGTTCGTCAAAGATAGAGTTGGAAGTACTATATAACTCATATCTGGCTCTACACAATCTGTAGGTTTCACTCACCCTTGTTTTCCAAGAATTTGCTGAAATTCTGTATAGTTGCTTTACTGTCACTTCCTTTTTCCAGCTGATCTGAAGAATCTGGCACGTTCTCTTCCCTCTGAAATTATGCAATCCTGATTAATCCTTTTGGGGATGGGAATGATGAAATAATAGGATATAGGAGAGGAGTTTAATGTTGCGGTGTTGAAAGACACTGAAGGAAGTGAATTCACGTTGGTGGTCATGCGTGTCATCAGAGAGCCTTTTGCTGGGCTTTTCTGACTTTGGCTCCATCTTTTTCTGTGCTGAATATTACCATCCTCCAAAGAGTCATCCACAAGTGTATGGAAGATATCACTTCCATGCATGCTACTTTGTAACCTTTTTAGGTCACTGATGAGTATGGTGAGTGAGCCTCAAAAAGTATCTGGACCTAATGTCCCCCATGGATTCACTATATTTAAAAAGTTGCTGGACAGGATTGGAGCAATTTTTCCCCCCCTTCTTATACACTCTTTCTGGGATAGCTGATAAAGGTCAATTTATCTCTCATAATGTTACTCTGTACAGTTCTGATGGCTGATGTCTACAACAGAGTTGAGTCAGTCCTGTTTAGTAGCTGGCTAATGAAACAAACAGCTGCTTTATCCCAAGAAAGTAGGCAGGAAACTAGTTATGATTACAAGCCTTATGGCATGAGCCGACAGTTTTCAGGAAATACTACTGCCGTGTATTATGCCTTACACTTCCATTTTTTTTCTGTTTCCTGCAGCTTGTTAAATATACAACAGTTCTCCTTTTCCTCCCCCAGCAATGTACCAGTGTTGGAAGTTATATTTAGTTCTCGTCAAGTTACAGTACACTTTTTATAACCACACAGTAGTGAAGAATAGGCCAGCAACACAGTGAAGGCAAATATTTGTAGCGTATCATAAACCTTTTTTGTAACCTAAATATTTAGAGAGAACAGGGGTGTAGGAGGAAGCTGTACTTTATAAAACATGGAAAAGATAAGGAGCAGCTTCCCAAGCATACTGACATGTTGGAGAAGTCTTTTTGGCTGCAGCATTAGTGAGCAAAAGGATTTCTTCCTTTAGTTCAGAAAATATTTGCTGACTGAAGATGATTTAGAAAAGTAAATATTTAACATTTTATTAGAAGAAAAAAGTGCACAGCTAGTTCATGGGTGTATGAGGGACTGCAGTTGAGAAGAATCAACACTACTACTCCCAGTGAAATAAAACCAATTATTCCAGTGGATCTTGAGGTATTCACTAGCACCATGAATACAGTAATAACTTTAACATTTTCATTTAGTGTTCACTGAAGTAGAAAAGCTTGCAGTAAGGACTGAAGGGCAAGAAGTGAGTTGCAAAGTCTGTTACTGAAAATGTCCTTCTGCCAAAATGCCCCTAGATATACCTGGGGTACATTCTTGGTTTCCATCTGTTCAATTTTAAGTTGTTTTATTCTGAGAAATATTTTTGCTTCAATTTTCATCTTATTTTAATATATTCTCAGCTCCTTGCTTGCTTTTCCTTTCATGTCCTCACTGTCATGGAAGATGGTCCTGCAGCTTGGGAGCCATCAGAATAATTAACATGGAGATAATCAAGGCTTTGTTGTGAGGCTCTACAAACAAACTCTGCTGCAATCTGTGAAACTCAGGGGGTAGGCATAAGATGCCTCAAGTGTTATTGCTTTAATGTGTTTCCTTAGGAGCTTCTCTTGGGGCCCCTGAAATGTTACTATGTTTCATTTAATTGCTCAATTTTTTAAAAAACCCCTCTGTTTTCAGTGATTACCAAAACCTGATGATGAATCATCACACCAAATAGAATTTGACCTCTGAGTTTGACAGGTAGACATGTAGCTCACTGTAGGGAAGGGTGAATGGGGGTAGATGCTGTTCAAGTTGGTTTCATTCAAATAGAATTACTGACAGTTGTTCAAAGTCTGATACATTCAGAGCATTAAAGCAGCACTTTATTAGTGGAAATATAGGCTCTGACCTGTTTGGATCATTACCTGATTCTTAAAAGCATTTTAATTTGGAAGTATAACTTTCTCATATACATTGTTACCCTAGAAATTGCCCTAAAAGTTGCCCTTGGTTTTAACTTTAATACCATTACTTTTTGACTTGGCTCCAAGCCTTCCTGATGGCTGAACATAACATTTCTGTCTGCTGCCACATTCATGTTCTCATACCCAATTTATTCTTTTCTTTGCAGACCAGGAAAAATGTGATGATGATGATGAGATGGAGCGACTTTACAAGTCATTAGAGCAAGCAAGCCTGTCTCCCACTGGTGATCGTCGTCTATCAACAAAGAAGGAACTTAGGAAGTCATTTATCAAACGCAGCAAAAACCCCTCCATTAATGAGAAACTTCACAAAATTCGAATGCTGAACAGCACATTAAAGGTGAGCTTGCAGAGCTGGTCAGGGAAAAGCCTGAGACAAAGAAACAGTTTGCCTGAAAAAAGAAGCAGCATAGACTTCAGCCAAACTCTAATTACATATTCACTGAGAACCCCAGAGAATTTGGTTAAGATTTTGAATTTTTTTTCTGCTTCATTCTGATTATTGATATATGTTTTGTTGTTCAATTTGAACTGGAAGCAGAGGCAATAGTTCAGAAGGGACTCTTCTTGAAGAATTTCCAGCCTATTTGAAAAATTTAATAAAGAAAGCTTCTTTTAGCTAGCTGGAAAACTTGCAAGTTCAGCTGAACACACTAAACAGGGGAGCCTTAAAAAAGGAAAAGTAGACAAAGTACATTGATGATAAAGGACATGAAAATGACCCTGAGCCAAAAAAGGTTTTCCTTATGTGATTATTAGAGAATGTACAGGATGTGCCAAAGCTATTGTAAAGACCTCCTGTAACTAAAATATTTTTAATAACAAAAGCATCCTGCTTTTATGTTGGAAACATGTCTCAAACTGGAGGGGTGTAGGGGTTCAGAAGGCGTTCCATGAAAGGGCCAGTATATCTGTCTGGAATATAGGGATTTATGAAGCTGTTTACTCGCCAGCATCAAGTGTCATGGGATTTCAAAGCCTGCATCTGAATAGTACTGTGGGAAACAAAAGTCTTAATCACAGCATGTATATTGAAGGAGAGGAAAGAATAAATTCAGGTCTTGGCCTTCACTTGTTTCTTTTTATGCATTAGAAACAGGAATTGAGTAACTTGTTTCACATGCATGTATTTGGCTTCAAGCATTGTAAGCTGGAGAAATCCATGCGGTTGGTCTTGATGATCTTAGAACTCTTTTCCAACCTTAACAATTCTATGATTCTAAAATCTTATCCTATCAGCATAATCATTGGTTTAATTATTAGTTGCAATGACAGGCTTGACTTTGGCACCTCAGGTTGCATTGAAATTCCTGAAAGACGCAATTGAAAAGATAATTGGGAATTAAGGCATTCTCCATGGCTCTGTATCAGACATGGTGAGGTCTCTCCTCAGTATCTGAGAATCTTCAGTGATATGGCAGTGACTATGGCAATATTCATTTGCATCAGCAACAAAATGAGCCCCTCATGTAACACAAAGCTAGTTTAAAAGTATGTCTATGTTATAGAATAGGATGCTAAATACAGAAACATTCTGCCAAGTTTTCCCTGATGGGAGACACACTAATAAATCTAAGAACCAGTGAGTAAAAGATGAAGTTGCATTTTGTGGGACAATCACTTTCATCAGCATGGAGCTGAATGAAAGCCTTACTGCCAGACATGAGCAAGGAGGACAACTGTACATTGATTTAGCATGGGAGTATGTATAAGTTGTGATTAACAGTGTTTGTAAACTGAGGCTTGTCTAACACTTGTATTTAATATGGAGGAGTCATTTTTGGAGTGTTCATAATGTATAAAATGTGTTGATTTTTTTTAATGTAGTACAGACACTTTTTCATAGACACAAACAGAGTTCTATACACAGCAGTATGTAAGCCACCCTGTCTGAAAGGCAAATGCCTGCTGTGGGAAAGTGCCATATTCTTTATATCAGTGGAGTTATGTTCTTTTAAAGTCAATTTTCTTAGCATGTAACATGAGATATAAGATAATTGGTAATGATCCACTGGAAATGTAAAAATTAGGATTTTTTTCTTCTGATCTATATGTATTTTGCTTTTATTAAAACCCTATTAGTTTTGAAAGTGATTTATGAAAGTTTCAGTGCAATTTTAACTTTAGACTTTGACTCCATATCTTTAACAACAGATTAATGTTGCTGCCACAATATATCATTAACAAAACATGCTTTGGATACTTTGGAAGAGACAGAAGCTATGCACAAATGCATTACAGTCTTAGTGAATGTGAGAAATGGATTTAGTGCTACAGGAAAAATTCCATGGCATGACTTTTTGCCACCAAGTTTTGCCAGTGGAAATACTCTTTTTGCCCTTCTACCTTCCTATCTCCTCTCTTCTTCTCTTAGGCTAACTACAGATATCTCTGCCTCAATGCCAGAAGTCTTACAAGGGCTGACACTGAACAGTTGAATAAGTTTTTGTGTTTAAAAAGCAGCTAAATCATCACAGAGATTAGAGCAGCTGAAGGTTCATTAGAGTAGCAGAGCAATATGGGTGTATAAACAGCTGATTCCTACTATCAGGAAGTGAAATGAATGCACAGAAGTATTTTCAAGTTGTTTTCAAGGCACAGAGTGTCCTCAGGTATGATGAAAGGGTGGTAACAGGAGAAGATGACTGGAACTATTCCATTACGTTCACACACAGACTCGAGGGATGGAGCCAGGCAAAAGCAGTTTAGGTTTGTTAGTGCAGCATGGTGCCTCCGTTCAGAAATTGTAGCTGCTAATCAGGGCTTCTCTATCCTGTAGTCCACTGCATGGATAGGCAAAAAGGTCTGGATAAGCAAAGTGGTTCATAATGTCACCACACGTGAGGACACTAATGAACATTAATCTGTGAAAAGAAGATGCAATGAGGACAGAGCCAGGCTATTTTCAGTGGTGCCCACTGACAGGACCAGAAGTGATGGATTCAAACTGAAGTACAGGAGGTTTCCTCTGGATATCAAGAAACACTTTTTCACTGTGAGGGTGATCAAACACTGGCACAAGGTTGACCAGAGAGGCTGTAGAATCACTATCCTTGGAGATGCTCAAAAGTCTTCTGGACATGGTGCTAGGAAGACTGTTGTAGTAGGTGGCTCTGCTTTAGGAGGGGGTTGGACCAAATGACTTCCAGAGCTCCCTCCAAAACTCAACCCTTCTGTAGTTCTGTGACATACAGGGTCTCAGTGTTCCTATATTAGTGACTGCTTATGTCTTACAAGAGAACCAGGGTGTCTGCAATATTTGGTTTGAACTGCTGTTGCCTAAAAGTAGTTACCAGATTTATTAATAGTATCCAGTGGTAAATGGCAGCCACATGTGCTCTAGCCATTCTACTGCTAGAGTACAAATTATGTCCAAAATTATGTTTAGTCTAGCTCCCAGAGAAGAGACATTTATAGTGTGGCTGTGGAATAAGTATTTTTTTGAAAGTTAGAAGTGATGTGAATTATAGAAACAAATCCTGTTGTGTCTATTTTCATGCAAGTACTAACTTGTGAAACAGCATAACAATGTGTAATTTTGAAATGAATCTTCTCTCATGAAATTTTAAGAATCCAATTAAAAAAAATCTAGATGAAATCATAACTTGCCTTCAACTGGGATTAATTTTTCCTGTAGATTTAACTTTGATGACTTCTACTCTAAAAATAAGAACAAGCTTCCAGGAGAATCGGTAGTAGGCCATCTCCTTGTGACATGGTTCTCTAATGTTCCCAGAGTGTTTTTGTTATAGACAATGAGCTTGACAGTTTCTGTGGGACATAACCACTTGTTTTCTTCCTAGTGTAAGGAACATGACTTGGCCACAATTAACCAGTTGCTGGAGGACCCAAAGTTGACAGCGCTGAAGTACAGAGAGTGGAGAAGCACAAACATCATGCTGGTCCAAGATATTTATCAGCAGCAGGAGGTCCAGAACGTGTCCTCAGAGCATTGTGAGGAGCAAGAGGTGACTCCACAGCATATCACTGAAAGTGCTATATGATCAATGGTTCATGGCAAAATTTTCTCCATAGATCTCATGCACAGGCACTCTAAGCTGCTGTATATTGAGGTTTGTTTTTTGCAAGTGTTCTTCAGAAGGAAAACAATCCCTCTGCCAAAGTTTCCATTGCTCTTACAAAACTCAATTATGTCAAAAGGGTAAATGTCCCATGTTAAAAATGCATGCCCAAACCTGGGCTGCATACCTAAAAAGACTATTTAATGAAACAGTGAAGAAAGGTTTTTCAGTCTTTGGAGAAGAAAAAGATGTATGTCCAGCTCCTGGAAGTCACAGAACTGTGTAATATGTACTGCATAAATGCAAGAGCCTTGGGAGTACTTTAATTATGTAACTTTCCTTTAAATGAACCTAAACCGATACCAACAGGATGTAGTCTCTACTTTTTTACTCTCTAAGGTGACCTGATGTATGCATTTTCATCTCTGCATTCATTCACTTTTACCACTCTACCAGTTTAAACTCAGACAAACAGAACAGTAATTTTGCATGAATTTATACTACAGACAGCCAGCAGGCACCCAGTTTGGGCTCTGCCTGATGTTTTATGAGTTTCAAATTTATTTATGGTCCAGACCAAGGTACTGTCTTTCTACATGAAGAAGAGAAGATCTTTTGATTTTGCTAATATGTGATTTGCTCTGCATTGAGACAAGTTTCAACTTTTCTTATGGACTTGGCAGAATTCCTTGGAAGATTATTTTCTGCTTTCTTATTTTTGACATTTGGGAAGTTATAAGGTACAAGTTCATCCCAGAGTCCTACTTAGGAAGGTGATCAAGTTCACAAGGCAGAAGCTAAATAACTAAACCCCTAATGTGGACCTGAATGTATAAAACAAAGCTGCAAATATTTTTGTAGATGTATGTAATTTTGTGGCTTATATGAATGTGACTATATACTGTATATATGTTTTATTTATATATTTATATGTGCTTAATTTCCTAATACAAATAGGCACACATGGACCAAACCCACCCACCTGCAAGTGCTTGTAAGTTGACTTCAAATGCCTCGTTGTTTTTTGTTCCATTATTAGTCACAGTAATGGCTCTACAGCTGAGACTACCTTGAGACATCTGCTGTAACTTTTTCCTCTGTTTCTCTATCTTTGAGTTTTAGATGAAGAAAATGTGTACAACTTAGGACCAGAAAAGAAGACTTCTAGAAAGTTTCAGGATTTTCCTTTGGGGAAACAAAAATAAGAGGTTTTGCTGCAGGATCATATTTTTTTGCTACATGGTTCTCAGTATAAGGTTTGGGTATTTTGCTTTCCCATCTTCTGCAAGTGTACAAGTATGAGGAGTTTTGCAGAGCGCTGAATTTTGAAAAGATAGAATTAGCCCAAATTCTCAAATTAATGCCACTACAGAAACTGTGACCATCTGCACTTCTGTTGGCTTTTTTATAAAGATATTCTTTGCCACTAGTTTTCAACAGTTTATCTTCTAAGGCAAAATGCACTATAGAGATGTAGCCATAGTCATCTGTCTTTATACATTATATGTTATATCATAGCTTGACTAAGAAAACAAAAGTTAATGGTGTTAGTGGGAACATATGAAATCTTTTCCATCTGTGTGGTGATTAGTTCAGCTGTTGATATTGCATTTTAACACTCAGTAACTTTTCTTTTAAAATAGGGACATGGAATTATGTCTCAATGCATCAAAAATGGCACTTAAAGCTATGCTGAGTGTGAGAACTGAGGAGTTGGTAAGCTATAAGAGAGGGGAAATGAAAGGAAGGTTGTAGGCTCCTTTGATACTGGCTTTAATGGAAGCAGGTCAGGGAAATGGGTTGAATGCAGAAGCAGGCCTATGCTTGGTATAGCATCCCTGTCTCAGCTATAAAAGAGTTTCAGAGTTTGAGGGTAAGGACTGATATTGGGTCAGAATTTAATAACTGGGATTGGTCTGCTTGTGAGGAACCAATGTTAGCTGGGACAAGGAAGTAGTTGACAATGCCTAAATGGGGAAGCAGACACAAACCCCTAGGTGGTTAAAACCTGGTTGTTTTCAGGAAATTGTCATATGAGCAGTGATTACACCACTTCACTAATTCTAACTAGAATCTGACAGACATTAAGCAAGCTTAATATCTGGCACAATTTGGTTTAGAGTAATTATGAAGCCCATTTTAAGGCTGTTTTTTTTTTGGTTGGTTAGTGGGGCTTGTTTGTTTGTTTGTTTTGGGTTTTTTGTTTTTGTATTTTTGGGGAGGTTGTTTTTAGAGGGGGTGTTTTGGTTGGCTTTTTGTTTGTTTTTTTTTGGTTTCTTTTTTTTTTAATCTTTCACCATTTACATTGACATGATATCAACTAAATGCTGAGAGCACACTGAAAATTAGGAGTGTAGGGATTAATCTGCTTGGTCCATATCATTTTCAACTACATGGTGCTGAGTAATTGATAAATATTGGAGGTTTCTCATTAAACAAAGCATGTAAACACCATTTTTCTTCAAAGTATCTCCCCTTAGATCTTGAAAACAAGCATATGCTTAACTGGCCTGTTGGGCTGGGCCAGACAAATTAGTGCCTTGCAATTCTGAGTAAAGTCCTAGTCAACTCCACTTGCTGAAGTAGATTTGCAGTATACAAAGGAAAGTGCTATGTGGCCTATACATGCTGTGTTGGCTCTTTTCACACTGTGCATATACAAAACAGCTTTCCCAAATATAGAGACAGAAAAATGTCCTTGAACTGCCCAAACTCTACTATTGGTTCTGACAGATTACAGAGCCTTAAAACTGTTTTTGAATTACTCTTTCAGAAGGTCAGTAGATATTTATTGTTGAACTATTGAGGTTTTGGAGAACTGATGAGAATGAGTTCTATCTCTTAGAATGGAGTTAACTGTCTTAGAGAAGAACAGAAAATTCTTGAATGGGGTTACTTTAATCCAGTTACTACTTTAACAAATTTCTGTGTTCAAGGAAACAAATGTATGAGTTTTATGCAAGCACAGTGCTGGAAGCCCAACTCTATTCTCTCTGACTATTATTTAGATCCAAAACAAATGGAAAGTGTGGAAAATGTGAACTGAAAATTGCAATAAAACAGGATTAATTTTCTGGCACTGGTAATTAATATGACAGTTTTCGCTTGGTATTGGGTTCATCACAATGGGATGCACAGCAGCGTGAAAGGCACAATCAGAGACGGAAGTGTGAACGAGCTGACAGCTACAGCTAGTGGATGTAGCAGGAAGCCACCTCAGCAGGAGAAATTTGGACGACTCCGTGCTCTGCTCACTGATGCTTGGAGTAATCAGTATTTGCTGGTCTGAATTTGGAAGACCTTCACTGTTGACTTATAGTATAGGGAGCTGTGTATCCCTAGTGTGTGAATGTCCAGAAGCTTTCAACAATCTGCCTCATGGGGCTTGTTTCATGTACTTTTTCAGCAGAAAGTATGGATGTGTGCACATGCACAATTATTTTTCTGTCAGTAAAGCCTTTTGGTATTGGTGCATTAAGTCCAGCAATGCAGATTTTGGAATTACTAATAACAGTATCTAATTGCAACTGCTTCTGCAGCCTGTCTCTGGTAGCTTTTTTGGAAGGTGAATCTCTCTGCTTTTGTGGTGTAGATCTCAGAAGCTACCAGAATGAGGTGGGATACCATTTCCTTTTTATGATGGGAGAGATTTCATGTAGGGACCATGAACCATTTCTACATCTAGTTCTGATGATTTAATCAATGCTGGTGTTTCACCTGAAACAGGAATAAATAGGAATTATGTGTGACTTTTCTTTTTTTGCAAATAATTTTAATTTTGGAGGAAACATTTATATTGAGAAAAAAGGCTGCTTTGGGACAACCAAGGAGAAAGGGGATGAAAAAATGTGGTCTTTGATTTAAAACTGTAGAAATTTAGAATTTAGACTTATTTCTAGCTTGGAAAAATTACGTGCATGTAAGCTTACATATCTGTTACAGATTTAATATGAAAACCTCTTTTTTAAACTCCTCAGGTAGCAAAGGAGTCCATGTGAGCATACTTCTGTGTGAGGAACACCTTGTTTGTGTTTCGGGTTTGGGCTTTACTTTCTGTTTTGCTTGTTCAGTCATACAAAAGTAACCAATTGTAACGAGGGCTTAGGTTTATTTCATTTATATGAGATGTCTTTCTGTTATCAGGAAGCCAAAGTGATTTTCTTGTAGCAGTAGAGCCATAGTGGAATTTCCTGGTTTGTGTGGGGCATTTCAAAGCAGCAGACATTTTAAGATGTCAGTGAGTATTTCCTTGACTCTTGAAGATTTATCCCATTTTTGTTTTCTTCAAGCTGCAACATTCTTGCATTTTTTAAAAACTGGCTTCATTATGAAATGAAACAAAACTGACGTGAAAAAAGGAAAAGGAAAAACAGAATAGAAAAGCTCTGAGCTAAGATCAGACTGAAATTCTCATCTCTCCATAAGGGTAATGGGAGTTAAGCTTGCCAAAAGCTGAGCATTTCAACACTGAAAAAAGATTGTAAGGTGTTGAAGAGAGTACTACATTCCTTGAAATTCGCTATGGGAGAAGTTCCAAGGCCTGTCTGCTCTGGAAAAACGAATATTTTTCTAATTTATTTCCTCCTGGTAAAAATCCAAAGGGAGTGGTTTATAAGCTGGCAACAAGTTAAAATGACAAATGAATGTAATTTATTGATAGTTCAGAAGCCTTGATATATGATCTTGAAATGATTGATTTTAGATGACTCAGCCTTTAACAAAGAAAATCCGTTTCTTTGGGAAAGCATTGTAGCTACCAGTGTCTGAGGCTTATGTACCTCATCTAGTCTGCATGAGGCCCATTTTGAGGATGGAAGTGTATGGCATTTCAATAATGAAAATAGCTTGTGTCATCACACCATAGCTTAGGAACCACTCCCTGTGTCCTAGATCCCTTAGGACCTACCCAAACTATTCTGGCTCTTTACTTTTCTTATGGTAGTTTTACCTTCTCTGAGTTAAAAATAATAAAAAAAATAGGATGTGAAAACACGTATTTAACTCTCACATGAAGAGAAACTAGCACTAGTCTAGCAAAGATTCATGTAAGTCTCATTATTTATGAGTGCTTTATCAGAATTACTCACCTGGTGAAATGCCATATGTACATACTAATATGAGTGCTCTTCTGCAAAGATTTCAGTGGTGCTGAGGACTGGCCAAAGGGAAGTATGGGCATGTCTATTCCATTACTCTCTGTGTAGAGACAAAAAACCATGCATAGAGGAATATTTGTAAGGTTATCTGTTAGACAGGGGAGCAGGGTCTGCAGCACCATGAAGGTATATGGAATCCCATGTTGCTATTTTACCTGCTGAGTCTTTTTTCTTTCTTTCCTCACTAGTTTAAAACTCACAGCACAATGTTGGCACTCAGCTCTGCCTTTTTACTGCTTGTTGCCCACATATGTGAATTTATTGCCATGGAATGATACACACATCTTACAGAATGAGAGCCTTATATTTGCACTTGTCAATTAAACACTGAAATGAGAGAACATTTTGCTCAGCCTTTTTTTTCTTTTCACTGCAGATTTTTCAGTTTACTGCTGTGCAATAAAATAAAGTTTTGCCAGTTCTTTAAACAAGCAATTTCTCCAGGGAACTAAAATTACTACTAAGTTGTATAATCTGGAACCAAGAAGAGTCAATGAATCGTTTGACTAAGGAATGCCTCCTGCTAGTAGGCAATGCAAGTTTTGAAACTGCTGTTACAATAGTTAACTCTCTTTAATTAGTTGTTGTTGCCACCCTTTAGGAAAAGCATGGGATGTTCCTGGATTTCTATTAGCTCCCAGAGAAGCCTGTTTCAATGAAAAGTGGACTGGGGCCTTTGTCCAAAGGTTTTCTCTTTAGCGGGATAGGGCAGCCAGGTAGCATTATGGTGAAGTGCATTTCCCAGGAAATGGAGCTGTCCTAAGAGCTCATGTGCTCTCCATTCTCTGAAGGAAGAATGTTCCTGTCCTTTCTGTTCTCCCAGTTCTCCTACGAGCTCCCTCTGCTTGCCTTGGACTAATCCGCCCATCATTTGCTACTTCTGTCAGCTTAGCCAAGTGTGGTAGTTTTGGCCTTAGTTTTAGCTAGGCCTAGATTAGGCCTTCATTTTAGTAGGCCTCAGTTCAGTAGGCCCAGATAGTATTACATAGATTAGAAGGGACGAGTATCACCTGACTTAAGCAATCAAAGAGATATTTCATATCATCTGATGTCAAATCAAGTATAAAAGAAAATGTAGGAGGTGCCTAGTCCAGTTTTCCTTCATGGCTGGTTACTGAGTGTTCATGCTAACACTGTGCTGGGAACGATAGGCCTTACCACTACTTTTCAGCTGTTTTGGTTCATGAAGTAAACATTTTTTCTTGTTGGTTTTTCTCCTTTCTTGCCAGGTGTCTCTTAGAAGGTGCCTTTTTGGAGTGCTTTATGGTTGGGTTGGCAGAATCTATTATTGGGTGGGAGACTTGGTGTGGAGTTGTTGTTTCTTTTTACATTTGTAGATAAGTGTTATATTGCATTTTGTTTTTAATTTTCCCTCTTTTGTGTAACTATAAAAACCTCGCCATTTTAAGTTTTAGTTTTTTACCTCCCTCCCTTTCCCCAGGAGGGTGGCTCTGACTCTGTAGTTGGTACTTGGCATTGTGCCAGGCCATTCCACAGTGCCGAGTCAGCGAGCTGGATACTCATCTGCAATGATACTGGGAACAGACACAGCGAGCTGGATACTCATCTGCAATGATCAAGAATAAAATTGCCTTATGGAGAAGTTCAGTGCCTTACAGAGTCCTGATAAGGGAGGCAGCTGGATTGTGTAGGAAGAAGCAGAAGGAAGAAGTGGGAGGGAAGAGGGTGACTTTTTCCTTTTAGAAGCAGAACGTTGCCTTGACTCAGCTTCCCACAAAGTTTTACCTTTGCTTTTCACCAAGCAATTATTTCCCTTTTTTTTCTCCCGCAACGCAGTGAATTGTGAAGACAACCTGAGAGAACAGCTTTCATGTGATCTCAGACTGTGTTATTGCTTTCTGTTTCTGCACCTGAAAGCCAAACTCTACCAAAAAAATCTGCAATTATATGTTTTCTTGGGATCTTTCCTGGCATGCTTGCTGTGGGAAGCTGACAGGGGGGAGGCAGTGGTTGGGGCTGGGGCACCATACTAGCTATGGCACTTCACCTCACTGCCTTGGGCTGCCTCTTGTTTTGCTATTGGTTTTAACTTACACCCTCTTGTGGTGGCACAAAATGAATACAAAGGAATTGCTCATCATGATTTGGACATTTGACTTTTGTCTGCTTAAAAGAACTGCTGAGCTTCACCAACCTTCCTGACAGTCCCTATGAGCTTGGGGTCAGCATGTTCACTACCAACACAGAGGGCAAAGGCACCACTCCTGGCATCTCTGTCTATTTTGCAATGGCTCAATCGTCATTCTTATGGTATTACTTTGTCTTGTTTCTTGTTGCTGAAAGAAAGTCCTTATATCAGTGAAAAAGTTCATGTATTATCTTCCTGTGCTCAAGAAATATCCTACTTGTCACCAGGGGATGTTTAAAATTGTCTGACAGAAGGCTCGGCTGTACATGGAATTCTGTGTATGGTGACAAACTGCTCTGTTATTTTTGATGGGGAAAAGTGTATCTTTCCTCTTTCCACTTCGTGGCAGAGTGGTATCAGTTTTGGACAGACAAACAAGTTCGTGTAGTGCCACTGGGAAAACAGCTTCGGAAAATGAGTCTCAGCATGTTTCTAATGGAGAAAACTGGTCCCTCAGCACAGCCTGCTGGCTGCTGGCGAGACCGCAGGCAAGGGTGAAAATCACAGGTTTCTATGTAAGAGGGGAAGTAATAATGTTACTGCTGTAGGCGTGATGGTCTCAGTCCTCATCTGAGCAAATTTTGCAGTGAGGAAACAGCATTTGCTGCAGGTGGAAAAATAGAGATGCTGTCTGGCATACCAACCCACTCCAGACTTAAAAGAGTAGCAGTAAACTGAAACCAAGGTCAGTCTGGGGATAAAGATGCTCTGTGAGGAAGAGCAAGTGAACACCTAGGTGGCCAAGGCAGGCACAAAGAGGAGGTAAATCGGAGTAGAGAGGGGAGAGGGTGGAGAATGAGGAAGGGCTGATTATTGTCTGCAGGGAGATCAGTGGAAATCTCCCATCAGCCAAAAAACTCATTCAGAGGGGACAATTTTTAGTAGCAGGTTATTTCACTTCCACAGATCTCATCCAGCAACTTGTGAAAGCTATTTTGCAGAATACCCTCAAAGATGAGGTTGAAAGGTCAGAGATTGCTTTGTCAAAAATGCTCCCATGCTGCATTTAAGAACTATAGTATGCTTTTGTCTCTTATGAAATGTTCTGCGCAAGTCTGGTAAGCTCCCAAAGCCACCATCACAGTGTGTCACAGGAAAACAGCTGAAAAGTCAGAGGCATCTCCAGTTCTTCAGCCATTGCAATGGCAGCCACATTCTGGCAACTGATAGGCCTACCTGTGGTCTTGTGGTCCTCTTGCTGAAGTAGAATGTATGTTTCTAAAGTGCATTTTCCTAAATCTTATCTTTATTACAGGCAGTAAATTCAGTTCACCTTGGTTAGCACTTAAATTTATAAATTACGGCAGCAATGAAGTTGACCATGATAGTGATGTCATTTCCTGTGAAGTTTGAAAATTTTGCTCTACAAATACCAGAAGGAACCCCAAATAAGATTTCATACTGTTGTAAAACACACACATCAGCTTTCCAGATAGACGTGATATTTCATCATGAAAATAATTTTTTTCTGTGAAGTAGTTTATTCTGTTCATCTTGGTACATTAGTGAGGAATATAAAAATAGTATGGCTAAAGATGAGAGATATTTATTGTGTATTGCTCTGATTAATCCCTTCTAATCCAGCAGTATTTTCTGGAGTACACATAAATTTGCACATACCCACAGATTTACAGATTAAGGTGCTGATATAGGTTGCAACAAAACACCCTGAGCTTGAAAAAAGGTGTGTTAAAGCCTGCAAATTATTGAACACTCACAATATTTTTTCCTCATAACACTCTTTACATAACATTTTATTTCAGTGTTCATCATAAACTTAGAGGAAAAAACTGATTCTTCTCTTAACACTTATTGATATCTCTGTAAAAAGCCCAGCAGCAGCCATCAAATGCGTCATTAGAAACTATGCACTTAAAAGGAACAATCATTTCTAGAAAAGAATAAGACCAGAAAGAAGATTGCTGCTGTGTTCCACTGAACTTACAGCAGACAGAAGGTAAAAGAACAACTATAAAGCAGACACAGTATTTTAAAGGGAAAAGAGAGGGGAAGTGGGAAGGGGAAACCTTGGTAAAACAGCCCATGGAGGTAACCACCTACATGATACTTAAAATTTACCTTGAGTTTTACTCCAGTATAGGTAACCCTGATCTCATTGAATTTTCCTGCATAATAAATTTACTTATACTGTTTGTTTTCTTTTTCTAATTTACTTTTAAACTGTATTTTATTATTGAGGTAAGTTTGTTTAGGGCCTGCAAGAGATTTGCTGAAAGTTTTGCTGTGAGTACCTAACATTCACTGCAACTAGTGACCCCTACTATTATTTTAAAACCAAAACACTACAAGGGTTGCTTTAGATAGTGTTTTGCTTATCCCTTACAGGAAAATTCACCAATCCAGAGATTTGAAAGCCAAACCCAAATGCTGTAGCCTTCTCTTCAGACATTCTACAAAAGCAGTTTGGTAGTCTTTTACCAAGTCCAAACGGTCCCAACACATGCTGTTTTAAGAAAAGGGTATTCTTGATTCAATAAGTTGAAATCATATTATACCTTCATGATACTTCTGTCTAAAAGATGTCTCTACTACATATATTTTCACAAGGTAGCTAGTTACCTGAATTGGACATTGCTTCACTTCCTACCAACTGCAATTCCTTTTCTGGCCGTTTAAAGACTCCCTGCTATTAGAGGGACTAAAACTTCTAGCTGGTGAAGGGTCTGGAGCACAGGTCTTATGAGGAGTGGCTGAGGGAGCTGGGGATGTTTATCCTGGAGAAAAGCGGGGACCTCATCACTCTCTACAACTTCCTGAAAGGAGGCTATGACCAGGTGGGAGTCAGTCTCTTCTCCCAAGTAACAAGTGATGGAATGAGAGGAAATGGTCTCAAGTTGTGCTAGAGAGGTTTTGATTGGATATTAGTAAATATTTCTTCATTGAGAGGGTTGCTGTCCAGGGAAGTGGTGGAGTCCTGATGCCTGAAGGTATTTAAAAGATGTGTAGATGTGGTGTTTAGGGACATGGTTTAGTGATGGACCTGGCAGTGCTGGGATAACAGTTGAACTTGACGACCTTAAAGTCCTTTTCCAGCCTTAATGATTCTATGATTCTATTTCAGTTCAACCAATAGATAGAAATACAAGTGGTGTGACTACATGTGCAATTCCGCTGCTACTTCTCCTACTTTCATACAGTTAACAAGAGGTTTCTCTGCCACCTCTAATGCATGGTGTTCTTAGGAGAGAAGAAAAGCTTTCTTACAATTATCTCATATTCAAAATCCAAATTACAGAGATAATGAAGGTAATATAAAAGGCAACAAAAATGCTCTATCAAATGCTTAAAAAAATTAGTCTTCTGTTGCTCTGTAACGAACTGCTGCATTGAGCCAGAGACAATTAGCATGGAGGGATGTTATAGTTAGTAGCGACACCAATGGGAGGCCTCCTGTTTGGAGTTCATCTGGTGATGATATTCATCTTCTCCATTACAAAGAACTGACAAAAAAATGAAATTCTGATCCATCATAAGCTGATAGATACTTTGATACAGTCTGATTCTCTCTTAAAAAAGAAAATCTCATAAACATTTTATAAAAACTTTAGTGTTAGTCAGTGTTATGATGCTACCATTCTCTGCTTTCGGGTAATTGCACAATAATACATGGGAGCAATACTGATTTTTAAATCCTTCAGAGCAGGAGTTTTTGTCTGCCTTCATCATTGACCCTTTATCACATTTTGATCCACTAGGCTGTATTTATCCCTCTGACTCAATGCATTGGAAACTGGGAAGAGTGAGTTCTTCTGATGCTGCATACTGACTGCATTATAAGAGAAATAAAATAGGTATTTACAGAAAGAGACTGCGACAGTAAAGTGATGTGCAGAAACACCAAAGTGATGCATCATTTACATGTGAACGGCATATGCCTTGAGCCTGCCCTGTTCTCTGTTCTTTTGTATTCTGTTCTCTGGAACATCAGATATGAGAAATATTCCAGTGAAGGAATACAAAGAAAGTAATTAAATTTGAACAGCCTATGTCATTCCTGTATTATTGACTAAACCAAGCAAGCATTTAACATAAGAGGCTGAACATGTACATTCATAGACTTGTTAAGGAGAGAGAATTCAGATTATCCTGAACTAAATTGCTCCTTATTCACAAATACATAGCTTCTTTGAAAAATTCAAAAGAAAATACTAGTTAGAAATCTGTGAGGGAGGAGAAAAAAAGGGAGAAGAATACAGATGAGAAATTGGTTGAACAGTTACATCCAAAGAATAGTGGTCTAAGGCTCAATGACCAGATGACATCAGCGACAAATGGTGTCCTTCAGCACTCCATACTGGGATCAGTACTATTTAATGTTTTCATCATACTTACAGACAGATTGAGTTCACCCTCAGCAAGCTTGCTGATGACACCAAGATGAGTGGTCTATTGACATAATCGAAGGATGGGATGCCACCCAGTGGGACCTGGATAAGTTCAAGAAGTGGGATCAAGGGAATTTCATGAAGTCCAACAAGGCCAAGTGCAACATCCTCACATGGGTTGGGGCAAACCATCAGACTGAGGGGTGAATGAATTCAAGCCCTGTTGAAAAGGACTTGAGGTGTTGGTGGACAAAAAGCTGGACATGAGTCAACTGGACTGCATCAAAAACAGTATGGCCAACAGGTCAAGGGAAGTGATTCTGCCCCTCTGCTCTGCTCTTGTGAGACCTCACCTGGAGTGCTACATTCAGATCTGGGATCCTCAGCAAAGAAAAGATATTGACCTGTTGGAGATTCCAGAGAAAGCCACAAAAATGATCAGAGGGCTAGAGAACCACTCCTATGAAGACAGGCTGAGAGAGTTGGGGTTGTTCAGCCTGTAAGAGAGACAGCTTGGAGCAGCCTTCCAGTACTTGAAGGGGGCCTATAAGGAAGATGGGGCAATATTTTTAACAGAGTCTGTTGCAGTAAGACAACGCATAAAGGTTTTCAGCTAAAAGAGGGTTGACTAAGTTTAGTTTGGACTTGATATAAGAAAGTATTTTTTACAAGGAGGGTGGTAAAACATTGGAACTGAGATAAAAGCTTAGAGTAATATTTATGGTCTTTGAAGCAGTGTTCCCTCTGTGTCTACACAGGGATAACTCATGTCACTAAGGGCTGATGAGCCTGCAGTAATGCTGTGTCTAGAAAGAAACACCAAATTACATTTAAGGCTATTAGAGACAAAAGTGACAAATTTTGGCTGTAAAAAAAAGGTGACATGTAGAACAGATCTAGGGTGGGCAGAGACTAAGAAGCAAAGGTCTAACTCTAGTCCGAATGTTAGTTGTCAATCTGAGAACACCACCCAATATCAAATCAAAATTAGAAGAAAAGCAACAGCCTTTCTAAAAAACAACAAAGACTGAGGAAAGGGGATCTACTGACAGGCAATTCTGATTTTTCAGTAGGCCAGGCAGGTGAAAGAGCAGAATGGATAGACAGGTGGCAAGTATGACAGAATGAAGAACTAGGAATTTCAGAGGTACTGGAGGAGCTGGTGAGCATGTGGAAAAACGTGATCTAGCTGAGATACAGAGTGCACCACTTCTGAAAAATTTGTTAGATGCTACAATTCACCAAAGGCTTTTAAAGAAACTGATATATAATAATATAAAGAAAAACAAATCCTTCATGAATTAACAACTGAATGAGAGAGAAGAAATAACCAGTAGGAATAAATAATACATAAGTGGAAGGAAGTTTCCAGTGATTCCCCAGAAAGTTGCTGTCCCATTTTGTCATATATTTCATGTTAAAAGGGGCATGCAGTAAAACAACAATGCTTATAAAAACACAATGTTATTTAAAATAGTCAAAACTAGGCCAAAGAGCTCATGGTATTGGGTGACGGGGCAAACAAGTGATGGATGGCATGCAAAGTTCATATATACAAAATGGGTGTTTGTGGAGAAAAAAAATCCCAACCACATATATACCATATAGGTCATAAATTAGGTGTTACTGATCAGGCAAAAGATCTTAAGAGTCACTGTGGGTAATCCCCTTAAAACATCCATGCTTAAGCATGTTCAAATGGCAATGAGCACACTAGGAAATAAAAAACTGAGGAGTTATATAATAAAGTCTGTAAAAGCATGACTGGTATGAAGAACAGAAGAAAAATAGCCAGGATTAGTCCTTACTGAATAATGATATTGATACCATCTTGCTCAAGTGTCATACTGAATTGCCATTATTCACTTCCCTTCTCCATCCCTCCCATCTCTCAAATATGAAATATGCCTAACTGAAATACCTGGCTGAACTTTTAAAATAAACAAGATAGGAATATTTAACCACAACTCAAACATGGGGCTCCTTGCTAGAGCAAATTTTAGGTAGCAACTTCCATCAGTTTGGAGATTGAAGAATTCTTTCAGTCATTCCATAAAGAAAAACTCACCAAGGTCTTCTATAAGTTATAAGTACTTCTGCAACGATAGAGAAAATGTGCCTGGTAACATTGTCAGGACTCAAACCCACTGGAACAAAACAAAATTTGCCTTTAAGCTAGTTAATTCTTTTTGTGACCAAAATTGTCTAGGAGCATACAGGTCAGCAGGGAGCCAGGCAATAATGCCAGGCTCTGTACCCTGCTGCTGGGATTAGCAGTACAGGCAAGCTTGCCCCAGTGCCTGCGAGTGTGCTCAGGCTGTTTATTTTAATAGGCCTGGAAAGCCCCATCTGCCAGAAGCTGAAAAAAGAAATCTTTCTCCTGCTCACCCTGTCTTTCTGCTAACAGAGACAGGATCCCATGCTGGCCACCTCCAGGAGCTGAACATCTACAGGGAGTTCTCAGCACAGGAGGGGCATGTATGGTTTAGATCAAACCCAAATATTGCCCAGAATATTTTAACCTTTTTTTTTTTTATCACTGAGCTATTGGGATTTCTTCTTTTTTTAAATAAAAATGAAAACATATTCTTTAATGCAGTCAGAACCTCCAAGACAGTCAGTTGTGTTGGTATTGGTTAATCACATGGCATTTTTTAAAGCTAAATTACTAATATATGGCATCCTATGCTAATTGGCATGTACTTGAATACAGTATGTTGCAAATATACAAAACCAACAATTTTATTAAAGGTTTACAAAGCAGATACAGAATTCATGTAATAATATGCTACTTACTGTAAAGCACTGTCAATGAACATTGAAGCCTTCTGGGAAAAACAAAACAAAACAAAAACAAAAAAACCAAAAAATCCAAGACATTTTTGTTATTTTTTGCTAATGCTCTGCTAATAAAATTTGTTTCCTCACATCCTTAAACCAAGGCTACAACATTACTGCTAAAAATATTTAGAGTCAGCTTGCTCAATTAATTGTTGAACAGCAGAAACAGAAATCATCTTTAAAAATATTTGGCTGCCTTTTGGCAAATCACAGTATTTTGCCTGTGTGCTTCATTCCATTCTAAGTAGAGAAGAGATAACAATTTCAATTCACTGAGTAAACTGTGAAAGCTGATGAATTTTTGACTCATCACAAATCTACGATTTTAAGTTTACTTAAACATGCTTTTTATCTATCAGTGAAGACTTTTCAAATAGTAATTCAGTATTTTTAAATTTTGTGAGGTTGTTGTATGTGAGCATGTCAGATTACTCCAAACCCACCAGAAAGTAATGATGTCATATGCTGTTAGGCTGTATACATCTCTAGCATATTTTTAATTGGTTTTGCTATTTAAATAATACTGCTGTGTGGTGCAAAACCATAGGTCAATTTCTTCTAAGTGCCTGTCTTATGCTGTTTAAAAATTAGATGCAAAACCTCTTAGAATGGCGATGACTCTGGTTTAAACTTTAATGATGACTATGAGGGAATACAGCTAAACTAAAAATTAAACATTAAATCCCTGTGACAGCAGAGTGGAATTTTCAACAAAGAGGGAAGAAAATTAGGGCAATTCTCTTATATCAAGTTTATATTCTAATATATGAACTACATATTTAGCTAAAACACAGTGATAAAACTAAAAACCCCCCTTAATTTACAACTTGCAAGTATTTGGCCTTCAATATTTATTATGCAGTCTATGACATAAACAAACAATTTCACATTAAAAGCTTATTGTTACATAGATTTTAACAACGAAAATAAGAAATACATTTTGGCTGCAGAAATAAAAAGACAAAAAAAATGCAGTTCCATAGAGCTGTATTTTAGAATACAGTTAAAATTCATCAAAGTACATTCTCCCCCAGTTAACTACTGATGATTTATTTACAAGGCAAGTAATAAACAATGTCTAGAAAATATCATTGCACCACAAATTATCTACATGAGTATTTCTATTTTTCATACTAGAAAACAGCTGATGAGGCATTTACTGCAGTACAATGTTCTCTCCTGAAATCTTAATGTGTTTTAGCAGCTAATACAAAATGCAGATGCAGACTGTATTACATTAGAAAAGCAAACATATTATAGGTTTGGTTAAGAAAAAATAGATGTCTTGCAAAATGTAACTTTTTGTTTCTTTAAAAGGTCCAATGCATTAACTGCTCCAAGCACTTCATACAGGGGCTGTTGACAACTTAGAAATTGAAAATGTTAGTGACAGACCAACTGAAATTTGAGAAGCGACTTGAAAGAGAAGACATCATGAGCCTGTGCAAGCTGTGACAGGCTTATAACTACATTTCTAGTCACAAAGGAATTTATGCTAATATATGCTGGTTTAGGGATCATTTGACAATCAATAACATAGAATACTTTAATTTACTCATCTCTTTTAGAAAAAATGATAGCTTTTTAAATTTTAAAGTCTTTATTTTACATGTGGAACAAGCAGAAGGTGAAGCTTGAAGTTTTGGGGGTTTTGTTAAGTGATCACTGAAAGATTTTCCCTTTAAAATTGCAGAACATGCAATTCTTATAAGAGACGACCTCTTGATCTGCAAATGTGTTGTTCTAGACAACCTTGTTAGACTTCAGCACACAAATAATCTGCACAGAAAACACTTCTACAAATTTTAAGAGTAAATAGAGTGTACCCAACAGTATTACAACCTCATATCCCAGAATTTCCCACCATTAAAAGCTCACCTTCATTTTTCAAACTATCGTTGTCCAGCCTTTGAATTTTTGTTTCTAACCTCTTTTAACATCACTGTAACTTATCAAGAGTATGTCAGATTGCTACAGGTACAGTACTTTGCTTTAGACTCATATGTATTCTTGGTAAACACGACTGCTCTGAACACTGGAGCCTGGCAACCTCCTGTCTCTCTTGGCTCTGCTTGCTGTTATATTTCATGCTTCTGTTATGCGCAATGTAGATGTGCTGCAGAAGCAATTTCTGACAGACTGGAAAAGCAGGCACTTTCCTCTGTGGTAATTTTTTGAGGGAGAGTATCTCTTACATGTTCCCATAGCATACTGCCCAGACACACTGTGGCACAGGCGTGCAATTGCTCTGAGAGCCTTGCAGCAGGAGACCCTGTCACGGCAGTGGAGTAGTTTCAGCTTCTTGAAGTTCCAACTGAAAGGAAAGAAATTGCAAATACAATGAACAATTTCTTGCTGTCTTCCCACCCACAAGTTTGCGTGCAGGTTTTTTTTAAGAGGAATATATTTCTCATTTGTATCTATTGTCCTACTGTATAAAGTTTAAACACAGCCGAGAGAGGAAAGCAAAAAGCCTATGCCTTTGCCATGAAGTAACAAAGGCAATGATCACAGAAAGGTTTCATGTCTGGACTACTCAAAGACAAAAAAAACATTAGTAGGTCTAAAACTTGAATTAGAATATGCTTCATATCAAGATGGTTGTTCTCTTTCTATAGTGGAACTCTATATATTTCACGAGTATGGAAAAATTTCCCTCCCTCCCCGTATTTCTGTAGCAGTTACAGGGAGCTAGTATTTTAGTTGATACATTCCGTGCTTGTATCAGGATACTGTCTAGCTTTTGGATTTTCAGTTAAAGTTTAGTTTAAATTCTGTATGAGATGGACTTACATCAGCAAACAAACCCAACAAACTCTCAGCCCTGGGTATTCACAGTCTCCATGTTGGGTTCTATTTCCATGCAGGCACGATAGCACTACAGATGTTTTCAAGAAAACCTGCTTACTGCACAGCATCTTCTGAAAGTCTAGGACTCCTTTTTGCTGTCCAGAAATGCTGTACTAGAACCTTCTGAAATCTGAGTGGGAAAGCCTGCAAATCAAGAGTTTATGGCACTGACAGCAGAATAAGATGAAGTTTGAAGATTCATAAAGAGCCCTTGTCAGTACAAATCAGTTACAAAAGAAAGCTCAGTTTTAAGGATCTATTGAACTGAGACAAGTGTTTGATAGATGTCACTATCTTGCCAGAAATGAGCTTCTTACGAAATCAATATTTTAAAATTATTATCGAAATACAATATAATTTACAAAGGAGATGCATCCATTTCTAAAAATTCACAGAAAGGCCATTCTCTATTAATACAGGTAAGATGTGAATCTGCCATGGTTTGAAGTTACTGAAGCTGTCCAGCTTTTTTCATGTTTCTGCAACAGGACTCACCAGCCATATTTGTTTGCAATCTGTCATATAGCAATGGGAAAATTGAAAAGTAAGAAAATCACTTTCTTCATTTATTTAATCAAAGTGAAACCAGCTTTCAATTTTTCCTAATTTCAACTTTAAAATAGTGTTTCTTGAATCCAATATCCTTTTTAATTCTACATGTGGCTGCAAATCCAAGCAATAAGGACAAAGCTTTCAGGGCTGAGTCTTTGTTTATTGAACGTATCTGAGGTCTCATTTTAAGTATATGATGAGGATTTGCAGCTTCCATTAGGGCATTTAGACACTTCAGTATTAAGGAGAAAGCATCAGAAGTTAAAATTACAAAAAATAGTTACATAGGATGACTAAATAGACCTGAAGATGTGCCTATACATAATTTACTCGGTTGCTTGGATACATGCAGGTGAAGCTGCTATAAAAGCAACTGTAAAAACAGGTCACAAAGAAATTAACTCATGGAAACAATTTAAATTTCTCAGATTTCTATAATCATTAAAAATCAAATTTCTTAATTATTTCAGATTTGTTGTTATTAACACATTGATATCACCAAAATTTTTTTTTATTTGAAAAACATAGTTTTTAGAAAAAAATAATTACCAATTAATTTTAAATTAAAAAAACCCTTAGTCTCAGAGTTAATATAATGCAAATAGTCTCTCAGTATCTGAAGTAAAAGCTATTTCAAAACACTTGCCAAGGTCTTTGATATGAATCAGGTTAATGTCAATTACATCAAAACCCCTCAACCATTTGCAAAAGCTGGTATTTGGTCCTTTATTACCCTTCCCTGGCAGTACTGTGTCATACAGAAAAAAGTTCAAAGAAAGAAGTTTTCCTTTTTGAGTATTATTTTTCAGGATTCCATTACTCCTCCATGCAAATACTCTTAAAAGATTGCATATGTCTCCCTGAACTAAAGTGAGCCAAGCCTTTAAGCTCACTTTGGCACAGGTGTATCCTATTCATTTTACTGCAGGAATTAGTTGAGTGTAACACAGGAAATGTCCTCCACCAAGGTGAAACACCTCAGTCTTACAAATCTTCCAGGTTTTTTGCATGCCTAATTAGACACTGTCTTTTATCCCTCAGGACCATGTTTCTCCAATCAGCATATCCAATTTCTGTAAATGCTCATGCCATCAGTGTTACTGATCAGATGTTCGTTTCTGTGTGCATTTGATGGTGCATTTCTATTGGAATTTTAAACTTGTTTTGCTCTTCCATTTTCTGTAAATGCTGATAAAACAATAATCAAAGTCATAATCTAGACCTTTTTGACAATGCCAAAGAGCCACAGAGTAGGCCAAAGGCCAGTACCTTCACTCAGAATAATATGAATATTTATGATGTTTTCTGTCAGTTGTTCTTTCCACCAGTCAATGCTTATTTTTAAATGTTTTAAGAGTGTTAGACCTTATGTGATTGAGCCTTGCAGTTCTCATTAACTTAGCAGGAGAAAAGAATTCTCACTTGGCAAAAAAGCAACTTGTAGAACATCTGTTTCTAGAAAATTATGTGAAGTGTGCCAAGTACTATCTATACAGCTTTGCAATTAGAATTCATACCAAATACTCTCCAAGGCCTTGTCTATACAAGAAACAGCTTTTCAGTATATTTCAATCAATACAGATATACAAACTGGACTGTCTTGTACAGAAGGCACTTACCTGTGAAAAGAATATCCTGTCAATAGAATTTACAAAATCCCACTGTCTAAGCAAACATGAGTCTCTCTGGGGGTATATTTTCTTTCTTTTTTTCTTTTCTGAGAGCAGAAGCTGCATTTACTCTAGGACTTTCTCTGTTTAAAATAATAATATAAAAACATTGTGTGTTACACTTTTAAGTACTATTCCAGAGAACCTTTTCAGTGTAGGTCAATTGTACAATCTTGTCTGTCATTCTGGTAAAAGCAACAACAAAAGTATCTCTTACAGAAATGTTTGCTGGAGACGAAAGATAAATTAACTTTAATATTAAGCTTTGAACATGGCTTGCTGTGAATATATTCTATAGACGTGGAAAGTGAGAAAGACTGCACCAAACAGCTGTTGAGCTGTACTCCAGGGAGAAGGCCTGGATCAGCAGTAGGCATATTTGGCAGAAATAAACCAAAGGCAGCAGCAGCAGCTGCCAAAGCGAAGACTACAGGGATGGTAGTGAAGGAAGTGAAACTGGCCACTCCAAATTCTTTCAAATACCTGTCCATGCAAAGAGACCTATCCTTCACCCACCTGAGGACCTGAACTTTCAAGTGTTGTCTTCTTCTCCCTGGTTGTGGGGAAAACTGATAGTTGATAGGAAGAGCTACCAAAGCAGTCAATTTCTTACAGCTCTGTATACACCCTTTTTGTTTCACGCAGATTGCCTCTTAGCTTCAGCATCCATCCTTACCGCCTCACTTGGACCTCATTCCTGACATTCCCCTTTCTCCTCAGCACTCTTCCTTGCACCTCTCCCTTTCCATTCAGTGTCTTCTCCTTTCCTTTTCTTTACATATGCTTTATTTCTTCTTAACTATTTTCATCACTCTTTTCTGGATGGAAAAAACCAACCCTAATTTACAAAGAATGCAACTATGACACTAGCTTCCTCCTTACTGCCTCTCTCAAGCTCAATTCATTTGCTTGGTCCATCCCTGCCTCTGCAGGCTATCTCCCTTGTTGATGTAGATTGAAAGATCTTTGTGGGAATCATCACCTTCTATTCTGTTTGCTCAGTGCTCAGGGAAACAGACTTTATTTCACTCAGCCTCGGGACAGTACCACATTCATCTTTGATATGGGTAGAAGTTTAGAAGTCTACAGCTCTCCTAAAAGCAATAAAAAGATGCATACCTTAATGTAGAAAATGGGTACCTACACACTGCACCACAGAAAAGTTGGAAGTGTATTATACAGGGATAAAGTCCTGTTGTCAGACACATGCACAAAATTGACTCTACTGAGTTACAAATGCATCATTAACAGATGACTCTAATACTTTGCTACACCTAGTAAATACTACAAGTATACACATAAATACATATACATATGCGCCTATGCCAAGTTTGGCCGTTTTGCTCCACCACAAAAGTGTGTGTAAGACTGAGGAGGTGCCGATTTCACAGGTCATGGTTTGGCACCTCTGAATCAGACACTGGTGAACAACAATATCAGCTAGTGATGCTTAATAATGCTCACTTTAGCCCTACTCCCTTTAGACTGCTCCCTCCTGTTTTCTGATGCAATTACTTTTTAGTCTTTTTGAAGATGGTAATGTTCTGCTTTGGGCTTTCTGGCAGTGGCTGAGTGGCAGGTATGCAGCTGCTTTCACAAGAAGCCACTGAGTTCTGCACCTTGAGGAGACAGCCAGCTTGTGGCTAAAGTGGCAGCAGTGAGAAACTGGTGCATGGAAGGTGATTTGGCGACGAATGAACCAGGCTTATGCCTTTTGTTCTTTTTAAGAAATTACAGAGGCAACTCAAACTTCTTCTAGTGCTTGTGATATGCTTGAATTACTTTCATGAATGTTAAGATTTTCTTTCATGTTTTCATGTTTTGCTTGATGTTCACTGAGGAATGGGGATTGAAAATTCTCAGGACTAATTACAGGACCATGAATATTGAACATGTACAAAAGAGCTTCTTTGCAAAAGCTAAGCAACGATAGGCTGCATAAAAAACCCCCATCTATCTCTCTTGGTATCTGATATGCCATAAAATCTCTGTGTCTTCAAGGCTTTTTCTGTATGAAAAAGGTGTCTTAGTATACCTGAAGTAGCAAAATGGCAGAATAGTCCCTAACGTGTGTGTGTGTGTCTGTGTGTGTGTGTGTGTATGTATATATATATATAAACCCACCTTAGTCAATACTTAATTATCTGACACAAGAACTGCAAGAAGACAAGCCTTTGTCTACTTCTTGCATGTAAGGCTAGGTAGGCCTTGTCTGTACATCAATCAGAAGTGAAGAAACACAGTTTTTAATCTTTTTATTCACTGTTGCAATGGGAGGAAAGATCTGTATTCTGTCCCACTCCTGTCTCCACTAGCAGACAAGGAGTATGAACAGAGAAATCTATGATTAATCTTCAACCAGTTCTAAACCTGTTGTAAACATCCTGCAAATGAAATGCTGTTTTGTGTGCTTTGTACATGCATACATGTTGGACCTGGTCATGCAAGGTACCCTTGAAAAGCCTTGACTTCTGAGCATCAAGCAAGGCAGAGAACAACCAGCACCATGCAGGACTGGGGTCTGTGTGTATGCATACACCAGTTTCAAATACAACCTTGAAGGTGTTCAGACCTTCAAATAGCTACAAATCAGTGTAAATGGTAACTTCAGAATACATGTCATCTCCACGCAGGTGGCCTGGATCCAGAGATGACATCTCCACTGCTAGTCATACCTGATGGTTAGTCCTATCCACAGTGTTGGCAGTGGAAGCATGGTCACGAGTGTTTTGTCGGACTCGGGTGGAATTTTGCTGCTCAATGGTAGAGGAAGTGGGGATGCAGAACTCTCTGAAACATCTTTTGAAATTCTCATCTAGAAATGCATAAAGGACGGGATTAAGGCAGCTATTTGTATAACCTAAAGCAATACAGAAGTGCCAGGAGACAGTCTGGAAAGTAGTTTCTGGGATGTTGACCAGGGCTTTAATGATGACATAAATGTGGATGGGAGTCCAGCAGACAATAAACACTGCCACCACTACAAGAACCATCCTTGTGATTCTCCGCAGGTTCCTATCCTTCTCTTTGGAGCCGGATAACATGCGAACACTCTTCAGACGTAAAATCATCAGCCCATAACACACGGTAATGATCAGGACTGGCATGATGAAGGCAAAGATAAACACACAGATTTTCAGGAGGTTTTCCCAGTACCATGCAGGGTGGGAGAATGCAAGTGTGCAGTCAATCGAGCCTGGGGAAAATGGAAAACATCAGAGAAGAACAAGTGGGTCAGTTTTTAATTTGCTTTCTTTAAAATTTTTTTAAAATTAAATGTCATAGGCAAATACATGAAGATTTACTAAGTAAACACATAAAATGAAGCAATCTGTGAACTGTCATTTGCACAAACATTGATAGGACAGAGTGCTGCAAAACATGTATGAAGTATGAGTTAGGTAAAAAACTCAAATGAACACGATCTCTTTTGCATCTTATTGCTTGGAATTGAGTGACTATTGGAAAAGAGAAAGAGTTGAATTGCCATAAGTGCTTAAACTTGGACTAATTTTCACTTTCAAAGCCTGGTGAAAAGATGGCTTAGCCACCATTATGCTGAGAGTTTGGGCATTTCAGGGCAATGGGGAAGAAAAGGATATGTCACTTGGTAACTATGCACCATGGAAGGTTTGGATTCATGTTGACATGCTGTCACTGTCCCTTCATGGAAGGTCTTTGAACACCAGTGATCCAGAACGTGCTTTCTGCTCTGTATCATGTCCTGCCAGACTAAGTGCAACATATCTGTGACTGTCAGACTCAGTGGGATTATCTTGGATAAAGTGCAGGCTCCTGTGCTGTAGAACAGTGTGTAATTGCCCCACAGTGGAAGGCAAGCACGGATGCTTTTCCAAGCACTATGGTAACCATGTGGGGCAGAAAGACTTGCATGCACTCACAGAAGGAGCTGGAACTGCCTCTTGTAAAGGACAGATCACATGTACTGCTTGTCCAACAAACTATAGCCAGATGGAAAATTGTTGAAGGGGCCCATTTGTACAGATACCTGCTTCATAGAGATTGGAGGGCAGAAGCTAATTCAATGTCTCTACACTAAAGTGAAACAATGCAGAAAGGGCTTTAAATGTTGAAATACTCAATTTAAGAATGAAAGCCAGACTTACCATGCCTGTATTTAGTAGTTGCCATGAACATAACTGGCAGGCCAATGGCAGAAGAAAGAATCCAGTTGCAGACATTGACGATTTTGGCATTTCTGGGGGTACGGAAATCAAGGGCCTTAACTGGGTGGCAAACAGCTACATAGCGATCCACACTCATGGTGCAGAGTGTAAAGATACTGGTGAACATATTGTAGTAGTCTATGGATATGACGATCTTACAGAGGATGGTACCAAATGGCCATGTTCCCATCAAGTAATTCACACTCTGGAATGGCAGAGTACTTGTAGCTAGAGCATCTGCCAATGCAAGATTGAAAATATAGATGTTGGTGGCAGTCTTCATTTTTGTATACCTAGAAAAAAAATCAGCAAAGCATGAATGACCACACCGAACAATGGTAAATAGAATTGAGTCCAGTGCATCACCTATAAAAAACTTCTGTAAAATAATGTACTGGATACTGTCAAAAATCATATTTGCTACTTTTAACCAAATGACCTTGCTATGGTTTACCTACATAAAGTCAGCAGTTCAGTGAGACATTAGCTAAAGGATCTATGAAAGAAAAGATTAATTTAACTTGTACAGAAGGAAAGGATACACATAAAAGAAACACTATTATAGATGCTAAAGAATTGAGAAGCTGAAAAAAATTGTATTTTTATGTATCAGACACTGAACTACATGGATACATTTTCTGTACCTGCTGATATCATGCCAAATATTGTAACCATGGGTCTGTAGAGAAAGAGAATTCATTTGTAGGTTGTGGAGTAGTAATGATGTAATTCCTTAAGGAATAAGTACCTAAGAGATTACCATAATCATCAAATCCACCTTGTCTAAAAAATCAGACTTTTAGACTTCCTCATTTGTTTGTAACTACAGAATTCTAAAATAATTTGTAATGATGGTTACTTCATTGACTTACTAATCTCAATGCCCAATATAAGTTAGACAGATGTTCCTTCAAGAAAACATGAAAACAGATGTTATCAACCATATGAATGTATCGTAGAACCACCATGATGGGTAGATGCTGCAGCCCTGCTGTTTGAGATAGTAATGCTTACTGTGCTCCACAGTGACTATTTTGGCAGGAGGGTCTTCAACCTTCATCACACCCTCTTCTCCCTGAGTTTTAACACCCAAACCCCATTTCCTGAATTTTGAATATATCACTTCAATCACAGCCGAGACAGAAGAGTATTTTAATTTGTATTCGTATTACTAAAGTCCTGATTCCACCTTAGTTTCATCAAATTTTTGAAGAACCTTTCACTGTTGCAAGGCCATTGTGTCAGTTGAGAAGCACTTTAGACCCCCTTTTTATGTGGATGATATAGATCTGCACTGATACATTTAAGTAATGTTCCTGGCCTTGCTGCCCTGCTTGCTGTCAAGGTTGCTGGGCACTGTGGCTGCCTGGCTTTCGTGGGGTCAAATGGCTTGCTCTTTTGACTTTTTGATAAAACTTCCTTCTGTTTCTGCAAAACTAACAAGCAAGGGTTTTGATCAAACATTTGAAAATTCATAGAGTGATTTTCAAGAGAATAGACCATTTGAAAAGATCTGTCGGGGGACCTGCTAGGGAACACAAAGTTTAAAGTCTTTTTTACCTCTCTGAGTTAGATCTCTTCTGAACACGAGTCATTTGCAAAAAATACCCCAACTGATGTGGTGTAGAAAACACACATTTGGATTTTTTTTTGGGTAGGGTTTGCAGAAATGCAGACTTCATGCTGAATGGACCTAGATAGCTGTTGCGATGAACATCTGAAAGCACTGATGCTGGATTTGGTCTCTCATTTTCTAGCACGGTGTACAAGGAGCCACTAGAACCTCTAATTTCAATTTAGGGAGGTTTTTAAAAACATATTTTCAAGTAGATACAAGCTGTTTCTTGCCTGCTGTCTTGAGAAAGTATGATCTTAGTATGGTACTTCCAAGTTTTAAATAAAACCCATATTTTGAAAGTCTCCTAAAATTTTTTCTTACTCCATTTATCTAACAAGCTTGTAACACTAACACAGAAGGAGGTAGTTGTTGCAAGCATCAGCCACTCTCTGTCCTGGAAATTGGAAAAAAATTACAGGAAAATGCGCAGGATGGCAGTGTGAGAGAGGTACACAATAAGCTGCAGCTCTAAAAACTCTTTGGAGGGAGGAGAAAATATTTCCTGGGCAATTTACTGGAGAATCTTGCAGAGGAGAAGGAAAACAGCAATAGTTTTATATTGCTTTTACTATTACCCAGAATGTAAAGGTTGTGCTAAGCCCTGTGGTTTATCAAAATGAATGCCTTTTCCATAGGTCTGACAACATATCCAGAAGTAGCTAAAGGTGTGTCCATAGAGCTAACCTGGAGGTTTGATTGTGTTCTGAGCAGATATATCCTCCTTGCTCCTGTCTGATCTGCTCAGGCAGGAACAGCAGCAGAGGGGCAGTGGCTTTCAGGTCTGCAAAAACAGGGAAAGGCAATGAGCATTCTGTGCCTGCACCCAGGCTGCTGATCCCTGCTGAGATGTTCTTAGATAATTGCCTTATCTTTGTGGCTGGAGATTAAAGCACATCTGGGAACACTGCTCAGTGCTGCTGCCATCACACATGATCCTGGCACAGTTTTGTCTGGAGAGAGCATCATCAGGTGATAATGACAGTGGGGTTTTTATCCATAATTAAAGCCATTCTAATGACTTAAATGAAATGACTGACACAGCAAAAAAATAAATACATCAACAAACATGTAAGTGGCTCTCACGTTAGCATGCCAGAGGATGGACAGAAAAAGGTCTGAATAAATAGAATAATATTTCTTCACTGGGAATGGGCCTTATCCCACTTAAATACTACACATTTTTCAGTTTTGCTATCTTTTCATTCAGAATTTAACTTTAAAAGTTCTTGGACTTACTTTGTTTATTGGCTTCTATAGACGTAATGAAGGGTGTTGCTTGATGTACTCTGCAATCTTTGTACTTCTAATCATGCTGTTCTTACAATGAACAGAATCAGAATTTTTTTGGCGATAGAAAGTATTTACCTCCGCAATTGCCTAATCAACAAAAGCTTACTGAAACTTACAATATTCTTTTCAGTGAATTCTATAGGACTTGGGCATTTCTCTGTATTGAATATTTCAAGATTTTAAAAGGGGCTTATTTCTGAAAGGTACATTTTGTAAAACATGTATTTTTCCAAATAAGTAGATTATCAGTGTCCCCAGGATTGCTTTTGGTATGAACAAAAAAATACTGAAGCAATAGATTAAATGTAATTTTAACAGCATGAAAAATAACAGTTCATCAAAACGGTCTTGATCTTGCCAGTTATTATATCTTTTGCTAAACTATCAGTCTACCTATTTAAACAAGCAGCAAAAATATTTCCATTATCCAGATACAGATGTATATGTGATAAGATTTCTATACTTCAGAGGGATTTCAAAATACCCAAAGTATTGAGTCTATAAATGCAATATTTTAACAGTTACTGCTTTCAAAAGACTTCCATTCAAAGCCACTAGAAAATCTAAAAATTAACAGGTGTATTAAAAAAGTATCTTAAATGTAAAGCCAGGAAAATCTGGATACTGGTATTTGGATTACACTGAAATGTCGGCATCTAAAAGACTAAATATATTAAATTTTGCATTACAATGGACAAGATTGCAAGTGAAGACAGAAGCTGGCTTTGGGTGACATTACTTTTATTTTACAACTCTGTAATGAAAAGAGTAATAGAGTGTGATGATTCAAATTTTTAGCATAATTTAGCACAATACCGCTCTTGATACATATCCAAATTAATTATGCCCATTATAATACTTACACCCACTAGTATGCTCTTTCTAACTCCTCAGTGCGATTCTGTGTCATAAATTATCTATGTTTATGAAACGTTGTTTTGTTGGCAATAGTAGATGATAGATCGGATTTACTAAAGTAAGAATACATTTTATCTCTGTCTAATTTTTTAGAGAAAACTCAGCCTCGCCTTTATTTATCTTCAGTCCAACAAAGCGTTAAAATACACTTCAAGCTTGAAGATCTAAGCTACAGAGGTCCACTGAACTGGGATGTGCTTAGAATAAGAAAAAGCAATAGAGAAAAGAATGAGAATCCTGCTCAAATAGTCACCAAGTGCCTAGAATTCAAGGATTAATAGAAAGTCTTGAAATGGACTCTTCAACTATCTGCCCATGGGCCACTTACACTTCACAAACCAAATAAAAGGTTCACCAAACTAACCTTAAAGAGACCCCCTTCTCCACTGCACAAGGTGTAACAGCACCTTGAACAGCAGCCACAAGCACCTTTGCTTTCACCTGTCAGTCATGCAACAAGGGAGATGTGAGCACACTTGTGACTCTGCAGGATACATGTCACAGCTCTGTTTCTGACCTGTCCATTCCAATAGTTTAGTCTCCACCTTACCACCTTCAAAAATTTTCTGAAGAGTCACTTCTTTTAGGTTTCTGTGACTCAAGAGTAAAGAACAAAGAAAATGAAGGCCACATATTTTCTTAAAATTTAATGATATTTTTAGCTTGCATCCCATCTAAGCCTAATAGACAGAATTCGTATCCTACTATCAGAGTCATGTCCTGCTCCTTAGTCAAGAGGTTAATATCCATGTGGATTGTTGAGATATATGATCCTCCAGACCCTTTGGTCCTTCTGGACCAGATCAGCCTTACAGTAAACTTGTACCACAGGGCTGGTGCAAAGAAGCTAGAGAGATGGTCTGCTTTTAGCTCAATGAATACAGTAATACATACCATTTCAAATTAATTTGAAAAAATTCCTATCTGAATAACATCAATGAGGAGAAAAGCAAAAACAGTATTTTCACTTAGGAAATGGGCTGGTCAATGACAGACGGGTAATTACTTTCAGCAACACAAAGGCATGCAAGGCTTTGCATACAAAATGCTAATTTGGAGACAAAGACTACTACAAGATCTGTGTTCAAGTTCAGCACAAAATATATGAAAAACTGGCTTAATCACAGGAGGTTCACTGCAGAAAGTAGTCTTTCTTGAAAATGGTTTGGCCACTGAAAGAAACAACAGCCAGCAGTTGAGTCTTGTATACAACCTGACATAACTCTTGCTGATGCTGGAGGAGATTAGGCTAGTGTTTCAAATTCATGTTCTTCTTGCATAAATGTCTTGTTAAACAAATGAAGAATTATTATGTGCATACATTGGGTTAGTGAGGTCATTTTGGGTGGGAAAACTAAAACCTGTGAAGTATGCATAGTTGAACTAATTTGAATGATTTTTTTCCCTATGGCTGTTGTGGTGCATCTTGTATAGGTAACTCAAAAACAGTACAAAAGAGGGATTTTTTGGTGTGTTTTCCTGAGATATCTGGTACTTTCAATTTTTGTTGAGCCCTTAAAGCTTTGAAAAAGGTTATGTTACACTCAGGATGGTCCAGAAAAACCCTCAAAATTTTACAGTCTGCCAATCCAACTAGTATATTTGACACTGAAAGTAAGTCTCTCAGATAGGACATATTCTGGAATGTATCTTTTAGCTAAAAGGTCTCAAATGATGGACTTGACTGATGGCCGTCCTATCTTATTGTCCTTTGTCTTTCTTCACATGGTAATGGGTCTCTATAAAGACATATACTGTATCTCAGCCATAGTTATGATATGTGCCATGGTAGACTGTAACCTCTCAAAGTTTTAAAGTCATATATGTTCTGAAAATGTCTAACCTTCCTGTCTGGGAGCACATGATTTAATCAGCTTGAAAACTTATAGTCTTTGATTTTTCTATTCATGGGGACTTCAGAATGCTTATGCCTTAAGCCATTAAATTCCAGTTCTGGGTACAAGCTCCATAAATTTGTGCACAACCCTTACAGGTTATTAGGCAGTAAGGCACCCAGACTGGAGATGCCATCCTGTGGTTAACAAACCATTCACCCTTTTGATTTATATTCTTCTGAACAGATCATATACAAGGCTGTAATTGAAAAATAATTAGACCTGAATTAAACTAAACCAACAACAAATTGGAAAAAACTCTCTCAAACAGCTACAACATAAGAGCAGAAGGTGTTCATGCTTGGTCGCAATGAAATTGCGCAATTTTCATCACACTCATTTACTTCCTCCACTGATCCCAAGACGGGGGGTAAAAGCTGAAATGGGGAAGTGACGAAGCTTTCACTGCCTTTAAGAAAGACAGATACAGTGCTTCTTCCCTTCTGTTAAAGTCTTACATCCATCTACCAGTGTCAGCACTACCTGGTCACTGCTGTGATCTCTGATAATTAGAGATGAAAGACATATGAATATGAGGCATCACTTCAGGTGTCAAGGCATGATGCAGTACAGGAGTGCAGTAGATCTAAAATCAAAGGGCTTAGTTATATGACATACTTGGTCATATTTCACAACCATTATGCTGGAGCAGCCTTCTCCTCCCCTCTTCACTCACTGGCAAGGGGATGCCCATTTTGTGGAGTTTGCATGTTTGTCATGAATGTGGATCTGAACACAGGGCAACTACCTCTTTTCTCCCTAATAATTTGTTTTCTCGCTGCCAAATTCCTTGTCACTTCATTCTCTTCCATAACACAAATGAAATTCAGCCAGAATATCACCAATGCCACCTCAAGTTATCTTGCTAGCATCTTTGACCTCCCATCTTGTCCTTTCCTCCCACTGGGACAGCACCAAGGTGTTTGCAGATGAAGCAGTATTTGCTTACAGGACGCAGAAGTAAGAAGAGCACATTGCTTCTTGGGGAGCAGCACCAGCTCAGGGCCATTTCTCCTCTATTCAGTCCATCAGCAACTTCTCCAAGACCTCAGCTTTGGGTAGCCCTTTAGGTAGAGTCAACTTTAGACTCCAGTGCCAGTCTTCCTGTGAATGATGTGGCTCCAAGAGAGTTGTGAGGGCACCTGAGTCTTCCTGTTTTCCTTTGGACTAAAAGTGGCTTGATGCTGTCTTTTTGTCTTCCTTCCCCTCCCCACCCCTCCGCTACTGAGAGGCATTATACAGAGATCCTCTTTCTGCTACTTAGTTTGAGCCAGTGAGTTTAGTTCCCTACTCAGAGAAAACAAGATTTTCTTTTGGGAAAGATAGCTATTTTCAGGAGGAAGGCTGGTCTTTTGCCCTGATGTGTGACTGAAAGGATTAACAAGCAAGGAGATTACTTCAGACAGAACACACAAACTCCACAGTAGTCATAACAGGGAATTAATATTTCTCTCTTCTTTTTTTCATGCCTTCTTAAATTACATTTATGTGCAAAATATCCTGGCAGAAATCCATACAAAATAAAGCTGATGTGATGCATTTTTTCTTTTTCCCAAAATGGGGAGGAGAAACAATCAAGAACAGGTTTTTATAGATATATCACTTGCCAAGCAAATATTTAAGATGTTGCAGTGTCTCATAATTCCTATTACCCTAATTTCCTTTCGTTTTCCCAGACATCATAAAAAGCTACTTAATGATAAAAACCAAATGACAGTAATATGTACGCTCCAGTGCCCAAACAGTCATCTGCTGGTACACTTATTTCCCTTCCAGCCTAGTTAAATGGGGGGAAAATTACTTACCAGTTATTTCAGAACTTAATCTGGCCTGTTTGTTAAACCACTTTTATCTGAGTCTGTTTGCCTGGTGCTGAGGCATATATGGGGCTCCAATAAAGGTCGCTGCTTTCATGGTTATTGTGTAACTCATCTCTCTGAAATAAATCAATGGTGCTAAAAAGGTGCTTCAATATATTGTCATTATTCAGCAGCAGGTGCTTATTGCTGAAGTTTTTGCTTTGCTAGGAAGACCTGTAAAGGAAAACTGTCAGTATCTCCACTTTAACTTTCTCCCCTATGCTTTCAGGGAAGTATGATTGAGAGTAAAACCACTGACTACATCGATGATAACTGTGGTGACATTTTCCCAGAGGGGACAAATTAAGAGCTATTTCATCTGGTTTCCAGGTGCTGGTACCCTCCTCCTGATTTGTAGACCGATCACCTGAGAAAAGGACTGTACATGAAACATCTCCTGCTCTGCAGGGAAGCCTTTGAAGACAGTTTTACTGCTAGCAAATTTGAGATCCTCAAAGGTGTGAGAGGGAACAGCAGTGTAACCCCCTCCCCCCCAAGTCAGAGAGTATCAAGGAAGTTGCATGGGGCTTGAGGCAAGACCATACACAGACCGTACAGACCAAAGTAATACTAAGTATACAAGGTATGGTCTCTTGCATAGGAGAGATTGGGATCTTCTAGTGAAGCAGTTGAGTGTGATCTGGAAAGGAGTTACAGAAGTGAGACAAAGGGATTAGGGAGAGAATAAATGCAGAGGAAGGCCTCCCTGTGAATGGGGAAAAGGGAAAAGAAGGCAATGGTGGAGGCTGATCTGAGGTCCAAGATCTTATAGCTGATAATTGAACACTTCTCAGTAAAGGTAGAAAAAAATCCATTTAATGTCTTTCACAGTTATTTGACTAGCTGTGGCATGTCATCTCTATCTTTTTTCATCATGTAAATTCAAAAGGAAATGCAAATAAAATTTAGAAGTGTTAACATTAAACAGATGAATGAGAATGCTTCTTATCACAGCTGAGCTAAGCTGAGGAACTCTTTGCTAGTGAACACCATTAAAAGCCCAAAAGGGAGCAGTGGGCTTTGAAAAATAATTATGATATTCCCCCTTTCAATACCATAAACCCAAACTTCATGGTATAAACCATAAAAGGTACATATGATCATAAAAAAGAACTTAATTTGAGATCAGCCTAACCATAGCAATTCAGAAAAAAGTTGCTTTTGGATTTTGTTTTAAATTACAGTTACAATAACTGGATTTGTATTTTGAAGAGAATAACCAGGTATTGAAAACTTGTTTTTACTTGGAATCATCATGAAAATAAATATTTTTTTAAAGTATCTGTTAATGAAGATCTCTACAATATCCCTCTCAGAACACCTAAGCTTAAAAATAACCAATTTAGAATCTTTAAAAATGCTTCAAATGTTTGTTTCAAAGCAGCTTTGTTTAGAAGTGGTAATCTTTCTAAACTTTTATTTCCAACCTTAGTTTTGATTCCAATTTTTTGGACTGCTGTATGTTAGAAATATCCACAAAAAGCTACTGAATAAATGCTGATGCAAATTCCAGCTCAGAAAGTCTTTCTGCAATGTAACAGACTGTTAAGAGGACATTCACAGTGTTGCCCCTATTTCTTCCACACTTTGACTAAACACCAGCTGCTGGCTATGGAAAAGATAATAGAAAGCTAAATGATGATTCTGAGACACTTGGGCATGAATCATGTTCTGTTTGAGATTTTTGAAAACAGGCCACCTTTTGATCAAGAAAAGTTATAAAAGCTTATCACGGCGTTCAGCAAAAGCTGTGCTTCATGTAAAATAAAATGAAATAAAGCAGTATTTTGGGATTATGTTTGCTAACTAGCTTGTTAGTCACTAACTTGCTAAAAATTATGTAATATAAACAATATGTGCTTACAATATTTTCTAATGATACTCCAGGAAAAGCACAGTGGGATCAAACAGCTTTTTCAAAAGAAATTGAGTCATAAGGGTTGTTGCCCAGTGGTAGCTGCTTGCAGAACCAGGTCTTTCTATCTGGGCCCAGCGTGCTGTTCTGCTGCAAGAGCTCACTGGGACCAGGCCTGGAGATGAACATGTGGCTGCAAAGCTCTCACTCATCCCTCAGGCACCTCTGCTCCCTCCAGTGAGATGGGGGTTATTAGGTTTCAGTCTAATGAATTTTTGGTCAAATTTTCAGTGTGCCTGTAACAATGTAATTAAAAAAAATATAAAGAAAAAAAATACAAGGGTACATATTCCGTTTTATCTGTGTTCTTACCTTGATCTTGGTGGAGGGAGGGGAGCTGCTTGCTAGTCAAACATTTACCCACTAGCAATGGTTGATAAACTCTGTCACAAACAGTGTGCAAACAGGGACACCTGCCTTTCTGTAGGGAAGGATGCTGAGGGTCACTCTCTTGCTATGCTGCTGATTGGATTCAGTTCCTGTGTTGTTTCTGCCCAATCTGACTCCTTTAGTTCTATCCCCATACCTTCTCAGGCAAGTGCTGTGAGCTGTGCAAGTTCATAGCTGACATGACTGGATAAGGCTGCCGTGGCTTTAGTGAACAGCTCTGAGCACTGGGGTGAAACCTTTTCTATATAGTCAGTGAAACAGGCAGGAAACTCACTCGCACAAGCAATGCCACTGAAATGCAGAGAAGTTAATGCATCTGTGGACAGGAAAAAAAAAGTGATTTGATGCATTTATTGGTTTCTAAGTTCCCTGTCCTGTGCTGCTACATATAAAAGATGTCATAGGTCTTATATACTACATCTGTAATACTATGTAACCTTGCCAAGAAGAACGCCTATTTTTTAGAATAATTTGCTTTGCTTAAGCCACTTTCAAGTTTGTGATCATTTTCAGTTTTTTTTCTCTAAATAGAGTCTCCACTTCTGTGCATGTATGAAAATATTTCTTCCTCTGATGATATAAATTCTTTCTATAATTGAAATTTCAATCTAAATTCTGTTCTACTTAGTAAAATAATTTTTCTGAAGTGTGAACTGAGCTGAAGTAACCAGAGCTTTCAGTGCTGCACAATCTCTCCAAAATAAATGAGGCTTCAGTTACCACTCTTTTTTTTTAACACCATTAAGAGGCTTCTGTGTTTTTGTTTGGTTTTGTTTGTTTGTTTTTTTTAAAGCAGTGTAATCATTTACTCTAATGAAACAAGGTATTTCCTTCCTCTGCAAAGGATCACAGAGAACCTGAGACCCCTTTGTATATGATATGTGACAAAATTAATAGCAAACCAAATAAGGAATCACTCTGAACTTGAGTGGCTTCAGCGGCTGTTGGTGGAATCACAGTCCTTTCAGGGCATTTGGCATCATAGAGTACTGGGACTTCTGTGAGCTATTCCTTTCTTCCAGACCTGCAATGCTCAAGATTGTCATCTAGGATCTGTTACAGCTTTCTAGCATATTGCCTTAATCACAGAGCATATTCTTCTCTCCACCCTAATTGTGTGATTAATATCCCACTGACTTGATGAGAAAGCTGGAAAAGCCTATAGATTACTGTGCAAATTAATGCAATGCCATATGGTACTAATTGTACACTGTCTTGTTGTATTCTGCAGCAGCTAGAAGTGGCATTTGCTGTTGATGTAGGACAACAACATTGTATCCATATTAGTAATTTACACTCACACAAAGCACATAAGGAAAATAGATAATAAAAATTATCTACAGATTTTTCAGATTACAGGAAATTCATTGCTGGCAGTAAAACCTACTAAACTATTACTGCTATTACTCAAAGGCATTTTTTGGTCCTTGACAAAGGAAACAGCTCAGTGTTAGTAACATGAGGCTTGGCTTCATACACGACATAAAAAACATGTAAATATTAATTCAAGGACGAAAGCATTCAGCTGAACAGGAACCATCTGGGAGAATGAGGAAGGTGGATGAGAATTCATTACTTATAGAGTAATGTGTATAAATTAGAAATCCATGGACCTGCTTTGCATGAAGAGCCTTATTTTCATATCAATAACCAGAGTACATTTCTAACTCCTTCTTGGGCAAGTCTGCTTTCTGACCTCTGATTGCTGCAGCAGGAATAAGAGGGGGGCATTTGTGGAGTGATAGTCATAGTTCCCCATCAGGCCATCACTTGCATAGCTTTGGCTTCAAATTCTTGGATTGGTTTTGTGCAGAAAAGTCTGAATAATAATAATAATGTTTATAAGAATAATGTAATTATTTAAAAATATTTCTAAAGAAACCAAGCCTGAGATATTAGCATGTAGCACACTGAATATGAAGTCATTGTTGCTTTCACTGGGGCTGGACTCTGAAAGGTGAGTAGGACAGAGTTTCAAATGTCTAAGTACCTGCCTTCCAACTCCTAATGTTTTCAAGAAAACCAGGTACCAATACCACTTAAATATTATAATTTTCAGTACTCTCAATTCTTCTCAAAGTTAATATGAAGTTCAATGTTTAGCTCTTCCTGAGGTGGGAAGACATGGTGGGAAAGGTAGACATGGTGGGAAAGGCATGGTGGGCAGGCATGGTAGGAAAGGTAGATAAAGAAGGAGAGTTTTATGTGATACCAAATTCAATCCAGTGAAACACTGGCCTTCTTAGGGTAGTTGGATGCAATGGTGCAAGAATGTGAGCACATATGGTCACCATTTCATATATACATATTGTATGATTTGAAACACTCATGTTGGTATAGCTTGCAAAAGGAAATAAATGTCTAAGTTCCCTATTGCTGTCCAGATATACTATACATACAGAGAAGCACAGAAAGGAAATATATTTTTATGTTGCTTAAACCACAGAAACTATTCAACCATTAACATGTAAACTCTTTTTCATCCCAAACTGCTAAACAGCTGCGTGATATTAATTGGGAAGGAATTCTGTCATAGCAAAAGCTGTCCTTACAAAGGAGATCTGGGCTCTGCTTTTGCCATGGAATTCCTGTATGGTTTCGGACAAGCTATTTAATTTGTGTTTTTCTCTATAAAACAAAAATATATTTTTGCTTTCTCCCATTGCTTCTGGATTTTGTTTTTAAGCTCTCATCTCAGGGAAAGATGCTCTCTTTAGATAGAAATCTAAATACAAGTGCCTCATTCGATTTGGCTTTGTGGTGCAAGTGTAATTCAATTAATTACTGTAAGAAATATGAACCTATTACGGGCTTTGCCCAGTATAATAAATACGTAATTCCAGGGACAACCTGTGGCATATTTCTCTGCTGACAGCTGTCCTGGCTCTGTTACACTGTGCATCTGCTTTTTCTCCCAGAGGAATGCATTCAACACTGCTCCAATGATTGCAATCATGCCCCTGGTTCAGAAGCTTTTTGGCAGCTCTATCTTCACATGGATAGCCTGAATCTCAGACTAACCAAAACCGCAGGACAGAAGAGAACCTCCCCAGCTCTGCATGTGCAGCCCCTAGTTAAAACTACAAGGTTTTTGAACTGCTTATCTGAATCACTGATGGATATTACTTGTGTTCCCACCAGGTCTAAGAATGCACAGGCTTTGTAGTGACATTTCCAACACATGACAAAGGAACCACACTCCACCCTGCTACAGCACTCAACCTTGGGCGCTGCCCTTACCCCCGGCTTTTTACAGCTGGCACTGCCAGCGCCGCACCCACGCACCACAAAGCCACCCAGTGCCACTGGTCTAAAAGTGATTCCGAGAGACAACCTCTGTTCCCGTTGTCACGCCATCTAATGCCCGACGGCTGCGGACCCGGCTCCTCGGAGAAGGTAGCGTTCATCGGGAGAAAGGGCGCTCTAGACCTGGGGAAAGTGAAAGTCCTGGGGCTGCCTCGACAGGAAGGGAGCGCGCCCCTGAGCCACCCCAACCTCCCTCGCTTAGAAGAGTCCGCTGCGCTTTCCAGGGCTCAGCGGAGGCTTGGTTTGGAATTGGCGAGCAGGCAAGAAGGGAGAGCAGCTCAGTCCTGTCGCTCCCCGCCACCCCGCTCCCGCGTTGTCGCTCCCGGGAGGTGGCAGTGTTCCCCCACGGAAGCCACCCGCCCCACTCCGCTAACAGACCGGCAAAAGAACCCATTTAATCTCCCCTTCACCCGTTTTCCACCGAATTACGGGCAATGGATTTATCACGCGTGATCTGATCTGTAACAGCCCGGGAAGGCTTGCGGGAGAGAAAGTTGAGAAGTGCCGCAGCACAGCCGGCACGCCGGGATTACGCGATCATGTCATACGTACTTATACACGTGTATACCCACGGATGTGTATGTACACATATAAAGGTATATCCGTATGCATGAGACAAAGGATCTCCAAACATGGGCAGAGAAATGCACGGGCATCTCTAAACACGGTCACAGAGATGCGATTAGCCGCGGTGCACATTTTTCTCGGGCATTTGGGGCATTTGGGAGAGGTGGGTGGAAAGGCGCGTGGATGCGTGGCGGCGGTGCCACCTTGTAGCCGTGTCGCATACAGGCAGTGGCTATAGTCCCTCCAAATCCTCCCTCCTCAGCGGACAGGTGCGGGACTCAGGCCTCGTTGGCCGAAACAGCTCGCAAAAGTAGTGCAGCACGCAGGGTCCATAGGACATCCCAGACCCACAGCGGTTTCTGACAGCCCGGCCGTCCCTCACGGCCCCACAAGTTTCTCTTCTCCGATCGCGCACTCCGGCTCTTTATCAAAAGCCTCCTTCCCCGAGAGGGGCAGGTGAGCCTCCGCACGCCCCAGTGCGGTCCTTTACGCGCTGCCTGCCGGAGGGGGACCGCAGCATCCCCCGCCGGAACGCAATCTGGCTCCCTGCGGCAGGGTCCCGGCCCGACGGCAGCGGCCGCGAGCTGTGGGGCGGGGCAGGGCTACACTCACCTGATGATGACATACATGACCAAGAAGTTGCCGAAGAGCCCCACGACGCAGACCACGGAGTAGAGGGCCATGATGGCGATGGCCGTGAACACGGAGGGGCCGCCGCCCGCGGGCGCGCAGGGCCCGCCGCCGCCCGCGCTGCCATTGCCGCCGCCGCAGGGCTCGGAGCGGTTCCAACCGAACGCCGCCGCCGAGGTGTTGCCCCATGCGCCCGGCGGTGCGGCCGTACAGGGCGGCCCGGGGGGCCGGCAGGCGGAGGCGTTGGCGGCGAACGGGACCTCCAGGGCGCCGGCAAGCAGCGGCGCGGACCCGTTGCCCAGCAGGTACGAGACGGCCATGGCGCGCAGTGGCAGCGGCGGCACCTGCCGCCCGCGCCCGAGGGACGCGGTGCCGGCGAGGGGCTGCTGGCGTGGTGTCGGGGAGGCGGAGGCGCCCGCCCGCCCCGACGGCGCGCACCGCCGCTGGGTGCGGGCACATGTGTGCGGCGGGCGGAGTGGGGTGGGCCCGGAGGAGGGGCCTGTGGCAGCAGGAGAGGGGCGGCCGCCTCCCCACCGCCTCCTGCCGCCCGCCGCCGCTCCTCCCAGCCCGGCGGGGCATGGTAGCGGTACCCCCCACCGCGGGGCGCACCTGGTGCGGAGCGGGGCCTGCCCGCCCCGCCCGTCGCGCCGCCGGCAGCCTTCCCCTGCGGTTGGCACTTGAAGGCAAAGCGCTTAAAACGTTCTCTACACCAGTGCTCCGGGCAACGGTGGCAAACACCGCAAAGTACAGAGGAAGAGTGACTTGGCGGAATAAAGGCTGGTGCAGGGAGCGACTCATAGTGATCCAGGGAACTTGAGGAAACGGTGTCCTCGGTAATTGTAGAGATAACTGAGCCTTGTAATAAAACGTAGTGAACTTTACGGCAGCACGAGAGGTGATTGTGAACAGAATTGTCCTTTGGAAATTACTCGGATATCACAGATCCTCACGATTTGCAGAGAACTTTCAGTGCCAGAGCTCCAAGGTTGCTTTCCCCTAGATGTTAGTGTGTTTGTTATTCGACGTGATACACAGATAAGAAAGGCATCAAAGTCGTTCACTTCAACTCTACATGCATTGTGCCGGGTGCTTGACTCGCACATCGCTTCTTTGCACCGGCACCTTTTTGTGATCAGTTTGTTCCAGATGAATACAGAGGTGCAACTCCAGGATAGCCTGCTGGATTGCTGATCATTAATTTCTAAGACTTAGCTTTTTAACTGTTATTTTCACTAATGAAATTAGAAGAGATCCTTGATAATGTAGGAAAAAAACCTCCTAGTGAACAGGGAGACAGTGTCAATGCTTGCTCCTGCTTCCTCATCATAGACACACACTGTATCTGCTCATCCAGTGCAGAACACCTCCCACTATTTCCAGAGTGGCTATGACAGAAGTGGAGAAGAAACAAGTTGCAAACTAACAGAAAGTTGCAAACCACCAGGCATTTTCATCTAAATACTTCCTATGCTCCTGTGCCATAAGTAATGGAATCGGCACTGATCAGGGCGGGTAACAGTAGCAGAGTTGACCACACGCTGTTTCAATATGTATGTCTGATCATTGGTGGTGAGGAAGAAGAGGAAATAGGCAAGGGATGCCTCTGGACTTTGAAAGGGACACAGATGCAGGGAATTTGCATCCCTTTTTTACCTCCATAGTGGAATGGAAGGAGAAGATTGAGTAAGCTGTTAATGAGCGCATTTAGCAGATAGCATGTATTGCTTCATGGACAGAGAAACTATTTTCAGCATCCTTTATTGGTAGGAAAGAGCCATTTAGCATTATATTCAGAAGAGCTTTCAAATAGGAGTTATTTTGTCTCTGGAAAAAACTGTGGACAAGGGGAAATAAAAGCAAGAACTCACAGGACATTTCACAAGGTCAAAGTCACCACCTCTTTATCCCCTTTTGAGGTATAGCATTTTGAGTCATACACAGAGTGGGAGGAAGAAGGATTTAAAACTGGACTATTCTCAAAGACTCTCCAGCATACAGGAGCCTCTCTCTAGGCTTGCCCTTTGTTGCACCAAAGCCATCAGAAGAGTTTAATGTAAGCCTGGACACAATTAGCATTTAGTCCTTTGAATACAGCTGTGGAATAGATGGAGAAGATGGGAAGCAAAATTCAAGGCTGACAGGAGATCCGCTTTGTAACTTGTGTCATAGCCAGATTTGTATAATCTTCATTGTCAGAAGGGCCTTTGATGTTTTAAAAATTATTTTAAAATGACATTAAAATGTGCTAGAAAACCCCCTAAAATAGATGCCCAGGTAAATCTAGTGTTATATACAAGTCTTTCTGATTACTCACAGAAAAGTGATTACACACACAAAAAAGTATTATACCAACATAAATCAACCTTTTGGCAGTTGCAGATGAAATCTCAGGCTGCAGAGAGGACTGGCAAAAAGCCCTGGGAGTTGAGCCTGTTTAAGACAGGCTTCATTAAGCAACATTTCAGGTAAGAGAAGTGGTAGTTGAATGCACCTCTTTGCAAAGTTATTAAAAGTGTTATTTCTCAAGGACAGAGGCAACTTGAAATAAGTCCTTAGAATAATGCTTTCAGTTGTTGAAAGTTATTTTTAGTGTAATAATGCATGAGACCCTTTCTTCAAATAATTTCAGATAATAATGAGCTATGTAGTCAAGATTGTGCTGGAAGGGTGTTAGTGAAGTTGAAGACCAGTAATTTCTTCTTGTTGGTACTAGTGTAGCACATATAAAAAAGGGAAATATATAGGTTTGAGATACGTACATATTAAATAGATGCCTCAGTATTAGGTTGAAGCACATTGCATGCATCACAACCTCCAGCTCAAATCAAATTTTTTGGTTGGTTTTTTTCTGCAAAAGCAGTAAGAATGTTTCTGGGCTGTAACTAGAAGTGAATGAACTGAAGACTTGAGAAAGCCTCAAGGCTTACAGAGAATTTTAGGATAAAAATAATTTGCCAAGGAATGTTCTAGGAATACTGGTTGGTGAGGTCTTTCTGATTATACATATATATATATATATATATATATATATATATATATATATGCACACACATATAAAATATCAAACCCAGAGTGTCATGTAACACATTTTTCCACTCTGTCTCAATGAGCCCTAAACTAATGGGAAACCATGTGCCTTCCTTACAATATCCAGTGAAGAGGCAGAGTTGAATCATGGGTCACTGTGGCTTGGCACTTTGTAAAGGTGTCCTGTATACTAGTACCATGGTGGTGTGACCTGTTTTTTCTAGGACCAGGGCAAGAAGGTGTCTGTAAGCAGGCTGTGCTCTCCTTCAGTCTCTCTTGCGGAAGTATTCCTTCACTTCATGATGTGTTACCTAAAAGTCTGTGCTGTGTCCATGTTTCCCAAGTAGAGTGAGGAGCTGGGCAAGTTACACAAAAGAGGAGGAGGAGGGCATTATCCCAGTAATATCAGAAACATGTATATCATAGCCTTCAACCAGTTCTGAAGTCCTCCAAAGACACATCCTCCTATCTGCCCACAAGGACATTGTCAAGGTGGTATAGCAATAGAGTTTTGGTAGTAGCATTGTGTATGCTATTTTTAATCACATATATGATGCTGGCAGGCTGTATGACCTGGTCTTTGTTTTTGGTGGGGCTTGGGCAGAGCCCATTTCACTGACAACATAGAGAAATTGTGGCATGGAAAATGCTATTTAAGAATTTACAGGCAAGTCTGTTTATCAATATTAATATTTCAGTGAAGGGTTGACTGTGGTCACATGGCCAATACTTTGATCTAATGTAGGTCACATAGTTTTTCTATGTCTTTTTTCTTCTGTAACTCATTTACCCAAAATCACTGTAATTGGGATCAAGATGCCTCTGTCTCCTTAGTTTCAGTGAAATGTTTTATTCAAAACTTGACTTTCTTCCCTGAAGTAAATAAAACCTCCATTATCCAATGTATAGAAATTTTAAGTATGATTTTTACAGAATGATGCCACATAATCCTGGAACCTAGGTTACTGACTTCATATGATGAAAAATATACATAAGCTGGAATCATGGATTTCAAAACCATTTTTCAATATGACTTGATGTTTTGTAAAAATATTTAGCATTGGCCTATTTCTTTTGAAATTCCTGTTCCTAATCTTCAAACACAATAAAAGTAGTTGTGTGGATCTTGACAGCAGGAGATAAAGAGCTAGCCAGACAAACAAGAGGCTAAGGTAAATGGTGGTAGCTGATGCCTTGAGAGATCCCGGCAAAGCAGGACTCCAAGCCAGTTCAGTGTGGGATAAGATAAAAAGGTAGATTCTTTAATGTCTAGGCTTAGGGCTTTCAGTAATACATGATGATGCATCTCTTGTGAACACTGATTTCCATGGTTTTTATAATATTGTCCACCCAATCCCCAGTTCACACAACTCTCGGTCCAGCACTGTCCTGTCCACTGAGCACACCCCATCAGGATTTGAGTCTGGGGAACAGTGGGACCCTCTCTTCATCATTTTTGTCTTCCTCAGCACATATAGGGCCCTTGGAGCTTTTCCAGTTTTCTTTAGACCCAAGATTGTTGGCTTATGTTTATGTCTTGCTTTGATGGCCTTGTAATATTCTTCAGCCTTCTACCCTGAAAAGAGTCCAAATAGCTGGGGGAATTTTAGGCATTGATATGGGATAGGGTTAAGATACATACAGATTGAACTTAAGCTGCCAGAAATATTAAAACACTAAATCTGCATTTTACTACGGTTACAAGTACTTCTAAAATCTATAAAAATGAAAAAATCAAAACCCCTGAGGCATCACAGCTAATGATAAGAAATGCAGAGGCCAGTGTATGAAGGAGTTGGTAGGAGGGATGTAGTTAGTGAAGGAAAGATTCAGGATGTGAGAGGCTTGAGTAGAACTGTGTTCTGCCTTAGTAAATGGAAAAATGGACAGGTGCTAATGGAGTCAAAGGAAAACCATTTCAGTTTAGGTGTTTAGTACAAGTCAGTATCAGAGAGGTTACATGTGAGTTAGGTCACTAGTCAGGCATAGCAGAGATTTTCCTTCAGGCTTAAAGGTGTTTAGTTGTGAGGGAACCAGGTGCTGGCTTGGGAAAATGAGAATTATCCTGATTTCTGGCATAAAATCTGTGTGCACACAGTAGTAGGTTTAGAGTTGACCTCTTTTGCTCTATAGCAGCTACATGAGAACTGATTTTTGAAAGTGAGGGACACCAATGCTAACAGCCTGAACGGCCTGAATTCTGGGAAGTTAGCAATATGTGACATGCTTGCTACTGTTTGGGTTCCTAAAATTAATTGAATCCTTTAACAAATTTGATACTAACATTTTTGCCTCATTTTCTAGCATATGGATGATGATAATAATAATGTTATAATAACTCATGTATGAGGCTGGTTGCCAGTCAACTATCTTTGTGGAAAGTAAAAATTTCTGTATTCAGATTTTTCCTTCTTCACAGAAAAGCAGAAGCCTTATTAATTTTCATTACTTCTGTATTAGTGACCCAGGTCACCTGTGTCTTCTTGCTTAATTTTGACAGTGACTCTTCAGATAAGGGTAATCTGTAGAGTGATAAATACTAAATGCATTAGTTGAAAATAAGCACTGTAGGCATCAGCATCTCTGAGTTCTTCTGTACTTGTGAAAAATAAATTGTATCTTCAAAGTTTAATCAATGTAGCTATGACTGATAGCTTTTGTGTTTTCATGACAAGTCTGAAGGGCATCAGTTGGATTAGCCTGACAGTTGGACTAGACAATCTTGAAGGTCTCTTCCAACTTTGATGATTCTGTGATATAGACTTGTACTTCCTAATCTGGGAAGGCTACAAGGTAGATTCATTAGGTTTAGCTGAGGACTGTGTTTACAGAACCATCCTTGAGAAAGCATTAATTTTGCTTTTGCAGTGTGGGAGCTACATACTGAATGAGAAGAATGGAAGTTGTTCTGAAAAACTACCTGTGTACTGAATGACATAAGGGTCTAGAGGAAGTTAATATGTGATATAATTAAACACTATAGTAAAGGGAACACTTCAGTTCATACAATCTTATGTTGTCTAAGTAATGGATATTTTGACTCTGCAAGTTTAATTCTTGGTCAGTGGTTAGGCTTTCCACATCCAGTAGCTCAGCAGAGGGGTCACTTCTGCAACTCTCTGTCCTCAGGTTCAACTAGTAGCAAGACTGGGCTTGTATTCCAAATAGTCATGCCTGCAAACTCCTGTACAGTACTCACACATAAACTTATACACCCAGCTGGCCACACAGACCAGCACAGACAGGCATGACTATTTGGCACTAACAGAAACACAAACAGCACCAACACCTCATCCTACTGCCCTCTAGCTGTTCAGGACAAAAGTCTGCTAGTGGGAACATAGATATACATAGATAACATATGGCTCTCTTCAATGAGCAGCTGGGACCAGACAGTCTGCCCAGCAGCTGCTCCCTGCATCCCAGTTATTTGCATCTGAACCTAGGAGCCCTGAGGTCTCAGCACCACTCCAGCTGCTGATATGTACCCACTTACAGACACAGACACACACATGAGGGGACACCCTAAGGCTCCCTAGGATTCATCCACAGTCTCGCTGTACTCAGTAGCTTGCCTGGATCTCTCCCTTTTCCTGCCTGTTGTTCTTTCCTTTAGCATCTTGTGATATGTTTTTGTGCGATTTCAAGATATACCTCCCCAGCATTCCATACTGTATCCCATATCCCTAGGCAGTGGCACCCCTCAGTCTGGGAGATGTTCCAGGAAACTGCTTTCCTGTGATACTGGTTGTCATGCCAGGCCCGTGGGCCTGAGGCTCTCCTGTGGCAGCCTGAGGGCCGTCTATGGAGGGATCTCATTTTTCTGATGGCATTTTTGGTGTTTCCCCACCTGCCCTTGTGCCCCAGTGCTGCTTCCTGTGTGAGGGAATGGGTGTTTTACAGGTCGATGGTTCCTATGGTGGCTCCTGGACTATCCAGGGCAAAGCATTATTTAGGTTCCCCTACTGACTGCTGTCTCTCTGTACTTCTTGTATGTGTGCAGATACATATCACATAATTTAAAAGTAATCATTGGCAATTTCACTACTAAATACTGAATTCTCTGATATGCCAGAAAGGCAGCATTAGACATACACAAAGAATGCACCTGTTGGAGAAATACTGTCCACAAAGAGATTGACTTCTCTGCCCACTAGGAGATGGTAATGTAGGGAAAAAAAATCTATGTGACCATACAGTTGGCATTTGCTGAAGGGAAGAGATTCAAATAGGCAATTTAAATAAAATTGTATACTTCTAGAAAATCCTCAGAATGCAGTAACAAAATATTTGTTTTGGGCCTCAGAGGTTCCACAAGACATTTAGAAATAAACAGGAAACTCTGGGGAACCATCATAAATTTCCCTGTAACAAATATAATTTCCAAATTACAGTTTCGTGCCACTTTGATAGCAATAGAAGTAGAGCATTGTGTGACACTAAGGAATTGCTACCCATTACTTGTTTAATGAAATTAAATAATACAATGTGACAGGATAAAGAGATGAATTTGACTCTTGGAGTGGAGGAACACTAGTGAAATCTCTGCAGAGTGGGCATGGAGATGTCTGGCTTTTTGATTTATCCATGTGTTTTTATTTTGAGAAATAAATTAATTTCAAAATCAAAAGGAGAGGGAAAATGAGAGAAAATGTTGATTATGTTTTTGAAAATTTTCCAATGTGTGTTTTGGTTAATTTTAAAATAATCTGTAACTGAAAATAAGATCTACTTATTTTCAAATGAGGAAATAATCTCAATCTGCTCACATGTGAAGTGTGAGTTTATAATTCTTTCCATAAACCTAACTGTGGAATCTTGTTGCCTAACATTTTTATCAAATGTAATATTTCATTGCCCCTACCTGTTTACATTTCCAAAATTTTTTCCTAGGTATCCTTCATGGATCTTTTTTATGACTGCATTATTTATTCCACCCTTCAGACTCATGTCCTGTTCTTTGAAATACTTTCTGGTTTCTTATTTCCTCTGCAGCCCTTACAAGTGATCAGACATACATTTTGATCTACAATAGGAAAATCTGTTCAGTGCAACTGCAATGATATAATTGCCATCATTCATGTTCCTGTATGAATACTCTCGATTTGAAATAACTGGAAGTTTTAAATAAATGGCTATTTTACTTCTAGTTATTCTCACACATAAAAATGTCAAAGATAATTCATATCTTAGTCAACAGCAGCTGTCCAAGCACAGTTTGATCTTCACATTGTATGTTTATAGGGTCATTCTCATACAGCCACTTGTTGCACAAGTGGTTCAGACCTCACCGTATCATCAGTCATAGTGTGCATGTTCACCCAGTCCTGTCTTCATCAGTTCTGTTCTTCAGCTGCATTACAAGGGAGAAGATGGGGTTCCATTGCAAAGAAAAAAGCTAACCTGTCTCTCAGCACTTGTGCAAATGCTTAGGGTGGTGCCAGTGTCCTAGAATGGCTGAAGTGAGGAGGTTACTCTGGAGATCATCTAAGTCCTATAGCCCACTCAGACCAGGAACACCTATATCAGAGTGCTTAGTGCTGTCCTATTAGATTTTGAATAACTCCAAGATGGAGATTCCACAACCTCTCTGGACAACCTCTTCCAATGTTCAACTGCACACAGAATAATGAAGTTTTTCTTATGTTTAAATTGTATTTCAGTATTTGTCTATTGCTGGCTCCATCCTCTTTACAATGCTCTGTCAGGGACACATGTTGGTAAGATCTTCCTGAGCCTTCACTTCTCCAGGCTGAACAGTCCCAGCAATCTCAGTTGTTCCTTGGATGTCAAATGCTCCAGTCCCTTAATCATCTTTGTGACCCGCTGCTTTGACTGTCTCCAGTCTCTTTTGTCCATGTCTCTTTTGTGCTGAGGAATCAAGAATTGGATCCAGATGTACCTCACCCATGCTGAGTAGAGTGGCAGGATCACCTCCTTTGATGTGCTGGCAATGCTCTTAAGGCAGTCAGTGAGGCTGTTGGCCATCTTTGCTGTGAGGACACTCTGCAGGGTCATGGTCATCTTGCTGTTCACCAGGAGCCCCAAGGCCTGCTCTGTCAAGATGCTTTCCAGACATGCAGCCCCCAGCTTGCACTGGTGTGAGGATTAATTACTCCCCAGGGGCAGAACTTGACATTTTCCTTTGCTGAACTTTGTGAGATTCCACTTAGCCCATTTCTCCAGCCCACTGAGCTCCCTCTAAATGTTAGCACAAACCTCTGGTGCATCAGCCACTCCTCCCAGTTGTGTATCATCTGCAAACATCTTGTGTGCACACTCTGGCCCACTGTCCAGGCTATAAATGAAGACATCAACCAGCACTGACCCCAGTACCGGCCCTTGGAGTACAGTACACTACAGACTGATCTTCATCAGGACTTTGTGTTGCAGGTCACAACCCTCTTCGACCAACTATTCAGTTAGTTTTTCAATCCACTTCACTGTCTGCTTGTCTGGTTCATGCTTCATTGGTTTGTGAGGACGTTATGGGAGATAGTGTTGAAAACCTTGACAGAGAGAAGATAAACAAAATCTTCTTATCCTCCAGACTAGTCAGTTCACTTCAGAAGGCTATTATATTGGTCAGGCATGATTTTCCCTTTGTAACAGTCTGTGCTGACTACTCCTGATCACCTTCTTGTTCTTCAGGTGCCTTTCCTGAAAAGAAGAGAGGCATTTGCTTTCTTCCAGTCCTCCAGAATCTCCCTTAATCACCACAATCTTTCAAAGATAGTAAAAAATTACCTCGCAGTAACACCAGCCAGCTCCCTCAGTGCTCATGGATACATCCCATCAGTGCCCATGGACTAGTGTATGTCCAGTTTGTTTAAATGTTCCCTAATTTGATCATCCTCCACGAGGGTAAGTCTTCCTTGTTTCAGACTTTGTCAAGGGTCTTCGGCCTGGGATTGCTGAATGGCAGTTTTATCTGTAAAAACTGAGATGAAGGCGGCATTAAATGTCTTGGCATTTCCCTTGTCCTTTGTCACCAGTTCTTCAGCCAATTTAAGGCATTAGCCTGCCCAATAAGCTCTCAGCTGCATCCTCATCTATCCTTAGGCAGAGCTCCTTTCTTCATTCCTGATGCTCTGTCCTCTCCTTACTGCCCCAACCTGCCCTTCCTAAAGAGCCTCCAAGAAAACAGCTCACTCCAGTCATGTGAGCTATATGAGACTATAACCCTGCAATGGCATGCAGAATTCTAATTCCTCCTGTGTCCTCCCCATGCCATGCTTGTTAGCATACAGGGACTTCAGAAAGGCATCCAGCTATGTGGGTTTTCCAGAACAGGTGTTAGAGCTTCCGCCACCATGTTCTCCTGTAGGCATTTGCTTGTTTGTGTGCATGCCGTTGGGTTGAGCCCCCTTCTGCCCTGGTTTGTTTATTATCTCCTATTCATATGATCCTGCTCACTTTGCTTGTTGCCCCAGTCCACCACTTCCTAACTTGATTGTTGTACATCCACTGCCCCTCTCTTCATCATTCCTAGTTCAAAGCTCATCTCACAGGCTGGCCAGCTTGTGAGCCTCTGTGCCACTGCAGGTAGATACCACCTCTTTTTAGCATTTCATGATCCCCAAAGTGGGTCCCATAGTGGTATCATCCCTACAGTCATACAATCTCTCATATCTGGTGTTCTCCAGGTATACCCTGGTTGCTGTGGTGCAGTGAGTAAAACTGTAGAGAGCTAATAAAAATATAATATGAGCTACAGCTTCCTGACTTTCTAAAATTTCATAGCTTAGACAGAGAAAAATAGAATGCCAAATTTCAATAATTATCCTCCGTAGTGATAATCTCAGTATTGGGATATGAATGCCAATTTTTTTAAGTTTAGGGAGAGCACATATGGCAGCTTGCTCTCAAAGTCATGATCTTCAGCCCTCAGGAAAGCCAGCTGTAGACTTCTAGGGTTGGAAAATTGAAAATGTTTCCTGGCTAATGGAACAATGGAGAGAGAGGAGGAGACAGGATTTGATTTAAACAGCTGATGAAGGTTCTCTGTAGCACTGTGCATATTTATCTTTGTTGACATCTCTTTTATTGAGATTAGTCAGATTCTCAGCCTTGTCTTCTGGCAGGAAACAGTGAATTTGGGCTTTTTGTCAATCGCACAAGGGGAATAGTCCAAAAAGTACAAGGAGTAAGCAGCAGTTTCATTAGTCACAGTCATTCACACAATTTCATAGAGAATTTTCAATGTCTCACCTCTCGAATGGGCCTCACTTGGGAAATTGCTCTTCCCTGTGCTGGTGAAGATTACAGTATCTGTTATTCCAATCCTAAATGTATCCAATTTACGTAAAAATATACGCTGACTTACTTTAAAAAAAACCCTAATGAAAACAGCTTAACTTCATGAGGCAAAAGCATAATTTAAAAGTTATATCTGCAACTTCCATCAGGATATCAAAGGTATTTTTGTTTTTTGGATGGGAGGAACTGTTTCCCCTGAAGAGCAATATTTTGCCATATTTCAAGGAGATAACTTAAAATCTAATGGCTGACAAGGCTTTGGTATGTTTTCTTTCCCTTTTTGATAGTGATATCCTGATGTTATATGTATTGCAAAAGTCATGCTGCACAAAAAAGGACTGCTGCATCTTTGTGTTATTATGTTTCTACTTTATTGCCTTTTTTGCTGCCTTTTGCTCACAAGGGATGAATCCACTGAGACAAGATGAAAGCACTGAAAAAAGCATGCAGCTGAAGCTGACAGATGACAGTGCAGCATAGTGACTTGGTTGGATTAGAGTGTTGTATGCTTTTCCCTCTTGAGAGTTCATTTGCAGCTGTGATGTACTGTTAGGGTTAGTAACGTCTCCCTCAAAGGGACAGCTTCATTTTTAGGAACATTCAGTGAGGATTTAATTCTCTATGTTCTTCTGGAAGGACCTCCAAATGTTTTAGTGAGCTTCATTTAGGTTAGTGACTTCACTCTTTCTTGTCTTTATTCCCCTTGGATACTCTCTTAGTTTCAATACAGTCTACTTAGGAGTTGTAATTTGCCTTAAATGAACCCAAATATCATCCTGTATTGGACAAAAATATCAAATATCAAGAGAGTCTTGATCAGCAAGATACCAGTGTAGTTGAGTTGTTGAGGTTCAAAATTATGAACCTGTCAGTTGTTCCTTAATTCTGGATAAATCTAAGATCCAGAGTCACTTGGATTTTCACCTTCAAAGTTGCAAAGAAACTTCTTGCTTATGCTTAGATGAACTTCGGCCTCCAAAAAGGATTTTTTGGTAAGGGTATGTGCTTTCCAGAGATTTCTGGGTTTTGGGGCAATTTCTGGTCCTGCTGCAAAACTCATTTATGGATTTTGTATCACCCAATAAATAGAACATGTTTCTTTTTAGGGGAAAAAAGGTATTATTCTATGACATAATTATTATAATTTATGTTTTCTTTCTTCTTCTTCATGATCTGCTGAATCTTGAATTTTCTTCTATTGCTCAAACAATTTCAACAGGAATAGAGACTGCTTTCCAGAGGTCTTCACGCAGTAAAGAAAGGTTTTGAACCAAATTCTGTGATCATCCAGCATGCACAGAATCACAGAATATGCTGAGTTGGAAGGAACTCATCAGGGTCATAGAGTTCAGCTCCTGGCCTTGTACAAGACACCCCAAGAATCACAGCCTGTGCTTCAGAGCATTGTTTAAATGTCTCTTGAAATCAGACAGGCTTGTTGCTGTGACCACTTCCCTGGGGAGCCAGTTGCAGTGCCCAACCACCCTTTGGGTGAAACCCCTTTTCCTGATATCTAACTTAAACCTCGCCTGCCTCAGCTTCATGCCGTGAGTCCTGTCACTGGTCACAAGAGCGAAGAGATCAGTGCTTGCCCCTCCTCTTTCCCTCGTGAAGATGTTGAAGGCTACAATGAAGTCTTCTCACAGTTTCCTCTTCTCCAGGCTGAACAGACCAAGTGACCTCAGCCACTCCTCATAAAGCTTACCCTCTAGACCCTTCACCATCCTTGTGGCCTTCCTTTGGATGCTCTCTAATAGCATAATGTCTTTCTGTGATGGGTTTGATCTAGGTTTCCTTAGTAACCAGCTGTAACTAGGGAAGTGGGACATTACGTACTCATTCCACATGTGTTTTCCATGTAATGGGAGGGAGGAGTTTAGTTTTTGGTTTGCTGCTTCCAAGGGAGGCACTGGGAAGCAGAGGATGGCCTAGGATGGAGATCTTTCGTTTCTCTCAGTTCTGTCCCTTGGGGTGGCGAGATATCCTTGCCAGTTTGTTTTCAAAACTTTGATTGCATTCTGTTTGTTGTGGTTTGTTTTTTTGTTCTTTCTCATTCCCATCCCCCTTTCCCCTTTCCCCTCTTTCCTGGGGACCCCTGGGTGGGTACAATTACGTGTGTAGTGATAAATGTTAGAATATATATATATATGCATTAATTCAGTCCAGTTTCATTTGAGTTCTTGCGGTCTTTTCAGTTTCTTTTCCCCAGTCCGCGCAGTCCGGGCCTGGCAGGAGAAAACTGGGCTAAACACAAGACACTTTCTTATACTACAGTGCCCAAAACTGCACACAGAACTCAAGGTGAGGCTACACCAGTGCAGAACAGAGCAGGACAATTACCTTCCTTGGCCAGCTGGTGATGCTGTGCCTGATGCCCCACAGGATACTGTTGGCCCTCCAGGCTTGTCAGGGCACTGCTGACTCATATTCAACTTGCTGTCGACTGGGTCTCTCAGGTCCCTTTCCTTGGCACTGGTTTCCAGCCTTTCATTCCCTAGTCTATAAACACAACCAAAGTTGTCCCATCCCAGGTGCAGAATCTGGCACTTTCCCATGTGCAACTTTGTGCAGTTGGTGATTGCCCATCTCTCTAATGTGTCGAGATCTCTCTGCCCTCTAGGGAGTCAACAGCTCCTCCCAATTTAGTCTAATCCACAAACTTATTTAGCATTCCTCTGAGTCCTGCATCCAAGTTGTTAATGAAGATGTTGAAGAGAGCTGGGCTGAGGATGGAGCCCTGCAGACCCCCACTAGTGACCAGATGCCAGCCTGATATTCACCCGTTCACTGTAACTCTTTGCAGCTGATCTATGAGCCACTTACTCACCCATCGTGTAACATGGTTATTCAGCTGTGTGCTGGAAATTTTGTCCAGATGGATCCTGTGAGAGATAGTATCCAAAACTTCACTGGTGTCCAAAAAGATTTCATCTACTGGCTTTCCTAGATCAACTAAATGGGTTACCTTGTAGAAGGAAATCAGGTTTGACAAAGCAGGACTTCCCCATGATAAAGCCATGCTGGCTGTGACTGATGACTGTGATGAACTGCTAACTGTTGTCTAAAATCGGTCTCTTTAAGCATTGTTTTTGAAGACAAAGTTGTCTTTTTCTAGGACAGTTGGGAGAAGGATCAAGTGGAGGATCTCCGTTGTTGTCTCTAGTCACTGAGAAGGACAGGATGTCACACCTTTATTTGTCATTTCATATTGTCTGACATAGTGGGTCACATCCTTGGCAGGCAGATTTTGTACATCTCATTCAGAAGTGCTTAAATTTCTTTGTCTGTTGCACAAGGAAAGAAGAACCCCTTAACTCTGGGTTCTCTATTTGAGAATTTGAGTAGTATAATGTATTGTGTGAGTCTTGACTCTAAGAGAATCTTTTTGAATTCAGGTAAGTCCTAAAGACAGTATATTAAATTTAAATCTTAATCAAGGGGTTATAATCTCTTTTTCTTAGCATCACTGGAAAAATTAACATGTTTTCCTGAGTGTTGTGAGGAGTTGTTATTTGTATTTTTTGAGGTAATTATTGATTTTTACACTCTTCAATGATAATTTTTACTTGGCTTCTAATATAAGAAGTCTCTGGTAATACCAAATGATTTTATATATTTGTTCACACACCCCAATGTTTTACTTTGATATCAACAGAAATAAAAGCTTTATGTTAATGTAAAATGTTAAAATAAACTTCCTTGAAGAAGTTTCTACCATTCAGAAAAGGAATAACAGTGTTTTGTAGTGTTCCACTGAGGAACTGTGCATACTGTATGAAGTCGGCAGAAGATTACAAAGGGATAATAAAAGTTATATTAGATAGACTAAAAAATTATTATGAAGAGAAACAGAGAAGAGATGAATTTCTTAGCCCATTTTATGGACGTTAAATCCTAGAAAAATATTTTCTAAGAAATGTGATGTTTTTTGACAAAGTATAAATGTTATATTTTAGGAAGCTTTTTGTTATTATTTTTTTTCCAGACCAAGTTGAATAAAATATATTAAATTGGAGTAATGAGACAAAACTGCTGATGTGCCCTTCAAATATCCTATTTGTCCTCTCATGAAAGCATACGCAGAGCTGATGCATCACTGGAATGAGCCAAAATAAAAATTCAGCACACCTCCTCACAGCCTTTCTCTCTCTATTCTTCCACATGCAGGGGAAGGACACTTTACCACCATACCTGCAGTAATTTGTAGGGAGATAATTTTAGAGGCTCATATAAGTCATGAAAGCAGTGTCCTCGCAATGGTGCTTGTGAAAGACAATGGTAACACACCAAACTGGGAGCAATTACCTACGGGCATGCCGTGCACTTTTTTTTTTCAAACCTTTCCACTGTAAGCAATACTATAAAGTGAATTAATCTCTTTTTTGTCTTCCTGGTAAGTACCAATTAGTGTAAAATAAGATCCTCTGTTTTTCAGCTCATGTTGCTTACTGCTTGATTTGTCTGCTGTGAGAATTAATACTCAAAATAGTACTTGAAGCATTTGTGTACCTTCTTGCTGCGTGCAGCATGCCTTGCTTCTTCCAGAATGGGTCTGTAAGTCTGCTTGTTTTTGTAACCAAGCACTACACTTTAGAGCTTGCACGTAACAGATGTAGAGCAGAAGGAAAAAGTAGGGCTAAAGGCTAAGCAAAGACAAGCAACAGAAAAGGAAAAGGCACACTGGAAAAGCTTGAATTCCATAAAGAGTCTGAGGATATACTCTGGTTTCTCATAACACCAGCTGCAGTCATAGAAATCCCTGCAAATAACGAGGAAGGGTGAACCTTGTTTTGTATCACTGAGTAGTATGAACAATCGCCTTGAGATGTAAGACAGTTCAACTAGAGTTCATCAAGGTGAAGTCATCAGTTTAGCCACAAAAGGTCAGTTGGACCAAAAAGTTTAGATATTCAATCACCATATCACAACCCCTTTCCAAAAAATAAAGTTCCTTGTTTCTATTTGGCTTCCATTTACCACTAGATGCTAAATATTTTATATATTTTATGACGTTCACTAGAGTATGTATGTATGTATGTATGGGCGGATGGATGTATGTATGTATCGTTCGGCTTCACGAACGAAGATTTTTTTGGGGGAAGGGCACCCATGTGGGTGTGTCCTTCGAGCCTGCGCAGTAGATTTTTTAGGTGAGGCACAGTGTGCGTGGAACTGGCCCCACCCTTTAATTCCTAAGGTTCATCTGCCACAGCTGAGCAAGTTTGGACGGTGACAGTGGAGTCCTCGGGAATAGAACCTACAGCCCTCGGTATTCCCAGGATGTCTCCCATCCAAGTACTAACTGGGGCTTACCCTGTTGAGCTTCTGAGATCTGATGGGATCAGATGTCAGGGAGGCATTTAACTGCTCACTGGAGTAGGGACTGAAATTAAGGTTCACCTCAGGAAGTAAATCTCCTTAATTGCTGAACTGGGAATTATCATTGCCCATTTGCTCTGGCTAAGTGTGCTGGTTTTGGATGGGATAGAGTTAATGTTTTTCACAGTGGCTGGCATAGGGCTATGTTTTGAATTTGTGCTCAACACAGGGTTGATAATGTAGAGATGTTTTTGTTATTGCTGAACACTAGTTACACAGAGCCAAGGCCTTTTCTGCTTCTCCTACTGCCACACTAAGGAGATTAGCGGTGCATGGGAGGTTGGGAGGAGACACAGCCAAGACAGGTGACCCAAACTGTCCAAAGGGATATTCCATACCATATGACATCATGCTCAGTATATAAAGTGGAGGGAAGCGGGAGGAAAGGGGTTAAAATTTGGAGTGATGGCTTTTGTTTTCCCAAGCGATTGTTATGTGTGATGGGGCCCTACTTTCCTGGACATGGCTGAACACCTGCCTGCCCATGGGAAGCAGCAAGTTGATTCTTTGGTTTTCTTTGCCTGTGTATGCCGCTTTTGCTTTCCATATTAAGCTGTCTGTATCTCAACCCACAAGTTCTCTAGCTTTTACCCTTACTGTCCCTCATCCTGCTGGGAGCACAGCCACCACAGCTGACCTGAATGGGCTAAAGGGATATTCCATACCATGAAACATTATGAACTGAGGGGAGTTGGATGGGAGGGGATGATCACTATTAGGGGATGGGTTGAGCATTTATCAGTGGGTGGTGAGCAATTGTATTGTGCATCACTTGGTTTTCTTGGGTTGTATTCCTCTGTCTTTCTCCTTTTCATTGCAAATGATGATGATTGTTCAGTTTGTTTCAATTATTAAACTGTTCTTATCTCAACCCATAAGGTTTTGCTTTTTTCCAATTCTCCTCCTCATTCCACTGGGGGCAGGGAGTGAGTGAGCAGATGCATGTACTTAGTTGCCAACTGAGGTTATACCATGAAACTCAAAAAGCAGACCTATATGGGATGATCGTCTTTTTACCTGTGGCTTGCCAGTTAGTGGGCTGAGAATAAAGGTGAACTGTGGTAGCCTGGTTTCCACACTAATCCATTTTGAACAATGAACCTAGTGAAAGGAGGGCAAAGAGTTTTCCTGGCCAATTTTTGTTGGAGAAGTATACCTGCTCAGCTTATTTTTTTGCAGCAACTACAAGAGGCAACATATGAACAGGTAGTAATCTTTTGCAGTGCCATGTGGCGTAGGATTTCATTAAAACATGGCATTGTATTATTGGATTCAGGGTGCAGTAGTTGTGTTGTGAATATATGCAAGCATGCAGAGACTCTTCTCGATGAGTTATTAAGCCTCTTTATCAAATGCATAACAGAATCAGCAAGCTACACAAATGAGATGTCTGAGTCATAGTTTTCACACTTGTATAGGAAGGATAATAATACTACTTACAACGGAATGAAAGGTTGTAAGTATGTCCTGGATTTATTTAGATTTTTTTAACTGACATAAAACCTGAAATATTTTTTATTTTATTTTTCTGGTTTACATTTTGTCCTCTTTCCTTTTCTATTTTCTGTTTAGTTATAAGTATTATGCAGTTACTAAAAAGAGTGCATAGGGGATGATTCATTTCCAACTAACTACAATAGTAGAAAGAAATCAACTTCAAGTGAAGCTTTCACACTTATCTGTATAATAAGCACTTGAAATTTCTCATCAATTAGTGAATGCAAAAGCTAATTTGCAGTAGGATATGACATATGGGAAGATGACCTTTAATTTCTCACTAAGACTCTGAATGCTAGCAGCCACTGCCAATAGAAAGGTATCTTGTTGGGGTACACTGACATTTGAAGTCACAGAAAAAAATAGTCCTTCCCCTCCCCATCCTCACCTCTTTAGATTGTAGAAATGATTGTTAAAATTTCTATAGTTTCAACTAGATTAAAATATATTTTCTCTATTCGATTTCTCCCTTTTGTGAAATAACGGTAGTCTATTAGGTTAAGAACTCTTGTAACCTCTGAAGTGTGACTGTGCTGTTGTCTTTGCCTGCAAGAATAAACTGAGTGAAGAAGCATGTGCATTTTTTGCCTGAGGTAAATGGGAGCACATATGGAGAATGAAATGGAAAGGTGCCTGATGGATGACTAAAAATGGATATAGTAGTTGCACCCTTAATTTTTTTTAATGTTTTCATGCGTTTGAAATGCTTGAAAGTATAGAATAATAGTATCTGTGTTAGCCTTATTCTTGTCTAGTTTAGGTATGCCCCCCTTGGCATGACATTCAGAACTTTTCCTTTTGTGGATACCATTAAATTTTTGTACCATATCATAAAGAAATCTATGAGACTAATTTGGATTTGATATTGCTGGAGCAGTAAGGTACAATTCTGATGAAGTCAGTGGAGCTTCACAGGACAATAGGAACTTGAGGATGCACTTGTTGATTACTGTTACCTAGAAGAATGGAATCTGTCTGGTATGTTGATTTACTTAGACTGCAAGTTCTGGGAGGAGGTAAAGATCTTCCTTTTTCTACAAATAAATGTGTAGAATACCAAGGCAAAGAGCCATGGAAAAGGATGTCACATAGAAAATAAGGAAGCAATTTGTGATAGCCAACATGGATTCACTAAAGGTAAATCATGCCTGAGAAATTTGGTGGCCTTCTATGATAGGGTTACAGCAGTGGTAGATGAGGGAAGGGCAACTGATATCATCTGCCTGGACTTGTGCAAAGCATTTGACACTGTTCCATGACATCCTTTTCTCTAAACTGAAAAGACATGGATTTTATGGATGACCCACTTGGTAGATAAAAAAACTGGCTGGATGGGCACAGCCAGAGACTTGCAGTCAATGTCGCAAAGTCCAAGTGGAAAGCAGTGACGAGTGCCATTCCTTGTGGGTTGCTATTGGGACCGGCACTTTTTAACAACTTGTCCACAACAATGGGATTGAGCACACTCTTAGAAAGTTTGCCAATGACACAGAACTGACCGCAAAGCATGTGGTTGACATGCTGGAGCGAAGGGATGGCATCTGAAGGGACCTTGACAGGCTTGACAGGTGAGCCTGTGTGAACCTTATGAAGATCGGCAAGGCAAAGTGCAAAGTCTTGCACATAGGTTAGGACAATCCTGAGCACAAGGACAGACTGGGTGCCAAATGAATCAAGACTAATCCTGGGGAGAAGGACTTGGGGGTGTTTGCCAATGGAAAGCTGAACATGATTCAGCAATGTGCACTTGCAACCCAGAAAGCCAGCTGCATCCTGCACTGCATCAAAAGCAGTGTGACCAGCAAGTCAAGTGAGGTGATTCTCCCCTTACTCTGCTCTTGTGAGAGCCCACCTGGAGTACTGCATCAAGCTCTGGGGCCCCCAACACAAGAAAAACATTGACCTGTTGGAACAAGTCCATAGGAGGTCTATGAAGATGATCAGAGGGCTGGAGCACCTCTGCTACGAAGACAGGTTGAGAGCATTGGGTTTGTTGAGTTTGGAGAAGAAAAGACCCCAGGGAGACCTTATAGCAGTCTTCCAGTAACTAAAGGGGGCTGGAGAGGGACTGTTTACAAGAGCATGTTGTGATAAGACAGGGGGAAATGGCCTTAAGCTGAAAGAGGGTTAGTTTAGGTTAGATAGTAGGAAGAAATTCTTTATTGGGAGTGTGATGAAGCACTGGAACAAGGTTGCCCAGAGAAGCTGGGGATGCCCCATTCCTGAAGATGTTCAAGACCAGGCTGGATGTGGCTTTGAGTAACCTGGTCTAGTGAAGGGTGTCCCTGCCGGCGTTGGGGGAGTTTCAACTTGAAGATCTTTAAGGTGCCTTCCACACTAGCCATTCTAGATTCTGTGATTCTAGAACCTTGGTCTAACAGAATGGGCCTGCCAAAGAGAAAGGAAAGAGCCATAGGATGCCCTTAACCTACCAGGTGGTGCCTCGGGCAACACCACTTCATGCTGCAGCTGTATCAGGACTCACAAGTTTGGGAGGTTGTACAATAGCCAGAGTTGATGGTATAGCTGGATAGTAAATGATGCAGGAGGTGGAGAAGAGAAGCAATGAATGTCACTTTTTTGGCAGATTTTTTATTGCAGCTGAACTTCAGAAGGAGCTTGGGGCACTTGTATTACTACATATATGCATTACACAATGTCTCGGTTTGAGGGGAAAAAACCAAAATGTTTACCCACAAGCAGGGGAGGGGCCTCCTCCATGATAATCACACCACTCTTTATCAAATTTAAGAAAAGGAATTTTAATACAAGAAGGACAACTGCTATATATATATATATATGTAAACAGACTAGTGCAACCCACTTCGCCAACACCACAAGAGAAAAAAAACCAAAAACAAAACAACAAAACCCAGCAGGTTTTCCTCCGGGAGGAAAGGTTATACTTAAGTGTCAATGTCACAGCCCGTCTGGCTGCAGAGTGAGTTTTAGTCCCTCTCCAGCAAGACAGACAAGCAGTGAGCTTTCAGATGGACTCAGTCTCTTCCCCCTGTGTTCCCCGTCCAAGAAGCAGAAAAGTACGAGCAACCAGAAGCAAATCCAAGGCAAGCAGCAGCAGCAGCGCGGCCCAAAAAGCAGTCAGGGGTAGGCAGCAGCAGCCGCGTGGCCAAAAAAGCAGTCTGGGTACAGCGGCAGTGAGACAGCCCGGAAAGCCCCAGCAGTAACCAGCAGGGTAGCCTGCCTCCTCGGAGTCCCCACTCCCGCGTTCTGCCGAGCCAAGACTGAGAAGAATATCCAAAAAAATAAAAACAAACCAAAAGAGACAAACCTGCCCCCACCCAAGCGATCAACAGTTAACTGCTTCTTTTGTTAACCGCTGGCCTGGGCAGTTAAGTGGCAGGGGAGAGAATTTACATAATAATCCCAAACTACAACACACAATAAGTGCTAATAGGAGAGAAAAAGAAATTTCTGATTTGTATTTTATATAATGTTTCAAGTAATTAGAAGCAAAAGGAGGCTTTAGCCTTCTGGAATAAACTGCTACTGAATTCCCTTTGCTTTATTTCAAAGTAATATGCTGATATTTCTCACTTCCTGCTGAAGTGTTTATATACTGTCAGATAATTTCTTGATTCTCTCTTGCAAGTTAGCACAGTTTACTGAGGAGCTGAAGCATTTATTACATCTTTCATGCATCTCAGAGGATATTGCAAAGTTCAGTTAACATTTGAGAAGTGTTCTGAAATCCTCAGATGATATGTACAGTAGAAGCACACAAAATGGTTATTATTCATTGAATGGATAATTTTTCCTGTGTGTCTGTCTTTCATCAAGTTATCTGAGTCTTCTTTTCTTGGTTAGAAAGCCACTTGAACTTGAGCAGTGGTGCTGGCCAAATAAAGCATTACAGAATGTGAGATTTGCTCATTGAAATCACTCACAATTGGAGGGAGAGTGAGAAATCATTGTTCAAGACCTCATTTATATAAAAATCTTAACAATTCTCAGTCCCACATCTTATAAGAACCTATGAAGTCAGTGTGAAAACAAGCACAAAGGACAGGAAATTCTAGGAGGCAGGAACCATGATACTGCCATAATGAGTATTTCACCTGCCATGCATGATTATCTTTGCAGTTCCTGCACCACTTCTAAGGTCAAGTAAGTATAGCAATTAGAACATGAATTTAGTGTTCAGGTTGTAATTGTTAGTTAGCCCTTTGGTGTGGCAGATTGTGGGAGGATGGGTTGCCAAAACCTCGACATTTCATTAGTCTTATAATGAATCATTTGCACAGAAGAAAGGCTGAAGTCAGCCTGCCCTCTTTGAATGAATAAAGGTTTTTTATATACGAGTATGGTGAAGTTGTTTTCAGAGCACCCCATGATTCATGCTTTCCAATTGCCCACTTGATCAGTCAGGTAGCCCTTCTGATGGAGCTCTTTAAACGCAAGCATCCAGGAGAGCATTGTGCCATCAAATGCTATATGGGGTTAGGGCAAAAGCACATAATAAAATGTAAGCAAATACATACAGTCCCTCAGCTGTAATACAGAAGAGATAATTGCAGCTGAGAATATATCTCTAATAAATAACTCAGCAAGCCAGTGGTTTTTTTCTTCTCTTCCAGGTCCTTCTAGGAAAATCTTCCTTTGTTCTTGACTATCACAGGCATGCAGCAACTTACAGTATCACTTTTCTTCTTATGCCACCTGCTATTATTCCAGCCGGTCCATAATGAAATTTCCTTCCTGCCAGGAGCCAAAGAAAAGAGTCCCAGCTCTGTAGAATGTACAGGAGGTACAACAAACAGAGCTACAGTGGGGAGAACTAATAATGGCAGAAGTAATAGTGGGAAGTGCATTGAATCATGTGTGAGAGGGATTTTGCTCTCCTGAGGAAGCTTCTGTCTTTCCATTTCCTGTGTCCATGCTTGACCTCAAAATCCCTAGCACAGGTGCCTCTGTTTGGTGTCCAAATATAATTAAAATAAATCTAGACTTCATTTGCTTTATTTCCCATGGGATAATTTGCCCATGAGAACATGTCATGACCTATATTACCTCGGGATAAGTAGATGTTATTTTTCTTGACTAAAGCCATGGAGCTTTTCAGACTAAGGCAAAAAAGTTTGATTTAAGTATATCTGTATCTATTTCTTTCCTTTCATAGCATTGTAACAGGAAGATACAGCTTTTTTACTCTGTTGGGTGTAAATTGAGGTAGGTGTCCAGGACTTCTAGGCTTGCGCCTTTTTAATATAGCTGGTATTCTTGTGAATGAATTCTGCTTATTTTTCCATGTACCTTTGTGGCATAATAAAGTATAAACTTGCTCCTTTGAGATAGACCCTGGTGATTGTTGTCCCAGCCCTGAAGAAGGGAAAGGGATGTGGGTGAGATGCAAACAACAGACTAGGGATGGTTTGGGTCTTATCATTTGTGTAGATCTGAGAAACAAGTAGGGCAGAAAAGATTAACAGACCTGTTGGAACTTGCTTACAAAATTAATTGTTTGCTATCCTTCACTTCTGATTCCGTACTACTGCATGCACATAGTTATTGAATGTTGAACTGGGGCAGGGCACATTCCCTGTCTGGTTCCTTACCAGGCAGCTCCTTGCTGGTGGACCTGTCAACATGCATTCAGATCCTAACCCATGCCCTCACTGCATTTGTTGTTCACTAAAGCACCCACCTCTTTCTGACAGGTACACTTAGAAGGGCTGATTTCTCTCTTTGTATATGTTGATCGACATTGTTCTCATTTTTTTGTGGTTTTCTATGAGCAACACTAGCAAATAAACCAAAGTACATTAGTCACCATATCTGTTATAAAAGGTATCAGTGGGTGATGTTTCTTCTTACCATAAGTATCTTTCTATTTTTAACTATTGCTATTTACTTTAGGATTAGAAGAAAGGCAAATGAAGAGAGGAAAAGAGAAGAAGGCCAACCTGTGGAGAGACATATTATATATATAGCTTGTGTCTTCCTTCTTGAGTTCTTCCAGGTAGAAGAAAAGATGAACCCTTTGAACTCTCTCTGAAAGGACACTATAAATGCAGTCAGAAGTCTAAATTCCAGAATGAAATTGGGGGCACAAAAAAATAATAAGCAACCCATTCTGATATAACTGATTCTTGTCTCAAACAACCCACAGGTGGAGAGCACAAGCTCAGTCTGACCATAATACTATTTGAATTTGGAATACCTTCTCCTTATGTCCAGCCAAGGTCTGGATGTAATTTAAAATTCCAGCAGCTAAAGGGCAATTCAGTTTTAAATGGCTTGATAGTGAAAATTTTAATAATTTATTTTCACTTGCATCTTTTTTTTTTGTCTTCTTCAGAAGTTATTTGTTTCTGCCTGAACTTCTCAAGCCCACACAAAATGTCTTTGTGAGACACACAGAGTAGAAGTTCATTCTCACAGAGAAGTTTACAGTTTAAAAAAATTACTTTAATTTCAGTTATATATGAAACCTGACGTTTTAAAATGTGCCAAGAAAGAATTTGCAGAAAAAACAATTTCACACAAAGTTTTACTTTCAAAGCATTATTTTTTTTCATCTATGATTTATTTTTATTAATCTCATCCACTCTAATTGTAATTTTAAGAGTTGAATTGAAATTAGTTTTCAGAACAGTAATGCCACTTTATGAAAGGTTTTAGCAATTCCAGAATCTTCAGCTCAGATACCAAGACCTTTTGTCTCTTTCTATCACTCCCTTCCATGAGGTTCACCATGTTTCTTCTGTGCATCAAGTGATCTTCTACAACACCATTGTATTGCTCAGTGTCCGGACTTGCCATTGTTTCTCTCATTATGGTCAAAGGATTAGAATTGCATTAATCAACCAAATGAAATAAATCTTCAAGTTCTGACCTTCTCCAGTGCAGGTCCCAGACCATACCTTATCTGCTGGCTTTTAGACATTAGTTACCTTTTCTGTGTCCCAAGGCAGCAAACTATGTAGGTGTGCATTAACAGTCAACAAAAAACCCCCAAACAAAACAAACAAAAACAACAAAAAAACCCCAACCTTTGTGAAATGGAGCTACTGAACTTGAATTAGAGGGCTCAGTTTTGGGGGCTTTCTCAGTGGCCAGTACAGAAAGGCTGAGGTTCAGGTCCGCACGTTGCAATGACAGTTATAGGTAATTAGATTTCTTATTCCTCAATTATCCTTGCCTTGCCTTGCTTTGCCTTACCTTGCCTCCTTTCTTTTTACTTTTTTTTTTATTTTCCCTACATGGAAGAATTTTTTAATAAATATGGTAATAATGAGCTATAATAATACATGAGGAAACGTCAGTGAGCCTTCCCTTGCTCCTATTTGTAACCTTTCCTTTTTTTCATAGACAAGTAAATATGGTATGTTCTAATGTTATTTTCTACTGTCTGAGAACCACCTACACCTATCTTTATCCTTACATATCATCAAAAATCTACTGTCAGCAGTAAATAACAACAAAATTGAATTGTAGACATTTTGTATTTAGCACTGTCTTGGCTGAAAGACATTAACACCTATTTGTACTTAATGTAATATTTTCAAATGTCAGTGTCTCTTTCTCTACCCATGCATCATGACTACCGGTAGGTAATTCAGTTAAGTTCAATTATTTTCAAGGATATGGTACTATAGTGTTAGGTATGCAGATATTTTCTGCAACAATTCATATTTCTTCTTCTATGATAGTCTGCTTTTTTTGGCCCCTGTTTGCTGTCCACTGAATATGCATTTTTAACAGGGACTTGCTGATCTTTAATTTGTTTTCTGATTAATCTGATGTCATATCGCTGTCAATTCTGAACTTCATAATTTTGTTGGAGCAATGCCTTTTCTATTTTGTCCCTGTTTTGCACGAGACTACATCACCTTTTGCGAAATCTCTAGCAGGTGAAAAAACTCTTTTTCCAGTACTTCAGCAAGAACTATAGGGCATTCTTGTAATGAATGAAACAGGGAAGAATCTTTCCCTATTCAATGATTCAGGACCAGTTATGAATTTGTGAACCTCTGTGTATAGCTGGGCAGCACTGCAGATGCAAAGGTTATGCATTTGTTTGCACTTTTGAGGCCTTAAAAGTGTGCAAAATGACCTATAGAAGTTGGAAGAAGCTCAGACTTTTCAGACTCCCAGGTCTCAGTCTGACCCCCTGCCATGTCAGGTCTGCAGGATAGAAGAGTGCATGCAAACAAGCACCCCCATCATCTAGTTTGCCTCAGCATACTTTACACATACATCTAGTATTATCATTGTGACTAGTTTTCCTAATGGAAATACATTTCTTTTGTTCATAATTTCTGCACTAGGGGAAGTAGTTTTGTGTGTTTGTTAAAGATGCAACTACTCTTTGTTCAGCATTGTCCTTTACCACTTTGCCACATCAAAGCTGAGTGAATTTGCTAGGCATGTCCTCTTCTGTTGTTGCATTTAGGAAACTCCTGGGAAAAGGCATGAAAAGCCAGAGAGTTTTGGGGTTATACAAATATTTTTGTCAAAGAAAACATAGTGCAAAAAGAGAAAAACAAGCTCATACTTTTTTTTTTTCTTAAGGAATTAAAATGAACACTTCTTTCCTTTCCCTTTTTCTTTGTCCCTACCTCACAGCTAAGGAAAACTGGCTTAGGACTGCTAGTCTTACCTAATTTGGTTTCTCCTCAGGGAGAGAGTGCTGTTTACTGCATGAGCAAAAACCCAGTGATGGATTAATTTTTGGTGTTATTTGAATTGCCTCCTGGTTTGGAGGAAAAAACCCTGAATATGTGGGCATGTTTTATGAATTTTAATCAAGCTGTGACCTTAGTTTATGAATTCCTGGTTTGCAATTCAGCCACAGAGGTATTCACATGTTCACTTCCTATTTAAATTATCTGCTTTAGGTTAATTAAATCAGGACTAGATTTAAATAAAAAAAAACACTAAACCAAATACACAGTTCTTTTTGTAGCTGTATTCTTTATGCATTTAAACCAATTCTTCTAGCAGGCCTAACTGTGGCAGTTACTGTCAGATAATATAGGAAATAACACATGATAACCACAGGGGACAGAATAAGATGTAAGTAGCACTGCAGCATTCATGAGTAACTGTTTCAAGTGGCTCATGTCAGCATAGCTTTGGTTAAGTTGAAAATCAGATGACTGGAAAACCAAAAACAAAAAAAAGAAGTGAGCTAGGGATTTCCAGTGACAAGGAAGATGTTAAAACTAGGTTGACTACAAGGGGTGCAGTGTACATATATTTTATCTTATTTTACTAAAATGGCATCCAATCACTTTATATATATATTAAGATGATTTTATATTAGTGATAAAGATAATAAAAGAATAGTCCTTTGCCAAGGTAGTGTTCCTCTGGCACTGAATTCATACACATGCTGAGTTTCCCACATGCCCCAGAAACCTTGAAACTTTCTTCTGATCTTAGGCAAAATTTTTATAGAATGATAGAATATCCTGAGCTGGAAAGGATGCACAAGCATTTGCAAAGTCCAGCTCCTGGCCCTGCACAGGAAACCCCAAAAATCACACCATGTGACTTTAAGTGCTGTCCAAACACTTGAACTCTGGATGGCTTGGTGCTGTGACTGGTTCTCTGGGAACTGTGTTCCAGTTCCTGACCACTCTCTGGGTGAAGACCCTCTTTTCTAATATACAACCCAAATCTTCCCTGACACAGCTTCATACCATTCCCTTGGGTTATATCACTGGACACCAGAGAGAAGAGGTCAGTACCTACTCCTCTGCTTCCCCTTGTGAAGAAGTTGAAGACTGATGAGTTCTCCCCTCAGTCTCTTCTCCATGTTGAACAAGCCAAGTGACCTCAGTCATTTCTCATAAGGTTTTGCCTCTACACCCTTCACCATCTTCCTGGGCCTCAATTGGACACATTCTGATAGCTTTATAGCCTTCCTATTTATATTGTGGCACCCAAAACTGCACACAGGACTCAAGGTGAGGCTGCACCAGCCCAGAGTAGAGTAGGACAGTCACCAGGTTTGACCAGCTGTCAATGCTTGATGCACCTCAGAACATAGTTGGCCCTTCCGGCTGCCAGGTAATTTCTGACTCATATTCAAGTTGCCATCAACCAGAAGCCCCATATCTCTTTCTGCAGCACTGCTCTCCAGCTTCTCCTTTCCCAGCCTGTATTCACAGCTGGGGTTGCCCTATCTCAGTTGCAGAATGCAGCACTTACACTTGTTAAACTTCATATTCCCAGCAGAGCAAGCACAACTGTCTGTTGGAGTGAGTCGAGAGGAGGGCCACCAAGTGGATTAGAGGGATGGAGCACCTCTCCTCTGAGAAAAGGCTGAGAGAATTGGGGTTGTTCAGCCTGGAAAAGAGAAGGCTTTGGGGATACTTAATTGTGGCCCTCCAGTACCTGAAAGGAGCTTAAAAGAAAGAGGGAGAGGGACTTTTTACAAGAGCATGTAGTGAGAGGAAAATGAGGAATGGTTTCAAACTGAAAGGGTGTAGGTTTAGATTATATATCAGGAAAAAGTTCTTTACTGTGAGGTGAGGGTGGTGAGACAGTGGAACAGGCTGCCCAGAGAAGTTCTGCATGCTCCTTTCCTGGAAGTATTTAAAGCTAGCCTGGATGGAGCTCCAAACATTTGCTGTAGTGAAAGGTGTCCCTGCCCATGGCAGAGGGAATTAGATGATCTTTAAGATCCCTTCAAACCCAGGCAAACCCTTAATGGGTTAGCTTTAAATCTGACTCTGACTTCTAATACTTACTTTTTCCACCATATAGCCACCAATAATATGCATTTTAAATGCTATCCAATGCATCATCAAGTAGCGAGAAAACACTGAAACAAAGAGATTCCTTTGAAGATTATAATTACATTAACCCTTCTTTCTCCTAAATTTGAGAGCTACAGATTGTGTCTATGTATTAATGCCAGAATTTTATTCAAGTAGATTTCCAACTTTTAGAGGAAAGGAATGTTTTTGTAATTCACCTCCATCACTCAATCGTTTCAGTAGCTTGAATAAGTAAAGTAATCAATATAAAATAAATGCACTATTTGTATTGGATGCAATTTTTTTTTATTGTAATAGCTGAGCTCTTTTTAAAGTGCAAAACCTTTAAGTAGCTTAGTAATCAAAGTGTAAATCTGTTCTTTGAGGCATACCCTGGATCTGAGGCAATGTAATGGCCCATTGCTCTGTCTGATGCTTTGGGGACTGCTGTGTCACAGACAAGACAGGAACTGCCTGGAACAATTCTCTGGCCCTACACTAAAGTGTTTTCCTTGGGGACAGCTAACCCTTAACCTAGAGAGGTCATGGGATCTTCAGCACTGCACAATTTTACAAACCTGGAAAGTGGTCATTCATCAACAACTAATCCTGATTAAGAAGGCATAGAACAGATAGCATTCCAATTTTATGGTAATTTTTAGTTTAATAATTTTTTCCTCTATTCAGTCATCCTGAGTTGTACTCTCCATAATTTCTAGTTTAATGTTTCATAACAAGACGTAAAAATGGGATGTCTTGAGGACTTTTGGCTCAAATTCTTCATTATCACATGGGATGCCAAAAGATTTTGTTATGTGAAGTCAGAAATACATCTTTAAGAGAAGAATGAAAAGGAAAAGAAAAAGAAGACTTAATACGGAGACCTGCTGCTGACCATTTATTCCTTCCAAAGATTTCAGGCCAGGGTTTGTTTGAGAACACGGTTCTGAAGAAAGAGGAAGGAATTGCCACACAGGAAAAATTTGAGAAGATTTCAGTTAAACTGAACATGGTGACACCTGCAATCTGCTCACTCATATATGAAAGAGAAATATTGATAGAATGCCCCACTCTTTATGAATTTTTAAACAATAAACTAACCATATCTATCATATGTCTGGCAGTGTTTAAACAAACACAAGAAATGAATCAATGTATTTCTTCTGTGCAAGTACTTCCCTTTGAGATCAAATTGCTCTCTGAAGAGTAACTGAACTGTATGTAGATGTTGACAACTAATAGATTCTTTGAGGGCTAGGTATGAATATAATTAGCTTTCTGCGGACATAATTTTTGCCATGTTTTATCAAAGTAACTAAGAGGAGAATGAGATGCTGAATTCTAGGTAGGTGCAAAGAAAAGTAATGCTTGTGACAGGCAGGATGTCATAAATTTAAGTTACACTTTGTTAAAGTACCATAAATTAAAGGACAAAAGAAGGCCATCTTATGCTTGATTTCTGTAAAACATCTGTACAATTTTCTTTGATGGTTGCAACATATTGAAAATGGGAAAAGAGAGACTTCCCTACCATTTCAGCAAGCAACCATGCATTACTGTATGGAGATACATGCATTATAGAAGTGTGTGCTGGTTTAAAGGTAAACCGGCAGGAGAAACGGACCCACCACAAGAGAGATTATAAGTCAGAGTTACAATTTAATGAAAGATATTACAATAAATACACTGACACAAAGGGAAATTGCTTTCAACTCACAAAACGCAGCAGTATAACCCAGTGTCTTGGGGCACAAATCCCAAAGGGGTTTGTTAGCCCTTGTGCTGAGACCCACGTGGTTCCCCCAAGTCCAAAGCAAAAGAAAGCGAAAAAATCTGTTGGTGCAGGTGATGGCTGTAGTCTGGTCAAGAGTGGCAGTTGTAGTCTAGTCGAGAGTCATGGTCTCCTCCTGTTGAGGTCCTGCCGCTCCTCTGGAGCCGATAAGTGGTTCCAGAGGTCTTCTTACCCACCACTTATGTACCCTCAGGGAGCACCCAGTCCCTTCCCCAGGGCAGGGACTCACACAATGGATGATTAACTCTGGGAGTCATGGGGTATCCCTGAACTGTTGATGGCCCACAAGCAGCCACACCCCCCCAGGCTGGGTGTGAACGTGTTAATGACCCCCTGGGCAGCTGCTGCTAATGGTCCATTGTCCTTGGGGAATGAATAGAGGGGGTAGAATACACAGCTTTGATCACCCCCCACACAGTGATAACCTGCTGAACTAGGACAAAGTGCTAGGTTATGGAAAGATTTGTGAAAGGAATGCAGACATCTGAATTACACTTAATGTTGGACTTCAGCACTGACCTAAAGTTCATTTCAATTATCTCCACTGACAGCTACCTGAGACAATTAGCATCCAGTTGCCATCTGTGAGCTGTTAGCAGCTTTTCTCTCAGCTGAGGCACTGTATCAGTCAGTGTGGCATTTCCATTTTATTGTAGTACAAAGGAATCCACGTGAGATCTCATTGAAGGTGCCCCTCCACATGTTAAGATTACAATTAGCAATTACAGACCACAGTGCCCAAGTTGCAGGTGACACTGCAGGGACCATTGCTTTCTTTCCAAGTGGGTGTCCTCTTGCTAAGCAAGAGCTCCCTGGTTACAACATGCCTGAGGAGTTCTGTATCTCCTACTGTTACTTTCCATTTCTCCCTGAAAAAAAGGAATCTGTTACCCTTCTGCAAAGATTGAGCTTTTTTTTTTCTTTACCCCCCGTCCTCTCCCACCTTTTACAGTCTTGGCATTGCTCATAGGAGTTGAGGATAGCTGTGAAGGAAGGTGGAAAAAAAGGGTCTGACCTTTAGCTACATGTATAAGACTGTTCACCTGGGAGATCAATAGCTTGGGACTCCTGTTTCAGCAATCACTTTTGTCAAGCAGCTGTTGACTGGAATACACAAATGGTATGTAAACCAGAGTGGAAACCCAGGACTCCTCACTTTAACCTGAATGCTCAAACTACTAAACTATGAAGCCACATTTACTATTAATCTATCTTGGCTGTCAAATAATTTTTAATATTCTTTTCCTAGAGGTTACAATCACTAAGAAAACTGTAAGCAACAGCAAATCAGATAAAAAAGCAAGAGCTGCCTTCCAGAATAATAACAGAATGAGCAATAAAAAAATACCCAGACTTGCCAATACTATCTAGATGAGATCACTTTCAAAGTGTGAATTTACACCATACAATGAGTTCTGTTATTGAAGTATTATGAGAGGAACATAATTAGTACCCAAGTTACTGTAGACAAGTTGATACCTGTGATACATCAAAGTGAATGAAAGCTTCAGCCTCTCTGAAATGATATGTTATTATATACAATATCATATACAGTAGTCTGTGAAAAAATAGTGGCTAACCCTACTCTAGATTAATATATGTTAACTTTAGAAAATATGTTAATATTGTTGGAACTAATGAAGTGTTTTCCCTTTACTTTTGGTCTAAAAACCCCACAAAGATCTATATTTAACACATTGTGCAAACACAAGTTGAGCAATAGTTGCTGATCATTGAAAGCCATAGGTAAATAGACTGATTAGGGTCTGTGAAGAGTGAAAGATGAATTCATAGGGAAGTAAATTTACTTCACAGAATCATAAGGCTGGAAGGAACCTTGGGAACATATTTAGTTCTTCCCCAGTCCTAAGACAAAACTAAATATGCCAAATACACTTCTGGCAAATATTTGTCTACTCCCTAAATACTGGAAGAAGATTTCTGCTCCAAACAACAGGGCTCTGGAAACACTTTCTGAGAACAGGAAAGGGACAGAAATGCTACCTAGTGTGAGGATTGGAGCTTGGCCAGTTTGTGAGAGGAATCTGTGGTATAACAGCTGGTGCTAATAGGAGACTGGAACTGATCTCTAGAAAAAGTCTATATCTGCTCTGTATTCTTAGGAGGAGCTGAATATTCTATCAGGAATAATATTTCATTTGATTCTGGACCATGCAGGCCAAAACTCTAGCTAACTTTAAATTTGTTTACAGAGTAGGTTTAAGCAAGATTTTACAGTGCAAATCTCAGCAGGTAACACACCTCGGCTCAATCTTAGCTGCTCCTGCCGTTAGACAGGGATATAGGAAGGAAAATAGAGAAACACAGACTATAAGAGAGACAGGGAGGGAATGGAGGCACTGTTTGAGGCAGACAAGCCTCTTGTGTGGGCAACTGAATAAAAGCATGTGTGGGAATCCAGCTCTCTCAATCCCCAATAATTCTGTCCCTCTCCCTCATTGGAAACCAGCCTGGCTTTTCAGGACCCTGGCATGAGCAGAGGGGGTATGCAGGCTGTGAGTATTGGTTGCTGCTCTGTTCCTTACATCACCTCTGCTGAGTCATCCCATCCTGCTTGTAAGAAATGTGCTTACCTAGCTGGCCCAGGGAAAACATTTGTGAAGGTTTGATGCTACCAGCAAGCATCTCATGCCTTTTTCTTTTTATGAGCATACCAAGTCCTGATATGCCCACCTCTCAAGTGCTGCCAAAATAATGTTAGATTGAGCTTCCAAGAAATTATGCTCCCACTTTGTTCCCCTTCGTCCCTGATAATGTGACTTTCAAATGTGAGAAAGACTTGTGTGGCTCTGATAGGGCTGAAATCTGTTTTCTTTTAGCAGATGTCTAATCATTGTAGATGCTGGTTCTTGTTCAATGTAAACTGCAATCCAGATTTCCTTATATGCCACATCTCGAAATTAGATATTGTCTTACATTTCTCAGGGGTGAAATAAAGAAGTTTTCAGAATAAAACTGTCAAAGAATGTTAGCTTTATTAGCAGTAACAAAAATGAAAAGCAAGCTTTCTTGAGTATAAGGAAGACATAAAACTTGGTGAATACAGATAAAAGGACAATTTTTATGCAATGACAGCCCTAGATCAACAAAATGAAACAGATAAGTGATAAGCATACACAAAACGAATAACTACACATCAGGTTGCTTGGTACTAAGACAACATTAATTTTATCTTGCATAAACTAGCATGATTGAAGAAAGTAAAATATTAAAGAAAGACTGGTGAATGCTGAAAATCATATAGTATAAATAGGCATTTTTTGTAATTTACTTTATTTTATCCATGTATGCTGTTTGTTTGTTTGTTTGTTTAAACAAAGGCCTATCTCAGTTTGCATCAAATTCTGTCACCAAATAATAGTACTTAGAACAGGTTCAAGCTCTTTTGATTCACACACAGGCAAAAACTTAATTTAAGTAGAGTTAGGATCGGAAAGATATGTCAACAGTTTAAGTTGAAACGTTTAAATTTATTTAGAGGCTATTGTAATTAATTCATCTGAAAAAAATAAGAGAATATATTTTTAGATAGGTGCATCTAGACATTATAAGGTGTTAAAAAGTGTTTGGGTGAGCTAAGAACTGTAATATTCCCTTTCACAACCTTTCAAAATTCTCAACTGGTTTAAAGACTGCTATTCTGTTCACTAAATAGTTTAGACAGTCTTCCCTTTTTCTTCATTTATCACTGAAATGATCTCCTTTGGAGGAAACCTTTACTTTCCCCAGAGTGATATTGTGCAAAACCTACAAGACTGCATTTGGGTAACTTTAATGTTTTTTGATCTAATCTAAATTACACTATACTAAGTTTTAAATCTCATACTTTTTTATCTCATTGCTCCTTGATGGTCTTCCTATAAGAAACTATTAAGGGAAGAAATATTGTTAGGATCTGGGGGAGACAGTGCAAAGATACCTGGTACCCCTTGAAAATCATTTACATGGCAGAAAGTATTGCTGGGAGATCTTTGCTTTATGCCTTTCAAAAATGTTATTTCCTGTCAGTGCTTCTTCCTACCTTCAGTACTTCTCATTCCATTGTAAAGGGAATCCCAAAGCCCACTGAAGTCCACTGCAGGATTCCCACTCTCCTATGTGTTTCTGGGACCATATTCTAGCACATAGTTTATTTTCAACGGTACTAGAAATGGTCAAATATGAGCATAAGTTATGGCATGTCTCAAGATGACTCACTTTTCAGTCAAATAAAATTTTTAAAAAGTGGATAAATGACAACATTTTTTAAAATTAGTATAAAAAATCTGAATGCATTTAACATTCTCAATTAATTTAGCACAGCTGATCACAATTATGAGAGTGTTGTGCTTTTATGTTGTGTCCTCATGAGTTGTTTGGGCCATTAACAGTACCCCCATTCCAGGTCTTTAGCAATATGACTAAGCAAAACATGTTCATGATATTACTTACTCCTCCTAAAAACTGGTTCATTGTGAGCTACCAGTTGGTAGTGTTAGATCCCCAGCTATCACCATTCAGCATCTTCAGGGAATTCATGTTACAAATGACAACTTATGGTAACTGTTAAGGTAGTAGCTATGAAGTCAATTAACTTTGTCAGGTGACTAATAAGATCAGTATTGCTAGTCAGAGGTTACAGACCCTAAGCTAATTTTGCAACTTGAGAAACAATATTTTTAGGGTTATAAATTCTTCTAAGAGGTATATGGGTCAGATTCTGATCTACTTTTGATGCATTGGCCTCTCAAAAGGAAGCACTGAGAACCACTTTAACTTTCAATGTGACACTGGAAAAGATGTTCAGTGAAAAGGCAGATTTATCAAAGTGAGGGAAGGCACTGGTTGCCAGGATATAAATTCATTGGCACTGAAGATCCTGACTACCCCTCAGACTATGTGATTCTGGTGAGACTCTGACTGGATGGAGTGTCTCAGCTGATCAGAGGAGCATACTGCAGAAAACAGGGGACTGGCCAGATGATGAAAAGCAGTAACAGATCATTATATTTTAACAATGAAGTTCCATAAATATGCTCTTTTACTGTAGGAAACCATTTGTGTTTAAGATAGCTGTCTAGAAAATGGAGTAGTTTAAAGAAAAATGTTGTCCCATGGTCTAGGAGAGCTGTCAAAACCACTTTGCAAACAACCAGACAAAGTAATTAATGTCAGAGATATATATAACTCCGAAGGAGAAAAAAAAAAGTAATGCTGAGTGTATTTGAGAGTCTAGCACAAGTTGTCACACAAGTTTTGTGAGACAGAAGGGATGGGATTAGAGTGCTCATAAATTGGACTCTGAAATTGTATTTCCCTGTCATTAGGAACAGAATAAATGGGCCTCTAATTTTCAGTCCATCTGATCTAGCCTAAAGCAAAGATCTTTGAAGTATTTTATGAGTTTCTGTGTCTCCTTTCTACCCTGGCTAATAATCTCCATTGTCCTCAAACTCCACCACCTCAAGGACTGTACTTGTTTGGATTTAGTGTCACACATTGTTTCCAAGAAAGTCATCTGATGAATGAAGGCAAAGAAGCAATTACAGGTCAGGATTTCCTTTATTGCCTTATCTACAACTTCCTACATGCTGAAACAGAATTTATTGCAGAGTCCTACCTTTTTGTGTATGACTTCTCTGTCACTTACCACCTTCTCCCTTTTGGCTTTGTCCGCCAGCTTAAAAAAATATCTGAACTGAACCGGAGGTGACTAGTCTGACAGGCTCAGGGCAACTGGTGAGCAATGGGATGACCTGCAAGTCTCCTGAAAGGAGCAGCAGGGCAAGCCAGCCAAGAATTTCTTAGCATTAGGAGCATGATGTCAGGGTTTAGACTCAGCTCCTGGTGATGCCAGCTGCTGCCAGTGTGTTTTGGACATGGAACAGCAAGCTGAGAAGGGGCACTTCAGTTTCCTCCTTTGCTATTTATCTTCTAGTCTCCTTTGTTTTGGCTAGAAGAAGAAAGCACAGAAAGGACAGCAAAGTTGTCTCTCTTTTTGCTATGACCTTATCCGTGTTGTCTCCTTTGTCTAAGGAGGGAGACTTGCAGCCAACAAATTTCATTTCAAGGTGCTGTTCCTCCCATAAAAATCAGAGGAGGGGGAAAGTAAGGGCACTGTTTGTTTTTCTCTCCTGATTTGTGAATACTGGTGTAACGTTGGCTTACTTGAACAGTTTGTCAAGCAAAAATAGTCGTCTGAGGACAAAGCTGAAGCGTGTCTCTGAGTCCTGAGAAGGTGGAGGTTCCGATGGTTTCTCCCCAAAGAGGGAGGCAGGACGCGGCCGGGCAGCTGCTGGAAGAGCGGGCGGCTCGGGCAGGGCTGGCCCCGGGCAGGGAGGCTCCCGGCGCTGCACTTGCCATTGCAGCCCCAACAGGTGGCAATCGCCGCCCGGCTCCTCTCCCCCGCCTCCACCGAGCACCTGCACAGAGGACTCAGATGCTGAAATCCTCCATACGCGGCAAAGCTAGCGCTTAAAATGGAGCTCCCTCTGCACAAACTGTTGCCTTTCAGGTTTCAGGTAATTTCCTGAGCCTGATGTCGTGCTCTGCTACGTCAGAAATCTGAAGTAGAAGAAAGCAGCCTAAACTATGGTAAAAGCCACGATCTTGTTTCAGTGACATTACCTGGAGTCACACAGAAGTCCTCAGGTCTGGGGGAGGGTGTGTTTGATCTGATACAGGATTTGCCACTCTTGTTTTATTTTCATTTCCATATTTGTTCCTGAGGTGTAAAAAAATAAATAGTCTCAGAAAACGAAAGGGGGTGTGTGTGTGTGTGTGTGTGTGTGTGAACAGTGCTGTTAGTGAAGCTAAGAGTTCATGCATTGCTATGGAAACATTCACATCCTAGCAACAGCATATTGATAGCAAGATGACATGGAAAGACAAGAGCTGATACCTTTGACTCATGAAAAAACAAGCTATCCTGCATTTCTACTCCTTTACTGTCTTTTCCAAGAGTTTGTAGTGGTTAAACATAAAAATCCCTGATGAATATTTCTTTTGTAACTGCTTTTGCTTTTATGCTGAAACATTACTTGCTAAGGAAAGTAGATATAGTTGAATTATTATAAAACAACAAAAAAAAATTAATTAATTAATGACAAAAAAAAATTAAAATGCAGCAAAGAAACCCAAAGCCATTAAACTGTTGTGCTTTTCCTTTAGAAATGTAGCAAGACCTTTTTTTAATTAATTAAAAACGTGTAGAAGGTCAATTAACTCTTTTCTGTCCATCTTTGCACTTCCCAGAATATTTGCTACAGCTGAGATCACTATGCTGTCTCTTGGTGCTATGCAGGGTGAAATTGGCTGTTGTGTGGTTTGCATTCCTTGTGATGCCCAGGGAGTATGTGTGCTGGGAAGTACTGAAAATCTTTATTTGTGTGCCTTTGGGTTAGGGTGGGCAGAGCAGCACTTAGGTACATTTGCTGAGGAATTACATGTACTTCATCTTCCTGATGTACAGTGGTACATCACCCCAGTGAAGACAGGGTACCACAGCATTCACTGTGGGTGAAAGGATGTATCTTTGAGAGCAAGGATCAGAATGCTGTTTGAACTATTATTACAATTATTATGTACAATAGCACTGTGGAGTGCCAATTGTAAAGCAAGATTTAATAGTTTGTTTGCCAATATGATTATTCATTGTTAAGAAGAAACCCCAACAATTCCTTTATAATTTTGTGTGTGTGTGTGGTGGCTGTTTACTTGTTGGAAATGTTTCTGTCTAAGTATTCCAATAACCAATGCATGATGTTGTTTTGTACATAGTGTCACTGCAGTGTTTAAGAGCTTTGCTGAATGGAATCCATTAAAGGACTCCCCTGTATGAGTTCGTAAACTGCCACCCCCCCCAAGTACAGAGAGAAAAGCTGTCTTCTGCCCGCCAGAGAAAAAAAAAGAAGGAAGGGGAAATAAACCCCTTCAAACTACATTTATGCTAAAAATACATATATTTTACAGAAAAGGAGAGAACTACAAAGAGGTACAGATACACACTTACACAAGTTAAAAAACAGCAAGGCACAATCTTTCATCTTCAGTGAACTACAAATCATACAATTGTAACGCCAAATCACCTTTGAAGACTTAATCTCCAGAAAGACAGACTCAAGAACAAACATTTTACTTCCCTAGGGTTGTATGGTGGTGTGCCGATGCTGTGGGCCTGGGCCTAATTTCAGGAGTCAGGGAACAGGAACCCTTCTGGTCAAAAGCATGGACCAAAAGAGAGCAAAACTCCTGCCTCCTTGCTTGTTATACTCCCCAACACTTCCTGATGATGTCAGATGATATGAAATACCTCTTTGGCTGCTTAAGTCAGGTGATACCTGTTCCCTCTAATCTGCATCACATCCTTTGAGGCCTGCTAAAAACTGAGGCCTAAATGGGGACCTATGCTGACTAAAGCCAAAACTACCACATCCCTGAACATTATATTTATTGTGAGGAGATCAGTGAATCATAATAGTTCCACAGCTAATAAAAACCACTTTTCACAAATGTGATCCTTTACCTGTCCATGAATTAAAAATGGAGCTAATGAAACATCCCAAGTGAAATTAGTGATGTTTAGAGTTTCTAAACCCTGCTTATTTACCTACCATTTGATAACAAAAAAAAAATATTGTGCACTTTTCGTTCCTTTAGCAGTATCTTTTCCTTGGACTAAAGAACTGCTTAGGTGATCAACAAGCCAGGTTGATGTTTTGATACTACCATTGCATAAGGTTTACAATAAATGAGCAAACTAGTGCTGTGGAGCCATTGAAGGAGCAGTTAGAAATGTGTAAAGGAGAGGAAGAATACAATAATACCAGCAATATAACTGGAGATTTTCATGCTTGCTGCTTAGGTGCAGGATTTCTAGACAGAAACAGAAAAAAAAATCTGGAAAATTATTATGATAATTAAAGCAGGACTTAGATGAACTTCAGGATCCTATACTTTGGTCACTATTTTCTCCCTAATGAAAACAGCACTTTAGCTACCTTAATACCTTCTATTCTGATCTGGAGCGCCAGCACTGCTGTGTTGCTTCGTTTCCAGAGCAGGATTTATGTGAACTGCAAGGTGGAAGACTCTGATCAGCACCTTACTTGCTTTCCAATAGTAACCCATAAAATTCAGAAGTAATCCTTAGAGCAGGCACTAGACTTGCCAGGCTCTTCTCAATTGGCACTGACTTTTGCAGAGTCTCTCAGGGGCCTTTAGCTATTATTTCAGATCCAGATTTGAAAAGGGTGGAAGGTGTAGGTGTGGGGATTACCCTAAAGGTCTATAGTGGATCCTCGTCCATTTCCTCGGTGCCTGGAAATCAACATGCACTATGAATAGTGAACCAGGGTCTGCTATGATTTTTAGTTACTCATTCATGTATTTGAAATTCTTTTTCCCAATCCCTGTTCTTGGATGAATTCCTGTTAGAGTTAGGGGCCATGGGAAAGGCCTGTCAAGATTAAGAGCAGGTGTGCATGTGTGTGTGTAAATCTGGATGACAGCATGTCATCAGGTAGCTTAACTGAAAATGCATTTTCCCTCCACTGAACCATTTGGAGTCTTTACAGGTTTGAAAAAATATGTGTTTTGGAAAGCAGCAGGCAGACAGGGAGCAGCTGCAAATTTTGCTTCTCACTATCCAAAGAAAAAAACAGGAAACAGTTCCGCATGTTGAGGTTCATGATTTCTCCCTCTTTACTGAAGAATAATAAGAAGTTCAAATCAGGCTTTTCAAGAAATGTGATCGACAGTATTACCTTTCTTACAGGAGCTAGGGGAATATTAACTTTTCAGATGGAAATAATTTTTTAATTCTAATAATTCACATTAATTCAGGACCTCTGGTACATATGCTATGCATCTGCTCTCCTGATTTCTCTTGATTGACTTCTTGACTGATGCACTTACTCATCTGGGAAAATGTCCTTTTCCTTTCTTTCAGTTGAAGGTGTGTTACCTTTTAGGAGAAGATTGATTAGTCATCATTACACCTGAGAATGTCTTTCTTTTTTATCACTTCAAGCAAATATGTCTACATCTGGAAACATAATTAGATGCATTACTGAAACACTTTTTTGTTATTCTTTGATTATATTTTGACAGAAAAGAAATGTCAAGGGCACAGCACTTCCTTATTAGCTCTGAAACACTTATACCTGTTGTACATATTTATCTCTGCCTTGTCACACTATCCTTTCAAATCTTCCTTTTGCTGCCTTTTAGTTAGTGTCTTGCCATTGTTTCATGATTTAAGGTTAAGATTTTATATGAAGATTTCATGAAGAGCAGCAGCAGATTATCTTCTCTGAAGCTATAAACCATCTTTGTTCAGTTGCAAAGATACAAAATCAGATGGAGCTTTAATGATTTATACCAACTACAAAGCAGGTCAATCTCACTAAGATTTCACTTTTGTCATGAGTCCTCTCTGTCGGACACCAGTGGAGTCTCTATCCAGTGTGACAGAAGTAAGAGGCATTAGTAAGGGTTACACATTACTTCGTGATTAGTGTAAGTATTTTGATACTGTTTTTCTGGTGTTTACTCTGATATGTATCAAACAACTGGGAAGAAAAGATAAAAACTAGGAATGCCAAAAAGTAATTCTGACTTTTTGCAATCTGAGGTAATATTTCTGTTTATTTGAGTTATTTTTTTGTGCAACAGCCAAGAACTAGTTTCACCTGCCAGAATTTGCACAGGTCTGAAATAAAAAGTAAACTTTAGTCTGGGCTTGTATCAATTTTGTTAATGAAGGTAGAGTTTGTCCCATCTTCAACAATCATTTTCATGTTCAAAGATGTCTTCCTAAGAGGAAAGCTCACTGTTACAAAACATCCAAAGCTAATTAAAAGAACCCAACTGTAATGGGGTATAGGACAAACTGTCACTGGATTTATGACAATAAACAACAGCTAAGTAGCTTACACTGAATCTCAACTGCAAGAATTTACTAACTGGTCTCTTAAGTAACATATGGAACCATTTTATCTAAGCTGTACTGGAAAGCTGATGAGAAGGACACCACATACTATGCCATTTTCTTGAGGTGTTACACTACTTGTAATTGAGAAATACTCTAAGGGAATGAATCTGTAAGTGATGCTGATGATTTGAGTGTCACATTTCCTATGAAGTTATTACTGAACCAGATCTTCATTATGATGTTAGGGGTACACCGTATTGCTTTGAAGAATTGCCATACAAGACACAGATAAAGCACAAACTTCAGGATCCTGCTTGTTTGTTGTCTTTGAAGGTGCTGCTGTACTTTTCAGAAGCAAGGAGGCATTCTTCTGAGATTTCTGCATACATAGCCATACCTTTTTCCCCTTATATAGGCTTGCAATTCAGGTTGACCACTGAATTGCTGCTAATTCTTCTTTTCCAACTTTTTCTAGCATACAATTTGGAACCACACTTCAGAAAGGTATTGTAGCTACCCTACCATCCCCAGTCCTATGGGGGCTGAAGATTATGACATATGCAATAAGGAAAAGATGCACAGAACCCAAACTGAATGAAGACATGCCACACTATCAACAGTTTCACTGCTCCCTCAGGTTGAGCTTTTTCTTGTTTGTTTTCTTAGGCTCTTTTTATTTGAGCTGGGAAAACAACAGCTAACGACATTATTTTAATAGGGTTCTTTTGGAGCATACCTTCAAAACTGGCAATTTTCTTAGCAGTGTTAAGTGGAGAATATTGGGTTTTAGGCTAGGACCTACCACTGAAATCAGCACTTGCTTGACTGGATAGACCAAGATTGTACACTACTTCATGGTGCATTGGACTGTTTCTCTAGAACATAAGCTTTTGAAAACTGCATCTCATGAATAAAAATTCCAGACCAGGTTCTTTCAAAGACAGAGAGAACCCTACTAAACTGAGAGGAAAGCAGGAAAAAAAGTTTACGGAGAGACTGGAGGCAATTTTGCCTCCTGTTGATTTTTTCCGTACTGATTGTTTTATACAAGGAGCAAAACTGACAATTACTGACATCCATGAAGCAATACAGGGCTTTCTTAAGTTTTCCCCCTTTCCCTGGTATTGTCACCTCAGCCAAGTAGGGATCAGTGTTGTCTGAAATTTATTTCTCCAGCCTCACTCTTCTTTACCTTCTTCCAAGCAAATTGCACTAGGTCTGTGAGCAACTTCAGAAAAGTCGTAAGATGGAATGAAGAGGCAAGAGAAAGATTCAAGGACATGGAGAAATCTTTTGCTTATGAAGAAGGTATAAAAAGAGTGGGGTGTGAAGGAATGGTTACACAGAAGTCCTGGCATCCGAAAAGAGGACAGTGTTAAAGAGCAATGTGGAGACCTTTTACATGGCTATATGGCAAATGGAAACGTAGGGCCACAGAGTTGGAGATGAGCTGTTATGGAGGAGGGTGAAGAGGGGAACCCCTTGGCTGAGATAGAAGCAGAAGAAGGGGGACAGATGGCACATGGGTAGCTGAGGGAATAAAACAAAGGAAAGCAATGAGCCCTTGCTCAGGTAAAACTTGCTTAAATTTCAGAAGCTGCAGAGTATGATATTCTAGGGCTGGGACACAAATGACATCTGACTACTCAGGTTACAGTATGGCATGAAAGTTAACTGATTATAATCAAATGTCCAAGTAGATCTTTTGAACACTGTTTTAAATCCACTTACCTCAAGTATTCAAAGATGCATGTCTAAATTTCTTTTCTACAATCACGTTATGATGTTGAAAGTCAGTTGCTTTTTCGCTTAACAGGAAGAGAACATGAAAGGAATGAGAAAACACAGGAAGGCAATCAGCACAAAAATCTGAGCAAATGCTCAATGAGTAGGTATTTTAATGCTTAGTGAATTGACATTCTGCTTGTGGTTCTTGAGTAAAAACCTTTTCATGTTTGTCAGGCACTAATAAAAAAATAGAAAGAAATATCACATTTATTTTTTAATGTCGGGACATTTGAGAAGGTGAAATGGATTGATTCGTTGGTATTTCATGCCTAGCCACTTAGCATAGCAATGATATATATTTAAATTTAAATAGATGAGAAATAGATTTTCTGATGCAGCATTTTCTATGATAGGCTATCACAATATTTTTATTCTAAGTAGCCATTTAGGCCTTTGTAGAATTGAAGCTGAAATTTCTTTTATGAATCAACCTCCTTTTTGATAAATCATTTAGGCCAGTGAGGTGGTTATCAGCATGTAGTGGGAAGAAGAACATTCAAATATTGTAGAATGGAAGATCACAGAATAAAAATGAAAAGGAAGACTTGTGTTAAGTTTATTTCAATGTGAATTTCTGAGTAATTTTGGGTCAGGGATCAGAATTTAATGTGTAGCTGAAATATACTCTTGCACTTTACAAAGACTCGTAAAGCAGGAGGTCGCTATCTGTGTTCTATGTGCAAGCAAATGCAGCTGAAGATCTGTTCCCCTTGAGCTTTGCTAGATATACATTTGAGACCCTGGGAACAAAAGCAGATGTGAACAAAACCACTTGCAGAGATTAAGTCTTGATCTAACACCACCCTCCCCCCCCCAGCCTCAAAATTAAAGTTTTTCCATTCCTGTATGCATGTGTGTTTGGGGAAGGGAGACTGTATACCTGTTACAGCTTATTTAACTTGGAATAATTTTTCAATTACAGTAATTTTATATTTTCCATATATTTTTCAACCTCCAACCTTGAAAAAGGATTAATGCAACCAAATACATTAAACTTGATCTTTCCCCAAGATTTGAAAGCAAAAGTGATGTGCAAATTAATTCCACATATTGTCTTTATCATTTAAATATATGTACACTTTAATTTATGAAGGAAAGATGCAGGCTTCAACATAGGATAAAAAGGTTGGAAGGACATTTTTCTTGGTTCAGATATGTAAGATCAAATTTGGTACTTTCATCTAATAATGAGTCTTTTGATCTCTCTTTTGGTTTAGATTTGGTTCATTGTGGTAAGGAATCAAGTAGGAAACACGGATTCCCATCCCAACAGGGATTTCTTCCTCACAGCTTCTCCATATCTCATCCATCTTTCTGCAGCTATTAAATAGTGAGATTAATTTAGGGCAGAAAACATTGTCTTCCTGCAAAAGTAAGCACAAGGGTTTAATTCTTCTTAGATAAAGGAAAAACAAAACCAAAAATTGAAAAGCATAGTGCATAATAAAGAAATTTATTGAGTAATACAGAAATTTTATAGAGTATTATAGAGCGAACTAAATCCAATTTCACAATTTTTTGACTTTTGGGGACACTTTTTATTCCAGATGAGCAAAGGTCTTTTTGTGTACAAAATCTTCACAACAACTTCATCCATCCTGAGTCCTGTGAATTTGGTACTGTGGATTTCTGTTTATTTGAATTTTAGCTTGTACTTAACACAGTTGGCCAGAGATGGTGCTGAGTGCTCGGGTATTGCAGAATGAAATGCAGTGGGAGCTTGAACAGAAGTGATTTGGGACATTAATCATAGCTGCACTCAGCTGCCATGAGTTATGACTTTGACTGAATTTAAAACTAAAGAAAAGCACCCCACTTGTAATGCTTAGACAAACTGCAGCAAATAAAATTATTTTAGAAAATGAGAAAACGGTTTGGAAGATGTAACACAGGGAAGATTTTTTGTGCGTGTGTGAATGTTTGCTGATGTTTATTGTTTAGTGAAATAAAGGTAATATTCTAGACGTGAATGCATCTAGCCTTATCATTTACTGCTATCACTTACATTATTATGTGCTAGTAGCAGCTGTGGGTTGCAGCTAATTTCTTACTATCTTTCCTTAGTATTCACCTCTGTCTTTTTTCTAGGACAGAAGTCTGTGCAACAGTGAGGTACTTAGAAGGTATGAAGAGCTGCACCATAAGTGAAGGTCAAACACTGTAACCCTTTCCTTTGTTATAAGTTCTTATTCAAAACCAACCCAACTGTAGTCAGTGCCAGGGTTCACCAGGGTAAGGGCCTCTAAGGCTTTCTGAGATGATGCTGGAGACTGCTTTGCTATGTACACTGGTCTTTTCCCGTTCTTTCTTACCTTTGGCTTCTTTTTCTCTAAAAATAAATTTTCTGATTTATCTAAGTATCACCCGAACATCAATACAAAGAGCATCAAAACCAGGTGAAAATTCCCGTTCACAACCTGTTTCTTCCACAGTTTTTATTCTGTGTTTGCTGCTGCTGGCAGCTGGATCATGCCCTTCTGGTGCTGGACCTATGATGTTCATCTCATTCATTAGTAATGTGGTCATGCTGGGTGCAGCTGGAGGGTATTCCAATAGATCAAGAAGGTCCCCACTAAGCAATTCATTGGTGCCTCTGGATGGCTCCAGGGTGTCCTTCCTGCAGGGACTGGCATAAAAACCTGGAGCAACCGTATGTCCCGGTCCCATCTGCCCAGACAAGGAATTAGTCTGAGTGGAACAAGACACCCTCTGGCCTGTATAAAAGCCAACTTGCCATGGAAAACAGTGCACAGGGAGAATGTTGTGTATTTGAGTTTAGTCCTGACAGCCTTGGCTTGCTGCTTAGTCCCATAGCGTAGATACTTCCTAGGCATAACTTATGGGGGTGTTGCATCCCAATTGCTTTCCACCAACTCACATTTTTTTTTCATGTCTGTCATGCCCTTACTAAAGCATCAATTCCTTTTGACCTTTTTTTTTACAAGACTACACGAGTAATACTTTATTTAAAAAATGTTGATTATGCTTCTAGATTTATGTCTAAAAGTTTGGATTCATGCTTTCTTCCTGAGTTTACCTTCCTTTTCCAAAAAAGAAAAGGACCTCCTTAACAGCAGAGCTTTCCAGCTTTGTGTTGTTTCCTTCACTTTCAGTATAATGTCAAAGTGCATGCCTTCCTACCTCCTGCATCCTGTGGCTTTGGATGCTGGCCTTGTGCAAAAATGCTCCTGCATCAAGTGTTCAGATACATCCAATACATGAAGGCAGCTTTCCCTAACCAAAGGATCTGCACTGTTATTGAGTCACAGGGTCAGCCAGGACTGTGAGGAGATGTTGGGATTGCTGCAATCAGAAATCGAGGCAATTTATTCTCACTTTCATCTCCAGGATATTTTAATTTGAACAGTATGGGTAGTTTCCTGCTATTTATGGAAGCCATTACAAAATTGAATGGGTATCTAGGCCTAGGACTTCTTAGGAGGTCGCTGGCTGTGGAGGTGGTGGCCCTATCAGTAGCAACGTTGTTGACCTCAGCTGTCAACAGCTCAGGTAGTAACAAACAGAGGCTTCTCTCCCATACTAACAAAGATTTTTGTGGATTGTTCCTACAGAACAGTATTTGTTCTAGTGGTGGGTATATTCCAAATCTGGTATAATTGTATGTGTGCTTGGGAATAGAAGACAGAAGCATGGATTCAGGAAATCTTAAGTGGTACAAAATACTCTCTGTGACCTCAGTGAGTAGATGGTCCTGTCATTAATACAGGATCCTGAGTTTATTGCAGGAGCAATCAAAAAGAAAAGATGGAAAGTGGAGAAAAATAAAAATCCTCATATTACCTGTATTCTTAACTTCTGGTGAAGAATTGGCCAATATTCATAACCAGGTTAGTAGAAATCAGCAATACAAAAGTGAAAAAAAAAGTTAATAACCTTTTAGTTAATAAACAGTTGTATATGTTTTATTTAAAGTGGGCTTTATCAGTGAAAATCTTTGAGAACCATTTTCCTAATTAATAAGGCAAGGTTCATATGATGGAACTGAAACTAGTTGCTACACTTTCTATCCATGAGTTTTTTGAATAAGGGAAAACCTCATTCATGTTGCTTTTGGGAAAATGACAATTTTAAAATTCCGTGTGCCATTAAAAGGAAGCACTTCTTCCACCAACCCCTTGCCCATGCACATTACTTATCAAAAATACAGAAACAAGAAAAATAAGACCTATCTGAGGTCAAAGAACCCCCATGAGAGGGACTTTAAATGAGGAAATATTGGATCAGCTCACAGTGTCTAGAAGATAAACAGGGAACAGAGATCAGTATGTATTTCAGTCCTGAACCATTTGCTTCACCTAGTAAAATGAATCATAACTGGGCAGATGAGAGGAACAACATGATAATGAAGTGCCTGATTTCATCACACTTTCTGTACTGTATTTCATCCTGCACACCATGTACACACAAAGAACAAGTTAGTAGGGGGTAATTATGACCTAGAGGGTCATGTTTTGTGGGCACAACATGAAAGGCTCTTTGATGCTAATAAGTAGTCCAAAAAATTTCCTACTTTGCCAGATAAATCTGGACACCTTTTAAATCCAAGTTTTCATTCCTTGACAGGTAAAATACTGGGCACCAGATAAATAATGCATGAATCACTCACATTATTTTGACATGTGTGAGACAGATTAAGATATGGAGGGAAAATTACTATGAATTAATATATTCGGTGCTCCATTGCATTCAAATAAGAGCTAGAAAGACCTTCCAGTTGTCTTAAGAGTATGAGTTACAACCCTGCTCTGAGAGCTTCTGGAGTAGGTGTCCCCTATAAATTCACTGTTTTCAATGTCTCAAAGAGGTTGGAATACACTACAGACAATGTAATAGTGGACTGTGTCACCTGTCTCTCTGAAGCTTTTTAAAAATTTCATTACTGTATTGAAGTTTTTGTGCTGAGCTGGTAAGCAGACATATTTGTTTGCTAATAGCTATGTCACTTGTCAAATCTCTGATGTGTGCTTTCTCCATTGCTTATCCTGTTGATTGTGTCTCTGGCCTTTTGTCAGAATGGAATATGATCTCTGACACTTGAGACAATTTCCTGTATAGCTGTCATCAGCCTTATTAACTTGACTGCTTTTTTTCACTCCAAAACATATCCATTTTCCTTGACTAAATTTGCATATGGGAAGGAAAGTACATGAATTAGATCCCTAGACTGAATCTTGGGCTCAGCTGACCCCACTGCTCTCCTTCATGACCAAGGTGTATTTTGATTGTGCATTTTCTAATATACTCACCTCTAGTATGTTTCAGAAGGTAGTTTAAACCAGTTTGGTGGAAGGCTCCAGCTAGAGCTCTTGGCTGGCCACAGCCTTTCTTCCTCTCTTCATACACCAAGGAGTGCTGGCAGAACTGTGACATGCTCTTAATTGTAAGAGTCCATTGTATATCTACAGGAGTCCTGTTCACACAGATTTTTGCAAAAGACAATGAAAGGCACGTCGAAGGATAAGATCATATTGTCATGCTGACTACAGATGAAGTACTGATGAACAAGGCTGTCCAATTTTGTATTCCTGGGAAAAGTGTCCAGGATTGAGGTGCAAAGGGCAAATTGTTTCAGCGGGATTTTTATGGTTTTTCCTTTGTTTTTGATAGTGAAAGTCAATACAGTTTCAACTCATGTTATCAGGGGATGATTAAGGCTTACATGCCATAAAGGAACAGCAAGTTTATGGGCAGATGTTTAAAGAAGCAACCCAGGGTGCCTAAACTACACACAGCATTTTTGATTGTGATGGGTGACTGCCCGTGTTCAAGCTCACAGCTTTTGGTAACCAGCTGCAGCCAAGAGGAAAGCTAACTCACAGTAACCTCCATGCCAGAGCACACACATGAGCAGGTAAGCTCTAGTAGTCATGCTGTAATTTCAGACCCTTGTTTACCACAAGACACTTGCACTGTGTGTGCCTGAGGACACCTGTAATAGATCTGAATTTGGTAATTTGCAGAGAAAACAGATGCGTTCGGTGTCCTGTGTGCAGAAATAAAGTTCTTATTTTTTAATGGAAACTGGTTTATATATAAATTAAATTGGTGCTTCTGCTTTAAATTTTGCTTGGTTAAACATATTTAGGTAGCTGTATATAATAAAAATATCATTGAACTCCTTTATTATATAATCTCAGGACCTGAAGTTAAAGCAATATTGTCCTCCAGGTATGGACGGATATTCTGCATCCAAAACAAAACAGTAATAATTCCTTTTGTGTCTTGAAGAATATTTGTCTGAATGAGATTTGTTTTCATAGCCTTTGCTTTGCGTCCCTTTGAACAAAAGTGTTTTGGAAAACAATGTTTCAATCTGGAAGAGAAACAATAGCATTTTGTGCAAAGTGGCATGATGTTTTAAAAACTGTATGGCCATACAGAAGCTGAAAATAAAAATAGTTTTACATTTACATAGTTCTAAAAAATTTGCTCCTAAGTGGAATTAAAATCCAATTACTTGTAGAATAAGAAATAAATGAGAAAAAGCCATATTATTATTTTTTGCCCATGGGCCAGTTCCCTGAAACTACACTGAACTCTCTCTTACGTTATACCGTGAAGTGAAAAGATTAAAGTAAGAAATGCAAGGAAAGACTGAGCAATTACACATGAACCAGATAGTAGCTGTCTGTTTCTCTATTTCCCATTACAGCTGGTGACTTTATCACCTCTTCCTTCCCAGCACTCTCTTCTGCTCTTAAAAAAATAAGCCACATCTTGTGCAACATTGTATAAATAATTTAAAATTATCACATTAAATATGGAACATTTGTTCATAACTTGTATTTATATTTGAAGTTTTCTGCTTCTGGTGCATTTCTGAAATAGAGCTTCTGTTTTTGACAGCTTCTTCTTTCAACAATAGCAGCTGGTAGAAGAAAAGATGTTATCTCTTCATGAACTTTTGCCAGCTTTTAAATATTTTTTTTAAATTAAATTATCTTTATTTGGGGCTCTGTATAATATACCCAACTCTTCCCTGGTTCAATATTCAAAACTAATCTGAATTCTTTCCTTTTCCCTCTTGGAGAAATATATGTGTTTATTAGCATGCCCAACTTTTGGAGAAGGGAATCTTTAGAAAGGAAACCTGGATGTGTGATGGGTCCAATATGATAGTATAAGGGGGGTAAGAGGAGCAAGGACACACATTGTCTATGCTCTTCTGAAAACTTCAAACCTCATATGTTAGCACTGCAGTTAAGCCCAGCTGACTTCTATTTCTCAAGAGCCATTTCTTATCTGGGCTATGGTGCTTCTTTTTACAGCTTGGAGTGTCTCTAGCATCACATGAGCTTGACACCACTGGCACCCCTTGTGAGTGGTGGTACCATCTCTGGAGGATGGGATGTCTTGCATATAAAATATGACTCATACAAAACCTCCTGGGAGAAAGGAACTTGCCTTAGAGCAGTGCTGCCAGAAAGTGGACCTGAATTTGCAGGGCACAAATACATCCAAGGACTCCATTGCTTGGAGCTTATTCACACATCAAACTTACTTGTGAGAATGAAGCTGCATGGATTCCTGTCTCTTTAGGTGAAGATAGAGGTGGGGAATGTGCAGAATCTCTAGCTGCAGTTGCTATGGAAACACACCAGTATTTCATTTTCTTGTCAAACTTTCATTTCCATTTTCAAAAATACAGCTAGTTACACTTTAAGAGAGTAAATGAAATTAAAAGTTTGGCTAACAGGGATTAGTTCTGTGTGGTATAGCAGGAGGGGAAGTGGCAGCATGCCAAACACCTCACAGGTTCAAATCCAGGGTTTCTGTCTGAGCTGTGAATAGGCTGAGATGAAATAAAAAAAATAAATTCTTTTTAAAAGAAAAAACATATGAAAAATCTATCAAAACACACTTCTCCAGCTTCACAGAAATATGTTGCCTGGCAAATAATTTTCAGCACTGTTTTTTGTTGCTCTTTTTAAAGACTTTTACAAAATTGGTAACCTCTTTAAAAAATACTCTTGCTATTATGTTAATACCATTTCTTTAGCAATTATATATTTGAGTAATTTCTTGGTACATTTTTGTGCTGCTTGAAGAAAAACTTCAGATATATTTCTTTATCCCTTTTGTGATCCTCTTCATTTCTCCAAAATTTCACTTTCTTTTCTTTTTTCCTTTTTTTTTTTATTCACTCTATTCTCCCCAGACTAATCTGGTTGTGCTATGCACTAAGAATCTCTGCTATGTTCTCAGTAAAGCTATTTCAGCAATGTAGCTTGTGATGAAATAATTAGTAATTTAGATGAACAGAGAAGACAAAATCGAAATGTAACATCATCAATTCTATTTATTTTTTTTTTATTTTTACGTCTTGATAACTGCTTTAAGAAGTGCTCTCAAAACCAGATCTATCTGCTGTGAGGGCCAAAGCAGGAGGACCTGGAAGAGACAAAGCAAGCAGCACATAGATGTTGAGGTGCCCAAATACCCTATGCAAGCAGTGAAATAGTCAAAACCTGTGGAAAGGCATTTTGGTGCCATGGGAAAGGTGTTGCCATGAGAAGCAGTGGGGACTGGTCACAGCCAGTCTGGAGGCTACTCCTTTATAGCATTGTTCAACATAGCCACCAAACCCCAATTTGAATGAAAGAACAAATGTTATTTAAATGAGCTGTATCAGGTAGTTTGAGGTGCTATTCACTACGTGTATCCATCATGGCTACTTGGAAACATTTTGCCTGGTTAAGTCTGACTTGGATTCAGATGATTTCCTCCTGTGCCTAAGGAAGGCTGAGAAATGAAGAGACTGTAAATCAAGAAACGAAGGCTTGTCAAGTTGGTATAAGACAGACTTCCTGGTAACATTGCAAATAGCCCAAAAAAATCGTAGACAAAAAAATTAAGAAAATAAGAGGAAGGAGGGGAGACCATAAGTAGGTGGCTGCAGTTGATTCACAGATGCCACATTATCACAGTGTAGGCTAATGTTTCAGGGAGCAGCTATATCTGTGTCTAGTTAATTGCTTCTCCAAGTGATGTTCCTTAAGGTTTCCCTTATGGTGTAGCTTATTTAGGAAGCAGAAGGCCATGGTAAAAGTCAAAAAAGTAGTGCTGAAAGCTGGATAGGGCAGGTGATGACTTACTGAAGCACTGATCATTGTAGGGCCATGGCTTGGGAGGTTGCAAAGGAGATAACTCAGATCTATATTAAAGCTCTTGGATAAATAGTATGAAATCTCTTATATCCTGAAAGTGGGAAAGAGTGTGAGGTTCTTAAACCAGCATGTCTTTTTAAACTTTTGACTTGCCCTTAGGTGGGTATGGATTTCTTTGGCACAATGAAAGGATAAATCCTAATGATTTAATGGACTAACTGGTCCTCCAAGGAGTCTATGCTTAGAGATAGTGGAGGAGAAGTGGAATTAGGCATCAGATGTAAAGAGCATCCTGATGCAGTTTGCATGTATAACCCCACTTTCTGAGTGTCTTTCTGCAGCATGCAGTACAGGGATCACTGCAGGCAGAAGGAAATTGCATATACAAGTTAATCACAGTTTTACTTTATTAGGAAGGTGAATGAACTCTCATATTATGTGAGATGTTTTCAAGTCCTCAGCTTCAGTAGAATCACTAAAGTTTGTTATATGAATTTAATTAACATGAAAATCTGAATATATCACTTGGGTTAGGAAATAATTATTAGGAGTAATTCTACACCATCACTTATGCATGAGTGCCCCAGAAGGAGGAGCAGAGGGGCTCTGAATCACAAGTGGCTATAATTTCTCTATCTACTTTCATATGAACTTTCAACAAGTACCCAGTTTCTGAAACTACAAGTTATCTTGTCTTAAACCCTTAAAAATGAACATAGCCAGGAGAAGGTCAGCTCATAATAGCAAAATTTAGCCAAAATTTCTAGTGGTGATAGAATATTCTATTGTGGAAGAGCATATTAAGATTCAGACTAACATTACCTTTGAGGTTTTCAGCAATTCTGTCTGCAAAATGGTTACAGCTAGGCCTATTCTCTCTCAGCAAATCACTGTTTATCTTTAAAGAAAATAAGCAAGTCTCAAACATACATCTAGAGATCTTATTATAATGAGTGCTTTCCAAAGCATGGCAATCCTGTTTTTTTAAGCTTTTAAGTGCTACGATTTCATACTTTTCCTCTTTCTATTTATGTGACTGAGGCAGACTGCTGCAAATTGTAAGCTGAAATTTGCAGAATATAGTAAATATACGTTGTACATCTGCTGATGAAAGCTTTCTGCAAACACCAGTAGAAAACACTGCAGCCTGTGCTGCCCAGCAGAGGGGAGGACAAGCTTCTATCTCAGCTGCCCAGTTATTGGGATAGAATAGCAAGGCTGTATAAAAGTACGCAATACTACCATATGAATATCTATTCATGCCAAGTGGATTTGCTTGTTGGAGAGGAGATTTGTGTTCTCAGTATGACTATTAAAAGGAAGACCATAACCACTTGCAGTTGCAGAAGCCTTGGGATTTTTTTACAGGAAAGAACGGGATGCTAGTTGCAGTATCTGCTCCAAATTTCAAAGTACAGAGTTCTTGATTGCAGGGCTAACATTTTGTGCTTTCTCTTGCATGATATATCCATTGTATAATATCATTAAGTTGTACGGGTAGATAAAGTAAAAAATGTCGATATTTTTTGAGCTCCCAAGGGTTTGGGCGCGAGAGTCAAGGACGTGTCCTTCATAGAAGTATAGTCAGTGCTCTGATTTATTGTTTATATAACACACACACATATCACATACTTTCTGAGTCCACGAATAGTACAGGAATATCATTGGTTAATGGCTAGGGTGTGCTTGCTTTACCACACAGCTGGATTGGTACTTTTCTCAAAACTATGCTCTTCTGTATCAATGTGTTTACCTGCTTCTCCTAACGGCTGCTACATTCTTTCTATTGTTTACTGCTCTTCTTGAAGCAGGCTTAAAGATACAGGGGCCCTGTTTCTTTTTCCATGGGCTAGGTTGTGCACATAAATTCTAAGTTCAAATTTTTCCCAACAGGTAGATAGGTTGTGCTTGTGCTCTTTCTCTGATTAATGGAGAGCTTGGGACTGTTTGGAGTCTGATCCACTGGCTATTTTGTTTATTTATGTTCATTCCACCACAATGGACTTCACTGGAAGCTGTGCTCACAGGACAAGTACAGAACTTAATATGTAAATCATTTATGGATCTGTTAGGCCAAGAAGCAGTATGTAAGTATAGGACCATCCCAGCTGTTCTCTGTATGTAAAGCTTGATTAAACCACAAGTGCACATGAAAATAGAACAATGGAACTAAAATAATGCCTCTCCAGCTCAGTTGCTTAACTAAGTTTGACACTTATTTTGTTGGATGTGAAGGACCAAAACATTTTCAGAAGTCTAGTTAGGTGAATTATTCCCCAAATTTAATATCTTTTCTACAAACTAATAAAAAAGAATTATTTGCTAAATTTTTGTCATTCCCAAAGAATCTACTTTGATCATTGATATTCATCATCTAAGCTCTGCTGCTTAAATTATTATGTTATTAGTCATAAAATATATTTTGATTACTTAGCTTGTTCAAAGACAAACCTAACATGTTAACATCTCAGAGTTTGCTTTCATTTAATACTCTGTAATATTTTCTTTATAGTCACTAACTGGGAAGTCAGTGATTTTCCAAACAAAAATTTATCTGTAAAGTTAACCAAAAATCATCCTAAACCACATAGGCACAAGCAAACTCAACATTTGTCCAGTTTATAGACACAGGCAAATTGTAGCCCACATATTCCACTGTTTACTGTGTCTATCTGCAATATCACTGCAGTGTAGCATACTGAAATCACTTTTAAAGTTTTCTTTTTAGCAATTCTTGAAAATGAAATCAGATGAAAGGACTTTCAGAATTAAAAAAAAAAGAATGAAAGGAATGTGACTAATCAAGATTGAAATGATCCCTTATTAAATGGTAGCACTGAACAGTAGGTTTATTTGTCAATTATACATGGAAATGCTGACTGTGAAATTACATATCGTAAATATGGAGGGACAAAAGTGATGCAGAAAAAAATAAGGAGAACTGAGAAAAACTGTTACCACAAACTTTTCTAGATTAAGTTGTGTTGTGAGAGGTATGATGCTGCATCCCAGTGTAATTATAACTCAAGGCCCTCAGAATTTCCCTATCTTAGTCCCCCACCTTCATCTAAAGTGGTCACTTAATAAAACCAGGTTATAGTCTGATTTTAGGGACTTAGACACAGAAAATCCTACCTCTGAAAATTACTCAGACCTTGGAATACTAGCAACTTAATATGAACAGTCAGTGCAGTCTGTAATAAAAATACTAATGTGACCCTGGGGTGCCTAAATAGGTGAGCAGTGAGGTGATTTTTCTGTTAGCATAGAGCAATACTTAGACTGGAATACTGAGTATAACTCTTCTGTCATCACTATAAAAGGATTTCGAAAATTTGGAGGGAAGGTTGAAAAAAAAATTTAAAAAAACCCATGTATTTCTGAGATCCAGGAGAAATGCCTCTGACAGCTTTGACAGTAGAGTTCTCTGTCTGCTAAAGGCAGTGAACTGTGATTCCTTCTTTGAGGTGTATAAATATTTTCACTGAAAGATGATATGAGGACCTAAAAGGCTACTTATTATGACCTACAAAGGCACATTGTGAACTCATGGCTAGAGTCTGCAACCTGAGGAACTCAGAGTAAACTTGAGCAGAATGAAAAATCAGTTTTTGATTGTGACAACTTTCAACAGGTAAAGCAAATGAGCAAGGGGAACACTAAAGGCATGTTGGTATAAATACATTTTCTGAGGAAAGCTTATAGATATCTGGACAAAAATTTTAAGCATAATAATAAAGACAAGTAAAAGGAAAATGACTGTAAAAAATATTAGGATATGTGCTTCCTAGATCACGTTGACTTTGAAATATAGAATTCTCAGACTTTAAGCTGCTTATAGAAATACTGTCCTTTGTTGCAAACTGATTTATTAGTCATTATAATTCAGTCACTCTAGTTTCTTAATCAACCAAATATTATTATGAGCAATGTAGATCCCATAAAGTGTTTTTACGTTGTGGGACATCAATCTGAACTTTACACAACTCAAGAGAAAAAAGTGCTATCATTTAAGTAGTACCTTTTAGCAGGTTTTTTTATGTTTTCTTCATGTGGTAGTCAGTTTGTTAATAACAGAAGCTCATTTAATAATGATGAAAGAATGATAAGTAGCTGAAAAACTGCAGCAGGTGAAAGTTTTAGCTAGGTCCATATGGCAGTTAACAATAAATCAGTTATTACTTTCCCCTCTGGTAGTTTTATACAGAGCAATAACTTGGACCAAATTAAAAATAATTCAGGTGTTCACAAGTGGAAGGGATGGAGCCATTCTTAATCATCATTTTTGTCATGCAAGCACCTCAGATATATCCAGTAAAGGCTGCATAAAGTGAAGAAACTACCCTGTAAGGTCCTGGAGCTAAGGTGGTCATACAGGGAAAGTACTCATATGTTCCTATGGACATAGCTAGGAGAGAGTACCACCCCACACTACTGACCATCCTTCTCCATTGCCACTGACTTCACTGACAGCAGGTTTTATTCCAAGCATGCTCTGAAATCTTAGTGCTGAAGATCAAGTGTGGATCACCATGGACTGAGATTTCTAAGAATTGGAATTAGCTCTCTGGCAGGCAGCATGTAAAATACTTTACAAAGTGCACAGTACTAAGAACACGCTGTTAGATGTCACATCATGCCACTGAAATCCATTGCTGCCCTGTTGCTGAGACATTTGGCCAAACCTGCGACAATAGTCCTAGAAGCTGGAGTATTTGATGAGTTATTTTATAGAGTTTCATGCAGGCACTACATTCTGAACAAGAGAAATGGTTCTTTGTTTTTCTCTCTAGAAAAGGGGGGTAAATCCCCCTGAAATACTGATTACTATGCAGATTAGACATCAATATGCATTAACAATTAATGGATTTATAAAAAACTCCCTGTTTATTATGTCTTGCAAATCTTACGCAGTAAAATATCAACTAATCTTCTTTCAACAGATGATAAGGAATAAATCTTTGCCACTGCTTTTCTTAGTTTACAGCAAAGAGCTTGGGTTCTTGCTGTCAACAACTTAGGAAATGGAAGAAACCCACTTAATCACTGCCAATGTAGCTATTTATTATGCAGCATGTAGAAAACATCTGTGAATATTCTCATCATTGCTTTTGAAATTACCTGTTATAAAGTAAGCTGCATAATTACTTCTTAAGATGATAAAGTGCTCAAGAATTCATATTATTCCTGGAAAATGTATCTCAAGAGTCTCCAGTCTTGGAGAAGGTTTTCTCCTATCTGACAAAATTACTTTATTAGAAGATCTGTTAGCATCTCTCAACTGTATCTTGTATGTTACTTTCTGGATTCATCTGTTTGAAGTCTAATGGCCACCATTAAGTCACCTTAATGAAAGTACCTGGGTCACTGCTGTAGTAGGTACCAAATGCAGTACAATGCAAGTATCGCGATATGGTATTATTATGTAAATAAGTACTGTATAGTGCCTTTCAAGTGCACTTCAAAAGATGTTGGAGGGAAAGCTGAGAAGACTTGAGAAGTAAGTACAGTGATATAAGGTGGAAGTTTGAAATGAGATACTCTTAAACATGTGCATATGCTGGCTTCTTGAAAATGCAGTACAGGTTGTCTAGGTGATGTTCTAAAGAAAAAGACCAAGCAGGTGAAAGTGCCATATCTCAAATAAGTGTGATTATTTTTAAGAGATTACTGTCTGATTCAGGGTGTTCAGAGAAAACTTATTGAAGAATTTCACTGTGAAAGCTCTCCAGAAAACAATTTTGTACAAACTCCAAGGGACAGAATGCCTTTAGGCATGATTTTATAGGGCATTTTGTCCCTAAAGTGGACTTTAGCTGAATGTAGGGTCATACTGTCTTGGTTTAATGACAATATGTTCAGAAGGTGAGATTTCTGAGATGAACCCTCCCTTCAATACAGACAAGGTTAAAATTATGAGGAGTGTGAATGAAGAAGGAAAAACTCTCAACTTTACTAAACCCACAAACAAACAAACAAACAAACAACAAACCCCCAGTGATAGCAGAAAACATTACCTAGCTACCCCCTAGGTAAAAACAAAACCTGGAAGGGTATTTCATCCAAAGAAAAGTCCTATCTGCCAAGGTGGTCGTGTGGGTTCCAGTGTAGCAAACCATGTGGAGTGACAGTAGTGGGGCTGGGCAGACTCAGCATGGTGCTGGGCTCAGTAGGCTCAGTCCATGGGTTGGAAGTGATTTGCGTAGGTGAGAGAGTGAAAAATGTTGTGGCTGAGACAGTGGGGGCTCCTGAGAGGACAATGTCTGAGCTGGCAGCAGTGGCTGATCCCAGTGGTGCAGCTTAGCTGGGGCTCAGGTGACCTTGGTCTGATGCAAGAATGGCTGTGGCTGAGATAGAAGACAGTGAGGCAGAACAGTCACTGGGAAAAGGGTCTGAGAGTCCATAGCGCTTCAGAAGGCGAAAACCAGGTACAAGGAGAAAGAGTTCCAGCATGTGTCTGCCTTTTATTTCCTGTCTCCTGAGTTTCTGGGATACTTCACTTCCGAGACCCTCCTTTCTGGCAGGTCCCGAATCACTGGGGGCAGTCTTCCTTGATCCAGCTCTGACAGTAGGTGCTCCCCCACACTCCAAATTACATGGTGGTATGAAAATCACTAAAAATCCTTCACATTTAACTAAAACTACAATACACATTTCAAATTATATCCAGAAGAATCTAATTAATTGAAGGTAGTGTTTTGACAGCATATTTTTGACCATATTTTTGAATATTCAGCAATTATTTTTATTCAGACACACTGAAGAGCTGAAGTGAAAAACTGAAATTTTATTTTGGTAACATACAACCACTCTCACCCAGCTACTTCCTTTAGTCAGTACCTGAGAGCTGAACTAATCATGTGCTGGCTATTTGCTGTTGACATTTTGCAGTGTTTGAGGGGGAAATATTGAAACTTTAAAGCTCAGAAGGGTCAGGGTGAACCTCAGCATGCGTTTCTGTAGTTATAAATTTCAAGAAATCACGTCTGGGGGGAAAACAGAATTGGATATGTGTTTTGTTGGTATTCCATAAGGAGGTAGATAACCCATCATACCATGACTGATTCAGCAGTCACCTCTTAGGGAATCATAGAATGATTTGGGTTGGATGGGACATTAAAGGTCACCTAGTTCAACCCCCCCAGTCATGTGCAGAGGGACGCCTTTCACTAGACCAGGTTGCTCAAAGCCCCATCCAACCTGTTCAGGGATGGAGCATCCACAGCTTCTCTGGGCAACCTCTAGTGCCTTACCACCCTCATTATAAAATAATTCCTTACTTGATCTAACCTAAATCTATCCTCTTTGAGTTTAAAGCCATTATCCTGTGTCTTATCACCACATGCCTTGGTAACAAGTCTCCATCTTTATTTAACCACCATTTATCTATTGTGAGGTGCAATAAGGTCCCCCCAGGGCCTTCTCTTCTCCAGGCTGAACAAACCCAACTCTCAGCTTTTCTTCACTGGGAAAAGTGTTTCAGCCCTCTGATCACTTTTTTGGCACTCATCTGGACCAGCTCTAATAGGTTCCTGTCTTTCTTGTGCTGATTGTCAGTGGATAATAATAATATTGGCAATTAAAATTCTTACTGTTGTATAAAACTATACTTTTGTCATTATAATTCTAAACATTTTGGAAAAATATTGATTTTAATTACATCAATAGGCACATAACTGCCTGAATGCCAAATATTCTCTATTCATCCTCCCTCCCACCATCCACAAATTTCAAGATATAAGTAATAGGATACAAAATATTTAATAGATTTTATTTTTCCCTACAATATTCCAAGGTCCTTAGGCTAGTGTTCTGAAAAACACAACACCAAAGTGCTATGCTGGCACTCTAAGTAACAGCAGTAAATGGAATAGTGTTCATGCCTGGGAAAGATTCACTTTCTAATATTCTATTCATCCTTAAGTGTAATTCATCAATATTTTGTCCATTTAAAAAATCAGATTAAAACCACATTAAAATTATTTTATAGTGTCAATTGGCTTACTGAAAGTGGTATTTTCTATACACCATCATTTTAATGCTCAGGTTTTCCTATTGTAATAATTCGGTATGTTTCTTCGTTAAGATCTGAAGTTTTATTTAAAGAAGACTTGGTTTTTACTTCAACAAAAGGGTGTAATTGAGACTGAAGAAAACATTTTATTAATTATATCTAATATTTTCCCCTAATTAATTCATGTACATGGCATATATCTTCAGACTTTTCTTATAAATAGAAACTTAAAAATAATCTTTAAAGATGGATTTTTTAAAAAAAAACAAAAACATTTTCTTTGCAGGACAGAAGGCTGACAGTATTTGGGACAAATTTAACAAAACTAGATTATAGGGTTTTATCTTTTCAGCTAAAAGCAAGTTCAACAAAATATCTTTTGGTTTTATTTCCATCTTTCAATGAAACCCTCATTTCCACTGTCGTTCTTCCAGCTAGAGAATGGAGCAAATCATAATCAAGATAGTAATGAAAACTCTAAAGTCTCTGAGCCACTCATTTATCATGAGAACTGCTACATCCTAACCCAATTCCTCAGCAGTTCAGATGAAGTTTTCTTCTTGCCAAGATCCATGAACACCATTAACTTTTATGTATTCCTTGCCACCTTAAGCTAACTTCTGTCTGTCTACACTGCTAATTCACATTTGCCTTCCACTCTCTGTGCAGGGAAATAAGTGATCTGTGACTTTCTTACTGCCCTGATGTCGCAGGTTTGGCCTAGCTGTTGCCAACCCTGGACTGGCCCCCCTTCCCCCTCCCAGAACCTTCCCAGCAAAGGAAAGGAAAAAAAACTGAAAAGAAACGCACTCTAAAAAAACTGAACTGAATAAAAAGAATAAATTATATTTACTAACATTTACAAACCACACTGTATACACAATACATAGGATCCCACCCCCAGGGGAGAGGGGAAGGGAGAAAAGGGGATTGATTAGTCGGAAAATAGGGAAGACACCAACCCAACCCAAAGAAACCGAATGAATCAAAACAAACACAATTAAAAACCTCAAGGAAGGGGAACAAGAATGAAACAATCTCACCCAGGACAGGAGAAACACCAGGGACCGGAGGGACCAGACTTCCACCACCTCCCTCCAGCTCCTCAGCCAAGGAAGGGAAGCAACAACCTCTAAACCACTCCCCCACTGCTACGTGGAAGACCCATGTGGAATACTTGTAACTTCCTTAGATACAATGGTTACTGAGGAAGCCATGGGTCAAACCATTACACCTGATGAGATTTCTGATCCTGCCTTTCAAATCATGGCTAGACTTCATGAACGAGGATTTGGGAAGGGCCTAACCCATGCTTGTTGTAAGGGTGCTGGTGGCTAAAAAGGTCAATGAGGGTTAGGTATGTCCAGTTGCAAAAGGGACAGCAGAACATCTCCTTAGGTGATATTGGTAAGGAACGGTTATTTCCATGTTGTCTTTTCTCCTCGAGACTGACTCTGTGTGTGTTCTCAAAGGAAGCAGCACAGTCATGAATGGTGTGTCTCCATGAATCCCAACTGGAGGCCCTTGCTTACCTCTCCTCATTTTTTTCTTTTTTAAGAAAACAGCTGATGTTAAACATACAATTATATGAATACATTTATTAACAAAAAGAAAGAAGAAGCAAGCCTCTGCTGAGGCACCTGGGCTATATTGTGTATCCACAAATTTTCCTGGAAGAATCTCATTATAATTATCTATGAGTTGGTTTTTTTTAATTTATTTCCATTTTTCATAAAAATTCCTTAGTATCCTTGAGCTACTGTTGTACTTTTGAACTATAATGTAAACAGAGAATGCCTCAGGTCTTACTTGTAGATTATTTGTCATTTGTACAGCAGGGTTCCTTCTCAGATATTCAAAAGCCAAATTCTTGCTCCCCAGGAGCATTAATGTGTACATTTTATCACAGATAAATTTAATAGATTGCCTTTGATAAAACAGCAACATCTGAAATGGAAAGTTATCATCTAATAAGAATGGCTGTTGCCTTTATGAAAAAGGTGAACCCTGTATACACATCAGCCTTGGTAAATGGATTTACTCACTGAAATAGCAGGAGTCATGACCAAGTGAAAAAAAGTGATCTGGATGTGTTCAGGAGAAACTTGCCTGTGATGGGAGCTTTTTTCACGCTTTACCGTTAAACTGAGATTCCATATGTTCACAGGGAAATGTAAGATTGTTCAGGAAATATACTCTGAAAGATGTGGAGATCAGATGAACTAAATAAAGTGTGTCAGACTTCTGTGTAAATTTCTCTGTCAGATATTAAAAAAAAAAATTGTTTTCTGCCTGGAAGCTAAATTTTGCTCCAGTGATTAGTTCCAGTGACTAGGCAAAAGTTAGTTTCACCAATTTGGACTATAAGGTCCTTAAGGGAAGAGATAGAAGGACTTGAAAACCTGCTGGATCTGTGACAGAATAAATAATTGCAACACTCTGGGGCAGCACACCAGGAATGTAATTGAATGCATCAACTTATCTCAGAAAGGATGATAGGAGTCCTTAAGAAGATAATACTTTTCAGATACACCTGTCAGAATTTCTAGAACAGTAAGATTGCCCCTGACTGTGACTTGCCCTTTACAGATAAAAGTATATGTATGAATTCTGCTGAAAGTGGTTTCAACATTTATGCCTTTATATTTTAGAAAATTCACCATAGGAGAAGCTATCAAAGTCAGAATCAGAAGCAATTAGCTAAGATGTTGCAATTCAGCCTGCTCATAAGTCAGCTCCGTGTGCTTTGATGTTGATACTGTGAGCCATTTTTTAAACTTCTTCTCCTTAAACTAATGGATACATTTTGTATATTATTTGAGAGTTGTTAGTAACTTATATTCATATTGCCTGAAAGACATATTCTGTACACAATCACATTAAATAATTTGATTGGAAAAATGAACAGAACAAAACAGAGACAGAAGATGAAGGTTGAAAATGCAAAGGAAAGGAAAGGAGGGACTGGAAGGAGCACAAACTAAGAAGGGGAGAAGGAAAAGTAAAACTGAAGAAAATAAAGAGGTGAAGAAAAACAAGATCAGATTCTTAGTAAGAGAGAAAGAAAAAGTGGTCCAAGCAGAGTCAGTGAAATAAAATGGGAAAGTTGAGGGAAAACACATGGGAAAAATCTGAAAAGGTATGTAAAGGGACAGAAAATGATTAAACATCTTATTTAAAACAACTTTCATATGAAAGCTGCAAATGTAGTAATGTTTTGCACCAATTCAGTTGAGTGACTTCTAGGCTAAAAAGACCGGTATGATAACCTTGATAAAAAAAGAAAAATATCTTAATTTAAAATACTTGCAGTAGAAGCTCCCATGAAAGTATTGGCAATTTTTGTTCCAGAGGTTTGTTACACTTATTTCTACATCTCTTTCAACCTGAAATGACATAATGTCATCTCAAAGCCCTATCAAGCAGGATGAAGTGTTCTGTCAAATTTCTGTCCTTATAAGGTATGATGCCTCAGAGGGTTTTTGATTTTTTCTAATTTTATAGATTTAGACTTAACTGTAATTGTAGTGAAGATGCAGACTTTAGTGTGTTAATATTTCTAGCAGCTTAAGTTCAATGTTTATGTATTCTAACCCCTATCCCATATCAATGCCTAAAATTCCATTAAGCTATTTAGTCTTCTTTTCAAGGTAGAAAGCTGAATAATATCTTAAAACCTGCAATGTGAGACATAAACATGGACATACTGACCTCAAAACCAGAACACTGGAAGACCTGCAAGTGCCCTACGTGTGCTGAGGAAGACGAAGATGATAAAAATAGGGTTCCACTCTCCCTCAGACTCAATTCCTGATGGGGTGTGCTGGAGGCAGGACGGGGCTGGACCGAGGAGATGTGTGAACTGGGAATTGGGTGGACAATATTATAAAACCCATGGAAATCAAGGTTTGAGCATGCATGTTGATATGTATTCCTATGGGCCTTAGACCTGGACATTAAAGGACCTTTTTGTCTTATCCCACACTAAGATGGCTAAGAGTCCTGTTTTCTGCGGTCTCTCAAGGCATCAGGTACTAAGGCTTAGATGAAGTAATTCCTATGACAAGAAAAATGGTTCAACTTTTCTGGGTCTTGTTTTAAGGCAAGTTTTAAGACCTGTTTTGTAGTCACTTGCCTTTGCTTTCATCTTGCCTGTTTAATTCCCTTCTTCAGATGGAGACAGTAGTCTGGTAGCAGAAAGAGAAGACAGTCTCTTGGTATTTTTACTAAGCATCTCCCAGCTTAGACACCTAGAGACATCACTAATCTTTCAGGAAAGGATTTAGATGTAGCAGCACTATGTCTCTAAGATTTGAGTTATAAGCTTCCAGCAACTGTGGCTGTTGACCAAGCAAGTTGAGGGAGAGGCAGATCACGTTCAGTTCCATGTGCATTTGTATGCAAAGCTGCCTTCTCAATCCTTTACCTAGATATTAATATTAGCAATATGGCATCTAGACTTTATGCCTGAATTAGATGCCTTTTCACTTAAGTGTTCTATGGCATTGACACTGCTCTCTTTGTCAATAAACTTTGGATTTCACAATCAATTAGTCAAATTAGTTTGACCACAACTTTCTTTTTTTTTCTTCCCATAAGGTCTTGCAAATCTTTAACTGTAACTTTCCTTCAATGTATTCAGCTGGTTGGCTTCAGCCATTCCATTTATTTTGGTCAGAATCGTCTGATATCTGTCAGAAAGACATAAAATTATTCCCCTCAGTCTAGTTAGCCTCTAAAATGAATGCTTCAATTGTCACATATTTCCAGTGCTTTGAGTTCTCCAGAAGGTTTAAAACCTACTGAAAATCCCTGATCCTGACTCAGAAATTTCACTGACTGCCACTTCAAAGTTCCTTTATGGGCTCTCATACCCATTCTTAGTCATCAGAGCTTTTATATCCTGCTGCATTACTATTAAATTTCTTTCTTTTTTTTTCCTAGTATTTGTGTCAAACACTTGTGTCTGTCTTTCATTTAACTGCTGGTTTTACAATATCTATTTGTGTAGCCATTAACACTGATTGAATGTCTTTCTCTCAAATATAAGTGTTTTTGTTATCTTTAGCTTCATTTGCCTTAGAGTTTGCCTTTTCAGCTTTTGTATGTGTATATGAATTCACTGCAGCTATGAGACTTCAAAAAATCTGATTTTAATTCCCAGTTAAGTAGATTAAGAAACTGCTATCTTGTAAAGTCTGCATATGTTCACATTCTGATCACCACCACTATCCTCTTTCTCCATGGTAAATTCTTCACTTAATTATGTTTTTTGCTGCAAAAAAAGTGTATTTTTTTGGTAGCAGGATTATTTTTATAACTCCCTTGTCATGCACTCCCTTTATAGAAGAACTAGACCTGATCTTTCAGCTGAATTTCATAGAAAAATAAGGATGGGAAATGGCTCATCTTTGTGAGCTGAACAGCAAAACACACAATGCCTATGAAAACAAACCTGTGTATTAAACGTCCTTTAGCATAGCAAAATCCTGGACAATTTTCAAGTTAGAAAAATAAGGAATAATCTGCTTCTCCATGGAAACCTTACTGACAAAAGTACCCAAGTCATGAGAGGTAAACAAAGGTTCTTGGGCTTGCATGACAGTGGTCTTCTGTATGTGTGGTCCACAGGTGAATATGGGACCTATTTTTGTTTAACCTCCCTTAAAAACACTGTGATGCCACTCAGTGAAATGTGTGTTTTGAGGCTAGAGTGAGAAGGGTAGGAGCACGTGGGATAAGCTGCCCTCTGCACTTTGATAGCAGCTTGCTCCTCACCTGCAGGACAGAAAATTTGCTCTGTGTGTTACTTTTGACTACAAGAAAAGTTGAAGGCAAGTCACTTGCAGCATAAAGTGCTCTTTGCACATGTTCTTGTTAATAGATCCCCTGAGGCAAATTAGAGTTGTGATAAGCATAGATGTGATTCATGTCAGTAAAACAAAGGAGTTACTGTGGCCCCTATAGAAACATGGAAAGAAACATATGGTCAGTCAATTAAGCTCAAAGGTCCGACTTACACCCACATGAAGAAATAAACAAGATGGTGTCAAATCACTTTATTCCCTACAATCTTGTCAGGAAATATATGAATTATAACAGGAAAGTTGAAGGAATAAGGTGTTTTCTACACCGTTATCGGAAAAGAACGGAATTTATGGTGGGGGTTATTTCCTGGATTGTAAAAGTAGCTTGGCTGTAGTTATATAAATGAGTAAAATGAATATGTGTGTAGTAACTAGATAAATGTCAGATTTACACTGTGTTCGGTGTGTGAGAGGCCGAGGAAGATCGTGTCATGCACCCGGCGCCGAAATTTGCTTTTACCATATAACAAGCTTTAATTTGAAACCCACAAGGGTTGAGACTTTGTTTCTTGCAGGTTGATACAACAGTGAATGATGGGTGTTTGTAAATAAACATATGTAGGGTTTATTGTAGAACAATTTAGTTGCAATGGAAAGCACCTCTGTAGCCATTTTGGTTATTATTATTGATAGTAATATAGCAATATGAAAGCATAAAATAACACTTAAGAAAATGCATACAGGAAAAGAAAGAGAAAGGATAAAAGTATATCACCACCCTTAGATCTCATGACAAGACTTGATGTTTGTTGGTCAAAGTGATGTTCTTGATCCATCAGGGGTGGGGGAAGAAGCCCATGAAACAGAGTCTGATGGGTTAATAAATGCTTAGGTTCAGATGGGAAGCCCTGGTGCCTCCCCTATGAGGGGTGGAGCTCTCAGTCTTTGTCGGAAGACCTCAAAGATCAGTCTGGATGGATGTGCTCTGGAGGTCTTTGGTGGTTTATGACACCTTCTAAGAAATGACAGCTGCCTCTCTTGTCAGCACAGTTGAGCCAGTAAAACCCCAGCAGACCTTCATGGGGCCTTGAGAGGGGTGGAGGGTGGTGATGGGGTGGTTTTGCAACTGAGCAGAGAACGATTACCATGAAAAAGAGCACCATCCCCTCTTGCAGGGTCTGCTTCTTGTCAGCCTCAAAGCCTGGATTCAGCAATGCACCCTGACACCTACACAAATGGACAAATGTTTTGAGTCCTTAACCATTAACAGTCTAGTCTCCCACAGCAAGGCAAACCTGAGGCAATTTTAAACTTCTGCTGTGAGATACACAAAATGAGACATGAGAAACTTTGATGTTTTCTTCTTTTTCTTTGCAACATCAGTGTCAAAGTCTGCTGATGTTCTAAATTATAGTTTTACAGAGAAAACTTATTGGTGCTTATATTAATTTTCAATTTATTTGTGGTTTTGAAAAAAAAATCCCTACAAAACCAACCCACAAATAAAGAGGTAGATTATAAATTAAAGGTTCCTGTGACTTGATATTGCCTATCTAAGAGTAATATCCTCGCTGATGAATCTCACACGCAATTACAGAATGTAATTGCATTCACAGATGAAGGTCCACTCTGCAGGAAACAAGATATAGGCCTCATCTCCTCCCTCAAATTCCAGAACAACTGTTCAGTGACAGACTAAGATGGACTGACCAGGCCTTCATGTCTGTGTAGCAGTTTTCATCTACACAGTGTGGGCTTTCAGTTCTTCCAGAACTAGAAACACTGGTGCCAGTTAACTATTGTTTCTTGACAGGTTTGCCTGCAAAGTGAGATCAATAGAATATAGCAAGAAAGTTTCATGCCTGAATGGATATGCATCAAGTAACTTTTAGATGTACATCAAGTACTCATGGACATTAAACTGCTGACAGAATAGATAGGATGACACTGTAGGTCATCTGGCTTTGATAAATAAGCAGACCAATGATAGCTGTTGGCCAGAGCAATTCATTCAGTCAAGGTCTTTCTGCCAGAAGCTCAGCAATCTGTCACTTGATGAGAAGGCCTTGATCACCAGATGAAGCTGATTAGGCAATCATCTGACAAGGTTATAAAAGTGCCTCCTCCTTTAGTAAAGCTATCAGATGCAACAAGTGGGAGAAGAACAGCAGAGCTGATGTAGAGACTGCTGTTAACCTTTACCTGGTGAAGTGTCTTTGGAGTGGGTGGAAAAGAGAAAGGCAGAATAGTCAGAGATGTGTTTAGCTTCTGTTTCACTACTTACTCTTTCCTGTCCCTCTTAAGGAAAGAATAGCTTTCCAGAAATTCTATGCAAAACATATCTGTGTGATGTGTTTTACCTCCTATGTGTCTGAGAAGGTAACCTGTGAATCTACAGTTCCTCGAGATTCATGCTATGGGTTCCCCAGTGTCAATGCTGGACCTTAATCACATCATGGAGCTTTGGGCATCAGACAGGAAGAGCACCCCACCTGTGCAAGCTTAGGTGCTTTCACGTGGTTATAAGGCCTGACTTCTCTAATTAAAAAAAAAAAAAAATTCAGATGCACTTTGTCTGTGATTTAACTCCCACCAATGTCTCCTCTCATTAGCTTAAGAGTATCGAAAAGAATGTCTTCATTGGGATTTAGCCTTGTTTGACTTCACTGTGAAAATGCATTTGCTTTTTAATTGGAAAGAGTGCTTGGTTTTGGATCCCTTTCTCACAGTCAGCTGACAATAAATATAAGGACTCTTTCAGCTGGAAAATAGGATGTTTCCCTGAAATGAGCATGGTTGCAGCAGTTTGGATCCCTTTGTGGATACTGAATTGTTTTCACCTAGATTGCACTTCATAGTAACATCACTGAGAGAAACATTAAAGTTTAGCTTGTATCACTAAAAGAACAGCATTTGTGACTATCCCTGAATAAAACACTGCGCTGAAAGTATATCAGTAACTTGGCAGCCTTGGAAGAGCTAAGCCAAAAATACAGCAGCAGATGTCCCGTTGATCAACATGTACTTATTCATAGCTGCAGATCTGACATTTAGTACAGAAATAACCATTTCCCAGTTCATTCACAATTACATGGAGGAGTTGAGTAAACTTTGAAATGTGTGCTTAAAAATAAGCTCCCTTACCCCCAGAGTGCAGCATTTCTGATAAGCAATTAATTGAAAATTAAGTTCTGCATCTTGAAAATATGACAATTTTGCAGGAACCGACCATTATCCATATCCTGGGTTACTTCCATGGTTGTGTCATTTGCTTAAGCAGTCACTGTTTTGAATATGGTTCATGTGTGTTCTGGGATCAGTACCTTCTTGAATGCCACACAAGGAAAAGTAAGTTGCATTTTTGTGCAGAAGCACTGAGCAAAATTGTGGAATATCAGAATTGAAATATACTCTTGTTATTACAAGCATACTTTTCATTAACTGTCCTTTCCTTTGCACAGGGATTTTTTTTCAGTCACTGGGCATCTTGTTCTTTCTACTTGCTGATCACAACTTTGCTTCTTGCATATGACTTCTCTTTTTGCAAATCTATTTCAGAAACATTTATCTCCCCAAAATAACTGTTTTCTTACTTATTGGGCTGTAGTGTTTATTGCTTTGTCCATTGTTTCTACTTTGTCTTTATTTCTCTTGAAAATACATGTTGGTCCATTGTTGAAAGGGGAGGGCAGGACTACAAAGTACAGTTAATTTATTTGGTCAGAATTCCCTGTTAAACATTTCTCTCTGCCATGGAAGTATCAGTTTGTACAAGAAAAGTACAGGCTGTGTGATGATGAAGACATGAACATGGGCCCAGTGTTATCCAAGAGATAAGCAGGAATTACTTTACCAAAGCTGCTAAAGGAACAGTCCATTGCCTATTCTCCAATTTTCTTTTTTTAATGAAGTCCCTGATAAAAACACAGAAGACCATGTAAGATTTTTATATAGTTCTTCTTTTTTGTTGTTGTTGTCTTTTTTTTCAGACAACTAACCCTTAACCCAAAATATGTTTATGCATGAGACAGTTTATGCATCTGACAGCAGAACTCACAGCTACTTAGTACAAATGAGGGGCAGATCACATTAAAGTCAGTAGGGCTGTGGTATTCAAGCTCCTCAGTTTTTATGCATAAATTCCTATAACACCCTAATGTTAACGTCCAAGTACTGAGACTTTACTTAATCATTTTTGTTTCAAAAGATTAAATCTGTTCCCAGCTTAGCTAAACTTCAAAATCCTTAAGATACTCTTTTTACCTCCAGGACTTGAAGGATAACTAACTTAGTTCCAGTAACTCAAGGACAATGATAAGCTGTTTCAAAGACTCTGTGTGTGACAGTGCAGAAAATGCCTCTATTCTGTCAGTTCCAACACCATCTGCTTGTCTGGAAAATGAAAAACAGCCTTCAAATGTATTAAGAAATTATGAAAATACTTTGGGTAAAGAAGGATAAACAATGGATTCAGAGTACAGTCATATCAGAGTGTTTGCTCTAGAGGGCTGTCTTAGTGTCCAAAGTCTTAATCAAATCTGCTGTTACAATTTATGTTCAATGCCTGTGCAATATATGCACTACAAAAAAAAAGTGCAAAATTATTTGACAGATAAGTCACTTTGTTCTTAGTAAGCAGGTAACATATAGACATAGAGAATCTGACCATAATAGGTTCTGGTATCTATACACATTTCTTAGCTTTTAACCTGTAAGACACTGTTTTCTCATGAGACATTTTAAAGGCTGAAGCATGTATGTATCACAACAGAAGATTACCATAAAGAATGAGACAATATGATTAAATGATAGCAAAGGTTACTGTGTAACCAGGAGTCCTGATATCCTTATTTATGTGAAGTATTTGTTTTATGGAAAACCATTTTGTTGACCTATCTTTTTCAGTCTTTCCAGACCAAATGATGTTATCAGGTATTTATCTTTCCTCATCAGAGGCATTATTCAAAGCTAACTTCATTTTCCCTCTGCAAAGCTTCTGTCTTTTTCTGAATTAACCCATCATCCTGTCATTGACTTGGATATATTTTTTACTTTGCATTTTTCATTTATCTCTGAAGTCCATTTCCTTTTGTTTGTTATGACTGACTTTTTTGGTGCTGTTTCTTCAGCATTTCTGCCTTACTTCACTCACCCTTTTTTAGGTGATGGTTTCAGTGGCCAGTTCTAGAATCAATCAGAACCTCTTTTGCTATCAACCTAGATATTTATTTTTCTATTTGTTTGAAATTTCTTGAATAACTTTAAAAGAATGCACTGATGACTCCCATCTTCCTGGTTTACCCCAAATGTGTTTCTTTTATCTCTCCTTCAGTCTTACTTCAGTCGAGGCTTTCTACAGCCCTGTTATGTAGAGCCTCTATGGTGCAGTATGTTATGTGAAGCATGGCAGTGGAATGAGGGAACATTAAATTTAGGGTTTGTTTGAAGCTATTTGTTCCAATTGCATGTGACAGATTCAGGTCTAGAGAAAGGCAGCACTTGTACTTTACAGCATTGGCTCATGTTCTGAGCCCTTTTTCTGCCTCTGCATAGCAAGTATGTGCATTGTCATATTCTTCAGGCTGTTGTAGAGCTACAGAACAGCTGTGTGTTCATAGACAATGTGTGTGTTTGCTTTGGGTGTGCATTGAAGCATTCCATTCCATGTGCATTTAATTTATGTGGTGTCTCCATCTGCATGGGATCCAGAGTCTGTACAAGCCTCCATAAGCAGCTTTCCTTTAAAAAGAGAAATGGTGCCCATTTCCTTCAGAGTGCCATCTCCTAGGAAGCAGAAGGCCAAGATAAAATATCTTTCTCTGGAAATGTCAAATCTCATTTCTTTTGCATTCAGGACAGCAGCATGTCTGTTGGCACAGATGAGGAGAGAATCTGCTTTCCTTTGAAAGTCTTCTGGGAATATGACATTGTTTGGTACAGAGGGGAAAAAGTAAAGGAAGACTGCCTGCATTACACACTCGTCTTGGAGAGGAGATTTGTAGGTGTTATTACCTGCTCTTATTAAAATTTCTGTCTTTTCATCCATTGACTGAGAGGAGAAATTCCCTTTCCCTAGTTTTTGAGGATTAAAAGCATTGGCTTTTGTTTATGCTTTGCTTTTTACTGTTATGGCTCACTACTTAGGAGTATTCAATCAGCTTCCACTCTATTATCCACAGCACCCAAGGGGAGAAATTGCAACTACTTGTATTCAGTTAATGAGTGCTTTTGACATGGTGGTTGCCATAACCTAACAAACAGACTAGGCATGAGAGCAGCAAGATTCAGCTTGTGCACAACAAAGGCAGAAGACAGTTTTGAGCAACAACAGTTAGCCTGAGGCTTGCATGTCCTTCATAGGATACCCTTGGCTGCAGTCCTCTGTATGCAGACTGCAGATCTGTGGGACCATGGGAAGTTTTCTCCTGGCTTGCTTTCAGTGGCAATGAAGGTACAGAAGGGAAAATTATTATGTAGTGGGATTTTGCCCAAGCATGGGATGAGAGGGATTCTGGGGCATGCATCCAGGGCCTTGAGGCTGGGGTGCACTCAATGGTCACAGCTATAAATGAAAGAGGAGAACAGCGGGCTACAGCTGTGGCATGCTGCATTCAGTGAAAAAAATCTTAATTTTTAATAGAATGTAAATCTCAACACATTTTGGTACTCAGCTTCTCATCATCTAATGACAGTTGTTTGGGGAAAGACAGCTTGTTCTGACCTGCCCTGACCTACTGGTCCTGTTTATGTTTTCAAGTAGGAATTAAAATCTGTGTGTGCCTGTGATGTTATGCTCCCTGTGTATTTCCCTTTTCCTGTAAATAAGCTCACAGTTAGGCAGGCAATGGAAGCCCTCTCTTCTGAGGCTTTCTGTATGCTTGTGTCACACAGAGTAGTGTTGGTACTCTCCCATTTTTCTCTCCCATTACAATAACACAGTGGCAAGTTCAAAAGTTGAGACTGAGTTCTGTTGAATAAAAGGCATCATGGGTCCCACAACTGATGATATTTTTATATGACTGGCATATATCAGTCCTGTGAATTGTGCCACTTTCTGTCATCTTTGAGGGACAAATATTTCCATGTTCAAGATAACAGTAGTAAACCTGTAAGCCTGCTTACCCTGTTAAATGGAGCTGCATGTATTTCCACTTTACTGGAAAGCCATGTTTTCTCCCAGGATGTGCAAAATAATTCTGTTTTAACTTTTTTTCCACAAAATACTAGCACATACCTAAGCTTACCTGCTCACTGTAAAGTCTGTGTTTGGTGACTTACTGTCATCCTTTTCTGTTCCTGTGAGAAGTGCAAACTTAAACACCTACAGCTTAGTCCTTGTACTCTGTTATCCTCAGTTGGCCAGAATATTTGCTGTCATTCACACCACCTCACTTTGCACATTATTTGTGAGGATATACATATAAATTGCACATTGAACAAAGTTTTGAGAGAAGGATAGATGATAAACAAAAGAAACAAACTGAGTTGAAAAGTCTGCTTTCATTATGTCACTAGCAAAAGTTTATGGAAAAAAGTGAAAGAAGTGTATAAACAGGTTTCTTTCCAAGATCCACTCCTACTGACACAGCTTTTTAAGCCTTAGAGAAAAAGCAGTCTGGCCTGTCTTGAGTTGCAGCTGTAATCACAACTAAAAATGGCTGTTTAAAAATCAGTTCCAGGAAATTTTCACATATTTGGAAAGGAAGGATAATTCTCTTTTATGCTTTTACATTGCATGGGAGTAAAACTGAAATATGAACAAGCAAGCAATATATAACACTTCATAATGTTGACCTGAAAATATCTGAGAATATGGGGATGCTGTGTCACCCAAAAGAAAAATCTGCTTCCACAAAAGAGATAAAGAAATGCAAAACCAAAGATAAATAAACAGAGCTTTCTCACAAAGATCTCCAAGTGTCTGAGGGAGCTGGATGCTTGTAGTGTGTGATTCTGCTCCAAGAAGAACGAAAAAATCAAAGGACATAAAGCGAGCAAGCAAATGTTCTGCAGTACCAGAGAGAATGAATGAAGGGCATTTATAATTTGTCTTCTGAGCCAAGTGAGACAAGAGCTCCTGGAAATGATGCATATCAATACTGATGGGAGAATTTCAGAGGATATCTTAAAGATCAGAGGTCTTTTCAGAGAGGAAGAAAGGGTGGCATTTTGTGACATGTAGTTTTGATTCACTGAGAATGGTTTCTCTGAAATCATTTCATATTTCCTCCTTTCAAATAGTATTTATTAATAAATAGCATTGGTACTGTTAATTTCTGGTGCTTCCTAACTATAAAGGAGAGAAAAGAAGAAAATGTGCGCATGATACTGATTTCTGTAAATAAGACACTTTGACAAGTGTTAGAACTGACATAAATTTACACATGATTATATTTGGAGTCTTTTAAGTGAAATGATGAAGTAGGACACTCATGCCGTTGTCAACATGATAAGGTTTCTATCTGACAAGCAATAAAATGTACATGGATTAATTTCCTATAAATAATTTTCCTAGCTGCTTCATCTGGATTCTTTATAACTTAATCAGATTTAAAATAGACTGTAGGCTTCAGGTACTGTATATTCTCTTCTAAAGAGATTTCAGTTAAGAGATCAGGATCTAAAAAAAAAAAAAGCAAAAAGAAAAAGGAAATTGAAAACCAGATGAGGTTTTGATTATAGTTGCAATCCAAGGGAAACTCTTTTTCTCCTGTCTTTACTGGTCAACTTAACCTTCTATTCAAGTTGGCAGCAATCATAGGGCCTATGGGTGAGGTGTTCTCTTTTTCAGTAATAAATATTTATCTTCTGGGTTGCCAGCAATGAAGACAAAGCCAGACTCTTGGAGGTTCACATTGGGAGGACAAGAAGGAGCAGATACAACCTGGGACACAGGATTTCTTACCTCCCCTTTCCCTGAGAATGATATCCTCCATCTTCAGGTCTTTTCAAAATGCAGCTGTAGAATATCTTGTGCAACCTGCTTTTATTAAACCCTTAATGAGCAGAAGACTGGATTAAATAAGTAAAAGAGGTTCCCTTACAATCTGCATAGTTCTGTAATTGCTAATCAAGAATTAAGTATGAGAAAGTTACAATAATTTGCCTGAATCAAATGATGGAACTGCTTGTTTAAATACTCTATAACAACTGAAAAATGTCCTGTTTATTATTGTATTAAAACTTTCCTTTGTTAATAGCAAGTCATTAATTTTATTACAGGGTAACTTTCCATTGTAACAGAAGAATCAATGACAGTTCCCTGTGACAATGAAGAGTAATTAAAAGATTTGTTTTTCTAGTTAAAAAATCTGACAGTCACTGTAATAACTCTGGCAAAATGTCTGTGTAACTCTGCACTGCCATACTGAAAGTGGTAAATAATACGAGTATGAGGACACGTGCCTGCAGGAGGCTGGGAGGGTATCATCACTTGATGCAGAAGCATTGTCTTAAAAAGTTTTTTTCTTACCTGTGTTTACTGACTTTCTGAGCTCATGTAAAACTTTAGCATTCATAGCTTCCTCGGGTGAGAAATTTCCAGCTTCTTGCACATTATGTGAAGAATCACCTCTCCTTGGCTGTTTTGTGCACAGTTTCTGAAATTTAAGTAAATGGCGTGGGTACAATTTTCCTTTGGGCAACAATTTACCTTTCCTACAGTATGTGTGATTTTTCAGGTCTCTGTTTTATTTTGCTTACCAGCCATCTTTGTTTCAGACTAAGTTGTTCTATTCTTTATGTAAATATAAATAAAGGTGGTATTGATGTGTACTCAACAAAAAAACTCCCAAAAATACAAAAAAAAAAAAAAAGTAAAAAGATTGATTTGAGTAGATTGATTCCCAAAAGTCAACAACTACAAATACTGTACATTTGTATTTATTTCTTTAAACCTGGCAGGAGGTATTCTTCAGCCCATGAGACTCCTAAACTTATTTTATTGTAACAGTTCCTCTGTGTTGGTACAATCTACCATCCCTGAGGAACCATTGAATATTGCATGTGCTGGTTTCACAGTGGTGGTCTTTGACTACAGCTTCCCTGTAAACTAAACAAATGCTTATTTATCATGAACTAAGAAATCAGAGTGAGAATTTAATCTATAGATTTGAAAAATAAATCCAAAGTAAAAAGATTAAGCTTTACACTGTTTGCAAATAAGATATCTTTCTGACCTTTCTAGTGTCTCTGTCCAAGTGTTTGTCTCCTTTCCGTCAACTTTGATCCACCTGTTCTCCTTTCCGACCTGCCCCTGCCCCCCCCCCCCCCCCGCCCCCTGCCCCCCCCCAATTTGGTATAGCTTTCCCCTTCTCTCCTTGCCTCTTGTGTTGTGTCTTAATTTGCATATCTTACCACTCATGCAATGGGTAGGGTTTATATCTTCACTAAATCTTGAATCTCTTAACCTCATCCCAGTACTATCTCTCTTATTTGTTACAGGAGAGACAATTTTTCTAAACATGGTTCTTTTGTAGCAGCCCTCCTTAAGGACTGTGACTCCAGTTTAGATTTTTCTCATTCTGTCTCTGAGTGATGATTGTGAGCAGCTAAAACATACTAATGAGTTTTGTGAGCAAAGGCCTTGCCAAATCTGTGATCCATTACAGCTTTTTGATAAGCATTGCTGCTTATACTGCAGTAAGCTAAATTGTGAAGCACTATGACAGGAGGTTTCTGAAAGCTTTAATTTTCTTGAACCAAAATATAATTAATTCTGTAACAGTAGACCACATATAAATTGTGTGCCATTCTCTGCAGAACATGACTTTTATGTTTCGGGATTGGACACATGATTAAAAACCAAGTCCTTTGGCAGAGAATGGTGAAATCTGGACTGTTTGTTTGGGGCTTTTTGTCACTGAGCAAAAAAACTTGTGGTAGTCTTTAGAGCAAAGGAAATATAATGACTTTCATTGGCTCAAACTCAACCAGAAAGTGTCACAGGACAAGATGGATGAGGGGAGCAGTAATGAGGTACAAAAGTGTTTATTTCTAGGTCACTTCCTCAAATCTGATCCCGGTCAATACCACCTGAAATTTTTTTGCAGGTTGATAGCTAATTGGTTAAATGTGAAATGACTTAGCATTACCCCTACTACGTGATAATTTCTTCATCTTTCTTAATTTTCAAAGCTGGAATTACAGACATTGCAAAAATAAAACTACTGCTGTTATAAGTTTTCTGCAACTGAATGGATGCCAATGTTTTATCATAAAAGTAATTCTCTCAGCAACTACTATCTGCAAGATTGAGCCTGCGGCCAGGTCCTAACATTGATGCAGAGATGGGAATGTTTTAATTGCTTGGGTAAATAACTACTAATCGCAGGGTGAGACACCAGCTGACGGGAAATTTTTTTTGAAAAGCAGATAGATAAGATCCTTAGCAGCTGCAAGTGTATTCTCAAGGTATATGCCATGAGGACTACCATTTCATATGAAACCTCTTAAGGACACAAACCCTGTACATTCAAAACTCTGCACCCTGTCTTTATAGCGCAAGGTGAAGCTGTGCTTGGAATCCTCCTTCTAACCACTGTTTTCAATATTTCAAGGTATACAGCTGTTTTGTCTACTAAGAGTGTGAGCAGGGTTTTCTTGACACCCTATTTACATTCATCAGTGTTACCAAGCTGGTGATGTCTGGAGCAAAATTTTATTTCACTGGAAAATTTCTGACGAGCAGTTCTCCCAGCAATCTCTGTTTCTAAAGCTCTAATCTTTCTGAAGCTGAAGAACATAGATGATGGATGAATTCAAAATCTTGGAACTAATATTGTCCGTGCTAATTTTGGCTCAAACACTAGTCTTTGATGTATCATATCCTCTAGCCATCATCTGATAACTGCCTAGTTTTGCTGGTCTCTCTGCAGGGCCTCCCTGCCTATGAGGGAGTTTACAGCTCCTCCCAGTTTTGTGTCATCTGCAGACTTGCTCAGTATCCCTTCCAGTTCTGTGTCCAAGTTATTTATGAAGGCGTTGAAGAGCACAGGGCCTAAAGCCAGGGAGGCCCTACAGAGAGACCTTGACAGATTAGAGGACTGGCCAATCACCAACCATATGAAGTTCAACAAGGGAAAGTGCTGGATTCTGCACCTGGAGTGGGGAAACTCTGGATTTTCGTAAAGACTGAGGAATGAGATGCTGAATGGCAGTGCTGCAGAAAGGGACCTGGAGGTCCTGGTTGATGGCAAGTTGAATACCAGTCAGCAGTGCCCTGGCAGCCAGGGGGACCAAACATGTCCTGGGGGGGCATCAGGCAAAGCAACACCAGCTGGTAGAGGGAGGGGATTGTCCTGCTCTGCTCTGCACTGTGGGGCAGCCTCACTTTGAGTTCTGTGTGCAGTTTTGGGCACTGCAAAATAAGAAGGATATTAAGCTATTGGAGAGCATCCAAAGGAGGACAATGAAGATGGTGAAGGGCCTTGAGGGAGAGCCTTATGAGGAGTGGCTGAGGTCACTTGGTTTGTTCATCATGAAAGAGAAGACTGGAGACTCATGGGAGACCTCATTGCAGTTACAACTTCCTCATGAGGGGAAGAGGCAAGGGAGACACTGATCTCTTCTCTGTGGTCACCAGTGGCAGGACCCAAGGGAATGGCCTGTAGTTGTGTCAGGGAAGGTTTAGGTTGGAGATTAGGAAAAGGTTCTTCCTCCAGAGGGTGGTTGAGCACTGGGACATGTTCCCCAGGAAAGTGGTTACAGCACCAAGACTGACAGAGTTCAAGAAGCATTTGGATGATACTCTCAGATACATGGTGTGACTCTTGTGGATGGTCCTGTGCAGGGCTAAGAGTTGGACTCAATCTTGATGTGTCCCTTCCACCTCAACTCATTCTGTGACTCTGTTGATATAATGATGTTGAATCTGATAAAATATCAAAAATTCAGATGGCACTTCTACTCTGGAGTGACTTTCATAATTTTTTTTAAAAGGTAGAGCTTTAAGAATCACTTTGACAGGAAAAAAATTGAAAAGTCAGAAGAGGGCAAACCAAATGTTGACCTTTTATTTAAAGTAAACAATTTTCTGCAGAGAGAAAGGACTTCACCCAACAAGCCTATGAGGTTTAAAGTGAAGTTCCTTTATTACACACAGCACATGGTTCATTTAGGGTTAAAGCTACATCTTATTGGCTAAAAAGAGTGTCACACCAACACACTAGAACCTCTAATTGGTTAAAACCCTTATCTCACAAGTCCCGTGTTTATATTATCTCAACCCCAGAGTTCAGTAAGAAAGTTGAGGTGTTCTCATGAGTAAACTTCCAGGGAGTCGATGGAAGCTCCTAGGGAATGACCCTCGCCTAACTAGCAAACAGCAGGTGTGTGTCCTTGCTAGCTGAAATCGCTGTTCCAGTCTCACAGTGTTGGTGCAGTGTGGATTGCTCACAAACCCATTTTCTGAAAGAAACTTCTCAACATTTATTTTCTGCTGAAATTATAAACTCTGCATATATGTCTAAATTCATATGTGTGTCTTAAGCCAATATCAGAATACCATCCTATGGAGTGCCTGACTAATTCAAACATAGGACCACAATTTATTGACTTGTTCTCTGTAGGTAGTGAAGCAAAATGATTTGAATTTGGTGTAAATCCCAGCCTGCATGTATGTTCAAACACTTGTTGGAAATATTAAACTGCCTTTCTGAATGATAAACCTCTGGTTAATATAATAGCCTTACTGTAGTGAAGGACTTCAAAGTGTTTCTGAGCAATTTCATTGAAATGCAGGTCTGCGGGGGTGACAGTGTGTGTGTGGATCTCTTAAGGTCTGAGGTGATTGATGAATGCATCCTTATGGACCAGAGAGGCACCTGTAGAATGTGGATGCCTTGTAACCAGTAGAATCTTTCCATGTATGTTAGGTGAACTACTGGCCAATAGTGTACTGGCATTTTATATACAGGAGTAGATAAAAGTGAAGCCGTTACTAAAAATAAAGTCCTTTGTCTTCAGTGAGCCTTCTGATCACACTGCAGCCTGAGTTGTCTCTGCCTCCTCTGACCACCGCTGAGCTAATATACATTACCCCAATAAAAGATTACCCCAATACAGGTCAAGTCAGAAAAATAGATGCATGAAAAAAACATCATGTCTTTGTCATCATTTTCTCATTAGCAATTTACTATGATTTACTGTAGTATCTTATTTTATTATCTTCCATAAGAAGATGTGCATATTTTCTGAAGAATAAAGGGAATTCATATATGTTGCAGAGGTATGTCGTTGAAGTCAAAGATATATGCTTCAAATTGTTAAGCCTCAGCTCTTTTCCTTTAGTGAATAAATCATAAAAAACAAGATGAGAAGGAATAACTGAATCTGATGAAAATTGGATCTTTGAAAACAAAAGAAAAAGATACCATAGCGCAATAGGCACTTTTCTGCTTTGGATATGAGTTCTTGAAAATTTATTAACTGCATGGAGCTATTGTGTGTCTTTTCTGTTGTGGTTGTTCTGTTATTCTGAGGCATTCACTTTCACAAGAAAGACTGTAGGAAAGCTTCCAACAGCCAGCCAATTATCGTTTTCAGGAGAAGCTAACCACCAGCCAAATCCTGGAGGAAGTAGCAGGTAGCTGATGAATATGGAAAGACTACTGATGGGACACACAGATGCTCAGGATGGTGAGTCAGCACCAATGAGGAGGAAAGGAGAGAGAAGAGGGAAAAAGTTACTGGGAATAAAAGGAAAAGGAAGTAAGGAAGTTACTGTGAGGGAAGGAGAGAAATTTGATTGTATCTTTTCAATACAGTCAAACTTCATAATTTTTCCTTATGAAAAGAAAGAACAAAACCTCATTCTAGTAATGATTCATGGTGCGTTAAAAAGAACATCTGATTATATGTCTCCAAGACAGTGAGCAGCTGTGCTCTTGGAATTACTTAAAAAAGCTGAAAGGTATACCCTAATGGTCCTCTGTAGTAGAATAATGGTGCTATTTGTAATAAACACAATACTCCATTGATACATGCTATCTAATTTTAGATGAAAAATTTTTTACAGTCACAATGATGAGCCTAGGCATTTGTCTAGGGAAGGGTGAAAGGACCCTGTACTGTAGCAGATGACAAGACAATTGTAATAAGTGCATATAACAGCTCTAAGAATAATTATCATGTTGTTGACAAAGTAGAAATCTTAAACTACTTTCTGTTTCAGTAAAAAAAAAAATGTCTTACCAGAATAGGAATCCCCAAAGATTTTTTTCTGATTGAATTTCTCATCCTCTCTTTTTAAGAGGAAAATATTTGATCCATCCTCCTCAAAACACTGGGGATGTCCCAGGGCAGATGAGACACCTTGTAGAAAGAAGACTGTAAGGCAAAGAGAAAATAAAAAATGAGACAGGGCTAAGGGTATGGAAATATGAAGCAACTAAGCTGTTTTCAGGAAAATTTCAAGGAGTTGTCCCCAGATTTTCTTATAATTGCTGCTTTTCCTTGACAATTACCTTCCCTGGTACTTGTGTAGCCTTACCCCCTGTGAGAAGCCCACTGTATGTTTTTGCAGCATCTGCCACCCAAGGAGGAAAATGGAGAAAGAGACAAGGCTGCAGCTTAGAAAGGCTTTCTCTTGCCAGGGAGATGCCAATGGGCCAGAGGGGTGCTCCAGGGCCCAGCTGCCTTTGTTGGGAAAGAACAGCATATGGAAAGGTCCCTGCAAGCATCTTTCATGGAGGGCATACAATTCTGTCTTCTGCTCCCACCAGCTGTGCTAGCCTTTTGCCCACCCCATGACCAGCTCAGTTCCCAGCCAGTGATTGTTCTGTCTGTTGAATTGTCACAGTGTGAATTCTGACACAGAAACTGAGATGTTCACTGAGTTCATACAGAATCCAAAAACTGCTTCTGTGTTGCCTGCAAATGAGATGCAAAACTGAATCCAAATTAAAAACTTTGCCTTGCGTAAGTCAATAATGTACAAGGTGCATCAGGAAATTCTGGATAATACTTGATTTTCATGTGTACCACAAAATGCATGGCAAGCATGGTTATGATACTGTCTAAAAAAGGCTTTGCACAAATTTTATGTCACTAGCAATAGTAACTTACCATTCTTTCTTATCCAGCTGATTGCAAGTGTGAATGCAATGTGAAGGAAAAATCTCTATGTCCATAGAACTGCATTATTAAGATTTTATTAGATTATATAGAGCATCAAATTAACTCATGATTGAATTAAATAGTATACTCTATTTGTGTGCTTTTTTTCTTCCACTGTGAAATCTGTGAATTTTAACTGACTTATGAATTCTTTTCTTTGATTAAAAGCATGTATTAGACGGGGTGAAAATATAATTTTGTGAGTGCCATTTCCATTACTCATGAAGAATTACTATACGAATACTTAAGACCAGAATAATTATTCTTTTAAGAAATTATTTATTCCTTTATTATGTTTTCTTATGGCTAACAAAGAATTTTGTAAGTTGAATCTTAAAATACTTTAACTTCTGTTGCTGAATTTATTGACTAAACAAATTATAGTGACATTACATTGGCTGCTAAAAAAAATTACCTGGAAACACTCTTCCAGGCTTAGATGTTTAGGCCTCCTTTTATTCATTGCAAAAACATTGATGATGAACTGAGAGAGAAATAATTTTCTTGATATAAGATATGAAGCTTTTGTTGTCCACAGTAGTTTCATTTTCATGTTAATTTTCAGAATTTGCAGTCTTTGAATATCTTTGGGGAGAGATTAATTTATAAGTATTCAGATTTAGATGAGTTAGGCAGAGCCAAAATTCTCAAATATTGAGCATTTGCTCTCAAAAAAGGCATTTTTAGATGCCTCAGAATGATAGACCCAAAATCACAAAGAAGGAATACAATAGTTGCTTTTTCAGTTTTGAATATAGAAAATTGCTTTTCTAGCATTGCAAAAACTTTTGAAGTTTAAGAACTTTTGGGTTATCCTGAGGAAACAAGAACGTGGCTGTTTGCTGAGACCAAGATTCGTTCCAGCAATGGGATGGGTGAATGTTGGGAGTACTGTGGATCAGATGCCATGTTGTTCCAATTCATAGGAGTCTAAAGTGCTCTGTGTCTATTTTCAAGTTAGGATTTTTTTTTTTATGGTAATATGATTTAGAGGGTTGTAGACTCTAGGTGTATTCATTCTACCACCTTTTCCTTTGAGAGAAAAACTACACAATTGCATCTTTGGGAAAAAAAATATCAAAGAGTAACTTTCAAAAGTTTCTGAAGGACTTTCATGTTCAATTTCCTTGTATAGGCTTCCTATATTGTAGCATGATTTGGGTTACCTACTTGTGCTGTAAGAATTACATGAAAGTATTACGTTTAGCAAACAGTAATTTGTACTCATGAATGTTTGGTTAACACAGAAACCTACTAACTGAGCTTGAAACACCACCTTCACCTTGCACTGCGTGATTGCAGTGGGTGATTTTTAGTTTAATATATACTTATATACAGCACAGGTCATGAGAATGTGAAGTCATAAGTAACATTCAGTGAGATTGTCCCAGAAAAACTATAGACAACATTATACTGGGTAATATTGAAAGGCATTTAAAGAATAAAGCAATCATTGGGCATAGTCTATGTAGACTGGGTTCACAGAGGGAAAGTCATGTTTAACTGATTTGATAGCCACCTATGGTAAGGTCACCCACCTAGTGGGTGAAGGGAATGTGGCAGATATAGTTTTTCTGGATTTTGGTAAGCCTGCCCCTCACAGCATCATTCTAGACAAGTTGTACAGCTGTGGGATGAGTGGGTTCACAGGGCACTGGGTGAAGAACTGGCTGGATGGCAGGGCTCAAAGGGTTGTAGTGAATGGGATTGCATCTGGCTGATGACTGGTTATCAGTAGCATTCTTCAGGGTTCCATTCTATGATCTGGAGAGCAGCTAGAGATCTGGGGGTGCTGGTCGACAACAGGCGCAATGTGAGTCAGCAGTGTGCCCTGGCAGCCAAGAGAGCAAATAGCTTCCTGGGGTGCAACAAAGCACAGCATATACAGCTGGTGATAAGGAGTGATTATCCTGCTGTATTTAGCATTGGTACAGCCTCATCTTGGGCATTGTGTGCAGTTTTGGGCACCACAATTTAAGGTTGTGAAGGTCCTTGAATGCATCCAGAGGAGGCCAACAGAGCTGGTGAAAGGTTTGGAAGCAATGTCCTTATGAGGAGTGGCTGAGGACTTTGGGTTTGCCTTGTTTAAAGACACTGAGGAGAAACTTCATTGCTCCCTGCACCTTCCTGAGGAGGTGACATGGAGAGGAAGATGCTGAGCTTCTCTCTCTGGGATCCAGTGGGGTGGGTGTGTGGAAATGGTTCAGTGTGGTTCTAGGTGAGGTTTAGAGTGGACATAAGGAAGTATTTCTTTACCAAGAGGATGGTCAAAATAGCTTCCTAGAGAGCTGATGTTCCAAGGCTGTCAGTGTTTAAGAGGTGTTTGGATAATGCCCTTAATAACGTGCTTCAACTTTTGATCAGTGTTGAAATGCTTGAAAAATTGAACTAAGAGATTGTTACAGGTTTTTTCCAACTAAAAATATTCTGGTGTATTCTAATAAAGGTAAGCAGAAAGTTGTAATAGCTGGGATTCACCTTTTGTTTAGACTTTAATAGCAGCAAGGACCTTGATTCAATTTATTTCCATCTGTCTGGGTATTTTGATCAAATTTTTAAAAAGGAAATCTTGAGACCTATGTACAAAGTCTTATACACAAAAGTGCATATGTCCATACTATGGAATATGTACAGATATCATACCTACATTCAAAAATTATGTAGAAAAGTACAAAAAAATATTATTTTTGAATGTTCATAACACAGAGTTATCTGATTTTCACTAAAATCACAATTGTTATTCTGTAATTAACAGGCTTTTTACCTTTCTCACGTGACATGAGAAAAGTTCTTTGTAACTTCTATAGTTTTCTTTTTTGGTGTTATGTTTTTCCTATTATTCTCTGAAAAGAAGCTTCTAGGAACAAAAAAAATTATTTTATTCTTACACTGTAAGAATATATTGATCCTTCCTGAAAGCTATTGCAGGTAGCAGTGCTTGATGTGTTGTCCCTTACTGCTTTTTTACTCCATCTTTGTCTTCAATCTGTCCTTATAGAATTGTACCAGGTACTTCTGCAGTAATTATTTTACCATATAACAGAGCAAACAATCACAGGTTTTCTTGCAGGCTTTACTATATAGGGAAATTATACTACAGTCTGGCTTGGGGCTAGATGAATCCATGTAATCAGCTTTATCCACTGTTTTTTTTCAGGCATCTTTGTTAGTTTGTCAACAGTTTTAAATCTTAGAATACCTCCTAAACAGTAGATTATGTAGACTACTTTCACCTTTGCTGAATGAATATGGCATAAAGCAGGCCTGGGTTACAAGCTGGAATTTTGCAGCACCCTGAAAACCTGGTGAGTTCACAAATTAAAGCTTTAAATAAGACCTCAACATTGCCTCCACTCATGGATGTAATCACATCTTTGGCATTTTTCATTTTATCCTCTCAGGGACATGCACCCGAGAGAAACACTGCTAACTCCATTTTAATGCCAGCACAGTATTTCTTACTGCAAGAAATACTGCCTGTTCATTGTATCAGAGGTTCAGGAGAAGAGAGGGAGAGGGTCTCACATCCGGTAATGTTTGGAGCTAGCTTTGCTGCAGACCAATGTGACTGACTGCCCCTGTGTCTTTAGACCTGTTCTTTGCAAGAGACTGAAATGCAGAGATCTCGGAGTGCGGTGGTAACTATGCACCGACTACTGCCATCATTTGTGGAAACCACTGTCCATCCCAAACCCACAGGGATGCACACCTGGTGAGGCCAGGAGCACTGCCTTCTGGCGTGACTGGTTGACTGAGGGGATACACCAGCACTGCTGTTTATTTCAGAGCTACCTTGGCTTGTGCTGCATGGGGCATTTTTGCATTTCTTTAAATCTTCACATGAAGGTTACAACTGGACAAAGCTGGAAGTGGAGAACAGTAATGGTCTGACTTCAGTTTTGCAAAGTTGTTACTATTGCACTACTTGGCTGAGTTCAGATAGATTGTATAAGTACTTAAAATTTCAGGTTATATTTTATTTACTTTTTTTGCAAGTCAGCAAAAGCTAAGAGGAAAATGGAATTAAAGTGTACTTGCCATCAACAAAGGCATGTTTATATATTTTTTGTTCTTGAACAAAAATAGATGAAGCATTGCTAATGAAAGCTGAATAAGCTCTTGCAGCAAATAAAATTAATACATTGGAAAAACTATTATTCTGGAAATTTATGCTGTGATAGCATAAAAATGATGGCAAATTAGAAATGTCCAAATCCTGTAACAGCTGTTCAAACATACTCTCATGAACAATTTGCTTTCCTAAAATGTTTAAGCGAGTTGTTTAGGTGCTTGTGAGACAAGCTAGTTGTACATGCATCCAGCCTGTGGAAATGGAAAACCTGTAACTGAGAGGTAATCCATCACATGAAAGTAATCCATCATAAAAAGGTAATCCATCACATAAAGTAGAATATAATTTACATTATTTATATTAATATTAAATGCTTTTCTAAAAAGTTGCCTTTCTAAGACAGTCTGATGGCATGATCTAGTTACTTTTGAAATAGTTTTGGAAGTATTTTTTAGATCCATTTCTTTAGCTGTAAGCTTTACTTTTTGTGAAATGGTCAAAAAATCATGACATTTATCCAAGTGAATACTATTAGTGTGTGGAACATGGTGGAAAGGACTGGAATCTTAATCCTAAAACACAGAACTGGAGACATTATGAATGGGGACAGGAAGGAAAATTAAAAATTTCAGAGTGAGATTGAAAGCCTGATCACTTCCAAAGGACAAATAGATCCATGAGCAGCCTATTGTTCTCTAAATTTATATATTGTAAACCTAATGTGGAGGGAAGATTTTTCAGAAAAACAAAACTAGCATGTAGCTTCCCTGATTTTTTTTTTTCTGTTTATTTTGAAATCAGGAAGCCTATTAAGGCTGGGTGAAATGGTCAGATCCAAGTGCCTTGAGGCTGAAAATACTAACTGAACAGAAAAGCACAGCTGAAGACAATTTACCTTAGAGGTCCTGAGGCACCTGAATCACGTGTGGGCTTAATTTTCTGAAAAAATAATAGGAATTTCTAATCCAAACCTCAGAACTGTCATTTTTTAAAGTATCTCAATATGTGCTTTTGCAGACCTTTTACAGCCAAAGAAGGACTGCCTTTACTGCCTGCTGGTAGCTGATGGTGGACCTGTGGTTGGTTCTGCCTATCCTGCAGGTCAGTCATATTTCACAAGTGAAGTACAGGTAATATACCAATCTTCATTCAACACAGAAGGGTGCATTTTTTATCAACTTAGCTGCTACAAGTCAGGCATACAACAAAAACAGTGAGTCACTTTTGCCATGTGGTGCCATTCGGCAGGAGTTAAAATACAGCTTTTGAGAATGTCAACAGCTGCTTAGGGACTATTTGTTATTTTGCAGAACTATGACTTTGAGAAGTTATATAAACCTTGTTCTTAAAGATATTCACCCTCAGCTGGGTAACAGTTTCCAAGGTGTCCATGACCCCCTGGCTTTAGCAGGGCTTTTGCTCTTAAGTCATCCATATGTTTTTGCAAATGTGACCATATGGTGCTGAAGTGTGATTGTGGAAGCTTAAGTTTATCTGGTTTTTAAAATGTTTGCCTTCATTTCTTTAAAGCTTGGCTGAGAGTACTTTCTCTTTTAGCTTGAAAGTGTAGACCTCTATGACTAGCAGGTTCATCCCCCAGATACCCTCCCAGATTCACAGCAATAATTGTATGTTTGTTTGCACTCAGCAGTCCCTGACTGACCCAAATAGGTTAAGACCATGCCATTCTTTTTCACTGTCTATTTAAATGCTATACTTTGAATTAGTCAGTATCTACTTTCCCAACTCTAACATGTAGATTCTCAATTGTTCTTCCAATTGTTTAAAAAGCTGGGGGCTGGTAGCCTGCTACACAGAAGCAGCATTGAAATGGAGGAGGGGAAAGAACTCTGGGTCAGTAGCTCAAGCCATGTGCCAGCACCTCCTAAAATACCTCTAGAAAATTTTCAAGCTATATCCTAGAGCCTGGATAGGTTTTCTTGTTCTTATTAATTCTATTAGGAAGCTGTTGCAAAATGTGTTTGAAAAGTTATCCTTTTAATTGCCAGTTGGGAATTATTTATGGTCAATTGTTCAACTGCCAATGTCATAAATACACATTTTCAGAGGTATTGATTGCTGTTTTGAACCACTTTTTTCCTGTCTGGTTTGTACCTCGCAGTGTTTACAGAGCAATTAAATGTTTCTGTTTTATGAGACTGAGCAAGGTTCTCCTCCAGCTATTCTATAGCTTATTCCTGGGCTTATTGATTGATTATAAGCCTATTCTTGGTATGCATAGGCTGTGGTTTTAAATGGCTGTAGAGGGCTTAGGACCCAAGCTGTCTGGCCAGCTGTGGTGCTTCCTAACTGTTGGACTACCATGGGAAGAAGGGAATCAGTCACTGCTTTTCTAAAGAGAGAAAGGGACCAGTGGTTTGAACAAAAAAAATCAGTGTATAAAAGAATGGTTTTGAATACTGGTTTCTCAGAGATGTTTGCGTATAGATATGGACAAGGGATCACAGGAGTGATTTTCAGGCACATACATTCTTCCCTTCGTTATTTTCTATTGACTAACAGAGGCATCCCACAATTTATCTGGCTGCAAATCAGAATCACATCCAGCTCACTATCTTTCAATGGGCAGAGAGTTTAAACATTTATTGCATTTGATCTATGGAGTTGGATATCCAATTTTATAATTGTATTGATATATGAAATGGATGAGTTCCTGTTTGGATATCACCTTCTTGTGTGGGGCCTGTGCTAGGTTATTTAATCCATCCTTGGTGAATGTTAGTTTAGCATGCTTCTTACTGTCTTTTTATTTGCACTGGAAGAATCTTTTGATATTACTTTTTTCCTTTCCTCTTAATGCTTTTGTATTTCTCATCTAGGTGGCATAATTGGTGAAGAACAGCATTTATTATTTTGAAAGATTTCTACTACTCTTTTATTTCCCAGAATATTCCCACAGGGGGCAATCCACTTAGATCAGACCAGTTCTTGTTTACAGACTGAAAGCAGAAAATGATAAATTAAGCAGAGACAAGAAGGTTAGCTTTTGAATTTTATTATTTGATTATATGTCCCTGCACAAATTGCTCTGTTTTATGAGAAAATTCTCTCTCTAAACTTGTGATATTGATATTTGGGAAATAGGGGGAGTTGTGGGACTAATAACTATTCAAAAATTGACTGAGAATTTGCAAATGCAAAGGACTATACAAAATTACCAAAAGTTACTTCTGTGGGATAATTATGGCTAAAATTTGTTTTGTTTGTAACAGAATTTGTTCATATACTTGCTGTTAATTCACTTCTTAGTGTTCTGGGCATTGCTTTTGATAAAATTTGTGTGTTGTTAATCCTGTTTATGAAAGCCCAGACTAATTTCAACTGTTGTTGGAAGCACTGGAGCAGTCTTCTGGAATGCCACCATTCCTATTATGTAGTACTTATAGCTCCATGGTTGAACAAATATCAGTTACAGCATAAAGCACTTTATTCTAGAACTTTTGAAGTTTCTCTTTTACCTATAATGTCAGTTTTAATATTGTAGATTGAAATGAAATTAGAAAGAAAAGGCTTAAGTGGAAAACACATACAAGAGTGCATAAAAAGTCTTGGAAACGTCTATTATGACCGAGTTACAGGCTTTATGCATTAATATGTCAAATTGTAATCACTCTGGTTTACACCATGGAAGTTCAGTACAGAATTCATCTTATGACTGCTTTGAGATAGAGTGCAAATTTGTGTACCATTCACAAGACATTGCAGTGAAGGAGAGGTAAATCAAATGGCAATGAGACAATAGTATGGAACGATGAGAGAATTTGATTGATGTTTGTTCCTCATCTATTAATTGTTTCAAAGTAATAAAGGTAATGAACCATGACCAAAAAAATGAAACTCATTGAGGCAGTGCTGTTTATGGAATTGAACGATTTTTGTACCCACAGACTTTAGCAAACCCTGAAACAGACCATAACAGGGAAATTGGCATATAAGTGGAAAAAGTTTCATTTGCTTCCACTAGCACCACAATTTTCCTGATTGGTGTGTGGAGGAACAGCAACTGCTGCTCAGCAACCCTTTGTAAAGGCAAAGCACTTCCTTTCCTGCAGCAATCTGAAAGATCAACATGGATTATCCATGTTAGAGCTGAGAGGCCTCAGTCGAACCCAGATAAGATTCACAGAACCTAAACTGAATGAAAGCATCTTAGTTCAGCCTTACCCCTTCAGAAAGAATAATTTCACAGACTTGTCTACTCTCTTTAGGGAAATCACAAGGCTGTTACTAGTTTCTCAATCTCTTTTTGCTGAGATAACCAGAAGCATCCCTTGGTGAGACTTTTTACACCACATGAACATAATCATGCTGCTTCCAAAGAGGTGCTGATAATGCTAGATGACATTGCATAATGCTGTGGTGGATTTATTAGCTCAGTCAATTTCTTGCTCTGTATTCTACATTGATGCCCATCTTTGTGGCACATTTATGTTCATTCCTTTTATTTTTCTGCCAACTGCAAAGAGCAGTAAAAGGAAGAATAAAACAATAAAAATGGCATTATTTTTGGTCCGTATAAAACCTGCAAATTAAATATTTCCTAGAAAAGTGGGAATTTGAGATAAGCTAGGTTCAGTGTAGGGTCTTTAACCATACTGGAGACCGAAATCACTCGCTGATGCTTGACATTATTTCAATATAATGAATTTAAAGCACAGAAGTACTACAGTATGTAATACAATTCTTTGTCTCAGATACATTGTATTTAGATTTATTTGCCATTGATGGGAGAAATTGCTTGTTCCCTATGTAGTTTTCACTGTACTAGGGATAATGTAGCTATTGAGACACTGCAGTGGTGAAAAAAAAATCAGGATCTGTTTCATCATTGTCTATTCATCTTCAGAGCTTCTGCGGATGACTGAAATACAGTGAGAATGTCTTTACTTACTTGTCAAGAAAGACATGTTAAATTTAAAGCATTTTATTTCTGGCTGCTCTTCTGTTTTGGTGAAATCTTCTTGACTTTGTGAAGAATTGAGCACTGAGTACTTGCCTGACATGTCAGGAAATCAAATCTATAGACCAATTCAAATATTGAGTGAATATTAATGAAATGTGTTTTGTGGAGTTCATTTATTCTAGAAATTATTTCACTGGAAATAAATTATGAACAAAACCCCCATATAAATATAATTAATAAACTGTTACCCTAGCAGTATAAAATAGTGACATTTTATTTTAAAGAAATATAAAACTAAATTATACAGTGGTAGATTTAACAAACCATTGTTGAATCATATTTTATGTCTGGGCAAAGCCAAGTGTGTTTTTGGAGAGAGGGGATTAAAAAGAGACTGTGAAACAGGCACTGGCTACATTAAATGAGTAATGCACCTAGAATGACAGTAGCAATCCAGATTGCTCCTGTGACATGGAAGGAAGTAGTCCGTGGCCATTTGGAGAGGCACATTGCAAAAAGTAGCCAAAAGTCAAGGTAAAAAATTCTGGATTTCAACAATATGTGCTATGAAAAAAAAAAGATCATTATTTTTAATTACTCAAGGCTACTGACTCTTAATTTTATTGGATGTCTTTTTTGCTTTGTGGCATGAGCAATGGTGAATGACTGTGGCTTATTTATGTTTCATTTTTTCATACCCATGTAATTCATGTTTTTATAGCCTTCTGTCATGCCCCACCAAGTTTTCTCCCTCCTGCGGGCTGTAGAAATTGTCTTGAATCTCTAGTGGTTTTGTTTTGTTTTGTTTGGTTGGTTTTGTTTATTTGTTTGTTTGTTTTTTCTGAAATGCAGGAAATGATACATACCAAAATCGATATAGTGGCAAAATTCAGTTATCCTCTGTTCCTTTCCTAGTAAATTCTAGATTTTTTTTTCCCTAGTGATATGTGGCACAACAATGACACTTTCAGAGAACAGCCCACATTATGCATCATTTATTTGTGCATGCACCTGCTGATTTGGAGCTCGTGGCTTCTTAGATTTACAGAATGTTGGTTTTCCACAGTTGTATTCCTTTCAGTTATGGGCATTGAATTTATTGTCATTGTAATGTCAATCAGAAGATCATTTGATGAATCTTGGTAGCCAGCTTTCATTTTCACTACTCTGAATAGTTTTGATATTATCGATATGCTTTCCCGTTTCTTTATTCTTTTCCAGATCATCTTTGAATGTGATGAATAATACCATTGCTGACTGAGCTCTTGTGGGACATGGCCATTAGTTTTGTTTCAGAGTGGAAACTGCTCACATGCCTGATTTGGACCTCTTTCAGACCCCTTTCAACAGAGGTGTGACACTACAGTAGTGCTGGCATGGAGTCAGCCCGCTGTTGGAACTGCTGCCAGGAGCCAGCACAGCAGATGTGACTTGAGGATGAAGGCAAAATGCAAGTGGTTAATACTTTAAAAAACACGCTATTATTATATAAGACCATTGGTCATGGTTACTTTGCAGGAAAAACCTTAGGGAAATGGCAGTTTGGGCATGGGAAAGGAGCATGGGAAAATGTAGCAATGCCATGGGGAACTTGTTAGCATCTGGGGAAGATTTGAGCAGAGTTGGTCTGTCTGAGCCTCTGAGCTTTCTTCCAGCCTGAACTGTCCTATTACCCTGGAAATTTAGAAGTGACCTCTCTTGTCCAGCTTTGCCACTTAATCCAAATTCTTCCTCCTGTGAGATGCTGACATGACTGAATGTAGATTTTAGCAGAAAGCCTCATGGCATAGAGGAGTGGAAGACAGTATGTTCAGAATTAAAATCCTGGAGACCATCTTCAAGTTGGTTAAGAAATTTAAATGTCATTGTGTTGTGGTGTTGTTGCAAGCTTCTGCCTATTTTCCAAGTCAAAGATCAATTTTTAATATGTTTCTCTAGATATTAAGGGTCACTTTTTTATGTATTAAAGGGTTATGTGATCTAACGTTATCAAACTGGTTCCTTTTTTAATCAAAATTGTATTCACCTCCCCATGTTCAGCATTTCCACTTTATTAATGTTTTCTACTACCTCTGGAGCCTGGTATGCTCTTTGCTATGCATTTGAGAGCACAAAATATTTGACATGAATGCAGTAGTGCTCTGGTGGAAATCAGTGATTTTAAACATGACCTCTTAGCATAACTTAATTTCATGCTCCTTTAGCATCATACTGTCAAATATGCTTAATACCTGTATTTTAATTTTGCTCACATTTTTCTCCTAAATATGTTTCTTCCAAGTGTGCTCTTTCCATTAAATTGGTAACACATGGTGTAATCATTGCTTCTGAGAAGCAGTAAGAAAGATTTGCTTCCTGAATGGAGTTATTATTTCCACATTGAATATATTAACATACATAGCCCATTAATATAAATTTCAAGGAACCAAGGATTATAAATTTTACTGAAATTCATATGGACCATGGACTTTTCTTCTCTCTCTCTCTCTCTCTCTCTCTCTCTCTCTCCTCTCTCTCCTCTCTCTCTCTCTCTCTCTCTCTCTTTTCTTATTTTACTATATTTTATTTAAAGTTTTACTATTGTTTTATCCTGGTTCACTGGGTACTTCAACATGACACTCATGGGAACATTGCAATAGCTAGATTTGTCCAGATTAAGACTTTTCTAGCTCCATATGCTATGTTAGTGGCCCAGAGGACATTCTTAGGGAGGAGTTAAAGAGCAGGACAAAATTTCATATGTTTCCCAGACATAAATTTCCAGCTTCAAAAGATATGCAATTTAAAAGTTTGTTTTGGGGCCCCTGATCTAGCAGGTGGCATCACTGCCCATGGCAGTGGGGTTGGAAATAGATGATCTTTAAGGTCCCTTCTCATCCAATCCATTCTATGACACTATTTTTTTGCTTTGGTTTTAGCTAGAGCTGCTGTCTGAAACCATTATTTGTCTCTGCATTTTTATGTGATACCCTCATAACTTTTAAACCATGCACTTTTGGCATCTGTGCAGCTTATGGCAAAGTATTATACAATTTATCGTCCAATGGTGTGAAAAACTCTCCTTTTGATTGTTTTCAGCTGTTTCTTGATCATTGAATTGGCCCCTAATTTCTTTCCTTTGATGTGAACAGTCACTTTCTATTTACTTTCTCCAAGTTGTGATTTCATATTCTCCTGTCACATATTTCTTTCCCTTCTGTTCTCAGTGACTCAGAACTCCTGTGTGTTCATTGTCTCTAATGGGAAAAAAACCTAATAATTTACATTGGAAGGATGCAGAGGAGTGGCAGACTTCAAATGTAACCTGTACCTTACAATTTCATAACAGTCAAATCCATTCAAACAATGAGCTGTATTCTGTTATTTCCAGTCTTACTGACCTCTGGATCTGTGGTGTAAGAAATAGCCAGTGGACATTGTTTTTGTAATCTTTATGTCATTGAGTACCATTTGATTTATCATGTTGATTGTGTCATTAGATAAACAATTCCAAGAAACAATGTTTGGTAATTTCTGAGATGCCTTCTGGAATTTCTTTTGAAGTTTTACAGAAATTTTAAAATAAATTGAATGTTTGCGTAAGACTTATCTATGGGATTTTGCTTTGATAGAAAAATATTACTTAAATAGCAGTATGACTGTTAACATGCACTTTTGCAAATGGATTAAATGTGTGCTTTGGTAGGTACAGGGTCATCCTCTAGAAATGTGCTTTTGAATTTTTAGTTTCTTTGATATGGCTAAAATTGGCCTGCTTAGAAGCGACAAGATTTTACTTCACAAAAATGGGCTTCATTCACTGCTTTTATTAACAAAAAGTGTGTGTGTGGGGGGGTGTTGATTGTTGCAATTTTGATATCAGCTTTCACTTGTGATGACAGCACCAAAGTTGGGATAACACAAAACCCAGCCAACTTGCATTCATCCAGGCCACTACACCAGAGATTATCTGTGGGGGTGAGTGTAAGTGCATCTCTTAAGGAAAGCTGTTTTGGAGTTCTGCCTTAAAGAGAACAGAGCTGCCTGGAGTATGTGTGGTGGCTTGTAACCAATGAGAAACTGTGGTGTATGCAAGGTGAATTGGTTAACCAATTATGTGTTGGCATGCTAGATGTGAGAGTGCATAAAAGGTGTGGATATTACTTCGTGAGAGAGAGATTTACTAGGATGTGAGAGTCAGATCTAGACCTACTGATGTAATAGTAACTAACTACTTCTACTATGAGCTATGAGAACTGTCTGTTAACCTATCTGAATAAACTCCTTAAGTTGTGAGCCTTCTGATCAAGCATTCTGATGTCTGCTGTGCCGGAGCTCTTCTGACCGTCAGTCCACAACCCAGCTTGGTATAAGGGAGCTCCCCCTATAATTATCTGTGGTTACACCACCTCCTACTGAAAAATGGAATGCAAACATATTAATTTATTTCCGATTTCATACAGAAACCTTCTGACTGAGCAAAATAATAAAAATTTAAGTACACACCCAGGTAAAAAACGATATTTAGAGCCTCATCTTTCCAACAGCTCTGCCATGGACAAGGTATATTTTTCCCCTGGAAAGAAAGCGCTGGCAAGGTTCTGCAGTGCCACTCTGTTTCCCATTTGTTAACTTTTCCTCAGAAATCAAAAATTTTTTTGCAGCTTTTATGAACCTTTTCTTTTGTATTTGTTTTTCAGTCTTTCAATATTCTGCAATTTATGTAATCAATTCTAATTAACCAGCACACCTTGAATTCCAAACATCAAATTATGGTTATCTGTCCTAGAATATTTATGAGATACTTTGCTGTAGAAAGGTAAACCCATTTATGAAATGCTATTGGCTGCAGAGATGCTGGATTCAGCTTTTCAGCCTGGTGTTAAAAAAACATGAGTGCTGCACCAATACAAAAACCAAAAATAACCTGGAAAAAAGTGTTGGATGCCCAGGTGGTGCCTAAGAACAAAAGACTGATGATATTAAATTAATATATAGCTTGCTGTGAGATAACAATATAGTTTTACTATAAAAAATCACAGACTATAATATCTCACTCTGAGGAGGAAAAGGGACAGTAAAAGCACCAGTTTAGTCACCAGGTAAGTATTTGTTAAATTCCTGTCAAACCAACAGATTCATCCTATTTTAATTAGGTACTGAGTAGTAAGTTAAATCATAAACTGATTTTGGCTCATGAATAAGTTGTTTAAAAATTGGGTTTTGAAGTCTGTAGATGAGGAAAGCAATCACACATTTTCATTATGTGTTACTACTTTCATTCTGAAATTCAAGATAATATTTCATATTTATTGCAACAAATGTCACAGTGAGGCAGTTATTGAAACTATACTTGGCAATACAGTTCAGAATTATTTAAAATTGTTTTCATTAACAGATGTTCTTGCATGTGCTGTTTATTTTCATAAAGAGAAAAACAATATAGCAGTTGTAGTGTTTTTGTGATATTAATTTCCAAGGTAGTGAATCTGAAGTGGTACACAGACAAGTGTACAGACAAATATATAGATGGTAAATGAGCCATCAGTTCATGCTTCATTCATTCATAGATACAACCTCTGGGACTCCCTTCTGAAACTGCCTTCATGTCTCTGTAAACAGACCCTAGGGTGAGTGACTGAGGTCATCTGTTCAGTGTATACCATTAGTTTTATTTCCCCTGGAAAACGTTAATCTTTAAATTTAAAGATATCTGACTTCTCTGATTGTTTTCCCAATAAATTCAACTCTTGGTTCTGCACCCCAGAGGAATCCTTTCTAGGATATTTTTCATTCTTCCTGTCCAAACAAACAATTGATCAACTCTTAATTTTTAATTTTGAATTTATTTATTTGTTTAGGTTTTTTTGTGGTTTGTTATTGTTTGGAGATCTATATATTATATATGGTCAGCAAAAAATTTAATCTCAGGGCTATGTCACCAGTTATGTGTTTCATACTAGCAAATACTATTATGCCTACCTCTTTCTGGATACAATTTTTGAGGAATTTAAAATTTAATAGTTCCTTGCTGAGGCATGGATTTATAATGAAAGGTAGGAACAAATATCCAAATTTTTGATTTGCATCAAATCGTGAGTGTTTTAATTTTTTTTTCCTTTGTATTGAGAGGTCACAGCTGCTTCAAACGCTGGTTGCTCTTACATCATAAATTTATTAATCTGATTAATTTGCTTTGCATAACTATGTCCAGACTAGGAGTCCTTATAAACTATTGAGTGTATCTTGTGCATCCTTGACAGAAGCTGCAATAGTGCTGGTACCTTAGTGCTGCCTGAACATTTCTGATTTTCTTGTAGTAAGCTAATGTATATGTTTAACATTGGCCTTCTGAAGCTTTGTTGGGTGAACTCCTTGGAACATCAGTGTCTTCCAGATACTTGCAGCTTCCTCCTGTGGAGTACTGTGATGTTTGTCTTCCTCTCTTTTCTCCTGATTAGATCTAGCCTAACTTTGCAGTTGACCATTTTAGTAGCTCATTCAGTGAAAATCTGTTGATTTCTTTGGAACTTCAAAGACCCAGACAAGCATGTAGGAAAGTTGACCACAGTGGTGTTTAATTAATTCTTTTAAATAATGATATAATGCTTAGTCATACTGCCCTCTCAGCCTGTCATCCATAAGTTTTTAGTATATAGAAAGTAAAATGTTTTTCTCTGTATGACTTTGAGAGATTGAGATCTCTAAGAATTGTAATGTGGGGTAATATCTTAATTCTATCAACTGCTAGAAGAACTGGCATTTTAAAGATACTTCTGTTTAACATATAATGCAATGTTATGAGAAACCATAAATATTGGTATCCCTTGATTGTCTGTTTTTTTTTTTATTTATTTCTCCCTTATGACCTCCATTATGGGTTCTGAGGTTGCCGATCTGATGTGCCATGCTTGCTTCCCTGCACACAAGCCAGAGAAGAGGCTGATAGATTCAGGACATCTATACCAAGTCATTGTAGTGACTGACCAACTTTCCCAAAGGATCAGTCATCAGTTCCTCATGAGCTAACATCAAAAGATCCCAGCAGAATGGCTTGTTTGCTGTTTTTATCATAATTTCTAACATCTCATCATACTTTCCAGTCCAGGGATGGGACTACTAAGGAGACAGTAGCTCACTGAGGATTTTGTCAATTTGAGTGGGTTACAAGTATTAGCCGACTCCAGATCTTTAGCCTAGCACTGTTGGAAGAACTTGAAAACACTCAGTGGGAAAGATTTGTTTCTCCATAACAGAGGTAGTGTCTGTAGGTATGGTACTACCTGGGTATTACTGTGTGATGTTTATAGAATATGTGCTACTGCTAATTAATAAAAAAAATCAGTCTTCTGCTTTCAAGTCAGTGAAGAATTACCTAATGCTTTACTTTCATGGTCTTTCTTTACTTGGAAGCCAAACAAGGCTCAGGAAGAAATATTTCAAATTCCAATATTAAATACATAAATCTAACACCTAATAGGTGTTTTAGATATTGAAAGACATCAGCATGTAAATACAGCTACTCAAGTCCATTTCCAAGTGATTAAATATTATTGGCATCTCTGGGTGGCAGTCCTGTGTTCATAATATTACTTTTCTATGGGAAAAAAGTGCCCATTATTTCTGTATTGCTGAGGTAGTAGAAGTGCTAACCAAATGGCCAAGGCAATGAAAAGGCTGTCTCTATTTCCCACAACTGCCTCCTTTGTGGAAGAAGTAGATATAAGGAGTGCTTGGATTAGGTCTCTTCCTTGAAAAAATGCTGTCCCCAACATTTTGGCCCAGGTGACCCCCATGGGCTGGATCTTGTCTTCCCCACAGCACACCACGATGCAAATAGCAGTTTTGCTCAAAGCTCACCATCACTGTCACTGTGGTATATTCATTGCCAAGCTGCATGTTCTTGTGGATAGGGGTTATCTGTGTACTGACATCCTCCTTGAGGTAGAGTAATTCATTGCTGAAATTAAAGACAACAGGGAATAAAAATTTACAAGATTAATCTCCTGGGGAAAAAAGTGTTCACGTGTAGTATATCAAACTGTTGACTCCTACCTCTAGCCATTTCTGCTCTGTTTGTTTACTGTTATGCTTGTATTGTGCAAGAGGTTATTTCTTTGGTGAACAAAAACATGTCAGGATAACTCCCCTTTCCACCTCTCTCACTGGCAGTCCCAGAGTCTTAAACACTGAGCTTTTGGCAAATGGAGTCTGTAAATGTTCATGGGAGATAACCATTAAAAACCCTCAACAAAACAAACAACCCCCCCTTTTTTTTCCAATTTTAAAGCTGTTTCTATAGCTGTTCTTATTTAATAACAGTTCTGTTATACTAGTCAGGACCTAGCTGAAACAATATACAGTCTAGTTCAAATAAATATCAAGTATTCGTCACTCAACAGTCTTTCTAGTGATCTTGCAACAGTCACATTGGAAGAAGCTAAACATTCATTTTTACATAATTCTATTTATGTTACATTTATCATTTTGAATTTTCTACCTAATCACAAAGTATTCTGACTTTGAAGGGACTCAGAAGGATCATGAAGTTCAACTGCTTAGGCAAATGGCCCCTTGTGGGGATTGAACCTGTGACCTTCATGTTAACACCAGGTTCTGACCAACTGAGTTCATGTCAGGGTCATAAGACCCTGTTTTTGAAACAGTGTTGTAGCTCCACAGGCTATGCCTATGGAATCTTGGAAACTACGGAGGTTTTAAATTATAATGGCTTTTTGAGAACAGGTAATGAAAATTAAATGAAAGAGAATGTAATATGGTATGTTTGAAGTTGTTTGGTTTTGTAGACTACACTGTATAGGTATTATTTATAGGTATTATTTCTTTTTCTATACTAATATGCTACCCTTCCTTTTTTTAAATTTTATTTTGAAAATGTAAAGTGAAAAATCTGTGACTGCAGATGCAAAACACGAGCATGTCTCATGTTTTCTGTGCCTGAGAAGATGGTAGAGAAGTTCACAGCTTCCTCTGGAGCCTCACAGGCAGATTGCTCTGTGTGCCACAGAATGTGGATGTTGTTGTCATTATCGTTGTAATAATATTGCTGATGGGAACTTAATGTGAGCCAGGACCAAAGCGGAGTTTTAGCTCAGAGAGCTATTTTGATAGGAATCTTAATAATTAAAGTAAAGCAATTACATCTCCAGGCATATTCTCTGCATTTCACTCCTACAACCTGTGGTTTATGATTCCCTCACAGTAAATATCCAGAATTCTTTCTTCTTGCCAGAATTTAAAGTCACTTTCAATGAATTTCTATTCATAATTAGGAGAGAAACTGTCAGAAGTGAATTGTGGGCAAGATCTATGAAGCAAACCTGAGAACAGCTTGGAGCTGGCTTCTTATAAACAACTTTTTAGCCAAAGATTATTAAGTTTTTCTTCCCTAGTATCATTCTGTCCCAAACAAATGTTTTATATAAAGATAGACTTATGCCTTTTCTGTGTTATTTGGGAGTCTCTCTTCATGAGATGAAACGTCAAGGTGGCTTCACAAAGCCTCCGTGTCTCTTGAGTCTTTATAGAAGAGATTTCCCAATCTTTAGTCTTGCTCCATGTTGGTGGGCAAAACAAAACAGTTAGAAGGGTCTCATCAACAGTGATGCAGCCAAAGTTACTAGAAAATGTACTGCAGAAGGAAGATACCTTGAACTATGGGTATTTTCATGCAGAAGGAAGCAGTTTAGGGGAGGGTGCAGTTTTATTGTTAATAAATAGAGGGTTTTTATTCCTACTCCCACTAATATTTATAACACAAGTAAATAATAAGCAAAATAAAATCCTGAAGTGTTTTCCCCAGGGCTGGCTACTGAGAAGTTAAGTTTTTGTTTCCAGTTACTTGCTGTTCAAGCATATAACTTACTATTTCTTAGTATCTTTCAAACAGGAAGAAATAATTTCAAAGTGCTGAGGAAATTTATGATGAGTTAAATATATGGGGTTATTTTTTCACATTGCTCAAAATTCTGCATGTGATCTGACTTGAACCATCTGTCATAGACTGCAGTGTTTGAATAGTGCAATCAGTGAAACCTCAAAATAAATAGTTGAAATAATCAATTCCAGAAATAACAAAGACCTTAATCTGCAACATCCATAGGACTTATTGGCTGACCACAGTTCTTGTACTGACATCATTTTAGGAAGGCAAAAAGTATCTCCTATGATTCTTTTTTAGCATATTGGTTAAATAGTAAATCCGTAATACAGCCGGCCAGATTTCTAGACTTGACAATGGTTTAATAATAGTATTGTAACATGAATGCTAGAGCAGAGGTATAGTGAATGTGCCTGTCAGTTCACCGGTATGGTAGTGGCAGTGCCTGTTTCTTTTAATGAATATTTAGATTTTTATGGAAAACAAAGTTGGCATTTAAAGCAGCTGAGGTTTTTTTGAATGGCCTGTTCTTTACTCTTTCAGAGGCTCTGGGGCAAAATCTCAGTTTTTCACAGTACCATGTACATCTATGTCCACAGCAATGGCAATCCACAACAGTTTCCTCCACTTGTATCAGCCTCCAGCTGACACTCATAATTTGCTCTTCCTTCTCAGTTTGTCATTTCTTCCTCCTGCCTTGGTTATATTCTGAGATGGTAGGACTAGGTTAGCACTGAAATTAAATAGCTAGTTTTGACAGTTATATAGTCACTGTTGTTTATTTCTTATTCTGAGAGCAATTAACTCCCAGTACTCTCTGGAGGAAGCAATGTCCTGTTGGCTCCTGCAGGATTTGCAATGACACTTCCAGTTGAGGGACACACATCTAGAAAGCAAGTTTTCATAAAAGGTGGCAAAGAAGGCCAATGGTATTCTGGGCTGCATTGCGAGAATTGCCATCAGGCTGAGGGAGGTGACACATTGCCTCTACTCAGCCCTGGTGAGGCCACACCGGGAGTACGGTGTCTAGTTCTGGGCTTCACAATGTGAAACCTTCACGAGAAGCAAAAAGACAAAATGATTTAAAGAAAAGTAAAAGAAAATAATAGTGTGGAAGTTTAATAATAGTGTGGAAAATAATAGTGTGGGAGTAGCTACCTAGGGGGACAGCCAGTACACGTTGAGGAAGAAAAGCATCGAAACACACATTGATCCTCAGAAGAATATTAAAAAAATAGTGACAAGGCCAAATGAATTTTTGTTGTAATTTAATTACAGCTGTCTTCAAACTAAAAAATATTTCTCAGACCTTTGATTATTCAAGTGATACATGAGGTACAATAGTCAGATTATCTCTGCAACTTCTGTTTTTATACTACCAAATAGATTTTTGAGCATCAGAAATTAGTAATGGTCAATAACTTGGCTTCTTAAAATGTGTACATCTTAAAAAGGAAAAAAAACCACAAGAATTTGTAGTTAAAATGGCTTTGATATTTGAAAATGCCTTTAACTGAGTGTCCTGATCATACTGTGTTGCTATCAAGATTTAGCAATGCCTAACATTTTTGACATTGAACTTTCATTTATGGCTATTGAATCAATACTATGAGAAACAGTATATAAAAAAAAATTGTATATGGTTATCAAAGTCAGAACAGCATGATAACTCCACTTCTGTAGCTGTATGCTAGAACTTGGCAAAGTGAATGTTTTCTCTTCCAGCAACAAAGCATTTGGGCACAGCATGAGTGCAGTGCTCTCCAGATTTAACATTATTATTCTACATTCTTACACCTCCAAGAGACAGTGACAATTTCAGTTATTTCCCTGAATCAAATTCAGATTAATGAAACAACTGCAAAGCCTTTAAATTAAGATGGTCTATTAAGGAATTCATTTTACTTGCTGTTTCTATGAGAATGTCTGCAGAATTCCATGGCATGCTTCAAAAAACCTCTTTAATCTCTTTCACAACCCTGTTATATTAAAGGATGACATGGCATTTACAAAAGGGAAAGAAAGTTTACAGAGGGTAAATTGTAAGTAAAGATATAATATAAGCATTTGTAAAATGGGAAATAATTGTTTCTTACACAGTTTATGCACACAGTCTACTCTTGTGCTTTTATTTTTTCAGCCGCTCCCCTTTCTACTTCTAATGAGACTGGCTTTTTGCTGTACAAAAATTGGCTTGATACTTCTCTGATCTTTGCCAAAGCACTTAAAAAAGGAACGGCACTGTTGTGTCAGATACATTCCCTTTCTTTCTCCCTTCTAGAAATGTGCTTCAAACTTTGTAATATGAAATTCTTCCTTGATCTATGTTGGAAAAGCTAATTTGAGGATAACTGCAATGACACTTCTCTCTCAGACAAATCCTTTCTTTTTTTAGTTATACAGCTGTAAAGATTGATGGAATATTCACAAAAAAATGCTTTAAAAATTCAGATAAACTTCCTAGAGGTATTGTACAAGTCATGAGTCTGATAAATAAACACAAAAGTTGTTTACTTTTGGAAGTTAAGAGATTTGATTTCATCATAGTATGGATAGTATTATTAAATTTCATTAATGCAGCTGTTCATATGAAAACATTAAAAGTATTAAAGGGTATTAAAGGGCTGTTGCCAACTTCTCTAAAACGAAAAATCAAGCTTAATTCCCTTGGGAGGAAAAAAGTTGTCTTATCATGCTAGAGGTGGTAGGCAATCAGTTAAAGGCAGTAACCCTGACTAATGGGAGCCTCATAGTCCATTTTTTCTAACTTATTTCTTGAGGAGATTTTCAGGTTTCTCCAGGGGCAGAAGAGCAAATTGCTGATGCTCAGATGAAGAAGTAGATGTTAAAATGAGACTTGGAGCAGTAAGTGATTTCTCAGACAAGATCACTGCCTTTTTAAGAAACTACATTTTGCTGATCTATAGATGGTTTTACGGAGAATAATTCCCAACATTTTGACACTGACTGAGCTAAATTAAAATTGAGGTGGCAGTTTATCACATTGCCTTCAAGTTTATAACAGTTTAAATTCAAGAAGAGAAGATTAGTTTTTATGTATATGTTACTTAGAAAGCTTGACCTTCCAAGCAGAGAATGCTTTTATGTGAAAGCGATGATCTAGGAAATGGGGGTTTCCCATTATTATAATAGTGACTCAGGAAATGTTAGAAAAGTTCACCAATTTCTTTCTTCTAGACATAAAAACTTCATCTTCAGATGGAAGAAAATTAAAATTTACAATGTTGATACTTAACAGTGCATGCATGTATAGTCTGAAGAAAAGATCAAGGACTTAAAATGAAATAAATTTAGACATAGACCTTATAGACAGTTCTGGGATGACTCAGCCTCCTGTTTCTGTCAAAAACACTTTTAGTGATATTTTTCCTAAACCATCCAGAACTGAATGCATCATTTCTTATAATTACATTCTTGCACTAGTAATTTTGACCATCCAGACATGATAATGAGGAAGAGCCTACTTTTAGACAGTAAGAGAATGCCAGACCTGTCCCCACAAAATACGATGCTTGTGGAGGTGCAGCACAGTGTTTTCAAAAGAGCTTTTCAGCAGCAGGTTTTGACCTGGCTTTCATATTGTCAAATGACACACATCTTTTTTATTATAATTCTTAGCAAAAGCAAACGAAGGAACACTCAAGTGAAAAGCCACTTACTGGGAAGTAAGGATTGATGAAGGGTTAGTAGGATGCATCCCCTCTGTTGGCTCAGGGAAAATAACAACCACAACCATTTACCATTTGGTTAATTTGCTGAAGTGCTCCCTGTCTACTTGTTACTGCTGAGCAGAGCAAAGAACTATAATTTAAGTAGTACAATTTCTATAGTAATTCTGTCTCTGGTTGTTTCATTTGGAAGTCCTTTGGGCTTGTTATAACTTTGAACACTGCTGACTGATGTCCTTGTGAGTTTACCCCTCAGAAAACTGTCTTCATGTTATAACCCAGAAGAGTAAAATATATCACTGGAAAGGGAAAGGTGGTATCTCAGATTTTTGTCAGACCCTCTTGCTCAAACCGTGTCTTTTATACATCCCTGAGAATCTTTAGGAACTGGTCAGCAGTGTAATTCCTGGATATAAGCGTAATCTTCCTTTTTGTTTCTGAGACTGGGCCTAAAGTCTAGAGCAAATTACATTTGGTTACCTCCATGTCTCTGTGGAAGAGCCCTACTTCAGTACAGAAATGTGTATGTGAGCTTTATGAGGAGGCAAATAGCAGGAAATTAGGGTGGGTAAGACAAGTCTTTTGAAACAAATCAATATTTCTTTAACACCTGGACTACAAAATGCAGATGTCAAAGTTACCACAGCAGCTGGCATCATTATATACTGATTCTATCTTCTTATACTGTTCTGTCTCTCATACCTTTCATTTCTTCTTTTCTTAAGTAGTAAATTTTCTTGTATTTCATGTAAGATTGTATTGTTGAAAGTGGAAGCTGTCCACTTTGGGACCATTCCTCAAGTGTATCATTGCTTCAGTTCTTTGCAATCACACAGTTTTTGGGTCTCAAGCAAAGGTAAGATTTTTCCATCTCCTACCCCTTAAAAGCAGCATACAGAAAGTGGGCAAAGCGAGATATGCACAGGGACTGCAGCAATTTCTGAAAATAAAAATGTTATCTCCATGAAAAGGAGTATCCTATTAATGAAGCTGCTTATAAACGTTCCTTGAGTCCCCCTCCATGATGCCAGCACTGATTTCTTACTGCAGGATTCAGTGTGATTAGTTGAGTGCTTCTGAATGCCTGTACTGTGCATGGACATGGTTTTCTGCACACTTTGTGGCACACAATGGTGCAATCTTTTCAACTTAATTTTTAATTTCAGAATCTGTGAAATTGGGTTCTTGATGGAATTATTAGCTAAAAGACAGAAAGTAAATTTGAAAGACCAGGTGGCCCACCTACACTGCTTGCAGTCCTGTGCTTGATTTGAAAAAGTAGATGCGCAGACTGCAAAGCAAAAGCTTGAGACGGGAAAAGGCAACCATTTTTTAAAGTTATAAATTTGTCTCACAGTATGAACTTTCTCTGCTTGAATGGGCATAGCTGAGGCCCTTAGGATTTCTGCCATTTTCAAAAGCAAAAATGCCATAGTGTAGGAACTTCACAGTAAATGCAGAAGTTCTCTTAAAATAAGTAAAATAGCAATGACTCACCTGTAGGCAGAGTTTTTATGTATCCCTGCTCTGTAATTTTAGCTTAGATTAGTCATAATTAGTTTCAGATCATTCATTTTTAGCTAGTTTTTATCCTGTAAGCTCTGAATTTCAGCATATTTCCAACCAAAAAACACTTGTTCCTACTATCTTATGATGTTTTTTGGTGAAGTCATTTAATGTAGGAATTAAGCAAAACTTCTCTCTCTTGTAAATCAGTCTGACCCATTCCAGATGGAGCCCAGCTTGTAGCCTTGTCCCAAAGCACATGAGTGTTTCACATTATGTTTCTGAGCAGAGCATGGGCTGAAGCAACCTCCAGGGTGATACATTTTCCTCCTTCAGGAAACTCAGAATTGCATATTATAAAGGAAATATTTTGCCCAGGAGACCAAATTAAATTTAGTCAAAAGAGATTTAGTGAAAAACTGAGATTTGGAATGTGCTTTCATTGTTAATGGAACTGAAATATGGCAGTTGGAAAGTGAAGTTCACAGAATCACAATCACAGAATATGCTGAATTGGAAGGGACTCACAAGGATCATTGAGTCCGACCCTTAGCCCTGCACAGGAACATCCCCAGGAGTCACACCATATGCTCAAGATCATCACCCAAATACTTCTTGAACTCTGTCTGTCTTAGTGCTGTGATCACTTCCCTGGGGAGCCTGTTCAGTGTCCAACCACTCCTTGGCTGAAGAACTTCTTTCTAATATCCAACCTAAACCTCCTCTGACACAACTCCAGGCCATTCCCTTGGATCCTGTCACTGGTCACCACAGAAAAGAGATCACTGCCGGCCCCTCTTTTTCCCCTCACAAGGAAGTTGTAACTGCAATGAGGTCTCCTATCAGTCTCCTCCAGGCTGAACACACCAAGTGCCCTGAGCTGTTCCTCATGTGGCTTCCCCTCAAGACCCTTCACTGTCTTTGTTGTCCTCCTTTGGAAGCTCTCTAGTAGCTTAATATCTTTCTTATATTGTAGCACCCAAACCTGCATGCAAAGTTCAAGGCGAGGCTGTCCCAGTGCAGAGCAGAGCAGCACAATCCCCTCCCTCGACTAGCTGATGATGCTTTGCTTGATGCTCCCCAGGACATGGTTGGCCCTCCTGGTTGCCAGGACACTCCTGACTCGTATTCACATTGCTGTCAACCAGGATCTCCAGGTTCTTTCTGCGGCACTGCTTTCCAGCATTTCATTTCCCAGTCTGTACATGCATCCAGCATTACCCCAACAGTTCTTTCAAAATGAAGACAAAAGATTTAATTTTTAAAATACTAGAATATGAACTGAGATGCTGTTAAAAGTTTTTATTGTATTGTATTAATTTTATGTATGTAAAAATAAATGTAATATCTATATAATAATGGATATCTCAAATACATATATAATATCAGAATAGATATGATTTAGATTTTACCAGATTTTTAAGATGAATTGACTTAAATCTATTTGTGCTATTGATGCCTTAGTGCTATGTCATTTGATCAAAATTGATTCCTTCAGCCAGCTATGAACCAGTAGGATGAAGTAAAGTTAAACGCTAAGTGCCAATTTCTAGCTGCATCTGGTATTTGACTGTCACTGGTTATTCGTTCATTCATTCATTCATTCAGCATGAACCATGGGAAATGTCAAAAATATGGCAAAAGACTGAAATAGCTTTTTTCTTTTGCATATACTAAATGCAAAAGAACTAGATGAAACATGTCGAGAAGGTAAAGCAACCAAAGATGGAGAGAATATGGAATATAAAAATAGTCAAAGGCAACAATACAAAAGGGAGAAGGAAATTAAGTGAGGATTTTTTGACATGGTCGAATCAGTAAGGCTGCCAGCATGCATTTGAGACACGTGAAAGGTATTAGGAAATCCCTGGTAAGATTGTCATGGTGCAGCTGCTTTGAGCATATGTGTCCTCAGGCACCAATGGATCACTAACAGGACATGAGAGGGACAGATCTGTTAATAAGGATGTCTGGATGGTCCATGAGGACATTTGTTGCACTGTCTGGCAGAGTTGCATAAGCATCTGCGGAGCTCTAAATATCTGATTTGCTTTCTCCAGGATTTGAACTGTGTCATTTCCTACCACAGTTGAGCTGGGAAATGCTAATGCTGGGTAGCATGTTTTCAAATTACTTTAAATTGGAGATGTAGAGGTAGCTAATCAAGAATGAATAATCAGTGACATATATTTCAATCCTGAGAGAGGTTTCTCTAATATAATCTTAGAGGCATGCAGTGATGGAGCCTTCACAGTCATTCACATGATCTATTCTGATGTTTCACAAATCTTTATGATTAAATCACAGTAATCTTCCTGACTGTAATTCATGCTTATTATCTCATAGAGAGCAGATTATTCCCTCCTCCTTTATAATAACATTCTATGTTTTACAATATCAGTATTGTGTTGTTCTATTATCCCCCTAAAATTTTCTTGCTTATACTAAATGACCTAGACTGATCCAAACACTCTTCATGTGAGTCTATGTTCTCACTACTTTCCTTTTTACTGTTGTAGTTTTGCTATATTTTCTTAAAGAATCCAGTAACTCAGCTGGGAAATTACAACTGAGACTTCCTAGTGCTGTGGAACGGGAGAAATATTTCATTTGTTTTGTTTCAACAACTCTTTTTACTTTCTTGAATGAGTTTTGCCTTTTTTGAAATGGCATGACATTTTTCAATTCTGTACAGTTTAAAATTCACCTCAATTATCAGATTATTTTTGTGTTTTGTTACGTGCTCTCCATTAACCCACCCTGTATTTCCATAGTTTATTCCTCCTGCTTATTTTGAAAATGAAATAGTCTACAATAACTTTCTCCACATGCCTACTGAATAAAAAATTCTTCTATATATTTTTTCCTATTTAAATTCTAATTGCGTTTCTCAGGAAGCTTATTGTACTCTTCAGTTCCATAGTTCTTTGTAATCTACAAATAATATATATGTCTGTGTGTGCGTGCGCGTGCGTGTGTGTGCATGCTCTATTCCTATGTTCTGATTTAAATGAAAGTACTCAACAAAGCTGAATCCAGAATGGACACTACAGAGCCCCATTCAGCATCCTTCTGCCTGAATGAGAGCCATTGATTGAACTGTATTTCATTAAACTCCTTGTAAGAACGTCATCTTCAACCATATTAAAAGTCAAGTGATTTGACAATTCCTGTTTTTTCTCTATTCACGAGTTTTGCTGCTCTGTGATAGAATCAAAATATTTTAAACTACTTAGAAAGAAAAAGACCAAGCAACAAAACGTATATTTCTTTCAAACTCTCCCTGACACGTTCTTTCTCAATTGTACTATGAGACTTTATCCCTTTGATACTGATACTAAATAGTACTGTTCCACTGAATTGTAACTGACCTATTAAAGAAGCATGGAAAAAATCTTAACACTTTGGTCCACCATCATCTGTAGTTAGTTTTCCATCCCAGTTGTACTAACATCACTAATGGACCTTTTTTTAACTGTTAAGAGACTCTACTTCTCATGTTCCTTGTTTTATCTTACAGGTCATATTTTAGCATTTCTGACTTACTGTCTATAAAATCTACTTTTTTGTATAAGTCTCATAATCTAACAATTTCTGCTTTCTGTAGCTGAAGATCTGCTGTGTTCTCCATGCTTTTCTCTGCACTGAGACAGCTTGTACCTACTGTGTCATTTACTTCCTTGAGGAAACGCTACCTTTTGTCTAAGGCTTTTCTCTTGTGAGATCTTGGAATTTGGTCTTAAAAAAATTGTTATGTTTGTGATTTCCTTCATTCGCTTAGTCATTCGCTTCATTTGCTCTTTTTCAGTTCATGGTCACCCTTACTGAAACTGCATTCTGCCCCAATTTTGTCCCCCGCTGGTAAGACTCAAACCCACAGGAACAGCCCTACTAGCTACCTTCTCCATTTTTCTATCAAAGTATTGTGAGTGCATCACAAAAAATCAGGCAGACATGCTGCATCTGTTATTTGCCTTTTTTTTTTTAATTTCCCAGTCTAATGCTTTAGATGATTCCTTGAGGTATTCAGGAAAAAACCCAACCAAACAAGAGAACCCCCAAGAAACCCTCGAAATGATGCTTGTGGGAAACTGGTCTGTATGTAACTCTATTTGAATAGTGTTCTTTGCCCATTTTTCACCATTCAGCAGATTTAACTGTTAGCTTTCATCCCTTGTATAAAGTGTTTGCATCTTTAATATGTGAGAAAAGGCTACAACTCTTATTCACTCCCTAGCCAGCCCTTCTTGGACAATCTGGTAATACTCAAAAAACTGTTATGTATGGCTCCAAATTTGTGTTATATCAATTAAATCAGGGTTTTCCTCTGCTTATTTATTCCCCATACTCCTTGCAATGCTACACAGACAGCTAAGATGTTTGGCAAATAAATTAGTGTTCTTGAGTGACATATTGCCCCGATCCACCAGATGCCATTATTACATAAGATATAATTATACATAGCATGCGGGAATTGCAGGATCGCAGGCATGAAGATAACTTCATAAGGGAGGAAATTCTGCTGCTGTTATATTCAAAATTTGCTATTGCTGTTAGGCTTTTTCTGTACAGAAATTTCAACAGATTGACTTTGTTGTCTTGGAATGGTAGTGCAAGGTGATGAGTCCACTTGAAGTGACATGGTGATTTGCTGGAATCAAGAATTTTTGAGTTTTCTCAATGCCTTTCCCTAGATATCGTTAAAGAAAGTTTTGCTTATCACTGAACTGCACACAGATGTCCCATCTCTCTTCCTGAAGTACCCATACTCAAGCAATTTGTTCTGGCTCAGTTCACTACTTGATTCTCTTCAGTAACATGCTTTGGCTTGTGTTCATGTCCTGTTTACTTCAGTAGCAGTCAAGCATGTGCTTAGAGTTAATCACACAGAGAGACATCTGACTGAATAAAGAGGAATTGCCGCCTTGTTTCAGTCATGTGCTGTTTTGAGGCATCTCCGTTTTAAATTATTCATTTTGTTTTCCAAAGTGTCTTTGTCAGGTCTTTCTATGAGGCAAGCAGCCTGTTCCATAGCCTGCAGACGATGACCTGTTTCTTCTACAGCTGTGCCATATTTCTTTCTAACCATTTCCTTGCCAGGCCACATCATGCTCACCTACACTGGTGACCTTGTGATACACAGAACACCTCTGGTGAAGCATGACAGTGCTCGACTCAAAAGCATGTACTCATTCTCACATACTGGTTTTTCTCCGTGGTTACTGCTGAATGATTACTGCTTTCTACAATCACATCTATATACCATATCTATAATCCGTGAGCGCAATCAAAGGCATATGTACCTTACAACTTTGAGATATATATGTTTATGTTTTGGTGCTGTTGGTTGGTGTACAGCTAATTGAAACTGACCTGTTTAAATGGTGACTAAACCACTAAAAATCTTTGCCTGTTTGGAAACAACAATAAAACCAAAGGTGTACTTGTTCAGAAATTACTCTCCAATAAAAATTAATTTCCATGGCAACTGTGGACAATGTGGATGAAGAATAGATTTTATATAGCCTCTAAGTTCTTAAAATTTACTACGTCAAGAATTTTAACCAGAAGTGGAAATCAACATAATTGTGTGATTTTGCAAACTTTTATCTCTATGGCATGGCAGCTACATAAAATGAAACCTCTTGTTTCAAACTTACAGTTTTACAATGCCACTTATTAAGTCCAATGTAAGGAAAAGGAGGTGCAAATTGAACAGAGTGCTGGTTTATGTAAAAAGCTACAAAGCTTCCTCCCAGATGTTTATTTTACCACTTGGGGTTCAGTTCAATTCTGATTCAGTGAAAGTAAAGAAAACAATCCCCAAAACACAAAACTCTCCTGTTCCCCCATTTTTTTAGTTTTTCTACTAAGAGACTGACATACTGTACTACACAATACAGAATTAAAATTCAGTAGTATCCATGCATGTGGAGGCTTTCTAACTGTGAAAAATGCAATATGCACTATTTGTCAATGGTTTTGAATGATGTTTATTAAGAAGTCTCAATGTTGTCCTTGCAGATAGACACTGTATTGGCCACTAGGTGAAACTGCATTGCAAATGCATTATGGCATACACTGTTCCTCACTGTCCCCAGTGACATATTAATTAGTAAATGTCAACGGAGTAGTGGCTGGAGAATTGATAAGTACTTGATGCTCATCCAGAACTGGATGACTTCTTCAGAACTACCACACAAAGCAACAGGAGGGAACAAGGAGCTGGTCTGCCTTTGGAAGCACTTCAGAGGATGCTGTCTTTCCATACATGATGGGAAAAAATCTAATATCACCCACTGAATTTTATTGCATTTGAAGTATTGAAGAAACTCAAAGAACATATTTATCATTTTCTGACTTGAATTTGAATCCTTGAAATAAGATTGAAGATTTTAATAAAAGTAAACATTGCCACCTATATTTCAGTTTGCCAGTTTAATAGATCATAATTTCATCATTCTTGGAACATGATGGTTTGAGAAACTAAGGTGTGATCTCAGATTATTGATTTCACTGCAGCAAATCTCATCATTTCACTGGGAAGGTCTGGGTCACTATTTGATGTATCACATCAAAGTGCTGAATACACAATGCATTGCCTTTATTTTTAATGGAACTTTTAACATGAAAAAAGGTAACCACCAGTGTAAGATAAATTGGCACTAAGTGTGCTGAACAAAAATACTAGTGTTTTCAAGTCTGTCCTCCACAATCCTCTTGTTCAGACTAACAAGGATGACATCCAAACACTTTTTTTTTGCAGAACACATTTTACTTAGAAGCCAGGTTTTTATATCTACCTTCTTCATGGGATCCAGTGGAAGTCCATATTTTCAGCAGTAGGGTAACAAATAGCTGATTTTGGGTAATATACTTTTAAGACCCTGAAATTAGCTGACTTAGTAGAACGTGGTGCTAATAATGCCGAGGTTGTGGGTTTGATCCCTGTATGGGCCAGTCACTTAAGAATTCAACTTGGTGATCCTTGAGTGTCTCTTTCAACTCAGAATATTCAGTATGTTTAAAAGCCTTTAAAATTAAATGTAAATTTTCAAAACAAACAAAAATGTAATCTCTTATCATATTCTGAGAAATTTTCAGTGAATGGCCACATGAAGTTTTCCTCATGTGCTCTACCGAAGAGTATAAACTGCAAGCAGGATTTCCTCACTTATGCAGTATGCAATCTTTAAAATTAACAGCTACATACACACATTCATGTATACAGCACATTTGGTGCATTGTAGAAGATACAAGTATTTCTATGAAGATTTTCAACTTTTTCCTCTGTTGATGTAATATTTGCAAGAAACAACAACAAAAAAACCCCTACTTCTAGTTTCTATTATTTTCATTTATAAGGTTTTTCAGTGCTGTTATTTCTAATGCACTAAACAAAGATGACACATAAACAAACATCCAAATAGAAGGCTTCTTGGTGCAATGCACACTACAAAATAGGCAAACTTACTGTTAAATTAAGAGAAGGTAACCAAGAAGTAAAGGGGGCAAATCATATTTCTTATAAAACAAAAATGTCAGCAAATCTTTGAGAATATTGGTTCAAGATTGCTGCAAAATCTGTTACCTGACTGTAAATTTGGTAGAGTTTTGTTTTTGTTTTTTTTTTTTTTTGATGTGGAATAAAAATTTCACTAAATCTCAGGGAAAGAAAAAATATTTTCCTCCTTCCCTTCTAAGGAGGACATTCTCAGAAAGAAATATAAATATAAAAGTTAATATAATTTATATTTGCTTTTTCCCTATATTTCTAACTAGTTCCAGTTAGAAAATGTCCTATATTTTTCTGACAGCTGATGTATTTTGATACATACTGACAGGTGAAGGAAAGAAAAGCTGAGGAACACTGACAGATCTTTGTAAAAACTTCTCTCAGTCTTGGTCCCTTAGGATGATGACTATTTCAGTACAGAGTTTTCCAAATATGTGGCACTTTCCACCTCTGAACATACATACAAATTCACACAGAGAAGAATCATGTTTGACAATATTATAACATCCTCTTCCCCTTCCCAGTGCCTTTTCCCATACCACACTGATTTTAATCCTGATTCTTTCTTTTTCTTCCTGAGCTATATGCATCTCCCGTGGTATCCCTGATGGTTTCCTATCAAATTCCTGCTTCAGCAGGCTGCTTTTTAGTTTCTCTTCCCCTCCCTATTAGCCCAAATTACCTTGAATTGGGCTGTTGTAAAGAATAAACATTTAACCATAAGTAGAACATGATATTTTAATTTATGGAAGCAATTTATATAAGGGGTTTATAATATATATAAAAATAATTTTGTATCCATCCCTTTGGAATGCAGAAATTATGAGCATAAATAATTTCCAGTGTTAAAAAGAGCCTTCAAATTGGGAATTAAAAAATGGAGGCAAGCTCCCTGGTCATTATTGGGGTCACCATTTGTCAGGGTAAAGTAGGTTAGCATTGTGGTGGTCTGAGGAGGCAGAGACAACTCAGGCTGCAGTGTGATCAGAAAGCTCACCAAAGACAAAGGACCTTATTTTTAGTAACAGCTTCACTTTTATACACTCCTGTATATAACATGCTAGCACACTATTGGTCAGTAGTTCACCTAACATACATGGAAAGATTCTACTAGTTACAAGTCATCCACATTCTACAGGTGGCTCTCTGGTCCTTAAAGATGCATTCATTAATCCTCTCAGACCTTAAGAGATACACACATACACACTGTCACCCCAACAGGTCATATTTTAAACTTCTAGTGTATTTGCAAATATTTGCAGTATTTCAAGAAAGTTTTTATTCTCTCTCACGGAGTTGTCAAAATCTCACAATCTATTTTGTCTTCAAAGTGCATGTAAGATGGCACAAACCTTGATTTCACTTCTCTTCATTCCTTTTAACATCTTGTGATACAGTGGACACTGCAAGTCTGTTTCTTATCAGTAATTTAGATCAGGTATCAAAATATTCCACTTAATCACAGTAATAGTTCATCTGTGCTGAATAATGCTACTGCCACATCCTCTGCTTCAGTTTACTTCAGCTGATGAAAAATGGTTTGAATCTTACAAAGTTTGGTGAGCACATATAGAAATTTTCAGCTATATGTGTAGTATCTTGAGACATGAGATAGTGAAACATTTTTTGGCTTGACGGTTGAATACACATGTTTAAGGCTGAGAAAACATCATAGTTGTTAAAGCTCATGTTATGTTTCACTTGATAGCAAATAGAAAAAAAATATAAGCTGCTGCTTGAAGTTGAAATTTCAGCTTTTTGATATATTAAATAGGTCAAAAGAAGTAAAAAAAAATGATAACACAATTTCTTTCAATGTCTGAAATGGCTAATATGTCATACAAACCAATATGAAATAGTTAATTTTCCTTCTTGTAACTTAAGTTCTCCATATTATATGTATTCATGACATCATAGAACATTTATTAGAAAGGAAAATTCAGTGTCAACTACTCTTTTTCTCTAGTTGCAAGGCAGAAGTAACATTCCCCTTTATTTCTGAACTGTTTGCCTAACCTGCTTTTAAAGATTTGCAATGCTTATGACTCCACAAGACCCATAGCTTATTTACCCAACTGCTTGGTCACTGCACAATTAGAAAGGTTTCTCCTGTGTTTTCCTCTGCCACTTCAGGCTCCATTCTCACTTCATTGTGAAAACAGATAATTTTCTTTCTGTTTGCAGCAGATTTTTATTTTTACTGATATTTTCTATTCACTCAAAGAGTTTCCTTCTCTTTTTTAGATTTACCTGCTCCTTGCTTCAGTCAATCTTTATCCATAGGCCATATTTAGAAGCTCCTAATCATTCTTGCCCTCTCCTAGACAGTCTCCAAATGGTGAATGCTTTTAAAGTGCAGAAGAACATAGATCTCAAACTGAAACCTTACTAAAACTGAACTCAGTGGAGGAGTATTGCTTCATGTAATTGTAAATTACATTTCTGTTTGCACTCTGAAATGATATTTGCCTTTCTTGCTAGGTCATTATTGATGTCTTTAACTTGTGGTCAGAAATTACCAGGATCCTTTGCCTTTGAAATGTTTGCTTCCTTATTTATTGTTCATCATTTCTTTGCATTGGTGACTATACCTGCAAAGATACTTTACTTGCATCTATGAGATAGCATAGTACTTAGGTTACTTTTTCATTTTTTTCATGAGCAAATTATCCTCTAATATGCCTCACATGTTTTCCAGAAGCATGTCATCTGCTAAATAAATAAGCATAATATTTATTCTTTAGGATCTTAATGAAAATTTTGAAGGTACTGGAGTGAACACAAACCCTGTACATACTCAATTGTCCTGTCTTTCAAATTTGCTAAAGACTGATGTATGATGCTTTTTTCAACATAATTATGAAACCTGTTCTGTATCCTTTCTGTAGTTATGGGAGTTACTGCATATTATCTTAGCTTGATATTGGAAGAATAAAAATTGTGCCAAAGATATTAAAAGTAAAATATACAATACCTGTTAGTCCTTCCACAAAGGCCATTTTCACAAAATCACAGAATATGTTGAATTGGAAAGGACCCATAAAAATCACTGAATCCAGCTCCTGGCCCTGCACAGGACCATCCCCAAGACTCATACCATGTGCCTGAGAATATAATCCAAATACTTCTTGTACTCTGTCAGGCTTGGTGCTGTGATCACTTCCCTGGGGAGCCTATCCCAGTGCCCAACCATCTTTTTCTTGTTGAAAAAAGATCAGGTTTATCTGAAACAATATCTTTTAGACATGTCTTTACTTTTAGCCCTCCAGTCTTACTTTAGTTAGTGACAGTCTCTTTCATTATTTGTATCTTTCTATGAGTTAAAGTAAATTGATTGATTTTTAGTTCTTATCTCCTTTTGTCCTAAAGCTTTGATTTTTAAAACTCATTTTATTTTTCAATTCCAAACCTCCTTTTGTTAGCTGCTTTTTACCCCACCTTTTTTTCCATTATTTTGAGGGTAACTTTGAACAATGGTGAGGTTTACTCATTCCTCCTTTATTTTTTCTTATACTGCACTCAGCCAGTCTGAAGCATTTTGCTTCCATCTGAACTCTCCCACCTATGTTTATTTACTCTAAGCCAAGAACTCTTTTTAAGGAACTGTCTGTAAATATTTTTAAAATTCCATTTTGCACAGCACTTTTATAGATTTTCTTCTGTGTCGGGTAACCTTTTCCTTAGTTTATATAACTGTCTCTTGATATCCTAGATATCACTTGTGAGATATGCATGAGTTTGTCCTTTGCCCTGTTTGATTTGTCTCTGTATGCACACAGTATTTATCTACAGTTTTTATGTAATCTACTCTACTTTCCACTATCTGTATGCTTCCTCAAGGTTGAAATCATGGAGTAAGATCTGATTCTGACTACACATCCCAATTCTTTCCTGCAGTAGCATAGGTTTCCTTTCATTCCCGGTTTGTTCCTTTGAGGAATAGCCAACTTTCCTTAATTCCTTTTGTCATTAGACTTGCCTAACAACTCCCTGAGTTATTGACATTTATTTTGCAGTAAATTTTCTATCCTCTTTATCTGCAAGGGCTGGAAACTCTGTCATTTTTTGGTCACTTATCCTAAAATATAGTAATTCGTGGAAAGGCTTCAGCCTGGAAGTCTCCCATCTACTTGCTTTCTTCATCTCTTAGAGCCTTGAGAGACATGCTATATCTGGTTCTGACTACCTTACAACTGAAAGTTCTCTCTCATTGATATGTCTTCTTTGTAGGGTGATTTTTCTGATTATTCATAAAAACTCCTATTTATATAAACTTATGCTTTTCTCATGCATTCTCATTACTCCTCTCTGTAACTGAAGAGAGACCTTTTCATGTTATGTATTTCCTCTCTTATTGACCTCTTCATCTCCTCTGGAGATTTCATGATTTTTTTTTTACAAAATGTGAGTAATCTTATGAAGTTGCTGCTATGCTAATCAGATATAATTTTCAGAATATGATATTTCCCTGTCTTTCTAGTCCCTGATAGTCACCTATTTATTTCCATATGTCTACAAATTTGTAAGATCTTTGGCAGATTGACACACTATTCATTTGACTCTATGAAACTTTTACAAATAATCTAAGATCTTACACCTGATTTTGATAATAAGTCCAAGAAATGTGGCATACTGGTTCAGAATTCAGCCTTGTTAGCCTAGTCAATATAATAAAATTGCTGTGATACTATGATGAAAATCATTCCATAAGTTTATATGATACGCTTTTCTAAAAATGAACTTTACTTATGGTTAAGTGTCCAAACTCTGCTATCTTCTTGTGAGTCAGGCATGGACTTGAACCATTTAAATATATAATCAGCCTTGAACTTCAAGAATTCAATGGGCAGGATAATAAGAACTAGTCATCTAACTTAGCAATTTTAAGTAAAACAAAGGCCAGAATATATTTCTGGGGAAGTAAACACAGAAGAAGCATCTTTTGAAAAGTCCTTGAACACAAAATACCTTTGCTCATTATGTATCAAAACTAATTAGTTTTATAGCTGCCAGTTTGATTAAGAGCTTCTGTAATTTCTTTTCTAAGCCTAACAATGTTAATGTTGTGCTTATTATTTCTTAGTTTTAGTCTCATCTTTGTGACACTGACTAATCATTCAAACACTATCTGCTACTGTGCCAGAGCCTCCAGGGTAATAACAGCACAAAAGCTTGATAAGTGGCTGCCAGACACAGCTCATATTGGTTCAGGAGAAGCTGTGCCAACTGTAATAAAAAAAGTAATGAATAAAGACAGCAAAAGACTATAATAATTACTTTAACTCCTGATTATTGAAACTGTGCATGTTCAGGTAAATAAAATGTTTCAAGAAGAAACACATATTAATTTTATTTGCAATTAAATGAGGCAGCAACTGAAAGAATGCTATTTTTCTATATGTCAAGGACTCTGTTGGGACCTCTAGTGATTAAGACTTTTCTATATATGGCTGCTTTTTATTTATAAGAGATGAGTTGGTAATAGAAACCCATTTCTGAGTGAAAGAGAAAATGTATAATTTAATAAGAACACAAAGCCAATAAATAAAGATATAGAGATGAATTGCAGTGCGTACATGTTCTTTTTTCAGTGTCATGGTTAATCATAAAGAACTGTGGTTCAAGAAAAAGATTAGAGTACTTTTTTAAAAAAAGTGGTTCAGATGGAGGAGGGATATGAAGGGGGGCAGTGAATTGTATTCTGTATACGTGAAGAAAATTACTTCATTCACAGGACCTTATGAATCTTTTTTTTTGAAACCTTTGCATAGACTTATTGAGGAATAAGAAGCCTAAGAATACTTCCTAATTATATGTATTTGCTTTTGTCAGAGAAGATGCATAAAATCAAACCACATTCATCATTCTGTGCATGAAGGTCACTTTAAAACATCTGCACAGGACGTGTACAAAATGTCTCCTGTTTTGACAGACTTGAGAGCAGGTAATAAAAAGGAATGGAGAATGATAGCTATGAAAGAATAAGTTACTTTTGAAAGGTTTACATTAGACTGTTACATTATTCTTCATGCATATGAGGACAAACTGATCAGGGTTAATTCATGTCCTTTCAGTAGCTGCTCTGTTGTCCTATCAGTAAAAGAGGGAAAGAGAGAGGGAAGTTTCTGCTATAAGCAGTGTTACAATGAATTCACAGAAAGGCAAAACTGATTGAAGAAAAATTTACTTTGGGAAGACTTCTCTGGAGCCCATATATGTTCTTAGCCAGAGGAAACTAGTCACATGTGTTTTGAAAATGTGATATAATATTTTCTCAATTGAGTTTTTAAATCATTTTTGTTTTTTTTTTAAATCAGGTGAAGCTTCTGCACTAGGGTGGATGAGATCCAGGACTATCATTTTAAGAGTGTGGAAAAGTTCCAGAGATAGAACCTGCTTAACATTTCCCATGCTATTGTGGAAAAGGATGATTTTTTTCCATCACCCAATGTGCTGAGTATTACATGTGTTTTAAATTTATGTCTCCTAATCCTACTTTTCTACAAATCTGCCACTCTGACATATATTACTAGGTACCTGGGGCAGTTGTTATGTTAGACAGACCAATAAAATGCAGTGAAGCATGTTACAATATCACAAATGTCCATCATTAGATGTTTTATTACTGTATTGAAGCATTCAATCTGTTTGCCTGCAAGGATAAAATCTCCTCTAGGCTTAGCAGAGTTTTGATTTAAAGGCCTCTGGGATCAAGTGTGTGTCATGATAAAGTTCAGCAGCTCTGTGAAGTCATCGAGTTTCCATCAATCAGTTTGACAGTACTCAGCTTCATCTGCTACCATTTACCCATTATAGTCTCTCTGCATGTTCTCTTTCCTCTCACCTGCTAACAACTTGTCTCTTCGAAATGGAGTGTTGAACTTTGAGTCTGCCTTCTCTTGCACTGAGTTCCCTAAGAGTAAATCCTGCCAAAAGTGCAGGATAAGGGGAGCTATCACATCTGTCTGTGACCATTTTTACTTTCAGATATTGTTATTAAAATTATGGAAACTTTCATAAGTCACATACCTGCAATATCACTAAAACCTACTGTTGTTGTGTTGCACATCCTTTATTCCAGTGAGGCTACTCTAAGGATGGTAAAAGGGGCCCTAAGGGGACACCTTTGCTCTCTGAGGGCCTCCTTTGTATGTATGTTCATGCTCATGACACATCCTGGGGTTTTTATGACTGTGCAAAAATATCTTTAAAACCTTTGCAACTAAGGTACATATTGAAGTGAACATCAAACTGTCTTCTCTCCATGTCATTATAGATAGTTTTCACAGTGGTAGAAGGATACAAGCTGGAGCTCCTAAAACTGATAGTAAATCTATTTCTAAATATATTTTAAAATTGTCTTGAAAAGCAAAACCAAAAAGGTGAAATGATCTAATTTGTAGACAATATAACATTTTTTATGAAAGTACATATAGAGCACATAATGAAGAGAGGCATAGGTTTCTTACATCACTGTCTGATAAAATAACAGTAGAAGTGCAATGATGAAAAATGTAAAGGTGGTGAAACATATCCTGCAGTGTCTTATCTCTCTCTCTCTACATATACACAAGCATTACTTCCACAGCATGAGATCACAATTTTACTTTCATTACAATCAATATGCTGTGTTAGTGTTGTGGCTTTTAGGAAACATATCAAATTGTTCTGATTTTTAAAATCAGTAATAGCTTTCCAAATAACCCAATCCTTTCAGAAACTGATTATATTTAACTACAAAAAAGAGAAAAAAAATATTTTATTTGCTTGTGGGGCAAGACCAACATTATTTATTTTGACAGAAATATTTTTGCTTTGTTTTTCTTGGCCATGCAGACAGAATAAAACTGATGCTATCTAATTTACTGCTAAAAAGTACTGACATAATGTTATACATCTCTTTATATTGATTCCTTTTGTAAACTTTCAGGACTCTGAATGTTACATTTCTTTTCTTGCTCTACACTATTAAACCAGACAGAAATATATATTTTTAGATGAAAATTAACAAAGGTCAGGTGGTTTTCTCCTCCCTGCTGCAGTCTCTTGAAGACAAAGCTACTAAAGTCACTGGGTTTGAATGCTGTCTCAGCTCAGGCCAACTGAAATTAAGACGTTTATTTTGCACATCCTGCACAAAGTAGAACTGAAGTTCTGTTTTCATTACTGCTCTGCTGTAACGCTCTTTCAAGGAAATGACTGAATATACTTCTCAGATTAGAGAAGGTCTATGCTATGTTTGACATCATGTCATAATGTGGTTTTAAAGTAATTTGAATGGTTACACCCTTTGCCCTGAACAAGACCTAGTTGTTGCAGCCACACAGATGCAACCTGCTCTCCACAATGTCTAGAGGTACCAAATGGAAAGCTGAGTATCAGGAACTTGGTGCAGCTCTGACATACATTTCCCAGTGGCATCTATCCCTGCTGCTCTTGACATGCAGTTTTTTGCTGCATTTGTTTTACAATACACTATAAAATTTACTGTGCTGACAAATAAAGGTATTTGAATGATTTATACTTTGGGTGAAATCTGTCCTTCTATTTCTGTCAGAGCACATAAGAAAGGGTCTTCAGAGTCTAATAAACTGGAACTTGGCAATTTTCTACTGGATGTCATAAAATTATATTTCACTGATCAATCTTCCTATCAGTATAGAATAAATCCTCATTTTCTATCTAATTGTGTATTAATAATTGAAGAAGACTTCTATAATACTTTTCGTGTCCCTTCAGTAATTTGTATTTGATGGTACCATTTCCCCCTAACATTCTACAAAAGTTTGGCATTTTTTGATCTCAGTCTTTCATTTTTTCTTAGTCTGTTGAACTTTTTCTGGAATGCATTAGATATCCTTAACTCCAAATGAATAGTCTGTTAAATCCCGACAGTACACTTCCAGCTGAACTCTGTCCACCATAGACTCAACTGGGAAAGTGCTTCATGGCACTTACTAAGTAGAATATATCTTCCTGAAAACTAGGGCTTCTTCAACTCTATTTGTAGTTTTTTGCCCTCTGATGCCCATGTTACAGTTCAGGATGCATATTTTCAAGTAGGAAATGAAGGCTATCAATTCATACAGTTTAAACTTCAGAAAATATACTCCTAAATATCCTATCAATGTTTTACTGTGTTTATTTCCCTCTCTTACTGAAATTGCATTTTGCCAATACACAAGTGTTTGTAACTCTGATTTTCATGATCAGTCTGAGGTCTTCATTCTACAAAATCCTTTTTTTTTTGCTCATCCCTGCTACATTTTTGTTAACTTACTATATAGAATTGAAAATATTGTTTGAGTAACTGCATCAACTAGACCAAAGCAGTGACTAATTTCTGTTTGATAAACCTGACCAAAATCCATCTGGCAATTCAGTAAGTGCATGAAGTGTCTTAGGATTTAGAAGAGTCCAGCCAGCCCATCCAAGCTGAGGAGTACTCAGATTCATTTTCAAAAATACTAGGTGAAGGTATGGTTTTAGTAAAAGTTTGTGAAGGTGAACTTGTTTCACATTCTAGCAGCAGAGAGACTTCTGCATATTTAAATTCTAAGCAGCTGACACCAAAAATGCAGGGGAAGGTAAACATTATAGTGTAAAACCACCTTCCTAATTGAGGCTATTTTGTGGTTTGAAACATTGTAATGCTTGGAATGTTTTGCTAAGCTGTCCTTATCTATTCAGAATCCAGCCCAAAATGCCAGCTGTGCAAACTTATTAACACATCCTTTACTTTATGGTGACTCATTACACAGGGGGAATATATGAACAATTACCCTTGCTAAAGAAAGTGCCATTCTGTTAAGTTTAATTATGTGAGATTTGATGTAGACTGGTTATTGTTGTAAATGAGGACATAGGGACAGCAGGAATCTAAAACCATGAAAGAAATGCATACACATCCATTAAGACTTCTATAAATCATTTTGCTGAATTGTAAGAGCATTTCCATGGTGTTTTGCATATGTATTGACTGCTCTACGTGAATGACAATGTAAATTATGCTAGCAGACTATTGGAGCCATTTGAGTGCAAGGTACAGCACGCACTTTCGTGATAAACTTGCATTAAAAAATAGCTTACATTGTGGATTGTCAATGTAACCACGGGAGATACAGCGATTTCTTTTTAGAGATGACTAACAAAGTAGGCAAGCTATGCTTACAGCATCAGTCAGACTAATTACAAGAATTGCAGATTTTGCCATGCCAGAGTAGGACAATAAAGTCTCCAATCACGCTTTCAGCAAGAGATAATGTCTGATACTGCAGTTGGAGGCAAAAAATTCCCTCTTCTACCTGATTGATTCAGTAACGGCATACAAAGACCCCAAAAGAAATGTCAGGAAGGCTTAGCCCTTCCTGAAGAAAACTCAGCATGACTGTCTACTTCTGAATCCTTCTGAGCTGAGATTTTCTCAGGATCACCCAAGGATACCTGTTGTCCAGGTTACTTTTGGCACATGGAGAGTTAAATGAGAGTTCAATAGACTCCTGTAGTCATGTTGCTAAGGGTCAGGAGGAATCAGCCTTCATTCTTTACTGCATAGCACTCTTTAAAATCATTCGCAACTGTGTTAAAGCTTTGATGAGGACTCTTCAAGATATCAGTGGTTTATCCTCTAGTTTTACATGCTATGCTATTGCTATTGTAGGGTGATGAAGAATTACGTCCTTTGGTTCTAATGTACAGGTAATTTAATGGTAAAAAGTAGGTAATTTTTACTGCAGAGCATTTCTTTATACATGAGTAAGCCTTCAGATGAAATCTCTATTAACTTGAAACTAATGGAAATGGAGTTGTATTTTTATGTTAGTTTGCTGGGCATCAGGAGACTTAGGTTCATTGCCCCATTCATCCCAGGAATAAATAAATCCATGTAGGATAACTTGGGCTTTGAACCATTCAAAGTTACTTCTGAATTGCTTTGAATAATCTCTATTAGTAAGAGACAAGTACATGGATGACTAATCAGACAACATATCAGAAAGTACTGAGTTGTTCATCATGTCTTTCTCTCCACACCTCAAATTGAGTGGCAAAATGGGGAAAAGGTCAAATATAACATTCCAGTATGTGGAGATAAAACAAAAAAATCTGAGCAATGCTTTCTAATGAAACTCTTTAGATGTGCTTTAAATCACATTACTTCTGCTCTCTGCATTCCCTTTCCTCTATGCATCATCCGATTACACTTTGTAAAAGCTTGTTCTCAATTAGGCTTTACAAGGCTATATAAGTCCTTTATCCATACTAAGTCATTGTGTTCGCTTAATTATATCTGATCCTACACCACTGCAGCTAAAGCAAGACTGTTGCATGTAGGACAGTTCTAGATCCTCAAGCCTAAGGAAGTCTTTATATTGCATACTATTACTTACTATTATGCCAAATTTACATGGTACTGGTAGAATAAATTAAAACCTTCTGTCTGTCACTTCCTTAAATTCCAGTATAAGCAGAAGTATGTATCCATTTCGGCTCAAAATTCAGGAAATGGTTGCTGTGATACTTGAGGCAACACATTTAGTAAGAAAGTTTATATAAATCTAAAAGCCTTTTAGGCATTAAAGCTATCTGTTCTTTCATTTATGGTCAACTAAATACCATTAAATTGCAAATCAGCCAGTCTAAGCAGCTGTGATAAAATCTCTGCTGGTGCAAAAGAAGCTATAGCCTCTGAGCTATCTGAAACAAAATCAACATCAGCTAGTGGGCAAAATGGTTTCCACTGGAATAAAATGGTATATTAAAGCATTGCATTAAGCATAAGACCATAACATACAGAGAGAAAAAGAAAATTTCACAGACAGTATAAGTCAGTTGTTTTCTTATTTCTGTGATTCTGTTAGTAATTAATCTGTAAGCAAAAGTTTGTCTGTTTATTCTCTCAAATCTGCAAGCAGTCATCTGTTTCCTATGCTGAGTAAAGACAACATGCACTTGCATGTATTTACTAAAATATACAAGAGCATGGATGCCTTATATAGTTATAATACAAGCAAACAAAAAATAAAACCCTAGTAGAAACATTAAGGGATCAATTAATTTTAATTTGAGTAGAATTTACTTGTAAAACTAAGAGTGCCAAGAGCTTCCTCTGTCAAGCAAGGAAGAGGTTTGAAATTGCCATAAAAACAAGGGTGTGACACCCAGCTAGACAATATTTCCACAAGACTTTAGAAGTGCCATCTATTGACATACTTACTACTGTATTCATTGGATATTCAGGAGTAGTTGTGAAAGTTTCTTTCAGTTCAGATACAAATGTGTTGCTACACATTTCTTACATTATTTCTCTTTATTTTTATTTCAGTTTCCTGCCTTAAATATATAAGAATAAACTCTTGAGTCTTTCTCTTCCACTAGACCTTCACTTTTGCATTTATTTTCGAGCCTTTACCTCTTTATAGATTTTGTCTTTCTTGTTTCTTTTACCATGTTCCACTTCCTCCTCACTTGGGTGGTGCTAATGGAGATGGTTGTGGAAGTGTGATAACAAGTGTAGTTACTCTGTGAGCAGTGGAACTGATGAAGGCTGTCTTCCTATGGTTGGACTTACTGCTGTTTATGAAGCTGCTAATGCCATATGAAGTTTTAAAGCTGCTGGAGTGCTCATATTAGCTCTCTCTTATATGGCTCCTCAATGTCTATAATAAAATTCATACCATGCTCTTTTTCTTGTCAGGGCACTAATAGGGTCATTTATCCAGTGCATTTTCATGACACTTGTAGATTGTTAATGCCTTTGAAGACAGTGTCCATCTGTCAAATTGGCTGGAATTGTTGGAAAGTTATTAAATAGGAAATGTGGATAGACACAGAAGTATGTTTGCATATAAAACCCCATGAAAAGTATGATTTCATGAATCTCATCACTTCTGATAGCTGGACTAAAAATACAATCTAAATTGAGATATGGAATGCATTTTCCAGAGGTATCAGCTTTAAAGAAACACAGAAAATGGGTAGATCAGCCACCTAAACATAAGAATCAGATACTATTTTAGAAACCCATGCATATTCTATGTGGCCTCTGGCAGCCTCTCTCTTGTATCTTATGTTGCTTCTGTTGTAACTGCCCTCACAGCTGGTTGATAGCCAAGTTGTCTGAAATAACAATAAATGCCTTTGTTTAGGCAATTGAATCAGTCCCTTAGAATTCTGATTATTCAAGTTACTGATTACGTTCATGGACATAACTGTGCCTCTCTTACTGTTACTGCTATAAAAATGACAGCAGTAATAGCCAACATAAATAACTTTGTCTCCCACCACTGCAATGGGTACATTGCATTTGCAGCTTTTGGAGATAAGGATTTACAGACTTTATAAAGTCAGTCAGTATAAATAGCTAATTCTGTTAATAGCTATATTCTGCAGTTCTTAATTTCTTCCCTGACCATGAAGGTTTTCCACCAAAAGTTGGAGTACCAGAGTACAGGAAAACTTGCAAGTCCTGTTCCTTAGGCTGATAACAGGTGGTGTCATCCATAGAGGATATGTCCTTCAGGTTTCCAGTGACACGACTGGAGAGAAGGGACATTAAAAGAAAAGAAAGAAAAAAAAATAACACAAACTGTGGATAACATATAAGCAGTTTATACTAATGCAGAAAGGAGGAAAAGTAATACACTGTGTACATACACAAAGCAGAAGTAAACAGTCAATCTCTGCCTCCCTTAAGCAGTGATGGATAGCCACTCCTCCGAGAAGTAGTACTCCAGCATGGCAACAGTAGCCATTACAGAGAGAGAGAATATCTCTCTTCCCAATTCTTTTATGTCTGGCTTGATGTCATATGGTATGGAATATTTTCCTTGGTCGATATAAATCAGCTGATCTAACCTGTCTCCTGTCCTAGGATATCAGCTAGACCCACTACACCTCCCCTGACACAACTTCAGGCCATTCAGTCTTGTTCTATGACTGGTCACCACAGAAAAGAGATCAGTGCCTGCCCCTCTTCCCCTCACAAGGAAATTTCAGAGTGCATTGAATTCCTCCAGTCTCTTGCAGGCTGAACAGACTAATGACCTCGTCCGCTCTTCATATGGCTTCCCATCAAGGCCTTTCACCATCTTTGTTGCCTTTCTTAATGCTTATGACCTTTTCCCTGGTAAGCCTGTTCCAGTGCCCAACCACCCTCTCAGTGAAGAACCTTTCACAAATGTCCAATTTGAACTTCCCCCCAGAGATGGTATGGGAGATCTAATAACCTACAACTACAAGATTACATTAGATTGAAAAGATGATGGGTCCAGACTCATCCAAGTGGATGGGCCATTATGAAAAATGAAGTAACGAGGAACATGGGCTATAAATTGCAGCTTGTGAAGTTGTGTATCCTCCATCCTTTCGACACTTTGAGATTTGTCTAAACAAAGCCTAAGCTGACTTGGCAGCATTGATGAGACTTCTGCTCTGAATGGAAGACTGGCATAGATGACCTTCAGCATTGCCTTCCAGCCAGCAATACCACATGCTGTATTGCTGTATATTGTTTTTCGTATGTGGAATGTTGAACCAAGGTCAAGGATTTTGATGTGTTTTGTCCTGACTGTGCTGAGGGTTTTCGATTTGGTTTGGGGTTTTTCTGTTTGTTTTGTTTTGTTGGTTTTTTAATTGGTTGGTTGGTTTTGTTTTGGGGTTTTTGAGGGGGCTTGAGAGGTTTTTGTTTGGGTTTTTTTTGTTTGTTTTTATTTGGTGGGTTGGTTGTGGCTTTTTTTAAAATTTTATAATACAGCAAAGCATGTGCAATAAGGTTGCATATTCTTTTCAAACTCTGAGTGTTGAGTCATATCCACTATTTAACACATGGCATTGAATAGATTCTATCACCTTAAATGTAATTAACCTGATGGGATTGTTAGGAAGAGCTATCAGGTCATTTCTGAGTAGTGGAATATAATTGCAAATGTTCTCTTCTCTAGATGAGACAAATGAGATATTTTCATATTATCACTTTCTGGGAAATCAACATAACTACGTGCCTCTCTGAAGTGTCTGTGCACTAATGCATGCAGCACAGGGAAAAACCAGAAGGAATTAGAGATGTGTTTGCATTTACAGGACTATGATTTCACAGGGAGCATAAAGGCATAATAGGATAGCTCACACAGTTGGAGCATTGCAGTGGTTGGGTGTTGGTTCTTCAGGAAGGACTGTCTGGGATGGCAAAGAGAGGAGTAACCCGGCTTGTGAGAGAGTTAGTGACAATGCATGGAACAGTGGCTTGGGACAGATGGACAACTAGTTGAGGGTTTATGGATCAGGATTAGCAGGCAGATGAACATGGTGAGTGTCTGCTACAAACTGCATGGTAAGGAAGAAGAAGCAAAGGAAGCCTTCCACAGGCAACTGCAAGAAGCTTCATCTTTTCTTCCTTGGTCTTCAAGGAATACTTCAACCATGGTAATATCTGTTGGAGAGACAAGACACAGTATGAGCAGGATGTTTCTGGAATGTATGTATGATAGCTTCCTGATAAGATGATCAAGAAGCCAGTGAAGGATGGTACTATTTAGGACCTCACACTTACAAATACGGATAGGAATGCTGTGACAGTCTTGGCTGCAGTGACCATAAGGTAGTGAGGTTAAGCTCCTGCTCAGGGAGCTGCTTGGAGGAATTGAACGGAATGTGGAAAATGGTTTATTTTTAAGGATCACATCCTCCAGGACAAAAACCTGGACATACAGGAAGTCTAGTAGAAGTGGTAGGATGCCTTCATGGATGAGCAAGTCCCTCCTGACAAAACTCAAATGTAAATGGGAAACATAGAAGATGTGAAAGGGACAGGTAGCCTGGGAGGAATACAAAAAGACAAGTGTGCAGAGATGGGATTAGGAAAGCCTGTCAAGCGATGTGATGAGCAACAGGGAGGGCTGCTACAGGTAAATTGATAGCAAAAGGAAGATCAGGGGAAATATGAGGTTTGGGACAAAAGACCTATTGACAAAGGACATGGAAAAGAGGAAGGTACTCAATACCTTCTTTACCTTGACCTTTACTGGTACAATTTACTTTCAGCAATCTCAGCCCCTTGAGCCCCTTGGGAAAATTCTGGACAAAGACTTATCCTTGGTAGAGGAGGATCAGGTTAGGGAATATTAAAACAAAGCAGACAAACATCAGTCCATGGGCCCTGATGGGATGCATTCATGAGTGCTGAGGGAACTTGCTGGTGTCACTGTGAGGCTAGACTTGATTATGTTTGAAAGATTGTGGTGACCAAGGGAAATACCTGAGGACTGGAAGAAAAGCAAACACCACTTGTATCTTCACAAAGGGAAAGGAGGATCTGGGAAATGACAAGGCAGTCAGTTTCACCTTGATCCCCAGGAAGGTTATGAAGCAACTAAACCTGGAAAACACTTTCAAATACATGAAAATTAGGGAAGTAAAGGGGAGTAGTTAGCATAGATTAATGAAGAGGAAAACAAGAAGCCTGAAAAAGCTTCTATGAGAACATAACTGTCTTGGATGAGAGGAGAGCAGTGGGTACTCTTTACATGGACTTCAGTAAGGCTTTCAACACTGTCTCCCACAATGTCCTCATAGACTAACCAATGAAAAATTTACTAAATAAGTGGGTAATGAAGTGAATTAAAAAGTGCAGTTGCACTCAGATGGTTGTGGTAAGTGACACAAGGTCTAGTTGCAGACAAGGAGCTACTGGTGTGCCCCAAGGCTTGATACAGGACCAATACTGGTTAATATCTTTGTTAATGTCCTGTGGGAGGAGACAGATAATATTCACAGCAGATTTCCCGATCATACAAAATTTTGAGGAGTGAATAATTAAAGTTTGTGTATTAATTTGCAGCATGTTACAGACTCTGCAGTAACAGGCTGGGTATATTTTCTCTGTAATGAACGTAAAATTATTTAAGCATTTCTAATAATGGGTATGACTATAGGCAACAGCAAAAAAATTCCCAACAATATGAGTTCTAACTCCTGCTTGTCTTATGGTCTCTTAATCAAGTAGTTGAAGAATTTTACTATTGCCAACTTGAGCTTTAGGGCTAGCACTGAAGAGCCTGAAGGACAGAATTACATCCAGTAATGGCTATATGTAATTGCTACAGAGGCATTTTGGACTAAATGTCTGAGATGTTTAAGATTCAAAACAAGTATTTTTATATGTCATTTGCATGTATTTGACTACATAAAAAGTGGTTCTTAAAACTGGAATGGGCAGGTTAAGACAATTTCCTCAATGCCTCTTGGAAGTGCTCCTGGGGAGAGAACAGGGAAAATATAATTCAGAGCCAATCAGAAGTTCAGCAGTAGCTGCACACATGCTGGGCATCAACCCTTTACACAAATAGTGGCACTTGCACTTTCAATAAATACAGATAGGGAAAATAGAAATTAGGGTATTATGAGAAACTCAGATTTCCATTTGCAGTTTATATGGTCCTGCTGTTTCAAATAGTCATTTTAAATATTCGTTTTGCACTAGGAGATACTGGCCCAGTAAAAAAGTCACTCAGGCTCTGCAAAGTATGCTTTAAAATGCTATTTATTACAGCTAACACTGTGGAGAAAGAAAGAAGAATAGAGGTAATCTTACATCCCTTTAAATGCCAGGAATACTGAGTTGTGCAGCTTTGAATAGATTTCTGATAGATGCTCTGTATACACTCTGCAGACCCTGACCATTGGAAGAATGACTCCATTTACTATAGAAATCTCTTGAATGAGAATAACTCTGTTCATTACATCTACTGTCAAACAAACAGGATGCTCACAGAAGAAATTCTTGCTGCACTTCTGGATAAAGACAAGAGCAGGAAGGCATTGCAATTGCTGGTGCCTAGTCGGAACAGCCTGTATGCTTCCTTGTCGCAATAAGCCAGCTGCTGTGATCCTGTAGCCAAGGGGTTTGTGCAAGTCAACACAGGCTTGAAGGCCATGCTGGATGTGCAGCACAGCACTGCACAGGACTGGGTGTACTCAGATCAACTTTTTTGCTGATCATTCTCTTCAGTGTGGGATGGTCTCCAGGTCAGGATCATCATAGTACTAGTTTTTAAGTATTCATCATAAATTGTTTGGAAAGCATTTAGGAAACTAATTATCTTGATTTTACTCAGGAAATGACTATTTCATTGTGCTGACAGAGTATTACTACATTGTGTTGTATTGTATATAAATTTCCTGTCAAACTTCTTTTTTCCTGTAAAAATATCATCCAGTCTTTTTAATGAACATAGATTTACATTCAATAGTCTTAACTGAATTTTGAAAATGTGTCTTTTTCACAAGAAATGGAGAGAAGAAGTAATATATCAAATCCTACAAAATGACCAGATTTCAGAATTGGATTGATATATCATGGAAAGTTACTCTAATTACAGCTAGCACAAACACTTTTAATTTTCCAAGTTGTGACATTCATTTAATTTTAGCTGTTCTAAAGTAAGGTGTTATTTTGGTATCCTAAACATGCAAAGTCTCATCCTGTATTTGAGTAATTATAAAAAATAAAGAAACAAAAATTACTAATAGGAAAAAAATCATCCTCTCTGTGAAACATCAAAGATTCTCAGTGATTTTCAAGTCTGTCAAAGAAGTAATTCTGAGGTAAACTTTCAAAGATGCTTTGTATTTCCCATATAAAATATGTATGAAAGAATAAAAAATACCTCTCACCTAAGCTATATTAGCTTGTCACTATTAATTGCAATAGATATAGTTGTTCTTTGATGGACTGAGGAAATCACTCCAGCATAAAGACAGAGTCTTCTAAGGGAAATCAGTTCAGATAAGTTCATTTTAGCCCTTTTAAAAGATTTTTCTTAAAATCTGTAAAAAGTAACAAGCAAAGAGATCCAAGCAGGCAACAGAAAGAACTCTGGGCAATCAATAAAAATAACTTTTGTAAAATAGCTCTATTCCAAACACAGGACAAAGAAAGGAAAGCCTGTGCAAAGAGAAGCCAAGCTAGAGACACCAGAAGTGAGGCAAATGAGAATCTTAATAGTCACAGGGGGACTTTTTTGCCTTTGTGAAAGGATGGTGTAAAACCTGAGCTGGTTTAAAATAGAGACCTTTCAGAAGCATGAGAAGCATCTCAGTTGCTACAGAAATAGAAATGTTCAAGCTGTTTTAAGCTGGATGGTCACACAGGGTTTTATTTGCCATGAAGGTGATTGCGGAAGTGATGAAAACAGATGGGAAATAGAAGCTCTAAGGGGTAGAAATGTTGGTATGTATTGAGCAGGAAGGGGTACTGATGGTTTACAAATACAAGTCACTGTGAAGAGTCGAGAGTTTACTTCAGGCCATCTTATAGGTTTGTCAGTTTTGAGCCTGCAACTTGCTTCAAAGAAATTACTGTCTCGTACAGAAGGTAGTGGTGGAAGTATTTGTGTTTGGTTTACTCTTTGGCTTTTTGATATTGCCTGAGACTGAGCAAAAGAATTGGTTGGTGAAATATTCAAGGCCCTAATTATATTATTGTGCTTTTGTATTTTTTTCATGCCTATGCCATACTGGTTTGTGATAGATGAGAAGCGTTTGGATGTGGAGATGTTGTCTTGACTGGAATAGTTAATCTGTTCTGCACCATCCAGACTGCTAGCACCCATTTTGGAAAAGTATGAGAGGATGCTGGTGACTAAGTTTAATCAAACATTTCACAGTGGATGCCTTAGCTCTGAGAGTAGTCCTTCACCAGATACCATTCTGCTTTATTAAACACATGAACAGACTCCTTGAGTGAATGGCCCTGCCCATCTTTTGACAGTTGCTTAGCTGGCAGGCAGATGGTAATGTGTCATTGGGCCTTAACATGGCAAAGGTAAGAGCATCATGGAATTATGCAAGAGTTATGCATTTGACTTCAGCTGAGAAAACTGAGTGTTCGCTCTCAGTTATTTATTACTTGCCATGTTTCTTATTCCAGGGACGAGATTTCCTTCAGAAAGCTAGAGAACATGAGAGTATTATTTATATAGCCATAGTTAAAAGTAATGGTTTACAAAGTTGTTCAATAAACTCAAAACTTCCACAGGAAGTTGCCTTGTAGAAGAGACAGGCATAAGAATACTTTTCCATGCTTCTGCAGTTGTTGCTCTTTAAACAAGCCCTTTCTCATATGTACAGGAAGCCTGAAGATGTGCAGCACGTCAACAAAAAAAAACCAATGAAGATGACTGCATGTGAAGGTAAAATAAAAAATACTAGCATTCCACTATTCTTTGGATCCCCAGTGAGATGAATCACACCCATTCTTCACTTTTAAAGATGTACATCATGGACAACAACAAAAAACTCCCTTGAAACCAATTCTTTTATCACCTGAAGCATATTTTTTTCATTTATGCATTGCAATAAAAACAAGAGAAAGTGCCAGAGATCACACCCTTGTCATGTCTAAGGAAAGATTAAGAGCAAGGTACTGATCCTTTTGTCTTTCTCCCAGGCTGGAATTTCCTAACTTCAGTATAATGTGCAGAAAGCTATTCTTTTCAGGTTACAAAATAGATATCTTTGTTATATGAATCAAATTAAATAACCATATAGGCAACCCAATTTTTCTTAGCAGAAAGTAATGAATCTAAGGAGAAAGCTGATGATTAATCAGCCAGAAGAGTTTGAAAGAATGGCTGTTGGGGAAACCAAATAACAGCTTCAGAAATCTGATGTAATTTCAAGTCTGACATTTTTTGGCCTATGGCTATGTCTGCATTGGCAGGTATTAGAGTGCAAGGGAGAGTGTAAAACAAAACAGTTTGTTATGAGTGCTGAGTCACAACTCTGATTTTGTATTGGATTTTTTTTCCCTATATTTGGGTTTTCATCCCCCGTTTTAACTCTAACCGCATCCCATGTATTAACTGTCCATTAACAGTTGGAGACCATTAGTAGTGTTCTTAGAGAACATCTTGCCATCTCACCCAAAAGAAATACAGTTCATACTCTCTATGACTCACTTCATGGATTGAGTCAAAGAATTGTAATGTAAGTGGACCTATTGACTTCTGCAGAGGAGTCTCTTCCTCCCTTCCCCTCCATAGATTAACTGCTACACAGCTCAACCCTTCCATCAGCTGCAACAACCACAGTAATGAGCAATGATGGTAGAAACTGAGTGTGATATTCAGTTTGGAAGAGCCCATGTAATTTCTTCAAGCACTGGCTGGCATGCAGGTCATTGTCCACAACCTACTGCCTTAGGCATTTCCTCCCTATCCTATTCTTCAAGCCAAACTTGCTTGTATAATTGACTTATTTTTATAACTCGGGGTGAATAACTGTAATTCTTAACTCAGTACTGCTGTGGCTGAACTGATAGGAAATGCAATAATCCATATAATTTATAGCACTCTATATCATTTTATGAGGGTTTTCCTGTCTTCTCCACAATTATAAAATCAACAGTCTTGCAGTGATTGTCTTTTGCAATGGGCAAAAGCCATCCTTTCATGGCTGAGGCAATTTCCTGTTTTATTATAACCTCCAATCATCATTTTCACCATTAAACAGCTTCTTATGGTTTTGAATGTTCAAATTTATCAGTACTGATTACTCAAAATTCAAATTTTCTAAACTTTCACAGATCAAATATTGAGTGACTAGGTTTTGTTTTATATTAATTTGAATCAAAATCTTCATTAAAATATTTGATCAACATTCCAGTTACCTTTTAGGTTTAAATTTCAGTGTACCTCCAAACATTTTGTTATCTGGGCATGTAAGATTATCTCAATGAAAACTTGCTGACAGAATTTTTTTTAGTGTGACTGAAGCATTAAGATAGTTTATTTAAAAGTGCAATTGAATCTAAAGAGCAATATCTAGTCAAATGTGGCTCAGAGAAGTTTCCATAAACAGCCTCTTTAGTAAGATAAATAATGTGTTTGCAGTTGGGTCTGTATTTTGCAGTCCCACTCTTGGTTCTGCACTGTTCCAGTGACCAAACACCCTCTGGGTGAAGAATTTTTTTCTAATATCCAAACTAAACCTCGCCTGACACAACTTCAGGCCACTGACATGGATCCTGTCACTGGTCACCACAGAGTTCTTACTAACTTCATTCATAGAGAAATTCCTACTAGCTTCATTTGATAGCCCCTAGTTCATTGAAATATACAAAATATAGACATGCCATGCATTATTTCATGCACCTTTACATATTTGTGTTCACATTTCATGCCTCAGATAGAAAGATGGGGACCTGAAGGCTGAAAGGAAATCATTCTTGTTTAATACAAATTCTTTGTCCAGGCTTATTGTCCCTTCACAGCTCACTGTTAAAAACAGTTTTTCCCAAAATAGTAGTTTTTGTGAGGTTTTTCTCATTTAGTTTTTTAGGCAAGAATGACAAAAGACCAAAAAGGGACTATAATAGCCACAACTGTATACAAGGCTATCAGCCTTGCCTCTTATTTCACTGTATTTGTTGCTCAAAAAATACCAGACTGAAATAGTGAAATTACTGTAGAAAATCATTAGCTTTGTTTGTATTTGCCAGGCCTATTTTTCCTTATTAATCAGCCCAAAACACTTATCAGCTAATTGTTTTAAAATTAGTCACTTCACCATTCTCTTGCCAGATACAGAACTGAAAAGAGTGATGAAGGGTGGCGTTCAACACTAATGCATTTCACAAATGATATATAGCCTGATTAAACGGCTTATCATGGTTCACTGTTCTTAGCTGCTGCTGCATGTGCTAAAGTTTGACTTTTTGAGAAGAAACACATTTTTTCTGTGGGTACGTGTGTAGGCAGGTAAGCAAACGAATGTACAAGTATAGAATCTGGGTGAAGACTTCTTGTGTCCCAGTAAAGGTTTTGACTGAGCAGATGATTTCACTGTCCTTCATCCCCAGGAGTCAGAGCTTCTGGTGTGCAGAAACATCATTTACTTTGATATGCAAGCAGATAATTGTTTTGTATGTGAACGAGAGATGGATTTGGCATATTGTGGAAAGTGATACAATCGTGTACAAAGAGGATGTCTCCCAGTCTCTGCAGAAATGGAGAAACAAATATCTGATCTTTAACTATACTAAATCTAAACTTCATAAATTCTGGGACCACTAGAGTGGCAGAGAGCCAGGGACTTCATGGACCAGTGATGTTGTGCAAGTCACAATAGCACCAGAGTACCTCGAAAGAAAGAGGCTTGGTAATGCAGAAGACAATCATTCAACCACAGAAGTGAATACTGCATCTCAAAATGAATACTTGAAAATCAGAGAGATAACGTGGGCTGAAATTAACCTCTTTTTCAGGCTCTCCATTAGGTCTGTTCATCACTGCTTTGGCAGAGTCCTGTTCAGCAGCACTGCAGTTCCAGCCTGCAGCTGTGTTGCCAGCCTGGGGAGCTGCTCCTCTCACACTGCTGATGCTTTAAAGTCACATAGGCTCATTGCTGTTTACTCCTTCTTCCTCTTGTTTACTGTTGCATCTCACTGCTTTGTCACTCATGCCTACATCCCCTTCCTTTCACTAATTCAGGATGTTTTGATTTATAACTAATCAATGTCCTCAATGTTTGAGGACTCTGCTTTTAAGTCTCCTCCCTTTTGTGCACTTGGGCTTTTGGGAAAATAACAAGAAGTAATAATAATAGTTGTACTCATAAGTACAACGTGCCCTTCAGAGATCTCCAAATTAACACTTGTTTTATTCCTTCATTCCTTCATTTGTTCGTCCTAGGAAACTTGAGCAGGAAGTCCGATCATCTAATTTCTGATTTTTAATTTCTAAGACAGCTAGTATATTTTATAAATCATGCATCATGAGAAGAATACACTGTATATGGCTCATATAATTTCACACCCATTGGATCACTGTCAGGTCTTCTGGGAGACTTAGAGGGGCAATAGCACAAATTATAGTCTTCCAGTGTAGAAGACTTTTTCTAAATAATCTCTTATCTCCTCTGCCCTTCTCTTCATTTTCCATCAGTTTTAGAGCTGTTTTAGCAACTAAAAAAATGAGAAAAGATATTTTTGTTTATCATATCTAAATCTTACATGAAAACACTATCTTTTTGTAAGGGAGGCATAAGCATCAGTTCTAATTGACAAAACAAATTAAAATTCTCAATTAGAAAATTTCCACAGTGTTGTTTTCCAGAAGCTAGAGTACACAGTGCAAAGGGCTGTTTGGTGTGTTGAGTGTTTTCTGTTCATTTCCCAGGAGGATTGCCAATGAGCATCTGTTAAAGACATGATGCTCTTGAAGGTAGCCTGAAACTGGTGCTTAGCAATATTCCCTCATTCCAATAATAATAATCTTTTTAATGAACTCCCATGTTAATTGGCTGAACCTTCATCTGGAATAATATTTGTGTAACATATTGTGACTTTATACTCAGAGAAAAGTTAGGTTTTGGCCTTATTTCTATTTCAACATCTAATTCAAAATTTCCCTCAACCACTCTATATGAGACTCTATTTGAACCTCATGGTAAACAGGTCACTTACAGTGATGCTGTCCTCAACAACATTCTTGGCTCTAGAGAGACATGGATTTGGTGAACGGACCACTCAGTGGGTCACACTCAAAAAGTTTTAGTCAATGGCTCGATGTTCAAGTGAAGGCCAAGGATGAATAGTGTTCCTCAAGGGTTAGTATTGGGATGACAACTTCTTAACAACTTTGTTAGCAACATGGGTAGTGGGATTGAGTGCATGCTCAATAAGTATGTGAACAACACCAAGCTGTAGGTGCAGTCAACATGCTGGATGGCAGGAAGAGGCACCCAGAGGGAGCTTGACAGGCAGGAGAGGTGCACTCTTGCAAACATTTTGTGGTTTAAGAGCAGCCCTGAGAAGAAGGACTTGGAGGTGTTGTTGGTTGAGAAGAAGCCAAACACAAGCTGGCAATGTGGGCTTGCAGTCCAGAAAGCCAGATGTGTCCTGGGCTGCATCAAAACAAAAGTGGACAGCAGGTCAAGGAAGGAAATTCTCTCCCTCTACTCTGCTCTTGTGAGACTCCAACTGGAGTACTGCTTCCATCTCTGTGACACCTAGCATAAGAAGGACCTGGACCTGGTGGGGCAAGTCCAGAGGAGGGCCACAAGGATGGTCATATATCTTGAGCACTTCTCCTAAGAAGACATACTGAGAGAGTTGGGGTTGTTTAGCCTTGACTCCAGGGATGTCTTATAATGCCTTCCAGTAGCTAGACAGGCCTACAGTAAACCCAGAGAGATACTTTTTGCAAGGGCCTAGTGTAGTGTAGTAGCGATAGGACAAGGAGTGATGGTTTTAAACTGAAAGAGGGTAGATTTAGATTGGATAATAGGAAAAAAGTCTTTACTTATGAAGGTGGTGAGGAACAGGTTGCCCAGAGAATCAGGGGAAGACCCATACCTGGAAATGTTCCTGGACAGGTTGGATGGGGCTTTGAGACATCTGGTCTAGTGGAAGATATCCCTGCCCCATGCAATGGGGGTTGAAAATTATAGTCTTCATGGTTCCTTCCAACCAAAAGCATACTATGATTCCATGATTTCCATGAGAAGAAAACATGGGGAAACAGACCATAAAAGAGCGGTTCAATGATTGAGACAGATAACTGAGCTAGACTGGAATGGTACCAGCACTCTAAAGCATTTGATACATTACAGTTCCTTGTAGTTTAGACATTGCTATTTTATACAAGAGGAAAAATGATGCTTCCTAATATGATGCATCCTCTGCTCAGTGAACACTTGCAAGCAAACTCAGTCTGACAGATTTTTCTTCTTACACTGGAATTTTAGTGTCAAAGGAAGACTGAGGCTTTCTATGAACAACTTGCATTTCCTTAATCATGAAACACTGTACCAGCTCCTTTCTTCTATTCCCCTTTTAACGTCCCTCTAAGAAATTTCTGAGGTGCTCAATATACCAAGCAAAAGGGAATAAATTTTATATGCTATTTCTGTGTTGCTAAGTCTGGGACTCAACAGTCTGATGACTCATTTTCCAATATTTTATAATAGGTTTGACTAATGGTGAGAGGCCAATTTTAAAAACTATACTTTTATGCTATGTTGTCCTGTCTAGACAACAAGCATATATTTTCCTCACTAAAACTTTAATTTCTGAGTTCTTCGGAGAGATGATGCATGGGGCTCTTGTTAGCAGAAAACCAGTGTTGGCTTATTGTGGAAGAATGTGACATTTGCTGCAGCCTGAAAAGACGTGAGACAGATTTGCCTTCTCACATTCACTGTATGGGAAAACCGCAGGAGGAAATCCCTCTAGGGGTGGTACAAATCACTGTTTGAAATGATGTTTGAATAGGACCAAAAGGATCCACCTGACTTCCTAGAAATTAATTAATTGTTGAACTGAATCCATGAAATCCCCATTCACAGACTTCAGGTTCTCATAAACCTATTAGCCCATGACATGTCATGGTGTAGTAAAGAACTGACAGGAGATGAAATAAAAGCCGAGTCCACTGACATTCTTGATGTTCCTTTCAAATAAGAGAAGTAATTCTTCAGGCTTCATTTGAATATTTGATCTTTTTAGAACAATTGAATGAAAAACATTGGAGTCTGGCTGAATTTCAGCTATAACAGCATTTCCTGAAAAAAAAATCTCTAAGTCTTTCCTACTACTATGCAATTTTCTGGTTTGATCTTGCCTCTTTCTCTGAAGGCTGCCTCTGAGAAAAAAACCCAAGCAAACCACAAACAACCTGTCTCAGTTTAAAAAGAAACCAAGATTTCTATCAAGGAAAGCGAGGAATCCTTCTGGAATGGGAAGGAGCCTCTCTCTCCTCAAACCACCACAATCTTTGAAATTAAGAGATGTTAACCAGAAAATGTAGAGAAGAAGATAACAGTTCTTTAGTACAAATATATATTTGTGTTAACCAAAACCAGAATAGAACAAATAGCAACAGCATAACTAAACCTTTTAAACTAATTGTCCCATCTCTGCCCCTTCAGAGCGGTTATGCTTACAGCCAGCAGGAGGCACTGTTGGCACTGGGGAAAGTGAGATGCAGTGACGCACTCACGGCCACCAGAGGCACTGTCGGGCTCCAGTGAGGTAAAGCCACACGTGGGGAGGTCACAGTTCCACAGCTAACATGGGAATGGCAGCCACAGGGCCTGGCGGAAACCTTTGCCATGGGCAGTGCAAGGACCTTCTCGCCATCTTTTGTTCGAAAGCCTTGGGGGTGGTTATCAACAACTCTGCGAATGGCACCAGCCCCTCAACGAGCCCGTACATATCCACATGGCCTCTCAGGAGAATGGCACAGGTTACACGGAGTTGGAGGCGAGCCAGGACCGCCCTCCCACTGATGCCACCAGCCCAGCAAGCAGTGACTGGGCCCCCAGGCAGGCAAAGAACAAAGATATACCAGCAGAAAAATGAGCACTGGGAAGCCTCTTTCTCCCCACCTCCCAAGCCAGAGAAAAGAGCGAGGTACTCCCCCCTAAAAAAAAAGAAAATACCTTCCCCAATCCTCTCCCCAGCCATCATGTTGAAATGCAGAGCTATTACCTATCCCTTTGTTTAGACTTTAGACAGTTAGCTGGCTCCAGGAGCAGGTAGTCAAAAAGCTGGGCTTCAACAAGCCATCTTGTTCTGGCTCCCAACCCCCAAATCAATATGTTGGCAAGGGACAAAAACAAAAAAAATACATGAAAGATTTTTAAACTATAACACAACCCTACTACCAGTAAAACAAAATTACATTCAAACCTCCTAATTCCTGCAGACAAATTCTTTATTCTCTGTAAGCATTCCATTACCGTATCTTCTCCCCATAGAAAGAGCTAGGCCAAGGTATTTTGATTGCATCTTTCTTTCATTAACAGGTACTCCTTTTTCTCTTCCATTTCAAAACAGCGGCATAATCTTCAGATTCTGTTCCTGGTACTCTACTTATTTTGAAAAACTCAGAAAAGTCACAAAGTCTTTTTAGAGTAAGCTCTAGGGATCAATAGTACACTTTTCATTTTTCAGACTTGGGCCTGGAAACAATAATTTATTAGTATATTCCTCTTCAACCGAAGTTTTTCCTCATTTTAACGTGTCCTAATAATATGAGAGACAAAGGACACTTTTCAACGAGTTCAAAGCAATGTTTTCATGTGATTAAATGCATATTTAAGCAGTGACTTACAGATGTTCCATATGTAGTAGAACTTTCTTTTATTAGATGTTCTGATATTAAGGCTCAGGTTCATTAGCCAAAACTGTAAAGTAAATTATAATATTTTAAAACAGCAATGAAAACTGAAATCTTATGGCTATGCATACTGCTCAAATAAAATAGAGCCCCTTCCATCCAGATATTCAGATAGCTAATTCATGGGGCACCCAGCCAGGCAATTATCTGTGCTAATGCACATGAAACTACATCAAGGTGTGCAAGTCATCAACATAAGCTAAAATAAATATTTACAGGCAGCTTGAGGTTGAAGAATTCTAAAGACATGAACTACCAAGACAGCTCACAGGGTGCTGGAAGCCCATTCATTCATATTGAGCTATAATTTCTATGCCAGACAGTAGCTGCTTGCCAAATTGCTATACTCCACATCACAATCAGTTGCTTTACCAATGCTAACTCCCAGTGGATTAGTAAGATATAAGGGCATCTTTCAGAGTGTAATAATAACCTGCGTCTAGACAAGTGAGACTTTTCAGCATCTGGATGTGGGATCAGCAGAGCAAGACTCTTCACACAGCTCCATGGTGATGGTTTTCTGGAGTCACTGACAGTCCTCTCACATTTGCATGTGGAAATAGCTACATGACAATATGCCATTTGGTGACTGACAGCTGTCAGAGGTTGTGTCCACTCCCCAGTATCTGTGCATAAACCCCTGCTCTGTCCTTATCCAGACTGTCAGCTGCCAGTTGAAAACATGTCTTCTGCTCAATAAAGATACAGGACCACCACTGTGATATGAAAAAACCCCTCAAACAGACAATTGCAAAACCTGAACTGACTATAATGCTGTTGTTGAAAAGCATTAAGCAAACATGCCTTAAATTGTCGCAATCCCAAAGATGTAAAGAATGCAGAGCTCCCTTAATGTGTCCTGCTACTTCCATCATCCACAATTTTATTACAAAATGAAAATTAATACCTTCTCATAGTCAGGTGACTCCTGGGGGCTGCAGTCCTCAAAGCAGTGTGTTTCTTTTATAAAACGGCAGAAACTGTCAGTATGCTGGGCAAAATAATTAGACTCTCATACAGTAGGGGCCTGTTATGTCTCCCATGGCTGTCTGGTCAAGGAAAAGAACAGCCCATTTTGCTGCAAGAAAGTAAATCTGAGACTCTTCTTCATCAAGCCACAGATTTCTGCCAATGCAAGCGCCTTAAAAGCTCTCCCAGCACCAATATGGGCCACTGAGCACACTGAACATGTCAGCCTGACTAAGTTCAACTGTCAGACAGTTTTCTCCATCTTTACCTTCTACATTTTCTTCTTGCAACTTTTGTTATCCACTTGATAATAGTGTAAAACCTGCACTGCTCTTGTCAGAGTTCCTTTCCCCCCTTCTGTTAAATAAGAAATGAAAGTGAGAGCTATATGACTCCAACACAGTTATTAAACCAAGACTAGAGAGATGAACAACATCAGTCTTCAGAAGAAGTTTTTGGGGACACAGTGAATGGATGATGGATACATAATAATCATACCTGCCGATAACAGATTTTTGGACTTTGTGCATAGCTGAAAGCTGTTTGTAGCTGCTTTTTCGGCACAACTGGAGCCCTTATTTAGCAAGAAGCATACACATGACAATCATAATAGCCCACATTATCCCCATCAACCAGTCTGGCTAACATCTGGCATAAGGAGGAGGGATGATTGCTCTTCAGAGTTGTAGGGTTCTCTTTTGTGGTAGCTACTCTGCAGCAAAGCACAGAGGAAAACTGCTGCTTTTGTAACAATAATTTTTTCCCAAGACTTCTAACAAATCCAAAACAGATCCAACTTCAAAAGTACATTCAGGATGGAGCAGACTACTAAGTTTTTCCCACAAACACTACAGCTAGATTTTCAATATAAAGTTATAAGGTTTTAAATATGCCCTGTTGCTTGGCATTTGCAAAAGAAAGAAATTAAAGTCTTCATTAACCTGTGTTCAGAAGCTTCAGCTGCTTGACTTAAATAAAAGAAGTCAATGTGAACATTTCTAACCTTTCATTTTCCTGGTGTTATGTCCCATGAATGCTTTCTGTGCTTAGTCACTGACATTATATGATTTTTATGGTACTTGATTCTGTCTAACAGCATATCATTATATTAACTTTCTCTTCAAATTTATGAAGAAAAGAGATAAAAGTCACTATTTTTAAATTTAAATCACATTTTGCCTACATATTTTTATTTTATAGCTCAAAATAATAATTACTTAACTGGATCTTGGAAAATTTTATAAAGAAATTGATTATTGTTTTTTAATAAAGTAATTGAAATGTTTGAAATTTGTCTCCACAGAGATGATAATAATATAACCTGTCTGCTGGTTTGTGAGAGACAATATAAAGATAATTTATTTGAAGTTGGGCCACAGATTTATAAAGCAGAAGTAATTTCAGAAGAAATTAGGCCTAGCAGGAACTTTTCAGGGGAAAACATTCATTTCATCAGAAAGTATCACTTAATGAAAACCAGTACCTGTAACAAGAAAGGAAAATCAGCATACTTTTCACATCAATATTTTTGCAGGTCTTCATCTTGCTAACACATCTGTCTTGTATTTCAGTTCAAGTTATTTTATTTAAGTGTAAATGAATTATGTTTTATTCATATTTAATTGTAATGGAAATCTTTAAAAGTAAAAATTGAAACAATGGTTTATTATTCCCTGAAAAAATTCTTTTGGACATATTTTCTCTTTTGTCTGATTTGGTTTTGACTTAGACTGATTTTTATGATAAATGGATAAGATTTACTTTCTATGAATTAGCATAAGCACTTGCAGAACACTCTAAAAATAATGAATCTAATGCTATACTGAAAATGATGATTATATAAGGAATCAGAATGAAATACTAGCTGCTTTTTTCTTTGTAAGTAAATGTACTCTTATAAAATCCTTTCTTATTCTCAAAGGAAGATGCCTATGGGAGGTATGAAATAAAAATGCGTTTAAATGTAGTTGGTCTTTGGTGAGAATCCGAGGCAACTGCACATAAAATGATTTAATGGGTCAAGATGAAATTGAAGAAAATCAGAGTATTCCTTATGTAATCTTTTTACAATCCTCGGTAAACAGCATAAAGTCAATTCAGTAATCTACTTACTCCTTAGCATCTCTGATTTGATTTCCCTCTGAAGCAATGTTCTGGACAGTGAGGACCAAAGAGCAACTGAATGATTCTGTGGAACTGAGGAATCTCTTCTTTTCCCAAGAAATCTATTTAAAACAATGAAAAATAAAACAGGCTTCTCTGTAATATCTTTGTGATGTGCATGTGGAAGGTCTGTATGGGTTATGAGGTATTAATGAAATTACTCAGTTTCCAAAAGTGTTTAATATCATGCTAGATCCTTTCTCATGTACTGTCAGTGTAAGAGGCAGCAGAAGAGAAATATAGGTAATATTTGCCTTTAGAGAAGGTTTCATTTAGTTTTCTAGAAGGATATATGGCTTAGAAATCAACTCACCTTCATATTGAAAAAAAATTGATATTCACCAGCCCACTCTTTGATCAACCATACTGTGTTTGCTCTTGTTCTTACAGGATCTTGTTCATCAAAGGACTGTAGGGGAAGGCTTGGGCTAAGCCTTGATGCATAACCCACTACCCAGAGCTGACAGGCTAGCAAAGGATGGTGTAACCTTGGAGGAGCCTAACAGTGGGTAAACAACCTCGAAGCCAGGGAAAAACAGCGCCGCGTGGCCATCCGCATACACACCACCCTCCATCCAATCAGCAAAGTCCTGCTGCCCCGTGGACAGATGCCCTCAACCAATCACAAGTTGTTGTTGTATCACCGCGGAAAGTTATATTAACCTGTTTATTCCTTAATAAAGTTGAACGTTCCTGTTGTTGTTGTTGAAAGCAAGGCATATGTCTCTGTGAGAACTCACCTTGACTTTTGTGCTGAACCCGGGGAACCATCAGGGTGGCTAGCAGGGACGCGATAAACGATCGCTAGAAGAGCTCTTTCCCCAACCATGGACACCTTGAAACAAATCACTGGAGAAGGGTTAAGAGATGAAGCCCTTCAGTTTGCAGTTGTGCAAAAAATCCAAAAGAGATCTTCTGTGATACCATGGATGTGTGTATTTGCGTGTCTGTATCTAAGTGTGTGTATGTGTGTATGCACAGCAAACATACTCTTTTTTCCAACTCAAGGCTAGTAAAAAATCATCCACCACACAACATATAATGAATATAAAGAATAATGGATGTGTATCTCATCTTGTCAGAAAATTATCAAGCAAATAAATTGCAGAATTGGACTTGGAGGAAGCATTCTCTTAATTTCCAACTCTGTAATTTGTAACTATGAGAACTATGTTAAAAGCTTACTGGTCTACATTCCAGTTTACTTCTAGATAATTCTTGCTTGTCTCCTATCCTCCATTTGTATCTGTACTATATCCAAAGCCTAAATCTACCTCTCCTATCTGAATATTCCTTGTGTATTTTGCAAGGAAATGACTTCAGCAATTAACTGCATGAGTGGGTTTGCACTCTGGCAGAGATATCCATGGGACTGCACTTTGAAAAATTCTAGGTTTCCAATCTTTACCTGCTCTGGATGACATCCAGTCTGCTGTTTGTTGTACAGAAGGGAAATGCAAAGCTTTTAGCATCTTAACTACTTTCTTAAAAGAAAAGGAATTGCTCTGTGCAAAAGTGTGGATTTTAATGCAGCAACAATTGCTGCCATTTACAGTACATAATAAAGAATAAAAAAGGCAAAAATATTATACTGAAGGGAAATGCAGTTTTCTCATGGTAAATTAATTTTCCATGTTTCACTGATTACTCAAGAATAAAAGATGGGAAAATGTCTGGATTATACAATTGCATCACTTAAAATAATGAACACAACTGAAGAAACCTTCCCCTTTTCCATTCTTATGCAGTAAATGAGAGGCTCAGCTTTTGACTGAACTCTTGGAAATGCCACCACATCTATAAGAATTGTTAAAATTGAGTTTCATGATCGCTTTGGATTCACTCTGGGTGTATAAATGACTTGCCTCATAAATATAGAGTAACTCCTGTCTTCATCACACATATCACTTCTCTTAATTCAAAAGCTGTCACTGCACAAGAATTCACTGTGATTTATGCATTTTATCTTCTTTATAATACAGATTTAAAACCTTTCCTGAAGTAATTTCTAGCTGAATTCTAGATGAGTAATTATTAAACTAAGAGTATTGTCAGTATTAATGTGTAGCCAAGGGAATCCTTACCCGATGAAGGAGACCAGCATATGATAGACAATTTCACCTTTCTTGTAAAGATGTTTCAGCAGATAAATAGTATTTAGAGTTCTAGATATGTTTTTGGCAGCTTCCCTCATCAGAGATTATTGAACAAATCAAGATGTTATAGAAAAATGAAATAATCATTTTTGTAGATTTATGATTTTTGAAAGGATGGGAAAGGAAGAGCAAAAGGTCAAGTTTATCAATAAAGAGAAGTTGTTAGAAGAACTTCAGAGAGATGTATGCTTTTAAATCAAATCTAAAAGCATGTAAACAGTGAGAGGACAAAACTTACTCTTAGTATTTAAAAAATATTACAACTAAATCTGTCTTTCAAGGAGTGAAGATCATGCTGAGTGGTCTGTCAATAAAATGGTAGAAACCATGTAGTACACTAGAGAATAATGTAAATTGGAAAAATCAGTCCTACCTAAACATAAACAATATTGACACTAAAATAACTCTTCTATCAAGGAAGAGTTGATCAGGGCCCATAGTTCTGTGAGAATGTTAAAAGAACTATCACTTTATGCTAAAGAAACAGCAAACAGTAATATGAACTATGTGAAAGAGACTAAAGTCAAGACATCACTGTGCAATTGGGAGTGTCTGTGATTCAACTTCATATTCTCTGCCTAAACGAGGCTATGGTGAAATAGGAAAGCCACACAGTAGGACAGCAAGTAAATAACTTGTAAACTTATAAGGAGACTATTTTCATTAAGAACTCTTCAAACTGGTAGAAGACCCCACATCTCAAGCAAGAAACAACAGAAGTCCTTGAAGAAGAAGAGAACACTGAGGAGGTGATGGGAATACTTTTGCACTGTTTCTGAAAATGATAGGAGTGAGGGGTACCACGGCAGGCTTACAGGGAATGGCAGGAAATACTGTTACATATAACTTACATAGCTCTTGAGAAATCTTTTACTTTAGGATGTTTTGGTAGGTCAATGTATAAAGAGATCCAAAGAAAATTGAAGGCATTTCATGGAGCATAGTAGGTCTGTATTTCAAGGCATTGATCTGGATACAGTTTCCACGGCAGAAAGTTTTGCTTCCTACTGGTCTTTAGTCGTATATTTTCTACAGGCATCCACTTCGCTGTCACAAATGACAAGATACAGTCTATGACTGACTTCTTGTTAGGGGATTTTCTACTTCTGCATACTATCGTAAAGGGCAGCAAAAATTCCAATCAAGTTTTAAATGCACAGTGTAATAGCTTGCTATTGCTTAGCTGCTCTGTAAGATTAACTCTAGCAAAGGCACAGACACATATTAGGTGGGAAAGGACGCATCATAAACTGATATAGCTGCTCATTAGTGTCAGCAAGAACAGAGTATGAAATAGTATTTCACATTGCAAAACTGAGTTCAAGAAAAGCTTTCTTTATGTTTACTGCAAATAATTCATACTGTCATAGAAAACTTAGGAAAATGACAGCATAGAAACAGTCTACTCTCTAACATTTGTCCATCAATCTTATGAAATACTGTGTGTAACAGAAGCAAGGCAAGGGGAATTTGTGCTTTAAAAGATTTTAATAGAAAAGACACGTATATATTGAGGTATTCAGATATCTTTTTTATTTCTTCCTTCTGTCCTCACTCGGGCATCTCTGATTTTAAAAAAAAAATACATGTTTTTTATTGGTCTCAGATGCTGACAGCTTTTTTCTCTGACAATAGGAAACAGCTATCAGGTTAGATCAGAAGGGGTTATTAGACAAATGAAAGTATTCCCAATATCACAGCTATTTATGAGAAAGCATATGCTGTAAACAGTAAAACACTTCTGTAAAAACAAATCCTTTATAGCTTGGGCAACCTTATGCCTCAAAGGACACCCAATTAAGCATATTTGGATGAAAGGGATACTGAATGTGGTCTGCTGATGTTTGCTTTAAGGAGTCTTTGGGAGCAGTTCATAGTAAGCAGAAACATTGCGCCAAAAGTTGGCTGAGAACAAAGGTAAATCTGCACTTTGGGCAGTGTATGAAAAATGAATGGCTCTCAGAGTGATCTGCAGGGGCACTTTTAGACAGAACATGTAAAGTACACTTCAAGATAAATAATTCTTCCAAAAATTATTTCAAAGCCAGTAAAAGTTCAAAATAAGTGCTGAAATGGCTCTGAGAAAAATTCACATGTGAATGTCATACCCTCTTTCTTCACAATGTAAGGAAGGATAAAAATGGAGGCCAAAGACTGTGCAAATATTTTGGAGTCTTTGTAATCTCTTAGGCTATATGTATCAACCCACGTTCCCTGAGGATATTGCTGCTGCAGAACTATGCACATGGTATCTTGGTGCCAGTTATTTTCTGACAACTGTGTCAGAGCTGCATTTTTCTTTTGTGCCCTGAATCTAGTCCAATGTAGGCCTGCAAATGCAACACACCCTTTTTATGTGCACATGGTGAAAATGTGTATCCTGAGTTACTGAATGCATACAATTCTGCAGAACTAGTGAGATTGCACCTCAAATCCTGTGTCCATTTCTGGGTCCCTCACCTCAAAGAAGACATTGAGGTCCTGGAATGTGTCCAGAGAAGGCAATGGAGCTGGTGCCGGGTTTAGAGAGTAAGTCTTATGCAGGCAGCTGAGGGAGCTGGGGTTGTTTAGCCTGGAGAAAAGGAGGCTTAGGGGAGACCGTATTGCTCTTTACGACTGCCTGAAAGGAGGTTGTATCAGGGTGGGAATCAGACTCTTCCTGCAGGGACCTACTGACAGGACAAAAGGAAATGGCCTCAAGTTGCACCAGGGGAGTTTCAGGATGGATGGACATTAGAAGGAATTTCTTCATAGAAAGGTTTGTTAAATATTGGAACAGACTGCCCAAGGAGTTGGTCAGTCACCAACCCTGGAGGTGTTCAGAAAACAACTGGATGTGGTCCTTAGTGCTGTGGTCTAGTTGACACAGTCATGTTTAGTCAATGGTTGGACTTGATGATCTCAAAGGTCTTTTCCAAACTAAATCATTCTGTGATTCTGTGTTATTATAGGATATGTCTTAACCAATAAGTTTTTTAGCTAAAAAGTCTCAGAAATAGGAATGTAGAGCTCACTCTTCATCAATTAAACATAAGTTAATGTTTAAGAAATTATTTGAAATTGCAAGTCTGTTATCAGACCTACGCTGTCCTTAGCACAGATTTCTCTTCCATGCCATGTACTCTAGACAAATTCTTGTAAGAATCACCAGGCTAACTAGCCGGAGAGTTTATACTTAAAATACATTAAAAATCTATATTGAAATGTGACCCAGAGATTTGGGCTTACTAATTAGAAAACTGCTCAGGATTGGCTGATGAGAACTGAAACTTTTATGGAGCATGTATGATAATAGGCAATGGAAAAGTCAGCTATGGAAGGGGCTGAGAAGCCAGAAAAAACTAGACTTTGAAATATCCTGTCAACAGTAGCTTAAAAAATGTTGGAATTTCCCACAAGACCAGAAATGAATCTGAACTGGTACACTGAAAGTCAGACTGGTGTGTTTTGTATTCAATCAGTTTGTTAAATCACATTTTGGATACAACTCTTCAAATGCCATTCAGTTGTCACTAGTAATTTGGCCAGCATGAAACATCTTGATTGTATTGCAGAAGGGAGACTGAAAACTAATTAAAGTGGAAAAACATATTCCTTTCACTGGGGAAATAAGGGAGAAAGGAAATATTAGATTTTGTGCTGTCATTCTCTGGGTCTCCAATTTTAATAAAACAGAAGTTTATAAACAATCAGATTTGAAATGTGCCTTAAAGATTAGACTTCTTCTGTCTTCTCAAAAAAATAAAGGTTGACAGAAATGTTAAATTAGCTATACTCTGAAACCTTAACATAAACCAGAAACATATTATATTATAGAAAGTGGTAAAGTAGGAATAACATACAGAAGTACAAATCAATATTTATCATGTAGAAAAACTAGTTTTGAGAAGCAATTCCTAACATCCTATGAAACTCACTGTCCAGGACAAATACCAACAAAGACTCAGTTTTATTTGTGCACAAGGCATCAGCCTATAATTTTCTACTGGGAGCATCTGTTGCCATTCCGGAAGCACACAGGGTTTCTGTTGAACTGTCAAGCTTTGAACTCAGTGTGCTGCACACATACTTTGAGTTGTGTCATGCTAGCAGACAAATGCCACTGATTGCCAAGAGAACAGGGACTAGCCTAAGAGGTAGAAGCAACAAAAGCTGCTACAGCAGTGCCGCCACAGGAAACAGGGCCTTCCAGGTTTTAGACATTGAAAAAAAGTTTGGGCTGAAGTGCATTGATGCACAATTTAATAGGATTTGGAGGTTGAGGTAGAACAAAATTGGTCTGAACCCCACTGAAATCACTGTTTTTTGTTATTGATGTGAGAATGAATTGCACTCAAAATCTTGTCTATGGACAAAGCAGAAATACACATGTGTTTGTAAAGATCATAATTTACTGTTATGTGTAACCCTGCTATAGTGTAAACCTTCAGACTCTAGTAATTATTAGTCCAGATCTGAATATTAGAGAAAAATAAGAATACAATTAGAATTTTTGTACACATTCCTGTCAAGTTGACAGCACCTGGAGTTCTTTTCTGTGGGGAATGTAATGTTAATTGTGATAGTTTCCTTTTCCTTAGTCAAGATATTATCAGATTAATTTTTATGTTCTTACTACTACATTATTAAGCATTTTTTCTTTCTTGTTTGATCTACAGCTCTACATTACACTTGAATGGTCTATATATGATGGTTTTTGTACATGCTAGATACTACTTTGTGCTCTTTGTGATATTTGAGACTAGCTTTGTACAGTTCTATTTTCTTTTTTTTTTTATTTTTTTTCAGACTGTTGGTAATATATTTATAGCTATGGGATTTGCAGTACCAAGCACATGCCCCATCTTTTGTCACCCCATGACTGCTCATTTCTGTGCCACATCCTGTGGCTTCACTACTCAACAAACCTACTGTTGCACTAGACCTGTATTTCTCTACAATATATCATTATTTCAGAGTCATAACTATCTCATTCTACTTACAAAAATTGATACTTGCTGCTACATACATACAACTATGGTTGTGCCATTCAAAGATGATAAAAATAAAATAAATTAGACATAAACATTAGGCCAGTTACAGAAATTATTGTCACAGCTAAAACAAGTGTGACAAAGCTGCAAAAGGTCAGGAAAAGTTTGGACTGAGCATGCCTCTCAAGCCTCAGTCCTGAGACCTTGCAAGTTCACAACAAAGTTTGTGTCCTGTTACTAGTAATGACAATATCTTATAGGGCTGCATGGTTGCACAGGGCTGAGATACAACCCACTTCCTAGAAATTTGGGTCTAAGAGAGTAAGATTTATGTCTGCGCAACTTCAGAGGGCACTGGCAGTTGTTATAGTTTTTATTTAATGGTTTAACTACTGCATAGAATAGAGGTTTTGCACACAAATTGAATCACAGGATACGCAGGGTTGGAAGGGATCCACAAGGTTCATTGAGTCCAACCCTTAGCCCTGCCCAAGACCATTCCCAAGAGCCACACTATTTTCCTGTATCATCCAAATACTTCTTGAACCCTGACAGGCTCTTTGGGAACTGTAATAGCTCTGCAGAATGCAACAGGTAGCAGACTTAGTGAAGTTTTATTGCAGAGAGGAGAAAGAAATGGACAGGTTTTTTCAATGACATCACTTTTCAGAGAATCAGTGAGAGAGTCTAAACTTTGCAGTGGAGAGCCTTGATGATGAAGCCTTTCTCCTAAACCTGCAGCACCACTGAGACTGTGGTTAGAACTACACTAATAAATCAGGTCCAAAAAAGTAGGAGTCCATCATAGTCCAAAATCAGTCAAATTAATTTACTCTGTCAGAGTTTAGACCAATTCTTGATCAAATTAGCAAGAAGCCTTTTATTAAATTCAGATGAATCTAGAGAGTTCTCACATTAACACTTGCAGAGAGTTGGCAGCAATATTTACTAATCCATTTTCCACTAACACAAAATAAAATTATGAATGGTTATTGGTTCTCCATGGTTGTAAAACTAAATCATATAATAAGTAGATCTTAAAGGATTTCCAGGAGTAACTGATGTGTGGAGCAAGCCTGGAAGTACTTTTAAGTCTTGAAAATAAAAATCTGACTAAACCAAGACTCATAAGTTTATAAGATCTTAGGATGCTGGCATAGAATTAGGAAGAAGTATTTTTATTTTAACAAAACATAAAGTATTATAAAGAAATAATAAAGGAGACTGGGACCACTTGCTTTGTAGCTCTATTGCTCAGTTAACTCCAAGAAAGTAACATGGCTCAAGAGATGCTCTAAAGTGTAAATCCCAAAGAATCATCATGCACAAATATTCTATATGATTCCCTGATTCTTTCTATTCCTTCATAAGGAGTCTGAAAATTCATTTCTATCATAGTAAATTTTCAAAGGCTTATTTTGATTTCATAGTTTCATCTTGACTAACTACTCTTCTTCCAATGAATCAGTATTCTTATGCAACTGTAAACCATAATTAAAATAAGTTGAAGTAAATTAAGCAGTCCAACTAGGTTTTCTGTTCTCTTCTTACTCCTTCAGATGTACTGCAAATTCATCTTTTATCATCTTTCATTGCTTCATTGACATTGAGGTGATCATTATTCTTATGCAGGTTGTTTCCCAGCATGTGCTCTATTCCTTGGAGGATGAAAGTTTGGTGAAGTGAGTAGAAACACAAACCTCATTCCTGCTATCTGATTAACTCTGATATAAATGATAAATGTGGCTAATGGGATTAATATTGCTGAAGTACAAATACATCCAAGCAGAACTACACCTGTACATAAGATTGTGCCATCTTTACATTCTTTCTGCCAGATGAATTATGTCAGTGAAGCCCATGAGTTTAAAACTTTGTTTGTTGAAGTGGGAGCAGAAAATAATCGGAGTTTCTGGTCTGCTGGCTGTCCTACTTCCAACCAGGACAGAGTTAATTTTTGCAGTAGCCAGGAGGGGCCATGGCTAAGAATCAGAGGTTGTTCTATACCACCTTATGCCATTACCGAGGGTGGGGAAAAGGGAGTCTCTTCTAGGAAAAAGTCAGTCAAGTAAGCATGGCAGAGGGAACAGTAGGGTAATGCCAGTTCCAAGCAGTCATGAGCAAGTTGTTTGCTTATCTTGTACACCTTGTTATTGATATTGTAGCTGTTACTGTTCATTTTCTTATCTCATTGCTGTTTCCATTAAATTGTTCTTATCTCAACCCAATATCTTTACCTTTTGCACCTCCAATTCTCCTCTCCAGCATGCCACAGGGTGGAGAGGGGAGCGATAGAGCAGTGCATGGTTTCCGTGGCAACACTAAATTGGGGAATACCATTCTTAAACCATGATACTAGGGTATGTGTTTGCACTGCATCTCTTGGACATAGCCTAGAAATCTTGAATTACAGCAACACCAGGCTCCCTGGCTGCTGTAGTACTGTTTGAGAAGTGTTTTGAACCTTTCCAAGAAAAGGGTTGAGGTACTTTCAGACAACAACCTGAGTACTTTTTTCTCTCTTTAAGTTATCTCTGCACTAACAGATGGGACCAAGTGGTCAAGATGATGGAAACAGGGAGACTGAAGACACAGGAAGGCTCAGCCAAGTATACAGGTGAACTCTGAACTGTTATACAACGGTATAGTTTTGGCTTAGAGTACACAGTGCCTACTTCTGGCAGAAAAACAAATGACAGTGGACAGAAGCAAGATTGTTCTTTGTTTTGTGCAAGAGTGCTGATATTAATTTATTGAAAGAGAGAATGGAAAGCTGCTACCCTGTCAGCAATGGTATGAAACAAAAACCCTGTAAAGATAAGCTTCCCTTCTCAACATTTCTTATAAACTAAGAAAAACACTGGCTTTCTAATACTCAAAAACTAAGAGTAAATGTAATGTGATATTTTTGCCCTTTGTTGTGGGAGTTTCATCATTTGCTCTGAGAGAAGAAGGATCATTGAAACACCAGTGTACACCCTCCATTGTCCATTTAAGTAAAGATCTGAACCTGAGATGAGATTGTGTGGTATACTTTTGTTCAGATCTCTGAGTTTGACATGCCTCCTAAACTCTGGTCTCTAAAATTTTACTCTGTCTTTAGGAAACATTTCTCATTCCCAGGTGTTTACATTAGGAAAATTAGTCTACCTGAAATGCAAGAGAAAGTGCTTTAACGTGTTTTAAGACTTATTTTCCTGTACATTTCAAATTGGATATAAAACCACCTAATCAAAGTCTGTCCTGCCAGGAAAAGGTATCCTATTGATTCCCTGTGTTTTGCGGCTAGGCTTTAGGATTCAAACCAGTGATATACAGAACAATTTTAAGTCATGAATATGTGTTTCTCTTCTCAGAGTCACTTGATGCTATGGCACACAGCGATTCAAAAGTGCACAACCCATTATTTTTCAAACCTTTCAAAAAGGAGCTCTGAAGTGCTGTGCCTCAAGTGGAAGCAATTTGGCCATTTGTAAAGCTCTACTATTAGTGCAAGGAATGGAACATGGGATTAGGATTTCTTTATACCACAAACCATTCTGTTTGATGGTGAATCCTCCCTGAATTTCACCTACCTTGTTTCCAAACAAGAACGGCTGTAGAAGTGAAATCTCACATTACCTCCACCCGTGCAGAAATCTTTCTACAACCCTTTGTTTCTAAAATGAAATTATTTTTCTGGAAAAGAAAAGGAAGCTGCCTTGTTAGGCAAACACTTTTAAAACTTTTTCTTTGGGATGCAACTAGGTTTTGTATGGAGTAGGGAAGAAACTTATTTTCTCCTATATACATGTGGTCTGTGCACTTCTCTTGGTTTTTTCTCCATGTCTATCTCAAGTAAAAGAGATTGTGGGACTAATAGGCCTGGGTTTGATGTCAATCTGCCTGTTCTATAGTGGTTTCTAGAGAAAGCCTACAGGCCAAATTCTTTTACATGAGTACAAGAATACTTTTCTTAATTTACATATTGCAATTTTCTTTAATTTGCTCACTGTAAGGAAGACAATATGTAAATTAAAGTTATTCAACAACTCCATCCCAGACCACAGTGCATGTCCTTACTTCTAGGGAGTTATACAGCAGCTCCCACATGTCAGCCAACTGCTACCTAGGGAATTTCTTGCACACTGTCACACTTTCCAGTCCCTGAGACTGAGTCTACATAGACACATCAAACAGTTCTAAGGAATACTCCTGAACCCTGTGAGTCAGTGATTTACACAGCCAGACTTCTAGTCACTGACTGTGCTCAGTGACGACCAAGGCCATCCCTGAAAAACTCCGCGTGTGCTTCCAGTGCCAACACAGCTGAAGACCATCCCCAAAAGATACACCACACCCAGTCACTCTGTTTCAGAGGATCAGAGGGTCTCATAATGCAGACATGGGCTGTTCCATGCCAGCTGAATGCAATGCCAGAGAATGGTATGGCAATCGTCAATATAGGGTTGATCACCTCAGAGACTCTTAAGTCTTTGCAGAGACTCAGCCTTACCCACCACACAGGTGCTGATAAATTTGCCCATCACACCTCGCAGCTCCCTCCCCTCCAGGGCAGCATCCAGGGCAATCTTTATCTCCAGTGATGCTGAAAGGGTTTTTTTAACTTTTCAATTTTCATATTTTGTAGATTTTAGAGACACAGTAGATGCAATGCTGTAGATTTTTGTGAATTAATATTTAGCAGCTTGTAGCACAAAGTCCTTCTATCTCTACCCCTGCTCCAGAACAGGCAGCTAAGATCTGCCAGCTGTTTAGTCTCTTCCTCAAGGTACCTGATTAAAGCATATCAGAAGAGAACATAAACATGGAGCAGTGTGACCCGAAGCCCTGGAGAGCGTCCAAGAGACCTTTGTGTACTGAAGAAGAGGAGGTGGATGAAGACAGAGGGTCCCAACGACCCCAGCCCCAATTCAACGGGGGTGGGAACTGGGAGGGGACAGAGGTGGAACTGGACATGTGGACAGTAGTGATTGGATAGGTTATATTATAAAAGCTATAGAACTTAGAGCTTGCGCGCGCGTCGATGTATTCCTGGATGAGCGGGGTTGCTCATTAAAGTGCCTGCCCATTATCTTATCTCCTACAAGACTTGGCTCGGAGTCTTTTTTACAGACTTCTACGGCAACACCAGTCTCAGTGGTTTTAGTCTAGTCAATATTTTTTTAAATTGACCTGTCAAAGTAGTGGACAAAAATCTAAAAAGCAATTGCTGTTTTTTTTATTTATATATAAAATCAAGGTGAATAGCAAGTACTGTGGGTCAATCCCGCAACACAGAGAATCTCTGCAATGCATAGTTCATTTACCAGACCAACACAGATTGACGATTTTGCATAGATGAGCATTTTCTCTCAGGCTTGGTAGTCATTCTGTGAAAAAGCAAAGAAAGGAAAAATTGCTGCATCAGACATGATTTGCCTGCTGCAATCATCTCACTATAACAGTTTTCCAACCATGAAGAAGTCTAAGGCACTGATTTGGCTTAGGTCTGTTATTCTACCTATAACAATTTGAGAATTGAGACATTTGAGTTCAATAAATCTTTAGATATTATGAAATATTTGTGTGAACCTGATTGACCTGTGGTATATAGATGGTCAGACTAGATGATATGATGTAATCTGTCTCTTGCTTCAGCAAGGCTAGAAAAGTATGACATTTTCAGTAGTGTTTTGTTCAAAGTATATTAGAAGAAAGATGAAATCTGCTTGTGATGTAACCATTCAGGGAAGTCTCCAGGTCAACCTGCAGTTATATCTCGTGGTTATCATAAACCCAGCACCTACTTCAACAAATACTCAGTTACGTGAGAGCAAACAACAAAAGAAAATGCCAACATATCCCACTTCTCAAATCAGCTAGTTAGAAAAGTCTTTTTCAGGGCTTTGGATTTCTGAGTAAGTTAAAAGGGATAAAAGCCTGTAATAAGACTTCAGTATAGATGACAGAATCTTAACATGTCTTTTGAGCATATATGTGTGCATTTTATATTAATTTTCCCCTTCTCTTTTTACTGAATCTGCTTTGATATTCAATGAACATAAATGAATTTTCATTAAAAAGGAACATTTAGATAAAATGAAGGCTTCTTTTAACAAAAAAATTGAAAATAGGAAATTGTGCAGTGATGATTGTGTAGCAAAGCATGGATATACACTGCATTTTAAAGAAGAGGAATTATGTAGGTACATGGAGACACAAGCTGAAGAGTTGACAGAATGGACTAGAAACAAGTATCTTTAAGAGGCAATGTAAACATTCTTCAGAGAAATAGATATTAAAGCTATTTTGAAATGGTCTTACTTCTTTCTTCTGCCTGTACGCTTCTTTCAGGTTAATGGTTCTCTAATAATTGAATGAAGTATAGCAAATTTATTGCATTTAGTCAAGGTTTGCAACCAAAAATAAAAATAGACCGACTTTTCATATTGTGGTGCAGAGAATAGCAAAGAATCTTCCAGTGGTAGACTTTAACCCTGAAAAGGATATAAACCAGAAAATATGAGAGGACAGAATGGGAAAAAGGACTGAAATAAAAAGTCAGAAAGGGATCAAAGAAAAGAAAATATAAAGCATAAGTAGACACAACAGTTTTTTACATGTGAGAGATTTATATTTCTGTAAAAGAATTGAAGCAGCTACAGTAAAGAGAAGACAAAAACTTAATTAGTGACATGAAAGAATAGATTTTGCAGGTCTTCAGCATACTGAAACTTCAGATGCTTAAACAGTGGATGTATTTTTCTCACTCTAGATCAAATTTTGAAACCTTAATCCACCTGTGAAGTATAAGAAGACGTTTGGGCAGGTGTGCAAATAGTGTCAGATAAGTTGTGTGAATTCAGACTGAGGGACTGGGTTGCATGTGAGAGCACACTTTACAGGAATTTTTCTTTTAATAACTTTGAAAGAAAAAAAGTTGAGAAAAAATAAATTTTAAGGCCCTTAGTAAAGAGCATTTGTGTTCTGGAGATAAGTCAGGATAAACATTCAGAAAGCTAAAAATTGGCGAAAGGAATCCCCACACCAAATGTGGAATCTATACACCAACAGGACTACCTGAGCAGCAGCATCCTCTCTGATGTTGCTGAGAGTATGTCTGAAGAGAGACTAGTAATAGCGGGGATGCTGCTAGGAGTGGGACACATGGCTCAGGTGCCCCAAATGCTCATATGTACTGAGGGATGGTGTTAAGAAAGGAGGCACTGTGAGACAAGGAAGCTCTTCAGGTCTGCTCAAACAAGGCTGCTGGGAAGGCTGCTGGCAATTTAGTAGTCAATGTTTTTGACTCCTGCCTGGAAACAGGCATTGATAGAGCACTAAGGTGAAAGAAGTCTCTGAACAGAAACACTAGGCATTTGGGAAGAATCAAATAATGAGTGAGATGAAGTAGGTGATAGGAAGAGCAGGCTGAATCATACAGTACTTAGAGACTTACATATGCCCAGTTATCCACACACTCACTGAGTCTGCCTTGGTAAAACTTGTGTACCTCTATAACCACCACTGATCACATCTTCAGTGACTTAAAATGTCTTTCGTTTATTGAATTCTAGGGGATTTGTTTTGTTATGAATGTCTCAGTGGGACATCCTTCAACTCTGGGTGGTACTTACTATTTGATCATTTTGAATGGAGAAAGGAGACAAACCCCCAATATTGCAACACAGAAGATCATAGAATCATAGAATCGATTGGGTTGGAAAAGACCTCCAAGATCATCGAGTCCAACCCTTGGTCCGACTCTAGTCCATTTACTAGATCATGGCACTCAGCGCCACGTCCAATCTGCGTTTAAAAATCTCCAGGGATGGTGAATCCACCACCTCTCCGGGCAGCCCATTCCAATGCCTGATTGCTCTCTCTGTAAAGAATTTTTTTCTGATATCCAACTTAAATTTCCCCTGGCAGAGCTTAAGCCTGTGCCCCCCTTTGTCCTATTGCTGAGTGCCTGGGAGAAGAGACCAGCCCCCACCTGGCTATAACTTCCCTTCAGGTTGTTATAGACAGTGCTGAGGTCACCTCTGAGCCTCCTCTTCACCAGGCTAAACAACCCCAGCTCCCTCAGCCTCTCCCCATAGGGCTTGTGCTCCAGTCCCTTCACCAGCCTTGTTGCTCTTCTCTGAACTCGCTCCAGCACCTCAATATCCTTTCTGAACTGAGGGGCCCAGAACTGAACACAATACTCAAGGTGTGGCCTCACCAATGCAGAGTACCGGGGAAGGATCACTTCCCTGGTCCTCCTGTCCACGCTATTTTTGAGACAGGACAGGATCCAATTGGCCTTCTTGGCCACCCGGGCACACTGTTGGCTCATGTTGAGTTTCCTGTTAATTAGTACCCCAAGGTCCCTTTCCGCTGGCCACTCTGTGCCCAGCCTGTAGTGCTGCAGGGGGTTGTTGTGGCCAAAGTGCAGGACCCGGCACTTGGCCTTGTTGAACTTCATCCCATTGGAATCAGCCCATCTCTCAAGTCTATCCAGATCCCTCTGCAGAGCCCTCCTGCCTTCCAGCAGATCGACACTCCCTCCCAGCTTGGTGTCATCAGCAAATTTGCTGATGATAGACTCAATCCCCTCATCTAAATCATCAATAAAGATGTTAAATGGGACAGGACCCAATACAGACCCCTGGGGAACACCACTGGTGACTGGCCGCCAGCTGGATGCAGCTCCGTTCACCAGCACTCTCTGGGTCCGACCCTCCAGCCAGCTCTTAATCCAGGAGAGGGTACACTTGTCCAGGCCATGGGCTACCAGCTTTTCCAGGAGTATATTTTGGGAGACAGTATCAAAGGCCTTGCTGAAGTCCAGATAGACCACATCCACAGCCTTCCCCTCAACCACCAGGTGGGTCACCTGATTGTAAAAAGAGATCAGGTTGGTCAGACAGAACCTGCCCCTCCTAAACCCATGCTGGCTGGGTCTAATCCCTTGTCCACCCTGAAGGTGCTGTGTGATTGCACTCAGGATGAACTGCTCCATAACCCTGCCAGGCACAGAGGTCAGGCTGACAGGCCTGTAGTTGCCAGGGTCCTACTTACAGACCTTTTTGTGAACTGGGGTGACATTGGCCAACCTCCAATCATCTGGGACCTCCCCAGAGAGCCAGGACTGTTGGAAGATGATGGAGAGTGGTTTGGCAAGCTCTTCTGCCAGCTCCTTCATCACCCTGGGATGGATCCCGTCTGGTCCCATAGACTTGTTAGGATCCAGCTGGCTCAGTAAGTCAGTAACTATTTCCTCCTGGAATACAGGAGGGGTATTCAGCTCCCTCTCCCTGTCCTCCAGGTCCAGAGGCCAGTTGTCTTGAGGGCCACCTGTCTTACTGGTGAAAACTGAGGCAAAGTACCTCAGCCTTCTCCTCATCTTCCTTAACTATATTTCCCTCCAAGTCTAACAGAGAATGGAGGTTTTCCTTGCCCCTCCTTTTGTTATTAATGTATTTATAAAAGGGCTTTGTGTTATCCTTAACTGAAATAGCCAAATTTACTTCAAATTCTACTTTTCTTTCCCTAATTTTTTTTTCTGCATGACCTAGCTCTATCTGTAAATTCTTCCTAAGTAGCCAGCCCTTTTTTCCATAGTCTGTAAACTTTCTTTTTATGCCTGATTTCTTGCAGAATCTCCCTATTTAACCAAGCTGGCCGTCGTCCCCTCCGGCTGGCCTTTCGGCACACTGGTATAGCCTGTTCCTGTGCACTCAAAATTTCCTTCTTAAAACATGTCCATCCCTCCTGGACCCCCTTACCTTTAAGGGTTGTTTCCCAGGGTATGCTCTGAATCAGTTCTTTGAATAGGCCAAAATCTGCTCTCCGGAAGTCCAAAGTAGAGGTTTTAATGGTGGCTCTCCTTACATCCCTGAGGACTGAAAATTCTATTATTTCATGGTCACTGTGCCCCAGGCGGCCTCCAACCACTACATCATCTACCAGCCCCTCTCTGTTTGTAAACAGTAGGTCTAGCAGGGCCTTCCCCCTGGTAGGCTCATTTACCAGTTGATGAAGGAAATCTTTTGTACTGTCTGAATATAAGTAATAATTTCAAATTCTCTGAAATAAGACACAGAGGAAAAGTCATGAAGTAGGAGATAGAATACAAGTAGAAAGAGAGTGAACACACTCAAGAATTATTCCAGTTTTATATAGGGAACATGACTATGCCACTTACTTTATAAAGCTAACTGTAGAATTAATATATTTTTAAGTTTAATACTTAAAAAACTAGAATACATAAATAGGAACAAAACTAGCTAAAGATTAAAGACTCTTCTGGTTGACTCATGGTTTATAACTACGACATGATAACTGAAACCCAGGTACATTTTGTAATGTACAATTTGTAAGTTATGACAGTTACAAAACTTAATTAAGCCTAAGAAGAAAGAAATTGATATATTAGCTAAAATGATGTGTAAGATGTCACTAGTCTTAAAATTAGTGTAATAGTGCCTATGCCACAGGGACTGAATACAGAAGAGTTAATACCATTTGTCATCTCCTGAGGATGCTTACCAAATATCTGCAGTGCTGCTAGAACTAAAAGTTCTGGCTACTCCTGGCAACATCCCCTAGAGACAAACAACAGTGACTTAAACTAACACTGACTGGAAAAGTGAAATCACTTTCTTAAGGTGTGAGTAACACACTCAGAAAAGAATGCATAACAGACATACACAGGGCTACTCTTCAATTTTGCTATCTTTAACATTTTTGTTTGTTTGCTGCTGGTTTCTTAAACTGCATGTTTGTGTGTGCTTTGTTCTATAATGAGATTTTTTTTCTCCCTGTATTTCCACGCCTACTTAAATTTGACAACATATACTGTCATTCCTCTGCAATAAGAAAGATAAACTGATTTTGAGCTCACTGCAGAGATTCCTCATAAATAACTTTTCAGTATTCTGTGCATGAAAATACTCTGATTTTGAACAGCCCAGTGGGGTTATTTGTACCTATTTAAACTGAAAAATGCTACTGAATCAGAATAATGAAGAAAACCAAGGTATGTACAAGGCTATGGAGAATCAGGCATAATGTTGAGAATTTCATTGAGCTTTGTAATCAAGAAAGATACAGTTTTTACTCCACCATGTCTATAGAAATGTCAGTCAGAGTTTTTCCTGCAGAGTATTGACTAAAAATATACTTACCAGTGAAACAAAATTTAACAACTGGATATCATCAGATTGACTCATCACTCTGACTTCTAAGGCTAAAATAGACTAGAAAGTAGACAAATCTGTGAACTGCATTTTCTAAATCATTTTGAATTACTCTGACCAGAATCAAGGACTTTTCCCGAGTCCTGTACAAAGTTTTGCTTTAAATTACACACACATCCAACATACTTGAAGTATGCAATATGAAGAACTAATATATTACTCTTTTGACATTGAAAAGCATTAATCATGTAAAAGAAAAGCAGTTAATTGTAGCTTACAAATGATATGTTAGAATATTTGTAAGTAGTCCTGAAAAGAAAAAGATAATGGGATATGAAATCTCCTTGGAACCAATTTTTCTGCATGGATAGGAGCAGGAAGCATTCACCAAATCTTTTGAAAAGCAAAAAGACTAACAGTGAAACCATAAGAACCATTATACATCTGTGGAATTTCAAACTTTAGTTTTGGAGCAAATTTATTTTGAAATTAGTGTGAGTGAAATTAGTGCTATTCAGTGTGGCTCTGATTTTCTTGTCAGCTTTATGTTTAATGAAGGGAATCATATTATGTAATTATTTTGATAAATCTGTCAATCAAGACAGTGGAGTGCTACTTTTATTATTGATTATTTTTTCTCTTTAAAAGGTTACTCTATACGGCTTTCTTTCAGTTATGAATGTGCTTATCTTCCTGGTAATTTCGCATGCCAGTATAACCTGAAAAATCAGTGATTTAGTCAATTATTGAATGTACTGAACTAAAGTCATATTTGGAATTTGCTACGCTCTCTGAATGCTGTTATTAAAGGATAATGTACAGACTTTTGACAGTACAACTGATGAGATTCTGTTTAAATTACTATAATCTAGACTGATGCATATGATTTATACTGGTCTTCAATACAGAAAATAAATGATGACTTGAGGTTTTATTGCCCTTTCATTGTAAAAAAAAATAATTTAAATAGCCAGCCAGGCTGTCTACATTATACTGATATCATACCACTTCAGCCTAACTGTCTAATAGTACACTCCAGTTACACTGCTTCAAAATAAAAGGACAGAGATAATTCTGATAGTTAGAGCAGAATAACAGGGTATCAGATTCCTTATTTCCCTTTCTGACTGTTCTCATTATCTGATCCTTCTTACACTGCTATATTCCTAGGACTAATTTCCTCTGCTGGGCATAGTGTCATCACCCACATCCTTGTGGAGATTGTTTAATGCAGAACTAATGCAGACATACAGAACAAGAATGGTGAGTTTAGGGGCAGATGAAATAGCTACAGGACTGACTAACCTTCATGCTAGAAAGTAGGTGTATCTTACTGAGGGGACTGAACACAAGAGCAAATCTCACTCCTATTGGAATTCTTGGCTCACACCCAGCACTGATGTTATTCTGTGTGCTCTCAGCTGTATGTAATTACAACCACTATCATATGCAATTACTAGTTCTCAAGCAGTTAGACTACGTACAGTCTTGGCCAGCTGAGGCCCTGGCTTCCCCAAGATGATAGGGGTGCCTTGCCTCAAGGGTCACAACAGGCAACTTTGGCAAGTGAAGCAGGCAAGGGTCACAGGAGTATTTCTAAAGTGTAGATACAGCTGGTTTTTAAAACCATGAGAATTTGAAATCTCTGAGAAAGAAAAAAAAATATTACCAAAGTAGTAACGGAAATTTGGCAATAATTTCTGCTGGTTTATATCACTATCTCTGTGCATCCTGGGGTTGGTCAAGAGTAAAAATCTGTAAAGTCCTTTTCCTTATCTAGATTTGGTCTACCAGCATGCAACAATAGAAAAACTTCTTTCTCACAGATGGTGATATAGCATGCTTTTTTTTTTGTCAGCCAGTTAACATTTTCCCAAGCCATGGTCTTAAACAATGTAATAGAAACTTCACTGACAATTACAGACTGTTTTATTTCACTGGGGAAAAATAAATTTGAAAATAAATGCCTTAAAGGTCTGCTCATTTGTGGATACTATCTACAAATAAGAAGGCTGTTCTAATTAAAAACAAAACAAAACAAAAAAATAGATTATAGTGAAGACTGCAACAAATAAGGCAGTGGAAATAGAGCATGCTGGACACAAAATAAAATGGTGCTCACAGTTACATTCAAATGGTTCCCAGCTTATTGTTGATGGCAAGCAGAACAATGTCACCATTGATAATGAATTAAGTAGGAAAGAAATGGAGCGGGGTCAAGGGTTTTTTTTGGGAAAAAAGACCATATGTAGCTACATTTAAAAATTATAGTTTTTTAGGATATACTTAGCTGGCCAGGGTAAAAGCAAACTTCATATTCTAAGATATAATTCTAATAACAATAAATCAATGCAAACTGATCTATCTTTACAATAAACTGTGTGGATTTCTCCTTTCCAGAAGATAAAACTAGGCTTAATGGGAAAGTCAGTAGTAGGAAGGAGAATTATGAATACACTGAACTTGTTTAATTGCTGTTTTGATGGGAGAAATACAATGGATGTTGTCTACATATGACTTTATGGCCATGTAAATCCAATACAATGATCCCAGTGCCTATAAATATGCTATTCAGAAAGCCAATATGAAATGTTTTTAGAGAAGGAAATGGTTATGGAACCATGTCTGGTTATTGATTTTCTTTCTAATTGCTTACTGAGAAACTATAGAATTTTTTTTCTAATTTATTCTCTATTTAGATGATTCTGTGTTTACCATTATTGTTGCATTTTAGGAGTTGGAACTATGCATGTATAAAAAGAAGAAAAATGAAAAATAGTCAGAAAGATTATCTTTGGTACAAAGAATTTACAAGTAAATCGAGGGAATGAAAAAGGCAGATATTGAGAGTTTGGAAATACTGGGAAAACACTGACTAGATAACAGTTTAAAAATCTTAGGGTGCTGATAGGTTTATATTTGAATTATAGAAATATCTTGGACACTTCTTGCTCAAGTTTCATAACTAGTGATAGAAGAAAGAAACTGTGAATGTCAGTGGTTTTCTCCTGCTAGTTACAGATAAGTATTCCCATTTCCTAAGTGTTTCTTGGGAAATTAAGAAACACTTTCTGTCATTGTCCAGGTAATTTCATTGGCTCACTTTGGACAAAATGTGTAAATTTATCTCTGTTGGATCATCCATTATCGTGAGACATCTTAGGAATTACTCTTTCCACAAGGCCCTCAGCCAGTAAGCAGTCACTGTGGAGGCTGCACACAGATAATCCCTACTTTTACTAGTTTTCATAAAATTAACCAGATAATTTTGAGCATAGTAATCTGAAATTTGTGGGATCTTGAAGCTATCTTGATCCTAGAATTATTTTCTTAATTCCTTTTCTTTCAACTCTTATTGATGTTTCAATTCTTGTCTGTAAGGGACAATCAAAAATACATCAAATGTTATTTTTAAAAAGAATTATGTGAGTTAGCTGTTCAGAAACCAATATTTCTTGTTTTGCTACTCTTCCCTGTAAATGAAACTTTTTATCACTTCATAGTATTTTATTAGACAAAACCAAGATTCGACTTTTGCTCTCATACTAAGTCCTGGGGCTGAAATGTAAATGCAAAATCCAATGGTGTCTTTGAGTGCTTTCTGCTGATGCGAATTATGCCTTTTCTGAAAATGTAAAGACTTTTTTGTCGTATTCCTGTTTCAAGAATATTGTTCCAATCTGATTTTAGGTACAACAAAGATTTAAGATTTTGGTTGCTACTGAAAAGATGTACAGTCAGAACATTTCCTCAAGGGTCTTTCCAAGAATTCTGTTCACAAGGAACAATTTGTGGCTCTAGAGATAGTCTTCAGTCTCTATTCCTGAACAAATAAAGAAGTCAGCATTACCAAGCATTTGCTTTTTACTTTATTTCCCAAAACCAGAGAATCATAGAATTATTAAGGTTGGAACAGACCATTGAGTCCAACCATTGACCTGCCACTGCCAAGTCCATCACTAAACCATGTCTCTAACTGCCCCATCTACATGCTCATTGAACACCTCCAAAGATGTTGGTTCCATGACTTACCTGAACAGCCTGCTCCAATTCTTGACCTGCTTTTCAATGAAGAAATTTTTCCTAATATCCAAATAAAACCACCCCTGGCACAACTTGAAGCTGCTTGCTCTTGCCCTATCACATCTTACCTGGGAGGGGAGAATGACACACTCCTTTTTTCCAGACAAAACAACCCCATCTCCCTCAGATGCTCCTCATGGGACTTATGCTACAGACCCTACACCAGCCCTGGTGCCCTTCTCTGGACATGGTCCAACACCCCAAAGCCCTTCTTGAAGTGAGGGACTCAAAACTGAACACAGGATTTGACGTGCAGCCTCACCAGTGCAAGGTAGAGGGGGACAATCACTTCCCTCATCCTGCTGGCCACATTGTTCCTGATGTAAGTCAGGATGCCATTCACCTTACTGGCCACCTGAGAACACTGCTAGCTCAGTCCCAGGTCCTTTTCCTCTGGGCAACTTGCCAGCCATTCTGCTCCAAACCTGTAGCATTTAGCATCTTAAGTTCTTTCAACCATGCTATATATATTATATATATTATTATTATATATATTATATATATAATATATAATATATAATATATATATTATATATATTATATATATTATAGTCATGAACTTACTCTCTTTCAGGGTCATTCTGGGTGAGTGACAGTTGTAATGTGCAAAACCACAGACAGACTATGCAGAGTGGCTGAAGTGGGAGGGAGACAGGAGATTGCCCAGCCTAAACCTAGCAGCAGCCATAGCTGCCTGCAGCAGCTTGCTGTTGTAACCTCGTGGGCTTATGGATCTCCTGAGGAAAACCAGCTCTGCAGAGATCAACTCAAGCCAAAATTAAAATATTCATGGAGGAAAACTTGTCACCTGACTCATTGTTTCTGATATACTTGAGCTACCCTTCCATAAAATATTTTGCCTCTTTTAATTAAAAGCCTAGTGGGGCCCAGAGCCCTGTTAGGTAGGTGTGCCTCTTTCAGGGATTTAAAGTTTTAGCTATATGAGATTAAGCAATGGATTTTTGTAATTTATTCATATATACAGCAAAGAAAATGGCTTTACACAATTTTCTTTTTGCAAATCCTTTTTCTCACAGGAAAGTCTATGGGAGAAATAGGTGAATGGAAAAACTGCACATTCTCTACAGAAAAAGGTAAATCCATCCATTTTATTAATCATATTCAGTTATTCTCACTCATATACAAGTATTTATGTTGTCTGTGCTGAAGATTGTCCTGACTACAATGAAAATCAGGTCTTTTGATTCTGGGAATGAATTATTACTGAAGATAATTGATTTTTACCATATGGTTGTTCGACTACTTTAATAGATGGATTGAACTTCATAAAGCTGTTCTCCGCTCTGCTTGGTATGAATCTAATTTCATTCAGAAAAGAGTAGCAATGAAGTCACTTGGTGCCTTCTCATTCCTATGTCTGTTTCAGATAAAGTAACAAACTAGGTAACGTGCTGAGGAAAATATAAGAGCTATATTCAAGGGAAATGATCTTTTTATTTTACAGGTAACTGATATCTGGCAATATGTAAATGCCTTGAACATTAAATTCCCCAATAAAGAAGAAAAATTGTTAAAAGGGGAATAAAGTGCAGGAAATATTTGCAATTTTGAAAATAATAATGGGTATGCAAAGTCTTTTAAAGATCATATTGTTCAGAAATGAGAACTGTCTCCTTTTGTTAACAATATATTGCTCTCTTGACAGCTACAGTAGTCAAGGCTGACAACACAGAAGTGGTGTAGCTCTTCAAAATACATCTTACGTGGTTCCACCTGGAGCTCAGTAACATCTCCTGCACTCACAAATGGATCCCTATGTACAGTGTGCATCCACCTAGGAGATCATAAGGCACGTAGGACTAGCAGCACTCCTGCAGGCTCAAACACTGAAAATTACTTCACAAGCTGCGTAAATGAATATTTCTGTACTTGTTACATCATGTTTCCAAATACAAAAAAAAAAAAAGAAAAGAAAAGAAAAAGAAAAAAGGAGAAAATCTAATAAAACAAACAAAAAACCCAACCAACCAACCAAACCAAAAAAACCCAAACAAACCAAAAATCCAAACCCCCACAAAAATCCAACCAACTAAAAAACCTCATAAAAACAAAAACCCAACCCAACAAAAAAATCCCAACCCCACCCTCAATCAAAACCCACAAAGCCAGATAGAGAAAGATAATGGGAAAAGGATACTGTGGAAATTCTGTTAAACAAAATCATATTTAATTTGGATAAAGCAGCAGATTATGTACCAGAACAAGAACTGGGTTTTGAGACCAGAGGAGTTTGTAGAAAGAAAGGTAAGAAAGCTGAATCTGTTTCTTTTCTCACAGCAAGGAAGCTCAAAGAAGTAAGAAATTATGGAGAATTCCAGCAGATGCTAATTACCATCTCCAGGGACCAGAGTGAGAAACCTTAGCTTCCTGAAGCTCCCTGAAGTGCCTCTTTGGTTCCAGAAGAGCAGTGTGCCATACTCAGTTGAGACCTGCCCCCTTCTCAACTGTACAAATATTGAGGCAGTAGAAAAAGGCATTTTCTCCTCTCCTAGGGAAGTGCAGACACAGAAAGGCTGCAGTGGAATTAATCTTCTCTAATTTTAAGCAACTAATGGATATCTAGGCTAAGCTGTTTTTAAAGGCTTGTTTTATTCTAAGTGATGAAATAGAGAATGGAGGCTTTGCCTCAGTACAAAAGTGTCATTATTCACAGAGTGAGTATGCAATGAATCTGATTTTCAATGATTTACCATCTTTTTACCTTGATTGTTTTGCTGTCTCTCATGTCATATCATGTCATGTCATTTCTTTAAATTAAAAATGTCTACTAAATTAAAAAAACAAAACAAAACAGAGTTTAATCAAGCAATCTCAAAAGCGTTAATTGTCCAGGACTCTCTTTCAAAACAATGCAAATGTATGTTCATAAGCCTGACAAAAATCTATGGAGTCTAATTAAAGGCAGCTTATTTGCTTCTACTAATAGCACTCTGGAAAAAATAAAAAACCAAACAAAAAAAAAAAAAAGAAACCCAAAACCAAAAAACACAGCTTTTTCTAAGACTGCAGTAATTGATTCAAACACTCCACTACAATACATTGAAACAGAAAGGAAAACTTTTGGTAAGTCTCATATTAGGAGGTGTTTATAATCAGTGGCATTTTGTGTTTCATGGAAATAATGTTTTTATAGCTATTTTCAGATGCGTTCCACTCTAAAAATACAATACAGCTCTCTATAAGTGATTTATAACACCAAGTATGTTAGCAATGTCTTATTTATAACCAAAATTTTATATACTGTGTGTTATGTACTATTCACTATAATGAATTTCACAAAACCCAATCTCTTCTGAAGACTGTAGTTTTCCAAACTAAATTTTTCAACACCACATATAAATTTACCTGTTGCTTGTATAGACAAAAGTAAGAATAATATAATAATAATTAGTGAGAAGGAAAACTTTCTGAAAGTTTGTCTGTTTTGACTAGATAAATATTCTGGTTTAATACACTATGTTACTTCTGATACAAGCCTTGTTCTTCTCGTGTATTGAGGCCATTGAATCTCTAGGGTAATATACAACTTTCTCAAACATTAATTGCTGCAGGTGAAGTGGACACAGAACTTTGACAGTGTAAAGGTTTTCTGTTTCTTGACAATAAATATTTTGATTATTTTGAAGAACAAATACAAGCTATCTCATAATATTTTAATACCAGTTTTTATAAGAAAAACACTGGTATGGATTAATTAGAAGATCAATTCACTCCTTTTCCTCCCTCTGCTCTCTTCTCTAAAAAGGAAGAAAATACGTTTTGGCAGCAAGAAACAGGTAGGTCAAAGCAAGAAACTAACAAAGGAGAAACAAATATTTGTGCAGTATTTTGATTTCTACCTTGCTGAGAGGGAGAAATAGTATTTAAGTTTGAAAATTTTACTTGATTCTTTATTCTTTTTTATTTAATTCTATATGCCTTGTTAAAAAGAGATTAAAATCTATTTATTTTTAAAAAACAAGATATATTTATGAAGAGTCCTTAATACATAATTATGTTATTAGTTATCTAAATATTTGCAGGAACATCCCAAAGATAATTTTTGAGATTTTAAGTACTTTTGAGTCCACTAATTCAGTTTTAACAGGTTTTGGAAAGTCTCTCTTTTTAAGTAAATTGAATCAATCAAACCAAAGTTATTTTTGTGAGAGGCTCTATAAATAAGGCAGTCGATAGATGTAATCTGACTTCAGTAAGACTAATAAAGTTCATGTGACTACATGTAGACTCTTACAGTCTAGACATCCACATTCAGTGAAATATTCCTTTTTTGAGTCAATTGAGAAAATATTCTGAAAGCAACTTACATCATCTTAAGGAGCTATTCAGGACAGACCAAAGCTGTTGTGCATTTAAAAAGTCTGCTCTGTGCCAACATTAAGACAACATGAAATGAAAAGATACCTGCACTGCAGACATTTAAATTTGAATGTGATAAATTCTACCATGTCTCACATGATATTCATGTAAGGAAAGGAGAGCAATACAGTCTTTGCTGAAGAACTGTTAAGGTATGGTAACTGGGAAGAAAAAAAGTAGTACAGAAGTTATTGAACTGTGGTGTAAGCGTAATAATTAATGGCTTTCTGCTAAATTTGATATTCTGACATTCTATATATATTTACCATCAAGAGAGTACTGTTTAGCATTTTCCATACTAAAATTATAATGAGCTAATGAATGTTCATTACATTTGCCAAAGACACAAAGCTGGGAGAAAGACATAAAGCTGGGAGAAAGACACTGCCAAGACACTGGCAGAATTCAAAGTCACCTTAGCAAATTCAGAAGTGGGCTGAAAAAACATAGGAAGTAAAAATGTACAAATGTACTAACACAAGCTGGAGAACATTTAGTTGGGCACTCTTCTTCTGACTGGAGTGAGTGTAAAAGAGATAAAGACATGATAAGCTAGAAAATATGGTCGCTGAAGAGATACTAAAAGGATTCCACGTTTAGACACTTCTTTATGGAACTTCACCTATCTCCTGTGAATTGTTATGACAAGTTCTAAAGACATAAAGAATTTTTTTCTTAGTTCCACTTACGACTTATGTCCTCTATTGTGGAAGTTTCCTATTGAAATTACTTTTATTTTTTCTGCAATTTACAGATTATTTCTGAGCAAAATACCTAGTAAATAACATAAACAGAAGGGTTAGGTCTTGACAAATTCCACACTGTACTTGTGTTAAGTTGCTCTTAACCACCAACTTTTGAGCTTACTCTTAAAGCAAAGAATTTTCTCCAGAGCACGTAAATTTCTCTTTAGAGGTATTTTCTCTTTAGAGGTGAACAGAATGGTCTCTTCATCATCACCATGTTTCAAATAGTTTCTGTGGTTTGAAGACTGAAAAATAAAAACCAATGTAAACTATAGCTGGAAGCCTTTGAAAATTGACAGAGAAGTTATGAAGCAATAAAGCATGTCAGCATGTACCAATATTCACTCCATGAGTCCAGGTACGACATCTATTTGCTTTTATGGTGAAAAATATTTCAGTTTGCAAAATATCACATAATTAGATGCCCTAAGTCAGATTCCCCGGTGTCGGTGAAGAGTTGGATGGTAACACATGCACAGAATGAGCAGTAGCATTTTTTGATTTTTACCCTGTGCTATGAACTTGAAGTACCACAGAGAATTTAGAAATATAGTTAAAATATTTTTAATTTTGAAAATTTTCCATAAAATAGAGGATACCTTTTGCTGAAAATTATTGTAAAAGCTCTTTTTTGTAGTTTTTATTTTGGTTTGTTTCTTGTTTGTTTTGTTTTGTTTGACTTGATGTAGACTTCAGTGATAGATAATGCCATGGCTATTCATATTTAAACAAGGAATTTCTTTTTTCCTGAAATTTTCTTTTTTGGTGAGTTACCAGATTTTTTCCTAGGAGTAATTAAGGGAATTGCCAAAAAGACAAAGGAAATAGGATTACATAATTAAATATCTTATTAAAAATCAGAAGACAATGTTACATTATGCTGCTATAATTGTATTTATACCTATTGAAATTATAAAGCATTTAAATGGAAAACAGTGAAGATAACAGCAATTAGTTTGTTCCAAATAGAAATGGATAAAGGAAATTTTTATTTGCTTTTGCTGGACAACTTTTCTTCTGATAAACTAAACCATGTATTTTCCTCCCATTTCTCCAGGTAGTATAAAGAAGGTAGAGGCCCACACATTAAAATTCTGGTCTCTGCAATTTCTCTTTGGAAATGTAGCGGAATGCAGATGTGGTAAAAAGTCTCTTTTTATTTCTGCCTTATTTTGTTGGAGATTCTTGAATGGTTTTAAAGGCTGCTCTTCAGCCTGAATAGTCATCTTCATCTATTCTCTTGGCTTTATAATTCCTCATATTATATTCTCTCATATTCCTATGTGACAGTGATTCAAGCATAGTGCTGTTGCTGGAGTGAATAAGAATTTCTAAGGTCTGGTGGCAGCTTTTGTTAAGTTCGGGTACATGCCATGGGTGCTGATCCATGGCTTTTGACAGTCACTCATCTTTACTGGAAAAGTTAAACTTCCTTCTCTGATAAAGAGAGGACATGAAGAAGAAAGCCATAGCGCTACATCATGGGAAGTATTTCTAGACTAGTTAGTACAGCTGCTTCCTCAGCAACCCCCTTTTGGATACATAATTTTGGCTGGTGCTAGAAAAGGCCTTTCTGGGCACTTGGGTTTCTCATGGCCCAATAACTACACAAACCAGCACAGTCATATGAGGGACCCTTAGGTCAGGAGCAGATCTCTGAAGTCTTTCCTGATAGGGAATGATGTTGAGACCCTGGCAGGACACATCCCTAGACAGCAGGGGTGGGTGTTTCCTTCTGTTTTCACCCACCTCACCTAATGCCTAATGAATATCTTTTATCCTTTCACTTCTGTCTCATTCAACAAGTCTAGATTCTTGCTCAGCTCTATATTTCCAGAAAAAAAGTCTTTCAGACCAACAAATTGCTACGATTTTTAAGCAGCTTGCTTTTCATATCATAACAGTTGCCATCACTCTGACAAATGCCGTCACTCTGAATGTGCTCCCCTTCTTGCCCCAGCTTTATATGCTGATGTCATATGGAGTGGGATATCTCTTCAGTCAGTTGGGGTCAGCTGTCCTGGCAGTGTCCCCTCCCAGCTTCTTGAGCACCCGCAGCCTGTTTGCAGGTGGAGTGATGTGAGAAACAGAAAAGTCCTTGATGTTGTGTAAGCACTGCTCAGCAATAATAAAAGTATCTTGCTTAGCTGAAATATCTGCAAGATTCTCACGGAGCTGATGCAGTTTGGATTGCTCATAAATTCACTTTCTGAAAGAAACCTCTCAACAATCCATTGTGACAATAACATCTGTGAATATGTTTCTTTTTCCTTGAGAACAAAGGACATTGGCTGGTTCCAAACACTGCTGTAGATTGTCATTCTTGTGCTGTACCAATTATTCTGTTTCTAGGCATCTATTTCCCAGATTGTCAGTTTATTTGTGGCATTCTCCTAACCAACCTGGTTCTTCCTGACATCCCTGTTAACTTGGTTTTCTGGTTTGGCGGTTTGGTTTTTTGGTGTTTGTTTTTTTGGTTGTTGTTTTTGTTTGTGGGGGTTATTTTGTTTTTGTTTGGGGGGGGTAGTTTTTGTTGGGTTTTTTCTTTGTTTTGTGTGTGTGTGTATTTTTTTTTTATGTCAGTGCTTGGAAATGGGATGAGTCAACTCTATATATCTAAATGCTGTGAGAAAGGCATAAGACTGATATTTTGATATTTCATGGCCCATCAATGATAAGTTCTCAAATAATGTCTTTTTTATTATACTATGTGTACCCTTTTGTTTGAACGCTCTCTCTTGAACATTACGAACTTCACACACATAAATAAGGCATCTTCAAAGATTCTCTTAGAGTTCTTTTCTCCATTAAATCAATTACTTGTCCCAAATATTCTGCTTTTTAGTATTTTCTGCCTGAACACTTATTTGAATAATTATGGTGTTAACTTTAAAAAGATATTTGTTTTCTGAACTATTTTAAGCCAGTTTTATATTTTTTGTGTCTGTCCTGGGTTGAGCTGGCAAAACACCAACTGTCCAGGACAGAGTGAAAAGGGTTCCTCCTCCCCCCAACCGGCTAAGGGGAAGAGAAGAGGGAGAGAGGAAAAAAACTTCCAAAGCCAGCTTTATGCTGAAACTAACTACTTGTATTTATACAGAGAAGAGAAAATTAAGAGGATACTACAATATAACACACATTTACACAAGTTACATATATAACAAGAAATAACTTCCCACTTCCCAGTAAACACAAATTCTACCATTTTAACTACAAATCATTTTAGAGAAGTTGGTTCTTCAGAGACAGACTTAAGCAGAGAGAAAAGCTAAGAACAAACATTTTACTTCCCTCAGATAACATGATGTTAAGCCGGTGCTCTGGGCTTGGGCCTCCCCATCCCTCCTGGGACAGCAGAGTGTCTTGCTGGCACCACAGCTGTGAAGCAACTGCACAAGCCACACCCACACACCAGCTCTTACCCCTTTTGAGATGATGCAATATGGTATGGAATACAATATTATTGGCTAGAAGAAGTCAGCTGTTAGCTAGCTCAGCCCAGCTCAAGTCAGCTGACAATTCCCAGGCCTAGCTGAACTTTAAAACCTAAATTTAGGCCCACCTGGCTAAACCCATAACATATTCCACCCCTTATTCCATACCATATTACATCACTCATATCTTCAATTTATCTATTCCCGCGCTTAAACAGTCTTTGTTCTTTCCAGGGCTGTCTTCCACCCCTCCATATTGTAGGCAATAGTCCATTAGGATGGGGTAGGTACTTAAGGCAGGAAAAACAGTTCATCATTGGACACCAACACCAGTTCAGCTCAGGTCTTCTTCATCTGATGGTTCATGTCCTGCAACACAGAACTCAAAATCCAAGTTACCTTTTTCCTCAAGGTTAAATGTCCTTGAGGCACACATTGGGATTATCCCATCCCCTTCTTAGGGGTCACTGTAACTTCATTAGGGTCACCATCCCCACACTGGGGGCACTATCCCCTTTTCAGGGGTCACTATCCCCACACTGGGGTCTCCATCCCCTTTTCAGGGGTCACTATCCCCACACTGGGGTCTCCAATCCCCTTCTCAGGGGTCTCTATCCCCACACTGGGGTCACTATCCCCTTCTCAGGGGTTTCACAATAGCGGATAACCTGGGAAATAATGTCCATGGTTAAATCCACCCCTCGGCCTCAACCACCTACAGGTGGTCTGAGGCATCATGGGCCCATTGAGCCAGGAACAACTCTCCCTTATGCTAGTCCAGGTGTGATGTTCCTTTATTAGCTAAGCCTTTGGGCACATGAGCATCCACATGATGAATCTTTACAGATTCTACTCAAGCAGCAGTGTCCTGCCACACACCAACAGCCCACATGGGCCTCTCTGTGATTCAATTAATCTTCTTTTATTGGTCCAGCCACCCTCAGAGGGGCACTGGCTGTCATCTACAAGTCAGTGTAGAGGTACAGTCTTGGCTAGTTTTCTGGTTCACCAATGTCCAGTAGACTTGGTCGTTCTCCTCCTCCTCGCGGCTGGAGGCAGGGCAGCTTAATCGCAGTTCTTGGCTCTCTTCTGGGATCTCTGCTTCAACATGTGGACAGCTTTTTTACCAGCTTTCTTACGTTTTGATTTCCATACCTGGACTTCAAGCACAGAAGCACATGCACTGTCCCACCTCCTCATGCCTTTCCCCTGGTCACACAGGCAGGACAACAGTTCACCATGTGACTCATGCTTGGGGTTTGCTCTCTGTTGAGGTGAGGCAGGCGAGAAAGACAGCTTGCTTTGGCTGTAAGGCTTCTCCTTGCAGTGGCTACAGTCACAGCAGGTACAAGTTGAGCTGTCTGAACTCACAAAAACAGTCAGTACAAGGAATAAAACAAGTATCCAGTAGCAGGAGAACATTGTTTATATTAGATGTACCCAAGCAATGTAGATATCAAGGAATGTTTCTATAACAAAGCTCCCGGGAACCCTGCCAACTGTCTGGGACACTTGCTAGTGGCGTTCGTTTCCCGGCCAACGCACCATTTATCTGTCCTGGGTTGAGCTGGCAAAACACCAACTGTCCAGGACAGAGTGAAAAGGGTTCCTCCTCCCCCCAACCGGCTAAGGGGAAGAGAAGAGGGAGAGAGGAAAAAAGCTTCCAAAGCCAGCTTTATGCTGAAACTAACTACTTGTATTTATACAGAGAAGAGAAAATTAAGAGGATACTACAATATAACACACATTTACACAAGTTACATATATAACAAGAAATAACTTCCCACTTCCCAGTAAACACAAATTCTACCATTTTAACTACAAATCATTTTAGAGAAGTTGGTTCTTCAGAGACAGACTTAAGCAGAGAGAAAAGCTAAGAACAAACATTTTACTTCCCTCAGATAACATGATGTTAAGCCGGTGCTCTGGGCTTGGGCCTCCCCATCCCTCCTGGGACAGCAGAGTGTCTTGCTGGCACCACAGCTGTGAAGCAACTGCACAAGCCACACCCACACACCAGCTCTTACCCCTTTTGAGATGATGCAATATGGTATGGAATACAATATTATTGGCTAGAAGAAGTCAGCTGTTAGCTAGCTCAGCCCAGCTCAAGTCAGCTGACAATTCCCAGGCCTAGCTGAACTTTAAAACCTAAATTTAGGCCCACCTGGCTAAACCCATAACAGTGTCTTTAACCATTAGAGATTGTTTCTTTCAGCTTTCAGTACTTTTTTTTTTTTTCCAAAAGGGTAGTTTCCCTCTTGGGTTTCACAATGAATTACACTGGATTCGTAACTGGCTCCGCCTGGAAAGTTTTATGTCAGAAAAGAACAGCTATAAATCTAACCAAACATTATCAGGAACCCAAGCAAGAAAAGTCAGGGGCAGTCAAATTTTCAATAGTCTCTTTCCAGCAGAGTCTCAGCCTCCATTTTCATTCAGTCTTATGTTACCATATGTTTTGCTGCCAACAAGATTGTCAGTCCACAGAAAAATCTTTCTGTTTATTGATTTTATACAGCTACTCAATTTTTTCTACATCTCTTATTTACCCAAATGGCTATAGAAGTGGATCAAAGAATTATTAAGTCTAGAACATTTTGCAGTTTCTTAAGATGCTTTTGTGACCACTCTAAGGTACCCAGCAAGCTTCTCACAAACAGATTGGGAGATCCACTGCTGAGTGTGCACCTGTTTTCAAGACATCTCGGAGAGAATTGCTTTCTAAAAGACAAGTGCACCAGAATGTTTAATTCTCTCCAAATATTTTAAGATACAAAGGCTTTTGTGTGCTTGACAGAGTTCCTCTCAATTAATCATCATCCTAAGTAGATTGTCCAGCACTTCTCAACCCACAGACAGCTGTGGCAAATGGCACAAGTACTGCCTAGCCAAATCCCTCCAAATCATTTTAATGCAACAGAAGTAATTAACTCTATTAGCATGACTGTGTCTGTCTACACTTAGAAATAATCAACATAATTGCTATGCTAAAGGAATGAAACCCTTTTAATGAAAAAGGATCTCAGAGGCACATGCTTGTTGGTAATTTGGGGGAAAACATAACCTGCTAGGTAAAAACTACATTGAGTCAGAACTGAAATATGCTTGTAATAAACTCCCCCAAAATGTAAACCTAATAAAAATTTTTGAGTTGTTTTAAATCCTAAAGCAAATTATAAAAAGATATGAAAATTATTATGCTAATGTCATTTTAACCACAAGAAAAGTGTTTATTTTCCATTCATGAGTCCACAGCTCTTTATATAAAACAATTCAGAAAGTGTTCAGTAGCAAATGAGCAAAGGTTCAAATTCCATCTAAAGACAGTGCCCAGTGAATAGTCCCTGCAAATGAAACACAATATCTGAAAGCTCAGTGTCTGAGGTGTGTAGTACTCCCTCCCAGCTATCAGTAGTTTTGGGTACAGCCCTGTGCAGTGAGGAAAGCTGAGCAGGCCCAGAAGATGGGAAAGTGTATTCTTAAGTAAAAAGCATCCTCCTGGGTCTCTCCTGTAGATCACTAAGGCATTTAGTGCCATGGTTTTTTACTATCAGACATGTCAATCTTTTACCCCAGTACCTTCCATAGATCTTGGGAGGAAGGCATTTTTGCATCATCTTACAGACTACAAAACTGCTGCTGAATAAAAAGGGACAGAGAGCAGACTCATGTAAGCTCAAGCACTGTCTGCTGATTAAACTCTCTAAATAGGTTTGGACCATATAATCATAACTGTCTTAGTGCATGGGCTTGAGCCAGAGCAAATGCCCTATATAGGTACCCACTACCAAGACATAACCCAAATAGGCTCTTTCCACACTCTTCCAACATTAAAATTTATACCCACGAATACTCAGATTCATCTACATGCCAAATGCCAAGGCATCAAGCACATGCTCCCAGGTTTATGTTAGAAACCATGACAAGCTACTCATATAATCTCAGAAACTCTGAATTTACAAAAATGCCCTCAAAAATGACAGTATATTGGACTCAGATGGATGACATTTAGAACCCATGGGAGGCTCAGTGTTTGTCAGTTTGTGTAACTTGTCTTCAAGGCCAAAGACTGATCCCTGGCTCTTTTTATTTAGTAGAATAGATGCAGCCATACTTATTCTACTTCTTTCTAAAAGGTTTGTGCATTTGTTACCATTACTACAAACCTCAATTTTTTAGTTATCTTGTAGAGAAGGGACAATGTAAGGTTAAATATACCCCTGATAATTTTGCCGCATCATGAATTCTGGTAAAATATTCTACTTGAAGGCTTTGCATTTCCATACTTAGTAAACTTTGTATTCAGAATTCTACTATTAGGTCTCTTGCAGTCCTGCCCACCACTTCACTTTTCATACACCATCTGAACACTAAGAGACTTTTCTGGTGGATTTCAGAAAAATGGATATTGGGGAACCAACAATTTGACAGCCATGGATAAGGACCACTGCAGAGTCCAAAATCCATGAATATTGTGGTCACACAGAAGAATAAAGTATTTTTTGTAATTGAACATAAAAAGGCATTAACAATTTTGAAATTTTTGGGTTTTTATTATAAACAGCCAAAAACCAATGAAAAATATTTTGGATGTATCAATCTTTACCCCTAAAATTTGTATCATTTTCCTTCATTTGCAAAATCAAAATTGTTGAAAAAAAGGTGGAGAGGGACACAAAGATAAAAAAATACAAAGAAAGAAAATAAGGAAAACCCCCTAAGTATTAAAATATCCAAATTTAAGAATTGCTGCCAAAATTTCATGCTCTTCCAAAATTCAGAGTTTGTACATGCCCTTTTATTTTCTTATGACTAATTCACATCATCAATTCAGACCACAGGCTGTAAAAAAAGCCTACTCAGTAACAGAGCAAATATTTCAGAAATCCCATCTCTAAACCCAATTTAAGCACATAAATCAGACAAGAGTAAGAGAAGAATTTACTTTGTTATCTCCTCACTAAATAACTGATATGCATCTTTCATCTTATTGAAAAGTTCTTCATTTCAGAGATGCCATATATTGAATTATTAACATATTCAGACTTCACGGATTATGAGGGAAGAAGGTAAAATGAAGCTACTAGAATAAAAGCATAAAGCTGAAGAAACAGCCATGGTATGTTATTGCCTACAGTGTTCATCTCTTTGCACTGCAATGTGCTTAATTACCCTCATGTCAGGAAGTATTATTTTTCTCCTTTTCCCTTGTATTTTAAATCTATCTCTGGTGCGCTTCATTACTTCCTTTAATCATAATCACTGTTTTTAAAAAACTTGTTTGCATACCTTCCTATCTTCTTTCTTTAATAGTTTTAAATTTTGTAAAATGGAGAGAAAGAGAAAACACACGGTTAGTATTTACGAATATACATGTCTAATGGAAGAGAAATCACTATGATCACTTAAACAGGATTTAGTAAGACGTGATTTAGATGGAGCAAGTGATATGAGAGCACACTACATTAATTTTGAAGTAGCAGTCATCCAAACTTACTGTGTCATAATAGACAAGTCACATAGAATAAATTAGCAAGCATCAAATATGGCTCTCCTCACATCAAAAACACTGGCTGAATTAACATCAGGGACAAGAGGGACAAGAATCATCCAGCTGGTTCTTGAATTACACAAAGGCACATTATCACTTCATTATGACTGTGAAGTAATAACTGAGAAGAGCTAATTTCAAGTGACAATACATAAATATTCAAATTTCAATTGTGTGTCCTGAAAATAGTGATGAGTAAGAAGTGGAAGAGATTGGACTCTATGAAGAAAATTATTAAAAAGAAGAAAATTTACATTTGCCTCTTGAAATTATCTTGAAGTACAAATTACAAATGTGTAAAAACTCCAATGTTTTCACCTTCTCAGATGAGGTTTTTAGCTAAAAATCAAAGAATAGGAAGAAACTGTTTGTGAACATCTGTTTGAGCAAAACAAGCTTTTTTCTGGTGTTCTTTAGGACTCATTTTATTTGCACAACATGAATCATGATTTTTGATCAGGAAACTCGCAAGAGCAAATGCCAAAAATATTTGGTCAAGCCTCAGTTTGCATTGGTATTTGTATTTCTAGTCTTAATCTTTTCCAAACAAAATGAGTATTCCAAACAGAGAGTGGAAATAACACAACATAAATTAAGTATCACATAGCATAAATAGCAAATTACTATTTACAAAGTGATACGTGTGAGAGGTGCCACATGAACAAATCCCAGGCTAAGATCTAATGGCACAAACCATACCTTGAATCACAGATGATAAACAAATATAACATCAAAGCTTAATCACTAATTATTCGTGAGTGGAAAACGTGATTTTGTTTGTCAGGCTAACTGCTGTGAGTCATTTGCTTGCACTGAGTGGAAGAACATAATCAAGTAATTGATGCTTGACTTAAGCCAGTATTGCTGAAGTCAGTGGGATTATGTGATATAAGGATGTGGGGAGCAGGTCCATGTGATACTTTCCAACAATGTTACCATAATTTCTAATTTTGTGGCCTCAATTTTTGAACCTTTGGGACTGTGTTGTAGCACAAGGCTATATGTTATTCTCTTCATAGCAATGCAAACTTATCAAGAAAAAAGTGAAATTGATACAAAGGTGACAGATAAATCTATAACCCAAAATGCAGAAATCTATAAAGTGATCTATGTGCCTGTGCATTTGAAGAAAACAGAAAAACTTTATGATTCACTTTCATGGCAACTCTCCTGCTTCAAGAATGTACCCAAGCTCAGAATGCTCTGTTATTCACCCACACTGTACTGCAATAGGGTTCATCTCATGGTTGAAGGAAGAGAAGAAATCAAGTGTGAAGAAGTACCATCATTTGTGAGGTCTGTTTGACAAAACCTTATATCCACTGGTGGATCTTGACAGAGCATGGCAGTGGTGCAGCAGAACCAGGCTGGTACAAGTGTTTTTCATACAGCAGATTGTGTAGTACAGGGAAGCAGCAATGCAGCAGTGCAGTGTTCACCCACAACTTAAGGACACTGCAAAGTATGACAAGTGCCATCACAATTAGCTACACAGGCATCAGAAGGTGTCAGATGACTTTTCCCACTTATTTTTAATGGTAAAACACAAGGGGGCATGAGATGGGAAACTGCAGCCCCTTCAGGGGCTCAGTCAAAATACATCCACAATGTCACAACATGTTCTGAGATTATAAGGTAGTGGTATTTCCTGTCAGCCTGAAAGTTTTTCCATTTACATGTCATCTCTTGTTGATGACATAGTGCTTAGATGAAATTCTGTGAGAAACTGAAACATTTCATTTTGACTTCCTCACTGTCAGATGCATATTTGGACATGAACTGCGGTTTTAGTACAAACCCTACATAGGGGAAAAGATGTAGATCAGAAATAAAGTTATTGCATCTTTCAATTTCTTTGGTACTCTGGGAACAGCTCAGCCTTCCATTCTCTAACTTGTTTTCCAATCACCTGACAGAAATAGAGCAGTTTAAGAGAGTGCTGAGTTTCTTTTACTCCCACTCCTAAGAGAATTGAAGAAGAGAGGCACTGACATACACCTAACAGTTTAGCTCTCATGATGTTGAAATACTGCAGGCTGTGTATGCCTGTCTGAAATGGCAATGAGGTGACAGTCAGTCTTTGGTATAAACATAGTTAAAACACAGTATGTGTTAAGATCAAACAGGCCAATTTCACAACACAAAGTCTAGTAGAGTCTGTCACTGGTAAAATGCACTTATAAAGAGAAAAAATGGGGAAAAAAAGGACTTGATTCCAAATTGAACATTAAAACTTGAGTCAATTATTCAGGTCAAGTTATTTTTCTCCACTAAAGTGCCGTAAAAATATGTATTGAAACACAATAACAGAAAAAAAGTTCCACTGTTCATTAATTAAGACCCTTCTTAAGAAAGGTAGATGTATAATTTGTTTATTTTGGGACAGCCACAGACATAAAATATTCTATTGAAAATGATCTTGACATCTGTTTTCAACATTTTTATCCCACAGTTCCGGCAGTCAGCAATGTACAGAATTGCCTAATTGATATTTTCAGACGTGAGAAGAGCTTTCCATAGAATTGTTTTTGAGGAATGGTTGTAATGCCGTTTTCTTATATAAATATACTTAGTTCAAAAAATGTGTTAATCCAAGCACTGTTATAACATGTTTATTAACACACTTTGTTTTTATTAAAGTAATTGCCTAAATTGAAAAACCTCTGAAGCCTTTGGTGGAAGAGATGAGAATAAAGAAACTCCAAAAAACTATTGTTATCTATAGCATTATACTAAACAGATATTATATATAGTTATACTAACAGGTATATTATAATGCAATTATAATAACAGGTATAACATCATGTCTTCCTGGCCTTATCAATGGTGTCTGCCATTTGTAACTCAAACTTCCAATTTGTAAAGCTATGCACTAACTATATAAAAACACTGGACGGATTTTCTAGGAGACTCTTACTGGATGTTTCTCAAGACCATTCGAAGTCTATTCATGTTCTCTATCCATATAAAGGTGCTCGTGTTCGTTCATTCAAAATACCGTGAGTGCATGTTAGTCTTGGTATGTAAAACTATCCAACTGAACAAAATCAATCTTCAAAGAAAATTGGAAACTGTCATTAGATATTTTAAGACTTGAATCTATCCACACATATAGTATAATTATATACAATATTTTGCCTTTTAAAAAAGAGGCTGTTGATTCTTTAAGCACATTTTTATTCTATATGAATATCGAATACTGACTGATTTAATGGTATTTTGGAGATAATGTTCATCAACCTCTATCCTTGAAGGTGGGCTCAATTAAAAACTAATTGTTGATACTGCAGAGAAAATCAAATATGCTGAGAAGTGTAAAATAAAGAGGCAACTATACTATATCATCTTTTTAAAAGTACCATATATTTTTGAAACCTTTAAAATATTACCTAGTCCCTATTACAGACACCAAACATTGGCATTATTATGTTTGGTGGATGAACTAAAACCAGTTAAGAGACCAAAGAATCTTTTCTATAAAATGAACTGCAAATGCTTCCATTCACCATCTTCTGAGAAAATCTATTACTAAGATTTCTACTATCAAAAATAAAACCAAAATATTTTTTGAAGGTTAGAGTCTAAATAAGATTGAGGCTTAAAGCTTCTTTAGTTTAGAGATTCAGCTTTAACTCCATATGTGTGCATACAGAGCTATATGCACATAGAGTGAGAATAAATTAAGAGAACTTATAGAAACATTTGACAATTGACACTATAGGTCTATGTTTTCATTTGCACCTGCATGATTTTAAATGCAGAGTTCGCATGCCTTCCGTTCAATATTCAGGAGCTACCATGCAAAAGAAGACCTACAAAAAATTAGGACAGGTAAATATTCCGACTGTCCAAGTCTTCATCCATCTTTTATATAAATTAAGGAGACAACATGAAGTGGTACAAAGGTAGAGAGACAGCTGAATTTACTTTGACAGAGGAAGGACCTAGGAAAGACAGGAATGATAGAGTAAACTTGAACGGTAAGCAATACTGCTGTCTAGTGTCCAGATTTTAGTCCTATGTTGTATGGGGTCACAATGATCACCCACCTTTGACTAAAGAGAGCTGGATGATATTCAAGGACTGTCCCTTTGAGGCTTAAGAATAATGCAACCCTGCAATGAATAAATCAGGGAAGAATACCAAGAAGCCTACATGAATGAATATGGAGAACCTGGACAAACTTAAGCACCAATAGGTAAAGAGGGTGGAAGCAGGGAAAATTAGACTGTGAGGAATACAGAGAAATTGTCCAAACAGCCAGGTTGGAGATCAGGAAGATTAAAACACTGGCAGAAGTAAATGTGGCCAAGGACACCAAGTGTGACAAAAAAGTTTCTTTAGGAATAAAAGAAAACTAGGGAAAATGTGATTCTCTCAGGAAGGATACTGGAGACCTTGTTATACAGGATAAGAAGGCTGAGGTACTCAATTACTTTTTTGCCTCAGTCTTCACCAGCAAGTATTCCAGCCACACTGCCCAAGTTCCAGAAGGTGAAAGCAAGGATTCGGAGAATGAAGAACCATTTGCTGTAGGAAAAGACCAGATTCGAGAACATCTAAGGAACCTGAAGATGCCCATGGGACCTGGCAAGATGCATTCATAGATCCTGAGGGAACTGGTCAAGAAAGTGCCTAAGCCATTATCCATCATATTCAACAAGTCGTGGCAGTCCTATGAAGTTCCCATTGACTAGAAAAAGGGAAATATAAGCTCCCTTTTTAAAAGGGAGATAAGGAAGATCCAGGGAACTATAGGCTAGTTATTCTCACCCTTGTGCCTGGCAAGATCCTGGAGAAGATCCTCCTGGAAGTTAAGCTAAAGCACGGAGAAAATAATGAGATAACAGGTGACTGCTGACATGGTGTCACTAAAGGCATATTGTGACTTACAAATTTGGTGGCTTTCTATGATAGAGTTACAGCAGTGGTGGAGAAGGGAAAGGCAATAGTTTTTGTTTACGTGGACTTGTGCAAAGCAATTGACACAGTCCTAGATAACATCCTTGTCTCTAGAGAGACTTGGATTTCATGAATGGACTACCAAATGGATAACGAATTGGATGGATACTTGAACTCAAAGTACTGTGGTCAACAGCTCAACATCCAAGTAAAGACAAGTGGAATTCCTCAGGGGTCAGTTTTGGGACTGGCACCTTTTAATATCTTTGTCAGCAGCAAGGATGTTTGAATCAATTGTACTCTCAGTTTGGTGATGACACCAAGTTCTGTGGTGCAGTCACACTGGAGGGAGCGAATATCATCCAGGGAACATGGGCAGACTTGAGAGATGGAGCCATGCAAACCTCTTCAAGTTCAACAAGGCAAAGTTCAAGGTCCTGAACCTGGGTCTGGGCAATCTCAAGCACAAATAGAGGCTGAAGAGAGAATGGATCAAGACCAACTCCGGGAGAAAGACTTGGAGGTGTTTGTGGACAAAAAGTTCAATATGACTCAGCTATGAGTGATTGCAGTCCAGTCAAGGGAGGTGATCTTTTCCTCTAATCTGCTCTCATAAGACCCAGAGAGTCTCCGCCTGGAGTGGTGTGTCCAGCTCTGGTGCCCCCATCAAAAGAAGGGCAGAGACCTGTTGGAATGAGTCCAGAGGAGGGCTACTGAGTTGATCCGAGGGCTGAAGCACCTCTCCTGTGAAGACATGGTGAAAGAGCTCAGGTTGTTCAGCATTGAAAAGAGTACCTGAAGGGGGCCTACAAGAAAGCTGGAGATGGACTTTATACAAGGGCATGTAGTGATAGGATAAGGGGGAATGGTCTTTAACTGAAAGAGGATGGGTTTAGAATAGACATTAGGAAGAAATTCTTTACTGTGAGTGTAGTGAACTGCTGGAACAGATTGTCCAGAGAAGCAGGGGATGCCCCATCCCTAGAAGTGTTCAAGACCAGACTGGATAGGGCTCTGAGAAACCTGGTCTAGTAGAAGGTTCCCTGCCCAATGCAGTGGGGTTGGAACTAAATGACCTTTAAGATTCCAAACCTTAAACCCAAACCTTTCTATGATTCTAAGTAATTGTTGTTGTCATCTCCCAAACAAGCACACAAGACAAATGCTCCCTTCCACTGCCCTTGACATCTCCTCTTCAGTCTGTTTTGCTTGGCTTTCACCGTGAAAGGATTTGCTAAACATGAAAGAGCCCCAAGTGTCCAATCCAATTTACATATCACTTTGGGAATAGCTAACCTTCATTTCATTGTCTGAAATATAGATGGAACAGTTTTTGCAAACAAAGTTTTCTCTGTAAGGTGCACTTCCCTAATGGCTTAAAATTACTTTGAGTTCCACTCATAGTAAATGATAATATATAAATGATAAATGATAAAATGAATTTAAGTATAAATTTGTGACTGAAATTTTTGGAATAATAGCCACTCAAATCCCATGAAAGCTCTCAACTCATGCTTTAAATCAAAATGAAATGCACAGGGAGACGTATTTTTCTTCAGTCTGAATTACTTCCCACATGTTCTTTCCTTTTAAAAGCACATTGGGGCTTGTTTTTTAACTCCATTATGTGAAAGACATGAGGTGTGTTTCTTCTATCTATCTATAGCAGTGCTAAAGTTTTTGAGAGCAATTATATTATAGTGCAGTTCTTTTGCATGTACTTCATGGCTCACATTTATAAAGAGAGGCAAAACTAAATCAAAATAATATTTCAAATATTCACTTACAGTCTTGGCCAATTAGCTTTTTCTTTTATATTTTTACATTTAAGGAGAAGACACACACTTGAGAGACAGTATTTTCTGGCTGAACTAATGACCTTTCTTTGCATAATTTGTCTTGGAATTATGAACAAACCTCTAATGAAATGAAAGTTAAGCTTATTATTCTGAATGCAAGTAGAAATGGATATTAATATACAATGAGTTTCAAACACTACATTGTCCATAAATGAGTTTTAAAGTCTTCAGGAAAATTTCAAAATTTTCTGACATAAGCCAGCATTGAGAAAACAATAGAGAAAAAGAGCAACAGAACAGGTGAAGCAGATGTACTTCCAGAGCTGACAACAGATGAATACCTAAACATTGTTATGTGATCTGACAAATAAGCACCCAGAGCAGTGAGGGGTTGTTTTTAAAAAAAAACAGCAGACCAAACCAAACCAACTAGACAAACAACCCTCCCTCCCACTCCCCCCAAAATCCCCCCAAAACCAACCAAAAAACCAAAATGAAAACCAAACAATAACTAATACAACAAAAAAGCACAACCAAAATATGAAAAATCCTTCAGCATAACTCCTAAATGTCACCACACTACAAAGAAAGGTAAATTCTAGAATGGCAAACAGATAGCCAGTCCTCCCACAGGAAATATCATGAGATCATTGATACAATAAGATTTTAGTTCTCTGATGAAGGAGTGGCTCTGTTTTCAAAGGGTAGTTATATGACTTTGATGGATGCTTATAAGGATCTCATTTTCAGTGTTGCTTTTTTCCACTGCACACCTGGAAGAAATACCTGGTGTACCAGTGTGAGCTCTGATTCATGGCTCATGTATCCAGTGCCAGAAGCACTGCTGCACTCCTGAGTTATTAATTTATACATAGCCAGAAGGATTACAGGGTGGAAATATCCTAATTTGGAAAGATTTACTTGTTCATTCAGTATAGCAACACAGAAAGTTCACAGCTACTAATCAAAACTGCACTTTGTTAGGTGGCTTAGGTTTGGCTGATTGCCATCAAGTTTGCACAAGTAATATAATTACAGAGTTTGCCTGCCTAATTTCAATTTCTGCTCCAAAGACTGGACTCTTCAAAAGAAAGAAGGAAGAAGGAAGGAAGGCAGGCAGGAAGGAAGGAAAACAAAAAAGAAAAAGAGAAAAAGAAAGAAAAAGAGAAAAATAAAATAAAGAAAAAGAGAAAAAGATATCATCAGAGATTTTAAAACAGAGATACACTTTTTCCATCTTCCTTCTAGAAGAGTGTTGGTTGAAATTACTGTCATCAGCACTACTTTACAATAATTACCAATTCATGCTGAGGCAGTCTTCTGGCATAGAATATTTCAATACAAATTGTTCAATTTTAGAAAAGACCTACCCCATTGAAAATAAAATCCTTTTCAAGTAATGAGTGAGTAATGGGACTAGTCAGTGCTAGCAGCCCTGCCAATAATATGATCAAAACTATTACAACTGAAATAAGTCTAGAAAAAACATATTCACTTTACTGAGGTAAATTACATAAACTTGCTATTCTGTTGCTGCATTGCAATGGTATCCTGTAATGTTTCTCAAACGATGTAGTGGCTTCCTCCAACAGAAAGGGGCTAAGAAAGAATTTGGGTTGAAATGGCTTTACAATAGTTACTCTTCTGAGGAAAATGCTGGAGTTAGGAAGAACAGATCAAGGACAAAATTTGCTCTACTGTTTTAATTTGAAGTAATTCCGTATCTTTTTTTGTTTGCCTAGTATTGGACATTTGACATGACTCAAATAATGCCTTCCTTCCAACCAGAGTATTTGTAGGGGCAGTTCTAATTATATCATGATCTTTATAAAGAAATGTATGATTTATTATTTTTAATATAAAAAGTAAGATTTTAAATGTAAAGATTATGAAAATGAGGGGAAAAAATACTTCCAAAACACTGACAGCGGGGTTTTTTTAGAACTTATTGCTACATGCTGATGTGCTGTCAAAAGGCAAATGGCACGAATGGTAACAATGAACATTTGATTTCCCTAGTCCGTTTTACTACCAAACCTCTTGTCCCAACTCTAAATCCAATGTAGAACAGAAAAATAACAGGACACCTTTTTGTCATCCTCAGAGTAATGGTAAAGAATAAATGACTTAGCAGAACTGTTAAGTATAAAACCCTGAGGTTTTGTAAAAAGCTCTCTTCTTGCACTCCTCAGTGTCCTATAGCCAAATGTAGTCAGTCTTTCTGCAACTCCCAAGCAGGAGAGTGGAAGTTATTTGCTAATTTGAATTATTCAGTGTTTCACAGGGAAATGCAAATTATTAACTTCCCCCACCCCTCCCTGTGGCATACTCATCAGTCTCTTTGCCTCTGTCATTTTATACAACCATGTTCCAGTGGTGCTGCCTTGGCTTTTCTGTGAAGCAGCAACTGACTGAGAATCCAAGATTCCTCATGTTTTGTTCTTCAACGGCACCCCTACTTAACCATGGCTGAAAATGGTGCTTATTTTCACAGTATCAGCATTCATGCTTGTTGAAACATCATAACTTACCTCAGAGCACAAAGGAGCTGAAGAGCTAGTGGCAGATGGTGGGGACAAGCTTGCCTAATCCCAGTTTGGTGCAGTTAACAGGAATATTGCTTAATGAAAGGGCTTCAGCACAATTTAAAGAGAAATTCATATGAAGTACATTTGGGAAGCGAACTATTGCTCTCATTTTTCATGCCAGTGGACATCTTGCTATCTATGAAACATCTGTGCATGGTTTTTGCCCTGAAATGTTATCTTATTTATGAGGAAGCACATATTTTAACACTTGTCTGTAGTGAATGCAAAATTAGGACTCAGCTGCTTTTTCTGTACAGCAAATTTCTTGACTGCCTGGAGTCAGATTGCCATAAAAACAGTACTGGTATAGACCTAACAGGCTGAGGTCAGACAGGACTTGCTACATGCTTGTGATCTGTGAGAAAGGGCCATCTTCCAAGATGTGTTGTCCTGTTTCTCTCTGCTGGCCTATTTTGGTAGCAATCCTGCTCCTGGGCAATAGGAAAAATCCATGAAGCTGTTGGTAGTCCAAGGGACGAGAAGGAAAGGGTTCAGCAGACAGTAAAAGGCTTTTTTCTATTTTGGACAGGAAGACTCCTTTCTCCCTGAGTCTGGCTGGAGAAGTCTGCCCCAGCTCAAGTCTCCAGTGTGATGGTTGCTGTACACTTTAGAGATGTCCAAAGCAGCTTCCCCCTTCCCCCAAAAAAACCCAAAGGTTCTCCAAAGAACTTAGATGAGAGGAAGATCTCTTGTGGGACCCCCTCTGAGCAGACAAGTGCCTGCAGACATGCCACTGATGCAGGAGGGATGGTTTGCTGCTGCCCAGGTTGGCACAGGCAGTGACAGACTGCTCACTTTTGGAGACAGGCATGCAGGAGAGCAGGGAAGTGGGCCTGGGGGCTCTCACAGCTCCTGAGACATTTTTGAGGATTGGGTCATCCTGAACTGGTCCAGTGCCATGACATCCCTGCTGCTTTTAAGAAGAGAGTTTGAATTTGAGGCAGGTCATGTCCTGTGTTTAAATGTCATTGGTGGCCAAGGCAACTGAGGCATTTCAGAAGAGTTGAGATGAGAAGAGCATGTAGGCAGTGTGGCATTCTGAGATTGACAACAAGCTCTTTCCTCAGCTAATACTGTGTCCTCAGGCACTCCTTGGGGAACCACTGCAGCTGGAGTCATACAGATGAGTTTGCATTTATTTTAAGGATACTTTTACAGAGTCCATGTGATTATCAAAACAATATTTAAAACTAATAGTTGTTAGGCTGTATCTGAAGTATTGAGCACAGAATTATCATAACCAGACATTCAGCCAAGCAAATTTCCATTTTGCTATATCCCAGCTGAAGATTAGTAAGATGAGTAGCACAACTTGCACTTCTCACTGTTGTTTACTCTTACTTTTGACTGTTTGGGGATGCAGTAACAGATCTGCTGAAGAAATGGAAACATTCAACTGTTATCGACTTCCTGAGCAATACCATCTGGGTTATATTTACTCAACAGGTTTATACTTGGCTTATCATTACTGCTAAGCAATTTATACAGAACATGACATAAAGGTCACTCAGACTAGCTGGATTAATGGTAATGAGGACAACAACCTTGTAGTAACAAATGATAATAATTATGTGTGTGCATGATACAATTTACTTCCTCTTCATGCACAGGAGCTGTAGAGATTACCAGAACCTTCAGGGTGATGTGCTCCTGAGTGCATTATGAGACTGAGACTATTTGTGCCTGCAATTGGTTACTCAGGCATTAGTCCAAAGGAAATGACATTTCATGGGTCTGCATGCTAAACACCACAGCCATTATTCATACTTCTTCAGAGAAATAAACATAAAACTGACTTCTGGAAAAAAAAATCCTTTGAGATAACTTGTGAATTGTTAGTAGCTTGTGGTATAAGCACTGCTCATCATTCTGGTAATCAAGACAAGACTCTAAATTATGAAAAAAGAGATAAACAAGCAACTTAGTGAATGATGGAAACTTTGTTAATAAACTTGGAAAACAATCGACTAGTTCACCTAAGATGTGAAGTGTCAGAATAGTAGCTCACAGGAAAGCTGTGAAACTTAAGGTCTAAAAGTTATAATTGGCTTAAATGTGAGAGCTTCATCCAAGTATGTCACATTGCAGCAAAATGCATAATCAAAGTAATGCATTATGTAGCAATTTCTAAGTCTACACTTTTAAAAGGAGAAATATAATGGGTATTTTGGGGGATTAATTTCCTTTTGGGTTGGAAGGTTTTGTATTTAGAGCATGCAAACATGCAAACAACGGTGAGCAGAAAAAAATTACAGATAATATGAACTTAACATTCCCCTGGGGAAAAAAAAACCCCAACAAACAAAAAACCCCACCAAACCAAACAAAACCAACAAAACCCCCCAAAAACCAAATAAACAAAAAACCCAACCAAAACCCACCAAAGGTAACATCTGCTAAAAATTACATAGAAATTTATTAGAAATATAGGTATTTGCTGAGACTGTGTTTTGTATTTTTTGTTTTGGGGTGGTTTTTTGAAAGTAATTTAGTTTTATAAAGGAATACTTGGCATTTGAATCAGTTGCCCATGCAATGTATGTTGGCATATCTCAGCTTCTCTCCGTTCTGTAACATGCTTTGTCATTAATTTCTGTTACAAATTTCTCCCCTCCTGTGCAAGGATGGATCCAATGCCCAGATCTGACACAGCAACCTGGATTACAAAAGAGTTGTAGAAAGGTAAAAGATGTGGCAAGGGTAGAATCATTGAGATGGGAGCATCCATATCTCAAGCAGACAGACACACTCACACACTCAGCAATGAGAGGGAATAAACAAGAATTAAAATGGAAAGCCCAGAATTCCATTTATTTACCTCCAAATATTCTTTGCAAAATTGGTAAAAGAAGCCATAAGGAAAGTCATTTCACACGACAAACTGTAATGGATTGTGTGATGACAAGGACCAAATCTGCTGTTTTAAGATAAAAACAAGCTTGGAAAATACAGCAGAGGAAAAGGGTCTGCAGTTCTCTGGAGTGTGGATATTAAGGTCCAGTTTATACCTCAAAACTCATACATATCCTTCACAACAGCTTATTCATTTGTGAAAATAGTGTACCATGCAATGGACCCAAGAGGCTTTCCTAAATACCAATATTCACAGACTTCACTTGTTTAAAGCCAGTGCTAAATATGGGATATTTTGTTCATTTAATTTTTACCAGTGAAAATTTTAAGGCCTTCTCCCCAGTTTGCATGTTATAGCAGAATCTGACAGGAATTTACAAAAGTAAATGTAACATATAACCCACTTATCTAACTAATATGAAGGACAAGTTTTCAAGGCTTTGGAATCATTCTGCCATCTTACTAAATCAGTACAATTGGGATATAAGCACTGTAGTCCTCCTGTGTCTTGAGATCTCAGCTGATGGGTGCAGGCACTGTGGAGTGTTCAGTAGAGAGTCTCAAGGGAATTGTCTGCCATGTGTATGAGCAATAACTTGAAGTTTTGAGACTTGGGGTTCACCTAAACTGAAAATGTAGGATAGAGATAATAAATATAATGGGGGGAAAATGGAAAAAGATTAATGTGACAGCTTTTAGATAGCTAAACAGAGACATTTCCATATAAGAGCATAACTATAGATTAAAGGCCATAATGTAATAGAAGAACTGCTATTTTAAAATTATGAAATTTACATCAGATATAGTTGTCCGTGTTTCTAGCATAATAAAACAGCTTTGAGAACACTGTTTGCATCAATTAAAAAATCACATAGAAAAACCCCCACATAAATATGTTAGGAGCCCTAATGAGCCCATTTTGTTAGAAATCATGTTGCATTTTATTTATCCTGGTTTAAATTCCCAGTGTTTTTGTATTCCATTAGCTGCCAATATTATTATAAACTTCCCTGACTACTCCACTCAGTAGAGGAAGTTTCTTAAGGTGGAAAAGACCTATTTAGTTGGATTTCTATTGATATTCTTGTTAATGAATAACAATGCTTCTTTAACCTAATTCTTTGGAGTAATTTTCTATGTTCCTATATTTCCTTATCTGGGAAGTCTTTAAGGATTTGCCTTAGTGGATTCCACTAGAGTTTTCACTTGGCGATAAGAAAAGCACATGCTGTCAAATATCTTCTTTGATGGAGATGTTACCATTTCTGTTGCTGAAGGGTTTTTATTTTGTTCTGCTCTAATTTAGTTGAGAATACCTTCTGCCTTTGCACACCATCTATGAGATGTGAGGCTGTCAGACAACCAGGTCTTCAAAAAGATCTAGACACTTTACCGAGATTAAAATATGCATAATCATCCTGGACAGAACAGCAGTTCATTGACCAGTCCTATCTTCATTTCTACTGTTTTCAGCTATTTTTGGGGCTCTGTGGTACCTCTCCCTATGCTGTCTCCAGGCATTTCAACAGAACTTGTCTTTCCTATGGCCTGACATTTTAACTTCAAGTGTTGCTCCAGTTTCAGCATCCATTTGTGACTTTCTAATTACCAACAGGGTCCCAAATCCTCACTGCCCTTTTCTGCAAGCTCTCAATTTGCCTTTAGCAAGACCAGAAGCTTCTTTCTTTTTTTTTAAAATCTAGTTCCTTGTCGATGGATGGTGACACTCCTAAAATAGGAGCATGGGTCTTCGGCTCTGAGAGGCATTATGGCCAAAGGCTTGAGGTAATATCAGCTCTTTTAGGCCGCCTCTCAAAGCCCGAGATGGCTCCTTCCGCACCCAGCGTGGCACAGCTCCCAAGAAAGGACCACACTCAGAGCCAGGTGTCCACGAGAAGAAGTGAGTTTATTGGGGGTGCCTGGCTTATAAAGGGATTGAGGGAGGTTTCTAGAACATGAGAGGAGAAAGGGGAAGGGCGAAGCATTCCATTGGTCCAAGTGTGAACAGAGGGGAGGACCAAAGAAAGGACCAATGGGAAACTGGGATCGAAACATAACCATATATGCGGAACTACTGCAATGCACCAAACTGGGACCAATCAGGATAGGGTTAGTGGGAAAATCCTAGGGATTTGTGGGAAGAAGAACCTGGATAGGGATATAACTATAGGGAAAATACAATGGGTAGACATGGTGACACTGCAACATTAAACAAAGGACAGATTCATGCAAAAAGAATTGCAATTATAGTTCTTGTAAACTTGATGCAAAGCGTTAACATCCCCGGGACCAGGATCCTTGAACTCGGCATCTTCATCTATCCATCTTTTGTACTATTCCTGCCATTTCACAAAGTCCAGGTCTATCCCAACAGTTCCTCCATTAAGAACATCTGTTTTTCTCCCTCTTTTTAGTTGCACAGATAAAGATTTGGATTAGTAATCTAAGTAAACAGGTAAAAACTCACAGGATTGGAATCTGCTTTTAGTATTTCTTTTCTAGGTATCTACACTTATGGAAACCTAGCAAATATAGGAAATTCATACTCTCCTTTTTTTTTTTATTTTCTTTCACTGAAATAATGCAACCAGTTCTGCAGGTTTTCTGGTGCACTTTGGTAGAGTGCTAATGGAAGCAAACAGGGATGAATGATATTTGGGGTTTGAAAAGCAGGAACACCTCTTTGAGAAATCTGATTGGACATAGGGATGGAAAAGATTTCTTCACCAAAGATAACAGTGTAGCTAAATAAAGCAACTAGGGTGAGTAGAGGAAATGTTATCGCCACTTGCATTCTCAGAAAACTTGGAAGAGTTGCTGCGTAATTGTTTCTGAGATAACCACATTGAAAACATGTAACAAACTATGCTAAATAGCCATTACTGCTTACTCAGCATCATATATCAGATTATTAAAAAATGCTTCACAGTCAGGGTCACTGTGTCCCTGACACAGAATTGTATCTACAGTTAAAAACAAACAGAATTGTATCTACAGTTAAAAACAAACACCTTAACACCAGCCCCAGAACAGTTTCAGCATTTCAGAGCACCAAGAAAGAAACATAGCAGAGTACCTTATCAGGCTGGAGTATGAGCATATTTCATGAAACACAAGTGCTAGGGAAAACTGGGCACTGAAGCATGCAGTGAAAAGGTCAGATGCTGATTATTTCAATGCTACTTAATATAAAAAATGGAATATTTCATGAAAAGAGCAAAACTAAACCAGAAAACTTCAAATCTTTCCCCACAAATGCTGTGACATCGTATCAGTTATGTATGTGTCCATCTAGCAAAATTTTAATCTACCAAAAAAATCTATTCGACCCACCTTGAATAAATGACTCCATGGCCATTTTGTGTTGGTTTTGAATTTTTTTTAATAGTTCCTTCCTGATCCTAAACTGTGTTATCAGAATTACTTTGAGTGCCTAATCAGACATATCAGTCAAGCACCTTCAAGCACTGTGCTACCCCAATTATGGGTACCCCTCACTCAGCAGCCAGCTGCAGTCAATTGCAAGTCCTTCAGAAGAAAAGATGCATGTGTGGAGGAAGAGGAAAATTTACAAGTCAAATTACAGCCCTGACTCTTAGAGCTGATCAGCTGAAGCCCTGAAGAATGAGATCTGATTATAATCACAGTCCTAACACAAAGCTAAGTGTTATGAGGGCATGCTGAGGGCAATGAAATCTTTCCTGCTCTATTTGGACTTAGCAGATGAGAAAGGAAACAGAGTGACTCAGTCCCCATATGTTTTTAGATGCAGGCAGAAGAATGCCTCCCTAAAGTGAGGTTAAAGAATAACTCTGAACAAAATGTGGCTTGATTATTTTAAGATCTGATTTTAAAATACAGTTTTCTGGAGATGACAAAATTATTAATTACATGAGCACTTCTTTTGCTTTTTCCCTTTAATTGGGAATGAAGACAGACTGAGGGAGGGAAAGGAAGAGGTATGTTCAGAAACATTGTTATGTACGTGAATTTGAAATACTTGGTATTTAAAAACAGGCTTGTCCATTCAATTCTGGCTTTTATTGTTACTTTAACACTACATATTTGAGTTGCTACTTCTCTGTGATTCTGCTCCTGACTTACTCTGTTTTTTACTTTTATTGAGATGCATTTCTCCTGCTGCTACATGAAAAAGGAAGATTTTCCTCTAGGTAATTATTAATTAGACAATTACTATTCATGTTAGTGCAGTAAACTAGAGACATTAGGTCTAGACCAGTAACATGAATTGTTAGCATTAAATTGAGACATGACATATAAATTAACCCTGCTGCAGAAAGTTTGTAGTCCAGTCATGAGACCAGAACACAGGCAACAGCAGAATAATAACTGAGGCAGTTAAATTATTGTTGATGCAATGCAGTGTGAGGAGAACAAACTGTTGTAAAGACTTTTTTAGGCATCCAGGCAGAAGGCATTTTCAAGGCTTTTTGCCATTGGAACTAATGAGTGTTCAGAAGAATCTAATGGTGGCCAGATATAAATAGAATGCAGTGTCTTTGTTTTTTTTCCCTTAAATATATTTTTAAGAAAATGGTGTTATTCTTTTACCCCTCTCTTTTGGATAAAATTTGTGCCAATATTTATAATAATGGGAGATTATGTATATTTGGAAAACCCCAGCCATATGTATATATGTTCTTCCTACTATTCATCTCACTAATGACATTAATTTCTTTTGCCAGCCTTTTGCCAGCCTGTTGTTCAAAATGTGCCAGGTAGATTTTAATGCCAGCTGAAAGCCATCTTTTGAAATAATTTATCCAGAAAAATGCACTGTTAAACACAGCAAGACATACCAGCAATTAATCAGCCACCTACAGTGCTAAATTTACATCAAAGCTATTAGGAACCAAGAGGAACCATTAGGAATTTAATAGCCTTTGCACTCTGCTACATGTCTTCAGGTGAGGGATAACTGAGGATAGTCACAAGCTTGTAAAAGTACAAGTCATATTAGGCCAAAAGCAGTGTCTGAATAGCATTGTTTTCCTTCAAGAAATGTCTTAATGCAGCCTGGATTATATATGGTGTTAAAATAGTGATCAGTTCCTGTGAGCCTTCAAAATCCTTTACCATTCATGGCTTGTTTATGCTTTAAACATACATCTCAGGGGAAACTCTCTAAAAAGGAGGATTAAATACATGAAGTAAAGACATAGGATTTGTTGCTAATCTGTTAGTAACCCTATAAGACTAGACAAGGTAGTCTTCCTTCAGGAACAAACTCCTCCAGCATGAATTCCCCGTGCAGTCACATGTCCTGCTAGAAAACATGCTCCAAAATGACCCTGCTGCAGTGCAGGCTTCACATGGGGTCACAGTCACTGTTGGACATCCACCTGGCTCCAGTCTGAGGTCCTCCAAGGGCTGAAAGCAGATCTCAGTTCCGCTGTGGACCCCCATGAACTACAAGGGGACATCCTGCCTCATCATGATCTTCACCATGGGCTGTAGGGGAATCTCTGCTCTGGCACCTGGAGCACCTCCTCCCCCTCTTTCACTCATCTGGGTGTCTGCAGGGTTGGTTCTCTCATATATTCTCACTCTTCTCTACATCTGCAATTGCTCCTGCACAGTAAGTTTCTCTCTACTTAAATCTGAAGTTAATTAGGCTACTTCTGTAAGGAATAACAAAAAGTGCTTCTATAAATACATCAATAATAAAAGGAGGGGCAAGGAAAACCTCTATTCTTTGCTGAACTTGAGGGGGAACATAGTTAATCAGGAGGAGAAGGCTTAGGTACTTAACACCTACTTTGCCCCAGGTTTCACCAAGACAGGTGGCCCTCAGGACAACAGGCCTTTGGAGCTGATAGATAAAGACAGGAAGCTGAATAACCCCTCTAATTTCCAGGAGGGTACAGTAAGTGACTTACTGCAACACTTGGATCCTCAGAAGTCTATGGGACCAGATGGGATCCACCCGAGGGTAATGAGGGACCTGGCAGAAGAGCTTGCCAAGCCACTATCCATCATCTACCAACAGTCCTGGCTCTCTGGGGAGGTCTCAGATGATTGGAAGTTGGCAAATGTCACACCAATCCATAAAAGTGGCTGCAAGGAGGACCTGGGCAACTACAGGCCTGTCAGCCTGACCTTGTTGCCTGGCAATGTTATGGAGCAGATCATCCTGAGTGCAATCACAGAGCACCTATAGGATGGGCAAGGGTTCAGACCCAGCCAGCACAGATTTAGGAGGGGCAGGTCCCATCTAACCAACCTGATCTCCTTTTATGATCTGGTGACCCACCTGGTGGATGAGGGGAAGGCTGTAGATGTGGTCTATCTGGACCTCAGCAGAGCCTTTGACACTGTCTCCCACAGCATACAGCTGGAAAAACTGGCAGCCCATGGCTTGGACCCGGGTCCTCTCTGCTGGATTAGGAGCTGGCTGGATGTCAGGGCCCAGAGAGTGCTGCTGAATGGGGCTGTGTCCAACTGGCAACCGGTCACCGGTGGTGTCCCAGGGATGAGTGTTGGGCTAAGCTTTGTTTAACATCTTTATTGATGATATAGATGAGGGGATTGAGTCCATAATTAGCAAAGTTGCTGATGACACCTAGTTGGTAGGGAGTTTCAACATGCTGGAAGGAAGGAGGGCTCTGCAGAGGGACCTGGATAGGCTGGAGAGATGGGCTGATTCCAATGGGATGAAGTTCAACAAGGCCAAGTGCCAGGTCCTGCACTTTGGCCACAACAACCCCATGCAGCGCCACAGGCTGGGGACAGAGTGGCTGGAGAGCAGCCAGGCAGAAAGGGACCTGGGCGTGTGGATTTGGCAGGAGGCTGAATATGAGCCAACAGTGTGCCTGGGTGGCTAATGGCATCATGGACTGTATCAAGAATAGTGTGGCCAGAAGGACAAGGGAAGTGTACTCAGCGCTGGTGAAGCCACACCTTGAGTATTGTGTTCAGTTCTGGGCCCCTCAGTTCAGGAAAGATATTGATGTACTGGAGCAGGTCCAGAGAAGAGCAACGAAGCTGGTGAAGGGGCTTGAGAATAAGTCCTGTGGAGAGAGGCTAAGGGACATGGAGTGGTTTGGCCTGGAGAAGAGGAGGTTCAGGGGAGACCTTATCACTCTCTTCAACTACCTGAAAGGGGGTTGTAGACAGGTGGAGGTTGGTCTCTTCTCTCAGGCAACCAGTAGTAGAATAAGAGGGCATGGGTTTAAACTCTGACAGAGAGAGTGGTCAGGCATTGGAATGGCCTGCCCAGAGAGGTGTTGGATTCACCATCCCTGGAGGTTTTTAAGATGAGACTGGATGTGGCACTTAATGCCATCATCTAGTAATCACAGTGGAGTTGGATCAAGGGTTGGACTTGATGATCTCAGAAGTCTCTTCCAACCCATCTGATTCTATGATATCCTGGAGAGGCTACCACCGTGCTATCGGGCTCAGCCTTGGCCAGTGGCAGGTCCATCTTGGAGTCAGCTGACACAGTGTTTATTTGATAATTTGGGTTCTATCAATCCATCCAGACCAGTCCTATTTCCTATGTTTATTTTTGAAACCAAATTGAAGTGAATGATCCATATAGGTTTTAGTTACATAAATTATTAGTGGGTGTTAAGTCTGAGTTTTCCTTCAGGTAATGAGGCCATTGATTTGAAGTTAAAAAGATACTTGTACAGAAGTTCTAGATGTCCTGCAGTGAAGCTTAACCAACAGAAAGCCATTGTTTGGGCAGGAACAATCAATAACTCACTTTGGATAAATAACCCTATTCACAAAGCTCCTTGTCACTGCTGTGCTCAGAGACGTCAGGCAGTGTATCTGTGGTAATCTACAAAAGCCCTAGAAAATGCCAATAATAGTTGGAGTTGTCATAAGAACTGTTGAATCAGTGAAAGGCGGAAGATGTTTCTCAGTCGCATTCCTACTCCCAGTGCCAAGGCAACCTAATGAAGAGCACATAAAAGTTGTGCATTCATTTTCACTAAACCAATGGATTTTTACTGAACTTTTTCATTTTGGAAGTTTCACTATGATGTTGCAGATACAGCTCTGATTGTAGCTTTGGCCTGTTTATGCAGCTGGGTAGGGAAGGTGCAGAGTGGGTTCTGCTAGCCTATTTATCATCATCTGCTCCTAAAACTGAAGATTTTTGTAAATCATTTGTCAGTCCCTTTTCTTTCAGAAAACAGGAGGTTTACTATTTCAAGCTTTTAAAATCTTTAGGCATACCCACTATGTCATGGTGTTTGCCTGTTCCTGCTGTGTTGGTTGAGGAAGTACAGTTGGTCTCCTACACTGAGTTTTAGAAATGTTAATTTAAAACACAGGACCATGAAGTTTAGTAGACCGCAGTGTGCTCATGATGCTTCAGTCAAGAAATCCTTCTTAAGAAATGTTGAAAGAATGCCTTGTAGATAAGCTTTCAAATTTACTGGGCCACTGTTCTACCAAATAAGAGTCTCGATTGGAAAAAACTTGAGAAAGCCCTTTTCCTTGTTTTGTGTTTTTAAAACTGAAAGTTTTCTGGAGCATATAAAGGCTCTAAATCCAAAAGATATATAAAGCATAGGACCAGTATCAGTGCAGCACAGTTCTTGAGAAGGGTTTTCTTTCAGAACTGTGAAGTACAAGGAATATGAGTTATTCTTTTCTGATCTACTTTCCAAATCTTTAAATGCAGAAATTTGCTGTGGTGTAATGCTGATTTAATAGAGGTTGTTTTTACTTAGGAGGAATAAGATCAAAGTACATCCAGGAATAAAATAGATTCGGGTGATTTCACAAGTGTCTGAGTTGTAAAACCCCCAGCAAAAATCCCACCTATATACTTGCCAAATTTGAGTATGTATTATATTTGGGGACTCAATAAAAATAATGGTCCTTTGGTTCACTTCTCAAAAAGGAGTATAATGTCATTAAGCTGACCTTTTTACTGAATAACTAAGTGTTGAGTCAACACGTTGTGCATTACACTACACTAAATTTCAACCAAATAGCTGTTTGAAAAAGAATTAAGACTGCGAAATCTAAGATGTCAAATGACAAGCAATTCCTGTAAAATGTTTAATTTAAGCCTTTGTGCACATCTCAGATAAGCAGTTCAGTACTAAGGGGTTGATAAGTTGATTTCCCACAGGCATGTGACGGAGCACATCTGCAGATGAGCTGCCTTATCTGTAGGAAAGCTGTTGCTTGGGTCATCCTCACCTACAATACTACTGATAGCAGAGAGTTATTTAGAAAATTAAAAAAAAAAGGGAGAACTGTGATCTCAGCATGAAATAATTCAATACTGCCCTAGATTATGTAGCTCATATAGCTATAAAGCTATTGCACAGTTACAGATTTTGGAACCAGAATAGTTTTCAGTGATTTCTCATATGTTCATGCCTGTGATTCTCTAAGAATTTGCTATTTCATGCTTACATGTTTACAGTGGAATGGTTTTATATTTTGAAGAAAAAAAAAGAGAAAAAACAATATGCACAAAAAGATAGTTTGAAACTGAAGTAGTAAACAAGGCATAGGAACATAAGCTAATGACCGAGGATAAAGCAGAACAATGAAAAACCATTTAGTCCCTCACAATCTGAAGTCCTTAATATGCAAAACTGAGCAAAGGTATGCCTAATTTAGAATTCTGATAATTCATAGTTTAAGAAATATAGTTTCTGTCTTTGCTGAATTAGAGTCAATATTGTGAGAAAGTGAAGAATGTCAGTTTTCTAAGATATAATCAACTAAATTTGAAAAGGAGTGGAACAATTTCAGACTTGCTTCCCAATGTCTTTGAAATGATAGAAATGCACTATTCTTCCACCTACTTTTAAAACAGATAAGGAAAAGAAAACAAACAAGCAAACATTTATTAATTTAAATATTTATTTTCTATTACTTTTTGTGGTTTTTCATGTGTCAGGGCACATTCAACACTGACAGTCAGTAAAGTGTATTACTGTCGTGCAAAATGGTTTATGGATTTTTAATTTGAGAGAAAGATGAACAAAACATTGTTTTTAAAAACGCCTTTGAAGAAAAGAGCTGGAGATAATCCTTTTCCCACTGAATATAATAAAAGCCATATGCACAGTCCATCAGAGAGATGTATAGATGATAGGGCTGTCCATGCATAGAAGGCAACAGAGTCCTTGAATTGTGGTTAAATTCCAGACCTTACCCCTCAAAAAACCTCCCCAACCCCCCAAAAACACTCAAAACCAAACTAAACCAAAAACCCTCAAATAAAATACCAAAAAACCAAAACCAAAACAAAAATCAGCCAACCAAACAAAACAACCTCCACAAAAAAACCCCAAAAACAAAAACAAAAAAAAACCACCAAAAAAACCAAACCCAAACTCAAAATAGCCCCAAACCAAAACAAACTTCAGAAAAATTGAGGAAACCTGAAAGTCATTCTGTATAGCAGGTGAATCTGTATGCTTCCCTCTTCAGTCACATTTCTCATATTCATTACAAAGATCACCAACAGTGTCTAGAAGACCAGACTAGACTAGACTAGATTATTTCAGTCTAGTTCCTCTGTACTGAAATATCATGAACACCTGCAGTAAATATAGCTCTTGCAGCACTTGGGAGATGTATAATTAAAAAACCTGACATTTATTAAGATCTCAAATACAGAATTAAGTTTAATTTAACCACATGATTGCTGTTCCTTTATAGCTGTCAACACTAAATTGCTGCCAGTAAAATAATAGTCATCATCTTATGGAGATTTCAGAGGTGATTCCTTAGCAAATATTTTTAATGTTAGAAAGTATGTTGCAAAACTTCAAGTTGACAGTATAGACTCTTGCATCAGACACTCAAAGTTATCACTGCTGTTATTGAGATTATGAAATTGTTGTTCCAGAGGCATATTATCCATTACCCAAAGAGAGTAATATTTTGCCATGATAGTTGGAAACTAACGCAGTTACTTCTATTTGTACTACTATAGGTTTTATATGTTGGTGCATGTGCACTGCTTACTCCTAATTGAATATCTTTTGCATCAATCTCGAAAGTGAAGCCAACAGATCTGCCTTTCTCAGAATGTGAAGAGCCCTATAATATCCTGGTGTGTGTGTGTGTGTGTGTGGGGAGGGGGGGGGGTGGTGTTTGTGTTTTCTTATTATTTTTTTGTTTTGTTTTGTGGCTTTTAGTTTTGTGATTTTTAAAAAAATATTAATACTGATAGATCTCCTGCGACAAACAATTGATGTTTTAGTGACAACAGAATGCTTGAGGGTAGGAAAAGGATCATTTAGCAAAATGTAGCTGTGGCAGCAACCAGCATACTATTTATCACTATCTAGTAAAATGAAGTATTTAATTAAGGCAACTTCAACAGTATAATGTGTTGAGATACTGGTGAAGCAAATTTATACCCTTGTGTAATTCTCCTACTACCATTTAGTTGACTTCAGTTACAAGCTCCACACAAATTCTGCTTTAGAGCAATTTCGCATTAATCTACATCCCCTTTTCCTTGAACTAGAGAGACCCTTTAAACATCACAAAATGCTTCTGTCCTTCCTTGGAAAGCTATTGCACTTCCTTGCCAATGGGTTGAGATTCTTATGGGAATATCTTTTTCACTTCAGCGTAACTGCTAGATCCCATAAGATTTTTACAGTTTCTTCTAGCCAAGTTGTGCTCAAATATCAAATTGTCCTAGTTCAGCAGGAGGGACCAGCTAACCCTGTGTGGGGGTGATCAAAGCTGTGTATTCTACCCCCTCTATTCATTCCCCAAGGTCAATGGGCCATTAGCAGCAGCTGCCCAGGGAGCCATTATCACTTCACACCCAGCCTGAGGGGGGCGGAGCTGCTAAGGGGCCATCAACAGCTCAACACCCCCTGGCTCCCAGAGTTAATCACCCATTGTGTGAGTCCCCGCCCAGGGGGAGGGACTGAGAGCTCCCTGAGGGTACATAAGGGGTGGGTAGGAAGACCTCGGGAACCTCTCGTCGGATCCAGAGCAGCAGCAGGACCTTGACAGGAGGAGATCACCGCTCTCGCCCAGACCACAGCCCTCACCTGCACCAACAGGTTTTTTCTTTTCCTTTTGCTCTGGACTTGGGGGAACCACAGGGGTCTCAGCACAAGGGCAAACAAACCCCCTTGGGTTTGTGCCCCAGGACACTGGGTTATACTGCTGGGGTTTTGTGAGTTGAAAGCAATTTCCCTTGTGTGTCAGTGTTGTTATTGTAATATTATTATTAAATTTTAAGTCTGACTTATAATCTCTCTCGTGGTGAGTTCATTTCCCCTGCTGGTTCACCTTTAAACCAGCACACAAATGCATAGATAAGCAATTAATCATACTTTCTGTTGCTACATATGTTGCCTAAAATGGAGGAAAACCCCCTTCCAAACTATGTTAGTATAGATAAAGTAGAAAGTGGTTCTTTAATAAAAAATTTCAGGTTAATGAAGTCCATAGCCCCACACCCAGTATAGGGTTCTTACAAATTTATAACACTACTTTATTGTCACATGGAAAATCTGTGGAGTAAAAGACTCCAAACCAATTTAGTAGGATGTAAGAGAGCAGAAACTTTAACGAGCACCCAGACTCAACATTGAATACATATCAACATGCGTGTCTTAACATTGATTTTCATGGTTTTTATAGTAATGTCCATCCAATCCCCATTCACCCTTCCCTCAGTCCTGCCCCATTATGCCCCTGGTGCACCGGATCCAGAATTGAGTCTGGGAGAGTTGCGGGACCCTCTGTTTATCATCCTTCATCTTGCTCATAGCATGTAGGGCACTTGGAGGGCTTCCAGTGCTCTAGGCTTTGAGGTCACTTCACCAATGTTTATGTCTTGTGATGCAGGCTTTGAGGTGTTATTCAGCCTTCTACCTTGAAAAGAAGTCTAAACAGCTAAAGGAATTTTGAGGGATTGTTATGGAATAAGGGTTAGTATGCATAAACATTGAACTTTAAGCTACTAGAAGTACTGGTATACTAAAATCTACATTTCACTACAAATACTTCTAAAATCTATAGAAATTAAAAAATCAAAAATAAAAAAAAAGTAAAAAAACCTCTGAGGCATCAAATTATCACATCTAATGGGTACATCCAACCAAAAAATCATTTGCCCTTGGTACCACCCTCACAACTGCCCTGTTGGAGCTCCTCCAGGGGTTCTGGGCCTTCTATCTTGCTTTGACTACAATTATATCTTCCAGGTACATGTGTCCCACAAAAGATGTCCCTGCTGAAATCTTTTTACTTGAAAAGGCCATTAAGCAGAATTTCGAGAATGTGGTACAAACAACGACAAAGGGTTTTAGATGCTGTTGGCTGCTACTTCAAGTGTGAGAAACTACACAGCTAGAATAAAATCTACAAATATATAAAAATCTTAAGGCATCACAAACACATATACACAAAGTCAATTTAAAAATTACGTTCAGTCCTTAATACTCTAAATATGTTTCTTATAACTTCAAAGCAAAACAGAAAGGCAGCCATTAGGAGTGTAGGCTTTTCATCCACAAGATACTTAAATATATATATATCTGCCAAACATCCAGGAAAACATGTACAGATGGACTTTCAAATATGTAATGAAAACAATTGATATTAGCTCATCTAAGCCAGAGGAAGATATGCACCATCTTTAGAATATGTGTCATCATATGCTGTTTACCACTTACAGAAGAGATTCTTGGAAATAAATCACTACTAGATAAAACAGAAGACAAAAGCTAGACAGGAGAGTTTATGATAAATTTAAGTCAAAGAGGAAGTTTGGTGTCTTATGTGAAACAAGAAAAGGTAAGACAGTAAAACAGTATGAGGATTCACAACAGTATGCAGATTCTAAAAACAAGTATACAGCTTTGGTGTCAAATCTAGTCCCAGGTTGTTTAACACAGAAATTTAAATCTGCAATTATTCTGCTCTGCAGTACAGCACAGTCCAAAGAGGTTAACACACCTAAATTTTCCAGATATATAAGCTCAGTAAAACCCCACTAAAATGTTGGAGATTCAGTATCACAATTTCTGTCTCTTTGTTTTCCTATTAATTTATTTTTACCCAAACTATCCTCAACTAGTGAAATATATGAAGGGTTTGCCTATTAAACAGAAAGAATCCCTAGTGGCTAGAAAACTCCTCAGCTTACATTGTCATTGCTTTTCTTTTTGCTTCAGTTAATGTCAAATTTTGTAATTTGACAGAATAAGCCTGCCAACCATCTTAATCAATTTAAGGAAGCAATAAGACAAGAAGAAAAATAAATATAAGCATACACTGAGAAAATTAACTGCATCCTACTATAAAACCAAAAAAATTGATGGGTGGAAAGTTCATGTTAATCTCATATTTTTAATTCAATCATTAGATTTAGATGATTAAATCATTACCTCAGCATAGAATAATTAATTTAAATTAGATTGTGAAACCTTAATGGAAATTATTTTGTGTTCATTTTTAATTATAAAAAAAATGAGGAAGAGTGAATTTTCTTTCCAATCAATACATCTGTTAGAATACCTTTCAGTAGATTTTAGCAAATTACTGTTGAAAAATCTTGTAAACACGGGCAGATGCAAAACTAATTAGTCTTATGTGTGATGCAATGGTCCTGAACACACAGAGGAAGTACAAAACATCTGGGATTTGAACAGTTAGATCACACAAATAACTCTGGCCAGTTCAATTTCCATAATAAAGGAATACTTACTATTGTTGTATAAAAATGAGAATAGAAGTTGAAGCAAAGTAAAAATCCCATTACGACAGGTTGAAAAAGGGTCATCAGGCTAGCTAAAAGAGTCTTCCAACTTTAATGTAAAAATTAAGTAACTAAAGAAAACCATATATTTTCACATATAAAGAGGAGATTTTGTCCGTACATTTAGTTGAGCTTTTGGGAACTCTCACTTTGATGGGGAACATTGGTAATTTCACTGTCATGAAAAAGAAAAGATAAACTTACTTGAAAAGTTGATCAGCTAAGTACATGGTACCTAAATTGCAAACATTTGGACCTACTTGAACTACCAAGACTTCAGTACAAGGAGTTCAGTTTTGTTCATTAGCCCCAAAGCTGAAATGGCAGCACATAATTTCAGTTTAAAAGAGATTTTATGTTATTATGAGGAAAAGCTCTGGTGTGGAAAGAAACCACTATATTCAGTTGCTGAAATGAAGATTAAACAATGCACACATGACTAGCTTAAAAGATCCTTGATATTGGGAAAGGGGAGTTTCATCCTCAGTCTTGGTATCAAATTGAATTAACTTCTATTAAGTATATACAAAGTTTTCCAGCCACTCTTGGCATCTCTACTGGAAGTGACATATGCCACAAGCAATTATTGTGAAAATTTATATTTGAAAAGAGATGCTGGCAAACAAATTACTATTCAAAACTTTTAATTGGTTTTTAGTTCTTTGGTAATAAGTTAAATTCAAATTACTGAAAGAAGATTTTCTAGTTCTGTAAATAGCTGTATGATTCATTCTGCAAATAAAACAGTGGTAAATGGGAAAGTCTAACTTTCATTATTTTCTATTCAAGTAATTAAGCAATTTTGTATAGTTAAATGTGACAAGCATTTGTAAAAAACTTATAGACAGTCAACAACAGCATAAAATAACTTCTAGAAATCTATAGCCTTTTAATTTCCTTAAACTCCTAAACTTAACATAGCTGCAATTAGTGAAAAGATTGTTTATCTAATATTCAATATAATGAAGAGATTCTGGCATGCACTATACTTCTGTGAAGAATAACTCAATGGTCCCTATGGTGTCCACAATTTATGGATTAGTGGGATTGACTTTAGTCTTATTTGTATATCAGCAATATTTCGATGGGTGTGTGCTCAACGGGAACTCAGCTGCTGAGCAAGATTTATGGCTCTTAGTTATTGTATGTTATCTGTCTTCCCAGAGACCAGCCGAAGCAATCATGACTGTCACTGGTGTCTAATGCTTAAGCAGAAAAGGGGCTGAGGGGCACACCACCACAGTGGGCATGAAAAATTAAAGCCTTCCTCACTGCATTTCTCCGCTAGGTTCAGGGATTAAATAAATATTTTGTGTATGTATGTACTATATTAGTATTGTCAAACTGGTACTAAAATTCTAATAATACTCAACATAACTTCATATTTTGATAGCTTGCCCACATATCAAAATTGTATTGCTGTTCATAAATAAATACTAGTTTCAGCTGCCGTGCTTTTAATATAAAACACCTCGATTCTCTAAAATGCCTTTTGCATATGAAAACATCAAGACATCCAAAGTAAGCTGTCCTTTCTGAGATAAATCATGTTATATTATACATCTACAGATACAATTTTACGTTACAAAAAAATATGATTTAGTGGCAGAATTTTGAGGCAAAATTAAAAATGCATATAATCTTATTCTGTTTTTTTTTTTAATTTATTGTAGTATTAAAGAATATGCAATGTTCAGACATTGAATTTATATTTTGTCTGTGATGATTTTTATATTTTTTTCCCATTTTGCACATATGAAATTCAGCAATTTGCATAATAAACACTGTTGGAAATTTTGTTTCTTAGATTAGCTACATATGTTAATCTTGGCATGTACCAGAAATAATTGACCTATATATATGAATACTTGCTGGTAAACACAAAAATTTTATTTTGTGTTTTGTCTTTTGAAAGATAGGAAATACATGAAAAAATTATTAACATTGTCTGCTGTTTGACTTGAGTCATACAAGTGATGATGCAAAAGTGAGAGGAGTAGTTGCTAAACCAGCCATTAAGAGAAACCTTGAAAAGACAGAGAAATGGAAAGAGCCTCATTAATTCCTCATTAATTAAGTAGAAATATTGAGTCCTAACCCTAGGGGAAAATAAGTCACCACTACAGGCTGAGTGTTGACTGTTTTTAGAGAAGTTTGGAAGAGAAGTTTCTGTTGTACACCAAGAAGGACCAAAGCCAGCAATGTGCCATCATGGCTAAGAATGACAACTTACTGGGCTGCAACAGAAAGAGTGCTGCCATCAGGTCAAGAGAGCTAATCCATCCATCTACTCAGCCCTGCTGAGACATATCTAGATTCCTGAGCTCACTGCTGAGATCCTCAGTTCAAGGCAGCAGTGGCGAGCTGGAGTGAGTCCAGTGAATGGCTATGGAGATGAATCAGCAACTGGAGTATATTCCTTAAGAGAATAGACTGAGAGAGTTGGTTTGTTCAGCCTGGAGAGGAGTGATCTTATCAATGTCTATAAATACCTGACCAGTGAGGAGTAAAGAGGAGAGAATATAGAATCACCGAACATCTCAAGTTAGAAGGGACTATAGGACGATTGAGTTCAACTCCCTGCTCCTTACAAGGACAACCTAAAACTAAACCATATGACTTGTGAGTATTATCCAGATGCTCCTTGAACTCTGACAGGTCTTGGTGCTATGACCACTTCTCTGAAGAGTCTATTGCGGTGCCCAACAACCCTATCAGTGAAGAACTTTTTCCTAAGGTCCCATCTGAACTTCCCCTGCTGTAGCTTCATTCTATTTCCTGGTGTCCTATTGGTGGTCACTAGAGAGAGGAGACCAGCATCCTCTTGCCTGTCCCTCTTGAGAATGTTGTAGACTGTGATGATGTCACACCTCAGCCTTGTTTTCTTCAAACTGAACAAGTCAAGTGACCTCAGTTGTTCCTCATAAGTCTTGACCTTGATACATTGGTCATTCTCTTTTGAACACATTCTAATAGTTTGACATCCTTCTTCTATTCAGGTGCCAAAAACTGCACCCAGCACTCAAGGTAGGGCTGCACCAGTGCAGTCCAGAGTGAGATAATCACCTCCCTTGACAAGATGGTGATGCTGTGGCTGATGCTGTGCCTGATGCACTGCAGGACATAATTGGCTCTTTTGAATGCCAGGGCACACTGTTGGTTCACATTCAACTTCACATCAAACTGGACCCACAGATCTCTCCACAAGGCTGCTCTCCAGCCTTTCATCACCCACCATGTACGTATAACCAGAACTGCCCCATCCCAGAGGGAGAAGCCAGCATTTGATCTCATCAAATTTCATATGGTTGGTGATTACCCAGCTGTCTATAAGGCCTCTCTACCCTCAGGGGAGTCCACAGCTTCTCCCAGTTTAGTATTGTTGGGAAAACTACTTAATGTACATTTGATTAAATGTACAGGGTTCAGTGACTCTTAGTGATGCCCAGTGACAGGACAAGAGACAATGGGTACAAACTGAAACACGGAAAAAAATTCCACCTAAATGTAAGTACTTCTTATTTTGACAGTGATCAAGCACTAGAAAAGTTTACCTGGAGATGGCGTTGCATCCAGTGGGACATGGCTGTGAGCAATCTGCTGTAGGTGAGGATCCTTGTTAGTGCAGGAGGTTGGATTAGATGGTATTCAAAGGTCTCTTCCCAATTCAATCATTATGCAATTCCAAGTTTATGACAAGAGGGGAAATGAAGAATTTCTAAGTGTGTTATGGTTAATAAGCAAAAAAATTACAGCAAAGATTAAAGAAAGCTTCCGTTAGACATTTAGGAGGCTTTTTTACCCTTATACAGGAAAGAACTGTACTGCAAAGATGTTTCAGGTCTTGCAGTTAAAATGAAGAATGGACTGAATTTAAGATATAAGATTCTTTAGTTGGAGCATTCAAAGCTTTATAAATTTTTAGATATTATAATCTATGAATGGACCTCTGAATATCATATATTCTAGCATCCCAAAGTCTGTCAATTTTGCCATGATCTGAGGATTATATATGAAAAAAATGCTGTTATATGCAATAAGGGTTCTCTGGGCAACTGGCATTGGAATCCCCATTGGCCATCAAGCTCTGCATTAAATATTAAATAAACAATGAAAAGGTTCAGAGAAAAAAATTGAAAAAAAATTACTTTCTTAGTCATAATAATTTTGAATAATCTCTCCATCTATGACCTGACAAAAAATCAATGTACATTCAGAAACAAGTTTTTTGGAATAATCTTTACAGGAAATCTGTGTTTATTTCTACAGTCATTCTCATTTACTGTGCAAATGGTCTATATGAGCTGTGGTGAGGTTTGAAAAGCTGATCTGTGCCAGAATCAGCAAGAGAATCCATACCCTGTCAGGTGTGGTAAGCAGGGTTAATTAAAAAACAATAAATAAGTAAATAAAAAATACTGAGGAGCAGGTGCATGGGTGAGGACATTGAGCAGTATAGGGTAGAAAGGAGAAAAAAACAGAGAGCAGAAGGTGAACAGCAAATGGAGTGAATTTAAATAGGCCAGAGATAAAGGAGGATCAATATTTTCAATGTGCTTCCAAAAAAAAGTTGAAAAAACTCTATCCATAAGCACATGATAAAGTGTTTTCCTGACAAGAGATTGTCCTGTCACTAGTTAATAAAAATGCAGAATACCTCACTTGTGAGAAGGTCACTAAGATATTTACCATAACACAAGAATATCTGTGCATGGTAGAACACTCAATGATTAACAATGCTTTTTTGTAAAGGTGTCTGGAGAGAGACAGTTATGTATCTGCACTGCTTCACGCTGTAATAAGTGAGTAGCTGTATTCAAAGAACAAAGCTTGACATTTATCTTCTCTAAAAAATAAAAAGATTGAAATCAAATAAAGTTTTGGCTTGTTTGTTTTTTGGTTTTTTTGACAGCATTGAAACCCCTTCATGATTAGCTAGAGAAAGAAATTAAATATCATTAAAAGGTCAAAAGAACTTGTGTGGTCTGAAAACTAGAGAAAGCACAAATTGATACAGAGCTTTGGAGAAAAATATTTTAAAAATAATGCACTAATGGAAAGAAGACACTGATAGAGATGAGGAAGAATAAATTGCTTTTCATTTTATTTAAAAAGAATCTTTGTATAGAAAATGAAAAAATCTGTCTTGAATCCTCAAATGCTTTTACAGTAATGGAAATAGTTGGTATGAATAGATAATCAGCCTTCATTTTGTTATAAAAAGTGATATTTCTCAAATAATAAATCTATACCTCATAAAATCTACATCCCCCTTAGTAATTCAAAAACTACAGAGTAGAAATAAATATTTTAAAGTGTCTAATGATAATTTCATGCGGTTTGCACTGCATAAATACTCTTTGTATAAATATAAGCTCAACAACTTCAGATTTTGATTGTAGATATATAGATGTTTTGATATTTTATTCTCTACAATTGAGTTCAAGTTCATCTAATAAAAAAGGGAATTTTACTATTTCAGAGATTCCCAGTCGTTTCTGCTTGATTGAAGAATTCATCTTTCAGAGCCATGGAAAATATCTTCCTTTTTTGAACTTCACAGGAAGAGATTTTAACTGTAAGCATTGGCAGATGCTGAAAGTTTAAAATCTTTCAATCAAATATTGTTAACACAGAGAATAAGTTAAAAGCAACTTGATTCAGATTGGTAGAGTTATTTTATTGAAATAAAAGCATTAAGTCAGAATTTATAAAACTATTAGATAAAAAAAAGTGTCAAAAGCCTAGAATATAACTCTGAACAATTTTGCCAAAGATTTCCCCCAAAAATGGTGAAGCATGAAGAAACTTTTATAAGTCTGTAGTGATATAGATAGCAAGATTTCCTCATGGCTAGAGTTTTTAAAACTTTGAACTTAAGACCTTCTCAACCATTTTCCTTTTATTTTTCCCAAGTAAAAAGTCCAACAGTTCTCCATAAATATTAGCTCACATCTTCATTAAAACAAAAACTAAGAAGATCAGAAGAGCAAATGATTGAATTACTAGATTCCTTGCTGTCCATAAATTTGCCTAGCTCCTTTTTGAACCAGAAAATACTTCCTCTTTCCATGAACTCCCGTGGCAGCAAACTTCAGATGTTTGTGATCTTCTGTGTAAAATCATACTTACTTTCACCTCTTTTGGAATGACTACCTATCATTTTTTACCAATTGTGCCCAAGTTCCAGAACTGGAAGAAATGGCAACGCTTCCATTGTTATATAATACCTTAATGGGTCTGAAAGTCCTTGTCATATCTCTCTTCAGGGTTTTCCTCTGTAAACTGAAAAACCTTAAGGTCTCTCCTCGTAAAGTATGTTCTCATGCTCTATTCCCTTCATCAATCTAATTTTGCTTCCCTGCAGCTTCTCTAACTTCTAAATATGTTTCCAGAAATGCATAGACCAGAACTGAATATGGTACCAAGATGTTGATGTATGAAAACTTTCTATAGCAGCACAAAGGAATTCTTCTTTCGGTTTTCAATATCCTTCCTGATAACAGGCAGTGTAGTCTTCAGATTTTTGGATTCTACTGCATGTTGACTTCTTAACTTCTGAAAACTGTCAACAGCTCAAAGACCTGTTTCCTGAGCTGTAATTATCAGTTCCATGTCAGACATTTTATAAGAATGTTTTTTTCTTATTTTTTTTTTTAATTTATCTATAGTGAAATAATTTTTCAGCTTTTACCCACTCAGCTTTTTGAGATTCTATTGAATTTCTCCTTCAACAGTGCAGTGATGAGCTACCAAACATAACTTAGCACAATCTGAAAGAGTTGGATCTTTAATTGTGCTTTCTCTCTTCCAGGTAATTGTGACAGAAGCTAAACAACCCACCCTCTGCCCTCCATGAGCATGCAGCTGTGGTTGATCCTTACTGGAAAAGACAGCCTAACTTCATAGAAAGGCTAATAATGACTAAGGAAGGAAAAATAAAGAATATGCTAAGATGTGACTTTGGAGAAGTGGTTAAAGATCTTTATACTATAGTTCAGTGCTGTGCAAGTGATGAATCATCTCTCAGTCTGAATGGACTAAATTTTTCAAGGAACCATGACAAATAGGTTTCCACTAGTAAACAGGTTTTTTTACTGGAAAACCATAGTCACCAAAAAGGACCTCAACAGCTAATCAACACAAATAAAGAAGAAGAGAAAGAGGGGAAGAGGAAGAGGGGAAGAGGAAGAGGAAAGAAACCCATCTTCCTTCAAAGCCTGACTTTGGTCTCACAAGTATTTACTACAAGTCTTGTTTCTACAGAGGAGGCTAAAATTACTCTGTGATTCCATGTACTCAGTTTGAAAGAGGGTTCATAAATAGTTTACAGTTAGACATGCTTATCTTCATCTCTAAATGCCATTTCATTTTTTGATGCAATATTTAGTCTACCAGCTAGATGACATGCTCTTGATCTCTGTAAATAAACTGTTAGCTTTATTCATCCACCAATGATGAAGATTCCTCCAAAGTGTGTTAAACTCATCATAACTTGAGAATACTAATCCCCGAAGGTCTTTAGCTGATCTCTTCACAGACTAAAACCCATTTTGTTAAATCATTTTTGCAGAAATGGCTGAGTCCTATTAAGTGCTCTGCTTTTGCATAGCATTGATAAGACATGAATTAATTCAAAGAATTCCTGCTACCTAGATAGAAAATGTTATCTCTGTTTTTCAGATGGAGAAACTGGAAAGTTGAAAAGGCTTCTGAAGGCTACAGAGGAGGTGAGGACAGAGCTGGTACTTCAACTCTCCAGTGCCTGGCCTCTAGTCTAGAATTATAAATATTAAGCATCCTACATAGTTAATGTGTAGTTAGTAGTTAGGAAATAGTAGATACATTTTGGTCATGAAGAAAATGTAAAATAAATACAAAATTTTATATCAATCAGTTATTATGTCTGACATTTTAGGAAGATATTTAAAGTGTAGGAGGAAAAGCAGAAGGGTGATTTTCATCTTCCTGGCAGCATATACTCAAACAGGGTTTTTTCACTCACTGCAGGCTTAGTTCCATTACAGAGTTCAGTTTTTAAGGCTATTTTCTTCCTGACTTATTCTCATTTGTATTCAAAGATTTTTGTTCTATGGTTATAGTTCTCAAGTGTGAGCTTACATATTATTAAAAAGTATCAGACAAACAACCCTGGAGAATAAAGTTTCATATTTATACCTGGAATAGATACTGTGCAGCTTTTTCAAAAGGTGGTTAACAATAGGTGTAAAAAATGACGCAGATCAAGAAGTGAAGTGGTTATCAAAGTACTGATTCTGTCCTGGAATTCCTATAGGAAATATCCAGACTTCCTTCTCAGCTTCTCAGCTTAAAGGTGTGAAACCAAAGATTAATACCTCTTATAATACTTATGTTTAAAAGTATTAGCTTTTCAGGAAAGACAGGAAGTAAGAAAATTTAACTGAAGTACTCAAATGTCCTCTGTGTAGACTATGAGGAACTGGAAGTGCCTTTTAATCAATGATGCTTTCACAGAAGGTAGGCTTACTATCACACAAGAGCCAACCCAACCCTTAGGAAAATCCTTAATCCCTTGCAATCTTAATAACAATTAGCAATTATGATGGTATACTATGCAATAATTGCTCTAATAGTGTAAATGGAGCACTAAGCTTTGTTTAACTAACTCCAGCATTCTGAGGCTGAAACAAAGGGAAAAACCCACCACCCACAGGAAAAAAATGCTTTCATAAATGAATGCAAAGAGGCAAAATTGACCGTCTCTGGAACCAGAGAGAAATTAAATGACTGTGTTTTAAGAATAATATTAAAAGTAAATATGAGAAAAGAGGTAAAAAACTTGAAAAAGTAAGAGAAATAAACTCATTCCTCTTCAGCTTCTGGTAAATACAAAATGAACATCTGGTTGTAACACATTTTTGTGAAACAAGGGGTCACATTTTGGTATATACAGGAAAAACAGGTGATGGAAAAACATGGTTCCACTTGTCATTCATAGTTGCAGGCTATTAAAAGGCTATATTGAAAGAGAGAGAAACAATTCCATGCAAGGATGCTCATACTGTAGCAGAAATATTGTAAATATGAAAGTGCTGCATATAATTTAACAAGTAGCAAAATAGAGGCTGTGTGGTTCTTTCTCCTTTCTACTGGTCACCTTGATGAGGTTTTGCCATTTGAGGTACATAAGAGAACTGACATCACAGAAAAGCATGTTCATATTGCTCTTGAGGAGTCAAAAAAGCCATGACATAGAAAACTTTTTGCAACTGGTAAAATATATGCCAATATTGGTCTTTGTAGAGCATTACACAAGCTCCCCACATGCATACCACTTAACAAATGCAAGTTGACACAAGTCTAGAGCCAAAGATTGCTACTTTCCTCTAAAGAAATTTCCTGAGGATAAAGTGATCATTAAGGTCAAAGTCTAGCCACTGAACTACATCAACTGATTTTCTGAGAGGCAAGTGAGAGATAAAAGCAACTGCTCCTTTAGTGGCCCCTCTGCAGCCTCATTGTGCTCTGGGGCTGAGCAGGGCAGCACAGGCCCTCCAGGTATGCTCCTGTGCCCTGCCTTACAAGGTGGTTGCAGAGTAGCTGGGGACTGACACACTAAACAGCATCCAGAGGTGTCGTGCAAGAGTTTGAAAGGAGAAAAAAATCAAGGGTAGCCAGGAGATAATGATTCAAATTCTAAAAACTGCACCATAGGGAATTACTTCTGTTGCTGAATTATTGCTACAACACATGATATAATTATGAGTTTCTCATTAAGGACTTCTCTGTGAGCATGAGTGAAACTTGGTCTTGCTTAGTTTGTGGTATTTAATGAGATACTCATTTATTGTATGAGAATATGTTAAAAAAAGAATGATAAAGTGCTGAAGGTCTAAATTGCAGTGACCTACACAGGGAATCCCAGGCACCTGGAGTTAGAGTGGATTTATGGCCATCAGTTACATTGAAAACAGCTTTCTCCTAGTTTTTCCTGTGTAGCATGTTCTTTCTGAATATAGCATACGGTCATTCACAGGCTTACTGTGAATCTCCCATTAATGTACTAGTACTTTTTCCTGTCATTGGCTAAAACAATTTATTTTGTCTTATTCTTAACATGGCATATGTATACATTCACACACTCTCCTAAAGGATACTTTGCCCTCCTGATGAAAATTACTTTTGTATTCCAGAAACCATATCCTAAACAGATAGGAATACAACAAAAACAAAATTTAGAATGAGCAGAACTTCTTTTGTTTTAAGCAGATGTTTTTACATAGTGCTCATGGCGTTCTCTATAGGGTACTCCACATAGTTTTTGCAGGATATTATAAAAAAAACTGAGAGTAATTAATGATAATAAAAATAATGTTAATACAAAATTATTTGGATGCAATCACTAAATATCTCTTTGTTAAACCTGATGCGCTGTTTAGGTCACAATCACTGGATGGCTTTTCACCATGAACATTGAGTTAATGCTATGTAGGTCAGCTCAAAACAATATTTGTTCTTTGATTAAGACATAAATTATGCAAGGCATCATTTACAGCAAGACCAGTTAGAGTCTTCAGTACACAGTACATTACATGTTCTAATAACATTTACATTTTCATCTATTTCATTAGGGGCATGAATCTCAGAATTAATTATTCTACTTAAACAGTGTAAAGGGGCATAAGATCAGAGAATACAGAAAGATTCATAATTATATTTTGTATTAATAGTAAATGTTCTGTATCTTTCGGGGCTTAAATACTTCAATTTAAATGTATTTTGGCATTACTGTAGGTGGATGATTAGTCTGCTCTATCATTGAATTTGACTTTTAAGAAAACCAGTAAAGAAACATTCAAAATTTATAAAAGAAATAGTGAAGGAAAGCTGCATAATAATATTAATAGGATTAGTATAATAATATTAGTATAGGAATAGTGATAATAATATTAGTAATGTTTGTAACAACATGATAAAGGATCAATTTCTATATATATTTTCTCATTTAAATAATATGAAAAACTGTTGAATTATCCTATTGATAATACTACTACTTTACTAATTCTAAAATTCTATATTATATAAGTAAAAGGTCAAAGGTACTTCCTATTTCCTAAAAGATCAGTTAATAGGTGACATACCTATATGATGCATAAATCAGAGAAGTGTTGAGTTAGTTTTTGTATCCTTTGCTACTACAATGAATTTGAAGAAGCACAGCAGTTTATTCAACATCTCATAACCTCCAAAAATGTCTAATTTTAATAATTTTGGTCATAGTTGGCACTCTGTGACTGGATTTCCTCTTTGATCTGAAAGTAGTGTTACTGCTTTCCTGGTTTGATTTTCTTCCTGTGTTTGCTTCCTTTGTTGCTATTTCCTTTCAAGGTGATAATAATTTTTTTTAAAAGATGAAAGCTATTACAGACCTTCATAAATGTTTTCTACTGACATAATGCCAAAAATACAGAATCTCACTGGAGATTCATCAAACACCTTCAAATAGCTTAAAATGTTACCAGCCTTAGGATGGTTTTCCTTTGGTCATGCGGTTGAATTGCTTGGAGTTTATTCACTATTTAAAAAAAATAAAATACATCTAATAGACATGGGCTAATATTTTCTGTGACTATGTTGTAAGCTGTGCCATACAGATAAGCTCTAGAAAACACTAAAAAATAAATTCAGCCCAAAGAGTTTTTGCTGTGCATACTGCATTTTCACTCTGAATGTCAGTGCAATTGCTCCTACCTTATCAGTAATTAACTTAGGCACTATCCATCTTTGTTCTTCACTCTCATCCTTATCATTCATTTACTTGGAATTCAATTATTCTCATTTTTAGCAGTAAGGGAATCATTCATTGGCAAATTCAGCTAAGTACATTTTCCTTTCCTAAAACAAAACTTGAAAATGCCACAGAACAATTTACTGTTATATTATGCCTACAGAATAAACATCATTACATAATTTTCATGATCATAAGGCTTTGTTTAGATAGTGATCCGTAATCCTATCTAGACATCTGGAGGACATTTACTGAACTAAAGGTTTTTCTGTAGCCTTTTCACCAGAGTACACAGCATCTGGATTTTGTAGCACAGTGTAGTGGTTTTGGCTAAGCTTCAAAGGAGCAGGCTCAGAAAATCTATGATTGGAAGACAGCTCTCACCTGACTGGGTAACTAAGGAAATATTTCACACTAGATGACGCAAACTTAAGATATGTGTGCAGCAGTAAGAGGTGTTCAGTCAGTTTCATCATAGCAGGAGTTCAAGAAGACCGTGCTGCAGTTCTACTCTGTTGGGCCCCCGCTCCTGCTGCTGCTACATTGTATTTAGTTTTAGTTTCAAGGAAGCAGAAATATTATGTTGCTATACTTTCTCTTTCTTGCAGGGTGTCTTTTAGAGTGCTTATGAATCTAGAGTAATAGACTTTGTATTAACTAAGGAGTGGGAAGTTATTTCTTGTTATACATAACTTGTATAAGTGTGTGTTATATTGTAGTTTTCTCTGAATTGTCTCTTTTCTGTATAAATACATATAGTTAGTTTCAGCATAAAACTAGTTTGAAAGGCTTTTTCCCCTTCTTCCCTTTTCACTCTGTCTGAGACGGTTGGCATTTTGCCAGCTCAACCTTAGACACATAGTAAAGATGTGCACTTATTCTTCAATCATCATGATCCAGCCCGGGAAAAACTGTATGCTCAGTTACTGCCTTCTAGTATTTTGAGCAGGTCCTGTGATTAAGAGGTGAGTGATTTGTTATTTAAACATTGACTGTTCATCTTCTGTCAATATTATAGGAGCTTGAGTCACTAGATAGAGAAGGCTATAGTAAATCAGAAATAAAACAGAAGATATAATTTTCTTGGTCTTTGGGTTCTCAGTCCCAAAATTAATTATGTGCCAAAGCATTTGAGGTAGGTTGGAGGACATTTTCTGCTTAGTATACTGCAGAAATGATGCCAACAGCCTGCATTTCTTCTTACAGAAAATGCCAAAAGAAGGTAGAAACTACTGAGGTCACATTTGCACCCACAGGGGTGTTTCCCCACTTATGAAGAAGCAGTCAGTTTGGCACAAAAATGTATACTGGTATTTTGTGCTTTTAACTCACCTGAAGAAATGGAATAATAAAGTCAAGTGACTAGAAAACACAGATCAGGGATAAGTCAGGCTGGAGAAGACAATTCCTAGAGAATTTTAATTGAAGTCCTTGAGATCAAACAGTTATGTTAGGTTTTCAAAGTATTTATTAAATGGATTTGACTCCAAACCAATGACTTTCATGATTTTCTTGTATCCAGGTGAGCTACTCAGTATAAAAATTAGGCAAGGATTATTCTCAAGATCGGAAGTGAAAAAGTTTGCCGACTCCATGTTTTTCCATTCCTATGTTATGTTGTATTTCTTAGGAAAGACTTATGCCCAGAAATACACTTTCTCTCCTTTGCTACCTTCCAGACTACTTACTGTGAACAGCCAGTGCCAAAAGTATAATTAGCCTTACTTGGAAAGTGGAAGCTACAATGGCAGATGTCCATGTGCATAATCAAAATGCTTTTAAGGGGAAAATAAAAGACTGGTAAAATAATCCAAAAGTGGTTTAGGAAAATAAGAGGTTTTTTATATTTTAGACCACCAGTAAGCTCAAAGAATGGAAAATACAGGTTTAGGGCTTTGAAGAACCGTTTATATTACTAAGTATATAATTATCAAATAGCATTAACTTTTTATCACTGAATTTAAGATTACTAAGTATACAGATATCAAATAGCAATATCTTGCTGTCATTTACTTTAAGATTTCTGTTATTTTAGTTTATAAGATGGACTTGAATGGAGATCTCAGAAGTATAGTAATTCAGATGCTCTTAATGTCTTTCCCTTTGTGTTTAAAATATGATTCTGAATATTTTATAATTTAAGGATTTTTTAAACCCTCAGATGATATGAGATAGCATGTAGTATGAACAAGATGGACCTCTTTGCAATATTTTGATACTTATGGATTGAAAAAGACTTTAATCAATTTAAGGAAACAAAGCAAAACAAAACAAAACAAAACAAGAGCCTAGTCTTTCATTATTAGAACAAGAAATTGCATAGCCTCATATCACTTGCTTTTAGGGGTTTTTGTTTGGTCTCCCTTCTTTGCTTCAAATGCAATATAATTGGATTCATGTCAAATATGTTGGCAGGAGGAGGAATGGTTAACTAGCCAAAACAAAACTATAACTAAACTAAAATGTTCACAGAATGATTCAGGAACAATGTGCAAAAATTAGTACAAGTTATATATTGGACTGAAGGGGTGTTAAGATATGGCTTTAAGTAGTTCTAAGAGGTAAAATTATACAACAGTTGCTAACTTGACATTCAGTACAATTGACAAAGTGCAATAAAGCAGATTTTGGGACTCTTTCTGCCGAACCAAATATGTTGCAAGGCAACAGCAGGTACTGGTTCAAAGTCAGTCAAGGGCCACCAGATGAGCTCATATGATCAAACTTTTCAAAATGTTGGGTAATATCTGTCCATGACAATGATTCTGCATCAGATTAGGTTTCATATGTCTTTCTACTGCCATATAAATCCAACAAAAATTTTGATTTATTCTTTATTATATGACAGTGCAGTCATGTTTTCCCAATTGTTTTGTATTTCATTGGCTCTATGGCAGTTACCTGTGACTGTCCAGGTGACATTTTACTGTTGTGAAACATGAAAGTATGACAATTTAGAAAATTAACCTGCTGCAATCAATAAGAGAAAACATGATGCTACCTTTTCAGTCTTGTTTCCTGCTTTCATATTTAGTTCTTTCAGCATGTTATTTTTTTCTTCATATATGACTTTACCATTTGTCCTGCCTTGTGCAAGTCCTGCAGACTAACCAGGTCAAGATCTGAATAATGGCATTCTCTTCAGTTGTATCTCATCATTCTGAACTTCAATTGTATCTAAAAGGTTGTATAATCAATAACTAATGTTTTTTAAACAGGCTTTATTTCTACAGAAAAAATAAAAGTGGTAGAATGAAATAGACTGAAGTAAAAGATCCTGCTCTTCTTGTTGGTCTTATAATTGTAAATAGCCTACTGAGCATTATTTTAGACTTACCAGTTGTCCCACGACCTATAAGATACATAAAAATTCAACCATTCCAATCTGTTCTTTCATTTCAACCACATACTTGAACTGATGAAGAGAGAAAAAAAATTATTTCAAAGTGAAAACTCATTAATTGGTGAAATAGTTAACAGATACCGTGATACTTTAAATGTCCAGGGCCATGGCATCAACCTTCTTGGGCTCAGAGATGGACAGATTAATGTGTCTGCTCTTACAATTCACATTCCCCTCTCTTTGGTTGATAAACTAATCTTGGTAAATTTACATGAGGAAAGACTTTATCATGCACTTTCAATAACAGAAATATCTACATCTGAATGTTTAAACAGTGGATTTTTACTGACACCTTAAATGCACATTTTAGAGATTTTAGTATAGCTTTTTAAACATTTTTGGTACAGTTTTGTAATGCCTTTGTCCTGTTAGTACCTCTATACAAGATTTCTGAGATATTGTTTACTATTTCAAATCAAGGATTTCTATAGACAGAGATCTTTTAGCAAAGCAGAGAATATCTTGTTTGTAGAGAATGTAATACGAAGAATGATGCCTAAGGATTTTAGTGTGTATTTTGTAGATTTTCATAAAACTTATATAAGTTGAATAAGTTTTCCTTACTTTCTCATATTTTAGGTGGTATTTAGAAGTCACTAAGCATTTTCTCACATGTTCCTGGACTTTATTATCACATTACCAAGGTCATGCTGTTTTAAAGAACACCTGCAAGAACTTCAATTGAGACAATATGATAGCCTGTAATCAAAATAGGAGACTAAGCTCAGAGCCCTTGGAAGGGCTCCAAGGGCTAGTTCTAAGGTCTGAGGGTGGGCACCAGGGGAAATGGTACTATGGGTTGGCTATAGATATCACATAGGTTAATTACTGAAAGTTATAAAAACTAACATTTGCCTGAGGCACATGCACATACTTTTGGTGTGCACCTTGAAGGCTTTCAATAAAAAGGGCTATTTTATCTATCTATCTCAACTAATGTTGTTTTGAGAGTCTTTTGGAGAAATTTAGGCATCAAGAACATAACAGGCACATTCTTTGATATGCCCCAGTCAAAACGACCCAAAGAGGACTCAGAAACCTTGAAACCGATCCAAAGAGAACAGATGACAATGAGGAAGACAAAGATAAGGGGTCTTTGGGATCACCGACTCAGCTGTGGGAGGTGTAGCTAGTCTTAGAAAATTGTAGAAACCTGTCCTGGGAGGGGGAAGGGCAATATGCAATGTGTATATTGTGCCCTTATAATGCTTTCATTAAAGGACTGCTCTTTATCTTTCTATACTAAAATTGTCAAGAGAATTATTTCTCCATTTTTAGGCAACTGTACAAAGCAAATTACACCATGTGCCTTTCATTTACTAATGTCAATCTGTGACCAATACACTGACTGTGCTACCAAAACTTTACAAGCACTAAATTAGCACTGAAATACCATGGCAACCACTATTCTCTGTCTGCTGTTTCCCTGACCACAGAGTCTAACAATTCTACAGATATTATATTCTTCTTGTACCCCATTATATTTTTGCCCTTTTCACATTCATTAATTTCATATCTGTTTTCTGTTCTGGAGAGACAAGGTTTTCTTGTCTTCAGCATAAGATTATATAGTCAGCATAAATATTAGTGCTTTACTGTGTGCTATGTTTATGCTAAGTCCACTTGAAAACCACTTTTTGTAATTTTAATTGTCCCACTCAGGATGAACTTTGGTTCTTTTAAAAAGATGTGCTGGTTTAAAGATAAATTGGCAGGAGAAGTGAACCCAACACAAAAGAGATTATAAGTCAGTTACAATTTAATAAACATATTACAATAAATGCAATGATGCAAAGAGAAATTGGGTTTGACCCACAAAACCCAGAAGTATAACCCAGCACTGTGGGGCACAAACATAATGGTGTTCATTAGCCCCTGTGCTGAGACCCACATGGTTCCTCTGAGTCCAAAGGAAAAGGAACGGAAAAACCTGTTGGTGAGTATGATGGTCACGGTCTGGTCAAGAGTGGCAATCGCAGTCCTGTTGAGGTTCTGATACTCCTCTGGATCCGATGAATGGTACCAGAATTCTCCAAACCCCAAGATTATATACCCTCAGGCTCAGGTGGGAATGCCCAGTACCTCCCCCAGGGCGGGGAGTCCCACAGTGGGTGACCTGACTCTGTGAGTCATGGGGTATTTTTGGAATCATTGCTGGCCCATTAGCAGACATGCCCCTAAGGCTGGATGTGGAGGTGTTGACTTTCTGGAGGAGAGTTATCACAGCTCCTATCTCACAGGATTCTTTAACACCCAAGCTTACAACCTGAGGTGTCAGGTGTGCCCTGGCCAGGTGCTGCAAATGGTCCATTGTTAACACTTCATGAGAAATGACATACAGGGTGGAGAATACACAGCTTTGGTCACACTCACATAGTGATAAACTGGTACCGGCTCCCAAATGAGGAAAAAAAAAAAAGAAATTAAATAAACACCTGTTCAGTTTTTCAGGTACGGGAAATCTCATTTCAGCAATCTCATATGCTGGTAGTCTCTTTTACCGAGAAATTCCAGGAGAAAAAGACGAGTTGAAGTTTTCTGAGCTGTAAGAAGTTGTACTTGTTGAATATTCTGTGTTAAAAATAATATTGATATAAAAGAATGCCAACATAACTAACTTGATAGTTCTTCTATGTCAAGTAACTAACTTCATGTAAGAATATAATTTTTAGTTTATTGGTCTAGTGAACTTTGACCTGTCTTGAAGAAACAAATTTTCTCTGAATATATATTCCATTAAATGCCTCTGATTCAATGTAAGAAATCACTTTCTTTCTGTATGGGTAGTGAAACACAATCATGGCTTACCAGGAGAGTTTGTTGAGTCTCAGACCTTGGAGACTGGACATAGATTTTGTGCATCCTGATGTAGGTGACTGCTTTGTGCAGGGAATTGGATTAGGTGATCTCACTTCAGCTACATTGTGATTTTCTGAACAGAAAATGCTCTAATGCTCTAATTCCAGGCAACAGAGGACAAATGAATACTGTGTTGCCTCAGGGGGACCTCTCTGAACAGTCTTGCTTTTGATGCAGTTGAAGAGAATCATTGCTTAAAAGCCGCTTGTTTCATTTGGGTATAAACCACCCATAAAGAGAAAAGTTAGAATAAAAAGGATGTAAAAAACCCCAATAAGTAAGATTTAGATTAACCCTAAATTATTACTGTTTCATACTGCATCTCTTTTTCCCACTAGCTCATATTTTTTCCTTTTCCTGGAAGATAACCTGGAAGATAATGTTTTTGTCTTTTAGACAGGCTTAATGAAAAAAATCCACAGACAACGCCACACAAACAGAAAAGAGGTGACAAAATAGATTGCTTAAGCAGAATAAAAGTAAAAACAACAACCTTTTTTTGCTAAGTTCTTGGGTTTTTTCTTATCTGTCTTTGCTGGGTTTTGTATAGTACATAGCTCACCGTAATTCTGGCTAAGTCATAATAGAAAGGCAGAGATAAGAGATCATGGAGTTATCCAGAGTTGAAGGATGCCCCTAAAAACCAGGATAAGCTGCTTTCAGTAGCTTACTTTCAGTAAGCTTTGCTATTCAAATGCAGTACGCTATAATGTAAAATGTTCTGAAGATTGCTGAAAAGATGGAGGTTCACCTCTCCATAGTTTATAGCTAATGCAGAACAAAAATCAGTGGGCTAAAGAAGCTGTGAACATGTCAGGAAATGCAGAAAAAGAAGATACAGAGAAAGTCCATAAATTTTCACCTGCTCAAGGTAGAACATCATGTTAGTGAGAAATCAGACTTAGTAATTTACTCTGATCTCCTGAAGTCACATTCTTTGCTACTTCAAGTCAGATTTTTCCATCACCCTTGAGATACAGGTGAACAAAAATTAGCTAAATGCTACCTGCACAGACAGGAAACAAATTACTTGAATATATTTGAAGTTGCAGCTTGACAGGCCTTGGGACTGAAGTTAGGCAGAGAGGTGATCCTAAGTTGAACACAATATGAACACAATATGGAGGAAGAGAACAGTAAGTACTTTAGTTAAAGCGCTATTTAAGTGTTAGGAGGAATAGAGAGGCAAGAGAAGTAGAAGAAGTATAATCCTGCATCTGTTCTGTAAATGACAGAGATATTCTTCTTCAAAATTGTGCTGGGACTGTTATAGTCTCAGAAAATATTCTTTCTACTGAAGATAAAACCAAACAAGAAACAACTTTTAATCAGTACCTTCAACCTACATCCATTTAAATTACGCTTCAGAAATTTCCTAAGGCAAGCAAAACAATTCAGGTGAAAAACTTCCAATTTAATAACGAGTATTTGAACAACAAATAAGTTGTAGTTACCTTGGAAGACACTGAATCAACCTAGCAACAAACACTGCAATATTAACTATTCTGATCCAAACTTTTTCTGAATCAGACAGAGGGACACAAGGACAGTGCCAATAATATCAAGAATTACAAATGCAGCACAATAACACTTCAAGTATTTATTATCAAATTTTTGTGAGGTGGTTCTCTTTAACACACATATATCATTTTGATGCCCTTTACAAGTTGCTGACAGAAATGGTCTCTGCTGAGTTAAGAGCATTCTTCTGCAGACAAAGACTACTTTGCCTCCTGCATCCAACTTAATCTATGTCTGACATAACTGTTCTGCCTCATTTCCACCATCGCAACTTTTCAGATATTAGGCACCTGCTAATTGCTAGTTAATAACACAGATGCATTTTTGATACAATTGGAACCATAATTTTCCTTATACTTCAGCGGGCAAATTCATGCTTCCATGAAGAACAAACAGTTCCTTTTCTAAGATCTCAAACACAGTCCTAAAGGCTGTGTGATTGCATGTAAGTTCCACTTCAGTTAGTGCAAGGCTTTTCTTAAAAGTCCTTTTTTAGTAGTTAGAAACATTCTTGCCATTTGTTTCATTCAGGACCTACTGGTATCTTGTGCCAGTGTTATTTCTCACATCTTGTCATCCTCCTTTGCTCCTTGTCCAGGCAGAGTAACTCTTAGCATCATTTTCGTCAGGTTACCCAGGCCACATTATTTCAGTCTTCTTCATGCCCTGACCACCTTTGCAAATCTTCCCTGTACCAGTTCCATTTAAATTCTTTTCCCTCAATGTGGCTAAGTACCACTGCAGAGTATTTTTGTTAATATTTTCTCAACAACTACTTACATTATTTTTCACTACAGTATTAGTGTGAGCGGCCATAAAGTGGCCTGGTTAAGAAAAAAATAAAATTACTGAACAGAAGAAAATGGCTTCTGGAAAATCTGAGAGAGAAATTGCCTCCAAAAGTGGGAGCTGGAAGTCTGGGAACTAGGCCTGTGAACCAGAGATGTCCTTAAAAGTGCATCTGGTAATTTTGAAGTATAGCTGGCATATCAAGAATCCAGAGACATCCTGAGGTACTGCCAATACGAACAAAACCAAAAAACTCTAATGGCAATTTATCATCTGAAAAAGTAGAAACAGCCTGGGAAAATAAAATTAAACTGGAAGAACTGACAGCACAATTTAATTACTTAATCGTTGGCTGTTACAGATGAAAAATTGAAATTAATGTTATTGACTGCTTGAAGTGGTGTTGTTTTGCTTCCTCTTAAGTCTGTAGGCTAGAAAAAGAGCTAAATTTTTTATCCAAAATGGAGTTTCTTTCTCTGAGAACTTTCCATGCCACATATAATTCTCCTTTCCTAAACAGGCTGAATTTCATATGAACTTCTACAAGATCTTGGACTCTCACTGGGAGTGCCCAGATGACTCTGGGTTCTGTACGTGGACCCTCTTTGAAGTGACTCTGTCTATTATCTCATTGTTTCCACTTTGGTCCTCCTTTGCAATCAGTTTGGCTTGTCCTCACACTTCTGGGATGGTTAGATCCAAATTTGGGACTGATTTGTCCTCCCCTTTGAAATGATTTCATCCATTTTGAAACCTGCCTAATTCACTTGATAGCCCTACTATATATATTCATATAAATAACCTATCATAAGCATATCTGCTTTCATATTGTTGATAAGTTGCTTTATTAATAAGTTTATTGTAACCTGTAATATACTTACTTGGTTGCTGTTATTATAGTGGTTTTTGCTATAGGATTGATGCTGTTATTGATCACTGTCATGATATTGATGAATCACTGCTGATAGTAATTTGTAATAGCTTGATACATTTATATATATTTGCTTTATTGATCTAAGGTATACTTTCTAGTAGTGTTTTCTGTGGATTTGTGATAATCTGCTATTAAGTAGAGTATTTTAGAGGATAATTCCTTCCATGTCTTTGTGTATTAAGAAATCTTATGAACCCAAGGTTCTCTCTATGCACCCATAGCCTTGATTAACGTTTTAGGTCATATCAGCTATCTATATGACTACACACATTGTATATCCATACACTGTATATAATTTTTTAACTCTTTTCCCTTGGTGAAAAGAGAAAGAAGTGTTTTGCTAAAAATTCACAAGTCTACATGGTGAGGTAAAATCAGTGAAACTTCAGATTTGAATTTTGCAGGCTAAAATATCAATTCAACCTATTACTGGCAAGCTGAGTATTTAAGAGCCAGAATTCCATAGACCTCTTCCTTCTATTCTTTCTTTGCTCTTGCAGACAGTAATTAAGTGTAATTGCTTGGAAAAGTGTTCATTGAAAAATATATATCTGCAAACCTGACTTATGAATTACATTTAAAATACAGATTCGCTTATCCCTTTATTCTCAGAATACAACATAAAATTGCAGTGCATACTATTTTGTTCAGTGCAACAGACCTCAGGGTAGCTGTAAGAAATCGTGTGCTCTTCTCTGCAGTCACATTCATCTTTGAAGCCATTTTTAATAAGGGGTTAAAAATGAATGGTTCATTGCATAGAGAAACTGGCTTGCAGGCTGTAGAGACAAAATGATGCAACTATAAAGTCGTAATTTTCCTTGTGGTTTCTTTGTTTCACCTTAGTTATTCTGTTTCAGAAGTCACTTATTCACAAATTTTGTTGTGCCATAGGGACAAAACCGTTTCTACAGCATATTTTTATGTGTAGACAATTACCTATGCTTTATCTTTAGACTTATAATACCAACTTTCAATATGAACTTAGGTAAATATCTATTTCTCTATCTTGACCAAAAAAAAAAAAGAGAGAAGAAACAGCCTAGATAAACTGCAACATAAGAAAATGTCTAATGTGTGATGTATAAAAAGGTAATTTTTTGCTGTTACAGTAGAAATAATTCAGAAAAGAAAATAATAGTAATGGTATGTCATGATGAAATAGTAAATCCATATACAACTGAAAACTAAACAATTTTTTTCTACTCGCTTGATGTCGCCTTTGAGATCTCGATAAAATAGCAATGGACAAAAGTGCAAATGTTCAGAACTGATTTTTATTGTAGCTTCTCTGAACTCTTTCTCTTTCTTTGCCCTTTTAGAAACTGAACAAGAAATAAAAAACTATACAACAAATTTGAAATAGCCATGAAGCTTTCCATTATGCAATTAAATCAATTTCAAAAAGGAAATCATAAGTTTGGGTTTGCTCTAGGAAAATATTTTTTAATACTTCCATCTGTTTCACAAATAAGAGAGGCAGTTTATTTTCATTGAGGATAATGTTAAAACACACTTGTTACAAATTAACTGAGTCATCTTACAGATTCTAAGTATAGTCTTACATATAATGAATACTATAGCTTTACATATGATAAATGAAATAAATTTTGATTAAAGATGTGTAAGTACAAAAAACCCCACCTGGAATATCAGTAGCATTAGCATACTTATTCATGTTTGTGTAACACTTCAAGAATTGTTGCTGTAAGCTACCACTTGTGTACCAATAAAAGTGACTTTTTAGTTCAGCTCAAGGCTGTGAACATTTTCAGTTGGGAATTAGCTTGTGATCAAAGCTTTCAAACACACATCCTTTAAATATCAGCATTTACTTATATAAAACAAGACACCAGGTGTAATATAGGATATTTCTAAAGACTTTTTCTGCTACTATTATGGATAAAAGAGTGAATCAGTATTAGAATGATTTGTGGGTGCAACTGTGGTTAGCAATACAGTGGTTTCTTCACTTGCTTTTAATAGTTACAGAGCTGTGTTGTTTCATGCTAAAATAGAGGTTTATCTATGTGTCCTTATGTAACTCTCAATATTGGATTTGCACCTTGTTGACGTGATTTATATATGTTTGGTTATAACCATAGATAGTTGATGGAAAGAAGCATTTCCTAAGCAACGTCACCACTTCATATTTGTGCTTTTAAATAGGCTCAACCTATTTAAGTTCTTTGACAGTAAACACTAACATGTTGTTCCCTGAGGGGTTCATTATATCAAGTGGCAGATTTTGTCGTTACACTGCACTCGGGCTTTGAGAAGTCCAGGTAAAAAGCTGTTTCACATAATAAGTAATCTTGCAGGATATATACAAGATGATTTTCAGACCTCTGTGTGTGAATACTTGTGACCCAACTATGAACTACAGTGAGAAAAAAGATAATAGTGAAAGCAATTAATTTCCATCAATTCTTACAGAACAGCTTTTTCTGTACTGTTTGTCATCACAGTATCTGAAGCACACTAGCATGTCAGAGACAGAGGTTGCTAATAGAATGATAACTACTCTAGCATGGAACAGCCATCTGCCTTGCTAAGGTCAGAAACTAATGTAAAAAACCTGAGATAGCAGGAGAGGTGATTTTTTGAAGTATCTGGGGAAAGCTGTTCCGTGGAGGTCTGAAGGCTGATCTTTGGTTCATACATGTTTACTGTATTTATGTTAAAGGAACAGCCCATGTAAAACAAAGAGCATTCACAGAATTCCGCTGCAATGTACTCTCACAGAATGTACTGCAAAAAGGCAGGATATGAGTGGCAGATTGAGAAAGACATAAATGTGTCCAGATCTGAGGGCAGGGCTACAACTCATTTTTTATCTAGGGAAAGTGGTGTCGTTGGTGTTCCATTCTCTCTTCTTCCAAGTCTCACTAAGGATGCCTGTCCAGTGATAAACTCAGTGTTGCTGTTCTACCCTTCTCAAATAAATATATCTGAAAATATCACCATTTATCTGTTTGTAAAGGCCTTAGTCACTTTGACTGATTCTCTATATTAATTAAAAACCCCTTAGGATGTAAGTAAAAAAATTATGTTTATATTCCATATCTTTTATATTCTTTTAAGAAAGCATCTCTTCTATAAAAACAAATCAGCTTGCTGAGTAACTTGATAAAAAAGAAGCTGTGAGGGCATTTCTTAGGAATATTATACATGCAATTTAGTTTGTCAATACTGGATAAATAACATAATGGTTTTCTATTTGATGCTACTGCTACTGTTAAAAGCAACAGCATAATATTTATTTTCAGTGCTATGGAATATTATACTAGATAGCAAAGAATTAAAGAATAGCAATGAAATAGTCAACTAGATCACATCCACCGCAGGAAAATATTACATAGATTGGACAGTGGGCCATCCTAACCTCTTAGAAGTTTTCTAAAAAGTTTATTGAAATCTGTAGATGATAGCTGCCTTACCTAGAACATATGTTTAGACCAAGATAATGTCAATTGTATATGTTAATATATATGATATCTTTTTAAGAAGAGATTGAGAGGCAGTATATCTTGTATAAGAAATGGTGATAAAACATTTTCTTTCCTTCTGTAATCAGAATTACATTGTCTGCAATAGAAAGGGGGAGGGGACTTTATAAAATTATTTTGAGTCTTACTGTATAGAATCCAGCCTAAGTAATCAGATGAAAGTGTTTCAATCCTTTTGACAGACACATTTAGGTAAGTGAAACATAAGCAACACTGCTGTTGAAATAGTGTGAAGCAACTCTTCTGAATCTTGTACTTTCTGATTACTACAGGGATCAGACTTTTACAGACATATTTTTGGTTTTTCTTTCTTCTGTGGATCTGTGGTTTGATGACTGCAGACACAGTCTTGCAAACACACTTGCAAGCTGCACAGCTTACGAAAAACAGTATGCCTTTTTCTTGACAGTGCTTGACTGCTTTACTTTCAGTGTAGCTCCACTGATCTTTGCATCCATCTTTCTCTTTGCCAGTCAGCAGAAAAGTTGTGTTGAGAAATAGTGCATATTCAGTTTGTGTATAATCAATACATTTCTCCATGAGTGGACCTTTCTTTATTCCTATCAAGGGAAAGAAGACTCTACATCAAAAATGTGAGCCGACAGTGGAAAGGATCCTGTATACACATGCTAGGATGAACAGTGTGAGTGAAGCTGAATTCTCACAAGCTTAAGATTTGGCAAAAAAAGATACTAAGGTGAAAATGCAATAAATATGTGTCCCAGTTTCAGCTGTTATAGAGTTAATTTCTTATCAGTAGGTAGTACATTGTTGTGTTTTGGATTCAGTAGGAGAATAATGTTGATAACACAATGATGTTTTGGTTGTTGCTAAGCGGTGTTTATCTTAAATCATGGATTTTTGTGTCTCATGCATTTTCAGTGAGGAGGTGCACAAAAAAGGTGGGACAGGTGACTGAAATTGGCCAGTGGGATATTCCACACCATAGAATGTCATGTCCAGTATATAAACTAGGGGAGTTGCCCAGAAGAGGGGCCAATCAGGGTTTGGGAACAGAGTCTGCCATCAGTCAGTAGGTGGTGAGCAGTGGTATTGTGCATCAGTGGTTTGTTTGTTTGTTTGTTTGTTTGTTTCCATTGGGTTTTTCCATAATATTCTGTTATAGTTTACTATGATTATTATATTTTACTTTTTTTTTTTTCAGTTATTGTACTGTTCTTATCTCAACCTGCAAGTTTTACTTTTGGTTCTCCTCCCCATTCCATCTGGGGTGGGGGAAGAGAATGAGCAGCTGCCAGCTGGGCTTAAACCATGAAAATGGAAGAAAAAACAGGGAAAATTTGTAGGGAAAAAATGTAAATCTGGCAAAAGATAATGTAACTAGGTGATTGGATTGATTTACACAACACTTTATAAATAGCATCAAGTTGCAAAAGAATCCCATTGTTTTGGTTAACAGAATGAAAATTTGCCTACAAGTGTTCAAGCCCTTGGAAATTACAATATTCCAACAACAATTTATTATAATATTCATAAATAGTACTTAGGGATCTGCTTGTAATAAGTTAAAGTTATTCAGTCCAAGATTGCTGGGAACAAGAAAGAGTCAGGATCTTTTTATGTGAATATAGAGAAGAATTTTTTTTCCACTGCAGCAAAATATGTGATGTGAAAGGTGCTGATTACTTCATTTACTGTGACACAGAAAGGTAAGAGGGTGCCACAGAGGGTGATGTAAGACCAACAGACTGATTTAAAAGGAACCGATGCTCTTCTTCAAAGTCAAAATGCAGAATTTACAGCTCAGGTAAGTCGTCTGAATAATAAGAGCCTTTGATGTGAGATTCAACTCCTCTGAAGAGAAACTGCAAATAATTAGGCTGATAGTAACTTATTTGTCCTTTTTAGTTCAAACAGAAAAGTTAACTCTGACTAACATAATATTTTGTGTACAGACATTCCTAATCTTTTTCAGCACATTAAGTCTTGCAGGTCTTACAACTGAAATAATCTGTCAGACTGACAGAATGAAGTAATTTTCCCATGAACAGAATTGCAGATGCCTAACTTTTTCACCTGTCAAGGTACACTCTTATTGCATGTGATAGAAAATGTAGAAAGCAAAGACAGCTTTTAGAGAGATGTTTCTTTCTGCAGGTGTTTTGCTTTGTTTTGTTTTTACCATGTAAAAGTATAAGTCTTTGAAAATCCATGTTCTTCTCAAAGAGCATTTGAATGACCACTATGACAAGGGCAGAGGTTAAGACCATGGGGGCACTACCAGCCTTGAGTGTCCCTGCCCTTCACCCTCGGGACTCTCCCTGGGGAGCCACTGGCCTTGACAGTGCCCTGACGGTTCCTTCTGGCAGATACAATAGACATGAGTTTTCCTCCTTCTCAAAGAAAGACAGCAGTGGTAAAAACCTGTTCACAGATGTTCAGAGATCGGATGGGAAGTGATGGTCTGCAGTGCACATTTCTGTTTTGTGTACTGCAGAAACGATTTTAAGAGAAAAGTCAATCGCAATTTTTTTTTATGTTAGGAAAGCATAAACCAAGAAAACAGCAGGAATTCCTGTGATTTCTTGACAATTTTATGCTAACTTGCCTCAAGAAATAGTGATTGAATAATAAAGCTGGCTCTCAGTAAGAAAGTTTCTTCTTTTCTGTGAAGGTCTTTGTAAGGATGGAATACCCTTCCAAAAGATTGATGGCAAGGAGATTAGAGGTTTTTTGCTTAAGAAAGCTTTCCTGCCTAGAAGAAGCATCTTCCCGAAAGACAGTTTCAGATGTTTTCTCCTCCTGCATTCCAGGGAAACTCTGGTATGAGGAAGAGATAAGTACTCAGACATGCTATTGGCCTCTACAGCAGAGGAGCCAGCGATGATAAAAGCCCAGAGAAAAACAGGGACATGTCTTTCTCAAGCCAGGTGATTCAAGAACCACTAGGATTAATGCTCTTTTAAGTCTAGTCTTCTCAATTTTGGAAATGAATTATCCTGTAGTCTTTCCACTGCCTGGCATTTTGGGGGTAACCGCATGTTATTTTATTTCACACTCCTGAAAAACCTGACCATTTTGAAGCTATTCCTTTATAGCTAAAATCTATTTCAGGCATAATCTCAGGCCTCTAATTTCTTGTATTTCTGTAGCAGAAAGAGAGTATCTCTCTGGTTTTCATTCAGTTTATACTATGCTTCTTTCCTGACTTTCTTTCTTACACCTCTTCAGTTGCACAAACAAAAGCAAGGCCATCCTTACACTATCCCAATACAGGAAAGAAATACTATAGGGATACCTGACTAGTGGAGAAGTATTTCCTTTCCTCACCTTGTTTAGTGTGTAGTGTTGCTGCATGTGCAGGATCTTCAAAAGCATCACAAGTAGGACTTGGGTTTTTATTAGAGCATCTAGCCGTTGCAGTAATCTTCATCATCATCATGAAACGTGTGTCTATGTGAGCAAATGCAGAATTATTTGCATTATTTTGACCTGAAATAATGAAAATAGATTTGGTGTACATGTTTCTAAACTAAAATATCTGTCTTCAAATCCTAGGTTGGGATTCAGGAAATTACTGTGTTTAAGGACATTGGAAAACAGCGTGTGTGAGGATCTGAGTATCAGTACTTTAGGTTCTCTGACAACAAGTCTTGTTAAAGCATCTCCATCTATAAAAGATGATATTTGAATAACAAATCAAGTACCCAAGCACATGCATAGAACCATGTGAGAAAACCAGGCCAGATATTTTAGTGTTTAAATTGAATTGAGCATATACATTATTAATTTTGCTGTAGTTGATATAATATATTAGGCCTTACGTTAATGTAGCTAATAAAACTGAATATGGGTAAGTGTAGTAAAATGGAATGGAATATTACTAAATAATTCCTTGAAATAATAAGATTTAATTCTCTTTCCATCAGAATGAAATACATTTTGGTCAATACATGATTGTTCTAACATTTTGAGCTATTTTCAGTAGATAACTTTCCATATCATTAAGGAATGAATCCTGATTAAATTTCAAGATGCAGTAGTTTTGTTTTGTTTTTTTTTTTAAATGGCATTTGGACATATTGCCAAAAGGATGCAAATATATTTTTAAAGTTCAGGAGGGGTTAAAATATCGCTTTCTGTTTAAACAACACTATTATTGATTTTTGCACCTTAAAGAAAGACAGTCTTGTATGTTACTAGTGTTCTAATTAAAATGGGATTTTATTCTCCAAACTACCTTTCAAGAATAATGAACAGGTTTAAAACCTGAATTTAAACAAAAACTTTGGGGGCAAACATCATATTCGCTTGACAATGTACAAGATCAAAACACTTTTCATAGTTGCCATTCAGATATGATATATTATTGAAAATATATTCAGTTTAATATTTTTATAAAATAAACTTTACTGGCCAGCACCACTACTCTCCAAAGTGCTAACTACATAAGCACTCCTAATCTTATATCTATATTTAACATTGAAAATAATTTATAGGGGGGAATAAAAAGACAACTAGGGAATAAAAAGTTGCAAAGTTTGGATTCTTGAGTTCTGTAAGACAGCAGAGAAACACTTGAGAACAGTCACCAGGAAGGGCAACTCAGACCTTTCACAAGCAATTTGTCTCTCTTTAATGCTTTATTTAAGTGGTTACAACTGGGTTGTATGAAACCAAGACTGAAGAACTAAGAAACAGGGGCATGTATACCCCTCTCTTGGGAGTGAACAGAACAGCCCATCCAGGAAAGTAGAACTATACATGTTTCAGTTTAAGGATCTGTGCAACTTCTGGAAGATCAGGCTACATTTACAGGAGTCTCTCCTTCCCAATCAGCATTTTCCAGGAGGGTATTAAGTGTAAGAACTCTTTCAAGGTGAAAAATGAGAAATAGTTGTGATCTTGATTTCTTCAAAATTTTCTATTTTTGTATGGTTCCTTATAACTTTATTTCTCATCAAGTCGTATATGCTGAAAAGAGAAAAAAATTTACACAAAAATAAATCAATAGGCTATTTCTGTGTTCTTTTCATCTGACTCTCCTCTTGTTTAATGAATCCTTTCCTCACTCACTTAAATATTCAAAAACCTGTTATTTTAGTTTTCATTTTTTCTGACAGCACTGAAACTACTAGTAAGCTTTATTTCACAAAAATCAACAATTTCCTATGAATTTTTGGACTCTTATCTGTCAAAGGCAGTATCAAAAGAGAGGAAGGAACATAAAATGCCTCTTAAAAACTAGGACACTGCTGAAAAAATGTTGAAAGATCAATTAATGATGGCAATTAGTTTTCTAAGGAGCTATAAAAGGAAAGTGGAGTATATATTCTCTTACTATAAAGAACAGATGAAAGTTATTTCACTAATGATATATTAATTTTAACACATTTCAAGGAGAAATATTTCATGTTTGAGAGCCTAAACTAAGCCATAGACATAGAAATCAGCTGAGTCTGCAGAAAATGTTAATTTCTTCAAATATATTCATTTACAATTAGGTCTTCAGTTTAGTACATAATCCTATTACTATAAACATATGTCAGGAGTTTACTGCGTGTGTTAGAACTTTAAACAAAGTTTAATTTCAGTGAAAGCCATATATCAGGTGATACATTTGTTTCTATTTTTTGGATGAAGGAAAAATGTATTTCCATTTAAAAAATATATAAGTAGTTTCAAAACATAGTTTTTTGGGAACCTTTCATTTCTATGCAAAATAGCTAGAATTAATTATTCTACATCCTGAAAAGAGCATCAGCACAGAAAAATATGTAGCTACAGGGGAAATAATGATATTACATGAATGTCTTTGCAGTTACGCAGTATTCTTCCAGGCATACCAATCACCAGACATGCAAGCAAGAGGAGAAAAAAATTAAACTGAAATCAAAGACCAAGAAACGTCAGGTTTTTGTACTCTTCAGCTACAACTTTATAGGAAAAAATAATAAATACAGTTGTTCTTAAGAATATAATTAAGTTGGCATTTATGCCATCATATGCATTTTCCAAAAAGTAGTGTAGGAAGAAAACATTTGCCTCTTACAAGTTAGTCTATTTTACATGTGTTTGTCAGAATATTATGTCTCTAAACACAAACGTTGCATGTCTAGTGTTGTGTTTCCCTCCTGGCTATTTCTGAAGAATATTTACACATTTTGGTTTTGTACCCAGGCTGAACAAACTAGATGCTCTTGAATTTCCTCTTCTGCAGTTATATTCTTCAGCTATTACTTTTATCAGCTAAAATCTAGATTTAGGTTTCCCTCTTCCCTTAACTTAGTAACTACTTTTATAATATCTGAGTTCTGATGGCCCAGTTGGCATCCCAAGTTGCTACCCTCCCAGTAAATCTAGCTCAGAGTTTCCTAGCAGTGTAGGCAAAACCCCATTCTAAGGCTGCATGGGCAGGGTTATGTCATGGCCACAGGGCTCCATGCCAGAGCAGCAGTAGAGCATGGGAGGCAGCAAAGCTCAGACGTCTGGAGGAGTAGGTTTGTTGTACTACCAGAGGCAGACTAGAGCTGCCACACAGAGCCAGCCCTTCCTGAAGAACCACAAATGTATGGCTCCTCTGCCCAGCCTCGTAGCCAGAGAGGCTTGCTGGGTTCTGCTATAGGTGAAGTACACAGAGGTTGGTAGCTATTTTCTTGTAATACAATAAGGAGATTCCCTTGGAAGCTGCCCATTTTAGCAATATCTAGAACTGATCATGCTTCCTACTACTTGAATGTTGGAATTCATATATTTTCAAGGTAGCAAACCAAAGACAAGTTTGCAGGTGCTAGCTGCTAAAGTAAGAATGGAATTTGTCTAGAGACCTTGGGCTGGTGCAGAAGCAAGAGGCAAGGCCTGCAGAAGCTCCACAGAGTAACATTAAAAGAGCTCTTTTATAAAGTTAAAATAAATTGCATTAAGACTGTTTAGATTGAGCAGTTTTTGGGAAGTATGTATTACTTAATAATTAGCTATAGCTGTGTGATGTTAGATAGTTTGCATGGTGTGTATAAATTTTAAGATTGTGTGTAACTTTGTGAAAAAGTAGTTCTGAATATAGTCCCTCCTGAAACTTGAATATTCTTGTGCAAGAACAGTTTAAATATCGTTAATGTAAACATAGTTGTCCTCCTCCTTTGCTCCTCTTCCCTTCTCTCCACAGCTACCTAGTAACTGTAACCCATGACCAAGAGTACTGAGAAATAAAATACCAAAAAAAGAAAAACACATAGAATCAGATGCAGTCAAGTGATTTCTTTAATGATAGGGGTTGAAGCCCCTGAAAGGCTCTAAAAGGCTCAGTTGAGAATTGTGTCTGTGGACATCAGGCATCATGACACTTGAAAGCAATTTTAGCACTGCTACTAAATGCTCACAGTAATGTAAGGCTTCTCAGAAATGGATGCAGCATTCAAAACCATTCTATCGGACTAAACTTGAAAGTAGAAATAATATTTCATTATTTCCAATCATTTTAAGATACAATCCTTAAGCTAGTCCAGCCACAGATGATAGCCACAAGTTTGGTACTATAAGATAGTATCTACAGAATGAAAATCTTCTATAAACCAAATATTAGTTTATAATATATACATTAAAACATACTTTCCATTAAAACATAGCTTGTTCAGCCACCAGATTTTAGAACAAAAAATTAATAATGAAGAAAATTACTTATCCACCCACTAGACTAAGAAAATCAAGTCATAGCATAAATTCACCTAAGTACTCTTTGTAATTTTTTTCCGTTTCACAGCAGAAATTAGAAGTAAATGTTTGGGGAGTGTAGTTTTCCATTTTAATTCTATTTATAACAGAGAACAATAGAAGCAGTGGGTTCAGTTACCTCAGGCCTGTGTTTACAGGCAGCTTACAGCGCAGAGCATTGCACTATCAGTGAGTCAAGGATATCAGTCTGTTACAGTTTATTAACTAAATAAAACCAAAAGCAGATGAATCCTGAAGAGATACAGTCTTAGGTTCCCTAAAGCTTGTCTTTTTTTTTTCCAATTAATTTTGTTTCACCAAACAGAAGACATTACTTCTTCCAGTAAACCTTATGCCATTGCAATATGACAAGGTTGCCACAGTTAATGAATACAGGATCACTGTGATAGCACTTGAACATTTGGGCCTGATGGTGTGAGACCAGAGAAGGCCACAAATATGGTCAGAGGGCTGGAGCACCTCTCCTTTGAGGGCAGGCTGATAGAGTTGGAGTTGTTCAGCCTGGAGAAGAGAAGGCTCCAGTGAGACCCTTTAGCCACCTTCTAGTTCCTAAAGGAGCCTACAAGAAAGCTGGAGACAAACTTTTTACAGGACTTTTTACAAGGGCAGGTGATGATATGGCAAAGAGCAATAGCTTTAAACTGAAAGACGGTAGATTCAGATTAGATGTTAGGAAGAAATTCTTTATGGTGGGGATGATGAAACACTGGAACAGGTTGCCCAGGGAAGAAAGGGATGCCCCCATCCCTGGTGGTGTTCAAGAGCATGCTGTATGGGGATTTGAGCAACCTGATACAGTGGAAGGTTTCCTGCCCATGGCAAGATGGTTGCAACTAGCTGATCTTTAAAGTCTCTTCTAAATCATTGTATTGTTTAATGATTTTCTTGGTTTGGACGGCCTAGCACTGGGGGTGGTTCAGCATCACACTGCTATCAGGGATGCTGATTCTTAGAAACCTCAGGGAGTGTTACATGCTAAAATTCAGCTTGGATTTCTCTTTCCAGCATTCTTTGCTGTCTTGTCCTCACTGAGAAAAATAGAATCATCTGTGGGGAATTGTGAAAAAACCAATTGCTGAAAGATCAGAGGTAAAACAATGTTTAATGAAAACAAGGTTAAGACAGCGCTCATTGGGGTAAATAGGGTGAGGACTTGGATTGAAGGCCAGGCATTCTATTCTAGCTGAATTTCTTATAACTGTAGATATTACCAAAAGGGAGATTGAAATTAGGAGAGTACTGTTGAAGCAACTAAAGGAAAGACTTGGGGATGAGAGACTAGTAAGTGGTATTTGATGCTTCAGAGATTCACTGAAAGAAAACATCCCTCCACTTCATAAAACAGCCCAATATGTTTGTTCTAGTCATCACTGTGGTCAGCCATGTGGATACACAGCCATTAAATCTTACTGGAGAGGCATTTGGCATGGCTCATTGTTAGCATGATTAGTTCTGATTACACTCACACTGCAACTGACTCACTCTTTCCAGCCACCTGTGCCCTTTCTGCTGGCTACCATACAAAATGACCCACATGCAACGGAGCAAAAGGTAAAAGGGTACTGAAGCAATTGCAGGGCCATTTGCTTGACATATTCTTCCTATTTCTTTCTCTTTTCATTCTTTTTAAGTCTTTAGCTTACTGTGAGGCAATTTTTTTTTTTTTTTTGTCCAGACATCTCATTATTTTGTGTTCAGTGCTGATAGATTTTTAGACCGAAAACAGATTCTGGTTCTGAAGTAATGCAAGTGTTTTAGATCAGCAACTGAATTAAGTACTTGGACCTAAAAAAGTATCTACTAATTTACAGATATAAAAAATAAATGTATAATGACATAGGAAGAGGATTGAAATCTGCTACATTTCTTTCCCCTTTATATTGTATTCGTATTTTATGGAGGACCAAACTGAAAAAGCAGAAGACAAGGCTCCCTTCAGTTCTACTGTTTGACAGGGAAATAGCCATCTGTAGACTTGAGTGTCAAATTGTGGCAAAAACGAAATGCATCTTTTGAGAAAGTTTTACTGGATTGGCTTCTAATACATCTACAGAATATAATAGATGTCCTCCCTTATTTTAAAATCTTGCCTAGTGATAATGTCTCTGAATTACCTGACAAACCCAGAAATTCATGCTAAAAGAGTGACATTTGCTCAGTGGCTATCCTTACCAAAGTTCAGTCATTCACATGAACTGTGTTTTCTTCCAAATCTAAGTCATTTGTTTTCGGATGGGCCATGAAAACTGGTGTCCTGAATGATGGTATCAGATGTCAGCAAGCATCCTGAAGTGTAAGCCTTAGCAGTGCCTCTTCAGAATGCTGTAAGAAGGACACGAAATATTAAGAGATGCTGTGTTTTCACACTGTTGGACCTGTTGAACTCTGATTTTTAAAAGTTTTACTGTCCTGATAACAGTGATTCAGATACAACAGTTCTAATCATGGAGTCATAGCTTCAGATATGCTCTCCACTGACCAGTTTGTGCTCCTGAATGTGAATAACTGAAGCAGTACAGAGAAAATTTCCCCCATTATAGTCTCTCCGGTTACAGGAAGAAAACAATAACAAGGGAGCAGCAACAAGTCCCTGTCTCTCCTACAACTACAGCACTGACAGCAAGACTTCAGGTTTCAGGGAGATCACATCAAAACAAAATAATACCAATGTTCCAAAGATGTAATCTTTGGAGCAAGTCGAGCAATTAGAGCACTTAATAAAATAACATCTAATTCTAAAGAAAGGAAAATGTAAAAAAAAAAAAAATCTGAACTTTCAACATGAGCCCTGATATGTAGCAAAAATATCTAAGTCTAAATACTCAGTTTATAGATGTAGAGAGAGCTTGTTAATTTATTACAAGTAACAAGGTTACTCGGGTTCATCTGCTGTCAGTATTCCAGTTTTCCAGAAGTTCTGTCCCTTGTCTCCTATGTCTCTTCAGAGGTGCTATCTTCTATTTTAATTTTTCTGGAGAAGACAAGAAAATAGTAGTTCTTGTAGCAAGAAGGCAGAGTGAACCTCATCTCCAAATCAGAGGAGTTTTGAAGCAGGGGACAGAACAGGAAGGTGAGGTTAAGCATTCCAAGTGACTCTTCAAAAAAAAAATTAAATGGTGCTATTGAAGAGTCATTAAATTAATCACTAAATGAATCAGATGAGATAAAACATGTTTTGTGGGTTCTAATAATCATTCATACACACAAAATGCATCCTTAAAAAGCAATACCAACTTAGAGGCAGAGTCTGACAAGCTGTTAGGGGAGGTGTATCATTCAGAAAGGTCTTAATAGGGCACAGAACTGCTCTGACAGCAACTTTATGAACTTAATAAAGGCAAATTCAGAACTGGGCATCTGGGAAAGAAAAATCCCCTGCAGTAGAACAGGCAAGTAATGGCCAAATGGAAAATAATCTCACAGAAGAGGACCTTATATACTAATGAACAGCAAGTTAAGGATGAGTTAGAAGTGTAGCCTTGCAATGAAAAAAAGTTAACTTCATATTGAACTATATTAAAGAAAGAGTAGACAGCAAGTCAAGGGAAGTTATTAGTCTCTTCATTCAGTATTTGTACAACTGCATCTGCAGCCTTGTGTCCAGTTTTGGCCTTCCTACTACAAGAGCAAAACCAAAGAAGGACCACAAACATGGGGTGCATATGATGTACAAGACACAGAGGTAGTTCTGGTTTTTCACTTCTAAGAGAAGTCTGTGAGAGGATCTTTGTACTACTTTGCATTACTTAATGGGCTACAGTCAAATTTCAGAGGGTCCTTTTCGACATGAAGAGTGAAACTATGAGATACATTGAACAAAACTTGCAGCAATGGAAATTCAGTAGATATTTATTCACACAATGAAATGGCCTTAACCTTGCAATTAGTTTTCCGTTGGATCAAATTGTCCCCAGACCTCCAAACCCTTCTATTCAACCTATATTACTACCAAATTTATTCCACTATTTTCTTCTGTTAAAGAGAGGTATTTTATGTTCTGGATGATATCCCTGGTGCTACAATAAAGAAAGCCATACTATGTTTTTATCCTTCATCATATATACTTGAAGAGCTGTATCTTTTTGAAATTGAATAAGCTCTGATTAATATTATTGAAAAGTTGTCAAAATACAAAAAAGTAAAAGAAATTTGCTTAAAGCACATGGTTAGAATAAGAAACATTTATTTTAGGAACTTGGTAGATGAAAGGGTGAATATTTCCTAGAATAGGTAACCATTTATTTGTTTCTGAAAACTGGAATAAAGAAAAGTTCCTAAAAATGCAACTACCAAATGGCTTCTTGGAAAATATTACCAGAACATGATTGGATAATTTGTATAGTACACAGAACTGACTGGGAGTAAAAATAGTGTATAGAAAGCTGTACCTTTTTCTATTCACCAGTTTAGCCATTCAATATTCACACAGGCAAATGCACACCCCAACTCTTGGGAAGCTTCCAAACTGTGATAGAAAAGCAGCTGGGGCAGAGTTGTTCTTTATAAGCCTCCTATTTCATGGACCATTTTCCTGTGAAACCATCTGAACCACCTCTCAGTTCTGCCCACCACTCTGGGCCCAGCCAGTGTGCTGGACACACCTGAAGGGAAGGCAGTAGGTCAGAGCAGCATAAAACATTGCAGCATCTGTGGCTACCACTCTGCATTCTTTCTTCCAAGCTCACCATCCAGTCAGCTGTGTCCAAGGTGATGTTAGTGGGAACTCTGCTGATGTGCCTTCTGCTGCTGTCGAGCTTGGTTTCAGCATCCTAGAGACTGAAGCAGTGCCTGTCTGTCTCGGCTAATAGGGTATTTTTTTCCTATCTATCCTATTCTTGAGCCAAGCGCCTATCAAGCCACACTGTGCTGATTATGACTCCTAAATCACAAATCACCAGGAACCCATTTCACCATTAACTCTATGCATTATTAGGCTCATTTCAGACCATCTGGCTTTTTAATATACTGGGAGCTAGTAACAAAGTTGCCAGTGTGGTAAGTAAATTCAAACTGATTTGAATTTTATTGTCTCTAAGCAAACACTTTGCTGAGAGGAGTTAATGGGAATCGACCTGGAAGAATGGTGGCTTCCTGTCTCATTGTACATCCTGGTCTATATCTGCAACATGCAAATACTAAGCTTGATCAGCCTCTGGGAGCATGTGCTTAAAATATGAGAGATGTCACGACTGTTTAAGTCTGTCTCTGTTTGTGCTCTCCAGACTCTAATGATCTGGAAGAATTGTGGTAGCAGACCTCATTCCTGTTGCTTTTGAAATGAAGCAAATCGATAAAGGCTTTAGTTCCCTGGCATCCCACTGGGGCCAGGGTTTACCATGAAGTTCAAAAAGTGTAATTGACTACTTCAAATTTTAATAGCCTTGCAGCAATAACGATAATATTTCATATTATTCCAAATAATCTTCTTAGAATAGAGGCTGAGACTTGTCATGAAATTTGTATAAAGTGCTTCTTTTCTTTTTAAATTCATTAATATCCCCCTCCCCATCATAATCATAAACACTTAGATAAGGTCAATCAAAATAGTTCATTCAGAGAAATTTTAATTTTTTTCTTTTGATATCTCAATAATTTTATTAAAATCTTCATTTTAATTTCTTCTCTACCATAATGCTAAAATTCCTATTAAAATGAAGACAAATTAAATTGAATTAAAAATTGCACAGAAGTTTTTCAAAATGAGAGTTAGAAAATGACACTACTCCAAGAAATCAGTTTCAAGTTCCTACTCAGCTCTTATTGTCAATACTTCAGTTTTATTTCCCTTCCTGTTTGGCATGGTAAAAATAAGCTTTCAGATAGGAATAAGCACTCTAGTACAAACTTAGAAGTGACAATCTGGTAGAATTTCTGTCTTCAAAGTCTTGACATAATGAAATTATTTTTATGACATAAGACATTCTGCTATTAATACAACTATCTGATGTTACAGAATGATTAATGAGAAGCGCATAGATGAAAAAATACCACCTTTAAAGAAGCAAATATTTCCAAATTATAAAGTTCCAGCTTTGCTTCATAACTTTGGGTTTTATAGCTGAAAATACTTTAAATCTTCATCAGTCTGCCCCTCTAGGTGGACCTGGCTTAAAGAGATATTGCCCATCTCATACACCACAAAAGTACTGGTTTCTTTAATGTCTTTCACTGCAGGGAGGTCTTTCATAAGCTGATGCTTCCAGAGATAAAGGCATTCAATTATTGTGACAATTATTTCCTAAAGTGGAAATCATACTAAACAGGTGAATTACAGTAAATACAATTTACTTGCATGTATAAAAATAATTACTGTCACAAAAGAAAATGGGAAATATAATACATAAGAATGAGGAAGGACTGTTGACTTTTGTTTTCCAATTTCTGATAATATTTTGTAGTCATTAGTCTTTGTAAGCTTATTCTAAATAGAAACAGCCTCATTATTTTATTTTGATAACATGATAAACTTTTCTTTACAGAGGTAAAATAACACCAGTTTTTGAGGATTAAAGTTGTTTAAATAATTTCAGACAAATATTTTGATCACACAACTATAAGTAGACATTTCTCAATTGACATTGATAAAGCAAGTAACTAACTGGCATCACCAAAATGTTAACAGATGAAATTTTGGTACACAAACTGAGATGTCATGTTTTTAAAGGTACCCCTCATCCTCAGCAATTTCATCATATAGAACTCAAAGTCCAGAGAAATCTATAGTAAAGAAACGCAACAGGTTTTAAGAAATTATAGCACAAAGTCACTGTTAAACCTAATGGACATCTAGAAGACCTCAAGGGCAACTGAAGTCACTTGATCAGTTCAGCTTGGAGAAGAGGAGACTGGGCGGAGACCTTGCAGCTGTCTAGAACTTCCTTATGGGGGAAGCAGAAGGACACTCACTGTCTCTTGTCTCTGCTGACCAGTGACAGGACCTGAGGGAATGGCCTGAAATTGTGTCAGGGCAGGTTTAGGTAAGGAGGGTGATTGGGTACTGAAACAGGCTCCCAGGGGATGTAGTAACAGCATCAAACCTGCCAGAGTTCAAGGACTGTTTGGAAGTACTCTCAGGCACTTGATGTGACTCTTGGGTTGTCCTTTGCAGGGTCAGGAGTTGGACTTTGATGATCCAAGCAGGTCCCTTCCAACTCAGGATATTCTGTGACTCTATGATTCTGTGAACATGTGACAAGCAGGGAGGGAATTTTCCAACGTGTATTTCCACATGGTAAAACTTAGAATCTATTTAAAAAGTTGTGTTAGAAAAAACCCAACTAATTAGACCTATTTAAAATAAAAGAGTACAGCATTTCCATGTGATTTTGTGAATTATTAAATTCAAGGACTAATTATGTTACTTCTTTGCAATTCCAGTTACAGCCTGAGCTTTGCATAGACTGACTGCTTCTCAGTGAGGTCCTGCAGACTTGAAGAGAGAAAAAACTGCAGCTCTAAATTGTTCAGATTATTAGTTTTCTCTCAGCTTGATAAAAGTCAAGGAGCAATAAACTGCACCCTAGTCAAGGGCTGCTGTGCCAGCAGATTTGCCAAACTTCTGTGTTCAATCACCTGGCCCATCACTGAGATCATGGGACTCTTAAACATCTGGGTTGGGATTATTTTATTTTCTAACTCATGCCTCAGTCTCTCTGATTCACATACATGTAACACAGTACTTAATCAATGCTTCCGAGTTGCCAGTGTGGGTGCTCTGTAATATAGAGGTTAGTACAGAATCACAGAAACCAGTTGGATCTTAACACTTACAGGGACGAGGCATCAAACATCTCTTGGTTCATTGTGCACATTCTTCATTAAAAGAAGCTATCTGACTGAAAGTCAGGGAGACAACTCAGAGCTACAAAATGCAAATTTGACTTTAGGACTAATCTAAACTGATACTGATGCCCCCTTTTACCATCACATGTGAAAGGTACCCTCACACATACCTAAAAGAGCCACCTTTTGAATTGCCAAAAAAAAAAAATCCAGGAAAGGTCAGACAGTCCCAAAACCTAGTATTTATTAAAAAAATTACTTGGGATAATTTTTCCATGCATTGGTTAACCATTTCCTTATTAAATTACTACTTGTTTAATGCCACACTGAATCTGCTTAGGACTAGTTAGAACAGAGCTGTGCTTACAACCTCAGCAGCATTTCTTAAACACTCACCCTATGTCTATCCCAACAAACTCAAATGTGTGGAGGAATATTCCTAGGCCCCTAAACTGCATATATTCTAAGAAGTGCCTGAGACCTAACAGAAAGCTTAAGGAAGGGTTGCTCCTGGTGTGTGTATCTGGAGATGTATGGAAGAGAGCATGTCTGAAAGGCCTATTTTCCCACTGTCCTCTGTGCATGAGGAGACAGGTTATGAATCAGACATAAAGTTCCTATGGGTTGTAGAGTCATGTCTTTCCTGCTTTTTCCTCCCTCTTTTACTCTGTTATCTCACTCTCCATTGGGAATGGACACGAGCAAATAATGATTAGGGCACTTCTCACTTCTTTATGAAATCTTTGATCTTATGGTAAACAAAGCAAAATACTTTTGCAAGTTCTCGAAAGACAAAGAATAAACACAGTCTGACATGACATAAATTTACCAGGGGTTTTATGTTTTTCAAAACAATCTAGGATCCCCTGAGTTGCCAGTGACACATTCCACTATTCTATTTCCCTGGAAAAAAGTTATTTCTACTTGAAAAAGAAAATGTTTTGCTGAAACCATTCCAATTTAGGAATTTTGGCTTTCTCAGCTGTACACAACTGCATAAATCCTTTGCATCCTCTTATCTGCCAGGAGACCAAATATCACAGTGTTTACTAAATAAGAAAAGACTTTCAAAAAGATTAGTAAATGACATGATTGCTAAAATTTATAAACATAAAGAGAAGCTGCCATAATTCTGGCTTTTTACACTTTTGTGCACTGATATATTACATGATACAGCTCCATGCATTTACTTCAGTCTCTGATTTTCTGGCTGAGAAGTATGCTAGAAACACATGCCATAAGCTGCAAGCTATATGAACTTTCTCTCCATGCAAACATTCTAAGAGCTGGTGAGCAGAAAGAAATCAGTTAAGCCTTAAGAATCATGAAGAAAAAAACCCCAAATATATATACTTTTTAGTCATCACTATATAAGGTTGTACTGGGGAGAATATGTCAGAAAGAGCTCCTCCTGGGATATAACATAACCTGGCTCCTCAGTACAGGCATACTTACCAGCAATAAGGTGAAGACCCACACATTTTCATCTTCAGCATCCACCTGTGTAAATGCTTTGAGGCTGAATTGTCCCAGCAGTGAATTGCCCAACCTGTTCTGGTATCCTTGGCAGGAAAGATATGAGAAAGGAGTCAGAGGACAGTGTATAAGCAAATACACGTGTCCTGGGTTTGTATATCAACTACTATGGAAACCAAGAAACAAATTCCTAAATCATGAGAAAAATTAAACATAGGAAAAATAATGAGAAAAAATTAACCAACGCATGTGAATGATTGAAAGCATGATGCACTTGTCATTCTTTATCATTTTGCCTTGCTTATATTTTGCCTAATTTCCTTTCAATAGATAAATGAACTTTAGGTAATTGCATTTTTTATATTCCTACTACAAATACTATGTCCTTCATTTTATAAACCAATTGTTTATAGAGATTCAGTGCCTTGGCAATGCATCCACACAGTCTGTTGCAAACTTGAGTCACTGGTTTGAACTGTTGATTTTTATTTTATGTGTTCAGTATTGTTACCATAGCAGCCCCTTCCTTTTGAAAGTGTAGTTTTGTGTATGTTTAATGATTAAATTTATGTTTAATTTTAATTGTTCTCAGTGTCACTGATGATAAACTAGTTTATAACAAAGAAAATTCAACATAATTCCAAACTATTTAACCAATCTTTCTTGTCCATACCATGTAATCAGTAAATGAAGGACTTCAAGGTGTGTTGGCCATGCAAAGACTTACTGTCTCTCATCTGTGAAAATGTATGATCATCCCTTTTCTACATTCCTCTTGTGTAGAATCCTATTAGACTGACACTAGAAGAAATAGTGGAAAAAAATTATGTAGGAGCCAAGCAGTACATGATATTGCCAATACAGATAATTTTAAATAAGTCCTTGTAAAGCTTAATAGTATAAACAGAACTGACAAAAAAAGACATATAAAATATAAATCTAATAGAAATTTCTTAAACTCTTACTTAAAACTAAATCATAGGAGTGATATCATGTAAAATGGATGTAACTATTAAATTCATTTATTACACATGGAGAAGCAGTCATCTGTTGTGGAATATCTAACAGAATTTCATATAAATTTATGACCTAAATTCTCTAAAATAGCTGTAAAATAAATTGAAGGAAGATAGAAGTAAGACTGGAGATTTTGTGGCTTGATGGAACATCTAAGACAGCTAAAGTATCCATAAATAAGTATGTTCATAAGTGTACTAATTATATAAATTCAATGTGAAACAACAAAATGCAAAGCATGAATGCAAAGAATGAAAAAACTATAACTTAGATAGGAAATATCACAGAAAATGTATTCTTGAATGGAACAACTCAAAAAATATTTTAGAAGCCATGAGAGATGAATAACTGAAAACAAGGTCTTTTTCAGGTTCCATAATTTAGAGGAAGAATATAAACCTTGGATATAAAGTTAAACTAATTTATTTTAGATACAATAATGACATCATTATCAGAAGTCTATGTTCTTTCTGATGTTGACACATTAAGAAATATGGAGATTAATATCCATGGATTGAGAAATGAATTTGTGTATCGCTGAAATGCTCAGTAGAACTTTTTTTGAGAGCAGAAATTTTAAAGTCAATCTGTTCAACAAACCAAATAAGAATAAAGAGAGAAGCTGGCTAGAATCTATATGCCTGAAACTTCTGGAGGAGCTAAAGGGTGAAGCTTTATTAAAGATAATAAAATCTACAAGTGATTTTGTGTGTCTGTTTATAAAGTATAAGTATGAATTTTCTCCCACATTAATGTCAATCTGGACATTAAACCAATACAGCTTTTTGAAAAATTTTATAGTTCCTCAAAAAAAAAAAAAAAAAAAAAAAAGAAAACCAAAGAAATAACAACCATAACAACCCCATAGATTTTTGTGGATATCTTCAGGCGAGGTTCAGGAGCAGTATAGATGTTTAACTGTGGTATCATGGTGGTTTTCTTTCTCATTAAAAATCTCTAAGCTAAACCTATCACAAACTACCAGATATAGCCAAGCAGTTAGGTGGTACCCTCACTCCATATTACCATAGGTACTAAATGTCTAGGTCTGAGGACTGTATCCTCCAATAGCATTCACTTTTCTGGAAGTCCTATTCTTCACTGTTCTCTTTTGGTCCCCATTTAGAAAATTAACGTCTGTGATCATTCTAACGTGGCATAAATTACATTTTTATTTGTATATAAATTTTCCTTTTTTTTTTTTTTTGGTTTGGTTTGGTTTTGGGTCTTTTTTGCTTTAGATGTGAAAAAACTGGTTTATAAAATTATGGATATAGTATTTGTGGTAGGATTATAAAAAATGCAATTACCTAAAGTTCATTTATCTATTGAAAAGAAATTAGACAAAATATAAGTAAGGCAAAATATAAGCAAGGCAAATAGACAGATACAAATTATCTGATACACAAAAATTTCTGAAGTTATGAGGGGTTTTTCTTCATTCCAGATAATAATACTAGGCTTTGATATTCAATATGTACAAGAAAATTAATAAAAACTATTGTTCTGAAATTTAATTTTCCATTTCTCCACTTTTCTTGACATCCCATGTTTTCTAAAATTTTTGTTTGATTCAAGTGAAACATTACTTAAAAAACTACACAATTTGTCTGGTAATTTAGAAGACTTCTCTGGGAAATGGAAAAATATGTCTCTTTATTAATGCAGTAAGTTTCCTAGTTAAATCAATCTTAGGAAATTCAGTGAAATTATCACATCATGTTTTTTTGAAGCAGTGGGCGATTAACTGTATGTTGATGGAGTTAGTCACACATTAGCTTAGAAGACAGAAAGCTTAGGACTTTTTTGTTACTGGTAAGGTTCCAGTCCACTTCAGTTTGCAGAATCACAGAATGTTCTGAGTCAGAAGGGACCCATAAGGATCATTGGGTACAGCTCTTAAGTGAATGGCCCTTGTGGCAATCAAACCCACAGCCTTGGTGTTATTCACACCATGCTCTAACCAACCAAGCTAACCTCGGGGTCATTCCACAGGTTTAGGAGCTATCACCAAAAAAATGTGATAAGGTTTTGAAATATCTGGAAAACAGCTTTGGCTTCTATGATGATATCTTGTGCTGAGTTGAAAAACAGAGTAGAAAAACAAATTCAAGAGAATGGTTTGCCTAAGACTAATTTTAACATAATTTTTTTTGGTACATTTCAGAGTAAAGTTATTGCTTTCTGGACAATTTGAGTCTAATTTCAATTCATTTGAGATGGTGAGACTTAACTACAGTGAAAATAATTTTAACAACCCAGATTTTTTCCAGACTAAGTAGTTGAAGGTAAGTGCTGATAAAGCCTTATTGCATCATACAGTCAGTGAATTAATAGTCTTAGAATCACACTCTTTTGTTACTGAGATACAGATGAAAACAAGAAAGTGTGCTTTCAGGCTTCTACTCAAATACAAGCAGCTGCTTAGCTTTCCTGTGTAATCATGAAGGTTAGTTTAGTACTGACACATTTATGTTTGTTATTTCTGCTGTCAAAAACAAAACACAGTCATGTTTTAAATATCAAGAAGCAAATAAACATGAGCAGCAGAAGCAATCTGGCTACAATAGCTAGTCTGGCTAATTTAGTCTGTGCATTCTTCTTTCCAGAGTTTGAATTTTGTTAGTAAATTGCCTTGTGTAACCAGATAAATTCCAGCATGGTTTGGTGATCTCTGCAGTGATCAGCATAATTACTCTAAGAAGAAAAAGCTAATTGAAAAAGGCAATAGTTACTATTTTAACTAGGGTCTGGTTTCATGCACATGTTTCTGAGTAAATGTAATGGTTTTGACATTATCAGTAGCTTGTGCAGAGCATGCTCTCATTATTCGGAAACAAGGCTCCTGGTTTATCAAAAAGTCACCAAGAGTCTGAAATCAACTGGAAGGGATTTGTTTTGAGAGTATGTAGACTTAATTATGCACAAATTCTTTTATACAATTATTCTTGTCTCATCAAATAGCAACTATGTGGTCATTAAATTATATAAATATTCATTTCAGAAGGTCCTAAAATTCCAAAATATAGCAATCGTAAAAATAATATATGCATAGTCCTATGACTGTGTACCCAAAGCAACTGGCACATTTGAAACAATGCTGACCTTTAAGCTTAATTTAAGACAAGCTACCTAGAATGTGGAAATCCATACTTAGCAACCTCTACATATAGAAAAACAGCAAAAAGGGACATATCTGTACTTTGACCTCAGAAATCTTTTTCAAGGCACACAACACTGCTGAAGCTTGCTGTTCCATAGTGATCAGCAGAGTAAAAGAATATGGACATAGTTTTCAATATGGGATCTGGGCTGAAACTTCACAGAATTATTTATAACAGAATAAGTGTTTGTTCTATGTTAACATAAAATTTCATATCTAACATATGATCAGATGGAAAGGCTGAGAAGACCCAGAACTTTATTTGCATCACATCTGCATCACGGAGGGTAAACGAAAACTTTGTAACACTTTTGTGTCAAATTTCAATATCTTGCTCTTCAGGGTATGACTTGACCAGAATGAACAGAACTGACATAGAATTAGTGAAACCAAAATGATTCTATAATTCATTTTGTTTTCATAAAAATATGCAAAACTGAGTGCCAGGAAAAGAGAATTACTACAACAACAGAAAGAAAAATTTGTTTGCTATTGAATATTTTTTCAATAGAAGCAAATTGACTTGTCATTTTGAAATTTGCTTATAGATTTCATTTTGGTTTGTTCCTTTGAAAACACTTGGAATCAAAACAAAATATGATTTATGATCAAGCAAAACATTTTAATTTTTTATATCTGTCCTATAGAAACCTCTAGGCTGAGATAGCTGGATCTGTTATCAGCAGCTACACGTCATAACTCTGAATAAAGAGATTGTCCAGAGGGTTTTCCTCCTCTCTAATTTTCTTTTTTTTTTTTAATTCATTGTCTTTCCTGAACAGAAATAAAGCAGAATAATTACAAGAATAATCAGTGACTCCTCCAAGCAAGCGGATCAAACAAAAAGAAATGTCTAGAACTCTATCAAATGCTTTGAAAAGGAGGTATTTAGTCTTCTATTGCCCAAAATGTTAAAATAGGTATGTTAAAGATGGGTGTGGACTAACAACCTCAATTTTCAGATGTTAAATACCTAATTAAGAAATTAAAGAAATTTAATCTGATTCTGATTCTCTGCTATCATGAAGATTAGGTCCGCAAGGCTTTCCCTGAACACTACCATTGGTGATAGCTCAGATATAGCAGAGCCTTGCTGGAGTGTGAACTTCTGTCATGATCTTGCCTCTGGCAGAGTCCAGCACTGACAAATTAATGGTTGGTGTCTCAGCTTTGCAAAATGTAAACAGATTTGACAGTAACAAGACAATTCTCTATTGCATATCTCCAGTCTATTTCAATTCATTTTCTGCAACTCACTTTTATCTGACGAATTGATGACTACAATTTATAACATCCCATAATCCACAGTAACATAAGTGCAGTAGCGTTTTGGGATTTTATTCTCGCAGATGTCTTAGATGAAGAATATAATTTTATTCCAGACATTCATTATTTTAAATACTGCCTTTTCTTACCTATGTAAATAATAAATACCTAATTTTTGTTCATTGAGCAGGGAAAGTAATCCCTGGGGCATAGATCAGATTTCCTGATGTGCAAGTCTCTTGCTTCCTTTAGAAGAAGTAAAGGCACTGTTATCTTCCAGCTCCTCTAACAATGAACTGAAAAAATTCTCTGGGCTACCTGCTAAGTAAGTTGCAGCATATCCTTTGATAAGATCAACAGTTTCTGTACTCCCAGGTGAATAGCTAGTAATTGAAGTGGTTATATTCTCTATGAAGGTATTATCATTTTGATTATATTTAGTGCAGATAAATAAACGAATCCAAGATTTCTTCTTGATGAAGAGAGAAATGGGCTACAGAAGCTCTAATGCATCACCCAAATTTCTGAAAAGGAGTTGCAAAGGGTGCAAAGTAATCCTAGACAGAGATTAATCTCTGACAAAGTTCAAGGCAAGTAACAACTTTCCTTTCACAAACAGATTGTCTGTAAGCCAGCAGCCAATTAGCTGATCCAGCTGGGCAATATGAGTAAACTCCTGGATCAATGCAATAATCTTAAACTTTGATTTACCAGGTCCACTTAATTTCAGAGGCCACTTCTATCTAGGAAGTTTGCATAGAGATTATATCATGCCCATGTCATGGTTTTCTCAAGAGAACTCATGCTGCCAAACTACCAAGGAAATTGCTTGTAATTCCCAAGCACCAAGAACAATCAAGAAGATATTGACCTAAATACAGAAAAATCCCAATACTGCTCTAACTGTAGTGCCACTCCTATGGATCTGAAACTGCTTTCCTGTATTGAGACCAGTCAAGTGTTGGTTCTGTATTAAGAACCAGATTGAACAAACTGTCCACCATAGTCATTCTGCACTCAGAGAAATTTGCAGTCCTAGAGAAGATTGCAGGGTTCTCTAAGCACTATTGCACCTCTATATCGTTGGCATCCAAATTGTCTGCTCTTAAATATGTGTACACTACCCTGCAATGGACATTCCTATCCAGTTCCAGGCATTTCTCACTCTAGCAAAGGCATAGCAAAACTAATGTACTATCCTAGATTAAATATTTTTATTTTATTTTATTTTATTTTATTAAGAGTCTGATCATGCAGCCTGCTCCTGTAGGTATTTTCATGCTGCAAATGTTCTAAAAATGAGGGATTTTTTTCTGAACCCTGTTTTTCCTCAGTCTCTGTATTCTGCCATACTACCTTTCTCATATAAATTTTCTGGCAAATTGTGATTCATTGTAGGGCCCAAGAACTCCATTTTCATTTTTGTAGAAGATCAGTTTGGCCCTAAAATTCAATATGAAAATACACACTGAAAAACTGTTTGAGTGAGGCAAATTCAATGAGAAATGATTTCTGTGTTAAATAATGCTCTTCCTGTAAAGGCAGGATAAGAGGAAGAGAAAAAGGAGAAAACACTATGTAAATGAAATATTGAGTCGCCTGTTAAACCTAGGTTACTGGCAGTTGCTATATGGTACAACCTCTTCCAATCTGAGCAACCGACATTGAAAGCTAGGAAACTGCAGAATATTAACTAGTAATATTGAATGTGAGTAATTATTCAAGTATTCTGCTTAACTGTCTGGATTTTGTTTGTTTGTTTGTTTTTTTTAATTTATGAATTAGAGAGTTCAATGTTTTTTATATCTGTATTAAGTTGAACGTACAGCGGGTACTCATGAGTCGTTGTAATACACCATTTGTGGAACTCCTCACATAATGCAAGTGCAATGTGTCCCTAAACTGCATAATCCCACATGTTGCTGTTTGCCTGCATGAGTAAAGGTGAATGTTGCTGCACCCAGGATGACTATGATAATAAAACTGAAACTACAGCAGAAAGATTTGCAGACAGTGTCTTTGGGTAGCCTGGTCCAGTGCTGTCACCCTCAAAGTAAAAAAGTTTTGCCTCATATTCATATTGAACTTCCTGTGTTTCTGTTTGTACCTGTTGCCCCTTGTCTTGTCAATGGGGACCACTGAAAAGAGTCTGGTTCTATCCTGTTGACATCTGACCTTAAGACATTTGTATGCATTGCTAAGATCACTCTCAGTTGTCTCTTCTCCAGGCTAAACAGACCCAGTTCCCTCAGCCTTTCATAAGAAGAGAGATGCTCCACGTCGCTAAAAATTTTCATTCCCCTCCACTAGACCCACTCCAGGGGCATCCTGTCTCTCTCGTACTGAGGAGCCCAGAAATGAACACAGCACCCCAGAAGTGGCCTCACCAGGGCTGAGCAGAGGGGCAGGATCACATCCCTTGGCCTGCTGTCCATGCTCTTCCAAATGCATCTCAGGATACCATTGACCTTCTTGGCCACAACAGCACACTCCTGGCTCGTGGACAGCTTGTCATCTACCAGAATCTCTGCAGAGCTGCTTTCAAGTAGGTAGACCTGTAATATGTACTGGTGTCAGGGGTTATTCCACCTAAGTATAGGACCCTAGTCTAGTTTTTGTTGATCTTCATTAGATTCCTCTCCATCCAACTTTGCAGCCTGTCCAGGTCTTGTCAAATGGCAGCACAGCCTTCTGGTGTATAAGCCACTACTTGCATCTTGTATCATCAACAAACTTGTGGACACTACACTCTATGCTTTCATCCAGGTCCTTCAGGATCAAGTTGAACAGGACTGACTCCTGAGGAATGATGATAGGCCTCCAACTGGATTTGACACTGCTGGTCACAACCCTGTGAGCTCTGCCATACAGGCAGTTCTAAATCCACCTCATTGTCAATTCATCTAACCCAGACTTGTACAACGTTGGAACTCAGCAGGTAGTCCTGTCTTACACCTCAGTGGAAGCAGGGTTTTGGCAGAGGCTGAGAATAACCACTAGGTTTTGGGGAGTTCTGTCACCTTGAAAATCCTTCTTGAAAAGTACTTGAAAAGCCACCTTACTTATCTGAGATAGCTGAAAGGACGTAAATCATAATGGCAGCAATACAATATGAGCATGTTGTTTTGATATTACTTATTTGAATTGCATTAAAATTAACTGAACATAACTAGAAGCACAATTGTACTGACTAAAAATGAAATGAGTAACTGTAAGTATTAAACTTTAAAAAATGGGAAATTTTTAAAAATAATTAATTAATAATGAGCAGTATGAGTAAAATGCTTACAGGTAGCAAAGGCAATGTCTAGATACTCAAAGTAAACATGTACAATGCATAAAAAAGTCTATAAAATGGTCCAAATACAATTATTAAAAGAAGAAAAGATAATTTTCAGAAAGTAGAGACTGTGTCCATCTAAGGGAAATATAAGAAATTTTTTCAGGTTATTTCCAAAATTATAGTAAAACAGGGAGAAAAAGATTGCAATTATCGATTTTCTAAACTCATAAGAAGTACTAATATCATATTTTTAAACACCTATGTGGCTGGAAGCCTGTCTCTAATTGAGAGAGGTAAATTTTTAATTGTGACATAAAGAGACCACTCAGTGGTGATAAACAGAACACAGAATACCAAAATGAACTATTTGGATTAGTATTGTCTGTCGTGGAACAAAAAGATCTTTCCAGATCCAAGATATTTCATATAAGCTTATGAGTAATAGAAGGGCAGTTAAATGCCTCCCTGACATCCGATCCCGTCAGATCTCGGAAGTTAGCGGGGTCAGCCCCGGATTAGTATTTGGATGGGAGACCTCCTGGGAAATGCCAGGTGCTGTAGGTTCTAGTCCTGAGGACTTCACTGGCACTGTCCAAGCTCGCTCGGCCGTGGCAGATGAACCTCAGGACTTAAACGGTGGGGCCAGTTCTGCGCACGCTGAGCCTCACCTAAAATCCACTGCGCAGGCTGGAAGGGCACACCCACGTGGGGAGAGCCCTTCCCAAATCTTCGTTCGCGAAGCCGAGCCACACACACACACATGAGTAATAGAGGTCAGAAAATATAATGTCATTTTCTCTGAAGCGTGCCATAAGAAACTACACTTGAATAAGTTTAATTTACAGACCAGTCAGACTTCTTTAAACTATGGGAAAGAAGACAATGAATGAAACCATGATAGTATAGCAGAGGGAGTGGGTTTTTTTCATTACTTTTTTCAGAAATCTTTTATGCTATGTTGTGGAATTTGCAGACATGTCGGAAAGCAGAATCCATCCAACACAAGAGACTTGAACTACCAAAATCATTTACAAAAAACTTTTAAGGAAACAAGATTGACAAAGAATAAGAGAAACTATCTGAAGCAACTAAAACAAATAGATTTCTAATTGGACTTTTCTCTCCTCCCTTTCTTCTTAAAAGAAGATTTTGTAAGAGTAAAGAAGGCAGCATAAAATGACTAAAACATAACTACAGGTTTCTAGAGCTTTCTGAAAAAGCCACAACTGTGGAATATGGTAGTGCTATATGAAGTCCTGAGTGGATGGAAAGTGAGTAAAGTACATAAAGTGAAATCATTTGAAAAGTTAAAACAAGGTGATTAACTTTTTGAATAATGTATTAACAGAGGTCATTAGGAAATGCAGATGTCAAAATAATAGATGGTATTAAAAAGGAGCTAGTAAATTAATTAAAAAAATATTAACACTGCAAATTCTGGCTTTCTGTCAATGGATTGTCAGAAGCTAGGAAAAGATAACAGATAAAATAATAGTGTGTGCATACCTTGCATATGTTCAACCCTTCAGCATCTCCTAGAAACACGCTGGTACCTGACAGGAAATTATGCAAGACCGACCTGTGGTCAGAGAGAGAGCAGACATTTTGATATCCAGTTCTGAAATGAACTCACAAAATGTCACAAGAAAATTTAGACTTCTGAGGGGTAGGTTATTTTGAGAACCCTTTCTGGTGACAAAATAATCTTTGTACTCAAAGATAGACTGTCAGGATAACAATTTCCCTGTTCTTCAACCTTTTCCAGTTTTACACTTGAAGAGCAGCATAATTGATAGCAAATATTGCTAGAACTGGATGAATCATGAAAAACTCATCTGTGAGGTTCCTTAGTGAAAATATTCACCAGTGAAATAGGCCTATTACAGTCATGTAATAAAAGTTAATACAAGATTCAACAACAACCGATCCTTCTGTTACCATTTCTGGAAGAAAATGTAGCTATACTTAGTTGTGATGCTCTAGATAAATATTGAATACAGGAAAATAATAGCTGGGATCTTCATGTGGTTCATTGACTTTTGTGTTCCTGTGGTTTTGGATTCCACCCTTGCACTGCCTATAACGGGGTCCAATTTCCAGAAGCTGCTGAACCTAGTTCTGAGATTTGCCTTTGAATCCAAGTACTGAACTCTGCTGCTTCTGAAAAGATATGCTTCTCAGTTTTACTGTAAAATAGGAAAAAAGAGGCACCATTTCCTCAGCTTGGTACCATGTTTTATGCTGTACTTCTAAAACCTCACATTTCTTGGACTAAAACAAACACTGTCCTGCAGGAACTGCTCATAATTTCACCAAAACACAGACCTAATGAACTGACTACGCACAAAAAAGATGCATCCTGAATATCAAATACTCAGGAACTCATTCTAAAAATTTGTATCAAAATAATTTTTAAAAACATTTCACTGAGAAATTGATGAACAAATTATTTTCAGAGGAACTGTAGTCAACAGTTCTGCATTTAAATATGACTTCATGATAAATCCTCTAGAGGGCAGTTTGAGGGATAAAACATGACTAATACAAGTCACAATATCAGTGCAGTCATGGTTTATGAGTAGATTAGAACCCCCTGAACAGTATACAGGTCAAATACATTATTTGCTCCCAGTCAGGTTTCAAAGTACCCAACAAGTAGAATTAGGTTGTAGAACAGCTTTTATAAATAGGGTAAACAAGGATAATCAATAAGTGTTGTTGGCCTTTCTTCTAGATATTATCTTTTCATTTTAAAAAAGATCCCTCCAATTCATAAATTCTCTGTGCAGCTTTTCCTGCTTTGTTTTAAGTATTACTCGGAAAATCTTTAGAAGGCAGATACTTTCCATATGCAATGGTCTAGTCAAAACCAACTTCCCAAGAAACAGTATGATGTAATATTTTAACTGTCTGTACCCTTCCCATGAAGGTCTCAGGCAAAATTAGATTTCTAAATATATACCATACACAGTGTCTACTTTCCACTTTGCAAAATAAATCAAATAAATTCTCAGGAAAAGGAACTTCAAGCCTCTGATACAACAGGTCTGCCAAAGATGTCTGCCAGGAGACCAGATGCCCTGGCTGGGAAACAGATATAATTTATAGTACTTGCCAATGTTTTCTGATTTATTTTATTCCCATCTCATAGTGAAGAGTGAGATTTTAAGTATTTTCTTGTGTTAGAACAGAAACTTTTTATATGGTTATAAAAATATTTAGAGCACAATGTTTTCTTAATAGAAAAACATTAATAGAAATGTATTTTAAGATTCATGTCAGAGGAAAAATACCCAAATGAAAATGTTTTGCTAGCAACACTACACATTCCTAGTCAATTAGCTTTACTGTACAGTTAAAATGATAACAACTGGCAAATCCTTCATGATTTGTATAGACAGCTGTCATAAAGACAAAGATGTTGGTGTCTTCAAAATAGTGAGCTTTTGATAAAACCCTTTATGAAACATCAAAAAGTATGCTTATTTGGCTTTATACACCAGTGATGGCTATATTCTCTAATCCTGGCTTCTCAGTTAAAACAAACAAACAAACAAAAAGCATTACTTGAATGTATTCCTTTCAAGGCATAGTGACTAAATGTAGACAGAATAATGTTTTGTTTAATTTTCCTCATTGAAAACTTTGTCTGAGGTGAGTGCTGTGTAGACATATGCTATGTACGATTCTATCCTAGGAAGAACTTTTTTTACAGGACAATGTGCATGTATAAATATTACAGAAACCAGGAATACAAACTTTGACACACATTTCTGGCACTGCAAATCAAGCGCTATTCAAATTAAAAGTGAAAATTATTATAGTAGCCATGTAAATGGAAATCGCTCAGTATGTCAAATGGGATAAATTCATCCCACTGCTTTATCAGAGAATACAATTATATAGGCAAGTCAGGTAACATTACCATGTGAACACAATTCATGCTATGAAGTCAAATGTAACAAATTAGGAAAAGCCCTTCAAGCATTTGGAAGTCCTACATACACTATGTTTGGCATATTTTCACCCCAAGTGCAGTAAAAACCCCTTGGTAATTTCCCTGTTAAACTCAATAAAGATATTTCTTCTTTAAAAAGGCAGTACAATTTCTAATCCAGAAAATAATGACAGAAATAATTTAATCCTTAGTTCATTCTTTAACATAATCAAGAAAGAAAAAAAAATGGTTCATATTTAGAAGAAAAAAAGCTACCTCACATGAACTGTTTCTCTTCCCTGGAAATGTGTAAGATTCTTCTTGTTTTAGAAAATCTGAGAAACAGTTGTGGCTAATTAAGAAGAAACAAAACCTATTCCAGGAGAACTTGCAATACAATAATCTTTTAGTCCAGAAAAAGTTTGTACAGTCTGCCTTTTCTCAAACCTATCACATAAATTACCGGAACATTTCTGAGAGCCTATGTATGTGATCTTTCTGGATACAATATGTCTAAGTTCTTCCTTAAAATCCCATATCCATCATATGTGTTGTATGAGAGGAGAGAGTGCAGCTGGAGTGAGGGTATCTCATGACCTTGCTGTCTATAAGGAAGCACAGCCTTAACTTCCTCAAAATCACTATATAACACAAAAACACTTGCTGTTAATATGCCTGCTCCTTTCTTTCTTGCAAACAGGAATTAATGAGTAGATGAGCAGCACATATTCCAGGAGTCTCCAGCACGTCACCAAGAGTGTCTTGGCTTTCACCCCATTCACTTTCAAAGCCATTTTCCTCCAATTAGAAGCCAGCAGGCACAACACTCAGTGCCTCATCTGCCTCAGGCCTGTTTGTCTTGCTAAAGAGCAGGACCCCTAGCAGAAGGCTTTCAGTCTCTGCACGCTCTTGGCAGTTGTGCATCTCACCCATCTCGGTGTAAAGCATTCTGACTCTGATATGTGCCCAAGGGCTTAAGGTACAAGACATTGTCTGTGCATAATCTACCTATGCCTGAGTGGTGATGAGTACTTTCACTGATTTCTTTATCAGCACCCCTTCATCCTTACACACACCACAAACCCCTTTCCCTGCTCTTCTGTTATATAAACCCAGTACAAACAGCACTAAAGACCACAACAGCAATGGTCTTACAGAGGATGGTTAAAGTAGTGGCCAGAGAAGAAGAGGAGAAGCAGCTTGCAACAAAACACAATAACACCTCTAAATGACCAAAATTTTGTGCTCAGTTGGAGACTGGGCTTGAAAAAAATCCCTCAGGTATCTTTTTCAGAACAGCAGTTACCAAGATGTTACTTCTTGCAATTTTTATTTCTTTTTTTTTTAATTTCAGTAATTATAGACATTTTTCTTGATCATAAACTGATTACTAAATTAATAAACTCTTTGAAGAAAACAAGCTCTTATGAGTAATAGCACATTTCACTATTTATGAAGAGCTGATCTTCTGAAAGTAAAGAAATAGGATAATCAGTAAAAACATATCATCACTCAACCACGGATTAATTATGATTTTTTAAAGAAATTGAAAGACATCCACACTATGCACAAAAGAAAATTAACCAGGAATTTAATGAGAAAATCCTACTGCTAAATTCTGGATGACAGAAAAAAGCCTCAGCTGCAGATTTACAAATAAAGAATGCTCCTTAACTAAGGGCATGTTCCTGGGCAAAGAATTGCGGGTAATTGCTATTGATGAGAGGAAAAAAACTTGGGTCATCTGATTACATTATAAAAGCCTACAAAATTTAAATGTGAAAATCAACCAAGTGACTAAGACTAAGAAACTAATTTCTGCAAATCCCAAAAACATCATTGAACCATGACTGAAGGATCATCATCGCACTCTACTATTTATATATAATTCATATTGTGTTTCTACATAGACAGCTCCATGGTAGAAATTTTCAAATTGTTATTCCAAAATGTTGTTCTCTCACTTCATATTTCAAGTACTGAAGAATTTTACTGTTCTTTTTAAAGAAAGGAGTTCACTATTACCTAAAACTGCAGCCTCAAATGCTTTCTGATTTCTAAGGTAAACTTTTGGCAGAAGTGATCAGGGAATTGTCTGTTAGGGGTGTCTATAGTAATAAACTGAGCATGCCCAGCAATTTCACTCTTTATCACTGAGGTTGAAGCATGTACTGAGTCCGTATGACTTAGTTTAGGAAGCCCTTCAAAACAGCTGAACTTCGGGCAGTCTTCTTTTAGGATTGATCTCATGCAGCCCAAATTTCTGTAGAAAAGTGCTAGTTGAAATAAATCAAAGTAATAGCATGGACTATTCTAGCAATTTCACTGGACAAGAAACAGAGTTGCTGCACCAGAAGACTTTTCTTGGCATGGTTTGTTTCTCTGGTCTGGATGAAATCCATCAATCTTTGACCCACAACCTCACTGTGACATCTGTTTCTTCCTTTTAAATTGGACAAAGTGAAGTAGTTTAGTAGGGCAAGCCATCATATTCAAGTAGCTTTAAATTTACTCTCCTGTCATACTTATTCTGAGGAAGTTCTCTGATTCAGACAGAGAAAGTCATGGCTTTCAGTGTCTAACCATTTCTACCAATAGGTCTTCAGCATTTGTTGTTCGCTGACAGAATAGCATGGAAATATTTTATTGCCACGTACTATGTGTTTTGTTCTTTAAAACTGTCATCCCCTTGACAAAGAAGTTTTCCCTCCTGCAAACTGGAATGAGTAGATAAGAGATGATGCTCACTTTGATGCATTTTAGGGCTTAATCTACTCACTAAGGGTGTTGGCAGGCTTCAGAACTTTCCCTGCGTTCAGCCCCTTTGCCATGAACAGTTTCATCCTCCAGCTTAGAGCATGCCTTACAGATTCTGGACTCTCAGGAGATAGCAACAGAAACTCATAATTCAAATGTCCTGACTGACTCAAGGTGTCCAGGATTTTTGCCTTTCCTAGATGGGGGCTATTCAGGGAAAGATGAAATGTAGAATTCAAACTGCTAAACCAAAATTTCTTCTGGAAGAAACCTTAATGTCCACTGAAGCAAAAAACCTCCATTTACTCTCACTGCTGAGTTTGAAATAGAGATATTTTGACTGAGTCAATAAACCTCACATTAGAATTTCACTGGTTTTACAGAATTTGATTTTTTTTCCTTTGGTGTCACAAACTTCATCACTAAATTCCTGGGGCTCAGCACAGGAACTGGGTGCTACACAGGCCTCAGCAGGCAGAGAGACCTACTAGCTCCTCCAGCCACACAGCACTTTTGCTCCAGAACTCCTGCAAACTGCCTGAAGTACAACTCATTATGCTCAGTGGGACCTCTTGGTTCTGATAGGGGTTCTCTGGGAGGAAAATTAGCTGATGGAGTATTGTAAAGACTCATTTTTATATACTTATTTAAATATAGTTGAGAAATTTTTAATGCAACATGTTTTTCACATTGGTAAGTATTTAAGTTCATCATAACTTTCCTCATAAAAAATAAGAATCTATTGAAAATCCCAATTGATTTATTTCAAGTGTGTACTTGCTTTCAAATGTAAGCTGGATGAACTGATGAATTTTTCATGAAATAAATTCAACCATCTTAATTACTTTTAGCATAATTTTTACTGGAAGATTTCCTTTGAGTATAAAAGTTTCTGTTAATTGTCTTCATTAGTAGAACGTAACTTCAGCTGCAAAACTTTTACTTGTCAATACATAGCATTAAGAACTTTAATAAGCTACTTGCAATTTTAATAGAACTGGGGTAATTAATCATGTCTAATGATAAACATTTCCTATCAGTAGAAATAAAAAAATCAAAGTATTTCATGATATTAATGTAAAGAAATTAAATAAGTTACCTTTATTAAATTGTACTAAGACACCAAGTATTTCTTAAAATGTTTTATTGATTTGATTACAACAACAGTGCAAACATTAACAGCCTAATGGTCTTTAGAGTATAGCAAAACAGTATTACAGGTTGTCTAGACATTTTCATTGTTCAGCTTACTATAAGAAGATTGCTGTCATAAGGGCCAGAACTTAATGATACCAGTTGGTTATGTGGCAAAGACTAGAGTCAAAAGTCAGTCTCGTGTTCCTTGTGACTGCAAAACTTTGGCAAGAAAACTATCTGCTGTTTCCAGCTAGCAGAATCCAACTGACATTGCTTGTCCTAGACTGGTGATTTATGAGACAATAATTGAGTGTCATAGCAGCCTTACATTCTACAACAGCACTTTCTGTGAAAAATGGAAGTTAAACAGCTGTAATGAGACAAGCTTCAGAAGTACAGGGTCTATTTTATTTTTTTATCAGAGTAAAAAAGAAGTGCAGTTTTCATTAATCCTGACTGGAACACATGGTTTTATTGCTATACACTGTGAATAATACATTCAGTGAAGATCTGAAATATATCTGCTACTTAGGGATTTGAAAACAGCTCCATCTGATATCCTGAGATTCAATTGCTGTATTTGGTGCCTTGCAAATCTCTTGCATGCATTTGTGGAATATATAAGGCAGTTAAAAAATTGAGATCTGATCCTTCAAAGGTACACCCATAGAGTTACCTTTGTAGATGTCAAGCCTGGGAGAATAATCCCTCTATGCTTAAAGTGTGACTGTATACAAATTTTAGACTAACATTTTTGTACAGGTTTTAATATATTGACCAGAGCCCATGTGAGTGGAGTTACTTTAGTTTAGTGTAGAGAAAAATGTTTTGCATTATAACTATTTATATCTAGAAACAGACACTTTGATGAAGCCAGAAAGATTTAAGTATAAACATTTGATTTTAAAGGGTGTTTTTTTTCCCCCCAGCAGAAAACTGCTTTCTTAGTTCAGCAGGTGGGACCAGTTATCACTGTGTGGAGGGGACCAGTTATCACTGTGTGGAGGTGATCAAAGCTGTGTATTCTACCCCCTCTATTCATTCCCCAAGGACAATGGACCATTAGCAGCAGCTTCCCAGGGAGTCATTAGCACCTTCACACACAGCGGGGGAAGGGGGGGGGGGGGGGGCGCGGGGGGGCGTGGCTGCTAATGGGCCATCAACAGTTCAGGGATACTCCATGACTCCCAGAGTTAATCACCCATTGTGTGAGTCCCTGCCCTGGGGGAGGGACTGGGTGCTCCCTGAGGGTACATAAGTGGTGGGTAAGAAGACCTTGGGAACCACTTGTTGGCTCCAGAGGAGCAGCAGGACCTCGACAGGAGGAGACCACCACTCTCGATCACACTACAGTCCTCACCTGCACCAACAGGTTTTTCAATTCCTTTTGCTTTGGACTTGGGGAGAACCATGCAGGTCCCAGCACAAGGGCTGACAAACCCCTTTGAGTTTGTGCTCTAGGACACTGGGTTATACTGTTGGGTTTTCTGAGTTAGAACCAATTTCTCCTGTTGCCATTGTATTTATTGTAATATTATTATTAAATTGTAGCTCTGACTTATAATCTCTCTCATGTTGAGTTCATTTCTCCTGCTGGTTTACCTTTAAACCAGCACAGCTGACTGAATACTATTCAGCACCCTGATAATCCTTTCAAAATATTCCAGTGTGTTAGTGTTCACAGACTGTTTACCTACACCTCATCTCAAACTGCATACATCATTTCCAAGAAGCTATTGTTTACATTAGAAATCTTCACACAGAAACACACAAAATCTACCAGATCATGTGACAGGTTTGCTATTTCCCAGTGTATCTTTACAAAGTAGGCAGGTTTAGCTATAAATTCCCTAGAGATCAGAGGAGTGTTTAACCCCCTGGAAACAGAGCAAAGGAGGAAAAGATAGCAAATGTTGAAATAAAAAAAAATGGCAGGCTCTATCAGAATCAGTTAGACACTGTATTATGTGGTGGGTAGAAAGAATACCGCTATGTAAATTTTATGTGTGAAATTTTCAAAGAGAGAAAAGAAGGCTTAAAATAGTTATTGCTCTGACAGAGACGTACACATAGGAAGAAGAGGGAAGGAGTGCAGAGGCAAATACCTCCTGATGGAAGCAGAGATCGGGGGAAATCATAACAGCAAATATAACAGGCTATAAACTGTTTGAGTTTCTCAGCCTTGGAATTTCTACTTGCAATAGAGGAAAGGCAGATGCCAGGCTCGTGTCTCTTGGAAGCTTGGGCTTAAAAGAAGAATTTATGGCTGTGAATACAGAAAGTATCTGTGCATGCTTAATCTAGTTTTTAGGGAAAACAGGAGATTCTATGGAAGAATTAATAAAGCTATTAAGAAGTCAAGGTGTTGCTCAGCATAGTGTGGGTTTATATCTCATTTCCTGACTCTGTATTCATATTTATAATCCAGAAACTAGAATATGATTTTGTAGGAAATCTGTCTATCTAGTATTGGAAGGAAGGCCATTTGAAATGAACTTTTTAAAAGTCCTCTCTTCCTTGCAGGTAACAAATAATCCAAAATACCCAATGTGAATAAGCACTGGAATAAACCTTACACACAAGTCCTCTGGTGGATCTAGGAACAGAAAAAGGTCATCATTTCTAGACACCTCTGGAGTGGGTGAAGCCACTGACTGTCATTTTCAGTCCTTTAAAATGTTCCTATATAATCATAATGTTTTTGAACAACTAGGGGCAGGAATTTTCTCCACTGATGCTGTATGGCATTAAGGCAGCGATATTTCTGTAGTGAAAACCAATTCAGGCATTTTTATTTACGTGATATTTATGTGGATACAAAATGAACCCATTATGGTGGCCTGACATAAAAAAAGAATCAAAGGATTTATTTTCTTTCTTCACGGGAGAAAGGATAATGGAAATCTATATTTGCCTTAAAGTCTCATCAGAGCACAGAAATGTTCTTTCATAAAGAAGTTAATAGCTTACACCAAGTGTGCCAGCACAAAAGGCATGCTGGCGGTGGCTGGGACTGTTCTCCCAAAGAGCACTGTATCAAAGCTTCTCTGCACTAGGTTTGGTGAAACACATTTTCTGAGATGCTCACTTGGTATGATCCTCCTACTTCTACATGAGCATGTGAAAAATGGCTTTAGTCTCCTGCCCACCCTTGGCCTAGAACAGGCTGAGGTGACCACCTGGACTGTGGAGCAGGGAAAGCAAGCACCAGAAGCTGGCTTTCCACCACAGTGCTCCAGCTGAAAGGAAATACATGGTGTGCACTTTCCCCTAAGTGCTTCTTTTGATCAGTAGAGACGTTTTGACACAGCCTGCTTTTGAGAATTCTGTGCAAAGGGCTTTGTTTAATTCCAGTGTCAAATAATGAAAGACTTCAACATATTGAATGGTGTTAGAAAATGAGCTATTCAAAACTCTAGTCATGCTTTTGTCATTCCACTTTGACCTGTTTCATTCAGATTAAATTATTTTGAACACATACTTCCAGGAGAGCAGAAACATATAATAAATACTTCAAAAAATATGGTGTCTTACTCAGAATCATTATGCCATATACTGCTTCCAATTTCCATGGTTAATTTTACATGTTTTATTTCCTTGTGGTATTAGTTACATTAAATCTAAAGACAATATTAGAAAAAAATAACCTTAACTCTGGTGACAGCAACTAAGACCTCTGACCTACCCAAATATTTTCTCAAAGCATTGAAAAGTCTTTTTTTGGTCCCTCGCAATGCTGAGATCTTAACCTGACCTAATTATAGAACTTGGCATGTGTCAGCCAACATATACTATAATTATTTATTTATGTGCTTAGTTATACTTAATTTTCCTTTCCTTCACATCTTAAAGTTCTGTCTATCATCTAGTCCAAACAAGCACAGATCTCTTAAAATCCTTTCTTACCTCTGATCTTTTTCATGACCTTGTCCAATTACTTGTCCGGTAAATGCTTTGTTTAAAAGTCTGAAGGACTACAGTACCTACTTACCACAGTGAGCTAACACTTACATCGCTTGTACAGAGTATTAGCCTTCCATACTTAATAGACAGTGTATAAATGCTATCAATGTCTCTGTAGAATAGCCCTTTGAGGGAATTTTTTCAATAGACTTTGGAAGCATCTTATGTGTAAACAATACCCATGAAATAATCCTAGAATGCTAAGAAGATAATTTAGCATTTAAAAATCTAAACTTTTTATCTATGCTGTGTTATTCCTTTTATCTTAGTTTGTTTTCCTAAATGTTTGTCCACTGAAGTTGCATAATAGACATACTATGAAATGTCTGTTGGAAGAATGAACACTAGAAAATCCCATAGAGTTCTTTTAAAATTGTATATTCTGATGAGAAATTTTGGTTTATAAATCAGATTTGGATTCAAGAGCTTTATATTGTGTCACTATTTGTTTGGTCATGAAATTTCATTTCTTTCTTGGGCAATTCATGTCTCTCTCTAATGACTTGCAAGATGTTTTCCAGAGTCTTTGAGATAGACATACTTTTTTCTCACATATTTTTTGTAATTGTAAGAAGCTTCAGAATTAAATAATTTAGGATCAAATTTTTGTATATTTTATGGTTGTTGTGGGTTTGACTCCAGTATATATTTCACTTGCTTGTTTACATTTCCAGGCTTTTTCTGAGGTTCTAGTGTGGATACTCCTTCTCAGAGCTGACATCTCTTCTGTAATTGCCCATGCTATGATGTTTTACTTTAAGCAAGACAAAAACAAGGGTCCACATGCATGTCTGAAATTTGTCTTATTCTCAGCATTATCCTTCTTAGAAAAATGCATTGTAGGATGCCTTTCCACTATTGCATAACATGATTACTGTCTTCCAAACTATTATCTGTGATTTATTCTTCATATTATAAGTACTCAATATTCAACAATTCAATCAAGCTTAAGTGATTTCTTTAGTTAAGAGTGGTCCTTGAACAGGGAAAAATGAGTTATGGTTATTATAGGAAAATGTATTTGAATAAACCAAACAAGGAATAAGCTCACTAAATTTATTAATTACTTAATGTTAGCACTTCAAAAAACCCCTCAGATCTTAATATGTTAGGAAAAAGAGAAATAGAGGAATTGATATAATGTCATTTTTGGGAACAGCTATGAGAAGTCATCTCACTAATATTCATATTCGTTACTAACTACTGTATATCAAATGCATCACTCACAGTAACCTCAAGCTGCTATAGCCTCTTGATTGCTCTAACTTCATTAACAAAGCAGAATTGAATCCTGTTTCCTTGCTCTTAATGCTCGCATGTCTTTCTCTTCATGTAAATGAAGTATATATTTTCATCTCCCTTTTGAACTACAGCTTCACAATATTTCATCTATGAAAACACATGAAGTTCCTTTTATCTCAAACAAGGTCTCAATTGACTTACAGCCTTACGCCCTACACACTGTTTTCTAGGATTTCTTATCCTATTTCTTGGCTAATAAAGGCAATTCACCAACTAATTCCTAGTAAAAGATTGACTTTTGCTTTCTTGAATAAGCAATAGTTCATCACTGCCACCATTTTAATCAAGTCTTCAAAAGAAAAGAAACCAACTCATTCCTTCACAAACAATACTTTATCACAGGGCTCAGTTTGTAGGGATAGACACATGCTGTATGACAATTAAGATTAAAGAAAAAGGTCCCTGAAGAAAGAATACTGACGCTTTACCTTTCCATATAGCAGTATGTGCTCTTTTTCTGACAAAGTAGGTTTGAACACGTTTATTTTGTTATATGATCATTATATTGAATTCTAAGTGAAGAAACTCATTTATATTTTCAAAGGGATTTATATCATTAGAGTTGCTCCTTTCCATTAAGAAACTGTTCTCATCTACTTAAAAAAATTGCATTTGGATGACATTTAAAGTCACTGAGTCAACGAAGCCAATTTTTTTCCTTTTCCTGAGAATGAAAATTCTGCTATTTTTTCTATCAGAAACTTTAAAGTTTTTTCTGTTTTCATAAAAACTTTAGCCAATAAGACTTAGGTCTGAATTACAACTTGACATAATAGGTTATTAGTGTCACACTAACACCAAGATATTTGAATGGCAACACTTTAAAGCACTTTTAGTTTGATCTGCTCAGGTTACCTGAAATAACACCCAAAATCCTTTTATTGAGACTGAGGGAGAAAATGTTTCCTAACTGGTAGGTATGAGGAAAGTGGCACAGAACTTCCACAGACACTATCCTAAAAGGTCAGGTTTTAGCATTTATGGTCATTTACCATCTGTGGAATTAAATCCTAGCCAAATGCCTTCCAGGTGCTCAGGTTCACACTTGTAAAAGCTTCTGTTTAACGTTCAAGCACTTGAGTCCTCACTTGTTAAACCATTTGAACAGTGACACTCAGCTTTTTGCACACACTCAACCATCCATTGCCTTCTTTCTGTGATTATAGCCCCCCTGGGACTCTTGCAGCACACTGGGCCAGGTGAAACCTTATGGAGCAGGGCTCCCCTTCTCCTTCCTGCCCTACTGTCCATTAGACCTATGACCCTGGAGGTCTACTTCATCCCGTCTCCTGGGAAGGACCAAAGTCTGTAACTCCACCTTCCTCAGGATTGTTTCTACCACAAGGTCTACTGAGACTGTAATGCACCTTTTGATTGAATTGTTTGAATCTGTTCATAAAGTACAAATCTTCAGCTCATTGGTCATGGCAGTTTTTGGAGGGAAGAGGCATTGCTTCAGCTAAAAATTTCAAGAAATGTAACACCAGTATCAAAGATGTCTTAGTCTTCTTCACTGGGAAAGAACAAAGCAAACATGTACAGAGCATTAAATTAGGATGTCATTGCACACAGAATGAAAATCATGCCAGTGTCACTTGGAATGCAAGTCCCTTAAATCACTTGTTAACAAACTTTTTTTCTAATCACAAACTGCAAATCTAGCTACAGCTTAGGAGAGAAGACTTTCTCATTCCTTTTTCCTCACCTCTATCCCCCTACTGTTGAATTTTGTTGGGTTGAAATGCTAGGATTTTCTAGACTGATTCCCTTATGTTATTGTTGAAGAAATGTTCTCTCCTCTGCTGTCCAATAGTGTTTCTCCAGCAGTCCTATCTTTTTATAAGCAACCATGTATTTAACTGCTAAAAGATAAGTCTGCTGAAGAAACTTTATTGTGATTCAAAAGGATGAGGAACTGCATGCTTGTTTTTGTTTTTCACTTCTCTTAAATGCCAAGCAACATCAAGCAGTGGATAGGCAAAGATGTTATCACTTATGCATCTTGCTTTTCCTGCATTTAACTGGATATTGCATTTGACATCTTCAGTTATTTTAGATTTAAATGTATACTTAAACTTAGGATATTTATAAATATTATTATATTAATAAGTGAGTCACAGAATCCACAGATAAGTTGCTAAGCAAAATAATCTCTCTTGCTATTGGACCGTGATTATAAAATAGATATGCCCACAAAGTTGTCTTACAATTACAAGTGAGATTATGGCATGGATGGGAGGGAGACAGAACTCAGTATGTATACCATCCACTGTGAATTCTCTGAGATTACTGAAAACAGAAAGCATGAATAAACTACTCTCAAAGCTAGTACCAAGATACTTGGCACCCTTTCAGACAACCATCTGAATATCCCCAACAACCATGTCCAGTCCCTGCCATCGCTGGTTTGGACGTGGGTCTTCCTACCTGTTTGAAACAATGAAGCAATGAACAATGAACAATATATGGCATTATTATAGTCTAAAAAGTGAGCTTGATGAATAGCAAGAGAGCTAGATGAAAGACTATGGGAAAAACTGAGCTTTGAAAACTATGTGATTACAAGAACCTTGTTATTGGCTACAGTAATTGTTTGTATGTCAAAAGACTCTGTATACCAAAACCAGACTTTAATTTTCCAACAAATTGCCTGTACCTACTCTGTCATATACATACACTCACACAGACATAAACATGTTTTGCATATACATATTTCTCTAGAGTAAAACACAAATGTTTATTTAAACAGAAAGGAAACTGGAAAGGTACAAGATTTTTTTTTCCCCTTTAAAACAGTTTATTTCAGTTTTGCACCATTTGCCATTTGTGAGAGGCAGAAAAGTTGAAAAACTAAATCTACTTACAATTCCACCATATTTTCACACTTCAAACTAACCATTAGGGACAAAAAGGTGTAGACCATGGGCAGGAATAAATGACTTGCTCATTAACAGCCAATGTACTTATTAAAAGGCATTTCAAGAAATCAAAATTATCTTCAGAATCTCTGATCAATTTTTTATTTTTTCTTCCTCCAAAGGAGGATGAAAATCAGTGACAGAGGAAGAATAGACTGGCAGAGTAGTGAAACTTTTGTCAAAATCTGACCTAAGTGAGAAAAGCAAGAAAAAGATGACAACCCAACCTGACCCTAATTCCAAAGGCAAAGCAGAAGCCTTGTTGGATAATAAATCTTTCAGAGAATCACAGAATGTTAAGGTTGAAAGAGACCTCTGGAGATCATCTAATTGTGAACCCCCATCAAGGCAGGGTCACCCAGAGTAGGTTACACGGGTACATGCCCAGGTGGGTTTGGAATGTCTCCAGAGAGGGAGACTCCACAACCTCCCTGAGCAGTCTGTCCCAGTACTCTGCCAACCTCAGTGTAAAGTTTTTCCTCATGTTGAGGTGGAACTTCTTGTATTTTACTTTATGGCCATTGCTCCTCATCCTGTCACTGGTCACCCCTGAAAAGATCTTGCACTATCCTCTTGACACCTGCCTTTGAGGTATTTAGATGCCTTACCTTTCCAAACTTCATCAAAAGAGCAATATATTTTGTCATGGAGGATCATCATTGCTAGGTGAAGATGACAGATTTTATGCAGAACAAAAAAAGGTTATAATGCCATTTGTATCCCATAAATAGTGGGTTTATGGAAATTTATTAATAATTTGGGATTTGAGAACAGCTGCAGCTTTCTCTATTACCTCACAGGTATGTCTAAGCCCATATTAGAGTTAGCTTCTTTCTACATAGCTGACTTTTGAAGGACAAAAACCTCTGTACAGAAGATCAAGTTATAATCCTAATTAAATGAAGATTTATTTTCCCTGAGTTTTCCATAAGGAAATTGCAACAGAGAAAAGAAGATTGTCTTGTTGGGTTGAGTAACACGAAACTAATGTAATTCCATGTGAGATACAAGAAGAACAGAGCTCTAGAAATTAGGTTAACTAAATAACCTCTACCTCAGAGTATTAATCAAAAAATATTAATAGCATCTGTCTGACTGGTCATGGGACTAGACGGCCATAATCGCCCAAAGGTAACCTTGAAAAATTTTTATAGCTAGTGATTTAGAAAGACTCCTAATCTCAGATCTAAACCTCTTATTTATACAAAGCCATTTAGAGTTCTCCCATTGTTGTACATAAATACCCACCCCCTGTTTTCTTTATAGCAAACTCTCGGATATTAGAAAAATATTATGTTCCCCTTCCTGGACTAACCATGTCTTTTTACTTTTCTTCTTAGGTCACACATTTTAAAACGTCTATATTTGGTTTCATCTAAAAGCATCAATGACAACTGTAGAAGTACAGAAGAAGGGGGGAACTCTAAGCCCAGAAACAGATGATTAAAGGGCTGACGGAAAGCCCTTGGGCCTGACTGAAGCAAAAAGTCATCTTTAAACTTGCTAATAAAGATAAGGACTGATGACCTAACTCTGGAACATTTTGATAAATGACAGCAAAAAAGCCCCAACAGAGTGAGGGTACTACCTATAGGAATAGCTTAGTCTACAAAGAGAATATGAGGCATAATAAACACACAGGACTTCAGTCTGGTATTTTATGAGTTAGTTGACTTTGGCAGTTACAGGGAAAAAACCATACGAAATGAAACAATACAACGTATAAAATCATGGCTATAAGGTCTAACAACATCATAAATTCTCGTCTTGCTGGCTGGAGTTAGATGAATAGAAAGCCATCAAAATAAAAGTGATCCTGGGATGTCTCATTGAAATACATTTAGGGACAACTGGGAAACATTAATGTCACTGTAAAGACATTGTAACTCTGCACCTGCTCAGGTTTGTACAGCACAACATAGTCCCTGTGGGTGGGCAGTTCCCTCAGGTATATCAGTCAAGGAGAGACCTAATCATTCCTATTTCAATGGTTTAGTTCCCCCATATGTGTTATGCACCAATGTTAAGCAGTTGCCTTACTTCCTGAGCACATTCTTCTTTTAAAATCCTGGTGTTTTTTCATACAGAAGAGGCAGATAATTTCATTTGTTTTGATGCCGAAGGGTTTTTTTATTTTTCAATTTTCATATTTTGTAGATTTTAGGAACACAGTAAATGTAATGCTGTAGATTTTAGTGAATTAATATTTAGCAGCTTATAGTATAAAGTCCTATCTCTACCCCTGCTCCAGAACAGGTAGCTGAGATCTGCCAGCTATTTAGTCTCTTCCTCAAGGTACCTGATTAAAGCATATCAGAAGAGAACATAAACATGGAGCAATGTGACCCAAAGCCCTGGAGAGCGTCCAGAGAACCTTTGTGTGCTGAAGAAGAGGAGGTGAATGAAGACAGAGGGTCCCAACAACCCCAGCCCCAATTCAACAGAGGTGGGAACTGGGAGGGGGCAGAGGTGAAACTGGACATGTGGACAGTAGTGATTGGATAGGTTATATTATAAAAGCTATAGAACTTAGAGCTTACATGCGCACGTGCGTCGATGTATTCTTGGATGAGCAGGGTTGCTCATTAAAGTGCCTGCCCATTATCTTATCTCCTACAAAACTTGGCTCGGAGTCTTTTTTACAGACTTTTACGCAACAGTTTCTCCAGCTGTTGGAGGGACTCTTCTCCCCAACAGCAGAGAACCAGTCAGGGATAAACAACATATGTCTCTTGGGAATATCTTCTTCAGGCAAAATTCAATATATAGGATAATATCCTATAACTGAAAGTGTTGGGACAGTACGCTCAGATCTGGGATTGCCTTCTTGTCCTGAACAACCAAACTGCAGCATATCTTTGTCTCTCAGGAGATCTATAGAAGTTAATTGGGAAGTAGATTGTAATAGGTCTATTAACCTCCTGATTACAAAGGTAAATAGCATCTTTTGTTTCCTTGATTACTTAATTTTAAACAAGGAAAAAATTGTTAGATGTCTGATCTGCAGATTCAGTCTTTTATATAAAATGTGGAGTGGTTTATGCAATAATGATACAGTAATTAAAAATATGGAAATAACTTTATTACAAACTCAGTTTTTCTAAGTCAGATGAAAAACATAATGCAACAACTAGATGTGTTTGGACCCTCCAGGGTAAACACTCTGAAAAAATAATTGGTCTCTTTCAACTGCAGCTAAAACCGAGGCAAATAGTAATGTCCAGGGTAATTATGAGTGGGTTAGTCATCCAAAAACACCTCTGGCAATCAGAGCTGAATTTCCCAAGAAATAATTTGAAGATCCCTTGGCTCCCTCCTTCTAGCTGGGAAAGCAACAGCTCTATTTGTTCAGACATCTTGGGAGATCCACTGGGAAGTGAATAGGAGCTACTGCAGCTTCCAGTGCTAGAAAAATTATGGAGACTACTTGATCTTTCCCAAGGATGAACCTGGTAGCTATTTTTATTCACTTCCAGTCACTACTTCGGAGCAATTCAGCACCGAGTCCCTTCCCGGCTCTACCTGTAAACACAGGGCCCTCCCCAGCCACGTCCCTGCCTGCCTTCCACAAGACACATGATTTGACCTATACCAAGCTTAGTTTGAGTTCAGTGACCATTTAAACAAAGTCCAAAGTGACCCCTTAAACAAAGTTCATGCTCTGGTGTATTGTATATTCTTGTCTAGAGTTAAAAATGGTTCTTTGTGACAGGTTAATAAAACATTTACACTAAGTTAATTACACTCATCTCAGTGCCAAACCCCTACCTCATTAAACAGCCAAGATTATTCACACAGAAAGTGCATTTCAGCTTCAGCTGCAGAATACCAGAAGGCTGGGTATACAAAACTTAGGATGAAAAGACTCATAAATCACAGGAAAATAAACCTCTGGGAAATCATTAATATTTAACCACATGTCTTCTCTTTTTTCCCCTTTGCCTCGATAAATCTTATACACAAAAAAAAAAGAGAACTATTTAAATATTTTAACTCATTTTCAATTTATTATCATAACAATGGCTAAAGCTTAAACAGCTGATTAAACTAAATATTTACTGACAGGTTTTATGGTAGGATCAAAACTTACAACAGTGCCTGATGATTTCAAGGCATCAACAGGAAAAAAAAATTAAAATTTTTAATTTTCTTGTTTTACATGCTCACATAAATATATTGCATTTAAATATAAAGTGTCACATTCTGAAAGATTGATATGAAGATTTTTCAGAAAACCTATTACTCAGGAATATCAGCTTCTCACTCTAATTTTAAATGGCTCACAGAATAAAATTTTCTCAAGCTCCTCAGCTACCACTTGTTCTGGCTGCAAGAAACAATTACAATTACAACAATTACAAGTTGTTATGGGTTCACCTAGGTGGGCCTAAATTTGGGCTCTGAAGTCTGGACTAGGCCGAAGCTGTCAGCTGACTTGAGCTGGGCTGAGCTAACAGCTGACCTCTTCTAGCCAGTAATTCTGTATTCCATACCACATTATGACATCATCTCCAGGGAAGTAGGAACCAGTGTGGGAGTGGTTAAGGCAGTCACTTCTCAGCCCTCCTCTTGGGAGGACGCACGATGCTGTCCCAGGGGGAATGGAGAGGACCAGGCCCACCACTGGCTCACAGCGTATCTCAGAAAAGTAAAATGTGTTGTTCTGGGTCTCTCCTTTCTGCTTGAGTTTGTCTCCCTGGGGAATAAGGTTTTTCTTAAGTAATGTGTAGTTAAGACAGTAGAATTTGTGTGTTCATTAAGAAGTTGAGGTGGGGAACTTGTTGTTGCAGACTTGTGTGAGTGTATATTTGTACTCTCTTCTAATTGTCTCTTTCTTTCTGTGAAAAATATATGTAGTTTTAGTATAAATGCGATTTGAAGTTTTTTTTTCCTTTCCCCTCTCTTTTCCTCCCTTTCCCTGGTGTTAGGAGGGAGGCTTTTCTCTCTGTGCTTGGAAGGGGGGGGGTGGAGGGGGCTGGCAGTTGGTTGTCTCAAACCAAGACACAAGTACTGTTTAACCATTTATGGAAATGATGGTTTGAAACAGTCAATAAATGCTTTTTAAACATATTACATGTAAGTAGACCTGGGTATCTGTATGGAACATCTTCAACTAAAATGTGCTGTTGAAGACAGTAGCACTGACCACTTCTGGAAAACAACACTGGCAAATTCTAAGACAACTTCAGAACCCACTTGACTAGTAAGCCAGTTGACTCCTCTGTTAGACTTGAACATCTGAGTCCAGCTTTGCAGACTATGCTTTTAAATTCGTGATACATAGCTGAAACTTTTGATTCTGAGTCCCAAATTACCCATCTCTAATACCTGCTTGTTGTATATCCAACTCTTGAGGTTGTTAGGTTCATCATAAGTTCCTGGATCTGGCTTCAAACATTCACATTTTACAGCAGACTTTAAAAGAATGATAAGAGGAAGTAACAGATCTTCTCTGGGGATCTGAACCTGCACCACTCCTGGAAAGCCTTCCTGCTAACATACTAACTTTCCCACAATGCTTCAAGCCTAACCATTCCTATTTGTTGAGACTGAAAAGAACATATTTCTGAAGTTGGAATCATCAGCAAGCAAAAATAGTCCCAATAACAATTTTCTCTATGAGAGGAACACATCAAAAGAAGGACATTAGCTTTGTACTCTCCTAAAAGATAAATCTTTATCAGTACGATGTTCATGAACAAGGTTAGTGTAGTCAGAAAAAACTGACTTCTGATGTCTGCTGAGCAGGTGTGGCCTTGTGTGCACAGATGTCAAAAGTGTGTGTCAGCTGCAGATATCCTGAGAACTCACTGGGACACAGCAATAAGCATCATACATTAGTTTCTTGAGATTAATTTATCATTCGTTTCTGGAAAATGTTTCAAAAGACATCCCTGATGACCACAGAAATGGCTCTTATGTTTCTGAAAACACAAAATTCTTAATCTAAAATAATAAAACTGGATCTTAGAAAAAGTTTAAAACGTTATGCACCAGAAGTTCATTTTCACATATTTTGTTACTTCATGCAGAGAGCACTAAAACTGCAAAGAATGTCCATATGTTTTCTCTTAACAATTTCCCCTTAGATGATTAATAATTCAATGGAGAAAAAAATGTTAGTATCTTCTCTGTCATTCATATGAACACAAGTATTTTCATGAAGTCATAGAACCATAAAATGATCTGGTTTGGAGAGGACCTTAAAAGGACCTTTGAAACCCCCCTGACATGAGCAGGAACACTTCCCACTGGATGAGAGAATACACAAACCAGGTTGCTCAGAGCTCCACCCAACCTGACCTAGAACTCTTCCAGGAATGGAGCATCCACCACTTCTTCGGACAACCTGTTCCTGTGCCTCACCACCTTCACAATAAAGAATTTGTTCCTAGTATCTCAGCCAAACCTACAGTCAGTTTGAAGCCGTTACCTCTTGTCCTGTTACTACATACTCTTGTAAAAAAGTCCCTCTCCATCTTTCTTGTAGGCTCCCTTCAATGTACTGGAAAGGCACTATTTGGTCATCCTGAAGCTTTTACTTCTTCAGGCTGAGTAGTCCCAACGCTCTTAGGCTTTCTCGTAAGAGAAGTGCTTCATCCAGCCATCTTGGTGGCTCTCCTATGGACTTGCTCCAGCAGGCTGATGTCATTCCTGTACTGAGGACCCCAGAATTGGATGTAGCACTCCAGGAGGGGGTCTCTTTTTTTCCTAACACAAAGTAGTTTTGAGGTTTTTTTAAATTTTTTGTCTACTTTTTAAAATGCTTCTTAAAAATGAAAAAACACATGATTGAATTATTTTCAGCAGTATTGTACCCTCTCCAGCCTTGCATTAAGCAGGTGTGAATAAAGATTAAAATTATCTAAGAAGGTTCTTTTACATGCGAAATTATTAAGCATATATATTACACATCTACACAAAGCAGGTTGTGTCTCACTCAGTCTTGAGGCAATAAGCTCAGTCATTCTTGTTTTTAAAGATAATGAATATCAAAATAATGCAGGGGTTTTGTATTCCCAGATATTTTAAAGAAGGACAGAAAGTCTTGTTCAATTTTATTTGAATCAATGATCTGAAACTAGTCATTAGCTCAGAACATAGCATTAAATAGCTGAGACAAATTTTGAGTAAAATATTCCAAAGAGAATAAAAAAAAACAAACAGGAGGTTCTTTTGTTTGTGTTTTTGTTTGCTTATTTTTTTGTCGATGTTGTTAGTTAGGATGTTGGTTTGCTTGGTTTGGTTTGGGTTTGTATTTCCTCTAGTTCATCTTTTATGAGTAAAAATACACTTTATTTTTTCTATTCAGGAATGAGTTTTAGGTCACAGCAGAGTATTACACAGCCTTGACCCCATGTAGCTCACCTGTGGTCTGTCTCTATAAATGTTTTACACCAAAACACAATACAGATAATGAATCAGTATTCTTAAATTCCTTCTTTTCCTCTCCTGAAGATTCTCTTCTCTCAGGAAAATAGTCCTCTTCATACCATGTAGCTCCATGTTAGAGTCTCCTATTACAATGCCAGTGTAAATTTTACAGATATTAACACAATATATATGCCTGAAAACAAATATGTGGATTCTTGATGTTTCCTCCTGTCTTCTACAGTCAAAAATGCTGTCAAGAGGTAGCATGGGCATAGTAATTTCTGTGCTCATGATATTTTCTTAAGGTTCTGAAGTTACTATAATGAATAAATGCTCTTTATTAGCATTTGAGCACTCATGACACCCTAATGTGTAAGAATAATTTAAATGCTCTATGGTTTTTGCCTTAACATGGTGCATGCATGCCTCTCAGACATCTGTACAATGTTGTTGTACACACTGTTATAATTATATATTATATATTAAATAAACAGCAATCAGATGCCAGAGTCCTTGTTGGTTCAGATACCATGTAACTTCTTTTCAATATTTTCACCAATTCATATTTGGACCAGGACATAAAAAACTTGAAATATATCAAGAATTATATCTAGTAAACTGGTCTGCTACTGCTGCAATGAGAGCACATGGTTAAAGTGCCTTTCTTACAAAGTCTCTGTATTTTAACTGGATTTATAGATATTATTGTTGTGTTATTGATTGTCAGATGAAAAATAATTTTATATGCAATTAAGTGTATTTTGCAATTTAAATAAAATTAGTGCATTCAATTTTCTTTAGTGCTTGTTGTCACTGGAGATCCATCTGTTTGCTATTATATGAGAATACAGCATTTGACTTTCTTCTCTTAACTCCAGGGGATGTAGAAGCAAGGAGCTGGTGTAGCACTGTGTGCTGCCTCCCTAGTGCTGACCTGTGAAATCAGCAATATCAAACACCAGTTGCCAGTTAAGGCTTTTTGGTCTTTTTTACATTACCCAGCGTATTCCAAATGCATATCAGGAATCCTGAAGGGCATGGAGCGATACGGTCTAGCAGATTTTTAAATTGCAGTTGCTTCTTTGATGTTACCACATTATCGTCTCACAAAGCAGACACCTCTATAATACTTGAAACCAATACCTCAATATGCTCATGGAAAGAGAATAATTAGGTTCCATCATGTAATAGGTGAGGTAAGGCTAGCACTTGGGCTACAGCACATATTGTCTTTTCTGAGTTAAACAATGTGGCATTTCAAAAGGACATGAATGCTAATCAAGCATCTGGCCCATAAGGACTAGAGGAGAAGCAAATCCTCACCAGCCTGATATGACTGATATTCTAATCTCTCCTAGGCTGTGTTAGTGTAATGAGGTTTCCTTTATTCATGTTAATGCAGCTAACAGAAGACTCCTGTTTGCACCAAGATGCTTTCCAGACACAACTTTCCAAGAGAAGTAATACAGGCATTGTTGTACTTGAGATAAAGCTATGGAGCAGTAGGCAACTGTAATTAAAAAACAAATAGAAAATCTCACTTGAAACTCCAATCTTTCCTCTGTGGAAAGACTCTAGATGAGACTAGAATCTAATTTGACGCTTTGAAATGGATGTAATTTCTTAAAAATCACAGTAAAACATTACATTCTTGTCCTTTTCCAGTAAGAGTTTTATTCTTCACTGAGTCCTGCTCTACAACAGGACAAGTGGCCACTGGTGGGTTTGAGACTTCAAAGTCACAACCCTGTAATAGGGCTTAGAGATACAATTCATTCTCTCACATGTATTAAAACTATTATCTTCCACACTTTATCTTTTACAAAACATTGCCACTCTCTGCTTTAACCAGGAGAGACACTTTTCTATCCCATAGTGTCATGGTCCTTGTAGTAGGAAGCTGAATTTGCCACTGCTTTTGCGCTTGTAAAATGTATGATTTTAATTTGTCTTATTCTTTTCACTAGGACAGAATCTATCTCACCTTCAGTCAGTGGTCTTCTGGGAGCTGAATAAATGCTGTATTAGTCTATGGCATCCCTGTTAGATTTGTTCCATCAAGGATAGAAGCAAAAAAACCTTTGTAGGTTGGTCAAGTTGTTTGAGTTTGCATACACTAAAACTCTTCAGTAAAATGAATAAAATAAAACTCCTTAGTTTTCAGCTGTGCAAATGACAAAGTGAATGAATTTGATTGAGAAGTGCTGCCTTTTTTTTTGGCTAGTTCCAAATGGAGGTAGAGGCCAGCACTAGCTGAGTACACAGTGCATAATCGTCATGGAAAGAAGACGTTGAAGTTCTGTTAGGGAAAGGGGACTTGATTAGGAAAATATAGTTACAGAGCTACAATATTTTGTTGAGGAAAAACTTCAACAAGGAAGTGTTTAGTGAGCAAAAGAGAAGAAAAAAAGAGACAGATCAAGAAGGGATAAAGGAAACTGCTGGCTTGCCACTTGACTCAATTGGTCAAGTAGTGCACATAATTGTGGTCACAGGATTCAACAGTCTGTGCTTAAGAACTGAGGAAAAACATGCCTGTATCACATGTGCTTGAGAAACAAATGAGTTGTTTGTGTGTGTCATCTTTGAGAAGCATCATGCTAAGCTTTGTGCCTGCCAGACACATTAGCATAAAAAGTTTAAAATGAAATATTTTAAGCAGGACAGTTTAAAATAATAATAATAATAATAATAATAATAATAATAATAATAATAATAATAATAATAATAATAATAATAATAATAATAATAATAAACAAAGGGACACACAATTTAGTCAGAAACTCTCTTCCTTTACCTACCATTTGTGTAAATGCTTGTTTAGCAAATTCTATTCTTTATCATATCTAGTTAGGTAATTTAAAGCTTGAAACCATTTTGTTTTCTACAATCCAAAGCATGTAAGCAGTCTGAATGCAAAGATTCTTATATGAATCCTATTAAATCGTAATAAATGCCATGCCACTCTATACGGTAGCATTATCTATGTTTGTAAACACAGTGAAAAGATTGCTACTAGGTGTTTTGCAATGCTATACAACAAAACACAACAATGGAGCGTTGTGAAGATAGCAGTCTACTCATCTGCAATCTGAGTCTCTCAGATTTACGCAGACATAAATGAAGGAGGAATTTGTGCTTGATTCCCTGGATGCAAGAGGTAGGATTTAGAGAAGTGTTATGTGCTAAGGGCAATTATCTAAACCTACTCAGTTCTATACATGTTATAATTTGAGTAGCTCTTCAAGAAAATAGAAAAGCCTGTGTCAATTGCACTTCATATACATGTCTTTCATTCAGCTGTCACAGCTATCTGTCTGATGAAAGGTCCACCTGGAGCTCTATTACATATTTCATTCATATTACTAAAGAAAAAATTCTACACTAAATGGAATATTTCTTTGTAGCAGAGTCCAAATCACTGTCCCAGTCAATCATGTTTCAAATATGTGCTTTCCACATCTTCTAAATGCAGTGGTTGAAGCACTTTTCTGTAACTTGCTGTCATAATAAAAGTACTCCTTTCTTTAAATGAGTCATCATTAAACATTTTATTAGGTATTTTAGTTAAATTAACTAGATTATTTCTTGTTAACTTCCTGTGTTTCTTAATTTGGTATCATCAAGTTTAAGGAACACCTCTTCCTCTGCCCAAGGTCTTAGCCAGGCACAAAAACCATAATGTGTTTCAGTGACAGATCTGTTTGCTAATTATTTTATTATTTCTGAATCACAATTTTCAACAAAGTATGATGAAAAAATGATTCTAAGGGGATTTTCAATTACCAAGTTGAAAATCAATGTTCCTATCATTCTGTGAAAGATTTGAGTCCCTCATTGAAGAACTTTTCCCTTTCTGTTTGTGTATGCAATTGTCTACATGTATGCACCTCACTTTCAGTCTTAGAAGTCTTCTCTTGAAGAAGTGATTTTGCTGTTCTTGCAAAAATTCATTAGTAATCTCTGCTATGACTTTATCACAGTGTATAGTCCTCACTTAATTGCTCAAGACAGTTTCTCACACATGGTTCTTCTTAGTAAGTAAATAAACCTTCTGTTACTCAATCAATTATCCCAGCCATAATTCTCTCAGCTAATTCTTCCCCCACTATTTGAAATTCTGAATTTTCTTTCAAACTCCCACACCATAACTTAAAACCATTAAGTATGTCTTATTGCGTTACTCTTTTCTAAAAAGGGTATTGTACTTTTTATAGTTTTTAAGGATGCCATCTTAACTAAATGAATTAATAAAATTATCATTCAAAATACTGTAATCTAACTGTTATGGATACACAAACATGCTTTAAAATGAATGAGAACTGCATACTGTGGATATGATCCATTCCAGTGTTCAGTACTGACCACTTGTACACTGGAGCACAGTAAAGAACTCTTTGAGAAAAGCACCCTATCCCTATATTATTCTGCTGTTTTTTATAAAGTCTCTGTGAAAGAAATAAACCTCTAGTACCTTAAAGTATTCCAGTGTTATCAATACGACCATTTTAAAAATTTAGTTAAAGAGAGAATGTGTCCTGCCAGCTTTCTCCATTTCTTTTTCTATAAAATGACTATGATATTAGAGATTTTTTTAAAATATTCCATTTATCTCTCAGTTGAGTAAATATTAATTTTTTTCTGCAATAGACAAATGAACTATTTTTTTTTCTTGTTCTGGGACCAGTGCAATTTGTCATGTTTACTGCTTTGTTTTGAATTTACTATTTTGCAGCAAAGAGTTGTCCTTACTCAGCAAAATTTGGTAACTGTGAATATCGTAAAATACTGAAAATTGGCAAATTATTTTTCTCAATTTTTGGTTTCATTGCTATTAATTTCATATGAACTGATTTTTGCACAAGTAATATTTCACAGCATTATTTGACTAACCCAAATTAAATAAATTATATAGTCCATGCACTCTCCTGAAGCCAGGACTTTTACAAAAATTGAATCAGCATTTTGCTTGAAAACATAACTCTAGTTTTGGTAAAGAAAAATAATATATATGTACTTTCCCAGTCACCAGTTTATAACATGCAGAAACAGTATAATTGAAATTATCTTTCAAGCAAAGTGGCTGGAAGGAACTCTAGCAGTTAGATTCTCAGTATCATCTTCCAACATGAAATTAAGCACTTCAGAATAGCACTTCAGTCAGGAGAGAAATGGGAATAGCAGATTTTACTTTGCAATGTCCCTCCTACAAAAAAATTACAGCCTAAATTCAGAGATGCTAAGACAAAGAATTTGTTCCCACTCCCACTTAAACAACAGTAAGACAAACTAAATGTCTCAGTCATATCATACCAGAAGACTGCTGAAAACCTTGAACTACAATGCAGAGTTTCTGAGCCCTGCTTTGGTTTTGACAATGCTACCAAACTTTGAGAAGTGTTTCACAAGTGCCATGTGGAAAACTGGAACCATTTTGTCATCAAGAGTGTTCCTGAGCATTTTGGATTCATGCTAAGTTATCTGAGTTTGACTATTCTTAACATGTTTGTGTCATAAAGGACTTGCTTCATATTTCTGAGTCATCTGAGTCTTTTTCTGTAGTATCAAGGAGTATGTATTGTTTCCTAAGTAATATTTTTATTTATCTTTAACTTCTGTTTTCTGCAGACATTCTCTCAGTAATTGCTCTGTGGTGCTTTAATAACTTACAGTTGTTCACTATAAATCAATCAGCTAGTCATTCTGTGTTCTTGAATTCCTTCCCAAGTACATTTTTGGCAGCCGACTATACCAATAATTTCAGACACTCTATCTCTGAGTTCCCTTTTGCCAAATCTGTCCAGTCTAGTTGATTTTTTCACTTGGCATTACTATTACTGTTCCTCAAATACCAGTTAAGGTCATATGACATCCTTTTATAAACAAAATAGTTTTGTTTTCTTCAGAAAACTGGCAGACCATCAATTTTTCCCCCTATTCTTCTGGAGTGTGACATTCAGCTTCCTCCTCTGTAGCTGTCTTTCAGTTTTCCTCCTCCTGCTATGGTTGTATGTCTCATTTCCTACAGCAGTTGTTTGATCTCCATTTGAATGCTAACATCTGGAATAGAACTTGTACTGGATAGAGTGCTTTTCATTTAATAGTGAGGGCTTTTTATTTTAATGGCAAAAGAGATTAGCGCTTCCTGATTTTCACCATTTTTTTTGAAACCAGATCCTGTTGTCCAAGAAGCACCTTCCACTACTGCTGTGAGTACCTCAATATTACATGTGGAAGGCATGTTCTTTACTTATTCTTATTTGAGTTACATCAGAAAAATACCATTTAAGAGTTTGGTTCAGCTAAACATCACTGAAACACAGGCAGGTGTCTCATGGAAACTTCGGGAGTCTGATTACATAGAATCATAGAATGGTTTGAGTTGCAAGCGACCTTAAAGATCATCCAGCTTCAACTCATCTGCCACGGGACAGAACACCTTCCACTAGATAGACCAGGTTGATCAAAGCCCTGTCCAGCTCCAGGTGGGGTCTCATGAGAGTGAAGGTGCAGAATCACCATCCCCAACCTCCTGGACATGCTTCTTTTGATGCAGCCCAGGATATGGTTGGCTCTGTGAGCTGAAAGTTCATATTGCTGAATCACAGTGAGCTTCTCATCCACTAAGACCCCTAAGTCCTTCTCCCCAGAGCTGGTCTCAATCCATTCACTGCCCAGGATTGCCCTACCACAAGTGTTGGACCTTGTACTCGGCCTTGTTGAACTTCATGAATTTCACATAGGCCCACCTCTCAAGCTTGTTCAAGTCCCTGTGGATGCCATCCCTTCCCGCCAGCATGTTGACTGAACCGCAGAGCTTGGTGTCAATGGCAAACTTACTGAGGGTGCACTTGATCCCACTGTCTATGTCACTGGCAAAGTCTTTGCTAATTTTGGGAGACCTCAGGATTTTTATGGTTATAATTTTTCTGCATTTCTTTCTCATTTCAAAGGTTACTATGGCTTTTCAGGCTAGGTGTCTGTACTGATGTTTCTGGAGTCAATTTACAGCAATGCACTGAGCATACAGGCGTACACTTGCAAGGATCCATGTACAGCTGGGCCAGAGATCAGTGCTCCCCAAAAGGCATTCCCAAAAGGGAGTCTCGTCTCCTTTTTCCCAGGCAGGCTAAATGGGTGTTCCTCTTGGACTACTTAATGTGTCCACAAGACAAGCTCTGGGAGAGGGCCTGTGCTGCCTGTCAGAAAGCCAGTGAAAATATTCCTGACATGGGGATGTTTTGTGCAAATACCTTTACTAGAACTTTTACAATTTCTGAAACATCTGTTACTGTGTACAGCTGGCAATGAGAAGCTGTATTAGATGAGTGGTTACTCTGATCCAATGTGGCAAGGTTTACATCTGTACTTCGATTATCTTGTCACACTCCAGTGAGTGGGCATGTGCAGCATGATACATACATATTATACAAGCATATTATGCAGTGCTGAGCTGCTGTGGAACTACCTAGATTTTTGTGGAATGAAGGACAAAATTCAAATCACTTCCTAGAAACATGGTAAAGTTGTTTTTACAGACAGAAGGGAAGTTACCATTAATTTCCAAGTTCAGTTTCTTCTCTACTGATCTGGTTTATTTTGATGTATCTTAAGGAGTGTTTCCCATGAGTAGACCTAGTAGTTGGTCTGAGAGGAGAGCACCCACCAGTCACGAAAAGGAAGGCAAGCTCTTTAATAGGCACAGCTATTGTCCAAGCTAGGACACCAAATTACAATTTTAGCAGAGTTGTTTTTTTAAATGTTTATTATGATGATGGTTTGTCTATGGCAGCCTCAAAGCACTTGAAGTATTCACTCCACCTGTCTAAAAATTAATCCATTTACCAGTTGATGAAAGACATCCACATATCTGATGGGATAGCATGGCACCATTCTGGCCGCACATAGAAGTGCAGTGGGAGACTTATGACAAAGTACATGAAGTGCCTCATTTCTTCAAGTTGAACAGAAATGAGGATTAAATTAACTCTCTCAAGTAATCAATGCACTGCAACAACTGAATTGGAAATCTATTTGTTAGTAATATAAATAAAATGAAGAGTATATCAGAAACTCTGGGTAGCTTTCACACAATCCAATATCATACAGGGAGGCTGAATAAAAGGAGCAAAACTTTGAGATAAAATCAGTACTAATACCTACTCTATCAAAAAAACACCTTTGCTTTCAGCTTCACAGTGGAACTTTTCAAATAGTGTGTTTGCTGCCTCAGGTCACTGAAGCAGAACACTTGGAGAAGAAAAGCAGCACCTGTGCCAGTTTTTTTTGCTGTGGAGGGTTTGCACAGCATTTATATCACACAGCAAATATTATATATTGATATATGGCACAGCAATAAGCACAGACTTATAAGCTCAGAGTCACTTTAGAGACAGCCAGTTTAGTTCCAGTGACTCTCAGTAAGCTCAGGAACAATAGGTTACTCATTTCTTCAGATCTCCTCTTGCTTTCTTAACTTTACAGCCTCCTGGTAACATTTTCAAAAGCACATGATGTCTCTGGATGTTGCATTTGACAGCTGCCAAAATTTGACAAAATATCTACTTTAGGTCTTGTTTACTGTGGATGCAGAGTTGCACAGATCTCAGCAAGCATGGTGTTGGATACTAGGCAGCTTCCTGGGTCAGTCCCTCAGCATCATGTCCATTCTGTGTTGCTGAGGCTCTCATACTAGAGATAATGAGCTAAGAAATGTAAAACTTGCATATGTCAGAATGAATTGCAGTTATTTGGCTGTTTTAAGTCTAAACTGACTGCAAGGCTTCAGTTTTAAAGGTGATGTGGGTTTGGGGATACTTTAGAACAAATTTCTGATTTTACGTGCCGTTCTTCTCCTTCATTCCAATATAACTTGCTTTTCGGCTTAGGGTTCCAGTGCCTATATTGTCATTTTGTAAAATAGACTTTTTGAAAATTTCACTCTTTGCTTATATTTCCTACGAAAAAAAAGTCTTATACACTGTGTGATTCTGAAGAATGGTAGAAAAGATGATCCTTAAAAATTCAAATACTGAAAATTAAATATTTTCCCCTGTTGTATATGACATTACCTGGGCAAATACACACATATTTCTGGATTTTCCTTCCTACTGACACTCTCAAGAATGCTTTTGTTTCAATTATTGGAATAAATTATTTTTTAAAGATAAAAGTATATAAACTATGTAACACTCTAAATCTCATGATCTGGGACACAAATCTGGTAACACAAGAATTTTTAGAGGAGCTCTTCTCTTCATCGTACCATTGCAGAAATACATTACTTACAGGCAGCCCTGCTGTGCAGTCTGTGAGTCTGAGCGCAAGAAATCAAGAGAGGGAGTGTTTCTGAAATCTTGGCTCACACTCATGGAGTAATACCTGCTATCCCATATGGATGAAAGACATGGACAAATTGCTGCTAATAATGCACCTTGTATCTAGAGAGCATCAGTCGAAAAATATTCAGGGAGCAAAATGGAGACTTGAGAATTGCATAGTGCCAGAGGAGGATGTGGGACTGGCTTTTTGGAGTTTGCTTTTTCGGTTAGGTTTTACAGGATTTTTATGGGAGCAGTGATTTTTTTGAGTGTTTTTAAAATATTTTATTTGGTTTGGTGGTTGTTTTTAATCCCTTACCCCTTTGAATCATAGTCTTGCAAATATTGTGGTTGTTTTTTTTTTTAATAAGAAAAAAGGTGTCTTGCTTCTTTGTAAAGAAGCAAGGATACAATCCAAGGAGAGAAATCTAATTTTCTGTAATCAGTATTTCTCATCTCAGTATGATGATCTGTATTCCTTGGGAGCAAATATGCTACATTATATTTTTGTAACCTACTCAGGTAAAGTGACTGCACTTCTGAGGTGCATCATCTACGCCACAACACAGCTGTTCATCCAATTCCCACTGCAGCACTGGAAGGCAAAAAAAAAAAGATAAAAACAAAGTGATAAATCAGAATAAAATGAGAGAGAACTAGAGAGAGAGAAGGGGGAAAACACCATTCTGTCCTTAGCCCTTGTGAGGAAAAATTATCACTTCAATCACAACTGTAAACTTTTTGCAGCAATGTTATACTCCTGTCTTGAGTCACTGAACATGACCCATTCATAAGACAATAGTAACATCATTAACTTTTTATCTTCTTGATATAGCAGTGACTTTGCAGTTTTAGCAGCACAGGGTTTAGCTTTGGGGAAAAGAGCTCTCTTCATCATGTCTTCATCAGAAATACAGTGGTAAGCTCCTTGATGATTCTGGTTTTAGTCACCTACTAGAGAAAAAGTAACAACCAGAATCACTTGGCTTCTATATCTCTCTAGAAGAGTTCCTTTTACATAAGCTGTTAAAAAAATATATATATCTTCCTGAGATAAATAGGTTTAAGAATGCAGACTAAGATTTAGCAAGCTAACTCAAAACGCAAAACCTGCCTGGATTTTCTGCTCAAAATAGAAGTTGAACCTGCCCTGGGACAGACAGATCTCAGTAAATCTGATTCTCTTGCTTCTCCCTGCAACCACATGGCAATGAGACATGGCCACGGCAGTGGGTGAAAGACTTCACAGTATGGCTGAAGTCAGCTGGGGCAGCTAAAGTAAGACATTCAGTACCATACCCAGTCAAGGTTTTGAATAACTTTAGCAGCTTTGAATCCCTGTGTTGGTACACTCATCTGCTGGAATAGTTTTCTCTGAGTCTACAAACTGAGTAAACACGTGTCAAAAAATTCAAATATCCAAAACTTTGTTTTAGTCCCTATGTGACTGTCAGTATAAATTTTACATTTACCCTGAGACTCAAAACTAATGCTACAAAAATAATTATAAGAATTGGATGTGGTTACTTTTTAATATATCTAAGATGTTTCACAGTATCAATTCTAATTCTGATCTCAGTTTCTCAGATAAAACAGCATCCTGTGAGACAAGCTTGGGTCGGTAACAAATAGCAGCTACTCTGAGACTATAATGAGTAGTTTGACACTGAGCTGAAAGTCATCTGTATTTGTTATGTGTAAGAAGTGTGTTTCCATCTCATTGAAACCATTGGGAGTCTTTAGAGAGATATCCAGCAGTGGGTTCAGGTCAGAGGCTTCAGAAAAGTGACATTTGATTAAGCTAGAAATGTTAAGCTATCAAAATTTGCAACAAACTGAGCAAAGGAGGTGAGAGAGACTAGCAGTGCAGTTTCTGTATAGCACTGGCTATGCATCTATGATCTCGGATTCTAACTCAAAATTCTGTATGTCTTAGTTTTAGAGTTACCAGTGGAATGTGTGGCATTGAGTGTGGCGCAGAAACCATTTAATGAAGATGTGGCAGAATGTGAAGATGCGGGTCTGTGCTTGGTTTTAAGAATATGTATTTTTTGTTTTTAATAATTAGATTGATATTATGGCACTCTGAAACTTTGCAATAATGTATAAGAGGGACTGTGTTGGATATAACACTAATGGACAATGATGCAATGTGATATAAAAGCTGAGAGAGAGGAGATTTGTCATTTTGTATTTGTACTCTTCATCTCAACTTTGGCTTCTTACAGTTCTCCTATAATGTGACATATGTTGAAAAATTATGTCTAAAATTTTCCCTAATACCTAAACTAAATCTCTGTTACTTTGAGTTAATTGCATTTCATCCTGACTTCTGAGGACCTATCCAACAGGTGTCTTCCAGCATGGATAACAAAATCCACCTCAGCTTCTCCTTTCTAATTACGTAAATCAGTTCTTGCTTTCATTTAAATAAGACCTATGACCATTTTATTGTTGCCTCATTGATTACTTCCATTTTTTCTTTTTCTTTCTTTTTTTTTTTTAATAAGTGCACTACATTGCTTAAAACTGGCCTCAGTTCAGTGTTTGAGGCCATACCATTACTGGCAGAGGAGAATAACTACAGTTTATGCCTTAGATATTTCCTTGGTGTTTTCTGATTTCTACAATAGCACTTTTTCTACATTACTGTTTCATTACTTCAGAGAATCAGAATCAACTAGGTTGGAAAAGACCTCTGCAATCATTAAGTCTAAGCTATGACCCAACACCACCTTGTCAACTAGACAATGGTACAGAGTGCCATGTCTAGTCTTTCCTTAAATATCCTCAGGGATGGTGACTCTATCACCTCTATTGGCAACCTATTCCAATGCTCAGTCACCCTTTCTTTAAAGATTTTCTTCCAAATGTTCAACCTGAGCCTTCCATGGCACAGCTTAAGACTCTGTCCTCTTGCCTTATTGCTGATTACCAAGGGGAAGAGACCAATCCCCACCTGGCTACAACCTCCTTTCAGACTGTTGTAGAGAGTGGTAAAGTCTTCCCTGAGCCTCCTCCTCTCCAGGCTAAACAATCCCAGCTCTCTCAGCTGGTCCTCAGGACCCGCGCTCCAGGCACTTCAGCCTTGTTGCCCTTTGCTGGACATGTGCCAGCACTTCAACATCCTTTCTAAAGTGAGGGGACCAGAACTGGACACAGCACTCGAGGTGCAGCATCACCAGTGCCGAACACAGGGGAAGAATCACTTTTCTAGTCCTGCTGGCCACACTATTTCTGATGCAGGCCAGGATGCCTTTGGCCTTCTCAGCCACATGGGCACACTGCTGGCTCATGTTCAGCCTGCTGTCAAGCAGCACCCTCAGGTGCCTTTCTGCCTGGCCACTCTCCAGCCACTCTGTACCAGTCTGCAATGCTGCATAGGGTTGTTGTGGCCAAAGTACAGGACCCGGCACTTGGTCTTGTTGAATCTCATACCTTTGAATTTGGCTCATCTATCTTATACGTGTTCAGGTCATGTACTACTATTATAGCTCCAGATGAAATATTTCTACTTAGTCTTTATTTATAGATTTTGCATAACAACATTCAGTTTGCCCCAGGCATGGCATTTTCACCTTCCTTTTTATCCATTGAATACTACTGATCGCAGGGTAATTCTTCAGTTTCTTAAACTCAGCTTAAATTATGAATTCATTGCCACTTCACAGTTCAGTGTCACCAAAGAATTTAATTAACTGTTTAAAATACGAATTAGGCTCTTGCACAGAATCCTATTTGAAGTTCTCTAAAAAAACCTCAGACCACTGCTTACCTTTTCAATTAGCATTTTTTTATGATAATTTCATGTAAATAGTTTATCCTTAGGTCTCTGAAAAGACTAAAACCAGCTTATATAGAGTCTGAACTTTCCCCTTTAATGCACTAGTGCAGCTACCCCACTGAAGGAAGAAGTTAGTCATCTTGATGTTATTTGCCCTGACAACTCCACACTGATCACTTCATAATTGTGGAAGAACACTAAAATGAACCTTTGAGGAGGACGAAGGTGCTGGGAAGCAACCCGGACCTGGCCAGCTACAAATATGAAAGACTCTTGTTGTTGGAGTTTTAAAGTTATGCATTTTACTGTACGGTTTTTGGTTCAGAAAGTTTTCTGTATATCCTCCTGCATGCCCACCCCTCCTATGTGTTTCTGCCTCTGCCACAATCTCTGGGTTCCTATTGGTTAGTTCTCCTGTCATTTGACGAGTTGTTCCCCATTGGCTATCTGGTTGCCAGTTACCCACTCTGTCCCTCCCCTCACCCAGTCATGCACAAGTTCCAGAACCTTCCCCTCAAAACCTTACAAGTATCTGCGAGTTCCTTAATAAACATTCACTTTTCTGCCTTCATTCCACCAGGTCGCAGTGGATCATTATTTCACTGGTCAACGCTCATCACATAGTCTCTGTGGTTTATATCAATTCATTTTTTCCATGACCTCTCTAATCTAATGTCCTCACTTGAGACAAGCTTTGCATTTCCCTTCTGCAATGCCTGGGGACCCACAATATTTTCTTAAATTGCTAGTCCCTTCAGAATTGCTTTGGCCAATCCTAGACTAAGCAAAGGTATGTCATCATGAGAACACATCCTCCAAAAGTTCTTGTTAATGGTCACTGTGGTGACACAGAAACCAAAAAGAGATATCCATCATTTTCATTATGTTCACTTTGGCAGCGTAAAGGGTAACAGGGTATTTAAGTCCCAAAGTGAGTAAAGCCACATAGATTGATTTCAGCTGAAACTGAGCAGGTAACCATGACAACAGGAAACAAGAAGCACAAACTATTGCATTGACAGACAGAGGATCAGGCTCCATGGTATTATTTGTCCTGACACGAGGTTTAGTGCAGCAGTTTCTCTCCTGTGAAATAATCATAGTTTGAGATCTGCATGGAGGCAGACCTGCCACAGTGTATTAGTACAGCATTGTAAATGTCACTCTGAAACCTGTTATCAGGCATCTCCACTCAGGTCCTGTTTTTCCTGTCATCCATCTCAGATTTGCTGTCCTCTGCTTGCGGATTTATTAATTTTCAGATGAAACTTTCTAATGAAGGCTTCTATCTCCCTCATCTTCATGGCTCACTCATAAAGTTTCCCTCTTCTTAGGTGAAAACAAGTGCTTCTGCATTTGAAAGAAGACATGACTTCTACCACTTAAGGAAATGGAAAACAAAAAAAAAAAGAAAATAAAAGAAAGTAGCTTCTGAAAACAAATTCCTTAGCTGCAGGCTTACATTTTTTCTTTTATTCTAAATTGTAGTGCAGATTACTAGAGGCAGACAAGAAAGAAGGGAATAGAAATTCCACAGCCAAAGAATTCTCCAGTAATTGTCCTTGGAAAAAATTTTGACTGTGCTTTACAATCATCAATAGTAAAGCATAGATAGAATATCAATCATTTTTAGCAGCAATAATTTGTCCTTCACACATCTTCAGACAATAAAAAAATTGAAAAAACCAACAGTCATTCAAACTTTCTTTAAAAACAGAAGAGAAAATAACTAGGTTCAGTCCTGGGCAGGCAATCATTCCCACTGGTCATGCATCCCACTAATACTTGCTCGGATTTTTCATTAAAAATCAGTCCCTGAAACTTACCAAAGGAAAGCCTCTCAATGTCAACTATACCAAAAGATATTAATGTATAGTCATTTCTTTATTCTTAGGGTTCTGTTTTGAAATTAGTGAGTCTGACAACACTTGTAGTCATTGCAAAGCCATTGAAAAGCTCCATTTATTTCATCACAATGAGAAGGTGCAAAGACTACTCCTTATCATGGTCAGTGCTTCTGGATATCCTTTATCTTGAAATATGCTCTAAAATTGCTGCTCTCATGATAGTAAGCATTCAATATTCTTGGACATATATCAAAACCTTCTATGATTTCAGGGCCCACTTGTGGGCAATAGTCACCAGCAGCAAGTCTGGATATACTAAATGGTGATTTTTCTGTGCACATACATCATGGTAGGACAAGGGCCAACACCATAAATATCTGCCTTCTGTAATGAAAACTACCTCTTGCTCTCCATATATCTAACCAGAGAAAACCAGGATTCAGCAGTAGTAGGTCTCACACCCCACTGCACCAAAGTACTGATAGAGCCTACCATTAACAAGGAGGGCTGTTCTTGTTGGAACTTTCATCTCAGGAGCCTTTGCAACATGACTCCAAATCTGAATCAGTGATCATATTCCCTTCTAAAGCAAGTCAAGCACATATGTGGAAAGTATACTTCTTAGGACAATTTTTTTTCATACAGAATGAGATTATTATAATTAGCTAGAAGAACCCTGGTTAGTTTTAAAATACATTTTTAGAGGCATTATTTAGACAGCTACAAGATATAAATGAAGGAAAGGAATTCTCCCTCCATCACTTGTTAGCGAATATATTTGCTATGCGGACTCCCATTACAGCTATTGAATTTCTACTTCTTGCTTGCTAGCAAGGAAAAAATTAAAAAATGAGATCTCTTTTCCATATGGTCCCTTAGTTATTTTACCTCCTTTGTGGCAGATGCAGTAGAGGAACTTAATGTAAAAACATATCTTTCTTCAACATACCTTTTTCAAGGAAATTTCTTAAAGCCTCATTGTTTGACTGTTCTTAGAATTGTAATAATCAAGCACAGAATTCAAACTCAGATGGATTATTAAAAGTTACAAATCAAGAGCACATGCATTAAGGTCATCTACCATCTTTGACTACAGCACCAAAATGGCATTATGCTATTGCATATTGAATACAAATACTCTTGAAAGGTGAAAGGTGGAGCTTTATCTTTTGAATAAAGATAGGTTATGTATTGTAGTCCTTTAAGCACTAGACAAGTTCTAAGTCTTAACATCTCTGATCACTACAGATAAATATTGATCTATACACAGGTATACAGCTACCTTGGCTCATTTAGTGTAGTTTGAACACCTCTTCATTTTTTCCCTTTTTTCATCATGCAGCCCCACTGTTTGTTTGCTGTGTGCTACTTCAATACTGCCTTGTGCATACTGAATACATTCATTGGCTTTTCTTTGCAGCTCATCCATGCAGCATTTGGTCTTCAAAAGGGAATTTAAACTTTCTGGAATATGATTTTTGTATGATGTGTTCATATTTTTCAGAGAGCGTAGCAAAATGACTCTAATATCACAAGTGCATATTAAATTAAAATGACCAATTTGAGATGCTACAGGACTGGCTTTTCAGGCAATATTTTATTTTATATGCTCCAATTACAGATTTCACTGACTGTATTTATAGGCTTCCAGATATTCTGCAAAATAGCAACATTCTAATAACCTGTCAAGACTACAATTCAATACTGTCATTTACATTATTTGTTCAATATCAACATCAGATCTTTGTGACAGAAACAAGCATGGAAATGAGTCAGAAGCACAGTATCTAGCTGTCAAAATTAAGACATATCTGATAACCCTCTGTCTCCCTGATAACCACTCTTTCATTTTCTGAATCAGTTGAGGCAGAAGTTCACTAGACAACGTTTTTAGCTATAAAGCACAGGTTAGTTGTCTAAGCACTCACTTCATGCACCCTTGGGAATTGATATGCTAGCTTCTGATTCTTGAAAGTCTGACTTTGCATATGCTACTGCTAAAAACATAGGAAATAGCAGATAAATATGAATTTAACTTTAGTAGACAGAAATTCACAAAAAAACCCTTGTGAGACAAAAGACAAAAAATGACTGTCTTTCAGAGAATTTGTCAAAAATTTTGTCATCAGGCCTCAGTTAACAAAATAACTGCTACCAAATAGGAGAATGTCATTTCCGTGAAAGACCACTTCCAGAAAATGAGTTTTGCCTATAGGTTGTCTTCTGTTTACAGATAACAAAGTAATAGTAAGGCTCAAAACCAGAGATCAGTCGCTGTGAGGGATTATGTCACAGGGATTTTCTGGCTTCTTCCAAACTGTCTCTGTGATTTAGGATCTTTGTATCAACAGAGAAGAAACTGGAAAGTAGAAAGGAGGAACAACAGCAGGAGACATGCCAAGCTCCTAGTTCAATATCTACATTCACCTTCATAGTGTATCTCACAGTTAGGAGAAATCATTTCAGGGACTGTACATTCCCCTAGCAGAAGGCAAATTAAGCAAAGCTTAATAGAAACCAACAACACTCACCAAGATGACAGCAAACTTTTAGCCCTCAGGGCATCACAATAAAATAGCTGCAAACATTAAAAATAAATAAAAATAATGTATTCCTTCTTTTCTACCCCAAAAGTCTTTATTCTGAAGAACAGTGCTTTCCTCCTAGTTTCCCCAAAACATCACCTTAGAGTCAGCATGAAACTAAAAAAAAATAAAAAAGAAAAAAAAAAGGAAAAAATAGATTGAAAGGAGACAAAAATTGATGTAGAGTTAGGAATTTTTTTCTTTGTCAGTTTTGTCAGAAAATAAAGGGGATATTCAGCAATAGAGAGCTCTCTGTGGGCCTTCAATCATGCTGATAATTTTTAATGTTTGGAAAAAAAAAAAGCAAGCACATTGTCCAGAAAAGGAAGAAAGACAAACCAAACCACTTGCACCAGAATAAATATGATCCACATCCTGAATTCTGGTCCACTTTAGAAAGTGTTGAGCAACTTATAAACAACTGTCTGTCTGACAGCATAATGCTCATTTCTTTACATTCTGAATTACATGCCATGCAGTAATATGTTTGTTTTTTTTTTCTCAGAAACAACTGCTTTATTCATTGCAAGTATACTGTTGCATTGCTTTGTACATTCATTTTGTGTCTATTCAGTCCTGTATTTAGATTTTATACCTGAGAAAGTAGTTTTATTATTTTTCCCATTAGCTTTTTTTTTTAAATGAAGCATGAGTTAACCCTAGTTCAATTAGAGACATGAATGTCTTTATCACAGAGTAATTATATTTATAATATACTGAAAAGGGTATTCCCTTGTACAGTAGTTGTCTGTTGGATGCTGCAACATCACATTTACTCGGTCAAGCTAATTAATTTATATTTAAAGAATGCTAAACATGTAATTGACATTATAAAATGAAATAAAATGTAGACAGACAAATGCATTCAGCATTTGTATTTCAACAGATAGTTATTGTGGACTTACATTTGTCAAGAGCATTAAATAGGAAGCACTGCATTTCTGCTGAGCACTGCTGCCATGGAAATGTATATTATGAAGTAAGACTGCATGCAGTATGGGGGATTTTCACTAGAGGCCATCACTTTCCATTTCTACAACCTCTCATCATTCATGTTTTCATCCATGTATTACTATCTTCTTCATTTATAATTTCATCTTTTCAAAACTGAAGTGTTTGCTTTTCAAGTTATATTCCAGGTTTGTTGGCTCAACCATGTCTGCAAGTGACTGTTTACCTGAAAAAGGTTCCTGTGGAAAACCAGGCGAACATGTGTGACCTAAACCCTCTTATTCTTACAGTCCATTTTTTTCTCTTATTTACTTAATTCCTGCTATGCATTTAAACCAGAAATATTTCAGGGTTACTATACACTATGCCTACATAATATTACTTGTTATATCTCTTGTGTTTCCCCTTAGCCATTAAGAAAATGTCTCATTTTGTCTCTCAGAGATGTTCAGTGGTAGAGGCTCCTTGCAGTTAAAATTAAATATTCAATGCACTAAAGCACTGTGAACACATTTGAAAAGAGATTAGGCATTGATTTTCCTCTATACAATATTGCTGTATTGTCAACTTAGGTTTTTTACTTTATTCTTCATTTCTTCCTCCAAGTTATTGTTACCCTCCTGGACACAATAACATAGCTTCAGGGTGAAGCTTAGCAGTTAGCTAAGAGAAATAACTAAAAATCTATTAGCACAAAAATTATTGGGTTTGGAGTTTGATCAGTTCCATCCAAATGCCACAGCCTGCTGGCTGTGCACGCCTGCTATCCTAAGTGCTGTGAAATTGTTGCATTTGTTCTCTGTGGAAGTTAAGGTTATACACCAACACAGACCCTTCAGCAGGTCACAGTTCACTTGATTTCCACTTGTAACATATCTGTCCATAGCATTGCCTTGTTAATATTAATGCCTCTACATGCTGAGAGCTGATATAAGTTCCTAATGTAACAGTCATCAGATGCCAACTTTTCAATTTAAAGTGTTCACACAAGTTAAATGAGACAATAGATGTTGTGAAATACATGAAATAGGATTAAATCTGTAGCTGAATATTGCCAAAAGTTCTGGTCATCTCAGCTTCAAAAAGTGCCAGGGGAAAGAGAAAACTACAGAAAAGCTCAATAAGGATAATCAGAGGTGTAGAATGACTTCTCTACATGGCAAGATTGAACAGGTTCTTCATCTAAGAAATTAAATAGTTGAGGGGGCATAAGATAACAGCATGGAAAAATGCAATTCAGATGAAGAAGGGAAATTAGAAATTACTGTTAACCTCAAAGAGCTGAGCAAATCACACAGTAATATAAGGTGAGAGATTTAAAATGGTGAGGAAGAGGTGTTTTTTATGATGTGCATAATCACACAGCAGAATTGATTATTCCCAGGTTGGTTTAGATGTGAAAAGTATAAATGGTTTTGAAAGCTCAGGGAAGTCCAAGCCAAGGAAGAAGCATTTACTAATGTCCAATACTTTGTGGCAGCAGCAAGTCTAACATTTTTGGAGGGCCTTCAGCAGCTTTACATACTGCTAAAACAAGATCTCAGAGGTCCACAAACAGAGAGATTTTTGAACCTCACAACACTTTTTTCAAATCTAATAGGTACAATGAAAGAAAATAATTGTCCACAGTTGCTAACCTAGAGATGAGTTAATTGAACACAAGCAGCAGAGTTGTGAAAATCTATGGCTGAAGGAGAGAAATCTTTCAGCATGTATAGGGAAGACACATGAATGAGGATGTGGTAGAGACACTGATATGCAACAGAAAAGAGGTCTCCAGCACCTACTTTCACATGAACACATGACATAGAGCAGAAGCTTCTGCCTGGACATCCTTCTGTGTCTTTTTATGCTGTGCATATTGAGTATCAAGTCTCAGGTTTTGAGCACTGGCCTGACTTTGCAAAAAGAAAAAAATCCAAGTTCTGGGACACAAATCCCAAGTTTCAGGGACAGTTTCACTTGTCAATGCAAACATATTTCCAGCATCTTTTGAATTTCAAAAGGAGGCTGGGCTGTTTGAGCAGATGTAAAACTGAAATCTTCAAACTTGTCATTGTACCATCCAGTTACCTCAGCAACACTGAGTATGATGTTTATCACTTACCTTTTCTTTTTTCTTTTCCTAAATACAGATGGCAGTGAATATTCTTTAAAATTATCAGCCTCAGAGTCTCAAACTGCTGCAATGCCTGCCAGGAAAAACTAGTGCAAGTCATCAGCCCCCTTTACTCTTCTGTTTTTTCTGAGAGTTCTTTTCTACTTTTGGTAATATTGTTTCCACAGAAACTTAATGAACTGTAGTTTGGCTTAATATCTGTTCTGAAGTTTAGCTAACTCTTTATTAAAAAATTCCCACTACCATAGGAAATCCAGTAAGCAGCACCTTTACTGTTTTCACTCATAGAAATTGAAAACTTAGTGTATCAATTACAGTAGCATTATTCAAGGCCTGGCTTAAAAGTAGAAATAATGGTTTTCAGATGACCCAAATAATTTCTGATTATAATACTTCAAATGAGTATATTTTAATGATTTTTCTAATGCAGATAGGTAAGCATAACCACCAAATGTAAAAGACTAAACAAACAGTGGTATTATCAACAATAACTTCAATAAGCATGCATTTAGAGGCTAGAAGTAATTTATTTTTATTTACAATTTTTTAAACATCAACAACTCTTCTCTTAATTTGCATATTCAGACACTATGTATATACACATCTTACCCTTATTACCAGCCAAAAAGGCTTTTTTATGGGTCCTTTGACATTTAAGTGCTACAGCTTTTAAGTGTTATGTGCTTCCATGTCATCCATCTTCTGCTTTCTGTCTTCATTCTATTCCTAACTCACAAAAGTTTCACTGCTGCTAACAAGCCACAAGAGGTAATTAAAAATGAATAAACCAATAAAAGCTCCCACAAGGACACAAGGAACAGCTAAGTAGCCATCATCAAGCCCTGAGCTAACTGTAACAACACATTGAGCTATAACCAACTACATGAGGCATGAGAGAAAAGTGAGTGTTCTATTTACAAAACCAATGTAATAAGCTGGGATGAAGATATAAATCCTGAGGCAGAGGGGAAGAGGAACCACAGTGACTTCCTAACTGGGAATTAACTCCAGATCATGATAGTACAGCTGGACCATAACCCTATCCTTCAGTAACTTTGCAGTATCAAATTGACCACCTGTGCAAAGCCGTCTGTCCTAGTTCAGCAGGTGGGACCAGTTATTACTGTGTGTGGGTGATCAAAGCTGTGTATTCTATGCCCTCTATTCATTCCCCAAGGACAATGGATCATTAGCAGCAGCTGCCCAGGGAGCCATTAGCACCTTCACACCCAGCCTGGGGGGGTGTGGCTGCTAAGGGGCCATCAACAGTTCAGGGATACCCCATGACTCCCAGAGTTAATCACCCATTGTGTGAGTTCCCACCCTGGGGAAGGGACTGGGTGCTCCCTGAGGGTACATAAGTGGTGGGTAAGAGGACCTCAGGAACCACTTGTCAGATCCAGAGGAGCAGCAGGACCTCGACAGGAGGAGACCACCACTCTTGACCAGACTACAGCCCTCACCTGCACCAACAGGTTTCTCACTGCCTTTTGCTTTGGACTTGGGGGGACCCATGTGGGTCTCAGCACAAGGGCTGACAAACCCCTTTGGGTTTGTGCCCCGGGACACTGGGTTATATTGCTGGGGTTTGTGAGTTGAAAGCAATTCCTCTTTGTATCAGTGTATTTATGGTAATATCTTTCATTAAATTATAACTCTGACATAATTTCTCTTGTGGTGGGTCCATTTCTCCTGCCAGTTTATTTTTAAACCAGCACACCATCTTATCCTTAAACAGTAAGGATAAGACTACTTTTAGTGATATCTCCCCCATGAATTTAGAACACTAGTAATTTCATCTTGGTGGCATGCTGTGATCAACATGGTAATAAACAAGATTTTTTTAGTGGGTAATATGTTTTAAGTGTCCAAATACTGATTTTTACAGTGACAAAACTGATCACATCTTCAAAAGACAGTGTTATACAGGTGCTGAGAACAGCAAGAACAAAAGAAATCATATGTTCAGAAGTATGTGAATATGTCAGGTTGTCCCACGGGGGAAAATCAGCTGCACTTCAAACATGGACAAAGCTTTACAGGAGTCAACTGTCTTGGCTCCATATTACTCACACTTGCAGTGGGACACAGAAGAAACAGAGCTTCTGCTGATACTCTCTGCTTAAAGCTGTCTGCACTTCAATCAGGGAATGTAGTCTTACATGTCACTCACTCAAAGGCGTGGAAATTCCACACAAATACTTGTAGGGACTTTTTAATATGATCGACTAGATGAAAAAAGTCTAAGTCATTATATTTTTCTCTACAGAAAATGCAGGTGGTGATAATTTTCATTTCATGCCCTGGTATTTTCCAGGCAAAAAAGAGTGTCATCCAAATAATATATATATATTTTTATTTTCCTTTCTAGATTTCTTTCTGTCAGTTTTGCAAATATGGACCTCTTTAAAAGGAAGGTATCTGTTATAACACAATAACAAAATCCAGTATATCTACATGACCTAAGTAAGGGGGGAATGTCAAACTTTTTTAACTTTTAGATGTGGGCAATTCCCATTCATCTGCAATATTAGATGCTTGATTCTTCACTCCCTTACTGTGTAAAAAGGCATTGTGGAAATAGAGCTATGAATTTCAGTGGGATTTTTCATTTTATGAAAAAATGAACTGCATTAATACAGAAGCACAATCTACTTTTTGAAGAAATCTAATTCATCCAAAAATTAAAATACACTCAAAACTCCCCCCTGAAAAAACTCATGTCAAGGTACTCATTCAAGTTTTCAGTACTAATTACAGGAAAATTGTATCAACTGAATATTTTAAAATTAAATATTTTATTCATATTTTCACAATAAGAACTTTCTTTTTTTTAAAATAACTGAAGACAAGGTTTAAAATGCAGAAAATGACAATTCCATTCCACAAATGGAATTCCAAATTTAGTTTTATTTCAGATGGAACAAAACATATAAAAAAATCTTAGTCTATATGGCTATACTGTGAGGGTATTAAGATTAGTAAGCTTCAGAATCCTATGTCTGCATATCATCACAGCTGTTTTCATCAGCTAAATTCATGATCTCAGGCAATACAGGAATTGTTCAACAAGCCTTTAAGTACTTTAAAAACCAAGAAGGCTGCTCTTAACTATATGGCATTAATTGTCCTTATTTTTGAATTCTCTTCTGACTGAAGCCAAATCCTTTCCAGATCTTTCACAGGATCAGTGTATGAATAAATAGTCTGACATTACCATATCTGCCTATTTGCTCTCTCAATATTTGCATGATACTGTTTTTCTTTTCTTTTACAGAGCTCTCATGTTTTCATGATGCACAGACATGTTTCAAAATCAATAGTTATGACAGGGAAAGCTTTTCCAGTTCTTACAGTACCATTATGTGCAATGTCTTTGACACTATACATTTAGAAAATCTAATAATTGCTGATGTTTATAACATATTGTTGTGCTGGCATAAAATTAATGTTACAAAATATCTGTATATCACCTTTACAGATAAATATATCATTCTACTGCTTTCCAGGAGAGGACAGAGTTTTCAACAGAGAAAATAAATATGCATTCTTTACAAGTCTATGTTTTCTAGTATGTCAGTGAAAGGGTTAAGATTTCAGGTGTTCCTGGTATATATATAAGAAAAAAAGAATTTACCTCAGGGTGTACATTTTTCCAGCGATACCTCTTAAGAATTCTCTGTTGCTTTGTTGTACTCACTGCTAATAGTTTTCCTATATTTATAATTTTTTAGGCCTGTAAGTGAATCGGGACGCTTGTATTCAAAGACAGGGCATAAGAGTTGTTACAAAAACTACACATTAGTGAGCAGCAGTTTTATCTGTGTTAGTCAATACAATTAATCTGAATAACCTGTAATATAATCATTAAACAATTTCTCTATCTCATTTAGCATGGAGGTGAATTAGGCTTCTGGATATCTAAGCCCTGCTGAGAAAGGACATTCCTTTGAGAGTGGTCTATATCATCTTTTTTTCTGATGCTGAGAGAGAAATCCCCATAACTTGGAGAAAATTTGGACGAGGATGTTTTTGACAAGTTTTAACAATGAAATAGGCTATGTTTGAAAGATTTGGCAACCTCTCTGGAGCTTCCCTTCTCCTTCATAGGAAACTCTATGATGTACTGAGGTTTGACAGAGCCCAGACCAGCTAACAGCCCCAAATCTGCTCCCAAATCTCAGCTCTTTCTGAAGCCATATTCAAGCCAACTTTGACTAGATCATCAAAACCATTACAGCACACTGATTAAACAGATTACTTGAACTCAAATCTGCAAAACTTTCTATAGAGGGCTGACCTATTTTTCCCTCTTAAGCCTTCTGAGTCTTGCTCTTCCTTTCATAAGAAAAGTAAATTAATTTCAAAATGACATGACTAGTAACCACAGAAGGTCAAAAGGTGACCTGAGGAAATGTCGCATTTGTAATGGCTATGTAAGCTAGCTGGCAGTGCAGACAACTACTTCACAGCTAAGAGCCTGTTTTCCATTCCAGAATGAGAAATAATAAACCCCACTCTTTGATGTTCTCTGAGTCATATTCTTTCAGCTGAGTTCTATTCTTCCCCCTCCTGGAATAATAAATATCAGTCACCAGGCACTGCTTAGCAAAGATATTATTTTGATTTTCAAAAGAATTTTTCTTTTTGACTTTCTAACTTTCTTCCTGTCCTGTGCAGATAAAAATTGCTGTATGAATGCAAATTTCATTCATTTATTCAATCATTTATCCAGCTCCAGTTTTTGATAAATATGATAAGATGTCTCAGGGATGACAGAGAGGCTCACTGATTCCATTTGAGATTTAATTGTTACTAAGACCTTCATGCAAAATTCTCCAGTAGTAAGCTTTTCAATAGAAAGGAAACACATCACTGCAAATTCCAATTATGTTTTAACACTAGGCAATGATTTTTTATTGCGGTATGTTACACAAGATCAGATTTTCATAATATCTCTTTTATGAATATCAAGAAGTATGTTTGTTTTTCCATCTGCAGTGTGATTTAGTCACAAAAACATTTAATTCCATTTCTTTTAATAAACAGTCATAGAGTAAAGAAATTTTTTTCCATTCAGAAATCCATTGTTTTGTTTCACAGAAGTATCTATTGGTCAGTTTTGGTTTAGTTTCAGCTTTTTAGTATAAAGCAGTGCAGGAAACTTCCTTATATACCATTTGGAAATGTTCTTAAATGTCTCTATCCTATTAAGTCATCATACTAGAGATTTTGTTCACTTTGGTTTTGAAAGATTCCCCTTGCATAGCCTCTAAAAAGGACAAAGTCATTCTGGTATATGGATGATTAAAGGACAGGGAGTCAGGATCTTGCACTACTGTAATGATGCAGAAGTGTAACTGACATGAGGCTTTGTTTTGGAGGTACTGAAATGTTGCTTGAGATGCAAAAATGCCTCATCCACATTTAAGCAAAAGGGCAGCACTGCTGCAACATTTCTTGCCATGGCAATGGTCACCAGCTGAAACATGCATTTCACTTTCCAGGGAGAAAAACAGGAAATATACAGATTAGAAAGACATCAGGATGTCTTCAAATATTAAGGATATTCAAACTCTACAATAGTTCAATAAGGAGAAATTTTAAGTTCTCATTTCAGAACATTTTTAAGAATAGGTTGGAAAAACATCTTTGCTGGGCACAGATTGAATGAGAGAATGAAATCTAAACATCACATCTTTTAATACCTCATTATTTCTGTGGACAATTCAAAATTTTAATTTATTTATGATCTCAGCCAGGTAACCAAGCACATAATTTAAAATATTTGTTTGATGTAATGTTTTTCAAATATGATATAATGCTTCAAAGTTTAAAACCCAATGAAATATGACACTATATTTTTTTTAAATTACTAAAAGTTAGTATTTTCTTATTTCCCAGTACAGACATAGATGAATGACTTGAAATAAATTTATATGGAAATGTCTAGAGAATCTCAGCTAAACACCCAAAGAATAAAATAAGGTTAGAAGAAAATTCCACATCTTCAAAAAAAGTAACCTTTATGTAAGTAAAATCTGTAGGAACATGAATCACTTTCCACAGTGTATAGGATAAAACAATTATCACTTTTGGAAATTTAAACAAGTCATGAGACAGAAGTTCTTATCTTTCCTCATTTATTTCAGTAACATTTAAAAAATACCCTAAAATGAACTCAGCTCAAATAAGAATAAAATAAGATTTGACGATATCCAAAATTCTGCCTTGTTTAGAGGGAACAAAAATATCAAAAGAAATGGGAAGCTCTCCTTTCTTATGTCTATTGATTTCACCTGTTAGTAGGTTCTGCCTGATACCAATTATCAGGCTCTGCCTGATTCAACTATTGAATCTGTTTTAAAAGGAATATTTTTGAATCCACAAGGGAAAAACATTCAGGGAAAATTCTGTCTCTACTCAACTAAGGGGCAATTTCTGTCAGTGTGCATGCAAAAAAGCCCACATGTTTTCAAGCAAATAATACTGACAGTCTGACCTCAGTATATAAACTAAGGTAGGCATGTCTCCATAGTACCTATGCCTTAATTTGTTTTGTAGCTCAGGTATTTCACTGGAAGCATGTCGATGTTTCATTTTTTTGTCAAAATCACATCTTTTATGTTGGAGTATATTCTATTTCATTATAAAGTTGTTTTTATGCTTTAACATCTTGGACCAGATAGCGTTAGTCTATTGGAATGATTATTTTTTAAAAATGTAAAGAGAACAGGCTTTCCTTATTTCACTTAATAAATCTTTAATCACAGTCATTCACAAAAGCAATATGCATATCAAGGAGGCCTAATTTGGGTAGTGCTGATTTGCTGTCTCTTAGTTCTGTTGCCTTTGACTTCCAAGGTCTGTTAACCAGCCTTCTTTAAGGGACACGATCTTTTTTACATCAGTTTCACTGAAGTTATGCCTGTCTTTGTATATTGAAAAAGATATTTCCAATTTTAATATTATGGTAGTTTCTTCACAGAAAGTATCTCTGCATTCCTTAGCATCTCCACGAATCTTCTCCAAGATAGATTTCCAGAACTTTACCCTAAAACAGTAATGGTATTTGGTGTTGTAGATGTAAACTCGTGACAGAAAACCTTTGAACAACGCCAAACTATTCCTTTTTGTATATTTCTATTAACATTGTCTAGAACTATGTCTGTAAGCTTAAAGGATGCAGTAAACCAAGAACCTGTAACTTCAGATCTCCAAACAGCAGATGAAATTTCTAAATGAGGAAGTAAGTTTTCCATACTGAGATTTCCTAAATAAGGAAACACTGCTTCTAAAGATTTTCTTGGACCACACATGCTGAGAAATTCCATTCATACAGGATTTCCTTGAGTCTATTGAAATTAATGGAAGGACTTCAAGTTTGTAGATCAGAGAAGACTAAGTGCATGCAACTGCAGGAGACAAAAGGAAACATGAGTTTTATATGAGGTAGGGTTTTATGGGCTCTTTATAATTCTGTCCTCAAGGTCTGCACACACATCACCTGTTCAGTTTGGGTGCTGTAATTTTCTCTCTCTTTTATCCCTGTCCTACCTAACAACTTTTTGGTAAGCAACACAGTTCCCCAGCATACAGATTCATTATGAATGACTAAAATGTTTTGTTGAGTCCCTTTAAACTCAACAATTGGCATAAGACCCATTCATTGGCATAATAGTCAGTTGTCTTCTTCAGTAATCTTTTAAACATAAATCATGGCATTCAAGGTCAAGTCAGCTCAGCTCCCTTACTGGGAACCAATCCTCAAAGATGTTTTACAGGAACAAGGATTTCCTTTTGCTCTGATTGTTCTGACTGATTCCCTCTCCACAAGTTTTGCACTGGTAGATAGTGTTGCCAGCAGAAATGTGGGATGTGCTGTAGCCCGCAGTGCATCCCTCTCTTTAACTTGTGTCAGCATGAAAAAGCAAGTTACAGGAGTTCAGGTTACGGTGAGCAACCTCTGTATCTTGCCTACCACAACCAAATGATAAAATACCAATTGGCCCCAAGAAACTATTGACGCTTCTGGTCTAGTCAGAGGAGGCAGCTAAAATGTGTTTTAGTGCTCTCTGCCCTCACCTGTAACCATTGGTAGCTCTCACACAACTTGAGCCCAGGAATACCAGGTCACTGCTCAAGACAGTCCTGACTGTCCATATCCAAAAGTAAATTAAACATGGACATTTTCTTCATTTCCAAACCTCTCCACAACCATGACAACGAACAGAAGTTTCTTATTCATTGTGATTACCATGACACATGTGACAGTGCAACCAGAGCAACATGGAGTCCTCATAAGCTGTTCTCATAAACTCCCTGAAGAGCAGTGGGGAAACAGTTTAAATTCTCTTTTTTGTTATCAGTATAGCACCTGAAATGTCAGAGAAGCCAATATGAAATACAATATCCTAGCTATAACAAGGGATTTGAGGGATGGACACACTTCCTACAAATCACTTAGAATTAATTTTGAGGGTTGGTTAAGGATCCACCAAAACACTGCAGTGACAGAAGTTTTTCATTCTTTATCCTGGTTTCCATACAGCTCTGCATATGTCAAGTAGGTATACAATCATTACTAGCCAGGAAAACACCTTCTACAGAAATGAGCCTAGCCTGTGATGGTTTAAACACAAGATTCAAGTTCTCAAAAAACCCAGAAAGCGACGTTGAAAGCTGAAGGTTGCCTCCATCCACTTGCATAAGCACTTATATGACACTTTAAATGTTCTGCTATAGCTGAAAAACATAAAATCCTTAGACAAAATATCTTAGGTTCAGGGTTCAGCTATCTTAAGTACAAGAATGAATTCCATTATGAAAGACTGACTTCCTTTCTTTGTTTTGGTCAGACTGAAATATTTTCTTTTTACCGTAATCTTTTCCTTCTTTTAATTCTCTATTTATTTCAATTAAGTTCTCACCAGGTTTACATCTCCAGCTGAGGGGTTTTTTCCCCTAGCCAGTCTGTTTTTAGACTGTTTTGCAAGGTTTCAAATTCAATGAAAACCAAAGAGAGCAATAACAAAAAATTGGCAATGTGCTAGGAACTGAACTCCCTATAATCTCTCATTGTGAAATTCCTTTAAATTCTCTTTCTTCACTGGTGGGTAACAGTGAATCTAAAAATCTGCTTAATGATTCTTAAGAAATGCTTTACATTCAAAATTGTTTTGAAAGATTGATTACAAAAGGTGTTCTTTAGGAAGGTGACAGAGGGAAAATAGTTTATGGCTAAGGAACTGTTCAGCAGTATCAGGGATGTATGTGTGTCTAAGTTTTGCCACAGATTCCCTGAGATCCTGAACAAGAACACTGCTTGGTCCTTCTCCTATCTATAAATGTATGATAAGGCCTGTTCTGTTTCCTATGGTTTAGTACAAATAGATTTATTAGGACAATATTGTTGAATGACAGGAAAGCCCTGAAAACATACAGCCAGCCAGCTGTGCTCATTTACATAGCTGCTTTCTAAAGAAACTGCAGTACTAATAGTGACAATGAGTAGAAAATCTTTATTTGCATAATTTAGATCTACTTTCAAAAAAAGAGGGTTTTTTTAAATTATGAGGGTTTGTTTTATTGTAATATTACATAATCTGAAGCATTTGTATCACCACAGAAGTTTTGAAAATACTGATGTTCAACTCAATCAGAAAATTGTGAAAATCCCATCTTAATATGTGCTAATCCACCGATTTAATATTTAGCTCCAATAGCTCTTATGCCACATGTTAAAGTTAAGTAACCTCTTTAATTCAGAGAAGACTTCTAGAGGGGAGAACTGGGAGGGGTACTATTAAAAGATAACAAATGATCAAAAGGAAGGCTGTTTGAACAGGCCAGGGGAACTGTCAGAGTAGATAACTTGTTTGATTAGGTAGATTCTGTACAGCTTGAAGTCAGGAGGACTTCAAAGTGTTTTATGCAAAATCATACAGAAAGACAAATATAAAATACAGTTAGAGCTGCCTACAACTGGACATTTTCCTAACATTCAGCCTCTCATACAGTCTAGAGTATCTACATGTTCTATTCATGACTACTGTTAACATTTACATACATTGAAATGAAAAGACCTTGTAGATAAAAAAAAATTCATAAAAAATGGGATTTTTTTTACTCTATAAAATATTACCTTCTGTAGAGGTTCTCAAATGTGTAGCTTTTTCAAATATGAACTGAAAAACTTACTGTGGCAACTGAGATCATTGCAATATTGCTCTTGAAAATGGGCCTGCAAGCGCAATAAGTTTCCAAAGAAAAATAACTTGCATGTAATGAAGACTAAAAAAATTCTTTTACTCATTCCCTCCAACTCATACTCTCTAAAGGGCAAAGTTTTTGCTCTTATGAACAACTTTTAATTTCTCTGTGTGTTCTTCTAGCTGTTGCCCAGGGTGATTATTAGAGTTTGGGTTCTTTTAACTACAGTCTCAAAGGTTTGCACACAGTTTCTTTCTGGCACAAGACTTCAGTGTACAGCATCTCAACTAAGAGGCTTTGAAAGGCTGCTGAAAATTTTAACCAAGACTTTGAAGTCTGTCAAACTCATCTGTCATTTCTTTGACTGAAGGAGTAGGATTGTTGATAAATTGTAGCAATGAGTTTATATCCCCGTATTTAGTAATATTTTCATAGAATCATAGAATGATTTGGGTTGGAAGGGACCTTAAAGTTCATCTAGCTCCAGCTACCCTGCCATAGGCAGGGACTTCTTTCACCAGGACAGTAAAGCCCCATCTAGCCTGGCCTTGCACACCTCTAGAGATGGGGGATCCACAACTTCTCTGAGCAACCTGTTCCAGTGCCTCACCGCTCTCATAGTAAAGAATTTCTTCTCTATATCTAGTCTAAATCTACTCTCTTTTAGTTCTAAGCCATTACCCCTTGTCCTACTACAGAGACTGGTAAAAAGTGACTCTCCAACTTTGTTATAATTCCCATTTAAGGCCTCAATAAGGTCTCTCTGATGCCCTCTGATCATTATCCTGGCTCTCCTCAGGGTATGTTCCAACAGGTCCATGTCTTTGCTATACTCAGGAACCCAGATCTGGATGCACTACTGCTGTTAGGGTCTTGCAGGAATGCTGTAGGACGGAAGAATGATACATCTTGAAATGCTGGCCACACTTCTTTTTATGTAGTTCAGGATACAATTGTCTTTCTGTCTTGCCAGCATACAGGTCACATTTCAGGGATGGTCTCAATCCATTCATCACTCAATCTATACTGATGCTGGTGATTTCACCAGTCCAGGTGCAGCACCTTGCACTTGGTGGTGTTTAACTTCAAGACATTCACACTGACCCACTTTTCTAGCCTGTCAAGGTCCCTCTGGATGGCATCCCTTCAAGAGTATCAACCACACCTCTTGGCTTGGTGCCATCTGCAAACTTGGCAAGGGTGTACTCAATCATACTGCTTATCTCATTATTAAAGACATCAGTCCAGTTCCATATGGACCCTTGAGGGACACCAGTTGTTACCCCTCGCATTTGGACACTGAGCCATTGACTGCAACTCTTTGGATGCTGACATTCATCCAACTCTTAAACAATCAAATACTCCATCCATTAAATCCAAACCTCTACAATTTAGCAACAAAAAAGTTTTATGGAACTTTTTCAAAGGCCTTAAAGAAGTCACAGTAGATGATATCAGTTGATTTTCCCCTATCCATCAACCCAGCCAGTCCACCATAGGTCCCCAGATTAGCCAGGTGTGATTTTCCCCTTTATACAGTTATGTTAGCTGTCTTTAATCACCTCCCTGTCATCCATAGGTCTTTACGTAGCTTCCAAGAGGATCTGTTCCCTGATCTTACAGCCACAGAGGGAAGGCTGGCTGGTAGGTAGTTTCTTGCTTCATAAAAGTCTCCCTCAGACAACTAAAATTCATCATTGTGTCGTAACTCTACAACCTCGCCAAGCTTTCAGAATTTTCAGAATTGCACATTTGTAAGAAATAGTGACAATATTTTGGTATATCCAGATCATGACATGGAAAAGACAACAGAATCCCATGTCTTTTTCCTGTGTTAAGACTCCTTTACATATCTTGCAAACTGACACAGACCACAATCTCCTAGAGCCTTTCCAAAAAGGAAAAAACCAAACCCCCCAAACCAAACCTGTCTTTTAAAATGTTCCATAATTTAAACTGTAAATTTCAAAGCACCAAGAGTTCTCTTGTGAGTCCATGTAGGAGATGAAAGTATTTTCAATCTGGTTGCTAGGAGGAAAAAGCAAAAAAGGGAAATCTCTTTTCTGTTGTGAATCACCACTTACACTGATAGCCTAATATCTTCAAAAGAAAACCATGTTGTCTTATATGCTTATATATATATATATATGTAACACATAGAAATTTTGACTTAATAATTTTTCCAATGGACGTTTACTTCAAAAGGTAATTATTATATGAAATAAATGTATCAAAACTCTTGTTAAGACATGCTTTGCATGGAGTGCCTTTACATATATATGCTAAAGCATACAAAGGAAGTACCTAAATACATCATATTACATGCATTTATTCCTTCAGTTATTTATTTGTGTTGTAGCCTCAAATGGCTGACTATAAAATCTTGATAGTTTGATTTTTTTTTTTATTATCTGCCTTTCCTGACATGATTGTTGCCTCTGCTTAGTAAAGGCCAGTATGTTTGTACACAACAGTCAATTATATTCCCTGCAAGCATTTGTCCTCTTACGACAGTCTTAGATTCCATGACTGAGAGCTAAGAGAGAAATTAGTTAACTCATATGCTGCAAGACCCTATATTTTCTGGTAATAAATTGGAAAGAATACTAGGAAGCTAAGCACAATTTAGTCTTTCTTCAGATTCAGATAACCCCTATAGGGACTCTGACTGGCTGCAGCAGGAACTAGTTTCAGTGCCAGGAAATTTTGCAAAAGCATTACAGTCAAGGAGTAGGATTACATACCTCCACTTCCTCAGAGTGTCACACCTGCTACCCAGGTACCTAATAGCTCACTGTGGCTGTCCAAGTCTCAGAGTAAGATGAACCCAGGCTAGCAGAGGGAAATTTGGTATTTTTATCTTATTTACTCCTTCGGGGATTTACTTTGTGCGAAGAGTCTCACTGACTGGGCAAGTTGTATGAAAAGCCAGAAAGTCATCTAGCAAACAAGACAGAAAAAGGCAACATCATTAACAATGTCTAAGCAAAACTGTTTTCTTTCTTCATCTGTTTATTTTCAGTGCAAGTTGAAGAAGAAAAGTTTTCAAGTGGAAACAAACAGGATAAAGCTTCTCTGAAGGACTACATTATATTTGACAAATCCAAGAAACACAAGTTCACTTTCCTCTACCCATTCCTAGGTAGTTACACAACCAGGGCTCACTTTTGCTAGCACAAGAGGTGCTAGCTCATGTAGCCTGCTCTAAAAGACTGGTAAAGAATGGTATGTGTAATGAGCTTTTCTGGGAAATATTTATCTGCTTTCTGTTGCAGATTTGTTGAGGTCTGAATGATGCAGTTCAAGCACTTAGATAGAAGGGGGAATCTTAAATAATAAAAACATTAGACTGAAGTGTATATGCTTCTGCAGTGCTCTCAGCTAAGACACAGTGTTCAGGAAAATAACCAAAGGAAAAATTTGCATCTGTTAAAATAGCCAGAGGATGCAAAAGGTCCTGAATCTACTGCAGACAGGCAGACATTTTGGCGATAGCCATGATATTGTTTCCGAAGATCATTGCCCTGTTCTTAGAAGAAAGTTCTGCAAGGACAGTCCCTGGCATTTCAATTGCCAGTGTGTTGTGGTTTAACCCCAGCTGCCAACTAGGCACTGTGCAACTGCTTACTCCCCACCTCCCCTGGTGAGATAAAGAGGAGAATCAGGGGGAAAAAAATCCAAACTTATGGATTGAGAAAAGAATAGTTTAATAATTAAAGCAAAGTAAAAATAATAGTAATAAAAACAACAACAATGAAAAAAACCAACAATTATAGTAAGAAGGAGAGTAGGAGAAGTAGCTATAAAACACAAGAAAAACAAGTGATGCACAATGCAATTTCTTGCCATGTGCTGGCAGATACCAAGCTTGTCCTTGAGCCACAATCAACCCCCATCCCAGATAACACTCCCCAGATTATATACTGAACATGACGCTCTATGATATAGAATATCTCTTTGGCCAGTTCAGGTCAGCTGTCCTGGTCATTCTCCCTCCCAGCTTTTTGTGCACCTGCTCACTGGCAGTGAATGGGAAACCGAAAAATCCTTGACTTAGGGTAAGTCAGCAACAACCAAAACATCACTGTGCCATCAACAGTATTCTCAAAACAGAGCACTGTACCACCTATTAAGAATAAAATTAACTGTATCCCAGTCAAAAGCAGTACACAGGGTCAAGGCTGAACTCTGCTCACCTCCAACAACAGATCAGAGAGGAGAATGAAAATGTCCTTTGGTGGTATACAATGACAGTGTCATGTCCTCATTCTACACTTCTCCTTGAAACTTCCAGGTTTCTTCTAATTAAATCAAACTTTCCAAAATGTTACTATAAATCAAGAAATGCTGCACTTGTTTTGTTTGAAACTGAACAGGATGTCTGGTTTCAAACCACTCAAATAAAGGTTTAGGAGTTTCATATACCTGTGTTTAATGATCCTCCTGAAATTCCATAGCTTGTCTGTTATGTTAAAATAAAAGTGAAAAATGCATGATTACAGGAACATAGAGAATTATGAACTGTTGGCATAAGGAATTGCTGCATGACAGATGAGATCACAGTCATACTCACATTGTAAGTTGAATGAAAACGTACTCTTAAGCCAATGAAGTTGCATGCTGTTACTGTTTACAGGCAAGCCCTTTGTATTTCTGTGTTTTGATCTCATTTACATCTTCAAACAAAATCTACACAAATAATTCTAAAGAACAAAAGAATTAAGTTAATAACTTCTGTTGTCATCTAACAACTGCATTTTTTAAGTTCAAATTCCAAGAAAAGCATTAAGCAATTAAACACTGAAGAGCTCAACATGGATAGTATTTTGTCCTATTGTTAGTGTCATGAAAATAGCAATGAAACAGTTCCACAATATAAATTCCAGCCCGCTAATTTGGTTTCTCCATTAATTCAAAATTTTGGGCAGGAAACTGTCCTCTGTAATATCACAACTTCTTCTAGGTGTTCTGGATCAGAAGAAGAAAAATTTGAAAGTTTTGGAGTCCATGTGACAGTGGTCAGGGTCAGTAAAAATAGCCTTTAAAAGAACTAATATGTAATAATTTCCCTTGGTTCCCCATTAGTCTGGAACAGGAAAATCAATGGACAAACCCTTGTGAAACGGAGCAAGGCAAAAATATAATCTACATAATAAAAAGATTTTATCACTTCAATCTATCCTCAAAAAGAACAGATCTGCTGTTTCGTGTTGGCCTGGAATGGGTCTTTCCGGCCATCTGCATCAAATCACAAAGCTCAGGAGTACAAAATCATAGCAATTCACTGGCAAAATACTTCCAGCTACAGCAAAATGAGGCAATTTTATTTGACAGAATAATTTTGCACTCCTTGAAGAGGAGAACAAATTAGACTTAGCATAAACAATGTTCTAAAGTAAAACCATCCAAATATATACAAGAGGGGGGAAAACAAGGCCAGTAGCAAAGCCCAAAGCAATTATTTGCTTTTGGAGTTCATCCACTGTATTTTAATAAGAGCCTTTACAATTACTTAATGACCCTTCATGGTTAGCAGCAAATGTTGTTCTCTTAATTATATAAAATTTAGTTCACTTCTCCAGAACTGCCCACACCTCTTGAGATAAAGACCTGCAACATGATAAAGCATGCATGACAATTGCAAATGAGTAAGCAAAGTCCACAACAGAGCTGGCAGCATTTGTCCTACAAATAATACATTTTACTAAAGCAGTTCTTAAACCACATATGTCAAATGTGTTATTAATGAGCATTCAGTTTTACAGAGAAATGCAAGGTGCAGGACACAGAACAAGGCAGCCACAGAAATAGATGGGCTGGAGTATGGTGACAAAAGGAGATAACTGGTCTTCATTCTCCCATTAGCTGTGGTTTCTCTATCTCACCATTCAGTGGATGCAGATTCTTTACATCTCTTTCAGTTTACATGTTGGGTCTGGTTGATGGAATTATCAACAGAAAGCAGACATGCCACAGAAGTAGTGGTAGTGAGAGTGTACCTTGCCTAATGCAAGCACCCAACACCCCTTTCTGTTGGGTCTTCTGTCAGAGGATGGGAGAGAGGAAGAGCTTATTTCTCCCTCACCCACACCATTTGCTCTGAGCTTGCATTTACCCCAGTGCAAAGTTTTCCTTCCCATCCCTTTTAAGAGTCTGGCTTGTGGACAGCAGTAGAAATGTTGCAGCTTGGCTCCCCATCACCTGATATCTCATTACTGTTGCTATCACAGTGCCAAGCCAGGACTAATGAACTGTCCTGTATGGCTGCACGTATTAACTCTGTGTGCTGTGGGAGTCATCACTGTGCAGCCCCTCTCAGAAGAGCCTTGAGCCACCTACTCCCAAAGTAGAGTCTCAGCACAGAAAGGCCACACAGCACTGGACCTCAAAAGGAGTGAGGTAAATCCGATGACACTTGAAAATCCAACCAGTTTCAAGTCATTTGTCACACCCTGGCATTTGTTTCCCACGTCTTGCAATGGAGCAAATAGTTAGTTCCAATCCCATTTCCTCCTACAAACCACTTTCACCTGTTCACCCAGCTAGCAAAAAAGTGCATTACCAATTTTCCTCTTGAGAAAAGATGCTGATAGTTGAAGTGCATGCTGTGACAGCATCTCTTAGTAAAGTGCTTTCAATCACCAATGCACTCCTTAAATCTTCTTCCAGATGTAGTTATCCAAAACATTTCTACTGTGCAGTGGCATTTGCCTAAACTCTTCATCTCCATGATTACTTGAGAATCACAAAAACAAGTACTACTGATCAGTTTTCCAATAGCCCAAACTAGTCTTTCATTTAGAATCATGAACTCTAAAGCAATCAATTCTCTTTCAGCTAATTTCAGTTCTCTTCCCCTTACCTCCCTCCTAACAGATGGAAACCTGAAAATAACTCCTGCAACTTCTGGGGTTTTAATAGATGTTTCATTGCCTCATAGCTCCCATTATTCAGTCTTAGGATCTGCTTTGTTGCATTGTTTTTCATCACAGTAAAAACAACTGTTTCAATCATTTGAATGGAAAAGACAATCTCTCTAATTGCACCTTGCAGCTCTGTTCTAGTTCAGCAGGTGGGACCAGTTTATCACTGTGTGGGGGTGACCAAAAACTATGTATCCTACACCCTCTATTCATTTCCCAAGAACTGTTAACAATGGACCGTTTGCAGCAGCTGCCCAGGGCGCACCTGACTCCTCAGGCTCTGAGCTGAGTGTGAAAGACACCTGTGAGGTAAGAGCTGTGATACCTCCCCTCCAGGAAGTCATTAGCACCTTCCACCCAGCCTGAGGGGGCGTGTCTGCTAAGGGGCCAGCAACAATTCCAAAATACCCCATGACTCAAAGAGTCAGATCACCCATTGTGGAAATCCCTGCCCTGGGGGAGGTACTGGGTGCTCCCACCTGGGCCTGAGGGTACATAATCTTGGGGTTTGAAGACCTCAGGGAACCACTTGTTGGATCCAGAAGAGGACCAGAACCTCGACAGGAGGAGACCACCACTTTCAACCAGACTGCAACCACCACTCTCCACCAGACTGCAACCGTCAGCTGCATCAAAGGTTTTTTGCTTCCTTTTACTTTGGACTTGGTGGAACCACATAGGGTTCAGCACTGGGGCTAACAAATCCCTTTGTGTTTATGCCCCAGGGTGCTGGGTCATACTTCTGGGGTTTGTGGGTTAAAACCAATTTCTCTTTGTGTCATTGCATTTATTGTAATATCGTTATTAAATTCTGTCTCTGACTTATAATCTCTTTTTGTGTTGGGTTCATTTCTCCTGCCAGTTTACCTTTAAACCAACACAAGCTCATACACCAGATTTTCAGTGATGGAGACCTGAGCTTGACTATGCAGTAAAATGGTGAAATCCTGCCTTCTAGAAGAACTCCTTGTAGCCATTTTAGGTAGTAAAATAATCTAGCATTTGGGGAGGAAAGAGTTCAGCAAAAGAATAAATTCCCTCTTCTGCTTAATTTTTTTATATCAGCACTTTTTAAAATGTATTTATTTATTTATTTATTTGTTTGTTTGTTTGTTTGTTTGTTTGTATAAAACAGGCTTGTTTTTAATAAGGTGCAGAACTAAACCAAACTATTAGGGATATTTCACGGAGTTACAATGCCCTTGATAATCCTGGAATATGTTTTTCTTGTTTTACTCATAAATTTTAGGTATTCCTGGAAAAAATGTGGATATGCTGTGAACCCACCAGTGGTTTTCAGTCCCTGTTGTATCCAAGTGCATGACTCCATCACATACCACCACTACATGAAAGTAAGATCTGACTTCATGCTATTCTCTCTTATCTTTCCACTTGTCATAATTAAGTGTTTATTGACAAATTTTTTGGAAGAGTTTTCTTGTGACAAAATAATGCATCTTACAATATAAAATTTTATTTCTACTCTAGCAAACAAGAACTTACTATGGTTTCCTCCTAGAAAAAAGAGAAGGGATTTGCTGCAGTATCTAAATTTAAAGGTATTATAATTATGCTCTTAAACTCAGTAGCAAGTAAAAAGGGATAGCTTAAGCTCAGTCTTAAAATTTATTTAATTCTCAAGCAGAATTTCTTACTAGCAAAATTTCAGAAACACTTGAAGGAAAGATTCCCTTTTATCCATTTGGGAAGCTACATATTTTCTTCTCAAATTTATTATTTACTGAAATGACAGTATATTTTCAAATTCCTTACCCTTATTCTGAACACATATTTTCTATCTATCCTCTTCTTGCAAGTGGTATTCACAAAGAAACTCAGCAAGCCTGGGTTACAGATAAGAGAAGCCATTCAAGGATGGCAAGAATCATAATAGCCATCCATTTATCTGTGCCAGTAATGCTCTCATAGCTCTGCCTATGAAATAGTGAAATAAAGCTAATGCACCTGTGACTTTCCTAAACAATGTCTTTGTGCTTTAAAATTGAAGAGTCTCCATAGCAACTTTGAGGCATTCAGGAAGAGAGAGGAAGGACAGTATTTTGTAAAAAACATGGAGTGGATTTAAACTAGGTTGTATGTGAAGACCAAAAGCTCAGATCTCATGGTAAGAGTATGAGCATCTGTCCCGAGTGAGCCTGTAAAGAACAAATATCCATTTCAGGAAAATGATTCTGTATTCCACCACTGCTTCTCCTTCTGCTGGACTGCCACGGAGCAGCAGGAACATCAGGGCAGCACCATCCCAAGAAAGCAGAGCCCACAGCAGATGAGTGAGGTGAGCAGGGCTGGGTATGTGCAGGTGATCTTGCTCTGCTGAGTTCCCAGGCTACCAGACAAGTCAGCTGGGACAAGGCAGATCCCAGCTCAAGCTGAAAAGCCAGATCAGAAGGTGGGGGTCAGGGGAGCTGCAAGCATGTCTGCCACAGAGCTCAGGCAAACACCAAGTGCAGGAGCCTCAGTTTAAAAGCAGCTGCTGATCAAAGGCAGGATGGGTATCTGATGAGCTTCTCATGGCCTGACAGCTTTGTTATTAAATCTGGCCTTAAGCCCAGCCAGCAAAACCCTCTGGAGAGGAAGGAATGCCCTCAAGTCCTTGACAGTGTCTGCTTATAAAGGCTAGGAAAGCATATCTGCAGCTACTTAAATCTTATGAGGGCCATGGGAGAGATTGCAATGTTTTCTACCTTTGAAAGGATGTGTTGCACTGCCTGCCGGCTGGGGATGGGCAATAGTGATGGCTCACAAACAGCATAACGCCATCTGCTTCAGGGAGGCCACACTTGCTCCACTGTTGTCATTTTTTGCAAGCCAAAAAATGCCATTCTGTCTGAAAATCTGTGTTTTGTTCTACATGTGGGAACAACAACTTATAATATAAATAATGGCAGGTGCTTCTAAATGAAACATAGTGTCTTTAATAAAGTCATTCTAATAAAAACTGTATTTCTCTCCAGAATGTCTGCTGGCTATACGTTATTCTCCTAAGCAGAAAAGATGGAGTTTAAGCCTGCAACTACCCTGAAGAGCACTTTTGTTTCATAGCATACCCCAGGATTCCACTGTGACCCCTCTGCAGATCACATGCACAAGAGTTTCTTTTTACATACCTGCTGGAAGGCAGGAGGGCTCTGCAGAGGGATCTGGATATACATGAGACATGGGCTGATTCCAATGGCATGAGTTTCAATAAGGCCAAGTGCCAGGACCTGCACTTTGGCCACAACAAGCCCCTGCAGCGCTACAGGCTGGGCACAGAGTGACTGGAGAGCAGCCAGGCAGAAAGGGACCTTGAGGTACTAATTGACAGGAAGCTCAACATGAGCCAACAGTGTGTCCAGGTGGCCAAGAAGGCCAATGGCATCCTGTCCTGTATCAAAAATAGCGTGACCAGCAGGACCAGGGAAGTGATCCTTCCCCTGTACACTGCACTGGTGAGGCCACACCTTGAGTACTGTGTTCAGTTCTGGGCCCCTCAGTTCAGAAAGGATATTGAAGTACTGGAGCGAGTCCAGAGAAGAGCAACAAGGCTGGTGAAGGGACTGGAGCACAAGTCCTGTGGGGAGAGGCTGAGGGAGCTGGGGTTGTTTAGCCTGGAGAAGAGGAGGCTCAGGGGTGACCTCATCACTGTCTATAACTACCTGAAGGGAAGTTATAGGCAGATGGGGGCTGGTCTCTTCTCCCAGTCACTCAGCAATAGGACAAGGGGGGCACGGGCTTAAGCTCTGCCAGGGGACATTTAAGTTGGATATCAGAAAAAAATTCTTTCCAGAGAGAGTGCTCAGGGATTGGAATGGGCTGCCCAGAGAGGTGGTGGATTCACCATCCCTGGAGATTTTTAAACGCAGATTGGATGTGGCACTGAGTGCCATGATCTAGTAAATGGACTAGAGTTGGACCAAGGGTTGGACTCGATGATCTTGGAGGTCTTTTCCAACCCAATCGATTCTATGATTCTGTACTCTGTAGGGGAGGCTGTTTCCCTGAGATGGAGTTAAGAACTACTAATACATCCAGTTCATGCTGCTTCCATTTCCCAATGAATATGCAAGGTGTAAATCACTTCTTATTTGAGAAACAGCTGACAAATTTTCTGTAGCATAAAATTGCCCTTAATATAGTTAGAATGAGAATATTATGTGTGTCAATTGAGAATGCATATTATTCCAGTGGATTGATCTTGTATTGATGAAGAATAGCTCATCTCCAAATCATATTAACTACTTCACTTCTTATGACTACAGTATTTTATCCTTTTAATTCTTCTTTTTTCTTAACAATGAAATATCCACAGGTCATTCTGATGAAAGCAGAGTGAATACCACACAGCCTGCCCACAACAGAGGCAGCACTGAACCAGCTATTTTACCTTTCTTTTGTGGGTAACTTTTCATTAATAATGTTAATAGTCCTTCTTATGGAGTTCATTTTTGTCAATACCTGGAATTCAGAGTTTCTTCTGTGTGAGTGGATTAATAGCTCAGATAGAGGAAATGGACAAGGAATTCTTAGAAAAGAAAGGAAAAAAAAAGCAGAACCATTGTAAAATTGAACTATTTTTTCTTGTTATTGTACTGTCTTTTTTCAGCTACTATAATTCAGAAAAGGACAAGCACCTTTCTGTGTCACTGGCATTGCACTCAGATTCAGGTGATGTTGCCTGCTGCTAAGGAGAAAGGGACTAGAGTTCTTTCGTACTCCTAACTTCTTGGTCTGTCTTGAGGTCTGTCACTGAATAACTCACTGTATTTTCCTCCATAAAAGAAAATAATAGTAACTCTTCGAAGCACTCAGGGGTCTTTGTTTATAAGGTGGGATATAATCACATCAGGTGATTGAAATGTACTTTCAAGGAAGAAACAGCTGTCTGCATGAATATAAAGTATTTTCAGTCAAACAAAAGTAGTCTATACTCATGCACAATAGTGCTATAGCTCTGCCACACCTAATTTTGTATTTTTTCGGTGACATTTGATGCTTATGTGATCCTTTACATATTTGATACAGTATCTGCTTTAGTGTTTTACCATCATGACTTTATTTCCTCTAGACCAAAAAGAAAAATGTGGTTTTGGTAGATTTTGCCTCAGGCCGATTTTTGGTAGACTTTTTTTTCTCTCACAGGCCATTTTTTTCTTGTTATTTATCATCAATGTGATCTATTTCCCATGGTTTCAAACAGATAACAGAATCTTTTATAGTCTGCATATGACCTAGCATTTTGCTCTTTTCACTGTCTTCCTCAATAACCTTATACAACTCCCATGCAGGTTAGCAGGAATTTGATCTAGACTTCAGAACTGAGATAACAAATTGTTTAAATATTTATCTTTCAAACACCTAATTTAGACACAAGCATTTTTATATTCACAGTTAAATAAAAAACTTGTGATTAAGTCAGCTTTTAATTTAAACACAATTTGGAATTATTTCCATATTATATATATTATCCATAGCCAGCAAAAGCAAACCTGTCAGGGGCCAGGACTAAAGAGGCACTTGGGGAACAGGTCACTGCCAGAAGGCCAGAGGTGTGTTACCCAGAGCTGCTGACCTTTGCTGGCATTAAGAAAACGGAAGGCTCATCCAGGCAAAACAAGTCATCAGCTGGGGGCAGGGTCCAGAAACATCTGGAAGAAACAAATGAGAAATAGATACATCCTCTGACAGAAGGGTTAGACATTCAGAAAGCACTGCAGCATTTTGATGTCCATAACCCAACCCAAGCTTCCAGTAAGAGCAAAACATAATCATCACTAGAAGTTATGAGGGTTTGTGGTATCTCTAATTTATGGGTCTTTTTGCTGCTAGTAACAGCCTCTGATCCATCTCAGCCTGCCCTCTCTACTCCAGTAGTCTTCATATTCATTGGAAGCCTCCCTGCCTTCCTTTCTCCTTTTTCTCTGCTTTTGTGTAGATTATGTGAAGATGTAGATTGTTGGAGAGGCAATTTGTGCCTGTGAAAACACAATTATGGGCTGTCTGCTGTGCTTACAGCCACAGAGTGATCTAGAAATGGAGTGGAGGAAGGGGCTGCTCTGGGATGGGCAAAGCAAAGTGGCTGTGCCAGGGGAGCTTGGGCAGCAGTTCTTAGTACACAGAAGTATCTAGGTCTGACCTCCATGACAACCCTTGGGCAAAGACAGGCTTAATTTCCTTCCTCTCAATTATATCTCCCTGCCTTCATCCTTCCCCCCATCCTTCTGCCAATAGGGAAAGATGAAAAAATCTATATGCTGTCAGAGCAGTGAAATGACTGGGTGTTTTCTCAGTAGGATGGACTGCCTTGGGAACAGGAACCAGAATTATCTGCAGCTGGAAAATGGGAGTAGAGAGGCACAGAGAACCAAAAAACACACCTGGAAAAATAAACTTGCTGGAACAGGAAAATGGCAGGTGAAAATACTTAGTCTCTTTATGTGAATAAGAGGGGGAAAAAAAAGGGCCTTTCTGAACTAGGATTATCAGGGCAAATACAGTGTCCTAAGGAAAAAAAATAAACATCAAAAATGACTATAGCAGAAATATCTTCTGCAGGAAAGAGAAATACTGAGAATACTGAAATCAGGACCATCCAGCTAAAGTTCTCATATTCAAATGTCTGCCTTGATGGCTTTGTATACTATAGAATAGCATTTGCTTCAGTTATTTTTTTCTGAATTACTGTAACTGACAATATCAGGACAATAATTTCCTACTGAATAAAACAAAAGGAGGCATTAGGATAAAATGTCTCTTGACAATGTCCATGTGCTATTAGCACTAGAGTCATTGTAAACAAACAAATAAACAAAGGGATAAATTATTCAGGCTGAAAAATACTGTGCAATACGTAAGCTTCTTATGCAAAGCTAGGAAAGCGCAGAAAAACCTGAATTAAAAGTAAGCCCATGAACTCTTTATGGCTACATTACAGACTCGCTTTGCATTGCTAGAAAGAGGCATTTCCATTAGTTGGCACACAGTCTGTGGTGTAACAGCTCTGAAAACATGCTCAAGCAATCTCAGTATTTCTACTCCGTTCTATCATTAATATTTTCTACCACAAGAATACAAATATCTCTGTATTGCACCTGCTTTTCTTTTTGTGATGTAGGTATTGGTGCTTCTTTAGGCAGTTTACAAGTGGGCTGTGCTGCCCTGAACAATAGTTTTGATGGTAAGTGTTCAGAAATGGGGGTGAACAAAGAATGACTTTCGTTATTATTCAGCACACCTGCATCTGCCTTTTGTTAGCAGCTGATCCAGAAGGACAGTGACAGAAATAGAAATGCATTTAACTTCAGGTGTGCTAGGAAAGATGAACTTTAAGCAAGCAAGGCTACCATTGCTAGAAAGAGTTAAAAACAAGTCCATACAGACAGCACAGGAAGGTGTAGTTTGATTATTACTAAACATTTATCTCAGTGTTATGGTGTGGGGTTTCAACATGAAAAAGTGTCTTAGCCAACTCCTTTTCTGCTTTACCTCTTTTTCATTTTATTGTTTTACCTAGAACATGTATTACAGAATATAAAGACAAATAGAAACACTATGACTTTCCAAATCACTCACGTGAGTGTCAAACATTCTCATGTAAGATGATACTCACACCCTCTTATTTCTAAAATGCTGTTAGTTCTTTCTTCTGACAGTCCATCACATTTTCAGCTTGAACAATTTGCTTTTTGTCTGCTGTGTCTTATCTGGTGATCATAGAGCTATGAATAGCTATCTCCCTTCCTCAAATAAATCTTTCAGAATCAAGACAACAAATATTTTCATTTGGAATCATGGGTAAGCCATTAACTCTGAAAATTATTTTCTGTAAAAGACAGGGGACCGACCCCCAGAAGAGAAACCACTGAACACCATCCACACTGCTGTGGGAAAGTTTGAAAGCCAATGCAAGTCTTTTATTTCCCAGCTGGGTGTTCCCAGTCTCAAAAACACATGCTATTCTAGTATCCTGCAGCAGTGAAAGCTCTGCCAAAAAAGGTCTCACCAGAATTATACATTCTTTTAAATAAGTTCCCTATCAGCAAGTGAACCTTTTCTGGTGGAACGCAAAAAAATCATTAGAAATTTTGCTGTCTTAATTCAGCCAACATTTTTGAGCTCTTGGGAACATCCACTTTCGAGATCTCTTCCTGTACTGCTATACAACATGAATTCTCTTCAATGCTGCTGTGCATTTTAAAAAAATTTTCTGTTTAGGAATTGGATGAAAGGACTTTTTCAATTCTAAGAGAAAAAATGGTTCATTGTCAACCTGCCTGGAACCACTTAAGTTTCTTCTATTCCTTCTTGCTTTACCTCTGCAAGCTTCTCATCCATCCTTGAAGAAATGGACTTTGCCCTTTTGACCCTTCTTTTAACAAAGGATAAATCAATGATCCCTGCTTTCATTTTTTTGTTCATATTTGTATCATCTCTCCCCAGCTCTTGAAGAGCTTCATAAATACTAAAATTATCTTTGCTATTAGCCAGTCATTAAATCTCTCACCTGGTTTGGTCTAACAAGCTATGAGTAATTTAAGCTTTCCTCCTTATTTTCTAGACACTTTATTAGCACATTGTCTCTCTGTTCAGCTGTCAAAGCTTTTTGTTTTCCACTGAGGAACAGGTGACTAAGACCTGTATAACTGTTAATTTAGAGTAAATTAAGTCCTAGAGCATGAAAAATGTGTGTGTCAGAAAACATGGTGATTCTTTTGGCAACATGGTGATGGGGATCTGGAGATTCTACCATATAGATCTGCAGGTCAACTGGTTTCTTCCTCACTTCCATCTCTGGTCTCTCCTGTTGGTGTCAGGAGAGCAGAAATCCTGAAGCAAGTCAGGTTTTCAAGGGACACTGAGCACCAGTCATCTTGGTCTCTTAGCCTCAAACCAGTCAGTTTCAGCTATGCCTCTGAAATACTTGAACATGTTCTAGATTTTTCTCCTACTTTATGGTGCAAACAAATAAAAATACAGAATAAAAGCAGCGATTATTTAAATATATGGAGAGACTATTTGAACAAATCCTACTACAAACTATTTGAGCAAATGACAATTTGAAAAATGAATTTCTAACACTGAATTAATAAGCTAACAGAGCTGTAACTATCCCAGCATCCACTAGAACAAATAAGGTATACTAGGACCAAAGGATAAACTTAATTATTTTTGTCACCATGTTTTCCTCCCTATATAAGTCTGTTCCTTTCTAGGTAAATGAAAGTTGTTCGATGTCAAGCTAAACCCAGCTTCAAGCATGTAGTTACTACACAAAGAGCTTCTTCACCATGTCTTCTCATCCACTCTCAGCAACTGAAGTGAGCAAAATATTTGCAAATAACTGCAGGCCAGGGCTAGTTTGAGCTGTGCATTTGCAGAACTTGACAAGACTTGTTCAAACCTATGAGGTCAAATAATTCAAGAAGGCAAATAAATACACAAGTCAACACGGAGAAGAATGAAAATTCCTTCTCCTGCTGCATCCAAAAAACTGTATTACAATAGGTCCATTAACCTGTCATTAACCTAAAAAACAAATGTAATGGTTCATATGACTTTCTGTGATCCATTTCTTAATCATCAGAGTCTCTTATCTGTCTGATATGAGGATACATAATATTATCCAGTCTGATAACACTTTTACCCTATTCTGATATTTCAGATTTGACTGACGTATGGGCAAAGCCAGCAGTAACCTCCCCAACAGCCTTGGCAGATTCTGTCTTAAATGCCTGAAATCATACATTAAGTGTATCTTAGTATTTGATTGGTCCTAGGCAAGTAGTTTCTGAGAAGCCATTGTACCAGATTATCAATGGAATTGAATGCAAGATGAGGAGAATTCCCTGCAATCCACTGAAAAACCACTTTTGATCCATGACAGTACTGTTTGATACCTTTCATTGAGACATAATTTAGGGATTCCTTAAACCACCAAAATGTTGGAAAATAATGCTGAAAAAGTAACACAACATACAGGAATGTAGTCATATGTCTTTTGAGTGTTAGTCTGGTATCAGATTTCATTTGTTTTTTTAAATTATTATTAGTTAATTATTTTTGTCCTTTATAATTTATAGAACTGTGATGCCAAAATTTTTCTAGTAAAAACATGGTTGTTAGATTTTGCTTTAAATTGTCAGGTGTAATATGTTTTGAAACATTCCAAGTAATGCTCAGGCATCTTCTGATGAGGATTAAAGAGTGCAATTCACAATTTCCAGGCTTAGAGTAAGCCAAGTTGCTACAACTATGTGTTATTGGTGTTACTGAATAAATACCTGCCAAAAATAAAACAGGAAAAGAAGCCACTTATAACGAATAAAATCAGTTTTGTAGTCCCTTTTTTCTTTCTTGAAGAAGGGGAAATGTATATTACTTGCAATATGAGGAATTATAGAGTAATGCCTTTTGGTCCTCATTTATTGAATAAATGAGGGAAAATCTGAGAGTGGGCAGAGGGTCAGTAGCAATAACAGCAGTAACAGCCTCCTCCTTTGTCATGTTATGCAGACAGGTTAGAAAGGTTGAAAGGGCAGGTCAGTCATCCACAAATATTTTGAACATTTTGATATAACTGTTAATATCTGGTGTGAAAACAATGAAATATCATTTCAATATCTGTTGTAAGCTAAAGAATATCAGAAGTACTGATTTTATTTTTAATTTCAGAAGTATGACATCTGCATTTGGTTGCAGATTTTTAATATTTCAGTCTGCAAGGAAAAAGACTTCAGGTAGGAGAGAGTACAACAAAAGGGATACACATATACTGGATATAGAACAGCCACGTAATCTGGAAGATTTACCAGCATCAGACTGATGTAAAAGAACACTGGCTGAACACAAAGACCAAATCCCCAAACTTCATCACAATTTACACATCTATTAATTGCCCTTAGTCCTGCATTTTAGCATCTTTGAGATCACTTGCAGATGACCTCTCAAGCCCTGATCCTGGACAGAGTGAGTTTGATACTAATACCAAAAATTTCAAATTGATGCCTGCAAATTACAGAAAAGCAGTTAGGAGACCAAGACCACTCTTACCTAGTTTTGGACTCACTTGGCCTCCAATGTACAAAAATCCCCACGTTACTCTTGATGGGATAAAGAAGGGAACACATTTCTCCCAACAATGCAGAGACCATTCTCTGTTCTTTTATTTTACTAACACATCACAAGATCTAGAAATGTTACTTACTTGTTTGCTTCTTTGCTATCTTTTCCTTAAGACTGAAGTCTTGGAAATATAAAAGCTAAAATTCTCTGCTCCTCATTAATGATATCTGATCTTGAATATGATTTACTGCCTCTGTCCTCTTTGCATGTCCTAAAATAATCAGTATTTGAAAAAAATGACCACAGCTGACTATAAAAACATATGTGAGCACAAAAGGATCTTATAGCAACACACGCACAAGACTGTACACCTCAGATTGTGTGAAGACAGAACTTAGACATATTCAAAACTGCATGCATGCCAAGCCATAATGTTAAGCTTAGCAATTAATTTGTTATTATTTAATAGCAGGACAGAAACTCTAGGAAAAAAAATCTGTTTTGTCCTTTTCTCCCAATTATAAAATAATCAGTAAAATTCTACTTTGAAAGGTGTTTCAGTAAATAGCTTTAGTGATATGATGTTATTGCCAACTCATACCATGATCATGAAAACACAGTTCATATTTAATACTAATGAAGGAACTTGCAATGTGTTTGCATAGGCAGTGATGGAAAATAGGTGAAGCTCTTATTTTGTAATAACCATTTCGACTTGTCATGGGCGTCCAGGTGGAATTTACTTCTTGCTGTTGATTTTCTTGATAGTTTAGAATTTTGCTGTTTTCAAATGGATAACCTTTTTATATAAGGATCTTCACCCAAACACTTCACATATCTTCAATGATTTTGTTTACCAGAGTCTTGTGGCTGAAATCATTATCTGCCTGTGTATTTAACTAAATGTGCAGATGCAGGCATCTAATTAAGTGTAGTGTTTACCAGGCATTTATACAGCCAAATTCTCCTCAGAAATCTAACAAATGATAACATGGGCTTCACTTTGGCACAGAACACAGCATTGCTTGGTAATTTTTTAGGCATAGCTCATCTATGAAACACAATCCTCTTAAGAACAAAGTTTCTCCCAGTGAGAACATCTCCCCTGGGATGCAGACCCTATGGCTGGGCAACCCAGTTGCCTTTGGAGCAATCCATCCACCTTGTCTCAGAGACACTATGTAGCAGCAGGAAGGCCTTGTCACTGGTGAGTAAAACAAATGTGGTGATGCAGACTCAAATATTTGGTGAAATCAGGCAAGCAGCTCTACCATGCTTATAATGTAGAAGACAGCATTCACAAAGGAAGGGTGGATGGACAATGTGCTCCATGGCCCTTTGGCCACTAAACCATGCTGCTTTCAACCATGGGAAATTAGTCAAAATTATATTTAATAATATATTTACTGCCTCTGACAGTCTGGCAAGAAAAAACTGGGTAACTGCATTCCAGCTATCTAAATTCTCCAAAAACATCCATGAATAAAACTTTGTTATTTTTCATCTTAGGTAGCTGCATAGTATCTTTGTATGACATGATTCACTGAAGAGGTGACAGAACTTTAATTGCTAGCAAAGTGATTCAAATTTAAATAGTGCTACTTTTGTGCAATTAGCAGAATAGATAAATACATTGTGTATTCTGTTCTCCTTCTTTGATGAAAGGCCCTACACAGGATTGTTATTCAGTGTTAAATGTACACATGACATCTGATGTTTTGAGAGATATCAACAAACCTGAAAAATCAAAATGTTGCTGGCCTGTTGAAAATGACGGTGTTATCATTGTGATAATATTACAGGCATCTTCCTAGAGCTCCTTCAGTAAATATACAGGGTTGATGTCCAAGCTAGCCATCCTCCTGGCCCTAAACCATTAAAATTACTTGCCAAAGTAAATAAACCTAACAAAAGCAAACAACTAACCTCGCGTTTATCACCTCCTGTGTCACACAACACTAGAACAGCTTCATTAGAAGACTATAATGTTATCTCTAGTAATAGCTGCATATATGCAAGGTTTGATTTTGAAATAAAAGCAGCTCCATAGTGAAATGGATTCTGATTTTAAAAGGTTGATAAGTATCTCATTGCAACTAAAACCAAGTCAACCCAGACCTGTCTCAGAAGATGTGTCACACCTAAGGTGATCAGCTCCCATAACAGAGAACACATACATTTATGCTTTTCAAAAGGACATTAAACAAATCTGGGGAACAGCCACTACCTCTGCAATCAAAGAAAACTGTACTGCTACCTATGTACTATTCTTCTCTCTTTCCTTTCCTTAAACTAAATTACTGAAGTAATAATATATTTCTTAAAACTCTTGATCATGCTTTTTCTGTCTCCTTCACCTAGGAAGAAAGTGTCTTGTCTACGTTGCCAAAGCTGTTGCTAAAGAGTATTTGAAGAAATATGATGTATCAACATATGATACAAAAGCTTGCACTTCAGTTTTTCTGTTGCCATGGTCACACTGGACTCAAGAGATGTGTGTCAAGCAGGTCTGACTTTGTTCCTTACATCTGGTGCACCTTTTACAGTGACTTGCCTACTGCTCACTCTCAGGGATAACAAAAGGCCTCTAACTTACTTTTCACTTTCCAAGGGCCCCACTCCTCACAGTGAAGCTGACCAGGCCTGTGAGACATTCTTGTTTAAACTATTTTACCAGACTACTGGCATGTAGTAGACTCCAGAGAACAAATCCAGACTTGACCTACCAACAGACCTCCTGGCTCCCTAAAAGGCTATGTATCCACTCTTCCTTTTTGAGAAGCAGAATGAGGAAGGGAGCTCAGGTATCTCTGAGTGTCCTGCTGGTGTAGGCCCACGGTAAAATGGAACCTTGGCTATGGGACCTTGGAAGTGGTCAAACAAGAACAGACATTATCCTTTCTTCCCTGCTTTCTTCTCATAATACAGGAATTCAAATTAGTCTAATTTTGCTTGCAAAGTATCCAATCAGAGTTTGCAATACAAAAATGCTACAACACTGTGCCAAGAACTGTACGTGTGGCTGCTCACAGGGAAAGGACATGTGCAATTTCCTCGCCTCAGGAATAATACGGTCATTTGAAATTAACAGCTCTGTAAAATTAGGAAGGCTTTAAATGTCAGTGAAATGCAGGACTTCCTTGTTGTTCTTAACCTTTTAGTGATCGTCATGCCATAAAACTTAAAATATTGCATTAAAAACTACCACAGCCATGACGCACAGAAAATTGAGTTGCTCTGGTTTGTTCGACAACTAGACCTCAGAATCAGCAGCAAAAGCAAAGTAACTCAATAAAATAATGGAATACAAACAGTTCCTTAGAAAAAATGTTCTGTGAGAAAAGAAAATCAATTTATCAACAGAGAAATCAGAATGTTCTTCAGAAAGCAATTGTAACTCCTTTACTAACAACAAAGAACCATGGATAAAAGGGACCATTTAAATCCTACATGTAAAGACATTACGCCAAGAAATTGCATCAATAGATAGATCCCTCCCCTGGGCTTCCATACAGCCCTCTGTGTTCAACAATTATCAGCAGCTAATTGAGACTTGTATCACTCTGTAGCCTAAAAAAGTTTATAACAGTTCCATGAAACCTCTCCCCTGATGCTAGAGCTCAGACAGCCCCCTGTGAATAAGCACGTTGCCTTGGAGAAGTGCTGCTTTGGAAAGGACCTAGCACTTACATTATCACAATTGCAATTACATGTTCCCTGGGTACATATGGCCAGGATAAGTACTATAACTAGACTGATTATTATCTACAAATCCACAAAACATCTTCATTTGAGTTCTTGCAAACTAAAGTAAAAGAGTATGAAAAGAAGCAAATGATAATAATTTTCCAGCTCACAGGCCCTTTAACAGTGAACTACCGTAGCTTCTTGTCTCAGCAAAAACTTTAGCTCATGTTCCTTGCTCCAAAAGGAGCATTTCTGTGTAACGCAGAAAGATGAACCAGGAGATGTTAAACTACCTCAGTAAAGTTGAAAATCATCAATCACTTACAAAGCTGTTCTAGGTAAATTTCAAGAGAGTGCCAAAGATTTGGGCATATTGTTTTGCATAAAGTTTGATGAACAGCTTCTCTGTGAAAAGACAGCAGTTCATCCCCATTAATGTATTTTAAGGTATACTGGGGTTTAACTGGAAAAAAATATTTCTGGTCATATTATTTGGATTACTTTGCTATAACCTTTTTCAGTGGTCTAAGTCTCAAGTCTCAGGATGAACTAATTCATAAATTGTTCATGAGTCTGTTATTAATCCTTTGGGTTAAATATGCTTTTCCTGCCCTTGTGCATCCTTTTCTTTCCTCTTCACCTTCTATCTCCTTCCTTGAACCAGACCCTGAAACAGTAATCACAACTGAATCTTAGCTTTCATTTCCCTAGGAAACACAATATAAACTCTTTAAAACTGCTCTTATAACAGCTATTCTGTTCCCCTCTTCATTGTTGTAGACCTTAGGTGCTACAGTGCTGCAGTATTGATTTATGTTTTGCTATGTCTTAGCAGGACAGTACCTATTTGCACCCTTTTATTGCAGAGTTCATAGTAAATTGGTTTCATACAGTGCCAAATGTCTTTTGGGATTTAGTCTACTTTTCTTCTTTTAGGGCTGTCTTGGTGGCCCACATTTCATCTGCCTTTGACTAACACATAACAGTTCTTGCTCAAAGCAGTTGCTAAATTTCCATTTTGCATCAGACATTCTTGGTCATCACAAAGGCTTGTAGACTGTATTACTGAACATATTACATTTATTTTACTCCAGTTATAATAGCCATCCAATCCTCCCTGATGCCTATGGGGGGGTTGATTTTTTTTTTTTTATTTTTATGGGTTTAGAAGTACTTGTAACTATAGTAAAATATAGATTTAGTGTGTTAATATTTCTGGCAGCTTAAGTTCAATGTTTATACATGCCAACTTCTGCCACATATTAGTAGGTCAAATTCTTTTAGCTGTTTAGACATCTTTTCAAGGTAGAAAGCTGAAGAATGTCAGAAGGCCTGCAGAACAAGACATAAACATAAGCCAACAACCTTTGGTCTAAGAACACTGGAAAACCTCCAAGAGCCCTATGTGTGCTGAGGAAGAAAAAAAATGAAGAACAGAGGGTCCCATGATACCAGATTCAAATCCTGAAGAGGTGTGACCAAAGGCAGGATGGGGCTAGACCATGAGATGTGTGAACTGGGGATTGGGTGGACACTATTATAAAAACCATGTAAATCAGTGTTCATGGGGGTGTGTCATCACGTATTCCTGAAAGCCCTAAGCCTAGACATTAAAGAATCTACCTTGGTATCTTATCCCACACTAACTTGGCATGGAGTCCATTTCTGGGGTTCTGGAGAAGCTGTTTGTTGGCTCCCCGCTCCTGCTCTGTCTGCCTGTCTGGCCGCCGGAGAAGTTCCAGGGGAGCCTTGCCCCCCTTTCTTGGTAGTACTTGTGGGACCTCTTGCTGGAATGGCCCATGCCATTGCTTTTTCTGCCTGCCAGACAAGCCATTGGGCCCAGGGATCTGTTCACCCCCCCTTTTCCTCTTGACTAGTATTAGGCAATTGCTAAGCAGTAGCTTTGCCCACAGGAGAGTGGGGGAACCAGGGCCACTCTGTGCTGGGGAACTGTCTTGCCCTGTGGCTGGCTCCATCGGCTTTCCAGGCAAACCCTGCCGTGCCTGGCTCTCCTCTGCCGGCTTCACTCGGTGCTCCAAGGGGAGCAGCACTGACAGGAATTAATTCCACAGTCCCAGGGAGACCTGCCCCTGGATGTCCTTGCACGACCGCCATGCCAAGCCCTGCTGCTCCAGGAGGAACTGCTGGCGCTGCACATGCACTTGTCCCAAGTGCCCCTGGGGGAAGCCAAAGCTGTCACTGGGCACCTTGTCACCCCGACAGGGGTGGACCTGCCCGGGTATGAAGAATTTTGATTGTCATGTACCTACGGTATCTTCCACATTCATATCAACGTATTTCATTAGTGCTTTTATGTTTTTAACAGGTTACAGAAAGAATTTAAAGTTAGGTAGCTCATTTAAATGAATTCATTTTTCCTCTCTTTCTAGATTAAGCTACTCTCACTCTTTATCTCAAATAATATTTTATATAAAGTGATTCTACTGAAATAAGAGAATGCAGAGAAATCCATGATTTACCTTCTTGAATAGCTTATTTTTCTCCTAAGCTATAAAAGACTAGAATTTATGTTCATGTTCAGAGGTGAGCAAAGAATGGGTTTTTTTTGAAGGAAGTCCTCTTCTTCTTCTAAACCTATTTGTATATATACACATACACACACACATATACATATAAGTGTATCTATTTATTTTTATATTTACAATTAAATTTAGGGTTTCTTCATACTGAAACTCACCTGCTCTCTCAATAAATTTCAAAATTCCTCCCACAATTTGTACTCCCATGAAAGCCTAACAAAATGTTCTCTTGAGTTGTTTTAGTAAAATCTTACTCCTGGGGTTTTCCTTTTTCCTGCATGCCTCATAAGGTGACCGAGAACGGGACCGAGACAGAGACTGAGACTGAGTCCGTGACCATTCTTCTGTTCTGTCTCTGTCAGAGTTCTCATAGGACACTTCTCTCTCAGGGACTCACTGGTAGCAAAAATCATAGCTGTCCCTAGAATCTGAGTTGCTGGCCCATGAGATTGAGCCAGCTTTCAATCTTTCTTTTATTTTCCGTAACCAAGTGTGCATTTCGCCTACATTTTGGTCTCCGTCGTTACCATTTGGAAGGACAACTGTTACCAAGCAGATGAAAAATGGTGCAGGGGCACCTTGAATTACTTTTTCCCACATGGGCACCATGCAAGGGACACACTCTGGATCCGAAGTAGTGGGATTGATATTCCAGGGTTTGGGTTTTTTTCCTTTTTCTGAGCAAGGCAAGGTGAACTCTTACTCTGTGTTTGGGTAGCTGGCATTTTGCCAGCTCACCCGTATACAACTTGTGCTTCATGATAAATGTGGCACAGGTGTCTGTGGAAACAAGCATATGGAAAGCATCCACTGAGTGCAAAATATAATCTAGGAAACTCAAACCCAGAAAGATGAATCGTAAACAATGATTTGCAAGCTGAGCAATTCAACTATTAACAGGGCTAGAAATTTACATTCTAACTATGCTGCATCAGTTATCAATCATCTAGAAACTATCATAAGGTGTACTGGATCAAGGTTATAGCCCATTTCTTTTAATTTCAGCTCATCAGAGAAGAGGTCCAAGATGTTATTTTAAAAAATGATCTCTTAATATTGCTTTATGATATTCTCTTCTTTAAATCAGTATTTGGAGCAAATAGCAGTACAGCCTTCTGCTACAGGAATCTCCGGATAAAGGACAGTATGATGGAGGGAAGCAGATTATCTTTTAAATGGTTGCTGCTCTTTTGCAGGTGTGCCTAAAACCATGAAGCTGCATCAGACTTCATAGTTGTGCTGAGCAAGGGTCTGACAGCAAGCTGATCAGAGTAATATACTCTGCTCTGTGAAAAATCTAAGATGGCATTGGCTGTAAAAAGAAATTTTAGCTTCAGTCAATATATTTGTGAAGGGCACTCCACACACCTACAGCTTTCAGGCAGTTAATAGTTCGGGGCGGGTTTACCCCAATATATTACAATTAGGAGATAAACATGCACAAAACATTTTTTTGCAAAAACACATAACTTGACAAAAATCTTGACAGCAAGAAAGTTTGAATAAAAGGTGGTGGGGGATGGGAGGAAGGATAGAAATATTGTTTTTCATTAGATCTGGGGAAATGTCTTGGATTTTTTTTTCAGTGTTTTAAATCATTGAATTAAGGGTTTTCTGTCTCTTATAACATAGCTGGCTTACTGTGAGTTTTGAACTGAGAGCATGGAACATACTCAACTCTTTTCAACCTGTCATTCCCTAACCAATGAGGATACTTCACATGCCAGCAAAGGAGATGGAACATTTAATATAATCTTTGGCTCTTTGAATCTTTAGGGTTACATTTCAACATAAACTCTTATGCTTGAATTGATTTTCTTAATTTCTCAGTTACAGTTTTGCATCTCTCTAATTCTTGGCTGTGGCATGCTTTAAAATATCTGTTTGCTTTCCACTACGTACTGCAGAGTTTGTGCAGAGTTCGACATTGTGGGAGAAATAATTGTTTTCAGTATGAATTTGCATTAATGAGATTGATCTACGAAAGAAAGAAAGAAAGAAAGAAAGAAAGAAAGAAAGAAAGAAAGAAAGAAAGAAAGAAAGAAAGAAAGAAAGAAAGAAAGAAAGAAAGAAAGAAAGAAAAAGAAAGAAAGAAAGAAAGAAAGAAAGAAAGAAAGAAAGAAAGAAAGAAAGAAAGAAAGAAAGAAAGAAAATGAAAGAAAGAAAATGAAAGAAAGAAAGAAAGAAAATGAAAGAAAATGAAAGAAAGAAAGAAAGAAAGAAAATGAAAGAAAGAAAATGAAAGAAAGAAAGAAAGAAAATGAAAGAAAATGAAAGAAAGAAAATGAAAGAAAGAAAGAAAGAAAGAAAGAAAGAAAGAAAGAAAGAAAGAAAGAAAGAAAGAAAGAAAGAAAGAAAATGAAAGAAAAAAAAAAGAAAGAAAGAAAGAAAGAAAGAAAGAAAGAAAGAAAGAAAGAAAGAAAGAAAGAAAGAAAGAAAGAAAGAAAGAAAGAAAGAAAAAAAGAAAGAAAGAAAGAAAGAAAGAAAGAAAGAAAGAAAGAAAGAAAGAAAGAAAGAAAGAAAGAAAAGAAAGAAAGAAAATGAAAGAAAGAAAGAAAATGAAAGAAAATGAAAGAAAGTGAATCAAAGAAAGGGCTCCATCCAACACAGCCTTGAACACTTCGGAGGACAGAGCATCCACCACTTCTAGTGCCGTACCATCCTCATAATAAAGAATTTCTTCCTCATATCTAATCTAACCCTTCTCTCTTTCAGTTGGAAGCCATCCCCCCTTGCCCTATCACTACATGCTCTTGTAACAAGTCCCTCTCCAGCTTTCTGGTAGTCCCTCTTCAGGTACTGAAAGGCTACAACAGGGGTACCTTGGGACCTTCTCCTCTGCAGGCTGAGCAACACCTAATGTCTCAACCTTTCCTCACAGGATAGGTGCCCCATTCCTCTAATAAACTTGCTGGGACTCTTCTGGAATTGATTCTTATGTTGGGGACCTCAAAGCTGAATGCAGCACTCCAGCTGAGGTCTCATGAAAGCAGAGTAGAGGGGGAGAATCACTTCTCTTGTGCTGCTGGGCACTCTGCTTTTGATGCAGACCAGGACACAAGTGGCTTTCTGGGCTGTGAGGGCACATTGCCAGATCATGTCCAGCCTCTCATCCACCAGCATCCCTAAGTCTTTCTTGGCAGGGCTGCTCTCAATCTGTTCATCCCCCGCCTGTTTTGATATTGGGGGTTGTTCCAATCCAGGTGCAGCACCTCATACTTGGCCTTTTCAAACCTTATGAGTTTCCTGTGGGCTGATTTCTTGAGCCTGCCCATGTCCCTCTGGATGGCATCCTGTCCTTCAGGTGTGTCAACGACATAGCAAACTTGATGTCATCTGAAAACTTTCTAAGGAGAAAATATGACATTACAGTATATCTGTATAGATATAGATATAATTTAATCTTATCTATATAAACTTTAATCAGAGGTATAGAAGATGATTGGGGAGTGGGAGCCTGAGATGCCATCTGAGGTGATTTTGAATCCTATATTTGGGTAATTTGAATCCCTCATGAATAATGCTTGGCTGTGTCACTGAATTAACAGTGACAGCAATCGTGTTTTTTTTAGTTAGTGGTAATTAATGTATCCCTTACACAAGTGTGCCCTATCCCCTAACCCAAGTAACAAAATTCAGAGCTCTCAATTCTAAAATATTGTCAATTCAAAATGAAGATGTCCAGGTATTTTGTCTTTGCCAAAATAAAAAAATAAATAAAAAAAAAAAAAAAAGAGAAAGAGACCAAGTTGTGAATGAAATTTCAAATAATTTATAAGATTTGTTGCACTTTCCTTCTATGATTAATTCTGCATTTTAAATAAAAAGAAGGCATTTTGTGGAAACTCACAGAAGTGCAATTAGTTTGCTCCTCTCTTGCATCAAGATGTGTACTCCTGCTAGCAAAATTACCAGAAATAGTTCTCTACTTGTTTTTCTGTGCCTTGGCCACAGTAAAAAATTGTGAGAGCCACCAGACAAACCCAGAGCTCAACACATAGTTCAGTAGCATGACAGATATACAGTACGCTCTGGTGACTTCCTTCTTTGCAGAAAACACAAAGAGAAAACACTGGAATATTTATTGCAATGCTCTTACTCATGCACACTCCCAAGGCTTAGCAGCCTCTTCTCTGCAGAATTCAAAGAATTAAAAAATAATTGAAGCTCAGATTTGTTCTCCCATTCCAAATTCAAGATCAGTAGTAAAGGAGAATCAGACAAAGGCATAGGTACTTATCATAGCCTCTTCACTTGAGTATCAAGAATCTCCTGGTGTTAAAGGATCAGCCTGGGGGATAAAAAGGTTTAAGAGTTCAATGTATTGTCATGACACCATAAATAAGTACCAGCTTTTCCAGTGTATTAATTCCAGGCATTTCTAAATGCCAGTCTGTATCTTGCCTGGTATAAGTCAGCAGCAGCTTATTACTGATTTCTGACTGATATCTCACAAATGTGAGCTCAGTTCTAACTCAATAACCACCACACAATTTGATCAGTTAGCACCATATATTTCTTTGTGTCTTATTATATAGAATGTATTTCTTGAGTGCAGCCATTGGTAATCTACCTTTAGGTCATAATTACAGACCATTTGGAGACCATTTTCTCTATGCTTCACAGTTGAGAAAGTTTGAAAAAATATACTGAATTCTTAAATCTAAATACAGTTTATTTACCTTTAAGTTAATATTAAATTCTTTTTTTAAAAAGTCCTTTATTACAAGATTTTAACTTTTCTTGTAATGTCTACAGGGTTGGGTTAGGGTTAGGGTTAGGGTTAGGGTTAGGGTTAGGGTTAGGGTTTGTGTTGTTTCCCATGATTAATGATTGTTTCCCATGATTAATAACTGCACAGCGACACCTTCCAAAAATTATTGCATTGCCCATTGTCTTTCTGTTTCAATTTTTAATGTCAAATCTTTATGGTTTCTACCTTGTTTTCAATTATTGTGGTTTTGTATTTTTGTGCATAATCTTTACTGAAAGAGTAGACTCATTAATTAACACAGGTCATAGAGACTCTGTACTGTGTTCTGATTGAAATGCCTTTTGCCTAATATATAACTACACAACAAAATCCTTTCAGAGCTGAGCACCTAGATATTTTTTATCACAGGAGTCACATATGTGATGGTTCCTCTTTATGCATCTTGGCATTCAAACCTTTTTGGGTGTTTTTTATTTCCAAACATCAATATTCTTAGGATAACAAAAAATTCTGCTAACATATATACATATCCATGGGTATAAAGGTTTGCAATATTGGTGTCTAAATATGAACTCAAAGGATGTAAATGAGTTTTCTCTCTACTAACTTCTAGTGCCTTCTGGGATACCATGCCTGGCCTGCAGTGTGGCTCCATTAGAGCCTAATTTTCTTATGGTTATATCTCTGGCAGCTCTGTGCTGTTATATTGAGCATCCAAAGACTGTGTTGGCTTTGACTGGGATAGATAGTTATAACACTATAAGTAATATGACACTATATAACACTATAATATAGTGTGGATAATACAGGGACGTTTTTCTCATTACTGAGCAGTGCTTGAGCCCATTTTTCTCAAGACCCTGATTTATCTCCATTAATTAATAATTGTCATGTTCCACCACTGATGAATTCCAATTTTAGTTGAGTGTAGTCATTCATGGAATATCCAAGACATATTTTTATTTTGTTTTGGTCTTGTTAAGCAAACAAGCAAGAAAACAAAACAAAGAAAAAATTTGGTCTTGTTAAGCAAATGAACAAGAAAACAAAACAAATTCACAGGAAAATATTTTTATCTTTTTTCACATTTTTAAAGCTTTATTAAAGATACCACCTTTCAGTTTTCTACTCCATTCTGCTATACTAACAGCACAGTTACTCACACTCTGGCATTTGCATTGCTTCATATCCTTTCAGATTACCTTTAAACATCAGCATCTGCAGCCTTTGTACCTTGACAGTTCATACCAGTTCATGCCTAATGATTTTTACTGCCTCAGGCTTCAAATCTTCCCACGCTGATAAATAATGCATTTCTTTTCATTTCATATTTTGGGTGCTGTAGTTGATCACAAACCTCTTTGTAATAGAATTAGTTCCCTCTCCATGGGCACAATTTCCATTGCAGAGATGAGACGATGTCAAGCTACAGAGAGCAATGGGAGGATGCACACTCCTCTAGACAGAGGACCAGTATCAAAACAGAAGCTATCTAAATAAGACTTCAGCTATGTAGTGAACTTTCTGAAGCTCGGCTTCCTCAACTTTGGATGCATGATCTTGCTTTGGACATTTGTTAATTCTGGGTGTAAGAATGTGTCCTAATGCCAGATCCTAAGCAAGTAAGGTCCTTGTAGGTGATACATTTAAGCACACACACCAGATAAATTTGAACTTCAAGAGTAAGCACAAGATTGTCTCTGAAACCATTGCATTTATCCAAAGCCTCTAATACAATACAAAAGCCATACTCATTTCCTGATAACACAAAAAAACCCCTTCCTATAATGAGCAGAACTAGAACTGTAGCTAGTTGATTCAGTTCCAAACATGCCATGCAGTGCTTGTAAACATTTATACTTGCCTTAATGAAAGTGCTGATAACTCCAAGTTTCAGAGTAACTTTGCATCAAGTAATAGTACAACTGAAATATATTCAGGCTATGCACTTAATCATAATAACAGCACAAACTAAGCTAAAAGGGAGCCAATCAAAAGACACATTCTTACTCTCATTGTGACAGGGAAGAGACAGCACGGATTTTCCTCATTCTCACTGTTCTCTCTGTATAAGCAGGAAAAATAATGGCTACTGAAGCTCTACCCCCTCTTTAAATGGACTTACTGTTTGGTTTTCTGAAGGAAAGGGAGAAAATAAAAGAAATCTAGCTAACTTTACAGCTTTGCATAACCACCATTACTGTACCTTCATTTTGTTTTCATATCAAGATTACAATGACTCATGCTTTCTGCTTGACCCTGACATCACTTGACATATCCTTATGTTTCTTAGAGTACTTTACATGATATATAGAGAGCTATGTCCTAAAAAGATGTGGGCTGCCTTTGTTCAATACACTAATTTTGCAAATAGGGAAGACTAAGGAGTTTTTTCCACCCACCTTACACACTGAAAAATATAATGTGAAAGAAGCTTAAACAACTCTGGTCTCTTGTACAGTGAGTCAGTGTGCAGTGAGTACAAAGTTTTTTGGTATCACTCCATACAACAGATATAGCTTTTTAAAATGAAAAGCATTACTGCTGATCTTTGAATGTCTATTTCAGAAAGTGCTGCCAAGCAGTCATTAAAAACAGACCTGAAAGAGGATAGTGTACTTGTAGGTCAGAAGTTCAGCTCCCACCTCTGCAGGAGGTGACAAAGCCCTAGGTCCAAATGCCTAGTGTACATGTACAGTGAGTTTATACAGAATCTTAAAACTAAATTTGAATTTGCAGTGCTCAAAACTCTCATACTTCTTGTCTCTCTATTCTGTGGCACCACCAGAGTTAAAGTTCCCAGGCCCTCTAAGACTTGTACCATTTTGTATCAAAAGTGAAGACATCTCAGCACATTTTCAACCCCTTGGTCCCACCAAGAACCAAGATGGTCTTCACAATACTTCCATGGTAGTCAGGTTGAAGATAGCACTCTTGGACAACATCTCATGAGGAGGCAAGTACAATACACAGCAGCATCTTTCTTTCACTGCAGCACTTCATGGACTGACAAGAGGGCCATAAGGAAGATTGGCATTCAACCCTGTTCTCAGTTTCAAGGTGACTCTCATTGCCAAGGAGATATCTTAATGGTGCATTTATTTCATAGTTTGTGGAGTGGGAAATTGTTCCTTCCAAATATTTCTTCAAATATATAGCATATATCAGACCATCACTAAATAAAATATTTGACTGTTGCAGTCCCAAAAAGTTTCATGTGAAAGTGGTTTGAGGAGAGCAATTGGCATTTGCCCCAAGTTGGAATAATCTACACCAGTCCTCATGGCATTTTCACAAGAGTCAGGGCTAAGTCAGGCTTTAAGGATAGCTGAGCAAAGTGAACCCACAAATCCCACTGTCTGAGCAAGGAACAAAGGGGGACTCCTGTTACGTTCCCTGTGTATGAAAATGGAAAGACTGTCCTTCTCCTTCATGTATACTGGATTTTGGCTTTTGGGGTTGGATGGGGTTTTTTTGAATGAACAGTGTCAGGCCTATAGGTGGTCTGAAGAGTGCAGGTACACCTAAGGATGGATAGCATTGATATCCACCCCTGGTTCCCAGGGTAGCTGCTGGCTGATTTAACAGCCCCTTTGTGAGGCTTTCTAGATTCCCTACAGGGTTGAGTCCCTGGATTGCTTTGGCAGGGAGAAGGTGGTGAAGCAGGACAGTCCATTTCACTCAGGGATCCTAGTACCCCCCTCCAATCACATCCAGCAGCACACAATGGGGAGGCAGCGCTCTCATCATGCTGTTGATGTAGATCAGAGAGCTGTTCAGCATCAACCTCCCATGAAAGAAAGGCCACTCCTGGCTTCTGAACTGCAAAGGATTAAGCCTAGACTTTACAGGCTTAAGCAGAGACATCCTGAATCTGTCCACTCACAAAAAACAGGTCCCTGAGAGAGAGGGGCCTCAGGATAAAATAAGATGATTGAACAAGCAGTTTGACATTTTATTTCATCTATAACTGTTTCTATGAGCAACTATATGAAACTGATGGTGACATTAGTTTCAAAAGAATTATCAACGTGATTATACTGAATAAAGAACTAATTAATCACAGACATTTGTCAAAAGAAAGTAATTGAAATTCTATTACTTCATTATTAGCATAATGAGAGATTGTGTTTGCCCTCTCTGGCAATCAATCAATCAAGCATCTGAGATCACTCCAGTATCAAGAAATTAAACATAGAGCCAGAAAGTATTTGATTTTGCAAATGGGTGATTTTGCCTGTTTGATGGGTGCCATATACTATTTTTCAGCACTAATTGTTTGTGTCTTTCAGATGTAGCAATAAAAAGTCAATGATCACAGATGGCAAAGCAAAATGGCCTACCTATGTTAGGTGAACTAGATATATGGCAAAAATAGAAATTTCCTCCATGAATTTTTATCAGTAGATCTCAGGTTGTTTAATTACAGAGATCAGTATCACCCCTGTTTATCAGTAGCCAAAGTGACAAGAGAAGTGAAATGATGTTGCTTTAATAAATAACAAAGCCAACACCTGAAGTTCGCACTTCCGAGTTCACTGCTCTGTCAACCAAGTAACCTGAATTCATTAGGCTGGTCTTGACTTTAATGCCATTTTTAAAATTAAGGGTTGAATTTCACCCATATCAGGTGAAATGATAAAACTCAGGTTACCAATAAAGGAGGATAAAATAGATTATATTTTAGTCTTGGAACAATTTTGGTTTAAAATCAGGTATTTTATGACTCAGCATGGCTAAGAAATGACAAACTCATAGGTTTCTTTTAGGGCATAGAGTAACCAGTTTCTAGTACTGATAGGGTCTACAGGATTTAAACCTAAGTTTTTATATATGTGTGTATGTCTGTAGGTATGCAAGATATGTAAGATAGAAATCTGCCAAAAGAAAAAGCACTGCAACATTAAGAGGAATTTTGTCTGTTTCTTCCTGAGATACATTTGGACATATATTTATATGTATATGAATATGTACCTATTTTCTGCTAAGACTTTTGCAAATATTTCTGGAGCATTTTGGATGTAGCAAAAATATACATGGCTTTCTGGATGGCTTTGAATAAAATTTGGGTGTTTGATCCTGGTTTTTTCCATTTAAAAATAGGGAAAATAATACTCTCCTTGTTTGTGAAGCATGTGTGTGTATATCTGCTAAGATGGAAAATATTTGTATCACTGGAATAAACACTTTGCCAACTCATAGCTTTACCAGCTCTGGGTGATACAGCCATCGCTGTCTCACATTGGCAGAAACATCTCACATTGTGCTAACAGTACTGCACACATGTATTCACATGCCTGCATAAAAGTCTGCAGGAAGAGATTATGACAATTGTATGGCTAAGCAGGAAAGGCTGGAACAGATCCTGTATTATGGCCATGCAAGCATTCAGGCAGAAACAGAGCCCAGGCAACAATCCTGAGGATTTCAAGCTCCATTTCAGCAGTTTCTGGAAGTAGAGACCTTCAGACATCTTATGTGGATTTCAGAGCTGCCTGTCCCTGAGGAGAGGTTGCAGCTGCTACAGCACCCATAGCTGAGTGTGGCCCTGGAAAATGGCCTTAGCCAGCTGGACCAGCAGTATGGGCAGCATGTACAGCTGCTGGTGTGGCATGTTCCAGAGCAAGACTTGCAGTCCAGGGCAGACTGGCAATTTATGGCTGTGAGAGGGATGTTACTGCAATGATGTGCTGAATACTTACCAGTCCTCATTTCCTTGTGTAGCCTCTCTGATGACTCACTTGTGCTCATTCTGGTTCTTGGCATAATATTTGATGAAGGTTGTCCCCTCCCCTTATGATCCTTTTGCCCTTGTTCTCCACAGGCAGGGCTTAGCCCTTGACCAAGTTTCTTAGGTTGCTTTAGTATCATTTTCACTACCACACTTTCATAACAAACATAGGTCATTGTAGCCTCGTGGTGAAAAGTATGTTTTTTAATACATGTTCCATTGCATAGTTCCATCATGAAACTTAGATCCACACTGCAGAAGCTGACGTGAGGAAAGGATGAGCTGGAGGACTAGTACAAATTAATTATGGAGTAAACATTATTGAAGTGTTTCACATTTGGTTAAGCCTTTCCATTGAATTTTAACTTTGTAATTAAATTTTTAGCCACAGAAAATTATTTTTGTAATGTATTCAAAAGCAAATAAATGAAGAAATAAGCTTTGGAGGTCAGGTCAGTGCAATGAAGGCAGGAAAAAAATGTCTTTTTATATTTCAAACTTCTCACTGCAAATGGATCATTTCTCATTCAAAAGAGTTCAATTTTTAGAGCTTTTATCTTTTACAAAATAAAATGCCTCTTCTTAAAAAAGATATATATTCCAAAATGTATTCCAAAACTAAGTGATCATAGTAGTGATAAAAGTGAAGGGAGAATGTTACGCATAACACAGGCCAAAGTTAACTACCCACTTATTAGGAGCTGAACAAAGTTCCTTGTAGATATGCTGTGGTTATTGTTATCACTGCAATCCAACACCCTTATTTAAACCCCCATCTGCCCACCCTGCTGAATGGTCAGTGATGAGAATATCTCTGATGCAGATATACTTGAATGACAAAGACCAATGCTACTTTTGGAGATTTTGAATCTGTGTCTGCAGAGACTCAAAAGGCTTTGTGTCTTCCTCTGTTTCAACAAATGGTCATAAAAAACTTTATTTCATACACTTTTTAAAATACAACACATGTTTATGTACTCTTTTTTATTATAATTGTTATTAGTAGTGGGTTTCATACTGCAAGATATGATTTTAGAAAATCATTGGGAGGACACTGCTGCCATCAGGCATTGGCATGAAATATGCTGTTCTAGGCAAGACTCAGCTCCCTGATGGGTCCCCAACACTGGTCTTCAGTTCCTGTGGTTTGGCTGCTTCTCACATAACTCTCTTGAGCCACCTGTGAAATCCAGCCATTCCCCACCACCACATCTGCTGACTTCTCATACTGAGGCCTGCTATATCTATCAGCTTCTACCATCATGTTTGGTATATTTTTTATGTCTTGCTCACTTAGGTCAGCCTCTGATGGGGACCTGCACCTGTCTCTGTTGGTGGATTATCCATACCACAAGACCCTGCAGTGGCCTGCCTTGGCAGCTGCCCTTCACTCTCATGGCCACCTGAGTCCTCATGCCCACCTGAGGGACTCAGGCACTGGTTAGCTTATCAGTCAAAGTTGTTTTCTGCAGGCAACCCCTCCAAAGATGTTGTTGAAAACTTGGGTCTCACACACAAATTTACAGAGATGCAGAAGCAGGACAAGAGGGAGGGACCAGAGCTGAACTTCTCACTATTCAGTTGCTTATTTTGCTTTTCTGCTTAACCCAGTATTTATTCTTCTTTATTCAGAAGAAAGAAAATATCCTATGTTCTGTAACATCTGTTCTGAAATCATTCCAAGGTATCCAGCTAGAGGCACTGGAACACCTCTAGAGAGATATTTCCCTGAAGGTCAGTTAAGGTTGCCGTGATACTTGCCCTTTTCCTTCTCCAATCATAGCAAGATGTTCAAACATCCAGTTTCAAAACAGGATATCCCAAAGAATAAAAAGTTTATCCTAATTTCTGTTCTTGTTATTACCCTTTTGATAATTTTCCCTGAGATGATCGTGTATTATTTTTTCACACCTTATTTAATTATTTCTAAAGTGTTATTTTGCTTGTGAGCAATCACAAAGTTACAAATCCTCAAAGCTGCTGTTCAGAAACCTCTGCTCTTTAGCATCCTTTAACTTTTCTTTTTGTTTATGGCTTGTGTGTTTATTCACACCTTTACAGAGTTTCAGAAAGAAAACCATACACCATGACATGGTCTAAAACCTGACACAGCCATAGTTAACTTTGTATCAATGCAGGTTTTTTTGTTTACTCTTAATAGCTGAACTTGTCTCTAGAAAAAAAATGAAGCACTCACCTTATGAAAGAAAGATTTTTCCGAAAATGAACATTTGCTTGATATATTTTTCTTTTTTTCTGTATACTCTGAAGGATAATTTGTAAAGTTACTATATACCTCCAAGGTAATCTTTACTAAATGGGGAAGAATATTTTAGTTTTCAAACTCTATTCTTTGATGTATCAGTGGCACTTAGGCTTTGTTCATATCTTCAACATTCTACAGTTGTAATTCAGAAAATTATCTGCTATTCTAGAGGCAAATAAGGATCACTTTACCACCTCTAACTTTTTATCATAGTTATCTCTGTTTTTCTCCCATGTGTAGCATAGTCATTGCTAGACAAAGAAAAGCTACTTTGACTATTTTATACTGAAAACTAAAAAAAACCAAAAAAAACCCAAAGAACCCCCAAAATAAAAAACAACAAAACTTTTAGTTAAGCCAAGATTACAAGTGGAATTTTTTCTCATTTTATCATACCAGAAAGTTAAGTGCTCCACTCTTTGCAAAGTAGATATTTTCCTTCCAGAAACACTTAAATATCACAATATTATAGAACGATTTATGTAAAAAAACCCCTCTAAGATCATTGAGTTCAACTGCTAACCCAGTACTTCCAAGACCATAACTAAAACTACATCCCTAAATGCCACATCAATATGCCTTTTAAATACCTTCAGGGATTAAGGCTCTCCCTGTTCCCTAGGCAGCCTGTTCCAGTGCTTAATCACCCTTTTCATTAAGAAAGTTTTCCTAGTATCCAATCTAAACCTCCCCTGGTACAACTTAAGGCCATTTCCTCTTCTCCTGTCACTTGTTACTTGGGAGAAGAGACCAAACCCAGCCTAGCTGCAACCTCCTTTCAGGTAGTTGTAGAGAGTGATAACATACCCCCTGAGCCTCCTTTTCTCCAGGCTAAACATCCCAAGGTCTTTCAGCCATTTCTCACAAGACTTGTGCTCCAGACTCTTCACCAGCTCTGTTGCCCTTTTCTAGACGTGGTCCAGCATCTCAATGTCTTTTTTGAAGTGAGTGGCCCAGAGCTGGACACAGTACTTGAACTGTGGGGTAGAAGTGGAATGCTGAGTATAGGGGGACAATCACTGCTCTGGTCCTGCTGTCTACACTATGTCTGATAAAAGCCAGGATGCCATTGGCCGCCTTGGCCATAGTGATTGCTTTTATTCCACCAGGCAGATTTCCAGCTCCTCTGCCCCACACCTGGAGCAGTCTCCGTGGTTGTTGTGACCCCAATGAAGAACCCGGCACGTCATCTTGTTGAATCTCATTACAATAAGCCTTGATCCCTTGATGCAGTCTGTCCAGATCCCTCTGCAGCCTTCCTACCCTCCAGTAGATCAGCACTCACGTGCAACTTGGTGCCATCTCCAAACTAACTGAAGGTGCACCTGATCTCCTCATTCATAAAGATGTTATAGAGATCCATAAAGATACCCTCGTTGATAAAGATGTTAAACAGAACTGGCTCCAACACTGAGCACTAATGGGGAACACCACTAATGGTGACCAGCCACCTGCTGAATGTTACTCTACTCACCACCACCCTCTGGGCGTGGTCAGCCAGCACTTTTTTTTACTCAGTGAACAGTGCACTGCTCCAAGCCATGGGCTGTCAGTTTCTCCAGGCTTTACTACAGTATGGGTATCAAAAACTTCTGAAGAATTTCCTGGCTATGAGGGCAAGAGAACCAAAGTAGTGCTTATGATTAATGTACAGAAGTTGTTAAAAAGTCTTTATCATATATATATATATACATATAATTTTTTCAAATATTTAGGGATAGATCACACTAAAACCTAATTTCTGTCTACTACAGGACAAAAAGATATCATGACTTTTGTGAGAAAAATATATTTGCTAGGGTTTTTTATCAACCAAAACAGGAAAGTAAGAAATACAACACAGCAACATCCTTAAGTAGCGATGGGCCTTGGAAAGGCTGCTCTGACATATTGCAATTGTCTGTAAAGTCTGCATCAGCCCAACACAGCTCAACCTGGTACTTTTGACTCTGTCAGAGAGCTGTGTCCAAAGGACTGGACTTTGGGTAGTCATACTGTTTTATCTGATTAACAGTTTGTGGAGAGGCATGAAAGTCCCAAAGTCCATTATCTGTCTGTTTGCCCTACTCAACAAGACAAAGCTTCTTAAAAGAAGAATGGTTCTGCCTTCCTTTTCGCTGTGAAGAATCCAGTGTATTTTTGGGTGTCATAGAAACTCTAACACACCAGGCACTTAGAGGTATTATTTTCCTTTCAGCTGCTTACTAATATTGTAGCGCAATCATGTCTCTGAAGATTAATGTCTGAAATTTAAATACTTCTCAGTACTTTCAGTCTGGACAGGTCCTGGTGGTGTTAGACTCTTCTGTTGCAGGTTTCTAGATTAGCACCTCTTTAGGCTCTATGCCATTACTTTATTTGCTTAACATATTATAGGAAGGGAATTGACATTGATTTCAGGTTGGGAACAAATTGTCCTATAAAGGTAATTTCATATTTTCATTTAATCTCCTGCTGCTTCTTTTCTGTTTCTCAGCTACAACTTTAAAATTAAGAACTGGTCTTCAGCTCACAAGCTCCACAAGAGTCGTTCAGTGAAATCATAAGCTTTTTTTCTGTCATAAGTCTGCTGCTGAGACACAACTTAAATACTGTCTTTTGCTGCACAGATGAAAGACAAGAATAGAACCTTGAAAACAGAGAGCTCAAAGACAATACAAACACCATTAATCTTCATAAAAGGTAAAGGGAATAAAAATCAAAAAATAGATAGCAAATAAAATGATAAAGATATACTATGGATTTAATCTCAAGTTATCCCTTAAAGACAGAAGTCTCTGCAAATTACAAGGCTTTATTTCTCAGTCACTCAGTGAAGAAATATCTTTCTAAAAGATGGAGTATATTAACTCTCTAGTTGTGTGCCAAGTTAAAGTGTTCAACTCATAGCCAAGAGATACTTTCAGTTTGGCAGAGTAGATATAGAATTGGACAATATAAACAGGTTCTGTTTTGTAGGTATTTTCATCAAAAGCCCTGCATGGATAAATAAAACAGAATTTAAAAAAAACCCAAAGTTTATTTTATTGCCTGGTAAAGATTTGTAGAACACAGTGAACACATGAAATGTGGTCTTTTTTCTTTTTAGTATTTTTATCCCTATATATTTATACTTTATAGTAATATATTTTTAAGAACCTTTTGAACCTTATAGCCTTTCCAGAGTACTACATGGGTACTTTGCAGGTACTGTTCAGTTGCTGGGCAGAGGAAAACAAAAGCTGGAATTTGTTGAACATCAACAGGAGCTACAACAAGCATTTAAGTTTTTAAGTCCAAAATGTGTCAACATCAGTTCAGGCATATTTCATGGCGTCACTTTGGTTGTTTTTTTCTTTTGACAGATCCATTAATGCATTAACTATTCTAATTACAAAACTGCCATTTATATTCCAATTGATTTGACTAGTAATTTTCCCACAAAATTTAATGGTACAGTTCAAGACTACAGTTCCTCATAAGAATTAGGTTCCCTGATTCAACAGCTTTTATAAATTTATATGGGTCAAGTATGGTAGGCACAACATGTGCAAGTAACTAGGTTCACATACTTTCTTCCTATCGAAGCTGCATTTTTTTGTGTGTGCCTCTGTTCAAAGTTGTTCTGATTTACATTTTTCTTTTGTCACTACTTTGTGCCATCTTTTCAGGTTATCTTAGACTCAAATAAATAATCAAATAAACATAATCATTGCATTTACAGAATTTTTTTTATTTCCAATAGGTAAATTTTATACTTATCATATAACAAGGCATCAAATAATTTGCTGGCTATCAGTGAACATGTGTTTTTAATGTGTTTGGTGTAACCATTTATTCCTTCAAGCATTCAAGCTTAGTGTTTGGCCTTGGTATAAAATGCTGGCTAATAAAGTCTCATCATCAACATGGGTAGGTTTCATAAACAAAGATTTGGGGAGGGCTCTACCCACACTTGCTGCAAGCCTACTGGTGGCTAAAAAGGCCAATGTGGGATAGACAAGTCCGCTAACAAAAGGCACAGCGGAACGTCTACTCAGGCAATATTGGCAAGGAACGGTTCTTTCTGAATTGTCTTTTCTCCTCGAGACTGATTCTGTATGCAAATAAAGCCTACCACTTGCATTATATCACTATGCTGATGGCACCATTGATTTTCAGAGAACCTCTGAATTGGAATTACATATATATATATTATATATATAGATGTATACATAAATTCTTGATGTTTTTGGTGACTGTCCATGATAATCTAGTATATCTCTGGATATTCTTCAAGTCTAAAGTTGTCACATGTCTTTTTTTGTAGGTATTACTATGTTCTTTATTAGTATGATGCTTTAACTCAACAGAAGGCAGAGGAGGAGCAGATATGAAAGGCATGCATCATCAGAAGAACACATGTGCACCTAGAGATCTCCAAAAGACAGAGTGGACTGAGAAGTTTGCTTCAGCAATTCAGTGTTCAACATCCAAAAAGTTGCAAGCCTGATTTTGCTAAAATCTCAAAGGCAATTGATTAAGAAAAAACAAATTCTAAAAACTTTTAAAATAGTTCTTGAAAGAGAAAGGATATATCTAGAGAGTTTGAAATTATCCATATTAAAAACCAAAACAAAACAAGAATAAAAAGACCCCTACAACACAAACAAAACATACTTTGAGAAAAAAAGCCCTGATATTTAATGGCAGTATCAAAGATTAGTACTTCACAATTGCCATCATTCTGCCATTGTCAGAGGTTAGGATAAAAACTCCCAGGGAACAAATTTCACCATGGGGAAGAGGAGGAACATATTGTCTTCTGTCTCCTAGTGCACCACATACTGAAAACCTTCAGAAAAAGTTAAAGTGTGCAGTGGATAAAGTTGATATGATGATATAGTTTCAGATCCAGTATCTGAATTACAGCTTGATGTCTGAGCGTGCAATTCACACAATAAATTGACTTTGGTAATTGAAGAATGTCCTGCCCTTCCCCTCCTTCCCCCAGTCTTTGATCTCTTGTCCTTATTCCTATTCATTACCCTATGTTGAGCAATCGTTTTGTAAACTATTCAGAAAACAATGAATTTTTATCTAATTTTGTAGAGGACTGGACAAAATTAATTTCTGAATCTGGTGTAACTTTTCAAACTCATAAACTTATTTATACTTGAAGGGATCTACGGATTTTGTCTGGTCCAATTCCCTACTTATATAAATTATTCTGGCAGAATTTGTGATGCTGCACACTATCTGAAGAGATGTTGCACTAAGTAATACTTAATGTTCCAGTCTCTCTGAACCATTTTCCCTGTTAAGACCACGTGGTGTGTCACCTTTACTTGAAGAGACCATGCAGAAAAAACATGGATCCGAAATACATACAAACTTGTTCAGAGTATTTCTTGTGTTTCCAAACTCACAACTCTGTGGACAAATTTCCATCAAAGTTTTTTGCCACTTGGGACTGAGTGCACTAGAGAGAGGATGAGACTGATTTCACCCCCACATCACTTGAGCACTAGCTTGATAACAAGACTAAGCCAGACTTTTATTGACATCTCTCCCTTTCTTTCTGAGAGGATTAGCCTGTGCTTGATTGTCAATGTAAATTAGGTTGTTTTGATTGGATCTCATTAGCACCTGCTGCTCTTCAAAGCACTAGCACTTGCAACTGGGACCATCAGTACAACACAGAACCACTCGTTCTTCGTTGTCCTGTGCCCCTCATGCATCAAAATAAATCCAGTGCAATATGAAACGAAATGATATGGCTGGTTTCATAAAATATGAAATATTTCATCCCCTTAAATTAATGCATATACATTCCTTTATTTCATCTTGCTATGCCCCTTCTAGATTTATGGGGAGCATAATTTTTGACTAAAGATATGCTTGATGGAAAAATTAGTATCTCAACACCATATTCTCATACTGTTTAAGTAAATAGAAATCCAAAATGATCCTATGAACGTAAGACTGAAATACATCACTTCTTTTTGCCTCACTTTCTTCAGTGTATTTAAATCTAAACCTTCTTTAAAATATACACTAAAAGAATCACTCTGTTGTGTTCTTTTCCAGATCCCATACCGTTGCTTCCATTTTCATGGCAGCAGATGTTTTTTTCTTTTGATCAGATTATCCAAATACTTGTCTATTCCATCAGGGAAGGGGATCGAGGACTGGCTGCCTTCAGCTGGGCTTCTCTCCTCAATCTACGTGGAAAACCTGTACTCTCAAACAGCAGCACATTGAGGGATCAAAGAACAAATGCAAATGAGGACTAAAAAGCATGATGCTCTGAATAATGGCTTATACAACAGTTTATTGTTAGCTGGTGTTAACTTATGCAGTGTGTCTGTCAAGAGGAACGTCGGTAATGAACATGCCTGTTGGACTGATGGATGAAGAACCGTAGTGTTTTAGTGCCTTCTTGTGCTGATGCCTAGAAGTGCAGGTGAGTGAAACCTCGAGATGAATTTCTGTCTGTTCAGATATAATGAAGGAACAAAGTCCTGCTGCATTTTTCAGCTCCTTGTTAATAATGCCCAATAGCAACCTAAAATTTCTCAGATAGAAGGATTTTTTTCTTCAGTGACAGAAAAGCATTTTAACTCAGCAGCCACCATAATAGATGTGGCTCAAAAAACCCAAACAAACCACTCATATTAAAAATGTCTGTGCTGGAAAAAGGTGTTGCCTGGAAAGCGTGATGCTATGAGCATTGCTATTAGTCCCTCAGATCCCAAAAGTGCCTTGCTCAGACTTGTACCCAGACACTCAATTACAGGGAAAAGTCTCCCTTTGCTGTGAGCTGGATGTTCAGGTCAGTGATGTTCCTGAATAAAATTTGGGCAAACCTCATACCCATATAATCATATAAGGGGAGAAAATTGAAAGTGAGTTAGAAAGACTAAGAAAAGGGGAGCTGAATCGAACGTACAATGTCATCACATTGTTCTTAAATGCAAAGGATGGCACCATTTCTCTCAGTAGGCTCAGAAGGCAGTATTTGATCCTCTCCTTTGGGCAGGACAACTCCCAGTCTAGTTCCTTGCTCCCAGAGCAAGTGCACAAATGCACACGAGGGCAAAGTCCTTCTAGCTCCATCTTCCTTTTACCTGTCCAGATAACTTGGAAATTCAAAAAAGTTAAATTTTATAGATTTGTGCTTACTTTGCAATATGAGAGCAATCACTTGGGCAAGTCTCTACCTTCTGGGTTGCAATATCCAGTCGAGTTTCACTCATGTGTACAGTCAAAAGGCTTAAGAAACAGATATATAGTAAGACTACCAAATTCCTTCTTTTAGTAACTCTTTTTGAAATTTTCAGTGTCATTGTTTAAGAATTGTTTATAACCTGCAAAAGTACTTTCCTCCCTGTCTTTCTTATTACAAAATTTTCCATTTTCTCCTGAAATATGTTGCAGGGAGAAACAGTGGTGTCACGATAACATATATTTCTGAGGTGTAAGTCTGCTACATTCTGCATGAAATATGATGGAAAATATAATGACTTGGAAGAAAATGCATATGGGGTCTGGAGACATAGATCAAATGGTTGGGCTGTTAATTTTTGAGACTTGTTCAAAGAAACTCCCAGAGGAAATTCCAGCTCTTAAATAATTTTGAGTGCAGTGGCATTTTGAAAAGTAGCCTGGTAACACTGATGTGTTGAAGATTGCTTTGACTCAATTATTTCATGGGCCTACATTCTCAAGTAAGATGATAGCTGTCAGCCCTGAGCACTCAACTTGAGAGCTAAGACACAGGCTTGTTTATTTCCACTTTGCACATTGTCACCTGCAATAAAGATTATCACAAGTGAATTATGTCCCCTCTGTGGCTTTGCACAGGTGCAGTTGATGGAGGCTTTGGAAATATTTCTTCTGCTGAGCCATGAGACTGAATGGGTTCTCCAGCTCAAACTCCCTCCATACAGCCTTCTAGGATTACAAGAAGTAAAAAAGCAGGAACAGAGGGTCAGGGATTTTAAAAAAAAATATTTCAGTTATCCAAGAAAATATTTATCTTTTCACTAAAATCAATAAAGGGAATGAACTTTGGGTTTGTGTGATAAAATGAAACTATTTTTACAGAGCCAGAAAAAATTACTCTAAATTAAATATCCTGAAATTTCCCTGCATGGGAAATAGCAATTTTTTCACAAAGGATAGACATAAAAGATTTAATAGACATTCCTAAATCTAATTACTATTAATTTCTCTATCACTTTAGGATGTATTTCAGCTGATGTTTATAAAGAAACTGTTTCTAAAGACAACACTTATTTCATTGAGACCATTCTGTCACTAGTTTTCCATCAGGCCTCCAGCAAGCTAATCCATTAAGGTATCTTTGAAGCAACAACAATGACAACATCAAAAAAATCCCAATCCATTTGGGTCACTGTGTGAAACAGAAATGTCATTACTGTGGGAGTGCCTTTGTCCAAATGCAGAAGTATGCTTCAGCCTGAAGCCAGCTTTCTGCAGGTCAAGACATCAGCTGATGTTACTTTGGAGCAAGTTATTTCATTCTGCAGTAAAATTGAAAGAGTAGATGTCAGTCCTCTTAACAGAATAATTCTCTCCTTGCTCCAAAAAAAAGCACCTAGCTTCTGAAAAAGTATTTCACTACTAATATTCTTAGCATTTTATTCAGTTCCGTTTTCCACCACAATAACAAGAGGTTTCAAAAACTAGCCTCAATCAATCACAGTATTAACAAGCTTCAATGGAAGAAGTTAATTTGTAGTTTTGATTCTCAATACCTATTTAGACTATTTCAGTTAGACTATTTCAGAGAAACACAAAGGTAAATTAAACACTTATAATTCCAGATACATCTTTATACAAGATTATAGAAAAATTCAGAAGAGAAATAATGTCTTCTGTTGTTTAGTATTGACCAAGATCATTCTTAGAATTGTCTGCAGTAGCTTGGGTGTGTATATATCTATATATCTATAGATATATACACATTTATATACAGACCTAGGTATAAGTACTCTGTTAAATCTCACATTCCAACCCAGCAGAGGGCAATATAAGTATATGCTCAAAAGCCAATGTATTATGTAAGGTAAGAGATTTCCTACATCATATTTGAGTTGCTAATTACTTAGAAAGAACAAGTAATGTTCTCCTTTCTATGAGAAAACCAGGTGATCTCTGGACAATAAGGGCATGCACTCTTCTCCCTGTGCACTGGAATTAGAATAATAAGCAATGGGTGGAAACTAGAGCAAAATAAATCATTCTTAAGCATAAGAGAAAGTCTTCTAATTGCAAGGACAATTCAGCATCAAAGTAGATTTCCTGATTGTGGAATCTTTATCAAAAGCCCAGAATAACCTCTATTCCTGGCTTTGGAAGATGTTGCTGTTCCTTGATTACTGTATAAATGTTACGTTACAGAAATATCCCTATACAGGTGAAGAATGGTACCAGTTTCAGAAAAGGCCTTTGATTTACATGCACACTTATGTCAGTAGGGTCAGATGTAAGTTCATGGTTGCATGTGACAATCAAGAAACGATTTCTAATGAAAACAGAAAAGTATAGAACTGGGAGATGCATAAAATTATTTTAATTCAAGGTCTTGTTCAAATTTTTTTCTGTAAAGTTAAAATTATATCTGATTGTTTGATAAAAATTTTAAAAGGAGAGAAGAAAAGGAATCTTTTATTATTATTCATTCTTTAAAAAAAACCATCATGAATATAACATTCAAAGTAATGTGTGAGCTACTGCTATCTCCTAAAAGTTTTTGAGTTAGCTAATATAAGTGCATAATAAAACTCTATCTTCAGAATTTTAATTACCTCTGCCAACACAAAGTTATAACTCAGTCTTTCCTTGACATGTAGCAAACATCATTAAATCTCTGCAAAACTGAGAATGTACATATCTTAAGGAATAAATAATAAAGAGGTAAAAAACAGGGGAAATAATTTAAGACAGTTATTCACAATCACCTCAAATAGCAGATTAGTCATAGAATGGCCTAGGTTGCAAGAGATCTTAAAGATCATCTAGTTCCAACCCTCCTGCCATAGGCAAGAACATCTCCCACTAAAACAGCTTGCTCAAAGCCCCATCCAATCTGGCCCAGAACACTTCCAGAGATGCTCTCAATCACTTCTCTGCCCAGCCTGCTTTTCTCCCTAGGATTGCTCCGATCCAGGAGTAGCACCTTGCACATCTGAAAATAAACTGTTACTGTGAAGAATTAGTTGCTCTTAAAGATCTTCTGGAAGCATCACAGTCAAATATCCAAAGCCAAAACTGCAAGGTGGAATGGTAATCAAAAGAGATATAAAATTATATATGCTATAATTTAATCATAAACTGAGCCTACGCTGCTACAACAGAATCAGAAAGAATAGTTGTAAAATATATTTTGCATTTACACCTGGGTGAAGTCTATTCTTCTATTTTGAGTTCTTTTTTGATATTCACAGGCCAAAAATGCAGACACAGTGGCAAAACAGGAGGAGACTTCAGGTTCAGAGTAAGAGAAACTGAACAAGTCTTTAGGAGAAAGCAAAGGAAAAACAGAAAGGAGAAAGAAAGAAAAAAAGAAAAACAGAAGGAGATGGAAAGAGCAGGAGAGTATATGGCCTCCCTATAATTTACACCATTCTAGAAGGTGTTCAGGCCTCTGAGGGAAACAGTCAAAGGGATTCATTATATCAGGTATAGCTTATTAATCTAGCCCTGGAAGAAAAATTGATTTTTCTTAAAGAGAAAGGAAAAAGTGGTTTACAGAAACATATCTCCATGGAATACAATCCATGCATGGAAATTACTGCTGCAGGCTATTCTATTGAAAAAATGTGCATGGTAGAAAGGAGTGTTCTGTAAAAAAGATCAGCTTTTCAGCTTTGTCTGGTATAGATAACATTGCAATAGCTACCTGTTTCTGTCTTCATAATGTGAAGTATATAGTAATCATTGGCTACATTTTTGAAGAAAATTATTTTATGACATCATGTAACACAATTATATACAAAATATTTATGTTTCACCTATCTGGAGCATTTCCCCACCAAAGAAACAGAATACTAGGCTAGAGAAACTTGAGACAGGAGTAGTAGTAGTGCCTTTGCAATTTTTTTTTGTTTGTTTCTTTACCATTGAATCCCAGAATCACAGAATGGTTTGGGTTGGAAGGGACCTTAAAGGTCCAACCTGCTTCCCATGGACAGACACATCCTCCAACAGACCATCCCCAAAGCACCATGTAGCCTGGCCTGGAACAGTTCCAGGGACAGGGCATCCACAGCTTCTCTGGGCAACCTGAGCCAGTTTCTGGAGATCTGTATTGCAGAAAGTGGTGTTCATATATGAAAACCTCAATTATTTGGGTGCTGACTTTTCACTGTTCAGGCCATTCAAGGGAGTTGATCTCCCATAATTTTAGACATAGATATGTAGAAACCTAGTCTGAATTATTTTTGGTTCTCCCACTGATCAGTGGAGAGAGATAGGCAGAGGAGCTCATCAAGTCCTAAAATCTGTGACTAAAACACAAGTGATGCCATTCATGAGATGGCCTAGTTTCTCAAACAGTTATAGGGAGAGCTATAAGTATTTTAGATCAGATAATGAACTTTCAGGAAACTACAGAATCACAGAATCCCAAAATTGGTCAGGTTGGAAGGGATCAGAGTGAGTTATATGATCCAACCTCCCTGCTCAAGCAGAGTAATTCTAGAGAGTACATTGCATAGGATTGCATCGAAACAGTTCTTCAATATCTCCAGTGAGGGAAACTCCTCAACCTCCCTGGCTAATCTGTTCCAGTGCATGGTCACCTGCACAGGAAAGAAGTTCTTCCTCATATTCAGGTGGCACTTCCTGTGCAGTAATTTCTATCCACTGCCTCATATCCTAATGGTTGGCACCACAAAGAAAAGCCTGGCCTTATTCTCTTCACACCTTCCTTTCAGATACGTAGAGACACTCAAGAGTTCCTCTCTGAGTTGTCTCTTCTCTGGGCTGAACAGGCCCAGCTCCCTCAGCCTTTCTTTGTAAGAGAGATGTTCTAGTGCCCTAATCATCTTCATTCCCTTCTGCTGGACACACTCCAGGAGCTCCCTGTCTCTCTTGTGCTGAGGAGACCAGAACTGGACACAGCATTCCAGAAGCGGCCGCACCAGGGCTGAGTAGAGGGGCAGGATCACCTCCCTCAACCTGCTGGCAATGCTCTTCCTACTGTGACCCATGATATCATTGGCCTTCTTGGACACAAGGACACACTGCTGGCTCATGGACAGCTGGTTGTATATCAGGACCCCCAGGCGTTGCTCCACAGAACTGCTTTCCAGCAGCTCAGCCCCCAGTGTGTACTGGTGCAGCAGGTTCTTATTCCTCAGGTGCAGGATCTTTCACTGGCTTTTGTTGCACTTCAGACATTTCTTCTCTGTCCACGTCTCCAACCTGTCAAGGTCCTTCCGAAGGGCTGCACAACCCTCTGGAGTATTGGCTACCACTCCAAGATTTGTGTCATCAGCAAACTTGCTGAGTAGGCATCTGTCCCTTCCTCCAAATCATTGAGGAATAAGTTAAACAATACTGGTCTTAACTTATTATTGAACCTTGTGAGATATCTCTAGTGTGCCTTCCACTAGACCCTGTGCCACGGGTTGTTACCCTCTGGGATCTGCCATTCAGTCAGTTCTCAATCCACCTCACTGTCCACTCATCCAGTCCACAGTTCCTGAGTTTGCCTATGAGGATATTGTGAGAGAGTGTCAAAAGCATTCCTGAAACTAAGGTAGACAATATCCACTGCTCTCATCTCATCCATCCAGTCAGTTGTTTCATGTAGAAGGCAACCAGATCCATCCATCATGATTTACCCTTAGTGAATCCATGCTGACTAGTCCTGATCACCTTCTTGTCTTCCATATGAATAGAAATGGCCTCCAGAACGAGGCACTCCATCCCCTTTCCAGGGATTGAGGTGAGGCTGCCTGGCCAGTAGTTTTCTAGGTCCTCCTTCTTGTCCTTTTTGAAGACCAGGGTGATATTTCCTTTCTTTCAGTCCTCAGGCACCTCTACTGACTGCCATGACCTTTCCAAGAAGATTATGAGCAGCCTTGTTATGCTGTCCACCAAGTCTCAGAACTCATGGATGCATCCCATCAGGGACCATGGACTTGTGGATGTCAAGTTTGGCTAGGTGCTCTCTAACCCAATCCTCCTTGACCAAGGCAAAGTCATCCTTACAACATTCCTTTACCCTGGTCTTCTGGGTCAGAGATCCCCGAGAGCTGGTTTTGTCAGTGAAGACCAATGCAAAGAAGGCTTGCAATAACTCTGCCTTCCCTGCATCCTCTGTTACCAGGGCCCCTCCTTCATTCAGTAAATAAGACCTTACTACTCTTTGTTTTTCTTCAGTTCTTGGTTTATTTGTAAAAGTCCTTCTAGTTTTTCTTGACATTCTTGGCTTTAGATTTAGATTTAATTCCATATGAGCCTTCCTTGTCTCAATTCTGCTTATTCTGACAACCTCTGTATATTCATTCCAAGTGGCCTGACCCTAATTCCATCTCCTGAGCCTATTCCTGAGTTATTACAGTTCTTTATTTATCCCCACAGGTCTTTTGTTCCCTTTGCCTGATTCCTTAGTCATCGGGATGCAACATTCTTGAGCCTGGAGGAAGTAGTCCTTGGATATTAACCAGGCCTCTTGAATCCCTCTTCTCTGCAGGGCCTGTTCCCATGAGTTTCTTTCAAGAAGAATGAAATTAAATGTATATTTAATTGAATCTCCAATTAAATGGAGATTAATCACCCCTTTATAGTCACATCCTCCTCAATCACTGAACTCATTTTAATGCATTATGCAATATATAGTATTATGTACCTATACATAATATATATAATTATACATACACACACACATACACACACATATACATATATATATATAAATATATAAATATAAATATATATAAATATATATAAATATATAAATATATATATATTATATAGCAGCTCCATTTTGAGAGAGCTCCAGCACTAGAAGTGTGACATTTCATCTAGTGTATAACAATTAGTGCAGGGAGATTCAGGTGCTGAGATCAAAGAAGCTACTTAGGTGTGGGTATGTGCAAGTGTGCAACAAAACCTACTCAAGTTCTACACAGAAAACAAGGTAAACGTTAATTTCCTGGTTTTCTTGCAAAGATGCTTAGTTGAAGATTGTTGTTTCTTTTTTTTTCTTTCCCATGATTCTAAGAATGTGGTAATCCTGATTAGCATGGGTAAAGGAATATTGTGACATCTACAATTCATATAGAGACAATGACAAACAAATGGATGACTTGTCCATGGTGCTATGTCCTAATGCAGGTGGCAGTTGAGGCATTCAATTAGATACTGTGTTTTAAGAAGTTGTTCCTGCTTCTGCCTGAGTGCCTAAACATATTCATGAAACATTTTGTTGCACCTATGAGCACAATTATCTAACGATAATGATAATGAGGCCTAGTGCCCTTTCCATGGAGCCAAGTCCACTTGTCAGAGCATTTAACTAGTGTGCTGAAGATATAGTCAACTAATGTTTCTGAAAAGTGCCTAATATTCTAGGCATTTTAGATGACCCTTATTCCATTCACTTTTGAACACAGTGTCCAATAGGATTACTTAATTTTAAAAGGGAGAAGGATGTATAAAAGGGAGAGAGGAAAAATTTGAAATTTAGCTCTTTCACAATTTAAATGTAGATCTATCCACAGATGTAAACTGGTAATTTCTTTAAAAAAGAAAAAAAATTAAAAACCATCTTAATCAGAAAACTCTTGTAACCATGCCTCTGTTTCTCTCAGGAAAATAAGAAATGTTACATTGACTGAAATACTTCATTCTTCCTGTAGGATGACATGGACAGGAATCTACATCGCTTTATAGTTAAGTAACCAAAGTCCATTGAGGATGACAAACCAAAAAAAAAAAAGTCCTTCAAAACCTGTTAGTAATTTAATTTCACTGCATGAATTACAACAAAGCATGACGAGAACAGCAGCACACAAGAGTGCATTTCACAGTCAGGAAAGGGATAATGAATGCACAGAATGAGATCTGAAGTGTCCTCAGCTGAATCTGCTTACTGATCAATTTAAAAAATATTGGCTTTTATGTTTTTTCAGATAATTTTTGCTCAGCTTTAGTTGTAACTTTGCTCTGCTTTGTAAGACACTTCAGCAATTAGAGATAAATTAAATAAAAAAATATGCTTGCCTTGCTTAGCACTATTTTGCTGTTGCAAGAGCCTCTACGCACTTAACTCCTCTTGAAAATCCAGTGGGTACAAATCTGCGTATTTTCTATACATGTATATGTGTGTGAACACACCTCGTAACTGAATTTTCCTAAGCTGAAGGAACTTTCTTTTAAAGGGGCAGACTATAAGTATCAACTGCTCAGCTTGAATCATTAATTATTTTTCTTAACTATCTAGTCTGGATCCTCCTATTCTTTGCTCTCTTCTAACTTAAAATTTAAAAATTCCTAAGTAACTATTGATGATTTAGAGGAATTCAGCCTAATATATTAGCCATGATCCTTAGAAGATTTCATTGTGGAATACCAGGGAAGCTTTGGTGCTACATGTATATATTTCTATAAATGACAGTTCTACACAGGTACCTTGCAAGTTCCCACAACAGTTTTTCATCTGACAGAAAAGAAAACCTTTATAAGTTCTGGTCGTTACAACTACAGACTCAGGAGCCAAGCAAGCATCTGGTACTTGATGATTTAAGCTAATTTTCAAGGTCTTAACATCTAAAAGGTTCTTCTGTTTGACCATTAAAAAGACTCTTCTGATATTTAAGATTAACAGGGAGACCACATAAAGAGAACTTGTCAATCTGGATGTACCACTGCAGGGTAATGTGGGCTGTATTTCAAGAGTATCTTCAACATGTTTATAGTTAACTGGCTTGCTAAGTATTACAAAATGATAAACACTCTATGGAATAGTTTTAATTTACACATTCATTTACTTAAATATACTTGGTTAGAAAAAATCATGCCATAGTTTCTAAGAGACATTTTCTAACTTGAGCACTCTTTACATTGTTGTTAAAAATGTGATGTGCAGCTGATCCCATCTGTCTCAACTTTGGCTAAAAAATGGTAGCTTTATCCTTAGATATTTTAATTTTCAATGATAATATATTAGGAAGTCTTATGTTTCTGTGGCAATTGTTAATGCCTGTGAATTTATCATGTAAAACAGTTTAGCATTAAATTATACAAGTTTTGTTAAATACTTGAGTTAATGTCTTAGTTTTTGTTTATTTTTCCATGTAAAATCTGATATTTTGCTTTTTAAGAGACAAATTTGCACTAATTTCTGTGACTAAATACTGTTTCATGTACTGAAATATGCTATCATTTTTGCGGTTCTGGTGGCATTAACATCACTTCTTGTGACAATTAATTTTAGAAAGCACCTTGAAATAGATGAGTTTTCACTAAACAATTATTTTTCTAGAATTAGAAAATTAACTTATTACAAGAATTTCTTTTCTTGTGTGATGATAGAAATTAAGTCAATATGAGTCACATGAGGGGGAAAAAAAGTTTATATTCTCAAGGATAATGGCCTGAAACTCTGGAGAGAGATATTTTCCCTCTTAGCTTGCAGTTATATTTGGAATTGTTTTGGAATAGTAGGCTTTAGAATTTTTTAAAAAGTTGACCCAGAACCCTGATAATTATACATGCTGATTTTTCAGTAGGTCTTAGAAGAAAAGTGAAGTCCAAATGTTTTGAAGAAAAACAATATTGTGCCAATAACTAGAAAGTAGAAATTATCCACCTAGTGATAGGTCTTTCAGTTTGATTTTGCTCACAAAAATATAACAGAACAGCTCAAGCTGGACTCAGTTATGAAAGAAGGTCTGCAGATTAACCAATGTGGTTCACTTAAAAAAAAAAAAAAGAAAAAAGGGAAAATCACAAGTTTTTATTATACCGGTAGATGGCAATGTAATATACGTCATTTTCTGGAAGATCCTCTGTTCCTTTTATAAAACTAAAATAAACCCTACAAACATTAAATTCATCAAACTTGATGGACTTACTGCTATATTTTGAGATATGTCAATAGGTAATTATCTCTCAAAGTCTGTATTTCCAGCAATATTTTACAGAGACTAGATCTTGGAAATTAATACTTTTATCTCTTAATTGGTAGAAAACGTCTAGCCATTACTAAATTGTGCAAGTGAACTTTGGTCTAGGGGAACCTCAAATAAGAGTGAGCTAGACAGTTTCCTAAGGCTGCAAGCAAACTTGAAAACAAATAACCCATAGTTTGAGACATGGTATTTCTAAGGAATGACCTGGGATTTAAGGAGGATAATCAAGTAAACATGAGCCTTCAGAATACCTCTGTCATGAGGAGGGCTAACAGCCTCTGTTACAGAAACTTGGGTGTGTAAGTTCACCCTTACTGTGAGTGCAGACATGAGAAACAGCTCAGCTGATATTATAATAGCCTTTAACCAAAAAAAAAAAAAAAAAGTGAAAGCAGATGGAGGAGATGGATAGATTACACTTTCCTAAAAAGAATTTTCAAAAAAAGGGAGAAACAGGATCACACATGGATGAGTGAGAACCCCAACACCAACACTCATAGAACCTCTCAGCCAGTTCCTTCCTTTTCCCCAGTGTTGAGGAGCGCAGGTGTTCCTTTTGGTCCCACCAGGATTAGGTGGGCTCCTCTGGGAGCCTCTGCCCAGCCTGGGTCCCATTGACATGACAGTCTGAAGGATGAGCAGCCAGGACCAAAAAAACAGCTGTCGAAGCCAGCCAGTTGGCCTATGGCATTGCTCTCTCCTTGCTAAAATTTCTCTTTTTTTCTGTGGATTTTTTAATTTCCAAGAAAAGTCAAGGACATTTGCTGAAACTATGCTTTATGGAAATTATTTCTGAGTCTTTTTAAATCATACTTTTCGTGCTTTGCCCGTAGTACACTAAAGATACCACTTTTTGGTTAATTTCTAAGAAAAGGGGAAAGAACTGGAAAGGTTATAATATCCCTGTATTTAGCAGTGATGTGGATGAAATACTGTTGCTGTGCTCATTTTTTGGCAGTTGCAGTGCAAGGGGAGAATGTTGCTACATTTGTGAAAACTTACAGAAGGTCCACAGGGATGGTTAAAGAAATGAGAAACCAACATTTTCATCAAGGATTAAGAAAATATCAAATTAGAATATGTAATGTTACATCAGAGTAAAATTACCTATAGGCATCTAGTAATAGTGTCTTAAAAGGATTTTGGCAATATATATTTGTAACAGCAGAGTGAGATATAGCAAAGCTTAGTAACTAGGTGAAAAAGAAGTTAAAGAAATTCACAAATGTGTATAAAGGAAGGTATCAAAAAAACCTGTGAGCAGTTATATTGTATTGTTCATCACTGAAATTTTTCAAATCAAGGAAATTTATCCATAAAAATATGTGTTCTAATGCATAATATATTAGTTGCATAACATAAATTGAATTTTATCTCATGGAAGGTAACATTATATTGTGGCTTATTGACTATGTCAACAAGATTTCCAAAGTATCTCAACTGAATTGCTTAAGGTCTGTTCAGAAAGTAAACTGTGTTGCAAAGGAAGGATGGAACCAAATAAAAGATATTTAATTTTCTAATTTATATACTACACATTTGTATCCTAACTTCTGTCTTCAGATCTCCAGCTGCACGACAATGCTTTGTGCCTGCACAGTAACTGACATGAAGCACTGATCTGTGCCCCATTTAGACCCACTAAACACTCCTCTGAAGGTAGTAGGTAACTGTTGAGTCTAACATGTTTGGTGACTCCTTTGGCACAACAGATTGATTTTACTGATAAACCATCCACTTGCACAATTGCCATCACTATGCTGAAGCCATATAGGGCAATTCACCAACTAATCTCTTTATAAATGTTTAAAAAATATAGCTATTTTAAATTAATTTGGGCATCATTCTCATGATTGCAGGGGACATCAATTTAGAAGGTTAAATCTTATTTTCAAAAGTCCTTTACACTCTAATCCTAAAAGGAAATTAAGTCTCCAAAAGCCATTAATATGACAGGGATGTAATGCAGTGATTATCACTAGTTAGTGGATGAAATACTGTACCTCACTGCTGAAACTGGGCCATCCAAATCACTCAGGTAACATCAAGCATACAGAAACTATACTAAATTCTGTTTCTCAACATAATAATAAATGTCTACATGTGCATTGTCTGACTCTCCAGGGACAGTAGCTTGTCATTAAACTACTTGTAGAAAAGTTTAGAATTCTATTAAGTTCATGAACTTTGTTTACTAAAACTCAAAGATCCAGGTCAATGTTACAAGGAAATGTCTGTGTGAGCTGATGAAGAACCATATTTTTTACTTATCTCTAAGAAACCAATGTTCATAATTATTAAATCTCCTATTGGACAGATGTCCAGTGTAATATTCTCATTTCTTCCATGTAGGCATTAAAACCACTTCCAAGTAACTTGTTTGTCTACTCAGTCCTTCTTCTGAATAACAAACAGCAAAGGTCACACTCTGAACTCCTTATTCATTAGCTTTGCATTTTGAATATACTTGATAGCACTGCAGAAAAAAGTGCCTGAAGACCACAGGAGAGTCCTTGTCACTGATAACCTCATTAGATCTAGCATTAAAAAACACATTAATTAACTTGTAGAAAAATAAAGGAACAACTAAAAAAGTGCTGGTTCTGTCTATTGGATTACTATCATTATTAGGAATACTTTCAGAGAGAGAATAGCATTGCCTTAAGAGAAGCAGTTTCACAGCTGACTTTAAATCTTGTGGGTACATGCTGTTACCATTACCTTACAGAGAATGTGTGGATCACCCATAGCCATTCACCAGAGTGCTTCTCTGATAAAGCAACTATCCAGAGAACAGAAGAAGTAAGTTGTTATCATGTAAAATTGTGCATAACTCCAATGCTATGCAAGGAGAAACTAAGTATGCTCAGGTAACATGTCAATGCTTCTATCTTACTGCAGAAATTTTAAGGCTTCAGAAGTTTTGTTCTACATCAGCATGAAAGGAAAGCCTTCAGATGATTTACAAAAAAACAAACAAACAAAGAATCATAGGGATGAATATTTATGATCAAAAAGCTCCTCTTTTTTATGCAGGTTTTCTTCTTTCCCCTGGGGACAGATTAGAGACTGTATGCTGAACTGCAAAGACATTTTCCATTGAATATGTTGCCAAAACCAGTACCTCTAAAGACATTTTGTTTTCAGTAGAACAATATTTTATAATAAAAATAAAATTTTCTGAAAGTGTTTTTCCTGTTCACTTGAAGAATTAGACAATACTCCAAGGTGCTTAGGATAGCATAGAGACATAGATATGTCATGACTGTAATAAACTAAAACATAAGAACATACATGTAATTCAGCTCTGGGATTATGTTTGTAATGACTTCCTAGGTAAAATAATATCAAATAAAACTCTCTTTTTGGACTACCTAGAGCATTCAAGACTGTCTTACAATTCATTTTCAAAATACTCAGAGATAAAAACCTCAAATGGGATCCCTCAAACTCTCTTTGGGGATACTCTTATTCACTTGAAAATACTTCATTAAAGCTATCAGATTTGCCACGTGTTTCTTCTTCCTAATCTGCTTCCTTAAAATAGCCTGCTTTGATTGGAAGTGGCTGACAAATAAAAGTGAAATAGGTTTTTTCTGTCATGATTTAACCCCAGATGGCAATCAAGAACTATGCAGTTGCTCACTCACACTCCCCCCAGGTGAGATGGGGAGGAGAATCAGAGGGAAAAAAAGTAAAACTCATGGTTTGAGATAAAGTAGTTTAAGAGTTGAAATGAAATGAAATCAAATAAAATATAAGAGTAATACTAATTATAATATGAGTAGGTAATCAATCTTAGGACATATATACATTCAAAATTAGCATTTAATCTCAGATTGAAAATAAATGGCAATACACGTACAGTAAATTGCAGTAAAAATTTTGTAAACAGGTAAAATTAATTTTAAAAGGAAGATATTTGCAAATATATTTAGATTGCTTCTGTCAGAAAAAAATCAACTTTCAGGGAAGACTGATCTTTCATCAAGTGAGAAAAAAAATTGTTCTGAAATTTCTTCTCTCACAGAAATAAAAATTAATGCCTTTTATTTCCTTTTTCCATCCTGTGTAATGCCATTATCACAATCTTTTCTATTGCATTGGTAAAATCTTACTAGTAAATTAATAACTTTACATGCTATTCTGAACAGCTATAAAAGAATGTATGATCAACCTTTGCATCGAATTGATCAGAAATTCATAATATAAATAATTAGATTTTAATTAGTTCTTTCAATATTCTATTTCTGAAATTTGTTACAGATAATCAGTCACTATACTAATATAGCCCAGAAATAATTAACATGCAGCTTTGTGGCACTAATCGCCGGAACCATGGCTTGCTTCCTAGTATTTAGGGCAGTCCTTGAAAATAATGTGATAAAGCACTCAAGAGCGTTCAACCAATTAATGTACTTGGATGAGTGAGCTTTTCAAGCCATCTGATTTTAAAAGCGGGTGCCTCATGCTGTGGAATATTGTCTCTGTTGAATTTCCAAAAGGCTGTTCCACTAAATGATGGAATTGGAGAAGAAAACTGTAATCAGAATGTATTAACCTGAAATGAAATTCTGCCAGTCAGTCGAAGAAACTGTATGTTACTAAATATAAATAAAAAAATAAATAGAAATGTCTGAGAGAAAAAGAGCCCAGTTGCAGTTGTGATTTTTTCTTTTCATTCCAAATGCCAGATTTGCATTATGACAGCAAACATGTAATGGGTAGATTAACTATGGTTATGTTACAATCAGAATTAAGCTCTCAGAATGCTTTGTGCGATCAAGATTGGGATTTATTTTAAATCCTAAATTTATAAAGTAACACACTTTTACATTTGTGCAGCAGATAGAATGAGGGTTACTATTTCTGTCTTGTTTTGCTTTTAATTAAAGAGGTTCAGAACTCTCTGCATGCCATGTTCTTCTTAAAAATTACTATTCAAGATTCACATTTCACTGAAAAAACATCCCGTAAGTTTTAGGAAAAAATTTCAACATCTTCCCGATATCTAAACATAGGTGAAAATTCCTGCTGGTTAATACATGACATTATATAAACAAATTAGCAATGCTTTCTATATGTCAGATAAATTTACACACAGCACTTAAAAAATATACTTGTTATTCAAACTCATGTCATGCTGTTAAGCAGAACCTGTAAGTTATGACCTGTTTATTCTCAGGAGCCTTTTATCTAATGTAGGAGATAAATGTCTGATTTATACATTTGGGTTTGTTAAATTTATAATCTACTAAACCCACAATATTTAACTAGAAAAATCTCAATTAAAATGCAACTTTAGATTTTTTTTTTCTGGAGTACTTGAAAATCATTAATCTATGGAGGAAATGAGATCTATAATATATTATTGGAAATATATTATTAGAAAAAATTGCACAATTTTAATCTAGATGATGAAACAAATTCATTTATCTCTAGGATTTCTACCTTACATCTTAAAAATAAGATATATGCAACCGTGAACGGCATGGATTTGGTTTTTTCATCAGAAAAACAAAATTGCAAAAATATGTTATGCAATATCTTGTGCAATGAAACATTTTATGTGTGCAAAAAATGTTGACTTCCTAATTTGTTCTAATACATGCTAATTTTTCCTGTTAATTTGTAAGATCTATGAGACTGTTCCATAGTTCCTTTAAGAATCAGGGCATCTTAGATTCAAAAGGGACAGAAAAATGTAAAAGACTGAAGCCTGTTAGTGGGTGTGACTTTGCTTTACATTTACATGTTCCTGTGTTCCTAAATTGCAATCCTGTTAGATATCATGAATTTTTAGATTTATATGGCCACATTCACCTTACTGTATCCAGAATTGCCTCATATTTCCCACATCCAGACACATTTCTTGCCATTATCCTGTTTTGGAGGCAGATCTGGGCATCATTAAATCCCACCTGTACTCAGATGCCTTCAATTTTATGCAGAGAAAATGTAAGTACATGGTAGGGACAGGAGCCACTGCAGAACACCTTGAAAATTATATCTAAATGCAGCCTATTTGCCCATCCATAGAGAGGAATTGATTTTTCACTCTATGTTGATGAGTGAGAAGTGTCAGGATACTATAGCTAAAAGCCCCAGTATGCTTGTTCCATTTTAAATCAACCAATATAACCAGTGTTAGTTGCTCTGTCCAGCAGTATTTCTTTCAGTCTTTCTGCCCCTAACATGACAGCTGAATTTCAGGGACCATCTATAGGTTACACAAGCACCTATCAGACTGGTCTCATCTTAGGAGAATTCAACCATGTGCAAGCCTAGAATGCCTAAGTTGTACTCCCCAAATGCAAACACAAAGCTGCATACTGGTAGCTCTCACTATGACTGTTGTTTCAACTACTGAATTGAATAATCTGCATGTTTTCATTTCAAAAAAAACCCAAATAAAAAACAACAAAAAGCTAAAATTTGTTTGGAAGAAATTATTGTAAGAAGTTAGGATATGAGACGTCTTCATACAGTTCTTTGAATTGATTTTGCTCTTTCAAGGGTAAGGTTAGTGATGGGAAAGGTCACTTTCAGCTTCCAAAACCATCAGTAGCTCTGTGAAAAACAAAAAAATTAAAATGTCAAGGATCTCCCTGAGACGTAGGAGATCAAGGAAAATTTGCAGAGTATTTCATATGTCTTGAAGATCAAATGTCTCAAGAAGGTACCACACCACCAAAGGTAGACAGCAATGTGGAAAAACATTTTTTAAAAAACCCAAACCCAACCAACCAACCAACGAAAAACCCTTCCAACCCTCCCCCCCCCCCCAAAAAAAAACAGCAAAAGAAGCACCTCTTTCTAAGCACTAGAGAACAAAGACATTAGGAGATGCGTAAAGCTAAAGTTTTCTGCAGTAATCCTAGCTTCCTGGAAGATGCTGAGATTTGTCATACACCTCTTCATGAAAGGAAATCCAAGATTGCTACCTGGAGGTACTAGTCCAATCCTCCTGCCTGCATCATAATCTATATGGCAAGTCTTTTACTGCATCTGATAATAGAATTGACTGGTTTAAAACATACCCGCTCTTTCCTGACACTTTTTTGTGCTCATGATTAGTCCTACAGACCAAATGGGGTAGGTGATATGTGGCTTCCTCAGTTCCTAACATAGTTTTCATTAAATTCTGTCTCTCATGTGAAAAAGAGAAACACATGGGTGTGGTTTCCTATTTCAATCATCCCAATCAAGTAACTCCTTTGATCAACATCACAAATCGCAGTGCATTGCATATTCTACAGCAAATAAGTGAAGGGTGTGCTGTAGATTGATATTCAAATGGCACATAAAAGATCTGGAGCACTGATCAAAGAAGAGAATGTTATTTTTTGACTTGTCAGTAGTCTTGTGTTGTACCATATTACTCCTTTTTTTTTTTTTGGTCTTTCAAAGATTCTGAAAACAGGCTGCTAGGGGAAAACTCACTTTCTGTTCCTTATCAGTTTTATCTGTTGCCTATTTAGAAAGCTATCATGATAACTTTTTACTGACTGTTTTCTAATTTGATCACAAAACAGTTGAAGAGGCATGAAAATATGTATCCACACAAGAAATATCTAAAACCATTACTGTGCTTTGGGTCACACAATTTTTCAGCCCATTAAGTGCTTATATATTGCTTCCATTTTCATGGTGCTTATATATGACTTCAATTATCATGCTCCCTCTGGTGAGACATAAAAGTTCTGCCATTCATTTCATACATGGGAAATGTGAGTATCTAAAGCTTAAGATTAACACTGAGCTTAACTTTCGCCCCATTATCTCTACAAGAAAAGTTATGGCCTGAGAAGATCCTGCATCAACTCCCATTCTAAACTCATGTATCAGCAATGCTGTTTCTACAACATCATTGTCCCATTAGTCCATTTTTGGCTTTTCAGAAGATGAATAGCACGGCCCTATTGTTCAATTCAGTTCCTTTCAAAGCATTTGAAGCCTCCATCAATGAAAGTATTGGAGTTTTTTCCATTTTTTTGTTTGTTTGTTTTATTTTTAATTATTTTGATTATTTTGGAGGGGAAGACTTTATCATTATTTTATGTTTATTTATTTTGCCTTAATAATTACAGAACCCCAGAATGGGTCAGGTTGGAAGGGACCATAGAGGGTCATCCGGTCCAACCTCCCTGCTCAAACAGAGTATTTCTAGAGCACATTGCATAGGATTGCATCTAATTCTTGAATATCTCCAATGAAGGAGATTCCTCAACCTCCCTGGCTAATCTGTTCCAGTGCATGGTCACCTGCACAGGAAAGAAGTTCTTCCTCATGTTCAGGTGGCACTTCCTGTGCAGCAGTTTCTATCCACTGCCTCATGTTCTAGTGGTTGGCACCACAAAGAAAAGCCTGGCCTCATTCTCTTCACACCTTCCTTTCAGATACTTAGAGACTCTCAAGAGTTCCTCTCTGAGTTGTCTCTGGGCTGAACAGGCCCAGCTCCCTCAGCCTTTCCTTGTAAGAGAGATGCTCTAGTGCCCTAATCATCTTCATTCCCTTCTGCTGGACACACTCCAGGAGCTCCCTGTCTCTCTTGTGCTGAGGAGACCAGAACTGGACACAGCATTCCAGAAGTGGCCTCATCCGGGCTTAGTAGAGGGGCAGGAACACCTCCCTCAACCTGCTGGCAATGCTCTTCCTACTGTGACCCATGATAGTACTGGCCTTCTTGGACACAAGGCTGGCTCATGGACAGCTTGTTGTGTATCAGGACCTCCAGGTGTTTCTCCACAGAACTGCTTTCCAGCAGCTCAGCCCCCAGCCTGTACTGGTGCAGCAGGTTATTATTCCTCAGGTGCAGGATCTTTCACTGGCTTTTGTTGCACTTCAGACGTTTCTTCTCTGCCCATGTCTCCAACCTGTCAAGGTCCTTCTGAAGGGCTGCACAGCCCTCTGGAGTATCGGCCACCACTCCAAGATTTGTGGCATCAGCAAACTTGCTGAGGAGGCATCTGTCCCTTCCTCCAAATCATTGAGGAATAAGTTAAACAATACTGGTCTTAACTTATCATTGAACCTTGTGGGACACCTCTAGTGACAGGCCTCCAACTGGACTCTGTACCACTGATTGTGACCCTCTGGGATCTGCTGTCCTTTGTTTCTCAGAAATCACAAGCTTTCCTTTTTGTACATTTTAAAATTTACAGGCACAAATGATCCATCATATATGTAAAATTACCATGCGAAATAGTATATTTGCATAAAAGAAAGCATATGCATAAGTGTTTGCAGAATCATGGCTTCAGTGTGCACATCATAAATCCAGAGAGGGCTGTCTGTGGCCCCTGCTGAGTATCCATATAAGAAGACATCTACAGAGCCATCAGACACTTCCCTTCCATGCTTTTTAGGAGTGGTCTACATGCCAAGGCACATACCTATTCAGTAAAAGAGAAATGCAGACACTTCTTCCTGTGCTTCTGTTTCTCAGATTGAGGTTTGGGAATGCTTACAGTGGGACAAGTAACTTATGCCAAGTCACAGTGATTATTTGCATTGTGGTCATCAGGGTGCAAGGCAGGACTGGATGGTGACTCTCAGAATTAAATACTCTCCTTTTCTTGGAGTGCTCAGCAAAGAATGAATAGCTAATTAGTAATTTGCCTTGGTGTTGTATGGTCAGCGTGACTACCCTTGAATTTGTCGTTTCATTCTGCTGGGAGGAATTAGGCTAAAATAAACTGGAAAAAAGCCTGGTGCCTTTTTTTTTCTTCCCCTGTCCTCCTGCTAATCCATTTCAAAGCCTTGAGCTCTTACACAGGGCCTTTTGGCACATCTAAACACCTTTGTCTGGTTAGCTCTCAGAGGGTAATTTCATCTGGCCATCCTTTTTACTGGGTTTCATAGAGACTTCAAATGCTGATAGCAAGATGTGTCCTTACTGGGCTCTGTATTTGCTGATAATTGAAGAGTAAATGCTTATGAAGGTGAAATAACAGCATGCTTATCGCTTTTTACTGAGCACATTCCCATATTTCACCAAGCCTTCGTATTACTTGGTACAGAAACAGCACTGTTTATTGGAGGTGCTTGTAACCCAATGTCCTGGGACTGTGCCCAGTTGCAATCACAGCAGTGTTATAGCAGTTCCTTCCTGTCCCTTTGATGTAGCATTTGCTTTTTAAATTCCTGCTGCTTTCACTCATTTTTTTCAGTCACTTTTTGGCTTGATTTCTGAAGGTACTGGGGCTCTTTCAGGGACAAAGCTTTAATAGGGAGTGCATGTTTCTCCCACCTAACTGTTTTGCTAATTCATAGTGTTAAGGCTTGAGCAATTTACTTGCTCCAATAACCTCTAGAAGCACTGCAAGGACTACATGAAATACAGCATCCACCATATAATGTTTCGAAGAAGTCAGCTTCAATAACCAAGAAACTGAACCCTGTTTATTTTCCAGTTTCTCTCCTTACCCCCTTGGATTACTGCAGGGGTTTAAGGAGTTTATGACTCTGGAGGAGGCACTTGGTGCCTTGCAGAATGAAACTATTTATGTCAATTGCCTTGCAGCAAATAGTGCAAGAACATCATTATCAGTAAAACTGAAGGGATTTTCATGTATTCACTTTCATGGTACCAGAAGACTAAGGTGCAGATAGCGAATTTGACATCAACACCAAAAACCTAAGTAGGTTATAAGACATTTTGATTTAGACTGCCCAAGGTGCTCTATATAACCATAAAGCTTGATTTTACAATTTTTTGTCATTTGACAGAGGTCTTACAGGTCAGCACATGATTTTTAAGGACAAAGAACAGCAGAGAACAACTGGCATTCTTCTCTCTGTATACAGGAGGATGAGGATATAAAAACCAAACTGAAAGAACAAGGTGTTGAATCCAGTATTTTTTTCTAAAGTTAGTGTGGTGAAAATCTGTACTACAGGTATACCTGGGGATTTTGCAAACAAATTGAAATCCACTGTAAATTAACAGTAGGGTTGAAGGAAGACTGTAAAAGTGTTTCATGGGCTCAGCACACTTACTGTTCTTTATGTGAGCAGTGTTGCCTTTGCACTCTTGGTTAATCAACTTATATTAATGTTTTCAAATTGGGAACTAATTTCCTTACAACACATCCTACGAAGAATCAAGATTACAGTCTACTCCAATGAAGTCTAGTAGGAGGAAGATCCAAATTCATTTTAGGAACTGTCAGACAAATTTTATCCTCAGTTGGGCCCTACGGGCTCCTGTGGCAGTAAGAGGGTGGCATGAGAAGCAGAATTACTCTGTTGTACTTTACTACTCATGCTCTGCCAATCATCACAGTATCTGAGCACTTCCCCAAATTAAGACTAAACAAAGAAGACTAATGTCTGTCATGTAAAATTTCCTCTCTGTTCCTCCTCCACAGAGAAAAGTTATGTGAATGCTGTGTAGGAGGGATGTTGTGATATTCACAGACAAGAAAGGTAAATGCATATTATAAAACAAGGGGGGGGGGGGGGGAGGTAAGGCAGGCATGCTTATTTACTGCCTGTTGTGAAAGAAAAGCTTATATAAATGAGCTTTATAATTGAACTGGAAAGGCTTCTAATTTGTTGACATACTGTTCTTTGAAATAGATTTTCAAATTACAGACCCAGTTTTCATTCACAGTACTTTCAGTAATGAACACTGAGGTCAAGATTGGAAGGCTAACAATGCAGACTTAACTGTTGAAAGTATCATTATTAAATACTGAAGAGAAAAAAAATAAATGTTAATAATTTGAGTTACTCACTAAAATATACAGTGATAGTATTTGCACTTTTTCCAGGAAATTGGAAAAGATAGTCAGTAATCCATAGGACAGGGAAACTCTGAAGCATCAGCTCATTTTGGGAACCACCAATATCAGTGCAGATAAAAATCCCATCAGTTGCATTTCTAGCCATCCATCCCAATGCCTAAACTTACCTATTCTCAGGTACGAAACTTCTAATAATGTTAACAAATCCTGTGTTAACTAAGCCTGTAATTTCAATGTCCCTGTGAATACATTGGTTGATATGGTGCTTGCACAGAGAGTTTGGATTTGCAGGCTTCCAGAAATTTTTTGGGTGGAAGAGACAACATTCCACAATAAGGGAATGTAGAGACCAGAATGATATACTCCAGGCCAGTGCACATGACCACATCAGACACTAAACATGCAAAATGCTGGATCATTTAAATAAAATCTAGGCTACCACCTAATTATACTGAAATGGCATTGGTTTTGCTAGTCAGAAAGCAGAGATACTGCCAAGTTCTTAGAGTGAATTAAAACAGCCCTTTCCTCAGGTATACATTCTGCACTCTGCCTGGTTTCAGTGACAATGCTAACCACTGAACTCGTAAGTGGTAGATATCCTGACTTCAGTAATTACATCTCTTTTTGCATAAGATAAGCATGAATATGCACAGCTGTCAGTCATGATGGTCTATGCTGCTTGCTCCCTTACCCAGAAATGTTAATTTCTCTGCCATCAGCAAAGTTGCATCCTCGCCTCAACTTTTTTCCTCTCTTTTTTTCCTTCTCATCAGCAAAATTTTCCCACTCCTACAATTGCATTTCTTGTGTGTTGATCATGTTGTTATCCTCTTAAATTGGATGTTCTCAACCCTTGCCTTTTTTATTTACTTTGAAATGCAAACTTCATTTCCAATTCTAACACATTAGTTCACTGGCAAAGCCCAGAGGAGCTCTGACTGGGTAAGGATTGAAATACCTTATTCACTATACTTTTCTCATATGTTTTATAAAGCAATCACATCCAATATGTGATGGGTTTAACTGTCAGGATCTTCTGATATTCTGCTATTTTTATACTTACTCCACCCCTGAAATTCCTCAAGGTCAGGTTGGATGAGGGTCTGAGCAACCTGATTTAGCAGAAGTTGTCCTTGCCCAAGGCAGGAGTTGGAGCTAGATGATCTTAAAGGTCCTTTCCAGTTCACGATTCTACAACTTGACTCACAGCAAATTGATAGATGGGGCCAGGGCTTAAGTGCTTTGGTGATGAAATGAACTTCCCTGTCACTTTCTGTATGTACAAGCAGATTAGCTGGTGAAGCAGAGACTCCTACAAAGGATAATCTAGCTGTCAACATCACCAGAAACATCAGTCACCTTTCCTCACACCAAATTTCAAAATAGGATATGATCTTACAGCTTCTAAAAGGTGCTGTTGAAGAAATCCCTCCCAAGCCTGATCAGAGCTGGGGTGAGAGGGTTCATAACTAAACAGATGAGGTCTGGAAGGCATGGCTTCTCATAGTAGCAAATCTCAGGTACAAAATCAGACCAATAAAGTGGTTTGCCCAGTCTTAAGGTACTGATCCACATCTTCATCTACTCAGTCATGAAGCAGAGCTGAATTGGGTGAGTGACTTCCAAACTGAGCTTTATCCAAGATCTACATCTATAAAGGCTATTAAAAGAATGGCCTGGATGGCTCCTTGAGTAATTTTTTTCTTTCACAGAAAGCCCAGAGTACCAAAGGCATTGTGTGCCTGTGCATGCATGTGCAATATCATTTGTACTATTTTCTCCTACAGTCAGTGAATATGTATGCCTCTTAGAAGCTGCTACTGCATGTAACACTACAATAAACAGAGCAGAAATAATATTTAAAATATATAGACAATGCTTATAGTCCTCTTTTCTTACTATTGGCAATATAACAAATCCACTACTAGGAGAAAAAAAAGAATTTATTATTTTTTGATTTGGTTTGGGTTTTTTTATGTACTAAATGTCCTTTTCTTGGATTAGATCCTTGTACATTAGAGATTGATATTTAAAATCCCCCCAAAAACAAAAACCAAAAGAGTTTGTGTATTACTGACAATAGGATCTAAATGTCCTGTGAATTTCACCTGATCTCAATTAATATAGCATTACTGTTAAACTAATTCAATTAAAGTTGGTGGAGTTGGTTTGTTAATTTATATCAAACTGTGACCATGATTTTTATAAAATGGTAAGTTAACAAGAGGGACCAGCTTGAGATGTTTCTAGAAGGTCAGCATTACAAGGAGTCATGAGATGACTCCTTTTCCTTTTCTTTTCTCTAAAAATGAGAGGCTTTGAGGTGTCTCGGGTTGTTGCACCAATATAATGAATAATATCTGAAATGTGATTTTTTTTAATGTTGGCAACTTCACCTATCTGCCTCTGACAACATCTCAGGCACGAGAAATACCTGGATCTCATAAGTAACAGTTGGTCAGTATAAAAAGAACCTACACTTCAAGGTGCTTTGATGTTATTTCACTTTATGCCTTTTGATTTGATTCATAAAGTGGTGGTTACGAATTCTTTGTAGTGTTGCTTAGCACGACTAAATTTCCAGATGCTTTCCCTCTGCTATAACTCTGATTACATCTTGGGAACAGACCTTTTTGGTTACAGGGCACCAGTTTTAAACATTCATTTTTCAGGCTAAATTTGCTGTTCAAATTCTGATATGTTGACTTCTGACTGTGACAAGAAATGAAGTGCTCTCAAAAAATAAAAAACTATATCGTTCTCAAAAAGACTCTGTTTCCTCTTGTTTCATGTTTCTAAAGTATTTTACTGGGCAATATCAGTTACATGCCATTTTTTTTTAATTAATAGACTTCAGACAGATTTAGCAAACAAGACTGATCTAAAAAAGCTTATTTTTCACATTTGCAAACAGTGGTGTTGTCCATCGTGTTTATAGTTCTGTCTTCTTAGTTTTGAGACAAATAAGAGTTGAAAAGATGCTGGGTTTCATTTAGGGTAGTAAGAAGAAACCTGGTGAGCAGATTTTGACTTCATACAAATACAAATTTCCCAGCAATTATTAATTATCTTTCATTATAGAAGATATAGTAAAACCTAATTTACCACACTATCATTCTGGTTTGTGTTAAATTAAATAGTTTCTCAATACTTACAGCAATATGCCCTGATTAGATTCTAGCCAGCAATTTCAAAAGGGAAAGAAGGTTTTGGCTGATTTCATTTTAGGACTTCACAGTGATTGTTGTTGAAAAAAAAAGACTGTGAGTTCACATTTCTCTGTACAGTGTTATTGGGTCATGTTTACGGATTAGATTCATCAAACTGCGCGATATTAAACAACTGACACAACAGCAAGCTCTTTCCCTTTTTATAAGTGCTGTAGATCTATGTGTTGGAAAGTAAACATGGAGTCTTGCTTAAGAAAAATGACACGTGAATTCAAGAAAAGAGTGATAGAAGATAATAAACACAGGAAATTTTTTGAGGGAGGTAAGCTAAAAATGAAATAATGAGCTGATGTGGCCGTCTGGGTATACCTTTAAAGTTGCTTTATCATGTTTAAATAAATATAGACTAGTCTAGAAGTCTTTACATAAAGACTAATCCAGGAGTCTACTTAGTCTGCTTTTGACAGGTAAAGTAACTACATGCATCCTGTTAGCTTCCAGTCAGGTGCTCAGCTAATTGAAACATGATGCCTAGCTGAGTGACAAATTTAGAGGCCTTCTTATAATTTGGATTGATGTTGTCATTACAACATACTGAGATGTAAATGCTTTCAGTTGTACAAGTAAGGTAAATACCTTTCTCCTTTACCCTCTAAATAGACTATAAGTTTAGGGCATGAAATAGTCCTAAAAAATGAAGTCTAAAAGCATAAGAGCCAACATTCACAGTGCTCTGCTTAGCCTTGTTACAGATGTCACTGCTTGGCAGGAGTCCCAAAATGTGGCTGCAGTTATGCCTTTGCTTCAGGACTTTTGATAAATTAAAAATTATACACGGCTGAAATAAAGGACCACCACCTTCTCTTGTTAGTGAAAGTGCAGTTTCCTGTCTTCTGAGTTATGAAGCCACAGGTCAGTAAGATTGCAAGAGTAATAACAGATAACAACAGAAACAAAAAGCTAAACAAATCCAAATGGAGCCATAAAAAAGCCATATTGCACAATCCAGCATATTTTCAAATTAGTGCTTTACAAATCACTGAATTTACACACATTCCCTATTTTTCACCTGCTGCAAATCTCTCAAAGCATCAGTGATGCTGTTGGTCTAACCTGATGCAGCTTACAACAGTGATGCTGAGAGAGGAAAGTTTGGTGTAAATCACTATTTCTCAGCTTGGGGTTGCCACACAAAATGACTGGGACGGGGCAGGGGGGGCAGGGGGAGGGGACGGGTTAGAAAGACGGAACATATTCTACATACCCTAACACCTGCAATAGAGAAAAGAAACTAAATTGGGAAAGAGCAAGCTATGTAAGACTATTCAGAATTTATGCTAATTTTGAGCTGAGTGTAGCAACACTGCACAGCCACTGGGATGTTTTAAAAAAAATTTAAATGGTCTCTAACAGTAAAGACTGAGCAATACCATTCTCTGATCAGCTGCAAATATCTCTCACAGGTCAACATCATTCTGTTGTTCTTGGAGAAGGACGTTGAGGTAAAAGATGTCCTGATCTCTCAGAGTTTGGATAAAGCCATTTGTTTGCAGACTAAAGGCTAAATTTATCATGCAGAAAAATCCATCAGGGAAACTGACTCTTGATTTTCAGTAGAAAATTTCAGAAGTCAGGGAATTGCCTCTAAGTTTCCAATACCCTGCAGAAGCCTTAGATTAAAGAGTTATTTGGTGGAGGTTTGACAAAAGCTGTTTTCTACTGGCTTTACTGCCAGTTATTCTCTGTCAAAGCAAAAAGAAGTAAAAAGTGGGTGAGGAACAACAACCAAAAAATACAGGTCCAGGATTTTTTGTCAGACAGCTGCTATGAAAGCCACAGTGCTTGCACGTGGCATATTCCTTCTGTGAAGAGGGATTAAATTCATTTAAACTATTCCCTCTCAAATGGGTGAAAAACATATTTCTATTCTACCTGTAACCTGTCTCAAGGTTAAATATGTGCCCTTTTAGAAAGTCTATTGTTGGCTAGCTAACCTATGAGTTATATCTTAAGGCCATGAAATCATTGATCTGTAAATTCTGATGGAGTTTGCTTTCATAACATTATTAAGAAGGTTATTTTCAAATACAAAGCATTACTTTTTTATTATGCAAATTTAAGCCTTTCTGACCAGAACAGTAGCCGGTTCATTGTTCTTGCATCATATACGAATGTTGATATGACCCTCTTTTCCAGATATTCAGACAAGTGATCAGATGCAACCAAAAGGACTTAGTTAAGAAAATTACACAAGAAAGCTTCAACTTTTCTTGTGGGAGGCAGACTAAATAAGACTTTACAGTACATTTTGAGGCCTCTTGTTCTGATTTTGTAAAAACCTTCAAATCACTTTTGCTAGTCTTTATTGACAAGTTCTTTAAACACAAAAAAAATCTGAAAGTATTTGTAGAAGTGCTTACCAGACAGAGAATAAAGTTCATATTAGCATTTATTATTGCCTTGAAGAGAGAATATCTCAAAAAGGATGTTACAGAATACTTGAGGCATCATCCACTAGGACAATTCAGTGATATTTGCATATGTTCTTCGTTACATCTGCTAGTGTTACTTACTTAAGTCAACTTGTGTGTACTCTCTCTAGCTGTATACTACTCTACTTCAAAAAGTTTCACCTTTACATGACAAAAAGGAAAAAGCGAGCACCAACCAGAGAACGGTGTCTACATGGTTGTCTATGTGCAAATAAAAATACACTTAGAAAGGCTAGACATCCTCTAAAGAGAAGTGTGTTTGTGAATACTGAGTAAGCTGTTTTGTTGACTCTTATCATTAAATTATCTTCCCCCCAAATGAAGGGCTCTACGCGCACAGGTAGAGTGGCCTGGCACCGCAGAAGGAGAGCTCTGCCTCCATCTCTTGGTGAGCAAGAGGAAGGGCAGCCAGTGGAGACACTCATCTGGATTCCTCATTGATCCAAAAGCCAGAACACATGCTTTAAGGGAGAGGAAAGCTGTACTGTGACGGACAAAGGAGCTTGGTTAGATTCATTCATGCAAGCTTATCTCTCAGGGTCTTCCCGCCGATTGGTGGTGGGACCCACCTTAACTGCAATTAGAGGTTGTGGTGCCAATTCAAGAAGATAGAAGAAGGTGCTTAGTTTGCGGCAAGGAATCTTTTCCAATTACTATCAGATGCCAATTCCTAGACGTTAAAACACATATGACTTGGCAGGATGATTCAATATTCAGTGACAAAGAGAGAATAAAGGACAGAGAAATGCCTTTGCAGTGGGTTATGGCATTTACTGCTGAAGCTTACAAGGCTGGCAGCAGAACAACCAAAGCTGAATCCTTATTGGGGTGCTAAGGGGTACAGCTGCACATGACAACAACACACTTCCCAGCTGCCTTGAACTGAGGCTACTCCACATGTCTTCAGATGGTGGGAACATACAAAACTCTGGCACCAGCCTGTGACTGGCCCCAGAGCGAGGTGGGAAAGTTGTTTCTTTGATGCTGGTAGGCTCTGGACAAAGTTAATAAACTCCTCCCAAACATAGTGGGAATTACGGAGAGGGTGATCTGCCATACACGGCACAGGAAGCTGTTCATCCTGCTCCATCAGCTTTATAGTAAAATCTCTGAGGCTGAGAACTGTAAAACCTGCCTTACAGGGTATTGAGCTCCAGATCAGACCCTCACCACCTTGCCACCAGATGCATATCATGGGCAGAAAAATACAGGATTAAAGCCACATGGATTTCAAAACTACATGTTAAACTGTTTTTAAAGATATATCATGACCCTTCATTTCTATAACAAAAATCGCTGTTATGGTATTTCATGGTTTTTTCCCTTGAAAAAAGTTCTTGGTTCTCCCAGAAACTCCAGATGGTCATTTATATGTGCTTCCAATCCCCAGTCTTGCTGCTTCTACCAGCTCTGGCAGATGAAATACACACATTTCAAAAATAGCAATTAAAAGAAATGAGCTTATTTAATTAATTTCTTCACATTAGACCGAACGCATCGCCTGTACTTATAATAGAGAACAGACACTACCCAGACTCTTCCATGAAATAAAATACCCAATTTTATTGCAACACATCTACCTTGTTCTATATTTAGTTACAATTCTCCACCTGAAATATTTGCTTCTTTTAAGAGGTGGGCTGATATTCACCCACAATGTCTGGTTTCAAATGCTCAGAGGTTTAAAGTCAAATCATACCGTTTTGAATTTCAAAAGTGTAAACTCCTATAGCCACTGTTATGTTATGAGCTGGAGAGGGTTGGGGGCTTTTTACCTATTATTATTTGCAGTCTGGCCTTTAGCTACAGCTTAATTAAGATTTTAATGAAAACATGAAGTAGACAAACTAAGTAGAAATAAAAGCAAAAGTATTTGTGCTTTCATTTTACCTTCAGCAAACTATATGAGATTATAAACTAAGTAAAACAAAATAAAAATTACGCACTTCTAATTGAGAAAGCAATTAAGTATTTCCTATTCTTATACAATTTTGTAAGTATGGAATTGCTACTAAATATATACATATAAGACTCATTTACTGAAAACAAGCATGAGTTTCAAGTCTTTCTTGACTCAGGATAAATTTTTAAAACTATTAATAATTATTTACTGAGACAAAACAAAGTCTTAGGAAAATGGCATTAAGATATATCCCATGACATTAAGGGTGGGGATGATATCAGGGATGTCATCATTAAAAAGAAACATTAAAGAGTTTGTGGATCAGCAAGCTAGGTAAAAGTTAGTATTTCATTGTTGAACCTTAATCTTGATTTTTTTGTGAATTTTTCAAGATTCATAACCTTTGGATTATCAATCACTACAGCAGACATGTTCCAAATACTTTTTGCCATACAAATGTCATTTCTTGGGAGATATAAGTGGGTTTTAAAATTACTAGTCATAAAAACTTACTTACCATCTCTTGGTCCTTTCTGTTCAGTTCCACTTAAGGACCAGAAATGTTTTATTGCAGAGCACTCAGATCACCTTGTTACTAAAGTGGATCTCCATCTTCTGCTTCTGTGCAACAAAACATTTTAAAATCTATTCACCCTAGCGGCCAAAGAAGGGGAATGAAATATATTTAGTTCTGGAAATAGTGCTAGGAATCTTTGCCTAGCTTGTGATGGAAGAATACATTTGGTGAAATGGAAAAATGATACTATCAGTTTTCTACTGAGGTAGAATCAAGAGATCACTGGGGCAACTCAAGCCGATAGGAAGCTATCTCAAGCACCAGAGCTATAGTTCAGTTTGGTTTTGCCAGTTTAGTGGCAGAGACATTTTTCTTCTGAGTCAACAAAATTTTGGGTTTTGATGGCACATAACACCAGGCTTTGAAACACTGATTGCTCAGCCAAAGTTAACAGAAACAGCTGCAAAACAAGATGTCATCTCTGGGTCTTGCTCTGAGTAAGCTACAAGAGCATTGCCAACTGTAAAGAGCAGTTCTTTAATAAAGGGACTTCTGAAGCCTTTGATTCCGCATATAAACAAGCCAAATTATAAATGTCACTTGGGGAAAATGTTTTTTTTGTTTGGTTTTTTTTTTAAATTTTTATATTTTTCTTTATAGCAGCATAGAAAGGTCTACTTAATTCTTTAAATTCTTCTTAATAGTGTCAATAACATTAGACAGCCTGCTTGTTATAAAAGGCCATGGCTGGAAAAGAACCATGGTACTGCACAGACATAGCTAAGAAATACTCAAAGTGGTATTTTCCATGAAGCAATGTTTAAATATACAGTCATCTTTGTAACTGTGGCAAATTTTTCTGACCATTTCCTAGCTGACACTACAAATGCAAGTGTCTTTAAACTGTTACAATACTGCTGAATACAGAGAAAATACATGTATATGATCTGTGTTTCAAACACATTTTAAATATTTCCTTTTGTATCACACTGACACCATGCTGGGGCCATGAAAGGAGATCATGACTTTCTGATCAATATTAGGTCTTTAGTCATTGATTTATTTTAAATATAGCCTTTTATTTCTTTTATGTTCAAGATAGGAAGAGAATATTATTAACTGACTATAATCTGGAAGAGTCCATGACCATGACAAGTTTTAAAGGCTTTGATTTCTACAGGTGGACTATGAAATTATCCAAAATTATACAGTCAACTAACAATTATATAGATTTAATAATGAAAAATAAGGAACTTAACTTCATGTCCGTTAAATTCAGTAGAAATCCAGACATTTAAGATCACAATGTTGAAGTAAGATGATTTCATTAGATTTATATGGACTCTTTGTAACAGAAAGCCTTCTCACATACATAGTGCTCTAGACTTCCACAAGTCTTTCTATAATATATCAGTTTCTCTTTTATCAAAAAACAGTGACAATTCTTTGGAAAAACAATGACAACAGGTTTTAATAAAAAACAAACAATGAATGGATGGTAATAGGGAAACCATTTGAGTAAAGAAATGCAAAGCATAAAACAAGACACATAACCAGGGAGAGAGGACTGAAAGGGCTGGAAGAACAAGTAATTGAAAGCAATTGCAGCACTCTAAAACAGGCACAAGGATTAGGCAGTGGCCAGAACAGAGCAGCTGAACAGCTATTGAAAGGAAGTGGATTTATAAACAGGAGTTCAAGCAACAACAAGGAATGGCTTCAGTGCAGGAAACTACAGTAAATAGGAATGGCAGGGCTTGTTCAGAGCTGTGGGAAACATTAACAAAGTCATACAAAGCAGAAGACTTTTATTAATTTAGACATTTTAAGAATAATATTTTCAATCTTGTAAAATTTGGGGTTTTTTTCTCTGATACACAGATGAAATTATTTTCTTTCAATTCTACCCATTACTCGGTCTCCCTTTTATGTTGAACATTTGCATATGCTCTCTACATAGCTATTCAGTCTGTAGAGGACACTTACTTTGATTTGTTTTGTAGCTTTTGTCAGACTAAAACCGTCTCCTTAATATTAAGCAGGTATGGAGGCTCACAGTTTTCAGTACAAAGTCAATAAGCTTCAACATATGAGCTTAAAGTTAAAAAAGTATCAAGATTATGTCCTAAATATGGAGGCTTTTCCTAATGGAGGCCTTAGAATAGCTCTGTTGCTCTTTAAAGCAGTAGAAAGATACCCAAGTAATATTTTAAGCTTTGCAACTAACAAATAAAAACACTTTTAATGCTTCATATACATAATTTATCCTCTATCATACTTTTTGAGTACTATTTCTAAAGATGGTGAATGTAAGCTAGAACTCCATAAAGTCTTCCAAATTGCCATGCCAAAACACTTTGGTAACATGCAGAATTGTGGTTTGCAGGTCTTGGACTTCTCTTTCACGAGGATCAAGATAAGATGAAACACGAAGTCCTGGTTTTATGAGGAGAGACTTTCAGGGAGGTTAACACTGACTGTGGTGCTCATAATTGAGAATTTCTAACCCAGAAGACAAAAGGTAAGCCATACAACCATGGCTGCTACTGCCATGATGTTACATTAGTTGTGTTTTGAATACAAATTCCCAGGAGCTCTTACAGCACTCATACAAGATAGCACTTCTGGACTGGTTTCAAGCCTTTTAATTTCAGCCCTAACATATGCACAATTTTGGCTTTAGTTTTTGTAGCACTCCACTGTGGGCTCTAGATAGGATACTCAGGTGTGTGGACCATTTTTGCAAAGAGAATACCAACTGTTGGCAGGCCGAGAACTACTTCAGTGCAGCCTTGTGCCTTTTTGTACCATCTCGCCAGACTGTTTTAGTGGACAAGTAAATGCAGTAAAGTGTTCTCTCTTGAGATATTAACATTTCTCGATTCATGGCATGATTTCACAGGATCCAGATGCCAAAGATGTTTCTTTCCCAGTGCTGTTGCCTTGAGGCATATCATGCTCCAGTTTTTTAAGGTGCAGTAGGGAAGCTAAATAATGCTCTCCATTGAGCCAAAATTTGGCAACTGGAGTTTGAAAAGATGGGACAAACTAACTGGCAAGTTCTGGCAGGATTCAGGATTCGGAGTTAGATTTTCAGAGCATCCTAGTCTTGAGCCGCACAGTTGCCACCAACAGATCCGTTCAGATCCACGCTGGTTCCTTACGTAGCCATCGTGCTTCAGGTGGTCAACATCAAAAAGTTACTTGGCCACTAAGTCCCCGTCTCTCCCTGGGTTGCATGAGAACGAAGAGTTGTGTACTGGTTTATATCCTTTTTTATTTTTTTAAAAGTCTGTTTCGATATACCGATGTGGGGACCAGAACGAAAACAAGGCAGGAGTCCAGCACCGCTATCTTTTCACTTCTTGCCACCGCGGCGTCACGGTCCCAGCCCAGGAGCGGGGATGCGCTCACACCGCCGCCCGTGGCAGGCGCAGCGCGGCCCCACCGCCTCCGGAGACCCCTGCCCATGACTGCCGGGGAAGCGACCAAGCCAACTGCGGTCGAGCCCGGCCGAGCATCCTCGGGGCGGGCAGGCGAGCGAGGGAGCGCGGGAGTCGAGCTGGGGCGGGTCGTGACTCACCCGCCGTGGCCGAGCGGGGGAACTCCCGCTGCCGCCGGGCTCCGCCGCCGCTGGCAGAGCGCATGTGCGGGGGCTCCCTGCTCCTGCCTCCGCGCCGCGCCTCGCACCCTCCCGCCCTCCTTTCCTCTCGCCGCGCTCGCTCCCTCCCTCTCTCTCTCCCTCTCTCCCTCCCTCCCTTCCTCCCTCCCTGCCTGCCCGCCCGCCTGCCGCCGCTTCCCTCCCTCTCCCCGCCGGCTGGGTGCTGAAGTTGGGCGGATGGCAGCGAAACAGCTGCGCTAGGGACGAGCCGCACCAGTCCTTCCCGGGATCGCTCAGCGCCAACTGCACGCAGCCGGGCGGGGGTGGGTAAGGCGCTCCGCGCTTATTTCAGCCTGAATCGTGATAAACGGCATCAAAATGTCTGCTTTATAGGGATGCAAAGGGTGTGTGTGGGGATAAAACTACTCCGACCCAGGGTTTGGGGGGGAGGGGAAGAGGAAGGAGCGAGGCGAGAGCGTGGATGGATGGATGGCAGTGGAGTGCAGCAGAAGATGCATTCAGCGGAGGGACCGGCTATGTGTCAGCGTGCCTGTGTGTGCATGTGTAACAAGAGGCGGCTGCGGCGCCGAGGCTGCAAGGTGGAGTATGAGCGTGTGTGTGTGTGTGTGCGTGTGTGTGTGTGCGTGTCTCTTGCCGCGATGCACAAAGGGGTGAGGAGAGGTGCCTCCGGGCTCTGCCCGGGTCCCCCAGTCTCCGCCGCCCCCCCAGTTCGTGTTGGGGGTGCCGCGCGATGCCGCGGGGCATTCGCCGCGCCGGGAGATGCTGCCCAGCCCGGGGAGGGGGAGGGACTGGGCCACCCCGGGGAAGCCGGTGGCACGGGCTGGCGGTGTGACAGCCGCCAGCTCGGAGGAGAAACAGCACTCCTGCTGCCTTTCCTTTTGACCTTCCCCTCCCTGTAACGTGGGTATGCTTAGCGCGGGGGAAGGTGGTGTAATTATTATTATTATCATCGTTGTTTTTTTATTTCAATCAGAGGAGCCGGCGGAAGGTGAGGGTGAACAAGGAGTCGTTGCTCTAAGATCGGGACTTGCTTTCCCATCCCTCCCTCCGCCGGCCCCCTTTCTCGGCTGCCCCCAGCGGGCCGGGCCGGGCCGAGGACGGGGCCGGGGAGCCCCCGCGGGCACCGGCCCTGCCGCCCTGCGCGGCCCCCGGGCGGCACCCAGCCTCCCCCGCCCGCCGTACCCTGCGGCACCGCCATCCCTCTGCACCGGCCTCCTTCCCGCCCCTCCCCTGGCAATGTCGGCGGGAGGCGGGCGCGGGGCCACGGGAGGAGCAGGTGGCCGGGCGCGGCCGGCGGGGCAGGGGTGCTCCCGGTATCCCGGTACCCCGGCGCCGAGCAGCGCGGGACAGCGGTGCGGCGGCGCGGCGGCGCGGCCCCGAGCGGCGCGGGGCTTCCCTGCGCTGCCCGGGGAAACACCCCGGGAGTGCTGCCGCGGCTGTCGGTGCGGCGGGGGATGCGGTACCCTGCCAGCGCCCGAGACCTGCCGTGTGCTGCTCCGGCGGGTCTGAGCCTCTCCTCGGGATGAAACCGCCCTCAGTTGAGAAAGCCGAGATTGCTTCGGTTGCTCGGCTGTCAACCCTACGTTGCACAATTCATTGCTACCTCTTCTTGTTGGTTTAGAAAGAAACCTTACTCGCGCTGTGAGGCTTAGAATCACCAGGGCAGGAGTAAAATGCATGGCTTTTGGTATTTGGTTTCTTCATTTGTGTATCTGGATTTTCACCAACGTGTGTCATAGGTTTGCAGCCAGATGGTTTTGCAAAATGGATGAAATCTGAAATACCAGCTAGGTAAATGTAAGTTACATACTGTCTGGCAATAGTATAATGGTAACAGGAGAAAAATAGTGTTCTACAAATGTAATTTTCATGCATTGCAAATGCGGGGAGTTCTGTAAAAGAAGTTGATTTTTTATCACATCAGTGGATTCTAGTGTCATCATGGTTACATAAATCACTGGGGAATTTTCCTGTGACACAAGCCATTTAGCCAAACAAACTATTTAACCCTTAGAGAAAATAGGTATTTTTATTTGAGTTCATACTCACAAAAAGCAAAGTCCTAATAAAAGATACATGAGCCCCACCCCAGTAAGTTTATGGCTTAAGATGGGAATGCTGTGATACGCACAAGTACTTGCCTCCCCAAAATAACGTGAGCGTTAAAGCATTTAAATGCCTTTCCCCATCAGGGCCTTAGATCCTTTTAAGTAGCCAAAATAAGAACATAATTTGATTAAAAGCATATAATCAAATAAATTGCTATAGTGAGTTGAACATCTAGTCCAATATCCTGGCTCTGACTACAGTCATTTGCAGTTGCTGAAGGGAGAAGAACGTAAGAAACAGGATTGGCATACAGTGATCTTTTCCTGGTGTATTCTTGCAAGTTTCAGCAACACATAGTACAGGGATTTCTTAAACTGGGTGTTGTTCCCAGACCATCATATTTAATAACCTTTGAATTTCTCTATCCTTTTTTTTAATGTTTATACTTTGGTCTCAGCCATGTTTTGTGGCAATGAGCACACCACGATTTAATTATGATATGTGTGAATTTTGTTTGCTATGAACCTGCTGCCTGATAATTTCATTCACTGCTTCTTAGCTTTCGTATGTGACAGGGAGTACATAGTGTCTGTATAAAGTACTAGGAGTGTCCTCTCACACCAGAACACTGGCAGATCAAGTCCCTTCGTTTTACCTAACACAAAGTTGAGAGGTCTGCCCAGGAGTGTAAAGCTGTATTCAGCTCTGGGTCTTTATGTTGAAATCTACAGATAAGAATAGTTATTCTTTTTCTTGTTATGCAACATGGACACTTTATGCACAAAGAATTGCCCTGAACCCATGAACTCATTTTCAAGAAGGCTATTGGAAAACTGTTGGCTGAAAAATAACTCCCTGCACTATTGATTTGAATTGAAATCTGACTGACAGCTTGGTGAAAGATTCCCTATCCTAATCCAGTTTTCTACCTACCCTGAAAAGAAGATGAGATGTTTTAACTGCAATTTTTTTAGTAAGTACACTAAATACAAAACGCAAGCTATATATCAAGGGACATATACTGTGTGCATTTGAATTAGCATCACTGCTAATTGTTCTGCATAATGTTCATTATAAGGATATGGATAGTGAACAACATGCGTAATTTCAAAAGTAAAGTTTAAATGTCCCCTAAAATCTTAACTGATTTTAAGGAGCTGTGACACAAGTTCTTCTCCCCCAGAAGAGTTTGAATCTTGCTTGAGGAGGTATTGATCAGAACAATATTGCAGAAAATGTCCCAGATCTTACTGGTAGCCCCATTTTTATTTCCTCACAAGAGTAATAGAGGAATAAGAGACCAGAGAACTACAAAAGCACAACCTGGACCCAAAGACCCAGAAGTTCTGAGAGTTTGAATTAGCAGCAGACACAACTTGGAGCAACATAGTCCACAACAGAATGTGATCAAGTGGAGAAGGGTAGAAACCCATGAGCTGTGAAATTTTTTACAAAAAATAAAATGCTGGAAAAACCTCAGATGCATTAATCCTCATCACCCAAAATACTAAAAGAAGAGGCTGAGTGGTATTATGAGAATGGGGTAGGAGAAATGTCAGCCAGTCTCAGACTTAAGCCAGTCCCAAACTAAATGTGAGAATGATTTCCCACTTATAAGTGGTTGTAGATGTGTGTGTATATATATGTGGCAAACTATGTATATGTATGGTATATACATTTTTCTTCACTAAAAATACATCATTTAAAATAAATTTTACAATCTTAGTGCCTTTAAATAGCACTTTCTTACTTGTATGCTTTATGTACATGCCTTTTAGTATGAAACATATGGACATTCTTATGAGTATGCCAGAAGTGTACTAAGTGAAGCAATATTAGCTCTCACAGAGATGTTCAGCACAGTTCTGTTAGCTCCCTCCTGATCATGTCTTCATGATGTCAAGAGGTTTATTTTGCACTTGTACCTAGGTTTCAGCTTTTTTTAATGAAAAATATTTCCCCACCATACCTGCAGTGCTTATTTTATGAATACAGAATGAGATTTCTAAGAACTTAAAATTCATGTGCTAATTGGCTTGAGCTAAAATTAGTTAAAAACTAAATTCTTCAAGAAATTTAGTATTTCTGTTGGCATACTCTTTGTTCTAAGTAGTCTTAATAATGAAATAATGTAATCAAACTTTCCATACTGTTAAGTAATTAAAAGCTTGTGCATAGGGTGTAAAAACAAATTAATAGATTAAGTTGTAATTAAGCTTATCTGTTCATGATAATAGCTACTGGCTGTGGCTATACAGGCTGTAAGTAGAATGGTGTGAATAGCTTTGCTGCTTACTCCTGGGAGTCTGCTGCACTCTCCAAAGGAGCCCAGCCCTTCAGCTTGGCACCTCTGCAGATCTTGGCTACACTGAGTCTGAGGCAGGGAGCTGCACATTTCAATCCAGTTCTCTGGAAAGTTAACCATTTCAGAGAGATCTTTTCTGCAAAGATTCTGTGTCTCAACTTGAAGTTGGATATTTGCTCTCAAAAGGTTTCCCTTGGCATTGCTGCTGTCTCTGGCGTGCACAAAGGAATCAGCCAAGCAGTGTGACTGTGGCAGGAACCTAGGGGAATGCTTAAAGCACACAAACAGATGAACTCAGGGTCTGCTCAGCCACTATGTAACCTGTGCCTCAACCAGACCAACATAAGGGCTTGATTCCCTAGTGTGCTTTATCTGCTTTCCACTGCTCCAGTGATGCAAAATAGATGTAAACTCAATTTAAATGACTTGTATGCTTTCAGAAATTTGTGTTGTTCTGGTATATTAATGAATCTGTGTTTAAATAAAACTATTATAATCAATTTAAGGTTGATTTTATCAAATCTTCGTAAAAATTTTGAATGATAGTTTTGTCTTTAAGTTCTTTGTTTGTAAAATATAAACAAAATGCATCTTATCCTTCATGCAATCGAAATTTTCGTACACTATTTATGTCATAAGCAAAGGGCTGGAAGTGCTTAGAAATCAGTAAATTTCTAGATAGACTGTATGCAGAGAATTACAGGTAAGGAAATAGAACAGAAAGAAAACAAAATCTTAAATCCTACAGCCTAACATTAAAGACACATCTTAAACAACACATCTGCACTGAATAATCTTTCTCCATACTAGTAGTATATATCCAGCATAGGTTTTTCAGTGAGAAAGGGCTAAATGAGAGAATGATGCTATGATACCAAAGCAGCTTTACTTAAATCAGTTTGGCTGCTCTCTCCAGTGATGCGAGGCAGCTTTGTGCTTGTTGATACATGAGACATCACAAGGTAGACCACCCTGTGTAGCCCAACTGTGTACATACAAACTAGCAGAGAGTATGCCAGACTAATGCCGCCTTCAAAAGGAGATAGGTACCCTGTCTCAGCTCCCTGATGTAAAGTGAACTGATTATGCAACTGTGCTCTGTAATTTCAACTAAGTGTAAATCCAAGAAGGATTTGGTCTTTTTTTTTTTTTTTTTGGAGACTGAATGAAGTTTGGGCAGTTCTGCTGGGCTGTTGCATGCTGTAACAATGCCTTAATTTATCAGCAACTCATGTCAGTTTACAGTAAAACAATCCTATGAGAGAAAGCAGTTAAACCCTAGGAAGCATGGATGAAGGCTGTCATAGTATCCTTAGAATAGGACTTTTATGCCTGCTTTGAGCAACCTGTCCAGGGGCATTGGAACTAGATGGTATTTAAGGTCTGTTCTAACCCAAACCATTTCATGATTCTGTGATTCTCTGACACTGTAGTCCAGACAGCTTTCAAGAGAGAGATCTCAAAACACTGAGCACCCCAAGAGGCAGTATGTCCTAGGTGCATCACAGCCATAGCAAGGAGCTGCAGGATGTCCTTACATTTCTTACAGTACCATTGGCTGGTTAGTTGCACTATATACGTGCTGATCTCACAGAAGCATAAGTTAGAGGGAAATCATATAATGGTTCGGGCTAGAAGGAACCCTACATATAACTTAAAACTTACATAGAACTGCCACAGACAGGCACACCTTCCACTAGATCAGGTTGCTTCAAAGACATCCAACCTGACCCTGAACACTTCAGGGGTGGGGCATCACCAGTTTCTCTGGCAACTCGTTCCAGTGCCCCACTAACCTCATAGTGAAGAAATGTATAGTAAATTTTTAATACCATTGTTACTGTTTATGTAATGAGAACAGCCTTCTGAAAGAAGGAATTTCATATCAAATCCACCTTATTCTGACAGCATTGGAGACAGCACATGCTCGCTGATACTCCCATTGCACCAGACCTTTAGGTGGTGTAGGTGCTGCTCTCTTGATGATTTGCATCATATGAAAATCGAGAACAGTGAGTAATAACTTCCTATATAAGGACTTCACAAGTAGCCTTGTTTTAATGAATGTAGGTGGGAAGTGTCATCCCAATTACTCAGTGTCCAAAAGGTACTTTTATTTCCAAGTCCTATTATCTTCAGAAACTGCAAATTTCTAAAATATTAATCAGATACTTCCTAGCTTTCAAGATGGGTTTGGGAAGAGAGGATTGAGATGTAGAAGTTATTTGTTACCATTCATATAGAGTGGTTTTAAAATATATATGGTTGTTATAATGCAGTTGTCATATAAAGGTCTGATAATCTCACTGATCCAGCTTGATATCTCTGATAGTCTGGTAACTGGAGTCTAATGTATAGCATTTTTTTCACTATTATATGTATTATATTTGTCCACTTATTTCTTTAAACACTTAATGATCCTCACAATGTAAAAAAACTCAGATGATAATAACAGTCCAAGTCTCAACTGTATGGTAAGTACTGTGCTGACCAGAATAGACAAGGATGTTTTCAAATTCTTCGATTATTTGATATGTAAAATTAAGTCATAGACCAACCATAAAAAAATTAAGTACTCCTGTGGTGAGAATCTTGAAAAGGATGGAGGGAGTATCTTTACCCAATGTGAATGCATCTACTTCATAAATTACATAATTATGAAGGTGACAGCTTTGAGCTGATAGCTCATGTTGGACTGTGTATTGGTTTTGTCCTGAGCTCTCCTTCCAGAAGGACCATCCTGTATGCAGTATCTTTCTTGGAGCCTATGCCTCCACTGCTAGTTGCAGTCTAGCATAGAAATCTGACAAAAGTTGGACACTCAAAAAATTTAGTTAAAGCAGTACTGTGCCTTGCGCAAGAAATTACCATATTTTGCCTCTGCTGTCTGTATGGAGTCTTGCATCCTGCATGATAGACTGCTCTGAAACTGAGAAATCCACTCCTAAAAGTTTTCTAGTTTTAATGCTCCCGAGAGCATTTAGCATGAAATGTGTTCCATACTCCTTCAACCATAGAAAAAGCCCTGGAATTGTTTAGCTTTCCAGTACTAGCACATCACATCTCTTCAGGAAGGCCTCTGCCTTTAGCCTGTATTCTTTATTCTTAGGCATATGATATTAGCCAAAGTAAATCCATACTTGCTGTGATTTACTTAACAATGGGTCCAGATCATCTTAAATTAGTGATTTGCCCACCTTAGCTCATGGTGTTCCCTTTGATATTCATTTACCACTAACAATAACACTAGTGATTTTTATGGTTCCTTCTATTTTGCTCACAGCAGAGAGAAAGGTTGTCAGGTTGTGTAAATGAGTATTTTCCTGAAGGATCCAGTTAGTAACACATCTGCTTAATAATTATTCCTAATTTTTAATTTCAGATGAAGATTTGTCAGCTTTTAATAAATTTAATGTTTATCATGTTGATTTTTATGATGTTTATTCTACAAGCCCAGTGTCGTGTGTACTAACAGAAGTCAGCATGTTTATATTGACAATACCATTAAATTGGCATTCAAATAAAATACTAACCGTCTGATACCATATCAAATAATATATAGTTTTAAAAATTGTGCTTAGCATAACTCGTATCAAATGGCTTTAGTTATATCAAGTTCATTCAAGTCCTTCATGTGTTTATTGCTATTAATATTTTGTCAATGCTGTTGGTTGAGGTGGTTATGATTTAGGTTCAATATTAATTTCTTCCATAGAAAACAGGAGAGAGAATTGTCCAAGCAAATTCATAAAGTAAAAGTAAAGTTTAGAAAAGGTGAGTGGCTCATATCTGTATATGCATGAGGTAATCCAAAAATTACATATCATGTATGAATTCTGCTTTTTCTTGGTCAGACGTACAATGCTATGACAAATATTATGACCTGATTTTATACAATGGGTCATTTCAGGAACTTTTAAGAAAGTAAAGAATCCATGAAGTTCAAAACAATAAAAGAGGAGGGGACTACTCTTCATATTATTATTATCTGAGAATCTAGCAATTTAGTAAGCACTGAGAACAAGTAAATAACACATTATGAAAAGTCTGTTCCTGTCCTTCCAGATTTTTGGCATTTAGACCTAATAAGGGCTTTGAGATAATTGTCCTATCATGCTGTCTTTTCTAGAAGCTCCCTTTTCAAACAACCACATCACCTTTGCATGCTGAGAAAACAGCACTGCTCAATCAGAGAAAAGAAATATATCAATTAAGTGATTTCAAGATCACGCACTAAAGTAGTGACAGATGCAGAAATTAAATATGTAGTGCAAAATTCTTGTTGATTTCAAAGGTCAAAATTTAACATTAAAAATCTTGTTTCCTATTCCACATGACAGCTTCTCTTTTACCAAAGTAATTCTTATATATATAAGACAGAGAGAGCTTGAGATAAAAAAAATCTCTAGATCCAGAAAATCTCCAGATTCAAAAAATCTCCAGGACAAAAATCGGAATTTGGAGTTGAGTCAGAAGTCAATCTCTCTGATCAAATACTCTAACTGATTTGAAGATGACCGGAGTAAAAGCTCTCCAATATAATTACACTGCTCTTTGAATATGTAACCCGAAAATCAATATGAAAAATAATCAGTTAGGGCCATGTTAGGAAAAAAACCCTCAGTAAGCAGAATACTGCAAAAACACGAAGACTTTGAATGATTAAGTAACATAGCCCTACATTTTAAAAGTAAATGAAAAGAGAGAATGGAACCATATAGCAAGTAGCATGATACCATCTGCATGCATCTCCTGATGTTCAGTTCATCAGTTCTTTAAAACCACAGTGAAAGAACACATCCATAATTTGTGGCATAAGTTGCTGCCAATCAGCTCCTCCAGTAAATTTGCTGTGAAGTGTGCTGATGGCCCAAGTAAATGCAATGTAGTTTATTTTGTAATGAAAAGAAGTTACTCTATGTCCCTTAAAAGATTGGGAAAAGGTCTCTTTGAATTCGAGAAAATACAGTCTAGAAGGGCTTTAATGTAAGAAGACTAAATTTATCTGAAAGTGTAATTTATTGCAGATCTGGCTGCAGATGGGAGACAGTTGGTTTAAAGTTCATAGAGGTTTTAAGACTCCAAATAATTGAATTGCTCTTAACATGTAAGGCATTTTTCCATTAAATTGAATGGACTTCTATGGCAGCAACTATTCCGACAGACAATGCTAGCCATCAGTCACATTTCAAACATGTGATTGCAAGGCTCTATTTAGGCTCTGCTAAGTAGAAACTGTTCTGCTGGATAGTGAGATCACATGCAACAAGAGACTGAATCCCAGAGACACCTTGATTTTGACTGCACTGTTATTCCATGAGGTACTAGCTGGAATCATCTGAAGACTGTATTTTATGTTTTAAATCCGGGTTGGGTGCTATTCATTAAGCAGACTGCCTTTTTTATTTGTTTGTTTCTATGTTAAACCCTGAGCTATTTAAGTGAGAAACTTTTTAAAATTGTGCTATAGTCCTGTCCTCTGAGGTACAGAGTGTATCCAGCAGAGTGCCAAGCCAATCAACTGCTATCAAACCAGGCAGGCAGTGTGTTCTTAGCAGTGCTCTGGATTAAACTGTTATTCATTAGTATGGCAAATTCCAGCAGGTACCATAGTAGCAGTTTTAGGAACATTGGAAATTGGGAACACAGGCTGGGGGGAACACCCTGGTTAATCCAATCCCAAACTATGTCTTTTTCCATCAGCCAGTTCTTACGTGTCCTTCCTTTTCTGTATCAAGTTGATATTAAAAGCAGAAAGTTCTTCTGTTTTCGTTTTTTGGGTTTTTGTTTTTTGTTTTGATTGGTTGGTTTGGGTTTTGTTTGTGTGTTTGTTTTGGGGTTTCTTTTACATCAGTTCTTACCCTGAGGCTGGTCTAGAGCTCCTGTTGTAAACCTTTTTCTCATTTCCAGTCACAGGCATTCAAAGACAGCTTATTCTCCATTTACTCTTCTGCAATCATCCATATTAAATTGTTCTCCCTTCCGTTTGTCCACCTGACATGCTCATCTCTCTCCCCTTTAAATATATGATCCAGAAATGCTTTTCAGGTCCAATGGACATCAGAAGATGAACACTCAGAATGCAAAATCTGTTTCTTGTGAAACAAGGCAGCTCAAATGTCATGACAACAGTACTACTCCCAACCAGCGAATACCTTTTCCCTTCATCTGTGGAGCTCCCTGGAGTAGAAGCGCAGCAGGCTGTGTGATTACTCCATGAGCATTCTCTTACTCCTATTTACATAACAGGGATCCCTTGCTAAGGAGCATTCAAGGAGCAACTAATACCTTATGAAATCTTGTAAGTGTGCTGCTTGAGTTTCAGTGCTGTGATGCAGTATGATCCTCACTGTGCAGAGTTGCAGCAAAACACATGAGGTTGTATGTGTAAGAAAACATTCGCCTACATAAACTTTGAGGGAGCCTAAAGGGTCTTTTTTGGTTTTTTTCTGCAACTTCAAAATACCTTTCCATGTTGATTTGGATACTAGAAAGCTTCAGTATGAGTATAATTTCTCTTTTCAGACAAATTAGGTCTTCCAGGAAACTCTTCTATATATTACTTATAAGTGCTTCTTGATATGTTGTAGGACTAGATAAATATGTAAAATATTAGTCTAGACAGATGCTAGTCTAGCAGAGAAGGGTTCCAGCAATAAAAACTGTGTTTCAAATGCATTGGTTCACCTCCATGAGATTGCACAGGAAAAACAAAAATGTCATCATTTTGATGTGTTGTTGCTTGACTCATTTTCTAAAGAAAACTCAAAACACAGAGAAAATTAAACAGTTGTCAAGGAAATGAAGAATCCAGGCCACTAGAGTGAATTGGTAATTGTTGATGATTGTTCTTAGACTTCAGTTCTGTTATGTTAACCCACTTGCAGACTGGTATGGAAACCGATCATCCTTCTTTAGGAGGGTTTCACATTCCTATCTAAAAAGTTGTCTTTAGATGCAAGGAGAGGTTTGAGCTGACAATAACCATGCCATACCCTGTATTCTACTTGTTATCATCCTACCTGTTACTATTCTCTATGAAATATAGCACTGTCTCAGGACAGGCACTTCACTAGGAAACAAAATTTGGCTGTGCCGAAACCCTTGGTGGCTGAGTAATGATCAAATGTGTGATGTGATCAGCAGGTGCTATGCCTCCTACTCCCTCCCACAATTATAACATGAGTTCAGTTTATCTTTTATATTTAAAAATAATTGTATTGTTCAAACAAACATAAGCCCATTCAGAAAATTACTAAATTTGGCTTTCAGACTCAGATTTTGAATGCCTGGTCACTGCTTCTGAGTGATGAATAATGGAAATGGAAAGGTCAGTGCTATTACCACATTGAAAACATTTCCATCTACATCTCCTTCCTAAGATGCTGCATTGATGACATGCCAGCAGGCAACATGTGTCACGTGTATTACCTCTGTGTGTCTGAATACAGTCCCCTGCTCGGAAGCAGCCACTACCTGAGGTTGTGGGTACACCTGCACCATTTGTTAAAGGCCAGTCTGGACCTCAGACACTCCCCAACAAATGTGGGGACAACACTGAGTTGACCTGGCTGCCCAAGTGATAAGCACTTACCTTTTGAGTGTCCAGTGGATGATCCTCCATCAGGTACTGCACATCTCACCCCGATCTGAGTGTCTGAGCCTCCCTGGCCCTGTTGCTGTTGTTACACCACACAAGCACAGGAAATTTTGTCATCTTGTTCACAGGAGAGTGATGGGGACTGGCCGTGGGAACTTGCCATGCTTACAGCTGGCAGGGACCTTTTTTTTTTGTCCACTTGTAAGCAAAGCTTCTCAAAGATAGGCAGGTTTCCACAGCACATGCTTATTCTTGCTAGAACTCTAATCTGCAACTACCAAAAATGAAAATTTCAAATGTGGATTTAGATGAAATACTGTGTGGTAGTTTGGGTTTTAGTTTTAGCTAGACCTCAATTTAGCAGGCTCAGAGAATCTCCGTAGATTAGGAGAGACAGGTATCACCTGACTTAAGTAACCAAAGAAATATTTCATACCACATGATGCAAACCTGAGATATGAATACAGTAGAGTAGGAATGTTCTCTCAGTTGTCATCATGGCTGCAGTAGAGGCAGGACATCCTGTTGCTGTCCTGCTGTCCTGGGCCTTGCTGCTGCCACTGCTGCTTCACATTTTTTTTAGAAGTAGAAGCATTTTATTGTTATTCTTTCTTTCTGTTCTTTGCTGGATGTCCTTTGGAGTGCTTTATGAATCTAGAGAAATGAAAACTGTTTTCAGTGGGAGGTACAAAATTGTTGTTATATATAACTTGTGTGTGTGTTATATTGTAGTTTAATTTTTTTCTGTATAAATACATATAGTTTAAACCTGTTTTAAGTTTTTCTTCCCTCTCTTTTCTCAGCAGGGGCGAGGGAGTCTCTGACTCTGTGTTGGGCAGTTGGCATTTTACCAGCTCAACCCAAGATATACTGTTGAGTGAGGATATCTAACCTTTATCAGTCTTTCTCCAGAAGTCATGGATCATGGCACAATTATAGCCATAAGGCTATAAGTTAAGGTAAAGCCAGAGAAATAAAATTCCAGAAGTTTTAAGACATTTAGATTGTTTTTAAGAAGCATCTATAAATTTTTACAGAATATTAATGAGAATGAGAAGGTTAGAAGTAGATCCACAGTGGCATAGAGGGTCCATGCCTAGGGATGGTTTCTGACAAGAAGAGCAGACATACACTTTCTTAGACTGCTTTGTGTGACTTCATCCTAAAAGATACAGTAAAAAATATTCTCCACCGTAATACTTGCCTACTGGTCTGCCCCGGTGAGGAAACACTTTAGTTCAAATAAGTAATTGGAAGGCAAAACTCCTTCCCACATTTCCCCACAATGAAATGAATAAACATGAACACAGGCATTCACTCAAGCAGAAAAATCTGCAAAATCTTACTTTGTGACCAGATATGCAGACGGTTCAGTTTAATTCTCACTAGTTCTTCCACTAAACTAAAAAAAAATCCCTGAAGGAAGAAGTGCTTGAATCAGCTCCACAGAGAACAGAAGTTTATCCTATTCACAAAGTCAGATGAATCTTCTATTGAGATGCTAAGTGTTGTTTCATTGCCTTCCATACAGCGTTTCCATAAGATCTAAAGAACCTTTTGTGCCACATTTATATTCATTGTGAGCTTTTTGCCCCTGTCTCTCCAGCTGTTCCTTTGCTTACATCCTGAGGCACGAACTGCTGAACTTGGGGAGCAGGAAGACTAAATTATTGCCAGGGATGGTCTAATAGACAATTTTAGAGAGTGTGTGCACCACAGGATTGGTTATCCAGATATTCCAGGTAAAGGAACAAATCTCAAGAGCGGAAGTAAAAACCAGCACAGACTGAGAGAACACAGAGATGTTAAAAGGGACATTTAAAATGTGAAAGGGCAAGAAACCAGCATAGTAGACAGTGATGGTGGGCACACTAAGTGATATGAGTCTGGATGCTAGTTGGTGAAGAACGGGTGGATTATATGTCTACAGTGATAAAGTGTTGGAGGTATGGAATAGGAGTGCAGAACACTGAAAAAGAAAAGGTCAGAAGCAGAGAGAGGCTTTTTGCTATCAAAATGGGAAGAAAAGAGGCATTTTAGAAAAATGAACAGTTTGACAACAGTTGAGATGATAAATGAAGGAGAAAGGAGGTGATGGTAAACATGGGCTTAACAGGTTGGCAGCAAAGTGATTTTAAAGATTATGGTAAAGAACAGAGAGGAAAATTTGGAGTAGAGATAAGATGTTTTTTCTTTATGCAGTGAATTCACTGATGAGTAAGTTGTTCTCACCAGCAGTAAACTGATGACATGAGTGCCAGTGTAGGCTTAAGCAGTAGGGGAATGTGTTACAGGAAAAACGGATCCACCATTAGAAGCAAGAGGTGTTGAAGGGCTTTATAGTATGAACTGAGAAGAAAGGAAGAAAGGTATTAGGGCTGCTTTTTAAACCAAAAGCTGATTTCTAATAGCTTTTGATTATTAGAAGATGTTTATAGCATTTGATGAATTCAGTCTTACAGGGGGAGGTTTGTTCAGCCTGATCATTAAGAAAGACATTACACAAGTGCTGCTTTAAAAAAAAAAAGTGTTAAAATAATTCCTTCATGTGCAATAAATAATGGCATATGGACTATACCAGAATAACAACACAATAACCACACTAAACAAAGGTTGTTTTCTTTTCCTATATGCAACTAGAATTTCCTCCTGAAACACTCAAAACTATATGCCATTCAACCAAATTTTCTTGATCTGAAGATAACAGGAGACAGGAACTGAAAAATTGATAATGCTTCTATTCCTGCTCCTCCTTTCTGATCTACACCATGGTCAAAATAAGTAAAACACCTCTGGCTAAGCAAGAGAAGACAGTCTTGGTTAGAAAGATCAACTTGCCCAAAGCTGCACTTTCATTGGATCTGAAAATCTGCACATGAAGGCAGACAACTTTTGATAGCAGTGTAAGCTCATGCTTTTTACTTTATGTTGCAAACCTGCTGAAGGCATTTCTTGTCCACAGCAGACTTTCTGTTACAAGACTAAGGTCCTAACAAGGAAGGTATTGTTGAGGGAACTGCAAGTCTCCCGAATATTTTATTGCATTGCTGTTAGAGATAATTTGAAATTGTATCCTGATCAGTACTCTCAGTATTTTAAAACTAGCTTTGTTTCATTGTTTTGATTTTTTAACATTTTCTAATATCCAAAATTTCCCCAGTATTATTTCCTAATATTCCCTAGTAATATTTTCATCAATTCTTTTTATGAAAGATGCATAAATAATAGAGTAGCATACTTATTGTCACCGCTGGTGTCCTAAGTATCAACCCTCTGGTAAACAAAAAATGGCCATTTCAGTAGTGCCTAAATATATCTTCAGGGATAAAATCTAAGAACTCTGTAATTCAGGGGATGACTAGTTGTCATATTCTTGTGGAAAACATAGTTTTTAGAAGAGAAGCAAAAAATGCAGATAAAATATTTCACTCAGGTTAAACATTTCCTATATGCAGCCTTCCAAGATGAAATATATGCTCATAAGTAGAACTGGCCTAGCATAGAAACAGGGAAGGAGAAGTTTATCTTCTCTACTCAAGCTGGAATGACAGTAGCTGCTGTATGCACCTTGACCCCAAACTGCTACAGATATTATGCATCCAAACTAAGACTTCATTGGCTTTCAGTGCTCTAAGAACACAATATCCAGTTCCCTTCACACCTTTAGGCACTCAGATTTCCCCAGTCAAGTGAATTGAGTGCCTATTACTGATGCTTGGAACTGCTTCCTGCTAACTAGGTCACAACCAGCTCTCAACAGGACATATTGTCTGCCAGAGATCCCAGAGGAGCTTGGTCCAGAAGACATGCTGAGAGTGTACTTCTCATTTTCTAAAAGAGCTGAGCTCATCGCAAAACACAAGACACAAATGAACTGTCTTTCTAAAACACAGCCAGAGGAGGAGGCTGGTCAGAAGTAAGCTTTGTAGTTGTTTCATCCTGCCTGCCCTCACCAAAACTGTTGCCATTTCTAGTTTTTTCTTTAAAGCAGGAGGGACACTCACAACCAGGATGTCATACACCTGGGTTCATCCCATGTGAAGCTGAGGTAATTCAGACCTTCCCCTTCCCGTCACAAAAAGTCTTCCTTAATCACCAGTTTTGTGTTCTGAAGATATTCAGAGGGAGAAACCCTGTCCACTATTCCCATTCACACTATGCTGCTTTACGAGAAAAACCTACCCAAACCCCCATCAAACAATTAAAGAGCAATTAGCCAGAGAGACAGCAAAGTACTCACCATTACAGTGTTCACCTCTGAGTTGGAACATGTTGATTTCTGCCCTCTTCTAAGCACTACGGAATGTGAGAGCCACATTTTTTACTCTTTGCAATATTGAGTAAAAGCAAGAAAGCACATCCACCATCTCTTTTTTCAAAGCGTATTGTAGTCCTTAATGTGTGTTTTTTAAAGGGATGTCTCAGGTTCCTAAATCTAGGAGAGGACTATGACTGCAAATCTCACTCATTCTGCAGTTCAGACTAGATTTTTTTCTATCCTGTGAAGGGACATGGCAAAGCACTGTCTTGGTCACCAGTCCTTCACTCCTACTTGTGCAGCATCCTATGCCAGTCTAAGCCAGAACTGCCTGCCCCTCTCTCCCTGCCTAAGTGACCATAGTGAATCATTTCAGAGAGTTAATCCATCTGACAGCCAATCATTTGTTTCTATGGAGTTAGTTTTGTGCTACAAAACCTACTTGATTTGTGTTACCACATGGTAGAAACACATCAACCAGGAAGGAGGAGTTGAAGAAATGAAGTTGCCCAGGAGCCTCATACTTGGGATGCTACCTTGGAAATTCATTCCGAGGTGTCTCATGTTTTCAAGGTATTGATGTCTGTGTCCTTCATTCAAGGCTGTTCTCTTCTAGGAGAGGGAAAATAAAAACAAATGCAACAAAAACCCCAATAAAAATAACACCCCCCCCAAAACCCCTCTAAATGTTTCATAGCCTCTGCACCCAGAGTTGTCTGGTCTGAGCAGGGACAGCTTCAGGGAATCCAGTTCTCCCCGCAGGACACACTAGAAGCAGAAGGAGCATCAGACCAGCGTTCTCATTTCCTCATTTTGGTAATAGTACCCATGTGAACTGACTGATTTTTTTCTTCTGGTGTTCTATTTTTACTGGGCTCCACTTTTATCTTTCAGAGTTATGCTTCTGTATAATGTTATCTTAAATATGATCATATGTGATAGGACTAACATATAACAAATAACTGAATCAAAAGCTAAAAAAAGTGGTTCAACTTGCTAATTGTTGTTCAAACAAATAGAAAAATGTAATTAGGGAGCATACTAAAACTATCACAATCTAGGTGCCTACCTGAGACAAAGACTAAACATACAGTAAATGTTACATAGAACAAGCACCTGCCAAGTTCCCGACAAAGAACCAGACATCCTAAAAGGTATTTATCCTCGCATAGAAGTTCTTTATCTCTGTGGTTATCCTAAGCCCATTATCCCATAGCTTCTTTCCCTTTTCTGTTTTCTAAGAAATTACACTATAACCAAGTCTCCTTAAACTTCACCTGGGTGAAGACTCACCAAACCTGGATTCAGGGTCCACTGAAGGCAGACCTTTTCTAACCATTTCATCTTACACAGCTTTTAGTCAGGACACAAATGAGCTCTTCTGGGAGTTGTGTCTGACAATTTTGAAATTGCTGCTTTCTGTAGAGACCGTTTGTTTTTAATCTTTCAAGTGCTATAGGAACATCAAACAAGATTGTAAGGAAGTTGCTTTCTGGGGTCAGGACCCATGCTGATGAAAGCAGAATGTGTATGGATTTAGGAAAACTGCTTAACATTTCTGAATTATCTGTGAGTCTCAGTTTCAGAGACCCATGGAAGAGACAAGATACTGTTCCCCTAGTTCATGATATTATTAGTGTGACAGGAATCGTATATGATGAAAGCTGTTGTTTAAAAGTTACTGCAGGACTGAAGCAAATAATGTAAAGCAGTTTGGGTAATTCCAGACAGGACTCCCTTAATGCTTAGAAATCTTTGTCTCGAGTCTGAGCACGACTTTTTGACTGTCTAGTCAAAAACAAAAGGCTCCTTTCTTCTCATCCACTAGTCAATCACTTGTTCTTCCTCCTGGATTTAGAAAGCAAAGTTTAAGTTCATGATGATCAGAAAAGGTATTACATCTCTTGCATCCCCTGTTTGCTTTATGTCTGCTAAGTTACATCCCTTTTGATGCAACCTATGTACCTGTGCATAGGTGAGAAGTCTGGAGTCACTCAGTTCAAACCTGGAAAGATTTTAAAATCATACAGTGCTTCATGAAATGAAAAATTATATTTTATATGAATACCTGAAATGCATAATTTCAGAACCTCTAGTATCCAACTTCTATTGAAAGGTAAAAGTAACAATTATGTCAGGTTTCTTGAATTTTAGAGTAGTCCTCAGCTACTGGATCATCTTTCCTCTCCAGTTTGTTGACTATCTCTGATCAATTTGATACGGTGCCTGACTTGGGCACAAGTGGAACTTTCTTTGTTAGCTATTTATTAAAGTTGTGGTGAACAGCCAGTTGTCATAGAAAGTTTGAAGCTATGTTCTTCAGTGGAATCTGAAGACTTGCTCTTAACCTGTCCCTCTAGCTTATCTACTTAGACACTGCTAGATGTGAATCATAGCAGATTTTCTTGCTGCCTTCTGTGTAGCATTGGACACACCGAGAAAGTGTCTGCATCTCCATCACCAGATTTTCTACTTAGTTAAAGTAAATACTAACTGTGTACTGTTGGGATGTTTTTCCTGAAAGGAATGTCTTGCTTATACATTGTCAAATTTTAGGATATGAGACAGCAGTGAAAATGAACACTGAAAGACAAATCAAATAAAGAATCTGTGTGGTCTGGTAGGGGAATTCAACAGCAGGGAACACTGTTAAAACCAAAATGCAGTAAGAGAAAGTATTTTTTATGCTAAATTAAACTTTAATGATCAGGATTCCACTTGGAGCTCAGAACTTATTTTATCAGTTAAAAAGCATGAAAGTATCTTTGTGTGAGACTAACAAACAGACTGACCAAATTTTTAAGGCCTCTCATGAAAGTGACACAAATGCTCAGAAATGGGAATAAATTACTAAATGGGGAAGCCACATTTCTATCCATTGCTGCAATAACTTAGATGGAAAAGGACACATCATTAAAAGAAAAGTGGTGATAAAAGCATACCACTAGACTGCTAAGTTTGCCTTGTACTTTGCCGTAAAAGCTAGGGGTCATCAGTCTGAGTGTTCTGAAAGCTTCTCTGGTCAGCAGGACTCAAAAAACCCCAATTCCTATTTTGTTGTGAGTCAAGCCAACAAAATGTTTTTAATGGGCTTTCAGACTTGATATTGGAAATATCATAGTGTCACTTATGGTAAAACTAGAACAAATAATAGATCTGTCTTGAGTATAGCGATCTGAACCTCATTACACCATAGCAATGCCATTAGAAGCAAACTGGTTTTCCTGTCCTCTCTATCTATTAAATTATCTTACCAGAAAAATTTGCCAAGCGTGTCTAAAGATGATTAACTGTTTATATATTACTTCAGTTTCTCCATCTATTGCATTTTCTGATTTCCTTTTGTTTATGTCTTGAGCATAACATCAAAAAAGTAATTAATTACCCCCATTTGCTAAAAAATACCCTCTGTATCTGAAGGAAGCTAGTGTTTAGCTTTCATCTTGGTTATTATAATGGTAGTTGAGAGATTACAGATTGGTGACTCCAAATTTAATGAAATTCATCTTTTCAAGAAACTGTGGTATGTGAGGTATTTTGCTGCATTGGGGTTTGCAGTTTTGGGTTATTTTCTTTTTCTACCTTTCACAAAGGAAGAATACTGAAATAACCCATGTAAACTGCCTGTCCACAGAATAATTCTTCAGCTGTGACTGAAGAAAATGTTTGAGTGAGGAATAGTGTACCCCATTTAGCATGGGTTGGAGAACTCTGAATCTCTTTCATGTAATTTTGGTGACTGAATATGATATGGTGCTGAAGGCCAAAGTATTCTCTTGACTGCAACTTATTCTCCATAAACTCACTTGAACTAAGGGACTTTGAGAGCTAAGCTATCAGAAAGGCATAGCTACAGCAGGTGACCAGACTGAGATTATTTCTGAAATCTGAGGTCAGTCAGTTACAACTACATGGCTGCTGAACCTCACTGACTCGGATCTCAGTTTCCTGACATGATAAAGCATAAACCTTTTGCAAAATGGCTATAAACTGCCAGTAAGGCCTCACAGTAGATATTTCTGTGGCTGAAGTATAAGCACTCACTGAATAACAGGGGAGGATGGAGAGCAGAGAAAGGGACCTGAGAAAGCTGAGACAGCTGGCAAAACTGTTGTAAAGGGGAACAAGGTGAACACCTGCAAACTTCTACATTATGGCATATTTCATCCTCTTGAGCAAGGAGTGGAAACTGTCCCCTGTGTTTGCACAGCAGGATCCTGGCTTATTTAGGAGACAAGCGTATCCAAGCTATTATGTGGCTTTTTCATAGGAATAGTCACTTTGCTTCTGTTTGTTCTATAGCAATTCAACATCTCTGTGCTCACTATCAAGCTTCTCAACTGCCAAGCAAATAAGTAGAAAATCTGAGCCCTATGCTATTACCTCATTCTTCATAGGAGTAAAAAATGCAAGGGCCATCCCTTCTGTGTTAAGAACTTTGCCCTTCATTCCTCTAATTATAAAAAGAAAGAGAGAAAAAAACCCCAAAACTTTAACTTTATCCAATGTGAAGTATACTTAGTTCTCTCTGGGAACATTTGGGGCATTTAAGAAAACCTGGTGTTCTAAAGCCTTTCTTTGTGATTTCCTGTATACCCTTGCAGAATATCCCACCAAACCCTCGTGCATTTGCCTTTATGTTCATAAGTTACAGGAAACCAAAACTCCTTTTCCTTCTAGGGAAATTTGGGAACCTGATGCATATCTCAAGTATTTGGAATCAATGACAATTCTATGCAAGTGTGTGTTGTTTTTGCAATAGCTACAATGGAGTTAAACCAGAAATATATCTGGGCGGCTTTATTGGATCACTGGTTAAACTGATTACTCTTTGATGTACACTACAGCTGCTCTTCAAATTTTGTCTCTTCTCCAACAACTCATGTAAAGCTTTTGCTCACTGTTCACTTTCTAATTTTAAAATATCAGTTTATATACCTTGTCCAGTTTAAGAGTAAAGGGGTGGTAAATGATGACTAATAATTCCTAGATGTATTTATGTTCCACAGCCCTAGAAAGCAACTATGAAAATAATAAGATACCTATCTAGTGAAAGAAGTACCGAGATAATTTCATAATCTTTGAAGCACAACTTTTCAGGCAACAGTCACTGTGTATCAGTTTTGCATCCCTGATCCATTCAGTTGTTCAGACAGGAAACATCCCACACAGTTCATGTATTGAGGTGCAATCAGGACTAAATACCTTGCCATAATACACAGTAAACTTGATTGTGGTCACTGAATCACTCTATGAATGGATGGGAATAATTGTTGTTCTCATATATAAGATTTCTTTTTGTACAGATTTATTGTAAACATCAGATATTATATTATTATAATATATCAGATACTATATTTCTGTGCATATTTGTTGACTATTTGACATTATTTGACTGAGTGGAGTTTAGCTGTTTTTCTCTGTTATGCCCGAAGAGTCCCATTCCCTCCATTCAGTTACCTACTTGTCTACTGATGTATTCAAAAGGGGTTCAGCTAATTAGCAGAGGTAGCCTAGATGTCTGTAACAGAAGGGATTAAATTTTCAAAAATTTCTAAATATTCTCTTTTGTTTTCTTATTGTGAGATACTCAGAACATCCAGCTTACTTCTACCTACCGTGTATTTGACTTTGTACATAGTGTTGGTATTATAGTTGTTTTTGTAAGTGGAAAAGCTTTGCTAACCTAGAAAGCTTTTGTTAGTATTTATTCTAAGTTAAATACATAATCTGCTATGAGGGAACACTGTTTTCTGATCTAAAATAACCAGGTATACCCAACTGAATCAGTAGCAATCAGTTAATTAGAGCCAAATTTAAGGTGTTTGTTTGCAACATAAGAAGCAAACAAACCGGATTTGGGTGTAAGAATTCTCGATGTATTTGCTAAGTATCAGTTTGGGTTTTTTCCTAACCAACTATTTATGAATTCTATAACTTGAGCCCTGATTTCTCCTCTGAATTGTTTTCCCATTTTTAGTCATACCACAGCGGTGTTCACTATTCATGTGGAAGCACTCAGGGATTTTTCAGCAATACTACTTGAAAACAAGATCAATTAGATTCCAGAGGAGAATACAACTTTTAAATATAGAAAATTAGTCATTTATAGGCATGTAGGAAATTGATATTATTATAAAAGTATTGTGGTTTACTTTTAACTTGCCAGCTTCTCTAGGAATGAGTTGACACAGAGTTCTGAATGATTCCAGTCTACATCCCGAAAGATTTGGCCTGGCCCATAAGCATCTTTAGCGTTTTCGAAACTGTTCCTGCCCTGAACAGTGAAAAGAAACCTCTCAAATGTAACCATCCTTCATATGTAGGAAAATGTGAAAATTAGGTTGGATTAATTAAAACATGGTGATTTGGTTATTCCTTTATTTCGATCCCCAATATAAATTGATTATTTTCAAACCAAAGTTTTCTTTACATGGAAAACTGTCTTCCAATGATACAAACAAAACCAGAACAAAATAAAACTAAACCATTTCAGTGAGTTACTTTGGCAACTTCCAAACTTTCTATAAAAGATTTCTTTAAAGAGAACATCTGTCAGAAACAATTGTTTCAGCAGTTAGTTTTGATTTTGACAAACATAGACTTTTCTAATGAATATTTAATTGAAAAATTTCTTACCATGCCTATTCTAGATTGACATGGGAGTTGGCTAGCAGTTGGGCACTGTGCAAAAGAAATATGATAGTTGTATAGCCCAAGGAAGAAAAGCAAGCTGGGGAGTGAGGGTGTAAAAATTAAGGTGATGTTATATAAGGCAACTTCTTCCCCAGAAAAATCTCATAGTGAGCAGAAAGCATGACTGATATTGTTTGCTGTGACAGCAAGGTGAACTAGCATGGCACAACCCGTTTTGCTTAATGCCCTGGCTGTTTCCCTGCCCTGAAAAGCATCTGCATATATCAATATGTCCTCTGCAGGACATAGAAGTAGTATATCAACATGCACAGTGCTGGTTAAAAAGTTGAAATTTCAGTGGCAATGGGTGTCATCAGTATCTCATTTTGATGAAAAAAAGATTAAAACCTAGATTTCCCTTTACTCCATAGAATAGCCTTTGTGATAGTATAAAGCTTATATTCTGCCAATTGCAGGGCTACTGGAACCTGTGTACATACACACATTTCAGAGCTTCATGTTCCTCTTGAAATAACAGAATAATTACCTTGCCATTAAAAATAAACCCTGTTTATAAAGCATCCCCTGATTTTTAGGCTGAATTTTCAAGGGGAAAAAGTGGTTGCTCTTTGCAGCTTTATTACCAGATTTATTAACTGCTGCTACTACCACAAGCTGCCTCTCTAGCAGCGACGGTGGAGAGGTGCACTGAGACAGACAGCAGTGGTTCTTGCAGTGGGAGCTATACCTGTGGAGGTGGGAAAAGTGCAATGATAACAGCAGTATCGAAAGAGTTGGTTACATGTAGGATGAGTTGGAATTTCTGCACTTCTAGGGAGAGGAAATGAGATGTTTTAAAAACTTTTTATTTCTCCAAATCAAATCCTCTTTTTTTTTCCTCTTTTTTTTTTTCCTGCTAAAGCACAACAGGAGAATAGTGATTACAGTCTCTCCGTGCAATTCCATCTTTATAGCCACAGCCATTTTGGGGACAGATATAATTAATCTTTTTCTTGTGTACTGGAGAATGCCTTGGGATACCCTCCAAGTCGCATCTTCAGCAGACACCTTTGTTCACCGGGGAAGAATTTATTCACTGCCACAAATCACTTACTTAGAACAACTTAATCGATATGTTTCAAGAGAGTTTGGATTAATTATGCTTGGAAGCTGAGCTGAATAATTCTTCATTTAGAAGTAAACAAACTCTCCTCGAGAGAGTGTGCATCGTGTATAATTCTGGAGCAGAACTGACAAAATGGACATAGATACTTAGATACCTAGTTCATCACAGCAGCTGCTCTTCAGTGTGAATTTAAGAGAACAATAAAACAAAAAGATAGAAATACTCAGGTTTTTAGTGCAGTGGCAGAGATTGTTCTTTCAGCATAGGAACAAAAGTAGTCATATTTGCATAGGCGTCACTGACATTAAAACCCTGAGTGTATCAAGGGGATAACATCACTTTTTCAGTCTCAGTAGGTGAATAACCACACTGGGTGTTACTGCCCACCCTCCTTTCCTGAGCCGTTCAGAACAGAAAGAGGACATGAATGTCAGGAGTACCTTGTAACACACGTAAATTGTTTAAAATTCTAATTTACCTCATCTTATGTAAACAAATATCTTAAGGGCAGGTGTCCAGAGGATGGGGACAGGCTCTTTTCATTGGTACCCAGTGAGAGGACAAGGCACAACAGGCACAAACTGAAATACAGTAAGTTCCACCTGACCGTGGGGAAGAACTTCTTTATTGTGAGAGTGACCAAGCACCGAAATAGACTGCCCAGAGAGTTTGTGGAGTCTCCTTCTCTGAAGATAGTCATTGCAACCTGCTCTAGGTGAACCTACTTGAGCAGAGGGGTTGGACTAGATGATCTCCAGAGGTCTCTTCCAACACCAACCATTCTGTAATTCTGTGATTGTGTGTATATGTGCCAGGAGGAATGGGAAGGGGAAGACAAAGGAATAGCAAGGGGGGTTGTAATGACACAAAATTACTTCACTGAGCTCCAGTTTGATTTAATTCAGCCTACCAAAAGGCTGCCTGAAATGAAATCTACAGTCTTGAACTGCTGAATGAGAAGTAGGTAGGGACAGAGAAGCAGTCACTAGAAGTGTCAAAGTGATTGGCATTCCTGATTAGTTCAAGAACACCCAGGCTAGCCACACCTCTGCAAAGGCAGAACCCTTATAATAGAGTCAATGGAGTAGTCACATATGTCATAAAACAGGAAGATCAGAATTTTGCCTTTTGTCAGTAAAGTGTCAATTAATTAATACAAGTAATAGTTTCAAGGCAGCCAATTAAAATAATGAGTGATGTGAATAAGAAGCTACTTATTCCAGTAAAATTATTCTTCTGAATGTATTTGAATTTGAAAAAAACCACACAGCTGATAGAAGTTCCAGGGAACTTTTTCAGCCTCTCTTCTGTCTCAAAAACAAAAGTAACTTAGGCAAAAATGAGAATATCCATCCAATGGAAATCTGCCTTACTTAAATATTGAGTTCCTTTCCAGTGATTGAAATAGCTCTGAAAAACTTCTGAAACTTGATTTAGAAATACCGAAGCATCATTAAAACAACTCCAGTCACAATATTTCAGGCATTATGTGCAAAATAGCACCTTTCCATTGCTTTAAAATCTTCTCTATCCACTGTTTTCTGTGATGCATTTCCAGTAATGGAACTTAAGTGATACATTGTGAGGTTTAGCCAGAGAAGGAAAACAGTGCATCAGAGGAGATAAATCTAGTAAATGCTCCCAGGATTTGGGAAATTGATGAATCATAGTGTCAGTGGCAGAAACATTCTAATGCTGAACTGAACAAATCTGAAAGGAGGCAAGGAGAGGGGAGAATTCCCCCAACCAGAAACATAATATATAACCAGCAAAATCTTTCCACCACTACCATACCCCTGGAAACCTGTAATGTTACAAAAATGCTGCTTTCCAGCAGTCACAGGGAAGCTTTGATTAGTCCTTGGCAGAGCCACATGAAATGTTTTTCAGTAATTTGCAGCAAGACACAACTTTTGCCTTCTGCCGAATATTTTGTATTTTTAAAACTCTGTAACTTAAAAATATCTCTAGAAAAGCTTGTCTAATATCTGATGTGAGCAGCAGCATTTAATTTGAGTCTGTTTTTCTTGGAAAAAGGTACAGTCGTAGTTGTGAATATTGTTAAACAATTCACAAGAAGTGTTTCAGGACAGAGCAGGTTATTTGGAAGTTCAAAAGTAAGATACCTGGTGACTTCTCAAGAACCTGAGTAGGAATGTCCAGCAACATCATCTGAATAATTTTTCAAAAGCCAATTTTTGGTTCAATTAATTAACTTTTCTGTCAGAGCACATGGAGTACACAACTTCTAAGTTCTCATCACTTTCATTAACTACATTCAAATTATGTGTAATGATTAATTAATTTGAAAAGAATTACCTGGCAACATGCCTTTAACCACTTCTGCTTGTGGTTGAAAGCATGGCCTTGAAGGGTGGCAGATGCATTTACATTAAAAAGGAAAAACCTCACCATGTCCCCCCCTCTTACAGTAAGAATTGATTGTGGAGTTATGTCAGCCAATTTTAGGGGTGCTTATTATTGTAGTTCCTTCTATGGAGCGGCATCCTTAGGTGGGCTGGAACCAGGGATGGAGCTACATGTTGGGTGTGGAGAAGGGAGGACACTCAAGGGCTTCACAAGGGATGCCAACCCACAGCCAGGCATCAGTCCAGAGAGGACAAAAATAGTAATGGAACCTGTTAGTCCAGCTCCATGGAAGAAAGGAGCAGGTCATTGTCCACTGAGAACTGGAAGTCTGGAAATGGGAAAGGCTAACAGAAAAGTTTCAGACATTCTTTCATTTTGGCGGTAGTCAGTGCTATTTGAAAAGAAAGGTGGGCAGGAGAATTCATGTTTCCAAAAGTAGAGGGTACTGAAGAATCTGTTGGTTTTTTTTATTTTTGATAAATTGAGGAGAGGTGCTTAACGACCTATGCTATGTTCAAACTAGGAGCAATATACAAAAATGAGCCTCAGAAGCGATGTGTTTTATAACAAGATATTACATGCAAGTAAAAATGGAGTTAATGACTGGTCTGTATTTCAAAGGTAATTTTAGGAAAGTGAATTTAGATACAATTGCACACTAGGACTGCAATTTAAGGCAAGGCTCTTGCCCTACTGAAAAATCCATAATTACCTCTTATCAATATGTTTATTGATGGGCAAAGGAAGTGCCTCTGGCTGAAATTTTGAATGATAAACAGGAGTTTGATACTATGGAAATTGAGGGCAGATGTAAAACACATTTAGAAACAGACCTGAGATAGGACAATATTCAGAACTTCAAGTCCACCCTGAGGAGCACCCTACAAACAGCATAAGCATGGCTGCCCAGTGTGGACAAAACAAAGGAATTGTGTTGGTATTTCCCTTTAGGAAGACTCAGCAAATTTTAGGAAATTCAGTGAACAGAAGAATGCTTACTTACAGTACAAGATATCCCTGGAATGGATCATTAACTACAAATATATGGAATTCTCAGTTATCCAGTGTCAAATGCTGATGCACAGTTAGTACAGTGCTGGAACTGCTGACAGGTGCAACAGATAGTTAACAAGTAACTAGAAATAGAGTTTTTCTTGTGACTTTTGCCCCACAAGAGGACAGCTAAATAACACAGAGAAAAGGCAACTAACACCTGTAATACTGCTGGGGAAACCATTCTAGTTCAGGCTAATATCTGTTATATCTTTCTTTTTGTTCATAAGCTGTTTTCCTTTCAGAAGAGGCTTCAGGTGGCCTCCAGTGTAATGGTAACCTGGACACCTCTGCCTCCACATGTTCTATAGGTGGCACATGTGCCTGCTGTATCAGCCTCATTTGTTCCACATATGTGAGCTCCTCTGTGCAGCACAGGGCAATTCTTCTCCATCAATCTTCTCCAAGCATAACTGTGTAACTAATGGGATTTTTTTGTTCTCTTTGTCTGTAATGTGGAATGACACCACTCCAAGAGATGTGCATTAGAACTAGCAAGGACTAGGAGACTAGCATTAAGCATGCTTACTTGTGTTGGGTGTGCTGGGAATAAATGCTGAGTTGTTTTTTTTTTAGTTGTACATTCACTGAAAGTACCAAAACTTTGCAAGAGGCACGAGTCAAATATAAAACCTAACAGGAAAGCATAATTTAGTTTGAGAGATCTTGAAACAAAGCAGTGGTCTCTATTGAGAAATATTGTGTTTAATGTCCCTCTGTAAAGCCTCTGTTCTTACTTACCATTGCTCTGAGTTGCACATCACACAGGTATCAACAATGAAAGACATGAAGTAGATTTCTGAGTCTTCACAGTTGTGTTAAATATTCATCTTTTTCCTCAAAGGTTAAGGATTTATTTAACTATAGCAAATGTAATGTTTTTTTGCTTCATGAAAGAGCTAGAATGTCAAAGGAAGCTCTGATCCACATTGTGAAACCTTAGAAGCCACCAGTATGAAACAACCTTATGTCTAATGCTTAAAGCACAGATACCTTTGCAGTTAATAAAAATATTTCCATGCAGATTTCTGTAATTTATGCATTTTTAAAAGACTGTCTCCAAAATATACCTAAGGTTTTAAGAATATGTTCAGAGATATTCACCTTCTTCAGGATGAGAGCCTCATCTTCACTTTGCTTCAAATTAGAGAAGCTTTTAAGAGTTCATTCAGTGAGCAAAGCATATTGCAATCACTGGATGTTTTTGAAAGTCCTATCATACAGAACATGTATTTTTCATGAGAGGAAAGACAGGCCTTGGTCCATAACAGGCTCAGGTTGCTAATAGCATTGTGCCCTAATTTCCAGTTTGCTCACTCAAAAAAAGGCTTCATTATTCTTTTATTGTAAAGGGGTTTGGAAGAAGAGATACTAGAAATAGCTAGGGTGGAGATTTTAAAGCAACTGGTTCCTTATTACACATAAGTATTGTAGAACAACATATTCTACCTTATGCCTCAGGTGAATCAGCTGAGGCAAATAAAAACAGGCCATAAGCATTTTGACCTGAAATGAGAGCTCGATAAGGCCCTTCAGCTGGAATATTTTGAACTTTTATGTTTTTGGGGACTAAAACAAACAAACAAAAAAACTCTAAAGAAACCTTGTTTCTAATTGTTGCCTTTTTTTTAAAAGAGGCTGAACTAGTTTCCGATATTAAACCTACTACTTAGCCTGCTGCAAAGCTTCAACCGTATTTTCTAGTTTTATTGCATAACTTGTTTCTACTCCCCAAATCTCTGATTAAGCTGCACAATTGGCAGGACTGGATCTAGCCTAAATAGTCCTAACATAAAAAAAAAACAAAAAACCCAAAAAAGCAAACACCCAAAAAACATAGAGGAGTCTAGCTCTGTTAGATTCAATGTAGCTGCTAGAAAGCAAGCACTACTCTTCTCCTTCCACACCCCTTCCCACCAACACCCTTGCCCTTTTGCCTCAGTGACAGAAGGTAGCTTCTGGATCTCAGTTGTGGCTGGAGAAACGGGAATTTACTATTTTGTGGTAGGCTACCCAGCCAGGCCATACTGCTCAAAGATCTTCACATTCATCTAATTTATGAATTTTCATTTTCCTAAGCTGCTGATGCTTATGAGACCTTGTGTCTGCCTGTCACTCTCTCTCCACTAACTTCGTGTATGTCAATCAATTTCAACCAAATGACAGGTCAAACTTTCAGAGAAAATTTCAAAGGCAGAAAATTAACCAAAGTGCCTGGAAAAAGAAATCTCAACAGGCAAGTGAAGAAGAGATGTCCTTCTAAAGCTCTTGCAGACAGAATCACAGAATCATAGAACCATCACAGAATGGGTAAGGTTGGAAAGCACAACAATGAGTCATCTGGTCCAAGCTTCCTGCCCAAGCAGGGTCATCTTAGAGCACAGGACACAGCATTGTGTCCAGAAGTTTGTTGAGCATCTCCAGCAAGGGAGACTCCACAACCTCTCTGGGCAGTCTGTGCCATTGCATGGTCACCTGCATACTAATGAAGTTCTTCCTCCTATTGAGGTGGAACTTCCTCAGCATCTGCGTCTGCCCATTGCCTCTTGTTCTATTGTTTGGCATCACTGAGAAGCGCATGGCTCCATCATCTTGACACTCTCCCTTCAGATACTTACAAACATTGATGAGGTCCCCTCTCAGTTGTCTCTTCTTGAGGCTGAACAGGCCCAGTCTGTTCAGATTTGATCTACAAGCTTAATCTTTACTAGTCAACAGAGCTGGTGTAAATCCTTGCTGCTGGAAGAGTTGCTGTGGCTGAGAAGGTACTCAGAAAGAATTGGTGTGTGAGGTCTCAGTACAACCAGACCTTGTACCCAAGCTTGTTCCCAAGCTTCCTGTGTTCCCCATCCTCTTACAGATCTCACAGCAAGGTCCTGTCTTCAAAGAGATTTTGGATCAAGATTCAATGTCCAAGTCATGGTACACCTGGCTGTCTGGAAAATTGTGGGGAAGGTAGAGTTGCATATAGCTGGATGGGCCAGATGTGCCATGCCCATAGTTATTTTTAATCCATTTATGCTGTCCTTATGCATACAGTGAACAACCTTCCCAGAGTTCTTGCACAGTTCTTTTAAATTAAAACATTACCTTGTTCTGTTATTTTTAGAGACATAATTTTTCTAAAATTCAGCAAAAATCAGCTACCTAAGTATATTTCATTGGCTGGAGATTATATACATCTTTCTGCAAAGCTCTGAATTTTTTGTTTTAATGATGAAATATTGGATAAAAGGATGCCTATGGACTTCTCTCTTGGAGTCTGTCATCTGTGTGGCACTAAACAAGGACATCAGGCTGTAATGCCAGTGAGCAGAGCTTTTATTGGAAAAGGGTGCTAGACCAGACAATCACATCAGGCTTCACTCAGCAATGTGATAACAGTGTTTCAAGAGGTCTTGTTTACATATCTTCAGGCATCTATTTGTCTAAATTAGGTTGGTTTACTCAATCCCATTGCACACTGAAGTGGAAGAGCTACTTTACTGTAACGTAGCTGGTGATTGCAAATCTGTGCTAATGCTCAGCATAAGAAGAGGGAGCTTGTAAATGGATTTGACTAGGCATGGCACTTTCATACCAAAATTTGCATGTTTCCAGAGATTTCAAATGTTTTACATTTTCACAAAATGTTTTCAGTCCTTTGTGTTTTAGAAGATTTTTTTTACCTTGATTCAGTAAATAGACTTGGATTATTAAAAATCATTGACTTTTTATTATGGAAGAGTAGTTTTAAGTTCCATTCTTTAAACTTTATAAAAATGGATAAAAGTAGATCTTTTATGTAAGACTGTTTTGTAACACTTATAAGTGGTCTTCAAAAGATTTCTGTGTTTGGATGTATTTTGCTCTTTTCTGGGCAGCAAGGAATTCACTATTCTTTTTCCCTTCTTCAGCTTTGAAAAAATGCAATAGTGCCCAGCCTTCCCTGAGCACATATTGCATCAAATATATACCATCGTACAAAAAAGATGAGGAACAAATTAACTTCTGGAATATTACTTACTATTGTTGTCTGCTTTCCAAAGTAAGATATCCTTTCCAAGAAGGGAAAATGATAGATTCTTTCCATGCAAATTTTTATTTAGCATTTGTAGCCATTATAGAAGAGTTAACCCACATACTTGATAGGGTTAAAAATTAAAAAAAAAAAGGAAGAAAAACTGGTACCTTGTTTTGTTTTGTAATTTGTAAGTTTTCTATACACAATTTATTCTTTTCTGTTGGTGAATATGAAAACACACACACATCTTGCTATAAAAATTTGTTTACTGGAATGGTTGGGATATGGTTTTTGTAAAACTGACTCATGAAAAATGACCATGGGAAGAGAAAAGAGAGGAGAAGAAATTATAATTGGTTTTGTTTTATTTCTCTGAACCTTGATACATTCCTTCCAACACACAACATCCTAACTAGTTTAGTGACTTCTCACACTAGTTTAAAAACATCTCAAGCCCTCTGCCTCAGTGTGGTATTTTGGGAATCTCTATGAATTGAGAGATACCACTTTGACTGTTAGGCACTTTCTGTATAATTCAGACATTTATGTCTTTCTTTTGTTCATGCTTGCATCATACCTCTTTGTTTAGGGGAGACAGGCTATGTTAGGGCTGTCCACTATCTGATGTTATAAAATAACATCAATAGACACATGAATTTGTAGTAGTTGGAAAGTTACCTGTGAGTAGCTCTCAAGAAGCCCATTCTTCCAGGCAAGCGAACAAAGAAGATGGTGACCATTCAGGCAGCTGAGGTAGGTGCTTGAGTGATGAGGTACACAGAGGAGGCTGCAGCTTTGTACGTGGGAATCTTTGCAGCAAGGGAAGCGATAAAACCAGGACAATGAAAAGGAAACTTGCTTTCTCTTACTGAAAAGACAGTAAGTTCTAGAAAGCTCTTGTAATGGCAAGGGGATTTAACCTGGAAGTCTGATTTTTTTCATTTGCTTCACAAATCTCTTTATATTTCCTGTGCGGCCCTGTGGTATTGACAGATGAGTTGTAGTGAGTCTTGCTGCAGCAGCATTAGACGCATATCTGCCTGCTGCATTGCTCTGCAGCCTATCAAGTTCACAGCAGAACTGACAGACATCTTAGCCAGGGAAAGAAAGTGACCTCAGGAGAGGGAAGGAAAGGAGGCAATGGGAAAGGAACTGAGCTAGGACACTGCTGTAAATCAGGAGGAGGCAGATGGTTCCATGAAAGTCTGTCACTGTTATCAGCTGAGTGCATCCTGTGCCACTGCACTGGGTTGTTACAGGTGAGTACAAATCAAAGCTCGAAGGGCACAGTGTCATCTTTTAAAAGTCCTGTGGTGCTTTTTTTCTGCTCTCAGAGAGCCTTAGAAGCAAACTTCAGGGTCTAGACCAGTGGCTTGCACTGTGCAGAGATGTCTCTTTTTTTTCCATGAGATCTAGGTAGAATTTCTATCATTTCTATCATTATGTTTGATCAACATAAATGTTGTTGCTGAAATATTTCCACTGTTAACATATTAATATACCTCAAGGCACACAGTAGTTGAAAGCTGTGTGCCTGGTCTTCTCTGTATCATAAAAGCCTCCCATTAAAAGTTTGAAGTTTTTCAAGCCACATAGCTTGTCATTGCTTTGACATCCATTCTAATTCCTTGCTCCAAAATGGTTTTAACCCAAGATTTAGTCAGGTAAATTCACTTCTTTTCTATTTCCTCCATATTTGTTTGTCATTTCCCCATTTTACCACTCTCATTAGCTGTCCTTTTTATTTCATGCCAGTTTTTCCTTGTAACTTGCTGAATAGCAGAAAGAGGGAAAAGAGCCCTTGATAGCTCCTCGCAGTGACTGTCCCATGTTGGTGGCTGTGATCAGTGGCTCCCAGCTCTCTCTGCACTGGTGAAGCCACAGTCAAGTCTCAAAAACAGCAGTAAGAAACACAGAGCCTGGGGAGGGGAGAGCAGCACTTAAAGGATGGAATAAAACCTTGAGGAAGCATGTGGCCACAGTGCTCACTCCAGCACATCCACAAACTATTCTGCTACTGAAAAAGAGCCACATTCATTTTATAAGTGGGAATCATAGAATCATAGAATCAATTGGGTTGGAAAAGACCTCTGAGTGAGGTCATCAAGTCCAACCCTTGGTCCAACTCCAGTCCATTTACCAGATCATGGCACTCAGTGCCACGTTCAGTCTCAGTTTAAAACCTCCAGGGACGGTGAATACACCACCTCTCTGGGCAGCCCATTCCAGTGCCTGATTACTCTATAAAGAATTTTTTTCTGATATCAAACTTAAATTTCCCCTGACAGAGCTGGAGCCCATGCCCCCTTGTCCTATTGCTGAGTGCCTGGTAGAAGAGACCAACCCCCACCTGGCTAGAACTTCCCTTCAGGTAGTTCTAGACAGTGATGAGGTCACCTCTCAGCCTCCTCTTCTCCAGGCTAAACAACCCCAGCTCCCTCAGTCTCTCCCCATAGGGCTTGTGCTTCAGTCCCTTCACCAGCCTTATTGCTCTTCTCTGGACCCGCTCCAGCTCCTCAATATCCTTTCCTGAACTGAGGGGCCCAGAACTGAACACAGTACTCAAGGTGTGGCCTCACCAACGCAGAGTACAGGGGAAGGTTCACTGTCCTGGTCCTGCTGGCCACACTATTTTTGACACAGAACAGGATCCCATTGGCCTCACACATGATAGAGCATGAAGGACATGAAGCTTGGTAGAAGCAGATGGAAAAGTGAGTGTTGCTGCATGCCATATGGAGGTAAACAAACCAGCATCAGACACAGGACAAGCAAGTACAGCAAAAGATTCAGACCAGTAGAAATGCAGGATTTGAGACAACAAACCTTTTCCAAGCACAGGAACAACAGCTGATTCTAATAGCATGTGCCAAGCATGGTGAAAAAGAGCATGTTCCTTGCACAGGGGAGAACTGGTCTCCTCTTGCTTCCTCAGACCAGCAAGCATTGGCACTAAGTAGAGGATCAGAAGTATCAGGAGCTTGCTGGGAGTTTAACAGAAGTAGCAAAGGTTGTGGGAGGGAGGTGGAGCTTCGTTACTGGTGGATGTGCACCCAGTCTGTCCACTCTCTGCCTAGGGCAAGTATTCCTTTAGTTCTGCAGCCATGAAATTCATAGAAACTGTAAGGTAAGTAGAGCATGGCCACATGGGCAATCCCTGCCCCTGTGTGTCATATCAGAAGCAACCCATCTGCATGTACTGCTTGGATTCACCCCCTCCCACTATTCTAAGCCATCTGGAAAGACCCTGAGGCTGTTTCTGTCTCATGCTCCTTCTGCTCCTCTCAGTTATACCAGGTCAGCCAAATACCTTCTCCCTACTATAGTAATCTGTTGATTTTATTTATTATCCTTTTTTTTTTTGACTTGTGAAGGTGGCTGAGGAAAGGAGGGCTGAAACACAGAGACATCATGTCAGAGGATACCTCGGAAGTCAGTGTAACTAAAATCAGCATGACTACCAGATATCCAGTTATTTCAAAAAATCTGTATTAAGGAAAACTTCTTGAAGCTGCTTCTGTTCGAATTTGAGACTTTGTGGTAGCTTTGGCTTTACTTTCAGCTAGGCCTTAGCTAGGCCTCAATTCAGCAGGCCCAAAGGATGTGACATAGATTAGAAGAGGCATCACCTGACTTAAGCAACCAAAGACGTATTTCATATCATCTGACATCATCAAAAAGTATAAAAAGCAAGAGAGGTGGAGCTTCTGTCTCTTTTGGTCTTTGCCTTAGACTCGTGAAACACACTGCCCTGCCTCTGCAGAGATTAGGCCTTGCCAGCATCCCTGCTGTGTTATCTAGGGAAATAATGAGCATTTTCTTGTTGATGTTTCTCCTCTCTTGCTGAGAGTTTTCTTGGAGAGTTTTTGAGAAGTTTTGTGGAGTTTGGGTAGTTGGAATCTTTATTATTCACTTAGGTGACTCGGTAGTTATTGTTCTCAGTTTTTTCTCACATTTGTATGTATATGTATTATATCCTGGTTTTAATTTTCTTGTATAGTATAAGAAGCTTGCTATTTCGGATTTTGGTTTGGGTTTTTTTTTTCCCTCTCCCGTTTCTCTCTGTGTTGGGCAGTTGGCATTTTGCCAGCTCAGCCTAACACAACTTCTATTTCAAAAAGGAATTGGAAAAAATAAAGAGCCTTGAAAGTAGAGGATGCAAGTCTTCATTTTAGAGTGAAAATGTAGATTCTGTCATTTTAGAGGCTAGAACCATATTCAGTGTACTTTCAGAAAAGCTCTTCTCAAACAATTTTCCTAATGCCTTCCTTTGTCTTTCAGCCCATAGTAGCATGTGCACCATAAACAAAAATTGTGTGCATTTATTTGATTAAATGCTGTCATTTCTGAAGACGAAAATTTTCCAGAATGGTCTTACCTGCTGAAAAAGTAGTTCAGAAACATTAAAGCTTGTTTGATATTTGGATTGCACTTGCCAATCTCTTTACCCTCTGTTGCTACAAATTTTTGTGCTAGGCCTAGGATTTTTTTCTTAAATTTCGGCTCAAATTTGTACAGAATCTGTGCAGTTCATATGACCCCCAAATGACATCTAGCTTTTTACACAGAGAAATGGCTTTGAGGAGAAGAAAACTTACTCAGAAATTACAGTGCTAATGCCTGCAGTAAAATTCTCTGTGTTCTCAAGTGTCTTCTTAGGGTCCTCTTTATGAATAATGTCAGAGACTTTAACAAAAGACTTCTTTCCAACAATATGTCAAGATCTGTATTTCCCTGCTGTGTGGAAAGCATCTTTTCAGGTTTGTAAGGTATACTGGTGTCATGTGTCTTAAGTCAGTGGAAGCCATCCTAGCCACAATGAATAGGTATGTAGATGTAATGTAACACAGGATTCTCAGATTGTTTTTCAAACATACACCAATAAAAATAATATGCTTAAAAAAATAAAAGGTTTCCTGATGAGTTTTACATTTTGCTTTTCATAAAATGTTCCTGAAGACTGTAAAGTGCTCTTAACCATAATTTTAGTGCAGCTTCTTCAAAGCCACATGCAGCCATCTCAAACTTTTCAATAATGCATTACTGTGAGGCTTAATGTTTTGTTACTGAGCAGTAATGTCTGATTCATAAGTACAAATTCATATCTACTTGAGGATGCAAAGATTTAAGCAAGGCTTCCTAAGGATACCAAGTTCACCATAAAATAAAAAAAAGAAATCTCAGACATCCTTTTTGAGTACAGAAGCTGTCTGGTAAAGTCATAAAAAGAATATTGCTATACAAAAGAAGGGGTTTATAGTGTTCAGCCAAATTACACAATTTCAATTTGAATGAATATTTGTATAGCAGTTTTCTACCCCAAATAAAACAATGTCTGAACACTTTCTGCCACTTAGCCACAAAATTTCTTCCTCTTTCAATCCTATCCTATAGTGAATAGAATGTCTGCCTTCAGACCTTCTCAGAGCTTGCTTTGAAAGACTTTAGAAAGAGTTAAATATCTCCAGATCAAAAGACCTGACAAGATAAAGATGACTGTAGGGTAGCAGTGGTGTACATCTTGAAGCTTTTTTGCTGAGTTGCAGTAACTGATAGAAGAGCAAGATGTTTTGCTGTAGATGCTCAAGTGTTCAGTTCTCCAAAAGCGAAATTCAGTAGATACAAATGACAACTGGTAACTTGTTCTCTGAGCCAACAAGTATTCAAAACCTATGATTTCAAAAGTTACTGCGAAAAGGTGACCTGCCTTTTACATAAGAATGACAGCAGAGGGGCTGTTCAGTGTCTTGGGCATTGCAAGCCACTTAAGAGAAATTCCCTCTGTGGTTCTGCCACCTTGGCAATCATTACAGGACTATCAAAGTTAAAATCAGCAGTTCATATAGCTGTATGTAGGCAGCTAGGCTTTTAAAATTAAAATCTATAATATATGTGGGCCCTTTCTGGGCTAAATTCAGCATGCAGTACCCAGAATCTGTGCAGTGGCCTGTATGACACATTGACATGGGGTATGTGTGCAATATGAAGTTCTTGTTACAAATACGTGTGTCAGCTTCTGTCTTGATTCAGATCTTCTTACTCCTCACAATTTTTTTGAACTTAGACATCGTGTAAAATAAAGTTTTTGAAGCACCCAGAAAAGCAAATCTGTTAAAATTTGGAGCTGAGATTCTGACATGAGTACTGTTAACCAGAATAATTTTTAGAAATTGTGTTGTGCATTGTTCTTGACTTCCAAAACGCAAGTACTTAAAAATACAAACATTTCAAACTTCCCATATGCTTCAGTTAATTGAAATTTTCCATGTAGACTATTTTTAGATCAATTAAGGTGTGGTTAAGATTTCATTGTTGCCAATAGCTTCTAATTATTGTGTAATAGACTACAGATACATTGAAATAAGTAAATGGAGCCCAAGATAATTCACTTCTTCTGGTAGATTTCTTCTCTGTTACTCTATCCAAATTTATTTGTGAAATACCGAAGGTCTTCCAGGACTGGTGGCAAAAAAGAATGTACCCATGTCAAGGTTTCTCTTGTGCAGAGTGACTGGTGTGAATGCCACTGCCCTGTGATGGCTAAGTGGTCAGCAACATTTAAAAGAGTGTCTGTGGTTCTCCTGTTTTGATTTCACGACTCATTCAGCATTACAGGAGGTGTATGGAAATCTTTTTAGCTCAGAGACATCTGGTAAAATCTTGTGGTCTGTATTCATTTAGCTTGTGGTACCTTTTAAACACTCCTCCTGGTGAATGAAGACAGCACAAATAAAAAATCGATGTTGTGTTAAGGCTATCTTGGCATTGCAAGGGCAGCACATGCATCGCTGAGATTATTCAGCTGGCAGCTGTATCCAGACTGTGTTGCATTGTTCTGTTACTCTAGCATGTCTGTTCTTAAAAAACTATGGATTCAAAACATACAGGATATCCCACTATGGATTTAAAACAGATAACATATCACAGATCATTAGTTGTATTGTGGCATTCTCTGAGAGTTTTTGGTTAGTCTTTCAGGTTAAAAAGAGGTCTATGTATTAAAAATTCAATAAGGCACCTGACTGCTTTGAGAAATAAAGCCCAAGAGTATTTCAGGGTTATCTCTGTCACTCTTCCACTAACTATTTTAGGAAACTAAAACCCAAGCAACCAATCAAATTCTTGTAAAGATCACTCCAGTTATGCTCAAACAACTCATTAAAAAATTCAAGGAAGTGTTAATGTAACTGGTTTTATAAATGTTGATTTTTTCAAATACATGGGAAATCCAAAATGGTAGTTGAAAGTCTTGAATGAACAATATACAAAGCTTTCCTCAGGGTAAATTTTGGTTCTTAAAATGAAGCCAGGATGGGGTCTTAAATGTATAGTGTCTGCCTTAACATTTAGTGCTTGAAGGCTTTCAAGTTCCCTAAATTTAAAACCAATTCTTGTTTGGAATCTGTGTACCCAGTGAATGGCAGCTAAGACAGTGAAAACATATAGTTAAGAGATTTATAGAGTCGCATGTATGGCTGAAATAAGCTTGTGTAAGGTATGAATTTATGTAAGCTACACAGTTGAAGTTTTGGTCCTTTATTGTCAAAGTCAAAAGTAGTAAAGCAATGCAGAAGAACTGATGTGATAGATCACAAAAAAAAAGGCTAAGTTTCTTGCCTGCAGAGCAAATCACCCTCTCTATCCTCAAGTCATTGACTGCACCTTTCTGATGCAAGGTGATCTTTCTTGCCTATTGCAGACATTTGAAAAAAGACAGATTGCTGTAGCTGATTCTGCACCAATTCTGTCCTGAAATCTAAGCCATTGTGTCCTACCTGCGACAAAAGACAAAATGTCACTTCCTTGCTGTATAAAATGGTGAGTGTGTTTATCTGCACCCTTATATGATCTCTCTGTTTTAAAACAGCCATTAGATAATAGTTCCAGAGGATATGATAAAAGAATTTTCAGTCCCTGGTGTAGTTTCAGGATGTTTCTGGCAATACAGTTCATGAGCTTCTCCAGGGAATGCCTTCACAATCCTGAGGGGAATAGAAATGCTTGCAGGAGGGTCATGCGCAAGGAGAAGCTCCAAAACGAGCAGAGGGAGCTCGATGAAACAGTGCCAAAAGTTCAGATAACTTGCAGTACTGTAACAACAGGCTTTTGAGACCATGGGAAAAAAAGGAAAAGAAAAAACCCAAACCTCCTCTTGCTTCATCAGAATATAGACATGAAATAAAATGATTGAAATGATGGAGCCTGTGTTTTTTACAATGTCCAACACCTTGGGAATTTCTGGGGGAAACACTCGAAAACCTATATAAAACCTAACACAAATCCTGAAGGAGGTGGAGTCAGGGAGATGGAACCAATCAGAAATTACCTTCTTTTCATCTGCTAGAGGTCCTCTGTGGAATTTGAAAGGACTGTAGTCTTTGTTCAATAGGGATGCCCAGCTATAAATGTAAGAAACCAAACGATTCTTCTGTCAGTTACTTCTTTGAGTTCTCTTCCCAAGACAGTGCTCTGCACATGGGTGTTTCTGTAATAATTACCCCTGAGAACCCAGAGCAATAAGTGGTAATTGTCTAAACACAGAAATAGATCCTTGTGCCATCAGTTCCAAAACTGTCAGGAAGCCTTACTCCAAATTTCTAAGGATTTTTTAGTTATCATATTTTTCTAGCATTGCAAGATTGAAGATACACATAGGGTTACACAGACTTTCTTGCTCTGTGGCTTGTAAGAACCACCTGTCTCATAACTGATGAAATAAACAGTTGTTGTACCCTTGGATTCCTTCCCTCAGCTGCACAGTAGGGACAGTAGATGTTCTGCAAAATCCTTTGTGATTATGGGATTGCTCCAAGGGCCATAGTACCTACCCATCCCCAAGAGAATGAGTGAGTCAAGCAAGCTGGCATACAATGCCTATTTCCTATCAGCACAAATAGAATCATAACACTGTTACTAAACCATGCCACCAAATGGAGGCAAAGAACCAGATGCAAAACTAGCAGAAGAAACTGGTATCTGTGACGTGATGGTCTGAGAGATCATATATAGAGTACCAAGATAAAAAACTGTTCCATTGGACAAAGGCCCTCCTTCACCACCTGGTATATTTGCTGAGCTAGAGGGTGTCAGGAAGAATGAAAATGTTGAAAAAGCTAGAAGGCAAACTGAAATCTTGGAGATAGTATGTACTATTTGTATTATCCTAGGAGGTCTACTCAGTGTCAGTTCACAGCATTCTACTCCTTCACAATTATGCACTAACTTTCACACTTAAGTTCAGAAAAATAATTCATCAGAGTTACTCACGGAATTAAAGATTCTAAATTTCTTTTTCATGCCTTGAACCAAGTCACTAAATATAAACCCTCTGTGTACAGTTCAGTCTCTAAATATAGGCAAGAATTAAGATACTCCTGCTTCTGCATCCTAAATAATCTAATGGAATCAATTACTGGTTTGCGTAGATGACATCTGGTATTTGCAAATAAAACATGCAACATGAAATCCAACCAAAATAAGCATGAAACTAAAGTTTCCACCCATCCTACTTCATCCTCAGTAAATGTATTACAGCTTTGCATCACAGCGTGGATTCTTCATATTTTCTGCAGACTTGAGCTTAAAAGCTCTCTGAGAGAATGTAAAACAAGCAGAAGAACAGGGCTGATAAGTTTGACTTCAGCCAGTGGATAAGCCAGTGGAGTGAACATTGTTCATGTATTCACTGAGAACACTATTTGGATTTTCAGCCTAGTGCTTTTATTGATCAGTGCACCAGTCATGCCAAGCAAAATCACTGTATGCATTGTGAGATACAGCGAAGTTTAGAAGGAACACCAGTGTCAGCTGTGGAAAGAACGGAATCTGAAATGGATTAAATATAACTATTTTCCACTATGCCAGGAAGATGTTTCCCTGTTGTGCTTGGAAGCTACGTCCCAGTGCACAGTATCCATGTTTAGAATTAATTTAGAAATATTCCCTGTTGCATCACTTCATTGGCATTGTAATTAATGCTTAATCATACATATTATACTAGGGCTAGAATGCAAACTCTCCTTGGTGTACATACAGGATTTTGGGGAGTTGTTCACTCTTCCTTCCCTCCTTAAGAAAAGAATACTTTACTGTGGGGGTGGTGAGACACTGGAACAGGTTGCCCAGAGAAGCTGTGGATGCCCCATCCTGGTGGTGTTCAAAGCCGGGTTGAATGAACACTGAGCAACCTCCTCTAGTGAAAGGTGTCCCTGTCCATGTCAGGGGGATTGGAACTACATGATCTTTAAGATCCCTTCTAACTCAGGATATTCTATGATTCTGTGACTCTAGGATTTATTTATTTAGTTATTTTCAGGTACAGCCTAAATATATAAATATAACTGCACATGCAATCAAGGACTGCCCTCTTCTTTCTCTAATAATGGTCAGAAAGGGTTGGGTTCTGTGTCTCCCAACACTCCAGAGCAGTCCGAGCATTGCAAAACAAGCAGTCCCACTTTGGAGATTGGCTAGCCTGTGGGCTCTGAGCAGCCTGGAAGGAATCCATTTCTCCTGAAATTTTTTTTTTTTTACAGTGAAGAGCCACATTTCCTCACAATTCTGTGTCCTGTCAGACTTGAAAACCTCTAAAACAATTGACTATGGCAGTCAATACCAAAAGATAAATGCTGGAGAATTTTCAGTGGTTGCTGGGCAGGATTGAGGATGTGAACCATTCCTGTGAAAACCCACTTTGGACTCTGCCCACCTCTGCCATGTGCTGTGTGTTGGGCATTGCAGTTGCAGATTTTACCTTTCTGCAGCTGCACAACTTTCATCAGTTTCACCATCGTGTTCTGATAGTGTGAGCAGGAATTAAGAAATTGGTCCCCATACTCTCCTTGCCTGCCAGATGTTCTGTTTCTTCCTTTACTCTGGTCCAAGAGCTCACATCTTCCCAAGGTGAACAGGAAAAAGACTTGAAGAAAGTTAAAACTTTTTTTTCCTTTCCTCTCTTCATTAAATTTAAATCATGCCTACTCTTTTATCCAATTCACCAAGTACCTCCACAAATGGAACTGCCAACATAGAGAAGGGGACAGCTGAGGTGAGGGAATCAGTGACTGTGAGCCATGAGTAAAGGAAGAGGTATTTATTCCAGTGGCAGCAGCATCTTGTGGTTTGTTAATGTTATTGTGTAACTACAGCACAGTCACTGTCATCATCATGTCTGAATGGGTAACCTTCATTCTGACCTCTTTATTTATAGTGCAACAGATTCTAATCATATTACATTTTTTGTATTTAGCTAAAATTGTGTAAAAAATGCTTGACTTCAGGTACACAGGTGGAATGAATGGAATTACAGTCCAACAAATACCTAAATATGGGTAATATGACTGGCTTCTGAAACTATTTTTTTTGTTATACAAATGTTTTTAGAATCTCTGTCTTATTTAAAGAAACAAACATTCCCTGTGAAAGTATCTGGCTTTAATTCCTTTACCATAGGCATTGCACTTGCTGTGCAAATACCATTCACAGCATGACACAGCTATCTATGAAATAATTTAACTACATCATGCACAGTCAGCAGAAGTTCAGCACTGCAATTTGCAGAAAGTGACTTCATACTTTCACTCACTCTCTGAGCTACATATTATGCTGCAACTCATTTTCCTTCCTTCCTATCTGTTGTAAAAATATGGGCAGTTTTCCAGTTATGTCAGAGTATTTCTTGTTAAAAACACAGGTTTACATTTGATTAAAGAAAAAAAAAAGGTGTAGGGCTTTTTTGGTTTGTCATTTTAATCTGCAAGGGCAGCTATAAACCGTAAAAAGTAATATCCATAGCATAAGCAGGTGCACCCATCATGGCTAGTTAAATGATTCTTCATTGTTTGATTTGACCAAATACTCCAGAAATTACTTGATTCTACTCAGAGACAGTGTACATGGAAAAGGTAGTAATTTCAGCACTAAGCTGAAATAAAAACCAACCTTGAGTTTTGGAGGATGAGTTCAAGTTCTGAAGCTTAGTATCCTTGCTACATGTTTTTGTGTGTAAGCTGTCTAGAAGGACACTATTACAGAATAAAATCTTCAGGAGTGCAGCAACCCTTTAAATGCAATCTCTCACAACTGCTACTTGAATGTGTGTAGGTAGAGTGGCACATTGCTTGTTTGTCTGTTCATGGGGTACCCAGGTGGCAAATCAACCAGAGTCTGCCTTTCCCCAGCAGTCCTGACTGTAGCAGGATGCCCTGGCAGTGTGGAACACCAAACCATCTTTTACCTGCTTCTGTTTTAAATGAGGCTCCTCCTCACAGTAATCTGTTAGTACTTTCTCAAAGGCAAAAGTACTGTATTTATTATAATTTATATGTGTTTTTACTAGCCATTACTCTTGCAAGCTTACAGTTGTTATACAAAGATGTGAACCATTAGAAGAATCCTGACATCTAAACCTTCCTAAATAACGTAACTTAGCAATAAATGTTTAACTTCTTTTGAAAACTAGATAATACATAATATACTACTTCCAGCCACATATTTCAAGTCACTGGAAAGAAAAATATCTTGGCCTAATAAAACCTAGGAAGACCTGGCAATGAGCCAGAGAAAAATCTGTGACCAGAAAATAGTCTCAAAGTTGGAAAAGTATTTTAGATATATGTAATTATTATTCATATTATTTACAAAGAAATAGCAAGCCTCTTGGTTATGACACTTATAATCTTGGCTATTAACATCCAGCTATTAGTGCCTATATAATATCACTTATATCAATTTCATTGGTCCAGCCTAGACTAAAGAAGTCAAAAAGTAAAAATTATCGGTTTCCAGATCGTGTTTAAAGTGAATAATCATCCCACTGTATTTCTAGTACAATGGAAAGAGCTGTGATAGGCTTCTGGTAAGGAACAACTAATTTTCTCCCAAGTGCTACACAAGTTGTGTGCCTTGCTGTTCAAAACAGTGATAAGAAGCAGTCCTTTGAGCGCAGCCATAGGTGTGAAGGTGTGATTCAATGGCACAGCAGCCTAAGCGCGTCACTAAAAAGTGGTCTTCTGGAAACTTCTTTTAACACAGTAGAACTATTACTTGGCCAGCTCTGTTGATGGTCATGTGCTTTTGTTGCCATGAGCTGTGAGAATCCGTTGAATCAGAGATTGCTGTAGAAATGTGAATGTGCTTTATGACGGTCTATAGTAATTCTGTACATCTTTTATGTCTGTGTTCTTATAGCCACTTGGGCACTGAAGTAGCTGAAATGAGAAAGAGACAGCAGTCACAAAATGAAGGAACATCAGCTGTGTCTCAAGCACCTGGAAACCAAAGGCCCAACAACACATGTTGCTTTTGTTGGTGCTGTTGCTGCAGCTGTTCATGGTATGTTCTCTAGTATATTTGGTTCCATATCCACCACAGGTAAATGATGAGAATGAAAAATGTCAAGCACTGGGAATGTGCAGATTTCTGGGAGAGGAGGCACAATTTAACTTTTCACTTAAAATTTTATTTAAAAATTCCCAGGTTTGGTTGGGCATCATGTGAGAGGGAAGAGGAGAGAGTAGTAAGTTCAAGCTATATTTACCCTACTTAAACCATAACGGAATGAGGAAATTTCAGTTGTAAAACTCCTATGTGTGACTGAGAGACTTGATACTGAACATTTTATAGTTTGAAATAAAACCATTTTTTTTCTGCTTGTACTTTTGATATTGCAGTTCTCTGCATTCAGGAGAATAAAAGGGAAATAGTCATAAATGTGAATATGTGGTGTTCTGTTATACTACTTAGTTGTTGAATAATATATATTTGGTAAATCTGAAAACACAAACCTGAAATTCCACTTTATCTTTTAAATGGTGTGGCATAATTTTAGTGGAAAAAAAGGCTCAGAAATTTTGGCTACTTGTCCGTTCCTAAACAAAGAGTTCACTTGCAAAATGAAAAATTTAAAGTCAGTTTCAGAAATAGCTTTAAATTCTCAATGTCTTGAGAAGCATCAGGTCTTTATTTCTTATTTTTATGAAAACAGTATTGAAATATAAAGTAACTGACATGCAGTAATGTTTGGAGCCTGTGCATCCTATTACCTGTGCAGTTCAGTTTTTTTTGAGTGCCTGTGACTCTGTGTATCTGTGTTATTTTCACTTGAATCAGCTGTCTGACCCCAGTCTAAAACCTGAGGCTATTTACCCCAGTATATTTAATAATACCAACATGTGTATGCACAAGGCAGAGGATATTTGGAGCAAGGATGAGCAAGAGCTCCTGCTTTTACCAAGTTACTTTGTAATATGGTCAATCCATATTGCAAAAGAGGTGGAAGTATATTAAACAGGAAGGAGAAGATGTTTTGCCACTTTTCTCTCTGCTCTGGGACAAGGGCACAGTGTAAGGTTAGCTATACTTTTATGGGCCACAGGTTCATTTAGCTCAGTATCCTGTTTCAGAAGGTGACCTTTGTGGGATACGTCAAAGAATGAAACACGTAGACATGCACCTCCTCAACCTTCCCACGGCAAAACTCCTCAAAACTTCTGGCAGTCAGCAACTTAGGGAATTTCTGGCCCAGAATTAATTTCTGTGTGGTTTATAGCAGTTGATGTAATTTTCTTTCATTAATTAACAAACCAGTTTCAAAAGTGACTTCCTGAACTCATTTAAACTTTTGGCATCCAGGCCTTCCTGTAGCAATGAATTCTACAACAAGCCTGTGCACTCCGTGAAATATTACTTGCATTTATTTGTTTTACCTACTAGATACTAATTTAATTTGATGCCTCCTTTTTCTTGTGATTGTGAAAAACAGTGACTAATTGTTCCCAGGATGGTCAAGATTTTATAGACCTCTCTCATGTCTCCCTTCAGCTGTTTTGTTGGGTTTTTTTTCATAGTGTTCTCTATTTTAATCTCTGTGATACAGAAACTGACCCAAACCACGATTTATCCTTATCTGTCCTATCTACCCACCTACTTTTTGTCTCTCTATATACATTTCAAATTCCACCATTTCCTGTCTGAGTTGTGTGACTAGATCTGTTGCAGTAGTCAAGACATGGGTGCACCATGCTTTATATTTGCTCTTAACTTTTGTTATTAATTCCTAGCACTCTGCTTGCTTTCTAACAACCCCAGAGATAATGTTTTCATAGCATTGTCCACGCTGACTGCAACGTCTCTTTCCTGAATGGAAATAAAGTCCATTATTGTGCATGTACAGCTAGAGTTGGCTTTTTCCTTGCATATTAGAGTATGAATACCCATAGAAGTGAGCAGTTAAATGCCTCCCTGACATCCAATGCTGTCAGATCTCAGAAGCTCAGCAGGGTCAGGCCCAGTTAGTACTTGGATGGGAGACCTGCTGGGAATACCGGGGGCTGTAAGTTCTAGTCCTGAGGGACTTCACTGTCACTGTCCAAGCTCGCTCGGCTGTGGCAGATGGACCTCAGGACTTAAACGGTAGGGCCAGTTCTGTGCACGCTGTGCCTCACCTAAAACATCCACTACGCAGGCTGGAAGGGCACACCCACGTGGGGAGAGCCCTGCCCAAATCTTCGTTCACAAAGCTTAGCCATACATACATACCCATAAAATTATCAGTCTACTTTCTGAAACTTAAAGAAAGCTGGTTTTGTTTTTTAAGTGTACTGTAGCTCAAGAAATCTTATTTGACAACTATACTCTATTTTGAAGCTTTATTAGATTTTTGACCCTTGGAGTGCCTCCACTCCTTAGAATGGAGAACAGCTTAGGCACAGTAAACTCAAATTAGAGCAATTGCTGATTTAAAACATAGAATATATCTTCATCTGCTTTAGTAGTTGTTTTTGTTGTCTTTCAGGGATTGAGGTTTTGTGGGTTTTTTATAAAGTAGGTAAGACTAAACATGGAGAAATTCTGTCAATGTAAGCTAGTTTTTAAGACTAAGTAAAATAACTGGTGAAAGGGGATAGCTACATCACTTACATTGACTAAAATCAAAAAGCTAGAAAAGGTAATGTAATAAGTCTTTTTGAGCTCTGTCTTCTATGTTTGAGTAGTGGAAACTCCATTAGAGGAGAGAAGGGACAAAACCTTGAAAAATCAGAAGGAAATGTTTCATAATCTCAGTAAAAATGAAGTAATTGTGGTGCCAAATTCCCATCCAGGTAGAGTACAGATTACTGTTCTTGACTCAGTTGTGGACACTAAAAAAATTATAAAAGTAATTTTTTAAAAATGTAGCAAACATTGTTACTCACTCATATGTAGAGAATTCCAGGTAGCTAATTCACTAGTGTAGTTCTCTGTAGTAGGAAATCCTAATCAACAATTGTAACAGGTTCTCTGGACCTAATGTAATTATATGCTTTCCCTAGTACCACAGGTCTTTGTAATTGAATAACTAATTTCTCAAGAGATACCTACTTGGAAATGTTGCTGGATTCACTAATGGTGAAGACAATGCTATAACTGTCAATATCAGGATTAGAAGAATTTTATTCTGTTTTTCCACCTGTGTGTAACTGAGGATGACTCTTTCATCGCTAACCTCTTAGTGCCTCAGCTTCCTCACCGTTCTTAGAAATGGGCAGAGTATGTACAGGTTTTAATAAGAAATTTTCACTTTTTCCTGTTTAAAGAATTAGTTCAATAGTTCATATATCCAAGCAAATCATTAGAATTGTAAAATTATCTTTTGTGAATCATGTGATGTTTGTTTTCTTCTGTTCCACCCCATATTAAAATCAGAAGAGGCATTAAGTATTCTGTTTGCACAACAGCATAGGCAAATAATATCTCACCCTTGTTTGGGGAAATAGTATCTTGCCTAATAAAGACTTGTTAACAGTAAAAAGTGAGATTGAAAAATTGTTCGGTAAACCTTATTAGAAACTTTTTTGCTTTACTGTAATAATTCCTTCTCAAAGGTAGAAACTATTTGGAGCACTTCTCTGTTGTTGTATGATAATCCTGTGAAGTATCTCAGCCCCACTCACATGCTTACTCACTCCTCACCAGCAGGATAGGGAAGAGAATCAGAAAGGTGAAAGTGAAAAAACTCCTTCGTGGAGATAAAGAGCTTAATGGATAAAGCAAATCTCTGTGCACAAGTAAAGAAAAACTAGAAATTTATTTACTGCTTCCCACCAGCAGGCAGGTGTTCAGCCATCTCCAGGAAAGCAAGGCTCCATCACATGTTACAGTGACTTGGGAAGACAAATTCTACAACTCTGAACCTCTATCATTCCTTTTTACCCCCCAGCTTTTATTGTTGAGCACAATGTCATATGGTATGGAATACCCGTTTGGTCAGTTGTGGTCGGCTGTCCCAGCTGTGTCCCCTCCCAACTTTTTGTGCACCCCCAGCCTACTTGCTGGCAAGGCAATGTGAGAAACTGAGAAATCCTTGATGCTGTACAAGTACTGCTGATCAGCAGCTAAAACATTCATGTGTTATCAGCACTGTTTTGGTCACAAATCCAAACCATAGCACCATATGAATGGCTGTGAAGGAAATTAACTCCACCGCAGCCAGACCTGGTACATATATTGGCCCTGATAATTATCAGAACACCAAATTGCTCAGTTTACAGGGGCAAAGCAAGAGTGATTACCAAGGTTTGCTCAGACTGGAAAAGATGGCGATAAACAGGGTTATTAAGATGGACATTTTATTTTTAGTAGGTATGCTTAGAATATTGCCCAATTAGTTTAAGTTCTGAACTTGTTTCTGAGCATCAGTAGTGATGGAAGCAGTCCTTGTCAGTGGAGAAAATAAAGTGCTGCAGAAGTTCCCTAAGTGGAAAAAGCTTGTCCACTTACAGCAGAAGCAAGTGATATAACCCTGTGGAGGTCTTCTGTAGGACCTTCCTCTCTTCACTGACCAGATACAGACTTCAGGAAGACTGCCTCATTAAAGCAGCAAAGTACCAGTCAGGAACTCAAGGTCCTGGACTGAATCTCATCCTGTGTCTTAAGTTTCTGCAAAACTCCATTCCAATAGAGAACAGAAGAGAGTGCTTCCATGCTAGGTGTAATTTCAATGACTTGGGTAACCTGAGAGTTGCAAAATTTGAAGACTTCCAACATGACAGTCTATGATTTCCTCAATTACACTTTCTCTGGAGAGTTGCTCCAGAGTATTTACAGCTGTGACCTCATGGTTTTGAGCTCAGCTTGGCAAGGTAAGGGGAGTAAGCATGATATTTCACCGCCCCAGTCTTATTTAGCAATCCATTACTTCAGCTTCCTGAACAGACGTGAAGCCAGTCAGTCTCCTGCAAACACTTGTAAATCACATTCTTCAAAAAACTTCTCCAGATGATAGCACAGGAAGGTTGGCTTTTCTGCCAATTCTATTTTGCTTCCTACTTTGTCTCCCACCCAGAGCAGGAGACATATCTTTTTGTCCTTTCTTCCTTTCATAAGGTGCTCAGTGAGTTTGAAAACTGAGACACTCTGATGCCCAATAATCCCTCTCCTTTTACCAGACACAGAAGGCTCGGAAGGCATCTAACATCTACCCTGTGAGAGACCTTAGCAGTGTGGCAATCTGGGGGACATGAAAAGGCTTCCAGGGGATAAGTGAAGATGATCACTTAACTTCCCTTGTAGGTCGTTTCAAATGAGTGAGCCTTTACCTGAAAGGCAACCATTAAAACAACTGCAGAAGACTTGTGGAAGAGAGTTTCCCATCCACAAGAGGTGCCAGGGAAGATAAGAGTATTTGCTATCTTGGCAGTAAACAAGAGTTACTCTTGGCAAGAAACCTCTCTCCTCCGGTTCTTAAAACTTGTCTATAACTGCTGTGAGTTATGTCTGAAACTTCTTCCTGATGACCTCGTTACACAAATATTTTTCTATATTACAGGGTACATTTTCCTTGCATGAGTTCAGCAATTTACTTGGGCCTATGAGAAGATATTTTTGTCACTTGTTCCATGAATACGAGATGACAGCAACAGTTCTAAGAAAAGTTTTAAATTACTTTTTTTTTTCTCTACGAGGTTATCATCCTTCTAACAAACAGTGTGGATGGAACTCTAAATGAAAAAGCAAACAAACAAAAATCCACAACACTTTTTATGTTTGTCTTCCTACCTCTCTAGTACTTTGAGAGGAATCAATTTTTCCTGGCATATTCAGTGTCAGTTTGCTATTAAAAATTTGTCTAAGCTTTGCATGAGTCTACACAAGGTAATCTCGGGGACCCATAATCATGGCTGTTTAATTTAATAAAACTATGGTAGAACATTTGGAGAAGAGAGAAGAAAAGAAAGGAAACAAAAAACGATTTAATCCAATAAATTATAGCCACATGTTCTGAAATACATGGAAAACAAAATCCATCTCCTTCTTCCCGTGCTGGTCTGCAGCAGAACTTTTGGACTAGAAGCAGGTTAGAGGTGGGCTGGTACACAGTCTGCAGCACTTTGTTAAAACTTTAAAGAAGATAAGAAAATCCTTACCTTTGAAACAAAAGCACTGATTTTGAAAAATGTATTTTGGCTTTTAATTTATTTTTAATTTTTCTTTTCCTCCCTGAACACATAGGACAACACATCTGAAACAGATGTACTCAATTCTCTGTGTTTTACCTTTTCAAAACATCCCACCTGAGAAAAAGGAACTATGGAAAAGTGCATCAGGAATTATTGTACTCTTGTGCAGAATACAGAATTGCAGGCTACTGTACTCTATGTAACTGAAATAGAAGGTGATATTATTAAAAATATTTAATGGGAAAAGTTGTTCCATTCTGAGCCATTTTGTACTTTAAAAATTCACAGGACATCCCTACCTTTATATAATTTGTTCTTCCAGAGATCAGAGATAAAAACATTCCCTTCCTTGCATGAAGAATAATTTATTCTGAGGGACAGTAGGCTTACCCAGCTCAGGAACTTATGCTTTGCATGTCAATGTGACAGTATCATCTGCATGATCACAGGGTGATGGGCAGCACTTGTGCTTTCTTAGGAAAGGAGCACCAGTTCTTCTGATGAGTAGTATTTAAAGCTGGATAAAATCCATTATCTGACCTGTCACACAAGCTACTGAATGTGATATTCCTTAAAATTGGTCTTAAATCACCTTGTCATTAAGTCCACATATCCTGAGTGCTGAGGCCATGAGAAAAAGCTGGCAGAGGTTCCTGTTGTCACTGGAATGTGCCATGGGGTGAGTGTGGGCTAAGGATTTAAATACGTAGTCCTCAGAAATGGGCCTCTCAAGGTTCCCTAAGCTACTTCAAATGAAAAAAGTGAATTCTCAGCATTTGGAAAAATAACCAGGTGACACTCTAAAAATATATAGCTTCCCAAGTATTTTTTCATACTTTTGTAAATAAATAGTATTTATTAAATCATCATCATGGCTAGGCTTTGCGAACGAAGATTTGGGAAGGGCACTATACACGCTTGCTTTATTATTCATTATTATTTATTAAATAATACCCAAGTAAAGCATTTCCTTTCCCTTTAAAGTAAAAGAAAAGGACGCTCTTTAAAATGAAAAAAAAAATCATAGGAGAGAAGCATGTCTTCCTAATGGGTATGATATTTAATAGGCTTATTCTTCTTTACAATTAAGACAGGAAAAGTGATTTTATTGGCAGTTTATGGAAGTTTAGGTCCTCAGGGCAGACTGGGGACAGGTGGCTCCATGCATGATTGTTTACATAGCTCTCCAAGGGCATCACAGCCTGACTTTCCAACCTCTAGGCTTGTGCCGTACTGTGACACTGGGCCAGATTGTCAGTGTTCCTGGAAATCTGCTCTCCTTGAGCCAGAACACAAAAAACCCTTATATGTGATTCAATACACAGCTTATCCCAGAGCTGCAGAAGTGGTGAGTAAAGGCAGCTTTTACCACTTCCTGCACCTCCCTGTGCAGCAGATGGGAAACGCTACCTTTGCAAAGAGGGGAGCATATTTCTTCTACATAAATGATGCCACAAGGAATAGAGGTATGTTAGATGAGCTCACAGGTATACTAACTGCTGCTAACTAATAATTTTTGCTGCATCTACTTCTAAAGAGTAAGATGTGAATGCAGGAAAATGTTACTGGCAAACCTAAAGGACTTTATAAATAAAATTTACAGAAAACAAAATGTAATATAAAAACAACTGAAGGAAGCTTGAAGTTGACCTGCTAAATCTCATGAGAGCCTGCTTTGGCCACTGTGGAGCCTTATTCTAAATTAGTCAAATATATCTCACCTCCCCTCATCAAACATCAGGCAAGAAATTCCTGTATCCAAGCTCATGAACCACCTTTTTTCTTGCTCCTTTCTTCTTCTCACCTCCTGTTACCTACTTCCAAATTTCCTGAGGAAGCACAGTCTCTTACACAGCTTTAAAACAGGGGCAGGAACTGTGAGCCACCAGCTCCCACAGCAGCAAGGGGTTTTCACAGGTCATTTGCCATGCACTAGTGGCTGTGGTGCAGGCCATTGCTTTGTGGGACATGCAAAGTAAATCCAAATCATGTTATTTTCTAGGAAAAGCTGTAAAGCTACGTACTGCATTTATTTTGGCCAGTGTTGTGAAGGGGTAGTCCCTAAGGCACTGCTGGTCTACCATGAAACCGTGGTGGAAGCACAAAGGTACAGAAGACACTACACAGATATGCAGCATGTATGAATAATTTTAAATCAATTTCCAACCAAGAACCCTGATTTGAAAAAAAACCCACTAACACTGTAAATGGAGTCTAACTCCATGTAAACTGATAAATGTTTGTCTTTTCAAAGGTATGAAGTGAACTTGCTCTTCCCCATAAAAAAGTAATAAAAATAGAAGGCTAATGCAAAGAGTGGAGCAACAGCTTCTTATGCAGCTGGTTTGTTTGCTTTGATTCCAAGCCAGTGGTAGAATCCTTGATAACATCAAAACCAGTCCTAGGCTTTCTGGGCCAACCTTTCCTAGTATCAGGATTTTATTCTTCATAATTTAAACTTTGAAAGTTCATTTCATTTTGAGGAACAGATGGAGGCTCATGTGTTTACTGACATTTTTACCCATCTGTGATAACACAAGCAGGTTAGAGAATGAGTAGATTGTAAACATAATAGATTAGCAAATTTTAAATGCTTCTACAGATTCATAAATAAAATGTATCGATTCCTTTATATGTAATACTACTAAGATATAAAACCCTTATCAGTCTAACTGCAGAAAATAGTCCTATTTCAACAAACAATTCTGGAAAGAAAATTACTGGGGAAAAAAATGAGAATTGCAATCCTCCTAAACTGAGGAATAAATACATGCTCAGAGAGGATTTGGGATTACCCAAGACTCATTCTAATTCAGTGGTGCAAAAGATACCGACAGTAGCTCCTTAGAAGGAGACAGCAGACTAAATCTAGTTAAGTTTAGAAAATGATCTTGATTCTGTCCTGGCACAGCATCCAAGAGTGTATTCAGGGACAGCTGCTCTTGAGGAGACTAGAGGGAGCGAAAACAGCAGCAGAATCATTTTCACTGGGGAAAAGCAGCTTGATGCCTCCTTTGAGGCTGTTTAAGAGATGGATTGCTTCAGAGCCTCCGAATCTTGGCTCTTCCTCACCCCTCATACCTGCTTCCCACCTTCCTGTGCCAAAATGCTATTCAGCTTGGTGTCTGTGGAACAGTGGCTGAAGGAAGATTCATAATGTCATGACAGATTTTCTGTCACCAGGGAACAGCTTGAGTGTTTCTGTGGAAAAAATAAAAAACACAAAAACCAAGTAGTGCTGAGAATGCCTGAGTCCAGCTTATGCTGTGATTTTCAGATATTAGAAGTTTGAAGCCCTTGAAATCTTCCCTGATAGGGTTGTGGCTGTTTTTTGGTTTCCATATCCAAATTTGCAATTGGATATTTACACAAAGATTCATTAACTCAGGAGTCCATGGAAAACCACAGAAATAGAGAAGTATGTGAAAGGTCAAAATGGGTCTGAGATCAAAATATAATCTGCAGGCATGTTGATAGATGCTGACATTTTAAAGGCACCAAAGTGGCCTTGCAAAACCTCTGAACTTTATTCATTGTGGAATAATAAAAATTTAAATATTTAACATGCAAAAACAACAACAAAATACCCTTATTCAAATTAAACACACTGGCTATGTCTTTACCAGTAAACTAAGCAGGGCCAGGGTCTAACGTGGTTTGCAGTCAGCCTGTACAGTTAAATTCTGAGTAAGATGGCAGAGATTTGGCAAGTACCAAAGTGCGCAGTCTCAGGCAATGGCCTGTCAGAGATGCAGAAACCCACAGTTTTGTGTATGGGCTTTAATGGACTGGCTACGTGATGCGAGTCAGCCTCAGGACCACAGAACTTTCCCAGACCAATAATAAATGCAGTCTATAGTCCCAAACCAAAAGGGAAAAAATCAGGTTACTAAAATCTGTTAGCAATAGAATTTCCATCTTACATAGGTTTATTTTTTAACCATGTATAATTCCAAGTCAGTTTAAAATGTTGGTTATAACAGGAATAAATGTCTAGGACTTTTAAGAGAAAAATTGAGAGAATGTTTCATGGAAATGAGTCTGGACCACTAGTAGAGAACACTTATCAGATGGATATTCTCTCACTAGAAAAGTGGGTCAGATGTTCATTATATGAGGCAGAAACGCAAAGGAGATGCGAGTCTTGTCTAACCACTCTTCATACTTCCATAGCACATTTCTCTAGATGGCAGCTGGTTCTTTCGAAGTACCCAACTGAGGGCCTGATACTGGCAAATACTGAGCACCTGTTACGGACGAGTGAATATCTTCCATTCTTGTTGACATCCATGTTGAAAAGGCTTCCCAGCTGAGGGCCTTACAGTAGATCTGGAAACGAGCACCAATAAAACAGATGTCTGTAACATACACAGACTGGCACAGAGGTTCTCAAGCCTGTTTGGTATCTGGACAGATGTTAAATGGACTATCCCCCATCTTCCTTGACTGTGATGTGGATAAGCATAAACTAGTTTGCTCCAGGCTAATTTCACAAAATACAGTGTTCATAAACATCATGGTAGGAATTATCCTTTACAAATTCCTAAAGCTCTGTTTAACTGGAGAACTTTATAGCACCTTATGAAAAGGAAAAATGTGAATTTGGTATGAATGTTTTCAGGCATCTCTTCCCATCTGGAAACTACATCCAGTTCTGTGGAATCAAAGGAGTGACCTTAAGCAGGCTCAATTCTTTACTGTTTCCAATATTTTAATATTTGAAAATCAATAATGATATTTTTAAAAAAGCCACTACAGAAACTGAGACTAGACTCATTTATCAGAATTAACTGAGACCAGTAGGCTTACTTGCTAGTGATCTGGAGGGCTTTTTTTCATCTAGCTACCCTTTCAAGGAATACAATTTCAATTTCTTTGAACACTGCAGAACTGCCACTTTTAATTGTCTCAAATATATGAAGGGATTGCTTGCAAAATAGCTGTAGCCAGGCGTAAGGACACTGCAGATTGTCTAGTAATTAAATGTATCCATCATACAAGATGGAATATGAATGGTAATATTATTCTGAAGGAAGGAATGAAGATGACAGCCAGACTAGTGATCTGTTGGGTGACCTGACAAGAGAAATACACGCTTAAGTTGAATATTGCCTAAAGCAGAAACCAGCTCTACAGTAATGAAACAAAGCTGGAGTAACTCCATTGGAAATCATTCACAAGCAAACTTTGGCAAGCCATGGATTTCTTACCTATGCAGAAATTACATTCCACATCATAGAACAAAAAATCTCAAAACAATAGCTTAGAAAAAACTAACAGTTTCCAAAAGTTGTAATTGCTTCCGAAGTGACTATCATTATGTAAAAGCAATATAATCTCTTTAAAATAGAATCCAGCAGAAAGCATATTTTCTTACAGATTTTCAGAAAAACAAAATACAAGTGAGAAAAAAGAGCTTGTGAAAGCCAGATTGCTTTAAATCACTAGTTCTTTCCTGCACAATTACAACTTTTGCTCAATGCTACTCTAAGTTTGAGGGGGATACTGTCCTTTATTTCAAAAGTTCAAGTACAGTGCACACTGGTAGTTTCCATCTGCCTCTGAATGCCTGCGGAGCTGCAGTATCTGTAGCTAGGTAGTTTAAATCAGTCATGCAAGAACAGAGGAAGAAAACAAGTTCAGCAAAGCTGTCCATTAAAAGGGTCAATCTCCTTTCACATAACTTTTGGCCTGTGTTGACCTTGAGACCAGTTCTCTCCTTCACCCTTGAGTCATCCTGAAATGTAAATATAATTACAATTTGTTTAAGTAGTCCCTCTAAATATTCCTCAGTTGCAGTCCCTTTTTAAATACAATTGCAGCAAATGTGTTGTTTGTGGCACTAGTGGCCCCTGGAGCTCTATGTCCAGCCCAGCACTCTTTGTTACAAGAGTTCTGGGTATATGGAAGAGTCCTGCAAAGGGTCCCTAAAGTGATTAGGGGACTGGAGCACCTCTCCTGTGAGGAAAGGCTGAGACACCTACACTGTTCCACCTGGAGAAGAGAAGGCTCACAAGGTCTTATCAATATGTATAAACGCTTGAAGGGAGTGAGCAAAGAAGATGGAGTCAGTCTCTTTTAAGTGGTGCCCAGTGACAGAACCAAAAGCAAGGGGCACAAACTGTAACACAGGAGATTGCCTCTGAGCATTAGGAAACATTTTTTTAACTGTGAAGATGTCATGGCTTAGGATTGGTATTCCTCAGTTTAAGTACTTCCACTAAAAAGAAAACCACAAACCACTCCCCTTCCCCCTCCAGTGAGAGATACCAAAGGCAGAGATTATGGTTTGGGATAAGAACAAGTTACTGGAAACAGCAACGAGATAAGAAAATGAACAGTAACAGCGACAATAATAACAACAGTGTATGAAAGAGAGGGTGATGTACATGCAAAATGCTCACCAGGCCAGTACAATGAATAATGGCAGACAGACTGCTATGCCCACCACCCTTGCCGACAACTGGCAACCCATACACCTTCCCAGAAGCGAGAGTCCTTTATTTCTGTTGCCCCTGCCCCCCCAACAATGATGAGTGGTATAGAATAACAACCAAGACACACCCACTGGGCTCCAGGCACCACCTGCTCATGACTACTATGGAGAATTTAAACCTGCCATGGACAAAAGACAGGACAGAAGGTTACTGAATACTGTCACAGGTTTCCTAGAGAGACTGTGGACTCTATATCCTTGCAGATATTCAAAAGCCATCTGGACACAATCCTTAGCAGCCTTCTATAAGTTCTCTGCCTTGAGTGAGACAGGGGAATGTGGGGGTGGGGTGGAGAAGATGACCTCTAGATCTCTATCCCTTCCAGCCTCAGCCATTCTGTGGCTGTGCATTTCTGTGATTCTCTGTTCAGCTTGACAAAGGCTAAACTCACATTTTAAGTGTTTGCAAAGCAGTTCTGGATTTGAGGGTATCTTAATATCCCTTTTCACAAGGTTAGTTTTTCCACTATGAATACACTTCTGAACATTTTCTAGAAGAAAGAATGAGTCCAAAAAGAAAATGTAGGATTTTCACAAATTTGATAACTACTCTGCCAAATGTATACGGAATTCAACTTTTATGGAAAATACAGCAGGAGAACATAACTCATGGTTATAGAAAGAGATTGTTAATCTGACTGTTCCTTATGAAGAGAAAAGGTTACCAGATTTTAAATTCCATTTTCATTCATTAAATACACAGGAAAAGGAAGTGAGTGAAACACTGCTAAAATCTTTTTAAGTTTTTGCTTTACCAAGCACATCCCTCTATAAGTTACTTTAGTTCAGTATTCATATTTCAGTAAGGATGATCTACCTTCACAGTGGCATGTCGGATGCACATTAATAACCTTACATAATGATCTTATATAAACTCCAAAATCTTGGCCAAGACTTCCCATTAACAAAGAGATGATTATACTCTTAAGCAGTAGATCACTTCAGTTCAATTCTGCTTTTACTCAAGCTGAGGACTAGAACATCATAAGACTATCAAGACAGAGATAAACATCTTAACTGAGTAGACCTTAATAGCCTGAGGTGCTCCAGATATCTTAAACCTTAATTTCCACCAATCTCCTTTTTTTTATGGCTTATAGTTGAATTTGTAATGACTTTGACCAATTATGCTGAATCCAGCACAGTATAAAGAAACCATTACAATAGAAAAGCTATTGGAAATTGAACCCACTCTCCCCCACCTTCAAAGGAAGGCAGAAAGATACAATGTCAGATGAACTGAGATATTTCTAATTTTTCATGGGGAAGTTCACAGCTCTGAACATAGATGAGCTGGCCTTATCATGAGCCTTTGCACAAAAGAACTCACAGACCTTAGTCCAGGTTGTCACAAGAAAGAGAGGTCTGAACCAGTCCATCCATAATATTTTTAAGTGTATTTCTTTCTATCTACCTTTCTATCTAGCTATCCCTTCACATAGAAAGGTCTAAATGGCACTGCAAGAGCAGCACTATGGAGAAAATACAGGAAAATTGGCAGTGATTCTTTCAGTCAGCCCTGGATTGCTGCTACAGCATGAGTGTCAGAAATACGGCAGTGAACAGGCCAATATACCTGTGTGTAGGCACAGGAGGTTTGGACTACAACTCTTTATTCCCGTGCCCACATTCTTCACAGCCATACCATGAGTGCTACTCTTCTAGAAATATCAAGACTGTTTTAGGGAAGCAAGAATACTTCAAATACAAAAAACAAATGTAGTTTTTGCAGTGGTTTAGGATTTTGATGCTGTCAGGCATGCCTCTTCGTGCTTCTCTTCACAGTTGGTGGTATAAATGTGATTTAAAGGTAGAGGTGCTGTTTGCAGAACTCTGAGAAATGAGGCTCTAATAAAATAAATACTCCACCTATCATGAAGTTAATAGTTGCTGGATTTTCTGATGAGCTATTTTCTTAATAGAAAATCTCTTTGCTTTAATCAGAACGTCTATTGGAAAAAATCATCTCCTATGATACAATGCATTTTTTCTAAGATCTTAAAGTTAAGCACAACATTGCATTTAAATCTATTATTATACTAACTAGAATTACTCACAAAAGACTAGTTAGAATAATGGTAGCTAACATGAATAAAACCAAGACAGTTGATTATTTAATTTTAAAATGTAATGATATTTATTTTTAAAACCATCAAAACCAATTATGAAATTTCATTAAACTTTTCCACAAATGCTGTTTTAGTAGAAATCCAATTTAGAAGTAAATTAATTTTAACTGTCAAATCTGTGCAAAACACAAACTCAGTTCCAGTCAGCTGTATTCTCCATAAAACCCCAGTGGAAGTGCCTGTGAAACAGCTTCTTCACCTATCCCAGGTAGCAAAAATCAGACCAGAAGATATACACCTTGAGCTTCTGCTTTACCTACATGATTTATGGTACGCAGAAATGTGGTAGATGGGAGCCAGAATTCTGTCTGCATTTACTATTACTGGATCCTGAGCAGACACTAAGCTTTTCAGTTGAAAGCACGTTCATGGCACATACAAGTGCCCAGCCGTCTGTTACAGGCTGTTTCTCAGCTTTATGCTCTTCAAACAAAGAGATGAAAAAAGGGGAGGAAATAAGAGCTACACCACACTACAACATAGCAAACTGAATCAAGGGTGAAAATATCAGCAAGAAAAATTGGAAAGGAAGAAACTGTATGTTTTCCAGCCATTGGAAGTTACAAAGCATCTGTTTTTATAATTTATTTCATTTTATCTTACTTTTTGTGACCTGTGAGAAAAAAAAATAAGGCCAGTTATCATGGCAGCTTTTCTGGTTACAAGTCAGTGATGGGACCACACTGTACGCCCAGCAAAGAATTGGGAGGTTTGTGGCTCCACATTCCTTTACTCATGTAAAGTTTTGAAGTATTGGAGGGTTTTTAGCTATAATACAAAATCTCCAGGATGGTAACCTTGCAATTGCTTGCATTATTAAAAAAAATAATTGTTTGAAGTTTTTACTTATATGAGGTAAGACTTGCAGAATCAGATATCGAGTTTATAAATTCTTGCAAACACATGCTTTTTCACTCTAAAACAGCTGAGTCCAAGCTTGTTGTGATTTTTAGTTTTAAAAACAATTTGGATTACACATGCCTCTTGGACCATCTTATCTCCTAAGGCAAATGTAACTCTGGCACTCAGTAGACTTGGCACCACAGGTACCTGGACTTTTTGAAAGGAGTTTATAGTTTCAGTGGACACTGCCAAGTAGGCTGATTATAGCCTTATGGTAATTGTTGGCTTTCCCCCAACAGACTGTTTTCCTATGTCAGGCTGCTAAACACAATCTCCATCATTTACTTTTAAGCACAGAACAAATAATTTTTACTCAGAGTAGAATATAGCAATTTTTCATTTAAATTCTAACTTATTTTCAGTATAAAATTTTACATCTTACATTTCTTTACTGAATTCAGTGAAGATCTGTAAGTCATATCCTGTTAAAGAACTGGGATGGGCACAAATAAAAAAACATCTGTCACATTTTTCTGACCTTGGTCTCTTCTTTGTAACAAAAATTATCATGTTCTGCTAACTGAGTTAGGACCAGATTCTGATCAGTTTAAGTAATTCCAAAGGCTCTTGACCACCTCTTCCCTTCAAAGTCTCTCACAGACTAGCAGTGCAGTTATATGGGAATACCAAGTTTGCAATTTCTGCTGTTTCATATCTTTCTGTGGATGGATGAACTGCACATCACTTATGTTCACCTTGCAGACAGCCAGGAGCCCATGTATGACTCCACTCTAGAATTCATTTAATACTACAGATTTGACTGAAGTTTGATCTACATTTCTATGTTTTACATATACTGGTATTATTACAACATTTGTAGAGCTTCAATATGTCTCGTTAGTCTTACAAGGACATAAATTCTCTGAGGTCAGATAAAAGATGCATCCTCTTTCTCTAATACAGCCAGGGGCCTGAAGGATATACTGAAGTTTATCTGAGCCTATTAAAATGTCTAGTATGAGGCATTGCTTCTTCATAAAAATAATGATTCTAGCTCTAGCTTTCTCAAATAGTTATTCTGGATATTATTCACTTATTGTAACAAAAAGTGAATTATTTTTCTAGCTTGGATGGAAACAGGTTTTTTTACCCTCTACTCAGATTACCAAAAAAACTCAATCAAACAAAAAAAAGATATCCTTGGATAACATTGTTCATGTAACATTTCATTCTCATCGTTACCTATTTTTGTGACATTAAAAGGGAGGTAGAAGACAGTATTACTGATTAGACTCTAACTGATTCAAGATTAACATAGCTGTATTGTTCTTTATCAACAGATAAAAATAACATTTTTCATTATTATTGCTTTGCACAGTATAACAAAATCATCATTCTTCTCTGTTCGTAAACAAACACAGCCCTGACTAGTATTCACTGACATCAGGCTTAAATATTCCATCTGTCAGAAAAAAATAAGGTGTCAGAAAATAATTTGGAGTCATAAAATAAATAAGATTTCATAAAAGAAATTAAAGAGTGTCTTTTGCATTATCAAACAACATATGGGCACGGGGATCACATCTATCTCTGATGTCTACCACAGCGCACTTCAGCATGTAGGAGTGAGCTTCTGAATAGAACTGTGCAAACAATTGATTGTTCAGTGACTGGCTGTTGAATCACAGTAATTGAAGACAGTCTGGTCAGATTGAACTGCAATCAAAAATGAAAAAGATCCAAGCGTGCACTTTTTCTTCATCTAAATTGAAACCAGAAAAAGTAAGTTTCTGTTCATATAGCATGTCACTTGTAATAAAATGGAATAAAGGAATAAGAGAATCTGGAGATAGGCAAGAGCACAACCACTCTGATGAATGGAAGAGTGAGGGCATTTACCCAGCTGGTGAAAGATTTAGGGTTGTTGCCCATCTTTGTCTTGGAGTGTTCAAAACCATTTTCCTTTCACTTCAGGAAAATACGCTAATCCTGTGTTCTTGTTCTCATGTGCAGTAATTTGTTTAAAAGCTTTTCCTCTTCCAAACTATGAAAAAATATTTCCTATTTGAATCCGTTTGGTAAATTCAACTCGTGTTTGTCAGCACTTTTGGGACCAGTCATTTTACATCATTTACCAGTGGAATTTTAAAATCACAGTTGCATCTTGGGGTTTTCTGAGGGGGAGAGAGATTGTAGGGTGTTTTTTTTTAAGAAAGCTAAAAATACTGTGTTTCTTGATCTGATGATAAGAAAAATTCCTAGTAGTAGGATAGGGTGAATTGTGCCAGTGAGATACATTCTTTCAAAGGGTAGATCAGTGAAGGAAGCATATGCGAACATCTGTTATACAGAGAATCCTAACTGAATATTCATTTTCATCTGAAAACTAAATTCTGCCTTTGGATTATGTATTTACAATTGACTTAATGGGGCCTTTGGGATGGAATAAGGAAGGTTTTTGTGTTACAGTGGTGACTTGAGGGCTCATGACCCTACTGTGTGACATACACAGGTTCAGCCTAAATTGTAGTCCTTTCCTGGCAGAGCTGAGCAACTACAACCTTCATCCAAGAAGTAGAAATTAAGCGTAGATCTCCTGAATGGTCACCCAATAGCCTACCAGACTAGTTCAAAGTGTCACAGTCTGATTTCTACTTCTTATTGCCATGGTAGCGCAAAAAACACCACTTAGGCAAGAGATCTTAATAGTCACATTTTCTTCAGTGCCAGACATAATTGCAAAATACTGTGATGATATACTGCATATGATGAAGATAACTGAGAAAAAAACTGAAAAAATAGTAACTGGTGTCAGCCATGCATGAGCAGAATATTAATCTTGGCACCTGTCACAATGTCATGTGTTTCTTGCCATAGTGATAACAGTTGTTTCACTGATTCACCAGATTTAGGCTGCTGGGACATGAGAATCTGGCCCTTGGGAAGCAATTAAATATCATTTGTTTACTGGATATACAGAGAATGAAAGATCAGGTCCAAGCTCTGAATTGCTTTCAGTTTCTTAATGGCAGTAGAAAGTAAGTGCAGCAGTAGGGATACAACTTAGAAAAAAGCTAAAACCACTAGCTGGAAACACCTGGAAGAAGAGTCAGTGAGATATTCACTCTTAAATTAATTCAACTCTCTAGATGATTTTATCCAATTAGCTTGGCTTTTTTACCTTCTCATGCACTAGGGTGCTGCAATATTGATTTAGCTAAGTAATTACTCAAAAGAACAATTATTTATTTGATGAATATGAACAGCCAAACTAAAGCAGATAAAGAAATAAAGATTGGTTTTCTGCATCCCAGTAGTTCCTTCAAAACCACATCAGCTAGGAACCAGGACCAGTTTAACCTTATTTGTGGTCTTTTGTTCAATTTGCATACTTCTTTAAGTAGCCCCTGATCATGAAAATTTTTACTTATAAAGTGTGTAAAGTTGCAAAACAGAAACACGCTGACTCCAGACAGAAATTGCTTGTAATAATACTGTTGCAGCAGTTAAAGAAACTTAATGGGTTTTTAGCAGTCAGGAACCCAAGATATATTTGAAAGGTACATCAATCTCAGGCCACTGAAATACTTTTTCCCATACTTCCAGAGCAATAAAATCAGCATAAAAGTGGGCAGAACAAACCCACTAAAATATAAAACAAACATGGGCTTGTGCTTTCCATTTAAACTCTGCCTTTAGACTCTCTTTTTAAGTCATTAGTAGTTTTTTGTACTTTTATCATGGGTAATTTTCATCTCTAAATTTTAAAGCTATCTGCTGGGTGTATTCCAACTAATAAATAATAATAGCACCATAGATGTTGGTTTACATCAGATGTCTCTCTGGAACACCTCCCTTTCATTTAACTACTTTTTGATAAGGTGTATCAGCAATTTCCTCTTCTTAAAGCAGTAATTAAGTAAGGTCATTTTATTAATCTTTAGCCTGTTAGTTTTAGTCTGTTTAGTTTAACACTATACAGCATAATTCTTCTGACATAATCAGCTAGTTCCAATGATGGATTATTGTATTAAGGACATCCACTCGGATATGCAGGATGCTTTTGCTGCTGTGCACTGATTGAATTCCATACATTAGAGAAATGTGAACAGATACGGCGTTTCCAGCTGAAGATAGCAACCTAAGAAAGAGCAGTGCAGTGTTGTAATTTCAAGTTAAAAAGTAGCAATCTGTTATTGTGATCAGTTATTTAAAGGATGGTTTCAATTAGCTTTGCAGTCACAAATGTGTAAGTATTTAATTTTTTTTCTAAGAGAACATGAACCAGTTCCTTGAGTGAAAACAGAACATATCTGAATTGAATGCACTTCCATATAAAAATGATGGTTTCATTCACAGGAAAAACATATCAAAAGTAATTCATCCAGTGGAACTCTTGCCTTGACAGATGTAGATAAATAAAAGTTGAAATGTAGTGCTACTGCTTATCACTGAAAACATAACACAGAATTTAGGCCAAGATGCGTTATAAATTTAGCACAGTTTTAGATGCATTACTCAAATATGAGAAAGTGTACAACACCTCTGTCTTTAGAATCTTCCCTGTTTTGCATCTCTGACTAAATTCAGCCATCAAACTCCAGCTATTAGTGGTGAGATGAAGGAATCAGGGCCAAGTGTGTACCTTGTATTGTCACTCTGGTATGGATACCAGAAAAGTGGTACATTACTTTCCAGACCACTGTCTGAACTTTTTATTTAGACGCAGTCTTGTAGAAAATTAAAATGCATAATGCCTATCTATTACTCCTTTGGGAAAAAAAAAGTACAATGAAGTCAACATGGCTTTCTTGTCCCTTTTCCTGTTTTTCTTACAACTCACTCCTTCACTGTTCCACATTCATCAACCCATGATAGTTTTCCTGTCTAGCAGAGATTTTGCATAAGCAAAACAAACAGTACTTGATCCCAGACAACAAATTAAATTAGCAGTGTAGACTGACTGCTCTCAGATGAGTCACTTTCTCCTTCCAGTAAGACTCTGCATCCAAACCTTGCACATCTACTACTCGACAACTAAATTATCTCAGTGCAGCTTAGCTGCTGCTCATGTGATGGAGGAAGGAAAACGAGCAGCTTCATTCCCTTTTAGACAGACTTGGGTGAACACCCTGTTACATTTGAAACCTACACAAGCTGTTTCTTGCTTCCATGGTGTTACTCTTCCATGGAACCAACAGGCATTCAGTTCTCTGCACCCGGCAGAGAAGACAAATGAATGCTGTTCTACCAATGGACTGCAAAGGAGGGAAGGAGGCAGGGAGAGAGACAAGCTTTGTGCCTTCCCTGCTTCTCCCTCACCCCGACTTCGTGCTCTAGCCAGATGCAAGGTGACCCTAAGCAGCTACATGTGTGGACTTAAAGATTACAAGACAGAAGGAAAGTGGATGGTCCCTTTTTTTTCCTCCTCCTGTATACGGAACTCCTGTTGTCTTTCCTGAGTGCTCCCTCTATAGACTGACGAACAGCAGGTCAGAGGAGACGGAAAGGCTTTTTACCTGCCAACCCCAGAGTTCAGGATGTGTTGTTTCTCCTGCAGCAGTTGATGACATCCTAACACCTTAGCAGCACTGGAGCTGCATTCCTACGCTGTAACAGGGGAAGTAGGACCAAGGGCCTGAACTAAGGTCTTGGCAGGTAAGTGAAGGAGCAACCAGTACCAAAGAGCTTCGTTTGAAAGTGTACGTCTTTGTAATGTTTAAGTCTTAATATGTGCTCTGCTTTACCTGGAAGCTTAAACTTCCAGTTTTCAGAAGAGTGCTTGAAATCACCTGTTAGCTCCACCAAATGCTTGAAAAAAGTGTAGAAGAAACTCATAAATACAGAGGGCCTAGAAAGAAAGGTTATTTATGCTAAAAATGTTTCAGAGAAGGGATTTCTTTTTAGAGCTCAGCAGGAGTTACTCAGATTATTAGGGGAGGGAGAAGCTTTCTGCTACCAGCATATTTTTGTATAGCAACACTTAGGATGACTGAGAGCATCATTGTATGATGAATACTCCATATTCCAAATATGAGCTCTCTTGGGATTGGGAGGGGGATTTTTTGCTTGGTTGCTTGTTTTCTTTCAATTGAATACATGAGGAACATCTGATAAAGGGAAATTTCCATCTCCTTAGTACATTCCACTTCTAAAGCTTAATTATTGGAACCAGGTTTCCTGTATGAATAACTATGTCACTCAAAAGGTACTTTATTTCAGTAGTTATCAGGAATTGTGTTTTTGCTGGCAATACCATGTTCTGGAACATTCACAGAGAACACACACAGAGGATGGTTCTACCACTAAAGAAAATCTGATTAAAAAGATATCTGTAGAAAACTGATTCCAGTTAGCAGCTCAAAAAATGAAGAAAAAAATATTAAAAACATCCTCACATAAAGGAAGTCTTTCTTTTCCTTGCTTGTGGTAATATGAGGGTAATGGATGCCTTTCTGTTCAGAGGCCAGTAAGTTTTACTTTTTGGAATGCAAAAAAAATTTAAGTCAAAGGAAGAAATCATAAGGAGCTGCTGCCACATGCTAGGTTCTGTATCTGAGCCATCTACTGTCTCTACATCCTGGAGAGAAAAAATGGAACATTAATAAAGAATGGAAGACTAATCAGAACTGGTGGGGCACAAAAGCTGCATCAATTTCCAGTTCAGATGTTCTTACTCCCCCTACCCTTATTGTTACTGATATTCTCAATTTACTAAGTGAAATCACTCCAAAAGTTACCTGTAAGTTTTTGCCTTTCAGTGGATAAACTGTGAGCTTCTAAAAAAATAACATATGTTAATAGCAACTGTTAATTAATATTCATCAGAATGCAGGAGAAAAGTCATTATTAAAAAATTCCAAAATTTTAGGGGCAAGAGTGAAAAATGACACTTTATAAAGGTTTATATTTTAAAAGTTGGCATTACTATAGTTATTGTTTTAAATTAACTTTCTTTAGACAAAATAAAGTGTTGTACTACATTGCAGCCTCACTGTTAGGAATGAAGATAGAGGAGACAGTTCAGGAAGGACAACACATACGACCAAACTGGAGAGTATCCAAGTCATAGAAGAGTGGTAAGTTGGTCGAACTGTTGCTAGTCAATGTTTTAAATTGCCTTGAACTCATATTAAGAATTGTCTTGGGTTTTATGTTTTGGAAATGTCCTTTTAATTGCTTGTCTTCGAAAAACTCTATAGAAAAGGAAGCAAAATCTGTCCTGACAATGAAATGACAGTAGAGACATTTGAAAGTCAGGCTTATTTACAGTTTCTTATTTGTGGGGAAAAACTGTGGAGAAAAATGGGAAGTACATGGATGGTTCCATATGTGGGTCTCTGTAAGAAGCCTTTGCTACTGTGAGATCATTTTCTTCTGTTTATCCAAACAAAAAGAAAACTCAGATTTTTCACATGGCTACCATTCATAAAAGAGCTGGGACCATGGTTCCACTGCAATTAACCAAAAACATGTACCTTGAAAATTGGGTTAAACACACTGAAAGTCTGAGCTTCTATTTCTGTCTAAAGCTTGAGCCCGTATTTGTTGTGTGTAGAAATATGCTAACCTATCAGAGTTCTCTAATCCCATAAAAAGCAAATTAAAACTTTAGAGGACATGCCTGATGGTAAAAGCAACCCAAACAATTCATTGTCTTCATTGCTAATTATGTTTTTTATGAGAGGAAAATGTCATAAATTTCCCCAGAATACTGTAGGGAAGAGAGCTTCCCAACAGACAATAACAGAGCACAGGTTGCTTGTCAGCAGGTTTTTCGCACTCTCCTCAGAGAGAAGATCTTTTGCCCACAAATCTGTTTAAACTTTTTCATTCAGATTAAAATTATTTTGCAGGATAGTTTAAATTTTAAGCACTTTCTGATTTATCATTTATTACAAATAGCTTCCTATCATGCAGTCTGCCTTGCATGCAGAGTAGGGCTTGATAAATGGACTTGAAGAGAAATTATATAGACAAATGTCACTTATTGTGCATCATAATTACACAGAAAATATTAACAACAGATAGCAAAGCTCTTGCGTTGGATCTGGAAGGGGAGGATGAGCATTCAGAATTAAGTTTGAAACTGTATTTAATTGTTAAGTAATTCAGAGTATTACCTTCTCAAGCTATTCATTGGTACATTAATGGATTAGTGACACAAATTAGTCTTCTGATCACTTATACATTGCATCCACTGTTAAAAGCCACAAATAGTTTCCTGCAGGAAGTGGGAATAAGGACTTTTCCCATTTCTTCTCTTTCCAGTTTTGCCAGCAGCATCCATCACATCTCATGCCAATAGATCATCATTCAGGTCAATTGCACCAAACAAAATGAAGCTTAGCAACCCTTAGGTACAAGCACAGGGAAATATGCTAATTTAAAAGCTCTCTGAATTACTATTTTGTTGGGGCTCATTAGTATGCTTTTGGCTGCCAAGAGGCTTTTGTTTTTCTTGTTTTTCCTAAACCAAATTGTGTGGCAGCCAGAGTTTGGCCAGTCACCATCAGAATCAGGCAGGAACATCAGGTGTCATCTAAATTGCTCATGAAAGAGAGTCTATTTCCAGCTTCCTGAAATCACATCTCCTTTGTCTGCAGAGGCAGGAATTCAGCGCTGTTGTGAGATTTTGTCTTTGGGTCACATGGCTAGGAACACTAGCAGAAAGCTTGTAGAAAGCCAAGTGCATGTCTTGTAACATTAAACATGTTTAGTGGGCTATTGAGATAATGAATGCACAAGTGAAGAATAAACAAAATTCCACTGTGACCGATGAGGCTTTGTTGCTTCTAGTTTTCACTTTGGACTAAAGTGCAGTTGAATAGAGAATTTTTGGATGAATGTATGAAAACACTGTTACAAAAATAGAAGCATATTTGTAATGATATTTGCTTTTGCAGTCAAAACCCTACTGCAGATGAAATTTTGTCTTGGGCTCAGAATTTTGACAAGATGATGAAAACACCAGCTGGGAGGAACCTTTTCAGAGAGTTTCTCAGAACAGAGTATAGTGAGGAGAACCTGCTTTTCTGGCTCGCATGTGAAGATCTAAAGAAGGAACAGAACAAAAAAGTTATTGAAGAAAAAGCAAAACTTATATATGAAGATTACATTTCTATACTATCACCAAAAGAGGTAAATCTGTTACATATGCGTTTTCTGTTATTCCAGAGCAGAAATGTACTTGAATTGCCAGGATGGGGGTGTGAAAGTCTGCCTGATCTGTCAGATGAAAGTCCTAGTATGGACATTAAATCAGGAAAGGAACACATAGAAAAAGCAGAGATACGGGCACTGGGTTATTTAGCATCACTGATAGCAACACATCCAAGTTCTCTATGAGACTCAAGAAACTCCAATAAGAGAAGGCTAAGAAAGAGTTACACTTCTTCAGTAATGTTACGTGGCTGCCAGACAGAGGAAGTAAGTAATACAAATAGATTTCTGGAGAAAAGGTACCAAAATAAGGAATTTAAAACAGAATCATTACAGATTTATCTGCTGCAACAGCTGTCCGGGAAAAAATCCAAGTTTGCACTTGTTATTCCTATGTGAGAGTCCAAGAATGAAGACCACATATTTTCTGTAACGAATCATATACTATCTAGGAAATTGTATAAGATTTTCTTCTTTTGACTGAAAGAGAAATTTTGAAATTATCTTCACCCAGAGTAAAGAAAAAGGATCCCCTATCAAAGCATGTTTTGGGATACTATAAGCATTACAGAAGAGTCTTTCTTAGGTCACATCATGTACCTTTATCACCTTTGTCTTGTCTCTGTGCATTGCATTTGACTTGCTACCCAACGGCTAATTTATGTTCACTGTGGACCTTGCTTCCTGTGTTTTACTTCTGCACTGCATTCAGGTGACTTATAGCTCTATTATCTTCTCTTGTGCCATAGTATCTGCTTTTGCTTTGAAATACAACTACCAATACAGCAAGCTAACAATGAATTTTTCTTCTAAAACAATATCTCTACTACATGTATATGTGACAAATGCTCAACTGTCTTTATAAGCCAAGATCAACCAGCAGTTAAAATTCAAACACTAAGAGTTGTTTGACTCAGAGTTTAACAAAAGTACTCACAAACTGGGTGCACTAAATGTGTGCAGATCTCCTCAATCCAGTTGCTCCTGCCCATAATGGAAATCTTAGGAGGTGCACAAGAACGGTTTGCAATGCTTTGGAACAGCATGGAAGCTGAAAAGTTCTTGTTCGTCCAGGCATCCCATTCCAGATGTTACCTTTTGGCATAAGAGATGAAATATTTAGCATCACTGGTTTAGTGAAGAAGTTATTGAGCCAGAAGGTCTTAGTGTTCTAAACACGTAACCTTGTTATGCATCTGTTTAGCAAAAAAATACCTTTAGTAATTCCAACTAGTTTTGCCATCTGGTTTTAGTGAGTCACTGAAAAAATAAAATGCAAATTAATGTTCCATAATTAATTTTTTTTCATTCTATAAGTGCTGTTAACTTTTACAGTGTTCAATGGCCCAAACTCCCACCAACCTGACAAATTGAGGGGTTTTTTTATTCTATTATATTTGATACTGAATAGCCAATTAGCTGCACAAATGGTTTCTGTTGATAAAAACACATGTGCCTGTGTGTAACAGGCAGAATTGCTTAAATCTTGGTGTGTCATGTCTGTGCTGCAGAAATGCAATGGTCTGGGATTGAAATCTATTCAAATGAATTCTGAAGATGCATGGCTGAAAAACTGCCACTCAAAACTACGTGAGCACTACACTCCTGCACGCAGCCACTTGCCAATCAGTGCCACTGGTCTGTTTGTTCTTGCTGTGTCACCCAGTGTGCTTGTATAGCTACCTTAGTTAGACAGTACATTCAATCAGAAAACAGCCCAAAAAAGAAACAGGACTTTCAGATTCCTTAACTCATCTAGCTGCGGGGCTGCTGTGCCAGAACCAGGAGTGGAAGCACCAGGATGGGAAAGTGGAGAGGTTGTTCACAGCCATTGACAAAGCCCCACTCACTGCCACTCATCTCAGAGCTGGACAGGAGGCACACTTGCTGCACCCTGAGGTGCTGCCTGCAGTGCAGCAGTGAGTGCTTAGATGGAGAGAGTGCATGGGGAAGGTGTAATGAATGGTGTGCAGAGTGGTGTACTTGAGTAATATGCATAGTTTGCTAGCACAAATAGCACTTACTTGCAGTTCATCTGTATCAGTTGTACCTTGTGACTGATAACCAACTAACAGCAAATTTGGAGGAAAGAGAGCTTGCCTGCTGTGTAAGTAACATACTCCAATATGCCAACAAACCAACAATGCCAGATTCTACAGTTGGTACTGAAGATACACTGAAAATGTATATTTACTACTTTACTACTTACATTATTTACCATACTGTCCATACCATACATCACATATATAAAAGCACACAAACTGACACATTGAAACGTTTTGTTTTCCTCTTGATTGTCATCCTTCACATATCAAGGTATCTTAGTACAGTTTCCACAGTTAAACAGTCCTTCAGATGGTATGAGTATCTTTTTGTATGGCTGCAGAGTAGTAGAGTCAGATTGCAACTTGATGTAAATCACAGTAGCTTAACTGCTGTCTGCATGGCTTTCTCTACTCAATATTTTAGCCTTTTTCTTCTTAACTGAGTGAACCCTTGATGGTCCCAGTGGGCTTTCCTGCTACTGCCATTACATTTAATCCAGAAGGTATTAATTTGCTGGGGTTTAGAGCATTTTATGGATAATATGTACATTCAATCAGATTTCTAAATTATATTCTAAAATCATCTGTGCATTCATCCCAATCATAATATGTCCTTTTCTGCCTAGGGACAGGAGTTCATTACAAATGGTAAGTAAATGAGAAGCTAAAACTGAAACTTGCTAACAACTTCAATGTGGACATATGATATCCTGACAGTATAAATTATCAGATACTAAAGAGTGTTAAAAAGAAGAACAAATCTGAAACAGTTAATATTAATGGGGAGATTAACACAATAAAAATGATAAAAACCTCCAGGTGATTTGTGAGGAACAAGTCTAGTGCTTGAAAAAAATGGCAAAATATCTGTAGGGCAGATAGATGAGAATGATGAATAGAAACCTTCTAAAGGATTAGCCACAAACACTCAGAAAAAAAAAAGGCATTTCAGCTCTCTGAATGAGAGGTAATTCAACGTTCATGTCAGAAAAATAATTGTAAGAACATAACAATTATTTTTTTAAGGTAAAATAGCATATTTTGAAAAATCCAGGTGACTGCAGAGCTCAGTTTAGTTGCACTGCATTTAATCTGTTATACAACTGCATTTCATTGTACAGACCCTAAGATGGATGCAAAGACCAAGGCAAAACTGAAATAGGGTCGATGGTCTCAGTGCATTACATAGTAATTGTGTGATGGCTCTGAAAGAAGCACAGAACATCGCTTGAATAAACTGATAAATTCAGCATGTTCAATGGACCTGTGAGAAACAAAGATACATATTACAACTTTTCCAATATTGTTGTTTAATATTATTCTGTTCTCATCTTCTTCAGGTTAGTCTCGATTCCCGGGTGAGAGAAGTGATCAACAGAAACTTGTTGGACCCCAGTCCTCACATGTATGAAGATGCTCAGCTCCAGATATACACCCTAATGCACAGAGACTCTTTTCCAAGGTTTTTGAACTCTCAGATTTATAAGTCTGTTGTTGAAAATATTACAGGCTCTACTTCTGAAACTTAGATTTAATTTTCAAACAAAATACCTTGATTTTTAGGTTTTTTTTGGTGGGTGGGATGGAAGAAAAGTAGTTTAATAACATCTGGAGCTGGGTTCCTGGAGAACTACAGTTAAGCACTACTCAGGCTACTGTGAAGAAAACAAATACATATTATGATCTCTGTCTACATTTTTACCAAGGTCCTCCTTGCTCAAGATGGCGTGGGAGGGGAACAATGGATTTGCCAAAATACATTTGTTTCACACTCCTTTCACCCTACTGCAGTCAAGATTGCAATGATGTATTTGTAGTTTTATGAACAGTCTCCTTGTGTATCCTCACACTGCATGTGCAAGGTAAAACTGCTTCACTTACCAGTTAGTTGTTGCAATATTTAATCCAATAACATAAATTATATCTGTATTTAAGAACTTTTTTGTGCAATACAGTCTTATGGTACATAGAAACAATTGCAGCAAACCAGAAAGAGGCTTGCATTTTTTAACATCACTAACTGAAAAAAAGCCAATTTTTAAGGTGTAGCATTACTCAACATGCTCTACTGAGTACAATACACTGACTTTTTGAAGCCAATATTTCTGTACAGAGAAAAAGAGCTATTTATCACTGTTTATTTAAAATAAAACAAGCAGAGGGTTCCTCTGGTTGTTCACTGCCAAAACTGTGGCATTTTCATTACAGAGTTTGCAATGTCAAAAAAAAAATTTAAAAAAAATAAAAAAAGCACAAATCACTTAAAGGGATCCATATCTGGGTGACACAATCTATGCGCTGATATTGTTTAATTGTTAAAAGAAGAAAGATTTTCAATGTACATTTCAGATGTCAGATACTGTAATTGATTTATTAAAGACTGGCTATCCAGTTCTAACACTGTTGTATAATGTATGTACTTCAGCAAAAAAACAAAACAAAACAAAAAAACAACAGAAAGAGCTTGATAATTTAGTTTTTTGAATAAAGAAATTTAATAAAATATTGCCTACATGTAGCATTTTAGAGCATTTTAGAACATTTTGATGAATTGCATCTGTCCTGCAAGATTTTTTTTTTGAAAGCTAAACCCAGTAAAATATGTTTTTAAACAAAGTAATGTTTTACAAGGTGGCGGGTTAAAGAAGATTTATCTTAGCTTCTAGCCTCATTGATTTTTAATAACTCCTTGAAAACAAGGGGTTTGGAGAGTAATACTAAACCAAACTTCAAGGGCTCGTAAACCTACAGATCTTACCCAAGCAAAATGCCTACAGAAACGCAGTGGGTGTCTTTCTTGGGTAAAGAATCCTGTACTGAGCCCTTAATCAGAGCTAAGGCAGCACAGTACCCCCACCACTTGGCTGCCATGGTGTTTTTAATAGGTGTTTGCTTGGCCTTTTTATCAAAAAAATGTCCAATTTTAGGACACATTTTGATGTTTAAGAGACAATGACTTGGAACTTTAAAAAAACATCTTCTTACCTACAATACACAAGCAAAATGAGTGTTAGCATCCCTCATAAACTGCTAAAGATATACCAAGAAATGGCTCTGAATACTTGCTAAATATATATATGTACGTATGTGTATATATATGTATACATATATATATTTAATACTGATAACTATACTAAGACTTAAGAGGCAAGGTTCTTCTCACTTACATAGGACTAAACATGGCATAAGCTTGTTGCTTTTGACTGGACTGGAAGGTCTGTCAGTTGTGTCCTTGAGTGGAATCTGGCCCAAGCACAGTTAGCTCCAACCACCCAGTTGCTTCTTGCAGGCAGCCTCTGGTGTTGGCTTTGGTGGGAACTGCAGCTGCCCAGGCAGTGATACAGGAACTGGGAGGATGCAGGTCTTAGTTTGTCTTTTGGGGCTTATTTTTTTCCCTTTGTTTTACTACCTCTCATTTTCTTAATTTATTGAACATGCTTCAAATAGCAAGTTTGGGGAATTTTTTAGTCATTCTTTTTACTTGAAACCTGTGTGCTTTTTTTGGATATATATACAAACAATTTAACAAACTGTTTCTTAAACTCATTTGGTTTTGTAATTTATATAGAATTCAGGAGATGATTAAAAGGGCTATTCTCTATTCCCTATGCAAATATTTTAACTGTTGTAGTGTTTGACAAAATGGGATCTGAAAAAAAAATCTGCAAAGTGGAAAACAAATCTGTTTACAGTGGCGTTGCTGACTATCCTACCGTATTCAGCACTTTTAAATATTGTTATTTATGAAAATGTAGTTTGAAATGCAAGACAAAATATTTATAAATGTTTCTTTTAATAAATACCTGTTTTGTCTGAAAATGTTACCGTGTTACAACTTTATTCATGTTGGTTAGTTATTTACCATTATGAATAAAAAATTCAATTATTATACTGATAGAATAACAGCTATGATGTTTACAAATCTTGAGGGGGGAAAATTCAGTGAGAAAGCACTGCCTCCTTCTACTGTGAAATACTGAATTTTTCTGGCTTTTTTCTTACTTGGAATTTAACTATGGTCCTACATATGTCTAGTATCATTTGATTACATTTATATTTACTGTGGTACTAAACATATGCAGCATCATATATGTATATATTTACATAGTGTAATTTCAAGTTGTTGGTGTTTGAGGCACAAAACATTTAGTCTACACATTAAACAATGTATAAGAGACAAAACTGCATGCATAAGTCTTTACAAATGTAGACTTGAATATTCTTAATGTTACTATTTGATGGTGACCTGCTAGTCATTAGCTATCTTTATAAGATATTTCACAGAGGTAAAAGTTCTTGTCAACACAGACAAGTCATCCTTTCAAGACAATTTTAAAGCTAGATGTGCAGGCCCTAAAATATTACCTTGATTTCTAACATAAGATTCCAAAATCTGTATTTGGAAGGTGTGACATCATTTTGAAAAATATTACACCAATCTTCAGTGTAATACTGCAATGAAATCACGTTCAAAATTTATTGTCTGAAATCCTCTGTTTGGAGGGATTTAAAAATTGAACATAGCATGTGAAGTTTCTTTCTTGGAGCAAATGCTCATATTAAAATGTTTAATATGCATTTCATTTAACAGTTTGGGTTTCCCAAATTTTTTTAATGACAAAAATGGATGTTGTCCAAATGGACAATAAGTCATGCTGTAACATGATTTCATTGCCTCTCATGCAGTTCTTTGACCACAAATTGTAAAACAGTCAAGTTATTTAACTGATTTACTGTGCATGCAGTGTACAATACACTTTGAAAAACTGCCTAAATACACTTATTCTATAGTCTGGAATAAAATAAGTATGTATTTAACTTGTATTTCAGTTTTTCATGAGAATATATATAGCAAAGACACTACAGAAAATGAGTTATATTTGTATCACTTTTGTCCAGCATTTAGTATTTCTTTGAAATAGAGCCTAATGCCAAATAGCCACAAATAAGCAGAGAACTTGTGTACACTCCTGACCTTTAGTTTTCAAGAAATTGAGTCTATATTGTGATACGTATGTTCAACTTAGCTGTTTACAGACCACTGTCACATACCTGAGCTGAAAGTAGTTTGCAGTACCCAGGATGAAGCAAGACCCACATTTGAACACACGAGTATTCAAATGAGACTAAAGGCACATATGGCGGATATGGTGTTGAAGGCATGAAAGACAGGTCAGTGATTAACCAGCTGAGTCCAGGTGCCATAGAAATGTGGCCATAGCACTTCCAGGTCCACAGCCTGCCCACACCTCACTTGAATACTTGTGGAATCCACACAGTCCATTTGCAGGACAACAGAGAGGGGACACAAACCAGACTTAAGCAGTAATAGCTCTATTTTAAGTTAAAAGCATGATAAAATGTCTGCGAAGCTGTGGTCTAAACTGAGCGAATAAAAGGAGATCTACATTCTACCTTAAAAAGCCAGGGTTTAAGCTGTGACTCGATGCCCAGCTTGCTTCCCTAGGCAGCAAATTCAATCACAAAGAGCACCTGTCTGTGGAATCAATATCTAAAAAGAAATGGGGGGCTTTTTCAGTAAGTGCAGCTTGCTGGACTGACGAAGGCATGAGTCTGCTCAGGAACATGCAGCTTCTGTATGCAGGAAGTGCTTGCAAAAGCCATTTAGCTTACGTATTCCACAATGCCAATTCAAAAGCAATCAAAGCTGATACAAGAAAGTCTCTAATTTCAGCAACTCTCTACACCACAAGGAGCAAAGCTCACACCTCTGCAATATCTGCAAGCCTCCTGCTGGCATCATTAACCCAGCCAACAGAGCCTTAACAGTCCTTATCAAATCCAATAAAGCAAAAAATGAAGGTTGCACAGACAGGCAGCTGCAATGTCTGCTCCAAGTTGACTTGACCGTTGTCTTACTACCAACTTCAAAAAAGGGTTTTTCTCAGCCCATAATGCTGTTGGTTTTGGAGAGACTGAAGAGTAGCACTGTAGAACATTCTGATACCTGGATGCAGTGACAAAAGTCCAGTCCTGTTCACGGATACCCTGACTACATTTGCAAAGACAAAATGTCAGCCGTGTTCACATATGCCCTGAATATTTCTGCCAGCACTAGAAATGATGTTTATGGGATGAGAGAACAAAGCAATAATGGTGCCAAAATCATCTGATAAAAACCTGGCAGAAACACTGTTTGCATATTACTTTAACATTACACCAAAATCCAGATTTTGCCCCTTCCTTTACCCACAAACTCACTTTGTGGCAATCCATCCTTCAATTTAAAACGGATATGATTCAAAGGTTGACCATTACCTTTTTTTTTCTTTCTGAAAGCTTTACATTAAATCATCCCTTAATTTAAATTTCCTGAGTTTTCCATACTTCTCTTCACAAGCATGGTTTACACAGTAGTTAGATTCTCATTCACTGGTACAAGAAACCAACGTATTTGGTCTATTAAATGCATAAATTTGGCCATTTTTCCTTTACCATTCTGAAAGAATTCTTCAAAGAGCTTCATGGTCAGGCAGAAGTCAGTGCAAAGGAAGCTTTCAATGGGTGAGATCTCATAAGCAGTGCTGTTCATCAGCACCAGACTAGTCACACAGACTGTACATTCTCCACAAGGTTTTTGAGTGTGATTTTTACTTATAAAGTATTGCTACAGTGTATTTCACTAATAAACCTTATCCAAAAGGGTGCATTTACAATCATAGGAAAATGTTTTCATCTAACCATTCATTTCAATGTTTAATATTCTGAATATCAAATTCTCACGTTGGCTGTACTGCTTTTGGATTTCCATCATGGAACAAAAATTTCTGAGTTTTTATTTCTGACTACCAAAACTGCTTAGGTATGCAAGCATTACTCTTGATATAACATTAATGAGAATAACAACTTACTAATGTATAGCATGGAAGTTACTGTTACTCCACCAGTGTAATTTAGTTGTAAGGTGTAATTTCCTAGTTCTGTTAAGACATGAACAAAGGCAGAAGAAAGGCAAGGACGCAACTCTGATTCCTCCAATTACTGTAATATAAAATGCTGCCTAATGAAGTGTTATGGATAGTTGCACATTTCTATAATAAAGTATATTCTTCAAGCCATTTTGAGTTTAGCCAAGAATCTTATTATCTAAAACAAAGTTACTATGCTATTCAGAAGGAATTTGCCCACATCATTCCACAGCACTCATTACATCAGTTACTAAATGACTGCATCCTTGCTGCCCTCCCGAGGTGAAGATACTTCGAATTGCCCCCTTTTCTATCTTTGACAATACATTTCTTTTCCACTGAGCACTGAATTTTACACCTGCTGTCACTATGGGGAGATTCTTCTGCAAGCATTTGCATGTTCCTCCTCACGGTACTTCATTCTGAAGATTTCTCCTGGAGGGACAGGAGAAGGTCTGTAAGAGTAACCTGGATATTCAAAGCCACAGCTCAGGCTTCCCACCAACCTGCCCTTCACCTATGCAGCCTTGCAGGTCGCACTAAACCTCCCCGGTAAAAACCTCAGCACTCTCGCTGCTCTTGCCCACGAGCCCTGCTTCAAAACTGGGGTATGGAAGATTTTGCGGGCTTTGAGGCTTTTTGGAGTTTGGTTGGTTGGTTGGTTGGTTGGTTTTGGGTCAGTGACCGAAATTCCCCTCAGTGTCCTCCCGAGGCCTGCAGGGGGTGCACAGGCCGCAGCACCTTCACGGCCGGGCACCGCCCCCTGCCCCGCCCCGCCCGCGCTGGCCAATCAGAACGCGCTCGCCGGGACGAGCCGAACGGCTTCGGCCGATTCCGCCACCGCAGCCGCGATAATTCCCGACCACTCCCGAAGCGCACGCCAAGCCTCTTCGGCAGGTTCCGGAAACCCGGAAGGGAGGCAGCCGATCGCCTTCGGGTGTCCCCGGCGCCGCTGTGACGCCCTGGCGAAAGGAGAGCGCCCGCGCTCCCGCCCCGGCCGGACATGCGGCTGCTCTGGCGAGCTCTCCTCGCGGCGCGGGGCTGCGAGGCCGCGGCGCTGCGCCCTCGGAGCCTCCGGGCAGCGCCGGCCGGGAGCAGCGCGGCGGGGAGGTGCCTTCTGCAGCCGCGCCGCGGGCTGAGCGCCCGGCCCGGCCTGGACGAGCTGTTCTCCGCCCCGTCGCTGCGGCGGCTGCTGGAGGCGCGGGCCGAGGGCGGGGCGGCGCCGCAGCTGGCGGCGCGCGTGCAGGAGCTGCGCCACAAGGAGCGGGAGCTGCGCGACACGCGCGAGCTGGCGCGGCAAGGTGCGGGGCGGGCGCGGGCACGTGCGGGCGCGATGGCAGGAGCGGCCTCCAGGGGGCGGGGCGATTTGCATGTGCCGACGCGATTGGACGAGCGCCCCGAGGGGGCGGGGCGGAGGCGGGCGCGTGGCCCCGCGCACCTGTGGTGGTGGGGCATGCGCGCGCGGCGGAGCGGGGTGTGCCGCAGGCGGCACCTCGGGAGGAGATGGTGACACACCTGTCACCTCGGGGGACCTGGCGCGGTCTCCTCGGGCCTTCCGGAAGTAAGGAAACCGCCTGAGCAGAGGTTAAGGGTACGGGTGAGTGGGAAAGCACATCCGCCGGCGTGGGAGCTGCTGATAGTGTAAGGAAAAGCAACGTGATGGCAACTGTTTCACATGGAATCATAGAATTTTCTGAATTGGGAGGGACTCGCGAGGATCTTTGAGTCCAACTCTTAAAGTGAATGGCACATACGGGGATCAAACCCATAACCTGGGTGTTGCTAGCACCATGCTCTAACCAACTAAAATTAAGATAATTAATCGAGATAGAAAAGTTTTATAGTTGGGGAGATTTTTAATCAATTTTGCTCTTGCTGCCGAGGCAGCCCAGCCTGCCTGTCTCTATTTTGGCAGTCACAGACATCAGCATCTGTTTGTGCTGCCTCCACACTGTGTTGACTTTGTATTGTGTCAGTAACAGCAGAATCAAACTTCATTTTGATAGCAGTTAGAAAACCCAAAAGGCAGAAAAGGAGTACTTCAAGGTCAATAAACATTCACTGGATGGTGAAATATTCCCTAGATGATTTAATACTTGCTACTAAATACCAGTCAATCAAAAGTGCCAACTGTAGGCAGCTTTTCTGACTCATGACGATGGCAAACACTGTCCAAATACAGTCACTCCTTTTTGGTATTTTCACTGTTCAATCTCTTACACCTCAGTTTAAAAAGGGGAAATGATTCCAGTTAGAGTTTAGGTATCTCCACAGATGGAAACTCAAAACCACTCCAGGCAACCTATGCCACTGTTCAACCACTGGTAAGCAATTGTTCTTTTTTTTTTTTTCAGTTGTGCTGGGTTTTGTTTGTTTTGGGTTTTGATGCTTAAGTGGAACTTCTTGTATTTCAGGTTTTTCCCCTGTCTTAGACCTGCACAGAAATAGAAAACACCTAATATCTACTGTACATCTTCATTACAGATCACATTAGTAATTTGATTTTCTGACAGGTTTAGTGTATTGGGGAAGAGGGACAAGTTGTGTGGTAGTTTGTTTTTAGGAGTATTTTTTGTAGAGTAAGCTCTTCGTGTGGTTATTTTTCAGAATGTTTTCTCAGACTGACTCTGATATAAGACTGAGGATTAACCATACTGAAATATTTCAGATGAGAATGAAGATTTACGGAAGCTTGCAGAAATGGAAATTGCCTCCTGTGAAGAAGAGATAGCTGAACTGAAACAACAGGTGAGATCCCCTTGTCATTTTTCACAAAGCCTAATTTTCTTCTCAGGAGCATTAGAACTAGATCATATTTAAGGTGTCTTCCAACGCAAACCATCCTATGATTCTCATCAACATGTATATGATAAACTCTTCCTCCCCTTCTTGCTAGTTATACTCCTCAAGTAGTGTCTGTTGTCTGAGGAAAATGAAAAAAGCAGATGCTATAGAAACAGCCTGTAAGCAAGTGCTTATTTGTACTTGAATATGTTTTAAATCAATACGTCTTTTTAAGTTGGCGCTATAGTTTATCTTGTCTGGGTGTACCTTGAGTTCTTTATCCCTTGGAAACATGAAACTTACATAGTATCACTTGTACTAGTGGTCTTGGAGAAAATATTTTAATACTACTTAACTAGTTTAGTTGCCCACCTAATATGGAATTTACAGAGTATCTGTTCTATTTAACAAAAAGATAATGATCTTCACATAAAAAACCCTGTTCAACTTAATGTTACTGATGAAGTAGAGGCTGGTATGGTCACATTCCTTATTTCTCTGACAACAATACAACAGTCACTTTGTAAATATTGTTGTAAATATTTATGATTTTGCCAGAGGAAGTCATTATTTATGGAAAGAAACATCACATAATGCTGGTAAAGGAAGACAATTGAAAGCATTTGCAAAGCATCCGCGTTTTTGATCCAGGATGCAAAATTGTGATGCGGTTTTTTGGTTCTGGTGTATCTTTCTTCTACAGATCAGACTTTTCCTTTTTAAATAAATAAATGAATAATAAGTTTAAATTGTTGAAGGATTCTCTTCCTGAACATCCATACCTTGTTAGCTCTGCAGCTGAGATGGGGTTAAAAGGGAATCTGATGGGAAGGGAGATGCTCGGTTGTCTTGTATCATTCAGGGTCCAAATGTCCTCACAGTGCTCCTGATGGGTGAAAACTTCTGTGAAGTTTTGTGGGTAAAGAGAGAGACCAGTGTAGTTCCTGTAACTGAGCAGACACAGGGAGCCTTCCTGCAATGCATCATCACCCCCATCACCTCTTGCTGGCTGCTGCTTCCTCACTTACAGGAGGCATGAGAGGCCCATTCTGAGGGCGACCCAGGGGTCAGTGCAGAGAACACAGCCTAGATCAGTTACTGACTTGTCTAGTGTTATATACTGTCTCAGTTGTGGATAACAGTGTCAGAGAGGAGTCATAGCTGGGTGTTTTTGTATTTACAGATAGTGTTGCTTTTGATTCCTTCAGAAGAAACAGATGAGAGTGATCTTGTCATGGAAGTAACTGCTGGAGTTGGAGGGCAGGAAGCCATGCTGTTCACTTCGGAGATATTTGATATGTATCAACGATATGCTGCCTATAAAAAATGGAAATTTGAAGTATTAGAATACTTTCCCAGTGAAATAGGTCAGTAATGAAAATACTGTAACTTCCTAATATAAGTTGAAACAGTCATTCATATGACACGTTTAATTTCATAACTACAGGAAGCTAATTTGCACTCTTAATTTTAGAAGTGGAAGACTGTTTGAATGTCTGAGTACAATCTTCCTCAGCTTCTGTATTTGAGAATGGAGTTCCATTTCAGGAGTACTATTCAAATACTAGAATGCTAAAAGGAAAACTCATCTTTCAGTAGTTTCCTTCCTGTGTTTTGAAACTACTGAAAGGCAAGTGCTTGGCAGAAAGAAATTTGGAAAGCGATGCAAATATGTAGTTTTAGGTTTGTTTTTTGTTGTGTTTTTCTTTTTTTTTTAGAAATATAAGTTACATATACTTTTTATTGGGCTACACTCTTCTACTTAGTTAACATTTTAGTGTTTATTGAACAGTTTGGTGGCAGATTGAAAGTCTGTTTATTATTTTGGATATGTTGGCAGAGAGGAATCAGTTTTATTAAAACAATTCTTGAAGTTTAAAACATCTTGAATTTATTTGAAATAAGATCTGATGTTTAATACAAGGAAGTGGGATGTTTGGATATACTCATCAGTAATAGGTAATGGATGAGCAAGGTGAGAGCATTGTTGAGGCTTTGAGAGGAGAGATAAGAGATCTAATTGTTTTTGAAAGCCTTCCACTAAAATTTCACAACTTGATGCCGGTAAAAGATGTTCCTCCTTTCTCCCTTCTTCCCTCTGCCTGTCTGAGCAGTCCTATCTATTTTTTTTTCTGTCTGTTTTGAAGTCCTTCCATTTAAACTGGCAAAAACATTTAGTTTTATGACTGGGATATTTTCTTGCCTAGTCAATGTGTTAAGCCAGTTCTCCTGAGCCTTGAAGCCAGCTTTGGGTAAGTGGCAACATGGGGCTGAATGCAAGAAGGTGGAAAACCTGGATCTTTTGGTGATGATGAACTGTGAAGTTGGTTCAGGGCATCTCGTGGAATGATGTCTTTGAAGAGGTGGGAATTAGCTGAATTACACAAGAAGCTGAGGCAGTGGCATGTTAGTTAATTTTAACTTAATCCAGATAGTGTGTAAAGTTATTTCACAAAGCTCAGCTTGCTGTCTCTGCATTGTTCCTGATGACTTTGCATTGACACTTCTGATTGTGCATCTTCCTAGAGTCTCATCACCAAGTCAATCCACCCAAAACATAGCACACAAAAATTGTCCAATTAGTTTTCAGTTAGTGCAGCACAAGAGAAGAGGAGAAATGCTCGCAGGGGTGCTGAAGACAGAGTTGTGTGATTGCTGGTGGTGGCAGTGAGGAAACCACAACTGCCTTCCAGCAGCAAGAGGTTCAGCAAGCTGAAGCGCACTGTGGAACAGCAATCCAAGATATGCCCTGCTATGCCCAGCCATGGCAGGGCTTTTCGGTTTTGATTGACAGATTACTAGCCACCTTGCTCAGCAGCATAGATTTGCTAAATCTCTGTGTTAACACATCTACAGCCTTGCAGTACCCATGCAGTTGTGAGCAAAGCTGGCACATTTTGCTTATTTGGATATTACTGTGGAGGTAATTCATATGTCCTAGCGAGTATGGATCAGTAGATGGGCACTTGTGCAGCTTACTGCTCCTAGCTCAGATTGATTGTGAAATTTCACCTGTATTCATACTTTCATCAACTTTTTTTTTCTTTTGTGAAATTTGGAAGGAGAACTGAGAAAAACTAGGATGTTAGGGTATGCAATCTGTCAGAAAAATTCTAATATTTTTCAGTCAACATTTAATATTATTGCAGAGAGATTTTTAACAAGTTCTGAGAAATGTGAAGCATCTTCTAATGCTTCTTCTGTTCACCTATGCCATATTTTGGACTCAGTGATATTTTCAAGTATCTTGAACCCTTTCTGTTTCAACCGTGTAGATATTCACAGCAAATAAATATCCACAACTGTCCCAGTTGAACTCATGTCAGTGAGCTGCTTTTCCCTTGTAATAAGTGTCATTCTGTATCCTTAAGGGTCAAAAATTGGACTACATGGAAGAAATGCAATTGGATGTCACAATCTAGGAACTTGAAAATCTAGTTGCAGGATTGATTTATTGTCTGTATTCACATTTCAAAAAAGGGAGGCCCTTGTCTATACTTTTCAGGTATGCAGATACAATTTAAGTTACTATGGATTTCACTTACACTTCTGGATCCTCAAAATCTTTATTGGAGTTTGATTTTAAAAATGTTATATCTGTAAAATCTTCTGATAACTTTCACCTTTTTTCAGTATCAGCATATGCTTCTAGAGTGGCTGCTGACAATTCAATTAATATACATTTTTTTTATTTTATGACACTTGAATTCAGTATTGTCTTTTATCTAGATGTGTTACTATTAATAATTTTTTTGTATGGTCAAGAGGTCATTTGCCAAGTAAACTCAGTTCAAGAAGATTCATATTACAGTGCATGTTGTTGCTGTGAAAGAGCAAAGTCATGTTCATCTAGTCATGACCAGGCAAAGGCTTTGCCAGGAGCTGAGCCAGTTCAGCCTTGAAAGCTGATGGAAATCTGTTTTTAGAGGTTAAATGGATGTAAACAGAAAGAGGAGAGGTTCTGGGTCTTCTTTTCTTCATGTATAAGGTGGAGAGAAGTGTTGCACTTTCCACTGAGAGAATACTTGGATCAAGTAAACCCCAGTAGTCACATACACTTTACCTTCAGAGCACAGTCAGCTTATCCAAGGGTTGTCTTACCTTCTAGCCAGCTGCCAGATGTATGTTTCTTCTCTTTCAGCTCTAGCAATTTTGAATCACCAGTGCTGATTGGATCAGTCCACTGATTTGGCTTAAAAACCCTGTTACAGCGTAGTTCAAGTCAGATCTGATTCAGCTTGCAGTCCTGTGATTGGAAGAGAAAGGAAGTTGGGCTTGGCTACCCTTTTGGTGAAAGCTCAATCCTTGGACAAGGAGCCCACGCCCTCATAGGCATTCTCAATAATGCCTTAAATGGGAAATTGCATATATTAACCTAATATGTATCTACCCGTATTTACTCCTTGAAAAGGCTAGGTTTTTAATGTCTATATGTTTATCTTAAAAGCTTATGTTTTGCTGAGGGCTTACCTGTGCACTGAAATTCATGTTTAGGAAGGTAGGATATATATTTTGGGAAAAATAAAGGCAGCCCTAGCTTATGTCAGTCTCTTATGTATTTTCTGATTTTGCATGCCCACATATTATAAAAAAGAGATGCTCGAAATAAAGTAGGGGCACTGTACATGGCACTGCCAATGAAAGGCATGTTTGAACCCTCAGGTTCAAATTGTCTGTGCTGCTCTGAGTAAAAGTGGAGCAAAGGGTGCTGGTGACACTAGGCTGTTGCACTCCATCCACATTCCATTTTTATCAATTGCATGAGCAAGAGCAAGGTCTTATATTAAAATGTCAAAATCCCTCTTTTGAAAGCTCCTGAACTTGACTGAAATCTGAATGTGAGCATGTGTGAACAAGATGAATGTTAAATAAAGCTGCAATTTAAAATTGGTTTCAGTCTACTATTAAATGACTTTATTGACCTACCCCAAGGGATACCACTGTGCAAAAATAGCACATTGAGAATTTAGTGCACGTGTTAAGTAACAAACCCACGTGTCATTATTTATCCACCACCTCTCATCCTGTAGTGGCAGGCAGACACACAGATGTGGGACTTTGTCTCAATCTGGGTATAAAATGCCACATAAAAAATGAGTGCAAACTCACATCCTTGTTGTGTGCAGATCAGATTTTATGATAGAGTGGGACATTTTATATGAAAGAAACAAGCACAAGAGGTAACTATATTTGACAGGCCTATGATATATCTGCCAGGGTAAATAGTTTGTTGAAATTTTGATTTGGCTTCATTTTGTGTTAAATCCATATTGGTATTGGTTGATTCAAAGTAGTATGACCTAAATACCTGTCATTTAAACCAGTTTCTTGATCTTCTTATGCTAAGCACTGCAGTGCCACAGGAACACTGTTACCTCTACAAACTTAAACGCTCCTGAATGTGTCACAGATGTGGCCACAGCTCAAATAGACAGACTATAGTCATGGTATATATATTAATGCCAGGAGAAGCAAGAGAGAAAAGATAGAACATTAGATTTTGCAAGGAACTGTTTATCACATAATTAATACTTGTCGGCAGTGCTGTAACCTTGTAGACAGTCACATTATTTTTACTCCTGACATAACCTGGCTTCTTCCTGAAATCCAGAGGTTTTTGTGATTTTTTTAGTACTTGCTTTCATATATAAAATAGTGAGTAAGATTTATTACCCAACTACATTAATTATTTTAGGTTACATAAGATTATTTTACAGTAAAGAAGAACACTTTTATTTATTCCAATAGTGTTTGCATAGCAGTAGGATTTCACACTACCTGTTAGAATTAAACTTCCTCATCTAAACTAAAAATTTTGACAGATGTAATTTGTTAGACTACATGCTTTATCATCACATTTATTCTAAACATGACAGAATTGATAGTAGGTAATGGCTATAAATTACATCAGTGAAGCACTAGGTATGTTGAATCAAAGTGGTGCAGTTTTATACAAGGAGAAAAGAAGGATAAAAATTACATGAAATAGGAAGAGGCAGTTTAGGCTATTTTTCACAAACATTACTGTAAAAAAAATACATTTTAGTAAAGTTATGAGGGAATCTTAAATTTCTGTAGAATAAAAACATTTGCAAACCTTGTCCATAGAGATGGAAAACTTGACCTGCATTCTGGCTGATGATTTTTTTCCTGTGGTACGGGCATTTTCAAATTCTCTGTTGTCTTCATTTTCCTTTTATAGAAAGCTGCTGTCTTGTCCCTGTGGTTGAGTTCCTTAGTCTGAGAGATAGCCTATAGCAGTATTGCTGAGAAGTATGTACCTCTTCTTCTTAGCTGTGGTTTTGTAAGACTTAAACAGCAATACTCTTTCTAAGCCACCTATCTCTTCTTCAGTCATTCCCTTGGTACACCACCCACTGTGCTGAGAATGGGATTTGGGAATTAAGCTGCATTAGAAACCAATGGGTGACAAATTCTATTCGTTTATAGTGCCATCATTTCTCATATCCTTCAATTATACTGCATACTAGCAAACAAGGAAGAGCAAGAATGTCATAAACTAGTAAAGCTCTAAACTCTGTCATGAAACCATTATTGCATTGGGCTTTACTTCCAAGTTCCAAGCTGTTCAATGCTTGTAGTACATTGCTGTCAAGTGTTTTGCTGGAGATATCAGTAAGAGGTGTAGGAGTTGGTGTTTTACTCACTCCAAGGAAGCAAAGATTAAAATTAAATAAAAAAGCAAGAACACATGGGTAGGATGCAGGGAGGAGAATGGATAATAAGAGTATGAGTAAAATCCATCCTAGTTACAAAGAGCTGGGTTTTTTTTCCCATTGAATGATAAGGTTCTGAACTAACAACAAAAAGATTGATGTTTCCCAAAGCAACTTTCAAAATTAGATCTTTATGTAAACTTGCTACTGGTGTTTGAGATTGTGTTCGGATATGTATGTAGATTGTTGTAGTTTGGGATTATTATGTAAATTCTCTCCCCTGCCACTAACTGCCCATGCCAGCAGTTAACAAAAAGAAGTAGTTAACTGTTGATCACTTGGGTGGGGGCAGGTTTGTCTCTTTTGGTTTTGGGGACATTATTCCATTCTTAGCTCGGCAGAACGCGGGAGCGGTGGCTGCCGAGGAGGGAAGCTGCTCTGCTGGCTTCTGCTGGGGCTTCTGGCTGAGACGCTGTTTTTCTCCTCGCCGCGGCTGTTTCTCCTGGTTCCTGCATCTGGGATCCCGGCCTCTGTTCCCGCCTCACCACCGCCTGCACCGTCATGGCCTGCCCGCCCCGGGCTGGGGCAGTGACCCAGGAGAGAGAGAGGTTTGCAGCTGCTTTTGCAGGACACGTGGTGGTTCCCCACTTTCAGCTTTCTTTTTCCTTCATCTGGGACAAGAGACGCAGAGTTCATAAGAGCTCACCACTCGTCTGTCTCGCTGGAGAGGGACTGGGAACTACTGGGAACTCACTCCGCAGCCAGCCGGACTGTGACATTTGACACTGCTTAAGTATAACTTTCCTCCCGGAGGAAAACCTGCTGGGTTTTGGTTTTGGTTTTTTTTTTCTCTTGTGGTGTTGGGGAAGCGGTTTGCACTAGTCTGTTTATATATTGCAGTTAAGAACAGTTATCCTTCTTGTATTAAATTCCTTTTTTTCTTAAATTTTATAAAGAGTGGCGTGATTATTATGGAGAAGGCCCCCTCCCTCGCTTGTGGGTAAACATTTTGGGGTTTTTTTCCCCTCAAACCAAGACATACATTGTTCTTAGACAATCTTTTTATATATATAAAAAATTAAATTGGACTCTATAAAAAAATGTGACAGTCTTTTACTTGAGATAGTGTGTGAGTATGTATGTATGGCTTTAAGATTTCTCTTGCATGTTTAGTGTAATATTGCCGAAGTGTTTAAATGGAAAATGCATAATTTTAAGAAACAAGAGACAATGATGTGTAAAGACACTGTTTGAAGTATAACGGTGTAGTACCAACAGTTCTTCTTACAGGTTTACAATTGTTTTTCTTCTGTATTAAAGGTGGCCTAAGGCATGCAGTAGCCAGTATAGCAGGTTTTGAGGCTTACAAATACATGAAGTTTGAAGGAGGAGTCCATCGTGTTCAGCGGGTACCAAAGACAGAAAAACAAGGACGCATTCACACCAGCACAATGACTGTTGCAATATTACCCCAACCCACTGAGGTAATATTTCTTTTAGTATAACAGACTTTACCATGAGCAGTGTTTGATATCCAAGTGTTTTGTCTCTCTTTTTATTCTCACTTGATGACTTTTTAAAAAATCTTAATTTTAAACTAGGATATATTCATTAGTTTATTTTTTATGAAAGGGGTGAAATAAAGTTTCTGTCTTTCCTCATAATCCTAATCCCAAAGAATTCACTGATAGCTTACTTAACTGTAACTTGAAAATTCACTGTTACTGTGTCTTGCATGTTTTGGGGAAAACTGCATTTTCTACTAAGTGACAAGAAACTGAGTTATTTTACAAGGCTCACAGATATTTCTATTAGCACCTCCTCTTTTCTGTTTTTATAGTGTATTAACTTGCCCCTTCTGAACTGTGTGGGTGACAATTCAGTATCACTTTATTTGCTTCATTAAAAGCAACTCATGTTGAACCAGCAGATTGTCAAAGATGTTACTCCTTCCTGTACCCTCTTGAAGTTTTCTTGCTCCTTCCTCACAGAGGCTACTGCTCCATTCCAGAGCCAGAAAAGGGACTATCTTCCATTTTATCTAAAAGCCATCTGGTGAAGTTCAAGTCTTGGTTAACTCTCCTGAAAGAGGGTGCAGGGCTTTCAGAAGAGGAGGAAAATAGTGCTAAGGAATGGTTATGTGTTAAGCTACTATTTGTCTGATTTCCTGGATTCCATCATGTTGCAGTCCAGTCATACTATGAAGATTCATTAATATAAGTGGATATGAGCAACAACTCAAACTTTTAAAAGTTTGATCTTGCATGAATGTGCCTTATAAAATAAACTGACTGTGCATATTTGATACTTGTCCGGAAAGAAACAACATAAATATGTTCATTTTTGCTTTTCTTTTTTCCCTTTTTCTGTCTCTCATAACAGATGAGGCTGCAAATTAACCCAAAAGATCTACGGATAGAAACAAAGCGAGCTAGTGGAGCTGGAGGCCAGCATGTCAATACCACAGATAGCGCTGTACGAATAGTTCATATTCCAACAGGTGCTTCATTTTTTCCTTTGTACAAAACCAACATTGCAAAACTGCTGTCAGAATAAAGGTTTTATTTTCAAACCTGGATAACAGTAGACTAGAGTTTTTACGTAATTTTCATGTCTGTTAATAGTACTCACCATTCTGTTCCCACTCCAGTATTTAATAGTAAAGGCCACTGGCTTCAGTAGGTAAACTATGCATTTGCCATTAAACATGAAAGTCTAAGAGCATCCAGATCAGTTTCTATCAAAAAGTTATATTTAAGCTTACAAATAATGAAAATGACACTGAGTAATGGAGTAGGTTGAAATCTGATAATTTGCCATTTCTTGACTAGTCTCCAAAAGAAAGATTGCTCTATTTCCATATTAAAATGTTGCTTTCAATTGCAGAGTCTACTCAGGATGCCAGCTTCCATTTGTCTGCTGGCTCCTTTCCCACAGATGACACACATAATTAGGAGGCCCATCCCTCTGGCTCAGATTAGGAAACATAGGAGGGATAAGATACACCACCTAACTCCACCTGATTCTAGCTACCTTTTTTTTTATTGGCATTCCTAATCATTTTATTTCCCTTTGAGCAATCTACAACAGCTGCCTTGACTTTCATGGCATTTTAACTTTTCCTCTTCTCTACTACAAACATTACTCAGGCTTTAAAGCCTCAGGGTAATCCTGAGTGCTCTTTATCTTCACATACGCAGATTTTTGCCACCCATTTCTTTGTATTTGTTTAAGACATTTATCCATTCTGCACTTGTTGCATCACCTTAGTAAAGCAGAAGGTAAACAGTGGAGAGGATAAAACCACTATATGATGACAAAAGATACTCCAAATGGAAAGAGTTTTGGATTGCCTGTATGTTTGGATAAAAACATAACAAACTAAAAACAGCAATTGATCTTAGTTTTTGCTGAAGGCAGTTATCAGGGTATGTTATAGAAATCTGAAAGTGTATTGCACATTTTTTTGTGATTATATATGGTTAATGGGGGGGTTGTATCTCACCATACCTCCTCACTTTTTTCTGTTCCATCTTTCCCTTCTTCATTTCTCTGATCTCTCTTCCCTTACAGTTGTGCTGTTACTTCTATTTCTCTTCTAAATCCTTTTTAGACCTTCACTGCAATCCAAGAAGTTGTTTATAAATAAGTCTTTCATAAAGTAATACTATGTAATCTTATAAAACATACTCTAATATAACCACAGTTATGTCAAATATATCCAGATAACAACTTAGCTTGTGCTGTCTTCTTCCTGTATTTCTTTTCCTGATTCCTTTCTTAGGCTGTTCATTTCTTATCTCAAATTATAAGTTTTGGAATGACAAATCACAACTTTCTTTTTTCTTTTTTTTTTCTTAATAAAATATTGCCCACTTTTTTATATTCTGATCATATTCTGTACCCTTGCTATCTCATGTATTTTACTGTTCCTTAAATCCTACATTTCCTGGAACTGTGGCCAAAAATAAGTCAGTTCATATCACTTATCTTTTATTTCATTATCTGCCAGTTGTCCAACATACTGAATTAAATTTCTTGTCTTATGGCTTAAAAGACCTGTACAACTCAGCCTTTACTCCTCTCCCAAAATCTATTATTAGACATAATAAGTCTGGACTTCTATGTTCTCAGTCCAAAATACATATGGAAGGAACAGTTTAATGTACCATAATAAAAGTCTTCTCAAAATTGCAAAACTCTTACAGTGTGTGTTGCTCATAAATGCTAAATATTGTGTTGTTTTTGACAGGGATCGTGTCTGAATGTCAGCAAGAAAGATCTCAAATTAGAAACAAAGAGAAAGCTATGCAAATGCTGTGTGCTAAACTATACAATGCCAAACTAGAAGAAGAAACTAAAATGAGAAACAGTGTTCGAAAGGTTCAAGTAAGTTTCATTTAGTAACAATATACTTCTGTACAAGCATATGTTCTTAGGGTAACCCCAGTGTTGAACGGCAAGTAATGAATGAAAATATAGAGGAACAGGAGCCCAAGAAGGACTTACATGAAATTAAAAAAAAAATTAAAAAAATCATAGAGTGGTTTGTGTTGGAAGGAACCTTAAAGGTCATCTAGCTCCAACCCCTCTGCCATGGGCAGGAACACCTTCCACTAGACCTCCCTGAGAAACAACAGCTGTGGAGTCCAGAGCCTCTCTGGACAACAGAATTACATTTTACTTCAGCAGCAAAGGTCGTATATTAACCAGATTTACTAGTATGTAAATTCTAGGGATCCAGTGAAACAAACTGCATGTTCGACTGCAGCAGGAAGAACCAGAATGGTATTAGAAAAAGATGGAGTAAAATGGTTCTATTACATTTCTGAGGACAATTACTGCAACTACTGAAGTGATCTCAGTAATCTGAGTCAAATGTAACTATAACAAATTTTCAGATAATCATGGGAGGAAGAGAAACCTTTCACTTTAGAGGCTTAATCAATATTTCATCATTTTTATAAAAAGACGATGACAAATTGATTCTTCTTGTTCAATAGGTTGGGACTAAAGGAAGATCAGAGAAGATCAGAACATATAACTTTCCACAGGACCGGATTACAGACCACAGAATAAGCAGATCAGTGCATCACATTGAGTCTTTCATGCTAGGGGAAGAAATGCTAGATGAAATGATACAAACGCTGAGAGAATATGCTGAGTATGAGTCTTTAATGGAAATTATTTCAGCAAATGAAAAAAATAATTCCTCATGAATGTTGCTCTTCCTCAGCCCATTACAACAGATGTAGACTGTAAAGAAGCTTCTTGGAGCACCACCCAGAAAATGGAACTGCTTTTCAGATCATGAAAAACACCACAACTTGTTTCCTCATGAATAATAAACAGTTTTCTAACTTGCTGAGTAAAAGATTTTATTATCTTCATAAGAGACATTATTGCTGCAGCAGTGCATTTGTGAAGTAAATTTGAGTGCACTAGAAGTAACTTCATTTTTTTAATTTTCTCCACTGCGAAGACACTGATACACCACTCTTGAAAGGTATGCATGCATTAAAAACAAGTTATTTCTCGTTCCAGTTTTCATTTAAACAATAGCTTAAACATCAGAACAGTGTCAATTAGCTTACTTGAGAGAACAAAAGAATCTTATTTTCTTTGAGTCATTGGAAAAAAGTGATAAATAAATGACCCCACTACCTATCTGTATATTTGTTAATCACTTAAAATGTCATGAGAAAGAGTCTAAGTGCATCTCCATCATGTTTTTATGGCCTTTGAGCCCTCATTAATAAACACACCAAAAAATATTAGGAATATCCCTTTTTCCAGGAAATAAAAGTCGTGTAAGCCAAGTGACAAATCATATGAGTTGTTTTTTGAAACAATGTTTCTGTTCTTGAGTCAGAAGTCAATTGTTACAGTATTGTTCAGCTGATACTTAAGTCTCTACTTGGTTCTGGTTCAGTTTCTCTTTTATGTTTTTTACTCCCCACTTTATTGAATTTCTAAAGGTTACATAGTATAACTGGCATCTCAGTTTTTGTCTGTTAATTTAACAGGCATCTTAAGAAATTCGATACCTTTACCAGCTTTGTTTTTTAGTAAAGACTGCATGGTAACTATGATTCAGTTCCAAATCTTTTCATTAAAGACACATACATTAATTTCAGATGTAGGAATATCTGAATGCGTAAGGTGAGCATACATATTTCCTGTTGGTAAAGCATGGAGACCTAGGTCTATATTTACTAGCAGTTTTACATCTCCCATCTGGCACATAAAAAAAATAAAAAGAAACATTGACTCTTTTTTGTGGGTGTGTGTAAAATAATTAGATACCAGTTGGTGCAAAAACTGGGGCTGAAGTCTTTCTTCCTACCAGATCAGTACTGTAAATGGAAGACTATGGAGCACTTGTGACAGTCTTACTAACTTAAAACCAGACTGTCTTACAAACTCAGTGGTGGATGACTTTTGTAATTCTTTCTGATTTCAGCTTCAGATTCCTCCAAACAAATAAGGGCCATCAGCTAGGTCTAAATGCTGAATTACTGCATGAAACTTAATCAGATTAAGTGTTTAAATCGTTTTCACCCGAGACCTTCCCTGATGTTCCAACTTGTAATCCATCTGGCCAGCTCCTGCCTAGCTCACAACCTCCCTGTTCTCATCTAGCTCTTCAACAGACTGTGGATGTGTTGTTTGCCTTGCAATTGACCAGCCTCTGACCAGCGTGAGAAAAACCAGACTGACAGAGATATCCTAAAACTGGGATCTGACAGGACCTCACTATCCTCCTTGGTTAGGCATGGCAAGCTTGTGGGCATGTAAAGACCTGATTTCCCTTGCTTGCTCTGTATTATTTAATGCAAGGGATGTTGCTTCTGAAAATGCAACCTCCCTGAGCTGTGAGCAGATTGCATTTCCAGCAGCAGCAGGGATCCCTGCACTGGTATCCAGTCAGCCTAGCTCCCAGTAGTGCACCTCCTCACTCTGCAACTGCTAGTAGCGTTGGTCATGCTTTAAAATAAATACAATTCTTTTGCTGGGGGGAGCTCAGTTGTAAGATCCACTACCAAACTTAAATCAGAATCACAGGATGGGTCAGGTTGGAAGGAGCGGCAGTGGGTCATCTGGTCCTACTTCCCAGCTCAGGCAGGGTTATCCTGGAGCACATGGCACAGGATTGAGTCCAGACAGTTCCTGAATATCTCCAGTAAGGAGATAGAGGAGCTTTGCGCATTCGGAGCGTACCGGGGTGGTGGGGAAGATCTCAGGCGCGTCCATTTAAATGGCCAAACGTTGATGTAGCTGGGCGCCAAACTGAGCTTAGGCGCGTGTCACTCCCGAGGCGCGGAAGTCGGTCGTTCCTTTGAGAGAGCGCCGCGAGGCCGTGCGGGGCTGGGAGGGCGGGAGGAAGGGGCGGGCGGGAGTCTCGGGCAGGCGGGAGCTGCGTCCGGGCGGGAGCCGCGGCCGCGCCATCACCTCCCTCCCCGCGCCCGAGGAGGGAAAACGCGAGCCCGCGCCGGCACCGCCCCCCGCGCCTCTGATTGGCCCCCGCCTTCTGCCCGCCTCCCATTGGTCACGTCGCTCCCGCCGGCGCCGCGCGATTGGCTGGCGCGGTTTTGGATACCAAATTCAAAGTTTTTAAAAAGCGCCCGGCGAGCGCGGCACTCGCACTGCTCCCGGCGCGCCACCGCGGAACGCGCGGCCACTCAGGTGAGCGCCGCGGAGAGCGGTCCGTCCTGGAGCGGGTTCGCGGCGGTGGGGCTCCGTGCTCAGAGCTTCGCGGCGGGACCGGCTCGGGCCAGCGAGGCTCCGCCGGCAGGGCTCAGTGACCGGGGTAGCGGGAACTGCCGGCGTACGTACCAACGGAACTGGGGGTGCTGTTGGTATTGCGCGGGGCGGCAGATGGATTATGGATGGGGATTCCCGGGGCCGACCTGTCCCGCTGCCCTCCGCAGCCTAGCCCTGTAGCTATCCCGCCGGCGGGACGGGATGGAGATAGGGCGAGACGGGACGGCCGCTCATGGGCGGCCACGGAGCGCCGCGATCCCGCCAAGGAGCCGCGTGCGGGGTGCTCTGGGCTGCTCGCCGTACTGTCGGGACCGCGATTGGGGTGGGGTGGGAAGCGCAGGTCCGCTCCCGCCGGCGGGCAGCGAGGGGCGGGAGGTGCCGCGCCGCGCTGTCTCCCGCTCGCCGGACCACGCCGCCGGAGGGGGCATCCCGCGGGCGCGCTCCTGCGCCCCCCGCCACTACCATTTTAGGGAGAATTCTTCATTGCCGGGGAAAGGGGAGACCCCCGAAGTCGCAGAACGAGGCTCCCGGGGCCGTGGGGCATGGCAGAGCCGGGACCCTGTCTACCTGCCGCCGACCCGGCCGGGCCATCTTGAGCGCTGGGCGGGAGAAGCCGAACAGCGCCGCGGGGCCCCGCGCCTGAGCCCCCTTCTCCGGGGGTCGGGGCCGGCCCTGGTGCACTAAAACGTGATGGGGGGGAGGGCCGGGGGGGCATTTTCCAGTTCATCAGGATTTCAGCCCAAAAGGTGCTCTGCTCCCTCGCAAGGAAGGGGGGAAGGGAAAGAGGAAACTTAATGTGGGCTTGCATCTCTCCCTCCACTCACACTATTTAAAGATATAACCGTATTTGGTCCCTTCTTCCAAATGTAGGTACAAAGAAGGGACTTCTTCTCTGAATCGTTCATGAAACACATTTTTCTAACCCTTCTTTCCAAAACTGCTGGAAGTGCTTAAATTCTTTAAAATTCTTGCTCAAATTCGTGAGCTTATGTTTCCTACGGATTACAAAGCAAGATGAAAATTGTTTCCCTTTAGATTTAACAGGGCAGACAGAGATGGCTTCCTTCTCCCCTTCAGCCCTCGCTCATCCCCCCGCAATTGTTAATACAGATAGCACCGCATTTCGAGCGGGAGGGAAAGAAACCGCGCAAGACAAGCTCTATTTCCCGGTGATATCTATCCACGTCTCACCCTCTTGAAATCATGCTTATAAGTAACTTTTGTTTTATTCTGACCATTGTTTATGGGTGGCTGCTTGTCTTTCTAATTTACACATCCATGCGAGCACTTAAGTTTTTCCTGTGCCACCCAGCCTCTGGCATTTTAAAAATGCCAGATACCTGGCTGCAGCAGCATTGCCTCTGGTCTTGGATGCAAACTTCAGGCTTCTCTGCTCCGGATATGCCCATGCACAGGCCTGCTGTCACTCGTGGACCCTCTGCCACTGATGTCCCGTGCAGGGACCACAAGTGTCCTGACTATGTTGCTACATTTAGGGTAGGAAGTGGAGGCTTTGATGTGCCTGAAAGTAAACTGTTGTGGTGGAATAGTGACAAAATAAATCACCTAGTCAGTTTTCTTGCCCTAGTTATATGCAGCATAGAATTCTAGTTTTGAGACGATCTTACATAGATTTAATTAATGGCTGTCCAAATCCTTAGTTCCACTAGTTTTAGGATTTTAGACTGTGGAGGGTGAGTTAGATAAAAGTATAAAATTCACAATACAGAAGGAAAACATGGTCAATTCTTTATAAGAAAAACGATTTGTGATGTAATTTACACTGTATTGTAATACTGTCCTTGTTCTTTCTTGCAGGATACAAACAAAATGAAATCAAACCTTAACCGCTCTTTCAAAATGAAATGCGATTTTGATTGTGCGTCTCTTCGTACTGGGTCTGCACCACTGAACTCTGCTGTGGAAAAAACAAGACTGGAAAAATCCTCCTCCTTGAATTATGAGGAAGAGTTTTGTAAAAGCTGTGCAAAAGAGCATCAGAAAATACTCCTCAATGACTCATACCATGCAGCCACCAGAAATCTAGAACTTGAAGATGGAGAAAGACTCATACATAACAAAGAAAATACACAAGTAACTCAGAGACATGAAGTTGTCTATGAAATGGAGGCCCTGGAAAACAGTAAACTTAATGAGGACAGTGGTTATTCCTCTATGTTAAGTACTCAGTACACTGATGCTATAGAACATGAGGATAGTATACCTTTGGCTGGGAATCTCTGTGGCACACCAAAAAATTGTCTCATGAAAAACCAAAACCAAGAACAGTTTTCAAAGAAGACTTTGTTGCCAGTAAGCCATTTTGAAGAAATGATTTGCTCAACTTTGAAAAAGAATGGTAAAAGAAATCTCAAGTCTTGGGCTGCTATAGACAAAATTGTTTTTAGGGGAAAACTTGAACTTTGTAACTTAATTGGAAAGAAAATGGGCCTAGATAGAATAGACATTCTTGCTGAGCTCTTCCAAAAGAACCTGAAGCATATATTAGCAAACATTTTACGGCATCTCAGCGAGGTGGATTTAATAAAGTAAGTATATTGACCTCATTGTATTGGTAAAGGAAACAGTGTAATCAGATGGCTTAATGTTTTAGATATGGAGCCTGTGATGTTTAATCAATGGATAGTATTATATGTTAATATACTAAATCATGAATTGACAATGTGAGTTATGATATTTATGGAGAATGTCTTTTCCCAAGAAGGCAGTTAAAGACTACAACTGTGAACATATTCTATCTTTACACAAAAAAAAAAATTAGTTACTTTTGCTGTTAAATAAATCTCTTTCTTAGGATGCAACTGATATGTTCGTATTGTCGTTGCAGTTTTGCCAAAGTCAGCACAACATGGCAGAAGATTCTACGTGAAGATAAATGGATTTTCCAATTGTATAGTAAAGCTGTGAAAAACCTCTCTGTAAGTTTTTGCACTTGTGAGGTAATTTGGGCCTGAACCATCAGTATCTTTCTGCTATTTCAGAACTCCTCCTAGCCTTAAGAGATCACTGAAGAGTTTCTTAGGTTGAAAACCTTCACTGGAGGGTCTCAGTTTGTTCTGTTAGGATGCCCTGTGTCAAGTGTTGCTAGGCACATCAGTCTTTGGGGATCCCAAGGAAGGTTGACTGAGAAGGTGGCCCAAAGGAGAGATGCAGGTGTCCTTTGTCTCAGAGAAAAGCAGAAAGGAGAGAGTCTCTTCCAGCACAGCCCTAGAGACTCTCAGCAGAGGCTTGCTTGCTTCAGTATCCTCACTGATCCAGGAAGGAAAGAGACCAGGATAAAGCACTTAGCTGGCTGCACAACTTAGGCTCTCTTTTTTTACATTCCAGCAGCTGTTTATTTTCCAGCCCAGTATACTGAAAAGCATTTTGCACTGTGAGCTATTCCTAATGCCTCTTTGTCCTATGAAACAAAAAATACTAGCTCCAACCACTCTGGCATTGCACTTTATCAAGTGAGGACTCTTAAAACACTGTGAACGTCTGTCTTTCCTGAGAAGTGGAGAGACAACAAAACAAGGCTTAGGATCCTTCAAAGGATAAGGTAGTCAACCAGTTTGAGTTTTGATGTAGTGTTGTACAGTGCTAGCCTGTTAGAGTGGAACATTTGGACACCACTGAATGTTGAACCCACAAAGTTTGATTTCCTCCCTGCTGTTGTATGCTTTTTTGTTTAACCTGAACTAGAAACCAGGAAAATCGGTAGGAGTTTACTTTTCACAATGAAAGCTTCAAGCATTCCTATTCACCATAAAGAATTAGAAAGACTGCTTTGTGCTTTAAAACATTGTAATGAGTATGTTACATGCTCTGCTTAAATAATGATTGTGTTAATATGAAAGTAGGATTACATAATAGATTGCTGGTTTGGGTGGTCTGAACTGGGGAGCTGTTCTATGCATTTATAACAGAGGTGACTGAGAAAGTTAAGGTAGAATCAGTAACATGCTCCTTGATATGATGGTTTATTATTGGAAATAAGGAGGAAGGGTCAAACATTGCTTGTTAACTTCTATGAAACAAAAAAACAGTATCAGGTAAGTCTCTTCTCAGATTTGTCTTGTTTTTCTTTTCATCAGAATGATACTAAAGCACCGGAGCATGCTGCAACAAGGGAGTATGTTCTCTACAGAGTGTCTTTAGCTTCCATTCAGAAAGCAAACCCACCAAAAATCTTGAACAAAAAAGGCACCAGATCCAAAGCATCTAAGAATCACAGCAGGCTCGTGGAGTTTTCTGAGGTAAGTGATGGTTTCCATTCACCTTTAATTTCTTACATGTCTAGCACACAATCAGCTTGTAAAGCATATTTCTGAAAATAGTGTCTCCTATTTCAAGTGCTTATAGTTCTTATTAGTATTGATGCCAGATTTTTGCTTAGTGTGCCTGTTTTAAGACATTGTCAGAAGCTAAATGGATAATATTGACATACTGGGATATTCTACACACTTTTTTTTCCTTCTTAGGAAATTGACCTAGTGTTTTTTTTTCTATCAGACATAAAGTTTTGTAATTACCTGTTATTTTTCCCTGGGCTTATAAGGAATCGTATGTTTTCTAGATAAGCAATGTCACAAAACCTGTCGATTTTGCTTCAAAATTGATGGTCAATTTAAAGGGAAAAAAAAGGTGGGGACTGAAAACTAAATAGGTCCTATTTTTAAGAAAAAATAGCAATGCATATTTCTTCTGTTCATTCTATGTTGGGTTTTTTCACAGCGAATCATCTGACATTAAAGTTACTTATTTAATTACATATTTATAGTGTGTCCCACATTTAGAGTTGTCAGCAACTGCCAACAGCCCTTTTCCCTTCACCTTATTGTTTTTCTTAAGCTGTCTTTTTTTTCGGCATGCAAGTATCTTATAAGACTTTTAAAACTGTTTATTGAAGATTGTTAGTGAGCAGTAGAGTTCCCCAACTAGGAAAAGGCTTTATGTTCAGGCTCACTTCTTTTTCTGCAAATTGGTGCAATAAGAGGAGAAGATATAATGGCATTGGAAAGTATGATCAAGATGCTCCAGTATTACTGTATAGGACTTTGTATTATTAAGGATGTGAAAGTATAACTGTTCAGTAGCGGTCTAAAGTTTTGTTCCTGATAGACCTGTATGTCTGTGTGCATCATATTCAGATTATATAAACCTTTTGCTTTTAACAATTGAATTATATAAGGTGTTATACAGGTCTATAATTTTCTAATGTAAAATAATTTTGAAAGGTGGATATGTTTTTCTGTCAAAAATTAATTAATTGGAGAGGAGTTGCTTCCATTTGGTGTCTAAAGCTGAGTGTTCCATAGCTGAGATCTCTGATGCATTTCTCACTTTTCAAAAATTATTCAATGGTTTAAATGGAATTCAGATTTAATTTCTTCTTTAAAAAAATTAGAGCTAACTGAATCACCATCCTTGAATGAGGTTTGGAAGATTCAGGAGGGCTGTTTTTGTTACTGCTTTTGATTAGCCAGTCCTTTAAATTTACAGAATTTGAAATTGACTACCTCTATTCCAGTACAAAGTACATACAGTTGTAGACTGATTGTTCCTGTTCGGTCTACATCAGAATTTGATAAAAGGCTCCATTTTTAAATTATCACTCTATCATAGGAGAAGTTATAATATGTTTCTTGGTACTTAAATGACATCAGGAAATGTTTGGAGAGTATATTAACCCCCTGCTCATGATTTGGTTTCTTCCAACAGGTTGCCAGAACCTTGAAAAATACTGAAAGCCTTAGAGCCTGCCACCGCTGTGGCTCACCTGCAAAGTATGACTCCTATCTCCAAAGAGCAACGTGCAGTCGTGAAAGTTGTGGCTTTGACTTTTGCACAAAGTGCATGTGCAGCTACCACAGTTCCAGTGACTGCATTAGTGGCAAACCAGTGAAACCCAACTCTATACCAGGGCCAGTTCCTGGGACTAAGAAAAGCAAACAGAATCTAAAGAGATTGTGATCCATCCCTCCCAATACAAATTGTCAGATGTCTCATAAAAGCTTTTTGTCATCCATGAAGAAAATCAAAGAAAATATTTTCTGCTATTCCATATTTATAGAAAAAGTTAATTATATTATTCCCCTGTACTCTTTATTAGTCCTGTTCAAAAGGCTTTTAAAAGCATTTCTAGTGCTATCAGGTGAGGTGAGTGAAGCCCCTTTTAACTTCAAATGATGGGGAAGTCTAGCTTTTATGATTTTTCAAAGATTTGTCTTTGGTTTTAAAATGCAGACATTCATACTACCATTTTCTCTGATGGTTCCTCTTATGTGATCTTAAGTGCTTTTCATTTCTTCATTCAGAAAGTTCAAGTTTTCTTTGAACTGAGGTGATACCTCTTCCAACTTAATTAAAAAAGTGCTGTATGTTGACAATACTGCTAAAAAATACTTCAACTTTTTTTGAAAGTAATAATATTAATTTTAATATTTGTATATATTTGTAAATATTATTCATGTTTGTCTTGTAAATGTGAAAATAAATTGCTGATCTCAACAACTTGGTGGGCAAATGTGGACCTCTGTTTATCTTCCTAGAAGATTACTTCTCATGCTCTTGTCAAGTTTCTAGTACATGATTTTAAAAATGTTGATTTAGAAAAGTGGAAGTCTCCTGGATTTGTGTAAAATGTCCTAAATCCATTCTCATGCTGTGTTCCTGCATCTCTTACCTAAAGGCTCTTAGTAATTGCCAATGGTGTCTGAAGCTACAAATTCAATGAAAAAAATTACTATTGGCTGATTTTATGCTGCTGTTGCAGAATTTTGGTCACTGTCAGTAAAATATTCCTGATGGCACAGTGAAGAAAGGCAAGCTTTCAAGAAATAGACTATGGAAATGTCTGGGGTTTGGGTGGGGTGGTTTTCGCTGATGGTAGGTAAAAGATGGGGAGATGGCATTGTAGGTCCTGCTTGTTGAACTGGGACAACAGTTATATACTGCGTGGCAACTTTTCCTACACTTGTTAAATTTCCATTTGTGACACCAGTGGTAGAAACAGTTGAGTAGGACCTCTAGCATTCTGCTTTTATGTGGCAAACTTAATCTCCTAACCTAAACCTGAGACTTAAAATAAGAGGCTTGTTGAGTTTTATCAATAATTTTGATTCCATAAATATTTTGTCTTTTTAAGTCCACTAACAGATATGCTCCAGCCAGAAAAATGAAGGTTAGAAGGCTGCTAATTTTAGAGAGATGGAGCACATCTATGAGTTGGGTTTGTTCAGTCTGGAGAAGGCTTCAGGGTGACCTAAATCGCAACCTTCCAGTAGCTAAAGAGAGCCTTACAAGAAAGCTGGAGAGCACGTAGTGACAGGATAAGGCGGAATGGCTTCAAACTGAGAGTAGGTTTAGATTGGTTATTGGGGAAAAAATTCTTTACTGTGAGGGTGGTGAGGCACTGAAACAGATTGCCCAGAGAAGTTGTGAAGTCCCTGTCCCTGAAAGTGTTTAAAACCAGGTTGGATGGACCTCTGAGCAACCAGATCTAGTGAAAGGTATCCCTGTCCATAGCAGTACAGTTGTAACTAGATGGATCTTTAAGGTCCTTTCCAACCCATGTCATTGTATGGTTCTGTGATGTTATACCTTATTCTGGTAATAAGGGCATACCATCTTGATATGCATGCAACTGAAGAAAATCTGTTAGGCTAGGCATAGACGAATAAGAAATACTATAAGCAAAAGTTTGTTATAAAATTTTCAGCTGTGTCTACTGAAATTCCTGTGTCCTGAAGACCACAGATAACGTGATCTGAACTATTTCCTACAATGATATGGAGATAAGTGGCACAAGCATCCAGTCTTAAACTGGTGTTGCAGTGTGTGATACATTTTGAATTAAAATTTGTATGTCTGTTCAGGAGCTGATGTGGCTGTTACAAACTTACTGGGTTTACCTTTTCAGCTCGAGTTTACTAAGGGGAACTATGCACTCTTGTAGGTTTAACATTGTGCTAATGGAGAGAGCTACCTTTTTTTTTTCTGTTTTCTTTCTTAGCTGTAGAAATTTATCTGCTCATGCAGAATTTTGAGGAAAATTCCGTGTTACCTCTAGATAAGATGGAAGAGTTGGACTTCAGTGCTCACTGCTAAGGATGAACAATATGAAGAAACACATTTTTTGCCAATTTCTGAGTGCTAAGCAACACCTACTTTCTACCTCAACCTTGTTGAAAAGGTCAAATTATTTGACTTTTAATGAAACTTTGGCCAAGCTGTAATGGATCTTCTGCAGAGCATTGTGGCTGTTTCTTTGCTCTTGCCCCGTTGTTTTATTTAATCTTCAGATTCTTCTTTACTAGCTTTAGTTTTAATAATCAGAATAGGCATTTAAGATTATAGCCTTCAACAGATGTCTGACAGCCCCTTAAGGACCTTGATCTTGCAATTTTCTTTTGCAGAATTTCTAAAGCATGGGGACCTGGTGGCCACACAGCTATTTCTTTATGGTAGTCTTGCCCAGCAGTTGAAACCATGCCCAATAACACTGAGCAACTGTGCCTATATAAAGACTGTGTATCTTAACTTAAAGCCACATGATGGATGGTCTCAAAAATAGTTTCAGTGAATGGTGTGTGGCAGAAAAAAATGAGTGGACAATCAGTCCCCACCTAAGTGTACTAGCATCTGCTGCTGAGGGATAAAAAAATCTCAGAAAGAGAGGGTGTTGGATGGTGGTATTTGTAGGTGCCCCAACCGGTGCCGAGGAGAGTGATTTATGTGCCAAGGGTGGGAACAAAGTCGTAGATGCAGATTGTTGTTAAGGTCTGTTCTGAGCCTATCTTGGAGCTGCCTTTGATATGTAATCAGCGTGAGAGTCAGACCTGGTGCCAGAGCATAACACTTGCTGTATGGCGATGAGTCGTTCCCAAGTACTACAGCTGTGGTCAAAAACCACTTTCAAACTCAGCCTTTGCCAGCTCCAGTGACTTTGCAGGAATGTGATAAGCTTCTTACCCACACTGCATACGCCTTTCACGATGCTGTCCTGAAAAAAAACAAGGAGCTGCTTAAGATGCTTACACCATCCCACAAATCCTTCAAGGCAATTTCAACTGTCTCACTATAGCAAGCAGAGAAACTGAAGAGAAGTGCCAAACAGTTATGATGTAGTCACTTGGACAAGGACAAGTTTGTATATACTCAGTTTAATTTGTCCTCCAGCAGAAGCTTTTCTACTCTGAGGACTGTGGAACATATAAGAACCAAAACAGGAAAAAACAGCTCTGTAACTGCTGGCACCTTAGCACAGCTGGTCATCTTGGAACCTGATTTCTAGCATGTGGCAAAACTGCAGCATATGCTGTCACTAACCAAAGGTTTCCCTGCAAGGAAGCAATATTTTAAACATGTTGAATATTTTGTTTGCTTAAAATAAAAATTGTAAAACTCCTAGTTCTGTCAGTGACCATTCTCAAAAAAACTCTGAATATAACCCTAAAAAGACAAATCTGTCCTGACTCGGAGAACTTAAAAGAAATAAATCTAAATTAAGATTTTGAGAAGGTTTTCTCCCCACCTCTCAAAGTCAAGGGCTGAAACAGTTTTGAAGAAATTATGCTGTAGTGTAAAGATTCCTAAAAATTAAATCTGTTCTGGAAAGGGAAAACCACGAGATGGTGCTCTTGACCCATTCACTGCGTGAAGCTGAATTAGTTCAGTTCCTTTTGTTGTGTTCGAGAGAGTATTGCTTCCACCTCTGCTGACTGTAGCTATACGTTTAATTACTATGGTCAAGGGGAATAAGATTAAATCTACAACTGAAAGAACAAAACACAAACCTTGAATTCAAATACTGATTTTACCATTTCAAACATATTTATGTAGGATATGTACATATTTGCTTAACTTAAAAATCTACAGGTGACTTTCATAAAAGCTTTGGCATGATGCTAAGTTCATATGCCCCTGTTTTGCGGAATAAAAATCCAGTGAGTTTATAGAGAGGTACATTTATTCTGAGCCCAGGACACATGGGGGATAACTCCTCCTAAAACATGCGGACCTAGTTGAGTTAACAATGGGTTTATATGCAAGTAAGTTATACATATTTATTTTTCTTTCATGCATAAACATTATCTTCTTAGAGAAGTCAGGGTTATTATAATGAGTCTCAAGAATTGATTTCCATTTTCTCCGCCTCAAAGCCACTCCTTCTTGCACCTGTGCTGTTCCTCCTGGTAATTCAGGGTGATGGTCTTTGGGGGTCTTTGGGGATGAAGTAAAGCGTCTTCCTCTTGTGAACTTTTTACCTTTTGGTCAGAACCGGTTCAAACCAGTCTTGGCAACTTTTGGACTTATCTTGTTCTTTTGACACGTTTTCTGATTTATCATGGGGTATCCTGGCTGTTTTAATTGGCCTGAACTTTTTGGTATCACACCTTCAAGGACAGCGAGTGAGTTTTGCTACATGTTACACAGTGAGCTAAGCAAATTCCATGATAAATATAAAAGCATAAGTAAAATAAGAAAATAAGTATTATCATTAGTCCTAGGTAAATAAGCGTAAGTAAAATAGGCATAAACAAAATGAGCATAAGTAGAATAAGTGTTAACAAAATAAGCATCATAAGCCCTAAGTAAAATAAACATAGGCTCCCCCTTCCCCTCCCCCCCTTCACCCCCTTCAAGGAGTGATTGGCAGCTCTAAATATGACTTATTTTGCCCACCTTGTGCCCCTGTAGTGATAACTGGAGAGCAAAGTCGCCACTCCTAAGCAGTGGGTGCAAGCTGTCCCATCAAGCCCTCAGCTCAGGTAGGGAGCAAGCAGTGAACAGAACTTTGCCTGGGATTGGACGTTGTGTTCCTGATTGACTAAGGTTTGGTGAACACCTCAGCTGCACAGCAGCGGTGGCATCACCTTAGCATGTCTTCTGGCAGAAGCTGATGGTGCTGACTTGCAAAATATGTAAAAGACATGGCATGCACATGTCACTTCTTGTAGAGTTGTCTCCACTGTGGGTAAAAGATAGTGTATGTATGTATGGCCAAACTTCGCGAAGGAAGATTTGGGAAGGGCTGTCCCCACGTGGGTGTGCCCTTCCAGCCTGCGCAGTGGATTTTAGGTGAGGCTCAGCGTGCGCAGAACTGGCCCCACCGTTTAAGTCCTGAGGTTCATCTGCCACGGCCGAGCGAGCTTGGACGGTGCCAGGGAAGTCCTCAGGACCAGAACCTACAGCACCCGGCATTTCCCAGGAGGTCTCCCATCCAAGTACTAATCCGGGGCTGACCCTGCTTAGCTTCCGAGATCTGACGGGATCAGATGTCAGGGAGGCATTCTTGAACTGAAATGCCATTATCTGAATGCAAGGATGGACCAGGCAATTACTATGATAGATGCTTGGTTTTGGAAGCCACGTGTCATGATAGAAAAAATTCACCTTCTGGTATATTTGAAATTTGGAGTAGAGAGAGGATGAGGAGTTCCAGAGACGGACAACTCATAGTTTGCGAGCCTTTACCTAAAGATGTACAAATTGCAGGTCACTCAGTTTTAATACAACCTTGTCAGAATGGTTTCTCCTCTGAAGTAGCCCAGGGGAACATAAGGATACAAGAAAAATCATGGTGCTGATATTCCTAGCAAAAAATAAAAGTAGCTAGGGTCTATTTGAGCCTGCTGGCACATGCAAAAATAATTTCAAAGTTCAAATGAAGCAACAGACATTCTTGTAGTGGCCACTGAGAGGATTCATCAGCAGTTGAGGGTTTGTCCCCTAAAGTTTAATATTGCTGTGCTCCTTGCATTCAGAACTGCCCTCATGGTACCTCAGTCCAGTACTCAAACAAGCCAAGGATCTGGGAAGCATGCAGAGAAATAAAGATGCAAAAATATTACAGTTTGCTGACTTCTCTGTAGGTTTTGATTCAGTTCAAGTTCCCTGCCACCCTCAACCAGCTGCAGTGGCAGAGTCAGCCCATGGCCCAAAGAACAACCTAAGGATGTCCTCTGGTCTAAAAGATGTGTGCCTGGGGAGAGGGAGGGAACCTTGCCCCTCCACTGTCACATTTTCCACCTCTTAAGTGCTGGGCTAGCTTTTGGGAGGTGGCAGTAGTGTAGCCCTTGGCTGATGCAGCTGTTCCTGGCCAAGGGAGCAGGAAGACTAGTGGTGGATGGAATAGTGTTTGGTCTGGTGCACAGTAAGAAAGGTTGGGGATGTCAGCAGGACAGGCTGTAAGTCCTGGGGTGGGGGGCAGTCTCTGTCCAGAACTATGGCCTTTAGATAACATAGTATGTCTCATGTAGGTAGTCAAATGCCACCCTGACACTCGATCCTGTCAAATTTCAGAAGCTCAGCAGGATAGCCCTTCCCAAAATCTTCATTCACAAAGTCTAGCCATAATTTCTCACGTGTGCTTGCTGGGCATTTGACATTAACTTGCAGCCAGACCAAGGTAGTAGTGGTAAATGCTGGTGTTGAGGTAAAAGGTCTCTCTGCCTTCCTCAGTCCACCATGTCACACCTACACTGAGGGCATCACAAGGGTTGTGGCTGTCTCTAACCTAAAGTGTTTGTTATGGGCGTGTAAAGCTCAGGCAGCCCTCAGCTACCGGGCAGAAGGACAGGGCTCAGAAGACATTTCTGCATATTTCAGGAGGAGGTATGGCTCTTTCAAGGCTAACGCATGGCAGCTACAGCTTCACGTGAGAGGCCTGGTACAGCAGTGCTGGCCAGCACTTACCAAAATTCCTCTTTGCTTTCTTCCTGTGCCTGCCGTGTGCCCACCAGAGAGCGCAGTTCGCCTGCTCAGCAGGTCTGAGAGCTGCTTCCAGAGGCTCCACTGGAACTGGCTCATGAATGAATCATAATGTGAACGTGATGACACAAGAGCACTGAGACTTACCTCTTATGTTTAGTGTCATTTTATGAGGGTCTACCTAGATGAGTTAATTACATTGTACAACAGATTTTCATTAGTCATATATAGATCTAATTTTCAAGATTGTCCCTAGGTACCAAATTAGTAGAGAAGACATCAGTTGCAGTTTGTTTACAAATAAAGTTTAAACACCAGCTGCTTGTAAAAATGCACATAATGTTTTAAATTAAAAAGCTCTGTGTTGCCTTAAAAATACTTACAACAGGCAGCATAATAATGCATTTACTTTCTGCAATGCATTTACTTAGGTACGCATAGAAAAAATATCTAGGTGCAGGTATGAAATCCAGAAAGTTTGAATTGCTTCATGTCCCTTTTTTCCTTTCTGGCACATTGTCGTGTAATAAAAAGTGATGCTAAACTGTAGTTTAGACCCTCTGAAGCAGGGTGAAAAACCACATAAGTTGTGATATGCTAAAAGTAAGTAAATCTATAGGAGTACCACAGGACTTCCAATCTCACAGGATACATTTTATAAATAGTTTTGGAAAAGTAACCAGTTCATATTTGTTCTGGCTTCCTAACTGCCACTAAACAGTAATTATAGTCTCAGTATTTGTACATGATATACAAGTGTAAAATAGATAAAATATCTTAATGTCCTATACCACTACCACAGCCCCATCACTCTGTTATGAATTAACCATGTAGTAGATAAAGAGTACACTTTTTAGTATTTTTATTTATACTTTCAGCATGTTAATATTCATAGTAGTTATTGTCAGTACTCATGATATTCTTCACTCTTCTCAGTACTCTTGTAAATAAGTTGTGCCCTGAAGGCTCACATTCTTAACAAGATGAAGACAATATTTTTATTGTTTTGCATTTCAGAACAGGAGATACGCTCTCTTTCCTTGGAATTTCAATCAGGAGCAAGGTTTTCACTGTTCACCCAAGTCACCTTTATCCTCGCTATAGCAAGGTTTTCACAAAGTTTCTGTCTAGATGATAGTTCAGTATGTTGCCTTATGTTTACATGCCAGTCTCGAATATGATTAAAGTGGTTTCAGATTTCCTATCCATACTTATCAACACTGAAGCAAATTAAATGCCTGCATTTATTTTTTTTCCCTATAAATTTCTTAAGTTCTGGTGATCAAAATTAAAGGTACTGGTTGTGCATGTTTTAAGAAGTTATTGCATATGTGGCCCCTCCTCTGGAAATCTCAAAGTACTAAGTAATAATAATATTGAAAAACAGTGAGTTGAGGGACATCTGATGATAACTCTTTCACTAAAAACTTGACTTCCAGGAGATGCAACTGTTTGACCTGCAGATTTTTTTTTTTTTATTTTTTCCATTTTTTTGCCAATGCATGATGTGGGAAAAACAGCATTCAGGGACTCCATAGTATTTCCTTGTAAGTAATAGCTAAATCTTCATGAAATATTTTTCTCTAGAGCATTCATACTAAGCAAAACAAATCCACTACCAACACAATATTTTTCAGAAAAAGTTTTGAGAATTGTTAACAATGCCGAAATCACATGTCATTTTCTTATCTGTAAGTTGCAAAGAGAGATGGATGTTGCTATTTTATTTTAAACATGAAGCAATAGGAATATAAAATGTTTGGTTTGTGATCATGCAGTGGTTCATTTATAAATATTGCCTAGACTTTCAGACCCAAGTTCCTGGGACTATGTCTTCTCTCTGTACTGCTTTTCGTAGTAATTGAAGTGGTAAATCAAGACACGTATTTTATGATACTTGGTGCTCAAACAAGCAATGAAACTATTAGGAATGTGAGAGGTTATCTTAGTAAGAAAAATTGCTGACTTAATCTGATAACATTTGAGACTGGGTTACTCAAATGTATGAAATAATAGATAGATAGATAGATAGATAGATAGATAGATAGATAGATAGATAGATGCAGATAAAGATATATAAAAGAGTTTGTATGAAATAATAAAACCAGGGTGAGCTCATGCCTCAAACACTTTTAAGACCAAGTGAAGATCAGAGATAAAAAATCATTATTTTCCTTTTTGAGATGGAATTCACCTTTTGAAGCAACATCTTACTGCAGGTAAGTCATATACACTTGTACAGTCCTCCTAAGTCTACATCACATATCCGTTGCTTATGCAGCTGATAAAACAAGATATTTATGCTCCTGTATAAACAGGATAAACATTTATCACTGCCAACTAAGTTGAAATCATTGTCACTCAAAGTGACCTGACCAGTGGATTAAGTTTCCAAAGTTTAAAAAATGGTAACTGTGGAGGGGATGGTAGAGTATATATAGTTTTTCCTTTTCTATCTATCCTGAATAAGATAAGTATATGATTTAATATGGGCTTACAAGGATTATAAGCTAAAAAGAAAGATCCATCAGCTATATTACTATTTATTTATCTTCCTTTGATCTTAAATCAGTAGATTTTTTTCTTTTCAGAGAAATCTTTAAATAAAATTATAAAATTAAAAAATAATTCTGAATATTTTCATTGCTGTAAGAAAATAAATTCTTTCTTATATACTCACTAAATTTTTATTCAGGGAATATGGTTAAAGAATTCTCCTTTTCCATGGGTATCTGCATCCTTAACTACAGTAATAATCCACAGAAAATTTAGTTAGTTTCAAGATATGTTACACATAGAAATTAGAAAGTCTCTGTTGCAAGTTCTGAGTTCAGTTTAAATTTGTATACTTTTAAATTGATATTTTTTCTCACTTTTTCATAATTTAAAATGTATTTTATCAAAGCATATTTTTAATTTATAACCTTCTTAAAGTACAGAAAGACTTGAATGATAACTGCAGGCATGTATTTATCTGATAAATTTCATTTTTGAATGTGTTTTTACCCTCCTTTTTTTTTTTGCTTTTCCTCTTACCCTTTCAGAGAAAGGGAGAGGGAAACATTATGCCAGCTCCATGTTCAAGATGTCCTCCATTTCTGTTAGAATTTAACAGAAATTTCTGTGGGAACTATGCTGAAAAGACAACTGTTGTATAAACTTGTGAACAGTAAATGGTGAAAGAATGAAAAATAAAATTTGTATGCCCCTGCCATTGTTCTAATAAAAATGATACAAACTAGAAGTAATATGATTTGGCTTCCAGCTTGTAATCTGAGCTCCTAGTAATACAGGGGAAATATATAGCTATTATTTATTATGGAGTTTATAATGTTGGGGAAATGTGTAATCCAGTATGATAAAAGGTCTTTGCTTTAAAAATTCCTACTTTAAACTGATATGTAAGTGAAAGTAGAGTGCTCCCTTTTAGACCACAGCAAAAATCACAGTTTGCTGGTAACAAGCTGAACACCTGCTAGTAAAAGTTTGAATGATTAGAAATTAAAAGAAGGCAGCATATATTTTGGTTACCATTTCTAAAACTTGTTCAAGGCCAGCAATAAAACATATAATTTTAAAAATTAACATGGTAGGAAACGTGATCCAAAAGGCTTCTCCTTAAGCTTGCCCTTAAGGGCATGACAGGAGCTCAATACAGGACTATGATACACAGCCTGTGGGCAAGAAATTGATCCATAAATCTTTGCAAATTAAGCTAGTATTTGTGTTATGGAAAAATGGATTCCATCTGCTGGTGAACTAGGAACACTCATAGGCACTATATATCCTCTGTATTAATTTGGTTTAGAAATGCTGCTGTATTGTCTTAGAAGCTGCTGCAAAATTGCCACAAAAACCCCTACTACAAATGTATTTTCACTGTCATTCTAGTTTGGATGTGTTTTGCAGGTAATAACCATTAACTCTGAGGAGGATGAAAAAGGATTGGAATTATTTTTGTACTAAACATCAGTTAGCATCACTTAATTTCTAATTCAGAGCGGTAGTAGCATGTAGTTGTTTTATTTATGCTAAAATTGAAATAACATGAAAGGAACAGAATACATCATTTGCTAGATCTGATAGATCACAGAATTTTAGCCCAGGGAGTGGAGACCATGTCTTTAATGAAGCCTTGTGTTCTTTGTGTGAACGATATAATTTTAAATTTGTTGATTTGAAACATTGTGCAATCATAATATAGTCTTCTGCTCAATATTTCTTGATTTCCATCACCATATTCCTGCAATGATGATGACAAATTTAAATACTTTCAAGAATATTTCACTATCTTTCAAGCTAAGCCTTTCTGAGTCAGCAGACTCAACCTCTCATAAGATCCTCTTACACAATGACCACTAGGGAAAAACTCAAAAGGAAAAAAATATTTCCAGTAACAGAGAAAAGTTTTAGTAAACCTTTTTGCACCTCAGAGAATGTAGAAATCCTGAAATGGAACAAAAGGTGTATTGAGAAGTCTGGTATTTGCTACTGTGGGTCTGTCAGTGTAATGTCCCTATCACGAAGGTTGAAGGAGGCCTGAGTCAGGGTCTGATAACTCCTAAACTAGTAAATGCTTTTCCAAGAGATTCTTTTTGTGTGTAAAACTACTCCTCAGATATCTCTTTTGACTCTGGTATGAGTATGTAATAAAGGCATGTCTCTAGAGCCTTTCTGTTTGTATTTTTCCAAACAGACTTGTAATTTCTCTACCTATTCTCTGAACTAGCAGGTATCATGTCAGGTCCTATCCAAAACCAGGCATGCAACTGAGTTAGCACCATCCTGACTGCATAGTGGTGAGTTCAGAATTGCTCCTTGGTTTATGCTTTTTACACTAGTATGGACACAGTGATGTCCATGGACATACATCTCCTATGCACCCCCTGTTTCACTTGTGTCCCATCATTCACACACACAGGCACTGCATATGCAAGTTTTCTGCTCTCAGCTACCACTCTGCCACACAGAGTTCACTGCAGGATCACTGAAAATCTTGTATTGTTAGCCTCAACACAGAGGGTGATAGAAGACTTGGTTCCCTTCTGAGGCCAAATCATGTTCAGAGCAACAAGAGCTGAGGACTTTTATGCCCCCCCATTTCTGGCCAGCCTGAAGCAGGTGGGAGCAACCTCGCAGGGATTGGTGCAGTTTTCCACTGTCATTATGGGCGACACCATATAAACATTCCCACAGCAGCACTTCACTGCTCAGACTGCTTTCTGCTTGGCAGCATGGAAAATGAAATCACCCACCTTCACACCAGCAGAACCACAGTGTCCACCACATCTTCTGAAGAATCAGGAGACTACACATTTTTAGTTTAAAACACTTAAAGTAGGAAAAATCTTTCCCACATTTTTATTGAAAAAAAATCCCAGTCAGTGCTTTAACATCAGAGCAGAGAAGACAGAGTCATCTTCTTACCTGCTTTCTGAAGGTATTTAAAACATGCTGCAGGTGAAAGCACATACACATACAATTCTTGATCTTTCTCCAGGACAGAGTTTGTACTCTGTGATTTCAGATGATGCCCGTGGAGACCTTCCTTGAGGAAGCTTTCACTGATACAAACGTACAGAAATTACTACAGTAACTCAGTGATACTTTTCATTCCTGCTACAAGGTTTGCTGTAAAAAGCAGTAAAGCTCATGCCATCGGTGCCATCCTACATCTTTGGTACTAAACTTGCCCTGACTTCAAGTTGCCTATTATATTAGTCTTTCCATGATGCCAACAACCACACCAGTACCCCCACATGCATCAAAAGTAAAGGTCCTCTACTAAAGAGGAGGAAGGCAAAGAAAAGGTCACAAAATAAAGTGAGTATCAGAGATCTTTACCTTTCACTAGATATTTGTCATGCATAATGTTTTTATTCCTGTTTTCACATAAATTCCAGCACTGTTTTCCTACATTGTTGATTATCATTAATTTCCAAAGTAATACCAGAAAAATATCAGTTTAACATAAGATAATATAGTTGAATTTATCTGTTTATTCATGAGTGTTTTTCAGAACACATATATTTCTTGAATTACTACCTTGTTTTATAGCCAATACTGTCTAGTTTTAAATATTACTTGATTGAAGTTATTTTCAAGTCTTTCAGCTTCTAGTGCTTCTTAATAAGCATGTAAAGCCATTGCCCAGTATACAGACTTGCAGACATGATGAGCTGGATTCAAAATTAATGAATCTTCCTCTTAAATTTAACCCCTGAATATAGCCATGACCTTCTCCTCCTACAGTGTGGAATTGTAATGAGGTTGGGGGTGGTTTAATCTATTGATCCCATTGTTCATGACTGCACTGCTTTATTATTATTGCAGACACAAACTACATGTGCATATTCATGCCTTTACTTCAAAAAGAGATGCTTTTCAAGCTTTATGTAGCAGAGCCATGCTCTTAGCTTCTAATTCTCACAGCTCTGGCTTTCTAATTAGAGTATGTTCTTCCTTTGTCATGGAATAGTAGTTACCATAACAGCACTATGTATTACACTACAAGACATTCAAAATATAGGCTATATTTTAGGTATCAAATGTTTCAGTATGTTACAGAAAAGATTAAGAAAATATTGGGTATCTGCTGAGCATGGTACCAATGCCAGAACTCAGTATTAGTCCTGGTTTTCATGACACACCTTAGCTATCCAGTGGAGTAATTTTTTCAACTTTGCAATATGAGTGGGGTTAAAGGCATACATGCAGCTATAAGCCATGAATAATCTGGCAAAATAAAAGTTATAAACAGCCTTGTTTATAGAAACTGAGGCTGACTAGTACAGAACAGCCCATATCTACGCTGATGAATTAATTCCCTGCTCCTCCAAAAGACGTCGTTTATATGCACATGACCTCTTTGTCACAAAGTCCATTCAGTCTTAACTTTTGAACAGTACCCAACAGTTATTTGGGAAAAAGTTGACATGGACTAAATGCACTACTCTAACACTGGGAGACAGAGTATTCCAATGCCCAGGTAACTTTTTAGGTAACTGATAATTTCTTTGCATAGAGACTGACATAGTGGACCAGCTAAGCTGCTGTAACACTATCAATTAAGTTTTTGGAATGCAGAATGATCTTTACTGAATCTGTGACATTTTAAAGGTGATTGGAGTTTGGCACGCATTCTTAATTATGTTTACAGTAGAGAGAGAATTTCCTGGATATTGATTGGTTCACATTCGAATCTTTAACCAAAGGGGTAAAGTTAAGGGAAATCTCTGAAACCTAAGCAGAGCAATGGAGAGGATGCCAGATTGGGGTGTCAAGGCATCTCCTGGTAGTCTGTGGCAAACTGCCTCATCTTATTTCTGTTTTCCAGAACTTGTTTAAGAGAGAAGTAAAAATGTGTTATGCACATTCCTAATGTTGTAAGCAATATGTGCAATTTCTGTAGTTTCCCAAGGCATAGTACACACCTATTTATTAAATAGATAGATGGACAGTAGGAACTAAAAAAAAAAAAAGTGAATAAATTACCATGTATGAATAAATCTGTCCCTCTCTCAGGCAAGATGAAGGTCCCTGACAATGCCATGAAAGAAAATTACTGGAATAATACACATCCTCAGATAACCAAGCTAAATTGAAGGAACTCTGTTCTGCTTTGTGCTAGGCACATGGAAAGAAAGGGGTTTGTCCTGTTCTGGAAGGTGGAAACAGAGTGATAAGAAGGGTTGTGTACTATTGTGGGAGGGCAGGGAGGAAAGGCTTCCAATTCTAAATAACATCAAGGAAGTGGAAAGAAAACTTTCCTGAAATCCCTGCCACAGTTTAGGAAGAAGAGAGGGCTGAGAGCTGAAAGAATGTCTCAACTTACTGAAATTCTTGTACTATCTATGCCTGAGTATAACCTGCAATACTCAGCATGTAAAGATTTTGGCAATACACAGACTCTGTATGTGAAAATAGCACATAGATTTCATGTCAGCTGAAGCTTCCCAGGGATTTACCCCCTTAGATGAAGCCTGTGACTTATGTTTGGTGAGACAGACTTTTCAGCTGTTGTAAATCAAAACATCTACAAGATTCACAGTATATGAGGCTCTAGTCCAAATTGTGTATAGATAATTTCTGTTATACAGAAGGATTCTAGAGCCTGTTTCCCTTGCAAATTCTATGAGCATAATTTTGGAATAACTGCAGTGAACATAAAAGTGTTTCTTCATTGAATGAGAAGTGAATTAGCTCCAATATACGTATTGCAAAGATATAAATGCTAAATCATGTTTCTTGCTGTCATTGGCAAGTTTAAAAAACAGCAGGCATATATTTATGTCCATGATAATCGTGTTAAATTGAGCACATCATAGTGTTAAATATACAATAAATTTGTGGCTAAATCACAATAAATTTAGCTGACTCATTCTTTTTAGTACTTTTTCCAAAGAAAAGCACTGATTATTCAATTAAATTGATAATGTTAAAATATTGAGAATATTGAAAGCAACAAATCTTTTTTAAGCAGAAAATAAAAGCAAGCAAACACATGTAATATTCTCAAAAATGTGCTGAGAAGTTATTGTTTTGAACAATTCAGCAAGGAGCTGTCATCAGATCTGTGAAAGATTTTTATGATATGTTTTCTTAATAAAAGTATTAGGAAACAGCCTGCCCCTGCAGAGTATTTTTTGCAACTGTTGTACTGCTAATAGCTAGTGTTTCTGCCTGTACGAGGAGAAAAATTTTCTAGAGCAGCACAGTCCATCCAGATATTTGCAGCTAAATCCATGTGAAATGGATTTAGACTTCAGGATACTCCTGCCTGACTCTTCAGTGACTCCTCAAAGGAGTGGGTTATTCAAGTAATGTGGGAAGTCCTAGCGATATACCAAGAAGCCCCCCAGCACAGCAAGGCAAGAGGGCAAATTTGTCACTGTGTATCTGTGGGACAGCAGGTGGAAAGTGGGGCAGGTGCTGAACTGCATGTCTCTCCATGTGCTCCACATTTAGACTTGCTTATGGAGCAAGCCAGCCCAGAGACACATATCTCATCTGGGCTATGGCCCTGGTGTTGATGGATTTCAGACTACTGACTGAAATGTAATTATCTTTAATCCATATAACTGAAAGCCTGGGAGAAGACACTTTGAATGTTGCTTTCCAAGATGCTCGTGAAGTGCTGGCATGAGAAATTACACTTAATAAAAGAAGAGGAAAAGGCTAAAATAGAAGTAATAGACATTTATAAGCCATTTATGGGAGGCATTGGCCATCGGTTGTGCTAAGTGGTGATAATGATGCACTGTGACGGTGTGGTGACTCAGAGCTGCCTCCGGAAGGCTGCTGCAGTCTGCTGTGCTTCCAGCTGTCCTCTCCCACTGCTATGGGTAGCAGTGCAACTGGAGAAGCAGCGGGTTTGCCCATTCTGCCCAACCTAGAAGCATGGAGGCTGGGGAAGAAAAGCAGGCTGTCAGGACTGCCTTCACATTGTATTCCTCTTTTCCCTGCACTGCTGTAACTCTCTCCAGTGACAAGAGGAGCAAAGATAGCTGTGACATTTCCACAGGTGGCCACCCTTTGTAACAGGATCTCACCTGGAGCACCTGTAGGAAATGGCCACCCTTCCCTTACCTGTGACTCAGTAGGTGTTTGGTGGCTTGACTGGGTCACTCACCCTTCCACCACAGACAAGCTAAGAAGGTCTCAGTGGCCTCAGAGGTTCAGGGCAAGCAGTAAGATTTGGTGCCCCAGAATTTTATTAGATGCTGTTACTCACCATGAGTGGGGTCTGCTTTAAAATATGACAGGCAGCTCTTTCAAAACAGCTGGAGGTGGAGAGAAAGGTGGAGGAGTATAGGAGGAGCTTCCTTCTTCAGCAGGTTGAGAGAGGGAGTGGGGAGGTGCATGAAGCTGAATCATAGCTACAGTTTTCTGTAGCGAAAAATAGGCTGAGGAGAGGCTCTGCTCTTGACACAGGCCTTCAGCCAGCAGGTGCCTGTGGCTGTTCAGAGCACATGAAATTATCTCACATGGCTTCCTGCCATCAGGATACTCTTGAGTAGTGCTTTTTGCTAGGTATGGTTGTTGTATGCTCTTTTTATTTATTTCAGGTTTAGAAACTGAGGCCAGTTAATAGAAGCTGCACTTTAGTAAGCCTGGCATATGCCAGGCTGTTCCAGATCTTCAGTGTGTGGTACCCCTGAATCACAAAGCAGTGCTCTTTCCCTTTTCTTCACAAACATTTTTGATATAGTCACATTTTCTGTCCTTCATATTTAATTTTTGTAGCAATGTCAACTTAACACAATACTTAACATTGCTAACTGGCAGTTGTAGGAGCCCATCATCTTATTTCTGTATGGGTCCTCCCTACTCAGTCTGATCCCATGCTTTGCTGCTGCTGCTTCAAGTGCTGTTCATTTTCTGTTTATGAAGTACTTAGCACTCTTTGTGATGCTGGGGGAAAACATTAACATACTCCTGTGAGTTGTTTTTGATGGTAAAACTGATGTATTGCTTAAAGGAGGGATGGTTTGGTTTCAATTACCAAGCCATATGTGACTGAAGTTGATGTGCTTATACTTACAACACATTGATAAATGATGCTGGCCTTTGTGAGGCCACCAGTTTTTCAGTTGACAGTACTGAGCATTAGGTTGAAGTTTTCACTCTCATTGTTTCATCTCAGGCAAGTCTTAACATTTATTAAGCTAATTATTTAACAGAAATCTTCAGTGAATAAAACCCCAAATAACCCCAAACCAAACATTTCTTGTATTGTGGACTGATGTGAACTCATATACCAAAAAGAATCTTTCAGAATGAAGTGCTACAGTCACTGATTTGGGTATAATGACAAATGAGCTCAAACTATGTGTGAAATTGTATAATGACAATCCAAGAAAATGTCTCTCACTGCAGCTGCTGGATGCAGCCTATTGAACCAGTGTAATTGCCTTGGGAAAGCTTATAGTGCTTGATTCCCTTGCAAGAGCTAACCTAGGGGCTACAACAAGGAACGAGAATGGACCAGCATCACTCCAGATGGCACTCTGGTTGACGTGGACATGGATAACTTAAGAGGGGCTGCAGAGTCAAGAAGGGACAGTTACATTACCAAAATAACAACAGACATTTTGCCTTATGAGGTCTGCACCGAAAGGAGTTAAATGATTGATGCCAACTAAGTCTGTCACTTCCTAGGTCTTGCATGTACAATTATCTTTCTTTCTATGTTTCTTTGATGGGTACATACTGAGTTTATATTAAGTTAAGGACTTTTAAAGCACTCTATAATCATATTAACTCTCACAGACTTAAAATCTATTTACATTTCATGAAGGAAGAGTCAGAAGAAAGAATTTATAGCTAGTCAACAGCTCACTTTAAACTATTTTTGGAGGTGGGATCATAATGCAGGAATGCTTGACTCCTATCCTCATCTTGGTCTTTCATTATACAGCTCTATTCCCTTCATTTTAAACTATCCTTTCTAGAGACTAAAACACTTTGTCATCAAGGCTCCAAAGATTTATGTACAAATCTTGAATCAAGATGCAATTAACAAAATAACTTCTGATTGTGGAAAATAGTTCATCTCTATGCCTGCTAACTCTTGCAAATGTTTGGGTCATTTTAATGACTTACAGGCTTAAAAATTACTCAGTCAATCTATTTTAGATTTTTAGTGAGAAAGGAGAAACCAAGAAAATCTGCAAGAGATGAGATCATTTCCTACTTTGAAATTTTTATGAGTTGCTTTACCGACTTTGCATCAGATTTCCTGAGAAAAGTTTTATTCATTACTTAAGCCAAACTTTCAGGTAGGTAGGTTTTGTTCTGAAAAATTTTAGGTAAAACTTATTTATATCTTTATTAGAAGGGATCTAGGATGCTGCATTTGTGAATATTACAGAATACTCATCCAATTATTTCAAATCAACCAGCTTTCATCAACAGTGAGAAAAATGTAATTTCTCTATTTTTTCCCACAGTACAATTCTGCTGACTTCAGTGTAATTATTTTAGTTTACAGTTAACTAAAAGTGGAAAGAACAAGACATCCTTTTCTAATTATTCTTTCTTTCTTTTCTGATACTTGATTCTCAAACTGGTTTTTAGTGTATACTGAGGATGAGGAAGATCTGTTGTAGTGTTTGAAAAATTCTGTTCAACCTCTGCTGTTTGTCTGAAAGCTTGCTGAATGCAGCTCTGCAATGTCAAATGTCTTTGATTTGATTTGGACTGGACCAGATGTCAACAAATTGGAATTTAATGTTGTTGAGACAGATGAAAATGTAGGAAGCATAAAGGGATTCATTGCAAATTAGAATTAAAGAAAACATGCAGTTGTGCAATTTTTATACATCATAACTTACATCAGTTTTAAAAAAATATCAGAAATCCTATCTTTCTCTTATTCCATATGAGGAAGTGAATAAGAATTTAGGACTTATATCGTAAAACACCACTATGTCTTTTAGTTGTTTTCATAACATATTTTAAAAATAACAGTTCATAGTGTATATGGAGACATGCTCCTTTAGCCTTTTTAAATTATCCACACTCTGATTTGTCTGGCTGGATATTAGACAGAAACTTAACAAAAATACAGTGTTAAGAAGCAAAATCCAAGCTTTTTAAGAGTTTCAGATTTATTTACAGTAGTATAGATACATAAACTTGGCATAAACCTGGATCTTTTCTTTCTTCATGCTGACAGCAGCAAATATTGAAACAATGGCATTTTACATGCATAAGTGATTGCAAAACAAGTTCTAAAAGCAGAATTGCACAGAAATTAAATGCTAAAGCTGCATGTGTGAGCATTTGACAGATGATGAATAACTGTTGCTTCACAATCTAGTAGAAAATACTAAAGAACAATGAAGACACTCTCTGGACAGGAGGAAAGCTTTCCCTGCAGCATCACATCTGCCTTTCTGAAGAAGAAATCTCCCTTCCTTCAGAATCTCAATGGTGGAACAGAGGGTTTTTCCAGCTTTTACTTATCAGTAGTACATCTAGCTGGGACCTCAGAGACACCTTTCCTTTGCCCACCAGCTCTGCCCTCAGATTTTCTTGAGGAGAGCAAGTTGTTTGACTTCCAGGGAAATGTTTGTAATGGGCTGTGGTATTGCTTAGTAAAGCTTGGGAAATTCAAAGGAGTCAGAAAGGGACTGGGACCAGTTTTCTTCAGTCCTGAGCAGAGTCACATCCCCATCCTCATACAGGCAGTGTGGTAGGAATTGAAAGATCTGGATGGAGAAAGAAAAATTCTCAAAGAGCATCTTCATGTGCAACTGCATAAACATTTACATGGGGTTTTTAGTTTGATTTGGTTTGAGTTCGGGTTTTTGTTTGTTTGTTTCATTGGTTTGGGTTTGGGTTTGATTTTTGGGGGCATTTTACTATTAGTTTTTATAATTTTTTTCTTTTTTTCTGTACACAACCTAGAGTGCATTAGTACTGCATATGGTGTTAGATATCTGAAGTTTAATGCCTATTTTTTCTGAATTCAGACCTGAACCTTTCTGGAGTCTAACCACAGAAAAATGAGAAATTCATAGGATTATTTAATCTGTTATCCTTTTTTGTTGATCAGTTATAAGACGTATTGCTGCTTGATTTCTACTGGCAAAACACTTTTTCTTTTTTCTTGCAGATGACTGAAAAAATGACATTGGCCAATTACAATTTTGAGCTTCACACACCTTCTAACTTTAACTAAAGGTTGCAAAGCAGTTGATAAACTCCTTAAGAACTTTTCCAAGAACAAGTATGTCTACAAGTGGTGTTCCACAAGTTTTAACATGAAGTAAAGGATAAGTAAGAGCAGATCATATGTACAAATCTCCCTCATTTCCATAGAGTGCCCATTTTTTAAGAGTAGTTTTTTCTCAACAGGCATTGTGGCAAAATCCTCTGCTTTCTAGAAATATAAAGTTGACCTGAGAATGATCTTGGAAGATGATTAAAATAGTAACAGCATCTATTAAATGTCTCTGGTCTGGTAGAATTCAGTAAATATTGACTTCAGACGTAAGAGAGAAAATCAGAATTTCTGAGTTTAAGCCTATTGATGTGCATGACTTTATTCATGACTGTGATCCTGAATCTAGGAGCTGCGATGCTTACACTTGATTTTGCAAGGAAGAACAGTTTGTGATGATCCATGGCTAATTTTCTTCCTCCTCATTTTTTTGTTATTATGTTAAATATAACTGAAATGTCTATCTTGATGTAACTAATTTTACAGGCAATTTTGAAATTATTTAAATCATATTCTGTCAGTACCAAGGTACAATAGCTGCATGATTTTCTTCCTAAGTAAAATCAAAGCTTGAATTCTCTCTTTCAGACTCCCTTTTTTTCTTCATCTGCCCTTTATCACAACTTCAATGTTTTAGAGTAAAATAAAAACCTTTATTTTTGTTGTTATTATTATTACTATTATTAACTCAAATGTATGGAGCAGCAAGCATGGCAGAAAATACTAGAAAGATAAAACAAATAGAAACAGAAGGCTATAAATGAGGATTCATATACTGCAGAACAGTGAACATCTAAGCAATATCATTTCCAGGAAAAATGCATGGCAGTTGAATCTATTGCTAAAATACAGGCTATTCCTACTCTTGACTGAGGCAAAGAGCAGACTATTCCCTCCTTTTTTTGGTAAGAGTCTTGCAAGTCTGCTCCACTTTATTTATCCCAGGATGATTTTGATGTGTTGGTAACAGAAAAACTTTGGTAACTCATGTTAGCTGTGATCTTTTCTGCTCTTCTGCTTATTTTCTGGGAACATATAGGACACAAGATGTATCAGGCAGGAAGGGACATTGACATGCAGGTGTTTGGTGTTTAGTCTGACCTCCTGCTCAAGACAGGCTTGACTGTGTGCTCAGACCAGATTACTGAGGCTTATCTCAGGCCATAACATCTCATCTTCATGGTGTGCCCTGGTTGTAAATAGCCTGAGTCCATCTCTCACTTCCCAGAGGTGCTGGGAAGCTGCTGAAAGGTACCCAAAAAGCCGTGTCTGCTACAGGCTGAACCGCCTTGGTTTCTCAGTTTACCCTCATGAGGTGAGTGCTCCATCCCTGACTATCTTAGTGGCCCTCCACTAAATCCACTTTAGTTTATTGATGACTTTCCTCTATTGGGAAGTGCAAAATCGAATGTAATACTGTAAAAGCAGTCTAAGTAATGCCCTATAACGGGAGATGAGTATTTTGCTCCATCTCTTCTAGTCCAACAGCCTGAGATGTTGCTGTTTCTCTTTGCTGCCAGGGAATATTGCTGGTTTGTGCTCACTTCCTGTTTGCCGACATCCCCAGCATCTTTATGACAAAGCTGCTCTCCTCAATTAAGCCCAGCTGACACCACTCCAGGGAGCTCTTTCTTCCCAGGTGAAGGACCTCATCCTTGTCCTGTTGCCTCAATAAGTCTTCAGTCTGTGATAAATTCTGGGTTGTTTATAAAACACACCTATGTGACTCAGAAAGAAAACCTCCACTCTGATTACAGAGTCTGGGTAGAACTGATTTGCTGAAAGGACTTTTCAAGAGAGGACCATGCCTTTTTTTTTTTTTTTTACCTTTTATAAGGAGCAAAAGCTTACTACAGTGTTTGGAGAAACAGAAATACAACTTCAGTGAGCTGGCCCTGTATCCTTCAATTAGTAGAGCAAATTTTTTGCTTTCTGTTACCTTCCTTAGAGCAAAGTCTATGCGACAGTCAATATATAAAAATTTAAAAAATGGTTTAATATTAGAGTCAAAGAATCATATATATATATGCTGGGTTGGAAGGGACCCATTAGGATTGAGTTCAGCTCCTGGCCCTCTGCAACACAGTTCTCAATGGAGATAATTTTTTTGTTCTGTGATTTATTTAAAAACAATATGCTAGCATTTCCTGGGTAGCAGAATACGACATTGGAATATGCACACCTCAAATCTGAGCATTGTCTAAAATGAGATCTTAGAAATAGGATCTCACAAAACAGTCAGGACATACCCACATGATCAACTTTCCTTCTGTTTTAGAAGTCGTCATTGACCATCTTGGAGAAGAGAAGGTTTCGTGGAGATCTCATAGCAGCCTTCCAGTATCTGATGTGGGGCTACATGGAAGGTAGAGACTCTTCATCACAAACTGTAGTAATAGGACAAGGAACAATGAATTTAAACTGAAAGAGGTGAAATTTAGGTAAGATATACAAACAAAATTCCTTGTTGTGAGGGTGGTGAGGCACTTGACCAGGTTGCCTAGATGTTCTGTTGCCCCATCCTTGGCAATTTTCAAGGCCAGGTTGGATGGAGCATTGAGAAACCTGGTCTAGTGGGAGGGTTGGAACTAGGTGATCTTTAAGGACCCTTTCAAAACAAACTATTCTATGATTCCGTGCTTTTATGATTCCATGACTCCAAAATGTCGTGCAAGCCTATAATGCTCTACTGAGATGTAAATTCAGTTCTCTGATGGATGTATAGCTTCCTTAACAGAACCTTGAAGCTATTCTCAAACTAGCAGGTAAGTTGTCATAATGTAAACTTCTCTCAGGAAATTCCTCTTTGTCCCTTCATGTCTACAGTTTTCCTGAGGTTTGGAAGCTGTAACTTACCAGATTTGTCTAGTTTATCAATCACTTTGTGCCATGCTCATCATGATGGTTTCTGAATATTTCTCTTATACTTAAAGCTTTATTGTGTTTCACCAGTGTATGACAGGGAGAAAACAAGAGTTATTTCTCATTATCCAAGCTTTAATCTTCAAACAGGATACTAAAACAGGCTAATTGACTATTACCCATCATCTTAAACAACAAGTACTATATAATGGTTCTTCACCTCTCACACCTTTGTGCAGTGTAATTATAATTATATTACTGGAACCTGCACAAGTACATTGAACCTGCCCAAGGTAACAAAAGCTTTAATCTTCAATTATTACTTCCTGTGCTTGTTGCCTTCATGTTCCTTCTGCAGAGTACATTGGGTCATTCCAGCATGAAATTAATCTCTAGAAGAGGATAAATCACCTTTTACTTTCTAGTTAAGATATGTTCTTGCTTTGCAATTCATAAACACTTTATTTTAAAGAGGTATATTTTTGTAGAATGACTGCAAGGCTTGAAAATTTTCAAAGAGCTGCCTTTTATACAGACATGTTGGCTTAAACCTGCTTTTGTTCAGCTGCTTTTGGTTAGAAATGGAGTAACTGAGCTCCCTTCTAATCTTCTTGATTCTGTTACTAGCCTGCACACCCTTGCTGTGGGAGATTTAATTGTATCTTCAACTTAAAGAGATATAATAAATCTCTGTTATACTACAGGAATTATTTTGATTATGTAATCTCAGGATGAGCTCATTGCTAAATTTTAAACTCTTGAAGACTTCAAGAGACTTTCAGAAAATACTGGCAAACATTTGGGAAAGGATATATGAAAAAACAATTATAGGAGCTGCAAATTCTTTTTTTATGTAATATTTTCAAACCATCACTTCGGATTTAGAAGTTATTTCTTCTGACTTATATAAAAGTACATATATGTAGGAATACAGACCTTCAGATTTTCAGACCTTTTCAGATATTCACTTGTGGAATATTTAACTTATTTGTTTCATGTGGGGTGTTTTTTCAGCCAGGATCTGGTGATTATGAAAAAAACCGCAACACACTGGCATAGAGTTTTTTTGTCCTGTTGTTAATCAGTAGTATCATCATAAAGAGTTCCAAAAGAAGCCAACAAGAGCTAAGTGAGAACTATTGCTGCTCTTATTCTGAAAGGTAGAAAATCCAAAAGGTACTATGTGCAAGGTTTCACTGTTAATAATAATGACTTTATTAAAAAAAAGGTTTTTAGACTTTATGGTTAGCTTCTGCGAACAAATAGATTTTTAAATTTGATTTAAAATGCAAGAGAAGGATAAAATATTAATATTTAATGTCAATGAGTTAAATCTGTTCTAACCCTGGTAGGGAGTGACCTGTAAGTTCAAATGTGATTATTAAAAAAAAATAAAGAAATTTTTTCAGTATTTTTCTTGTACTATGCCTCTCATCTTTCTTCATCTCTTCCCTGACCAACAGGAAAAATAGGACTCTGAATACTGATAGGTGTAGCAGCCCATAATGTATTTTCCTACAGAAATTTCCTACAAAAATCTTTTTCCCCCCTTATTTCCTTTGTGTGTTATATGTTTGCTTCATCATATTCCTATAAGCTTTAAAAATTTACCAGTTATTTTATAATTCTAAAACTTCTTTAATGACCAACAAAAGCCTATCAGTAAGGAAATTTAAGCCACTAAAATCTATGATGGCAGTGGCACAGAAATTGGGAAAATAATATTGCAATTTTTATAAAACAGAGATGGTCACTGTTTGAAGTATAACTTATGACAAGGTCTCAGAGTAGGTTGCAATAGCATGGTCTCAAGATACATTATACACATAGCAAGAAGTATCAGATGGCATTTTATAGCTCCAGATTTGCATTAAACTGTAGGACCTCAATTCATTTGCCTGGACACAAGTGTTAGTTCTACTTTAGAGATACTAGAATATCTCGCTCTGGGCCTGGAGGAGACCCATGTCCTTCTCATGCAGCATTTGAAGGGGTATGAGGATGTACAAAGCCATGCCACTGGGTGCAAGTAACTAGTAACTGCATGAGGCTGCGCTGGCTCTTGGCTTATTCTCTACAGAGGGTTGTCTCTAAGACTTCATCAGTATCCCAGATGTGCATGGAGTTGACAGATCCATGGGAAATATGTGCCATTCAGTAGCAGCAGCTAGGGAGCAAATGAAGTATCATGGTGTAGTTGAAAAGCCCCTAAATTACTATGTCTGAATAGCAGGATCCTGCCTCAAATGCACGTGCAGACAGATAAAACCTACTCATTAATTCAAACTGTTCTTTAATGGAAGAAAAAAAGGTGCGTATCTCACTGATTATACCTCAGTTTCAACTTAGGATTCACATGAACTAATTTTGTTTCTGAGAGCTGAGACAATTTTTTGTCAATGACTTCTTGCAGTACAGAATTAAAAACTAACAACAGCAGAAATTCACCTGTTTTATTTCCATGTCCTCAAAGCAAACTCACTTGGACTTAAGTTGCTCCTGATGGACATTTGTTCTAATCCTACAAATGACAAGAGATGCTGCAATTCTGACAGACTATCTATTTTATTTAAAAGCTAAATCTCTCCTGCTACAATTTAAATGATTACTTATGCTATTCAGAGAAAATAAAACAAAAAGAAAACCCCAGAACATTTATTAGTTTCTTCTTCAAACCAATGGTCTAAGTCTTTCCTCAGAAATGGCATCTTCCAGATGTTTTATTCTCTTCAGCTGTTCTCATCTTTCAATGCAGCGCAAACATACACTGCAAAGCAGATTTTCTCCCCTGGTGTCCTATCCCACTAGAAAGACCTTTATAATGGTAATGGTGAGCATTGAACTAGAGATCATCCTCATTTGAGGAGCATGCTCTTTCTCTGCCTTTGTTTTTGAGGAGCATTCACTAAGATTAAATTCTGAAACAGCTTCAAACTTATCATAGCAATAATTTCTAGTGTGCTGGGCCTGGTTTGGCTGGGAGGCCATCTTTTTCCTCAGGTTGTGATGGTGCAGTCTGAGTTTTCAAGTTTATGCCTTGCCAGTGATTTAACTAGAACTGGATGATATTTTCTTTGAAACTGCTAGTTCTGGAGGTGCTCTAAGTCATAGTGCAGTGAGGGTGCAGCAGACTGAAGCACAAGACCTTTCTAAATGCTAGGGTCACCAACAATTTACTAGATTTAACCTAACTCTCTTCAGTCTACGTAAGTTAACTAAACTTGCCTATACTTTTGTTGACTTGCCTGTACTGCTGTTGGACAATAAATAAATTAGTAATGGAATAAAAATACCTTTCCAAATAAATAAAGAACTACCAGTGTACCATCCACAGTAATGCAAGGCAGCCGAGGAACTTGAAAGCTAAATACTAATGCATTTTACCCGATTCTGCAGAAAATGCTTCTACTTGGGGTTCACAGGAGGCAGGTACAAGAGCTTTGTCATGTCTGAGCCTCAGTAATGTACCATAGCTTCATCTGGTCAGAGACTGGGTCACACTTTCAGTAAGGAGATGAGCTTCCCTAGCTGAGGAGTCATACATGGTTTAGACCAGCCAGCTGCCTGTTGTTCAACGGCTAGAACCCAGAAAAATATTTTGAAGAATTCTACATAAACCTTTCAAAATTACTTCCCACCGCACCCCCAGTGTTTCTTCCTATTTCGGTCACTGGAGCTTAATGTAGAGAGTAGAAGACCAGAGTGGTGGAATGTGGCTTTAGGATCACACAAACTGGGGAGATCTTGGCTGCAGGGTGTGTTTGTCACTACTTTTAAAATGCTCTGATTTTGTCATTACTACTAACAGGACAGGTTTCAGAATACAATGTCACTTTAACAGCTAAACAAGAGATAAGTGTAGTCAGCGATCAGATGAAATATTGAATTAATTTGGTGAGCCTGGAATATATAAATCACAAGGAAAATAGACACTTAAAAATAGTTTGTCAAATTATGGATGAAGATCAGATGAAAGAAATAAAAAATAGAAACAGAACAGCCTTTGGGACGTCAGTGGGATCCATCAAAGTCTAATCATTATACAGCTCTGGCATTTCGCTTTAGTGTAGAGGGGTCCCCCAAGCATTTCTGGTTGGTGGCTTGCTGAGTAAATGTCAGTTTAATTCTGTTTTCCTGTTTTTGTGAAAAACTCCTGTAGGGTCTCTCATCAACTAACCAGTTATATTATGACCCCACTGCCTCTAGTCAAGCATAAATGTTAGTTCTATGTGTAGCTGCGTCCTTACCTTGTTTCTATTTCACTCATTGGCATCAGGTTTTTTTAGCCATTGAAGGTCTAAGATCAGCTATTTTTGAAACACGAACTATTGGTGTCTTTAATTCTTCTTACAAATCACATCCCTGGGTGCATATCACTGGATTTGACATGCACACTGTTATGACAGTTACTTTAAATATATTAGTTCCACTTTAAATGTGATCCATAGATAATGCAGTCCATTGAGCACACAGGAAATAGGTTCAGCTCTGCTTCTTTGTCATAAGCATCAACAAACAGAAAAGCTTGCGTATGTTGTTGTGTTACATGTGGTGTGTGTGGGGGGGGCTGAATGTCTGAGCTTCTATGCTATACCTCTTCATTTAAACATTTCACTCAAAATAGGGAGATGATTTTTTTTGAGTATTAGTTAATTTAGAAAATTATCATCACCTAATAGTGGAAGTAATGCAGTTCATTATTCTGTTCTAAACCCTGCAAGTGTCCATAGTAACTTACAATGTGCCATAAAAGAACATAATCCCTGCATCACCAAGACATCACAGTATAAATGCATGAGCAGGCATAGTATAGTGACCTTTCCTTGTACATTTGTTTCATTAGCACTTAATTACCAACATATGTATTAAATAAATAAATACATATAGAATAACTAACGGCAATGGAGATGGGCAAAACTAGGGGAGAGGACTCATTATTGACCTATTATAATTATTATTTAATTTTATGTCGGAGTAGGAACCTTTCCAAGGAGTAGAGCAGTTTTCTCTGGGATGCAGTATTGAGTGGAAAGAGCTTCATTAATGCTGCCAGATCTGGTCAGAGAAGCTACAGGCTAACCTCCTTCATACTTTTTGGGTTTTAGGAGGCCCTTCTTAAGGCAAGGTGCAGACATGGCAATGCTTTGACTCACCTTGCTATTATCTGCATAGCTCCCTCCAGGCACTGTGAAAGGTTGAGCTGTAAAGCCCTGGAGCTGTAGCCCTCTGTGAGTCACAGTAGGAGCAGAAACTCTGTATTTAGACAAATACTAGGTTAGAAGTTTAACTCATAAGGTTCTGCCAGTAGTTAACAGAAGCTAAGGTGAAGTTTCCATAAAATCCCTCCCTATGCCAAGGAGTGAATCTGTGATAAAGCAACAGAGCAGCCATGTTTAAATTTGCATTCTAGTGATCTCGTGTGTAGCTATTACTTTCTTAGTATAAGAAAGTAATTTTTTTAAAAATAAGAAAGCATCATTACTTTGAATAACTTTGATTAAGTTACAGTCAGGTTCTTATAACATTTTTATGCTGGGGTTTTAGCACATAAAATATAAATGAAAGCAGCTATTAAGATTCCGCCTTTTTACTGCATCATAAAGTACTGCTATTTTTAAATAACCGTCCCTTAATGCATCATATATTTCATTTTCATTAAATAAACATTTTAAATGTGTAAAAGTCATATTCATTAGTACTTTTTTAAAATATAAGCTAATGGACATGGCTATCTATGATGAATTGATATTTTATCTGCTGTTTCATATAAATAATTAGTTACATTAAGATGATTGGCTTTTTTCTTATTAGTGTAATTCTTCTTCACTTTTAATATTCCATTTATGTTAAAGTAATTCAATTACAATTAGTCTTTGCACCATTCCTTCTGTTTCTTCTTGACTCTAAGGTTCCAGCTCCAAAAAGCTGAGAAGTTGCAACTGTCTACACAAACTTTGTCACCACTCATTGTATATTTCAGTTATGGCTTTGTCTAGTATCCATCCCCTGCATTCATTCTTTATAGTACCAGCATCCATCAAACCCAGGTTTCTTCTTAGCATCTAAGTTTCTGTAGGATGTGTCCATTGATAGCAGGCTGCCCTTGGGTCTGAGCCAGATGCCACTGTAGTTGGCAGAAAGACAATGGGAGTTGTATGAAACTCCTCCAAGACAAGCTTTACATATTTGTTCTTAATTGTGTTGCTAGATACCCATTTGTCCTCACTGTGCACAGCTGCTTTTGCTGGCTTTGTGCCCATTTCAGTCCCGGGAATCCTCCTCCAAGAACTTCACCCCTCATCATTTCTTTCTGTTCTCTACACTGCTGAAATTTGAGGAAATGCTGACTTTCTTCCATTTTCTTCTTTTTCTCAGCCAGCCCCTATTGTGTGTAACTACTGGTTTTCAAATTACTCCGTGTCTCCTCAAATCCTACCTTATTATCCAGGCAAGTGTGCTATTTCCTGTTTGGCCTGTGACCGCTAATTGTCTCTGTAATATAACCATCAAATCTTGATCTTTACATTTCATCATTTTTCTACATTCTGTCGTTCTGTATGAAAGCAATCTATTATAATAGCATTCATTATGATAACTTACTGTACATTTCTTATGTTGTATGCACAAAGTCTTTAATCAGCTTCCTTTCTCTTGATAAGTTCAATTACAGATACAGAAAGACAGAACATTATGCTAAGAATGCATAGGATTTGCTAATCAGGAAAGGTACATATTCATTGTGGAAAGACTAAAACATACTTATCAAATTGAATATGAGCCTAGTAAGAAATAGCTCTGTTGCTTCATTGTATTGGATTTGTAGTGTTATATTTGTACCTCTGAACTTAAAATAATGTTTAATTTTGGAGAAAACAGGAGTCTGGGATGCTTAATACTTAGATTCTAATGTCTCCCCTGCCACCCACCTTGTGGTATCCTTAACTAAGCCATTTTCTTTCTACATGTTTCAGTTTAGTCTCTGAGATCATTCTATTCCAAACTCCATGCCACAGTGGGCAGTTATTTCAGAAATCAGTCACTCCAAACTGCTTATTTGCTGAGAAAAACAGCTGCACAAGAACTAAATGCTGCTGTACTATTTTTTTTTTCAGTCCTCCTCTCCTAACATAGTTATGTCATACCTGCCATCTTCAGTGAATGGAATCCATTTAACTACTCTTCACACCCATGTGTGCTTCAGAGGCAGCAAATCAAATTGATCAAGCACAGAATTCAGCTCCAACCTCTGTTATTTTCATTCCAATGTAGTTAAATGACAATTTATCCACCCAGATGAAGAGAATAAGTAACAAATATATTTGTGATACAACACAATCAATGTAAATGGTACTTCTGGACTGCAGAACTGTTAGCATTTGGCTAGCGAAAATGACTATTTTCATAATAATTGTAGGTAGGAGAGAGGAGGATGGAAGATTTCAAAGTCTCAGGCAAAGATTAAACCATTAAAGCAAGTATATTTCTTTTCTAAAAAGGAAAATTCTATGCAAACCATCAAGTTGGTAAATATAGAAGTCTATTTTTGAAGTTCCTGTGTTGAGAGTTATGAATAGATGTAGCTTGTTTTACTTTTGTCTTCACCTACTGGTAATTTCTTGACAGGAAGAAGTTTCCCCAGCCCACACAGGCACACCAGTTACTGCCATCAGCAAATAGTTTTTTTTTTTTTTCTGAACTCTAGATCCTGCTGTGTGGTGGTGGTGTCTTTGCTGAAAGAAAATGCCAGAAAGTCACCATCATGTTCCAGAGACAAAAGTATGAGAAAGTGCCTTAATAATACGCTCACATAAAGAAGCAACACATTGTTTGAACTTTATTTTTGAGCACATGAGATGTCAGACATAAAGGTTAATATCTTCTATAACAGAGATTTGAAACTAATAGCTAATATAAAAAGCTTAGCCTTTCGTATTTGGGCTGATGATATGTAAATGGGTTTTAAGCTACTTTGTAGTGGAGGTAAGATAATTCTCCTTTTTCATTTCTCCCTGTCTCTGAACATCCTGGCACACTGGATTCTGCATGAAGTATTAAACACAGTATGGCTTGCAGTTATATGGGGTTTTTTTGTGTGTATATATATATATATGAATTTGCTCTCTGAGACACTACAGCCTGATGGCAACCAGGGATTTTAGCTATCAACTGAGCCTTGTGACTTGCATTTTCCTCTTTCCTCTGATAGTTTGACAAAACATTGCTCTTGTCTCATTAAAGTAAATGGTTCGATCATCAGAGATCAACATATTTTTGGATAATAAATTTGTTGGTAATGGGCTATACTTATTAAGTGGCTTGTTCCACAAAGAATCAGAGAATGGCTGAGGTGGGAAGGGACCTCTGGAGATTGTCCAGTACAATCCCCAGCTCAAGCAGGGTCACCTACATCAGATTGGTCAGGGTTATGTACAATCAGGTTTAAAATATCTCCAATGATGGAGAGTCCATAACCTCCTTGGACATCACAGAAAGGTGTGAAAGTTATTTTATTTTGCCTCCACTCTTTTTAAAAGTCTACCCCTCCTGGTTTGGGAAGTGTTGGAGCAGACCAGAGGTGCAGTGTGTGAATTCAGAGGAATTTTAGTATAACAGTTGTTGCATGGGGATGTGACTCAGCAGGGAGCAGCAAGTCTGTGCTCAGTAAAGCCCTCTATTTACTCTCCTGGCATGGAATGAAATGCTCCTGGGACACGTGCCAGCTCTCTAGTGATGTTGGTGTCATTGGAGAGCAGTGATTTGTAAAGAGAAATAGAAAATCCTAATAGCAGTCTCTGCAAAGCCCTTCTTTGACCGTATTTAATAGGTGCTTTTAGCACCTTGACAGAGAATCATAGAATAATAGAATCAATTGGGTTAGAAGAGACCTCTGAAATCATCAAGTCCAAACCTTAATCCAGCCCCATTTTGATTACTAGATCATGGCACTAAGTGCCATATCTAGTCTCAACTTAAAAACCTCCAGGGTCAGAGAATCCACCACATCCCTGGGCAGGCCATTCCAATGCCTCGCTACTCTCTCTAAAGAATTTCTTTCTGATATACAACCTGAACTTTCCCTGGCAGAGCTTAAGCCCATGCCCTCTTGACCTACTGTTGGTTGCCTGAGAGAAGAGACCAACCCCCACCTGGCTACGACATCCTTTCAGGTAGTTGTAGAGAGTGATAAAGTCTCCCCTGAAACTCCTCTTCTCCACGCTAAACAACCCCAGCTCCCTCAGCCTTTCCTCATAGGACTTGTGCTCAAGCCCCTACACCAGCCTCATTGCTCTTCTCTTGACCTGCTCCAGCACCTCAATATCTTTCCTGAACTGAGGGGCCCAGAACTGAACACAATACTCAAGGTGTGGCCTCACCAGTGCTGAGTACAGGGGAAGGATCACTTCCCTTGTCCTGCTGGCCACACTATTCTTGATACAGGCCAGGATCCCATTGGCCTTCTTGGCCACCTAGGCTCACTGCTGGCTCATGTTCAGCCTCTTGTCAATCCAAACCCCCAAGTCCCTTTCCGCCTGGCTGCTCTCCAGCAACTCCAAAGTGCAGGATCCGGCACTTGGCCTTGTTAAACCTCATACCATTGGAATCAGCCCATGTCTCCAGCCTATCCAGGTCCCTCTGCAGAGCCCTCCTTCCTTCCAGTAGGTTGACACTCTCTCACAACTTGGTATCATCGGCAAATTTGCCAATGATGGACTCAATTCCCTCATCTAAATCATCAATAAAGATGTTAAACAAAGCTGGGCCCAACACAGATCCCTGGGGAACACCACTGGTGACCGGCTGCCAGCTGGACACAGCTTCATTCACCAGCACTCTCTGGGCCCTGACATCCAGCCAGCTCTTAACCCAGCAGAGGGAACACTTGTCCAAGCCATGGGCTACCAGTTTTTCCAGGAGTATATTATGGGAGACAGTGTCAAAGGCCTTGCTGAAGTCCAGATAGACCACATCCACAGCCTTCCCCTCATCCACCAGGTGGGTCACCTGATCATAAAAGGAGATCAGGTTGGTCAGACAGGACCTGCCCTTCCTAAATCCATGCTGGCTGGGTCAGCCCTTGCCCATCCTATAGGTGCTGTGTGATTGTACTCAGGACAATCTGCTCCATAACCCTGCCAGGCACCAAGGTCAGGCTGACAGGCCTGTAGTTGCCTGGGTCCTCCTTGCAGCCGTTTTTGTGGATTGGTGTGACATTTGCCAACTTCCAGTCACCTGGGACCTCTCCAGAGAGCCAGGACTGTTGGAAGATGATGGAGAGTGGTTTGGCAAACTCTTCCACCAGCTCCCTCATCACCCTGGAGTGGATCCCATCTGGTCCCATAGACTTCTGAGGATCCAAGTGTTCACTAACTGTATCCTCCTGGAATTTAGGGGGTTATTTAGCTTCCTGTCATTGTCTATCAGCTCCAAAGGCCCATTGTCCAGCTCCAAAGGCCCATTGTCCACCTGTCTTGTTGGTTTTTCCTTGATTTCCTTCAGAATCTCCCTGTTCAACCAAGCTGGTCGTCTTCCCTGCCGACTTGCCTTTCGGCACACTGGGACAGCCTGTTCCTGTGCACTCAAGAATTCCTTTTTGAAGTTTGTCCATCCTTCCTGTACCCCCTTATTTTCGTGGGCTGTTTTCCAGGGTATGCTCTGAACCACTCTTCTGATTAGGCTGAAATCTGCCCTCTGGAAGTCCAGTATGGAGGTTTTATTGATGGCCCTCCTTGCATCCCTGAGTATTGAAAATTCTATTATTTCATGGTCACCGTGCCCCAGAAAGCCTCCAACTACATCTCCCACCTGCCCCTCTCTGTTTGTAAACAGCAGATCTAGTGGGGCCCCACACCTGGTAGGTTCATTTACCAGCTGAAGCAGGAAATTATCCTCTATACACTCCAGGAATCTCCTAGACTGCCTCTTCTCTGCAGTATTAAGCTCCCAGCAGATATCTGGCAGGTTAAAGTCACCCACAAGAACAAAGGCAGCCAATCTTGAGACATCTGCCAGCTGCTTGTAAAATAATTCATCCTCTTCATCATCCTGGTTGGGTGGCCTATAACAGACTCCCACCAGGATGTCTTTCTTGTTGGCCTTCCCCCTGATTCTGGTCCACAGGCACTCAACTTTATTGTTAATGACCTCGAGTTCTACAGAGTCAAGATAGTCTCTAATAGATAGAGCCACCCCTCCACTTCTCCTACCCTGCCTGCCCTTTCTGAAGAGCTTGTAGCCTTCCATAACAGCACTCCAATCATGTGAGTCATCCCACCATGTTTCTGTGATAGCAACTACATCACAGTTTTCCTGCTGCCCTATGGCTTACAGCTCCTCTTGCTTGTTTCCCATACTGTGTGCATTAGTACTTCAGCTGGGCAGAACTCAGGCTTTACACCTTTAGGCTTATCTCTGGAGAGCCCGGTTTCAGTGTCTTCCCCCTTCAAACCTAGTTTAAAGCCTTCCTAACCAACCCTGCAAACTTATGGGCTACAGTTCTTTTGCCCTTCCCAGATAGATGAAGCCCATCTGGTTTGAGGAGACTAGGCAACACAGAGTTTGCCCCATGATCAAAAACCCCAAAATTTTGACGGTAGCACCAATCCCTAAGCCACCTATTGGTATGTTGGCTTTCCTGTACCTCTCCTCATTTATCTCGTCATTCATCCTGGCTAGCACAGGAACTGAGGCAATTACTAGCTGTGCTCTTGTCCCATGAAGTGATCGGGCCAGCACCTTAAAATCTTTTTTAATTACCCCGGTACTTCTTTCATTGATGTCATCACTTCCAGCCTGGACAACCAACAGTGGATAACAGTCTGAGGGTTGAATTAGCTTAGGAAGTCTCTTAGTAATATCCCTCACCCTGGCCCTGGGGAGGCAGCAAACCTCGCTGTGGGATGAATCTGGCCAACATATAAGGCCCTCAGTTCCCCTCAAAAGGGAGTCATGGATTACAACCCTTCTCTTTTTCCTCTTATGTGTAGTTGTAATCCGTCTGGTAGATGAGGGGTAACAAGAAGACCTTGTAGACAGATCTGCCTCCTGACTGTCCTCCATCAGACTTTCTGAGTCCAGGGCCATATACCTGTTTTTTAAGGGCACCTTCATAGGTGAAAGGGGTCAAGAGGGTTTTTTTTACCTCTACAACCAGGCACTTGTTTCCATTCCTCCCCATCCATTTGGTATGTTCTATCTGCCTCATGACAAGAGGGGCAGTGTTTCACCGCCTCCTGCTGGGCTTCCTTAGGGGTCGAAAGGGTGTGACTCCACCAATCAATTTCCCTTTCACTGTCTCTTATGCTTCTGAGCCTTTCCACCCCTTTCTTTAGCTCTGCCACCAGGCACAGCAAGTCGTTCATCTGCTCACATCACACACAGATTGAAATGGCAACACATTCGGCACTAGGACAGATTTTCCTAGAAAAGTTTAAACAAATAAGGCAGTATGTCTGTGGTCTATCAGAGACACAGTTAGAAAACAACCATAATGCTTGTATTCCATTTATTTGCAAATAATACAGTTTTTCCCACTATTGTAACTGGTCAAATGGTGAAGGAATACAGCTCAAAATGTAAGCAGGTTAAAGGCAAATTCTCTAATGAAAAAAGGACCAGAAGTTACAAATGTTCTGATTTATTTTGTACTTGTCATAGTACCACTTTTCTTCAAGCTTTGGGGAAGTTGAATTACTGAATAAAAAGAAATGTAATGAATATGCTTAACAGTGGATTAAATCAGAAACTGAACTTTGACTTCTTCTTAGTAATTATGAGAACTCATCAGGTGCTCTTTTCTCAGTACAACTATTCAAAATACCATGATATCCTAAAAAAATAAAAACATAATTCTGTGATCACATCTGTCAGCAAGTCAAAAACCCAGTTGTAACACAGACATCACAGAGTGATGCCTTGCAAGGCATTTGCTGGTGTAGTAGGTAACAAAGCAATGGGCAGCAACAGGAACTGAGGAAGCTTCGGTTCACAAGTTGTCAATTGAAGCAACAAAGAATGAATTCTTCAGGGTTATGATTATTTTGAGTAATAAAACTTCTCTGAGTAGAAGCTAAACATGATAGGAATGTTTCTGTAGCCATGGATATGGGACTGAGTTGCTTAATTTTTGTATAAGCAAATAGCAACTTGAGTTTAAAACAGGAATTGCAGTAAACAGCATTTATACGTTGTGCATGAAAAGAAAACACTTTCGTTCCCTCAGTGTGCAGACATGACCAATGAATCACCTCTTTTATATTCCCTGTAACTTCCCAGCATAATGTTTTCAGGAACAGCAGACATTATTCTGAGATAGACCATTAATACTCTCTTTTGTTTTCTTTTGTTTGGTTTGATTTGGTTTAGTTTTGGTTTTGTTCTGGAGTTCACCATAGAATTATACAATCTTCTTCTTCCTCTTCAAATTTATTTCCATTTTGTATATGAGGTCCTTGAAACTACTTTGCTTTCCAGTCCTGGGGACAGACAGACACTTAATCTCTCTGAAATGAGAACAGTGACTCTCTATGAAAGAGTGACTGGGAATTAGATTAGGAGATTAGAAACCCTGGGCTCTAAAATTACTTGCTTTCATATTTCTACTAGACTTTGAGTCATTTCGCTATTTTCTAATTTTTCCATCAAGTATATAATTATTTCATTAACCATTAAAGCATGAACCAAAACTTGTTCTTATAGCTATTTTCCTTTGCATAATTGCAATTTTTTAAATTTATGCAAGTGTACATGTAGTAATAAAACTCTCTCATATATTGTCCAATTGAATTCTGGGGAAAATAATAAATGAACAAACAACCAGTGTGTTTAGAATAGATGTGTCACAACCATTCACTGGAATACTCCCTGGGTAAGGTTAATTGTGATGCCCAGTTACTGTGCTCTATTGCTGGTTTATGTTTTAACTCTGTCCCTGTAATTTTTTGTCTTTCATGATTTCAGTGTTATAGAAATCAAATATAAAGACAGACCCTAAGCACAAAATTTTAAAGAATCTAAGATTCATGTTCAGCACCAGGCTCTGAAATTGAGGTTATAGGGACACACTAGCATATTGTTCATTATTTAAGATTTGAAAGTACAATTGAATTTAAAACTTGTCTAGTACTGCATTTGCCCTGGTGTTTTTTTCACAGGGGATAATATGTGTTAGGCTGTCTTTTTCAACTAATTCCACTGTCCTCACTTTCCATGAATGCCTGTGGAGAACTTTGCATTCTCAGGCATTTATTCCATGTGTAGCTGTGATTAAGTCAACACTAGTAAAGCAGAGACCTTGAACATTAACACAAGACTGCAAGTATATATGCATATATATTCCTGTATCAAGCAAGTATAGACATTGCTGCTAGACTTTATAGATATTATATGCTCTGGGCAAGTGTGGACTGCTTCACTGGTATCAAAAATGGTAGGTTAAGAATCAGAAATTGCAACAACTAGTACTTACGGATACTCTTTTTTCATATTTTATACCCAAAAACTTAGAGAAGGATTTCACCAAGTCACAACTGTTGATTTCATATCAACTTTACTGTTGTCTATTGAAATAAAAACCAGAGGTCTCATCTGATCCATGTTTCTGAACAGTGCCTCACACAGTAGTCTTTGTCTCCAAATAGTTCAACTTCTATAACCCCTGGAGTTTGATCATGTTTTGCTGATGGATTGTACTCTATGCTGGCCATTTCTGTGCTGACAGAGTTATTTGTAGGTTAGTTTTCTGCCTTCTAAAGGGAAGTGGTGGCAAGAGCATCTTATGTTGTTCAAAAGCATAGGTAAAGTTTCCTGAATTTGCTGAACAAAATTTCACAGGCTGAATCCTATCTGCAGGCCACCAGCAGAACCACACTTTAATCAGTGGGAAATTACGTATTTAAAAATGGGCTTTATTAACTAAATTTTTGCTAATTACAAAGTTTTGTTAGGGCAATATTTGGCTGTCATTGTAGTTGGTACCTTTTTCCCTTCTTTTTGGGTACACAGAAAATAAACACCTGCTTTAGTTGTTGTTTATCCTGTCCTGAAACAGGAAACAGAGGAGGAAGCCCCTCAACAGTAATTTCCATTCTGTTTTCCACAGACAATAATATGTTAGCTTCAGAGCCTGGTGCTGAACACGAATCTTAAATTCTTTAACATTTCATATTTAGTGTCTGTCTTCATATTTCATTTCTGTAGCATTGTTCTTTTATTGCTACTATCAAGGTATTCCAGATGTATGACAAAAATTGAGGTAAATATTGAAAATAATCATTTAATTGATGAAATTCTGCATGAAAAAAGCAATCAGTAATACCACCAGAATGCTGCAAAAGTGAATTAAAGTGTGTGAGACATTCAGACAGTGTTGAATGTGATATAAGGTCCTATTTAAAACAGAATCTGAACAAGTCAATAATGACTTGTACATAGGACCTGGAGGAATACTAAATTTACTGATGACATTAAGTGGGAGGAGCTGTCAACTCCCTCAAGGGCAGAGAGGTCCTTCAGAGAGACTCGACAAATTAGAGAGATGGGCAATCACCAACTGTAGAAAGTTTAACAAGGCCATGTCCCATCTGAGATGGGGTAACCTTGATTGTATTTAGAGACTAGTGAATAGGAGACAGAAGAGCAGTGCACCAGAAAGGGACATGTGGGTCCTAGTCCTGGCAAGTTAAAGAGGATTCAAGCAGTGCCCTGCAGACAGGAGGGCCAACCGTGTCCTGGTAAGTATCAGGAAAAGCATCCCCAGCTGGCAGAGGGAGGGGATTGTCCTGTTCTATTCTGCTCTGGGGCAGCCTCACCTTGAATATTATGTGCAGTTTGGGGCACCTCAATATAAAAAAGAGATTAAAGCTATTAGAGAGTATCCAAAGCAGGATAAGAAGGATGGTGAAGGGTCTGGAGGGGAAGCCTTATGAGGAGTGGCTGAGGTCACTTGGTTTGTTCAGCATGAAAGAAGACTGGAGACTGAGGGGAGATCTCTTCGTGGTCTTCAACTTTGTTGTGAGAGGAAAAGGAGCGGCAGGCACTGATCTCTTCTCTGTGGTGAACAGTGACAGAATTTGAGGAAATGGCATGAAAAAGAGTCTAGGTTGGATATCAGGAAAACGTTTTGCACCCAAAGGATGGTTGAACACTGGAACACACTCCCCAGGGAACTGGCCACAGCACCAAGACTGACAGAGTTTGGACAACACTTTCAGGCACATGGTGTGATTCTTCTGATGTACTATGTGAGGCCAGGAGTTGGACTCCATGATCCTGATGAGTCCCTTCCAACTCTGAATATTCTATGATTCCAAGTCCAGACTGTAAATCTACATAAAATGTGCATTGCTTAGTATCACAGGACTCTAGAACAGATTCCACTTCAAAAGTGAGTAAAGTAGAGTTGTACTGTTGTGTAGATTTGTTGCACAGATTTTTATTTCCATGCACAGATCTCAAGTGGCCCTGTCATGAATCTGCAAAACTTAGTTTGAGTGGAGAAATTGGTCAGCTGTATCAATTATCTGTTCTGGGTCAATCTTAAACAAAGACTGAATATTCACACGCAATGATATTTAATGTAGTATGATAAAAATTCTTTCCCTATATGCATGGTCTATCTGAAGTAAGTAAATACTAAATGCCTGTTACATTTTTTTCAGAACCCATACTGTGAGACAAATCTGTAAATTTAATTTTTGAATTAATTTCATTACAACCTTTTTACTACAAATAGATCTAAATGAAAAAAGAACCCCAAACCTAAATATGTTAGTGAACTTGGTTATTCAGTTAATACTTCTGTTAATGACCAGTTTTGAAAGACAGTATTAAATTTACAACAACCAGATATTTATATTCCTTTATATATATATTCTAAAAGGAATATTTGCATGTCAACACAAATGTTACTGATCAGAATGAAGTTATCAGAACAGCACAGTCTTTGGTTTTTGATTATTTGCTTATTTTGATTTGTAATTAATTGTTTAGGAAAATTATATCACTTTGTTCTGTTGTTTCAGCTCTTAGTGGGGTTTCTTTCAACTAACTTTACTTAAAAGCTAGATTGCCCATTTGAGCTGTTCATTTAATTAAAGTTTAAGTTATACATCTAGCCAACACTCTTTAAAAAAAAAGAAAGATTGCTTAAGGCCCAAATTCACCTCATAATGGAATCAAAGTCAAGCAGGATAAATCTTCTTTTCAATATTCACATCTCTTCACTGACAATAGAAGTAGTCCGAATTACTTGCCTTAGTACTTAAATTTTATATGTCTAAAATTAGGGAAAAGAAGCCCACTCTAGGATTCTGTCCATCATCTGGGATCTTGGATGATATCTCTGACTGTTTTACAATTTAAATTCTTCACCCTCTCTTATTTTTGGGGCACTTTTGTTTTTCCCTGCTTTGTGGGGCCTCATCATCTTAATCTCTCTGCTATTTTTCAAGGCCAAGACTGCAGGTTGTTATTATTAGCCTTTCAAGAAATACACTAACTCCCTCAAATAATAGTTTATTCTCAAAATCTAAGTTTGTCTTACATGGACTAGTTACAGCAGTTACTGTTTCAAATAAATTTGTCTCAGAGGGTGTGTTGTGCTCACACTGACAGTTGCAAAATAAGTTAGCATGCTGAGTTCTTTAATTGCTAAAAGTGAACATTTAGTTATAAAGAACTAAAGGAATTATGTATATTAAAATATATCATACATTGTATCACATGAGTAATGCTTCATTTGAGAATGATTCATTTTATTAGGCAGTGATGAATAATACTTACTTATTTTAGTTACATATTTATACTCTTAAATATAAGTGGTTAAGACATTTACCTTGTGTAATTTTTCTTTTTTTTTAAGGAACTCTGTTTTGATGAATTTCTGTTCATAAATATGCAGAGTGTCTTTAGAGTGATTTGATGAAAAAGTATGAAAAGTTACAGGAGGAGAAAGAGTTAAAAATGAAAAGGAATAGATATTTACCCCATTACAGGCACCCATCTTTGTTAGAAGTGTTTTGGAAAAAACTGGTAAAATTTTTTTCTTTGCAAATGTGCATTTGGAAACCGTCTCTGGCAAGACAGACAAGTTGCACCCAGCTGCCTCTTTCCTTGTGTTTGTTTGGCCATAACTAAGACAACACTGGTCACACTAAAACTGGACAGTACAATGTTTCTTATGTTTTCCTTGAAACCTCCATGTACATGGTCTTTTCTTGCGGCTTACAGGGACTTCTGAGCTGATGAGAGCATTTATCTTCAAGAGAGGGCAGCCAGCTTTCTGGTAAGGCAGATAACAGAAGGAATTGATTTCATAATCAGAGCTAAATGGCACCTCTCTGGCAACAGACACGTTGAGTCACATCTGCTGTGCATGTTCCTCTATGCTGTTCTCTTGGAAACTCTCCTATATGGGGCCTGTCTGCCTCTCAAAACCCAGGAACACAAATGGCCTTTTTGAAAGGTTCATTACAGCCAGGTTTTCCACCTGCTGCAGACCCATTCTGACACTTATTTTTTATCGTTTCCAGCTATCCTGTCTTCAGGTTATTAGTATCTTCACTATATCTTATGTGTGTGTGGGGGGGGTCTTGGCTTCGCAAACACAGATTTGGGAAGGGCTGTCCCCACGTGGGTGTGCCCTTCGAGTCTGTGCACGGCGGTCCCGTGGTGTAATGGTGAGCACTCCGGACTCTGATCACAAGGTTGTGAGTTTGAGTCTCAGTGGAGACCGTACCGAGCAGTTCAATGCCTTCCTGCCATCCAATCCTGTCAGATCTTGGATGCTCAGCAGGGTTAGCCCCGGTTAGCACCGGGTGCTGTAGACAGTCCTGAGGACTTCACTGTCACCGTCCAAGCTCGCTCGGCCGTGGCAGATGGACCTCAGGACTTAAACTGTGGGGCCGGTTCTGCACACCCTGTGCCTCACCTAAAACATCCAGGGCGCAGGCTCGAAGGGCACAACCCCACGTGGGGAAAGCCCTTCCCAAATCTTTGTTTGCGAAGTTTGGCCATATATACATATCTTATAGGCTGAATGGGATGTGTTAAACCACTATAAACTTTGCAATGCAAATAATTTAACACAAAAATCCACTTGCTTCCTATGCACCTTTGTGACTTACTGAAGATAACAACTGATTTCCAAACTTTTTGGAACTATTTTTTGCGATTAAGATACTGCTTGTACAATGTGAGGCAATAGCTGCTTCCAAATTTAATGGGCATGAGCACATAAAAAAAGAAAGAAATTAGTCAGGCAACAAGACTGAAAGAGCAATTAGTCAAGGAGAATCCTATGAGCTGGTCTGAATAGGCAAATCTTCCTTCATATGTGTCCCCTGTGTGAAAGGTAAAGAAATCACAGAATTTTTTCACTTAACATGATTCCTCCTCTAGACCAGTAGATAATTAATCATCCTCTTGCCCTTTATCAGGTATATGGAGCTGTGATCAAAATTACATACTCATTAAAGTAGTCAGATCTCAAAAAAACACTTGGCAACAAATTGTGTGGATCAGTACAGAGCCAGTACAGAGCTATACTTTTCAAATACAAAATAACATGTAGTGTAAGAAATTGCAGAGTAATTAGTACCTGTATTTTCTTTCCCTTCACTCAGTAACTCTGTTTTTTGTCTTATCTCTGTTTTCTTCATGTAATGAAGCTTTTCTGATCTTCCCAGAGAAATCTGTCAGTTTGATCCAGATTCAGTTTTTGAAATGAATGTCAAATTATTTTGCCCTGGAGTACAAACAGTGATACCAAAGCAGAAAGAAAGAATGAAAAAACCAAACAAACTAAACCAAACCAAACCAAACTAAACCAAACCAAACCCAAACCCCCAAACATAAGAAGTACCCCTTTAGAAATTTTAGTGATGAATAGTAAGTGACTTCATTTATTAAAAAGGTAGATCCCAAATGGCACAGGAAATTATTAGGCATTTTAGAAACGGCAGTGCAGAATTTCCTGTTATTCCTGTATTGTTTCCTCTCCTCTTCAAATGTAATATTAGTTAAATGATAACTTGTTTTTCATTATGCTCAGGAAATATGATTCAACATTTCTGCAATGTTTCTTGTAAATGGAAGTAACTGTATACTTCCAGAAATTGTAATGTTCAATACAAATACCTGTAAGTAGCAATTGACTTGGAAAATTAAACATAAATATGAATGGAAAATACTTTCAACTGATAAGAGAAAATACAACAACAAAAGTATAAGCCAATTCTTTGAGAATACAGTGTTATGTCTGCCTCATCAGAAAACTTTCTGTGAAAGAAATCAAGAGCTCATCTTGATGCTAAGCACAATGCTAGATGCAATCCCTAGAGTACTATTCAATTTATTTTTTTTTTAAGATCAGTCGTTTGTTGGCAAAATCCTATCTTTGCAGCAGTATGGCTAGTAAACCTCTCTCTTTAAAATATGTTATTTCTTCTTTGACTTTGATAAGCTTAAAGTAGTGAAAACAAGTTTCTCAGGGCTCTGCTCACCTGAGTCTGGTCTGAACAGCTTCAAACCCATTCTGAGCTTATCAAAGGACAGAGACTCCACAGCCTGTCTAGGAAACCTGTTCCAGAGTTTGATCACACTCATGGCCCCATGGTGTCTGATGCCTCTTGAAAACCTTTAGAAAATATTCTATCAACAGCCATTTCAGATTACTTTAGAAGTATTTATCACATACAGAATCATTGTGAAAAACACTGGTGCTATAAAGGATTTTTTCAGAGATCAGAGTAGAAATTTTTCTTTGCAATTGTAAAGATACCACCACTCCATGGGTAGTAAAGAGATAACTGTTATAAATACCCTAATGATAAAACTTACTTCATTTATGAAAAGAATGGATGAAGCTATACTTATTTTGGTTGAGCAAGTCATAATGAACCTCATATATATGTAATATAGAGTGACTTTTTTGTGAATTTTCATGGAGTTTACATTGCCTTGCAGGATTAATAAAAATCAACCTCATTGTATATGTAAACACATTTCTGTAATATGAACAATGACCAGGACCTTATTAGGTGTTATAAAATGAAAAAAAATTGCATGATCCATATGTGGGTTTGTGAAGCAAAACTGATTCCTTTCATAAAGGGGCAAGAAATTCAGAGAGTGAAAGAAAAGAATGGGGTAGGTACTACTGAATTGAAAACTTTCTAGAATTTTTGGATATACAAATATTATATTGCAGTCATTAGTGATGGGACTCATACAGTAATTTTTACACTAGACTGACGTTATTGCTTTTTATTTTCGTACTGTATACCTCCACATCGAGTCAAGATTTGGAGATAAACAAAAAGTTTCTTTTCTATTTTTCTCCTCAATATCTATTTCCACTAAAAAGAACCCATAAAAGCTACTCACGCAGATAGTGATGCTTAATCTAGAACAAGTTCTTCAGGGAAAGAGGACAAATATAGAGGTTATCTTTTTGAGAGGCAGGGGAGACACTGGAAACTGTCGACCATTTGTCTTAACTTCAGTTTATGCCATAATAGAAATGTGAAAGGATACATTTTTGTAAACATGAAAAAAATAAAGAGGGAACAAGTAACAACTCATAGAAATTTGTCAAGAGCATATCATACCCTCTGAATTTTCTTCTCTGTTGATAGGAAATACTGAGTATGCAGAATAGTATATACTGTATATCTTGACCTCGCTACTGTCTTAGTTGTTTTGTGCAACATTTTCATAAAATGGAGAAGTAAGACCTTCATGAAATTACTCTCAGGCAGATCTCAAATGGTTAGGAAACCATGTTTAGTAGTTGTTAGTGGTTCTTTGTTGTTTAGCATTACGTATTGAGCAGTGTTCTGCAGAGATCAGTCTTGTGCCCAGGTCTTATCAATGTTCTCATTAGTGACTTGAGTCATTGAGTAGGTAGTCAATGATTAAATAGTGTAGTGTGCTTATTAAATTTCCAATGACATCAAGCTGTGAGGCTCTGTAAACATACACGGGGACAGACTTAAAAAGATCTTGACAAATTAAGGAAATCATTTAAATAAATTTGATGCAATTCAGTAAAGAGAAATACAGAACACTAAGCTTAAATGATCAAGCATTTCAAGATAGGTCATAATATATGAAGCAGCAATTTTGCAGATAAGAATCTGAGGCAGACTGAGTAGACTTTTTCCTTAACATTAGGTATCCAAAATGCTCCAGACATCCATGTCTAATGCATTCATTTTATTATCCCTTTATAGTCAGTGGGAAGAAATACCTTTTCAGGGAAGGTGACTTGTTTAAAAAATTTGCTTAAGATACCTTAGAAATGTATCTATGTCTCCAATGATTATCAAAGAATCCCAGGACGGAAGATCATATATAGATGTCTGTAGACAAAAATATATCAAGTATCAGAGATAGATAGATTTCTCTTAAACTAAAGGAGAAAAATTCTATTTATTGAAGAAATTATAAAGGATTCAAAGTCAGTTGCAGAAGAAGTTCTGTGTAGATTTACCAGGCATAAGGAGAGAGCACCACGGTTCCTATCCTTCATTAGTCAACTCCTCTCTGCCTACTCACCACCAAAACCATATCCCAAAAACTTTACAATCCAGGAAAAATATTTGAACAACAGATGTTCAAAACATTATGGGTCAACACAACAAGTAAAAGATTGCAATGCTGGTGCTGCAAGTCAGAAATCTGGCCCATGTTACCAAAGAACTTAATAATTCTGCCGTCTAGATCTTATGGTTAGCTGCCAAGAAATCACTGTGATTGCAGATACTTAGAGTCACACAAGCATCTGAAAGATATGAATGATCTTCCTGGCTAGTGTTGAGATCCTAGATCACTTTCATTGGCTTATGAAGGACCACGGATTTGCAAACTGACAAACCCAAAAGTATAAAACCCAGGAATAACTCATAAAGCACTAAAAGCCTTCAGCTACATTCAGTTACATTACACATAACCAGGCTGATTTGGGTTGATTGAAAATGTTTCAGCCTTTTACTGCTTACAGTCACTTCTGACTCTCAGAAGGAATTGTTTTTCAGCACAATATCAAAGGGATTTTTTGCACCTTAGAGAAATCTTTATAGATATATATATATGTGTGTGTGTGTGTGTGTGTGTGTCCTAGGACACATAGTATTGTGCAGTACCGAGAAGCCCCAGTGACAAGTTGTTGCTCATGAAAGTTAAAGTCATCATTGTTTTATTCAGAATAAAACTGATAATGTGCTACAGCTACAACTGAAATACCCACACCTTCCATATTTTTTTCCACAATATCAGAGGAGTTAAACAGATAGAGTCTGTCAGCAGGACATTGCACATACTATTTAGTCCCAGCAATAAATTGTTTTAAAAAAGAAATTACAGACAGCCAAAACGAACAGTAAAAAGCACAGGATTCCTTTCTTTAATCTGTTAGTATTTGGCTTTTGAGGATCTGAGCTTGCACTAAGCAGTCATATGGACCATAAGTCTGATACCTACTGTCAAGGTCTGCGTCAATCAAGTGGCAGTGTTATTTCCATCAAATTTATTAGAGTTGTGCGTCCCTGGACACTGGCTCTAAGAGATGAACTGCCAGCAGCCTAAACCAGGAAAAGTTCAGTGACATTTGGATGAGAATGATTCAGTGCCTGTTTCTTGCTGAGGAAGGAATTAGGAACAAATACATTTCTGCATGCAAGGATCTCTGCTCTCAAGGTCTGTAAACAATGACAGTCCCTATTTCATAAGCATTGTGTGACACTTTTGTTATGAAGTAGAAAGCACAAAGATGTCCATAAACTGATAGACAAAGATGTGGAAAAATATACATCTCAGGGGTGTAATGAGACCAGCAATAAGGAGAGAGGAAAGATTCCTTGTGTCCTGTCATAGCCAAAGCAAGCCTAAGCCTGCTGCTGTGAGACTGGTTTCTTCCTTTTGTCCTCTCTCTTCCTCATGTCATAACACCTCCTGAGACAGGGATTGTGACCCTGGATGTTTCTTCCACACCTTGCAATTACAGCTCTGGTGCTTCCTGTGCCCCTTCAGTCCATGGACAAATACTGTTATTGCTCTTCTGCTCAGACTTGTTCTTGATGCACTTGCTTTCCTCCCTGGAGTGAGTTTTCACCTGCTATCTCTCACTCTTTCATATTTCTTGGAAATAGCTCTTTACAGCTTCAGAGCATGGTAAAGTGTTGGAAGCATGGATTTTACTGACCTTAGTAAGGAGAGCTGTCACAGTTTTGGCAAATTATCTTTGCAAATTTAAAAAAATCCTTTAAAAATACATGTATAAATTTCCAGTGGAATACTTGAAAGATGTCTTTTCAGCTCCAAGAAAATTTTTCATTTTGATTGCATCAAACTGTTCTATTCTGACTTTTTATGCCCACAAGCCCAAATAAAAATCAGAATCAGAAGGAAAAGGGAAAGTATTTTACATAACAAGTTCAGTGTCAAAACAGGATTGGCATGAACACCTGGGCAGCTCTCTTAGTGCTCGGATTTGAGGTCTCAAAAACTAAAGAAAACACATCATTAGTAAAAGAGCATGTGAAATACTTGAACTACCTGTAGAGGTGATTAAATCTTCATTGATCCTGCCTCAAAATGGTCATTTACTGAATTGTTATCTGAGGACAGCTGTCTAGACCATGGAAATTATTACACTTGTGACAAAATCTCTAAATGGGACATAAGCAAGCTCTTAATCTGCCCATATTATATCCTGACACACTGAAGGGAGCAAAAATCAGCACCGGTCTGCTTTATTATATACATTCCTCTTTGGAAGTATTTGCATTGTGTATGAAGAACAGTGCCTGCCGTTCTTTTGTAGCTGTTCTTTGCACTAAAACACATCTTTAGAAATCTCTTTGATGATTATCTAATGCAAACCATCTCAAGAAGCATAACTCTGATTAATGGCCTGCCCAGAGAGGTGGTGGATTCACCATCTCTGGAGGTTTTTAAACTGAGATTGGACGTGGTACTGAGTGGCATGATCTGGTAAATGAACTGGAGTTGGACCAAGGGTTGGACTTGATGATCTCTGAGGTCTTTTCCAACCCTATCAGTTCTATGATTCTATGTTTCTATGAACTGTTCAGTTTCTATGTGCAACTCTCATTTTCTTTCTCATCTCCTGCCTTATTCGTCTATGTCCCTGTGGAACATTAGTTCATGTGACCTTAGGTCTCTGTATTATAAGCAAAATGTACTCTGATTTCTCAGTGGGGATCCTCTCCTGCATCACAGCCATTTATTCTGATATACCATTCTCTGCTGTTTTGCACAGATGCAGCCTAAATATGCCCTCAGAAGAGAACTATTACAGCTCAGGCCCTTGATCTCAGATTCTCATTATGCAGTCCACCCTCTAATTCTCTTGAGGACTTCCTTGATGGTAATTTGCATAATACTTCATTTTATTAGCTGAATACATAGTATATCTCCTGTCATTAAACAGAGGCATATACAGGAAGCAAGCTTTTATCGGGAAAAAATTATATTTAAATAAGAATAAGAACTTGGGCAACCAATGGCTAAGTTAAAATTAGGCCTGTTTGTCTGTGGGAGCAAGTATCTTGCTGATTAGAGTATACAAAGGCCTCACATTTGTTTGAATATGGATAATTCATAAGATGAGACAGTTTTAAGGGTCCAACATTTAAACACATGCTCTGGACTTTGGAAAATCATCCTTGGCATCAAAATATGGTTTTTCAAGGGTCCTAAAATATTGCTGTTTGATAAAGGGATGGATGTTTATTCCAAAGATAGGACCATCAATGGATGGTGTTTTATTGATGGAGTAAAACTGCCCTGATGCTTATGTACATGGAAGAGCATAACATAGCCTTTCATAAAATATGATAAAACCATCACAGTCTGCTTCCCAAGCCAAAAGCTATAGATAAGATAGGGACTTTCTATCTTTGTTAATCACTACTGTATCAAGAAATAGCCTAATTTTTTATCACCAGAGCTTTCAGAATGACCCTAAATATAAAACCCCTGTTAGAATGCGTGACCAATACTGTCATTACAGGTCTCAGGTTGCCTGGATGACAGTATTGATTTTTTTATACTTTCAGTATATATTAATATGAAAATACATACTGTTCTCACATGGAAAAAAATACTGAGATATACTTGCATCTTTTTTAAGGGACATAATGAAGGATCATATTTTATAATAGCTAGCTATATCTTAACATAATTTAGTTTATAGAAATTGTTTTGTGCTTATTCCTCGAATGGGTCCCCTTCCTTGAGACTTGTGGCTATTGGCAACTGAGTGGCAATAATTATACACTGAGATTACAGAAAATTAGCTGCTACCATAAGTGATAATTCAGCATATGAAGTGCTTATTTGAACTTGTAGTCCTGATTTCTCAGTGCTTTTACATAGCAGTGCATGGTGTATTGCTGGTGCACACTGAGGAACTTTTTCTCCTGTGTGAATTGGGACTGGGAAACTGTGGCAGTGGCCTGGCTCATCCAGTCTCCGTCCCTGAGCTGCTCACTCATTTTTTACGTACTTTTTAAGAAGTATCTCTATCTGAGTTCTGTTGTAACATGGACATATTTTTCAATACAAAGATGTAGTTGTTTAGGTATGGACTAGCTATTTCACTGAAAAATTCAGCTTATTAGCTTTGAATATCCACGTTTCCATGTCATGCTTTCTTCACTAACAGTGGATTACTAAACTAAGAGGTCTGAGTACTTCTCACTGAATTAAATGTTGTTACAGGAAATAATAAACAGTTTTCACTCAGCTTGTCATTTTCTCTCTTGTCTTTATTTTTTCCTACTTCTTTCACTTAGTAGCCCTTGTACACTTGTCTTTTTCTGCTATGCCACATTGGGTGCTCAATGAGATGCTGGGCAGAACTGTGAGCAAACAGTGCTCCTGCCTCCAACTGCGAAGAGCAAAGAAGCTTTCCATCACAACACTGCTCTACCCCAAGACAGAGACAAAACAACACACATTGTCTCATAACCATGAACACATCATATGAATGCTTTTTCAGGCCTCTCTCCTATTGGGCTGTTGCTTAGATGCAGAGAGTTTTTTTCTTTATTTTATCCTGCACAAAGTGTAATGGCTCTGTGGACAGCAAGCATTTTCTTTGGCAGGATTTTAAGCAGTGCAGCCAGGAGCTTGTAATCTATCTTTAATACTACAAGGATATGACATTAATCAATTTCTAGCAAATCTCTGTTTCATGTCTGAGCATGCAGGTTTTACTCTTCCTGGTAGCTGTTCTAATTGCTTGCTAAGGGCAGCAAATCTGTAGCTCTGGGATCAGTAACACTTCAAGTCTCTTTACGCAGCTCTGAATTAGTCAGTGGTTGAATATACTGAATTCACATTGCCAGATAATAATCTAATTTTCTTACCATTTTTAGCCTGGCTTTTTAAGGAAAACAGGTATATGGGAACATATTGTTTCACTGGTATTCAGCCTCCCTCTTTCCCTAGTAACTTTCAAATATATTTTTGGTCATTTTCAGCTATATCTGACAGTGCCTGGGTATCTCAAAGCCATTCAATTCCTTTGACTTTTGTGAAAATAGATGACTGTAACTCAATTTTATCCCTTCTGTCTGACATCCAAGCTGCATAGAAAAAATAGGCTTTAATGCAAGACAGTAATTTATATGAGACAACCAGCCAAGCCCCACCACAGCAAGGTTTGCTGATGCCCTTCTGGCATATCAAGTATGGACAGAAAACTCAGGAGGGTGTGGGTGGTTTGAGACAGCCATGGCTGAAAGGGGAAAAGTTTCAGAGAAGGCTGGAGCTGAAAAATGTTAGGGCACAGAGAAAATTGAATGTGATTGTAAAAAAACCTATAGCTTGAACAGGTACAGACATTTCAAGACCACTGTAAGGACTTAAGGCTAATACATTTACTTCAGTGGAAAACCTGAGGCACAATAGTATATTGGAGGAAGAAAACAAGGACTTACAGGAGGCATCTGGGTCCCTAGGTTAATGGTTTATTGGTCCTGCATCTTACAAAAAAAGGTGAACACCCATTTTTTTTACTGTAATGTAAAAGATTTGAAACAGCTCCAAGAAGGTTCTTTGTGAAACCCAGTAAAAGTGATTTTTATCTTTAGTTTTGGAAATTTGTGTCACTTTCTATGGATCAGAATGTTTCCTAAACTGGAAAATCACATGTATTTTCTTCTGCTTTTATAACAGTCTGGAACTGAAGATTGGACTCTTTTCTATATTCTGTCAGAAAAGGTAACAAATTTAGCTCCTGCAGCCATCTGAACATACGTCTCCTGAAATAATCTGTACTCATATTGCTTTCCTTCAGTTCTGTTGGAACATTTCCCTTTCACACTGAAAATAAAGCATTCATGGAGTTCTAGCCAGCCAAATACTCATTCCAACTTATCAATTTTAAGAATTCTCTGGTAATTTGGAACAACAAGTAACATAATAAATCAAAGTATGAAGCTTTTCTTTTACAACTTGTTATTCCTGTTCATTTCCCTAGTTTCTGCAGTTTTATTTGGAAGAGAAAGGGGTCTTCTTAATTTTGCATTAATGTCATAAAATTGAAGACTGTGGAGAGTTAATCAAACACTCACAAGGGTAACTTAAAAGCCTTAACAAATGGCTGTATTTAATCACTGGAAAGCCTTTTCTGAACTGTGTAGATATGAAATTTTGCTTTTGATTTACTACAGACACAAAAAACGAACAGCTATTATTTTGTGGGATTTTTTTCTCAACAACCCCTCTCCAAAGCGCATCCAGTAGGGACTTCATTATTTCTAGAACTAAATATTGCCTGCTGTTTAGAGTTTTTGATCCTTCTTTATTTTTGAATTTGTTCATCTTTGAAAACATATTAAATGAATGTTTATTTATTTACTGTATTTATTAATATCTATATATATACAAAACTGTAATTTTTTTAATCCAAACTCTTCCTTCATTTCAACGCAGGATTTTAAGATAATTTTTGTTTTCCCAGAGTCGTATGTTTTGATAGACTACATTAAGAAAAATTACCTTATTGAAGCTAATTTCTATTTTAGTTTTCTCAGTCAAACATCATATACTTCGGAGGTGATACTAGTCTATCCTTTCTCCTCTCTTATAACTGGAGTAAGGTAAATGTGACAGTTTAGAATATTATCATACATACTGCAAAGTTTGTAGCTTGTGAGAAGAGATAAAAAGCCACTGCTTTTCACATGCTTATTTTCTAAGTTACTCTAAGTTGTCTCCCATTCTACTATTCACTACCAATGCCTGCAATTTTGTGACATTCTGCTAATCAGGGTACCTGTATTGAGAAAGTTTTCTGTACTGTGAACAATTTATTAGAATTCAGCAGTAGGAAATACAACAGTGGGAGATCCAAAATGTACCCTTCTCTTCTGAGGCTGTGCAAGGAGCCAGTGTATCACTGAGAAACCATAATTTCTGGAGTTCCCAAAAGAACCCCAAACATATAGTTTATTCAGAAGCTCGGTCTAAAGAAAGGTGGGTCTTTGTGTAAGTTGTTGCTCCCTTTGTCTTGAATTTGCTTTTTAGTGCTTGCCTTTTTCTGTGTCAGGGCCAGAGGCAGGAATAGATATCTGACTGCTTTCAGCTGGGCTGAAATCCTGAAATTTGTTGCAAGTGCTGTACATGTCATCATCAAGGCCATTAATTAAAAACCTTGATGGGTGTTTGCTCCTTGAGGGATGTCCTCAGTAATCAATTGTCATCTGGCTTTGTGCCACTGATCATTGCCCTGGACACCAGCCAGCTTTCCACCCACTTTATTTTCCACATCTTCAGCCCATATCTCATCAGTCTGGATACCTGAACACAGCAGGCTGAAGTCACAGTGAACAGCATCCAATGCCACCTCCACTGACACGGCCTTCTCAGCACAGAGGCCAATCTCTTCATGACAGAAACTGCCACATGAATGCAAACCAGCCTAATTATTTATTTATCTGAACAGCAATTCACTGGAAGTTGGATCAGAGCTTTGCCTAAGCAAACATTTGTCTTGTCCTATCTCTACTAAAATCTTTGTCTTGCCGCATAGTGGTGTTGTTCCCTCACACCAATCGCCTCCCTTCCAGAATATGGTTGTATTATGCACCTAATATGCTGCACCAAAAATGTCAAGGTCCCCTTCTCCAGGTTTTTCTGGTCATCAACTGTCAGCTATTGTCAGTAATTTGCTGAAGGTTATTGTCTTGAAATTTATTTTTATGCACAAATTATTCTCTGACTTCTCTTTGTTGTCTGAAATGCAGGAAAACAGTTATGACTGTATTTTGGTACATAGTTCATTATCTCTACAAATATTCATTTTAATTTATCTGTAGCTTCTTACTCCCTAGATGTTTAACCTCAGGATATGATATGATTTCTAGTTTCTCTTTTGATGACTGAAAATAATATCAAAGGAAAAAAAAATCTGAAGATGGAGCACTTTTCCTGTATGTGTTCTCACATGGAAGTGTCAGGGTACAGTCTTGTGCAGGAAACCTTCTGTCTGAACTTCTTCAGAACAAATGATAATGCTGATATTCATAGCACAGTCATGATAGAAATGATGTACTCATCACAGTGTTCTGGTTTTGCACATTTCTAATTCAAACTATCACATTAGGATCCTGAAATCTTATTAATTGGTTCAAACAAGTTGAAATACTATCCTTATTATGCAAGCTTTTAAAAATTTTATGCTTCTTTCTCAAAGGAACAAATTTCAGCTGATTTCCTTTGCCTTCCCTTGCCTTACAATCACTTCCTTTCTGCCAATGATTAATTTTGTCTATGTGCTAGTAGCTCCTTGGGATGTGTGCATAGCATGCAGTTTCATGGCATGTTCTAAAGTGGAGTCTAAGGGATGGACTATCCACTATAATTAGCTGCTGGAATCACCCAAACAGCTAACTTGACGTTTTGAACCAGTAAGGAACTCTTTTGTTGATTCCATTTTGATGTTCCTACAGTCATATGAAACACAGGAAATCTCAAAAGACTCAAAACTGCAGAAATTAAGTGAAGAAAACAGTTTTGAGAATTTCATTGCATAGATGATGATAGAAGAGTTTGCATTTTGAAAGAAAGAAATGCTTTAAATATTTTTACGATGTTACTTCTGTATTTTTCTGATTCTTCTTAGGTGGGGTGAGTTTATTAATTTTTTTTAAGTAAATAGATAAAACAAAGCCAAACATTTTGATCTGAGGTCACAGGGGCCATCAAATCAGATATCTTTTCAGCTTACCTCCAGTTTCAAGTATTTTGGCCTGGAGGGCCAATATGAGTCTAATTAAAAAATTGTTTGGCAATACTTCCTTTTATAGTCAGATTGGAAGAAGAATTGCATTTATTACTTTTGCTATTTTCTCATTTGCTTCAGAAGTGCCTCAATCACCATTCTATGTTTCTCTCCAGTGACTTTTCAAGCCCTATCTGCACAATTAATGTTGATTTTTTGGGTGATATTTAAATATTCCACTGAGTACTAAAATCCAAATCTGATTTTAATAGTACTTGCATGAAGCTGGAAAATAGTTAACATGAAATATGATTAAATTAATATTATTTGGTCTTTAACAGTCAATAAAACAGGAATCTGAATCTAAGATTTCCAGCTTTCTGTCTATAATATATATCTGTATTCAGATAATAAACCTTGTTGAAATATCAGATTCTAGGCACAATTTTAAAGATTACTGAACTACAAACCTATGAGAATGTAAGTTATAAGCTTAGGGAGCTGGGGCTTTTGATTCCATTTTAGTAGTTCTGAAGACTGGGAGTAGGTGGGTTGAGTATGATTCCAGCTTTCTCTGATTATGCAGGAATGATTTGCTGGTACTGCAGATACTTTCTCTTTAGTAACTGTATGTTCTTTAAGGAGTTTCTAAGTTCACCTCCAGCTAATGAAAATACATTCGTCATGTTACATCTTATTAAAACTTACACTGGATTCCCCACTGTATCTAGTTCTCTGAGTTATTAAAAAAATAAGGAAAAATGATTAAATTTCTTGGTTAATTTTTAAATAAAAAAGAAAGAAACCAACCAAACAACAAACCAGTAAAAAGTACTTTAAAATGTTCAAAATCAACCCTTTTTATTTCAGAAGTATTTGCACAAAGTAACCTCTCATATCCAGAAGAAAATTTGCCCATTTCAATAACTCTAAACAAGAACTAAACGAGCAAATTGCATTCACTATGAACAACATCCTCAGCCAAATTTTTTTAAATCAACTTATATTATTTGATTGTATAGCGTAACACATTTGCATTAAAGTGCTATTTGTATGCTTATGCTATTTTCCTGAATGTATTTTACTATGGCCTTATTGCTTTTGTGTAAAATTCAGGTAGTTAACTAATTAGCAGTCCTTACCAATGATATTGTGACTCATAACAACAGCGTGAATCAGCATCTCTGACTATGTCTATAAAGGGCATCCACACAGTCCTAAGACCCACATCCTGAAATGTATAAATAAGTAAAACTACAGGTGGATTAACCTTGGACAGATTGTTATATTTCCTTTATCTTTCCTTTCTTTGGAGCTCGGAAAAATCTGTACCAAAATCTCACCTATGGAGAGCTGCCACTATGAAACAATGAGCTAGTTTCTAAACAGTTTTGGTTTTTTGATACCGTTGTGCTCAGTAAAACTTAAAGTCATTTACTCTGTATTTTTTATAATGAGGATATTCTAGATATTTCAGCAGAATAATCAGCTTCCCTACAGTAAGTTTCATCATGTGCTTTATTATTAGTGAGATACTGGTTTGAGCCCTGAAGCATGTTTTAGTATCTCTTCCAGAATGTATTTTTAGCAATAACATTTATAACTCTGGAATCCTTGCTCTCTGTATAAATGTGCAATACCTCTCACTATTATTTTTTTTTCTTCAGTGTTTCCTTGGGCAATAAGTCACGCAGGCCAATTATTGGTATCTTAAAAAAAACCAAACTGTTCACTTTTATTGGTTTTGAATATGCAACGTCTTAATTCCATTCTGTAATTCTCTGGTTTTGTGTTATGATTCAGGATGAACAGTAATTCCCAAAAGACACTCTTTATAACATGCAGTATCTTACACTTTTATGCAAATATTTTGAGCTAATTAATGTAGTCCTCGAGTGCTGATTACTATTTATATTTTTTTTTAAATATTTCCCTCTCCTTTTCTATTTTCTGAACTGACTTGGAGACAAAAGTTGGAAAATAACTGGTAGATTATCCTGTACAGACATGCTGCTTCAAGAGTTTAAAGTGCTGGAAAGCGAGGTAAAAGTCAGACAATAAAAAATCCAAAATCAACAGGTCTCAAGTTAAACACTAGGCTTGATTCAGACTGTTGTAAACACAAGAAAAGGACTTTTATTTCACTGTTTTACAGACACCAGAATGGGCCCCTTGTCAAAGTTGCCCATTACTACTTTGCAGCACCACAACCACAGGCAACCCCTTACACTACTCACTTTTTCTTGACTTTATAAAAGACTCACGTGTTTTCACTACGAGACTCCTGCATGCCCTTGCCAAATAGAACACTTAGAGATTAGACCCTTTTATGAACTAAAGACCCTTTTGTTCACTGCTCTGGCTCGCTGATGAGCTGTTTATCCTATTTTTTTATGACAACATTTAAAAATACGCTTTAGTACAATCCATGTCCCTAAGAAGCATTTTAAGAAGTTTGTGGGTAGAAAGTACCATATGTGCAAACCACTGCAGTGACTTAAGGAGATTTTTATTGAAGATTCAGTTGGTCTTTTTGAACTGAGAAAATATTTGTGGGGTTTGTTCTGAAACTTACTAAATTGCCTCCATTATTTCTGCAGCTAACACAGATGTCTTTTGATATTGTGCTATTCATCTTTTATTAATTATCTACTTAGACATATGAACAGACCATTTGAAAACTATAAGCATTAGCAATCTGAACTCTTCTGTATTGGATACACTCAAAACCGTCCTCTTAACTAAAATGTCCCTCATTAAAAGAAAATATTTAGGTATTGAGATTATATCCGCTGTATTCATAAACAGCCTAGAGTTGAACTTAATAACTAACTTCTGTTTACAATGGAAGTCTATGTGTGTACTGCTTGCATATATTGATGTTGCAAACTTGTCTTTCATGGAGAAATTAATTGACTGCTCTAACTAGTAGCAAAATTTATAACATTTATATAAATTTTTATATATGTAACAAAACAGATCTTAACCTGTTGTGGTTTTTTCCCACTTTAGATGGATTTTTAGACATTGGATTAGTTATGCTACATCAATAAGTCATCTCCATAACTTACAGATTTTACACAATTTTTTGGGACACATACAGTGCAATTTAATAGGCTTAATAAACATTTGAATTCATAGTGCTTCCACCCTATTGGAACTGCTGAAGCTCATTAATAACACTTCTGAAACATTCATGTACTTACTAGGGTGGGGGAGAAGAGAAAAAACAATATGGCTCCAGCCCAGGAGAAAGAAAATCATGCTACTGGAAACTTGTCTCCATAGAATAAAATCGAGAAATAAAAACTATACTACTCAACAGTAGTGTCCCTCTATACTGGATTTGACTGGGATAGGGTTACTTTTCTTCATAGTAACTCATACGTTTTGGATTTCTGGCCAAACCAGTATTGATAACGTAGAATGGTTTTATCTATTACTGAGCTGTGCTTACACAGTGCCAGGACCTTTTCTGTTCCTCACTCTGTGCCATCAATGATCAGGCTGTGGGTGCACAAGGAATTGGGAGGAAGCACAGCTGGGACAGCTGACCCCAGCTGACACAAGGGATAACCCATATTACATAACATTGTGCACAATCACAGAAGTTGCGGGAAGAAGGGGGAAGGGAAGGTGGAATTTTGAAATTATGCCATCTGTTTTCCCAAGTCACCATTACTCATGATGGAACCCTGCTTTTCTGGAGGTGGCTGAATACCTGCCTGTCAATGGGAAACAGTGAATGAACTTGTTTTGCTTTTCCTGTGCGTATTGATTTTGCTTTGCCTATCAAACTGTCTTTATCTCAACCCAAGTCTCCTCACTTTTACCCTTCCAGTTCTCTCCTAGGTCCCACTGGAGGAGAGTGAATGGGTGGGTGAGCTGGGTGGAACTGAAGTGCTTCAACATACAGCCCTCTCACATTAGTACCTTATGAAATGTGGTAATATACATTCAGTACAGAAAATATTGTCAACAATTGCCTTTTAGATTGTCATATCTGATTCTTTAATCACTGGCCCCTACTCCCCAAATGTAAACTACTTTCTTTTTCTGAAATTCCTTCTTCAAAGAAAATCCTTAAAATACAGTTTGATAGGTAGGAAGAGGCTAAAGCTGGTGCACTGCTTAGTACCTTTAAATGACATGGGCCTGCACATGCGTATGATAAAAAATTGGACAGGCATATTATGTTGGCAAATAAGAGAGATTTAAGTTGGTGTGTTGATTCAGATATTTTTAAACATAAAAAAGTAATTTTAGTTAATGAATTACAGACTGTTTTTAATTCCTTCCTCATGCTTGCACACCTAAGCCCTTGTCCAACCCCACTGATTGTCATTAGAAAATATCAGTGTCAATTATGAGATTTGTCAAAAAATCAGGGGGCAAAACCCACTAAATTCCTTTTTTTTTTTGGTGGCCTCTATGTTTCTGAGTAATTTTAGATTTATTCTATGATTTTGGCCAGTTGCATAGTTAACTCTTTGTAAGATTTTAACCTTCAAAGCATCCCATGGAAAGAGTTTCACACCTTTCTGGCACATTGTGTAGTAAATTCTCTCTTTCTGATTGTTAGGAATTGTTCCCAAAGCTGTCTTGCAAGTCCGTGATAATTGGCCACGTAGCATTTGTGCAGCACCTGAGGGCAAGTGCAAACAAGACCGGTGAATAACATGAAACAGTGCTGTGATTTGTAGTGGCAGGTGACACCAGATAAGATTATTAGATGTCATAGTTGCTCTATACTTGATAATACAATGAGGGAAGATAAGAGAGTTCGGTGCTGCTTTGGTTGGGCCTCCACCAATAGCTGAAGTTACAGGGGAAAAGATCCGGACTTCTAAGAAAGATCAGATGAGCTAGAGGTTGGAGGAGGGTGGGCTGCAGGGGGCACAAGATGAGAAAACTGACAAGGAAAGAGGGCAAACACACTTCAGATACCTTGTGTCACTGAACTTTTAAAAATACAGCAGTTTGGTAATGTCCAAATATCTGTTGGTCTGTTGATACTTCTTGTTATTAGGATAACATGTATGAATGATCCAACTGAAGTTCATTATCAGTAAGAAATATAGGCCTGGAGAAGTGAAAGCCTGGAGCAATGAAATACATTGACTAAGGGTCCAGAAGACAAAGAATAAAATTAAGGCTACTGAGCACAGAGAGAAGAAGAAAAACAAAAGATATAAGAACAATGATAGAATAAGGTGTATCCATGTATGATAGTATCTGAGATATTTCTTCCCATGTGTCCATCCAGAAGGGGCTAGAAGTTTGAGGGTTTCTTCAGTCCCTTAATTGATAAATCTATCTATCTGCCATTTTTAAGCAGTTTATGTATGTTCTGTTAACTCATGTGACCCTAGTTATGCAAGAGCACATAATGTAAATTTGTTATTTGATGTACCAATAAGTATTTTGGAACACTGAATGGAAGCTCTGATGTCTTTCACAACTGAACAGCATTTGGTTAATTAGAATACTCCTTTACAACCAGCTGTGTACCAAGGTGTTCAGGAGATGCTTCTCCTTGCCTGCAAACACTCCCAGTTCTCACACGTATTGGTCCTTGATGAATTACAACTGCATCCTTGGTGTACTACGACACCAAACAATGTAGTTTCCTGACTTCACAGTTATATCTTTCTTCTTGGTGAGGCTCATGTTTCAAACTAGGCAACTGGAGAACACTCCTTATGAACTGGTTGAAGGTAGCACCCTGCCTTTCCCTCAAATTCTCCTATTTGGTTATGAGAAGGGGGACCAGTCTCCTCCTTTAGTCATGTATTCTGCTGCCATCATGTGGCTATTTCTTTTCATTCACATAAAGATTTATCATAAAATAACTTGGTTTTGCACCTTGTGTAGGTTGTAGGTTCCACACTCTGTCCTCAAGCATCTATAAAACTTGTCTCTAAGAAATAGACTCCTTAATTTTCAATGTTTTTCATACTTATTAATAAATGTGGAATTTGGCCAACACTTGCATAATAAGCACTGGAGAGGTTTTCTGCTGGATCACAAAAGTTTTTGGATGAAAACACACATAATTTTCCAGAGTGAATAGTAACAGTCAGGGCATATGTTATTCTACAGCTCAGTAAGAAACTTTGCTCACATGATACTTTTCAGAGAGCTGACACAAAGGCAATTATTTATAATGGCACCTTGGGTTGCCTCAGATAATTTCTGCACTTTTCCATATAGTGAGTTTGACTTTGAAGTCCTCTTGAGATATATATCTTTATCTATCTATCTATATCTAATATATATATTTTATTTTGGAAGGGGGACCTGAATTACACAGGGGCCTGGAAAGAATTTTTTTCTTGGAGCATTTTTCCTCTGGTTTTAGTTTTGAAGGTCTTGTATGAAAGTGAAGATGGTTTAAGGGTGAACATAGTGATGCCACTAGGTTGACAGTTGGACTTGATCATCTTAAGGGTCTTTTCCAACCTTAATGATTCCATGATTCTATGATTCCAAGGTGTGCTCAAGACAGAAAATTCTTCCTGGCCTCTAAGATAGATTGTGTAGCTTGTAATATCATCAGTCTTCCTGTATTTCACAAAACTAGTTTATTAGTTAAATGGGTTTTGATTTAATTTGGCACCCCCTTTCTGGGAAAAGAATAGTCTCCTCATGTGACCAGGCTGAACTGGAAATATAATAACTTCAGCAATTGAAGTGGACAAGCGTTCAGCTGTTGGTAAAGTCTGCCTCATAATGCCTCTCAACATACACATATGCATGTGCAGTACACTCATCCTTGTATTATTTAGACCGAATCCCATTGGCACTCTCCCATTTAGTTTGCTTTTCCCATAATGTCTTTTAAACACATTGTTTTTTGTACTCTGAAAAACTGTATGAAGCATGGGTATGTGGCTGATTTCTTTGAGGATAAAGGACCTTTTTTTAAAAGGTTCTTTTTAAAGGGGTGGAGGGTTATGGGTGGGAATTGTCTACGCTTCTGTAGTTGCCAGATTTTTGCCTTAAGGACCAAAGGCAATTTTGTGTTAACAAATTCTTCCTGAAATGTTGTGCTTATAACAGTGGTTTAAACAAATGTTAAAATACATAGGACTGTTAGGAACAATAGTCCATGCTAACTGAATGGAGATTCAGGCTTCAGCCTAACACACTTGGGTATGCCATCGTGCCTAAGTTTTAATTTATCAATATGCATAAATGCTGAAAATTCTGCTGTTCTTTCTGCCTAGAAGCATTGCCATCTTGCTGAAGTTGAGCACTGCAGCACCTACTTCATGCCTAACACATCTGGGAATTACAAATTGCCTGATACTCCCCAAGAGCATTGAATGCATTACAGATTTAGAGGGGGAAGGATACTTTTCATAACATGGTGAGTAGAATTTTATAGTCCTTAAACATTTGCAGCTCCTAGATTAAGATATAATTGCCTGTTACTTTACTCCATTTGAGATGTCTGCAGTGACAAGCACAGTGAGTGTTGTAGGTTAAAGCTGAGGTGCCTATTTCTGCTGTTGCAATGCAATTCTTTTCCTCCCATCTCCTTATCACTGTATCACATTCCTTAGGGGCAGAAATTTTCCACATTTTACATTAGTTTAGGTGGGAACTTGTTTTAAAAGTTTAACCTCCCACACTTGTCTGTGAATTGTAGGCCTCCAAAAATATTTAGACACTCTTATTAATACATGTAAAAAGTAGATATTATCCCATCTTTTTGACAACATGATGCTGAACTCTCTCTAACACAATGGCCTGCCTTTAGCAAGACAAGAAAGATTCATATGGCCAGCATAAGCTTTTAGAGTCTGCTGAAGCACTGTGTTTGTTTACCTGTGTGTTTTGCCCTAGAAGAACCAGACTCCTGTGCTTCATCCTGAACAAGAATATGCTAGACAAGCATGTTACAGGAAACCTACATGTCAGACACGTGTAACAAAAGCTGTGGGTAGCATTACAAAGGGGTAGGGATGGAAGATGTTAGTTTTTTGAACATCTATTTGGGAACAGGTATCTTAAATCTGTAATAGTTTTCATCCTAGCTTGTTTGTTTGTTTGTTTTGCTTGCAAGTGTATAACTTGCAGTGATGAATCTCTTGATAGCTGGAATCTACCGGTCAAAGAAAATGAAATGTCAGCATAGTTGAGATCACTGAAATTTCATTAATTTGGAGGTATGAATATCAATCATCTTGCTTGGCATGATACTTTACTGAAAAGAAAGATACAAAAATTATAATTTTGAATTGTGTAAATTATTTAGCTTTCTACTAGGAAACAAATTGAAGGAGCAATAAGAAGATGGGAATTTTCTAGTCAGAAGCCCTTTAAATCACTGTGTCTTGATAGATCACACACAGATTCTGTAATTACCTCAACTGTGGTATATTAATTTTATAGCAAGAGACCAACACAGGCAACATAGTTTTTCTGTCTTGATCATAACTCCTTGGTCATAATTTTTTCTAGGATATTGCATAAAATCATAAAAATTTTCTTTCTATTGATAAGTAACAGGAAGATGAAAATGTTCTCATTATTATGGCCACAATTAAACATGAAAGAATTCAAAAGAATTTGAAAACAAAAATGGGAATGGTAGTTGAAGTATGAAGTATTATTATATTTCATCACAAAAAAATATTCTCATTACAGTGGTAAAAATACTCAGAAGCTGGATAGAAAAAAATGTTTGGTTAAGTTTCAAATCTTTGCATAGAGAGCTGTGTACCACAAGGGGAAGACAGTATTCCTAATCCTCAGAAAGGGAAACTCATTTTTCATCATCAACTGAGAGACTAACTTACAGGGAGTTTCTCCAATGAAGAATGGATTTGCAGAGAAGAACATGAGTTTTACCCAAATTATTTACTGTAGAGATAAGTTCAAATATTAATTGAAGTAGACTACAATACTGCTTTACAGCAGTCCTTGCTGTCTTCATTCATAGATAAGAAAAATAAAGCGGAGGGATCCAGGCTGCCTCACTTTAGTACATCAAAAAGGTTTGGAAAATCTCAGAATTAAGGGACAGCAGTCCAAGATTCAGGATTATGTCTATATGTGCCCAAGCTCTCACTGCAGTCAATGCAGGGCCAGTCTATAATGGAGCGTGGAAAGCGATCTTGCTGGCCACCAGGTATATCCAGCTTAGTGTGAAATGCATTGCTGCACATGTTCCTTCGAATTGCATGACTGGAGCAGAATATATGTGCCTAAATACTGTTTGCCAATTTGTACTTTCTTACAATTACACCTCTACAGTTTTGACAAATGAAGAGTTGAGGCATCAGGCTATTCAGTAATTCTGTAGCCTGCTGAGTACTGAGCTTAACTTGCTCAGTCTTAAGCAAAAAACTTGCCTTCCTTGCTATATTCTGTTTGACTTTAAAGTATTCTTTTTCCTGAAGAAAAAAAAACCACATTTTTTCCCCTTTTCTACTGCCAGTGTACCAGAAAAAGACGTAGTATGAAAACATTTTGACTTCATATCCATAGGTCTTGGAACTATAAATGTGAACATAAAATAGATTATTAGACCTACTCCTGTCTGCACAGGCAAGAAAACCAGCCTTGCATGTCTGAGGGAGTACATCATCCCTGCAAACACTTGTAAAACTCTGTTCTTTGCAGGGTGTGCTGGAAACCCACAAGAAAAACCTGTCCTCATTGCACTCTTTACAGAGTTCTCAAAGTTCACATTGCGGATGATGAGCCACCACTTATGAATTAGCATATTATATAAATCATGCTCGATTATAAGGGTATATTCCCACTCCTTCACCAGCACAATGAAAATAGAACAGGAAAAAAGAACTGCATGACTGTTTTATTTACGTAAAGACATGTCATTAAAATTCTTTTGATTTTCCTGAAGGCAATTTTTTTATGTTAGTAGGAATACAGATCTGGCCTAATTTCCTATCTGCAAATTAATGAGGATTGGAGATATTTAAATTACATTCAGTGAACTCATATATTTAGGAGAGGGAATATCTTTGGTGAAAGAGATGTGTGAGGAAAAATACTGCAATGAAGTTGGAAAAGAGAGGAACTTTTCATGGATCAGTTGTATGACAATTTGCTGTATATAGTGTTATTTATTTGGAGCAGGAAGTTAAAATAGGTATTTCAATAGAAAAGTAAATGAATGTTTGTCAAAGCTGGGTAGAGTTCTATTTTTGTTAAAAGAAGCTATTTTATTTTTTCTCCTCTTTTTCCTTTTTTTTTTTGCTGTATGTGGCTCTCAGTCAGTTTTACATATCACTCCAATCTGAACTGTCACAGACGTCAAATCATTTACTGTAATTGCCCAGTAGTGTACTGGACCTGTGACTGAGCTGCCCAAAAGAAAGGGAGCTGGTTCCTGGAGGCAGTGTGCTGGGCAGGGTAGGAGGTGATGAGCAGTTACAGAATGTGTGTAATAGCTGTACCACGCACAAAGAAGGACCCCTCTCTAGCAGCATCACTGTTTCCAATTTCTCTGTGCTCTGCAGGGAGTCATGGAGGACACAGGCTGCACAAGCACACTTTTATATTGTGTTGCCTGTATGCTCTTTCCTTAGGATACATTCATGAATCTCCTGGAATCACAGGCATTTTATTTCTTCATTTTTAAAAGTTAAAATTATTCCAAATTCCCTCTTCTTCTTTAGTATTGTTTTCTGAAATATTAGGAGAGGCATGGGTGCTGAAATACCAGTAATTTAGAGCCTAAAAATATGTGAAGTTAGAAATCTGTGACTTTTTTATGTTACAAATTTTCAATTTGATAAAGAAAGCTTAAACCTTTGACCAAAAATACTTAAGTTGGCTGTAATATTGATTTTGATTATCCCTTTCAATTGCTAATTGTATTAATTTAATTTCTAAATCATATCTACTGTGAGTATATATGTTTCCTTGATATTTTTGTCTCCATTGTTTCAAAGCAGTACCTTGCTAACAGCCTATTTCACACAGTCCAGTGTTCTATCATTACATCTATCACGCAAAATAATTGCTAAATTCTTGGAAACTGACTGCAAAGAAGTGATGGATCAAGTGAAACCTGAGGACTGGGCTGGAAAACAGAGGAGTGATGACAGAAGAAGAAAGTGAGTAAGCTAACTTTTATTGTGCATGCAAAAAATAAACTTACTTGAAATTTTTCAAACTCCAAATTTCTGCCCAAGGGTTCTGTTGATGGCTGACCCCATTTCCTGCAGTACCCTGTGCTGTCAGGCAGTTTCTCAAGTGGCCACTTTGCCACAGTAGCAAAGCTCAATTAATCTAACTGGAAACCTAAACCCCCTGTGGGTTAAAAGGGGCAAGGCTGTGGTAAGATACAAAACGTCCTTCTCAGAGACTTCCAGCCCATGTCTTTTAAAGATTTAATGGAAATCCTGCCATCCAAGGCATCTGTGGACACTTACTGGTTGCAAACACTGAATCAGTGACTTCAGGCAAAGTTGCCACCAAGTACTGTGTTAGCTATAACCTCTGTGGAGGTAAGGTGATGCTTCAATGCACAGGTCTGGAGCGGAGGTTCTCCAGAGGTCTAAATTTCTCTTAGCCAATATACTGTTTGTCTCTATACAAGTTTTTTTCACCTGATCCGTAACAGAATGTAGTACAGCATCTCAATATTGGCAGGTGAGAAGGTGATGTTATTGAAAGCATGCAAGAAAGCTGTCAGTGTTTCTTAGGCTTTAGCAGTGAACTCTCACTAATTAACTGCAGCCTTTGCTGCTGCTGACATGTAGCAGAAAGGTTATGTGTAAATATTAAGATCAGTAGAAAGACTGGTTGGAAAAGATTTTTTTGACCAATATGTGATCAACCTGCCAATGTCAGCCTACTGGCATCAAAAGAAAATGAAAACAAACACTTGCAAAGATCATCCCTTTCCAAACCTGGTCTTTGATCCAGGCTGGTTCTTATAACTCTTTCCAAATGTCAAACTGGTGTAACACACTTAGCTGGTATCATCTATTATAGAATGAATTTGAAAACTAACCCAGTAATAATATTGTATAATTACTGCATACTACAAATATTAATGTAAGGTTAAAATAATTAAATAAATTAAATTTGTATGATTGAGCTTGATACTTTTGTCACTTTTAGCTGTGGAAACTTAAACTCAATTTCTTATTAAGACTTAATAGTGCCAAGCCAGTAAGACAGCAGGGAGGGTGGGTAAGGGAAAATTAATGCAAAAATGCTCTGTTGTATTCACAAAGAATTCACCATGAAGATCTTAAATTTTCTCTAGAGACAAGTTGAACTAGCAGTCATGCTTTTACAAATGAAATATTTTTTTATGTCTTTCAGGAAAAAGTCTTTCTCAAAATACATAAGTAATTATTTAATGAAACCAGATGCTGAAAAGTTCACTAAGATTTGGGGGACAATCTTTTAATGTCTATTTAGACAACCTCTGACAACAAAATAACCACTGCTGTAGTCACAGCTCCCAGACATTGAATTAGTTGTATCTATTGCTTATTTAATTTTTAAAATAAAAATTCATAGGCCTGTTATCTCTGATTCACTAAAACATTCAAAGTCATGTCTACATCATCTTTAACTGGAGAAATGCAGTTACAATCACTTATAATGCATCAGTTAATTCTGGTGATAAAGCATCATTAATTGTTTGAAAAAAAGCAAAAACTAACTTTCAAATGTCACGGGAAATTGCAATATATTGAACCCCAAACACTGGTAAGTGGAGACCATAACATTCCTAGAGGATTCAAGAGGAATCAAGACAGTGGAAAGAAAGAATAAGCTTGGTCCTACAAACTGCTTTATTGTGCAGCAACTTTCAGACCTAGTGTGACAAAAGATATCCCAGTGAGCTGTGCAGAATAGAGCCTGTGAGGAGAGCACCCAGGAGACACATCTCCTTCTGCCTATGCAGGCAGCTGATCACAGAGCTAAGAGGGATTGCTACTGTTCCCCCTCCCTAGGGAACCAGAGCAAAGTGTTTGGGAAGTGACAATTTAGAGCTTCATGACACATAAAATTGCAAGTCCAGTGAATCTGGGTTCTGTTAACATTGGATCTCAGTCTTCCAGCTTTTCTGTTTCATAACAGACTCTTTTTTGTCCAGCTGTAGACAGTAGAAAATGGGGACAGTGCCTATTAGTGTCTGTTATCAACTGGTGCTAGCAGAGATTTGGCATACATAGTTCATGATACTGGTCTTACTTCACACAACTTAATTCCTGCAATACAGAATTGGATGGATAGTAAAACATACTTTAGAAGAGTCAAGAAATGGATGCTTTATTTTTAGATATAAATCCTCCTATTGTTACAGGAATTCACTATAGTAGGTCAATTAGTTCTTAATATTTGTAGGTTTTGAGTGACTTAGTGAGGTAAATGGTAGTTAGAGCTTGAGGGATCATTCTTCACCAGCAGCTGGTCTCCATTACCAGCTGATATTTCCTATTAAATTGTAGTTCCCTGTATTTACCAAAAGGGGTTGTAGTTTATATCCTACATTTACCTCATGTCCTGTAGTCAGCTCATTGTCAAACTGCACAAAAGGAGAGTGAGGGAAGCAGCTGTGATAGCTGTGCTCTTCAGTATAGAAAACATATTTGCAAGCAATTAATTTTCAGCATCTTTTCTGAGTTCTTATCCTCTAAGCTCATCAGAGATGACAAATTAATTAACATACTATGTAGTATAATGCAATAAGAAATTGACTACCCTCAAAAAAGTTTTGGGGATTATATGTTTTGTTTTACCAGTGAAAAAAGAACAAAGCTTTAAAAGTTAGTTTTCTTTCCTTTTTTTTTTTTTTTAAAGAAGCCCTTCCAAAGTAGCTGTCTTTTATTTTTTCTTTTCATTTCTGAAAGATGGAGAGGCCAGATGTGTACCATGGGACAGAAGAGGCCACTTGCCTAATCCCCAAAGCATCACAAGAACAAGCATAAATCTATCTATTCAAAATTTAGTACTTCCTTTCACTAATTCTGAGTTTCGTAAGCTCAGTTACGGCATGTTTTCTCTCTCTCATTACTCTCCTTGCCATCTTAGAGGCTAGGTCTTGCCATGCTGGGAAAGAGAGGTGTTCTGGGAATGGGAGCCTCTATGAGTACACAGAAGTACATAGGAAGTCACAGAATCACAGAATAATGGAAAGGACCTAAGCTGGAAAGGATCCACAAGGATTCCATACCATTCAGTTCAGTTTACATGTGTCATCACTTAAGCTTCAACGAGAACCTACATCAAGGCTGACAGTTTGGAATTTGCCTGGGAAAGAGTGTGTTAACAACACATGAAGCAGAAAGTCTCAAACTCTTGAATCAAACTACATTTCTCTACATTTTATTCTAGTCAAGTCTTTTTGCGTGTTTGTTTACATGAAGTTTGCATCCTTGCAAGAAGAGAGCAAAACTTTGCCCCCAAAACCAAAATTGTTTCTAGGAAACCTTACTATAAACAGAGCTAAACTTTATTTGTCTGTTTATTTAATTTCATCAATAGAAGATTCATTTTCTGTTTCTTTGCCTTTTTTTATAATCAAATAAGTTCCAACACCAAAAAACATTTTATCAGAAAACTTTTGGGAAATATTTTGAAGTATTTCTTTTTCTTTTCTTTTCTTTTCTTTTCTTTTCTTTTCTTTTCTTTTCTTTTCTTTTCTTTTCTTTTCTTTTCTTTTTTCTTTTCTTTTTTCTTTTATTTTATTTTATTTTTTTTATTTTCTTTTATTTTTTTTTATTATTTCCTAGTTCCTCCTTAGGATTGTTGAGAAAATGTGATATTTTGTCATCAAAAAAAATTCTAAAAAAGTAAACATGATACATAATTCCATGGATGTTGGCTGGGATGTAATGAAAACCTTTTTTCTGTTATGTGTAATACTAGGAGTGAGCAAGTGCCTAGGTCCTTTTCTCAGGGGAAGAATTGAATTATAAACCTGAGGAGGTATGATTTAATTTCCTTCTTGATCTGAAGAACAGTGTGGGGTCAAGACTCTTTATTTTATTTCCTTAATGAGTGATATAGAAAATGTGTTTCTGAAGAAAATGATCACATCAGAAAAACAGAGATCCATATAAACTGAATGAACTCTGTTTTCAAAATAAAACTTGGTTTAGTGTTTTCCTCCGACTTGGATAAAAATCCAAGTAAGCCATGCCAAATGTTGCAAAGGAAAGAAGCAATTAGGCATTTAATAGTTATTTTATCTGTAATATATTCTGCAGAATAAAGAAGACACTTGCTTTATTTACTATAAATATGCAGACTTCAGAGTGTTGCACTATTATTCCTCCTGAATGCATAGAGCCCAATCACAGGAAGCTGCCAATGAAAGCTGCCGAAACCACTGCAAACCCCAGGTCCTTCAAAGAACAAAGATGAGCTGCTATTTATCCTCAAGTGGCACTGGAGAACAATGAGGATCAGAAGCAGAATAACCTGTGTACAAACAAGCTAGTGGCCTGCAGCCTCATCATCCCTGAAGTTAGAATCAAAACCAATTTTAAAACCTTAGAGATGCTGAGGTAAGCAGAAGTGAGAGTGAGTAGGTTTTAAATATGCTGACAGACACTGTCAGCAAGGGAAAGGCTTGCAGCAGTTTTCAGCCAGATTCACAAAGGCAGGAAAGAAAGTAACTGGGTGAACAAAGCTTAGAGATACTGCCCAGGAAATACTGGGTTGCAGGCCGACTATGAAGTCTGTTGCTGTTTTAATCATTTTGTTTTAAGCACTGCAGACATAGAGGGACATAATAAAAAGCATTTTTGCATTACAGTAACTGATTTTGAGACTCTGAAGTCAAATGTTATTTGGTTTATTGGATGCATCTGTCATTGCCACATGTTTTTGTTGCATTACAGTGCAGGAAACAGAACTGGCTGCGTGCAGCCTTTCCTGCTGTAATGAGGCAATGTTACCTACAACAGAGATACTGAGGTTGCACCTATCTTGCTGTGCTCTTGAAATAAACAGAAGGCATAAAACCCCCACAGAGCTGCAACTTAGACACTTCAAGTCCCTCAGAGAAGGAGTGGTGGAATTCCAGTCCTGGGTTTTCTGGGGTAGCAATACTCTCTTTTGGTCCCAGTTACGTATGTTCAGCACTTCATCAAGCCTTTGATGAATGAAAATGCATCAGTTCAACTCGGGGGAACCTTAGTTCCTGAAGTGTGCTATTTTAAATTTCCAATGTGTTGGCAGCAATGTGTTGTTATCATGTATGTGTTCTAGTCTCAGTCCTTTCATATGAGAGATGAACTCTCAGAGTTGTTAATAGGACTGTTCAAGTGAATTTTTAACAACTTGAAGGCCTTTAATTGTTAAATGCTGCTACTGTTTCTTAATATTTCACCTGCAAGCCAAAAGTTTATGCTAGTTGTGTCCAAGATCAGAAACACTGAGCTATTTCACAAATTACACTCAGTATTATAGCATCACAGTAAATATGTGCTATGTTACTCTCATCCAGCAAAATGTATATTAGACCACTGCACATGTCATTCCTTTAACTGTTTATACACAATGTTCTCTGGAGGAATTTGATATATTTGTTTCACTTAGCCCAGTCATGATTCAATTTCTCACATTATGAACAGCGGGCACGGATCCATATTTCTTTTCTTTATTTCATTGCTAACTGATAATTTTATTGGATTTCATTTTGAGATTCGTCTCAGGTACACAGTATGTGTTTTGCATTTAGCTCAATCTGTCTTATTTTTAGACTTTGTGTGATTCACAGTAAGTAAAAAAAAAAAAAAAAGAAAAAGGAAAAAAACAGCCACTCAGGAGCTTTTGTTCTTACAACCATTTAAAATCAATTTGTGATCCTCTCCACTCAATCTTTTTCTTCAAAACTGATAATATTTTCTGCATGAAAAGTTGCTGATTGAAGAACAATAATATATGCTAAAACCATACATGCGTTTTTCTTTGTAATTTGTTTTATCATATCTGTACATTTTCTTATTGCCTTCTTTGAAGATCAGATTGTATCAGGAAAAACTCTGTAGAAGAGAAAAATTAAAGAGCTCACTCATTCCCTCTGTTGCTGCACATACTGAAAAAGGATCTCAGATTCGTTAGTCATGTGAAAAGTTCTTCATCCTCCCATTTTCAGATGAAGGTAAAAGTCTTGGATTTTGCTTTCTAAGGGTCTGGAAGGAACAGAGGTGAGAAGAGGTTTCTGTTTACTACCTATAACCTGTCAAGGCAGTCACTTTGTCTTCTAGCTCATGAAGCCTTTTTGGTCTTGTCTGCAACAAAGCACTCTAAAACATGGGTCTGGTGAGTGCCCTTTGCCAATTCCTAAACTGAAGTATAACCACTAAGCATCCCATCTGTAACACACTAACAGCCTGGATCCTGGTTTGGGGATATCCCAAGACAGACTTCTGCAGCAGTCAGAGCTGCCAAATACATCATCCATGATGAAATTTACTTTCACAAGGACTACCACCAGACTACCTCTGAACTTTGTCTTAATTTGATGCTCACTGCAATACCCAAAGCTTAAAATCTTCTACTTTTTCAATGGAAGAAAGACAAGATACACCTTTAGGTGTTGAGAAGTTTTCTGCTTTTTCTCTAACCTGTAAAGTATTTCATGTTTGGGACTGGAACAGAAAGTGACTTAGATATGGAGCCACAAAAGTCTCCTAGAATCTTATTTTCATGCAGAAAAATTCCATTGCAAGCAAACACCACATCCCAGGAAAGTGATACTAATATGAAATGGTTGAAATATTAAAATGCAAAGTACTTTAAACATTTTTTATGTCCAGTTCTTCTTTTTGTAATACAGCTTGACATTGCAACTTATTCATATAAAAGAAGTGTTTTAGTATTTAATATTCTTCAAATGCCTGGCAATAATAATATTCATTTCAGGTTAATATATCAATTCAATCATTGTGGAAAGTATGTCTCAGATTTAAGGGTTCTTAACAGTAACTAAGATGATTATTCAGAATATATATTCATTTATATTTATACTGAGGTCAAGGTGATATAACAATGCAAAAAGTAAATAAATATGCAGAAATACATTTTCTGAAATGCATTATCTTTACTTATAAATTTCTTTTGGTTTTCCATTTTTTCTTGCAATCACCCAAATTGTTAACCACTGCTTTTAAGCAGTCAGCACACAGTGCTGTAGATATTTCTATGGGGTCTCCTCTGCATAGAAACTCCTGAGGTTGGAACACTGTGTTTTGACACCAACAAGCTCATATGGTGTTTTTTTGGTCTAGCATTTGTGAGGCTGCACTGAAAAATTTGAAAAGTTTACTGAGTGTATTCAGAACAAGAGCATGGGCTTTAGAGTTTTTCCAGCTTTTCCTTATCATGCAGACACACTGACAGTGTCCGAATTCTTTGGTACACAGGTACGTAGACAAATACTGCAGAAAAAAAATTAGGAAGCAAGCCATATGGACAACCAGAGGTCTGATGCTTAAATGCTTTCTCTGACTATGTTTAGTCTAGCAATATACAGGCACGAACTCTGCCTCACAGAGGCCCTGATAGATGGCTTCAAAAAATGGCTATATTTTGGCTTTGAAAACTCTTTCAGATCACTTATGGAAAGAGAGATGAAGTGCCTTCTCTAGAGTTTATGATTCTGGCATTTGTTTCTTTTTTTGTCTCAAAAAGACAATCTTCCATCTTTCACATATATATAACAGCACCAAAATGAGATTTTGGTTGCAGAAATACTGACAATTATAGGAATTTGACTGTCCAGTGTTGCAAATTGATTTTTTCATTGTAGAAAAATTGCAAACTATGCGATGAAACTTGTCACTTGCTTTTCAGGCCTTTGTCTCTACCAGCTATTGTCAGTGGCATCACTCAGTAAAAATATCTGTAAATATTTGAAGATGTAAATGATGTAACCAGTTGCTTCCAAAAAAAGAAAGATAGTTTTGTTTATCTTTCATGTGGCTATCTCTAAGGTCTATTGAACTCAGGTTGTGTATCTTCGCTGATTGTATCTAACATGTTGTATCTTGTTTTCTGTAAGCACATGATTTTTTCCTCCTGTGCAAAGAAGCAGAGGTTTTAAAAAATGTTTGAACAGCAAGCTGTGTAGCCACACTACTGCATGGCATTCAACTGTGTAAGGTTACACTCACTGATATGTTGGAAACTGAGAGTATATATTGTGCTTCATATGAAATGTGATTCACTTGATCTGTACTAAAGCAAGCACAAATCACATGCTCTGAACTGCATTTGTGGCAGTTTTAATGTTTCTGTACAATTCTTGTTGCTGCAGCATCAGAACATCTGAGTTTCCTATCAGATATCGAGGGAATTTACAATGAAAGGAAACCTTCCATGAAAGAAAGCTCCAGATTTGTGTCATAGGATTCATACATTAAATTGTACTTTACCGGACTTCTTAATGCTAGCGAAAAGCCTCAGTAGAAAGAATTTAAACTAAAGGCCATCTAAGGGGGGAAAGGCTAGAAATAAATATTAGAAATAAATATTATAACTGAGAAAGAGGGTAAGTTCGTCTAGGGAAGGAAAATTAGTAGCTCTCAGGCCCTCAATGTAATCTCCTATTGAAGGAGCCCTATTCAAATCTCTTCCAGAGTCCCTGTGGTACTGGGATTTGTTTCTATAAAAGTAGCATCAGTGCACTTGTCTAGACATGCAGCTGGGAGAAGGATCTGTAATTTTGTGAGAACATGAAGAGTGAACAGGAGGGACAGTGTGTTTTCTGAGAATAACCAGAGGAAAAGTTTGAACTGACGCAGCTTCAGTAAAAAGTACTGAATATTTACCTTTTTTGGAGCAGACTGCTTGCTTAAATGGGTCTTTTTTTTACTTAAAAAGTAGAAATGCTTAGCTTTGGGATATTTTTTTCACCTTTTTTAATGACAACACATAGTTATTCAGTGTTTTACAACATTCTGTAATCCGGCTTAGGCCTTCTAGGCAATGTCAGAGCATAAATGCTAAATAGAAAGTATGCAGAAATCATATTTTTCTCAAATACTACTTAAGATATAAGAATACAGTATGTGAAGATGTACTATTATATCTCTGGAGGGAGGAGTTATTGCTTTCTGCTTTGATTGATATTTCCCATTGATATAGAGGGTACAAAGTTTACATATTGAAAACGTGGCATAGACATGTGAATTCTGATCATGAAGTGCCAATATCAACCTTTAATAAGAGTCTTAGCCTAGCCTACATTGTATCTTCAAGTATATTGTCCTGAGCCAGTAATTAAAGTCTTTCATACAAGACTTATTTTAGGGTACTGTTTTTATATAATGTATATTTTTATCTTGACTTTGAAAGATCAAATCCTATTTGTCATGTAAATTCTGTCTTGGGAATGCTTCAGTGACTTAAAGGAACATCACAGCTCCTAAGAAATTGAAGCAGCAGTATTTTCCCTGTAATTACAATGTATATATAGTTTTCTTCCAAATTTTTCTGACTGAAAAAAATAGTGGGGGGGGGAGGAGAGGGAAGACATGTTATGGTAAACTTACAATAACACCCTTTCACAAATGAAGCAACTTAAATAGATTGCATTTAGTTCTATCTGAAATTAAAAGAAAAAGAAAAAATTCAAATATTTATTTTATGTAGGCTGAATGCTCAGTTCCAACACGGACTTTAATTGAGGTCCTTATCCTTTTTCTTGTTGACACTCTTCCACCTAGGTAAACTTGAACACAAGCAGCTTGACCAAGGTATCCAATGGTGAGTTACTGCCCAGAATCTTTTCAGCTTTTACACACGTTGCTTCAGTCCTGTTGGGATCACTCAGGTCTGTGAGCAAAAATTGGTATTAAAAAAAAAATTTAAAACAGTTGGTTAAAAATCAATCATACTGAATATCCAAAATCATGTGACAATGAAATTGTTCAAGACAGACAAATTCTCACAAGTTATGCCAGTTTTAATCAACTGCAAATATAAGTGAGGCTATTTTTTTTTTGTACTGGTAGAAGTGCTGAGCGTAGTAGATATTTTGCACATAATCCAGGTGACCTATTCTGTTTTCCTTCCACCCTGCATACAATATCTTCTTGGAATAAAAAGAAGTGACAATTGTAGTAGCCCTGGCCTTCCTAAGTTCTGCAGCTCTCTCAAGATGTATACACACTGCTTATTTTTAAACATTCAAAACAACTGGGAGAAGAGCAAAGGAAAATGAAGAATCCAAGTTGATTACCAGAGTACGCTATAAATAAAATGTGAAACAATGGTATGTAAATGTACCATGTATCATATAGTCATAATACATAGCAACAAAAACTTTTTATTTAATTATAGACCATTGAAAATGAGTCTCCAAAGCTAGGCAGAATTTTAAACAAAGCTAAATAATGCTTTAATGCTTCATAGAGAGGGCAACTGTACAAAAATCACATAATTTCTTCTACATTTCCAGGATCTATCTCTCCGGTTTAGGAAGACTGCCCAGTTCCACAAGTAAATTACTATCTGTGACAGAAGCCTATGGGATTCTATATATTTATGGTTCAATCTGATGGTAATGACTTTGCGATGATTATCCGGCTGCCACTGTACTGTTTAAAGTCATCTGCTGAAGTGGAAAAAAAATTCAAGATATTGACAATTTGGCTAATACATTTGAAAGACAGAGGCTGAACTATGCACACACCCCAAATTATATGGCCAGGTATATCAGAAAACATATGCTGTATAACAAGAAAATTCCTCTGATATAATCTATATAAAGTAAAGATTTTGAAAGACAGATATATATATATTAATGTAAGAATGAAAGTACAATAGTTTTTACCTCATCAAATATAACTCAACAAGCATATGGCTCTTATTCCACACAAGTCTATTATTTTTCTTCCAATTTAGTAAAAGTGATTTGAAATATGAGTGATAATACTACTCATACAATCTTGGGTCCATTTGTGAATTCATTGTTTGAGTTCCTATTTATGTTATTTTTCATTGTAGATCAAGTCACAATGGATTAAGTTTTTCAGAAGATGAAATGCACATGTTGGGAAATTAGGCTGTTACATTTCCTACTTCTTCAGAGTTAATTACTGGTCAATTCATACAGCAGAATTAAAAATAATATTGAAGTTGACAAACTGGTGCCTCAGCTACTATGAAGCAGTAAAGTTGAAATATAAGCTGCATTTTATATACTTTGCCTGTGGAAGTAGACATTGTGCCAAGAGCTTTTGATATTGTTATCACTCAATGATTTATTTTGATGGCTAAACATCCTTTTCCTCTCTTTTTCTTTTTTTTTTAATTCTATTTTGTTATAGGACATGAAGACTCATGAATACTCAGACAGAAAGCCTGTCTGTGTTGAAGGAGAGGAATCCTTTCCATCAGCAGATTTAAGTACAGACTTAAACACAACAGTCAGATCACTGATCTACCACATTTGAACCTGGACAGAATTTGAAATATCATTTAAGATATGCTAGCATTATATTACTATAGCTTTTTAAAAGAAAATTTTTTCCTGTGGTCCATTTTATCTTTGTCACTTATAAATTATTTCAAGATGGAGTTGACTGTCCTCAGCTCCTGAGGTACACCAGCTGCCATGCTGCTGTGCAGCATTGACCTTTGTGTTCTGGATGACTCCAACAGAATCATTCGAGTCATTTGACATTAAAATAATGTTCAGTGACTCTGTCATTTTCAAGTAATTTCCTGAATAATTTCAAATCTATTAATATGCAGGAAACTGCTGCTTGACAAAGGTTGGATTCTGTGAATCCAGGAGCACCAGCTAATTTTTAACTTCCCTTATTATCTGCAATAAAACCTGCTATGACAGACTCATTTGCAATATCAGACAGTGAGGAAGATGGAAGCAATGCACATGACTGACATCCTTATCTGAAAAATTTCAGTGATCTTATATTTTCCTTGCAGCCTGTTTTACATGGGAAAAGAAAGCTAAGTTAAAAATATAATGCTACTGCACCAGACTTAGGAGACTTTGCTCCTAAAACACATGGAAATTGAAGAAAAGAAATTTGAGTTTAAATAGGAATTTCATCTTTACACTTGCAGCTTATTAATTGATCCTATTGATTACAGTTACAAAAATCCCAGCAACATTTTCTTTCTTTGTCAGGCTTATTGACTGAAATGAAAACAGAAGAGCTAACTAATCTATACTAGGCACAACCTATATCTAGTTACTGTGTCTTTCAATGCTACCTCCATTTTTATTTTCATTATGTTACCTAATGACAGTATTAAATAACAAAAATAAACCAACATATAGCCTGACACTTTAAGGTGCTGAGCTCCCTTAAAAATTACTCCCAATGCATTTTTAATTCATCTATTGCATTTTAGATAGCAAACAATTCTGATTCTGAAGTGCATACCTGACTGTTGTTTTTTCCATGACATTGTAGAGTATATGTACTACAGGATGTCTATGCCAAGCTACTGAAAGCTTGGTAAAAAAATAATTTCTTTGCTGAATTGATTGACTATATATTGGGAACCAGTAAGAACTGGATCATTAAAGAGTTTATTTTCAGCAGCCAGAACAAGGAATGATGTTGCTGGATTGAAAGATATGACATATTGTTTAACCTTGAAAAATATTGAAGATGGTTTCTTCAAGAAAAATTGAACACTGCAGATCTTCCCATGTCAAAAATAGATAAGCCCAAGGGGAAAAGAGGAAAGGGAACCATGAGATAAAAACTGAACTGTTGAAATGTGATGAGTGAAATGTGGTGGTTATTGTAGTCATTATGCTGTTGTCAATTAGATTAGCAAGTAGCTCTGGAAATGGCACTGGATGATGAAGTAATGGAAAACTTATTTTGACTGCAAGCAAGGTCTTGAGTTTTCAACTCAAAGGTGGTTTTCTCAAATTCTGATCTTCTGGATAAGTACCTAAAGTAAGACAGATCATTATCTTCTAACAAGGAATATCTCTGTAAGGCAGAAAACAAACAGGTCTTACTGAATTTTTCCCAAATACTTCTGAAGAAATAGGAAATGTGCATATCTCTACTTCTTTAAAATAGGCAGACTCTGAATGCTATTTTCTAGCAATTCCCACCACTCACACAGGAACTCACAGAAAGGCAGTAAATTTCTGGACAGGAGACCAGTTTTGGCATTTGGTGTAGGGAAAGGGAAAACAATAGAACAGAACAACTTAAGGGCAAGCACTTTGAGAAAGTCTGGTCTGATTCCCCAGCTCAATGAGCACAAGCCTGGAAACATGTAAAAAGAACATGATCGTGTTCAAGAATGTGGCAAATTGTCTTGTGGTCTTCAAAGCACAGCCAATCTCTTTCTTTACTCTCTGTAAAAGCTAGGTGCAGTTTGGCTGCTGACAGGAGCTACCCATCATGTTTCCATTCTGTCTTAACAGCCTAGTCAATTATTTTCAGACTAGTAAAAATAATCCAGTTTCCATATAACACTGCTAAACAAAATCTGGTAGTTCTTAAGTATATGTAATTAATGTTAAGTATGCAAGAAGTGGGAAAATGTGCCAGAGATATAGAAAAGGTATTAACATATAACTTAACTCCTCACCTCCAGTCAGAGTGGAGAGAATCTAAATAGAGTCTTGACTTTGTGCCAGGACTTCAAACAAGACAGTGCTCTTAGGAATATTCTTAATCTAGTCACAACATGACAGATATGAAGGTCTATTACTCATTTATTTAAAATTAATTGATGTAAGCAAGTATGAAATTTAAATACATTTATCCATAGAGGCTTTGCGTATGCATACCTAAGCTATTTTTCAAGTAATATAATTTAAACTGATATACCTTTTGATAGAGGAAAACCTTACTTTCTAGTTTAAGGCATTGAATAGCCAAATTTTTGTGTGTTTGTCCCACACAGAGGAGGAAAGGAAAGCCATAATAATAGCCATGAGTCAAAGCTGTGGTACCAGGTTTCAAACTGGAACATCTGTATATGTTCACTAAAAATATGGCTCTAATAATTTCAAGATCATTCTATCCAGTATTTATTACAGTGATGATGTACTGATAACACAGTACAATTTTATAAAACTCAGACTCTTTAATCCATTTTTGTTGTGCCTTTGTATGGTAGCCATACTTCAGACACATTGCACTGCTGACAAGTGAATTGAGAATGTAGAATATCTTTTCTGTTAGTAGCTTCACAACTTGGTTGACTAATTCTTACTGTAGCTAAAAGAACTCTGAATGAGTGTGCAGGCATTTTGGAGACAGGAAACCTGAAACACATTCTTATGGTTCAAATGAGATTAATTCAGTCAGGTGATGAAGAATTTTCTTATAATTTATCTCATCTTTGAAGATTCCATGTATTATATGAAAATGCAAGTCTTGATATTTTACTATGCATGGATAGAGATGCAGAAGAATTTGGTTAGAATACAAACCCATTTCAGCTGTGAATTCTTACCTTTTTTTTTTTCTTTGAAGAATCATTATCTGAAGTTTGGTTTGAGTTCCTTTAGTGAATGTTTCTACAGTTCATTTCCATTCCTTTTTCTTATGGAAAAAGTATAAAATTCTAGAAGACCCTTCACTACTTAGAAATTTGGCCACTGTAGAATAAAGATATTTCTTAGGCTTACCAAGAAATTTGTGACAGCAGGAGCAGAACAGTTATAGCTTATGTACACAATATGGAGAGTTCGAGAAGGAATGCTCTTTCATGGTAGACTTTTCCACTTTCCTTACACCAAACATTTACTATGCACAAGATGTAAGGGCTTTTGTGTTTCCATTAGCCTTGTTGTAGCTTATCAAATTATCTGTATTGTCTGGGTCTGAGAAGTATCTTTTTCTCCTGTATACTTCTGAACAACACCTTATACACTGATGGTCAGTACTTAGCAGAACAGTCCTATAAAATGTAAAGACTAACAGTATATTGTTCTGTAGAGAACAGCAGTACTGTGATCTTTTGTAACAAAAAGATAGCAAATTTAATTAGACACAATGAATATCTACAGTCATGACTTGATTACCTATACGAATAAAAAAAAGGTGGTAGAAATCATGTTTGTATTGAAAAGCCTTCTTTTTCATTTTTGAATATTATGGAAAGAAAAACTTGCAATTACTTCTGTCAAGTGAAAAGGTCTTTAAGAGGAGAACAGTAGTTGCTTTTCAGAATAAGCTGATAGGAAAACATTGCCCTTTATTCTACATAAAATGATTTGTATGTAAATTACTTTTTGCTGTAGAATTCAGACAAGTTAATAATGGACATATACATTTCTTAAAAGAATATTAAGATGTTAACAAGAGGGCAATAAAACATGTACCCTAACACAGGATCCAATCCAATTCCAACTGAAAGGATTAAAAAGACTCACACTTACTTAAAAAGGATTCACTCAAGCCATTAGGGAGGCGAGCTTTTGAAGTTAAAGTGGCTTGTTATTTGAATGAAATTTTCAAAAAATTCAAAATAAAAAAATAAAAAGCAACAGCTAAGTAAACAGCAGAAAACCTCAAGCAAAGACTGATAATTTAGGGCAATTTTTAAATCAAATTTCTCTGCAGCAGATAACACAATTGATGATACACAGCTCATGGCATAATAATTTCATATTGCTGATATGATTGAAACAGAACAGTAACTATATATTTCTGCCACTTTTCTGTCCAAACACTGTCTCTAAAATACTATGGGCTTTAACATGACACAGGACAGACTACTGTCCTTTAGCCAGCCAGGCTGTAGGAACTCTGGAGCTGCCCAAACAGAGCAGTTTATCTATCCAGCCACTAATTATGGCATATAATATATACAATTAGGGGAAGCCAGGCTGGGTGGTTCTTCTGGGCTGAATTGCATAAATACTTCTGGATTGCAGGAATTCCTTTTCAGAGGAGGAAAAAGAGTTTATTTGATCTATTTCCTGAAACCAGTCATCAGCTTAAAACAGCACCAGAAACTTACTTGAAGCATCCAGAGCATTAATGCCAGATCTCTTCAAATATTTCTCTTAATGCAAGGCAGAATTTCAATTCTACAAGGTTATTACCCAGTAGCTAGATCATGAAGAAAACCTATTTGTGCAAAAGCTGTTTGAAAAGTCAGCGGTGAAATGAAAGATTTTAAAAATTGTTAAGTATAATAATGATCTATACAATAAATAGCCAGTCCCTGAAGTGGGGTGTCAATAGAAGTACAATCATAAAAAATCATAAAATTGATTAAAATTTTTCAGATAGTGGGAGGCTTTCAGCAACCTGTAATAGTATTTGCCCAAACCAATTTCAGTTCCTCTTTCTGCCAGGAGTGTGGGAAATTGTGCCACAGAGAAAGGAAGAATATTCAGTTTTCCTGGATTTATACAGAGCTAATTTTTCCAAAATGCAGAAAATTCAGTTCTTGCTGATGGTCTTAATAGGAACTTGTCTAATAGCACCCCTTTGTAGGATCTCTGAATATGTATAGTGTGCAAACAAATAAATTGGATAATTACTTTTTCTTAATAGTCTTGCAGTGACTGAAATTTCAGATGCTTTCAAATATTTCACCTGTTTTGTTTGTGGTGTATAAACAGTATCACAGAATATGCCAAGTTTGAAGAGACCCACCAGGATCATCAAGTCCAAATTCTGGCCCTGCACAGGACCATCCCCAAGAGTCACACCATATGCCTGAGAGTACCATCCAAATGCTTCTTGAACTCTGTCAGGCTTGGTGACCACTTAACTGAGGAGTCTGTTCTGGTGCCCAACCACTCTCTGGGTGAAGAACCTTTTTTCTATATCCAGCCAAAGTCTCCCCTGACACAACTTCAGGCTATTCCCTAGGGTCCTGTCACTGGTCACCACAGTACGCAAACTTCACATTGTTTTAGTGTACCAAGAATGAAAACATTACATAGCTTGGCATGCTTACCAGATTTAACTTGACCTATAGCGGTTTTCTAGGTAATATACAGAAAGTGTGTGTGTGTGTGGGGGGGGGGGGGGGGGGGGGGTGTTTAGAGAGGAAAGAGGGGAGGGTGCCAGGAGGAGGATTAGGAATAAAACTGTATGCTACGATTTGCCCACTTCTTTTGTTCTCCCTTTCCAAACTCCATTTGTGTGCTCAGCACTGTAAACTGATTATTCCCCTGATCAAGCTAATTGGCCAATTAGTTGAAAGTAAAGGTAAATTACACATTATAAGTATTACATAATTAGATTTACTGGCAGTTAATGAACTGCTGCAGACACAGCACATCCACAAAGGAGTACCACGAAGAGGAATAAAAAAGACAGATATCAAGGTATAAATTGTTCAACATTTTTATGTTAAAAGGGATTTATTTTATTCCACTTTCTTTTGATTGCTATCAATGTTGCTATATTATCAATAGCAATCACTACATGAGTAGTAAAAAATTTTTTTTTTCTAAAACATGGAGCATAGGCAGTCTTGCTGAGCAGTGGACCTCTACCACTGATAACTTCAGGTGCAATAACTGTTCTCTGTTGACACTATTAGATCTATCTAGTAGTTAAAAACCCTCGTGAAGGTTGAAGAGGAAAATAAGGATTACAAACAACAAGAATTTCAAGGTATGCCTAAATGGCTTTGACCATTTGCTGCAAATAAACATTGAAAGTCTTGAAGGCATACTCATAGATAACAAAAATGGTTCAAGATTCAGTCCCTTCCTTTCATCCTTTTCTTTTCTCCATTCTTATCATTCTCAGCTTTCATAGAATCACAGACTCACAGAATCTGCTGAGTTGGAAGGGACCCATCAGGATCATCGAGTCAAACCCTTGGTCCTGCACAAGGCCATCCCCAGGAGTCACACCATGTGCCTGAGAATGTGTTCAACAACTTCTGAACTCTGGCAGGCTTGGCACTGTGACCACTTCCCTGGGGAGCCTGTTCCAGTACTCAATTATCCCCCTGAGTGAAGAATTTTTCTCTAATATCCAACCTAATCCTTCCCTGACACAATTTCAGCCCATTCCCTCAGTTTCTGTCATTGGTCATCACAGAGAAGAGATCAGTGTCTACCCCTCCACTTTCCCTTATAAGGGAGTTGTAGATTGCAGTGAGATCTCCCCTCAGTCTCCTCTCCTCCAGGCTGAACAGACTAAGTGCCCTCAGCCACTCTTTATATGCCTTCCCCTCAAGGCCCTTCATCGTCTTTGTTGTCCTCCTTTGGATGCTCTCTGAGAGCTTAATATCTTTCTTATATTGTGGCACCCTAAACTGCACACCTTCAAGGTGAGGCTGCCCCAGTGCAGAGCAGAGTGAGAAAATTCTCTGCCTTGTTTGGCTGGTGATGATGTGTCTGATGACTTCCAGGACACAGTTGGCCCTTCTGGCTGCCAGGGCACTGCTGACTTATATTCAACTTGCCATCAACTAGGACCCCCAGGTCCTTTCCCATGGCACTGATTCCCAGCATCTCGTTCCCCAATCTGTGTGTACATCTAGGGTTGTCCCATCCCAGGTTCGGAATTCAGCACTTTCTCCTGTTAAGCTTCATGCAATTGGTGATTGCACAGCCCTTAAAGGTCTCTCCGCAGGGTCTCCCTGCCTTTGAGGGAGTCAACAGCTACTGCTAGTTTTGTACCATCTTCAAACTTGCTTAATATTCCTTCCAGTCCTGCGTCCAAGTTATTTATAAAGATGTTGAAAAGCACAGGACCTAAGATGGAGCCCCGTGAATCCCCACTAGTGACAGGTCTACAGTCTAATGTTCCCCACTCACCATCACCCTCTCTGCTCGACCCATAAGCCAATTGCTCACCCACCACATGATGTGTTTATCCAGTTGTGCTGGATATTTTATCCAGCAGGATCCCATGAGAGGCAATTTCAAAAGCTTTACTTAAATCCAAAAAATGACATCGAGTTGTTTCTTTTGATCAGCTGGGTGGGTTACCTTGTCATAAAAAAGGATCAGGTTGGATAAGCAGAACTTTTCTCTCATGAAGCTGTGTTGCCTTTGACCAATGACTATGTTGTTTTTCAGGGGTTTTTCAACACCTTAGAACAATTGCCTCCATAACTTTACCAGGTACTGAAGTGAAATTGACAGGCCTATAGTTTCTGGGGTCCTCCTTCTTGGCCTTCTTGAAAACTGGGACATTTGTCAGCTTCCATCAGCTGGCACCTCTGTGGATTCCCAAGACGGCTGAAAAATCACCAAGAGAGGTTTTGCTTTTAGCAAATAAGCCATTAAAATCCTGGTTTTATCCCTGCTGCTTTTGAAACTTTGAATGCTTGCTAGATGTAGAACTTGGATGACATCTTGGATGGGATTCAATTAACATAATGATCTTGTCCTTTCAGATGTACTGGTGTCATTGGAATTGGACCATTACTGGCACGAAATGGCAGCAAATCCTTTCCTTAGGCAACAGAATCCAACCTCTCATGTTCTTTCATCCATCTGAGTATGAGCTGGAATCCAATATGAAGTTAAGGTGGGACTAAAATTTCACATCTGTACTCTGGAGCCTAAATGAGTGTCACATGTCCTTGCTTTCCTTCCAGTCAGTCAACTTAGCTTAGCTGCCAATACACCAGCTCCTTGTGCCATGACAGGCACACTGAGTTGTAAGTCCTGGCCTTGATCTGCTGCTCCAAGAGGCATGTATCTCACCTAGATCCTGCTGCATTTATTTGTTAGTCCTGTCCAGTTGTATAGGATGCCACAGATATTTCAAATGGTAGTAAGCAGGTATATACATAGACAGCTGAGCTGGGCTCCAGCTGGCCTTTTAACATATAAATGTGGTCAGATAAATTAGCTTTTTTGGACTGAAGCCCACTCTTAGAACCTGTATGAAATAACCAAGTTCCTCCTAAAGTCAGCAGGGAAAACAAGGTCCTTGCAGAGAAGGATTTATGCTGAAAATTTCACTTTAGAGCACCATCATCTTTTCTCACTTTGAGGATGATCTAGTTCTGAAGCAGCCTGTAGCTCCTACTCTTGAGGAAGTCTCAGGAGGCACATGGCTCTAGACCTCTTTGTGGGTTCAGCTGGTTCATGAAGTACCCCACCCCTAATGATAAGCAGGCAGCATGAAACACACATGTAAGCACTGACTGAGTCTGTGAGAAGTTTCAAAGCTCATGGGAATCTGTAGGAAGCAGGTACAGGCCTCACAGTGATCTCAGCTGTGAACAGTAGAAAGAAAAAGGTTGATAATGTATTTCATATTTTTCATATTCCTCTCTCCTGGTTTAAAGGTAAACCAGCAGGAGAAATGAACCCAACACAAAAGAGATTATAAGTCAGAGACACAATTTAATAACAATATTACAATAAATGCAGTGGCACAAAGAGAAATTGCTTTTAACCCACAAAACCCAGAAGTATGACCCAGCACCCTGAGGCATAAACACAAAGGGGTTTGTTAGTCCCTGTGCTGAGACCCACGTGGTTTCCCCAAGTCCAAAGCAAAAAGAGGTGAAAAACCTCTTGGTGCAGCTGACAGTTGCAGTCTGGTGAAGAGTAGTGTTCACAGTCTGGTTGAAAGTGGTAGTTTCCTACTGTTGAGGTTCTAGTCCTTCTCTGGATCCAACAAGCAGATCCCTGAGATGTTCAAACCCTCAGATTATGTACATTCAGGTCCAGGTGGGAGCACTCAGTCCCTCCCCCAGGGTGGGGAGTTACACAATGGGTGATCTGACTCTGTGAGTCATGGGGTATTTTGGAATTGTTGATGGCTCATTAGCAAACATGCCTCCTCAGGGTGGGTGTGAAGGTGCTAACAGCTCTTATCTCACAGGTGTCTTTCACATGAAACTCTCATCCCGATGAGTTGGGTGTGTCCTGGGCAGCTGCTGCAAAGGGTCCATTGTTCTTGGGAAATGACTAGGCGGGGTAGAATACACAGCTTTGGTCACCCCCACACAGTGATAAACTGCTCCCACCTGCTGAACTAGGACATACTCTGTGAGTCTGACTTGAACTGTTGTCTAGTCAGCCTGTCCAGGGCCCTGGGAAGACATTTAATTCATTCTAAATTTTGAGCAGTGAGAACAATTCCACTACTGGAATGTAATTCCAATAGGAAGTGAAAGCTTAGGTTGTAATGCTAAATTATAATGTTGACTTTAGCAGGTTTCAACATTATCTATGCATTGCCTTAGCTATTCAGTGTTTGGCCAATTTTATGAAGATACTTAATGGTATAAAATGATTGAGTGGAGTTGGTTTAATTTTAATCTCAGTTTAAAATTTTACTATAAGGCATACAAAATGAAGTCTTCAATTTATGTGACAGGGCTTAACTATGCATTTTTCATTACAGGATTTTTGTAGATAAATGCATCAAAGATTGTGAAGTTAGCCATATTGTATGTTTTATAATTATCATAGTTATTGACTAAATACATATTCATTTCCTTTAGAAACTCAGGTTGTCAGAGTATACTTTCAATCTTCATACAGTTAAAATGGGAAAAAAAAAAGGAAAAAAGAAAAAGGCAAGAAAGGAACCTTAGTATTCCACTAGTCTGACATTATTACTGCGGCAAAGCTGCTTCTTGCTCATTTTAGGGCCATCCACAATTTCAAGGGTTAATATATGTCCTGGTAATTTCAGAAATTCTCATTAACTGTCATGGTGCTATTTCAAAATATAAATTAATATGTTTCTATAGGTGAGTCTCATGATTATATTCTGTTAATGTAAAGCACTTTTATTAGATATGTTGTGAGAGTCAGAAGTAAATTTTGAAACTAACGTTATGTCAGTGTAAAGGCCCCTTTCCCCGAAGGCAAACTCCTGCTTATATTTAGTGTTATCTGAAGATATCTGCAAATGTCATATATGACCTTCTGTTTTCACTTGACCACTTCAAGCTATATACAAGGTAAATATTTAGCTAAATGCTTTTCCACTTTTATGAATCCAAACCATTTCCTGCCCAAAGCCCACCTTGAAGTCTCTGCAAATATTTCCCTGTCTGGCTGTGCAAAGAGCTTTACCTGACTGCAGTTTAATAACTTTTTTCTCACCTCTTTCAAAACATAAAGGTCATTAATGTGCTCTTTCTTCTTTTCCCTCCTGAGATAAATATTATTCGGAGGACAAATTTAAACCAAAACCCAAAAGAATAATATGATTTGGAGTTCTAATATTTAGCTAAGGCTATTAAACTCTCTGTTTCACTCACCCTAGAATTTTAGATATAGACTGGATTCTGCCCAGCAACTGGTGAACTCTGAGGAGTTTTAGGAGCACAGAAGCTTCAATATGGAAGGTATCTCAGGAGGTCTGGAATCCAATATTCTCCCCAGAGTAAGGTCAGTTGTGACAGTTTTCCCCCCAGGTAAGGACCTTCTGCTCTGGAACATAGCTGACCAGTTCAACAAGGGCTCAGCCCTCTGAAGTTACAAGTCACACAAATTCCTTTTGAAATGAGTTGATGAGGAAGAACTTCTCCCAGCTCCCACAGATTTCAATAGGGAATTAAAGGTACTCAATGTCTTACAGGCTCAACTGAGATAAAAGAATAAAGCACAGCATCTGTAAAGGAGAAGTTTCTTACAAGGAATTTTTTTTGTTGTGTTTTTTGTTGTTGTTGTTGTTGTTGTTTTGTACACTCACCAATTAAAGAGCTCTCCCCTGGGCTATCAGAAGCCCTGAAAACCTTGTGAGCCTGTGTCCTTTCAGCAAATGATGAAATACATGGAGTGCTTGCTCCAGAGAGCCAAATCAATTTCAAACTTAGTGAGTCATGAGCCATTGTTGAATTTAGTGCAAGAACAAAAGGTTGTTTCAAGGAAATAAACAGCACAATCAAAAGTAAAAACTTGAAATCATTTTAAAAAAAAAGTGTGCTCTCAGCACAGTTAATCACTTTTTTGATCCTCTAAAATCATAATGTAAGAGTTTAGAGGATGATAATATCACAGCCTGGACTCTGCTGTGCCTCCATGAGTTGTGCAGTTGCTAAGAATCTAGTCATCATCTAGAGCTACCCAACACCTTCTTTTGATTTCAGTGGAACTAACTCTAGCAAAAGATGGTTACACTGGCAAAGATGGGCCCCTTTCAAACCTCAATAGGGAGACACTGAACAGAATAGTCTGAACAGTTGCCTTCATTTTATAATGTAAAAAGGACCTGTTTTTTTAGCCTTTAACAAATTTTGCTAGAAAATAAAGCAGTTGTAATAAATGCTACTCCTAGAATCAATATATAAAATCCCATTGAAAATTCTGTTCCTTAGAATAAAAAAAACTGTTCCCTTATGCCTTCCAGAATTCAATAAAGTATTCATTGATGTTGAAAGCGTGGAAGGAAAAAAATCTCATCACTTGTGTTTGCTCTTTTTCCTTAACACTTACTTCTCATACTCTTTTCTCAAAGATAAAGAACATTTATGCTGATTCCTTTATTTAATTTGAGCTTTAAAAAATGATTATACTTCCCATTTGTAAGACATATTATCTGAATTCCTGCTGTTTTCACTCTGTGTCCATACAGTTATGAAGTCTTTATAGAGGTTGCAGATGTAAGACCCCACGACAGCTTTGTAAAAAAGACAGTGGAGAGTAGTTCACAGAATATTTGAATTGGAAGGGACCCACAAGTCTTATTGAGTCCAAGTCTTACTTGAGTGGCCTATGACTAAGCTATGACCGTGGAAAGATGTGACATGATGTGATCATGATAACATGAAGTCCTAGAATTGTGCAGATTCCTTCAAAAGCAAAACTAAACTGATTTTATCCCTAGTGGACTAGGAAGAAAATAATACTTTTGTCTGAAAAATTAGTGCCCACATCTGAAGACAAGCACAATGGGATTAGATCTCTAATCTGATGTCTAATATGCTCGGTAATTCCTCATAAATCAATTCTTTTTTCCTCAAATTTACTCTCTACTCCCTTGAAATACAGTGTCTTGAAATACGGACACTTTACTTTAGCTGAGCAAAAGACTAACACAAGTGCTGTGACAGCCACATCCCTTCGTGATTTCTATTAACAGCAAAGACATGGGTGTCACAACAGGATCTATGCAGGTAGATCCTTTCTATCTAGATGTAGCCCACTGGTCTAATTCATCAAATGAAGTTGTAATGAAGAAGAGTATTACTGGATTTGTATGGGTTTAGTGTTCCTTTCCCTAACTGGACTGACCTTGAATTTATATACCTGTTTTAAAATTTAGCATTCTTACGCTGCTGCTTTAATTTTAATTTCATGTTAGATTTTAGTATACTGAAATGGTAGAGGGAAATATATGTGAGAAGGCTTGAATGGACTAATCTAGTACTTTCCCTTCCACAACTATGTTCAGATATAATTCCTAAATAAAAAAATTCCTTAAATTTAACAGGTAGCAAACATACTTATGAAATAAATATGTTCTATTTATGATTCTGTGGAATACTTGTGATTCTTCCAGTGTTACTCTCTGTCCTTCACCACATAGCCATACAAAAATCTGAATTTACTCCCTGGAAAACTCATGGAATTTTCACATTAGTTTTAATAATAAATTTATCAAACAATTTATGAGAAAATGTTAAAGGTTATTATCTGGTTTGGATTTCTAGAAGAAGCATTTTGCAGAGAGAGATTTGACTGTTCATCCATTTTTACAAGAAGTTAAGTGGAGAATCCTACCACCAGGAGTAGGGGGGCCCTGCTTCCAGCCAGGTGGAGGAGAGGAGAGGGAGAAAAATGTTTACTGACCGGTGTGGATCATACAGCCTTGCATACTGGACTCACATGAGCCTAAGGCTCTAGTAGATAACAGTGCACAATGTACTCTAATGCCATCAAGTCATAAAGGGGAAGAACCCTTTGTATTTCTGGAGTGACAAGGGGATTCCAACAGCTGACTGTATTGGAGGCTGAAATCAGCCTGCCTGGGATTGAGTGGAAAAAACTCCCTGCACTCTTCAGTCATAGAATCATAGAATATGCTGGGTTGGAAGACACTCACAAGGATCATCAAGTTCAACTCCTGACCCTGTGCAGAATATCCCAGGAGTCACACCATGTGCCTGAGAGCATTATCCTCCAAATGTTTCTTGAACTCAGACAGACTTGGTGCTGTGACCACTTCCCTGGGGAGCCTGTTCCAGTGCTCAACTACCCTCTGGGTGAAAAACCTTTTCTTAATATTAAACCTAAACCTCTCCTGACTCAGCTTTGTGCTGTTTCCTCAAGTTCCATCACTGGTCACAGGAGTAAAGAGGTCAGCTCAAGCTTCTCTGCTTCCACTTGTGAGGATGTTGAAGATTGCAATGAGATCTCCCCACAGTCTCATCTTTCCTGTTGAATAGACAAAGTAACTCCAGCCGTTCCTCATAAGGCTTGTTCTCCAGACCTTTCACCATTCTCATGGCCTCCTTTGGATGCTGTCTTATAGCTTAATGGTTGGGGTTTGGGGTTTTTTTTATATTGTGATGCCCAAAATTGCAGACAGATCAAGGTGAGGCCACACAGTGCACAGCAGAGCAGGACAATCCACTCCCTCGATGAGCTGCCTTGATGCCCCTCAGGACATGGTTGGCCTTCCTGGCTGCCATGGCACTGCTGACTCCTGTTCAACTTGCCATTGACCAGGACCCCCAGGTCCCTTTCCATAGTGCTGCATTCCAGCCTCTGATTCCCTAGTCTATACACACAATCAGGATTTCTCTGTCTAAGGTGCAGAATCTTAGACTTGCCCTTGTTAAACTTCATATGGTTGGTGATTGCCAATCTCTCTAATTTGTCAAGATCTCTTTCCAGAGCCTCTTTGCGACCGATGATCTCAGAAAAAGGTATCTCAAGGAGACTCAAAAGAGTAAAGTAAACTAAAAATAAACAGCGGAGGAGCTGGACTTCACACCAATCTATGAGATTCATAGTGAAGACATTTTATTACACAAAGCACACAGTTTATACAGGGTTAGGACTACAGCTTATTGGCTAAAAGAGTTACACACCACCACGCCAGATATTTCAGTTGGTTAGGACCTATCTCTCACAAGTCCCATGTTTATATTATTTCATCCTGGCTATTTTTGTGCACCTGCAGAGACCTGTGAACTCCCACTATGTGAATTCTTGGGTAGTAAACCACCTCCCTACCAGCCAGCAGCAGCTCACAGGGTTTTTCTATAGATCTGTATTGCTCACTTTTGATTTTACTGTAACAACAAAAGAGTACTGGTGGACTTTCAGTGCAGCTGCCTTGGAGATGAAGGAAATTAAGCAGCTGTCTACCTTGTAAAATCTCTCAGACGGACCTTCTATTGTGCGATTCCTGAGGATTGAAAAATGTCAGGAAACAATCACTACCACAATGGTGCACTAGCAGCAACATTGCACTAACCAAGACTCCCCAGTTCCAATCTGTCAGCTGGTGTTTCGACTGGAGAGCCAAGATGTGATCAGCAGGACTCACTCGCCTTCAATATTTCCATATGGCCAGTGAAAAATTCTGATGGAAAAGGAGGACTACCAGTAGATTATCATGGCCTGAATGAAGTCAGAACCCCTGTGAGTGCTGCTATGCTGGACATGCTACAATTTCTATACAAACTGGAGTCAAAGGCAGCCAAGTGGTGCCATGGTTGATACTGCTAATGCATTTTTCTCAATCCTTTTAGTAGCAGAGTGCCTAATGCAGTTTGCCTTCACGTGGAGTGGTACAAAATACACCTGCCCCAGTGATAGAAACACAGTCTACTGTCTGCCAGGAATTGATTCATACTGCACTGGATCAGGGTGAAGCTCCAGAACACCTGAAATACATTGATGATATCATTGTGTGGAGCAATTCAGAAGTAGTAATTTTTGAAAGGAGGTAGCAAATAGTCCAAATTAATATGAAATCTGTTTTCTACATAAAAAAAAAAAAGGCCAACAGGAGATCTAGTTTTTAGGAATAAAATGGTAAGATGGACATCATCAAATCCCAATAGATGTGATCTACAAAATAAGAGTTGTATCTCCACTAACTAGTTAAAAAGGAAATACTGGCTTTCTTAAGCAGTGAAGGTTTTTGGAGAATGCAGGTGCCAAATGGCAGTCTGATTGCCAGCCCTCTGTATCAAGTGACCTGGAAGAAGAATGATTTCGAATGCATCCCTGAGCAATGACAAGCCTTTGAACAAATCAGACAGGAGACAGTTCAGTTCAGGTGATGCATGCTGAAGATGCCCCAGCATATAACAAATTTGGAGAGGGTGAGAAGCAATATGCCTTGTTTACTGATGGGTTCAGCCATATTGTAGGAGAACCTCAGAGGTGGAAGGCAACTGTATGGAACCCTTTATGATAAATCCCAGAAACTGCTGAAGAAGAATGGAAATCAAGTCAGTTTGCAAAGCTGGAAGATATCCACCTGGATTTAGACACTGCTGAATGAGAAAAATGGCCAGTACTTTATCTGTATGCTGACATCAAGCAAGAATGCAAATCACAGACAGGCTCATGGTTGAGGGGTGAACTTGATGTGAATGTAAAACTTGCACGGCAATTAAGGAAGCCAAGCAGTTAAAGCTTGTATGGAATGGAGGACAATGACTGAAATATAAATATAGGGAGGCCTGTCAGATTGACTGCATCACACTCCCACAAACCATTACTTTCTGAGGTTTTATTAACTATACTTAAAATTCTTTATAAATGTTCATATTGCACTGCCACTTTTTGGTGATCTCTCTAACACTTTACTTGGTGCATGCTGATGATCTTTCCCCTCATGCTAATGGAGTAGTTCAGTGGTCTCAAGTTTTGTCTATTTACAAATTTATCAAATTTATTTAACTTGTCAGAGACATCAGGAAATATTTACAACTTTATATTAACTATGAAAAAATGTTTTAATATTCCAAGCAAGGCTTATTTTTGTAGCTTTTTTGTTTCTATATATCTTCAAAGCTTCCTCTTTTTTCTGTGAGCTCTCTGTAGATGTTTATAACCTTCCCATTAATGTGTCATCAGAGCACCAGTTGCATGAGAATACGTCTCTAGTGATCCATTGAAATACTTAAAGGAGTGTTGTCTTAGAGCCTAGATAGCTGGGAAATATTTCTGTTTATTACTGGTTTAATTTATTGCATAAATATACTGATCTTTTTTGTTTTTCTTCACTAGGGAAAAATTATAACTGACATTCTTGTGTTTTAATAAAGATACTTTGGTTGTCACTGCTCCATATTTTCACATTGAATTCTGCTTTCACTTCCTCAGTCTGCATAAATAAAATGTGAATTAGAGGGACAATATTCCTCAAGTGTTGGTCAAAAGTAGAAATTTTACTAAACGTGGTATCTGTCCTACTAAAGAAGCAGTAACAACTTTCTTAAAACAAGGTTAGAAACTCTGGATGTGTAACTCATCTCAAATTGTTAGTCATTCTTTGTGTGAAATCAGCAGCTCCTAACATTATCCCTTAACATTTTGTGGTTCCAGTGTACACAGCTGGACATTATGATTTGTGGGAAAGATGTGTCTTTAGAGTGGAAAATGCAAGAAGTGCAAACAGCACGAATAACAAAGGGGTTTAGACTCTGACTTTGCATTAAGACAACCTTAAGAAGGGTATATCTGGAGAGCACTGAGGGATAAGAAGTGCTACAAGCCTCAGACATATTTACTAGAAAAAAATTCTATTAATTTTATCATTCCAAATTAATTCTTAATTTTTATCTGAATATGATGTAATTCCCAGGCAGAGCATTTTTAACAGGAAAGGATCTTTCCATCTCTCCTAGTATCTAGTTATCTGCCAATGGTTTGACTTCAGTTCTCTTGTAGTTACTGACATTAATGCAACTTTCCCTAAATTCTTGATCTGAAAAAGTCTTGGATTCTTCTGTTCAATGATGCTATCTCATTTACAAAAAAAAAAAATTACTTCAGTGGCAAAAATAATTTAAACAAAATTGTTTAATTTTACATTACAGAAGTGGATCTTCTTGCCTAATAAAGCATTCACATCCTCTTGTGACATCACCTGAATGATCAGGGAAAGAATGACCCAAGATGTCATTTCTACACATGACTGAGGCCTGCTCATCCCAGTGGTTGTAGGAGTCTCTTTCAGATCTGCACAGTATAAAAATCACATGTAACAAGTTTTTTCTGAAGACAAAGATACTTGTATGTCTCAGAGCAGGCTCTTCACATCACTATGATGTAAAAACTACTCAGGGCATGGTTAAATTAATAAATTTCCTAAATTTGTTTCTACATCAAACTGTTAGCATCCTGTCCACTGCTCACAGAAGAGCTGATCCCCACAAGTAAGTCAGATGAAGAGTATTTTCAGTGCTAGAACATTGGTATTGAAGAGTGAAGAACAAGTATAAACACATAAAAAATAATTCAAAGGAAAAGAATAGTTTTAAATTAGCATTCCAGCCACCCTTCATCCCCTGTGCTCTTACTGAAAACACATGAAGAACTACTTATCTACTCTTGTCCAGCTGTTGTTGATTGCAAGACATCTGCAATCAAATCATGGACAGCTAATTTTCCTCTTTAAAAGGCTCTGCCTGCAAAATTATGGAATGAACATTTTCAGAAATTTCTGGAATGCTGTAGGAACGTAAGACGAACTGCAATGATTTAATGGTAATTCAGTTTAAACACAGGCACACAGGCTGAAGGCTCATTGACTCAGCTGGGAACTCACAGTGAAAAAAAGTGTAGAAGCTGGTATTTTGTAATAATATTTTGCCTATGAGAAATCCCTGTGATGTAACCTAAATTTCTGTAGTCTGCACTTTCCAAAGTAGAGGGATTGCCAAAGACATTCTGTTTCTTTTACTTCATATATATATATATGGAACATAAAAATCTGTCCTTAAGCCCCAGATTTTGCAATGTATCAGTTCAAATTTGTCTTCACAGGTGACTAATCAGAAGTCTGATGAGCAACATAGAAACTAAACAAAAAGAACAAATAATTTATAATATTTAATGATAGTAGCAAATATTCTTAGGACTTGAAACCTCATATATCACAGAATCACAGAAGTTTTAGGGTTGGAAGAGAGCTCCGAAGATCATCTAGTCCAATCCCCCTAGCAAGGAAGGGTCACTTAGAGCAGGTGACACAGGAGTGCACCCAGGTGTATTCTCTCCTCCAGAGAGGGTGAATCCATGACCTCCTTGGGCAGCCTGTTCCAGTGCTCTTCCACTCTCAGTGTAAAGACATTCCTCCTTATGTTGAGGTGAAACTTCTTGTGTTTTAGTTTATGGCCATTGCTCCTCATCCTGTCACTGGGCACCACTGAAAAGAGTCTAGCATCGTCCTCTTGGCACCCTCCTTTGACGTATTTATATGCATTAATGAGACCCCCTCTCAGTCTTCTCTAGTCCAAACAGGCCCAGATTCCTCAGTCTCTTCTCATAAGAGAGATGCTCAAGACACCAGATATCTGGTGACAAATATGTGACCCTCTTCTGGACCATCTCCAGCAGCTTCTTGTCTTTCTTGTACTGAGGAGCCCCAGAACTGGATGCAGCATTCCAGATGTGGTCTTACTAGGGCTGAATAGAGAGAGGATCACCTCCTTCAATCTGTTGGCCACACTCTTCCTGATGCATCCCAGCATACCATTGGTCCTCTTGGCTGCCAGGTCATCCTTCCAGCTCATAGACAACTTGTTATCAGCCAAGACTCTCAGGTCCTGCTCAGGAGAACTGTTCTCTAGTAGGTCAGCCTCCTACCTGTACTGGTACTTGGGGTTATTCTTCCCCAGGTGCAGGACCCTACACTTACCCTTGAAGCTCATCAGGTTTCCCCCCAAGTCTCAAGCCTACAAAGTCCCCCTGAATAGCAGTACAGCCTTTAGGTGTATCACACACTTGTCCCAGTTTCATATCATCAACAAACTTGCTGTGGGTACATTTTATCCCTTCATGCAGGTTATTGATAAACAAGTTGAATAAGACTGGAGCCAGTATTGATCCCCTGGGAATGCCACTGACTACTGGCCTCCAGCTGAATTCTACTCTTCTGATCATGACCCTTTGTGCTCTGCCATTTAGCCAGTTCTTGATCCACTTCACTGTCCATTCATCTAAACCACATTTCCTGAGCTTACCTACAAGAATGTTATGGGAAACAGTGTCAAAAGCCTTGCTGAAGTCAAGGCAGATAACACCCAATGCTCAGTCCTCGTTGACCCTTCCTTCCAGATTGGTTAAGCATGATTTCCCCTTGATAAATCCATGTGGACTACTCCTGATGACCTTTTCTTCTACATGCTTGCTGATGACCTCCAGAATGACCTGTTTCATCACTTTTCCAGGGATGGAGGTGAGGATGACTGGCCAGTAGTCCTCCTCCTTGCCCTATCGAACTCGTCTTAGTTAAAACTGAGCTTTCTTTGTAAGCAATGATGACTAAAAGCAACAGATAAAGTTACAGATTTTAAATCCTGTTAAAAGTAGAAAGTGCAGAGCTAATACTTTATCAGAAGTAAGCGTTGCAGTCAACAGTCAAAATTGCAGGATAATTAAGATATGTGCTTTGTGCAACTGGAATGTGTGAGTGCAGCATAAGAAGGCATATCAGTAGTTTTCAGGCTAGTTAGTATGTGTATGAAATAGAGCAGTGCCATGGAGCACAAACTTTAATGGAAGATATCAAGAAGTATGCAGCCTCAAGTTCTCCAAACCCATTGAGTTTGCACTGCTGTGACCTTTGCAGTTAATGTGGCAGTGGTCTTCTCATGCTACAGTCATGCCTTCAGCTGCAGTGAAGACATGCTTTTATGATAACCCTTATGCATTACTGCAATCAAACCTCACAATTTCTCAGCAGACACACCTTAATACTGCCATTCAGCATGCTCTGTGAGACTGTCTCACATGCCAAGGGGCTGAGTAGAGACTCCCTGCCTCAGGTGTTGCACTTAACTTCATCCCTTCAGGAACCTGTCTTTCTTCATGTATCTGCTTATAGTTAGCAATTCCTAATGGTAGGATATGATCTCCTCTCACAAGAGGACAGTCTCATTATGTTTTTTATTTGCACCATCTGGCTTTGTAGCTTTATCTCAGAAACATACGGGCAAATTCAGAACAAGTGAAAATAAAACATGTCCATGCTGCGTGGACAGCTGCTGGAGCAGCTTCTCTATCCCAAGAGGGCATTGTGAAACGCAGGGCTGTCTTTGCTGTTGGAGAGAATAAGAGGTGGAGGAAAACTGTGCTCTAATAGCACAATTCAACTTCCAAGCAAATTCCTCTGAACTGATATAAAAAACCAATCCAGGCTTATGCCCTGAAGCCTATCTGTTATTAAACTCTATGTGACAAAAGATTTTTTGGGAATAGATAAATAATCAGCACAGTTCTAAACTCTGTTTCTGAAAATCACTGTAAAAGAACATCAGTAGAAATGAAGGATGAAACTCTCAGCTTGGTTCTGATGTTTCAGAAAGCTTGAAAGGCAAAAACAGTGTTCCAGATTCATGCGCATTTTTGTTTACATACACAACACTTGTTAAATTCATATAAGGGTACAAATAATTGCAAATACAGATGAGGAACAAGGGTAAAAATAGAGTCCTTCCCTCTTTTGCTGGAAAAAGCCTGAGGCTGGCAGGCTCAGAAAAAGTTTTGTAGACTTTCTAGTTAAGATTTGGCAGAGGGTCTCCTTGGGGCAGTAGGGGCAAAGCTGTGTAGCACTGGCCTCTTTTCTTCCTTTGCTGGGAAAAGACAATGCTTGGAATCCTTTTGCTCTGACTTAAGGGCACTGCATGAGGCGGACTGTTAATTCTTTGGTCTCAGGGACAGCAACAGCATTTGAATTTTTTGCACTTCCTAATGAGCCTCTGGCACTTTAACATTTATTCAGAGTTCGGTTGACCTCTGCTGCCTTTATGTATCTTTAAAGTTCATTTCTGTGCAACTGTCAATACGTCTCTTTTGCAGCTTTGAAATAAGAAGCTTTAGGGTGACTAAAAGGATGCTTGCAACCATTCAGTCAAGTGTGGCTGCGATTTTAAATATCTTGCTGTTTTCGGTTGACTTTTTACAAATATTGCATTTATTTTCATCCATATCCTTGGAAAATACCTTGCATCATCTAACTACTTTGCCTTGTGGTTCATGAAGAAAGCTCTAAGGTAGAAATAGAGGTAGTTTTGAGGGTCAAAACTTATCTCAAAAAGTCTTTTCTGGAGCAATCTTTTGTTTACCCTTCTATACTTCATAATTGTACAACCAGTCTTTCCCAGAGTGATTGAAGTGGTATCATCATAAAACAGAAAGTAGACCTTAGGTTGTATGAAATCATTTTAATATGATACTTCAACACAAGTAAGTAAAAGTGCAGACTATATAAGAGTAATTGAGCACTGAGATTGAGGTTAAGATCTAGAAGAGCTCTGAAGGAAATAAGGGAATAATGTGGGTCAGTTTAATTCTTTGCTGAAAAGAGACATGACTGTTATCTAATTTGTCACATTATATGTGATATTCTTATCTGAGTAGGGATGCAGGATTTGTAGCACCAGCTCTGTTCCTGTTTGTCCATTATGTGTCAGTACAATAGCATGGTAAGTCTAAAGCAAACATTTTAAGGTGTCTTTTCCAGTTTAGGACCACAAACACCCCACACCCACCCCCCTGTGTTTCTGCTTTAGCTTTTTCAGTCCCAGAAAAGTAGTCAATGAACAACCTCGGGCTGAGGGGTGCAGTTAGCTCAGCTGTTCTAATTCAAAACAAAACTCATTCTAGTCTCTAGGCTATGGCATGGGATATCTGTAGGCTATGCAGATAGCATGCAAAGAGATGAAAATGTACTTATTTTTTGCATAAAATGTCAATTTTGTCCTCAGAAAGCCTTGCCTTTCACAACTATGTTTCTACAGTGAGCTCCATTGCTCTCCACCTCCTTGGCTGCTTTTTACTGTCAAGGGAAACAAATGAGCAAGTGTATCCTAGCTGATAATTCACAAAAATTTTTTGCCAATCAGGAAACAGCTCAGTTGTGGACAGCTGTGCTGCGCAGCAACAGGAGATACTTAGGGTGTACCTCATAGGAAACTGTGATAATCAGGCCTGGAGGTTCTGTAGTCACAAGTTTCATTCCTAACCAAGGAGAGTCACAACCTTCACTCTGAAATTTAAAAAAAAAAAAAAAAAAAAAAAAAAAAGCTATTACTAATGACTTGTGCCAGCTGGTTGCTAGAAGCCCTGGGGACTGAGCAGATGTGTCAGGAGGTTCAGCTCACCAGCACCATGCCAGCCAGCTCCTTCTGCACTTCAGGGACATTTCCTATTGCTCCAAACTGTGCAGACCACCTGGGCCTGGTCTATGTGCCAACCATATTCATCTATTTTTTTAAACAGAGTACCTCTACTAACATTCCCATGCAAATATTTGGTTAGGTATATGGCTTTTCCACCTCATATGGCAGCTCATATTATTAGATGCCTTCTGCTTTTTGTCCAGCTATATTCTTTTCTAACATGATGTCTTTTATCTTTCCTCTTTCTCCATGGTATTTAATCTGATTTCTTCTTTTAATGTTACACTTAAGTTCACAATTCCCCCCCACCCTCTGTGATATTTCTGTTCCCCTCTTTTCCTGTTTCTATGTCTGCATCCTCATAATTCTCTTTTCTCCTTTCTTTTTCCTGCTTCTTTTAATTTCTCTTATTTCTCTTGCAGAGAAACCAACAGGTCACCCTTGGGGCTAGTCCTGTCTAATATCTTTATCAATGATCTGGACAAGGGGATCAAATGCAACCTCATTTAGTGTCCAGATTACCAAGTGGGGCAGGAGTGTTGATCTGCTGGAGGGTAGGAAGGTTCTACAGAACAATCTGGACAGGCTGGATCAATGGACCAAGGCCAATTGCATGAGATTCAACAAGGTGAAGTACTGGGTCAGGTACTTGTGTCCCAACGTCTCACTGCAGCACTGCAGGCTGGGGAAGAAGTGCCTGGAAAGCAGCTCAGGGATAAAGGACCTGGGACTGCTGGTTGACAGCAAGCTGAACATGAGCCAGCCTGTGTCCAGGTGGCCAAGAAAGCCAATGGTATCCCTGCTTGTATCAGCAATAGTGTGGGCAGCAGGACCGGGGCAGCAATTGTCCCTCTGTCCTTGGCATGACTGAGGCAACACCTCGAATCCTCTGTCCAGTTCTGGGCTCCTCACTGCAAGAAAGACATTGAAGTGCTTCAGAGTGTCAGAAGAAGGGCAATAGAGCTCATGAAGGGCCTGGAGCACAAGTCATATGAGGAGTGGCTGAGGGAGCTGAAGATGTTTAAGCTGGAGGAAAGGAGGCTCAGGAGACACCTTAGGACTCTCTACAACTACCTGAAAGGACATTTTAGAGAGGTGGGGGCTGTCAGTCTCTTCTCCCAAGTAACAAATGATAGGACAAGAGGAAATGGCCTCAAGTTGCACACGGGGAGATTTAGATTGGATAGCAGGAGAAAATTCTTCACTGAATGAGTTATCAACCACTGGAACAGGCTGCCCAGCAAAGTGGTTGAGTTAATATCCCTGCAGGTATTTAAAAAATGTATAGATGTGGTGGTTAGCAACATGTTTTAGTGGTGGACTTGACAGTGTTGGGCTAATATTTGGACTCAATGATCTTAGAGGTCTTTTCCAATCTAAAATATTATATGATTAACAATTTCTTGTGTTGTTTTTCTTGATCAGATTGTTAGCACTACATTATGGTGTTAGCTTATCTATTTTTCAATGACATTTCCAGGCAAAGAATTTAAATCAAACTAATTCAGCAACTATGAATGAAAATCTGTGACAGGAATTACTTTGTAGGAAGTTCTGACAAACCCCAATCTTCAAATCCAACTTCTTTGGTTAAAGAAAAACTCTGAATTTACAGTTAATCCCCTCCCACTCTTACATTCCACTTCATTAAACACCTTTTCTCTGCTTAAGGTCAACACAAAAGTTTTGTCCCTGAACTTCACAGTGCTGAGTCTAGAACTATTGCTTTTTAGCCATTTTTTCTACTCCTGAGGAGCTGTTTAGTCTACAAAAAATAACTTTGTTTTCAGGCTAATTGAAGAAGAATATTGTCTTGCATCTTATCGTAGATGAACAATCTCTTATTCGTAACCCCTGAAACAAACCAGAAGCTTAAGGAGTTTATTAAGTTTGTTGAAATGTTATACACTTTTGAAGGTCCTTTACTAAAAGCAATAGCTAGAATAATAATTTTCCAACAAATGCATTTTCCTTTCTCTTGAAAGAAAACAAAACATCAGCAAGAGTCAGGTAGTTGTCAAAGTTTAATGCTGGTCCTTCAGTTTTCTGATGTCAATGATTTAAAGAGGACATTGAATTTCTGTAGTTTTAGCAGGATCTCTAAAGGACTTAGCAGATACATGATGGTCCAAAAAGCTGCATAATACAGCCTAAGCTCATGCGAATGACAAATCTGGGTGTCTGTGTCCTTTCAGAAACCCTTAGAGTCTTCACCTGACAGGTGTGAGATTAGCTGTCATCTTTAAATCATCGAAGCTTGAGATCAAACCAGGCTCCTAATCTCACCAATTCTTTTCCTGCATATCTTGGTGTAGTCATCAAGGTCAAAACCTGAAGCTATAGTGCTTGTTCCTAATATGATAGTGAAGGAAGTTGCAAATGGATGAGCAGTACAGGCAGTCCAATGGAGAAAGAAATCTGTGTCTTGCAGACAAGGGAACACAAATCTTCAGATTTTTTATGTAGGTTGCATATGGAAAAAAAGAGTTTAAACATCATCCAAGTACCAAGTAACAAATCAGTTCAGCTTTTTTTCCTTCTATCAACATTTCTTAACACTTTGTCCTACACTGGATTATACCTATTTATATTAGCCAAGGATTTTCTTTCATCCTATTCTCTTTTAATATATTGTATTTTATTATAAAATACGCAATAAGGTGCAGTTACAATTGAATTATTATCTTTATTACCAGTGGCTGCTTGGTACCATCAGGATTGCTTTCCTATAGCCTATTTCCAAACAAATGTCTTCTAGAGAGCTCTACTCCTCACTCTGAGTGAAGGCTTCCTGTTCCTGAGCCAGTTCCCAGGACAGCCCACAGCAGCAGAGGAAAGAACATAAACCATGTGCCGTTATGTTAGGCTGAAACAGCTTTTCAAGACTTAATATTTATTGACAAACCATATTTCCTGTTTTGAAGTCTCCCCCATTGAAGGAGAAGGTCTAGGCCAGGATTTACATGTCTAAGTGGTGGTTTTGAGGTAGAATAAATGTTTAAAATGTAATGGTTGGGCTAATAACCCCTCTTTGAGCAAAGCTCCTTTGCATGTGCCTGTAGTTCACTTTTCTTATTCCTTCCATAGAGGCAAGCACTGAATTAGAAAGATTAAACAAAAAGCACATGTCCTTCTGCAGGGGACATAATCCTGGCATAGATTTACTGTATCTCTTTTGTTGAATGAATATTGCACTGAATGTTCTTTAGATTCCTGTGGTTAGAATCCATAGTAATACTTTAGTACAGCAAACTTTTCAAACTTTTTTGATCAAAGTAAAAATTTTTGAGTGTGCATTCCCAATATATCTACATTTATTTATTTGTAAATTATGTGCACATATGCTGTACTATATAAGGTGCATATTCTAAATCATGCACAAAATCAGAAATATAAAAAAAATGAAATAAAGATTAAATAATTTTAAATTATTTTATTTTTAAAATATTCTATCTTACTAATTAATGGCATAAAAGGTCATTTCCACTTGCACCCCAAAGGATTATCTTGCACCACACTTTGGAGACCACTGTTTCAATGGATGTGCCATAGTGGAGTGAGCACCTCCTCAGTAGCAGTAGTAACAGTAGTAGTAATGCAGTGCAATCTGTCCACAGACCAGACACTTGATTTTAATATCACATTCACAGAAATTTTCTGTCTTTTAAGCCTAATTCACCTTCTGCTTTGAGTCTTCTGGACTGTCTGTGGCTGGTTTGAGCTAAAAACACTGTTATTAGGGTATTAGAAAGTGATGAAGACTTGACTGTAGCTGTCTGCTCACTTCCTTTTGAATAGAATCAGAGAAATTAAATAAGACAGTGTTTGTCATTAATTCAATTGTTTGGAAATGACAGCTTATTAAAAGTACTGGAAGAAGGATGATGTATTTCCAGCATTGACTTCAGTGCAAGAATCAACATTGTTGTCTGAAATACTCTGGCATTTAGACCTGAATGAACAGTATATTATTTATCTATAACATGAATTCAAACCTAACTTTTAATTTCTGAAAATATTTTTGATTTTCCTTTGGACATCCAAAATTAAATATTTATGTAAATCCTGTAAAGAATTGTTGCTTTTTTGTTTGTTTTTATGAAGGTCAAACATTTGAACCCCACAATTTTACCAGGAGTGGAACACAAAAGGAGAGCAAGCACCTTCAGAACTGTTCTTCCCCAAAAAAGGACTTGAGAGTAACCTGGGCTGGACTGAACTGCTGCTGTAAATAACAGACTTCAGCCCTTTGATTTGCTCTGATGCACATGCCACTTCAGCATCAACCTTCCACAAAAACTCCAATCTCAGAACTTTCACTTTTCAGAAAAAATACTTTTGACATTTATACTAAATAATTAAAATTTTAATTAAAAAATTTTGAAAGTCTAGTATTTTAAACTGATTTTTTCTTTTCTGTCTCTTAGAAAATCAAATGTGGTGTTCAGCTTCTTATTTTTCTCACTGTAATAGCTACATTTACATCTTCATCCCCCTTGCCAAGTTGTAGTGGTCTGGAGAGTGCAACAGCTGCCCTTAGACATAATCAGGGAGCTGCTGAAACCCAACATGCAGGAAAACATGGATTACAGAAAGTTCACTGAAAATCCCTCCATCCCTCTTTGTGTTTGAACATAGTAACCCATAAACCATGTAAACAACTTAAATGTAACTGTTCCTATCATGCCACATTTCTGCCACTGTTGTTCCTTCCTTCAACAGTTTAAAACTATTAAAGGAATAATTACATATTGTCTTGCAATAGCAGCACTATCCCTCACTTTAAAGCTAGAAGCTATTATGTTGTCAAATTAAGGAAACCTTCTAATGATTCCATTGAGGGGTTGAACACTTATTCATTTTTCTCTTGATTTTTGTCAGTGAAAAGATTCATGCTTCTCTAGAGCCTCTTCAACAGCAAAGAGCCTGATCCTGCTCATGCTTAAGCAAAAAAGTTCCCACGGAATTAAGTAGAAATGGAAAGTAGATCACGGTCAAAAGTACTGTAATGTACAGACATTTCAGCAGCACCTAGCTGGCAAGAAAATTAGCAAGCACATCTGTTCTGAACCATTAAAATGATATAAAGAAATTGCCTTTAAACCACCTGCAGGACAATAATTTCATACAATCATTACAGAGTCATTAAAAGTTAATGTAGAAAAAACACTACTGTGGGAAATACAATCTTCTTCTGTGTTTACTAGATACTCTAAAAATGTGAGCAGAGAACAGTCTTAAAACTGTTGTGTCAGATGATTATGCCTTGTCTCCAGAACATATTGTCTCCTGTATTTATTAAGTCACAGGTTACACTACTTTCCACATTTTCAAGACATACTGGAAATTTCCATGTTGGACATAACATGAACAGGGCAGCAGGATTTGGGATCCCTATTGAGGAGATATTCTTGAATTCTGAAAATGTTGTAGGCATCTAAATGTAAGGTTTTGAAATCCTTTTATTCAAAGTAGAAACATCAGGATGGGTATAAGCAATTTGGACATAAAGAAAGATGTACTAAAACTGGGGAGGGGACATAATTATTCATACTAAGATCAAAGAAAGAATATAGAGAAAAAAATCATGGAGTGCAAAAGAGGAACCTAATGTTTTAGATCAAAGTAGGAGTTATGTATTAAATGACATAGCTGAGAACATTGTGATTCAATAGTGGAATATTTGCTTATAATCTGTTTTTTTTTTTTCATAGATAACATGAATGTGAAGAAACTATGAAGGGAGGGGAAAGGAGGATGTTGTTTACAGATGCGTTCATCTGCTCTCAGGGACAGAATGTTCTGGATGACAGACCAAGCTGAAAGGTATATGGAAAGCACTACCTGTTGACTTCTTTAAGAGTTTGACATTGTTCCCCATGATAGCCTTGTAAGCAAACTATGGAAATACAAGTTTGAACAAAAACATTGGGAGCAGAAAAGCTCCATGAATGTGAGGAAAACTGTATCTGATGTAGAATCACAAGTATGGCCCCATTAGTTGGAGAACTACATTGTGTGGAGTATTTTCCTTAGTGACTGAAAAGAGAGGGTAGAAAATCTTCTTATTAATTGCAAATAGAATTAGAAGAAAGGGGCTGCATGCAGTTTCAAAGGAAAAAAAAATATGAAAAATTAACTTGGCAGATTGAAGGAGAGGTTTGAAATTAAGAGCACATAATTTAGGAGGAATTATAATGATCTAATTTAAAAAACATGATATTGAGATGTATAAGAGGGAGTAAATTTTAATTGTAAAAATATACAGTATGAAAAATGTGTGAAGTAGTCTTTTAAATCTACCAAAATCCACTTGAACTATTTTTTTCTTATACTTCAAGAAAGATCCATTGGAGGTGTAGTCTCCACGTAACAAAAACCAGGGCAAAAAGAGTGGGAAGAAATATCGAAAATATAGTTGACACAGAAAAACAGAGATTTGGTATGGAGAATACTGAAGTGTGACATATTAACTATCTATGAAATACAATCTATAATACTGAAATGCTGACTTTAAAAAATTCAAATGCAATAAGTTGCTTTCCATATCTACTGGGAGGCATATGAGAAAATATACCTCAATTGCAGCAAACTAAAATGGTGAGGTTGGCTATCAGGGAAACAATCAATTAGGGTAGTTGAGTACCAGCAGATGCTTCCCAGGGAAGCTGTGAAATTCCCATCAGTGGAGCTTTTAAGGCATTGGTTGGTCAAATATCAGTCAGGGACAGTACTGATGTAATGGACTCCTCCTTCACTCAGAATGATGGCTGATGTCCCAGGACCCTTCTCCTACCGACCTATGGCATAGCAACTGTCTGGACTTTTGGAAGAAAGTAATTGTCCAATCCATAATAACAAAGCCAAAAAACCCAACCAACCAACCAACCAACAAACCAAAAAACCAATGTAAAAGAGAGAAAACAGTTGAAGCACTTCAACATAGAAAAAGCCTCGTCTTTATGGGGTTCAGTTCTCAAGAACAGTGTAGAAAGAATTAACATGTCTGCTGACCTTGAAGAAGGTTGAAGGATGTCCTCTACCCTGCCTAAAAAAGATAATGCACAGTATTTTTTGGAAGGGCCCATCATTGTCATAATTCATTCAAATAAGTAAAATATGGAACCAGCTATAGTAGCTGAGCTAGTAAAATGGTCATAGAAACAAAAATGGAAGACTAAAACTGACTGCAACAGGAAGACAGGTTATAACATCATGGGGTGAAACTGAGGCCAATTCCCATGGCACAGGGACCATCATAGAAACTACTGTTGCTGTTTTCCAAGTGAAGGGGCTTAGAGGGTTTCAGTTCAATTTTCAAAGTTCATGTTGCCCAAACTGGTTACTGACATTGGCAGAGAAAATCTCTTCAGAAGACACTAAAGTGCTTGGAATATCACAATATCTCTGGGAAACAAATATACTGTTGGGAAACTAAAGGATATAAGAGATGGTAGAAAGAAATCTGGCTTCTCAGAGGTGGCACATTCAGGTGAGGCACCTTCTTAAGGTCACATAAAGCACCTTCCTGGTGCTGTTGATTTCAGTAGCCAAAACTTACACTAACTACAGAGGGACACAATTTTGCCACAGTTGCTGAAGAGGAAGGAGAACTGGACTGAATGGGGGAAGTGGAAGGAGGGTTGGAAATGTCCAATACAGGTATGGAAAGCAAAGTGCCAGATAATCAAAAAGAACATTTAAAAATATATAATTTTTTTAAAAGTCAGCAAAAGCTAAAGGTACAAATGCAATAAAATAATCAAAGGAAATGGATAATTCTGTAGCAAAACTCTGGTCTTATGTCATTTAAATACACAAGCAAAAAGCCAATCAAGTATTCTGTGCAGCCACTGAGGGATATACAGAAAGTGGGAAGTAAGTTAATGACGTTAGTATTGCTCTGAGCCTGAATAAATTCTCTGCTTTCGTCTTCATGAAATAAGCCAAAGGTCAGATTCTGAGGATTGGGATATTTTCCCAAGTGGGAAGAAAGGGAATGGAAGCGTTGGAAGACTTTCTGAGTACATCAAAGCAGAGAGGCAATTAGAGCTGATAAAAGTTCACACAGAAGCAGATATAGATAAATTGCATCCCAGATTTTTTTTAACTTAGCAAGATGCAAAAAGATATAGAGATTCCCAGCTCCTAAGATCTAAGAAAGCATAATATATATCTATAGGATTCAAAAGAACAGAGATTCACAAACCAAATAGGGGCAGCCATGACACTGAAGTTTTTTGTTTTGATGATTTGTATGTTTGTTTATTTACTGTCTCACTGAGACATAAGAGAAGGACTCTGCAATGAGGCTCAGTGAGGTAAGTTATACATAGACAAAGGAAAGAGATAACAGTAAGAGTTGATATAAAATGATCACTGTTGTTTTCCAAAGTAATTTGCACTTTGCATAGTTTCAGGTGTTTGCTAGTATGAAGTTGTTTCCTTTGTTATCTTGTACTTCAATGAAACATATCTGAGTAGAGGTATGAGAGAAGATATTGGTATTCCATGATGATGATTCCAAATGTAGTTTGTTCACATCGTTTTAGCTGTCTTGAATGAATGAGTTAAAGTTTGATGTTTTCTTCAGCCTATTCTAGCTTTGCTCAATTGGTCCATTCTATGCAGAGGATTACTGTGTTCTTTACAGAACAAAATCAAGAACAGCTAAGAGCAGAGAGTTAAAAAGAAGTCTGTGGTTTCCCAGATGGCATGAGTTGGTGAACTGCCCAATGCATTCAGCAGGGGTGGAAAATGTAACATCTGCTGATGTCTTTATGTGAGCACACATAGCCTATGTGTGTTGTGCCCTTTTCTTTAAGTGAGGCAGATGTGCTTTCTGCAGAGTTCACAAAAGTATATTCTATTTTCTATACTATTCATAATAAGGCAGTTAAATGCCTCCCTGACATCCGATCCTATCAGATCTCGGAAGCTAAGCAGGGTCAGCCCTGGATTAGTACTTGGATGGGAGACCTCCTGGGAAATACCGGGTGCTGTAGGTTCTAGTCCTGGGGACTTCACTGTCACTGTCCAAGCTTGCTCGGCTGTGGCAGATGAACCTCAGGACTTAAATGATGGGGCCAGTTCTGCGCACACTGAGCCTCACCTAAAATCCACTGCGCAGGCTGGAAGGGCACACCCACGTGGGGACAGACCTTCCCAAATCTTCGTTCACGAAGCTGAGCCACACACGCACACTATTCATAATCTTTTAGTATTTCTTCTCCCTCACCTATAGCACCTGCTGGAAACAACTTTACAGAAGAAAGTTTAGTGGTTTTCTTTGGCCAATGAAAAGTCAAAGTTCATCAGGTGTTTAGGACCAGTTAGATGTTTGACCACAAAATAGTAGTACAGAAACTGAATACATTAAAAACCCCCAAAACATTGGCATTTAGTCAAAACTGTAGCCTGTAATGTATAAGCACTTAATTCAAATTTAACAATAGACAGCACGGGAGGTCCCTTTCCCACAAAATCATTATACCAAAAAAGCAGTTTCCAGTGAAAATTGCAAAGGTAAATATAAAAGCCAAGGAAACCTTGAGTATCTCTGTTCCAAATTGCTTCAGATAATACTTATGTTTGTAAGGATGGTTTCCATTAGAACTGACTGAATTCAGTCAGCTGTTGTGTTTTCAGAAGTGTTAGTAAAAATTCCTCTTCTCCGGGGACACCCCCTTGTCGCGGGGGAGAAGCTTGCGTGCCCTCATGAGGCTGTGTGCTATGCTGGAGGTGGTTTGTGCCACCGGTAGGGTCTCCCATGCCAGACAGGTCTCAGCTGAAGGGTCAGACAAAGTGTGTCCACGGGCAGGATGGGCTCGCTAGCCATCTGGCAACCATCCTAGGAGAAGGACAACTCCAAACCCAAACCCGGGCACATGGAGCTCGTTTAGCCCTGTAAGGCCATCCATCTAAGAGAAGGATACTCTAACCAAACCTACGTCCTGAGGTATTCGCTGGCACCGTCCAAGCTTGCTAGGCTGTGGCAGATGAACCTTAGGAGTAAAGGGTGGGGCCAGTTCTGCACACGCTGTGCCTCACCTAAAAATCCATTGCGCAGGCTCGAAGGGTTCACCCACATTGCAAAGCCCTGTAGCGACAGGTGAGGGTCAAAAACGGCAGGTGATAGGAAGCAGCTGGAAGCCGCAGACCCAACCCTGCATGCAGGCGGTTCAGGATATGGGTCATTAGAGACTTGACCCCGGAGATGACAGTCTCTTGCGGCAGCATCCTGAATGACCAAGCAGCCTTTTCTAGGGACAGCACTGCTTGCTCCACATGGAGAGGGGCCTAGCAAAGGTGGCCTAAACAAAGCTCATCTCCACACCCGGTTGGATAACCGTGGCCACCCGACATCTTCCATGTGGTCAAACAAAACCAAAGGGATTTCAAAGGCATACACCTGCCTGCAACGGTGTGCTCAAACTAACACTCGCATGTTGGAACACCAGAACCATGCTTGATACTGGGGATAGTGGACGTCCTGAGCGTCGTTCTGCTCTAATTGCCCATGAACTGTCATGGCTCAACATTGACATTGCTGTTCTCAGTGAAGTTCATCTTCATGAGGAAGGCAGCCTTAAAGAACATGGTGCTGGCTACACACTCTACTGGTCAGGCAAACCCAAAACCGAAAGACACCTTTCAGAAGTTGGCTTCATGATTAAAAACTACATTGCCTCCAAACTTGAAAATCTGCCGACAGGTCATTCCAATCGCATTATGTCCTTACGCCTCCCTCTACACAACAAGCAACATGTTGTTCTTTTTAGCGTATATGCCCCAACTCTCCAAGCTGACCCAGCGGAAAAAGACAAATTCTACACAGACCTGCGCCGCCTCACCCAAAATGTTCCTGTAGATGATAAAATCATAATCCTTGGTGACTTCAGCGCCAGAGTAGGTAAGAATTCTGAAGCCTGGAAAGGAGTCCTGGGCAAGCATGGCGTTGAAAACTGCAACGACAACGGACGCCTCCTGCTAGAGTTTTGTGCAGAACGCCGGCTCACCATCACCAACACTAACTTTCAACAGAAAGACAGCCTGAAGACAACCTGGATGCATCCTCGATCCAAGCACTGGCACCTCATTGACTATATCTTAGTACAACAGAGAAATGTCAGTGATGTCCGTCATACTCGAGTGATGCCGAGTGCAGAATGTCAAACAGACCACCACCTTGTGCGCTGCAAACTTAACCTCCACTTCAAGCCCAAACCTAAGAGAGGCAGCATTCCAAGAAGGAGGCTCCAAGTCGGCAATCTTCAAACAGCCACAGTGAGAGACAGCTTCCAGGTAAACCTTCAAACTAGACTCAAAGATAATCCCACAGATCCCTCTCCTGAAGCGCTTTGGCAACATATTAAAAGTTGCATCCTGCAGTCCTCTGAAGAGTCCTTAGGGTTCTTCTTCAAGAAAAACAAAGACTGGTTTGATGAGAACAATCAAGAGATCCAGAAATTGCTGAAGAAGAAGAGAACTGCTCACCAAGCACACCTTGCTCAGCCATCTTGCCATATAAAAAAAGCTGCCTTTCGTCTTGCATGCAGTAAGCTCCAACAGAAACTTCGAGACATCCAGAACAAATGGTGGCTCGACCTAGCAGAACAGACACAACTATGCGCAGATTTGGGTGACCAAAGAGGATTCTATGAGGCCCTGAAAGCAGTGTACGGACCCACACACCAGGTTCAAAGCCCCCTACTCAGTGCAGATGGTCAACTGCTTCTAACAGATAAAACCTCCATCCTGAACCAATGGACTGAGCACTTTCAGACTCTCTTCAGTGCCAACCGTGTAGTCCAAGGCTCAGCAATTCAGCACATTACACAACAACCGGTGAAACATGAATTGGATGCAGCCCCTACTATGGGAGAGATACTTAAGGCCATACAACAGGTGAAACCTGGCAAGGCAGCCGGGGTTGATGGAATTCCACCTGAAATCTGGAAGCATGGAGGTCAAGCACTCCATGCCAAATTCCACGAACTTGTTGTGTGTTGCTGGGAACAAGGGGAACTACCACCAGATCTCTGTGATACAGTCATCATCACCCTGTACAAGAAGAAAGGAGAAAAATCAGACTGCTCAAATTACCGAGGTATTATTTTGCTCTCCATTGCTGGTAAAATCCTTGCAAGAATACTTCTGAACAGATTAGTACCCACTATTGCAGAAGATCTTCTACCTGAAAGCCAGTGTGGTTTCAGAGCCAATAGGAGCACCACAGACATGGTGTTTGTTCTCAGACAACTGCAAGAGAAGTGTAGGGAACAGAACAAAGGTCTCTATGTAACCTTCATTGACCTCACCAAAGCTTTCGACACTGTGAGCAGAAAAGGCCTGTGGCAGATCTTGGAACGTTTAGGATGTCCCCCCAAGTTCCTCAAAATGATCATCCTGCTACATGAGGATCAGCGTGGACGAGTCAGATATGGCGATGCACTCTCTGAGCCCTTTCCAATAACCAATGGTGTGAAACAAGGTTGCATTCTTGCACCAAGTCTATTCACAATCTTCTTCAGCATGATGCTCCAAAGAGCCACAGCAGACCTCGATGAAGAAAACAGCATCTACATCCGATATTGTACCGATGGAAGCCTATTCAACCTAAGGTGACTGAAGGCCCACACCAAGACCCTGAATCACCTTGTCCATGAGCTGCTTTTTGCTGATGTTGCCGCCCTCATTGCTCACGCAGAAGCAGCTCTGCAGCGCTTAACATCCTGCTTTGTAGAGGCTGCTGAGCTTTTTGGGCTGGAAGTCAGCCTGAAGAAGACGGAAGTTCTCTACCAATCTGCACCTCAAGAAGTCTTCCATCATCCTCACATCACTATAGGCAATTAGAGCTTAAGTCAGTCCAGCAGTTCACCTATCTGGGAATTATCATTTCCTCAGACGGTAAGATTGACAAAGAGATAGACAACAGGATAGCAAAGGCATACAGAGCCTTCAGAAAACTCCATAAAAGAGTCTGGTCCAATAAACACCTGAAGAAAAGTACAAAGATTAGTGTCTACAGAGCCATTGTACTGTCTACTCTTTTATATGGGTCTGAATCCTGGGTCATCTACCGCCACCACCTGCGGCTTCTCGAACACTTCCATCAGCGCTGCCTCCGTTCAATCCTAAACATCCACTGGTCTGATTATGTGACCAGTGTGTCTGTTCTTGAACAGGCAGGGGTCAGCAGTATCGAGGCCATGCTGATGAGAACACAGCTGCGCTGGGCAGGGGACGTCTCCAGGATGGAGGATCACCGCCTTCCGAAGATTGTGCTCTATGGTGAACTCGCCACCGGCTGCCGCAAGAGAGGAGCCCCGAAGAAGAGGTACAAGGACTCCCTGAAACAACACCTCAGCCTTGGCCATATTGACTGCCACCAATGGTCCACTCTGACCTCCAATCGGGATTCATGGAGACACACCATTCATGACGCTGCTGCTTCCTTTGAGAATGCACAGAGAGTCAGTCTTGAGGAGAAAAGACAACGCAGAAAGAACCGTTCCTTGCCAATGTCACCTAGGGAGACGTTCCGCTGTGCCTTTTGTGACTGGACCTGCCTATCCTGTATCGGCCTTTTTAGCCACCAGCACACTTGCAGCAAGTGTGGGTAGTGCCCTTCTCAAATCTTTGTTCGCGAAGTCTAGCCATGAGTAAAAATTCCTAATTGAGAAAAAAATTATTTTAGAAACATTTTCCTTTTAGGAGAAAAAAAAAATGTGAGGAATATTTTAAGTCAAAAAAAGTTTTTTTTAAAGCATTATACAAATATGATCTATATGATTATGAAAAATATGTGATAAAAATGAGCTTTAAAATACTGAAATACTGTGTAGCTTCTTGTATGTGGTTTACGGGAAAACATTCTCATTTAAAATGCAACATTTAAACAAACCAAAATAAACATTATATTCAGAATACCATTCTGAAATGGTGTAAATCTGGCTTACAGATTTCAAAAGGCATTTTTGGTAGACTTTCAATCACTTCTAGTTGCAGGTATTTGAACTTAGTTTATTAAAAGTGTAACTTTGAACATAAAACATAAGCAAAAATAAGTACACATTTTACAAGGAAATTGAAATATCCAAAATCTAGTGTTGAGAAATTTAATTTTTCATTCTAAATATCATGTACAATTCATTTATTAATCCATTAGACTTTGATTAGATGACTGTAAAATCCTTTCCATTTAGAAAGTTTATCAATGTGAGGATTTTTCTGTAGTAGTCGCAGGTCATCTTTAGACAAGGAAAGTGGACTGTGCTCCCTTAATATACATTGAGCATATGAGCACTAAGTGAACTGTCCTTCCAGATTATTTGCTAAATTCGGTATTTAGTAAGTGGAAGGCATTCTGCATTTCAAGACATGTTGCAACCATCAACTCTGATGAATGGGCATTTTATGGCTTCTTTTCATCTTTTGTTCCAGCTGGAGATGCAGAGCTGTGTCACAGGATGTGTCTCCACTGTACTGACACCAGGCTTTGCTCAGGAGGACATGTCCACCTATAACTCTGGTTTGAGCAGTAAAGGGGCTGGATTTTTCAGGGGACATTTTTCATCTTTTAACATGCTTGAAATGTAAAAGGCAGATACCAGGGAACTACAACAATGCATTTACAACTGAGGATTTGGGATTTAATTTCTGGCCTTGTGGGATACTGAATATGTTGCTTATATTCTCTACAGCTTAGTTTCTCCTCCTTCTAGCTCTGCCTCCCAGAAGTGTTCTTGATGAGCTTTAATTAAGATCTTAAAAGTTTTCTGAGCTCCTTACCTATGCACTGCAATATCAATGTGAAACGTGCTTAGATTTGAGAAAGAATGACTATCCCAAAGGTGAATAACAACAAGATTAATAGTGTATTGAATCTCGTGTCATCTATTAGCAGTTTACATGTTAGATAATACAGTTTTGTGGGCTGTTTGCAGGGTGATTCCCTATGGTTGTAGTAATGAGGAGTGGCTCTGCTTCTCATGGCCCTGAAGTGCACTGCCACAGCAAAAGATGAGACGACACGATCAGGAGTTAGGGTGAAGCAGAAGTGTTTATTTGGGTGAGACATCCACTTATACAGAGTGAGGGGAGAAGCTTTCAGAACAGGGGGTGGTTCCCCAATCCCCACTGGACAAAAGAGGGATTGAGAAATGCACCAATCACATCACAGAGTTAACAACCAATAGGAGACCAATGTATGAAAAAAATAGGGATTCACATATAATAGCCAACAGGCGAGCACGACCGACTCAAAGGCAGGAAAAGAACCCTAAGAGAAGAAGAAACTTGGATAGGGATGACTAATGGGAAATATAACTAAGGATGCCATAATGGCTTTAATTATAACGGTGTCATAACACCAAAGGGTCATAAAAACTTGGTATACTCCCACACAGTTTTGTACTTGTACCTGCTTAGAGGAAAAGAGGTTTTGATTGAAGATTTTTTTCCTGTTTTTATGTATCATGTCTAAACCAGTCCTGATACAAACATTCCTTTTCCCTTACCATTGCCTGAGTGCAAACATCCCTCTTATAAGCACAATTTACTAGAAAGCTGAGCTTGAATCTGCACTGGCAATAGCTGAGGACCCCCATCTGTACAGAGTCCTAGGTTGTTGCCAAAAGGGGAATGCTACCCTTCATTTGGCATATAGGACTAAAAATGGAATGTTGATGTGTAGGTGAGTACAGACAACAGCCCCAGTTTGACACACCCAGATGCAATAGGCAGTAGCACATCTGCTTTGTGGATATTTATGAGATGTAAACATCAAATCTGTTGCAATGTGAGGACCTTCTGGACCCTTCCAACATCAGAACTTAAGACATGTGAGGAAATGTAAAAATTTGATTGCTTTATATGTCTTTAGGTTTCTTCATGGTCAAGCAAAAGTGGAAATGGCTCTTTTCTATCCTTTTGTTTTTTAATGACTACCATCTTATGCATATTGTCTTGATCAGATGCAAATGAGGTTTTGGGACTTAAGTCTAAATTAAAAAACTACTGAGTTAATACAGTGAGGTCACTATTTGCCAGCATTGTTTTAGTTTCATCCAGTGTTAACTGCCTTATGAACAGTCTTTAGAATATTTAAATAAGATTTGATGTACTTTGTATTAATTGTACTTTTGCTTCCTATATCATACAGTTTTGTGTGATATATAATTATTATACATTATATACCATGATCTAGTAAATGGACTGGACTTGGACCAAGGTTTGGACTTGATGATCTGAGGCCTTTTCCAACCCAACTAATTCTATTATTATTCTATTATGATTCTAATATATATGTGTAATTATTCCTTTTGTTGACCATTTTAAACTTAAAACATTTTACCTTCACTATCTCTTACTTGTGTTTCCCAGTTATGATGAAAAACATAAGATAGCATTTATTTTAGCTTGTTTTTAGCAGTAGCACTCATTTCACATCAGACTTCCAGTGCCTACTGATAATTTCTTTGTTTGTTTTTAATTAATATCATATGTCATTCAGCATATGAAACTGGAAAAATGTTAAACCTCTGGCAGAAAAAAGTCCAATTGGCAATTCATAAGCCGTAATAAAATGACACACAACGGTTGATGTTGTTTGGCAAAAAGAGTGCTTAGCTGGGAAAATGGAGCATGGTGATAACCTTCCTGACATTGCAAACCACGTAGAGTCACAGAGCTTATAATATTGACCTCAGAGAGCAGAAAAGAAATTAGCTCCAACATGCTTGTAGGGACAGCAGCATTATCCGCATTTCCTTGGCTCCTAGTGAACCTCTGCATATGGTGCCCATCTCCATCCTCCCCCAGTGAAGGACTCAGTGGCTCTGCAGTTCCCTCACCACTGCTTCTTTTCTGTGATAAACCAGAGTGCAGGACTCAGGTTGTCATTGCTCAGGATCTGCAGATGAGTTATAAGATATACTTTGGCCTCTACTGAAATAGGTGTCTTTTTAAGAGAAAATTATTTTTATTGAGAATCTTGTAGGTTTACTATCTATCATTGTTATCACCTAATGTAAATGCACACTATAAAGTCAATTCAGGGATTATTATTATTGTTACTACTACCACTGCTGCTGCTACTACTACTGCTACTACTACTACTACTACTACTACTTATTATTATTATCATCATCATCATCATCATCATCGTCATTATTATTATTATTATCATACGTAATTTTTTCTGGTTGTACAGTTAATTATAAGGTGCATCTATCATGAAGGTGTAAGAGAAGGACCAAGTATTTACTGTATGGCTAACCCAGGCTGCTTTTGGATCTTGATTTTGTCACTATACCATACTTCTCCGCTTTCCAAAAGCATATGCATATATTTGTAGAAAACAACAAAAGTACACCCTGTCAAACACATATTGTTTGTAATCCTCACCAGGATTACAGGTTATTGAGATCCTGTGCTGCTGAGGATAGGACATTAGAAATGCCATAGGCATTCAGCCCAGGCAGGGTCTGTAAAAGCTGCCTTGTCCCCATCACTGCCACTGCCTTGTCAATGAGCATGTCTTCTTGCAATGTGTGATCAGTCTAAGAACCAGTTTACATCAAGCCCACTAATCTTTTGTAGTAAGTGTCACCAGTCACCAAAAACAATAGTATTTGATTGAGATTTCTTCTCTTTTGAAAGAATCAAATTGCAGTTTTGTCTTCCATGAAATAAGGCTCACTGCTTTGTGATTAAGATATATTATATGTCATCATTCGTTTCCTTGTTTGTGTGCCTAAATATGTATGATGTGCTCTGCCAACATCCTGATAAATAGATTTCTTTTAAGAACAATCTCTTATGCTTTGAGGTTATATCTTTTTACATTGTTATCTGGCAACTGGAATTAACAACACCTCTTGCGTAAAGTTTAATAAGATTCACTTCCATGCTATTAATGGCTAACAGGTAACACTTGCTTGGAGGCAAATCTGATTTCTATGCAAATAGTTCTTCTAAGTTTTTTTTTACAAGCACAGCTCATGACAGAGAAGATATTAGAGGAGGTACAGTTGCAAAATGGAGTTCTGAAGGTGTGAAATAGGATTGCAATAGGATTGGAGTTTTTTGGTTGCAACTCACCATAACTAAGCTCTAAATATTTTTTGCTTATCTTACAATTAATGTAAGATGGTACAGTAACACCTCTCAGGGTTCCACTGTGGTATACACACCAACTATATTCAAACATTTTTTTTTATTTTACAAATAAGCAATAAATGACCTTATGAAACCTTTTCTTCTAGATAGGGAGGTGAGTTGAACAAGATGATCTTTAAAGGTCTCTTCCAACCCAAACCATTCTATAATTCTATGATTCTATGAATGGAAGATTATTTTTGTATTAAGGTAGTAAATATCTTTATATTAAAACACAAATACTCCACCCATTGAAATCATATATGCAAAAACATACCAAATCTAAATTTCAGAAGGGATTTATACACCTAACTTTATCTCAGTTTTAATGAAACTGACAAAGAAATATATTTCAATGCATTAAAATACATTCCTTTTTCCCAGTTGAAACTGACATAGATTTCTCATATAAAATTAAATATCAGGGTTCAGCTATGAGTGCTACTCCTATTCTTTGACTTTTTAATGCACCTTCCACTTACAGTGGAAACCCCGCTATCATGTTGAATATATAAAACCAATTCATTATGATTAAAGTAATCATGTTTTTTACCATGACTATTCCAAACCATGGGACAGATGTTGGAGAGGTAAAAACTGTCATGGGGCCTTCTCCAGCTAACTATATGTTGTAGTTTGGGATTATTATGTAAATTCTCTCCCCTGCCACTTAACTGCCCAGGCCAGCGGTTAACAAAAGAAGCAGTTAACTGTTGCTCGCTCGGGTGGGGGCAGGTTTGTCTCTTTTGGTTTTTCTTTTGGATATTCTTCCCAGTCTTGGCTCGGCGGAACGCGGGAGTGGGGGCTCCAAGGAGGCAGGCTGCCCTGCTGGTTACTGCTGGGGCTTTCCTGGCTGTCTCGCTGCTCCCTACCCCGGACTACTTTTTCGTGCCGCGCTGCTGCTGCTGCCTGCCTTGGATTTGCTTCTGGTTGCTCGTACCTTTCTGCTTCTTGGACGGGGAACACAGGGGAAAGAGACTGAGTCCATCTGAAAGCCCACTGCTCGTCTGTCTTGCTGGAGAGGGACTAAAACTCACTCTGCAGCCAGCGGGGTTGTGACATGGACACTTAAGTATAACCTTTCCTCCCGGAGGAAAACCTGCTGGGTTTTGTTGTTGTTTTGTTTTTTTTCTTTCTCTTGTGGTGTTGGGGAAGTGGGTTGCACTAGTCTGTTTACATATATATATATATATATATATATATATATATATCTCTATCTCAGTTATCCTTCTTGTATTAAAATTCCTTTTCTTAAATTTGATAAAGAGTGGTGTGATTATCGTGGAGGAGGCCCCTCCCCTGCTTGTGGGTAAAACATTTTGGTTTTTTCCCCTCAAACCGAGACACTATATATAAAAAAATTAATCCCATTACATGTATACAACTCCATTTTATATTTGTGGTACAGAAAGACATAAATCATGATCATTATTTCAAGCATTAGTTTTGTGTCCTTTGAAATTGATTTTTTTCTCTTTATTATGTTGCCTTGCTCTGGGGGAAAAAAAAAACAAACCACACACAAAAAAACCCCCACAACAACAAAAAAACCCCAACAAACAAACCCAACAAAACCCAAACCCATAAACAAACAGTATAAGACTGAAACTTTCCATCACCCCCTTGATACCTTAAACTTTTAAATTAAGACTAAAAAAAACTTACTTCAGGCTTTCTAAGAGATGGATGAGAGAAAAAATCCTGAAGTTATGGAAGATATGCCAAAGGTATAACCCATTACTCCTGGTCATGATATGCACATAGTATAAACTCAAAATTTTCCTGTGGTATGCTTAGCTTAATGGAACACAAACACAATTTCACACAGGTATATTTCCTATAAAACCACAGGTGTTAAACAAGCATAAAAATGGAGTACCAAAGTTTTAATTGCAATGATGTATTGAGACAAGGTGGGGGGGGCAAGATAGAATGAGTGTTAGAAAGCCTCCTGCAGCAAAGCAACTGTTGGAAAGAAAACTAATTAGACACAGTCAGAAACAGTTGTATTTGATAGACTGTAAACAGTAAAAGTCATGATTTCTCTCTAAGTCATCTGACACCTTCATTACTGCAATTGCTTATTTAATCCCCTTCACATTAAGACACAAACACAGCTTTATTAGCTCATGCGAGCTTATTTTTTAGTCTGTATTCTTCACCAGTACTTCCCAATTAGCACTGTGCATCAAAAACCTGCATTTGTAGCAGCTGCTGAGCTAAAAATGTGTTCTGATAGAGAATAGTATTCAGAAGTGTAATACTCCTTCTAGGAACATGACCAAGTGAAGTCACCACTATAAAATACATTTTGAATTATGGATTTGTGATACCTGAAAGGGAATTTTAATCTGTAGACTTTCCATAGCTCTCCAACTTTGCAAGCATCAAACTCTGTATTTCATTCTGTAGGTTCTTGGTACTATATTGCAGAAGTTCAACCAAGTAAATATCTCAGGTTTATCCCATAAGCATCTCTCAAAACATTTAATTTTAAATCTTGGTTTCTTGTGCCACTTTGATTAACTCATCTGCAGAATCTTGATAGCAGGACTATTACAACCAGACTCAAGAAATAAAAGAAGCCGGATTTGTGAGGAGAAACAGTACCCTTTAAGAGATTAACTGTTACACTTTACATGGAAAAATATTCAGACTCAAGCTTTTCTGAAAGTAAGAACCAGAAATAGCTAAGAAACTTTTGGCATCTTGTAATCTCATTTTGTGAGAATACAAAATTTCTGGATTCTAGCCATAGAGATTTGACAATTTTCAATAACATCATTTCCACAGAGTTTTTTATAACAGCTGTAGTGAGGCTTTATTTAGCCAAATGTCTATAATACATGTTTATTTCCACTACAGTGCTGAGCTAGATGTGAAGTGGAAGGCTTGGAGAGGTTTTTTTCTGTTGCTTGATTGACTGAAACTTTTTCTGTCTTTCCTCTCCATTGTGCTGGTGCAGGTAAGAACACATTCGTATTACATACAAAATACCAGTGAAATCTGAATAAGTTGCTCTAGTTAGCAAGAATGGTTAATGCATTCAATTATCAAAGGAAATAGCACTAGTGCATTTTAGTATCATCAAATATTTTAACTCTTTAAACAAAGAGTTTCATTGAGAATACTATAATGTTCCGTTCCTTAATGTTCTTTGCTTTGTCAGTTCCCCTTGTTATTAGGCTGGCTGAAGAAAAAGAAGGTATATTTTCTGCAGAACTGAAATGTGTTCCTTAATCTGTTTTTGCAATATGCAAAAATCATTGACCTGCACTTTAAATCTAATGGGAAGATCTCAGATGGAGACTACTGGCTTAAACAGAGTTAACAAAAGTCAACCTTCCATTTTTTTTTTTTTCTGAACACAGTCCATATAAGAAACATAGACCAGGCTGTGAAATGCAAAAGCTGAATCTACTACATGCAGCTCCATTATTTTCTTTTTTTATTTTCCATGTTTCAGATTCTTTTTAAGCTTTCTTCTTTTACTGCAATTTTAGTAGAGTAGTTTATTCAATAAAAGCTGTTTCTGTAAAGAAATATCATGGCGTAGGTAATGTTATATGTGCAAACTGAGTTGTAGTAATTTATTCTGTACCTTCAAAGAGTACAACTCCTGTACTTTATCATCTTGGAGGAGGCAAGCAGCCCTTCTGATCCAAGTCAGTCTCCCTTAAGATCTTGTAATGCACACTAATGCAATGTTCCTAAGGGAATGCCATGGTGATATTTAGCCTTGCCTGCCTACTAAGAAAATCCCTGCCAAGGAGGAAAGGAAGCATCTGTATGCGTGGTTGAGCAACAATTTTATGCTAGTAGATATTTGAGGGCTCTGAAAAGATTTAGATTCAGGAGGAATTGAATTTGAAAAAAAATACCAGAAGAAAGCGCATGTGTTGGTTGTTTGGTTTGGTTTGGTTTGGGGTTTTTTCCCTTTAATTTGGTGGCTTAACTTGAGATTTAAAGTAATAAAACCGCCTGAAAAATCATGTCTTGTTCAGGAATGCCATTTTAATGAGTTGAACTCTTCCAGATTGGATGAAATAACAACTTAATTGTGTTCTTAATAGATTTCCCAGTGGTTTGCTGCAATCAGACCTACCTTTTTAACAGTCCTTAATGCTCATTAATTACATTTCTTCTCTTAATTTCTCCATTTCTTTCCTATTCCTTAAGGAATATGGAAACCAGTACAACTAATCACCTCTGAATTATGCATGTGAATCATCCCAGAAACACATGGTTGGGATCTTTCTCTAGGTCAAGAGGCCATTTTAGATGCAGAATAATTTCTCAACTTGTGGTAGGGACTTATTGTGAGCTTCAGTTCAGCCAGAGGCTACGTTAATAGCTAGATGTTAGGCAGGAATTTCCATTCTAAACTAATTAGCCTGTCCCAAATCTTATGCTACTATAAATGAGAAATAATTTGATGACTGTCTCACCTGATCATTCTTTTCTTTCCTATTAAATGTGTTGAAACTCTCCGAGAACTCTACAAATGAACTTAACATAACACTCTGCAATGATTAAATACAATATGAATACCTTTCTTGTACAATGTCATAAGTTTCACGTTTAAAGATGTTACTTGGTGCAATGCATTATTTATGCACATGATTGTCATGAAGTTGTGATATGCAAATAGAACTACAAATAGAAGCAGAACATGTGGCTAAATTTAGTATCTGTTTTCTTTAATATACAAATTCAATACATTAGGTTAGCAAATTATTTTTGAGTAGCACTATACAGATGACACTCAGCATACCAAAATGTCACATTTGGTTCCTAATTCACAGTATTTTTCATTGTCTTGAATTGGATTCAGTTCAGGTTTTCTCCTTATATGGGCCTTTCTTTGTCTTACCCATAAAAACAGAGGTATAGGACACTGTCATATCTACCCCCAGTTCCTAAGTGTCAGAGGGTTTTTGGGTGCAAACCAGCAATCTCATATGTGATCAGGATATATCTTCATTTTTTGATCTATAGAGCCAGTCACATATTCTTTATTTATCAACAAGCAACTGTGACTTTGCAAGGACTTAAAGTCTACAGAGAATCCAGACCTCAACTGTCGCATTCTTTCCTGTGGAACACATGCCCCGCCCCCCCCCCCCCCAAAAAGTACATTTTTTAATAAGAAATTTTCTGAAGAGCAAGGAAAGCTGGATATAGTGGTCCACTTTGATGAGATAATGAACCTGAAGGTATCAGGAAACACAGTTTAGATTAACCATGTTTATGCTTTATGCTGCAGGGTTTTCTTCAGATTCTTATTTTCACTGGAAAGTCCAAGTCATTCTGAGAATTAGAAAAACAACTATATATGCAAGTGTGTGAGGGAATATACATGTGGTTATTTTTACATACATTGAGTGAAATAATAAACCTGCAGCAAAGCCTATTTTACCAATGGTATTTTATTCATCATGCAACATTGAAAAAAGTAATATGTGCTATATTTTTCTACCTAAACACATAGACTTCCTTAATTTTGAGTGATTTTTTTATATGTATGAGATTTCATATTCTTCAGAAGCATTTTGTAACCCAAAACACTGATTATTCTTGACATATCAGCATTCATGATAGCTTTAAAAAAGTAAAATCAACACATTTGCAATATTGCCAACTATCTCAGTTTCTCTATATCTGCAAATCTATACAAAAAAATAGTCAATGTCAAACTCAGTTAGTTTGCCAAAAACCAGACACCATAGTGAAAAGCTATACTATTTGCAGTCATGCCTTGGATGTTTGAGATCTAGTCCTTGCTATCACAGGAGAACTATATCAAATTACTAAATTCATAAATGAGCTAAATTCAGACTGGAACATGCTTCCATAATTTAAGCTCTAAGATAGCTAGAAACTTCATCTCATTTCTCACTTAAATGTATTCTTTGTTTATTTACACAAACTTGTCTTCTACAAGCATTATCCTTTTAGTTTAAATAGCTTTTTTTCTCTTATGTATTTATTCCTGATAGAATAAAAAGGAAAGAAAGGAAATTATGGAAAGAAATTTTAACAACTTTAAGCTGTTGTTTTATTTTGAAGTTGCATTTAAAATGCAAATACAAATAAATATCCAATTCACCAAGCTACTATTTTGTAGTGCCTATTCATTATGCACTTTATATAAGACTATGAAAAAATACAAAAGTGGCAGTTCTGATTACATCCTATAGTTAAAGTCACAGCTATTTATGACTACAGGATCATGGAGATATTTTTAATATATTCATAACTATAAGAATTTTAACCAGGAATATGAAATATCGGGAAAGGCATGAAATCATAAACTTCATAGTAATTATATATAACTCCAGCCAATTATGGTCTAATGACATAAGTAATAGCAGTGACATCAATCCAAGATGTGACTGCATCAGTTGTATGACTGGAGAAGGGATTACATTTGCTCCACATCAGAGAAAACCCACATACCTTTGACACACTGTGAATGCAGTGTTTACTCCTGCAAGTCACAATCATTCAAAGAAGTCATAGATGTGCTGGGTCCTTCATCAAATAGAAAGATAATGGTGTATCTGAAGAGTACTTTGCTTTCACACATTGCTCAAATATTTTCTAGACTGGAGATGAGCAGTTCATTAATTAAATTGTCTCCTACCCAAATTAAGTCATTTGAGACACACTTCAAAATCCAGTCTCTTGAGTTCTTGTTCACTGTCAGTCAATACTAGCAAAAATAAAACAACATTGAAAATATTCATTTGCCTGGGTTACAGCGCAACCAGCTTTAAGAAGTCTCAAAATTTGTCTCTTTCTTGTAGTGTCAGTCTTGAACTGCAAATAAGTTACGATGAGATGATCTTTCACATTTCTTTATTTATGTTCAGTAATACTAAGAAGACTAAAATTAAAGTAATGGTGGGTACTCAGGGAAATCCACAGTATAAAGAAGTCCTTAAGCAGTGCAGAGCTAGCTAAAAAGAATGCTCTTTATGCTGTATCTATGTCATGGGCTGAATATGGAAGATTGTTGCTCATGAACCTGCCCAGAGCTCCTCTATTGATATACAGCTTTCACAAAGTATAATCAAGCGGCCTAGATTACAAAAGATTAAAATCTGCTTTAAATTTAACCAGAGCCAGTGTAAAAGTCCTTGAAACCATAATTTTTTCCACTGTGGCCTGCTGTTGCAGCTACAAAGTGAAGCTGGGGCAGGAGAGGTTCTCCTTCATTGGTTTCTTCACTTTTTAACAGAAAACAGTTTAATAGTCTGCATGCATTATAATTATGTGGCATGCTGGTTTAACACTGAAGTTTATCATTCAACAAACATAAAATTAGTATAAAACTCAATATATCTTTGAAGCAGAATTTCTGATAAATAACTCTCAGGGAATTTTTAAGAGGTAAGTCATTAGAAATAGGACATTTATATGGATTAGTCCTTTTTACAGAGATAAACTGTCTATTGGCCATGCGCTTACTTATTAATTAGATCCTGCAAACCTATTTATAAAGAATAGCCAAGGAAAAGTCCCATTGAAATGTCATTCTGACTTTACCAGGTAAAGTTCTGTTTGTTCAAACATGAAAAAGCAACCTAATTATCTCACATATGATTCTAGAACCCTTCAGAATTCTGTAAATGTGAAAAAGCTATTCAACAGGACTAATGCCTAGGAAACGAAATTTTGAATTAGCCATTCTTTGGGAAAATACATTTAAATGGATCCTGGAAGTTACAGAATGTGCAATATCCAATTAAATTTGATCTTTACAGAATCAACCCCCTTCTCTACAAAAGCAGAGTACATTAAGCACTTGTATTCTCACCTGTACTGAACATAGAATGAATCATAAATCAAAGAGCTATGACCCAAGTAGTCTACTCAGCTGGATTTCTTTTATCCTGCACAGCAGTAGACTAATGATACAGAAGGTAATCCCTGTTGTAATCCTTTAGCTATGGATGAAAGGAAATCCTCAGCCCCTCATCATCACTGATGCTACACATTAGCACAATATTTCAACATACATGACATAAATGCACAAATAACTGCTTGCATGGCTCTCTTCCTCCTTTAGAAGAATTAATGCTGGTGACAGGTCAGTGTGTAGCCTATACCACCTATACTCACAGAGTAAGTTAGAGGATATCTAGCTCTCTTTATCCTAACCTCCTTGATAACATGCTAGGGCTTTGCTGTGAACTGAACTCCATCTCCCCATCCTTAGGCTGGCAAATTCAGCAAAGAACCAGCACTACTGCTGCTGTCACTCATCTGTCCAGTATTGCAGATGATGGAAGGGCAACATGAGGGGTGGCTTTGTCATTTCCCTTGGCTGCAGGATTAAGGAAGTTGAATTAAAAAATACAGACTACAGCCATGTAAAAAGGATGCAGGGATCCATGGAAAACTACCTCATAACCTGGGTAGTTGCCTCTTTAAGAATTCCGTTTTACTTTACATGCATTTTAGACTGGATTAAGTGGCTCCATCTCCACCCATCCCCATAATAGTATAGTATATTGTTTCCTCAGCTTTTGAGAACTTAGAAATATTTAAGAAGCAACAAAAGAAAACTTATCTGGACTGAAAAATCAGCTCTTCCAAGACCTTCAAGACAGAGGCCATCAAAATCACTAATCACTTTTCCAAAACATGTGCAATAAAGAAGAGACTTTCACAGTAATTTAGTGATTTTGAAGGTGAAACTTCACCTGATAAACAGTAATTTAGGAGTGTTAAATTCTCTCTGGAATGTGAGCCAACTGAGCATGGGGCACAGTTGAGCACAGTCTGGGAAATTTAGAGTCATTTACAAGATGAGACAAGACAAACAATTTCTTTAGCCTATCAAAGCAAGACTGGGAGGGAAATTCAGTGTATAAATACATCCTGAGAAGAGTAAAGGTACTCTTACAACGAGAACATTAGGACAGTAACACATGGGTGGTAGGTTATCTGTCAGACATTTAGGCTGCCAGTGAAATAAAGGTTCCCAACAAGTATCAGCCACTAGATCTGTGCAACAGCAGAATTAGGGGACAAACAACTCAGCTGTGCTCCTGAGAGAGATTGCTAAGTTTAATGAATGAACTTGCATGATGTGAGGTCCTCTGACAGCAAGACATGACTATTTCTTCTCAAAGCAAGAGTCTTAAACCTACAGGGAGGAAAAAGTCATAGAGAAATGAGCTTTAACACCAAGTACCTTTTCGAAGATACAGTCTTCACCTGCTCTACCTCAACATTTATCAGTTTCTTCTTTCTTACTACATACTTCATTTCTCAAGACAAGACCTCTGACATCAGCTTTGGAACACCAAGTATAGTGCACTGCTCTGGAAGGAATCACCAGATGGGACTGAAACTATCAGCACCAAATCTAGAATTTTTCAAACTCTTCCTACTGTTTAACCTAGACTCAGTCATTTTGCATAAATTGTATATCCTTAGCCTTTTCATGAAGAGTCTTCCTAGAATGTAGCAGTTTACTTTCTATATTCCCTAATAAGAAGCAAAATTGCTTGCTTTAAACTGTATGCAGATATTTTGGCTGTGATTGTGGGAAGAGAGACTCTCTGAAATACAAAGACAAAGAACTGTGTTAGAATAGAAACAAATGGTGATAAGACATCTCTCAAATACTTGTGATTTTGTGTAAAAAGCAATTCAATAATATATAAAATAAGCAAACAACTGGGAGTCTCCCAGGCTCTGTATAAATGAATTCTCCTCTATCAAAAAGCTGATGTATCATCTCCCAGTTAATAGCTTGGCTATTTCATAAGTTTCTATCGAAGATGCTGCTCTGAGTACATTTCCTAATTGAAAGGTCTTCACTGATACATGTCATCTAATAACAGGAGATAGTGACTCTATTCAGCTTCTCATCTGCTTTCCTTCTATTCCAGAAGTAGGATATGTGTTTGATGAGCACAAATTACTATTAACTAATTGTATCTACATATTAAACACATTAATATCCCATATTTAGAAATAACTTAGACTCTTAAAAGCTGTGGTCTCATTGAAATCTCAAATAGGGCTTCTCAATGTCCAGATCAGTTCAAGTAAAAGATTCAGAAAATGGATTGTAGGCACCCCCTTCATGTACTCTCTTTTAAGCATATTATCCTTTACAAAACTCTAATACCAAATAATTCACTCAGTGGGAAAGAACAAGATCTTTTCCTCCTTTTTCCATCTCATTATGAAAACAATCCCCCTTCTTTCCTAAAAAAATGCTCTACTGACAATACTTTTCTTGCCATGATAATGTTGACATTTAGATATTCACCTCTTTTACTGAATCATTATGATTTATCTCATGATCTGTTTGATCTTTGAATAAGCAGTCATACTTTTATTTACAGAAATTGATCAATTAAGTTATTGAAAACACTTATCTTCATGAGGGAATGTTGGTTTTTCCCCTCCCTATGAGGTGCATGCATGTCTGCACAAAACTTAAATAACTTCAGAAGCAGAAAATGTATTAAATTATACTTTGGACTTTTTTAAAGATTGATGTAGAAGATGAGCATCTAGTTTCCTACCTCCAGTTTTAAACCAGCTTGGCAACCTGATAAGTAATTTGCCTGTGACTGTTCTAGAGCAGAACGAAGACTGAAAGTATTGTAGTTGCTTGAGCCACAGCAAGCTCCAGGAGGACACAAGTTCTATTTAATGTATCCATGGAAAGGTCAGCTTTCTGTGCCAGTCACACAGCAAATGAGAAATCTCCCATGAGAAGTCAGAAGCAGTTTGTGAGCAGGACAGGTTGCTCCTGCAAATCTGACTGTGCCAGGTTCTCTGCAATACTCATCTCCATCAGCCAAGGCTGGCAGTTGTTAGATTGCTGCCCCAAATTTAAGGTCTCCTATAACTGTTCCTGTCAAAAGCACAGGTATACATGAGCTTTGCAAGGCCATGATGGGATTATTAAAGAGTGAGAAAGCTTGTGGTAAGTGGAGGAGAGAGAGAGAAAATATGGAAAATTAAAAAGGTAGTGGAGTGCACAGGTAGTATCACAAGTGGCAATTGACAGTCTTTTCCATCTCTCTTCCCCAAATACTTTGCAAGCAGATAAATTATTCCTGTATACATACATTCCCAAAGCTCTGTCTTTAGAGAGAATTCAATATTCTCATATATGAAGTTATACCTATGATTTGGATCCAAATTACCCATTTTCATATTTTTAAACATAAATTTTTTTCTCAGACTTTCAGGTGCAACAAACGCTCATAGCCCCTCAAACTCATTTAGAATATCAGAGGAGCTGTTAGGATTTTATTCATTTTAATGTACCTTTACTGGCTTTAATTTTAAATTTTTTTATCAACATTTGTAATTCTCATTATTTTATTCACAATCCAGAGGGTTGTTCTTGAGTAGGTGATGAATGCACAGATGCATACAAGCATGCAAATCCTCTCTATGGTTTTAGAACCAGAATATGTGCTCTTTTAGTTCCAGTGAACATACACTTAAAGGTGATTCTGCCAATTTCCTTAAGAGCTTCAAGAAGTAGCTTTAAAAAGCAAAGCCCATTCAGTAATATAAAAACTAATTAGTTCTATCCTGTAAGATCACAGGTATTCCCAGCTTGTGTTAGAAGTGAAATTCTGGAAAAAACATGGTGAGATGTTTCTTTAACACATACCCCAATAATCTTTCACAGTTTTATTACTTCCACACACAGTTTTATTGCATCCTCTCTGCCAGTGGTGCTCTTCTAAATCTCTGGGGTATTTTTTTCCTCCCAGCAGAACTCGTGACACTCCCTTTGTGTCTGCCCCTTCCATTCTCCTAATTAATGAAATGCTTTGATTCCACCCATATGACATTTTGCAGGTAGGCTGTAAGATTGGTGACGTGTCAAGGCTCATTGACAGGCTAAAAATAGGTCTCGTTCAGTGATATGCTGCAATTTCTCTTCAATTTTATCATTTAATCTTATCATGACCACTTGTCCATGGAGCTGAGGTCAACAATGTTACACCTTCCACAATTAACTCCTCTCAGTGTATTAACTGGGTTTTAAATCTCTACAGAATGTCAAAAGTTGCTATGACAAGTTAAAAGCCATCATTTAACACAAATATCAAGTGAGGTATATTATTGTGGAGGTTAATATCTCTCCTGTCAGTGTTAGGTTTTGCTAAAACGTACATGAAATTTAGCATGCCTTTTAGACTATCTCTATTTGCTAACCCTCAGAGGAAGCTATGGTGGTATTATTACAATGAGATTATCAATTCTGTATTTTATTACATATATATATATACAGACACACATATATATACATGATTTTTAATAAGAGTTTTTCTTTCTAACTACTTTATCTTTGTTGTAACACAGAAAATACATGTTCCAAGGTTCTGTGGTTTTCTGCGGGGAAAAAAGTATCGGGGAGATAATCAGACATGGAAGACAACTTCTTCCATCAGATGCCTTTTTGGTAAGTTGGAAATTTAAAAAAAAAAAATTAAAAAGGAAAATTTAGGAAAAAATAAATTTCTGGAATTGTGGGATCAAAAGCTTGATCACTCTGATTTCTGTTACTTTTAACTGAGTGAATGAACATAATGAATATTTAAACAAAAAATTCTGTGTATAAATACCATATGCAGCTTCATTTTGGATGGAGTGTCTTCACTTATTGTTTTAAGATTACTTATCCCAGAAATACTAACATAGTTCAAACTACACTGAAGAAAATTTCTGATTAAGTACTATAGCAGTAGTTTGTTAGTATCCTTTTCAAGTATTTACAAAGACATTTTTGCCCTCAAATGTTCATAATAAGATAGGAATTGAGGGTGGAAAACCACTTTTCAAGAGATTTCAAAACTACATCTAACTTTTGTGAACCATTTACTGGCTTATGCTAACATAGATTCTGTATAGGTCAGAAAGAAATAGCAGTATTAGCATCTGATCTGTGCAAGTTGATTTTCTTTTTACATGCAGTTGCCAATATCCTAAAAAATTGCAAATCAGAAGGCTACATATTTATGAGAACGAGTCTCCACAAATCTCAAATTTTATCATGTTGGAAGTTTCATTCTAACTGAGAACAGTAAACTTGTAAGTGAAACTTGCAAATTAGTTTTGTCACCATCAATGGTGCATATGTATGATTTATAACTATATTTGAAATTTCAAATTGAGCTTGTAAGTAGGTCTGATAAGTTTTTCTACTTCAAATTTCATCTTTTGATAGAAGGTGAGAGGGAAGTCATGGTATTACTATGGCTGGTAACATGCAAGAATATGCATTTCATATATTGTGCGTGCAGTACCACACACTGTCCTAATTGCAATGAAACTATCAGCCTTACAACAGTAAATAATTTTTTAGAAAATGATCCAACTGGTTAAATATACAATCTTAATAAAATACAACCAGATTTTAATTCACAGCAACAGTGTTGTGAACAAAACAGCTGCAAATTTCCAGTTCCATAGTCATCTACAATGATAGAAAACTACAGAAATGGGGACTTGAGGCTCATTTGCTTGTCTTTCTAACATAACATAGTATAAATCAGTTAAAAACATTATCTCCCTCTATTATTAGAATAGAGACAGGACTTACTGGGAATTCTACTGTTCCAGTTACTTGTAGCACTGACTCAAATCAGTAATTATTTGCCATGATAATAAAATTATTTATTGTCTGTATATTCTGTAAATTACATTAATTCTGAAAAAATAGTAAACTGTCTTCAGACCTATTTTATATATAACCAATAATTTCATCATCAAAGCTATAGACAAATAAATGTAGAATAACTGATGACTTTAGGCATCAAACGAATCAAGGGATTGTATTCTTTTAGTGATTTCTCAGCTCCAGAGCATCTGAAACACAACTGAAAATAAAAGATACATTTCTGGTCTTAATATAATTTTTATGTTGTGACAGACTAAAAATAAATATTAAAATATTAAAAATGTGAAGAAAATATGCTGCTGGACATCAAATTTGTAATGCTTTTTCATTTTCTCTAGTTGCTTGGTAAGCTGCTAGAAAAGCTTTCCCTTTTTCTTGACAAAAATCTTCAGGGATTTTTGTAAAATAGTTTTACACACTTTGAACATTCTTTTCTTCATGTTTTCACTTGTTGTTTGTGGAGTTATCTGGAAACATATGCCTATTATAATACGTGTTTGTCTGAAGTATCACACCTAAAATAAGCCAATTAATTAGTCGATGGGCTCTTTTCAGCTGCACACTCATTTTCAAATAAATTTATTGAAGGGAAGGATTTACAGCATATGGACTCACAGATTTCTCATGAGTTAAACTGGCATCCATATGTACAGCTTTCAGTAGAGAACTTTAGAATAATATTTACAATGTAAATATCAACTTTTATTACATAAGAAACAAATATATCACAACTTTCACTTCACAACATATTTGTTCTGGTTTGATGACTAAAGTCATCTCTCTGAAATACTATGTGGAACTCGAAAATAACTTGTTCTTGTCATAGACTATTACCAGGTGTCCTTCAGAGGTCCTGAAAAGCAAAGGAGAAATACACTTTAAAAGAGTTGCACCACTACTCTTTCTCACTTAGTTAATACCAGAAGTTTTAGGAGGTACAAAATCCAGGAGCAGATATGTTTTGTAATAATCTTGTCTAGAAAGAACATTTCTGTCCAGAATCACACTGCTTACAAATTTTTCATTCCTCAAGGCATAAGCAGGTTATGCCCTTTCTAATCTTTGGGAACTTTAGAGGAACTGCCACATTTTTGGAAAGGAAAAGAACAGTTTCTCATTTTGTTTTGGTCTTGAATGGAAACCAAGTTTGAGGAAATGTCTTTTCTTGTATCATTCCCAAACACTCCTCCTCCTTCCCCCCAAAAAAGTTATTTTAAAGAGTAGTCTTTTAATCTTTTTTCTTATTTGTATTTGCCAAAATGGCTAAATGCCAAAAAACATCCTACCATCAATTTCATAATACACTTTCAAGAATACCAAATCAAATTCATTTCTATGTTACCCTTTCAATGTTATGTCCCTACAACTGTTGATGAGAAAGGTTTTCATTTCAGTAAACCAAAGAAACACAATTATGAATGACTTGGGGAAAAACAGTAGCAGCTAAATGGAAAGCAGTAACTATAAGATTTTCATGTCAGATGATCCCCCCTTGGGTGGGGGTCATGTGCTTGCTTAATGCATAAGATTCATGTTGATGATACTCTTAGCTCTAGAGGAAACTCCCTTCTGATGAAATAGATGTTAAACAAAATCTGTAGCTTTTTTTTTAATTAAAAGATATATCCTTGAGTTTGTTCTCTGAAGAAATAATAATCTTTGTAATTAAAAATGAGTCAGTTCTGGGTTTATGCTACAGTGCACAGGAGTTGAAACACCCCAGTGAGTTCAGTGCATTATTAACGGTGTCATTTAATTAGGAATTTTCAATAACAGCAGTCATGGGATATCTTAAATCTTATTATTAAAATTATTATTTTATTCAGACAAAATCTCTAACATAAAGCATTTCATGGAACATGACTCCCTTTCCTAAATGACTCTGATTTCCTCATAGGCCACACTTAATGTACACTTAATCTCATTTTATGGGTCTCATTAGATATCAGCAAGAGGAAAAAAAATATTGGCATACCATTGGGAGGTGGCTCAGCAACTCATCTACAGAGTCATAGTTTTCTGAGAAGGAAGGTTCAAGAAGTTCTGCTTCATCTCGAAGTTTAGCAGGGTTTAGCTCTTCCTGGCTGTTGTGGATCAGAAACAAGTTTTATTGCTCTCAGAAGAAAAAGCAAATAGGAAAGTATAGCCTTCTTCTAACTGTAGCTTCTGCACATTTTATTACATTTAAAATAAAATGTTATAAAACATGTGAAATATCATGTTTAATGAATGAAGAGGCATTTAAAAGCAGTTGTCCAAATAAGTGAATATATCAACAGAATACAAGGTCTACAAAAACCTATGCTGGCACTTCTCACCTACACTGATTAGGACATATGGTCTTTCACCGACTTTGACATTTTCATTTCATATGTTTACTTAGAGGCAAATTTTCAACAAATTGCTTTATAAAATTATTGTTCATGTTCCATAGCCCTGTAGATTTTTTCCTTAAGAAGCTTTTTCATAAATAAATACATTTTAAGAATCTGTCAGAAGCTTTCTAAAATTGCCAGATGCCACCTTCTCTTTATTCTTCTATTCTTATCCGATGTAGTATCTGTTTCAGTCAGGAAGAAAACATTATCTGTATTTGAAAACTGTATTACAAACTACACTATCAAGTCCTTAATGTTCATTGCCTCTTTTTTGTCTTCTCTGTATACATATGTGGATATAAACTCTGTCCTAATACCATAAAAGTATGGAAACCATACATATTTGCTTTCTTGTAGTACCTTCTTTTTCCAGTTAAAACTGAGTTTAAATATTTCTTTACAGCCATCTGCTTTCGAAAGCGGCTGTAGTTGTCAGTGAAGACAGCATCAGAATGGCGTTTGACAGGACTGTCCTGGGAGCTGGCAATAGAACAATTACAAAGAAAAAATTAAGTGACAATATCAGTTTAAAAACATACAATTAAAGGAGTGAAGAAAAACTTTACAATGTTGCTTAGTTACATAAAATCAATTTTTCATTTCAGCTTTCATTTCCAGCTATAGCTTTGGATCTTTCTTCTGTTGAAAAGAAGTCACTGCTTCAATTGCTTACTATATACTTTAATAACAAGGATTAAGTTCCAAAGTTTGGTATTGAGTCTTTTTGGACACACCTTCCACTGATTTGTTTCCCCTACTCAGCTTTACATTTACCATGGCCTATGCAATGGGCCATACTCAATGGTTTCTAGAGTCCTTGTCCCAGGAATTCTGCTGGATCAAGTGATTGAATGTGGAATTCTTTACTCCCTCCTGTCTGTTCTCATAGCCCAACTTACTCTTTTTAATAAACAGATTTTATTCTGATTTCTATCATTTGCATAAATATATTTTAGGACAATGCCAAGGTGCAGCCTGGTTTAAGTCATAACAAGTTCTTAAAGGACCTTGTCATTGTTCATATTGAACTCTGTGAAAGCAGAGCCTGCCACTGAGGAATGTAAGACTGTAGCATCCCAAACGTAGGTATAAATACTTGTTCTAAGGAGGTTTCAGGAGATAAAACACATCTCGTGAAATCCAAACCTGGAGGCCTAATTTTCATGCACAATCTTGGGGAGCCTCAGAGTGCTCTGTTTTAAACAACCCATGTTAGTTCGTAACATATAAGAAACTAGCACTATATGATCTGGAACAAAGACACCATTGACATAAATGAAGTACCTAATTTTTACTCAGCTTTTAAGCATATGAGGTAAGCTCTCAAGGGAACTGTCATAGTAGATCAGTCCAAAGTATTCTACTATTACAATTGCAAAAGTCCTCAGCAGTTGCTGCGTAGAGATAAGAAAACAAGGAAAGTATATAATGATCCTCCCCAGCACCCTGCAGCCATTAGTTTATAAATGTCCTGGTCTGGAAGTTGCATTCAGACCTCTGGTCTATGAATTTTCCTCTTTCTTTTTTGAATCCTGATACCATACAAATCTCACAAACATCTGGCAATATATTCTACATTAGGAAAAAACTATTCCTTTACATTCTCACTCTAAACCAATTGTTTCTTAATTTCATTGAGCATTTCTTTGTTATGCAAGTACTGAATAATCATTCACTTTATATTTACATTTGCCGTTTATTCAATAAGCTAGTAAAAGCACTACCAGAGAAAAAGAATTAGCAAATTGGCAAGATAATAATTATAATATAGCCAGTATATATTATTCATGCTTTGTGCAGTGTCTGGTACTCTACCTCTCACAGCTATATCAGGAATAAATAGAAACATATTCATTTAGTAACATCCCTAAATACTTATATAAGATTCTCAGCTTCCTCATAATTATATCACTTCTCTTTCATTATCTCTTAATCACAGAAAGGAGAACGTAAGTACAGAAGGGTAAAAAATTGCCAATGAAACCAGCTAGGAAAAAAATCTACCTAATGTAAGTGTCACCTCACCTAACTCGTTTTCTAATAAGCGAATGCAGATATCTCTTCACAGCAAGTTTAGCCAAAAGATGGCTGTAGACACTGGTGAAAATTCCATCAGCATGCCTTGCATTTCTGAAATGGACAATAAATAAACTCTACAATACAGCCTGGGTTCATATCATTTTGATAATGTTCATTTTGTAAACATACTGCTTTCCTTAATTTATCTATTGTAAATTCTAAGTTGAACTAATTTCATAAAACAACTTCCAGATTTTCACATTATACTTTTTAGCCCATCCTGGAAAGTGAATGCATTCATTGTGCCAGAATAGCAATGCAAACAACGTTTCTGCCAACATCCCTACTGCTACCAGTATTCAATCAGCGGCTGTGTGTTTTTCTTCTGTAATTGAGTCTTCCTTTCCTATTTCTCAGTTTGAAAATGTGAATGATCTTTTGTCATAAATCAAGTAGTCCATCATCACTTGTATTTATGATAAAAAGAAACTCACCTATCAATAATTCTGGACAGATCAAAATAGAATTTTTCATTTTCAGGTAGTGTGTTCTGCAAAATGTCTGATTCTGACTTTAGTGACCCACGGGCATGGTCAGGTTCACTGGCTCCATCAAATGGCATTCTGTTTCCCAATCTGTTGGAGAAAGAAACCATATAAAGTACAGCTTAGCTGAGGATATGCAGCACTTCAATGCAGCTTACGTTCTGGTTGGTGTCAAAAATGCACATCTCCTTTAATCTGTAAGGCATTTTAAAGTGTGGATAAAAGAAAAATCACTTGAAGGTAGAATACATGCTGAATGGCAGATTAATTAACAGATCCTTCTCTCAAATGTGTATTTTCTAGATATATGTTGTATTGCACACAATTTATTCCAGTGAACAGTGCATAGTGCACAGTGATTACACCATAAGTGACAAGCATGAAGCTTTTCCTAACAACTATATTTTGTATAAATGATCATTGCAATTAACAGCCACTACCTATGTAAAGTGAAAATAGTTCCTGTGACATACTAACTTCACAGCCAAGCTTTAAGATGTGCATTGAAATGCAGAATGAAGCAGTTCTTAGGCCTTCTCCAAAGAAAGCAAATACATCAAGAACTTTAAATTAAATAAAAAGTCAGTCATGTATCTATATGTGTTTTTATTCTCTTGTAAATGTTAACATTTAATTTCTTAAAATGTATCATGGCAATTGCTTTATATAAACTGCTTTACAGTTACTTCCCATTTTCTGTTTCTTATGATGTGCCATATTTTATCAAGGGCAGTCTGACGGCATAGCAGTAGTGTGGCATCAGACATTCCTTTTGGCTGCTCTTACGTTCTCTGGCAGACAATAGGCTTCCACTGCTGTAGGAAACTCCTGCGTGTGGTGCGGTGCAGAAATCCCATACTAAAAGTAGGATAGGCTATTGCTCTTATAATTTTACGGTCACTATTAACACTCCTTATGTATCTGAGTCATGTAAGACTTCTGTCTGGTAAAAAAAAAAGAAACATGCAAAGTTGCTGTGTAAAACTAAACAGCTCGAGTCACACCTTTTGGAACTCAGTCACGGTGCTGTTTTGTCGTACTGTTTTCCATTGGTCTTTTTACACATTGTGTTCCTCTTACCTAAATGTAAACCATTCTGCCATCTGATCTAATTTAGCTGGACAACTAATAGCAACTTCAGCCAGCCAAAGCACACAGCGGTACCAAGCCTACACACTGGTTTGTTCCGACGGGCACGCTCACGTCCCAGGGCACGCTGCAACCCACATGCCCTCCGCCTCCCGCACACAGCGCGGTCACCGCTTCCCAGCCCGTGGAGCAGCGCTGCTGCAGCTGCCTCGGGAGGTGAGTGCGTGCCCCGGGAGCTTTTACAGGGCGAGTTCAGAGGGCAGCGGCCAGGACACTCCTGACCGAAGCCTCGCGGCGGAGCTCCAGCGCACCCATTCCCGGGCAAATATCCCGACGGAAGGCGCTTCATTGCGCGCTTGTTGGAAGGGCGCAGCGGAGCACTGGCTTTTCTCACAGACCCCTCGGCCGCCGGCCGGGTTTAGGAGGCCCCTGAGGGGCGCGGAGCGCGGCGCGGCCCTTACCGCGGCACGGGAGGGAAGGCTGCGCCCCGCGGAGGCAGCGCCCGCGCCCGCCAGCAGAGCGCGCTGAGGAGGGCGAGGGCGAGGAGGAGCGGGGAGGCGCCGCGGTGCTCCATGGCCGCCACCTGCGGAGGGAAGAGCTCAGTCGTCACCCATCGAACCGGCCCGACCGCACCGACCGGCCCCGCGCCGCGGTACCGGGGCTTCGTCCTGGCCCGCCGAGCAACTGGCCCAGCACCTGTCCCGACGCGGTCCCGGTCCCGATCCCGAGAGACGCCTCCGGCAGCTACCCCTCCACCGCGACCCTACTGACGGCAGGGAGGACTGGCATACCCAAAGGCGAGCCTAGGCGCAGTGCGGGGGGCAGCCGCGCTCCGAGCTTAGCAACATAAGTGGCAAAAATGAAGTGTCTCCGGCCGCCCTGGGCTATCAGAACCACTTCCCGACGGCCGGGGGGCCTTCCCTGCAGGTCTGGGAGGGGAGGAGTGGGGGGGGGAATGGGATGGGGATATCCTCCTCATCCGCTGGGAAAGTTCCCGCTGCCGCGGAGGGAAAGTTACTCACGGAGCCGCGAGTCCGTCGATGGGTCTGGCTGGGCTGGCGCGGAGCGGAGCGGTGCTGGGGGAGTGCGCCCTGCCCCGCTGTGCGGCTGCCGGAGCGGCGGCAGAGGTTGAGGAGGAAGATGAAGAGGAGAGCTCCGTCTCGCCGCACGCTCTGAGCTGCCCGCCGCGCCGCCGCGTTTTATAGCGTTTACACGTTTCTGCTTCCGAAGAAGCAATCACGTTACTGGAGAGACGTCACCCCTTCCCTAGGGGACGGTCGCTTTGTTCAGGACAGTCAGAGACTTATATTTAACTCATGAGCAGTGGCGCACCCTACCTCTTCCCCCTTCCCCCAACCCCCCCGGCCCTTATTTGATTTTTATTAATGACATAATTTTGCGGGGAACGGAGCCTCGTCGGCGGGATGATTCCACCTCGCCAGGCAGGAGACCAGGCGGCCGTCGGGGGCTGCGCGAGGCACGGCGCACTGCGCACCCCTGTCCGCACCCGGGATAGCCGGAGGGGAGGTGGGTGCCCTCCCCGGGGCCCTCCGCTCCCTTCATGTACCCCTATAGCCTTTGTGCTTCCCCGCGGAGTCCCCTTCTCCGCCCCGAGGGGTTGCTCCTTTCCCTAGCTCTTCGTTGGTGTTTCCATGCTGAGTTCGTCTCTCTCCGGCGTTGATACATGCACGTCCTTGATGGGGCTCCCTGCCCGAGGTGGAGAGGGAGCTGGTCTTAAACCCAAAATTTTCCTATGGGTTTTAGCTTGATTTTCGCGAATGTCGCGGTGTTTGCCAGTATTTCTTTTTCGTTTAAACTGTGTGTGTATTTGTAGAAAACAGATTAAACCCCACATCCAAGCGACGCTTGGTACAGCACTGCAGGTTCTTGTGACCGTTCCACGTATCCCAGAGCCGGCACACGCCGTGCGGGCGCGCAGGGAGCGCGGCTGGAGCTTGTGTTAAACCCCTGTGAGCAGGATGGGAATCAGATCTTCCTTTTAAGGTTCTTAAACTCAGACCTCGGGGATGGAGTCACTACCACAGCAAGAGAGAATCAGATAGTTTCAAGCCTTTGATTTTCTCCCTCGAATTTTCCCTACCTCAGAGAGATCTGTGGGCATCAGGAAGAGAAACACGGGGCAAGTGGACGTGGGAGCTGCGGGCGGGCCAGCAGGGCAGGGCTGCTCCTACAAGCACCGCTTCAGTGGCACACCGTGTCTTTTCCGTGCCTGTCCTGAAACATTTACAAAACAATCGCAGAAGAATTTCAGGTCAAAAGTTCATTATCCTCTTTTCTTTTTTTTTTTTCTTGATCTTTTGTGCCTCTAATCCTCCTACTCAGTCAGTAACGATTGTACCAAATCCATACAGACGATTTCACCATTTCTTCTTACTTGTATTAAGTTTCTCTGTTCCATGTTTCACTAAAGGTTAGGCAGGCTCAATGCCAAAGATTCTGCGATGCTTAACAGCATTTTCTAATTCAGTTACATAAAGAATAAGTGAATTAGATTAAAAATGCCTGGAAATTTGTTTCTCGGATGACAGCTGTGACTAAAACCAGAGTTCCTGCAGTAGTCTAATTTCAGGAAATTTTCCCCTTGTTACTACACAACTGGAGGTCGAAGATGCTATTCTGCTCTGGAATGGCGAGATGAGCATCAATGGCACCGTGTTCCCCTCACTCCTCAGAAATAACCCAGCTAGGGCGAATAGACGTTGTGCTGTATGCAAGACCTGGGGAAATGCAGTGGACTTCATCCAGCTGCTTGAAAGAGAGAGAGACGAGAAATTCATATCTTCAGTGGCATAAAGACGCGTCTCCGGGGCGCTGCGAAGTCTCCAGGTGCCCAGGCTCCTGGCCCGGAGGGGCGTGCGAGGAGGGGAGGCGGCTTTTAGGATGGAGGGCGCGGGCACCGCCCTGCCATGGCCGGGCTCAAGGGCATCGGAGCGCCGCGGCTGCCCGCATCCCCGCTCCTCAGCCCTGCTTCTCAGCCCCTCTCTTCCTCCCGAGTCCCACTCCCGCCCAGGGCACCGTTGCGAGAAAAGCCCAAACGCTGCTGGCAGCAAGAAACGGAGAAGAAAGAAGTTTCCTTCTAGCGCTAACACGCCTGAGTTAGAGCAGCGTGAAGAGCGGGGTCTCGCAGGAGTCCTGCGGACTGTGGTTCCTGGGAGAGAGAAGACAATCAGCCGATTCGATCTAAGAAATATATGAAAAACAAGTCTGCTCTCAGTTGCTACGTGTGTGCAGTATGGGTGGTTGTATATTGTCAGGAGATGTATATAGACTGCACTGCCTAAAAATTTGAGAATCACTGACAAATCAGTGCTTTCTTCCAATGCTGTACCCTCCCATGCTGCAATGTATTGTACTTCACAGTTCCATACTATACCTGGTAAATCTGGTTATCTGTAACTTTGTTCCCGTTTTCACAGGTAGTACACTAAATTGGACACATGCTGTAAGACTGGCTAAAATGGCCTCAGAACCTCTCTAGGGATGACAGTATTGATGAAAAAATGCTATAGCTCTCTTAATGGTCTGAGAGATCTGTAGTGAATCGAGTTTTACAATACCATCTATTTTCTCTATTCTATAGACAAGAAACTGAGTCATGGGGAAATCAAGTGTATACCCCTTGTTTATCCAGGATCTCTCCAGAAGAGCTTTGAATTGACCCCAAATGTGCCAAGCACTCTTCAGTCACACTAAAAATTGTCTGCATTTCCCTTCAACACCCTGTTACAACCCACCAACTCCTCCTCTTGAACCAAAATAAACTCAAGAAGAGGTGCCATCTCCCTTTCTCCTTAGTCATTCCTCACATTTGTCAAGAGAATTTTCTCTGAGGAAGATTGCTTTGGGATTACTGAGAAGGATTTGTGGTGGGAATCCAAATTCTATCTTTTCCAACTTTTTCTTCTCCCCAAGGCTTACATACACTACTATTTCCACATTCAAAAATGTTTTGATAAGAGCAAGTCATTGAGAAAAGACCCATCTCCATAGGAGTCCTGAGTGAGTCCTCTAAGATCTAGGCAGATGAAACCTTTCTGGATGGTAACCTCTATTGTGTTCTACTGACAGAAACTCCGCCCTTTCAGAAAAGTGTTTCTTGTGAAAAAAGTAGCTCTCGGACCTTCTCCAGGCTAATAATTAGACACAGACAACTCTTGGAAAGTCAAGAATTTTGCAGTGGTTGTTGCAGGAATCCTGATGTTTAGCAGCTCAACATTTACTGAACCTTTTGTCTTTGTTCTATGTATTAGCAAATATCTCTTGACTACCTTCACTTTTGCTTTATTTCCTTTACTATTTCACTCAACAACAATAAAAAGAAAAAAAGTTATAATTATAAAATTGCAGTATTTGGGAATGATGGAGAACAAGGATTGACCAAAGAGAAGCAATTGTCAGAAACTTTGTCTCACTATTTATATACAAACTTTTGTGATGTATATATAAATCAAGTATTGCCTAAAATAGCTACATCATCTGTGGTAAGACATTTGGGAGTTGTTAGGTTTGTTAATTAGATTTGACTACTATTTTTGGCATGTAAAACTGTTCTGAAATGGATGTGATAAAAATCTCTTAAAGCCAAATCCTTAGATGAGAGATATATGCTTAGTTCCATGAAGGACATGTTTAATATTTACCAGTTTTATCATGTAATTGTATTTCAAGAAGAGAATGACATCAGAAACAGAAATATTGTTTTACTTGGGGAAAAAAGGATAAAAATATTAAAAGAGTTTAGGACTTGAATATTATATCAGAAAAGGAGACTTCTACTGACTCATGAGCTCTCTCTTACTAATCATTGGGTTAGCAGCATGTCCCTTGTGCATTACAGCTCATGTTTCTGTAGATGAGTTCAGAAACTCTGCCTTTGATCCCATAGCCATATCACATTGATCCATGAGTTTTTAGAGCTTATAGAGCAGATTGATGGAGCACTACTGTTCAGCAGCTAATAAAAGAGCTTTTTCAACTTTCACAAAAGAGATCAGAGATGAAAAGTCAAGAAACAGTATATAAAGAGTAAAAAATAGAACTAGAAAGTGATAAACTAAACTGCCCTTCTCTAATGCTTTAATGACATGATTAGTATAATCTCCAATATCTGTTCTCAGCACCCTGTTGCATTACTGGGTCCCACACTCACATAAACATTCCTATTCCTCAATATCATCTGGTTTGAGAAAATGGATGAAATGCTAAAATGAAAATTATGAAGCTTGTTCCAATTTCACTTTATTTGAAGCTATCTCTGAATGAATCTCACAACAAATAAGGAGAAAACCATCTGTTTGTTTTTTAGGTAAGTTGTATTTCAGAAGTAGAGTCCACTTTCTATCATATCTTTAGCCTGAGTCAGCTCTGCAGACTCAGAAATATGATGGCAAGCAGAATAAAACACAGACAAATATTTTGCAGTTAAAAACTCATGACTTGTCTTCTGCAGCAGAAACATTCAGCAGAAGATTGCTTGTCTCCTCAGTTCTCAAGCCACAGAGAGGTCACACAGGTGCAACAGGGAAGCCTTTGCTTCCCCTCTCACCTCTCTCGAGGTCTGCTTTCAGGTTACAAGTGTGCATCCTCAGAGCAGAGTCATTAGCTGAAGTAAACTCCTGCAATATGTAAGCTATATTAACAAATGTGATACTGTGTACATATCTTGAACAAGTCTCTCCTGTTCCAGGTGGTGGTTATGGATTATGACTCTATGTGGGAAACAACTTTCAAAATCAGTTGTCAAAATCACTGGAATGTTTGGATTTTGTCCATGACTCACAGCCACTCTACCACCCCTTGCATAAGTATGTCCTGGCATGTCATCAACACAGACATGCTTGACTAAAACTTCCCAGTGGATACAGTGATAAGAAAAACACATGCAGGAGAACTGCTGACTCTAGCGATACTTTCAAGGGCTTTTTCCCTTTGCCTGGGATGTTATTTGGGAAAACACCTATTGCTTGTGGTTTAGTTCTGTGTTTTCATACTCCTGCTCCCTCACCCCAAAATGCAATCTCAGCTTCTCTCAAAGACTCCAAAGCCATTTGCAATAGACATTTTAGTCTTCAGGCGTTTATGCTGTTTGGTATGTGTATGAACTACTGCTTCATGTCTATCAGGCTCATGATATGCAACTATCCTAGAAGTGTCTGTCCGAATTCCTTCTCATTTTTTAGCATGGATGTGATGTTTTTTGCCATTCCCCTATCAATATCAGGCACATGTATTCTGCACTCATACCTCAGGAAGACCCATGTCTGCACAAGCTTTAACAAAAGCTTTAATATTTCTGGTTTTCTTTCAAAGCAGTTTCCTTCTAATGCTTCACCTAAATTGTTTGAAGAATTTTGTTTACCTTCAAACCCAGAAAATCACACAGTAATCCAAAGTTTGTCAGAAAGCAGAGTAGTTTCTGGTTTGATCATGTTGGGTATTCTTTGTTTTTAACAAGCTATCTGAAATATGTCCTATCTCTATCACCACAGTTATGATCTTCAGCAAAGGATCAGATGATACTTTCTTTCATCACCAGAAATTTGTTTTTCTCCTGTGGCTCCCCTAACCCAATCCTCTTCCGTAAAAATCTGAAATAACCTTTGTATATGTCAAGAATATATGTCTTTTAAATGTTGTAACATTCAGACTGAGCATCCTACCCATTTTTAGCCAGATCTTTGCTTCATGGTTTTGCATATACAAAACCAGATTTTCAATAGTGAACCTTTGAAAAATCACTATAGTTTTCATTATATTCTGACATGCCCAGGTTTCTTTAAACATATAATTATCTAAACAGATACTAAGAATGATCTTTCAAACGCATGTCCCTAGATTTTCCTCATGCTTTGAGACCTGTCGGTGATACCTTAAGGACCTTATGGAAGTCCTTTTGCCTCGATCTGCACAAAAAGAATACAGAATAGAAATAACCTCCAGAGTCCGTTCAGATTATCTGTGAAAAGCGAAACCCATCCAACAGCTCCACAATGAAGCTCAAAGCTAGAAGTTTGAGAGCAAAGCTGCCTGGGATGCCTTATCTCACTCTCATTAACTGTTGACACTCACCTTATGGAGTTCGACTGCAAGTTTATTGGAAGCTTGGGGAATCCAAGCTTCCTTAGGAATCTAATGACACTACAGACCAGGAGCATATCTCCAGATGTAGGCAAACAGTTAAAAGTCCCTTTGTCTCCTTACCTACTTACTTCCTATACTGACTGCAAAAATTCCCATGAAGTATCAGTGGATTTTGTCCATTTTCACATTTGTAGCTGCATAAGACTATTTCATGGATTGTAATTGTACCATCTATGCTGAAAGAACTGGTATACTCCAATTTTGCACAGATCCTTTTCTGTGTGTATACTGCAACATGCTTGTTCTAGACTCTGTGGCCAAATTCTTTTTGTTTCCCAGTGACTACTCCTACTGTCTGGAAGCTTGTGACAACAGACATATGAGCTCAGGATATTAAAAAAAAATCACGTCACTTGGTCTGAAAGGCTCATCTTAAGATGCTAATTATGCCAGGATAACTTTATCCCTCGAACTGACCTAATCATCACAAGTTCTTTATTTACCAAGCTGAAAAAAGAAACCATCCAAAATCTACAGCAGAAACAAGCTAAAAATGTTTCGGTCTCAGGCAATTACCACTATTGTCTTCATGGAAAAAGAGCTGAGAGAGGTTTTCTAAAACTGTCCATGTGTACAAAGGACATAGCGCAACGTGCTGTCTCTTAGCACTACTCTAAGCCTAATGTACATTATTATGGCTGTGGAATCTATATTCACATTTAGTTGCCATGAGAAAGCCATATAGAAGAAATTACCAAGCTGTTAGTTTTCCATTCTTAATAAATTATATTATTTAGACTTTACTGGGTTTGGTATTAGTCATAAAAGAGTTTCTGAAGTGTTCATGAACAAAAGTTCCAACCTAGTTTATCACTTAGTTCAACTCCACAGGCCCCCAGAACAAATGATAACTCCTACATCTTGTTTAATTGACTTCTTGACCAATACATCAATGTCTTATTATCCTTTTCATCTGAACATGAAACACTAAGAATGTTCCAATGAACACAGCACCACAGTTAGTATATTCCCCCTCATTAAATACACATGAATATATCCAATATGAGTAAGTTTCTAAAAGATTTTGGGAAGATTATCACAAAGATAAAATACATAAATAGGCACAGCAGCACCTTTGATAGCCATTATATGTGCTGTTATCATGTATGTGTATAAATTTTAAATTTTACAAATTATTACAGTGCTCTCTGCAGAAACAAGTGAAACATTCAGCACCATCTTCAGCACTTTTGAATGTCAATATTAAAATGCTGCTAACTGTTGAGCCTAAGCCATGGACCTTAGCACCTTGAAATTTGCTAAACTTTCAGCTCAAATTGTATCAAAGCATGAATTCATAAATTATTGATCTAGATTTGAATCTTGCTTCTAGTGACTCTGTGTCAATCATGTAACTACATTGATAGCAGCACAGTAAAAATAACTATAACTCTTTTCAAGCATGTAACTACAGGATTTTCAAATAGTATTTCATGTAGTAGATAATTGTTCTGTGCAAGCTTTAAGGATGCTTCCAACAGTCTAAGTCTCAGGTAATTTTTCATCTTACCTTGGACATTTTCTGATTTAATGGATAAAATTTCCATAGACGTGGAATCACACAATGACACAACAGAAAATTATATCACACGACACTGGCTGAAACTGGAGTCACTAAAAGAATTCCAGATCCCTTTTTGCCTTACCTCCAGACAGCTCCAGAGGAAGCTGAACTCAAAGTGACATCTCCCAGGATCTATCACAATAACACATTTTGTCAATTCCTCATGCTGTTTGGAGGCAGTAAAGATTACAGACAACCTTTTCACAAGCCTCCAAGAGACCATCCTGCTGGGGAAAGTTTGTCTTCAACTAGTCTTTATTGCAAGCAGGATCACTGTAACATAGGCCTCATAAGCCAGAGGAGAGACTGGATATCTGATGCTAGAATTCTCTTTGCTGCTTTGTTTTCCAAATCCAACACTAAAATGTCCCTTCGAATGGTACCCAGAAGTGATCTTCACCAGAGTGAGACTCTAAAAACCTTCTCTTTAGTTTTTCCTACTATCATCCTATTTCATGGGCACATAAGCCAGAGAGAAGAGATGATGCAAAAAAACCCACCTCTGTCAAACAACAGAACCACCAAGACTCAAATTCAGGAGTTCCTAATCCTGCTGACATGTCAAATAGTAGAAAGAAATGGCCAAGCACTGATTCACCATGACCTCCATTGTCAGCCCCTCATGTGTCATGCATAGGGTTACAAGGATCACCCTTATATCCTTACAGATCTTTTAACATGCTCAACAAGTGACTGGGCAGGTAAGACAAGCAGAGTAGTCATGTGTTTTCACAGAGAAGAAAACTTCAACAAACAGAAATCATTTGATAGATACAAATTCTGGTTTTAAATTAGTATTAAACTAGTTCTTAAATGAGAATGATGTGATTTATGAAATTATATTCTGATTCATCAGAGTTGTTAAATCTATGAGTAATCTCACTGCAGTCAATAAAAGAGCAATATAGATTAAACTACCAGTGGTAAGCCAAAACATTTGGAGGGTTAAGTGTAGCTTGTGAACACAATGTTTGACGGACTGGGTTTATGTAGCAAGAGCCTCAGTTGTGTGTCTAGCATACCCCATTTGCAAATCTACCCCTAAACCCCAGCAATATATAATACAGTATATTTCTTACTTTCCTTTGATTCACTGTTGTGGATTAACCCAGCCAGCAACCAAGCCCCACAGAGGTGCTCACTCACTCCCCCACCAGCAGGATCAGGAGAGAATTGAAAGAGTAAAAATAAATAAAAGCATGGGTTCGTATAAAGGCAGTTTAGTAGGGAAAGCTAAAGCTGCACACACAAGCAAAGCAAAACAAGGAATTAATTCACTGCTTCCCAAGGGCAGGCAAGTGTCCAGTCATCTCCAGGACAGTAGGGCCCCATCATACATTAGAGCTATTTGGAAAGACAAATGCCATCACTCTGAACATCCCTCACTTTATATACTGAGAATGATGTCATATGGTATAGAATATGCCTTTGATCAGTTTGGGTCAACTGTCCTGGTTTTGCCTCCTCCCAATATCCCATGCAGCCCCAGTTTCTCACCAGTGTGGCAGTACAAAAAGCAGAAAAGGCCTTGTCTCTGAGTAACCACTGTTCAGCATTAACAAAAACATCTCTGTATTATCAACTCTGTGTTCAACACAAATCCAAAATGTAGCCCCATACCATCCACTGTGAAGAAAATTATCTCTACCCCAGCCAAAATGAAAACAACTGTTCTGTTTTGCTGTTAAATAAACAACTAGCCTTGAAACTTTTTGATCACTAATGACTCGAATTTTGAGTACAACATAAGAGCAACAAGATTGTCTCAAACATTCTTGTTTTATTTTTAAATCTTTTTAATGTCCAGCATTGGAAGCAGCTTTTAGGTCACCTAGCCATTTAATGTCTTGCAGGTGCTTTGAATGAAGCAGGAACATCTATTTATACCTCTGCGAATTGAGTAAATGCACTTAAAGATATGTGATGACATCTAGCCTCCAGTAGCTATAAAATGTGTGTGAGAAGGCATGCAGATGTATGTGCTTTGTTATGGATTAGTGCTGACCTGATCAGTAAGGACCACTTCAGGCAACTCCAAGGAACACTAACAGGACAATAAACCCAGTCACACTTCAGTTACTTTGCAAAGTCATTGTAAATCTGCCATTCTCCATTTTTTTTTCAGTAGTTGAATCCTGTCAACCTATACTGGGCTTTCACAATTACTGTTTCTCTCCTATGCACTTTTTGGTTTTACTGGAATGTATCTGGCCCAGAGCAGGTTCTCTGGGTTGGTGAAGAGGTAGAAATCTGAAAATGCTTGACTTTGGTATTTCAGGGAGAGTTTAATTATTTTTAGGTTAATAAATTTCAAACATGATTACATGATGTGGGAACATATTTAATGTTCAGTTTCCTTGTCAGAAATGATTCAATGCCTAGGAGCATTTATATGCTTTGAAAGATTTGGTTTTAGTGTATATAAAGCTGTCAAAAACATGTTCTTGTGCATGCAGGAATTTTTACAGGAGTCAGTTTTATGTTACTTAAAATAATCCGAAATACCTGCATTAAGAATTAGTGCATTGTGGAGTTAGGACAATTTTGGAAAGCAATTCAAAATTTTGTTAAATTATGTCTGTCATTTAGTACTAACAAAAAGGTGTCAGTATCTTTCCATGACATTTGCCCAAGGGATTAGAGAAAGAAAAAGTAAAGATCAGTGCTTTGATGCTGGCAAACTAGTGCTGGAGAGATTATCACAAGCAACCTAATCAATTCCTCAAACTGATTTTCTGGATAAGAAAGTTCTGGCAGAACAACAAAAGAATGGGATAGAGTGAAGATTTGTGTATTTTTATCATCATACTTATCCACAGAGAAAGATGGTATTTTCTATGGAATTAATATATGGAAACTTAAGTACAAAAATGTAAATCTACAATCTGTCTAGAAAAAGTTTAAATGAAATTATTCTCTCCTATAACAACAACAACAACAACAAAAAGATCATGAGAATGTACACCACGAGAACAAAATATGGAAGCATGGACAGAGAACAGGACTCCGTGCCTCTCCAGTGTGCTTCAACTCAAGCTCTAGACTGGTCAGTCTCGGGAATTCACCCCATTTCAGTGCACAATTAATCATCAACAACTTCTCCATACATGTTCAAAGAAATGCATATTACTACCATCTGTGATGTGTGCTCTTCTCAAGTTGGAACAAGAGAGCAGCATTACCTTTCCTTTGTAGTCATCAATGTGCTGCTATAAAATAAATTGCATTGATATGGATACAGGTCTGCCATGAACTAGATAGGAATAATTTTGCATTTCAGTATCTTTCTATACTGTTCCTAGTCATAGGCACATCAGACAGTTATGTCCTAAATCAGTAAATCTAATTTCCTGCCATCTCAGTCCCATCACTATGTGTAATACCTTTCATGATTAAACTACTCTTGTTTAAAAGAAGTCCTTGCTCTGAAATAGGGTAACTTCTCCTTCACAGCCTTCAGCATACAATTGCTTGATTCTGCTGCTAAATAGATGAAAACATGTCTCTGATGCAGAATGTCTCTGGAAAAGCAGACAGGAAACATATTCACTAAAATAGCTCCTCAGTCCAGTCCATGCCTGTCAGGCATTGTTGTACTGGTGCACCAGTGTCATCAGAAACCTGATGGAAGCCTAAACCTTCTACAGAAGTTAAAAGCAGAAGCAAGATATGCCAACTAGGTTTCTTTCTTAAGTTGCTTCCTCAATGTGAAAACTGAGGGCAAAAGCACAGAATAATCCACAGCCCCCCTCCTCCCCCCCTCCACTTGGCACAGCGAAGTCAGAAATCCTCAGTGAAGTCACTGGTGCTGCTACAGTGGGAGGCAGAAAATCTAAATGGAAAAGTCTCCTTTTCATTGCCTTGTGTACTTCAAAAGAGCTGCTGGAAGCAGTAATTCACCTACTGAGTGCTGCAGTAGTTTTCTCAAAACTGTCTACTCCAGGTGGATTAAAAACTATGAAGTGAATTGTAGTCAATATTAATATTACACTGAAAAAAAGATTAGGATCTTGTCATCCTTTTCGACATTCAAAAAGGTAAATATCCTCACAAAGTCATACAGGAACTCCAAACACTCAAAGCCTTTGAAAACTCACTTTTGTTAAGAGACCCAAATGAAGATATAGGTATTCTTGAGTTTCAAGACTTTGTAAAGTTCATTTCTTAAATTCAGTTCTCTGCGTTACAAAGTTATATCAATGTCGTTTTTATTAACTTACTCTGTACTTGGCAGAGGTAAATTTCCTTTGAGGATTTTCTTTTTTTTGTTTTTTCTTGGTTTGTTTTTTTTTTTTTGTGTGTGTGTGTGTGTGTTTTTTTTTTTTTTTGTGGTTGGAGTTTTGTTGTTTTGTTTTGTTTGGGGGGTTTTTTGGGTTTTTTTTGGGGTTTTTTTTGGTGTTTTTTTTTTTTTTGTTCCAGAAGCTGCACTGCATCATAGACATCACCTAATTTTATCAAATACCTATAGGTCAGGAATCTGGTATGTATCATTTCATCTCTGAGAGGATATGTCCAGTAAATCTAGTTTTCAGTTTATACTTATGAATGGATGTTCAGATGACTCAAAAATTTCATGATAAATTATAACTTATGAGTGAACTTTAAAAATGTGATTTGGCAAAGGTACTGCATGTTCTGTGTGTTACAGTATGGTACTCAGGAACTGAAGAGGTGATCAGCCACATTTCAGTAGGGAAAGGTCAAGGAATACAGCACAAGCCACTTTTGCAAATGTGATAGAACATAACCGTTCTCAGACAAAGTTATATCAAGTTTCACTTTCTATATGAACCCATAACTGGAGCAACTGTTTTTGTGGACATGGATGATAATAGGATAATGTTTCTTTTTATGAAGAGTAGTAGCACTGTGTACTCAGAACAAGGGGTGGGAGTATCTGGATGTTGACCAAAGCTCTGCCTATTGGACCCTATGATTCTAGGAGCACAATTTGAATCACTGCTTCTTACTGCGAAAATGTATCACATGCAAAATTATTGTGAAGTTTAGTACATACTTGTGAGTGCTTAAAAAACTTGAAATCTGCAGTAATACTTTTTTTTTAATTCAGCTCTTCTTTCTAGTATTTTAAATTGAAATAAAAGATTATTTCATTAAGCAAGTATAATCTTTTTGCATATCAAACACCCAATGATTGCTGAATCTGGCCGTTTGTTTTGGGGGTTCATCCTATGCAGTGTGCTTTGGTCCTAATGCAATAAAATGCGAATGAGTACATTTAAGAATGAACCTTACAGTGATAGCCCATTTGCTTAAAGCAAGCATTTGCTTAAGCACTCTGTGAATTGAAACCTATGTACTTATAAACCAGTGAATTTAATACCTGTAAACACTGTTATTTGTGAGAGACATTCTCACTTGTAAACCTTTAAAGGTTTTCTCATATGGTAAATTTCTAATCTGCCTTCAAATAACATCTTCTGTTTTGGTGTTTCCCTGCAAAAGCAGAAAAAGGACCAAGTTCTCATTCATACTTCTAATTGTATCCGTCTGCGTAATTTAAAATAATATTCTACTCTTTAAAGGACATTTTATGCAAGTCAACATATTTATCTTTACGAAAAAGACATGAGCTTGATGTTACAGTATCTAACTTTATTTCACATACTAAAACTCCCAGAATGCTTGCAAAACATTCATTTCAGATGTTGTGAAAATAAGTTTTAGGTATCTGACAGTTAAACTGGTTATGCACCAAAAAATATGTGTTTTTAATCTCCCTAATTCAGGGAACATATCCATGTTCTGATATCCAGTATGTATTTCAGGAGGAAAAAATAATACAGTACATTTAAGCTTCCCTTTCTACACCGATTGCTAAATACAGTGCAATACAAGTAATAATATGCTGTGGAAAGTTCTACTGTAATGTAATGTGCATTTACAATCCAAAAGTAAGAATTTACCAATCTAAAATTATTTCAGTCTCGAGGAAGAAGGAATTTTGGCCATTTGGGTACACACTGAGTACACAGCTGGTAGGCCAACTTGTCTCTTATATCGTCCATCAAACCCAGTAAGTAAAGGAAGGAGGCTTGAATTCTACTTTTCATTTCAGGTTAGAATAGTCACCACCTATTCTATAGCAAGGACACTGTGAACATAATTGTGCATGCAGTTCACCAGACTCGAAAAACTCTAAATAAAAAAAAAAACAACAAAACAAACACGAAATAGCACAACTTTGTTTCTTCAGAGGACTATTATTTTAAGTCTTTAGCCTGAGATCAGTGAAATGTAGTTTTACAGTCTGATCAGCAAGTCCTCCGTGTGCTAGAACCCATAATGTTTGTAGTGAAATTATCTGTAAACTCTGTAAATGGTTCTTATAACGATGACATATGTCTCCACAAGGAAAAATGTTGCACACTAAAAATAAAACAGTGAAAGCCAGTCAGTAAATAAATGCAAAATAATTCGCTTTACAATAAGGAGTAGTTTTTTACAGTAAGTATTGCTTGTAAGCTCAGTGTTTTTAAAATTATTTGCAAATGGGTTCATATTGGGCTGGAATACTGTGGTTCAGAGATCAGTGCTTCCTGAGGGATGCTGAGCTCAGCAAAGACATGCATGCTGCCAGTCTCCAAAAGCCTGGACAGTAAGATTTTAAGCATTTTGCCCTTGCTCAAAGGCTGCTGAAACTTTGTCCCTCCCAGAAGACAGATGAGAACTTTTTCTCTCTACAAAAGGCTCTTCAGAATCAGGAGTCCTGTGGCTGGCACTTGCCCAGTTCTTTTCGAGACAACAGGCTTATTGTAAATGATGAGTAGGACTGGTCCTCTGCTTGTGGAAACACAAAATATTTAACAGGAAACTGATACAATAAGACTTAATTCAGGTCCCATTTGTCTGTGCTATTTCCAAATCCTGAACCTTCTGCCACATCAGTGCAATTAGTCTCTACTAAGCCAGAGGTTAGCTTGACACGGTACACATACAAACGTCAAGAATATATGTAAGCCTCAACTAATATTTAATCTTTTTCTTCATATTCCAATTCATTGTACAATCCCAGCAATCAGCCATAGATGTCTGAACTATTGTTATAGTGAAAGACAAGATTTTGGTCAATGATTTGCCAGAAAGAATTAAATGTTGGTACAATTTGAGAAAAAACCCCTTGAAATAAGGAAATGAGTAATCTCATAGCAAATCAGGAAACTTAATTAAAAAATAGTTGTCATTCATGCTGCTTATCTGGATAACCAGAACTAGAAAAATGAAACAAGAGCCGTTCTGCCCATACAGCCTCACTGGGTATTAAAATGTGTCTACCTGTTCTGTTTGCTGCAGACAGAAAAGTCTTTGTTATTCTTATCATGCATTTAACATGTTGTTCAAAACTTCTTTGTGCGTGAAGCTTCATATACTTCACCAATTTTTCCCGCACTGTGGGGACATTTTTCAGATCATTTGCAATCAGCAGAACAGGATGCCTACAACCACAGTCAGGACTGTGACGCTACATCCTCTACAAGGTCTGCATCTAAGGTCCCTCAGACAAAAGCTGTTCTGGGGTTATAGGAATAAGGTGGGTACTGGGAGGGGTTCTCTGAAAATGTAAGATCCTTGGGAAAATATGTAAACCCAGAACTTTTTTTTTTTTTAAATAGAAAAGGGAGTAGTGAAATTTGCGCTGATACACTGTATATCAGTAATCCCTAGCATTACCTGTTTCTTCAAGAAATGATCTAGTTTTATGTGGCAGTATTTCCCCCTCTAAAATAAAAAAAAAAAAAAAAACAATGGCTGCAATTAAAGATACAACATTATAAATATGCAAGCATACAACAGAGCAGTAAATTAAAGCTAGCAGTGCAAAGTCAAGTGGTCTCTCAGTCAGGTAGATGTTGCACTCCAAGAAATCACTACTACCAGCCTCTTCGGAATGTATGTCCCTTCTGCAACAGCAGCTGGAGACTTGTCAGAGACCATCAGCTTGCACAGAAAATGTTGAGATAATTGAGGTTCCTCCTAAAACGCACATATGTATTTGCAGCAAGAATGTAGCTCAGGACTCTGGGAAAGCTTTTATGATGGTTTCATAGGCAGGAGGTGGGGGTTGTGTGGAGTGGCAGATGCGAAGGCTGTTGTTAGACCAGTGGAATTCAGGTTGACTCAAGCTATTGGTGGTGCTTCCAACAAGGGTTGTGGTGGTATTTGTGGGAGTGAGGGTGATCAGCTGACTGTTCGTCTCCACAGGGAGGGGAGGACACTGTAGAAAAGGGTGGAAGGTGGATGCACGAAAGCTTGACTTCCTGGAGAAAGAGTTGGCCTGCTCCAAGGAGGCTTGCCGCTGAAAGGTGAGGCTGGCCAGGCTGAGGTTGCTTCGATGTTCACAGCTGCTGTTGCGGTAAAATCCAGTCCTGCTGGTAGTGTGGCCATGGGAGGAGGGTCTGGAGCGACGGCTGAAAGCTGAGGGGCTCCCCTGCGAAATATGGGCACTAGCTTTGCGACGACGGGACAAGCAAGAGAAAAGTGCCCAGATGATCCCTCCAATCACCAGTCCAATCACCATGGACACTGTGAAGGCTATTACTATCTGGTCTGAAATACAGCAAAAATGAATATCAAAGTTACTTCATTAACTCTGAAGGCTATTCCTACAAGAAAATGAATCAAAAATGGCAGTTTCCTTAAAAGATGAACAAGCCCTTAGATCTTTGTACGTAATACAAGAACCTCACAACACAAACACAGCAGTTCAGAGTGCTCTTACTACACAGCATTTTGGTGTTTCATGGGGTTTTGCATGTTTGGGTTTTGTTTGTTTGCTTACTTGTTTATTTTGCGTAATTCAACAACATTCAGAAAATGGTTTACATTTAATATCAGTTTCTGTACCAAGGAAAAGAAAGTCTTTAGCCTTTCCCAGAATCAGCCACCCACCAGCTCCAAAGTGTGTTACAAAACTGCCAAGTATTTGCTTCTGCAGGCTATAGGAGGTGTGGATTTATGCAGACTTTTCCTTCTTTTTATAGATGTTTATGTTCTATGTGTACATGTTTGCAAACTCACCTATTAAAACACTGATGTGCCTTCTGCCATGTTCCTTGTGGAGTAAGCACTGTAATTATTGCAAAATGAGAACATTTCCCAGCCTTTTACTGCTGAGTAACAGATAGTTTAAATCCTCATAGTAATTAATGTAAATTACTATATCCTAAATTATTATGGTCAGAGATAACCATTTGTAATACTAAGTTGCTTGAATATTTCCTATCCCTAATGCTCAATTTAAAGGTGCGTTAATCTGCCATTAAGAAAAGTAAATTTCTGGCTCTTTTAGACATGTTTTCAAGGATTAAGGGATCTGAAAACAGAAAACAACAACAACAAACCCTAACTAGAATTGTTTTCTCTCCCACGATGGAGGATTTCGATTTTTTCCTTGTGTATTTCTAAGATGATGGTTACTTCAGAAAACTTCATTTAGTTTGCAACTGAGCACCAGCTTTATTGCCATTCTAAAAAGCTGATATATTTGTAATCCTGAATAAGTCCTGAATGAATGCAAAACCTTCATAGATCCCCTCAAAATTCAAGAAGAGCTTGGATCTCAAACAATAAGGAAGACTATGTTTACAGCTGGTGGAACCAAGATGGAATAAGTTAAAAACATTCATGGGACAACTTGAAATATGTTTGTTCTGTCTGAGATGTACTATCATGTCTGTAAAGCATTTCTGTTGAAAATGTATTCATTAGACAGAGAAAAGTGAGCAACTCCTATAACATCCCAAGACACAGTGCCACATCACTATAGCAGAAGGTAGTAACTCCAGGACTGGAATGCAGGCATTGGAACCTGAACAAGGCAAGAGAAGACTAGGTTCAGAATTTTCTTGCAAAGTATCAGCTGTTAAAGTTTCCCTTGAATTTATGGTAATGTACAGTCATTCCCAATACCCAAAATAATGACAGTGAATCCGAGTTTTAGGACTTAGCAAAAGCAGGTGCTGAAGAGGCAAAGAGAGTCAGTGACTTGGGGGATGGCCATGAGGAGCAGGCACACTGCAGACAGAGAGAACAGGCAGGGCCAACAGGACCAACCTGAAGACAGAGGCACCCCAGTACTGGCATCCAGGAACAGATTCATTTGTTTAAGTCAGCCTTAAACGTAGGGCATGTCACTGCGGGAGTGGGAAAAGAAACATTTGCTTTGCTTCCAGCAGGGGAGATGTTAGTAATTTTCGGTTAATTGTGCTGTAAGAACTAGTCATTGCTATCTTCCTTGTCTACCTTCTTACTTTTTTCCCTTCAGTGAAAAATTGCTAGCAATGTGATTCATACTTGAAAGGCTATACAAACCCACTGCTCCTTGCTCATAAACTCTGCTTTCAGGTAAGCATATAGCCATTATCCTTTTCAAATAAAGACTAGCAACAGTAACACATTGGATATTGTTGTAGAGGACTGATCTCTCTCAGGAACACTTTGTGGTGCTTTCATGGATCAGACTTGACTATAAAATACAGGTTTGATTTAAGTCCTCATTTTTACAACTATGAAACTCTAGACTAGGCACTCTAAAGACAAAGGATGATTGCCTGGTCTGCTTTTTGCAAGAAACCACAGGCAGCATCCTGCACTGCAACTCCTGGCTGCAGATAACAGCTCCATCACCATAAGTAGCCTTCTCACAAACTCAGTGTGATTCTGCCCTTTATAAAACATCTTAAGAGACACAGCAGGACTTATTTTGCACCTTTTGGCCAGGGATAGCCTATTATACCATTTTAATGGATTTCTATATTCTGTTATGTAAGTTCCTACTCATACTCCCAAAGGTGGAAAGAGAGAGCCAGGACTTGGTGACCTCTAGTTGAACAAATCCCAGGGGCAGTCCTGAAGACAGCACTTCCCACACACTAGAGCTGCAATCTGAGTACCCCTACTGCTGTCCCTGTGTGGCTATGGGAAAGTGGAGCAAGAACTAATCCTTTCTTATGCTGATCTCTTTTTCACTTCAGCACGAATGCTAGTTAGGTTATTATATTCAAGGCTGACAAGAATTCTCCCTAGGCACAAGTCTCTGTGCTGACATGCAATATCCCTGGAACTCTCTGGGCTCCCATCTGGAGAAGGGGATCTCCACAGGGCTCAGCAGTCTTGAGCAGAAGCAGAAGCATAGCAAGTCACACAAGTGTGCCTGGCTCTGGGGTTGCCATGCACCATGGTGAGGATTTGTCCCTGCATCCCTTTAGCCATAATTTTCACCACCTGCACAATCAAACCAGAGTTTCACACTGTTAAAAGTAGATGAGGGAATTGACAAAAGTATTGAGTGCAGCCCTTCAGTCCTTCCCACGTGCTGGAGGTACAGCACAGACAATTATCCCTTTGGATAATGGCTTCATTTTCTTTAGCTTCTTTAGTTCTTTTATTTTTCTATCTCTATACATGAATGTAAAAATAGAGCGTCAAATTATTTTCTGGTGAAACTCAGCTGGATTTACACTGACTATTGTTATTGCCATATAGGACACCAAATGCCCTCTTTTCCATTTGGACATACATTTAATGTCTTCTTCTGGTTCTTAAAAATATCACTAGATTCATTGGTTACAGACATTTCATTTTTTCTCTTTCCAAAATCTCACTGACTTCAGCTGGAACTATGGGTCACACTAATAGGCCAAACTTACTCTTTGCTCACTTCCTGCAGAGGATGGATTTTTCTGAAATGTAATTCAGTTCTAAAAACTTGCATTGAAGAATTGTAAATCTATGTCCATTGATTTCCTCTTTAGAATGACCAAGCAATCACAACCCTGAAGTACATTGGAGAAAATACTATAAAACAGAGAAAAAGATCAAGGGCAGAGTGTGACTTTCTGCACTTGGGATTTTGAGGGGAACACCAAGTTGTTTTTCTCTCCTTTAATCTGAGAGGTGCCAGAGCAGAACTAGCCTTTCAGGAGAGTTGGAGTGACACTGATACAAAATGTCCCTCAAGGGGCCATTAATATCTATGTCATTCCATGCTCTACTTTTAAGGAAAAGAGAAAAAAAAAAGATTTGGGGGTAAGGTAGGAAAGCTGCCAATAACAATTGCAGAGATGCTGATCCTTTAAATGTGTTTTGATCTGTATGTTTCTCAGACTGCTCACAGTGCCTGCTTTATTTGATTATATCATAATCAAAGAGATTTGGTAACCTGCCTCACTCAATTCTCCACTCTCACCTCTAACACCAGCTGAGATGAAGGGCAAAGGCTTTTATCAGCAATGCAGGACAGACTTTGGGTAGAAAGTCAGAAATGAAAGTACAAGGAAAAAAAGCAACATGGAATCTTAGCTACCTTACCTTTCTGTCTACAGTCCTTCTGCTGTGACCATGCAAAAAAAAGATTGCATGATCAGAACCCACAGTTACATCCATAATGTCTGAATGTTAACCCTAGATCTGAACATCAAGTCAGCACATTTGTCAGCCTAATATCTATGCATATCAGGCAATTCCTTCTGAAGTCTCTCTATTCCTTCCTCTCTTGTTTTTGCATGCAGTGTTATCTAAATGCAGTGCTACAGGTTTGTGTAGGGGATTATTGCTTCTGCTGTAGAATGCTTTTTCTTGGTTATTACAGCTTTCTTTAAAGACTTCAGAACTTTCCATGAACTGTATATTTGAAGTGGTAGCATACGCCCTATCAAATTAATAACCTCTAGCAAGTGTTTAGTCCTCTATAGAATCCAAACAGGAGAAATTTAGACATGTTATTCATAAAGATGATAGACTGGCTGATAAAGTGTTTTTCCCAGCACTTGGCCTTGAATCAAGTTCTTCCCATCTAGCCTGGCCACCTGAAGCAAGGCCAGCCAAAGGGGGCTCATACCAATCTGTAAGTCTTCTCAGAAGAGGACTATGTTATATTCATCCTCACTTTGGGGTATACCCAAAAATAGCAAGACAGTCCCTACCTAGACTTATCTGTGTCTGAAATACCCAAAATCTTCATAAAACAGATCTACTTTTGTGATGGAGTATCCTGATTCTATCATGTAGGCTTGCAGGATTCTTGCAGTCAATCTCTTACTTCTGTGAGAATTTCATTTTCCTTTCAGGTTTCTGGACCACATCAGAAAGCAAGACATACCTTTGAATTCAAAACACATTTGTATTCGGGATTCACTTTCCTAAGGGATCTCCCTCTTGCCCTCATCTCTGGCTGCAATGAACTGAAACAGCATTTTGTTCCTTGAACTCAGGAAATCCCTAAGACTTGTATATTTCCTCTCCTTATATGATAAGTTTCCCAAGGTGTAAAGTTAAGGTGGGCACAGGATCTTCCTTCCCCCATGCTCACAAATATATACATTTGAATAATTTACAACCAAAATCAAAATCATGTCAGTAGCAGCTTCAATGGGAGCATCTCAGGGGAACCAGGTGGGGCAGAGTGAAGTAGGACAAAGTACTGAATGCAAGGAAAGAGAAATGGAAAAGCATATTTTAGTCAGGCGGTGCACACATGATGAATTTGAACTGCATTTTTGCCAATATCAGCTAATAAGGCTAATAAAGAACCAGTCAGCTTTCTAAGCATCCATTATGCTCATACTATTGCCAAGCACAAGAAGTCAGAAAACACCCATAGGATGAGATTATTCCTACACATCTGATTTGATTTCTAGCAGGTGAATTTCAAATATGCAATCTTATTTATGTTTTGGAGCTGCTTGGTTTTTTGTTGTTATTGTTTTATTCAAAGAGGAATAATTAACTACTGTCCTGGTTTCAGTCAGAACAGAGCTAATTTTTCCACAGTATCTGTGACGGAGCCTGAAGCCATGTAGGTGTGTCTAGGTTGTTATTCTATGTCATTACATCATTGCTGGGAGGGGGATGGAAGTAAATGACTCTCACTTCCATAAAAAAGGATGTGGCTTTTAGTGGAACAGAAGTGTGGTGGGGTAGGGAACCCAAAGGCCATTGTTCATAGTTTTAGTGTCACACAGCGTCATGTTGGCTAGTTAGCTTTTTTTTTTTAACGTGAAAATCACCTTTTTGTTTAGTTTTGTTATTAATATTTTTGTTATTACTGGTCATTTGCTTGTCTCATTGCTGCTTCCAGTAAATTTTGCTTATCTCAACCTATAATTCTCACCTTTTTGTGCCTCCAATTCTCAACTTCAACCCTGGAGCAGGAAGGGGGAGAGAAAGGAGGGGGAGTGAGTGAGCAACATCTGGTTTGGGAGAGGCTTGCATAGAAGGGGCAGGCAATAAAATGGGCATGCCATTCATAAACCATAACAGTAGTTTTATTTTTAAATTATTAGAAGTGGTAAGGAAGCTTGTCAGTCAAGAATGGCCTTATTCAGCTTTCTAACTCAGCTTGATGTAGAGGTGCTTTACTGATATTATAGCAAGGTTCTGCTCATTTACTTGAAAATCTTAATTTTCATATTTTCCTTTTTTTCCACTAGCCCAAAAGTAGCACAAGACATTGTGCATTCAAACTGTATTCCATAAGAAGTCCCGCAAGCTTGTATGTAGAACATACAAGTTTATTGATTTCAGCTGTATTAGCAGAGGGAAATATCAGAGCGTATCACCCTAACGTATAGTGAAAGAGGTATTTTTATATTTTCAATCAAAATATTAGAATTCTAAATTTCTTCCCATTTTCTTTCCTTCTTACATTTTTGTGAGATCTCTTTACTTTATATGGTGTCTTATGCCAGTGATTCAAAACTTGTTTAAGTTAGTAAGCATTCCTCTCCCTACATATACACACATTTGCACACACACCTTCATCTTGCCTTGTCACGAAGATGAAAAGCCTTGATAATTAGTAGAGAGTTTGATATCAAACATGAAAAAATCATCTCAGCCTTTTTTTTCCTGAAATGAATTTTTTTCAAGTTGAAAGTTCAGTAAAAAAAGCAGGTATAAAACCATATAAACAAGTATGGAAATTCATACCTGAACATTGCACAGCTTAGCACAGAGCACCAGCTAGTGTATTAAAACATGAATTGCATTTTACAAATGACAAATCTCCTAACCTGACAGTAATAAGGGTTCAGACACTGTGTTACTGGAGGATCAGTGTCTCAGGTTTCAAGTGAGGTTCCGGTAAGTCATCAGTGGATGTTCAGAATATAGTCTGTTTTGTGCAAAACAAGATAAGAGCAGCCAGGATCCATCAAAGTTTCAAGACACTCACAGCATCTTCCTGACAGTTACAGAGTTAAGGAAATTTCCCAGCCTGACCATGCAGAAGCCACTCTGGCAGTCACTCTTGCACCGCCTGAGCTGGGACCAAGGCCCCTCCACAGCTACACACCTCACACTCACAGTCAAACCAGGTTCTCTGACCAGCTTGACTCCAGGTTTCCTATAAGAGTGTCAGATATCTAGATCCTTAAAATAATTTAATCATGGCACAATAACTAAATAACAAAATAACAGCTCAACCTAGATGCCTTCAAGGAAGGACCCTGAACAAATGAACCCCTGGGCTTTTATGCCCTTACAGTCTAGAGGAAGGAAAGTCTGGCGGTAGTAGCTCCTGCTGTGTCTCTGGGTGTCCTGTCACCCAGCTGGGCTACAGGTCCCCAAGCCCTTGGTTATGCACAGGCTCAGCTCTGACCTCTGGCTCAGGCTCCAGCTCCCCAGAGCTCAATCTCCAGCTCTGTAGCTTCACACCGAGCTACCTGCACTGAACGTATTCAACAATGGCAAATATACATCCCTAAGCCAGACAGGCTACAGCTACTCCTCCTCATGCACCCCAAGGTAGTGAGTAAGGAAAGGAAATAAACCTTGGGCCTAAAGAGCAACCACGTTTTCCCACCACAGAAGGTTTGAATGGATTTGAACTATTTGAAACTTTTTGCCAGTTATACCAGCTCCAAGAAAATGGTTTAAAGTTGAGGCTAGTATCAGTAGCCAACTCCTGGGCTGCTGTTGTCATGCTGAGTTCAAAGAAGCAATTTCTCTGTATATGACAATTGTTGACATTTCTATCCTCCCAATTGTCACTAATTGTGTTAGAAAAACAGCCTTTCATTAATCATTTGTAGGCAGTCCATAATTCAGTTAGGTGGGTGAATCAGTTGCTATGTAATATCAACCAGCAGTGATCTTAGTCATGGCAAAAGTTCAAAAAACTTCACACATGACTCTTGTGAGATGACTGAGAGTGATAGGTTACAGCATAAGGTGGTTCATGTAGTTGTGATGTCCAGAAAATGAACCAGCAAGAATGGAGACATCTGGAAAAGAGAATCTGAGAGCAGGGGGAATAGCTGAAATAAAAGTGTGCAGGACATGAGAAATAACAAACAAAATAAGTGAGATTGTTATGCTGCCAGAAATATTACAGCTCTGCATTCAGACACAACTTGCTAAAGAGATATTTTATTCAGTCTCTGTTACTGCAAGATTGTTTTCTGCAGCAATAGAGGTTAATTCTCCCACTCTGGCTAATAATTAAACAGTTGGGGTTTTATGCCCACAGCAGAAAAAATAAGTACTGGGTTTAAAATAGAGGAAAGGAAATTAAAAAAGGCATTTCTATATATGAGGATGGATAAGAATCAGAAGAGGTAGTCCAGGCATGTAGTGTATCTACGCCCATAAAAGATTTTAAAAAGCAGCATCTGACAAGAGTTGTAATATAGTTAATCCTATCTTGAAAAAAGAAGGTAGAACACATGACAGCTCAAGGTCCATAGTAGCATAATTTTGTGCAGTTTCTAAAATATTCTTCAACTGGATAAGCATCTGAAAAATTATTAATCAAAAGATAAGTTAAAAAAAACCCACAAACAACAAAACGAAACAAAAACAAAACCCAAAACTGCAGTCCGTGCTTTTGGATTAATTTTTCTTTTGAAATGCAGAGGGCTGCCTGTTATCAAATAACCTACCTAGGAACAAGATTGCCCTCTGCTGGAAATTGATGCTTGGAAATCTAAACAATATAGAAACCACCTTCATTCTAGTAAAATATACCGTCAGAAAAAGCTAGCAAGGAACATTCCGATGGAAGATTGAAGACACATTCATAGTACCTCAAAAATAAAAAAAAAATTTAAAGTTCATTGCCATGAACACTTAGAACTAGCATTTTGCTGAGGTTTTGAAAGTAAAACAGACCGAGGCACAGCAAAAGTTGTCATAAGCTTAGAGAAGCAAAGCCTGTACAGTTTTGTGGCTTTCTGCAAATATCTGGGCTCATGTAGGAGCACAAGGTTATGTTCTTAAATTCATATTTCTTGCCAGCCACACCAGAGTACCTTTGCTTTGATCATTAATACTATAATTCAATGTGATAAAAAGCAAGAAGAGGGGAATATGCCATCTCAATATCCCACAAACCAACTCAGAGTTAATGATGTTCCCTTGATATTACTGGCAGTTGATTTTTACTGGAATGATAAATAAAGAATAATTGTAACAACCAGAAAGAAACATCTAAGATAGATATATCAGCATTTTTAATATAATATCTTTGGCACAAAACAAAGATTCCTTCAGGCAGACAGAGAAAGAAACTGTTATCATGTGGTTCATAATGATTTGTAATGCATTACAAAGACAGTAATAGAGTTCTGATCTTTTCCGCATGTGCAGCAGATAATCCTCTGGCAAGGCATTCTTAGCTATCTCGCAAAAACAGAACTAACCTGTATGGCCTCTGCATGAACCCAAATCAAAACGCTAAATCACAATTTGCCACAGTGCAATATGACATACAGGTATTGTTTAATTGATAAAGATATTTGACACCTGAGAATAAATAATTTCATGTATGAACAGAGCATGAGTGACTGGAGTGAAGTCCTAAAATTAAGCAGTATTTCCTAAAATTCCTAAAATTAAGGAAGAAATACTGAAGTAACTTTGCTACATTTAAGAAAACAGAAATCATCCACAGTTAGAACAAAGCACAAGGAATTTGGATACTGGGAAGACAGTGGGGTAAAAAAATCATCCTCAGTCCCACCACAGCAGTTCTGTTTGTCTCTGTCTGACCCAGACACAGCTTCGGGTGGAGCTTGTCCTTACAAAATCCAGGATATATACTGAAAGCCCACGTTTGATAGGAATATAGAGAAGACTGTTTTAAAAGAGTGAAAATTCAGAGTGAGAAAGCACACTCCAAGTACCTTGAGATACTACCTCTACGCCCTATAAAGAATGATTCTCAAAGACAGTGCTTGCATACATCCTGTAAGCTTTGTGTATGTACCTCTGAGTCTGAAGGCAATCTTACCAGCAGCTGATAGGCAAGACTTTGTTTCTGGTCCTTGCTCTCAGCAGTGCAATCTATCTCAGTCTCCCCCTGCAATCTGCTCAGCTGTTTACCAGTAGAGGAGCAATCTCCCCTTTCCAGTTCCATATCTTTTACTCTCCATTTTAAATTCACATAATATATTAAGGAAGGTATTGAAAGGTATCCCTGCCTACGGCAGGAAGGTTGGAACTAGATGATATTAAAGTTCTCTTCCATCTCAGACCATTCTATGATTCTATGATTAGCATGGAAAAATTAATGGAACATATGTACAGCACAGTGTGTTGGCCGAAGCTGAAGGAAAGCTCAAAACTGGGGAGTTTCTGCAAAATAGTCTCTTCTTTCTCAGAAACATACTGTCTTTGAAGTACTGACACAGTGTATTCTGCTGACAGTCTAACTTCTGCATTACTTGTTGAAAAACAGCCATCAATGAAAATACTGTTTAGTGTTCTATTTATAGTCTCATTAATTTTTGAGGACCTTCTTCACATGAAAACTTAAAAAGTTGTTCAAGGCTGAAGAATAGAAGGGAGAGTTGCTCGTGAACTTTGCTGAAAACTGCTCTAAAGTACCCCATAAAAAAGTATTCAAGCAGGAGGAAGAATGACCTGTATATTTTCACAGCAGTAATACCTGAGCTAAATCTGGTCATGCAAAAAAACCCTGTTATATTAGTCTTCCTCTGGAAACAGGTATAATATTGAACATTTTGAGAATATGAAGTATGTTCATGTGTGGTAGTACTGTACTATTCAATTAGTCACCTGCAGTTCATAAATTTATCTTTCTTTGTCCCAGGACTTCCTCTGTGGTCATCAATCCGTTTGGGATACTTCTCTTGTACCAAGTATGTCTATTGATATCTATTTCAGTGTGGGTTAGGAGAATCAATTAAATAGTAGTCAGAAGAATCCGTGCAACTACAAGCTGATAAATGCTGGCATAATTTCTAAGTGAGATGACCACTGATCTGGAGTATTAGTCAACCCTTGTTGAGCTAGGACAGATGATCCAGACTGGAAACTCAGTATGAAGTGGTTTGTTGGTGCTTTTCCTACATCAGTCAGTGGTGTTTGGGAGGCTGTGTTTGCATCAGGTTAGGCCAGGTCCTGCTTGCCAAGAGATTCCTACACTTCTCAAGTAACAGAGCTATCAGTAGCCCCCTTCTTTACTTATACTCTGCCTGCATGACTTATGCACTTTCCACAGAAGCCACGTGCCTGCTTGTTTGATTCATTCTTCCATTACCTTGGATATCTGAGAGATGGTATCAATGTAACATAAATTTTAAAAGCAAAATATTTAAAATTAACAGATGTCAGTTAAATGATCAAACATGTCATAAGTGTGAGTTAAGATCCTGGTTTGTGAATTCAAATATCTAAAACAGGGAATTTTCTTCTGCATATAAGATATCAGAGAAGCAAGGCAGAGGCCTCTGGTAAGAAACAGAATAATCCATGGTTGTTTTCCTCAGCAAACACTTGACAGAGCCCAAAGGATTTTATTCATTACAATGAACTGACTATTTTTTTCTTCTTCATTCATGTTGCTGAAAATTTCCTAGATGTTATTTTATAACAATGCTGTATATATTTGAATTGTCAATGGAGTTTTGGTTGACGTAATTTAAAAGGTAAAACATAAATTAATACTGTCCAATTTTCAATACATGACAATCAAATTCACATTAGTCTCTTTTCTCTCTCTTAAAGTAGAAGGGAAAAAATATGTTAGGAGAATAATTTAGGATTGCTTGGTGCAAATTTGAATACAATACAATAGATTTCAAAATCTGAATGAGTAACTTTTATTAAAGCTTGTATAGGAAGTGAAGAAATATATGTTTTTTCCTAAGCACTGGATAGGTAGATAAAGAATCTGTCTTTGGCAGATAAAGAATGATGCTTCTGGCAGCTCATGTGACAACAAGCTGCACAATATAATTAGTCAATACTGTAGGTGTAATTGTTAAAATGCATGTATGCTGTGTGGGTGATTAATATTTAAATAATACTCAGAAGAAACTTTGCCTCTTCCTTGAACTACCTGAGATCTGTGTCCTTCCTGCTAAAGCTGGTGAAGTATTTGACAATCAGTGGTTGCGTAGGGGGGGTGGGAAAGCAGGAAAGCAGTAATTAGGATGCAACAAAACACAGCCTGAGGATGACAGACTCACTTTAAAAGAATACTTTATTGCAAGGAAGAAATCTTGCTCTGAATAGATGGAGTGCAAGAAAAAGACTGGTCTCTTCTCTTCATGACATACTTTGTTGCTTTCATCCAACTACAGTAATACTCTTTTCTTTCAGCCTGCCAGAATAAAGGCAAAGGAAAAAATACATTCCTCATTAGTATCCACTTTTATCTCTCTGACATGCCTGCACATAAGGTCTTGAAATGTATTTGCATATTAACTTCCTAAATGTAAGATCTGACTATTAATATAATCCCCTTTGCTTCAATAATGGAACAATAATGGAAGTGAAAACTTTCACATGCTCATCAAATATTTTACTTAACTGATAGAAAAATAAGCATAATGGTATTAAATTTGGGATAGTATGATAATTCTGGTCCATCAGAAGACAGTATATGATTTATCTGATAAATATTTAGCTAGGATTCATACTAAACAGTGGTAGTCTAGTAGTTGATGCAAAACAGTACCTTGCAAAATCTAGATGAAAAATAAAACATAGCATAAGGCTAAGGCAGTTCTGTGTCCTGTAGAAATAAGCATGAGCAGAGTATGTTTGGGTTTGACATATGACCTTTAGTGTTGTCCTTGATGGACCTTCGAGGAAGTCCTGGCTTCCTACAAAATGCACCAGCACAAGTAGCACTAGGCGGTGCAGTGAGCACCTCTTGCCTGGCTGCTTCAGGCTCCCTATAGCAACACCAGTAGGCAACGAAGCACAGAGAGAGCAAACAGTCCTGCCATGTGCATAAGAAGTCCAACTGAAAAGTTTTATACAAATCAGATCTTCTCAAACACAGCTGAGGGGGGACAGAAACATGGTTTTACTTCTTCTGAAGCTGGGGCGGAGGGAAGATGAGCAATTCCTTCCTTTTGAATCACATAATAAGTCATAGATTTATTTCGCATTTGTTACAAGAATTTTTCTGGAGGACTTCAAAAGAGGAGCCAGGGACCCTGAGTGTTACAGAGGAATAAGATTCATTTCTCTTGTGCTGCCACCAAAGAGCTGATGTTCAAATACATTTGCTGTCATTACTAATGCCTCACCATCACATGCTTTTATGTTCCTTCAGTTAAACCCACACCCTTGTTGCCATTGCTCTCCCTGTTACCACTTGCTATATAACAGCTGTGGCCTGTTTGAATCACTGGCCTAGGCTGCTCTGCTGCTGCCTTCTGACACATCTCCAGTCAGTGCAAAGGAAGTGGAAAGGGGAAGATCTTTTGGTGATCTTGACCTGGTAGATAGGACAATTATGTCTTGAGATCTCAACAGGTTCAGGCAGAGGAAAGGTGGCATGTGTGGGTCTCACTTGCCCCAGCAGTCATTAGGCTACCATGATCATTGTCCAAATTATGTGGAACACTTAAATCAGCTTCTGTCTAATTCAACACTTGAGAAGTGGATTAGTTATGTGACATTTTCTATGACTCTGTCAAAGGATTGCCATGTGTGTCTCATCTGAAGTGATAAAGAGAGTGATTGCCATTCGCTAGGGAAAATCTGTTGCTCTGCAAGCCATGCAGCAAAAATTACTCTGATGCTGCTGGGCCAGTGAGGATGCACAATCCTACAGCCCTCTGTCGCAGGTTTGGCCTAGCTGTTGCCAACCCTGGACTGGCTCCCCTTCCCCCTCCCAGAACCTTCCCAGCAAAGGAAAGGGAAAAAAAAAACAAACTGAAAAGAAACGCACTCTAAAGAAACTGAACTGAATAAAAAGAATAAATTATATTTACTAACATTTACAAACCACACTGTATACACAATACATAGGATCTCACCCCCCAGGGGAGAGGGGAAGGGAGAAAAGGGGATTGATTAGCCGGAAAATAGGGTAGACACAAACCCAACCTAAAGAAACCGAATGAATCAAAACAAACACAATTAAAAACCTCAAGGAAGGGGAACAAGAATGAAACAATCTCACCCAGGACAGGAGAACCACCAGGGACCGGAGGGACCAGACTCCAACAACCTCCCACCAGCTCCTCAGCCAAGGAAGGGAAGACAGGAAGAAAAACCACTCCCCCACTGCTTCGTGGAAGACCCGTGAAGAATACTTGTAACTTCCTTAGATACAATGGTTACTGAGGAAGCCATGGGTCAAACCATTACACCCTCTCCAAGATGTGGGGGGAAAAGAAAAGTCTGTCTCAGTTCTTATACAGGTGAAGCTGAGTTTTACTGATGTGAACATTACTTGGTTTTGCCTGTGTAGTGCATAGTGTCTGTCTGAGGTCTCACTGTGTAGTATTTGTAACAAAAGGAAAACTGACCCCATTCCTAAAAACTCTGCTGAGCTGTATAGGATTTTCATAGTCCTAGTTTCTGCAAATTCAGCATGCAGATGCACTGCAATTATTCTTTCATATGAACAAGGTTATTCAGGTTAAATATTTGGTTAATTAATCTGGAAATATGGCTTCACTATTAAATTTGTGGCATCATGTAACATTTTACTGAGGAGCAAGAGGGAGAATATGTAGGTACACTAGATTTAAAACTGGTAATAAGTAGGGAAATATTTCAAGGACATAGCATTACCATACAGATTTCATTGTCTTTGACAATAGTGTTTAATATTTTGTACCTGTGTTGTACATCTGTTTCTCATATAGGTGCACTTGAAACACTCAGTAAGTTTATAGGAAGCATTTGCAAAGCCAGAAATACCTTTCTATTTGATTGCGTGTCTCATTTTGCCTCATTGACTTTCTCTTGAGAACATTCCTATGAAGCAGTACAGGTTTTCAAATAGGGACCTGAAACATGGAGGAACTCTCTATCTAACTTCTCGTCTGGAAATCCAGCTAAAAACCTGCCTTCCAGTATGCTAATATCCACAAACATTTTTAAAAGAATCCAGCTTGCTCTAAGTCCAAGTTGACCACAGGAAAATAAGACAATTCTAGTTTCTCAGTGAATTTGGGAAGAATAAAGTTATTTTACTCCATATTAGGAACCCTGCCTCAGGAGTTTGAGAACATTTTGAAGTTGATAAAAATTTTGCACATTGTTGGAAGGTTTCTGGTAGGAGAGTGAGGAGGTTTTGTGTTGCCATTGCCTCTAATCAACACAGTTACACATCCACTAAGCCAGATATGCTTGCAGGTGTATTATTTGACTGAACTGGGGAACTCTGCAAACCCCAAAGACATGGTCTGTCCATACCAGACTGACACAAAGGGGCATAAAAGTTCTCTACTTCTTTCTGCACCACATCTTCTATTATGCACTCACACCATTCACATAACTAGGAATTTCCTGTGCAGACAACATTTTGCAGATATCTTAGAGGAATAATACTCAGATTAGTCCAATCAATATCTTGTGGTCTAAGGAACAAGGGAAAAGAATACAAGGCTATATTTTTCCTGGCCATTTCATGTAGAAAATTCTGACAGATGTCTGACTAAACTAGGAAGTGCATCCCTCCTTCCTATTTATTATTTTATATGTTAGACTACTTTTATATGGAGTTGCACAAATTCACATGCCACTGACAGATACTAGAACAAATCAATGAAGGCATTTGAATTATACAGTCTTCAAAACAAGCTCTTTTTCTTCTATCAGTACATATATCTGGCTGTGAAATAGGAATGAAGGATGAGCTGCTCTTTTTTATTAGAAGTTTTTAAGGTATGGAAAGGTAGATTGGGTGATGTACAGCTTTTGCCTTTTTTTAAAGGCTCCAGTGTGAATGAGGAAAGGAGAAAATATTAGTCAGAAGATGGAAGGCTAGAAAAGAAATAAAGAACTAGCAGAACCCTAAAAAATTTATAATAACAAATCTGGAAGTATAGGCCATTTATTCAATTAAAAATGGTTAGTGAGGGTTTGGAAGAAAGGTTTGTTTACACACGATTGGCTCTCACACTGACTCCATTATGATGGTGACTTCTCATTTTATGCTCAAATACTTGATTCCTTTAATGTCATAGACCACAAGGTAAAGCCATGAGTCGCTGAGCTGTGGGTCAGTGTCCAGTGTTGTAAAGCATCTGTAAGTGTTTCTATGTTAGACCTTCATTTCCTCCTTTCTGCCAGCACAGGAATTGCACCGTCAGCTTAATGAAGTGTTCTGACCTATTAGCAATGCCAGGTCTACCAGGATAAAGGTCCTCTTGGGAACTCTGGTATGGAAACACCAGTGTTCTGGTAAAAGCTACCACTGCCACACCTGCTGTCAGGTGCCCCACAGCTAGCTCCAAATTATAGTCTTTCTGTGTCCACAGTTCCAGCAGGACAGCTGAGGCAGCTCCTGGAGTCTTTGTTCCTGCTGAAGTTTGAATGGAAAGGGTACAAAGTGTATGACCAGGAGCAAAAGGAATGAGGAGAGATCATGCAGTGGCTATGGTGGAAGTGTGCTGACACATACATCAGAGTGTAAGCCAACAAATTTAACCTGGTCACCGTACAGGCCACCACAAATGCTTCTTTTCTCTCTTGCAAAGGGCTGAACTGGATATTTGCTAGTGCTGCTCCTCTCCCATTACTGCCATCCATGAAGGATCACAGAAGAGAAATCAGGTCCCATGGCTGTCTAGGTTAGACTTTGCAGTGTTTGCCACCTATATTACTGATTGTGTCAGTGCTGCCCTTCACAAGTATTCCAGATCATAAAGAAAATGATGCAAATTCCTTAATCACAATTATTGCTGCACTAGTAACCTGACAAATACAGCATTAGACATTAGAATATGCTCATCTCTAATGACCATATTTCCAGCAAAGCAGGTAGTCCGACTTCTTTCAATCAAACAGACACATTTTAATGAGAAGACCAGTGGGTTGAGGGAGAGAAAAGGCAAAATTTGACATATTTAAAAAAATGGACACCTTTGTAGCTTATAAATCCAAATGACAATCTTAAAATGCTGGAAGCCAGCTGATATACGGCATTATTTCTACACAACAAACAAATAACACCCTGGATTCTTATTTAAGAAAACAAAAATTGTCCTTAATGTTTTTACAGTATTAATGTAATGTTGCATTTTTAAATAGACACTTTAGTAAAACTACGCTGAAAGATAGTCTAGGGATCTAAGTTTATGTTGATTAAGATCTGTTTACACTTTTTCTCTCTCCCACTGTATTATTGATCAAATGTACCATTTAAATTGAACTTCCTGATTTGAAATGTTATTACTATCTATCTACACTGAAGGAATAGGTTTGTTTTGAAGACATTCATTGTGTTTACTTCTGTGCAACTAAAAATGGTTTTAGGAATTAAAGAAATGCACTCTTGATTTAAATGGAAACATCTTTGCTCCCACTGTTATAAATCAAAATTAACTCAATAGAGACTATATTAAAACAATAAAAATGAGATTACTTGATGAATGGGTATAAAACCTTAATTTCTCACTCCACTATTGTTAAACCTCCTTTGGAAATTAGCAATGAAAATTATAATCCAATTTCTCTGTCTAGAGTTCCATATAATAACAACAGAGATTAAGTTCAGAAGAGGCTGGCTTTAAGTGCTTCTCTTCTCACCTCTCCCAAAGTACAATACTAGGGATTCCCACTGCAAAGGAGGATGACCAGCAGTTACACAGCTTCACAAAAGCTGGCACCTGAAAGAAATGAGCTTCTGCAGCCTTGCTGAGACAACTTATCTGAAACAGGCATGTATATCTACAAAGACTTCTCACAACATCTGTAATAGGGAACAGCCCTAGCAAAGCCAGAATTGGTATCCAGATTTTGTGCTTATGGCTAGTTACAAAAAGGACATTTGCTGACAGGCCCAGGAGTCTATCATAAAACTCATGAATTTAAACCAGAAGAGGAGTTAATTTGTTTTTCCATAGCAGAATTGATTTTAGGCCAGCAAAACTACGGAGTTTTTTGTTGTTTTGCTTCTTTTGTTTTTCCCCACTGCATAATTTAGTATTCCAAAAATACTAAAGATTGATGATGGTGATGTATGAATTCAAAGAACAATTCCTGCAGGATCTACAGCTGAGCATGTTATTGACTCTCCAGACTGTTACTGACTGTATACAGAGCTTTCAAAAAAAAAAAAAGTACTTTTTTTCTTTTTTTTTATATTATCACTTGTTAGGGTCTCTGCATGAGTACAGAGAGAGGGTTTAGACTACTTAGATAACTCACACAGAATGACTTATATTAAAGTGTTTATATCTTTTTTTTATCCACACAGCTTTATTCATGCACACTTCTGCTAGCCTGAAGCAATTGTAAAAAGATTTATATGTGCTCACACATAAATAAGAGGAGGACAGTTTAGTTCGTTCATTGTTCTAAATTTTAGAGTCATTTTTAAGATGCTATTGTGTGAAGTTACCACTGGAAACTGGACAGCTTTAGAAAACAGGATGCCTATATATTTTCCAGCATTGGGAATTAGTTGTTAGATAATAGATGGTTTATAACACTATAAGAGATTAGGTATCATTATGAATAGTTGCTTTGACTATTTTTAAAGCACTGATTTTTTTTCTCAAAAACTTGATCCCTCTTAGCAAATCTTGGCCTTCATGTTGAAGTTTACACTTTGGCTGAGTCCATGGAAGATGCTGAAAAGTCACACACGCATGGAAAAGGATCTGCTTCTTGGTAAGATAGTAACACTCACAACACTGCATGGAAGTGGCTTAGAAAACAGCCTGTAAGCCACATCCTAAAAAAAAATCACTGTTTCAAGTATTCAATTGTCATTTAATAAAGAGCCAAATTTTATTTATATCTATAATGTGTAGTTTTATCTGGTTTAGTCTATTATATTGTTGCTTTTGAAAATGATCCCTCCAAGAATCTGAGCACTAATTAAAACAAAAAATAATATGCGTTAGCAAAATAAGACCTTGGTTGCATAGATGTCCCAGGAAAAGACTGGGAAAAAAAACATACAAGAGGATGGAAAGAAGTTCCTTTTTTTTCCTTAGCATAAGGAACAAGAATCTGCTGAGTGCCATCTATGCTTCCTGCAGTGGCAATAAAATAGACTAAACCAGATACTATGATTCACTCTAATGTTAATTGCTAATGTATGTTAATGTTAAACATAGCAATAGAGCTTTTTCAAGGGACAACAGCAGTTGCACAGAATCCTTTAGGATCAAATCAATTAATTTTATTACCGTGAATGAATATCATTATAACATATACTTCCACCTCCCACTACACATTTCAGTTAATGAACCACTCCTAGATTTGGGTGGAAGAAAACAGTCATAAAAGAGAATAATCAAAATATACATTGAGGGAAAAATAAAGAAAAATCTGATCATGAAGCACCAGAACAAATTACATATAACTTTTCATTTTTGAGTAATAGGAGCTTATACCAAAGGTTGCAACACATTTAGTGTTTTCTATCTCTTTTTCATCAGAAGATGAAACAGATCATGTCTGCTGCGTAGGTACATCCATTAAGCAATTGAGAATGTCTGTGTTTTCTGAAGTACACTGAAGTCAATAGACACCTTCGGTAATGAACTTTGTGAAACAATCAATTCTGCCCTGCCACCTCCTGCTGTCCTAACTCATTTGAAAACATGATAAAACTTTGTCAAAGAAACATTTAGAAAACAATCTTTTCACTGCAAGAAATACAAAATCTATTTATTTACTTTTTCCATCCAACACGAGGCTAAAAATATCTAGAGGTATTTTTTAAGGCAATCACCAACAAATACCAGCATCTACTTTAAAAATATTCCAGTAAAAATAAAATCCTTACCCCAAAATTTTGGTGGCCATGTGAGTGGAGGGTATGTACTGTTTCTATCCATAACATCCAAATAGCAAATATAGAATGGTGTGTTCACAGAGGAGCAATAGTTTTCTGAAGGTTTGAGATTTTGCACTAGAAGCAAAGCTTTTGTGCTGCCACGGAACTGTGTTGTTTGCCTGAAAGGAAATGGATGTATCACATTTCCTGCTTGTGGACTCGAATTAGTAAGTACTTGCCTTATCTTGGAACACCACATGGTTCCCGAGATGGGGAAGTAGTTTCCTTCTCGTCATTTCCTCAGCCAGAGAAAACTGACTCAGAACAATACCGAATCACCTCCGTCTCTGAAACGTTTTGGACCCCAGAGGGTCCAGAGGTAGAGATGAAAATTCCTTTCTCTTTCAGGATTTTCTATGGTGAAAAGCTTCTTTAAACATCCAAAAGCACTTGTATTTGATAGGAATTTTCAATAAGAAAGAAATGCATCAAGAGGCTTTTAATAAACAGCAATTCATTAGGATATTAATTTAGGGTGTGAGGATTGGTAAGTATTCACCATTCTTCCTCAACTGATTTGAGCAACTAGCTGGGCCAGACAGTGTAACTGTAAATTTTTTTTCTTTCCACACCCCATTCTAAAATATGAGTTCCCTGGAACATAAACAGCTTCGCGCTAATTGTTTGGACAAGTTTAATATAATGCAGTGTTAATTCCCTGATGGAATTGTAAGTACTGTGCTATATATAACATATAGCAATAATCACACCCTTACAAAGAAAATAGCCAAGATATTGAATTATACAGACCCAGAATTAATGGAGAATGCATAGAGATCAATAAAATACATGATTTTGTATTTATGCAATAAATTCTGTAGAACTGAGTTTTAACTATTTTCTTCCTAAACATATTTCAGATAATGAATATGTGTAAAAATTCTACTCTGAAGGCTTATATGAGGGCTTTCTTGATAATTATTTAAAACAAACAAACAAAAAAAACCATAATAAAAAAACCCAACCCAACACAAACCAAACAAAAAACCCAACAGAATTGGCTACATGTAGTTTTCACAATGAATATCTGTAATCCCCTAAATGTAGGAATATTCCAATCTTAAGATTTGGATGAGGCATAATTTTAATGTTGAATCTTTTCTGGTTTGGTTTAGGTTATTTGGGACTTTTTTGTATGAAACAGATTTTAAAAAATCCTGAATAAAGATACCTTGATGATTAATGGAAGACTGATGGCTTTCAAAGCTGGCGCTTAAAATTATATATCCAAATACTGAGTTAAACTATTAAATAAAAAAGATCTGATTCTCAGATTTGTGCACAAGATACAACTTGATAAGAAATACTGTGATTGTTTAGTTTGGCTGGGGCACAGACATCAGAGTAGATGATAAAAATATACAAATTAAATAATTATATGACTTGTTAGATCGTCTCATTATCCTCAGAAACAAACAGATGTTTTGGGCAACTGTTAGCCACAGATCAGAGGAGCTGAACCACCAAAAGTCTTACCCAGGTCTTACACCCTTAATACCTATCAGCAAGTTACAGCAAATAAAGTTTAAAATTAATCACAGTGATGTGAGTTTACAATGACTTGCTAAGCAGGAGGATTCTCAGATCAGTTTTAAACTGTCTTTCCCCTTTTCACTCTTCAAGAAAAATGAAGAATTGCAAATTTGTGCAACAAAACTTATCTAAAATGGATACAGCATTTCAAATCCTGAGATCGAATCAGGGAATTGTTTGGGCTGGAAGGGACTCTAATGACCATCTAGTTCCAACCCCTTTGCCACAGCAGGGCTGTAACCTTCCACTAGACCAGGTTGTTCAAAGCCATATCCAACCTGGCCTGGAACACTTCCAAGGCCAGGGCATCCTTAGCTTCTCTGGGAAATGCGTGGAATCTTTTTTACCAAAAAGCTTAAGCAGGTTGATAAATGAAAAGCTCTTCTTAATGTATTATTTTAAATGTTAGACTAATTTTGTTTCTCTTAATTTTATTTCTGAGTATTGTAGGGATATATTTTCTTGGTAACCTTCCTAATTCTTTCTCTTTTCTCTGTGGAGAAGTATGTTTTCCTGAAAATTAAATAATCACAACACACGGTACCCTCACGGGTAAAAATGCTTGTCATCATCATGCTGATGAGTATAGCCCACTGTCACCTCTGACTGATGGGACATAAGGGTATTTAGATGATGAGTTGACAAAAATGTTGCTGATGTGTGTTCAATTCCAATGAAATAAGCAGTCTTTTACTTAGAAGGAGGAATGGAATTCTGTCCTTAAATGTTCTCAATGCACTGACTAAACTAGGGGGGGTACTTTGAATTTGCAGCAGGACTAGCCATAACCCTAAAGAAAGGGAAGAACTTTCAGGGTAAATAAATGTGATAAGTACTGTCATGTATTAGAAAAAATGTGGGCAGCCAAACAGTAGGTACACAAAGTAGTGCTGGCAGGTGAATAGGCACCTGCTTTCTTGGACATGTGTAGGCGTGGGGAGGGGAATTATCACCATTAGCAGCCTGCTCTGAGGGTGGCAGCTGCTTTCTCTGAGGCATTTATGCTCTCTCGATTGATATATTAAGATTCCTCTGTTTTTCTTTCCTTCTGGGAGAGCCCTGACTGGCTAAATACTTTCTGTTAAACAAAACACTTACAGTGGTGAGATCCATAGATCTACTTTACTGAGCACATACAGATTGATTTAGTTGAAAACATTTTTTCAGCTGGCCAGGGCTCAATGGGATGATGCTTGAGTATGATCACTAAGTCCTACAAATTGAAGCCAGATCTTAATTATTATCAATTACTGCCAGAGAGAAAGATAATACCACTGTCAATAGAATGAAGGAGCAATACCATGTCAGAATTTTAATCTAACTTTCTGAAAGCCACTTTCCAGTTTTTCAGTTGCTTACTGTTACTGGAGTTCCTGAGGAAACACAGGTATATATGCTGAATTCTCCTGCATGAACCCACAAAATCTTTTTATTTAAAAGCAGAGTTCACAGTAAAAAAATTAAAAAGACTAGAATAGGCATCCAGTGAAAAATGTTCTTTTTTTTCCCTTCCATCTGGAGATTATGATTTGGACTGGGATTTCCTTTAATTGTTTCATATTTCAGCAGCTTCATATTTGTCCTTGGTTAGTTTCACAGCTCTCCGGATGCATGAAGAAAAACTCAGGAATTTTTTTCTTTGACTAGGGATGAAAAATGTTCCCATCTACCATCAAAATATCAATGTTAAATACTGCTCATAATGTGATAAAAGACAGAAAAACTACATCTTGAATTTGCTGCCTTTAATGACTCACTTCAAGTTCAGAATGCAAATTTCTTCAGTTTACATGCTACAGGTTAAATAACCTACTGCCACATACTTGACCTATCAGAATACACCTTTCAATACAATATAACTGCTATGAATGAAAAGAAATGTGGCTGCAGTAACATCACTATCTTAGAAAATACATTGGTTTCCTGGAGTGTATTGGTTGTTACTAATTTTTCTCCAGATTTTTCAGAGAAGGAATCGTGAATAGGAATTTCATTGGAATTTCAGACATGATATTTTTGGGAAGTGCAAAATCCTAGGGTCATAACATAAAAAGAAGATCTCTCATTGTTAATTATGACTAGAGTTGGACCAAGGGTTGGACTCGATGACCTCGGAGGTCTTTTCCAACCCAATTGATTCTATGATTCTACATCTATTATGTTGATTGAGAAGACAGTGTCACTGTGCAGTATGTGAATATACTGTCTGTTTACTGGAACATATGCAATGTTTTTAGATTGAACTCAGAACTCTGAAAGTATATTTTGCCCCTAACATGAAAGTCTTATATTGTTCAGAGAAAGATGACTCAGAGGCATAAAAAGAAGCAGAGGAGAGTGCTTCTTTTCTGCCAGCTGGACATTTTCAGGTTACAGATCTTGTTCATGGTAGTTGTGATATTACAGATTGTGTGCATATTTATGTGTGTGTGGAAAAGTGAGAGGGAGTGAATTAAAAGAGGGTACATGGCAAAATATATTTTATGTTACTGCATTTCTGCATTATCTAAACTTAAGGCCAAACAGGAAAAAAAATGTATTTTTGATCCATAGTTATATATCTCAAATAATACATATCTCAAAATCAGCCCAGGGCAGTGGGTCCTGATGGAAGCAATAGTGGTGAGTTGTGGGCAAAACACAGTTTTACTATCTTGGTACTGTATTCCCACAGCCAAGTGATGGTTATGGAGAATAGTGCTGAGAGTTGGCATGATGGAGCTTGTGGGGGTCCAGCTGCACACCACAGTAATGGGTGCCATCCCTGGGGACACACGGAGATGAAAGAGGGAGGGGGTCAAAGATGAGAAATTTGAGTCTAACAGGAAGTTAGGAACTTCACCTCCCCCCATTTCATGTCTAGAAAATTGTTTGATATTTTGTGGCTGCCTACATGACACTAGCAATTTGAACTCTAAGTTGAAAACCTCAAACTTGAGCTTTTATTCTATCAAGAAACTAAATTGTGAGTAACCATTCCAGAAGAGAAGAAAAGAAGGTACTGTCATTATCTAAGCTGTCTTTCCTCTCATGGAATTAGTGAGGTAAAATGGAGGCATAAAGTCATCAACTTCAACCTTCAAGCTGAAGCTTGATAAATTGCTAAAGAGGATTAAGTTACATAAATACTCATAGGGGCAGAGAACTGGAGTCAGCAAGACAAGAAATCCTTTTTTCTCCTCTGTTCTCCTACAACTGTGTCCTGTGAACCACTTCCCATTCAGCAGATGAAATCCACCAATGTGCTTTCCAAAGTGTGGAAAAAGTTTATCCAATGGACAAATTTACCAGTATTGCAAAAACTTACATAATAGGAAAGAGATTTGCCCTTATGTCCTTGTTATGTCCTTGCCTTCAGATGTAAAAGTACAGAGCAATAGAATTCAGTCTTTCTATCCACTTCTGCTCACCTGAGTCCTGAGACCTGCCGTGCTGAAGCATGACATATATTAAACTGATTTCCTTAATTCAGATTATCATCCAGTTCTTTCTACAGCCCACAAAGAAAAGGCCCAAGTAAGGGGACAGAAGGAAACAACACTCAAGTACAATTCAGTATGAAAACAAAATTTTATTTTAATACTTTTGTAGTAGCCAATAGAGTTCTGCAGTTGAGCTGCAAATTTTGCATCTAGCTACCAGTACTGGATAAAAAGTCACGTCTTGCTGTTATATTCTAACCTATCTGCTGTTAAAAAGATACAGTAAAATGGAACACATTTTTCCCCTCCCTAGGACAGTCAGAAATTCATAATTTCATTGAAAAATCATATTCACAGATGTAGGTATATTTGTTTGCACTGCTTTTTCACAGACATCAGTTTACTAATATGAGCAGTATGTGTCCCGTTTACCCTTACAGTGTATGAACTGTTTAGAACAGAATTGTATTCTTCCCAACTTGTTGCATAGAATTTGACAGACTTGACTTATCATGTAGCTTTCCCTTATTACAAGGAAAAAAAACATTCCTGTGTACTACCATTTGTATGAGGAATTGTGCATCAGAGAATCTGTGTGGATGTTCAGTACCTCTGCAGTGTTGCTGCCTGTGGCTGGGCAGAGACTGTCATCTGTAATCCTTTTGCTGAGACAAAAACTATGACTTACAACTGACATGGTCTTTTTATCACATAGTTAGTCAAACCATGAGACACAGCATACTGGATTCAAGGTATGTTTCTAAGACCCATTTTTATATGTATTTCAGTGGAAATGGTTCCCTGTAGTTATTCCATTACATGTGTTAGATAAGAGCATAATCCAAACAAATTGTTGCTAATGAAAATATCCCTAAACATAATAAGATATCATAATAGTGTGGAATGGGCTGATAAGCGATTAGAGAGTATTTATATCTCCTGAGTAACTGAAATATTTTCCAAAAATGAGAATAGAATGATAGTAAGAACAAAATCTTTATTTTGTCCATATGTTTTTACTAAGACTATTTCCAAAGCTAATTCTTCTACAGATACCATTGTTTTAAAAAATGTAATATAAATTAGCAATTTAGACACAGTTTATAACAGGATTTTTCTCAGTGTAAGGTATTACAGCTGAATTGCTTAATTACTTTTTCCAGATCTAGATATTTGTGACTGCCACAAAAAAACCTCAACCAAACATTATTTGAGGAATCATACATCACGACAGATACCATTTTGGTTTGATTTACTTAGGTTTACTATGGGAATACTGCTTAATTTTCATGACTGCCTCTGTTTGATAGATTAATGGATTAAAAATTATTTTTTCATTCTTCTAGGCAAATGTATTTTTGCAGTAAAATATGCTTTCTGAGTTCCACCATAGGTAAATAATGGGTAAGGTGAAGCACAACAAAAACAGATATTTGACAATTATATCCATCTTCATCAGTTTACTAGTACCATAAAAAATCCAGAAAAAAATCAAAAATTTTCTGAAGTTTAGAGCAAGAGGAAATCCTATGGGGAGAGCTAAGAATGGAAGCATGAAGAACAATTGAAGGAAATTGCCTTTCGGTAGTCTTGAATGGTTAATGTTCCCTTTCTCTTATTGAGGGGATCACACCATAGTCATGGAGTACCCATTTATTCCTATAAATCCAACAAGCTTGAAATGCAACTCATGAGGAAATTAGGCAGATTTGTATTCCTCTATTAATTTTGCTTAGCCAAAAGTAGAATTCACATTTACATGTATTCAAAATGTTCTAAAGAATTATAAAGCCAAGAATAACACCTGTAAGGTACGACACAGAGTGCCACAATACCTCATAACATTGTAAGTAAAAGTTCTGAGAACTATAAAGTCCATGGTCAATGCTCGTATGCCAATTTAGCTTGCTTGTTTTTGTTATTAATTACTCTTATTTTCCCCAAGGCATCCCTATGTGGCAATCCCAATTATGTTGCACTTTAGTACTATACAAACAAATTACAATGAGACTAGGTGATCTGCATTTCTTCTTTTCTGTGCAAATGACTTTTTTCCTGTACTGTGCAGGAAAATACCACATTGGAAAGCAAAAGTTCAAGCCTCCAGTTTTTTTTTTTTCTTTTGATGATTTTTTTGCCCTTCCCCTGAGAGTGGTATTTGAGGGTTAAAGACATTCCACAGGGTGCATATTTGCCGGGTCTGTCATCCTCACCTTGATTGTTGAGCTGTAGTTCATTAGAACAGGCCCATTACTCACTCCTGCAATGAGAAGGTTCTGGTAGCAAGCTGTTTGTCTGTCTCACTCATCTTAAGTAGAGAAGTAGTCAAAAGCAAAATCAGGTACCTAGTGAGGTTTTAATGGGCAAAAGATAAAAGTCACGTCATAAACGCTGTGCATACCTCAGCATACCCAAGAGTCCCAGAGAACTTCTGTCCCAAACTGACTAGAGAATTTTGCTCTGATGAAAGTCTGCAGTAATCATTCCTTCCACACACCTTCTCCTTATTGCAGTAAATCCAGTCATCCCGGAACTCTCCACAGCCATAAAACATCAAGATCTTTGCCCTCACCCTCACCCATACAGCCATCCTAGCCATCCCTGACAATCCCCACTCCTCCCTCTCTTCTAAGCACCCACATAAACTTCTGCACTTGTAACCTCCACACTGCTGAGCACCCTCAGCAAGCTAATCGGAGAGCTCCACAGAGAATGGAAATGCAATTATGCTCCTTTGGAAACTGGGGAATAATTAATTTAACTGTTTTCTATTGCAGGTCATTAATTTTTACTGCTCTCAGATGGCTTGCTGTTAGGGAGAGTAAGCTTAATAAGTCTTGTGCTATAAGAGCCAGGAATTGTGGACACAGGCATCCAAGCATGGAGTGACTGCAGAAACTCCAGATGTAGAAAATCATTTACCAGTAAGTACAAGAAGCTTGATATTCCTTGAAAGAATGCATGGACACTTTCATGCTCAGTTTCGGTTTTACACTGATGAAACTTTCAGTAGAGTAACTCCTGATTTACTCTGTAAAAGGCTTGAGGGACAAGCATATCTAAGATGTAGGAATTCTGAAGCAGACTTTCAGCATACAAAAATATGCATCAGCAAATTGAATTACATAGACTTACAAGCATGATCTGAATCATTAAAAAAATCAGGAAATAAAGTTATGAGAGATGATGAAAATGTGAGGGAACAGACAGCTTACAAAAGCAAAAGCAAAACATTTAACAAAATGACTACTTGACATGGGCCAGTCAAACTTAAGAGAGAAAATACAGTAAGACTGAAAAATGGAATTAAAGGGCATACACCAGAAATGACTGTTAACCCTTTCCATTAAGATCTTGGCAAAAGAGCTCTGGACTGATCAGGGAACAGTACTAAGTAAGACTGTGATGACTGGACATGGATTGTGATTTAAAAAGTAGACAATACTGTGGAGATTTCATTAACTAGACAACCACCAGAACTGGTAAGGGGAAGCAGGAATAGGAGAATTAATGTCAGCAAGAATACTTCCCCTTTCCAGTTTTGAAGACAAAGATAAGTCATATGTCTTTTAAAACAAAGAGTATTGTCAGCTCTCAGGAATACGTTCTGAAAGATTCTTGTATGGTGATGACAATCTACATTTGATCTTCAGATAAAATACCCTCTGACTGGCTGATTAATCGCTTGCTGCTTCCTTCTTTGGAAGGACAGTCAATAACATGAGCAGGCTTACTTGAACTACCTACTCCTCAGCAAAAGAAGGAAATCTGTTTGTATTTTTCTTGGGATGGGTTGAGCTGACGAGTTGGGCTACTTGGGCTGGGGATTTTGAGATGAGAAAAAAGAAGTGGAACAGGAAGCATCTAATATGGTTTTCATAAGAAGAAAGAAAACAAACGGAAAAGAATCCCAAAGACCTAGAGGGGATCAATTCTGGGTCCTCCCTAGTCTAGTCAGAAAATTACCAGGTGGCTCACCTCTAAAGCTTCTAGTTAAGGCATAGACTGGATGATAGAAGAACCTTGTAGGCTCTGTCTTATATTCAGGACTGGCACTTCAGATTCAGCTGGATTAACAGAGGTATCTCTGCTATTATTACAGAGGATTCAAGACTGTTGGACCACTGGGCACATTATCTGATTTATGGTTAAAAGTATAACATAGTTTCAGAGCTTAAGTTTCATACTTAACTATGTTCTCTGGAAACTGTCCAAAAAACCCTCCAAAAACTGTTGGAACTAGACGGGGGGAGCTTCGGAATCAAAATATAGATCTAAAAGTTAATTAAAAATGTCTCAGTGTCATTTGGTTCTTCAACATTGTATCTGGAACAGCGTCTAGTATAGTCATGACACAAACCTGGGAGTAGCTGCCAATTCCCTGGAAGGTAGGGAGGCCCTGCAGTGGGACCTTGACAAATTAGAGGACTGGATAGCGAGAAAGAGTTCCCTTGGGGACTTTTTGGCCCATTGAAATGGAATATTTACTGAATAATTATTGTGATGAATATAAATTACATTCTGTATTTTGGTATTTTGGCACAGTATTTTCCTGAAATAAACACTGTGGTACAGAAGAGCTGTAGTCTTGAAAACACCTAATTTACTCATAGTCCCAGATGAACACAGGAAAAACATCAAGTGAAAAAAATATTCCAGCATTGTAGGAATGAAAGAAATGCCTCACATGAAATGCAGCCACCTTCAGGATAAAAAATAGCACTGAAACAGTGGACACAGTTAAAGTCAAGAGATGGATAAAATATAATTAAAAAAAATATTTTGTAGGCATAATTTATCCTCTCAACATTGTTTGGCCTTTCTACTGAACAATTAGAAATCTTATCTTTTCATTCCTATATTTAATTTATCAATTCATAAAATGTTTGTTCTTCGTAAAATCCCTGCCTGTTTCTCTGTATGTGAGATTTATGTACCATTATTTTCCATTGTCCCTATATTAGGTTATACTCTTCTTAAAATTCGTATTCTAAATAAGCATTTTTTTACAAAAGTTTTAATCTGTTTTCATAGGAAACAACATGTTTTCTATTCATTTTCTGCTATTTGACAAGACACAGAGCTTCTCATTCCTGAATGGAAATGAACATGGTAAAAAAGCATATATGTCCTGTAGAAGAATCCTGACGCTGTTCAGAAGAACTTCTGGTGCTAGTTGTCAACACCAAAAGGTAGAAAATAATATCTGATAACATTAATTTCACAGAGATGACAGATTTCTGCCCATGGAAGTCCTCATTAATACCAAGTTTCTCTTAACTAATGAGTTTAAGATATATTCAAAATTAGGTCAGGAAAGACTTTGTATAAATTATTTCACTCACAGTGTACAGTGGCTCAGATACAGGCCAAGTAATTTAAAATATATAACACATTAAACATATTTTAAATATTTTTTTTCATGTGTTTCATATCTAGATCACTATAAAAGTCAGAAAATATAGCTTTGGAACTTCAAGCATAATGACAGTGATGGAGAGTAGTCACTGAGTATCAGTCAGTCAATAATCAAGTAATGGCAGTGAAGGATAACAGTCCTAAATATGTTGATTATAGGTAATAAAAAATCATGGCACAGGAGTTTCCTTCAGATAGATATTGTATGATCAGGGAGATAAGCTTCACACTAGACCCATATGCTGCTTAGAACAAATGAAGTAAAACAAAGAGGGTCAAAACCCACTTGTTTTTAGAAAAATAATGCTTTCTCAGGGGGCACTGAGTGACTTCATCTGCCTTCTCATGTTTTTGCAACATCATATTTGCTCCTTTCAGGTGTTGTAGCTGCCTCAGGTGGCATACCAACCTTCTCATCCCTTATTAAATGCACTGTTCTCCATTTCTGCTTAGACTCCCTTTCAGATTAGACCTTAAAAGACAGCTCTACATTTTCTAATCATAGAATCATAGAATCATAGAATCGATTGGGTTGGAAAAGACCTCCAAGATCATCGAGTCCAACCCTTGGTCCAACTCTAGTTCACTTACTAGATCATGGCACCCAGCACCACGTCCAATCTGCATTTAAAGATCTCTAGGGATGGTGAATCCACCACCTCTCCGGGCAGCCCATTCCAATGCCTAATGACCCCAACTTTCCTGTGAGTCCTCTCTTCCTACCATATTAGGCTTTTTCTTTAGTTTCCAAATCATTATTTTACTGTGGCCACTGACCTATTCCATGGTTTCAGTCTTGTTTATTGTTTTTACCACAAAAATTTGCTTTTTGCCTATTGTACTGTATTTCAGAGAAGTAGTTATTTTGATTTGTTTATTATTTAAGATAGGTTGTTCTTCTGTTCACACATCTAACCCCAAGCAAGTAAAGAAATGCAATTATTCTACCTAGTGCTACATAACAGGAAGACAATTCGCCAAGGTTTTATGACTTTTCCTGGTAAGATATTTGTCCATGTTTGTTTGAGGTTGGTGCCAGATGAAAATCTGCCCAGTGCTGTTCAAAGGCACAGTTCAGAAAGACATCTTATCTCTAGTAGAATGTAAGGAAATTCAACATAACCTTCCTTTTGGTGGCTGAGAGTTTCTTGCTGTGTTCCTGCAGCATCTTTTCAGCCCAGCACTAAAGGAAAGATCTTTTTGATACAGTCCACATGGTGGCACAATCTGATCATGGTTGCTTTGCACTACTGGTTCATGACAAAGAAGTTACTTTTATCATGTTGAAATGAATTTTTAAAAATATGTATTTATTTTTCTGTGCTGAAGAGTGTTAAAAAATATTAGATTATATCTTTAAAGAATCATCTCAACACACAGGAATCTGGAGGGACAGGATTGGTAGAGGAGTATGGGAAAATAAAAGGGAATAAAATATGTCCTGTAAATAGGCTGCTGGTCCATACACTTGTCTGGCCATTACCTGTTTGGTGCAGTTTGCCTTGGCTTCACATTAAACCCCATTTCTATTTTCCTGGGTGAGGCACTCCCTAATCCGTGTGCAAGAGTGTGAACAGCAGCTGGAGAGGGAGTGGGGGCCATAGGAACTTTTGCATCTTTGCTGTCAATACATGGGGGGACTGGAGAACATGCACAGTGTGAGGGGATGTGAACATCAATGTGTGTAGTCACTAAGAAACATCAAACTCCTTCAACACGTAAGTGGCATAAGAAGTTAATCCTTGTCTGTAATACTAGAAAGATCAGGGTCTGACAGTTGGCTATTGGAGTTGGCTACAGGATGGCCCGGCCAGCTTTTAGGAACCTGAGATCCAGTAAGGCTGAAAGCCTGGATCAGCTGCAGGAGAGACCTCTTAGCAGGAGAATTTGTCTGTGTGAGGGGTAAGCAGGAGAGGAGCCTGGGGTCAGCTGCTGGTGAGACCAACTGGGTAAAGCCAGCCCTTTGATGGGAGCATTGTCTGTCTATGCATGTGTCCATGACCATATGTGTGGGAGTAGTGTCTGCTGGTGAGTCAGTAGGTCTGTACCTGCCAGTGTAGCAGGGCTCAGGTCTCAGGAGCTGGACAGACCAGGATCCAGGGGCCAAGCATTGGCACCATGGAGTGTTTAAAGTCAACTAGCAGAGGGATTCACACTTTATGTGTGTATATGTATTTACACATATTTTCTGCTTACAGGCTTTTACCCTGATAAGCCAGGATCAGACAGGTCCTGTGACTAGTGCCTACATGAGTGTTGTAGTTTTGGTCCCTGATAGGCTGTGCATGCAGCCACACATGTAGGGTTATGTGTATTTATATGAGTATACACACCTATTGGGAGTGCACAATCAGCTTTGCTACTGCCTGGATGTGGGGATCTGGATCTGTGGCAGTCTTGCTGTTCTTCAACTATTGGGTTTGGCAGCTTCTAATAGAATTTTTAAAATGGTAGTACTTGTGCTTGATTATGACCTTTAAATAATCATCTCTTAATCCGATTTTAGACAATATTTGGGTTTCCACTGTTCATTCCTGTATAGGACTTTGAGTTTCTAGAATTTTTTTTCCAATTTAGTGTAACTTGTGAATCATAAGCAATGAAAAAATTTCAAAACAACACATTTCAAAAGGATATAATGACTTTCTTGACAATAATGGGATGAAAAACAGTAGAAATGAATGCCATTTGTTCTAGTTTGACTCTTGCCATATGCTAGACTGAGCTCATTCATTGCCTATAAATTCTAATTGGGCATCTCTTAAGCTTTTATAATTTTGATAACTTCACTTACAAGAACGTATCACATACCATGGTATAATATACTAGTTTAGCAGATGAATTTTTTTCCTGATTTATTTTTCTACTCCCACATCAGTTTGTGTAATCTCACCCCTCTATATTCATTTATTTCAGCACAATGCAAGGAAAGTTAAATGATCTGTTGTTATACTTGATGCAATTGAGTATAATTCACATTAGAGGGATATATCCTTAGGCTTCTAATTCTATCTTTAATTTAATTTAATGTCAAAGTTTATTTACTCATATTTTGTTAACATCAAAATATAAAATATAAACACATATAAATATGTTTACATGCAATATACAAAACCTTTATGTAGGAAAAAATCATGCTCTTTTACAGCTTACAGATTCTTGGAAAAATAAAGAGAGATTTTGGCTACCTTGCACTTCTGGAGGGCAGACTTCAACCTGTTTATGAGACTGTTTGACGTAGTCCCTTGGGAGGCAGTTCTGAAAGGCAAAGCTGGACAGGAAGGCTGGACATTCCTCAGGAAAGAAATCTTAAGCACAAGGGAGCAGACTGTCCCTATGTGCTGAAAGACAAGCCAGCAAGAAAGGCTGGCCTGGCTAAACAGAGATCTATGACTGGAACTAAGGAAAAAAAAAGTGGTATTCTCCAAGTCGTGATACCCAGGGCTCAGTACTGGGGCCAGTTCTTTATTTAATATCTTTACCACTAATCTGGATGAGGGGATCAAGTGCACTTCAGTCAGTTTGCAGGTGACACCTGCTTGGGCAAGAGTGTTGATTTGCTAGAGGCTGGGAAGGCTCTGAAGAGGGATCTGGACAGGCTAGATTGATGGGCCAAGGCCAGTTGTATGAAGTTCAACAAGGCAAAGTGTACTGCACTTGGGTCACTACAACTCCATGCAGTGCTACAGGCTGGGGGAAGAGTGGCTGGAAAGGTGCCTGGTGGAAAAGGACCTAGGGGTGTTGGTCAACAGCAACATGTTGGCCAACATAAGCCAGCAATGTACCCAGGTGGCCCAAGAAGGCCAAGAGCATCTTGGTCTGTATCAGAAATAATGTGCCCAGCAGGACTAAGTCAATGATTGTCCCCATGTACTTGGCGCTGGTGAGAAAGTACCTTGAATTCTGTTTTGGGCCTCTCACTACAAGAAAGATACTGAGGTGCTGGAGCATGAAGGATCTGGAGCATAAGTCTTATGACAGAGATGGAGCTGCTTCGCTTGAAGAAAAGGAGGCTCAGGGGAGACGATATTGCTGTCTACAGCTGCCTGAAAGGAGGTTGTAGCAAGGTGGAGTCAGTCTCTTTTCTCTAGTAACAAGTGATAGTACAAGAGCAAATGGCCTAAAGTTGCTCCAGAGGAGATTTAGCTTGGATATTATGAAAAAATTTCTTCATGGGAAATGTTGTTATGCACTAGAACAGGCTGCCCAAGGAGTTGGTAAAGTCCCATCCCTGGGGGTATTTAAAACATGTGTAGATGTGATGCTTAGGGACATGGTGTAGTGGTAGACTTGGCAGTGCAAAGCTAACAGCTGGACTTGATGATTTTACAAGTCTTTGTCCAAACTAAATGACCCTTTGCCTCTATGTTTATACTCTGTTTATACATTTATGCTTGATACAGTATATGAAAAACCTCTCTCAGGAAGGTGTGTGGCAATGCTCCAAGGTTGCACATAGATACTGTGTGGCAGTTTAGGACAGGAAGGAAGTGGCAACTACTGCTTGCTGCAAAACCTGTAGAAAGACCGTTGTTGCTCTAATCAGTCTCAGCATTCACAGTTGCAGCAAATGGAGTCAAAAGAGACCAAGACACTGAAAGACATTCTGTTCTGCACCCTAAAAAAGTATCAAAAATTAAAAATGCCTTCCAGGAAGCCACTAGTCTAGTCTGTGCTTTAAAATCTCCCAAGTTACAAATTTCACTTCCTCCTTATTGAATGCGGTGCAAAGCTTTATTTACTTCTAAAATTTTTGGTTCTGATATGATAATATCACCTGTTGCAAGGGAGGCACATTACTTCTTGTCCTATGCACTGTGGACACTTAAAAGTGGTCATTCCATTCCTTTTCTAATGCCCCTTTATTGCTTTGAATGTTTTTATATACCCCACCACTTTCTGATCACTAGATTGAACAGATATTTCAGTCTTTTCTTTCAGATTGAGCATTCTAGACCTTCCACCATTCCCATGGCTGTTCTCTGGATTGTCTCTACCTGGCTCAGACCTTTTCTGAAGCCTGGCAACTAAAATTGGATCAGGCAGAGAGTGATACAACAGTGAGGCAAACTGAAACATAATGGAATTAAGAACACAATCAGAGTAAGGAATTCATTAATTTTAAATGAATAAAAAATATCAGAATATGTTTCTTGCTTTTCCTTTCTGGATATTCCCAGTCATGTTGACAGAAAATGCACAGAAAGTGAGGTGACTCCTTGTTAGAACCGCTATATATTAGCAAATGTAATCCCCTTGCCTTCCAGAAGAGCTATTTACAAACACCTTAGAGGCAACAGTTTCATATTATGATTTTTTAACAACTAAAAGCAAAATAAGATTGATAAATTGTAATGCAGTGTCCCTAGGATAGCAATGACTTTTTTTTTTTCTCATTAAAAAGAATCTGGATAAGTGCAGTGGAGTTTATGACGTCTCCCATCTTAGTTTGGAGTAACTTTGTTGTACAAGGTAGCCTCTAGCTCTGCTCAAGGTGGAGCTGATAATTTTGTATAAAAACAAATAGGATGAACTGAAGTGTCATTATATTCTCATGTCATTATGAAGAGGAAGATATTTAAATAAGCCAAATCTTCTTTTCTGCATAGTAAAGGAAAATTAGTTATACAGAAATCAGTAAGAATTCTGTATTTTTCCTGCTACAACTGACAGGCAGAACATATGTCAATGCCTTTTGGCTGAGCTTTTAAAACACTGGTGCTGCATATAGTGCTGAAAGTCAGAGAATGAAGGAAGCTTACCCTACTAAGTAGTTTGCTGAACTGTTTCAAACAATAAAAGTATTACCATATGAAGTCTAAAATTTTGTACTGAAGATGCTCTCTCTCATGTTAATACTCATACTCTTAGCCTAGAAAAATAAACAAAACCAAACAAAACCAACAAAAACATTTTCTGAAAGAGACAGCAAAGTGAGGAATTTATTCAGCAAAAAGATATATGCAAAAAGGAGGAACTCAAGCATGTCAGCTCCTTTTGTCATCTTTGATGCTGTAACTTGCATTCTGTAAGACAATTAATCAGGACAAAGAGGTAAGAAAGAAATTGGATGAAAAAACCCAGTTTCACTCCTGCACAAAAAACAAAACAAAACAAAACAAAAACCCACACGAAACAGAAACAAAAAACCACCAACCAACCAACCGAAACCAACCAATCAAAAATGTGCCCAAAAAACCCAAAAGCAAACAAACAAAAATAAAACAAATCAAAACCAAATGGGAAACCCCACAACCCTTAAAAAGGAGGAAAATTTCAGGTCCAGTGTGCCTGGCTACACTCATTGCCAGAAAAAGATCATTTTTGTGGATGGCTGGAGTTGACCTAGATATGTACATCCCAGTTTCACGTGAATCTTTGCTGTAGCTCCTGGTATGTCTGCTTCTGGCACACAAGATCCTGGCTCCAAGTGTGTGATCCCTAACTGCACAGTGTCAGGATAGGTGTCATAAATGTAAGTGTTCATATCACAAGGGTACCACCAATGTTAGCATGACCAGTGCTAAACGATGGGATGATGCTGAGTAATCTCTGCTACCTAAATCAGATTCCATCCCTCAACTCAGTAAACACCATGCATGCTAATGTTGCAGAATCACTGCAGCACTGCCAGAAATGATGAAAACTAAGAGGTTCACTGGCACTGCTTCTCCTAACAAAATGACTGTTTTTCTTTCCCAATGACACAGACCAGAGATGCTCCACCTCTTAAACAGAAAAATATCCATCTCCTGCATGAAGTTAGCCTTAATGACAAAAAATGAAGGAAGGAAAGAGTCCAGTTAAGCCATACTTTTTGTGCAATGTCTCTAGAAGAGGCAGAATCGCATTTTATACTGGTATTGCACGGCTGGTGTGGTTTGAGCTCAAAGTGGCAGACCGTCTTGCTAGCTTCCTTCAAATATTTCTGTCCTACTGCTGTTATATAAGAGCTGGTGTCCCAGTTTGCTTGTGCAGCTCCCTGCCTTATGCACCATGATGCTCTGGAGCCTACGCCAAAGGTAATGCCCCTACAGCACGCTATATATTGAAGCAATAATAACAGTTAGTAGCACTAGTAATAGTTATTAGCTGCGACAGCTCGCTACAGTCGTCCTCAGAAGTAAATTGGCTGCTTTCCTGGGCGCACTTCGCTTGTGTCGAGCCTCGGGGCTGAGGCCAGTGCTTCATCTCCCTATTCCCCGGCACAGCGGTCAGTGCGGCCGCCCCCGAACAAGCTGCCCCGGGTTTGCTGCCGCTGCCGCTGCTGCAGCCGCGACGGGGCCGTGCGGGGCGGGGCGCGGCCCCCCCGCGATGCGCGCAAGGACAGCGGCCTCCGGGGCACGGCGGGGGGGCGCGGGCTGCAGCGGCCGCGGGCTGGAGAGCGCCGCAAGGATACGGCTCACGCACCCTCCGCACACGCACCGCGCTCCCGCCCCCTCCCCACCCCCGCACCTGCTTCTTCGCGGCGGGCAGGCGGGGCGGGGCGGCGTGTTGTGCTCGGTAACCAGGGAGCTGCGCTGGGCGCACCGAGGCGCGGAGCAGCGCGGTGCGGCGGGCGGAGGTAGGGCGCGGCGGCGCGGGGCTGGGGCGAGGGGTCCTTGGGGCTGCGGGTACTCGGTGGGGACCGCCGCCTCGGTGAGCTCAGGGTGAACCCGCGAGTCGCTGGACCTCGGCCGGGAAGGAGGGAGCCCCATGGGGCAGCCACTGCCGTCTTCCCATCAGCCGCCTCCTCCCCAACGCTGAACTATCTAGAGGTGAATCCGAAACTCGGTGCCGTGCTTTCGGAGTTTGTCCCTTTTCCATGGTGGGTCTGAGGTTTTGCCCTTTCTCAGAAGAGAACCCTTGCGGAGGACTATGGTGCTTCGCCTTCTGGAGCGAACATCCATGTGTGTTGCAGAGATGCCCGGGTTTATGCTCAGTCACACGCCGCAGGCCAAAACGTAGTTGATCAAGGGAGATGTAACTATTCATGTGCGCTCCCGTGAAGCCTGTTTTAGGCTGGATTACGTGCAGTGATGATGCAGAAAGGACAAGTGCACCACGACAGATGCATAGACCCCATATGTTCCCTGGTTTGTGTGATAACTCCCCAGAGGTAAGACCTGCTGAATACTCACAGGCAAGGTTGTTACTAGGATTTTCACAACCGTATTCATGCTGAGGAAAACTGCTTGTAAGGAATATTACTACCCTGCTACAAAAGACCAGATTTTCCAAAGTGATGAAGAAATACTTATGTAAATCATCTACAGGATGCTGAGGGAAACTCCAGTGCTCCTCACTGTGCGGGATTTACACCTATGTGGCTTGTAGGAAAATAGTATGTGGTGTTTCTGGCTGCTCGCCAGTACTTTTCAAGTGCTGAGCCTGTTGAACGACTCTTAACAGGCATGCACTTTCCTGTAGTAGCACTAGTGATGGACTGTGTGCTCTCTATGATCTCTGATAACTATTTCTGTGATTCCTGTGTATGCTTTAACGTTTAAACAGATCCCAAGCTATAAATGCTGATGAACTATGTTAAAATGTTGCCACTGGACAATAAAAGCAGGATGCTATGTCTTTTAGTTGGTAAACAGAAATTCTTTTTTGTTTGTTGTACTAACTGTTTGTTCTGTGCTGAATGACATAAAACCTCCCCTGACTTATGAGATACAGCGCTAAAATTTTGGAGTTACATTTTTTTTCTCATGGGAGACAGGCATTGTCATTTGGGATGATTGACATACTCCTTAGAGCGTGATGTTTTCCCCTGGAAAAGGAGCTCTCCAGAGTGAGCATGGTGCTGCATGATGGAATGATTAAATTCTCATATTTGCAAACCCTGCTAAATGTGAAAGTAGGAGTGATCCCTACACTTCCCTCCTGTTCTCTTAATTTCTGTTAATAGTGTCTACTTTGGCTTGTTTGTTTTATATTACCTTTGGAGATAATATATGTCAATGGTGATTCTGTGTTGCTGAGTATAAAATACCAGTGGATAGGTATTAATAACAAGAGACCCCTAATACATTTGAGGTTTGGGGTTTTTTTGTTTATTGGTTGATTGATTGTTTTTGTTTTTGTTTGGTTTTGTTGTTGTTTTTGTAATTTCATTCTGTTTTTACTCTGAGTTTGTCTGTAGTGATTTGGACTTCTGCACTTAATGCAGACACAAGAATCTCATAGTGACTGCACACCTCCATGCAGCATTACTTTCTTAAATAGGAGAGTCCTCCAGGATTTGGGGGATTTTTTGTGTACTTTGAAACCTTGGGAGCATCTTCCTGTAAACTTTACTAGAGCCATGTCGAGTTAGACAGCATGTCAGCAGCTACACTGGTCAGAGAAGGTAACATTTCAGTACCAGGTCAGGGAGAGCAGAAGTGCACAGGGGAGAGACAGTAACCCGTTACTATTTAAATGCATTTGGGGAGAGGGTAAAAGTTCCTGACCCTGAGGAGGATCTTGCTGGGTGAGGCACTGAACAAAGCATGAATCCCCAGAGAACTTTGAAGCTCAGCAACGAGTGAGTGCTGGGGGTCTACAGAGCCTCTCTGTATCAGGCCCCAAGAGGCATACATGTACATTCAACCTTCAGACACACACCACCTTGACCCATCTCAGTTATGCTTTGTTAAAAGAAAGTCAGTTGTAGCTTTGTGGTTTTTCGTTTTTTTTGTTTTGTTTTTTTTTTTTTTTGTTTTGTTTTGTTTTGTTTTTTTGTTTCTTTTTTAATCAAGTAGTGGCTGTAGTTACTGGAAAACTACATCTATCAAACATAAATATTTTTTTTCCATACTTACTTGTTACCATAGCTAGTGACAAAACTTTAGAGTTTTTATGTCTCTGTCTAGGTCACAGAACTCGTGTCTCCTTAGAGGTGCAGTGGTGTACCTCTGTAGCAACTGGACTTTTGCCTTTGTTTCACCCAAAGGCACAGGTATAACAGGGAAAACAGAGGTGTTTCTGTTTCTTCATTCATATGACAATTGTCTGGTCCTTGCTCACAAGTTGTACTTAAGCTACATTTCTTGCTTGGGAGATGTGTAAGAATACGAAAGCTTACTTGCTTATCTCAAACTTAGTTTGACCCACCCTTTCCTGAGATGTGTCAATGTTTTTTATTTGAGTGGTCTTTTTATTTATTTTTTTTTAATCCTACAGATGTACCTCTGCAAGTCTTCTGCTACAGGTCATATTATGCCACAGAAATACTAGATGCCATATCAGTATTAAAACAGAAAAATCAGAACAGTTCTTTTACCGTTAACCAGCTTACACATTAGATCTGGACTTCACTCTGTGCTATTTGCTCGTGTATTGTGACCTCTGATCTTAATCTTGGCCTGTCTTTGTCTGCGCAGATAGTAAGCTCTCTGAGTCAAGGATTACATCCTGTGTTTGTAAAAGGTAATGAGCTACTGATCCCAGTCTCCTGCTATTACCAACAGCTACACAACTATAATACATTGCTGCAGAACTTCAATAACAGGTTTACTAAGCTGCAGTATAAGATGCCTTTAATCTTTTTATCAGTAAGACTGAATGACCTTTCTTCGGAGGTATCTAACAATGGATGTTTTGCCAATTTTTCTAAAAAATAGGAAGTCTGTGCTTTTTATTTTCTCCTAGAATACTTTGCATTTTCTGTTCAAATGGCATTAAAACTTTGATGACAAGAATCACACCACTGGATTTTTGCTCATCCTCCCAAAAACCTAATAAAAGCTAGACAATAAAATGCTTGCTTGCTGAGATTCAAATACCTACATAGGTTGTGTACATGACTAGGATCCTACCAATAATTTTTAAATGCTAGAGTACAATTATATGTAAAACATAGAGGATTGTGTGCCTTATATGCCACAGATTTAAATGTCAGATGTGCAAATTACCCTGATCTTTCAAGTTATCAGTTGCTATTGCAAGACCTTCAAACTTCTGCAGAATGAAAAACTTTTGTTCAACTCCAAAATATGCTGAAGGACAACTAGATGAAGCAAAATAATCTGGAATTTCAGAAGGGAACGTCATTCTCTTCCTTCCCATACTCCCCAACAAAACCAAAGTTCAATACCTCCAGGTAGCTACTGTACATTAAGTCAGTGTGGGGTTGGATGTTTCAGTGTTCCTGTTTCAATACGTTCTTTGTCAAAAGTCATGATCTGTCTCTTATTCCAGCTTTTTCTATTAAAAAGCAATCCATGCAGTAGAGAAAGGAAGCACAGAGTGATAATATTTGGGTTCCACCTTGCAGAGCCAAAATTGCATTTTCCATGATCTTATGTGGTGCACTGTTATGTCCCATTCGACTTGGGAAAGTTCCAGTATCTGCTGACTTCTGCTGCATTGGGTTTAAGTAAACAACTACTGATTTGTAGTTCAACTATCAGAATACAAATACCAGCCTGGCTTTTGGAAGATCAGTGAGAAGATACTGCCTTTTCTCTGAGGATAGTATTAAGAATAATTTGGGGTCACTTTACCCCACTTCTTCATCCTAGCTCCTAATTTTAGTATATCCAGTAGGCATTAACTGCAGCTTGACAGATTTATTCAAGTAAGTTTACGGATGGATTCTTGATTCATAATCTACAAGTTATCAGTATTCTGGGATGCATTTTGTTGAGTTTTTCCACTTTTAACTGAATTTATTTCAGGTGGTGCTTTTGTTACGCCTTTGTCTATCAGAAATATCTTCAATTGAAAAATAAGTATAATACCAACTGAGGGAAATTAAGTTCCTCTTGATTTTATTTTCTACTTTCTTTTTACTTATCTGCCTAAGAACTATTTGCTTGCTGTCTTTATTCCTCAGAGGGTCTTTCAGCAAGCCTCTCTTCATCCTTGTAGACAGCACACACTATGGTAGTGCTCTTCACTTCTCATCCTTTGTTTCTCCCCTCTTACTTCTGAGTGATGGTTTTTACAATTATGTCTGGAGCAGTTTTATTCTATGCTGCATAGGTGTACAGCTACTAGACCTTGGACTTAAAGAAAACCCAGTCTGTTTCACAGTGCTTTTCAGCCTAATTGACTTCTGTACTGATTTCCCTTTTATTTTTTTAAGCATTATCTCTTTAGATAATCTCCTGACCTGCTTATGTGATCTGGGATATTCTTGTAATATTTTGGACTACATAAATCACTTCCTTAATCAGAGCTATTTTCTATGATTAACATTTTTTTTCCACTACTAACTCAAACCCAACCTAAAATAGCTGGTTCTGTGCCTGTTTGGTGTTTGAAAATGCAGTTATGACCTCTAGTAAATTCTGGTCCCTACCATTACATGAATCATTTATTCCTGACTGGCATGAGACTCACTGCTGTCTCATAGGACTGCATCCATTCCAGCAGTGCCCATTAATCTGACTGCAGAAACTGAACCTTTGGATCAAAGTGGACTTCTAGCACTACAACAGTAAACCATGCTCAAAAATTCTTTTCCTGGATTTTTTTTTTCATTTGGTCAGTTCTGTGCAAATGTTGTTTGCCAGGGACATCTACTTCTTTGTTAATACATAATGGCACCCCCTCACTTGACCTTTTTTCTGCTGTTCCTGAGATTCTGTTCAGTTCATGTGCTGTAGTTATTTTAGTTATTCCACTACATTTCTTATATCCATGCAACATTTGATTTGAAAATTACTTCTAGCTGCAGGAGTTCCATGAATTTATTACTCTGCTTATTGTCCTCTCAAATATCTTTTTTTGAAATGTCATTTATTGGAAATTAGTCTTTTCACTGCCTGTCACCATTTCTTGCTCTCATCAATATCTTTACTTATTATCTATATATCCTTGTTTGTCTGAAGTTTCTTTATCTATTGCTGCTGTAATGATAGTTTATAGAAGTCTAAAACTGTATTTTCAAACACAATCATACTTTTACACCAATAGCTTCTTATCCTGGCTGTTATGTGTGGCATCCATCCTAGTGTACTGGAAATCAAAGAATCACAGAATGGTTACAGTTGGAAAGGACCACTAGTGAGGTCATCTGGAATCTGCAAGTTGTGCCAACATGAAGTAGAGTCAGAGAATTGTTTACCCTTTTTTTGGTCACGTTTATCTTTAGCCATTCTTGTACATCTTATATGTTGTCTTCACCTAGCTGGTGTCTGTTTTTCTGAAGCCACACTGCTGACAGGTGTGTCTGTTTTCCTTGAAACTTTAGGAAATAAAAGATAAAATACAGTCTGGTTTTGCCAACGGTATTCTAGTTTTACCAATAAAAGAAAAATACAACTTTTTTTTAATTCAAAGTGCTCCTGAGCACGATGAGAAGAAGAGGATTACACAGGGGACCCAGAAAAGTTAACCCACAATAGATGTAATGTTTTTCTTATCTCTTCCATAGAACAGACATCCCACTTTTCTGATATTTGAAGCTAAATTGTTCTTGTATGAGAGAAGAAGTTCACGTTTCCTCTTTTCATCTAAAAACAGAGTACCAGGATATTAATATAAGAAAGAGGTGTTGGCACAATTTTATCCATTAAATTCACATAAGTGACAAATGTAAGAAAAGATTTTTCGAGTTTATATGCAAAACCATTCAATTTCACTCTCATGTACTAATTCCATCGATGTTCAGACCAAAAAATTTAATAATTTATAATGTTAAATAGTCACTTGTTGAATGCTAAAACAAGGAATCACTCATATAGTCCTTCAGGTTTATTTCAGGCTAAGATTTATGAGATTTAAGCCATGCACTTTTTAAAAACTTGTGTATTTTAAAAACATATCCATCTGAAGATCCATCTTTATGTCTGGCACTGAAATTGAAAATTCATTCCATTTATTAAGAATTAATTTGTGTAGCAACTATGCAATATTTAATTAAGATTCTAATGCATACAAATCTGAAAAAATTGTTGTCTTTCTCTAGGAAAAAAAATATTTTGTTGAAGTCTTTATCTGTAGAAGTAATGAAAAAATTCCCCTCTGCATTACATTGAATACTTGACTGGATTTTTTATTCTGTAGAGCTTTAGATTTTGGCTAAAGACATGTGGGAAGAGTGCATGAAGGCTTTTTCCATCTATTCTGTTGATGTTTTTTGGCGCTCTGAGCTGTGGTTTTCTGCCCGTGGAGGTGACTGCGCATGAAAATCTTTCCTTCCTACCTGTACTAATTTAGTGTGATCTTTAATAAGTTAATTCCCACTGCTTGCAAAGGAGCTTTTGAATGAGGATGTATATTTAGAAATGCACATTCTTCTTATGAAGCATATAATTTAATATCAGCTAAATAAATTATTAATTGCAAGTCTGCCATTTATCGCTGCACTGTGACTCAGCCTGCTGTATGAGTAGATTGAACATAGATCTTCATAACAATTTCTGAGACACTTTTAACTTGGACTTGGATCAGGATCTTCCACAGCTCCTCTAAATCTGCTCATGTACAGCTGTTCTACACCAGCTTCCTCATGGTGTGAGTGGACTGGTGTTCTGATATTGCTATTACTGTTAGCCAAAAACAATCAGACAAGGCATTTTTAATACCCCTTATCCCTGCCCAGATATTAGTCTAAAAGCTTGCTTTAAATGTTGCTGTACCTCGCTCACAGTGCTTGAAATATTAGCAGTGCCACTGCTGCAAAAACAAGGCTGCATTTAATCCACTGTGTTATAAATATTTCTGGTTTGGATGGGGTTAGACAAACTGATGTTTCATTTAAATATTGCAGAGGAAGCAAAGTTCACCATGCTGACATATGTGAGCACAAGCAACAGAAAACCTCCTGCTGCTGCACTTCCACCCAGTCAGGTGCTATTTGGTGTGTTGTTGCTGATACTCTGCAGTGATTTAGCAATACTGGGGGATCATCAGCCCCAGCCAATGTTGTTACTGAGAGGTGTGATGGTGACACGTTCTTGTGCCTAGCTATCACAAGGGTGAGGTTCCTACCTGCCAGGGTGTCTTTCCACACTTGGGAAATAGTGACTGATATGCACAGTCTCTGCATCATCAGAAGGGTGTGGAGGAAAGCCTGGAAGGTGGGAAGGGGTAGGGGAGAAGGAGGCCCCTGAAAGAGAGAGAAGATAGACGTGGGAAGAGAGTGGGGATATGAGCATCCAGGTGTCATGTAAAGTGCAGACATATGCAAGAATAGTAGCAATGTGTCTGAAGTAGGTATTAGTGCCACTGTGGCCATGGCACACAGGAGTACAGCCCAAGCATATAAGTAGACGTTGCAGTCTGTTTTGCACCTCGATCCATCAGAAGCATGCTTTCCTCAGCTGCATTCATTTAACACCAGTCTAGGTCTGTTGACCTGAGCAGCATTTACGTATCCAAAATACATGGTAAGCATGCAATAAAAACATCAGTAAGAGGGAAAGCAGGATGTTCTTTGCGTCAGGTATGGTTTGAAGAATCAGAAAAGGAAATGTTTAAATGTCATTTCCTTTGGCAGCCCTTACATGTTGACACAGCTCCTTTGGGATAGTTCATGGGGCCTAAAGCTGTGCTGCTTAAAGGCTTGTCTGCCTGATAATGGAATACTCTATTCTCTGGCAGACCTTGGGGCCAGGAAAAGAGGAAAAGTGCACAATACCAGTAAACCCACTCACATTTTTGATATTGATCAACTGCCTAGCCCCTTGAATTTGGAATGGACCCAGTGTGTGTGGTATGAATCAAATAATTCTTGGTGTCTATCCACTCAGTTATTTCTTATTAGGGAAATCGGTGCATACATACGCAACATGTACTTGTTCCTCAGAAGCTGTTATTGATAAGTTCTCTGAAGACTCGAATGAGATTGTTTTAGACCAGATTTATAGCCACACAGATTTTATTATGGTTACAAAAGGTTACGTACTTGTAGCAGTTCTAGTTCCCAGCTTTTGATGTTAAATGACCCAAAATATAGCATCATCACTCCCTAGAAAAATTAATGTAAGTACAATTTTATTTAATAATGAAGTGTATGAACCTCAGTATTTCAATCAGACCACCTTTTCCAGTGGAGTTAGGGATTATCCTGATCAATGAGTTTCTGTTACATGAACCTTCCTAGCGTGGTGAAATAGAATGAGAGTTGTACATTTTTGGATTTTACAAGTGGTTTCATTTTTCCTCTTTTATGCCTAATATTATTTATGGTAAGAAGTATTACACTATTACTTTCAGTAAGTATAACGTTATTGTTATTTCTAAAACAACATCAGTAAATATCCTTTGGAAAGCATTGATGTCTGGTGCATTGCCAATTGTGTTTAATGATTTGCTTTTGCAGCTTCATTCTACTTGATGATTGCCAAGCAAGCTTTCAGCATTAATTACGTCTCTGACTGGGGTGTAAAGGATGGGTGGAACATACCACTCTACCTGTTAAGATAGCACTCAAGACTCAGACATTTTAGTTTTGCAGAGCTGGGAAAAGTTTTCTCTAAACCTTGATACTATTTTTTCAGGTGCTGAGGTTTGCCAGTGCTTTGCCACAGCCCTGTGAGGGCCAGCACTGGACTGGAGGCACTTGACAGCCTCTGGGATGCTGTGCCATGGCTGAGAGTTGAACGCTAAAAGAAAGCAGCCCAAGATCCTTATCTCACGGAGCTCCACATCTTGGAGGGAGACTTCGGTCAGGGGGACTGGACTCGCAGCAAGGAGATCATGGCTTCCTCCCGACTAGTAGCAAGATCTAGAGACATTGCCAATGTCATGCAACGGCTTCAGGGTAAGTGACTGACTTGGGCTGGTGATCTCATGAATCCCCTTATAAATGGAGCTTCATAGTTTTTACTATACTCTACAGGCAGAACAATATTTCCAAAGTTTAGTAATTTCTCCTAACTAATATAGTGGAAAGTATTCCTAGTATATCTAGAAGTCTCTGATTGTAAGAGTCCTTTGGTATAGCATTAGCAGCAGTGTTTAAAAGCATTTGGTATTACGAATGTGGCACCATGGGACAGGACACTGAGTTGAAGATATTGAGACTTTGGTTCTGTTGTACCTGATTGTGCATTGTTTTTCTCATAGAAAAGAGAATAGAAATTATAGCTAACATTTTCTCAACTTTGAAGTGGTAGATCTTTCATACTGATAAAATAATATTTATTAGTTTAGCAGTACTTGCTGTCTCCTAATGAGAACAGCACTTTATTATATTGTTAATCATTGAAGGTCAATGAGCTTATTATTAGTGCTCAAGTTGAGGACCTTTTAGGTAACATATCACAAGTTGTCTTTGCAATATTCATTGAATATTCATTATGTTTTTATGTTCTTATAACATTATTAAGTAAATGTATTGTCTTTTTTAAAGTTTACATACCTACCTACTGCTGCTAAAAGAATTGCATTCAAAATGGTTTTTTTTGAAATCATGATATTGACTAGAAACAAATTGTCAGTGCTGCTGTTGGTTTCACTCCCATTAACTTTTGAACTTCATCAGAAATCCATGACCATTTACTTTTACAAAACCACCTTCCACTGACTTCCACAAAAGCTTACATGCACAGAACCCTTGCTACCCCCTTCTGTGTCCTCTAAATTTGGAAGCTTTATCTGCTCCTGGCTTTTCCTTCCATTTATTGTTTTTCAGGTCACGATATCTGAACTCAGCTTCCCAGCCACCAGCTACAACTAGCATGGATAATTTCCATGTAGCCTCACTGGATAAATGGAAACATAAATAAATATTAAGGGTCTGTCCTATTTAGACCTTTTACAGCACTTCATGAATTCCAAAATGCTGCTTCTTAATTTTCCTCAGCTTTTTCTACATTTACTATATTTTTCCATGCTATTTCTATTTCTGTCTGCTAATTCTTAGGCCATAATCTTGGACAACGGTTTCGTGCTCGGAGAATCTGTGTCTTAAATATTAGAATAAGACACTCCAGGTAGGTTTGAATGAAAGAGTGTAAGGACACAGTGAAGCAGCCACCTCACAAAACAGACAGGTGTCTCAGTACACTGTGTGTATACACCACAGTATGCTATATATTTGTAAGAAGTCATGTTCTTATTAAGTATTCTAGGAAAAAAAAAATTGACGCGGCAAATGTAATGATCATGAAACTGTGAGACCTTCTGAGACATATGAAGAAGTGCATAAGAGAAATGGCAGAGGTGCTCAAAGGTTATGGAGATATATATCAAAGGAAAGGGATCAGGGAGCTGAGCTGTATTCAGGAAGGATTATTCAGGCTGGTACTCTGCAGCAGTGTATAACTAGGATGCTACAGGAGGCATTTACAGAGTGCGGGGACTATTAATTATCTGACTGTTATTTACTAAATTTCTAAACATCTGCAAAGCTGACAAAACAGCTGTTCTGTTTATTAACACTTTGGGGTTTTACACATTTTCTTTTTTGCATTTTTATGTATTTTGCTCTGTTGAAATCTGATACATAACTCAGTCTGCTGTATTTTTTTTGTTTGATTTTGTTCTGTGTGTTTTTTCTGGAAATTAAGCAAAATAATTAAGTCAACTCTGAAATGAAGGTATTTTAGAAGAAAATATATGAATTAAATGGAAATTTTGGATCACATGTTAATTTGAAGCCATACCTGTAACTGCATTCTTTGCTTCTCAGATGAAATCAGCTCAGCTTGTTATTGATGGGATCTGAGTTCTGCTGCAGAAGCACTACTTGAATAAATTACCTGTGCCAATACTGGAGTGCTTGGAGCCTAAGTCTTTTTTTAGTCTGTAGTTCTGCATTATGGATGAGCAGGCAATCTGCACTGCGACTACCTTAGCCCTTGTTTAAGGTTGCTCTACCTTTTAGAAATTATAGTCAGCTGAAATAGGAGTAGATGGGACATAGTAACACTGAGATATTTCTTGGCATGTTTGCATGGGATCCCAGAATCAGTGCAGTTGGAGCTGGGAGCATAGCTCAAGGTGAGAGTGGAATTGATGGTTCTCAAGGTGTAACAGGAATGACAATGTTTTGAGGGATCCTCAGGCAGCTCTGAGCAGCAGCTGTGCTTTACAACACCTATTTTTGTACCTGGCTGTAAGCTGAGCAGGAGAGTTCTTGTGTGATACTGTTAGACAGTGCTGCAAGATTTCAGTGCTGGAAATTCATCAGCATTGAGAGAGAGAAGTAAAGCCAACTCTGTTCCCTCCTCCACAGTGTTGTCTCATATTTTCCTCGTGGGTTTCCAGTCAGTGTTTGTCATGGGAAAGTGTAGGAAATAACAGAAAAATGCCACTCTTCATTGGGATTCAACACCAGTTTTGAAATCTCTGCAGTACATACTCTAAGTGAATGCACTTATATCTACTCTCCTAAAATCTGTCAGAGAGCCACAAAGTTGATTCTGGCATTGGTTGGGTTTTGTTGTTTTTGGTTTTTTGTGTTTGGTTTTTTTTATTTTATTTTTTAATTTTTTTTTAAAATATAAATGTTTCCAGCGACTTTTACCTGGAATACACTCTGTACATGTACAGAATTTTTGAATAACACTGCTTATCACTGGCTCAGAAATCCACTTGGGTCAACCAACAGTAAAGATGCACAGTGTGCTGGGCTGTGGGTTTGTATGCAAGTGTATATAGAACCTGTCTTATCCCATGGTGCCCAGGCAAAGACTTGTTGCAGTATAGCTCTCTCTGCTTAGAAGAATGGAGGATCTACTTCTTTAGTCTAGGCAAGGGAGGGCACTGGAGAGAGGTGGGCACTGAAGTCCAGATTTATGATCTCTAACTTAATAATTGCTATGATCCTAATAAAAATTAAGACATAGGTGTATTCATTATAGCTCATTCTGCACTCTAGAGAGAGACAGGTCTCTTCAGAAGGAGTGTGATCCTTTGTAATTTGAATTTTAATTATTAAGGGTATGTTTTTGAAGCAAAAACATCTTTTCCTTTATATTTTAGTTCTAGGAACTTTATGACATATATAATAGGCAAAGGTTGCAGAAAAGAGTAGCCTTACTACTTTCAAGGGAGAGTGGGGAGGTGGCTCTGATGAAAGGTTAATCATAATTGGGAGGGTAAGTGTAAATCCACAGAAGTCATAGGTGCCCTTGTTCTCACTCTTTTCCTAGAGACATACCCTTCACTGCATGTAGTGTCTTTCCACCAGCTCCTGCTTGCTGCTTAGTCTTCCCTCAGCACTTGCTGGATGGTGCTGCCCTGCTCAGTGCTCAAGGCTGCCAGGTCTCTCCTGCCTGGATCAGGCAAGTCGGGCTTTAAGGGATTGAAAGTGTGTTGTGACTACTTCAGGAGCTAATGAAACCCAAGACAGACATTTCAGAAGGGTGTAAATGATTTTCTTAAAGTCTCCATCTTGCCTCATTGCTGCAGAGAGACACAGGAGAATACAGAGATGACACCTGATTTTTTTTTCATTGCAGAATTTAAGTGTGAGGAACCCAACCTCATGCTACTACAGAATGAATTGATGACATCCTTCCCTGTAATTGTCTTTGCATGATTTAATCCTTGATAGTACAGTTCTAGGTTTTGTACAGTACCTTATGCTTCCTAGTTTACTTGTTCATGTTATAAAAGCACTCATAAAACCCAAGCAGAACTGGTGTACATCACCAATATGAGTTATATTCCTAGGACTGTCTTTCGAATTACTCTGGGAATTAAGGCGAGTTGGCACAAAAGCACGACTCCTTAGACTACGGGAAGTTCAAGTTTCACTAGCGTTATAACTATACATTAAAGAGTCTTAATGTATTTCTAATAGCTACAAATATCCAAGCAAGGACTGCTGGAAGACAGTCTAGTAAATCTCTTATGTGTTGGCAATCTCTGCCATGATGAAATTCAGTCTTTTCCATTAGTATGCACTGTTACAGACAAACTGCAGTCAAGATAATTTTATTATGGAGAAAAAAAATAAAGAAAAAGGAAGAAGTTAAAAAGGAAAGCAAGCACCTCATTCATCAGGACCTTGTGGCTCCTGTATAGTGACTTGCTTTTACTGGTTTGTAGGATGATGTTGAACTGTCCCTATAGCATACTATTACTGCAGGCCTTTCTTATTCCCACTTTTCTCTTCCTCTATCTTTTTTCCCTTACAATTTCTCATTTAGAAGTCTGTGGTGAGTGGTGATTTTTCTGACTGTCATTGTGTTCATCATTGAGTCATCATTTAGTCAAGCAGGATGTTTTTTTCCTTCTCTATAGTGGTTCAGAAATATTCTGTCTGTGCTACAGTCTAAACATTTATGCCACCCCTTATGTTCTGTGGTATAACTGATGTTTTGAGACTGTTACCTATTTTAACCCTATTCAGTCAAACCAGTTCTAGGATGTACAAAGTGCCTCAATTTGAACAATATAATGTTACAAGGTGATCACTTTGTTGTCTTAAAAACCCAGATCCAAATTGTATGGAAGCATAAAAAATTTCTTCTCAATCTTCCGTTTGGATCTGGGTTGCACCACTGTTCTTATTAGGCTCTTAAATTCACCTTAGACTGTGGGTATCTTGGTTTTTTTGTAAGCTCACTGTAGAGACACTTCATCATATAGCAGAAGCTATGGTAGGAAAAGCAAGCATGAAGCATGCATGAAGACCCACTTTGCTGGAAAGGAGACATAATTCTGGTAATGTTCTTAATGCTCCAGAAAAGCTTCAAGACAGGCAGATCAAATTATCCTCAAGTCCAGTCCTTATTTTATGGAAAGTTGTCTACAACTGAGTATCATTTATAATTTTCATGTCTTCCTTACATTAGCACTATTCACATAATGTTGTGGGTTGGGTTTTCTTCAGGATAGTCCTTCCTTCCTTCCTACCCTGCCTCCCCTTCCCCTTAAGTTTTGGCTCTTTTTGTCCTTCCTTGTACATCCTAGTAGTTCTTTTCCATACAAGTAGCCATTAACTAAACAGTACTTTTTTGTTTGTTTGTTTTTTGTTTTATTTAGCTGTTGGGCACTTTGTTACTATGTACTTTCAGTGGTGTTTTGTTTGTTTTCTCTCTAATTCAACAGTGACAAGAGCCACAGTTTAACATTAAGCTAAGCTGATTTAACAGATATGTGCTGCTAAAAGATACCTTTCTTCACTTTATGCATGTTCCAAACTTTCTTTCCACTGGTACTCTTCCTCCTCTTACGTTAGACCTGAACCATTTGAGACTTGGTTTGTAGAGGCCAGATGAGCTCCTGGAAAAATTGTAGGGTCTTCCCTTTCTATGCCATTTATCATTTTATTGACTGCAAAACCAAAGTGCAAGATGATGTTTGTAAATATGAGCAAAACTGAAAAGGTGTGCTTGTTCAAGGAGGACATGCTGCACATCCTGCACAGTTGAGTTGCACCCCCATATTACAAACAGTGCTCCAGTCAAGGTTTCCTTCTATGCAGTTTCTGTATATATTGCTTCCATGTAGCCCTGTTGCTGTGTTTTCTTTTGTTTTACTATGTAAAGTGTCCCAGTTTGATTCCTGCATCTTTTTTGGATTTAAAAGGTTCTTGAATTGCAGAAGACACCAGTGTGATTTATTAGTCTCTTCGGTGAGCAAATCTTGTAACTAAGGCAATTCATTACTCATTGGCAGTGCATTAAGGGAAAGTAGACACTTCTAACTCTATTGACTGGTATCCAAAAACACAGCCCCATACTAGCCAATGTGAAGAAAATTACCTCCATCCCAACTGAAACCAGCACAAGGCGATATGATGTGAATGCCAAGTAAATCTAAATTACAAATTTGGAATCTGAATAACACTACAGCCCACAACTTACTTAACAAGAGGAATGATGTGGGAAAATTTAAGTTAATACTATTTCAGAACAAAATATTGAAATATAGGGTTAATGTGTGAAGGTTAAGACAGATGGAAAAAATCTCTATCATAGCTGAAAAAATCATTAAAGGGTAAAAACAGAGATCAGAGAGATCAAGTATTTTTATTTATTACAACAAAAACATGTGAAAAGTTTGTTCTGCCCCTGGGGGATATTCAATTTAGACATTAGTTAACATTTGATAAGGAAAGATGCTAAGGCAAGCTGTAAAATCACCATTTTTAGACATATTTCATTTTAGTTTATGCGTATGCAAACAATTCCAGTGAGAATCCACTTCAGATTTCTTCTGATCCATGTATCTGATGGTAATAATCTGATGTATTGGTGACAAAGATAAGTTCTGAGCTGCGGGTAGGTATTGCAAAAACAGGGGGGAAAGGATAAAATCAAAACATTTCACTAGTAGAAGTGACTAAAGTATGAAGTGAATTTACATATCATATTTTATTAGAATGTTTCCCCTATAGTTAGACTGTTTTGACATATAGAGTAATAAGTATCTCAGTGGAAAGCACCACATGCTAGGGTTTTTTCTTTCTTTTTTGACTGCAGTTAGCTTTCACTTTCTATTCTTTTCAATTAGAACACAGTCCTGGGGCAGTATGTGCAATGCAGACTGTATTTTAGTGAGGCATGGCCCTATTTTTTGATTTTTAGAGGATTTTTTTGGGTTACAAATTCCGTGATGTAAAATGCTTTTTAAAAGAACTTTTCAAAGTTAGTATTGCCATCTCATTGCATACACTTTTTCTACTGCTTTTTATCACAAATTTAACAATATAAATCAACATATTCTGGTCACTTTTTGGTTTTGCTTGCACTTTTGGTGATCACAGTACAGCTTCCATAGGTTGGATAAATAACCTGTGCTCCTCTTTCCACTTCGTTTTTGGTCAACCAGGATATAAAACACTGAAGATCTCACAGATGCTTTATAAATGACAAACATATATTTGCCTTTGAGTTGCTATTTAAGAAAAAAATCAACATATTTATCCAGTTTTCATCTGGGATAAAGTATATGTTTAGAGCAGAAAATGGTTTACATGGTAGTGTCTCACACATAGATTGCTTTCGTTTGGTTCTGGAGGAACACAGCTCAAAACCTGAAATTCTTGTCTTATGCTATTCTTAAAAAACTGATAGTATATGTTACACAAAATGTAGGAGGCTAAATGCAAGAGTAAAATCTTCCTTGTGTAATTTTATAGTCAGTGGTTAGCATTTCTGCATCTTAAATACAGTGGATATCCAAAATGTGTCAGGCAAGTTGTGTTTTACATGAACCCATCTTCAGCAGCTCCATGCTGCTCAGTATGATTTGACAAGCTCATATGTAGGCATCCACACTGCAGCTGTTTAATATTGGTTGTGACAAAGTGCTCTCTGAGCCTCAAAAGAGATTTGAGTTAAGACTGTCTTAAAATAACATCTGCCATATTTGTAACTGATGTGAAAATGGTGATATTTTGAGGAGCCAAAATAGGAACAATTATGTGTCAATTCTGAGGGTTTAGTGAAGATAAAGATTTTGAGAAGGAAAATATTGTAGTGGTGAGTATTTTTGAGAGCACCCCCTCTATTCTGATAGGCTGTTAGACAGTTATTTTAGTAATAGCTTTGGGTTGAAAGTATTAGGAAACAGAATATATTCAAAATATTATGATGTCAGGTTTTTCAATGCAGGTTAGACAATTCATCAGTTGTCTGTGACATCTATTTTATTTCCTGTTTCTATTATAGTATGCTACAGGCTTCAAAAATTAAACTTTATCTCCTCAGAGCTGTGCTGTGGCACCTTCCTACTATACATTTTGTTGTATTAATAAATTTTAGCATGGCTTATTGTCATCATCATAAATAACCCTCCCTTTTGTAATGCTGCATCTGTTGTTTTTTAACACTAGAAGAACTGAAAATTACAGGAGGGCATGCCTCTTGTCCCTCTTACTATAACCATTAAAATAGTTTTATAGAGGAACTATTGCTGATCATGCTTGTATACTGAGATAGAGAATTCTGTAGAGACTCCTGTGAAAAAGTTCTACTTTTTTTACAGTTTTTTCATTATCATGTTTTGCCTGTTTGTAGAAATCAGAAGCTTCACCAATTTTCATTTATCAGGATTCTAATATAATTCAAAAAATATAATTGCAGGTAGATAAAACACACAAATAAATAGCACCTAGCAATTATTATCAATTTATTCCACATACTTTTTTTGTATAACGCCATTTCTATTTTGCACTTTAGACTTCATTTTCTTAAAAATATCCTCATTTCTGTCAGAAAGCTTCTCCTTGTGAGTCATATCACTGAATTCTAATTTTAGGCTCACACTGAGGGTTTTTAGTTGGTAGTTCTATGTATCCAAGTGAATTGTCTATTACTGAGTGCAAGAAAACAGACTGTATATTCTGTCTTTCATCCAAGATGAGAAAGAGCTCTATGAGGGAAGTTTCAACAAATTACTAAGAATCCAATAGTATATTTAAAATAAAAAAAAAAAAAAAAAAAAAGAAAAGAAAGCCAAAACCACTGTTATAGTTTGAGCTGGCAAAATGCCAACTGCCTGGTATCCAGTCAAAAAGTCCACTCCCAGAGCAGGAGAGTGAGGGAAAACAGCAGAAATGAGGCTTTAAGACACAGTGAGGTTTTTATATTTATACAGAGAAGAGGAGAGCTTAACACAGAATATGAAATAGCACATAGTGACAGAAAACAACAGGCTCACTGAGGTCGCCCCAGCTAACAGGTGAAACTCCAAACCAACCAAACCTCCTCCCCAAAGGAAACCTCCCAGCAAGAGGGAAAGAGGAATTAACAGGAATGTGCTCACGTCCCCGGCTAAACAGACGTGCCGACCGGCAGGAGGGCCTGTTATCAGCAGTCAGGGAGTGGGAACCGTCCTGGTCAGAAGCATGGACCAAAAAGAGGGCGAGACTCCTCCCACCTTGCTTGTTATACTCCCTGACACTTCCTGATGATGTCAGATGATATGAAATACCTCTTTGGCTGCTTAAGTCAGATGACACCTGTCCCCTCTAATCTGTGTCACAACCTTTGAGGTCTGCTAAAAACTGAGGCCTAAATGGGGACCTATGCTGACTAAAGCCAAAACTACTACAACCACCAAAAAAACCCTCTCTGGCTCTTTGGCTCTCATTTGATGGTAGACTAAATCAGGGGTGCTTCAGTATAAAGTTCTTTTCAGAAGGGGTGTAAAGAAAATAGGGCTAACTGTAAAAGCTAGCCTCCATCCTGTACATTGAATCAGGTCCTGGTTATTTTAGGTTCTCAACGATTATTTTAATTCAATATCAGAACTGTTAGGTAACTAGCAGAAAAACAGATCAATGTTTCAGAATAAGTAGCCTCCAGGTACACATGGAAGGATGAGTAGTGCTGAGTTGCTACATGATGAGAACACTTTATCAACTCCAGCTCAGCCCCAGCACAGCTTGCCTGGTGGCCCAGACCTCATACCTCAACCTGCTCTCCCTTCTTTCTCTGGTTTATCTGTTTTTCATATTTTCCCTTGAGGAGTCATTGTTGTTAACATCACGAAATGTTTTTCAGAGCTTCACTACATGAAACATATTGAAATGTAATTTGTGAAGCTTCTTTTCACAGTAATTTCGCTAGATTTTATGTAATTACTTTTCAGTACTTGTTATGTAGTCTTTAGTACTTTTACGGGGATTATGCCCTCATTGATGTACATTGGTTTAAGTGACTACGGAGAATGTATGTAATCTCTTTATAACACTGTCAGGCTTGTGGCACAAACCTGAAAAACCTGTGAACCTCCAAGGTGGAGACTGTTGTATTCACCCAGATAAGAGACACATCTGGAACATTTAATACCATCCTGTATCCACATAGCCATTGCTGCAGAACAAGAGTTAAAATTTAGTTTATCCAAATCAAAGAATTTCATTTTAGCTATGCCTGTATAATTCCCAGGGAAAAATCATCATCCCTTTACAGAGATGTTGAAGGCCTGTACAAACGTGGTTGACCATTTCCATGGTTGCTGAACCTCACTCATCCAGGCCAGCTCATGTATCTTGTCATAACTGCATAGGCTGTTATGCCTCCCACCAGCTTGCTTGGAAGTTACCATTGGCATACCTGGATAGGCACAGCTTCTTCACTCTACAGTGTGGATTTCTGTAAGTCTTTACTTAAGGTCCTATTGCGAGAAAGCCACTCACTTCCTTGTGAATGCAGCAGCTGTTCTGTAAAGGCTTTATCTTAAGCTCATTAAAACAAAGGAAAAATCTTCTTTCCATAAGGTGAACGGAATGAACTACAACAGCAGTGGTATGTGAAGAGTATTACTGTTAGCTTTCCGGTCTTGGAGGGAAAAAAACCCCTTTACATGCAACATCACAGTATTCAAGATGATTTGAGGCCAATCCAGTGTAGCAAAGCAAAGTATACAGTGCCTTTTAGATTAAAAAAAAAAAAAAAAAAAAAAAAAGGCCTGTTTAGGAATGGAGCATGTAGTCCTCAGACTTCTCTGTAGAAATTGTGGTTACTTGTAGTAAATTCACTTTCTTCTCCCCAGTAAATGAAAGTAAATTATTATTACAATTGAGCTTGTACGAAGACCCATCTCTCAATTCTGTTTGTTTTGGCCAGGGTTTCTGTTTTATTGTCTCATTTGCCTTGACATCCCTAGGCTTTTCTAGGTACAGCTAGAAAAGTTCCCAGTTCTGAGACTGCAAATTGGTACTTGCTTAGTAGACAGTTGCTGGTACAGCCCAATTTTCTCTTTTACTTGACTCCTGTTAATAACAACTGCAAAATCCCCATATGTTTAGGTCCACTGGGTACTCCAGAGTCACCATGTGTGTTTTTTTAGGAGAGAATTGAGAATCAGCATCACCAGTTACCACAGTTACGAACTACTAAGCCAGTCTCTGTACCAGCCCAGTAATTCTCTGCTGGTAGCTGGATTGGCTACATACTTGAGTGCTGTTTTGCAGCCTGGACATTTCTCTTCCATTCACTCACAGGTAAATCTGATGTGCCTTGTTATGGTGAGAACAAGAAATACCTTTTAATGGAAGTCACAAGGTTGTACTCCTGGCCAAACGAGAAGAGAGGTTTGGGAATTGACCCTTCACTCAAATTTGTAGCCCAGCTGGCCTTTTTCCCTCAGTGGAGTGCATTGTCACAGAAGGTCAGACCATGGTGGGGTGGGGTGAGGTAATATTTAAAGCAGACAAAATTCAAGTTTGTGGTCAGGAGAGACAGAGGTGAGGGTATCCAATGATCAATCACAAATCAGTGAAAAAAACAAATGTGATAAAGCCACTGTGTTATCAGAGATCTCTGGACATAAAGATTTGTTAGCAGATGTGACCTGCAGTAATAAAGCATGGATGATCATACTCTGGTTTGAGACTGATTAGACAGGACATAAGTCTAATTAGTCTGCATTTATGGCTGCTTTGCATTACTGCATTTGGGCATTGCAGGAAGAAGATTTGAAAAGGCATTTGGGCACCTGGAGATAGATATTGCCATAAAAAGGCATATTGTGCATTTTTTAAATACTTCTTTACATTCCTCAGTTCAACTTCAAAGACTTAATTACTTTATTATCTAATCCATAAACATAAAAATGAAGTGGATTAAAAGTCTTCAATGGCATTAGCATTGAGATGTTATAAATTTATTATTTGTAAATGTATTTAGTACCTCAAACATAGTTAATATTTCTAAACCTAAACTCTTATTTATCAGCAGTTGTGAGCTAAAGTCAGTGGGCTATCCTGGAGCTACTAATTTTGTTCTTCAGTGCCATGTCCACTAAATAAAAGTGAAGGCATGACGACAAGATTGTTTTCTAAAATACATATCCATCCTACAAAAAAACCCCAACCCTGTAGCTATTTTAAAAGAATAGATTGCTGCTTTTTCATTCAAATGAAATATTTTTGAATAAAAAGCCTTGAATCTTTCTGTGAAGCTTCTGTTTTCTACTTCCCACTTCCCAAACAGTTTATTTTGTTGTGGGTATTTTGGTTGGTTGGTTTTGTTTTCTTGTCCTGTGACTGATCTCAGGAGTAAAAAATCTGCTGCTTCTGCATTGCAATGTATCGTAGAAAGGAATTTAGTTGTATAACCTGCTTTCTTGGTCTTTCTTTCCAGAATGGCCTTTTGTTTGGTCACTTTGGTGAGCTTGCATGCAGCCTCATTGCATAATTCTGCTTCTTTCATAATCCTGAGCCTGCCTTTTCATTTGTGTTGTTACTAAGAAAACTGGAGGTGTTACCAGCTGCCAGAAGTGATTTGAATAAATAAAAGGATTCATGAACAGTTAATTGTTGTGTTTACATCTGGTTTCTAAGAGACTAATAGTACATGCTAACTGTCTCTGTGTGTTTGTATTTGAGATCTTGGGCACATTTAAGTCCTGTATTCCCTGGGGACACTTCTGTCTAAACAAAAATAATTACACTTTGTATTTATATCTATCAATAAGAAGTCATCAGGTTTAAGTAGTAAATTACATCTATTTATGAATGAGGATAAATAATAGTATGCCTTTGTGGAAGTTCTTAGATAGTGAAGGTGGTCTTGATTGAGGGTTTTTTGTTGGTTTTTTGGTTTTTTGGTTTGGTTTGCTGTTTTGGCTGAGCTTTAGAAAGAGGTTTGCAAATATGTAATGAAGTACCACGTCCTGACCTGTGAGGGAGGTAAGGATAGTTTGTATCACTTTCCAGATTGGAACGTAGAGAAAGTTCTCGTTCTCACCAACTGCTATGGAAGTGTAAAATGCAACATGTCCTTTACTGCAGTTAGGAAAAATCAATCAGTTCCTAAACTACTGGGCTGGTTAAGTACTAATTTGGTTCTAAGAGTCATGTTCACGTCTATCTACCATTAAAAATCAGGTCTACATGTACCTACTGGTAGTTATTAATAGTTATTTCTGTTTATTATTAATAGCTGGTTGTTTCTATTGAAAGGCCAAAATAGTGGTAACTGTGTTATCAGGAATAGAAGATACTTTGAAATTTCACTGAAAAAATTGTGACTTAACACATTCATCAGCATCTTTAAGGAGTCACACTGTAAGATTCACCATTATATTTTCTTCAAGTTTTCTACCCTATTATATGTTAGTAACCAAACTTGAGTAGTTTATAAGCCATAATAGTTTTTTTAATAAATAAATATTCTTGGCATAGTTAAAATGCCAAACCTCATAGCTGCAAATATACAGCTATTTAAGACAAAAGCCATGATAATACAATGAGTGTTCTCCAACTGAAATGCTAATTGCCAGCAGATTTGTATTTTGAATAAGACCAAATCTTGAATTTATGTTCATTGACATAGCCAATTACCATAACATTAGTGCCAGTGGTTAATGTGTTCAGGTTATTCTCACAAGCTTATGATGAAGCTGAAAAATATCAAGCTGAATTATAGTAATGTCACAGTTAATGCAAAAGATGTATATATATATACAGACAAACAAAAGTTTGTAAGGAAGGAGAAGATTGGTCTTGATTGATCAAAATTCTAGACACTTAGCTACTTCCTGTTGCCAAAGGAGAAAGTTTAAAGCACAGAAATCAGACCTGAGTGAAAGATTAAATGGCATTAAAGAGAGAAATCCCATTTCTAAAAAAAAAATTCAAAAAAAATCAATCAATTAATCAATCTTGTAATGCTGTCCTTGCACCTTCCAGAAAGATAAACTTGTAATTAAAAGTTAGGTAGAAAGCTTTGAATAATTTTCTTTCAAGGAAACAGAACAAACTAACACATGGGAATACACATAGAAGTGAAAGAAAAAGGGAAATGAAAGTGAAAGGAACCCCTGTAGGCTTATGATAGGTAAAAATGTTGAAAAAAAAATGCTGAGAAAAGAGGGTTGGATATTGAGAACAGCAATAACACTGCCCTGAGAAACAAAAGTGGAGAGAAGCTGTTTTACTTCTCTGAGCATAAAAATTACCATGGCAAGAGTTTTAACAGTGTTATTGTTTGTGAACTGTCTCAGTCTCAATCAACATCTAAGAGCACATTTGCCCTGAAGTTTGGTTTTATTCTAGTAGTTTGTTGTGGAGGTGCTGTACAATATATGCTAGCAAAAGTCATATCCACATTGCTCTGAGGATCTACCTCAGGGAGTAATCAAACCTAGATTTCTGACTATGGCCTTGGTATTCTATTTTAAAATCTTTACATGTAAAAAAGAGATGTCTTTTATCTGAATCAGGAATTGTAGTTCAGAATACCATCAAAATGTCTATACCATCATTACTTGCTTGCTTCCTATCAGGATTTGACTGTTTGCTAATTACGAGGTGACAGGTACATGCTGAGCTGTGCTTCCCTATCCTGCGGCATTCTCTTGCACTTGCTCTGGCAACACCAAGAACTGTTTAATAGGCTGGTATAAAGAACTACCTCCATTTCTTCTCTCTTCCTCTTAAATGGGCCTTGTTTTCTAGGTGATTACTTCAGTTTCCAAATAATTTAAAGCCCTGAATCTGTGTAATTAGACTATTTTCTTACTAGTCAGTTGTTACCTTCTGGTTTTCTCTAGCTTCTTTTGACATCTTACTTGGATTTCTTTACGCTTGAAAAATTTCCAATTTAATTACATCTTTTACTAATAATTAACTCAGATGAGAGCAAGTTATTTTAACATTATCTGTATTTCAACATTTTTCATCTTTTTGCTGTAAAGCCAGAAAGAATTAAAAGGTTTTTAATAGCTTATTTGCATGTAATTCAGAATGTGCAGTGGTTATTGGTTCAGATTATTTATAGGCACAATCTTCTGGATTTATATGCACTGTCTGGCAAAAAAAACATTTATATCTGAGATGCTGAGAAATAAAGATACAACTTAGTAGCTTGTCACTGAAAGCCATATGCTGCATTTACATGACCTCTTTCCCTCTGTCTCAGATCAGTGCTACAGGATGCTGATCATCTGTTCTCCAGGAATCTTTTTTTTTTTCCTGTGGCTGGACAGACTTGGTGGCTGATTGCCAGCAATGCTGGACATAAGGTGCTTTGGCAGATTTACTCTTTTAAAACTGTGCTTTATTTGCAGGGGAAATTTTCTCCTTTCCCACACACAGAAAAAGCAAAACCAAAGCAAAAAAATCCTTCAGAATGAAACAGAGATAAACCTAGTGTTCAAAAGTCACTATGACAAATTAATCTTAAGCTTAATATTTTGAAGTTCACTATGTCTCTGTAATCACAGTGAGGACTGACTGTAACCAGTAAAGACAAAATCAGATTAGGTTACTTGGTAGCAATATAATGTATAATCTAATTTCTCTAATTTCCCTTTTCCCACCCATTTTAGCATCCAAATTAAGATAATGTATACATCTGAACTTTTCTGTAAAGGAGAATCAAATACAGGTTGAAAAGACAGTCTATATATTGCCATAAGCCTCTTACTTGCTCTAAAGAAAACATGTAGACCTTGAAGGCAATGTATTGTCCTTGAGGAAGGAGGAAGAGCCTAGATAGGCTGAGACAGATGTTTTTGGAGAACCTAGCATAAGATGCATCAGATAAGACTGGAGACCAAACTGAAAGAATTCATAATTGTGAAGCCACGAGACTGTGATCCTCTTGTTTAATCACCTACATAGTTTCAGAATTCAGTCATGAGTGATTCTGTGTCTGATGTGACCACATAAAAGTGAGAAGTGGAGTGGAAAAAGGCACGGGGAATCTCTTCTCCATTTACAATTATCAGGTTGATTAACTTTACACTGTAGTTTATGTTTGTGAAAAAGGGAACACCTGAGGACATAAAAGAGGAAGTTGTCCAGATAAGTAAGTTCCTTCTACCTCTTCTGATAAGTAGTTTGCATTTTGCAAGTCAAAATTACATAACATAGTAAATTTAAGGAAATAGCTGTAGTTTTTCTGTTCAGAGCACCTCTCAACATGGGACTCACTGGAGTCCAGATTTAATGAAGTCATACTGAGGAGAAGGGGTTTGAAAGTATGACTTCATGTTTTGGAGCTCAGTGTTTTAGGGGCTGCGTGTACTGCTGATGGCAGGAGTTTGTATGGTGGGAATCAGGAGGAGATCACCTGTTTACCCTCTGCTAATCAGGTTTCAGAGCATCTTGAATGTTTTTGTACTGGGTTTTTGGTGTTTGGGTTTTTTTGTTTTGTTTTGTTTTTGTTTTGTTTTTTTTTTTGTTTTTGTTTTTTTGTTTGTTTTTTTTTTTTTAAATATAAATACTGTGTGCCTTATTTCAACAAGTCTTGGGCTCCTGGTGGCAACTTTCAGACCTTCAGTTTGGATTTAACATCTTTGGCAGTGCAAAGTTGGATATTCGGTCTAACAAATTCATTTGTAAAACTATACAAACATAAAATAAAAACATATAAATAGAAATGCAATAAAAACAAATACAAACATAATAAAGCAACAGACACAGATATTTCGGGTTCTGTTGATCACATTATTGTCTAAACGAAAAATTTTTACTGCATCCCAAACATAAAATAGCAGTACTTAATGGAGTGCATAAGTCATTATCTAACTGGCAAAGCCTGAACACAGCAAAAGTAGAAGTGCTGTGATATGATGTTCAAAGCATTAGAACTAAGTGAAACATCCTGTTATTCCTTTTTAGAAAGTAAAGCTCTACTGGCAAGAAACAGAAATGTATTCATACCAAGTTCATAGAAGTTTATTGTAATTGTATGATCCCCTTTACCGTGTTATTTAAGTTTCTCTAAAATTTTAAGGCATTTATCTTTACAACATCTCTGCTTGGAAAGCAAACCACCTTTTCTTGCCTTTGTGGAGTAAAGACATTCAAGACCTGCTTCAAGTATATCAAATACAGGAGATGCAGGCAATACCTAAGCACCTGTATCTGCAGATTTCCGTGGTTTTCTGTAATTATCATGTAATAAATATGACTTATAAATAAACAGGGTAAACACATTTCTGTAGTCACCCTGCATCTCTCTCATCTAGTAATGTGCAGTGGCATTTCATTAAAAAACAAACAAACAAACAAACAAAACTAAAAAAAAAAAGAACCAAACAAAAATACTGGGAAGTGACACACCATAAAGAACCTAAGAGGCTTGTAAGAGATTGTAAACACTTAACTGTGGAAAAGGCACCGACCCTTCTCCTGCTTTAAATAAGGGTTTTAACTGAGGTCATAGTTGGCCTTTCCAGTCCCTGTGGTACTCCACCCATACATTGTTTTCATGAAGAGCTTGAAATCATGACAAAAACATCAGAAGGAAATAGCGCTTGTGTTGAATTTATGTTTAGATTTTTGTTTGTTTTCTTGAAAGGAGTTTGTTCTTTAGATGTTTATTTTTAGTGCTTATGAAACCAAAAGACATCGAACGCTGGATGGAACAAGGAAAGTTGTGAGCAAATACAGTATTGGTGAAAACTTGCCAACCAGTATAACTCAGTTGCCTTTATCCTAAGCACCACCAATTCTGCATATTAACTTCTTTTAAAACAGAACTATCATGTTGGGAGATTTTTGAGTGGGTGTGTGGTCTTTCTACAGTAGATCATAAATTATTGTCTTCTGTGACCTAAGGCTGGTGTAATTGTGCCTCTCTCCCCCTGTTGAAAAATATGGAATTCTCTCTTGTTTGAGAACTGCTGGGTTCATTGACTGTGGTGGAATTTCTGTGGACAGTATTTACCTTCAAAGAACTGTCAGAATCTTAACTGAACTGTGGACTCTGCTTATACAGGCTTGTGTTTCTCTGATCTGAAAATGTCTTCATCAAATTATTTGTGCTATCAACTATGCAATTAGAAGCTGTAGATGAAAAAATAAGTTTTCACTCAATATAATCTGAATTTGGAAACTGTATGTAAACTCACCAAATGACTTTGGAGATGTAGTAGAACACACTGTCTTTCAAGAAATTTATTGAACTGATTATTGGTATAGTTGCCTCATATTTGTGAGCTTTAGGGAAAGGTAATTTCAAAAGGGTTTTTCAAAGCTGAGAATCTCAACTGCTTCATACTGTGTGATGAATCAGCCATTTGAGATAGGTATAGCAGTCTGAAAACAAAACAAAGCAAGTGAAATAAACTATATGAAAGATGAGATTTTCATAAATGGCAGTGTAGGAACCATTGTCAATTCAAAACATTTATGGAGAGCCATGTTTTTTGGGGTTTTATTTGAAATATCAAAGTACCAAGAAAATTATTTTGGTAGCTGCATGGCACATTCATTAGAAAGCACAATAAACTGTAGACAAAATGCAAAAGGGAAGGTTGAGTTTGCATAGGTGCATAGATAGATCAAGCATGGATGTATGTGTTTTCTGGGGGGGAAGAAAGAATGTCTTCAGTATTTTATGATGGTGTGAAGATAAGCAGGATAGTGTAGAATAAATTAAAAATATCTATACTATACCCACATGACTGGAGTTAAATATCTCTTCTAAGAAGCTTTGTTGTTCTAAGAAGCCATGAGGAACTAGTATGCTGTCTTCATTTTACTGCAACTTGAACATTATAGAACTTCCTTCAAAGAACTTTGCTTTCTCCCCCTTAAAAGCTTTGAAAATGCTGAAAGTGCAGATTGTACACTTCCTTAACAATTTTGGAGTATAGTTACCTTTTCCACCTCTGACCTCATTTGTGCTTCAGTGTAGCTTATTTTAGTGCAGTAGTTTCCTTGCCATAGTTCCTCAAACTCTTAAGCAGCAGCTATTTATAAGGCTGACCATTTGACGTGCATAGCCCTGCCAAATCAGCTGTGATGGTGAGCTACTGGTCTGCCCTGAAATAGAAAGACTGGCTTAGTCTTCAGGATACTTCCCTTAACTTTACCTTTGGAGTTCATGTGTTGGTCATCCAGCTGGTGAGAAGACCAATGCACACTGTTTATCTAGCAAAATCCAGCACACAGTTTATCCAGAAAAGTATAAATCTAAATATCACTGCTTCTTTTGGTTTGTTTGTCGTTTGCTTCTTTTAATAAGATATGCATTAGTAAAAATAATGGCTGGCATCTGGCAGCACTTTCACCAACACTCTGGCCACATGTCTCTGTGTGTGGATGTCTCTCTGCTAGGGGCCTCTCCAAGGGACAACTGTTGAGGTTGTTCTACAAATGTCTGACACCTCCTAGTCTTGGCCAACGTGAGAATTTAGGAGATGCTCTTTCAGGCCACTTATAAGGTCTCTAAAGTTTTTCTGGAGGATGGAATGGATGAGTGGCTTGACAACTGCTACAAAGTTCTGGAGGTGGGTCATCTGCAGGAGAATCCTACCACCTGAACCAAGTCATAGATGATTATTTAATAGTTACTTAAGCTCAGAATTTATTAATTCTGATCCTACATAGTATCCAAAGAAGGTTTGTTCTAAGTAGTAACACCATAATAACAGGTGAGACTTTCACTTCGATGAGTAGTATTCTTCACTGTGAATTAGCTATGAATGGTAGTGTTTCTGCAAATTTATGTTTAAAAAAATTGTAAGTATCAGCAAACTATTTAATTCAAAACATCAGAACAAGGTAATTTATGTAATTTATGGTCCCAATTCTGTACACTTCAATTGTACAGTGCTGCTTTTTGGTAACACTTTTCTAGTGTTCTGGGTTTTTTGGACTTGTTACTGAATAATTTATGTTTCTTTAGATTTTCTTTATAATACTGTTCAGCACAGTTTGTGGTTTGTTCTGGCAATTTGAAAACTTGGTTATTTCCACTAGGAAGCAAACTCTTATTAATTAATCCAAATGTTTAATTAAAATTATTAAATCAAGTTTACTTTTTTAAATTATGTTTTAAAATTTTTAATTCTTTTCAGTAGATTTTGAATGGAAAAATTTTTCATATGAAGCAATATTTAAGTTTGCCTATTTCCCATATGCTTCTTCTACATTATTGGGGGGCACATCTTTGTACATCAACATCCAGAAATCTGTGCAAGAAAATACTTGTATTAGTAAAGGACGGAATTCAAAGTATTATTTACACCAGGACAGAAGAGGATATTGTGGTTGAAAATCTTGGTTCACCTACGCCTACATTGAGTTATAGGTGAAGGATGCTTGTGACTTGTATGTTCAGTGACACAACCCCTGCCAAGCAAGCCATAAAGAGATATATCTGAATCACAATAATGGTAATGATAATTGAAAGTCCTTCTCAGAGAGGCCCTGGAACAAGATTGGTGGACAAATTCTTACTGTATGAAAAAGCAGTGACAGAGCAGATACAAGAAATACAGTTAAGATGTATGTACTTGGTTGCAATGAGAAGGATCAAAAGTGGGACCCCAGAATTGTGGTCAGGAATTAAGGACATGTGGAGATACCTTGCCACTGTGGAAATGTAAAATTTATAGCAAATTTCTGAGCTGCATGGGGAAATCAGAAAGGGAGTGTGCACAACAAAACCTGGCCCTAAAGAAAATGCAGGTCAAGCTGGAGAAACCTCAGGTGGGGTAAGTGGGTGCAGGGACGAGATTTCAGTTGGTAAGAGCAATCAGTAAGGAAAAAGAGTATCATTTCACCCAAGTGGCAAATTGAACATCTAGGAACGGCTAGTGGGATGACTCAAATGGCGTTTGGGAAAGCCCTCTGTTCAGGCTCACACCCCAGCCATTGGCTTACAAGGCTCCCAGTGCTCCCAGTTCTCTTTTGGTGGTGGAATCTGACTGCTGAGGTAGAGCCTGGAAAAGGTTGATTACACAAAGAGCCATTATACATTTATCTGTTTTGGTTTTCTTCTTTGTGCAGGAAACCGTGTTTTCAAATGGATATTTAAGGTGCCTTTTTTCTTTTTTTTCTTCTTTTCCAAATAATGAAATTTTGTTTGTCTGTTAAGTATTGTTAGTACTGAAATGGTCACTAAAATAGTTATATCTTTTGCAAATTAACATGTGCATGTGCACACTTATATTGATTGTACATTCATCTATACATGCATGAATACGTGCATGTAAGCTGAAGGGTATTACCCAGGAGCAGTGGCAGAGACACTGTCGTATGTTATTATTCTTCTCTAAAATGCTGTTTGCTGTGGGGGATGAAGAGGAGCTGTAATCAATTGTTTTGTAGGCAGACATGCAACTCTAATAATCATATATTTAAATGGGGGATAATTTCAAGGTTATTTAGCCTAGATGCAATACTTTTGACTTGTATATGCCTCGCTGTTGATTTTCTAAAGGCTATATTTTAACTTGGATCCCTAGAGTGATATCTGTATTTTCATACCTAATTAAAAGTAGCCTCATTTTCAGAAGAGCACCTTCAGCCCCATTTGACATTACTGAGATTCCTTTGCTTCTCTAACAGTAAAACAAGAAGGTAGATGCAATGTCCCATCATACACTCCACACTGGCATTAAAATACTGAAGCTTTTTAATATCCTCTGCCTCTCAGATTGTCTTCATGCAGTATTATATTGATTCATTAGAAAGGCAGACCAGTTTTGACCTTGATATGATGTGACAGCATGTAAGGAGTCTGCTATTTTTTACTCTCAAAACTACTAGAACCCATTATTTTACATTCCCTGTTTTGGTGTGAAATCATAAGTAGTTTTAATTGCTGCAGCAATTGTCTATCTGTTTGTTTATTCTTTTGCTGGTTTTTGTAAGAGCATACACCCAAAATCTGTGGATGTCATCCAACTTGGCTGAGACTTAGCACCAGACAGATAATTTTCCACATTCAGTTGTTCATGTTTCCCAGTTTATCTATTCAGAATTAATTTTTTTAACACATTTTTAAATTGTGAAGCTCTACTGTGTTCTGGCCCAGGGAAATAACAGATATCCAGAAGTTTTGAATTAGATTTTTAAAAAATATGTAAAGCCAAACATAGCAACTTTTTCCTTGCCCAAGTCTGTTGCATCTAAGGAAGAACTCTGAATGTTTACAAGCATTAGCAAAACTTCTTTTTAAAATTTACTTTGAAGGCTCCATTTGTAATGATGTAGACATTGTGGTTTGTTTTTTGTTTGTTTGTTGTTTTTTTTTAAATGTTGTGTTATTTATTTATTACCTGGATTTTAGCATCCTTTAAAACACAATTTAAAATATAGAAAATAAAGCTGTAATTTGTGCTACTACTGGCAAGCAAGTGTTAATCCATTTGTGTGTTTGCACTTTACCATCCCCATTTTCTGTTTGTTTTTCCAATGTCTGATTGCTTTATGCTTATCTAACTCAAGAACTTATATAAGGATGGAAATAACCTCAGTCAGGATAAGTCAGCATTGTTCCATCTCACTTGAGTAGGGCACTCAGGAGCTGGCCTGTATCATTATGCACATGCAGGTAATGATATCAGCCCCTGTGTTAAAGATCTAGGCAAAGCCTTCAAGCAAGCACTGTGTGTTTTGTCTGTGTCCATATGGCACCTACCAAATGTTTGTGTTGCTAGGGCATAATGCTAACAAGCTTCCTAAAAATACAAATATGAATTGGAAATGTGCGTTTTCTATAGACACTCCACTAAGCTAAACATAGTGTATTAAGGCCGCTGCTAAAGAGCATAATACAGTAGGTTGATGTCCTAGAAATGACTGGGGCTTTTGCATGCAGGATTATCTTGCAGTGTGCATCAGTCAGTAATGACACCTGTCTGGGCCTGCACTCTGGAAAGGTCTCCACAAAGCACTCAGGGGCAGTTACAGAATTAAACACTTCCTTGCTGATCTCCTCAGTCAGGCTGCTCTCCCTGTCCCTACCCTTCCCCTGTCACTGTCAATATACCTCACTCTGTGGTGCTGGGGACAGGAAATAATAAAGTGACGTTACCTGATTAACTTCTGATTTTGCACTCCATGCAGAGCACTTCCTTGCAGATCTGCTGGTATAGAAAGCCTAACTTAATGATTCTGAAAAGGTTTATATTCCCTGAAGCATGTATCCCATGGTCTCATCATCTTTGTTATACATGTCCATGTAAAAATTGGCATGCTCCCTTCATACAAGCATGAAATCCATAGACATTGATATTTTCATGTATTTATTTTTTTAATATGTGAGGTATTCAAAACACACTTGAATTTACACATAGCTCTCTAAGTCTAGAAAACCTAAATCTACAGTATGTGTTTTTGATAGATGCCTCTTTTTCTTATATGTGGATATAGTTGAAAATCCCCAATTTGTTTATTTCTCTGCAGATTGATTGCTTACATTTCTTAAACCTAAGGGAGATCACTTGTCTAAAAACCAGAATTAGATTCACATGAAACCAGATTATGGACCTCAAACATTTCCCATTGCATAAATAATGGAATGTGTAAACATATAGCAGGAATGCAACAATAAATGGTAGAGTTTTAGAGGAGCAAAGTTTTAAAGAACATTATGCTGTGTACAGTGCTTTTTCTTAGTCTCTGGTGTTCTTTATCTGGGACGCATATGGGTTATAACGAGAAAAATCTTGAGAGCAGTTGCATGAATATTTCATTTACTGCCTTCAGAACCTCACAGGTAGTTTAGTTTTATCAAAATACTTTGAGGATAAGGGGTCCAGTAGCACAACATTTATTTTCACTTATTTCACTGATAGAATACCTAGGGTTGTAAGGGACCTACAAGGATCATCAAAGTTCAACTTCTTTGGGCACAGGACAGCCCAAAGAATCACATTGTGTGCCCGAGAGTTGTTCAAATGCTTCTTATTCTGTCAGGCTTTGTGCTGTGACCGCTTCCCTGGGGAGCCTGTTCTGGTGCCCAACCACCCTCTGGGTGAATTACCTATTCCTAATATCTAACTTAAGCCTGCCTTGGCACAACAGGCCTTTCCTCAGGTCCTGCAACTGGCTTCCAAAGAAGAGATCAGTGCCTGCCCCTCCTCTTCCCCTCACAAAGAAGTTGTAGACTGCCATGATGTCACCCTTCAGTCTACCTTCCACTGGGCTGAACAAGCCAAATGCCCTCAGTCACTCCTCATATGGCTTCTCCTACAGACCCTTCACCATCCTGGCAACCCTCCTTTGGATGCTGCCTAATAGCTTGGTATCTTTCTTATATTGTGGTGCCCAAAACTGCACACAATATTCAAGGTGAGCAGAGCAGGAAAATCCCCTCCCTGGACTGACTGGCCATGCTTTGCCTGATGCCCCCCAGGACACAGTTGGCTTTCTTGGCTGCCAGGGCACTGCTGACTCATATTCAACTTGCCATCAACCAGGAGACCCTCACCCATGTCCCTTTCTGTGGTGCTGCTCTTCAGCCTCTCGTTTCTGAGTCTGTACCTACATCCAGGGTTGCCCCATCCCAGATGCAGAATCCAGCACTTTCCTTTATTAAACTTCATAGAACTGGTTATTCCCTAGCCCTTTTATTTGTCAGGGTCTCACTGCAGGACCTCTCTGCCTTTGAGGGTGTCAACAGCTCCTCCCAAGTTAGTATCAACATCAAACTCAGCATATATTCAAGTCCTGCATCCAAGTAATTTAGGAAGACATTGAAGAGAACTGGGCCTAAGAAGTTTCAAAGCATTGAAAAAATTATAATGAAAGATGGAATTACAATTGCAGCAAGGACTAGTGCACTGTGACAGGTGTTCAGCTAAGGGCCTTCATATTTGTGTTATGTTTTATTAACTCCAGAATGTCTAGGGTCTCTACCATCAACATGTACTTAAAAGACTACGTTCAGACTTTGATTACAGGGTAGCCAGATCTCATAATATTTGATGCTTCTTGTATTCAATTATTAGCAAAATACTAAAATAAACCACTAATTCATCTTCTGCCTTCATGGATGATGAGGAAGGATTAAAAATTAGGTGACTTGGGGGTATGGGTCCAGAATATAAAGATGTCAATATAGGTTTTTTTTAAAAATCACCATTTGGGGAAATTGTTACTTATATTGTATCCTGATATCTCAGTTAATCCTGAGAATGTAACTGGCTCTGGTGTGGACCTCGCAGGGGAGAAATAAAAAAAATACTTTTCTCATTCAGTCTGCCTTGAACGTGAACCTTTCTGTGGAAGCTGCCATTTGAGCTGATTATCAGATAGTCAAGTTCCATTGCAATTCTGGCTTCGGACTGATTTATTCTCCTCTAACCTCATGATGAATAATAAACCATGGAAATTGGTACTAAGATACATTTTCTGAAATGGGTCACTCATGTGATGCTTTTACTCCAACTTCTTGAATAATTGCCTTAATTATTTTTGTACTAATTGTGTTAATTCTTTAATAGAAGTTACCTACAAAAGTACTGATGCGGTAGTTTGATTTTACACTGTAAAGGTGACAGAGTTGTCCTCCATTTGCTGAGAGCCTAAAGGGCCCACTCCTTTCTCTTAACTATAATGACAGGTGGTGTACAGGGTATCTGCAGATGTTTGCCTTCAGAATCACTCTTTAATATTCTTCTCCTCAGTGTAAAAACTAAACAGTAAGTTTGGACTAGTCTAGAGCAGTAATGAGAAACTGAATTTTTCACAGCATTTCACTATTGAATTATTTCCAGACAGGACACAAGCTGTACCCACTGAAGTTAATAAATGCTTCTTAGACTTGCATAAGGGACTTTAAATCTTAAATGTCTTTCAGGATAATTTCTGAAGCGTAATTTCTTTGCCAAAACAATTAGAAAATACTGTGGTATTCAGCTATCAGTTTTTGAGGCATAGATCAAGATACTAGGTTGTAGCACATAACCATTTCTTGTATCTCTGCTTTGACTTTCCTGGTATGAAGTATTATCAGTAGTCAAACATCTATGCCAAGAATACAAAAGCAAAGTGAGCTGAAAACACATTAGACAGTTTATTGTAATGCTGTGAAAGTTACGTCCCATTAAGGAGCTGAATGAAGCACTGGAGCTCTGTATGCTGTGGCAGACATGTTTGGGCTTGTTTGTTGACCAGACAGCATTTAGTTTTTCTGCTGTGTCACAGATAATCAGTATTGCTTTCCCAGACTAGAGGAATAATTTAAAATTAAGAGGTGCAATCTTTAAATGCAGACATTGTCATCATGAGAAAATCGTATCCAGTTTGATGCAGGAAGAGTTTGTATAAGCATGATGAGAAACACAGCATTGAACTGGTGAGAAGGTACTCAGGTCTTGCAGTTAATTCACTGCTAGACCTCCCCTGAGGAGGCTGACCGTGTTTGATCCCTCTTGGGGCCAGCTCCCACCTTCTCCCAGTGCCCAGCACTTTTGCCAGTTCTGTTGCCAAGTCCAGCCACTCACACAATACACTGCTTGCTTTCTCTGTGCTGTGCTCCCTGGATGCCATGCTCAGGGTACTGCTAAAAATTCATTGCTTCTAGGAGGATTTACTAGAGGTCACTTAAAGAAATTACTTATCTGTGTGCTTTGTCTGAAGTATGGTTTCCTTTCATGAGTGAAGGGTCTCTTTTGCCAGCTAGAAATCACAAAGGTTATAAGAAAGTAAGTAGCAAAGTTTAGAACTGGGAGAAATTCACTCAGCCGTATATTTCTTTGTTAATGGATTTTTTTTCTTGGGATATAGTTTTGTGCCGCACAGTAATGTCTAAATGCTATAATAATGTCTTGTTTATCTTGGCAAAAATAATAGTTACATTGAAATTAGGAAAACTTAATACCTGAACTGTTGATAATACCACATAATATGAATTAGCACAAGCAATTTTTTTCCCCGACATTTTCCTGACATCCATGACATGTAGGTATTTAGGTATTTATTGGTTCAAAATGGCCTCAGGCCTCTTCTTCAGTCAAGATGCACAAAGCAGAATGGATATCTGACTTCCTAGGGCTATGCAGACCTTGCTTTTTTCCTGAAACAAACCAATTTGTTATCTTCAGTAAAGATGATTGGTAGGCCAGGTATACATTCTTAACGTGACCAGAAGAGAAGCTGAACAAATTCCTTTTTTTGTTTTTTTGGTTTTGGTTGTTTTTTTTAATAAGTGTTAACAGAGAAATGCCAGCTATTTCTCCCATTCTTGTAATAAGTACAGTAAGAAGCAAATGTTGTTCCTGTATTACAAGGTTGTGCTTAAATTGAGTTTTATCAGTTGGTGCAGCCTGGTAGAAAATACCTATCAGTGTTGTAAATTAAGGTCACTTGTTGTGTTCATCAGCCAACACCACAGTTGCATCTCAGTTACAGCATATGTTGATGCACTCTATTTCTTAACAGGGAATGAATTTCAGTTCTTGCACTGTCCTTCCTGTTCCCGTTACATCCTTCTGCACCAGCAGTGTGCACAATGCTTCCTTAACACCTCTTGAGAAAGTTGTGCATTTAATAGGAGTGCAGTTGGCATACATAAAATAAAGGCAACATGTTTCTGGACAGGAACAAGGTCACCACTGTGCTTCTGCCTTTGCCTGTGCCAGAGCCCTGAAAACCCAAGCTGGAGCTGCTGCTTCCCCTGTGGAGTCAGGATAGCAGCTACTACTGCAGGAACAGAAGGGACATGAATCTTTGGAAGCCACAGTTACTGCTCTGCCTTCGTACAGGGTCTGTACTTCAGGTTGTGATGGCAGCTTTGCTATAAAGTATCTTACCTGTTAAGATACTTCACCTAAAATTCCAGATCTTGGTGCATTTTGAAAAGCAAATCTATAATAAGTAATGTTTGGGGGTGATGATTTTTGATGAACTGAAGTTAAAACTTTTCACCAAGTTCATCTTCATTATCATGATACTCTCTACAGCACAGTCCTCACATTTTGCAGTTTGATATTTGCTTACCTTTAGACAAACCTAACAAGGACTCTTAGGAGTCCTAAAGGGCCTCAGGAGTTTTGTTTACTGATTCTGAAATTCAGATACTTCACATCTATGTGGGTTCTTATGATAATTTTGTTTTGCTATTTCAGGAATACATTAGAAGCATCCTAGGGAGGATCAAAAGGGAAAAGACTGATTAAAGAACAGTAAACTTTAAATCTGTGTGGCCTGTTTTTCCATTCATTTAGAGTGACTTTACAATGTAGACCCCAATAAGCTCATCTCACTGTGATTTTCATTGTGCTCTAATTTACTCTCACGCAGCCCTAATGGTTTCAGTGGAATGGCTCAGTGTGAAATCACTATCAGGAGCTTTTAAGTTTTCTGGAAAGTAGCCTCAGGTGTGTCATGAAATAATGACACAGAAAAGGAAGAGATATATGTCAAATGTAATGAATAAAACAACAGTTGTGCCAAACAAGTCTAATATATAGGGTAGATTTACAACTTTTTTTCTTTTTCATATTATCATAACAAAAAACAAAACAAAAGGAAGAAACATACCCTACATACAATGAAAAGAACCACACTAACAACAAACCAAGATACTACTTTCTCAATAATTGCTTTGATGAAGTTTTACTCAGTCTTTTTTACCTTATGTTTCAGTAATATGTATAAATTTTAGGGAAGACATTATGCTGCTGTCACTACTATTTAATCCTTAAATTTAAAAGTAAATTATGAAGTTTGCTATAGCATACATGTAGAAATTACTGTCAGTGAATTTATCCACCTTTTATTTTGACTTTATGAAATGATTCTGGCTATTTCATGGAAGACACATACTTCTCACAAGGCACTGCATCTTTGTGGTTCAGTAACAATATTTTTCATGCTAAATGAGTGCAATCAAGTATGATATTACACACTAATAGGTTGTTTCTGTTGTGTCTACTGCATACAAAGTTAAGCTTAAAAAGACAACAAGAAAGTTGGGTGCCTGAAGTAATGTTTTTAACTAAGTTGAACATATCCTGAACTGTATCCTGGGCTGTATCAAAAGAAACATGGCCAGTAGCTTGAGGGACATGATTCTCTCCCTCTATGCTGCCCTCATTAGGCCTCACCTGGAGTGCTGCAGCTCTCAGGCCCCTGAAATAAGAAAGACATGGACCTATTGGAGTGAGTCTGAAGGAGGGCAACCAAGTTGATTAGAGGTCTGGAGCACCTCTCCTGTGAAGACAAGGTGAGAGACTTGGGACTGTTCAGTCTGGAGAGAAGAAAACTAAGGGAGACCTTACAGCACCTCCCAGTACTTAAAAGCAGGGTTACAGGAGATCTGTAGAGGGACTGTTTACAAGGGCATTTAGTGACAGGGTGAGGGGCAATGGCTTTAAGATGAAGGAGGGTAGATTTAGATGAGATATTAGGAAGCAATTCTTTACTGTGAGAGTGGTGATCCACTGGCACAGGTTGCCCAGAGAGGCTATGGACTTGCCATCCCTGAAGATTTTCAAGGTCAGGCTGGATGGGGCTCTGAGCAACCTGGTCAGAGTGGAAAATGCCCCTGCCCATGGCAGGAGAAGTTGGAATGAGATGATCTGTGAGGTCCACTCCAACCCAAGCCATTCTTTGATTCTGTGATTCTGGGGACTTGGCCATCCAAACTAGAAGTTAATTGAGTGATGTCTTGTATCTTCCCTGATCCTTACCCTTTCCTAAGGAATACAAACTTGGGATACTAGGGAGTTAATGCAGACAGGTTGTCATCCCCTTAAGAGCTGTGGTCATCTCCTATGAGCTGTGATACGTGCTTACATCTGTTGTATTTGAGGACCACCTGGTCCACTAGATGAAACATATCCAATGGGTTTCTGTAACACTTTTCCTGTGAAGGTAAAAGTGAAAGAGTTTGAGTTTGTAATTCAGCTCACACTTAGAGGGCCCACAGGAAATTTGTGAAGAAATTTTTGCTGAACAATGAACATTCATGGGCTCTACTATTTTTTGTCCTACATATACACAGAAATCCTGCATCATATAGATATTCTACCTACCCTATTGTCTCATAGTTCATGAGGTTATTGTTTCTGTGCTTCTGTATACAAACAGCATGTTGTGCCCATTTGAACATGTATGGATGTTATCATACCAACTGATAGTGCCTTCCAAACCTGTTGTGAAGTAAGATGACATGCAGGTACCCCAGAAATGAGAGGCAGTGGAATTTCAGGGAATTTTATTCCAAAAGTCAAGAACACTAGGCGTACCAAGAAAAGCTTCTAGCAGTGCTACTAAAAGCACTGCCTCAGAAAGACACATCTCCTGTTCCCTTCAAGGCTTCTTATTTTCTCTGGCCTCCCCTCCAGGCTCTCCCTGGCCCCAGTGGCCTGTAGCCTGTGTGAGTTCATGTCTTCTCATACCAGAGAGAGATACTGTAACTCTCCTCTGGAACGCACTAGAAGAAAACATCCAAAGTATCTTTGAAAGAGGTCCTGTTTAGGCAGAAAAACTTCCAAACAGAAACAAGTCCTAAACTCCTCCTTAAAAATCTTCTGAAAGAGTATCTACACTTACACCTGTATTTAGCTGCCTAGTCGTTGCCATTGATAGCAATCAGCATGTACTTGCACTGCTTGAGTATTATAAAGATGTTGGGGAAAAAACAAACAAACAAACAAAAAACCAAGCACAAACTACATCAGCATTGATTTACTGATTTGACTTTTTGCATTAGATCCTTGTTTTATGGGGATCTACTTTCATACTGTTCCAGCAGAATAAAATAGATTTAGAGACTTGACGGTGTGTTAGGGTTTTTCTTTCTTTGAAGAGCAGTGCTGTAAGTTCCATGTTACTCTTCCTTCCCATTCTGCAGAGGAGTTGCAGCAGGGCAACTGCAATAAATACAGACAGAGCCATATAAAAGGCATATTCAGCTTGGAGAGCTTCTCCTGAAGCTCATTATCTGGTGTATGGTATGAATGAGCTGAACTAAGGGATGGTTTTGGTACTTGAAATGTATTCATATTGTATTTTTCCCGTTGAGTATAAATTGGATTAAGACAAAGGGTTTTTTTCTGGCAATTTGTGACAAATCAAAATGCATGCACCTTACAGGTGCTGCTTGAGACCAATGTTCTTGTTACTTCCTTAACTACTAGCAGTGGAGTGTCAAGGTCTTGGAATGTTTGCCAGGTTTGTCTGTTCCAGGACAGGAGATCGAGCACTGGTGATCCTGACAGTGGGAAATATTATTAGGATTATTTTGGAGCCTTACTTTAGATGAAAATTAGATGGACCTGAGACATTCAATACTTCTGAGATTCAGTAAAATAGCATTTTCAGCAGAAAAATTCTGAATGTGTATAATTGTGACTACTCCACTTGTTAGTATGAACAAGTGAACAATCTCATAAATTCTTTCTGTTGTTCACATGTATGCCACTATGGGGTGAATAAGCTTCTTAAAGGAGCATGCTTATATGTGTTTTCCCAGTTATTGCGCAGCTGCTGGTTCTACTGAAGGAACTTCTCTGGGTTTTGCATTAGTTGTTTGCAAAGTGGGATTTTCATTATCTCCTTGTGAGAAGGATGTGTTCCATAGGTAGATATGAAAATTCAGGTTGGAATGAGGTCTGTTTTTAAACTTTCAGCTTGGTCAGTTGGAGCCAGCTCAGAGCAGATTGCTCAGGACTTTTTATCTCCATGGACAGAAACCACAGAGCCTCACTGGGTGACCTGATCCACTGGCCTACAGTCCTCTGAGTGAAACAATATCTCTTGTTACAGCTTCTGCCCACAGTCTCTTATCCTCCCACCATGCTGCTGAAGAAAGCAGCTCCATCTTCTTACTGGCCTTTCTGTAGCTGCCAGGAGACTGCTGGAAAGTCCTCCTGAAGCCATGTCTGCCCCAGGCTGAAGCAGACACCATCCCTCAGCTTTTTCTTACATGGCAAGTGATGTAAGACATGGATTCTATGTGTGTAAACTCCCCAGCTTGAGATATTCAAGTTGCATGTTGCTGTGTGTATGCTAGTGCCTTAATAATAAAATTTTTAATAATAGCTCCAAATTGAGTTCTGGCACTACCATTGGAAAGAAATCTTGCTCCTTAAGTGGAATGGGATTTCCCTTCACTGTGTTTCAGGTTCCCTGGAGATAGTCAGCAGTCATTTACTTTATAAAAGCTGTGATGAAACCTTGAAGAATTTTTCTGATTAAAAATATAAATAAGAACTGCTGGCTTTGACAAGGAATATATTCAATGTGAACAATGTTTAGTGACAGCATAGTTCCCAGGGAAATTTGAGATGCCATTGTCATTATACATTTTCTCAAATATTTCTTTTTGTTGCGGTGGTTATTGTTTTTTTGTTCTGTTTTGTTTATTGAACAATCTGCTCTGAATATGCTTATTATCTCTTATTTTTATACCACTTCCATGTATATTTAGATATCCAGCACACATGAAATTTCCTATGAGGAAGTACCTTTTTCTCCTTTTTCTTGTACAGAAGAATACATCTGTCAGAATCAAGATCTAGTCAGTTTAATTAGAATTGGATTCCCACAGAGAAAGAAAAAGAAATTCTTCGTGTGAGCAGTTGTGGAATTGATGAGCCCAGCATATCTTCTGATTTTCAGGCTTCTTGCAAAAATATTATTTCTGGAAAAAAAAAATTATGCTAGGAGGTGGTAAGTGCAGGTGCAGGAGTTTATCCAGCAGGGCCCAGTACTAGTAAACTTTTTGTTTGACAAGGAAATATTTTCTCTTTACAAATATGTATGCTACAAAAAAGTAATATGAAAAAAATGTACCTTTGTATTTCAGATGAGAAATGAAGGCCATTCTGAAGTGTAATCTCAATGACAAATGCTGATTTCTTTCACTGGCAAAATTCTCAGTTTGCAGGATTAGGGCATGAATGATGACTAAGACTATGGTTATGTTTAAGTAAATGTTAAAGAAAATAATTTATTGCTACTAAGAAAAAAAAAGAAAAAGGAACTGATATAACAGTACAGTAGCCTAGTAGGCCTTTTAAAAATATGGTCAGAAAGCAAAATTGTTCTCACTTCTGTCTATAGAGCACCCACCATGTTTCATAAATGCTTGAATTTAAGCTTCATTTGCCACTGGCTATTAGAGATGAGGATTATTATTTGCTTGCAGACCACTCTTGCCTTTTCCTGCAAGGCATCATGACCCAAAAGCCCCATGTTTTTCTGAACCAATTCTGCCACTGAACTTTTAAGCTTAATTTCTGCTGAGTGGGAAAGGGCAGGGCTTGGCAGGAGGATACTTTCCTTCTCCCAGGGCATGGGTACTACTGCATCTGCCTCTCAACAAGACCTGTGACTTCATTATTGTAACTCAATGCCCTAGTTTTGCTTTTTGTCCTTTTAAGTGATACAGTCACTACAGATATTCCATCACCTGCACAGTAGTGTCAGTGGTTTAATACTATGGAAAGACCTATTTAAAACAAACACGGTAGTGACGATTCTGTTTTGTTCTACATTTACTTGCTTATTGTGGTGTTTCACAGGACAATGCCAAATCACCTTTAAAAATACTAATTAATGCCTAGACATGTACATTTTAATTTGAACAATGTCTGTTTTTTTGCTAGAGTCATTCCATTCGAACCGATGCAGTTCCACTGAGCCAACTTGTGTAGTATATGAATGACTGAAACTTGTAAGTGAAGATGCATAGTTGTTGATTATGAACTATATCCTAGGATTTTTGGATGGAATGATGTTCAGAGAACAGACTCTGATTTGGATATATGATGAAGTCCATCATTCCTAAGACTTGGTTTTGGCTGATTAAATTGTTTTCATTCACATTATTAGACATTTTTTCATTTTTTTTTACATTTTTTCTATTCAAAGCAGCTGGGCTTAAAGGACTTTTTAATGTTTGGGCTGGGATTTTTTAATGAACTTAGTTACCAACCCCATTATTTTTCATGGTATTTTCATGTCATGGAGAAGAAATGTGACAGAGTACAAGAATTGCAAAATCATGTGCTTATTCACTAGGTCTGATGGGGAGAGCAAAACTGTAAATAGTAATAAACTACCCCTAATTTATTAATTAAAACCTCTGTGGTTATGCAACTAAAGACTGATCTTTTTACATGTGTAGAAGGGGAGAAAAGAAAGTTTGTCCAGGCATGATTACCTCTGGCATACGTAACTTCTGGATTGTCTTGGGAATGACAATATTACATATGTTCCAAGGCAGATGTCCCACAACACAAGGAAATTCTGCCTCTTTCTTTTGTTTATTGAGATGCCACACAGCAGTTTTTCCCACCTTCTGGGTACATAGTCTTTAGATAATTCACACCTTTTTTGCTCCTCCTCAGGTTCTTCCCTTTAATCCAGCTTTTCTGTCCTATCTGTGACTGAAACAGAGAACTAAGGCTAGCCATCATCATAGGGATGGGAGGAAAAGTGGGGATAGGTGTTGAGTATGCAGTTTCTTTGTAGTATTACTTAGAGCTGAAGCAATTATGTGCACTAAAAATTGATATTTCCCCCTATATTACCCAAGCTGAAGCATGTTTAGCCACTGCTTGTAGGAACAGTTTGTGTGCAGTCTGCTTAGTGTTTCAACAAGGTTATGAAGGTAGGTTGTTAGAGAGTCTAAAGTGCTAAAATTTAAGTGTGTGTGAGAATTTGAAAAGGCTTCTAATTTGGACAAACTGGGATAGACTTTTTCTTGGATAACCAGAGCTCTGCTTCTAGACAAGTGTGTAACTATGAAGGTCCTGTTTATTCATTCATGAATAAAGTGAAGGAGCAGCCAAACTAACATCAAGGCTCTTCATCACAAATTGCTTGTAGATAGACAGACAAAAAATATTTTTATTTCCACTGGCTCATTAAAGCATTGTTTGCATTGCTTGCTGTAAATCATGACCTTGTTTGTAGTTTTTTCACTCTCTGTAGGACTTTGTTTCTTTACTAGATTCTTTTATCTTTCCATGCTTGAGCAATTATAGTCTTCCAGGTCTTGATTGCACTTAGTTACTGTGGGGTGATGAGCTGATTAAACCTTGATGGGTTGAGGGAAATGCTTCAGCCCCCTGGACGGGTGCTCCCTGCCAAAGACAAAAGCTTTCGGGCTGATGAGATTAACAAAGGGTGGAGTGTTGTTAAATAATGACAGGGCCCTCCTTTGCGATATCTTCTATGACTACTCAAGGGGCCACGCCCCCTCAGGCATCTGTATCACCCCCCAGAACTCTGACGATAGTCACATGAAACCACCTGAAGGAAAAATAAAAGTATATAAAGAAATGCAGTTTTAACTTCAAGAGAGAGGGGAAAATGACATCGTCTCTGTTGAGGTAGCTGCTGGCAGCTTGTCCTGCCTTGTCCTGCCTTGTCCTGCCTTGTCCTGCCTTGTCCTGCCTTGTCCTGCCTTGTCCTGCCTTGTCCTGCCTTGTCCTGCCTTGTCCTGCCTTGTCCTGCCTTGTCCTGCCTTGTCCTGCCTTCTCCTGCCTTCTCCTGCCTTCTCCTGCCTTCTCCTGCCTTCTGGAACAATGTAGGGGTAAGGAGACCATGTGCTTTCTATTTCTCTATGCTTTACTTTCTTAACTTTACTTTCTTACAAAGCTGATTCCTTTATACATTCTATCTTACATCTTATGCTAACAGCTACTTTGATTCTTACTTTTTAAACACCTACTTTACTAACTGTATTTTACTACCTTAATACTAATAACAGTAACTTGCTTTACACTTTGCTACTTTATATTAGTTATTGCTTTCTTTTGTTTTACACTTTGCTACTTTATATTAGCTATTGCTTTCTTTAGCAATGTGCAATTTCTTTTTCAACATGTGTGTTGATAAGAAGCAACTCTGTTCTTTCCTTTTGCTTTGTGTTACAGAGAAAGTGGCGTGCAAGCTATGTTATTGTCCTATGTTATTGAAAGAGTGTCTGGATAAGTGTTTTAGGTGGCTGTGCTTCTGATTAGTAGATCTTTGTTGCTAGTTTCTGTCTGTCGTGAGAGTGGGACACACTGCTGTATTGTAACTTGAGTTTGGTGTGCTTGACTGTGTAAAATGTGATTTGTGCTTGTTTCTTTTGGGGTCTTTTATTATCAGTTAAATACAATCTTGCAGCTAAACATTATCACCGGCAAAGTAGAACCCACAATAACTGTCATGTACTTGTATTAATCAATATTATTTCAGGAGCTGTTGTGGGGAAAGTTCTTTTCTAGCTGTTAAGTATGGCTTCAAAGAAGAGGTTAGAAATCCTTCCAGCCTGTGTTCTGTCCAGAAGTTTGGCAGTCAGTGCTGGGTTCATAAGGCTCTAATTTTCTGGAAGCAGTTATTTAGCTGATAAGTTCTCTCTGGCTTAAGTGTGGCTTCATATCAGAGGTCAGAAACCCTTCCAACCTGTGTGCTGTCCGTAGTTGATAGGCAGTGTTGGAAACATAAGGATCTGATTTGTCTGGAAGCTCTTCTTGCTAATAATTTCTTATTAATACAGTAAAGACTAGAAATCTTTGCATTTCTGTCTCCCTCCTCCCTTTCACGTGACAGTTACCATAACAGAGTTGTCTGTATGAATCAAGTTTATATTGAAGCAAGTCCTAATAGAATGGCATTTTGCAGCTCATCAGTCTGCCTTGAAGTTTGAGCAGCCTCTTTTACCTTTGGCTAGCTGAACTGAAAACAGACCAGTCTATGATTCTGATCATGTTGAGGGCTCCTTGAATTTTTAGGCCATTCCATGTTTTCAGTGAGCTCTTTGGATATTTAACTTGAGCATGACAGTGGTTGAAGTTCAAAATGGTTGATCCTATGCAGCTTTCATGAGTAAAATTTGTTTATTGTGGATGGACTGTATCAGAAAAGGTAGTCAAAGTAGTGCATTTTTTCAAGATGTTCATGCATCATGTAACATGGGGCACAGAGACTGCAAGAATGAATATCACAAAAGTAATTGCCACTTGCAGGGAAATCTGTTTTTGTTCAAGACATTGCCTAGTTTCATTTCCCTGAAAATACAATGGTTTTGGATAGTTAGCATCTCAAAATGCTACCTGGTCTTTTTTCGAAAGCTTGCTTTCTCCCTATGTAGTGTGCTTTTTTAATCGTACAACATAGTAGGATGTATTTTTTGGTGACAAGAAAGTTACTATTGCTTTAAAACTCATTACCATATCTATGTTTCCTACTGATTTGGAGATATTCTATTGTTTTGATCTAGTCTCTTTTATTTATTTTAGAATTATTACTACACTTTTTACTATAATCTAATAGATAAATTTACTATAATTATTGGTGCATATTCTGTATTCATGAACAACATACTAAAAATACCACTACAGCAAAGGAATAGATTATTAGATCACATGTAGAACCCTCATAAGAAAATTATATTTAGTCATCATTTTGTCAGGTTTATGGAAGCCTTGGAATATTAAATAGCAACATTAGCCAGGTTTATTACTGGGGTAGGAAGGTGATCCTTCTCCTCTACTCAATATTGTTGTAGCCAGCTGTGGAGCACTGTGTCCAGTTCTGATTAAGGCAAGAAAGATATGCACTTAATGGAAAGTCTAACAAATTACCACAAGGATGAGAGGGGAACTGGAGCATCTCTCCTATGAGGAGAGGCTGAAAGAGCTGTGACTATTGAGCCTGGAAAAAGAAGGTTGAGGGGGATCTCCTTAATGCATATTCCCTGAAGGGAAAGTCCAAAGAGAATGGAGCCAGGTTCTTTTCAGCGAAGCCCAGTGACAGCACCAGAGGCAATAGGTGCAAACTGAAATGTGGGAGGTTCCCTCTGAACATCAGGAAATACTTTTTCACTGTGGGGTGACTGAGGTCAGGGACAGATTTCCCAGAGAGATGGTGTAGTCTTCATCTTTGAGATATACAAAAGATGGCTAGACATGATCCTGGGCAGCTGTCCATAGGTGGCCCCATATGAGAAATACACAAGATTATGCAATTTATATTCCACACTGAAGGACAAAAATGTATTATTTCCACTCCAGGTGACTGTAGTAAAATTCTGACAGCAGTTGATGTAGCTCAATTCAAACCAACTAAGTTCTACCAATCCACATCTACAGAACTTATCTTGAAATATGTAGGGAAAAAAATAACGTTATCTGTGGTATTTAATTCCAACAGATGGACTCAAACAGTAATTAATTTACAGTAAATGTTATAAAAATCTGCAGAAGGTATTAAGCAGCAGTGAGCCTACATTTTTCAGCCTCAGGTTTTCACCATCAAGATCTGCATACATTACATTGAAATCCTAGTATATTTTTACACAGAATACTGTTACTATTCAGTAGGATCAATGTTAATTTTTCATTTCCATTATTATGCTGCTTTTAAAATGTGTTCTATATTTGCACTGTTAATTTTATGTAGATAATTTTACCTCATTTAGAAGTTCATGTTTTTATGGTATGTGTGCAGGATATACTGGAAAACAGGACTGAAAAAGTCTTCTAAGTAATTTATTATCTGTTTCTGTATGGTACCACACCAATAACATGTTGTAGAAGTCCTGAGTGATCATTTCAGAGCATTGCACTTCTGAAGGGTGAATATTTTCTGCAAAGTCCAGCCTAAATATATTTGTATCCCATCAATGCTTTCTCTGCTCTAGACCTTTGGCCTGTTTTTTAATTTAAGGAATTTTTCCTTTTCTGGTGCTCATTCTTTTCCCTATTATATTTTCAAAGAGCAATTACAATCCTTCTGTTTACATTAATTTTCAGGATATTTGGATTGTGTTGTAATCATATTTCCCAAATAGGAGTCACTGGCAAACTTTATAAGAACTGTTGAGATATTCCTGTCCAAATCATGGCTGAAATATTAAAGACTTAAGCTTAGCCTAGTCTTTGAGAAACTCCAAACATTCTTGCTACTTAAATAATTGTTTAAGGAAGCTCCTTCATCAAAGGAACCCTGTTTTTGACTTCTCCCCATTAACTTGTTTTGTGAGTACTTTTAGTGGGAGATAAAGGAATAGCTCTCTCACTTAGGTACTGCTTAATGTAAATATGACAGAATTTCTTACATATTACATAGAAGAGAAGTGTCACATTAAAATGCCAGTGGTACAGTTTTTTAAGTGAGACACTTATTTGGAGACACTTATGAAAACAAAGTAAACTAGATGAAGGTATGAAACCATTGTAATGTGCCAAAGCATACTCAAGGCTTTTGTGAAGGCTGGCATTAAGAAACATCAGATGGTTGTGGCTTTGAGAGGAATAACCACATGACCTAGGGTCACCTCATATTTGTACAAGATTTCTGTTGAAAAAGTGTATGCACATAGAGATTGCATGCAGTTCTTTACTTCTTGCATCTCTTCAGTACCTTTATAGATACCAACCATTATGCTGTTCTTTGAATTTTTAAAGTATTTTTTCTGTTTTAGAAGGGTATTATGGATTTTTTAATATTTTTTTAATTTTTGTGTGGAACAATAAAACATAAGAGTTATCATTTCCCCAGAACTCAGCTTTTATATGTACTCATATTTATTTTTGGTTCATTACATTTCACACTTGGGAGAGTAGGTAGTTTGTATGGTCCTGATTTGAACCTGAGTTGGAAGTTATTTGATCATGTGTGTGATTTTATAAATATAATGGAAAAAATCTCAAACTGTTTTAAGGTACATAGCACATTTCTTACTAATAATACAGAACAGTTTTCCATTAAATCATAGAGCCAAAGAACAGGTCAAGATTGAAGGGTCCTTGAACTTGAAAGATCATCTTGTCTAACCTTTTTTGGGGAAAAGAGCCTAGATGAGATTATCTTGCATGCTGTCTAATGGCATTTTGAATATCTCTAGTGATGGGGGCTCTGACATATCCCAGAGGAAGTTTTTCCAGTGAATGATTGTTCTCACTGTAAAAAAAGCTATTCCTTACATCAAAATGAAACCTATTCCAGCACGTTTACCTATTCCTTCTTGTCTTCTCCATGTGATTTTGTGTGAAAATAGAATCTCTGTCCTCTTTGCAGCCATTGTTTAAGTAATTAACCCTTCCATTTACTTCTAATACTGAATGTATTGAGTTGAAAATAACTGAATATGTGAATAAAGAATTCATCATTTAATCTAAAAGTATTTAAAATTATCATGGCTCCAGGTATTTGAAAATAGAATCATAGAGTATCATGAGTTGGAAAGGACCCACAAGGATCATTGAGTCCAACTCCTGGCCCTGCACAGCACAACTCAAAGAATCACACCATGTGCCTCAGAATATCATCCAAACCCTTCTTGAGATTTGTTAGGCTTGGTGCTGTGACCACTTCCCTGGGGAGCCTGTTCCAGTGCCTAACCACCCTCTGGGTGAAGAACCTATTCCTAATATCTAAGCTAAACCTCCCCTGACACAGCTTCAGGCCATTCCCTCAGGTTCTGTCACTGGTCACGACAGAGGACAGATCAGTGCCTGCTCCTGCTCTTCCCCTCATGAGGAAGTTATAATTGTGATGAGGTCTCCCCTCCGTCTCCTCCAGGCTGAACAAGCCAAATGACTTCAGCCACTCCTTGTATGACTTCTCCTCTAGAGTCTTCACTATCTTCATAGCCCTTCTTTGGATGGTCTCTAAGAGCTTAATCTTTCTTGTATTGTGGCACCTGGAACTGCACACAGGACTCAAGGCGAGGCTGTATTAGCACAGAGTGGGACAACCACCCCCCACAAACAGCTGGCAATGCAATTATTTTTACATTCTTTCCCTTAGGTAGACTTTCATAGAGATTATGTATATAATATGTGTAACTATAATAAAAATGATTTCTAGGGTATAACTGCCCATAGTTTCCATGGAATAGAGGATTTTACACTTTTGTAAACCTTTAGTTGACTATCGTCATGTTTCTGAGGTTTAGGCATAAACAGAATTGAAATATGATTGCAGAATATCTTTAAGACAAGAGTTATTATGCATATTTTGGTTTTCTACACAGATTTATTTATAAATTACAGATGTTGCACCGTTATATCCTGATTTAATCCATCGGACAGCATGTGCCCAGTATGTTTTCATTAGTTTTGATTTATTTCAGTAAATTCTGAGCTTTTTCATGTCCAAGTCAATTTCTTTTCTGCTGCTTTTAGGCTATTGAACTCACTCTAGGCATAGAAGAATAGTAATCTTACCACTGGTGGTAGTAATTTGCCCCGTGCAGTGCATTTACATTTTTGTGTCTTATGAAAGAAAAATATTAAACATTAAAATTAAATTCTGACATTTTTTGCACAAAGTCCCTCCAGGTTGTAGTAAATAATGTTGTGAGGAGTTCTGTTAATGTCATATAATATTAGTAAATCTACTGCAAATCAGTGATGACTGTTACAGTAATTTGGCTATTTGACAAGGTTGACTTCAGGAAAGTAAAACTATCTTGTTTAAGAAGTTCATGTAAGTGTAATAAAGTGGGTAAAAAATGGAATCAGAAGCTTTGTGTTCCATTTTAAAATGGGAATCAATCTGACCTCATAGGTATTTTTTTTTAGAACTGCTTATTAAGTACCTTTTTTGACTATAGAATGACTACTTAAAGCCCTAACTAAGATACATGTAGATGTACTAATCTGGAAAGACTTCAGCATTTTTAAAGATCTTCTTGAAATGCTTTTATGTAAGTTCTGCTTGTCTTTAAGACTTCTGTTTAAAATTAGATTTATTTTCAATAAGGCATGTTTGTTGGTTTTTTTTTTTCAATCTGACTTTATAAAAGCTCCAGGGGAGTTGAATAAGAACTCTCAAAGGTTATTATACACAAACTTTTCATGTCAACAGAAAGAATGGCTGCAAAATATATAAATGGCAACATGATGTCAGCTGCAGAACTGCAGTGAACTGTAATAAAACAACCTAAAATTTGTTTAGGATGTTTGGTTTTTTATGATCATTGTAGATGTTACTGTTGTAGATAGGGTTTATAGACAAGAGAATGACTTTTCATCAGTGTCTTTAGTTTAAGTCTTTATGAAAAATTCATTCTTTGACTGGTGTGCCATTTATTAGCATGGATGGATTGAAGTGTGAGTGCAATGTAGAATAATTATTCTTGTTAGTGAAATTCACTGGATTTTCTAGATTTCTCTCTGATTTGTGAACATCAAAAATGTCTCTTTAAGTATAAAATTAAGGAAAATAAGTAACTATAAGAAAAAATGCCCAGTTGAGTCTGGTCAGTTACTTAAGGCTATTGGTTAAGGCTGTGGTATTGGTTCAGGCAAAGATATGTGTGTGAACACTTAAGTTCACTGTCACCCATGCTAAGCTGGTGAATAAACAGACACCCAAAGTGCAGCAATCCTGAATCTTTCAGATGGTGCTGATGCCATTGCACATAATCAACTGAAATGTTGAGTATCCTGATTTTAGTTAATGTCATCTTAAGGGTGCTGCATTTAAAAAATAATTAAATGAGGCTATAATGGTATTCTAAGAGGTGTTTTCATTTCTGGCTGTATTCAGTTGGATGCAGATATTAAGAAAGTGAGTAATGTATGAGTAATATATTTACACTGCATGGAGATTGACAGCACTTAGTGGAGACCATGAAAATAATAATTCAGAAGCACAGGCAGATAAACATAGTAAACATAAAATGCAAATACATTCATTGATTGGTTCTGAATACATTCTGCTTCTACATGTGGAGAAGAGCAAAATGTAGCTCATCCAGGTGAAATATAGTGCATAACAATGTAATTTCAGTTTGGGTTTTTTAGTGACTCAAAACAAAAAATAGGAGCAAGCATGCTGCAAGGACTGGGCACAGAAACATTGCAAAAAGTCAAAAAATGACATTTTGGGCGTATCTTCCATTCTGCTGCAGAAACTGTCTTCTCATTCCTTTTTCCAAACACTATGGGAGGCCCTTCTGATCAAAGTGAAGAGCAGTTATAGGCAGTGCAGTTGTATCCTGACAACGCCCTGGCTTCTAAGAATCAAGATCACTGTACTCTGTTCATGGTCTGTTAATACTGTGTTCCTTCCTGTGAAATCCAGATCACAAGAAAGTCAGAGGTAACGTGTGTCTAGATGGTAGGAACAATTGACATGTGCACATGAAAATATGGGCACAACAGAGCATTATCTTGGATTTAAGGACTAGAAGACTCAGAAGTCCCACAGGATAAACATATCCTGTGGCAGTCTAAGTGCTGCTGTGAGGTAGAACCAACAGTCTGAGTTAAAGCACACACTCTGATTCTGACTAGATTTTTGGTTTTCCAGATGTCACAAATTTGAACTGCCTGCACAGTCTACAGCAACTTCTTACAGAGAGACTGGTTGCTGATTGTGCTTGCAATAAATTGATGAAGTACCAAAGAAGACACATTGATTTGTTCTAATTACATATTTTTTTAAAATGCAACTTTCTTTAAGTTAAATATTGAACCATTCCTTATGATTTTCCTTTCTAACTAGTGGCTAGATAAGCACCTTCTCTGTCTTAGAAGTAAAGAAATCAGTTAAAAATGTGTGAAATCAAAGTAGGTATTTCATAAATACATTTCGGATTATGCAGTAAGAGCAGAAAGTCCTCAGCAGTGTGCCAGTCGCTGTCCAGCAGCATGTGACACAGCAGGCAGTGATTCTGCAGCTGTGAGCCTGCTTCTCCACTCTTCAGTTTTCTGTAACTGTTCCACCAGTATGTGTGTGTGTTTTCCCTATTTCCACTATTCCTAATAACATAAAATCTTTGGCTCCCAAATTATGATACTACGACTACCTCTAGATTGAGCAATGGTATATACTGCTGCAAACCTCAGAATGCTGATCCCCATAATTTTCTCTAGTAGTGGTTTGGCCAAGGATGACTGGTTCCCTTCTGGCCATTGTGCATGGATTTTCTTTCTGCAGAAACTGATAGTAAGCAGACTGGTTCTCAGTAGTGGAGCAGGCTATGACTGGTGCGTAGAACCAGATCTCAAAGCATGGAAATTTAGATAAATGATCTGTTACTGTGACTATCTTACCGTTGCTGATAAAGTACATTCAGTAGAAGCCATATATCCAAGAATCACACTTGGACAAATCCTGTCTTCCTCCTCAAAGTATAAAAAAAATGAGCAAGTCCTAAGTATGAGTACTCATTTTTTGTATCGGTACTGTTAAGTCTTGCTGTCAGCTGAGTCTCAATGGCTGCTGAAATCAATTTTTTCCTCTTATTTTGCTCCCACTGCCCATAGCATCCTTTTTTTTAATCCTAAAGTATAAAGTGTAGCTATTAAACTGAGTAACTTAGAAACAACTTGTTATCTTTAGAGATATCAAATTTAATTTGTTTACTGTTTTATAAAAAAACCAAAAATGTCCTGGCATTTTCCCATAAAAACATTAACTGAAGATTTAAAGGAAAAGAAATGAAACTGCATTGCCTCAGTGCAGTATTCCTAATTTCAGTAAACTACATGTTATGGAAGTGTTGATTAAACTATGTAGCTTAAAATATTACTCCTTTTCATAAGTAGAGTCTTCACATTATTTCTTTGACTCTGCAAGCTTTTCTTTGACTCTGCAAGCTTTTCTACATCTGCTTTCAGTTAAAAATGTCCTTAATGAAGATGGCAATTGCTATGTAACCTAACTTATTGAAAGCTTTAGAGAATATATGAATTTTCCATGAAGATGCTGTTCACTGCTTTCTGCGCTATATTATATTCTGAAGTGACATCTTCAAACATTGCAGCTGTTTTGGCACACTTTTCTGCACTTCCAGGTTGATTTAGCAGTATTCCTAAAGGCATCAAAAACCTAGAAAAGAAACGGAAACAAAAAGCTGTTCAGTGGTTTTAGGGCGGAACTTTCAAAACCAAAGAAAACGAAAAAAGTGTGCTGCAAATGAGAAGCTGTGAGCAATTTCAATTAAATTTCACTAAAGGAAGAAACAAAACAAATTTCTACAATATTTTGTCACTGGGAATCAAGCTGTTTTTCTTAGGCATGTGTGAGCTCAGCTCTGTCCTGACTCACTCTGTGTATGAGCCTCCTCCTTGTGTTACGTTGTGGCAGAACCCTGTATTTGCCACCCTGCACTGCAGCCACCTTCTCACTGTCCTATCCCCAAGCACCTAAGACAAGAGGTGCTTGATGGGCCATCTGCTGCTGCACAATACATACCTGCCAACATGATACTAGGTGTTTTAAAATGTATGTATGATGAATATTCCATCTGCTTATTCACAACTGTCTGAAGATACATGGCTGGTTCTGTTCATTGATCAAAATAATTTGTTCTAAATGTTTTTAAGTAAATATCCAATTATGTTTGTCTTTTTTTTTATCCCTTATCAGTTAAAACCAGTCTGTTGATGATACTTTAGTAGAGAAAATGTTTGGAATAATATGAAGATATTTCCAGCCAATTAAAGGAAGAAACTTGGTTAAATAATATGAAAACTTCTTGCAGTGTTTGTTTCAGATGCAGAATGATATTTTCAGAGACATTGTATTTTACAGAAACAGAAATTTGAAGTCAGCCTCTATAACAATACATGGACAGTAATGGTATAATAGAAGCTGGCTGTTTTTATTCTCAATTCAATAGTGTGCGCTATTCTGTACATGCCATATGAATCTCCACAGAGTGTTTCATATCTGCCTTCATTTTACCAGAGGGGGAAAAAGTCTGATTTAATAATGTTGCATATTATGAGAGATTTGAGTATGTTTCAGGCTGATCTAGGTGCATTCCAAAAATTCTATGCACCTTACATGCGTTTCATGCCTCTAGTGCAGGAGTTCAAATATATTATTAATAGCTGAGTGGCCTACATATCTGGTGAGAATCATTGCTTGCTATTTCTTCCATGTGCAGTGATGAACCCAAGAGGCTGTTTTTAAAAGATATTTTCCTTTATATGTGTGACAATCCAGAAAAGAGTTATGCCATTAAGCCATCTTTATGCTTACTGAGCACTGTATTGTTACAAAAGCACTGGAGAAGACTGCATCAGTTTTTGCAGCCACACATCTTTCTGCTTTAGGATATCGGCAGTGTAGTTGTGTTGCTCCAGTCCCTAGATGAATTATTCAAGCTCTTGACATCAGAGATTCCTGTTAGTGGATTGGCTGGTGCTCAGATAATAAAATCTTTCCCTAGGAAAACAGTGGAGAGGGATGATGGCAGTGAGACCAGCAGAACTGCTGCTTCCAATACAGCTAGCTTTGTCTGGCTGCTGCATTTCTGCAATAATATATAAAGATGTTTTTAAGGTTTGGCTTCATGTGAATTCTCTGATAAGAAGTGGCGAAGGGATTTGTGTAAGAGGCCTGCATTTTCAGTGAGGGAAAGAAAATCGGATCATTCTTGAAAAATTAGTTCTGGCTAAATTCTAAAGCAGTGCTGCACATGCGACAGGGTTAAAAGCAGCCACAGCAGCAACAGCAGCAGGAGCAGTATCATCAACAAAGCAGCAGCAGCAGTGCTTATGGCTTGCTATAAAGAGACTTGTGGCAGAAATGTTATGTCCTTAAAGGTGTTTCCTGAGTTCTTTCAGTACCAGCAGGGTAAGTGGTGCGAATACGGAGCTGACAGTCTTTGAAAGGGGGGAGAGTGTAAGAAATTGTACAACATACATATCTTGTGGGCATAGATAAATAGTACCTCTGCAGAGAGTTTACATTATATGAAAGAAAAGAGCGTATTTGCTTCCAGGTAACTTTGTAAAAAGTGTATTTAGAACAGAATTTCTAAAATCAATGCACTACTTGTCTTATGTTCATAGGTAGATTTTACAGTGGGAAAATCTCTTCCTTTTAAGCCTATATAAAACAAGTGCTAAAACCAAGGAAACTTTATTGTTGGTGTTTGCAATTGAGCTTGTAAAGAATATATTGCTCACATAAATTCCATTGAAATGGGTTATTTTGAAAGGCTATTTCTGCTGTTTGTTGATATGACTGAGACTGGGTATATCTTCTGCTGGTAAACTGTCTCTTCAGAAGCTGGAAGCTGGTTCTTTGATTTCCAGTTGTTGTCAGAAGGCTGTTTCCTAAATCAGCAAGTTGCACTGAAACTACATATTAGGGTATCATTTTCACTCCTTTCTTTGATGAGAAGTTTGACTTCTAAAAGCCCAGTTCATTTCTTTTGGCATGCCATAATTGTATCAGTGTTGCTGGGGAATTTTAAGTTACAGATGTGTGAATGAAGGTAGAACTGGACTGATTCTGTGTGCGTTTGAGTTCTATCCCCAACTCCTACTCACACACCACCCAACAATAGTGTGCAAGTACTTCCACAGAAATTAATTTGGCTACCTATACATGTAATTGCAGAGCACAGATGACATTTACTTTGTGTCACAAGGAAAGCGTCTTGTTCATGGTTAGAAACCCTACAGCGAGAAGTCTGTTTGCCATGATGTAGAAATAATCATCACATACAAAGGCAAAGCACCCGCCCTGCCAAAAATAGTCAGCGTTGAATGAATCACGATGCAGTATTTTGAGTGATATATTTCATAAATTGCCTGTTGAGTGCAACAAGTAGATTCTAAGAATGTAATGAATGTTTCAAAATTATGTAAGACAGCCTGCCCAATGATATCAAAGGAAAATAAAGAGTGAAAAATTATATGCTTAGGCATGAAGCGTGATAATCTGGCAATAGATGCTGGAGAGTGCATGTATCTTCTTTCTCTCGTATTTCTTATATGTGAGATAGCACTTACATGTAAAGAAAATATGCCTGAGTTATAATGCACAGACACTTTTGGAGGGCTCGTATATGGTCAGGGAGCCACCATTGTCCCACTGAAGATAACGTTTTGGCTTATGAATTTTGTTTGGTGATTTCTATCTTTATCTACCCTCATTGTTGAACAGCATTGTATGAGTGTAAATCAGAAAAATCCTACGCAGTGCTGTACAAGTCACTAGCAAACATAGTAACTAAAATTCCATCTGTAGGTTTTGGGATATGCACGTGTTCTTATAAAAAGTAAATATTTAACAACAATTGTATGTATTTGGATTTTGTGTTGGGAGATGAAGGTGCTCATTCAGGACTGATGATGGCAATAACATGAGTGGTTTTTGTCCCCAGGAAATAGATATTTCCTTCTGTTTTTGAAAGAAAAATCTACATCATAAATACTTGAATGCCTCTGTCGTGAAATTATTCCATGTGTCAAAACTGATTACCCACAAGAAATGGACCGGATTTTGTGGATTGGTTTTAGTGCTGTGATTCTCTTCCCTCCACAGCCATAGCCCCTTGCTGCTGAAGTTGGTGGAGCTCATTTGGGAGCTATTTTTGTCTATGCATCTGGCAGCTGTCCCTCGGGGACTATCTGTCAATCAATGAAATTCACTATAAATCAGAGAATTGCTTAAAGAAAGGAGTAAGGGAGGTAGCATATAGAAACTGCCTGATTTAGTTAATGGCTCCTTCCAGGCAAGATCTCCCAGAGGACAAACAAGTTTGATAATGCAATTTCAAATCTTTAATTCAACATTCTAAACATTTTCAAATGTACATGCTAAGAGTATTTTTTGTAAGTACGTAGCTGACATTTAACATAAAAGCAGCTTGACTGTCAGAGACATGGATTATAGCTAAAAAGTACACAGAAGTTCTAGATGTTCTCACCTTGGGTAAGTATAGAATGGATTTAGAAGTCAACTTTATTTTGGCATTCAGATTTGAAATGATGTCTAACTGGTCATTGGCTTGTTAAGTCTTGAACTTTGCCCTGAAACTGTTCAAATATCAAGTATCAGAACATTATTGTAACAATACGAAGTATTTGTTATGAGTAGTTACAGGCAAAATTAACTGTTTCAAGAAAATATAGTAGTGTTTATGGCAAGTGCAAAATGCATTAGCCCTTAATAAGGAATATTATTCTTCAGTAAATCTGAAAGTACCCCGTGATGTCTAATCAAACTGATTTTCTTTTATTCTCAGATGAGCAAGAGTCAGTGCAGAAAAGGACTTTTACAAAATGGATCAATACTCATCTGGCTAAGGTAATACATGACTTTGAAATTAATCTTTTCAAAAATCAGACCTTTTTATCTATGCCTATGCAGGCCCTGGAGTATAGAATATGTCAGATTTGTCTGAGCAGTATTTTGTAAACTTAAGAAGAAATCCCCAGCATCTGTGCAAGATTGAGGATGAATCTCAATATGACAGTGGTCAGCTGCAGAAATTCAAGTGAGTTCCAGAGGCAACCATCTAGCTCCTTAGGCCAAAACTGAAAGGTAGCACAGGAACTGCTATTTCAGCCAGAAGAAGTATTTGAAACTTCTTTATCTAAAATGGAAATGTTAGCCTTATTACATAAAATGTATTTGAATAAAGTTCAGTTCAATTCATGTGTGGTTTGATGGAGGCATCCTGAACTGGTTACCGACATAAATAGCGCTTTGTGCATCCGTTGCTGAATTAGTTATCTGATGTATTATGAAACTATTGTTGCTACTTATTACCACAACCTGTAACTTCTTTTTTAGAAGAATAAACACACAATTTTAAAAGCTACAACTGGTACCAACTTTATATGAAAACATAACGACTGAGATTTAATTTGGCACTTCCTGGAGTTTTCACACAGTCCAGAACTAACTATAGTTACCAATTAGTCGAGGAAATTAAAATTTTAAATTCCAGAGGTGCTTTTCTAAATCCTTATTATTAAAACATGAAGATTAATGATCTTGCAAGTAAGGAATAGCTGCAACAGCTCTGTTCTGGCTTTTATGTAAGGAATTGACTAATAATGCCCTCAAAAATGAGCAGAGCAAAGAGGGAAGCCCATGTAATGCTATATCATGTGATCTGTTCTATTGAGACACTATGGTAGAAGAACAGCATTTGCTTACATTGCTGAAGAATGTAGTTGAAGAATTTACTATGAAATGAAATGCACTGGCATTGTAAAATTCAACTGCAAGAACAAGGTTATCTTCAGGACTTTTTGACAGTGGAACCTCACTGGGAATGAGGTCTGTCTCCCCATTTTCTTTGAAATGTTTTGGAAAGGCTCCGCATGCAGAAGAGAACTCGAGTACTCCATATATGTTCTGATTACTTCAGTTGAGATGGAAAGACATTCAGTGTTTGCTAAATGCCAGCTAAGTGGGCAGTGAATGCATGTCAGAGGAGAAAAATAGCTCTTATTTAATGTTCATCTATTTCTTTATTATATTGTATCAATAATAGTAATTAATACTATTCTGATTAATAATAATCACTAATAATCTGATTATTATGGACAAGTAGTCCATATTAGGTAGGTTGTCAATATCATATTCTTAGGTTTATTTTTGTGTGTGTACATGTCATGAAAATATGCTAGTTTACAGAGTAATCCTTGGGAAGAGCCAAAGTCATAGTGGTAGTTCCATTAAGAGATCCTGCTCTGGATTGAAATTTCTGCCTTTCTGTCTGTTGTACTAGTACCTTTGGGTCATAAGGGTTCAGGTAAACATTTTGACTTGTGTGATCTAGATGTATACTTGTTTAATGGGTCTGATACTGTAAAGAATTATCAAATACATTCAAAACAGGCAGTTAACCAGCCGCAGCCCTGACTTTTAGCTACCTGAGGTACAATTTAGTTACCTGTAGTAAATGCTTTGTGTTAAATCACACTTTAATGGGAAAGTTGTTCCTGGGTTACTTTTATCAATGGCTGTCAGCAAGTTTATCTCACTGCCTAAATCAGATATCTAGATTAGCTGGCTTTGCTTCCTATTTCTGTTGTGCTACCACTGGAGAAGCACTGTTTATAGAGATTAGACTCAACACAAGAGTAACCTAGGCCATTCAAATTTTTAAGTTTTCAAAGTTTAAGATTTTAAATCTTTGTGTTTCATATTTTTGCCAAGTCTGGAAATATGTTTTCTGGCTCAATCACAGGCAAAGGGAGTACTGGTAGGTCTGTGAAGTGTCTAGGACTTCCCTTGCACTCATGTTCTGACTTGTAATAAAAAAATTCAATATTTAGGCTATTCAATTTTTGTAAAAGATTGTTTCAAAAAAACGCCTGGAAATCTGTAACATCTCCATTGTCTGAAAGGCTTTGAAATATGATAAGGAAAAATCCTCGAAGGAGACCCACTTTTAGACAGCACTGACTGCATTCTGCTCTCATCTTTGACCCATTAAAATGTGGAGCATCTACTAGTATGGTATCTAGTGAGGAACAACGTGAAGTGCTGGCCTCACACTTACAGCAGAGAAACAGCAGTACATCCAGTACACTGTGGGGTCAAGGAATTGGGAGTGAAGGAGTGAAGTTGACCCTGAGGGAAGGTATTTTGAATTTGCCTTTGTTTCTCACCATTGATCTAGAATAAGTCTGCTGAATTTGACTCAGTGTAAACATTTAAAATTAACAATTCAATTGGCATTTCAAACTGGATCTCTATTTCTTGGCTACTCTAGGAAAACTTTGGATTTCTTTCATTGCCATTTTTATTATCTAGTAAAATTATTAAAGGAAAAAGTAATAGGAGAAAAAAAGAATTAAAACTAAAAACTGTATTTGAAGTGCCTGTAACTCAACACTGCGACCATCTGGAGAAATGTTCTATCATGAGTGAGTTTGAATATTTTTGAAAAATGTACTGCATGAAATCTCAAAACCAGGATAAATCAATGTTTTCTAACAAAAGGATGATGGGGTTTACTGTAGCAATTTGAAATATGTAATTAGAGACAACAAAGGAAGGGAAACTGCTAAGGTATAGTTGTCATACTTACACTGTTTTGGTTGAGTTGAGCAAAGGAGGATTTAAAAGGAAGCAGTTTCTGATATTGTGATGAGAAATGATTTGAAAAAATTGGAAATGCAGAACTGATTTGATTATGTTAGGTAGAACCAAGAACAGTTAATAGCTTGGGAATATAAAGCAGGATGTGATTCTTTGTCAGGGTTTGGCATGAGTAAAAGATTCTTCCCTGATTAGCTTTAAAATCTTAGTGTATGTTTTTCTTCTAAAAAGTTGTCCTATAATTGAAATAGAAACTGATTCAATAACTAAGTCTATCAAGTAGATTAAACCACTTATTTTTGACTTTTTAACTGTAAAGATGAGTGGATTTGACAATATGGGTACAAATAAATAAGAATGAGCAAAACAGGAAATGCAATGAGACTACCAGTGAAATTTCTTCACTGAAAGGGTTGTCAGGTACTGGAACAGGCTGCCTATGAAGGTGGTTGAGTTACCATCCCTGGAGGTATTTAAAAGATGTGTAGATGTAGCACTGAGGGACATGGTTTAGTGGTGGACATGGCAGTGTTGGATTAAGGGTTGGACTAAATTTTAAAGCTATTTTTCAACCTATATGATTTGATGATTCTATGAATTGAACTTCATCAAAGGCAATAGGAGGAAGGCATGAATTTTTTTATTCTCTCTTGCTCTTATAATAGAGTGCTGCCTTTTTAAAATTATGCTTCCTATTTAAAAGGTATATTTTTACACAAGCTGAAGACAGGTATAGGACTTGGCATAAGCTAGGTATGGGTCAACTTAAAGAAAGGTGGAGGTAAAACAGCCTCAGTGCAAGCTCTTCCCTCACACACAGGGGATAAACACAGAGGAGAGAGCTGCAAGTATGATAACTAGCAGATAGTATAATGATGCTTCATTTGGGGTAAGCTGTTAGCACTAGGCTGCATCTGTCCCTCTGCTGTCTGTCTCCCTAACCCCAATCATATCTGTGCTGTGATTCTGAGTAGTAATTTGGTGAGACTCATCAACTGGAAGTCATCTCTCTTCTCTGCCAGCCACTCGCAGAAATTGGGTCCCAATGTATGAAATTAAAGTCATCTGTCTTCTGATCATCCTCTTTAATTTTTATGTATCTGTGCAGCTCTACTAATGATAAATAAGATATGCATGTGTAACAGGACCAGAAGTTTTCTAATTGCATATTTATTCATATCTCTCTACGGTTGTAGAACTGTCCTCCTTCCTCTCAGTCTCAGCCTTCAAAGTATATACATAATTCAAGTATGCTTCTGATTATCTCTTGAGGCATCTTTTCAAAGCCTCCATTTAAAATACAGAATAAATTTGCACCAAATATTTCAAAAAGGAGACATTACATGCATTCAGAACAGCAATTACTTAAATGTTTTTCATTTCGTTACCCGTGCCAAATTTTTAGGTAGTGGATTAGATGAATAAAGAAGATGAAAGATATGTCACTTTGTAAAACAGAAGAGCCATGTGCCTTTTATTGCCTTTTTAATCTTTGGAGAAAGTTTGGGGAAACAGTAGTTTCAAAGCTTTGGAATACAGACTGTAAATTGGTTTAACCCAATCTAACAACATTTTTGCTCCCAGGTGCAGGGTTAACTTCAGTATTTGTACTCACCAAAGTATTGTTGTAAACTCACTGAATAGGGTGAACAACAATACTTGTTAAAGAAATTACTATTAATTTTGTGTTTCCATTCAGAAGATGCACACAGTAACAAACAAATGCAGAAGAAGGGTATAAAATAAAAATAAGAATGGTGAACATTTTTAATTATACTTAGGAAGTGATTATATAATGCTGAATCAAACTCGGGAATTAAACCTTACATTAAGGTGTTTGAAATAGCAAAAATACACCTTTCATAGCAAAGAAAGGAAGAAAAAGAAATCTCTATCTCAAGACTGTCCATGATGTTCGTTTATTCTTACAATGTAATTTCATGTTGCAAGTAAATCCTGGGTTTTCATCGATTAACTAAGTGGTTCAGTTGCTTTTTGCCTTTTTCAAATGTGTAAAATGGAGGCTCCCAGTATCTTAGTCACTGACACAGGAAAAAAAGAAATAAACTAATGTCCATCTTGACTGCATGGTGAGGAAAATTTGAGTGATCGTTTTCTGCTTCAACAGTTACTGTGTCTTTTCAACTAGTATTATATGTAACCTCTCTTCTCCGGGGACACCCCCTTGTCAGGGGGGGAGAAGCTTGCGAGTCCTCATGAGGGTGTGTGCTATGCTGGTGGTGGTTTGTGCCTCCGGTATGGTCTCCCATGCCAGACAGGTCTCAGCTAAAGGGTCAGGCAGTGTGTCCATGGGCAGGATGGGCTCACTAGCCCCCCAGCAACATCCTAGGAGAAGGACAACTCTAACTCCAAACCCGTGCAGGTGGAGCTCGCTTAGCCCTGTAAGGCCATCCATCTAAGAGAAGGATACTCTAACCAAACCTACATCCTGAGGTATTCGCTGGCACCCTCCACGCTCGCTAGGCCGTGGCAGACGAACCTTAGGAGTAAGGAGTGGAGCCAGTTCTGTGCACACTGTGCCTCAACTAAAAAATCCATTGCACAGGCTCAAAGGGTTCACCCACAATGAAAAGCACTGTAGTGACAGGTGAGGGGCAAAATGGGAGTTAATAGGCAAACCTTCAAACTGGACTAAAAGATAATCCCATAGATCCCTCTCCTGAAGCACTTTGGCAACATATTAAAAATTGCACCCTGAAGTCCTCTGAAGAGTCCCTAGGGTTCTCCTCCAAGAAAAACAAAAACTGATTTGATGAAAACAATCAAGAGAGACAGGAATTGTTGAAGAAGAAGAGAACTGCTCGCAAAGCACACCTTGCTCAGCCATCTTGCCAAGTAAGAAAAGCCGCCTTTCGTCTTGCATGCAATAAGCTCCAACAGAAACTTCGAGCCATCCAGAACAAATGGTGGCTCAACCTATGAGAAAAGATGCAACTATGTGCATATTTGGGTGACCACAGAGGATTCTATGAGGTCCTGAAAGCAGTGTATGGACCCACACACCAGGTTCAAAGCCCCCTACTCAGCTCAGATGGCCAAATGCTTCTCACAGATAAAACCTCCATCCTGAACCAGTGGTCTGAACATTTTCAGACTCTTCAGTGCCAACTGTGTAGTCCAAGGCTCAGCAATTCAACACATTACACAACAACCAGTGAAAAATGAATCGCATACAGCCCATACTATGGGAGAGACACTTAAGGCCATACAGCCGGTGAAAACTGACAAGGCAGCTGGGGTTGTTGGAATTCCACCCGCAATCTGGAAGCATGGAGGTCAAGCACTCCATGCCAAATTTCATGAGCTTGTTGTGCATTGCTGGGAAACAAGGTAAACTACCACCAGATCTATGTGACACAGTCATCATCACCCTGTACAAGAAGAAAGACAAAAATATGACTGTTCAAATTACTGAGGTATTACTTTGCTCTCCATTGCTGGTAAAATCCTTGCAAGAATACTTCTGAACAGATTAGTACCCACTATTGCAGAAGAACTTTTACCTGAAAGCCAATGTGGTTTCAGAGTCAATAGGAGCACCACAGAGATGGTATTTGTTCTCAGACAACTGCAAGAGAAGTGTAGGGAACAGAACAAAGGACTCTATACAACCCTTGTTGACTTCACCAAAGCTTTCGACACTGTGAGCAGAAAAGGCCTGTGGCAGATCTTGGAACGTTTAGGATGTCCCCCCAGGTTCCTCAAAATGATCATCCTGCTACATGAGGATCAGCGTGGACAAGTCAGATATGGCGATGCACTCTCTGAGCCCTTTCCAATAACCAATGGTGTGAAACAAGGTTGCATTCTTGTACCAACTCTATTCACAATCTTCTTCAGCATGATGCTCCAAAGAGCCACAGCAGACCTTGATGAAGAAAACAGCTTCTACATCTGCTGTTGTACCAATGGAAGCCTGTTCAGCCTAAGGCGACTGAAGGCCCACACCAAGACCCTGAATCACCTTGTCCGTGAGTTGCTTTTTCTGATGATGCCACCCTCGTTGCTCACACAGAAGCAGCTCTGCAGTGCTTAACCTCCTGCTTTGGAGAGGCTGCTGAGCTTTTTGGGCTGGAAGTCAGCCTGAAGAAGACAAAAGTTCTCTACCAACCTGCACCTCAAGAAGTCTTCCAACATTCCCACATCACCATAGGGGAATCAGAGCTTAAGTCAGTCCAGCAGTCCACCTATCTGGGAAGTATCATTTCCTCAGACGGTAAGATCAACAAAGAGATAGACAACAGGCTAGAAAAGGCATACAGAGTCTTTGGAAGACTCCATAAAATAGTCTGGTGCAATAAACACCTGAAGAAAAGTACAAAGATCAGTGTCTACAGAGCCATTGTACTGTCTTCTGTTTTATATGTGCCTGAATCATGGGTCATCTACTGCCACCACCATGAATGCTTCCATCAGCGCTGCCTCTGTACAATTCTAAACATCCACTGGACTGATTTATATGACCAACGTGTCTGTTCTTGAACAGGCAGGGGTCAGCAGTATCGAGGCCATGCTGCTGAGAATGCATCTACGCTGGGCAGGGCACGTCTCCAGGATGGAGGATCGCCGCCTTCCAAAGATTGTGCTCTATGGAGAACTTGCCACTGGCTGTCGCAAGAGAGGAGCCATAAAGAAAAGACTCAAGGACTCCCTGAAGCAATACCTCAGCCTTGGCCATATTGACTGCCACCAATGGTCCACTCTGGCCTCTAGTCGGGATTCATGGAGACACACCATTCACGACATTGCTGCTTCCTTTGAGAACGCAAGCAGAATCAGTCTCGAGGAGAAAAGACAACACAGAAAGAACCATTCCTCACCAATATTACCCAAGGAGATATTCCACTGTGCCTTTTGCAACCGGACTTGCCTATCCCGTATTGGCCTTTTTAGCCACCAGCACGCTTGCAGCAAGTGTTGGTAGTGCCCTTCCCAAATCTTCCCTTGTGAAGTCTACCCATGATGATAAAGTGCAGTAATAAAAACAGTCACAATATGAAAACCTATTAGCTTATAGATTTTGGAATCAAATTGTGGTGGAGGAGTGGGCCATTTATTACACAGTAATGGAATTTTCAGATTCTCCTTGCTGTTGTCACATATATTGTCCTGCAGAGACAAATTCAGAAGTTCCAGAGATTTGTTCCTGTTTGTGCATGTGAATAGGTTTGCTTGTATTTCTTTACCAGATTTTGAAACATTATTTGAAAATTAATGTAGCAAGGGTAGTTTTCAAAGTTTGCATTGGCTTTCATTATGATGAAGATACCACCATTTGTATAGAATGATTTATTCATTAGAGAAGTTAAGTAGAGGATTTGAGGAAAAGATTCCTGTAGCAAAGATACAAATGAGAAAATAAATGCAAGAAGTAGCGTAGGAAGAAAAGAGTGAACTTAGGAAACATACATTGGTTCCATATCTGAAGGTTGGATTTTAGAAAACTTACTTTACTGTGTCAGAGGAGGAATGTCTAGAGATTTCAGGTCTACTACAAATCTCTTTTTTTGAGGCTTGTCAGTTAAATATTTTTTAAATGTACCAGTGTTCGATTCTTTAAGTAATTCACAATATTTTCTGAAGACTACAGCAAATTAGACAAGTTGTAAGAACAACAAATTTAAGCAAAGCATTTCTTCCTCAGTTCCCATGTATGATAAGTTCTAAATATAGTTATTTAAATAGTATTTATTATGATGAAAACCTGGCTTGTTAACCTTTAAGATTCATTCCCAATTAATTCATGGTCCTCCTACAGATCACATGAATATAGTTGTACTTAGTATGCCTCCCTCTTTGTGAGATACCTGTTCCTAAGTAATGTTATACACTATTGGGATTGCATATGCCAAAATAAATGAATGCTTGATAGAATTTGTTTTGTAGCAGATCTTTACTTTTATTTTGCTATTTTGCTTTCTTGAAGAAACTTGCAAAAAAACCAAATCCAAGACTAAGGCATCTGAAATCATGGTGTGGACCTGACAAGTTGTAGATTTAATGTCTGATTGTTCACTGAAGTATATTCTGACTGCTACTGAAGAATTTTGTTGAAGTTTATAACTGACAACTTTTCTTTAGTATTACAGGATTTTGAGAGGTTACTTCATACAGTTTTAAAATGTTCTTCTTTCCTGGTTGAAAAATGACTTCACTAAATTCTTTGTGCAGGCTTTCCAACATTTTAAATTCAGTGTATTAGAAACATTGCAGTTGATTGCATTTCCAGGGCTATATGTTTACACACAAAAAGCTAAAATCTGGAGTACATTTTAAAATCACAAATTTTTTTGTAGTTTTTAATAAAAAAATAAAAATAAAATTACAAAATTTTAAGATAATTTTCTTTCTTTGCTTTTACATATTTGCAGTTAGTATTTTGGCAGTGCATTAAGACACCTAAGTGAGTAGTTCATTTCTATTAAGTCTATGTGAAAAAAAGTATTCAATAAATTCTGACTGCATTCAGTTTAAAAATAAAATTCAAAACCTTTCTTCTCTGGAGGCTAATAAATAATCAACATATAGCTTCACTTCCTCCTTTCAATTCATTTGACATATATGGATTCAAGGAGTAGGTATTTACCCATTCCAATAGAAGATATTGTATTAATCTCAGTGGAGCATCTGATAGAAAAAGAGTTAAGTACCTTAAGCCTGTGCAATAGTACATATACAATACATAAGTGTGTATGACCTTCTCAGTATCAGCTAGTGTATGTATATCTTTCTGAATTGTATCAGCGTGGGAAATAAGATTGGTATCTATTCTTATGTAAAAGAGAAATCTATTCTTCTATATATGCCACTGAAAATGTAACTCACTCCATACTTCTGTGACTGGAATCATAATAATGATAAATTTTATCCTATGTGCCCAGAGTATTAAAAAAGGGGAAAAAAAGTGATTTGTGAAACACAGTGAGTGCCTTACCTCCTTGTAATTAAGTGTTAACATATTCAGGGTAGTGAAAAACATTATTTATAAAGTGTATTACAGAGAATTTTTTTGGCAGTCTGTATAACTAATTTTATGTCTTAGAGGGGGTTTCATACTAGAGATCTTGTGACATAGGTGTTTTATCTAACTTCTGTTCCTGTTTTATTGGTTGTAAGGTACACAGTGTGTGCTGCTAAACAGTGACAGTGCTTGTAATTATGCAACCTTCCAGCAGCAAGAGTGGACTCCCCATTACTGAGGCATTTAGATAGGTGGTGAGGGTTTTTTTAGGCCTTTTTGTCCTGTTGAATTAAGGTGGCAGCTGGTATAATCCTCTTGTCTTTATGGCTGAATTATTTTAGCACAAACTTCTTCAGTGTTTTGTCATGTGGTAATACTGATAAAACTAAAGCTGCTTCAAACTTCGAACAGAAAAAGATAACATAGAAGGTGAAGAAAATTAATTGCATTTCTGTCAACTGCCTGTGATGCAAGACTGGTAGAAATTAATCTCCAGTGACCTCTTTGCTCCATTGATTTCTTTGGCGTTGTATTAAGAAAGACCATGATCCCCTAACTATTGCATTGCTAGGAAATAAAAAAGAACTATGATTAAATATACCCTTGTAAGGAGTTGTAGAGCTGCTTTATTTTATATACACAAGAAAATAGGCTCTTCTGTTAGTGTGACTATTAGAGCATGTCAAATCTCAGTTGAAGTCCTCTTTCAGCAGAGGAGTTCTTTTTTTACTTTATGCCAAAATTATTTTTCCTTGAAATACTCTTTTATCCAAGCTGAATGATTAAGACAGAATGTTTTGATTTTAGGATCTAGAAACCTTTGCTTTCTCCTTATTTGTTATAGCTTTTAAAAAGCAATGTTTCATTTGTTAGGATCATCTTTTCAATTCTCTGTTTCTACACGAGAAAAATCATAGTTAAGTTGTCGTAAATCTTTTTTAACAGGTACTCCAAAACCAGGTTATTAAACCTAGAGTAGTTTTAAGATTTTTTTTTGTCTCTTTGTCATTTTAGTGAATTAGCAGGTATTATTATTATTGTCATCATTATTATCATGCTCACAAGCTCATGGAAGATAGAGGGTGCTTATTTTATTTTTGTCAGCTGGACGGAGTTTAAATCTTATGTTTCTGAGAGACATTTTGTGATGATTAAAGTACTGACCAGCTGAGAGGGGTAGTTCCACATACTGAGAGGCATTTAAAAATACAGTGGTTTAGTATGTGACCTTGTTATTTAAACTTTCTAAATCATCCATTTACATATTTTCCAGTATTATCATTGTTGTGCTCATGAATGCAAAGACATATGCTCAGCAATTTGTGTTAAGTAGGAGCTGACACAGTGCTAACAGCACCAGAAGCCTGCAAGGCCTGGAGGAGAGGAGAGAAAATACAGCAACTCAGTGTAACAACTGTCAGCCATGAGAAAGTAGCAGCGTGGCCCAACCAGCTACACTGCTCTGAGGATCTTTCCTCCATATAGCTCCTTGTATTCCTTGGACTGAGAGAGTGAAATTTCTGTGACATACTTAACACTAGGGAAATATGCTGATAAATTGAAATGTGATAGTAATAGTACATCTGTGAGTGTTGCGTTATTTTATAGACTCAGAGGCAGTTGGTGTGTTTCTTTGCTTGTTTGAGGGAGCAGGAGTTTTTTTTTAAATCGTATCATCAGTGACAGAAATCATCTAGTGTTACAGTCCTGTGCCAGAAACATAAAGTGGTTAAACAATGTGGTGGCAAAGCAATGGTTAACAGATACAATGATATTGAACTTTATAAAACACACAGAAGGAGACCAGCCACTCTCTTTGTGGTCCTGTTTGAAAAGGAAGAGTGTTAGAATGTTATACTGGTGAGCCTTTATAATATCTGAAGTCTTTTCCTTTTTCAGCGCAATCCTCCCATGCTGGTGAATGATCTTTTTGAAGACATCAAAGATGGGGTAATGCTAATTGCCCTTTTGGAGGTTCTTTCAGGGCAGAAGCTGGTAAGAATTCCCTTCCTTCTAAATATACAAGATAGTTGCATAACTTCTCTAGAACATAATTTTCTAATAAGTTTCTGTATTTGAATAGTGTAAAAAACCTTACTGCTACATAGGAAAACAAGCTTTTCACAGAGTGGGCTGTATAGGCATAAAAATATTATTAAACATTATTACAGGTATTTTTCATTAATTTTGCCATAATAGTTCATAAAAATTGCTTATTTATATTAGTGTTCACAGTTAATCTGTGTGTTGCTATAATCGTCTAAACTGCAAGCTGTTTTTATACATCTTGAAAAAAATAGTCTTTTCTTGTTAAATTTATAGCTTTCTCTCAGAAAAAAAAAATAATACAACCCCCTCACGTTGCATGGAGGCTTGTATCCATTTGCCTTGACAGCTGCTTTGCTAATGTAAAGAACCTTAAATGGTGCCAAATGGCTTTTTCACAGCCAAGTTTTATACAGAAGGGACAGTGTATATGTGGCAAATATGCTATCTCATGGGAGCCAGGATTGTTCTGTGCATGTGATATAGGAGAAAAATGAAAGGATTTTAGGCAAAAGATGCTGACTTTTCCCAAACCAGCTTGCGGATCAGGTGGCAGCATCTGAAGTAGTAGTGCAACAGTCTGTCCTCCAGCTTGCTCTGGGACTCAGGTGCTACCAGTTCCCTCACATGCAGGCAATTTGCAAGTGCCCTCTTTTTCATATCTCACCTCTGTTTTGATTGCATGTGAAACCCCAAATTAGGTAGTTAATCAGTGTACAAAAGCCATTTTACTGTAAGACAGGAAAAAGCTGTACTTTCAAGTATTTTTGTTCCGTTGAAATATACTCATTTCTGTTTCTCTTAGTCTAAGACAGAAGGTCTCCCTCTTGTGGCAAACAAGAAACAGTAAAGTAGGAAGAAAATTTTAATGACCACATCTGTTAAAATGAAATTCACTTACTTGTATCCTACCTAATTAGGAAAAGACAAGAGAGAGAATCCAGAGATAGAAAAGTGTCTGGTGAATTTAAAGGTTATATATACCAGCATACGATATCCTGTAGTAACTGCAAGACGAATTTCAGGCCCTTGTTAAACTCTTTCTAACATGAACAGGAATTTAAATTATAATAGTTGTATATTTGCATGACAATGTAAGATTCAGTGAGGAATTTAATTCCACTGTAGAGTATCAGAAGTCTAGGATATGTTTGGTCTTTTTTTAGCCTACATGTCTGAAGTTCAGCAAAATTCATTGTTCAGTGGGAATTTGTGATAGCTGGTTTTTTAATTGCCAGTAAGGTATTAGAGAGATAGGATGAAAATTCTTAGGTAAAATGTCTTCATTGCAGACTGATTTTTTAAAATAACAATCACTTTGACTTATACTTTACAGGCAAAAATATTTCACAGAGAGAATGTTGCCTTCTCTCAAATGTGTGTATAGATGTGTACATGCATATAAAAGTAGTAGTAATTCCTTTTACATAAGAAACTCAGTTCTTGGATTTGATGTTGTTCATGGACTGAAGCCAACAGTTTGCATCCTGAGGTTATTAAGACATATGTAACATTTTTTATAATGGAAGTATCACACTTATGTCCCCTGTATCTGTCAGTCCTCCAAGTTCATATATGCAAAGATACAATTCAACAAGTTGACTGTTCCAAGAAGCATTTTAACTTGTAAATCAGACTGTGGTGGGTACATAGGCATCGATAATAATCTGGAGCTTCATTTTCTGCAACAAATTGGCATAAAACTAATTGGAGTTTAATCTGTTCATTCTCTTTAAGCCTTGTGAGCAGGGGCGTCAGCTGAAGAGAATTCACTGGGTTGCCAACATTGGCACAGCTCTTAAGTTTCTAGAAGGAAGACGGGTAGGTATGGTAGCACTTAGTCCTGCTTTTTTTTTTCCCTTTGTTTCTTTAAAGGTGTGATTTGTATCCACCCATCTGTTTTTATTCTCCAAAATTTGAAATATGTCTTCAGTTTCTACACAGTACCTAAAAGCTGCTGTAAAGTAAAAAATATAAGATCCAACACTAAGGTAAAGGGTTAAACTTGTCTTTTTTTTAATAATTAATAATGAATCATCTTGAATGACCTCCTTTTTTTTTTTTTTTTTTTCCCTGACATGCTCCTCTGCTCCCCTTGTTCTCTGCTTCCCTCTTGCTGTTCTCAGCAAAGAATGAACTTTAGTTCAGGAGAGGCATTCATTTATAATTAAAAAAGTGGATTTCTAGACCTCTCTAGGTTTTGCATGCAAAAATCTACTCCCTGAAATTAGAGATATGAAAATTTAGGGCATTGTGAACCCCCTGTTAGCTTGACAGAATATCAAACTAATTTCTGGATTTATTTTGGGACATTCAGTGCTGCGGATGTGGAAAAGAAGCAAAATATTTTATAAACTTAACAAAAGTAGAAAACCTAAAAACTCAATGTGATCTGGATATGAATATCAAATAAAAGCAATCTACTTCTACTTTTTCCTGACTTTCTCTCTGTATTGTAATGACTCGAATCTGGAGTTTTTAATTGGATTACAGGTATTTTGCTCCTCTAATTTCTGCATTTGAGTTCAATTTTTCTCAATGTGGATGTCACACCTGATGAATTTTACATCTCCACAACACTGTACACTGGGAGTTGCTGGGTTTTGGCTTTCTTTCCCTCTCTTTAACTCCCTGACATCTTGACCTAATTACATTTATATTACATTGAAAAAAAATTTGGCAGATGCCCATAGAAAGAATATTACACATTTAATCAACTTCCTATTTTCACTGTCCAAATAGAGTTCTACAAAAACTCCTGTTATACTACAAACTGCAGCTTGCAATTACAAGATATTATTCTGGACCAAATTCGAGGTTTTGTTGATCTAAAAAGTTCATTTTTAGTTTTAGATGCATTTTAACGGCATAAGGTAACATAACAGCTGGAGTAGATAGGTGAGGCTTCTGTGAACAGTGGCCTAACCAGAAGCTTTAGCTGAGTTCCTGTAAATGTTTTGAACTATAATACATATTAATAACTCTTCGTCTAGAAAACTAAAAGCTTTTGTTGGAATTGGTGCAGCTGAGAGAATGGGGTTTGTTTGTTTTTTCTGCTAGGTAATAGAAAATTTTTCTTACTGATTGGTAGAGAAATAAGTAATGCCAATTTTCCTAGAGTTTTTTAATTTCTTGGTGGAGAGAATTGGAGACTGGTGGGGATTTCCCCTCTGCTTCTTCCTAAGCAAGCCGAGGATAGTTAACTCTGAAAAAAACTTTACAGCTAGACAACATCTTTTTTTTTGTTTGCTCTTGACATTATCTAGTGCATTTCCAGTTGCTGATTTAGAGAACTGCAGTCTTTTCTCTGTTTTGGAGAGACAAATTAGATCACCTAAAGCCGTTCTCTGGCTGTTCCTTAGACTGTTCTCCAAGTTTTTTCCATAACCTTTGTCCATGAATAAGCTTGCAGTGCATGCAAAGTTTAGCAGTCATTCGTGTTTTTATCATGGTTGATGGCTGACTCTTAGTTTTGCTGAAGAAATAAGAACTAGCATATTAGCTGATTTTGCAATACTACCTGTTTTATTCTATTTCCTTGAACAGTATCTACCTATTAATTTCTCTGTCATATATTCTTTATTCCCTCCTTTCCTGCCTTTTATCTTATGAGCTTATTTTAGGGTGATATTTTATTCACATTAAAGACTAGCACTTGAGAGTTAAGAGTCGTGGAATCTGTCCCCATTTCTGTTGAAAAACTTAATGTGACCTTGGACAACTAATTTTTTTCCCCACTTTATTTTTAGAAGAGCCATAGTTAGGTTTGTCTTGCAAGGGAGCCCTAATCAATGGCTGAGAAGTCCTTTACAATAATAGGCTCTCTGCTGGAGAACTGTGGCATTGTTTTTCCATTTTCTTAATTTTATGCTTTCATATTTTTTAATCGTAGACTCATTCTTCTTTTTTCATTCGAAGTGCATTTAGAACTATATCAAGAAGCCCCTACATAATTTAAAATCTGTTACAGAGTATTTATTTTACTCTCCCAATTAAGTGTAAGATGTGCCAAAAATGTGTTCTTTGCATTGTAAAATTAGATTAATGCATTTACATAATAATTAATAATTTAAAATTTATTTCTCTGTCATATTTTTCCCTTTGCTTTTCATGCTAGTCCATATACAGAGGATCTCCGGTTTGTACAATGCTTCTATCTAACGTTTATTGTTATTTCTACTTGAAATCAAATACTTTTTTATACAAGCAATAGCATACAATGGTCTTAAAAATCTTTCATTACCTATGGCTATGCTTGTCTAAAAACTGAAACTGTACCATTCAATGTTTGGGCTTTTTTAATTGAGAAAGTTTTTTATTGCAGAAATGCATTTAAAATATAAAACCTGTTTGGAAGGCATTTCATAATTGTTATTCTTTGTGTGTGGTAATAACATGTTTTTCTTTCCTATATAGATTAAGCTTGTCAACATCAACTCAACTGATATTGCTGATGGGAGGCCTTCTATTGTGCTTGGCTTGGTGTGGACCATAATTTTATATTTTCAGGTACTATGTGTTTTATCTTCAGTGTAACTTGCTCAAATAATGATTCAGATCGTCACTTCATAGGAACTGATGTAGTTCCCAGTGTTTCACCCTAGCTGAGTCATTTTGTAATTAGCTGAGGATCTGCTTCTGAAATAAGCAACAGTTGATGGTCAGGGTGTTTCAGATTGAGTAAAATTAGATACTCGTCTTTAGAGTAGATTGGTCTTTGCCTAGAATGGAGTTCCTTCATCAGTGAAACACACTCATCTGCTTTCTCCAAAGAATACAATAGAGCAAAAGAGGAAAAGAACAGAACTGTGGATTCCTGTTACAAGTCTCTTTAGCAACCCTTGCTGTACATCTAATTCCAGTGCACTCGGTGCCAGACAGTAATTATTCTCAACCCATACACGTAAACATGGTGATTTTACTGTGAGATGCAGATATTTGCAAGGACAAAATTTATCTGCAGATGATGTAAATTGTGAGAGGGTTGCATTTGTAGAGCAGAAATAATTTGCATTCTGTTGAAGTTAGGTGGGAGGGAAAACTGGCTCCCTAAATCCTGTCCGTATGAGTTAACACAGTGAGTCACTGCTCAACACTTAAAAAAACAACTAATTTTGTTCTCTTCTTTATGGAGTGCTTCAGCTCCCTGTGATGTAACTTCCATGTTTCATGGTTGCTGTTCTCCTTAGCACTAACCACTATGATGGCTCAATAGCTTAGATCTTCTCAGAATAAAAGTTAGTCAGAGTGATATTAATATTTTAATTTGTAACCCAGTGAGGTGAACAGAGAAAATAATGCTTCTCAGCCTTACTGAAACTCTAGTTCTCTGCATCAATTTGAGTCATTTTTTGAACTTTTCTTTAATTGTCATAGGCAGATATATCATTTTCATATGAATGAAAACAGAATTGCATGAGAGCTGTGGTTCTCATTGTGGCAGACTCATTCTGTGATGCGACTTTACATACAGACAATGTAGAAAATCTTGCAACATCCTTTGGATATAACTGTCATTTTAAAGAACTGATTTTTTATTTAAGTTAGTGTTCTTAAAAAGAGTCAATTTATTGATTTTCATTTGATGAAAGGCATAATGCATGTAACTGTCCTACACCATTAACAAGCACTGTGAATGCACTTGCCTGCAGTGCATTTACTATTTCTTCAGAAGGTACCTCGAAGAAAAGCTGCAACTGAATTTATGCTAAAACAGTACAATAGTAAGTAAAGAACTGTCCAGATGAGATCATTGAGGTCATTGCCATTCTTTAATTGAAGGAGCTTCCTCTGAAATGAATGGATTGTTTTATAATTTGAATTCAAGCTAAATGTAAATCATTGTTGCCTATTTTGATGGTAATTTTTGTTGTAATGATAACATGATGCATTTACACATTGTTCTAGCTATAGGGTGTCAAGTCTATGTTTTCTTGGTGCCCTGTACTTCTGAATTTAAGGCCATCACCTAGACACATACATTAGCAGTTTTGAAGCTCCTTTAATGTGCAGCTTGTTAATCATATCTTCTGCCCAGCTTTATTTTGATAGCTGTATTATGAAATTATTAAAGAAACTGGTGTGAATTAAGAAGACTATCTACAAAGACTCCATTAACACTTTTTCCCCTACAGATAGAAGAGCTTACCAGCAACCTCCCACAGCTGCAGTCATTGTCTAGCAGCGCTTCTTCTGTGGAAAGTGTTGTCAGTTCAGAAACTGCAAGTCCCCCAAGCAAACGGAAGGTGATAACCAAGGTCCAAGGAAGTGCCAGGAAGGCTTTGTTAAAATGGTTACAGTACACAGCAGCAAAGTAAGCAACTTACAAATGAACTGATTTTATATCTTAAGTATAAACTTTGCTCAGATTCTAAGCTCTCTGTCAGGGATCCTCTTTTTGCTCTGTAGTTAAATAGTACCTTCCTATCAATCATATATTATAGTTTCTGACTAAAGAACAGGATTATCTCTGACAGAATGAGAAACTGAAAGGGAAATTAGATGCCTGAGCAACAGTGTATTAGTCCTGCTGCCTAAACACTCAATGTGACTTAGCATTCCTCAGTGAGAGCTTGTGGAACACTAAATTCTGGTGCTTGACGTTGAAAGGCAGATGATGAAAAAATATATATCTGCAGTTTTTTGTTATTGGGGATATACTATTACAAAAGCTGCCCTGAACTGTCATCCATTTTAATCCAAGTTATTTTGGAGTTACTTCTTACTATGTCTTGTTAATTTAAGAATCTCCCACCTTATTTGGCAAGATTATCCCATGTTTTTTTCTGCTTTCAAAAAGGCATTAATCGACCCCCATAAGTTAGATCAAAGATGCTGTAGTAATTTGATATCTTCCACAATAAGAAAATACAAATCAAAGATGTAAAATAATAAAATGGATTTATTTGCTGAAATTAAAGAATCACTGCTATTTGAAGACTTCAGTTGTGCCAAATATAGAGGGGAAATGGCCAATTAGGAATGGTGCCTCCAAGAAAAGAAATATAATTACAAGGATTCAGTCTTTATCCATAGATAGAATACAGTAAATTATAGTGCAATACAACTAATTTGTCTTTCTTCCTTTGCACTGTTGATGGTAAAATACAGGCAACTGAAAGTGGTCAGCTGCAATTTAAACAGGCATGCAAAGAAACAAAACTCAAATAGATTCATAAATGAAACTGTCAACTTCATTGCGAAGAGTAGATAAATATGTTAAAAGAAGCCTACTGGAAGCCCTGCTTCACATTTTAATCTTCAAGGACTAGCTTTTTAAAGTCAGTGAAAGTGTCTCACTGGTCACAGTGAGCTTTGAATGAAGCCTTCACTCAGTTACTGTGGCTCCCAATGGCGAGACTGCCTTAGCACCCAAGTGTGTGTGTATGGAACTATAGTGTCATTCATGCTTTTGGTAAGAACATAAAGAAATCTGTGTGTTACATTTCCCCTTAACAGCAATGATGTCACTATTCATGCTTTCATTTTATAAAATAACAGGTTAACGCAGGTTTGGTTATGGAGTGGGGTTTTTTTGTTTGGTTTGGGTTTGGTTTTAGTTTCTTTTTTTATGGTACTAATGTATCTAGCTGAACTGCAGTAGTTTTAATTGATTGAGAGAATAGTGAATGAAACTCTGTACATCCAAAGACTCTGTGTGTGTCATACAAGAACAGTGAGAACCTTGGTGCACTTCATTTTTTCAAAATACCATGGGCTTATTGCCACTGCCAAGCCCACTGGAGAAAAAGACAGCATGTATGTGACAACAATCACTTGGATCTTCCTAGAACAGAACTGAATTTATGCAGTGGATGGATGAAGCAGTAGTTAACCTGATTAAAATTACAGGAATGACAAATGGTTTAGGTTTAATGATGGTAACCACTGGGTAGAGCATCCTGTTTGCTCCTCTGTTTCATCTAGTCCTGATGTTTTCAGTATCTTCTTTTTTCTTTCATATTCTTTAGGCAAGCTGGAATTGAAATCAAAGATTTTGGACAAAGTTGGAGGAGCGGTGTTGCATTTCATTCTGTTATTCATGCTATCCGCCCAGATTTAGTGGACATGGAGAAAGTTAGGGGACAGTCAAATAGAGAAAACCTGGAAGAAGCCTTCACACTTGCAGAAGCAGAACTAGGAATTCCAAGGCTCCTTGATCCAGAAGGTACCTAATCATTGGTTGAAAGAATTTTAAACTACTTACGTGGGTTAAATCAGACATGCAAATTCACAGTGTTTAAATATTTAAGCAGCATTTTTTGCCATTCAACTAAAAATTTAAATTTCCAATTTCTATCCTTATCTAGATGTGGATGTTGAAAAGCCAGATGAAAAGTCTGTCATGACCTATGTAGCGCAGTTTTTGAAGTACTATCCTGATCCTCATCATACAGTGACTGATGTGCAGGAGAATGACGTACGTTTTTCTTTATCATGGGCAGGGGGAGGGGGGGAGGAGGGGAGGGGAGGGAGACTTTATAAATGGATTCAATAACTTATAATTTATTATGTTTTCTTTTGATGAGCAATTCAAGTGACAAGCAAGCACAATGAGAAAACTGGGAAAGATTAGCTGAGAATAAAGGAACTAGTGCTGGAGATTTTTACTAGTAGATGGAGAAAATAAAATGGTGGTCACACAGATATTTTTTTCTATTTTCAGGAGTAGTAGAGCCAAAAAACCACAAGCATTTATTGCATATAGTAGCAAACCAATGTATCCTAAAGTTCCTTAAAAGGTTTTCAAGCATAACATCAATGAGATTGCAATAATTTGGTACCTGAAGCAATGTGCCACTTATGTTTCTATCACACTGTGTTTCTGGATAAGAACAAAAATAGTTCAAGAAATTGCTTAGGTAGTCTTTGGGCTTTCAGGCTTGAGAGTCATTTACAATTTTGACATAGGTTCCTTTCTATTTCACACTGATATTTGACTATTTGCTTTAAGAAATTGTTCATAATCATGTTATTTCTTGGGGTTTGATTTGTGTATGCTCTAGTGCACTGGCTTTGCACTGGAAAGACTATACTCAGTGATGCCAAGTTATCATGACTCACTTCCTAGTCCTGATCATTTGCTTTCTTCATGACAAACACGGGAAACACTGCTGAGACAATCTGCTCAGCCCCAGCAAGAGAGAAAGAAGATGCAATTTTATCTGTGTTTCTTTGCATTCGCTATGGAGATAAAGAGTTTTGAGAGAAGTGAGTTTCCTTCCTTAAGGCTATGTGTGGCTAGGATAGCTATAGCTTTGCTGTTTGATTCTAGTACCTGAGCACTGGAAATTTTCATTTTGCTATCTGCAGTGTTGGTCTGAGGATATATGTTGTGCCAGTGTTACAGCATCCCACTGAGCAATGGGGCTGCTGAAGCAAACAAAATGAGCCCCGAAGCCTCATGCTATGGCCTGGCAGGCTGAGGCAGTCCTGTCATCTCCATACCATGGCACACAGCCCGGTTTCTGTTTCAGTTTTTGGCTAGGTCTGGGGTTTGGTTTTGAGTAACAATGTCATCACCTTCTCCTGAGCTTTATGCTGAGACAATGCAGGAGAATGCAGGGCTTAGCTGCTCCATGCTCTGCCTGCCTTTGGCTATACCCACAGTGATGATAGCACAAATTATAAAAGAAAAATTAATGAATTTCATCCACGATTCCAAAGGAATTTAGTAGGAAGCAAAACAATACAAATCAATTTGACAGACATGCTGATCTCATGACCATTTCTTCTTCTTAGGTATTAGTAAGATTTTCCACCAGCTATTCTGGTAAATGTTGGTGAAACTGCTGCTCCTTTGCATGTCACACTGCAATAACCAGTAACTCCCAGACTCTGAGAAAAACATTGGAGTTGCACCAAATTTCTAATGTCATCATTCTTTGTTTCAGAGAGGAAGCACTATAATCCTTCTTACTGCCCTGGTGTAGTCATGTCCATCTTTACATCATTTCATTCATCCATCATTAAAATCTGAAAGTTAGGTAGTTACAACACTCCACCTGTAGTCAGCAAGGCAGAGATCCTTTCCCAGATAACATCTTTCTTTAGACAATGTCCTAAATAAACAGTCTTCTAGAGGCTCGTGTTGCAGAGCATTTCAAGAGTTAAAGCCAAGTCAGATTAATCTGTTCCTTAGGTAATGATAGAATAAAATGTAGTTGGCAGTTGATTTAAAAGAAATCCAGATGTGCTTTTTATTTTTGTGAGCAGCATAATCCTCTTACTTTTAGTCTTTCTGTTTTCCTCCTGAAGTAGAGTATAAAGAAATATTTATCCTACAATAGTAAAATCAGGTACTTGGGAGAGATAACCTTGCAAGACTCTCATCCTTTGAACTCTTGGGGTACTCTTAATTCCCTGAGTTTGAAAATTAAGAACTTTTAGGATATGTTCCACATGACCTATACTAAGTGCCTGTCGTAGAATGAGTTGGGAAGTAGATGCTAGATACAACTGGTTTTACCTATCAGAACTGAAAAGGAACTATTTCAGTTGCAGATGGCTACATGTAGTTAGAAGAATCCTGCTTCAGAGTGGAGTGTGTCTGGGTGATTATCGGCAGGGAGGGGGAGGGCAAGAGCTGATTTCTAACCCTCTCCTCCCACCCTCCAGCCAAACGCCCTCAGCTGCCACTGTGTTTCCTCAAGATGTGTTGTCCACACAAATTCTTGTTCATCATTCCTCCTGATTCAATGCTGAGTTTATAAAGAATTTGCATTGGAAGAAGTGGAGTATTTATCAGAGCTTATCCCTTATTTGTAGTCAGAGGGAACAGTTATTTGCATGTGCATTTCTAGAATTAAAAGGTATCTAATATCTAATACATGGACCAGCTATGAACATATGTGAACTTGTGTAGTCAACACATCTCAAAAAATCACAGTTACCCTAAAGTAAGTAACTAGTTTTCCAGATAAAATAAAAAAACCCCATGTAGTGACTAGTAACCTGGAAATGATACAGATATGTGAGCTTGATGATGATGATAATTTGAAGTACATCTTGTATTCCTGTGGCTCTTACTGTTCTCTTTGGATTTCTGCCTGCTTTGCTTTATTTTATTTTGCCTCTTTTTTTGTTTCCCCCCCCACTGCCTCTCGTTTTCTCATTTGTTTCACATTGCTAGGAACTTCAAGCAATCTCAAGTTTTGTCATTTCTTTTATGAAATTTAAGGTAAGGGTATATGCTCCAGAATAATTGCTTGAATTGGACCTCTCATGGTTGTTTTATTTTTTCATCCTGCACTTATTTGACTTTAGATTTGAGGGGTTTTTTATGTACATTGGTTTGTTAGGCTTAAGTTAATCCTTTAAAAAAAAACCAAAAAACAAATAGAGGAACATGATAAATCTAAGTTTGCTTTTTTACGTGAGCTGATCCTAACAGATTAATGCTTAATTTTGCAAATGACTTAACAGAAATACTGTGGAAAAGCAAGTCAACTTCCCTGTAATCAGTCTCAGACTATGCTTTTGGTCTTCAATGTAGATGTAAAAATGAAAAAAATTATTATACCTTGAGTTTCTGCACATCTAATCTCATTTTAGATGGGTATTTTTGTATGCCTTTAGGTTTATAAAGTAGATACTAGAGTGTGCGATTGTGTGAGTGATGTATGTGAATTGTGGGTTGGAAGAAGAGCATAAGCATGTGTAATTTCATGATATGCACTGCGTTCCTTTTTTCACATAAATTAAAATATATAAATATTCACATATTAATTACATAAATATTCACACATTAATTCACATATATATTCACATATTATGTGAATATATAAATACTCATATATTTTAAATATACTTTTTAAATATTTTTGAACATTTAGATACTTAAAATTTTCTGATATTAACTGAGAGAAGTTCAAAAAGCTAACATGGAGTATATGAAATGAACATGCAGAGATGAAAGTGGAAGACTGCAGAAGGGAATATATTATGAAATAAGGTACAAGTGTCACTGCAGTCAGTCAGTAGTGTTTCTAGTTTGAACTGATACAATTGATTACCTAAGTTCCACAGTCATGGGGGGTTTTGGTTGAATTTTTTTTTAAATATATGTATAATAGATTATTTTAAAGCAACTATGATCAAGCATTCATTTTATGTTATGTGTATCTAATCAGTGATGGTTTGAAGTGAAGATTATTACTGATAGCAGAATTATCCTACATTCTCAATTCATTCAAGTAAGTTTGGGCATCTTTAATGGGACCTTTTACATTCTTAGCATTACACAGGCTCAGTGCATTGCTTCTTAAGCTAGAGGAGATTTGAAGTGGTAAAAGCTCTGTCGATTCCCTTTTGGTATAAATTTAACTATAAAAAAAGCACACTCCGTCAAAGTATTTCTGATGTAAAGTCTTTCTCTTCTTGTGCTCTTGTGCTGAGCAAGTAATTCAGAAGATAATCCTGTGTCTCAGGTTGGCCTGTTTTTTTCACCAACCCTGGACTGCCTCCTCCCTCCCCCCAGAGTCTTCCCGGCAAAGGAAAAAAACCTGAAAAGAACTCAAAAGAAACTGAACTGAATTAAAAAGAAGTTATATTTTCTATCATTTGCAACCACATATGCAATTTGTACACACTACGTGGGGCCCTATCCCCAGGGGAAAAGGGAAAAGGGAAAAAAAGGACTGGTTAACCAGAAATAGGGAGAAACAAAACTAAAGCAAAACAAATGAAACAGACAAATACAATTAAAGACTTCAGGAAAGGATAACAGGCATGGTACAATCTCACCATGTCCCAGGCTAGGAAAACCAACAGAAACAGAACAGACCATCCAGGCTCCTCCTGCTCCCCTGAGCTCCCAGAAAAAGGAAGGCTACAACTCCTTCCTGTCTCCCCTCATCCTACTCTTACGTGGAAAACACGTGTGGAATACTCATGCCATTTCCACTTCCTTAGTTACACCTAGTTACTGAGGAAGCCATGGATCAAACCCATTACATTCTGTCATCTCTGACATCTTTATGCTAGCAGAGTTCCCCAATGTAAGAGGAATTTCCTGAGCAGCCACTGCAAAAATAGCTTTCTGAGCTCTTCCAGTGATTTAGTCTACTTTTGCAGATAGTGATTAATAGCTCATTCCTGAAGGTGATAGTTGGCTCAGCAGTCACGCTGCATCTGTGATACTGTTGTTAGTGAATGAATGTCAATAACATATATGCACCCAATAACACATATATATAAGCCAGAGTTTTCAAAATGAATAGCTTAATTAGTTGAATTTATGCATAAACTTTTTATAGGGACTTGATTTTTCTCACTGCTTATTCAATACAATATTTCAATGTCTCTGAAAAACAGACGACTTATTTTTTAGATTTAAAAGGTAATATTTGAAAATTCCATTGTGCCTGTGCCTGACAATTTGAACAGCTCACCTAGTTTATAATTACATATTAGAGAAACCAAAAAAATACTCTTTTTCTGGTCCATAATTCTCATATTTTTTAGCTCTTCAAACACTACAATATTGTGTATTATGTAGTTTTCAAATTAACTGTGACATAAAGGTTAATAAAATAATGTTTTGTCTTTGAGTCTGGGCTGAAAACTTTCTTTGTAAATTTAAATTGTACCCCCTTGGAACTTATAAACACTTTTCTCCAGTTACCTTCTTTGATGTTTTTTGTCAGTTGAGTGCTCCAGTTCTGTTCATCTCTGCAAATCAGGGAATATTCATAGGATGCTGTCAGGACAAATTAACACTTTAAAATACTCCTTGGAAGTAGAGCATGTCAAGTGAGTCACAGGATCTTAGATTAACTCACATAAGTGTTATCGGAGATCAATAATCCCTGTGTTGGGGAAAGCACAAATAGTTATAATTTTTCAAGATAACTTTTGTCTCATGGTTTATGTTCTGATCTGTATGCTGCTTCAGATGTGCAGACTTTACAAAATAGCCTACATATCTGTAACAATATCCTTGTGATATTTTTTACTAAGAGTAAGAACCACTAATGGAAGTCTTGTTTTAAGAATGACAGTTTATTAAATCTGGGGGATATTTATGACAAGTGCTTTGGCGCCTGAGAAAGTGAATCTTTTCTGTTAGTTACCCAGACTGAGACTTTAAAGTGCCATAGTATCAACCAAGGACCATATTTGCTGGTGATAAGTGATGCACTGAACTGGAAACCTGTGAAAATGAAGGAATAAATAAATAAAATGCTTATCATGCATTGTTGCACAATGTCTTTAGCAGTATTCAGTTAGATGGTTATTGAAGCACCTGCTTCTTCTACAATTAGACAAAGTAAACAAGAATTTCTCTAATTAATTAGTTTTTAAAAAATATAGAAGACTCAATACCACCTATTAACATCATCTTTTCACTTAGTGTCAGAGAAACAGTATGTGATTTAAGAGAGATAAGACTGCTCCTGTTTTCTTTATCTTCAGGTCCCATAGAGGTATTCTAAGTCCGAGTGATCCACTAGTTCAAAAAGATTTGCTTAGAGACAGTTGTAGCCATTACTGATTTTTTAAGTTGTGATGACAGGAACCTTGTAAAATACCTATTTTGCACAGATTTTCATATGAACAGTTGCAGGCACACAGATGCTCTTTCAAAGAGCTACCTTAAGGAAGTGCTTCTCAGAAATATGAATGTGAGCCATAAAGGAATATAAGCCAGTGTTTTACAAAACTGAATTTATAGTGTGAATTAAAAGTAATATACATAACACTGGGACACATTTTCTTACTGAGGTTAAGAATATCTTTCTGGAAGTTTTAATAAGTAGGATTGTTTTAGTCTTTTCAATCCATTAAGATGCGTATTTTAGTATTGCCTTTATGGAGCTGGCAGTGAAATACTTATAGAGATATCAATAGTCTCCCTAAAGTTATAGATTCTAAAGAACAGAGCAAATTTAATACCAAAGTTCTTTTTTTGGTGGCAGAATGAGTTAAGATTTTCTCTTGTTATATTCTTCTTGGCTGGACTGGACAATCTTAGAGGTCTTTTCCAAACTAAATGATTCCATGATTCTCATTCTAGGGGAGTAGTCCTGACTTTGCTGTTTTTCTTAAAGAATCTTGATGTTATTTTCCCACACACAGACCAGCAGAGTAGGAGTGTTCTCTATATTTAAATGATTTGAGAAGCTGGAAGTACTAGGAGTTTTGGCTTCCTGAGGCACCATGTGCATTCAAGAAAAGCCCAGTATTAGAAATATCTGGAGCAGGGAAGTGTCATATCTGTCCTATACTGTTTCTTAGGTATCAGCTTTTGTGTGTCAGAAGACAGGAGCCAGCATGCGTTATCATGAGCTTTTTTTTTACAAATTTGAGGGAGCTTTCAAAGAAAGGAATTATAACTGCCTCCTTTCACAGGTCAGGATCTTTTCTTAAAAGACAGTACTTTTTTTTTTCTTAAATACAGGCAATGATTACTCTTTTATTATCCTGTGGTCCGGCTTTATATGTCTCATATAATGCTTGAAATTTAATCACTCATTTTAGGTGATTAGCTTATATGATGGGATATTGAATTTTTTCATTTTAACAGATCAGTTTCTGGCAAATTTTGCAGTAATATGGATGCTTTGGTTTCAAAAAGTAGCTTCTTATTAACACCTAACACATATGGTTCATTGTTGGGAAATGTGAGATGGACACTTGTATTTTACTTGATCAGGATGCTTATGCAGTGCACAAAATGTCTACTCTGTTGTCTAATAACCTTCATATATAACATGCTCACATACATGAGACTCCTGTTAGTATTTTTCTGTTGCCTGCCAGGTCACTGAATTCTGCAGAGAACTTTGCAGCCTTAAAAAGCAGCAGTACCATCACATCTGAAAACTGTAAAACAAATGCACTTTTCTTCAAAGCCATAAAATTGCATAGAAGCAAAAGAAACTGAATATAATTGGGTTTTCTTTCTTACTTTTAATTTTCCATGTAAAGTGTTTTACTAGCTTCTGAACTTGGGAGCTTGATGTCAAGGATTTCCCTAAAGTTGCTCAGAAAATAACTTCTTTTTCAGCAATAACAGACCAGCTAATAACATGGTAGAAAAAGATAAAAAAAAATCCTCGCCTATCTCAGCTCAATAACTTTTACTGCAAATTGACTTTGCAAATCTGTGGAATACTAAAATTAGTTTTTAAAGTTTATTTAAGGGACTTTGTGTTAATAGATCAGATTAAAACTGCAAGTAATATCTGACACTGCAATATCTCAATTTGTCATGATTTCACCACTGCAAGACTCATGTCTAGTTGCTGAGTTCTCTTATACTCAAGAAGTGATTTTCTGTTACGTAAATGATAAGAAATTTGGCCCACTGGCTTTTTCTAAAACTAATGACTTTGACTGGCTATAGAGATGTTAATTTCTGGACTGTATCTGACACTTCTACTAATAGTCTGCAATGGGTTTTTTTAATATGTGGTTGTACTACATCATAGAAGGAAGACAGACTGGTGCTGAGAGACCTAAAAGTGTGGGCAGAACAATTCGAAAGGGACATAACCCGAGCACAGGTGGCAGAAACAAGCTTACAAGAGAAATACCAGGTAAGCAGCAAGGAAAATCATGTATGATAAGAAATTATTGTCATTTTTAAGTGTAACATGTATTGCAGTATTTTATGCGATATGAAACTCAATATACTGTTGTTTAAAGAAATAAGGGCACAAACTGTCTTCCATTTTATTGGCGGGAGAATTATAATGTCAGCACCCACTTTGCTACGTAGGACAGTGCACAGATGGTTTGCCTAACACTGAGCTTTTCCTAGCAGTGTGAAAAAGGACTGTCCTAGTTAGAATTGAGCATGTGTCTGTGCCATCTTTCCAGATCCTGCATGATTTAGCCCAGATAGGAGGTATGACTGAAGGCTGGACGAAGTGACAGGTGGAGAGGACAGAGCTTAGAGCTTCATTTTTATCCCCTTGCTCAAAGGTCAATGTCTAAATCAGCAATACAAATTTTGGCCTGAATTTTCTCCTGAAGCTTGTTCATTCTCTAAAAGCAGCCACTGTCCCAAGTAGCATTAATTCCATTTGTTAGTTTATCTGATCAATTATTATTTCATTTCATTTCATACAGAGTGCAGGTATCTGATAACTTCAGGGAAATACAGAAGTCCTCCCTATATATAAATAATAAATATGCAAGTAAGTAGAGAATTGCAAGTTATTGCTGCTCCTCTTTGGGAAGGATTAGGACTTCTATCAGTATAAGATTATGATAGGTTGTAGCACTCCATAAATGTTGAAGAATTTAACTCTTTGAGTCTGTACTGCACTGATTGAATTGTCTTTTTGTGCAGTCGTTTAAGCATTTCAGAGTTCAATATGAGGTAAAAAGGAAACAGATTGAACTTGCAACCCAGTCATTAAGGAAAGATGGTAAATTGTCACTTGATCAAGCTATGGTGAAACAAGCATGGGAGAGAGTTTCTTCCAGGGTAAGTTGAAAATTATCATGCTATATATTTTTTTATTAAATGAAGGATGATAATCTAAAATCATTGAGACATCTCTTTACTATTGATTTTATTAGGCATTAGGAATCTAAAAGTGGACCAAATTTCTATCACTGCTGTATTATTTTGCATTTGTTTGAGAACATTACTGCGCTACCATCTTTAATGTTGCTCAAAGATAGAATATGAAATTTGCAATAGTAATAAATTAATATTAGTATTTCTAATAGTAATTTTGTACAATTGAATGAAAAATCCCAAGAAAGTTATATTTTTTTTGTCCCAAAAAAAGTTACTAAATTGTTATAACTAGTGTATATTCATAATTTTTATATGTATTTTTTGTGTCATATATTTAACAGAGGATTTGTTTAAAAATATTCTGGAGTTCCCATATAACTTTGCATTATGTTTTCACTCTCGTAACTGAGATTGCCAATAAGACACAGTATTTTACTGCCATATTCACAACTCTACAGTCCTTTGAGAGTCATTTGCACCTCACATCTATAAAACATTCAAAATAGACATAAAAAGATTTTATGCAGGAACATGAATTAAATTGCATTAGTGGACAAAAATCTTGCATCCCTTACTGTTCCTATTAACAGACAAAATTCCAGATCTATATCTTGTTAGTTGTTCCTGTTTATTTGCAGTCATTCTGTAACTCAGTTGCCATTCTGAAAGGGGAATATGTGAATCAGTAAATCCTTACAGAGATTTTGTTGCCTGTGACAATGCTGCAATTTCTAAAGTCCTGTGGAGCACTGTATCTAGCCTTATGTCTCAAACACAGTCTGTTATATGGGGTTTTGGTCTTACAGTATAAATTCTGATTTTTATCCATGTACTTGTTTGTATAATGTAGAAAGAAAGGAATTTCAATCCTTTTACTTTTATTTCCTAGCTGATTGATTGGCACCTACATCTTGATAAATCTCTTCCTGCACCTTTGGGTACCATAGGTGCTTGGCTCTATAGAGCAGAGGCTGCTCTGAGGGAAGAAGTAACTGTTCAGCAAGCTCACGAGGAAACAGCAAATACAATACACAGGAAGCTTGAACAGCATAAGGTAGATGTACATGCATTCATTCTGTGCATTATACATCATTGTTTCCACAGCTGCAAATGATCCACAATGTACAAAGATTATTATTTCTAGTTTCTGTGAGTTGTGTAATCTTAGTGGTGGCTAAAGCTAGATGTCTTGTTTTGATGACTTGAACTGTGATATCTGTGTATCTTACAACGACTATTCTGAATTTTGAATGTCCAGCTTCTTTTATCTGAAAGATATCAGGTATTAATGTTTTAATTTCAATGTAAAATTCCATAGGGATCTTATAAGTTAGGTACTTTGTTCAGCCAGTAAGAACTTATTAGGTGAAAAAGGAAAGAGGGAGCAAACATACTGTGTTGATATAACTGCAGGCAATATGTATGTAGGGGAGAAAATTAGAATGAAGTATTTTTGAGAGGGTTGTGATGACAGCATGATAGCCATCTGTGATGGCAGGTAGCATGCTGTGGTGAACAGGAAACTTTTCCAGGTGAATTTAAACAACTATACCATTATTCTTTGCTGTGTCCAAGTTCTTATTTACACTCAAAACTGTGAGGTTTGTCTAGGCATTTATGTAACATGTATGACAAAAAATACTAGTGAAAAATATGTTGGTGAGATGACGAAACTGAATCAGTAAATGAACAGGAAAAGATGGTGTAGAGAAAGGCAATACTTGAGGCAGCCAGACTGTACTGTTTTATAATGCTTTTTGTTCTCTATCACTGCTATTTCAAAGCTTGATTGAAGATTCATTATTTTTTTTGTGTTTAGGATATGGATAGGGTTTTTGCATCATAAAGAACGTCATATAATGAAAAGCTGAGAAGTTTAGTGGTCATGTGATTACTTTTTATTAGAAAAATTGCAGCTCTTCTAACTTCAGTAGTAGTTAATACAATATAACACAAACAATATTAAAACCTATGAGGAAGATAGGAATTTTTTTCAGGGTCTGGTCTCTTATAATGGCAAATTACACTGTCTTTTTTGTTAACATCAAATGTTTCAGGATTCACAGGATTTGACATTTGTAGAAATAATAAAAAGTCAAACAGTCTTTTGTTCTTAGAATGGGAACACTGCAGACTTCCCTTTGATACACTCATAAGGACAAAAGAATATGTTCTAAGCTGTGTTTTATTTGCATCAGAAATGCTGTGGTGAGGAATATCTATGCCAACAAATAAACTTCGATTTGGATTAATCTGTGCTAGGGGAGTTTTCCCATGGGAGTAGGATGGAAAAGAGCTTCAAGAGAAGCATGTGTAATTGTATCTGTTCCTGGAATTTATTTTGTTGCAAAAATTTGAATTGATGAATCCTAATGTGCTACTGAGTACTACCAGAAATGCATTACTGTATTATTTTCTTGTTTCCTTATTTCCTTGGGGTTTGTTTGTTTGTTACAGTTTTGTTCAGATGACATAATCACTCTATTACTTTTTATTTTATTTGACAATGGGTTATTTTAGTGAACTTTACAGCCAATGACCATTTTGAACTTAGTACAAAATGTACCAGCTTATTTGGACAAACCTCATGGAATCAGGCTAGCACTTAGGCTTTTGATAGTACAACCAAGATCCAGAAATTAAGGGTAATAACTCTGCTTGTTGGGGGTCATTTTGCAGAGCTGGATTTCATTTTATGAGAACACTGTTTATAAGTTTTCATGGACTTCCAGCTGATGTTAGGTGAAACTGCTGGTTGACTCACCAGTGTCTGCTAGGGACATCCCTTTTTGTATGATAATGTCTCAGATGCAGCTGAGACATTTGTTCCAAGTCTTTCCTTTGTGTGAGACCATATTAGTCACAGGAGTTTTCACTATGGTAAAATCAGCTCATCACTTGCATCTGAGAAAGCCTAGTCATTTGTCTTCATGAGGTGTTGGCTGAAGTTGAAAACAATGAAAATTCAGGCAGGTTGATGGGCATAGTAGGGTTATTTGGTGAGCTGAGTCACTGAATTATCATGGATTCCTCCTGTGCAAACACTGCATGTTGGCTGGAGAGATGCCCTTTCTTGGCAGAGAGGAATAAGTAGACATGTATGATCAATACAAAAGCTGTATTTTGTTCTCTCAGGTGAGAAAAGCGAACCTTTGTATGATCTCCTTTGCTAGCAGGCTTCTGAGCACTTTGTGCCAGCAGCTCTCTGTATGCAGTAAAAACTCACCATTCTGTGTTCTCTCAGCTGCTCACTGGGGACTTGACTTGTTATTGTTAACAGTATCTCTTCAAAGACTGCTGCCAGTCATTCATTTAAATATGTAATCTCCAGGAAGCCGTTTGAAGTGGTGTTGCTTAGTTACAGTTGAAGTGTGTTCTGCTGTAAGGTTTTCGCTGGTACAATTCATATCGCAGGAATACGGGTCGGGTACCACATTCTGCATTCGTTCGTTGAGGGAGCAATCCTAAAATCTTTTGATGGTGAGAGAGTGAAAAGTTTACTAAATATTAAATATCTGCTTATGTAAGGAGGTAGAGATCTTCTGCCTATATATAGAGGAGTAGATCAGTTGCTGAAAATTTTAATCTATACTTACTAAAGGTTAGTATCTGTTAGAAAGATGTAAAGTGTGAATTTAGCAAGATTATGCTGTTGTGTTGTGAACATATTGCAGACTGCATTTTGGGGATTATTTAGTACAGTTAAGAGTTCTTGCTTTATTAAACCTTTGCAGTGCATCCTCTGTTTTAAAATCTTTCATAATTTTTCAACATAGCTGTAACAGAGCTTCACATAAGGGGATTATCTGTGTTAATGTTCAAGTTGATGTAAATGCTTTTGTGGTATGCATAACCTTGCATGCAAATGTGAGGGCATGATCAAATAGTTAACTACATTGAGTCATCAGTACAGGCTTAAAATTGTGCTTATTAGTTAGATAGCCTACTGTGAGCCTTTTCTCTCCCTCCCCTCCTCCTCCCGACTTTCTCAACCTCTCTCTCTTTTTTTTTTTTTTAAATCAAATCAGGATCTACTGAAAAACATAGATGGTCACAAAAAAGCATTCCATGAGATCCACAGGACCAGGTCTGTTAATGGCGTGCCTGTTCCACCTGACCAGCTAGAGGATATGGCAGACAGGTAAGGCTTTCAATCTGAAATAAAAGGCTTCTGTGCATGAAGGGGAGGCTGTTTGCTTTTTAATCTGTTGATTTAGAAATCACTGTCTAGTTAACGTTTCTCAGTGGCAAACTGAGATGAATGGAAAAACCTCCTAGAATATATAGAAAAATATGCTGAAAAACCTGATGCTTTAAAGATTGATGAGGATCAAAACTGCTATGGATTTTGGATGAGAATACTTTGATCCTGTACTGATCTTGTTATTACTTGTCCCTGGAAGAACTGTTATATAACAACAGCCAGAATGCATGTGGGGAAAAAAAAAAGAAAAATGACTTTGCAAAACTTAGTAACAGATATGAACCAATGATTTTTATAAATAAACAGAATGTAATTGATTTATTGTTCAAAAGCAGTCATCAGAATATCATCATACAAAATTAAATGTTTATAGACTGTGAATAGGGTGAAAGATTAAAAAATATTGAAACTGTAACTGTCTCTCCTGCAAAAATGAATATTTTTGTATTTTGTGATTCATTTTATAGGTTTGATTTTGTTGTCTCCTCATCTGAGCTCCATCTGTTGAAAATGGAGTTTCTGGAACTGAAATACCGTCTACTGTCACTCTTAGTCCTTGCAGAATCAAAGTTAAAATCGTGGATTATCAAATATGGAAGACGAGAGTCTGTGGAACTGCTTCTTCAAAATTATATTGTAAGTTGGAGTTGTCCTCTTTTCATAATTATTTTTGAAATATGCATATTTTAGTTTTCTAGAAATGCATAAAAGAATACAAACAGAAATGAGATTTGCCAGTCATCAACTTTATGACTGCATTCCTATTGAATATGTTTTCAGAGGTGTATCTGTCTTCCCCATGGAGAAACTTTAGTCAAAAAGCTAAAAAATTAAAATTATTCTCTGCACAATTTCTTGAAAAAGAGAAACACCCCAGCTGCTAAATTTCTTATGATTAACTTAGAAAGCATATCTGGAGGTTCCAAATCCTAGATTTTTACTTACTTTATATAGCAATTCCAAATAACTTAATTTATTCTTCTTTTACAGCTGCATGGATGCACTTTATAGTGACTATATACAGTTTAAAATTTAGAGATAGAGGAGGTTTTTGGCATGCATTCCCACACACGCAGAACTTTTTTTTTTTTTTTTTAGTCTTCCAATGAATAATAAAAAAAGATGCTATTCTACCTTTGTGTACTTGTGCAACATACTAAACCAATAAGGGGATCATTTTATTCTTTTAAAGAATTATTTTTCCCCCTATTCAGCATCAATATATTAAACCCATTACTTTATTTCTGTTCTGGAAAGGGATTGCTCTAGCTCTGCATCAGCCATATACCATGTTAAGAAAGAGAAATTATTGACTTACAAGTGTTATTGATAAGTTCTCTCTGTCTTATGCTGCTGTATCTTTTTTAATTCACATGTGCGGTGCCATGTGGTAGCTAGAAAGATACTACTGCTACTACACTTTTACATTAGGGCATAAGGGATTCTTTCAAAAGCAGGGCTAGTCTAAATACTTTTTTCCCCTTCTAGCTAAGCCATATGGCAAAAATTGCACAGGAAAATTAAGTCTGAAGAGAACTCATACAGTTATAGGATCATTCAGGGCTAGTTTGATGTGTAGAGAAAATTATTGATGCCCTCACTGCATTGGAAGGAAACCTCAAACTCAGTGAAGTTCTACAAAGTGAGAATTTCTATGTTTAAACTTTAGCAGTAGGGGCAAGTAAAAATTTGGGAGTTGGCTCACCCATTTTTTAGGCAATCTTTGCAAAATTCAGATAATTATTTGAAATAACAGTCTACTAGAGTGATGTGCTATACCTGGGAATTTATTCTGTAAGACTATCCAAAAAACTGTGAGGTGACAAAGGAAATAATAAGAAAATTGATATCTTGACTTTTGGATTTTTTTTATGTCACTTTCCTATTTTTTTTTGCTTTAAAATTAAAATCAAGGTGTTAATTTATATATTAAATTGCAGTTGCCCCAATTATTCTTGTGATTCAGGCCACTATTGCTGAGTTGGTCATTAGGGAAAGAAAATGCTTCTTCCATCATTTTTGAAACCGCATAACATCAAAATGAGGAAATTAGGACAAAAAGATAAATGATCTCATTTTTCTTCTTGATGGCCTTGATTTCTGAGTCCCTCAAGGTGTCCAGTGATGGAAAGAGAATTTACTTGCTTTGGTTTGCCTGGGTCCAATTTTCTAGGACCAAGAGCCAAGTGTTAATCTTCTGATATGATGCATTAGAAGCCTTACGTAGAAAAGCTGTATTCAGTACCTTATAGTCAGTGACTGTATTAGTAAAAGATAAAAATATAAGTCTGTTTGTCTACCAAAACAGACTGAAGAATGTCAGCATTCTAGGAACATGCGCAATTAGGATCTGGATTGAGCATATGCCTGGAAAATATTTATGCACTCTAGCTTAAAATATAAGTGGTGTTTGTTACTTTATCTTATCTTCTTTTCACCCATCTGTCATATACCAGAAGTAAAGGTCAGAACAGATAGTACATCATCAGCCTGAAGAATATACTGTACCAAATTCTCAGCTCTAATGGAGATACTATATACAGTTATCCATGGATTTTGACCCACAGAACTATGTTTTGGCATTGCTTTCTTAGCACTTTTTTAGCATCATATGCTATACTGATTGGGAAAGCTGCTTATTTTCTTCAGAGAGTCTTGTCAGAAGGGAGACAATGTTAATCAGTAAAATGTCTATATTTAATTTTTCAAAATATTTCCAATGGCTCTTGAGATCAATGTTATATGAAAAAAATTTTGCTCTTCTCAAATGAAGTCTTGGAGGTTTTGATTCAGGTTAAAATGGCTCTATGGGTTTAGCAAAAGTGAAAGTCAGGAGTTTGTCCTGTAATTCATAGTAAAGCATGTATTTCTTTATAAATGGCAGATTTTGTTTTAACAGGAGAGCAGAGAAAAATTGTGATTATTCTTGACTTCTAGTTTCCCTGGTTATAAACATTTCTAAATTACTTACTAGATAACTGTGGTAATTTCACATAGCAGCTGTCAAAGGTTTTAAAATAGAAGATTTTTAGATATATACTGGCTGGCAGATTATTTTTTAAAATTCTTTACATTATATAATGTGGGTTGATGAACACATAACATCTAATTCTCCTCTTCAAAATACATAGAACTTTTAACTTCACTTGAAAGCTAGTTTTGCCAGTTACATTGGTCTATTTTTGTCTATTCTGGCATTCCAAAGCTTGTATAGACATATGTGGGGTGTGCATTCCTTACTTTTGTAATCTGCAACTGAGGAGGCTTGGGATGTAGCATAAGTTACAAAACCATTCCAAACTCTACCTTCTTCTCCTTTTTTTAACAGTGATAATACAAGATATATTATGCTTGTATAATACAAAGCTTTAGTTATGTGGTGCACTTAAAGGAAATAACATTTCAGAAAGACATGTAAAAAAAAGGACAGTGTCATTTGCCATAAGGGATAAAGAGGCATAAATGTCAGAGGCATAACTTTTTGACCAAAATATTTCCAGAAAATTTATTCATTACACTGTAACACATTACACAACTAAACCATCAATCACAGAGGAAGAGCCCTGTGTCACACTTTGGAAAGACAGCATCTCTTTGTGCAGTGTTTCCATGATCTTATTTTTGCCAGTTGCAAAGGAAGTAAAGAAAAACTGAAGGATAAGGAAAATGTTTTCTCTCTCCTAAAGTGTAACCTGTCTTTCTGCAAAGGTTAATACAGGATTTGATTTTTGTGGTGATTCTCTCTTTTATTAGAATTGTTCCACTTAGATTTCAGTTTACTTCATAAATAGCTTCTAGGTCAATTACTCAGTTTCTGCACATTCTAATTATCCTTATTCTTAATAGCTATCTTTATTTCTTTTCAGGCTGTTATTGAAAATAGTAAGTTCTTTGAGCAGTATGAAGTTACTTACCAGATCTTGAAAAGAGCAGCTGAAATGTATGCCAAAGCAAATGGCTCAGGTAAATGTCTATATTTCTTTCATCAATGGGACAGCATTTTAATCTTTTTAAACATAAGTTTTCTCTAAAGAGGACTCTTAATATTTGTTTCTATCATGCAGCAGAGCTGTACCCCATGAGCAGCTGCATTTCACCAGAGACTACAGCCTCTGGTAGCAATGTCACATATTTTCTAGCATGTCACCTGGTCCAAAGCATGTCCTCCTGCTGTTAGATATCCTCCTACAGATTTTCCAGTCTCCAAAGGAGGGTAGCCATGTGCAGACTTTCCTCATGGGAGAATTCCATTGTCTATGCTAACTATTGATTTGGGCCAAAACTGTTCCAGAGACCAAATTAGGAGCAGGTACCATCATGCTCTGTTGCCTGGAAATACTCCCTGGCATGGCTTCATTTACTAGAAAAACACAAATATGGAGCTGGTCCCAGTATCACTGTAGTTGCAAAAATTGTCACTGGATTTATTGAAGGTTCTTCAATAACTCTGAAAACCTGTAAGAGGAACTCAAATGATAGTTGAACTATGGATATACATGAGCAAAATGTGTAGCTGATTCAACAGCTGCCTCCTGTCATTCCTGAACACTGCCGAGTTCAGTGAGAATTCGAGGGCAATATTTGACCTAGATAGTAACAGACATGAGATCATTTTAATCTCTGCTGACAGTAATGTCTGTGGAGGATTGCTGCAACTGCTAAAAAGGAGACAAAATAGATATTTTTGTTTATTGCAAAATTTAAGTTGATAATGATGCCCAAGTTTTACAAAACTAAACATTTAATACAAGATATTCTTACAAAGAATGAGTCATAGATTTGTTCAATGGTATTAATAAAATCCAAGAAAAGATTTCTTCCTAAAGAAAAAGTATTTATGAATTCAGCAATAGCAGTGTAAATTAGAGAACACCTTAGATAAAAAATGTTTAAAATATCTATATTCTGTATGTTTTATCAAGTCTCAGCATTTACTTGGTCCTTTTTCTTCTCTGGTTTTTGGTTGTTTTATTCTCCTGGAATGAAGACACATTTATTACTTTATTGCCATGTGGAAAATACTGAAAATTAAATGGCAAGAATTAGTGGCATATTAGTTTCAAAGTCAATGGAAGAAAGATCAGAATTTCATTCCATATTTTTCGATGCAGGAATAATATGTCTTTTTGTATTATATATCTCTAATTTAGGCAAGTTTGCATCTTGATTTCTTTTGTTGCAGACTTGAAATGAATGCCACACAGAATATGCGGTGTTCGTGTTTTAATTTAGCATTCATTTTAAATACTTTCCTCAGTTTTTAATTCACAGCTTTATTTTCTCAGTTATGATTTTGCACTAATTTGGGCTATGAAGTGAACATATGTATATAAAAGCCTACTGAAATAGAAGTTACAGTAAAATATAATTCCCTAATGAGAATGGATAAGCATAGCATAAGGTTCAGCTTTACAGAAATAATAATGTACCAAAATAATCAATGTCTTTCCTGTATCTCAGTGGAAGAAGTTGAGAATGTGATGAAATTCATGAGTGATACCACAGCTCAGTGGAGGAATCTCTCAGTAGAGGTGAGAAGTGTAAGAAGTATGTTGGAAGAAGTAATTGCTAACTGGGACAGATACAGCAGCACTGTGGCAGGTCTACAAGCCTGGCTTGAAGATGCTGAAAAAATGCTGAATCAGCCTGAACAATCTAAAAAGGTATGCACTAATAACAAATGTATCTGGCTATTTTGTAAATTATAAAAGATGGACTATGTTTTTACATTCGTTTAGCTTGCTTTGTGAAATGTCACACCAGAGAGATTTTTTTTTTCAGACTTTCCATACTGTCTTCATTCATCATAGGTATTTCAAGTTTGCTTGTATAGCTTCTACAGGCATATACATAAGCATATACACACAGTGAAGGAAAGCATGATCTGTGATAATATGGCTAGAGTCATCTTTCATGTGAATACAGGGCAGCAGAATTGCTCAGAGATAGAAATGTTGTATGATTCAGAGGCAAATACAGCTCTTAACACCAAAGTGCATGGTCATGGACTACACTTTAAGAAAATTATTTTTTCCGCTGATTTTTCTACCATGTAGATGACAGATTTCAATATTCATTGCCTTACAATATTATTAATGTGTATTGTTATGTTTGATGGGTAAGTGATTAGATCATTTCCCTGGCATTTTAGAAATCTTTTAGACAAATCATTTTGGGGACCTGTAGTTAAAAATATTTTTTTTCTTCTTTTTTCTTATTTTTTTTTGATACAGTACTTAAGCAATAAGATTTAAGTTTATGAACCTTTCATAATGACCTAGATTGACTTGAATAGTACTGCATTTAATAGGTGCTAAATCTAAATTTTCGCCCAATCCCAATGTAGCAGCTGTACAGCTCGTAACATGAAAGCAGGGGTTTCATAGGTCATAAGATGGCAAACTGACATAAGGTCAGGAACGAGCTTTTAATGTTGTCTGAAAGAACACTATAATTTCTTTTTAAAGCTTGTTACTTTAAACTGATATAAAATAATGAAATACACTTTTCAAATAAATAAAAGTCTATGCAAAGGAATAGTCTGGTGTAATATAAACACAAACTGATTGAGAAGGATGATATTAGGTGATCAAGGTGATCTTAAATAATGGTGTATGTTTTGTGTAAGTAACTGGACAATGTTCAAAATTTAAAAATTCTTAAATCCATTAATATGAATAAAATAAAAACATTTACTTCTCTGATCAGATCTATAGCTATCATTAAAGATTTTTCTGAGCAGGACTTTTAATATACTCATAGAGTATATACTTGTGTCTGATTTCTAACATGTCCAACAAGTAATTCTTACCATTTTCATAAAAAGCCTTTTTGAAAACCCTAGACATGAAAGTAATATTCTTCCTAAAATGCTAATTTCCTCTTAAAATTACATTGGCAAAAAACTGTTATAAGATTATTGAGTTGTACCATAATCCACCTGTAGACTGAGATATTTTAGAAGTGATTTGTACTTTTAATGTTGGATCTATCACTCCACAGCAATGATGCCCCAATTTAGCAGTTTTACTATTTGATTATTAGAACCCAAAGCATTCTTATATTCGTTTGTACAACTAAGTCTTACAGCTATCCGGAAAAGCATCTGGAATACCAGGTGAAATATGATAACTATTGTTTGAAATATGGCATAAAACATTTTTAAACTTTCCAAAATATTTGTTCTGTAAACCCACAAATGTATGAGTAATATGATGCAGTTTCTCATTTGCAAACCTTACCCATACTACTTAAACCCACTATATGCTATCTTAGGCAAAGGCCACAGCCCTTTACCCTGTTGTCATGTTTTATTCTTCTTTTTGTTGTCTCTGTATCGCTTTGAGACCAGCACATACCATTGTTCTTTCTGGAAAATGAAGTGGCTTGCTGGTTTTCTTATTGGATTATGTTTTCACAGAGCTTACTGTGAACCTGTAGCACAGTTCTTGCAAAAAAAAAAAAAAAGATAAGTATGCACTTGGATTTTTCAAACTGCTCCTTCTACATCTCCTTTGTTTACTTGCAGTACCTTTCAAGCCCTTTCAATAATAATCTCATTGTAACTGCACTCTCCCACAGTTTTCTCACACATCTGTGTCCAGAAGGTTTCAGAGAGCTTCTAGATCTCATGTGGGGATTTCCTCAAAAAGTGCTGCATTGTATCTGCCAAACTTGTTTAAATTTTACACATGCTTTAGGTTGGCTTCTGAAATGTAGTGAGTCCCCATCAGGGTCTGAGGAAGCTAGTGGTTTGTGGGAATAAGTGTGCGGGAGCAAGGATGTGAGTAGTTTACCCCATTTCTTTTTCATTCTTGACATCTAGTAAGCCTGACCATTGAAGGACTGACCAGTGCCAGATTCAGTATATTCAGTAGACTTAATTTCTTTTGAATGTGCTTATAGAGGGTAGCCTTTGCACAAAGCAAGGGATATGCTCCATTACAAGTGGAAAATTCAAACTGCAGATATAATTTACTGAGTTGCTTAAATTTATTCACTGATATATATCTGTACACAGCACCTGTGCGCTATGGATCTCAGCTTTAGGAATTGAAAACACTCTGTGTTCTTTCAGATGCAACTGAAAAGAAAGAGTCAAATGGATGTATATTCCTCAGTTCTTTGCTCAAGACATTGGACCAGCATACATCCATATGACCTTTTCAGTTGCATTTGAACTGCTTTTACATGTGGATAAGTTATGACAAGTACAAACTGTAAAGTTTCAGAACAGTAGCTCTGAAACTTGGGATGCCTGACAATATGGTTTCACATCTACCCTTGAGTAAAGGCTTGCATGGGACTATCACTGTCAGATGAACAGTCTTGGAATTATAGTGTAGATTGATAATCATAAGCAAAATGGATCACTGCCCATTCCTAGGTCCTAAGGGCCAAGGGTAGCAGGGATAAGCCAAAGCTATGTCCAAGAAAATGTGGGCAATCATGAAACAGAGACTGAGTCCTGTTTTCTTTACTGGTATAGCTTGAGTCATAGAGCCTGCCTGAGATATTTCTCATCCTCTTGAAAGGTGAAAAGGAAGGGAGGGAGCTGGTCTTTGTCTTCTCCACCAATTTATGTTCATATATCTGCCTACAAGTTGCATACAGTCTATTTACACTGTTTCACAGGGACGGGGTTAAAAAATCAGTGAAAACCATTCCTTTCACCTCTGCACTCACCTGCTCTGAGATAGGAGGAAGCACAGATAAAGAATCAGTCTTCACAGGTCTGGGATGCCAGACCCTGGAAAGCTGCATGTAGTTCACAGCAGGGGAAGGACTCCTCTACAGCCAGTGTTTGGCTCAGGTTACTACCAGCCCATGTTGTTTCAAGACAAGACAGAAATTAGATGAACCCTAAGATTGTTTTTAGTTATGGAGCTTTCGCTTAAAGAGGAGTTCTATTTGTTGAACTGAAGCTACTCACCTGAATAAAATGACATGTAAGTAAACCAGCAGTAAATTTTAGTTCTACAGGTTACATTCACAAACACTGAAATTCTACTATGGCATATTTGATGTAAAGAGCTTCAGAGGATAATTGTTCAAAGAGTTTTTATCAAGGCATGAGCTTTTGCTTAAATTTGAGTTCATGACTTAAGGTAAAGATTAATTGAAAAGGTTTTGGAAAGATGTTTTCATTTTCTCCTTCAGGATTTCTTCCGGCACTTACCTCATTGGATCCAGCAGCACACAGCCATGAATGATGCCGGTAATTTTCTGATTGAAACGTGTGATGAGACCATTTCCAGAGATCTTAAACAGCAGCTTCTTTTACTAAATGGAAGATGGAGAGAATTGTTTATGCAAGTTAAGCAAGTAAGTGATTTTGCCCTTGTTAGTTTTAAATATTCACTTTGTCATTTCCATGAAAGCAAAACAGATTGCCCCACTAGCAAGACTATAGGACAACCTACTAAAATGCCTAGCTGTTCATCATTATTCAAATTATAAATTATTCCCTGACAGAAGTTAATTTTATTTGGGCTCTTCCTTTATTTATCTTTTTTGGTTATACAGCTATTTTTTAACATTTTTGACTAGTATAGGCTGTAGGGTTTTTTGCTGTGGTCACCTATCTTGATACAGAGAATGTTATTTAAAAATATCCTTTACTGTTCCTCAAAGAAAATGATTGGTTTTCAGTAGCTATGGTTATTATAAAAGCTCTGTACAGCTAAACAATGAAAATTGAGAAAGGCATTATTCTAACTACATTTTGATGAAAGTTGTGTTCAATTATTGTACTGCAACCATAAACATCTACAGTGCAAGTTAATTAACTAAATGTTTTCTCCAAATCAGTCAGATTTTACTTCTATCTTACCTACAAGGAGGCGCTGATAGTAAACAAAAAAAACCCCTACCCTTAATCTCATTAAAGAGATTATACTGTTAGGAAACAAAATTTTCTTTCTTTATTTGCTCTTTAAAAAGCAAAGAGAAGATGTGAGCTTAATTGCACAGAAGTATTTCACATCTCACAAAAACATTAGAAAATATCTTTGCTATAGTCAATATACATCTAATGATATTGTCCTCTTCCAGTGATTTTAAGTGACAGTTGACCGAAGGCACTCTATTTGTTTTCCCTACTGACATGATTATTTCTTATTCAGTCAAGTTAAAATGAAAAACAAATAATGATTGCCTCTCTTTTACTGTAACTTTTCTGAACTGTTGACTAGAATGTTCTCAAGCTTTCTTTGCTGATGATATTTAGAGTAATTCACTTATGTCAATGCCTCTTCCTCTACTTAGGCAGGTTCTTTCTTTTGCTGGCTATATGGTTTTTCACTATGGCTTTTCACCATTTTTCACTGTTTTTTCACCTCTTCTGTCATACAACTCTTTCTACTTTCTATGTCCTATGTTTCCCCTGCTTCCAGCCAGCATTCTTTTACTGAAATTTTTCTTATCCTTCATTTTTTCCAGGCTTTTCCCATTCTATTCTCTTTGTTGAATTTTCAAAATTGATCATGTAGGTAATAAGAAGGTAATTGAATTGTTGATTCTAAGTTAGAAACAAATGAGAGTCTGGCATTCCCCAAATGATCCAAACCTTAAAGAAAGGCTGAGCTCTGATATGCATGCTGTTCTTTTTAGTATCATCTATATAAAAATAAATGCAGATGATTAATGTATAAATATTTTAGAATATTAGTTTCCATTACATTGTATTTCATTGCATATAATTTTTCGAGCAAACAATTGGACTGAAAACATACTAATTCTCTTAATTTCTTAATTGCCAGATACTTCATTTGAGGTGGTTATTTTTTTTTTATTGCTTTCTTTTTGCTTTACATTTTTGTAGTATGCTCGAGCAGATGAACTAGACAAAATGAGGAAAGAATACATGGATGGTGTTGCCAATTTGACAGCTTTTATTGATGGAAGCAATAGGAAATTTTCAACACCTGTTGAATTGTCCTTCCTTGATTTCAAGATGTTTGTACAAGATTTAGAAGTAAGTGTCTTACTTTCAATTCTTTCTTCTTTATAATAGAGAAATTTGTAACTATTTAACTGTGATAGCACACAATTATTTTAGTATACATTTCCTTTACTAGTTTGGTTTTTTTAACAGTGCTTTGGTATTTGTTGTTATTGGATTTTTTTACTTTGGCTATACAAATATAAATCACTGTATTCTATAAGTGACATTTTTAGAGTAAATTTCCAAAACACTGTCTCACCAGATATTTCTTTCTGTGTAGTTTCAAATGATAAGCAGATAAATTGACTGATACCCTCTGGCTTAGTTTTCATGCATTTGAAACATGACCCATTCTTCATTAAAATCAGTGATGAAAATAATTGATAATTAGAATATATATCTGTTCTCAGTCTTGCATCACCCATGAATGTATAAATGCATAAATGTTGTTGAAATATTTTTCAAAAAACTTGTTTCAGAATACTAAGCAGAGGTTGCCTGCAATGGAAGCTCAGTACAAAGCGGTTACAAGAACAGTGCAACTTATTACAAAAGAAGTTTCCCAAGAGGAAGTGAATGAAATGCTGGGAGCTTTGACACGGATCAAAGAGCAGCTGAGCAAGGTTGCAGAATGCTTTCTCTACTACACATATTGTTGACTGTTGAACTGATAGATAGTAAGCTCCTGTACATACATGCTCACATATGTGCATTTGAACAAACATAATTGTAACAATAGATTGATTTAGGGTGGAGAATATCTTACTTCTCTTAGATGCTAAGATTACCATGCTTACATTTAATATTGTTTTCCTTTAAGAAGTAATGCAGTATGAGGGTTGGTTTCTTGTAGCCTCATTATGCTGTGTGCTGAAGGAATCTGCAATGATATGGAATCTCCTGGTCCTGGATTATCAGTCCTTTAACCTAGGAGAAGTGTGTGCTCTCTGCTTACCCCGACCATGTGGTCTCTGAGAGCCCCCAGAAAGGACACACAGGGATCACCGGCGAAGGCAGGAACAAAGAGGAAGTTTAATCGGGGTACAGGTTTATATGGACTTTGGAGGGATACAAATTCACCAATAAGGGACAAGAGGGAAGTCTGGATTTGTGCCAATAGGAGTAAGGGGATTTACATTTAATGGTAGGGGGTTACAGGAAATATGAGGTCACAGTCCTTCTCCCAGCCCCCTGGCCTGGCAGGGGTTTATGGGAAGAAGAAGCAATGACTATGCAGTTTTTACATTTAGTAAATTTAAACCCCATTAAAAACATCAGTTATTAAAGCATTCTCAGTGGCTGGCGTATTTTCTTCATCCATCCATTTCTGGCATGACATCCTCCAAGCCATGTATTGAGAATGCATTGCCACAATGCAGGATCAGGACTGACTAATGTTTAAAAGACTAGGTAGCCACTATATCAACCTATATGCAAAACCAGTTGTTATTTATTGAATTTTACAAATTTCTCAATTTTTTTTTTTTTTTTAATGGCCAAAAGGCTAAGGAGTGTTCGTGTGCCCTGCTGTATGAATGCCAGCGTTTGCTGTCTCCACTGGAAGAACTGGAGAAACAAATCACACATTTTTATGAATCTCTTGAAAAAGTCAATGAAATAATTTCTATCCTGGATCCTGAAGCACAACCCACAACTGTTCTTAAACAAAAAGCCCAAGTAAGTTTCAAAAGCCTCTTAAAAAGATCTGTAGCCTCTGAGTGTTTGCAATTACCTTTCTAGGAATTTGGATTTAAACTCAGTAAGGTGAGCACATGCTTCTTCATATTCTGGCAACAAATATAACCTTAACTTAAAATCAGTTAAGCATAAATATACAAAGATTGAAACTTGTGTTTCCTTCTAGTGTACTCGGTTTAAATCAAAGAAGTAAATATAAGACTTTTTTTTTAATCTACTGAAAATCAGACTGAAGTATCTGAAATACATTGAATTTTTTATTAAGCAGATTAAATATGATCAGTGTGCATGGTATGTAGCCTAGAAAGTCTAAATTTGAAGTACATATTTCCTTAGAGTTGGATTTGACAGTTAATATAAATAAATTGTTATTTTAATGGGAAGCTGAAGTATTTAAAAGCCATTTAAAGCCCCTTGGAAAAAAATGGAGCAAAGATATTTTATTTCCTCTGTATGTGCGTATATAGGTAAAAATTAGTTCAAGCCCATAATGACTGTGGAGACTGGCCCAATAATTCAACAAGAAGGGTCGTCTCTTCCAGTGATGTCAGGCTCTGATTACATTTCAATAAAAGTGATCTGGTGAGCTTGAATAAAGCCAGTCCATTTATCTTTCTAAGTAAATTATCTTCTGTTTATGAACACCAGGTGAGTTGTGTCCAAACTGCGGGTTCAGGAGCAGCTGCTAAGAGTGCTCCATTCTTCTGTTTTCAAAAGTTAACATGTCAGAGAAGGTCACAATAAAAAGACATGTTGCTTCTGCAGTTATTTGCCAGCCAAGGAACCAAAATCTTATCATTTATATAGAGAGTGCTGATTTCTGTCTGATCAGACATTAAGCCAAGATTTGTGCTAAGGAATAGACTGTAGCTTCAGTAGCAGAATAGTTTCATTACTGCAGGATTTTAAACCTTTTTTTTTCATCCTGTGCTACTTCACACATGTTTTCATTTTTCTCTCTCTTTTTTTTACTCATTACTTAATGTGATTTGTAATGAAATCTGAATTCCAAAAGCTGGCATGAAAAATTAATTTTTTGAAAGGTAGAGGTCTCAACCTGCTACTGAGAGCTGTCATTCTATTATCTATTGATTTCACAGCTGCCTACTTACAATTATACAATAAATATAGAAATCCCGTAACATTAAATCACAGAATAATATATTGACCATCATTCGCTAAAACTATCAGAAGGGCTTGGGTACCTATCTGTGCCTTTTTTTCCTTTTTTTTTTTTTAATAACTAGCTAAAGCTGTATTTGAATAGAGGACTTAGCATACAAGGAGAAAGATGTATTGTCTGTGTTACTCCATATAATATTTTGTGTAGTCTGTTTCTTCCTGTTCTTTGACCTCATCCCTTTTGTTCTTATTGTCAAAACCAACATCTTGTTATTTTGCCAAACTTTTCTATTCTTTCTAATGAATATATGTTTTTTTCTTTCAGGATTTGGTAGCTTATCAAGAAAGTTGCAAGAAAGATCTGTCCTTGATTGAGAGAAACAGTCAGAGTATCCTGCAGTGTGTGGCTTCAAGTGAAGTGTTAAAGCATTTCCATCAGTCAACATTTCAGAAGAAAGTTACACAAGTTGAAATTACTTTTCAGGTAATAATATCATACCTTGGTGCATATTTTTGAAAGTATATTCATATGCAGTTGATCCATCCTACTGATGCATCCATGTCATCACTCTGTAGCTACCATCCTGGATAACCCTTCTCTCTGGTGCCAAGTTATTAATTAAGGATTTGTCTCTATTAGGTAATAAGTGTTCAGGGGACTGACAGTCATTTTCTCCATGCAGTTATCCAGAGGTGGGCTGCCACAGCGGAACCTGGATTTAAGAGAACTTTCACATGTCTCAGGCTCCTTTGGAATAAGGAACCTGAAATCCTGCTGTAAAGGCTGCACTGGTTTTTGTTTCTCTTGACTTTATTATCTTAGCTAATTATTTGCTTCTATATTCCCATACATCCCATTTCACACAAAGCATGGAAGATGGAAACTTTTGCATGTGCTACTATTGTTGGGTTTAGAATTCCTTAGAAAATGTTGTGGAATGTGAATATAGAAAGTTGCAATTACATTGCATTTGTTAATAAAGAGATGTGTGCTTTGGGCTACATTCCCACTTACCTGTAGAGCTCTGTGTTGTTATTGTTATTTTCAGGGCTATTCAGCCCCGTCTAGCCCCACACTAATATGAAAGCCATTACACATGGTGTGATTTTGAGGGTTATCTGTGCAGAGTTAAGAGTTGAACTTGGTGATCCTTCTGTGTCACTTCCAACTCAGTATATTCTATGATTTTATGATTATCTTGGAGCCAGATCTCCAGATATTTGGTTCTATTATATTTGTCTTCACACAATTGTTGCTCAGTAGAAAGCTATCTAAACTGAATTTTGAACTTCGGAAAATCACCTATTGGTAAAGAGCTCTCTGAGAGGTGGATTACAAAATTTTTATTGTATTTTGTCAGTTGTACATCTAGGTAAGTGGAGTTTGATTTATAACATAAAAATCACCCAGAAATCATTATTTAAATTTAGCTTATAGTAGCCAAAGCAGATACCATCGTAACTTGGTAAATTTACTGTGTTCAACATCTGTTATTCTGTTCTTGTAAAGTTGGACAGTAGTTTATCTCTTCTTTTGTTAGAAAATAAACCTATACAATGTGGTTTAACCATACAAAAGTGACATACGTAGAGTTAACATATTGAAAACTGGCAGTTTTTCATGTAAAGAATACATTCCTTTTTAATTCTAATATTATGCATTTATTTTATCAGAAAACTTCAAAAAGATTTAGTTATATGTTTAAGTTGAGAATGACAGATTTGATTAGCTCACTGGATAAACTCATAACAGTGTTTTACTCTGCTGTTTGTAATCAGTGAGAGTGATGAAGTGTATGTATAGTAATCATATAGCAGTGTTGGAATTACCTTGCAGCAGTTAAACTGCTGAACTGTTCAATTCTCCTGGTAAGTTTTGTTACTTGCTTATGGAATTGTAATCCCTGAATCATGCAATACACCGGGACGGACTAAAAAGCATAATGGAAGAGCTGTGACTAGGATTGCAAATCAAAAAGATTTCAACTAAACCAAAAAATTTGATTTCTTATAAGCATCTTTCTACCTGGCGACTTATCTGACCTACTCATGTGATATTGATATGAACTTCTTCCAGGTCAGAAGACCTGTAGCACAGAACTGGCTGGATCCATGGGTCGAACCACCTTGGTGTCATGTAATGTTAGAAAGAGGTAGTTTGATACTAGGGAAACATGACATGGCAAACATTTCACTGTATCAGGTGTTTTATATTTGAAAGCAGGCTTTAGGAAAGAAACACACTAATCAAATGGCAGAGGCATTCTGAAAGTATCAGAGACTTCTATATTAGATATCTGCTAATTTATTTTTTTTCAATGAAGGATGACATTAGCCCAAGTCTTAGTGTAAATATTAAACATTGTGAAAATGAGAGCATGAGAGGGAGAAGCATGGGGAAAAGCATATATTTAAGAGAGTGACACAAATTAAATGCATGTTTTGTAAGATCATGGTGAAAGAGAGCAAATAACAATCAGTGTGAAAGTGCCAGCTCATTTTCTTTGCTTGTAACTCAGAATATGGTCAGGAAAGCTGGTGAGTGGAGGAAAAACATAGAAGCAAATAGCCGTTTGATGAAGAAATTTGAGGAGTCTAGAGCAGAACTGGAGAAAGTAATACAGATTGCCAATTGTTGCTTAAAAGAAAAAGGAAATCCTGAAGAACTTCTCAGGAAACATAGCGTGAGTAAATTCTTTGACCTTCCTCATGGAAATCTTTGAGTGCATGACATACAAGTGAAAAGTCTGATTAATTCTGAAACTCATGTGTATTTCTTGCACTGTAGAAGTTATACGGATCAGGTAAAACTAATGCTAAGATTGAAAACCAAAAAGGAATGATCCCCTCTCTTACTGACAGGATGTAAGCAATCAGAAGATGAAAAGACCCTGTAGAACTTAGGGCAGATTTTGTCAGTAGAATCATTGGGAATTAGGACACTACGTTTTGCCAGTCTGATGCACCCACTCCTTTTTTTTTCAGATTAATATCTGTGTCTGTATTATAACCATTGCATATGCATGTAGCTTTAAAATGTGTTCTTGTTAAAACACCATCCTCATGTACTGACTGAGAATTAGTTGATTTTCTGGACTTTAAATAGCTAGAAATAGTTATTTCCTTAGCTCAAACTTCAATTCTTCAATGCAGCAGAGGTAACCTTGAAACATAGTGTGTGTTAGGGAACTTTATGTGGCAGGTTATCATATCAATAACCAGCTTCATCTTCTCACCCTCTCACTTTCTGCCTCAACTTCAGGAATTCTTTAACCAGTTGGATCAGAGAGTCCTAAATGCCTTTCTGAAAGCTTGTGATGAACTTACTGACATCCTCCCAGAGCAAGAGCAACACAGTCTGCAGGAAGCTGTGAGAAAACTTCATAGACAATGGAAGGTTAGTGAATGATTTCTCTGGAAATTTTAAATCTTAGTTTCAGAGAGTTTTTTCATGACCTATATATTGAATAAAATAAAATAAAATATTGATTATTGGGGTTCCTGTACAACTGGAAAAAATGAAAAAAAAAATCTCTTTTACACCATTAGATACCACTATACCTGAGAAAAAGCTGTGTCAAGTAAAGTGGTTAAGTGAAGTCAAGAAATGTGAGATATTAATTATAAAACATTAATTCCTCCCTCCCCCTCCCTTATATACAGCCATAGTGATACCTGCATTACGAACATTTCTTGGCAATAGGTGCTAGCTTTTATTTATGCTTATGTTGGATGCTTGCAGTTACTTTCCCATTCAAACAAACAAAATCTCTAAGAGATCAGGCAATCGGTTTAAATTTGTCCTATGCCAAAGACTAACAACTGAAAAAAATCTTGCTCATAAGCTATGGAAGTTTTTGCCTGCTACAGCATGTTGCTGGTCAAAGCTGGAGTGACAAATGATTGGTCTCTCAATAGCAGGCAAGCGGAAACCTCTGGAAGCACTTGTGAATACTATTTTATGTAGGGAAAAAGCTGAGCTATTTGTTGTAGCGAGAGGTTTTTCCTTGTCCCAGCCTGCCCATCCCCGACAACACCCCGGGTTTCAGCATCCGGATACCTGGATGAATTCTCACAGAGGTAAAGGTCCAGGCTCCAAAGTGGGTTAAAAGAATGTTCAGCATCACTTTACTGGGGGGTGAACAGCTTATATAATGTTTTCTGGGGTACACGTGAACTGGGACAGCTTAGGGATAGGTCAAGAGGTCTGTGCACGAGGCAAGGGTCTCTTTTCATTGGCTGAAAGCCAGCTACCACGATCTGGCCACACGTTGGGCAGCCCAACCTCTGGCGACAGCCTGTCACTGCCTTGGGTTGTTTACCTCCTCCTTCAGGCTGCCCCAAGGTCAGGCTGACCTTGCTAGCTTGCTAGGTCCTAATGTGAGGTCGTGCATGTGCAGGGACTGGGGCCAAGCCTCTCCTACAATTTTATACAGGAAATATTTGGTACATCTTGCCAAGAATGAAGATGTCTCTGTAATGCACAATTTAGTACCAACTTATGACCTTATAATAAATCTAGGGCATATTGGTAACAAAGTAAATACAGAGAAACAAACCCCTATCTGTTCCCGCACATGCATGCCTAATTTTCTATATTACCAGTTTTTAAATAATCTGTTTGTAGTAACTTCACCCTGAAATAATGGAGGTAGTATTTTCTCTCTGTGCTTCATTATTTCTCCTGTGGGTGTGTAGGATCTTCAAACAGAAGCCCCATATCATTTGATCCACTTGAAGATTGAAGTACAGAAAAGCAAGTTTCTGGTCACAGTGGAGGAGTGCAAAGCTGAACTAGCTCGACAGAACAAGGTGTTATCAAGAGAAGGCAATGAAAGAATGATCAAGGATCACCTGGTATGAATTATACTCTACCATGAAGGCATTTGTAGAAATACATTTCAGTGTCAACAATAAACAGAAATTCTGACTAACATTTAAGCCACTAAACACTTTGTGCACAGCTTATATCAGATCAATTATTGTGATCATTAACAAAATTTTTTATTTGAGCTTAGTAGTTTATGAAGAAAGTTAATAATAGACATGCCAGTTTGTATTAATATTGAATTGTCTGCTTTATTTCCCATCAGTTGTTCTTTGGTGATAAGGGATCTTACCACCTCTGTGAGAAAAGGCTACAGCGAATTGAAGATCTATGCCAAAAACTGCCAGTTTCTGATCCAGTGAGGGGTACCTTGGAAAGCTGCCAACGAATCCTGAAGGAGCTCAAATCCCAGATAGACAGCACATACATAAAGCTAACAGAGCACTCGGACACCTGGAAGGGCTATAAGAGCAGGTGTCAGCTCAATTGCTACCTGGGTCTTGTAGAGCCATATGCATGGTCACTCCTCTATATGTTGTCATACATAATTACCACTCTAAGAATGGTATTATGATGATAGCTTCAAGTAGAAAACTATAATCTATGTAGTAATTCAACAAATTATAGTGGGGCTTGAGTAGATTTTATAAACTTTTGCTTTTAAGGGATTACTGTTGGTGGTGGAAATTTTTATTTAACTTTTTTCTCTGTTTTGCATTGTGTGATGTTTTATTTCAGATTTGCTGAATTGGCAAATTGGATTTCATCAACAGAAAGAGAGCTAAAGAAGATAAAGGAAAATGTTAATGATACTGCCAAATACAAGCAATGTAAAGCATCTGTTGGGGTGAGTCCTTGGCTTATGTTCTAACCAAGCTATGATCATCGCTGCTGGGACTCTGGATAAAATTGTATTCTGAAGCTGTGCAACTGTTTTAGTATGGATATCATAGTAACTGCTGATTCCTGGTATTCTTAAAAACATTTTCAGGAGAAAATTACACATGCAGCAAAGTCAGGCAGAAGTTTTATTAATTTAGAGAATGACAGGTCCCTTTCCCTGTATATTTATAGCATGAAAAATAGAGGATTAGATAGAATAAATCTGTGCAGCTCATCCTATCTCAGTTAAAAATGCTGTGCAAAGACAAGAATTTCTGTATTGCAGGATTTTGAATGATCTTACATTTAATTACTTACATTTAAGGAAATCTTCTATAATAAAAATGTCTTCTACAATAATATAAGAGGGGAAGAAAATATATTCTACCATTCACTTTTGCTTTGGTGACTGGTAACACAATTGATACAATAATTGAAGATTGAGTCAATTAATTAAATTAGAGTTTAAGTCAATAATTTATTGTGTCACTTGGGACCCAGCTTGACCCTTTTTTCTTTTTTTTTGTTTTTTATTTCACATACTAGAAGCAAAAATAGGAATGTCACACACTGTAGGTGTTTGTCTGAAATTCATAGCAGGTTATGAGGCTAACTGTACAGAGAAACATTACTTGGATGACCATGACAAAACTGATAGACCTTAAGCTTAAAGGATACTTCTGCTCCAAAACGTCTGATTTACTCCCATAGTTTCATTAGTACTGTCACAAAGATATAAATTAACTACTGGGTGAAAAAAGGAGGGGAAGAGTTATTTAAATAGGAAAAAGAAATAAACAAAACTGTATCATATGAAATTCTGTATTTGGGAAAGTCAGCAATTAAGATTTAAAGTATAACTAAGAAATATGGTCAATATGTGGAAAAAAGTATGTGTGGCATCTGCCTTTTATCTAAGTAAAAATATTTGTGAAGGAAAAGTACTCCACTACTACTTACCAAAGAACAGTCTAATTAGTGTGGAGTGAAGTCTGTGGAAGAAATGCATAATGTCTGGAACAGAAACTGATAGGGTATGGAAATTAAAAAAAATACTAAATTTCTAGTGTTAAAAACAAAGTAGTACATTTAAACTACTAATCTTTGAACTGATACCATGAATGCCACTTACTAATATGCTTTGTTTATTTGAAGAAAATATGTTTTGATTTTTTCTGTAGGAAATTAGAAAGCATATTCACAACCATGGAGAAAATCACAGCTGGCTGAAATCTAGACTTGCTGTTTTGACTGCAGTATGTCCTGAGTTGGAGGCCAAAGAGACAGAAGATGAGCTTTGTAAACTTTCCAGTGACTTCAAGGGACTCCTAGATTTGCTGGCTGAGGTATAGTTGTGAGGGACACAAGAACTCTTCATTTACAGTGTCACCTGAAATTATATCAATCGTAGCTTCACAACCATAAGTTCCCTGCTGTGCTTTTTAATTAAACTGCAAGCATTCAGCAGGGAAAATTCATTTGTACTCCATGGGGAGCAAAGCATTGAGAGTAGCAGGCAAAAATTACTGACATTATTATAGTGGATCTTTTCCTTGTGCAGAATTGGAAAGAATCACAGTAAATGTTCTCAAATCAAAATGTCAGTAATTCTAGTTTTTTTAAAATCAGCTTGTAGTGAAGATTGGAAAACCATGATGCAGATCAGCTAGTGAATATAGAGTTTTACTTCAATCTTATTTTATTTATCTCTTATGCTGAAATAATGCACTACTTTGGGGTAATTTCTAGTCATTAAGGATGTGTAACATGGCTTGAATTTGTAGGAAAAAGCTGTAATTCTGAGACTTGAATGATAATGAGATATTGTAACTGTGGAAATCATGGAAAATGTCTAACTTATAACAAGCATAACCTCTCAGAACCACTGAACCTTGACTTCTGTGGATTCTCATGGAATTGCTTCACAGTTTTTACAGCTGAAAGAAAAATTGGGTGGTAGCAAAACTTGCACTTAGCAAGTGGAATAGACCCAAAAATAGTTCAGGACAGAGAAAGAGTTTAGGCTTCAAATTCTGTTGTTAGTGTCAATTCCTGTGGAGGTGTTGTTGGAGTTCCAAATGTATAAAAGTTCCATGTGTTTACTGGAACTTTTCTATACTTCTGTGGTGTGAAAATTGTTTGGAAAGTTGGTGCAACCAATGTTGTGATTTCCAAATGACTGCAAAAAAATGTAAGATACTATACTATCTTTATTTTCTTAATGTTTTGTGGGGCTTTTTGGTGTTAAATTATTTTGGTTTTTGCTTTCTCTAAAAGGAAAAAATGTAGGGGAGTGCAAGTTAATGAAATTAATAAAAGACAATAAGAGGTAGAATCTATGTTTATTTTGAATCTAAAATCTAAATGGCTTTCTATACTATAGTTAAAAGACTGCTCATTCTTAAAAGTCTGAATGCTATTTATAAAGTTTGTTAATCAGATGGATGAAACTGTTTAGACAAGGCTGATACCCCGTATTTTCAGAGTTCAGCAATGTTTTTGGAGAGTAAAGACTAAACATCTATATAACATGAAATTTGAAGACTCTCCAAAGTGAATACGGAAAGGAGTGGAGAGGCAAAAAAGGGAGGAGAGAGGAGGGGAGGGGAAAGGTGAAATGGAAAATGAAAATATCTACAGTACTTTATGATTAACTGTAAAACACGGGAACTGCATCAGAAACAGAACCTGTACTGAAAATCAGCTACAAGTAGTTAGCTGAATCATGCAAAGAGGGAAAAACTTTTGGATATGTTGAATAGATATACCTTTTTCTTTAGGAAATTCTGCAAGCTGAGACTGGACATTGCACCACATGCATGTTGTGTTCATAGCAGGGCAATTTAATGTATTTGTGATCCACTATAGCATTGCTCCAGACAGTCCAATTGTTAGCCAGATTTTTTGTGATTGGAATAGCACAGGTGTTTTGGAATCTGGGTCAGCTAGCAAGGATAAGAAGAGTATGCATTTTCTAAGTGATCACCAGTAAGTGGCTGTCACAGATGGCTATTTGTCATATGGCAATGTTATAGGGAGTATGTTTAAACAAGACAATGGTCCACTGTCATATTTTAAGTCCACAGACACTCTTTCAATGTAAAGTTAAAGGTATCAAGAATGCTGGAGATAAAAAGAATTTAAACAATTTACTGTATTTTTTGAAGAAATATTCCAAATGTAAATGTACCCTTAAAATACAGATGTGCCTTACAACATGAAATACTAAAGTTATCTGTAATTGTAGATTGAAAATACTTTAGGCGCTGTTGGAGACTGTGTCCAGTACAAAGAAGAAGTTAAAAGTGCAATTGAAGAGTTAATCAGCAACTCTAAAGAAGTCCAAGCAGAGGCTGAAAGGATCCTGGATACAGAAAGTTTATTACAAGCTCAACAACTACTACTGCATCATCAGGTAGGGCAGTTGCTCATGTCAATATCCAATTTTTTTAAAAGAATTTATGTAATTACATTTTTAAATTATGTCTATTAGCATAACTCTTCAAACTTGGAAGATTATAAAGGAAACAGTCTTGTATGGCCTAGTATTGATTTCCTTAAATGAAAAAGGTTTTCAGTATTTTTTAAACATAAATGCCCGAAGATGAGCTTGTTTTTCAACTTTTATTTCACACACTTTTCTGGGGCACAAAACACCCGAAAAACAAGCTTCATTTTCTGTAAATTTTGGATAACTGTACTCTACAAATATGTAGACTCTCTCTTTTTACCTTTTTAAAGCTTGCATTTCCAATTCAGTCATGGGAAATTGGTTACAATTCTGGCTTTTGAAATTTCTCTACTTCAGCAATTTGATGTGGCCCCAACTCTAAATGATGGGGGAAGGTCTAGCTCAAGTATCACATACTTCTCTAGATAGCTGCTGTTGTGACAAATGGGCCTCCATGCTGTAGGAGTAAAACAGGAGGCATTTTACTCACTGATAATAGATCAAAGCATCTACAGTCTACAGTAATAATCAATGGTATAGCTTGCATACAGCAAGAATCATGGCCTTTAAGGCCAAATATGGGAAATTAACTTTGAGACCTGCTTAAAGCTAATAAAAATAGGAATAATTTAATGCCAGTGTTTGTGCATTATTTAAGTGTTTTACATTAACATCTATTTCTGTATGGTCAGACATGGCTTACTGTCTCACCAAGCACTACTAAGACACTTACCTGTGTCTTATCTAAACTCTTTGGTGTTTGTGAGCACTACTGAGTGTTTTAAGGTTTGTATTGATTCTTTCAATATTCTACATTCCTTATCCATCTTAAGAGAGGTAGTAGAACTAATTAACTTCTCATTGAGTACTTTTTCTTGTGATATGAGTTCTTTTTAGGTAGAAAACGACTTTAACACAGACCCAAAGGTACACAGAGCAGAACTGAGCAGGGAGCTGTGAGCTTGCCTAGCAATGCTGCTGGTATAGGTCAGACATATTAGAAAGGGAAGGGGATGTCTGATCATTCCTGTTGAATGAATCCTTTTAGCAAAGGACAAGGAGACTCCGTGCAAAAAGGCAAGATGTGCAAAAGCAGATTTCCCAAGCCAAACGGCTGCAGATCCAAGGTGGGTTACCCAGCACAGTGCGAGAGGATTTGCAGAAATTGGAAGGAACATTGGAGAACATGCAACAAACTATGGAAAAACGTGAAGAGCAACTGCAGGTGGGTCCTTTGTACACTGAAACAAAACTTCTTGCTTTATTCTTTTTTCTTCTTTTTTTTTCTTCTTTTTTAACTCAGTAAAAACTGATTTTTTTATGTAAAAAGAATTGAGCTCAGTCTCGCCTCTGACTCTTGGTCCTTGGGGTTTTCATGATCAGTAGAAAAACTTTGTGAAGCTGCTGTCTCAGTTGGTTAAAACTTGGTTGTAATTATGCCAAGGTCACATGGGTTCAATCCCCTATGTGGGCCATTGACTTAAGAGTTGGACTCGATGATCCTTGTGGGTTCCTTTCAACTCAGAATAGGCTGTGAGTCTGTGAAATAGCTTTCTGTTTGGAAGTGTTTAAAAGTCCTAACTATTCAGTCATATCAGTTATTTTAAATAATTTCTCTCTGAATTAATTTTTAGATGGGTTCTCTCTGCTGGTTACTAAAGGTGACATTGGCCTTTAATTGAGAGTCCTTGGGCTGGATATTAGGTTAATAACACATGATGTTGTGCAAGTATAATCCTCACAACTACTGTATGACATACATGCTTCATCTTCAATTTAAAGAAGGAAGGAAAAAGTCAGAGAGAAATCCAATGGATCACTTCATCTTGTATCACTAATCACTGGCTGAACTGGGATTAGAATTTATACCTTCTCGCAACCATATGCGATTTACCATTTGCACTTCTCTAAGCAGGATGGAAATCCAGCTCTTTTCACTCCATGCAAATGTTTAAAGTCATCAAAACTATTCCCCATGATAAAACACAAGATGAGAAATATGATCAGTAGAGCTCGAATTACTTCTTAACGTAAATTTTTATTATTGAAACCCATTTTTTCTCTAAGGATTTCCATAAAGAAGGTCTTAAGCTCTACTTCATAATCAAGAAAATAAATTTTTAAACTGTCATAATTCTTATGACTGGTAATTAAATGCTGTGTGTTAATCAAAATTCTACATTATCAGAAATGAGCAAATAGGTTCTTATGTGTGATTTTCCTGTGAGCAGGGATTTTCTTCTACTATAATTTATTTCATTAAAGAACTTGAAAATCTTTTTAGATGTTTTTGACTACCTGTCACCATAAGCATAAGTCTCTTCACGTATTATTTCAGACTTCTTATAGGACATTCAAGATAAGATTTAAATATTACTGGCACTTTAGAGAACAGTACTTTTTTAGCACAGCACAGTATGAATCAGTGAAAATTCAAGGGAAAACTTTTATTTGGTTTAGAACCATTTCATCTGAGTAGATGTTTTTTCAGGAGAAATTATTTTATGTTAGGCTTTTCTCTTTTTTCTTTCTTGGCTAACTTACAATGAAAAGTTTGTTTTCTCCCCTTTGAACTCTTTGTGTTCCTGTTTTGGGTTTGTTTGTTTTTTAGGTCACAATAAATAAATGGGAGCAGTTTGAAAGAGACAAAGAAACGGTAGTAAAATATCTCAATCAAGCAAGCTCTGTACTTGAACGTATCTTAAACTTTAGCAGTTTAGAGAGCCTCTCCTCAGAACTGGACCAGACAAAGGTATTCACTGTGCGAAATACAGGAACTGAGATATCCTTCTGCTTTGCTTTTTGACTTGTGCTGAGTGTATTGCCTTCAATCTTTGCATAGTTTCCCATTATGCCAGTGCTAAATCTATGTACAGATGAGAGACTGCATAAACTGCTTCGAGGTAAAAAGTCATTTTATGAAAAAAAAATCATGAAGGATTACTTTAAAGTCTGCATCTGAAGCATATGCATGAAAATTAAAATGATTTTGAGGACTTGCCATTTCACGTGCTCAGTAATTACCTATGCTAGTAAATCTGTGTTGAGCACTTGCTTATCAACATTGATAGGGTACACTTTGGCAGAGTGGAATGTGACAACTAGCACTGTCTTAGCCCTGAGAAGACAAAGCAGAGACTTCTGCACCATAATATGCCACTTGCCATTAGTAATAGAGAATTATCCCAGCTCATATACAGAAGTAATAATAGTGATTGTTTTTCCTAAGCAATGTGCTTTTCTCACTGGTATTAACCTTTGATGAAGCCAGTAATAAAATATAGATATCTTGGTTATGCTCAGCATCCATTGTTCTGGTGTATGAGTTTAACATTTGTGACAGAAAATAGTTGCTAAACAAAGTGAAAATACAGAATATGAGATACAGCAAAATCCACTTTGTAAATGATTGGATCTAAAAATTAAATAAAGATGCATATCATCTTCCACAATTAAAAATAAATTTCATGATGAGTTACAGAACAAAATTTTGATTTGTGAGTTAAAAACTTCTGCATGTGTAACGTCCCCCGACAACTTTAATTCAAGCTAGTTTGCTCAAATGAACTTTTCTTAAATGCAACATGAAAATAAGTTTCTTCAGAGATTATTTTTATGTATTTACACATTCAAAATATACACATAGGACACAGATACTTTTTTCCAACCACAAATATTGAGGAAAAATACTTTCTGTATGAATATATGAAACTGTTTAAAGTCGTATTAATAAGTCTTACATCCTTACAGGAACTTTCCAAACAGACTGAAGCAATGGCAGTGCAGGCTGAGAATCTGGTGAAGAACTCTTCTGAGATACAGCTTGGTTCAAAGAACAAGCAGTCTCTTCAGCATCAGGCCAAATCAATTCAAGAACAAGTGAAAAAAGTGGAAGTTACTCTTGAAGAAGAGTATGTTCTTAACAAGTCCTAATATTTATTCTTCACTATAAGATTGTATCAGATTTATAGAATATCTTGTTAACATTTCATGTTGTCTCATCAGCTTTATCATTTCCAGCTTGTCCTGACATAAAAACCAAGTTATAGTACCAAATATGTAAAAAGAGTGTGTGCAAATAAAATATTTTTTATATAGTTTATAAAAGTTAGTTACATTTAATATGTCACTTATCTTTAAATCCCAGTCTTGTAAAGAAGGGATAATTGAGCTCATTCTTGAGGTGCTGGACTCTTTCAGAAAGAAAAAACTCAGTGAAAGTGAGAGCAGCACATTTACCCTCAGTTTCCAGTATTCCACTTTCTCCATCAGAGTGTCAAGAAGTGCCTTCATCTTAGCTGAATGCCCAATTATATTTCCTAGGCAATATGAAAAGGTGCTTCTGTTGCTGCAAAACACAAAGGTATCATTTGCCAAATTTTGTTGAAAAAAATTAAATGTTCAAACTCCAAGAAAAGCTTGTTAAAATTTCATCCTTTCTCTCAAACAAGCAACTCAATTATTGAACTTGTTACTCAACTTCAGCTGTTGCTATTCTCCTTTTATCCATATATGCATACCTTTGTATGTATGTATCAAATCATTATTTTTGCATATACTAGATCTGATACACAAGTCATAGATAAATGTGCCAATTCTATCCTGTCTTACTGGAATTACTCTATAGAATTATTTGTTTTGTAAATTCAAGCAGGTACCACCACCTCTATTTGAATATGAGCAAAGGGCAATGTCCAAATTACTTGGATTTTTTTCCCCATATTGACAACTGTCATGTTAATCTGATTTTAATTTAGTTCTATTTTCTTCCTAATGTGGAAGAACAGTTATAAGCTAGAATAACTAGCCTTTGCAGCAAATGGTTGTCTAATTTTTTATATAATGCTTTCTCCAACATCAAGTGTTAGTGATTTATAGTCAAATTCTGACATCTTTTTCTGAATTCTTTACTTTATCCATCACTTTCTCCACTATTAGAGAGAAAATCAGTGTGATTTCTCAATCAAAGTTGCCCTTCCAATAATGAATATTCACTTTTTAAATAGTCACCTCTTTTTAAATCAGTCATCATTGATATACCCCTTCAATGTAGGTATGAAATAGGTTTTTGTTGAATATATGCATTATACAGAATGTCTGTGCTAATGTAACAGATAAAAAAAAAACTAAATCCCTTCTGTAAAACATGAAAATGTATGCAACTCTCTATGATGAATTTAGAGAACATATGAGAAGGGTGTAAGGGTTGTGTTTTAACTTGCATCACCAATAAAAATCTTGGCCAATTAATTTAAAGTGAAGGTATTCCAAATACATAAGTTACATATTGTGCCAATGAACAGGAAAAGGAGTGTAAAGTTTGAGCAGCTCCCCACCTGTTTTTCAAGGAGAATGTGAACAGCTGTGCAGTGTGTTTGGGATTATATTCCTTATAGTCTGCAGCTTTCCTAAAACTATGCAAAAGTAAATGTAAAACAAAGGATTTTCAGCAGTTGTGCCACTCATTTGGTCCCTTGATTCTGATTTCTAGTTGTATTTTCTTGGGCTGGATTTGAGTGAAATATTTTTGCACATTGATTTCCTACAAATAACTTGAATGTGCATACACTCTTGTCAGTAAATGGCTGTTGACGCTCCTGATTTTTCTTTTTTTCATTTTGAAAATAAAAAAGAAAAAATAAAAAGGTTAATTTTTACATTTTTAGATTACATCTTTTTTAAATCTTTATTAAGGCAGAGAAAGAAGATGAAAACTTTTTAACATGGAATGGTTTTTAAGGCTATATTTAAAAGGAACATGTATTTTGAAATTTTGTAATACTCAAATTTTTATGATGAAATATTAGTATTTTCAGTGAAATAGATGTGTGTTTTGCAAGCTGTGTGCAAGGGCCTACATTAGTACTGGTTTCTTTACAATGACTTGAAAGGGACAGAAACTTATGTACTGAAGTTAATGCTGTTAGGCCATACATAATGACCTTAAACTTCTTACTTGTGACAGAAAAAAAAAAGGTGCTTTGTTTGCTATCCAAGACACAGAAGAATCAGTCATAATCTGTCTCTGTTTAATATACCTATGATGTATGCTCCAAAGAATATAAACCTGTTAACTTTAAGGGAGTTGAGTCACATCTGTTGTTCATTCTTTGGCTTGATATGAAATCATTGCTGCAGAAAACACAAACTTCCTGTAAGAGGGGGAGACTGCTGTTAAAAAAAGCAAGATTAATAAAGCAGTGAAGCGTTGGTAACAATGTGTACATCCACATTTCTCATTTTAATGATTCTGGTCAGGAGACTAAATTATTAACATCTCTGCTTTCAGTTACCTAAATATTTAGATATAATCATAATTCCATATTTTTTCATAGAAATCCTATTGATGTTCCTTTTGCCTTTCCTTCCTGCAGTGATGAGATTCTTGTACAGCTGATGAATAAAGCTGTATATTCTTTCATCTTTCAGTGTCTCCACTATGGCTAGTATAACTTTGATTTTTGGTGCACAGTCTGAGAACCAGGTTTGAATTTAGATGCACACCTTGGTCCTCTAAACCCAGGAGTTTTTTAAAAGACCCTCCTGTAGATTGAATATTTAGCAAGAATATGGACAACTTCATTATATTAAATTGTTTATTCTCTCTAATTGATTTGGTTAATTTTAGTATTAAAAGCATGGAAATGGTGAAAAACAAGTGGGATCATTTTGGCAATAATTATGAAGCTCTGTCCATCTGGATAGCTGAACAAGAAAAAGAACTGGCAACTTTGGAAACATCATCATCTCCTTTGGACATACAGATCAGCCAGATCAAGGTGATTAGTTCTTGTTATGTTTAGCACTGAAAGGCCATTTATCTGTCATTTTGCTAGAGGCCAGTGGGAGAAGAGACATTTTACATGTTTCAAAACTACCATGATGAATGATGATCCATTTTATACATGAATACCAAGCAGTAAGGTTTTACATAAACTAAAGGAAAATTCTTACAGGCTGCCTTCTCTTTCAGTGTTTAGTTCACACATATGAAGCCTTGGTGTGTATGGTTAAAAATCTAATTTAAACCTTTCTTATTTTTGAGTAATCTCAACTGGTGTGCAAAACAGCTACATAAATACAAGGTTTGGGGTTTTCTTAAAACATTCATCACCTAGTGGCTATAGAACTTGATTTTAATTTTGCAAGCTAAAGTTACAACTTGATTTTGTATCATTTATGCTGAAATAATAAAGAAACTGTTGCTCTTGGTAGCTTGAAAACCTACATACCATTTATTGCTATTTATATTTACACTGTCTTAAGTTCTGTGTACATTCCTGTAGATATAGATAAATATGGGTTTAGTTTTGTATTGCCAACTGAGGTGCATATTGTCTCCAAGCATTGCATTTCAAGGGCTGACTTTGTATCCTCCCTTTCATTTAAAACTTACGTTCTCTGAAACAGCATGTTTCTAAGGGTACAGGATTTTTCAGAACTCAGTGCACATTGCAATTTTATTCTGTGACCCACTTGCTCTTCAGAAGGTGCACAGGTGTGCACCTGCCTGCAGACCAGCTTGACGCTAGGTATTTCCAAAGGACCATAATGCACTTGTTTCATGTGACAGAAGCTGTTTATCAACAGATTTTCCTGTTCTTAATTTGTTCACAACTTTACATACAAAAAAATAAATAAAATTTCTTGAGTTCATCATTGAAGAATAAAACAATGCTTGAGTTCTTGCTTCATCACTGCAGCAATTCAAAACCTGTTTCCTTGTGAAATAATGTGTATGCACTTCCTCCAGTGGCATACATTATCAGGTTTCCTTGCTTTTAAGTAATTAGTGGACTGGATTCCAATGTTTAAGACAGAAAATAAGTGTGTTAAATGGTACTAATGTTGCATTACAGTGTGCCAGTTCTTTTCTGTCTAAATGGAGCCTATTTAAACCCTATTAGGCTATTACAGCCAACTTCCCAGAAAGACCATTCCTTACTATGGATGCAGATAAGCAGTGATTTTTACACTGCATTGAAATTTTCTGAAAATTCCACAATTCTTACACAGAAAGAAAATGGTCAGCAGATGATGCTTATAAAAACCTGAGTGAACAGACATAAAGCAGAGAAAATCCTCTGGATAAAGTATGAGGGACATCACTGTACCTCAGGTGAACAGATGAGCTTTATGAGTGAAATGTGAAACAAGTCATCTAACCTCCAAATGCATGGGCACGTAGCTGAAGGTCTACTTCAGCAGCATTGCTTTGTGCCTGATTTTGAAGAATTTGTTATGTTTTGTTGGAAGTTTCCTGATGAGTTACTCTGTGTCACAACACTAATCACCATACTCAGTTCATGATTTCTAGTACAACATATTAATAAGGAATACTGCAACATAAGGCAAATGAACAAAAAAAAAAAAGGTGGGTTCCTTGATATCTTTGGCTGACCAGATAAAAAACCTGGAGTCAGCTGAATGTAATTAACCTAGTTAGTAGTGGTAATATTCTTCTTTTGGTGACGTTGATTGCAAAACTGCAATGACTTCAGCAGAGCCAAATTTTCACCTACACATTTCTCCAAAATTCCTGGTGGAACAAAATGACAGTTATCACAAGTAGCTACCATTGGTGGCAGACTCAGTGAGAGTTTGAAGGCCTCAATTATCCACCTTCTTTTATGTAACTGAGTGAATTTAACAGAAGAGTGTAGGAGTGAGAAAGTGCTGCCTCATTTGTATCTACTGCATTGTTAGATAATTTCAGCTTCAGGGCTGCAAATCCGATATATTTCCTCAGCATCATATTCTCATGCAAAAAAGATATTTTATAATCTGAATTAATTCAGAATGTATTGCATAAAGAGATACTATAAATTCTTATAGCACCACATTTTTTTCTGACAGTCACTCTGCTAATTTTTGACTGAATATTGCAGTAAACCTCTTCTGAGCTTTCTAATAGCAAGAAAGATACTGGTTTTTTATCAAAATTATAGCAGAAGCTGGGCACTTTCTATGCTTTGAGAGTGCATTTTCAAGAAGATTTTTGTGTATTTTATGTACATACATATCTTAACATTTTTATGTTTGAGAGTGCTGTTACCTATTTCAGTTTCAAGGAACACTCTAGCCTCTTTCAATCAGTGTTCTTTATTCCTTTGGAGAAGAACTCCATGAACTTTAAACATCAGCAGTAATTTTAAAGAAAAATTGTTATGAAAAAACTTGTTTTTGCATTCATTGGTGCTTACTGAATAAACAGACACTGAACATGAAAGACTATGTTTGTTTTTTGGGTGTTGTGGCTGCCAGGTTTGCTTCTAATTTGTAATAAAAACCAGTGCAAAGTAATAGGAGAGCATTGCTGTCATGAAGCTGATAAAATGTAAAGCCAGTGCTAGCTTGTCTTTATGCATTTCCTAATTGATGTACAAGACAGCTGAAAAGTACCAAAGACCATTAGCACCCTTGTTTCATGGTTTCCTATTTACATTGTAATGTGGTTCTTAATTTAATACTCTGCTTAAGGGCACACTTACCCCAACTTATCATCTAATTAAATTTATCCTTTATTATACCTTAGTATTTTAAATAAGAAAATTGAAACACTCTCTATTGTTTTTCAAATCATAGCATGTTTTATTTTGTTAGTACTTGAAAACTTACTAAACATAAGTAACTGTCAGGCTTCATCTCCTTAACAATATTTTTTCAGTTGAACACTGATGTGTTTTCATCTTCTCTTTATTTTGAATCTTAAAGGGAATTGTATATTACTTTCCTGTGAAGTAAGAGTTGCTAAAATATGCACCATCATGCCTACTTAGGAAAATATGCACCTTCAGCCAATTCTAATTGCTCTTCATACACACTGGTTTTAGGGCAGGCTGTATTTTAAACCTTTTCCAATGCTAGTTTCAAGAAGAAAAATACTTAAAGACTTTTGTAACTTATTATTTCAAGTGGACAATGAATTCTCATGTAATTTTTTTGATGTAGGATATTATTAGCTCAGATAAAAAAAAGGAATTGGAAAATATTATTCTGATAATTAAAAACCTATTGTGCTTCTTTTTACCCCAACTTTACATTTTAGGTTATTAATAAAGAGATAAATGGTAAAATAACTGGAATCTCAAATCTAGAAGAGGAAGCAGAGTCTTTTTCCCAGTTTGTTACCTCTGGAGAACGTGCACGTATTAAAGCCAAATTGACTCAGGTCAAAAGGTACTGGGAAGAGCTAAGAGATCATGCGCAGAGACTGGAAGGAACAATCACAGGGAACGCATCAGCACTGCAGAAATATGAAAAAAGTCTTAAACAGGTAGACAATGAAAATTTAATGGCTTGTTTGCAGCAATTTATGGAATTACTCTATATTTTTCCAAAATTCAGTATAAAATACAGATTATAATAGGATGGACTAAAATAAATAAGTAGATTTGTATGGTAATTGCAAGACCTAGATACATAAATTTGTGCTCTGAATTACTTAAAAGGCACCTTCAGAAAAACTCTAAATTATATACACTCAAAAAAATATGCTTTCTTTTAGAAAACCTTAGTGATTCTCCTGGGTATTGTGCTATTGAACCACATCCATGTTGTACTAATAAACCACATCCATAGTTCTTATAAACACTTTAACTTCAATCTTTGGTTGATAGGATGTTGCAAGGAAAATAATTTAAATATTATTATTCTTCCAGTCAGGGGGAGCTGAGCACAGTTAGCATCTTTTAATTTCAGAAGACACTCGGCACTACAAAGGCTTTAGGATATTATAGTCTGTTAGTGCTAAACATTTAAAAGATATTATTTAAAGAATCATTTATGTAATTCCTGCTGATTTTAGACTCTGGTTTGCCTTTTTTCATAGGTACAGCAGTCAGTGTCTGAATTTGAAGCTAAAGTGGCTGAGCCTCTCACATCATGCTCTTCAGCAGCAGCAACTTATGCAGCCCTTCAGGATTGCATGGTGAGCTTTTGGCCAGCTATTCCTCTCAGTGACTCCAGGGAAATGGTATCACACTGATCTCCTTACAGAAATGCCAGTAACCTCCAGACCAGGGGCTGCCTGTTGTCACATAGCACAGGGTAGAGGCAGAAGGAGGCAAGGGCTACCTGCCTGAATTAGGGAAGGCTTAAGTACTTCCCCAGCTATTTCCTGTCACCATTTCAGACAAGCTTGGTGAGTTTCTTCCCCAGTCTAGAGAGAAGAAAGCCTAAAATTATGACTTTATCCTTCAGGTTATTGTTTTTAACTTCATGCATCTAAAACATTATGAAAAATAGAAGATAAGAAACAATTCTGTTGGACATTTTTCTTCTATGACTTTCATGAAACTTTGAACTTGGTATAGCTAACTGTGATTAAAAAATCTGTGCTTGTAGGTAGTTTTTCTTAGACAATGGGGAGACAAGGGAGAGTTTCAATTCACAAGTTTCTAGCTGTGATGCCAGAAGCCATGGGTGTTTGGACATTTGGTTCAGTCCCTTACAAAAGGAAAAAAAAATTGGATTCATAATCAAACTACAAATTATCCCAAATCTCAAGAGCTTTGGTGTACTATTTCTTCCGTAAGTTCTGATGTGTGCTTCCCACAGTAATCATTACCTTTCTTTCTAAGAAATCATGAAAAATTTTAGTCAGATTGTTCTTGCAGTAAAATGCATATAATTTCTTCTGAACTTTGTGATAACAACTTGCAAAGTCTGTATGCAGGCGAGGCCTGACCTGTCTGCTTCAAAAAACTTGATACTTGTTGAGGAAAAATATTTTGCATGTGGAGAATTTATTCAGAAAACACTTGTAATCACCATTGTTATTGACTTCTAAACATTATATGCTGAGTATGCTATTGTAAAGTCTTGTACTGCCTAGGGGATCATGATTATTAAATGCCTTAATGTGAAATTATCAGCAGCTTGTTCCTGTATAGTTCACATTTTCTCCTATATAAGATTGCTTGTAATTATAACCATTTCTACTTTTGTTACTGTTGCACACCTGTGAGTTGGAACTTTAGTGGTCTTAAATCTATTTCATTCTGTGCTTTTACACTCGTGCTACATTTCAATCTTCACATGGACAAGTTTCCCAGCTTTCTAAAAATGGGAACACCCATTCTATAAAAGCTGCCATTTCTATGAAAAATACCTTTCACAGATGCTGACAAAAGTTTCCAGTAAGTGTTCCCTACTTCTTCCATGTCATGACATAGGCTGCAAGTCTGGCAGTCATATGTTGGAGTGGGGATTTGTGTTTGCTCTGTATAAATTAGAGCAACTCTTAGACCGTTGTTAGGGAATTTGGAGCTTTTTCCTGAATGTGGACCTTTTTCCTACATGGATGATGCTGTATTGCATGCCCATTCAAAAGATCTGACTCTTGTTGCCTAGTTGGGTTTTTTTCAGCACTGTTCTTAGGAATTTCTTCCCCACTACAGGCTAGTTCATTGATGTGCTTGGAACACATGTATGTAGGATAGACCTGAGCAATATCTAAGCTAGACAGTGACTTCATTATGTGATGGATGTGGCATTGCTTCAAACTTACGAGTAGAAGTACAGAATTTTTCCAACTGTTGTTACCACAACTCTATTATTTATGTATATGATTTCTGTTTCTTTTACATGTTGATTAGGACCTTTGTCATGCTGTGGAAAAACTGAGCAGCACTTTGGCTGCTCTCTCAGCCAGTGCACGAAAGCTGACCTGCAAAGAAAAAGCTACTCAGGAGGTCATAGCATTACAGCAGAAACATGAAAAAGTGCTACAATATTCTAAAGAGAAACAGACTTTATTAGAGACTCTTCTGGCTCAGTGGCAGAAGTGAGTAAACTCTCACATGTCTTCTGATGGACACAGAGACCTTCCTGTGGTCAGAGTGTGGGACTGAGAGGATAATTTGGTAACCCTGCATTGTGATTTTGTTAGGCAGGAGAAGGAGCTACCTGCCTTCCTGGCCTGGTTGAAGGGGTGTGAAGTTACAGCCAGGCCTTCAGAGCAGTTTGTTTCTGCTGATAGAGTTAAGTTGGAAGGTGAACTGCAGTCACTGAAGGTATGTTTCAACTGAAATATTGTCCCCTTATATTTCCTGGTGTATTTCTGTGTCTTTTAAAGGATGGACTTCCTTAATTATAGTGTGACAAGTCACTTGATTATGGTCTTTGAAAATGTTCTAGGAAGTATTGCATTATAATTGTTATTTCTCAAAGAAAAGAATTACAGAAAGAATATTATTTCTAACTATGATATGGCAGCTCATGCAAAAAGAAAAATGCCCTGATATATCCTATTATCTGTCAATCAAGGATAAGGGTCTGCTTGCTGGAGGATCTTTTCTCTAGAGAAATTCCTTTGTTAGACAATATTGCTTTTCTTTTTTTTATTTTGCATGTGAGAAAAGTTGCTCAGATGAAAAAATGTTTAAAGGTTTGGAAATCACAAAGAAAGTCTGATTTCTTTTTTTTTTGTTGTTGTTGGTTTTTTAAACACAAAACTTTCATCCTATTCTAAATTATGCCTTCCCTTGGAATTTTTGCTATTTGTTCTTAGATTAATATGAAGCACTTGGCCAAATGTATCATCTTTTATACTTTCCTTGAAGCCAATTACTCCATATTTTCAGTTTGAAATATTACTGAAGAAAAGAAAAAATGTTTGGGGGGTTGGGTTTTTTGTTGTTGTTTGGGCCAATTTGCATCATTTCCTCACAATTCTAATGCTGCACATAAAATAAGGTGTAAAACGTGGTCTTTATTTTAGCCACTGTCATCATATAGTAGAGTTGTATAGGTCACACTTTGTCCTAAAGGAGAAAAGAACAGCTTTGATGAATCCCTACTGAGTTACTGTTGCAGATTTATCTGTCTGAGAGGTGTTGAGGGAGCTGCTTGACCTTAGCTCCTCCAAGAATTTGACTGTGCTCACTCACTTGTTTCAGCAGTGCTGTGGTGTAAATCCATAGCTGTCTTTTTATTATTATAGTTATTTTGTATAATGTGATGCCCTGCTTAATCTAAAGGTTTTACAATCCATTTTTTTCCCAGGATTTGCAGGCAGATATTGAGTCCCATGCTTCAGTCTATAAGAGCCTATTACAGTTAAATGAGTCACTATTTCCAACAGCTTCAGAGCAGTGTGTGACAACAATAAAAGAAAAATTTGAAGAGCTGGATGAGAGGTGGAAGGAATTACCACAAACTGTGGATAAAAGGTTAGTGCTTTTACATGTAAAATAAGCAATATTCAGATGAGGAATCCCAATCCTAAAACATATTTTTTACATAGTACCATTAGGAAAACAAAGGTTTAAGGTATATACTGATCTCTGAGCTCCAAGGATTGGGGGGGTGGAAAATCCCACACATTTATGATGCTGCCTTTTTTGACATAAACTCTCCCTGTTTTTTTGGTAGAAAAGTTCTGTTTGAAGGAATATAGGGAAGGAAATTAAGGTTATGATGCCTTTCCTCAGTTATAATTTCCCAAGTGACTTCCGAAATCTCTAATACCTGTTCTTCATTTTTCCAGTTATATTTTCAGTTTATCTTGTGCAAACCCAAACTATTGTATTATTAAACCCACTTTGAAACTTCCATTTGCCATAAATACTCAATTGTTAGGCTTCTGGCTCATGATAAACTCAGGAAAACTGCCTGCTTTTTTGAAACTCTATGTTGTCATATACTTAAATTTCAACTATTTCATGATGAACACACATATTTTGCTATTTGTAATGTAGCTTAAAAAATAGATACTGACCAATGACATAATCTACTATTATCAATATGATTCCTTTACAATGCAATGATCTACATATTGAAAATTAGGTAGAGAAATTTCTAGAGGAAACTAGAAAGTAAATGACACGGTCTTTTTTAAGGTCAAGGTTTAGAAACAGTTCTGCTTACTACTCCTCAGGAGACATTATTCCTTTCATTTGTGTTCCTCTGAGCAGACTTGACTCTCATTTATTTCAATGGAGGTTGAGCATGCATTTCCTCACCCCCTGCCCAAATTCATGAAACTCTCACCTTATATTCAGTGTTGCAGATGATAGGACAAACTGAGTTGTTATGTCTGAAAATTAAACTTTAACTTCCATCAGTATTCTTTTTGATGGGACTACGCCCATGAAGAAAAGTTGAAGAATATACCTTGACTGTTTGGGGCTCTTCTAACAGCTGCTATAAATAAAACAGTAGAAACAGGAAAAGCCAAATATGCTTTCAAATGTTTTGTTACTCCCCAGTTGTCAATACAGGAGTCATCACATTTGCAAAATAAATTTGCATTTCTTTCTTTGCTTGCATCTGGCATTGAATTCAATGCTGACCAGTCAGCTGTGGTTTTGATTGTGGGTAATGATTAATTTACATCAAGTGCTTTCATATTTACATCTGACATTCTATAGGATCAACTTCCTTCAATCTCTTGTTGCTGAGCATGGGCAGTTTGACGAGCTCCTGCTCAGTTTTTCAGACTGGATTAAGCAATTTCTTGCTGAACTACAAGCCACTTCAGAGATAAACACAGCTGATCAACAACTAGCTGCATCTCACAATAAGGTAAACTTTTGGATGTAAATATTAAAGACAGAGAAATCGTACAGTGCATTCAGCTAAATACTCATCTGAAATTATTTATTTGTTTGAAAACCAATATGCTGTTGCAGTCACATATTTAACAAGTTTAAAGCAAAATTGTAACAATGAACTATTCCTACTGAAAACTGCTCAGTAGTACTTGTTTCACTTCTAAGTTTAGTACTAATATGTTTCCTGAGCTTTGGATTGGAAGAAAAGACTCAGCCCTATTTTCTTTCTTTCCCATAGAACCACACAATGGAAGTTGAAAGTAAGAAACAGCAGTTACAAAGTCTGAAGGAACATGTAGATAAATTGTGTTCTTTCAGCAGCCCAGAGGACCAGCAGACATTGCAGGGAAAGACTGAAGATTGCTTTCAGATCTTCCAGGAGGCAAGTCAAATAACAAGACAAAGACAAGAGTCTCTGGATGAGCTGCGAGTATTCCTGGAGCTCTATAATGCTGCATCAGGAGTGCTCCACCAGCTGAAGCAGACAGTGGAGAAAACAGGAAATATAGATAAAGCCAAATCTGAATTGCTGAAGAAGGAACTTAGTGGTGTTATTCAAGATCTTAACAAGTTGGAATCTCTTGTCATCAGTTTGGATTGTTCCCTTACTAAGGCTCAGTATCATCTGAAACACAGCATTTCTGGGCAGAGGACCTCCTGCAGGGCTGTGGTGGATAATTTCTGTGTGGAACTTGAGGCAGTTCAAAACCTGCTGGGAACCAAACAAAGTGAGGCAGAAGCTCTTGGAGCCTTGCAAAGATCCTTCATGGAGCATAAAGAACAGTTACTGAAGAGTATTGAAGATATTGAGGAAAAGGCTGACAAGGAGGGCCTGAAGGAGGCAACTATACAAGCCCTCCAGCAAAGGTAGAACATTGGCCCTTCCATGCTTGCTTGCAGTCTCCAGACATTTCACGATGCTTTGGAGGCATGAGTGTGTTTTCTGCTTGAGTACTCTATTTCTTGAAAATTATATGTATCTACTTAATAAAAATTTGTAAGGAAGTGGGCTATTTGGATAGAGGGAGAACATGCACAAGACATGTTGCAACTCCCTAATCTTTTATATTGAAAGAAAAGTCATGAAAGTGTATTTCTCAAAAATATATTTTGTCTGAATGAATCTAAGTTCTAAATAGCTATTAGAAATCCTACGTAACTTAACTATTTCTGCTCTTACAGAACTGAAGATTATACATGTTTTGAAGGAATTCCAAATACTTATTATAATCAAGTATTAGTGTAAATATCTGAATATATTTCCAAGTGACTGTGTAAGGTGAACGTACATGTATTTCTATGGGATTGTATAGTTCTATATGTAACAGGAAAATCACATTCTGAGCACAGTTGTAGCAGAAAAAACTCAGATAACATTTTGTTTTCTGAAGATATTTTAGAAAAAGGGAAATTTATGCACAGTAACTTTAACAACTGTTTCATTCTTTCCTTCTCCTTGTATGTCTTGCAAAAAAAAAATCAAGATGAATAAATTTGAAACCTGCTTTTTAACTTGCAGACTGAGGATCTTTAACCAGCTAGATGAAGAAATGAATTCTCACCAACATGAAGTCCAGTGGCTCATGGACAAAGCAAAACAAATAGCCCAAAAAGATATCACACTTGCTCCTGAGACTGAGAAAGAGATAAATCTCTTAGAATCTCTGTGGAAGGATACCAAGAAAGTTATACATGAAAAGTAAGTATATCATTAGCTTAAGATGAGAAAACGGAGGATGGGGGCAGAGACGCAGTTATTACTTGTCATATCATCTTGCTATATTAGTCACAATAAGAAACAAGGCTTCTAGGTAAAAACAGTGCAAACAAGAATAATTGTACCAGATGTACTCATACTATTAATAAAGCCACAAATAGGTTCTCAGTACAGTACTTACAGATACAAATTATATTGTATACATGTTATTGCATGTTATTGTTTAGTGTTCTGAAAGATAAAAAATCTCTGGTGAGATTTGACTATCACTCTAGCTGGCACATACTCCCCTTCTAGCACGTATTTTCATTCTCTACTGGATATGTGTTTCTGACAATTCTATATTCAATGGTCCTAAATAATTTTTAGATTTAAGTCTTTCTGTCTGCCAAAGAGACCAGGCTCATAATAATCATTATTATATAATCAAATACACTGATTATGATGATACATGATCAGATGATAAGTTTTATCAATGAAAGTTGATAAAAAAGAGAGCTAAAAATTTTCTGTGTCTTAACTGGCTCATCATTACCTTCAAAGAAAACTAAGTGGTTTGTCTCTCATACAGACTAAATTTTAGACCCTCCTAAACCTTCTTATTTTTGAGATCTCTTTGGAGAGTCAGAGTGCGGTCATCTCCTGAAGGAGTTACCCCTCTTTCTTGACAATGTCCTGTTTCCTAAATTCCTTTCGCTGACAAACACTGTTCTACAACTAAACAAATTCAATGTATTAGTCTTCCTTCTCTCTCTTCAGTATAAACACCAAGAGTGGATTGAGTAGGTGTTTTTTCTTCTGTCCATTGTCTGAGCATAAATAGCCTTTTCTGAAGAGGGAGTGGAAAAGAGAAAAACATCAAGCCTTTTCTTAGCAGATGGTTAATCCATTCTCAGTAGAATGACAAGTACATTGAATGTAATGTTTTAGTCCTAAAAGTGCAGATCTGACAATTGGAGGACAAAACATGCAGACTTACCTTGCATTGCTTTAATCTTTATTTTTGCTGCTTTTTAGCAACAAAAAAACCCACTCCATGTTAAGCAAGTTTTTTTAAAACGAGTATCATTTTAGTGTGTTTTCCAATCCAAAAGATGCTGAACTTAGGAACTGATAAACTTGAATTCCAGTTTCAGTCTTTTTTTTTGCTGAAGTCAGTTGCTTTGGTGTCTGATATAAATGACATGGTGATTCATATACTGTCTCTTCGGTGAGATGTTTTGGATGTATTGATCCACAATGATTTGTGAAGCCAAAATATTAATAGTTCCTTGCCTGCCCAAATCATGTTTAGCACTGCATCCTGGTTTTCCCATGGTGAATTGCTATGTCACATTTTCTGTCCTTCAGAAACATGATAATAAGTGGTACTAACAGAGCCTTTTCACATTACAGAAAGGAGCAGTCCTGCATTCTTATAGATCTAATGAAGGAATATCAGAGCTTGAAGTCAACAGTAATGAAAGTCATAGACAGTGCTAACAGTGCTTCTGTGATCAAATCCATTTGGAAGGATCATGAAGATGTCAGGCGAACATTATCAAAGGTGATCACATATATTTTCCTTTGAGGGATTTAAATAATTTTGTTTTAATTAGATAGGGGGTTTTTCATTTGAAAAGTGCCCTTGAGCTATGTTTAAAGTTCCTTTAATTTACTGTCAAGTCTTGTCACACTGACATTCGTCAGGGTTTAAATTTTACTGATTCTGGTGAGGAAGGAATATAGTCCTTTCACCATTTTGGTGAGATCCATTCATGTGTATTTTCATTGTTGCTATTTATAATTTTAACACCTGTAAGTGTAAAATGTTAATTTATATGGAAAGCATAGGTGGAAAATAATGGAAAGCTTTTTATATTAAATATGTTGAGTACAGAAGGATAGTTCTAGTCAATGTACTTCAATGTTTTACCATATTGGGTAATATTTGAAATAGATAAAATGTCAGAAAAGAACATGAATTACATATATTTCAGATGTGTATAATCTTTATGTCTGTCTCTTTCCTTAAGGAGAGTTAGTCCATGGGGTACAATGTTGATACTGGCCATTGAGCAGAGAAGGAATTTGGATCCCTACTTTCCATGCATTTCATTGGATCATATTTCAAAAATTCTAAATTCTGATGTCCAACAGCCTGTCAGGATAAACAGTTCTGAGTTAAATTCTTTCTGTTGTTTCAGAGGGAAATTTCATTTGGAAGCCTATTGAGCTCTTAAAAAATTAAAGATTTATCATCTCTCAATCAGATCTGTACAAACTTCATTCTGAACTGTGCATATTTATAGCCTATTTCTAATAGATATCTTAAATAGAACAGAAAGCCAGAAGAGAGCTCACCAGTCTAACAAAAAAAAATTCATGTAACTTCCACATAATTCCTCTCCTTTGAGACTTGGACTGTGGAGAATTCTCTGCTACAACAGTGTCCTGAAGGAGTTGGAGTGCAATAAATATTTCTTGTCAATGACAGTGTTGTAAAGATTTCCCCATGGCTAGGATTGCAAACTTAGTAGCCCTGAAGATTTCATCTAATTCTTTGCTGAGTACATCTGTGCTTTTGTTTGCCAGAATATGTAGTACTGACAGGTTTTATAATTCTAAATTTTATTTGCAACACCTGCTGTTTACCCTGCTGTAAATCCTGAAGTGATTATTCAATGATGAAGACTTTATTTATAAAAACAATCAAACTATATGATTATGTTCACGAGAAAACTATCTTGGTTACTCGGTGTTTTGTGGAATTTGCTGAATGAGAATTATTGAATTTGTAACACAAGGCTGGGGATGAGTACCTGGAGGACTGGATTTTTCTTTCTTCATGGCTTTATTAAACAAGCAAACATTTATTTCCACAGCACGAAGCTGCCAAGAATGATCTGAGTGACAAACAAAAAGACCTGGATACTTTCACTAATAAAGGGAAACATTTGTTAGCAGAATTGAAAAGAGTGCATAACTGCGACTCCACTGGAGTAAAAACAGATATGAACTCTATGGTGGACAAATGGCTGGATGTAAGAGTCTGATGTTTATATGCTTAATATAGTTTTTCTGTTTGACTGAGGTTACAATATTTTATTTTCCTGGGATCTTAGAGTGCAATTGTTTAGTAAAATTTACTTTGAAGTATATCTCAAAGGTTTAATCAGAGGGATTTGGCATCCACTATACACACAAAGTTGTGACGTTCATTTGATAGATTTAAAATGATGTCTTATAACAATTTATGAATCTTACTAGTACAAACTTGCTTAGAGCAGAGTTCTGAGTTTAAATTTGGCTTGGACTCACACCTGATGTGTATCAGCATTACTTTATTAAAGTAAATTGGACTAAGTAAATTAGGCAGTAGATTATATTAAGCTACATCATAAAAGATATGAATATGTTGAGAAAGAAAATATTATAGCAGAGAATCATAGTATAATAGGTAGTCATAGAATCACAGATTGGTTTAGTTTAGTTTGAATTGCTTGTTTGGTTTGTTTGGTTTGGTTTGGAAGGGACATTAGTGATCATTTAGTTCCAACTCCCCTGCCATGGGCAGGGACACCTGTCACTAGACTAGGTTGTTCAAAGCCCCATCCAGCCTGGCCTTGGACACTTGCAGAGATGAGGCATCTGCAACTTCTCTGGGCAACCTATTGCAGTGTCTCACCGCCCTCACACTAAAGGATTTCTTCCTAATACTTTATATTTTCTTATTATACTGCTTTAATAGCAAATTCCCACACTAAATAAGATAAATGTAGAGTTATTTTAAAGATAAAGTTTATTTGAACATAAAACCCTGTCCCAGTAAAAAATATACAAATATTTAGAAACAGTCATGTATGGTTTTTATTTTATGATCTGAGTAAATAAATTGATATTAGAATACAAAACTTTAAATCTAAGAAAAACATTTCACCCAGGCTTATTAATTATTTTCAACGCACTTTTCTTATAACTGGTTGCAAAATAATGAAATCTAAACTTAATTTGTTAATGGTATTGATATATTCCTCTTTCCTAAAAGGTGTCTGAAAGAATTGAAGATAACATTGACCGACTGAGTGTAAGCCTGTCTCTATGGGATGATATCCTGAAAACTGGAGATGAATTGGATGGATGGTGTAATAAGTGCCTTTCTCAACTGAATGAAGGCATCAACAACTTCAGTAATAGTCAGAGAATGGAGGTCATCCTGAAAAACTTCCAGGTTCTTATCCATAAATCAATGATCTGGACCAAAATGTCAGTGTCAGGCACATAGATAAGATTGTGATGTTGTAGACCAGCGTGTTCTCTGTGCAAGCAGTGGTACCACTAACCCAATAGCTAGCTGAGAGCATTCCAGTAATTTTTTGAAGGTGTTGGCTTCTGAGATAAACAGGAATGGCACATCTTACTAAACTTCGTAGTTATTTTGGTTCTAGCAGTTATATTTGATTCTACAATGAACTCTGTTCCAGTAGAAACTAGTGGAAATTTTAGACAACTTCAGCTGAATTTAAGCAAAGAATAATAGTTTCTACAATTTATTTAAGAAAGTTTATTTTCCAATCAATAAAAAATATATGCTGGAAAGCATATTTTAATGTCAGGCTCTTGTGGGAATGACCATGTGTGTGTGGATCTCTTAAGGTCTGAGGTGATTGATGAATGCATCCTGAAGGAGCAGAGAGGCACCTGTAGAATGTGAGATGCCTTGTAACCAGTAGAATCTTTCCATGTGAACTATTGACCAATAGTTTACTGGCATGTTATATGTAAAAACAGATAAAAGTGAAGCTGTTACTAAAAATAAAGTCTTTTGTCTTCAGTGAGCCTTCTGATCACGCTGCAGCCTGAGTGTCTCTGCCTCCTCGACCGCCACTGAGCTAATCTACATTACCCCAGTAAAGGGTGACCCCAATAAACTCTATCAATTTTAGTTAGATGAGGACTTTCTTTTCTGGATAATGTTAAACCCTTTTAGAAATCTAACCAGTGTTCAGGATGCATTCCAACTCTATTGGATTAGAATACACATCAAATCAACGATAGAATGAGATGTATTTTGCTTGGTTTGAAATAAATTATGTCCTTAAGAAAATGCACTGTAAATACATTTAAGTAGTACAATAGAATTACAAATGTTGATAAATCAGTATTTTGCTCAAGACAAGCATTATATTATGCCTTTATAATTATATAGAAATAAGACCACCTAAATTTATCACTATTAAATGATTGGGAGTAAAAGCAGACAGTATTCAAGCAATAGGTGTACCTGATTTGTAGGAGGCCAAAATAGCAGAAGATGTGAGCACTGTGTGTACATTTGCAGTCACAGAATGCACGATCCATTTTTTTTTTCACTTTGTTTTGCAAAAGCAAGAGGAAGGACAGTTCAGTGACAGAAGGGCCCTGCCCCTTTCAGCAATCAGAAATAGATGAGCATGGACAGAAAGGATAAGTGTAGCTTTTATGTGGTCCAATTCACTGGCCATTTTCTTGATTAGTCACCTATTATATCCTCCTAGCAAAAAATACCCACTCAGTATCCTTTTGAGGCCACATGAACTTCTACCATTCAGAACAAATGTTAAATGCAACAATTAAGCCCTAAAATCTACTGTCCAATCTTTTAATTGGAGTGATCTTCTTGAATTTTTTAGAAAAGCAAATTTAGGTAATATGTTAGTCACAGCAATTGCTTGTCTGATAATTCAGTACTACAAATTATGATTTTCTCTTACACTTTGTTATTATGTTTTAATAAGTAGACTATTTCTTTATAACTTGATCTACAAATACAGTAAATACATGGGCCAGATATGTCAGTACATTTTTTTAATTCGCTTTTGATATTAAAATTTATTTCTGTGTCTAATTTTTTTCAAGAGCTCATTTCTTATAATAAAAGTCACAGACCCCATGTAATATACTCTGCATGCTATTAAGTGAAATCTAACAACCTCAGAAGATTTTCCAGTCAAATAAACAATGACATTCCCATTTTTATTGTGCCAGTTTTAACAAATTAAAGCTGTTAGGGAATTTTAAATGCTGATAATATGTGTTGTTATTTTAAAGCGAGAGGTAAATTCTCTAAACTGAGTCTACTAAAGGAAAAGAGATGGGAGATTTTTAGAGCAGAAAACTAATAGAAAAACAGTGGTTCCCCCCTGGTTGCTAAACTTTGTTTGCACTTTCTTTCATTTTTGAAATTGATGGAGCGTTCTTCTGAAAGTCTAAAAACTTCTTGTATTTTGGTGTGAAACTTTGACCACATCTCTTTTACAGTCTGAAGTCAAGGATAAAGAACTGAAGTTGGAGCAGCTTATTTCCAAAATTTCAGAACTCAGAGAACTGACCCATAGTGAAGAGCCTCCTGCAGATCTCCAGGTAAAATAAAGATGTTGGTAATTACAGATTGTGCTCAAATAACAAAGATGACATTCCTCCTAAAATTTCTGTCTCTCCTGCACTGCCTTTTTCTTTCAAGGTGACAGATACAGCATTATTTATATGTAGCATAACTATTCTTTGTTCATATTTATTTAGGTAACTTTGGGGGTTTTTGTATAAAAATATGCCATAAAATAATTGAACACTAGAGTTTTGGAAGTATTTTTTAACAATTTGAAATAGAAGAAATAGTTTATAATGTATATAAATACATCCATATGAGACAGATATTATCTAAACTGCATACACAACATTAAGCCACATCCTATGTGAATGCACACACAGTTTGCCTGCTTGAAGGCATTGTAATGCAGTAAAATGTGTTCATTTGTTTTGTTAACCCAAAGCTATTCTTTAGTGGACTGAAATTAATGCCCTGAACTAGCTCTTACAAGAGGAGAGTAAAAATAAGAAACATAAAGATGAGCTATTGAATTTTTGGCTAGGTACTTCCTTTTTAAATCCTGGGGAGGTCACAAAATCAATGTTTGATTTCCAACAGAAATTGGTATTTGAAACTACTAACTTTTAATGTCCAAAATTTTAAAAGATAAGCTGACTTCTGCAATTTATGTGAGCAGGGAAATATCTTGATACATATCAGATTTTAATGGAATATAATATGAAACTCAAGCCTTGTCCACATTTTGCTGTGACCATACACATAAACCTAAATTACTGATTAGATACAGCTCAAGAACACTGTAATATAAAGATGTGCAAGTAATGTGGAAGTGTTTATCATCTCATATATTGTTTCCTTTACATGAGAAGTTCAGGTTTAATCATATGTTTCATAATAAATATCTGTCCACTTAGAGAGTGAAACTGAGAGCAAATTACTTTGCAGAATACTCTTGTTAATGAACACACACCTACTTCCCAGTACTAAAAATGATAAATTAAAAAAAAATTGTACCTACAATAAAATCATTGCAGTTGATATATTAATGCAGATTTGAAAATAAAGCCTCAAAAACTTAAATAAATAAAAAAGTATCCCCTAAATGAACAAAAATGCACAAATTATTTGCCAACATTCAAAAGTTAAATAAGTAAATTACGGTATGATTATCTCATATACTAAGAACATGAACAATCCTTTAACAGAATGTTCAGTAATTGGTCATTTAGCAGTCTTGGAAGTCCTGGTGGATGACAAATTGACCATGAGCTGGCAGTTTGCTTTGCATCCAGGAGGGCCAATAGTATTCCTTCACTATGAAGAGTGTGGCCAGCAGGTGTAGGGAGGTGATTCTTCCCCTCTATTCAGTGCAAGTAAGGCCACATCTGGAGTTCTGTGAACAGATGGAGTTCTGGAACAGGCTGACCAGGGAGGTCATGGAGTCTCCTCCCTCTGTGGAGACATTCAAAACCCACCTGTAGAAGTCACTTTGTAACCTACTCTGGGTGACCCTGCATTGGTAAGGGGTTGGACTGAATGATGTTCAGAGGTCCCTTCCACCCCTAATGATTCTGTGATTATTTCATTATTACTAATATGTGTACAACTAACATCTACTGTAATTTCACATATTGCTGTCTTCGAAAAGGTTAATGGGCAAGAGAGTAACTTTTTTTGTACTGTCTTCAGTTTTCACCTGCTTTGTACTGAGATACTTTAAGCCTCTGTGCTTCTAAGGTTCACCAGTTGATGGGGGCTTTTATAGAGCTATTTGAATTTACATCATGTTCTGTATATATGGCAAATTAGTAAAGGAAAAACTGTTTAATTTTTTCAGAAATGAATAATAACTTCAACAGTTTGCAGTCTGGCTTTTTATAAGTCAGTATCCCTTCTTTGGATTAATGTATATCTAAGACTGAATCCTAAATGGTTGACATTTTTTATGTAAGAATCTCTAGTTACAGCTGTGACGAGAGAAAAATTATCATTGTGTTCCATGTTCCTACCTTCCATTTTGCCAATAAGCATTTACCATACTGAATACTTTATTATTAAATGCCTTAATACAGAACATTTTCCTTTTAGTTTATAGAATCAGATTTGAGGCAAAAGTTGGAACATGCCAAAGAAATGTCAGAGACAGCAAAAGAGACACTGAAAGATTTCAGTACTCAGAAGATGGAATTACAGAAGATGATTGGTCAGATGACAGACTGGTTAACACAAGTGGAAGAGACACTGTTAAACTGTGCATGTAAACTGGACCCTGAAGTTCTAAATAAAGTAAAGGTCAGTGCTGAAGAAAATTTACGTTTTGTTTTACACTGTGATCTTTGGGGATTTTTGGTCACAGTTTTTGATAAGTGTTTTAGTTACTTTTCATTTAATAAAAAATACATACCTCCTGCACGGCTGCTAGAATATTAGCAAATAATACAGTGATAGTTTTTAGGTAGTTCCACCAGTGAACAAAAGTTCTGATTTATCAATTTAATACAAATCTTTTAGAAAAATGTAATGAACAATATGGCCTTTGTTGTGACAAGAACTAGTTGTGTTATGTTAAACTCCTCTGGGATGTTTGCAATTCCATTGACTCCCTTGCAATATAAGTTATGAACTTATAACTCTGGTCCAAACTCAATTTTAAAAGTTCATTTTAAAACAAACTTCTACCTCAGAAGTCCTCCTCAGTCTTCATATGTAGCCATTCTTTTGTTTACAACCTATTGCTCTTGATTGCATACAATTATACGCATCATAACTTGAAAAACTACATGGAGATTTTTCAGAGTAAGAACATGTGAATTTTGACACACTAGCCAATTCACATTTAATTTTCAGAAAATTGTTCCTCTCAAGTCAGATGTAAATTCCCTCTCATTGAGAAATCTGCCAAATACCAGTGTCATATTGCATCTCACATGTGCTTTCAGACTTTACTTATAATAACTATTCAATATACCTTGAAATTTATATTTTTATAATAGAGTAATAAATAATGAGAAACAGTATTTTTCATATTTCTATGACGGCTCTTTAATTTTAAGGATTCATCTCACTCAGAAAATTCAGGAATTGTGATCCAGTACCTCTTCCCATCATTGTGGCTGGGTCTTGGAGGAAAGAACAAGTAGGAAGGGTAGGAATGCTTGAGAAAAAGAAGGCTCTTTTGTTTCTTTACAAATATTGTAATTATGTTCTAACTGTATTTTCAGGAAACACAAAAAGACCTTCAGCTTCAGCAAAGCAGCATTGACTCAACCCGTGAGAAGCTCAACAGCCTGTGTCGTAAATACCATTCTGTAGAGCTGGAAACTCTTGGTGGCACTGTCACCTCATTAATTAAGAAGTATGAAGCTGTGAATCTGCTCTGTTCCAGAACACAGGCCACACTGCAAGAGTCCTTGGAAAAACGTTTTTTCTGTGAGTCTTCAAGCTTGTTAATATGAGCCATTAGTCCATGGCTGTGGATCATTCTGGAGTTTGCTAGAGTCTCCAGTGATTTCACTGGCAATTTCAACTTCATTTTTGTATGGATTCTTTCAAAAAGTCCTGTTACCAAATGTTCGTTTGATAACTGCTATGAAACAAAGCATTTTACATAAACAGAATGCAACTTTAGCCATTGTATATGCAATGTAATATGCATGTAGCAATGTAACCATGTAATACACACGAAAAGGCACCTTTCCTCACTCTTAGTCCTCACCTCTATCATATAAATACACTTTGTGAACTTGCCATAAAGAGATTTAACCAAATGGTAGTGTATATAGTGTAAAAGTACCTACCTGAAGCATTTTCTGGGCTCATTGGATAGTCAGAGGAGAAAAATAAGTACTTTTTAATTTTACTAAGATATTAATCTAGATTTTATCTAGCATAAAAATGGGATATATCACAGACTGAAAAAGCTCATCTTTTCCTATTGACTGCAAAGGGCAACCTAGTGTGGCTGTTCAAATTTGGATATTTACAGTGAAGACATCTAACTTTTTGTGAAATTAATCTCAGTGCCCACAGTCATTGAAGACAAGGAGACTTATCCTTTTAGCTTTTACAAACTATTTCTGAAGGATTACAGAGTTGCTTAAAACAGCTGTATAGTATTGTGGATAATGCTGTGTTTTAAAAAAATATTCTCTTCTTTATATTTTTACTAAATAAGATTCTATGCAAGAATTCCAAGAATGGTTTTCTGGTGTGAAGACTGCAGTTAAAGAATCATCTGACAGGTCTGGGGACAGCAAAGTCATAGAGGCAAAGCTACATGACTTGCAGGTATAGTGAACAAATAAAAAAAACATTAAAAAAAAACCCACCAAACCCCAACCAAAAAAACCCCAACCAAACCACAACATAAAAACAGTAATTAGCAATTTCGTATAGGTAACCAATTATATCTCTAAAATAAATTGTTGACACTAACATAATTATTGTTTTTGTTTTTAAAAAGTTACTGTAAGAATGGTTCAAGGCAGCAATATATACTGTAGAGGGAATACAGTAAAACTGTGTTCACTCTTCTGAGGGATCAGAATTTAATTTCTGGAAGATTTCTGTGTACCTAAACTATTCTTCCTTCTGAATTTTGTTTTTTTTTTCCTGTTTTGCCTTCCTTCTTTTCCTTTTTCTATTTTTCCTCACACCAATCAACGTTTCAGATTAACACTGATACATCAAAGCTTGTATGTATATACTTTTGATGAGACAGAACATAAATAGGAAACACCTATTGTACACAGATGTAATTCCTGAAATGTGTGACATCTTCAGGACATTATTAAACTACCCATAGAAAACTATGACTACCTTGGGATGAAATAAGAAAATTGAGTACTGTGGATTGTAGTACCACTTAATAAAATTTTATTTGAACCATCTGCTTAGAATTTTTTCCATAGCTAGACATGGTTCTCATCTTGTTGGGGAAATGTGACCACTTCTCAAGGAAATATTGCTTATCTTTAGTTATCAAATCTTGCATGTTTAAACCAATTTTTTTTCATTACACAGGGTGTGCTGGATTCTGTTAGCGAGGGACAGAAAAAATTAGATGCTGCCTGCAAGGAAGGAGAAAGTTTTTATGGTTGTTTACCCGAACCAGTTGTGAGCCATATTCAGGAGCAAATAGCAAAGTCTAAGCAAAACTTGCAGGAATTCCTCAACCAGTGTCTGAATGACAAGATGGCCCTGGAAGCTTGTGCCTCGCACCTGGGAAGGTGAGTACTACAGCAGTCACAAATGGACTCCATGAAATTGTCTGGCTGCCAAATATGAAATTACTTGCAGTTGCTCTAGTCCTGCTAGTTTTTTTCTTTGGAAATATTTAAGAGATATTGAAGTTCTGTGATAAAAGTGAAGCAAAAGGTCTTGCTCCAAGGGTATTGATTTAGTTAAAGAAAGGAAGGGCAGGATCATTTATGTAGAAGTTTTGTAGCTTATGCAACTCCAAATCAGCAGTTAGGATTTCAGTAATTTAAATGCCATTTCCTGGAAGGAAAAGGTATGATGAGTGTTCCAGTTCTGCCTTGGGGTTTGAAGATCGTATGCTTTTTACACAACATGTGCCTCTTCTGTCCCATTCCAGAGGGACATTTTTGCTAAGGAGCTAATAAGAAAACACTCTTAAATTACTGCTTAGGGCTGGAATTGTGGGAGTTCAAATATTTGCAGATGTAACTAGATTCAAAACTGTTGCTAACTGAAAAAAAAAAAAATTAGTGTGGCAGTAATGGGAAAAAGAGCAAGATGAGATGGTGTGCCTTCAAGTAAGGAGAACGTTTTCAAACTTAGAGCCGGAACTTGCTTTGCTGATTTTTAAGCACTCAAGATTCCAGTTCTCTTCTCTTGGAGAAATTGAAACCACAATGCTTGAGGTGTTCTGAGTGTCAATGCTGACCAAAATCCCACTTTTACCCATTTTTCATTCTTGGAATGAATCATTATAAGGATTTGGAAAAAGTTTTCTTTTGGTCTGCTTTTACTGAATCTAGTAATAAATAAAAGCACTGTCCCTTTAAATTTCAGAGGCTTCTGTTCTCCCTGTAGTTCCCATGATTTTGCTGAACATTTTTAGAGAGTTGCTGAATATTTTTAGATTAGTAGTCACTGTGGAGTTATGTTTTGTGTACAACTCTTAATCTCAAAGCATGAAATTGATACCCAGTCTTGTGGATATTAAATTCTTACTAACTTTACCCCATCTGAGAAGTATTTTTAAGGGAGTTTGTATCTGTTCTGTAGCTTTGAAGATCAGTACAAGAAACTTGGCCTCTGGATGCATGACATGGAAGAAAGAATAAGCACAGAAGCATTAGGAGAGAGCAAACAGCTTATTTCTGAGAAGAAAAAGGAGGTGCAAAAAGTGGAAAAGTTCCTGGAAGAGCTGCTGAATTCAAGGTATATTGAAAATACATTTTCTAAAATACTCTCACTTTTTTCCTCTGCTAAAGCAACAGTAAAACTAAACTGCTGGGGTAAAGTGTATTTGTGAAAGATAGAGAAAATTGTTGGAAAATACTCTGTGAATAGAGGCTGAATTCAGATACTTCCAGTTTCAGGGTATTTCATCCAACTCCAATATTTAGTGTTGATACAATTCTTACTAAGAAGAGCTTATCATACTTCATTAATAAATGGAAACTGAAAAAATATAATTTGAAAAATTATTTTTAAAAAAAATGCTATTAAAAGGAATAGTGAAAATCACATTTACCATTATATCCATTTTAAAATTTTCTTTCTTTCTGTCCTGCAGCACTCAGATACAACCCAGTTAGCAGAATCCCTTTTCCATACACCTGTTTTTAAACAAGAGCTCAAAGAGCATCTACACTGGCTGTGAAATCTTTGTAAAATTTGGACTTAGCCAATAGATGATGAAGTAATTTCTGTTTTTAGTATGCAGTGTTTTTTGCAAATTCTTTTTTTATTATTATGTTGGTAAAGGTACAACAGAAATAGTAAGTTGTTGTAGTCTCACAGCATGCTAAAAACAAACACCCAGTCACTCTCTGTCCCCTTGAGACTGATGCAAGACATTTTGTCTGATGTAAATTCCCTGTAATCACCAGATATCAGGAGGGGTGATCAAGTAGATTCAGATTAATTGAGCCTGTATAAATCCAGTTTTAATCCCTTTTACTGATGCTTGTACTGAACCCCTGAGTCAGTGTCTAATCCTGGACAAATGACCTGACCTTTCCATCATGCCTTTCTACTTGTCAGAGACTATGAAATTCTTAGAAGCTTTGGCAGGTACAAAAAGGTAGCAGTTCATATAGAACTGGAAAATTTGACAGCTGAAAAGAAAATTAAGTTAGCTTTTAATTTAAATGTGCAACACAAAGATTTCAGTGCAATTATTCCAAGCAACAAAATCTGCAAGAAATGGCACTGCACACAAAAAACATTAATACACACTGCTTATATTTGCATTCAGTTCCTCCTAGAAATTTTTCTCTGTTAACTATGAACTCTGTCACTGGTGGAGTAGGTGATTATGACAGCAACCTTCATAATTTCTGATAGTTGCTATAATAAGTTATGCTTTCTGAAACTGATTTCAACTATTGTCATTTTTTTCCAGGGAATCTTTTGATCAGCTGTCCCAAATGGCACAGACTTTAAATGAAGAAGGCCACGGTGCAGGGAGGGAAGTGCGTTTGGCTTCTCAACATCTCACTAGTTATCAAAACATGGTCAAAAGTATCAAGGAGAAGCTACGGACATGTCAGCTTGCACTCCAAGAGCATCTCGCTTTGGAGGAGGCATCAGAGAGTATGTGGTCATGGGTGAAAGAGGTTCAAGATAAACTGGCATCATCACAGAGCACTCTTGGTAGCAAAGCCACACTGGAGAGACGACTGACACAAATTCAGGTAAAGAAGGATCCAGCTAGAGATTACACACCAAGATTAATATTGGGTGTGAGCCATATCAGTGGAAAAGGTATATTTTTATGTTTTATTCTTTCTATGGCTATGAAGAAGAGGAACAGAATTTAAGGTGATCTTGACAAATTGGGATGGGAAGTATGAAAAACTGGAGGAAGTTTAGTGGAGACAAGTGCCAGGTATTACATTTCATAAGGAATAATAAAATATGAAAACATATATTCGGGTCCCAAGAAGCTTTTAATAGACAGGAAGCCTTGGAATAATTGACAGAGAGAGACTGTGGTATATCTTATCACAGGAGATCTTCAGAAGAGGTTAGATAAACATCTATTAGGAAAGTTCATCAGTGTAGGAGATGTTCATATTTCTTCTAGCTATGCAGTTCTGTCATATTGTGCTGTGTTTGACCTCCTCATTGTCTACTGCAATGTGAACAATATTTTAGAATAACCAGTGTAGTAAAAAACCCTGTATAGCTGTGGAAAAAGGTACTAGGTCACTTACACAGACACTTACAAGAAGAGGTGCCTAGAAGTTCATATTGGGTATGACTGTCAAGGACAAGTGAGCTCAGAGAAGATGAAGAATAACAGCTTTCATCTCTCATCAGGTTACATTTGATGTTTTGACTTCTTTTGCCTCACAGGAGATCCTCTTACTCAAAGGTGATGGTGAAGTTAAGCTGAACATGGCCATTGGCAAAGGAGAACAAGCACTTAAGAGCAGCAATGAGGAAGGACAAAAAGTGATACAAACTGAGCTACAGACACTGAAGGATGTATGGAACAACATCATCAGTACCTCAGTGAACTGGCAGAGGTAAGACTCCCTGGAGAACTGTTACGGGTTTAGTTAGGTAGGCCTAAATCTAGGCTTTAGGTCAGACCTTTCCCTTTTTGCTTACAAGGAGTGGTACCTCACTGTGCCTAGAGGTACATTCATTCATTTTAAGTATGTGAGGGGAAATTTGCATTATTAGAGAGAATCACAATTGCCTAGAAAAAATACATTCTTCTATAAAAACCCCCTATCAGATTAATCAAATTTCATATGAGATGGTACTTTAAAGTAATTTGAAAATGAATAGAAATCATACAAATTCACATAGAGAAAAATTTAGAAAGGCCTTTCTGAGTTATTTAGCCTGTACTTGGGCAGGACCAAGGATAGGCAACAGATATTTACCTACTTCTTCCATACAAAACTCTAAGAAGGTTTCTCAACTCTGGTTTTCAGTAAGTTTTTTTAATTAAAAAAAAATCTCCTAATATCAACTCCAAATAATCTTTTTTGCATAATAAGCTGATATAATCTTGTCTTAACCTCAGTGGAAATGCCAAGTTTTTCTTATTGTCTGTGTGAGACTGCTTTGTATTGTATACATTTTTCTTAAAATACAATAACTGAAACTGGTCTGATCTCTTACTGTATTTGAGACCTTTTTAATTCTGCATAATGTATCAGTGCTTTCCATTCCCTTCGTGTACCACACTCCAGAATGAGATTTTCCTTTCTTCTCAATAGTATAATTTTGATGAATTTTGTTTATTTCTTTATTCTCTCCTATCTCCAAATCCTTTCCCGCAATACTAATCCTAGGCAGTTATATCCAATTTTGTATTTGTAGATCAATCTGATTTCTCTTTCCTAAGGAAAACATTATTTTCACCATAAAAGTCCATCTTTATAAAATTTCTTTTAAGAACATCTGACATTTAAATCCTGTCTTCCAAACTAGCTGCAGTGGCCACCTCACTCTGTCATATGTAGGTTTTGCAAGCACCTTCTATTGTATTATCCCAGGCATTATTGGATAGAAATGGGCCCTTGGTGAGCTTCTGCATGATCTTGCTTCCTTAGTTCTCTAATGAAAACTAAGAAATCAGAAAGGTCACAGAACTGTATTTTAGATAATCTGAGTGCTAGGATATCTGGGTCCTAAATATCAATGGTGAGAGTCATGATAGCCATAAATTGGGTTTTTGCAATTGAAGGTGGTGCCACTTTCTTAGCTACTCCAAAATGGTAACAGAATTGCAGGTAGAAAATTATTATATGCCGCCTTCAATGTGTCACTCAAATTTCAGCCAATTTTGTAATAAAATACTATTTAGATTAGGTTAGGCAATTGTCTTTACACTCTTGTCTGCCATTAAATCCAGTGGCATGAGAATTACATTCCTTAACATGACTTCCAGAGAAATATGGGGATCTACAAGGAGGAGCAATGTATAAGAGAAGAGAATATTTCTTACAAATTGTAAATGGTATTATGTATAATTGATCTGTTCTTTTGAACCTTGGCTGAATATCTCCTAATTGACATTAATTTCATAGGCTGCTGCATATTTTATTAATCTGATCACAGAGAACTCCAGTAATGCTCAGTATTTTACTTTTTTGAACAGATACTTAAACATGCAGATAAATTGCTCACATAATCTGTAATAGGGAAGCAGTTGTATTAAGTTGTACATAGTAGCCCAAAACCCACAAGAATTCTAGAATAGCTTGGATGTAAATTAATATAGAAAAGTAAACCTTCATGGAGAAAAAAAAAAGCAGCAAGTTCTAAGAATATTATGCATGGCTACAGACAGTGTAACAATTAAGGTATAAACAGGATCTTTTTTCTTTCCCAAATTGTTCAAAAGTTCTCAATCTGCTCTTTGTATGTTTCTTTCAATGTAAGCTGCCTAGATTCTGTCATTAGCCAGTGGAACGACTATCTGGAAAGGAAAACCCAGCTGGAACAGTGGTTAGAGAAATTGGATCACAAAGTGGAACAGCCTTTAGAACCACAGATTGGTCTGAAGGAGAAGTTTGCTCAGCTGGACCACTTCCAGGCTATTGTTTCTGAGATAGAGAATCACTCTGGTGATTTACAGCAACTCATTGACAAAGCTGTGGAACTATATGAAAAAACAGGGGATGATTCTTTTGGAGATGCAGCTCAGGAAGAGCTAAAAACACAGTTTAATGACATCTCAACTGTAGCTAAGGTAAGATAAAGATCTCCATTTCAAGTAAATTACATGTTTAGACATTTTTATATATAGCTAAAATTTTGATTTTTGTAATTTTTTAGTAACTAAAGGATTAACTATGTTTGAATCATCTTCCCTCAATTATAGTTGAATGTAAAAAAAATGGATATAGTTTACTAAAATTCAGCAGAATGCAAAAACTATATTGGGAATTTAAATGTTTATGATTTTTGAAAGTGAAGGTCGTATATTTTATTTCTAGTTTAATATATATAGCAGTCTTTCTGATATTCTTACACATCTACTTTCCTCTAATTATTTTTCATTCATTCCTGGCACTTGTTTTTTTTACCCAGAAGGGAAAGAATAAAATGCCTCTGAGCAGAAAACATATTGTCAGAAAGAGAAATCCTATTGTCAACAAGATATATGCCTGTATTTTGTGGTGTTTCAAGCCACTAAACACTGCAAATGTTATACAGGTATTTTGTTTAGTTTCTAAGGAAAGACATGTGAGCTCACTGAGACCTTCTCCCAACCAGATCAAGACATCCACTCTCCCCTTCTACTGGTACTATATTTTGAGCAATGTGAGCAGGGATGAATGGTTTCCTTTCTTGGGATTCTTTTACTTCCCTAGAAAGGCTATTTTGTTGCAGTCAGGTGCATGTGGACATTTTCTTTATCTTCCATAAAATGCATTAAGATGTAAAAGCTTTGATGATTTACTTAGGTCATCTTTGTTTGGCTTGTAACCATCCATTGTCTAGTTGATCTGACACATTCTGAGACATTATGATATTATTTTCAGCAGCAACAGTAGGTTTTACTAATCTAGCTTATTTTTAAAAAGCATGTTTTGAATGTTGAGTTAGTCAAAGTTATAAATTAGTTTAATTTGTAGATATTTTAGTCTGAAACTAGTTTCAAGACTCTTCAATCTAGATTAGAGTATCCACGCAGTAGTAGAAAGCTATTTGATCAGCTCACTTCACTTTTGGTTAATTTTGATAAAGATTCATTAGGGTTATCTCACAAGAATATAACAATAAATCTGCTGTCAGACCAAAGGCAAATCTAGACCACTATACTCTTTCACCATTTGTTAGTAAGTTAAGCTGACCCATTTTATGCTCACATTAAAAAGCTAAGATGGAGCCAGGAAGCAGTTGTATTTCCTGTGTCAAGGAAAGCATCCTCCAGGACTGCAGGGCAGGTGGCTGGGGACAACCACCACTCTGGATGTGATGGGACTGATCACTATAAGAACCTTTTGCACTTCTGAACAGCAGAACTCCTTTGTGGTCTTCCTATGAGGCATCTCTGTGATTCTATTCAACATTTGTAGCTACTTGGTGCTTCTAAATACGAGCTGTGTTTCTGGTAGCAGTGCTGCTCCCTGGGAGTATTTACAGGTCATCTGTAGGACCCTCTCCAGAGTGTATTGGGAAAAGCATGACAAAGTTGCACAACTGCAGCATTGATATCTATTAAACAATACACTAGACTGTGTTAAAGTATGTTTTTGTGTACATTTTCAGAAGGCTTATGCTTCAGCAGAAAATGATTGTCTAGACCAGCCTGAACCAAACTTTATGCAGTGTAGCACTGTGTCCTGCTGCTGCAAGCTGTACTCTATCCAGTATGCATGCTACAGAGTCAAACCAACACTGCATGCTTAAAGCTAGCACAGTATTTAAGTAGTTTAATTGTCTTTGGTTTTTTGTTTCTTTTTGCCTTTTTTTTTTTTTGCTTTTTTCTTGATCTGAATGATAGGAGAAAATGAGGAAAGTGGAAGATATTGTGAAGGATCATTTGCTCTACCTTGATGCTGTGCATGAATTCACAGACTGGCTCCATTCTGCAAAGGAAGAGCTTCACCGCTGGTCAGATGCATCTGGAGATACACCAACTATACAGAAAAAGCTGGCCAAAATCAATGTAAGATAAAGTAGCTTTCTTCTGTGATTCAGACCCTATGCTCTAGAGTAAGCCAGAGTCAAACAGTTGTGGGATCTTAGAGATTTGAAAGCAAGCTTTCCAAGCTATGCTTTGTTTTCGGCTCGCTTTCCATATTAACAGATGGAGTAAAAGTATAATCAGATGTTAGTCACAGCACACATGGAAACAATTTGCCAGAGTGGAAGCCCAGTGGCATCGCAGAGGAATGTGGTTTAGCTGATTAATGAATACTCTTCTGTTCTCATCCCCAAATATGCTTCCTCCAGGAGCAGAATAGTCTGAATCAGTCAGAAACAACCTCTTTTGCTTTGTGTGAAATGGAGATGTGTAGAACCGCACAAGGATTGTTCTCCCCAAATACAGTACAAATGTATGGGTTGCCTCTCTGTCTGTACCTTCCTTAGCCTGGCAACTGTCCTTAGGCATTTAAATGTTTAAGCAATTTGCATATTCCGGAATGCGACTTTAAAGCAGACTGCACGTTTTCCTCGTGCCTGGTGTTTACTTTCAGATTCTTATACTAGCAACATTCTGCTTGGCTCCTAAACATGAACGAGTGGGCCTGTGAACTTGAATGCTATTTCAAAATTCAGGATCCTGGAGAACAAATTACAGATTTGTTGTGCACTCTTGGGTGGTTCTCAGTATCCTTGTGCTCAAACTTCTGATATATAAAACGGGAAAGGGAGGAGATAGCAGTGCCTACCTCGTAAGACTAAACGGAGAAGAAACATCACTCTGGCATGTAGTATTTGGGATGGTATTTTTATTCTCCAGTTTTTTAAGCTGAAAGCTCCCAAAATTCCCTTCAATGAGATGTATGAGATTGAAATAGGACACTGTAGAAAGAATTCAGCTGTGGGGAAAAAAAAAAAAAAGAAAAAGAAAAAGAAAAAAGAGCCTAACTCAATAAAACCCCATGTGCAACCAATTTTGGCACGTCACACGTCACGGGCAGGCTGTAAACTGCAGTTAATGTGTTTAAGACTGCTCTGAGAAGCTACACACCAGCCTTTCTTACGCAAAAGATCACGACAGAGCCGTTCTTTTCCGTATCTCAACCTAAAACTGGTACTGTCAGTACCTAAAATATGTTCTTTCTTTCTCCCAAATGCTCATGACCGTTTCAGAATCGTTTAATCCCTTCAAGGCCCGTGCACCTTTGACTGGGTTTTATTCCCCCTGTCCCGTGGCGGCGTTTCCCCAAGCCGCGGCTCGGTGCGGGACGGGACGGGACGCATCCCATCCCCCGGGCGGGCCCCCCGTTCGCGGCCGTGGCGATGGCGGCCGCCGAGTTACCATGGCAATGTCTCCCTGCAGGAGCTGGTGGAGTCCCGGCAGGCGGGCGCGGGCCGGCTGTGCCGAGTGGAGACGCTGGCTCCCGCCGCCAAGCGCGGCACCACGGCCGGCGGGTGCCAGCTGCTGGCGGCCGAGATGCAGGCGCTGCAGGCGGACTGGCGGCAGTGGGAGGAGAGCGCCCGCCGCAGTCAGGGCGGCCTGCGGGACATGCTCAGCCAGATGGCCCTGTCGGAACGGGAGTTCGCGGCTCAGGCCGGGCAGCTGGAGGAGGCTGTGCAGCGGCTCGGCGAGCAGCTGGCCGCCTGGTCCCGGGGGCTGGCCCCCGCCGACAACCGCCACACCGACGCCGAGGTCGTGGAGAGCTGGCGCAAGGAGAAAGTAAGGGCATGTCTCTTTTCCTAGCAGCTTTTCGCACGTAAATGTATGGTCACTATAGGCAGGAACCTTCAACCAAGTGGGACTATCAAGAAGAAAAGTACCAAGATGCACTCGTGAAAGATATTTCTGTGCAACTCCAACGACCAAAACTCTTTTTATAACTGTGATCAACAGTGTTTGCAAGGGACGTTCCCCCCACCCTTGGCCTCTGCCGCGCAAGGCTTAGCAAACACTGCCTGAACTTTAGGTGTTAAAAGCAGGGCTCGCCCCTGTGCGAAAGCCAAGGAGCTGGCACGCCGGCTCGGAGCTGCGCTGCCAACCTGCCCAGTGTTTCGAGCTAGAGTAGCACTTGATGGAGGAAATGTGAAGCATTTCCTAAAAGCCATGTAAGCAACTGGAGCCATTTCTGACTTCAAATTTGTTAAGAGTATATTGAGCTTATACGTTCCTTTCTTAAAATATCCTTTATAGTATGTTCTTTGAGATCTTGTTGAATATTTGCAGAAGCTATTCTGCAAAAAGGTAAAACTGCTAATTGTTTTGCTTTGGAATGCAGTGGAATTTAGAGAAATAGAGATTATTTCTGAATTGTAGAATTCAGAAATGCTAGAATGCCAGATCCCAATGTATGTGTCACAGGCACACTATATAAACATATACATATATTACATGTACATATATTTGCAACATTTAAGATATATTTGTATGTATCTCAGCTACAATGAATCAGAGCTGTTGATGAAAGATACAAAGTATTTTCAGGGTAGTAAAAAAGTTTCAATAAAGGGAGCAAGGTGTGTGATGTTGACTTTCTGGCCTCTTGACTGAAGTCATATTAAAAAATCCCAGAACACCTTCTCTTTGAACTGAGATTATTAATCTCCTTCTCTAGGGCCCATGCAAAATTATTTCTGTGGCTTCCTCTTTCACAGAATTCCTTGCACAGCATGGAACCTGCTTACTTGAGTTCCTGTATGTATCTGTAGAAGTAAGAAAGCTGACATTATGTTGAAGCAAATAGTGGTACAAATATGCAAGCACTTCCATGATATATGTATTTAAAAAGGAAAGGGAAACATGGAATTGTCATTAACACACCAGGGACTTTTTATTTTGTAAGTGGAGAAGTAGTAAATTCAAAGGAGATTGCTTTGATTAGTAGTATATATATAATATATATGTACTGTAGCTCTGTGTAGCAACACTTTATTTAGATTTAGACAGTTTTAAACTTTGACTAATGACAAAGTTGCAGAGGCCTCTCAAGATGTAACTATGCACAGCTCTACTATGTAATTTTATTTATAGTTAAAGGAAATGTGACAGTAATCCTTCCATTTCTGAACTCCAGGGATAGGCCCTATTGTGAACATAAAATAGCACTGCAGCTTTCTATTTCCATTGTCTCAAAGTGATTCTGTTGCCATGTAAGCCAAGGCCACAAATTAAAAATGCATTTCCTAATTCTCAGAATTAGCAAGATCATTCTGTTACTGTTCCCTTAGGTATGTGCTACGTAAGAGCAACAGATTTTGCACTTGGAATTCAGCAAATTATTTTGGTAATTGTCAGATTCAAAATTAAATCCAGGTGGCTTCAATAGTGACATCATTGTTTCTGTATGGGAAAATGCCATAGTTAAATTTACCCCACTTTGCAAGTTATTGATCCTGTTTGTTAACAGGTTATGCCTAAGGTTGTATGTCATGAGAATAACCTTTTAGTACTTATTGATGTAGGTTATTTGAAACTGAAAATTGTTTTGAAAAGAGGCAGTTCTAACCCTGTGCTAGTCTTAAGACATGCTTTCTTTACAAAAAAAAAAAAATAGTTTGCATTTCATTATGGTGATTCCTGCCTCAGGCAATTTGTGACATCCTGTGTTTTACTAATGCCCATTGTGTTGTTATTTCTAATGCTTTCGAAAAAAATCCTTTAAGTATTTCAACATAAGCTAACATAAGCAAAAAGTAGTTTGTTTAAGGTTTTTTCCCAAGCATCAGTGCTATTACGTAATTACTTAATTCAAATGCTACTTTATATGGCAGTGAAACAAACTAGCAGTTTGACTATTTCAAGTGTCTTTTAATCATGATTGAACAGGTTTCTGGCATATAAGTGGCTCAAAGAAAATAAAGTCCATAATATGAAGATGAATAATGTTATTCAGAGGAGTCCTGAAAATCTGCTGTAGCAAAATATTTTTTCAGACTCACAATAACACATAAAGTTTTGTATACCAAATACATTTGAAATGTCTCTAGACTTAATTTACAGGTCTTCTCTATGATCTGTAAATGCAAACAGATTTCAGTAATGTTAATATAATCAAGATGTTACTATGGTCTAAAACTTCGTTATTAATAGCCAACATATGCGTATAGCTTCATTTTCAAGATGGATAGTTGTTCTTTTAATTTCTGACAGCTCAGGTACTACAGAGAGGAAGTACATCTTTTATCTCTTTATATTGGCTCAAAAATGCATAAACTAGATCTTAAAAAAATTGATTACACGGTGCTTCAAACTTTCTCAGGAGAAGGAATATGAAGCAAGCATAAAGTAGCTTCTTGTGGGCAGCAGACACCTGAGCTTAACCCCTGGTGTTTGCTCTTTTGCTGTTCTTACTAAGTCTGTTGATCAGATTGCTAATTTTTCATGCTAATATTTCTTTTTACTTTTGTTTTGCATAAAGGGATATCTATTTATTGCATAGTTAATGAATACTTTACAGTGAAAAATATGCTCAGTGAGCATTTTTATCTCTGGAAAGGGGATTGTAGCATTTTATAAACCTTCTACATATATTTTCACGTATATCATTTTTATTTTTCCCAAACCTTCAATATTAGGCTGACAGATCATTACAAACTGTTTACTGTGTATATTTTCAATCATATGGATGTATATATTCAGAAACATGACTTGGGGGCATCCTTGTCTCCCACTTCCAGGTCCCTATTAAAATGTCTTCACTTTCAAGATGATCTATTTCTTAAGTTTATATTGTACATTTCTTCCAGACTGGTTCTTTAGCCAAACTAATCTGTACAAAACTCTCTGGCCTGCCTGCACTGCAGAACCTCTGCTGTCAGTCTCAGAGGAATGTCTGAAAAATTTAGTTCCTAGTGCGGCAAAGAGCCAAGTCTGCACGGCTCATTATGCTGGCGTAGCTGGCAGGATTCTTCAGTGGAGATGCTGTGGACATCAACAAGCACTGTTTTTGTTGGAGTACTTATCACACCTCTCCCAGTGACGCAAGCAAAGCCAACAAAAGTGCTTTTTTTTGTTGTTGTTGGCTTAGCTGTCTTCAAAGCAAGAGTCTTTCCAGTGTAGCAATGACAGGCAGTAACCTAGTTACTCTCACAGGATAGTGAGCAGCTATACTTTTACATTATGAAGTCATCTGGGAAAGAGTTGAAACTGATATAAAGCTTTGGGCATAAATTAACTTTCTGAATAGAGCTCAAAACAGTTTCTATTAAATATGCTAAACTCAAGTCAACAGGATATATTTACATAAACATTATATCATTTTCTCTTCCTTAATTATGTGTACTTTTGTATGTATACAGCTAATTGACAATACTATAGTTTATTTATTAAAATGAAATATATAACCTAAAATGTTCTTTAAGGACATTTTGAGCTAAGAAAGTTGAGGCATCCAGAAATTTGGTCTCTAGAAACTCATAATTTGAAATAAGCTTCCATAGGTTTGACTGCTAAAATACTCCTGAAAGTAATTTAAATTCTGATAAATAGTGATTCAAACAATATATATTTTCAAATATTTACTCCCTAATATTTTTAATTTATTTTATTTTAACAGGAAACATTGGATGCTCTAGTAAAGTCTGAACACCTGACAGATGAGATCAAAACTCAGTTAAATGATCTTTGTAGATTTTCCAGGGATTTGAGTACTCATTCTTCAAAAGTTTCAGGATTGATTAAGGAGTATAACAGGTACACATTCATCTTATTTATATTTAATCGCATGTGTGTTTGGCAGGGTGTGAGCTGTTTTTTAGGGAACCATTAATTAGAATTTTAGAATTAGAAACAGAGGTATGCAGTAATTAGAATCATTGTTTTGATTTTGGTGTCAACAGAAGTTATAAAAAGCCAGGCTATGCTCTAAACTCAGCTGAAACTAAATGTATATCCATACTGGACCTGTTACAGAAGTCCTTGTGAAAAATTGCAAGGTAGCAGTGTGTCTTATTTGTTGGAAGGAGGAATGAGCTATGTCAGGTAGTTAAGATATTTTTCTTGAGTTTGTCCTTCAGTTTACTCTTTTTTGATTAGTTGGTTCCTTGAAACAGGAACTAGCTAGGGAAGTTTTACTTGCTTTCTTGCTTTCTCTCAGGTCACTCTGTCTGATTTACTTTGGAGAGTGACACCTGCATTTCAGACACAAGGTTCTAGCTTCTGGCTTCTGGAGCTGTAGAAGAGTGTGATGACACAGATTGATCCTTATAACATTGTGAACTTAACTGCGCCACAGAAGATGAAATTTTAATCACTGTAGTTCTGCACCCTGTTCCTAGAGAGAGAAAGGGGCTTGCAAAACCTGTTCATGCTTGGGCGTACTGAGTCACTCCCTGGAAACACTTATATCTGTCATATCTGTGACAGTTATGTCCTGATTTACATGCTTCACTTTTGAGAACTGAAAGCTTCTAATGGATTTCCTGGTACTTCGGTTAAGTGCATAAATTTGGTAGGAGGAATCCAGGTTAACCTAACCTTACCATTGTGTTTCAGAGAACTAAAAAATAGCATTGTCACCTAACAGTCTTGCCTTTTCTCCCTCCTTCCCTTGCTCTCTTCTTCTTCCCTGATGTGATAAACCCAGCCTCTGTCTGCAAGCTTCAAAAGGATGTCAGAGCAAAGAGCAGATCTTGCAGCAAAGATTTCGGACAGCTTTCAGGGATTTTCAGCAGTGGTTGGTCAGTGCAAAAGTCACCATTTCCAAATGCTTCGATGTGCCTGAGAATCTCAGTGAAGCTTCAGCAAGTCTACAGAAAATACAGGTAACAGTTAAATATAACAGTTAAATACTAGTCCAAGGGAGATTCGATCAATTTCATATAGAGTTCAGATTGGATTGTTTGATTAATTACTATTTTCTGTTAATGTTGTTATTGTTAACACCAAAGGTGAATAATTGCAAGGAAATTAACACTAATGGAGTTTTCTTTGTTAGTCTATTTTGTTTAGTTTAATTTTTGGGCTACAGTTTGTGAGTGGTAATCTCTGATAGTGGTTTTCATTGTCTGTTTTTTCTTTACAATGGGAAGAAATATGTGTATGTGTTTTAAGTGGGAGACTATCGTAAAGTCAGAGTCAGGTTTTAATACCTGGAATTATTTCAAGGTTTTGTAAATAATTTTTCTCATGTATGAAGGTGAAGCCCTTATGGTGCAAGACCAGAGTTAAACTATGCAGTACAAGCAGGCACTTAAAAAGTATACTTTTCACACAAAGCTAAAATGAACTCAGACATTTCTGTAGAAAGGAATGCCAATTGAAAGTTTACTTTAATAAATTAAGTGAAAGAAATACTTTTCTTAATAAAATATAACTATAATTTTAACTGAAAATAGCAAAATAAGAATTACATAATGTGACTTATAACTTTAGTTAGATAGTGTAACAGAAGAAATTCATATCTGTTTCTCAGAAAACACCAAAAGCTAAAGCACTTCCTCCTCCTCTTGGTAAACTCACTTTCCCTTGCTAAAGTCCTAAAGAGCAAATACTGCTGTATTAATATATCAAATATTTGTCTACACCATAATGAGAATATCTTTAGAGGAAATATCAGGGGAAATGTCCTGGTAATTTTTTGCGTTATATATAAATGTCTTAGCAAGTTTGGGGTGATTTTTAATACAGTGGTAATTTTTTTTTCTTTATCACTGCTGCCTCTTCATAGTGTAAGACCTTACCTTGTTCTTCTTCTTCCTGAAAGCTGCTTTAGATGAAATAAACTCTTTTCAGACTGCTTTAGGACTTTTGGAGATGTCTTGGTAACCTTTATAAACTTAATGTTGTTTCTTTTCTTGAAAGTTAATGTTCTGTCTCTTAGCACGTTTGACATCATTAAGTCCCAAGGCAAGTATAACTTTGATTTTAATACAGCCAGAACTTAATCCAAATATCTCAAAGCTAACAGACCCTTTGTATTCTCTACTAAGACCTCTAGTGTAACACAGGATCAGAACCTGAGCTAGTAATTTTGGTGTCAAGCCTCTTACTTCTGCACATGGATGTAACTTTATGATTTATGGATATAAAACTATTTGTGTATTACATAATAATAGTAACAGTTTAAAATATTGCTATATAAGACTGCTAAATTACTTTAATTGCTCACATTTTTTAATAATTACAAGTTATAGAAACATTGTTCCAGTAAATTAGAATTTAAAAATCTGTTTCCTTATATTTCTGTGTAATTATTGTGTGTGCCCTTTTCCATACACTTCTTGCACATCAGCGTTGTGCAAGTTTTCTGTTAAAAAAGAATGCTTTCAAAAAGAGAAGGTAAATTAAGGATGCAGAGGCATAAGTCACACAGACTTGACATAGCTCAGGGTCTAAGCATCAGCCCACATCTACACATGCTTGTAGGAAGGCCAGCACAGCTGGAGCTTGCCCACAGGCAAGGCGTCAGTCCTGTGTGTGTCTCTGGGTGGGCTCCCTCTGTGAGGAGACTGGTTCCCTGGAATTAAACTTTTATCACTTGCCGTACCATGGGTATTTAAAGAAGTATATTACCCAATTAAATGACCAGCAATTGTCTCATGAAATATGGAACATACAGGTAATCCTACAGTCTTATAGATACACTATTTAGACACATGGCATTTCTGGATTAAGCAGCTGTTGCCTATGAATCCTGTAAATACAAATACTGAAATGGAATGTCCAGAAAGATGCGTTAGCAGGTTAAATGACAGAAACAGTAAACTCTTATCCCTCCTAAATTTTCTGTGAGCTTGCCTTTATTGGGACCCAAAGTTTACCAATTAGCTTCTTTTATTACTATTTTCAGGAATTCTTATTGGAAAGTGAGAATGGGCAACAAAAGCTAAACCTAGTAGCATCCAAAGGGGAACTGCTGTGCTCTGTTTTACCAGAGGAAAAGGGTAAAGTTATCCAGGACAAATCTGCAACCGCCAAAGAAGATTGGAAAAATTTTGTCACCACCCTCCACCAGAAGAAATCTGCATTAGAGGTATTGAAGCAGTGGGGACAGATTGAATCTAAATGTCCCCTTTGCTTCTCTTTCAAACAGCACAGTTTATTTTTTCTATACAGCTCTAAGTTTTTATGATGTGACAAAACTAGTAAATAGCTGTTTTCAAGAAATCTTATTCTTCTGCTTACATTTTAGTTTTGTTTACTTCTATCTTTATGACCTGATTCCACTTTGATTTAAGTGTAATGTTTCATGCAGAAGCGTGTTGTTCAGCATCAAAGATGGCAATTGCTCAAATTCATTAGAGCCTCATCCAGTGTACTGGGTTACTAAGCACATTTTCTTTTTTAAGAACTGTTTTAGAAGAGGTTGCTGACACTGTTGCTGATTGAATAGTCCCAGTATAGTGTGTAAATGCTCTTTCTTACTGCAAATAGGTGAAATGTACTTATTTATTTGAGCACATTTTAAATAAATGCCAGTTCCTTTGTCGGTTCAGAACCTACAATTCAACCAGCAGATGATGAATATCTCAAAATCATCTTCTTTTTTAAGGTCATATGTTTTAAGTTCAAAAGATCTTCTCTGGAATTCCCTGCATAGCATAGGAGAATTAAAGTTCCTAGGTATTATTGTTCCAAAACAATGCTGCCTAGACAGCTGAGAAAAAGTTTAAATACATTTAATGCATTATGTAGGATAACATTTCAAAGAAAATTCTCAGGTAGCAATGACTTACCTTTCTTCATATCAGAGTTGCCATCGAAAGTGAATGTTCTTAGAGGTTAGTCTTTTTGAGTTAAGCATTTCCCAGTCTCAAAGGCTTAGTTTTTCATTCTGATGTTTAAGTGATAAGGGTATATAGCTAAAAAGAAAACTAAATATGTCTGGGGGAAAAAAACTAAATTAAAATAACTAGGGCATAAGAGGTATGTCGTTCAGGTTTCTATTTCATATGAATTATTTCTGAGGCTCTTTTTTTTTCTTTTTACTAGTGCAGAATAAGCCTACAAGAAAATTATGCAGGCATCTCAAGAATGCCTACACATCCCTTTAATATGGCATACATTTTTACAACGAAAATCTTAACACTAAAAAGAATATAACCGGAAGTATTCCCCGGGATTGGGTTGAACTTAGTCAGACATCACCTAGAAATAGTGACAGCCCATTTAAGTAGGGGTCAGTGTGAATGACTGCAGTCAGATAACTTATGTCCCAAATTAACCCTTTTTTCAGACTGCCTTAGTTATGTGAGTTATGCTTAGATTGAGTCAAATCTCCTAAGATCTGTAAAACTTTCCATTCAGAGGAAATTTGCTTCAGCCTCCTCTCAGCTGTGTAGTACATTGTTGCCTCTATTTTCTTTTTAAAAGTGTGCCCTCTGAGACTGTTATTTCAGTGTCTGTTCTATAGGAAGAGGCAGAGTTGATGTAATTTGTTTGAAGAGTTTTGTATAATTTGTCTGCAATTACATATCCTTTTTGTGTACTTGATCTGTGTCTTATGCATTGGTTATCTCCAGTGCACTGGGACTGTTGATAGAATTTTGTATGTCTTCCCAGAACTTAAAGATCCAGATGAAGGACTTCGAAGCAACTGCTGAGCCTCTGCAGGAGTGGCTGGCCACAACTGAGAAGATAGTACAAGGAAGTAGCAGTCGGCTCCACGATCTTCCTTCCAAGAGGAGAGAACATCAAAGGCTGCAGGTGACTTATAAGTGTTTTTAACACAGACGGACTTTCCTGTCCCATCCTCCTGGCTTCATTGATTCCTTACACAAGCTTGATCATTCTGACTTCTTGACCTCTAAATAAGATGGGAATTGTTTTCAAGGTTTGCTGTTGATGATCCTTTCCATCAAGTTTTGCATTTCCACCTTTCTTTGGCATGCTGCTTCTTGCTGTAACCTTATGGTGTGCTTTTCTCAGCTTGCCATATGTCACTTCTATTTTTCATGGTGCCTTCATGCTTCTCTATTTCCTGCTTACTTGCACCCACTTTTAATATTACCGTGCTTCTGCTTTACAGTCTGTCCTTGAGGAAATAAGCTGCCATGAGCATCAGCTCAACAGGCTAAAAGAGAAAGCTCAGCAGCTGTGGGAAGAGCAAGCTGTCAGCAAAAGCTTTATGCGCAGAGTGTCTCAGTTGTCTTCTCAGTATCTTACTCTAAGCAATCTGACAAAGGTAATGCAACCAATGTATGTGCTTTTAAGCAATTCCTTTGATGTATGTGCAGAAAAATAAAGACTGAAGTGTGAAGCACTGCAGTTGTCTTGCTTGTCTTATCTGTGATATGTCTGATCTGCTCTGTCTTTCACATTGACTTTTAGGAGTGGAAAGTAAGGACTGTCAACAAAAAGTAACTGTGATTTTTTTTCTTTTTTTATTTAAGAGTGTATTGATTAAGAAGTAAACTCCATCTGATTACACAGTAGTTTTGATTTTGATTATTTTAAGCATTGAAGAAAGTTTGGTTTTGTAATAAGAGGCACCTGAAAGAGGTATTTTTCAAAATGAGGGGAGGGTGGGTTTTTTTAGAAAATACAGAATGCAGAAAAGGTATTATTTCATCTCATCCTATAATGACCATTATGTGCATTGTATCTCCATCTAAAAGTAATAGACTTATCTTCTAAAAATAATTACCTTTTATGCTGTTTTTGAAGGTTCAAGGGCAGGCATAGGCCAAATTCTAAAGCATCAGGCCAGGAACTGAGAGTTTAACCTAACTCATTGAGTGATGCTTGACATACTTCACCACTTCTACCACCTCTGTTGTGCAGGGATATAAAAAGACCTTCATACTAGAATAGTTACTTTTTGTAGGCTCTATATGGAATCAGGCTTACAGTTGCTACAATAATGAGAATGATTAAGAATATGGGAAATACATTTTAGAATAACAATTCAATTCAGAAAGTATTGTATGTGGGGGATTGCTACTTTGTCAATTTCTACATTTGCTGTGGAAGGAACAATTATAAAGTGTATCTGTGACTTCATGAAAATGATTACACACATGGCCATAATAAATTTTCATGTCTGCAAAATGAGAAGGTAAAAGATGCATGAGCTACTAACCATAGTCTTATGTTAACAGAGCTTGTAGGACATGTCAGGATAAGAAGGAGGAGTCTAAGAGAGAGGACACATACGATCCAGCCTATGAGAGAAATCATGAAATTCTTTGGATAGTCAGAGAAGCTTGAGAAAAACCTTCCTAAGCCTGTTTCACTGACTTGACTTTAGTTCTGTCACGGTGTGAAATACACTCTGCTCTGTATTTCTGTTCACCTCAAGCCTTTTAGCAATGTAGCTTGAATATTTGTTTTTGATTTTTTATGAGTGTCAGTCAGTGATTTTTCAGAGGAATTGTTATACCAATGGGAGTCATTGAGGAAAACAGGTCTGTGTTTTCGAAATATGAACAAAGTAAGGATGATGCAGTGGCATAGCTTCACAGGCTTAAATCAATGTATGAAGCAAATTTCTGAGTATAGGTTATTAGCTTAATTCTGAAGTCCATAAGTAGGTATGGGGAATAAGCAATCCTGTAAATACTGTTGGTGCTAATTGCTCTATGAATTGCAGGAGAAAGTTTCCAGAATGGATAGGATCGTAGCAGAGCACCAGCAGTTCTCACACAGTGTCAAGGACCTCCAGGACTGGGTTGCTGATGCAGTTCACATGCTGGATTCCTACTGTCATCCCACTGCAGACAAGAGCGTTCTAGACAGCCGGATGTTAAAACTAGAGGTATGGAAACAAGGGTCCAAAACCTGTCTTTTTTAGATCTAGAAGAAGAACACAAATATAAGACTCTTGGTTATTGGATATTAGTCTAATGACTTTTTTTCAGACACTGATTTTAAATTTACTCAAAAACAACTTTTCTTGTAGCAGAAAGAGCTCATTATTAGAAATTCTCTCTAAGAAGAAGGAAGGGACCTTTAGAATATGGAGAATTGCATATGTGAAAATTCTTAAAAGTACTTCAAAGATGTTGTGTGGCTGTTGACAGTTAAATGGAAGAAGCAGGATATTCATTTTGTTATTTCGATATGTATTCCTCGATCTTACAGGTGATACAGTTGATTCAGAACACCTTTTCCTATAGTTGCTTTTAACATGGTGACTACAGTTAAAAAAATAGCATTATTGATATCAATGCACAATAATGTTCAAGAGCAGTATTTAGAAAGCAATACTTTTTATATTATCAGTCTGAGATTTTAAGCCAAAAGTCCTCAAAATTATAAGGATACATCAAAAATCAAGAGATTGTAGCATAATACTAGAATTATGTTTTGCCTTTTTTCAAGTCTATTTGGTTCATGCTTTCAGGCTTTTCGTGACTGCAAGGTGTTAGAAACTTAGTTTGCAACTGCACAGCTCCAGGAGTTGGAGTCCCTAGGCTAACATTGCAACAGTCTACCTAGTTTATTTGTTGATACCTTTTGGTTGCAAATAGATCCTAGATTGTCAGAACTGTATTTCAGCCCTGTAGAAGAGTTTTGTCATTACATCTTGTTTTCTCTATGAATGAATCCTTCTGTTTTCCATCTAAATTACATTTCCTTTGGAATGTCAACTTTTCCACTCAATGGTACCTTTTCTGATTCACTGTAAGTACCTGTACAGATTCCAGGAAAACTTCCCTGTCATCTAAGGGGTTTTTAATGCCTGAACCTACCCTTTGAAAGTGACTTTCACTTTGTGAAGCCCAACTGTGAACCCCACTGTCCATCCTCCAACTGACAGCACAAGCTACTAAATATGATCAGCTCATGTTCATTAAAGCCAGTTAGAATACTTGTGCCCAGTTAATGACAAAAATAAAATAATATTCACTCACTTTTTAGAGCCTGCTAGCAGTGAAACAGGAAAAAGAAGTCCAAATGAAAATCATTCTGACAAGAGGAGAATCTGTTCTGCAAAATACTTCTTTGGAGGGAGTACCAGTGATTGAAGGAGAGTTGCAAAAGCTAAAGGATAGTTGGGCTTCTCTTCTGTCTGCTTGTATCCAGTGCAAGAGGTAAAAAGGGCATGAGGTGCTGAATGATGCTTAGCAACAAAGCACTGTCAAAACTTTGGAAAAGTAATTCCCAGAATTTTATTATTACAAGAGTCAAATTCATGTAAAATGTCTGCATATGCCAAATAGTACAGGTCTGGAGGCATGAGTGATGTATTCAGTTGAAGAGGATGAAGAATGTAAGCTTTGGTAGCACTTATCGTCAATATACTCTTAAAAATGGATTCCATGTTCATAATCTTGTTGTGTATTTTACTTTGTTTTGCATTTGATGCCTTGAAATCTCAGAAATGGGAAGAACTTGACATGGACAGTAATAGTTGCTCTGTCAAGATCTCGGCCGGTTCTCCACTTGCTAGCATTTCACAGAACATATTGCCATTACAGTATCCAATAGTGCTGCTCCTAGTGATAGGATAAAGAAATATAGGGGAAAAATGTGGCCTTCTTTGATGGAGCATCAATATTTGCAAATTTTTCAAGTTAAAGGTAATTAAACATTAGAATGCAGAAACTTTCAAATGTATGCAAAGGGACAGAAAATTTCTGATTTTATATTTTATGCTTTCAATTGCAATTAATTTACTAAACCTCAAATATGTCAGCTAATTTACAGACCTCCTTAAGATTCCAAGTTTAGAAAACTTCATTTGTCTTTATTAGCCAAAGAATTTTCCTAGATAAAACCTACAAGATTTTAACAGACTGCTTATCTTCTCATTAATATAGTCTAGAATATCTGTATATGACTATATCTCACAGTTTAAATAGCATGGGAACCTCCACTGTAACAACAAATACGTATTTTTAAATTACAGTCAACTGGAAGGAGCTCTATCCAAATGGACAAGTTACCAGGAAGATGTTCAGCAGTTTTCCAAATGGATGGATAAAGTAGAAGCAAGTATGAATGCTTCTGAAAGGCAATATGCTGAACTGAGGGAAAAAACAGCGGCCCTCAGCAAAGCAAAGGTGTGTTCGACTTACAACAAACGAGCAACAAATCCATATGAATTTATAGGCAACAAAAACCCTGCGTAACTTGAAGATTAGTCTATGGTCTTGTTTTAATGCTAGCCTTTGTGTATTTTTCTCTATGTATTTTGCAGCTACTCAGTGAAGAGTTGTTGAGTCACAGCAGCCTGTTGGAGACAATTGAAGTGAAAGGAAGTGGGATGGCTGAGCATTACATTGCTCAGCTTGAACTCCAGGACCTTCAGGAGCGGTATAAGTTCCTCAAAGAAAGATCAAGGGTACAGTTTTTCTTGATAGTACTCCTTGTTTAGTCGACAACAAGGAAAAAGCCTTTTCATTGATCATTTATTTTACAGTTAAATGAAGAGTAAGGAGTTGGGGACAGTTGTAACTTAATGTAAAAGAAATCTATGAGGTCAATTAATAAATCAGTCTTGGGGTACCAGTGAGCTTCAGGACTTTTCAGAAAGGTTCTAAAAATCTGAAAAAAAAAACAAAAACATCAAGGAAACAGTCTGAGGCAGTCTATATCAAAAGTTTCACTGGCTTTAGCATAGGTATAACTTTACCCCTTGTGACTGAAAAGTTGGAAAAAATCTGAACCTGTGATTTTTATAAGTGTATGTTTACAATAAATATTACCAGTCAACCACATGATTCACAGATGGTTAAGAACTACTGAGGCTTGTTATTGAACACAAACCTTAATAGCAAATAAACTGACTATAATGACACAAACATGATAAGTACTACATTTACTGGTAAATTTTGTATCTATTAAAGACTTGGGCACAGACAGATAAAGATCAGTGGGTTTTAGTGTAAGATATAAAATAAAGAAGAAATAATAAAAGACCGGGTGATAGATTTAGAGCTAGGTCCTTATCTCCAGTTAACTCAAATTCTTCTGTGATAATTAAATATTGCTTAATGTATGCTCAGACAGCCAACTTTTATTCAGATCAGCAGTTTAGTAAAATTGAATTTTGTTGACTCAATGATGCCTTTGTTGTGTAGAAAGAGCAAAAATTCAGTTTTTCTAACACATAAGTGATTCATTGTTTTGTGATCCTCTTTTCCACAATGGCAAAGAATGCCATGCAAGAATCACAGAATATGCTGAGTGGAAAGAGACTCAAAGGGATCATCAAGTCCAATCCTTAGCTCCACTTAGGAAAATCCCCAAGAGTCACACCACATGTGTGAGAACATCATCCAGATGCTTCTTGAACTCTGTCAGTCTCGGTGCTGGGATCACTTCCCTAAAGAGTCTCTTCCAAAGCCCAACCACCCTCTGGGTGAAGAACCTGTTTCTAACACAACTTTAGGCCATTCCCTCGGGTTCTGTCACTTATCACCACAGAGGCGAGATCAGTGTCTGCCACCCCTCTTCCCCTCACTTCAGCAAAATTAATTTAAATTTATATAAAACCCAATAAAGGTTGCTATTAGAAACTAATCTGTTTTTTAAAAGTAATCTCAGATAAAAACTTTAAATCTCAGAAGTCACAAACTTATGTGAAGAATCTTTTAGGATAACTATCTGTACCCCTACTTCTGCCCGTTCTTTGCCTGTAATTGATTAAACCATCTTCAGAATTAAAGTACACTTGAATTCTAGGAAAGCTTAGCACCAGATACAAACTTCCCCTTGATGGATGTCTGGGGTTTATGTTTTCTTGGTTTGATGATACACTAAGATATGTATACATAAGTGTAAATATTTTAACAAACAGGAGGCAGTAACAAAAGCTGAAGGCCTGCTTACATTACATCAAGAGTACCAAAAAAATTTGAAGGCCTTTGAAGTATGGCTGGAGAAGGAGCAGGAAAAACTGGACTGTTTATCACATTTTGATGGTGATGCCCAGGAACAGGAGGCAACTCTTCGAAATTTACAGGTATGCAATGTGTGACACCATAAATAAAATTTAAAAAAAAAAAAGGAAAGAAAAGAAAAATCCTACTTGAAAATAACAGAATAATTATTAATTGCCAGACAAAAATTGTATTGAGAACACTTGCAATCACATTATATATGAGCGCTTTGCTGCTCAGACTGGTTCCAGTAAAGTTAGTGGAAATACTGTTGCTCGTTTCCAGAAAGAAGTGTCAGGACTTGAAATCTCTAGGCATAATAATGCTTTTTTGAAGTATTGGATTTCTGCTGGATGTTGGTCTACCTCTTCTTTTCCCTGTGTTTCATGAAATATCAAGTGTTTTTATTGGCTTTTCATCTTTTATTGCTTACAGTACAGATGCACCTACTTTGATGGCAGTTCCAGTCATATAGGCTACCTCCCATGGCGAGGTGGGAAGACTATTACTGAATCCCTTAAGTGACAGTGTAACATGAACCTATGGTACTTCAGTCATTTCCCAGTTATTATCCTAAACTGAGTTAAAATATTTTAATACCTGTTGCTGAAGTCTGTACTTGAGATATGAAATGTTTCTTACTTTATTCCACATGCTGAGAAGGTCTTTGTACGATCAGGCATTCTACATATAATTTTTTCTGTTATATTTACTTTACAAAATTAATTTTTAAAATCTGGAGATATATCTCAAATGCAAACTAAGACAAAACAGAACTGGTTTTCTAATGAATATAAGTCCTTTTTTATATTTTCAAATCAGATTGAATCCTTTCGTAGTTTTAATTAAGTTCTAATAAGCATCAAAGTGCCACGCTTGTCCAGAAGAGGGTATCAAAAATTATTTTGGTGTTGTCTCAAACACAGGCTAAAATAAGTAGGTTTGTTTATTTTAAAGGACCGAAGCCTCTTTTTTTAAACAGATTCAATTCTAGAATCAATCTTACATGTGCTTGTCATATCTGGAAAGTTTTGAATTTAAGGCTGTGGTGAAAGGATTGTGTGCATCCTATGCTGGCTCAGGCAGCTGATGTTTCAGAACTGATAAACTTAGCAGGAAGGAAAGGGTGTAATGCATGTTTTCTCAATAATTTTCTGCTCTTCACTTGTCAAAAGTAGTAATATTTGGTTTGCTTTGTAAGTGACCATGCTGTCACTGGTGTTCTTAGAGATAGGAGTATCTCTAATATATGCTTAATCATAGATAACTAAAGGGAATAACTAAAGGGGATAACTAAAACTGTATTAGGTAGAACCAAGGGGTGGTGGCGGTGGGTGGGTGGGTTGCCATGTGTGAATGTGAGCTGTTAATGTAGGGTATCTGACTGTAACTCTGCCTTTACAGGAGCTGCAGGTCCACTGTGCAGATGGACAAGCATTACTGAATGCTGCTGTCCATGCCAGAGAGAAAGTGATTCCCTGGGGCATTCCCCAAATAGAAGATAGAGCCCTGGAATCTCTACGGCAAGATTGGCAAGTTTATCAGCACAGGCTTTCTGAAGCAAGAAGCCAATTAAATGCCACTGTGAGCAGACTGAGGTTAATGGAGAAAAAATTTCAGAAGGTTAATGACTGGTTAACAAAGCTGGAGGAGAAAGTTGCTATCAGGACTGGGAGGCAATCTGGTAGAGCAACAAAGGAGATGCAGCTTCAACAAATGAAGGTAAAAAATGGAGCTAAGGAATTCCTTAAACAAAGTAATTTTTGAGGTTCCCATGTCAATTCCTGATTGCAATGTGAAAATGAGAGCAAGCTTTGCAATTTAGTCTGAAGTGCTGCCTAAAATTCTGAATGCAAGAGAGTTTTGTGCCTTCTGGCTCCAGATTCCTCCCATTTTATTGGTAAAGGTATGGCTATAGCAATGTTGAAATCTTTCAGGAAGATCTGTAACTCATATGCTCTGTGGTATATGAAGATGTAACTGAGTACAGATTGGCACTGGAGTGGGAAAAAAATTAATATGGTAACAAGAGTAAAATGTAACCAATTGTATTGTGTGAAGTCTCCACTGTGTCAATGTAATAATTCTCCTCTAGTCACTGCAAGGAGAAGACATGGTTCTGAATAAACACAGGAAACAGATTTGAAGAAGTTCAAGGTTACACTTTACAGCCACCTTTAAAACTTTGGGTGAATGCTGTAGCAAGTCCGAGTTGCATGCCGGGGCGGGGGCCAGGGGGTGGGGGGGACCAAAAAGAAAAAAAGTATTGAATTTGTTGTAATGAAATACAGGTCATACAGTATCAAAAAACTTCCAGCATATTTATTACATTAACCTTCATCAGATTCTGTTTTATTTTCCAGTTGTAAATACATGTTTACAACCATGCATTTTTTTTCCTTTTTAATGATTTCTTGACCTGATTCCAAATAAATTCCAAGTATGTTTAAGGTGTTTGAATCAGTCATATAAGGTTGATAATTTCTTTGTCACAGAAGTGGCATGAAGATATTACAGTCTACAAAGATGATGTAGAGGAAGTTGGGGTATTGGCTCAGCAAATACTAGAGGAAAGTCTCACTACAAGTAGAATGGGAAGTCAGGCTACACAGCTTACATCTCGCTACCAAACTCTTCTTCTTCATGTTTTGGTAAGTAACAAAAATTAATTCATCATAACATCATACGCAGTTAAGATGCAAATATAAACAGACTTCTGTAATTAGAATTTTATAGAGTTTATTCATCACTGTAGACTCAATAATATAACATTCACATATATATTCATATACACACACACACACACAGATTTCATTGGATTAAATGTATTACAGAAACGTAATCAGATTATTGCAATGTAATGCCCTGTTCTATCTTTTTTGATAGTTTCAGCAGAGAAATTCAGAATAAAGTATGTTTGAATGCTAACTGATGTCTAGAGAAATATTTTCAAGTTCTCATTGATAGACACAGGTATGGGGAAAATTTGAATTAGTAACATACAGTGTTCAGGTCCTCTAAGTAGTGATTGCCTTGTATTACTGTAATCACAAGTCACAATTCAAAGTTCAAAATCTAATTACATTTGCAGTGCTTAGAATTAACTCAGTTTTAACATTAATTCTTTCCATGTGTAGACCCTGAGAAGACCCCTGTAAGAATTATCCACTGTTTATGAAAATACTCAAAACCTACATGTTTAATCTTTGTATAACAGGTTCTATTAATAAATAGCAATTTATTGCTATTTTTAGCCAATAGCAATTATAAAAATCTGAGTGGTCCTTGTTTCTTCCCTCTACCTTACATATTTGTTTGCAGGAGCAGATAAAGTTTCTGGAAGAAGAAATACACTGCATGGAGGAGTCAGAATTGTCTTTTAGTGCTTATACAAACTGGTATGGAGCTACTAACAAGAACTTCAGAAATGTGATCACCAAATTTGATGTTGTTGATAAAACAGCAATGGAGAAAAAAGTGCAGAAACTAGAGGTACAGCTTTCTTAAATGCAATTTTTGTTTCTGTTCACCAAAAAGAGGCTATCTTTTAACATATTTCTTAAATCACTCAATATATTGACTTCCCCAGGGAACCTAATGGGATAAAGACTACACAGTGTAAAACTTTCTGTTCTCAGGTCATATACACATTAGATTAAAGTTTGGCTGTGGAGTTTCTAAATATTCCTAAATAATATAATACTGTCTTTCCATAACGCTTGTACATGTTCCGAGTTAGGTTAAAACTTAAAATAAATTCCTGTTGCAAGTACATTTTTCTACCAGTATGCACTCTGGCAAGAAGTGCTTCCATTTCTCCTCATTGAAACAGTAGTGAAACTCACATTTTATCTCAGAGATGTAAATGAACTTTTTGTTTGTCCTACAGCTTAACCTGCTTAAAAACAGAGCTTTCATCTCTTCCTGAATTTAGAAGGTGAATCCTTTCCTAAGAGCCCTCAGTTTCTCTGTTTATCTTCACAAGCCCTGTGCAGAACAGAAGTATTTGATTCATCTGCTTCTTTCTAGCTTTACTACACCTTAACTCCAGGCAAATTTTTAATGAAGAGTCCACTCAGTTTCCCTAGCAATTCCTTCTGCGTCCTTAGCAAAATTAAGAAAAACATTCTTAGCCGTCACATAATTAAACTACATTTAATTAAAAAAAAAAGGCAAGAGTTCCCATACATTTTCTGTTAACCAACTCCTCCTTCACAGCTGCTATTGAGTGATATGGACATAGGCCACAGTTTACTGAAATCAGCCCGTGAGAAGGGGGAGCGAGCTATAAAATACATGGAAGAAAATGAAGTTGGCCAGCTGAGAAAAGAAATTGGCAGTCATGTGGAACAGCTTGAAGAGCTGGCAGGCTCCATCAGGAAAGAGCACATGACTTCAGAGAAGTGTCTTCAGCTAGTAAAGGAATTCTCAGACAAGTACAAAGCACAGACTCAGTGGGTCACAGAGTACGAAGCCATCTTACATGCTCCAGTGGAGCCAAAGAGTGAACTCTATGAGAAGAAGGCCCAGTTGTCCAAATACAAGGTAAAAAGGGGTTATCTCATTATACAATTGAATTGATTTTAACCTAGTAATTCTCCATAAATCCCCTGATCACGTATACCAGTTTCTTTAATAGACACATGAGATGTCTCTGATCTGCATGTCCCAGTCAGCATCAGAGTAAAAATATGCATAATACTTGTGTCTACAAACTGGACTGAGCCCCTGGATTTGAAATGTGAACATCCTAACAAGGCTTCCACATCTGAAAATTTCTTGTTAGGGAGCAAAATTCTTTTATGAGTACACATATGAGTAATTCCATTATCTCAACAGAGCCAATCACTGTTTCAGTCAAGATAGAAATCAGTTGGTCTTTCTTCACTGCAGACTTTGTCTCTGTTTACACTGACTTAGTCCACTTTCTGGTTAAAGCTGGATGTCCCAGCTAAACTGACGTCTCAGTCAGCTGCTATCACCTCCTATATTTTCAGTTAGGATTTGAATGAAGTGTTTGGGAGTTTTTTTCCAGTCACCAAAATTAGCAGAAAGTTTGCCTACAAACCCCATAGCTTCTCCTAATGACTTTTTTGTAAAATACTCCAGGATTAAAGATATTTCACATGTGTACTGGGTCTGGCTGAAGCAGAGCTAACTCTCCTCACAGCAGCCCATATAATGATCTGCTTTACATTTGTGGCTAAAATGAATGTTGCAAACAGACCAAAGTTTTGGTTATTGCTGAGCAGTACCTACACGGCATCAAGGCTTTGTCTCTGAACTCCCCACTGCCCATTACTGGCTTCCCTACTCATCTTATGTCATAGCTGTGTGCTTGCTTCCTACATGTTCAAGGAGATGGTATATCACTCACTTGGCATTGTCAGGATTCCTTTGTCATTTGACAGATGCTGACATGTGCTGTGCTGTCTGAACCAGTGGTACAATGACATAACAGGTCACATTGCATACACTTGAGAGTACAGTGTTAGGCACTCATCTGCACACCATCTCCTTAAGGGGATAACTTTGGTCACAGTTTCACACCTGTTTTCAGAACTTGTTCCTCTGAACAAATTTTATCCTAGTACTTGCCCCTTTACACATATTAAATCCCTTTGCTTCACCAGCTCCAGACTGTCAGCCATGCTGTTACCATTCACAAAAGGAGCAATTGTTTTATATGCATACAAACTTGGGCCTGAGAAATATAGTCGTGTATTGGTAAGCAAAGCTCTGCTTCTCTGTAAAGGATGATGTATACCATGGTAGAGGGCTGTGCTTCAGATCAAAGGGAAGATAGTAAAATCCATATTCAGTGATCAGTAGATATTTTTTAATTCTTGGTTGCATTGTAGTCCATACAACAGACTGTTCTGTCCCATGAGCCTTCAATAAAGTCAGTGATTGAAAAGGGAGAGGCACTTTTTGACCTGGTGAATGATGTGAGTCTGAAGAACAACATTCAAGACCTTCAGAGCAGTTACCAGGAACTCTGCAGCAAAACAAAGGTAAAAATTCAGGATGAAAACTCAGGTTTTTTTCCACTGTGCTATATTTGTATGCCTTTTTATTACGTTAGTTAGCTATTTCATTGTTGTGTCTGTACACAGAGCCATCTACCTTTAATTACTTCTGATGTTTTGATACGGGTTTTTTATTTTAGTTTGAGGTTTTTGGGGGAGAAGCAGACAGGAGCAACAGGCAATTCTTGAATATGGATAAAACTGCCTAAATATATCTAAGAGTAGCTGAAATGAATTTTGAGTATGGAAGGTGAAGTCTTTGTACTTAGTAGGACTAAGGGGAAAGGTGTGGGTGACTAGTTTGTGCTATTGCTACTATTTTTAATTGTTTTTAAAAGACTTCTAAATATATCATTTCTTGAAAAGGACAGATGCCCTTAAATTATACCATTTTGTGTCTTTTTCTGCTTAATCATCTGCAAATCCTGTTCAATCTAGTTTAGTTGTTGAATAGAAATCACTGGAGAAAATACACTGCAAGATGGATTGACAAGGGCATTATTAATTAACATTGATTCATTAGTCCATATATATGCAGTACTTTAAAAGGCCTAGTGCTTCTAAATACGTCCTAAAGTATGATTATTCCTAAAGCTTTTAATAGGTTATACTCCTAACAAGGGTAAGCTCTGCAAACCATGTTAGTATGTATGTTTGACCTAGGCACCTTTAATTGCCAATCCACCTGCCAATAGCAGATGATTTTATTTTTTTCAAAACTGTTTTTTCATTTAAAGACATGCTTCTGATTTGTACAACAAAAGTGATATCTGTTGCTTTAGATATAATGTTGATGGCTTAAATTTAGAGAAGCTTATGAAAACTCTTTCTTAAAGACAGCAATTACATTTTAATTCAATATGTACATTCTTAATTTGCCTACTTCAGTCACAGGCAATATGTATGTACAAAGGCTGTTAGGTAGTAGGAACCCAACCATAACATTAAGTAGGTCAAGTGCAGTCTCTCAAAAAGTGTGTAGTAACTGTAAGTGAACTTAATATATCAAACTGAGAGTGTTCATTTTCTCAAAGTGTGGTATTTCTTCTGGAGTGAAAGTACTGCTCAGTACCACAGAGTTCATTCACAGAAGTAATCTCTTTGATGTCTTCCTTTATAGTCTATTCATGTGAAAATCTCTCACAGGAATATAAATTTAGATGACAACTCTTATTATGCCTTCAAGCTCTTGGTGGGTTTTGGTTTATTTAGGATTTTTTAAATTCTTGTCATTACCTGAATATTTAATTTAATTTTTATTATTGTGGACCTGCAGGCATGTGTTCAAACTTTAGAGGTCAGAGTAAAAGAACATGAGGATTACAACAGTGATTTGCAAGAAGGGGAGAAATGGTTATTACATATGTCCAGCAGATTGGTCAGTCCTGACCTTGTTGAAAGCAATAATCTTGAAATAATCACTCAGCAACTAGCTAACCACAAGGTGGGTTTAACTTGTGGTAATCTTCCTTTGCCCAGTAAAATAATCTTTTTTCCTTTGCTTCTCTGCCTCCACTTTATTTGTCATTCACTTGTTTTATTCCTCTTACTGCTGTCTGGGTAAATGAGTCAGTGTCATTAACACAGTTAACAAATCCAGCTTGTTCTTAGCATCATTTCTTGCATGACATTACATCTATACACAAGCTTCGTTGTACTCTGATCTAATTCTGTGTCAGATTTTTGTGGAGATTTCCCAGGAAATAACCCCAAAACAATCAGATTGAGGTAATTTTACTCTTAAGGTATTAAAGTTCAAAAAAGTTAAATTTTGAATTTTTTTTTCATCTGTTAGGTTGAAGCATTTCCTCTATTGGTTTTCTTAAAGGTATTATTATGGTTGCTAATAGTGATAGTCATTCAATACATCGATAGTTAATGCTTTCTAGAAGATAAAAGAAAAAATCCAATCCTCCCCTCCACTGCCTGAAACAAATTCCAAGAGTAAATATTGAAATTTTTTAATCCTTTGTGATTAGTGTGTTATTCTATAAGTAACTGCCTTAGATAAAAATTTGGGTCCTCCAGAGTCAATGGAAAGAACTGTCCACAGTGAAAGAGCTTATGGACTGAGATATGATTGAGCATGAGATTTAATTTTTATTACTAGACACAGGAGAAGTGGAGGAACCATGAAGAGCATGCAGAAAAAGGAAGAGTAAGGTTAGTCTTGGGGCCTGAGCATACAGTGTTTATACATTATGACAGTGCTACTGATGTTTCTGTGGGATATCTGTGTAAAGACTTTTGCAAGTGACTCTGCAATGAACATACATTCTAATAGTTTGACTATAAAATTGCATGTTTTCTGATAACCTTTTTCCAAATTTGAAGACTGTTCAGGGGAGGAAAAAAAATATTCTGCATCACATATTTCTTCAAAAGTATTTTATCTGTTTCTTAGGCTATCATGGAAGAAATTGCAGGATTTGAAGATCGTTTGAACAACCTTAAGAGTAAAGGTGATTACTTGATTGATCAATGTTCAGAACATCTTCAAGCAAAATTTAAGCAAAACATACAAAGCCATCTTCAGGGAACAAGGGACAGCTATTCTGCCATATGTAGCACAGCCCAAAGAGTAAGTCTTCTTTCAAATTTATTTTTTTCATGCCATTTAAGAATAAAATGCATTATTATTTCGGAGTACTTATTTCTTTAAATGCTGTAAAACTCTACTGTTTTCTTTTAAACTGAGTCTACAAGTTACTTATGTAGCACTTCATCATTACTGTGCTACCGTTGAATTTCTTGTGATCCAAAGGTTGCCTTACAGCTAGCAAAACTATTTGCCTGTCAGTTTTTACCTTAATTTCCTCACTACCTTCATGTTACACCAGCTTCTGAGCAGCCGCAGCAGAGAAATTAGAATTATTCCTACTTCAAAAACTAGGGAGCAAATTGCACTCTTAGTGTTACTTTGCATATATAACAGGTCTCAAGTATGTGCAAGGAAATCCTGTCTCTTATTAAAATCAGAATATACGGTTAAGAAGGGTTAGCTGGCTCATTCTGTTAAGCCAATTAGAAGATCAAGCCAGCAGTCAAAGAGCAAACAAATGAACAAATTAAAAAAAAAAAAAACAAAAAACCAAACAAACCCAAACAAAGGCAACCAAAGAAATAAAATCTAGAAAACAAACAAAAGCAAACCCAAAACCAAACTGAAAAACGAAACAAACCAAAAGCAAAACCAAAACATTTCATACAAAATCAATGGCAAAATGTTAAACAAGAATGCAGAAATAAGAGACCGTGATCTTCATTTGCATCTTTATTTTTTTCTTTTCAGAAGTTGAGCATTAGATATTGTCCATCTTCTTCTCATATTAGCAAGATGTATTGAGAGCTTAAGGAGCTTTCAGCCTTTGGTACTTTGTACAAGGGCTAAAATAACCACAGTCCTAATAATTCACTTTTATCTATGGTTTCAAAGGTGGGAGAAGAGAAGCAATGGTAGTATTTTAAAATGATATAAACTTAAAAAATGTTTGGTTTAGGTGTACCAGACTTTGGAACATGAACTCCAGAAGCATGTTAACCATCAGGATACCCTACAACAGTGCCAGACTTGGCTGTCTACCGTGCAGTCAGAGCTAAAGCCAACCACCTGGACACCTTTCAGCCTGGCAGATGCAGTTAAACAGGTAAAAGTTCAACACTTGAAAAACCTGAAAAGTTATCCTTAATAAGGTGAGTTTAGATGTGAGCTTTAAATTACTAGAAATTAGATATTCTCTAGCCTTCTCAGAAGGCTGTGCAGAATCATCTTTCATTCCCAGCTCCAAAATTAATACCTGCATTGAAAAATTACTATGTAGAAAGTCAAACAAGGATTTTGCTAGCTCATCTTAATGCTTAGAAATAGATTACCTGAAAAATATTGGCTAATTAGATAAACCTTCTTAGATACTCCATAGATGTGTTGAGCAGAGGGGCGATGTCTTTCTGCTTGTCCAATTGCCCATCTGGCTACTCTGTTCCTATGTGAGACCTGGTTTCACATTACCATGGACACAGAGTCAATCATCAGGCAATTAAACCAGTTTTTCAGCCTAAGAGTATAGAACTGCCTCTAGCCCACATTCACCATTAAGACTGCTTTCTTTGCTGCTTGATTATTTTTAGTAACAATGCTTTTTACATTAGATTTGTACCTTATTTTTATATTAAATTTGTGTGGTGCTAAAAATCCTGTAATTCAAAGCTATTCATCCAACCTCTGGCTTAGAAATGACAGATCCACAAGAGCAGAGGAAGCAGGGGGTGACAGTGGGAACAGCAAGGCAGCACCTTCCCAACACCATGCAGGACTGCACCTCAAATGTTAGATGAGCAGAGGCCCTCTGATGTCGTTCACCAGCTGGTGACCATCAGACAAGTCTGTAGGGATGAGGCCAATCCCAGGTGAAGGCAGTGAGTCAGGGCAGCAGGGCAAGGCCATGAGGATCAGCCAGGCACAGATGCACCTATAATGTAGTTCATGTGAGTTGCATAGGTGTTGAGGGATGGAACTTACTTGTAGGTCTTCTGTATGGTTTTCCAGTGATCACGTTCCAGCTAGACGGAGTCAGGACTGGCCCTAAGCAGAGGAGCCAAACTCTGAGGAGAGAGTAGTAGAAGTTGCAGAGAAGGGGGATAGAGGCTGCAGAGCTCTTTGATGCACTGATGATGCTGATCATCCCTGAGGATTATTGACCTGTTCCTGTGCTTGACTGTTAGTGTGAAAAGTAGTTTCCCTCATTTAGGAAGAATTACTTCAGACCTGTTAAAATGTCACATACTACAGCCCCATAACCCCACATCCCTTTGCTGGACTGGTGTCAGTTTGTCAATATCTCTTTTATGGGGGAAGAGGGAAACTGGGCTGAATTAATCAGGGACAGCTGGACAAGTGTAAGTACAGGAGAATAATCACTTCCCACACCTTGTGCTCTGCAGTTTTGCTAATACACTCATTTGCCACAAGGACACACTGCTGTTCAGTTCAATTTTTTGCCCACAAGGACCCACCACAGACCTTCTGCATTAGGTGGTCAGTCACCTCTCCTCCCTGAGACTCTTGTGTTATTGCCCTGTTTGTTAGAACTCATAGAATAGTTTTTTTGGGGGATAAGAAAAGTCTTCATAGGGAGAAGTAATCTCCTATGGGCAATGTGGAGAGCAGGAACCCTCAACATTGTCATGCTGTCTGATCTCACCAATCACAGATACTGGATATTGGAAATGGGAAAGTGTATTGTGCCACTGGGCTGAATTCCTCATAATCTGTTAGACCCTGGAGAATTTTATAATTATAGGAATATGACATTGATAATCCCATAAAGCCCTGCTTCCCATTCATGTTGGGAAAGTCAGTCACCTTGTTGAAACTCTGTGTTTCTATCCTATCCAAACCTTTATTTATAAAGAAATAAATTAGCTAATGCATGTGTCTCTATGTGCTTTGTTAATTGGATGAAAATAAAGGTTTTAAGGGCTACTCCTCACCATAATTGTAACACAGAAGCCTACGTTTAATTGTATGGAAATAATAAGCTAAAGCAAAAATACTGAAATGCATGATTGTAATAAAGTAAGACATTATTTCCACAGTCTCAGAGCTTATTTTAGGATTGTCTTCCCTCAGGTTAAACACTTCCGGGCTCTGCAGGAACAGGCCAATACGTACTTGGATCTTCTGTGCTCCATGTGTGATCTGTCAGATGTCGCAGTGAAGAGTACAGCATCAGATATTCAACAAACAAAACAAATGGTACAAGATAACCACAACAACCCACTTTTAATCTTATTTAGGGCTTTAACTGCCCTGATCTGTTCCCTTTTAAAAAGGTCGTATTGGGTAACAGTTTAAAGAAATGTCATCTTACTTTCATATTAAGTGTTTCTTTAGAAATAGTCTTCTCTTTATGTTTGGGGTTTTGGTTTTTTGTTGGTTTGAGGTTTTTTAAAATTATTAAATCCCCACGTTGCTGTCCACTAATACAAAGACACACAACAAAGGTTGCTAAAGGTACTTAGGCAATGTTACAAGATATTGGTCTAAAGCCACAGAAATAACCTTCTGTAGAAGAAAACATGACCCAGCTATCTGTTCTCACAAAACACAATTCAGTCTGTTCTTCTCTGTATTCTATTACAGCTTAGACATATTTTATTGTTGTTATTTATTTAACAATAGACTGATGTTCATATTAGGATATACTAATGTATTATGAATATATTAATTATAATCATCATCAAAAAGTATGATGATTCAATTCATGAATCAAAGTGCATCTATTTCAGCATACTAATTTATAGAATTCTACCTCAATTTTAAGTTTTAAAGTAGCTCAATGCTTGGTTTTAAAATAGAACTAGAAATAAAAGTTTTTGAAAAAGAAACATTATGAACATTCCTGTTATTGGAAACACAAAGAAATTAGTTTCACTTACATGGACACAAAATTAAAATTTTAGAACTACTCCTGCCAAGACTGAAAATCTAATACATACAGTAAGAGTATTTCATAACAGAGAAGGAAATTGTACAAATCCAGGTAACCCATAAAAATATGGCAGTCCAAGTACTGAATGGCTGAAAAGCATCCCAAACAGAATAAGATTCTTCTTTGATACATAAAGTAGTGAAACATTTTTAAGAAATCACAGATGGTAAAGTGTTGAGATGTATTAAGCTGGTTGAGTGTCTAAATCTTAAAGGCACCCAGCTGCTGTATTTGGAGCAAAAGAAGCTGTGTCACTGTTGGTGTAAGAGGATTGATGGGCTCAGATCTGGTAAGCATTCTTCCTGCCATTTTAGGAAAGACATACAGAGTAACTGGGCTAGGCAAATTAAATGGAAGTGTTTAGTTTAAGCTTTTATTTGGTCAATGTGAATGCATGTAGGGTACAGACTAGCAATATTCTTGGCACATGGGAAACTAAATGATACAATTTAAGCTTTAACAGAGCTAAAACCACTGAGATACACATAGTCATAAATATACTTGCTTCTCTCAAGGGTGAATGATAATTTTTTTTTGCTCCCCCACAGCTTTCCTTTGATAGGTACAATTTTTGTGACTTTTGAAGGTTAAGACTCTTTTGTGGATAATATTAGCCCCTTCAGAGTCTAGTGTAGAAATTGCTTTAGTAGAGTATTGTGCTCAGAGGAAGAATGGTATTCATCCTCCATTCTCCAAAAATAGATGCATTAAAGCATTCCCACTCCTTTTCATTTCTTTTCTTGTAGATTGAGCAACAGATAATGCACTCACAGTATTTGTCACAAGGTTGGGAAGAGATCAAACAATTGAAGGCTGAGCTCTGGATATATTTCCAGGATGCAGATCAACAACTACAGAATTTAAAAAGGAGACGGGCTGAGTTGGAGCTAAACATTGCCCACAATATGGTACTCCAAGTTAAGGTAAGGAGATTGGGTTAAGTACAGAAGGTAAAGAAGTTCTTCCTATGGCTGATACTATGTTATGATTCATATTATATGCACACACTGAATACAATTGCTAATATGCTCTAAGCAAGAGCAGAGAGGACAGAGGAAAGTGTGTTTCCTTATTGATGTTATAGGGTCATTCAAAAAGCAGAAAACTGTACTTTAGTGTTTTTCTGGCTTAAAAAAAAAACAAACAACAAAACAAACAAAAACCCAAGAACAAAAACAAGCAAACAAAAAACCCAGATGATCTTCAGCCTACCGCTCTGATTTGCCTTTGCTTTTAGAGTACAAAATGCATATCACAGTGGATCTGAAGACAAGATCTGCAAATTGAATTTGCTATGTCCTTTGATTTTTTTTTTTTAATTTCTAAATAGTTTAGAAGAGTTTCAAAATTAGTCCAGGAAGCTATTTGATGTTGCTGATCTCTGAGAACAGGTATAACAGAAACTCAGTTTAAATAATGAGACAAATGCTTTCAGATCTTCACTCATTCATTCGAGTAGAGAGAATTTTTATAACCATTCTGTACACATCACAAACATCTGTAAAGTAATGAAAAGTAAACAGGTAATTTCTTTATTAAACAATTAAATACACGGGTTTTGCATTTTTGGTCTAGACTTTGCTTCTATTCTTTTTTTGATATACCAGGAATTAGATGAAAACTAAACAGCACTTCCTCTCCATGTCTATTCTACTCACATCTTTGAACAAAGTCATAGCCTTTGAAGATGCCTCAGTGCAATCTGGACTGTTATACTAGCTATCATTAGAGTCCAGGAAGAGCAAGGGATCTGTATTTCTTCACTATTTCAGTCAGGAATTTTGAATTATAATGAAAGGGAGACACCTGCTGTACTGTCATATGCAGAACAATGTATGTTTTCCCATTTGCCCTAGTAAAGAAAGATGCCTAACTCCATTTGAAGCAGTCATAAAGAGAAATGAGGCAGAACTGGGCAGTAACATCGCTGCTTCAGAAATCCTGCCACCTTTTGGTGAAAACACATCTCAGCAAAGTGCTGGACTTGGGAATTCTTCTCTAGTTAGAGTAACCGGAAATAGAACTTGGGAAAATACTGTATTTACCTTAGACAACATGTAAGGGCTGAAATATATTTGATTAGTTTTCTATGTCAGTATAATCTGCTTTTTGGGATCTCTCTGACTTCTTATTTGGTAAGAAATGTGTATACAGATGAACTCCTTTAGTTATTAACTCAAATAACAATCATACCTCTGTAACCACTGAATTTATTTCCATAACGACAGTGATAATGGTTACTATTACAGAGGTAAGAGCAATACAAAGTACAGATGTGGAGGCTCACTGACTGATGGACTCTGCTTCTTATTTTTAGTATGAAAAATGAAAAGGGAAAAAAAATAAGCTAGAAACCATACTGGTAATATGAATTATTCTCATAAGGCTCAGACTATCTTGCATGTTTTAGTGAATGGTGGGAACTGTGCTAGTCTAGAAGACTGCACAAGATCTGACTTGGTCATGATTTCTATTTATCACTGGTACTTGAAAGTTCCTCTGATTTGCTTTCACATCTATAACCAACTTGTCTTCACCTGAGAAGATGGGGAGGAAGGTTAGAAGAGGCGAGAAGACAATTCTTCCAATTTACATTTGCCTGGGCAAATAATTAGTCCTCACACAATTTATTTATTTCAGAGTTTTTATTTAAATTCCATTTCGAGTCATAGTATAGGTTTTTACTTGTGTCTATTTCAGGAATTCAGTCAGAAGTTACAGTCTAAGCAGTCAGCTCTTACCTCTGTGACTGAGAAGATGAACAAACTAACCCAAGGACAAGAATCACCTGAACACAAGGAAATAGAAGAACTGAGCAACCAGTGGCTGGACCTCTGCCTTCAGGCACACAGTTTGGTCATGCAGAGGGATGAGGATCTTCAGAGGACAAGGGATTACCATGATTGCATGAATGCAGTTGAAGTTTTCTTGGAAGAGCTCACAAAAGAGTGGGACAACCTGGCTAGGTAAAAAAGGAATAGCATGCACAAAGCAAATATGCATAAATGCTGAAAGAGCTGTTTACAGAGTGTCTCTGAGTTGGAGCCACTAAAAATATTTTTTTCATGTTTAATTAAAGGCACACCTCCCTTATTAATTACAAGGCAATTAATTACTTCTCTTGAAATAAAGAAAGTTTGAGAAGCAAGATCTTCATTGTTTGTCTTTAAGACAAGTACTGATCAATCTCATCTCAGGGTATATAGCATTTCCTGTATTTCAACACTGTTCTCTATTTCATTTCAACTTTTTCTTTTGTGTTTACTGTGTTTCATGACTGCCTTTCATTGTGATATTGTGTTATATCTATTAGACTATTATATTAAAGCTTAGTTACTACTCCTAGATGTTTGTAGCTGCTTTGTATAGCATAAACTCACTAGCTGCATGTAAAATTGTGAGTCTATTCCTGCTGCTATCACTGTTGTAGAACGAGATTCACTTCAACCTCAATACTCTTTGTTGTTCATAGGTGCAATATAACCAGTGCACTCTGTAGTATTCATATAAATTTCCACGGTCAGTCTGATGATCATATTGCAGATGAAAGAGAAAGGAATAAATTTGTTAAACCTTTTAATTAATATCAAAGACTTGCATCTTGAAGTGATTCTAAAAACTGAAGGTCTTTATATCATATTGATTTCAGTATTTAATGGGCTTATAATTAATGCTGGCATCTCTTGAAAGTCTGTCCTGAACAGAATCTAAGAATTCATTTGTTTCCTGTCCATTTTGATAACAGATCTGATGCTGAAAGTACAAATGTGCACCTTGAAGCTTTGCAAAAATTGGCAATGGCACTACAGGAAAGGAGATTTGCCCTGGAAGATTTGAAAGATCAGAAACAGAAGATGATAGAACATCTGAATCTTGATGACAAAGAATTAGTAAAGGAGCAATTCAGTCATTTTGAGCAACGCTGGACTCAGCTGGAGGACCTTGTCAAAAGGAAAATTCAAGTTAGTGTGGTGCATTCCAAATTTCAGGAACTAATGGAATGGACAGAGGAGCAGCAACCCAGTATCTCAGAGGCTCTTAAACAGAGCCCTCCTCCAGATTTGGCTCAGAGGCTTCTCATGGATCATCTTAGCATTTGCAGTGAGCTTGAAGCCAAACAGCTTGTTCTGAAGATGCTTGTGAAGGATGCTGACAGAGTGATGACCAACCTAGGGCTCAATGAAAGGCAAGAGCTGCAGAAAACAGTTTCTGATGCACAGAACCATCTTGCTTGTCTCAGCGATCTGGTTGGCCAGCGGAGAAAACACCTGAATAAAACACTGTCTGAAAAGACACAGTTTCTCATGGCCGTCTTCCAGGCTACAAACCAAATTCACCAGCATGAGAAGAAGGTAATGTTTCCAGAACACATTTGTCTGTTGCCAGAAGATGTGAATAAACAGATCAGGACTTGTAAGAATACCCAGGTTAACCTGAAGGCTTATCAAAATGAGGTCACAGGGTTGTGGGCTCAAGGAAGGGATTTAATGAAAGAAGCAACAAGTCAAGAAAAGAGTGAAGTGTTAGGTAAACTGCAAGAGCTACAGAATGTGTATGACACTGTTTTACAAAAGTGTAACCAGAGATTGTTAGAATTGGAGAAAAATATTGTTTCCAGGAAATATTTCAAAGAAGACTTGGATAAAGCTTGCCATTGGTTAAAACAAGCTGATATTGTCACATTCCCAGAAGTTAATGTAATGAATTCTGACACTGAGCTATACAGTCAGTTAGCAAAATATCAACAGATTCTTGAGCAGTCTCCAGAATATGAAAATCTCCTACTTGCATTGCAAAGAGATGGACAGGAAGTCCTACCATCACTTAATGAAGTGGATCATTCTTATCTGGATCAAAAACTTAATAGTCTCCCTCAACAATTCAATATTGTCACCTCTCTGGCAAAAGAAAAACTATATAAGGTTCAGGAGGCAATTTATGCTAGAAAAGAGTATGCTTCTTTGATCGAGTTGACAAGTAATGCTCTGACTGAGCTAGAAGATCAGTTTATTAACATGGACAAAGCTCCAGCTGCTATTTTAGCTAAAGAAGCTGTGTCACTCCAGCAGGCCTACAAAGATCTCTCAGGTGAAGTGGTGAGCCTTGGTGCAGCAGTGGATGAACTGAACCAGAAGAAGGAGGCCTTTCGGAGCACTGGCCAGCCATGGCAACCAGATGAGATGTTAAAACTTGCCACACTGTATCACAAGTTAAAGAGGCAAATAGAACAGAAAATCAACATGTTGGAAGACACAATAGAAGGATGTCAGGAGCATGAGAAAATGTGTATGCAGTTTGAGGCACAGCTAGAGGCAGTAAAAAAGGAGCAGATTAAGGTAAATGAAGAAACACTCCCAATAGAAGAAAAATTGAAAATATACCATTCTTTGGTGGGCAGCTTGCAAGACTCAGGAAGTCTTCTGAAGCAAATAACTGAACATCTAGAAGCCCTTTCTCCTCAGTTCGACTCATCTGCCTATGAGACAACAAATCACCAAGTGCAGGCTTGGCAAGAGAAACTGAAGTCTTTGCACGCTGCCATTGTTGACACTGTAATGGAGTGTGAGAACAGACTTGTGCAAAGCATTGACTTCAAGACAGAAATCTGCCGCTCACTTGACTGGTTGAGATGGGTGAAATCAGAACTTAATGGAACATTAAATTTGGACCTCAAACTGCAAAACATCCAAGAAGAAATCCGAAAGGTTCAGATACATCAGGAAGAAGTACAGTCAAGCTTAAGAATAATGAATGCACTGAGCAGTAAAGAGAAAGAGAGATATATGAAAGCAAAGGAGTTGATACCTGCTGACCTGGAAAACACTCTTGCTGAGGTGACAGAACTAGATGGTGAAGTTCAAGAAGCTATACACGTGAGACAGGTTAGTGCACCCTCACTGTCATTAGTTTCTCTGTCAAGAAGCTGAAAAAAGGTGGCTCTGTGGCTCGATGTTTGCTTAATGTTTGCAATCATCATGAAAAGATTGATTTTAATAATCCTGTTGTTTGAGTTTTTTAAAAGACCCAGGCTGCTGTGATTTTTTTGTTGATGACCCTCTGTATAATTTTCCCTTTTATTTCAGGCTACCTTGAATAAAGTATATAGTCTCTGCCAAAGGTACTACCAAGTGGTGCAGATAGCAAATGACTGGCTTGAAGATGCTCAGGAATTTTTACATTTAGCAAGGAATGGTCTAGATGTTGAGAATTCTGAGGAGAATCTAAGGAACCACATCGAATTTTTCAGCACAGAAAGTCAGTTCAACAATCATTTGAAAGAGTTACAAGGCCTTGTGTCTGAGATAGAGCCCTTTATACAAGCCACAGCAAGAGAACAGCTGGTACAGAATGTAGCTACATTGGAAGAAAAGGCCAAAGGGACAAAGCAAGAAGCTAAAACCCAGCAAGAACAGTTACAAAGGTATATTCTTTCTTTTTTTTTTGCTTTCATTTTAAGATCATCTTGTTGGTGATGGAAAAAAAGAGATCATCACAGTAACTGGAGTTTTGTAAATATTTGTGCTGCTTATGAGAGAAGTGGATACTGGGATTCAGAGCTCTTGGATTCTGTTTTCTCCTCTGCCCCTGACTGACTAGTTGTGTGATCTTGAGGAAGCTTTGATATGATTATATTAAGCTTGGAACAATGCTGAATAGAAGACTAGGGAATTATTGTCCCATATTTCACCTGACACAAGACCTATGCAAAACCAAATGAAATCGAATCAGACATTTTGAACTAAAAGAAGTACCTTTCAAGCATAACTAGATTACTGATTATTCTTTAATGTTCTGGATTCCACATGTTTAGAGAAGGTTTAAAGCACAACCTCGGCAGTCACTGAGGAAAAGTCAAACAAGAGCTATTAAATGCCCAGCTATGGTTTTCAAATGATTTTATACTGCATTAAGTTGTTCTTTCTGGAACTGTATTGTTTAAGGTGTGCTTCTGAGTGGCAGGAGTACCAGACAGCAAGGCAGAAGGTTATTGAAGTGATGAATGAGGCGGAGAAAAAATTATCTGAGTTCTCAGTAGCTAAAGCTGCTTCTTCTCATGAAGCAGAAGAGAAATTGCTAACACATAAGGTAAGGTACTGATAATTGCATTATTTTTTTTCTTTCAAATAAAAGTAAATGTATGTTATGTAGATCCCTATTTGGGATAACATGAATTTGAGTTTTTACATCTTTTCCTGTAGCACTTATCTGTGTCATAACACACCAAAAGATTTTTAGTGTCGTGTAAAACACACATTTTATTTGTGGGGTTACCAAGACAGATATTTTTAATCACTTTTGAGCTTATTGTCTGTCTATGTGCCTATAACTGTAGAGGACTGCAGAGTCAAGAGGTTCCTAAAAGCCTTGGATGTGTAAGCATCAAAATTATGTACCCTACAAGAAATTCAAATCAATAGAAAGATCCATCTCCTTTGGATTGCATGGAACAGTTTTACTAGGACAGGAAGAGTTGGGGTTTAATATTAACTCTTGCTTAGTCTAAAAGCAAGACATGTAAATTAAAAGAATTATCTTCTTTTAATATAGGCAGTTAGTGACAGTTCAGAAATGCTACCAGGTCTCCAGCTGTGTCTCTATGAAATCATGAGTCTCCCTTAAGAGTAACATCATGTCTTCAGCTTCATAAGAATAACTTCATACCTTTGGACATCTTACAATGTCATTAAATATAAATATGAGATAAATGTATACTTAAACACCTGAATTGCTTCACTTATTTTTGGAGTCTAGTAGAGGTCAGTCTTTGCTGTGAGAAGGACCCTGAATGCTCATTTTCATCCCCTCAAGGGGCTATTGAAGAAGAGACAATCTGATCACATCAAATTTCTGCTGCTCTCAGAGTCCTGTATTTTGGACAAGTAGCTGTAGCTAATCTATTGCATACTAAAAATAAAATGAGACCTAGCCACCTCACTCAGCATAGAGTACCTCTTCTTTGTCTTCAGTGCATGGAATGGCTCCTATACCTGCATGCCGAATAGTAATGAGTTGTATTGTGGAAAAGGAAAACAGTGTTTACTTTTGCTTTTTCAGACTCTTGTGTCTGTAGTGAATTCTTTCCAAGAGAGCATCACAGTCCTAGAAAAAAAGGCTTCACAGCTGGAAAAAGTTAGCAATGATGCCAGTAAAGCTTCTATAAGTAGATCCATGACAACAGTTTGGCAGCGCTGGACACGGCTCCGGAATGTAGCCCAGGAACAAGAAAAAGTTTTGGAAGATGCAGTGCAGGAATGGAAGGTCTTTAATGATAAGGTAAATTCTAGTCTTGGTAAATCCTCTTTTGTACATATGTTTTCACTCATTATGCTGTCTTATTAATCATCTCGTGGTAGAGAAAACTGATAACAGGAACAACAGTGATTTGTTTTCCTCAGATCAGAAAAACACAGCTAGGGAAGAGCTAGGTTTAGAACCACTGCCTTCAAAGTTTATACTGTTCTTCTGTATGCATACATGTAAAAGAGTAAATACAGAGGTTTTTTGGTTTCTGGTGGATCTTTGGAATCTTCTCCTCTGTGTTTCCCTTCCCCAGGTGTTCTATTCTAGATTATGTCAACTTCTTTTTTTCTTATTTCTTCTTTTCTTTCTTTCTTTTCTTTCTTTCTTTCTTTCTTTCTTTCTTTCTTTCTTTCTTTCTTTCTTTCTTTCTTTCTTTCTTTCTTTCTTTCTTTCTTTCTTTCTTTCTTTCTTTCTTTCTTTCTTCCCTTCCTTCCTTCCTTCCCTTCCTTCCTTCCTTCCTTCCTTCCTTCCTTCCTTCCTTCCTTCCTTCCTTCCTTCCTTCCTTCCTTCCTTCCTTCCTTCCTTCCTTCCTTCCTTCCTTCCTTCCTTCCTTCCTTCCTTCCTTCCTTCCTTCCTTCCTTCCTTCCTTCCTTCCTTCCTTCCTTCCTTCCTTCCTTCCTTCCTTCCTTCCTTCCTTCCTTCCTTCCTTCCTTCCTTCCTTCCTTCCTTCCTTCCTTCCTTCCTTCCTTCCTTCCTTCCTTCCTTCCTTCCTTCCTTCCTTCCTTCCTTCCTTCCTTCCTTCCTTCCTTCCTTCCTTCCTTCCTTCCTTCCTTCCTTCCTTCCTTCCTTCCTTCCTTCCTTCCTTCCTTCCTTCCTTCCTTCCTTCCTTCCTTCCTTCCTTCCTTCCTTCCTTCCTTCCTTCCTTCCTTCCTTCCTTCCTTCCTTCCTTCCTTCCTTCCTTCCTTCCTTCCTTCCTTCCTTCCTTCCTTCCTTCCTTCCTTCCTTCCTTCCTTCCTTCCTTCCTTCCTTCCTTCCTTCCTTCCTTCCTTCCTTCCTTCCTTCCTTCCTTCCTTCCTTCCTTCCTTCCTTCCTTCCTTCCTTCCTTCCTTCCTTCCTTCCTTCCTTCCTTCCTTCCTTCCTTCCTTCCTTCCTTCCTTCCTTCCTTCCTTCCTTCCTTCCTTCCTTCCTTCCTTCCTTCCTTCCTTCCTTCCTTCCTTCCTTCCTTCCTTCCTTCCTTCCTTCCTTCCTTCCTTCCTTCCTCCCTCCCTCCCTCCCTCCCTCCCTCCCTCCCTCCCTCCCTCCCTCCCTCCCTCCCTCCCTTCCTCCTTCCTTTCCTTCCTTCCTTCCCTTCCTTCCTTCCCTTCCTTCCTTCCCTCCCTTCCTTCCTTCCCTTCCTTCCTTCCCTTCCTTCCTTCCCTTCCTTCCTTCCCTCCCTTCCTCCCTCCCTCCCTTCCCTCCCTTCCCTCCTTCTCTTCCCTCCTTCCCTCTTCCTTCCTTCCCTCTTTTATCTTTGTTCTTTTTTTTTCCTGAAGTGTATGAAGTTGCTCTTTCTAAGCATAAGCAGTGATGATATTGTCTGTCACCACTTATCATCCTGTCTTTTAGTCTACCTAAATCTTTCTGTCTGCATTGGTCGATTATTTATGCCCAGATGGCAGGTTCTCTAGCAATGGAGATAACCTTTTGTTAAATGTATGACTTGGGCCAAATACAGGTGTGTCCTGGGGTAGAGGTCTAGGTCCTAGGGCAATAAATATAATACATGATAAAAAATATAAGAAGCCACTCATCACTGGACAAAAAAAGTGCCTTAGCAAGTCCTAATCCACTGTGAAGAGCTAGGACTAGCTAGCTGGATGTAGCACTGTGGAACATAAATTTATATCTGCTACAGAAACTACTGCACAAGACCTATACCACAAATTTTACAGAATCTAAATGTACAGCGCTGGGTTTAGCACCTTTTGGTGTCAGTTGTAGTAGTTCTTTGTTAATTTCATTATTGACTAGAGTGTATCTCTTCCCATAGATTCAGAAAGCCACCATAGCAATAGATCAGCTACAAGGTCGCTTACCAGAGAGCTCAGTGGAAAAGGCATCCAAGACAGAGCTCCTGGAACTCCTGGATTACCACAGCAGTTTCCTTCTGGACGTGGACCACCAGCTGTCCTCTTTGGGTCTGCTCAAACAGCATGCTGTCAGCATGCTTCAGGATGTGGAAATAAAGCCTCCATCTCAGGAGGAACTACCAGTTATGCAAGAAATCAAAGCAATGCAAGATCGATGCCAAAAGTAAGGCAGTATTTTAAAAGATTCACTAGAAAAATGGTATCTTACATTTCATTAATAAAAGTTTATGTATGATTTTCATATCATCAACAGTTGTGCTTAAAATAAATATTAGTCATTATATTTAAAATAAGCATCAGTTTAATTTTAAATTATTTTTATTAATTTTGGAATACCTTTTTTTCCATTACTTTGTATTTCCATCAGCAAGTGTATGCATTTTAGAATATCTACTTCTTGTCTTGCATAATATTATTGACTTATGTAAAAAGTGCATAAACTGCTTTATGGTTTTAACTCATTTTAAATGTTTTCATTATCTCTTGCCATTAGCAGTGACCATTTATCTTTTTGTATCCTAAGTTTTGATTAGTTTTATCACTTTGTTTCCCCTGCTTGAAGCACTTAGGTACCAAAAGTAGGTATTGTATGAAATTTACGGGGGAATTTAGTGCAGAAGCAAAGCATATCTTAACATTTCACCTTGTGGTTATGTGAGTGTTTATCCAAATCTAAAATATCTGCCTGTCATGTAGAAAACAGGAAGTTTAGGCCAAGATTCAGGACCCATTTACCTCATAACTACACTAAAATGCCATTAACTGGATCTCCACAGTAAGAAGAGGAAGAGAAATAGACAATAAAAAACTGTAAACCCTGCACCAAGCCTGTGCAAAGTTTATTGTGTGAATGCAGAAATGATTACAATAGAAGAGCAATCCCTGTAGAAAATAAGTAGATATAAGCACTTTTATAATTTCATTCACTTATAATTGGTTTCTGAGATACAGGGTCTGTGATGATCTCCTGCTCCTGTAAATAAGGCAGGGTTCAGCTATGAAAGATTATGCAAACATGAATCAAATATGGGACTATCAAAGTAACATCCATGTCACATACATTAAGAGCTGCAACTAGTTCAGATCTTTCACAGAGGTGTGATTTTTAAAGGACATCAGAGTTCTTGAGGAAAGTGCAGAAATTCTGACTTAGTGGAAGTATGGAGATAGGTCCCTGGATCAAAAATGATGTTCAGGTGTTTGATCTAAGGATTCTACCAATGCAAATTCCATCAATAGGAGTGAAATTTCTCTCACATTATTTTATGTTATAGATACTAACATCAGAACTGATTAAGTCTCAATCTATAATTAGTATAGAGAAATAGACAAGTTTAAACTGAAGTTCTTCTGACCTGTTTTAGAAGTTTCTTTTAGAATGATGGTGAATAATCCCAATTCACGCCCTACAATTGCATGTTTCCTCTACTGAAAATATGGGCAGTCTGTGGTGATAAGCTCAGGTGTAGGGATTTCTATGGCAAATATTTGCATTTCTTGAAAAGAATTGCATGCTTGATGTCCAAATACATAAAACTAAAGATAGAACATCAAAAGAAAATTATTTATTTGAATGTTTCTCTGGATGTGAGGTTGGCTATTAATCACCATCTTTATTATCTAGAATTTTTTGACAAAGCAATATTTTTAGATATTTCTTAATTCTTCACAAATAGTTATTTTTTCTTTGTTTCTGAAGTATGCAACAAAAAGTTAAAAAAGGTGTGAAGATGGCAAAACAGGAGCTGAAGGAGCGTGAGGAGGTTGAAGCAGAGATTAATATTGTGAAATCCTGGATCCAGGAAACAAAAGAATATTTATTAAGCCCTGATGTAGAAGTGGACACTCAACTTCAGGAGTTGCAAGTATATCAAATTTATCAATTTCTAAATTGCAATATTAATCTTCATTGTAATACGCTAATGGATGTTAATAATTTTGAAACGACTGCAAATTCAAAGCAGACAACGTTCATGAATTTTGAATAACCCAATGCACAGAATTCATAAAGTATGGAGTAGATGATGGACTGTAATATTTTATTTTAAAGATATTGAAGACATAATAAGTATTCACATTTATGCAATTTTATGTACCAGCATATTGGTTAGTAGTGTTTCTCCTTTAAAATAGGAGGGAACCATGTAATGTGAATGGATGGAGTGTAACATTTCTATCTCAGCAGCTGGGGTTTGGGAGAGAAGCAGCAGAGTAAATAGATTTCACTTGACATTTTCTATATACATGTGGTCACACAGGAACAGAGAACTAAACAGACAGTCATAACTGGAAATTCAGGCAATCCCAAGATAAAATTAGTGAAGAATTTGAAAACAATTAGCTTGTCTACATTAGCTAAGTTTACACAGAAGTGTGTTTCCCATTGTTCTTAACAATACTGGTTTTTCTATCATCAGTCTCTCCTTGGTGAAGTTACTACTCATCGCCAGGCTGTTGAAAAAATGGCTGAACAACAGCAGAACAAGTACCTGGGGCTTTATACCATTTTGCCTTCTGAACTCTCTCTACATTTAGCAGAAGTTGGACTGGCCCTTGTAACTGTACAGGATCAGGTAAAGCACAGTAGAAAAGTACGTAACAAATCTATAGCCCTTCTCTAGGCTTCATAATTTGGTATGCAAGTATGGCCAAACTATGGCAACATAGAATAGTTTTATTACCTTCATCCTTTTAATTAAAGTAAGTTAAATGAAAGTTAATTTCCTTTAAGGAGGAGAGATTTCTGGTTACTGAATTTAATTCTTATTGTTGACAGATTCAAACCAAAGAAAGAGAAACTCAGCAAATCAAAACATTGAATAAAGAATTTGATCAGAAAATCCAGGGGATAGCAAATGAATTAAATGCCATTCTTTCCAAACTGAAAAAGAAAACAAATGATATAGCAGAAGCTAAACTTGAACAAAAGGTAAGACAAAGTTTTCCTTATGTGGTTACACCATAAATTCTTCTGAATTGGAACACTCCCTTCATACCAAAGTTGTGTTTTTGAAGACTTGCAGAACACATTTGTTTACTTTAGTTCAACAGAAGAATGGACAGAAATAAGGGTTAACTGATGAGATTTTTGACATTATTTGCAAACTAACCCAAGCAGGGAGTTGAGTAACACAATTTTGAGCAAGTAGCTGAGCATAAAAGTCATATAGACAAAGTTTCACTGCTCCTTTTAAATGACTATGACTACAATCTGGGAAAACCTATAGGGCCCTTAAACTACTCCTTGGCCAAGTCTGTACTGAAAAGGTCATTCTTTGCAGTATATTTTTACTTGTGATTTACTTTCTCCTGCATCAAGATCAGGCTATGAAAATGCAAGTTTCAAATGAATATGAAAATTTTCATAATGCTTTAATTAGTAATTACATTTTTCTAAGTTTGCAAAGTTATATTTTGAGGCATCAACAAAGCAGACCACTTTTCCAATAAATAAAATTCCTTGTCATGGCAATGCGTGCTGACTATTCATTTCAGAAACAAACACAGAAAGATGCCTGAGAACAGTTAATGTCACACTGAAGTGACTCAGTCTTTTGCTATGGAAGGGAAAATGGCTATCCATTTCAGCCAGCAAGTTGGAGGAGAAAGAGTAATAGCACATATTTAAGAGATGACCAAATATCCTGCTGTTCTGCCTTCCTGCTTAAACATGGAACAAACTAGGGAGACTTTGGACAGGGTATAAAAGTTGCACGTTGGATTAGAAATAATCAACCAAAAAGTTAACACTTCCTGAATCACTGATTTTATTGTTTTTCTGTCTAGATCCTTGGTGAAGCGTTGGACAGCTGCAATATAAAGCTGTTGGAATTGGATGCATCAGTCCAGGACTTTGCAGAGCAGAACATGCCATTGGCTAAGCAGCTGGCTAACAGGATAGGGAAACTCACTGCACTGCACCAACAGACCATACGGCAGGCTGAGTACAGAGCAGCCAAGCTCAGTCAGGTATGACCTCAACTCCTTTCTGCTGTTTCCTTTCAGAAGCAGAAGGAGCATGCAAACTTCTCATTTATTTTCCTGTAGTTATGCAAGAAGGACCATTCCTTGACACATCTGCCTGTTGTTAGTCAGGGCTTCCATTACATCTCAAAGAGGCAGAGGCACAAACAGGTTGGATCAGGAGGGGGGAATAATTCTGTGCTGTGGCTTTAACATCCCCTTGCATGAATCATCTTGTGGTTGGTTCCTCTGGTGCCCTAAAATTGTGATAGACCTCACAAACAGTACCATGGCAGAAAATAGTATCTCACTGTACTTTTTCAGGGCCTCTGTTTTATCCCTGTTACCTATATTTGTAGCATTAAAACAAAAATAAAATAAATAGTTTTGCTCTAGCCTCAGCACATAAAGGGTTAATATAATTTGTAGATTCAATGGCCCTAATAATCCATAATATCTATGCAACATTTTGGCATTCACAAAAGGGCATCCCCTGTCCCTGAAATTCTTTCTCCTCTTTTTTCCCCCCTAATTGTTATCCCAAGAAAAGTCTAGCTAAAGGCAAATAGATGGATTTTCTGTGGTTCTGCCACCAATGCCCTGATAAATTACAAATTCTCTTCTGCATGCATAAAAATGCTTCTCTGAGGCTTCAAAAAGACAAATTCATTATATTCTTTTCAGTTTCTTCTGAAAACATTGTTTTTAAGAAGAGATAGAAAATTGCTGTCAAAGTAGAATTTCAGTCAAAGGTACTTTGTGAAGAGATTTAACCATTAGGCTACTTTTTTTCTGCACCAAGAAATCCACTTATCATAAAAAAGATAATAAGTATAGCAGACTGCTTGCAAATACAGCTTGGTCACCTAGGATTCAGTCAATCCTTTGTAAAGAACAAATGCATGAAAAGCAATTAAATTATTCCTGGTGAGAAGAAAATGGGAACTTATGACTAATTTGCTAAGTGGAAATTGGATTAATCAGAAAGCAGAACTTTTCTCCTATATTTTGAAATAGGGCAACATTTCATGTTTTGGAAATATGGCAGACTGAGTGGACAAAAGCAGATTGTAGTAAAAGGAGATTTGGAGAATGTAACAGAAAGAGACAAATTAAAATGAGAAATTACATAAGGGAGGCTTGCAGTGAGCCACAAACTGAACAAGGAGGTATTTTGGAACTTAATGTGAGGCTGAAATATGTGCAGGGAGTGTTCCCTCTAGGGATACATTTGAGCATCAATGGACTCTCCCAGGGTGACTTACATTCTTATAGTGCCATTTTCCCCTAAAATGGATATGCTTATTATTGGAAGCAGACCTATTTTAACCCCATAAATACATAAGTAATTAAATTAAACAGTATGGAAAAGTTGTTAAAGTGATCACCAAGTTAAAACAGTAAATGAAATAAAATTAGTTTTATCATTCTCTAAGAACTGTACAAAAATACATCTTAGACTTAAGAAAATTTTTCTTTTAAATCCAGGCTGCTTCACATTTGGAAGAATACAATGAGATGCTGGAGTTCATATTGAAATGGATTGAGAAAGCAAATATCCTAGTGCATGGTAGTATAACATGGAATTCTTCCTCTCAGCTTCGGGATCAGTTTAAAGCCTACCAGGTGATTAGATGAGCTATGAAATTTAAAGGCAGTGTATATAAGAAGTTATTTTTGAAGAAATGGAGTTGTACTTCCCCTACCTTTTTTTGCCTCTTTTCCTTGAGGAAAACAAAGATTCTAAAGTGCAAGGTTTCTTTTACTATTCACCCAAGACTTACAAATGATAATTGGTTTTGGACAATTATTTTGAACACTGAAATTAAGATATATTGTGGAATAAAACTATGTGATTTAAAGTTAATTTCCATGTTTGCTCAAGTACCTTGGCTATCCAGTAGCTTTTGGTTGAATAGTGTTTTTATACACTGTGATTCTATCACACTGAGTATTTTATTGCAGCTAATACTCTAAAACTTTAGTTCGTCAAACACTATTTTCAGTGTGGATTCTTTGTTTTCTTTCTCCTTTGCACTAAACTGGAATAGCCTTTGTTCTCATGTAATGAGTTTCACACTAAATATTGTCAAACTGCTGTCTAAGAGAAGAGTTTCTTCCAGTTGCTTCTGAACATCTCACAGTGACTTGATGTACCTGTTATATCCCTGTGATGCTGCAATTTTCTCAGTGTGTGTCTGTGCATGTGTGTTTAGGAATCAGTGGAACATGTTGATAAGGTTCAAGCTTGCCTAGTATTACATGACCATGTGAAACAAATCAAAGCATTGTAAGATACTCATCTCACTAATGTGAAAATAAGACTGCATTGAGGGTTTTATAATTTAATTGTCAGCTGCATTCTCTTACATTGGTGCAATGCAGTATGTCATACTTTCTTATTCTGAATAGGAACCTCCAGGCAATTTATCCTGAGGATAGCTGGAAATAGAATATGTGTTTTGTTTGTGCTCTGGGTTTTTCCCTTCTTCAGACTCTGATACAGAAGACAGGCCCTAACTAGTACCATTCCACAGAATACTTCACAGTGATTTTGTTAGGCAGCATTAAGGCTCCTGCCCTGGTATAGCACTTTGCCCAAGTGCTTTCTGCTACTTTCTGTTAGGTCCATCAGGTTTCCAGAACAAATCTTCTACATTGATTGTGGATATTATATTCTTATACTCAAACGTGTATAGCAAAACACTAAAATTATTGAGTTGGTAACTACAGCTGCTGAAGCTTCATGACTTAGTTAATCTTTTGTTTCCCAGTCTCCACAAGCTGAAATACTTCAGCATACACTCAGAATTAAGCATATTGCCTAAGCCTTATAAGGAATCATAGAACTTAATCATACGCTTACAGATTGAGGAGTTTGCAGAACAGGAATATACTTAAAAGTTATGTGCTTAAATCTGGCATTTAATTTGTTCATATCTTCATTTAGAACATGCTTGATGAGTCTGGAGAGATCCACAGTGATCTTGAGGCCATGAGCGAGAGGATTGACTATCTGACAAGTGTATACTGTACTGAAGGAATGTCACAGCAAGTGCTGGAACTAGGGCGTCGGACAGAGGAATTACAGCAAGTCATCAAAGTACAGCTACCAAATCTCCAGGATGCCGCCAAGGTAAATGAAAGCAGTTTTTCTAAAGCTAGCTGGCAGCTAGGGTGGTGTATGCATCATATTACTGAGATTATTAGCAATGAAGATTGTCTATGGCCTACTAAGAGCATGATTGTGTGTCTAAAGTTAGGTGCGCTGTTTGATATGCAGCCTTCAGGTGCTGTTTCAGAGGGGCACCAGATTTCTGCAGGTTCTGTTATAACTGCCCTTTCCAGATGGATGTACTGAGCATCATGATATGTCTCAAATATCATCGAGCACCTATGTTTAGATACTTGAAAACTGTCTTCGTTGACACTTATGTTCTGCTATTTCCTTAATTTTATTCTTAAATGATATCTAAAGCTTGTTATCTATTAATTCAGATCAGTACTGGATCAGACCAGGATTCCATAATGTAAGACCTACCTCTACAAAGGAGTGCAATGAAAAGAATGAACATGCTTTTCCATGTCCCTGACATTTCTGTGCAGCTCTTCTGAAGGGGATTGCTGTTAAAGTAAATGTTTGTTATGCCTATGCAGTGCCTGAAAGCATGGTAAACTAGTGCAAGGCAGAGGGAAAAGAATGGAAGCCTTTTCTACTTGCTTTTGACTTCTGAGCAAGAAATTTTCCTTTTTTTTTTTTTTAATTGATACACCAACTGAGGAAAAAAAGAATATTTTAAAGATATAATTAATATATTTATCAGGATTCTTCTGCTGTCACCAACTACAGTTAAGCAGTACTAAATAGGAAAATATCTAAAGGCAACTAAGAGAATAGACTATGAGTTGTTAGGACAATTATAGCTAAGATTAAAAATTGTTCTTCTCCACATTTGACTCTTATTTCGCAACATTTACAAGGCATAACAGAAAGCAGCCATAACAGTGTAACAGACATTTTGAAAAAGACTTCTTTCCATAACAAAAACATAAATCAGTAAACCATAGTTTATGAGCTGAAGTCTTTGGCGTTTTCTTTCAATCAATTTTTTGAAACAAAATGGATATTTACATATAAGTAAGCATAGTAGAAGTGAAACTTACTAGCTACAGTTCTCAGAGAAATATTGTAACAATTGAATAAACTACTTGTAAATTCTGAGAAGAAAGCATGGAGATGAAAGGAAACAAACAGATTTGTGAAGAAGGCAAATCATATCAAAAGCATCCAATTTTACGTGAAAGCAATATACCAATTTTTATATAATTACACAGTATGTCATATGTCTTGACTTTAATAATGTTTCAAATTAAATTGTTATTAACAAAGTTAATAAAGTTATCTAGTTAAAATACAATAAGTAGGTATAACACTGGCTGGAAAACTTACCTGCTGTGTAATTATCAATGATTTGCAGCCCAAAAATTGGGATACATCAAGTAGAGTTGTGTAGCTTTCTCCCCTGGACCTGGTGCTATTCAATGTTTTTCATTAATGAATTGGATATGGTTTAAAGATCATGGCTTTGGGGATACTTAACACCATATGTACAGGGACAACCTGTAAAAAATAAGGCTACTTTCAACACAGTGGTAAATTGTTATGTTTGGACAGGAAGAACCAGGCATGTGTTCTGCTTCTGAGTGAGTGACTACTGGCTTGTGCACTCTGTTGAAAGGTTGTTTCATAATGCATTTCATGGAAATATGAGTGAACGATATAACATTGTTGTAAAAGATCCAAACACTATGCCGAAAATAGTGTATAATTGTAAGGTGTGTGAAGTAGTCCTTTTGTTCTGCCTGGCAAGGTTTCAGCAGTGTCAAATTTTGCACTTGAAGAAAGATGTGGACCAATGGGATAAAGAGCAGAGGATAGTGGGAATTGTATTATGTGTATAAATTTGTAGAAAACATGCATGAAAAAGAATTAACATATGTATTCAGAGAGAATAAAAATAATTTGTTCTTTATCTCTGTTGCTAATGGGATAGTAAGTAAAATATTGAAACTGCATCAAAGGGTAATAACTTCATGTTAGATCACCAGAAAAAAACTTTCTGCAGAAAAAGGGTACTGAAATAATGGAATATGTTGCCTGTAAAGATAAGTGGGACTCTACTGCTAGTAGTCTTTACAAACAGTCTGTAAAGATGAGACAGTTATGTCCTGTCTTATTACAAGAAGTTGACTAGAGGGCATCTTCAGTTCCTTTCTAGGCCTTGAACTCTAAGAAATTAGTTTTATAAAGTATATGCTGTACTTGATACCGAAAAAGTACTTAATAACTTTGCCTTTGCAATGTTTTTCTAGACTGTCATATAACTGGTATTTTTATCCAATATTTTAAACATTTAAAATTAACTGTTAAAGCTACAGATTAGTTTTCTCACTGTCTGTAAGGGGGACATAGCTACAAAATCCAGACAAATAACAGTGACTTCTTTTTTCCTTATTATTGATCTCTTATTGAAATGTATTGTGTTACAGGACATGAAGAAATTTGAAGTTGAGGTGAGAGCCCTGCAGGCTGCTCTGGAGCAAGCCCAAGCCACATTGACCTCTCCAGAGCTTGGACATTTGAGCTTGAAAGAGCAACTTTCTCACAGACAGGTGAAAGACCAGGACCTCAAAGTTAGCATTTGAGAAGTCTGAGCTTACACAAAAAATAATGAGTGTTGGTGTGACTAATTGTTTCTTAGGGGAGTCACTCAGAGTCTAGCCCAAAATTACTGCCAAGAAAATAAAGGATGAAACAGGAATAATCATTCCCTCAAAGGAATGCTTGAAGTATAATCCTTTTTGAGTCTGTTCTTAGGCTGATGCAATTCTGAGATGTGTGGATCCAATCCATTTATCTATATCAATTATAGTAATAAAGCCCAATTTTTTTCTAATGCTTTTGTTTAACAGGTTCTTAAGGTACTTCCAAAGGAAATCTAGATTCTTATCTGCATTTTGCAGATAGAGATGCAATGATTTAATGTGTTGCTATCTCCTCCCAAAGTAATCTGGAGAGCTTGAGAAAATTCAGGTTTCCTTAAGCCCAGTTACATTTTTGTATGTTTAGTTGAGTTACCTCTATAAGATACTGCATCTTGATCTACTACAGAGATTTTTCAGTTTGTTGTGTTTGGTCTCAGTCTCTTCACAAGAAAAATAGGACAAGTTACAGCTTTCTGAGTTTCTTACAAAATGTTTTTTTTCTGCAAGCTAATGTGGAGATTTAACTGTCTCAGTCTCCACTGAAAACTGAATGTCAACAGGTTCACTGTAGGATTAAAATCTACAGAAAAACATATGGATGAAAGGTGAATTTGCACAGCTTTTCCTTTTCATTAAAATATACAGTTTTTATTCTGGGGACTGGCAGCCAGATTTCAGAATGTGGCCCTGAAGAGTGTAAGTAAGTGAAACACACCACTCATAGTAAGAATGAAGGAATATGGAGTTTACACTAGTTTTTATGTATATTCTCTATCTTGGCTTTAGCAGGTCTCACAGTATGAGTTTCTTTTGTAGGAAGGGGGCTGTAGCCCCTTCCCAACTGTTTCACCGGACTAGAGAGGGTGTCTTAGAGAGTGTAGGGCTGGCATGCAGCCCCCAAGGTGCCTCTGGGTGCTGACTGTACAATAATAAAAGCACTCTTTGTATGAGGAGAGGCCCCATCAGTGATGTCTAAGAAATAGGTCATTATACCAAACCTCTGGTTAGATTATATCCACCATATGTCATGAAACCACAGAAATAAAAAGCAAACCACAGTCCTCTCATCAGTAGGCACTTCAGACCCACATAGCTATCTTTCTGCATGTAGCATAGAGGAAGGGAGATAACTAGTCTGTCTATCCCTGTTTGCCTCATCCATTGTCCAGCTGATTTATATTTATGGAATTTTAAATCTTCTAATGTGCTAAAGCTCTTTTCATCAACTTTGCCCTTTTTTTGTTTGTTTGTTTTGTTTTTCTTTTCATATCTGTGAATACATTAAACTCCTCAGTGAAGATAAAAAGAATAGTGATCAAATATATTCTCCACTCATTGCACTTAGACCCTCCTCATGCATATGCACAGACAGCTTGAATGGACTATTAACAAAGGCATCTAGCTTGTTACTATTCAAAGAAAGGTTTCTGTATAGCTGTGTTACTTTCTGTCTGATTGCATTGCTGGCTTGAAAATACACTTCTGCGTCTCAGCAGGGAGTTCCACTCAGATTTTAACATTAAAATATATGTATACATAAATGACTCCTGTGCTGCTTCAATTGTGGATTTTCTAAATCTGTTTTTTTCAGATCTGTTACTAAAAATATTTTGTACTTAGGCACTTAGAAAGAGGTACTACTACGCTTTTTAATTAATTATTTTTATACCTAGTATATGGGGGGTTTGCTTAACTAATATTTAAAAGAGTGCTCATTTCACAATGAGCAACTCTGGAGGAAGTGTGTTCTGATTATACTCAATTTAGAAAATAGATAATTTTTTCTATTGTTTCTTGAACTTATCATTATTTGTCTTTGGCTGTATGGAGTGGTCTGGGACTTCTGCGAAATTGGCTTACTGTGGCACTGACTTTGTTTCTAGCATCTGTTGTCTGAAATGGAATCATTGAAACCAAAAGTTCAGGCAGTACAAGACTGCCAGAGTGCTTTGAGGATTCCTGAAGAGGTGGTCACAGGCCTGCCAATGTGCCACAGTGCCCTCCAGCTCCAGGAGGAGGCCAGCCGCCTGCAGCACACTGCCATTCAGCAGTGCAACATCATGCAGGCAAGTGCAACCCCATCTCATAAATTACTAAGAGTAACTTGAACAGTGACATACAAATTGTGATGGAAACACAGAATTTCCTATCTCTTTTCTGTAGTACCATTTGGAATGTCCCAGTAAGTTTCACTCATTCCTGATTTTAACATTCATGACCCTATTGTTGATTTACTTGTCTGACTCTCATCTCATTTCTCTCCCTGATACGGCTACGATTTTTGTAATGCTACTAGGATTAACTAGACAAATAGATAATATATGATTGTATGCAGGTTAATTTATTAATATATATAAAAGTTAATAAAATTAATACATCTTTATAACATCAACTGCTTCTAAAGATTCCATAAAACTATTAAGTTAATTAAATAACTTTCTAGTATAAAAATATTTTATTCTTTTTATTTAAAATTTATACACGTTTGTTTTCTGATTTTGGAATCATTCAACATCTATTAAATTTGCATTTTCAATTTTTCCTAAATATAAGTAAACCAGGGAGTTTATTGATTTTTTTGATTCATAATTAAACATGTATAAGAAGAGAATAAGCTTCATTTTCCTGATATTTAGTGATAAGAAAACACATAGTGATCTAGGGTACAAGTACAAAATTTCAAGTTAGATAACAGAAGAGATTTTTGATGATTAAGGGTAATTAATAATACCTAAATACAAGGAAGGATACAATGTCACACTGAAAGTTTAAAAAGGGTCTTAAACAAACTGCTGGTGAATCTAAGATAGAAAGAACTGACATTACACTGGTGGGATAATGGTCTGAAACCCTCTTCATATTCCTCTCCCTTCTGTATTTTCTGTAAAATCTAAGCTTTTCTTATAGTCTTTCCACTTCATAAACGAATTCTTGAAGTGAAAAAGCAGATGAAAATGCTTTAAAGCAAAATCATGAGACTAAGTAATGACATATTTTTGTGGGTATGTTTGGTTCAGGTACTTGTTGGAATCATGTTACAGCACCTTATATCAAAAAATCTGAAAGTGAACTGCTTTCTCAGGAAATAGTTAATAATAAATGAAACCATTAAAATCTGTAATTCACAATATTTAGGAACATACCTTTTCCTGACTATACTGCTCCTTTGCTTACTAAGATGCGAGTGCCAGATAGATGTAAATTTGCTCTGCTTCAGAGGGGAAATGAGTCATGCCTGGACAAAGTAAAAATTTATTTTCATAGACGCTCTTTTTTTTCCCTATCTAGGAAGCAGTGGTTCAGTATGAGCAGTATGAGCAAGAAATGAAACATTTGCAGCAAATGATAGAGAGTGCCCATCGTGAGATCCAAGGCAAGCCAATAGCAACAAGCAACATCCAGGAACTCCAGGTCCAGATTTCACGTAATGAGGTATGAGACTCAAAATGCTTCAACATGGGCTCAATGGCAGCTTTTTGACCCAAAAAACTTTTGGTCCTAAGTTAGCTGGGTAACTTTTCAGACTTCCTCAAAGGTAGTTGATCCTGCTATTGGTACAATATGGAGAATTCATTTTTTTTATTCAGTTTATTCAGTTAGGTATGTCATAATCTTCAGGCAACACTGTGATAAACAAAAGTGTTGCATAATTAAGGGACAGTTAGCATTGGAACTTGACTGAGGAGAGTCCCAGAAGTCAATGTTAATCCGTTAGTGAGATAATCACTACTAGTTTGGTGATCCACATGTATGTATGTATGTATGCATGTATATCCTAAAATACTTGTTCATTTTTGTCCCAGTAACATTCTGTAAAAAAACACCAAGGGACTTGAATCTCACAAAAACTACAATAGATTTGGAGGGCAACTCTGCACCATTCAATCCAAAGGCCCTTTTAAGTCTTTGTTTAAGGAGTTTTGGCTGTGGAATTGTGGGTCCTGCCCACGAACTCATTGATCATCAGCCCTTGAATAAATCAGGATAATCTCTGTGCAGCCTTCTTGCTGTATTGACTTGAGGACTTCTGAGCCCCTTTCTCCTTCTCCTGTCTGTTGTATATTTCTTGTGATAGAAAATGCACACTGATCTGCGTGTGTCACTTATGGCACTAGATGGCACAATTTCTTTACCTTTGAATTAAAGCTATCTATCCTGTTGGGCATGTTGTCCTGTGGTATGTATATGTGTTTCTCATTTTCTAACCACTTGTTGCAAAAGTTACTCAGTATAAATTCAAGATCATAAACAAACATTTCTGTTTTTTTAGAATTGAATTGATAATGCCACTATTCTCTATTCAAATGTTCAGGAATAGCAAATGCAGGAGAGTGACTTCAGTGATACAGGGTAATATTGCTGGAGTGGCAGGAAGGAATTTAAAATGGGGCAGCTTGAAGTTTTACCTGCATTTGAACCAGTTTAGTAGCTAGGAGTTTTTCTAGACATCTGCAGGAGGACAGCAGCTTTACTGTAATTCCTGTGTTGGGATGAGCCGGAATGGACAGGCTTGCAAGCTTGCAAGCCTTCCACATTTATGGGTAAAGAGTTTTGAAAGGCTGAGATACACGTATTTTTGGCTCATGTTTTGTCTGCTAAATTCCTGTGCAAAAACATAACGTTAAATGGATATTCTGAACCGTATATTATTATACTACTTTAAAAGGCAAGTTTGTCAAGTTGCTTGTTAAATGTTTTATTAATTTATGAAAATATCATTTACCAGATTCCTTGTTGAAACCTACATGAAAAAGAACTTCAAGAAACATCTATAGTAGCTATAATTAGATTAAAATAAGAGGAAAAAAGTAAAAGGAAAGTACATCTTGATTTTTAGGAAGTTTGTATTAGTGTTCATGTATCTAACTAGGTACTATGCTTGCTGCCCCATTTGTCTCTAGAATTTCAGAAAAGAATGTGGGCAAATATCTCCATGTTTATGAATTATTTTAGTGGATAATATAGTACCTCATAGGACATTGCTTTTATAAGTTCTGGGGGGTTTTTTTGTTGGCAGTCACAATTTTGTGTGCTTTCTCTTTTCCTTGTTTGCAGTTGAAAAAGGTATTGTAGATACTTAGTGCATTGGGCATGAATAACACAAATGTCATTCACCTCAGAAATGCTGATGGAGTTAAGTGGGTATACTGAATGAAATAATTTTCTACTAAGCCTCAGATATGTCATTGAGCATTAGTGAATGACTGGTATTTGCCAAACAGAGCAAATAACTATTCAAGCTCATTAAATTTGTGGCTTGATTTGATTGTAGCTTGGATTTTAATTGTCCTAGTTGATGTTTTATAATCAAGACTTTGCTTGGTCTCCAATGTAAGACTTGGAGCACAAGGAGAGGTCCTTTTGTGCCTAACATGCCAGATAGTGACCAGGTGCCATTGAAATCCAACCATTAAAGTGTCATCCTCAGTCCTTGCACTGTTTCAATTTCTAACTCTGTATTTCTTGCTATGAGTGTTCTGCATTTTAATTTTGAGGTAGTTGCTTACTGGAAATGTTCTACAATCAAAAAAAAATTTTTCATTTTACCAGCCTGAAGCAGTAGTCTTATTTACTTTTGAAAAGATATTTTAATAAAATTATTATGGCTATTATATCTTGCAACTTCTGTTGCTATTTTTCCTTGAAAACAAGTGTTTGTTAAAGAAATAAAAGCAGATATAAAAATAAAGTAGAAATATATATATGAACAAATAATCACTGATTTAACAGGTAAGCTTATACAAGTGTTTTCACTTTATAGATCAAAATTCTGACTTGTTACTGAGCCTCTAGGGAGACAGGAACAATAGCTTCAGCAGAAATGTGAAACTCTTCCACCATTTATTTTAAGTATAATAATTGAAAGCTTGAAACTGAACACTGAGTGAGGCAACAATGAAGGTTAGGCTGTTCATCTTTCTTCTCTGACAAAACTTAAGCTTATATGGTGTTTGGCCACTCAAACAGACCATCTCATAACCCTAAACCCCCCACTATTTCAAAATACACTCTGTTTTAAGCCAGATTCCCCAGCTCTTTTTAAAGAAAGGTTAGTCCTGTGTGCTGCTCAGCTTTTAACTCTGAAGGCTTACACTAAACCAAAACAAGATTAAAATACAGTTTATCCAAACAGTGGCAAAAAGCTATCCAGTCTGCATTTAATCTTATTATGTGGCTGATTGTTCCTATAACATTTGATGCTGTTAGACCGTGTGAGTTATTGTTTGAACAATTCATTCTTTATGATGAGAGCTGAATGGGGCATTTTTTATAGTTGTGGTTACCACATGACCTCATTTCCATGGCATGCACTATGCGGGGGAGCTTCATCTTCCTCAGATAAATGGAAGTAGAACAGGGGGAAAATAGGGCAGAAAAGGGAAAGACATTCCCCTTTGCTGCAGTCTGAAGCTTACAGACATCGTCTCAGGTTCAGGATGGATGCGAATGTCAGGTGTCCCCCCTTCTCTCCCCTTGCGGTTATCATGCACTCAGAGCCTTTCACAGCCCTGTTCCGGTTTCGCTCCCAAGCTGTTGGCTCTGCGGTTTAGCTGTGCAGCCAGACGCAGCTCGGCTTGTTCCCTCTGCTATCAACATCCTGCTTGTCAGCGAGTGCCGCGGCTTATGCGGGGTTTCTGAGCGGCAGCGCTGTGATGTTATTGGCTGGGCTTGGAGGGGAGAGCTTGACTTCACCACCAAAGCTGAAATGCTACGGGTCCTGTGGCCTTTACAGGCTGCCTCTGCAATAGGGAAAAAAACCTGTTTCCTCAGGAGCTGGCTCAGAAGATCAAAGGATACCAGGAGCAAATTGCTTCCTTAAATTCGAAGTGCAAGATGCTGACAATGAAAGCAAAACATGCCACCATGCTGCTGACAGTGACAGAAGTGGAGGGGCTGTCCGAGGGAATGGAGGAGCTGGATTCAGACCTCCTCCTGGCACACCCCGCTCATCCCTCGGTGGTTATGGTAAGCAATGCACTGGTCTCTGTGCTGTTTATCTGAGCTGCTTGCTTTTGCATCATTTCAACACTCCTGTGTAGCAAATTGCCACAGCTCACATCTGTTTTGCTTTTGAAATGGCTAGAGTGTGGCAAAGCAAGGGAAGTTGCAGCTTTCCTTTCCTGTATTTTGCTTTATATGGGTTTTCAAGACTTGTTGATGAAGTTACTTAACAGACACATAAGTGAATTTGTCTGTAATAATATGCAAATATTGTGCTTTTTATAACTGTCAGATGCAATAATAAATGCTAAGAAATTAATGAGTTGCAGGAATGAGATAAAACCAGGATAAATATTGTTTCATAGATGTTGCAGTGTATAGGTTTCTCATACTGCATTTTTAAAGCCCTTGTATTAAAATGTTGATGTGATAATTGACAGTGTACCGCTATATTCTCAGATAAGTGTGTTGGAAATGAAAACTGCCATAAAACTGCCATAGGCAGAGTTTGAGTGATTTTGGTTTTGTTTGTTTCTAACTGGCTATCATTACAAACATTCTGCTGATGCTACTGGGATTTTTGTCTGAGTGAAGATTGAGTGCTGATTTCAGGATTTATCCCTGTGTAACAGCATTGGGGGAGGGAGAAGGATATGTTGTTACTGGATTGTGTGTATTTTCTATTTCAAGTCTATTCCTTGTTGTTCTAACTAGACCTGGATAATGAGGCAAATACTGCATTATTCTGTGGATCCCTGTAGTATTTCTGTATGCAGCAGTGATTGTATTAGAAGACATTTAGGCAAACACGAATTTGTTTTCACTGAGTTGCCTGCCACTCAGGGTAGGGTTAGGGTACAGGAGAGCAAGTTCATACTGAAGTTTGACAAGTATATAAGACTATTTATTCAACCAGATTTCTGAACTGGTAGGTGTAGGAGCATGAAGCATGACTAAATAATGTCATGGTTATTCTGGTCATGTGTTGTTTTGATCTGAGTCTAAGCCAAGCCTAAGTTGAGGTAACTGATTTTCTTCCTGTGCTCTGGGGTTGCTTTTCCTGTGGCAGATGACTGCTGGTCGCTGTCACACGCTGCTCTCCCCTGTCACTGAGGAGTCTGGGGAGGAGGGAACCAACAGTGAGATTTCTTCTCCACCTGCCTGTCGCTCTCCTTCACCTGTGGCTAATACAGATGCTTCTGTTAACCAGGTACCTTCCTCTTGGCATTCATTCAGCATTAATCTCAGGCATATGTGGTTCCATTCCACAGGTGGTTTATTTAAATCATCTGAGATAATATTTACCTATAGCTCCAAAAAGCTGAGGCTTAACCTCTAGCCAAACTGAACTTTGAGATTCTATTTCAAAATGGATACAGATATTGACTTCTGAGTTTAAATTGTGTAAATCTGGCATTACAGCTATTCATTATTTTTAAAAGTAAATTTCTAGTGACAGTTGCAAAGTTCTTCCATGTCACTAGCATTTTCTATTTATAACCTAATTTTTATTTTCTCAGTAGTGCTCAATGGAATCTTGCATCCTGAGAAAAAATGCCGTTGTGTACTGCCCATAATGAAACATTGCATTATGTCCATACACATCTATCTTATTGTAGCATTGCCATTGTGACTTTGAAGTCACAGCCTGATACCTTCCACTTAATACCATTTCAGTTATTAACTTCTATTTGGTTTTCTTCATGTATTGTTCATTTCAACATTGTTCATTTCCATGAAAGCCTATCTTAAGTGCTAGTGAGGCATATCAGTGAAGTAACTGAAGTTAGATTTTAAATCAAAACTGAGGGCTTTTGTGCTTTTATTAGGAACAAGTGTACATCAGCATTGATTAAAATGTAACCATTGAGCATCATGCACATGAAGGCCCATATAAGATGTTAAACTTTAGAAGTTTAGAAATGAGCCTTAGAAGCCATCACCACTTCACTGTTCTGGATTTTGTGGTTTATTGGTTGGTTTTGCATTCATGACTGCTTCCAAATTTGACCACTGCAGACTTAAAGGATAGAGCGTGTTGTGTTGCATTTCTGAGTGGAATTAGTGAAGTTTGAGCAAAGTGCCTATTGATTCCTTCTGCTAATTTCAGAAATGCATATGGTGCTACAGAAGTTGCTAGGTTAGATAATAAGAATTGTGACAAAATCTTCAATGACATACTAAAAAGGTTGTGTACTAAATTAGAAGGATTTTTCCAGAGCTCTGTCATTTTAGATAATCAGAAATTTCCTTGTAAAGTTTACTTACAGTAGAAAGGCAGTTATATGTTTCAACACAGAAGTCTTATGATGCCATTAAGCTGTGAAGGAGTTGAAGCACCAAGAGCAGCTTGCATACTATTAACTGAAACTCCTCGAAAAACAACAGGGTGAGGGGAACTATAAAGGTGTTAACATTAGAAAGACTGAGAATTTCATAGTATATAATGTATTGGCAATAGCTAATAGTCCAGAAATGCAATTTGTTTTGATGTTTAGCAAAATTAGACACTTCGTCTGTGCTGCAGTACTGAATGAGAATCATAAATCTTCTAAATCTTCTTTCTCTTTCCCAAGGGTATAGTTTATTAAAGTTTGACACACTTCTTAAAACTTGTTTTCCAGGCACAGTGCAGAGCATTTGAATTGAAAAAGCTGAAGTGTTGGCACAGAGCCCTGTAGACTACAGCTGATCCTGTGATTGAAGTCTTAAGCATTGGGTCACTGTTAAATGCTTTTTTATCTCTTGTACACAGCCTACTTAACGATTCTTTCCCCTTCCCTAGATGAAAACTCGCCTACAATGCAACAGCCATTGTTACATATCTTATGATATCTAAACACACCCTTTGGCACTACATCCTAGCAACAAAGCTTGACTACTGTTCATTGGCTAATTATCATAAAAACAGCCATGGCCTTTATAGGGGCAACAAAATCTGTTACTTGTATGAACATCTGGTTTCCTAGTACCATCATATATGAAAGCTCTGCCAAAGAGAAACTACCATGTTGAATACTCCAAAAAGGACTTGAAAAGACAAAGTAAGGAATTGCTTTTCCCACTCTGTGAAAATAAGCACTTTATTCTGAAAATCACATTGAGAGGTCATATAAGCACAGTGTTTCTATTGACCTTAAGAGAAGACTAGCTAAGGGCTGGAGAGTAACTGCAGGCAAGGCAAAATGAGAAGTTGCCCCCACTGGTGCAACTTTTCACTGTGACTTTGAAACATCACTTGTGGTCAGAGTAAAAAATTCTGAAATTGCAGTACTGAATGCTGTGCTAAGCTGTTACATATTCCCTGTTGCTTCCTGGAATCATAACACTTTCATCATTAAATTTTTCAAGTTTCCCAGTTATTGCCTTGAGGAAGTACATCATATGACACTTTTGGACAGTTTGATGTGAGTGATCTGGTTTCTATGCTCTTCCAGAGCTTGTTGTGTTTTGTTCGCATATGGCATTAGGTAACATATTGATGTTCAGTTGCACATTAGGATCCTAATTATACGCTAAGCTCTGGTACCTCAGAATTAGTCTTATGTAGTACCTAATTATTATACATCTATTCAGAATCATGGAATGGTTGAGGTTGAAGGGACCTCCAGAGATCATCTAGTTCAACACCCTTCCTCAAGGGTGCCTATAGTGGTTGACTGGGACTAAATTCAGGTGGATTTTGAGTGTCTCTAAGGATGGAGTCCCCACAACTCCCTGGGCAACCTGTCCTAGTTCTTAGTCACCCTAACAGTTTTTCATGATGTTCAGAGAGAACCTCCTGTGTTTCAGTGTGTGCCTACTACCTCTGGTCTTGTCACTGAGCACCAGTGAAAAGTGCCTGGCACTGTCTGCTTTGCACCCTTCCTCGAGGCAACAATTTTCACCGTCCAAATAATCTGATGCTAACTGTCAAACATGGTTTCAGTTTTAAATAATCCTTGTCATCAAGTCTGTTTACCTGACCTAAGTATAGATACTGTACAAGTTTCCCTCACTTTGCATTTTCTGTACATCTTTTTAGTTGTCATTTGCAACAGTAGAAGAATCCCCATACATCAAGCATAGAAGTTCTTGTGAGAAACAATTGCACTGTGAATTTTCAATGGTGGTTTGAACATTTGGCCATTTTCTTAGCACTTTTGGCCCCTTTTCCCAGTATATTTTATACATTGGTTGAAACTACCTGGTACTTCATACTTTTTCATTACATCATTTACTAGTCCTTCAGCATATTCCGTTTAGGTTCTTCTGTTGCCTTCTCTGTGATAGTGTTCATTAGGGTGATATTCTTTGCCACCTCCAGTACCATAACCCACTGTCTTTTGTGATGGGATTTTTCCATGTGTAGTTGTGATGATGCTGGAACAATACTCGGATTTGTAGCACTCCCCTCACGGCTTTTCCATGATTGTCCACGGTTGTCTTCTGCAACACCTAGCTAATATAAACATGAACAAAATGCATTCAAGTCTTCATCCTAGCAAAGTTCCAAACCATTCTCAGTGTATAATTATTAAATATTGATTTACTGTGTTATTCAGAGGTTTCCTGGTGGTTTTGGCTTTGTGGACTTTATTTTAATGGACATAGGCAATGGGGCAGTATGGGGGTGGATAATATGTAGTATCTTTCTTTTTTGAAAGTGCAGTAATGTACTTCATGCTTGTAGGACATTGCTTATTACCAAGCCTTATCTGCTGAACAGTTGCAGACAGAAGCTGCTAAAATTCAACCCAGCACCTCAGTCACTCAGGAGTTTTATGAACCAGGCTTAGAATCAGCTGCTAGTGCCAAATTGGATGATTTGCAGCGTTCTTGGGAAACACTGAAAAATGTGGTAAGTTTTCATCTGGAGGGTTCAAAATAATTTGCCATCCTGTAGGGAATAAAATTCAAAGAACTGTCTCAGCTAATAATCTTCTCTGGATTTTTTTTTTCAGATAGTAACTAGAATTGTTATTTGTGATATTATTTTTGTTCCTTATTTGAAAGCCTGTGCAGGATGAACCTTCTTTAAGAAAAAATAAGAGTCATTAAAGCTGATAGTTGTCTTCAGAAATACTGGCTATTGTCAGACTGTAGTACATAACTTAACAATCATGCTGCATGAGTTGGCAAAAAAGGCCCAAGAATCCAGTTTCTCCAAATACTGAGTCAATTTAACACATTTCTGCATAGTAATGCAGTGATGTATGAAAATGGTTGTAGTTTTCATGACATGCTATAAATTTTGATTCCTTGCAAAGGCAAAGTAGCTGTTATGGGGTTATCAGAACTATGTGTCTAGCAAATAGTGCACATCCATGTTTTAGTGTATAAAATCTAAAACAAAGCACAGAAATGTGCCTGGATTTTTCCTGCTTTATTAAAACCCATTTTTTCCCAGAAACAGAACCTAGAATTGGTTTGATGATATTTAAACAGATAAATATTTTCAATAATTTCAATATGGATGTTTTGTTTTATAAATTATACTTTTGAAAACTTGTTGCAAGTTTTTGGCTTTAGCTTCCTAAGCTTAGGAATATAAGAAGCAGACTAAAGAGCAAATCCTGTATCAGAGACCAGAATTTATACCTTCTATTCTTCTTCAGATCAGTGAAAAGCAGCGCACTCTCTATGAAGCTCTGGAGCGTCAACAGAAGTATCAGGACACACTCCAGTCTATATCCACAAAAATGGAGACCACCGAAATCAAACTAAATGAGAGTTTGGAACCAGCCAAAAGCCCAGAAAGCCAGATGGCTGAACACCAGGTAAAAGCTTACATGTGAGAAATAGAGGGAGAGCATGCATTACCTGCATATCTTTCTTTCAGTTCTGTTTATACAGTAATATTCTTCATGACTGAATGCCTGAAAGACATGCATTAGTTGTATGAACCTTCTCTGTTACATGTATGTCTTGCCTTACTGGGCTTCTTGCTCTTGTAAAGGTGGCATCATGGGGATTCTTTTAATAAGAAGCCTTTTTAAAAAAGTAGAATAGATCATAGAAGTTTGTCCAATTGAAATTTTCAGCAAAATCTTTTGTCCAAGATTGTTTACAGTGACATCTACACATACTGTTCTTCAGCATCAGTGCTGAAGAATATTTATAATGTTTCCAAATATACTAAGATATTACCAATATTGATGCATTTTAAATTGATCAAAATATAATCTTTGCCTTGTTTAATAAAACAAACATACCAAAGCACACAAAAATTCCCTTCTAAGGGAAGTCTTGAAAAACGATGCTCTGAATAATAAGAGAATACTTTATCAAATAACCAATCTGATGTACGTGTCTGTTGTAATTACCTAAGCCTTCTATCTAATAGCTTGAAACTCTCTGGTGGGGTCAGTTCTCATTTCAGTAGAAATTCCAGGATGAAAAGGGTGTTCTCTGTCCGGTCAGTAAGTTTTAGGCTGGAAGCTAACTGATGCCCCTATTTTTATCTCACAAACACTCAACTTACTTGTTCATTATCTTTGCTGTGTCTACTAGAATAGCCTGCAGGTAATTTGTTGGAAGAATAAATCATTATTTGTAATATTTCCAAAATAAATACTTTTCATGATATGTTTGAAATTCAAGATAAAAAATTAAAACCATGTTTAGGTTATCATACATTATATATGATCCTATCTTAAGCCTCTAAAAGCAGGACTCAGTCCTTTAGAATTCTGTCTCTACCAAACCAGCAGTGATAGGTCACACTACCCTGTGTTCCTCATGCTTTCTTGGGAAAGTCCTGTTGAATTTTATACTAAGTCTACGCCTTCTGAAATACTTTCTCCTCACTGATAAATGAAGCAAATGCATTCTCTCCTCTCATTTCTAAATAGGCTTTGATGGATGAGATTTTAATGTTGCAAGAAGAAATCACTGAACTTCAGACATCATTAGCCCAGGAGCTTGTTTCAGAACCACTGGATGCAGAAGCCGCTGATCAGATGACATTGCAGTCCACTCTCACAGTCTTGGCAGAACGAATGGCCACAATTCGAATGAAGGCATCAGGAAAACGACAGCTGTTAGAGGTACAAGAACAAACATCACCAGTGTTCTTAGTCATGATAAAAAAAGTAATTTTCAATTCTGCTCATTTCTCAGAATTTGTTTCACTAATAAGTTATTGTTCTTTTTTAGTGAAGGCTCATCTTAATGCTAGGTGACAAGTAACCAGAAGGTACTTGGAAACTCACTTTATATATATGTGTGTATATATATATATGTGTAATGAAGTAATGAAGTGCAGATATTAGAAGTCACATTGTCTACAGTAAACTTTGGAGGAGTCACCTCTCCACGCTGGGAGACAAGACAAGAGGGAAGGCTTAAAACAAGGAATAACACCTCTTCCAAATTGTTGCATTATTGTCTACACTCATCTTCCCAGTGATTATGCAAACTTTTTTAATGGAAGATGAACACCTTGATTTCTTTGCCTAACAGCTTACCAAAAATCTGTTAATACTAAGGTGATTTTTAAAAAGTCCTTTACATATAGGAATGTTGCAGTGTTTATTATACAGGTGAGAAAATGAAGTAATTTTAAAGCTGATTACAGTTTGGCTGCTTTGAGCACTGCAGGGCAGCCTTAAAAAACTCCAGCAGTGAATTCACAAACACAGCAACTACTGCCTTCATAATTTCCAGCATCAATTGATTCAGATTGGCTCTGTGGATCTAAGATGTGATGCTTAGTAGCCAACTGCGGTTATACTAAGATACTGGATTACAGGAAAGTCTCGGGGTGCTTCAGCTGCTTTAGTTCCATCCAGTCACCTGGAACAGTGAACATATCATAAATAAATATCTTTTTAATTCTTAAAATAAAAAAAATTGCACCAAGCTTTTCCTTCTCAGAAAGAAAACAATTTTTAATTACAAGTAAGGGATTGGAAGTAGTATTGGGAATCTTACTTTTTTTAGCTTGCACCTCATACAGGATATAACAAAATTCTTGATAGTACTTAGGAAGAGATGCTATCTAATAATTTCAAGATAAAGCATGAGTTAAGTATATTATATTAACTGCAGTTAGGATTCTCACAGTTACTTTGATACAGTACCACAAGTATTCCCTAATAATCCTGGCTAGGAAATCTGTATTGTATGTAGACAATATTCAGTAATTCAGTGTACTTCATAGCTCTGATTTCACAAATAGTCTTCCAGAACACTCCAGGAAAGTAAATATAGAAATAAAGATAGATCAGGTAATGAAAATACTTTGCTGTTGAGGGTGTGGACTCATTAATATTGTTCTTTCTGTGGACCAAATTTAAATAACTAGAGCTTGAGAATTGTTCAGCTCTAGATTATTTGAGACACCTAACAACTGTCATTATTCTTTGCATTATTCTAACATGCAATTTTGAATTTTCCTATTGAAATTGAGCATTCTGAAAAGCTGTGAAAAAACTTCCCTGTATGAGAAATTTGTCCTGTGCATTCAGGTCTGAATTTCCTTATAAAGTGCTGTAGGTTGACCCTGCTAGCACCCAAACACCCACCCTCACTTCCCCTCTCCTGTGAGATGGATTAAAAATAGACGACTCATGGATCAAGATAATGACAGCTTAAACAGAGTAAGGAAAGCTGTGCATGTAAGCAAGGGAAAATGAGGAATTTATTCACTACTACCTGAACAGCAGGCAGATGTTTAGCTACTTTCCTGGAAAGCTCAGCATGTGTTGCTTGGGAAGAAAAACAACATATCCACAACTACTCTCCCTGATTTTCCCTGAGCTTTTATTGCTGAGCATGATTTTATATGGCATGGAATATCCCTTTGGTCAGTTCAGGTCTGCTGTTCTGACTATGTCCTCTCCCAGCCTTTTGCCCACCCCTAGCCTAATGGCCTTTGTGAGAGGCAGTTAGAAAGAAAGTTTTAATGCTGTGCTAGCATTCTTTAGCAGTAGCCAAAACAGTGCTGTGTTATCAGTACAGATTTAACCACAGCTGCAAAGTACTGTACAGACTGCAGTGAAGGTAACTATCCCAACCAGATTCAGTACAATCTTTTCCCCTTGTTCCATAGCATTTGTAGCATGCTCAAGTTTCACATTATCTGATACATCTAAGTATCCTCTGACCATCCTATTAATTTTCTTATTCCCAAAATCCCCTGTTCTCTCTCCAGAGCTCAGTATCTCTCTTGTATTGGGGAGCCCAGACCTGAACATAATACAGGCATGGACTCACCAATGTTAAGAAGAGGGGCAGGATCACCTCCCTCATCCTGGTGGGAACACTCCTAATGCAGCCTGGGACACCATTCTCCTTTTCCACAAGGATCCATTGCTGGCTCATGTTCAACTTGGTGACTACCTGAACCCTCAGGTCCTTTTCTGCCAAGCTGTTTTTCAACTGGTCACCCTCCAACATGTACTGGAGTATGGTGTTGTTCCCTTCCAGGTTCAGGGCTTCACACTTCCCTTTGCTCCGGTCAGCTCATTTCTGTAGCCTTTCAAGGTCCATCTAGGTGGCTGAACAACCCTCTATGTATCAGCCGTTCCTCCTGTTTTGTGTCATCAGCAAACTTGTTGAGGATCAGTACTGGCTGTTCTCTAGACTTTGTGTCACTGATGACCACCCTCTGAGCCCAGCTGTTCAGCCAGTTTTCAAATTCATGTGGAACAATAAGGAGTGAGCAAGACTTGCTGATCATGCCCTGTCTGTCCAATGGATGGACCGGCTGGTGGACCCGGGGCATCTGTGTTGCTGCAATACTGATGCTGCAACAGCCTTTGGAGCTTAATGTCCTTCCACACCCTGGGATCCTCTGAGGTGCCAGAGAAGGTAGACAGCTCTTCAGTCTTCTTCTTACCTGTGTGACTATACCAAAGGCCCACTAGTACTCTGTTGGGTCCTTGAAGTACCCTTCTTGTGCTTCTCTTGAGATTCAGTAAGGCTATCTAACAGCCTGCTGCCAAGAAAAGCAAAGCTGCTCTCGCTTCCCTGCAGCCCACTCCCAAATGTGTGTCCCTATGCATCTTTCTCTCTAAGCACCCAGTGCTGTGCTAATTGAGCAAATATGGACAAAAACTCAAAGGAGAGCAGCAAGAGGAGGTAGAAAAGACTTCACCTTTAGAAGGCTCTCATAGCAGAGTTCTACTGAACTGTGAAGAAAGTAGAAACACAGTGACTGAACTGAAACAGAATTTCAATCATCAGAAAAACATGCCTATCCATTGGAAGCATTAATATTTTGTAAAAGAGAGGTCTCACTGTGGCTTAAAAATATTGTACAGGAGTTGTGCAGAACAGAGAGGGAAAACTTTTAAAAAATGACTGTTGTGGTTTATTTCTTTTATAAAGTAAAATATAATTTGTACCTCTAGGAAAAACTGAATGAGCAGCTGGAAGAACAGCGTCAAGAGCAGGCTCTTCAAAGGTACCGTTGTGAAGCTGATGAGCTTGACCACTGGCTACTCAATACCCGAGCAACATTGGACTCTGCTCTGGTTACTGCTGAGGAAACTATGGACATGGAAGCACAGCTGGTAGACTGTCAGGTAAAATGTTAAGACCATTATTGAGTAGGATGAGTCAGCATATTTGTGGAGGAGATTTTGAGCTCCTTAGCACCTTGTAAATGCTCCGTTAGCTTCATCACAGTTTAGTGAAATAAAATATAGACTGTTCTTTATTTCTTATATAGAGATTGCAAACAGGGCTTTAGAAAGTGCATGTGCACATAGCAGTAGGAAGACAAAAGGTCTAACTGAGAAAGATTTGAAGTTCCACAATTTTCAGATGTAATTCTGTTTTAATTTAAAGGCCTTGCATTTGCTTCACTTATTGTTTCTGCTCCCCTCAAGCTGCAGCTGTTGAACAGCTCTACTTGATAGGTATGAAAACACCTGCAATGTACTTTCCTACTCCTCCTTTTCCAGCTGAAGAACATACAGTAGCAGTGATGAGTGGTATAGTGTTAAGTTTTCTTCAGGAATAATCTCTACCCACATGTTAAAGTAATGGATAATCATCAGTAGTTACTGTTTTTTGGCTTTAATATTAATCAACTCAAAATACATGATCAAGTCAGGAAAAACATGTTTCTGCAATAAAAGTAATTGAAAATACTTTTATTTACAAGACTTAGATTAGTTGTAACATCCAGATTCTCAAATTAGTGGGACTTTTCCATTTTTAAATGATAGTTTAGAACTCTATGATCATTATAATTAAAGTTACATGAGAGACAAGAGACAGATGAACAGAAGATCCCTTTTTGTATTAAAGAATGAGAATCTCAACTATTTTAAGATAAATGGGACTTAACTTTCATGTAAGTCTGATGAATTTTCACTAAAAATGCTACATTATTTGTATCTTCACTCTGATCAGTCTCAAGAGTTCTTTCATCACCCATCCTTGGGAGCTGTTTGTTTGATGTAGATAAATCTTGTAAACTTAAAGCAGTATTTTTTTTATTATAATCCGTAGGAAACTCAAAAAGAATGGTTAACTTTGTGGAAAAGTTAATAATTCAAGTCTTTTGCTGGTTCTTAAAATCTTAATGCCGTAAGTTTTATATATTTTTTCCACTTTTTAGAGACTCTGCCCATCTCACCCTGCACACATTCCTTCAGGAGAAATATTTGTAAGTTCATACTTGGCAGTTGCTATGGAAACAAAAGCATTTGATGTCAGGCTTGGATTTTGAGAAAAAATGGTATGAGAGTTGAATCTGTAAGATCAAAATAGGAACTATGTCTCCAATACATGAATAGTTAATGGAATGTCAAGAAAGTAGCTTTTGAGAATAAACATCCCAGAGATTTGTCTCTTTAAGTCTCTCTTTAGACTAAAGAGGATTATACAGAAATCCTTAAGTCCATCAGGCACCAATCAGAAAGAGCAAATAGTGAGAAGAGAAGCTTATCAACACAGGCGGAGCAACACATAGGAGGAGGCAGAAAGCATTTGACTTCATGTAAATGAAAGAAGAAGAAGAAACTCTGGCTATGTGCTTTGTTTCTTGTCACTGATGGATATCAGTCTAGCATCTTAGCCAACCTTATCTTTAATGTGCAAATAAAGAGCATCTCCTCTACAACAAATTATTTGTTTCAAGTAACTTTTTAATTTCCTATTTTGAAAAAGATTGCAAACTGAAATGGCAAATGCAAACATTTGCGAGCATATTCTAAAGGACTCTGAATGGGACTGGAAGGCAAAGTGATGATAATCTGACTTGCTCCTTAGTTTGGCAACGGGTGAGGTAGGCCACAGGTCGTCTTGCCAAAAAGTGTGACAGATGCTGGAAAATGTATGAATTTGGTTCTTTGTTTTTGCTGCTGCAGAACATGTTGGTTGAAATAGAACAGAAAGTGGTAGCCTTGTCAGAGCTGTCTGTGCACAACGAGAACTTGCTTATGGAGGGGAAGGCTCACACCAAAGACGAGGCAGAGCAGCTGGCTGTGAAGCTCAGGACACTGAAGGGCAGCCTTCTGGAGCTGCAGAGAGTGCTCCATGACAAACAGATCAACATTCGGGTAAGTGGCTCTTTTCAACTGGTTTCACGATGGGCAGGAGGTTGGGGATTTCATAGCAGTTTTATGCAACTGCAAAAAAGGAGTAAATGTATTGCACTCCTTTAGTTTAAGTTATTAATCTTCAGTTAGTAAATGGAATTGTACTCCAAAATAAAGAAATGCCTAGAAAGCTTTAGTTGATAGTTCTCAACATAAGCATCACTTTATGGTAAAACTATCCTAACTTTACTACCTGAAATGAAAGGATAATAGTAAAGTAGATAGCTGTTAATATTCTATGCCTGTTCCCTGTCCCTTTAGATTGTGTATGCTTTGGGGCAGGACCACTTCCCCAACAAAAGAATAGTCCTAAATATATACATTTCTCAATATAATGTTCATAACACAGTGAACAAATAACAAAAGATAAGGGAACCTTTTTAAATATGACTAATACCTAGTGGCATCATTATGTCAAGCAAAATATTATAGAAAAAAAAGATTCATTTAACCTCAGTCTTCTACTAGGTTTCTATTTCTAGCAACATTGGTCTGCTTGTTGCCACTAATTAATTGTATTTAATAGTTGCTTTTGGTCATTCTTTAGGTTAAACTAGCCTGGGGAGAACCAAATGCATACAAGAAACCCAACCATGTAATGTGACTGACTGGTTTTGAATTTGCTTGCCCTGCTGTGACTCCCTCCCTCTCTTTTCTTTTACTTCTTTTCTTGGCTTTGCTGTGCAAATTAAACATGATAAGCTTCAAAGATTTCTAGCTTGTAATGCAGATTAAAGTCCACTGAGAGGTTAGCTTGAAAAGTCACTTGATGGGCTAAGAACTATTTTTAGTATAAAGCAACTGCATAACTTCAAAACTAAACATAGCTTCAGAAAAATAAAAATAAAAAAATAAGAAAGGAAAACTCCAGGTATTTGTTCCTATTGCCTCTAACATGAAGTAACTTTAGTGTCATTCTTGCATATTAAATCTCATAATTAGGCAAATGGAAAGTGTTATCACAGCATGTAGGCACATGATACTATGTTCTAATATAGACCTTTTTACTAAATGTTAAAATATTTTAAAAAATTTAAAAGCAATATTATGGTTTAGTTTACTGAAACTTTAAAACAGATTTTGGATGGTTTTCTAATACCTAAAATAACAACATAATTTCCAGATGTAGAATATGAATAATTTAAGATGCTGCATGCATGCAAGACTTGAGTTTCTTTATATATTTCCCTGGCTATTCAAAGGAAATGTAATACAGTTTCAGAACTCAAATGAAAATGCAACGGTATTTTTTCAAACTTAGTTTGTGTGATTTGAGAATGGTAAGGTCTCGTTCACAAAAAAAGTAGGCACAATAGCATACTTGCAAAATCTCATTGCATCCACAAGTGCCACAATCCCTTTTACACTCTGGTGTTGTGGAAACTGTGGAACTACTATTTATTTGTCCTAGTATAATTCCAAAATTATAGCATCTCAGTCCTCCTCCCAGAGAAGAGGAGACTCAAAATCTGAAATCAACCAGCCTGCCCAAATGCAATGAAAAACTAGATACTATTCTTTAAATGAATTTACAAGTTGAACAGCTATAGTCCCCAGAATATATAAAATGAAGAACATTCTTCCCCCAAAAAAATTACAGAAATATTGTCTGTTTTAATTTTTAACAGAAAAAAAAATAAAATTCTAGACTCTGTTTACCTCTCACATATTTTCATTGCCCAGCCTGATCTTCTGTAATGACATTATTAACACTCGAACCACATCAACTTCTCTACCAACTTGTTGGTACTAAGTGAAGTAACAATTTACCTGCAAAATGAATTCTTAGTAAAACAAACTTATTTCATAGAGCAAGGGCTAAGGGTTCTTTTCAGCTCCAGATACTTGCTTGTTTTGCTCCTCTTACAGTTTATATCCTCTAACACTGATCAGTCCTTTCAAATCCAGTAGACCCATTATCCCCTAAAACTGAAATCTTACACCTAACTTCTGCTACTTAGCAAAACTCTGGAGTTTCAGTGCCTGCTGCCAGGGACAGTGGTGGCAGAGCTACATCTCAGTTGCTAGCACAAGGAGCATCAGGTGAGCCAAGAGGGATTTCCTCAATCACCTTAAACCCTGCTGGTCTCTGTCTGATTTAAGAGAAAGGTACTCTGGAAGGCAGAATGTGTCTTTGTTTTGGAGAACCTGCTGTAATGTCTGAACCTTATGGCACTCTTAATCTGTTTAGAATAAGAAATGAATAATGGGCAAAATATGAATCCTAAAATAATGAAATATATAGACAAGATACAGAGGAATTAAAACCCGGTTTTAGACCTTGAAGCCTTTTTCTTGAAGATTTTTTTTTAAATAGTGCAGTCATCATCTCACTGCAAGTGGTATTATATAAATCCATAGAGATGTGTAGGTTTAAGTAACCAGACATACAAGTATGTCTTTAGCATAAGGCTAAGCATGTTAAAATCCCTACATTTGAATACATTAACTGCTAAAATTATTTAAATTTACAGCCAACATGGATTTTGGAAGTCAAGAAGTTGACATAACAGTCCTTGGAGCTATCAAGGCATTTTTCTTGTTTTGCTTTGCTTACACAGCCAATCTAATCACTAGTGTTGCAAAAACCTAACAATAGAAGTATGAGTTGAAGGAACTGTGGTTTTTACTGTGCTGTTCTAACATTCTGTGGTCTGGTCTTTCTTACTGTCTCTACTGTTTGTATCATATAATCTGCTGATAATTTAATGTTTCTGTCAACCATGGATAGAGTTCTGTACTTACTGATAAATAAATTTAGACCAAAATGACAACGAGCATTTTCTCCTTTACAGTTAGACAAAAAATTGGCTTTGTGTAAATAGAAAACCTGGCAGAAAGAAAGCATTGATTGCCTTCATTGCCAGTTAAAAGTGCACCCTCCATTACAGATCAAGGCTGATTTTTAGAGCAGGACAGTGTTCTGAAACACATCAGTCCATGGTCTCTGACTTCTGGTCTCTGATTCTGATGAATGCACTGGTGCGTCATTTTTTTTTTGAATTTTTAGGGATGCTTTTCTTGGTAGTAACCAAAAAACAGTAGAAGTGAGACATCTAGTCATTCCTCACGTCAGAATTTATGTGAGCTAGTAGCTCGAGAGTTAAAAGGTGACTTTAAGTACATGAGCTGGACCTTCCAGCTCTCTAAAAATATATGTCACCTTTTTAAGTATTTATTTCTCTTTCTTAAAGCAGGGATCATTACAAGAAAAGGAGGAGAGTGATCTGGACTTCGTTTCCACACAGACCCCCAGCGTACAAGAATGGCTGGCACAAGCAAGAACTACTCGCTCACAGCAACAGCAGAGGACCCTGCAGCAACAGAAAGTTGGTGTTTTGCATTTCTTTTACTGCCATTTTTAGATTGTACTTAATACTATAGCTAAGCCATTCTTGTTACTATTTCTGCTGAAAATTTTTTTTACTGTTTCTTATGCAGCGCTTTTATCATGATGCATCTGAGTTCATTATCTTACATCTGTGACAGTCAGGCAGATCAGACTTCCTGGGTCACCATGATCAATGCACTTAGTCACACTATGCTTCTTTTGTCTATCAGTATAATAAAATTGAATCAATCCTTTAAGTCACTCTAAAGAGAGATGATAGTATTAAAAATAATAATGATGTTTTTACAGGAGCAAAGACACACACATTGCATGTTATATTGTGTTGCATGATCTACAGATATCCTCACTAGGATAGGCTTCAGAAAGTGTATTGCATTAGTTAATTAGTTCAACAATCCAATTTATGTACACAGTTTTCTGTGTCCTTGGGTGGAGCTCTTTCACTGCTTTTGGCACTCAAGCAGGCCATGTCAGAAATAGCTGTTAACTTTGCATGGCAAGTATGCAATGTAGACATACCCTTCCAAGGCAAAGCCACTTTGTTTGAGAATTGTTTTGGTTTTTGTACCTTGCTGTGCTAGGAGCTGGAACAAGAGCTGGAAGAGCAGAAGAATCTTCTTCGATCAGTAGCATGCCGTGGAGGAGAAATCCTAACACAGCAAGGCACTACAGAAGGCCTGTGTATAAGGTGTGATTTCATGTGTGTTCTGAAAAGTAAATTTCTATGACTGCTTTGACATCCTGATGTTTACATCCCTCTTCTGCATATAATCCTCTAATTTTTGGTTTTTTGCAGCACCTAGGAGTCCTGGCTTACTATTCAGGCGTCCAATAACATAGTTACACAAACTGTTTTGTGCTAATAGATCACTTTCAGCATTTAGAAATTCCCTTTATTCCTATTATCAAGCATCACACTAATATTAAAAATTAGTAAGACTCATTAGGCAAGCAGTGGATCAACTGCTATAACTTTATGGACCAACATTGGTGCGTGAGTCACAGCTGTCTCTAAAACTTTGCCATCTGCCACTGTAACCAGATCTTCTCAGATGGGATACTCATGGCTTAATTTTATTTTTTCTGCAGTTAGTAAATATTTTTCTTTTTGAAGACTTGTGTATTTTGAATTTCATCTCTGGTCTGTATCTTATTATGTACTTGCCCATTCAAGAGGGAAGTAGATGTTTATAAAAGCCTCAGTTCTGACTTGGAGAGACTTTGGCCCTAGAGAAAGCAGAGGAAAACTACTGCCTACTGCTGATGCAGAATTTCAGGAAGCAGGAAGGGCAGGGGAGGGGAAATCAGGGTGAAAATCATCAGTTTAAGAATCAAGAAGCAGTCAGCTTTTCAATTAAAATATTCCTTGATGTATCTCTGTAAGAGTAAAAAACACCTTTATAGCTACTCTAGCATACCAAAGTCTAGAACATTAAGGTAGTTTGTGAAACAGCAGAAACACGTTTTATGGACAGGGCATATAAGCCATACTCATTGTCGGGGTGGGGAGTTGATTATAATGCTATAAAGTACTTAACTAGTCTCCTATTTGAGGCTTTCTTCCGTCACATGATAAAAATCAAACATAAAGCACTGAATTTATTCACTATTGAACCAAAGCTGAACTTCTACACTTGTATTGCATTAAAATATCTCAGGGTATGTCTGGCATTTTGAGAAAGGATGTGAGGAAAGAGTGATGACATATTTATTTTAATTCATGCTTTGAAGTAAAACTTGTTTATAGATTACAGTTCTGTGTGTATTCAGTGTGGTTTGTGTTTGTTTGTTTTTTTACTTGATGCAGATACTTGCAACTCTAAACACTTTCTTAGAAAGCACATTTTATTATTCAGGCAAGAACATCCTGCAGTTTAAACCATCCTTTGTCTTATTATCTGGAAAAAAAAGTAAAAACTCTAAAAAGTAGCACTTAATTTAAATGTAGACTTTCCTAATAGAAAGAGAAAATAAACTTCTTAAATGATTATACCTTTTGCATTTGTTAACCTTATATACATCTTCTGATTCAGTGAGAAGCCTGATGTGCTCTCTGAGGAACTAGTCTTAGAAGGTGAGAAGCCATCATTTGAAGAACAGATGAAGAGGAAATGGGAAACCCTAAACCAGGAATTCAGTACCAAGCAGAGACTGCTCCAGAAAGCTTTGGAAAAAGAACAGCTGGTAGCTATTTTTAATTTCTCTTTTCATTTTCTCTATGAAAGCAGTTATCACAGCAAGAGGTAGAATATATGCATATCAGATGCATGAAAGTGCTATAGTTAATGCAAAGAATATGGAACAATTTATTTTTTTCACATCTTTAAAAACTATTGACAGCAGCACTGCTCTTGTTCAAAGTGATTTGAATTGCACTTCCATTCAGGTTAATGACCTAGAAAGGAAGAAAGAGCTCAGACAAAATGTTTATCTATTTATCTAACTCAGGATAATTCTGTAACAAATCATCGCTCTGGAATTGATAGGTACTCTGGCAACAGCTTAGAGGAAAACCTGTTATTTTCAGTTTGAATATTTTGATTTACATTCAATTCTTGATCTTAGTGGGTAAGGGAACTCAGCTTGAGAATTTTACTGAAGGAAATGGGAATTAATCAACTAAACTGGGGACAATGCAAGATCTGTATTAACATACATCCTTCATTTTATTGTTAATAGACCCAGACCCACTATTCTTTGCATAACACTCTAATCTACTTCCAAGATTCTAAATATCTTGTATTATTTAATGGTAATTAATTGTATTTTTTGTAAAAACTATTGATTTTCAATTTTGGTCACAAGTATTTTTCCTGCACTTCTAGTGAACCTCCTGTTGAACAATCTTCTATTCAGAATATTCATGACACACAACAGTTGTGGGAGGACCATGAGCATTAGCTGGTGATAGCTTCACTCTGCAGAGAGTTTTGTGCCCTATATATGGTAGAAGCATGCTAATCAGTACTTTTCTCTTAGCAGGTTTATAGCAGACCAAACAGACTGATACCTGGAATACCTCTGTATAAAGAGGAGAGACAGGATGAAGATAAATCCGCAGTCTCACCAGTATTAGTTGAATTGAATCAGGCCTTTGAAGATGTCTCATCTGAGGTAATTTTCAATTGTCTTTACACCTGTCCTCCAGCAAAGCCACATGTACAGTGAAAACTCCTCTAGCTACCACCTGAAAATCCAGGCCTTTCCCAAATATTAAAAGTTAGCAAGAACATCTTGTACTTCTGTTCTGGAGTTCTGTTTCCTTTTGCCCAGGCTGGACAAGTGGAGGAGACCCTGCATCTTGAACAGAAGCTGTATGATGGTGTGACAGCTGCATCTCTGTGGCTAGATGATGTGGAGGAGCAGGTCTTTGTTGCTACACCTCTGTTGCCAGAGGAAGAAACAGAAACATACCTCTGCAAGCAAGAGGTAAGGAATCGATGGATAGGACTTTCTTTTAATTGTCAATATGTGTGCATTTTATGTCATGTTTAGGAAAAAAGTATTAGAATCCTGGATAAATGACACATTTCTGACATGTAATTTCAGTATTTTGCTACTGGTGGAAGTAACTTTATTGACCTTGTAGATAATGTTGCCAAAAGCAGCACCTGACCCAAATTTTGTCTGACTGGAAGAGAATTAAACATAGATTCTTTTTACAGTTTAGCTTCTTTGCTAAGTACTAGCAAACACCACACTGTTGAAATTGAAATGAAGTAAAAACAAGGAAGGAATGTAGAAACATTACAAATTTATCAACATTAATTGGAGGTGGGGGGAGGGGGAAAGAATGGAATAGCGGGGGGGGGGGGGGGAGGGCACAGAAAGAGGCAATAGGATGAGGGAATAACTGTTTTAAACTAAAAGAAAATAGATTCAGACTAGGTGTAAGGAAGAAATTTTTCACAAGGAGAGTGATGAAATGCTGGAACAGGTTGCCCAGAGAGATGGTGGATGCCCCATCCCTGGAAACATTAAAGGTCAGGCTGAAGAGGGCTCAAAGCATCGTGATTTAGTTGAAGATACCACTATTTACTTCATGGAGTTGGACTAGATGAGCTTTAATCCAGCCCAAACATTTTTAGGATTCTACACCATTTTGTTCCTGCACTTGTTTTCTTTGGAGAAATCTGGAGTCTTTTTACTGTCAGAGATTTGTATAGATGCATAACTTTATCTAGTGTGTGTGTATTAACAATGCAAAAAAGTCACTGCACTGTGGCAAAACTGACAGCAGTTCTGGCAGTATGTTTGCCTGCTTTCCAGAATGTCTGATTGTCACTTTTGTTTTTCTACAAAATTAGTCTCTTGCCAAAGAAATCAAAGACATAACAGAAGAAGTGGATAAGAACAAGAATTTATTTGCTCAGATATTTCCTGACAATAGTGGTAATAGGGTTATTATAGAAGACACTTTGGATTGTCTCCTGAGAAGGCTGACCTCAGTGGAGTCAGTAGTAAATCAGAGATGCCATCAGATGAGAGGACGGATCCAGCAAATAGTCACATTCAAGGTATGAGGCCCATGCAATGGAATTAACAGGGGTTCATGTCAAATGGGGATATAAAGGCTGTGAATATTAAAGCAAAGAGAATTTTTGGTACCAAATGAAAAGAACAATGTTGGCACTGATTTTTATTGAAAAATCAAACTACTCAGGCTATGCAAAATGTGGCACCCAAATAATTACTCAAACTGCTGAAAGTCTTCTGAACTCATGCTATTATTGTAAAGTGATCATTCATTCCATGCTGTCTCACGCTGTTGGCATTACATCAAAGGAAGTATGTATTGAACAGAGGTGAAAAAATAATAAGTGAAGAAATTTACACTTCTAGAAAACCTTTCAAAAAGAGTTCAAAAAAGCTTTTGGATCTTACTTTGTCTCTGCCTTCTCTCCTAATATTATCATTATTAAAGCCTCCAGGATGGTTTAGTTTTAATTGAAAAAAAAAAAAAAATCATAAGTTACAAGAAAAAGAAATGGAAAATAGATTCCTAGTGTCTTTAGATTATGTTAATATTTTCATAGATTGTTACTACTGGATTACTTTCCAAACTCTATAAACTTTCTTCTGCAGTGAACATTTTTTCAATGAAAGACCTTCCTTTTTTTCATTTTTTCAATGAAAGCAAGGTTGATTATAATCCTTTGCATTATTCATGGAGATATTTAGTGTTTAAAATAGTTGATGCACCTAAAAATTTTCTGTTGGGATGAATGCATAAAAAAGATAATTGATTTTATCTTGGCAAAATTGTTAGGTAATATTTATATGTCTAATCTGATAAGGTATTCTAAAAGTTGTAGCATATAGTTAGCCCTGTAATGGATGAAAGCCTTCTTTACTTATTCATCATACTTGGTAATTAAAAATTCTTCCCTTAAAAAGTAAAACCTAGCTCGTTTACAAGCATATGTGGTTGAATAAACTGCACAAGAATAACATATTTGTGCTAAATGAAGGTAATAACCCTTGGTAACTAATTATTTAATTGGAAGGCAAAAGCAGAAGGGTGTTCACAGGATATGTTTTTAATAGGAGTTGGTTTAGCTTTTAGCTCATATGTGTCCTGCTATGGATTTTCATATGTTAAATATTTTAAATTGGCTAGTTATGATGCTTCAAATTTTGCATAGGTTTTATGCTGCAGTGCTAAGCACATAACATTTTAATGCTTTAAATTTTTTGAAACATGAAATATTTTTCAGTTTTGTACTGCAATTGGCTATAATTTGTTGTTGTCCTTTCCCATAGAATGATCTGAAGCTCATGTTTACATCGGTGGCTGATAACAAATACTTAGTTCTACAGAAACTAGCAGAGGCAGCTGACAGATCAGAAACAGAACAAATGCAGGTATCAATGTGTCTGTTTCTTGGGGATAGGGGAAGAGGTAAAGTTTCTATCCAAATTATAAGTGACTTCTAGAGAACAATTACTTTTTATGGGAGAACATGAAGTATATGAAAATGAGTATTTCCAAGAGTGTACTACATGTTTATAAAAAAATAAAAGGCACAAAAAACCAAAACCGATAAACAAACCTCTAAAACGTGTTTTTCTTATCTCCTCAGCTAACCTAGTACCTACTTATGCATATACTGGACAGTATTTTAAAGTAAAAAAAACTTCAATAAACAAAAAAAGTCCAAAGTTTTGCTAAATTTTGTGGCTATTGAACTTTATTAAAAACCAAAGACACTTTCTTCTGCACTGGTTTATAGTAGTATCTTGAATGTTACTCGTTTTAATTTAAGGCTATAATTAGCTTTTATCAGGAATGGTCTGATGAATAATTAATTATTTATATGAAACAGTATACCCTGTTTTCCTGTTTCGGTTTTGCCAGTGAGAAAAATGAAGTATGCTAAGGGCTGCTTTTTCAAGGTATTTCTTGTTACTCAAGAGCTGTTGATGGCTGGTGCCAGTAGGTGACAGAATGTAAGAGACTTACCCTTCAGCTGAATAGAAATACTGGATTTTATATACCTGACATTCAAATTTTGGAAGGAGTTTATGTCTCCTCTGTGAATAAGAGTGGTGGCACTGTGTCTATCTTATCTACCTACCATAATGCCTAAATTTGGCAAAAATTTATCTCCTGTATGATTAATTTAACTACCAGCTAAGAGAACAATGTGGTAATAAAATTATTTGTTTCTGAAAATCTACCTTGACTGATAAAGCATTCAAATTTAAAAGCATTGATGTTCGCTCCATATGTGATTGGGAAAGTAGAAATAAGGCCCTTAATCAGACAGGTAACTTAATTGCATAATGTGGAAGTTTAGTGACTGTATTCTGCATACTCCACGTTACTGTGAGGCAAAAGTTCTCCTTGACACACATCATTTAAGCATACTTGGATAGGCAACTTCCAAGAGCGGATCTTATTGCAGGACTTTAACTACAGGTGTCTACCTCATGCTTTGTTATCATCTGCATGCCTTACTTCAGCAGAGACCTAGGAAAGCTCCGAGCTTTCGCTGAAAAAACTCATCCTCTGCCTACACTTGCAAATACCAGACTATGTTCTTGAGTTGTAGTTTTCCAAGCACGAAAGGGGATGTACAAGTCTTTTTCCTTGACAGTAATTTTAGCCCCATCCTGGTCCCGAAAGGGAACTATGCACTGCTCTTTACTCTCAGATGGATTCTGCTGTGATGGTTGTTTGTTTGGTGCTTAGATATCACAGGAATTAGTGTTAATGAACAGAATGCTTTAAAACAAGGTGTTATGCCTGTACTGTATAAATAAAATCATGGAACTTCACAGTGATGTTTGGTATAAAATAATGTGTGATAGTAAAACGCCTTGTTACTAAAAAAATAGTAATGACATATTTATTTAACTTTAAGAAAAATCCTGGGCTCTCTTAAATTTGAATAAATACATTTTCTTTATAGTATCCTTTAAAATTTCAGCATATTGAAGGACTGATTAGTACTTCAAGCAAAAAAGAATATTAATATATGGCAGCTACACTACTGCTATTAAAACTTCAATCTAAGCAATGTAATTTTCAAATACAGGTCATTCTTCAGGCAGAAGAAGGTTTGAAGGAACTAGATGTTGGAATCAATGAATTAAAGAAGCGTATAGAAAAGCTACAGGTTGACCAACCTTGTATACAAGAGTTGTCTAAGATCCAGGTATGGTTCATAAGTTCCATCCTATATGTGTCTGGTGATACCAAAGGCAGGCTTCTTTTTATTGTTCATATGGAGGTTTAGGAAACAGTATTTAAAAGCATTTCAGTGTGTATAAAAAATTACGTTCTCTCTGATTCACCTAGTTTTTCTGGTTTTGCCTATTTGGATTTTCTAACATCTCTGTTGTTAGGAGTATTATTTTAAAAATCTAGAAAAACAGGTTTTCTGTCATCTCTTGTTGTCTCCTTTTTCAAACAGATAGAGTTAAGCATGTAAACAGATGTCAGCTGAAGATTCATCCCTGTTCTCTCCAGTGTCTTATGATCTGTGGTTTAGGGGCTGTCTTACTTTTGTCATTCAAAAAAAGGAGGGGGGTGAAGTGGGATAGAGAGCTAAGTGTGACCCAAAGCTGGAAATGTTCTGCTTTTACTAGAATACCTCTCGTTGTAAGTGTGTGTGGGCAATTGATCCAGAACTTCTATAAATCTGTTGAAACTTTTGTGACCATTTTGGTGCTGATGATGGGAAATGATTAAGGAAAGATCAAAGAGACGTTTATTACTGAATTTTACCATTTGCAATGACATAAAAATAAGTTAGAAGCAAATTAAACAGCTGAAAGTGGACCATAAACTTATTAAGCCAACAAGACAGTGATAGCAATTAAAAATCAATGACAAGGAATTTGTACCAATATGTCTTTTGTCCAGTTCTTTATCCTCTTGGTCTTAGTGCCTTCTCCTGGTTTGGGGTTTTGGATGTTTGTTTGTTTGTTTGTTTTCTTTGTTTGTAATTATTTGCCTGCTCCTCTTCATTTCAGTTTTTAGAAAAGGCTTCCTTTTGCTTCTTTTAACAGTTGTACTTCTCACAATTTTCTGTTTCAACCTAGGAGAACCATCCTGAAGTGTGAGGGTGGGCACTTTGTTGCAGCACTGGATGTTCATAGAGACGTTTTTGTTTATTAGTTTCTGAATATCTTGTTTTGATCAAAAGTGTGGGGTTATTCTCACAGTCAGACATATTCTCAAAAGCAAAACAAGAACGAATTCCTGTTCAGGTGAAGAAAAGCATCTGTAGGTTATTCTCCCTTTTATGGCTGAGGTATACAAGATGAGTAATAACATTCAGGAACTGCTGAGATTTGTTATTTTGGCTTGTTTTGTAATTTGCCTGTATGAGAACACTGTGTCCTGCACCTTTTCTACACGTTACTGTTCTATATGAATATTTTGCTATTTTAGGCATAGTTTGGTTTTTACATTAAGTTGTAAGTATCTTGCTTGCTACCAGTAATATACAGGGGCAGGAAAAGGAAACAAGTCTGACTTTGAGGTGCCTGTAGTCTGTATTCATGATGGAGTCAATCCAGCCCTCTGCCTTACAGAAAATAAAATGTAAACAGCATCTGCAGTGCACAGTAGTCTCTCTTTTTTTAAGACTTAAGCCCAACTACCCTACTTCTTTGTTACTTACATCAATCATTTGGGCTTCTGCTAATTTTGTTCCTGAATGCATGCACTTAAAAGAGTTGTAGGTCTTGCTTATTTTTATTGTCTTTAAATGGTGATTTGTTAATTTATCAAGGAAGTCAGTATATCTGCAAATTCTTTTTGAGCTGAAAATAGATGTTGTTCTGCTAATATTCACAGAGGAGTACAGGCACAATAAGATTGCTTCTCGGAAGACATGTCAGGTGTGAAATAAGAATCACCTTTGCTCCCCTTTGCTCCCAAGGTTAAGTATGATGAGCTGATGATGATCATTGGATCCAGGCGGAGTGATCTGAATCAGAATATGGCTCTTAAGAGTCAGTGTGAGCGAGCTGTGCAGGATCTGGCTGACCTGGTAGAAACAGGCCAAGAAAAAATGGCTGGTGACCAGAAAATGATTGTTTCTTCTAAGGGAGAGGTTCAATTGCTGCTTGACAAACATAAGGTAAGAAATGGGACATGTTTCAGAACTGATCATGACTGTAAGCTTGTTGTCATGGTTAACCCCTGCCAGCAACTAAGTGCCACATAGCTGCTTCCTCACTCCCCACTTCCTTCCTGGAGAAGAAGGAGAATTGGAAAGAAAAAGTAAACCTCATGGCTTGAAATACAAACAGTTTAATAATTGAAAGAAGATAAAATATAATACTAATACTAATAACAGTACTACTACTGCTAATAGAAATAATAAATATAATTGTAATGGGGAGAGCAATAAACACAAGAGAAATAAATAAGTGATGCACAATACAGTTGATCACCACCTCCTGACCAATCCCCAAGCAGTGATCAGGAGCTTCCAGGCTGCTACTCCAAGTTTATATACTGAGCTTGATGTTCTATGGTATGGAGTATCACTTTGGCTCATTCAGGTCAATTTTTCTGGCCATGCTCCCTCCCAGTTTATCACGCATCTCCTTCCTGGCAGAGCATGGGAAACTGAAAAGTCCTTGACTTAGCGTAAGCGCTACTCAGCAACAAACAAAATATCAGTGTGTCAGCAACATTATTCCCATAGTAAATCCAAAACACAGCATTGTACCAGCCTACTAAGAAGAAAATTAACTCTAACCCAACTGAACCAGGACACTTGTAAAGACCAAATGCTAACTTTCTTGTTCCTAAAGATTCAGAAGCTTTTCAGAATGGGGGTCCTGATTGTATTTTAAGTTGGAGTCAAGGAACTGTTCTGACAGAGTTTCAAATGCTTTGTTGAATGTGAACCCAGGTAGATTTCATTTTCTTTATTATTCTAATAACAACTTCCTAGTCTTGTCCTGTCATGCTATATGACAATTTCATCCACCACTCTATTGTCAACAGAAATTTGCAAATAACACCCACAAATATAACAAGGATTTTCACCAAGTTTTTTGGGAATGGCTATCTGATTTAAGCTATTTTTGTTTATGGAATCAGGGTCAGGATGGAATTTGCTTGGAAAGAATGACTTTCTTTGAAAGACTATTGTCCTCTTTCAATTGGGTTACAGAACTTTGTGAACTGTTGTGGAGTGAAAAGTTTATCTAATTCTGTGTCTATAGATAGTTAACTGTAATGTCCTATGTCTTAAAATGTTGGTTTAGAGGTAATGAATTCAGTAACAATTGCATTTTCTCTTTTTTATACTTTCTCTATCCTCACACCCAAATTTTTCAGGAATATTTTCAAGGATTGGAGTCTCACATGATCCTGACAGAAACACTTTTTAGAAAGATGACTACCTTTGCTCTCTTAAAGGAAACTCAGTCACATTCAGAGCTAATGACACAAGCTTCAGCTGTATTAAAGCTGGCTCATAAGCGAGGTGTGGAGCTGGAATACATTCTAGAGGTGAGAATTTTTGTGGTCTTTTTTGTACTGCCATTGTGATCAATGACCAGGATATTCTATAATGTCAATTTCCTGTCCTTGAACAGAATTGATGGACATCAGTCCCTTTTGTCATACACACAAGGCACTGGTAGACTATTGTGCAATCTTTTCTGTTTAACTGTTGTGCCCTGCAGGTAACACAAGTTGTTTTCCTCTAAGTTTAAAGTGCTGCTTAGCTTTAGTCAATAGGGTGAACATGACAGTTTTATCCATGTGTTCTAATGAAAAGTTGAGCTTGCCACAGAGATGGTGTCTATTATGGGTTTGCTAGACATTTGTACTGTTATTTCTATACTTTCTCAACCTTGTAGCTGTAGGGTTTCAGATCAAAAATGCAAGTAATAATTCTAGATACCCAGATTCACCCTCTGCACGGATAATTTTTTCTTGTAGACCTGGATGCATCTGGATGAAGATTACCAGGAACTTACCAGACAGCTGGAGGCTGTTGAGGGAAACATCCCCACTCTTGGTTTGGTGGAAGAGACAGAGGACAGGCTAACAGACCGAATTACACTTTTTCAGGTTGGTGCTTTTTAAACATTCTCTACAGAAAAGTTGGATGAAAGGGATCTCTGAAGGTCATCTAGTCCAGCTTCCCACTTGAAGCGGTACAGTTATGGGCTGGCGCAGTGACAGCTTTGGAAATGTTGAAAGATGAAAATCTCACAGCTGACCAGGGGACCAATTCTAGTCCTGCACCTCTACCTACTGAAAAGATTTCTATAATGCACAATCTGTACCTTCAACTTGCAGCTTGACACCATTGTCCTTTTTGTATTGTGTGGTGCTACTGAGGAGCATTCACCTTTATCATCTTTTTAATTCTACTCCAAATAGTTGTAGACCTTTGTTAGACCAGTCCTTAGTCTTCTGTTTGTCAATCTAAAGCAAGCGCAGCCTCAGCCTCTTAGTAAAGGACATGTACTTAAGTCCCTAAATAACTTAATAGTTTTACACTAGACCCTGAGTACTTCCTTCTTCCTCAACTCAGTGGGTGATGGAGTCAAAGCACAATCAGATGAGATAGATGTGGCCTCATCAGCTCCAGATAGATGAAGATAATAAAATAACTTCATTTCATAGTTCACAGTCCTAATATAGGCTAGTAGTGTGGCTTGCCTTATTCACAATGTCTTGGTTATAGAAGATGCCAGGTTAAATACACTAGCCATTCCGTTCCTAACCTGTACTGAGAAACAGGGTTCATCTGCCCAAGGTACAGTTTTCACTTCTTGATCCTTCTAAGGTGTTTGCTGTCTACAACCTCAAATTTAGTAAAGTATCTGTGGATGAAGTCTGCCGTTTTTTGTCTCAAATACTCTCCCTAAATTAGTATCATCCACAAATTTACTGAGGGAATCCTGTCTTTCATGATCCATGCTGTTGAGACATTGACCATGTCTGACATAAAATATTAACAATCTTTGGAGTACTCTGCCCATTGCAAACTGCCAGCCAGGCATCAAGTCTTTGTTCACTAGTGTTTGAAACTAGTAATGCAACTCCTTTTCAACCCATGTAACAGTCCAGGCCACATTCTCTCCACTCCTAGAGAAGGGTCCTGTGGGGAATGGTGTCAGGGGCCATACTGAAGTCAGTCTCATCCACGGAGACAGTAATTTTATCATGAAAAGGCTGTCAAGTTATTGAACCCAAGCTAAGTATTCCTGGTTAACTTTTCGTCCTTATTGTCCTTGAAAATGGATTCCAAGAGGATATGTTCCATGGTCTTTCAAGAGATCAAGGTGAGGCTGAACAACCTGTGGTTCCTTGAGTTGCCTTCCTCCTCAAATGCAACAAGTAGTTTCAATATAAGTTTTCTACCACATCTTGTTTTTTGGTCTTGTGTTTTATGTTTTTCTCCTTGTATTAGACATGTTAGTTGGGGTTTTTTGTTCTCTTGTTTTGTTTTACAGAAAAATGTCTGTCAGATGTGTCTTGAAAATTGACTGTCTACTCTGAATTTGTTATGTGTATTGGTCTTTTACCAGACAGCTTTCTGCTTTTCTGATGCTATAAGGACACCTTAAGCAATTTATTGTGGGGTCAGGGGGATATTTTAGTTTTGTTTAATGCCAGGCATTGTTTGTTTTGGTTCTAGAGGTGAAGCAGAGAGAAAAAATATGATGTGCCATGGTGGGTGACATTAGATATGCTTAAAAAATGCAGTAAAAGAAAACTAAATGGTGAGAAAGTGTGGTCTCGGAGACGTTCAGAGCTGTCTAACCATCTCATCTGTCATTACAGCATCTGAGATCTAACCTGACTGAATACCAACCTAAATTATACCAAGTGCTGGATGATGGGAAAAGGCTCCTTTTTTCTGTTAGCTGCTCAGATCTCGAAAGTCAGCTGAACCAACTAGGAGAACACTGGTTAAGTAACACCAGCAAAGTTACCAAGGAGCTTCACAGGCTGGAGACAATACTGAAGCACTGGACAAGGTACTACTGATGAAATGGACAATAAAAAGTTCTCCACCTGTGCTGTTCAGGTCAAAGCCATTCTGAATGTAGAACTATTAGATTCAACATTTTAAAGAAAGTACTTTGAGATGTATGTCATAGTTTGACGACTCTTCTGTTCCATAGAAGTGCTGTTGTACTCTCTCATTTATAATAAAACATGTAGCAGGTAAGAGCTGATGGGAGGAAGTCAGAAAACACCTTAGTTAGATGACTAATTTAGAAACCCCATGTGTATACAGGTTGATGAGAAATGGTATGTGCTTTGCCTGAGTAGCCTCAGTATATTCTGGTAGGGCTCTTGTGGGTCTGTGTCATTGCATGTATGGAAGGGAGGTTTAGCTACCTCTACTAGTATTCATATGCTACTTTTTAAATAAGTTTTCTAAATGGTATGCAATATTTGTCTATTAGTCATGAATCCAGGCTTATGTGGAGACACTCTTGTTCTGTCATCTCATTAATTGCTTGGCATGTGAAACAATATGGAAATGGTTTCTGAAAAAAAAAAATTCTGCTCTGAGATACTTTGTGGTAAAGCTTTAGTAAGACTGAGCCTTCTAATGGAAATCAAAAAGCTGTTTGTTTGTCTTGTCTAAAGAATTTTGTAACCTAGTTACTAGTACTTCATTAAAATTAGTTTTTCCTAAGCGGCAAAATGAAGGCACTGTTAGAAATTGTGAGCCTAATGGCTAAAATAAGAGCTTCCTGATACCATCCTTGTTTGTAAAATTAAATTACATTTTTCTCAAATTTTACAAAGGGAAGAAAATATTTTTATTTTAAGTCTACCATTCAGTATCTTCCTCTCATCCATGGAGGAGAGACTTTCAGTTGGAGGCAAAATGTGGCAATGTCTTTTTTAAACATCTTTACAGGTATCAAAGTGAATCAAATGAATTGACACAGTGGTTACAATCTGCAAAGGAGCGACTTGAGTTTTGGAGCCAGCAGTCTTTGACAGTTCCTCAGGAACTGGAAACAGTCCGAGACCACCTGAACTCCTTTTTGGTAAGTCATTCATGGACCTGGGACACATCTTTCTCTCCAATTACGAGTAAACAGTTGATTAATCAAATGGTTATACTTTTTTTCATCATTGAAATAGAGCGTATCAAAATAAATCTGTTTCTGTAGATATGCTTTTCTTCAAAATACTGGTGTATAGGCACATTAGCACTCCTTTGCTATGTGAAATGATTGTAAACCTTGATGATTCTGAAAACAGAAAACGATTTTATGACTGGAAACGATTTTTCTTCTTGATTAGTCTGAAAGATAGCCAGTAGACACTAATAGAAAGTATATATTTTAATGGCAAGGGGTGATATTCTTAGCTTTCTGAGGTAAAGCTTTAAGTACTATAGAAATGTACTTGACTATTTGCACAAAAATGGTTCTGCTTACAGGAGTTTTCAAAAGAAGTGGATGCTAAATCATCACAGAAATCTTCTGTCCTGAGCACTGGAAACCAGCTCCTCAGGCTTAAGAAAGTAGATACAGCAGCATTGCGTGCAGGATTGTCCCACATTGAAACTCAGTGGACAGAGCTGCTCACACAAATCCCAGCAGTACAAGAGAAATTGCACCAGGTAAGAAAGCCAGAGATATCCTTTGATATTCCATAAACTCAGACACTTGGCACTGCCTAGTTGCTTGCTTTTCAATTTATCCGTGTGAGGCATGATAGGAACAATGTCATTCCTGTTTTATTCTGGGAAAGCTTATGCTTAGTTTCAAGTCCTACCTGCCCATACTGTCTTACACAAATTGGTGTTAATTTCAGACTTTCATGGTTACATTTTTTAAAGTTTAACCAAAGGAGAGATGAGGGTTTTATCAACATGCTGCTATGCTTTCTGGAAAAGGGGAGTTCATATCCCTGTGTCCTGTCAGGTTTGGATGGTGGTTTTGTTCAAATTGAATAGATTAGGTTCAAGTCTGTAAAAGACAAAATAAATCTAAAAGTGTTGTTCATTATTTCTGCTAGTGTGTGTAGGAGTAGGAGGCTTTTGATTGTGTAGTTTTGGGTTTTTAATGCTATAACACTGAAGTTAACGAATTATACTGAATGAAAAGTTGACTTACTATTTAGTTACTAGGAGGTTATCGGTATAAGCTGTTCCTTCGGTTTATAACTTGAAATGCTCTCAGAGTTAGTAATAACATTGTGATTTGGAGAGAGAGAGGAAGGGTAAGAAATGTTAAATGAGTCTGTTACAGGAAATGAAATAATGTCCTTCAGTAGTTCTCTGAATTGTCTTGTAATGCAAAATGTCTATGTCTACCTAAAAATGTTATAGAACCCATTTCTGAGAAAATGTGTGTTGGCGAACAGTAGTCTATCAAAAACCGAAAGTGTGTCTTTGAAGATAGAAACAAAAAAAAGGTACTATTCAAAATTAACCCATTTGAAAATTGCTGCACAAGAATATTATGAAAATATTTTCCATGAGTCTGTTAATTAGCCATTTGCAAAAACAGGAAAAGTGTAGTTTAAAGTTGATCAGCTACATAAGCCCTGGCACAGAATTATGGAATGAGAATGAAGAACATTTAGGAAATCAGAAACTGAATCTTTGTGCTTGTCCAGTTTCTTTGTACAGTGAAGAAGGGAAATAAGAAGCCTTTAATATAACATTTCCTTATTAGGATGCAAGGAGTTACACAATATACCTCCTACTAAAACATTTTTTTTAATTCTTTTTATAACTTTAGAGATATGTTAGGGATGTGGAATAACATGATAAGAGCAGGTAAGGGAAGTGCACTGTGGTACTGCAAAGCAAGGAATCCTAATCAGTTTTCTTCACAACATGAGTTCTAAGTCTGTTATCTCAACAGCTCCAGATGGACAAAATTCCTTCTCGCCATGCCATCACCGAAGTTATGAGCTGGATTTCCCTGATGGAAAATGTTATTCAGCAGGATGAAGAAATTATAAAAAATGTAGTGGGTCAGAAAGTAATTCAGGACTACGTGCGGAAGTACAAGGTACTGAATGGCAGTGTTAATGATTTTCCCTTTGAATTATCGAACATATATACATGTAACGCAATTTCACTTCTTTAACTGGATCATTAGCAGTCTTAGAATAGATCTGCACATAGTGAATTTCTCCTCAATGTCAGATTTGTTTCAATAGTCCCCAAAAAAATTGCTTTACTTCTTGGTTATTCATCTTCTTTTTATATTGGAATATTTTTCATTTTATCTGGTTTTGTATTAAAAAAATTGAGACTAAATCATAAATCTTAGAATTGGAAGGGGCCTTAGAGATCATCTAGCTCCAAGCCTCTGCCAGTGAGTAGTGCCACCCACTAGATCAGGTTGCTCAGGGCCTCATTCCACCTAGCTTTGAACACTTTCCAGGATGGGACAACTACAACTTTTCTGGGCTGCCTGTTCCTGTGCCCCACCACTCTCTGAATAAATAACTCCTTCCTAAAATCTAATTTAAATTTCTCCTCTCTTAGTTTGAAATTTTTCTTCCTTGTGCTATCACTATCTGCCCATGGAAAAAGTCACTCTCCCTTTTTTTTATAAGACCCCTTCTGGTAGTGAGAGCCTTCTCCAGGCTGAACAGCCCTCATAGCATGTCTTAAGAGAAGTGTTCCTGCCCTGTCATCAGCTTAGTGGCCTTCCTTTGGACCCACTACAACAGGTCCACATCTTTCCTGTCACCAGGACCCCAGAGTGAATGCAGCATTCCTGTGTGGTCTCATGAGAGCAGAGAGGGAGAATCACCTCCCTCAAACTGCTGGCCACTCCTCTTTAGATGCAGCCCAGGATGCGGTTGGCCTTGTGGGCTGTGAGTGCACACTGGTGGCTGAAGTCCAGCTTTTCATCCATGAGAACCCCCAAATCCTTCTCTGCAGGGCTGTGCTCAATGAGTTCATCTCCTTGTCTGTACTCATGCTTGGGATTGCCCCAACCCAGGTGCAGCCCCTTGCACTTGAACTTGTTGAACTTCATGAGGTTCTCGTGGGCCAACTTCTCAAGTTTGTCCAGGACCCCCGAATGGCATCAGTTCCTTCAGTTATGTCAACTGCACTGCTTAGCTTTGTGTTGCCTGCAAACTTGCTGAGGATGCAGTTGATCTCACTGTCTGTGTCATTGATATAGATATTAAAGAGCACTGATCCCAAGACAGAAACCTAAGGGACATCACTAGAGTCCACCTGGTTTGAGTAGTCCACCCTTCAAACACATATTTCTCCAATTTGGAATTAAGCATGTCATGTGGGACTGTGTTGAAAGCCTTACAGAAATCTAGGTAACCCGTCATCTCTTGTTGACTGGTGCAGTCACCCCATAGAAGGCCAATAAATTGATCAGGTGCAATCACCTCCTGGTCTTGTATGTGCCTTGACATTGTTCTGTGAGGATCTACTCTATGATCGTCTCAGACAGAAGTGAGGCTGACTGGTCTGTAGTTCCCCAGGTCTTCCTTTCCTCTCTTTGTAATAGGAGCAATGTTCCCCTTTTCCAATCATCAGGCACTTTGCCTGACTGCCTTGACTTTTCAAATACAATGGAACGTGGCCTGACAACATTAGTCAGTTCCTCAGGATCCTAAGATATATCTCAATGGGTCCCATGGAATTGTACCTAGTCAGTTTCATCATCAGATCCTGCTCTTTGCTACAGTGGGAGGGGTTTTGTTTCTAGTCTCTGGTCAGTTGCTTAAAAATCTTTTAATTAAATTGTGATAAAGTTGTAATTTGTGAACATTTTTTCTCTGGTGAGAAATTATGGTACTTATGTGTTGGGGTTTTTATTTCCTTCTTTTCTTCTAGGGTTTCAAGATAGATTTAAATTGCAAACAGTTGACTGTCGATTTTGTGAACCAATCAGTGCTACAAATCAGCAGCCAGGATGTTGAAAGTAAACGCAGCGACAAAACTGATTTTGCAGAACAGCTCGGAGCAATGAACAGACGTTGGCAGATACTTCAAGGCCTGATAACAGAAAAGGTAAAGAAACAAATCTAGCTGCTTAGGAATGAACTTTCAAAATACATAGAAGTATAAGATCAGAATAGTTGAAAGCCTCTACAGGTTATCTGATTCAATCTCCTGCTCATATAGAACTAACTTTAGAGTTAGGTCTGATTGCGCAGGAAGTTGGTTATCTGATGTTGAAGGATCTTGAAGGAGCGATTCCACAACTTCTCTGGGCAGCTCATTCATGCTTATCCATCATTCTGGGGGACAAGTTTTTGTTTTGTTCCCCATCAGAATTTCCCCTGTTGCAACTTGTGACTGTTATCTCTTCTCCTTTCACTGCATATGCTCAAGAGTAGTCTGCCTCCATCTTCCCCCTGCCTCCCAGTGGGAGTGGATGGCACAGCGAGATGATTCCTTTGCCCTCTTTTTCTCAGGCTGAATGAAGCCATCCTCTCCTTGTATGTCTTGTGTTCCAGCCCCCTAAGAACCTGAGTGGCCACACACCACTTCTGTCAATCTCTCCCTGCACTGGAGGCCCCAAAATGGGTTGTAAATGTTACGAAGAAGGAAAGAGCCACTGATCTTGACCTACTAAGTGTGCTCCTAGTAATCTAACACAGGATACAGTTGGCCTTCATCAACAAACACAAATGCCCACAGCTGATTTATTATGTTCAAGATCTTGCTCATCATAGCCCCTAGGTCCTTTTCTTCTATTCAGCCTGCTGCCAGCCTATGTTGTTGCATGACACCATTTTGTCCCAGGTGCAAGACTTTACATTTGTCTTTGCTGAATTTCATGAGATTTGGTGGGCCTGTTCCTCCATCATGCTGAGGTTCCTCTCAATGGCAGCCCTACTGTCCAGCATATCAACTACTTCTCCCAAGGCGTAACCATCTGTGAATCTGCTGAAAGCACAATCTATCACATCATTGAGTTTATCGATGAAGGTACCAAATAGTATAAACCACGGGACTGAGCCTGAAGATGCATCTTGTAAATGACTGCCAGGTAGATGTTGAAATGTTTACCATGAACCGTTAAGCCTGATAACTCTGGTCATGTCATTCATTTTTAGACCTCCTGTCTAGCCCATGTCTCCTCAGTTTTTCTACCCTATGAGATACCATATCAAAAGTCTTGCAAAAGCCAAGGTAAAAAGTGTCTACTACTCTTCACTTGTCCGCAGTGTCAGTCATATCGTCATAGTACAGACAAGCAGTTGGGTTAGGCACAATTTATCCATGGTAAGACCATGCTTGTGCCTTCTTCTCCTTCTTTGTGCATGTGGAAATGAAATATGGCAAGATTTGAAGGATGTCCTTTTCCAGCCACCAGCCACTTTCTGCAACTATAATGATCTTTCAAAAGTGATAGACAGCACTATTGAAAAACCATTGACCACCTTGGATACCTCCTGCCTGATTTTGTGGACTGTATATCCAAATTCCTTAGGTATCCCCTAATTCATTGCTCCTCTGCCACAGCTGGTACCTCTGTATGCTGAACTTTGTTGATTGACATGAAGACCTGTAAAGCATGAGAGGAGACCTTGTCAGTAAGATCAGAGCAAAGAAGACACTGTATCTCAGGCTATTCTGTGGTTTCCTCTTAGTTGTTGATGTACTTGTGAAGAGGAGCAGGAAGGGCTTCTTTCCTCACTAGCTAGTTCCAGAAAACATTTTCTTTTTCCTAACAGTAGCCCTATATGGCCAGGCCATGATTCTTGGCCCATTGTTTGTGATCTACTTTCTGCAGTCTTGTCGTTTTTGTGACTTTAGAAAATTGTTCTTGAAGAGCAACAAGCTTCCTGGGTTCCTTTGGAATTTAGTACAACTTACCATGTGATCTGTTTACCCAAACAAACCAAAGTCTGATATTCTAAGGATCTTTAGTCTGCTACTTGCTTTCCTTACTTCATTCACAACTGTCTCATCATTACTGTGGCCGAGGTTGCTGTTGACCATCCCATATTCATTGAGTTCTAAATAAGACTACATCTAATTATGATGGCTCATTACCAACTATGGAATTTGTCTTAAGTAATGTGATAGCTTTATATGGCAATGCCGCTGTTTTCAAATTCTGGTGTTGTTTTCTTTCATTGTTTTTTTTTTAAGACTAGAAGTGCTATCTCATTTGCCATTGAATAACACCCAAGACAATCTAAGTAACTTAAAAGTATTCAGTTGAAAAAGGAGGTAATATAAATCTTCATCTGCTTTAGCTCAGTTATAAGCAAATGTATGTTTGAATGCTTAATTTTCTTTGGGAAATTCTGAAGTCTTTGATCTTCGAAAAGAATTCCACTTCATAAAATTGTTCAGCTAAAGTGTTAGCTTCTTTCAGTGTGTCATAACATTTTAATATGTTGTCTCTATATTATTATTTCTGGATATAGTAGGCATTTTATTATTAGCTCTATTACAAATAGAAGATATATTTAAATATGAACGCGTATACTGTTTTTAAATTCTGAAAGCATTGTCAAGCATAATCAAAGTACTGTCAAGAAGGCACTCGTTAGCATTGGTCTTCACTGATTTATTTAGTTGACCCAACAATAAAGATAATTGTATGGTAAAGTATAAATTCATTTTTCTTTGCAGATCCAGCTGTTGGAAAGCCTGCAGGAATCCTGGACAGAATATGAAAATAACGTGCAATGCCTAAAAACTTGGTTTGAAACCCAGGAGAAGAAGCTAAAACAGCAACAAAAAATTGGAGATCAGGCTTCAGTACAGAATTCTTTGAAAGACTGTCAGGTAATGTCCCCTTGTAAATAACAATATTCTCTTTCCAAGATTTCGAAACAAAACTTGATAAATCCGTATGAAATATTCATATAGTGAAGTCAGTGAATGAACTCCTCTTTCTTTCAGCAAGGGAGAGATTTCATTCCTAAAGTACAAGCAATAAAAAAGGAGGAAGGAACAATAATGTCCCAAAGATGTTCAAAACCCACAAAAGTCATTAAGTCATTACTCTTTTTGCATTGGACGTTTCAAAGCATGTCATGTATAATGAACTAGAAGATTGTCAAAGGAATATGTTGCCATTTCTGTTTAGGCAATGTTATGGAACTTAATGTCATGAACATGATGCTTCAGTGTCCTTGAAACTTGTTTTTTCTTCTTTATCACTACCCTTCCTCCACCCCCTATTTTCCATTCTTTTTCCACCTAATATGTTCCACCTGACTATTCAAAGAAAAATGCTAGAATCCAAGTAGACTTTAAGCTTTTATTCAGAATGTGTTGGAAATGTTTTTTTTTTCATTCTCAAATATTCAACTCTCCAGAAAAGGAAAGAAACATAAATACAATGGACAAAGATGGGATAGGGCAAAGTGCAGCAATATGTAATGCACATCAGTTCAAAACCACCTCAGTTTTTCACACAAAATTCACACAAGGACTACGGAGCAGTGAACAGAGTATCACAGTTGTTTCTGAACATCTTACTTAGAATAGCATATATTTAAATAGTAAGAAACTACTGGAGCTGTCAGGCAAGAATTAAAGCTTATAGGTGTATAGGCAAAACAAACACTTTTGAATTTTTAGGCAAGGCCTCTACATAGTATCAGATATCACCTAATTTTTGTTCAGAAGTATTTTGTTCTACCAGATATCAAATAATAAATTTTACACCATAACAAATGTGTCACTATAACAACCATAAGCCTGAAATCTTGGTGTTTTCATCCCCTTAGAGAAAGTAGGAAGCATGTTTATCTTGGTATGGCTGTCTTCCTGCATACATTTAACTAATGGGACAAATGTAATCTAGCATTTAGCTCTCCATAAACTTACTCAAATTAAATGCATAACAAAATTTACTCTGTATTCACTAGTATATTAAACACATCTTTGTTTCTGTAAAGGCAATTAAGTGGTTAGGCCAGGTATGTTGGAGGTCAGGGTTTATTCCAAAATTCTTGACCTAAGTTTTCGAACTGTTTGGAGTGCTTGGTTTCAGTTCAGGTATCTTTATGGTTTCAGTACAATAAGCCCATACAACTGATGCAAGTGTAATTTAGCACAGTCTGACATAATCAACAGTCTGTTCCTGGCTGAGGCTCAAAGCTGAATCTGATTTATCACCTTTTATATGCCTTTTTGCCAGGGAAGTTAGCAAATACACTCGGAGAGTTAGTTATGAATGGCAAGACTTTGATCAGCAGACAGACAAATTGTTTAAGAAAGAACTGTGTCAGACACTCCCAAATATCCGGTTCAGCTAGTACAAAACTTAGAGTTTATTTATTAACCAATGTTAGCTACAGCTTAGTGCTCTAATAAGTGAAGTCAACCATTTTCCCCCCATCCCAGATTAGAAAAAATAATACATCTTTCATTCAGTTGTGAGTTTAAAATGATGAATAAGAAAGTCCTTTTCAAAGAGAACCAGAAATATTTTCTGTTCTTGGTGTTTGAAACTTTGGCCTGTTTTACATTCTGAATTTTGGAGCAAGCTTGTACAAACTTAAATGCCTTTTATCAGTGTAAAAATTCACTTCTTGGGAAGTCAAATTTATTATGTGCAACTTAGAAGTGTTTGTGCTGTTGTCAGCTGGTTGAAAAAAGATAATGTTACTATGGCTGTAGTCTGGAACAAGGTCATGGCTAGATGTTTGAAAAAATGTGAAATAATAAAATAGAAGGCTAAGTGTAAACAAGGCAGCAAAAGTTCTCTCACATAATCACAGAATTGCAGAATCAACTAGGTTGGAAAAGACCACTGGATTTGGTCCATAGGTATATAGACAAATGTGTACTGTATGTGTCCAAGGATAAATTTTGTAATAGCAAATGTTTGCAGGATTGGGCAGAATTTTCCTTCAAATACTCTCCAAACTATCTCAAATGTAAAGTCTGTTATGGCAATGAGTCACTTGTTTTTTGGAATCAGGGAGAGAAATTTATTTGAGTTTGCCCGGAGTTTTGTTTTATTCTTTTCTTTCCCCAGTGATCTATCTCTCTCAGTAAGGAGAGGCTTGCAGAAAATTACAATATAACCTGAGATCACGTGACATACTAGTTAATGTAGGGATAACACAAGATTGCTATCACCTCACAGTCTGCTTTCTATATCATACTGACAGGTAAAACACAAATTTATGCTGGCCTGAAACCTACAAGCCATAATTCCCCACTCTGCTCAGACTCAGTGTTTGCGCTACCTGGAGCTGCAGAACTTCCATATGAGTCTGAGCACTGCAGAATTTTCCTGAATCTCCCTGCATCATGCTGTGAATTATATAGGTTTTCCTGGATAGGGATTAGCTTATGGGAACATGCTATATGACTCACAGTTGCTTACTGAGTCTTCTTGTGCTTCATTTTCTGGCTTTGTTCTCATGCTATTAAGGCAATGAGCAAAAGGCTTTCAAAGCTCATGGCTTCCAGTGGCAAGCACCCTTGAGGAAGAAAATTCCTAAAGTCTGTTGCTCATTGTCACTGGCTGGAGTCCAATGAAACTTGTCATCTAGAAAAGGGAAAGGCTTACTGTCCGCAGGCAAGGGGCTTTGCTAGGACCTGGCAAAGGAATAAAGACTTCATGTGAGAAATCATGGCAAATTGACATTTTTCCTAGGAAGTAATTTTGTCCTTTTCCTTGCGTGACAAAATTATTTTTTTTTCCAGAGGCTTGAGCAAGTTTTGGACTAAGTAAAAAGCCCTCTCAGTGTTCTAGGACAAATTAAGACACAATATATTCCCCTCTGCCAAATAGATTCATGGAGAGGCCAAAGTCTGTTCTTTGGAAACCCGTGGTAGTGAGCTGGCTGTGTACTCTCCTTGCCACCCCAAAGATATTGAACTTCACAATTTCATGATCACTGTGTAGCCCAGACTGCCCTTGAACTTCATATTCCCCACCAGCCCCTACTTGTTGGTGAGAACAAGGTCCAACATAGCACCTGTTCTCTTTGGCTCCTCTACCACTTGGAGTAGAAAGTTGTCATCAGTGCTTTCCAGGAACATTCTGGATTGCTTATGTCCTGCTATGTTGTTTCTCCAACAAATATGAGAGTGGTTGAAGTCCCCCAGGAGGACAAGGGCTTGTGGGTGTGTGGGGCTGCTGCTCTCTGTTAAAAGAGGTTCTCATCTGCTTGATCTTCCTGGTTAGGTGGCTGTAGCAGAGCGCCACTGTAATATCACTTGTCCCTGCCCTTCCTTTAATCCTGACCCATAAGTTCTTCCTCAGCTCCTCATCCATCCCTGGGCAGAGCTCCATGCACTTCAGCTGGTCATTGACATAAGAAGGAAACACCTGCTCCTTGCCTACCCTGTCTGTCCTTCCTAAACTGACTGTATTCTTCCCTTCCAACGCTGTGGTCGTAGGGGCCATCCCATCATCTCTCAATGACAATAGCCCTGCAGGCATGCGTACATCTCTAATTCCTCTTGTGTATTCCCTATCCTATGTGTGTTTGCCTACAGGTAATTAAGTTTGGCCCTGCTGTCTTATTTTTAATGAGCTTTGTACTCTTACATGAAAGCAGAAGATTATACAAAATTTTTATGTAGAGGACATGCTTCTGTTTAAATTAACAGCATACTACTAGGCTTTAAAGGGAACATAAAATATTCAGTGGAATTGCTGAGGAGTTATGAATCCCTTGAGAATAAAAAGCCAAAATATACAAGCATGACTTCTATGTTTTAAACTATGGTGTTATTTAGCCAGTTAAACAAGCAAAAATACTCAGGTATCTCCTTTTTTTTTCCCCCCAGGAATTAGAAGAATCAATAAGAACAAAGGAAAAAGAATTAGAAAATATAGAACTGAGTGGTCTTTCTTTGGTACAGAACAAGAAAGAGGAAGTCTCTTCTGCTGTTATGAATACATTGCAAGAAATTAAGCATTCCTGGGCCAATTTGGACCACATGGTAAAAGAATCATTAAAGGGCAAATTATAGCTCCAGGACTAAGACATGGAGGAGACTGAGAATTAGCAGTTGCAGCTGGTGGATTTCTTATGTATTGTAGGGGAGGAGATTATGAATTGTGTCTTTCTTCCCATCTATCAATCCCCAAGTTTGTGTGTTCACTCTGCATGAGATGACTATAGTATTTCCTATTTAAAGGATGCTTTTAATTCTTGTAATTGAAGCTTTATAGTTGCTTCCTGATATTTAGTGTAAAGGTACCAAATTGTCTGTAAGAAACTACCTTTTAAAGTCCACAGGTCTCACAGAACAAAGAAGAGATCAGCATTAATTGTCAACATCCAAAGTTTGATCAACATCAGACTGCCTCCTCTGTTAGCACTAGCCTTTCTGCTGACTTCCATGGCTAATTTGTCTGTCTTAGGGACATGTGTTTCCTAGTCTTGAGTATTTTTTTCTTGATCCTGCTTTGGACCAAAGCTAAAATGAATTTTCATATCTTCTCAGTCCCTGCCGTCCAACCTTCATAAACTCAATAGAACTTTATGCTGTACTCAGTGTAAGTCCAGCTGATGGTTGTGCAGTCTTTGTTCACAATAGATTTAAGAGTAGGCATGTGGGACAAGAAACATGTGAGATCAAAAGGAAGAAAATAACTTTAACAACCCCCAAATATCTTGAATGCTTTTAATTTATGTTTGGTTTTATTTGTACCTCCTCCTAGGTTAGTCAACTGAAGATATTGTTGCAATCTGTTCTTGAGCAGTGGAGCATTTACAAAGTGGCTTATGAAGAACTGAACAGTTACCTGACAGAAGCCAGATATTCTTTGTCACGTTTTTATCTTCTTACTGGTTCTTTGGAAGCTGTGAAAGTACAGGTTGATAACCTTCAGGTGAGAAGAATAATTTTGTCTGAAATTGCATGGATCCAGATAACTGTTCATTTTGGTTCATAGGAAATGGAAGTATAGACATACTGGCACATTAAAATCACATGACATTAAGAGAACATGTTACAGAACAGCATTTTTCATTTTGCAGAAAAATAAAAGTGGGATAGTTGTTTTCTTTTTAGATTTTTGATGCTGTTCTTTATAATTTTGAGCCATACTGTCAAATTATTAGAAGTTTTTAAATTATGCTATTGGCCACTAAAACTAAAGTTTCTCATGCTGTTTCATCAAGCTTCTTAGCTACAGGAGCATGTTGAGACCACCTTTTTAACCCGCCCTCCAACATTGCAGTAAATTGATGATCAAGAAAAATAACATTCCAAAAGCTGAGATATTCACATGTTCAAGTAATTTACCACTGTAAGAAAGGCATAAAATACAAGGAGACTTCTATTATAAAATTATAAATGAATAATAATGGCACTAAATTAATTAAATAAAAATACTCAAACTATTGGTCTATTACATAGAAAAACTTTTTATTTCAAAGAAATTTGTCATCTTTGAAACAGAAAAACGATTCTAGATGCCTAAAATAGAAGTTCTATTGTTCTCATAGTATTCTGCTCTTCTGTTAGCATTTACCATCAACTTTACATTATCATTTAGATATTTGTTTGATTTGTTCAGACATATATGAATTCTCTAAGCATGAATAGTACTTTTCAAATCAAGATTTAGAGAGAATCCAATAGTGGACTTTACATAGGTTTTAACTTTTTACATGTCAGAGAGGAGTCAGTAAAACAACAGGAACATAATTTTTTTTTTTTATAATTAAGCATTTGACTAAACTCGAGCTGAAATCTGCTGAGCTGTTCAAACTGTAATAATATGCATAAAAATATTTAATGTTAAAAAAGAGAGCATTTTCACAGAATCTCGGAATGGATAATATTGGAAGGGACCACAGTAGGTCATCTGTCCAACCTCCCTGCTCAGGCAGGGTCATCCTAAAGCACAGGGCACAGGATTGTGTCCAGACACTTCTTGAATGTCTCCAGTGAGGGAGAATCCACAACCTCTCAGGGCAACCTGTTCCAGTGTAAGGTCACATGCACAGTAGAAAAGTTCTTTCTCGTAGTCAGGTGGAACTTCCCGTGCATCAGTTTCTGCTCATTTCCTCATGTCCTTTTTCCTGGCACCACCAAGAAGACCCTGGCTTCACCTGTTGGTATCCTCTTTAGATACTCTTACACATTGATGAGGTCTCCTCTCAGTCGTCTCTTCCCGAGGATGAACAGGCCCAGCTCTCTCAGCCTTTGCTCATAAGAGAGGTGCTCCAGTCCCACAATCATCCGTGTTGCCCTCTGCTGGACAAGACACACTTGCCTGATAGATACATTTCAGAATGATAACTGCAAGACCAAGAACCTTATTTTCAGAATGTTGTTATTTTTTCATCTTGTTCTAAACATGAAAATGTTATTTAATTTATTTGCTTGCATCTGTTTTTATTTCTGAATCAGTCCATGGACTTACTCATTCTATACAAAAGTATTTGTTTAGAATAATTTCTTTTACATGATCTTTACATTTTGCAATAGTTCAGGTTTAAAACTGACTTTTTGCAGCACTTGATGTAAAATCAATCCAACTACAATCTTCATATTAAACAACCTTCTATTTATATGAAACATGAAATCAAGTTTTGCATTCATAATCTATATGATACAATTGATATATACTATTCTGAAATGTTTCTACATAATGAAATTTTAATGCCTCATGGTTTTGCTTTGTTATTATTCTGCTTTAGAGCCTTCAAGATGAATTGGAAAAACAAGAAAACAGCTTACAGAAGTTTGGTTCTGTGACTAATGAATTGTTGAAAGAATGTCACCCCCCAGTGACTGAAACACTTACCAACACTTTGAAAGAAGTGAACATGAGGTAGAAAACATCTGTGTGTAAAACTGTAATTTCAGTAGGAAATCTGTATTTATCCATTAACCCAGTTTTCCATAATTTATATTTTTGTTATATTTTATTCTTTTATATTTTGAAGGGCTTGAGGTGCTTGTTGGAACAGGCCAGATTATTCCTTTTGGCAAGGACTGGAGTAGAACTCTTATTTACTGCCCATAGTAAATGAAACATTATCTTCTTTAGCAAAGCATGTGGAATAAATGTCAGTAGTTTTGCTCTATGCATGACTGCCAACGAAGATTTATAAATACCATGCTGGAAAATAATACTGCACTTAAAATTGGAAAATTGTGTCTGAAAATTTTGTTTGCAATGCATGGATCAGGCTCCCCAGATTTTGGGTTGCTATTTGTAGTTGTAGGAAGGGCATGATAAGCAAGAAAGTCTAAGCCCCTCACCAGTACTTCAGCAAACAGCTTCCTAACCTTGAATTCAGGCAAAAATCAGTGTAAGGGTTTACTCAGAGAAGGTGCAGAAAGGGAGGATCCAAAAGAAAAAACTAATTTGGTGGAAAGTTTGGATTTTTTTGAAAACAGAATCATGCTAAAATTATTTTAGTCTGTGTTCCATCCTGTTCTAGAATCTGGAATTAGAGAAGAATTATTCACTCTTATTTCAAAAAAAGATACTCTAGGAATTAACAGTTTCAGTGATGGCTGACAAAAGTTTTACTTCAAAAACTTTTCTTTGAATCATATAATAATAACTGAAAAATATTGTGTGTTTCATTAGTAAGGAAACAATGAGGCAGTTGGATAAATACCAGCACATTTGAGAAAGAATGTGTTTCTGGTTGTCATTAGAGCTAAAAATTCAAAGGAGGATTATTAGAGCAAGAATTCAAAGGGAGGTTAGTTATTTAATCAGATAACGGAAATATAAAGTGTTTTAATATGTCTGGGAGTATTTTACAAGCTAGTTACACAGAGCTTTATGACCTTAAATATTCTGTTGGGGTTTGGGAGGAAACTGCAGCAGAGGAAATGGTTCCTTGTTTACACCTGTTCTGGGCCTGTTAGGCCCTTGCAGAAATCGGGTACTGGCAGTGTGCGGTTAGTCACTGATGAACCAAAGTGTACTAAGTGGAAATAGGAGGAGGTTAACTTCAGAAAGTATGCTACTGCTCTGATCTCAAACATTAATAAACAGCATTCAAGGTGCAGCATAGGTCAGAACAGCCTGTCAATCCATATTTCTTGGATTTTTTTTTCACCAAATGTCTGGATCTTGATTATTACCAAACTTCTCCAAAGCCAAAAGACCATGGGAAACCACAGAGAGAAACAGGGACAGGGATAGACATTGTGCAGTCCTAGGCTTCAATCATCCATCCTGTCTCTTCACCAGATGGAACAACCTTCTGCAGGAGATTGCAGAGCGACTCCGTGCCAGCAGGGCCCTCCTTCAGCTGTGGCAGAGATACAAGGACTGTTACCAGCAGTGCTCTTCCACAGTCCATCAGCGAGAAGACCAGACCAGTGAACTCCTGAAGACTGCAACCAGCAAAGACATCACTGACGATGAAGTTACCACTTGGATTCAGGACTGCAATGTATGTTCATTTAAGCTTTGCATTTTTTCCCAGTTCTGGGCTAAAAAAATCTCAAGAGGCTCTCCATTGCTAAACTATACTTAGTGTTTTGGAAACTTGCATACGAACATATTTCATTTTATTGATGCATCTGAGGCACAGGAGAGACAGTTTTACATCTGCCACCAAAATCTCATGAGTTTCTCTAACTTTTGATCCCTTCATGAGTTATTGCAGTATTTCAGAAGCTTGTATCTGAAGTCTTCTCTCTGGAGAAGGTGGATAAATTATATAATTTGATTCAGTCTTAAGTCCTTGCTTAATGAAGGGATTCTTGTTTGGGAAGATATCTCTACCAAATCTTTTGCATTCCTTATAATAGACAGAAACACAAAATCTTTGACTATAATCCTACCAATCAAGACTTTCCACTTTTTCTGAATTACAAGAGTGTGGGGACATCTTTCTCCTTCTTTGTGGAAGGACACCAACCACCCTGAAACTCTGAAATTCTTCCTTTTTCAAGACTGTATCTCAAGACAGCAAAATAGTTCATCTCCTTTCTGTGCTTACATTTTGGTTCTTTTGAGCTTAAGTTAATGTTAAGTGTCATTGACAAAAAAAGTACTGTGTCAATGTAAATGAAACAATTGCAGTGAGAAAAATAAGCATGATAGTGTTTAAAAAATAAAGTGATCTTTCAGAGCACTTTCTGCCATGTTCAAGCACCATGGACTGGTAATTCAAATTGTTAAGTTCAAATAATTTCTTAATTTCTTTATGTTGCATTCTTTAGCCATTATGTTAGGCCATTTACAAAAGTTATTTTTTTCAGCCCCCTTGGTAAATCCTAACAGGAAAAAAAGGCATGTGTAGACCTGAATCAATTCACAGGGGGGTTGCCACTGCTTGGGACTGTCACATCAGTAGAGGTTTCAAAAGGTTTCTTTCAACAAGGCTCAAAGGTAGCTGAGCAGCGTCTTCTTTCTGGTCCTTTCTGTACAGGTACTTTAATGCATCTTTTTTATCATGTATGTCATACAGAGTGTAACTGAACATATTGACATTGAAATACGGTAGTAAATATGAGTTTTCCTTATAGTAGTGGAGTTCAGTCTTTTCATTCTTCCTTGAAATTAGGGGATGATGACATCAACAGTGTGTCAGGTTATCTATTCATATCTTTTTTCAATGTGTTCAACAGGATGTACTCATGGATTTGAAAACAGCACAGGAGTCACTGGTTGTTCTTCAGGAGCTGGGGGAGGAGCTAAAAAGCCAAGTGGAGGCTTCAGCAGCAGCAGCTATACAGTCTGATTATCTTTCTCTCAACCAGAATCTGTCAATCCTAGAACAGTCTCTCTACAAGCAACAGGCTGTACTTCAGGTATGCAGTGTTTACAGCCCCTGAATCTGATCATCCTGTGGAACCTGAAAACATATAAATTAGCTAGAACTGCCTGGTCACTGCCTGGGTGTTACCTGTTCAACAGCATTTCCTAGACTTCCCTGGAAGCCAAAGTTGAGAGTAGAAAATACTCAAGTCCAGCATAGAGACCTTGTAAGAATGTCTAAGTTCTGTGAAGAGAATAGCAAACCTCATGCAGGAAAACATCTGTCTGGAATGCCAAAGCCACCATGCTTTCTGCAGACAACAGTTGTGCTAACAGCTGGATTCACACCTACTTCTCCCCTGAAGACAACCTCTCTTCCCAGCTACTTCTTTAGCTGTAAAACAAAGGAGAGATTCTTAATGATTATGTAGAACTGATTTTTTCCGTTCCTATTTATCTCAGTGGCCAGACTGACACCTACCATTTGTGTCAAAGCCTGTTCAGTAGATGCTGCTAATTCCTTGTGTCACCAGGGACTAAAGAGTAAACAAGGACTGGAAGAATGTATTCCTTAGGAAACTATTTGGTTGAAAAAGCAGCAGAGGTAGCAGCTTCTGTTCGAGAGACAAGAGGATTGACCCATGAAATTCAGCATTGTTTGGAATGTGCTTATAACGTCACTGTAACTGTGAGGAGACAAAACATGAGAGATGTTTTTAATTTTAAATTGCAATAAGAGTGACTAGTTCTCTCTGCTGACAATAAATTAAGCAGAGGAATTAGTTTCATAAAAGACGGAAGAGGTTATTTATTTCAAGGTAAGGAGGTAATTATGCACTTTGTTGAAATGTTGCCTTTTTGCTATGATCAAAAATCCTCTGTTCTAACCACCCAATAATTCCACAGTCAGCAAGCAAAGCAGCAGTTAAAATTGCTCCTAGCCCATTCAGCTGTTCGCAAATCTAAAATGGGAATAGCTAGGACTGTAATGTCAATAGGGATGCTGTGCAGTTGAAGTTCTTAAACTGTGGATCCTTTTCTATTCAAGGCTGGAGTTCTGGACTATCAAACTTTTGCCAAGAACCTAGAAGTCCTTGAGAGTTGGATAAGAGAAGCAGAAGAAATACTGAAAGAACAGGATCCCAGTCACTCATCTGATCTCTCCGCAATACAGAATAGGATGGAGCAACTCAAGGTGATGAATAAACGCAGAAAGTGTTGGGTTTTTTTTCTATTGTCTGGTTATGTGTAGTACAGAGTATACACAGGTATCATACATGTATTCCATGTATAGCAAAGGACTATCACTCATGCAAAGCCTAAGACTGAGAACTTAGACATTTGATAGCAGTCAGGGAATGATTTTCCATGTTATTTTGCCTCTGAGTAAAGATGAAAAGATGGCCAAACTGTTCAGAATAAAATTAATATGAGATCAAAATGGGAATGGAAATGTTAGCAGTTCTTGGAGATTTCCTTCATCTTTTATTTCTTTCAACTTTTTCTGAATTTATGCCGTTCCCATCTCAACAGTATTTCATTCAGGGATGAAGTATTTTATTAATTTTGGGTGACTTTGATATACTGAAGAAACATTATTACTGTGTACTATGTGATCTCCATTTGAGGTCTTTCACTCTTTGTGGGACTTCTTTTTACCCTCTCTTCTTTCTGAGGCCATAACAGGAATTAGCTGATACTTGCCTCCTAGGCTGTTTTTATCATTTTAAGCTTCCACTATTTTTCTGTCATGGTTAACTATAGACAGAATTCCACTTTGGACATGCAAAAAAGCAGGGCATTTTCCTAATGTAGTGAATTGGATATTTCTATACTACGAAACAAAAAACTAAAAAAGTTGAATAGTTTCGATGGGAATTGCCCTGCTAAGCATTCAGGCTAAGAAAGAAGGAAAAGGCTCCCGTACTTTGACAGTATAAACATATGGCTTCAAACATTAGCCTACTTTTGCAGTTCTGAGATGTAAATCTCCAAGTCAGTAAGACATTTCCGTGTAGTTTAAGCATACTTCTCTGCACACATTTAAACATGAACATGCCTTCACCTGGTCTGGGATGAGAAGCTGAAAACTCGAAATGCAGTTGTTCCCTGGCACAGGGATTGCTTGCCACTTGGTGGCAACCAAGGCCATTCTAAGTTTAACTGAGTGCTAGTTCATAATTTTGAAGTCTATAATAATGTAATTCCTGAGCTTCCTAGCTATCACTCTTATTGTTGCAGAATCAGATGTTGAAGTTCAGCAGCATGGCCCCAGATCTGGACTGTCTTAATGAGCTGGGTTACAAGCTTCCTCTGAATGATAAAGAAATCAAAAGGATGCAGAACCTGAACAGACATTGGTCTCTGATTTCATCTCAGACTATGGAGAGATTCAGGTGGGGATTTATCTAAATTGTTCTATAGCTTTCTTAGGTTATAATAGTTAGAACCTTTTGCAGATACAGAAAATGTTTCATGTTTAATTAACCAAAGTTCATTTTCTTTGATGTACTTATAACTAAAGAGCTAAAACATTGAGCTGAGATGTTGGTTTTGCCACAAATCAACAGGCTTTGAAATGAGTAAGACTGTTACTTATCAAAGTGTTGACTAAATAAATTGAATGAGGCAGCTAAGTGGGAAAAGTGTTATCACCTGATTTGGAATTATGCAGGCCAAAGTTATTGCAAGACCATTAACACTGTGCGTGAGAGGAGGAGACCTTACCTGAATCCATCTTTCTTTCTTTCTTTCAGTAAGCTGCAGTCTTTCTTGCTGCAGCAGCAGACCTTCTTAGAGAAATGTGAGACTTGGATGGATTTATTAGTTCAGACTGAGCAGAAGTTGGCAGCAGAGATTTCAGGAAACTACCAAAGCCTTTTGGAGCAACAGAGGGCACACGAGGCAAGTCATCATGTGTATTTATACATAACTACAACACATACTATTTATGCATAAATAGCATTCACATTCTTTTGTTGAGTAATATAATAACATGCCTTGAATTGAATTACATTTGCATGCACCATCTGAGTATACCTTAACTTAAAAACAGAAACATGCAAATATGCCAATAATACCCAGTTTGAGGGAGGACTTGAGTATCTGTCTGCATTTGTGTAAAGCCTATCACTGTGTCTATAAGTGCTTGTCCCCTACTTTTAGCCCACTTCAGATTGGTTTGTACCAAGGAAATCATAGGTTTTATTGGTCCTCCTGTAAAAGCATAATAATTCTTATGCCATTTGGCTCTTTATCTTCAGTCATAAACTGGAGAAAATATCTATTTTTACAGCTTATTCTGATTTTCTTTGTTTGTTACTGAATTGTAAACACATATAGCATTTGAAGAGTGTCTTAATGGAAGACTTTTCTGTCAAATACTGGGTTAAATAACTCACCATGGCCCTCCATTTGGTAATATTTCCTTGGAGAACAAACTGATTTGGTCTTTGCTGCATGCTGGAGTCATTTGTCTGTAACAAATCAAGAACTAGCACAGCTTCTGTTGCAGGGAAAGACTGATTCAGAATTTTTACTAGAGGATGTCTTTATAATTCTTCAGGGAAGTCAAGTGATGCACATTTTTTCTCTACCCATATTGTAACTGCCAAGAGCCCTTGTAAAGATCAAGTAAAAGAAGTCAATTTTCATAGCAAAGCTCCCATGTGGCTACAGCAGTTTCAGTTCCCACAACTTTTTCAGCTGACCTACCCCAGGCCGGATTACAGGAAGAGTTATGTCCTTCCCCCTCTCTTGCTTTATATCTCACAGCATAGTGTTTGAATGAGTGTCTGATAGCAGAAAGTAATTCAGCACAATTATTTCTTGCTTTAGCATTTGACTGCCTTTGTTTTCACAAATGTCGTTTATTTAATTTCCTGCCAGCTTTACCTGGACAGTTTCTTTGTAAGTTTAAACACCTCAGGTCTCTGAGATTTGAGAATGTCCAGAAATCATTACTAAGTAGATAATTTCCTACTGTTGTTGTGTCTAGTAATATAATTTTTTGGAAGGAGGTAAGGCAATCTTCTTGCATTCAATTGTCTTGAGATCTTAGCTTAATTCTCACCTGAAACCTTGATCTGAGCAGTTAGCTCAGAGGAGTGTTACTCAAGCACTCTATTGAAGCCCTTTTTATTACAACTATAAAGTCATCTCTCAGAATGAATAGAATTAATATCTGATTTTATAAATACTGTAATTTATCCTAAAAAATGTTGACTCCTTTTTTTCCTCCTGATTTTTGGCACTCTATAATCTAAATATATTCAGTATACAATGTTCTTTGCAGTGCTTCCTTGATAGTCACAAAGAATTTTCCTTCCACTCCTTGTGGCTATAAGGATCCAATCTCAACTTCTTGAGATGCATTTCTGCATTGATATGCTTTGTATTTTTTGAAAAATAAAGATAAAATATTCTGTTCCACGTGAATTTCCAGAATGGATATTGAAACTCTTCCAGCTCTATTATCAGCTTTCCAGTGCTGACTCATACCTTTGCTGGTGTTTACTCAAAGGAAAAAACAACATTTAAAAATATCTTCCCATTGAAAGCAGCAGTGTGGACGTGATAGCTTTTTCAAATACCATGCGCTAACACTGGCATCTGTATCACTCCGTCAGGACGATCTTTTAATCATTCTTGTGCAATTCTCTAGTATGTGATGCACTGCTTGGGACTCCCGTGCACTGGGAATGCACCAAGACAGCATTTGGCAAAGTGCTAGCAGTGATGGAGAAGGAAGTTCCTTGCCAACTCAATGACTGATTTTTTCAGTGTGCTGGTGTTGTGCATTTCAACACCAGCCCTCCTTTTCTTCTCCTTTGAATTAGTATTTCAGTGATTCATGATGATCTGCATATGAGAATAAGTTTGCATGATGAGTGACCCCAGGTAATGGAGTATTCCTCTTATGTACAGAGAGAGTGCGTATGTGGAAAGCAAGTGGATGTTGACAGAAATGTCTCTAAATTTGTGTAGGGCTCGAATACCTCCACTCTAAGCAGACTTCCTTATGCTTGATAAGCTTTTATTTCACCTGTCCTCTTAAAAAAAAAAATTAAAAAATTCACTTTTGGAGGGTTTGGTTTTGCTGATTTTTTGGTTCGGGTTGGTTGGGTGGGGGGTGGTTTGTTGTTTTTATTTTTGTGGTGAGAGGTGTTTAACGAATTGTAACCAGCTCTATTAGGTTTAGTCTCAATCTGTAAACAATGCTGGTAGATGCCATTGCCTGCTGTGCTTCATCTGTGTCCCCTACCCTGACAGAAATAGTTATGACAGGAAGTAAAATTCCTGCCTTCTTTCTCAGCTTTCTGAAATTCTCAACGCCAAATTATTGTGGTTTTATTCATGAGATAATACAGCATTTAGTTTCCCTCTGATTCAGTCTTAGTCATTCGTAAGTTTCAAGGCATTCAAAGAATAGTATCAAATATTTCTGCAAGGAAATAAGACAAGATTATTTCTTTCTATGGGAAAATTTATTACCTGAGTAGCATTTTTCAGAATTAATTTAATGATTCAGAGAGGCAAAATTTCATTTTGAAAAGTTACTGCATCGTCTAGCAGTCCTGAATTTCATACAATGTACTTAAGGGATTTAATTATGCAGATGCTAATGGGTATTTTGCTGGCAGTGACAGATGCAGAGATTGGTACAGTCACAATTTGAGCTGGTGGGAAGCCATATAACAGGAGTGTAGTCTAGATTTGAGGAATACTGGCTCTTAGTTCAGGCAAGGGTGAACTTCTATCAACTGCAAATGCCATCACTTACTGCAGAAAAAAAATCTCAAGCTTCATACCAGTATAATTTTTCTTTGAATCTCTCTGTAAACCGTGTGAACATGGAGTGGGTTCAGTCCTGAGGTGATGCCTGTGTGTACCTTCATGAATATAAGAATATTCCTGAAGAACCTTATCTAGAGACAGGGTCTTTTACTAAAAAGAAAGATTTTTATAAAAATACATTTAAGTAGTATATAACCTTAAGTCGTGTTTGCTTAAGTAGTACTTAGGTAATTTTTTGCCTCAAGTAATATTTAAGTAATGAAGGAGTCTTAAAAGCATTGTGGAAGTTTAGTATGTCTAATGGGGAAAATTAGATAATAAATTGGAAGAAGAAAGTGGAAATTTGATTCCTAGCTCCTATACATGGCTGACCATTTCTCTTAAAGTTCTACTGGCAATGTACAACTGTATTAGAAGTTTGTATTACACTATCACACATGGTATGGGCATAAATGCAACCTAACAAGGCAACAGATTATAATATTCTTAAACACGTCAAAAAATAAATTTGCCCTTTTTGTCCATGTAGAAAAGAGCCTATGTGAATTTTGTTGTAAATTATGCTATCAGTCACACAATTCTACTCAGAAACATAAACCCAGGCTCCTGTTGATATAATTTAGATTTATAATAGTGGTGTTGAGGAACAAATAATTAATTACTAGAAGCAGGAAGTAACTCTAAAACTTAGATTTTTAAATGTGTTTTAATTTAAGTTTATAGCAAAGCTACCATTGAATTAATCTGAAATCAAATTAAATACATGGAAACTTGTTTTTACCAGTGCATAGAGACAGAAGTAAAAATGTAAAATCTTGTTTTAACATCCTTGTCTCCTGTACAACAGCTATTCCAGGCAGAGATGTTCAGCCGCCAGCAGATTTTGCATTCAATTATCTCTGATGGGCAGCACCTCCTAGAACAAGGACAGGTGGATGACAGGTAGACATTCCTGTGTTTTTGCTGCTGCTGGTAACAGACTATTGGGAAATTTCCAAACACAGAAAGTAGCAGACATCACTGTTCAGATCATGCTCTTCTAAAGTAGAAGTTAATCTTGCTGGGTTAAGATATTAATTAAACAGATCTTAAGACAGTCATCTTTAGGATGCTATGGAGTATGGGAATGCATTTGGGAGTACAACAACCTTGAGACTGCTTCTCGGACAAGATTTGTCTTGAATTATCAAGCATATTACATATATGTCTATTTTAATGTATTTTCAAAAAGTCACTTTCACCAAACGAGCCTGCAGTGACAGATCTAGTGAATTACACTTGATTTATGCCAGCTGGGGATTTGCCTCTACCAGGAGAATTCCCTTCTGCCATTTAAGAACACCTGCAGTTTTAATATAATGGGTTAGGAATTCATTGCTGCCTGGAATTTTGTTTTGAATGCTTGTGATCAAATGAATGAAAATCACTGTAACACCATTGTGCTTACACTTGTGCATATGAATTGACTTTGTTACGGGTATCATGGTCAAGTATAAGGGTAAGATGAACTGTTTATCAAAATTTCAGATTTTTTTAATGCTGTGTGTATGTTATGCCTGCTTTGAACTCAGTAGTAAATCTGGGGGAGAATTGTGAATGCTCCATGATTTGCTATGAGTTTGACTAATCCAAACTGGCAATACCTGTTAATTTTCTTTTTGTATTTCTGGGGAGAATATAGAAGAGTTTTGTGTGTTAAAGGTTTGGGGTTTTTAAGGTATTAATAATTGGATCCCTTTAATTCTCCCAGTACATGAAGTTTGACGTTCTTATCCTCAATCAGGTGTCATGAGGCTTCACTGTTTTTCTCTTAGTGTTTCATCATTGACAGTCAGACATCTTCCCTTTCCCTTCAGTTTATTTCATTAAACAAATAAATCTAAGTATGAAAGTTACTATGTATTTTTATTTATTGTTTATCTATTTATAATAGGGATGAATTTAACATGAAGCTGACTCTTCTAAGTAATCAATGGCAAGGAGTAATTCGCCGGGCACAGCAAAGGAGGGGGATCATTGACAGCCAGATCCACCAGTGGCAGCGCTATAGAGAGATGGCAGAGAAGTTGCGCAAGTGGCTGGTGGAGATGTCCTGTCAGCCGGTGACTGAGCTGGGCAATGTTCCTATCCCATTGCAGCAAGCAAGAGCACTACTGGATGAAGTGCAGGTATGTCCACTGTGTTTGAAGAAAAAGGTAAAAATCCCTGCCTTTTTTACAGTCTTGATCATTTAAAGCATTCTTTAAAATGTCTTAGATTCAGCCTATCTGCTTTGAAGAAAGCAACATTGGATGTTAGTTCTTCTGTGGAACTAGTATAGCATCAGAAGTGGTAGTGTGATGGAAGCAAAGTTGGAGTTCACAAAGAACATGTAACAGAGAACTTACTGGGCCCTTGCTCTCAAGCCTTGTTTGCTTCTGGTTTTGCTTTGTAGCTAGTGTCACACTGAAACTGCCTTAAAAATGTAGTGATGTCCTGTTTGAGGAGTGTATTGTAGCTAACAGGAAAGGATTCTTTGGGTGTCCATTTTCATGTGAGGTTAACAGTATCTATTTATCAGCTCAGTGTCTTCAAGTTTTTATCTGGAAGATGGATATAATAATAAAGTGTATAACCATAGTAGGCTCTAGAGGAACTCTCTCTTTAAGAGCAATTAATATACTGATTTTAGTGGGGAGAAAGAAGCCTTTAGTGTCCTTATCTCCTTGAAGAGATTTCTAAAGGTCTGCTGCAGTAAACGATTGTGAAAATGTTAGGATAAACCATTTGGGGCATAGCTCATGCTTAAGACAAGGTGTACAACCAATTAGTTTGGGCTTGAGAATGAATTACTGAATTGCTAATTGTAATTAAAAAGACAAAGCTGACAGAAAACTATTAATATTTTCAGCTTAAAGAAAAAGTTCTTCTAAGGCAGCAAGGGAGTTACATCCTCACTGTGGAAGCTGGGAAGCAACTGCTGCTCTCTGCTGACAGCGAAGCTGAGGCAGTCCTGCAGACAGAGCTTACTGAAATTCAGGAGTGCTGGAAGATAGCTAGCACCCGCCTGGACCAGCAAAAGAAACAGCTTGCTTTACTACTGAAAGTAAGTATGCAATTTCTTCTGTATTTCTTCAGCAAGTTCATGGTTTCTCGTTGTGAACCGTGTTGAAGAAAAGCATTCTCAAAGGACAAGGATAAATACAGGAACTGCATATATGCTACGAGCTAACAGTTTCCCTTCCCCATGTCTGAAACTAGTAGGAGTAATACTTCATATAAGTAGACTTATATGTAAGTTCATATATTTTAATTGATATTTCTAGAACACTGCCAATAAAGTATATTCCTGCCAGTCCTATTTTCAGCATAGACCAAATATTTATTTTATTTTGCACGATCTTGTTTAATTTTTATACATATTTGTATTGGGTTTGAGTGGCATAGTTTTTCTAGCGGGAAACTACAGGAATGACTTCTGTGAGAGGCTACCAGAAGCTTCCCCCATGTCTAATGGAGCTAGTGCCAGCCAGCTTCATGATGACCCCACCACTGGTCAAGGCTGAGCCCAAGAGTGATGGTGTAACGCCTCTGGGATAACGTATTTAAGAAAGTGGAAAAAGAAGTTACTGAGCAGGAGTAATTGCAGCCTGAGAGACAATGTGACAGAAGCAACTTTGCAGACACCAAGGTCAGTAAAGAAGGAGGGGGAGGAGGTGCTCCAGGTGCCAGAGCAGAGATAACCCTGTAGCCCATAATGGAGACACAAAGGTCCAAGAGGAGCACGTATCCACCTGCAGCCCATAGAGGACCTACACCAGAGCAGGTGGATGCCAAAGGAGGCTGTGACCCCATGTGAAACCCACACTGGATCAGTTTTGCCTGCAGGACTTGTGACCTCGCACAGGACCTGCACTGGAACACCTTGTTCCTGAAGAGCTGCACCCCATAGAAGGGACCCATGCTGGAACAGTTTGTGAAGAACTGTAGTCCATGAGAAGAATTCATGGAGAAGTTTATGGAGGACTGTGTCCCATGGAAGGGACCCCACACTGGAGCAGAGCAGGAGTGTTACGAACATCACAGACTATTGTCCATTAGATCATATTATTTAGTCAGGAGAGAAGAAAGAAGTCACTGAAGAGAGGGTTTCTTTTCAAGACCTTTTGTTTGTAATTTATCATCCTGAAGATAGTCAGAAACTACTGGCATAGATTGAAAAAAAAAAAGGAAGGAGAGAATTACAACGGCAGTGGTATAAGGAGCACAGAAGACTAAGCTACAATATAATACAAGTTTTAGTGCAAGTTTCGTATGCTCTGGTATCACACAACTGGCATTCTTTGCAGGTTGACTGGCTTGTTAGAGATATTTATATAAAGCGTTAACAAGCAGGTGAGGTAAGTAAAACCATACTGTCACATGATGATTAGTATGATTTTATTGCATGTTAAAAGTTTTGGAAAGTATGCAAACACTAAACCTGGATGTGCCTGCTAAAATCCTGTTTTAGAGAAGATACTTCAATCTGCCCTGAATTTGCAGTTTCCCCAACAACCTTTTTTTTTCACCCCCAGATACTAATGCACATGAATGAACCTCTTGTCAAAGAATAGTCGTGTGTTTAATGCAGGCTTTCGAGAAAGAAACTGAAAAATAATTTTAGCAGGGAGAGGCTTTCCTGAAGGGATGGAGTTAGATCTGGGCAGCATTTTAATAGCAGATTTGTGTATTTCTACTAGCAGAGACCTACACACAAGAAATTTGACACAGTTCTACACATGACTCAAGCTCTAAGACTTTCAATATTATTTAGAGGCATGTTTTCATTAGGCAAATCAACTGACATAATCCAGATCAGAATTGAAATCTAATAAATACTCTGCTTTCAGGACTGGGAAAAATCTGAAAAGGGCATAGGAGACTCCCTGGAGAAGCTAAGATCATTCAAAAAAAAGCTTTCTCAGCCATTGCCTGATCACCATGATGAGTTGCATGCAGAGCAGATTCATTGCAAGGTAAATCACTTCTCTGTTGATTGTTGTCTCTGCCTTTGTAACCTCTTCCATTGTTAATTGGCTTCATAATACTGACTGTGCAAACAGTCAGCCATTGCCATGACAAGAAATTATCCATGTAATATATATGGACAGCATAATACCAGAGTGATCTCACCGTAATGCGAATTCCACAGGTTGGATATAGATCTGATCAAACTCATATCAGAACAGGGTCTGAAAACAACGGTGGAAGGGCTATATACCAGTGTGTTTTTATTACAGAAATTCTAACTACAATTTAAACTCATGGTATCTAAACTGTTGGTTTAGTGCTTTTTCTTTGAGGTGAGGTTACTGTGGAGTATTTTGAGCAACACTTTTAGGCCATATTATTTGTATTTTTGAAATGGATCACAAATTGAATATATATCTTAATACAGAGAAGTCCAAAGAAATACTTGGAATTCCCAAAGACCTTTGAGCTATAGAGAGTTGAATAGTTTCTTAGTTTGTGATTACTTGTTACAAAGCTAATGTATTGTTCTCTATTGGGCAGTTAGTGCCCCCATAACTAAAAGTATTGGTGCATTTGGAGTTGACGTTTTCTTGTTCTTTGAAATGGGACTGAAACAGCCTGTTTGTAATGGTGGGTCTGCTGAGATAGGACTTAAATCAGTGGGATGACACTACTTTGTCTTTCTATTTCCTTAACACATTCAAATTTTTATTTTTTAGCAAAACCAGTCCTTTTTCCTTGTGTTCTTCTTTTAAGGAGTTAGAGAATGCTGTTGAAGGCTGGACAGATGACCTTGCACACCTCTCTCTGCTGAAGGAGACCCTGTCTATCTATATAAGTGCAGATGATATCGCAATCCTCAGTGAGCGTATAGAGCTTCTGCACAGGCAGTGGGAGGAGCTGTGCCACCAGGCAAGTACAATACTGGGCACTGATGTGAATAGTATGCAGGCTGCAAGAGTGTTGCGAGAAAAATTGAACACAAGTAGCAGCTTTTAGAAAAGATGCATATAGGCACACAAATTCAAGAGTGAATTCTTTCTGAATCAGGGAGAGCATTCATTGAAGTGTTCCTTTAGTTGCTGCTACTGTTTCTGGATCTCTTGAACTTTATAATGGAAGTGAGGTCATATTTAGGCAAACTGGAAAAATCAACAGAAAGGTCACACTGTGAGCTGTGGAACTTGACATGGCTGTCTGGGAAAAACACAGAAGTAATACGATTATACTTTGCTTTAATGGAAGACCTGTACTCAGAAAGGATGTCCCCTCAACACTGCTCTTCAGACATTGTCTTCAGACGTTGGTGTCTGCGTTTCTCTTAGCCTGAGGCTGACTTGCTTGCCTGCAAAATGAGCTGAGGAGTATTGTTTTATTTTTTCAGATACATCATGCTATTAATGTGCTTCTGGCTTCTGTTTTGCACTCCAGGTAGTGGAGCCTACCTCACTCATGTTTTGAGATTATCCTAATGTTATTTCTGTGGTTTTCAGTCAGTAGAGATTGCACTCAAAGTTAGTGAGGCTAACTTTGAAAGAGTTGCTTCATGTAAAATACCTGTGAAGGCTTCAAAACCACCCCCAAAGAAGGAAAAAATACTTCATAGTTAACAGCACAGAAGTTGTTATGAGTTAGCTGCATTTGAATGAGCCAAGGTAGACATATCTAAGTTGTGATGTAGTCACTGCATATATGTTTATGGTAAAAGAAGGAACCAAGTAAAGTTTTATCTTAGTTTTGTGCATGCTGAGTATTTCAGGATGTAACCTAGTGCACATTTTGTTTAACTGCTGCTTATTTCCGGAAAGCTGTCATCAAGTTCAGAACCACAAAAAGGAAATGGATCATTGTGTGTATGCCCCCGTTAAGCCTAATGCAGTAGTTAAAGAATACACCACTTTTGCTTATGAGAGAGCAGATGCAGTTTTCATCTTTTCAGTTGCACTTCAGATAGAAAGTCAGAAACAACCTAGATTACAGTGGGGAAGAAGTAAGTAGTTATACCAATGTCTTAAACTGGAGAGATGACTGCTGCTTACACTGTACTGCTATTATGATCTCCGCGTTCATCTTTGTCTGTTATTATTTGTAGTCTGAGATGGTACTACAGCTGTAGCAATGTCTTAAACACAGCAAGGTTGTCTTTCCTTCTGTATCAACTACAGCATTAACCTGTTTGATAGTTTATGCCTATTCTTTCCTGTGAGGTCACACCTCAGTCCTTTCGAATCTCTCAAGGTGTCATGCTCATCCATGAAAAATAGTCATCTATGAAATGAGTGTACTGAGATTCAAGTAGAAAATTGCTTATTCAAAAAAAAAAGTGTATCTTTGATTTAGCTTTGTACTCGTGCCCATGCACAGATTGCACAGAGTTTGGAGGTTGGCATATGCTATGGGTGTATCTGGGGTTTTTTTGCTTTGGTGAGGTATTTCTGACTTCTTTTTCATCTAATCTCTTAATCTCTTAGACTAAAAAGAAACTATTAGCATATTTTATAAAATTTTGTGAGGAGAAATTATGAGAAAATTTATTTTTTTTCCTCTAATAAAACCATTGGGTTAGAGACATTGAAAATATTGACAGGCTACTGAGTTTAATGCTTGGGTGCCTCTCTCTGTGCATAGGATGTAACTAACAGGAAATCTGACATCAACACTTAACCCAGATCTTAGAGTTGCACAAAGATTTTGCAATACAGCTCCAGTTTGTTTTAACAGCAAGTAGGTGGCTGAAACACTTTCGCAGGGCTAGAGGAGTTCATATTGAGGTACAAAGTGTTTTAAGCATGTCTTAAATGCATTGCTATTTTGTTTTTATTTACTCTTTGCAAATGATTTAAGGTCTCCTTACGTCGGCAACAAGTTACTGAGAGACTGAATGAGTGGGCTGTTTTCAGTGAGAAAAACAAGGAGCTCTGTGAATGGCTGACACAAATGGAAAGTAAAGTGTCTCAAAATGGTGACATCCTCATAGAAGAAATGATTGAGAAACTTAAAAAGGTATGGTGTACACTTTTATAGTGTTCTTTATCTGCTTACTTGTTTTGTGTTGCAAGGAGAATGCTGAATTAGCTGAAATGGAGGGTTTACCTTACCGTGATGTGTTGCAGTGGTTTTGCTCTTCTCTGGCTATGCAGCATTTTCCTGTCTTTCTTGATAGGACCTTCTAGAATCACGGAAAATCAAGTAAATGCAAAGTCAGAGGTATCGGAATGCTTTGCTAGGTGTGCAGTCAGAATTGCCTGTAATGAGTTTAACCATAGTAGGTATATTTATAGAAGAAACTGTGTTTTGTTTTGGGCTGGGTGGTTTTTTTTGTTCTTCTGATAGTTGTTTGTGTTTATACATCTAATATATAACAGGTTGTCTCTCCACTGTACAAATCAACAAAAAACCCCAGCATTCACTTGTGTTTTTTTAATTTAGTAGTGTAAAGTAGAGTATATTCAGAATAAGTACCCTATTTCTGATTGCTCTTTACTGTCCAGGATTATCAAGAGGAAATTGCTGTAGCCCAGAAGAACAAAATCCAACTTCAGCAAATGGGAGAGAGACTTGCTAAAGCCAGTCATGAGAGTAAGGCATCAGAGATTGAGTACAAACTTGGCAAGATCAATGACAGGTGGCAGCATCTTCTAGATCTTATTGCAGCCAGGTAAAACCACTGGTTTTTTTCTAAGTGTCAGGCGGGACAGATTGATATGCTGGATGTGATGCACTTAAAATCTTCATCTGCCTTTTCACCATTAACTGTGAAATAAATTTATTCTTAACCATCAACACATTTCTGTGGACTTCACCTTCCTGTTTTACTTTTTGGTACATGAGATCACTTCCTCAAGAAGAGTCAATGAAAAACTTTATGTGCTAGAATTATATGGTAGTGGTAGTAGATTGACAGTTAGACTTGATGATCTAAGGGTCTTTTCCAGTCTTAACAATACTGTGTTTCTATGATGCAGGATTAGTTGCAGTGAGATTTAGTGAGCCTTGCTCCAGTACCATCTTACTTTAGATGGTACTTAAAACTGGATGGAAATATAGTTTTTCCTAAAAAAATTCAAGATGGTGAATCTAAACAGTGCATTTGTGGATATGAATTTCAAGAAGAGCAGTTCCAAAATTAAGTCTTAACTTTTCTGCCTGTTTATTTGTTCACTGATGGAGAAGGATAACTGCAGGGAGATGTTTGCACACTGGACTTAAAGACTGTTTTTGTTCAAAGTTGAAACTATAGCAGCAATTTTCATAACTTAGAGAAATACAGGATTGTTGTTTGATGTTTGAAGAAACTGGTTTATTTGTTTCAACAGTTTCTGTTGAGCTGTGCTACAGCCTCCCTTCCATTACTGACAATTTTGTCACAATTTTACATTTCATGAATTGTATAAATACTTTATGTACGTCACATTTCTGCAGTGTAAGGACATATGCATTAGTAATGCTTTAGACCTATTAGCAGCCAAAGGGTTTGTTTAGTTTCAATGTCTTTTTTGTGTGGTCTTTGTTCATGTGGTTTTACTGCATTCTTGCTCTGCTATCTGTATGCATGGGAGCAGTAAAATTTATGTCAGCAGAAGCATTCTGATGGCTCCACCTCCTTTAATAGTAGTTCATTTTAAAATAATGAACACTTAATATTTCTTACATAATGATTAAGTCAGAAAGTGTTACATGACTGTCAAGGAGCCTGCTGGTTTCAGTGGATATGATACATCACCAGTTTTTGAACTTCAAAGTATATTTGATATATTTTTATGTTTCTCTTTTTAATACCTGCTCAGAGAAATGTTCAAATAGTACCATCAGGAAATTTCTAGTGAAAAGTGATTCAGAAACTGCAAAGCACATCTTTATAATACCTGTGTTGTATATTCAGTGTTAGAGATCAGTGGCCTCTGTAGGGACTGTAAGGACTCAGGATTCTGTATCATTCTTGATTGAGGAGATATAAACTGCAAAACTATACACTTAAACTTTCTCATTCTGTTATCATGAAATGTGCAGTCCTAATTCTAAAGTAATGTATGTAAAATATTTATTTACTTTTATTTCTGGATTATTTCAACTTACCCTTCTCAACTGGCATGCTCAACACTATTGTGTGGAATTAAATATATACCCTTTCCATTTCAATGCTTACTGAAGTGAAAAACACTCTGCAAAGGTGGCTGAAGTTGGTTAAAAATGGTTTGATGCTAGGTTTCGAAAATTCGAGTTCAACTGTAGCTTAAGCCAGAAGCCACTAAGGCCCAAAATGTTTACTAATATGTGTACAAAGTACTTGTATTAATCCCTGATTCCCACTGGACAGAAGGGTTTGCAGCCCTCAAGATGACTTTTAGAAGGTTCTAGAGGCTCTTTAGTATATGTTCTTATATACCAGCATGTGTTCCTATTACAATACTTTTGAGTTTGGAATGTATTATATATAGCATGGTTTTGACTGCATTCAGCTAGTAGATGAAGACTAGTTGTCCTGGTGCTCAGAATAAAATACATCCTTTCACATTCTAGATGCCTGAAAGCATAAATAAATTATTAGAACCTGCAGACTTTTCTGCTGCATTACAGTAATTCCTTGCTTGGAGCATTTTTCTTAGTGAATTGTTTACTACAGCTGTCAACTAAAAGTGTTCTGTGAAAGTGGTTTAGTCATATAGTATGGTAATGCATGTTTAGTCTGAATCTTTACCTTTTGATTTTATGCTGTGTGGTGAAACTCCTCCATTCACCTGTAAAAGCATCTTTCTTTTCTTTATCACGTTCTGTTTCCTTACGCCCTTTTTTTAATTGCCTCTCCATTCTGAAGTCTGTAACTACAGAAGTGAGAGCTGCAGAAAGGTAGTTGTTTCTCTGCATCAGAAACTTCTGTTTTCTGCACTTCTAGAACATTTTAATCCTTTCAGATGAATTTTTCTGATGTTAGGCAGGTGAAAAAAATGTCACAGTTATTTACAGCCAGGAAGCAGTGCTATTGCTGCAACTGCTCAGGCTTTACAGAGAAGGCTTTGTATGTGTTTTCATCCTTTCCCATACCACTCACAGTCCACATTCCTGGAGATCAAGTCTGGCACATGTTGATGAATGCAAGTTTTATTTAGAAACATGACCACTTGTCACTATCCAGTTCTCATGTTATCAAGCAACGGCTGCTAACATTTGTTTGGTGCTAAACATTTTCTGTACAGTACTCACCAGCAAAGAGAAGTGTGTCCCCTTTTCTCCTTCCCCCACCCAAAGAACAGTCTTTGCAGGCTTTGGGAGTGGAAGTTCTTCTTTTTTAATGCTGGAAAATTTCATGGTTGTGGCGGAGGACTTGCATGCTGTGAGGATGGCGGAGGACAGCAGTGTGGATTCAGATCTCCCAGACTGTAACTGTGATATCACAAGGCAGGCAGCTATTTTTGTTTGTTTTTGATTGATACTATTCTTTCTGAAGTCTTGGTTTACTGGGAAATATTGGTATGTAGAAATCAGTACTATAGCTACAAATTACTGGTTTTCTGCTCAGTTTAAAAACAGTTGACAGTGATAACAGCATACTTTGTTTTACAGCTCATACTTTTGGATCCCAGGATAATTTTTTTATACTAATGGAGGCTTAGAACTAGTAAAATCTCTTAGCTGTCTGAAAGAAACTGTGGACTCATTTTACAGTCTTTAAATACAAGAGCATGTACACACACGAGAAAAAGCAGACTTTGTCCGCTTACTGTTTGTGTCATCAAAGGGCATGGCTAGAAGCAAAAGGCAGAGAAGGAAAGAACTTGTAAAGAAAGCATTTTAGGCTTAACTTATCAAAGCCTGTCTGTTCTGTACAAATTAACTATTGTTTTGTAACTGCCTGTAGTACTTGAACTCAGCCTACATCATCTTGAATTTTTGATTCTGCTTCTCTTTTTCCCACTTCACATTTCTAGAAATTTTTCTGTTGTTTGGAACTCTAGAAATTCACTCTTTGAAAGAGGAAACTGTGATCAGAATAGTAAATGTAACTGACAGTACCGGTGTCCTGCTATGCAGTAGTGCTGTACGTTGGACAATAACTCTTCTTTAATCCTAAAAAGATTATTTTTAAACAGATTTTTTCAAAACTGATTTTCATATTGGAACATTTGTCACTATTTCAGTGTTTCTTAAACCTTTTTCTCCAGTTCCAGGTAGATAGTTTAAAACAAGAAAAAACCTCTTCTACTGTCTACTATTTACTGTAGAGGCTTAGCTAACATGCTGTTACTGACTTTTTTCATGTTGCTTTTAAAGTTTTATATTAGTAAGCAGCTGTCTAAATGACTAATGTAGTAGCTATGAGTTGCATATGATGCATTGTTCTGTATTTAAGGTTAGTTCCTGTTTAGATTTAAGGGGAAATCTAAGAATATCTCCTTTAGGATTAGTTGAATTATTTACATTTGTGCTTAATTTTAGCTCCAAGTTGTTTTCCCATGGATTTTTCTTACTGTAGAATGAGACATTATTAATAGACATTTTGAAGTTATTCCTTTCTTGGGGAAATTGAGGTACATTAGTTGGAACTTGAAAACATAAGTATCATAAGCTCATTCAAATTTTTAGATGAGTTTTCATCAGTATACCATAAAAAAAAAGAATTCTGCAGTATTTTCCTTTCTGAGAGTCTTAAATATTTGTAAAATGTAGCAAAACTTTGCTTTGTTATATAAAAAAGCAACCTTTAAACCAACCATGTTGTGGGTCCAATCACTTGATTTCAGCACAGAATCTTCATTACCAAGGAGAGGAGTTATCTCAAATCTTTCACAGTTACATGTATACTGCTGCAAAAAAACCCATGAAATGATTATTGGAATAATTAATGGTTTAAACATCATCTTGTAAATGAAATAAAATATGAAAATTACACTTGGCTAGGGATCCCAGATACCTGATTTAGAATTTGACCTTTGTCTCTTAAGCAGGGCTTTTGAAGCATAGGTAACTTTCTTGCTGAAATTCAGAAGGAAAACTCTTAGATATGATGGATTATGTCTATTATTTGGTCGTGGACATGTTTTCAGAGCAACTAGAGGTGTAACACTACACTGGCAGTTCAGTCAAAAAAAGTAAGCCCAGCAGACTCCAATAAGCGCTTGTTTATTTGCTTCTACTTGTACCACAGGCAAGGAGCCTGTTATGTAAAACTCAGTACAAAAAAAAAAAAAGAACAGTGTTTATAGTAGATGTAGGAGAGAGGGGAGAGGAAGAAGGGCAGGAAGGAAGTTGTAGGTTTTGGGTTTGGTTGTAGTGTTTCTTTTAGTATGCCACACTTTTTTCTCTTTCTCTCTAGAGTAACTCAGGTCATGTGAGTGAAAATAGCTGTAGTTGGGCTAGGCTTCTTTTTTGCTCTGGCAGTTTTTTGCTCTCCCATGCAGTTGCCTAAGGCAGAGGGCATTTGCTAAATGATGGACCCTTTATCAGTTGTTGCAGGCAAAATGTAAATAAAATCCAGCACAGAGGTTGGAGTACCACACTTGCAAATAAGAAAACCCTGGTGCACAATTTGGGCTTGCAAAGGATAAAGTGTCATTGCTTCTCCACAGGACTGCCGTGACTCATGGTTCCCTTTCCTGCTCCTGCATGCCTGCAAAGGATTGGTAGCACCCAGACTTGGAAATCTAAGCAGAAAATGGGCAGGCTTTCACTCCTTTTAAATAATGTCAGAGATTGAAAAGCTGTATGTGGGTTTCCAGAAGGGTGATAACCAACTTTTGTCATCACCTTTTGAGGAAGTTGCAGTTGGTTCAAAACCAAAAAACACTGTATGTAGAACCATAGGTTGCAAGCAGATGGTACCTCCAGACACTAGGTGTTCTCCTAATACCTCCCTTGTGTTTTGGGATAACCTGATGGTGGGGACTGAGGCAGTCTTTCAGCACAACAGATTTTCAGATTACATGGATTTTTTTCCAGTTACCAGGATTTTTTCTTCAGCTCCCAACCGTACAGCTGTTGGTCATTAGAGTCTGGCAAGGAAGCTGCATTTGAACTTTTCTTAAGAGTTTTCAGCACTAAAGCACCATAGTTTGACCATTTGTGAGCTAAAGAGAGGACTATAAAGAGATGAAAATTTGAAAGATTTAGCTTTTTATTTTTTTAAGATATTAAGTTCTTTGAGTTTATCTTAGTGGTCAGCTGCAATTGCTGACTTAAATATGGAAACATTTGATAAATTTGCTATTTAGTATTGTGGGGAAAAAAGTGAGTTGCTCTGTTCAAATTCTAGAATAGTCAGATAGCATTTTGTCAGGTAGAAATTCTGTATTTTTTCAGCCCAATTGAGTCAGTCTATTCCCATCTACACTCGTCTTTTAAACCTTTCTAATATTCAAACACCTAAGTACAAGAGCAGTGGAAGCATAGAAGGGAACACTGATCAATATTGTTTGTGGTACCACATAAACGGGGAGGAGGGGGAAAGGAAGCTTAGAAAAAATATTAGAATCCACTAATGGTGTATGTTACATAAAATGGGGATAGGAAGGAGGGAGGTAGTGAGAGACATTTTTGCAATTGAAACAGACTGAAGGAAAAAAATCTGAGGTAACATGAAGATTTTAGTCCAGTTTATTCACCTTCTAAACTTAACAGTCCCTTGAATAAAAAACACCCCAAAACCAACCAACCAAACAAAAATGTTTAAGTTTTCCTGGCCATTGCTGTTCCAGGGTCAGGAACTCAAGAAAAATAGTAGTTAGAAATTGCCAAGCAGTTCCATTCCAGTTTCTTCTGTTTATATCTGAAACAGTAAGACCAACTCCAAGTAGCCTTTGGGATTCAGGAATTCTCCTAGGTTCTCAACTGGGTTTCTTGGTCTAAAATTTATTTATTCATGGACAAGTTTTCACCCTGGAACAGGTTGCACAGAGATGTTGCCCCGATGCTGCCCTGTCCCTGGGCAGCTCAGGTTGGATGGAGCTTTGAACAACCTGATCTGGTTGAAGATGTCCCTGTTCATGACTTTTAAAGGTCCCTTCCAACCCAAATCTTCTGTGATATGTAGTTCAATGGGGGTGAAAAAGGCCTGTTCACTCATTGTGCACTCCTTCACCCATAATGGTTAAATGGATAATTTATTTGTACTCTAAGAAGAACAGTTGTCACACTGTTATACACAACTAAATTACTTAGGTTTATTTTAGGGTTTTTTTGTGTGTGAGTTCATTAAAAAAAAAAAAAGAAAGAAAAGACTTTTCTTGACAAATGGTTAAGTCAACTGATAAAGGTATAAAAGCTTTGAAAACATCTTGCATTAGTAAGATCTTAATTTTTCTTACATGGCACCTATGAGTGCAGGATGATATGCACACATAATATACCTCTGTTACATAATAAAGGAAGACTTCAGAGCACAACTTGCCATCTGAGTGAAGTATCTCTGCAAAATTCCTGATATGCATGCTGTGAAACTTTTCTTCAGTGTGTAGTTATGCTGCCATTTCTTTTTCTTTACAGGGTAAAGAAATTGAAGGAGACCCTTGTTGCAGTGCAGCAGCTGGATAAAAATATGAGTAACCTGAGATCTTGGCTTGCCCACATTGAGTCAGAGCTGTCCAAACCCATTGTCTATGAAACCTGTGACTCTGAGGAGATACAAAGGAAGCTAAATGAACAGCAGGTAAAATACAACACACTTATCAGGTGAACAATGACATGGGGAGAGCCAGAGTGTCCTTGTTCAATGCTGAGAGGGCATGAGACAAAGTGCTTACATACCAAGGCAAGTGGTACTTACTGTGTCACTTATAGAGCCTTCTGCTGGCTTTGACATCGAATCCACCAGGAGCTGATTGACATTTCCAAGAAAGGTAAGGCACCTAGAGATGTAACCTGAGCGAGTTACTGTAATTGTTTTCCCTTTGAGGCTTGTGGTTTTTGTTTGTTTGAGTTGTCCATTCTGAGGCAAAACTGACACCTATTAGACCTTGTGAATTCTGCACATGCTTGAGAATTGCTATTTTCAGCAACCTTTCTAACGATGTTTTATTTTGCAGCTTGTTTGAGAATCACTTTGCATGCAAAAATGCATGAGTTTATACATATGAAGTAAAAGTTGATTGGTTTATAGTACACAAAGCCTTTATGCAGTGCTAGTATAAGTGCAGAAAAATGTTAAGTCAACCAGTTTTTGGCATTGAAGCTAATGTTACTTCTAAGATGATTTACCATACGTTCTGCTTCCTGTTCCACTTCACTGCCTAGTGCAGTTTTACCTAGAAGCACGTTGCTGTAGAGGACTTTGTTCTGTTGTGTCCCTGATGGTTATTTTATTGGCAAAATTACCTTTCCGGTGCCTCACTGGAGATGAGTTAGATTCTCCCCTGATTTTTTCTCCAGAGGATAAAGAAATGCATGTGGAGGAAAGATATTTAGGGGGTAATTAATTTATGTAGAGTACAAACTGCCATTTTGCTCTTTTAAACTGAGTGTGGAACTGAGAGTCAAGAACCCCCTCAGAGTTTTTGCCAGCTCCCTGACTGATTTACTACATGGGTGTTCAGAATTACTTATTAAAATTCTATGTGAAATTTACATAGGATTAATAATTTATAACACACAAGCATCACTAAAGAGTGGTGTTTGTGAGACAATAAAGTCCTGGGAAGGGCTAAACATTGCTATCAACAAAGCAGATACTTAGATTTTTTTACTAGTATTCCTATGCAAGTATCCCATAGTTTGTTACAACCACTTTTTAGGGGGCTTACTGTGGGCACAGAGACTGGTGTATCTCTGCTTTCTGCTGTTTCCTTGTGCTAACAACACGCAGTGATATGCTGTAGAAGAGGTAGTGCAGAGTGGTTTCATTTGAACTCTAAATGGGAGAAATAGTGGTGAGTCTTATCCTGGGAGGGTGGCATATTTGGAAACTTGATGATTTGATGATAACAGTACAAGCCATGGTTATAATAATAATTTAAAACCCCACCCATCTTCAAGTTATGGCAACCAGTATTTTTATTAGTCGGAAACGATATCACTATTCTCTGCAACTCAGAAGGCCAAATTCTCAAATATGTTGTTCCGTCTTTCTTCTTCTCTTAGAGATCTTAGGTTCTTTTCCATGTTTGATTTTCCAGTGAGATCATGTTATATTACAATTGTTCATATGAAATATTAGGTTAAAAATATTATGTTGTGAAAGAGGAGGGCCAATTTCATTTATGTAACTCCATTATCTACTTCTCAGCATCTACTTCAGCCAAGCGTCAGCTTTGCAGATTGCTAGTGTCTTGGTGAAATTAAAAATACACTTGAATCTGGATATCCTGGGAAAGGCAGGGCCACTTCAATGCAGTATTTTCTTAGCATCACAAATTCCATTGTTTCTTGTTTTTCTCAATCTCCCAGCACTTCAAATGTTTAAAAAATTGTGTTTGCTTCTGGGTAAATAAAGTAAAAACAAACATGTATATGGGTGATAGCAGTGCATAAAAGTGATGTTCCTTTGTAAACTAACCCAAAGGCTTAATGTTTTCTAATAAACATAGAAAATTTTAAAATATGGGAAATAAATATAAGGCTTGTGGTTCTATAAGGTTCTGTTGGTGAAGAAAAAAACTTTTAATCCTTCGGAATGCTCAGGACCCACAGCTGGCAGTTCTCACTACTGGTTTACTCCAAAACATCAGAGAGATTACTTAACCTCAAGTCTCATAGCTGTCTGGAGTGTGTGTTTCATAAAGTGTTGCATCTGATCATGGTATCCACTCTTACATAACATTTCAGGGGAGACAGGAAGAAGAATAAGCACTTTAACATAACAATGCAAGTATTTTTCAGGCAAGTGAAAGAGAAAGGTAATCCCTGAAGAAGAAAACATTGTGATTTTTTCACTTCATGGTCTCATGGAGATATTTAGAAAATAGCTTTCTGTTTCATAGATGATGTTGCCTTGGCTTTATTATTGCCCATACTGTTTTTTTCCATCTAGTATTCTGATGATTCATTGCAAATGTAGACAGAAGTCAAGCAGAGTTTCTTTTCATTGCGCTGATCCAACAGCAACAGCCAGTTACTTTTGAGGCTTGTCTTAACATGAATATGAACTTCAAAACTTTGAGATGAAGCATTATCATCAGTGTAGAACAAGCCATAGCAACAAAGAAACCAACAGGAAAAATAATAGTGATCACATATAGTAAGTGCTAAGACTGTGAGTGCATTTTCTTTCGGTATCCAGAATTTTCCATTTCCAAGGAAAATCCTACAGAACTGGAAAGCTGAAGGAAGAAAAATCTCCCAGTACACTTGCCCTGTTCAACATGTGTTGCTGCCAATCTCCATGTCAAACATGCCGTTTTGCAGCTAGCTTACCTGGGGAAGAGAAGGTTCACAAAGAGTCCCCCATGTACTTTTTTCACACTTCTCTTACTAATTTCTGCTTTATATTATCTGTGATAATGAGAAAGGGCTGGGAATAATCTTTCATTTATCAGTGATGTTGTTTAAATTTGTGTGATAGATGCTCAGCTGTGCATGCTGCCAGGTTCTCCTGGCCTCACTGATAACATTGCAACACCACTTGCATAGTCTCTTAATTGGTATTTTTTGGATGTTCTTCTGTTTGCAAGCTTTTTTCTCTTTTTTAAATAAGTAGAAGAGAAATGCATTATGCATGTTTTGCAATTTCTCTTATGAACTGATTTCTTCACCTACAGGAACTTCAGAGGGACATAGAGAAACACAGCACTGGAGTGGCATCTGTTCTCAATCTGTGTGAAGTACTTCTTCATGACTGTGATGCTTGTGCCACAGAAGCAGAGTGTGATTCTATCCAGCAGGCTACACGCAATCTGGACAGAAGATGGAGGAACATTTGTGCAATGTCAATGGAAAGGCGACTTAAGTAAGTCTAAAATGCCTACAGACCAGCATTTCCTTCCACAGGCAGAAATACAAGATGGGATGTATGTTTTATGTTTGCAGTACTGAATAAAAGAATATAGGGGTCAAAAAAAGATCATATGTACTGAATAAAAGCTTCTGTGCTAGGGCAGGGAAACACCAAAATTTTGTTTTGCACATGCATTTATATAAGGTACAGATAGCAATCATCAAATTTTGCTCACAAGTTCTTTAATAGAATGATGTGTAAATTCCCATGCTTCATAGAAGTGATGGGAGAGAAACTAGAGAAAGATTAGATAGCAGTAACTCCAAGATATTTAGGAAGCGTGACCTAAAAGGGACGTTGTAATGTTTAAGTTTACTCTAGAACTACTGAGATTGGTGGGGAAACTAATTATCGAATTGGTGGAATGTTATGCCAAGTATTAAGGGTTTCATGTGCCTAATATTTCTCAACAGTTTCTGTTCCGTCTGGTTTTGTTTATTTGGAAGAAATTAGGAACTGAATACTCATGTGGAGTTTCCTCACCTGTCACCTTAGCTGTGCTGAGCAAGTGAGGGCCATAAGCACCCATGGATCTTGGGTGTCGTCTGGTTTAAATGCTTAAACCATCTGCAGGCTGCATGCTCGTCACATCCTAAAGATTCATTGTTTCCTATTCCCATGTACAATAGCATGGGTGATTTCAACTGCAATAATGATGTAGACTAAATTGGGTCAATGCTATGTACTGTGTGCTGACTGGTAATATACAGACTTACAGGTTTAAACTCTTCTATCGTTGTAAATTATGAATCCTATTTCTCTGATGTTTATGAAGTTATATAAATGACTAGCTATAGTTTAGGACTTTTCAAAATGCTGAATGTAACTTTTTATGATCTTTAGTTTTGTGGGGTGTTCTTAATGTATTCAGTAATTTTTTTCGTTATTTTATGTTAAACATGTATTGCTTTTAAGTTGTGTTGTTCTATATGCATGGATGATACCATTAAGTCATTGTATATTATTGCCATGACTATTCTTGTATAGAATATATATATAAATACAGTTTGTAAGTTCTATCTTTGAATATATATGGGCTCTTTATACCTTTGTGTCCAACAAATCAATTCAGAACTGTTTTAAGTTAATGTGGAACAACGCATTGAACTTTATTTTTTACCTTCTTACACAGTACACATTATGCTTTAGTAGATTTGTACAGAGCTATCAGTATTTAGGATCTGTATCATACTAGAAATAATTACTCATATTAAAAAGTAACTCTCCAGATGTCAAACTTCCATTTAAACAATATATCATCAACAAAGCATATATTTTACATAGATCAGGTGCTTTTTAGTCCTGCTTGTCTAAGATTTGGGAAGATATATTTTCTATGTAAAAAGAAATGAAAATTCTGCTGTAAAACAACCTGTCCGAAAAAAAGATCCTGTTATCTTGAATCAGTTGATGCTAAACATCTTGGCATTTTACAGTCTTAGTATTAAGCCCATTTCATTTCAATGTCAAGTGTTAGCCACTGTTTTTACATATTTCCTCGAAGTCAAAATGGTTTTTTTTTAACATTAGCTTTTGAAGTTTTTAAAATAAAAATGTGTTTACAGTGTATATTGAAAGAAAGCATTTTACCAGTACTTGGTCAATAAAAAAAACTTTATGTTCCTTTATAATGCGCAAAAATGATAACTTTAAAATATATCCTGTGACTTTAGCATTCTGTAAGAGAATTTCTGCAGTTGAAGGTAGTTTGGAATTTCTGATCTCTAAAATACTGGCTTAGGCACCTGTGGTGGGACCGTATTTCAGAAGTTATTTAGCGCATGCTCAGTTTTTAGAGCTCCTGTTACAAACTTACAACTTTTTTTACACTGATTCCAAAATTAGATGCATTAAAAAAAATAAAGGCCTTCATCTTATTCTAGCTCAGTGTGGAATGAGACAGCCTTCCCTGTGATCTGTTTATAGCCCAGCCGTCTGAGTTAGATTAGTAGTCAGTTATTGCCTGGTGCAGCACTACTTTGTTATTGTAGATGATTGGTTAAAGTTCTGTTTGGTCAACTGACTGTCAGTGCAAGCATTCACTAATTTTCCACTCTCTATTGCAGAATTGAAGAGACCTGGCGGCTATGGCAAAAATTTTTGGATGACTACTCTAGATTTGAAGACTGGCTAAAAGTCTCTGAGAGGACAGCTGCTTTCCCAAGCTCCTCTGGTGTGCTTTACACAGTTGCTAAGGAAGAACTGAAGAAGTTTGAGGTGATTTATAATGGTTGAAATTTAATACCTACTGATCACATTGCAGCAGCCAGCTGGTGTTCTTCCTTCCCATAACCCAGTCACTCAGCAGAAATGCTATGTTAATATAGTGGAGTTGATGATTTTGTAGCTACCTTCATTTCAGGTTTCTAGAATGAAAAAAACAGTGGAAGGTGGCAACTGGGAATTGTAATAAATCAGTTCATTCTCCCTTACTGTTTGTTCACCAAAGCTAGACTTCTCACCTTTTTTATAACTTTCTAATAAGTCCAGTCAGTAGGTGCTCCAGAGCCTTCCTAAATCTTCCTTCACCAAGTACCTCTTCAAATGCATGCTGCTTGTGTTATCTTTTGCATTGATTTAATCCCTCCTCTTCTTTCTATAACTCTTTGAAGCTAGGCCTGTAAACCCTTTATATATAATGCCCAATATCCCCCTTTTAGCTCCTTATACCTGAAATTCATGTTCATGCAAATATCGTTGTATGTCCACATGGTGTCTCCTGTGACTTAAAAGTGCGTGCTTCAAATCTGACAAACTGTCACTTTGTTCAGTGTTTAGGAGCTTCTTACAAAGCTCTATTTGTCTACTACATTATAATGGCTTGTCTCATAATCACAGTGGATTGTATACCTGTCTGTAAAGCACAAACAGACATCGTGTGAGCACTCACAGATGAAAATCATTTACTTGGATTCATATTTGCCAAGAGTATAGCAGGAAGAGAGAAAAAATAATCCTGGAGAAAGGGAACAAATTATTTAGACAATTCTGTAAACAATCAGATGCTGTAAAGTATTTGTTGTGAAGAAGAAATGAAAATATTAAACAGTGTCCAAGACCAGCTAATAGTTTTTGGGTTTACAATTGAATTAAAACATAAATTGTGAAGTGCTTATTTCTACTTGGCATTCACATTTCTGAATGTACTAGCCAGGTTTTGCTGTTAAACAGACTTCACTATGCCAGAATTCATTATGCTGAGGTAGGTTGCCATAATATAAAACTATTTGCTTCCTGGACACAAGTACTCTACCTCAGACCTCTTTCCCATTGTCCCTTTATTTCATGATCTGGATCTAAATCTCTTGTTTAGGAAGTCTCTGTATAAGAAGCAGTACCAAAAGTATTTTTTCTCTTTGGTCTTCACAGTTGATCTGACTTTTCATTGAATCTCAGCTGTTAGGGTGACCTTTCCTCTCCAGCAGAACACTAGATTTTTTACTGTCTGTAGAGTGTCAGCAGGAACTAGATACAAAGAGAACAGTGTAGCCTCTCCAGAAGATTGCTTTCCATATAGTTTGGTTCTTTCTCTTTTTTCCTTATGTATATATGTTTGTTTGGTTGTTTTTTGTTGGTGGTGAGTTTTTTGTCTCTTGAGCACCTACTTTCTGTGCCTACCAAGCACCAGGAATAAAAGCAACAAAATTGTGGTATTCAAATAGAGAGGAATTCAGCGACTTCATTGTCAAGTCAGTATAGTCAGCCATTTGCAGATACTAACAGAAGCTGGTCTCCACTTTAATCAAACATTTTTTCTTAATTTTATTTTCCTCTCCATATCTGCACTTGAATTAAAAAAACGAACACAACAAAAAGAGGTCATCAGACCGTACAAGACTTTTTCAGTTCCTGAGCATAGAGATTCAGAGATGGCTGTTGCTGACTTCATGAAATCAAACTCCTTCTTCTCCAGTAGTTTATGGAGAAATAAAAAGAGTCTACAGGAAGGAATGCAACAGATGAATTCTTGTGTAGCTGAGATGAAAAAATGGAAGGCAAATAAACAGCTGTTCTTTTGTTGGTGAAGCCTTGCTAACAGGTGAAACAACAACTGCACACTTCTAGATTTCATGATCCTGGTAAATGCAGTCAGGTTTGTGCCTCTAATACAGGAATCTTTGTGCAGTTTCAAATCAGTATCATTCTGCTGAACATTTCACTCCAGTTGCAAGCCCATTTGCTCCTTTTTGGTTGTCCCCTACCCAATTTGATAGCCATTTAATGAAGACAATAGTTATGTTGAGAGAACTCTACAGATTTTGATATTTTCTCCAACCAGTTTCTTTACTTTCTTCTGGTATTACAGCAGAAATATGCTTATTTTATTTTTAGCTTTGAATGGTCCAATATGAAGAGTCTATATTTTTATGTAAAAAATTCATATGTGTAATTAAAATTTCTTTACTGAAATATATTACTTATCACACTTCTACAGTCCTTTTTTAAAGGAAGTGTCTAGTTTTTAAAGAGATTGACTGTTTATTTGCACTGTGAAGAATATCAGAGAGCAAGTTTGTAGAACTACAATGAGATCCAGACCTTACTTTTATTCAAAAGAGAGCTGGTTTAGTCTATATTTTTAAGTCTTCCTTTGACTGGTTGATTTTCTGTTTCTGTGACAAGATAAAAACAAGTAGATTTTTGAAACAAAATCATCTTTTATTGTTATTATTATTTTTAAGGGATGAATACAATCTTTTCTTTACAAGTTGCTTTCTCCAAGCTTTGTGATTGCAAGTCATAACATGAAACTCATGGACTAAATCACCTTATACTCCCTAGCTGCGTGACTGAGGCTCTCATAACAGTAGAGCAAGCACCAAAAGGACATGGTGTCAACATTTAACCAGATATAAGCTGGCATGGATATTCGTGATATTTTCTTTCCATAAATGTTTTAAGACAAAAGTTATTTCACAGAATCACAGCATATGCTGAGTTGAAAGGGATTTACAGGGATCATTGAGTCCAACTCCTAGTCCCAGGGACCATCCCCAAAAGTCACACCACGTTTCTGAGAGTATCATCCAAGCACTTGAACTCTGGCAGGCTTGGTGCTGTGACCACTTCCCTAGGGAGCCTGTTCCAGTGTCCAGCCACACTCTGTGTGAAGAACCTAAACCTCCCCTGACACAACTTCAGGACATTCTCTTGGGTCCTGTTACTGGTCAACACAGAGAAGAGATCAGTGCCTGCCCCTCCTCTTCCCCCCATAAGGAAGTTGTAACTACAGTGAGGTCTCCCCTCAGTCTCCTCTTCTCCAGGCTAAACACACCAAGTGCCCTCAGCCACTCCTCATATGCCTTCCCCTCAAGGCCCTTCACTATCTCTGTTGCCCTCCTTTGGACACTCTCTACGGGCTTCATATCTTTTTTATGTTGTGGTGGCCAAAATTGTACACAGTATTCAAGGTGAGGCTTCCCCAGTGCAGAGCAGAGCTGGACAATCCCCTCCCTCGACTAGCTGGCGATGCTCTGCCTGATGCCCCCCAGGACACTGTTGGCCCTCCTGGCTGCCAGAATGCTGCTCACTTATATTCAGCTTGCCATCGACTAGAACCCACAGGTCCCTTTCCATGGCACTGCTGTCCAGCATCTCATTCCCCAGTGTGTCCAAACATCCATGGTTGCCCCATCCCAGGTGCAGAATCCGGCACTTTGCCATGTTAAATTTGTATACTAGTGTACTGAAGATAAAGAGATGATTGAGTCAATACAATGTTTCAGGGTTTTTTGGTAAAACTCAGAATAAACAATTGCTCAAATCTCTGCAATATTTGCATTTCAGCAAATTAAATATATGTAGAGAAACCAAATGAAGCCACAGGAATCATGAATTTCTATTCCTTTTTTGAAACAGAAGTGTCAAGTTCATTGCTTGTGTTTCTATTATCAAATTCAAAGGAATATGACTGAGTAGAAGAAAGAGGGGTTTGTGCTAATATTGCCTTTGTAATGGGAATTCATGTTGCAATTTCTCATTCAGTGAACTATGTCAGTTTTACAAACTTTTTTCTGGTTGGGTTTCTTTGATTTGTTGGGGTTTTTGGTTTCTTTGGTTTTTGGGGTTTTTTTGCTAATTTAATCAGAAGGTAATATCTCTTTAGGGTAACCATCGGGACATCTCTGCAACTAGAGAAATTACCAGCTTACACAGGTCAGCGTGTAGAAGTAGGGTCAAAATAAAGCAAGAGACCTATATATGTATCCTGATTTCAATAATTAAAAATCTGATGGTGTCTTTTGTTCCTTTTGCATTAGGCCTTCCAGAGACAAGTGCATGAAAGTCTGACTCAGCTGGAACTGATCAATAAACAGTATCGACGCCTGGCCCGAGAGAACCGTACTGACTCTGGCTGCAGCCTCAAGCAGATGGTTCACGAGGGGAACCAGAGATGGGACAACTTACAAAAGCGAGTTACTTCCATCCTGCGCAGGCTAAAAGTACTTTTCCAATTTTAAGAGTTCGATTTCACTACTATAGTTATGAATCAAGGGTACTTCAGAAGCTTTCAGTTTAATGCATCTGCAGTCAGAGTGGTTTTGAGGGGATTTCAACCTTTGGAAGAGGGAGGGAGCTTATCAGTTCACTTTGTCTGGGGTAACCAAAGCCTAGCCTGTAGGGAAATGCTTGATTATCTCAACCACCACCTTCGTCACAGAATATAACTTTCATAGGTCAGCTAATTGCAACTGAAGATGATGTTACTGAAAAGGAAACCTTAGAAAGCATGCAGGAAATGAAACAAAAAGGTGTACTGAGTTTATATTAGGCTTGGTGGAAATAAAAGCCATTTCCCCACTATTGCTGAGAGTTGTCATGTCCTTTGGTCATTTCATGCCACTCCATTTTCCACCCTCCAGCATTTTATTGGCCAGCGTGAGGAGTTTGAAACAGCACGCGATAGCATCCTGGTGTGGCTAACAGAGATGGACCTGCAGCTGACCAACATTGAGCATTTCTCAGAGTGTGATGTTCAAGCAAAGATAAAGCAACTTAAGGTAAAGAATTATTAAGTAGTTACTGAAGGAGGGATGAAAGAAGGGGTAAAAACATGCCATGGTGGAAAAGGAATTTAAGGAATATTATGCAGAAATGCAGCCTGATATGGTTCGTTTACTTGCAGTCTGAGACTTCAACCTCAGAAGTTATGGGCTATGTCAGGTTTCAATATGTACTTTTCTGCCAGCACAGATCATCTTTGAGCTGTGAAAAATGTAAAAAGAAAAACCAAGGAATTTTTAATAAAAATTATTTATGTTAAGTCTCCATTACTGCTGATATATAATAATTGCTACATTTATCAACCATTTCTGCATTATAAAAATCATTATCTGGAGACAAAAATATCAAATATCACAACATCCAATGTGTGGTGATATCCAACATTCCAGTGTGTTAGATTTAGCATCTGTGTTCATTCTAGACTTTTGGTCATGGGCATGGATTGTTTAGTCTTTCCAAAAACAACAAGTGAGGAATGAGATGGTAAACCATGAAGTATCCCTGGTTTTGGCTTGAACAATTGTGGAATGCTAAATTTAATTGCTCATTGTTGCTCATGACAGGATATTTGTAACAATCCTGTTTCTTACCCACACCATTCTTTCTGTGAAACTACTAAGACTTGCATTTTTAATTACCCAGGTTGTTTTCATGTTGATTTTGTTGATAAAGCACGAGCTTTTCTTTTACTCAGGCTTTCCAGCAAGAAATTTCACTGAACAGCAACAAAATTGAGCAGATAATTGTGCAAGGCGAGCAACTCATTGAGAAAAGTGAGCCCCTGGATGCAGCTGTCATTGAAGAAGAACTAGATGAGCTGCGTCGTTACTGTCAAGAGGTCTTTGGACGTGTGGAACGCTATCACAAGAAACTTATCCGCCTTCCTGTGTGTATATTTACATACATGTGTGGTTGGTTGGTTTGTTACCCTTTTACAAGTGTGAGAATGAGGAGAGAGAAAGATCTTGAAATAAACTAACATAGAGCTTACATAACTTTTGGAAAGTGCTTAAATTTTTGTTACAAGCCTGACTATTTGCCTCCCTGCATTGCATGCTGTTTGTGTCCTGTTCAGAGAGAAAAATCACCAGATCTGAAATTTCAGTAAATCATAATGAAAATCCATGCAAATTGGAGATTTATGAAACTTTATTCATGGGGGTAGCACTGTGGTATTGGTAATAAGAACATCTCCCTGCCCTGTCAGATATTTTGACAGGCAGCTTAGAGAGTTTGGTTGTTGGTTTTTTTTAAAAGCAATGATAAAATGATTCTCCCCATCAGAAGACATGGAAATTTCTCCAGAACTAAACACACACATGAAAAAGTGGGAGGAAAACAATTTTTGGTAGCTTAAGTTCTCCTTAAAGAAAGGAACAAAGTCCAGGATTTTCAAAATATAAAAAAAAAAGATAGTGAGGCTAATGCTCATGATAAAGATCACTTAGGCTTTCTACAAAGTGATTCCAGAAATTTTTCTATCTTGATATTTCCCTTGCAGTTGCATCAGTAAAAGTGTGAAGTATTTGCCTGATGTAAGACTTTATGGTGCCTTAAGTAATGAAAATGAGCTGGCACTTTGATCATTTTTGTTGCTTTGTTGTTTTAATACACCTTAAAAATACTCAAGGGAAAGTGCAACAGAATGCACAATGAAAACCTCGTGACTGTGACTGTCACCTAATACTATTTTATTTCACTGCCCCAGGCTGACCATGCAGTGTCTGTGCATGTTTCATTGATTGGTTCTGTTTACATTGTGCTTCTAGCTAACAGATGACGAACATGATCTCTCAGACAGAGAGGTGGATCTGGATGAATCAGCAGATCTCTCTGACATACGCTGGCATGACAAATCTGCGGACAGTGTTCTGTCCCCGCACCCCTCTTCCAACCTTTCGCTGCCTCTTTCTCAGCCGGTGAGAAGCGAGCGATCAGGGAGGGATACCCCTGCAAGCGTGGACTCCATTCCCCTAGAGTGGGATCATGACTACGACCTTAGCAGAGACCTGGAGACAGCTGTTTCACGGGCACTGCACTCTGAAGAAGATGCAGGACAAGAAAAGGACTTCTACCTGAGAGGAGGAGCTGGTATAGGAGGTATGGTAACGAATTGTGTGTTCTGTTTCTCCGGGTAAAAAGAAGAAAATGTTACATGAGTGATTGCTTGGCCAAGATCCTCATGGAAAAGTATTTTAAATAGCCCCTGATGACTTTAAATAGTGTTTCCTAAGTGATCTCAGTGGCCCTCTGGCCTTAGACAGACTCATGGAGATTCCTGGATGATGACAGCCTTGGAAAATGGCGAAGGCGTACATGATATGGCAGGGAATTGGCTGTGTGTCTGTACTTGTGGCCTGCCAGATGAGATATGTCATCTGTAACAGCGCTGCATCCTAAGTTATTCTGACTAGAGGAAACTATACTGGATATGGTAAGAAGCACAGAACAAACTGATGAGGAAATGCTGTGGGAAAGATCCACAGACAAAATCATCAAGTGTTTAAGTAAATCTTAACTCAGTTCTTACCTAGGCAAGACTCCAGCAAGCAAGTATTTAGTCTGAGGTGAGATATCAGGACTTGCTCTCCAGTGAAGCTGGAAATCCTTTAAGTGTGTGCTTTGTGTCATAAACCTTAACAAGTGAAAGTGCCCAGATGCAGCTAGTTGTGGGGGAAGACATATCAGTGTGTAATACTCTGACCTTGTGGCTGTCTTTTGCTTTCCAGGTCATTGGTCTGAAAAGAGTCAGGTTTGCCTGGATATAAGAGACTTTGTAGCAGCCTCCTTGTGTTTCAGTCTTCATCTTTTTCCTTCTGCAGAGAGCATGTTTGCTATCAGAACCATTTATGTAATCCATCCCATGAAAAGGACTTCTGCTGTAAGGAGACAGCCATTGCTGAGCCATCAATTTAGACTGTGCTTTTATTTTTTCAGATGTAGAGATCCCTGAAACTCTTGAGGCCTATGTAACACTCACAGAAAACGCCCTCAAAAATATCTCTGGTAGGCATGATAAAAGACTAAGCATAGCCAGATGCAAATACCACAGTGCACAAGCATAACTTCTTTCTCTTCTCTTAGTATCTGCTATCTTTTCACAACTTACAAGATGCATATTTCTTACATGGCAGCATTGGCATCTTAATGTAGAATTGTCCTGCTTTACTACTGCTTTTAAAGGTATCGTTAGCTGCATGGATGAAACAATTATGTTTGAAGTATTAGCCCTCTCCCCTAGGCTAACTGAACTAAACTGATCTGGCTGGTCTTTATTTCCTGGGGACCCCCAATGGCACATCTCAGTTGTTACTTCTGTTACAATTGTCCCTCAATTGTTATATCTCTGAAAGAGTGCTGTCTTCAAAGATTAAGGCAGAAGGAAAACTTATAGAGCCAAACTTGATTTTTTGGGTTTGCATTTTTTTTAACAGCCACAGCTTGGAATATCATGTAGATATAAGCTTTTAGGTTAGTTATACTTTTAGGTGTTAAAAATGTCAACTTGAGGTACTGTAGTCCAATGTCTTTATCTTAGTCTTGTATATTGGAAAATTGTTTTCTTTTCTCATTATGTTCCTACACAATATTAAACCTACTGTTTCATTTGTTAGACAACACTCTTGAAGGGATTATATGCACTTGCAAATACATTTTCGTGCAATTTTACAGTTTTCCTCTCTTTAAAGAATTACTTCATCGCAAACACTTAATGTCTTATCATCTCTGACACAAGTCTCAGGTCCACTGTCCATTCTTATTTATTCCCCAAATTAGTAAAATAATATTATAATTGATTAAAAGTATAAGTAATACCAGTACTTACAGAAAAATGTGTTTAGTTTTCTGACCTGTGAAAAACTTTGAAAGTAGCAAGGGAAAAGCAATATTGAGCACTTCGTCTTATCCACTTGGCATGAAGTGGTGTTTTATATGAAAAAATGCTAACCATCCAAGAGGCTCCATTTTCTGTAATTAGGTGGACAGAAGTCTTTCGTTCTCTATGCATGTTTTTAATTGTGTCTCTGAATAAATTCAGACTGTCTTTGTAAACAAATGGAAATCACTCACAGTGACAGAATATGGATAAGAGTGATCTCATGTGGTCCTCTAAGCTGCAGCCTGCAGCTGTCTGTAGCTAATTCATATCACAGAATTCAGCTGACCTCTGTAAGGAAAATGTAAGTTAGTCCTGCTTCAAAATATTGGTATAAGTTTCAAATTGTTTGAAGGAATAATACTGTCTTTGCAGATATGTTAATCATAGTCTTTGTCAGATACCTAATTGGAACAATACTATAAATTTTGCTGCTTAGTGTCATTGCCTGAATCAGTCATGGACTACTTGCTATGGGGCTTCAAGATGTCCAGTCATCTAAGGATTTTGAGAATATGAATGTAACAGCATCACTTAGCATTCATATGCCACTTTTAATCTCTAAAACTGTATACAGATAGGATCATTTCATGGATCTGTTTTTTAATGAAGAGAAGAAATACAAAGAGAAACAAAGACAATTCAAAGTTTCTCATGGATTTAGATCATACAAGTTGGCATTTGGGTTACAAGATTTTGTTTGAGAGTGTTTGTGAAAGGGAGCAAGGTGTTTTCGAAAATTAGTGAGGTCAGAGTATGCTTTGCTGAGAACTTTCCCCATAAACGAAAGTGAAGCATTCAATGTGGGGAAAAAGTCTCTTCAGAATAATTTGCAAGCCTGCTTTAAACTGTGGACTCTCTGATAGTATGCTTATGGCAAGCATGTTCACTGGTGTCATCCTTTGAAGATTGCTAACACCTTCTAACATAATGAGTTACCACTTTGCTTTGATATTGTACTGCTCATACTGCTGCAGCCACATTTCTCCTTTACTGTCTAATCCAGATAGTATTCCTGATACATATTCTACCTGAGCAAAGGAATATAAACTTTGGAAAATTTGGGTGACAATCACTCTTTTGGGTTTTGATACAGGAGAACCTGGAGCCCTGGAAGCACGTATCCGACAGCTGGACAAGGCCTTAGACACCAGTCGTTTCCAAATACAGCAAACAGAAAACATCATCCGCAGCAAAACACCTACAGGCCCAGAACTGGATTCCACTTACAAAGGATATGTGCGTGTATTTTGGAGCACAAGTCAAATATGCACTTTAAGCTTAGCTTTGCTATTGAAAGAATTATAGCTGTTTCAGCAAAGCAATTAACTATAACTGCTTCTCATATGTTTACTTACTCATATGGTTACCACCCTTTTAACCACATGCTATTGTTGCTTATGTTATTATTGTGTTTACAATAGCATAAGATTACAGTAACATGACTCTAAGGAATTTATATTCCTATGACATTTTTGCAGATATCCCGGAGTACTTCTCACACAGTTTTATCCATCTAATGATGATATCCTTGTCTGAAATTTCTCTGCTTTTAAAAGCAGGTTTTATAGCTTCAGGCACAGTATTCAGCTTGCTAATGAATTAAAAGCATGCGTCATGTAAGCAAGGTACATATTTGGAATCCATTATTAAAAATCATTCTCAGAGAGGTTTCCTGGAAGAAAAATCTTTCTCTGAGTCACTCATATAATTTTAGTACAGACAGAATTTAAGAAATAGCTTCTTGGATGCACAGTAATATTTCCACATTTAGGTTAATTTTCTTTATCACATCTTCTAGTGTTTTTGCCACAGTGTCTTAACATTGAGAAAAGATGGCGCCTAAAGACATCTGGTACAACTTGGCATAGTTGCACTGAGTTATTTCTATTTAGTCTGAACTTGTGCTTTAAACCTTTATTGTCTCCGTATACTTTTTTTTTATAGTATCAGGACAGATTGTTAAAGTAATAGATTTTTATCTTCACACTTATACTTACTTTCTGGAAGTTGCATTGTAATTTGCATTGTCTATACAATGAGTCCTGTACAGTGCATATAGAAAAGGGATTTTTTTGTTTGTGAACACAGATGAAACTACTGGGTGAGTGTAGTGGAAGCATAGACTCAGTAAGAAGGCTTGGAAATAAACTGAAGGAGGAAGAAGAAAAACTATCAGGACTTATTAACATGAACAGTACTGAAACTCAAACAGCTGGTAAGTAACACGTAGTTCATTTGATGTAAAGTAATTATGAAAAGAAGCAAATGTGCAAAGTTTTTCTAAATAAACACTTATTATTTACTGTCATGTATATTTACATGACTGTCTTTCACCATATTTTATTTTACACATTTTAATAGGAACAGTAAGTATTCCTTGTATATGCCCTATAAAAAGATTGGACATACACGTACATTTTTAGAACTTCCTCATATCATGAGGCATAACCCTAAGCCTTGCAGAAAGTCCCTGTAGATGCAATGCATTTTTGTTTTAAGGATTTTTTTATGAAAAATATTGCTTCATCTCCATTCCTAGTTTGGCAAGATATGCTACCCATACAGTCTCTTTTATTTTAGTGTGAGGTTTTGATTTTGGTTTTTTTTAATTGATAGAATGATACAATTGTCCTTCTTCCATAGCATTTCAAGATAACTAATAGGAAGAAATAGTCCCTCATTTATTTATTTTTAGTATAGGTGTTTATCTAATACATCAGCAACAACTTAGGCAAATCTAGTGAGGTGTGAGCATTAAATTATGACATGCTCAAATATCAATGAAAATAATAATATATATGTCATTAGTTAGACATATTTGGATTTCTTGTCCAGTTTGCACTTACATTAATTTATGGTGTGGGGTTTTTTGCCAGCATAACCTGTTTTAGAGACCTACATCATATATCAACTTATTTCTGTTCCTAGAAGTCTGACATTAGAAAATCATAAAATTCCCTGATGACTGGAATCATCCAGGTTCTTAATTCTTTCTGTCCAACCTCACTTTCTTCAATCTAACCTAATTTTATTGTGATTAGAGTTTGTGGCTTAGGTTTTTTACGAAGCATCTTTTGAAGACTACTCAACTGATGCAATTGTGTGTGTGTCTAGTCCTTTTTTTCTTTTTGCTTTCCTTGAATTTGGTGTTTGTAATTCCAGGTGTAATTGAAAGATGGGAATTAATCCAGGCTCAAGCTCTAAGCAAGGAGCTGAGGATGAAGCAGAACCTTCAGCAGTGGCAACAGTTCAACTCTGACCTTAATAGCATCTGGGCTTGGTTGGGAGAAACTGAAGAGGAACTGGAGGAACTCCGCCACCTTGATCTCAGCACTGACATACAAACTATTGAGCTCAGAATTAAAAAGCTGAAAGTGAGTTCATTTCCCTTTTCCATGAGTTACCTTGTAAATCTGAGTGAAACAGGTATCTTGAAGTAGTTGCCAATAATGCAGCTGGTTTGCTCATCAGCGAGCTGCTGATGATAAATAAAGTAACTGTAAAAGTGATTTTCTGAATCACCTTTTGGCAGAAAAATGTACCACTGGCAAACCAAATGAAGTTTTAAAATAGTAATTTCATAATAGACAGTAACTCCTGATGTTAGCCAAACCAATGAAATTAAAAAAAAAAAAGTGCTAAGTTAAATCCATTCTCTTCTATTCAGTGGTCACAAAATATCTGCAACACTGGTACATACTACTTTGTGTGGCAGAAGGAGAAAGTGTCCAAAGGGGTTGTAGGCTACCCAATGTCAGCCATACAACATAGGAAAAATTTAATGTCACTTTGTGACATACGTGTTTCTTCTCCTGTCATCTCAGGTGCATCGGGATCTGAATGCTAACTTTGTCATCTCTCATATATGTTTTAGCTATAAAGATCTTCAAGTGTGGTGATCCACAGCTTCACATTCGGTTAGTAGTATCCTAAAAGCATGGGCACAAAAATATGGGACCCAATGTCAAAATGCACTGTGCTTCATGCTAGAAATGAGGTGACCAGATAGGAAAGATGCTTCCGGCAGTGATCCATCTAAAGCATATTAATGCTGATCTTGAATGTAATCCAAATATAGCTGCCATAAGTACTGCAAAGGTCACTGTGACATCGTTCTTTTAAGTAAATGCTATAAAGTAGGTGGAAAATGGGGCATTTCATAAGAATTCTGTTCTTATCTCATCCAGTCTTTGAAAGCCCATAGTACCTTCCAAAGCAAAAGAGGTGGGGTTTCTTTTGTGGCTTCCAATGTAAACAAATCAGTTTATATACAAGTTGTGCTTCTATAAATTGAAGTTGTTTATACTCCTTGTATGTTTTATTTTTTCTCAGTAAAAGCTTTTATTTTAAAATACTGTTGACAGCAGTTTCGACTTGAAAACATGCTGGTTTTTATGTTAATCAGCAAAACTGAGTTGTGAGGTCAAAAGTTTTATTGTGAACTAAAGTAGAATTGTCCTATGTGTCTTCAAATTTTGTTGGACCTACTCTGTCTTTAAAATATCTGAAACATGAGCCAGATCTTTAAAATTCAACTGACTTCAGGCTTTTAAGACTTTACAAGTTTAATTGGCTTGCTCTTGTTTATGCTCACAGTAAAATTTTAGTAGATGTTAAAGAGTGAACATTTGCAGAGTCACAGAGTGAGCCCAGAAATCTCATATCCAGGGTAAACAATTACAGTAAGGTACCTTTCTGCAGCTGCTGATGGCAAATCATTGCATTCTTGTGGTGCCTTCTCTACTTGTTTTTTTCTGAAAGTCACGTTTTACAAATTTCCTTTATTTCCTCCCCTGTCCCAATTTCTCTTATCATCAAGGAGCTGCAGAAAGCAATTGATAACCGCAAAGCAATCGTCTTATCCATCAATCTGTGCAGCTCAGAGTTCACTCAGTCTGACAGTGAAGAAGGCAAAAAGCTTCAAGAACGCCTGTCTCAGATGAACATGCGCTGGGAGCATGTTTGCAGTATGATTGAAGAGTGGCGCAGCTCATTGCAGGATGCATTAATGCAGTGCCAGGTCTGTACTGTGCTAACTTTAAATTGTTAGTATCCTACATATTCAAAATATAAACAATTTTGTTATCTGTTTTACTTCATGTCCAGTCTGAAATTTGCCCATGCAAGGCAAAATACAGCTTCTACACGTGTTTTTCTGAAAGATACACTTGCATTGCATGAAACATGTATTTCCAGCCCAAGATTTTCTAAATTTGTCATCTCTGGAATAATATTCTAATATTTTATTGCATCTTTCCTTGTAAGTTATGTTATTTAGCTAGTAGGACATGTCAAAGGATAAATTAAAAATCTGAATTTGACTGGAATATTTTGCTACCCCATTAAAATCATCACTCATTGCTTGCAGGATTTCCATGAACTGAGCCATAGTTTACTGCTTTGGTTGGAGAATATTGATAGAAGAAAAAATGAGATTGTGCCCATCAATCCAAACCTGGACTCAGAAATGCTGCAGGATCATCACAGACTTTTGATGGTAGGATAGTAATCACTCCTTTCTCCCCCAAGACGCATCAACAAAAAGAACAGCTGATCAGATTTATTTTTCTCTTAAGAGTTAGCACTGTACATTTCATGCTAACACAGAGCTGTGGGACCAGTGTCAGTAATCGACTTGACTTTAATAGGGAACACCACTTGCTTCCATTAGCATAACTCATGATTTTAAATCTCAGGCAGCTACTAGGTTGCTGTATATATTCTTTCCTGTCAGATTAGAAATTTATATTGCTTCTCTTTGCTTTCAATTTCATTAATTTCGCATGTTTGCTTTTGTGAGTTCTAGCCTTTTTTTCTTTTTTTTTTTTGATACATTGGCAACAGCAAATCAGACGTGAACTGCTGGAGTCTCAGTTGAAGGTGGCATCACTGCAAGATATGTCTTGCCAATTGCTAGTCAACGCTGAAGGCAAGGACTGTCTTGAAGCCAAAGAAAAAGTACATGTCATTGGAAACAGACTGAAGCTCCTCTTGAAGGAGGTCACACATCATATTAAAGACCTAGAGAAAATTCTAGACATATCAAGTAGTCAACTGGTAAGTCATGTCTTTTTATTCCTTGCTGTTTGTTAGACATGTTTCCCAGTGTTTTGACTGTCTTTCTCTGATCAGTGCTTTTGGCTGCACCATTTCTGTTGTTTGCAGTACTTATCAAGGTAATCTTGAATATCATAAAGTCATCTTACACTTCAAAATGTAAATATCTCTTGTGATACAGTGGGGTTTTTTAATTTGGTATTTTTTTGTTATTTTGTATAGCAATACTTATTTAATATCTCAGTTTGTTTATCCTGCTATTACTGAATCAGTCAACTGGCAAATTATATGAGATAATTATTCTAGTTGCAGTACTGAAAATTATAGTGTCAGTTGTCACTGGAAAGGAAGATAATGCTCACTCTCTAAGAAAGAGGAAAAAAGCATAAAATAAATTCTGTATTAGGGTAAGAATTCTCTCATATGTGTCACTTAAGCTTTGAGCTATACTCCAAATCCTTTCAAATTATTATGTGTCTCATGGTATTTGAGAAGGAGTTATACATCTTTGCCAGCAGTGGCACATATAAAGATTTCAAGGTTCTCCTTCAGTTTTTTTGAAAGTCAAGCGTTAGTAGAGCCCATGAAGAGGAAGAACTCAGCTCTTCCCTCCTTCTAATGGATTTCTGCCTGTTTAATCAAAATCTTGGTGGTATCAACCTCTCCGTGTAATTAAAGGCCAGTAAAGAACAACCAGTTTTTTCCCCGTATGACTTTGGTAGGAAATGAAGTTTTAACTGCCTGCCTAAAAAATGAAGTTTTAACTGCCTGTTTGCTTTCCTTTTCCTTCAGGGCTGACAGATAAAACATGTACATGTAAAACTTTAGTCTTTTAAAATTTGGTAACAAAATTTAGCTTATTTGGCTTAATTTATTTTATTTGCCTCAGAAATAACTCTGCTGGTATTTCACTCACGGTGAAATTTTTAGTTGACTCACCTGAACAGCAAGTTGCTATATTTCTGAGCTCCATTCCTTCTGAACTTTAGGAATTGTCCTCATGGTCCTCTGATGAATTAGACACATCGGGCTCAGTGAGTCCTGTATCTGGAAGAAGCACTCCAAGCAGACAGAGAACGGTAATTTCATGTCATATATTTTGGTCCACCTCCTGGGTGGGAGCTCAGATGTCTACAGTAGTTTTAGCCAGCTGGGAGTCACCCCTTCTCACTTTTTAGGAAAAGAAATGGCATAAATCAAAACCAAAACACAGCTGCTTTCCCCAACCCTGCTGCATATCCCATCCTGCATGAAATCAGAAGTGGTAAAAACTATCTGAAACCAGGGCTGTCAGTGTGGTTGGTTTACCATGGTATGGCATGTCGTGTCTCTTGTATTTTGCTCTAGTGATGGCAGCACCCCAAAGTCTGGTCTTGTGTGATATATCAGTCCTCCATTTCCGTTTGGCCTCCTCTTCAGAGCTGCTTCATCAAGAATCTCAATAAGTTGTTTTTTTTCATTTCTGAAGTAGGTTGCAAATGCCCTTATTGAGACTTTGGATGAATGGCTAAGTAGAGCTGAAGGGAATAAAACATTATTCAAAGCAGCTAGTTGCACTGGACCTAATCAATGCCTATGATGGCAACTCTGGAGTTGTCCATTTACATCGCTGGCACAAAATTCAAGAAATATAGCAATACATGCCTAGTACTTAACACTTCCATACTCTGAGCCCAAATTGGAACTGCAATTATTTTGTCTTTTTCTGCAATTCTATTGGTTGATTACTTTGCTTTTTTCCTTAGTTCTTAAAATAATCAGGTTGGTTCTGTTTTGTTTTTTTTTTTCCATTTGCACTTTTTTGTAAAGCCTCTGAGTTCTGTCTTGATAAATTTATGGCTCTTGAAATGGATTATTTTTATTTTATTTTTTGTTTACATTCACTAGTTTCCTTTTAGATGCTAGAAGGATTATGTAAAGGAATACTGGCTTTTCAACATTTTATTTTGGAGATCAGTGCTTTTGTCTTTCAAATTGGAACTTAATTAATAAAAGCTCTGATGTCACAGATGTTACTGAAGGATACCTGACCATTACAGGAAATGGAGAAGTATTTTACCGTAAATTCTTTGTCTAAAGAGTACGTAGAATTATAATAGGTTTCATCTTAACATTTTAATAAAAAATTTTCTATCTCTAATTTTTTAGTGTTTATGTACATGGCTACATTTTTCAATTTTTTTGTCCATAATGTACGGCAAAGTTTCATTTTTGTCCATAATGGATGGTTAAGTTGTATGATTCCTTGTGTCTAGTTTTCAAACTTTAGGGATTTGTACCCACAATCTTGAAGACTGAATTGATATTGTTTAGAATTTCAGAGCCAAATATACTGATGCTAAAGAAATAAATACTAATACAAAAAGTACAATCTGAATTATAAGCATCTAACTGCGTTGAATATTCCAGCAAATAGTTAGGAGTGCAGGAATGCACCTGCAGTTATTTGGCCTTCAAAATTGTGGGGTGGAAGAGGGGCCTAGATTTGTCAAAGAAGGCCCTTGAAAGTTTTTTGCTTGAGAATATTATTTTTTCTGCATGTGCAAGTTGACATACATATAATTTCACATAGTCAACATGATTAGATTTTCTCTGTTTCATAAGAAAAATTATTTGAGCTAAATTTCTAGTGATGTTTTTTAAATTCAGAGCTACTGTTCCATAAACATAATGACTAAGCTGTTGTTTTTGAATTGACTGTCTATGTTCCAATAATTTTCATACTCAGCTAGGTACAAAGAAAAGCCAGTTTCCTTGGTTCATGGGTACTGGTCACTTCATTTGATTCTTTTTTTTTTTTTATGTTTCCTTTGCTGCACTTTTAATTTAGTTTCATCAGTAGCTTGTCTTTATTTGCCTGGACTGAACATTCTTCTTTCTTTACCCCCTGTTCATTGCAAACAGCCACGGGGCAAATGTAGTCTCTCACAGCCTGGACCCTCTGTCAGCAGTCCACATAGCAGGTACCTTATTCTCCTGGTTTCTGCACTCTGTTCTAGAGCAGCAAGAGGATGATGGAAATTGGCCGTGATTCCTCTCAGTCCGCACCAGCTCCATCAGGTGCTCAGGACTTAAACAAGTGAAAATTCCCTTGTGTTAATAATTTGACAGAAGGGGTTCTCAATTACTGCAAATTCTTTGTTAAAAAGAAATATAGGCTAATATTTGAACATTACGCTTTTACTTCTTAGAAAGCCCACGTAATCAATATTTATTTTTCATATGTCTGATCAGGGTGAGTGTGTGTTTACAGTTTTGACATTTAATGATTATTTTATTTTGATGTGATTTAACAGAAATGCCAGTAGGTTCATGGCGAACACTTTTTATCATCCTCTTTGAGGCAGGTAATAGGCCAATACCATATTCTAGAATTCACAAAACCCACAGACTTGGATGAGACATACTAACACCCTTTTCTTTATTTCTATTTTATTTTTCCTAAAATGTTTTGTTCAGTTTGTGGGTTTTCAATACTTAAGACTCAAAATTAAAAGTCAGAATTTGAGGTTACTGAGACTTGTAATCACTTTCTGTCCCCTTCTAAGACGACTGCAATATAACATGCTAACATTGCCATGACTTGCCAAGTGCTTGCATCCATGTATTGCTCCGGGAGGAGCACTGCCCCATCTCTCCATGACCAGTAGAGAGCAGGCTTGCAGCTACAGCTTTTTGCTTTCCACCGTGTCTCCAGCAACCTGTCATCTCTGCAGCTAATGGTGCTTCTGCATTCTTGTTCTTGTCAGTGTGATGTGTGTACCTCCACTCTTTCACTGATCAGTTTACTAGCCTCTAGAATTATGAAGTTTAAAAAAACGTAAATGAGCAAGCAATGGGTAAAGAGGACATCTTTTTCTATTTCAACATCTTATATATTGCTAAAATAATCAGAAAGCATTATTAAAATATATTTGTTCTTATTAAATCTAAAATAAATCTCATTTATTCTCTACATATTAGAAATTACCTAATCTGTTTTTAAAATAACTCCTGCTAAATTGAAAGATTTTATGTTGAAATGAAGGGGACATTATGTTTAATAGTGATTGAGCAATAAACAAGCAGACAAAAATACCTTAAAATATTAGGTTTTTTATAAGCAAAATCAAGACTTTATTCAACAAAATTATTCTCAAATGTAAATGAAATAAAGAGGAAAACTGCTTACAATATAGATACTTAAACGCTTCTTAAAAAAAAAGTTTGCTTTACAGGTGTAGTTAGTGAACTGTGAGTAAAGTGGCATAGTTGCAAAACCACATAACAGATAGAACAGGTAGAGCATCTTTTACTGCTTTCACTGACACTAAGAAGCTGCATATTTTCAGGGATTTTTTTGTCTTTGAAACATAAGGAAAACACATAGAAAATAAGGGACATGTAAACTCCGTCTTTCTGTCTGATGGAGAAAAACAATAATTCAACTCCAGTCTGCTGTGAAGCTTGGCATTTTGTTTCTTGTGGGGAGGGGAAAAAGGGAGGAGAGGGGCTTTACTCTGCAGCCATTAACATCTAGGAGGAGTGGAAGATGTCTTTGACAGATCAGCATGCTTGCACTAGCACCCTTGTACTCAAGAAACATACTGTGTGTGCTTTTCCACTCTCCTATGTAATCAAACCACTTCTGCCAACCTTTTGAGGTTTCTGGTTGTAGGTGCGAACCACTGGCTCAAGGAGCCGCTAGCAGTGCTTTGCAGCTTTGAGATCAGCCTCTGTTCTAGCAGTGGCATTGGTGCGGCACCTTTCAGATCAAGTCTTTCCAGCACTGTTTATTAACACATCTTGAAGCAGTACAAACACAATGTTCAATTTGTCATTCAGACAAGCATGGAATACGAATGAGTCACTGCTGAATAGGAAACTTAATCAAATACGCAAGCCAGACAGGTTGTGGTTGATGTATAATGTGGTTTTAACTGATAACGCGATACAAGCTGTCACTATGTTCTTAAATATTTTGACATGCCTCTGATCAGAGTACTTTGTGTTTGATCTTGCACTGGATCAGCAAACCCTGTTATAGTTTAGAATAAAGGAGAAATGAAGTCTTAAAAGGTTTGTCACACAGAAGGTTGTGAAGGAAAGTTCATCTAAAAAGATTAGAGGGCCTATGTTTTTATGCATAACAAGTGTAATATCACTTTGCCTGCTCCTTTTTCAGAGCCAAAAGACAAGCATACATAGTGTGACGCTAAGCAAGGTACAAGCTTAAACTAAATGTTAGATGAGATTTTAGTTAAATCCACAATGTAAGATGTATTAGTGGTCATGTGATAGGTGGCAAAAGCAAATTCAAGAAGCAACTCCTCTTTCCTCAACAGCTTAATAGAGCTGTCATAAGTGCACACCTGGATCTGTGTCTGTGGATTTTTTTAAAATGTTTAAAAAGTTAAGAGATTAAAATAGTGGTTCAGTTTGCTCAGAGGTTTTTACATGGTCTCTCTTGAGCAGTTCTATCAAAGTTTTGGTGCCATAATGCCAGCCTCCATTTCCTGCTCTCCCCAAGCCTCCCCAGATGGCTAGTGGATCTTTAAAGGTCACTTGCTGTTCCTGGAGCAGACCAAGCCACACATTCTCTGGGACTTTGCCCACAAAATGACAGTCATTGCCACACAGTAGCTCAAACATGCAGTTTGAGCTTGGCTTGCCATGTTTTTTCTCAGAGTTATCTCCTGCACTCTCACATAGACCTTGTTACTTATTCATCATATTTAGCTGCTCTTGAAATACATATATTCATCTTCTTTACAGGATAAGCCAGATCTGAGGTTTGGATGATGTGATGCTGATTGAAGGAGAGAATTGAGGTCTTGAAGTCAGAATACAACCAAATAAGGATGTTTCTACAGAGTTTTTTTAGTCCACCAAGAGGTGTTGTTGCATGCTCTTGTGGGCAGAGTATCACAGCTTCTCCTTCATAAAAAAAACTAGAATCCATAGGAACGAAAATTTCATTAGAATGTTGCTATCAAATTTAATTTATCTGATTGTCTGAAAGTATAATCGTTTCCACCTGGAAGATATCCATGGCTAGAGGTAGCATTTTAGTTTTGTGCCAACCTTATCCCTTTCTTTTCTTTAACAATGGTTTACCCTTCTTTCTGTCTGTTCATGCTATTATCTAAAGGACAGTTTTAATATCTCTCAGATAACGTACTGGTAAGTTCAGCCCTTCATAAGAGAAATACTCCCTTGATTTTACATCTTTAAGCTTTTGTAAGTTTGAATTCGTCTTCCAGAACTATATTAACCAAAATAATAAAAAAAACTGCTCCTCATAAGATCTGATTAGGGCCTTGTAGAGCATCATTAAAACAACCTCTCTTGTCTTCTTGAAAACTTAAACTGAAATATATTTTATAATTTATTTTTTCCCTTTTCACAGCTATTCAAAAGCCACATTATTTATTTCTGACAATCCCCTGTTAACAACTCTTACACCTCTTCATTATCCTCAGGGTGTGAACTTCCAAATTTATAGCAGAAATTTTGATTGCTATCTTATGTACTATAATCTTAAACTCGAGCTACTTCTTAAACCTATTGGAGGAACCAGTCACCTACCCTTTTTTTTTTTTGTTCAGGAAGCCAATCCTTTTTGGTATTTGCAAAGACCTTCAGCATCTGTCATCATACAGATGAAATTTACTGTTCTTACATTTTTTCAATAGTCTTTTCATAAAGATATTAAATTATGACTCATTCTTGATTAACTCCAGTAATAACATCCTACTAGCCCTCCAGCCTTCTTTCAATGCGAGCCTATTGCCTGCATTCCATTAGTCACTTTCCATTGAACTCTATTTATTCCTATCAGCTTCACTTGAAGGATAAATTCTTTTTTGAAAATCTTTTAGATACTTACTGCAATGCAGATGGGTTACTTCAACCATATATTCCTTGGGAAAAAAATACCAATCATGTTTAAAAGAAGGTTCTTCTGTGAGCTAAAATTAAAGTTCACTTTGACCATCCTATCTATAGCCTGATAAATTAGCTTCTCCTCTCTTGAAATGCTTAGAAAAGAGTTCCAATATCACTGACATTACAAGTCAGGGTAAAGTAAGGGTAACTTAGGTTAATATACAGGATTTCTTGACGTGAAGAAGCTTACTGTTGGCCAGGTCTGCAGCTGTGGTTCCCTCTTTTATCTTCTGAGTAGGAATTGTGAACAGAGAGAGTAGCAGATGGCCTTACTTCCTTCCCTTCTCACAGTGTGATAAATGGGGAAACAGTCAGAACAGAGCTTAAGAGGCAAGCTCAAGGAAAAGAAATTACATTTTTCTCCAAAGTGGCATACAGTACTTCATCTTTCCCTTCTCCTGCTAGACTAAATAGGGGCTCTGGTCCTTAAGAATGGTGAACCTTTTTTATTAACTATGTATATTTTTAACCCTCTGTCCTTACCAAATCCATTAAACACTCCAAGCTGAGCCATTCCATTTTTCAGTCAATTATGTAGATTGCAGAGGTGTACCTGCAGTAAACAGAGGTAGCACAGCACTCGGACTTTTTATAACTCCCTCTCTAAAGATGTTTTTGTAATGTTTCATTATTTGCTTGTTTAATTGTTTCCATGCGGCATTATTCTTCAATACCCTACTTCACTGCAGAAAAAGTGGTTTGCCATGAATTGTTTTAATTTTTGAAAGAGTTTATATTTCTCTTTGAGATCAGCCATGCAACTTACACATCCATTCTTTCTTCTGCTTTTTTGGTAAAACGCAAAACAAAAAGTGCCAGATTGTGCTACTAAAATGATAAGAAAAGGAAAATAAAAATTAGACTCTTTGTCTGCCCCCTTCTGATTCCACTTTTTGGAAATTCCCTTTCTGACACCCAGAGCTGCCCCAGAGTAACAGAGGCAATGAAGAATATTGACACTTTGCTTATTATCGAACAGCAGTTACCAACTGCAGAAATGTGGCCTTTTTCTCATTGGGATTAACATTTATACTATGATAGCCTTGTAAGTAGGTAGATTGTGCAATCAAATGCTTGGAAGGTAATTAAGCACTCCTTGTTCCCTTTGTTCCTACCTCAGTCCATTAACTTTCTGTCTTGGCATTCTCAGACAGTAGAAGTCCTAATCTAATTGAACTTTAATATGGGTTGCTCTGATGCTGTTAAATGTGCCATATCCTTTCAATATGTTCTTTATAATACATGGTCTTGTGTTCTGCAATAAGCAGCTTTCCATCTGGGCTACAACAGCATGGCTTAAAACAACATGAGATAAGATATTTTGATCATCACTCCTTGGGCTATTTCCTTCAAGTTAATAATTTAGCATACCTGAGTGTTTATCTGTTCATCATCTGAACTTTACCAGATCTGTCTGGCTTTGTTGAAGCCTTCATTGTGGGTGCTACACATATATAAACTTGAAAAAAAAATTATTTTCTGAGCTTGAGCGAAGGGGATCCTTGCTAGGCCTATATTGTTTTGAAGAGGATATTTTCATTCTTGAATGCTTCCTCACACAGATTTAGGTTTATCTGTGAGACAGGATCAAAAGAAAAGGGTAAGGAAAGGATACACTGAGGAACTATCCCTACTTGCTTTACTGGGAGTCTCCCACTCCCCCTTATGAGCATTTTTATCTCTTAAACTTTAGGAAACTATAGGTTTTCTGAGGCCTCATAATCATATCAACCATGCAAACATTTTATAGCGACAAGTCTATGACAAAATTTGTGACATAATGTCTTAAAGGAAGAGTTCTTGAGGCAAGTTATTTGAAGGCTCTGAGTTTTTCCACTTTTGACTAGTACTAAAATACAGTATTTTCCCATGTTATTTAATGAGCACACTGAGAAATCAAATTTTCTTTTTTATACTCACTCTTTTCAGTCATTCACTTATCTCAAAAGCTGTCATCTGTATATTAGTGCTCTTGACAGTTTCAACCAGAAAAATGAAGAAAAATGTGAAATTTATGTCTTCGTTAAAATAATAGATTGGATTTTTGTACTTAATTTGAAGTGTCCCTTTGCAAACATTTTTGTGTTAAATCTCTTGTGCTTCATAGATACGTCATAGATATGTGTCATTCCAAGTCAGATCCATTGACACAAGGGAGAAAATCACTTGGAAGGTGGTGGTGTCAAGTCAGTTGAACAGATAGATTTTAACTGCTGATTCGGTGCAAGATTCAAAATACAACGTACTTTGTAGAGAATGAGTCCCCATTATCTGCATATTGGTGTATTAATTAACTGAAGATTGATGTAGCTGAATCTCAATGCATGATACCCTGGTGGATACGATAGATATAATCCAATGCAGAAACTTCTGCAAACCAAATTCAACTGCTATTTTAAATGAGAAGGCTTCCTTTGTCACCAGCATGTAGAGCACATATGACAGATATGGCCCACCTTTTATTTTCCCCTTCTCTATAGCACAGCGCTTTAAGTGGAGAGTCTTTCTCATAATTAAGCAAGGGGCAATGGAGTCACAAAGCCCCTTCTGTTATGATCATTTGGTGTTTTCCTAACTAGTCGAGAAATATGGAGTCTCTTAAGAGTGTTAGGGAAGTAGCATGTTTAATGACAAAACTCCCTGCAGTTGTCAATCAAAGTCTGTACAAACTTTGTAAACAAGCCTTCAGGGAAGGTTGAGTGCTCAAGGGCAACCTCTACTGCAGTAATGTTTTAGTGTATTCACCTGTCCATCTTCTTTTCTCAGGTCCATAAGAGATGGCTCAGGTTCCTCCCCTTCTGAGGCTGAGCCAGCACAGTGGTGCCCATCCTTCTTCCTCAGAGTCCTCAGAGCTGCTCTGCCACTTCAGCTCCTCTTGCTACTCCTGGTCGGGCTGGCTTGCCTGGTGCCAATGACTGAGGAGGACTACAGCTGTACTATGGCAAACAACTTTGCCCGCTCTTTCCACCCCATGCTAAAATACATGAATGGTCCTCCTCCATTATGAAGGAGACATGTAAGATAGCAGGAGACCTTTGCTGGAGTGCTAGCTGGGAGGCAAGATGGTTTTAAAGGGTGACAGGATTCAGTGTGGCAGTCTTATCTCTCTGCTGTAGCCACCACTGTGCCCATACCTTTCTCTACTGGCACTCAGCTAGTAACACATCAGTATCAAGCTGCACAACGTATTACCTGAGTAGCATCATTTCAATACTCGTATCATGGGTACTAGGAAGAATGTGAATTGTGTGAGGGAAATGTCCTTCTGTGCAGAAGTTTGGATCTTCTAGTCACTTTATAGCCAGGTCATTGCCCTGTACTATGCATAGCCAAGGACTTGATACTGTAAATCCTTTCCTGTGTACTACCCATTAGCCAGTCTTTGTTAAATACCCTCTGAGTATCTACAGTATACAAAATAACCAATGCTAAAGAAATTTTAGAGCATTTGTAACAGAACAGTTTTAAAGAATCTTGTATGGCAATGTATTATTCCCTGTTGTTTCTGTTTCAGGCATGGTGTTCTAACTTTTGCTTTGGATGCACAAGGTGTAAATCTGAGAATCACTTTTTTAAGGTTTAAAAAAATGGATGTAATAATTAAGATCGTAAAAGTTTTTATGAGGAATAATGTTGAATGTCAAGTTGAAAAACAAAGAACATATTTATGTATGTACAGTTTGCTAAGCCAAGTTTTGTTTGTATTGATTTATTTGCATTTATTATAGATACCATAAAATATTTTGTCTACGTGCTTTTTAATGACAACTATGTAAACCTCTAAGTTTAGAATGAGATATGTATAATATAAAAAAAATAGAAGACATACCTATGCTGCACTTCTAAAAAGAATTAAAAATGCTGTAACAAATTAATGGTATTAGGTGTTTGAATGGGAAAATCTGGAAAACTTGACGAATTGTAGAATATATGGAGGGATATGACATTAGAAGTTGTGCTAATACTGAAAACTGTCCGTGTTTTGAATTAATGATTCATCACTTCAGGTGTTTCTTCTTTGCAAGCTGCTTCTTGAAGTCCATTCTCATCCGTGTGTTGTTTCTCTGTGTCTGTGTGTTTGTGTAAGGACTCATGTGCAATATTTGGCAGTTGAAATTGTACCAGTCCACCCTGAAGCAGATTTTTCTCCCGTGGGTGAACTGGAAGGTTCCTAATATTCTCCATAGCAGCTTAATAGCTAGATAGATTTTTATGTTTTACCTAAAGTTAGTCTAGTGGAATATACCCAAAACATAAACATAAATAGCAGAAAAATGGAAGAAATTGAAGACTCATACATTTTACAGAAATACTGCAAAAAACTCACAGTCTGAGCAATGGCATTTTGTCAAGATTATCAGTCACATCTCGGCCAAAACATGATTCTTTTCAATTATGAAAAAACACAGAACATGGCTCTAAGTTGCTGCTCTTTAATATATCTGGGGATTTTGAAGCCACAACACACAATGTGAATTTTTTTTTGAGTTAAATGTTTTTACTTAGAATACATTGGGCCAACAGAAATTTAAAAAAAAAAAAGCCAGAGGAAAATACAAGCACGTTAATTGATGTTATGTAGAATTACTTTTCTAGGATGTCATCATTTGAGTTATGAGAAGAGGGTGGTCAGAGGTAGAGTACCACAAGCTGAACTCAGGCATTTGGAAAAGTCAAAATAAAGCTTCCTTTTGAGATAAGCATGACATTAACATATTCATGAGAAGGATTGTGTATGTTCACAAAGTATCTTCAGTGTCTGAACCCAAGTCTGGACTGACACAAGTATGTGTTCATTTCAAGGCTGAGTTTTCCTCATTGCTATTCAGAAGTTATTCTGGGCTAGATTACTATCCATAAACACTGATTCTGAGTAGACAAAGATAACGAACACATATTTGGACTACAAAGATAGGCTGTGACTTGCAACGGGCCTGACATATTACATGAAACTGACCCCTCCTCTCTTTCTGATGCTGTTCTTTGGTGACATAATTTGATCAGTGGTAACCAGTGCACCTATGTGAATAATTCTGTTTGCTGGCCCTACCAGTGCAGGTCTGTACATGTTTCAGACACCTGTCATTGACCAATGCCTCGATTTGGTGGTGGTTGCTTTGGGTTTTTTTTTAAAGATATCTTGTTTTCTTTTCAAAGAAAGAAAACACTGTGAAGAATAAAAAGACTAATTTAGGGAGAAATAAGAATCTCAGCCTGACTTTGTCTCCTGTTTTCCAGCCAACTATTAATGTTCCTATGGAAGATGTTATCTAAAATGCAACAGATAGCTGTGAGTATAAACTTAGGGAATAAAAGTCTCTTGAAGGAACCAGACAAAAACTCACTGATGAGGCCTGTGTACATTTCTTATACTATGTGAAAACTGAGAGAGAGGCAGGTTTGAAAGAAGTTTGTTAGAAGGTAGAGGGAAGTACAAGGAAGAGAGGTCATTTTGAATGATGTCAGATGCAATATTTAAATACTTTATAATAAGTTTTACAGTGTAGCACCTGGCACACTTTGAATTGCAACCTGAATTTTGCCATCTATTTTGCCACTCTGTAGTCCCTACTTCCCTTGATTGCTTGAATATCAACACACTTCCCCAACCCATGAGGAAAAAGGAGCTGTATACTGCAGAAGGAAAGCATAATTTGTATGCTCCCCTCAAAACTGCCAGGGAAGTTTTGGGGAATAGTCACTAAAATGGAGTAAGGCAAGGGGAGCGTGTAGCAATTCTTCAGTCTTGTTCATGGTGCTCATGCACTTTTATTTTTTTCTCACCTCTAGAAATGCTGAAGTGAGAAATTACAGAGCAATCGAGGTTAAGCTGGTTAAACAGACAAGGGAAGAGTTATGCGAAATCAGAGAAACTTTTCATAATTAATGAAGAGTGAAAAGAAGTGTTGATAGTTAAAGAAATAAAGAATTTGAAAGGTCACATCATCAAGTGTCAGTAGCCCTTTCAAATTCAGCGCATTTTGGTGTGATGATTACCTACAGGGCATAGATACAGTCTCACCTCACCCTTGCTGATGAAATGGCAGACAGAGTGTACCTGCTATGCCTTGCTTCCTTTCAGGTGTTTCAAAACAATACTTTCTGTCTTCATAGCTTCAAGCTCTGAGCTGTAGCTGATTATCAATGTACTGACTGTTTATTTGAAAGAGAAATGAGATAAAGAGAACTTTTTTTTGGTCCTGAGTGATCTGCTCACACAAAGTAGTCCTCCCTGTAAACAGCAAACTCTACGACACCCGTGAATAAGAAACATGTTAGAAAAATGACATAGGAAAAATGCCTGTTTTTAAATCCTAAAATTCCCATACCTTCGAGAACAGGACTGTCAGCCTGTAAGCTGATGTCTCAATGCAATCACAGCACAGTTTGTGCCAGCAGGTTACAGTGCCACTTTGTACATTTGGTACTTTCTATCTGAACTCAAAATCAACATCAGACCAGTTCAAGTGCTTTGAGCAATAAGCTCCTCCAAAGGGAATTTTCTGGATGTGAATCAGTTGCATTAAAACATTAAATGTAATTTTTGCAGAACTGGATCTTGATCCTAAAAAGTAACATAGAAGTCAAAATGGAAAGAAGTCGGCAGGCTCTTCACAAGCTCCATCCCAGAAGCACCAGTAACTTGGAGGCCTAGATTGAGTTGGAAATCCCAAAGCAACATCACCACATGCATTTATTGGTACAGCATGAAACAGGATAAATGGGGCAACTGTAGGGGACAAAAAACCACACCCAGAAAACTGTCAAGCATTGTAACCAGTGCACTAGCCAGCTTTGCAGCCTGGGCACCTGTCTTGTCCTAATAATGTGAAGCTGCTACCTCTGTCTCATTCAGATGCTGATTCTTTTTAAGAAATGCAGAAGTTAGAGTCTGAGATGCCCTGTCTCTGTGCTAAGCCTGCAACCCAACATCTACCCTCTTTCTGAAACACATCACTTACCTGGGCTCTGCAAACATGAAGGGCCGATTTCTAGTAGTGTGCTGTGAGCCTTGTCTGCAAAGCATGAGGAAAAGCAGTACCAGAACTGCCTAGCTCTGGGTCTCCATTGAAGGCACGTATTCAAGGATAGAGAAAGTAGACTCTGTGTCTTGGGAAGCTCTGGTCATTAGCATGCTATGTTTTTGCCTATTTTCTTCTGTAGGTAGATGCAGTAGCTTCTGTAGCGATATAATCATCCTAGCAGCTTGACACATCTTGCAACTCTGAACCTGTAGTCATCTTCTGGCTAGTGGGTATTTAAAGGCATAATTGCTCAGTAACTCCAGGACCATGCAGTAATATAAATGTACTATCTCATTATGCTTATATTGATAATGGTCAAAATTAATGAGCACAATTTGCTCTGAATTTACTGCTTCTGTTTGTGGAGCTTCATTTGTGGACTGTGTTTTACAAAATCCACACAGCTCTGGGCATGATGATACCCATTACCTATCCTTCACCCTGTTCCAGCAGTGATAATAGCTTCTGCAATAGATTGATAATTTCTTGCCACTGGTTTGCCACCCTTCAAGCTTTGGTGCAAATACTATGTACAATTGCAGTGTTGCTTTCTCCTTCCAAAGAACTTTCTCCTGCAGCTGGCTATTGAACGAGAACAGAGATGCTGGAATTGTCTTATGAGCAGTCATCCCTGACCCTTGGTCTTGTGCTATTTGTGGCTGAGAAATCTGTTTACATCTGATAGCATCTCTCAACATGGTCATCATGATCATGTGCATCTGAGTGTGTGTGTGTGTTTATGTGTTCAAAGGCATAACAGAAAAAGGTTGCTCACAGCCTTCAAACTAGAGATGCTATCAGGATGTAGCAACCATAGGAGGATTCTGGGAAATAAGAGCAGAGTCAAGGAGAAGAAGTGCAGATTCCTAAGCAAGAGAAGAGATTACTGATCATCTCACTTTCTTGCACTTCCCTTATTTTATTTGGTGTTTAAAGCAGTGGATTATGGAAAGGAAAGGAGCAGAAATATACTAGTGAGGTTTTGTTTTAAGCTGGGTGGTCTGGTTATAAAATTGTTCAACTCTTGCAGCAGTCAAATGCAAAATTCATCTAAAACAGTGTTTGCCTAATTTGAGAGGGAAGGCAGGGATTGGAGAGAGCAGGTCATAATTCTTCTGACTTGTCTGTGTTACAGGCACAGAATTCCCTACATAAGGGAACTAGTCTAGGTACTGGGTGTTTTTAACCTTGGCAGGATGTTATGAAATGCTCTACAGCCAGCTGAATTGTATTGTTGTTGCACTTGTTGGCCATAATTACACCAAGAGGGACATAGGTGTCAAACCTATATTTGGGAGAAGTTATGCTTGTTTTAAGAATATTTAAAACATTTGAATGTTCTAATAATGTTCCTCAATAAATAAATAAATAAATGGGAAATATTTAGAGAATTAATGTGTCTTCCCAGAAAGCCATAGATAAAAACCTGTGAAACAAGATAAAATGAAATTAATAACTCCTAGCTGAAGCACTGAAAATCTGTCATAGGTTATGGCATAGTTAAATGATAGAAATCTGAATTATGTTAAATGATAGATCTAAAAGCAGATAGGAACTGAAAGCTGTAATGTCTATTGTTTGGTGTCTCTTAATATATCATTCCAGAAATGAACTGGTCAAAACTGCTTTGATTAATAAGAATCCTTGTAAATACCTGAGACATGGCAAATAGATTTGACCACAGTGAGGTCTGAATAAAACACTGACCCATTTCATTTTTGGACAAGAGAGGATGCTTTAGGAAAGTATTGTCCAGTTCTTGTATCAGAGGTGTTCTTGGTGGAGGGAGAGGTGCACAACAGAGCTGTTCTGGTCAGGGGTCATGCAGATGTGGGTTCTGTTTGCACAAAGGTTACTCACATCAGGCTGTGCATTTTTAGGCATGTTTTAATTCCTGGGAGAATGTTATGGATGTTGTAATTGTGGGTTTGTTTCCATTCCATTGTTTTGAGAAAAGATGTTTTCAAAAAACAGCTGGAAGTAAAGCTACCAGAGTCCACTTCTTTATGTAAGTATTCACAAAGCTATTCAAGAAGTGGGACATTCACGCCTGTAGTACTCTCTTTATAAGCAATTCAGGCATTGTTTGTGAGGCTGTCCTGACCATTGAGCTGCAGGTTAAAACATATGGTTGCAATTTTGACTCCTTTGCTAAACTTGAAGCATTGTGCAGGCAGGTATGCAGACCATGGGGACAAGGAGAGAAAAAAGTGTTGGAAGAAAGCGTGATGCTGTGGCATTTTTGTTGAGTGAGTGAGAGAGAGAGAGAGAGAGAGAGAGAGAGAGAGAGAGAGAGAGAGAGAGAGAATGAAGACATTTGTGAGGTATGATTTCTTTTTCTGTTGTCAGGTTTAATGTAAGCAAAAAATAATCCTGCAAGGGTTAAATGGAATTGAAACTTTTCTGCTTCCATATGAATACCTAAACTTTCAAGCTCTTATGGGCCCTAATGTGACTCTAATGCCCTAATGCAAAATGGGCAGCATTTTCTGCTTATCTGTACAGTATAACATACTTGTTCACCTTTCCATGGATGACACAAGCTCTGAAGAGGTGAGTAAAAATTTAAAAAGAATCTGACAAGAAAGAAATCCTTATGTTTTAGAGAGCAGCATTTAGTCTTTATGTGTAGAGGAGGTAAATATCTTACAGTCCCAAACATCTTGAAAAATCTGGCTACAAGAATGCCTGAAAGCACAGCCTTTCCTCACATGTATGTTTTCCATCTGTTTAAAATGGTAATATTCTGAAGTTGTGCACAAATGTGTAGGAATGGAAAACAGTAGGAGATAAATTTTACATCACCTGTGTGCCTGCAGAAGTGAAGACATTAGCAGAATGACACCTAAATACTGCAGCACAAAGATCTTAAAGGGACATGAGAGCTTGTTAGCCTTGCTCCAGCTAAGTGCCAAATGTTATTATTTTGATGGTCAATTTTCCTGAAGACTTCATGACCATTTTTTGCTTGAGCTTCTGTGTCTGCAGGATGCCACGGTGAATGGTAGTAATTGAAGCCTGGCTGGGCATAAGAAAAAACGTATGCAGTGCCCTTCCGTGGCCATTCTTTCTCTGTGAGCACACTGATGAGTGCCACTTTACATGTTTAGATTTTCCTCTCTTCACTGCGTGGGTGGTGGAGACAAGCAGTGTAATGCAGAGGAAAGAGCAGTAAGAATTCTCCAGCATAGGAAACATCTGCTTCATGGAGCTTTTAATGTTGCAATATCAGGATGGGTATTTTTTTTATTTAAATCCACCTTTTAATTTTGAGAAGTAAGCCTGGCCAAAAGACTTTTAAGGAGGCAGAGTGCCCCACTGACTGACAGTTCCAGGTTGTAGCCCATGAAGATTCTGTTGTTATTGCATAACAAGATAATTGTCTTAAGTAACAGAAAAGAAAAGCAATCAAATATGTTCTTTGATGATGCCTTAATCTTGCCATACCTTTCTAATTATTTAAATAGAATAAAATATGCTGGAACAAGACAGGTGTCTCTTACATGTCAGGAAAGAGAGAAAGGAGGAGTTTGGGGGAGCCCAGTGTATTCAGCTGTGGGCATGTATATGGGCTTCCTCGTGGGAGTAGGCAGCTGTTCTGCAAGGTGCTGTTCATGTAGTGAGCGAAGTGAGGGTGATGGACCCTATAAAGTTGAGCCAGGAGTTTTAGTTGCAAGAGCTCTGAAGTGAAACAGAAGGGCCTGTCCTTGCCCTATCATTTGGCAAGTTACTTCAGCCAACAGATATAAGAAATTGAAAATGAAGCTAGAGTCCCAGATGACTCCTGGCTATGGAAAAGTGCTCAGTACCTGTCTGCAGAGGCCCTTTTCCTGGTGGGTTCCTTCTCTGAGTGTTTGAGCAAGGTGACATCTCATCCACTTTCTCCCATCACAGGACACACATCATGGAAGGTAATAAGAGAGAGACAGGCTCTTTTCAATTGTGCCCACTGACAAGGCAAAAGGCAATGGGCATAAAGTAAACCACATGAAATTAAATTACATGAGCACGGTGAAAACATATTTTAATGTGAAGATGGTCAAACACTGGAAAAGGGTGCCCAGACAGGTAGAAGGGTCCTCTTTTTTGGCTATTCAACACTCCACTGGATATGGCCCTGAGCAATTGTTTGGGTGACCCAGCTCTGAGCCAGGAACTGGACTAGACAGTCTCCAGCAGTGCGTTTCCAGATCACTGCAACAGTGATACTGTGTGGTCACACTGGGCTCCAGAAAGACATGGGCAAAAGAATGCCTACTCAGGTACTGTGCAATCCTTTGCCCATTGTTACAATTTTTGCAGATGTAAATATGTTCAGATTTAAGCTGTTGAGTTTTTAATTTAGGAGTGTCAGGTTTTTCTGATTTTGCAGGAATATTCTGCTGTCTAGCTGCTTTTTGGGATTAAGTCTGTGAGTTCAGCATCAGGTAGCAGCTGCCACCTTAAGCCATGTCTCCATGAGCCTTAAGTGCTCATTTTGTCCTGTCATTAAAAATTGTATAAAGCCATTGAATAGCATCATACTTTGAGTCAGCATTGAAAATGATTTTATTATTTTGAGCACAAGTACATGTGCCATTAGTTCCTATTACTCTGACCTACCCTTTGTGGCCAAAGAAGCAACTCTCAATGAAATTCCTTGTCACAGAAGCATGTTGCAAAACTGTATTATCTTTTGGAAGTGTTGTTCAGTTCTACTCAGTGCTTACAAATCCCAACAGTCCCTGACTTTCTTTTGGAGTTTGAGTGGGCTATTTGTTTTCATGTTTGACAAACTACAGGGTAAGGTTTCACAGGGGCAAAGTATATTGCCTGTCTTGTCTTCATCACTGAGATAATAGTTAAGGTAGTATTTTTTTTTATGTGTAGGGAAACATCACATAAAACCCGAAGAGCTTTTACATATATATTTCCCATATGGAACCATTCTGGCATATGTATGGCATACGTATGGCATATGTGTATATGCAAATCTTTGCAAAGATCAAATATGATTTTGACAGTATTTTACAGGATAGAGTTCAATATGTATTTATGTCAATAAAAGTATTTTTTTCATTTCTTTTCATCCCCTTCCTGACAGCATAGTCAAGATAATTTCTTTTTCCTCAAGGACTAGCCTTCCCTTGGGAAAGTACTATTTACCTTGATATTACCTAATTTACGGTAAGCGGCAGCCAGCTACAGAGGGCTAAATTCTCACACTTGGTCTCTTCCACCATAATCTATTTCACAAGCCAAATAAGGAACATAAAATAGTAAGAACATTACAGCATATAAAGTACTAAGTACCTAGGTGGCTTCCCTGGTGTCATTAGGAATACTAAAAACTAGATCTAATGTGTTGTTGACTCTAGGTATGGCCTCTCTCTGATGCTTTTTGGGAAAAATGAAGAAACTAATTGATAAATAGTTTTCACTTCCATTTAGATGCACAGAAACAGTACTATTTTGCTGTCTACTGAAAAATAGGCAGAGCAGCATATTTTATAAAACTATGAAAAAGACAAGTAATGAAACAACATATTCTGGTCAATTCTTTATTTTCAACATCAAATACATTGATAAAAATCTTGCACCAATCAGGTAGCCTACCAGATTTTTTTATTTAGACTTTTTCTAGAACTTTTTTAGGTGCAAAACAAAAAATACCTCACCAAAACAAAGACATCAATAATTTCATATGCATCACTGAAAGAACAGAATACTTCGACAAATACATTATGGCAGCTGAGCCTATTCCAAAGAAAGAACTTTCCACTGACAGACTACATAGTGCACACAAAAGCATTATAGTACATACAATAAGGTGATACATAAAGTGGCTTGATAATGCAAGTCTCATGACAAGCAGTCTATCCCTTCATTTTTTTCAGTGGGCACTTTCTGAAGAAACAGACTTCTAATTAGGCACACAGGATTACAGAGCATACTAATTTGCAAAATGGCAGCATTTTTTAAAAAAACTTTTTTTGTTTTTTTCTTTAGGCACATTTGAATGCAAAAGAATTTTATCTTTAACACAGTGCAAAACCAAATACCCTTTATGGGCAACAATCACTTTGAAGAAAACCTTCAGGATTTAAGGCTATCTACATTTGAAGGATTAAAAGGAATTATGGGTAGAAAGGGTAGGATATTAATATTAGGGAAATATTAATTTAAAACTCTCAATTCAAATTCTCAGATCAGTTTGAGATTATGCTATAATTGGAGGTGACAGCAAAGACTGGTTTTTATTATGATACCATCATTAACATCACCTTCTATTACATGTGTTGAATTTCTATCTGTAAAGCTGTATCACGGTTGTAGATAGCACTGAAAGCAGCCATCTCTTTCTTCAAAAGTAATAAATGTACTTCACATAAGTTCAGCTGAGAATATCTTATATACAAAATCCCATTAGTCATAGGTTAAGTTGCACTCTATTTTTAGAGCAGAGTATAGACGAGAGGCTTGCTGTGTTCTTACCAAAGCTTGTGATAAGACTAAAGCCCTACTGAGGCAGAATTTTAACTTTTTTGATAAAACATTGGACACAACTCTTAAGGAATCTGTTGGTATCCATTGAAATAGATGGAGGCTCCAGTACAAACCCTGGCTTGGATGAAGGGGATGGTTTGGGTTTTTTTTTTTGTTTTCATTTGAACTCTAGTGACCTAATGACAGTCCTTGCAATATCCCCAGGAGCTCATTTTAGATTATTTCTTTAATTACATTTTTAAATTATTAAACCCCTCAGTGGACAGAAGGAGAAAAATCATCAGGTGATGTCACTGAAACATAATAGTAAATTTACTACAAACACACACCAAGAAACTTTCTTTAAACTATTTTACCCCAGTACAAATCTTACTGCCCCAACTGGGAGCTTTACCTGAGACAAAGTCTGCAACATCAAAACATGGCTCGAACCACTATAAACCAGAGTAGCTTTCACATATTGGAAACTCAGACATCACTAAGTGCTACACATCTCCCTATCTCCTCTCCTGCCTTACAAACTTTTTGTAATAATTCAGTAACAACCGTGTTCTCAAGCAAAGCAAGTTCATCTGTTTTGTTTGACTTGTGCTGGTATAACATTGCCTATGTTTCTAGAGGGTTTTTTTGTTTTTTGATGTTTTTGTTTTTCTAAAAAAATCCGTGTATAAACATTACAAAATAATTCTTTCGTTAGCTGTCCAGAGGCATCTCTATGAATGTTTTGGTAAAAGCATAATTAGCTGCCTTGAAAAGTTTTCTCTCAACTTTTTTTTTTAATATGCTATATATTTTTATCTAATATCCAGCACCAGGCATTCAGGTAGTACTGGTTTGTCAGCTGCAAATACAAAGTATATATGTATGTATATATACATATACATATATATATATATATATATATATATATATATACACACACACACACACACACACACACACAAAATAGCATCTTGTGAAATAACAATTACCAAATGTCAGGCACAATTGTTTGCATACACGAGAGTATAATTCAGAATTACATATGAAAAAGTTGCCATATTTGTATCATATACTTTCTTTAATCAATTCAATAGCTACATTCAGCTGTCTGATATGTGGTAAATCATCTTTATAGATAACTCTGGGAAGGTTACTATATTCATTAAGGTGCTCTTCAGTTAAAATCTCATGAACAAGTTAATAATGACATGGATCCTGAAACTGCCTCAAGGTAAATGAATGTATTACTGGGACTCATTCTTTCTAGGTTGCACTTCATTGTTTTCACTACAAATACGGGAGGACTGGCTGAAGTTAAATTGCTTCCTTGCAAGGGCTGGTTCTAGGAAAGCATTCATAACTAAGACTGTGAGATGGCTGATATTATTGTGTATGCTCCAAGAGATGTTATGATACCTTTCTGCCTGCTACTTACCACTTCAAATCATGCTTTTCCATCTTCTCTGAGAAAATCTATAGACTTTAAAGGTACTTGCCCTATGTAGGTACCATCAGAATCTGATCCTATGTTGTGAATTTCTCTCCATAAACTACCTTTTTTCCTCTATGACCAATTACACTTGAGTTGATGTAGTGAACTGTTCTGGGATGTAGGAAGGGAGGTGTTCATTTAAACCAATTTACCTTCCAGCTTATGAGCTTGATCTGTGTGTTCTGTCATAGAGAACACCAAGTTGCATGTACTGTATTTAAAGAGCAGCTCTAACACACACTGGGATACAAGTGAATGATGATGGTGTAAGCATGTAAATTTAACTGCAGGGATTCCTGTGCTCCATTCAGATCTCAGCCTGCACTCATTTCAAGGCATTCATGGTTTTTCTAACACATTTGGAAAACAGCTACTAAATAAACCCAAAATGTTCACCTTCTTTCAGGGCGTTTAGGAGCCCTCCAAAAGCCCTTAGGTACCAAATTAACACATGCATACACGTGCACACAAGCACACACTTCTACTGAATACACAAAAAGACAAAACTTTCAGCACATTCAGAAAAAAAAATGACACTATAATATGCATCAATAAAAGGCCTATTAACTTACAGTGACTGTATCACATGTTTAGGTTTGCAGTTTGAGGAATCTTCTCAGATGTAGCTTTAGGTCTAGCTTTAGACTTTCAAACTGTGCAAATCCTCAGATATGTACATAAAACTATTATAGACATCATTATGTACATTCACTAAAGATTTGAATTCTTGACTTGGAGCAGAAACTCATCCTATGCCTTACTGCCTTCACATTCATTGTGGAACTTGATCTCTCTGCACACAGGCTCCGCTTGTGTGACAGGGAGCGTAATTAGACATAGGCACTCCTGTATGGCATTAGTTGCACTATTTCCTATATTTGCTTACTACAGGATATTCCAATCAACATAATCTAACATAAAGGTTTCACCTATAGCAGTCAAAGAAGCATCCCTGAACCTTTTCTCTAGCATTGTGACCAGCTAGTGTGGAGCAGCCTACACACATGCTGTGAAACATCCTCACTGGCAGGATGGTTGCTTCCAACCAGGTATTGGAATGGTATCTGGTCTGTGCTAACTCCCAAACTGCACCTATCAACCAGAAATGCAGATAGTACAGGCAAAGTTTATCACTAGACTAGTAAAATATCCCTGGCATATGTAATAATTGCATTCTAGTACCCAGCAACGTTCCCTGACGTGTTTAATTTTCTAGCATAGAGGCAGTCAAGCAACAGCACCAACTCCTACTTTGGATAGCACATCATATGGATTTCTTCAGTGTCTCTCCTTCATGTCTTGTTGAAACTCTTGATGTCAGTGGACCTTTTGTATATTTGCAGTTTGTGTGAGGAATCAAACTAAACCTTAGGAATATCCTTATGAGTTACAGGCATGCATGGAGAAAGATTTTTCTTTCTGGACATGCAGTCCCAGAGCCTTCACCATGTCTGAGGTTTAGTGCCCAGTTCTGGTGTCACAGGTGAGCTGGCTCTTAACAGTAATTTCAAAGCATGCCACAGCAAGAGCCAAATAAAGCCAAGGCAAGGCAAAGCCTGCTGCTCTGACTGTGATGCCAGCCCTCCCACACACTGCTAGGTCACACTGCTGAGTGGGATGAGACCATCCCACCCTACTGTGCCAGTCTCTCACTGGCATCCTCAACACTTGTTTTTTAGTACAACAAAGCACAGGACAGGGGGAGATTTTTTATAAACAGTGCTGGATCCTGTAGGTATGTGAAGACATTCTTTTAAAGACCTGATGATTTTTGTAATCATCTGCTCTGAATTAAAGAGTAATTGTCTCTGTTATCACTCTTTGCCATGTTGCCCTGGATTTACATTGTTGAGCAACAGAACAGTTTAGCTTACTAGAATCAGGCAAGATAAGTTGTATGCAAGGCAGTTCATCTAGAGGATATGGTAAGGCTACCTAAAAGTTTGGTCAGAATGACCTTGAGATGGAGTTATGTGCTGATGTAAGCCAGCAAGGTAAAACATATTATTCTCAGACAGGGGTTCCTTTCTACTGTAGGAAGAAAAGAGACAGGAATCTAACTACCAAGGCAGTCCCTAGCAGTGCAGATTCGCTATAGCACACTAAGATGCCAGTGAACTTTCTGTTTACATCCCCAAAAAACTCATCCAGAATCTCTACCAAATTACTTCAAAGTTTCAAGCAAGTAAAGAATTAAGCTAGCTCAGGATTTTGGATGGATATCAACAAAGGCTACCACTCATGAAGATACCAATATTCATGGGTGGTATGGCCTATCAATTTATAGTAAAATAAATGTATGGTTTAGCTTAGAACTTATCCAACTTATGTGCAAAATAAAATAAAAACACTACAAATTTTAAATCAAGTTAGCCTGACAATCCTTGCTAGCTGTCCACAGCAATGAAATGTCTTCCATTTAGGATAAGCAACCAGTTTAGGCAAGCGCTTGACAAACACTCAAATGGAAAATGCAGGTGTCTGTTGTCATTGGAGTGTTTTCAAAGGTGGCAGTATAGACGAAGCATGAGCTAGGTAGTAATGCTGCTGGGTTTCTCGTACCATTTATACATGCTGACTTCTGTTTATATGGCATTCTGCATATTCTCCTCTTCTTTGCTGTTTACATAAAAAGACTGCAAAGAATGAGATGAAGATGGTGTAGTTGTCAGCTGGCTCCGGTTCTCCTCCTCCATTGGTGCAGCACTCCTGGCTGCTGGGGCATGCAGTCGGTGAGCATCCAGCATCTCCAGCAAGAGATCATAGAGTGGAACTACATTCTTACACTTCATATTGTACAGGTGCTCCATTCCTTTGTTACTGTGGGTTATAATGAAACAACAGTTACTTTCCAAATATGCCATGGGAAAAAAAAGCTACACGCTAATAATATTCATTAGGTTCATATAAATTCTATCTTGTACAAAACAACTGACTTAACATCACATTTTCTCTACACGCCTGCTAGAGTTAAGGAGATGGCAGCACCTTCAAAGAATTTTGCACACTGCCCATGGTCAAGTTGCCTTCCAAAGGTTTCTCTTTTGCTCTTCTTTGCCTAAAAGGTAGCCTAGAACACATGGACTCCTAAGTTAGCCACTGTGACTAAGTGGATGGGATGAATCTTGCCTTTCCTGTAATAAAAAAATACCAGTTTTCTCTCCTAGAAAATGAGCTCTACCAGTTTATTACCAAAAACTCTCTTGTAATAATATCCATTCATGAAACAGTGAAACAACAATTAACTTTACTGTGAATCTGGACTCTCTTTAATTGTACAAATTCTTCTCGGGGCAGGGGGGTGGTGGGGGGGTGGGGGGGAAGAAAGGATGATTAATACAAGGATAAAGAAATTACACAAGTGAAAAAACAACATATCCACACACCCCTTGTCTTTTTCCTGAAGACCTGAAAATCAGTCCAGGAGATAAAATTTGCATGTTTCAGCCTTAGTATATATAATGTGGTGCTTACTCTAATTTAAATTTCATTAGCTGAAATAATGAAAATAAAAATCTGTGTAACATCTCCTGGGCCTTCATAATAATACAATATATACTATGTCTTTGTATAGACTTACCATGTTAACACCCCAGCCACTAAGTAGCTACCTTAAAAGGTAATTACATTCGTTGCTGCAACTACTAACAGTTCCTCAGACAGCTCACCTCTGATTAGCAAAAACCCTGGTCCTCTAGGCTGGAATTCAGTAGTCCTGTATTTATTCTCACCCATACAATGAACATAATGACCTTAACCTCTTTTCTAAAGTGATTTGCAATCAAGGCACTTGTGAAAAGTGGCTACATAAAAGTTGTAGTTTTATTAAATCTTATGGGAGACTAAAGTTTGCAGAGCTAGGCTACTGCTACATTAGTATTCTATTTGATACTTTTCAGACACCTGTGTTCAGGTCTGGGGTTCTCAGCATGAAAAAAACTTAGATCTGTTATAACAGGTCCAAATCAGGGATACAAAGATGATTCACAGTGTGGATCATCTCTCCTATGACAACAGGCTGAGAAAATTGGGGTCGTTCATCCTAGAGAACAGAAGGCTCCAAGGAGACCTTATAGCACCTTCCAGTATATAAAGGCCTACAAGAGAACTGAAGAGGCACTTCTACAAGGTCATATAGTGACAAGACAAGGGGGGATGGCTTTAAATTTGAAAGAGGGCAAGTTTAGATATTAGGAAGAAATTCTTTATTGAGAGTGGTGAGGTGCTGCACAACTGCCCAGAGAAGTTGTGGATCCCTCATTCCTGAAGTGTTCAAGGCCAGTTTGGATGGGGCTCTGAGCAACCTGTTCCAAGTGGAAGGTGACCCTGCCCATGGCAGGGTGGTTGGAACTAGATGACCTTTAAGGTCTGTTCCAACCCAGGCCATTCTATGATTCTATAATTCTAAGATGCACATAAGATTAAAAGCAGACACTGCTTTCAGCTCTATCAAAACAAGAAGCATAGGAAAAATATTTACTCCTTTCACATCATAATCCATCATAAACTTTTGCACACATGTTCTGTACAAATTTATGGAAAGATTTTATTTTTTTAATTTATTTTTAATTTTTTACTAACAGCACTTTACATAGTTTGCACTCCCATCTATGAAGGAAAAGTGTGCATGTTCACTTGTGACACCTCCCTTGCCTGTGCCCACCACAGGAGTGCTATCTGAGTGCTTGCTCTCACCTCATGTGTCTGATGTGAGAGAGGATGAGGAGGAGCTGAGCCAGTCGTCTGTGTTGCTGCTGCAGAGAAAGACCTGACTTAGCCATTAAGTGTATCAGAGTGTCTGTGATTTTGTCCAGGACACGGTGAATATAGTCTTTTTCTTCCAGAGATTTCAAGGTGCTGGAAAGAAAAGTGTACACACCTGGAGCAGGAAGAAGAAAGAAAACAAACCACAGGCAAAAATTACTTTGATGGAGACAGACTTGCCCAAGGTATGCCTCATGGCTTGCTTCTTATGCGGTATGGGAGCTGACTGTGTGCCAGCTCTCCTGCTTGCCAGCTGGGTTACTGGTTTGAATGACAATGGAGCATGGATTTCGTCATTGTGGGCAAAGCAGGAGAAGGAAGATGATGCCTCATCCCTGCCTGGATCCATCCAAGGTCAGGACCAGGTTGTGGATCTACCCTTTGGCTGTGCTCTTCTCTCAGTCACTTGGCTCTGAAACCTTGAGGAGATGCTGTTCCCCTAGGGAGTTTTGCAACACTTACCAACCAAGCCTTTAGAAGTTTTTGCCATTTTCTCTGCTGTTTAATATTTTATTTTTAGTGATTTGCTAGTCAGTCTAGGACTTAATAATATGTTACCACAAAACATGTAAAAAAAAAATATCAGGGTTTGTTTATACTTACTCGCCTCAACAAAATCCTTCCAACCAAGTAAGAGCCTTGAAAGGTGTGCTCCTTCACCTGCAACCCAACCCTCCTTTAAAAACCAAGTCAAATCAACCTGTGCAAATTTAGCTTACTTCTGAAAGTGAGCAGCCTGAAGGTTTGGACCAGGTGGAAAATTTTTCCAGAGGACAAAACACCTTGAAACTCCCTCTCCAACAGCCCCTCTACATCTCCCATAAAACACTCTAACCCAGGCATAAGAGCTTTTACCAGTAGTAATTCTTGGGTGCATGAAGCACATCAGCTTTCTAAATGGGGAACTGTAAACTATTTTGAGTTGTTTTATCTTGATTTTTTTCTGAACATCACAGAGCCAATATGCATCAGGTCACAACAACACTGTGCTGCCAAAAAACAGCTGTTTCATTCAGCATCAGTTTTTAAATCTTTTGGACTGATCCAATAACTCTAAACAGGTCATATTAAAATAATCTAGTCCCAAGGCACCAAAAGTTTAAGATGTATGTATGGTAATAGAGTCAAACTGGCTTCATCATAGTGTGTTCATTGTTCTGTGTCTATACCAGACTGGAAAAATCCTGTGCTTTGGACCCTCTGCATCAGCTCCCAGAGCCAAGAAGAAATCTACATTTTGTCCTTAGGAAAAAACATTTTCTGGAATTTCATTTGATTTTGCTTTTGTTTAAAGCATCATATATAGCACCATATGCAATGCAGTTAGTGATATTAATAAAAAAAATACAAACACACTAGCATGCACACACAGACAGGCATATATAATTTAGCTTGTCTGTACTGTTTGTAGCCTGGGTGCTATACCACTGGATTTGAAGATAAGAATGGTTTGTCATGCATCTGAGCAGTTAGAGGAATTGTGATTTTTTTTACTACCTTCTTGACCTAGTTCACCTCCCCACATCAACTGGGTACTTCAAGAACCTGACACTTAGAACTACTGTATCCTGAAATTAGGTTTTATGACATTGGGTCTTCTGTACTAAAAAGAAATTTAAATCTGTTTTCTTGTGAATGTCATTGTAAGTATCTCTGGGAGAGGAGGGAGTAAGAAACTGCTTTAAAAAACTCAAACACAGCACTACTCCTGAAAATAAACATTCAGAGTTCTTAATTTTGTTAATGAATATTGCTTCAAATTTGATACAGATAGATAGCACCTCTTTTCTCACAAAGATTTTTGTAGCTATTATTATTATTACTGAAATGAATTCACTAAATAGAAACAGCTCCTGGGACTTTTCTTAGCTTAAACTATCTCAGCTGACTCTGAGCCACCCTCATATATATATATATATATGCCTATTGACAATACCAGGCTTGATAGCTTAGCAGGTAACAGTAGGGGAAAGGTTCTTAAATATTACTGATAAAACACAATCCACTAAGTGAAAACATTAATCTCAGAAATCCACAGTGCCTTCAGATCAGCTTACTTCAGCCACAGGAAGCTGTTGTGCTCTTGTAGCAATACCCATTGTTGCACATCATTGAAACTAGCAAGAAAAAATCTTTTAGAAGAAAATGCTTCTCACCTAGGTCTAGTCCAGAAGCTATTAAAAACCATAAATCAAAACCAAAAACAACCACTCCCCAATAACTGTAGAGAATTCATGCAATTGTCAGTCAATAACTGCCAAGGAAAATTATGTTTGGTGTTCCTTTCTGCACCCTCACAGTTATTGTTACTGCCCCAGGCCACTGCCCAGAGATTTCCTCAAAAGAAATGCCAGGTATCTTTCCCACCTATACACACACAAGCAGAGTTTTTGAACAAGAGTGCAGAAAATGTGAAATTAAACAGTCTCAAAGGTCTTTCCAAGCCTAAATTGAATAGCTACCAGGCTGTTTTCCAGCTCTTTCTGTAGGTCAGTATTGTAACCGTAATAGGAGCAAGAACAGAGAAAGCACTACCCTGCAAATAGCAAGGCCTGTTGGTCCATGCCCATGACACATCCCTATGTACAGAATAGGTTCCCTCAAGGACTGCAGTGCTACTATGCCAGCCCTTGGTATACAGCGATATAATTTTATGTGTGTCACTATATATAGTTAAACATTTTGCATGTTGCTGTAGGGGAAAATGCCCTCAACATCTTTTCTGTCGCAATAAACCCGTTTAAAATATCATTACATTTAGAGTTCAGGCTCACAAAACAATACCCAAGGCTCTCCTTCTTCCACCATGTCCCATTGCTCTAAATCTCTAGTAAGCCAGGCTGAGTTATGAGGAAATTCATCTCTGTCATCATTCAGCCCCCAAAATAAAGAAATAACAAAAAGTACAATTTAACAGGAATTGAAAAAATCAGGAGACAAGAGTAACAAGCAGTCCCATAGAACAGTGTATCAGGAGGCCTACAGGATGCATTAAATCAGCCAAATCTTTCCATTTCTTTGGACTAACCAGGTAACTAACCAGGTAACTAATTAGGTAAATTGAGCTGCTAAGGCAGACATGACCAACTTCTTCATGTCCAAAATGAAAGCTTGTTGCTTTGCAGCATAGCACCACTCCTCTTTTCAGATACACTCAAAAGTAAAGCATGTGGCATCATGTTGCCCTTTCACGTTTCTAACACTTATTTTCTAGTGTTAAGAAACAGCCTTTTAATATTGAGCTAAATGTAGTTTTCAAAAACACAACTTTGCTTTTTAGTCAAAAAAATTTATTGCTGCAGCTTTAGAGGAGCATCTTCTGATTTTTTGTTTAGTTAGACACAATGTTGTCCTTGTTGTTACAGACATGTTGTCACCTTGATAATATCTCAGAAAAAATTTGGAAGTAATGTAAACTTTGGTTTATAAACAAAACCTTCCATCCTTTCCACATACAATGAGTAAAACTACTAAAAAAAAATCACTTGCATTTTGTCCAAGACCACATGGAAAAGGAGTGTAAAGATATTAAACAGCCTTGAAAGATGAAAAAAAAAACTGACAAAAGCAACAAATAACAGTATTTCATGTGAAGAGACTAACAGATGTCCAAGGATTTAATAAAGAAATGTTTGTGTACACACAGTGAATTAAATCCCCACAAAGCTTTAGAATGCAAATGCAGACTGCTTTTAAAAATGACACATAACATAATTAGTCCAATTTGTCTGATTATTCTACTTGTTTAAATCATTTTGAGATCTGTTGGTTTAATCGCATGCATGTATAACACAGACAGAGTAAGTCCCAAAAATTCATTGTGTGTTTATTTGCTCTTTCTTCAGTAGAAGATTTGTGAATATTTACATATATATTCACAGAATAAAATCAGGCTAAGGTAGGCTTGGAGATCATCCAGTTCATCCTCCTGTTCAAATAGTCATAACTTCAGGGTTAGATCAAGCTGCCCAGAGCTTTGCCCATCTGAGGTCTAAGTATGTTTAAGAACTGAGATTCTGCCATCTTTATGGCCAGCTTGTTTCAGTCCTAAACCTCTCACTGAGTAGAATTTGCTCTGCTCGTCTGGTGAGGGTCTCCCTTGCTGTGGTTCATCTCCATTGCAGATTGTCCTTTCCTCCTGCACCTCTGAGAAAAGTCTGGCCCTGGTTTCTCCATAACCTGTTCATCAGCTGTCTGAGGACTGCGCTTAGATCCTCCCTTAGCCTTTCCTTTTCCATGATGAACCAACTCAGCTTTCTCAGCCATGTGCTTCTGAGCACATAATGTTTCATAGGTGTCCAACACTTTATATAAGGAGGTTGGCTACACTCTGTGAAGTGAAGCATTGCCGGAAGACATTTTAGAGCATCTATGCCAAACAACATTCACATAACTCTTAACACATACCCCAAATTATGCTACTTATATCTGTATTGCAGCCTAGCCTCCTAATTTGGGCATCTAAAGGGTCTAACAGCCAGAAACTCATATCAACATTCCCATTAACTAGTAGTTCACTCCTCAGACAGTTATAAAATTAGTTTATTATAGGAATGCAAAGACTGAAATGCAAAATTAATTGCCTTTGCTTATAAAGGCAGTAACAAGCATACAAAAATACATTCTGTGGCCATAAATATATATATACATTGAGTTTAGAGAGTACTCAGAAATACTGCAATGACAGCAGTCTGTAAGCCAGAGTGATACGTGACACTGTGTAACAATGCTGTAGATTGCTTTCATCATGATCCTGTAACAGCTCAACTGAACCATGTCCTCTGACCTATCACTGTCAAGACTTGTAACTATGCCAGACTTCTGAGCAGCTATAACCTATCATTTAATGTAAAAGAAGCCACAATCAACATCAGGTCATTCATCAGATCATCATATAAACTCTTATCTTCTGCCACAAAAAGCACCACCTATTTGAACCTGCTGAAAATGAACCTTGAAGGAATAAAGCTGCACTCAATGGTCCCATCTCTCAATGTGAACATTTGTCTTTGATTACCACTGACTTCACTTGCCATATATTTTATCATTTTTACAATTATTTCTTGGCAGATTCTTGAAACAAAAAATCCCATTAACAAAGTGAGATGTGCTTATGAAGGATAGCTGCCAATTTTTGGCAGAGCTTTGCCTAAATAACGAATTTAATTTTCTGGATCAATACTAAATGCAACAGTGGCACAAAAATTCTCAACAGCATGACTTTAATTTTTCACATTCAAGACATGAATATCTAATATGTTTTATTCAAACTTCCAAGTCTATTTCTTCTAATTGAAATTCAACATTTTAATAAATCAATTAAATATTCTATATTTATTTAAGAAGTTATTTACCTTTGAACATATTAGCTAAAATTCTGGAGGAACATCACTTTCCAGGAAGAATATTTAACTCTAGGAAATATTCTGTTATAACTATCAGGGCAATAAAAAGAAAATAAAATATCAAACACTAATTACAATTGTTACACCCTGGCAACTGAGATAAAAACAACAGCCCTTCATTCCTAATATGCCAAGCGCTTGCTTCAGATGTTACTTTTTGGTTGTTGGTGACAACTACAACAAAAGCTGAACCACATTAATACCTCACAGAACAGAAATAAAACATTTTATATTAGGTTGTATAAAGACATAATTTTGCTTGAAATTTGAGGAAACCTCATCCAAGTTTCCATAAAGAAACAAGTGCCTCATCAATAAAGCAAAGTCTGTTGTGTTTACAGTTAGCCTCTGGTGGGAATTACCAGAATTTGTTTTTCCTGCAACCTGGGCAAGAGATCTGTTAGACGACTGGATAAATAGGACATACAGCCCTCTATATGTGTTTGGAAGTAATGTAAATTTTGGTTTATAAACAAAACCTACCATCTATAATTTCAAATCCAACAAGAAAATGAAGAATAAATGGGTAACTCCTCAGCACTGGGAAATGGGCCTGGGAAACTTTAGTCATTAGGTAACAACTTAGCAGAAAATTGGATCTAAAATTTTTACTTTGGTGCATCCATTATTATTTTAGATGTCTATCATTTCCATGAGAATATCGTGGGTCTCATTTCTGCATTTAAAAACAAACTGTCTGGGGTTTTATTCTGCTTTCAAACAGAAAAGCAACCCCTGGTGTGCAGCAGAAATTTTCGGTTACATGCTTTGACTTATTTCAGTCATCTCACATGAAATTCAAGTCAGCTAAAATTACAAATTTACATTTTTATCTATACCTATACTTGTTATCCCATCACCTATTTTTACAGTGTATTTCAGAGTGAGACTTAAAACAAAAAATATCAATTATAAAGAAAGTGGAAGGTAATGACATCAGTTTTAGATGTCTATAATATAAACTAAACTATGATAAACTCAATCACATTTTTGAACTCATTTCCTTTTATTTTTACCTCACTAATTAAGCAAGGTGTAGATTTTCATCTAAGCATGGCCTTTGGATTTCCTAAGTGTGGTTCCAGCTGTCCAGTGTCTTGTAACCAAAGTTTCAAGACCTACTAGCATTTAGTTCAAAACAGTGCTTTGATTACCCTCCACATTAGCTGTACACAGTGTGTCAGCTTTTCACTGGATTAATTTACTGGGTTCCATCTACATCATTGAACAGGTTCAACAGCTTCCATCCCTGCATGGTGGTCCTGCCTACATCTATGCTGACAGCCCCCTTTTGATTGCTGCTGTCTCAAAAAGAAATCGCCATTAAACAAAAACAAGCAGCACTCAAACACATGCAGAAGCAGCCACAATTACCTGAGTGACAACAAAGCACACCTCTTACCAGAATTGAGTAGGATGATGGACTTAAGGCACACGAATTCCTCCCCTTGAAGGTTCATCATGCGAAACCGAGCAGCAGTAGCCAGCAGCATGTCAAAGATTTCCACCATGCCCTCTACACATTTCCCTTGATTCCTGTGTGAATACCATCCATAAGAAGAAAACCAAAGAGTATCTCTTTAGATAAAGTACTTTGGGGGAAGTTAGATACCTAATTTTAGGCATTCAATATGCATCATATTAGAAATGTCTGCTTTGAGAGTTAGGCAGCAGATCCAGCTCCATTGAAATCAGTGGGAACTGCAGAAGCTTAGCATTTTTGAAATACACAGTTATAATCAAATGTTTTTATTATCTAGGCTACAACATTGATTTTCTTTGTCAGCCAACAAAACTATCTGAAGTAGGAATCTCCAGTTCTCCTGAATTGCCTTCTAACTTTCTAATATAAGCTGATAATATTATCACATATTTTGCTGATAGGAAGACCTATCTAGGAAGGCCTAGATAACTTTCCTGCAGGACAAATTAAGCAATAGATTTGAAAATTATCTCACCATCACACTGTTGCCTTTGTTTACTCTCATCTTACTGAAAGCAAGACAACAAAATCTTGTTTACTGCAAAGTGTCAGAATGTATTCTCAGAAGAATCCTTAACATTTGGCTGTTGGGAAATATTTAGGAAAGTTAGAGAAGTTGAATTAAAGGTCTTAAGTGACTGCATGAAAGTACTATGTGGATAAACTTTAGTATACCTGTAGAATCACAGCACCTTTCAGGCTGGAAGACAATTCAGGATCTCTTTAGTCCAACCTCCTGCTCAAAGCAGCATCAGTTCACTCAAGGTTTATACAACTCTGGTCTTGAAAATCTCCAAGGATGGAGGTTGCAGAATCTCTCTCAGCTTAATTATTCTCATCATTGTTTTTTCCTCCTCTATATCCAGTCAGAACCTCCTCTGCTTCAATTTATGACTTCTTTTTCTCAGTCTCACCTCAGGCATCTTAATAAAGATCTTTGATACTCCCTTGTAGATTGTAGGTTACACAGATTTAAAAGCCCTTTCTTCTCCAGACTGAACAAATCCACTTTTCCCAGTCACAAGGCACAGAGTTCTGCCTCGGTGGCTCTCCACTGTGTTTACTAAAGTTTATCAATATCTTTCCTTTAATAAGTAGCACAAAGCTGGATGCAGTATTCCAGATATGGTCTAATGAGTGACAAGCAAAACCAAGATAATCCCTCCCCTTGCCTTGCTGCCTACACTACCACTGGTAGTGGTAGCAGTACCAGAGCTGCTCCACTGTCTGTAGAAATAAGAACCTAGTTTTTATTTAAGTGTTAAGAAAAGCCTAGATATCAGAAATGTCTTTTACAGAAGCCCAGGATCAAGTGAAAATTAATAGTGAAGGGTGCTTAGGTGAAGGGAACAGGGACTCAAGGACTCAATGGATGTTCTCAAACTTTTCATTCAAAGCGAAAAGCCCAAGTAAGACAGATGCACCCATCAAAACAAAGCCTGACTGTGTATTTGCTATTTCTCTGTCTTGTTTTACCATGATATTTTATTTGATGACAAGGGACTGCCAAGAACAGATGAGATTCACAAGACTCAAAGAAAGAATATCATCTTCACAAATGGACCTAGTAACTAGGTAAGGAAGTCCCTAGACAATGCTTGTCACAGGATATGTTCCTAAGCCTAAAGGCAGGTTAGGAAACATTGAGAGAAAGTTAGACAGTCAACTTTCACATCCCCAATTAGAAGGGAGGACATTCATAGAGTTATCTCAAATGCTTGTGCTCTGACACAGAAGGAGAATACTATGTCTTGTGCACAGATTTCAAAAAAATAGATGACCTTTATATACATTTATACACATTTATATATATTAAAGTATTCTATATACACTGGTTCTGTTAATAGATATTGATTTAAAAAAAAGGAACTAAAAATCTGATTTAATGTGATTTTCACCTAGAGATAGTCACAGAACACCACAGTTGCTAATACTGGTAGGTTGTCTGGAAATCATCTAGTACAATGGCCCTGCTTAGGCCCATATCTTATTGGGTTCTAATATCTTTAAGGACTGATACTCCAAAACCTCTTCTGTCACTGAGATGAATCTTCCATTCTTTTCTTTACCTCCCTCCTCCGTCAGGTATTTATACACATTGATCAGACCTGAGTCTTCTCAACCTCTGCTTGTATCACAGATGTTCCAGTCCATTAACCATTTTTGTGACCCTTCACTAGCATCGCTCCAGTATGTGCATGTCTGTCTTGTACTGGGTAGCCCAGAATTGCACATAGCACTCCAAATTTAAACCAGCAAGGCTGAGCAGTGAGAAAGTATCACCTACCTCTAGCTGCTGCTAATGGCTATCCTAATACAGTCTGGGAGGGGAGCATTGGCGACTCAAAGAGCACCAAATTTTGCTGAATTCCCCCCAAAATTACAGAGCTTCCCCCATCATGTTGTCCTGTTGTATTTATGTGCATGCACACACTTAGGGAGGTTTACTACTAATACATTTTCTTGATTATGTCCCTCCTGTCCACATCATCCTGGTTTAAAGCTCCCTCACCAGGTTGTTCAGCCTGTGAAAATTATGCTTATGCCCCACTTTATGATGCTATCCTATCTCTTCCTAGACATCCTTGATTCTCGGAGTAGGTTGCATGAATAAAATCATTGAATCCCCATTTTTGACATCAGCTATGCAACCAGCTCCTGACCTGGAGGATCTGTCCATTCTGCCTCAAGCCTTTTCTCCTCAGCTGCCCCAGTGGACTGGACCACCTGGGCTTTCATGTTTTTGGCACTTGGCCTCAGAGCCAGGTAGTCAGCCAAGTGTCTTTTCTGACTGGATCAACAGAGGATCATCCACCTAGGCAGACAGAGTAAGAAAATTACACTACACATTTGAGCAGTGGTGATTCAGGTTTGAAACATACAGACAATTCACTTCTAAGTACCTTTAAAAAAATTTTTTTATTTGTAGAATATTATATAAAATAATAAAAAATCTAATAAATCTAATAATAAAAAATCTTTCAAATGCTGCTATAATAATATTTCTAAGAAAACTGATTATTTTTTGGTAATATTTGATACATTTAGATTAGAACATTATTATGAAGGCTCTCCATTTGGGAAAAATGAAGCTACAGTAATTGGCTGAAGAAAAGTTATTCTGAATATCAGGAAGGCCTTTTTCAGTTTAATTTATATTCAATCTGAATCACCATAGAGCCAAAAAATATTTCAAAATTCTCTTCATATCAGAAATGCAAAGTTTAATATTGGGATTAAACAGCATCACAATACAATGTGACCTAGAACTGGGGCCTGAGCTTCTGAGGTCAGAGTGACTAGATGAAGAAGCAGTCTTATAATTTGAGTAGGGACTATCTTGAATCCAGAAATTATTTCATTTTCTCTGAAAACTTCTGTCCTATGCCTACAAATCCCCCAGTGGATCCTTTTCTGTGAGCAGAAAATTGAGAAGATCATAATTAGAGGGGACTTTCCTTCTTTTTTTTTTTTTTTTTTTTTTTAAGGTTTGTCACTTTAAGCATTACCCAGCACCTTCCCAGACTCTGGAATTGTCTTCCTGATTTACATTTAGGTTGTTTGAGATACAGAATTGGGCAGTCTTTGAATTTCACTCAAAGGTACAGTAAAGACTGATTCACAATAAAGAGACATACATTTTTCATTCTTTTAATATTTATAATTCTGTCTCTTTTAATTTTTCTTTTCATTCTGTAAGGTCTACAGTATAATAATACATCTCAAAATCCAACCATAAAGTGAAAGATGAAAGAGAAATTTAAATATTTCAAGAGATTTCCTATCTCCACAAGTTAATCTGTTCAGCTCTATCAAGTAAGTAGCCTGATGATGATTGTTTGAGTTAGGTTTTCAGGATGGAATCTACTACTAATAAAGATGTACAATTGGTTTTCTATCTTATTTTGAATTGCAAATTTGGATATATTTATTGTCTATGGGTTTTTCCCCTTTGAAATAAATACATCAGAAGGTCACTGAAGAAGCATTCTGAATCGAGCACCTGTGATCACTTTGTTTCCTTTTTTCTAATAAGTCAAAGGTAATTAATGTGTCTATAATTACATAGTACCAAATGAAATATTGTGCATTTACTCAAGTATCAGACAAGTGTGATGCTCTCAGACATTTGGAGCATTTTACAAGTTGAAGAATTAGCAAAACCTACTCAGATTTCATCTGGATGTTCTTCTACTGTATCTAATTTTCTGTGTATCAAAACATCTGCATAAATAACTTTAAAAATTCTTTTCAGATGTAGTGAGAGACTTTTGGAAAAAGTAGCCACGAAAGCAATAAATTATCAGCCATCCTGTCATACAGGGAATGCTGTAAGTCTTTTTGCTATTTGTGCTAGCAGCAGTTTAAAGAGGCCTCCTGCTGTTGCTCAGTATGAAACTCAGTAAAAAGAAAATTCTTCAGTTTTTATTTAGAAAGAATGAATATTCTCATCAAGCACTGGAAGAGGATAATAAATTTCCAAATTAAAACAACCCTGAAAAAGAGGCCGGCTTTCTCCATAAAATGAAGGAAATAACCTGATAGAAACATGGAAACACTGACCACATTTTACTGAAATTTTAAAAGTCCCTAGACAGACTTTTTGCTGCAAGACATTTTTTACAGTCATGATAAAAAAAATAACATTAGAAAAGAATGCAAGGACAGTCATATTGTCTCTACCAAAGGTATATTTAGCTTTGGGTTAAGGATATGGGCATTTGGATCTGCTGATTCCAAGTGACTACCTCCAGTCCTAGGCTGAAAAGGACAATAACTTGTGGATTACCACACATCTTTTCAACATGCTTATGACTTTATGCAAATCCTATCAACTCTGTTTTTTTCCCCTTCTAATGAGCATCACAGGCAGAGAAGTCAATTTACTTATTCTTTGTAGAAAAGCTGTATCTCTCTTTGATTGCCTATGCAACAGCTCTGGGTATCTCTTCTATTCTTTCAGTATTCCTGTTAAGGATAATCAGAAAGGCACAATTTTCCAAGTAGAGATGCAGCACAGAATTAAACAGAGGAATAACAATTCTTCCATTTCCTGTTGCAATGATTCTTGGGAGGAAGAAATACTGCTGTCTCTAAAACTGCTCTAAAGTAAAGAACTGCTGGTTTCACAGAACTAATTACTATATAACAGTGAGATGGAAAGATCAACTCAAAATGCAGTTTAGGAAGATTAGGATTGTTCTTCTTGTATATGCATTAGTTCACATTTGTCTGCATAAAATTTGGAACTTGTTTAATAATTCTTGGCAATCCAACAAGATCTCCCTTATCTACTTGCTTGTTACTTTCTGAAAGGACTTCAATGTGTTCACGGCTTCCTCTTACAAAATGCATGTTGACTCTCTATAACTATGTTATATTTATTCACACTTCAGCCAATTTTCTTCTTTAGCTGGCATCTCATCAGTTTCCTTACACTGGTCACCAGGCATAATGACCAGAAGTTGCATGCACCTTTTTAAATGCAGCACTGCATTTCCCATTTTGCTGATACTGAGAATGTTTCAGGTGAAAAGTCATCCACCTCAGTCTGCAATTCAGCTATTTCTATCATGACTTTCTCCACAGTTATGTTTCAAGTCTTTGAGTAACTTGTGATTAGCATCATATCGGAATACAACAAATCCTTTAAAAATATAATAAAATATGACTTTCTTATTCCTGAAAAAACCATACATTTTCTTCAAAATTATAAATAGCCTATTGTGAGGCCTGACAAATTTCAGCCCTAGACTAATGACATTTTTAAAGCCTAGTTTCTTGGGAACCCTCCAGACAGGAAACATCTGATTTGTCCCACTAGAAAACCAAGTCTTGACTTCTAAATTTGCCTTATACAATATACTAATTTTTAAAAACAAAATATGAAATACTTATATTTATCCTGGACTTTCTTTGATTTTATCAGGTACTGTACATTAATTGCAAGCACTATGAGTGTGCCATTGTACTTCCTGATTGAGCCTGTTTTTCTAATCTATAATTATTGTCATTTGAGCTTTTTTAACAGCATCAGCTGTACACTGTAAAAATGCACAGTGAGTGCATTATATGTAAGTTATATGTAAGTGGCAGACTGTTAAAATTCCTAGTTTTGAACTAAGGTTCAAATGTTTGCATAGTGCTTTAACAGAATAGGAAAGGGTGCATTGCTTCACCAAATACAGTCTGATTACAATGCAGAGTGCAAGCAGAAAGATAATGTGATGATATTCATCCATACAGAAGTCAGCAGTCCACACATACTGGCAGCTTCCCATACTGAGAATCCACCCACAGGCCATCATTTCCTGGATCCCACCCTGCTCCTGGATCATCCCACATTGAGAATTCACCCACAGGGCATCTTGCCCTGGATCCCGTGTAAGCAAAATTGAAAGAAGGAACTTAGAATTAATTGCAAAGGTTTGCTTTACAAATATTTTTATGGAGTCTCCCAAGTGGGAATTGTTGCATAGGAGAATTTAAGAGCTACATATTTGAAAATATAACAAGTAGACTTTCATGGAATGAGAAAAGACAGTCTCTAAAAGATCTTCAGAGAAAAAACAAGCATATGTATAATATGATGCAGGTAGGAGGAGTGAGCAGGGAAAAGAAAAATCAAATTTATTCAAAAAAAGGGCAAAGTTATAAGGTTATTTCTATGGCATTTCAAAGGGATATTAACAAGACAAGACTATACTTATCTAGCCAAAAGATAAAAAAGTTGCCTGATAAAATTTGATGTGACCTGAGAGTTACGTACAAATGTATACAAATGACCACCTATCTTCCAAGATTCTTGACAAGAAGATTCTGTTAGAATCAGGAGAAGCCTAAATGTGAAAAATAAAAGGGATGTCCAAGTCAGTCAGGTGCCTGCCACAGAACGGCCATAGAGATATAAAGGCATACACAAAATATAGTAAAGCTCCATTTTAACAACACTGAATTTTCACTAAACACAGAAAAAACACAGAGACAGATCTGTGTTTTACTATCTGTAGTTGGTGACAGGATTATAGGCAGCAGCTAAATTAATATTTGCAAAAGCTGTTAACCTCATAGATCAGGGAACAGGGAAAATGTGCTGTGGATTCAGGACAGAATGCAGTGGATGAAAACACTGAAATCTGTGAAGAATGTGCTGAAGAGTAAGGAGAGAAAAACAGTGGAAAGGAAATTATACTACAGCATTCATCTTTTTCATTATTGTAGACATTCAATCTGATTATTTCATTATTTAAATCACAACAAAGCTCAGATGGAGTTGAAGCTGCCAGAAATGTGAGGGACAATAAAAGGGGTTTTTTCAAATACATTAATGGCAATAGTCAGTATAGAAATGTCATTGGCCCATTACAGGATGAGTATGGTCACCTTACAGAAACAAGGCAGAGATGTTTAATGCTTTGTTTGCCTCTATCTTGAACATGGATGAAAGACCAAGGGGGTCTCAGTGTCCTGAGCTGGAGGACCATGGCTGTGAGAATAGACAACTCCCAGTCGACTCTGAAACTGTGTGGAGTCTGCTGCTCTATATGGATCACTATGAATCTATGGAGCCTGACAGGATTCATCCAAGAATCCTCAAAGAGCTGGCTGATCTCTCAAAACCTCTTAGTGAGTTTTGTGTGTTCTTGAGAATCCAGAGAGGTCCCCACTGATGGGAAGCTGTTGAACCTAGTTCTGATTTTCAAGAAAGGCAAGAATGAGAACATCAAGAATTACAGGCTTGTCAGTCTTATTTCAGTGCCTGATAAAGTTATGGAGAAGATTATTCTGGCAGGTGGTGAAAAACACCTGAAAGACAAGGTAGTCATTGGTCAGAGCCAGCACAGCTTCATGAGAGAAAAGTCCTTCTGATCCAACCTGATTTCCTTCTGACTAGGTAGCCCACCTACTTGATCAAGGGAAGCCAGATGATGTAATCTTTTTGGATTTCAGTAAAGCTCTCAATACTGTCTCTCACGGGATCCTGATGGACAAAATGTTCAGTACACAGCTGGATAAACACACCATATGGTGGCTCAGCAACTGGCTCATGGGTTGAGCACAGAGGGTGATAGTGAGTGGGGTGACATCAGACTGGAGACCTGTCACTGGTGAGATTCTACAAGGCTTCATCTTGAGCCCTGTGCTCTTCAACATCTTCATAAATTATTTGGATGCAGGACTTGAAGGGAAACTGAACAAGTTTGCAAAGACACAAAACTGGGAGGAGCTGCCAACTCCCTAAAAGGCAGGGAGGTCCTGCAGAGAGACCTCAGAAGATTAGAGGGCTGGGAAATCACCAACTGCATGAAGTTCAACAAGGATTCTGTGCTGGATTCTGTACCTGGGATGGAGCAGCCGTGGATGTTTGTACTGACAGGGAAATGAGATGCTGAAAAGTAGTGCCCATAGAAAAGGACCTGGGGGTCCTGGTCGATGGCAAGTTCAATATGAGTCAGCAGTGCCCTGGCAGCCAGGAGGGCCAACCATGTCCTGGGGGGCATCAGGCAAAGCGTTGCCAGCCAGTCAGGGAGGGGATCGTCCCATTCTGCTCTGCACTGGGGCAGACTCACCTTGAATATTGTGTGCAGTGTTGGGCACCATAGTATAAAAAAGATACTAAGCTCTTAGAGAGCATCCAGAGGGCAACAAAGATGGTGAAGGGCCCTGAGGGGAAGGCATATGAGGAAAAGCTGAGGGCACTTGGTGTGTTCAGCCTGGAGAAGGGGAGACTGAGGGGAGACCTCATTGCAGTTACCACTTCCTTGTGAGGGGAAGAGGAGGGGCAGGCACTGATCTTTTCTCTGTGGTGACCCATGACAGGACCCAAGGGAATGGTCTTAAGTTCTGTCCGGGAAGGTTTAGGATGGATATCAGAAAAGGGTTCTTCACCCACAGAGTGGTTGGGCACTGGAACAGGCTCCCCAGGGAAATGGTCACAGCACCAAGACTCACAGAGTTCAAGAACCTTTTGGGCAACGCTCTCAGGCACATGGTGTGACTCTTGGGGATGGTCCTGTGTAGGGCTAAGAATTGGACTCAATGATCCTTGTGGGTTCCTTCCAACTCAGCATATTCTGTGATCCTGTGATTCTATAGTTCTATGATTCTATGAATTTTGGTACTACTGTGGTATTTGTCCAAATATTTGATGCAGTGGAAGGACTCCATTGGGTTAAAAAGGTTTCGAACCAGTGTCTGCCCCGCCCTCTCAAACCCGACAAACATACTTTTGCCTGTAACATTCTCAAAACGCAATTTGGCTATGTCAAATTAGCACATCAAAATATTGTTAGCACTAATTAACTAGTAAATCAACAGTTATTTAACTGTTTAGCATATCATTGTTCCCCAGAGTCAACTAATGTATTATTTTATTTTCCGTAAATATCCCTACCAAGTAGAGTGAGGCAAATAAATGATGACTTAGAAACATATTTCTTATTATTTGAAAAATAGAAGATGTAATAGACCCACATTTTTAGAAAGTCTTGCTTGAAAGTCAGAAAACAAAAAACCTACTTTGAAGTTAATTGAATTTTGAGCCCTAAAGTAATATGTGGTTCCAGTTGCATGCAATTATTTTCTTTAATCCAACAGATTTCAATTAAAACTCTGTGAATCAACTGCTCAAACTCCATTTTACTCATGGCATGGCGATTTTAAGTTGAGGAAGAACAAAGTTTCAAGTGTCTCCCTAGCTATTTTTTCTTAGTTAAGATATGAAAAATTATATGCTGGCTATGCCTGCTCTTGAATTTTTAAATGTTTTCTCACAATTTTCTCTTCAATTTTCATTTTTTTCTCTGTGTATTATGTAATGTGAAAAGGTATCTTGGTCTTTGGAAGTTATATTGCAGGTTGTAATAGTTTTCAATAGCATACTTATTTCCCTAGAGTAGTAAATTTCACATCTTCCATGCACTTAAAATTATTTTAATTTTTTTTGGGGGGAGGGGTGGGGCGGGGGGGTTGGTTTTTGTGTGTGAAAACTATATTTACATTTAGGTAAGCAGATATTTTCTGTACATAAAATGAGAATGTATTTTATACATATCTAGTTCCATAGCTCACAGATCCTGTGCTTAAACAAATGGAATAGTGTTTTTCCTAAGACAATAAATACTTCTCTGTTACTATGAAATATTACATTTTATACATTATCATTTGTATTTTACTAAAATACTAAGAGTAAACCTGATTTTCTTGTAAAGAGAGGGCAGGGCAATAAAGGATTAACACTGCACAAATAAAACCATGAAAACTCAGTACCCAACAGTTAAGAGAGCAAGTTGATCAAAAGATGTTTTTCTGCTATTAAGAATTTTTGTTTCAATTACACAGCGAATCATTGCAGTAGCTGAAGGCACTGCCCTTGACTTTCTGTTGCCATCCCTCTGCTGTAGCTCACTGTCCCTGCAGCTATATGAGGACATCAGAACCTTGCCCAGCTCATGTCTGCCTCACTGTATCCTCTGTCTCCTCAGCTCAGCTCTTCCACCACTTCCAGTTTGGCACAAGATGCCAAACTCTAACCTCAAGTGATCAGTGTGCACTCATAAGCTCTCTCCTGGCAACTCTGCTATGTGGGCAGTACTCTTCAACTAAGAGGAGTACCAATAACTAAGATGACTCTATCCAAACTTTGCTTGAAAAATTTAACTGAAATATTTTCATGACATTTTTCCCATGACTAGGAAAAACCAAACTTGAATTTGCATTAAGAGAGCTAGAAAATAAGATTTCAATTATCAATCTTCCTGCTTTTTTTGTGGAGACTGACAGCTAAAACGCAGGATATTGTTATATGGAAGAGATGCGTATTTTCAGTAATGCCTAGAGCTTATTATCAAGAGTGGCTGGAAAAGGCTTAGGGAGGCAAGCAGGTATGTGTTTGACATATTTGACTCTAGTTTTTATGAGAAAAAAAATCCAAAACTTTATGTATTCTCTGTAAATAAATAAGATCACAATAAAGACTCTATGCGGATTTTCTTCCAAAATTTTCGCTGGTTGCCGGGATAAATCCATTCTAAGAAAAATTAGGAAGATTTTAGGTAAGAAAAAATAATTTTCTGAATTAAAGTGATTAGTGTTCAGTATTTAATTTTAATTTTAATTAGTTTTGCAACAAACAGTACAGATTATAGGACGCATTTACTGCTGCATTTGAAAGAAAGCACTTTAAGCAGCAGACAAATTTCAGATGTGCAACATGTCCAATAAATGACCAGCATCACATTCCAGAGCATTTGTAGCTTTTTCAGAATTCCTTTTGCAGTCTCACCTACTATAAACCTTCTTGACTTATGATGCACAGTCCAATTGTAGCATTGCTGAGGTGATTATGAGCTAAAAATTAATTTGATTGCAGTATCAATAAATTAACTTAAATAATTCGCAGCAACATGTAGACTGACCTGTCCAGTAACAGGTTAGGTGCAAATAAAAGCTTTCCTGGGTGTTCCATGGAGCGCCAGACTAAGCCGATCATCAGTATCTCTAACCAGGCACATTCCAGTAGATGGACCTGATCATGGAGTGTTAAATCCACAAATCCTGAAAGAACAAATAGGAGATGGTGAAAACACTCCAGTTTTGTAAGTGGAACAACCTTATTCAGATAACCAGGTTAAAAAGTGCATTAAAGCTGAATAACTCGAACAAGCTATAAACCAGACACGTGTACTCTTTCCATTTTGGGTTGATTTGGGTTGATTTTGTCTGTTACTAGGTCTGCTGTGATTCCATCCTATTGAACAGCACTTTCTAGCCCTCTGTTTGTGTCCTGGCTGTAGCCTTTGCCAAAAGCAGAGCAAGAGCCAGTGCAGTATCTCCATCCCCACACCTGTTGCCAGTGGCCTGGGCAGCCATGTGCATACTGCAGAAAGGGGCATCTGCCCACTCCAGTGCCACACTGCCTCTGGCACAGTGGAGGCAAAATGGAAAACTACCTCTTACAAAATGAAATGACAGCTCTAATCAGCTAACCCTGGACCAATTTTCCTGGTGGAATGCAGTTTTACAGACTCACAAATAATTCACCATACTGCAAGTGCTCTACCCATGTGGACAAGGGCCCAATCCTGCATTTCAAATAAACTAGGAAGCAAATGCTGATCACTGCACAATCAGAATTCACTGATGAAACATCTGTTTGTGTTTCTATTGGATTACAGCAGCCAGCAGAAGGAGGTGACCCCTCTAAGTCTGTATTTAAAGGCTGGAAACAATGAATGCAAAGTGAAGAGATTGCTTATAACGAATAAGAATTAAAACAAAAGAATATAGATGAAGATAGATATGGAAACATAAGCACAGTGGTCCCTCCTGTGCTCATTTCATGGAACAGATTGTATTATTCTCTATTTGAGTTTCTCACTTTTCATGAACATTACCTTCAATCCAAAGATTTAACCAAAGGAGAGATTGTACAATACAATTTATTAAATCTTGTATGAGTAATTCCCTGAAATTAGAATGGACTTCCTAAAATAAAATGTGTAGAAGTTCCATTAAAATAGATCTTATATATCTTTTATTCAGTGTTATAAGTGAAACATATTATATCAACTTTGCCATAATTTTTCTTTTTCAGTAATTATAAGGATTTACAGACTCATCAGAGTACAGGTTACAAAGTAAACTACCTTATCAGCCCAGTAAATGGCAGGGATTTTCCTTCTGTGTTGTGTCCTCTCTAGTGGCATACACTGAGTCAGTTTTGAGGAATATACCTGACATACTCTGGAGTACTATCTTGAGACAAAGGAAACAAAAAAGCTCAAGTTTTTATAGATAAGTGTTGTGCTATGAAATACATTTTTCTAATAACAAAAAGGTAGAGAAGAAACAACATAGAGCTCCCAATAACTTACAAAATACTGCTATATTTGGTAAAACAGTTGTTGATATAATTACTCTTAATGAAAATACCTGAGAGAGGTAATCAACTAATTCACAAAGAATCATTCAGAAAAAGGAAACTCTGACACATCTGAAATAAAACCCACCTACTAATCATTAGAAGTGAATTTAGACAGGTGCACTACCTGCTGTTTTCATAAAAGTGGTAACAATGAGGGGGGGAAGTTGCCTTTTCCTGTATTTTTCCTTTATTAACAAACACAATTTTCAGACTTCAAAGACTGACGCAATGTCATTTGCCTGAGTCACCAAACAGCCTGAACAATAGAGCTGAAACTTAAAAGAGCAACATTCTTAACAACAAAGCATTGGTTAGAGCACCTGAACAAAACCAGCAGAGAGAAACTGTCCATACATAGAGAACAAATAATAACGCCTCCATTTCCAATTAAGCATTGTCTTAGTGTAACAATACATAATAATGGAGTGTATTTTCCTGTGGTTGAAGAGCACCCACACTAATGCAGGGACACATGTCCAGGTGTGGTGTCTGAAGTTTGCAACCAGTGCATTACAAGTCAGTCATATTGCCATCCTTTCACATGGCTGCATCTATCCTGCAAAAGATTGTTTGGATTGTAGAAAAAACAAGCTTGTTGCAACAGTGGCAATTCAGTTTCCTGTAAAACTCTTCTCATTCTGCAATATTCTGGATACCAAAATGCTTTGTTTTCTTTTCTACGATCTCTGTCTTTATTCTCAAACCCCTTTTAAACCCTTTTTATTAGCTCTATTTTTTCCGTCTCCACATATGAAATTACAGAATGCACTGAGGCCAAGTAATCTGCACAAAATATAAAGACAGAAAGTAAAAAATAAAGCAAGTAAATTACCTAACTAATATTGTAGAGGAGTGATATTTTGTTGGCTTGCACTGAAAATAGAAATATACTACCCAACATCTTTTAAAGTAGTTGAATGTGAATTCATTGCATTAAAAAGTCCTAAGAGCAGTGGTCAACAATATTATTATCTATTGTTTTAACTCTGATTTCAGTGAAGTTAAGAAAATTTCAAAAAGAAAAATGATTGTGGGTCCATAGTTTAAAGAATTAAATGATCTGTCAGCCTGATACCTACTTTGGGTTTTATAACAAAAGAGCTAACAGAAACTCTGATTAATGCAGGTTTAAAAGTCTGTATAGTAATAATACACATCAACTGTAATTCATAAAAAAAAACAAAACAAAAAACAACAACAACAACAAAAAAACCAACCAAACTTAAAAAATTGCCTTCATGGCTATTTAGGTGACATAAGTTTATTATCTTGCTGTAAATAAAATTAGCTAGTTAGTTTAGTTGATAAAACTAAACACCTTTCCCAGAGAAGTTGTGGATGCCCCATCTCTGAAGTGTTCAAGGCCAGGCTGGACAGGACTTTGAGCAACCTGGTCTAGTGGAAAGTGCCCCAGCTCATGGTAGGAGGTTGGAGCGAGACGGTCTTTCAAGTCCCTTGCAAGCCAAACCATTCTATGATTCTATGAAATAATAGTTTGGTTGAAACTGACTTCTGTAAGACAGTTCATTTTGTAAAGTCTTGCAACACATTAACTGAACGAAAATATTTTAAATTATATATCCCAGTACAGCAAAAGTGTAATAATGAATTAAACTTTAGTGTTTCTTAAGGAAGGACATAAAGTGTACTTCTTTACCCTACACAATTTTTTTAATGATGACATGAAAAAAACAGGATATTCTATTGGCATGTGGGAAAAATGCAAAAGTAGGTTGACAATGTAAGCAATATAAATCACTCACTAGCTTTCTCATAAACAAATTTTAAACCAAGAACATTCAGCATATTTACAAGATGAAGCTATGATATAATTATACAGTAGCATTTAAGAAGAAGAGTTGGAAATTATACAGAAAAAACAGCCCAGTTTGAGCTACACCTCATGAAGACAATCAACTTTATGAAAAGCCAGGGAGAGCATACGAATATTAAATTATCTCAGTGTTACCAGAATCTGGTAACTACACTTCAAGTGAGATGAGAAGTTGGACAGAATAGTAGAGAAACATGAAAATTAATAAATCATTGAAAAATATGCCCTCTAGTGAGGAATATGAGGAATTTAGTTACTCTGTGAAGCTAAATAGTCTAGAGAGGTTAAAGTACACCAAAGGGTAAATATTCAAATATAAAAATAGCATTACAAAGGGTAATGACATAACACAGAGAAGCCCATGCTGGAAGCTTAACTTGCTCCAAGTCAGACTATAAAAGAAAGGTCATTGTTAACAACAAAAGTAATTATTATCTGAGCAACTTATTAAGCTTCCATGAATTTTCTATCGTTAGAAACATTAATCAAGATTTAATGATTATTTTTAAGACATAGCCTTGTGCAAGTAAGTTAATTTAGAATAATGTCATGGAAGGTTAAAAAAACCCAGGAATAAATCATCAGTCCCTTCATCAGTTAGAGCAAGCTGCACTTTAATGTTGCTGAAATTATGTGTAGATGTGCACAGCATTCTCAAATATCAGTGTTCTTTTAATGCTGGTAAGTTTTGAAAAGTATTTAAAAAGTATTTTTTAATTCTAAATTTTTCATTACTCTGGTTTAAGGAAGAAGATAGACATTCACTTCACTGTTGATAAATTAATTAATTGTGGTTTGGATGTAACCTACATCTGAATCCCTAAACCAAACTGACCAATTGCATTCCTTTATGAGGAATCAAAACCCTCTAGATTGCCACTAATCCATTCATCTATATGCTTGACAGGGGAAAGACACTTACAGAATAAAAGCCATGGCTAGACTAATTTTTTTAAATAAATATAAACAGCCCTTTGAAGTGATTGCCAACAATGAATACAATGATTGTTCCACAAACTCCTGTATGAATATGGAAATCTGGACCTCTGAAAGCCAGAATGGTTTTCAGAGTACTCAGGTAGGAATAAATGGCAAGTACAGTTCTACATAAACCACAAAACTGTCATTTTTAAACTAAACTGACTATCCTTTCTAATATAAAGCAGCAGTATGTGCTGCATCAGTGCCAATATGATACATTCTCTCTTTCAGACAATAAGATGGTGCAAAGCAGCAGTAGGCCCATGGAAGAAAAGCTATTAAAGCATGACTCTCTAAGGATGGCTTTAGATTTGGGAATCCAAAATTGTATGATACTACCATCCTAAAAAAAAATGAAGGCAGTAACTATTTACAACAGGTATGGGCAAATGTCTTGTAACCTGACAGCTGCCCAAAGACAATACAAGGACTGCTGGCAGTAGTATTCAGTGAAGCTTACAAACCTGAGAAGAGGTTTATGCATCGAATTGTTAGACTGCAGTAAGGAACAACATAAATCTCAGATGATTTTCATTTATTGCTACTGTAATATACATTTTGAACTCTGCAGTCCTCTGAAATAACCACTACCAAATATGTATATGTAGATATATACGTCAAATTACACCAATCATTGTGAAACTAGTAAATTCATCATTTGCCTTACTGACTTTTGACCAAAAAAGTAGTTTTCTGTTTTATCATAAACAATTTTTCTAATAATTACTGTTCTCTGAGACCCGATATCCAGCATCATTGCAGATTCAATCCCACAACAGTAATTCCTCGAGTGAGTTCTTACTACCGTTTGAGGATCACTATCATAATTTTGCAGTTTCTGCTAATATTCATAAGACACAATTACAGTATGTTCAGATTGTTCAAAGTTAGTCATGTAAAGGTGAAAACTAATTATAAAGAAACCTTCTTTTTACATCTGATCCAACTCTAATCCAACCTATATGTTTATACTGTATGTCTTAATTACTATGATGGGTACATAAAACAGAAATATCAGGCAATTTTTGCAAGACAATAAACAACATTGTTTCATAAAGAATAAAGACTCTGTCTCCAGATGCTGTGAAGGAAAGTAAAGTAAAAGAAATAAATAGTTTTAAAAGCAATAGCAAAGCTCCATCTAGCAAAGTATCCCATTTACAACAGCAATTGATACCATATGCTTATGGCAAAACACAGCAGGAGAAACATATGCTTCTACAGAAAATTTTCTCAGGCTCCAGAAGTATGTGGTTTGGACTTGCAGAGCCAAAGATGGTCTTGTTGCTCTTAACATCCCTTAACATTTTCCCCTCTAAGTTTCTCCAGCTGCTTTCTGAAGGCATTAATGCACTTCAGATACTTTTTATATACTCTAGAAATAGTTCTCTCCACTGCAAAGTTTCACACTCTCAGTTAACACTAGGTAAATAATAATCTCCTGTTGTTCTGAAAAAGTGAAAAATACTCTCTGACTTTCACTTGGTATAACAAATTATTTTATTGGAAGATACCATCATTCCTTAGGTCATCATTTCACTTCTCTTTTTCAAATTTTTTAGTACGTTCAATTACTCTTTAAATAAAAGTTTTCCTGCTCACCTTTGAAACAATCCTGTTCTTCTTAGAGAATTTTCCATTCAACTATGTTCTTTCAGAGACAGTGAGACTAGGACTGCCCAGTTTTTCAGTGTGCACTTCTCTTCATCACATTAGCCAGTAACATCCATGATTTTTATCGCCATTATTCAGACCCTTTTTTTCCAGCTAACTTATGAATAAGCTGAACGACATATGCCTAACTACTGAACTTCAAAGGCTATCTCTTTCCTAAATGTCCTGACTGCTTGCCTATAAAGTCTTCAACTTGATAGCAACAGAAAGGTTTATAATATCTCCTATTGCAAAAAATAAGACATTATACTATCCCAAAATGTTGTGGGAAATCAGAACACTCCCACCTTGTGTGTCTCAAATTTGCACAGACAGATCACTGTTTTTTTCCATATTTACTTCAGTGTTTTGTAAAATGGCAACAGTCACAGAAAAATGCTGTTATTTACAATTCAATACAGTACCTCAGTTTTGCGGCGGTCATATAATAGGCCACACATTTGGAACAAAACACTAATTAGGCTGGCAAAGACAGCAGAAAACTAGTCCTGGGTGCTGCAATCTAATTGCTAGCAACCATCCATTAAGCAACCAAATTAAGAGAGGTTTGTACAGAGAAAAATATCTAAGGCGATGAAAGGCAAACAGCAAAATAATTCCTACAGCAAGTTCTGTTCTCAAAAAACAGTCAGAAAGAGGAAAACCAGCATCTATTCCTCCTAACCTAAAGCACACTTGAGCACCAAGACCTCAGTCACCACTATTAGATCAAGTGGTGAAATCTGTGCTTGCTGTAAAGCCACGAGCTTGGTGCCCAGCCTCTCCACTTCAAGCAGTGTGGCGAGTCTGCATCTAAGCATTTATCTAGCACATAAGATGATGTTTTGTTGCATGGATAAGTCAGCCTCTGCAACCCCTTCAGGATGAGCCCTGAAACCTCTTAGTTTAGGAAGTAGTTAAAACCCACACCTTTTGACTGTACACAACAGCAGAGCAAGAGAGTCCAAAGACAAGTGAAGCAGAGAATCATAAAGATTGTTTTCCTTAAGCCTCAGTATTCACACAGCTATTTCTATAATGCTACTTATTCTTAATTCTTTTCACATTTTTTCAGACCAAAATTATAAGACACTTCTATTAAATTCTCCCTCCTGAGACCACTTACAGTATGACACGGACATATTGGTTTAATTGTTTACACACCACCAGTGTTTTAAATCAAGACCTATTTTGAAGACTGAAGAACAAAGATCTCTAAACCTCAACATTTTCAATCCAAATATTTTGCTAAAAGAGTAGTCTTGTTATTTCAATTTTTTTAAAGGGATATTGCTTTTGTTTCTGTAAATGCGGTCAGAAGAAGATTAGCTACAATTTACTGAGTTCTGGGGAGGAAAGTCTGAAAGGCAAACACAAAGCAAGTGACATAATTGTAAGAGCCTCTAACTACTTGGTCCGCTCTTTCACAATTCTCTATTTTTCCTGCCTGTATAATTATACTGTAGCAGAACACCAAACCAGACTTACACACTGTCTCATCTAAGTGTAAACAGTCTGTCAGAAATTAAATGAGTTGAGATCAGAGAGAACAGCATTTGCACTTAATTACTGTTAATTCCTTTTAAAAATTAAACTTCACATTTGCCATTTTCAGCTCAAATGGTTTTAAACTTCTTTCTGAAAAATAACAATTCAATTTACAGGCGCAAACTTAATATAGGTTAGGAATGTTTGGGGTTTTCAGCAAAACCCAGAAATTCAGAAGGGTGATGAGTTCCTGCTTTCACAGTCTGTACTCGTACTGAAAGTCAAGATCAAGCAAGCTTTTGCTCTTCTCCTCTACCAGAGGTTTCCATTCTCCTTGAACTGGCCTAACGAGACCTGACTTACAGTTTGGCATGTGGACCCCCCCAGCCAAACTCCCTACCTGTCACTGTCCCCGGAACAGGATGCTACAGGGATGTCACATTTGCCACTTTTTTTTCAGATCCCATTTCTGTAAGCTGGTCTGATCTGCTTCCACTTAAAAGTTGTGCCATGCGGATTCCAAAATGCATTTCTCAGGTAAATGAGAAACATTTCAACTGCTTTCCAGGAATATGTAGTTATCATGACTTCACTCAATGCTTTCTGCAAACACAAACGGTGAATACTTTTACAAATCTGTCCAATCCGTACCTTTTCAGGATGAGGAGTCTAAAAACCTCCTGATGCCATTCCTTGTCCAATTAGCCAATGCTTTGGTCAGTGCAGAAAGCTCTCCTTCACTCCTTAGGTACATACCAGTCTAAACTATGACCAGGTGCACCCTGCACATATCAGATCTATCAAATGCTGTCCTATTTCAAATTTCCTACGCCAGAGAATGGTTGTAAATGAGTTAGCCAAGTGGTAGTTGATCTACTCCAAGTCAATACTTTGCACCAAGCCCAGTTTGGATTTAGGGCCATGGAATCACTCCAGTCATAATGACAGAAAATTGCCACTGATCATACACACATTCTCTTCTGCTGACAAACCCTTACCATATTTTTATGAAATACTGATGCCTTGCTTGAGAGAAATATGAGAATTCTCCAGCATATCACTAGCTTGGCTAGCAAGGCTTCTAGGCAGAAAGATCACATGCAGACCCAGGGGTCTACAGGAACGCACAGCCTGGGAGCCAGCCCTTAGCTGTGCACTGTTCCTGTGAATTTGGGGGAAGGCAAGTTCTCCCTGAACAGCAGCACAAGCAAATTATTCTGTAGGATTTATTTGATTGAAGAAGACCTGTCCTTTGCTGGTGGATGATCAGCCTGTGTGTCCAAAGCTCAAGACTTGTTCCTCACTGTGCTCTCTCAGGCATGGACACAGACTGGAGAGAAAACAAACTGGGTGATATTGTAGCTCAAGCCTGTGGCTGACTTGGGACACAAACTTACTTAGTGAAGCTGAGTGCTGTCATATGTCACTGTGTCTGGCTTCACTTAAACACAGGAGGGTTTTGCAACTGTTGTACTTTGCTAACCAAAGATTATTCCAGAAAGTGCATTAGTAGTACCAGTTAGCACAAATACATAGAGGCCTTCCATCAGGGAACATAATAAAATAATTGGCACTCACATAACACTTTACATTTTCAAAGGGCAGTAAAACCATTAAGTATTATTAAATGTATTTTATAGATAGAACACAGAGAGGTTAAGTGCCTCATTCAGGAGGAGGCAGGAATAGAAAAAAGGTGTCTCAGCATATTCTCTCATCCTTTCAGCTGCAAAAATCTTTGGTTTGGAGAAGCCTCCTTGAGCTCAAGTTCAAGTTCTGTTTCTTGCAAATGAGTAAAAGATAAAAAAAAAAAAAAGAAAGCATTACCAAGTTAGAGTTGGACGGGGGAAATTGTTTAGACTGTGAGCAGAAAACCTGGATGCAGGGAATTATACAAGAATTAAATCTTATTCGGTCTTAAACCACTCTCTAACCTAGGCAAAGGAAAGAGCCTATATAAAAAAAAAAAGGTCTAAGTTTTCTTTCACCTCTAAACAAGCAGTTTTAGAAGTTATTAAAAAAAGAACAAATCCTGATAATCATAATAATTATAACAGCAATTATTACTGTATAAAATTATTGCAAGTGAAGGCTGCCTACCAGTTTGCTTGTGAAAGTTTATCATAGGTGTTTTGTAGAGCAAGAAGGGAGACATACATATATTTTTTGTACAGAAAAAAAGCACTTCAACTAATCAACAAAAAGAGATGTTTATTATTACATGCAAAGTTCCTACAGTACTATACAGCAGTTCTTTAAAGCATGTTAATGATCAGTCATCCCTGGACTGTAATTGGGATGTCTGAGACTCAAGGTACACTTTGACAACAGTGAGATGCTACTTTATGGTTCTTTTACCACTGAGAGCTGTGCCATTTCTCAGGCTTGCCAGTAAAAGGTATAGAACACTGTGAGGGTGGAACAAGAGCAGCTGTCCCCTGTGGTTTTCAATGTAGGAACAGCACATCAGCTGCCTGTGGAGGCTTTTTTTGAAAGGTGTTCTCTGAACAGGTGAAGAAGGATACTACACAAAATTTATTATCTGCTGACTAAAATAGATAGCATGAAGTAATACATCTTTTATTTATTGCCTCTGCAACAGTTAATTACATTACATTAAACTTATACCAATACTCAGGCCAATGGTTTGGAGGGGGGGTTACTGGGATCTGTCATTTTTTAAGAGGTCACAGCTATGCAAAATGTTTTCCATCAAAAGCACATCCAGCTAAAATAATTTCTGTGGCTGGTTATGCATTCTTGACTGACTTTTATGAACTCAGAAGACATGCTCATAAATACAAGCTGTCCTCCGTACTTCATTCTTTCCCCTCCTGCCCCTCCTCACCCCCACAGGGCTGCCACACTCCTGATCCCTTCTGCTGGTTTAAGAGTTCAGACAACCGATGAAGTAAACTGGAAAGAAGAAAGAGCATCAAATATGAGCGACAGGCAGCCAGGGTGCACCAACCTCCTAAGATGGTTTACGCTTCGTGTAAATCTGCCTGAAAACTTGAGGTCATGTCTAGCGTGGCTTGCAATTTTTGTATGTTCAGATGCATCCAAGAGACTATGAGGTTTTCAGCATTTGTTTGACCTCCTTACTAAAGTACCAGACTGTGCTCCAATCAAAACCTAAACTGAATGTAAGTTATGGTTTTGTGGCTGTAAAAAAAAGAATCATTTGAGGCAAAAGGTCTCATTAAGCAATCACCCTTTGAGCAATCTCTTTAAACAATCAGAGTTTTTAAGCAAACTGGAGGGGGGAAAAGGAAGCAGACTGAGGTAGACTGTGTCACAGCTTTTTAAAGGACCCCAGCATGATCCTGCCAAGTTCCAAATGGTTGCTTCAATGCAGTTAATAGGGGTGAATTTTAAAACCAAAGATCAAAGGGTTCCTAGTTGTTTTCCTCTTTTATAGTGTGCACCTACATGCTTTTACTGCACCCTCTTACTAATTTTATATGCACTTGATTGGATGGGACAGTACCCTAACAGTATCAGCAAAAGCAGCAAGCAAGATGGTGGATCACATGGAGCCCTGCTTGGTTCTGGCTTGGGCAACACCGCATGCCTGGCCTTCACTACAGCAGTGGGAGACAGAGCTTGCTAGAGGAAGAGGTTCTGATAAACCTCAGGGAGGACAAAGGCAATGCAGGTATCTCACATAGTCCAGTGGTAGTATGTAGGGCAGGACTGGAATGGCAAGGGAACAAAACCAGGTTAAAGTGTAAAAATATCTTCATTGTTCCATTTTTTATCCTTTTTGTCCCTTTAATTATGAGACCTATATGAAAGACTTAAAGGTCATCATAACACAATCAAGAACACTTTAAAAAAGAGATAAAATTAGATTTGCAGGGTAATACAATCAATGGCCAGCTTCAGCCACTCTCCTAAACTAACATTAGTTATTTACTGAAATAATTAGAAGCTGAAATTAAGGATTATTAGCACTATTCTTTCTGAATGTCCCTAAAATCCAGAGTTTATACTTTTGATTATTCCCAATACTTCTGTTTAATTCTTTAAGAACTAAAGTTTCACTGTTTCAATTTATATCTCCACCCATTTGTGGAAGCTTGAGAAGTGTTACTTTTTATTTTAACACTTTTTTTTACCACAACTTTCACATGATGACGGCCATGCTCTCCCACACTTCTTTCATAAAATCCAGTGACCAAGACACCAAGAATTTGCTCCGCAGTCTTTTGCATCCCAGCACCTACTGCACTCACCACTGAACCAATTAGCATTCATTGCAGTATCATCTAGCAGAGAACTAGTAGGAACTAGCAGAAAAGAGAATTATTTTGCAACCCAAGGAAAAGAATCAAAAACTGTCAAGTGTGTAGCAAACTAGGAGATTAAAACTGCTTCAGGACTACAAATAGAACTTACTCAGAACATAATGTGCTGTACCCAAGAAATGCGGCATGACCTCAGAGTTCATGGTCTGGTCATTCTTTATAGTCACTAGGAAATAGAACTAGCTAGACCAAGGCACCTGAATCCATTTTATTTCTTCAGCATTTTCGCTTCTGGAGAAGTCTTATTTCTGTCTCTTGCACTTGTAGAAGAGTAGCAGAGGTTTTATACGTATAGTTTAGCATTCATTTCATTTGCTGGTACATACATCAAAACAGGAACACAAGTACACATAAATGAAGCTCAAAAGTTTCTTTTCTTTTCACCCCTACATGACCGGTTTTGAATGGAACCCAATCTCTGAAAAAATTATCCAAGAAATTCTAAGGACACATCAAAGAGAAGAAAGACAGCAAAATTAATTGCAGCAATTTCCTTTAACCACTGCAACAAAAAGAGTATTTTAGCAGCTGTGTGGGAGTGTCATCATAAGACAGAGCAAAGGAATACTTTACAGAGAAAGCAAGACACTGGAATGTAGCTGGCCATTTATATTAACTTTCTTGTTCATTAATTTATCAAGCAGCATGTTTCCAAAAAATGCATCATTGTCTTAAGCCCCTTTTTTTGCACACTCTCCTTCAATAGGCAACAAACCTAAGGCAGATTTCAGCATCTGCAAAGCCTCAGGCAACCTCAGAAAACTGTTTCATGCTGCATGGATCAGGCTCAGGTGTGCATACAAAACACAGGTGGTGCGCATGGAGAACAACCTTGACTCGAGCTCCTGTACTGCTTGCTGATACATCTACTGAAGTTAAACTTGCTGGAAGTGCTCTGACAGAGCATTGATACATTGCAAAGGGACAGGCTGGCAAGTTTAAAACAGTCTGGAGAACATGTCAGATTTTACAAAATTAAAATAAACAAACAAAAACAGGCTGGTTTCTACCTGGAAACACATTGCCCCTCTCAGCTACCTCATCCTAGTTTTCAGCACTTTACCAGGCACCTATTCCTATTCAGCCCTGAGAAAGGTACTCAAACTTCTAGAAAATACAGGCCCCTTTTTTCCAAAATTGTCATTTTAAACAGGTGACTAAAACATTTGAAATTTACTGAAGTCTACTCTATCACATTGAATAAAATGTTTCATTTCACACAAAAAAAAGGATACTACCCAGCAAAAAGGGACCAAAAATTTCATTTTCTATTAAGTGAAAATGGTGGTTTTTTGTTTTTTTGTATCTGCCATGAAACAAAGAAACTAATTATTCATATAATTCTGATGGAAACATCTGGAAAACTTTATAACAGTGTACAAGTTCATCCAAAGTGACTGGACCTATAAACTCTGTCATCTTTTGACAGGATTGGAAAGCTGCATGGAATTTCATTACATTTTAAAAAATAATCACCATAATACCTTCTAATAATTACAATAGCAGAAATAAAGATTAGAAATAAAATATGTACCTTAAAATTCAGACAGTTTTTCCTGTAATTTTAATTTGATTTTTTTTCCAACTTTTAAAAAAAGTGGTGGTTTTCATCTTTCCTATTTCCTGTTTTTCTCTTTTCTTTCACCTGTACAGAAATTCAAATTTGACAGACTCCACACGGATGAGAATAAAACTTTTAGCTGGGATCAGGATTTAGAGCCACTTCACACAATTCAGACATAGACAAGGAGCTGCTTTATGAATAGCATCACCATACTGACCCTTGAAGCACAGTTTCGATCATACAGAGAAGGCTGAATGCTCCTCTCCTCAGAGGCATCAGGACTGTGTTTCGTATGGGAGCCCTGAGGCAGCAAATACAATCTGATTGCTACCCAAATGATGTTGCCTACTTTTGATGATAACCAGAAGGTTATGGGTTCTTGTCACATACTTCTACAGCTCATAAGTGTTTATATGATCCCATAGTTATGCTATTGCCACTACAAGAGTTACCAAGATGAGATGAAGTCATACAGGAGCTGCAATAGGGACACAAGAAAAACAGATCACACAGATTTGACGCTGCACTAGAATCATAGAATCGACTGGGTTGGAAAAGACCTCCAAGATCATCAAGTCCAACCCTTGGTCCAACTCCAGTCCATTTACTAGATCATGGCACCCAGTGCCACATCCAATATCAGTTTAAAAATCTCCAGGGATGGTGAATCCACCACCATTCTGGGCAGGCCATTCCAATGCCTTATTACTCTCTCTGTAAAGAACTTCTTTCTGATATCCAACTTAAATTTCCCCTGGCAGAGCTTGAGCCCATGCCCCTTAGTCCTATTGCTGACTGTCTGGGAGAAGAGACCAACACCCACCTGGCTGTAACTTCCCTTCAGATAGTTATAGACAGTGATGACGTCTATGGTGGTCAAAGACAAACTTATAAAGAACTGAATAAGAGACAGAAAATATGAAAGAACAATGTGGTTAAAACTTGTCAAGCAAATGCCACAGCACTCTAAGCTTCATTATGCTAAATAATATGATTATTCACAATCTGACAGACCAGGCAAGCAATGAGGTAGCAAAATGTGAAGATGACAGAAAATAATTTAACTTAATCAGAACAAATAAACCAGTAATTTCAGAGATACACAGAGAATTGAATCACCTCCTGACTTTTTGTGCTAAGTCTGGAATTAATCTAAATTTTAAGCATTTTCAGGTTGTATTTTTGCACATATAGAAAATCAAAATATGAATTGAAGAAGAATATATTCATAATTTTTTTAAAAAAGCATAAAATCTTAACATTATTGTCTTACACACACACACACAAAATTTCTGAGTGCAAAGTAAAGCATCTACAAATATACTTAAATATAGTCCTACTCCTATTAAATTTCAAGAATTACCAAGCTGCTCAGAGGCTGAGAGGCCAAGAGACCCAGTGACAGGCTGGCAGCTTGTTAAGACGGGAGAAAATAACTCATCAATTCATATACTGAACTACTTCTGATATCCTAGTACAGAATTGTTGCAGTCATCTACATGAAATCAGCACTTAAAAGTTACCCCACATTATCTGTTAATAAAGTAACTCACGGAAAGTTGGTAACAGTTATTCACTGTCAGCTGAAGAAAAGCAGTGATTCATCAGGTTGCAGTGATGGATTTTTACCAAAATCTCTCAGAAGCTGTTACTTACAAATAAGATACAAAAAACCTCATCTGGAGTCTAATGAAAAGAGCATTCTGACTGTGCTGTCTGCTGAAATAAGGGAAATGTATTTATTTTGCCTAGCACTGTCTTGTTCAAATGTTCAAATATCAGTGTCTGTTTGAACACTTGATTAGAAGTGGCCCCATTAAAAATAAAAATCAAAAAAACAAACTGACACCAAAAAAAACCAGAACAAAAAATCCGAACATAGACTAGAACAAAGGTACAAAAATAGACATGAAAGAGAATTGAGAAACATAATTGATTTCAAATAAATTGCATAGTTTAATATATGATGTTTTTTCAGACTTAGTTATAATTAACTTTCCTGTAGACATACTCAGTGGTATCACCTCTCAAGACAGCTTTGCATAACACCTGGTAAAGTAGCATATAAAACTTCAGTAAAATACAAGCCACTTTTTGGAAGGCATACTGGCAAGGTATAAAACAGGAGCATAATGAACATTGTAAAAAAACTCAGCAGATTTAATTCATATTTATGCCTTTAGACGAAGAATCTTCAAAGAAAGCAGGTCAGGTAGGGAGGTTGTTTCACAGCTTTCCCATGCAGCAGATAAAGTCCTGAGATTACAGTTTAGAAATGGATGCACCATGGCACAATTTAAGGGAGTTGTACAAAACTAACACAAGGAGGCATTGGCACAGTCAGTTCTTGCCTGTGGTAAAGCAACAGTCTTCCCAAAAGGCTCCCCTAACCCTACATGTTTACCTGAGAGGAAAAGGTGCACTTGGTATTCAAATTGGAGTCAATGGTTCTCCATAACTGCATTTAAGTGAATACTGAGTATGGGAAAAAAATTGAAGTCACAAGGAGCGTTGATAAATATCCTGGATTTTCAAGGGTAATTTTTCTGTGTCAGCTGAGAACCTTTCTATGTATACTGTTTTCAAAGTGTGTGAGATGTTAACCAATTAATACCAGTGTTTAATTCCACCATCACAGAATGAAATAGTTTTCATTTTCCACAGACACTGCAAAATCCTACTCTACATAAGATTAAAAATCAATTGCTGATTCCAAAAAGGTTGCCACATGCTTCTGTCATTTACTAGCAGTGCAGTGCAAACTTGACCCAAAGAATATTCTGAGGAATTTACTGCTTTCCTGGAAGGCAAAGACAGAACAACTTCTAGAAAGTATGCACTTGAATTGGCAACCAACCAGCCAGCCTTTGCCTCCTAGGAAGTAAAGTATCTTGCACCCCAGGGATGGAAGCAAACTAAAGATCCTCTATGAATTAGGATGCGTCTGGAGTGAGAGGCAAATTACCATGCTACCTCTTCCTTATGGCTCTCCAACACCTTGCAGGCCTGGAATAGCATTGCAGAATATGTTATAGATTAAGAAGGAATATGCAAAGCAGGAGCTAAACAACTTCTACTTAAGCAAACAGGCTGTAAGTGGTGCCTGTAACTAGAAGATTCTTGCCTTTTGTACAGGAGAGACTGGAAAATACCTTTCTGCAGAAGTAGAAATTAAGAGAAATTAAATTAGAGAAAGGCTTCTGCTAGAGCTGTATGTTATTATTGGCAGTACAGCTACGTGAATATTTCTTTCTAGCACCATAATATTAATACTTGCCTGTATACTGACACACTCATATTTCAATTGCCTCAACTATTTTGCCATGACCTGGACTGGGGAACTCACACAAGTTATAGGCAACACAAAACATGCAAAAGATTTTTAACCCAGCTAAATTCCTCTACTTGCATAGCTGCCCCAGCACAGGGGGAAGCAGAAAGGTAGGAATTGTTCTGGCTGTCATTGCAACTGGAATAAATACTTGTGAAATTATGATCTCACAGAGTACATTGTACAAGTTTATGTGATACTCATAACAAATACTACCCTTTTAGCAATCCAAGGAGATCTATGATATAGGTCAGACATTCAATATTACTATAATTATTTACATTATTATGGGATTATTGTGATTTTAGCTTTATTCCAGTTAATTCTTTGTAATATAATGAAGAGACTTAGTTAGAGACTTTTCAGTTTTAGGAAAGACTTGGCTCACATGCCAGGAGCCCATATAGCCACTTCTCTACTTGCAGCAGTGTTTTCTGACTGACAGCAGCTGTTGCAGAACATGCTGCATAAGGCTATTGATAAGATACAAAACTCTCTGTGAAGATTTTAATTAGCCCACTGTGACACTTTTGCTCTCTTCGTGGATCAAACAATGTTAAAATTAGATTTCTTGAAATTCGATTTTCGATACCAATTCAAATACTCCAGAATGTAAGAATGTAAATTAACAGGGAACACAACACTTTTAGTCTGTAAGTGACATTTTGAAAGGTACTTTCCTCCTTGTCTATATGCTAACCTTGATTCTGGGTCTTAACAACTTCCTACTGGATTAATTGAAAGAAGTTCCAAATCAACAGTCTCAGGCTGCAGAAACAAAATCACTGAAAATTCTGCCAACATGCATTTTCTTTTTCTGAGATCCATCTGCTCACAAGGAGTACCAGATACCTGGGAGATTCAGATACTCCTGGACACCCTAAGCAATGCCTCTCTCTGATGGGGAAAGGGAGATGGACACTAAGTCAAAGTCAAGAACCTAATTCCTCCCTCCTGTTTCCAAGACTCCCAAGATGCTTAAAAAACCCTTAGGTCTAGACCCAAAGTCTAACCACAGTGGTAAATGTGATAAATATGATAAATAATTCATCTCCATCTGCCTGCTCAGGACTGTGGCAGACAGCTACATGTCATACAAGGAACAGAACTTTCTGTAAGGAAGACAGAAGGCAATATTTCTTTATGGCCATATAGCTGGCAACAAACTCCTGGAGGAACAAGACAAGCAAAGATTTCTCATTTCCCATTTCACTGTGGGATATTCTGTAACTGCTTTCACTACTTTAAATTCACAGCAGTCCATAATTAACATGCAGACAAAACAACGTACTCTTTACACACATAGTTCATTTCCTGGAGAGATAATAAAAAAAAACAAATGAGCTGTGTAACAGATGTGTCATATAATGCACCACTGCAACAATACAGACAGGGTAAGAGCCCATCCAGAAGTCACTGCAATAAGTCTTTCCTAAATCTTTCTGTGTAACTCAAAAACGCCTATATAGCTGAGATTTTAGTGAATGACTCATTTGAACAGAAAAATAAGACAGATGATATTAAAATAACCTCTGGAATAACCAGATAGAGCTACAGCTGATTGTGCTCAGAAATACAGTACTTGAGGGAAACTAAAAGAATTAGGCTGAAGCTAGAGAACATCAAGTAAAAAGGGCCAATTTGTGTGAATTATGTGAACAGGGAACAATGGATGTGTGCACATGCACATACATATCGCATCAGTGCTTTCCAACAATCACATATTCTTTTTGTGAATTATTTTAAGAAATAATTAAATCAGGAGGGATCATTACTTACTGTTTACTTAGAGTGGAAATTAATGAGCGTTTCTTGGAAAGCTCCAGGGTTCAGCATAGCTGAAGACTCTAACACAGATATGTTCATCCAAGAGTGTAAATTACTTATCAGCTAAAGAAAAATAGCAGGAAATGTTTCTATAAAAGGATCATATCTTCCAAAAATAAAATATTGCAGTTTAAGTATTTAATTTCCTTAAGTTTTGGCTAAAAAAAATAAAAATTATTACTGTGGATGTTCATTTTTGCCTCTTCATTTGTCAAGACCAGTAGAATTTCATCTTCAAACACTTACTAGCAAATGAACTTTTATGCTATTGAATGCCCAGTGAACTCCAATATGTAAGTAGTTCTTGCTAAAAGAATATTAGCTCTTAGTGTTATTTTTCATCTGTCAGTGTAACTTAAACAGGTAAGCAAGATTACTTACAGTTAAGTAAATTTTAGTTACTGAAGATATTTTTTCTTTGAGACAGCTTGTTGGGAAGCCCCAAAATTCGAAACTTTGGAATTCAAATATTTCTTACTTTGAAAAGGCCTGTAGGGCCCACCTTGTAATAGTACTGTGGGTCTAGATTTTAAAACCACTTTGTGCATAAGGAACTATGATTCTATGATGTGTGGAGCAGTAATCTTAAGAAATGTATTTGGATATGGGCATACTTGTAGAAACAGACATTTATAGGTTCAGTTTGTCTTCAGATTTGAATTTAAATTTCAGCACATTCTCATTCATGGATATTTAGATGGGGAAATGTATTTGAGGTTCACACTCTAAAGAAGCTTGTTTTTTTAAAAAAAAGTCACCTAGAGTAGAACGGAATTGTGAGCTGAGCTGATAAATGGATGGCTTTGGTTGCCTATATTGTTTTTTCACTTCCACAAAGAAGGAAACTAAGACATCTCTGGGAAAACAAATGTTACAGTACTTAAAAAGAAATACTTGGTTCCAATAGTTATAGATTTATTGGACAAATGTTATGATGAAGGTTGTTAGCTATAGTTCCTTTTCTTAAAATATATGGAACACTGAGAAAAAATTTTACACGTGGATTTTCACAGCAACTTACACACATTCACCTCCATTTTAGCAGAAACTTATTTACTTGAAAGAAAGGCCAAAGGAATTTTTTGGTCCTGTGCACAGAGAACAACTACAGTTATGCAACATAAGTAAAAGACAGTAATTTTCATTCTGTGTTTATAAACTTGGATCTTATTACAGATTTCCTAAATTCAAAGAGGCTAGAAAGTTGGATAACATGCTTGATCCGCCACCTTTTGGCAGTCACATCTCTATACAATGTAACTACCTCTGTGAATGACAGTACAGTATAGCATTCACTATGAATTACTCTAATATCGTATTTTTTAAATATTAGAAATAATTACTAACATTGATCATGCTTTTCCATACATATGAGGTAAAGCTTTTAACTGGGGCCACAGAATGTTGCTGAAAGGATATGAGCAGATGCACTTGCATAATGGCATCTGCACCTGACATACTCTTCAGAATGTCCTTCTTCTGGACAACAAAATAAAATCTGGAAAGTTATAGAATTAGTTTTAGGAGTTTGCAAAATATCTAATAAGAATAAACAAAAAAATTATGAAATATCACAAGATGAGTACTAGAAAACCGTCAATGATATCCTTCTGAGGTTGTTCACAGGTCTTCTAAGGAAATGTTCTGTGTGTTTCTCTAGCTACTTTGCCTTTTCTAACTCTGTTTCCCTTGACTGAAATGTTATGCAAATAAAACAATCCAGTTTGAATATATTTTTTTAATCTCTACTACCAGGAAGCTCCTGAGTAAAGGGTGGGGCATAAAACTCAAAGACTACAGCTATGAAGATGAAATGGTAGAGAATAGTAACTAGACCACATCCTAAGGCTCTTCTTGTGGCAATGGGAGCAGGTAACAACTCTTCCACTTGGAAGAGACGCTGAACAAACTACTGGCCTCTAGCGGGCACCCTAGGAATGAGTAAGAAGCCCAGTATCGAGCTGTTGAGTTTACTGTTGACTCATCTGACTGATTCAGAGTATATCTTCTTCCTCTGGTTCCCTTGCATATGTTTTTTACTTTTCTCACAGTTGGAGCCTCCTTGATGCTGGTCAGCTTGCTCTGATGCATTTATCTCCCCTTCTATATCCCTAACTCTAGGGACTCCCTAGAGTTTGAAAACCATTGCATTAGTGCACCTCTTAAATTTACAATATCGGAGTTGTAATTCAGACCCTGATAGACTTTTTCTCCTGCTGTCATTTTCTTCCAGTCTTCAGCTAGCAAAACCACTGCCTGTATTTTTTCTCCCATAGATACCTGCAGCTAAAATTTATATTCCTTTCCAAGCACTTCTGCCAAACTGTTCCTTCTCAGCTTTGGCTTTTTCTATCTGTTACAAGCAACAGGTGCATATAACATCTTCCTGCCCTTTAGAATCAGCACCTCCATCCCAGCAAACCACAGTGTTACATTGTCTCATGCTTTTCTGTTGTTAGAAGTGCTCTACAGGAGGAAGTATACCTCATCATTTTTCAAAACTAAAAGTCAATTCCATAGATAATGAAAAAGCTACTTGAAAGAGTGGGAGTTTCTTATACAGCAGCCAGAAGCTAAAGGAGGACAGAAAGGGGTGCTTGTTTGGTTTTACAAATACAGACATGGAAAAATAAAGATGCTTTCCAGACTAAGAAAACACAGGGATGAAAAGCTTTAATTTCAATGATTTTACCTCTGCTGCCCTGCATAATCTTGCTATTGCATGAAACCTCTCAGTCTGATGTTCAGAATCAAATGGTGATTACCTTATTTCACTATAAGGGTTGATTCTTACATCTTACATTCACAGTAATTAATTGAAACTTCACAGAAATTAAATTAGCAAAAAGCAGCCATAAAGTAAGATCCAGATGCCTGTTACCATTTCTCTTTTACTTACAGGTTTTTTTCCTCTGTTCTTCACCTAAGAAGCCAGGGGAGCAGAGAGTATCACTTCAACAGATTAAAGAGATAAGCTAAGGGGTGGGGTTTTAACTACATTTTAGGAATCACCACAGCAAGCCTATTAGGCAAAGAGCCTGTACAAGAGAAATTTTTGAAGGGTTATTAAAAATTATTACAAGAATTGTAATCCATTCCTGTTTTAAGCTAAGTGTAAATTATTGCCAGGAGGATCACTACACTTAGAAGCTCTGTAACCTCTCCTGCACCTAAAGGGTTATAAATACATACCACTCTTATATAAGACTTCTTTCCTTCAATTGTAAGCTGACTTTTTTTTTCAAGGTTTGCTGTCACTGAAGCGCAGTGTAAAATTGTGGCTTTGTTGGCCTCTTTACACACTGTTCCTAATTTAACAAACAAAGCAGTTTAGAAGGTCAAATAGAAAAACAGTATCTTAAGAAAGCAGCAACTTCTGTGACTTTGAAATTTAAAAAAAAAAAAGATACCCAACAAGTTAAAAAATCCAAAGCCAAAATATTTATCTTCTCAGTTCAAGAAGCCATAAAATAAGTATAGCACCGTGAATCATCTCATAACTTCAAAGCCTGTATGCCCAGTGTACCATTTTAGGACTATTAAGTTGTACAGCTACTGTACTTGTAGTAAATAGTGATACAAGATTGTGGCAGCAATGCCAAAGATTTCACGCTTGGAACAAAATTTACTTAAAGCAGCACTCTCTACCATAAGCTCACTGTATACACTCATATCATCTCACCATCTTCAGGAGGTTCTGCATAAAGAAATTATTGATGATAACATTGAAAATGGAAGCTTCTTTTAGAAAATACAGTAATCCAAATATGATAATTAACTATATACACAGTAAGTGAATAATGAAATACAATAAGTTAATTCCTTTGAAATACCAATATTTTTGTAGAAAACACAAATAATGGTTTTCCTCATTGCATCAAAGACCATGATGAAAATTCACTAAACTAAAAAACTTGATTCTGAAGGTGACACTATATCCCCAAGATGTTATGTAAACCAAGAGCATCATCATGGCCAGGCTTCATGAACAAAGATTTGGGAAGGGCTCTCCCCATGTGTGTGTGTCCTTTGAACTGCACAGTGGATGTTTTAGGTGAGGCACAGCGTGCGCAGAACTGGCCCCACCCTTTAACTCCTAAGGTTCATCTGCCACGGCCAAGCGAGCTTGGACGGTAACAGTGAAGGCCTCAGGACTAGAACCTACAGCCCCCAGTATTCCCAGGAGGTCTCCCATCCAAGGACTAACCGGGGCTGACCCTGCTGAACTTCCAACATCTGACAGGATCAGACAGGGTGGCATTTAACTGCCTGCAAACCAAGAACATAGGCCATGTCTTTCAGGAATATGTGATTCAGAAATGAACAGAAGATTTATTAATCTATGCTGACACCTTGCCTACATGTGATTTTCAGTGATTTGTCCCAATTCAATGGCAAAAGGCTCAATTTATATGTCTTTGTAAAGTCTAGCCCATCACAACCTGCTTGCACCCACCTGTGTGCAGCTGCCAGCTATTCCAGCTGGCTGGAGTAATCAGAAGGCAAAATCAGTGTCTTTTACAGGTCATCTGGGAGGACTTCAGCCAAACCCCCATTGGGACATGTAAAGAGTAAGTCCTGTGCACAATCCTGAATTTTTTGTGTATGTCATAGGACACTGTGCAAGATTTTTGTCCATGTAATCTGGCAAACCCATTTGTATTGGTGGCCAAGGTTTCAAAAGAAAATTAAAACAAGCTTTTATGCTCTTGGCATATTATGAATTTCATTGTCATGGAGGAATGTGGTTATGATCTCAGACAAAAACCATGTTATATTTAAGTACTGAAGACATTTTTAAGGCTGCCCATGAGAAACTGACACAAGTTCTCTTTTCCCCAGAAACTGGTTAACACCACCAAGATTGCAGAGCCAAATTAAGCACGATTGAACTAATGCTGAACTAGGTGCAATAAAAATTTAGACCAGTTCTCACCTTCCCAATCAGGGCATGTCTGCAAAGATACCTCACTTTGATGTTTGCCCTCAGCATGCCTTTGTAACAGATCTCTGCCGACATTATATGACACAGTCCATCAAAAATTACTATTCATTACTCTATTTCATAGAATAGTTTCAGCTTTACCCAGTACATCTAATTAGCTGTTTCTCCTTCCATGCCCACTCATTTATATCATCAGAAAGACTGGCTGATCAAAAACTATTCTTTAAAGCCTACACAGCAAAATAAACTCCAGACATGTCCCTGAAAGCCCCTACACTTATTTTTAAGCTGTATCTTCGTTGCTTTTCTGCTCTATTGATATAAATTTCTTCCTTCCTCAACAAATGCGCTTTCAACTCAGGCACTGGTATAGACTTTGCTCCTTGTTTTCCTACAGCTAAGTGCCTGTATGTAGGTAAACAAACTTGTGCAATGCTTCCAAGGCTTGAGAAGTGTGCATAGGACAGGCTGTTTCCTGCAAATCTTTTTTTCTGTTGGCAAAAAGCACACTCGCTCTTTAGAAAGGAAGATGTTTTTATGTGTGACTCTGAAGCTTGAAATCTTAGTAAGATAGCTGAGAAAATAACAGAGTGGAATCCCACAATGCTGTAGCACATAATACTTCACCAAACAGAGAAAAGTTGTTCAGTTCCTCTGTTTATGCATAAAGTATGCAAAAATGCTCCCTGATTAAGCAATATTGCTTCATTCCTAGTAATAATGGAGTATTCTAAGGCAACATACTTGGAGGTGAAAATACAATCTGTGTTGTCAGACACATTTCATTTAATGTACATTTATTGCCAGTACATTCCAGCAGAAGGAAAATTCGGCCAACAAAGGCCCCGTCTTTGAAAGTTGATCATTATTTCTAAAATTTAATATCAGCAACTAAGCACACTCAACTTTTTCTAGAGACCAAATGAGAGATTAAAAATATATATGTTTAAGCACCTAGATCCAAATTTCCTACCTGAGAGGCTCTAAATTTAGAGTTAGATAAACAATTGGGTCTGAATTCTTTTAAATCAACATTCTAAAACATTTGAATTTCTGCTTTTATTCATGCGTACTGTTCTCCAGCCCACAACATCAAGAACCATCTAGGTGTCAAGCACTTTCAGAATTCCCAAACTCTTTCTTCTATCTCTCCTGCTTTAGAGAGTATAAATTTTTGTACAGTACCTAACAGATCAAAATTATGACTGGGAAAGGATTTTTGGGTTTTATTTTTGACCACAGTTCAACAGTTTAGTATCAAACCTCATCAGTTAGAATACTTATTAATGCATATGCATAGAGCCATTTGGCATGGTTTCTACTTATGAGCTATTTTGACAATTAACAGGCAATTTAAATGTAAATACCTTAGATATACACAAATAGTTGATAACCTTATACAATTGATTTTCTGATGTCAGAGGCTTGCTTAGAAAATAAAGAATGTATTTAATAAACTAGAGCAGTTTTTTTATCTTCACCAGTTATAATTATCCTGTGACAAGCAGTTTTAGACAAATTTCTGAATAAAAATCCCATCTGAATTCTCTGACAGTACTACTTTTTATTTAACACATTTCCATTTATTACACAAACTATCAAAATCAAAAGTCATGGAAGTCAAATGTTTCCCTTTGGGAGACATAATGAATTTAGAATGTGGTATATTCATGTTAGATGTAAATTATTTTATCAGAATTAGACTAATTAAATCTCTAAAAATCAACAGAAAAATTTGAATTGATGTTTTGATAATGAACACTATTGACAGAAGTTCATTTTTCAAAAGGGTTTTATGTAAAGGCATGATCCAAAACATACCTAAATTTACAGCAGAATCTGCCTTTGATTTGAACAGACTGTGGATCAGGCCTTAACCACTATGACTTTGTCAAGAATAAAATTCTCAGGTGATTTCTTATAAGAAATGAAACTCACACAGGTTCTCCCTGATCATAGCTGGAGCCCATAAAGTGACATGTGAAAAGTGATTAAAATGGAACTTAAGCACTGGAAAAGACATGGTTATTGATTTATCTGGAACAGTCTTGCCAAGTTTCAATGAAGGAAAACAGAAATATGGCATAACCTGGGTGTAGTTCTGGTGAGGTAATGCACTATTTGAGTGAGAGCAGTGGTAGTCCTCTCCAGCATCCCTTCAAAAAGGAGCCACATAATTTTAATTAAATAAGTGACTATAGTAAAACTTGAGAGATCAGAATTCCAATGAATTATGAAGTATAAATTACCATGTATGCCAGTATTTTTACCAAGATAAAAGTACAACACATGCAATAAATTTCTAATAAACATTTAAATCTTACCTTACAGAAAGTAGTCATGTAGATATAAATTTTAAAATGTGATGAAATGTAATTAGAAAACCACTCTCTCCTTTCATTTAGATCAATCAATTAATTGAACCATATGAATGAATATGTAACATACATTCAACCAAAAATGTTACACATTTCCCACAATTTTGTAATTCCTTTCAGGAAGAGAAAGAACCATGATGCACTAAAATAATAAAGATAAAAACATTTATTTCTAGTAGGAAAAATATTTCATACAAAAAATTGCTATTCTAAATCTATTTTTCAGACCCAAAATTGATGAAAAATCTGTAATTTATGGTAAAAATATAAACTGATGATGAAATAAGTAATACTAATCCTTACAGGCTTACTAGTGATGCTGAATTTATGGCTTACGTTACAGATATAAGAGTAACACCTTCTTTTTTAAAAAGGATCAGAATAGTTAACATAATCTGATTAGATCACATTGACTGGATTTGACTTTAATAATCTCTTTCTACCTTTCATTTTGCTGAGTTTTATCTGGGAAAAAAAAATCAATCAAAGCACTGCCCAATATTATCTAGTGTAGGGAAATACCTTTTCATGAAGCAATCTTTCTTCAAAACATTCCACTTTCTCCTTACATTCCACTACAGTATTTTATCAAACAATATAACATAAAATTTGTTTAATATTGAAAATGTTCTTAATGTATTTATACTTAAATGAACAATTTGCATTAAGTAATAGGTAGTGTGAAAATCAGTATGTCTTTTTCCTGTTGGTTTGCCACCTAGAAGCTTTTATAGTCCACTGGGGCTTTTTTTTCCTTACCTGGAACTCTTTTTGCCCAGTTGATCATGTGCACTAATTCTCTGTCCGCAAGGTTGGTCAACAGGGTCATCATAGAGGCTTCATTGAATGGTCTATTTGGGTCATATTCAGAATAAACCAGCGGTGGCTCAGCTTCCAGCAAGGCACTGACCATCTGTTCTGCTGTCAGGGACAGGGCTGGACTGTTCTTCTTGTTATGTTTAACCACCAGTGGACTTGTCCAAAGGGTGGGAGCTCGCAGCTCTGTTGAAGAAGCCTCCTCATTCCTGGAATCTTGCTCCTCTCTTTGACGTTTCTGCTTCATCACTCGCCCACCTCTGCGGTCTTTCCGGATTCCTAGAGATACACAAGAATATAATGAACTCCTTTCCTTCAACTTACATATTAACGTACACTTGGCTTCAGCCAACAGTAGCTGCTATTGATAGACCCAGGCAGCACTAACTCTTGCTTTAGTTTCTGAAGACTTCCTCCTATATACAGAATCTTACATCAATAGGTGGAGAGAAAAACTGCTTTTAAAAGTATAGTGTCAGGAATAGTGCACTCCTTCCTAAAATTCAGAGTAGTTGGACTCACATAGTGCTCTAGACTAGTGACACTGTACAGCTGCCTTAGTCCCAGGAAAGAATTCAGTAATTGGGAATAAATAAATATCTTTTTACAGCCCAAAATTTCAATGTTCCAACCTCTAGCAGACAATTATTCTATAAAAATCAGTGATAAATTAATGATGTTGGTGGGCCAAATGGACCAGAGAAGTAGCTCTCTAAAACTATCCAAAAAATTTTCACTCAAGGTCACTAGTTATTTTAATTAAATATCATCCCATTACTGAGCCTGTGATCTTCATAATTATGTAAAAATAATCAAAAAAATTCCACATAAAAATGAGCTTATATAGGAATAAAGAATGTCATATAAGTAGATAAACAGAAGTAAGAAAAGGAGAGATAATTGCAACCTCAGAATCCAATGTGGGAGAAATGTCAAAAGCCTGAAAGAACCACAACAGAAACCATCTCTGTCATTACTGCGCATTTCTGCAATGTGCTTTGCACTCCATGACCCTGAACCTTGGGATATTATCAAGTCAGCCATACCAATTTGAACAACATCAGACCTTACAGTGAAAGAAAATCTCCCTTTGTGGAAAAGTTACAAGAAAAATATAATGATAAAGCCCACGTGGACTCCAACCATAAAAGGAAGATTAAGTCTGGCTCCAAGTGGAGGAGTAACAGGCATTTTGAGACTGATTCAAAAACTTAAATCCATCATCAGGTGAAGGCAAAGGAGGACAACCAAGTAATAAGGAAAGCATACAAGTAATTGAGCAATCAGGATAAGGCAGCTTACGATGGGGCTTATTCTGAAGTTCTCATGCAATATGAAAAAGCAGCACTAGTCCCAGTTTTAAAAGAAAAAGAAGTTATCTACAGAGAAGACACTAACCATTCAAGAAACAGAACATTTAAAACAAAAACAAAACAAAACCAACCAACCAAACAACAAAACAGCTTTGAGAACTGCTGACATTTGCAAGCTATCAGTACAGATCTTTCTGATGGTTGGGGAGAGGGAAACACAACCTTTGCTCAGCTCTTTTCACAACACAAATATTTAAATCTTCAGAATCCCAGTCTTTGTTAGCACCATAGCAGCATTTTCACCTCACGTACAACATGCCTTCATATAAGTGTTGGATCATATCAGCTCTCAAAGAAACAGGGAGAATCTTTACATCTATTTCACTCTTTCTTCAATTATGGTGAGATTTTCACTGAATTAGTACTTGAAGATTAAGCATTTTATGTCTAGTTCATTCAAAATCTAGCAGGTGGTGTGATTCTATTCTATCTATTCAGATAAAGAAAGTTCAATAAATCTTTCATCACTCCTTTTACTTAACCTCTCTACATTTTCCCATTCACTGAACTATTTGTCAGCCAAAAATCTCAAGTACGTTGCTGTTGCCATTTTTCATTCAGCACTATGAATCTTTCCTACCACTAAACAGTTTCATTAAGGAGAGAAGGGGGAGGTCCTTGCTATTAAGAAACAATGCAAAAAGTCATCCTACAGATATTGGTACCTTACTTTCTTGCAATAGTCAATAGCATGCATGCTCTACCTGTAACAGATATTTTTCTTGTTTGCTTTTATCAACATAATATTTTTGAATTAAAATTGCCCTGTGAAACATGTAGACATAATAACATGAATAGAAGCACACAGCTCATAGAAGCTAAAACATTTTTTTATCTTCCTCACATCCCAAATTTTACAGCTGCTCATCTAGCAATTTTCTTTCGAAGAGAAAGTATACTTCGGGTCTGTACTGTTCAATATATTCATAAATAGATGGACAGGCATAATACAGAAACTAGGACTTGGGGTTAGAATAATACTATAAAAACATCAGATAATTTAGTTTAGAAAGTAAATATAAGGCTAAAATTACTAGGAGAGGAAGGGAGGACAGAACAACTTCATAAATCATAGATTTTATTAACTCATAAGGCACACTACAACACTGCATGCAGTCCTGTTCTTCCCAAATTAAAAAGAGATATGAAATAAATGGAAAAGGAATAAGAGAAAGGCAAATAAGATGAAGTCTGAAACAACTTTGGTGTGAGAAATAGCTAAATTTACTGTCTGCTTGGCCTACAAGCCAGGTACAAGACTACAAAATCAAGAGTAGCAAGAAGATGAACAAGGTACAAAACACTAATGTTTCTCTTCTAATACAAGATGGTATTGGATGAAAACACTCCATGCAAGGTACAAGACAGACAAGAAGAGATTCCCTTTGGCACCATGCAGAGAAAACAAAACTGAAAGTGTGAGTAAAGTAGAGGGTAGTATAGTGAGAAAACTGTAGGTCAAATTTGATGGAGAACAGAATCCACTAAGGGTTAATAAATGTAAGTAGGGCATCTTCGGTGTAAGGTAGGTGCAGAGCACCATGGCATGGATTACTGGAAGATCAGAGGTTTTTTGATTTTGCTTTTTACTTAGTCCAGGTCTGCCTTGTTAAGTAAAACAAGGATGTGAAGAGGATTTTACACAACAGAGGGGAAGTGACAAATGTAAGCACATTTAGCTGTTTAAAAATTAACCAGATGCTACATAAAAACAATAGTTTTATTTTTAATTCATCTGAAAGCTTACTACTGGATTTCCTTCACATTATCAAAAAAAAAAGGTGGTGCATTGAGAAAAGCTGAATATAATCAGTTTGGAGGAGATGCCCCACACAAATTTATTTTTTGCATTTTTATTTTGGGATTTGAAAAGATCAACCAACCAAAGGGATTTTGTAGACACTGAATCTACAAAAAAAAATCAGAAAGAGTATGCATTCCATCTGTATCACATCACCAGCTTTTATAATCACAGACAGAAAAGTCTCTGAATGTGTATCAGAGTCATCAGAGATTTATAAAAATCACTACTAACTCTTTTCCTAACCCCTAAATGGACAAACAACGTAGTGATTTTATTATTCATTTTCTTGGACTAAATAGGAGTATCTCTCTAAAAAATGGAAGTTCTTCCAAACCTCCTTCAACTTAATCAAATTTTATCTCTGTTAAAAAGAGGCAATAATGAGGCACAGTCACTAATTCCAAAAATGGCAACTCTATCAAGTTACAATTTCACTGCAAAAGTGCAATGATACTGTAAGGGATTTTTTAAATATCTGAATGTATTAATTTTGATTCAACAGTGCAGCAAGTAAAGGAAGCTGAATTGCCACATGTTATCAAAAACAATGTGCTACCAAACCCCGAAGTCCTATGCATCTCACAAAAGCTCTAAAACAAATTGCACTTGAGTTTTAAAGCTACAGAAGACAAGATTTTCAAAGGCAGTTTTGTAAAACTTCGTATGTAAATTCAGTCAGACTTCTAGATATGGAGACAGGTTTCAAAACTGCTAAGTAATTGTATAATCAAACCATTATAACCTGATCAGCAATAAAATTGCATATGGACAATAAAATTGTATGTGCCATTGCCATGGCAGGGGTGTTGGAAATAGATGATTTTTAAGGTGCCTTCCAACATGAAATTCTATGATTCTATGATTATGGAGGCAATGTTAAGCAAACGGAATACTTCATTAGTGTTTTCCCACATGTCATAAAAATAAAAACAAAAAATAAATTCCAGATGGTTAAAACAAAAAATCCCAAAGTGAGAAATCAGTGGATGAACATTGAATCAGATATCCAATTGCCATTTTTTTTCTGACCTACTCCTAATAAAAAAGCTACACCTTTATATTTTCAGTATTTTACAAAATATTCAAGAATATTTAAAGGAAAAAGAGACCAAATAAGTTAAAATTTCCTGATTGAACCATAGAATAATGCATTTTAGATTTCAAGATGTATGTATAATCTCAAACTCTCTTCCAGTTAAATGTATTCCCTGTGAGTTGCTTTATATAACATTCTTCAACTTCTTTATTATTAGATATTTTGTAGGAATATTTATCAAGTAAAGAATAGTTCTTGGTTGCAATTAATGGGAAAGGTTTGAGAACCCATTAAACTTTACTTGACACCAAGACTGAAATAAAATGATTTGACGAAATTTAAACAGCCAAGATATTTTTATGTCCTTCCTATTTTTCACTTTTCTGGAGGGCAGAGGATATTTATGATCATACCCTAAAATGGTTCAATATTGGTGACACTAATAAGTTCTGTATTTTCTAACATTTGAGAACTTCATTTGCAGATTTCATCAACCACCAATATACTTTTTTTAATATACATCATAACTGTGTATATCATGCATAAAAATTGATTTTCCATCAATTCAACTGTAGCCCTAGCTGTGTGATACTCAGGAGCTACATGACAACACAGCCCTAGTTTGGGTGAGGTCATAACTCTTTCATTTTATAGAAAAATGTAAGTAGGTAGAATGTAACGACACAAATTATGAACTGAGGCAAGAACATTATCTCTTGTCTTGCAAAAAGTGATAATGATCTTGCAGCTGTGTTCAGAATATCCCATTCAGTAAAAGTGGTTTAGTCCAATATTGTTTATCTTAGAAGAACCGTACAGCAACATGAAAGTAGGATAATTTAAAATCATAACCTTCTTTCAAAAATCTAGAAGTTCATTATCATCATGTATCTAGATCATAAAAAATATATTCACTTCTGGAGCAATTTCCTTTTTTGACTCTGTAGAGAAGCGCAGCAATCTCACCAAGATGGGTGAAGGAAGCACACGCTTCCTTCTAGTGGTACCATATTTGACTTCAGAATTCCCGGTTCATACAGTGGGGTGAGACAGAATTTTATCCTACAAACTGCTATATAATGTCTATTGGAAATAGAAAGTTTTATTTCACATTTTATAAACAAATAATTTTATCCATTATTACATATGCTGTCTACATGTTTAGTTAAGATTTTGTTTGCCTCCTGAGGGAATATCTGGAAAAGAAAGATAACTGGTGAGAGTTCTCACTCTCCCTCAGAAGCTCATATTTGGAGGAGAATGGGGAAGAAGAAGAAAAACTTTTTTCACTACTCATTTCTTACTCTTCCTTCTAATGAGTTTTCAAGGAACTGCTTTGCCACTGCTCCTTTTAGCCCTAGAATATCAGGCTGCACCTAAGAATTCACAGCCAAAGCAGAACAGATAGAAAGAAAAACTGAAACAGCTAGAAAGAGAATTGATGAAGATCTGAAGGAGAAAAGACAATGGAACTGAAAGGCGAATGGGATTAATTAGTGTTTCTAGAATATAATTATTAACCAGGACATAATTACTGGTTTGGCAAGTAATTTTACCTGTTGTCTACCGAGAGTTGTGTGTGTATACAAGTTATACAACTGTATAACTTTATACATTGGAGAGGTGATAGTCGTCATTCCAGCTAATTAAAATCTTTTTTCCTGGAGTATCTTGTTTCAGAAGTAAGACATAGTATTATCTTTTCTTTTTATGCAATTACTGAAACAAGTAAGTCTAACTTCATAAAATACTTGCTTTAGGATGTAGCACTCAGTATAACCATGTGCCTTTTCCCTCCAAAAATTTTAACTGCATCCTTCCCTCGCACCTTTTGAGTTTATACTGCACTACCAATCTTTAAAGTCCTAAAATAAAATTTCTAATGCTTAGTGCCTTTTGTGGGCAACACCATGACAGAAAGAACTATTCACTTTTCTTTCTTTATAGAAACACCACTTAGGGATGTACTGCTTATTTTAATAACATTTTTTTTAGTATTACCTATGGCAAAATTCATAATCAATCATAAAATTCTACATTTAGTAGTTTCTATAGTTGTCATAATATATATTATCAGAAATTTCATATGGGTAGAAAAAACTGTAGCTGGTTATAGGTTGTAGCTGTGACAAAGCTCTGACATCTCAGGTACTCTGTTATTAGAACACATTATAATATTTTTCACCTGAAGATTCCAGGGCTCTTTTATTCATAATGGTTTCAATTTCTCAAAAAAACTCAAAATGTTAAAATCAAAATAGAAAGACTTAAAATCATAGTGAGCAAGAAAGAAAATTTAAAACAACACTTCAGTCACTGCTGGTAAACCTCACCCATCTCAGGTCAATATGCATGTGTGTGTTACCTAACAAACATGTCAATCTAAAACTTTAGGCATAGACACAGTTTTCGTTTTCTAGCATGTGCTATCCCTGATGCCTGTAAACAACTTGGTTATCTGTAGATACAGTCTTGGCTTACACATTGTGATTAAGTGATAAGAGAAAGGCTTTTCAACAAAATAAGAGAAGATAGTTTTAATGTGAGTCTTTAGATATAGTCACAATTTGTGTAATGGCACAGTAGTTTTCTACTGCTGCAAGGAAAAGTTATATTCATTCCAATTGCATTTCAGACTCTCTATTTCCTTAGGTTACCCAAAGATAGCAGATTTATAGGTGAAGTCCAGTGAAATAAATCCATGAACGATTAAATCCTGTGCCCCTTTTTTGACAAAGTACCAGCACAGAAACAGGATGCTGTTGAACTAACCAGATGGCAGATATTTCAAACCATACACAAAATTAAAAAAAAAAAAAAGAAAGGAAAAAAAAAAGTCTAGCACAGTATCTGGCTTTTTTGGGTTTTTTGGCCCCTAATTATTGAAAGACCATAAATGACACAGAAAATGTTTCACTACTGTTCACGGTCTTTCCATCACTACCAGTGCCTTGCCTCCCATTGTTTCCACACTCAGTTTGCTCAGGTGGCAATAACAACAGCATCAGTCACCACCCCAGCTGTGGGCACAAGAACGCAACTACTATTGAAAGTCACTGGCAAATAACTTTGAGCTACATGGGCACAACTCTGCAAATCCATGCAATAGTCAGAGACCCACAAAATACCCTCTACTTTATCCTTGATAGACATTCAGATGGCATTTTAAGCATTTAAACTAGTAGAAATAAAGCAGATTTGGAAACTTGACAAGTGAAAACAAAAAGGTATGCTAAGTGTCAGAACTGGAGAACTGGAGTTCAGATTCTAGGCACCAAGCATATAAGCAACAGGTCATTCATATCAGCACTGTTTCATGTCTTACTGGAACTATTGTGCAAAAAACCCCAAAAACTTATAACCCAAGGAAGATGCTCCAAATTAAAAACTGTTTGCTCAGAAATTAGCTTTTAGCTTTGAAGATTTTCTTCCTTATTTGTGGCTTCCTGGTAATGCAGACTTTTCCTTTTACTGCTTCCTTTCCATTTCAGCACCACAGTTGTTGCAGTTCCAAAGAGGAACAGTTTCAGAACAGGATGGTAAAGGACAACCCTATGCACAGGAAAAGACTGCATCACCTAGGTTAAACAGAATTACAAAATTAAGATATTTGGCTCATAAATAAACTGGAGGAGAAAAGTCAGTGTGTGAATAGCAAGTATGAGGATGGTATGGGAACCTGCTGAAATTCCCTGTAGCAGTCAACAGTTTGTGGCCACACTCTGAGGGGAGAAAAAATCATGGTAGGGAGGAAAATGAATGATTTTTTATTTTGTTTTGGGTTCGTTGGTTTTTTTTCTAAGAGTAAAACAAAAAGATGGATCTATGATTGGTTTTGGAAACAGTGATAGGTAAATGGTTTATCAGCTAACTTCCTAGTCTGGAACAAACTTTGAACCTGAAGCTCTTTGTCCACAGTTCTGCTGCTTGTCAGAAGATCCCAGATAAGAGACGTTTGACACCTCTATATACAGGCACAGCCTTGCAGCATTAACAGCTTATAATTTTCTGAGTTTGTGGAAGGAGGGTTTCAAATGTGCTTGGAAACACCTTGCCTACTAAGCAATCTTTTTGCTCTTTAAGACCTACTTATCTCATCAGAATTCCACTGCAAATTGCCAGAGTAGGAATCTCTAATGTTTTGTAAAACAGACTCTGCTTGACAATAAAAGACAAAACGTATATGGTAACTGAAAGATATTATAAATAAGAAAGTATCCTTCAGAGAGGCAGAGTCAGTTGCCCAGTTGATGATCAGAGTATTAAAGGAATGCACAGAATAGGCCATGGCAGAGACACCACAAAAATCTTAACATAAGTGTTCACAAAGGAAGAAACCATATTTCTGCGCTGAAAGCCTACCTTGCTAAACTGAAGTTAGGGTTGAAGAGGTCAGAAATCCAAAAGCCTCTCTTCAAATGTCCTAATATGGGAAGCATTTACTAAACTGTTGGAGAAGGTCAGTCCAGACTCACTTTGGTGTCATTGCTGCCTTTGGCAAAATAAAGGACTGTAAGAGGAAAACAGTGTGAGCAAACCAACAGTTCCCTTACAGGTACAAACCTGAGTGTCTAAGCACGACTGGCTTTAAAATCCAAAGGGTGGATGCAAGCAAGGTAGCTGCCTCCTAATGACCTCCTATGGTAATTTCACTTTACAGACAAGTCTCATTAGGTACATCTCTCTGAATTCAATAGCTTTATAATACTTCATTGGAAATAAAACAAAATCTTACAGTTTCATCTAAAACATAAGGACACTGTAGCTGCTGTACATAAGCAGAAGTCAATAATGTAATTACATTCTTGATAGATTTATAGCACATTGCTGAAGCCATCACTTCAATGCAAGTTCTAATATTGTAATGTATCTCAGCATGATGGTTCTTCCAAGGTGATTTTGAGACCTTTCAGATTTTGAGAACTTTTCTGCTTGATTCTCTCTACATAAGTACATGATTTGGTTACAGAAAAGTAACACCACTTTCCAAATTCAGGCCTAATAAATACTTCTTTTGAATATGATTCAGACAATCAGCCCCTTATTCCATATCCATTTCTCTTTCAGAAAATCAGACAGAAATGTAAATTGAGCTGAAAACCTGGGTGGGTTGACAATTGCGTCAAATGAGGAACATTGTCTGAAATCTTCTAAAAAAATTAATCAAAATTTAATGTCTAATCTCAAACAGGCCTGCCTCAAGTGACAGTCCTTAATAGCCTGGCTTCTGACAAGGATATCAGGACAGTCAGTACTATAAATATATAACAGATTTGTGTTCGCTCTCTGCACCTGGATGTTGCAATCTTTCCTGCTCTTGAGGGGATGAATGCTGTACATCTATTTATGTGAGTGTTTTTTTCAAAAAATATCTCTCATCCTTTTCCAAACTGGGGCTTCTTTCTCCTCTATAAACAGGACTACCTTCTATTAGAGATAGAGGAAGAGAGGCTAAAGTAGGGGTTACATTCTGATATTCTAGATCAGCTCCTAGCTCTGCCACCAGTTTGCTCAGTGATCAAGTCACACTATATATCACAGTGCCCCAGGACTCCTATCAAATAAAATGCAGATCATAAAACTGGTCTTCCATGTAAAGTTTTTAAAGACCTGGTGACAAAAATATTGCTTTTAACAAGATGGCAAATGTCACTTGGGTTCTCTAATGTGTATTCATAACCTACCATTTGAGAACCAATGACCTATTTTTTAAAGATGAGGTGCAAGGCATGATTAATCCTAATCTGTATTTTGGCATTCAGTATTTGGCAATCACAGCACAAGTTTAAAAGAGCATCTGAGGACATGTAAAAGTGAAACAAATGAAGTTCAAGTAACCTATCATTCAAATGAATCTCTTTCATTGGTGAAACTCCTGCACGAATCACAGTAAGTTTTGGGGACAGTCAGTATGGAAACAGCCCCGCTTCTAGGCAGTATTTAAAAAGAGCCCACAAACATTTTAGGGATCACAATAAAGCCTTTACATTCTTTACCTCAACCATGATTTGGGAAAGCCAGTTGTTTTATGAGTATCAATCCACTGGTATAAATTTCAAAGATAGCGAGAAATTGTAACCGCTACATTTTATAAATTGGTTAAATTAATTGTGTATTGAAAGTATTTGGCCTATTATCCTAAAACTGAGGGCTAGAACTGAACTGTAAAAGCCTAGACAATAGAAGAACCAGAATCACAAAATCACAGAATCAGAATGGTTTGTTTTGGAGAGGACCTTAAAGATTGCCTAGTTCCAATGCACCTGCTATGGGCAGAGACACCTTCCACTAGACCATGTTGATCAAAGCTCCATCCAACCTGACCTGGAACACTTCCAGGGATGGAGCAACTTCTCTGAACAGCCTGTTCCAGTGTCTTCCATCCTCACAGTAAAGAATTTCTTCCTAATAACTAATCTAAACCTACCTTCTCTCAGTTTGAAGCCATTCCCCCTTGTCCTACCACTAATGCACTTGTAAAAAGTCGCTTTTGTAGCTCTAGTACTCTAGGAATTACTCAAGATCATTAAAAAGACATCAGATGTTCAAAGCATAGGCTTGCTCAAAAACAGTGAATTCACAGAGACACCCTGAAGTACTTGTAGTATGCATAAGTGACAGACAGAGCTGGAGACACAGCAAGGACTTTAGACTTAATTTAAAAATAATTAGCAATTTATATGGGGGCTGTCTCATTGCTGTATCTACTCCCAAATAATATCACAAATAAAATAATTCCTAAGTAGGAATTTTTAAGTATCAACAGGCCAAAAAGAAAATGTAAACAAATATACAGATATAATTAGCTCTACACTCTAAAGAAAATGTTCAATAGTAAAACACTAAAATTCTGTAACATTATGATTTTTAATATATCTAATTATATCATGTAAATAAGCATAAGACAGTTTCTACCCTTTCCACTTTTCATTTTGAGACTGCAAAAGGCCTTAAACAACCATCTATAAATTAATTCTTGAACCTACTTTGAGCAGGTGGCCCAACAAAAGACCTCCTGGACTTACTTCTGGCACAGGTCATTCTGCGAAGTGGAATAGAAAGATAAAGTATTTTTGACAGAGGGGTTTACAATAATGATCCCTTATTTTGGGGGCAAAATATTGAAGGGGTTTTTTTTATATTTTGAGATAATTCAATGGCAACAAACTGCTTAGAATATTTAACATGGGAAAAAGAAACATTTCACTAAAAAATTTTGTTTCAATTCCACCTCTTTTTCAAAAAAACTGCTGTAAAGTTACAAAACTGCTTCAAGTGTTTCTTGAGTACACGCTTTCAGTCCATCAATTACAACTTTAAAAAGAGCATTTCCTCATACATTTATCAGGCCCTACCTACACAGTTATTTGGCCGAGTACAGAAGAGTATGCCTAACAGATATCATAAAGGTTCTCCTCAAACAAACCAGAATAATTTCAGATCCACAATCCATTTTCATTCATTTGCTAATTTGTCTTTTTGATATAATATTTAATTAAAGATAATTACATGGAAAACTAGAAGGCCTTGAGCTGTACCAGTGATTGCATCGAACATCAATTAACCTCTACTTTCGAAAATTATTTTAATAACTCTCTAGCCTTTTTGCATTAATAAATATAGCATTCAATAAAGATGCAGAGCTTTCTCCATTTAAAGACAAAAATCAGTAAGATCCTTCTCTGACAGGAAGGAAAATTTGCCAAATGTTTTTTCTTTTCTCTATGAAAATTTATCTCAAACTTCGGCAAGACTGCCACACTGAACCAGAAAATTCCCATGTGATTACAGGAAAGTAACTATTTCAAGAGAATGTAAGAGAAAAACTGAAAGCCTAGAGACTCCAGTCTCTAGGACTCAAGTTTTCACAGTCACCTGGAATGCAGTTATAGCACCCAGTTACAGCAAACACAGACCTTTATTCCTGGGCTGTACCACAGTAACCTCAGAAATACCCTCTCTTACTTCATGAAGGCAACACTGAAGGATGCAAGCTCCAAGTGCACTGTAATGTTGCAATTTCATTAACACAAGAAACAATAGAATCTTCTCTCCACAACATGAAATTTCAGGTTGCTCAAAGACAGTAAACACCCCATGTCACATATACAATCACTATCTGGATGTAACACATGAGCATTCAAATCCTTGATTGCCATATTTCAAATGACTTGAAGTTAGGAAGTTATCAGCATTCAGTATTGAAAGTATTATGTATATTTCTGTATGGCTAAACATGAACTATCACACAAATAACTGACTTCTAATTAAGGACCTAGAACTTAACATTATGGCACATTTGCCACAGCCCCTAATTCCACTTGCATTGTGTTGCTCTGATCCTACAGAGAACTTCATGATAAATCTGATTTGTCACACAGCGAAAGAAGGGGAAGAAAATAGCATGTTAATAACTAGAACACCCCACTCACTTACACACTATAAAAACAATTAATAAACAACAATAAAAATAAGATGCTTTTATGTTTCGTAAAATTAGGTAGTTTGGAGCCAAGTCATCAGAAAGCCATTAAACCAACGAAGAAATGGAAAAAAACTAAGTCTGTGTTGGAGCAGAGATCACCTGCATATGGTTCAAAGTTCAGCATTGCAACTGCAGTAACTCCATTTGGATGATGGAACACCCGATCATGTGAAATAGTAAACTGGAATATACTTTTCCAAACCAGAACAGAAACAATCTTCAAGAAGGCATCAGTGGATCGTAAACAAAAACAAGGCTACTCTTTCCTGATCCTTGTCAGATGGAAGACAGACATGACAAGGACCTTATTCTATCTGTCCATTTTATCCTCATGTACAAACAGGGAAGCACACACTAAATAATAACATAACATTTTAAGGTCTTTGGGGTTTATTAAGAGAGTGAAGCATTTGGATAAAGCATAAGAGCTATAAATTATGCCTCAGATGCTGACTATATCAGTAGAGATTCTGGCAGTCTGATTGTCTCTTGAAGCAGCACAGTTACAAACTTGCAAATATCAGAGAAGAGAACAAAAATAATTCTTCAGTGCTGAAAGAAGTTTTTAAAAGATTTACGGACAGTGGAACAAAAAAAATCCATAAAATTTCCACAGAAACTCATACATAAATGTTCCTACCACACACCTTAAGAGCCACTTGAAGCCTGTAATTTTTTCGAATTGAAGCCCCAGAAATATATTTCTACTCTAAAAAAATAATATATATGAACTTTTTTATGCTGCATTAAGTGAGTTTTTATGAGAAAAACCTCAGCAACCATAATCTATATCCTATGTTTAGAATTATCCAGAGACATTTACTCAAGATTTTCTCTACCTTCCCCCATATTTACTGAAACTCAGTAATTTATATCAGTTATTACTTAGAAATTAATTGACAGATAAAAGTCACAAGTTAGAAACTTTGGCAATTTATTAAGAAACCTTAGATAATTTAGTGCAGAAGGAAAACTGAGATTACATTTAGAGAAAAGAAAGATTACAGCTGTTTTCCACTATATCTTAAAGTTATATTAGCATAAGCAAATTGTGGAGTTAGATATAGAAGGGAGATAAGATACAACTGAATATTCAATCGTATGATAGAATTAATGCCTGAGAAAAAGGCAAATCCTTCAATATGAACTAGATGATTTAAATTAAAGATTCAATCACAAGAACTATGAATTATAAGAGAACAACGTGAACCTTGAGTTAGCCACAAAGCTACATGATTTAAGTGTGTAGAACAAAAGTGTTATTATAAGATAGCTATTGAAACAGAAAAGCTTAAGTGATGTCCTCCAAAAAAACATCAACAACAATGAAATTAAAAACATTTAAAGGTTATCACTTGAGTGTTAAACATATGGCATAACAAGTCTGACAGAGCTCAATATGCATTTGGATGATACTCTCAGGCACATACTGTGATGCTTGGGGATGGTCCCATGCTGGTGGGTCCCTTCCAACTCAGCATATTTTGTGATTCTGTGATCTTCATTTGAGAGAAATGTGGCAATTATAAAGGTCTACTCTTAGAAGAAAAGGTTTTTCTTTTCACCACATCTGTGTGGGCAATAGGGGATCATAATTTCTCCAGAAAAATTTTGAATACTTTACTTCATCTGCATTATTTCCTTGACTACCTCATCTGCCAGCATGCTAGATTTATTACTTGCAACTGAGGGATTGCAAGAATTTTTTGCAAGATTTCATAAAACATTTTTAATTCTTGTCTATGAACCAGTGATATGAGTCCATTGCATTATTACTCATCCTATAGAAGCAGATGCAATTTATTCTGATCCTAATCTCCTTGTTTTTAAACTGTGAGTTCAGTTTCTTATAAAAAACAACGCACAACCAGAATTGACTATTTTGAACCAGCTGTTGCTGCAGTGACTATAGAAATCTTACAGCATTGAAGAGGAAAGGATGAAATCCAGAGGACTTCTCTCAAGTGAGGGCCACTCTATGAAATAAAAATTGCAGAACATCTATATTTGAAAGACAATTTGGACAGAATTACAGTTTGGGGTTTTTTACTACTTTAATGTACATAATAGTTGAAAACTCTTTACAATTTTTATCTGAGTAAAACAATTACATGTGGAACAGCCAGAAACCTACTACAATGTGCATCTTCAAGAAGAGATATGAAAACCAGAAAAGTGGTACAGTGAGTCACTAATTAAATACATATAAAGCATGTATGTATGGCCAAACTTCGTGAACGAAGATTTGGGAAGGGCTCTCCCCAGGTGGGTGTGCCCTTCCAGCCTGCACAGTGGATTTTAGGTGAGGCTCAGCGTGCGCAGAACTGGCCCCACCGTTTAAGTCCTGAGGTTCATCTGCCACGGCCGAGCGAGCTTGGACGGTGCCAGTGAAGTCCTCAGGACTAGAACCTACAGCACCTGGCATTTCCCAGGAGGTCTCCCATCCAAGTACTAATTCGGGGCTGACCCTGCTTAGCTTCCGAGATCTGACAGGATCGGATGTCAGGGAGGCATTTAACTGCCCATTTAAAGCATAACTGGATGTAAATATGCCAAATAGGAAATGTAATATCTTCAATATATATCATAATTATGTATCCTAACTATGATCTCCCATAGGGACAAAGGTCAAGGTTAAAGCTGCATGGCAAATTTATGTACAGGATTTTCTGATTTTAGTTTGCCTTATCTGAAACTCTAAGTTGTCCACATCATAGCTGTGATACTAATTACATACATTTTACTTTAAAGAGTTCCAGCTATACATACCAGGATGTTAAGACAGAACAAAACCTGTCTGGACCAATAGACTAAATCTCATGAAAAAAATCAACTACTGTCTGAAGTGCTAGAACTAAAAAGGGATTTTACATCTTCCTCCTGTTTGCACCCAAAAACTGAGATTAGCAAAATCAGTCTCAGCTGTTTCCTAATCCTTGATGTAGAAAAATGCAGATGCAAACTCAAAGCATAGCAACAACTCCTTGATTATCCTTTACTCTGTCCCCATTACTCTTTCTCCTGAGATTCCCAGACTTGGCCTACTTCAACTGGATTCAGAAATAATCCTTTGTTTTGGAAAGAACAAATTTGATGAGCCACTCCTCTCTCTTGCTTCAAATTTTTTGTGACGTGAGTAAGCATAAGGTGTGCCAGAGAAAGAGAGAACCAGTCTGTAATTTAATTAGCTCTTTTCACACAAAAGACAAATCCCTTCTCTTCTGTGCACTTTGCTATTTTTTTCCTATACATAAAGATTTCGATACATCTACTGATTTCTCTTCATTAATAAAAGCAATCTGATATTTTTAGTAGGCTAGAACAAAGTCTTCTTCTGCTTTACAGTTACTCTGAAATGTTATGATTACCTGTTCTTTAACATTCTTATTTCTTAGGAACATGGCATTTTCAAAAGGATTAACAAAAGCTAACTTTTGTCTGCTTTTCATAAACATAAGGTACTGGAACACAGAGGAGAATGACAGGTATCATTATCAATCCAAAACTATGTTACAAAAGAACTCTTCCATCTAGGGACACACTCAGTGATTTTTCAGTATTGTTGTGTATTTCTGATTTTGCACCCAAAGTTAAACATACAGAAATATTTAAACATGCAGAAATAAAGTAATTTAGTGGTATTCCACTTCAACCTAAGTATTTGGTGCCTGATTCTTCTTCTCTGGCATCATTATTATATATAAGTATGTTCCAAGAATGTAGCATTTGACTCAGTTTTTATAAAACAAGTGTTTAATATTGTTGGGTTAAATTAATTCATATCTAAAATATGTGTACAGCACTGGAACTGAAAAACTACTTTCCCTTCTAGGATTCACAGAACAGGCATTCCATATTCAGAAGTTTATTTTAATGAATATGGATTAATCTGAGCCTACCAATGCTCTTCACACTGAACTGCAAAGTAATACAAATTCTTGTGTTAAATGTCATTCTTCAGCATCTGAAGTCTACCATGGGAGACCAAAGAAATAATGAGTTAAAAATAATAATAGAAGAATTCTAATTCCATTGAAGTCAATATTCCTACTATTTCTGATGCAAAGCCAGGCAATATAACATGATATTCAGAAGTTTTTCATTTTTTATTTAATCACACTTTGATTTTATACACTTAATCTCAATAAAATCTGTTGCTTCCTCCTTTAGTTAAAACCCATAACAATTGCCCAATGAAGTTGAAAGACAGGAAGGCAGATAACAATGCTGAAGATTTGTTGATGGCTGTGTACATACCACCTTTCATCATTCCCACTTCATAGCATTTTCTCAATCGGCAAGCCTGGCAACTCTTTCTTCTGTTCTTGTCAATGGTGCACTGGTTAGTGGCAGGACACATGTAGTCATTGTGCCCTGCAAAACCAGAGGGAAAGGAAGGACATGGTTATACACAGACTTCACAAAACAGACTATAGCAGTACCTTGTTTTTTCATTGAATATTTAATACACCACCTAATACCTTTGAAATAAGGTAGGGTTACCATCATAACCTGTCATGAAAGTATTGATACAGATGTGAAACTGTGGCAGGACAGTCCTGCCTTGTTCATATACTATGCAAGCTGTCATTCAAATGATTGTGCAAATTCAACTGCAGGCACCAGGATGCTGTCTTGGTGTTAAATTGTGCTAAAACCCTCCTGGTTTACCAGACTTTGAATACACATCCTGCTTTTTTGAAGTAGGACTGACAGATAAACTTGTCTGTAGGCTTGTAAATCTGTGACTACCAGTCCATCACTTGATAACTATAAAAGCCCAGTCCAACTTCCATATGGCAGATCCTTCCACATAGTTCCTTAAAATGTAGAGTTTCTCCCACGAAGCAGGGATGCCTCCTCATGGTTACGCCCCAGGAGCTGAGAGAAAGAGGGAGATCTGCCTGCCATCTCGTATGGTGGGTTATATAAATTTCTACCTAATGATCATTTCTTTTGCTAGCTTTGATACAATTGCCTTCATATAACTGCTTTGTTACAGTTACTTTGTTTATATATACATACACACATGCATACATATGTATACATAAAACATTTTTTTATAATACCCTACTAGTAGAGTTTTAGCTTTTACACTGTGTAGTAACTAAACCTGGTTAAGATCTTTCATCTGCTCACCTGTTTGTTAATTTTCCATAATAATTTTTTTATAAATATATCCAGTTTGCCATCATTAAAATCTCTGGGACAAAGTGATTTAATCACATCTCTATAATTCCTTAAATCTAGAACACTGACACAGTCGTGGGCTAAAACTGGATTCAGCCACACCTTAACCCTTCCCTGAGGAGTTTAGAAAGTAAGCTAGTCCTTTCTGCACCTTGTGACTCAATGGCAAGGTTTTTTAATAACTTCATCTAAACATTCCACTCTCCCATGACAGAAACTGACATCTCTTCACCACACATTTATTCACAAGCTCTTTACAAGTAAAAACACAAATTAAAACTTCTGTGGGCTAATTAAAATAACAATTAAAGCAGTCATGAAAGAGGATAGATTAATATGAACAAGTGCCTTGAATCTCTTGCTCTTAGCCTAAGAAATATAATGCCATCTGGGCTTGTGTGCCTGTGTTGATGTTTAGTCAACAGACTGCACAAAATGAGGTTTAAAAAATTAAAGATGTCTATGCACATAAGATTTTATCTACCACAGTCTGGGGCATTTAAGAAACAAACAACAACATATAATAGAAGCAATAACTGTTAATTAATTAATTGTACCTCACAGATAAATCAGTCACTAATTCCATCTGAAAGTCTGATATATGCCAAAAGCTTTAGTCACGACAAATTCTAAAATTACCATATGTGGAAACCAAGCTTATTACTGGTATCTTTTCCCTCAGAGCTCCTCTTCCTCATATATTACCCTCTGAATCTCAATTCTCCTAACAAGTTTTTTATCAAACCATAATTGCTCACTGTCAACAAGCCTCTATTCTAATTTGCTTTTTAAAATGTGTGCTTAAATCTGCTAAAAAATTATTTTCCAATCATAGACAAAATTTAGCAAGGAGGAAAAATACTCTGCAAAATTATCTCATTGATGCCCTGTATTCATCTGAACACAACTAGGTACAGCACACAACAACAAAAAAATTATTACAGAACTATTTGTTCTTTCTTTCAGATCAAGGGATCAGCTTGAGGTAGAGTGAAGGTTTGACAGAGGCCTTGGTCTCATCAAATCATCTATCCTTGACTACAAATTAGAAAATAAAGTAAAAAATACTATCAGATTACACCAGGAACATCTGCTCTCTAATGCTGCCATAACTGGGATCTCATCAAAATAAGTAGCCAAACTATAAACTTGTTAATAGGGGGACAGCTGACTACACACTCTCTCAAGTAGGCAGGATTATTATTCTTTCAGGTCTACTGGACAGAACAGTATAATACTGGAAAAATCTGTATCCATATGCTTCACTCCAGGATTGAGGTAAAAAGGTACAACTGAAACATCACCTCAACCCAGCAGAAAAGACTGTTTTAATTTTCAGTTCCTCTGGTGGGATGCAGATGGTTCTATATCTATTCAAAACATTTCATATGTAAGGAAAATAAAATTAAGTCAGAAAGAAAAATACTTCCACCATGTCTGCAGTATACAGGAGAAAGGAGCAAAAAAAGAAAGCCATGCTTTTAAGAAAATGCACTTTTATTGGGTCATACTATATATCAGTAAAGGATTATAGCACCTGATCTCAACTGCTAGCCTTGTTTCATAAGCCAAGCTTAGAAATAGCATGAGATAAAGATGGAAAACTTAATTACTCTTTATAAAAGCACAGAAAGACTTTGGTAGAGTAGCTAATTTTCTTCCTAGTGAAGTTAGCACATGGTGAACAAGTGCAGGCTTTGCAAATAGAAAATAATTCAGAACACCATTTAGGTCTCTCTAAAACAAGCAGATAAATGTTCCCACTTAGGTCAAAGCTGAACACATGCTTACTGCCTTTGCTGGATTGGCTGATGCTCCTAATGCCCAAATCTGAAAAAAACCCCAAAATACAAAAAACCCCAAACACCCATACAAAAACAACAACAACAAGAAAAAAACCCACACCAAAAATAAAAGCGCCTTGACTATGAAAAACCAATAATTAAGTAGAATCAATATCAGCATGGCAGCCATCCTATTTTGCTCTGCTTATCTGGGTGATAACCTTGTCTTTTGCTCTGAATCTGTATTTCCTTATGCCAACTGCAAGTGTTTGCAAATAGGCACTTGGTTTCTAGAATAGTACATAAAATCATCCTGTTTGTAAGAGAGCTACAGGTCCTACATTCATATTAACATATTTTTCCATTTGAAGAGTTTTATCCTGAATTTACCATTTAAAGGTTGGGATAATTAGTATGTTCTCATACACATGATCTGCACCTTAGATAATTCACTGTTCTTTCAAAGTGCCTGACAGACTTCACAGAAAAAAGACTGTGAAATCTGGCTGCAAAAAAAAGAAACTTTATCTGTGAGCAGCATACTTCTTCAGATTATGAGGTCATAGTAATGTCATAGTTTAGCCTTCACCTTTGCTTTAAATCTAGGAAGAAGATTATGCATTCAACATTTCTCATAATTTTTTGTTTAGTTTAACCAACATGCATTCAAGATATGGGAAAAGATGTAATCAACCAGAAGAAAATGTTTGATAATTTGAGTATGCAGCAGAAATTATTGTCAAATTAATCAGGAAAGAGGAAAGAAACAAAGGGAAGAAGAAAGGCAGGAGTGTTTCCTGCTTCTCAAGTATTTAGTCACAGGAAGTGAGGAAAAGAATTTCCTTTGCAAGTTATGGACTAGGGTAGTCTAGCTTGGAGTGGCATGAAAGGTAAGAAGGTAGAAAAGCACAAGTAAGGAATATGATAACATGTGAAGACAAGTTTCACTTTAAAGTGAAGTAGTACAGAAATTAATAACTCTTTTTAACTATTCTACCTTTCATTTTGTGCCTAAAGCTCATCTTTTGGCAAAATTGATTCTGATCAATCTGACCTACTAGAAGGGATTTCTCACTGGTGGGAATCATCAGTGTCAAAGTGGGACACATCAACAGGTGCCCAGCTGCCTTGCACTTCGTTTTCATCCTATTGAAAGCATAAGACATGCTAGAAGAGAGGCTAATTAGGCCATTTAGAGAGTTAGTATTACAGGAATACCAAGAAGAAGAAATGTCTTCTGTAATCACTGATACTTATATAGGGAAGCATATGCCCCTTTGACACTCTGTGATCTTATTCAGGTATTTTTAAAATAAATTATCAGATAATCTGCACTGAATTAAAGGCAGTGAATTTAGTTGGATAGAGCCCCGGGTCTCAATATGCTTTATCTATGACTTGTATTGTCATGAGCTACAATGGAAGAGTTTAAGGGAGCTATTGGAGAAGCTTGGGGAAGCGTGGTCTTTTTCTCATGATATCTCACAAATTGTACATTTTAAAACAGTAAAAAACCATTAAGTATTATCATAGTACTTTATGATAGGCTAAGATCTTTTCAGAATGGGGTGCAAGAAATCAGACTCTTCTCATAGTACTAGCTTTAGATGTGGCACTCTGTATAATAATGCCCAACAGTGGAGTGAAAGAGGATGAGGAAGCAAAGTATCAGCAAGAAGAAAATGGGGTAAATTAGAATGATTTTGAGTTTATTCTAACCCATCCTGTCATAATCAAAGCTTTATCTTATTGTACATGCAGTCTGACTTTCTTTTGCCACTGTAAGTAACGTGGCTGGTATTTATGTTCAGAGACTCACTGCTGTCTAAGTGTTCTCCAGACAGCTGTAGTGTATGCAACAGCAGCACATGCTTGGATCAGAGTGGGTGAATGATTTACCTGCAAGGGCTTCAGTCAGCAAAACACACTATACTCTTTTAAGGTGTTTCTACATTCAGCAGAACATTAAAGCATCTGCCTACTTCTACCAAGTAGTCCAAGCACAGTATACATTATTAAAGTTAAGTATTTGGTTCAGTGTGTCACTGAATTTCAGTTTCAAAGAGCTGGTTCATTTTGTCCTTGACCAGCAAGGATATATTAGGTCATGTTAAAAGAACAATAGCAATTATCACAGAATTTTTTTCTTAAATACATAATCATTTACCATATCACATTCCAATAAATGTCAGGATAAACTGGAGGGAATGATTAGTTTAAGCAGCACAAAAGTTGTGCAAAGAAATGAACTAAAGAAACCATGGTGGTCCATCAGCCTAAGAATGCTTAATGATGCCTTTACAAAGCCCATAAAGGAACTTTTTTGCCAGGTGAATTTTGTGTGACACCTAAACTGATGTAGTTGAATTGACTGACCATGCATTTTGAACAAAGTCAATAATAATTATTATCTTTTTACTAATGTGTTTTCCTTTAATTATTCTTTTATTTTCAAGCCTCATGTCACACATATTCCACACAAGGCAGCTACCAGGTTAGCCATTACCTCTGGAAGCACCAGATCCTTCTGGAGCATTATTTCGACAGTGAAATTAGCAAAATTTTCATCTATGTCAGCCAGGATGACAGGAAGGCTAGAGTGTAGATTTTTATCCACTCCTTAAATGAAGCAAATAATGAGTGGGAAAATTGCAGATGAAAAGTAAAATCTTGAAAAGAATCGCCACAAAAAAAAAAAAGGCCAAAAAGAAAGGGGGCAAAAAAGCGCACTTGGACATTGAATATACTAACCCAGTAAAAGCAGATGTTTAGAATAATTAAAATTAAAATCTACACCCATTTTAAGTTAAAATGCACCAATGAAACTGCACTGATTGGTTTTAAAATCTCACTTTTTCCTAACAGATTTCACAGAAGAACAGAAGGTTATGTCTAATTCCTTTATAAGCACAGACACTCAAAATCACAGTTTAATTACACTCAGACAAGGTCTTTGGATTTGGAACTTGGGTTCACTTAGCAACTACGCAGGACTGCTGAGAAGATTAATCTTCTGGTTTTATACTAGCAAAACATTAGTGCATGTCACAGTAAGGAAAAGGCCGTAGAAGACTAAAATATGCTTTACCTGCATCCAGTGTGGAAGTCCTCCTTCTACACATACCTCAGAAATAAAGAATATAAGATATCCTAAGATGAAAGGGACCCACAAGTATCATAAAGTCCAACTTTATGTCCCACACAGGACAGTCCCAAGAATCACACCATGTGCCTGAGAGCATTGACACACATTAATCACAGAACTACAGAAGAATGAGAAAGGAGGAACAGTTAAAATCTATATACTCTGCATTATGTCCATCAGCTGTGCCATGTAGCTTCCACACTGTGTTTGACTTCTAGTTTCTTCACATAGGCATAGCACTGTTCACATGAGCAGTTAATTCAAGCCAAATGATTATGATACTGATCTTTCCTTAAACCTTTCCATATATTAGCATATATTAGAAGGAAGGAGAATGGGCATTGCATAAGGCTACCAGATCTGCTGTCATCTCACCAGTATAATAAAGCATGAACTTATACATTGACAATGGGTGACATATAAAAAGTAAGACACTATTTAACTTTATAAATATAAAATTATATTTTCCACTCCAGCAGATAATTTTGAAGTTTTTATTATTGGCTTTAGTCCTAAAATTTTAATTGATGCTTCATTTACTACTTCAGGTTTATGATACCATGTGCAAAGTCTACTTCTACCCCAATTCCACTCCAATGTTTTTAATATTAGACAAGGGTACAAAATAGGAAGTATATTTTTTCCTTATTACAAATTAAAAAAAGATGGCAGTAGAGATCCAACCTCTGCAAAATCTGGCAAGGAGTATGACATCAAGTTTCTGTTTCCCTAGCTAATAAATCACAATTGTTTTAAATCCTTGGCACACGATTAAAACAACAGCTGTGTTAAAGGGAAAAACTCCCACAACGTATTACTCACAACCATCTCAATATGATCCCCCCAGAGACAAAAAGCATTTTCAGAGAGAGCTGTAGGCAAGTCATGGCCATCTTATTCCCATACACTTTGAATGAATCTCTTGTATTTTTAGCTTCCCAGATAATTTCAGCTAAAACTGCAAGGGGCAGAATTCTACTACAGAAAACTCCCACAACTAATAGAAAGAGGCTAGGAAGTTAAAAATAATGCAAATTACTCTTTTGCACTTAAAATACAATCAGTTGTTAGCAACAAGAAAATTAATATAACTCTCTTTTATTCCATTTATAACATCAGGTTTGAATCTTCAATACCTGAATGTTTACTGGTATAATATATTTTTCAAGAAGCTGTAATGTAGTTATCCTCAGAGTACATTTGCAAAGGAACTGCTAGTATTTTTATTTTACTGAGGGAAGGAAAGGAGTGAGACAGGATTCTTACTGCACAGAGCATGCAGTGAACAAGAGCATTTCTAAGCACAGTGAGTTTTTCTGCATTCAAATCTGTGAAACTGCTACTTCAGTACAGTCAACTGCTGGTTTGTTAAATTATTATACTACTCTTTGACATCAGTATTTTGACAAAAAAGGAGATAATTTTCTGCCATTGTACTGCTTTCTTATGTAAAATAAAACTAATTATTCTCTTCTTTAATCTACTGATATGTATTTATGATCCTTGATTTCGCTTGCTCATACCATAGTATCATCCATGCACTACAGAAGAATCATCCCTTTTATAATGAGAAGGGTCAATGTGTCTTAGCCTCTTGTTCTGCATACCTCCAGCCACATTTTGGAGTGGAGAATAGCTGTGTTACTTGTAACAAAGCAAGTCCAACTATTTCAACAATTTGTCATTAAATAAAATCTTTGAGAGAAATACATTATCTTGTTCATAAAATTCAGACAGTAAGGTATTTACTGCACCTGTTACTAAATTATACCAGCAGTTAATTGTAATTCTAGTTCTTTTGCAGTAACTCCAAACTGATACACATACTTAAATAAAGCTTGTTAATAGTCTCCTTTTGGAAATAAATTATGTCATGCACTTCCAGTACATTTATCATTTTATTTATCTGTCACAATTTTCTCTAGTTTGAATTCCACTTTTCAAAAGTGACTGCAATGGAACAACTCAACCTACAGAAAGGCTGAAAGTCTATGGGAGTGAAACTTATGGAGCCATTTTAAGTTAATAAACCCACCTCAGTTAAATGAGGTTACAAAACATATTTCCTGTCACAGTCTCTAAAACCAAGTGGAACAGTTAAGCACTTTCCTGCTGGACAAAAATAAACAAAACAAAACATGCTCTATTGCAATCTTTAATTGTAAAGCTCTTTTTTCTTCCATGTGGATATTTTGAACTGCTGACAGGTTCAGCTTTAAGCTAGGAATAATGGGAGTTTCCAAATGGAGTATTTTTTAAACACTTGCAACATGAAATCCTGTTTAAGATTGTTTTGCTCTTTGATATGGCACAACAGTCATATTCTAGAGGAAGTAAAACACCACTAAAGATGATAATACAGGATACACTAAGTACAGCTTCTAAAGGCTAGGAATTTTGCCTAGGTGGTGGGAAAAGCTCTGGACTTTGCAGAGGAAGAACTACTGATCATTTATAAAATCAACTCTGGTAATGTGTGTTGCCCAACTTCAGAAGGGTTTTCAACATTGCCTGGGTTGGCATTTCATATGACAGCCAGGAAAATATAGTTTAGATGATTTCAGAAAATCAGTCTCAGGAAAAAACTATGAGAGTTCACTGTTACAATGGAAGCTGATATTGAATAAGGCTCCATAGTGTCTGTCCCAAATCCAGTTCTGTACAGTGTTTTCCACACTGATGGGTAGTGATCTGGAGTATTAATTCTATTAAATGTTATTCATTTGTAGATAACATTTATATGTGTTAGAAGAACAGAGAAAAGACCAGACTACTCTGCTAGCCAGACTGAAATAAGTGGCAGGAGACTACAGAATAAGAATTACAAATTATCTTGACAAACTGGAGATAACAGATGGGAAAAAAGTAGCACAAAATTAAGGACCAGTACAAATCTCTGCATTAAAATAGGACTAATCAGATGCACAAAGCAAGATGGAAACTAAATGGTTTCTTCTCCAGAAAAGTACACTTGAGTTTATTCTGCATCACACATTGATTATTGATTATGAACAATGTAATATTTTTTAAAGTAAACGTTACATGTGAGGGATGTAGACAAATGCCACCAGCTGGATTTGTAAGGTAATCCTATTATTCTGTTCAGTACTTGTAAAACACCATATAGAAGGAAATTATGTTTCAAGAATAAAACATTACAAAGTGGAGAATCTCCAAAGCAGAGCAACTAGAAGACTAGAAGTTTAGAAAACAAAATCTATAAAAAATGTTGCATAAACTGTTTCTCTAGGTTAGGCAGATTTTTTTTTTCAAGTGTGATAGCAATCTTCCATGCTTTAAAGGCTGTTGCAGAAGGAAAGAGAACAATTTGTTTTCTGTGGTGTGATTGGCAGGAAAATAAGTGATGAGCTTAACCTGCAGAAAGAAATATTCGCATTTCATCTTAGCCTTCAAAGATACGGAGAATAAAACATTGGATCAAGTACAGGTTTTAAGACACTGTTCAATAAACATTTTTAAGGAACTGGCAGAAGTTGATCCTATCACAGGACAGCAAGATGGACTAGAGCACAAGGTCCACTGCATCCCTATGATTTGTTTAGTCAATGAAAAATAAGGAAGTATCTTGGATACAAACATCTTAAGTCACTACTTCATCCATTCTGAACGCAGTACATAAAACTCACTAGAAAAGTACCACATTCACAATTTTCTTAGCAGGAAAAAAAGAGAGACTGACTCTTACCTTTCAATAGCACTCAAATTTCTGAAACAAGATCATCACCAATTAGACTGCTGAAATTAAAAATGCGTGTTAGGGGAAAATGATCAGAGCATGTGTTTTACTCAAGGGAAACTGGAGAAAAATTACCAAGACCACAAAAACAAATAAATAAAAAGAAGTTTCAGAAGAATCTGGCTGACCACAGGTGGCTAAACCCAGATGGACTTTCCAAATACACATTTTCTAGACTTCAAACTGCCAACAGTCACCTAGGTCTTCAAATATAACCGTATGTTTTCCACCCTGAGACTAGATACCCATCTGCACTCCCCAGTCTGTTGGCTGTGATTACCTCTGCTAGTCTCACTTAGGTTGATGTTCTGTAGTTTGGCTGACTATTCATAGTACCAGTGTACAAGCAGTCTTATCAGAGAGTTTCTGCCTTCTTGGCTGAAGGATCTGAGATGTTATAAAACAAATTACAAAAATACCATCAAAACAGAAGACAATAATGGAAAATTAAAAGGAAAATCTCAGAAACCTCCCAAATTCATATTGCAATTGCTGCACTGCACCACTATCTAAACACCCACTTATTAGGCATTTTTAACTGGTAAAATTCTCACCAACTAAGATGAAAATATGTATGTATTACCACCCCTCTTAGCATTACATACTTTCAACAAAGTAAAACCCTATCATTGTGAAGTTCAAACAACTGATAACACTTGAAGCCGACTGCCAAAACTCTCCTACTTGATGATCAGAAGGCCTAACTCTTAATTAAAATCCATATTCAAGCCACAAAAGTAAAATACTTTCCAGCTTAAAGAATTCCAACACCTTGGAGATCATTATGTCCCATTAATGTCAAGACATTAAAGGCAGGTCTCTAGAATCCCTCAGCACAGGTATTCATTTATTCTCAGATGTCAGTCTCTTCTTGCTGGACTGGCAATGCCTCCCATGATGGAGCAATTATTAACTGAATATTTATGAAATATCCCTGATTTTAGCCTGAGTATACAGCTGTAAGGAAAAGAAGAGATGTACCTGAAAAAAACCCAGAAGGACATATCAAGGAGAAATAGAACTGGGGATTTCTAAAATACTTCAGCAATTCTGAGATCAAGATACCCTCCAATGTAAGGAGTTACCCCTTGTTTGTTCTGAATCCCTTGTTGGATATTCGCCAGAGATGGTATGAGTAATTCCTTCCTGGCTTCCACTTTTTGGTGGCTATCCAAAAAACCAAGAAAATTATAAGGGAGAAAGAATGTGTGAGTCATAAGAGGATTTTTAATTTGTAAATGGTATTTGTAATACTGATCTTGAAATGCATCATCCAGTTCTGACATCTCAATTTTTGAGAGGCTGTTTTGAGTGTGGGGCAGAATCAGGAGGAAACAAACATTTTAGTTCACTTGAGATATCAAAATGATTTTATTGTAATGGCTTAATTTATAAGAACTTTCCACAGGAGAAAGATAGTAGTTCCCAAGTCTGGTTCATTGATGTGATGTAAAAGCCAAAGTAATACACACTAGAAAGGTAATTTTTTTGGCAGATGGGAGGACAAATCATTAGAATAAGCCACCATTTCCAGAAGGCTCTTGAGGCAGTAGATCATGGCTGAGCAACTTCTAAAATATTCACTTCCATCAAGTTACGGGGCTTTGTAGATGGATAACATATAAAGTTTATTTTGAGAGAAGAACACACTAAATGATCTAAAGGTTCTTCTTGGTTTTAAAATCCATCAATATTTTAGTAGAGAAGTGCAGTGTGCTGTGATATGACTTCATGTTATGCTTCTAGAATCAAATCACTTGACCAAGTACACTCCTGAAGGCTACATATGCTGGGTGAAGAATAAAGCACTCTTCCATCACCAAGCAACAAGGTATTCTTGATGTCTTAAGATTTTTCTCTCCCTTGAAAGATAGCACATTGGTACCAGCCTGCATGAGATTTCTCCAAACAAGGCCCCAAATCACTTCAGGGACATAAACTGGCAAAACAGACTGACATAGGCAGTTTCAGGAGGGAGTTGAGGCTTTCCACCAACCATTTGTTGTTTAAACAAAACTGAAAAGTTGCGCATACTGAAACAGTCGCTTGTTCAAGTTACCTTTTCAGCTTTAACTATTTGACAACAAAGGAAAACAACATAGCATTTAAAATTCACAAAATATTACCAGAAACCTTTCTGTTCCCCTGGGAAAAAAAGGAAGCTATGTAACTTCACCTCAGGTAAGTTCCAATGCAGATGTGAGTTTTCACAAAACTGAAGTATATACATATGCAAGTAAGTAAGTATGGATACCTCAGGTATCACTGAGAACAGACACACAGAGGAAACTGATTACCACATACAGCTTCTTCATGTCTGTCCTTGCTTTTTCCTGTGGTTTTTACTAAAAACTATATAGAATGATTGACTACAGCCTATTAGGGACATCAAAGTTCATTATAGCAATTTTCCTATGAAACCTCTGATGAGAAGTAGTAAAATTATAATCATCTCTTCATCTATATAGGTATTGAAAAACACAGGTCAGCAAAGAGCAAGAGTTGTGCAGTTATCTTGCATTTGAAGAAAGACATGCTATAAACAACAACAAAAATCTTTGCTGAAGTATTTGGTGTTACTTTTGTTTATACAAACCATTTCTGTGAACTTCAATACTGTTCAATCATACAATTCCCAGGAATATTTTTCGGAATTTTTTTAGGAATACAGAGCATTTATATAATGTAGTATATATAATAAATGACAAATATATACAACAATATTTAGTCCACGTAGCATTCATTCCTATCTGTCTGACCACAACCTAGTTACAATTATTATCAAATTCAAGTAGATGCATGTTTTTGTATCTATTCTCAATGGAAATATTACTGTCATTTTCATAGATTGAACACATATCCAACGGCAACACGCAATTGCTGAAATAGAGATCTCTTCCAAATCCAATAGAAAATTTAAAAAAATTCCTTAGTTCATCAAGACTGGGTACCCATGACTTTAAAAGTTTTTACATACCATCTGTGACTAGGTAATCACAATTTTCTCATAAGTACTTATATTCTTGAATCTTTTCCTTTATATTAATGGATGGCATTTTTTACAATAACTATAAATCACAAAAGAGGTGGATTAACAGGAAAAAGTACAGAGGAGTTCAACAAACAAGATCAGAAATCTAGAAAGCATGCTCTACTGAAAGAACTTAGTTTGTTTAGTCTAAAAAAAGGAGAAGACTGAGGAAAGATATGATAACAGTCTCAACTATGTAAAAGGTTGTTGCAATAAGCCTTCTTCATGCCCACAAGGGATAGGGCAAGAAACAGGGAACTTAAATTAGAGAAAACATGACTTTGAGATCAAGAAAGGCATTTTATGGGACACTGGAATCTTAAGCTTCAATTAAAAGCTTACCTATTTAAAAACTAGGTTAAGTATTTAAACATAGCAAGAAGTAAATTTATTAACTAAGCTTTACTGTAGCACAAAGAGGTAACAGTTCCATTGTGGTGGACCACAACATTTGTCCACATGGAGAGCTGGGCAAAACCACCAAGTGCTGACAGGAACTATGGAGCTCAGTGAAACAGTCAGATTAATTTCTTCTTCCAAAATGACCAAAAGCTGAAATCTGTGATGTACAATTACTGTAAAACTCTTATTTTTGCTAAAGACTATTTCAATTCCCACTTTGTTGTGACTTCATTCAGTACAAGCACAGGGACAGAATTTCAAAACTCGAAGAATAATTCTGATTTGGTTGAGGGAATTAAATACTAAAAATAACAAAAAACACATTAAGAGAGCTGGTCTCCTAACATCATAAGTTAAAGTAAATCACTCTGACGTTAAGAGAAAAGCATTTCACCTTTTCTCCCTCCACTGTTGTTAATTACTGACCTCTGGGTTTAACCACTTGCTTTTTAAAAAATCATTTCACTGTGTCTAGAAAAGCAGCAATAGGAGTAACTATTACCTAATCACTGACATTAAAATAATTCTGTTAATGTCTACTCTGAAGCCAGTCTTTCACTTTTTTTCTTTAGGACAGGCAAAATTCTGAGCTGAATGCTGGAGGTCTTATTTAACTCACCTCATTGCTAGTCGTGGAACAAAAAAGGCAACAATCACACTTAGCAAGATGAGGTAAAAACTGTTCCTCACTATGTTTACTTCAGAAAAGGAGCAACAGGAATTTTTTGTGCCTATATATCACCTAGAGATTTAAAAAAACTATAGCAACCTAACTAGAGCACAGCAGTTTACTAGTTTTCTGTTTGAAAGGAAGAAATCTCTTATTTTCCTCTCCAAAATAAAACTTAGATACTGAACAGCACCTGCATTTTCAGTAGAATTGTAATTACTTCTCACTCAGTTTAAGAGATGTTGAACAAAATAAAAAAAATCCACTCCACAGAGTGATAGCCATTTAAATAAAGAACTTTCTCTGTCACAGTAATTAATATTGTTTTTGTTAGATGCCCTTTACTCCACTTACCTTTTTAGCTGTGACAAGACCACACATTAAAACAATCTGTGTATAGTTCAAAGCCCTGCTTTGCTGACAGGCAAAAATGCTCTTTCAGCAGTCCTTTTCAATCTTGGTTCTCAAAAGACATCTAACATCTTCAAGGAGTTGAGATTTGAACTGAACCATCTGGTTAATGGAGCACTGAATTACGATTAATAAATCAATCAGCAGGAATTAATCATCTGTCAGAGAATTTTCAAAAACAAGTCCTTCGGATAAGAACATAATCACAAAGGAGAGACATCCATAGCATGAAAGAGTGGTCATCTTGATCCAATACGGATTTTTAAATTAGATTTTTCACTGCATACATGGTCAGATATACCTAAAGAAAGGACAACACAGAGAAGCTTTTCTTTCCTTCATTGACATTGGACTAAATGACAAGGTATTGTTTACCTGCTAGAAGCACTCACTATATACAGATCTAAAAATATATGGGAGAGCACAACAACTGCTAATGAAAACCCAGTAAATGTCATTACCGTGGGCTCAGGCTGAAATCACAAGTAGCTTCACTTTCCTTGAGATCTAAGAGTAAAGGTGACTCACTTGAACAATATATTACCTTGAATACTCCTTTTGAAAAAAGCTTTGCATCCCTCGCAAGACCAGACCCCATAATGGTAGCCTGAGGCGTAGTCATTGCAGACTGCACAGTACCGCGTTTCCTTGGTGGACTCCATGGACAGGCTCCCTTTCTCATTGGTACTGGACATCCTCTCCCGGATGCTGTGGCGCCTGTTATCAGAGCTTGGCCTGTTGATAGCAAAAAATTAAAAATAATCCAAGCACAGTTCTTTCACAGTGGTTAAGCTTCATCCATTCCTTTGGAGTGTAAGAAGGAAGAACAGATCTCATTTGAAAACAACAGATGGACAAAAAAAAAATTATCATCCTTGCTCCTTTTCTAGTCAGAAAGGTGCACAATCAGTAAGACACGGGAATTTCTCACAAATCAACCTGAAATTACTGGGCATTGTGCCTTGAAAAATTAAAAAGCTAATTGATAAATTAATCAATTTTTCTCAAGACATTACAAAAGAATAACAGAAACACAGCAATATTTTGTGTACCTGCTCCTGTCCAAAGATTTCAGCGTGACTGCAATATCAGCAGCTAGTCTGAGACTATGAGTAAAAAATCACTTAATGATTGCACTCAATTCAGCTTAATTATTACATTTTTAAATTATATATGCTTAAATTATTAATCAAGCTATTTTCAAGTGTTATTGCCCAATTAGAGACGCAAACACTCCTTAAATTGTCAAGGTCTAAGGCTGCATAAAACAGACCCTATTCTTATTACAATACCACTGTCATAAAAATAAAGAAGAGGTTTTAGCACAAGAAGAGTCAGAAGGTAGTATTATTATTAATTGTTTCTGAATAATTTTTGTTCCAATGATGTATTTTGCTACACATGTGCTACACTTACTAGACATCCTAGATGTGCACACAGCCCACATGTGCAGTATGCTGCTGAATGGAAACCAAACAAATCTATAGTGTAAATAACAATGAATTCACATCTAGCGAATCTGGTAAGAGGTTATTATGGGTAGCTGCTGCAGGCATGGTACACAGTATTCAAAAAGGTAAGAGGAGGTGAAATTACCAAGGGAACCAGCAGTAAACTCTGGGATTGCCCCTGGAAGGCAAACAATTCTTGAAAAACATGCTTTCCAATAAGAGTCTGTCCTACAAATTGTCCACGAGACAAATGCCATTTGGTATGATAGCACCAGACAAGCTAAGGCATGAAGAATCCTACTGTTTACAGTAATCCACTTACCATGCATGCTTTAATTGCTGATTAGTAAATAGGTGGCTCTTATCTCCTCAAAGTCCCAGCCTTTTCCCAAACACATCCTGGGTTTGAGCCTAGGAGACTCTCTTTTATATTTACTCCTACATATCTAATTTTGCCTTACTCCCTTCTTTAGCAAAGCAAAACTTCCTGTGTTTTGATGAACCAAGACATCTGGCACCAACCACATCTTCCTGCTTCAAACCTGCATTCCCCAGAAGCTTTCTGATTTCTCTGGGTATGCCCAACTATCCTCTCTCATGTAAGAGAGCCTAAGTTCCCTGACATCTGCTGCAGTACACCTCAACACCCAAAACCTTTCAACCAGACAAAGGTACCTTGAAACTCTCCCATGTTCTCTCAGCCATCCCCTTGAGATTTTAGATATAATTTCTGTCCCCAAATATGATATTAATTCAAAGATGTTCAATGAAAATATGTCAGTTATTAGAAAAAAAATGAGGCTTTACCATGTCAGATAACAGAAACTTTTACTGGCATCTTTCAGGAAAACTACATTTTAAACCAAATGTTCTTTGCCAAGAATTATACATCAGCTAATATTGAACTTTTTTTTTTTAATTGGGACTTGTGCAGAAGTGAAGAAACTGTAAATGGTGAAGTCCTGACATGGCACAACTCTGGCTCTCTGGCTTTTATTGAGATAAGAAAACTGGAGAAAGTCACAATTATGACAACATGCTTCTATGAAACTAGGCAGGGGAGGGGGGTTAGGGTTAGGGTTAGGGTTAGGGTTAGGGTTGGGGGGGGGGGGAATCCTTGCATATTTTAGATGCTAAAATGTTAGAAAACTAGAAACGTAAAATGTAAAAAAGTTATAACAATATCATTAATCAATTGTTATGGACACAACACATACATTGTCCATTAACTCCCTTTTCCAGCCCACCAAACGTAGGCAGTTTCTTTATTCTTCTCAAGGTCCTGAATCTTCCTTTGAATTGACTTTATCCCAGTGCCCTGTTTAATTGACTTCTTTTTTTCCCTACTGAGCACTGGTCCAAGCTGTTGTTTCTTTACTTCTCCACCCCATTCTTCCCTGCCTTCAGCTGCATCACCTCTCTTAGTATAACTTTAGATAAATCATGATGTGGCTTTTTTAAAATACATATTCTTAGGCCTATATAACTACTAGAATGTTGCAAATATTTGAAGTAAACCAGCAAGCAATCTATTTTTTAAAAAGTACTTTAAAAAACAGAATCAAAAAAATTTCAAGTTTCAAAACAATTACATATTTTTGCAGGGGTATAGCAGTTCACCAGCTTCACATATGTACATATCCTTACTAAAGTAATCCTAGTTTCCTAGTTGTATACAGAAAAAAACACTCCAATAAGTAAAAACCAAAACAAAGAAATACCAAAAATTACCAGTCATCACTGATTTATCAATTCAGATAAATTAAAATGTCATCTTTTCAGAATATTTGCTCAGATAAAGACCAGGTTCACAAATACATTTTTACTAAAAATGATATTTAAGAATAAAATATGACTAAAAAATGGCTTGAAACAACAAAAAAAGCTTTTTTTCAATGTAGAACAGTTAATAAATTTCACTAAATATGTACACATCAAAGAAAATAAGCTGCATAAACACTAAAAAGAAGATGCAGCGAAGGCAGATATTGTGCCCTGCTATGGGAATTCTGTTCCATAGGTTCTGTCTATTCTCAGTCACACAAAGAAAAGACAGCACACTCCCTGTTAGCCCACACGGGGCTGCAGTGCCAGAGCTCACAGGTGCACCGGGAAGCAATGCTGTGGCTCACACCTGCCTGTAATCCCCTCCTGCTTCAAAGCAAGGTTTTGCAAACTGGCCCTGCAGAGTCATCAAGTTCAGGCTTGGTGAACCACAGTGAGCAGCACACTAAAACACCCCTAACCTCAACTTCCCCAGAAATAATATCTTACCACGCCTTTCCATTTATATAGTGGGAATAAAAGCTGGTAATAAAATCTAGTAATTATTAGAGTAGATAGGGCAGAAACCTTTTTGTGAAGAGTATCCCAAAAACACAAAGATTGCTAAATCAAAATAACATACCACATTTCATCCAGAAATCAGCTGCTAGTTAGTATACATCACAGACCACTAATGTTTGTGTTCTGACAAAAAAATAACAGACTGCTCTTCATCCACTTTTCATTTAGGTTTCAAGGGTTAGTCTTCAGAAGACCCTAGAACAACAACCTAACCCAGCTTTAATAATGTTGGCAAGACCATCATTTGCAAAATACAATAACCTTTACTACATTTTCCTTTGTAATCTATGCAAAAAATAACACACACCAAAACCATCAAAAAATACCAAAGTTCTTGTCAATGTACTTACTAAAGAAAACCCCAGAAAAAGCCCTATCTCCAAGGTCTGCACCAAACAAGAACAGATTAGAAAGCAAAAAAGCCTCAGAATTTACTGCTCATTTTCAAATGTAATAACACAGAAGACATAAAATAAAAACTGTTTAGAACCTACAGAGCAGCACAAACTTGTCTTCCATGTTCACCTTCATGTTTTTTCCACCCATGTCACACTAAGCCTACTCTTCAATAAATGTGTTAGCAAACAAGACACCTCTACTTTATACATTCATTCATAACTTGCAACTCTGATTGAGACAAAAGTTCATTAACCCTGTATTGACTGCAAAGTAAAAAGAAAGTGTATGCAAAAGAATTATAGTTTCATAATGTAAACTAAGGTTACTTACATCAAGGTAATCTGATTGGCAGTTAGGATGAATTTAGGATAGCCCACAGTATACAATCCACCCAACAGTGATGTAAGGCCCAATTAATTCACATTCACAGCTTTACCGGAAATTAAGATATTTCAGAGTAGGAAGGCTTAAGGGAAAAGTTATTTAAGCAGTTAAATGTGGCACCTTGAGAAATCCCAGTAATATTTTTTTGAAATTAGAATACAATCCAATTTTATTAGGTAAGTAAAATAAAATAACCTATGCAAAATATCTCAGTATTGACCAAGAAATGGCAGTGTTGAGGACAGGTGCTGTCAACATGAAAACAAAAGCTTATCTTCTTATGTCATCAAAACTTATTTTTTGAGAAGAAATTAAACATTTCCTTTGGCATTAGTTTTATCGTCTTTTTTCATTAACTCTGGTTAGTTTTAAAATGAGTGCTTGAAATGCTGCATTTGGATATGCTAAAATTAAACAATGCCATGTGTGCATAAAAAATGTCCTCTAAAGCTTTCTGCTAAAGTCAGTATACATTTGCACACTTTTTCAGCATTCTTAAAGCTTCAATTTTGAAAAATTTAGTTTTATTCTCAGATCTGTCACTTATATTTACAGGCTGGATTAGTCTAGGGCAGTGTGGCTATGCATGGTCACTGTGTGGTCCATGACATCTCCAGCCACATTTCCTGGAAATTTGATTGCTGGGAGGGTAAGGAAGCCCAAATTCCTCATTTATGTGCCTAATATCTGAATTTGGACGTTTTTAACACTTCCCTTTTCCATGCTTCCATTCCTCAGGACTGGTTTTCCATGGTTATGTATGTGACTTAATAATTTTGCAGCTGACCCCCTTGCCAACATAGAAGTTTGCCCAGCTGTCTGAAAAAGTAGAAGTTGATCTTGGGTATGGCAGGGGAGTGAGGGATGGGTTTTAAAGAGCGTAGAATTCAATCTATTTGTCATTTCAACTGGTCTAAAATTCAAATTCATATAAAAAATCTTTGGAATAAATACTGAGAAATTAGTTCTCTTTTGTTCAGTTTCCGAGGGATGTTGGAATCCGAATTACAACTCACAGTTCTACTTTGTCTTTGAGGTTTTTTTCCTTTACTGTTCAGTGTCTGGTGCCTTACTATCAGCACACTGTCTGAATTCAGAATTAATTTCCTTCCAGTATTTCCAAGCCACTGTAGCAATTTAGCCGTTGACAGGTGCTAATAAAAGTATTTTTCCAATACTCTTCTGCATTGAAAGAATAAAAAATGTGACTTAGAGAGACTAAGGTCGAAAAGATATACTGAATTATGGGCAACCTGAGTTTTGAAGTAGTCACCATTAACTAGTATTTTGAGTGTTCAGAGTGCTATTTTTTTTGTCTGCAATCGCAAGGGTAAATGCTCAACACTTACATGAATCAGACTGTAGGACTACCATTCTGCATAAAGAAAAATACAATGCAACACAAGAACACCTGTGAAGAGTTTGATTTAAATGACTTCTGAACTTTACAGAAGTATTTGTGGCAGACTTAGACAGAGAATTTAGTTCTTCAGGCCAGCAAACAGCTGTCCACATAAAATAATCCTTGAAATTTTTGCCTCTTTCATTTTTTTAGTTACCAGTCTTTGTGAGAAAGGAGTAGAGAATTTACAGTGACATTTCACTATATAAGCATGACACATTCCAGACTTGATCTTTTTCATATATTGGACAGCAACCCACGTATGATTATCTTATAAATATGGAAATAATTATTATAATAATAATCACAAAAGCACAAGGGGACCAAATAAGACTTGCACAGGTGACCTTAGCTTGGACTTATTAAAAAAGTTTGCAACTAATGTTTTTTCTACATGTAGCTCCTCACCTTCTAAAGAGGACATCTACAAAAACAAAACTTTCCGCCTGCTGCCTCATACTTATAGCCAAAGACAGCAGAGCTGGAACATGGTGGACCTCTCACTCTCTCACTTGCCTTTACACAGGACATGATAGCAGGTGACTCTCACTCCCCAGCAGCAGAAGAAGGATGCTTGTCATACCTGTTAACTCTTGCAAATAGTGACACTCTAAGGCTTTCATTCTATTCCAGTTTGGAATAAGTAAAAGCTAGTAAATATGCAGAGGCTGCTGCCTCTGTCAGTGGCACATCTGCTCTGTCCTCTGGTTCTTTGTCAACTTCTCTCATTGGGCCCATCCAGCTTCTCTTGTCCCATTCTTACACTTATCTTGATTTTCAGGTTTTTCCTTCCAGTCTCAATCTTCCTGTCCAGAAAGGACAAACTCCCCTCCACTGGTGCCTGGCCTGACTCTGCTTGGCTACTTCTCTCATTTCTAGAGAGCCTGCAGGTATTTCATTCCAAGCTCTCTTCCATCACTACTCATTTTTCTCATGTACTGGGCAGGAAGGTTACACTCTTCTTCCTCTCTCCATAACTCAGTCTGCCATGATTACTTCTTGACTCATTAATGATAAAAGGACATAACCACGTACTTTGTACCAAGGGTGAATTTAAAATACCTGCAATCCTGTGACAAGCAGCTCATTATAAGTTCTATGTACTGTTAACAAGAAAAACTATGATGTTTCAAGTCAGTCTGAAGAGAATTAGAATATATAAAAATAAACCCAAATAAACACAGCAAATATTTCTTTATAATACTTTTAAAGATACGAAATTTCATTTATATATAGGGCCTTGCCTTATACAATTTTTAATTCTCTTTTCTCCTCTGTGGGACGAATCCTCTTAGAAGGCAAGCCTTCATCATGTCACCACTCCCCACAGCCTGAGGTTCTGTGTAGCAAGACATTTTTCCCATGTGAAAAAATGAAGGCCAGAAAAAAAATTTGCAGAACCAAGTGAGAGATGCCATGCAAGCCATAAGATAAATGTGATAAATGCCATACTATTTTGTGTCAAAATTTTACCACTGAAACAAGAAAAAGCATTGTTCTATAAATAATATTTTGAAGACTACTTATATCAGCACAGAAGTCTAGTTTGGGCAAAGAAAAGGTTCAAAAAAGATTTCTCTCCTTCAATTTTCAAGGAAAAATTAGTTACTGCGGGATGTTCATTTTGCAGAAACCCCAAGTTTACAAAGATTTGACAGAAAGGTATTCAAACATAAAAACTTTTCTTTTTGTGCAAAACACATTTACAAAGAAAAAAACCTGTATCTAATATGTAAAAAGAATGTACAGATGTATTCATAGGTACTATTCTGTCAAGTTAATTGGGGAGAAGAAGTTGCTGCGATCTCTCCCAGCAGTCAAACTGCCCTGCAGTCTCGATGTGACATAAGGGACATCAACAGGCCCATAGAAATTCCACAGCAACCACTGTGTACTAGCATTCAGTAAAGCACAGACAGAGCATCACTTAAAAGACTGGGTATCTAGACCTGCCCAGCATGAACTTGTTTTAACTTGCCCTTGCAACACTTCCAATGATAAAGGCTGTCTCTGTGAACTGTTTGCTGCTTCACTACCTAATGGCCAGGCCAAGTCCTCTCCACTGGAAATTAAGCTCATTTGCCCTCAGCTGTTTCCAGTCAGCCCAGAGAACAACTCAGATGCTACGCTTTTTGTACACATTTTCGCTTTGAAAGATTCTGGCTATACCACCTCTCTGCCTCTAGCCCTTCTTTCAGTCTCGTCTCTAATTCTCTTGCCCTCTTGCTGCTCTCGTAAGGACTTTGCTTGCCTCTTAGTGAGCATAAAAATCTGAGACCTTGCTAGTCTCTCCTAAAACAGCATATTGATCTGCTCATGTATTTTTCTGTTCATACAACACAATTTGCCTTTTCTGCAAAAGATTAGTTTGTTGACACATATTTAGCTTACGATCGTCTCTAATATTTAGACTATTTTTTATTCTGCAGTCCTTTTCCCTTCTTAGTAATTCCCCAGTTATTGTACTTGTGCACTAGTTTTCACCTTCCCAAAGGCTGAATATTGCACTGTCCCTTAGTGAACTTGAGAAATATTTAATATCTCAGATTCTGTTGTGGTAAGCAGCACTAGAAAAATGTTCTCTTACATACTTACATTTCAAGTGACTCATTTACAGATCTCTGCTGCCTATAACTGGTAGATAACTTTAAGTTATTTAAGAATGAATGATACTGATTGACCTTTGGAGTAAAATCTCTGCAAATTATTGTTCTGATTTACCTTTTGAATACTCTCCTCCTTAAGGAACAATACCAGTGAAATAAACATTTTGATTCAGCTCCCCAGGTTCCAAAATAATGACCAGCCAACTTGCTCAGGGTTTATCGGTCTTTTTCTAACTCCAGCCAGGTGCAGTTTTTCCTGGGCACTGTCTGTCCATGACACCATCTCTCAAACCCAGTGACTCTGCTGTGAGTCATATAATCTGAGGAACCTCAATCTGCATCCCAAATTTGAAGAAAATCTGCTGACAGACAAAGTGCCTCTGGATTCTGCATAGATATGATTTTCGGGCAGCAATACTGAGTTGATGTGTGGCTGTGTGGCTCTGAGGAGAGATGCAACAGGGACCTGAGTGTGGCAATCAGCTGTGCCCACAAGTGTGCCAAAGTGGAGGGCTCAGCAGGCAAACACTAGAAGGGTGGATGCAGGACATCTCACTTTAGTGTAAACAATCTGAAAAAATAAATTATGTTTCAAAAGCTGAAAGCATGAACAAACCAAAAGGTCAGCTTTAGCTAACAATCTCTGGTGTACACTCCGTACAGTTTTTACACTTTTAGAAATATCTAGTCACCCTTGTCTCCACTAAAGTTACACTAAACCTTGAAGACTCAGCTGAAAAGTTGGAACACTGCATTTCTTATAGGAGTCTTAGAATTATAATATGCCTTTTGTGAAAAGGCTGAAGTTTAGGCTTTCATAACACATACAGAAGACTTTTTGTCAGGTTTCACTGTTTCTGTTGAATGTTCTTCAGAATTACCCAGTGACTAGGCTACTTTTTTTTCTTTTTTGATGTTCAGATAAATTAGCACAATGCAACCATCTGGAAGAAAAAGGTTAAGTACACTCAATAAATTGGGAAAAGGGTATTTCAGGAAGTGCTATCAGATTCTTACACTTACCTTCAGACTATTTCAAAGGTAAGTGCCAGCAAAAACAAAGGAATCAGTCATAAATCTTTCTTTACCATGCCTTTATGTGACTTTTATGTGCTGATGTGTTCCTTTTATTCCTGGGCAAGCTCTCTTTCCAAATATTTCAGATGCACACATTAACCAATTAGCCAAAGCTTCATTACATTCCTTTGAAAATCTTTCAATTACTAACAATAAACAAGACATTTTTAAAGAAAAATATTTGAAATATTTAAATTTTCTCCTTTACACCAACCTCAAAAATTGTTAAATAGAAATGCAGACTGTATAAGACAACATTGTGAATTAGATATCATTGTTTAAAAAATCTCAACCTAAATCTATCTAACATTTCAAATGACTTCTTTTAGAATAAAATCTTAAAATGAAAGTGTAACTTTAAGGAGTATGATGCATTCAAAAATGAACTTTGAAACAAAAAACTGGCACAGCCACAACAATGAAATCAGAGGGCTCCAGACCACAGGAAAATAAACCCCGGTGAAATAAAAGACTACTTAAAGTAGTGCTTTAAAGTTCATCAAAGTGCATGCAGACCTTTTGAACCAGCAAGAGAAGAGACAAAAATGTTTTCTCAAACACAAACACCCAGGCCATCTACAAGTAACTCTGTGACAGCTGCTGGTAAGAATACAGAAAAAAAAACGTCTAGGCAGGGGTGCTAAGGCCAAAGACACAGTATGGGCAGCAGAGAAGGAGTAAGGCACTTGGGAAAATCTGACACCTGCATGTGAAAATGCTTGTGTTCTTGGCCCAGAAAATGTGATTTATCTGCAGCTCTTTGTTCTTGTCTCAAAAGAGAAATCCCTAGAAACAGAGCCTCTGCAGTACCTTAGACTAACAAGTGCACAGTTTGGGGCCTGGTTACAGATAAAAGAGTTCTTAAACATACAGACCCCTTTGTGCATTAACAAATTTCATCCAACCAATAATTATGTAAATTTATGGCAAAATTACGGAGAAAATTAGTCTGGAGGTTACGGAGAAAATTATTCTGGAGGTTACTGAAAAACACCTGGAGGACAATACAGTCATTGGTCAGTGAGGGGAGAGTCCTGTTTGTCAAACTTAATTTCCTTTTATGACAAGGTAACTCACCTAGCTGACCAAAGGAACATAGTTGATGTGAATTTTTTGGATTTCAATAAAACTTTTGATACTACCTCTTACAGGATCCTTCTAGACAAAATATCCAGCACACAGCTGGATGAACACATCATGAGGTGGGTGAGCAACTGGCTCATGGGTTCAGTACAGAGGGTAATAGTGGATGGGGTAATATCAGACTGGTGACCTGTCACCAGTGGGGCTCTGCAGAACTCCTGCAGGGAGACCTAAACAAATTTGAAGGCTGGGCAACCACCAACCACACAAAGTTTAAGAAGGGCAAGTGCCATATTCCACACCTGGGATGGGGCAACCCTGGATGTACTTAACGACTGGGGAAAGAGATGCTGGACAGCAGTGCCACAGAAAAGAGACCTGGAGGTCCTGGGATGAGTCAGCAGTGCCCTGGCAGCCAGGAGGGCCAACTGTGTCCTGAGGGGCTGTCCTAATTACAGAGGCCAGGACTAGTTTATCACTGTATGGGTATAACCAAAACTCTGTATTCTACACCCTCTACTTATTACTGATGAACTGTTAATAATGGATCATTCGCAGAAGTTGCCCAGTGCATACTTGACACCTCAGGCTACAAGCTGGGTGTCAAAGAATCCTGTGAAACAGAGGAGTATTTCTGTCTTCACACCAAGGACTCAGCCCTGATAACTTCCCTCCAGGGAGGCATTAGCACCTTCACACCCAGCCTGAGGGGTCATGTCTACTAATGGACCATCAAGTATTCCAAAAATATCTGATGACTCACAGAGTTAAATCACCCACTGTGAAACTCCTCACACTGGGGGAGGTACTGGGCATTCCCACCTGAACCTGAGCGTATATAATCTTGGGATTTGGGACTTCTGTTACCACTCATTGGATTCAGGGGAGAACCAGAACCTCAACAGGACTGCAACTGCCACTCTCGACAAGACTTAAGTCATTACTTTGACAGAACTGTGACCGTCATCCTAACCAACATGTTTTTCCCTTCCTTTTACTTTGCACTCAGGGAGACCATGTGGCGCTCAGCACAGGGGGGCAATGAACACCATTCTGTTCATGCCCCAGGGTGCTGGATTATAAATATGGTGTACCAGCTTTTTTCTGTATCTTTGTATTTATTGGATTTTTTTTAATTGTAAATCTGACTTGTAACCTCTCTTGAGTTGGGTTCATTCCTCCTACCGGTTTACCTTTAAACTTTGCAGAGACACCAGACAAAACATCACCAGCTGGTCGAGGGAGGGTATTGTCCTTCTCTGTTCTGCACTGGAGCAGCCTCACCTTGAATATTGTATGCAGTTTTGGGGCACCACAATTTAAGAAGGATATTAAGCTGTTAGAGAGTGTCCAAAGGATGGCTACAAAAGCGAAGGATCTAGAGGGGAAGCCACACAAGGAGTGGCTGAGATGACTTGCTTTGTTCATCCTGGAGAAGAAGAGACTGAGGAGAGATCTCATCACGGACTACAGCTTCCTCACAAGGGAAAGAGGAGAGGTAAACACTGATCTCTTTTCTGTGGTAAGAAGTGACAGGACCTGAGAAAATGGCATGAATCTGTGACAGGGGAGATTTAGGTTAGATTTCAGGAAAAGGCTCTTGACTTAGAGGGTTATTGGACATAGGAACAGAATCCTCAGAGAAGTGGTCATGGCAGCAAGCCTGTCAGAGTTTGAGAAGCATTTGGAAGAGTTTGAGAAGCATTTGGACAATGCTTTCAAGCACATGGTGTGATTATTAGAGTTGTCCTGTACAGGGCCAGGAGCTGGACTTCAGTGGTCCTTGTGGGTTCCTTCTAATCCAGGACATTCTATTATTCTATGATTTTAATATTATGTGAAACCCACAGAACCCCTTGAACACAAGCAGATTAATTTCTTTGTTGGCCATGGCTAGACAGCAATATCAGCAGCAGATGAAAGCCAGTCCAACTGCATGTTGTAGTACAATGCTTGAATGACAGCTGAAAAGACTGAGTCACCAGTCCTAGCTGATCCCCATGTACAAGGAATATGCATTCCTGAAATTCAAATGTTTAAAGTATAACAAGTGTAACAGATGGGAAAAAAGCCCATGGCCAAGAGTAACTGATCAAAGGGCAGGTGAAAAAAGCATGACAGAAGGCAAACAAATAGCCAGTCTGAAAACATGTCATACTGCACCAGTATGTGACCAGTTACTGCAAAACAAAGACCACATTTCATCTGCAGGAATGGACTGCTAAAGTGGTCACTGCATTTAAGTGCCGTCATGCTAACAGAAAACATGTGCTTTGGACCTGTTATCTACTTCTCTTCCTCTGATAATAAAATTTACTAACAAGTTCTGCAAAGTTTCAGTCTTGAGTAGTCTGGACCCTGGTAGGGAAAATGGAGACTTTACAGTAGCATGCTCTAGTTTGTCCTTTTAGTCAAAATGGAGGCAAGATGGATACACAAAAATAAGATGCCTCAAAAAATCTGAGTAGTTTGTGGGGAAACATAGTTCCAGCTGAGGTACTCGACTCATACTTGTCCTCTGGAAAGTGCTAAATTCAACTCTGCATGCCAATTTGTTCTGTGACTATTAGTGAACAGGAAATCAGAAGATAAACATGTTAGAGTTTGAAACTCAGCAGTGGGGTGTGTCAGTACTACATAGCCTATTTAGGCTTTGTAAGGTCAGAGCCTGTTGACAAACAATAACATGAAATATAACTTACCTATTACATTTGTCATAAAGGATCTCCAGAAATTGAACATTACATATGCTAGAAATATCACAGAATCATAGAATGACTGGGGAAGGGACCTTAAAGATCATCTAGCTCCAACTTCCCTGTCATGGATACATATACCTACCACTAGCTCACGTTGTTCAAAGCCCTTCCAGACAGGTTTTGAACCTCCCAGGGATGGGGAGTTCAGAACTGTGTAAAAAATAGTGAGAAATAAAACCTGAACAGATTGTTATATAAAGGCTACAATTTCAGACACCCCTCCTAAACTTATTTTCAAAATTATTTTAATTTCTTAGATCCTACAGCTCTATTTCCCCCTCAAGGACAGCAATAAATGTTCAGTGTCTCTCTAAGTAACTCTTAAACATCACTTCTGAAATTTTAGTGTTAAAGGCTACAAAGGCTGTAATTTTTCTTTATGTCCAAAAAGTAGAAACTGTAAACTGCTGCCAGACAGGCAGTCTTGCTCCCCTTTAATTTCTGACCACAGACACTGATGCCCAGAGTAGCAAATTAACACTGTTCAAACACACAATCACAAGACTCGAGGCCGGGGAGGAGGTCAGAAAAGGCAGGGTGAAGAAAGAAGGAACCCAAGAGTGTGGTCACACTGGCTTACTAAACCAGACACAGTAATTGTGACCAGAAATGTGACATGGAAAAAATATTCCTTCAGTGGCATCTTTCAGTTGATCAGACTAATGGTCATATTACAACAGAATAAAGTATTAAACCAGCAAATTGGAAAAGCAGACTGTGTTCTTTTCCTCATTCCTCTGTATCTTCTCTTTCCTGCTTGTAGAATGCAGATCTCTCTCCATGTGCAGATGTCTAAGTCGTCAGTGCTAAATAAATAGTAAATAGTAAGTTTTACATATCTAAATTATCTAAATTATCTCAAAGTAGTTATTTATGCAGATAATACCTGCAGATAAATTAGCATATGCTGACTATGCAATCAATAGTAAGCAAAGTGAACATGGCTCATGAAAAGGAGAAAATGCACTGATTTAACCAACTGCACATAATATGTCTGCAACACTGATTGTTGATGTATTTTTGAGGTAACTTATGCAACAATGTGTGAGTAATTATGTCTGTGAGAAATACATGCACTTGACTTTTGTGTTGGTTGTAATTTTATTCTAAGACATTAAGAAGTTGCATTGTGTTTTGACAAGTCCATGTGATCTATTTGTACCCTTTCTTACTCCTCACTGCAACAGAGTAAGTTCAAGTGCTTCAGAGGTGCCATAATATAGCAGCTCATTAATCTTCTCACTTTTTATTGTTGGTAGACAGTAATTGCTCCCTACCCTTTAAATTATAAAGGAAGGGAAAAGTCTATTAGATAGACAAATTAATTCAGAATTATATGTACATTATTATGGACACAACAGCCGCACTTCTGATGTGACATTTAAAAATATATTAGGTGTTCACATGGGAGACACTTCATACCAATCTACTAGATACAAAGGACTCCTGCTGAGTGTTTCTTTTCCAGATACGCACGTTTCTTACAAATGCAAGGAAAAAAAATCACCCAGGTTTCAAATTCTGTTTGTTGCATAATACCCTTTAATGGCTAACTATTGCAAAAAACCCATCTATTTGCACATTTCTAGCCAAAACATTCTCTGTTGCATATAGTTAAATGTTGGAAGTGGATGTTGCACTAAGCTTAGCACAGCAAACGTATTAACCCACTGTGGTCCAGTCCAAGTTGCAACAGGAAAGCAGCAGCTCAGTGGAGCTGAAGTTGACAGCTGATGGTGGTGCATTCCTCCTCACCTCAGCCCTGGGAAGGCTGCCAGGATCCCATCACAGCCCCACAAACCCTCTAGCTAGTGCTGAGCAAGGGCTAGTACCTTTGACAATGGCAAATTAGAAGAAAACACCAGGCTCTCATCTAGGCTTACTGTGGTATAAATATGACCAAAATTAATGCTTGATTTTCAAATGGTCCATGTATTTAAAGGTATATCTGCATAAAGTGAAGCTCCAGATCATGCATTTGGGTTGCAACAACGCCATGCATCACTACAGGCTTGGAGAAGAGTAGCTTTAGAGCTGCTCAGCAGTCAGGAACTTGCGGATGCTGTTTGACTGCTGGCTCAACATGAGCCAGTAGTATGACTAGGTGGCCAGGAAGGCCAATGGCATCCTGTCTTGTGTCAGGAACATTGTGGCCAGCAGGCCCCATCCCCTGCACTCAGCACTGGTAAGGCCAAACCTTGAATCCTATGTCGAGTTCTGGGCCACTCACTTCAAAAAGGCCTTAAGGTGCTGGAGTGAGTCCACAAAAAGGCAACAAAGCTGGGGAAGGGTCTGGAGGATAAGTCATATAATAAGGACCAGCTGATGGAACTGGGACTGTTTAGTCTCAGAAGACTCTCTACAACTACCTGAAAGGAGGTTGTAATGAAGTGGGGATCAGTTTCTTCTTCCATGTCTCACATGAAAGCACAAGGGGAAATGGCCTTCAGTTGTGTCAGGGGAGGTTCAGATTGGATTGGATATTAGGATAAAAAGTTCACTGCAAAAGTGGTTACGCAATGCAGTAAGTTGCCCAAGGAAGTGATGGAACCACTGTCTGAAGTATTCAAGAGGCATCTGGATGTGGCACTTGTGGATATGGTTTAGGGGTGATTATGGTGGTGCTGGGTTGGAGGTTGGATGAGATGATCTTGAAGGTCTCTTCCAACCTTGACCATTATGTGATTCTCTGACACCATAAGTGTTCTATAAGACAAACAGGAAGATATTTCAATTATTGCCCATAAGCCTCTGTTGTTTGATTTACTTCTGTCTGGTTTTAATTTTTAATAACCTTAAAAAATATTTTGAAATGTCAGTAACAGTTCTAAACAGTTCTGTCTTTCTTCACATATTTTCATCTAGCAGCTCAGGTATCTACTTTTTAATTCAAGCATGTGGGATTAGATATTCAAGCTTGAAACCACAGTCACTTTATTTCACATATATATTTATATAGATTTGCAGATTTCAAAGCTAAAGAATTCTAACCCACATCTGTGTGTTGCCAAATCCAGAATCCAAAACCAACTTCAGTCACGTTATATTGGAAAGTGTAATATATAAAATGGAGAATAAGCCAATGGTGAAGAGATTCTGAATGAAAATATCTTGTTTCTTCCTTCTGCAGCCTCAACACTGTTCCACAAATCAGAATGGGAACTACCACAAGGGACATATTCTCGATTCCTGTTTTCACTTGCTTATAACCCTGCTGGAGAACCAGCAGGCTTGGAAAGGTAAATACACACAACTCTGCATCATGGTGCAAAAGAGAAGGTTTGCTGCTTCACATGCTAGTGAGACAGGAGATGAGAAAAAGACATAAGAAAGGACAGATAAAAAGCATTCCATGCCGATAAGATGCAGCTCTGCAAACCCATAAAAATCCACCAAAACCAACATGCTTCAGCTCTTAGCTGAACTTTTAATGTCTGAATAGGTACCTGCAAGTAGGTTTTCATTTATTGAATTTGATTTATATTCAAAGAACTTTCTAACAAATTGTATGAGTTCTGTTTTGTTTAGTCTGGCAAGAGATATTTTTCTGAATCTGTCAGATGGAATTGAACTAAACCTCTTGATATATGTGTCCAAACGTAAAAGGCAAAAAATCCTTTTCTCAGACAAGAAATTGAACTGTTTCAAGCTCTGTCCTAAGACCTTAAGCAACTGTTATTGGTATTTTTAAATTTTTTTTAAAATGGCAATTTCAATTTAAGCAGCAAGATTCCTAATGCAGTATTTTATTTCTCCCTTAAAATCTATTAATTTTCCTCAAAAATACTCTGTAGTAACCAAAAGTATGTAATAAGGTAACCTTGCTGAATTATTGAATCACAAAAGTTCAACTTTTTATTATAAATGCTGCCATCATTACAAATTCATCTGGTGAAAAATACAGTGGAAATGAGCTTATAGATTATATCTATGCAATATCATATTTAATAATAATTATTCTAGTGGAGTGATATTTACATTCAGTATTAGAATTCAGCTAACAAATGAGGATTACTATCTGATCATCTGAGTATCTGAATCTGTACTGCATTTCAAACCTATCTCAGTATTTCTGATTGCAAGGACAAATCAATGTTTTCTATATCATCTTATACAAGACTTGTTCCTTCTATACAGCAGCTGCATACATGTCGAATGATAGAAACAGCACCTTACACCCTCAGAACATCCAAGGATTAAGGAGGAAAAGAAAATACCTTGGAAGTGCTAAGAGTAACAAAATAGAAATCTAAGGAATATGTTATGGGTTTAGCCAAGTAGGCCAAGAAGTTAGGCTTTAAAGTTCAGATTAGGCCTGAAATTGTCAGCTGACTTGAGCTGGGCTGAGCTAGCTAACAGCTGACCTCTTCTAGCCAATAATATTGTATTCCATACCATACTACATCATCTCAAAGGGTGTAAAATCCAGTGTGTGAGAGTGGCTTAGTTCAGTTGCTTCACAGCTGTGGTGCCAGCAAGACATTCTGCTGTCCCAGGAGGGATGGGGAGGCCCAAGCCCAGAGCACCGGCTTAACATCATGTTATCTGAGGGAAGTAAAATCTTTGTTCTTAGCTTTTCCCTCTGCTTAAGTCTGTCTCTGAAGAACCAACTTCTCTAGAATGATTTGTAGTTAAAATGGTAGAATTTGTGTTTACTGGGAAGTGGGAAGTTATTTCTTGTTATACATAACTTGTGTAAGTGTGTGTTATATTGTAGTATCCTCTTAATTTTCTCTTTTCTGTATAAATACATGTAGTTAGTTCCAGCATAAACCTGGTTCTGAGGGTTTTTTTCCTCTCCCTCTTCTTTTTCCCCTTAGCTGGTTGGGGGGAGGAGGAACCCTTTTCACCCTGTCCTGGTCAGTTGGCGTTTTGCCAGCTCAACCCAGGACAGAATAGAAGTAGCTCTTCAATTAACTCTTCCCCATGACAACTTTAGTATAGAGACTAACACAGAGTTAAAAACCCAAAACAACAACATAAAAATAGATAGCATGCACCAGTCATTTCCCAATTGCAGAAATACCAGGTCTAAACATTTCTGTAGTGATTCCCAAGTAATGATTCACAGCATGCAGTAAATGAAACCTTGATTCCTTGAGTACACCGAGATGGCTATGGTTTACAAAAGCTAGTGATTTCAGATTTATTAAGCATGGAAACACTTTACTACAGTTCCACTAGATACATATTTCTTTTTTTATTTCTACTTAGCATTTTTTAGTTGGACTAACTTATGTCTAATTACACTTTTCAAGGAGTCTCAATTCTCACAAAAACAGTCTTGAATATATCTCACACTTAGAGAGACAAAGTTACAATGCAAACTGATTTTGAATCTGGTATTCAGGATTGGCCTTAGGCAGAGATCTTGTCCTTACAGTTTAAAATTTGTTGCTTGATGTCATCAGAAAAGGATAAAGTAATTGGCAGATACATACCTGAGGAATTTCTCTGGAACAAGGAGAATTTCCCCACGTAATCTGGTAACAAATTGACCCTAAAAAATACCACCTCCAGACTCCATCCATTGGAGGCCGTGACTAGACTTAAACATGGCTCTTGTCAGAATTCATGAAGCAGTGGTCTTGGTGACCTGTTCTCACTTATTTCTTACCACATATCCCCTGTAATAAACAAGGCAAATAATTTTGGTCCTCTCTTCTGATTTTTAGTTCTGAAAAAACCTGGAAGCGTCACACAAAAGTAGGACCAGTCTCTTAGCCAACATAGCTTTCAGGTTGCTTGTCATTTCCAGACAGATCCATATTTGTTGACAATAAAGTGAATTAGAGAGAGAGGCAACAAGGCATTTATGAGTCAGAAAATGGGTCATACATGAAAACAGCTTGAAACTATTAATACCTAAAGCTGCCATTTAAAAAGCAATAAAGAAGCTGGTGCTAGCCATACAGTGATGTTTTAGATCTTCTTGAAAAGGCAGTCTTTGGCCTAAGTAATTTTCTTAAATGCTTTTTTTTTTGGGGGGGGGGGAGGGAAAGCTGGGAGGGGGGGGAGGGAGAATGGTACAGACAGAATTTAAGATTTGCTTATGCACTGATTTTTGTAGCAAAATGCACCCCTCTCTCTGAAGAGTAAGTTCTTCAGTATTTTGCTGAAATAAAACCAGCAAAATCCTTCACCTGAAATAAAGAATACAATGAGCTGAGGGTCATATCTGAGAGTTCACAGTAGAAGTAAATTAACTACTTGTTTCTATGCAGTCATCCCTTATGTACCTATGAAATAAACAAATGCAAGGTAGCTGAACTTACAATTCCATATAAGGACTGAAGTGGAAATATATTGATGCTCTATTGCTTCTGAGAAATATTCTGTGTGTGTAACAAGCCTGTAAACAATTTTTGTTCTGTTTCAGAGACTGTATTTAGTAATACCAATGCTAGTTGCCAAAACCATACTCACTGACTGAGCCACTACTCAACATTTCGGTTCTTTTCACCCTTACTCACATGTTGCCTCATGTCTTCTTTCTTATTCAAGCCTGCTCTGAAAACAGTCTTGTCAATTTTTCGTATGTGATTTTCAAAAGCACACTTCATTGTTACTCATGGGCAGTTCACAGACACCAGTAAATGTTTGTTCATAGGGGTCCTCTATGGTAAAGCAGTAGGATCTTCAATTCACTTGTTAAGACATTAGGCAGAGAGAAGGAAAGATCTATGCACACAAATTTATTTCTGGCATGTTTCAGTCTTGGGAAGGCTGATGTTACAATCTTACTGATGTAACTTTATTTTCTCTATGCACATAAGAAATACCAAAGCTTTAAGGAACTTAAGCAATCAAAATCCAATCAGTCCTGAGTGAGAGTTGGTGTTTAGAGAGTGATGGAAGCTCACATCCTACAGCACCAATATCAGTCTTCCAAAGAGAAGGTTAAGGCAGGATTTATTGCTGTCTTTCAAAAGTATAATGGAAGATGGAGCCAGACCCTTTCTGGAGACACATTGTGAAAGGACAGGAGACATCTGACACATCTGTGGGCAAAGAATGTTCTGATTATACATTAGGAAAAAGTTCTTCTCAGTGAAGGTGATTCGGCAATGTAACAGATTGCCTTGGGTGGATGTGGAGCCTCTGTCAGTGGGTATCTGCAGAACACAACTGGACAAGGTCCTGAGAAACCTAATGTAACTTTGAAGTGAGCCTTGCTTTGAGTAAGATGTTGACCAGATAATCTTCAATGTAACTCTCCCCTTCAAATTTGCGTTACTCTGTGATTCTCATCTTTCAGTAAGTTGCCTCTGCCCACAGCAATAATTGTAGAGACACTGCTGTTGATGTCATGCAGCTGTGTGATTAAGTACCCTCACACATCCTGTCAGAGAAGGATGGTCTTGCAATCAGGTCAATATAGAATCACTGAGAAAGGATGGAGCATGCATGGTATATGAAACTTGATATAATTTAGCTATCAAATGCAAACAAATTCCCACTGTGAATAGTGAGATGTTTCAAGAGTTTATAGCTTAAATTTTAGACTTTCTGGGGAAAATCAAAGAGAAAGAACCCTGATTTGATAGCATTCCCCCACTGCCAAGCATCAGAACTATATCTGTAATGCAATGGTGTCTAGCATGTCCAGTGACGAAGTCAGGGGGTTTTTTCAGGAGTATGGAAAAATTTTATTTTCTCTTCCAAATACTTATAAAATTGAGTAATTTTTTTTTCAAAATGTATTAAAAACTTTTACCTGAGACAGTCATCCAACATGGAAAATATAAGCAAAGCCAGACAATGTAAGAGGAACCTAGGCAGTCTTAATAATAACGTGTTACTAGAACTGCCTATAAATAATGCTGAGTTTTACTCCAAGGTGTTTAAAATTTTCCCTGCAGAATCAGATTCATTTCTACTTCGTTTGGCTGTCTTTATTGATTGAATCATGAAAAAATAGTAACCACTTTTTGATGTGCAACCTGCTTTACCAATGTTTGACTCTTTAGGCTTCAATGTATCTGGCAGATATTCCTGCAACTGAACTCTTCTGATATTGTTGCCATTAGACATTTAGCTATGGTATTTTATATGGGTTTCTATCTCACCACCTTTCTCCATTAACATAATTGGAACGCTCAGAGACATTAAATATTTGGCTGAACCATCACTTTCAGGATTTGCCTGCCTTATCTCTAACCGATATCCTTCCAGATTAAAATTGGGATTTTATTTCTCATAGCACAGCAAGACAAAGCTGACATACTTTTTAACCCATAAATTCTAAATATTCTGAACCAGACAAAACTATTGCAAGGTAATAAATCTGCTACAGTGGCTCATACGTTGGCAACATACATATTTTTCCTTGCTTGTGTTTATCAATATGGCTGAAGGAGGAGTATCATTTTACTGCAGAATGAAAGCAAATAGACAAAGCTGTTCGTTGACATATTAGTTTTCCAAAGGTATCTAGATTTGCTATACACTCTTAGCCATTGTATTCTTTGCCACCAGTACAGTTTCCTGGATGCAAGGATTCTGTGATATTTATTTTGAAACAAGGATCTTGCTGTGAAGTTGAAGTTGTAACTAATAAATAAAGCAGGGGACACCTATTAGAATCAATTTCCTTTAGGCAGCAACTGGTACAAGTTATTCAATAAGAACTAGATACTGCTGAATATGGATGGCTCAGCAAAAATGTTTTAATAATGTTTACTAACTTTATAAACTGAAAGCAGATATTATAGAGTATCATGTGACATTTTATTTTTGCCAAAGATCAGATTTTATAGTACTTGTCTTCAATAGCACATTAAATGACAACTTTTAGAATTAGCACCTCTTAAACCTTCATCTGTTTACAGATGAACTTGAAGAAGAAAAAAGTTCCTAAACACTGGACTATGTCAATGGAGAACTGGAACATATGGAGCTCCACCTAGGGATTGACAAGGAGCCAACTGAGAGTTCATAGGTCAGGATTAAAGGGAGGGCAGGTACAGGTGACATCACAGTGGAAGTCTGCTACAGCCTGCCTTATCAAGAAGGTCCAGAGGAGAACCACAAGAATGATGAGAGGAATGGTGCTCCTCTCCTATGAAGACAGGCTGAGAGAGTTGAGTCTGTTCACCCTGGAGAAGAGACCCCAGGGAGACCTTCCAGTGCTTAAGGAGGGCTTACAGGAAGGCTGGAGAGGGACTTTTTAAAAGTGCATGTAGTAATAGGACACTCTTTTGTGAAAGAGAGTAGGTTTAGATATTAGGTGGAAATTCTTCACTGTGAGGATGGTGAGGCACTAGAACAGGATATCCAGAGAAGTTGTGGATGCCTCATCCCTGGAAGTGTTCAGAGCCAGGGTGGATGAAGCTCTGTGCAAGCTGGTCTAGTGGAAGGTGTCCCTGCCCATCCCAGGGGATTTGGAACTAGGTGGTCCTTCCAACCCAAACTGTTCTATGATTCTAAGATCTTTCATTGATTTTTGAATTAATAGAGCTTGTCTCACAAGCCTGAATAACATTTAAAGGGAAAAAAATAGAAGGGAAATAGAGAAAAAAAAAAGCAGTAGGTGTTACATATTCCGATTTTAACAGGTCTATATGCAAAAACCACATTGGAGGCTATTTGGAAGGCATATTATGAGCTTCCCAGACTTGTGATTTAAGATGTGGTGCCTAAATTTTATGCTGCATTTTCTTCTGCAGCTACTGCTTTCTGTACAGCATCTTCCTAACTATTTTTATTTAGCATGAGCTGAGACTTGTCCTGTGTTGCTGTAAATTTCCTCTCCCCTTTATTCCTAGCTTTGATGTCCACTTTTTAGTAACCTAGAAAGTTTTTGATAGTCATCTTTTAACAGCACAAATCAGTACTGAAGTAGGCTGCAGTGATCAAAGCAGGGTTTCTGCATGATAGGAAGCAATAAAAAAGAGGGAGAGAAGACTAGAAATAGTAATCAAATTGGACATTTACACTGCAGATTACTGAGACACTGGAAAAATCTTCAAAGAAGGAATACAGCTTTTTCCCTAGAAAATCAGTTAAAAGCAGTTTCCTTAACTGGTCAGGATGATCAAGATGAAAAAATACCCACTGCTTTTGCACATAGCTCATGAATGAAAAGTGAAATGCATGGACTTAAAATGTAGCCCGGTGCTACCTAGATGCTCATTTGTCTATCATCCTCAAAGGCAGAGAAGGCATTCAAGTTACTTTGCACAGGTTGTGCTGCCTGGGTCCTGGGGAGGTTGGTTTTGGCAGCTGGCAGCATTGTGAGACAGCAGTACATGGAAACAGAATATGACATATTCGTCCCATGTTGTCAAATTCAAGATGGACTGCACTCTTGAACAGTTGTAGGCAACCCACTGAATGTAAGGTGGTTACATGCACAGTTTTTCACTGTTGGTCACCAACTGGTTGTTTAAGAAGTCCTCTTAGTTACCTCTGACATTGACTCTCTACTGTTATTATTTTTCACTTTTACTAATGGTTTCCATGCAGTGAGGAAGGGGAAGGCATCTTTTATTATTTCTTATTTGTATCTATTCTGGCTGTTATGTCATTAGTTAATACTGCAGTGGTTGGAAGACTACTGCAACTGCTATGTACATGTACCAAACAGGATTTACATTTAGGACAATCATATTTAAGCTTTGTGTTTTCTAAGGACCAAATTTCCTTTTTCTAGTAAGAGTTAAAAAACCCAGATCACTTCTGAATCCAATACTGAATTCAACATCTTATTAAGGAAGAAGATTATCCTGCAGGTTTATGATCTTCTTGTCTCTAACAGGTATCACTCATGCATTCATAGTCTTGCACAATACTATCTTGAGTCAAATGAAGTAAGAAGCCTCCCAGGAACTGGAATCTGAGCTTGGCAGAAAAGCAGAAATGCCTTGCCTTGCCAGTGTCACATTGATCAGGGTTCCTAACAAGCTGTGGTAAATTATGACCTTCTGCAAGGCACCGGAAAGGCCACTCAGTCTCAGATGCAATCTCTCTGTATAGTAAATTTTGCGAACAACCCCCATAATGAATGCATTGAAAGCAGCACTTTAAATAAGAGTGTTGAAGGACAGCATCTTTGCTCTAATCTCAGTTCTGATGCTTGAATAGATAACAGAAAACTCCCTGCAGACAGACTAGTGAGCTCAGTGTTCCATTGTCAACAATATCAAATTACAAAAATTGTCAAAATCTCAATTAGTTAGAAAATGTAGATACACTTCGGTTACAGGACTCTTCTCTGCTTGTTTGGAGCTATGCCTTAAAAAGCTGGTTAGCCTATCTTGTTGGTTTAATAAAAAATGCTGGCATTTGATGTTCACTTTGCAATTGCTGGAGGAACTGATGCCAACAACTAATGCTTTCCATATCAGAGCAGATATGGCAAGCAGTGTTTGTTGTTTCAATAGCCTCAGGGCAAGAGTGATCAAGGCCAATGACACAGAGGCAATTCCCTGTCTCCCTCTCAAGGGACATCCTGCATGTATGTGAAGGGAGACTACAGATGATGATTGTTTTGTTTATTTATAGATGTTAGGGTATGATTAATTTCACATAACTTTGGATACCACTAGGCACCTATCTATTTTAATCAGGTGACTTAGAAAGAGACAAGATGTTTTCACAGTGCCTCTTTCTCTCTACATCTCCACAGATTAAGAAGGGACTCCATGTGAACATTTGATGCTGTTGTCAATGCTGTATGCCATTTGAGGTTTTCCAGGTGATGACCCTCACTCGCACACCTCCTAATCCAAAGAGATATAGCTACACAGTAGGTCCTGTGTCACACCTCCTAGACCCAACCTATCTCTCAAAATGGCACCAGATGCTTACAGAATGGAAAGATGAATGCAGACCCAGGTCTCTACATTTAATCAGATGAACCCTATTCTCGTGGTCTCTCTGAACAACCGTGTTTTTAGCCATGAATTTCAAACCCACATAGCAAGGACTTGGAATATGGAGCACTTCCTAGGTCTGTGGTTTATGCAAAAAATATAACTGCTAAAGAAGTGAAGAAAGTTTTCTTCAATAAGAAGAGAGAACAAGTGAGATCCATCTCCCTGCCTTAGCAGAAAGGAGGATAACAAGGAAGCACAGCAGCTCCTTTACTCCTTTCCGTCACTATGTGCCCTTATTCAGGGGCACAAGGAGGCACAGATCACATGTGCTTGTCAACAATATGTGTTGGTGACTTTATGACGCAAGCACACTTGCAGCAGGATCTACATCAGCACATTCTCTAAGGGCTGCAAAAACACCAAAATTGGTTTGTAAAAGTCCCTCATAATTGTAATGTGTGAGGATTTCAGCATGGTTAATGGGCTTATCTTTACCACATTTACATAAGATAGTAAACCATTCATGAGATAACTCCATGTTTTCCTGTCTCTTTCATTACAGTCATCTGTTGCTGTAAAATTGCCAGAGATATCAGCACAAGCCCCGAAAGCTGGAACACTCCAAGTGTTCAAGAAACTGCCTGAACACTTGCACTGCTCAAGAGAGGACCTCAGAGCAGATCGATGCTCTTGAGAAAACCAAGTGAAAACCAAACCAAACCAAAACACTACCTTACATCATATTCCATGTTATGGAGTATTTCATGCTACATTAAAAAAAAAATCTTTGAAGTTTGCATTCATTTTAACTCTGTTAATTTTAAAATTTGGGGAAAATCTTTGTTTAGAATTCAACATGAACAGATAGAAAGATTCATAATTAATCAGACAAGGTTAGAAAAGTACATATATTAAGTAAGCATTTTTTAAACTGATAAATTTATTAATTGCAACAGAAGAGGGATTGATCTACTTTTGTAATCTTTCTCAATTTTAGCAAGCATTAAAATTAAAGCTGAGATCACACTGACTGTAACAGCAGGGTTAAAATTATTCAGTCACATTCATTATGATAATGCTAAATGAACACTTTACTATATCAATCTAAACACTGATCCTGAATTACTAGAAGATACTCACAAACTAGCCACTAAAAGTGAGGGAGAAATTTGTCTGTCATTTCTGTTTGTACACTGATTTGCCAGCCTCTGTTACTCACTACAGATGGACAGACAACTTCCTCGTCAGAGAGCTGGTAGGTGCAGTCCATTTTCACAAGTTTTTTTTAGCTGAATTTGGAAGCAGCATCAAACACAGGCTACAAAGAGCCTTAAATATGTGCATGATTTTACTTTGGATCTGAGAAGTGCAAAATCTGTGACAACACAGGAATGGCATACACTGGCAGAGCAAAAAGGATTCATCTCTAAGGCTGCCTGTAGGAATTTACTGAGGTAAATTGGCTATTGAAAGGCTTCTTGGTTTTCACCTGAGTGTATAAAAACTTGTCGAAAGGCATGAGGAAAAACCCAGAAATTAATAAAACTCAAAATTGATAGTTAATTTACTGCAGTAGTCATGAGTGTAAGATTTCCTGTAACAATAATCAACCACTAGTCAGCATTTAATATTAAAAAAACTACTGAAAATTATTAATAAAATAAAATATTAGTGAAATTTGACATTGTCAAATAACAAAACGGTATTTTAGTTTGGATAACTATTAAAACAGTCATAAAATCAAACATAAAAGGGATCTAGGTAAAGACAGCACAATTTGAATTAATTAAGCCCCCTCTTCTTTTTTCCTCTTCTCAGATTATGATGCCTCATTACTTACAGACTCCAGAAAGGAGACTGATATATTTCTTGCATTCTTTACAAAATCACTCTTTTTATGTACAACTATGTTCTTCAGCTAGATATAGAAGCCTGTCATTATCCTGTAAGAAGACACAAAGCCTTTTGGAAAAGGAAATACTATTTGAAAGAAATAAAATATAACTTCAGAATTAATAGACACATAGCTATATAGCTACGTATTATTACACATCTATCTATAGGCAGTACAATTTTGAATATTTATTAACAAAATCAAATTATATTAAAAGTTTTCATTATCCCATACTGTAATTTTTAAGTTGTGTGACTGAAGATTTTTTAACATTTTATTCAATGTTAAACAGAATACCATTTTCAGCTCCAAACTCCAAAGCTTATTTATTGTCCTAGCTACTTGTATGACTGAATGGAGCATTTGTATGTCAAATTCAGACTATAACAAGGTGATGCAATGCAAATATTTCTGCCCTAAAAGCCAAACAGCACAATTCAGATACACAGAAAGCTAAATGAGAGTTGCAGAGAAGTCTTTCTGCATCTTAGGTTACATGACATTACAGAAGCAGGCAGCCATATCATAAACTGATCATGAGCCATTTTAAATTTTATTAGGGCTTCTGGTTTTGAGAATTTTTGCATTCACCTACTGGTAAATTTTGCATACTTCTACTGGTAGGTTGTTCCAAAACCTTATCATTTTGGTAATTAGACATCTTCCCATCTCCGGCATCAATTTATTCATTGCCAGATTACACTGCCCTGTGCTCTCTTTTCTCCTATAAGCCAACTGAAACTAATGAGATTAGTCAAATAAATAAAGCAAATTGGAAGTTTTTTACAGAACTTGTTCTTAAACCCCATGACTAGGTATTTAAATATTTCCCAGGCCCTAAACATCTATTCATATTCTTTTGGACAGGCCATTGGTAATTGGACTTGTGCCAAAATACAAGAATAAAGACCTAATATTTAACGTTGTGAAGGTGATAACTGTAAATACAATCTCACAAAAATGAAAAGAAAGCAAGCAATTTTTTTATCAATTTAGTTCCAGCAGTACTATGCCTGTTAACAAAAGGTAATCACAGCAAATGCTCTGAAACACATTTCTTACTACAACATAAGATACGCTTTACAGAATTATGGCTGGAAGGGGCCACTAAATCATTTGTATAACACTGTATGCAGAAAAAGTTCCTGGCATATCCAAGATCATAAATTCACCTAATTACTGCTGCACTAAAGCCTCAGCAATTACATATGTCTAATACACATCTCCAAGGGTGACATCCAACCTTGTTCAGAAATGTCCGGAAATGGAGAATACAACACTGGCCTTACACATTTGCTCTGGGAGTTAAACTAAGAAAGTACTTTAATTTTATTTTGAAGGCTCTCACCTCAACTCACTGCTTAAAAATTAAAAGAACACTACTTTCATAGTTCAACTTCTATTTCAAGGTCATTCTCCAGTTTGAACCCTCCTGCAGTAAAATACTTGACTATAGGAAATTTCCTGACTGGGTGTTTCAACTTCATAAACTCACTACTCCACTGTTTACATATCTAAGGTCACTTACACACTTTTCACCATAGGTTTGCACTGGACATCCATGCAAATAAAAGACTTGCAATCTAATGCAAAATTCAGTTTCACTCTCAAGTCACTGGTAATCATCCAAGATCTTTATGTTCTGACATTTATTCATTCTTCCAGGATTTGGTTGCACTGAAGTGAATTTTGCTTGAAACCAATTCAGTTAACAGGTCACTGTATTGGATAGTTTTACGTAACCATTATCTATCATTTCACCAGTCATCATTCCATCTGCTCCCCAAAACTGATTAATCATTTGTAAAAAGTGCAATCATCACCTATTTTTTGGACCAGATTCTACTATTAGATTCTTACTCAGTCTTAGATTGTCCTTAAGAATGTTGGTTGCTGTTCACAGTAAAATGTTATATTGTGCAAATAAGTCTAGCAAAGTCAGGACTTTAACATGGAGAAATGGCTTGCTTTTATTTTTTCTGAATCATTCCATTTCTAGCAAACTCACCTGTACCTCTCAAATCAACAGAGACCAACAGAATTCAGGAAAAAAATTACGTCTAACTGTTCACTTTGATTCAGTAAAACCCAGTATAATAAAGTGGTGCAAAACTATGCTATAAACACTGCGAAAACCACTAAATGTGTGGGTATTGCTGTGCATGAGTTTTGGTGGGTTTTTTGGAAGCTATAATTCTATCAATTTCTACCACTTACTTCAAAATAGATGTACATTGTCTTCATAACTGACAATAAATATTTAAACCAAGGAAATTTATTTCCCCCCTTCAAAGATACTTTTATCTTTCTAATCCAGACAAAAGAAAACAAACAAACAAAACAAAAAAAAGAAAAAAAAACCACATTCTATTGAGGGACAAAAACACAAACACACACACACACACACACACACACACAATCCTATCTTTTGAAAAGTAGCATGCTGCCAGTTTTATAGTTAAAATATATCACCCTTCAATGAAAAATGCATGCTAATGTGTACACAGTTCTTCAGATAGCTCAGGAAGGTTTTACTGACTGGAATACTGTAACTGAGTCAACTCTAACAGTTTGATTAGGAAGGATATTATGTTTCTGAGTGACTTCGTATATAAGCTGCTTCTCACACTGTAAAGGAAATCAGAGGAGAGAAATACTACAAGCTAGGACCTGAACAAACAACCACTCACACCCAGAAATTTGTGATGGTGGAAATCTTTTTAGTATACTTCAGACAATATTCTAATATATTACAACAGTGAGATCATTTGCAATTCTTTAACCAAATATAATTGCGTGTTTTCCCAGGAAACATTTATACTCATTATTTGAGTTTTTTTCATTTAGATTAAAGTTTTCAAATTTTATAACTTACAGTCACAGTGGGCTGTAGATTACAGTTTTGTTTTATTCAACAATTTTTCCTATGGTCTAGCTATCATTGATGATTCAATCAAATCACAAAAAAGGGAAATATTAGGGCATAACAGATTTCCACATTCTAATTTTACTTGTTCATCTGCTTAAATAAAAAAGAAAAATTATCTGTAGCATTTACCTGTAGAAGGCTGGAGGAGCAGCTTCCCTCATCCCAAAGCTGCCCTGATCATTGTCAAGGTAATAGGGTACCTGTTGGCTGTGATGATGGATGAAGGGTGAGAGCTGGGGTGCCGTTTGCAAGAACACCACAGGGCTCGGTGGGACACTGTTCAGTGAGTGAAATCCCGCCAGACTGCTGGACCCAAAAGATTCAGAAGTAGGGGCATAACTGAGTGTAGTAGAGCTGTACACTGGAGCCGCAGTACCAAAATCATAGGTAGCTCCTTCTGGGTAGTTAAAAACTCCTGTCTTGTTGGTCTCCACGTACATGTCGCTGAGTGATCTTTCCAGAGGAATCTTCAGCTGAGGTCTGCTCAGTGTCTCCAGTTCAGTTCCTTGAATCTGGTGCAGCAGGGTAACTCCAGAGGTTTTGGTGTGAAGGGTCATGGCCAGTGCTAATGGCAGTGAGCAAGGAACATATCTGCTTTTACTGTCAACAGTGAGATCGGCAGCTGGCAGTCCACCTAAAAAAAATACCAGAACCTATTCTGAGGCTCAGCAGAAATCATAATAAAACAGCACTACACAGGTATTTCTCTAATCTCAGCAAGGAGGAGGATACAAACAAATGCAGAGTAAGCACCGAAAACACACATTCTCTCTCTCTCTTCCTCCCTGCCTCTCCCTCTAACTTTTAGGAACTCCTCATCTGCGCTAATATGCATTACTAGGTGTTGGCTGTGAGCCAGGAACTCTTGCCTTGTGCCGACATTGGTTTAAACATCACTTCAGAAACAATTAGTTTTGGAGTTATGCCAAATAATTGTCCCTCTAAATGTTACTTCATTCTTACTAATTTTTTAATTTTTCACTTCAGGGTACAGCACTTTGCAGCAACTAACGGGAGAGAACACTTAAATCCAACCAGGAATAGTCCAGTGTCAGGCAGATTAGTGCCTTTTTTCCTCAGCAGGCTCCAATCTATCTGTACTTATCTCTCCTCCTGTTTGATTCATTTTCATGTTTGTTAGAAATATGTAATGTGTGCGTTGCAACGACCCTGGGTAGGACTATGCTGTAAGCAAGATAGGGCAAAGCAGAATGTGTGTGTGCAAGTGCGCCCATCTGTGTGTCTGTGTGTGTGCAACAAGCTTCAGTCAATAAAGCTAGCTAACAAAACTGAAGGGTGTCTGATATCTATGCAGAAGAAAAGGTTTATAATATACTTTCATCAGCAATAGCAACTTGCAGTTTAACCAGAGTATAATAGTAACATTAAAAAGTGAGAAAAAACATTAGACCAGCCTAGAAAATTAATTCTGCTTCTTTTTAGGCTGTAAAATGATGAAATAAACATCATTCAAATTTTGGCACAGTTAAGAAATAATTATTTGATGGCATGACACATTAATTGAATACAGGAAATTCTTTTTCCTAGTCCTGTGAACAAAACCTCAGCAAACTTGAATTTTTAAATCAGACTAGATAACCAAGTAATGTACATAATCAAATGGGATCAGCTTTAAAATAAACTGAAATGCCTCTTAAAGTTATATTTAGAAAGATAAAAAAAAAAAAAAGGAAAAGCAAGAACATAATGAAAAGGTGCGGCATGCATGCTTCATCTTGCAATTTCATTCCATATAATTTTAGCTTCGCACAAACCCATTCTCCCAAACCAGCTAAACGAAAACCTACAGAAACTGTTTCAGGCTCTCTAGCTTTATTGTTGCGGTCTGTGGTTCAGTCAATTAAATACGTTAATGCCAACCCTGAATGCATTAATATATGGCCTCCAGTTAGTATGTTTTGAATACTAGCAAAGTCTATGCTATACTTAACTCCACAGTTATTTGGCTTAACCTTCAAAAAACCAAAAAAAATGAAAAACTGAATATGCAGGTCACTAAAAGCTTCAAACAAAGTTTACTAAAACCAGTTTTATTTTAGTAATAATACTATGTTTTCAGAACTTCTACTAAAATAGACAAAGTTATTTATATTTGCACAATTGTTCTGAAGCAATATACATTTTTACCTTTGCAGGCACACAGCTAAGACAGCAACATACACATAACTATGTACTTGATATATTTCCTCATCCCACCAGCCACCCTCCCTTACCCTGTTCAAATTTCAGATTGTAGACTTTGATCAAAGAGATAAGCTTGTTTAAATAACACTGGACTAAACATGTTCCCAGTTAAAAAAATAATAATCAGACAATCATACCCAGCAGTTCAGAAAGTCTTCGAAGGGTTATTCTGAAAGTATGCCAGACAGTGTGAGAGAAAAAAAAAAAAAAAAAGAGTGCATGTTCTCTTAGAGTGGGCGACCGTGCATCTGCAGAGACTCACAAAACAGCAAGTAAGCAAAGCTCTAAGCAGTGAGGCTGCAGGGCTACACAGGCTGAAATGAATGGCAGTTTACAAGTTTAAGTCAGCCACTCTTACACATTTCATTTTGAGCTTCGTAACACATAGTCAAAGCACTATCTCTTATTAAGCTGCATAATCTGAGAATTAATGTCATCCTGCCTGCCATAAGTTTACACTTCTATAGTGTGCTACAAAATGGACTTTACATTTTTATCTAAAGCAATATCCAACATGTACAATATGTTAGACTTACTTTGTTGATATGCAATAAAATGCTCCAGCATAACAGCTATGCAGAAGATAGAAATGTGCAGACAGAGATTTGAGTTCTGAGTGTGTCCTGTGTGAGCTCAGTGTTCCTTGCATGCCATTTTTAAAAATCTCATTAAGTATTTTTGGGGCATGGTGTGTTTTTAGGGAGACAAATATTTAAAATTTCCATCACATGCAAACAGCATTAAATGCACTGCAGGGTTAACTTGAACCACCATCACTTCTGCTCTGTATCATTTAAAGTAAGGTCTCTATGAGCAGCTTTTCACAAGCCACAGTCCTCTCACTAAAAGGGCTCTGCAATAGATAGCTGAAGTACCTGTGAAGCACACAGCCAGGTACACTTTTCAAAACAAAAATGTGTCACCAGCAAGATCTTGGGGACTGGCTGAGAACATCTGTGGTAGCATCCTGTAATGTCTGGCTTACTTTTCCTGTGGAAGAAAAGCGAGAGAGCAAGAAAGGGCAGGGGTGAGGTGGAGGGTTAGTCAAGCCAAATTCCATGAAGAAGTTGAATTTTTTACTTTTGCATACTGAAAAAAAATCAAGTTTTTATTCTGCTTACTATATATGGGATTTTTAGACATAAAAAGCTAGGAAATGCAAAAACTTGTCAGAGGGTTTTTTTTTCTTGTCTTACATGTTAGAGACTGTGGTGCTTGCTCCAAAATAACAAGCACTACTACTTCATCCTGCTTTAGAGATAGCATTAGATGTATCTACCTGTAGACTCGCTGCCCAGAAAAATGAGATCTAAGTTTCTAAAACCTGGTATTAGTACTTAAAGGTCAGGACTTACTTTGCCACCCAGTTTGATCACTCTGATCTATTACATGTTAGATTTTACATGTTCTAGAATATGGCAATATTACAATATGGAAATGTGTTCAGAAAGTAACAATAATATCTGGTGGGTTTTAGTACAAAGTTTATGCAAAGATTTGGTTTTGCTAAACCCCACTTCATGTATGCCTTTAAAATTGTGCAGACCTTCACTGTGCTTACCTCACTCACTGTGGTGTTTTGCTTTGTTTTGTTTTTTTAAACTCCATGTAGTAACAAGAGAGAGTAAATAAAAATGTGAATTGGCTGCAGCATCTTCATTTCCAATGCTAAAGAGACATGTTCAGAAAATACTTGGTCAATGGAAAATCTACCTTCTCAGGTCTGGTAATTTCTTCACTAATGTGCATTCAACTGCAGCCAAGCTGCCCTATGTATTTCTCTCACCTTAATGAAAGTCTAATATTGATTTGGAGTTACTGAGCACATACTACAGGAGAATGTCATCTATCATAGACACATAAAAATAGAGAGCAACTGGTTCTACAAAGTCTGAAGGTTTGCTAAATTTGTATCAGGGATAGATTGGGGAGTTTGCTATATTTCTAAAGTTTGGGAGCATACAAATAAAATTTGGCTTTGATCCATCCATATTTATGTATGCACAAGAAGGAAAGAGAGCAGCATTTAATGAATACTGAAGAACTAAGAGAGAGCAGTCCACTGCGACTGAGAAGCACTACAGACATGTTAGCAAGGAAGGTCAAAGCAGAAATTGCATCTTCATACACAGAGATTTTTATCGAGATTTGTTCAGATGAAACAGTGGGGATTCAGGCACTACTCTTCTCATGAAAATGAGAAACTAATAGATTAGATAAAAGCTGATTAAATCCTTTGTCTCCCTTTTTAAAATGTCAGCTCTTCTGTTTTCCTTTTCTACATAGGTCAGAGTTACAGTCTGGTGCCCAACTCAGATTTTCCAGAGTATGGAACTTACTCTAAATTAGACTAATAAAATGCCAAATGTAGTAAAATTAAAACTAAATCACATTTCTATTGCTCTGTGTTTAAATTAGCATGGACAGCTGAAAAATATTATATCTAGATATATTTCTAAAGGCAAGTTTTGCTTCTTTTGATTCATCAGTGAACGATTTGCTTCTCGTTGACAGACAACGAGACTGATCAGATTAAGTTAGCAGACTTAGTCTGCTAGACTGCATAGTGCAGCTTGGCCTAACTAGACCATCAGTCCAGCACTTTAAAACTAGAACATAGCTTCAAAAAACCTAAAAGTAGCCTCCTTCCACTGATGGCAAATATTGTGGCACCAGCAAAGTGGTCTCAGAAAGAGAAATAATAAATGGATAGATAATGAAAAATACAGAAAATATTAACTTATCTAAATAACTGGAAGGAAGTTAAGGAATTTCCAGTGTCATGAGCAGCAGCAGTTTTCTACTGAACACAAATCCTGAAAGCCAGTCAAGGCTGTAACAAAATTAGTTCAGTTTATAGGAATAAAAAAAATATTTTTTTAAAGTAAATAAATAAATAAAGGAAGAAGAAACAGTCTAAACATATTTTGCATTTTGGACAAGATAAAACAGCAGTTTGAGGGAAAAGAAGATGAAACTAGAAATACTATACAAAGACAGTTAAAATTATAGGAAACTTTAAAGAAAGCAAAACTCCATCCTATAACAGGCATTTTTCAGCACCGGCTTTAGTAAGTATTCCAACAAAAAATGGTAAACTCAGAAGACAGACTATAAATTTTCCATAAACCTGCTGACAGTGAGAGACCATAAACTTTGGCGCTTTGGTTCCACAGCTATAAAGATAGAAGCTTTTTTTAGCTGCTGCAATTAAAGAAGACTCTATTGCGCATAGCAGGAGGAACATTATGTTTTTCCAAGATTCCACAGTAACATCACAGAGAAATTGTGTTGTCTTCACTCCAGTGAGGAAACTCCTCAAGACAGACAGCTGGAGAACAGCACCATCTACCCCACAGCTTTATAAATCTATGGGAAATAAGTAATAAATAAATAAATAAATAAACAAACAAACAAGCAAATAAATAAATAGAAGCCCTTGGTACCGCTAGACAATCAAGAGGCATGCTTAAAAATTCCTCAGGCTCTAAGAAGAGATAAGTGCTTCATGCTGTCACTGGGAGTTTTAACATTTAAAGTTTTATAAGTTGATATGAAGATGTATCTTTTCCCCATTTCCAAAAATCCTACCAAACTACGCACGGCACCAAAAGGCTAGACCTAAGATTTCTAATCCTAAAATTTTGGTTTGGTTGGTTTTACTGGTATAAGGGGAGCTTCTGCTTTTTCATGTCAAATGTAAGTAAGGACTTTAAAAACATTTGGTCAAAATAGTTCTTATTCCAAACAGGGAACTGTGGAATACAATTATTCCATGCATATTTTTGTTAATTTACAACATTTAAATATAGCTTCAAGTTTACCTATACTTTGTGTGAAAGACCTATTATATATTTTGAAATTATCTGTGTAAATGAAAGAAAAATCTAGCTGGGATTTTGGCACAGCTTTTTGGTAAAGTATTTGATGCTTTAAATTTTAAGACTTTGTTTACAGCTGTTTGTGATACTATAAGATTTTAGCCATTTAGGTGGAAATTTCGTGTGTCAGTGATAAAATCAGAGGCAATAATTTGAAAGTATGTGAGCAAACTGGAAGGAATTTTTTTTGCTTTTCCATCCCTAGAGATTTCTAAAAACTGTTGAAACAAGAAACCATTTTGCTGCAGCAAATGAGGAGTCTGGAGGCAGGAACTTTGAATCTGGCAGGGAGCTGAAACTGTGTGTCACAGAACTGCCTTTTGCTATTCCTCTGAAACTCCATCCACACTTGGCCAATTTCTCAGCCGTTGAAAACGTTGCAAGTTTTTTACAGTTAAGATTTCTGAAAGCTCCTTCCTGGCTGAGCCTGCTCTCTCCTCTTTCAGGTCTTAGTCCTGACTCGACTGGGCACAAAACTTCGAAAGAAAGTGAATGACATGCTAGATGACAGACTAGTATAGATACAGAAAGTTTTCCTTTTTCATTACTCTTCTGGGGCAGAGTAAGGGTCTGGGCTTAAATGCAAATTATTGTGTCAGTTGTGAGACTCAGTTTCAGTCTCTGGATGCACAGGCTGAATTTCCTAAAACCAAAATGGGACACCATCTCCCTTTTCAATTTGGCATTGGAAAACAGAATGTAGAAATGCAACCCTTTCTAAAGGAGTAGACGAGATGCTGTAATATAACTAGCCTGTGCATTTTTTCAGTTTTTTGCACCTAAGATGGGAGATGATAAGACTAAATAATTCTGCCCAACTCATACAGAATTAATACATACATAAAATGGGCCAAAATACCTGAGTACTCTGGACAAACTCAAAAGATATAAAGATATTAGCAAATACTGATGTTTCAAAGTTAGGAGATGTTTTCATGGATGCAGAAGAACAGCAGGAAAAAGATATTTCTCTGATTTCCTACACAAAATGTTAACCCCTGGTGAACAAAGATGTGCATTTATAGAAAAACAGCAATATCATGATTTAAGGGTAAGCAACATTACTTGCTTAAATACAAACACAACATCCTAAGAAAACAGTTCTCACAGATCTAGCTTCATATAAAAACAAGAATGAGCTCCAAAATACAAAATGGTGGCTTAGTATCCCATCTTAATAGTAATTTTTTCTATTTATATCAGATAAAAATTGAATGTGGATAAGCATCACATCTGGTAAGCTCCAGCCAACTGAGACCTCCCTAGTTACTCAGGACTCCTGATAAATGATGGAAAGTGGATTGGTGAGCACTTCTGCCAGTTCCCTCAGCACCCTAGAGTGGATCCTGTCAAGCCCCATAGACTTAAGTGTGTCTACATAGTGCAGCAGGTTGCTGACCAATTCCTCGTGGATTATAGGAGCTTCATTGTGCTCCCCATCCCTGTCTTGCAGCTCATGGAGGCTGACTACCCTGAGAACAACTGATTAATAGTGAAGACAACTTACTATTAAAGACTGAGGCAAAAAAGGCATTTAGTAACCCAACCTTTTCTTCATCCTTTTTCAGTCTGTTTCCTCCCTGCATCCAATAAAAGGAGATCAGTCCTTTTGTTGCTAATCTATTTATAGATATATCTTTTCTTGTCATTTATGGCAGCAGACAGATTAAACTCCACTTGTGCTTTGGCTCTTCTTGTTTTCTCCCTGCATAACCTCATGACGTCCTTGTAGTCGTCCTCAGGTCCAAAGACTCCAAGCTGGTCAAAATATATAAGGACAGTCTCAAGCAGCAGGGCCTTCTCAATTTGTAAGAACGAAGGCTCAGTGAGACCTTATTCCTATCTACAACCCTCTGAACAGAGACTACAGAAAATACAGAGACAAACACTTCCAGGTGCACAGTCACAGTTCAAGGGGCAATAGGACACAAGCTGGCAAATTCTGATCAGACACTAAGTATAATTTTTTTACTTTAAGAGTGGTTAAATACTGGAAGAGGGTGTCCAGAGATGCTGGAACTCCCTGTCCTTGGAGGATGAGACTGAGCTCTGAGTTCAAGACTCAGCTGAATGAGTTTCTGAGCAGCCTGACTTAAACCTTTTTGAGCAGGCCTTTGGACTAGCTGATATCTTGACATTTCTTCCAATTTATTCTACGATTCTATGCATCTAATATACAGATGTACAACAAAATACTCAGAAGAGATTAATTACTTTGATCATGATAGTCCCCTTTTCCACAGCTGCCTGACTTCAAGATCTCATACATTTCATGGTTTAAACTTTTCTGCAGTTCTCTCATCAAGATATCTGTCTTTTTTAATTGGTCTGCTATTACCCCTAAATTAGTCAGGAATTAAGGAAGCTCCACATTCCCCTCAATTTATCTACTTACTGGCCTGAACAATGTATTGGTCTCAGTTCCCTATAATAATTTGAGTTAGGAAGAAAAAAATTCTATTGGCCTCACTGCACCTCCTCAGCATTTCTGTAAACTACTCCAATCCTTATCCAAAATATCTTTGCTACTCATTGCTTCAGTAATGAGCCCACCTGTTTTCAGCAGTCAATGACACACCCATGTTTGAACACTCCCTAAAACTGCAGCAATAAATAATCAGCCATCTTTTGTGGCTTCCACAGAACAAAATCAGCTGCCTTTTTTGATGAAAGTGCCTGTCTCCATCAAAAGACTCATTCTGAAGTGTCATTCCATGGGCCTAGTTCCCTGTGTCAATGTTTTTCCATATATACATAGGATGCAGGGACATATACAATGAAGCGGCAAGAGTGTTTAGAAAGTAGAGCCTAACCACAAAACAGAAGAAAGTGTAAAATCAATCTTATAAGTTTCTTCAATCTTTACTCTTCAGCAATGGTATACAAATATACTGCATCTGGTTTTCACACTTACACATTCACATTTCCTTCCTAGAAGCTGTTTGTGATGAGGCTAACCCTGTCACCTCAAGCAGTTATACCTATTGTGACCCTAGATAACTCTTCACCCAACTGGCTTGGAAAAGTCCTGGTACTTTCAGCATCTCATTTTTATCTACCAGATACTGGTAGCAGAAGTCCCTTTGAGTAGTTCATTGCTGCCACTGATCATCCATCTGGCACATACGCGAGAAAAGCACAGTCAGACAGCAAGTGTTCATTAAAAATTATCCTGTCTAGCAGGGAAGGAGCTGCCTGCAATTGTCCTGTAGGGACCCCAAGCAAAACAGCAAATTCAATACTCCAGTGAGAAGAAGTGTGTTAGAAGTTGTAGGGAAAATGCTAATTCAACAGGCCTTTGTAACTCAGATCTGTGTTGTCTGTTCTGGTGTACTTTTTAAAATTCTCTATCACCAATTGTTAAATACCATGAGTTATCACGAGGTCAGAACCACCTTGTGGCGGGTGTTTGTGTGTCTGTGTGTGTGTGGAGGGGACAGGGATGGGTAGAACCTCATGGAGGTGGGGTGGCATCATATCTGTCATGGCAGGCCTTGGAGCCCACACAGAGAAGTCCTGGAGCGGCTGCCACTCACAAACATCCTGGGAAAACCGTAGCACCTCACACCTCCTGGAGTACCTGACCCAGCTCAGATAGGCAGGGACAGTGAGACTATGGCCCCTCAGCCTGGCCTGGGACCCCAGAGTGGCCAGTATGTCAGAGGCCCAACCTGGGGGGTTTGGACACAGAGACCAAAACAGCTAAACCAGATATAGGGGTTCCACATGACATGGTCCTGCCACGTGTAAGTGTGAGAGTGGATCTGTCAGAGTTTTGGTGGTAGCTATCTCTCCCTCTTTCTCCCTCTCTCCTTGCTCCCTCTGCTTTTTTTTTTCTTTGCTCCTTTCTTCATGCTTTAGGTGACTTGGAGCTGGAGCGATTGGATTTGACTGAAGTGTTGTAGATTGACTGAATATTGACTTGCATGTTGTTGGTGAATATGTGCTGAGCTGGCCTTGTGGTGGAACATTTTGTCTAGCTTGTGTAGTGCCCTTTTTTAAACTTTTACCAAGTTTCTTTAATTTTTCCCTTAAATTAATGAAGAAACCCTTTGAGAACAAGTCCATGGCTTGTTCTCTTGATGTTATCTCAAGGTATTGAACAACTCTTTTTATATATATATACTAAAGTAAAACTCCTAGCTGAGGTCGTGAGACCACAGGTCAGGAATTGAAGTGCAACACCAATTAACAAAATATTTCTATTTCCAACAAAAAATCAGCTCTTCTACAAAAGAAGTCTCAGTAAGAGGTTTCCTCAAAAGATATGATTCCATTTAAGTAGCAGAAATATGCTACCTATATTCAAACATGCATTTTGGAGCTAATAAGTTGGGGTTTTTCCATAACACTCATAGTGCATGACCAGAAAGATCTTGAAATGAATACTTATATGGCATTTTCTGATATATTTACACTTTTTATTTGAATAAGTGATAGGGATTGTATTAAATATATAGTCCTAAATAAGGCTGTGCTGTATATTTTCTATGATAATTTGAATCAGTCGTTCTCTTCAGGGGAGCTGATCATATTGAGGTAAGTTATGAGTTTAAGTGCTTTCCTGGATCAGGGCCTAAATCTCTGATGCTCACACACACATCATCTCCAACCATCAGAGAAGTCCAAAATTAACAGTCACAGAGGTTATATCTTATTCTTTGGGAATAACTTGAAAGCTTAAAAAAATTCTGGTTCTGTGATATAACATACTCTGCTTAATCCAAAGAATTTTCAAAAGTGACTTAACAAGTCTACAAACATGGTCAGTAGAATCTGAAACAAACACCAATGCAAAACATTCAGTTCTATAGGCATTGTTATTTGTACTCAGGATCACATAAGATCACCATCAGAAATTGGGTTCTCGTTGCGCTTAGTACAATGTATACTTAGAACAAAGAATGTTTACTTAATAGGCCAGATTTAAATATCGAGGCTTATACCAGTGACTGAAAAGAGCACCCTTAAAAAACAGGTGGCATCTCCGTTTCTTCACAAAATTAAAATAGACCTGATAATGTTTCTCCTGCTTTCATTTCAAGGTTGCATTGTTTAATAAAACAGAACTCTGCTTTCTAAACTCTAAATATAAAATCTTTTGATCAAGCTATCAAACAATTCAACATTTGCAAATAAAGAAACCCATACAGAAGCAATGAATTAGCACGAACAGTAATTGGTAAAAAAACCCAGGGAGTTACAAAGTAAGCAACCTCACAGGACACTCATGAACTAACCATAGTGTAACTGAAGCACCAAAATACGCTACAGCTGCTGAAGTCTTCAGTTCTTGCTAGAACAGTCATAAGCAACAACTAAATCATACAACTTCAGTGTTGTCTAACCAGTGTCAAACAGAAAATAGTGACACAATCATCAGCAGGACACTACCTCAACACAGAAAGAAGGGAAACCAGCCTAGGAAAAAACTAGACTTTTTGTTAGAGAAAGCTTTCAAAGTCACTTTTTTGCATCTGTAGAAAGACAAAAATGCATTGTCATCTGTCAAGCGGAACAAATAGGACCTTAGTGATTCAGTAACAGTTGCACTCTCTTGGCAGATATTAGCTTGTTTAAGGCAGGAAAGATCAAAGGAAGTAACTGGATGCCAATAGAAGGAAAAAAAAAGGTCAAAGTTATTTATTATTACAGCATTCCCCTATCTTTATTTGTTCTTCCACCATTTTCATTGTTTTGTGCAACAAGGTGGAGGTTTTCCTGAAACACAGCAGTCAATAACATAATGCAATGGTTCTTTTGCAATACAGGCTCTTCTGTAAGTTCACAAGTCATCAGAGCATTAGGTTTCTCATCCATAAGGGTGTGTGAAATATATAGTTCTATATATTCATTTAGCACAATAGTCTGCAAGCCACAGAAGTTATTATTAAGGAGTTAGAAAACTAGAAAGAATGAACAGTAATCATTGGCATTAGAAATGTCAAATATAAGAATATTTATATTTGATGTTATTTCAAACTACAGGAAAACCAGAATTAATATTAATTAGTTACCATTTTTCCAAGGATGTGAGGTTTCAGATGCAAAACCCTTAAAAACTGAAAACACTGCCATCCACAGACTTTTGCACCTGTGGCAAAATAATTTAAATTTTAAGTGATTATTTTCCCTGAAGAAATATCAATAAATTTAATTTCTTATTGTGTAACTAAGATATAGGATTATTCCTAATAATTCCTGTGAGATCTTGCCATGGTCAAAACCTCAGCAATGCATCAGTTGTGCAACACAACAGAGAGAAAGGTCAGATCTGTACTACGCAAAGACAGCTGATAAACAGAGTCCCAAGCCACATTTACATGACTCCACTCTGAAATGTTGAGAAAGACTACTACTAGCACAGTGCCATGCTCTGGATGATGAACCCGTTTCACACCCGTTTCTAATACAGTTACTTTGCTTTCTATAGCAAGTTATTAACTTTGTACTGTGTCATATATGAACTAATTCAGGCAGTCATGTTGCTTGATTCTTTCTACCACATTTCTTCAAAAAGAGTAAGTATGCTTAGAAAGGCCTCTTAACAAGAAATAGAAATGCTCAGTAGCGAAGACCCTATTGATTCTTCTCCCTTGAGTACAGATAGTCCTGGCATCATTAGCACTATAAGGACTGGTGACACATTACAGCCCAGAATCAATATGGTGACTTTGTGAATGGCACCAGGAGGGCTGGAGCCCCTGAAAGGAGGTTCTTATGCAGAGGCCAGTGTCAGCCACCCTCATCAGAGGTGGCTAAGCAATGAAGAGGTGACAATGAAGATGCTCAAAGCATCTTCCTCAAAAATACTTCCTTTAGTAAGCTACAAGTAAACAAAGCTCAAGGCTGTTCCTATTCTCATGAAAACAGGACATACATGTAGATTCTCTGCAATTTTACTATTAACTGTTGTAATATTCCACAAGATAAGTTTGGCATGTGCCAAACAGTACTACCCCAAACTATTCCTGAGCTTAGGATGTTAAAAATTACAGAACCATTACTTCTAGTTATTTTGCATTCATTCACCATTTCGTGGAAAATATTAGTACAGATCCAAGCTATTCCAGGACAATTGGTCCAGCTGCCTATGAATAATCTTGGGTGTATTGGATTTATGTTTATAGCTAAAGCTCCTGGCTTTTAATTTTGATCCAAAAGACTGGCTTGCAACCTCTTGTTAGGTGACAAAGTTCAAGAGCAATGCAGGCTGCTTAAAGCCTGGGCACGCCTCACGACTAGCAGCTTCAGCACGACTTGAGTATACCCAGTGAGTTATTGCACATTTCTGACCTGAAATAGTCAAGGGAGCATTTGGAAGGCACAGAGGAAACACATGTCTGCTTTAGTGTTCAGGGAATTCACCTTCCTGAAAGCCAGCCTGTAAAGTCAATCTTTCGTGCTTGTCAGGGTTTTAGAAAGAATAGTTTTGCCATACAGCTCAAGCGATTTAACAGTGAACTGTCAACAAAACTGGTCTGATCCTTCCTGCTGTCTGCATTCCTGCCTCTTCTCATGCTTCCAACTGGAGACTGACATTAGCAAAAAGGTTTTGCTGTTTTAGAAAGGTATCACGTTGGTGCAGCTCTTGAGCCAGACTAGGAGAAACTGCAGGGGCACATGTCCAGAATGAAGAGGGAGATCACCTTGTTCAGCAGCAGCAACAATATACAAAAATGGCTGCTTATCAGTCCACAATATGTGCTGAACACTGATGACTTTTAACAATATCTCCAACTTCACTGTGTGGAATCCATGCTTCAAAAATTTCCAGCATATAATTTTCCAGTGGGAATTCTTGTTTAATTACTTCACACACAGCTTAATTTTCCCAGGCAGTTCAACCCACTCTTCCCTATATAGTATTCTTAACTTGCTGTTCACTTGTCTTGCTCAAATAACACAAAACACACTTTTATGCAAAAAAATAAAAGCACTGCTAAAAATCTTCATCTGCTCTGTGACAAAACAAATGTATGCTGAGTGTAGGCAGCATTTTATCTCAGGTATTCAAAATGCATAAAACCACCCTTGATAAAAGTGAATGGAGTTTATCTAAATTTAAAAAGTAACTGACAAATTTGCATGATGACGGTAACATTGTTTTCACTTAAATCAATGAATAAATAATCCCTATAAAATTAATTGCATTATCCTCAAAAAAATTTTCAACAATGTGAATTTCATGTGAAAATAATATGGCACTTCTTATTAAAATAGGGGGGAAAATCCACTGCTAGGGATTACTGCTTTGAAATCTTGACTCAGGAGACACAGGAGCAAATGCTGTTACACAGTTGCCCTGGCAGATTAGCAGTTGATTTTTGACAAGAATCTCTACTGATTCCTTACATTTATGAATTCAAGATAAAAAAAACACCCCATGAAAGATACTGTAGCAACAATGTATGAACTCCAGCAAGGCTGAATGATTTTTATTTTCTCAAGTGCACAGTTTGTACTTTGAAGGCTTATGCTGTCATTTATTTTAATCTTCCAGACACTGTCAATAGGGATATGCTCTAACAATTCTATGAATGACACCTTTCACTCTCATGGATGGAAGTCCAGAACAGAAAGTGTAATAACCTAACAATTTAAAACACATTCTAGATTTTATGGAGCAGTAACAAAATGTATTCACTTGCACTTTATGCTCTCTTCCTTTAATAGATACAGCAAATTCACAATCATATTTGGCAAAAACAAAACAGGCTATCAAAAGCCATCAAGTCTCAAAGAAAGATTTAAAGGCAAGAACTACCTCATCCTACAGTATTTTATTTACTTCTACTTAAATAAGTTAAAAGACATCAACCTGGACTTCATTGCTTACAAAAATTTACAGTTACAAAGACTGTAATAAATAAAAAAGGTACGAAGTTTGGACGGCATGCTATAAAAATACTGATTTTAGGAAAAGCCTTCAAACACAGTAATTTTTTCAGCCATTCTAAAACACCCCATACGCTGATCTTTCAATAGCATTCACAAGTCAATACATCTGGCCTATACAGAACATGAGACACAAGCAATTGAACCATTTACTTCATATTTTAGATAAGTTACTTAATAGCTGCATGTCACCAGCTTCCTTTCTCCCAAACCAAGGCAGCTCCCTTAACTCACACATCCTTGCTGGTTGAAACTACAGCACAACCAAATTAAAGTGTGAAGTATTTTCTCAAGGAAAGTTTCAAAGGCTCACATTGCTTAAAAACATAACCTGCAAAGAAGAAATCAAAAGAGAACACTGTGAATAATCCCACTATGAAAATTTAGGTAGTATAATCTCATCTCAAAGAAATGGAAGCACATGTAGCATCATAGAAACCATCCTCCAAAAGAACAGACTACTGTCATTGAGACAGAAATGGAGTAACAATTTTGATAAAAATTGAGGCCTGATCATCTTTCAGAAGCTGAAGGCTTAAAAACACTGCCAAGGTCAGCATCTCTCCAAATTAATAGAAAGATGCATATCTTCAGCTAAGTGGCTAGTAATGCATGTCATTGCATCATCTCATTTGCTTTACAGAATCTTTGAATTCCACATGAATTCCTTTTCTAATTCTAGCTACATACTCATATCTTGCTCCATTTACAGCCTGTCTCTAGGTAATTACACATTACGGTAACAGAAAAATTAATCAATTTATTAACCTGCATTTTAAAGAAAACCAGAAGTCAGAATCTTTAGATGTAAACAGAGTTACAAAACAACATAACATTTTTGAGTATGTAACACATCTAGAGCACTTTGAACACATGAAAATATTGTTCAATAGTCTTATATCTTCTATGTTTAAATATGTGCAAATAAAATTTTTATTTTCTTCAGTTCTGCATCAGCTCAAATTGACAGAGATAGACTTCTGAATCTTTTGGCTTTGCTACATCAGTGTCTTATACTGACGAGAAGTCTGAAGAAATAAGTGAGAGGGAAACTGCATAGGTAACTCAGTCAACACGTCTTAGAGTAATAGTTAAGTCAATCTGTAAAAGATTTTTTCACAGAATCACAGAATATTCTGAGTTGGAATAGGTTTTCTTTCATTTGTTTTCAAAGATCCTTGCAAAAACTTCCAAATTTATGCTTGATATAATACCAGGTCAATTTAGCAGTCCTTGCTTTTGGGATACAGACGTTCCTTCAGGCCCACAAAACTAATACCATACAATTCATATAGTTAATGATCTGTTATACATAATACTTAACAACAGGTCTTTTGAATGCAATTCAGTAGCCTAAACACAACAATTTCACAACATTTAGGTCACTCTGGGACACCCAAGACACAACACTAGGCAGGCATACATTACTACAGAGGAGACCTATGATCCTTGGAGCAGCCACGTGTAGGAAATTGGCAGTTACATCTCATGGGCCAGTGAGCTTACACTGAGGTATGGTATGGCCAAACTTTGTGAACCAAGGTTTGGGCAGGGCTCTCCCCACATGGGTGTGCCCTTCCAGCCTGCACAGTGGATGTTTTAGGTGAGGCACAGCGTGTACAGAACTGGCCCCATCATTTAAGTCCTGAGGTCCATCTGCCACAGCCGAGTGAGCTTGGACAGTGACAGTGAAGTCCTCGGGACTGTCTACAGCACCCGGTACTAACCGGGGCTGACCCTGCTGAGCGTCTGAGATCTGACGGGATGGGATGGCAGGGAGGCATTGAACTGCCAGGGGACGGTCCCACTGAAACTCGAACTCAGGCCCTTGGGATTCAGAGTCCAGAGTGCTCTCCTTTACACCACGGGACCGCCCTGCTTACATTGATCAGCAAATCTATACATACAAGTGTATGGGCTATGTGTGTGTCTGTATGTGTATACTAGTAATAGCACAATGGCCCATATCTGGCCATGTGTATGTGTGCATATCTCTGAAAGGTCTGTTTGGGGGTGGGGGGAAAGCTATAATTTTTTTTAATTGCGCCATTTTTACACTTATAAAACAAACAGCAAAAGATGAGTCAAAATAATTTGCCGGACTAGCTTACCCATATACAGAGGCAAAAGCATTACTTGTTACAGAAGTTCACTCACCTTAAGAATCTTTCACCAGCATGATAAAAGCCTTTGTTTCATCTTTTATTACATATATCTTTCATGTTTGTACTTTCAGGTGCTGCGTGTTTTGATTTGGCATTAAGGTCTTTCCTCTAGTATATGCTTTATTACCACTTCCTATATGGAATTCCAAAAAAATTTCAAATCCATGATTTGTAGTTAATGTCTATTACCCCCTTATAAATTAGACAGATTTTTTTTTAACAGGAATTGAGCATAGCACCTATGCACATTTTAAAAAAATACATATATAGCCACTCTTGATATTTCTAAAAATGCTTTTGTTTCTGAAGTAGATATACCCATTATTACCTTTCTGAGCATAAATTGTTTTCTTCTTGCATTAGCAACACATTTTACGTTAAAAAATAGCATATTCTGGTAATGTTCAAATTGAAATTCGACAAGGAGTTCTTTTCTGTGGTATTTTAATTTAATGAACCAAATGCAGAATAAAAGCATTGATTTTCCTTTTCAAGGCTACTGTCAAAGTTTTGCATTCAATTATTCACATCAATTCATATTTTATTTGGAGAGTTATTCATCATCTACAAATGACTTAAGATATTCAAAACAAACTACAAGAAAACGTAACCACTACCAGTTTTCCAAAATGAACACAAAGACAATGTTGGAGACACCAAGGAGGCTCAGATCTACTGACCTTACATTATTCAAATGCAGTATATGAAGACACTTCTCTGGGGACACCCCCTTGTCGCGGGGGAGAAGCTTGCGTGCCCTCATGAGGTTGAGAGCTATGCTGGAGGTGGTTTGTGCCGCCGATAGGGTCTCCCATGCCAGACAGGTCTCAGTTGAAGGGTCAGACAAAGTGCGTCCACGGGCAGGATGGGCTCGCTAGCCATCTGGCAACCATCCTAGGAGAAGGACAACTCCAACCCCAAACCCAGGCAGATGGAGCTTGTTTAGCCCTGTAAGGCCATCCATCTAAGAGAAGGATACCCTAACCAAACCTACGTCCTGAGGTATTCCCTGTTACCGTCCAAGCTCGCTAGGCCGTGGCAGATGAACCTTAGGAGTAAAGGGTGGGGCCAGTTCTGCACACGCTGTGCCTCACCTAAAAAATCCATTGCGCAGGCTCAAAGGGTTCACCCACATTGCAAAGCCCTGTAGTGACAGGTGAGGGTCGAAAACGGCAGGTGATAGGAAGCAGCTGGAAGCCGCAGACCCAACCCTGCATGCAGGCGGTTCAGGATATGGGTCATTAGAGTCTTGACCCCGGAGATGACAGTCTCTTGCGGCAGCATCCTGAATGACCAAGCAGCCTTTTCTAGGGACAGCTCTGCTTGCTCCACACAGAGAGGGGCCTAGCAAAGGTGGCCTAAACAAAGCTCATCTCCACACCCGGTTGGATAACCGCGGCCAACCAGCATCTTCCATGCGGTCAAACAAAAACAGAGATTTCAAAGGCATACACCTGCCTGCAAAGGTGTGCTCAAGCTAACACTCTCATGTTGGAACATCAGAACCATGCTTGATACTGGGGATAGTGGACGTCCTGAGCGTTGTTCTGCTCTAATTGCCCATGAACTATCACGGCTCAACATTGACATTGCTGTTCTCAGTGAAGTTCGTCTTCATGAGGAAGGCAGCCTTAAAGAACATGGTGCTGGCTACACCATGTTGCTACTGGTCAGGCAAACCCAAAACCAAAAGACACCTTTCAGGAGTTGGCTTCATGATTAAAATCTCCATTGCCTCCAAACTTGAAAATCTGCCGACAGGTCATTCCAATCGCATTATGTCCTTACGCCTCTCTCTACACAACAAGCAACATGTTGTTCTTTTTAGCGTATATGCCTCAACTCTCCAAGCTGACCCAGCGGAAAAAGACAAATTCTACACAGACCTGCGCTGCCTCACCCAAAATGTTCCTGCAGATGATAAGATCATAATCCTTGGTGACTTCAACGCCAGAGTAGGTAAGAACTCTGAAGCCTGGAAAGGAGTCCTGGGCAAGCATGGCGTTGGAAACTGCAACGACAACGGATGCCTCCTGCTAGAGTTTTGTGCAGAACGGCAGCTCACCATCACCAACACTATCTTTCAACAGAAAGACAGCCTGAAGACAACCTGGATGGATCCTCAATCCAAGCACTGGCACCTCATTGACTATATCTTAGTACAACAGAGAAATGTCAGTGATGTTCGTCATACTCGAGTGATGCCGAGTGCAGAATGTCAAACAGACCACTGCCTTGTGCGCTGCAAACTTAACCTCCACTTCAAGCCCAAACCTAAGAGAGGCGGCATTTCAAGGAGGAGGCTCCAAGTCATCAATCTTCAAACAGCCACAGTGAGAGACAGCTTCCAGGTAAACCTTAAAACTAGACTCAAAGATAATCCCATAGATCCCTCTCCTGAAGCGCTTTGGCAACATATTAAAAAGTGCATCCTGCAGTCCTCTGAAGAGTCCCTAAGGTTCTTCTCCAAGAAAAACAAAGACTGGTTTGATGAGAACAATCAAGAGATCCAGGAATTGCTGAAGAAGAAGAGAACTGCTCACCAAGCACACCTTGCTCAGCCATCTTGCCATATAAAAAAAGCCGCCTTTCATCTTGCATGCAGTAAGCTCCAACAGAAACTTCGAGACACCCAGAACAAATGGTGGCTCGACCTAGCAGAACAGACACAACTATGCGCAGATTTGGGTGACCAAAGAGGATTCTATGAGGCCCTGAAAGCAGTGTACAGACCCACACACCAGGTTCAAAGTCCCCTACTCAGTGCAGATGGTCAACTGCTTCTAACAGATTAAACCTCCATCCTGAACCGATGGACTGAGCACTTTCAGACTCTCTTCAGTGCCAACCGTGTAGTCCAAGGCTCAGCAATTCAGCACATTACACAACAACCGGTGAAACATGAATTGGATGCAGCCCCTACTATGGGAGAGGTACTCAAGGCCATACAACAGGTGAAAACTGGCAAGGCAGCTGGAGTTGATGGAATGCCACCTGAAATCTGGAAGCATGGAGATCAAGCACTCCATGCCAAATTCCACGAGCTCGTTGTGCGTTGCTGGGAACAAGGGGAACTACCACCAGATCTCTGTGATGCAGTCATCATCATTCTGTACAAGAGGAAAAGAGAAAAATCAGACTGCTCAAATTACTGAGGTATTACTTTGCTCTCCATTGCTGGTAAAATCCTTGCAAGAATACTTCTGAACAGATTAGTACCCACTATTGCAGAAGATCTTCTACCTGAAAGACAGTGTGGTTTCAGAGCCAATAGGAGCACCACAGACATGGTGTTTGTTCTCAGACAACTGCAAGAGAAGTGTAGGGAACAGAACAAAGGTCTCTATGTAACCTTCGTTGACCTCACCAAAGCTTTCGACACTGTGAGCAGAAAAGGCCTGTGGCAGATCTTGAAACGTTTAGGATGTCCCCCCAGGTTCCTCAAAATGATCATCCTGCTACATGAGGATCAGCGTGGACAAGTCAGATATGGCGATGCACTCTCTGAGCCCTTTCCAATAACCAATGGTGTGAAACAAGGTTGCATTCTTGCACCAACTCTATTCACAGTCTTCTTCAGCATGATGCTCCAAAGAGCCACAGCAGGCCTCGATGAAGAAAACGACATCTACATCCGATATCGTACCGATGGAAGCCTCTTCAACCTAAGGCGACTGAAGGCCCACACCAAGACCCTGAATCACCTTGTCCGTGAGCTGCTTTTTGCTGATGATGCCCCCTCGTTGCTCACACAGAGGCAGCTCTGCAGCACTTAACATCCTGCTTTGCAGAGACTGCTGAGCTTTTTGGGCTGGAAGTCAGCCTGAAGAAGACAGAAGTTCTCTACCATCTGCACCTCAAGAAGTCTTCCATCATCCTCACATCACCATGGGCAATTTAGAGCTTAAGTCAGTCCAGCAGTTCACCTATCTGGGAAGTATCTTTTCCTCAGACGGTAAGATTGACAAAGAGATAGACAACAGGCTAGCAAACGCATACAGAGCCTTCAGAAAACTCCATAAAAGAGTCTGGTCCAATAAACACCTGAAGAAAAGTACAAAGATTAGTGTCTACAAAGCCATTGTACTGTCTACTCTTTTATATGGGTCTGAATCCTGGGTCATCTACCGCCACCACCTGCGGCTTCTCGAATGCTTCCATCAGCGCTGCCTCCGTTCAATACTAAACATCCACTGGTCTGATTATGTGACCAATGTGTCTGTTCTTGAACAGGCAGGGGTCAGCAGTATCGAGGCCATGCTGATGAGAACACAGCTGCGCTGGGCAGGGCACATCTCCAGGATGGAGGATCACCACCTTCCGAAGATTGTGCTCTATGGTGAACTCGCCGCTGGCTGCCGCAAGAGAGGAGCCCCGAAGAGGAGATACAAGGACTCCCTGAAACAACACCTCAGCCTTGGCCATATTGACTGCCATCGATGGTCCACTCTGGCCTCCAATCGGGATTCATGGAGACACACCATTCACAACGCTGCTGCCTCCTTTGAGAACACATGCAGAGTCAGTCTTGAGGAGAAAAGACAACACAGAAAGAACCGTTCCTTGCCAATGTCACCTAGGGAGATGTTCCGCTGTGCCTTTTGTGACCGGACCTGCCTATCCCGTTTCGGCCTTTTTAGCCACCAGCACGCTTGCAGCAAGCGTGGGTAGTGCCCTTCTCAAATCTTCATTCGCAAAGCCTAGCCATGATGATGATGATATGAAGGCATGAAAATAACTGATATACAAAGTTAGTGCTTTGTTGAAAAGTAAATCACTGACTAGTTGAAAACTGATACCTAAATTTGAAACCTGTACTCAATCATGGCCAGGCTTCACAAACGAAGATTTGGGAAGGGCTTTGGCCATGTGCGTGTGTCCTTTGAACCTGCACAGTGGATTTTTAGGTGAGGCACAGCGTGTGTGGAACTGGCCCCTAAGGTTCATCTGCCACAGCCGAGCAAGCTTGGATGGTGACAGTGAAGTCCTCAGGACTAGAACCTACAGCACCTGGCATTCCCAGGAGATCTCCCATCCAAGTACAAACCAGGGATGACTCTGCTTAGCTTCTGAGATCTGAAGGGGTCAGGCATCAGGGTGGCATTTAACTGCCTCTCTGTACTCAATAATGCTGTCTAAATGGGTCTTAAAACACAACTACATAGAAACAGAACAGATTGGAAGTGTATTGGAGGAGAAGTGAAATAAATATCTGATACCACATTGGTACAGACCCAGAATCCCCATAGCCCTGAAATATTTTCTTCAGCAACAGTGGCTACAAATGAATGTTCAGGGAATGGAAGGAACAGGACAAGTGTATGTGATATTTCTTCTATATATTCTCCTAGCTTCGATATTCTGCTCATGGGATATGTTGAGCCTAATTCAGTTACCTATTCTACAATTCTCAATGGAACTATCTTCCAAGTTGTTTTGATTCTCCCTTCAACCTGTACAAACTGTTTTTATCCAGAACAATGCCCATTATGGAATCTCACAAATGCCTAGTACATGGGAAATTGTTTCCTTTTGCTTGTTCTGAACTCGCTTCACTGAAGTTTCACTGCATGCTCTAGGCATCACTCTCTCTTTGGTAAAACAACTTACTACTCAGTCTCTATCCATTCTCTTCACTAAATCCAAAAAGACCCATCAAATCAACTCTGAAGACCCCTAGAGGAACCTATAGTCACCAAACATCTCCCTGCTTTATCTGAAAAATAATTGCTTTTGTCCTTTGGTACAGCACTGAAGCCATTCTCCTTTAGCAACTGGGTCCCAGTTTCCTGACTCAGGCAGGCTGGGATATGTAGAAGAGGCAAAACAGCATTAAAAGTCTCTATGGACAATTTGGAAGGAGTGCTCTGAGCATATCGAACACAGTAATACACTAAAGTAAAACTTAAAAAAGATAGTCGCTTACTTTATTCTATTTTATTATTTTATTTTTAGGTAAGGAAAGTATGACGAGCTAGATTGAGCTGGCAAAATGCCAACTGCCCAACACAGAGAAGGAAACCACCCACAACCCTGAGGGAAAAAAAAAAGTAGAACTAACACTTAAAATGGCAGGATTTTTATATTTTGCATAGAAGAGAGAAAATTAAAAACAGAATCTGATATAACACATAAGGGTCAGCCCCGGATTAGTACTTGGATGGGAGACCTCATGGGAAATGCTGGGTGCTGTAGGTTCTAGTCCTGAGGACTTCACTGTCACTGTCCAAGCTCGCTCGGCCGCGGCAGATGAACCTCAGGACTTAAACGGTGGGGCCAGTTCTGTGCTTGCTGTGCCTCACCTAAAATCCACTGTGCAGGCTGGAAGGGCACACCCACGAGGGGAGAGCCCTGCCCAAATCTTCGTTGGAGAAGCTGAGCCACACACACACAAATGTGTAAAAACACTAACAACAACCACTGAGTCACCCATCCAATAATATAGATTCAATCACTCCAGCTGAGAAACACCCAGCAAGAGAGGAGGAAAAACAAACAACAAAGAAATGTTTATTTCCCAAACCAACAGCTGTGAAGTGGTGGCAAGGCCTAACACTTTCAGCAATGGCGATAGCAGGTCTGCTCAGCACCCGGCCACGAAGGGGAAAGAGGGCTAGGCACCTCCTGCACCTTCTTTTATCTTGATTTGATGTCAAATGATATGAAATATCTCTTTGGTTGCTTAAGTCAGGTGATGTTTGTCCCCTCTAATCTACATTTTCAAGGCCTACTAAACTGAGGCCTACTAAAATTAAGGCCAAAACTACCTCATATGAATAGAAGGAAAATGGCAAACTGGTGGTTAGAAATTTTACTGGGGAAAATGAAAATTTGCATTTTGGTCCTGCTCCTAGAACTATTTGTAATTTATTCAAAGCCTGCTTTCATATAAAATTCACAAAATAAGTTTTAGACAAAGGCTGAAATTTACAACCTAAACAATACAGGAAGACTAATTATTTCTCTTTAGGTCTATTTAAGCTCAAGCAGCTTCATGCAAAGTATGCATGCTAGGAGAGTTCAGAGCACCCAGAGAGAACAGCAGGCTCAGAAACCTGCTGGGGCAAAGTACATAGATAACCCTTGCCAGCATTAAAGCAAAGTTTCTACCTGTGAAAGAGGCAGAATCTGGAACAATTGTTCATTAAAACACTAGATCAAAATTGTTAACTACAAAACAAGATTTCTACCTCTGATAACCCTCTCTGAACTCATAGCCAAGTGTGATGCCAAAGAAAGAAATCTTCCATATTCTCATTATGGTCCTAGAAGGCAATGAGATATTAACCAATGCAACACATAGAAAGGCAACTACAAAGTGTTCTCTTATTTTCTGGGTAGAGTGCTTAAGATGTTACTTATACATGAATTCTGGTTTTCCAACTGAAAAAGAGAAACTATTTTTTACCAGAATATTTACCCTAATTAATGATTTGCTTCCTGCCCAATTTTCAAGTAATGGTTATTTTTATAACGAAATTACTAGGATAAATTTAATATTTTGCTGATTGATGAAAAAAATTCATTCCAGGTGAATCTGCCACATTACTTAATTTAGCTTAGTTTTATGTATGTGCTTGTAATTGCATGGTTGGTATATCATAGAAGTACTTTGGTGTTCTAATGCCATGACAGACAATGGCTAGCTTGCTCCTAGTTTGTTTACCTATCCTCACTAAAGAAGGCTGCAGCAATGAACAAAAAAACATCCATCCATGACCCTTCCGTGTCTGACACATCCAAAATTTTTCACTTCCCTATGTCCAGATCTCATATACAACCTGTACATGCATAACACCTTGCCCACCCACTCAGTCTCACAATACAATTTTTACACTAGCACTACACAGTGTTCTCGGAGCAATTATAAACATTAAATTTTATTAACATTTTTCCTTTTATAACACAGGGAAGTTGCAGGGTTTGTCTAAGAAATACCATTTTACTAACAGAGCAGGATGAAACCTAGAAAAGAAATAATGGTTTCCAGTTTCTTGACCTGTGTATGTTTTCTCATGGAATATTATCCATCAATAAAGTGTATGACTCAAAGGCTACGCCTACACAGAATATAATTTCACAGGATCCAAAATTCTAAGATATCTGAAACTAAAACAAGACAAGTTTTGAAAACTAGAAACTACTCCATTGATAATCCTGCCAGTCAACTGTGTAATCCTATGTAAATGTGGTAAATATCAATGGAAATGCTTCCTTTTAAACAGACATTGTTTAAAGCATAAGAGAAATTACTACTGCACTATAAACCAGGCATCTGTCACAGCATTTCACTGGAGAATCTGCAGCTGAACCATATGAAACTGCACTGGGAAGGGGTAGGATTAGTGAAAATAGTCTGAGAGCCACTCCAAGCGATTCAATCAATCAATCAATCAATCAATCAATAAATAAATAAATAAATATTTTACCCTAAGACATATTTTCCAATTGTGCTATGCTCTTCCTGTAACTACTTAGCAACAGCAGTCATTTTCCATACAGGAATCCTCCTAATACACTGAAAAAGCCCCAGGCAAACTACCATATATAATATTCATTATTCTGAATACACAACAGGAAAAAAAAGAAAAAAAATGTAATGAGTTCAAAAAAGAAAAATATTTACTGAGTTCAAAATAACACATTATTGTTTGGCAATTCTTACAAAATATCTCTTGCTTATATTCCAGATACAATTTAAAATTATTAATCATAATTGGCTTTTCTTAATATATCTAAGAATATAGTATAAAACTATATGTTAAAATTTATTATAAAAATTGATCTAAAATATATTATAAAAATATCTAAAGATAAGCAAATCACTGATGTCAGTCATTTACCACAAATTTCAACCACTTTGAGAGCCACAATGCTGTTCAATGGCTCTGCAACCATTTCAGATAACATTTCTACAATGCTAGTCGCATTAAGTGATTCAACACCAAAAATGTAGAACACTTGCCTTCCTTAGTTAGGGCCTAGTGATTCAAGCTGGAATACTATTTTCAGAAAAAAAAAATCAATCATCTAAAAGAATTAATGTAGACATAGGTTAACCTGACCATAGTATTTCATCATAAAAATACACCTATTGCAAGATCAAATCTGTTTCTAGTTTATTAGAATTTAGTAGCATTGTGGTTACTTGGGGGCTAATTAAGATCTGCCTGTACTGTTTAAACACCATCTGTTCTCTCCTCCTCTCTTACCCTGTTGGGAGATAAATTGGAATATTCATAGCCAGAAAATTAAATCCTGTCCTGTAAAGATGGGTATCTGATTAATATAAAAGGACATGCAGGAAAACAAAGTTGTAGTATTATTATGTAATGACTATAAACATAGTTCAGCAAAATCTTTATGAACATGAAAATTCCTTAAAGCTGTTATCAAGGTTTGATACTTTGATAAAATAAAGATCCTTCACTCTTAAGACTTTCCAGATTTCAAGTACTTTCTGTCTCTTTCTTTCAACTTGTTAACACTATTCTAAAGTCACAGAAAAATTAAACAGTTTTTCTGCACTGGTATGCTTCAAAAACTCCTTCTCCATCGTTCATACTGTTTCCCTATTTCAATATCCAAGGATTACATTAGTTCTTTTTGTCACAGTATTGCACAGGTAGATCATGGTTGCTTGGTTTCCTCAAAACTTTTTCCACAAGCCTTGTTTCCTGATACATAAAGATTAGAATAAATGTGCAAATACAACATTCACCTGGCTAATCCTATGATTCCCATTCAAGGTCCCTCTTTCCTGACTAGTTAAAGAGCCAAACTCCTAATATTGTTCCTGGAACCACTGCTGAAGTGATCCAACCAGCTTAGGACAAGGACTTCACATTCAGCTGAGTTTCCCAGGAAACACAGGCACAGATGACAACCCTGTTTGTCATAGGGTTCCCTTTAGATAGACAGTAGTTCTCCATATTCAGTTTAGTTTTCCCCTTCCAGAGTATTTCCATGTCTCTGAACCCAGAAAGACTTGCATCTTCTTCACCTACAAGCAGTCACTAAAGCGCATATCTCATCACTCAGATACACAGGTGCAACCTTCTCACTATGCAGAACATAAAACACATTAAGAATTGTGTCTTGGTGCCACATACAGTGACATGAGTCCCAGCACTATGTGGTATGGATGCAATTAGCCAATCTAGAGAGGGCTAATTTTGAGTTAGTTCATTGGTGTGGTCCACAAAGATAGTATAAGAACAATATAAGGATTTATTTACTTTGAAGCAGATGGATCATTGTAAAGTCCAGTAAAATTTACATGGAACTACACTGCTGCTGCTCCAAAACATCTAGAGGAATGAAAAGTTTCTAGCAGGCAAATTAAATCCTACTAGAAAAGGAATAATAAAAGCATTTGTGATCGAGTTGAATAAACTTCTGTACAAATATATTTGTCTCCACTTGATTATGAGTCACTGTGGATAGGCATATTGATTACGATACTCCTTTCCTGGCTTAACTCAGTAACTCTCTGAAGAGTTTGCTGGTTTTTACTTTAAAGAAAATACCAAAGTATTCTTGTCACTAATTAATATTTTAAAAAATAATTAATTGAAAAATGTAAAACTTTGCCCTGAATTAATGTTTCCAGCAGACAAAGTAGTGCATCAGAACTATGATGCCCCTGCAATCAGCACTTATGGAGAGCATTATGAATAGCAGCAAAATTCAATGTTGTAAATGGAAAGCATATGTGAAACAGCACATTGCTTTTACATGACTCATTCTAATCCCACTGAAGACAGTAATAGTTTGCTTCAAACTTAAATTAGAAGATTTTAAGTCCTTAAAAATGAAATCTAAGGAACGAGTGGAACTAGCAATGGTGATTATAAGAGTAGTCCATTTGAATTAGAAAAGGCACACTCTTTAGAAAAATTGCAAAAGGAAGGCATTTGTATAACAGCAGATAGAAACTGGCACTCACTGAATATAAATCATAATCCCTACCATCTGAAATACAAGTTCGGGGCGGGGGGGGGGGGGGAACACCAAAAAAATCAAACAATTTTAAAAACCCCTCAGAGACATTTAATTATCCACTCAGAATAACCATGAAACAGTTGTGCTAGGATAACATCCCATGTCATTAAAGCCAAATCAGAATAAGATAAATTTTCTAGGGTGGGAAGGAATTAAGTGGGGAAGATCACTAATTAAAAAGTTTGAATTAAATGATCAAAACCAACAATAATTATTTCAGTTATATTTCCAAGTGTATCTAAATTCACAGAAAATATAACATAGTAGAATGTTCTCTAGGTGATCCACTGTAGTAAAGCAATGAAGCAGAAAGTGGTATGGCCTGTGAAGGGGTAGAGTAATACATTTTAAAAAAGGCAATAAGCTGAGCTATTTTGTATAGGAAAGTGGGCAGTCATCCAAATTAGGAATAGGTAGATGTAAATTACTTGTACTTACCTCTGACTTTACCACTGGAAAAGCTGTCTTCGAATATTTAGCTTTAGGAAATTGTTATCACAGTATATTACAGGAAATTCAAATGTCATAAAAATGTATTTTAAAATCAATATAAGGACAGTAGATGTTATAAAAGTTGAGCAATCGTTTCAGGACTTAGCTACCAAACTCTGCATGCTACGGCTCTAACAGTTGCATATTGAAACAATAATGGAGGTTAACATGCATTTGGACAGGACAGAGAGGGGCTAAGTGATAGATAATCACCTATTAACCCTAAGTCTGGTTTGTAAAAGGAATCTCCTACATACAGAATAAATAGATTTTGAGCTCTTAAAAAGGTTGGTCTGAACTGACAGGAAATTTGAGGTAAAAAACTCTTTGTGAATACATCATAAAGCATATCCTTTTTCAGTGCTTACAAAAGAGAAAGCAAATACAGAGAAAGCATAAAAACACAGACTTTGTAGAGGTGGGTAGTCAGCCAAAGCATTTGGATATATGCCATGAACCTGGAATGAAAAAAGGGATAAAGAGTATGAATTATACAAATTCAGAACTGTTGAGTGAGCAATGAAATTAGAAAGCTTTATGTCTTCTTCATTAAATGACCATTGGTCTGAAAATGATTAATGCCTATGCTTTCGTCTCACTCAACACTCTCAGTGAGTTTTGGCAGATAATTCTGCCCAATGGCAATGGTAAACTAACTTCCTGTATAATATCTTTTGTAAGAGTGTTTTTTACCAGCAAACAAAATCTTAAAATTGCCTCTTTAATGTAAATAAAACTCTGAATTCTAGAGGCCAGTAGTAATGAAAGTTGTTAACAGAAATAGATTAGAGGAAAATAGGGTAGGCTCCACAACTCTTACGAGAAAGGTAACTGGCACAAGTGTACTTGCCTAACTGGCCTCTTACAAAGAAAGTCTCTCAGGCAGAATTTGCCATGGGAGGCTCTGGAACTTCCCTTCTCTGAAAAGAGATGTCACCTTCATCCTCACAGTTCACAAGCGGAGTCATTTACACAGAAGAAAAACTACAAACTATGTACTCCACTCCCATACATTGCCTTATAGCAACCCTTCCACAACAATAGCATTATTCTTATTAACAGAACTCTAACATTTCAGATTTTTAAAGAGCAGTTATGAATCCTACACAGAGAGTTCTAGTCTGGCAGTGTACCTTGTTCCTGTTGCACTGTATTTTGGGCAGCATTGTGTACTGAATCTTTTCCTTCATTTCAAAACTAGGCAGTTCTGCCATCTTCCTTGACTATCAGTCACTAAAAGCTGGCATTCAACTTTTCATTCCTTATTTGTCTTTCAGGCCACCTCTTATTCATACTGCTAGTAATACGCTGGAAAAGAATGACACTGATGCTAACTCAGGAAGCCCCTGAGCTGCCAACTGCTGGATACCAGAGGAACATTCTTGGGGAGTACTTTCATAAATTAATTCTATTCTTATATCCTTAAATATTAATCCCCTTTTACCACTGCTGTAGACAGGACATTGTGCTACACAAATAAGTGACGTGACCCAGTGTAACCATTCTTTAGTTCTTGGAGTTCATTCAAATCAAACTGCTTAGCCTTATATACTTAACTTCTGTTTCAGAGACGAAATAAAATCACTTTGATCTCATAGATTAGAGAACAGCAAGTTGCAAGCAGACTGAATCTCACTTAAGTGAGAAAAGTAGTTTAGAAATGCTCTACATCCACTGATGAAAATACACAGGGGAAAACACATTTTTAAAAAGCTAAGTATATGGGCAAAATTTAGCAAGCCTATATGATATATTTTTAATAGTTTATCAAAGTCAGAGAAATCTCAAACTAGAGGGAAACATGCCATAAAGTCTCTATATCATCCACAAAATTGAGTCTTGCAGATATACGCTTGTAAACTCTGTTCTCAGAGCACAGGAAGAAGTTTCTCTCTAGCTTCTTATATTGTAGAACATGTTTGCATGAGGTCCTAAGCCATTTCCTAAAGGGAATCCTGTCCAAAGCAAGTGTAAAGAAATTCTTCTGGAAATCTCTAAAAGCCGCAAACTACTTTCAAGTGATTATTACCAGGAGCTAAAAAGTTTTTCAAAACTTGTGTGCAATCACAAAGGGCAAAAACAATGCCACAATAGCAAGAGTATCATTCAATGTAGACACAGTTTCTGAGGGCCCAGCTAAACCTAAACTCGCTTACAGTAACTCATTTCCACAGCTACAGGTGACAGGCAGCCCAAAGTGACCCACGGTCAAAACGACATTCTCACATTCAAGAGGACAGAAGACATAACTGCTTCATGTTTGCACACAGTGCTGAACACTATGATTAAAATTAAACAACGGCAAGTGTTAAGAGAAATTAAATCAGGGGCATAACAACACACAGTTGTATGAGGCCTCGAGCACAGAAAAGCAAAATGGCAACCTGTAGAGAGAGTTCCTTTTACAATGCTTAACAAGACAGATGGAGATCCAAACTGGAGTCTGCTCAGCCATGACCATGCCATGGGACAAGAGCACAAACACTTTACAACTGAAAGAGCTGATCTGGCCCCAAAACAGTTCCTGCAAAATCCACACCTACTTCCCCAGTTATTTAGATAAACTTTTATGTTATATTCACTTACGTGATTTCTGGACATCTGTACTGTTCCAGCCATGTTTTACTTCCCTGTTACCTACTTTCTGTCCTAAATTTCTCTTCCTGTATCTGATAATTCTGCGCATTATATTTTTCCCAATTGTTCAGCAGTATGTTCCTCAGTCACAATAAAAAACAGGGAAGGGAGCAAAGGATTAGAGTTAGTACAAGAGTTATACCTTCTCCCTGGAAAATGGAAAATTACTGCATCACTTAAATGAAAGCAAACAAGAGGAATTAGATTGAGAAAAATGTCAGGTCATGGATAACGTCCCCACATATAACTCTTCAGGGCACTAAGCAGGACAGAGCAAAACTTCTGTTATCCCACAGGTTCTTACAATATGGATTCACATAGATTCCTTCCCATTGGTCAGGAAGTCCTACCCTAAAATCATGTTATTTTCATGAGTAAGAGTGGGGAAAATAAACTTTAAAATATATACATTTTTTTCATCTGCCGGTGCAGAACATCTAGTTGTATAACTACCTGGAATTCAGAAATAAGCTCGGGCAAATTATTTTCACACATGACACTTAAGAGTCATGAAGAAAGAAGACAGTCACTGTGTATCAGGAGGTATTGAAGTATTAAGATGAATAGACTGTAGCAGTACCAATAGTATTGGAAAGAAACTGGATAGGATTACTACTACTATTTGATTACTAAAAGTTATCAAAGGAAAGAGATGATTGTACTTTTACTTGTAGCTTTTAAATGGATCAAATTAAATAACTAGGAAAAGTTAAATAGGAATCAAATTAGCTTTTGGTGATGTAATTCCATTTTATCTCTGTAGGTGTTCTGGCCTTGTTTGCCTAAGTAGCCACCTTTCACTTCATTCTTCATTCACACTTCATTTGCCAGCTTCTTCTCTTTCCTAAATCATCATAATCCTCTGTGACCTGTGGTAAAATCTCAGATATTCATGCAGCAATAGAATGATGTTATTACCAAAAAGTTTCTAACTGTATAAATACAGGAAAAGAAGAGACTATTTCAGAATTAAAAGACCTGTGCTGTACAGCATGCTATCACTTTCCTGCCAGATACTAAAAGGTGACTTGACATTTGCTGTTTCTGCATGTTAGAGAAGTGTAGGGGGGAAAAAATATTGTTTTAACATCCCTCCCAAGCCAGGGATCCATGGAAGATTAGAGCGGTATTTCTGAGACACGAGATGGATAGGAAACACTCATGTATATTTTTTATGCAGATAATGCATGATCCTAAGGAGTAAGATGAACTGAGACAGAGAAAAAAAAGTATAGATACCTATGAAACCTGTCATGGACCAGGATTTTAATGGTGGCATTTTCTGAATGCTCACAGTATTCTGCTCAGAGTGGGAATGAGAAAGGGAGCACCAAGATTTATACCTATGTCAGAATACAGCAGAAAGAACGAAGGTTCAGATTCATAAGAAATTAGGCTGCTTTCTCAAAATAAAGGAGCCTTCAGCTGAAGAAAGCAGGAACCAATCAACAGCTGCTTGAAACAAAGAAGATTATGAATAAGCTTTTTAACAAAATAGTTAAGAAAATACCAATGAGGGAATAGATGCCACACCATATGAGGTAACTCCTCTGTTACAGGAAAGTTCAGCACAATTGTTATCAGAGGATGGAAGCTGTCAAACAGGCAACAGCAAACAAGCTGAGACTTTAAAGAGAGTGCCAAGAGAACAAAAAAGTTGGTACACAGGCTTCCACATGCATACTGGAAGGCATACGAAATATGATGACAGAACTGCCATGAAAGTATGGACACCCTGGGCATACTGGAAACTAGTGAATCACCTCTGGTGCTAGCATACAAAATACACAGGAAAAAAACAGAACAACCAACTCTTTCAGAAGTAGATAGAGTACTTTTGTATGTTAAAGAGAACCTAATGAAAACAAACATGAGCTAAGTACCTCAAAAAGTAGCATAGACTCTATAGGGATTGAAACATCAAGCCTGAGCAAGAATGAATGAATGTGAATTTACTAGTTGGAATGATGATGTAGCTTCTGATATGCTTAGGGCCATGAGGCAACACATACAGAGAATGTGATAATGTCTGCTTTTAGCTACCTCTATGTAGCTACAGAAAATGTATCAGGCTATAATACAATGACCAAATAAATGACACCATTAATTATTTTTTCTGGAGCAAATAGTTAGGTAGTCCACAATAAAAGATGTAGTGCATGGCTTGATTCAAAATTCTTGCACAGTGGAACAGCTCGTCTAGGACAGCAATCATAGCATGCCCAGATACAACATCTCTGCAGAGCTATGAAACTCTAAATACCCGCCATAATGTCCTCAGCTCCAAAAGGACATAAAAGTAAAGAGTCAGATTAAAAAGCCACAGGGGCAGCTGAGATAATTAAATCATTAGAAGTGGCTTCTTGAGGATACCATCACAGGAAAAGAGTCACTGAAGGAAAGGCTTGAGAAAGGGCAATGGGAAGTCAGCAAGGAAGTGCAATAGTTTATATACAAGAAAACAAACTTCCAAAGACTGAAGCTGCATCTAAAGGAAGAAAATAAAAAGGCTGATAATCTCTGGGAGATGAAGTCTAAGCACACAATAAGGCAAGTCGAAAAAGTGTTTGAGAAACAACTGAAGAAGCAAAATTAACACTACATTTTTCTTGACACACACCAGGAGTAGAAGCTTGTCAAGGTGTCTGTAAGGCCATTTGTAAATCAGGGCACAAAAACCATCAAGTAGAGCGAGAAGATCAGTCCTTTGCAGAAGTACATGGAAATAACTACAGAGTTTTTAAAGGAAACATGAACTTGCTTTGTGACTAACTCAGAAAATATCTACCTGAAGTTCACTTGAGTGTAGAATATATAAAAAGATTTGACAAAATATAAACAAATTGCCACAATCAGATCATATCCACAATACCTAAAGGAAATCCAGAATGAAGTAATTGAGTTGTAATGAGTGATACACTCTCAAATCTGACTTCATACATTGATTGGCAAATGGCCAACAAAGAACTCTGCCATAAACAGATGTTTTTTCTGTACCTGGAATATCAGTTGCAGTTTTGGTACCTTCCTCCTAAGCAATATATGGAAGAACACAAAAGCTTTAAGATAACGAAGGATGACCAAAGGTCTGGAGAACATGTAGAATGTTTCCTTTGTATGAGAGGTGAAGGATAAAGTAAACTGGGATTTCACTCTGAAAAAGGGGCACCTAAGAGGGAGTATGACAGAGGTCAACTACATCATGAATGACATAAAGAAAATGGGTGGGGTTTGACTGTTTACCAGTACAAGAACAGCAGGGAACCAAAAAAAGCCACTAAGAGCCAGGCTCAAAACAGCTGGAGGTAATTCTTCACATGACAGAATGCTCACTGCTAAAGTATTTTCCAGATGCTTTATGTTCTCTTGGATTCTAAGGGACACATAGGAAACTTATACTATCAATTCACTAAAGTTCATTAAATACTCAAAACTCTATCTGGCTCCGGAAGTCCCTAAATTAACCAAAGGCAGAGAGTATTGGAGAGAGCACATGCATTTGCTTTTCCTTCTTTCATGGTTCTTACCTTTCTCCCTGCTAGCAACATAGTTGAGCTAAAGGGAAGGAAAAGTACATTCTCATCATCTGTCTGAGCTTTTTCAGAAGCAGGAGGTCCAGCACATGTGTAGAAGAAAGAAGCCATAACACATCTTTTATGTATCCAATGTCTTACCCCACAGGCTTCCAATTACTGCTGTGTGCCCTAATTAGGCTGTGCTTTTCATAATGGGAAAATATCTAAGGTCTGTCCAGATGCTGCACAGTCTCAGTACAAAACAAGAAAGGGGAAAGAGTCTAAAAAAGTGCCTTTTTCTTTTCAACAGCACTTGGTTAGAGTGCACTAGAACTGACCCTAGTTTCAGCACATTGTCTTGGAATGTTAACAGGTAAATATTATCATGTACAGAGAATCATTCTGAATTCATATCTGTTTATGCAAATCCTGTCAAGCACAAATGTTTACTAAAAGTTCTTCTAATAAACCTAATTATTTTCCTCAAGTGCTCTGAACAGTAGTGATACACATGAAATGGTTCTATCCTGCTGCATTCTGTAATTCTTACCACTTCATACAGTTATGCATTTGACTCTAAAAATATATTATTTAGGAAACATTATAGAACTGCATTATAGAAAGTTTAGTGACACTACAAGTAATCGAGGTTGTGCAACAGCTCTTTTCATATTTTCAGTCTCTTGCAACAGTTTGTGCTACAATTTATTGCAGTGATTTGCTGTGCTGTACACAGGATAAATTTTTCCATGGATAATCTGTGATGTTCCCAAGGACAACTCTGAGAAAAGTGCATCTTTTTGCCTGCATTAAAACATCTATTGTTCTTTTACTGACCATTTCAAACACTTCTGCATTATCAAGTAGAGTTCAAAACACTGGAGTTTGAGCAGTATATTAGGAGGGTCTTCACTTCTCTGTGAAATTATACTTCATTTTGGCTGAGTTACAGATTTCTTATCAGCTAAAAGCTCAGTCTAGGAGGGAAAATATTCTTATATATCATTCCCCATATTTTAAGTACATCAACATTCATAGCTACTTTCAGCTTTGTTACTAGCATTGCCTTTTAGCTTAATAGCACTATCCGTTACCTGAAGATTGTAGCCCTTGATTGAGTATTCTGTCATATCCCTCATACCTTTTCCAAATCTCTTCCTTGCAAATTACAGTTTATACAATTTGCTCACCTTCTAGTTCAAACCAGTTTTCCAATACACCTGTGACCTGAACAAGAATTATATAATACATAACCTTATAAAATTGCATAGGTATTTCCAGGCTGTAAGAGTCACTGAGAAGAAGGGACCTTGAGAGATTCATTAGTCCCACTCCCCTACTCAGCTGAGCAGGGTCAGCCAGACCATTTTGCTTAAGGCTGTGCTGAGCCAGATTTTTAATATCTCCACAGGCAGAGACTCCATAGCCTCTCTGGGCAGCCTGTTCCAATGTTTGATCACCTTCACAGTAAGAGAAGATTTGTACTATGTTTACATTGAATTTCGTGTGTTTCAGATTGTGCCCATTGCCTCTGGTCCTTGAGATGTCTGGCTCCATCTTCTTTATGCCTATATAATACATGTATGTACCTGCCTCCCATGAGGTACCTCTACTCCTTGATGAGATACTCTTCAGATTTCTCTCCAGACTGAACAGACATAGTTCGTTCTGCTCCTGAGATGTCTTGGTCCCTGAATCATCTTTGTGGCCTTTTGCTGGACCAGCTCCAGTATATCCATATGTTTTTTTTACTCTGCAATATCCACTGAGGCACCTGAAAATATTGCCTTGATTACAGCTGCATTAATAGTATCCTTTCATAACCATACATTTAACAACTACTATATTGATGTATGCCTGCATAAACTTAAATATATCTAGGTATACCTGACTTGAAGTGTTCTTTAGTTCAGGCAAGGAGATCTCATTTTATAGGGTCAATTGACAATATTTCTTGCTAAGTACATTGCCTTTCAGTTTATACCATTATATTTGAGTTTTAGAGTTCAGTAAACTACACAGTTAGTTACTACAGACCTTAATCTTTAGGGATTTTAGTTTCCACCAATATAGTTAGTACTTTTTCCTGTGATTTCTCCCCAAATGCTTCAACTAAGGTTGATCAAATTAATTGGGTTTTCTTAGCCTGAAAAATTATCAAAGATATAATCAGATTGCTGTGGCACAACCAACTTTTAGTAGATCAATATTTTATTTTAACTGATTTTCTCTTTACCATCTAGTTTTTAACTCTTTTCCTTCAAAATGTGGTCTGAAGTTTAGCATACAACTGAAGGCAGACTGTAGTTTACCACTTATCATTTTTCTGTCTTTGCCAGTATCTGCATATATATGTGTGTGTATATCATCGTCATGGCTGGGCTTTGCAAACGAAGATTTGGGAAGGGCACTACCCACGCTTGCTGCAAGCGTGCTGGTGGCTAAAAAGGCCAATGCAGGATAGGCAAGTCCGATCACAAAAGGCACAGTGGAAAGTCTCCTTAGGCGATACTGGCAAGGAACGGTTCTTTCTGTGTTGTCTTTTCTCCTCAAGACTGACTCTGCATGTGTTCTCAAAGGAGGCAGCAGCATTGTGAATGGTGTGTCTCCATGAATCCCGATTGGAGGCCAGAGTGGACCATCGATGGCAGTCAATATGGCCAAGGCTGAGGTGTTGTTTCAGGGAGTCCTTGTATCTCTTCTTCGGGGCTCCTCTCTTGCGGCAGCCAGCGGCGAGTTCACCATAGAGCACAATCTTCGGAAGGTGGTGATCCTCCATCCTGGAGACATGCCCTGGCCAGCACAGCTGTGTTCTCGGCAGCATGGCCTCGATACTGCTGACCCCTGCCTGTTCAAGAACAGACACATTGGTCACATAATCAGTCCAGTGGATGTTTAGGACTGCACAGAGGCAGCGCTGATGGAAGCATTCGAGGAGTCGCAGGTGGTGGCGGTAGATGACCCATGATTCAGACCCACATGCGAGTGTCAATTTGAACACACCTTTGCAGGCAGGTGTATGCCTTTGAATTCTTTTTCTTTGTTTTACCGCATCAGAAGATGCCTGTTGGCCACAATTAACCAACCAGGTGTGGAAATGAGCTTTGGTCAGGACACCTTTTCTAGGCCTCTCTCCATGCAGAGCAAGCAGTGCTCTCCTTGAAAAAGGCTGCTTGGTCATTCAGGATGCTGCTAAACCAGACTGTCATCTCCAGGGTCACATCTCGAATGACTAATATCCTGAACCACCTGCATGCAGGGTTGGGTCTGCAGCTTCCAGCACTTCCTACCACCTGCCATTTCGACCCTTACCTATCACTACAGGGCTTTTCAATGTGGGTGAACCCTTCGAACATACGCAATGGATTTTTTAGGTGAGGCACAGCATCCACAGAATTGGCCCCACCTTTTACTCGTAAGATTCATTTGTCAGAGTCTAGTGAGCTTGGACAGTGACAGCCAAGTCCTCGGGACACAGGTTTAGTTAAACTATAAATACATTTTACATGTTCAATATATATGCATATACATACCTCTGAAATTTATATTTACATACAGTAAATACACAAAATTGACTTATTGTATGTATACAGTATATATAATCAAAATATTTACTACTTGAGAGATGATAAAAATACGAGCTTTGGAATCTCAAGAATAATATCTCTCAAATTACTTCATCATCCTAGTTCAAATACACTCAGTTGTAAGTTTTAAATTCTAACTTCCTGTGTAAATCAGAGATGAAGTTAAGACTGACCCTTAAGCCTCAGAATTAGACATGAATATTTAAAGTGCTTTATAATGCTAAGTGTTTAGAAAAATAGAGTTTCAAAATATTCTAAATTCTACTAATCTAATTTTTATCCCACCCATGATCTCTAAAATAGAAATAATACTGCTCTCTTGTCCTCAGTGATTGTGGTGTCTCATATTAAAGCACAAAAAGATTTAAAGAACATTAATAAACTTAATAAGTTTCCATAATATTTAAATAGCAATATTTAAGATAAGGACCTCACCATACATTACACAATGATGATGAAACATGGAATAGATATTCATCAGTTATGTTTCTTGTATTTTGTGCCAGAAAACAAAGATTTTATAAGAAATATCATGCAATCATGTAGTTAGAATTCTATCCCATACTAGGCATAAACAACAAATCTAAGAATGAAATAGCAGTTCCTGTGAATTTTGCTAACTTTTTATTTTTGCTGTGTTCAGTATTTATCCTGTGAACACATAACTGAAAATGTAATAAAAATATCTTTCTAATTAAAAGAAAACAAGTATCTATGAATACTTTTTGCTTTACTAAAACACAGTTTAACAGCTGAGGAAATACTTTTATGCCAATGGAGAAAACACATTGTTTCCCAGGCAGCATGTTGAACATATGCTAATAGACCCTGTCTGACACCCAAAAGAGTGTTGTGATATCTGCCATTAAGTATCAAATTGGATGACAAAATAAAAAAATCTTTCCTTATTCCCATACCAAACAGCATTCCAAAAATAAATGTAAAGACGAAGGCAAGCAAAGTTTATAGAATAACCACATGAACACACCATTCCTTTTAAAATGTCTTCAGAACTTTCTCTTGACTTGTAGCTGAAAAAGCCTTTGGTCACCAAGAATTTATTTCAAACTCTGTCTATTTTCCAGCTTCTCATCCTGAGTCAAACCAGAAAACAAAAAAAAGCCTTCAAAACACCAAGATACTCAGATGATGCAGTTCAGTTCTCCAGGAAAGGATTGCATTTATACTATACTGTATCGAGATACATATGGTAACACAAAACAGATGACAACAGATTTCAGATTATCTGATGGTGACTTTTATTTGACTCTTCGAAAAAAATCATTTTGAATATATGTCCAACTAAATTGAGGTACTGAATACAGCTAATCCTGATTGCTTTCAGGGGAAAAGGGCATACATAAACATCACAGGTTTGTCCAGTAGAAACCCCTTTTACATCAATATGACCAGCAAAGTCAGACACAAATCACTTCTATACAGATCAACAAAGAAAATCTCCCTAATCTAAGGTAACAGCTTCATGTCAAAACACTTCCATAAACACTCCTCCAGTCAATACTACAGTGATCTGTCTAGAATTCTACTTATAGAAGTATTATGCCTTTGTTCTTCCTTTGAAAGGTGGGGGCGGGGGGGGGAGAAAAAAACATACTAAAGGCAAAGCCTTAGGTGAAAAAAATATGTGTGTAACACTGACCTTATCCTTCTTGCTGCCTAGTTTAAAGTTGCAATGCATGGTCAGCACTTTCCAACACATCGAGAGGCCCACTGTCTTCAATGGGAGCACAAGGTGGAATTTTGACAATATATTTCCTTTTCATAATGCTTATTTTCTGACTTAACAGCATTCTCAGCCTTCCATTTTCTGGTGATTCCTTCCTAAACCTAAGCCACTACTTCAGTGGGACCAGAAGTACTGTTGGTAGGTTGCATGGTCTTCTGATCCAAGATAAAACACACATACACACACTTCTCACAGTTTAACAAAGTTTTTCAGATCCCTGATCTGGATTACAGTACAGCTCAGTAGACAGTAAAGTCTGGTTTACAGAAAGGGTGACACACTAACTATGGGAGAATCACCACCAGGATAGCAGGAATGTCTCCAGTCAACATTGCTAATAGACTCCTGTGCTGGTTTAAAGGTAAGCTGGTGGGAGAAATGAACCCGGCTCAAGAGAGATTAAAAGTCAGAGTTACAATTCACTAAAATGATCACAATAAATATGACGATACAGAGAAAAAATTGGTTTTAACCTATAAAAACCAGATGTATAGCCCAGCACCCTGGGGCATGAACAGAATGGTGTTCCTTAGCCCCTACGCTAAGCACCACGTGGTCCTCCTGAGTGCTAAGTAAAAAGAAATGAAAATATGCTGGTGAGGATGATGGTCACAGTCTTGGTGAGACTGACAGTCATGGTCCTGTTGAGGTTCTGGTCCTCCTCTGGATCCAACAGGCTGTAGTGGGTCTGGCTGAGCCAGAATTTATTTTCCCATAACAACCCTTACAATTCTGTGCTCTGCATCAGTAGCTAGAGGAGCGCTGATAACAAGCCCATGTTTTGGCTACTGCTGAGTGCAGCACTGTAACACTCCTTCAGTCAGGGGCGAGATCCTGGGAGGGAACACAGGTAGGCCAGCTGACCCACACTGACCAAGGGGATATTCCATACCATATGACGTAAACCCAGATATAAAACTGAGGCAAGGAGCCAGAAGGAGGCATCCATTGTCTCTTAATGGCTGCCTGCTGACAACCATTACGCATGCTGGAGCTCTGCTTCTCAGAGAAGTGGTTGACCATCGCTGCTTATGGGAAGTAGAGATTAACTGCTAGCTTCTGCTTTGTGTGTGTGCATACTGCTTTTGTTTTGTTTTTCCTTTTTGCATAAATATAATCTACCTTATTGCAATCCACGGTTTGTGTCATTTCTTTTTCCTCCCACCTTGCTCTCCCCTGTCCAGCTGGGAAGGGGAGAGATAGAGTGGCTGGGTGGGCACCTGGTGTTCAGACAACATGAACCCACCATACAAGTGGTACTAGAAGTCCCAAAACCTGAAGATTATATATGCTCAGGTTCAGGTGGGAATGCCCAATACCTTCCCCCAAGGCAAGAAATTTCACAATGGGTGATTTAACTCTGTGAGTCATGGGATATCTTTGGAATCTTTGATAGTCTAAGTCATTGCAACTGCCTGTTGTGCCTGTCCATAACAGCCCATTAGCAGACACGACCGCTCAGGCTGGGTGTGAAGATGCTAATGCTTCACTGGAAGAGAGTTATCACGGCTGAGTCACTAGTGTGAAGAACGAAACATTTCCATGCCTCTCAGGGTCCTTTAACACCCAGCTTGTAGCCTTAGTTGTCAGGTGTGCCCTGGGCAGGTGCTGCAAATGATCCATTATTAACAGTGCCTGAGAAACTACAATGAAAGGTGTAGAATACACAGTTTTAGTTACACCCACACAGCTCTAAACTGGTTCCAGCCACTGTAACTAGGACAATTCTTCATAAAATGAAACCACTCTCTTAGTTACTTTCATGTAATGCCAACATCCATGAACTGTGCCCAGAGCCTCTTTAGTTGTAGTCCATTCATTTTTAAACAAGTAAATTAATTTTAATATATGAAAAGATATTCTTACTAACAACTAATTTTTATGTCTATTATTTTTTAAATACAAAGTCAACTCCAACCCTCTCCATACCTGAAATGATTTTCAAATGGTCACAAAAGACATGCAAGTCTGACAAGGTCCCCTAGGTTAAAAAAAAAAAAAGTATTGCAAAAGCCTCTGTGCAAATACACACATAAATGCACAGCTGTATACACACAAAGCTAGCAGGCATTGTCCATGTCTGCAGAATGCACTCATCTGCTACCTTGAAGAGAGCGGTGATATATGCATTTAATCCTGCACTGTTAGCAGTGGAAAACAAAGACATTAGTATTTTAATGACCACCTTTCCAAATCAGTTGTATTGATTTTCAACAGTCAGTAAAATAATGTGACATATTAGAAGAGGAAGTCAGAAATCATGATATAAAGGTGATTAAAACCTAGAAGGCCAGGATTTAATTTTCATAGTCTGAAATAACTACTTCTGGTAAAACAGGGTTTTGAAGAAACTTAACCCAGACCCTACTACCTATAAATCATCTGTTAATCAGTTATTAATTCATCAGAGACTCTGATACACAGATATGATATGCTCTATGTGAATTTACTGATGTCTCCTTTGCACTCAGGCTACGCAAACATTCGTGTGCCCTATGTTTTAACTTTATGAAAAACTGATCAGGCTCACACTCTTCCTTGCTGCTTACATGTCTGAATGGTTGGAGCAGTGGAAAATAAAAAGTGTTATATTAGTTAAACTGCTTCTGAGAATAAATAATTCAAATAATCTCATCCTGCTGAATATTCACATGCAATAAAATTTTTTTCAAATGGTAAAAATTTAAGAAAATTATTTTTAACAATCTCCTCACTGTGAAAACAACATAAAAACACACATAAACTTATGCATATATAGTATTTACACATATTTTAAAATGTGGGGTTTATCTGGGAGTTGTAATATTTCTCTCCCATTTCATTCCATGCTACAAGTTCTTTCCCCTAAGAAAAGAAATCATTTCCCATTATAAGGTTCATCACCTCCTGGGGCTGAACTTCTAGGCCTGAGCACCATTTACCCATTCCCTCCCTCACTCAGATGAGATTCATATGCATACAAATTATGCTAGAAATCAGTGGAGGCAGACATAGACACTCCTTCTGCTACCGTAATAAAACACTCAGAATTCAGAACAGGAAAAACACCCCACCAAAACAAAAACCATCAGGTCTCATGAGCCCTCTACATTGACCACTAAACCAACACAGATTATAATGAATATACCTATAGTATCCCCTGGCCTCAAGACTTAAGGGAGTTGATGCAAAAATTGAGACTGTAATTCTTACAGAGGATTCCTCAGGAACATAATGAAAACACAATGAATTGTCATTCTGTGACCCTTTTTGTCTCTATAGAGAAACTCTGCAAAATTACTTCTCTGGAGACTGCAGTCCATAATAAGCAATTATACAAAACATAAGGGAGAACACTTTCTTCATCCAATCCAGACACAGAGATGCAGAGTTGATTATTCTTCCAGTTCTTACTTACAGAATCACAGAACATGCTGTGTTGGAAGGGACCCACAAAAATAATCAAGTCCAGCTCCCAGCTCTGCACAGGACCATCCCCAGCCGTAAGATCACATACCTGCAAGTATCATCCAAACACTTCTTGAACTCTGGTGGGCTTGGTGCTGTGACCACTTGCCCTGGGGAGCCTGTTCCAGGGCCCAACCACCCTCTGGGTAAAGAATCTGTTTCTAATATCCAACCTAACCCTCCCCTGACACAACCTCAGGCCACTCCCTTGTGTCTTGTCACTGGTCACCACAGAGAAGAGATCAGTGCCTGCTCCTCCTCTTCCCCTCACAAGGAAGTTGTAACTGCAATGAGGTCTCCCCTCAGTCTCCTCTTCTTCAGGCTGAACAGATCAAATGCCCTCAGCTTTTCCTCATACAGCTTCCCCTCAAGGCCCTTCACCATCTTCTCTGCTCTCTTTTGGACACTCACTAAGAGCTTAATGTCTTTCTTACATTGTGGTGCCCAAAACCACACACAATGTTCAAGGTGAATTCCAGCATCTCATTCTCCAGTCTGTACAAACAGTCAGGGTTGCCCCATCCCAGATGCAGAATCAGCACTTTCCCTTGTTGAACACCATATGGTTGGTGATTGCCCAGCTCTCTAATTTGTCTGGGTCTCTCTGCAGGGTCTCCCTGCCTTTGAGGGCATCAACAACTCCTCCCAGTTTTGTGTCATCTGCAGACTTGCTCAGTATCGATTCCAGTCCTGTGTACAAGTCATTTATGATGATGTTGAAGAGTACAGGGCTTAAGATAGAGCCCTGTGGAACCCCACCAGTGACAGGTCACCAGTCTGATGCCACCCCACTCACTATCACCCTCTGTGCTCAACCGTGAGCCAATTGCTCACCCACCACATGATGTGTTTATCCAGCTGTGCTGGACATTTTGTTCACCAGGATACTGTGAGAGACAGTACTGAGGCTTTACTGAAATAGAAAAAAATTATATCAACTGGATTGCCTTGATCAGCTAGGTGGGTTACTTACACATAAAAAGAAAACAGGCTTGATAAGCAGGACATTCCTCTCATGAAGCTGTGCTGGCTCTGACCAACGACTGCCTTGTCTTTCAGGTGTTTTTCAGTACCTCCATGAATAATATTCTCCATATCATTATCAGAGACTGACAGGCCTGTAGTTTCCAGGGTTCTCCTTGCCTTTCTTGAAAATCAGGACAACATTCACTAGCTTCCAATCAGCTGGGACCTTTCCACATTCCCAAGACTGTTCAAAATCATCAAGAGAGGTTTTGCAATGGTATCAGTCAGCTCTTTGAGGATTCTTGGATGAATGTCATGAGGGCCTAAAGATTGGTAGTGATCCAGCTGGAGCAGCAGATGCCCCATAATTTCAGGGTTAAGTGAGAGCCGATTATTCTCACAGTTATGGTCCTTCGGCTCAGGGCACTGAGACCCCCTTGGTCCATAATCCATGTTGAAGATGGAGGCAAAGAAAGTGTCAAACACCTCTGCCTTGCCTCTGTCCCTCTTGAAGTGACTATCCTCATGCTGTAACAAGCTGATGGTATTTCTAAACTGCCTATTGCCATTAATATATTTGAAAAAACTTTTTTATTGACCTCCACATTTCTGTCCAGCCTCAATTCCAGCTAAGCTTTGACCACACAAATTTTCTCCCTACACCAGCAAGCAGCATCTCTGTATTCTTCCCATGTCACTTGTCCTTGCTTCCCTTGCATACATCTTCCTTTTTTGCCTTATTTCCAAGAGAAGATTCCCGTTCAGCCAAGCCAGCCTTCTGCCTCACCTGTTTGACTTCCAGCATTTGGGAATTGTCTGCTTCTGTGCCCTTGGGAGGTGATGTTTGAAAAATGACCATCACTGATGGACCCTAGCACCTGAAAAAACCAAAACATTTTCCAGGGGACCTTACTTACTAATTCCCTGAGCAGCCTGAAGTCTGCTCTCCTCATATTCAGAGTTGAGGTTTTGCAGGCACTTTTCCTCCCATCAACAGAGATTTTCAACTCTATCACCTCGTGGTCTCTGTGGCCAAGACAGCTCCAATAACCACTTTGCTCACGAGGTTGCAATAACAACACTGGAAAAAACAAATTAGGAATATGTAGATCCCCCTGATACATACTGTTAAATGTTCAGGATAATAGAATGAAGAGTGGAACTGAAAACTGAAATGCTTTGAGAAGTGAATTCTGTTTCTGATTCAGTAACAGTGACAGTGCAGAAAGCATTGCTTTTTTTTTCTTTAGTAAAAGATGTTGCTAAGTGCATCCAGCCAAACAAATAGGCAAGAGAAGAGAGGGGGGGAAAAACCAACAAGCAAAAATGTCTGGAAATAAAAAAAAATCACAAGGTGTACAGAGGTTGTTTTCATCTGAAAAGATTGATACAGAAGCTGTTTTGCAAACAGCAACAAATCTTTTAAAAAGTAGACAGCCTTTTAAAGACAACATAAACTGAGGACATAATGTTAAAACATTCAAGTATGTGTCTTTTAATAGAACAGCTCTGCCCAGTATTACTCATACAGCAATTAATGAAATTTTCAAGAAATTTGTCAATATTCATTAATTAATGGCGTATCTAGCACTACCTGTGTCTAAGTAAGAAATTGCAATGAGGAAGGCTCATGTGAATCCCCAAGCTGTAAGCAGAGCCAGAATTAGGGTGAGGGGGAAATGAACACCAGACTACAGCTTTTCCAAAGCAAAATTCCATAAAGCACATACAGTGTGCAGGTGAGGTTCCTCAGCACTGGCTGTCTTTGCTTACTGGACCTGTTGCTCTCCTACTGAACTACTTGTGCAATGTGGACCAATCACTCTGTATGTGGCCAAAACCCACTGAGTTGTTTGTTTGAACTAAACTAACCAAATTGCCCAGGTTACCCTAGACCAAGGTCTTTTTTACCAGTGTTTTGTCCTCTGTAAACTTTGAGCAATGCTTTGGGATTCCTTCCCAAAACAGCTTCTATTTTGTTTCCTTGTTGAAACGGAGAACTTCCCCTGTTGAACAGAAATGTTATGAATGCCTCATCCCTCGAAGTGTTCCAGGCCAGGCTGGATGTGGCTTTGAATAATCTGATCTCATGAGAGGTGTTCCTGCCCATGGCTGGGGAAGGAACACCTTTAAGGTGTTCCTTAATCTTTAAGGTCTCTTCCAATACAAAACATTCTATGAAATATTTTCTCTACTCTCAATAGTGAAATGTGCCTCTTCCAATTCTTCACTTTTGTATTCTTGTTATTTCCAGTTTTCCGATTGTGGCAGGCTCACTTAGGAAGTAAGAAATATATAAAGAAAGCATGGGTCTCTTTTGTCAGATTTTTATAATAATTCAGGTCTTCATATACAACAACACTCAGCCTCTAACTATCTTTACAAGAAACAAGCCATTATGGAATTTTTAAAAACTAATTCAGGTAAAAGATGACACTCTCTTCTCTATCCATACAAGAATAATCTGAAAAAGCTCACATGTATGAGTTCAGCTGTCTTTACTGTTAACCTAACTCATATGCTTTTGCAGGAAAAATTGTTGAAAGGTACCAGGGCAACCCTTTAACAACCTAAGTAAAACACACAGAAATCTACATTGACTGCAAATTTGAGAAACTAGATAATTTCAGTATAGCAATACTTTTCAGAGCAAAAGCAAAATACAGCTTCAGGTTTAAAAGGAAAGATGTTGAGGGGACAGGAGCAGAGTAAGAGCATCTTCTGGTTCCAGCTAGGATAGGGTTCATTTTTGTAGTAGTCAGGAGGGGGCATGGCTAGGACCCAGAGGTTATTCTACACAACCTCATGTCATTTTCCAGGGAGGGAAAGGGCTCCCTTTCATGGTCAACATAGCATGGTGGAGGGAGCTGTCAGGTATTGTCTATTGTTGAAAGGTTTCTGTCTGAATTGTTTGCTTGTTGTACCCTCTGTCATTAGTATTGTTGCTGTTACCGTTCATTTTCTCATCTCATCGCTGTTTTGAGTAAATTGTTCTTATCTCAACCCATGATCTTTACCTTTCATGTCTCCAATTCTCTTCTTCATCCCTCCACAGGGGAAGGAGGAAGCAAGAGAGTGGCACATGGTTTGGAGAGTCTTAGTGGGAGCACTAAATTGGGGAATACCATTCCTAAACCATGACAGAGCCAACCACTGTCTCTCCAAAATTAACTTCTTGATATATGACATTAGTTCCATGCTAACGGCATCTCCATTCCAGAGAAGAATATTTAAATACGCATGTGTGTGTGCACACATACATATATATACATGAATATGTTCATTATATAATGAGGCCAAAGTTTTTCACAGTACTGGTTCAGACTAAAAGAAAGCAGCTGTTCTCCAAAGGAAAAAACAATTTAGTTCAAAGGCAATTATAAAAACTGCAGCTTTGTGATTCAGTTCTTTCACACAGGCTTTGTGGCAGTTTGACTTACTTTGAAGCAAGAATAAACTGCAGAAATTGAAGCCTCTTACATTTTTCCGTATTAGGCTTTTGACTTTTGTACTATCTGAAAACACTTTTGCAACCAAAACCATCTTTGAACCATGAAATTAATCAAGGTTTCCTAAACTATTCAAGATGGAGAAAATAGTCAGAAACTTCTTCATCTGAAGATTTCACTGTTCTGGCTATGCTTCTCCTCCATGCTCAAGACAACATGTGCAAACCTTCCTGGCACTCACAAGAGCTTTGGATGCAACGGAGTTGGTACTTGCAGGCTCTAAGGAGACCTTCCAACAGTCTCTGCCTTCAGCAGACCAGGCCGGTGAGAAGAGCCAGGGCTATCCATGAAGGAATCAGGGAGCAGCACGCATGCAGGAAGCTACTACACAGTGCAGTCTTGGTCAGAATTGTCACCAGCTGAGAAGGTGCAGAGAACATGGAGGGACAGTGAAGAAGGTAAAGCCTGAATAAAAGAAGATATTGAAAAAAACCCAGATAACAATGAGAAGGAAATAAGCCCGAAGGGAAAAAGCAGTGACTGTCAGCCAGTAAAAAGTCCATCATTCAAAGGGACTAAAGACTTTCCTCCTGAACCAGTCATGGAGTGGTTAACTGTAACTTTATGTTGAAGGGAAATAGTGTGGAAACAAAACTAACAATGCTGCAGCATGTGGACTGCACCGTGCAGGAGCACAGCTGAATCTGCCTTGCAGCCTGGCCCAAGCCAGAGCATGTACCCCCAGGGCAATTTTACAGCAGCACTGGGAGAAGTTCAGCTCAGCCAGTGGTGAATTCTTCCTCCATTTCCCCCTGCTTCCAGGAGAAAGAAGGCTCCAAAGACAAGCAACATTACTTCCAAGTTTTCTTCACAAGCATTTTCTATGTTCTGTTCTGCAGAAAGGACAGACTTGCCAGCAGACTGCAAGAAAACCTTCACCAGGATGGAGGACGCCCATGTGTCTTTTGGCTCCACATTGCCTTATAAACTCACCCACAGATCAAACATAAAACATAACACAGACAGGGGAGGTTTCTCTGCCTCATAGGCTGACACATCTGGATCAACAAAGTTTTTATTTCAAATACATGCTATCAACATGGAAAATCAACTCTCCTGTTCTGTTTGTCAGGTAATAGTGAAGAAAATTGCTGAAACCAAACAAGCATGTTCTTTTATAACTATTTTATTTAAATTAAGTACTCCCAGAACAGGTTAATATCCTTCAAAGACAGAAGGGAACTTCAAGTGGTGAATTATTTTGCTTTTCCGATGTAACAGTCATTTTAGGACGCACAGAACAGCTGTCAGGATGATGCAAGGATGGAAGGAAGGGAAGGATAGAGGGAAGGAAGGGCAGAAGGAGGGAGAAAAGGGAGGGGAGGGAAGGAAGGAACAGCAGCAGGAAGGAAGGAAGGGCGGCGGGAAGGAAGGAAGGAAGGGCGGCGGGAAGGAAGGAAGGGAGGAAGAAAGGAATGACGGAAGCAAGGAAGGAAGCAAGGAAGGAAAACAGAAGCAAAATAAGCTTTCATCAAATAGGAAATTATGTCAATGTTCTCATTTACTAGACAGGGTAAGGTTCATGCCTTAATATTTATGAGTTTCAAAGATTTTGCAAGCATCTATGAACTCAGGCAATGCAGAACAGTGAAAGCATTTTGTATTAGCTCTTAATTTCTCCTATACTAATTCTTAATGTTCCCATTGACTGCTTTTTCTAACATAGTAGTATCAACAGTTCCTTGAGGGTAAACAGGCTACAAAAACATTACCAATCACTGTATCCACAGAGTTTTCTAAATTCCATTATTATAATGCAAAAGTTATACTAGAAATAAGAAAAAAAAAAGGGTTGTTAATGACTACATTCCTAATTATACCAGTGGTACATATATCTTCAATAGAACAAATACTTTCTCAAGGTAGGCTGTTTTAATACTAAAATGACACTGTAAATGAATAGAGTGTCAAGAATAGTAACTTTGATAATGTGAGTCATTTTTCAGCGCCATAAACTCTGGGGAGAGATGTAAAAGACTGAAAAAGGAGTACTGGGAAGAACAGAAGCCAAAAAAGGAAATTGCATGAGAGATGTGGGATGTGTAGACAAGGTAAGGAAACAATATAAAAAGAATGACTGATAAGAAATTGAAACACAAGATAAAAGTGGCCATAAAAAAAGAAAGCAGCAGCAGGGCCTCAATTCAGAAAAGGTCTTTTGTTCTAAATTTCAAGTATTTTATTACATGCATGAAGCACATTAGAAATTAAGTTAGTGATACAAGTTAAAAAAGAGGAATCTACAAGAAGGAAAGAAAAGTAAGACATCAAAGAAAAATAATACCCCAAAAAAAGAAGAAAAGAGCGAAACAAAACACAGAATGTGAGTCATTCTTGTCATAGGGTGCTTTCTTCTGAGTTTTTATTGTTAAAGAATCTTCAGATACCCTAAAATCATACAAAGTAATTTCTCAAATAAAAATGTGCTGGAACCAACTTGAGGAAATTACATAACATTTGACAAGAAAAGAAGAGATATTTACCTAACAAAAAAGTTTACAATCATGGAGATGCAACTGAATAACAATTTGATTGCAATGAGTTGTAAATGCTTCCATTCCAAAGTGTACATATATGTACTCAAGCCCTTTCTCATTTTAAAGGGACAGTTTCATAGATATGAAAGCAACAAGAATTAAAATAAATTGAGAGCAAAAATTTGCCTACAGAATATGAATGGTAATTAAAAATGTTTAAGCATATTTTACTGGCTTTCTGGAAAAATATATTGTTTGAAGCAGCTCTTCAAAAACACCCTGACGTTGCTGCCTTAATGAGGAAAATAAAACACAAAAAAACCTCTGGCAGACTCAATGTAAAAAGGCAACAAGACAAGCCAAAAAGGTTTGAGAAATAACTTACAAGGGGTTTTTGGTGGGTTTTTTTTATTATTATTTTAGGATAGTAAGGGTAAGGGCCAACTGTGATGCGTTGGAAAAGGATTTCACAATGAAAAATACAGGATGAAATGTTGGATGGGATTCGATAAACATCTGAAGGTTGAAGGGTATATTAAACAAATGAAAACAAACAAACAAAAAAAAAATAAGAAAGCTGAATACTCTCTATAAATACATTAGACATAAACATCGAGACCTAAAAGCTATTTAAGACAAAGAAAGAAAGCTGGCACTGCAAATAAATTTACTATGGAAATTACAAGCTTCTCAGCTGACAGAGCAGTGAAGCTCTGTCCATGAGAGGAAAAACAGTCTAACTGGGCTTTAAGATAAATGTGGATAAGCACTGTGAACAAATTACATGATCTGGTTGCTATGACAGCTCAGTACTGGGCTAGCCATCCAACTTAGACTGTATTCAACAAATGAGACTAAAGCAAAAACTTACCAGCACAAATCAGATGCACTATGGGTTGTGTGTATGCAGAAGCAAGTCCTAGTGCATTACATATGGAGAAATAAGTTTCTGCTTAATGCAGAATGTTTCTGCTTCTTTTTAGATCAAGAGAGGTGAATGCTTTGTGTGCAAGAATCCCTGAAGTCACACACACTAGACTTCAATCACTAGAGACATATTTAGATTAAAAGGGTTCTTTCAGAGAAAGAATGCTCCACTTACATCCAAAATGTCTGTTTTTTCCCTTTGATTATGTTTCTGTAACATCAGAGGTATCTTTAAAGTCTGAAGGTCCAGTTTTTAGAATCAGTTATTTGTCTTGTCAGTGCAGATCCAGTGCTGAGACAAATTAGTGACTGGTTAGTTAGCTAGACCAGGGAAGGAAATAGGTTAATAAACATAATCTCTGTCTATGTCATCAGTTTTTTCACAGCAGTAGTGAGGTTTTAAAGTGACTTCCCCTAACCTTCCTTGGTCTGGTTTGCAGAGCTGCTGGGAAGTACAAAAAACAAATTCTTTTTGGGGTAAACTAAACTGAAATTTCTGCTCCAAAAGCATGCCAAACACAGACTGACACCCCACAGTAACATGAGACTCTGAAACAAGACTGGGTCTTTGGGCAGTCTCAAGTTATGTGTCTGCCATTATATGTCAACCAGGACATCAGGCTCTCACTGTCCCACCACAACATTGCCAGAACAATGGCAATGGATGGACACCAATGTCTGGAAGTTCACCAGGAAGGCCACGCCAGGACAGCAGTACAAAACAGGCATGGCCCTACTCCAGTCCTGATATCCAAATGGGAGGACTTAAACCAACGCAGCATTTAGCAGAGCTAGAAGACACTTTGTTTTACACTGGCAGCAGGTTGGGTTGGATGATTGGATAACACCAAGGCATCTGATATGGGTGCACTTCGTGACATATACACTTCCCAAGCACAAAAATTTTACCTTGAACATGATGAGTTGTACAATGTTTTGTCTAGTTTTCAATCCTTTAAGTTACCAAAGCTCAAGTTTGCTGAACAGTTTGTCTTACTTGCCTCAGTTTAATCCCTGATGGGGGAAAAAAATTAGTTGCTTGTGCCTACTCCTTGTTTAAAAGAGTAAAAATATCATAATTGACTCCACATCTAATTCATGAAGTTTCTTGAGTCTCTCTTGACTTGGGTTTCTCTGAATTTTTCTGTTTTATTTTTAAAGGCATTTCTACAAGTACGTCCTTCATGTTGCTAGGTTTCAAAAGCAAATGGAAGAAAACAAATCAATATTTTTTAAAAGACAGCTTTTTTATCGAAAGTGCAAAAGGAATTATGAAAGTAATCTTCTGTTACATACATGTCAACCTTCCTTTTTTGCTAAATTTACTTTTCAATTTTTTGTGATGGACATTTTCCCTACAAAACTGCCAGTAAACATCAGTAAACACCTTATTAACAGGAAGAATATGTAACAAACAATGAGGTCTTAAGGAAATAATTATGAACTCACATGATTCATATGACAAAATTTCATTTAAGTAGTGTCATTGATGCCTTCTTAGTTTAAATTCTGTGCATGTGTACGCACAAGCAAGCTCTTCTTGTGGAGGACCAGGCACCAGCAGGTCTTATCTCAAATATTCTATCAGGACAGGAAAGGCATGATCAGAGGAGAGGGCACCATGTAGGTGGGACAGTGCTGTTCTTGGCCAACTTCCGGCTCACCTTGAGACCCACACTCAGTCCCATCTCCCTCTTGACTCACTTCCTGGGGAAGGGCTCAAAGAGCTGTCTGTGCATGCACAAACAAAATGGTAGGAAAAATCTAGTTTACATAAGAGACTGCACCAAGTTAGGTATAAATGGTAGCAGATTGGGCCCCCTCACTCTTTTTCTTCTCTTTCTCTTTCATTGTCATTGTTCATCCCAGCTCTGGACCATCCACGGGGCAGAACATGGAATCTAAGGACTAGTGATATTCTTTGTTCTCTCTCTCTCTTTTCTGTCTTTATTTCTCTCCTTTCTTACTTTCTTACTGGGCAAAGCATGGCTATCATACTCTACTCTGTCGTGGCAGTGGGGAGTTTGTGGAAGCATCTTGTGGCCTGTGAGCCAGCACATTTGAGAAGTTTGATGTGGGAATTGAGAATTTACTGAAGTGTATTGTACAAAACCCAAGGGCTTGTTAGCCATTGTTTTTGAGAAAGTGCATTGTAGGAATTTAAGGGCTTCTTAGCCAACACTTTTGAGTCTAAACAGTGGGCTGGTTGCCAGAGTTAAGGCAATTATAAAATAAAGCATAAGAGCTCCCTGACATATGGTCAAGTGTCTTCAGAGGCATTCAGGGAGGTTTGAAGGGACCCACAAAGATCATCAAATCCTACGCTTAACTGAATGGACCAAATGGGGATTGTACCCATGACCTTGGCATTATTAGCACCATTCTCTAACCAACTGAGTCAACCCACTCCCCCAACTTGTCATTGTTCAGCCTGGTGAGAATTTACAATGAACATCACCTCCCCCTACCAGTGGGTCATGGCACTAGTGCACCGACATATGCAGAAACATCATCAGAAGGCAGTAATTTTTGTTGCAAAGCAACTGCTCAACTGTACGAAGCAGCACATATGACAAATTAGGACAATAAAATTCACAAGAAACGTGCCCGGTTTAAATTACATAAAGTTTAGGTTCTGGATGGGACAGAAATGGTAACACTTCTTTCTCTTGTGCCACTGGCTTTCTAATGTGCACATGAAATTGAGTTCAGAGTTGCTTTAATATCTGAAGGTGTTCAAGCAAGATATCAATGCCTACACCAAAAGCATCCTTTAGACAAAGCCAGAGGAAGAAAATACAAGCAAAAATTAAATGATTTCTTGGGATAGTGGGAACACAGCTTGCCAATAGTTGTGGATATATTTACCTACTGGCCTCAGTGCAGTCTGAGATTAATGTTATTTTGGTATGAATAAGCAGGTTTTCAATTTATAATAATATAGCAACATGAGCCCACAAATACCATTCAAGTTCATTGCCTCAAAACTGGTGATGACAAAACAATGAGACCCAGCTATGAAAAGCTTCCTACTGCATAACTTCAAAATAAAATCTCAATGACCTTATTTGTAAAAACAGAACCCGTTTATCTCCACTTGAAGAACACAGAAGGCTAAACTATAGGCATTTTTACACTTAAGTTACCCACCAAGCTTCAGAGAACAAACAAAATCTAAAAAAGATTTTAGTTTCCTGTTCGGATTTCACACCAACTGCTTTGACAAAATTCAGATCTGACCAATTTTGGCTTTATGGTGTTTATGTTTAGCTGCCACAGATGATATAAGGACTGAATAGACAGCTACAATAGTCCCCAAGCTATCTTGGCAGATCTAACCTGTAACTGCTGTGCTGTTGAAAGCCATAAAAACTGTCAATAAAAGCTGTTTAGAACTGAATGGGTACAAAACTAAAGTTCCAGATAAAATTGCAATTGGAGTCTTAAAAAACCAAAATATTTGAAAATAGCTACATAATTCCAGCCTTGTTTTTTGCCAATTACTCTCCTTTAACTAGTCAATTTTTTAAATAATCAAATACAAATCTAAACTGGAAGCCCAATTTTCATATTAATAAAAAGAGAGAAAAATACCACCAAAAAAAGAGATAAGAGAGAATTTCAAGACAAATATTATTGCAGTTATAAAATAACCAAGTTTTATCATTTAGATTTTAGAACATACTTAAATGGTGAACTAAGAAATTCTGTTCTTTTGTCTGCAATAAGTAATAGTAACAACAGAAACTATTAAAAAACAAATAGCATAGGCAACCCAAATTATAGGTCTGTACACTTATAAATAAAATTCCTTTCAGCAGCGGATATTAAAAAGGGCTTCTTACAGACAAAATAAATCTGCAAATACACAAATGCTAGCCAAAAACAAAAAAGGTTTATCTTGTAGATCTAACAAATTGTTTAATATCTGGTAATTATTTAAAAATATTTTCCTCCTGTTTTATCTTATTTTTCACACTATTTACCAAGTATCAGCTGAATGCTGCCAGACTGAGCTGCTACAGCTACTGGCTCCTCAGAATGTGTTGGGGTTTCTTTCCTAAAATTAATAATGAGTATTATTTCATCCTTGCTCATATCCATTTGCAAGAAAGCATGCACAAATTTATTTTACATTCATATATATTGTTTTTCTCCAAAAAGAAGGAAAAATTAAAGAGAATAATTTGTTGAGAAAATAAATGGTCATATTTTTAAAAGATGTCTTCTTCAGGAAAAAATACTGTATCTAAATTCCCATTACACTATTTAGCCAGAAATGGAAATAACCATCTGAGTCACTGAGTGTAATCCTTGCTACCAAGACTTCACCTCCTGCAGCCAACTCCCTGAGCCTGTTGTAAACACGGACATGTCCTGGCCTACCCCTCCACTGGAAGGCTGAACCCATCTACATTTCCAGCGCCAGTCTGAATTTATTCACAGTCACACCTGTTTGGTTTTATGTTGGCAATAACTTTCAGGACAAGTGTTCAAGTTTCATCAAGATAAACAATATTAAAGCAAAATCATCACCTCCAGCATTATGGAAGAGAAAGATTTAAAATAATCTTTCTGAAACACAAGTGAACTTACTAGTTTTTACCATTTTTATTTAAAATTATATCCATATGATAGTGTGAAAGATATGAAATGAATTCTCTACACTTTTCCTGTGCATTTTATGCTGATACATATATGAATTCTAAACTTTAGTTTTCTCTTTTCACTGCTTTTGTACTTTCATTTCCTACCAAATGCTCTCTTGCCTCCTTGCCACTCACAAGGCCTCAAGAGAACAACTCTACATACTGTGTATGGGACTGGGGTTTAATGTTTTTCCATAACCTCCAAGGTCTGACCCAGGAGCTTTGCTTCTTCCTCCCTTCCTGGCATGGGCTGTGCAAGCACCTGCACCCCTTCCTCAGCTTCTGGAGATTCGACAGTGAGATTGGAGTAGCAAAAAGGCTGTAGGAATTCAGTCCACGTGGGCTCTGTCTCTTCACTTTCTACTTACACTTTTCCTACAGTACTCCCACTAATTTTACTCTTAATTTTGTCATTTGCTTTCCATCAATGTCCCCACCACCACCACCACTGTGCTACACTGGTGCCTAAGGAGGCAGCAGGAAAAAAAAAGAATTAGAAACTGCTGACAGCAGTGACTTTGAGCAGCTGTGAGAAAGAGGTGGAAAAGAAGTCCTGCACGCATCTGCTCTCACTTGCTTGGCAGCGTCATTTCAGGTGGCAGGTATTAGGCAATGCCAGCAAGACAAGCACAGCCATCACTCCAAACAAATGATTCATGACTAACCAAGACAGCAAGATAACAAGGTCTAAAAGATGAGAGTGACAGTCTTGAGATGTCTACACATGACTTCTGCTCTCCCCCCAAAGTAATGGTGCTGCCTACCACTCCAAATGGTGGAGGAGAAATTCCAAGACTAACAGGATCACTGTGGCTGGGAAAGACCTCGGGGTCCCCATCATCTAGTGCAACCCCCAGCTAAAGCAGAGTCACCCACAGCAGGTTACTCAGTGTCAGCACTGGGTCCAGTTGAGTTCTAAGTATCTCCAAAAATGGAGACTCCACAAACTGGGAAACCTGTGCCACTGGTTGACTGTCCACAAAGTATGGCTTTTTACTGTCCATCATCCCTCTTTTTTATTTTATTACTGTTTCCTTAAGTCCCTTTTCAGAAACAAAGATGACAGATGAGCAAGAATGAAGTAAATAAACCAATATACAAAACCAAATAAACAAACAAACCAAGAAGTTACAGAAGTCATAAAAACAGATCTGCTAATTTTACTCATTGTATTTTACCAATTACAATTCTCTGTTTACCACAGAAATTGGCACAATTCTTAAGCTTGAGACTTGTGTTCAGCATTAAGTTGTGGGAAGCAACAGGGAATCCATCTCTGAGATGTGGTCTCAAAATTCCCATTACTTGCGCATCAGTACTGTGCAAACTCATGAAGCAAACACAAATAGAAAACACTGGATTAGTAACTGGTTTATAATCTAATGAACGATTTTTTTTTAAATCAGTATAAATGATCTTCACTTCTCTTCATGCTTCACTGTGTCATCAAAATCAACAGCACAAGCCTTTAAACAAAAGTTCTGTAAGATTGGCTCCTAAGTTTCACCCAGTTTGCACTGGATGAGTACAGCCAGGAGGATGGCTTTTTTCTAATTGTTTTTGGTTTCTGAGTCAGATATTTACACATAGATGCTGTTGTGCTTCTGACACTGTAGCAATTCAACAAACACAGAATTTGGGACTTTATGTTTATAGTGCCCATTACAATGAAAGGAACTGCACTGAGCACCTAATGTGCTCTTTCTACTTCAGCATAACCATTAAGTGCAATTTCTCTGTTCAAAATTAATGTGGGGCAGGGGAAAAGAGAAAAAATATTTGCAGTGAACCTTCATTTAATACCTGGTCATTAGGGTATAGATCAGCAACACAAAGAAAATAAAGAAATGTGCAGTAATGGCTCCAGCACCTTAAAGTGATGTGATATGGGGTCCAAGCTATAGGCCATGAGAGGAAATCAGGAGATTCCAGCTTATTTCATTATACCTTTTTTCCCAAACACTTGTTCTCAAATTTTCATGTGATATCAAGGCATACCACTTAGGAACACAAATTTAAAATACACTTAGCAATACCTAAAAGCTACCTCCAAAACTTAAAAGGAGACTCCAAAGAAAGCACATGTAATTTACAAGAAAGACAAATAAAATAAAAACAAATAAAATAAATTAAAATAAAATAAAAACAAATGAAATAAAATAAAATAAAATAAAATAAAAACAAATAAAATAAAATAAAAACAAATAAAATAAAATAAAAACAAAATCCAAAACTCATCATTAAATAGAAAATAAATAAAACATACCTATATCCCACTATGGAAGAGAATGATTTTTGGAAAATCATACTTATCCAATTAAAAAAAAATAGTTAAATTAGACAAAACCATTACTTAGTAGTAATTACCAGGTAAATTTTGCGAACTGAGTTCAGAGCCTGTGTTAAAAAGTAGAAAGAGAAGATTCTTACTTTGTACCAGGAAGTGCCCCTACAATAAAATTATAGATCTCACTAAATACATGATTTCAATATCATATACTGTACTATTTCTCAGCACGAGTTGAGATGAAAATACAGTATTTCACTTCATTCATACCAGAAAAATCATACACTTGGGTATGATGACTACCCTTTAATTGTAAGAAGTCCTTTCCCCATTATGTATCAGACAATTGATAAAAGCACTAGCTTATGATTTCAGATAACCTTGTTTATTATCGTCCTTCTACCTAAATGATCAGTTTTGACTAAGGGACCGGGGGAGGACGAGAGTGCTACATCATTCTTTCTCACTTGCAGCACAGACGTTTGGCACAGTCTATAGCACATGCTAAACAAAGTACTACTACACCTGAAACATTCACCTTAAAATATATTTTAGGCAACACTTGGAATGCCTTTGATCTGTTTTCTGTTGCTTTTTCAGGCTTCTCAATGACACTGCAGGACACAGGAAAAAGGGAGCATAGTAAGAAAAGTAACATTTGAAAAGTAAAAAGTAAATCCAAACCAAAACACCTAGCTTCCAAGCATTCCTACAGGTATCACTAAGTGTGCCCAGCAAAGGTTCAGGGTAAAAGCAGCATTTAAAATTGAGTCTGAGGGACAGAAAGTGCAAAAGCCAAGAGGTTTTTTTGACTTACATTGCTCCCAGCAGGCTGTTGCCATTCCCTCTGCAGGGCTCTCACTGGCCACGGGGATCACATGACACCAGGAACCAAAATAGAAAAGTCTCGGGAGCAAGGAAGCTGAACCAGAAACACATTTACCAGAAAAGACGTATCACAGGCACAATAACACACCCTTAGGAGCAAAAGGTGATAAATTTAGATAGGAACTTAGACTGTGCTGAAAAATGGATAATGTCTTGAACTCTGCAATCTGGCATCAGCTACCCTTTCAATACATGGGAAATGTTCTCTGCCATAAATCTCAGCCAGCCCATGTTTGTCTGTACCTGCTAACTGCTCTGGTAAATCTCATCAAATTACTAGACTTTAAAAGAATGTGAGATCTATGAAATTTAAAAGTAAATCTATTGCAGTTTAAAAATAAACTCCCACTGTTGGAACCATTTTCATTTTCAGGCTAAGGTTTCTAGTAGTCTGTTTATAGAGAGGAAGCAATTTTTTCAAAAGCATATGCTCTTAAGATAATTGGGCAAGCTGTAAACACATTTCAAAGATTGCTTTCAATTCTTTCACAAGTAAAAAATATGTTAGAGACCTATCCGCTTGTAAAACATAGACCATAAATCTGCAGTTATAAACAGAGAGAAGGTGCAAAGAATCTGAAGTACAAGCTGAACAGATGAGTTAGCAAGCAAATGCAAGTTCTGTATGACAATAGAGTCTGATTTAAAGGTTGCTGTTTAGTTATCCTTCTTAGAAAAGTAGCTCTTCCAGTTTTCTAAAGCTGGTAGAAAATAAGTTCCAGTAAGATACTGTTCCTAAGATTACAGGAAATACATGTTACCTTTTGTAACAGTTAACTTTTGCACCATTTACTAGTTTGTTTTAAATTAGGTTATTGCAATTTTATGTTCTATAAAATTTCAAGCATTTCCTTGTTTTTAGGGAATGTCAGGGCAGTTATTGCATAAAGAGGGTTTGGTGGAAAATGCAAACAGCAGTAGAGAAGCTGTGATCAAGAAAAAGAGAAATACGCTGCATATCTTAACAGGATAAGGACAGGAAATATTTTTTGGTTCTAATCCTTAAATGTCATAAGACAAAAATATTTAAAATCCCACCCTTTCAATGCAAATGTCTCACAGGGGATCTGGATAAACATAGGAGTAGAAACGCCAAAGTAAAATCCTAAATAGCAGACTCCCACTCTACAAGAAAAATGAAAATAATATGAAGATGAGTCAATAAACCAAATTATTTTCCTTTCACTGAAAAAAACCCACATAAGTAATTTTTCTTAATAACAAAATCTCACATTAATTTTTCCAAAAAGAAATGTACACATGTATCAAAAAATATACATCATTAGAGAATATCTTCCATCAAGACAGATATTTTGATATTAAAAAAACAAGATCTTTTTTATTCTGCAGGATACGCAAACTAAATTTTTTCACAAAATGAGGTACAAGTCCACATAAAATGGTAGCATTAAAAGGTTCTTTGCATCTTCCCTGTTCTTATTAACAGAGGTGAAGGGAAACTTGAACATTGACTCAGAGTAGTAGTAGTAGTAGTAGTATAAAAGAATACACCAGAGCTGTTGCCATTGGTAATTTAAATATCAAGGAAACCTTTTTAAAACTACTGAATCTGCAATATATGGTGCGGCTTTTCTGCAACAAACCCCCTACATTTTGAAATGCATAGTGCATATTACTGTGTACATGCTTCCAAGGTTCATGACTTTTATCACTGTGGTATTAGAAAAAACTTTACATCACTTAAATGGTTCCATCCTGGAGGCAGTTCCATCAGTGGTAGAACTGAGGTGGATGAAAGCTTGCCATTGATCTCAGTGAGAGAAGTACAGGATGCTGAAATAAGTATAGACAACAGAGGCTTCTGTTATAACTCTAAAAAATTAGTACAGAAAATTGGCTTCCAGTACCTGCTGTCCATTGATTTCAGAAACCTGTATGAATAATCATCTCTTGGGTCAATTTTAAATGTAACAATGACATGGTTTACCATATTTCAGAGAAGGCCTAGGTAAGTGGGTATTCTCAGGGTATTCTCACTGCACATCCCAAACATAACTGCAAATCATCTCAGCAAGACTTCTGTGGCCAAACACATAGTTTATTTTAGATGCTTTGTGTTATATTTCCCCCAATTTTATCAGTTTGGATTTATGAAAGCTGCAGAACACACAGAGTGGAGGCTATGCTATAATATTCCACTGTGTGGACTGGAAATGTAATTTTATGGAAAACAAACCTACAGGCAAAGACAGGGAATTAAATGGCTAGAGGAATGCCAAATTAGAGAAATCAATGAATCCTTGTGGAATAAAAGCATGATAGGGAGGAAGTACACTATCTACCAGACAGAGTACAAAGCCTTGGGTAAAAACAGAAAGTGTCAATATATCCTGGAGCTTAATACAGAGTGAGAAATACTTGGAACACAGAAGAACACCTATTTATGCAGCTGGAACCAGGGCATCTGTATTATTCCATATGCCTGCTTCCACCACTTTTCTTAACACTGAATTGTATATAATCATGAAATGGTTTACACTGGAAAATACCTTAATCATCAAGTCCAACCATTAACCCAGCTCTGCCAAGTCTACCGCTAAACCACGTCCCTCAATGCCACACCTACACATCTTTTAAATGCCTCCAGAAATGGGGACTCAACCACTTCCTCGGGCAGCCTGTCCCAGTGCTTGGCAACTGTTTTTGTGAAGAATTTTATCCTAATATCCCACTGGAACCTCCCCTGGCACGACTGAAGGTCATTTCTCTTCATCACTCATGACTTGGTAGAAGAGACTGACAGCCACCTCTCTACAACCTCTTTCAGGTAGTTGTAGGGAGTGATAAGGTTCCTCCTCAGCACCCTTTTCTTCAGACTAAAAACCCATAACTCCCTCAGCCATTCCTCATTAGATTTGTGCTCCAGACCCTTCACCAGCTCCATTGTCCTCCTCTGGACATGCTTCACCAGCCTCACCAGTGCAGAGTACAGGGGAACAGAAAATCACGGCCCTCATCCTACTGGCCACACTATTTCTGATACAGGCTAGAATGGCATTGGCCTCCTTGGCCACCCGGGCACACTGCTGGCTCATGTTCAGTGGCTATAGATCAGCACCCCAGCTCCTTTTCTGCTGTGCAGCTTTCCAGCCACTCAACCCCAAGTCTATAGCACTGCATGGGGTTGTTGTGACCCAAGGGCATGACCCAACACTTAGTAGTGAATTGCTTAAAAAGGCATTCATCAAATGAGCCATTTGACAAATACTGCCTTTCAATACTCCACTTATTTTTTTCAAATACTGTCTAATATGAATTTATTAGTTTATTAAATCTCTACTGGTATATTTGGGGCAAACACTAATGTGTTGACCTGCCCTGATAGTACATTATTATTATTTTTAAAAATCAATTTATAGACAGTTAAATACCATTAAAAGTAGTGTGCAGAACAGTTTTATCAATTTAAATTGCTAGAAACCTGTATCTCTATTTTACCTTCTTGACAGGTAGCTTAATTCTTGAGAAAGAAGAAATCAAGTCATTTTTTTCAAGATGTGGGTTCACTTATAGCTCAGAATATGACTAAATTTAACCAATTTTCTGAGATAGCCATTTCATAAATGAATAGAATACTTAAGCAGCAAAATAGCAGGGCCAGCAGGTTATTCCACATCCATGGATAAACACAGTATTTGGACCTCTTTTTATTCTCAGTACTAATACATTCTCAAGATAGTTTTCTTCATCACCTACCAAAAATGTTGTTTTACTGCTACCACCAAGGTCCCATATGTCCTAAAGGGAAATTTTTTCATAATGGTAGGGGGAAATTTCAGTATAAAGAATTAGATTAATAACTTATTCATTCCTTTCCATGCAGTTACTTTAGAGCAAAGATCTGCTGTACATTTTAGTCTTCAAATGCAAACAGGAATAAATAATATCACTCTTTCTTAATCTCCCCTGTGTATAACTGTAATCCACAGCCATTTGAACAAACTGCACTAATCCTTGTGCTAAAATTTAAGAGCCTAAAAATAATCCTCTGTAAGAGATGGTCCCTAATTTATCTGAGTTCATCACACATATTTCTGCAAATTTACTAATGTGTGGTGATACACCTGATCTAAACACTAACATGCATATGTTGCTCACAAGCCATCCCCCTGGGAAGCTCCATCCTCATGTAAGATATTTAAACTCCTTTAGTGACCTTCTAGGATTGAAGATACCAAGTAGTGATATAAAACAAAAAGATCGTATTCCCTACTTCCTGGAAAAAAATATCCAATATATTCTAAGGGAATAATAAAACATAACCCTCTTATTCTGGGGATGACTGTTTCTACTGAAGACTTTTTTCTCCCTAGCAGATAAAACAATCCCTAACAGAAATGGTAACACTGATTAACTTTGTGCTTTAAGAAGACAATGGAAATAGGATATATTTCTTAATCTGTTTACATAGATAATAACACTTCATATGTCAAAGACAATAGCTTTGCTACAACCTTTCAGTTAGTATTCTCAGTACAGAAGCCAGTTTTATGCAGAAAAATAGCAAAAAGTGGGGAAAGGTCAGCTATATAGTATTATCCACTGTGCCACTCATCAGTATGTCACAACTTCAATCTATTCTACCAAACTGTTGCTAAGATAGAGATCTACAACTCTTTTGTTTGGTTCTCTGCTTGTTTGTTTGTTTGTTTAGAACAAGGCTACTGGGTTCTTTTTCAATTTAAACAAAATCAAAATATGTATATGCCATATTTTAAATGTTACTGAGAATTTACCTTTGTGTTGTTTTGATAAAATGAAATTTGACCAAGTATTTTGCTCTAGTAACTCATGCAAATTCTATCTCTTTAATAAGGAAGGTACTTACTTCTTTTCTGTCACCTAATATTAATCAATTTAGAGTCTGTACAACTGGAATTAAGAATTAAGCCTTTATTCCAGGACTAAGTATGCATGTTCAGAAAAATAAATCAAAGGAGTATGCATCAAACAACTACATATCTAAGTGGCTGATCAGGGTCAAGACCATTGAAACTTTTATAGAAAACTTGGAATAGACTTATTCAAATGAAACATCCTTCCAAAAGTTCTTGTTTAATCATCAGCAATCAAATAAATTATATAGCTCTCATATTTCCCATATGCCATTCAATAGCATTCTCATTGTCATCATTTTCGTCATCTGTTCAAGAAAGGCTGGGACTTATATGAATGTTTGAAACCCTAGAAACATATTAGAAATTGTTTAAACCGAAAGGTTAAACAAAATAATTTCCTTGTTATAGTTGTTGAGCTTTAAGAGACACAAAGTATGTTCAAGTCAGTGAGGAGGTTCCCTTCTCCTTCCAACACTATTCTTAATGGCCTCAAGAGTACACAGAAGCTCTTAACACACCAAAGTCACTAGTCCCTAACAGAGAATCAGAAATACATATTGCTTTTAGAAGTAGTATCTGAAGCAGGTGAATCAGCATGATTTACGTTGTCTGGATTTCCCTTCCGAAGCATCCAGTGAGAGAGTATTTCTTTTTCCTTAAAGTGTCAAAACTTAGTTCAAACCAGTTTTAATTCAAAACTTTTTCCAACATTAAACTGATGTCTCAGGAAACACAATGCTATTTGGTTTAACAAATCTAGAAGTCACCTTACTACTAATGGACAAATCCCTGGGCCCTACCCAACTAGTCACTAGACATGTGTGATTTTTTTTTTTTAGTACCACAGAATCTGAGTACACAATCAGGCACAGATTAAATAGTTCTTGTTTTCACACAGTTATAGACATACAATCCATGGAAGTGATACAGGTGAGAATGTCTACAAAGCAGAGCAAGCAAAATGTTACTGAGGATATATGTATTAGAAGAAAAAAGTTAGGACTTCATTAACATTTACCCAATATGTGCTCTAACAGGGAATTCCTCCATTTCTAAAAAGCATTAAAAAATTAGAGGTTTGATGAAAAACCTGCATACCATTGCAGGGAAAGAAACCAATTTTAACTTGTAGACAAAGATGATCCACCTTCATTAAATACTTTGCCATCTTTATGTACGTCTATCTTTCTAATATTAGGAACTGTCTGAAGTCATGAAATTCAAAACTACACTGTTGAGCTCCTGCCAAAAACAGATGTTGTTAAGAGTGACAGTCTAGAGTTGAGGTATTTTCAGCTGATTGAATACCTGTAATTTAATATGGGTCTATTTATTATGCCTAAAATATTTTTTTTGCTATTGTAACAAAATGTAATGAAAAACTATATTTTTCCTTTAATTTTCTAAGAAGAAAATAAAAAAGTCATCTGTTTCTAATGATCAAATACAGAAAATTATAGTCAAAATGATAAAGGTTTGTAAAGGGATAACAAAATTATAAAAAGAGGTTCCAGGAGGTATAATAAAAAAATCTCAATTAGACTAGGCATCAAAATTCCAAGTCAAACTATAGGTATAATAACCCAGGTGAGCCACTGAGTAATTAAGGGGAAACAAATATACAAGTAGTTTTCAGCTGAAACTCAAACAACGATCACATTTGATTACCTGCCTTTTTATATTGGTAGCATGTTTTAATAGCAGAGTTTGCTACAATTTTGTAGCTAATTCTTGAAAAAGGCTCAGTGAAGTCAAAGGAAAACAAACCTGTACAAGTAATTATTTCTTTTGGTGTGGGATGGAGGTGAACAGAAAGTGAAGCAGAAAAAAAATCAAGAGAAACCCAAAAGGTATGCACTACACATTTCGTAGGAGGAATTTAGAGAAAAGTAATATCCCTTCTGTCTTCTGCCCTCATTCTTCCACCTTTTCAGTTAAACGTGACCACCACATGAAAATATTGAAATGTTAGGTTGCAAGAAGCTATCAATAGATTACCCAAAACATTCTGTTTGACAGAAGGGAAGTGGCTACTAAAAATATTTGATAAAGGAAAGCATTTACTATTAAATATCATCAAAGACATTTAAAAATGAAAGCATATTTTCCATCAAAGCATCAACATTTTTAATCAAGAATATAACAAACCAGAAATTCAATGATGTTTCATAATCCTTTTTTCCATGATAAAACTTTAACTGGAAAAAAAATTGATGAGACTTGGATGAATTTTATAAATATATTTTGATACTGACAATGGGCTCTTTTGACTTGTGTTTCAACCCTCTCTAAATGTACTAGCTGGCTAACCCTAGGGACATTGTGAATGTAAATCAGGCACAGATTTAAATTATTTAACACCACATACACACTATGCCAACACGCATGCAGTTAACCCAGAACAACGTACAGCAAGACAATCCTTGCAGAAGCTGCCTACATTGCAGAGTTAGAAAATTAACTCAAAACACTCCAGAAATACAGCAGCAGATTAGCTTATTTAACTCAGATTACATATTTAGGAAAAGGAAATTGTCATCAGTCATTAATGTCAACAGCTAGGTCAAAAGGTATTTCTAACACTGTTGTCATTAATTAACTTAACCTCTACAGGATCAATATTTAGAAGGCAAAATCTGTTTCAAATGAACAATAGTTTGAGGTTCAAAAATAGTATGATGAAAATAAATACACCAACAGATAGCTCCATCCAGCATTTAGCAGAAAAAAAACATGGATTTCATTATTTTGATTGAAACAGAACTATAAACAGTTATAGATGGTTATTTACCTGATTATGGGTTGTATGTGAACTCCCAAAGTCTTCTTGCTTTCCCAGCATTACCAGCGGTGCTGCCAGCTCTTCTGTCCTTACAGCCTGGACAGGATGGGTGCAGCAGCCAGGAAACCCAGCTGGACGAACACCTCATCCACCTGGGCACTTTCTCTGTTCCTGGGGAGGCTGAGTTCAACAGCAACCTGTGCCTCCTTTCATTGGCATGAAGCATGTACTGCCTCTTCAACTTCAGATCCACACCTTTTTCAGCACTATTATTTTTATGTTATAGAAGTCAGGTGTTAAAGGAGAAAAAATGATCTGTAGATAGGGAACAGTAAGAGGATTCATGGGGGGAAAAAAAGCATGGAGCCTGAGTTTTTTATGGAGGAACTGAGAAAACTGTAAAAAATGAAAGCTCCCTCTTCTGCTTCCAAAATTTTATTCATATTCACTGAATAGGAATTTTACTAGCTGATATATTTCTGTTGCTTCTCACTACTTGCTTATGTCCTCTTCAACAGGAGGGGATGAACTGTGATGGACACTCATATCCATGTATGCACTAGAGAGGTTAATCCATGACTTGCCAAACCAAAAAACCAAACTTCACCCTACCCCTGAATACAGAGATTTTTGTGAGGAAAGATAGGAAATACATACTATCACCCAGAAACACAGCTGAGACAACAACCTTTCTCCTAAGTGGAATGAGGAACCAAATGTATATAGGCATTCAGGAGCCAGCACACCTCCACATTTGTGAATCTTCAGACAGCACAGAACTGCTAGTCTAATCTGCACTACATCTGTTTGTCAGCACAGGCAACCATAAATTTAAAAACAACTCTGAGCCTAGCACTCTGTGCCCTGGGTATGAAACAATATCTGAAACCCTTAGGACACAGATGAGAAAAACTAAAAGCACAAAATTTTCTCTGTAGCCAGTTGAAGGTGGCAGAGCACACTCCTGTAATTATGCTCTGGTTGATTGAGTCAAACCCTATTTGCAATGACTAGATTCAGCCAGTATACTGGCAGTCAAGTGTGCCATGAAATGCTTCTGTCACATTCTTGTTCCTGATAGTCTGAAGCTATTGTAGCTACTGAAGCTATTTAATTCATTTTCCTCTTTGAAGATCAGACAACACAAATCCCCACATCTTAGTGCATAGTTCCCATGGTAGCTCTGGAAGCAGTGTTGGAAAGCAAGCCCTTTCCCTCATATCCAGGGCAATAAGGGCCATCAGGCAGTAGGCAGGACCATGCTGGGTCAGACAGCTGCCCAGTAGCAAGTCTTTAATACCATCTATAAGCAGGTGTCTAGGGATGAGGGGTAACAGGTAGGTATCCATGACATTTCTCCCTACACTTAGCCCATCCCAAACTATTTCCATCTATGGAAGAGGCTTCCTTAGGCAGATGCAACTTCTATAAGGCACTCAAGAATACATGTATGTTTTTAGGAAAGGTTATTCGAGTCACTGGAACCCTCTAAGCTCTAGCTTAACATCCTGTATTTTCAGTAAACACATTCTTGAGAAAAATATGCAAAAAGCCAAAACCTAACAGAGAAACCAGAAAGATAAATAAAGCAAGGATCTTCTGTCCTTTTCTCAATTCTACTTTGCAGAAAATTTGGCAGAAACTATCAGCAAATTTGTCCTTAAAAGCACTCGGTATTTAAATATACATTTAAACCATTTTTGAAATTAAAAAGGGAGGGAAAATCCAGCACCTCTCTTTTTATAAAACAGGATATAACAAAATTAACAGCTCTGTATAGTTTTTAGAAAAAAAAATTACCACCTTCCAATTTTCAGATTCCCTAAAAATATCAAAGAACAATTATTTTGGGACTCCAAAATAATAAAAAGGAACACTCTGACAGATTTACAAGGATATGCAAACTGATTTCTAAATTTATGGGACTGGCGCTCTTTAAGTGGCATGAAGAAATAAATACTTTTTTAACATGCAAGCCAAGAACATTCCTGGAGTCTTGCACCCTAAGTAGTCACTGCTGAGAGAAAATAAAAAATCCTTGTTCTTCATTTGTACTTCTGTTCTGAAATAAAGGTGAATTGAAGGGGGGAGGGGGAGTATACTAAGCTTATTAAATACTATTTGGTTAATTCACACTATATGAACATAACAGTCAACCTTGCTTGGAGTTTGTTATGCATCTCTATCCATGCAGCAACCCCACCAGGCTGCTGACGGATAAACTGATCCAATGAAGCACAACTGGCAAATTTACTCAATCAACAGCAATCCTAACACACGCATCTTTAAAGGAATCTGTCAGAGGTAGTGAATCCTTTGATGGCATGCCACTTTAACCATAACACTGCCCTTTCACTTAAGTCTTTTTTCTGAAATTCAGTTACACGCTTTTCACAACTAATCCTGTAATAAAATTATCTGAAGGCTTCTCATAAACACAGGCAAGGGAGCTCTGCAAGAGGGAGGATAAATTTGTTGCCAGAAGTGTAGGAAGAGGGGAAAGAAAAGAAGGTGATGTAGAGCCCTAGATAGTCAGCCTTGCTGTTCCTTGGCTGCCAGAACACCCAGGTGAGCCTGATCAGAAGCAGCTGCAAGGTCTTCCTCCAGGAATAGCCTTGGCCCACTCAGGTATTCCCTCCCTTGTGGGTGGCTGTGGCAGCTATAGCAACAGCCCTGCCTTTGCAGGGCTCCGGCACTGGCCAAACAGGTAGTGAGATTCATTTGCCAGTCTGCACTGAAATCTATTTCTAAATTCTACCTAAAAGGTACAAACTTAAGAAAACTTAAACTCGTAGGAAATCTGAGCCGGGGTGGGGGGGGGGGGGGGGGAGCAGGGTGCGAAGGAACTGTTAAGTTAATGCTTGTGTGTGACTTTACCTGTTAAACTCAGCTGTAGAGTTCAGACATGCTGGAGTTACTGAGACGTGATGTCAGAGGTTCTCATTTATCTAGTTAAACTGTTACTTCACATATCAGTAAGCTGCCCAGTCTTACAATCTAACTCATACAAAATTAAGAAATACTGCCTTTGAAATCTTAATTAGTAGAGTTGTAATAGTCTCTTTCTCCGATACTACCATACTTCATATGTCAGACAAGCCAAACAGCTGAACAAAGAGCAAGATGTGTGGACCTTATCAAGCACTGTTAGATGATGTAATTCTGTCCTTATGCCCTGTTTCCTTCCCTTAAGCATATTTCTTACCTTAAAACAAAATCTTCATTCTTCCATATTCCCAATCATTGTGTGGGTTTCCCCCAGAGTTGTCATTCCACATGACTGCCAGTCCTACATATCCAAAAGTCCTGTCTTATTTCAGAAAACGTATGACCTAAGGTTTGTGGTTTCGTTTGGGGGGAAGGGGGTTATGGGGGGAGAGGGCCTTTTTTCACCTTTAGGACAAAATTTTCTAATTTATCTCTGCATTTGTGAAAAACAGAATCTCATTTAAAAGAGAAGAGGAACATACTGTAATCATGATTTTGGGGTTTTTATAGTTAATAAAGTATCCATATTATGTAACTTCCAATAAAAGCCTGAGGTAGCTCACCACAAGGCACAGTCTTCATGTCTGCCACTTACCATATGTCCTATCTTCCTTCCACTTCCTGCACATCCCTTCTCAAGCTCATTCCCAAATACCACTTAAGCCCCTCATCCACTTCCTTTTTCTCTTCCTCACCTTTCATCCTTGTTTCTTTCAAACCCATACCATTGTTCATTTTTTTTCTCCATAATCCACAATATGGAGAATTGGCCGGTCTTCGCTCATTGCACATCTGTCCTGACGTAAGCCATCTCTTTCCCCCTGCAGGAGTGAGCAAAGCACACCCAGTAAGTCTTTGGCCTCAGCCTGCTCCCCTCTGACTAGCAAATCCTTCAAGCCCTGTGTCACCGCTCACCCCTAGCATTACTGAGGGCAGAGGCCATTCCAGGCTCATCCAGGGTCATTATAGAGCAGATCACCTTCAGTGCCATCACACTGCCTCTCCAGGACAACAAAGTGGTGAGGCCCAGCCAGCACAAGTTTATGAAAAGTAGGTCCTGCTTGACCAGCCTGACCTCCTCCTGTGACAATGTGACTGGCTTAGTGGATGAAGGAAAGCTGTGGATGTCATCTATCAAATCTGTCAAAAGTTTCAGTAAAACCTTTGATACAAAGCATTCTAATGGAGAAACTGTCTTGACCCTGGTGTGGATGGGTACACTGTTCTCTGGATGAAAAACTGGTTGGATGGTCTGGCCCAGAGGGTGGTAGTGAATGGAGTTACATCCAGCTGACAGCTGGTCACAAGTGGTGTTCTCCAGGGCTCAGTGTTGGGACCAGTCCTGTTTAACATCTTCATCAATGTTCTGGACAAGGGGATCCAAGTGCACTTTCACTCAGTTTGCAGACAACAAAGTGGGTGGGAGTTTGGAGACGACAGGAGGGTAGGAAAGCTGTGCAGAGGCATCTGGACAGGCTGGCTCATTGAGGTGATGTCAATTGTATGAGGTTCAACAAGATCAAGTGCTGGGTCTTGCGTCTGGGTCACAACAACTCCATGCAGTGCTACAGGCTCAGGGATGAGTGGCTGGAAAGGTGCCCAGCAGAAAAGACGTGAGGGTTCTGTTTAACAGCTGGCTGATGCATGATCCAGCAATGTATCAAGATGGACAAGAAGGCCAATGGCATCCTGGCCTCTATCAAAAATATTGTGGCCAGCAGGATGAAGGCAGTGATCAACCCTCTGTGCTTGGCCCTAGTGATCCCACATCTTGAGTACTGTGACCAGTTTGGGGCCCCTCAATAAAAGAAAGACATTGAGGTGCTGGAGCATGTCCAGAGAAGTGCATTGGAGCTGGTGAAGGGTCTGAAGCACAAGTCTTAGGAGCACTTGAGAGAGCTGAGGGTGTTTAGCCTGGAGAAAAAGAGGCTAAAGGGGCTTGTTGCTCTGTACAACTACCTGAAAGGATATTGTAGCCACATACACAGTCAGTCTGTTCTCCCATGTAACAAGCAATAGGACAAGAAGAAATGGCCTCAAGTTGCACCAGGAGAGGCTTAGATTGGTATTAAGAAAATATTTCTTCACCAAGAGGACTGTCAAGAACTGGGACAGGCTGCACAGGCAAGTAATTGAGTCACTATCCCTGAAGGTATTTAAAAGACATTTAGAAGTGGCCCTTGGCTTAGTGGTAGACTTAGCAATGTTGGGTTAACAATTGGACTCAGTCATCTTAAGAGTATTTTCCAACCTAAATGATTCTGTGATCCTATTCCCTTGACAAGGCAGGCAGCCGCAGACCCCTTGTACCTCTGATGTCCACCAGAAGCTTTATCTTCCTATTCCTGGACCATACAGATAGTGATTCTGCACTTGCTTGCTGTCACATTTGGGCTAACATTTCAAGATAGATCATTTCAAGATAGATCCCAAAACACCGCAGTAGAGAGCTTTTCGGGATTTCGCTACGGACAAGGAAATCCAAGCTTCTACATGGGTGGGAAGCTCTCAGTGGAGAGAAAAGACAAAACATGAGCTGCTTAAAATTTGCTAAGTGCGCAGTACTGTCCAGTATAAGAGCCTGGATAATCTTAGAGATTGATTTAAATTTACTACATTATTTTTTATTAATTTTAATTTTAGTTAAAGGGCTTAATTTTAACTAGTGATTCAGCATCAGACTGCACATCAGCAAGGATGTCCAAACCAAAACTGACCTAGATCTGAGCAATATGAAGTATAAGAGTTTTCTTCACTGTGTCAAAAAATAGTAAGGGTGACACAGGGACAATGAAGAGGAAAAGGAAGAGGAACAAAAGCAATGAAAAGAATTCTGTTTATTTGAGCTAATGGCTGAACAACTCTGAGAAATGTGCCAGGATTTTAGATTAGCCGGAAAAGAGAATGAGCTGTAATAGAAAAAAAAAAATCAGTGTTTATTCTGTGCTCCTCCTCTTCCTTCCACTCTTCCCAGGAGTACTAGAAAATAGTGACAAAGAGACAAAAATTAATTGCATAAAGAGGAAGTGAAGTGCAAAAAAAGTTGAAGACTTCAGGGGAAACCCTATGGGTTATTGCCAGATTTGAGGACATTTATTTTTGCTTGCTTTCCAAATTTAATTGGAGATGATAAAATCGATAATTAGGAAGAAAAGAACAGCTTAGGAGAAAAAGCAAAATGCTGTGCTTGCATAACTGGTAACAAGAAGTTTCAAATCCATTAGTCATTGAAGATAACATTAAGCAACACCCAACAAACACTTGATAGATTGTATCCCATGGCACTATCTGAACCACCCAAAGCAATCTTTGATTTGCTAATCCAGCAGCAGAGAAGTTCTAAAAGACACTTTTCACTTCTTGGCCTTTCTCATAAAATTTCCACAGTGATCTCAGCACTTTGCAGTGACCTAAACACACCTCTTCATCAAAGAAGGAGAAGTAAAATCTCAAAGGACAACATTTGTAAAGGATTTAAATACTGATCATTAAAGACTGATTTGTATCACTTCTCAGATGTTAGTACTTTAGGTTTATTGAAAGCCAGTGCAAAGTGTCAAGGAATGTAGGTCAAGACAGGGCTTTATCCTGTAAAATAATGACTCAGAAAATGTTCAGGCCACCCTGCATAATTTCTGTCACCAGCCATGCTTAAGCATCTGATATTAAAGCATCCACTATTGTAGCCAAGCTTGCTCTTCAGCTCACCCCATGAATCCACTACAGTCACTTCTCGCCTTTTAGCTACAAACTCCGGGATAATGGCTCTCTTCCCCACAAGGCAGCTAAAAATGCAGGAATTGGCTGCTTCTCAACTTCTCTTAGAGAACAGGACCACTTTTCCTTCCCAAGACTAGACACTTTGGTGCTCTGGTTGTGCAACTATAAAGAAAAGCCTGATGGAAATTTTACGTGTACAGAAGTGCAGACAATGAAACCCATAGCAAATTCTGAGCATTATCTTGTACAGAAGAGCTGCCAATCTTTTCAAAAACTTATTAATATCTAGGGAGATGCTGGAAGAAAGGATAAAAATAAGTAAAATACATCTTTCCAAAAAAAAGAAAAAAGGCAAGAAATTGTTTTTGGTAATCTTCCTGTACATTTGTGTTTGTCGTTAAACAAAAAATGGAAAAAATACTAAAAAATTATTTACTGCCTAGCAATAGGTTTATATGAATCAAACAGTATTAAATTGTAGAAGAAAAACCTCTCCAGGAATCCATAGCCCATTCCAAAAAAAACAATTATTAAATTATGAAAAGAAGTGAATTATCATGTGACTGTAAGAACAGCATTAGACTTCTAATAAAAATCATAACTTAAAAATTAACTCCAGCTGACCGGGATAGCAGCATTGCCAAATTCAGTGAAGTTATCTGTAGTTACATTGCTATGACCATTTAACATATCCAAAGAACGGAGAATTCGATAATGATATAATAGGGTAAGTTTTAAGACACGTCTTACTTAACATCCACAAGACAGAAAAGGCAGCATACTTGTTTAGTTATTGCATTAGTTCCCTTCCAGCCTTTAAAAAAAAAAAAACACCAAAAACACAAACCCCCAAATCATTAAACTCTGTGTCAGTGGGTGCACGCAGCATACTGATGCTCCTCCTTGGACCTCGTGAGCCACGCATTAATTTCTTGACATACTAACCTCTTGCTGGCAAAAATATCTTTAATTCTCCAGTCACCTTCCATTTGCCTTTAGTTTAAAGATGATTCATGCCAGCTTGTCCGTGGTTACCACTGACTCACCACAAACTCTGACAATGGTCCCAGTAGAAAACAATAGGGAATGAAAAGAATAAAGATAAAGAAGAGAACAGGACAGGACCTATGCTACCTCTAGAGGGGACAGCAAGCACGTCACAGCACTGGCTGCACCCTGCGTAGGGTGCCCTGGCACATGGAGGGGTGGGAGGAGGGAGGGATTGGACACAGCTATAAGGGAAATACCTTGTTGAGAATACATCCTTTGGACCAACTGAATAATGTCCATTGAAAATCTATGCTACTGAGAGCCCTTTAAGAAATTAGCTAACTCCAGAGTTGTGAAATCAAGAGGCAGATAGTAAAGAGATGCTTTCACTGCATGGACTGAGCTGCCTTCTCTGCAGCTCAAGCACTGCCCATCTGATGAACTGTGAGCTTGTAGGGGGACGGACTTGATCTTTTGAAACTTGTAGAAATAAACTGAAAAAATGGTGCATTATTTTGCACATTTCTGCAGTGGGGCAGTATTCTATTAAGGGCTTTGCAACATGGAGACCTTGTACAAATTTGGAGAAAACCTTTGTCCTAGTTCAGCAGGAGGGACCAGCTAACCCTGTGTGGGGGTGATTAAAGCTGTATATTCTACCCCCTCTATTCATTCCCCAAGGTCAATGGGCCATTAGCAGCAGCTGCCCAGGGAGCCATTATCACCTTCACACCCAGCCTGAGGGGGGCGGAGCTGCTAATGGGCCATCAACAGTTCAACACCCCCTGGCTCCCAGAGTTAATCACCCATTGTGTGAGTCCCCGCCCCGGGGGAGGGACTGGGTGCTCCCTGAGGGTACATAAGTGGTGGGTAAGAAGACCTTGGGAACTTCTCATCGGATCCAGAGCAGCAGCAGGACCTTGACAGGAGGAGATCACCACTCTCGCCCAGACCACAGCCCTCGCCTGCACCAACAGGTTTTTCTTTTTCTTTTGCTCTGGACTTGGGGGAACCACAGGGGTCTCAGCACAAGGGCAAACGAACCCCCTTGGGTTTGTGCCCCAGGACACTGGATTATACTGCTGGGGTTTTGTGAGTTGAAAGCAATTTCCCTTGTGTGTCAGTGTTGTTATTGTAATATTATTATAAAATTTTAGCTCTGGTTTATAATCTCTCTTGTGGTGAGTTCATTTCCCCTGCTGGTTCACCTTTAAATCAGCACACCTTTATGTCATAAAGACATTGACAGTGAAAATTCCCCAATGGAAGACCAAGAAAAAAAAACAAAACAAACAAACATACATACAAACTAAAACTAAAAAAAAAGGTGTTGGCATGGATGACCTACAAGGAAAGATATAAAATATCACATGGAGTGAAATGAAAATTAAAAGAGGAATGATCCTTATGAATTAATGAAGTATTTCTGACTCTGAAGTCTTCCAAAGTAGTCATCTACCAGTGTCCTGGCATTTCCAGCTGTTGGCCACGTCAGACACGTTAAAACAATCAGACTTAGGTAAAATATACCATCTAAAGTAGCATTTCATCTGTTTACTTTTTGTTCTGTTCAGAACAGTACTATGTTACTCCTTAATCAAAGAATTCTGTATAGGCAGGATTAAAACATGACTTATACTGAAGCTCTGTAAAGCAGCTTTGCTATTTCTAGGACCTCGAGTTCTAAATTTGAAAGCTCCCATAACCTCTGTATAATGATGAACAGTCTTTCTCTTATCTGATTGCTGAGGAATAACCATCCTGAACTCTGCATTTTGTCCTGAATTTAAAAATAAACTTTTTTTCCACAACTTCTGTCCTAATATTCTATGTTGTGCTGTGTAGCAGGCCCAATCTCTTAGTCCTTTATGCCAGAGAGAAAAAAAGGCTCCTTCTTTGAATGATTTACTGGCCTCTCTGAGTTTTCACTGACAGAAAGATTACTTTGTCTGGATTTTTTTAAAAGTCTTTGTATGCAACTCCTCCATACCCATGAACAAGCTTAAGGAGCACAGACAATGCTTTAAAGTACTATCTGTTTTTCAAGGTCTGAAACACAGATGTCTCTTTTTGGTAATGCTGCATGCCATTGACCTTACTGCAATTTTGATGTCTCCCATTGGTGCACCATCCAGACATAATTTGTTAGGTAAAGCGGTGTTTCTTTGTGAGGTGTTTTTTTTTGTTTTTTGGGGTTTGGGTTTTTTTTAGAAGCTAGTTTCAATTTCCAGCCTTGAGCTTATCTTAATGTTGTTTCACTTTTCAACAAATTATTTATACACAGATACCCTCACTTACCAGATTGTAAAGGATCTTAACTAGTGAAGAAGGAAACATAAATTAATTTTTCTTTTCAGATCTAAATCTTTCTGATTCAAGCAGAATCTTCTTTCATTTGCCTTCCCTTCTTTCCTTTCCCTTCCTTTTCCATTGTATCCATATTTTGCAGAGAAAATTTGGAAGAACCAATTAGAACCTACCTGCATGATAGCCATATCACAGTTCCACCTAACTGAAATGCTGTCCTTTGTTTGAATAAAGCTAGCGCAGACTAGAGTGATATGGTTGGGGATTTATCCTCTTCAGTTTCTCTTAATTTTTAGTGTATACTTCCTGTAACTACTTAAACCACAGTTGCTGAAGGAGGGACCATTTGCTTTCCTGTTCTGCTCAATCAATCATAATTATATTTAATATATTTGATTTCTTCCTATGCCACTCACACTTTGCCCAAACATTTTCACCCATAAATACTTCCTGAAAGAAGGTTAAAAGAGAACCTGATGAAGTAATGTGAAGAGGTAGGGAGAGGGTATTTCTCTTCTCAGTAGAAAAAAAAAGTAACTTTCAAACTCTGGTGAAAAAGCTACACTCTTAGGAAACTGCCTTGGTTTCTGGCAGCATGATAGCACTGGAATTGGTCCATTTGTGCAGGCAGGTGCAGACAGACTAGATAATTCTTCTGTCACATCTTCAGAACTGATCAGAAGCAGATGCTCAGGGAACAAGTACATATGATACTTTTGAGTACATTACTACCCTCCAGCTATTCTCATGTCAGAATATTTCTTGACCTGGATCTTCTTTATCCATTCACTGACCCTGATTTATCCACTTACTAACCATTTACATAATCTTTTCCACAAACTTATTGATGTTGTCTTGAACACATTTAAACCATCACACATGTAAATTATCCACAACATGCTTTGACATTAACTTGCTGCATGACTGCTGCATTAAAAAAACAAACTCAACTTCTGTTTGTTTTGAACTTGGCTTCTGTTAGCTTTCATGTACTAAAAGAAATGACGTACAGTCAACGTCACTCCTAACTTTACAGATTTTTATCATATACCCTCTAATTTATCTATTTTTAGGGTAATGAGTCTTAACCTACTTGTTTCCCATTTAATCTCAGTATATGAACAAAACTGAGAGGTTTGTGACTTCAGAGACACTACTAACAAAGGTCCTTCCTGCAGTTGTGTAATTTTTTTAACAAAAATATTGTAAAAAAAGACAATACTTTTACTATTCAGACCTATCTGTTCTACAGTTCCTTTTCTTTAGACCTTAGCCAAGGGGCAGATACTCTTTTCTGTGTTCGATGTTTGTATTAAATTTTAGAATTCTTATAGAATATAATCAAATCAAATGCACAAACACAAGGCAAAGAATATTTGGCTAGGCAGCAAAAGCAGCCCATGTAGCCACAGAAGCCATTAATTGCTATATTTGTAAGTGATGGGTGCTCAAATGAAGAATTAATTTCATCCATTTCCAAAAATAACTTACACAAATCAGAATCCAGAAGACTGTAACAGTGTTAGAGGATTTAAACAGAGAAGGTGATGAAAAGATAAAAAAGATTGCACTAATTGGGTTTCTTTGCTCTGACATGGAGACTGGGAACAGATTTGACAGTGATCTTACAGTAAGCAATAGAGCACTATAAAAGAATAGTAATCAATATCTTATAATGTCCACTGTGTGAAAAAAAATTGCAAAATAACTAAGGCTGGATACTACAAAGAGAGAGTCAGAGAAGGGAAATGCCAAAACAGACTATCTAAAGAGATCTGGAACCTCCTCCCCTGACTGCTTTTATAGTATCTTCCAGGGTGGCAAGCTTGATCTTTTCTCAGTCTATGGAGATAAAAAATTGAGCTTCTAAAATCCATGTCAGCTTTGCACTTCTATGGTTTCTTATTGATGTAACATAACATGTGGCTTTAATGGAACACAGATGCCTAAAAGCATTTTATGAGTTCTGGTAGCTAGCCAAAGAACCAATATATGGACCTGCAAACAGCAGGAATAGGACACAAGAGCTATTGTTCATAGTCATATGGTTTTATTTGTATGTTACTTGGTTGGAAAAAGTTAAATCCTGCCTATTCACTTTTTGCTGATATTTTCTGTTTAGGGCATACAAAGTGGGGAATTAACAGAATTGGAGCTCTTATTCTGAATTTAAAATTTCTGAATTGCTAAGTGCATCAAGGGGCTATCAGCAGAGAACAAACAGAATTTGCTCTTAGGAACAGGCATAATCATAACTTTGTTCCAACTAAAACATCTTTTTAGTTTGATATCTCTCTCTGCTTATCATTACAATTGCCATGACCTAATGGGAACTCAAGCTTCAGCTTATTCACCAAAATTCACTGCTTCATAAATTATAAAATCACATACCTTCAATTTGCTTGTCGTAGAATTTGGTCTGATTTTGCAAGGAAAAGTATATGAGCGCTGGCTGTTGCATCTAATGAAAACATGGCTCATCACTAAAGGCCTTCTGCAGTGGTGAGTGTGAACGAGACTATCTCACTAGACAGTAACAGACAACTCCTGAAAGCTATCGCATTGGTGAACTTTAATTGGACAATGTAACTTTATTCTAGATATCCATGTCTCATTTTCACTTCCTATATAATTAGTGGAAGGAGATGGGTTCTAATCAAGTGCTTTCCATTGAGCAGACAACCAGAGACCACTGATGACAGGCACCTAATTTAGGTGTTGTGTACTGTCTTTAAAAAAAAATGAACTTTCTCTGTGTCCAAGCTGCCAGCATCAGGTAAAGAATATTGAGATTTGTGAGATTTGTGAGGTTTGAGGTTTGAGATTTGGTCTGTTGGGGAAATTATTTACTATTCATTAAGCAGGCAAATCTTCAAACAGAAACAAACTTGCATAAAATTAGATAAGCAAAACACTTAATTCTTCCAAACAGATTCAAGAAGTAAAATAAAACTACATGCACACCTGTCAATATTGGGAGAGGGGAGGGGAGGAGAGGTGTTGATGGAAAGCACCATATTTAATGTGTGCAATTTTAATTAAATCCTGAACTCGTGGTGAAAAATACTCATCAGACTTCAAGGCAGTAATTCCAATTCACATGACAGATATGTACAGCCTTTACACACATTCAAGCGATGTCTACAGGGGCAGTTTAGTGATTCCTGGTTTCATTCTTGGCTGCTGATCCAGTATGCATAGCATAACATTGTGCATGTCCACTGTGCATGCATAGCATAACATTACTGTCTTGTGGAGAAAACTGAGCAATTTCCCCCCAGACAAGAATTAGAAGAACTAGAAGAACAGAGTTGCAAACTTTCAAAGTAAAGGAACAGTGAAATTAAACCTTGTTATCTTTATTGTTTTCATTTGTACATTTGCATTGCCACTTTGCTGTGTACATCTTAACATAAATTTCATTTTCCTCTTGGTTCTGAAAGAATAGCTCAGGTTTACAAATTATTTCTTTAATAATTTGTTCTAAAATAGAACATATTACTTAGCTCAGAACAAGGGACTTTGTACCATCCAGGTTGCTATATTTTCTAATATCCTTGCTGTTAGTTTTACGTAATATTAAAATAACTGTGACATGAAGTTTCATAGACTATTCAGTCTCAATGTTTTGTGCATGTATTAGACAAACAGAAACATTTTCCAGACGTAAATAAACAAAGCCAAAATTAAGGCTGTAGGGCATTTTATCTCTGGAATCTACTCATTCTGAGTTTCTGATGCTGCAGAACTTCAAATGCTTTTAAAATCAGTGTTGTGCACAGCTCTTTTGGTTTGAAAAAAACTTAACATCCTTCCTTTCACAAAACTTCAGTTATGTCCAGCTCTCTTGATCCCTCAATTCACGTGAAGAACTAAGAAACACGAATCCATCACAAAACTATCTTCTGTTCCTTCTCTTACACAGTCTTTCTTAGGCTGATATTTCCTGAAGAGTAACTCTTCCTATTTTGTCTTTCTTAGCCAATTTTAGTTTTTATTGCTTAGCCTTCTGGCTGGAGTTCATCTTCTCATAGACACTGGAGTGAAACTTTTTTTTCCCCCATTCTAGTCCCTCCTGCACGAAACACTGATATAGGCTACATGGCTTGCCAGCCCCATTTCTTCTGTTCAAGACTTGTAAAAATAACCTCTGGCTATCTATGCCTTAACTCCCATCCTCATTCCTTACCCCAGTCTCCTTTTCCAGCTGATCTGGACCTCTAAATCCTTATGTTTTTTACCCAGCAGAGTAACCCCCAAATACTCAGTTTCCCCTGCTCCATAAGCCTCCAGTCCCTATATTTGTAGTCTTCTAAAACCAGATCCCTTGTCCTAGTCTCTTGCCTTGTTCCCTGGGCCAAGGTCAGGGTCTTCTCTGTTTTCTTCTAAATTTTATAGGGTTTTATTATAATTTTATAAAGTATTGATAAAGGAGAAAAAGAGACTCTGGTCTTTGTAGTGATGTCCAGAGCCAGCTTAGCCAGCAACAGTTTGAGAACTTCAGTTACAGGATACATCTGCTCAGCCCTGAACTGAACCAGCCTGGGCACACAGAGATAAACTATAGGGAATAAGACTGAAAACGTGTAGCAAGCGTGAGCATTTTTGAATTATGTTTTCTTTAAGCAGATTACAGCTTTGCCAGATTTGGTTTGATTTTGCAGAGATAAAACTGTCCCTTAGCCAATGGCCACTTCTCTTCCAAGTGTCAAGTCTCCACTCAAAACGCAGATGCACTCAAGCAAGAAAGTTTCCTTTAATAAGAGCCAAACAGGACTTGAAAAATACCTTTGGCAGCCCACACAGTATATGTGAAAAAAACATCCATTAGGGTCCATAGTTTCTACATTAATAAAAAGCCTACACTGACTCTCCTCCCACTAATGAGATCATGAAATGATGACCTGCAGATCAAAGATCCCATAGCTACATTTAGAGTTCCACAAACAGATTATCATCTCTGTGCAAAACAATTTCTCTAACCTTATTTAAAAAAAAAAGCAAAAAAAAAAAAAAAAGCCAGGGACTAATTTTGATTAATTTCTACATGAAGCATTTCAGCACCTCAGCATAAGGAGAGGTCAGATTTCAGCTCAGACAGTGATAGTTTGACTATATTATAAGCATCTGAAAAGAAAGTCTGCAATGGGAAGTATGAAACAAGTTTAATAGGTGGGGCTGATAAAACCACTTTATCATAGGGAAACACACCACATATGCAGGGAGATCAGCCATAAAATAACCTCCTTCCCGTTATTGCCCTGAAAGTCCAGTAGCTCTCACACTTCAAGCCACTTGAATTTTGGCAACCCAGTAACTAACAGCCAGAAGCACAATTTCAAGCTGATGATAAAACATGAACCTCTCAAAACAACTCATAACGGCTTTTCTAGCCTGTAATTTTCAATGGGTGAAATTAACAGTAGTTTTACGCTTGCTGCTACTTTACATGATCTAAGTCATCCATACTTTCTGGAAATTTCTCTAAACTTAAACCTGTAGCTGATAGTTTTTAATACACTCAATAACCACACTGAATCTAGACAAGAGTTATTATGTATTACTAAGGGTAAGGTTATCCCACAGGTACTTCCCAGCCCAGTGTACTGTGTAAAAGACTGTTTTGGTGCCAATGGGTATTGCTGCATTTCTGCAACATGGAACTTCACAGGGAGCTGTACACTATGTATTTTTCTTGGAGTACAGTAGATAAGCTGTCATTGCTGCTTTGAGAAAAAGGACACCCTACGTTTTACTGATTATTGCTCCAAAACCAATTCTCCCCAAAGCAGGCAGAGTCCTGCTCTAACAGTCTAGAACACAAATGCACAAGAGGTATTGCACAAAAAACCTACATTGACTTACTGTACATATAAATACAGACATGCAATTAGATCACAACAGATACAAATCAAAACAGAAACAAACAAACAAAAATTAATTACCTACTTTGACAGATTCATACCTGCAATCTTCTCATTCTAAAGCAAAAAGAAAGGAGAGAGAATATTCAAATTTCTTGGCCATCTGGGTGGCTTCTTTGCACATGTTCCTGAATTTTCAGCTGTGATGAGATCCGCTCATTGGCAGTCACCAAGAGGCTGATATGACCATGAAATGAGGAAACACAGGGAATGAAAAATAAGGGACTAGCACCACCATTTGCTGAGGGCTGGAAAAACTAGCAGAAAGTTTAAGAGACCATGTAGACCTATTTCTGTAATGCTACCTGCTTTTAACTCACTTACCATTGCTGCTATTGGAGATGCTTGATCAAAACACTTTCAGCATTAATTACTTGCCAGGAAAATCTTAATGAAGACCAGATGATGATTTTTATTCCCAGCACTATAAATCTTTATATGTAGAAACAGTTTAAAACAAGGGGATTTATTTGAATGAAACAAATTGAGAGCTAACCATAGATTAGAAGGGAACATAGACTAGCTGGAGGAGGTGGAGTGAGATAGTTTAGGACGATTACTTTCCCCTGGAAAACACATATTTTATTGTCATGCCTTTTCATCCCAACACTTAGAAATATGGGGTTCCTGTGAAGTGGCCCTGGAAGGGATGAGCTCTTCTCTGTCAGCAGGGCCCTTCCCCACTGCCACATGGTGTTTGCATTTCTGCCTCCTGTTTCCTGAAGCAATTTAAGTTTGCTTCAAAGAAAGAGGAGGACTGTGAAGCAGAGAAGTAAAACAAATCTTACTTAAGCAATTTAAAGGAGCACAGTCTGATTTTAAAAGATATTTGTTAAGAAACAGATTTTGACACCTGCATTGCAAAGTGCAAATGAGATTCAGAATTGATGTAGACTTTTAAAATCTGATTTGCTTCTGCCTACTTTGCTCTCTGCTAGTTTCATTTTGTTCCTCTTGAGCAACAGAAGTAGCTATTACAGATGACAGCCATAAAATCAGGTAATAAAAATGGATGCATGAAACTTTTCACAGTTTCAAGGAAAAACTGCTATGGAGGAGAAATGCTTTAATGTGCAACAAAAATAGCTCTACAATTAATACATTGTATAGATTTGATAGAAACATTTCTACTGCATTTATAAGTTGATAAACCTTTCTGTTTATCAGACATTACTATTGGTCCAAACGACCTGATAAATACCCCTTTAATAAAGGTTTTTAAGTCGTATTTTCAATTCCCTACCCTGGTTTGGTCCTCCTTAACAGAAAAAATCATTAGATTTAGCTCTGTGATAAATAAAGAACAAGAAATACCTATGCATCTCATAATGATGCTATCTGATGTTTGCTTAATGGAAGGTAAGTTCAGAAGGGGGTGAGGAAGAAAAATTCAAGTGTATTTTCCTCCATTTTTAACTCTTTCTTGAAAACTATTTAGACAAGACTTACCACCCCAAGATTATTGCTGCAAATGTGTAGTTTTTAGTGCAAAAGCCATCATCACGCTTAAGCATTCTCATTCCAAAGGAAATCAAAAGTCAGGCTAAAAATTTGGATCATGAGGAGCTTCTGTGCTGTTGCTGGTTTTCTTTTCTAACTTCAGGATTTTTTTGGAGAGGCCACAAGTTCCTGAACCTCTGGGATTGGTGAGAGTGAATCACTTGCAATCGAAAAGATGTATTGGTCCAAGGAACCAACTTCTTCTAGATGGATCATGGTGAACAAGCCCTTCCTTCACAGCTGCTTGGGGTGAGTCCTCATGGGACAGGAAGCGGGATGCCAATATTCAGTTTCTCTCCCCTCATCCCTCTGGTGACAGTAAGGATAAGAAGGGAAAGAAAGGAAGAATGATGGCACAAATCCATAAAGGTCTGTCAGACAGGGGGAAACTGGGGTAGAGCAAGCTGCCAGACAAACATCCTCTGTGTCCTCTGGGGACATTGAAAGAAAGAGATTGATGTGATGGCTGAAACTCTAGGCTTCGGGCCCCACAATACTGCCAGCTTGACTAATTTCAAACCACTTCAGAGAAGCTGACATCGCCTTAAATAAGACTGTAGCTTCACACACACTAGTCTCTGAATGCCACACATATGTCTTAAAGTACTGTTAATAGGTGCTGACATGCTCGTGCATGCATTCGTAGCATAGTGTCACTACATAAACTGGGAGAAAATGCCATCCTGCTTGTTTAGCAGACTGCAGGTATCAACTTCTTCTCTATAGGAATGCTGACATTTGTGTTGATTCTGTTCAAACAAGCATATAAACTAGAAATACTGCAGCTCATCTCCAGCTTAATAAGGGAACAATAACAGACAATAACACAAGTACAAAAGCAGGATGTAATGAACAACAATGAATTTGTGTTTTCAAGCTTCTGAAGCAGGCACTATTTGAACAACAGAATAATTAGCAGCCATTTTCAGTAATCATTCATTTACAGGAATCGTGTAAGCAGATACATTCAGCATCATTATTATTTAGAATTTTTGTGCAGTGCTTTCACACAGTATTTATTCTTTAACAAGTTATTCCCATCTCTGTTAAGAAATTATTATATACTACATTAAAGTCAGACTAAATCCTAATTTGTTTAAGGTCTCTGGAAAACCATGACAGTGGTTTTCACCTTTATTTGAAAAGGAGAAACATGGATGTAAAAAACTACCATTCTTATGAAAGAATTGACTGCAGATAACAGACACCAGTACTGTAGCAAGTGTGAGGACAAAAGACACTGGCAGCTTAGCAGGGGGAGCAGCTTCCCTCTTTCAAATAAATAATGTCCATTTATGGTACTTTAGAAAAGCAAAATGGATGTTAAAAGAATAAATACATAATTTGCCTGTTAAGACAGAACATCTAGTTTTCATGACAGTTTTACTGGAAGCTGTGAGTTCCTGAAATTTCTACAAAACCTAAGCTACCTACATCTTGAAATGGTGTTTGTTCTTTGGTATGAGGAATACTGCAACAGACTCAAAGTATTCCCTTAGGGCAAGCATGGCACAGAGAGATTTAGATCAGTGTGGTGATGCAACTATTCAAGCCCACTCCAGTGTTAAACATGTGTGCAGCCAACAGTATCACAGGCAATCACATTTAGAAGATCACATCTTTTCTAATTCTGTTCTTAAAAGGGATATAAGCAAGACTGTGATAAATAAATCATCTCCAAGCCAAAAACATAAGGGAATTCCTTTGTACTGACTGATAAGCTTTTCCTGTGCAAACTCCTTTGCATAAGAAAGTTATTCTACAAATGTCCCACATGTGTTGCACCCAACCCTGGCCCTTTTCTTCGGTGAACACCACCGCAAGAGAGTGTCGGTCTGCTCCACCACAGCCAGTCCCACAGCCATGATTGCCAGGCCAGTGCTCTATAGAAAGTTAAACCTGCTTAAAATCTTTTCAGATTATGTAATTTGAAAATAGGTAGACAACAGATAAAGTTTTATTCTACAATCTGAAATGTATATCTCTATGTGTAATAACTGCTTAGGCATAGTGTCCATATTCCTCTTTTCTGCCCCTGTGAGTTTTATTCAGCCAGTTTAACTTTTTGGAAGAGTTGTTTGACTAAAGCAAAAGTAAACATCATTTTAAAGGGCTTAAAACATATCACTTTATTTAAACCAAGTTTGTCATGTCAAGATACTCAAAGAAGCCCCAATGAACAAGCAGTATCGCTAGGAAAGCTGATGTTACTATTTCCACCATAAAATTTCATTAAAGGTTTGTAATTGATGCACAACAGATGGATCTATTAAAACAGTGTATTTTCCTTTCAAAGCAACAAATGAACTTATGACTGCTCAGGTCACTTAGTTTGTGTACTGACAGACTGGATTTTCAGTAGTTGACCTTTATCAGATTGGCTGACTGACAGCAATTTGGTCGGTCATTCTGTTAAAGGCAAATGTGTATTTCTTGGCCCTAGAATAAAAATGTTAATTAGTTAACAGTATGTAAGGTCCTATCTCAGTTCTATACCCTTTCATTGGTAGAATCAAGTCTCTTTACCCTGATATTTAGCTAAATAACTAGCAATAAAACTGAAGAAAATTTAAATCAATAACTGAGTTCAGAAAATCTGTACTAAAGCTATAAATAGAACCCAGTTCTAAGAGTTATTACTAAGAAGGACTAAAAATTGCAGGGTACTCAAAGGAAATTTCGAGACAAATAACTAACAACATTCTTATAAACACCCACATTTTCTTAGAACAAGTAATAGGACTCCACAAAAGGACTCTCTTTGCTGTCACCTAACAGGGCAAATTCTGAGACTGTTGGGATTGGATGCATTCAGCTGTTAAGGATATTCCTCTTTCCAGAGGTGTTTGCACTAAGTGTGGAGTCACTGCTGGATAATGATGGACTCGCTTCTTTGCATCTTACAGATGATCTAAACCAAAAGACATTGCAAAAGGTGGCTACCTAATACATCATTTAAAATATGTTGATTCTTTAGTTCTGTGATAGTGACCAACTGATTTGATTACTTAGCCTTTTGAAGCACTGACAGGGCATTGTCAGGAGTACCAACACCAGACTGTTTGGCAACAGCCTCCAAGTCTCACTGCATGGCAGCAACAGCACTGGTGGTGTTTTTCCTCACAATTCTTTCGGGTGTTCCTTATTTATACAGTCAATATCTTCCAATTAGTTGTTCTGAATTTGCATTCACTGATAGCTGCTGTCTTCTTCCCAAGTAAAAGCATGGTGCTGACTTTTACCTGTTATCTGGTTTCTTTGAGTTGTAAATTGCCACAAATATGTGCATCGTCTCTGAAAACGTATCAGGAAAGTGTTCTCAGGCTTTTTCCTACAATGTCAACCTAAAGTGCATTATGGACTGGCATTCATCTTTCTTTGTTATTTCTTACCTTAATAGCATGTTTCTTTGCTTTTCAATAGCACAGCCATGAAACAAAACATCTACAGTACGTACCCATTTTAGTTTCCTGCTAGTATTTAGTAACAGACTAAAACATACAGGTACACATGTAATGCAATGTATTAAAAAAAAAAGTGTCTCTTGAAAATTTAAGACATTTTTTATTTCACTTAATATAGACTGCTTAGACTTCAGAACAGAGGAAAGAACACTTAGAAGCAGTTAAACATGGAATTCCACAATAGCCAAAGTATTTAACTTATTGCTAAAGTATAATTTCCTTAGTTTTTAATTTTTCATCCTTTTTGTGGCTCCTTGAATAACTGCAGTGTTAGTCTGTTATGGGTATGGTTTTAAAAACAACCCTAAATAAAATACTGAACTCTAGCTTCTAACTGCAAAGCTGAGGATACAAACAATATGGCAAAATGCTGCTATAGCTGTTTATATTGTTGGAAATAGATACCTTTGATAGATCTCTGATACATAATTTTGTACTTCTGGATGAAAAAAACCTCTTAACTCCATCTATTCCAGTCCCTTTCTTGTGAAGGAATCATCAGATTCTCTTCAGGCTTGTATACATCTATCCCACTGATAGTCCTGTCAAATCCTGATCACAGCTACTACCATGAGTTTGTGTGACAGATTTTCCCAGCCTAATGACCTTATTTACCTTATTTCAGCAAATAAGCCCCTCCTTTTCTGCCTGTGTGTTACTGGCCTACCCATGTGGTCTTTATCAATCTTTTTGCAAGCTGTTACCATTTCTCTGCTACTAATCTTTTAAAAAAGAAACAAGAAGTGACTTACTAAAACTGTTACCTTGCCTTCAATGGGAAGATGAAGCACTACAAGGCACTACAATACACTGAAACAATGTCATTTGTTTCAAGCAGGCATTTTGTCTGGATTTCAAGAATAATAAAACTCCACATCATTGATCTTACATGTGAATTGCCTGTAACTGAGTTCAATATGGCAAACATCCCCTTATCTTATTTGATGAACACACAGCACAGACTCATGACTGGGTATCGCTACGAACTAGAACACAAAGGCCATCACGTATGTGGATATGTATAAGGAATATACACTATACCTGTGTTGAGACTTCAGTAACTTGGATGATTATTCTATACCAGCCTCACTTTATTCTACACTAGAAGGTCTTTACCACTTTACAGTCTGGTCCCATTCCCTCATTTCACACCTCTGTGCCACCAACAACCTGATCCCTCAGGCCAACAGCTCCCACCATCCCACAATGCTTGTTAGAGGAACCAGTATTCACTGACCTCCTGCTGCCTGATACTTTGGGGCTTTTATAACTCCTTTTTTTTCCTTTTTTTTCTTTTCTTTATTTTTTTTTGGGGGGGAGGGAGGCGAGAGGAAGATATGACCCCTCCTTTAAATTAAAGTTGAGATTTCTGCAGCTTTTTTTAGCGCTCATGTTGTTTTTCATGTGGAACTAAGAAAACCAACATATCCAGCTGGAAAATTATGATAAGCTTCCAGGAGAGACAAAAGCAAATACATTCTGTGGTAATTAGAAGATCTGCACTTATGATATTCTGACTACTCAATTATAAATTCAAAGTCTCCTAGTGTAGGTTATGGCAGGTTACTTGAGATAACACTATCCCACACAGGGGAGTTTTCTCTTTGCTGACACTACTTCTTTTTATTTTTAATTTCTCTGAGCCTATTGATGTCAAAAAGCATCCTATGCTTAGGATTATTTAGAAACATTCATGACAATAATATTTGGATCTTTTACAAGAGAGGGTAAAAGCAATCTTAAAATTGCTAAATGTGTTTCCTGTGTAATTCCAGCCCCCTTCCTACATGGTCTGTCAAACAGACTGGAGTTTAAGTGATGGCATTCAAACTGCAACTGAGCTGAATTGCTTTTCTTATGTTTCACCAAAAAATGCATCTTGTTTCAGAGAAGCAAACATAGTTCCTTCAGCAACTGTTACATTGGAGGTTTTAGTGTGCTACAGGAAGATCCATGCTCCATCAGGAAATGCAGCTGAGAAATGAGCACAGGAAAAGCACTGAAGTCTCAGGTCCAGATGCAGCACAGATGTGCGACTCGGCAACAGGACAGAAAGAGAAGATACAATGACCCATCCACCTTGTATTATTTTCATTTTTCAGCAAATTAATTCATTTCATTGTGGTTTGTCTGCATGTAAAGATGAAAACAAGAGGCCAGCACCTTTGTCATGCACTTTGAGACCCTACCACAGAAAGTACTATGTTGAAGCATGGTCTTATTATTAATAATTAATAAATCACAAGTAACTATTAATTATTAACTTTGCTGGTATTTAAAGTAGTCTAATTATATTTGTAGCTATTACTATTTTTTGTTGAAAAATTTGCAAATAAATGTCTTCCTTAAAAATGTCAGCATTATCATTTTATCATCAATATGACTATTATTAGGTGAACAATGCAGTGTGTGTTTTCTGTTCAACACATAGTATTTTTGTATTCTGACACTTTCCTTTACAATGTTAATTTAATTTGCATATGGCAGTGGTGCATTTCAGGTCTACAGGACAGGAACTGATTAAGAATTTGACAGCATTACCATGAAGTTCATTAGTTAGAGAGTTCCTCTCACAGTAGGTTCTTAAAAAGTAATCAAGATGGTTAAAAGGAAAATATTGTCAGATCTGTGTCCCTTTATTCTCCTTCAGGAGTAAAATTCCAGTTTCCCAACACACAAGAAGGAATGTCAGAAGTCTGGGCAATTGCACATGATGTCATATGAACCCATGTTATCATGTTTCGCTCACATGACAAAATACAAATGTTACCATGAGAAAGCTTCTTGTGTTTAACACTGAATAACCAGGTCACTAATCTGGGCTTAGATAAGAATCAGAAGAGTGGTAAAGCCAAAGAAGGCCTAACTTCTGACTACAGCTCTAAGACAAGCATGGTCTCACTTATGAAATATTTATTTAAAGTAAAATATATATTTATTATTTTGAGAAATTTATTTTTCAAAGTATCTCAATTTGCCACTGAAAGAATGTGACCAAAATTCTCTATAAGAGGCTTTTCAAGGCAGTTTATTCAAGGATTCTTTAACATTAATAGATTGTAATTTTGGTGATGTGAAGTTTACACTCTATCTTAGAAATAAATATCATTACAGTTTAAGCTAAATGCAAAACTAAAAGTAAATAATATAGTATGATATTTACATTTTTTTCTGAAGAAAAAAATCAACAAATTATAGGGAGTATTTTATATAACCAAATATAAAATCATGACATTCTAGTGCTTCATATGAAAATTTTAAAGACTAACTGTAATTATCTTCCTTTTAAACTGAATAAAAACATTAATGCTTAACCTTTCCCAGACTTGAGCCTTGGACTATAGAATAGAAAGGAGCCTTCTCCTTTGATAAAGAAATACATTTTTCTATAGCATAAAGAAAAACTTTCAAATATATTTTGGAAATTCAATTATGACAGAGATAAAGGCAGGTGTTTGCAAAAGCAACTCTTTCACTTTCACATTCTAAAATTTAAAATTATTCTGATACAAAGTTTTGCAAAATCTGCTAATCAGTCATAAAATGTGGCAATCTTGCAGGATTGAGGGGGGCAAAGGGCATGTGTCTAGTTACTAGAGCACTGGGATTTTTTAAATGGATCAATAAAATACTTGACATTCATTAAATTTTTCTTTTCAAAACAGTAGTGCAAACAGTAGTTGTATATTGGGAGAATTACACCACTGGTGCTGTTAAGGATATGTGGTAAGCACCAGCAATTTTTTCTTCTTGTAAGAAGCATTAATTTACTACATTTACTAGTCTGCTTTTTTTAGTAAATTCTTTGTGCTGGTATAGATATAATTTTTTTTCACTGAATACACACAGAAAATACTTTCAAAATCCTGTTTCACTTAGAAATTATAAAATAAATTTCTCTAATATGCAGGAGACACAGGATTCTCAGCTGCTGTTCAAACCTGCAGTTCCTCCAGTCTTCTGAGTTCCACAACATACTGAATGGAGATTCCTCAGTGAAGTTTTTCATCCAGCAAACTCACTAAGACACCAGCAACAAGCCCAAAGTGACATCTTTCCACTCTGGTTTCTTCCCACCTTCTCCCATGGCTGGAACCTGGAAGGGTCAAGAACTCTACCAGCAGGAAAAGTGACTTTTCTTCATTATTACCCTCTTTGATGGAAAAGGCCACCTTCTGAACATTTTGCAGTTTTCCAAACAGATTCACCAATATTTTAGCTCCTTGGGAGACTCATCCCCTGCAGTGGGCAAGCAGTGCAGGCAGGGGCCAGAAGCCTTGCTGGAGTGAGTCAGACCACAGTCCCCTGCTACCATAAAGTAAAATTGTAGCTTAGTCATCTTCTGAGGATTAATGGGTGAAAGATTCCTCATGGTGGTGCTGAGAAATGGGAGAGATTTACCACTGATTTCTCCCTTTCTCAAAATGAAACAGCATTTGCCATTTCAGTAGGCAAGAAGATAAAATATGCTGAGAGAAATAGAATTATTTCTGTCTTAAAATTCCTGCACTCCAAAAACTTACTTTTCTGCCTTGCATTTAGACCATTTTCAAACCAACTTCATGCTTCCCACCGACTGTCCACCCCCACCCCCGCCTCATTTTGACAGTATTGTGGAAGTCTCCCAAAGGCAGGCAGCAAGCCAGTTTAGTTTCAGTTTAATCTGTTTGATATTAGAGTTATACCTCTTTTTCAAACTCCTGTCCCTGAGTTTTGGCAGATATCCACCTTCATAACTCCAACTGATCTTTGAGTCATTCTGAGTTCTCTGTGCCTCCAAAAACAGATATTAAAGCCCTTCCCATATGCAGAATGCATGTACATAAACACAGTGGAAGAATTTCACAAAGACCCCAGCTCCTGACGGTGTTGATGCCGTGAGTGATCCCCCCCCCAAAGCAGGACTCAGAAATGCTGGAAGCAGTGCTGTTCACAGAAACAGATTTGACTCAAGACAGTCTCCAGGAAAAAGGGACAAGGAAGCAAAAAGAACTTGCCAAACAATAGTCCAGCAGCATAGAACACTGATAGGAGGCCCTTGTAGAGCAAAACAGAACACTGTTTTCATGCTGATTCCATCCTATGTTGCTTTGCTTCCTCCTGCTCTTCCTGTTTCATTTGAAGATGCCAGTGCTGATTTCTCACACTGCCCTTGGGTTTTCTCCTCACTGCAGCCAACAGTCTCAACCTCAGTCTCTTTCCATTGGTTTTCCCCCTCTTCTTCATCCTGGTTTGTGATCAGGAAGTTCTGAAGTGCTCCCATCCTCACCACTATGTGCTGCTTACTTCCCAAGCTTCTGCTCTCCCCAATGCTCATTCCCAAATCCCTAGCCAACTACTCATACTTCTTCCTTTTCTGTTTTTTATCTCTCAGTCCACCTTTCCTGTATCTCTCCCACTAAACTTCCTTTCCCTTCCCTGTGTAACCTGTCATAACTAGCTCCTTCCTGAGTCTGTCCCTTTTCCTTGTGGCTTTGAGATGGACCACTCCTTCCACTTCTTGTTTCTAATGAAAAGAGCACTGGGAGCAGAGAGATATGGAAACCTTTGCTTTGGCCCTAAGCAAGCCAGACACACTTGCTTTTAAGAAACTGAGTTTTGACTCTGGCTTGAGTTGCTCCAAATTGCAAGATTTTTATTTATGGATACAGGCAAATTATAGGTTTTCCATTAGTTTTGCTCCTAGGAAGGACTGAACTATTTTGGCTTGGATTTTCAAATTAATAAATTCTGTAGGCTGGCATGGAAGACTTCATTCCTCCTGTAAATAAAAGCAAAGCATCACATTGCATTATAGGGAGTGATACTACTGATACAGACACATTTAGAAACTGAACTCCCAAACCAATAAGAACTTCTTAGGAAAACCACAGAGGGAATATTTCTTAAGAAATACAACCTCCTCTTTGACTCTCAGGCCAGGAAGTCACTATAAAGAACTATAGAATATTTGAAAGTGCACTACTTAAAAGAGATGTTGTGAAAAACTGCTATCCTAGCTGGGGGGATTTTGGATCTCTGTCATTTGCGGGTGCAGATATTTTTATTTGTTGAGGTTCATGAGACCAAAAGGAAGCTTGCCTATCTTGATTCAAAAACCAAGTGGGCAGCAGTTCTCAGGCACTTAGCCAGTCTTTCCTCCTGTTCCAACTTCCTCTTTTCCTCTACATTGCAGGCAGATTTCTAAGGGCAACTAGCTCCTCTTGTTTCTATTCTGAAGCTCACCCTCACAAGTCAGGAGAAGTTTATAAAGCCTTGCAGTTAAGATTTATCACCAGAGGATTAGTCTGTGCAGCTCTGAACACATGGCATTATTTTCTGTTTAGGTCATTAGTCTAAACCCATGTCTGCTCACTGGCTGCTTTTTCAAATATTTACTCCTTTTGATTCCAACACTCTCCACAGCCTCCTGTCTTAAACTGTCAAGATGAATAGTTGCTAATAGTAAAAAAAGCAAAATGTCTTCAAGCATATTTTTAGCTACTTGAATCAATCCATTTTAGCTCCATGCCTTTGTGAGGTGCATCTCAGATACTCTCTGTTCCCACCTTCTTCTACAAACCTTCAGGGAGCTAAATGTCATCAATACACACTGAGATTTTGATCCCTACGTGTTGTATGAGCCACACTGCCTCTCCACTCCTGCTGGACACTCGCTGGAGCTGTTGTCTGTCTTTGTTCAAGTGTTCTCAATCTATATTCTCAAAGGCAGCCAGGCCTACCTAATGGTGTCATGTGCTGAAGTGACACCATAGGAGTATTATTCCAAGTGTCTTTAATACCAAACAATATCAAAATTATTAGACATTGATGTTACCGTGATAATCTCAGCACTCACCTAGCACTTTTCTGCAAAGCCTGTCTTGGACTGATCTCTAAGAAAAGCTCTAAAATATGTGGGGTTCCTTCCACCTACACTGATGGAGATAGTATTTCTGCTATAAAAATGGTTGCAGTCTGCTTCACAAGAATCTGCACCTACACCTGTCCTGGTTTGTCTGCTGCCATCATTTTACCCTCACATTATTTCTTCTTGTTGCCACTTCACCTCCCTACCACAATCCAGCAGTACATATCTGTCCCCTTGTGGCCATATGCCTGACACAGGCTTTTTACTTCACAAGTTGATCAAAACCTTTCCTGTCTTTTTCTGCCTGATACAGGTTGACTACCCTCACCCCAGCAGCTCCAGAAAACTACCTAAAAGAGGTATGAAGCATCAAATGCAGTCTAAAAAACCCTACAGTCTTACACAAGAGAGTTAACTGTAGCTTGATGTCTGCTGAATGCCACACAAGTTGCAAAGGTCTGATCACGCCATGTCTAGAGGTGAGGTGCACAGCACAGAAGGAGGCTGCCAGGTCTGAGGGACAGAAAGTGTCAGCACAGCAAGAGTGTGGATGGGTTTCTCCAGCAAGCCTCCACAAACCGTGTGACACCAGGCTCCTTGCAAGGCATGGACTTGAAACCTTGCTAGATGAAGAACAGGACTGGCCACAGAGCCTTTGCTGCAGGTAAGTGATCTGTAAAAGATCAAGGTGAGAAAGATACTGTGAATGAGAGCAAATCTAATGGAGCATGTGAAGACTAAGAAAAAATGTTTTCAGAGAAAGGTCTGAGAGTTGTTTACCAGTACTGTATTTCTGCTTGTCCTTTGGGATGCCTGTCTCTGACCTCCTCTAGGGGCAAGAAGCCAGTCAGAGTGACTGCCCATATCAATTCATACTGCTACTTTATAATTTGTAATGCATATTTTTACATTGTTACTGCATTATGAAGGATACACAGAAGAAATGCTTTGAAATACTTAGTGAAATAATCAGTGCTTTTTACTTCGTGAAGCTTTAGCCCAGGAGGAGCCTGGTCGTCAACCAAAGCACAGGTTACAGACTGTTGGGACCAGAGATGCCTCTTTGGTCTGCCCAGATTTACAGCCCTATTTGGAAGGCTCTCCCTAATGCCCTGCCACAGCCCACAGAGCCACTGTGGTTGTGCTCTTCCTCACAGCAAAAAAAACATGGCCAGACAGGGAAAGGGCTGAGTCAGCTCTGCTGGCACGTTGCTGCTTTCACAGCAACACTGGGGAAGGTATCTCAGAGCATCCCACAGCTATCATCATGTTATTTGTTTTGTAATCAGAGCTCCCAGTGCACGGTCTGAGGAACGGTACAGAACCCCAGCTGGCCGGGTCATGGCTGAGGAGACGACTTGGCAGCTGGTGGGAAGACAGACAGCATACACCAGTGTGAGCACACCCAGCCAGGCCACCCAGACCCAGGCAGCCCTCAGTGAGGGGCTCTGCGGCCCACAGACTGCACTGCCCAGCAGGAACAATTGCCCCAGCATCCTGATTTTGGAAGGGGAAACTAAGCTCTGACCCTCTGACCTCTTAATCAGTGCCCCAAAGAGCATTTGTCACTACCAAGATGTGGTAACCAAGGAATATTTTGGGGGTCAAGGTTCTTTTTTTCAGATTAAATTTCACTCATTGGCTTATTTAAAATTAGTATTAATAGAAAATTGAATGTTTGCTTTTATAACCAAGCACTTGTCCTCCCCATCCAACACACTAGCATTCCATTAAAAAGATAAAAAAGCCCAAAGCATTTTATGAAAACACCAATTTATAACAAAAATTATAAGTATACATACCCTGGGGCCAAACCCTATTCAGCTCTCAGCTTGATGAGAATTCCTGTTCTCCAAAAGCCATCTGATAGTTGGTTCCTCTACCTGGGACTTCTTGGAAGTTAACTGTTTGGAGCCCACTTGCTGACAATGCAATCTTCTTTGTCTTGTTTCTCCTACTTATCCAAAGTAAGTAGTCACAAGGGGAAAAAAGTGAAAAAACCCACATCTCAACTGTTGTATTTACTCAATTCTTAAAATAAAAGTTCTCTTTCTCTCAGGGCTAATTAACTGCCTTTAAAATTGTCAGAAGTCATCTATTTTGTTTGAACAAATTGTTGTGTTTTGTAGATTTTTCATTTCTGACTCAGTTATTCTTCACTAATTATGAGTGCAGTCTAATAAACTCATCCTCCTTTTCTGCCAGAACAAAAAGCATTGCTGCTAAGAATTCTTACTTGTTTTGACAAAAAGCTAAAAAGTTTGAAATCTTTCATTTGAAAACAATTATCTTTGAACATTCTTTCCAATTTCTATTCTGGCAAGCTATCATTTTTTATTTTTCCACATAATTAATTAATTTTATGTGCTTCAGTAGTACCAGAGATCCTTTTTCTCTAATTTCATAGAAAATTTCACTTCATTTTGCTCCATTCCTCACCCTTTTTCTTTTAGATGGTCAAGAGAAAGGGTCAAAATCTTTAGTCTTAGAAAACATTTCTATTTCATTTGAAGAATTTGGGAGAATACATTACTTGTTCTATAGAAATGCAGCTCATTTTCCCACCTGCCTTTTTATTAAATTTAAAACCTATTATGACTTGTGTCATCCATGTTTCTCCTCTCCTGCAGCATCATAATGTGCAAAATAATCCAGTAACTGAGCAGCCCTAGGAAAATGTGGATGATGCATAAATCCACAAAAAGACAATGTGGAAAAGCAAGCAAACTTCTTTATACAGTAGTAATAAACATTAGAGCAACATAAGTCAAGAATAATTTATTGTGATCTGGGTTTATGCTTCCTCATTCTAATAGAGCAAAGTAGTTGAATACTTTTGCACTTAATTTTTTTTTACATAATGTTCTTATGCATGGTTCTACTGTGTTGCAAAGAATGTGTTATCAACAACATGATGCATAGGCAAAAAATTCAGTTGCATGTATTTCAATACACTAATAACATTATAACACTCATGTCTATTTGCTTTGTGATTTTATTATTACAATCTTTATGGCATGTAAATTATTTCACTTCAATATCTACAATCAAAACACTTTAAATTGTTGTGTTTTGCCATAACAGTTAGTACTGAAGTTGTCTTACAAAATTTAATACACACTTTAAAATTTCTATCATACCTGTGTTGAATACATCTTGGTTTAAAAAAGAAGAAAAGATTTGAAACAAATGTTGAAAACATTCATAAGCCTGTTCTCACTTTTTTTTCAAAAAGACTAACTTCAATGCTGTATGAAACAATTCTTAAAAAAAGATTGCAAGTCAGTTTAAACTTTGTTCAGGGCTTACTTAAATTACATGGGTCAAAAATCACTTGACCTTCGTTCATGTCAAATTACTTCTTTGCTTTTACTTTTTTATTTGCTTTGGCTAAATGAGGAAAGATGTCAGCACTCTTCCAAAAGTAGAGCCAATGCAGGAAATATTGTTAGTCAGATAACAGGTCATATTCCTTTATGAACATGATGAGTATTAGTACTTCAGAAAATACAGATCTACTGTTTAAATATTTTTTTAAATAAAAGTAATGAGAAAACTCTTACTCTACTTTATGTTGGCTTAACATAAAAGCCAGTAATCAAGCACCACTACGAAATCCATGTGGTGCAACCTCACCTTGGATATTGTGTGCAGTTTTGGGCACACTATAAAAAAGACATTGTGCTATTAGAGAGCATCCAGAGGGGGGCCATGCGGATGATGAAGGATCTGCAGGAGAAACCATACGAGAAGTGGAGTTTAGTTGAGCCTGGAGGAGACTGAGCATAGACCTCATTGCAGTCTACAACTTCCTTGTGAGGGGAAGAGGAAGGGATAAAACCAGTCTCTTCACTCTTGTCACCAGTGATAGGACCCGAGGAAATGGTGTGAAGCTGAGTCAGGGACAGTTTAGGTTGTATATCAGGAAAAGGTTTTTTACCCAGAGGGTGGTTGGGCACTGGAACAGGCTCCCCAGGGAAATGGTCACAGCAACAAGCCTGACAGAGTTCAAGGAGTATTTGGATGATTCCCTCAGGCACATGGTGTGACTCTTAGGGTGTCCTGCACAGAGCCAGGAGCTGGACTTACTGATCCTGATGAGTTCCTTCCAACTCAGCATATTCTATGATTCCATGATTCATGTGAAAATCTGCCTCCTCTGCAGGAATTTGGAGGACTTTGCTGCTGGGTTCTGTGGGGCTGAAACTTTACTGCTGGTGCCAGTGCTGATTACAGGGCTGATGAGCATGACAAGAGATTTCAAATCTCCCAGCGGACACTAGAAATCATTTCGCAACCATAAAATTTGGCCAAATATGCAAGCTTACTTGAAGATTGGCACTCTCAGAGACTGTTTTTTAAAATTACAAATGCATTGTCTGGGCTGAGCAGACTTAAATTTGTAGTGCGATTTATCTGAAAAATATGGTAAATCATTATTTGTATGATATTTATTTTATGGATGAAGAAAACAGGTTTTGTTTTTTACTAATAACTCAAGCAGAACTGCCAATAGTACCAGCAAAACACAAACTGAAATTTCTTGTTTTATCTCTCAAAGAATTAGAAAAGTATTCCATCCTTTTCCACTCTCTAAATTCCCAACCAACATATCATGCCTACAACATTTCAGATTTTTAATTTACTTGGAAATTGTGGTGCTAAGTTTAAGTCTATATAATTTAATATTAGCTTTTCCATTTATTAAAGTTTATCTGAAAAAAAAATCATAGAATCATAGAACAGTTTGGGTCGGGAGGCACCTTAAAAATCACCCAGTTCCAACCCCCTTGCCATGGGCAGGGGCACCTTTCACTAGCCCAGGTTTCTCAAAGCCCCATCCAGCCTGGCTTTGAACACTTCCAGGCATGGGGCATCCACAACTTTTCTGGGCAATCTGTTCCAGTGCCTCATCACCTCACAGAATAGAATTTCTTCCTTCCTAACATCTAATCTAAAATTATCCTCTTTCAATTTGAAGCCATTCTCCCCCAAACACTGTCACATTATAAAACAAGAAGTGAAATTGTTTTCAATCCAGGTAACTGCAGGAGCATAAGAAAATATGATTTACTCTATCTCCCCAAATAACTGATTTGCAAAAGCTTGGGTGCTTGTTATTTTTTTATTTTACTAACAAGTCACTGAGAAATTATTTTTCAGAGACAAGTGAAATAAAAGCATGTTTTTGAGTTTCTAACCAGATACCAAAATTGTGACTCTTACTTGCAAAAGTGTCACTTTTCCTAAAATAGTGTGTTACTTTTACTGAGTGGGCTATCATTTGCTGAGATACTGTGGAAAGCCCACAAATGGTCAGACATAAATAGTCTTCTTTACTGTTCTACATATTCATACAAAACATGTAATGGGAAGAGAAAACGAAAAACATAGGATCAAGTTTGACTATGCTATTAAAACAGATTTATTGTTCATATTTCTTTTTAAAAATCATAACGTTTAACAACACTCAGGGTGATAGACAAGCAGTTTTTATGATTAACAGGGAGATCTGTACACCTCATCATCACTTTTCTGAAAATAAAGACTAGTAATTCAACTATTTTCTGTAATGGACAAGCATTTTAAAATAACTTTTCATTAACTTAGAACAATTGCCACTTATTTGGCCTGTGGATTAATTGCCCAAGGAATACAGCAACTAGAAGAAAAAATTTTGAGGCATCATGACCAAGGTCAACACTCAATTTTATCAAATATGTCCATATCAGGCACACGACAGGACCCTGTGAAAAAGCCTTTACTGCAAAAGCAAAATTTTTTGTTCTGCTGCAAGAGCAGACAAAGGAAAGAAACAGAAATTAAAAAAAATCTCTTGTTCAAAAATGGAGATGATCCTCTAACTTCCAGAAAAATGTCTTGAAGATAAAGTCCTTATGTGCAAAGATGCAGAGAGGTCCCTTTTGCCAAGGGTAACAGCAGCAGGACAGCCCTACTTTATTTTATCCTTTTCACCCAGAGGTAAAGCAGAAGGAATGTCACTGAAGTGGACATCAAGTACTCCCTAAAACTGTGAAGTGACCTTGGGTGGCCCATGTCTTCAATGCCTCTACAGTGAAACAGGAGGGCATCATTGACCATAACTGAAGGGCCTCCCGTTTTCATAACTAAAGCATTATGCTGCCCAGAAATTTTCTCTTTGCCATCTCTAGGCTGCTGCCTTTACTCTGTCCATTTGGCTCAGTCTCCCTATTGAAACTCTAAAAGTCAGTCCTAGTCAGCATCTGTAGAGTAGGGAACAGAAAGACATTTCTTTGCTCCTTCCTTTGGCACCCTTGTCATGTCTTTGAGGCAGATGCAGGGAAAGCAGTGGTGCTTATGAGTGTGAATCAACTCATCAAGATGCATAATGATTTCGTAGTCAGGAAGAACCAGGCTGGCAACGTTGAGGCTCAGCACATATGAGGCCACCTCTCAGACATCTGTCAGCTTCAAGAGTAAAACCAGAAAGAAGTTAAATAGCAAGCAGAGGAGATGTCTGGAAAAACACATACATATATGCATACATACAAACACAAGCATTGGTATTATCAGTGCAAAGTATAGGCATTTCTGCTGTTGCTCAGTGCAGAGAGCAGAAGAGGATGGAAGCAGCCTTTTGGAGCATTCATCAAACCACAAAACACATAAGCAGCCAAGATGTCAAGTATCTCAAACACAAAACACAATTTCAAGCGTTTTTAGTATCTTTCACAGACTTATCTTACCTGCTGACTCAACTGCAAAAACTGAGGAAAACACAGGCAGAGGAGTTGTACTTGACCCAGATGACCAGAAGCTATACAGACAACTGGAAACTCTATTGGGCACAATGCAGAGCATGGGCTAAGATGCTGGTCCTTGACCATTGTCTGCCCTGCTCCCCTCCACCCTGCACTTTCTTGTGGAAACCCCAGCAGAAAGGAGAAAATCAGAAGCAAAGTGGAAGATTGGCACATCCCTTTAACTTGAATTCAAGCTTGGGAATTGCTTGCTTTTCTTCTGCGCATAGCTGCTGAAAATATATCACATGAGTGGTATTTGGCAAAGTCATTAAAGACACCAACTTTCTGCAGTTTCAAATGGACAGACATTCACAACTAATTGACAGCACTAGTGGCCCCGCCAGTTATTAGATTAAAAACTTAAGGTCAGTTGAACATGAATGCTGATTTGCTCTTCTCAGCTCACAGTATGGATGATTGTAAGTCAAACTTCAATGCTTCTTCAATGGACTTCAATGTATTACACAACCAAATTGACAAATGCCTTAATACCCCTTATCATCAGCACACAAAAGAGGAAAATGTTCCTATTTAGGAAATATGCTTGCCTTGATATCTGTTTGAATGCCATGATCCCCATTCCCTCAAAATGGCACAAAATCATCAAAACCATCAAGAAACTGGACTCATGCCCTGGCATGACAGCACCCTCACTCCACCAGTCTTGCCAAGGGCTAATGGTAAGGAGACAAACTCCTGAAATATGTGACCAACCCTGAGAATACTGTTCAGAATTCTAAAGCAGCTATACCACCTGTGAGGAAAGGTTTTGAAGACTTTCCTGAAAACAAGGTCTCAGTTCCAAGATTTTACCAAAGACAGATTTCATACACAGGTATGTAGTGATAGAAAAAGGGGGAACAGTTTTAAACTAAAAATGAAAGATTTAGATTTGATAGATGAGATGTTAGAAAGAATTTCTTTACTCAGAGGGTAATGAGGCACTGGAATAAGTTGGCCAGAGAAGCTGTGGATGCCCCATCCCTAGGAGTGTTCCAGGCCAAGTTGAATGGGGCTTTGAGTGAGCTGGGTTAGTGTAAGGTATCCCTCCCATGGTGGTGGAGTTAGAACTAGATGATCTTTAAGGTTCCCTCCAATCCAGACCATTCTATGATTTTATGATTTCAGAATTCAGTCCCAGCTGTCTGTATTACTAAGACAGTGCAACATCTTGGATACAATGCTGGAAGAATGTTACACAAAAACCCCTTAAGTTCCCATATATTATCTTCAACATCAATTCAGGAGGTCACTGATGTGAGGCTCTGGCAGTGTGCTAAGCAAGTATGACTTAACGGAAGCTTAAGGCTTTTTTAAACACATGGATCACAGACAGGATGAGAAGTCAGCAAAGCTGGAATTTGTTTAATCCAGCCCTTGGATTAATTTAACTCCCAGAGGGCATCTATACAACAAACCCAACTGATCCCCCAGGAGTACATTAGGGTCCGCACTTTGCACCAAATTTCTTACTTTACTACAACCAATAATATATATCCCCAGCACAACTTGAGGCTGCTTTCTTTCATCCTATCATTTAGCCTTTTTGAATCTCATACAATTGACAAGGAGAAAGTGTGAGACAGATGAGTGAGAAACAAAAGGAAATGAATGACAAGTTGATAAGTTTTATTCCTAAGATATATGGAAAAGGACATATCTTAGAAGAGATAGTAGGATTTTAAAGCATACTTCTCTAAGAGGTGATAAAATATTTTGTGATGAACAAAGAAAATAATGCTTGAATTTATTATTCTGTTGCATAACTTAACTTGCAGAATAGCTTTGCCTCTCAGAATCATAATTGCCACTCTGGCTCAGTGAGTTAAAATTCAGTGTGAGCTAAAATTTCCATGTTTAATGGCATTTGGAACAGTTTTAAGCACAGCTACCTGTCACTCTCTTTTTGCTCGTTCTGCAAAGGTTGTTTTAAGCAACTTCATTTTCTTGGTAACTGCTTCTAATATAGTTTATTTTATTCTTTATCTTCAGTAGCTCTATGTATCTTTACAGGATGTTCTGATTTGACAGAGCAAAGTTATTTCTCAGCTTTTTCTTTCATTCTTTCCAATTCACTTTGAAACTTATTGAGTTCTTCTATTGTTCTGTTCTGCTCCAAAGTTTTAATCTGCAATAAGATAAGGAAGTGTTGCATTTGTCGTACTTTTTCATCTCATGCAAACAAATAATAACAAAAGTGATCATGAATAAGCACTTTAATGTGGCTTCTTGTGGGTTCTTGATGAAATCACATGTACGTGTAAACTGAAAAGTTATAGAATGAGACTGGCTTATTTCAACACAATTAACAAAAATATTTTCCTTTCAAAGACAAGTAATTCTCTACTGGTTTTGCGAGAAGAGGTACCTGCTCTAACAAAAACCAACTGTGAGGGTTTGCTCTCTGCCAGCCCCTGGTAAAATAATATGAAAAAATTGTTGCCATATGTTTTGCTGGTAAAAATGGTTTAGTTGGAAAATGCACCTAGTTATCTATTTCAGTCCATCAGCCACAAGACACAAACATAAAATCAATCTTCCTTTCTCCTAGTAGTGGCAAGCTATAAGTGAGTACGAACTATTTGCATTCACCTGAGTTAAAGCAGGAAATGTATTACTGCTACAATGTAATAAAATTCAGGAACAATTAAAATTTACCATCATTCCTGTTGTATGCAAAGAAAAAAGGCTTTCCCTCATATTTGTCTGAATAGATCTTCTGTGAGTAATGTATGGGAAAACAGAAGATTACAGCCATCTCAACATGAAAGAAAGGGGTGCATATATCATATATTTCTTACACTAGCCTGAAAATTTACATTGTGCTTTGCAGATACTTCTTAGCATATAAATAAAAATTGCCAAAAAAATGTAATATTGTATTTGGTTTTGCCACCTAGATGGATTTGAGCAGTACTTTGTGAACATATTTATTATAAATGAGCGCCAGCTGGAATAGAAAAATGGCAAGATGCACAAACATAATATTTTAGCTCATCTTAAGTACCCTGGTTTCAGATAGCTCAGCTTTGAGATCAATGTTGGTTTCCTTTGCCAGATCAAGCTGCTTCTGTAACCTCTCTATCCTCTTATGTAACTTTCTGACAGATTGGCCTCGTCCCTTTCCACAGCTAAGGCAGTCTTTACTTGCTTCTTTTCTTCCAGCTGGGTTATTTTTTGCCATAGAAGCTTCATGTGAAGATCTTTGCTTTCAGGTTTTCCTGTCTGAGTCTTCAACTTGTTTTCCAAACACAAGGATACTTGAAAAAAAAATATGTGAAAGACAGTGGTACTACACAGATTGTTTTGCAGATTTAATCCCTGTGTTGTATACGTAATCTGAACTCTTTTTCTTCTCTTGAAAACTCGTAAAGAAGTATCAACATATATACACTAACTTGATACTCCTAATATTACCAATTCTCCATCTCTGAATTCATGCACTACTTTTTAGAGCGATTATACAGATAGACTTCACCCTGTTTGAACATAAATACTTGCACATCACTCATAACATCTGAGATTGCCTGAAGTATAAGACACTAGTCAAATGCAAGAGGTGAGGGAGACTCATTAAGCAGAGAGTGGTTTCAGTAGTGGGAGTTTATGACAATTCCATTTATAGTCAGTTAATTAAAGTTAACATGTGAGCAGGAGAAGCAGCATACAGAAATAGGGAAGCTTTCATCCACTACACCATTGCAGGTCCAGCAGTTTAGTTTTGTAATTTTGCTGCTCAAGGAGCTACCTGTTTTCAGTTTACCTGAACTGAGCTGCCAGACATTATTCTGAAACATCTGAGGAGTATGGACATACATATACTCCCTGCTAGAGAGACAGTTGTCTCAAAAAAAAAAAAAAACCCAAACAACAAAAAAACCACAGTATTGATTTAAACCTTAAACAGATCCCAATTCTCAACTCCACACCAGTCTGATAAGCCCAAACCCAAAAGACTTCACTGTATCATAACAGGATGATGAAGGGATGTTTGACCAAATTGGAAAAGATTTGGATTTGTTCCTGAAGAAAAATTTGAAGGAAGGAACAGTGCTTGTTGGAAATATTGAAATTCTTGGTGAAGTGCAACTGACACCCTTCTAGTTTCTAGAGAAGCTTGCTTAATACACCCTCCTCCCCAGCAGATTCCTTCAGATTTAAATATCAATGGCAATTGTTTACAGAAGTATGTTATAAATATGTATTAAAAAGTAGACACATATACACATCCAAACATACTTTTTTCTTAAGAAGTTCTTAAAAGCAGTACCCTGTGTTCAACCCACTGGTGAGTTTAATTGTTTTAATATGCAGTCTGTTTGCACAGTTTGCAAATGTTTACTATCTCCTTTTTATGCAATGGACATCTTTGAAATTCCTTGTACATATACAGTCTGCTGCCTCTATCAAGCCACTACAGAAATATAGTCATATCAATGTTTATCTTTGAAACAAACAGTAATGATATGTCTTCTTTGCATACCTTCCTTCTGAGGCTATATGCTATGGTCTTGTTTTCAATCACTGCATCACCTTCAAGTTTCACTAACTACTCTACCCAGGCCAGAATTGCATCCACAATTATATCAAATCCAACCTCTGCTGCTACACTATCCAGCTTCATCTTCTCATTAAGTTGCTCCAGAATTTTCAGATACTAAGAGGTAAAAAGTGGTCAAAAGAATAATAAAACTTGATTAAGATTCTTGAATTACAATTTAAAAGCAATCTCCCCCTACACTGGTAGTCAACAATACATAGACAAGTACACTATCCATAAGAAATAATAAAGGGTATGTTTATAGTACACACTCCTGACAGAAGTACAAATTTTCCATATGTCCTTTTTTAGTCAACATTTATTCTGCTCATAAATTGCTAGACCTGCTGTATTTATCCTCTTAGCAAGATAAGATAGATTTTTGCTTCTCTGCAACACTAGGGATGTCTCCGCTTCTGACTCCAGTTCCTCTGTGGAGCTCTGTTACTTTACACAGCTGTACAAAGGCAGGGAGAAGTTAGCAAGGACAGCTATATCCTAACTAATAACTGCAAGTGCTGTGATTGCCCAGTACTGTGAGCTTTAAAACAGATATAAGTGATACCAGTGATGCCATCCAATGTAGTCTGAGGAGATGCAGGAATGTTAACATAGTCAGTCTTCAGCTCTTTGTTAGAAGAGCCAGGTTTAGAGATAAGAGTTATTGGTTTACAAATTGTATTTAAGATTATTTTAATTGCATTTCCTTCTGGTTTATTGGTGTGAACACCTACGGGTGTAAAATATTATTCAGTGTGTTTTTTCCTTCTTCTGTTCTGCCCTGCTAGCTCTAAAAATTGAATTAGTTCCTTCTCAATTAGCGTCTCTTGCAAAAATTCAAAGCTCTCCTTCTAAGAACTATGTTTACCTTTGTTTTCTCTTACTTCTTTTGCAGACCATAATCTTTGCAAAGATCCAACAAAACAAAACAAAACAAAACCCACCAAGAAATACTTTCATTACTAGTTCATTAGCAAGAATATTTTTTGTTTCATGCTTCTGGTTCAAAAAATTAAAAACAGCAGCAGCAGAAGAAGAAAGCACTGAAGTTGCTCATTAACAGGAAAAAATTTCACAAGAATCTCTTTATTGCAGCAAAATCTAGAGGCAAATTTAAGAATCTACAGCCACATGCTCTAACCAGAGGAAGAAGAGAGGAAGATACAGCTCTTTTCTCTGTTTTTTTCCCCAATGTAGTAGTTGCTTCATCCTTGAAAGTTATATCGTCTAAAGCAAAACAAATAGCACCAAACTGTTGATTCTTTGCAACTCCAACTTTCTAATGATTGACTTTGGCCTGGCAATATGCTACACCTTTGCCTTTCTTAGCTGCATTGGATGGCTGATTTGGCTTTCCAGGTACTACATGCAGTTTTTCAAACTTTTAGCATGTGAATGTGTTACAGGCTAACAGTGCATTCATTCATACAATTAATTAAAAAATCCTGGGAACCATGATTGTCTAAGAATATAAAAGAAACAAAGACTGCAAGATCTTTAGAGATTGTAGACCAGATCATATACTACAGAAAGGCATATTGATCAGAGAAAACTTTGAGATCAGAGAATCATTGAAGGACCTCTTATGTATTTACAGGGATTTCTTTTAAGCTGGTTTTAGAGTGGGGGTTTTTCCCACACTTACCAACATGGAACTCAAACACTTGGATACATTTTCCAACTGCAATTGTGGGTCAAAGAAAAGATATTACTACATGAGTTGTGACTGCTAATTTGCATTACTTGCAGTACTTGAGTAATGCTCCAGATGACCAATGCAGTACAATCAGCTGTATCTCTGTCTCTAGTGCCTTTTATTCAAGCTCTACAGTGTTAACTTTATAACATCTACATATAATATCATGGATTTTAAGTTGTAAACTACTTATAAATTAGATGCTTGAAAGCATCTGGTTACACTACTGCCAAACACTGAAAGACAGGTCTATCCAAAAAGTTGTTTGCTTCCCCCTGTCTTCTTCTTACTGTCATATAAATTATTTGGTTACATATTTAATTATATTGCTTTTGTAACTCAGTGTTCAGACACTCATCTGATCCAAGCAGCCTCTTCATTTTAGGCATCTTGTTGGTTCCTCTTAATAAAATGAATAAGCACACAAGGCTCCCATTAATTTTAATGGCTCTGAGAGATTTCCAACTCCAGCTGTAATTAAATACAAACAACAGTTTGCACCCAACTCATCAAAAAACCACTGAGAAATTACTGCTGCTCACATAGCAGTAGAAAATACTAAACAATAATAAAACTGCTAGAACACACACATATTTTATGTTTTTCTGCATCAAAAATCACTCAGCAGGAAAAAGTTTGAGTAACTTGTTGCCCAAGAGATATCCCACTGTCAGAGAACCCAGAGCCCCTTTATCAGGCTGCAGAGTGGCCCTGCCTGCAGCCCAGCTTCAAAAGTCCATAACACAAGAAACAGAGGGACCATACCATAGAAGCTGAGAGCACGAAACCACCAAGTTGTCATTTTATCATCCAGATCATCCTGGTGTAAATTTAATCTTTGGTTTAGAGACAACCCACAACTTAGGCATTTCCTAAAATAGAGTTGCACTCATGTTACCCACCCATCCCTGCATCCAGTGTCTTTTTGGTCCTGCAGTTCTGACCTCCACAATTTCCTGTGCCTATGACTTGCGCAGCTTGTTCAGCCAGGCTGAAAAAAACAAACAGACAAACAAGACCAAAACCAAAAACACTTCCTGTCTTTTGTTTTAATGTGGCTAAAAGATAATTTCAAACTAAGACCGTTTTACATATAGCATCAAATTGTGTGGGAGTGTTGGTCTGCTGAAGGGTAGGAAGGCTCTGCAGAGGAATCTGGACAGACAGGATTGATGGGCCAGTGCCAAGGGTATGAGGTTCAACAAAACCAAGTGCAGGGTCCTGTCCTTGGGTCACAACAGCGCTCCAGGCTCAGGGAAGAGTGGCTGTGAAGGTGCACAGAGTAAAAGGACTTGGGGGTACTGGTTGACAGCCAGCTGAACATGAGCCAACGTATGCCCAGCTGGGCAAGAAGGCCAATGGCAGGCTTTTCGGTTTCGTTTTGTGTTTTAAATGCTTCATCAAAATGCACAGGTATGCTTTCAAAACCTATTTCAAAACTTGGATGGAATACAAAAACATTTGCTAACATTGAAAACTACCACATCAGCAGGAGATGCTAGAATCTTAAAATCTGGCAAGGATACCAAAGTTGGTTTCCAGTTGCTCACTGAAAACAGCTTTTGATTTAGTGTGTGACTTCTGATTATATAATAGTTCTCAGTGACAAATTAATAAATGCTCATCTAAGCAAGCAAGAAATGTCAGTGCAGTGACAGGATACTGACATTGGTCAAACTGCATTCTGACTCCTCTTCCTCCTGAGTTGTCCCTTCTCTACCTGTACATTCAAACACAGCTTTGCAAACACTACCAGACAAAAGGCCTCAAGCCAGAGCCAGCTGCCTTCCTACTACCTTTCTTCTGCATGGTGAACAATATTTAACTGTAAGTGTAAAAGTGCTTCTTTATTTTTAGGTGCAGGTTTTGAGGGTTGAAGGGAAAGACATTACCTGGGGCAACTCATCAATTTTATCTGCTTTGAGACAGAAGTCACTATTGTAGCAGCAAATGCAGTCACATGTTTCACTAAGTCATAGCAACTACACAGCCGCTTTTGATGTCCGTTGGCACTGAAACCAAATTTCAATGTTTTAACTGAAAGACCATTCCAAGTCTTTTCTTCTTAACAGCATCTATTATTAATTTAATTTCTGAACCCTTTCTACTTAATAAAACATAGATGCTTTTCATCTATTACCTCAAATCAACAAACAACAAAATTAAAGGTTTCTGTAATATCAAAACCTAAGCAGAAGGAACCAAAACTCTACCAAGATGAATAAAATGAAACAAGATCCAAAGAGAAAAATTACACACATTGGGCCAGTGCAGTAGTTGCCAACTTACTATTTGTTTACTCTCCTCTTTGCAATTTATTTATCGTATCCTCACCAAAATGGCCTTCTCAGAAGGTTCAACTATTGCAGGCCCACTGCTGAGTAGGGTAGCAATTTCTTCTTTAAAAGCCTCTAAAGAATTCTGAGCAGTCCTGGCTTCTGCTCTGCTGTTCTTCAAGCTTCCATCTCACTCCCAGGAAGATTTCTTTAGACTGTGCAGCACCCTCTTTGAGGTGTCCAAGGCTTTCTGGTTAACAATCAGTTCATCTTGGAGGATTCTGACCTTCATCTCTATACTCTGCCTGTCTCTGAGAGTGCTGTCAAGACCCTAAAATGCATGGAAAAATGAAAGACAAAAAAATTAAATCAGTTATAACCCCTTCTCACCACACACATATCAAGGAGTAACTCAGAAGCAGGCACTGAAAACAGGGAAACTTGGACTCACACAACTCATGTGGATTCAACATCAGGATTTCAAAAAAGAATGGCTATTGAAATTGATGAAAGGCCAAAGTCTGCTGTAATCATCCTAAGACTAAACTCTAGAAATGGCCTGCAAAAAGGAATACATGAATAAAATTTGCAGGTGAACAAAATCCAATTTTTAATTCTACAACTACCTGTATCTTATTTTTCCATTCAGATAATATGACCTGAAAAAGAATGAAGTGGAAAGTGAAGGACCAAGCAAAGTTTTGGTTGAGAAATAATAAAATATATCCAGTACATACATATCTTTATTAATTATATATAAAATATTGACCTACCAGGGCAGACAGACGGAACTGTGTATCCTAATGCACAATACCAAAGCAAACAATTAAAGAAAAATAACCATCTAAACATGAAGCAAAAATCTCAGTCAGCTTGTGAACTTCTTTCCTTTCTCCACAATACCAATATTAAGAGTGTTTATTCATATTTATGAAAAGTACTTCCAGTGAAGAAATGAACTGAAAGTATAGCAAAGACAAAAAATGATCATGAAGTCTTAATTTCTCACGGCATTATCAGACTGACAAGAACAAATGGGAAAGAATATTACTTTACACATGACACAAAAGGAAAAAATATTACTTCACCAAAGACAAAACATTATTACAGATAATAAAATATTTACAGACAGTGATTGAATTCCTGGCAACAGAGAGCCCAAGGCTGCCACCTTTTCTCTTGGCACCAAGCTCAGTCCTTCCTTGGCACCAGTGGGTCTGGGAAATTTCCATTTTCCAGCAAGGAATTGAAGACGGACAAAGACTCCTCTTCGAAAAGGAATCGAAGGGGAATGGTGGCAACCCACCAAGGCCTGGCCTATTTCTGTCTATTCTGACAGACCCCCTCCTCTCTCCACTCTCGAATCCTGGGTTAGGGTTACTCTTAGAGTTACCATTAGGATTAGGGTTAGGACTAGGGTTCGGGTTAGGCTTCTCTTTTGTGTTAGGATTAGGGTTTGGGTGTTTTTGTAATGTTAATGTCCCAGCATCATTAGCACCTGAGAGACCAAGGCAGCCACCTTTTCTCTTGGCACAAAGCTCAGTCCTTCCTTGGCACCAGTGGGTCTGGGAAATTGCCATTTTTCAGCCAAGAATTGAAGACGGATGAAGGTTCCTCTTCTAAAAGCAATCGAAGAGGAAAGGTGGCAGCCCACAAAGGGCTGCCCTATTTCTCTCCAATCTGACAGACGCTATCCTCAGTCCACTTCCGAATCCTAGGTTAGGGTTACTTTTAGAGTTACCCTTAGGATTAGAGTAAGGGTTAGGTTTAGGGCTAGGGTTAGGGTTAGGCTTCTCTTTTGTGTTAGGATTAGGGTTTGGGTGTTTTTCTAATGTTAATGGCGCAGCATCATTAGCACCTCAGAGACCAAGGCAGCCACCTTTTCTCTTGGCACCAAGCTCAGTCCTTCCTTGGCAACAGTGGGTCTGGGAAAATGCCATTTTTCAGCCAAGAATTGAAGACGGATGAATGTTCCTCTTTGAAAAGGAATCGAAGAGGAAAGGTGGCAGCCCACAAAGGGCTGGCCTATTTCTCTCTATTCTGACAGACCCCCTCCTCTCTCCACTCCCGAGTCCTGGGTTAGGGTTACTCTTGGAGTTACCGTTAGAAGTATTGTTAGGGTTAGGGATAGGGTTAGGGTTATGCTTCTCGTTTATGTTAGGATTAGGGTTTGGGTGGTTTTGTAATGTTAATGGCTCAGCATCATTAGCACCTCAGAGACCAAGGCTGCCACCTTTTCTCTTCGCACAAAGCTCAGTCCTCCCTTGGCACGAGTGGATCTGGGAAAATGCCATTTTTCAGCCAAGAATTGAAGACGGATGAAGGTTCCTCTTCTAAAAGGAATTTAAGAGAAAAGGTGCCAGCTCACAAAGGGCTGCCCTATTTCTCCCTATTTTGACAGACCCCCTCCTCTCTCCACTCCCGACTCCTGGGTTAGGGGTACGTTTGGAGTTACTGTTAGGATTAGGGTTAGAGTTAGGGTTAGGGCAAGGGTTAGGGTTATGCTTCTCTTTTGTGTTAGGATTAGGGTTTGGGTGTTTTTCTAATGTTAATGGCGCAGCATCATTAGCACCTGAGAGACCAAGGCTGCCACCTGTTCTCTTGGCACCAAGCTCAGTCCTTCCTTGGCACCAGTGGGTCTGGGAAATTTCATTTTTCAGCCAAGATTTGAAGATGGACGAAGACTCCGCTTCTAAAAGGAATCGAAGAGGAAAGGTGGCAGCCCACAAAGGGCTGGCCTATTTCTCCCTATTCTGACAGACCCCCTCCTCTTTCCACTCCCGCATCCTTGGTTAGGGCTACTCTTACAGTTATTGTTAGGGTTAGGGTTAGGGTTAGGGTTAGGGTTAGGGTTAGGGTTAGGGTTAGGGTTAGGGTTAGGGTTAGGGTTAGGGTTAGGGTTAGGGTTAGGGTTAGGGTTAGGGCTAGGGTTAGGGTTAGGCTTCTCTTTTGTGTTAGGATTAGGGTTTGGGTGTTTTTGTAATGTTAATGCGCAGCATCATTAGCTCCTCAGAGGCCAAGGCAGCCACCTGTTCTCTTGGCACAAAGCTCAGTCCTTCCTTGGCACCAGTGGTTCTGGGAAATTGCCAATTTTCAGCCAAGAATTGAAAATGGACGAAGGTTCCTCTTGGAAAATGAATCGAAGAGGAAAGGTGCCAGCTCACAAAGGGCTGGCCTATTTCTCTCTATTCTGACAGATGCCATCCTCTCTCCACTTCCGACTCCTGGGTTAGAGTTACCCTTAACGTTACCATTAGGATTAGGGTTAGGATTAGGGTTAGGGATAGGGTTAGGGTTAGGCTTCTCTTTTGTGTTAGGATTAGGGTTTGGGTGGTTTTGTAATGTTAATGGCGCAGCATCATTAGCACCTCAGAAACCAAGGCTGACACCTCTTCTCTTTGCACCAAGCTCAGTCCTTCCCTGGCACCAGAGTGACTGGGAAATTTCATGTTTCAGCCAAGAATTGAAGACGGACGAATGTTGCTCTTCAAAAAGGAATCGAAGAGGAAAAGTGCCAACGCACAAAGGGCTGGCCTATTTCTCTCTATTCTGCCAAACCCCTTCCTCTCTCCACTCGTGAATCCTGGGTAAGAGTTACTCTTAGATTTACCCTTAGGATTAGGGTTAGGTTTAGGGTTAGGGTTAGGGTTAGGGTTAGGGTTAGGGTTGGGGTTAGGGTTAGGGTTAGGGTTAGGGTTAGGGTTAGGGCAAGGGTTAGGGTTAGGCTTCTCTTTTGTGTTAGGATCAGGGTTTGGGTGTTTTTCTAATGTTAATGGCGCAGCATCATTAGCACCTTAGAGACCAAGGCTGCCACCTTTTCTCTTGGCACAAAGCTCGGTCCTCCCTTGGCACTAGTGGTTCTGGGAAATTGCCATTTTTCAGCCAAGAATTGAAGACGGATGAAGGTTCCTCTTGAAAAGGAATTTAAGAGGAAAGGTTGCAGTCCACAAAGGGCTGGCCTATTTCTCTGTATTCTGACAGACCCCCTCCTCCCTCCATTCCCGACTCCTGCGTTAGGGTTACCCTTAACATTACCATTAGGATAAGGGTTATGATTAGGGTTAGGGTTCGGGTTAGGGTTAGGCTTCTCTTTTGTGTTAGAATTAGGATTTGGGTGTTTTTCTAATGTTAATGTCCCAGCATCATTAGCACCTGAGAGACCAAGGCTGTCACCTTTTCTCTTGGCATCAAGCTCAGTCCTTCCTTGTCAGCAGTAGGTCTCGGAAATTGCCATTTTTCAGCCAAGAATTGATGACGAATGAAGGTTCCTCTTCTAAAAGGAATTTAAGAGGAAAGGTGCCAGCCCACAAAGGGATAGCCTATTTCTCTCTATTCTGACAGACCCCCTCCTCTCTCCACTCCCGACTTCTGGGTTAGGGTTACTCTTAGAGTTACCCTTAGGATTAGGGTTAGGTTTAGGGTAGGTGTTAGGGTTAGGGTTAGGGTTAGGGATAGGGATAGGGTTAGACTTCTCTTTTCTGTTATTATTAGGGTTTTGGTGTTTCTATAATGTTAATGGCGCAGCATCATTACCACCTTAGTGACCAAGGCTACCAACTTTCGTCTTGGCACAAAGCTCAGTCCTTCCTTGGCACCAGTGGGTCTGGGAAATTGCCAATTTTCAGCCAAGAATTGAAGACGGACGAATGTTCCTCTTCTAAAAGCAATCGAAGAGGAAAGGTGGCAGCCCACAAAGGGCTGGCCTCTTTCTCTCTATTCTGACAGACCCCTTCCTCTCTCCACTCCCGAGTCCTGGATTAGGGTTACTCTTAGAGTTACCGTTAGGAGTATTGTTAGGGTTAGGTTAGGGCTAGGGTTAGGGTTAGGCTTTTCTTTTGTGGTGGGATTAGAGTTTGGGTGTTTTTCTAATGTTAATAGCGCGTCATCATTAGCACCTGAGAGACCAAGGCAGCCACCTTTTCTCTTGGCACCAAGCTCAGTCCTTCCTTGGCAACAGTGGGTCTGGGAAAATGCCATTTTTCAGCCAAGAATTGAAGACGGATGAATGTTCCTCTTCGAAAAGGAATCGAAGAGGAAAGGTGGCAGCCCACAAAGGGCTGGCCTATTTCTCCCTATTCTGACAGACCCCCTCCTCTCTCCACTCTCGAATCCTGGGTTAGGGTTACTCTTAGAGTTACCCTTAGGATTAGGGTTAGGGATAGGGTTAGGGTTAGGCTTCTCTTTTGTGTTAGGATTAGGGTTTGGGTGTTTTTGTAATGTTAATGTCCCAGCATCATTAGCACCTGAGAGACCAAGTCTGCCACCTTTTCTCTGGGTGTAAATGTCAATCGTTTCTTGGCCCCGTGGTTATTAGAGGCTCAGTAAGTGGACTGACATGAACTAAGATTGAGTACACTGGAGTTAAACAATTTTTCCTGGTGCAGTTATGAATATGGTGGTTATTGACAGGTCTCTTCAGGTCTGTGTGTGCTCGCTGTAGTAATTTGCATTAATGGAATATGTGCCAATTAAGTAGTAGTAGTTCCGGGAACATTTATGTAGACCAACAGGGAGGATGGACACAAAGGGAGTTTGCAGGGCACTCTTGGAAAATTAAAACATAAAGTTACAATACTAAAAATAACTAAATTTTTACTAGCTTCAAAATGGTATCATGTGTAAACACCAATGAAAACAAACCCTGTCATTTAGGAAATTTTTTTTACTACACCTTGCTAAAGTATTTGTAGAATTGTTTTAGAACTATGTTGGCATGATTCCTTGCCATTTTCTCTTTTTTATTCTAAACAAGTCCTATTATTAGAAAATTCCCACCTCTGCTCAGAATTATATTATGGTAATCACAGCAAAGAATAAAGAGTAACTTATTTCCATTTCAGTTTTCAGCAGTGCATATTTTTCCTTCCAGGAAGGCAGTTTTAAAGTAGTTTACCAGTACCAGGGAGCTTATCTAATCACAATCTTGTTTAAATTGTGAACCTCTCAAAACAAACATAGTTGAATCAAAAGATCAAGGAAGTGCAAACCACCAAACTGTGCCTGGAAAGCTGCCCAGCAGAAAAGGACCTGGGGTGTTCACTGAACACAAGCCAATAGGGTGCCCAGGTGGGCAAGAAGGCCATGGCATCCTGGAATAGTGTGGCCAGCAGGACTAGGGAAGTGATTCTTTCCCTGTACTTGTCACTGATGAGGCCACACCTCAAATCTTGAGTTCAGCTCTGGGCCCCTCACTGCAAAAAAGACACTGAGGTGCTGGAGCACGTACCGAACTGGGGAAGGACCTGGAACACAAGTCTTATGAGGAGCAGCTGAGGGAGCTGGAGCTCTTTAGCCTGGAGAAAAGGAGGCTCAGGGAAGCCCTCTCTACAACTACCTGAAAGGAGAGTGTAGCCAGGAGGGGATTGACCTCTTTTCCCAACTAACAAGTAATAGGAAAAGAGGAAATGGCTCCAAGGTGCACCAGGGGCAATTTAGGCTGGATATTAGGAAAACCTTTTTCACTAAAATGGTTTTCAACCACTGGAATAGGCAGCCCAGGGAAGAGTTGGAGTCACATCCCTGGAGGTATTTGAAAGACATGTAGATGTGGCACTGAGGCACTTGGTTTAGAGGTGGACTTGGCAGTGCTGGGTTAACAGTTAGGTTCAATGAGCTTGAAGGCCTTTTCCAACCTAAATAATTCTATGATTCTATTGATATCAACACCTCAATCCACATCAGATTTTCAATACACTAAATCAACTACACATATATATGCAAAAAAGAACGCACATTACATTAATAAGAAGGTACAAAAGAGAATGCAAATAATCTTCCAGATTAATTCTTAACCCACCTGCATTGCATTACCACTGTTACACCATAAGGGTTGTAAACTTGTTTGCTCTCATCTTCTCTGATGATTCAGCCTGAAAATATCTGTGATGCCTGCTGAAACCTGTTTCTAATATATATTTCCTTAATGACATCAAACAAACAAAAGAAAAAAATCCAGGTTCTGAGAAACTTGTTCCTTTATTTATCTGATGGGACAAGAAAAACGTAAAATCATGTTCTTGTCTCTCCTACAGTCTGAGTATTTGGGTATATTCAAAACGGTTACTTGGGGTAGCCATGTTTCTAAAGTTTAATCAATTTCCTTAAATAATACTTTCATATTTTAATTAAGTGGTTTCAAACAATCCATTTATTTTAATAAACTTTTTTATTAGAAACTACTTAGATACATTTGATTCATTAACATAACAATACAAGACGATATTGAATAATGGAGAGTATTTTCTTGGTTCATTTTGCAACAGTATATTTGTATTATTAAAAGTTCTTTGATTATATTTCAAGTATGTTCTTTACAGACTTTGCATAACACACATCTTTGCAAAACAGATGTTTAAAATAACACTTCGGAGTCAAATCACAAATATTTCCAGGTTGAATCATCGGCAAAAATGTGAAACAGAACAAGATAATCTACTAGTTCTTGTGATTCATCAGTGGCAGTGCCATATGAAGGGCAAATTAATCTAGAAGAATATATGCATCCTCTTCTATACCTTAGATAAATACCACAGAGGAATTTATTCAATAGTAGAAAAAAACATGGTTAGAGAAAATAAGATATTTTAAAGGACATACAGACACTCTCAAAGAGTGTTATGATGTTATGATTCTGTAATCCTGATTGTCATGATCAATAACCACTGTCTGGACATACCACAAGAAAGAACAGATATTCTGATTATCAGACTAGAAATCTAGGAAGCATTTGACTATTACTTAGTTTTCATCAAATGCAAATTTGATACCCAGCACAATCATAGTAAAGGTATGCACAATATTAACAGATTTCCAGGAGCAAACTCTTGCAATGTTCTGTCAGAAACACGAGAAGTTTAGAATTCTAAAAGAAGAGTTATACATTACAACGAAATCAGCTCCTTGACTTGCTTTTTTCCACTTATATTAGTCTCAAGACTGTTTTGGGTTTTGGTTTTTGCTGCTTGCTATTGTCATGCAGTGAGACTGAGAGGGGAACAGATAAAATTATTGTTCACTTGCTATTGTTCCTCAAATGAAACCCAACCCAACTAACTGCAACATATCAACATATCAAACTGCTAAGGACATCTTGAATGCATTAACCTTAAACTTACCCAACTGGCTTTCATTACCTTCATTAAGAATTCTGGAATATAGACAGCTACCTTCTCCTGGGACTTAAAGAAAAGCTCCTGGTCAAGAGAAGGAGTTCACAGAAATCATAAGGAACAAGAATGGAGAACTATCTGGCAATTAAAACTGGCAATTATTCAGACAAGTGACAGGGAACAGTGCAGTGTCTGAGTCTCGCTGGAGATGACTGACAGAACAGTCTGATGGTCTCTATACACTTAGGAAGAATTTTAAGAGAAAACCGGGTGAAATGGGCTGCCATCTCAATGTGCAATACTGAAATGGTCAAAATGTCTGGTCCTGAGAGCTTCAGGCATACACAGACAAGAGTCACTTGTATTCAGCCTCCACTGGGTAAATTCAGCTACAGGCAATTCTATTAATTAAGTTCAGAAAACAGCCCAGAAACACAAAGCTGAGTATGAGTCTTCTGGCACAGGAACAGGGTGGATTTCTGCTTTTTGCCTTTACAGGGGAACATGTCACAACATACGCAACTCTGTTCACGTGCTTAAGCTGTGCAGAAAAGTAAATGACAAAGTCAAACTAACTTTATGCTGCTGGTGCCCTTTCTGTCACCTAGTAAGATGCCCACCAAGGCAACAGGGGATCCCATACATCACATTTTACATGTGAGGATTTAAAGCAGTTTTTGTTTTTTACTTACCTTTTCAATATTGAGTTTCTTGCTGTGCTTTTTTGAACACAAAACCTTCAGACACAAACAGATTTACTCAGTGTCTGCAAATATAAGTAGCTAAACTGAAACAGTACTTGAGCAATCTGCAGCCTCTAGATAAGCCCTATTGGCATACACTTTATTTGAAAGTCAATGCTAATAATTTAGAAAGACATTTCTGTAAAATTGGTTAAATAAATAATGTATTTGGCTTATGCACAATAAGGATAGGAAAATATTTTTCATAAAACTAGCTCAACTTGGTAAATGCTTTGGCAGCCAGAGCAAACTTGCAAAACAAGTCACAAATGAAGCACTGATCTTGATTTAAAACATCTCCTAATTCTGTCTTACTTAGTGAGTAAACTACACTCTATTCTTCCTCACACACCTGTGTTTGAAGTGAAGCATGAGAACAAAATGTTCTCAGAAAGGACCTGTTTAAGTTTTTGTGCAGGTTCTCTCTCAGTTTCATTGAGCCTTAGAAAATTTTACACAGGTTGGTAAGAACTATTTTCAGCAGTAAGTAAAATTTATGACCCTTGTGGTTCTTAACATTTATCTTCCCCACAACAAATTCTTTCTGCTCCAGAGTACACTGCCAGTTATTTCTCAACTCCTAAGTATTTTGCTTACAACAAAATCAGAACACTATATCCTGTAAAGTGTATGGTTGGGGGTCTTTTGATCAGGAAAAAAGGAATGCTGGGGGTGGGGAAAACGTATTACTTTTGAAAACCCACTTGCACAGGGTTGCCTTTATGTCTAAAATTTCTTCAAAATCAACTACATATTTGGCAGCCTAAGTTTCTTCTCTTATTTTCTTAAGTTCTGGCCATCAGCTTTAACCACATTGTTCCACCTTGCAGGAAATCTTCATAATGGTTTTACTACTGCTTCCTTTCCACAGTTACCACTCAAAGCACAAAGTAATAAGAAAAACTTCTACAGAAATGCACTTTGTTCATCCACCACTGATACACACAAACTCTTAATGGTGAGTTCTCCTTGAGCAATTAAATCTTTGAATCACGTACTTTTCCTTTCCAAATCATAGCAAGGTGAATTTGGTGAATACTCGACTTGCAACTTAACTTACATTTCTCATTTGAGCATCTTTCCTGCTGCACAGATTTGCTCTATGGCTTCCCAACAGTAAAAGAGTGCTTTCCTGCAAAAGCCATCCTACTGCCTACAACTTTTTGGGTATGAACCAAGAGTTAAGAAATACAAATTTATAATGCAGTGAAAAAGATAATCTAAGATGTCTGGAAGCCAAGACACTTTACCTTCCACTTCCTTAAGAGAAAAGATCAATTCCTTTCAATTTCTCTTTAGAATTTTTGAAGAAACTGAGTAGAAGAATTCTCAAAAAACTTGCAGTATCACATAAATGGTATTTAAAAGAGAATTTCTTCATTGTTGTATGCTTGTGCCTCAGATAAACTCATTAACTCTATACACAGGTGTTTATTTACATGTTTGTGCAAGCATAACAAATGCTACAACACTACTAGGAAAGCAAAAATAGAAATTTGCAAATAGCATTGAAAGACATCAAATCTTTACCAGATCTATTTTACAAAATGATATTTTTTAACCTCCATATATTCTGAAGCTTTCAAAAACTTGAGAGTAACCTTAGAATAATGTCCTTTTTGGGATTGACCCTAATCAACATTTTTCAGAAGCATTTTTTCTCATACAATTCCTATTGAAAATTAATTTGAAAGATCAAGAAAACATTTGAAAACCAGACAAACATACAACTCATGCAATTATGTACCTTGCTAAGTATTTCCATGACTTGACAGTATCCTACCAACCTTTTTCGCTCCTTCGCCACTTCTGAAACGAGCCTTACGATAGTTTCTCTGCTAGTTTTAGACTCCATCTCATGGACATTCATAGCTTCTTGAAGAGCAGCAACCTGGTCTTTCAGTGTCAGATTTTCTTCACATATCTCAAAGAGCTTGACAAATAATTCAAATATTAGTAGCTTTTTAAAAGCACCCAATAATGATATATCCATCCCAGTACACCTGCTCCTAATCATCCCACTAAAGACATGGTGTTTCTGGTGACCCCTAGGTCAGATTTATAATTGCACTCTACTGTTCCTTTATAAAAAAGCAGAAAGACAATTAAAGTCATAGAATCATAATCTCATCATACACTTCCGTCTTAGTATAACGTGGGCCAGATTTACTCCAACACAAATTTTATGATCTATTAAACAGGTGGAGCACTAGTGCTGCTGCATGTCCATGCTTGACATGAAGAAGGTCAGAAAAGAGATCATGTAGCTGCTTCATGTGAAAAGCAGGCCATTTCAGCCCAGCATTTTAAGATGTGTGCCTTTCATTTGGAACAAGAAAGCTGCAATTTATGCTCAAAACATTTTAGGCATGGGAGATTTGAGTTAGTAACAGATATTTCATAAGGATATTCAAGGGCAGGAGCAAATACATGGTGTGCTGCCATTATGAGTTGCCAACACTTTGGAAAAAGGAGTCCTTTCCAGAAGTATTCTAAGGCTGTTTTGGTACGTTATGCTATTTCCAATAACTGGAATAGATGAATGTGGGCACTTCAAAGAGTGAGTAAAAAATTTACCCTTATTCCTACGGGCAAAGACATTTGTTAAGACTAAGACCAATTCTGTCTTAAATAAAACCATAACATGGAAAAGAAGCTAAATAAATGTGCCAAGACCCAAGAAAAATGAATTGCTAAGGTTTCCTAATGCACAGTTTTCAGAACAAATTAGATTTCCCAACTACATTTATTACTACATTGTTAAAAGAAATAAACATATATTTCTTTTAAAGCTCCAAGTATTAAATAATTTATTAATTACTAAAGCATGCAAGAGTGCCTCTTGCATGACAACTAGACAAATTTTGTTACAGCATCTATTACAATTTCAATGTGCTTGTAATATTATATATTATGAGGGCAAGTACTTTAAGAAATCACTGTGGCACATTTATTAAGACAGAACTCTTACAATAACATGAACATAATGAAACAGAATTTCCCCTAATACCTAATGTGCTCCTAAGAAAAATAGGGATATCAAAGACTAGACAGATGACAAGTAAAATGCATAAAATTAAACTCAAATGTCTTTCAACAGCATGGACATAGGTTAAAAGAATATCCAAACAATTTTCCTTTCCTAAGTGGAGGGTTAGTTTTTGGAAATTTAGAATTAGTCTGCAGAGAAATAACAGTGTTTTATGATTAAGTCTCAGAAACACTACAAATTATTTACAGCATTTTATTACAGGGAATAGTTAGGGTAGCTTTAGGATATGGCATTTCAGATGTTTCTATTTAATGGCATGTCAGCCCAAGATAAGAGTAAAGATGTAGTGCCACAGTTTACACATCACCTAGTGACTCAAAGTGTTAGCATTTTCAGGAAAGCTTTTAACCAAGTATCTAATCAAGGCTGTAGTTGGGAACTACAGGCTGATAAAATATTTATGCTGATAAGAGCAGATTGAGTTCACTGAGGTCTCTTAGTGTTCAGCACCTTTAAAAATTAGCCCAATATGAAAAAAACCCCAAACTTCTCTTAAATGATAGCACTGTCTGCAAACCATTATACAATACATCTTCATCACTTGCTTTGTTTCTCTGACAATCAAATATTATTTAGAGGAAAATATTATAGAGAAATCCTTGTCTACACATAATCACCTTCAATACTAAATGTTCTTGTGGTTTCTCTTTTTCTCTGATGTTCATGTCCAAGAATCCAGAAGGCTGAAAGAGCTCTTCATATTTTCTGCTGATTTTAGAAGCTTGAGTCATGTTTTCTTCACATTCATTCAAATATTTACTAGTCAGACAGAAAAAAATAACACACATCAGGATGAATGTTCTCTGAAAAAGAATTCAAGGCAAAAGACATCCCAAGATTATTGCTAGTTTCTGCATAACACCAAATGAATTTTTAAAGTTACTTTTAATTTTCTGCTGATGAATATATATAACTTTTGTTGTTCCCTTGTGTAAATGTTTCTTCGTCTTTGCTTTTGATTAGCACTTCAAAGAATCTTGTATGGCTACAAACTCATTCTCAGCACAAGATTTCAGTAAAACACAAGAACCAGGTGACATCAATAAATACTCAAGATACTAGAGGTAGGAAGTGCAAGCAAAAGCTTAAAAAAGTAAGGGGGTAAGAGAGTTATCAACTTTGAGTAAAAATACGCTGAAAGCACTTCACAGCCCTTCTCTACAGAAGCTGGCAGTGCTGATCAGATCAAACTCCAAGGAAAGAGAAGCCTCTCTGGACTAATGGAAGTGTAAGACATCCAGAGTACCTGTGAAGGGAAGAGTACCAAGAAAAGCAAACAGAGATGAGAGACACTACTTTGCTATAAAATCTTCTACAGCATAGCACTACCCATGAAAGGGATGCATTGAAAAAGAAAATATCTAGGGATTAACACAAAGGTATGAAGAAAAAGCAGGTTCTTGTCATCAATTTCATCCCTCACAACAGGTGCCTATACATACCCCACATGAAACACATTATCAGCCTTAACAGTTTGTAAATGCTAAGTAAGAAAAACCAATCAAATAAATTAGAAGTCAGTTTGACTCATTAGTATAAATGCCATATCTCTTCCCTTGCCAGGGACAAAGACAAGTCCAGCAAATAAGAACCATCACAGTCTGCATAGGGAGCAAACATAAAAGTCTTTGTTGTGATGTTGAAACACACATCACTTATGAAAAACTACAAGGAAACAGACTAATAAAAATATCCACCCAAACAACCTCAAAATGACCATTAGTATAATTCAAATATCAATGCCAATACTTCTCAGATAACACAAGACAGGTATTTTGTGGTAGAGTGCAAGACAAGCTATTGCATTTCCAGTTGAAAAACAAGGTACTTTCCAAAGCAAGTTGTCCCCACTAGAATAAACCAAGACATGAGATAGAACCAAACAGCTGTCTAGAGTAAGTATTTTATTGCAAGTCATTTGTTTATCAGCGCTTAGCACTGTTCTCAGTTTTCAAGGTGGGCATGGTAGTAATTTCTGGACTCATTCTCTTCCATTTCTGATTACTTCCTCTCTAAGTTGGCAATCAAACAGAGCATCATTCCATAAAAAACAAAAGAGCAGTGTGAGATTCCAATATGAAATGCACAGTGAGTGTAAACACAGTACATTAAATGGCTTTTTTGGGTGGTCCCGTGGTGTAATGGTGAGCACTCCGGACTCTGATCACAAGGTCGTGAGTTCGAGTCTCAGTGGAGACCGTACCGGGCAGTTCAATGCCTCCCTGCCATCCGATCCCGTCAGATCTCGGATGCTCAGCAGAGTCAGCCCCGGTTAGTACCGGGTGCTGTAGACAGTCCCGAGGACTTCACTGTCACTGTCCAAGCTCGCTCAGCCGTGGCAGATGGAACTCAGGACTTAAACAGTGGGGCCAGTTCCGCGCACGCTAAGCCTCACCTAAAAAATCCACTGCGCAGGCTGGAAGGGCACACCCATGTGGGGAGAGCCCTGCCCAAATCTTCGTTCACGAAGTTTGGCCATACAAATGGCTTTAAATCAGTAAGTAAAACAGATGGTCCATGCAAAAATTTAAAGTGTAGCATTAGAAGGGAGAGCAGCACTCTGCTGTCAATGCTGCAAAGTGAAAAAGAATGGTAAAATAACAAAGAATAAATAACATTAGTTACTGCTCTGAACATAATAAGGGTAGTTCCACATACTACTGCACAGCACACACTGTGAGCCAAAAGAGCTCTGTCTTCTGCAGCAGATACTGGCTCTCAGAAAACAAGCACCTCACAGCTTTTTCACTTTCAGGCACTTTCCTTTCCTCTATATCCCCAGCAAAAGCCATGAGGTAGTCACTAAACTGCTGTCCTGGGAGTGAGTATGTAACAAGTGAAAAGGTATGAGGCTCCAGACATGCCATACAGGGATGCCTGTATATTAGAATATGGTGTAAGATTGACCACCAATCCCACAACTGTTCTGTGGCTCTAAAACAATGAGGCATCCACACACAGAACCATGCCTGCTTCTAAAAATGAAAAATCTGAAGTACAAAGCCCCTACTTGATAACTCTATGAATAACCTAATTATCTCCACTAGTGCCATAAAGGTGTGAGCACCTAGAAAATAAGCAATCAGGTACAAAAAAAGTAGAACAGAGCTTTTTCACAGTTTTGCTAGCTCTTCAGAACTAATCAGCAAAGAGAAGGGGAGGAAAAAGAAGAAGAAAAAAAGCTTTTCATGGTTCACACTCTAAAAATGCCATGGCAATAGACCTGTTGATTAAAAAAGCACCATTTTCAATAGGAGAGGTGGACATCCTGGAAGCCAATCATAGAATTCATCAAACATTTCTGTAAATGTAATGTAAATATGCATTTAATGCATACTGGCTTGCTCTTCCCTTTCATTAGTGGTTTTCAGTGAAAATCTTTTGTGAATATCTAATTAGAACTAGTCATGTGTCATGCCCTACCAAAGTGGCCAGACTAAGTGACTGAAGCTCATTGTCCATACATTGGTTGGTATTTACTGAGACATGCAGCAATTAGCTAAGAATGAAAAAAGCTTTGAAAGCAAACACTGCACATTCATGACCAACATGCTTGTTTCTTCCAAATGAGCCAACTCAATCTCCCTTTAACCCTTCCCTTTTGCCAGAAGTCCAGTGGTACACTCCAGGATCATGGTGAACCAGATCTGGGATTGGTAATTAGGCTGGAAATCAAGCTTTTGATTTTACTCACTTCTCTCTTGGAGCAGTTACCTGGTCCTGATCACCATGCAGCAACATAAACAGAACCAATAACACAAGTGTATGGGCCAAAGATAGCACCCAGAACTGATCTAGGAATGACAGCAGGGATTTATGCCTATAAAACTGATCATATTGCAGTAATGATAGGATAGTATTATGCACAGTATTTCAGCAGTTTTCTCCCAGTGAGTTAGGCAAACAGGATAGCAGGTTTTTCTTCCCTTTTTTCTTCTTTTTTTTCTCCACCAGAAATAACATTTTAAAGAATCTTAACAGCTATTATGTCAGAGACTGTGATGCTTTTTTATGTTGCTAGGATGCACAATACATCTTAACTATCTCTTCACTTGTACAGGATCCTATCTAAAACCTTTAGTGATCAACATAAGCACTCTCCAGGCAGAACCTTTGGCAGACCAGCTTGTAATAAACTAGTGCACTGCAATGGTTTTCTCTAGATTTTAAAATAACTTAATTATTCACTTCTAACACACAGAGCCTGGCAGAGCTGCGTAAAATACTGTCTTGGGAAATACAGACATCTGGTAAACATTCACCTTGCTCTTAACTAGATAATATTGAGACAGTCATGTCTGGTAATGGGCAGAAAAATAACCTGGTAATGGGTAGAAAAATTCATTATGAAAGTCTACAAGGAGTCTATTAATATGACTGACACTGATTTTGGAAGTTCAGAGTTCAGAATATTTTCACAGCAATCAATTTTATTTGTGATCAACATATGTAGAACTCACAGATTAGTGCTTTGATACACTATGCTAAGAACAGTATAATTAAAAGATGCTATCTTTTATTATGCTTTATCCACATTAAAAAAAGCAAACAAAACAAAAAAGACCACACAGCAACATCCAAAAGAAAGCAGAGGAAATGTCAGAGATAGCTAACATTACTGAAGCTGAACAAACATTGACCAAATATTAACATATTCCTTTTAGGATGCTATTAACCAGGAATTATACTGTATTTCCTTTATTAGGCTGCTCCTAACAGACAGGTTTACACTAAGGAAGAAATTCTCTTGACGCTGTTCTGGTTGCAGCTGTGACACAGAAGAGGAGAAAATAGACTGGACCGGTGCAGCAGCACAGACACTCACCACTGCATAGCCCATGCAGTGTGTCCATGGTAAATGTCTGCAAAAGATAGCACATGATAAGGACAGACCAGGGCACTAGGTTTGCACAAAGTTTGCCTCAGTGCCATAAATGGAAATACCTGAATGAGGAAACCATATGTGTCATTTCTACTGTGTTCAGACTAACAGACCTCTGTGCTTCTTTTTTTGTAAACAATGAGGTTACACCAAAATCACTCATATCATCATTTCACCTTTGAAGGACAAAGCACTTAAAACCATATTTATGGGATAACAATGCAAAACAAAATTCAAATTTCAACATCTTCCACACACTCAGGTACAACAGTTGTGCGAGGCACTGTAACAGGATTTACAACTGTAATAAAGTCTGTCCACCAGTATATTTTCCTGCATTGACAATTGCACCAGTCTATCTTCCCAAACAAAAATTAATTCTCATCTCACATGATTCTTACTCAAGTTTGGCTTTTTGATTATGAAGCTCCTCCTTCAGCTCCTAGTTTCCCTTATATGCAACTTGAGCTGTCAGCTCAGCCTGGCTTTGAGAAGCAGGGAGCACACGCAGATCTTCCTCTATCTCCTGGATTCATGTTTGCAAAGACAGGAGGCAAGACATCTGTACAGCACTGCGTTCCTTATAGCTTTCAGCTTTGGCCCTTAGCTCTTGAAAATAAGCTTCTTTAAAGATCATGCTGGACCTGAGTTCAAGAAACTATAGATAGAAAAGGAGAAAATTAATGGAGGATAATTTTTTCCAGGCTCAAGGGAAGAGATTGTCCTTCTCTGCTCTGCACTGGGGTGGCCTCACCTTGAATATTGTGTGCAGTTTTGGGGACCATAATATAAGAAAGGCATTAAGTTATTTGAGAGCACCCAAAGGAGGGCAGTGAAGATGGTGAAGGGCCTTGAGACAAAGCTGTATGAGGAGCAGGTGAAGTCACTTGGTCTGTTCAGCCTGGGGAAGAGGAGACAGGGGAGACCTCACTGCAGTTACAATTTCCTTGTGAGGGGAAGAGGAGGAGCAGGCACTGATCTCTTCTCTGGGGTGACCAGTGGCAGAACCCAAGAGAATGGCCTGAAATTGTGTCAGGAGAGGTTTAGGTTGAGTATTAGAAAATGATTCTTCACCCAGAGGCTGGCTGGGTGCTGCAACAGCCTCCCCAGGGCAGTGGTCACAGCACCAAGCCTACCAGAGTTCAAGTGTTTGGATGATACTCTCAGGCACGTGGTCTGACTGTTGGGGATGGTCCTGTGCAGGGCTAAGGGTTTGACTCGATTATTCTTGTGGGTCCCTTCCAAGTCAGTTTATTCTGTGATCCTGAGATATAATGTGACTGTACTACAAGCTTAGTAATGTGACAAAAAAAAATACATTTTGAAACAGAAGTCTCAGTTTTCTACCACTACAAGACTGAGTGAAGGGGTATAACTTTACTTTCATATAACTAGGAAAAAGCAATAGAAGAGGTCTGTAAAAGAAAAGCTAATGTTGGGTAGCACAATACAAATTTAAAAGATAATATCGTACAGGAAGATAAGTTTATTTACTAATTTGGAACTTAGGAAAAGCCTACTTTAAGTTCTGCACAACCTTAACTCACATAAAGTTATTAACACCACTATTCTCTCTTTTTAGCCTCCTGCCTGACTGCTTCCAACTCTAGTGCACAGTGCCACAAATCTATAGCTGCAGTGAGTTGTAACAGCAAAATACCCTGTTGTATGAGTATGTAGCCTCTTGATGACTTGTGGTATATTTAGAGGCAAAAAAAAGTTTTGGAACATTGTGTAGTAGGCAACCTCTTCTCATCTTATGCAAATTGTTGTTTTTGATCTGATAATCCAATTAAATGTAGGGTTTTTTTGTTTTCATCTCTCTTTTAATTATAAATATTATTTTCCATTGAACTACTTCTGCTACAAGCTTCTCTAGGAGATTGAGCTTGAGGGAGCCACACCAGGCCAATAAAATTTCCGTGTGATTTTGTTAAAAGGAACAGTAATTTAAAGTGGATTTCTTTTTGTCCCAAGAAGCACTGAGGCATGTTTCAGGTCTCCTGACAATTCCGATTAAAAGCAGCAAGATGCAATCCAAAGCATTCCTCTCCTATTACATAAAATTAACTGACAAATAATTAAGTCACATTAATTGCTTTTTATGACAAGTGAGGGAGCTTTTAACTTGTGGCAAACATCTTAAGGCAAAAATATTTAGGATAATAAGCTGCAGCTCAGGGCAATGTAAAATTCACTGTTTTTCCAGAGGTTTCTAGTGTGACCATCCCAAGATATTAAGAGAAATGTGAGAGGCTGGTGAGCCGACTGAACAGCAACTGCCTTGGAAAAGGGAGGTCCTGCTTCTCCTGCTTCCAGCTACACACATCTGTCCTCTCCCTCGTACCAGCTCTGTATTTGTCTGACTCCTCCACAAACAAATAACAGCTGACAGAAAAGAATTTACTTTTCCAATCACAAAGGAGAAAGAGGAAGTGGAATTGGCCATGTAACAGAAAAAGGCTAACACTGAGAAATCAGGTAGGAGGATCAACCTTGCAGCAGAGGTATAACCTTCAATAAGCTTATGCTTTATGTGCATAGTTTATCAAACACTGGAGCTGACATAAAGCAGTACTGACTTTAAGAAAAGCAGCTTGGCCTTTTCCCAGGTTCATGGGCTTCGTTTCCATACTCCACCCTGCTCTTTGTGCTAGCAAGAGCACTTACATGGCTACAAGGTGAAATAAGACTGGGAAACTGATCTGGCTAAAACACAACTCAAAAGGAAAGGAATGGTTTTTCAATTACATCGACAAAACAGTGCACCCTAAAAACTGCACATACATCTGTGCCGGCAGGAGGGGAGGGTCAGTGTGGGGAAGGAAATGAGCAGCTGAAGGAACAATAGGATTGCTTTGCTTGGCAGCTGGACCAAGCTATGGTATCTTAGAATGCTCATAACCTTAAAATTTCTTTGTGGTTCAACTCCCCATCTGATATTTTTTCCTCTGTCCATTGTCTTTGTGGTCAGTTCCAATAGTAGAAAAAGCAAGAATAATCCCATATCATGAGTTTTACAGAGCACTCAGCAAAACAAGGCTCTGACCTCAGCTGGGTCATGAAGGTCTTTATTAACAAGAGCATGAACAGCTGCTTTCTTGACTATTCTTTTGCTTTTGCAAGCACAGTCTTGAAAGAATGTATAAATCAGTCAGTCGTTCTGGCAATAAAGCCATTCAACATTTCCAGTAATAAATTCTTTGTATGAGAACATGAGATTCTGTATAGCTTTTTAAAATTGAAATTTAAAGCACTGATCTTGGATAGATGTTAAATGCAGGGGAACTCTGCAGTAATTTCAGGATCAACTGATCAAATTAAAGCTCAGCCAATGGACAGTTAACCATGTAATTCTGTCTGGATACTGTAAATGTATGTAAATAAACATAATCATTTCATGTCTTCTAAAGGCAAATTTCACTCTATGTTAAAGTTAACCACTGCCCACTGCCCACTGATCAAATTGACCATTGCTGACTGATCAAATCAATTTCAGTCAGTCATACATCAAAAAAAATTACTTGTGCAAATACAGAAGCTCTAAAAATTATCCTGTAATAAATCTTCTTCTGAGAAGCACCATCTACACAGCAGGAAGAGCTGAAAAGTATGTGTATGTGCTCTTCTGCCTTTCTAGTTACAATCAACGTCATTGGTGCAGACACAATTTTATTGATGAAGGCAAAGCTGTAATGAAAAAGCTGTAATTTGAACAAAGGGGAGAAATGGGTAAAGATGGGAAGCTACATCTTAACTCCTCAGCAACAGCAGGAGGACATCTATCAGAACTTTTATACAACCACAATTTAAAAATACTAACTTTCAAGTTTAATATGAAAAGATCAAATTTTGATGATGATGATGATGATGATGATGATGATGATGATGATGATGATGATGATGATGATAAGCTAGATTGCTTCAAATCTTCCAAATATGAACTCACAATTAATTCTTGGTCACAGAAGGAAGGAAAGTAAAAGTCACACAAATTCTAAAAATAACAATGTTACAAAACCCCCCAAAAGTTCTGTTGCAAAAGTTTTCTGCAAGCTTTCTGTTCTCTTCATCAAGTGTCTGCAAAGAATCCTCAGGTTTGGAGAAGTATTTTAAATTATTTTTAAGTGTACTGGGCACAATCATACTTCACTGAAAGTGCTGCAAGTTCACTTTGAGTGGTTTCAGCTGCAGTTTGATAGTGATTCATCTGCTCTTTAGTGACAGAAATATCCAAATGAACGTGATCATGAGATTCCTGTGAAGACTGCATGAAAACAAAACCATTAGACATCATATTTTTTAACATTTTTACTTCAATGCTTTTTTATTTTACTAAGCTGCTCAAGTGCATTATGTTATTCCCTGAGTAACACACCCTTACTGAAAAATAGGTTAAACAGTCACTTTTCTACTAGTCACTACTTCCGTCTGCAAGTTCAGGCACCAAACCAGTGCTAAAGTATATTGGCATGCAAGATACTCTCCCTCAACAAGCCCATGGCCTTACACTCTTTTCAGCTCTGGCTATTTCCAGCAGTTTCTGTGTATTTGGCAACATTCAAAAGGTCCCTCTTCTACAAACTTATCCAGTCACTCTTTCAATTCACATAAACTTTACCCCAAAGGGAGTCCTCAGATGTTTCTTATGCAAAGAACTACTTTGGATTTTAGACTTCAGTTCCATTGCATGTGCCCTCATTCTCTTTTGGAAGAAATGTTGGAAAAAAGTGGTGGCTATCCATCTTCTCTGTGCCACTCATGATTCTGCAGATTTCTATCATATCACACCTCCACAGTCTCTACCAGATTGACCAGTCCATGCCTACTCAGACTTGTATCTGCTCCTCCAAGTCACTTTTTGGTTTCACATTTGTTCTTTTACTTCTAACCTGTCAAGGCTAAAGGTCCTTTTGAACTCTTATCACTAGGTTACAACTTCAGCCTTCTGATTGATGCATTCTCAACACCAGCAATCACTATACTGACTTCCTTTCATTCTTTTTCAAGTCCTGATTCTGGGGCAAGCACTGAGTCTGTGTTTCTAGCACAGTCTCCTTCACACCACTTGTACAACTCTTTTAGATGTGTCCTTTAGATTTTATAGTAGGCTATCTCCTTTTTATGCTGTTCTGCTCTCCTAGAGGAGAGCAGGAATGCTATGGATATCTTGGCTTTTTTTACTTAAGTCTTTCAAGATAAAAATTCAGACCTGAGGTCTTAACAGGAGTTTCATTAGACAGAACTTTTTTTCAATCAATAGTAACTATAAAATTATGAAATATAACCTCTTCAGAACAGAACTAAATTTAAATTATGCTGGGAACACACATAACATAGGACCGAACATGAGATTTTTACTCCATCACCTCTCACACAGGACTACAATCCTTGTACATATGGGTATGCATTACAAAATGCTAAACTCCCCTAGCTAATGACTGGCTGTTGGAACAAGATATTCCAATACAGACAGAGACAAGATGTCTTCTCTTCATGCTTTTCTACGTCAGCACCAGTTTCCAGGCTGAGATAAATTACAAGTCCAGCTCCTACCCATTCTAAACAGAAGAAAAAAAAAATAAAAGAACAGCTAGAACAATAAGCCTCTACAAGAAACACACAGAGGAAATCCCTGTGGAACAGGCAAAACTACCACTTTAGACGGTAGCAGAGGATAAATCATCTTGGATTGGTTGCTATAATATCACTAACTCTATTCTTTAATCTTTCTTCAATGCGCTAGTAGACACTGGATTAGGCCCATCAAGTTTAATTGCATTCATCTCCCTCAAAGACACTCAGTTATGCTCTTTCACAAAGGAGTTGCCACTTTCATCAAGCCAGTCTGATACATGCAGTAAGATCACGGCCACATACAACACAAACTCAAAGATAAAAGGGCTGCTAATTTTCACTTTATCACCATGCTGAGGGAGTGAGGGAAGGCACGTGCCACCTCCCTGCTACTCTGTCTTCCTTTTGCTCCATTCCACTTGTTTCACATTGTAAATCCACATGAAATCCTTTGATGTAGAGAGCATTTTTTTCATGCTGTACACCAGGGCTCCACAACCACAGATAGAGCTTGCAAACAGTAACACTGTCTATGCTATTTCTGTATGTTATTATTTTTATAGTACTGTATTAATGTAGGTTTTCTTTTTCTTCCCTAAACAAACACAACCATTTATGACTTTACAGAAAGAAGGAATACGTCTCAAAACTGATGAAGTAAAAACATTTCAGAGCACAGTTCAAGAAGGAGGCCCTCATTCAGCAGTATAATCAAAGTAACAGCTTTGCAGTTACAACTTTCAAAATCTGTGTTTTCCATACAAATCTAGATTTTAAAATGATGAGCACTTTAAGCATTCAGATGCACATCCAAAAGGATTTAAGAGATATTTTAATTAAGCCAGTGCAAAAGTCAGTGGGAATTACTGTTGCACTCATCTGCAGTGTTAGTGAGCTTTACAGAGGCAGATCTCTTCATCCTCCAGTGCCTTAGTAAATATGAAGCTAATCTCACATGGTGGTACCATGCTAGGAGAGTTAGTATTACCATCATACTTTTGGAAGGAAATGTAGATGCTTTAATATTAATAGTTTTCTATGTTTCTGTGGTTTGCCACCAGTCAGTCACAAATTCAATTTTTCATCAAACCTATCAGACAAGCCAATTAACTTGGCATGACTCTATTATAGGGGTAGAATTTCTAATGCAGATGTGGCACTTTTCTCTGGAAAAATTAAGATGTTTCATGAGTACTATGTAGCCTATACTGATTACTGTTAATAAAATAGAATTAATAAAGTGTTAAAATAATAAGAGGCAGTAGACAATATAGACAATAAAAGTCAATATATTATGACTGAATCAGCTCTAAATAACCTAAGTTTTGCATGTTTCTCCCATTCACATTGTTAACTTTTTTGATCTCTTTCCACTTACCTGCAAGAAAGTGAAGTTTTCATTTAACATCAAATGCTAAACAGAAGGTAAACCTATATTTACAATATGTAAGAACAGTATCTACTCAGACCTTTGGTTTTGTAAGCAATAGATATTCTTTAGAAGATCAACAATATACAGTCATGTATTATTGTTGATTGGTTTTGTATCAATTTTTTACCAAATAACTACCTCCGTGGAATCCAGCCTTTAGTTGACAAACTTCATTGGATTCAGAAACAACAAAACTTCAACAACATTCAGCAGTTTTATACCCATCCATGTACTTTGAAATCAGCCAACTGTTCAAATGTCTCACTCCTGTTCTGCTTTTGACAGCTTTTATTTCCTGATGTGCTTCTTATTTCAACCCTGGCAAATGCCATTATCAATGCCATTGCCTGCACACACTCTCGCCACCCCTTTCCCAAAAGATAAATTTAAAAAATCTGTATTGAAACAGAAAGCCCCCAGTAAGCCTTTAAGCACCCATTGCTACCCTGAGTGACTTGTCCATGCACTGCCTCTTGCTCACAGCAGATGGAGACTCCTCAGAGCAGGAATTTCTTCTTCCCATTCCCAAAGCACCTAATCCCATTGGGGTTGACATACCAAAAATGATGACTCACAAACCTTTGTCAAATCCATTCTTCCTTTTCTGCTACAGAACAAATGGGGGGAAAGAGGAAGAAAGGTTGAAAATTAAATAGATTTGCAATATGATGGCACATGGCATTAATTTTTCACAGGCCCACTGTACTAAATAACATCAGAGCTTACCACCAGCAAAGTCTGGCATAAAAGCAGAACAACATGGGAAAGTTTCTCTGGTAGCCTGTGTGTGCTTTTATGGTCTCCCCAGTGTTCAAAGGCATATCTAACTAAAACAGACACCTTCACTTTGACTTCTCTAGATCACATTCAGCTACACAGTCAGACTTTGTGCAGTGATTGCTTCCTTTGCCACTGTTTTTCACGTGCTCCAAGTGTTTATTTCATCTCTTCTTTTGTCCTGCATCTCTTGTACACTGGTATATTTGAAAATTAAAAAAAAAGTTCTGAGCAGTAACACATGATCTGTCTTAACTGAACTACATCTGTTTTTCTCCTCAGATATTAAGGTAACCAGTGGGGTCTTTTTACCTACATGTTTGTACAGGACTTAGTACACTTGTTGGACTCAGTGGGCTATTCAACAATTTCTATAATTCACAGTGTCATAACTGCTTATACTCTGAAAACAAACAAAATGACATATCCCAAATCTCTAATATTTCTTCCCAAGACAAATAAAATGTTCATGGGTGTCTATATGGAGGAAACTTTTTCTAATTTCTGAAAATGCAGTGCAACAGCACAGTTTATAATTATTATTTGCTGCAACCAGTAAGAAGACATCCAAAATGAAGTACTGGAATGAATGGGCAGTTGAAAAATTTCCATGCAGAATTCATCTCCATAAGCAATCACAAAGAAATGTCACTCCTCAAACTTGCTATTGGGTCTGTGGGACGCTGAGGTACCCTCCAGGCCAACAGGGACCAAGAGGAATTCATTTTGTATGGGCTGAACTTCTGAAAAAGGGATCTTGAATATTATGTTTTGGTATTAATTATTCTAACTACAGCTAGAAACCCAATATTAAAAATTTGTTGCCGTCCACAACCTAACTTAATTTTCTGAATAAATTGATCTAAAAAGAAAAGAAAATTCTACTTCAGCATGCAGCAAATATTTAATTTTTATTTTATTTTGAAAACTAATCTATCCTATTATAAAGACAAGTTTTAGGATATATTTCTTTTCCTAAAATCTGCAAGATAAAAAGCAAATCTTAATAAGTAACATGAAACTCAGGCACTGGACAATTTTTAGAGATTAATTTCTGAGTTAAATGCAGGGAAAGCAGGCAGCACTTGGCTACCACAGATTTTTCTTGATAGCAGTAGCTTTCCAGCCACCCAGCATGCACATTTCTTCAGAAAAGCCAAAACAGCTACACACACCAATGAGCATAAGAAAGGTAAGACACTATTACACAGTGAGTCAAATTTTAACACATGCAAAACCAGACTAATATCAATTGGAGTCACTTCAGCGGAGAAAAAAGTTCACAAATATCTTGTATATATATTTAGGATAAAGTTGACTTCTTTATAGATAATACTTTGCCTAATTTCCCTATCAAGAATCTCAAAACGTTTGTATTGATAATGATTTATTAACATAAATCAAAATTTGCAAGTAATATTTCACAACTATTTCAGTTCTGTCAGTTGCTTTTGCACATCATAAAATGCCAGAAACGGTCAATTACATTTGATCACTTCCCACTCAGTAAAGTCCTATTTCTCCCTGCTGATTTCTGCTTGTAACTAGACTCACCTCATTGCTTGCACTATGTGTGAACAATTCTGGAAAGTTCTTTTCTTGTTACTGTTATAGGCCTGTCAAGCTTCTCTGGTTTATTGTACTGTTCCAGAAACATGTAAAACTAAGTGTTTCCAGCAGTTCAAATAAATCAACAAAGAGATTTTCTAAATTCCTTTCAGAAGGGTACTGCTAAACTCTACCCTCCTCCCTTTGCAGTAATCATTGAAAGGTATTACTGAAAGATAAAAATCACTCTCTGGTGTTCAACTACTGAATAGGCCAATTTCAAGCTTGATTAATGGGCCCAAATGAAAGTTTCATTACAACAAAAATTTTAGTCTTACCCTCTACTACTACAGGCAGCAGTTAAAGCATTTTCATCTTTCATTTTCCTCTCTGTTAGGATGAGGTGACTTTGCATATAAATATGAAAAATGCATTTAATATGATGAAAGCCAGCAGTCATTTCAAGGTATTTACAGAGACATATATTGCCTACTCTAAACATGGCTTAACATGTTTTCTTATTTACTTCATCTTTTGTCTGTATGGATAAAATAACAAATCTGGAACTCCCCTGACACTTTCTCTCACAGCTTTTCCAAAATTGTTAACAAAGAGCTGCTGTGTTTATTCCCAAAACAATAAAAAGGGTAATGGCTAAAACAAAATTGAGTGCTCATGCAGGAATTTGTGCAAACAACTTGTTCTACTGTTTTTACTTTATCAGTGCTAAATAGAGTTAAATAACTTCTGCAATAAAACAACTCATATGGGAGATTTAAAAAACAGACCATCTTGCAATGCCAACCCTTGCAATTTTCCTGTAATGCCTATTATACTGCAGCCAAGAAAATGCAAACATTTTAGAAATACTTAAGTGTGTTGGTATATATACAATTAAAGACTGATTAATGCTGTAGTTTGATTAACCAGTTGTGACCCACATTTTATAAATACATGATTTCTAATGTGCTTCTGAGCCTCAAAAGCAACATTCACAAACTATTTGACTTCAGATTGGTAGAAGACGGAGCAGGTTGCTGTCATCTCTGTCACTAAGCAGTGCTAACACAAACTTTGTAACTGGGTCATAACAGTTGTATTTAATATAATGGCTGTTGCTTCTGCCACCACAAACTACCAGAATTCTGTATTTATTTTTGTCTCAGAACACTATAGCTTCATTAAAAAATTGATGTTTAGCTGTTAAGAATATACTGAGCTGTTCACACACACGAATCGTTTATCATTTGGAATACAAAATTGTTACAAGTTTTCTACTGTATCTTTAGTTTGATCCTTCTTTGCAATATCCTCAAGAGTCTCCCTTAAATTCACATCAAAGACAGCAAAACAGTTTCAAAGGAAGAAGAGATGCAAAGAAATTCTTAGATAACTATAAATTCCTACTCCATGAAAGCTACTCCCTTCTGCAACACTCAGTAAGAAAAATCTTTTTGGCCTTGAATGTGTAAAGATAAGCTATAATGATCAGCTGAAGTTCACTGAGCTTCAACCGCACCGCCCGCGGACCACTGGCTTCAGCTGTGCACCTGCACAGGCTGTGCTTTTCGGGTTTCGTTTGTGGTTTTTCGAGGCAAAAGTTTTGAGGGGTTTTGGGAGGGTTTTCTTTGGTTTTTTGTTTATTTGTTTTTAAGGCGAAATTCCATTGAAAAATGAAAAGATGACTTGCAAAGTGGGGTTACAACCAGGCTCGCTGTGCCTCAGGCTCCATAGCAACGCCGACACAAGCTACTGAAGAGCGAGGGGGCGGGAGGGGAGGGGACAGAAGGAGAGGGAAGGAGGGGACATTTTTTCTAAAACCAGAGCTTCATTCTATAAGAGGGGAACGGGCCGGAGGAGTAGAAAAAAAGTACACAAAACGCCAACACACAAACCCCCTAACTAACCAGGCCAAACCGCTGTGCCCTTTTTGCCTCGCCGCCCGTCCCCTGTCACGGCGGTACCTGCGCTGCCGCTGCCCCACGACGCGTCCTGGGGGAGGACGGAACGGGGGCAGCGGAGCATCGCGGTGAGGCCCCGCTTAGGGACGGGGGGCCAATGCTCGAGGTCTGAAGGTGAACAGGGTTTGCAAACAAAAACGTTGGGGGTTCTTTTGGTTTGGTTTGGTTTTTCTCGCTTCAAATAAACATTGCCTGAGGAAATCGGCTGAATTTTTTCCTCAAAAAAGTCAAAAGAGGCGAGCAGAGCAGACGACACGATGCTCCTTGAGCAGGTTTTCCTTCTCCTCCCAGAACCTGCAGAACGAGCACCTTGGCAGCCCGCGGAAAGCACCTTCCTTGATGAATGCTGAAGTACCTCCAGCTGAAAGAGCACCTCCTCCTCCTCCTCTTCCTCCTCACCTTTCATCCAAATAAAGTGGATAAACCCGGGAAAAGCGGAACAGAAAGTAGCAATAAAAGAAAACTAAACCTGTAGTTGTATCGAGCCTGCATATAATTTTTTCTGAAGCCCCTGTGAGCTGTTTAATCAGCCCATTCCCCTGCCTCTGGGGACAGTGCCATCTTGCACCATTTCTGTACCCATAAGTCAAAAAGTGCCTCTCCTTTCCCAGGAATGCTGATTAATCATGTTTTCCAGAGGGCAAAATGGAAAAGCTACAGATAGTACTCTGTTGGGGAGGGGGGGAGGTGCGGTTTGTCCTTTCTGTGTGCCTGATGCCTTTTGACGGCTGCTGCCAAGGACAAAGACCCCTGTCCGAGCAAAGGGTGCCAGCATGCATAATCTCCCTATTAAAAACGCTGCACCGCTTAAACCAGAGGTATACAATGCCATCCCTCTGCTGGAATCTGTCGGTAAACTCATAAAGGACAGGAGAAAAATCACTTAATGTGAGGAAGGAGTGCTGGGAACAGGTTGGGAAATGGAGGCGAGTATGGGGCTGAGGCCATGCAGCACAGCAGCGGCAGTAGCAGAGCCATGGCCTCCATCTCTCTGAGCACCAGGGGAAAGACACAACTGCTGTCAGTGCATGGGCTGATTACAGCTCCTTGGTGGCACATTGCTAGTTCATCCTCACGGGTGAAGGGTGAGCTAACAGCCACACAGGAGCACAAAAATGGCACAAAACCCAGTGCTCTTACTGTACACAAATGCTAGTGCTGTAGCAGAGGAGTGAAACCCAATTGGACACTTCTGAATCAAAATTATCCACTGCTGACAGAGTTGATGGGGGTGTAGAGCAGGAACAAAGCTGCTACCACCGCATGGTGCAAATTTGCTACAGGGTAACCTCATTCTGCATCTATTAAGTAATTTTGGCAGGTTAAATTTGTACCACTGGTCTTACATAAACCCAGCATAAATCTGGCACGAGTTTTACTATCTACTGCAAATTTGAACAAAAACATCATCCTCTGTTTGCCCAGCATTTGACTACAGACTATCCTACTACTGGAGCAGCATGCAGATGCAGGATTAAAAGATTGTGAAACTTTAACTTTTCAAAGCATGTGTTCCAGCACACTTTCCCATCCGTAGTCCTGCAGTGCCACAGCTGGTTCAAGAGCTATACTTCAGCCACTTATACAGCTTATCTTACCACAGATCTATGACATTATTTGGCTTTTAAAAACATACTGAGTCTGATGAACTGTAGCAAAAGTAACAAGAGGCAAGAAAAAAAGCATGAATAAAATAGAATTTTCATGTAACGCTCCAAAAAAGAATGAGGGAATTTGAGGGGCTGCAATATTCACTCTTCAAGTCATTTCACTATGAAAGAAGTATCTTATCACACAATGCTCACACTTATCCTTGCTTTATCCTTTTGCTAATATTTATAAGTAGAGTTCTCAAAAGGACTCTGTGTTTCTTGTCCAGGAAATAACTACTTAGGAAGGGTAACTTCAGAATTTTTAAATAAAAATCATTTCAAGGACTAATTTTCATGAATCAAATTCTTCATGTTTTGTTATAGAAAATAAATGAACAAGATATTCTTAGCCTTTCTGAGAAAAGAATGATGCAAAATCTCTTGAATATGTACCTAATAAAGCTACTCTAGTTTTTGAAACAGAAAATAATAATAAAAAAATTACTACAAACCTTCCCTCCCATGAAAGTTCTCAGTGTTGAGAAAACATGCTAAAACTGATGTGAGATATGGAACCTCAATTCCAGTACCCAGAACATTAAAAAATATACCAGTTGAGATTCTGCAGGTGTTGAAATATCTGCTTCTAATTGAATTTTCTGTATGTAAATGGGAATAAACATGCAAGAATAATTTCAAAGCTAAAAGCCATGTGATGATGTGGACAGCTTGCCCCTCACTCAGTGAGAGAGACATCCTTTGCATCTTGTAGGATATGGATGGGTGGAGAGGAACTGTCCAAAGTACCCCAAAGGTACCAAGTTTCTGGTCACTTGAACCAGAGATTCTCTAGCATGTGACACAAATTAGCAGAAATTGCCTTTCAAAGTGTTTAGTATACCCAAGGTTAAAACAACATTTCTGTATCAATCTGTACTTTTCTAGCAAATCAGTCTGCAGACTTATTAAACTTACTAAAAAGAAAACTGAAATGAGTAACAAAAGAGCCTTACTTAGGGGAAAAACAAACAAACAAAAAATCAACCAACAAACAAAAAAACACAGACCCAAATCAAAACAGCGGCAGCTTACAGGAACACTGCAAGAGTTATCTGTATAGATGCACAGACACTGTAATAGAGAGACCCAATCTAGAAAAGAGGCCCTTCAAACACTATTCCTTGAAGAAGAATTCACAAAATCCTCAGAGGTGAACACATTCTTAACAATGGAATTATTATTAACTCCATAGTTAAAAGTGAGGTGTTCTATTATTTGATTTGCTTTTAAATATTTTCATTAATTTAAAATAATTAAAAGCAAAAAGGTGCATCTTTTGGTATTGTATTTATAAACTGATTTCAAATGAACCAAGTGCAATCACAGTATTTAAGCATGCAAACATAAACTTCTTTAACCATTTTTTTCCCCAAGTCCCTGACAAATTTGAAGTAAGTCTGGCAAAGGGTAAGGCATATTGATGCTTAATTTCCTTCAAATATCACAGAATGAACACTGAGAGGCCCTACTGTACAGAAAATCTGCAGTGCACTGCTCTGTATTATTACAATCTGTCCTGAAGTTTGTTTGTTGTTCAATATTTTCTTTTGAAAGTTGTTGGAATTTTTGTGGGGGTTTTGGGTTGTTTCTTTTTGTTTTCAAATGCCCCATTAGAAAGTGAGGCTGACTACCAGGTCTTCAGGTACTCATCTCACAAATTCTAGGTGCAAAAAAAAGTTTTGCTTCATTAATTCTACTGCTCACAGATGTTGTACTTTAAATGCATTGCAACATATGATTAAGAGACTGAATCAAAATATTCAATACTAGTTATAAAGCCAAAATTTCCTTTCTTTACTAACACTATAAAAGAAGTTTATTAACCTCAAGCCATCAACATCAACACAATATTGAGAAGGTGAAGTTAGTGGTTTTTCATGCACATGAATTCCAAATGATTTTTGAACACATATACACTTCTTATACACTCATTACCAAAAGCAGCTATAGCTGAGGTAGAAAGAATTGCACACTAGCAACATGAAAATACAAAGAGATTCAGGGGAAATTAATTCACAGGATTTAAATTATCTACAAATTCAGATAGAATAATTAGAACAGCCCCATCTTAACAAATATTTTGCATAAAAGTCACAGACGTGAATTTCCAAGGTACTAATTTGCTTGCACAGATCCCTGGTGGTCTAGTGGTTAGGATTCGGCGCTCTCACCGCCGCAGCCCGGGTTCGATTCCCGGTCAGGGAAACTTGTTTAGCACGGTCTCTGTGGCGCAATCGGTTAGCGCGTTCGGCTGTTAACCGAAAGGTTGGTGGTTCGAGCCCACCCAGGGACGGTTCTGGAGCTTTTTCTTCTCCGGGGACACCCCCTTGTCGCGGGGGAGAAGCTTGCGTGCCCCCATGAGGTTGAGAGCTATGCTGGAGGTGGTTTGTGCCGCCGGTAGGGTCTCCCATGCCAGACAGGTCTCAGCTGAAGGGTCAGACAAAGTGTGTCCATGGGCTGGATGGGCTCACTAGCCGTCTGGCAACCATCCTAGGAGAAGAACAACTCCAACCCCAAACCTGGGCAGATGGAGCTTGTTTAGCCCTGTAAGGCCATCCATCTAAGAGAAGGATACTCTAACCAAACCTACGTCCTGAGGTATTCGCTGTCACCGTCCAAGCTCACTAGGCCGTGGCAGATGAACCTTAGGAGTAAAGGGTGGGGCCAGTTCTGCGCACGCTGTGCCTCGCCTAAAAAATCCATTGCGCAGGCTTGAAGGGTTCACCCACATTGCAAAGCCCTGTAGCGACAGGCAAGGGTCGAAAACGGCAGATGATAGGAAGCAGCTGGAAGCCGCAGACCCAGCCCTGCATGCAGACAGTTTAGGATATTGGTCATTAGAGACTTGACCCCGGAGATGACAGTCTCTTGTGGCAGCATCCTGAATGACCAAGCAGCCTTTTCTAGGGACAGCTCTGCTTGCTCCACACAGAGAGGGGCCTAGCAAAGGTGGCCTAAACAAAGCTCATCTCCACACCTGGTTGGAAACCGCGGCCACCCGGCATCTTCCATGCGGTCAAACAAAAACAAAGGGATTTCAAAGGCATACACCTGCCTGCAAAGGTGTGCTTAAACTAACACTCTCATGTTGGAACATCAGAACCATGCTTGATACTGGGGATAGTGGACGTCCTGAGCATCGTTCTGCTCTAATTGCCCACAAACTGTCACAGCTCAACATTGAAATTGCTGTTCTCAATGAAGTTCGTCTTCATGAGGAAGGCAGCCTTAAAGAACATGGTGCTGGCTACACACTCTACTGGTCAGGCAAACCCAAAACTGAAAGACACCTTTCAGGAGTTGGCTTCATGCCTCCAAACTTGAAAATCTGCCGACAGGTCATTCCAATCGCATTATGTCCTTACGCCTCCCTCTACACAACAAGCAACATGTTGTTCTTTTTAGCGTATATGCCTCAACTCTCCAAGCTGACCCAGCGGAAAAAGATAAATTCTACACAGACCTGCGCTGCCTCACCCAAAATGTTCCTGCAGATGATAAGATCATAATCCTTGGTGACTTCAATGCCAGAGTAGGTAAGAATTCTGAAGCCTGGAAAGGAGTCCTGGGCAAGCATGGCGTTGGAAACTGCAACAACAACGGACGCCTCCTGCTAGAGTTTTGCACAGAACAGCAGCTCACCATCACCAACACTATCTTTCAACAGAAAGACAGCCTGAAGACAACCTGGATGGATCCTCGATCCAAGCACTGGCACCTCATTGACTATATCTTAGTACAACAGAGAAATGTCAGTGATGTCCGTCATACTCGAGTGATGCCGAGTGCAGAATGTCAAACAGACCATCGCCTTGTGCGCTGCAAACTTAACCTCCACTTCAAGCCCAAACCTAAGAGAGGCGGCATTCCAAGGAGGAGGCTCCAAGTCGGCAATCTTCAAACAGCCACAGTGAGAGCTTCCAGGTAAACCTTCCAGGTAAACCTTCAAACTAGACTCAAAGATAATCCCATAGATCCCTCTCCTGAAGCGCTTTGGCAACATATTAAAAGTTGCATCCTGCAGTCCTCTGAAGAGTCCCTAGGGTTCTCCTCCAAGAAAAACAAGGACTGGTTTGATGAAAACAATCAAGAGATCCAGGAATTGTTGAAGAAGAAGAGAACTGCTCACCAAGCACACCTTGCTCAGCCATCTTGCCATATAAAAAAAGCCGCCTTTCGTTTTGCATGCAGCAAGCTCCAACAGAAACTTCGAGACATCCAGAACAAATGGTGGCTCAACCTAGCAGAAAAGACACAACTATGCGCAGATTTGGGTGACCAAAGAGAATTCTACGAGGCCCTGAAAGCAGTGTACGGACCCACACACCAGGTTCAAAGCCCCCTACTCAGTGCAAATGGTCAAATGCTTCTAACAGATAAAACCTCCATCCTGAACCGATGGTCTGAGCACTTTCAGACTCTCTTCAGTGCCAACCGTGTAGTCCAAGGCTCAGCAATTCAGCACATTACACAACAATTGGTAAAACATGAATTGGATGCAGCCCCTACTATGGGAGAGATACTCAAGGCCATACAGCAGGTGAAAACTGGCAAGGCAGCTGGGGTTGATGGAATTCCACCTGAAATCTGGAAGCATGGAGGTCAAGCACTCCATGCCAAATTCCACGAGCTCGTTGTGCGTTGCTGGGAACAAGGGGAACTACCACCAGATCTCTGTGATGCAGTCATCATCACTCTGTACAAGAGGAAAGGAGAAAAATCAGACTGCTCAAATTACTGAGGTATTACTTTGCTCTCCATTGCTGGTAAAATCCTTGCAAGAATACTTCTGAACAGATTAGTACCCACTATTGCAGAAGATCTTCTACCTGAAAGACAGTGTGGTTTCAGAGCCAATAGGACCACCACAGACATGGTGTTTGTTCTCAGACAACTGCAAGAGAAGTGTAGGGAACAGAACAAAGGTCTCTATGTAACCTTCATTGACCTCACCAAAGCTTTCGACACTGTGAGCAGAAAAGGCCTGTGGCAGATCTTGAAACGTTTAGGATGTCCCCCCAGGTTCCTCAAAATGATCATCCTGCTACATGAGGATCAGCATGGACAAGTCAGATATGGCGATGCACTCTCTGAGCCCTTTCCAATAACCAATGGTGTGAAACAAGGTTGCATTCTTGCACCAACTCTATTCACAATCTTCTTCAGCATGATGCTCCAAAGAGCCACAGCAGACCTCGAAGAACAAAATGGCATCTACATCTGATATCGTACCGATGGAAGCCTCTTCAACCTAAGGCAACCGAAGGCCCACACCAAGACCCTGAATCACCTTGTCCGTGAGCTGCTTTTTGCTGATGATGCCCCCTCGTTGCTCACACAGAAGCAGCTCTGCAGCGCTTAACATCCTGCTTTGCAGAGGCTGCTGAGCTTTTTGGGCTGGAAGTCAGCCTGAAGAAGACGGAAGTTCTCTACCAACCTGCACCTCAAGAAGTCTTCCATCATCCTCACATCACCATAGGCAATTCAGAGCTTAAGTCAGTCCAGCAGTTCACCTATCTGGGAAGTATCATTTCCCCAGACGGTAAGATCGACAAAGAGATAGACAACAGGCTAGCAAAGGCATACAAAGCCTTCGGAAAACTCCATAAAAGAGTCTGGTCCAATAAATACCTGAAGAAAAGTACAAAGATCAGTGTCTACAAAGCCATTGTACTGTCTACTCTTTTATATGGGTCTGAATCCTGGGTCATCTACCACCACCACCTGCGGCTTCTCGAACGCTTCCATCAGCGCTGCCTCCGTTCAATACTAAACATCCACTGGTCTGATTATGTGACCAATGTGTCTGTTCTTGAACAGGCAGGGGTCAGCAGTATCGAGGCCATGCTGATGAGAACGCAGCTACGCTGGCCAGGGCACGTCTCCAGGATGGAGGATCACCACCTCCCAAAGATTGTGCTCGATGGTGAACTCGCCGCCGGCTGCCGCAAGAGAGGAGCCCCGAAGAAGAGATACAAGGACTACCTGAAACAATACCTCAGCCTTGGCCATATTGACTGCCACCAATGGTCCACTCTGGCCTCCAATCGGGATTCATGGAGACACACCATTCACGACGCTGCTGCTTCCTTTGAGAATGCACGGAGAGTCAGTCTTGAGGAGAAAAGACAACGCAGAAAGAACCGTTCCTTGCCAATGTCACCTAGGGAGACGTTCCGCTGTGCCTTTTGTGACCGGACCAGCCTGCAGCAAGCGTGGGTAGTGCCCTTCTCAAATCTTCGTTCACGAAGCCTAGCCATGATGAATTTGCTTGCTTTGCAGAAAGTATCCACTCCAAAATCACAGTATGCCCCACCATGCTGTTCTTCTCCTCTATGCCCTTAAATCACTAGTATTGTCCTGTAGTGGAGAAAGCTTTCTTGAGGAGTTTCTTATCCTCAGCTTATCTATTTTAAAAATAATGAAAAAAACCTCCAGATGGGACCTTGTCCATTTCGTTTTTGTCAGTTGATGCCGAACCCTGGCTGTCAACTAGTGACAGATTATTTGACGTAGAGATCCTGAACATATGCTTAAAAATGCAACTTTAGTTAACAAAAGGAGATACATCCTTCCTGGAGGTAACTTCATAACACATTTACAGATTTTAGCTGTAAAAGGCAATAATGCAATTGTATTATCGGGAAAAAATAGGCTCGTATGGGAAAGGGAAGGGATACTATCACTAGTATGATTAAGATGTGCAAGTTGAGTGTAGGTAAATTGAGTCTGAAAACAGTTACTATTGTAAATCTGATAGTGGACAATCTTAGGAAGGAATAACTACTCTGATTAAATCCATCTGTTCTTCTGTCTAACCAAAATATGAGTCTTTCTTCTCAAAAAAAGCTTTTGAGTTTAATCCTGTCCTCATCTCATGTGAATTTGCACAGCTTGGCTAAACTGCTGGAAACATGTCCATGTGGTCAGCAATCTTATAATTGAAATAAGCTGGTTTTACAGCTTCCCCCCGGAGACCAACAGGGTGGTGAAAATGCAATATACATATGGGGGAACTAATCAGACTTGGGAAAGAACTGGGAACTTGCATGAGTGAATGCTGCTGCTGATGTATTAGGTAGTTTTCAGTTTGAGGAACTTAAACCAGTTACAAAGTCTTTGAAGGTCTAAATGCATGGGTTGAAATAGGATTGTTATGCAGATAACACAAGAGTCACTGGACAGAAAGCGGGTGAAGAGACTGTTCTGCTAGTATGAGGGAACACTCCTGACCCAAACCTTTATTCCAGAATTGTTCTGCATTTTACACAGATCCTAGACCTAAAATAACAATTATGTATTCATATAAGCTATACAGGATCAGAACCCAGTGCATTTCCTGACCTATCATAGTTAAGATGTTTTCTTGGGAAGTGGGAGGCAAGAGTATAAACCTATTCCAGGCCACAAATGGCTGTTAAAAGCAGTTCTGTTTCCTGAACAGCCTTTCTATACACACAACAGCTGAAGGAAAACATGCATTCACCAGTATGCAGGTCCTTCTCTGCTGTGTTAATATACACAAGCATTGTAAAGATTGAGCCTTGCTGAACTCTCTCAACAAAACCGTGACTGCCTCTGGCACAGTGCTCTGTATGTGAGCAGGTAGAGTGGATAGAAAGCCCTTCCCTGCAGGTGCCTGAATTGCAGAGGTGTTTGGAGATGCCCCATGCCAGTGTCACACAGCACCGCACTGAACACGCAGAGTTTCTGTACAGCCACTGCCGTACACCGAGGTCTGGCTACTTCTGCCTCTTTTCCTCCATCCCTTTGTCCAGCTGTCAGGCTCTGTGTCTCCACATCTGGCAACAACCAAGTCATCCTTTAAAATTAATCTCCGAGTGAAATACCACAGTTTCATGAAAAACTCCCTGTGATCTACATGTGGGAAGATGCAACTAACTGTATCATCAGGCCTTTCATCAAGTAGTCACCCATTGGAAAGTATCACTCATTTACCATGTTAGTGTGGGACTGATCAATCAGTTAACATTAGGAAAGCAAACAAAATATACCTTGTTATATCTTACCTCGCCTTTCAACCTTTTACTTCATTAGACTTGAGAGATGTCACTGGAATCCCAGAAAAAATAAATTTCTACAAGGATGAAAATTTGGCTTCACAGGAAGTTTAAAAGACCACAATTATGAAGCTGACTGAAAAGTGATACAATAAAAGCAGCAGACAAGTATTGAACGTGTTTATTCATTCTAAGTTATCATAATATGGCATTTGATATTTCTTTCCCAGTGGAAAGCAAACCAGATGAGACAAACTTTAAAAAGCACAGTAAACAAAAGCCCTTCTCACAATATATCTGCAGAATTCACAGCTGCAAAGCTGAGGCAGTATGTGGATTAATTAATCTATAAATTAGTTGTTAATTCACATAAAAATGTGTCGAAGTGGCCTTTTTATTTCCAGGTCTGCTAGAAATAGAAGTATATCAGCAAGAATAAAAATGTACAGAAGTTTCCAAAACCTTTTTTAGGGAAAAAAAAAAACCAGAAGCAAATGAGAAAACATAAACAGTCCATGGTAGAGAAAGTTTTTTCCTCACATGTGTTCTGCCTCTGATATATGGGAAAGAAAGCAAAGGACCACTTTAACCAGCACATTTTCACAATGTTATTTTAAGGTCCTTAGAGAAGTGTTAGCTGATTTTGAACTTATATTTTTGCTTTATATAAAAATAATCACAAGCTTTTAGTCTGTAATTTTGGGTAAGTGGAAGGCTGGTAAGCAAAAATACTCTTTAGTGAAAAAAAACTAACAGTTCTGTACAAGATTCCATTTTGGAATTTTTATTTTATACACGATTTAGGTTTGGGTTTTTTTAGATTAGAAACATTTCATATGGTAATTTTCATGCAACAGAGTGCACAGTTTTCCTATGCTGTTTGATAGAACACAGGCAATAAATGTGCGTCACATGGAACAAGTTGTTTAGTTCAACCATGAATGCAAATACAACTATGAACTTTAGAGAAACTATTTCAGCATCCACATTTAGGGTTTATGGAACATCAGCCAGGCATGTAAACCAAAGTGTTTTGGAAATATTTTACTTATAGCAAGTGTAACACTAAAATATTTGCATTTTTGCTCAGAACCCATGGCCCACCTATCAGTTCTGGAGGTGATCCTGACAACGATGCCATCAGCTGCACCAACCTTAGTAAGTAATTACCAGATACATTTTCAGGGATTCTCAATGATTTTTAATGTTTTGAAATTTGCATAGGAATATAAGTAGAGTAACAAGTTAGAAAATTCCCTATTCGTGCCCTGTCTTGATACAGAAGAACATTTTATGATATCTACCTCTTGTGTCTGTAGCTTTCAAAACCTCATTGGATAATTATGCAGGTTTTTGTATGAAATCTGTTTCAGAAAAAAAACTTCATGAACAAAGATCTGAATAAATCTAAGTTGGCTTCCCCAGTCACTGAAATACAATAACAATGTTTGACTTTTGCACAAAATTATATAATTTATTTCAACATTCTTGCAAGTTTCCAGTCATACAATCAACTCATTTTCCACATCAGTTTATCTGAAGAAGCCTTACATACGTAAGAAATTATTACAGGTATCTTACATGACGAATTATCAAGTATTATCTATCAGGTGTGTACTGGTTTTTCACTGTGCCTGAGATTCCGTTTCCTCCTGTTTCATCACTAATGAAAGTCATCACTATCAAAAATTGACTTACAAATATAGTTGCTCAAAAAGTAGAAGACAAAAATAGAAGTAAAAACCAGTGATTTGTTGTGGTCCTTGGACTTACTGAAAATGCCCTTGGGTTTTGCCATTTATGGCATAGGAAACAAAAATCTCAAAAATTTGGGTATACAAATCAGTAGCTCTTGAGTTACACTGTACATGCATTTTGGACAACCAGTTGTAATACAGATGTATAGAAGCAACTTTCTTAATACTCAAGGAAAAAAAAAGCCATATTACAGCACAAGCTATTGATATAACACATGCTTTATGTTGTTTTAATAGTAAATTCCAACTGAATGTAGCAGGCTCACACTACCATTTCATGAAGCTGCATTACACAAGTCATCAGCAGAGCACAGCACCTCATCTGTCTTCACAACTGTTTGGGGGCACGGGAGAACATAACACTAGCATTACTGCACCATTAACACTGGAAGGCTTTTTTCATAGAATCAATCAAAATTTTACAAAAATCTAGTCAATGAACAAACAGAAAAGTATGCTGCATATTTGGTTTTGCCTACAGATAGCACTTTGCAATTACAGCTACATTTGGAAGTTATGGCTGTGCATTCCTCATGTAGCCACAAAGTCACATTGTGCATTACCATATAAACTTCTCTTTGTTAGGGGCAAAAGATGAGAAATGCTCATTTAATAAACTGAAGAATAAAAAGGATTTTTTTTATTCAGCATGACATCATGTCTTCCATCAGCATGCACACGCCACCCTAAGAATTACATGTCTCACAGCACTCTCCATCTGAACATTAGAATCATAGAATCATAGAATCATTGTTGGAGATGGGGACTATATGGACATGGAAGAATGGAGGAGGACGCGGGATCGCCGAACGGAGTTCGACGTGTGGAAGGTCCAGGAAGACCCCAAAGAACCCGGACAATGACACTATAACACGGACCTTCTAAATCCCCAGTTTTATCCCCAGTTTTTACTAAAATAAAGATGTCTACTGCTCTCCCAGTTCCAGAACCTTCCCCCAGGCAGGCAGGTGCCCAGCAACAAGAGAACAGCTACCATTGGCCAGCTCCCTCAAGGGGGCGGCCCTGGCCCTGCCTGTCACCAGTCCACGCCCAAGTTCACTCCCTCCTAGTTTGCATACCCTATGGGCTAAGGTGGATTTGCATGCTCCGCCTCAGCTCCACCCCTTTTCCAGAACCTTCCCTACCCCAAGTTATATAAACCCCTGTTTTCCCCCAATAAAGTTGGATCAGCCTAGATCTTCGGATCAGGTCAGACCACCCTTGGCTCCTTGGTGTTTGTTCTCAGCTCGCGAGGCAAACCATACCTTGGGTCAAGGGATAGCCGCGAACGACAGCTCAGCAGGCAGTCTGCGAACCCCGTCGCTGGTCTGGTCCCTTCCCGAAAGAGACCAAGGCTGCCACAGATGGTGCCGAAACCCGGGACTGTTTGTTGAGTCTGTCGTTCAAGATAGGCTCACTGCAGTCTCGGATCGGTGATAGCCGCAGGAGTGTCTGAGACCCTGCGGCCCGGCAGTCTCCCCCGGCAGAGACTGGGCATCGGCCCCACCTCATCGTTGGAGCAGGCGACCATCGAGAGAGGTGAGCTGCCGGGGAAGCCCCTACCCTTCCTACCCCATCTCCAAATCCCCCAACAAAGACTTAAAGACTCGGAACTCCATCTTTTTATTAACATCATGGGAGCCGCTCTGGGGAAATCCGAGCGCCCGGTTTATAAGAAAATCAGAGCGGTCATCGAGTACCAGGGCCACAAGTACGATAAAGCCTCCCTAAAAGCCCTGGCTACTTGGATAAATTCCCACCAGTTGCAAGTCCCAGAGGAACTTAACATCGACCACTGGGACAATCTGGGAGCCACACTCTGGAAGGCTGAGAAAAAGGGCGACAAAACGGCGGCAAAGGCGCTTATCGCCTGGCGGCTGGTGTATATGCTGCTCCAGGACCGCCAAAAGACTGGGCACCCGACCGTTAACTCGGCGAGGGCACAAGATGGCGCCTTGAAGCCTTCGTCCTCCTGCCCCAGCCCCAAGGACAAGATCAAGGGCAAAATGGCGGAGGGGGGGCACTGCATGGATCGCGGCGAAAATGGCGGCGGCGCGAAACACCTCGTGGCCTGGGATAACGGGGGAGGAGCCGTGGGAGGAGCCGTTGACGGGGAGCGTTGGGAGGGACCACCCGAGTACACGCCCCCTGAGGCACCGCCCAAAGGCTACGCCCCTCATGGCGTCATGGCCACGCCTCCACCTTGTGGCCATGCCTCCACCCAGGCCTATAGCCCCGCCCACCTGGACCAACATGGCTGCGCCCATGCAGCTAGGCCTGAGGCCCACTCGAGGGAGGCCTACCCACCATCACCACCGAGGCCTCCCTGCCACCGTGCCCTGCCCAGTCCACCCTGCGGCGCCGCACCGGAGAAGCCGTGTAGGCCTGAGGCCCTGGCCAGGCCGCAGGCCTTGTGCCGATCCGTCGTGCATAGGCAACTGTCCATCAAAACGTCGCAGGAGTGCCGTCGCGTCGCCAGGTTTACATCGTCACCTCCGGAGTGTGCACACTCTCTCGCCCCGATAACACCGAGGGCTGAGAGGTGTGATGAACTGGACTGTGAGGGGGAGACTAACATCTCTCCCCCCACTAGTCCCAAGAGGCATTCACTGGACTTGACCTACACGGACATGACACTAGCCTCAGCGCCAAGGCCAAACACGTTTGACACCACGGCCGCCGACTCGGCCCGCGCTTTCCCGGCCTCCACCACCTCCCAAGTGGAGGTAGTACATCAAATCGTGGAGGCGCAGGAGAAGGCGTGGAAGGCTGTACACGAACAGGCGGCCCAGGCAGGGGACTTAGACATGCTCAAGGCCTTCCCAGTGCATGTGGAGGGAGGTAGGCCACCCCAGTGGAGGCCTATCTCCTACCCGGTACTGAAAGACATCAAGAATGCCATAGCTGAGCACAACCTGGACTCCCCGTACACGCTCAGCCTCCTGGAATCCTTTTTCCAGGCGTTCGACCTTACGCCAAATGACATCCAGCAGGTCACGAGCGCCTGGTTGCCTTCCCTACAATACTCTGCCTTCGAGGCGGAGTGGAAGGCACTCATAAGGAAGCACATCACCGAAGGGGACTTCGTCCCCATTCCCAGGGGGCTGACAAAGGACAGAGCCATCGACCAGATGTACGGGGAGGGGAGGTTTGTTACCAACGCTCAGCAATGCATGGTTCCCCTGCCTATACTTCATAAGTCAGCGGACTTGGCGCTTGAGGCAATTAAGAAGGTGGCACAGACAAGCTCCAGTACACCTTCATATGCCCTGATTTTTCAGGAGCCACGAGAGCCGTTCTACGACTTTGCGTCCCGGCGTAGGGAAGCTATTTCAAAACAGATTAGCGACCCTAAAGCCCGGGACGTGCTTTTTAGATCTCTAGTTGTAGAAAAAGCCAATGAGGAATGCCGGAGGATCCTCCGGCCCTTAAAGGAGCCCACGTTGCTGGAGATGGTTGAGGCCTGCCGCAACGTGGACTATTCCAAAAAAGACCTCGAACTTGTTGCTTGCGCGGCCACAGGCCGCTGTTACAACTGCGGCCAGGTGGGGCATTATGAAAGACACTGCCCCGCCAATCAACCACCACCCTCACCCAAAACGTTACCGAAGTACAACTGTCAGCGCTGCGGTAAGGGGAAGCATTGGACCTCGTTGTGTAGGTCCGTAACCGACATCAATGGTGACCCGCTTCCTCCTAAGTCACCTAAGTCACAATATAGGAAGCAGGTCACCTTTAGCGACCCCCCAACGCAGCGAAAAGAGGGTGGTGGGCAGGGAAACTCCCCACCGAGCGCCAGGAGAGGCGCGACGACACTAAATGCCTCTCCTGCGTGCCTCCAACGGGCTCAGTCGGAGCCGAGCCTGCACTAGAGCGGGCTCGCTGCATCATCTTGCACCCCTGTGATCCCTGTACCATCTTAGAGGGGGAGGAGTGCGAGATGAAAGTAACATCTAAGCAGCCGTTGGAAGAGGGGGAGGAGTACCTCCTCCAACCAGCTGCGCAAGCAACACAAAGGGGCATTATTTCCCAAACCAAACTTGTGACCTTCAACGGACGTGACAATTTTAATGGACGTGACATAACTATATCTTTCAAGGTTCTTCTCCGCCCAGTAGAAGTCTCCTCCATGGATCCGGTGGCTGTCCTTCTCCCTACCTCACATCTGCAACGACATCAGACCGTGGAGAAGGCAGTCAACTGGACCACGACCCTGACGGCGGAACAACCCCTGTTGTCGGTGGTAGTAGCCTCACCCCTGGGGCGGACGAACATCGAGGGGCTACTCGACACAGGGGCGGACATAACCATCATCGCCGTCAGGGACTGGCCGGACATCTGGCCAAAGGAGGAGACCATGCTCAGTGTTACTGGGGTGGGGGGGACCCTAAAACCCATGCAGAGTTGGCATGTGGTTACCTTCACCGACTCTGACGGAAATGTGGCCTCGTGCAGGCCACTGATACTGCCACTGCCCATGACGCTATGGGGGAGAGACATACTGGGGCAGTGGGGCGCCAAATTAAAAACAAATTTTTAACATCGGCCACTGGTGAGCAGCTGCTACCCAAACTTAATTGGCTAACTCAAAAACCTATATGGGTAGACCAGTGGCCCCTTCCAGAAGAAAAGCTGCAACAATTGGAACTCCTTGTAAAAGAACAACTAGAATTAGGCCATATCGCCCCATCAACCAGTCCCTGGAACTCCCCCGTCTTCGTCATCAAAAAGGTATCGGGCAAGTGCCGGTTATTACATGACTTGAGGAAAATAAACGAAGTGATGGAATCCATGGGCCCGGTACAACCAGGTATGCCAGCCCTATCCATGCTTCCTCGTAATTGGCCAATCGTAATAATTGATATAAAGGACTGCTTTTTCCAGATCCCCTTGCATCCGGAGGATGTGGACAAATTCGCGTTTTCTGTTCCAACTAGGAATGCCGGAGAACCCCATAAGAGGTTTGCGTGGAAGGTTCTGCCACAGGGCATGAAGAACTCGCCCACGCTGTGCCAAATTTATGTTGCCAAAATTTTATCCCCAATTCGGCTCCAAAATCCAACTGTCATCATTTACCACTACATGGATGACATATTAATTTGCGCAGAATCTAAAAAAGATGTAATTCGGGTCCTAAATTCGGTCACCACAGCGTTGCAGGCCTTCCATTTTGAGATTGCTCCAGAGAAAATCCAATGGGATTCTCCTTGGCATTACCTAGGCTGGAAACTGTCCCATTCCTCCATTACTCCTCAAAAGATTAAAATTGATTATGATATTCAGACTCTAAACGACATGCAAAAATTGTTAGGGAATATTAATTGGATTCGGCCTCAATTAGGAATAACAACTGATGAGTTAAGCCCCCTATTCGACTTATTGCAAGGAGATCCCAACCTCGATTCACCCCGATCCCTTACAAAAGAAGCCAAAATTGCCCTCCAAATTGTAGAGAACAAAATTTCAAAAATGCAGTCCCAGAGGAAGCTGGTTGGGGTTCCGCCTATCCTGGTTGTACTGAAAGGCCCAAAACAGCCCTTTGCCATCACAGGGCAAATTGACGAGAAGGATGATGAAGTGATCATATGGGAATGGGTCTTCCTCCAGCACTGCTTTTCCAAAACCATCGTTACCCTCCCTGAGATGATCAGCAAGGTCATTCTCAGGGGTAGAAAGCGGTGCTGGGAAATGGAAGGCCAAGACCCTAACACCATATATCTCCCCATAACATCAGAGACTTACAATCAAATGGTCCTTCTTTCTACAGATTTCCAATTGGCGGTCCAGGATTTTGAGGGCCAAGTGCAATTCTCCTTGCCCGGTAAGAAAATCACCCAAAAACTCAAATTTATCCCCCTAAACTTAAAAATTATGCGGTCCTTGACCCCCATTCCCGGCGCCGTCACGGTATTTACCGACGGGTCGGGAAGAACGGGCAAGGCTGTGGTGACATGGAAAGTCAAAGATGAGTGTGTAGCGACTGCCATGTCACCACAGGCTCTTCCCAGGTGATGGAGTTGTCGGCAATGGTCAGAGCCTTTACCATCTTCTCCAACCAGGCTCTGAACATTGTCAGTGATTCGGCCTATGTAGTAGGAGTTGTTAAGAGAGCGGAACACTCCTACCTCAAAAAATTGCGTAATCAACAACTCTTCACCCTATTTCGGACTCTAATCATGTTAATTGGCCAAAGAGAGCACGCTTACTTCACTGTTCACACCCGCTCTCATTCCACTCTCCCTGGTCCCGTAGCGGAGGGAAATCGCCAAGCCGATATTTTGGCAGGTGTGTCTGTTGTCCCTAACTTGGTGCAGCAGGCACGTGCCTCCCATGAATTTTTCCATCAAAGCGCAAAGGCGTTGCAGAAACAATTCGGCCTAACCCAACATCAAGCAAAAGAAATTGTTAAAAGTTGTCCAGAGTGCCAGAAAGTTTCCCCCCTTCAGCCCTCAGGAGTCAATCCTAGGGGGCTGAAGCCCTTAAAACTGTGGCAGACAGACGTCACTCATATTCCACAATTCGGCCGTCTAAAATATGTACATGTTTCAATTGACACTTTCTCCAAATTAATGATGGCGTCTGCCCACATGGGGGAAAAAAGCAAGGATGTCCAAAGGCACTTAACTGCAGCCTTTGCATTCATGGGAGTGCCAGCGCAAATCAAGACCGATAATGGCCCTGCTTATGTCTCGGCCGGCCTGCAGGCATTTTTCCAACAGTGGGGCATAAGACACACCACGGGGATACCTCACAATCCTACGGGGCAAGCGATAGTGGAACGTGCTCACCAAACTCTAAAAAATATGCTGAAAAAACAAGAAAAGAGCACTGCATCACTAACGCCCCAGGAAAAATTGGCTAAAGCCTTGTATGTCCTCAATCTCCTGAACCGCCAAGAAGGAAATCTGATCCCCATCCTTCGCCATTTTAACGAAAATAACAGCTTAAATGACGAAAAACCTAAAGTAATGTACAAAGATCTTGAAACCGACAAATGGGAGGGCCCCTTTCCCCTAATAACCTGGGGAAAGGGATACGCTTGTGTTTCAACAGAAAGCGGACCGAAATGGGTGCCCTCCAAGCGAGTCCGGGTCTTCCAAGGACCATCGCCCTCGTCATCGCGGCCACCGTCGTCTCCCTGACCGACCCCTGCGCGATCCTGATCCTCCTCAGCTGCGTGTCCCCGACCGAACATCGTCCCGTCCCGACTCCAGCATCTCCCAAGTTATCACCAAAAGCGGCCCTTCGGGGTAACATCTGGGCAGAACTCTCGGATGTGATGAATTCTGGCAAAATCTGCCTAACCAATACTAACATAGACGACCCTCTAAAATCTCACCTGATGGCTCTCCCCGATAGTTCCAAAGTCAGTCGGCTGTTCAATGATTATTATTACTTGACCCCGGCTGACTCTGAACCTATCGAGATAAAATTTTAGGCTCACCCCGCACTAACACCTGTTCTTATTTTCGCCAAACCTCTGCTACTGTTAACAACACGCTAACACCCGATTCTTTTGCTTATCGCAACCTTTCATTTTGGTGCTTTAACAAATGGTACAGAGAGCCTCTAAAGTCCCACTTTTTCATTCGGCCAAAAATTCTACCCAAAGGCTGGTTCCTGGTCTGCAGTGACCGCGCCTGGACAGGCGTCCCATCCTTGCCTGTAGGGGGTCCATGTACCATCGCCCGGCTGGTCCTCCTTGACCCAGCCACCCCCATCATGCCCAGACGCATCAACGAGGACCCGGACCCAGACGATTTGAAATCCACAATAGTGTCATTCATTTCTATTAACACCACCTCAGAACTCGACTCCCTAGACCGCTTCACTAACCATACTTTTCTAGGAAAGACAGACGGGCACATTAGTAAGTTTATCAACCCAATCACTACCAAATTGACCGAATATACCCTGAATCTCCCTGGGTCTATAAATTACCGAGCGGCCGTTGACTATTTCATGCTTGCCCGCATGATCGGCTGCTCGGATAGACCCAACCTTTGTTGTCTAGAATTCGACAAGCTGCAGGAGAGAACCAAATTTGCCTTCTATAATTTCGCACAACTTAAAAATCTATTCTCCGCAGCTCGAGCCCCGCCAAATTTCTATTCTAAGGATATTTTCGAAAGCATTCAAATTCCATTTATGCCCAATTGGCTAAAACAAATTGTGCTCGTTTGCCTTTCCTCTGCGTTCACCTATTCCTTGGGTTTTGCCAAGAATCAGATCATCCGAAGGGTCTTCCCAGCAAAATTACAAGACAAAAAAGGAGGAGATGTTGGAGATGGGGACTATATGGACATGGAAGAATGGAGGAGGACGCGGGATCGCCGAACGGAGTTCGATGTGTGGAAGGTCCAGGAAGACCCCGAAGAACCCGGACAATGACACTATAACACGGACCTTCTAAATCCCCAGTTTTTATTAAAATAAAGATGTCTACTGCTCTCCCAGTTCCAGAACCTTCCCCCAGGCAGCCAGGTGCCCAGCAACAAGAGAACAGCTACCATTGGCCAGCTCCCTCAAGGGGGTGGCCCTGGCCCTGCCTGTCACCAGTCCACGCCCAAGTTCACTCCCTCCTAGTTTGCATACCCTATGGGCTGAGGTGGATTTGCATGCTCCGCCTCAGCTCCACCCCTTTTCCAGAACCTTCCCTACCCCAAGTTATATAAACCCCTGTTTTCCCCCAATAAAGTTGGATCAGCCTAGATCTTCGGATCAGGTCAGACCACCCTTGGCTCCTTGGTGTTTGTTCTCAGCTCGCGAGGCAAACCATACCTTGGGTCAAGGGATAGCCGTGAACGACAGCTCAGCAGGCAGTCTGCGAACCCCGTCGCTGGTCTGGTCCCTTCCCGAAAGAGACCAAGGCTGCGACAAATCATAGAATCGATTGGGTTGGAAAAGACCTCCAAGATCATCAAGTCCAACCCTTGGTCCAACTCTAGTTCATTTACTAGATCATGGCACCCAGCGCCACGTCCAATCTGCATTTAAAGATCTCTAGGGATGGTGAATCCACCACCTCTCCGGGCAGCCCATTCCAATGCCTGATTACTCTCTCTGTAAAAAATTTTTTTCTGATATCCAACTTAAATTTCCCCTGGCAGAGCTTAAGCCCGTGCCCCCTTGTCCTATTGCTGAGTGCCTGGGAGAAGAGACCAGCCCCCACCTGGCTAGAACTTCCCTTCAGGTAGTTATAGACAGTGATGAGGTCACCTCTGAGCCTCCTCTTCTCCAGGCTAAACAAGCCCAGCTCCCTCAGCCTCTCCCCATAGGACTTGTGCTCCAGTCCCTTCACCAGCCTTGTTGCTCTTCTCTGGACCCGCTCCAGCATCTCAATATCCTTTCTGAACTGAGGGGCCCAGAACTGAACACAGTACTCAAGGTGTGGCCTCACCAATGCAGAGTACAGGGGAAGGATCACTTCCCTGGTCCTGCTGGTCACGCTATTTTTGATACAGGACAGGATCCCATTGGCCTTCTTGGCCACCTGGGCACACTGTTGACTCATGTTGAGCTTCCTGTCAATTAGTACTCCAAGGTCCCTTTCTGCCTGGCTGCTCTCCAGCCACTCTGTGCCCAGCCTGTAGCGCTGCAAGGGGTTGTTGTGGCCAAAGTGCAGGACCCGGCACTTGGCCTTGTTGAACTTCATCCCATTGGAATCAGCCCATCTCTCAAGTCTATCCAGATCCCTCTGCAGAGCCCTCCTGCCTTCTAGCAGGTCGACACTCCCTCCCAACTTGGTGTCATCAGCAAATTTGCTGATGATGGACTCAATCCCCACATCTAAATCATCAATAAAGATGTTAAACAGGACTGGACCCAATACAGACCCCTGGGGAACACCACTGGTGACTGGCCGCCAGCTGGATGCAGCTCCGTTCACCAGCACTCTCTGGGCCCGACCCTCCAGCCAGCTCTTAATCCAGGAGAGGGTACACTTGTCCAAGCCATGGGCTACCAGCTTTTTCAGGAGTATATTATGGGAGACAGTATCAAAGGCCTTGCTGAAGTCCAGATAGACCACATCCACAGCCTTCCCCTCATCCACCAGGTGGGTCACCTGATCATAGAGAGAGATCAGGTTGGTCAGACAGGACCTGCCCCTCCTAAACCCATGCTGGCTGGGTCTAATCCCTTGTCCACCCTGAAGGTGCTGTGTGATTGCACTCAGGATGAACTGCTCCATAACCCTGCCAGGCACGGAGGTCAGGCTGACAGGCCTGTAGTTGCCAGGGTCCTGCTTGCAGCCCTTTTTGTGGATTGGGGTGACATTGGCCAACCTCCAATCATCTGGGACCTCCCCAGAGAGCCAGGACTGTTGGAAGATGATGGAGAGCGGTTTGGCAAGCTCTTCTGCCAGCTCCTTCATCACCCTGGGATGGATCCCATCTGGTCCCATGGACTTGTTAGGATCCAGCTGGCTCAGTAAGTCGGTCACTATTTCCTCCTGGAATACAGGAGGGGTATTCAGCTCCCTCTCCCTGTCCACCAGCTCCAGAGGCCAGTTGTCTTGAGGGCCACCTGTCTTACTGGTGAAAACTGAGGCAAAGTAGGTGTTAAGTACCTCAGCCTTCTCCTCATCTTCCTTAACTATATTTCCCTTCAAGTCCAACAGAGAATGGAGGTTTTCCTTGCCCCTCTTTTTGTTATTAATGTATTTATAAAAGGACTTTTTGTTATCCCTAACTGAAATAGCCAAATTTACTTCAAATTCCACTTTTCTTTCCCTAATTTTTTTCCTGCGTGACCTAGCTCTATCTGTAAATTCTTCATAAGTAGCCAGCCCTTTTTTCCATAGTCTGTAAACTTTCTTTTTATCCCTGATTTCTTGCAGAATCTCCCTATTTAACCAAGCTGGCTGTCTTCCTCTCTGGCTGGCCTTTTGGCACACTGGGACAGCCTGTTGCTGTGCATTCAAAATCTCCCTCTTAAAACATGTCCATCCCTCCTGGACCCCCTCACCTTTAAGGGTTGTTTCCCAGGGTATGCTCTGAATTAACGCACAATCTCCAGTGGGATAATTCAGTTATACTGAGCAAATGTTGCTGCATCTCCTAAGTGATTTAGTATTTTGTAAGATTCTATTTGTAATAACTTCACAACATTAATGTTCAACGATCTGCATTGTGAGTTCCCAGAAGCAACACCTTGAAAGCCACCTGGGCAGAAATACACATTAAGAACAAGTGAAAAACAAAACCAGGTTTCTCAGCATGTTATAAGGACTGTGTAAGAGGCAAATCTATTTGTCAAGGGTGTCCTCAAGAGCGAAACAATTCTTTCTCTTCTTGTCCATTACACATTGTTAAACCTCTCCAGCAAATTACGTCAGCACCTTACAAACAATCTGTCCACAGGCAAAGCAGATTTCTTCCCCTACTCATTCCATCTCGCTGAACTACGTGGGAAGTTTTCATTCTATATATTCTACAGCTTCCACCTCTCTGTTCTTGACCCAAACTTGTTCCTTCAGAGCGCATTTAAAACATGTTAACAACATTTTCACAGATGAGAAACTGAGGCTCCAGTGCACAGTTCATCGTGTTGTTTATGTACTTATCAAAGCACCAAAGCTAGAGGTCTGCTGAGCTCTCTACTGTCAAAGAAACCTACAGCAGTCTAACCTTCAGCTCTCTTGACTGGATTTCTAATTTCTGCAGTTCCATCAGGTGCCTAAGCATGAATTCACTCGTTAGGAGTACTAAGCCAGAGATACAAAGATATGAGAGCACTAAACTCAGGTCTCAAAAGCAGAACCCTACCTACTACTTTCACATTGCCTCATGAAATTCTTTGCATCTTTGTTTTTGAATACTTGACCTTGAAACTTTAATATATTCTTTCAAATTTAAGAAGAACACATAGATAAATTAAAGTCATCAGCATTTGGAGCGTATTTATCCACTGTAGAGATCTTTATTGTACAAACTTAATTAGCAGCAGCTTTTGAGATCAGGGTAGAAGAGAAGAAACGGGCATCTAACAATTCCAATTAGCAGGAACCCATATGGCATATGCAATTCTAGCATATACTTCTCAGTGCAACTGGGGTGTATTTCCCCCTGAAAAGTAAGGCATCCCTCTTAAAAAAAACCCAGACAAATAAATACATCTGACAAATAAAGAGAATTATCACAAAAGAAAGAGGCAGCAGTGCTTAAACCACATACACTGCTGACAGACCATCTGTAATTCAAGTCTGCATTCAATATAAAATCCCATTATTACAACTGTTCATTTGTTTGTTTATTTGGGGAGGGGTTTTTGTGTGCTTATTTTTGGTAGAGGTTCTTAGATAAACAGTATCTTCAATATTGTTAAAATGAGATGATCCTTTCTCCCACTAATCTTCCTACGAGATGGGACAACTCCCCTCCTACAGGCAAACTGGCTGGAAACATCCACTTGTATTTTAAAATTTAAATTTCACTTTCAATCCTACACGAATGTTTACAAGCTGTCACCCAGTATTTTATCACTTAACATACAACAAACTATAATCAAACATTGAAAGAATCTGTCTGGAAATAATTTATGAATTCTCTAAAATACTATCTTTATGCAATGCTTGGCATGTGGAGCACATTATCCTGAAATAAGTAAATACGCACTATGTGGGACTGAGGAAATTGTTTCTGAAGCAGATTTTTCATTTGTAAAGCTATAAACTTACACTCACTAATGAAGAAAAGAATATTATGGACAACTACATAGTAATCTTAAAGATCGGCTGACACTGGACATTAGAAAAAACAAATATATTGAAATACAGACAGATTTATGTATACAAAGTTTGTAAATTTTTGCACAACATAAAGTATTTTGTGAAAAAAAACCAACAATCACTTGGGAGGAAAAAGTGCAAACGAGAAAGAATCTCTGCTGAAGCTAAGCACGGAACAGAAAAAGTAGTTAGAATAAATCTCTCTTTCATAATCTTGGGAATCGTTTCACTAAAGACCAGCATCAAATTGAACTACCCCATATTTTCCACTTACCATCCAGTCAGGTTCAGAAGCCTGAATCTGTTCACCTTGCCCAGGTTTAAGGCCAACCTGAGTGTCAGATTTCAGTGTTCTCAAACTACAGAGAGGTGCAGGATGAAACTTGTTCAAGGCTTGATGAAACGGGACAGTATATTCCCATTTTCTATCTCCTGTTAGTTTTCTATAGTTTAGATCACCTTTGAAGAGAAGCAAGTTTGACATCTGTAGCTCAGCATACAAGTCAGGAGCAACTCCACCCATACTGGAAAAGTCATGTGGCAAAGTCCAAAACATGTGGTCACAGAAAACCCAAACTCCCTTTTTCAAATTGCCCTCCCAGTTTATCCCACATCTAGACATCCACATATGATTAGCTGACTGCAGCTGTTTAAGAGTCCAGTTAAAATCATGCTTTGTGGTATCTGATACATACCACGGGATACTTTTTCCATGAAAATAGATTTCATCAGCTAGTTTTGACGATAACAAGAAATCAGCCAACACAAGATCACTTACAAGTTCAAATCCAGCATTATCCAGGATTATGTCAACTCTAACATTACTTTCTGTTCTACTTTTTTTGGCATTTACAAGCAGCGACCAGAGTTTTTCCATATCATTCACTAAGATGTAAGGTACCATGTTTTCCAGGGATTGTAAGGGACTAGATTTCTGAGAGCTGTCTTTGCCAGCTGAAAAGGAAAGGTCACACTTATTGCCCCACAGTGACACCTAGAAGGAAGAAAAAAAACAAAACAAAATTGCTAGGTCTCACTGTAGTTACATTCTGAACTTCACATACACTAAAGATTTTGTTTCATTTGGTTTAGGTAATGAAGGCTCTAACTCCGCAGTCAACTTCTTGCATAGATAAGATTTTAACATAGATAAGATTTTTGTAGAAGAAACCAAACAATGCTCTGTATTTCTGCAGGTATCAGAAACACACATCAGAAGTGACAAAGATGGAAGATTTAAATCAACATAAATACACTGATGACAAAGCTTAGAACACAAATACTCTCCATACCGCAATTCCGAAAAATATCTGTGGTAACACAGAAAAAGGAGTATTAAAGCAAGTTTATCTTTCTTATTACATGCAGCCAAGTTAAGTATTTTAAGTGTATGTATTTTGAGTACTCACTAATGATCTCTTTAAAAAGATTCATTGAATACTTGGTTTGCACTGTTGCCAGCTAATGGACTTCTTTGTTATTCTACGATACTTTGGGTATTCTATCCAAAGGCACTATCGTCCAAGAATAATATCATTATAAAGCTTTTAAACCACTTCTGGCCCAGACTGACTTCTAAATTTTTGTTCAAAGAAGTCTAAAAATGTGTCAATTAAAATGCTTTTTAAAAAATATACTTAAATACCAGAAAGGTCATTGGGAACTACCCTTAAAACATTTGAGAGATACAGGTTTTGAGGGAGAACTGCAGGGGTTTCAAATACACAATGAAGACTGGCAGTTAATGAAAATGTCACATTTAATACAAGTAACCAAAATATAAATATTTCCAAATGTAGCAGCAATACAGTATGGCTGTCAGGATTTCACCACAGTTTTTACAAAAAAAGAGCTATATTTTAATTTCCATATGAACCTCCAATTCTTTACAACCTTGAGTATTTGTTTGTTTCAGAGGAGATATTTTAAAATTTTTGTGTTAAGCACTACTAGTTTACCTGCAATAGCTTAAAAAGTTCCTCTTGAAGTTGCTTTTCATCTAGATCTTTGATGTTCTTAAGAAGTTCCTGAAAGTAAGTGCATAAGCCAATAACAGCTTCTTGGGATTCAAAGAAATTTTGAGCCTTTCCTTCTTTAAATACATCAAAGTTGTCAATAGGTGGGCTAAAAAGAGAAGGAGAACAAATTTATTGACATACTTGCCATGACAGCACATACAAGTGAAGCTCAAAGATCAGCTTTTTTTAGACTGTACTATGAGCCATACTTAGATCTTCCACTTCTCTTTTGTCAGACTAGATTTTCACAAATCTCAGTAACAGCCTGATATCAGACACTATGAAAGGTATCTTTATATTTCTAGCAATATATTCTGAAAGTGAACAAGTGTTCAGTCACAGCAGTTCTGGGAACTGCACCAACAGTGACCATTTTGAACTCCAACCTTCAGACAGAGAATTAGAACTGCAACATACAACTAAAGTGGGGAATGAGAACTACTGGCCCAATTTTAAGCACGTTTGCATGTGCTGAGTTGTACTTCCCATACCAGATTCTCTTACAGTGATAGGAAGTTATTTCTATGAAAGTCTTTATCAGGACTTCAGAAAATTAACATGGTAAAGATAAGAACGTTGTAATATATAAGAAATATAAACCAATTTATTATGAGACATGTATACCTTTTGACAAATAACTGAACTTCCATCCAAGCATATGCTCAAGACTTGCTAAATAATGGAGATCAAGAGACTTAAAGTGTACTAATGAAAAGTGTTCGCTCACCATTCTAAGTACAATCCAGCAGATCCATCTCATATTTGAACCTTTTGGTACAAGAGTTCAAATTACACAACATAGCAGTAGAAACTGAGTCCCATTTCTGTTTGCATCTCTATAATACTACAGGTAAATCCAGTATTCACGGAGCTTTCAAATTTTTTTGGCACCAATGGGAACTTAAACTGATCATTCCTATTCCATGCCGTGTACTGGCACCTCTCCATGGTACCAGCACAACAAGTTTTTCCTGCCCAGTTATTTTTAACCAGGATCAGCTCCCGGAGTTCCATGCAACACATGGTCTGCATGCACTGCTGCAACTAAGAAGCTGGTGTAGAATGAGCAGGGGCTGCTTAAGTTGGGTAAACTGCTGTAAGAACCAGTTCTCAAATGTTAACTTCAGATTTCAAGCAGTAAAGCAAGTTAGAATGCCCAAAACAAGTTATAATGTGGCTCTACTATTTCGTGTTTTAGGTTTAAGAGAGAATTCTAGACTAATAAACCTTTTACAAGTGTTACATGGTTTTCATATCTCAATTCACTTTAGTCTGCAAGAAGGTTAAGTTATATAGTTAAGCTTAAGAGTTTTCATGTAGATCAACTGACCAAAACTGAAGCACAAAAAATTAATAAGCTTCAAATTCTGTTTCATAGGGAAAGAAAATATGTTAATTTTAAATCCGAGGTGAGAGACAAGGGAAAAGGAATACGGTAAAAGCTTCAGAGTCTCCTTTATGTTACTCCTCAGCTGTCTTTCTTTCTCCTAAAATAAAAATGGGAAAGAGCACTGTTTTGAAAAGTAACACACCAAGGTAGTAAATACTTACTTCTGTGCTAAGGCTGCATGAATTCTTCGATACATATAACACTCCACAAACAACCAAGGGGACTGAAACCAACTTGGTTCTCCATTTCCATTTGATAAATTTCGTTGGTAGTCCAGATATTGGTTCCACAGCGCAGCATCAGGAAGCTCATCTTCCAAAGGGGTCACTGGTTTGTCTGTTTGCAGTTCGTTACGCAGTTTGGAGAGGAGGGATATAGCTCTCTTCTCTGCTTCCACACCCTTCTGAAATAAGCGGAGAACAAAAGTTCCTATTTGAACATCTATTCCTGTAGAGACACAGATCAACTTTTCATTAAATATGTAAGTGGTAAGTTTTAATTGCCAAAGGCGAGTCCCTGATGTTAAAGGTTCAAACAAAGAAAGGTGGTGCAGGTAATGGTCCTTCAGGGAATTTTTCTCTCCCTACCAACACAAAGGTTTTGGAAGTTGCAGTGCCAGGACTGAGAACAAAGGAGTGGTTGATGACTCTGGATTCCAACTTAATGGTGGAGTGGAGGTGAGAAACTGACCCCCAGCACCTGGGAAGGGGAGAGGCTTTTTTCTGTATGCTGGTGGCACTTCATTTTTGGGCAGCTGCTGGACTAGAAGCCACCATTTGCTGAGCTGGTGAAAGCTCTTTTCTCGTTCTGCTCTTCGCCTTCCCCTCTCCATCTCTGGGTACCCTGAGCTTCAGAGAGAGAGAGGAGGGTCACGGCTGCTTCGGGACACACTGCAGATCTTTTTCCTGGGAACTGACTTTGACTGCAAGGAGATTTCTGGGAACTACTACCACCCCTCAACTTCCAGTGTTTCCTTCTTTGAACAAAGGACAAGGAGAGAGTGCTCTTCCCCATGGAAAAGGTCCTATCCCTCCTGCACACGTGAGTCATACAATCTCTTTTCTCTGCCTTGCTGGGAAAAAACAAAAGTCACCTCATGGCCAGCTAAGGTGCGACACTGCCACCTGCCGTGCACAATATAACTGCACAGGGAGGAAATTACAGGTTTTTCTTGGGGGTTGTTTGGGGTTTTTTGGTGCTGGAGGAGTAGTTTGCTCTGCTCTGTTCATAGTCATACCTGTATCTATCTATCTATCTATATATACACACACAGTAATTAAGAACAGCTATCCTTCTTATACACATTTTCTAATTAAAGTGTTTAAAAATTTAGTAAGGGGTGAAGTGTTTATTGAAGAGGAGTTTCCTCCTCTAGCCTTGGTAAACACCTTGGTTTCCCTTAAACTAGGACACCTGACAAATCAGAGCTTGAACCAACAAAACATATTTTGGTTAATGAAGCTCATCTTAGACCTAACATCCTAAAATGAATTGTACATGGAACTTCTTTTTAGATTGCACTTTTTCCTCATCAGAGAGGAAGACAGTATTGAAACAGACACATTCAGAAAGTGCTACAGTCTATCAAACACTGCATCAACACAAAAACCTGAGGAAGTGAAGCAGTTGCAGAGAAAGGTTAGATAGAAAAGCAAATTACAGAACTAATCAAAAACATCTACAAGAAAGATTAAAAAAAGAAACAGACAAATTTGAGACAGACAAGTAACAACTATAGTAAGAAGCCAGTAAAAACAAGGCAGAGAAGGGTTCTCAAGGGTTAGGGAGGAAAATAATATCACGGCAACAAAAAAGAACTTACTCTTACCTCACCATGTTCTTCAAAAAATTCATTTTTATGTCTGTGCAGAGTATCAATGACTCTTGTGAGGATCTGTGGCAGTCTGTCTTTAATTGTAAAATATGCAAAGGATCTAAAAAGGAAGAGGAACAAATTTTTATTATTGACAGCCAATGTGAAATATCTTTAATTTTTAAAAACAAATGCAAGGTCATTGTGCAGGCTTGGGCTGGGGTAGTTAATTTTCTTCACAGTAGCTGGCATGGGACTATGTGTCTGATTTGTGCTAGAGACAGCCTTGGTAACACAGGATGTTTTCATTATTGCTGAGCAAGGCTTACACAGACTCAAGGCCTTGTCTGCCTCTCCTACCAGCACACCATCCCACCAGCGAGCAGGCTGGGGGCGCACAAGGAGCTGGGAGAGACACACTTGGGACAGCTGACCCCACCTGACCCAAGGGATATCCCATACCATGTGGTGTCATGTTCAGCAATGGATACCAGGAGGAAAAGTTGGCTGGGGGAACACTGCCTGGATACTGCCTGGACATCAGTCAGCGGGTGGTGAGCAATTGTTTTCATTGGCTTCACTTGTTTTTCTTGGGCTCTATTTCTCTTCATTCTTCTCCTTTTCATTATAATTTAATATTATTTCAATAACTAAACTGTCCTTATCTCAACTCACAAGTTTTCTTTAATCCTTCCCATTCACTCCCCCCATCCAGTGGGGGCTGAGCGAGCAGGCAGCTGTGTGGCGCTTGGGTGCCAGCTCGGGTTAAAGCACAGTCGTAACAGGAACTTTATGTGCCGCTAAAGTAGTGGAGTGGAATAAAAAAAATAATAACCCGCCACCCAACCTCACCTTGGTCAAGTTCTTAGGTGTACTTTTAAACAAGCTGAACAGCAGTCTTTTCAAGGAAAAAAATGGTAAATGACTGGCCCTGACAAAACATTGCAACTAATTCTAAACAGTTCACTAACTGTTCAGTTCCCCAGACACTGTCAGGGAAACGGAAAACTAAAAGCAGAGAGACCTGTTTTAAAGTTTCACACGCATCCCGTACCGACAGGAAAACCCACGTGGTCTCACGCCCTCTGCACTACAAGTGGCATTTCTCCCAAACCCTGTTTATGTTCGAGAAGGCCAACAACGAGCAGCGCGTGACGAGTCCCACAGAGAGCGCCAACGGGGCCTGGAAACTTGTTTTACTGCACGATTCCCACGCGGCGAGCCAGGCCCCGGCACCGGGGGGGGCGCGGGGACACCGTGGGGGGGGGGGGGGGGGGGGACGGCGCGGGGACACCGGGGGCGCAGCGCCGCTCCCAACACGCGTCCGTGGCCTGTTCCGGGCTCTTCCTGCGGCGGCCCCACACCCACAGCGCCGCCTGACGGCCATGCGGCCCCTGCCCGTCGCACCGGACCAAGAACCATGCACCGGGCCAAGAGTCGCCCCCGGCCCCGACCGGCGCCCGAAAGCCGCCGCTCCTCGGCCGCGGGCCGACGCCTCAGCTCCCTCCCGCCCCCCGCGCTGCCACTGGTGACGGGACGGACCCCTTAAACCTGCCCGACAGGGACACCGGTAGGGCCGGTGCCGCAGCCGCCATCTTGCTCCGCCCCCGCGAGCCTGCGCACCGCCCCCCCCGGAAGCGGTGCGCGCGGCAGCCGGACGTTACTGGCGCGCGGGCCGCGCCCCGCCGCGCGGCGACGGACGGGCGGGGCGTGCGGGCCCGCGCGCTGGCGGGGCCCGGCGGGCGGTGGGCGGGGCCGCGGCTCGCGCGGCGGAGAGCGGCGCGCCCCCTCCCCCAGGTCAGTGCTGGCGCGCGGCGGCGGCGGGAACCGCCTCGCCCCTCCCGCCGCGGCGGAGGCGGCGGCGGGAGCGCGCGCGGGGCGGGGGAGGGGAAGGAGGGCAGGGCAGGGCCGGCGGCGCTGCTGGTGCCCTTGGCGGCCCCGCGCTGCTGTCTGGGCTGCGGCGGGTGCCCGCGCCGGGGCAGAGGGGGTGTGCAGCCTCTCCGGGACACCCTCGGGGCGGCGGGGCCTGCCGCTACGCCCGCGGCGGCGTGTGGACGAGCCGAGGCGTCCTCGCCCGCACCTCCCGCCGGCTCCGATCCCGCCGCGGAGGGAGGGCCCCGCGAGGTTCCCCGTGAGGAGGGGGCAGTTTCGGGGCGAGCACGAGCCCTGCCTGCGTGTGAGGGGTGTTTTCCTATCCCGGACCCCCTCCTGCCCCAGGCCGGCGCGGGGCCGCCCCCCCGGTGTGTCCCCCCCCCCCCCCCCCCCCCCCCGCGCGCTGGTGCCTCGAGTGCCTCGGGTCGGTGGTGACGCAGCAGCGGCGGAGGTCGCGCGCTGCGGGTCGGGGTGGGTCGGGTCCCGTCCCACCCCCCACCGCGCGGGGGCGCGCGCTCCGGCGGCAGTGCCACGTGCGTCCACCGGGGGCGCTCGCGCCTCGACGGCCTCGCTCTGCCTACGGAGGCGGAGCGGCCTCGCCCTGCGATTGGCCGCCCGCCCGCCCCGCCCGCCCCAGCGCGTAGCCAATAGGAGCGGTGCGCCCGCTCGCCTCCCCCCGCGCGTGCCGCAGCGGCGCTCCGGGGGCGCGGCCGCCGCTTCCCTGGGGGAAAGGGGCGGGAATGCGGGGGCTGGGAAGGGGCGGCGTGTCACGGCACCGGCTCCTGGCGGAGCCCTGGGGCGGGCTGGGGGCATCCGGGCTGCGGGGGCTGGGCAGAACTGGTCTGTGCCGGTCTGGTCCGTTCGCCGGCGGGGCGGGCCCGCCCTCGCTATGCACGTCGGTGTCTGTTCCCAGCGAGCCGGGCCCGGCAGCGGAGGCAGCGGGCGGGGCTAAACTGGGACGTGCACTGAAGGGACGTTGGAAAATAGATCCCAGTTCTGTGCACGCTGCTCGGAGCTGGGTCCTCTTGCCCCGTTCTGGCCGCCCTTCATCCCGGTCTTTTCTTGGATTGCTCTGTGCCGCTCGTTCTGGCTCAGTGCCCCTGCTGCCGCCACAGGCTTAGGCCCCTCAATGGAATTCAGCCCATATGATCTCTCTTTTCTTGTCACTCGCTCTGAACCTGTACAGTTGAAAAATCATCCCTGGCGTCATTGATTCGGAATGAGATTTTTTTGGCTAGGAAAATAAGGATTTACTTGGCATTTGGGAGTCTCTGTCTTGCCACTTACCCCGCGGTGCTGCAGACTTCTCCCCTTGCCCTGGCTCTCCACCACCTTGGCCTGCAGTTGCTGAGCTTTGTTTTTCAGATCTCTTGTTTATCCTGAGGTAACAGGCCTTTAAAAAGGTAAATGTACCATGTCCTGGGCGAAGCCTTCTGCGTTGCTTTTTAAATGCAGAAAAAGTTTAAAATAGTAATTGGTTTATAAGTACACCAGTAACAGATTTCTGAATTGGGCAGGAATGTACAAGTGAAGAGCATATAAAGATAAAGTTATGCCCAAGATCATTTACTTATTCTGTGGTAGCCTAAAAGTGGTTTATGTCCTTTCTATTTATCTACTTACTTAGTTTTGATTGTATGCCTCTTTCACTAGAATTAGTAGACTCCCTTTCCTTGAAATTATGTCTGAGTGTGGTTTGGTGAGGCTTTTTATGCATTGTGATAACGTGTAGCTGTCCTTGTCAGGATGGAGAGCTTGTTCCATGGCACACACCCCATGATTTGCTCTCACAAGAAAGTGGTTATTTGAAGCATTATGTTAAATGCATTTGTGGTATTGGAGATGCTCCTTTATTTTTTAAAAAAATATTCTGATGGGCAGGGGATTTTTTGAACTATATGACTTAATGACATTTTGTTATTAACTTGCTGAAGATGGATTTTATGTCACAAGGGAAGTTAAGAGAATCAGCTGGGGGCAGGCACTTGGCACAGGATTTTTCAGCAAATGAAACACACCCACTGAGGCATTCAACCTGCTATTTGTGAATACTTTTAAAGTTTATTTAATCAGTTCATACAACGTAGCATAAATGTGATAAGCTTGCTCTTAGTCTGAAATACCAGAGTGAGAACACTGTTGTGTTTTCAGCTGCATGGGTGGGTCTGCAGGCAGGCTTTGTGGTCCCTGCCGCGACAGGATGTGCTGGCAGGAGCAAGGCTGTACCTCGGCTCTGTTCTCTCACTGTAGTCAGGGCAGAGACAGGGCTGGATCTGTACTGGGCTGTTTGTGACACAGCAGTTAGAGCTGATGCTGAGCAGTGCGTGTATTCTGTAGGTGAAATTCCTATGCAACCACATAGTAATTTAATTGTTGTTTTTATTATGTATAACACAGTGATTCACAGAGCGTAATGTCCTCTTAAAGGTGTGTGTTTGCTTGCTCATTGAGCAGTGGGGTTACTGAGAGTGCAGGCTGCTGCACTGAATGACCAGCAGAAGAAAAATATGCCAGTTTTCATACTGACATAGTTCTTCTTTTTTATCACGTGTCGCAGGCACACAGCTCAGTGTTGTGTTTTGTTCTTGGAGTATTTCCATAGGGTCCAAAAAAGCTGTTTATGCCCACCAATGTCATGCACTTAGGCATCCATGCAAAAGTAGTATGGGTTGCCTTTCAAACAAGAGAGAAATAACATTCTTTCTTTCCAAAATGTTAATGGATGATTTTGTTTGTTTTTAATACAGTTCAGAGGGAAGAAATGAGACTGAAACTTCTGCGCCTTCAGACTAGATCTTTCCACACTTTAACAACAGTATGGCAATGCCAAAACTTTAACAAAACTGGATGTCTGCTATTAAAGCTGGATAATGAAGTTGTCAGAACAGCTCACAGAACTGCAAAGTCTTGGAATTTGTATTCTCCAAAAGTTGCATTCCCTTGGTTGACAAGTCGATGTGTGCCAGTCAAGAGCTGCCAATTCCTGCAGGGATATGTATCCACTTTGGGAAGAAGTGTTTATTATCAGCGTGGGGAAGGGCTTTTTCCATCCTGGAGACGTTTGGGTGTGATGATGACAGAAAACTACAGGCTCAATACAGAGCGTATCAAAAAGCTTAGGAACACACCATCAAGATTTTACGCAGTTGTATCAGCTGGTAAAATTATTCCAAAACACGGTAACCAGCCGGTTAAGAGGCCACCAAAGGCACCGCGGACCAAGCAACCATCCAGAACAAACCTGCCACTCTCAGACATGGAGGTGATGTAGAACATTTACAGTCTATGTGACATTAAGGGAATGCAACATTGTAATTTACATTCAGACTGGGGTTTAGGTTACATTTTAATGAAATTAACATATTTATATGGTGAAAAGGATTTCATTATTGAAGTATCCAGGTGTTGAAGGATACAGGTGTTGGAGCTCTGCAAACAGAAGCAAGCTTGATAGAAATTAGTCTGGTATTTTTAAGGTAAAATGGAAGTTTACTAACAGTGTGTAAAACAAAAGTGGAGGGAAGATAAATGGTTATTATCAAGTGAAAGAATAAAATCCATTAAAAGTAGTTCCGATCAGTGCTCTCAAATCGCTTGTAATATTGAGAGACAAAGTTTACCTTTCAGAATAATTTAACGTTCCTAATATATCACTGCTTGTCCAAATCTATCCAGTTTTAAGGCTTCACTCAAACAGAAATAAAGGTGAAAGTAGTAAAAAGTACAAAGTTTATATTCAGATTAAGCTTCAGATGGGACATAGACATGCAGGAATAGCCTGTGTTACTTGAGAAAAATTATTCCATGTGTAGAAATAATATGTTAATTTCCAGACTCCTAGGTCTGTTGCAGAGGAACTGCAACAACAGTTTTAGATAACATGAGATATCATGAAGTGGAAGAGTGCATACTGGCACCTCTGTCTCCTTAAGATAGTTCTTAGTCAAGGCAGGCCTTATGTATACTTGAATGATGGATATCCATGGTGGATCCTGGTGAGAGGAACGTTACTGTTCTGTTCAAGTTACAACAACTGAGTTCCAGGGTGTTAGTAAAATAGTATGATAGATGAAATTGAAATAAGCATTGTGCCTTTGGAAATAGCTTCCACATTGCAAAGTATGTCTTCTACATGATCTACTGAATGTGAGCACAGCAAAGTTTTGATGCTTGCCTTACCATCTAAGCTTCTGCTTAGTATTTTATGTGATAAGCATGAGTATGCCTTTGTGTGAAGAGTAATAGTCAGTTTAGTTCCCACTTGTATTTTCACATTGCTTTGAAAGAGGAAAGTGAAGCATCTTAGTCCTGAAATACCATGTAATGTTTCTAGTTTTTTAGTCCTGCTGTGAGATTACATTCAGATTTCGATTTTTTTGGTTTGGTTGATTTTTTGTTTGGGTTTTTTTCTTTTTTTGGGGTAAAGTGACAAAATTTTTGAGGCTTTAAAGTGACAGCATAGAATGCAAAGTTTGTCAGAATGCCAACTTTGTTTGACATTTTCATGCATATGTGTAAGCTAACAGAAACATTTGCTATTTTTTAGTAAATCCTGTGTGAGTTTGTCGGATATATATCCCTGTCTGCAAGGGTACAGAAAACTCACCTTGACTGCAGGCTGACAGTATTTTGGAATCAGGGTTTACCTGTTCGTGTATTTCTTTATAGCTGTGTAGCATAGACAAATAACTTACAGACATGACTGATTTCTATGAGATCAATACAACTAGCACAAATGGAGAGTCTCTGAAGGTTTTTTCCACGTGCCATCCATTTTTTCTAAATCCAAGTGTCACAAAAAAAGCTGATCTTGTCTTCTGTGCATGTTTGAAGGCAACCAGGAGCCCTCTACTATTGCAGGCTCTATTGCCAGGGCAGTTTCCTGGGACATCTCCTTCCCAGCTTGCCTCTGGAGACAGTAGTTGTAGACCCACTTCCGAGGTTCTCTGTTGGAGGAACCGCAGCGATCTCTGGTGTTTTCTGTCTGGGACAGCCTGACAGCTGACACCTTTCTTTTGCAGAGAATGACTTCCTTCCCACCCTTCCTCAGCACTGGTCTTCCTGTGTTTTTACAGACAGAGTGCTGAGCACCAGCAGTGATAAATTGTTGTACAACCAGTTTTTCAGGCTAGATGGAGGAGCTATTTCAAAGCAGTTAACTAGTTTAGTCAGTCCATCAGTGAGCAGTACCACTAGTTAGTTAATCTGTAAGGTCTGATGGCATGAAAAGCCTCTGAGCTGGTTTTTAATGCTATAGATGTATAGCACAGAAATAGCTTGAAATTCAGGCAAAGATGTAGTACTTACTAGACTTTAGGTAATTCCTGTGGCAGTATGAGAACTAAAGTTCATCCTACAGGGGTTTTTTCTTAAAAATTTATGCATGTGTAAAGTGTAAGGGATGGACTAAGGAAAATTAGGATTCCACGAGCCATGAGTTGTTGGGGATGTGATGATACAGCAAATGAGCTGTTGAGATACTTCAATGTCCTTGGGAGCAGCTGTCCTGTGTGGTGCTCAGAGTAGAATCTTAGTAATGTCCAAGCTGGAGGCGAAAAGGAGGACAGTGGTGAGGAGCTGGGGTTGCTTTCTAGCATCAGTACAGGTGCTGTATTCTGGATTTTTTGAAGTTTGCAGGTGAAAGTGATGTAGCAGAAACCATGACATTAAAGTTGATCAGCCAGATAACACCTCTATTTTAGGATGAGCTGAGTCACTGATGAGCGTAGATTTATATAGCTGTATCTCACCAACAATCATGGGAATTTAGGCACTCAGAGCACCTCTGGGACACATATTTTAGGTGTCTTAATTTCAAATTATACCCAATCCAAATGTTCTCTATCAAACAAGATTTTAATAAAAAATATAAGTGAAACAGTACATTGTAACAAAACCAAGCAAACTACTTTGTGTATCCAAAATGCTTGTTTGGCCATGTAGCTTAACAGGAAACTACTGGTTCTAACAAAATGTGAAATCTTTGCATTGAAACTAAAATTGCAGCAGTAAGACTGAAAGTCAATTCTGTAGTGCATTTGCCTTGAAAGGAAGAATAGCAAAAGTAATCACAGAATCGATTGTGTTGGAAAAGACCTCTGAAATCATCAAGTCCAACCCTTGGTCCAACTCCAGTCCCTTTACCAGATCATGGCACTCAGTGCCATGTCCAATCTCAGTTTAAAAACCTCCAGGGACGGTGCATCCAACACCTCTCTGGGCAGGCCATTCCAATGCTTGATAAACCATAGGAATCATAGAGCAGGATAGATTTTCAGATTGTGTACTAACTGGAAGATTAGTTTGCTCCCATAGCTCTTGACAAAAGTGTTTCATGGCAGAGCATGTGTACTTCTGATCAACAGAGTCTTCTGGAACAATCTTTAGGTTCAGATACATGATTGGCATTGGCAATTTAGAGATTGAGAGTGGATTTATACAGATGAAATTGTGATACCGCAGCTTGATGCTGCAAGGGAACTCAAAAAATGTAGTTCTCTTTCACTGTTAAATTAGGCTTGTACCACAATTGTGAGAATATACCCATAAAATTACTCTCTCAATATTGTACTTACTTTTAAAGCTTATTTTCTGTTAGTGGTTGCTGAATTAAGGTGATGTGTAAGTGAAGCTTTGGATGTGATAACAGAACATTGACATTAAAAAAGAAGTCTAAATGTGTGGTTGTGAATCTGATGACTGGTGACAGCCCCCTGCAGGGAGCAAAACATGTCTTAAGCCTTGCTGTTTGTGTGAGTGCTGCAAGGATGTAATTTGAAGTTGAAATGTATTGTGGATCTAAATGCCTACAGATGAGTACAGTTCTATTGTTTATTTGTTGTTAGTTACATACCCATTTGTATTACTTACAAAAAGCTGTAAAGTGACTGATCCACAGTGAGACATTGTTTTCTGGATATTATCCACTACACTGTACTGAAAAACATTACTGTAGGATGTACATCAGAACAAAGAATTACACTTCAAATGAGTGGTAGAATTTGCAAATCAGTTTCATGCAAGTTGTTTGATAACTCAAGAAAATCTTTACACAGATGATTTTCTGATTTCTTTGCCATGCATGAGTTTATATCTCCTTGCAAGTCAGCATCATTTTCCCAGTTATTTGTTTGAATGTGGCATTTTAGTTATTTAAGGTTGTGGATTATTGAGACAAACTCTGGCTGTGGTGGTGTCATCCCTGGCGTCAGATGAGACCATGTTGTTAGTGCAGGATTCAGCTCAGGGCAGAGGAAGGGACATGGCAAAGGTGCAGCACCTACAACTGGCTGGGAAGAAGTGTGATGGACTGTGCTGTAGTGGCTCATACCCTGGGAGTACCTGAGCGTGGGGGAACATGTTTGTGCTTGGAGCTTCTGCTTGATAGCAGACTGGGATAGTTGAACTCCATTTATCTTTAAAACATGGCTGTTAAAATTGGTTTGGGGGTACCTTGCCTCTGGTTTCAGTGGTGAGCCAGGTATGTCTTCAGTCATGGGATGGAAGAGCAGTTAAAGCATTTGATTGGCACTCAGGGAAGAAGGGTTTCCTTTGTGGCTTTGTCACAAAGTTTTTTGGTACAACTTAACATGTGTCACCTGGATTGTTCTCAAGTGTGATTTGCTTTCCCACTTAACAAGGAGCAAGTGATCTTGTTGGTATTTGTGCACCAGGTGGACAGCACAGCAGTGATAACGTAGAAGAGAGTGCATAAATGAAAATTGTCACTCTTTTAATAAATTTCAGGCAGGCAGTTGTCTTATTAAGATCTTGCTTCAGCCTTGCCCTAACTCAAATCTTTATTCCTTTGGCACAGAATCTGATGCAGTGCACAGCCTTTGCAACAGCAGATGAATATCATCTTGGTAATCTGTGTCATGACCTGACTTCACATGGATATGTTGAAATAACAAGTTTGCCTAGAGGTAGATTTTTGAAATGTATTAAAAGCAATGTTATAAAAATGTGGGTGAGGTATATAATTTTTGTAACTTTATGTATTATTGTTCTGGTAATACCCTGGAATATATCATACTGCCTAGAAGAATACTGCTTTGCTTCAAGATTCCATTTGCCAAGAATTCCCCACAACTAAACCTTTCAGAGTATCAATATGACCAGTACTTGCTGTTACCCTCAGATTTTTCCCAACATTACAATTACACTGGAAGTATTGAAAAATTACATGCATGCATGAGAAATAACTTTGGACATTTACTGATACAGAGAATTTCTATAGAAATTTACTAACTGAGAAAATTCTGAATGTTTTATTTTAATTAATCTTTCAGTAGGGAGGTGGTGCAGTGCTTCAGCTGTCAAAACAAGTTTGTCATTTGAAGTGTTGCATCTTTCCATACCCATATTTCTGTTACTGTAAATCACAGAGGGTTGCAGAGGAAGGCATGCAAGAGAGAATCTTAATGACTAAGCAGAATGAAAAAGAGACATAAATGCTTAACTCTGGTAAAGACAATGCTGTTGACAGTTTTTTTTATTGGGCCAAGTATAACCTAGCAATTGTTGAATGCTTCACTTAGGTAGGCTTCAGCAAAATAATTGGTTCTGGTTTCCATACAAAGTACCTCTAAAGACTGGAGAAAGTATGGCTTGGAAATAGCTGAAGTGTAATGCAAGAGAAAAACAAATGGAGCTTTTTATAGCCTAAGGAACCTTATGCTCTGGAGCAGCTGTGATTTTCATATGTCGGCAGTAAAATGCCTTTTTTTTTTCTTTGAAAGAACAGATTATATGAAGCTAAGAGAAGGACAAACAGAGTTTATGGGCATTTCAGTAGGTGTTGTCAAATACCTCTCTGTCTCCCAAACAGTAATCTAAGTGCAATAATACTCCATTCTCCTTCAAACACAAGGTTTACTCGTGATTGTCTTCTTCAGAAAGATGAACAGGAAAGACAAGGTCCACTAGAATGTAGGCTTCATGCGCGTTGTAGTTTCTTTGTATTGAAACCAACCCTGGTTTCACAGCTTTGGCATAGAAACCTTGTACCACCCTCAGCATGACTGTGAATTAAAAGTTGATGGTATTTTACCATGGAGTATGAGTGCCAGTTCTTTAATTTCTTGGTGGTGTTTTTGACTCCTCACAGTAAGTACTCTGTTTATCAAAGGTTTTGAGGAAGTAAGGATTAAAGGATGTTGGACTGTGCCAGCAGATCTGAAGTGTTGTGGTCATTGGCATGTGCATGTAGCAGCAGTTGCTTACCAAGCCAAACATTAAATCTTGGAAAAGAAAAAAATAAATATTAGCACATAGAAATCTAAACCAGCAATTATTATGTGGATTTGTTACTTTGTAGTTTTTTCCTAAGCATTATTCTTGGTTTTGACCTCTTCAAAAACGTTTTAGAGGCAGATCTTGTACCTCCACTTAATGTGGACCAAATTGTCTTTAATTGTGTATGTTTTGGCTGTAGTGGACAATGGATGGTATTTGAAAAGACAAATGAAAAAATACAGGCAAATGTTACTTCAACAGTGAACTCAAATTTCACACGTAAAACTTGCTCTAGTGATTGATCCAATGTGTTTCTGAACTGGAATAGCAAGTCAAAGGAAAGTCTTTAAAGGGCATATACAGACCAATCGTGTGGTCTCAATTCAGGTACTAGGAAGAGTATCTTCAATACTTGGTCATCTGCCTCAGTTTTTAGCTGGCCTCTGCGGCTTGAGCAGTAAAGGTGGAATTTGTACAAAGACAGAATTTGATACCTTGTTACTTGACTTGTGATCTTCTTGCAAAGGAGTTCAACGTTTTAAGGCTTAGGTGTTAGGCCTCAAAAAATCTTTGCCGAGTTTGACTTTATAGTAGGAGTAGGGGGTTTTTCTGGTCTAACTTCCACTAGTCCTGCAACAGAATGAGTCATGCTGGAAAGTAAACTTTTGTGTTTGAAACCACATCACGACTTCTAAAATTTTATCTATATCTTAGCAAGTAGTACAGTGGAGGAGACTTGCAGAAGAAAAACCAAAGCCATTTTGAGAACCCAGCATCCATATTTTTTATGTTTGGGGGCAGTCTATTTGCACTAGCTCTAGTCTGGTCCTTTGTAACAAATGCCCTGTTACTGGTTGGAGTACCTCAGAGGCATTTTTGGAGCTACTCTTTCAGTTTAATTTAATGCAAAACCCCCTACATTGTGTGTACTATTCTGTAATGCACATCAGAAGGGTGGTAAAGGAGGGTGGGCAGAAGATTTGCTTTAAAAGCATGCTTCTGATCTGAAGGGAAATGCAGGTGCACACTCTCCTGTCTTGGGGGTTCACTCTTTCTAGTTTCTGACTGGCAAAGCAAAGTCAGCATGATTTGAGTGCAGATTAGTCCCTTAGTGTATAGAGAAGAGAAAGATCTGGGCAAGCAGATTTAAATGGTAATTTCTCCACAACTGTGGGCAACTTCGTAGTTCTCTCACATTGCATGTCCACTTCTGTATTCTGTGCCTGGTTATCTACTAGTCCTGCATCAGTTTTATCTTAAGTCTTTTGTTCTTTGAAGCTGTTACGTTTCATTAGCTGAACATTCCAGTGGAGTTCACAGTAGAGGCTGAGTCTGTCTAGAGTGTGTCACTTCAGAGAAGCTGTGTAGTTTGATACTGTAGCTGTTTGCTGCCAAGCATTTCCATCAGAAAAATAAAATATGGCACTGACTGATGTGTTAGTATGTAACTGTTGAGTTATATGTATGAAGTTTAGAAGTTTGACTAGTTGTTCATTTATTTCAAACCAGATGCTGCAAACGTTTTGGTGGTCAGTACTGACAAATCTGCAAAAGAAGATGATCCTGGAATGATTTTTTTCTTCAGGTAAGTTGTAAATCATGTTCAAAACATTGTTATTAATAGTAGTGGTGTGAAGGAAGTAGTGCAGCTTGCTAGATGAAACTCAAGGAATAACTGTCGAGTCTGAATGATTTTTTAAAAAATCATTTCAATGGGTAAAAAGTACCTTCTCAAGTTTTTTCATTGAAGTATAGTTTAAAAGCAACTATTATATAGTTTCTGTGAGGATAGTATTAGGTTTCTTGGTTCAAAATGACAAAAATTGCCACTGTACAATTTCAGTATAGAATAAAAATACATTTAAAACAGTATGATTATACCTCAGTTTCTCCTTGAATTCACAGGGAAGGGGCTGTTGTATTTTGGAATGTGGAAGACAAAAGTGTAAGTAAAGCAAAACTGTTAGTTAAAATTGCATAAGCAAGTGTTTTGTCAGTCCCACAAAGCTCAGCATGCTTGGGGGTTCTTTGAGAGCTTGGATCTTTCCATGAACTAAAAAAACCTCATTTATTCTTCTCCTTATGAGTGCAGGTTCTTGGGTTCTACTGCCCTCAAGTGTGTGGGCTGCTGATATACCCACCTTTGAAACTCATATACTTAAGGCAAAAAATTTGAAACCCTCATCCAGTGAGACTGACAAAAAGAAAATTCTTGCAGCTCTATATCATGAAAAAGTAGATCAGAGAAATCAATCTGAGAAAGGTACTAATGTAACAGAAAATGTGTTAAAAGGATCATTCTGTTCTGTTCCATTTTAAGTCAAAACTATTGTTTGTATAGCTTTGAAAGAGAAAAAAAATTGTAAACAACTCTTTAATACTGTTCTGTGTTTCTACCAGTTAGCAGCTTACCTGAAGGAAGTTTTTTATTGGTTGGTATAATTGTTAAATATGTTGATGTTGAACTGGCGTATTCTTTGTGATAATTTTGTGATATTTGTTGACCAAGAAGGGTCTGCCAGAGGCATATCTATTTTAATGAAAATATATATATATAGTAATTTAATATTTTTAATGTATTTTTATTAATGTTAAATGAAACTGGATTTTAGATACAAACAGTATTGGTCTTATCTGTAGGCAGAGTATGTGAAATTAAGTGATATAGTAGATGATACCAAGACACACAAAGTTCACAGGATTTTCATTAAGGTAAATGAAAACACAGAGCAGTTGTTTCCGGACGTGAACAATTTCTGGATTCAAGTTCACTTTTTCTGTTTCAGACCTGAAATGTTTCTGATTTCCTGTCTGTTTTGGGGGTGTCAGTATATCAGATGTCCTACAAAAAGATAATAGTTCTCCCTTCAAACCTTGGCTGTAGCACACTTACAATGCAATGGCTGTAACTGCGCTACTACGGGCGGTCCCGTGGTGTAATGGAGAGCACTCTGGACCCTGAATCCCAAGGTCCTGAGTTCGAGTCCCAGTGGGCACCATCCCCTGGCAGTTCAATGCCTCCCTGCCATCCCATCCCGTCACATCTCGGATGCTCAGCAGGGTCAGCCCCAGTTAGTACCGGGTGCTGTGACGGTCCCGAGGACTTCACTGTCACTGTCCAAGCTCGCTCGGCCGTGGCAGATGGACCTCAGGACTTAAAGGGTGGGGCCAGTTCTGTGCACGCTGTGCCTCACCTAAAAAATCCACTGTGCAGGCTGGAAGGGCACACCCATGTGGGGAGAGCCCTTCCCAAATCTGCGTTTGTGAAGTCTGGCCATACAACTACACTACTGATTCACAGGTATTACTGAAGACGAGCTGACTTAACTCATGATAATCTTTGAGTTGGACACCTCAAGCCCACTGGAGTACTCTGAAAACTCTCATCTTGTTTTATGTGCTTAAGTACCTTTGAAAATTTGATACCAGGTTTCCTTGTCAGTGCTACTAATAACCACAGTTGGTCCCTTGCTAGCTTGATTTTTTTCTGCTTATTGAAATCATAGTCAAAGTTTTAACTGCCAAACAACTTGCTCAACTAGAGGAAGTGATTTTACACACATGTTTTAATGAACTGAAAGGAAAGGAAAAACACCCCAGACTGGTCTGTAGAACAGAAACTGAAAGTAATTCAGTAAAACTGAGTGTAGAGTATCACTGTGAATGGACAAAATGGCTTTTTAGAAGTACACCAGAATCACTAGGAGAAGAAAAACTATTTTAAACTAATGAACACTTAACAAACAGGAGAAGTAATAAATACAGACTGATCACAAAAAGAAATTTAAAATATAAAATACAGTTTTCAAATACCTAAGTAGGAAGGTTGTACAACAACTTCTCTACCAAAAAAAGCAAGGGCAAAACACAAAGCCAACTTTAAGGGGTTTTTTAAAAAGGAAGTTGTGTGACATAAGCGCCCATAATAGCAAGAGTTTGCATCTAGTGAATCCAGAACATTTCTTTTAATAAATTTTACTGTCACTGCTAGTCCCTTCTGTAAAATTAGGCTGGGCCTAGAAGCAATGTGCATTTCTGAACTGTTCCTGGACACAGCTTGGCTGGTTGGCTGGAGTGACTGGCCTAAAAGCAGACACTTTCTTGCCTAAGAAAAATGAACATAAGTTTTCACACCCTTTTATACCACAAGACTTGAGTTGTATGGCAAGTGAATAGTTACAATAATAGTGAATTCAGGATTATGAAGCAGCTGCAGCTGTAGCATTGGGGCTTTTTTATTCAGTGAAAAATGTTACTGTGTCTTGCCTTGATAGGCAGTATCACCAAAGCCTTTGAAAGCAATGAAGAAAGCTAGCACAGCAAAGAAAATCCTTCTTGCAGGTGATCCAACAGATTATTTTCGAATACTTAACCTGGAGAACATGCTCAGTGAAAAATTTACTAGTGTACAGTTTGTGCTGAAAGATTGACTATTATTTTTTATTTTGAGGAAGAGTGTTTCTTAAGTATGACTTAGTAGAAGATCGAACTCTAAAGAACTTGGGCATCAGAAGTGTGTTGTGGTTTTGTGGTTTGGTTTTTTATTGGCTGTTGTGTAGCTAAGTGCCTTTTAAAAACTTGTAGGTAAGTGCTCTTTTTAGTTCAAAATTTGTTCTAATTGCAGATGATTTTTATGAGGGGAGCCTTGTAGTGCATAAAAAGGAACAAGGATGAGGGATCCTACGTCAGATGTCCGAGGAGAAAGTTTTGTGAGAGAAAAGGCTACTTTATTCCTGCATCAGGTTTTAGTGTACTGGAGAATAAGAGAACAGTGAGATTGCTTCTGCAAGTAAAATTGCATATTTAACTGCTTACAAGGTTGAATGTGGCAGCTGAAGCAATTTTTCTAGATTTTTGTAGTGTTAAAGGATTTCTGTAATACAACCCAACCTCTGGTAGCTGAAACAATACTATTGATTTCAGCAGCAACCAGAAATAAAACTATTGATTTAGCAGCAAACTAGTCATTTTATCAGAAACAACCACTTGATGCACTTATCCTAAAGATTTTCCATTCCCATACTCAGACATCTGCCAAAGTCTTGTACAGCTCATTATTTTAATACTGGATACATCCATATTGTGCTTACTATGCCTGTGGTTAATCCTTACCCTGTTTCATGTGTGCAGACAATAAATGACATTTTATTCTTTCCAGATTCCTTTCAGTTGTTCATAGTTCCAAATTCTTCTGAAGCTACAAATAGTTTCAGAAATAAACTGTGTTAATAATAACTTTATTATTTAGCACACCTCTTCATTGTTATTTAAATAACTTCAGCATGAAGGTTGCAATTACCAGCCTGCATTACCAGTCATAGTATACTGCATGGTAACTGTTGCTGCAATTGTCTCTTTCTTAGATGAAGAATATCATGCGAGTGCTGGAACAGCATGAAATTCAGCCATATGAAGTTGCACTAGTCCATTGGGAGAATGAAGAGATGAGCTACAGAATAGGAGAGTAAGTATCTTCAGGCATTCTGTACATAAAAGCTAATAGACACCTCAGCTAAATTCCAGCAAGAGCAGCGAGTTAAAATATACTGGTCCTTACACTTTTTTCAAATGGGTAAAATAAGGAAAGAAGAAAACAGTAAATCTGAATTGACAAATTTTGCTGTACTGCTAAACTTGCAAGCAATGGCCTTAGTGATTTGCTTACGCTATAGATTTTGTAAATTAAGAAGCTCTGTGCCCACACAACTGATGGTGTTCTTCAACAGTCCTGAGCAGGAACTATGTACTTCACAGGAACAAAAACTAATAAGCATTATTGAGACAAGTCTGATTTTAAAGAGGTTGCTTTCCTTATTGCCCTTGAGGTTCACATACAAAGATGTAATCCTGCACAGGCTTTACTTCCTAGGAAAATTATGACTTGAATACTGTGTAAAGATAAGCCTGGCAAGTTGTCTTTCCTTGTTAAATAATGTTTTTTCATCCTGGGGAGAAAATGATCTCTGCAGAAATATTTCTCAATGAAAATGATTATATAAATTACCTGTAATTTTCCAACAGCACCAAAGAACCACTCCTAGACAGGACACTGTTAACACTAGAGACTGAACTAATGAGGTTTAGCTTATTTAAGGTAACTTAATAAGGAGACAAGTCTGTGTTTTTTCCTGGCCATTTGAAAACTGCATGTACTATCCTATTGTGTAATTTGTGATTCTTGACATATTTCATTGTGCTTATGCAAGTTTCCTAGTGAGAGTGACATGAAAAACTGAATGAGTCTTATGCCCCCTTTTCTTTGCTACTTGCCCCCTATGCAGTAGAGGTTTATGGGAAAGTAACATCATAGTGGAGAGGGAGTGATATTGGTAACAGTGACAGCAGAAAAGGAAAACAAACAAAGTTAATGGGAGCTAGAGAAAAAGAGATAGGCCAGCATCCTGCTTACTCTGAATTATCTGTGTATGCAGTAATTCTGTAGTTACCACCACAGCTTGTTAGACTTCCATTTAAACTAGAAAATGTGTTCATAATATTAGTGTTAGACTGAAGAACTAAATTTCAGTCATTTGTTTTGGTTACTGTCAGATTGAACATGAGTGAAATGCAAGGATGATAGCCATACAGATATGGCACACTTCACATAAATAAACAACCAAACCTTCCTTGCATTGTTCATTATTCTTTAAATGTTCCTTTGCTGGTGATTTAGTCAATGAAGATGCTTCAATCTTGTTTTAACAGAGGTCAGTCAAAGCTCCATAAAGGACAAATCATTTTAAATTCTGAGCTGGATAGTGATGAAGTTGTTCTGCAGAAATTTGCCTTTTCAAATGCTCTTTGTCTTTCTGGTAAGTTAATATTGTTCATACTATGAGCCCAGGCTACACATTTTGTGAAATGTCATTATGAGTGGGACTTTTATAGCAACAGGTTGGAGAAGACCTGGTGTCTGGTTTAAGCCAACTGTAAAGAGTGATTATGCTTCAGTGAGAGATGTTTTTAATGTTTTTACCATGTTTTCTAAAAAATAGAATTGCCTTATTCAATATAAATAACTTTAAATATGAACAAAGCATATCAATAAACATGCTTTGCAAAAGATACATTCTACTGAGTATCCTGTTCACCACCCTTCAGAAGTATCCTGGGATAATGACTGATAAAGACCAATATTAGAAACCAACCAGTAATCTTGCATAATTCATCCTGACATTTCCTCTGACAGAGAAGGCCGGATTCCAGCCACAGAAGTGATGAAGAGCAGCAATTCTCAGGTGTAGCAGTAACAGATACATGGGCTACAGTCACAGATGTTTTCCAGGTTTATTAACCATGGTAGGGGACAGTGGGATGCACTGCAAAGGGTTCAGGCTCAGCAGTGGTTCTGCTGCTTATGGAAATAACAGCTCTCAGCTGCTTCAGACCTTGAATGATGTCAGAAGTGGGAGCACACACAGCAGCAGTTAAGGCTGTGCTCGGAAAGGCCTTCAAAGGAAATCTGGTCTGTCTATCCCTACACCTTTAGGGTAACTTACAAGATTTCAGTAGTATTTGGGGAAGTGCACCTTTACACAGGAGGAGAGATAGCAAGAAACAGAATGCAAGTTTTTGAAGTGCTACACCATTTGATCAAGGAGTGCAGTGTAACTAAGTGGTTCTTGACTGTCTATGGAAGAGCTGTTGAGAAAAAGCCTATTGTTCTCTCTAGTTTTCCTATTCATAAATCCACTGTATGGGAGAGTAGTGCCATATAAAAGGGAGCAAGCAATTTATTCCCAGGGGATAATTGGTACCAGTTTATGTTAGTGTGAGACATGCACATCATAAAGGAAAACAGTTCAATAAAAATAAAGTATGCAAGTATAGCCCTAAGTGAAATGTACAACACAGCAGAAACCAGCTTCTGTCAAATAATGGGTGGTAGCTGAAATGCTTACTGGCTATTTTTTCACAGGCTAAATTAAACATCTTTTAAGTTGGTGACTTGGATCAGACTTCTGTGTTCAAAAGATCAGTGTGCAAAATGCTCATCACTGGATTTACTGTCAGTGTCCTAACCAGATGCTACTAATCAGTTACTACCACGAAAGGGTTCATTCAGACAATTAATGATTCATTTTTTCTGGTTGAACAGGGTTATTTTTTTTTATCTGTTGCTACTTCATTCTTGTCTGGTAATCCGTGGCTTAAAGAACAAGGCCTGAGTTACATCATCATCTTGTAGAAACACCTCTCCAGGCTCAAGCTGAGGAGTAGAATTTGTGTTGCCATTGGCTGTGCTGAACTTAAGCTTTGATGGAAGTTACATCTTCCATAAACAGTACACTCACCTAAAAAGAGAATGGGAAATTGCTTAAGTTTGAATTTAGCTTTATCAAGTACAGGTAGAATGTCTGTACAAGCTAAGTCTCTGTGGAAGGAGCACGCTGCATCAATACTGGACAAGTGGAGAATGAGAGCTGTGTAGGACACTAGAAATGCAGTGGAGGCTTCACACAGTAGAACACTGAGACACAGAACTTTTGAGCTGAAGCAAACTTCTCCAGGATCTGAACGGATCATTTGGAGAAGGAAGTTTTGGTGAAGGTGAAGGTTGTTCTGCATGCAGAGCTGTGTCAGCACTCAGCCCAGATTTATGTATTGATACAGGAACAGTGATTGTATAATACAAATGGTAACTTGCTGCAAATAACTTTGTAAGCACAGACATGTCCTGAAGCAGCCTGTTGGCAGATTTAAAGTTAAAATTACTTGAAAAATATATACCTCTCACAGACTTCTGCTTTGTCACCTCTGTGTTGCAGTAAAGCTGGCTATTTGGGAATCCTTATTGGATAACTTTGTGGAATCTATCCAGTCAATTCCTGAGGTGAGATCTTGTTTGTAGCCCTCCCCTCCTTTTCTCCTGTGCTTTGTAAAAGATCAGTCCAGATCTGAGAATATGGAAAAACCAATTGAATGCTTAACACATTTGGTGGTAAAGCCATCAATGTAGAGAAGCACAGAACATCTGCGTAGTGGTGGGACAAGAAATCATGAATCTTTAAAGGACTGGGAGTGGGGTTCTGCATTCTAGTAATGTTTCCCATGTTGTGTCACCTGCCACTGGTGAATGCATATGCGTGTCAGGACAAGCAGCATTTAAAAAATCTGGCCAAGCACAGTGTGTGGCAATTTGAGATGAAAATCATGTACCCTAACTTGAATATAATTAAGAGTTTAAGTAAATTAGTTACACTACAGTTTTTCACAAGACTTAATTATAAGTACAAAGCCCATATGATATCATGTATAAAAATGAGATTCATAGGGTTCAAAAGAGAAAATGTTTGGTTTATTATTTTTATACAAAGGAAATAAATGGTAATATGCTGATTGTTGTTAGGAAAATGTCTACAGAAAGGCTAAGTAGTGGCAAAGTAAAAGAATGCTGTCACGACTTTAAAATAACAATAGTAGGAAGAAAAAACAAATGATCTCTTGTTCAGGAAATGATTCATAGAATATGCTCCAGGATTTTGTATAGATACTGATGACATACTCAGTGATTTATTGAAAAGCCTGGATGAACAGTTGCATGGTGATATTCTTAGAAAGCTAGTAAGCAAGGCACTAAGAAAACAAAACTAACATGTTAATAAGGACAGTATACATTGAGATCTTAACCCATATTCATACTTCAGGCTGTGTAAAACTCTGAACTTCTTAACTACTAGTACATGTTACTTTATCAAGCAGTGACGAACTTCTTACTTTGCAGATTCTAAAGTCGCGAAGGAAGGTAAAGCTCTCGCATGCAGATGTGATGCAGAAAATTGGTGAACTCTTTGCACTAAGGTAACTTTTCTGGTTACCCCAACACATTGTATTACAAAGAACTTAAAAATTTTGTTGTGTGTGATACCAAAACACACACTAAAATAGAGTGCGGTGGAATAGAGTGCGGTGGGGCAGGGTAGGGGGGAATTCCTTCAACCTACTCTTGACTGGGGACTCTGCTGTTTACGTCAGTCAGAGGACCCCCTGGCTCACCAGTCACACTATGGCACTTCAACTACAGACAGGCATTAGGCAGTATATCATAAATGACCAAATTGCAGACCCTTCTCCCTCCCCAGGTCCAGCAATGCATGTCTCTTAACTGGTAATTACAGTAGATACTAGAGCATGTGAAGGATACTGGAGGAAAGACAGGTAGGTAGATCTTCTGTGAGTTCTGGTTTTCCCTTGACTTACTGAGAAACCACTGCTAAAATGTATGGATTTAATGGTTTTTCCTCCCTCAGGTGAAATTTGGCCATTAATAATAAAGAGCATTACATACATTGCATACAGACACTCTTTAAAAAAAGGAAAAAAACCCTCAAAGATAAAATTAAAAAGCAATTCTTGTTTTAAACATTGAGGTTTTATATTCTTACTTGAAGGACTGTTCAGAAATAAACAGTGATGTTCCAAGTATCCAAAGGTTTTATTTTCGCAGTAGGCTGAAGGCAGGAGATGTTAGCTCTTCGCCTTTAGGATGCTGTTTTGCCAGGGGATAAGGGTCAGCACAACTTTAAAGAGTAAGTGTATAAATTTAGTGCAAAACAGCAAAGAATTACAAAAGAAGCAAAGAATTATAAAAGACTAAGCTTAGCAATGCACCCTAATCATTACTACAAAGAGTGTCTATAGTGATTAAGAAAGATACATCACCAGTTATGTCATTAATACATTCCCACCATCCAGACCTGCCTGTCAGCTGGGGAGCCCTGATCACAGCAAAGGGTCGGAGAACCACTCCTGGTAACTGGAAATCCCATGCAGTGTGTCCACTCGTGGGTGAGGTCTCCATATTCGCTGTGGAAGGGTCTGGCTTTTATATTGTTAAACAAACAAATTTACATCACTTATTCAGTGTGGAAAATATCTGACTTTCCTTTCTCCTTGGTTTTTACCCAGAGCCTGGACAGGGCTTTAGAGGAAAATCAAGGAGTCAGTTTGGACAATCCACTATTGAATGAAGCCAGCTCTCCTCTTCCATGGCCTTGACTAGCCATTAAATACAGTTAGATAGATTCATATCTCATTAATGAACAAATACTAATCTTCCTAGTAAGTGAATACCAGTATATCTTACTAACAAGCATACATATTTACACAGGTGTAGTGTTACGTGTTTTACTAAGGATTACACAGAATTTTGGCTAATAAGCAGATACATGGCTAAATACAACATTAGGTTGGAAGGTTCATCTAGAGATCAACTATGGCTCAGGGCCTGTTCAGGCCTCAGCACTTCAGATGCTGAGACTGTAGCCTGGTTCTGAAAGGTGTGCTGTGCTCACACATCGAGCATGCAGTACCAGTCACATCTAGTTTTTAATTTGTGTAATGCTTCAGTGAGCTATTACCATAGTCAAGGACTTCTCTGAAGGTATCAAAAATTAAGGAAGGTGACAGGTTGAGGATGCAATGTTGCCATAAGGCAAAAGTCATTTATGTTCAAAAGTGTTGTACAGTACAGTATTCCCAGAAAATTTTCAGAAGATGTGACCAATTTTAAACAATCACTGCAATTGTATTTTTACTATGAAAGGAGATTCTTCACATATTTGACTTAAAATTATAGCAAAATTTTCCTATTTCTTTTGACTGCTATGTAAGTATTTGCTCTTATAGTCATCCAAAGGAAGCCTGAATTACAATAGTACCATTCTTTTTAGACACCGTATAAATTTGAGCTCAGACCTGCTAATAACACCTGACTTCTACTGGGATAGAGAAAAACTGGAAGAGCTTTATGACAAGATGTGCCAGTTTCTCAACATTAATCGCAGAGTTAAGGTAGGTGTCTTACTGTTACAAGAACTTTCCACACTCAGTCATTTTTGGCTCAGCAGGGTCACAAGACTGCTCTGTGAATGTCTGTTTTTAACTGCACAAACTAAATGAATGGTAGGATCCTATGCACTGTCCCTTTTTCCATGTGTTCATAGCCCATTCACACCTTTATGCAGTTTAGGTTAACCTGCCACGCATGAATGGATTGCATTTTTCTGAGCCCCTAAATTAGACTTGAAGGAGTTATGAGATTTAATTATTCTGAAATGTGTGCAAGAAAACAAGTTAAAAAATGAGATGTGAAGCATTGTTCTTACTGACATGGTCATTCAGCTCAGTTCTTAAAGGGCATCATAATGCTTACTGCAGAAGCACAAAAACTACCTGTTTTGGTGGTACAGCAGCCTTACGTATTTACTTTTGAGGTCTTCCAAAAAGCTGCATCATCTTTTGCTTGTGCCTGTTTTCATGGGTAGGTATCACCCAGGAGCACTTTAGTACCTGCAGATGTGTATCTAGACTTGTATTATTTTTGTGAACTATTGAAGTAAGAAGGCTCATTTATATTGAAACTTCCCTTGCTTGTGCATGTGCCCTTACAGAACTTTGTATTGTATTTTGCAGAGGTGTTAACAGCTTTCTAGTTCTGTTCAATGAACCCTTTTGTGGAGTGTGTTCCTGTATTTAGTGATCTCATTCCATTTCTGGAATTCAGATTTTCCACGTTTATAATTGCTTTCAGGTAATGAATGAAAAGCTTCAGCACTGCATGGAGCTGACAGATCTAATGCGAAATCACCTGAATGAAAAGCACACTCTGCGCCTTGAGTGGATGATAGTGATACTCATCACCATAGAGGTTGGTAGAGTTTCTTTCCACTGCCACACTGAACATACAGTAACAAGTGCAATTTATATACTTCATAATTTGAGAATTAAGATTATTTTAGTAATGTGATGTGCTGTACAAGGCGATTAGTCTTCAGTTCTTTTCAAGTAACTTTTCAAATTGTAGCTACAGTTATTTTTCAGATTATCTGATTTACAGTGTAAGCTGGTTTAAGAATTATTCAATCAAATAAAAATTCATATCACTGTGTTTGCTGTTTTCCAGGTTCTGTTTGAACTTGCAAGGGTAGTTTTCTGATGACAGAAGAAACCTGGGAAGAAAACTGACAAAACCATTAAGACCATACAGCCTGGAAGAATTCTGTCATAGCCTTCGGGAAAACAGTGAAATTCTGACTCTTGATAAATCTGTAAATCTTGTACTCAAATTAAAAAAAAAAATTCAGTCTGTGAACATTATTTCCAGCTGCTGTACTAGTGATGTTAGAGAGGTCTTGATCAATGAATGTGCTAGTGTAAGCTGAGACCCATTTTTAGGGGAAATTTTCTAGTACTTTAGTATTTCTTGTATTAAATTGGTGAAGGATTCTACTGCCTTGTCCTCTTGAAAACTGAATGGATGCTGAGTACTTTCCTACTTTGTGCATTTCTGACTGATGATGTTTTCCCTCATTTTCCCCCACTCCTTCTTGTACAGGCTGTCCCAGGCTTGGAAATGGCATTACTGTTTGTTCTCCACCTGGCACGATTTTAATATATGTGGCAGGTATATTTATGTTCTAAGGTATTTCCATACTTGTATGGGAATACATTTCATTATGTTTAGTACTATTTACATTATTTTTTTACATTTAGTATTCATATGAAAGGGGAATGAGTTGATCTTTTTCTGAGGTCACAAGAACCTGTAGCAGAATAATCAACTAAAGTAAGATTCACAGAATTTCTCTGCTCACCTTACCACGCTATCTGATTTTAACCAGTACAAGTTGCAAGGAGTTAGCATAGGTAGGGTAAGACATCTTAATTATCCTCTAAGGTAAAAGTTTTGGCGGTTTTTATTTTATAAGACAAAAACCTTTATAACAAAACCCTAACCCCCTCCTCCCACTGCATTTTAGTGTAATACTTAACATTCAAGAACATAAGTTCTCATTCATCTCACAGTTCATGTTTCATTATTTCCACTAAATTGCTAAAATGTAAATTTGCAGACCAACTGTATCTATCAGTTAAAGTGCTTTTTAATGAAATTATTGGAGGACTCATGCCTATTCTTTAAAAGCATGAAGTGTCCAGGCTTGATGATCTGAAGCATTCTGTTCCAGGACTGTAAGAGCTACCAACACCTCAAAACAAGAGAAGCACAGTTGCTTTTGAAACTAAATCAGTTTATCTTGATGCTAACATCACAGCCACAGTTACTTTCTCTGCTTCTTGCCAAGCCCCCAACCCCATTTACCGTGTTGAGAGGTTAGTCACAGCCTTTTTAAAAAACCTTCAGTAAAGCCTTATTGTATGTTAAAACTTTGTATCCATTTTTGTCACAGTATACATACTGGCAGCTGCATCCAAGCATGAGGGGCTTTTGTTTTAGCAATTTAATGCCATAATCTGTGTTATCCTCACTCTGTTATACGTAGAGAAGCAGACTGGGAAGTTGAGTGCACAAGAACCTAAGGAGCTTTCAGAAGACAATATACACAAAGAGCAGAGCCCTCTGCAACCATGCTGATGTGGGAAACTCCCCGCCTGCAATCCCTGCTTCTGTTTCAAGCTGGAGATTCTGCAGGGAGCCTGTGCATGTGTAAGCATGGCCTGACCACGAGGAAGTTTTATGGCAGAGGCAGGATGAGTGTCCAGCAGCAACACAAAACTGCCTTAGCTGTGAGAACATACCCATCTTTCACCTGCCTCAGCCACCACACACCTTTATAGCAAAACTGAAAACAACTATTGTGACTACACAGTTTGCACAATTTGAGTCTTCACCAAATGGGTCTACTCTTAACCAGTACAGGTCACCTGAGGGAAAGAAAAAGAAAGATGCAATAGCAATAAATACAGAACACACAAGGAGAACCAGAGAGGAATCTTGGTAGATCCAGAAATCTAAAATTTTAACCTTTTTTAACAAAATTAAGACTGATTGACAAAATTCCATTCATATGGAACCTTGTTAGACCATTCTTTATAAGAATCCCAACTGTACAGACTGCTGCTATCTGTGCTTTTTCTGCTACATGAGGCAAAGGACACTTACAGATAATTTCTTTGGCAGATCTGCTAGGAAGTTGTCACAAGAGTAGCTACTTGGTTGAGAGTTGTGACTCCTGAATTCTAGTCCCATTTTCCTGGGGTGACAGCACTAGTGGCTACATTCAGCCCCTGCTCTCAGATGTGCTGTTCACCACATTCACTTTGCTGGCCTTTAAAAATTCACTCAGGACTGCTGCAGTTTGAATCAATTTTTATTAAGGAAAACAACACATGCAAAAGTTCATACATTGCTGTAACTTTATAGTCAATCACCACTAAAAATGTTACTCCAGCCAAGAGGACATGTCACGTTTGAACTTTACCAGTTAAAAGTGGGCAGAGCCCATGCAACAGGCTAACCTGGGACTAGGCCAAAGCCAGAAAGGAGAGGGCTGATCTACACTGCAGAAGCTGTGTCTGTCACTTGGGTTACACTTACAGTTCCTGATGGAGATGAGACTCCTAATAAGAAAAATTCAACACACAAGAGTTAAACTCGTTCCTTAAATGATACATATTTTACTAAGAAAAGGAATGGACCATTATCACTAGAAATCTTAGCACTTTGAGCCTGATTAACAGTACTAAAGCTGTGAAGGTTTTGACTATAACAATAAAAAAACCTGCTATTCAACTCCAGATTTCAAATGAACTCAACCAAAAAGACACACAGGACTTGAGACTGGATCAAATTCCTTGTGTTGCTCAAGTAACTTTTTACTTAGATTAGCAGACACTTTGATCATCTTATTAACATTTAAGTCATCAGCAGTATGTTCATTTACAATGCAAAATATGATATTACCAGGCAAAATTTTGGCTTTAATCCAGGTACATGAAAACCAAAGCAAAACTAAAAACCTAGGGACTGATCATGTCATCAGCAGTGACACACACTGCTCAGATGTATGCTCAGATGTGTAGCATCTGGATCTTTATCAGCCTGAGCAGTCCTTTCAAAAAGTCATACACTGAGAAAGAAAGACTAATCAAATACCTCCAGAAACTCAAAAACCCCCAAAACTCAGATGAGTGGGAAGTAAAATTTTAGATTTGCATTGTAAGTTTGGTGTGCAAAAGGCACCACATGAACTGCTTATCACTGCCGGCAACACAGGTGACATGTCTCAGATGGAAGTCAGTACTGAAGGTGCCAAGTTTGGCAGCATTAACACTGAACACAGCACTTTCTACAGATTCCAATGGGCCTTGAATCCAACATGATCCTTTTAAATTAGAAACTGCATTATTGCTGGATTAAACTATTGTAGTCCAAATAAAGATTTAAAGCCGAATTATGAGCTATTAATAATAAACAATAGCAAAGTTAATTCTTCTCCAGTTTCAGAAACAGCACAAAAGAGAATCCCACATGAATGCCAACACACAAGTACTAAAGTACAACATGAAAAAGAAAAAAGAGGCCACAAAGCCTGCCAGATATCTGCCACAAACACACTGGTTTTCCTAAGCAGCCTGCTCAATTTAATTAAAAATTATATCACTTTCACCATCTTCCAGAGCAGAAGACAAATCATCCACCACTAAGCAACTTGAGTTCAAATGCCCATCTACTCTCTTTACTTTGTATTTAGTTTGCAGAACTGAAATGCAAGGGAAACCATTCAGGGGAAAAATTGCCAAGTAGACTGGTTAAATACACTACAAATTTCTGCCACAAGCTCACCATAGCAGAACTCAAAGTTTAAAACCATGTCCCTTGTAGTTCAGCATATCTCAGCTCTTCGACTTGGGTCCTAAAGATGGACTTTTGTTCAGCTGCCTTATTCAAAGTAATACAACAGCAGCAAACAGACTGTCAGCTTTCAGCTCCACTAAAATTAAAGTTGTTGGGCTTTGGGGTTAGTTTGTTGGGTTTTTTTAAGACTCCACTAGTTAGTTTTCAAGTGCAGCTTAACTTGGGTAAATAAATTAATATTCATGAGCTATATAATGCAAACAGACTCAAGCTGTGCCTATCAAGACATCCATTTATTTCAGTGGGAGATGGCTTAGACTCACATAAACCTGGTTCAATCCTTTATCAATTTAGATCCTGTAAAAGTAACAATAGCCTGGGATGGCTGCAATTATCTCTGGATCTACAAACCAGACAAGATACAAGACTCCTCCTCCCCCTGTCCGCACACCTGCTATCAAGATGCAAAATTTTTTAAATGGTTTGGGCCTTTTTTTCCATAGTACATCTTCTTTAATTATTGTGGAAACAACATCCCAGCTAGCCCCCTAAATGCTTGCTTAAATAAGTACCTTAAAAAAGGTAATAATCATTATTACCATTATCCAGACCTAATTCAAACTGTTGGCATTGTAGCATATGCTGTTCCCATGAACAACAAAAAATACAGTCAAGGACAGCAAGAGAAGGCTTGCGGGGCAGAGGGTGCAAAGCAATCCCCTTTAACTATTGCCAGCTGGACATCTTCCCAAAAGCTTTTCAACAACAACAAAGTTTCTCTCTGAAAACGTTTCTGTCCCTGTCACTCCTCCACTTAGCAGATGTCACCTTACAACTAGGTGCAGATCCAGGCTCTGCCCAGATTAACTCCCTGCTTGAAGAAAACACATCCAAGGAATTCCTGGCCTCTTGTAGAAGCTGGCATCCCTGTTGCACACTAACAGCTCTTGATTCAGTAACTTCTGCAAGACTGACAATTTTTTCCATGTATCGGTAGTGTATGGTCATGCATTTCTTTATGCAGTTTTATCCATGGATTGTTCTACAGCACACCTTAGATTTGGATAAACGTGCTATAGCCACCTTCCCTCCACACTCCACCACAACCGAATCGGCCACTGTGGAAAGCTACAGATGTGATTTTTTAGGACAGCTATCTCATCCTCTTAAAAAAGTCGAGTTAATACCCATTCAAATAACCAATGCCCAGCTGAACGGACCAAAAGCGAACCCAACCTTTTCACTTTTGTACTCTGAATCACTCTTTTTGACAACTGAACTTGTAACCTCCCGTCTGACAGCTCAGCCACTCCGTGCCCAGGGCAGATTCACAGACTGGCCCCACGCCGCCCATTCCCGGCGCACCGAACCGAGACCTTTCTATAAATGACACCTGGAGCGCGGCCAGCGTGACGCGGAGGACGGCACCGGCTCTGAGGCCATACCCGAGAGCCCCGGGACGTCGCCTCCCGCCGCCGCCGGCCGGTCCTCGTCTCCCACATCCCCGGCTGCTTCGCGGGAAGCTCAGGGACGCACCTGCACCCGCCACTCCTCCCCGGGAGCGAGCGTGCTGGCAGCACTCGGCGGCTTCCATCCATCCAGCCAGCCCTCCATCCCACGCCCGCCACCAAGCACCGCCTGGCGGGAGCCGCCCGGTGCCCCCCGGCGGCGGCACCGAGCAGCCTCTGCCGCCGCAGCGAGGCGGGGCGGGCGCCGGGAAGGCGGCAGCAGGCGCAGCACTGCCCCATCTCATCCCACCCCGTAAGCCGCCACGGCCCCCGTTATCCCGCAGCGCCAGCGGCGGCGTTGAGGGGTGCAGGCACACCGGTCCCCGCCGCCCGGGAGTTTTAAAACGGCAGCGCACCCCGCTGGGACGGGGGCGGCGGCGCGCGGAGGGCCGGTCCCATTCCCGTTCCCGACGGTGGGGCGGGCGCGGAGGGAGGGGCGGGGGCTGGGTGTCTCCCGCTGCCGCTGCCGCTGCCGCCACAGCGCTCGCCGCCTCCCCTCCCCCACGGCGGGGGCTCCTCGCCGCAGCCTCTGTGCTCCGCTCCCGGTCATGTGACCCGAACGTAACCGGACAGGAAAAGCCGCCGCCGCCGCCGCCGCCGCGCTGACTCCGTTGTTGCTGCTGCCGGGCGCGGAGACGGCGGCGGTCCCCGCGCGGCGCCACCCGGCGGCCCCGGCGCCCCCCAGGTGAGCGAGCACCGATCACGCCGCGCCCGCCCCGCGGGGCAGCTGGGCCCCGCCGCCCGCACGTGCGCCCGGCCCCGCCGCGCCGGCCGCGGCCCGGGCTGAGGCGGCGGCGGGGGCGCGGCGGGGCCTGCTCGGCCCTACCTCAGCATTGTGTGCGAGGGGCACCCCGGGCCCCGCAGGGTCCGCGCGGGCCGAGGGGCCGAAGGTGGGGCCGCCCTGGCGAACCCCCGCCGGGCCGGACCGGGCCGGGCGGCTCCATCCGGGACACGGCGCGGTGAGGGGGATGGGTGCGCGCCGAGAGGAGGGGAGGGCCGGGCCCGGGGGGGGGCGGTCGGTGGGTCGCGGGGAGGGAGGGAGGGAAGGGGCGGGGGGACCGATGCCGCCCGGCGCCGGGCTCGGCTCGGCTCGGCTCGGCCGGTTGAGGCCTGCGCTCCCTCCCTCCGCCCCCTCCGGCGGCGGCGGCGGCGGCGGCGGCGTTGGGATCCGGCGCAGGCGGGGCGGGGCTGCCCCGCCTGTCCCCCCCTCCCGGCGGGTTGGGATGGGCCGGCCCTGGCGGCGGCGGCGGCGGCTGCTCTTCCCGTCTCGCGCGCCCTGGCGGCTCCGCTCGCACTGCGTCTCGCGCGCCGTCTCCGTCCCGTCCGTGCGCGCGTGGCGTGCGCGGGGGGGCGGGGGCGGGGCGAGGGGCGGGGCGCGGCCAGTGAGAGCGGCGCACGGCCGCCCCGCCCCCGGCCCTGGCGGCCAATGGGAGGCTCTTCCCTGCGCTCCGGCGCGGCTCCCGGGGATGGAGCGCGCGCGCCGGGACACGCCCCCAGCCCCAGCGGCCAATGGGAGGCGCTGCCGCGCGCTCCGGGCGCGGCTCCCGGGCATGGAGGGGCGCGCGCCGGGACACGCGCCCGGCCCCGGGCGCGGCGGGAGCGCCCCGGCGGCGCGCGCCCCTTCCTCGCCGCGGGGCCCGCTGGCGCGCGCGCCGTCCGGTCCCGTCCCGCCCGACCCCGGCCGGCCCGGGCCGGGCCCCATCGCGAGTCGCCGCCCGCCGTGAGGGTGGAGGCGTCCGCTCCGGGCGTTGCGGCGCCGCTGCGAGCGGGTCGCACTGGACAGTGCCCTCTGCCGTCGGAGCGGGAACGGCTGCGCGGGCTCGGTGCTCCCGAGGTTCGGTGCCCGCTGTGCGCCGGGCCGTGCCCGAGGTGTTCGCCAGCCGGCCCCCGCCCGGGCATGCCCGCGCCCTGCCCTGCTCCTTCCTCGCCGCTTCCAGTTCGTTCCTCCTCTCCCGCGGTCCGGTGCCGGCACTTTCCCGGGCTCCACCTGGGCTTGTGCCCACCCCTTTTCCCCGCGGGGTCTGCGAAATGAGCACACGCTTCCCGAAGGGCTCGCCCCGGAGTGGCTTCTCACCCCCCGCTGAACAGGTTAGGTAATTTCACAGCCCTGGCAGAACGGAGTCGGGCCAGAGAAGGGCTGTCTCCATGGGGTTCCAGGGCGCAGGAAATATTTCACGCAGTTCTTGGACCGGTCAGCACTAAAATACGGCGTTGCCGGTGTTAAATCACCGTTTTATTTAGCTACGGGTAAAACTCCTGAGTACACACATAATGTACAAAGTGCTTTCCTCGCTCCATTCATCTGCCTTACGATTTCCTTAGAGCATATTTCTTGTAGTGCTTGCAGTTACAGCTTTTAAATAAATATTCAGATCCAATAAAAATCCGGTGGTTGTGCACGTCTATCATTTTGTGAAAAGATGGATTCAGGCCTGTGAGGAGGGTCATCAGCTTGGGCTTCCAGAGTGACCGCTGTTTGGGTAAGGGTTAAAGTGCAAGCTAAACAAACTTAGGATGATAATAACTAAGAAGAATGCCTTTCTGGCTTGGAGTGCCCTCACATCGATGGTTTGCTCTGCCTGACAAATTTTGCTGTCTGAGTATAAACCAGACTTAGCAATGATGAATTAAAAATGTACCATGCATTAATAATCAAAGCTAAAAAAAAGAATCTAGTGTGTTTTCTGTAACAGCACAAAGTCTACATGCATGAGGCATGTTGCAGGATTAAATAACACCAAACATGATTTTTTTTTATTTTTATCAGCAATTATTCCCTCTTGTGGAGAGAGAAAGACAATCTTAGCACATCATTAGTACAACGAAAATGTAATTATCCAAAAAATTTATGGAGGCGCACCATTTTTTTCTTAAGTGTAAGAAAATATTTAACTGAGTCAAATGTTGTATATCTTTTTTTGCATATAGCCCTGACTCAAATGAGTTCTGATCTCATGTGAATGCAAAGAAATGCATTTAGTCAGCCTGTGTATTGGTTTAAATACAAGGGCATTCTTCACTGTCCAGCAAATAGAAATACTTGTTTCTCCAATGACTAAACATGCTGGCACATGTGGAATGCACTTCTCTTTTTCCAAAAAGCCTCGCTCTTACTCTATAAAAGATACAAGCTGCTTGTACTTTACTTAAAATTTCAATAGCTTCCTGTTCAATTTGGAGGGGAAAATACCTAAGACTTTTTATAAACCTTTTGGTTCACTTCTAGTTTCACCTTCTGTTTCTTTTCTGTTCTGCTTCTGCATTGTTCTGGGCATAACATGGCCAAGAATTTTGTTGGATTCTCTTTCTGTTTTACATGTTTATATATAGATCTACATTACTTCATAGTTTCACTTTTTCTGCGCAAAGCTCCATTTCTTTTGGTATAGTTTGTAGCCACTCATTTATCTTACTAGCCCTATATTCATGCATCCAATCATATACAACTGCCTTAAATGTGTTTTCCTGGCTATTTTTTTCCCCAGAGTTATCAATTTTTTGCTTCCAAGGCTGCGCTTGATTCCTTGAGGGAAAGTTTATAGCTCTAAGGTTCTTTGTGGGCAACCTCCAGCAGCTGTTAGAAGGAACTGCCAGGAGGATGAGGGGCTGTGGAAGCCCAGGGTTTGGGAGGGCTCAGATCAGTGCCACATTTCACTGTTGATGTGCTTGGTGGCCGGCGATGGACAGAACTGCACCTCTCACCCTTTGTGAGTTTCTTGATTTGCTAGGGGGGCATGAGGCCCAGAAGCTTCTTAAAAAATGCAGTTGTAGGTGGTCTCAATAAATAAATAAGGAGTTGTTAGGTAAAAAGGTTGCCCCCTTCTATAATGATAGTCCAGAGGGCTTGCCAATAGCTAGAATGAATTGTTTGAGTCTGGGAAGATTCAGGTATGTGTCTGGTATTTCCCAGGAGAGGGCATAACCATCAGAAATGTTTCTTTGTTACATGCTGGGCATGGATTCAGCTGGATGGACACATAACTTTTAGGTAAAATTTATACAGAGACACTGAAAATCCAGGTTAAAAGTATCCAACTTGTCTATTATTGGGTTGTGCTCTTGGGTCTCCCAGCTGCTGAGGTGAGCGTGACTGACATCAGAAAGGAGATTTATTTTTCCTACTTGAGCAGACAAGTTGCAACCAAAATACTTCCTTTTTTCCATGGCATACAGTGCTTTTACTGCTTATTAATATATCTTTCTTTCCCGTAGCTATTTCTATTTCCGTATCCAACCTCAACCCCGTGCCTTTTCAGAACTCTTCAGTCCTGGCTCTCCCTTGCTCTTTAACCCTGGCAAATCACTTGCATCTTTGTGAATTGCATTGCCCATCATGAAATAGAGATCCTTGCCTACATGTAAGATATCTTTTATATAGTAACTTGGGATTAAGAGGTGTTACTAAAGCAGGACATACAGGTATTAGATGGAAATACCTGTTAAGAGACAGCTGCTGTTGCATCTGTGCATCTGCTGTTAAGTTTTACATGAAAGTCATTTGCTTTTCAGAGTGTAAAAAAATGGATTTGGCCAACCATGGACTTATTCTGCTGCAGCAACTAAACGCTCAGAGAGAGTTCGGTTTCCTGTGCGACTGTACAGTTGCCATTGGTGATGTCTACTTCAAGGCACACAAATCAGTCCTCGCTTCTTTCTCCAACTACTTCAAGATGTTGTTTGTTCATCAAACCAGGTAACTGTAACAAGGTTCACCCTTTAAATGTTGTTCCATTAGTTGAGCTAAGAAAGTCCAGCAACATTTTGAAACCCGAAAATGTTCTTTTTGCTTCTTGCTCTATCATAAGGAATATGCAATCCAATCTTATCTGCAAACTAGAACCTCACTTTAAAACATTTTAAAGTTGAACTATGATTCATTAATTTTATAATTTACCACAAGTTCTCTATCCTTAAAAAAGCATAGAACACAGAATTTCTAGAATTGAATACTTCAAGGATCCTGTTTCACTCCTGCTCTTTCCTTTCTCCACTCGCTCTCTTCCACTCTGTCTTGACACTGTTCTTGACATTTCCATAACATTATATACAACCCAGTAAGTATTTATTAGGAGATTCTGAGAAATTAACTTAAAAGAGAGGTGTATTTACTTTAATTTTTTGCAGTTTATCAAAGCCAATTAAATAATAAAATAATACATAGTTGTGGGAAAATAAGGGGGTTTGTGTTACTTTTTGTGGTTTGGTTTTTTGGGGTTTTTTTGTACCGAAGCCTTACACTGAGAAACTTGAAAAGATAACCAAAGTGTAAGACTGTTTTAAAGAGGTTTTTTTCTTTTTCCCAAATACTTGAACTATCTCAAAACTTCTAGGAGAGAAGCGCATTTGTAGGACTACAGGTAGTTGTATCAGTCTTCATGCTCCATCAACAGCACACAGTCATTTTTGGAAGACAACATTGCAAAGTTTACTTTTGAGTAATACATCTGAATTCAAAAGCAGTCACAAAGAGGGCTCAAGAAGGGTGCACCTTAAGAAATGGAAGATTTAGCTGTAATTTCCTCCTCAGCATGGTAGTTTACTGTAGTTAGAGCATTCAGACCACAGCACGCAGCATTTCTGGATTTCTGTGTTTTATTTAATGTTTGTTTTTAATACAAGAACTACAAACACTTCTGAAGAGGCATTCCAGACAAATCATTTCCCTGTATTGAGCACTCTATCCAAGGGACTGCTAGGCTGCCCAGGCATACCACTGGTGCTGCTGTTTCTTCCTCTCTATTCAAGAAAAGAGACTACTGTTCTGCTGTGTAAGGAGTCTGGACTCCACCGGTTACATATGCTCAGGCTGTACCTGTTGCATCAGATCCCCAGGGATTGACTCCCTATCCTGCATGGATTCTGGATCATAATGCAGTTGAGACAAGGTGGTATCACACATTTACAGAACTGCAGCTATAAACCCTGGCGGGACATAGAGGGCAAACAGGCAAGTGCCAGATGAATTTTAGATGTTTTCAGGTCTAAATATTGAGAAAAGTTAAATGAACTGTGAATTTCGAGTCCGGTGTTAGGTTTTAATTTAGCTACAGATGTGTTTGAATCCAACCAAGAAAAGGGGAAAATTGTTTTTGCAGTTTACAAAATACATTAGTATGTGACAACACATCTGTAACGTAACAGCAGTTTAGAAGGATGTAGATCACAATGGGGCAGCTTTGTCTTTCAAGCCAGTTACTTCACCGAGGAAAAAAGTCATCTTCCAAGTGGCCAATAAGATGAGCTCTTTTACACTAAAGTGTTTCTCTAGTATTTATTGCAGATTCTGTCTTTTGGATTTAAGCAGAGACCACCTATTTTTATTAATGCTTGAATAACCTAGAACTGGTAAAAAAGATTTTCCTTATCTCTTATTTATGATTTTGTTTCATCTTTCAGTGAATGTGTCCGTTTGAAGGCGACTGATATACAGCCAGATATCTTCAGTTATCTCTTGCATTTGATGTACACTGGGAAGATGGCACCACAACTCATTGACCCAGTTCGACTAGAACAGGGAATAAAGTTTCTGCATGCATATCCACTAATTCAAGAGGCCAGCCTTGCAAGTCAGGGAACTTTTTCTCACCCAGATCAAGTTTTTCCATTAGCATCTTCATTATATGGCATTCAGATTGCAGATCACCAGATAAGACATCCCACTAAGGTTACATCAGCGACTGACAAACTTGGGCGCGAACCAAGGCCACAGACATCACGGATGAACCAAGAGCAGGTTTCTGAAGGCTCACAGCTCTCACAGTTAACTACGACTCTACCACAAGTGACCCGGACAAATATGTCCACTTCTGACCCATTGCCATCTTCTTTATCTCCAGAATTGGTATCTGCTGCTGGTAATAATTCACCTGCAGGAGAAGAAGCCAACATGGAAGCATCTTCTTCAGATGAACAGCCTGCCTCACTCACAATAGCACATGTCAAGCCAAGCATTATGAAAAGGAACGGAAGCTTCCCAAAATACTATGCCTGTCACCTCTGTGGTCGCCGGTTCAATTTGCGGAGCAGTTTGCGTGAGCACCTGCAAATCCACACGGGAGTTCCCTTCACATCTAGCCAGCAGGGAGAAAGTAATATTTCTTTGTCTCTCTGTAACAACACAGCTGATAAAGATGCCATGGAAGTGCCTGAAGCAGGGATGATTAGTGACAGCGAGCTGCAGCAGATCTCAGACTCCCCAATAATTGATGGGCAGCAGCAGTCAGAGACACCTCCCCCCTCTGATATTGCAGACATTGACAACTTGGAGCAGGCAGATCAAGAGAGGGAGGTAAAGAGACGGAAATACGAATGTTCCATCTGTGGTCGCAAATTTATTCAGAAAAGCCACTGGAGGGAGCACATGTACATACATACGGGCAAGCCCTTCAAGTGTAGCACTTGTGACAAAAGCTTTTGTAGGGCTAACCAGGCTGCCAGACACGTGTGCCTAAACCAGAGCATGGACACGTACACGATGGTGGATAAACAGACTCTGGAACTCTGTACTTTTGAGGAAGGCAGTCAAATGGACAACATGTTAGTACAGACCAACAAGCCCTACAAATGTAACTTGTGTGACAAAACGTTTTCAACTCCCAATGAAGTAGTCAAACATTCGTGCCAAAATCAAAACTCTGTCTTTACACTAGAAGAAGATCGCTCCATTCTGCTAGGTGGTGGGGACACAGAGGCCACAGAGACTGATAATGCAGTGTTAGCCTCCATCAAAAAGGAGCAAGAAGCAGTGTTGTTAGACTGAATGTGAAACCTATATCAATTTTTTAAAGTTTCTTTACTCATTTTTTATTAAATCAAGTTTTTCCCTCCCCTACCTCTTACCTCACTCACCCCTTCCATCCCTTCCACCAGCCAACCTCCTTCCCACTCTTTGTCTTCAGCAACCAGAACTGTTCTGGCATATTAGGAAATTGGACTTTGCCTCTCCCACCAAAACAAACAGAAAGCTCTTACATCAAACCACAACAAAGTTGATTTTAATACAAAGGAACATGTGAAAAATAATCCAGCTAGCTATGCTGATAGTTAATTCAAATTTAATAGATTTTAAACAAACTTTAGATTGCTTAAAATGTATTTAGATACAGTGGTGAGTGTAATGAGAAACAGAGTATCAATTTGGTGAGCAAAAGATACACATATTTTCCCTGGTAGAAGGCATTTTAAGCTCTGGCAAATTAAACACTGTGCTTTTTACAAGTCCACATGCAAATCAATTAAGGTTATAACCTAAAGCCCTCAGAACTTTTCTCAAGGAATGAAAAAATCTCTGTTCACTGAGTTAAAAAAGAGCTGAAGGAGTTGGGTTTCTTTTAGATGTATGTTTTCCCTCAAGTATGCCTTTGGGTATCTGTTTTGGAGTCAAGCAAAGTAGTTACTTAGTCAAATTTTGACTTAAGTAGCTGTAATAGTAATGTGATGGCAATCTTTATATATATATATATAAATACTGTATATGTATATATATACATATACATATATATATATATATATATATATATATAAAGTGTTTGTGTGTATATTTGGTACAGGTAAATAAGCGCACACATCCTTTTTAAGTAGCTGGCCATCTGCTCTCAGAGTCAGCCTGGAATGTCTTTTAGTCGTTCGACAAACCTAGTCATTGGACAGGTTAGTTTTAACCAAATTTAAAACATCCTGAGCCGTGTGCATTTTTATTGACCTGTTGAAGAGAAGCCAATAGGTAAGTGTTGTCACCCAAGCTACCAAGGAAACAAGTGACATACTGGTGAGCACTGCACCATCAGTGCAGCACATGCATGTGTTGTTAGCTATAGGCTTGAGTCATTCTGGATGAAAGGAGAGAGAAAAGCTTTATTCCCTTACTCTGGCAAGGAATGTCTGTGATTTCATTTGGATTAATGGCGTGAGTTAAGAGGGAGAAAAGGCAGTGTTCTAGCAACAGATGATCATGGTTGTTTTAAAGTGAATCTGTAGTGCTGGCTGGCAAATTCTGCTCTGTAAGAGCCCTGTTATTTTGAAAGCCAAGACAAAGTGCAAAAACTGGAAGGGTGAATTCTGTAGTTTTAGTTACTGCTGATGGTAGCACTGCATCTTTGTGTTAAAAATCAAGTTGTTGATTTTTATTATTTTATATAGATGCCCAGATTTTTTACTGGTAGCCTAAAGACCTAACCTGACAGCAGCAGTGAAGCCCACTGAACAATTGCTGGGCCAACACAAGGTGTAAGTGGACAGAAAAAGTGCCCCATCATAAATGGAGACAGTGTGTGTTTTGGGGGGAGGGGTGGGAGAGGGCAAGTCAAAAACCACAGCTCTTCTCTGTGTATACATTTAAATTGAGTATCATCTTTTTGTGTATAGTTAAGTTCTCAAATTTGTAAGTTTTTATACATCATTTCATTGAATAAAAACTGAATTAAATGCAATATGTTTTATTGAGTTGAAAGTGAAAGGTTGTTGGTTTTTGATCTTCCTGGATGAACTCTTGCTGAATTGGTTCAGAAGCCAAGTGATGTATTCTATCAGACTAAAACTGCCATCTTACAGATGAACAAATAGTTTGCTAAAACTTAAAACAGGGGATTTAGCACAAAAAGTTACTACATACTACATTTTTTTCCAGTTTATTATAACATGACAACTATTGTAAAGTTCTGTTGTAAGTGGTATTGATTTTATTATCCCTCTTGGTATTAGAGTAATAGTTTTAAAATCAATTGATTTTACTTCAAAGTATGGAATTGTTTTGAGGTAAAAAATAGTATATTGCAGAATTATTTTAGAGTTGCCCGTTTAAAAACTTTTTTAGGATCTTCATCTACCAATATAATTTCTTTAACAATGTTTTTATTTCATCTTACTTAGTCTGAAATGCTCTCAGAGTAGGAAAACAGAACAAATTTTTCCTAATTCAGGATAAGGCTTTTGAAGTATTTGTGGTTTAGGGACTAGTCACAAGTTCATTTCATGCCTGCAGCTGCTAAAGGTGCTGCCACCTCACCTGTTAGTTACTGCTTAGTCAGACGCTCTTTTTTTTTCTCCATTTTTTTCCCCAGGACTCCAGTTCTGCTCCAGGGCAGAGTACAGTAGTTTAGCTCAGCTCCCCAGGTGACTGGTTTTATTGGGGGTACATGTGGCTACACCATTTTCTCTGAGGCATTCAGCAGCCCCTTACCTTATTGCTGCTCTCACCTCTCCTTCTCCATTGTTTGGAGATCAATACATGTTGAATGGGCTCAAGCGAAAAATGCTATTTTCAGTCAAATCTCTTCCCTGTTTTAGCTCTGCTGAAGGTTTTGAACAACTCATGGATTGTGCAAGCGTGGAGATGAGCAGGGAAGAGGCTTACTGAAGCCAGTGTTGCTCCTGGCAACATCCAGATTGTAGACGGTGGGAAGTGGTGACTCCCACTTGGGCAGGTCCCTCATCTGGTGAGCAGGCTGGTGTACTGCCCAGAAAGAAGGAGCAGGATAGGGCAGGGAACATGCAGCAGGGAAAGGAGATGGATATGACAGTACTGCTGCTGCAAGGAACATGAAATTGCAGGCTCAGCAGAGATACTTTCACCTGTTAATATTTGTTCCTAAGAAATAACACTGTTGGGTAAAGAGAAAAAAAAACACAATAAAGAGACTGTTTTAATACATGGTTAGCTATGATAATAGTTTATTTTAAATACCCTTTATTGTCTGATCCATAGTGATGTTTAAGTCATTGCCTTTCAACTGCTTGAGCAGTTTTGTTGCTCTACAGCGAACTGGGAACAGTTTATTCTGTTATTAACATTTGTATCAAGGGTTTGGGCAATTACAGCACAATTACAATTTTGTTCAGGCTTCTTTGTTAAAACCCTCTGAATTATTAGAACAGTTTAAGATAACTTCATAGAGAGTTTATCTTTCAGTGTTTGACTAAGAAATTTGTGACCGACTTGCTCATTACTCATTCAGTCTGCTCACCTGCTGAAGTTGTGAATTTTCTACCAAATGAAAGCAGACAGCTTGGAAGGAACTGCTGAGAAATTGGTAAAATTTGCCATCATTCAAGACTGTGGGCTGGAACTTCAGCTCCATGTTTTTCCAAAGGAGTACCTTCAAAGTGAATTTCCTAGGCATGTCACTTGATGAAACACCTCTGCCTTGACTTCAGAAGTATCAAACACTTAAAAATCTTAGTGCTCCACAGAAAGGATTGTCACTTCTGAAAGTGAACTTTGCAGTCCATTGCAATCAATATTTTTGTATCAAATATCTTCTTGATCACTGGTCTGATAATCATTCTGCTTCTGTAGGGGGAGAATTTATTAGAAGATGCTACTGGTACAAACACTGAATATTTAAACTGTGCTCTGTTTACACTGCTGGGCCTTCAGTTGCAGTCTTGATGTCTAGAAAATCTGCTGGCTAGCTTTTGAGCTCCAAAATAACAGCCTCAGACACAAAATGGTGGTCAGTCACAAGAAAGAAAAGTAAAAAAAAATATTTCTTTCTGTTTTCTTTGAATAACTTATTTGACATTGCAAACTTTTTTCATTAATTAAAGGAAACGTGGTTAGGCAAGAGCAGGTGTTGTGGTGCCCAGTGGCATCACGATCCTTGCAGTGGTTTTTTTTCCCCAATCTGATTAACAGCAGATTTATCTTGTTTGGGTACTTTGCCTGTTTGGAGAGCAATATCTTTCTTTAGATAGCTTTGGCCCAAGCAGTTGAAGATCAAATTGATTCATTCTTAACCAAGTTAAAGTAATTTTCCTTGATTGCATTACCACACCTTTAATCTTGAAAAGTAAACACAAATAAGGGGAAGAGTTAATTTTGGAATTCTGTCATTGACTCTCTTTACTGCTTCCTGAAAGTCAACAAATGCTTTCATGTGGCAAGATACTTCATAGCTATGAATGATTAGGAGTGGAGTATTTGGGTTACTTAATGAAAGAAAGGAAAAAAATTAGGAAAACAAAACAGAAAGAAGCAAGAAGTCTTTTTAAAATGCCCTTTGTTAATGTGTATTTGCCAAATGATCTGTGATCATCTCTAGAAGTAAGAGAAAGTGACTGTCCTTAAATATGAGCTTCTGTCAAGGCTGCCATAAAAAAGGAAGGATTTTGATGCAATTTAACCAAAACCACACAACACACTGCCTCTGCAGTACTACCTTGCTGCAATGGTGTCTGTGCATCCGTGTGTTTGAACAGGTCACGTGTGCCAAGATCCAGGGCTTGGAGCAGCTGTCAGTGACTGTTGCCACTCCTCACAGTGCCTGTGTCTCAGCCCTTGTGCCAAAGGAACTGCCAGCAGGACTTCCTTCAAATTCAGTCCATGCCAATTGCCTTGGCCAAAACTGAATCTTTCCCGGAACCTTAGGAAATCTACTCAGAGAAGAGAGAAGCAGAGGCACAAAATGCAAGTTAACACAAATGTTTGCTTACTGTGTGGCTCTGTGGAGTGTGGAGGAGGTACCCACCACTGCAGCACACATCAGCACAGATCCAGAGCCTGTCTCCAATCTGCTGACTGTCAGGCCCCATTTTGAAGCAGCTCCTACACTTTGTAAGGGAACTGAGTTGTCTTCTACACTGGTCCTTCATCTCTCAACCACACGGTCAAAGCGTTTTCTAGTTTGTTACTACTGTATAGTGTAGTTCTAGTTTTGGCAGTGAACTATTTTATGGATTGCTGTGGTTCATTTGGGTCTCTTAACTTGACAAGGCAATATACTCTGTCAACCAAACTTTATTTCATTACATTATTAGGTAAAAGTCAGACCAGGGCTCAATTCCCTTTTGACAAACTAGTCTGATCTTTCAATTCTCTAATACACTGCTTCAACAATTCACACACTTATTAACTCAGAAAATTACTAACCTGCATACTTATGAACAATAGTGTTGCCTGGCTGAGGGTGCTTATCCTTCCTTTCCATCACACTGCAGGTGTCCCCTCTATCAACCCAGGAAGCAGGAGAGGCTCAGCAGCTCAGCTTCTGCTGGACCTGATGCCAGAGGCTTTTGGGGTGGACATGTATTCCTGCCTCCCAGCTTGGAAGCCTGGTCTACCTACACGTTCCTGTGTCTTGTTGCCGGTTGCTCTGAAGAATTTCAGGCTTATCAGAAGCTCCCAAGCAGTTAGTTTTGCAAGGCTGCAACTGCAGCACACCTGATGTCCACCTGGCCTCGGCAGCAGCGCAGATGCTGCTCTTCCTGTCAGACCCTTCTCCCAGCACACGCCAGCCATTGGCGAGCCAGGCATTGGGCATTCAGATTGAAGTGAAGCAGGCAGTTTTGCTAAAGTCCCTTGGGGCAGCATGAGCAGGAGCTGAGTGAGGAGCCACTGTGGATTTGAGCCCTATTTCTGAGAATACATTAATCGTTTCCTCACTTGATTGAGGCTGGCCCTGAATAGAGCAGCAATCCAGAACTGAACCCGTGTTTTCCCCTGAGCCCACTGGAGCAGCTCATCATGTCCCATTATGGCTGCGTGTCCAGCAGTGGTGTGCGGGGGCAGCACTAGATGGTGCAGTCACACCAGTGCAACCTCCTGCGCCTCCCACCTCCCTCTCTGTCCCCACGCCCTCCACAGGGGCAGCCGCTGCACACCCCGAGGAGCATCCCCATCCCCAGGAGCTGCACTGGGAAGCCAAAGGAAGGGGCTGAGGGCAGGCTGGCAGCCCTGTCCCCAGCAGCATTGCCCCAGCCAGCAGAGCCCTTTGCACAGTGGGCTGCAGAGGCACCAAGTCCCGAGGCTGTCAGAGACAGGCACAAGATAATAAGCAACTTAAATTTTTATTAAATTTTATATTTATTATATATTTATTTAGTTTTATTTATTTATATATATTACACTGTCACATATGCCATTCAGGAGTGACCAAGACCATTTTGCCCCAGGAGCAACTGACTTCAAATTGGGTCGATTTCCTGACAGCATTGTTAATCAGCCCCTGCAAATGCAGCCCTGAATAAGGACAAGTTCTGGCTTTTGGGCAGTCATGAATACGGACACTGGTTACAACTTTTCTTGTATTGATCTTCCAACTTGAGCTTCCCATTCCAGCAGGAACAGGTCTTTCCTGACTGTCCTACAAAAGAGTAAGGTCTGGAAAATGGGGAGGGCTACACATCCACAGGGTCAGGTCCTTCCACTCCAACAGCAGTACTTGAAAGATATAAAGGGAAATAGTCAAAACATTTTATTTGCCACTGATGAGGAAAGGAAGGTGATGCCTCGTCAGGCAACCAGCACCACTCCAGTTGCTGGCACACTGTTCTCCACATGCAAACATATACGCAGAATATGGTCATAATTGTTCAATAATAATCTTACTCTTTGATATTGTATTCTTATGCAGATTTTTTTTTAAATCTTATTTTGAGGTATCTTTGGCAATATTGATAGGAGAAAGAATCCCAGGACAAGTCCTTGTGTGCAAGAACTGAAAAAGAACATTGGGAGGAACTTCATTCTTGTTCACCGAGTTCATTAAAGTCCAAAATTTTCATGGCCTTCTTACTCCCTTTCAATAGAGCTATAGTACAATATTAATTTTAAAAAAATGTATACAGGTATGAATGGCAGGTTGTGTTGTTGTGTGTCATTCCTGTGTCATATAGGAGATGTCTCAGAGCAAAGGGCCATAATGTCACCAGTGTTATTTGAGTTCCATTTGCTGCAAGAGAAACGAGTAAAAATCAGCAGAAGGAATCAGCTGATATCTGTATCAGCTTTCATCTGCATGCAGAGCTGTGCCATGCAGAGTGGAAAGCTAATGTGGCATAGCTCAAACTAAATGGGGAGAGCCTGAAAGACAGCTGAACAGTTACTCAGGAAGTAGCCACCTAACTGTGAAGCTGTGACCATGCCTCTAAGGACACCACCTTTCCTATTTTGGGGTGGAGTTTGTTTTCTTTCTGTTTGGGTTTGGGATTTTTAACATTATATTAACTGTTCCCTCTTAAAAAGTGAAAACATGGAAGACACAGAATTAACACAGAGGTATTTTACATTTACAGAGGATTTTGACATTGCAGAGGTTTCTGCAATAGCTTTGTGAGGCTGGTATGTCTCTTGGGCAGCTTCCCCTGACAACAGTTTCAACCTAAATGATTCTGTGGTTGTATACACTCATACCATGCCCCCACCTTAGAGCAAGAGTGGAAGCAGGAGCTTCTGCCTTTCAGTGTCTGTCACAGAGGGAATCGAGAACACATAGCTTCTGCTCTGCCAGCCTAGGGGGAGCAGCAACCTGATGACAGTTCTCCTCTTAGGGCTGGTGCTTTCCCCTTACCCCTGCCAGTCGGGCAAGGGAAGGTGCTACCAGATCAATATACCTATCCCAGAGAACAGGAGCACTGCCTTCAGTTCTCATTAGCTTGAGGGGCAGCAATCTCTTAGCATGGGATTTATATCTGTCCTAAAGAGAAGACCATTTGGAAATAATGGCTGTATTGATCCTTTTTTACCCCTTCAGAAAGTGACATAGATAGATACTCTTTCTCCTAAAGTAGCTGTTTTCTGCTCCAGAAAAGTTGCCCTACAGAAATTAAAAGTTCTCAAGACTTCTATTTGTGTCTCAGCACAAGTCCTTGGTAGACCCATGAGAAAGTCACCTCATGTTGCAACATCACGGAAAACATTTCCCTGCTTCTGATAGTACTGCAAGGGAGTGTGAGGTGATGACTTACTCTATGTCTGGCCTTGCTGGTGGTCTCCTCCAGAGTGCTTACAGTAGCTGAGGTTTTGCATGGTGAGAGGAAAAAAACGCAGCTGCTGCTGCCAAGAGGATTTATTTGCTCTGTCACATAGCTGCCAGTAGCAGTACTCCCTTACAACGCCACACCTCCGTGGTGACTCTTATGTGAGAAATGAGCACATCTATTTCCTATTGCTGTCAAGGAATGCGATTAAGCATGGCTCTGAAAACTGGGAAGTAGAGATACAATGCCAGTGGTACTTAGCATTGATGTCTCTGCCACTGAGCATAAGGGGGAGGTTGTTTGCAAAGTACTAACACTCCAGGGTTTCAGGGGTGTCCTGGACAGAACTGACTTTGAAGTGAAGCAGGTAGTTTTGCAGAAGTCCCAGCTTGCAAGGCACTATAGATGAGGGCAGTTCCTCAGTTTGTCTTTAAAACCTACCAGCAGAGTGGCAGAATTCTTCAGTGCCTGATGGGACCAAGAAGGTGCATTTCTTGGTATGATCCTACAGCAAGTAATGTATTAAGATTACACATGTGAATTGCTCCAGCTCTCAGAAAACCAAGAGAGACCTCAGGAAAGCCAGGCATCTGCTGAAGCAATGGTTAGGTCCAGGAATCACTCCCAGCTTCTCATGCACCTCCTCACAGGCAGAGCAAGGAAAACTAGAAAGTCCTTGACTTAGGGTAAACACTACTCAGCAACAATTACAACATCAGTGTGTTGTCACAACATTATTCTCCCACTGAATCCAAACAAGTGGCACTGTACCAGCTACTAGGAAGAAAATTAACTATCCCAGCCAAAACCAGGACAAGGATTAGGGTTAAGACTGGGAAAGAAACAGAGTGTGAGCCTCTTGCCAGACTGGGGCTGCAAATAAGCTGCCAAAGGAAGAGGAAGGCTGGAAAATATCTGTGTAACAACTGGTGGAGTGCAGGCACAGGACACTGCCTGTGCAGCTGGAAAGATGCCAGACGAGTATTTAAAGCACCACAGAAAATGTGATTTTTTTCTCCCCTTTTCACTCTGTCTTTTCTTCCCTAATTTCAGCTTCAGTTTTCTCTTTCACTTGAGAGCTTGTGCAGGAGATGCCCCTGTTTCTGTCTCCTGACAGGGAAAGGAAGAAGGAGGCAGGGGAGTCCCTGCTGCCCTCTGTGAGAGGAGTGGTTTCAGATATCTGCCATGATCTTAGGTTGGTTGTGCAGACCTTTGCATGGAGCACACATGTAGCATTAAAGGCATTGCTTATTAATAACCATGACAAAAAGGTGAAGTCTTCAAAGAGCAATCATCAGCAACCCTGAATAAAGATTCCTTATCCCTGGATAACACTTCTGACTCTGCCATAGCCTTGCCAGTAGTTCATTAAGACTGGCATCTCTCCAAATGGCACATGAATGCTCAGTGTTATCTGTCTGAAAGAAGAGAATTAAGAAAGTTTTATTAATGACAGCTTACTGTCTCAAGAACATCTTATTTTCACAATCACTTCTTAGAAATGGAGATAATAAAGGTCTCAGTTAAGCAAATACAGAAAATGGCCTAGGGAGATATTATACCTATCCTCTCTTCTGATGCAGATTTTACTGAAATGCAAAAAAGCTTTGTAAGCTTGAATGAGGCACTACGTGCTTACCATGGAAATAAACACTTGCTCTTTTTGACTTTCAAGAAGCTTTATTAGAGGGGAAGTGTATTTCCCCTCACTATGACCCCACTGCCCAGCTTCACCATCTTCCTGGAAAATCATAATCTCTGGTTTCCTATTCCTTTCTGGTTTTTCTTTTCATAAGTAGTCTTACTGTTACATATGACTGCATTCTTACACGGATGTTATCTTCTGCTGTGATTTGGAACCCAAAGTAATGTGATGTTGCATGGATCCAGGCAGCCACTATTGCTCTGGTCCCCAGCAATATCCCTTTTCTCTCACCTGGACCTGTAGTGGGAGTGGTCACACAGAGTAGATGAGTCCAATGACTGATACATAGTTGTGGGGTTTTTAATAGTTCTAGGGGCCTTCTTATGTTGTGGGGTCTGTTCCCAAATTGCATTTTTCTTTCATAAATTATGGAGTACTCAGGCTATTATATAAACCTTAGAATATAGGCCCTTCAAGATCTTAAAGTCCTTAGCACAGCACATAACTCATTTCTTATTCTGAGGCAGGGATAACCATTGGATTTCTTGTAGCATCTGTTTTTCTGACACTTGTCCATCTGAGTCCCCAAAAGATGAATTCATGACTGGGCCCTTGTTCCTGTTCTTCTGCTATCTCTACCTCTGCTGACTGTTAGGTGTGTTGTAGCAAGGGTCCATAGTCTTTAGAGGTTTGGGAAAGTGGCCACCTCTTAAGGTATCACCGATACACTGCCTCACAGTGACCTCTTGTGGAAATTTTAACAATTCCAGCGCTTTAGCCAATGTAGCATGATCTACATATATGCTAGGACTATGGTTTGAGGTTTGGGATAGACAAGTAAATGTATAGTGAGGTCCCTGCCAGATGAAAGCAAACCTCATCCAATCTGTCCCCAGTTTCTTCCTTGTCAGTAGATGCCATCCATCACTAAGAGGATTGACTATATCAGCCCTACTGGGAACAGAGGCAGTGAGTGATTTGTCAGCAGAGGTCAGGCTTCCATAATCTTCTGTTAGTTGCCACTTGCTATGTGGGTATCCAAGAGACTACATCACTCAAATCCTCTGCTTTAGTCATAACTTTTTAAAGATGTAATGTCTTGCCACTGTCCCTAGGTATAAATTCCAGAGTACTATCATGAAGAGTCGATGAGGGCAGCTCAGTTAATTGCTATAAAACAGGTGTTATCTGTACATTTAACTGATTCAGAGTTTGCTCTTTATCTACATTTTCCATAACCCCTTATGCTCAATGGTGCTCCTCCTCTATTTCCCCATTTTGCTTTCTCCTTTTCACATACAGACAGTCTGGCTATTTTCCATTACCTTTATTTGAGGTTCTCCTCTGGTTTTTACCATTTGTGGTATATACTCATATATCTGCAAACATGCTCTGTAGGACCTCTTGGAAGGCATTACCACTTAAACTTGGCTAAGGCTAATGATTCCAGTGCTTGCTCATCTTCCTTTCCATCATGCTGCAGGCATCCCCTTCATCACCCCAGGAGGCAGGAGAGCCTCAGTAGAACAGCTTCTGCTGGACCTGCTGCCAAAGCCTTTTAGGAGTAACCTGGTGTATTCCTGCCTCCCAGCTTGGAAGCCTGAAGACTTTCAGGCTTACTACAAACTACCAAACAGATACTTTTGCAAGGCTTGCAGGCACAGCAGACTTGATGTCTTTCTGGCATCCCTACCAGCACAGGTGCCACTCTTCCTGCAGTCACAGTTGCCCTGCCTTGGGGCAGCACGAGCAGGAGGTGAGGAAGCAGCCACTGTGGGTCTGGGTCCTATTTCTGATGCTGCCTTACGGTTTTCTGACTTTATTCAGGCTGACACTGAATACAGCAGTGGTCTAGAACTGAATCCATTTTCCTTTCAGAGCCCACTGAAGCAGTTCATCATTTCACGTGTGCTTTGTGCACCTGTATCACTGATGGAAGTCAGTGTCGTGTTCTGTTTTCCCCTTTAACAGCAGCCTGAACTGCAGGAAAGCTCAGCTAACTGGGAAGAGAACATCTAGAAGTTACTGCCCTTGCCAAATCAATGTCTCCAGCTTTGGGGGTGTTACGAAGCAGGATATATGTTCAGCCCAAGTCCATTTTTCCTTTTCGTTTGTTTTTGTGAGAAGCCCCAGCTGAGCCTCCTTTAGGCTGTGTGGTGTGCGGGGACAGCACTAGATGGTGCAGTCACACCAGTGCAACCTCCCGTGCCTCCCACCTCTCTGTCCCCAAGCCCTCCACAGGGGCAGCCGCTGCACACCCTGAGGAGCATCCCCATCCCCAGGCGCTGCACTGGGAAACCAAAGGAACGGGCAGAGGGCAGGCTGGCAGCCCTGTCTCGCAGCAGCCTTACCCCAGAGAGCAGAGCCCTTTGCACGGTGGGCTGCAGAGCACTCAAAGGTACCAAGTCCCGAGTCGGGCAGCAACAGGTGCACAAGGGGAAAGAAGCTTCGAGAGGGTGTTTTGTGTCTGTCCCCCACACTCTGTCAGCCCCATGAGCTGAGAGGCAGGGAAACTTCACTTAGACGGAAACACTGGCACTTCCCTGTGCGCCAGGTTCCAGCTGCACCAGGGATGTACAGAGGTAAGGGGAAGGAAATGTTTGGTCTTCACTGCAGCTGCTGGAGTTCCCTGTCCCCAGGTGCAGAGAGGAGACAGAGCCTGGGCATGTCCTGCCAGACGGGGGTGCGTGTATGCACGCACATGTGTGCACAACCAAAGTACATCGATGTCCAGCTGCTCCCCCAACATACAAAGGGGTGAGAAATATTAATGCTCCAAGCAGCAACTGTACTACTCCGTTTAGTTTTCTATGCTTAAAAAACAGAGTATCTTTTCACTTTAGGGACACTCTGTTCTCATGGTTTGGTTACATTTTGAGATCACAACAGAATTAGAAAGAGCTGTAGATTTTTTCCCAGAACATTAAAACAGACTAACCTCAGCATTGCTCACTTGACAGTCTATTTTAGGCTCTTCTAAGCTGAGGAATCATTAATATTTCAGTCTAGCCCATTTAAAATTCAAACATAACCTTCTAAACTTTGGTCTGTGTGCTATATCTGGAGTGGAAGACAGTCAGATGGTTTTAGTGCCTCACTTAAGAAAATATGTAATGAGGGGAAAAACTAAGCTATGTTGAACTTTACACTTCAAAGATCATAATTAGTTAACCATATACTTTTATGTTTCTTGCTTTTAGCAAATTGAACAAAAAACCTCTTACCTCTCCTTTCCTCCTGCAGAATGGGAAAGCATCAGCTCCACAGTATTTTTGGTTCATTGCTGTAACTTTAATACTATGAGTTTATCTTTAAAGTGAAGCTACTCCTACTTAAGTCATTCATATATATGTATGAACATATTCTTTAATGAGGACTTCATCCTTGAGAAGCCACAGTGGCTGTATTACCTGCCTTGCTGCAAACAGGTCACAAATTATTGTTCAATAAAAGCACTATGTTTTTTCAACTCATTTAAATCTTTTTCTGGTTTTGTGAATTGTAAAGCCTCTCTGATTTTTTCCTAATACAAAATTTGTCATAATAAACATTTTGTTTCCAATAGCAGGAATCTTTCATCACTTGATGCATGTTAGTCTCTGCTCTTGCAGTCCTCCAGTGGCCCTCTTTTGCTTCCATGCTTGTTGTCAGTATGACACACTACCATTTTCCTGCTAATTGTGTCTTGCCTCTCAGTGGGGACAATTAATCAATGCCTTACATAGTTTATAGCTCAAAATTCTACATTATCTTTTCAGTGACGTGCCAAGGTTCCTTGTTTCTACAGTATGATATAGAAGTATAGCAGGTTGGTTTGCCATAGCACATCATCACTGTGCTCCTGTGCATTAGTCAAAACTGAAAATAGGAGTTTCAGAAGTTTTAAGCAAAATCATTTCTACTGCTTAGTGTACATTTTGATGCTACACAAGTGGTCCAAGCTCTTAATAGGAACATGACAAGATATGATGTCTCTTGTATTGAAAAAATAAGCTACTAATAACAGGAATGTCCAGAGCCCTGAGACATATCAAGGAATGATTACAGAAAGAAATGTGTCTGTTCTTTCTATGAGCAACTATTGATTATGAGTGAAAGAAAACAGTCATATCAATATAGTCAATATACTGCCAAAGTGAATATGAGTCTGCTTCTATCAATTGATGTCTGTTGGGCGTTGTCTGTTTTGTTTGGTGTTTTTTGTTGTTGTCATTGTTGGGGTTTTTTTTAATTAAATATGTTATTACATGAAGAATTTTGAGCAATATGCCCAGCCTTTGCCACATCATTCATACTGATGTAAGTTCCTCCCCTGCATCTGCAAGGCATTAAATGGCTTTACAGTGGGGAGGAGAGAGGATGTATGAGCTAGAATCCAATTGCAGGATCAAGACAGATTATGCAAAAATCCAATAAAAGCATTTCCCCAGCAGGAAAACTTATGACAAAGAGAATAATGCTATTTTCAACATTATTCAGCAAATATTCTAGTTTAAAAGAGTTGTGTCAGCTCCGGAATAATGGACAGGTTATATTTGTCCTTGTATTGTGCTCATGAAATGACAGTGAAAACACCAGTTGGGAGATGAAAAAACCCAAATGGATTTGTGCTAAGAAAAGCTACCTCTGAATAAATACCCACATGGCTGTCAGGGTCTGAGGGATGACTACCTTGCCAGGCAGTATCTCAAACAGTTTGGCTGTTTGCCCCTTGCCCCACCTTCCCCAAGCACAGCCTCCCCTCAGAGCTGTAACCCTCCAGGCTCCTCGGCCTTAGCAAGCCAGCCTTGAAAACTCTGCTCTTTTTTCAACTACAAAAGCAGGTGGATTTCAAATCCCACAGTCAGCCTCCACCCAGGTTTGTCCTCCCCCCTTGATGTCTTTCTTGCCAAGCGTCCTGGCACACATGAGGTGATCCCAGTGCTGGTGGCCAGGGCCAGGCACCCAAGCATTCAACACTTAAGAGTTGCTTGCTCCCAATGCAGCAGGGAGTGGGAAAAGCCTGGGACACTGTGTTGCCCTTGATCTGGGCATTCTGAAGCCCTGGGCATGCACTACCCTCAAATATTGGCTAAGCATCACCTTTCTCTGTCTGTTAGACTCATGGCTACCCCTGGAATGGTGAAAGGGAGACATATTGGTACAGGCAGTCATGTGTGATGCTTTCTTCATACAGTTGTTTTTATGGGAAATGACAGGCACCACTGTCATACTGACTCTGGGACTGTCTGCTGAAAGTCTCCCAGAAGTTAATAAAAATACAAGGAACCTGCTCACAAAGCAGTCAGAGAGCTCGTGCAGAGAAGAGGAGGCCACAGTTCTCAAGGCTGAGGGGATACAGAAGATCCTCCAGGGGGGCAGTTGCACTGGGAAGGAGGCCAGGATTTCTGCCAGGCTGGTTCCTGAAGGCTTCCTGGGATGTCTGCCTTCCAGAACAGCAGCTGGCTTGTAAATGCCTTGCAGCTTTTCACAATTCTCTCTTGTCTAGCTCCTTAGAGGAAAAGGCATCATGTTGGTTGTCCTTCCTATGGACATGGTGCCTATGTCTCTAGCACAGAGACATATCTGAAGAAGGGACTGACAACAGGGTCAACCTGCCACAGACTGTCCCCAGGGCACAGCTCCCATGGCATATCAGACTTCTGCTTCATTCACTTCATCATCCTTACCCTGCCCATGGCAGAGCAGTTGGAACCAGATGATCTTTAAGGTCCCTTTCAGCTCAGCTCATTCACATATAATCATTCTATAATTATATGTGACCTTTTCAAACTCTGGAAACAGATGTAATTTTCAAGAAGGAATAGGATATGCTTCTTGAAACTGTTCTTCCTATTTTAAGGAGTTGATAGTATTTTCTGAAAAGTATATTGGAGCAGAACAGGAGTCCTTTATTAGATTCCCATCTTTCATTCTTACTTTTGTAAAGATTAAATTTAGTGTCCAACTAGAGATAACATCAGCTCTAAGTCAGGTGTTAGTATTGTGGTCACTAAGCTTCCATCTTGTTAGCAGCATCTTAAAACATCCACAGAGATAGGAGTCATCCCTTTTTATCACATCTCATTCACCCCCTCAAAATCAGGACTCCAAACCCTGTGACAGCAATTCCACTGGCCTTCTGCTCCACATTGCTCCTCATTCCAACCCATATCCTTCCTTGGAGGGCCTCAGCCTCCTCAGTCCTACTCCCCTCCCATGTGGCAGCGTGAATGACAAACATCCAGTGCTCAGCATCCAGACATGACCATCTCAGGAATCCTCTCTGCTTTTGGCAAGCTGCCTGCCCATCCCCAGGCACTTGCTGTATCCAAGCTGTGCAGGTTCCTCAGAGAGCACAGCTGCCTCCCATATGCTCTGGATTGCATGGGATTCGCTTCCACAGCTTGAGCTAACAGGCAGGATACTTGAGTTATTGCCAATAAAACAGCCTTAGCAAAAAAGGGAAAACAGCACACAAACCTACCTGGGATGCAAAAGGCTTGGACTCCAATCCCTAGATAGATGCCTGATTAGAGACTTCATGTTAACCAGTAACAGCACAGTATAAATGCATAAACTTTGCAAAAGGACCAGCAGAGGCTGTGTACACCTTGAGCACAATGTCTGTGGGAAATGCTGGTTTGATTTGTACCTCCAGATGCCAGAGCTGGACAGCAGTATGATGTGCTTGCACTGCGCGCTCCCTGACATAATGCAAAAACAAGAGGGACAGACATCCTGCAGTATTCCAGCATCCCTGTGTCTGCTGTGACCAGTGCAGCCAAGTATTTGCAGATACTGGGATTTAGCATCTTAGCTGAGATAGGAAGGTACAAATTATTACAAAAATTAGTTCAGGTGTGAATTCTACCAAGTCTTTTGAGATACAAATGCTGCTAATCATCCTCAGCCACAGAACATAAAGAATTGGAAAAACTTTGTGTCTGAAGTCCGAGGTCTGTGAACATAAATAACCTGCACGCCCACATTTTAGGTGCCCTGAGGAGTTTACCCTCACTAAGCAGAAGTGGGGGAGCTTAGAAGATACCAGTTATGGGCCCAAGATCCTTAATCTACTAACCTGTGACCAACTTTTTGTGGAGATTTATGTTGCTACTTTGTTGGGAGTTTTTTTATACTTCAGTCACAACAACAAGGCATATGATTTGATAATTTTTCATTCTGGCTCACTGAATACTGTTGACTATCTTGAATTTAACAGAGTTCTTTTTATGCTCCAGTCTTCTGAAGTACCTTATTCTTACTGCTTCTTGTGAAGTATGCATTTTTTATAGATATTTAGAGCCAAATCACTTTAATTCTTAAAATAATTTCATTCCAATCAAAGACTGATTGACTGTCAGTCAACAACAAAAGAATTCCCAGGAACAAGTACAACTTCCTGAAGATGAAGCAACTATCAGAAAATAATTTCCACTAGGCAAGCTAAAAAAAACCACACCACATACACAGATTAGAACAAATTTGTAGTTGCATTTTATTTAATCAATGAAAATCTACCTTAAAAACACAAAATCAAATTTGGTAACCCAATACATTGGATTAGAGAAAGCTTCGAGCTTTTAAGCACAAGCCAGAAGTCACAGTCTCAAAAGAGAGTATCAGAGGCCAAAGCAATATGCTGGAACAAAGTAGTAACTTTTTGTGGAGGCATGCTCCTTGCACCATTAGCGTGGGTTTGGGTGCAGTAGCTTTTATAGCTGTCAGTTATAAGAAGCTTTCGTGTTTGGTTCATAGTTTGGTTTGTTGCATTTTATAGTTAAGTTTGTTGCATTGCTTATTACCTAGGCCCTGGATTAAAGGCAAGTTAAAGCCCCTGACTGCCCAGTTACTACCAACAGACAATTTACATTGTGGTAAAGCTAGCTTTATTTAAATGAGGTTCAGACAAGAATTAACTTTACATATTATTAACAGCTTTGGAGCTACAAACGTAAGAATCAGGATTACACAGGTCATGCTTCTGTTATTTTGTTTTACCTGCTGCAGTTATTGCAATATGGCTTAAGGTACACAGGTATACAGTTTGTACAAATTCAGCCAAGTTTGCACTTGTGAGGTGTTATTAAGAGCATCATTACCTTGCAAGCCAATTTAAATGTGTGGGACTCAACCAGGTTTTTGGAATTGCCCAAAGCTAAGGGGAAAGTTGCTGCTAATGATGGACAGAGATAGACTGGATTGTTTGAAACCACATAGTTTGGCTTTAAATATTTATATAATCTGCTCTGAGGTAAGGAAAAATCTTTTGATGCTTCCACGCAGGGCAGCACCAGACGGTGCAATCACACCAGTGCAGTCAGTCACATTGCTTGCTGGACATGCAGCCTCGAGGAGAGGCAGGCACCTGCCGTAACAAAAGCATTTGTACACTAAAAGTTGATTTTAAAATAAATTACTATACAGGTAAGATAGTGAGCATTGTTCAACTTGATGGGCACTGGTTTCACGACATGTGACCTGTAGCCTTCACTTTAGGAATCAGAGCTGAAAGTATGGACTTGTACCCTTGTTTGATTTTAATGTAAACAAAGGAGAGGACCAACTGCTGTTGGGGACAGGCATCCAGGACTCTCAGTCGTGGGCCTTCTAACCATCTTTCTATCACCCTGCTCATTCTAGTCTACAGCTGTTGTCAGTCCAATCCACCTTATGTCAAGGTTTTTAAGACCTTGGCATGTCAAAGATCTCATCAGTTTTTTGCAATTCAAGGCAGAACTCATCACCAAGCCCTTACCCTCCTTCCTATTCCTGCCTCAGAAAAGACAGAGAATTGATAGGAGTGAGGAGGATTTCAGAAAATGCTGTAGTGGGAAAGCAGTTCAGGCAGGGGTTGGGAAATGAGGAATTGTTTATGCAGTAAAGATGTCAGACAGCAGAGGTATAGGGAAAGACTTGGGGTTAGACGGGGCAATGATCAGAAATTAGCAGACACTGGAATAAGAGCGGTGAGACACAAAGGCTGTGGTACAAGGTGACAGCAAAATGGTATGTCTGGAGGACTGCAAGTAGAAGTGATCAGTAGATCTGACATAGGTCAGGGCTCTCCTTTTGTCTTTAGAAGTATTATAGTTCTACATTAAAATCAGAACTGGGTTTAGGATATACATATAAATATTCAAAGCAAGACAGCCAAATTTTTGAGAGATTTTACAAGGGGAAAAACCTGGAACAATAAATAGGAAACTACATGTTATCAATTTCCACTCCAATAGTATTAATTTCCTCTCCAGGCTACTCTACAAAATTTATTTAAGGGTACACCTAAACAGTACAGAAGTATCATAGCTCTACATTAAAATCAGAACTGGGTTTAACACATACATATAAATATTCAATACATTACAGTCCAGTCCTGAGACCTGAAGTCTGGAACAAAAGGGTATTCTCAACCTCCTTTCAAGCTACACTGTAGAAATAATTTCTGACTAAATCGGGCCTACACAAATACAACTGAAGGATGGACAGAGATACCTGAACGGGACTGAAAGGCAGCAAACTTGAGCATCTTGCTCAACAATTTGTGCGTGATCCAGTTCCTGCTGTTTGATAGACATATTTGCTACGGAGCCAGGAGTCTCATGTGTTCTCCTCAGTCAGCCCTCCTCCCTCCACTCACATACAAGCTGAACAGCATCTACAGCCACTCATAGGTCAGATCAAGGCAGCTAAGGAAGATGTGGGGGGAAAAAAGGAGACTGCAGAAAGGGAGGGGGATTCAGGGAGGAGTGAAGGGAAGCAAGGAAATGGGACAGACAAGACACACTTGAAGTGAGGGGACAGTAATAACTGTGGCGCAAATTCTGGTGGTCTGCCCATTCTCTCAGTGGTGCATCTCCAGTCTAAATGGATTGTTTTGGGCAGAGACAAATGACCTTCAGATGGAACACGGGTGTGGATACAGCCAATTAAAGGCATTGTTTTTTAAAAGGAATGACAAGGCAAGGTCTTCAAAGGAACAGATGTCAACATCCAAGAAGAAAGGGTAGTGAATAAAGCTCCTGGTTCTGTTGCAGGATTGTCGGTTGTTCTCTAGGACTGGCATCTCTCCAAATGCTGCATCTGGAGGAAAGACAACAGTAAAAAAGCTTTAGTGATAATAACTTACTCTCTCAAGAACATCATATTTTCCTATGCAGTTCTCAAAGACGGGGATAAAGGTCTCACTACTTAGTAAAGCAAGTGCAGCATATATCCTGGGGAGAGTTTATACCTATCATTTGTCATTCTGATTTAAGTGCAAAAAGCTTTGTACATGACGCATTCCAGGTTTACCATGGAAGGCAACACTCACATCCTTTAGAGAGCTTTGTTAGCGAAGTGTGTTTGTGGATTAAAACCCATACATTAAATGTGTCATATGGATGCCTATCCAGGAAAATTGGACAGTACATTTTCTACCTCCCAGAAATATCATGCTCAACTACAGGCCAAGTCAAAGGCCCTTAAAGTGAGAGTAGCCCTTTAGCAGAATAATTAAAAAAAAAAAAAAAACGCAAACCCACACCACATTAGAGAGAAGAGTTTTGGAGACCCTAAGAACTATCTTGCAAAAAAAAAAAAGATTACTGGCTAAAAATGCTACTTACATTCAAGGCGTCAGAGCCACCGAGTTCTGACTTTGTCTATCACAAGATGTTCCTTCCTGGCAACTATCATCCTCCCACATCTGTGTTTTTCCATCTTCCACTGACTGGTGATATTGCTGTTCTTCATTTTCTCTGCATGTTTGCTGACCTGTATGTTGGTCTGAGATTTCCATTATGTGCCCAACTTCTTTTTCCCTTAATTTTGGTGGGTGCATGTTTAGGGGGTCTTTGGTTGAATCTTCTGAAGTATTTTGTTCTAGTGTTGATTTCTGAAGTATCACACTTTCCCTTGGAATGTCTTCAGGGCTAGTCACGACTGTTAAGGAATTCTGACTTGGTCCATCTTTCAGCATCTCAGAAGTTAAAAGCACATCTTTTGTTTTTTCTACAGTTGCATGAATTTCTGCAGACTCAGTTAAAGTAGTAGATTTCACTATGCTTGGTTGCTGGAGCTCTTGTTCTTTACTTCTTATCTCTTCCTCTTTCACTGGAAGTTGATCTACCTGCATACTTCCCAGAAGTTCATGTATATTTTTATCTGATGGGCTTTTCCCTGTGGACTTCATGCTCTGCTCTGACTGAAAGGCAGCCGACTCTTCTGTTTCCGCAAGTTTGTGAACAGCTGACTGGATGGCACTCAATACAATTTTTGTACTCTGGGACTCTATAATCACAGACTGAACAACATGCTTCTCAAATTCTGGGTGGCTACGAGACAGACTGTGACTGAAAGGAATACCATTTTGTTTGGGTTGCCCAGTGCTTTGGGGCCTCTCTTGCTCCTCTGACACTCCATTCATGGAAGCATGAGTTACTTCAGTCTCGGGTGCCTCTGCAAGAGCCCTACCAAGCCCTGCAGTCTCACAACCTGAACAGTCTGTAGTACTAACTGGGACCTCTTCAGAAGCCATTTGCTCTGGTGTGGTTGCCAATGGCTGTACAGTTCTGGCTGTCACATCTGTGGGTGTCACAGTTTCTGCCATGATATGCTCTTCAACTGCTGCAGCTGTTGGAGGCACAGGTGTTTTCAGAGCCTCCAAGCTTTTGGCCTGTGGGAAGGCTGAGTCAGAGCCTTCCTCTTGTACAATGAAAACCTCTTGCTGGACAGCAGTTGAACATTCATCACCTCTCACAGCTTCCTGCTTTCCATATTCAGACACTTCTTTGGCTCCTTCCATCAACTGCTCATCTTTGTTATCTTCTTTCTGAAAGCCTTGACAGTTCAAGGTTTCTACAAGTTCTTGTTCTTTTTCCAGAGTATCCTCTTCAGCCAAGCTTCTGGATGTTTCAAATTTTTTGGGACTTATATCAGTGATGACAGTGCTTCCATTATCAACAATATCTGAGCATGCTGATGCTAAATTAGATACACTGACTGCTTCAATCGGGGTGGGAACCTCAGCATCAGTGGTAGGGCTCTCTGAGTATTTTTCAGATTCGAGTATAGCATCTTCCATTTTGCCACCTTTGGTTTCATCCCTCCGGGAGGGGATTTCAGTCATTTTCTCCCTGCATTGTGGCTCTAGGATGGGCACAGAATCTTTTGCTGCAATGTCCCTGTCAGCCCCATCACTCAGACTTTGCTCAGCATCTGCAGCTGCTTCTGAGCCAACTGTTTCTGAATGAAGGGCAGCAGGTTTCACCTTGTTCTGCAGTGGAACCTCAGGAACTGTGGCTTCTATGCTTTTTACTCCCACAAGCATAGCATCATCTTCCTCTCTCAGGGCAGGTGCCATGCTAGGAACTGCTTTAGTACAAACTTGCTCTTTTGAGTCAGGAATTTCATCTTGTCTTTCAGGTTTAACAGGGACCAAAATGAGGGTTTTGCCCTCTCCTTCAAGATGCATGGGCTCTGCAGCTGTAAGTTCCAAGGAATAGGTTTCGTCCTCTGTCTTGTCCTGCACCTGAGGAGAATTACAACAAATCTGTGAAAAAGGGTACAGCAGGGAGTGACCAGCAATGTTCTAGGTGGAAAAGCACAAGAACACCCAAAAGAACAAAAGTTATAGGAAGAGCATCTTGGGATGACACCAAGATTAGTGGCTCACCAAGGTCCCAGCTTGTGTTCAGTTTCTGAGGACAATTCATTAGGGCAGCCTAAAGCAACAAAAAGCCAGCAGCACTTGAAACAAAGACTAAGCCAGGCAGATGGTGGGGAGACAGGGAAGAAGGTAGGAATGCATTAGCCAAATAACTGCAGCATTTAAAGCTACAGATAATGGTGTTATTTCATGTCCTCCCTTTGCAGACGTACCTCAGCTACAACTGTCTTTCTGCCTACTACTGAAAATACCAGCCACTGTGTATGGTATCACATGGATTACATCTGTATCTCAGGCATTCATCTTGTGTCACTCTGTGCTATGCAGGAGCCCTAGTAGCAGTTGTTTCAGAACCTTCAGATCCATACACACCATCACCACTTCATTTCTTTAGGCATCACATCCACCCCACTGCACCCCACCACAAGCTTCAGTGGCTTTTGCTTCTGGAGATCTGAGCCTGATTCTCACTGGAAATGAAGTTTCAGTTGTTTCAGCCTGCACAAGGGCAGTCATTGACAGTAGTATGCCCACAATCTGGTTGTAAATTAGGTATAATACCTAACACTTGCTGATTTTTTTGACAAATCAACCTCTGTGTTATATGTAATACTTACTGCAGTCTGTCCTTCTGGAGCACATTCACCTCTTGTCCCATCTACTGTCAACTCTGTTACGTGCAGTTTCTCTTGTTCTGAAGACTCCTGCTTTGCAAACAGCTCTTCCTGAGGAGTGACAGCTTTCATGCTGTTAAACTCTCTGTCTTGTGAAGAAGGTTCCTCTACTGTTCTCTGCACTTTGTGTATTTCTTCTAGGTCTTCTACAACTGCTTCATCACATTCCTGACACTGGCTTTCATCTCTCAATACATCGACATTTTCACATCCTTCTGTGCTTTCTTCCATTGCAGCAGGTATTTCATTTTTCTCTGAACCTTCGTGTAAAACACTCTCTTTGACTTTGTTTTGGCCCTGAATGGTCCCTGCACTTTGCTGGGGCTGGAGGCCATCCTCCTCACTTTCTCCTTTTTCCAAGGACTGTTCAAGCAAAACAATTTCCTGGCCTACAACCTTCCCATCTTTAGCATCACCTTTCATTTCTGACTCAAGTCCCTGTACTGTTGTGATTATAGTTTCTGTTACGATTCTTTCATTAACCAGCTGTGTTACATCTGCTGATTTTACTCTCTCAGCAACTTCATGAAGAACTTTTTGTGTCTGTTTGTCTAATTCTTTCAAATTTTGTTCAGTGGCCTCTACCTCTTGTACAGGTGTAGCTTCCTCTGTAGTATCTGGGGTTTCTAACAACTGTGAAACAGCAGAAACCATCTCAGTTGTCTCCTCGGCAAGGGACACTTCCATTGTTTCTTCAGCACAGGAAACTTCTGCTGTCTCCAGAGCTGTCACTGCTTCTGAAGTTAGCTCCACCTCACTTGCTGTGGTGTCATCACCCACATCCTTTCTCATCTCTGGTGCTGTCTTAGCAGCTGCCACTGCATCTTCCACAATAACATCTGATTCAGCTGTTTTCAGAGTTTCTTCATCTTCTCTTGCCTGCTCAATGCACTCGGTCAGAGCAGCAGATATCCAAGAGGGTGACCTTTCCTCAATGCTGGTTACTGCCCTTTCCCCTTCCACAACAGTAACAGCAACTGCATGTACCAGCCCTTCATATCCTTGCTCAGTCCTCAGGGTCTCCTCTAATTTTTCTGCTCTCTCTTCCTCTGAAGTTCGTTCTCTGATCAATTCAGTATCTTTTGCTCGCTGGGCCTCAATTTTCTCCTGCTCTGCTGCTTCATATTCAGATAAAGGAACAACAGCTGGAATATCAGAATCTTCTTCAGCTGTTTCTGCCATGTCTTCTCTTGCTTGTTTAAGGTGAGTTGGTTCTGGCTTTCCATCTGACTTCTTCTTCCTACGCCCAGGCATCAGTTTTCTAAAGGGAGCCCACGATTCATCTTTTCCAGGCTCACCATCTGATGTTGAATGCTCCAGGCTAGATCCCACAACAGAGTCTTCTGTTCTCTCTTCCATTCTGGTTTTGGATCTTCTTCTTGGAGTGACTAACCGTTTAAATGATTCCCATGTTGAAATACCTTCACTTTCAGATGGGCTTCCAGCTTGTTCTGGGGAAGAATTCCCTTGTCCTTGATCACTCTCCTGAGAACTAGTTAGAATTGTGTCTGTTGCTGTTTCTTTGCTCTGTCCAGGCTCTTCTACTTTTTGGCTTTCTTCATCAGACGATGATGATTTCCTGGCTCTTTTCTTTGAAGAACCTACACATATAAAAGCTTCCCAGGACACAGAAGTGTCAACTTTTCTTTTGGGCTCTTCTGTAGTTTTTTCTGGTTTTTGGTCAATCCCATTTTCTTTTATTTCTCCCTGATTTTCATCAACAAGGTTTTCAGTTGCAGACATAGAAACACCCTTTGTCTTATCAATTTCATCTTCTTTATCGCTTTCAGAAGGTCTTCTGACACGTTTCTTGGGAGTCACCATCTTTTTAAATGATGCCCAGGGTGTAACACTTTCTCTTTTTCGCTCCAAATCTGGAATTGTAGCATCTTCATTTTCAGTGCCCTGCATTCCATCTGCAGATTTTTCTAACAAAGGAATTTCATTCATCTCCTCAGGAGAAGAAGCAGAACTCTCTCCCTTTTGTTCCTCTGGGCTATCTGGGGAATCTGATAAGTGCTGAACTGGTTCACCTTGTTCCCCTAACTTAGATTCTTCTCTTTTGCATTTTTGCTTCTTTCCAGAGAGTTTTTTTAATCCAGTACCTGTAAAGAGTTTCTTTAAAGGGCTGCCTTGTAGTTTAGTCTTTTCTTGAGAAGACAGGAGTTCAGCTTCATTTGTGATACCTTCCAGAGGCTTTTTTTCAGCTGCCTCTTCAGAACTCACTCCCATGGTTACGTCCTCTGGTTTGCCAGTATCAGTTGTAACTATGCCAGTTTTCTCCTGTAGACCTTCTTCACTGGGTTTGACTGACTGATGATCATTCTCTGTGTCAACTGAATGCCCAGAAGTAGAAATGGATTTTGATCCAGGAGCACTTGGAGTTGGTTTTGTTTCATGTTCTTTGCTTTCTTTCATCTCTGTGGTTCTATCCAGAGGTTGCTCTTGTGTGATGTCTTCTGCTGTAGATGACATTTTCAATTTTGTTTCCTCTGTTTTTTCATCTAATGTCTCTTTCCCAAGTGTAACAGGTTTATCTTCTTCTCTTTCTTCAGATTTTTTAAGCTGTTCACTAGAAATTTCAACTGTCAGAGATCCTGTTTCAAATTTCCCTTCAGAGGGTATTTCACACTTCTCCGTTGACTCCAATTTTTCTCCCACAGGTAGGACTTCTGAGGATGTTTTCAATTCTCCATTCACGCTGTCACCAACAAGAGGTACCACTGCTTTGTTTTTTAGAGGTTTCTCTGTCACCTCACCTTCATTCTCTCCTTCTTCAGTTTTCTCATCCTTTTTATCAAGATCTTCTGAGACTTCCACTAGCTTTCTTTCTTGATCTTCATCTTTTTTCTCCTCTTGACTTTCTTTTACAACTGCTGCTGCTAGATCCCTTTTTTTTCCATGCTCATCATGCTTGACCAGCTCTTCCTTCTCACTTTCTTCTACTCTAATGGCTGCCACAGTCTTTTCTGACTCCTGCTTTTCATCTTCAGTTTGCTCCTTCTCATGCGCTTCAATAGTTACCGCTGTCACAATCCTTTCTTGATCTTGTTTCTCAAAATCAGATTTCTCCTCCTTTTCAATGGTTTCATCTGTTAATGTCCCCTCTTTTTCTTGCTCCTCCTCTTTCACAGGAGACTGCTGCTCATCTTCTTTAGGCTTCCTAAAACTCTTCTTTTTTCTAAATCCAGTCCATCCTTGAGTAAACAGTTTTCTTAATGGTGATGCAGTATCAGCAGTTAAGGCAGTCGACTGAGAACAAATCTCATTTGCTTCTGGTATTTGAGGAGATTCATCTTCTGGTTTTTCATTTTTCAGTGCATCTTTGGTGTTGTCTTCTGCAGAGAGTGCATCCTCGGGCACCACTGTTTCTTCTGAGCTGACTCCTTTTTGATCACCATCTCCTTCAGGGACCTGTGTTTCCTTTTTTACAGTAAGCAGTTGAACCGGTTCTGATTTTCCTGTCTTTTCCTTCTTCACTGTGAATCTGAAGCCAACAAATTTAAAAACTTTTTTAAAACCCAGATCATAAGACTGTGGCTCAGACACGTGGTCTTCTGCATCTTCTTCCAAAGCTGGCAATTGCTTAATTGAATGAGCATCCTCTTTCTCAGCATCTACACTGTCCTTGGTGCTTGAGTCAGATGGATTTGTCTCCACAGTTTCAGTGTTTTCCTTCAAAGTTACATCGGAATGTTCTGTTTGTCCAACTGTTTAAACAACAACAAAAAACCCCAGTTAATTTCCTTCTCAATTTAATGTTATATTATACCTTAATATATTTTTTCATTTTTATCAATTTCATAAACATAATTGTTCTACAATCTGTGTGCCTCTTCTATGTGCTACTATTACGTTTTAAGGACTAGTTTTTGTTCTATGATTACTATAATGACTTTCCTTCCTCATACCATTGTATGATTCTTTCCAAAGCTTATTTGCAAATGCACCTTTCAAGCTTATATTCTCTTCTCTTACCTGCTTCTACAGTTCTTTTTGTGTTGTTGGTTTGTTTGGGTTTTTTTACTGCAAGGCAAACTTATGCAAGAAAAAATGTATTTCTATCCTATCATTACTCATAGACTATACAGAATAATATATGTAATTCTTCCTGAAGCAAAGCTCAGGTACCAACCATTACCATGCAGACACACGCCTCTGAGGAAAAAGGAACAACAACAAAACTCCCAACAAACAGAAAACCCCATGCCAAACAAATTAAACAATTGCCCCTAAAAAACACCCCACACAAATGCCCGAACAAATCAAACCAAAAAGCAAACCACAAAAAACCACCCAAATAAAGCCTGTTGACCTAAAATGACAAGGAAAGAAAGCTCCTTTTATAGCTCTGTCCCAAAAGAAAAGCAAGATGTGAAAACACCCATGGGAAATTACCTGTTTTTCTGAAAACTTGTAACCCCCACAAAACACTTATAGTATAATGTATTGTTTTAAAGATCATGAATCTTGGAATTCTCCCACGCATTACATCACCATTATAGCCACACAAACCTCATCTACAGCAACTCCACATAGCTTAAAAATAATGAGGTTGTTACTATGCAAGAAGGTAAAATCCTCCACTGCACACATGTCTGTGCTTGCATTATCTCTTTCTTGAGCTCAGTTTGAGATTTTCCTTCAGGTCACTGGCAACCACTCTCTCAGTCTTGCTGGGAAAATTTAAATATTCTCTCTCCCTCTGGCCATGACCTACCCAAGTTCACAGAGTGACATGTAAATTAAATCTATGGCACATTCAAGACACCAAGAGATTCTTGGGCCTGGATGCTGCTAGGATTTCAGTTTAATTCTCTTCCCGACCTTTGATTTTGTGCAACAGGTGAAAGTGCAAGGCCACAAGGGAATGTATGCTTCTCTCTGACCAAACTTCTTGGTGTGCCAAGATGAAAAAATAAAAATATTTGAAAAATACTGAATGTTAAACAGCAACGTCCTGGGAGAAGGCATGGTGCCTTTCTTTCAAGCTGTACATGTCCTTCTTTGATGGCCAAAGGCAGAAAGAGACAGCTTTCAAATGTACATGCATCATCCAATTCCCCAACATGGTTTAGTTTTTATTTGAACCACCTTTAAGTGTTCTCTAACTCTGCAGTTCGTCCTGCTTTGCTGGACCACCTGATCTCCAGAGGTCCCTCACAGTCTAGATGCCAACTCTGCTTGCCTGTGTCCCCTTTAGGAAGGGCTGCTTCTTCAGAAACACACAGACTATGTGGTTTAGATAAGGCTGAAATGTTAGCTACATAACAAGCAAAACAAAATCTACATGGATACTGGTTTTTAATAGCTCCATAGAGGGAAAATTCTGTTTTGCTATCAGCAGCCTACTGGTTGTTTCTCAGTCAATATAAGCAAAGCTTTTTGTTTTTCCCTTTATCTAACACTTTAAAATTATTTACTTCAACTGTTAACTCCTAAATTACTTAAAAGTCTGACCTCTGCTAACACCCTAACTCCTTGAACATTTTAAAATTGAGATGTTTGAACTGAGTCATTTGTGAGGGAAAAGGGTAAGAAGAAACAGCCAGTTTTTCTGAAGAAGCCAGAACTTTTACTCCATTGGTAATATACCTCTTGCAAACACCAGAACATCCACAAGCAATGTAACTCTTATCAATCAAACACTGTATGTTGAGAGTATACATGGATAAAGCCAAGGAACCTCTTTTTTATCTGTGTTCATTTATTTCTAGGTCCAGAAGTAAAGTCCTTGTCATTTCCACAAGACTGTGTAATATAACAGAAAATTTTAAAGGCTTAATGGGAACTCACAAAGTTAGAGGCACTTCTTCAAAGAGTATTTTCAAAATACACATATTTTAAAATTATTTAGTAGCAAGTACTTTAATATATTCTTCAGCTTGTTTGCACAAAAAGTTATTTTTCTGGCTGAACTAGCTACAAAATTAAACACTGATCACTTAACATTAAAATAGCAAATGCAACCATAAAAACAGAACACAGACTTTAGAGGCTCTGATGAGCTTTCAAAATTACTGAATCAGGCTGACAGTAATTAGATCTTCCTTGCAAGTCCAGCAGACATGGTACCTTGAGCACACTGCAAAGGGAAAAATTACCAAAAATATTGACTGACTAAATGCTTTTTAATACCAGTCTTAAAAGCTGAAACTATGGTACACACATCACACTTGCATCACTCCCTCATAGTGCATGGATGGTATACTTACAGACCTAGCCCAAGTGCTACCCCTTTCATTTCCACAAAAAGCATTTAACCTGTCCAGAACATATTTCGTCCCCAAGATAACATTCTGGTGTCAGCTGTTAAGTGACCTGCTGCTGTTGTACCCAGTCTCTACTTTGATTCCTTCTTTCACATTTCAAATCCCTGGAAGAGTCTTTTAAACTGAATGTCTGACCCCTTTCTTCAGCACTTGAGAGGAGAGATGCCATTCAGGAAATCTGCCTGCATGGCAGCCAGGAGGCTGCCACTGTTGTGCGACAAGACTCCAGTGCCACATATATCCCAGTTATACTTTCACAACCTATAGCCCAAATTGCAGTTTTATATTCAGTGCGGCACAACTGAAACACAAGACCAGAGAAATCAACTGTACACTCTGAACTTTATCAGCTGGATTCTTTACTGATGGTTTTGTAAATGACATTGCAGTGCTCAAACAATTGTCAGTGCATTTCTGAATGCAAAGCAAACCACAAGTAGCTTGGAAAGGTTAGAATTATTTACATAAAGTATTGTTGGCCACAGTACTGTGGCATGTCACTACCACAGGTATTCTGGCATGACAAGTAGCATGTTCCGAATTAATACAGTGGATTTGAAAGCACCTTTAAAGAAACACGAGAGGCTCATCAAAAATAGCTCCCAGAAAACAAACAAAAAACCCAGCAAAGTACTGATATGAATACAATTTCTTTAGCTCTCTCTTGAGCAGGCTGTACTTCATTGGCTACGTGATAGTCAGGGAATTGAATGCAATAAAAATATATCCAGAGGCAGTGATAAAAATCAAGGTGGAATCATAAAATCGATACACTTTGCTATTTAAATAAACTGTGGCTAAGAACCAACACTGAAATTCTATTTTAACTGCTTACATGCCAGTTAACCTTTCAAACATTTGTAATTGAATCAAGGTGCTACTTCTGTTTTAATAATTGCAAGCATTCTGTCTTATTCTAAAACAAATATTTGAAACTGACAGTCTTGGGGACGAACCAAAAGGTACTTAATTTCACAATTTCATAGGTACTCAGCCCATGGTAAGAATTTATGTCAGTTTTATCAGAGGAATGCTGATCAGATGTTGGAAAATTAGTATTTTCAGAATGACTGAATTCCTGTCTCAAACCACTAAAAATGAAATAAACACTTTTCTGTTAGTTGGCAATGCAGCCTAACCACTCCCACCAGCTCATCTCTCTCCAGAAGTGAAAATGTGTTTCTCCCCTGGTAGTTGCTCAAGAGTGAAAAAAAAAGCACTCAGACTGCAAGAGTTAAACCCACAGCACTTCATGTGCTCGCAGTCAACCATGTCAACATCTGGAGTTGGTTGACTTTTCCCCCTAAGGATTTGCAGCACAGTGCTGGATTTTTTCCATGAATTCCCTACATTCTCAATCTCTCAGATGGATGTGACACACACCCAGCGCCCACCTCATGAACTCCACTGGCCACTGAAAGGCTCCAGAAGACTTTGAGCCATTTTCATTTAATCAGTGTTTAAGTATTTAGGGCGAAACTGTCCTTTTGGTCACACACACAAGACTCTCACAGTAGACTTGCATGAGCAAAAGCAAATGCTGAAGCCATAAGGCTGAAGGGATATTTTACTCTGAAGGGGTATGTTACTCTGTTCTATCTACATTTGCTATGAATACAACTTGTAAAAAAACAACCAAACAAACAAAAAAACTCACTTACTGCTCTAAAACTCGCTTGGCACAAAGACAATTAAAAAACAAGTTTGAACCAAGGGTCCATAATACACCAAACTTGTATTTGTCAAATGCAGTTTTCTGTTAACCGCACAATTCTCCTAATTACTATTAAAAACATTAAAGGACAAAATCAAGATACAGACAAGTAATTAAAAACCAAAACACAGTCTGAAATTACAGTGTCTGAAAAAACTGCCCTGAACAGATTTATTTAGAATAAAGTAGGTATGTAGAATTACTGGTGAAATTGGTTTTTTTGTTATTGTTTTGTTTTAAATGCTAAAGTATTCAATCTGTGCTTTTAGGTTTTCTTTGCAGAGTGTAAGAATTGGGCATAAAATCACAAATTCTAATTCTTCTAAACACAAGTTTCAGAGGGTTGGTTTCATAAATCAAACAAACACACCACTCACTTTGCAGTAACAAAATCACACAGAAATATGCCCAGATGTTACTCTTCTAATATATTTTTTTTAAAGTACCAGGTTTAAGGTCCGTGACATTGCTGTTTCTTAACAATATCTTTCACAAATTCTTCCTTCCTTTGCCTACTATACACCATATTTGGTTCCACTTTAATGTACTAATAGCTCTTTCGTGGGAAGCACATACTACTTCCTTCTCCATTCTATTCAGTCAATTATTTCTAAGGACTGACTTGCCACGTTAATTGCAGGGAGGGAGTTCTTTCAGAATAACTAAATAATGAGGGAGGATTAACAGCGATTTTTCTGTACTAAATCTCACAGTGCATACATGCAATTCATGAGCTTTCCAACCAGCTTTTGAAACAAGTACCAGTAAGTTCAGTCTTCAGTCTCTGGTACTTGGGTGGCAACTGAAGAGTTAAGTTTTAAAATCTCAAACACTTTTGTGTCATTTTTTTAAAAATGGGAAAAAAGAGGAAAGTTACAAAATAGCTACAATTTTTCATGGCTTAGACCTCGTTTAAAAAGCAACGTCCCCCGAAAAGATCATCATACATAACCTCACAGAACTGCAGCTTAAAAAAAAGCACAATCATTTCCGCTGTGATGCTATAACATTCCTCACAAATCTTTATTTTTAGAAGGTTTTGCTTTAGCTGTACTTGTCTGCTCCAATTCAGAGCTTCAAATTCCAAATTTGAGACCAGTTTCTCACATTCCAGCAAGGAAAGTTATGTATTTAATTTATTCAGGATTTTAAGACATTCCTTTTTTCCTTTTGATGTTTTAAGAAACATCACTGAAAATCAGAAAACAGTAAAGTTCTTCTAAGATGGTTCTGTTTGTTTATATTTAAACCAGAAGGGTCATCAGCTATGGCTTGGATATACAGTTACTGCAACTTAAAATTCTTCATTAAATGAACTCACAACAATATACTGCTCTCAGACCAGCCCAGCTGTTCTGTTTGGAAACCAAACCAGCATGCTACAAATATTTATGAAATTTCATGGTTAGACACACTGTCCAGATCTCACGTTCAGTGGCTTGGTTCTGCTTCTTAAAATAAAATGCATTCACCAAGCATAAGATAGATGCAACACAAGCACTTGGGTATTTGAGAGGAAAAAAACTAAGTATCTGCTCTGCTAACCACAAGGACAGAGTAAGCAATATAGGTCGGTAAACACTGGGATATTTTTGAGGACTCCTAATGAATAATGAAAATGCACAATGAAAACCAGATTGAACTTTATCAAAAGGACCACATAAAGACTAATGTAAACACCACAAACTCACCACAACGGAGATAGAGCCGCATCTGCAGGCACGAGACAGAGGACAGCCTAAGACACACTCCTGCATACCAACAAGCAGAGGTACTCTGCGTCCCTTCCAAGAAAAGGTAACTCACACTACGAGCTAGACGCAGTTCTTGTAAACATACTACAGAAGCAGCTGTACTGAAGTGAAAATCCGAAATTTCTTCCACAAGAATTATTAAATAAGGAAAAACCTCAAACGATCAAACTGTGCAACCCTATAAAGAGATTGCTTTTGAAAAACAGTTTAACCTTTAATTACTAACAATAAAAGGAAATAAAAAAAATAGAGAACCCTTGAGGAAAGAGACTCAGCATGTGATAAGCTCATTAAACATCGCGTTTAATGAAAACCCTGTTGTAAACAGCAGTAGGATATCTCCTCTGCTACTAACTGATTCCAATCACGTACTGTCCTCCCCAGGGCCCGCTCCAAATGGAGCCGCACTTCTACGGGCTTTGTTGTCAACATGTATTGTAAAGTTAAAGTATTTTGCATGAATAAACTCCCCCTATTGTTGAATTCATTCACTTGCTCTAGCAAACAAAATACAAGAAAGTAAGTAATTATTTAATTAATACAACGGCTTAAAGACTTCCTAGATGGTTAAAAGACATTAATCATCAATCTAAGAGAAATTCTGATGCAAATTAGTTATCTTAAGGGAAAAAAGCAGAGTTTGTGTATTGAAATTTTCATAATGCCTGTGAAAGACACAGGCTGCTGCAAACTCAGCAGTGCACGGATGCTGTTTTTTCCTTTCAGTTCTTTGCTACTCCAAAACTTCTTATCATTTCAGAAAGCACAATTAGTTTATGGTATTAGCTCTCAGACTTCAGTGGCTTCTGTGCTATTTCCTTAGCATGTGCAGAGTTCAATGCACACAGCATCGAGTTTTTGGTATCACAGGCTGGGATTCTGCTCCCCTCATGTACACACACATCCAGCCATGGTGCTACTCTGGATTTCGCTTTGCTAAGGTAAAACAGCTATACAGTACAGCTTCATTTCTCTCACACAAATATTTTTACGCCATATAAACGATGCTAACTTCTATATTTCCTCCAGTTTCACGAAATTCACCTCATAAGGTATTTTATTGCCTTGTTGCTTGATTAACGTAAAACAGCCATCACCAGTGCAGTCACTCACTGCCTTTTCTTTCTGTTCTTCACTTTCAGTCATCAGGTCATAACCAGGTCTTGCAGAGAAACACCCAGTTAGCACCGCCACATTTCATAAAGCCACACATCGCAGATACTAACCACATCGAAGGTCCCAGAGTTTTAGCAACCTTCGCCTGGAAACGACTGATATAAAAATACCTAAGGCAGCCCTTTTAACTCCTAACACCCTGCCAGGAAATCCCGAGTCAGTAAACCCGGGGGATTCGGGGCCCCGGGGATGCCGCGCCCGCACAGCCAGGGCGCTACTCAACCGAGAGGGGCTAAAACCGCGTGTGCCGCCTCCTCGGCTGTGCCACACCGCCTTACCCGCCATGGTCACTGTCCCCAGCATGGCTCAAGCGACACTGCCCACCGCAAGCGCCCCTCTCCCGCTCCAAGGATCCTCCCAAGGGCGCGGGGCAGCGCCGACCGCCGGGGGCGAAGGGGAGGGAGCCGGGCGGCAGCCGCACTCCCACCGCCCCGACAACTGGCTGGGTGCAGAGAGGTAGAGAGAGTGGCTGAATGAATGAGGGCTGGCTGCCTCTCGCACCCCGCGGCCGCTCCCCCGTCCCGGACATCCCGGGCCCCGCCCCGGACCGCCCCCGCCAGCCCGGCTGGGGCGGGCACTGCCGGCCCTGCTGCGTGGCTCGGCTTGGCTCGGCTCGGCTCGGCTCTGCCCACCGCTGGCCAGCATAGAATCGATTGAGTTGGAAAAGACCTCCGAGATCATCAACTCCAACCCTTGGTCCAACTCCAGTCCGTTTACTAGATCATGGCACTCAGTGCCACGTCCAATCTCAGTTTAAAAACCTTCAGGGATGGTGAATCCACCACCTCTCTGGGCAGCCCATTCCAATGCCTGATTACTCTGTAAAGAATTTCCTTCTGATATCCAACTTAAATTTCCCCTGGCAGAGCTTAAGCCGGTGCCCCGTTGTCCTATTGCTGAGTGCCTGGGACTGCCTCTAAGTGTCCCTCTTAGAACTGCCACTTCAACCTTTACAGTACTCTGCCCCGAAGGGAAAAGAGGCTCCGATTGTCGCTTTCCACACAGCTTCGCTGCCCGCTGCTGTGATGCCTTCCCGGTGCAGCTTCCCGCAAAGCATCCACACCAAACCTCAACAGACGCTGCCTAGAAGCCACAAGTATTCTACCCCCCGTAAATAAACGCTTCTCTTTCTCCCCACTGACATATTTGCTCCTTTGCCTATTAACTATTACTTAGAGGTCAGTTTGGTCTTTTTTGTTTTGTTTTCATGGGGTTTTTTTAATTGGACTTGTCTAAAATTCTGCTGTCAAGAGTTTCAGAGATGTGTTACACTGGATACTTGTAGTATAGTAAATGTATAACAGTAATAGCTCCTACTGATAGTAAAAAAGGGTGCAGTATAGTAAAATAAAATTTAAAGGACCAGTGTCTAATATAGGTGACCTATTATAGCAACAGTATTTCTATGAATTATGTTGAATATCTCTACAGTTCTGATGATACATGGATACCTGGGACTTCATCTCTGGCTCTGACTGCCAGAACCAACTTCCCAGTTAATTTACCAGACTTCCTGATTAACTTAATCTGATAATGGCAACTTTAACAAGTCTGGGTCATCTCTCAAATGGGTCTTCCGAATGAGAGTCAAATAATGCCAACAAGAACAAATCAACCAACCACCCCCAAAAGCCTTCAATCAAACACTCCGTTACTGCAGGCAAATACCTGTGTTGTCTCATGTGCCATGCACGATGCTTTACTTTTGATTTTATAGGTAAAATAAAGAACGAAGGGAGAACATGAAATGTAGCACTCAAATGGTGTATTTCTCTGCAAGGAGACATTCCTCTGCATAGAGCGTCTAAGAAACACCTCTTCTCCACTTCTATTCATCTGCCTAAACAGAGGTGGACCAGACTCTGTAAGGTCCAGAGGGGAGGACACAAACAGCTATGAACATCTGAATGTAGCCTTCATTCTGAAGAACTATCTTTTCAATGCTTGACTGGGTAGGTTTTATTTGTCTCTATAAAAGATGTTATCTTCAGCTATTGTTACCAGAAAATACATGCTGTGTCACCTTCATAAAGGGTTTTTTTACTTTGAGAGCAAACACATAGAACTGTTTTCCCTCTCCATAAATTATGCTACCATGTAGACTTGGTTCCATTGACTACAGTGACATAAATCCTGGTGAAAATAGGAACATCACACACCACACGAGATGATTCTCAAAGAAAACAAAGACATTTCAGACAATCTACTGACATACACATTCCTACTGCTATCCCTGTTCACAACACATCATGCTATGCAACTGGTCACATCCAACTACCTGCACTCACAGGGCGCTTCTTAACTCTTCTTCATTACGTATCTTAGGAACGTGATTTCTGTATAACGGAAACTACAACCCAGAATTATTCAAAAATTATTATAATCTTTGACTATTAACTTGAAATTCAGGTCCTGCTAAAGGTCTTTTCTGTTTCCTGATTCAGAAGCTGAATACCAACATAAAATCTTCTGATACTACTTCAAATCATCAGGTATTTTCTCTTCCTTTATGCCTCTGTTTAGTGAGTACTCCATCACTGTTGACTTGGGAGTAAAACTTTAAAGAGGAGAGTTTCATGTATTAAAGATAAAACATGTTGCATCCCATTTTTAGTGTCAAAAACCCCTACCAACATGATTTGGTATTGGGTTTGCATTCCCAGGTTTCAGTAGCTGCGTGGCTACAGGGGTGGCTTCTGGGAGAAGCTGCCAGAAGCTTCCTCCCTGACCAGTAGAGCCAATGCGAGCTGGCTCCAGGACAGATGTGCCACTGGCCAAGGCTGAGCCAATCAGGAATGATAGCAACGCCTTTGGGGATAACTATATAAGGAGAAAAAAGTTGTTGCACAAATCAAAGTTGCAGCAGAGAAGGGCGGAGTGAGAACATGAGAACAGCTCTGCAGACACCCAGATCAGTGGAGAAGGAGGGGAAGGAGGTGGTCCAGGGACCAGAGCTGAGGTTCCCCTGCAGCTTGTGATGCAGACCATGGTGAAGCAGCTGTCCCCCTGCAGCCCATGGAGGACCATCAGGGTGCAGAGATCCACCAGTAGCCCATGGCGGAGACCCTGCTGGAGCAGCTGGATGTCTGAAAGAGGCTGTGATCCCGTGGGAGGCCCACGCTGGAGCAGGATCCTGGCAAGGACCTGCTGACCCATGGAGAGAGGAGCCTATGCTGGAGCAGGTTTTCCTGGTAGGACTTGTGGCTCTGTCGGGGACCCACACTGGAGCAGCCTGTGCCTGAAGGATTTCACCCTATGAAAAGGCGACCCATGTTGCAGCATTTTGTGAAGAACTGTTGCCCATGGGATGGACTCAGATTGGAAAAGTACATGAAGGACTGTGTCCTGTGGGAAGGACCCCACAGGGAGCAGGGGAAGGACTCCTCTTTGAGCAGCAGCAGGAACAACCTGTAGATGAACTGACCATAACACCCATTCCCGACTTCCTTTGTCACTGGGGGAGGAGGAGGTAGAACCTGGGAAAGGGAAGGGGGGGGGGGGGGGTGGTTTTAAGATTTATTTTACTTCTCATTCTCCTGCTTTGATTCTCTTGGTAATAAAGTTAATTAGCGTGCCCATTTCAAGTCTGTTTTGCCCATGATGCTGAGCAGTGGGTGATCTCTCTTGGACCTTATCTCAACTCATGAAACCTTCATTATACTTTCTCTCCTCTGTCCACTTGCAGAGGGAAGTGCGAGTGACTTGGTGGGTACGTGGAGTCCAGCCAAGGTCAACACACTACAGTATTTTTGGTGCCAAAACTTTGGAACATGAGGATTTTCAGATAAGAACAGTAACTGGGAGAGGTAATGAGCAGAGCAAGCACTGAACAATACTAGAGAATGAAATGATCAAGAGGAATTTTTATTGTAAATGTGGTAAAGGGCCAAGGGGTGGATTTTGTGTAAATTGTCCACTTTCATTTGGTGTTGTGCGGATGTTATTTTGATTTTTGTGGGGACAATTTTTGTTTATGTTTTGGTTGGTTGTTGATAGAAGTGAAGGTGGTGTGATCAATGTGGATTTTAATGGTAATTTTTCAGTATGTGATTCACAGAGGCGAGGGGTGGAAAAATAATATTCTATTGGGATAACAGTGTTACAGCAATTAATCTGAAGACATGACAAAGAATTGCCTTTAGGATTCAGACTGTAAAGTACTCAAAGGGTTACACACATGCCTTAAGCTCTACAGGCTGACACTGAAGATTGTGCCTCATACTACCCTGCTGCCATCCCTTGCCTGCTCTCCAACACCTACATTAGTTGCCTCCTCTGACTGAAAACTATCTTTCCCTCTTGCCATGCTGCCAAAAAGTCAGCTAGCAGCAGGATTGCTGAAGCAGATCTCACTGCACGCCTGTGAACAGGAACAGAAGGAAGGAAGAAGTTGAAGAGAGCCCAAAAGGTGGGCTGTCAGGTCACACAGGAGAAAGAGCAGCAAGTTTCTGACTGCAGGAAGGCAAGGAGAGATTTCCAAGAAAGAACAGACAGGGATGTCTATGATGAGAAAGCTTTTGTGGTCAAAATGCAAATCCAATTAAAAGCACTAGGAAAAGGAACTTTAATCAAGGCAAAGCCTGCCCCATCCTATGAGTTCAAAATTGTTTATCATTAGTATCACTAATGAATTAACATAAAAGTATTTCTGCTTTATGAAGGAAGGGACAAGCTTATGCAGCAGGAACTCCTCATACAAGAAGTGGAAACTGAGCTGCTTCTACAGGTGAATGGCTGGAGATTGGCAGCAGGCAAGCAGAGGCACTGAGAGCCAAGAACCATCCCCTAAGGGAGAACAGGTGGACATCCCCAGCACTGACACTGACAGCTTGAGTCCACAAGCCATTTATCATCTGAATTCTCCTACAAAGAAAACATCTCCCACTAAACAACATCCTAGAAGAAGGATCTGAGCAACAATGGACCACCTGTTCAGCAGGAAACAGTTAACTGAGCCCCATTTCTACCTCGCGCTCCATTTAGCATGCAGGCCTCTGTGATATATCCACTGAACACAGGTTTTTACTTACCATTTGTTCCAGTGGGCTCTGCTTGTTCTCTGGGTCGTTCTTGGAGGGGTGAAGCCACCTCTGGCTGCTGCCTATCCAGTTCCTTAGATGCTGTAACAGCTTCCAGCTGCTGTGGCTCCTGTGGTGAGCCATCATGCTTCAAATTGTCTTCACTAACATCAGGTAATGGTAAAGTTGCATTTAAAACCTTCGTGGTTAAGTATCGATGGAAGGATGATAAGGAAGAAGAAAGCAAAAGAACAAAAAAGAAAACGTCAGAATTAGGCCCATTTTGCCCCTCTTTTGCCCCCCCTCCAATACTGTTCCTTCGTTCTCATTTTGAATATATACATGCAAGCATTTTAACTTTATTAAATCAAAGTACTACTGTGAGAAAAAAAACCCCAGGATAATCTGGGCCTATTTATCTTTCTGTTCTCCCACATGAAATATGTGGAAGAAGTTAAGTCTTACAGAAAATGGCCTATAACCTTGTATAGAAATTGGTTTCTTGCATGAAGGAAAACTCCAGTATAAGGTCAATCTAGATGATGGAAAGAAATTATTCATTCAGAATGCCTGATGCAATTACTCTGATATATGAATGAGTTCTGTCTACAATACAGCCTTTGGTATTGCTCCCCTACTGATGTGCTTATTATCAACAATACAACTACAACGATTCAGATACAACTATTCAGGACAGAAAGAATACATATATATATTTCCCATGAGGAAAGGCAGTGACACCAAGTTAAAACTAGAATTTTTGGACCTCAGTTATTAGGCAGAAATTATTCTTAGAGGAGGAAAGAGCTTTATAATTCTGCACTATAGCATTTGAAATATTTTTTCTAGACTTGCTAGTATGTGCAAAACCAAAAAATCTCTTTTTCAGCTTCCACATTTGAATGATTTTCAGAATTTGTACTGGCTTTCCATAAAATAAGAAATATACTTTCAGAAGCACATTTTTATTTAAAAAGTGTAAAATGTGTTGTGGCCATTAAAAGATATTTAATTACCCTTTAATTATTTGTTTAATTTGCTCTCCAACCAATTCTATTACCTTCCAACAGAAGCCATTTTAACTAATTAACCACTATTCCTGAAGCGAAGGTTTAAACTTCCTCTGGTAGAATAGCAAACCTTAATTACATGTCATTGTCTCATTACTCGGCTGTACTCCCAAAATACTGCCATTGAAACCCTGTTAATTAAATGAAGGTTCCACAGATAGACCCCATCTTTCAGCGTAATGGAACATCCAAACGCCTTAAGCACCAAACTGGGATCAGAAAGATGGCACATTCCTGATGAGTCTCTTCTATATCCCACTAAATAAAGCTGCTGAATGGCAAAATCCATTTATTTATTTTTATTAGCAATTACCCTGTTGCAACAGGATTTCAAATCAACAGACAAGGTGCCAGGCAAAGGGCTTTCCTCTTAATCATCTGACTCTTTTCACATGCTGGGTGAGATCTGGGAGAAGCACCATACAGGCAATGAAGTGTGTACATTTAAATTCCCGATTTTCAGTTCAGAAGCCCTTAATTAAGCCAAATTGTTTCCACCCGGCGTTGTTGCGCTCCTCAAAGCTGCCTTTCACGGCCACATAATCCACCTCACGAAAAAGGATCCCATTCTGCTCCACTGCCAATACCACAGATGGAATAATTTGGCTTCAGAGTTTTCACATGCTGAGACCAGATATTAAATAGAAGAAATACAGAATGGCTGAACACTCAGATTACATTCCCACTTCTCACATCATCCTTCTCATAAATCTAAAACGCAGGAACTCAGGGGGGATAAAGACGCCACACCACTGAACAAAGGCACATAAACCCTGGGAAGCTCCTCTGCTGTTGCACACAGCATTAACCGAATGGCACTAACTGAATAAAGGGGAGGGAGAAAAATCTCATACAGAAAATAGCAGCCTAATTCTTAAAGGGCTTTGAGATTCTTCAGTACAAATTTACTAGGAGACCATTATAATTTTTTTTAATAAGAAGTTTTACTGATTCATTCTTGAAAGACAACAGCTAGTCCTGCAAACACAGGAACAACCTTAACTTGACTGGCTCTCAGGGCATTTGGCTATCTGAAGGAAAAGCCGTGGATGGCTACTTCAAGATGACACCCTCAGAATTAGCACCAACAATTCTTTGAAGTCACAAGAAACTCAACAGCACTGAATATCTTAGCACTCTTATTGTTATTCGAAGATTTCTTTGCCTTTCTTTCCAAACCTGCCCCAGGCAGCACACCATTTTAAAGCTGGAGTCCTAGACATACATGTACAGACACATGAAATCTACCATTTGCCTAAGTGCCTAATAAGCACCTGTGGACTCTGCAAGGAACCAGCGTACAAAGGTATTTGGTACTCCAATGCAGTAACAAGTTGTCTCCTTTTTAAATTGAGGCCAGACTTATGATAAAATGTCAACCATGGTAAGACTTAATATTCCCCTCAGCTCTGAATTTATTCTACAGTCACAATGTATTCAGGAAAACAGGGACTCTATACAATCACAAAGATTTGGGATTAAAATTCAGAAGTCACTGGATCTAACAGATAACCCTTTGGATCTGTTAAATGCTGCAAAACCCTCCAGTACGAGAAACGGAATTAAATATAAAATATTATTAAATGTAAGACTATAAGTAGTTTTTACAACCAGCTAGTATAATTATAAATCCTGTTCATTCTGTACATAAACTCCATTTTAAATGCAGGAACTCATCAGTCACAATTGAGTAAAAATATAAATACATGTAAAACATCAGTATTTTCAAATCTGACCAGACCTGCAGTATAACCCCACCCTGCCAAGGCCTTTTGGTCCCAGTCTCTTGGAAAAGACTTTGATGTGATTCTTGGCCATAGGAAGACAAATTTAAATTTTCCAATCAAGTGTTCTGCTTTAAATAACAGAATAATCAAAACTAATAAAACAATAGTATTTTTCCAAATTAAAATGGATGCAAAAGAGAAGAAATCTTTGGGGAGGTTGTAATGGGAAAAGAGACTAATGACAACAGCGTCATTAGTTAAAAAAAAAAGCAAAGAAAGTTTTGAGTTCTAAAAAAAGTTGCTCAGGCTCTTTATGAGGGTCATTGCAGTCTGTCCCACTGCATTAGTCCTCAAAAGAAACTAATTTCAATTTTCATTCACATTAACTGCTTCATTTCTCTGAAGGGATCTAAACTGCAGTTTAGTCCAATTATGTCTGATTTGGTGAGCAGTGTTTTTAATTCCATTGAGAATAGTCATACAGCTTAGACAAAAATACAACATCCAAGTTCAGAGATGGGTGAAAACTTTGAAGACAAAATTAACAGTTATTCATCTCTGTATATTTATCTACAAGTAATGAGACAATACATTTGGCAGGTTTATCAACATTTATCAGGTTTTAGCAGCACATATTCATCACACTTCTTTGATTATTAATTTATTAATGTGTTGTCTCAAAAACATAGGAGAACCCAAAGAGAACCAGTTATCCAGTTCACTGATCCTTCAGCTTCTTCATTCCCCAAACAAAGGACCATTAGCAAAGCAACACTCCTGTTTGTCACACCACTACTGTACATCATGCATGTATTTTTTAAATATTTGTCTCATATCCACCACAAAGGCACAAGCAAAGGACAAGCACACAACTAATGAGAATAAAATGCACAGAGCTTATTGCCCACGTCACTGGAACCACCAGCAGCTTCTGCTCCATCTTGCATACCACAGTACTTCCAATTGTTGGACCACATGAAACACATACAGAATTTAAAAGGGATGAAGAAAATTAACATAAAGAATTACATGAGGTGTGGACAAACAGCAGGTCTCTGATCTCTCACTGTACATTAGTCCATGCTTCCTTCAGGCACTACTCTGGAAGGGTTCACAGCACCCAGCCTCTTCTCCCACCAGCAATCACCACCATTCCCAACATTCCTTGTACCAGACCCAAATCATTCCAGGGATTCCTCAAACCAGGCCCAAACAGCACCAGAGTTAATTTTGCCTCATTCTGTTAATCCTGCTACACTGATTCTACGTTAGATTACTAAAATAGCCAGATCCAGCTGTCTGAACAACTGAGCAAACTAACATAACAGTCTCTAACACTTTTCCTGAAGTTTTATTTTGAAACTCTGGGAAAGACTGCTGGCCTGCTCAGGGGGTCTGCTCTTAAAACATGCTGCTTCATTAAAAAGATCTTCAAACACCAACATTTGGTAAAAAATGAATTTAGATCATTCCAACTCTGTTCACAGCAGTTTGTCTTGTTTTGCATTAGCTAAGACATTCGAGGTTTGTGGGACATTGCAAACCCCAGGTGCAGAAAGCACAAGGCCCCTACTCTGTGCGGAACACAAGAGCACACTTAATTTCAGTACCTTATTTCTGGATAACATCTTGTGCCAAGCCAAGAACCTTCTCCTCCTGTGCTATCACCTCAGATCTAACCCTCTTCTCTCCTAACTCTCAGCCTGACTTGGCTATGACACCTCCTGACGGATGACTAACCCTTGAAATTCACATGGCTAAAACAAAACAGTTTTTACACCCCGATAATCTCTGTGATCTCTTTGTGCTACCTGTGAAAGAAGCACTACCCCCAGTCTGTCATTCTGGTCCCACCTGAAGCTTGATCCAACCCGATCACCCTCCCTGGTCTCATACCTGTCAGCTCGTTCAGACACCACCTTAACTGAAGCATTCACACAGGTACAACTCACCCAAGCTCTATGGATCAGTCAGAAAAAGGACTGAGCACAAAATACCTTCCCCTCCTCTCAGCAACTCCCAGGCTTGCTTTTCCAACCTGGAGGACTTTCAAAGACCCGACACTCCTCTTTGCATCTCTTTAGCCTCTACCACATCAAACGCAAGCTAATTGCCTCAGCTTTCAAAGTTCCCTGACACTCCCTCTACCACCTCCCTCTTATCTCCTATATGATTAGGGGTTTATTTCACGCTTTTGATGCCTCTGTGACACCAATTTCCATTGTGCATTTTTTCAATTACACGTTTTTATGCTTTCTCCCAGCGATCCCAGAGGCGTGGTCAGCCCTCCAGACCTCACTACTGAACTATACCAGTCCCTGCCTCCCCAACTGGATAAAACACCTAAACGGAATCAGTTCCCATTGAACCAGGAAAACCCTACAGCCTCAGACCAAACGCCTCAAACTGGGGCTCTTAGAGACACAGTCTAGGGACTTTCCTTGAATAAGCTTAGTTTTACCATTGCTAATGTAGTATTTTCAGGCTGACTCAGCTCCCTCACCAGAACGCAGTTGTTTAAACAGCAGATGTAAGTCTGTCTCAGCTGTTATTTGTCAGGCACTCGGACAATAAGACACTCTGACGTCTCAGATGGTAACCTCTTTAGAAGAGACAGTTCCAAATATTTACTGTCTAGCACACACTTGCTCTCATTACAACACAGGTAGCATAATCCAGTTACTACTCAGAAATGGGAACTATCCCGAAAACAGTTTGAACGACTCGCTGCTCAAGTGGAGGCCCTTGCATGCAAGCAAGGCAGGAATCCACCACATGACAGTTTAAAGCCACCAATCCCCATAAAAGATTATCTCTGACAAACCTCAGTCTTGGTGCAAGATTACCACACCAGTGTTTTTGCAAATAGAAAAACAGAAGCTTCCCTACACTGTTTCAGGTAGCTGTTTCAACACAGCTTGGCTCACTCAGCAGGGCCACAAAAAAACCCCTGCATTAAAGCTGGTACCTTGAACTTCTAAATAAAATAAAAGCACTGTGCGTGTGATTGTAATTGCATTAGCTGCAATGCTGGTAGGATGATGCAGCTCTCATTGCATCACCCATGTGGCCTGAAGTCGCTTTCCACCCCATGGGAGGGCACCATGCTGGCATTTTCCTCCAGCTCTCTGATGCTCAGCATCAGAATGGGAAGTCTGTGAGAGGCTCATCACTGCTATCAACAGAGAGGGAGCTCACAAGATGCCGATGGCCAAACCAATGCAGCCATGTGCTGCCACCAACAGAGGCATCACCCAGCTTCCTGTCCAATCCCATCACAAGGTCCTGCTTGCTCCCCTATACCTGCAGCTTCTGCTGTCTGAGTCCCAGAAGCCAAGATATCTTGCTAAATCAGCACAGAATGACCTTGCCAAAGAATCAAAACTGCTTTCCAGGGGGTTAGCTCCTTGAACAAGCTTGCATAGTGCCAGAAGCAACACAGGGAAACTGCAGGTGCCTTGGGGAGGAAGTAGGAGCACAGGAACCACCCAACAGGGCATCTAAAAGCTTTTGTCAGTTCAGGACACCCAAGGCTTGCCTGGTCTCCTCCAAGACCAGAAAGATCTCAGTCCTATTTCTAGCACCCTTGAGATCTGCTAAATCCACCTCAGGCCAAGCTTCAGGCCTCTGTGCTGCTCAGGGCGTCAGCCTGGGAGGTTGCACAAAGCAGACAGGGTCTACCAGCTGACAGCCACCAAAAGGGAAAGTTGTTTCATTGCCCCTCCTGCTCAGCTGCCTTGTCCTGGCCCTTGGTCTCACCTCTGCATCGCAGGAGTCACAAGAACTCACAAGTAGATCAGGAAAATGGTCCAGCAAGAATAAATTCCACTGTTTCCAGAAGGGTTAGTGAGTTTAAACTGATTACAGAAAGGTAAGATTAGGACATGACACAGGACCAAGTGAGACTGCAAGATGTGGGGCAAGAGGAAAGAGGAAGAGTGGAGGAAGAAAAGGAAAGGGGAAAGAGCACTGCTGCTCAAACAGCAAGGAGGTAACTGCATCAGAAAGATGAGCTTTCTGTGGAACCACACCATGGTCCCTTGGTTTCAACAGGACTTCGAGTGTCAATTCATAAATCAGATTAATTCAGTTCAGACAGTTGAATGGATTAGTGCCTCCAGGATCCCTCACATTTCCCTGCAGAGGGGGCTTCTCACAGTGGGGTGGCTACCTAAGATACGGAGCAGCTACTCCACTGCCAGAGTTTGTCTTATCTGCTCCAGTAAAGAAATTCACCCATTTCAAGTCTCAATATTGTAGTGGGTTGGAAACCCTGGTGCTGCTTTAAGTGTAATTCACCAGGAACTTTTGAAAGGATGGGGGGAACAGCTGAGGTCCTAATCCCACGAGCCCACATTTAACCTGCAGTGCTTGCACACCAGCACCTAAAGCCCCCTTGATTATTTATTGATATTTATATCCCTTGCTCTGTAGACCAAGCACTTTCCAGGATCTCTCACATATCCTGGGCTGTAAAAGTGAAAAATACCAAAATATATAACCTCCCTTTCAGTAAGCAGGACACCTCAAAATGGGGTATCTGGCCAAGGTGCCACATGTGAATAACAAAACACCTTAAAGACTGTAATTTTGGTCCTTTCTAGAAGAAAAGGTGAAGAGGTTTTCATCTTGTAAAAAATACAACTATGTCAGGAAACTTGATTAAACATTTCAAGGAATTTCACATGACAAAAAAGCACAACTGCTCTGAGATTTTATGACCTGTATTATACTAGTTGCCAAGACAATTTATTTATTATTGACTTGCCAAGGCTCACTCAAGCTGAATTCCACTGAAGTCACTTTCCAAAGTTTTTCTTCTAAAAGAGGAGGTTGGAAAATTCAAGAAAGACCACCCTTCAAAACATCCCCATTGTATCTTCTGCAAACAAATTAGGTCTCTGACAGATTTCTCCAGGCGCATTGCAGGACCTGGTAATCTTCAAATTCAAAGGGCTGGAAGGAATAATGATGAAAAACTGCATCACAAATCTGCATGAAGTTACATTACTGTAGTAATGCAGACTAAATTAGATACAAAAAAAAGTATGACCAAACTTGATTAAAAATTGTTTTTCTTTTATGTAATGTAATGGAAGGCAGAGACAGCTGTTCTAGAAGAACAGCAGTAATAAAGTTCTTATACCAGTGAAACAATAATAGAACTTCCCCACTTCTAAACAGTTTTACTTAAATAACAAGATAAAAACCTATTAGAAAGGTTTTTCCTAAAGCTTAGAAGACGTAAAACACAACATTAGTAATAATCATAATCTGTACTTGAAAACAGCATTAACAGTATTCTCTTTTTCTGAGAGGGTCTTAGTTCCCATAACTGGATAAACATGGCTATGAATATTATGTCCCTTCTTCAAAGTCCCATTATCTTAATTTTTAAACAAGCACAATATCAAAATGTTTGCCCTATATAAAATCTAAATGTCAGCATCTAAATTCTAAAATTGCCCAACATAACTGCTAAATGTTTTGTTAACAGCAATCTCCAACGCTTATTTGGTTAAAAAGAAAATAAAATAAATCTTAGTTAAAGTTCATTCGCAATGTGGTTTTCAAATCTGTCAAAACACGCACAAGGAGGTCTAGTGGCAGCCAGGAACTATGGGAAATTCAACTTGAAAGTTAAATCTGAACCACAAGGTCAAAGAAACAAAGTCATAACCAGTTCTCAAGCTCTAGCACACCCACGCACCAGTCACAGAAACTTTGGAGTATCCCTGCTCTGAGCACCCAAACTCTGCAGAGCCGAATGAAGGGGATCTCGGTAGAAGGTGGTATTATTTCTCTTCTCACAAACTGACGCCCACCCCAAAGCAACGCTATGTAAACACGCAGATGCACATAACCTCCCTTTCAGTCCCAAAATCCCCTAAACGCGCCTATTCCAGAGGGATAAATGGGTTCATTCATAATCTATTTCTGAACACCAGACAAGTTACAGAAGAATTTCTTTCAATTCTTCAACGTCTTTATTTAAAATAACACATTCCTAGAGCTCCTTCGCCCTCCGCCGGCTGGGAGTTCAGGAGTCACTCCCCTTTCCCCCCCTATGCGGTATGACACCGGGGCACAACACAGCCATGGATACAGCCCATCCGCGGCACCACCGCCCCTTCCCCACGGCGGCGGCTCAGGTGAGCCCGAGCCCGGGGGATGCGGCTCGGCTCGGGTCAGGAAGGGGGGGACACATCGGAGCTGGCTCCCAGCCCAAGGCAGTGCCGAGACGCCGGGCCGGCCGCGCCCCGACGCACCTCCCACCTGCTCCCTGGGGAGGGGAGAGGATGGAACGGGAGGGAGCGGGGGGGAGGCTGCGGAGAGCCGCGGCGATCCGGCCGCAGGACCGCAGTCAGGAGGTTCCTTGGCGCAGCCCTCGCCGCGGTGGGTGCGGCTCCTCTCCCCCCGCCCGGCCGCACACAAAAGCGGCGGCGGCCCCGCGGCCCCCTCGCCCCCCGCCCCGCTGCTGCCGCCGGCGGGAGTTTTATGACTGCGGCGCCAGCCCCGCCGCAGTCCCGGCCCCGCCGCGCCCTGCTCCGCGCCCGGCCCGGGGGCGTCCGCGCCCGCAGCAGGTGCCCTCAGCCGCGGCGGGAAAGTTTCCCGGGGCCGGGGATGGGGCGCGAGCCGCCACCCCGCGTCCCCCCCGGCTCCACGCCGCTCCTCCTTACCTTGGCGGGTTCTGCCGCGTCTTCTGCCGGCAGCGGCTCCGGAGGGGTGCGCGGGGGCTCGGCGGCGGCCCCGGCCCCGTCCTGCGGGGCGGGCGGCTCGGCGGAGCTGCCGGCGCCCATGGCGGGGGCTGGCGGGGGCGGCGGCGCGGCCGGAGTGAGGGAGCCCGGCTCTCCGCAAACTCCTTCAGGGAGCTAAAGCACAGGAGTAGGGGGGTGGGGAAGAAAGGGGAAAAAAAAAGAAAAAAGGAAAGGGAGGGGGGGGAGGGAAAACCCGAGCGAGAGGCAGCGAGGAAAATCACCTCTTCCCCTGGTCCCCCCGCCCTCCTGCCTCTTGCTCCATCACATGAGCAGAACCCCGGACACGCCTTGCAGCATCAAACCAGGCTAATAAGGAGCGGCCACGGGGGGCAGCGCCTTCCCTGCCGCCGCCGCCGCCTCTCCCCGCCCCTCCCGGGCACCGCCGGGGCGGGGGCGCCGCCGGCCCCGGGCCCTTCGCGGCGGCTCCGTGGCGCTGACTCAGCGTTTCGACTCCCTCCCCTCACCGCCCGGGCCGAGCCTCGGGGGGCTCCGGCGGATGCGCTGCGCTCCCCCCCGGCCCCTGCCCCGCGGGGCTCCGGCCGCATCCTTCCCGGGGACTCGGCACCGCGGCCACCAGCGCGGAGCTCCCCGCGCTCAGCCATGCCGGGCCTGCCCCAGGGAAGGACGTCCAGGTTTCAGCTGATGCAGAAATGTAAGATCCCATGTCTTAGGCAACTTTGGAGGAAAAAAAAAATCAACCTGCCTTTTTGTTGTCACTCAGGACAGGTTCCCTTGTATTAATTCATGTCAGGTAACATGGCATAAGCACGCAAAGCCAAGAACAGGGTCGTTTCTCTCCTAGCCCAGAACAAACAAAGCATCTTTACCATGCCACAAAAGCAGAAGCAACACGTACATAGGCATGCTCCTACCCAGTACTTTCAAAAAGTATCAGCAGTGAAATAGCACATACATCAAAATAAACATCCACAATGTGCCAAATGGGTAGCAAATGGGTCCATTAACTATTCTTCACCATGAGTATAAAATCTTTTTTTCTAAGCATAGACATGTATCCATCCTCTATGGAGTTTGTGGTTAAAATCAGGAATGATCTGAAGAGTTTGAAGTACATACTGTAGAACCATGCACTATTTCTTTTAGAACATTAAACCAGTTCTCACCCACTAAAACACTGTTCTATTCAGAAAAAAACACATTCTTTTAAAAATCCATTCTGCAAATAGCCTGATCTTCACATGCTGGCCAGTTTTTTCCCTAAAAAAAAATCAAGACGTAGCCAGTCAAAAAGCCTCTGTAGCCTCTCCCCTTAGCTAATATGAGAACCTGCTGGAGTCATTGGTGTTCAGAACAAAACTAGTGTCATGGATCACACAGATGGAATCAACATCTTCCCATTTCTGCTTAGTCTCCCTCATTTTCGGATCAGAGAGGAGACATGGGGCTGAACTTTGTAATGTGTAACTGAGTTGCTGCAGTAGGTCTTCCCCATAGCCACCCAGTGCTTCTGGATCACCCATCGGCCAGCACCCACAACAGGGGCACGAGCAGCCCCTGAGCAGCCTTTCCTGGCTGTCATCTTTTGATGCCCATGTCTCTAGTGGAGGAAGAGCCAGCACCACCTCCATTCTCCACCAAATCTGCCTTTCTCTCTGCCTTCTGCTGCTCCTTTGCAGGTGCAGCTGAGAACTGAGCCCAGCCCAACTACTGCAGGGCTATTTTGTGTTCCCCTTCAGCCATGGACCCTGGGCACAGACACAGAGGTCTCCTGGGCTTTGGAGAGGGCAGAGAGCCAGCCATGGGGCTCAGGGGCACACTGAGAGGTTGGAAACAGTGTGTGCAATGGGAGGGAAGATCAAGGATTTGCCAGGGAGTTTCTCAAGAAGGGAAATTGACACAATTCAAGGTCTGTGCCACATCATTTCTCCTTTCACTCCTCAGTGACCACAAAATGCTTTCTTTGCAAGCAGCTAGAACACAGCCTCTTTCCTCCTATCTACATTTGCTCTTTAATCCTTTTACTTGCAACTGGCAGCACGGGCTCCATGCCCAGCAGTCTCAGAGCACAGTTGCAAGCACTGCAGCTGAGATGCCCCTCAACACCCATCCACTGGCCATTTTCTGAACACAAATTATTTCCTTTTGTCTGGAAGTCTTTGGCTACATCTATATGGTGAGATAAACTGTGAGGTGGACAGCTTTATGATGATAAGGTCAAGCAGCACAGGATGTGTTGTGTGTACACCCATAACTGCTCCTCACTCCAAACCATCACATCTCTGCAAACCTGTGGTGCAGTCATGAGCTGGTGTCCTGTTGCTGTATAATCCTTTGTATGGGCACAGCTTCTGTCTCCTTTCCTCTTGCATTTATTTATTTGCTATTTTTTTGTTTCTTGGAGTACATCTAGTATAGGAACTTTGAGATATCCTACATCTCTAGTCTTGTACAGAGGGTGGTTAGTTTCCCATTCTTGGTGCTCCGTACCCTGCTGGTACAGAAGGAATCACAATGAATGACAGGTCTGACTCTGGCATGTGCCTATGTTTCTCTGTCTGCTCCCTGTGTGCTGGAGTGGTTACTGCCCAGACCTTTGCCCTGAATGCTGCAACTGCCTCTTGCTGTATCGAAGTCTTTTTCAGGCACTAAGTCTGTTTCTCTTGACAGCCTTTCCAGAGAAGTGGAGTCACATATGCTTTGGATGATCCTTTTCTGAAGTCACCAAGTGTTGGCACTGAGGCAAGAATATTCAAACTGTTGACAGAAGCATGCATGCACACTTTTTAGGATGAAACCAAGGAAGCAAAAAAGATAGTAATTAAAGCTCTAGAATTATTTCCAGAGAAACATCTTTGAGGAAACCCCTACTAAGAGATCCAAGCACAGACCTTCCAAGTGACAGCACAATCTTTTAGCATTGCAGCTAGTACATGACTGTTTTAAACTCCCCTGAAACCTGGATAACTTTCATAATGGACAGGGCGTAATTTACTTACTTTTAAAAATGGCTCCTTTTCCAAAAGCATTTGTAGTTGATGTAACTGGTGCTCATGCATTTGTACAGAAGATATGAACCGCATATCTCAGACTGTGAGCCTGTGTTGCTGAAATATTTTTCTGCTGTCTTTTGCCCCATTCATGATTTTCCCCATCCACTCCTTGCAGCGTTGATTCTGTTAGTCCCTGCAAGTGAGCACAAGCTTTGATGCTGTCAGCTGCTCTGGCTGATCCTGAGGAGCAGCGGGGCAGATGGGGATTCAGCAGCAAGGTGGGGATGGGTGGGCTAGTCCCCAGCATCTGTGGTGGCAAACAGGGCTGCCTGCCCAGTCTGCATGCCAGGAGTTCCTCCATATCTGATCCAGGCTGGCTGTTCACAGGTTTGTGTGAGACAGTGACTGGGAGCCCTGGCAGCTGCCTGGAGCCCTGTTTACATGAACACTCTTGCTGCCTTTATCAGTGGTGGAGCTGCATTGGGATATTTTTGGCATAAAAGCTAAGTGGAGACGTATCATGTAAGTGTTCTCAAAATGGGAAGCTCTCAAGAACATACCTTAGATCTGGATAGAGAATATAGTGCTCTGAGTTCATCTCAGCTGCATTTACTGCAACCTTCAGCATTTGTCCCCTCTCTTTTGTCCAGTTGTGATAGGAAATTCTAGGATGCTGTTAGAAATACATGCATATGCCTAAGAAGGCTTGTATCAGCCTAACAAAGTACTGGTGAGTGTAACAGGAAGAAAATTACAGAAATAGCCATGTAAAAATAGGTTGCTTGCAAGCAGCATTGATAATCTTGTAGGAAGAAAAAATGAAAAAGAATAAATTCTGCCAATTTAGCTGGGAGAAAACCCTTTCTTTACTTCTTAGGAGCTCACATACCCCAGAAAAATCACTCTGATAAACAAACCTATATATCTAATGTGGTCACATCATGATGGTGATCTGTATCAGAAAAGACCTGCTCATGGATGAGGACACACATCTGTGCAATTAAAAAATAATGTTAGTAGCAGCAATTGACTTTCAGTCTTGAATTTAATGATTGTTTCAGTAAAGGCCATACATTTGTATAGCAAGTGTGTCATCCAGCATGTAGCTGCACATTACTGCAGCACCCAGAGACCACTACTGGACATCCCAGAGCTGTTTCAGGAGAGACAGACCCAACCTCTAGTTTCTCTACTACCGGCCTCCCTCTACTACCTTTCTACTACTCTCTCTACTACCCAGCCTGTAGTTTCTCTGTAATTTCTTTGTAATTTGTCTCCTCACCAGTTCTTCACTTACCCTATTCTTCCTAGGAGATGTTGGACAAATATGTTAAGCTTCAGTAGTCCAACTGTTTTCACCTCCCTACAAGCAGTCCCTCCCAGAGGCATGGGACAACACAAGAGACTGCAAAGGTCCATCCTGTTGGTAGTTTGGCTGAAGGGATGCTCAGTATGGCCTGATCACTGCCCAAATGATGCTGTCTCAAACCTGTAAGAGCTGTGGTTACTGGACAGCCTGTGGTCTGTCCATATCAAAATATTGGTGTTTCTAGGATGCAATGTTTTGATGTTAAAATTTAAAAGCAACAGTAGATGAATTTTTTTTCCTAAGTGAGTAAAACAATAATTTGGCTTTATAAAGAAGAGGAAAAATATGCTCTAATAATAAAAATAAGGATCCTTTTCAGAGAAGGAATAAGCTCAAATGACTGTGTTTAATCATTCCCCTGTAATACCACTAATAAGTGGTTGGTTTTCTTGCTAAAGTGGGTAAAGCTACACCCAGGCTGTAGTCTAGTTTCATGTTATTAATTTGGTAGTCATGCAGTGTAATAGAAGAATAAATAATGTGGTGTGCAGGTGCAGGGGGACACCAGTGTACAGGCAAGCTTAGTTACAGTGGCAAAGATGGAAGAATGTGACCTTTCCTGCAGTGTTTTATCTGCTGCACAGATAAATACATCTCACCCAAAAAGCCTTTCAGAAAGTGCTCTGAGGAAATTCCTCATCAAGGAAGGAATGCCCAGAGGAGAGAGATAAAGAAGCACAGAGGGTCCCCCTGAAGCCATTACCCCATTGTCCCAGCAGCAGGTGAGTGAGGCTCTTTTGTCTTCAGGAGGAAACCCCTGTGGCTTGGGACTGAGAGCACTGACTGTTTAGAAATGCCTTGGCACTACTGATGTTATCAAGAATGGCAGGGTTCAGAGGCAGCAGGTGCTAAAACACCACTCTGAAAATTAAATTGAAAACTAGAGTAGACTCAGAGAATAATTTAGATTGGGGATGCCCTCCAGAGGTCATCTAGTCTAATCTCTCACTCAAGGCAGGGTGAGCTTCAGCCGTAGATGAGGTTGCTCAGGGCTTTGTTCAAGAGAGTCCTTGTTTCTCCTCCCCTATTCCCAGTGCCTGCCCCCTGTGTGCACATAGTTAGGTGAAGAAAACACCTTCCCTCTGTTGCCAGCAGCAATATGCTTCCAGTCCCTGCTGCTGAGGCATCTCTATCCTTCATAAGCTCGTCTGTCACCCTGAGATGCCCATGCTGTGCCAGTTGCCCCAGCAATTTCTGCCAAGCCTGTGTATCCCCATGTCCTCTCCAAAGTCTTGGTGCCACAAGCAGGCTGTACCTTTCCAACAGAAGATGACCACAGCCACCCCAACAGGCACCACCCAGCTCTGCCCACCTGGAGAGACACATCCCCTCTCAGGAGCCCAGTCCCATAAAAGGGAATCAAGATGTGAAGCTGCTCTGTGCACCCCTCCTACCCTCCGGACTACCTGCTCCCTGGAAGTTTTTGTCATGTTTTGTGGCTCCTGGCTAAGCCATTTGCAGTGTGGAAACCACATAAGCCATGAAATCCTTCCTCCCATGATGTGTGGAGGCTCAACCTGAGCAGAGTCAATCAACCAGGGAACCTTTATAGCTGCAGGTAGGAAATAGCAAAATGTTCTCTGGATCACAACATTGGCAAACAGAGCAGGAAAACAAATTTGAAAGGAAACACAGATACCACCAAGACTGTGTGTTATTACTGTAACTATCTTCCTCTTCCCTAAGCAAGTACTGTCCTGATCTGCTAGTGCCCACTCACAATAATTTCCCTAGCCTGTTACTTCGTGACCTGTTTCTTTGTAGCATTTCTCTTGCTCTCCATCAAGCATGATTTACTTGTCTTTGGCTTCCTCATCGAACCTGGCCATATTTATCATTTGTCTTTCAGTACTGATAATGCTCACAGCCACCCACCTCCTTCAATTGCTTTTGAAATTTTCAAATAGGAGCCTCTCTGCTTTGCCCTATGTTGCTCCTGATGCCTGGAGGCAACGTCCTTCAGAATTTACATTAAATCATGCCTTTGAAATGTTCTCTACGGAAAATGGGACAGCAGGTAGATAGCAATGTGGCTGACTTATGATTACTGATTACCCAGGAATATTATTTCCTTACTTCCCTGTATCCCTCCATCGGCCCACCTCTATCTATTGCAGACACATCAGGCTTAGCCTCTAAGGGTCAGCCCTTTGCCCTGACCCCCCTCACCTGCACAGTGTCTATCAGCCCCCAGCTGGCAGGAGGTGTCCAGATGCAGAGCGGTCCAGTGTCCCTGCCAGTGGACAGGATTTACTGGAGAGCTGCTTGTGCCCAGGGGTGCAGAGCCATCGGGTGGTCCCTGGGTGGGCAATGCCTCCTCCCTTTCCTGGAGTGGTGCACGTTGCCGCTGAGTTGGGGGAAGCCATGAGATCTAATGTTTCCATTGCTTTGTAATAGGATTGTAAATTTTCCAATGCTAAGGGAACACTTTAGTTTTGACTGATATAATGCCAAATATGGGGGGAAGGCTCTGCTGTGACACTACATGCCTGTTTCTGCAGTAATACAAACAGTAAATAGGCCTTAGTCATTCGTAATTTATAATTTTTGTTGTGAGCAATCCATAGAAATTTTAGTCTTATCACTTGACTGACAAAGTACAAAGCAGCACCCAAACTTTTAACTTGAAGATTTTAACCTTCTGTCAACATGATAAAAAATAAGCTCACTTCCAGAAAAATAACCAAGAGAAAGATAGCCAGAAAGATAACCATCAGCTTTCAGACTTCTAAGTAATTCCCGAGCTGCAACTTGAGCTCAAAGCATTTTTAGCCCCTTTGTTGCAAAGGGACATTAAAAAAGATCACTGATTCAGGAAGGATGCAAGACGTAGAGCAAGCATAGGTCATTTCTATGGTCCTGGTTTTGTCTTAGTCATTGTAGAGGAGGGCACTAGCACACCTGACAGGTAGAAATCTTTAGCAGCAGTGAGAACAAATAAGAACCATCTACAACCTCTGTGTAGATCTGTGTATTTGTCTTGGAAAACAAAAACTAGAGAGCCTTTGGGGTGGAGACAGGAGTCTTTCAGTAAGGCATCACATACAGATGTAAAATTTAGATCAACTTTTCCAATTTTTACACGGAAAAAAAAGGTAAAATGCTTTTCTTGATGGGTCTCCACCTTTATGAGTTTATAACAATAGTAGCACATAGTCAGCCCAGCCAGTAAATGCTCTCTACACCTCTGTTATAAACAGGAGGGACAATGACCCCGCTGATGTCATTTCTAGGGCTGGTCAGGCTGCCACTGAACTTGTAGTGATCCTTGATAAGATTTCAAGTGAAAGAAGGATAGAAAGACAGAAAGAAAGAAGGCATAGCAGTCTCCCCCACTTCAAATTCTTCAGGCTGACCTGTCAGCTTCTACGTTACTACATTTGGACTAGAATTTCTTGCCAAGGTCATAGCAGATTAGAAGCCGCTTTCATATCTGACGGAAATACTACTCCCCGGTGAACAAGGGGGGTGTAGCTCTAGCATCTTTAAGTAGAAAGAAAAGTATGGTCTTCTCCAGTCATCAGCGGGGAGTGTACATGGGCCTCCCAATATTAACTCTGGTCAGCACCAGCAGGTCATCTTCTCTCCATAACCCCACATCCTTCCCCTCTCTGCTTGAGTCTGAGCAGCAGACTTGAAAAGCACCAGAAAAACAGTGAGATTTGAAAGATCATATGGTCATCTCATGATCACCAGTGTTCATGCTCTTTGTGGGAAATATTTACTACTTTCTTTTCTAAATTATCCTTAAAACACAACAGCAGAATTATGTGCAGCCAGGCAAGAGCTTGATTTCAGAAGTGACCTCCGGACTCACATTTCCTCTTGCCTGAAGCTCAATTCACATTTGTAGGGAACTTGCTCAGTGGGAGACATGTTTTTCTTAAATGTTCAACAGCTGCATGGAAGCTGGGCAGCAGGAAAAACAGAGGGGCAGGCAAAGGATAAAAATAATACTGTATTACCCTCTAGCTCTTAAAACTTTGGTTCCCTCAATAAAAAATAAGAAAGTATGAAAATCCTGATGTGATGAGACCAAAGCACGCTGGATGAGTGCCTTGCCAGAGGTCATAAAGGAGCCTGAACAAAACACAACATCTATTGTCCAGCCATGTTTACAAACATGTCTAGCTCCACAAGAATTAGTAATTGGATGCCAGAATGCTAAAGGTTTTTTCAGTACTGAACTAAAGAACATAATGCTGAGGAAACACGATTTGAAAACAAAAGGGAGACAATTTTATAAAGTCTTTACTTTAGAGCAGACTGGCAAAGTAAGAGGATTTGCGAAGATGTACAGTACCAGAAAAGGAAGAAGACTGACCACAAGTCACTAAAGATCAACGTTAACCAGAGTTTTCCTTTTGGTCTCTTGACTTCTTCTTTCTCAGAAGAAATGTTTTCCTAGTTTATCTTCTCTGGGTGGGATGCCTTGCTCAGCTGGAGATCAATCTTTGTGCGTCTCCCAAACAGGAAAAGAAGGAGAAGTTAAGAAGTAGAAGCTAACAAGAAACCAAGGAGGAAAGAGAGGCAAAAAAGTCAGGAGTGGCAGAAATCAGAAGAGGCAGACTATGGACTCCAAAGACAGACAAAGCAATGGGCAGGTAGGAGGAGGCAAAGAAAATCAGTGGGAGCCCGGAAGGAGCAAGGAGAATAAAGGAATGAGAGAAAAGGAAGCAGGTTTTTTCAAAAACTGTGTTTGGTTTGAAAAATGAATGCAAAACAATCACTAGAGTTTTAACCTAAACTGATGTCGTATCAGTGAGCACTTTCTCGACAAAATCTGGAGTTGTTGCCTCATCAGTGTGCCCTTGCTAGGTTGATGGGCTGACACCTCCTTCAGCTCCTGCCCTTGTGTGGTGGTGGGAAGAGATGGAGATAATGCTGACAGAAATTAGTCCTTCTTTATCTGGCCTGACTCTGGCTGCAAGACTAAACAAGCTGAAAATACTCGTTAAAGGTGATAGGTCTTAAAAAATGCAATTAACAACTTCAGGATGTCTTTCCAGGAAGGAGCAAGACAATTTGGAGGGTTTTTTCTAGAAAGAGTCAAAGTGTCTCAAAACACATAGACTCAGACTCAAAAGCAGGCCCATGTCTGTCAGGCCATGGAGAGTAGCATCAGCTGTGTTCCTCTGGCCCCACAGGGGAGGTGGCGCTGGTGAAAGCCCAGATGGGAAGGCAGAAGGGGGCTTTAGCCTTTGAGTGGTTATAAACAACTTCCATGTGATACTGCAGAGGCAATGACTCAGGACCAGAGATGTCTCAGAGAAATACTTTTTCTGCAGAAATGTGCTGCATGCTCCAGACATGGCAGCAGCCCTCTGAGGAAAGCCAGACTTTGTACCACCATGGATGGTACCCTGTTGCCTGTTTCTTGTTGAATTAGAAGTTGTAAATGACTCTGAAATTGTGAATACATGTTTGACTCTCATCCTGTGATGGTGGTATTAAAAAAAATCTTTCCAGTACAATATGAACCCTCTGGAAAAGCTCAAAAGCAATCCTTTTGTGTAATTCTCCTCCTGATTTTCAAACACTAAGCTGGGCCCCCCCACTGTGCTGCAGGGTCTGAGCCCTGCAAATGATGCCGGTGAGCCTCTGTGTGACTATGTGGCACCCATGGGGATATAGGCAGGCATCAATTGGTGGGACAAAAATTATAGGTTAAAGCCAACCCCTCTGTCAGCTTGTTGCTCTGAGGTCAGAAGTGATGAGAGCAGACGTACTGTCCTGTTGGATCAGACTGAAGTCTGTTCAGATTCATGGTTTGACACTGATACTATTCAATACCAGATTATTACAGGGGAAAAGATCTCTTGATGAACTATTATGAAATCGCTTTTTATTTCATAGGTAATGGTTTTGCTAAGCTCTCTTATGTAGTGCCTGACAGATTTCTTGAGGAATAAAGTGTTGCTTTTATTTTTTATCTCCCTCACTGTGTATTTTAAATCTGGTTTTCAGAAACAATAGTATATTTGGAAACTACACCAGACTGTGTTTTTGTGGTGTCAGGAACTAAACTTGGCAGTGGAAAAAGTGATATTTTCTAGGGTTTTAACCACCCTCCATTTAAAGCTATTTTTCTATCTTATTTTAACCTCTATTTCAGTGACCATTAAGCCTGATTAAACTACTTTGAATGTTATTTTAATTTCAAATCCAAAGATCATTGCCTCAAAGCATTACCTGCCATAGCCCCCAAATACTGTAGAAACAGGGGTGTAAGCTAGATGATTACTAATATTTTTTCTGTCAGAACATCCACACTACAGTATCAAACAGATAGTCAGATTACTCCTCTGTCCCAAGGGGTTTTCCCCATGATTATCTGATCCCTTTGAATCAAATGGGGTGTGTGTATCCATCCCAAAGGCAATGTAAAGCTGCCCGTAGACATATTTCTGCAAATTTCCCCAGGCACAGGCAAGAGGTCTCTTCTCCTCTGGGAGCCAGAAATGCTGCAGGAGTTAATTGCCATTATAGAGCTGCTGTGGGCTTCCCATCCATAAGCAATAATATTATTTTTTTTCCAGGAATTGACAGTAGTGCAGAAATTCCCTACTAGTAGAGCAGTACTGGCAAAAGGATTCCCTTCTCTCATACTCCCATTCTTCAGCACAGAAGTACATACAGCATCAGTGGTACTTTCAATATGAAAGTGTTCTCATATGTGTTCATTCTCTTTCATTCTCCTTGGAAGCATAATTTTTCAGTTCTGTCAGTTTTTATGGGGTGGGAAACAGCTCTTATAAGAACTGATTTTTTTTAGTTATATAAGAGAAATTTAGTTATTTGTTAACTTTGTAGATGTAGGATAATATTACATTTAAGAGTAAATGCAAAATACCAGCTGAGAGATGCATACAATAGTTAACTATGTGTATAGTGTTGGTTAATGAGGATGTTAGTTAAGTATAATGCCCTGTTGAACCATGGCTCTACTTAAGCCATGGAATCATAGGAGTGGAAAAGATCATATAAAATCATCAACTTTGCCTCTCTGGCTCAAGGAAGGATCAGCTGTAACTGAGTTATTCTTGACTGCTACTCATCTGTCCAGTTCTCAAAGACCTCCAGAGATGGAAATATTTCAACTTCCTAAAATCTCTCCACATGCCACAATGGAGCCTGGTGCCTGCACAGCACCCTATCCACTTCTGCAGTAGGCCATGGGTTTTCCCCAGAGCTATGGAAAGCTTTAGCAAAAGGGAGAAAAAAGGTTTTCTGCCATTGGGCAGTGCTTCGAAGCAGCATCACCACTCTTGTTCATAATTTCCACCCTCCCCCTTCCCCTGACCTCTTCTGCCTGCCCTCCACATAATGATTTGTTGCTCTCTCTCAGTTTCGTATCATGACTATGATGTGAACTGGATCCCCGAGACCACCTGCATAAGGTTAAAACATGCAATTCCCCTGGCCAGTGGCAAACGCAGGTCATGGACTGGAGCAGGGGAGGGGACTGGTATCTAGAGAAGGAGTGTTGGAGCAGTTTCACTGGGTTTGCTGCCAGGGAAAATGATCATTGAACTCTAACTCACGTTTCTCACCAGGTAACCAACAGCAACTGATCTTAATCAGCATATTCCAGAGGTATTGTTAGTCTTCATCCAGTCTTCCAAAAAGCACCCTACAATTATTCTTCACGTACTCCTTTCTCACACACATGTACAAAGATCAGTCTGAGCCTCAGCTGCAATAAAATAATTTCAGATTCTTTGTACAAAAGATGCTAGTCTGTGTCATGAAGCAACCTATTATTAAAATGCCTTAAATTAATGTTGATCATAGCAACTCAAAATCATTGAGGTATTTTTGAGTAGATGAATTTGCTATTTTTTCCCTTTCTGTTGAACTTTGCATAACCTAAGCAAAACTATCTTAGACAGTTTTAGGAAAGAGAGAAAGAGTACTGCCCTTAAGCCCTGTGTGTGGTTCTTGTTCATGATATTTTGTTCTGCAGCAGCATTTTGCAGCAGAGATCTGATTCTCAGCATTGGTGTTTACAGCAGAAGAGAGTTGCCAGATCTGTAAATACAGCGATTAACAAGCACAACTATGCTCATAATGTTTCTTTGTGAATCACACACGATTTTCTTATCCAAACTGAGGGAACGTTGTGTTACTAATGCGGTACACAAGGTCAACACAGATTGTGAAGCAAAACTTATTTTCTCTTTTCTGGTTTTACTTTCAATGCTATCATGTTCCAGGTCCCAAAAGTGTTCTACAGTGTCTCTCTTGCTAGGTATCCTGGAACGGAGACATTTGTCTATCTTTGACCTGAAAAAAAATGCGTTTAATTGGATAAAAAGGTTCTTTTATTTTTATTTTTAATACCACAGAATTTTCTGTTTGAAAGGAAATATTCCAAGGACCTGAACTGTTAGGCATGTCCCTGCTCTTCTGAGTAAGAACTGCAGTATAACTAGAGAAGTTGCTCAGGTGAGAGAAGCTAATGGACGGGTTAACATAAATGTTTATTTTTATATCCCTTCATTCTTCAGCCACTGGGTTGTATGAGATGGAAAGTAGGGTGGATTCAGCAAATGTTTACTCAGTTTGTGCCATTTTTCCAGCATGTCTAGATTCAATTGGAGTATCCATGGCTCTGCACTTGAGCGCATGAAACAGATGAATAATTTAGTTGTTGGTTACTGAAAGGCAATGCAAGATGAAAGAAAAATGGTGAAAAAGCCAACAGCTAAATACACTGTTTTTCATGCATCATCCTTAGTTACAGTGTGATGTCCCAGTGTAACGTCCCGTGGTATCTGTCCAGAGAGGAAATACTTTGGAACATTCCATTAGATAAAAATATGCAGCCAAGAAGAATTCCAGCAAAAGATAATGCTGTGCTACAAATGTGTAATATGAGTAAAAGCATTGTTCAGGGGTCTCTGCAAGAGCAATCTTAATCCTCTTAAATTGTTGGGTTCTTGATATTTATCTTGATATTTATTCTTCCTGGTCATTACAAACTTCATCAAACATTTTTTTTGGAAGTATTTCCACTGATGTGGGGTAGGATCTCTGGAGACAGTAGAGACATGAGATAATGTGGGGTTACTACAGATGCAGTCAGTTTTCAGTGCAAGGATTTGATTAGTGCCTGTAAGAGCTCTGATTTTATAATGCCACCCATTTTTCAGAGAAAAAAACTTTTCATAAGCCCTGATCCAATTGCTACAGAAGTTAAAAGGAAAAATTAAATTCTCAATCCACAGAATAAATATTGTTCTGCATAATTTTTCTTGTGTGACCATTATTTTCTGGAGGCTTTCTTACTAATTTTACTGTCTTGTATAATAGCAAACATGGTAAAGGAGTGCCACATAAAATTTAGTGTCAGTATGATTTTTAAAAAAAAGATTGAAGGTGTATTTTTTCCTTTTTTTTTTTTTTGTCTTTTCATTTCATTCTATTTGTTTAGGTTTAAACAAGCTTTGTTGTGCTTGCAAATGCTCACACTGAAATACTGTATCGGGGCAAGAGAGCAAGAATTGGCAGGAACTGCAAAAATTCATCTATAAATAAAAATTAACCTGACGTCTGTTAACAGAATGTAAGCAAAATACAAAAAGTAAACACAGATTATTATGAAATAGCTATTATACTGTCAGATTAGCTAACTTTTGGTAGTCCAATCATATAATGTTTTTTAAAAATTCTTGTTACTCTGGCACTTTCTCTACCCAGGAATGTACTGCTGCAATCCAGAAATGCAGCAAAGTATTACATGTGTCAATAGCTTAACCAAAGCAGGGAAGTTGTTTGAAGAAATCTGAAATATGAACTACATGGACAAATCTGGCAAATTCCAGGCAAAGCATGACCATCTTGTGAAGCTGGAAATGTTACGCATTGCATCTTGTTCTGAGAGAGTTAGTTTTTGCACAAACTTCAATATAATTACCTAATTATCTTCAGAAGAAGTGAACAGATTTTGTCTGAAGCAGTATGAAAGATCCGGGAGACATAAAGTCTCTTTTTTAATGCCTACATCTTGCAGGGTGCTAGAAGTGTGGTACACTGAGACAAAGTATAAATTTTCTTGTCTGTATTAGCATATGTGTAATACAGAACACCATCACTTAATGATTCTTTTTAACAGCAGGATTTCACCACTTTTAAAATGCATTCTGAAAGCAACAAGTTCAGGATGACCTTTCCAAATTAAATTCTAGAAGAATATTTTCCTCTGAGATCCTCTGGGCTTCCCACCTTTTTCACGATGTTTGGATCTTCTTGAAAAGCTTGTCTGGTTCTGGAGGCAGGTGGGAAAGAGTCCATCGGGTGGCAAAGCTGATGAGAAAACATCCCACAGAAGTGCAACTACAGGGGCAGAAGGGTATGTGAGTGTTTCCACAGCTGATTTCAGGCAACACTTTGAGATGTATGAGGAAGATTACCATATGTTTTTGCAAATATTTTTCAGCTCTGTCTTTCCATATCATAAATATCTGTCTATGAGTCAGTTTAATTTTATTTGCTTATTTGCACACCATAGATAACTGTTTACTCTTTAACTATTATTCCACATACACTGTTACACTCTTGTATGCTATGTTACAGCCATGATAGTCTTAAGAACTTAAGCAAACTGGGTTATGTGGAGAAAGTACAATTTCATTAGACTAACAAATGTTACTGGAGAAAAAAAAAGCAGGTTATTCATCATAAAAACTCTAGTAATTGTTATATGGCCCATGTGGCCAAGAGAAAATATTTATTCCTCTTTCTTACATGTTTATGGTTATAATATTCTCATGCCTACCTTACATCATTCAACTGTCAGTTTGACCTGAAACCACTTAAGACAGTGCAAATCATTGTGATCCCTCCTTTGAAACAGATTTCTTGATTTGGCCAGACTCAGATAGACCTTTAAGCTGAACTGAAATGTCACCCTCATCCGCTTTCAGGTGCGTTTCATAACAAGGTAACTGCTTTGGTTAGTGAGGCTTTGGGTTTGATTTCCCTTTTGCTAAAATACATGTTCTAATACAAGTTTTCTTGCAGACATAAGCACTCCCATCGTGATGTGCTCATGATGGTGTCTCTGCTAACTCAACACTCCTCTACACCTGCAAACTTTGAACCAGTCTGACAGTGCAGGTACAGCGGCCAGATGGGGATTTGCTGAAGCAAGGGAAGGTGAAGGGAGATGCCCTCTTACCACATGTTGTGTCTCTATAAACAGATAAAGCTGCATTCACATTCAGTTGTGTCTGGCCCTGTAAAGCTCCATCTGCCCTCCAGACATGGACGATGCTATGCTGTGGCTGCCAGGGGTGTGAGGAGCTGTGAAGCCATATCGATATCCCTGTGTCAGCAGAAGCATCTCAAATAGACAAGCAATTATCATGCAAATAAGCAAGGTTATTTCTGTGCCACAGGAAAAATGTAAAATTCCTGTGTGACATCCGTTTTCCTCCTCCCTTCTCACTGAAACCAAGTGGTGGAAAAGGGACAGCTCATTTGGTACAGCATCTGAAAGGAGGGGGGAAGGCAAGCATGCCCTTGTTCTCCCATGGGAGCTTACCCAGGAGTCTTCCCCTCTCCTGGCAGCATCCCAAAGACCCAGGCAATGCACACCAGTGCATCTGCTTTTGATCTCTCCATCTTGACCTCAGAGCAACCCTGCTGTCACACCAGCCAATATTTCCTACTGAAAATGAGAAAAAGAAGGAGAAGCTCTATAAAATATTTCAGCTGAATTTTTCTTCATCCAGAGAAGGGGCCATGTGGTGTGTCTGCCTCTTGGTAGCTTTAGTCTCCTTTTGTCAGCAGAGCAGAATCCTGGGCCACAGGATAGTGAGAGGAGACAGTAACAGGAGAGTGCTGTCAAGTCAGCAATCTGCCTAGCAGAAGACGTGGGGTGCCCTGATACAGGAATGAAAGTCCATCCTAATGATGTTGTACTATTTTCTCTATTGAAAAAGCAGTAGCATTTGATTTAAACATAAATCTGTAGTTCAATTACTATAAAGTGTTTCAAAATGTCTGAATTCAGAAGGTGGTACTTTCATATAGGAGTCACCATGATCACATGGTATGGGAATATGGCCCTGGGGAGTGCCATCATTTTCATTATTCATGTAGTCTGGCCTATTTTCTCCCTTCTTCTGGATAGAACATGAGTGCATATGCACATTTGCTTGTGCATGCATGCGAGAGGTTATAGATAAGTTACATTTTTCAAATAAGTAGTTTGGAAAATGTTGTTGATGATTAACCCCATATGTATTTTGCTAGTGCCACCATAGAGTGCAGTATCTCAGAGTTGTGACTCCGTAGCCACTCCCATATGCCAGCAAGGCATGAATTTCTGGCAGCTCTATGACATCTGTACACAGATGCCCCAGCTGCTACAGAGCTGTTGCTGATGGGAGGATTACAAATTCTTCTGCTCACAGGAAAGGAGGGCCACATGCACAGGCATCATGGCCACTGGGGACATGAAGCCCTGATTCCAGACATAGAGCTTACTGGGCTTGTCTGGGTAGACACAAGGTCTGCTGGCAGAGGGTCCATGCTGTCCAGGTAAGCATGATGAAGGGTCTCCCTTTTGCCTTGGGGCACATCCAGGCTCTTGGTAAGACAACAGTGTTGTCACAGAAGGGATCAGCCACTCAGCAGTGCCATATGTGAGTGATAAAACATGTAAGTCGATAAGTTATTGTATCCTGAGGGAGTGGTGCTATTAAACTTATTTAGCATCTTGTTCACATCTTCAAAAGGTTTCACAAATATTAGCTACACTGAAACATTTCTACCTGCTATGCTGTGGGAGCCAAGGTGTCCTAATTCAAAGATCTCCTTTTTTTTCTGACTTTCCATTCATTGTGGGGACTAAACTAGTACAGATAAATGGGAGGCCAAACACTCCTCTCCTCCCCCTCCATGCCATAGCTATGGATGTTGCTCTGCTGGGTGCCAGCAGCTCAGATGGCTCATCCCTACTGACAGCTCCAATTTCTTGCTCTTGACTAAACCATCCACATGTACATGAAATGGTGGCACTTAATGGTTCTCTGCACAGTCTTCTCAGCTTTGACACAAAACTGCTTTTTAATGCACATAGGGAAGATGTCTAACATTTCTACATGAAAGCATTACACTTTTATAGCATTTCAAACTGACATGTACTTTTATATAAAAAAATAAAATCCACAAAGCTATAGTTCTGAGGGGAAACAATTTAATTTCAAGCCATTATCATGCTTGTTATTGGCAGCTTTTTATCTGCAGGGGCAAGTAGGTGCACACACGTGCTGTTGCAGTGTCAGTGGCTGCAGTAGCTCTGGTATGTAGCCATCCCTTGGCAGGGCTGGGGGTCGCTGGCAGCCAGTGAGTGTGTGTTGGGGTATGTGTTGGGGTGTGTGTGTTTGGGGGGGGGTGTGGGTGTGAATGTGTGTGGGTGTGGGTGTGTGAAACACAGATGGGTAACTCAGTCTGATGAGAGGAGTCACCTTTCTGTTTCTGAATCATGCCTAAACCCTTTGGAGAAAGTAGTCATTAGGCTACTTGCAAGGATAGGGGCCACTGGTGAAACACAAAGCTGGAGAGATAAGAGGTAAAGATAGCGGTTACTCATCATTCAGCCCATCTGGATTTGGTTTATGGTACACATTCCTCAGCATCTGTACTAGAGACCAGAGGATTTCCTTGTTTTCCTCAGCTTTCATTCCCTTCAGCCACCCACCACTGCAGACTCAGTATGTTGTGTAAAAACTTATTTAAACTCTGTGTCCAAGGGAGTCACTTCCAAATACTGGTGGATGAGGAGTCATCTAAGGACTGAACATCATTCTGCCTTCCTCTCTGCTGTTACAGTGCCTTTTCTGCCTTTATCCACACACAGACCTGTGTGCTTATGGGGAGGACAAAAAGCTAAAATAGTGAAGATGGGTCCTGTTGGGAGGCTTGCTGATGCTGGCCACCTCCGGGCACCCTCTGCCTGCTTCTCTCTAAAGGCTCTGCTGTAGCAGAGACCTACTGCCACAGCTTGAGCAGGTGGCTCATTTGGTTTTGGGACAGCTGGTGCTGGGTCAAATAACTTCAGTGTCGTGGTGCAGGGCCCTGAATTGGTGCCTGTCAGTGCTGCCAGCTCAGCTTCTCCAAAAGCTTTCTCCAAGGGGTGGCAGACAGGCTTTTACTGAATAGTACACTGCCTCTGGGAGCTGATGGAGAGCCAAACCCAGCATAAACAGTCTGGCCTGACTAATGTGACAGAAATATGATATGAATAAAGTCTGCACATCCAGGCGACCCAATGGTGCAGAGAGGTAATGGCTGATGCTGGATTCATGTTCTGACCCACTTCATGAACACAGAGCATGGATATCTCTGGTCAGGAACCCCACCAAAATCCTGGAGCTGGGGAGAGATGGTTATTGTCTTCCTTCACTCATCTATTGGCAAAGGAGGATTGTGTCCACAGCCTACCTGGCAACATTTACCTGGGTCTGCAATATGCAGATTAAAGAGATGATAGCCACCATACTGAGTCCTTCACCCCTTGAGAATACTCTGAAGCAGAGACTGACAGACTGACATACCCACTTGGCTTACTGCTTGGGGAACTATCAGTTGGCAGCACTCTGATCAGCCAGGTCCACTGCTTGTGTTGTTTCCAACTACCTGAGGTTTGAAAATGCCCTGGTAAATGAAGCACAGAGGCAAGCTGAGAAAATACTAAACAGATTCCCATTCTGTAGTCGGTTGCATTTCTGTGGAAATATGGATCATGACTCAAATCAAAATTTTTTCAATAATGAGATTAAAAAAATGTTTATTTTGAGGTTTTGCATTTAAAAGCAAGCACAAACAAATGTTAAAAGGTATATGAAAGAACATATCTGGCCAGACATAAATGGAGGGAAGGCATCACAAAAGTGACTTTACCACTCCTGCAGACCTAAGAGGCCACTCGTACTGTAACCTACATAGGCCTGCGACACCCCTGCTCACCTTCATGCCTTTAGCTGCAGCCTTACCTGCCTAAGGGGTCAAACTCAAAGAACCGGAGACCAGAGAGGCTCTGTAGGAGCTGTAGGCACGAAGTGTGGGGGTGGTTTGCCCTAGTGACGTTGCATAAAGTGGTCAAAATATGGCTCAGGATCAGCAGGTTAAGTGATAATCACATCTACACTTATTTAAAAATAGCAAAGTCTGAGGTCACTCTGCAGAAAGCAGTGTTAGAAATGCCACAAAGAATAATAAAGACCTGCAAGACTGGTTATAAAAAGAGCAGTGGGAGGAAAGAAGACAACAGAAAGGTGGAGATTTATGAGGACTTGTTATGAGGCTTTGTAGAGAGTGCAGAGAGAAGAAACAGAATATAAGTAGAGACATCAGGGTGTATTTTTTAATCACATATCTAAAGATGCATGTGCCTATATAGATAAGTGATTACTCCAGCATATTGCTAAAGTCATATGCAAACAGGTACATGCATATGCAAGCATCCCTTCACATTCCCTGGTGTGAAATACACATGTACGTTTCCCTGTAAATGCAGTGTCCTGTGGGTTTTATTGCTATGAAGCAAGATTGCTGCGTTTTGCAAATATGGTCCTTTGTGTCTACTTACAGCTGTGGCTGTGTTTTATTAGGCTATTGTGTGTATTTTATAGAGGCTATGTTGCAGAGATCTGTACCACTAACAGTGGGAGATGGGAACGCTGTCAGCCTGTATGGCCAGCATAGCTACCTCAGGCAACTGAGCACTAAGCTAATCATCTTTTTCATGTCCTGAGATGATGTACAGCAGGCTTATCACATGATCCAGCAAGGAAGCAAGCAAGCACTGCTGTCTTGAAAAGGAAGAAAAGAACTGACGTGATGGCAACTTTGCTCTCACTGAAGCAAGATGGTCATCTACCTTTGCTGTGTTGAGGCAGCAGATTTTGTTATAAAGCTAAGTAAGAGCTGGTGACTGATTCTTAGCTGGTGATGGACTCACTGCACAGCCATAAGCAAAGCTCTCACCCCTTAGTTCTTGCTTGTTGCTACAGCAAAAAGGGAGTATGGGATTTTTATTGATCTTAGATGCACTGTGAAACAAAACACTGTCTGTTAGGTGCTCTGAGAGGATAAGATGTAAACTGCTTCAGAAATGCCAGTGTTGTAAAAGGATTGCCTAAGGTCAGGATTCTCCCGGCTGGGAGAATTTAAAACTTCTTTGTGAAGACTTCAGTGGACGTTAAATACCATCCCAACATTTGGGGTTCACCCCCTCTGCTTGAATGGTGAGCTTGGTCCTGCAGACGTGTAGACCATTAAAGCACACTGGATTGGTGCCTAAAGCCCAAATGCAGCAGGAGACAAAGGTGCTGCCTACTGACAGATCCTCTCCTGCCATTCCTCCTGATGGGGCGAAGTTGAACAGTTTGATAGCAAACTCCGCTTGGCCTGGAGAGAAACAGAGGGGGAAACTATACCCATTTCAGTCTGTTTTAAGGCAGGATGTGAGAGTGCTGCCTACGCTTTGTTCTCCTCCCTCCCTGCCCGTGTATCTTTGCATAAAGTCCCTGCGATCAATACTAATTAACTGTCTTCAGAGAAAAGGTCCTTCCTCCTTTTGTTTCTCGTGAGATAAGAAGGATCCTGATCGTGCCAGCCTGCCCTGTGGGAAATGTTAGATAATTGGCAGTCTGTAAAACCAAGTGATAGATTTTGCACTGGACAGTGAATAGCTGAGGTGTTTTTCCAGCTGAGGAAGAGCAGTAGTTTATGGGCAAACAGCACCAGACAGATTGCAGCAAGAGGTGAAGCAGAGAGAAAAGGGGACATGTTGTGAGGAGAAGGGAGGGAGAAGGAGTGGGCAGGACCACCCTTTCCAGCAGGAGCAATCCTGTAGTTAGGGGAGAACATGATCTAGGTTAAATTTATCTCAACAAAAATGTTGCTTCAGTTTGGAGAGCTGTGAAGTAGATCAGGAATGGGTGATACCATTCTCTCACATCTCTTCTGCATGCCACTGCTCTTGCATGCACACAGCATTCAGCACCAGCAAGGTTTTAATCTCAAGTAATTTGATTTTTTAACTCAAATTGTTCTTTACGGACTGTAATACTTTTTCTTATGGGCATGTGCTTTGTTTTATCTTTAAATACTGGGTTTATTTGATTGACCATAATTGCTCCTCAAATTAGACTGTGTTATTTTATGTATTAGTTGGGGTGTTTTTTCATTGCATTCACACTGCTTAGCTATAATGGGACCCTCATGAATCTCATGGATGATAACACAAAGGCATTCTTTCCCATTTTAAATGATACTGTAGCATCTTGGCACATTTGGAGGTCAGGAAGTGTGGCAACATGATGAAAACGGTTAAATGAATCATTTGTCCTTTTGCAGTTGTTTCTTGGAACATCTTGCCAATGAAGTGAGTTGCTTCAGCTCTGCAAAACTCAGGTTCACAGTGTCCACTCAAGTAGCAAATCAGTATCTGCAAAAGGGAAACAAGCATTTGTGATATTAATTCCGTTTTGTCTAGAAAGTCAACTGAGACACCTTCCCTTTTTTTTGTCGTTTTCTTCTCCTGCAGCAATGTGCTCTCTGTTACTTGAATAGGGCAAAATGAATGGGCAAGAAATTCTAAATCTTTACCCAAACTTTCAAAAAGGCTCAAAACTACAATGTTTAACTGTCTTCATTGATTTGCGAGTCTTTGCACTTTGGAAATTTGGCCCAGATTTAAGGGAACTCAATGTGAGAGGTCACTCATACAATACTTTTGACATAAGGAAAAACTAGAATGTGCTTACAGCCTTCTACTTTCTGAAGAGGTTTACAGAAGTATTCTAAAATTTCATGTCAGTTAACTTTCTAGGCCTTTACAAGCTTGCCAGTACTAGAATATGAGCTATCACTCTGTCAGAGGAAATTAAGCTAGAGTGTAAGCTATTTTCAAAATAGAAATAGTATCTCACCCCCAGGATATATCAGCTTAAGCAGTGGCTCCATTAGCAGCCTGCAAAGCTCTTCGGGTCTTGTGGGGGCCATGTACAACTGTGGGTCCTAGGTCAGCTCTGAAGGATGCTGTAGCCACTGGGCCTGTAAATCTATCTCCTTCCTTACATTGTTCTGAACAATTCTTAGTAGCAGTAAAGAAATGGGTGGGGGAAAATACCAGAGAGTGAATAATGCTGAGTGACCCTTCACTTAAGATATTTACTGTAAGAATAATAATCCATTTTTTTCCACTCAGCGAGTGGAAAACCAAGTGGTATTTCAGTGGTAATACCAGGTGTTTGGAGCCCCTTATTCAGAAAGATTTCAAGGATTTTATTCAGTATTTTTGAGAATCTCACAAGGAAATAGCTACATAATAATTAAGAGGTACCACTCAACATGAACTAAAATTTGGCTTACGTATTTATAGTCCCATTGGCTTACATTTTTCATACTCACATTAGTTACTTTTTTTTAGTTGCGTATTAAAATGGTGACCTTTAAATTTGTTGTTCTACCACACTATAGTACCTTTTCTTATTATATTTTAGGAAGCCGCAGACTGATCTAAGCCTTGGATCTGGTACTGCAGATACAGCTCATACACTCTTGGTGCAGCTCATCGGGTAAATTATTATGTGGCCTTAGTTTCGTATTACGTTAGACTAAAGCCATAATTGCTGGTAATTCAATATGACAAAGGAAAGGAAACATTATATTCAGCAAATTAAGCTTCATCTGACGACATTACTTATGAAATGAACAGTTGGACAAGGACTTTTAGGGACTATAAATACCAGGAACCTGTAAATTCAGAGTGGATTTTTCAGTGATAGAAAGCAGAAGCATTGCAGCTATTGGCATAACAAGGGAAAGAGTCTTTCTGTCGCCTGCAGGGCTAGGAGTGAAATAGGTGGATCACATGCATTAAATATCCCAAGGGGTGGGTTTTCTTTTTAAAAATTCCGTATTTCTGATCAGTAAACAGCAGTGCTTTGGAAGTCACCAGGGTTTGCTGTTGAATTAAAGTTCAATAATGTTTCTGGGTGAAACCTTGCATCTGCTGAGAGCAACAGGAGTTTCACTATTGGTTTGACTGGGGAGTAGGTCTCACCAAGCATGCCAGGGGATGGAGGATCTGCTTGATTTTTCTTTTTATAGACTCTGAGCATGTAAAGATGGCAGAACAGGTTTGCACCAAGAACCTTCCCAGGGCTGTGAAGCTCAGCGAAAACTGCTTTCCCTTTGTTCATGTTGCCTTTGTTCAGATCTGACTGGGAGTCTGGAGGTGGTAATGCCACAGGATTTGAAATCACCTGGAGTCCCTAGCCCAAGCTATGTCCCTCCAAAAACCTGCCCTCGTCCCTTTTGTCATTCTGCCCACGGCTATTGATGGAACTCTCATCATGCCTTTTCTGGGGAAAAGGATTGGATTTTGCTACACTGTGAATATTTTATTCCTTCTTGATTTTGATGGAAAATTTAAAATCTAAATGCTTAAGCCCTAACAGAAAACTTGGCTTCATTGTGAACTTTAGTTTCTTCTCTGTCTTGTTCAATTATTTGTCCATTAATGTTGGTCAGTAAAATGTTTTTTAGAGTATTCAAAAAGTCATAGAAATTGAACCATTTCCTGACATTTCCCTGTGGAAAACATAAAAAGCTGAGAAAATAAATCCTCCTCCTGTTCTGAAATGAACATTTGAAGATCTATTTATTTCCATTTTTCATCTTGCAAAATAAATTTCTGAATTGTTTTGTCTTGTCTGCCAGATGTTTTTACTCGAGTCACACATTTTCTTTAAATAAAACCTCCTCAACCATTTGACTCTGCCTGTGCAAGCACCAAGGTTTCTTATGTGCCTCTGATAATGAAGACCTCTTATTTGCCAGCAGTGACTGAAGAATCTCTTGGAAAGGAATCATTTCCATCTTTCAAGAACAATATATCTTATCTCAGAGTCTAGGTTCAATAGAATAAAATCAACTTAAGTATTTTATCAGTCTATACATTTTATCAAAGCACTGATCAAAACTCACAAGGGATTTAGGTCAAAATCAAGGCAGCAGGATGAAAGACCATGAGTTGTCAACATGTCTGGTCTCCACCAACAGCCTCTATTTTCAAACAAAAGTCCTCTTTCCTTGGTAACCTTGCCATTGATTTTTATCTTTAAGCACCTTATCTGTAGTCACACCTTCCTTTCTTCCCTTGATCCCATCAGGGCTGGGCAAGTGCCAAGGCAAGGGCTCCAAACTGATCAATAGACTTTAAATCAGACTGTAGGTGATTCCAGGGCAGTAATAAAAGATTTTAGGTAGCATCTAGGGTGTATTGAAGTCAGGTTTCTTACAGACACTAGGCAAATAAAGACTTAAATAATGTATCATTTAATATTTTTATTTCACTCTGAAAATGTCAGCCAAACCTCCAGTTTACCTTTGCCTTTCAGTATTTGAAATATAACTCTATTTTATCCTACAGTGTATGGCTTTGAGATGTACTCTTTTTTATATAAAGTATTTCAAAAAAGCCTCATTTCAAATTTCCAAGGTTTACACACACATTTTTTGAATTTACCAGAATATTTTAAATAGTTTAAATTATTTTAAATGGTTTTGACCCAATCAGAAGTATTGCTTTATTGATTTTTTTAACTGATAAATCAGATGTGTAAACTTCTGTAATCCTCAATGCATCTGCTTCCACTGATGTCAGCACACATGCCATTGAACCTGCTAGCTCTTTTCCCTCTGTCCTCTTGCTGCATACTATTGAGTGCTGAATAAAACCCCCAGCTCTGCTGAAGAATTTTGCAAATTTTGTGTCGTTGTTTTAATTTTTCTCTCATCACTCAACCTGTGGTCCAATAAAGACACAGAACCTCAGGAAGGTGATTAACAAATTTCTCTTACTCTCAGCAATTTCAATAGGCAACTGAAATGAACCATTACCTCAGCCTGGCACTGCTTTTTATGCACTTATATACAGAGACACAAACCTGCTTGTGCTGTGCCCCTCACCTTCCCACTGAATAGGAAGGAGGAGACTGTTTTGTCTCCTCCAGCAATTCTTCTGGCTCTAATTCACTGTTCTTCTGTCTCCTCAGTCCCTCAGTCCCGTAAACAATAAGTGCTTGTCAGGCTGGTTTTCACAGTCACTAAATGATTCTGCAATAAAATCAGAATTGTAATTAAGATGAAAACATTTTCCCTTCTCTGTGTCCTCAGTAAACTAATGGCAATGCTCTAGCTCATTGTAAAGCCACAGAGCACACGTGATCCAGCAATACAAACAGGATTTTCCAGGCTTAAAGGATCTGCCTTTTCCTACCTTTCTTTGTGTGTGGCTCGTAAATAGCAACAATTTTTGTGGTAGCATTTATAGTAGTAGTAATGCAAATATTAGATGGTTTAAGTGAAAGACAGAAGTACACACTGAAGAGCTGCAAACGTTTGTACCCACAGGTGCAGAGGTGATCTGTCCTCTCTTTAAAACCAGCTTCTGAGCTTTTCACCAGAGGCAGCCAAGGCGTTTCTCTCCACTGCAGCTATTGAACTGCCAGGCAGCATTTGCCAAGAGCTCTAAGAAGCTATTGCATTATGCCCTAATAGTCTCCTTGTATTGATCACAGGTAAAAGAGTTCTAATTACACACATTTCCATGATTAAAAAGTTGAGGCTGAAATGCTATTTATAAATTATTCTCTATCACAGCAGAAGCACTTTCTTGTTGCATCAGGCCAAGGTCCTCCCTCCCCAGAAAGAGGGATCCACGGATCATCCAGGGATATGGGCCCTTGGAGCTGCCCGCCTGCTCGATGTGCACAGGAGATGTGTGGGGCATGGCTGGGGCATTGGAGAGACCAGTGAGCAATAGTATCAGCTTTGCCTTCCCAGGCACCACAGAGCAGATAAGCATGGATGGATCTTCTCTTATGTGCCAAGAACAGTAATGTAATTACTAATCTTGTTTCCTTGGAGAGGACAAGGGGTGATTTATTTGGTATTTTACTCCTATAACACATTCAGTGTGTGAGTTACCACTTTGATTTTACTCCTTCCCTGCTGCAGCTGCTTTGGACCACTGAAATGTTGTGGATGTCTCATCCTGGAAACAAACAGAAGAGAGTGACCAGGAGTGAAAGGCTGGGTCTGCCCATCAGCTCTCATGGAGTACAGCATGGGCCAGCAGCCATGCACTCCTGGGGGGAAGAAGAAACCATGGGGCCACAGGGAGTATCAGAGAAGCATTGAGGTCCTGAGCATAAGTTGCCCCCTTGAACTCAATTTTTATAGTCTCTCATTCTGTACAGGTTGAAAAATAGTAAGTGAAATCAGTTTCTCTTATTTTGAGGACTTTCTATTGGTAAGATGCAATAAGACCATCTGGTTTATCCCCTGGTCACGGATCCATTTTCAGGGCTCAATTAGGCCATCATGTGTGGGATTTTAGCAGCTTAGGATTTTATGAACATTATATTGTCTTGCAACAGATTTACAAACTTAAGTTAGCATGACTCCTGATGCAAAAATATAACAACTGAATTACAAGCAGAATTATGACAATTAAAATATTACATGTAATGGAAGCGTAGTGTGGCAAGAAGTTAAATTTCCTTCCTATAAGTTTGTTCCTTATAAATTTCTGTAGCATCATGGAAAGGCTCTTGTCTCTCTTCTCTGTCTCCATTTTACTCCTTCATTCTCCACTGTCTCCCTGCTTTCATGAAATCTATAGCAATTTACTTGTCTGTCATTTTACTGCTTGGGGACTGATTCAGTATTAGGGGTTGGACAAACGTAAAAATATCACAGCCACATAAAATCAATTTTCTTGAGAAAGAACAAAAATAACACTAAGAATTTCCTTTCACTACTTAGTAAGTCTTAGAATAATTTAATACATGCAAATGTTACAAAGTGCCATGGAGGGATATAAATTTTACTGCAGATTATTTTGAAGGCATCCTATATTGGTTTGAGGAATTTGGCCATTTCCAGTTCACATTTATGTATGTGAAATGTGTATGTGCGTCCATGTGTATGTAGATGCACACATGTATATAAAGCTCCCAGCAGGGATTTCCAGTGGCAAAAACAATCACATGCTGCAGCCGACAAGTCAAAGATCAAGTAGAAGGTTTTTGTAAACTGGGGGAAATCCTGCTTTGAATAACCAAAGACTTGACCTTTGTGAGCTGTTAGTCTAGTTGGTAGTAATTATCCTAAGGAGATTAAATTATCAGTCTCAAGGCGAGGTACTTTGCATTTTTAACAAGACCAGGGATTAAACACAGATACTTTCAGAACACCAAGGGAGTTTCCAGCAGGATAACAATTTCAGAGGAAAAGCACACTACTGCAAGTAAATTGCAGTTTTCTTCCCCTTTCCTTCTTCCTTTCCTTGAGCTTGAGAGCTGTGAAGAAAGCTTACCATGGTCTGGTGACAGAGCACCACTGGCTTATTGAACAGGCTGCAAAGTGGTACTGAAATAGGCAGCACTCACTGTGTTTGCAAACCAGCCCGGTGGTGCATGAGTCTTGCTATGGGAGCACCTTCACAAACACTTGTAAGCTAGGTCACAGTATTTTGTGGTTGGATGCTTATTTCTGAGGCCTGATATCCATCCAGGGTTCCGAGGTACCATCCACCTCCTCAGGTGCACCGAGTCATTTCTCCAGAGGCATGGAAGGCAGTGCTGCCCAGGCTGGGCTAGAGGGTGAATTGCCTCGGGCTAAGTCCAGGTGCATGTGGTGCTGCTACTTGAAGCATCATGGTACAAGTCAGTGCCAGCTGGTGCCAGGATGACTAGCACAGTAGCCAGAGCTGGCTGGAAGGCAGGATTCAGCCACACTAGCTATCCCCACCATCCTCCTTGCCAATGGAGCACTTCCTGCAGGCACTGTCCCAGGGCAAGACAATCTGCATGGGCTGTGACACCAGGAGTTGGTAGTTTAAACCCACCCTTCTGCTTTCATAGGAGCAGACTGTGGAGAAACCACAGCTTTGCTGCCTCCACCATGGCAAGGGTAACTGTTGGCCACTGAACCAACCCCTAAGCCCAACAAGTGACTTGGAGACCAAAACTCTCAGGTGAGGACTGGTGTGGGGGTAGGCCAGCACTGCACCTGCCTGATCTCAATTGTTCTAGAGAAACCTGAAACACCTGAGAGCTGGGGGAGTGGAGTGAGAGCTATTTCCTTTTGGTATTTAGGCTTTTTTTTCTTGTTTTTCCCTTCTGGTGTTTTGAAATAAGAAACTAGATCAGTGCTCTGAAAATCTGTGGGATGTCATTTGGACTATGACAACCCATTCAAGTGAATGAGCAGGTTCTTGGGCTTAGTGTGGTCCCTTTGAGTGGTGGTAGGGAAATAGCTGTATCCTTCCATGGTCCAGTGGAGTGGCTGGACTGTTTGCTTGTGTTGATTCTGGCCATCATACGTTTGCAGCAAGCCTTTGGTTTTTCAGCATGTTGGATGAATGAACAAGACATCCAATTTACATCAGGTAAGCAACACTACACTGTGTGTCCTAGTCCTTAAATCTGTATATGAAAACACAAATTTACTTGAAGAAATTTTGTTTACTAATAAATACAACTTTGAGCACATGATAGGACCTGGGCACCTCCAGAAGTCCTTTCCAACCTGAGCGGTTCTGTGCAAACAGTGTGGTTAAGGACAGCATGTGTACCAGATCTGAATAGAGGGTTTAGGTGAACATTTAAAATAATTTTAAAATATTTTTATTAAAACAAATATGGACTTATAACCTGCTGACTCTATATTTGAGTCCTCACCTCTATTGAAAATATTTTTTTAAAACAATGTATTTGCCTGCTGGGCACTGGCATTGAAACAAAGCATGTAGAATTTAAAAAATGTGTTTGAATTCTTGAGTCCAACATTTAAGTTTAGAAATCGTGGGAGAAGTTTGGTTTGATTTTTTTTAAAAATCTGTTATGTACATCTTTCCACACCTGTGTCTTCACCTGGTGGTGGGCTGTGAGGACCAGGATTTGCCCTGTTTGTAGGGCAGGATTGGAGTTCTCTAGCCAGCCCTGGGTCATGGAAGCAGATGTCTGCAGTGAGTCAAACTGGTTCCAGTGCTGATTGTGTCTGAACAGTCTCCAGACCTTGGTTCCAAGATCCAGGAGAGGTTTTCTTCAGTTCTGCTGCAGCAAATGGCTGTAAACATTTCTGGAGCTGTTCAGGCTCAATGTTGAGCTGGTTAAGGCAATGTGAAATTCAAGGTCAAAAGGTAAAATGCTGCTAAATTTAAGATTCAAGTTTATGCAGATGAGTAAATGGTTACTTGGATCATTTCCATTTCAGTTGTACTAAGTAAGGTATGGCTCTTCCCAGCATCTGTCTCCCCCCTGCAGCTGGGTATCATTTCACAGGAGTTATGAACGGAAAAGGTCCTCCCTAAACATTTTTTTTCAAGTATGCAAGTCTAATTGCTTCTGTGCATCCAGGCTTGCATCTACAAATGTTTGGATATGGTTCTCTATGTTCACTTCATCATTCCTTGTCCAGGATTAAATGGTGTGTTTTGCTGTCAGTTTGTTCTTACCACTCATTTTCAAACAGTGGAAAAACCTGAGCATTAGAGATGTTTGGGGTAAGAATCCATTGCAGATAAACACAGATATTTGATGGGATCCTCTCACTGGAAAAGACTGAGGGTTTGGGGTGTGCTTTTGGGGGGAGTTTTTTTTTTTTTGGGGGGGGGGGGGGTGTTTTTGTTGTTGTTGAAGCTTAAAGGGACAAAATTGGAATACCAGCAGGAAAGTAGTGTTTTAATGTATTTTTTTTGCACACAATTACTTCTTCCCCCACCACGGTGTAGAATGATGATGCTGTTGGTCTTTTGTGAAGGGTTAGAAAAACAGACTATATGTCTTTTAAACAGCTCATGAAACTCTTGGTTTAATAATTGCGGGTTGTCTGTACAGCTCCCAGACACATTTAAATCATACTGGGTATAACTCCTCCATTTCTGCATCCAAGATGATGTGTGGTTTGTTTGTTGCTGAGTAAATGTAGTTGTGGGATAGAGATGCCCAAATTTAGCAGAAGGTGAGGTTATCGGTAGCAGTGACCCACCGCAGAGGAGGCACATGTGAGGAGGACTCAATAAATACAGGGATCTGAGCCTGCTGCCTTCTTCCCTCTTGGGGCTCCATGGCAATTGTTGCCACCTTTCTGATCCCCTCAGTTGCTATAGGTGATGCCAGGTGCAAGCTCATAGTTAAGATCTTCCTCCCATCCCCGGGGATCTGGTAGTCTACACCGTGAAGAAGAATTGATGGCAAACAGCTTTGCTGTCTATGAATAGACTCTGGGTCTTCTCCTGTAGCCTTAACTTTCTGAGTGTATTGTTCTTTCAGAGGCTGTTTTATTCTTCTTTTAAGTTGATGACATCTTTCACTTGGTGCTCATCTCTTTCATCTACTGTTTCTGAGTAACATTTCATTACATCGTGCTGTTTAAGTGTCTCCCTGTAAAACAAAATTAATACTAAAACTTCCCTTTTCAGTAGCAATTTGCAGTTAAATGTACTTTTTTTGGTGTTATACAGAGTTTTGGTGTTATACATAGCCTGTGAAACTGTTGGCAGTTAAGATATACAGTGCTCAATTTAAAGGAGTTTTTTAAAGTGAGATTTAGTGAAATTACTTCTCAGACTCATCTTGATTTACAATTGCTTTCAGGTGTTTCTGTCCCAAAAGAGCCAATTTGACTCCTGTGCTTTGTTCCTTCATTTACCATCTTCATAATTTCCCCCCTTTTATTATTTTTCATTTTCTACTTACTATTAAGAATTAAATAACTTGCATACTTTATTACTAACAAACTGGGATGTAAAGTCTGTCTTTCAGTAGTTCTAGAAGCAGAATTAGATACCTGTTTTATCCTGGATGAACAAGCTTTTACCAAGCACTAATGTCTGTTACTTAATGACAGTGGTTGAAATGAACTTTGTAAACATAGCTAAAAAATCAACAATTATATGGCACTGATATGAAGAGCTTGGTTCATTAAATTGATACTTTGGGCTAATGTCATAAAGAACAGATTTGAGTTATAAGATGTTGGTTTTGTTGCTCTCCTCAAAAACCTTCCTCAGGAAAGGTTACCTCTAACACTTGAGAAAAAAACAGGTTTGCAAATAGAACTTTTTCTGACTGCAATGGTGACACCAAAGTGATCCAGATGAGCTGGAGTTGTGTGGAAATATGTGTAGCACCCAAGCACCAGGTCAGAAAATATGGGGAAGTTGTCTCCTTGCAGAGGCTTTGTCTGACTGAAAGCTGTGTAGGAGCTGGTCTGCTCTACAAGTCAGACATTCTCCACTCTCAATTTTGCCCTTAAGCCTTTCCTAAAAAATGAAAATGGAAGGAAATATTCTAAAATTCATATATATATATACACATATATATATATACACATACGTCACACATATATATATCATGTATATAATACATGTTTTGTACAAATACAGCCATAATTATATTTTTCTGGAGAGTAAATATAAACCATGCCTGTGATAAGAACATGCAGGGGCTGCATTATATGGGCAACTAACAGGCTGTGTTCTGAAAAGCTGAGTCTTCTTTGGCATTAGCAATCTAACTTTGACCAGATGTTGATGGTAATTGAGTTGAAATACCATGATGGAAATTGCCCACTGGGAAACAGTTTAGCTTTTAAAATGTCATAACTTAAACCTTGATTTAGTGTATTGCATAAAAGTGGGCATGACTTGTATTTGATACATCCTCTTTTTTATTAGTGCTCTGCAAAGTTAACTACTTCAGGTTCCTGTAGTGTGTGCGTGCGTGCGTGTGTGTGTGTGTGTATCAGCTCTGTGCTTCCTCAGTGCTAACTTCTCCTACTAGCATCACAATTTTCCTTGGAAGGGACCTAGAGATCACCCAGTGCAGGGCTGAATTAAAAAGGTTTGTCAGGGTCTTGTCCAGTCAAGCTGATGCTGGAATGTAGCACTCATTACTCAAAAGGTCTAAGTTAAAAAGTTTACTGAGGAAGCAGATATTGAAGGTTTTACATAAAACCTGCAAGCACAAATACATTTTTGCTCATGCTTGTGTATATGTCATATATTACACTCAACTGCATGGAGCAGGAACTATTATGACCACACTTGTGAAAATATTTGAATTTAGCTTACTTTACATAAATACTTTGGTCCTAAACCCACAGTGTATGGTAACATGTATAGCACAGCAGTCCTGTTCTCAGGATGAATGCTTGAAAAGGCTTTCAGTGTTTCCATTCCAACCCTCTCAAGCAGGGGGTCCTACCTTGGGCCTTAAAATTTTTCTCTGAAATATTTTCTCAAAAGAATATTCTAAGAAAAACTACAAGTTAAAACTCGTTACCCTCCCTCACAACCCCAATAATTCAGTGGTGGGGGGAGTGTTTGCATATGCCTGCCAGGGCAGACCCAGGGACCACTGAAGAGCAAAAACCTAGTGCTTGAGACCTGCTCAGTATGCACAAGGTCCTGGCTGAAACATTGTAGAGAGGCTGAAAAGCTCATGGAAATCTAGCCATGAGAAGCAGGCTACAAACCCAGTACTAATCCAAGTCATATGGTTGAGACTTCATTTAGCTATTTAGGAAACCGGAGCACTATCCACTACGCACCTGCAATGCTTGATTTCTCCCCTCACATTCCCCATTTTATGAATTCCTGCTTCTGGGATGCTTTCTGTTGTGTTATGGCTGAACTGATTTAACACCCATAGTTCCTGAAGCATTTGCATCACTTATGTTTAAATCCCACCCTGAGAAACCCACAGATAAATATTCTTGTACCTGACACCTCTTCACACAAATCCAGCTGCCAACTGGGAAGTGGAAAGTGTGTAACTGACCCTTGTGTCTGATCCATCCTTTCACATCAAGGTCCAAAGGCAACAGCAAGATATTCTGGGACCAGGACAGGATGTTAACCTAGTGTGTCCTTCCCCAAGCACAAAACAACTTCAAAAGGGTTGTACTGATGGAGAAGATACTGTGGACAACCCTGCGGTGCATGTCCCTTTGTGGCAACAGCCACGGACCAAACACTTTCCTGGGTTCTGGGAAGCCAGGTAAGAGTCCCATGCCATGCTCATATTTGGCATTCGACCACCGTGCCAGAGCTCCTCTCCTTCCTTGGCACAACTGTGTTTAGCTGGAGACATGTACATGACAAGACTAAGGGGCTTATGAAGAATAAAAAAAGACCTAAGTCACTATTTAAATGGAAAAGACCATAGAGAGAGAACAATATTAAACAATGGATATATTTTATTAATTAATTCAGACTTCAGACAGGCACTACTTGTGCAAACTAAACATTAGTACACACATAGACTTCATTTTCATGGCAACTGAAATTCTGGGATTTTGAATTTTGGAATACAAATGAAGAAACCCGTTGCATATAATCTGAAGTATTTCAATGTCATTACAGAAGTAGTTCAGCAATAGCAATAATGAAGTATTCAGTCACTACAAAAAGCAGATCTTCTGATAATAAACAACTGCATGGTGCTTAAGACACTTTAGCAAATAGGGATAAGCATTGCAAGCTGCGTTATAAAGCTGTGGTCCTGCCATGCGACAACACTGCTCAGAGTAGATACAAAGGTAGGGGTCCCACACCTCCAGTCACATCCATGTAACAGGCGACACCCTATCAATAACACTGATCTTGAAAAGTTTTTTCTTAAACTCTCCTGGATGGAAGCCTCAGTATCACGTTGCCCCCAGGAAATATACTGTGGCAGTTTCTGCAGCTTAGCTGGTGGCCAATAGCTCAGTCCCTTTGGATCATGACTAAGGACCAAAAATGTAATAGCTTGAGAGATTTTGCAGCTAGTTAACTACATTGGGTGGGGGAAAAGCTATGATAAAAGAAAAGTAGGCCATTTCAGCTTTGCTTGAATTACTGAAGCTATCTAAACAATACAACAAGTCCTGTGCACATGACAGTAGAAAAATTACCGGATGTTTGTCAACACTCAACTAAAAGAGCTGGAATGGTGTTTTAGGGAGAGACTGATGGGTCAGATAAACAGTTCCAGTGTGCATGTCCTGAAGGGGTAATATGGAGATGACACTACATAAGGTATCAAGCAGCAGTTTGATGTGACTTACAAAACTTATTGCTCAGACATCCACATCCATACAGAAGCTTCACAGGCAGTCAACTAGTGCCACATTTAGTATGCCACACTGCATGGGAACAATTCTAGTGCACCTGCAGGGGAACCACAGTGACCCCTAGTAAGGCACAATTATGGTTTTCTGAATTTCTCTGGACAAGATGGAGGGAAAACCTTGTTTATTTTTCTTGTTTATTTTTCTTTCTCTTTGGCTATTTCTTAGCTACATAGTTCAGTGTGTGCAAGAGTAATTTACAATGCTGCTATGTGTATGAAGAGCATGGTTGTATTTTGTTGCACAATTTAATAGACAATATCAGAAATCTCTCTTTCCAGCAGCTGTGACAGCCACACCTCAATCTTACTTTCTACTTATCATGTTTGTCATGTCTCAGTGTTATTAGAGCATGTACAGTCTAGGCCATTATGAGGTCTGTCGTCTAATACGGATAAAATATCAAATTGCTCTAGTTTTTAGATTTAAATTTATCTTCACAGAAGTCCCTGTGGTGCTGGAGGACCATGCTATGAATAGCACTGAAATGCAGTCAACAGACATTTCCGTGGTACTCCGGGGAAGGCACAGATAATTAATTGTCCCCAGTTTGCTCTACTGTCCATAATTATAGTCTTGAGTTTATAAATAACGAAGCATGATTTTAAAAACCAAAACAAACCCCTCAATTACTACAGAGTTCCTGAGATAATTAAGTCTCCAAATGTGGCTCTGTAGAAGGGAACCAAAACTCCACTGCAAAAGCCCATAACGTGCAGATGTGCGTAAGCAGAGCAAAGCGACAGGATGGAAAACGTCACCAGGAAAATAAACTCTCTCATCATTATTTCACCGCTTTTTACCTAAAAAAACAATGGCCTATTGTCTCGATTCACTCTATTGTTCTGTTGCATTTTTTGTTATTGAAGGAACCAACAGTCATTCAGTGAGAGTTTCCTGAGGAGCAGCAGCTTGGAAAGCTAAATGCAGTATCCTGCGCCTAAGGCTTGCTTTGCTGCAGGTTTAGGAAAAACCAGGAAGGTAAGTTACTGGGGTAAATTTAAGCACACAGTTCACAATTCAACTTGTTTGAATACCCCCGTCAAATAGAAACACCCTCTGATTTTGCAAGTACAGTGGTTAAAACCTGCAAAATAACCAGAAAACAAAGCTGTGCCCTGTCACATCCCTGCTTGATGGACATTCCTCTGTTGTTACTGGGCGTTGTGTATTGCCAGGGAAAAACTCTAGGTCGGGAGCCAGCACAGCAGGAGGCTTCATTAGTCATGAACAGGAGCAAAACGGCGCTTCAGAAGGAGAGGTGCCCTCTCTGAACAATCAGCTTCACCACAACAAGCACATAATCAGCTGGACAGCCTGTAACACAAGCTTTGGATAAAGACAGACCTATGGATACAAGACAGCTATGACTTAAGTGTTTCAAAAGATCTTTGCCCAACAAGGAAACAAATTATGTATTAAAAACCTTTTACAAAATACATGCTCTGTTCTTTCTCTGTTTAATATCTTCCTTGCTCGAAGCTTGGCTGTTGCCCAAATGCATCCAGAGCAACACTTGATGATAACTCAAAAATGTGCAGTTAATCTGTGTGTAGCTTCAGCTCCTGAATGCCAGGAGCAAAAGTGCACTTTTCAGAGAGAAACAGGCTTGGTCACACAGCATAATCAGGTTTACACAAGTTTTTAGATAGCCAAGATGAAGGAAATTCTTCTGTAAACTCCTCTGAGAAAAGATGAAAACTCTGAGTTGACGAACTGCTCTTTTTCAATGACATTATATCCATAAACAAGGGTAAACCCCAGTAGAGAGCTTTTCTGCATGACAGTGAGTAAAACTTTAGCTTGCTGGGGTTTGGTTTTCTGTTTTGTTTTGTTTTGTTTTTTGTTTAGGTTTGTTTTTTTTTTTTAACCTTACAACTCTATTTCATCATAAAAACTAGTTTGAAGAAAGAGTAAGAGTAAACTTTTGCTCTTTGGTCTATCTTGACATTCTTCCAGAGACACATAACAGGAATATTTGAGATTCATTTTTGTCTCCTACTTGCAAATGGGAAAGTTGCATTCTTAATTTTCGGGCTTCTGAAATGAGAAAGATAAAGAATTTATACACTGAAACAAGACATATTTTCTTTCTTTAAAGAAAAAAAGAATTAGAAGCATCACAACCTAAAAGCAGTGATTCAGTGAAACTGGATATTTTTGGCTTAACCATAATAAACAAAAAGGGTTAGTTGTGCCACACGCACCTCCTATTTATTATCTCTGTAATCCTGTGAGGTGAGAAACAAAACTCTGTACTCAAATTTCAGCATGATATGGACTTCAGCCTGTACATTACAATAGCAATTGCTGAAACTCAATACTGTGAAATGAGAAGAAAAGAAGTAATTTTTATGTTTCATTGGATCAGTTTTGTGGATGTAAAGGAAAGGTCTTCAAATGTTTTCTGTCCCTATCTGATAGTTTGGTTTCACACTCTCATGGACTTCTTTATGGCCATGACGATGCACACTGGCAGAGCTCTGGGATTTCTTTCATATTCAGAAAAGCTCTGAGGGCGGCAAGATATACATGACGTGTATTAAAATAATTCTGATACTCTACCACTTTTGAAGAGGAGAAGAGTGCAAGAATCTGCCACTGTGGACAGTTGCAGCCTTACTAAGTAAAAAACAGCCAAGAACAAGTCCACCCCATCCACCCAAATACACAAAGCCAAACTGGCCCAGTAAGAGCAGGCACCTATTGCCACTGATTAAATTTAAGGGATCGTTAGAGCTCACAAGGGTCTTTAACAGACTTGTGCAGAGTGGGTCAAGTTCATGAATTCCCCTCACTGTGCAAGTAATATTTCTTCCTATTGGCAGATTTGTAAGTCTTTTTGGGACTGCTGCTCTGTACACACAGACAACTCCTAAGGAAACAATTTCAACTTCCTTTGTGTATGAGCTGAGCAGTATAATTTAAATAGGACAGTGTCCCATGATTAATAACAAGCCAGATTCTTTTGTGTTCCTTCCTAGGCATTAATGTTTCACTTTTTTAATAGAACATGCTGTTCCTACAGAGAGACTGCAATACTGTGTGTCCATATATTGGCTCTTTGTCAACAGAGAAAAACAGAGCTGACTTCTATGATAAAACTTTTGCTTCTATGCCTTTTTAGAGGATATTCTGATGACTGGTGTTCTGCAAATTTTTGTTGAGAACTATCATCTGCTCCATTAATGCACTGAAGCGGTAGAAAAAAATCAGAGAGGCTAATGACATCCAATGCTTCAGCTCAATCAGAGCCTTACACAGCATCCCAAAGCAGGAATTTTTGGCTGCATCTCTTTCACAAGTCTGATGTCAATATGCATTGCAGAGGAGGATATAAACTCTGCACTAAAGCAACTGTTCTCAGCTCTACAGGCATATTTATAATGAAACATCTGCAGCTCTTCCACAAATCTCTAAATATTTTTCAATTACATTATCTTGAATCAGTCATAATGAGTTGGCACAATATCATATTACTAGTAATATTACATTGTACACTAAAACATTAAGAAAAGAATTCAAATTAAGTGGAAAAAAAATCCCTCAATCTGCCATCATAGAAACAAAGACACAAAGGCCTCAAAGTGTAGTATCAGCTACAGTGTTGGTTTACTTTGGTGAATGTTTGAAAACAAAGAATAATACTAAACTTCTATACAGAAAGTTGGGAGTAAAGACTACATGGGAATATTGTTTCTTTCTTCATCCAAAATTAGAAATATACAAATCTAGCACATAAAGCAGATGAATTTTAGCAGTAATAAACACTTGACTACTTTCTGTGGAGCTCACAGGGTAGTACAATACTCTCAAGTATTTATTTAGATTGTTAAAGGTAGGAATACAGGTAAGTATATGCCTATATTGATGAAAAATATGTATGATCAAGCTGTTCTTTCTTTAAAAGGCTTAAACTTATAGAATCATTCATCTGTCTGATGCCAACAATACATCCATAACAGAATTAAAATAATTTTTTAACAGTGGGATATTTCCTACCTTACTATTATGTTTTTGTGACTTTTTCTTTTACATGTGACAAAATACCATCACTGACTAAAAGACAAATTTAATATTTTCATTTAATGCACAACTTTTGATGAAAAGTCTTTACAGTTGGAATGGAGTATTTCGTCTGCTTAATTACTGTTCCTCAAAAATCAGCAATCCATGTTTTGAATGGATTTGTGTAAAACTAGTCAGTAAACACCCAATTAACCAGGCTATGTGAATCTGCATATAGATTTTACATTAGAAGTCTACAGTCATTTCAAATGAGTCAGAAGTAATTACATGACTGACACATGATGAATCCATAATTATGCATGAAGCCACCAGACATATAATGCCTATCGGTTACAAGAGTGGGATATATGCCAAGAAATGATATGCATAACACTACCCAGCAACAGAATAGTCAGCGATGGTTAGCAGTTAGGGTAGTAATTACCTGAGCACGCAGGTTAACTTTCAAGCTAACTGCTTTTTAACTTGTCTTGACTGGCACACACAACTGGCAGAATCTGCTCTCACCAAATGTGACATAAATATTGTGACATTCAGTTATGGGCAAGTGAACACGTAACTTGGTCTGGCTGGGTTGCGCAAACCCTTCCCCTCCTCGGAACATCCATCAAAACAGAAACAAAAGCAGGTTCTCTCAAACCACAGTAGAGGTTTGCTGGAGCAGGGCTGAAGCACCTGGGCACATCCACCTCAAAGCAGTGGCTGATCTGGGGTCCCGTCACAGCCCTATTAGCTCAGAGTAATACTGTTGTTTAGTCTAAAAGAAACCGTTTTTCTTGCCAGACCAATTTGTTGGGGGAAAGGAGAGAGTTAAGTGATGAAAGGAGAGAATCCCATCAGAGGCACACATGGTTTGTTTCAGTCAGGGTTACATTCTCTCTTAGTCCACTTATTATGTTACAAGGTTAAAGTGGAGTAGCATGAAATATTTTCATAACATCTTGGATTTTTAAGTGAGGAACATGTGCTACACAAAATTAAAGCAGGACACCAGGAAGATTAAGTACTTAGAGAAGGGGAGGAGGTGGTGGGGGAACTGCAACCTTCGAGGAAAAGGGAGAGAATCCAACATGAAAAACAGGCTAAAAACACAGCTCTGTGTTCCTGGAATGCTTATTACTGTTTGGGAGAGATGGCAGCAGTTACAAAAACAAAGCAGAGCTATGAAGAAGCTGAACATCTCCCCTGATATCTATGTAACTACAGACACATACTGTCACACAAGTGTAGTATCAAAGATTGTATCTATTTAGGTAAGATGACATGGTTTCTTCACCACTTCCAAGCCAAACTGACAGTGCCATGACATCCAAAAGGCACCATTAGTGTACATGAGCAAAGTGTCAGACACCATTCAGCAAATGAGAAACATATGTGATAAAGTGCATGTTATGAAATATTTCCCCAAATTCCCCCAAAGTGTGTGAAGTTCTTACTGAAACTTTGGCCTGACAACATTTTCTATATACATGCTAGAGACAAACATCCTCCCTCAAGCTGGAACAGGAAAATAAAGGCTGTTGACTGACCTGAATTTGGACCTCACTCTCAAAACAGTCCTTTCACTTGCTCTGTGATGGGGTCAAGGTCAATGTCGTAGAAACATGGCCTTGTGGGCAGTCCTGGCATGGTGCTCATCTGTGGAAACAATGAAATTAAGTTATACTTGTGCACCTGTAAGCAGATAATTACTCCACCCATGCAAACCTGAGATTAGGAGAAAGGCTGGATTGTTCAACATGGACTCACCTGCAGATGTGATCATTACCACATTTTTTTGTTTCTGTTAAAAAAGTCAAGCTTGGTACTTTATTGATTAATTTTTAAGTGTGAGCTACTAAAAGACAAGAAAGGGGAAACAAAAGCCACAAAATACAGGCTAAAATAGCAACTTGAAAATAAACTATAACAAAATGAAGCCCCTTTGGGACTACTTGTTCCTCAAAATATTTATCCAGAACATTTATCCATTTATATCTCTTGCAAAAAAACCCACACAGCACAGGGCAAGGACATAATTGTCTGAGTTTACCTGGTGATATGAATGTGTTGAACTCAGACCTCTGCCACAAAAATCCAGAACAGAGAAGCAGAATTAATCGCAACACTTGCCTAATTAAGGAACAAATTGAAATAGTTCAACTAAACGTACAGGGATAACAGATGAATTCTAATTTAGTAGTTAGAATTAGCAGGTTGAGATATGAAAATAAAGCAACCCAATTATCTCAAACTATGCATAATTAAGATCCTGATCTAGCATAAGATACCAGCATCTGCATACTTTTAAAAATGTAAATAGTTTCATGGACTTAAATTACACAGTTAACTACAGCTCTGCTCATGCTACTTATGCTATTATTTGAAATTGGCATTTTAGTAGCAATTAAAGACATGGCTGACATGGAAATCTTGAGGTACTGGTCCACAATAGTTTAAGCCACTTTAAATCAGAGGGTACACCAGCTTCTCAACTCCCCGCGTCAGGACTCCCCATTTATCCCTTGCAAAGGAAATGTCTGGAGACCACATTTTTGATCTACTTCATTTTCTCCTGTTTTAGCACCTCGAGACAGGAAGGGCTTCCCTGTACCCCAGTGCCAGCACTGTCACAGCGTAAAGGCTGTAACTGTGGGGCAGTTTTAAGGCAGGACCAGTTTGGATCAACCCGTTATCACTTTGGATTCACACCCTAAGTCTTCCTAAAATAACAGTTAGAAGCCCTGAATATCTTCACTAACTCAAGGCACTCTAAAAATGACTCCTTAAGTCCTTCTGATGTCTTAACCTCACAAATGGAGAATGGCCCTGCTATATTAGGTCCTATATTAATACCTAAATTGATGAAAGACCTTGCAATCTCTGGAAACAAACCTGGAGTTCAATTTTATATGACTTTTTGTTGGCTAAGTGTATTTAGGCATTAAAAGTTATTTAAGAGACATTAGATTTTGAGGAATGAACTTTTAGTCAGGGCAAGTCACCAGAGCTCATTAAAATTGGTGGTTAACCTGACCACAGAAGGTAACCTTCTAACATGGCCTTGTAGAAAGAAAAAAAATTACACTGCCTTGAGTACCAGAAACACTCCAAACATAATGACCTACAAAAAGAGTCAGATTAGGGTATGTTTTCATGACATGAGCTGAAAAACACTGATGAAAGGGAAGAGTTTCACCCTGTGAACCTCTGGGTTGAGTTCCCTTTAGAGCTGGCTCTGGCATTCATTTTACTGCAACCAACCTTATCCAACACACTGAACCGATGTAAATACATGTTTTTGTTTTTGGTTGGCCAATGAATTATATCTGTTTATTGTATGACCAGATCACCACCAGGCCACTGGCTGCAGGGGAGCAGCCAGAGTACACTGTGGCCAGCCATCACCTCCAGCTCTCCAGCAGAGAGTTCAGGGCTGGGCAACTTCCTCCCTCCATCCTCTGCAATTCCCCGAGAAGCACAGCTTAGCTATGGTGTTTTCTCTGGCCAAAGGCAAGCTCTAACAGGCTCATTGGCCTCAGAAGAGGAAAAACATTTGATCATCTTCCTAATTCCTCCAGCATGACAGACAGGCCCACCCCTCTTGCTCTGGACTGAACAGCATTTCTTTTATATCAACCTGATCTGCTGCATATTCAGTGATGAGGTTAATATTTGCCTTATGCTTCAGCTGGACTCGGAACACTCTTGTAATGTCTCTATCATGGGAATACAAGCAAACTGTAAGATCTCCTGACCGCAGTCCCATTTACTCCAGAGCCTGCTACCATTTCAGAGGTTAATCTCATGTTGAGAAGGGGGAAAGCAGCCTCAGAGAGCTCAGCACTGGTGCAGCCATCATCTCACTTGTGATCTAGCTCTAAGAATAAACAATGCAACAAGCTCTTCTAGTACATTTCCTCTGTTTTTAAATATAGTCCTTCCTGATGTTTTGTTATTGTACGTAGTAGTATTAAAAGACAAAACTGTCACTTTGCATTGACCAAACCCTGCTTCTGATTGCATGACATCATTTACTGGCTGACAGTGTCTTGGCATCTTAGCTAAGTACTAAAACACCTTGCTACTATTCTTTATTCATTGGCCACACTAGTTGGACTACTACATCATTAGGGTTACCAAATTATTTTCTGTCTCAGATTCCTCCCATTTTCTGAGTTAATGCTTGACAAGGAACTGCCTTAATGAATTACATCTCACTGGGAGGGGAATGAACAAATGCCAAAGACAACGTTCTGGTTACTCCGTGTATGGCAGTTTGATATCTGAAGGTAAACTCCCAAATTCCAGGTTCTTTTTTTTCTCCTTTTCCCTTTTCTTTTTAATTTAATATAGCTACTGTAGGGGAGTTTTTCCTTATTTAAAAAAAAACTATTAAAAAAAAGCCCTACACATGTATTTTGGATGTTTTTTTCTTTCATAGGCCCAGTTCCACCCTAATGTAACTCCTCTGTATTAACTAATGGAAAACTATTACATCTATAAAATGGGAATATCAAACCAGTTTATAGCTGGTTCAGGGAATACAACTATACTCATATTAAAAATTTAAGTCAACAAAAGGGAATGGGTTTGTCTGAATTAAAATTACTGCTGGATAAAATGAAGTAGAAGGCAAAAACACAGAAGAAACACTTTGGGAATAGTACTTCTGTGAATTACTGAGTGAAAATAAAACACATCCTGTCATTTTCCCCATGGCCCAGACTTCCAAACAGGCAAAGCCACATAGATTTATGATCATTACTCTCTGCTCTCATTATCTGGACACACAGAGGTAACATGCAGCAGAATCTATCCCTTTTTCATTACTTCAAGGTCAATAGGAGGAGCTGGCTGGCTGAGGAAATTACTACCGATTATTCTCTCTTCAGCCCTCCATTTCTTTCCTTCAACCAAAAAGACAGGAAAGAGGTTCAGTCAGCTGCAAGGCTGAACTGAGGTTTCAGATGACTGGCTTTCCACATGGAAAACGTGGCTCAGAATGATCTTTTCACCATTTTCCATGATGCTGAATGAAGGCATTAATAAGTGAGTTCACAGGCTGGCCTTTAATGCAGTAGGCATGACCCAGAGGCATCCCTCTCCCTGACCTAAGTCAGAGCCTAGATTTTTGTGCATGGAGGGAGAATCCTACCTGTCTCCCCACTGTAGCACTTACTGTACATGCACAGTGGCCAGCAGTTTACCTCCACCTCTCCAAGACTTTCTGAGGTAGCTACTTACTAAAATTATTTCAGTTCTAAAACTTGAAAAAAAAAGGAGAATGAACAATGATAGAGAAAACATGTCTAAACATGTAATTAGCAGGTATGTGCAGCATGAAAAAACCCCATAGAAATTTACAGTCCTGCAGCAGCTTGCTAGGCATCTCATAAAATATACACCTTCTGTATATTGCATGGAGATCAGCACAACTCTCCACTCTAATATAACACCCTTTAAGTTATAGATTGGTAACTATGCAACATTGCACAGCGTGACTTTGAGAAAAGAACAGGGAAAGAAAAAGCAAGTAACAGCACACTGAAAACCACAAATTAAATTTAGATAGCTGAAATAATCAGTATTTAATTTGACCAAAACGACTACTATCACACTTTCCCTGGGAGAAGGAAAATATAAGACATGAACTTTGTAGCTTGAGGCTTAATGCAATTCATATGAACACTTTATGCAGGGAAAGAAAGTTTTTACAAAGAATTCATCCAGCTGCTGCTCAAAATATAACATTTAGGAATGAAAAGGAACTAGTTTTGTAGGAACTCACTAGAATCAACCATTTTCTCTACAAACCGTCCAAGCATCCACAAGAATGAATCAGCTCCAGAGAGGTGATGTGAAACATACAATGCCTATTCATTACTATGGCACTCCATGTTTAGGAGGCAAAAGCAGAAAGTCTTATGAGGATCATTTATGTTCCTGGAAATGTACAACTGGTGGAAGATAAAATACAATTTTAGTTAAGAATGCCTGAGGGCTACTGTTATACTAGGCATTTATGATCTTTCACAAGTTTACTTACATGACTGAACAAAAAACCCAATAATGAGTTTCCTTACAAATAGAGATTGCCAGTTGTTTTCAAGGAAGCCATATGAAAGTTCCACACCCTCTCCAAGAACACATCTACTCTCACTGAAGCGTGACTATGTTGAGTTTAATTTAAATTACAGTTATGTGTTGACTTGTAATTTTAGTTGGCCATAAGATCTGCATAACAGTTGCACCAAGACTCTGCTAGCCAGGTTTGTTATGGTCCCAAGAGGATCTATGCTGCTTAGCTTCCCCTTTTATCATACAAATGCTCATCAGTTGTCAACATATCTTGCCTTTAAGTGTGTGTCACATCCACCATTTATTTATTGATTTACTTTCTTACAAAAAATCCTGATAGAACCTGAGATTGCCTTAACTAGATTGGCACAATGTCATGATTTGCAAAACAGATGGTCTTGAGGACTACATCCAACTCATGTTTAGTGCCTTTTTCTCCTGTAACTCAAGATGCCTGTTTTACAGTCATAACATGGTTTCTAAATAGAGAAAGAAAACCAGAGGAATCTGTACTTGCATAAGTAGGGAAAACAAGTCATTAGAAGATACCAAAAAATCAGCAAATAGCTCACTGAGAAAACCTCCCTATACTGTGGCTTATGGAGTTAACATTGCATTTGACAAGAAATGCAAGTAATTCATATTATTTAATTGTATCCTTTTGTTAATTAAACAAGCTATGACAAGCCACAACCATTTCAAACTTGAAATACAGCAGAAAACAGATGTTGTCTCTCAAGAGAATCCAGCATACACATAACTGCGGATAACTCCTCAATAAAATCTGATGGGATGAATTGCACATCCCACACTCCCTCAACAAGAAACAATACAAGAGGAAACTCAAGAGATTTATAAATAGTGCTATAAACCTTCATGCATTATTGTCAACATGCCAGAATGTGTTTGAATCCTGAGGCGCGGCATGAAGGAACTACACTTCAGGTTTTCAATAATGTTTCTTAGTGTGAGTTAGAGCTCTGGAAGACAGACCCACTACCAGAAATTTGCTCCCCTTCAATGCATCTGTCAGTCTCAGCATGTGCAAAGCTGAACTGAAGAGCTTTCTAAAGAAATCCCCTCTGGTCTCCAGCCCTGCCTGCCTTTAGGCACCCTTTATCTTGAGTGCCAGATTACTCCCACTGACATGTGTGGTGCCAGCCATGCACGGGAAGCTGGCACAAAGGGAATTGCAATCCATGGAGTGGGAGAGAGAGTGATTAACAGTCACCTTACTGCACTGCATGGCTGGAGAAGTGTGTTCAGTCCTTTTTACTGGATGCCTCCAGGTCCCTGCACTCTCTATCTGAAACCAATACTTGGAAATGTTTCATGAGACTATCCATGCAATGAGGATAGTGGGTAGGACTACACCAGTCTGAAGAATGCAACTGTGCAAATACTTCCAGTGAGTAGTCACTTATTTCAACTTCAGACTGAATTGTCCTACAGCACACAGAGGCACTCAGTGGGCATTTAAAATTATGCAGAAAAATTAGGCAGCATATACTAAGTATCTCAAGGATCAGCTTGAAGTTTTTTTCACAGAACTAGAAAATTCCTCCACTCTGCAGAGCTCTATCACTTCAAAGGAAGTTCAGGCTTTGAATGATGGAAGTAAGTAAAATCACATGAGAACAAAAAAGAATAATTAAGAGAGCAGCATTTTTGTCATAATTATAAGAAACGCATCAGAATGAAATCACCAGAACAAAGTATATGCAATATAGTCTATATCTCACACACCTATCATGTGTTACAGAGGGGAACACCACCATACCAAAGCCTGAATTGATGCTCAAGTGACCTTTCACCACTTTGTAAATGCAAAGAAGCTTCCAAGTCTCATGTTAGGAAAACCAAACCAAGAAAATCAACACAGTAACAGCTTTCAAAATAATCAAAAAATGTTAGAAAAGATGCTGATGTTACCCCAACATATGCTGTAGTATTCCTTGCAATAAATGGCTCTTTTTCACTGGCATGTTGACTGACATCAGGTGCAGAAGTCCATCTGGTATTAATTATTCTAATTGCTCCTTACTTTAATGTCTACACATTCTTGGCAATTGTTTGGTTTTTGTGAAAGCATTTACAACAACAAAATGCACAGACATTGCTCCTCTGCTCTCAGCATCTGGATGAAGTTATAAAAGTACGGAATATTGATTATGCAATCCTAATTGACCTTGCTGCCATGTGCTCAAGTGAAGCAGAAGTAACTTGTGCCCTATTACGTGCTCTGAGGAATTATCGGGATCTGACAGTTACTCATCTTGAGCGGAAATAAGACTGAATCCAAAAGTGGTGTCCTGGGAAAAAGCGATCTCTAAGGGAAAAAACAAACCCCACACAACAGTCCACATTTGTCCAGTACAGCCTTTGGAGAGACCTGTGGGTGCATATCCCAAAGGAAGCAGGAGATACAAAGAATAGGTCATTGCTTGGTTGAACAAGTTCTTGGTGAATGGGTCAGCGTAACACCACTGGAACTCAAATGTTGCTGTTAGTGATGTGATTAAGCACTAAAAGCTCAGAATGCACATTTTGCTAGCTATTAAATAAAATATTTAGGAATAGATGTAATTTGTCAAAGAATGAGCAATTTCCCCAATTAAATAAAACATTTATGACTCACATATATGACTGCAGTTCCTCTTGGCAGAGTTCCCTCAACTCATTTTCATCTTAGAATTTATAAAACCACACTTGAAGAAGAAGAAAATGGTCACCATGATAACAGCACAAGGGAATCAATATATTAAATTTTACTGGAAGAATATACCTCTCTGGGGTAGCATGTTAGATGGTGTTAGTTGAGTGTACTATCTTTTTGTACAATCCACAACACAGCATGTTTCACATATTCAGAACTGTTTTCTACTTTAGATAGGTTAATTGATAAACAAAATACAACAAAACTGAAAGCTACAAAACCTAACCTAACCAAACAACTCCCCCCAAACCACAGCCATTCATACAGGAAATAAAGGGGGAGAGAAAAAAAGAGGACTACAAATTCCAGGTGACTTGTTCCAAACCACTTTCCTACATCCCAGCCCACTCAAATCGATTTCCAGGAGTAATTGCTCCCTTGGCCAAGGCTTACATCCTGATTTTCCTTTCCCCCTTGTGCTTTAGACAGAATCCCTGGCAGAGGACTCTTGCTCACTGCCTCTTGTACAAAATCACCTCCTCAGCCAGAAGAAATCCTTCCCTCCAGCTCACTCCTGATGTCAGATGCTCCCAGGGCTGTTCCCATTCTTGACAAGTGTCCAATATATCAGACAGTGCTGGAAACGCGCCTCTGAGAGAACAAATCCTGAGGATAAAGGCATTTCTCTCATGTGCTGTTTCAGCAACAGGAATAACTGAAGAATCTGATGTTCATAGGTACATAATATTCCTGCTTTGTTCAGTGCTTGGGTCTTCTGGTGAGGAGGAGGTGTCCAAGCTGTGCCAGCAGCTCAGTTTCTGCTGAAAACAGAGCAGGTTTTGTGGTATTTGGGCAGGGTGAGAGGTCTTGGGTGATCCATCTCAGCTGCCCTGTATTTGCTCAGGGACTGGGCACCCTTCATTTCCTCTGAAACCTGTTTATTTTGTACCAAGTGTTTCTTTAGAAGTGCTGTTCTTCAAACCCTGGGAGCAAGTCCCACTTTGTGCTGCTGATCTTTACTATCCAATTTTGGTTAACAGCTTCCTAACTTCCAGAAAGCCTTGATTACAGCCCAGAAAGTGGAGATGGTGGCAGCAGTTCACTATGTGAAGCAACTATGTGTGCTTAACATGCAATAAACATTACCTTTCTCAGCCTGCCATGCTAGGAAGAGTATCAGGAACATCATCCAGTTATTTCAAAGGCAAATTACAACATGGAGAAATCCATAAAGACTGTATAACTAGGGTGAATAAAGACACATTTAACTGCTGCTTTTCTAGCCCTCTTGGTTACAATTAACTGGATAGGCTGATAGCTGAGTAAGTAAAGTTTCCTAAGAAACATCATATCAGGCATAGTTGATGTGTGTAAATATAAATATGGTAAGAACTTCTAAAGAATATAAAGGAATTATAGCAAAGAACTCCTTAAAATTAATTCTGTTTAACTGTTAAATTGCCAGACTGGCTTCGTCTCATTACTTGGTTTAAACTAAGTGCCAGTGATGACCTTTATAATGCCAAACAGTTTGAGATTTTTGGAAAACACCTCAAAACAACTGGAGTTGAAAAAAAATGGAAGAGTCTACACTTCGCTAATCCCACTTGAGTAGATGGGATCTAGTTTACAGCAGTGGGAAACAAGAAAACCCTAGGATATACACTTCACAGGTGAAGTTCAGCTTTCTGGTCTGTAGATGTCATGGGAAGTGGCAGAAAGAAGAGACTGGGAGGCTTGTCTCCAAAGAAAGGTCAAATATGGTGGGCATAAACCGCTGTCACTGTACTGTCATCATGTATTAACCATGACCTGTGAGCATCTCTAATCTTATTAGTTCAAGTTTCTGTATCTACTTTCTCAAGTCACTTGTTGCTTGGATAAACAATTTAAATTATTTGCTCATTGTAGTGCTTAACACGCATTATTTTGTGATGGACTGAAGCAAACAAGAAATAGACAACGACAAAAAATCACCTTATATTGTAATTTTGAAAGTGGATGCTCTCTAACCTACACAATTTCATTCCATCAGTCTCCAGACAAATTACTGTTTTGATATGCTTGGTTGATGCTATCTTAGCTTCACTGAGGAATTACAAAACTTTTCCTTTCTATTTGTTTCAAACCCAGAAGATCCAGAATGGATCCAGCTTGGATGGATACAAGGATATCAAATTGTTAAACTGTCTGTGTAAATCAGATATTCTCAGTCACAACTCCATGACAGAACTATGGCAGTACACATTATTCAATATTGTGTATTCTCTAAAATCATAGCATAATGTACTGTGGTCCCCTTTGACATGGGAAAAAAGTAGAAAGGAGAAGGATATTACTAAGATCAGCCATTTTCCTCCTGTAGTCCATTGAAGTACTATTTTAAGAAGTTTTCGCAAGGCTGCTAAGAGAAGTAAGCCTTGAATAACTTATGCTGGAGTTCACACTTCTCCTGGAAAATGGAGGAGCACAGAAATGCTTTGAAAAAGGCCAAAAGCTATGGATTTGTGATGTGCTACAGTGTTCGGAAGAGTCAGAGCCTTTGTAAGTTGTCTTAACAGCAGTAATAGCTGTAAGGGGAAAGGAAAAAATCCAGCCATGAATGTGTGACTTAACACTCTTATGACAATGCTGATTTTTAAAGTTTCCCTGAGAAGATACTAAACCCATGATTTCCATTCACTGAGAGAACCATGAGTTAGCAATCCACCAGACAGATTCAATTGCCAGAAGCCAAATAAAATTTTGTTAACTGATCTTTATCCTACAAATGTGTATCTTTATATAATAAAGATTTATATAATTTTGATATATAAATAAAATTATTTTCAAAGTAATACAAATGAAATGCTTTAGTACATCTGGGAAATAAATAAAATAAGATATCCACTTGAAATTGTGAGATAGGCGGCAGAAAAGATTAAATGATTTTCCAAAAGGAGCTGAAGTGCTGCAAAGCAAATAGAAGTTGAAATTTGTAACTGATTGTCCTCTTAGTCACATATAACTGAAATTCAAAAATAACACTGCATGAAACATCTTTTTCTATTACATAATGAATGCTGTATCCGCATTTAAAAATTAAATACACCTTTCCCCATTTCTCACTGCAAGTTCATACTGAGCAAATTGTAAGACACATTCTTAACCACAGTTTCTGCGATATAACAAGAGAAAACAACATATTCACATAAGCCATAAAAATGTTGTTAAACCATTCAATTAAAATCAACTGTATTTGGAAACACATTTTTTTCAGTCTGAAAAACAAACCAACCCCTAAACAGATGTTTTGTGGTTAGGATTTTTCCCAAATGAAGTATACAAGAGGACAGAAAAAGGGGAAGGTAATGAATTTCTTCATCCCAACACAAAACAAGTTAGCACAATTGCTTTTTATTTTGATAAACATCTAGTATAGATCCAATCTATGAGAACTTCTTAACCATTAAAAAATGTGTATAACTTCCACCATTATAGAAAGTTTATTTCTGCACATACAGAGTAAATCCTAAAAAGACCAAAAAAATTACAAAACAGAAATTAAAAACCCATTAGAATATAATTTCTGTAATGTCAAAGTGAACAAACTAGCCGGCAAAGCCATAAGCTTTATTTACTCTTATGGTATAGTCCCCCGGCTCTTCCTAATCCAAACAAGGCCAGTTTGTCATGAACTTTCAGTTTTGGCAAATAAATAATTTACAACTCCACTGCTCAGAAAAGGCATAACAAACAAAACCTGTAACACAGCCCTCTTTCTTCCCTCCTAGTGACTCCAGGAACAAAGGCCTCCTTGGATGGCACACCAAACTCACCTAAAGAGCTGCAATGTCCCAGTAGTGTGTCGCTACTCAACTCCTGGGACACTTTCCTTGCAGGGAAGCTGCTGGTGAGCAAGAGCTCTCTCCCTTGAATGCAGCGATGGATCCTGCTGCTGCCTCAAAATCTGTACCCCCTCCCAGCAGTTGGAATTCATGTAGTTATTCTCACTTCAAAATTACTTGTTGTTTATTTGTGGGAAAATGCTGCTTTTATCTTTCCTTCCACATTACATTTCTCAGATTGCTTAAATAGTGACTGTGAAGCTATTTTCAAATTGATTTTTTTGGTGAAAGCTCTCAAGAAATTCAGTTTCTTTTTTTTTTCCCCAGAGAAAATTAAAGAGACAAAGAGCTTAACAAACTCAGAGGGAGCTTATTTGTGCTGTCGCAAGCATGCCTTGATTCCATTCTGGACAGACTAACTGCAGAGCGCTTATTTTCCACGTCTACCCTCTGCATCACATCTTTACTACAAGTGCCAAATACAATGGCATTGATGTTCTTTCCTACAGTCTGCAGCAGAGCTCTACAGTCGGCATGGCTCGTTCAGGATCTCACACACAGAAGCAAATCTGACACATGCAGTGCCAGCAGCACAATGTTGTTTCTCTCTGGTGCATACAAAAAAGGTTTTACTGTGCTCCCTGTGAACCACTCATGTTCTCTCTCCCTTGTTTTCTTGCTGCTTTGCTGCAACTGCATGACTCCAGGACAGTGCAGAGCATGTGCCTGGCCACAGTGAAACACACAGGAATGAGAAAGAGTGGCCAAAGCAGTCTAATAGTAAAAGCTGCTAGTGCCTTGCTTCCTACGTGTACAGAGCAGCAGGGCATTGTGTACACACAGAAAACTGGTGCAGTGTGGTCAATTAATACAGAAGTTACATGCTTTAAATCAGCCAGAAGGCAGGCAGGGAGCATGTTGTCTCATGTCAGAGCAACTGTGCACGTCCCAGGGTTTTGTCTCTCACAGTGGCTGATGCCAGATGCTTTATAGAGAAAAGCTAAAACTACAGAGGTTGACAAAGCAATCTCTGTCCAAGTGGGAGCTGAGGGCTGAAGACTGACTGAATCCTTGAACTTAGCATTAGCTTAGCATTTTTTCCAAATTACTTACTTATATTAATTACAACTCTGTATATTGTTGATGGCCACAACCTTTCTGAAGTCTTGTTACATTCTTGGACTCAATGGCTTTCCTGTTTTAATGACTTCCACATTTTAATCACATGTGAGAAAGTATTTCCTTTTTTTATAAAGGTATTAATATAGATGTTTGACAATCTCTCTTCACAGACTGAACAAATGCTTTTAAAGAAAAACTAGTTTCCAGACAGTATGGAGACAGCTTCAGATAACCTTTAAATTCTGCCTAACACCACAGGGACATAACAGAGGTATAAATACAAGTCTATGAAATTCACAAGACTTCAGATGCTACAGATACAAAATTTAAATGATCATGACAACTTTAAAATTCTTGGCTTTCTCAGTACTTCAAATACTAGAAACATTTTAGTATGTCAGGAGTCTTAAAACTGCTTCTGTGAAGAAACAGAATGATTGAAGTTTTAATGGAGAGAAATAAAATCATCCAATTGCTAAAGAATACCAACCTATTGCCAGATTGATTCAGGGATAACAGCAGAACTCTGATAACATCAATTAGGTCTAAACTCATATTTTAAGTCAGCAAGTCTATGCAAAATACTACACATCATACTGTGTGCAAGCTGATATTTAAAACTAAGATCAAGATTTTGTTTCCCAAAGGGAATGACCACATATTAATGTGTGGCTGTATGTCATTGTCTGTAACATTCTGCTTTTAAAGATTACTGTGTAATTACTTACCCACCAATTCAAAATTTAGCTGAAAAAGATACTTTGCATGAATTTTCATTTTTGTAGGATCCAGGTTATAATGCCGAAGTAACCTGGATTATGTATGCCTAACAAACATAACCTTCACAACTGAAATATTTTCTCTTTCTTGTGAATAGGATTGCACTGCTCCTACAATTAAAACTTCTGAGCTTCAACAAGCCAGCTGAAGTGGCTGTAAGGTCACACAAATAAGGATCTTTACTTTTTTGTGGACCTGTGCAATTACTGAGCAATGTGATGAGAAGCCTGGCAGACACTGAGAAAAACAGCACAGGTCAGAAAGTCATTTCTGGGAGCAGATGTTTGTTCTAACTGCATTTACAGATGGATGTCATACAAGGGCATTTAACAGGTACTGCACTCAAACCCATTTCCCTGTCATTAAGCCTACTATTAAAAAAAAAGAGATTCAGTGAGAGGGAAGGGAAAACAACGACGGACCCAGGACACAGTTCCAAATAACCTAGGAGATGGTCTGTGCCATCCTTCTAACTCATTTCCTCTCATAAGATTTTGACCCTCATTCTGATGTTTAAGGCTTATGGTCTCTTTGCTAGTGAAGAACCCTTAAAAACCAAGCAAAAGGCAGCCCTTTGCACTGTTGTCCCCTCAAAGAGGACTGAGGCAGGCAGGGCTAGGAGCCCAGGTTCCTCCCCAAAGCAGCGCAGATTTACAGCTTCCAGAGCACAGGCACCTGCATCCGAATTCCTGCGAAGAGGGGCACCTTTGCAACCCTGCCTGTATGACCACTCTCTGGTTCACCAAAGGACTACACGAGATTTAGGGCTCTGAGTACTAGGAAGAACGGTGGGACTTGGAGCAAGAGATGAGACGGACATGTCTGCCATCTCTCTCCCGTAGTCCTTGATGACTGAGTTCCTCAGTCACTTCTCAAACAGTTTCTGGACAACCACTTCTTTTTTTTTTAGAGTGCTATTAAGCAAAGTGAAAATAACAGAGAGTTACATACCTATCACCACGGTTGCGCTGCTTCACAAGCAGATCAGATGTTCCTCCTCTCAGGGCACCACCATCCCTCAGAGAGGAGGGGCTGATACAGCTTCACCAATATGATTTTCATTTGCAGACACGTTTGTCAGAACCCTAAATCTCATACAATATTACTTTTGTGACTGATATTGTATGTGTCTGGAAATAATCAAAGGGCAGTCAGTAGTCTTGAATCTGATAAAATGTAAGAATTTTTCGTACTCAAGTGTCAAAAAATATTAACATAACTTTGTACTTTATAAAGTAGAAAGACTCCAAAACCAGGCAGTATTCCATGTACCTGCAGCGATAAGTAGAATGGTTAGCTATAATATAGATCTATAAAGAAATAAAACTCCCTTGTAAGTTTCTTTCCCCATATGGGAGAATACTGCAATTCCTTATGAAAAATTCCAGTAGTAAACTGTCATGCTGAGTTTTCCTGTACAGTATGTATTTAGTTCTGAATCAATCCCAGATAAGACAGCAGACAACATCAAAACAGGAGTCTTTAAATGCCCCATAAAATGAGGATTACTTTAGACCACTAAAGACGAACAATTATGAATATATCCCTGGAAAATGGTGCCCATGAAACCACTAGACATTACATTGCAGTTATCTGGGATTCATCTTGTGTACTACTATTTTTTTTAAAACTGTACTGGAAATCATGTTGAAAGGCCTAAAAAGAAAGCACATTTTTGGATTATCACAGCTTTTGTGTCTGGGAACAGAATTTAGAACATATCTTTAATGAAATGCTCCATTTGGCCTAAACAACACAAAAAAAGAAGAAAGTTACTTTCCTTTTAGCAAATTTGATTTTAAAGCATATCGAGTATTTTCCAGTTGCAGAAGTAAACATAGACTTGACTTACATTTCAGAGTGAATTCAGTTTACCTAGAAAAAACAGTTCTATACTGGGCTAAGAATGCTTCCAGCTATTCTGTTTAAATTTTAACAGTACCTCATTCCAGCATGACATATGTGCATATGTGTTGTGGGTGTCTGTGTCTCCCTTCCCAGTTTCGCTCTGTGACTAGAGAGTAAAGCAAGTCTCCCAATTGTGCCCATTTTGTAAGGTCCATGTAAAGCATTAGGAAAAGGCATTTAAACGATTGCTGACATTTCCTTCAGAAAGAGGTAAAAGAATCTGTTCTTACTACAGACTCTGCAGCAGCACATTTATCAGTAATATAAGAAGGTGTGGTCACTGTCACAGCTTGCTCAGCTACCAGGGTTTCTTGTGCAGATGGCCTTTCTACTCAGACTGGGTTAACTTGCTGAATAAGCCAAGAGATGGGAGCTCTTGAATACAGGCCATATTCACTAAAAGGTATTCTTTAATGGTATTGTATCAGTTATTCTACCAGCAAGTTCTCCTAATATAGATTCACAAGAATTCAAAGTAGCAACTCAAGGCTGGAAGCAACTCTTCAGCTCAGTGAAAACACTGCTATGAGACTTGATTACCCTTATGCAACATGGGCATTTTGCATTATTGAACAACTGAAGTTATTAGGAAATGTTATTTGCTTGTGATCCCCACTTTTTTATGCTTACCTCTTAGGGATGCCAGTTTGTGGGCTGTAAAGCTGCTGTGGCTCGTTCTCCCTAAGGAGCCTTCTCTCTTTCTCTTACAGATCACAGGCATTAGGATAATATTTATCTTCGTTTTGATTGAGTGCCTGGGTGAGGGAAGAGGAGCCACTGCACTTTGGAAGTACTCATGTGATTTGATGTCTCTGATCCTTTTTTTAAAAAATTTTCTCCTGGCTTTAACCACTTGAATAAGTTTCAGTATTGCTCTGAGTATCTTTCTCTCTGTTCCATATAATCCTTTACAGATTACATGTCCTGTTGAACAGCAGAGGAATATTTGAAGCAATACATCTATTTGTATAGCTGTGACAGACATTCTTCCTATGCTCTTCCTGTGCTGTGTTTGTAATTGTATCTGTCTTTCAAAAATTCAATTACGGGACAGTTAATAAAAATTAATTAGATTAGTTCTCTGACAATAAGGAGCAGCACCACACAGATGACATATTACAAATTCATGATGGTGAAATGAGCAAGAGGCAGCACAGTGCTGGTAAGTCTCTTTTGCATCCCTCAAAATACTGAGGAAATAGGCTCTAAAGTTCCTTGTTAGAAAGGATGTGATGTGATACGCAATGTGAAACAGTTATTTCTTTCTAAAGGAGGCAAGAGGGAAGCTAAAAATAGAGAAAGCAGAAAGGTAGAATGGATGCAAGTATTGAATCCAGGATGCCTTCTTCTTATTCCTAATGAAAGTAACATCTTGGTATTTTTTTGAGGAAGAAGGGTATAAAATATGCCATAGTTCTACATAGGAGGGTTAAGAAAGACTATGGATGAAAACACCAAAAGAAGGGTTCAGTTAATTAATCAATAATCAGCAACACTTCATCAAGAGCAATAGTTCTCCTGTTGTCCGAAGTGTTTTGTTTTCTAGCAAAGATGCAAAAATCCTCAAACACATTATGCTTTATATCAATGCAACTTTTGTATTTGAGTCTATTGCAGCACGTCCATTATACTGTGGGGAAAAAAGATGAAAGGAGAAGGAAGGATGAAGGATATCCTTATGATCAGGAAGGCAGACACTATGAATATGGCTAACTTATTTGCCAATCAAATGAATGTGAGCATATGCAGAGGAATTTTATCCCCATTAATGCTTACTAGTTGCTTCTTACAAAGCAACTAGTCAAAGCATACAGAATCTTGACAACGTAAGCTAATTGTGAATGTTTCTGAAATCTGATTTAAATTACTTAATTTATCCTGAATATATGAATCCAGATGTGGAAGCATCCTTAATTGCATATTGTCACTAAGGTTATGTAGTATGGAGGTATGTGTGGGTAGGTATCCCCACTATTATGAGTGCCTAAGAATGAAATGTTTCCTTGTCAAAAGGAAACTAGTTAAAAATAATTGCATTGCAGTTTTTATTCAAAATTTTCTGTGAAGTTTTCCCTTCTTGTACACATAAGCTTTCAGTTTATGATTTTAATTTATATGAGACTTTTACTGTTTTTTCTTTCTTTACAGTATCAGCTATCCCAAAGCAAAATGATGAGTGACAGGCTGAGGTGACAAGGTCAACTATGTTAAAACACTCCCACCATTCCTGGCTCGCTGCACCTGCACTTCACAGCACATTAGTCACAGTGTGTGCTGCAGGGTTCATGCATGCCCCACCTCTACATTCCAGCACTATAAATTGAATTTGGGGATGCAGCCAAACAGCTTAAAACTTTTCCTTTAATATACAATGCAGTACTTTGTCTTGTTAGAACTGAAAGCTTGGGTAAGTTTGGTCAGTTGCTCTGCAAAGAGTTAGCACTGAGAATAGAGCGTGTGGGCTGAGTTTGCCCCAGCTTGCCTTCCTCAGAATTACAGCACAATTATTTCAGCAACCACATTTCCCTTTATGGCAGGCGCTTCCAGAGCACCCAGCTGCAGTAATGTAACCTGCCTGTAAGGAATGGCACTTTGTTCAATCCAGCCTTCCAGGGAAGATGGACCATCCCTCTGGCACTTGCCCTCTCAAGTCATAAAAACATTGTACAAAATGAAATGAAAAACAATAAAATCATGACACTTCCAGGCTGCTCTTCACATGGTCTATACAAGCAAGAAGAAACTAATATGGAATATAAATGTGCCAAACCAATTACAGTGGAACATGCATTTCAGACAAGCACTTTATAGCAATACCTGCCACCTGAACTGTCAGCCAAGATGGGCATGTTTCTGCTTAGCTAGAGAGGAGGACTGTGCCTAGCACAGCACCATTCACACCTCACCCACAGAGAAGGAAGAAACACTGTGCTTTGAGCTAATGCTCTGTTATGGGTTCATCTAGGTGGGCCTAGATTTGGGCTCTGAAGTCTGGACTAGGCCGAAGCCGTCAGCTGACTTGAGCTGGGCTGAGCTAACAGCTGACCTCTTCTAGCCAGTAATTCTGTATTCCATACCACATTATGACATCATCTCCAGGGAAGTAGGAACCAGTGTGGGACTGGCTAAGGCAGTCCCTTCTCAGCCCTCCTCTTGGGAGGACGCACGATGCTGCCCCAGGGGGGATGGAGAGGACCAGGCCCACCACTGGCTCACAGGGTATCTCAGGAAAGTAAAATGTGTTGTTCTGGGTCTCTCCTTTCTGCTTGAGTTTGTCTCCCTGGGGAATAAGTATTTTCTTAAGTAATGTGTAATTAGGACAGTAGAATTTGTGTGTTCGTTAAGAAGTTGAGGTGGGGAACTTGTTGTTGCAGACTTGTGTAAGTGTATATTTGTACTCTCTTCTAATTGTCTCTTTCTTTCTGTGAAAAATATATGTAGTTTTAGTATAAATGCCATTTGAAGTGTTTTTTTTCTTTCCCCTCTCTTTTCCTCCCTTTCCCTGGTGTTAGAAGGGAGGCTTTTCTCTCTGTGCTTGGGAGGGTTGGCTGTTGCTTATCTCAAACCAAGACGTGGTCTTAAAAAGCTTCAGAGAAAGAGGAATATTGGGATTGGGGAGTGAATGGGGCAGGGAAAGCCTCAAGTGGCTATTTCAAGGAAGATATAATCAAATGATGCATCTAAACACAGTTCATTACAGTTATGTTGTAAGAAATCAATTAACCTTCTTTCAAGTATGATAGGATCTAAGGAATCACTAAATAAATTAACGATATATACTTTATGCTAGTTGATCAGGTGCTACTACAAGCACACTGTGTTCCACTACAGTAATTCTTCATTTCTCACTCCACTACAGAGTAATATTGAGTATCAACATTTTTGCTGTTTGGGTTAAAAATATGATTAAGTGAAATTGTAACCTAATGTTACATTCACTAAAAGTTATGGGCAGTAGTAACTATAAAAAGAAAATTATAAAACAGCTATAACCAATGCAATTGTTACTAAAAAGAATACAATTTTTACAGCTGTTTTTCCCCCTGAACTACTTTAAGTGGATATGTTCATCTGTGTTCTAGTTGCAGAGTTGCAGCTTGTTGGTTTACTGTGGGTAACCAGTAATAAATTCATATGATCAAACCCACTGAGACAATACTGAGATCATTTGGATCGTGATGTAGGAAAACAGCTAACACAAATTTTATAGCTTTCAATAATCCTGTGTGTTTCATAGACCAGTCACATGAAACTAATAACTGATGAGACTCCTTATTAAGGAATATCCTTGGCAAAATGAAGGAAGATCTACTAATTTAGGAAAAAAAATCACAGGGGGAAATCCCTCCACTAAAAGCATACTGTGCATGGGACTGAAAATAAATGGACTCCATAGGACGATGTGAAAGTAGAACTATCCATTTAGTAGGCAGAAAATGTGAGCTGCCTTCTCAGCCCCACAGGGAATATTTCCCAAAACCAGAGGGAAGACCTGTCCCTGGCTGTATGTTGGTCCAGGACCACTGTCCTCCCTGCTTGTTCATTATGCTTATGTTGCCAATACATAGCTCAACACAATGTAAAGGTCTCAAAGCACACCCCCATTATCTTTGGAAGCAAATGCTAGTCAAACATTCAGAGGTATATGGCTTTGAGCCAAAATGTTTTTATCAGAATCACAGAATCTTCCGAGCTGGAAGGGACCCACAAAGCTCAGGGAGTTCAACTCTTAAGTGAATAGCCCATATGGGGATTGAACCCACAACTTTGGCCTTATTAGCACCACACTCCAACCAACTGAGCTAATCTCAGGGTGTTCGTTAGGCACAGTGCCCTGCTAATGGCCAGATTACCAACTTTGAAGCCACAGGCAGTCCTACCCATGCCCACAGTGCCATACGATGTACCATCACAGATCTTCATGCTCATGCACAGCAATGGGCTCCTCCCACTCCACAGCCTAGTAAAGTGTTTCTCAAAAGCACCAAAAAAGTAACTGACAAAAAGAGTTAAAAAAGTATAACCACAGAGCCTTGGAGAAGTTTGTGTTTTAGGAGGAAGATTTTAGCCATCTCCTTTCAAACCATTAATGTCTCTCACACTGAGTTATCATGATGCTAGTTTTTTTTGACTTAATTTTTCTTCACTTCTGCATTTCAAAATCAAGTTAGGTCATAGCAGTGGCTATAACTCTCTTTGCCATATCATATACTTGCCTCCCAGCTCCATGGGCTGGGAGGCCAAGTAAGAAACCAAACAGAAAATACCTTAATTGCCAAACTGGGAGGACACTAGTAAACAAATTCCTGAAACCACCACCTTAAAAGTAGACTTTCAAAAGCCTTAAAAGCTTAGGGTCAGTGACTAGACTACAGAAGCTAATCCAAAATTTGAGTCAGCTTCTAATGCAACCAAAATGTGTCCATGCCTATCAGACTTCCAGGACCACACTCCTTCTTCCCCTGTTCTCCTCATAAAGCACATATGCCTACCCACTTTCATGTCTATACCTTGGCCCCCTTCCCAGAGCAGTGTGTGATATCCTCTTTCTTCTCTTTAAAAAAAAGTGACACAGATTCCAGCTGCAACTACACTGAGATTTGGCTACAAATACTATGTGCAGCATATCAGTTCCTGGAACTTTATTTTGATGTACAAAGCAGTGAGCTATTATTGCTAAATAAATAAAAGATTACACAATAGTAAAAACAACCTACTTCATTACAGAATTTTGCGAGCTTCAAATCAATGCTGCAAAGTATTTTGTAAAGGAGAATCATTGCAGGAGTCATAAAGAAAAAAAATGGACTGGGATTGTGATGATAAGGCCATTTTCTTTGTCAAACTGTCTGTAGTTTTAAGAACTAAGAAATAAAAAAGTCCGTTCCAGGAACAAAAAAACCAAAGTTCAATAAGAAGATTTCCCAAGCCTTGTGACATTCACATACCTAGCCACCCTTAAAAATAACCCAAATTTTGTAGTCATTAATTCCCACCTAGCTTCATAAAATCTGACTCTATGCCACTCATTACTAGAATAAATTCACCTATACACTACAAAATCAAACTTCAGTAATTTCTTCTTTAATTTCATTAGACATTGAGAGTCTGCGGAAAATATTTTAGCTGTGAGAAACCAGAGGAAATCTTCCTAACTCTCAGTGTCAGCAAGATGCCAAAAGATTTGCTTCTTCATTGTGCTATGCAATTCCCTCAACTGGCAGTCATCCCCTTCACTGTCATTTCAGCCCATCCCAAGAGAAAAATTTATGCTTTCCCTGAATCAGTTGTCCCATGGCACTCACTTTAGGTTCATCAGCAGCAGTAAATGCACAGCTGAAAACATCTGGCATACAGGTGTATGAAATGGCATTTGCTTGCTGTCTGGCTAGTCACCACACATTTCTTGGAAAGATAACAAACAGCTATTGTGCCGCAGGAGAGATAATACTGTTATGCTCGCTGCTGTGAATTACATTTATCTTCAATGTTGTAATCTCTAGAGTAAGACAGAAGAGTAAATGTCAAGAAAGAAAACTCTTATGGAAGACAAGCATGGTGCTTCATGTTGGTACTGATAATCTAACTTGGATCCTGGTTTATTTCTGAGGAGGATGTGGGTAGGGCTGTGTGTGCGTGTGTGCGTGTGTCTCTGTGTGTGTGTGTGTCTGTCTGTCTGTGTCTGTGTAAGTCTCTGTGTGTGTCCGTGTGTGCGTGTGCATGTGTGTGTTGGGTTGAGCTGGCAAAATGCCAAGTACTCAAACACAGAGCCAGAGCTTCCCCGCCCCTCCTCCCAAGGGAAAAAGGAAAGAAGGAAAAAACCCCTAAAACTTAAAACAGGTTTATATATTTACACAGAAGAGGGAAAATTAAAACTACAATATAACACATATAGACAAAGGTAAAAACATGGCAAAAAGGAGGATGTAGCTCATGCCCAATGCCTTCCACAAGCATGGCAGACACACACGTGTGACCTTTAACACAACAGGTGCAACACAATCAACAAAGATTTTAGCATGGACTAACAGGCCACATTCAGAGTCCCTCACCAGCTTGCACTGCAGTGCCAGATGCATCTTCCTCACTGCCACTACTTGCTTACTCACAGTACAAACACCTTTGATTTCTACATATGTATCAGCAATGGACATAAGGTGTATGCAAATGGAAAGCAGCATTTGCTGTATGCCTGTTCATCCTCAGTAACTTAAAGAAACTTGATGAGACTCTGGTGGTACTATGACTCTTGATACCTCAACCAAGTCCTCAAACAGCAGTGCAAGGAAAAGATTCTCTGATTTACAACCCATTAAATATAAGTGACTTGGTCAATAAGACACATCAACATCACAATTCAGCTTGCAAACTCTATGCCCTCACCATTGCAAAACTCTGGATTTTCCTCTGCTCTTCTCATCCTCCTTCTGTTATGAAAGAGCAGCAATACAATACCAATCTCAAAATGTGGGCAACGCATGGGGAAAAACAACTGTGTAATCCACTCAAATTATCCAAGCAATGCTGAAACCAGAAAACACTGACTGGTCTTTTCCAAGTGCTGTCATACACAACAATATGCTTACTTTTTCTTTTTATGTTAACTTTCTTCAGAAGGTTTTCTCCACAAAAGAAAAGGCTCATTAAATACCTCAAAATCCTCCAGTTACTGAAATGAAATGAAACAAGAATGAATCTAAATGGGTAACCATGAAAACAGGAAACATGAGACAGGGATTTTAGAAAGAAGGGCAAGTCTTTACTATAAAGCAAAGATTTCCACATGTTTCCAGCACCAAAATGGATTGGCAGCATGAGGTGATAGGTGCTTTGGCAGAGATAAAACTGACAATGTGAGATGAAATATGTGCAGATTATTAAAATACAAGCTTTGCTGGTACCTGGTGTTTGCTGAAATTTTAACCAAGTTTCCAAACAGAATTCATATTTGGAAGTAAAACGGAATGCCTCATCTATTGTCAGAAGCATTAAGACTCATTTAATTAGTCCTGAAAACAAATGGGTGCAATATTTTTCTTTAACTGATGTTATACAAATGTACACATGTTTCAGTTTACTTGTGTTTCTCTAGCCTTCATACTTCTCTGTCTTTTCTGTTAAGGCAGCTGGAGTCAGTTAGCAAATGTCTCTCATTTTGATAGTCAAACAGCAATTCAACGATATCCATAACTCTTTACACAGGATCTCTTCTCCACTGAGTTATCCCTACAGGATCAAGCCCTCTGACCAGTTACTGGCAGCTATTTGATTCAAAAGTAAATGCTAGATTTACCAGAAGTGAATCTACTTTATCTCCCACTAATACTCTGTAGCTAGGGAGGGAAAGGTGCCACTCTAAAGACTTCCAAAACAGATGAAAAATAACAAAAACCTTTCTTTTTGCCCAAGAGTTAATAATAATATTGAGACATTGCAAACATTGCTGAATCAGCAGCTACCTCTATCTTCTGATCATCTCGAAAGAACAACTTCCAAAAGGTGAAGTGAAGATCTGAAAGAGAGCTAGTATTCACTAAACAAGTGGCAAGGAGTCAGAAGTGATATTCCATGAGCATCATTATGTCCTAATGCATCATCTACGCTGTAGCAGAGTTTCATAAACTATTTGAAAAACAGGCTTTGCAGCTGCTTGGCCTGGAGGAAGTATTATGGGATCAGTATACAAAATGAAGGCAAAACATATACCTCAGATACTACCCAAAATTTCTGCTGGGAAATATAGAAAATTTGTTTTCAATTTTGCTAAAAGATTGGCAGATCCCTCCAAAGGATTGCAGATAAGTAGCTAAATTTTAAATTACAAATGATTTAAGGTAGGGATTTTCGAGCTGCTAATTGAGTTCTTGATGCTAGTTATCATATTTTATTACTATTTTATTAAAAATAAATGAAAACCCAAGGCAACAACTTACACCATTCTTAGGCTCAAGACATTGTGATTGTCAGGGAGCACAAAGGGTTAACCCATTTGAATTAACATCAGGAGGTTGGAAAACAGTACTAAAGAATAGATATTTAGTGCAAAAATTAACACAGCTCTGCATTCTTCACTTTGGTTTCTTTCCTACCCTGTATTTAACTCTCCACTCTGCCCACAGGCTCCAGGCTCCATCTTCGTTCTGGAAGGAGAGGTTGCAGCTGGAAGGAGACAAGGCTGCCCCTAGGCACAGGTATGTATTCACATGCAGACTGCAGCCTAGCTCATCCATGGCCAAGTAGCTGGTCCTATAGGACTTCAGGAGCTTTGTCTTAGCTCTGTAAGCTAACTAGGAACCGTCAAACCCGTCTCAGATGTGTTAAGCTTGAATTTGTATACACACTCAGCTCAGTAACTTTCTTATATCTTCACATTTATGGTATCTGCTAGTCAACACATGGGTCACTAAATGCATTCCACATGTTAAGTGGCTAATCTGTGCTAATGGAAATGTTTTGGAATAAATATAACAAGCTTCAGCATCCTAAAGGATTTCAAGAGTCAGGTTGTACTATTGTTCAAAAAACGTCCCAAGTGGCACATAATATTGCTACCAGTACTAGCTTGATTTCCACAAACTCAGGTAATATCCCAGTTCTGTTGCTTTTGATGGACAATTTCCTTCTCATTTGAGTACAGAGATTGTACCTCTCTTATGTCTACACTGTGGCACTTCAGAAAGTTACTGATGAAAAGCACTGTGTAAGACATGACATGTTACTATAAATATATGATAGCCTATCAAATGGGAATGGCACTGCAAATTGATTTTTAATAGTACATTTGGGAGCTGCTAAGGATGTCCATAATAAAGTAAACATCTACTGCTTGACATTTTGTTTGTTTGCCCCACGCCAACAGACTTTATACCAATGAATGAACAGCACCCAAAATATACTTATCACACCCTTTATCTAAGGCTACATGAAATAACTTGTGGTATCAGTTAAACTCTTCAAAATATACAATTCCCCCAAATCAACCTCCTTAATGTATGATCATTTATGACATACCTTATTTATCTTTCATGAATGCCTCAAGGCATAAATAGGCATACCAAGAAATCAACAACCACTTTTACAATTAGATAATTGAGTCTGCAAATTGCAGTTAATATCCACAGTTCCTGGCTATGAGCTGAAGGCATTATTCAGAGAAGACTCTTAATCCAAGGAGAATACATGAGAAAGATTGAAAAATAGCCAAGTATGTACATGGCATTCAAATGAACACAAAAATTCATCTCAGAAGTAAGACACTGTTTGAAAAATCATTATTGATTTTGATTACTGGAAATGTAAAAAAAAAAATCAAAATATTTAAAATCTGGAAGTAAAAAGCCAAACATTGAGAAGAACATGGCTTTGGAGACAGGAGTATGTGGTACAGAAAACAGCCAGAGTGACTGAAAATTAGTTTTATTTCCCTTCCTGATTTTGCCTTAAGATTTACTGTACTGTTGATTCTTTATATCTCTAAAAGCTATTTATTCTCTGAAAGACATGTGGCAAAACAGTACAGAGAGAAGAAATAAATGTTGGAAGGAGAATGAAAGGGACTGGAAAGCCAAGGGGAAAATATGTCCTGTGCAAACAGTGTTGATACCAAAGCACTGGGGAAACAGCCAGCAGGAGCAGAGAAAGACTAGCTGAACTAACAGACAGATCTCATCAGCAAAATGCAAAGAACAGAGGGACATGGCTTTAGAAGACAACTGCTAAAAGACAGAAATAATGAAGCAGCAGTAAAGACACTACAGTCCTTATAATCATACATCTCTGAGGCCTGAGAACAAGTACCATCTCTAATGTTGTACAAGCAACATCCATCTCAGTAGCCTTAACTTCAGGAACAATTCTGCCCTGGTTCCTGTGAATTAGGTAGAATTCCCATTTTAAACACCTCAAAGTCTAAACAGCCAAAGCAAACAACAAAAGAAATACAAAGATGTTTCTGAGAAATGCATGTTTAAAACAGCAATAAGAATTACTTATTAAGAATTTATCATATGCATCTTAAAACCCATTCTCCATGGAATTAAGGATCAATATGCCATTGCATCCAAAGCCAAATAATTTTAAATGTAATTAATCTTTTCTTCCATAGAAATCATATAGAGCAGCTAGAATTATACAGAGCTGAAAATAATATTCTTTAGAGGTTATAAAAAGGCAGAAACACCTGGTCTCCCTCTTTCCCCCTTTTTAGGAAATATAGTTTCCTCTGTAAGTCTATTCCTCCTACAGTTTCTTTTACAGTTGGGCTCAAGTTCCTCACAAGACACATAAAACAGAAAAGGATGGGTACAAGATGCATTTATGTTAAAACAGGCATGTCCCTCCCCATTTTGTCTTTAAACATCAAAAAGTCAGTTAGTTCTTGGCTTGTTTCCCATAAAACTACTGCAACTGTGTTCATTATTTGTAAGAAACTGCCCTCCTATAGCACTTGGTTTTAACATTTCCTGAGTAGATTTAGCTTCCGAAGTTCTCACTGCAGTAAGTTGCATCAGATGTATTACATACATAGAACAAAACTAATATGAAGTACCTGGCAATGCTTCCCCATGACTTGCACTAGTGATGAACACACTAACTCATCTATTTAGAAAAGCAGACCTAATCACAAGATCAAAAGAGAACAGATTCAGACTGTCTTTCTCTGAGTGTCTGGTGGTTTCTCCTCCATTTACAAATGAATGTTTCAATTTCAATTCAATGTGATTCCGTAGATAATTTATCTTATACAAAATGACCCACTAATGCAACACAACCAACAAGTCACTCATAGCACTGGCCCAAACAAGAGAGATCTTTACACTTCAGTTAAAATGGATTTAGGTGAAGGTTTGACTTAAGTTTACCATTAAAGCAAAGGTATTTTATGCACATGATAACCTTTTCTCCAAATTTACCTTTAATTTTTCAATTTTTTATCTGAATTTACCTATAATAAATTCCTTGAGGCTTCACACAAATTGCCTTTCTACTTTCTGTTGGTTTTCACAAAAACTACAGAGTAAACCTTACTGGAAGGCAAAGTAGAATTTACCAACATGATTTTAAAATGTGGAAGCTCATTCTGTGACAAGGGCTAAATCATGTTTTCCAAGGATCCCATTTGACCGGAGTCTAATACAGCAGACTGCCATGGTTTCCAAAGACTATATCTCAATTAATACGGAGCCAGAAACACCAGCCCATAAACAGTAACACAAGATGGGAAGGAGAGCCAGAGCAGAGAGCTGAAGATCACAGAAAGTTCAGGGCTTTTTGAGATTGAGTTTAGGATGTAAGAGCTGCTTACTGCTCAAGCAATAAGCATTAAGAACACACCTTTCATTCAGTACATTCCCTGGCTCACTTGCCCCTGAAAGAAGCCAAGAGTCCTCCAATCGACCTCCCTCCCCACCCTCTATTCTTTTTGGCAAGCCTGAAAGAACAAGACATAGTGACACTAATGCAAAGGGATGTAACACTTCATAGTCAAGAAGTAAAACGTGGGTTTGTGTGACAGAGATGGGGCCAGCAAGTCTTCCTTTTACAACTGCACAGGTAGAAGAAAGGAGGTAATAACACACGTTTTGGGGGTATGCATACTCCTGCTTTTCTGCACAGGTGTTGCAGGCATATGGAAACACCTCCATACTTTGGATGAACTCAGGACCATTCAATGACATGCTCATTTTGAAACTTTGGCCACACAGGAAAATCCCAAGTTTGGATGCATATGCCTTTCAATCCAGGACTGATCTCCATAACAGCATGTATGTGGTTAACGGGGTTTTTTAGTATTCAGCTTCCTCTTGGCTTGGTTATTATTTACACATTCTATGTTTATATATGCCATAATCTGGTTTCTCATTTTGTTTCCATAAAATGTTAAGTTTTATGGTGCCAACAACATAGCTAAATTCTCTCCCTTTAAAAAAAAAGCCCTCAAATTGCAATTTATTCTCATGTGTATCCTGAGCTGAAACTGAAAACTATTTCTGCTTGAAGGAGCAGAAAGAACACTTCATTTCTGTGAGACAATGATGGATTTTTTTTTCATCCACTATCTTTTCTGCTTCCCAAACTGGACACATTCCATCCTTTATGACAAACATGTCAAAATAAAAATCTGCCTCGAGCTGCCAAAACAGCTCCAAGAAGGAAAAAAACAGAGAGAGAAGGAAAAAAAAAAGAGGACAAAAGAAAAGGAGAAGAAGAAAAGAGGGAGGAAAATGGTTAGGTTTTTAACAGTTATGATGAAGATATGATCTATGGAGTCATACCAATTTGCTGCAATGAAATGTAGTAAAATTGAACACAATGAAGGCATAGTTTAGTGCAACAGGTGTAAAAAAAGCATGCATTTTCAACACAGTACACAATCAAAAAAATCTAGATAAACAACAGAATATATATACTTTCAAAAGCCAACAGAAAGCTCTTCTGTTCAATTATAGAGAAATTTCTACTAACACCTGATGATCAAACTAAATGCATCCTTCTATCAATGAATTCATTCTCACAATTTACATTTCTCTGTACTTACAAGGAAATTCTTCTTGTATCACATGATGACTGCCCCATTCATTGCACTCCATCTCCAGTAATAACATTATGAATCAAGTCAAACATATATAAACTGATGAGTTCCACCAACTGACGTTTTAACATAAATACACAGAAATCCTTAAAACACTTTCACCAAGAAAGAATTGCTACTCAGAATGCTGGTCAATGGCAAACCTGAATAGGAACTGAACTGCACAGCGCACACAGTTCCTGTGGATACTGATGCAATGCATGCAAGAGCAGGAATAATCTCCTCTAAGGCTGGATATGCACGGGCAGTTACAAAAGGTTCAACAAGACGAAGTGCCACCTTCTATGCTTTGGGCCCAACAACCCCATGCAGTGCTATAGGCTGGGGACAGGGTGACTGGAAAGCGGCCCAGTGGAAAAAGACCTGAGGATGCTGGTTGACAGTGGCTGAACATCAGTCAGCAGTGTGCCCAGGTGACCAAGAAGGCCAATGGCATCCTGGCCTGTATCAGCAATAGTGTGGCCAGAAGGACCAGGGAATTGATTCTTCCCCTGTATTCAGCACTGGTGAGGCCACACCTTGAGTGCTGTGTCCAGTTCTGGGCTCCTCAATTCAGGAAGGACATTAAGGTGCTGGAGCAAGTCCAGAGAAGGGAAACAAAGCTGGTGAAGGGTCTAGAATGTAAGTCCTATGAGACGAGGTTGAGAGAGCTTGGGTTGTTTAGTCTGGACACTCAAAGGTGGTTGCAGCCAGGTGGGAATTTGCCTCCTCTCCCAGGCAACTAGTGACAGGACGAGAGGACACAGTCTTAAGCTATGCCAGGGGAGTTTAGGTTTGTCATTAGGAAGAATTTCTTCAAGAAAGAGTGATTAGACATTGGAATGGACTGCCCAGGGAAGTGGTAGAGTCATAGTCCCTGGAGGTGTTTAAGGAAAGACTGGATGTGGTACTTAGTGCCATGGTCTAGTTGGCAAGGTAGTGTTAGGTCATAGGTTGAACTCAATGATCTCAGAGAGGACTTTTTCAACCTACCTGATTGTGTGATTTTGTGAGAAGAGTAAAAAGATAGGAGAGCAGGAGCACTGCAAAAGCCCTTTCAAGCAGGCATGTATCTCGTACTGTAGTAACACTCTTGGAAACCTGAAATTGGATCTGGGCCAAACCCATGAGCTGGATGGTGAGAAAAATCTGCAGGACAGCTTTCTGAACAACCACTGGCTGAATGAAGCCTGGAAATACTTGTGAGGGAACGCCTGTGAGCAGGGAATCCAGGCATTTATAATCTCATAATATGAACAGTATTACATGTAAGGTACCCAACTCCACAAGTTTTTTTTCCCCCCCAGCAAAATACCACAGACCCGTGTATTTTGAGTTACTTCATGGACCAAATAAAAGTAAAAGTCACAGCTTTTGTACAGTTTTCTTGACAAAATCTTAGATTAGCACTTCATTTTTGAGCAGTGGCAGTTTTTGAGAGCTGTGCAAAAGCAGTAACTACTGAGAAGCAAAGGGCAGGTGTTGCAAATGCAATTGAGGACAAACAACTTGGTGATACCACCTATGTGATGTTTACTACTTCTTTTTTTGGCACTTTTGGGGGCATATTTGCCACACTGTGATATGAATAGCATTGCCTAAAATTAAAAAAAAAAACATAATACAAATGAACACCACTGAGATTCAACACTGTCCTTCTGGGAAGCAACTTTTAGGTTACAGTGTGAGTACAACAGCCTCAGGTGTTCCCCAGGACACTTCTCCAGCAGCACTTTTGCTCATCACAGCAGACTGAAAATAAGGATCAAGGAGCCAAGAACAAAATCTAAGTGGTGTTGAATTTCATGCTGTTTTGTGAAAGAGGTAAATGAAGACTAAAATGAAGTCAGGAGATTTTTTTTCACTCATGTAAATGAAACTTACAAAAGACTAGAAAGAATACAACAGATTTCTACAGGTGACAAATTGTCATAATTCTTCCGGACTCAGTCTACTGGTTGGTTTTATTGAGTAAGCAAGTAACAAAAACAGATTGTCTCAGCACAAGAGTTTACTGATGATTTACTAAAAGGCAAACACATTATCCACATTCCTCTGCTGCTTTCATTCATGGTATGCTTATTTGATTGCAACACTGAAACTAGAAGGCTGCCTCAAGACACTCCCAAAATTCAGTATTGCAGGGTGTCAGCCTGCTAGGTGCCTGACTACATAAAAAAGGTTTGCTAACTCAGTAAGAGGTATTGCTAGATACAATCCCTTCACATGCAACAATACAGGTTTCTCATTGACACATATCCAATCTTCCTTCATAGACCGCTTTTGATTATAAAACCAGAATTTAAAGGGAATCAGAACAAGATTTTATGAAGATTTCAGGGGATATAAATGGCATTTTTGTGTGATCACAAAGCTCCATATGTTTAATAATTGATGTGTTGGTTGCTAAATGATGATTAAAACTAAGTATCTTTATGCTATTTTGTATGTTTGTAGAAACAAGAACCAGTTGATTTGGACCCAACCATCCTTTTAAAATTGTTCCTAGAGACAGGTAGTCTCCAATTAAAAAAAGTGAAATAAAAGGCTGTTAAAGTGACATTGAAAAATAGCCCCTGAGTGGCTGTGCAGAAAAGGAAACCATGACCCAATTACCTAATTCTCATTACTTTTCCTGAAAGCATGTACGCTGAAGTTAGATTTAGACTCAAAGTCTTCAGAGCATTGCTAAGCTTTAAGTAGGATAGCCTGTGTAGAACTTTAACATTTCTAAAATAATTTTTCCCAATTGCAACATTCCTATTCATGACTGAATAGCTCATTCTGAACTTCTTCTTGTCACTGTCTGTTCTTATTAAGCCCAAAGCCCAGGTCCTTAAGTTGTCTAAAGAAACATGATTATTAAAGAAAGATGCTGTGGTCAGGCACTCCAGCCTAAAATATCATGCAATTATGGAATTTTATAATCAGAAAATCCAGAGTCCCTAGAGATAAACTGTTTAGCCTACAACTAGGTCCAAACTTTGACTTGGTTTAAAAAAACATTATTAAAAATGTTAAACCAGTTAAAGAGAATGTTCCATTTATATCAGGCATTTTTATATGACTTCAAGCAAAAGCTGAATGTTCAGCTGCCAGGCACTAAACTGTAAAGTATAAAGCATTGGTACAGCTAGCATGGAATTACCATCCACTGGATAGTTACAGAGGTAAGATATTAAAATGCTTCAAAGAAGCCAAACTTTGCTATAAAAGTGAAAATCCACCCATCTTATGCCACATATCAGATCTTTTGCAGCTGACCCAGTCTGCACCACTATTCAATGTGTTTCATTGGGAATACTCCCCTGACACAACTTCAGGCCACTACCTCGGGTCCTGTCACCCACTGGTCACCACAGTGAAGAGATCAGTGCCTGCCCCTCCTCTTCCTCTCATGAGGAAGTTTTAACTGCAATGAGGTCTCCCCTCATTCTCCAGGCTGAACAGACCAAGTGACCTCACCGGCTACTCATCTGCTTTCTCCTCAAGGTCCTTCTCTATCCTCGTAGCCCTGCTTTGGATGCTCTTTAATAATAGCTTTATATCCTTTACTTGAGGTGAGGCTGAGGGGGTCCAAAGGTAATGCTCTATTCATAATATTTCATAGTTTCAGAAGTGAAGAAAGTTTGTTCTTTTCAAAGTTAACTCCATTACCACTTATCAAAGGCAAAAGTCAGTATGCCAGCATTTGAACCTTTTGGGTGTTTCTTTTTAAAATAAGGACACGAGGAATATCTCAGGAAATACTTTAGGATTTTTGGGTGGGTGGAGCAGTGGAGGAGTAGCAGCATAACTTTATCTTTTAGCATTGTTCATAGAATGTAGGTCAGCCTACTCCAATGGAAATACCCCACGCTGATTTTTCACGTTCTTAGACATAAACATCTCATGATTTCGCAGGCCAGGAAATCATGAATTTTACTCGTGGTCCTGTCCCAGATTTGTCAGGGGGACCTTACTGTTTGCATCTCTGAACTCCTTATTTTAAAAAAAACATGTCAAAACTTTGTCTAGCAAATTACAAACACAAAGTAATAGCATTTACATGTTGAGTATTAGATCTTTGACAAAGTCCATGTCACAATGTAATAAATTATAGAAGCTCAGTTTTAAATTTCTCAGTAAATGCTATTTTGTGCATAATAAATGCAGGATGCATTTATTTAAATATAAAACATTTTGGAAAATGCCCTTCCTTCTTTATAAAAGCTATTTGTTAACTAATAGTAGACATATTTTACTATGTAAAAGTATAACCTATTTTTAACCTCACATTTTCATACAAAGTTTATGGAGAAAATACTTAAAAAAAGGAAATCAGAGTCCATTTCCTGTTTTAACATGGATAATCCCCTGACCAGAAGGCACAAATATTCATTCCTCTTTAATGTTAATTAGCACACTATTCATTCTATATTTCCCAATTTAGTGAAAGAAAGCATGTTGCTGGGAGCATTATTAAGTTCAAAACATCTTTCACCTTATTTATCCAGAACTCAATAAAACTGTTCGGTCACAGACTTGCAGCCTCCAGCTAAGTTCCTCCTATTAGCCTTAAATCATTTTTAGAGTTGCAATAACAGTAAGTTGCCAAACTCAACTATACAGCTATCTACATCTGTTAGATAGTTTGTCTTACTGGGCAGTTTGGGAAAATTTCAGTTACTTGATCCAAATTGTAAAGTTTTTTTGCTCCTTACCAAGGAATCAATACTTTTAAAATCTGCAAATCGGCATTTGAAAAATACATCTGTAAGAATGTTGAAGGGACAATGTATTTTTTTAAGTGAACATTAGATAGCCTCTCAAAAAATTTGCATATAGACAGAAGTTTTAAAAAGGTAACTGTTGCTTCCATAGTGAATGGCTTAATCTCTGAATTTCCCATTTGAATAATGAGAAACCTTTTCAGAAACTGCAATTTCTTCAACTGAAGAAGTTCATCAGGCTGAACAAAGAAAAATGGGGAGTGGGAAACATAATTTCATTTTATCCCTATATGGAGGAACAGCAGAAAGCTGGAAGTGACAGACAATGGCTGCTGTTACCAAGCTGAACCATGACAGGCAGTGGTGATACCCACCCTGTCCCAATGACATCAGATTCAGTTCCACCACTGGCAGCATCAGCCTCTTTATATAGCAAGTCGTCCAAAATATCATGAAAGGGGGAAGTAAGAACTTGGCTGCCCTTTCTAATGCTCGAGTCTGCCCATCTTCTGTATAGATAGTACAATCAAAATATGAACTCTTAGAGCTGTTGTTTCAAGATCTTCTGTAAACTGATTTCTGAGCTCTTCACATTTGATCGAAGTCCACATAGGCTGATTAACTGAATAAGCTCTTAATCAAACCCATTTACTTGCTCTGAACACACAGCAGGGGTGTTAACCAGCACAATCTGAGCTGTAGGCTAGGATGTGGTGGGCAGGCAGCACTGCTGCACCATGAGGTGCAGCATTCACCCATCTGCTTCCCTCTTTGCCCTGGATAACAGCCAGCAAGGCATTCACTAACTGCTCATTGCATGTGCCTACATTCCCACTGCAGCATCCCTATTTCTTGTCTGAAGTCATGCATAAAATCTAAGGGCAGTTCAAAATTGGTGCTGGCTTCTGTCCAAATTGCACTTTGCACTTTTAACTAAAATCTTTGTTAGTAGCAAGTCCCATGCAAATAGGCTAATGTACACCATTCAAAGAGCCCCGCTCTTCATATGGAATATCAGTCTTTTGATTTTTGACTTTCTTAACTGATGCAGCCACATCCATTCTCAGCTGGGATCATGGATTGTAAATCAGAGACAAGGGAATGAAGCAGACATACCCAAGCCAGTTATCATCACAGTTAGGTCTCACTGGAGAAAATGGCAAGGATCTTAATGACTCCCAGACTCTCTGAAAGCCTTGAGCAAAGGACACTTTCACAGAGGTGCCCCCTTTGGCTACATGCACGCTATAGATGATTCTCATTTTATTTGCCTATGCTAACGCATCTGCAAGTCTAAGACAGCTGCACTGAGTTCATTACATACAACTTCTTAGGTCTGATGAGGGCAAGACATTAACAACCACACTGGAGAAAACTGTTGCAGAGCATAATGAGTTATCATTGTTCCAGCGCCGTTTAAACTTGTCCGCACTAGCCAGGCACTACCGTTGATCAATGAATCCATACTGCCTGAGCTGATGTGTCAAGTCAGCTATCTTAACTGAAAACATGTGCTCAAGCACTTGTGATCTAGGCATACTAGTCTGAGAAATTTCTCTGCAGCAGCTCTAACGCACCATACTTTCCACAGAGAAAGCATGGCTAACCTCTACAAGCAAAGCAAAGGAGGTTAGGTAAAATTCCCACAAGGGGTGGGAGACCATCAAAATGCATTTTCAGGGTATCAGTCTGATAATTTTTCTGAATAAAGTGAGAGTTTAAAATCACTTTTTGTACTTGCAAATGAGCGACTCTTTTAAGGGACCTATTCAGATAAACTATTTTAAGTTACCAGTGATATTTTTAAGAGCTTGAACAAAACGTTACATTTCTATAGATATATTTAAGAAACATGTATTTGGAAAAGATGACCAAGAAAACGTGACTGATACAAGAAATACACTAGATACATTTTTGTCACTAAAAGGTTCATTTTCCTTAGAGCCAAACTGAAATATTTGCATAGAAAAAAAGCCTTGTCTGATAAGGCTTAAAATGTGGTAAGATGGGAAAATCACATGGACACTCTGTACAAAGGAATAATTTTACAAGAGTCATTGTTTATAATGGAGGTCATAGTCAGAAAAAAAATCTCATCTAATCTAAACATGAAATAGCTTACCAAACCACCGGGTCTATTTTCTTCTCTGATATGTTGTCTAACAATTTCATCCTGCCCCAAAACAACAACTCTTCAACTATTGAGTTTGCTGAAATAACACACACACCCCTACAAATCTTCGTTTTTCTTCTCAATAGAAAACAAAGCAAAGCTATTAATTCAGTTCTCTAACTACACGTGCTAGCCCTCAAGGACTGAAAGGTTACATTGAAGAAAGCATTAATAATTTGCAAATTCATTTTGCTGACACAGCCAGCAATGGGACCTGGTCTTTCATTCAGAAAAGGCAATATATGGTCCATTATTACGATGCAGGTTAAATAATGCTGACTAGCAAAGAGCAGTCAGGAAAGACAGCATGAACTGTACAGACTCTAAGTAAGTGCCTTTCCCTCATTATCTGCCAAGATATTTCTAAATGCCAGAGGAGGAAGAGAGGCTGAGTTTTTTCTTGGTTTTTTGTAGGTATTTTTTTTAGGTTATAAACAGGCATTTTACCATATGTCTGTGTCACAGCTATGGCATGGAGGTACAATGATCTGAAGCAGCAAAGTATATTTACTCTGTATTTCCAACAAGCACTGGCTTATCCATATCAGTTTAAAAGAGATAAAGTAAACAGCAAATGCACAGACCACATGGAAATTTCCGACTATCATTTAAATACATTCCTTTCTATGCACTTTAAAAAGTTACAGAAATGATAATGTTTTCAAGCCAGCTAAATTCTACTCTTTTTCTCTTCAATTTAAAAAAATCCTTAGTCATCTGCAAGGCATGTTCTGCTCTTCTGTAACTACACCATTACTCCCACAACTTCTTCCTGGCCAGATCTTAGGCCATGTCATTGTTTTAACTAATGCTTTTGGAACATCTTCAAATCTCTTTTACCCTTGTGACTTCTACTTCAGTGCCCTCTTTGAGTTCTCCACGTACATCTTGGATATGTCTTCAAATAATTTCACAAGTATCTCCTCCCATTGGTATAACTTTCAGTTTAACTTCTTTTCCTCTTCAGCCTATCCCATCTTTCCAATCTTCTTCATAATCTTCTGTTCCCATCTTCTCATCACAAATGGCCATAGTCATCCTTGAATCTTAACAGCTCATAATCCACACACCTGGGATATTTTCAAAATCTACCACATACCCCTTTCCACTATAATCTACAACTTTTTTCTCATCCCTTCAGTTAAATCATTCACTTAGGACTATTTTTGCCTCATCTGCAGAGATCCAACCCAGTACTATCACAACCACATCACACAATCTGAAAGGGTCCACAAGTAGTTTTCTTGTTATTAAATTAACCATCTCTCAGCCTTTAGCTTTTAAACACAATAAACTGAAGATGCCTTTCCTCACCTTCGCTTCCAGCTATTGATCTTACCTATTTGCTCACCCCTGGCCCATCAACCCTACACTGAATAATTTATCAGCCTTCCACCAAGTGTAACATCATTCAGCGTTTCCACATGTGCATACCTGGGCACTGTACCAGGAATGATGCACCCTATGCAATTCAGAAAGTCTCTCTTCCTCCTTCCCAAGAAGTATTTCACCTACTGTAATAAATAATGTAATAAACTCCCTGAAAGGAGGTTGTAGCCAGGTGGGTATTGGTTTGTTCTCCCAGACACCAGCAATGAGACAAGAGGACACAGTCTTAGCTGCACCAGGAGTGGTTCAGCTTGGACATTAGGTAAAATTTCTTCACAGAACGAGTGATTGGGCAGTGGAATGGGCTGTCCAGGGATGTGGTGGACTCACCATCCCTGGAGGTGTTTAAGAAATGACTGAATGTGGCACTTGGTGCCATGGTCTAGTAGACAAGGTGGTGTTAGGTCATAGGTTGGACTTGATGATCTCAGAGATCTTTTCCAACCTACCAGATTGTGTGATTCTGTGAAATACAAAGGCACATCATCTAACAGAGCACAGTGTGGGCCTTTTATTTTCCACTGCCATTTTTCAGTTTGGAACTAAACAATTGTAAACTACTTTTCTATGTGAGTTTGACTTCATGGCTTTCCCTTTCTCTTACTGCTTACACACATTGCAGTTATCTCAAAATCAGCCTGCAGAGACTGTGAGCACCAAGTTTTTACAACCAGCTGTTCTGAGGGCTACTACAGCACAGCAACTATACAATACCAAAGGCAGATGCCAAATGCCAAGGACATTTTTTGGACTTAGAGACAACAGAATACCTAGCAGAGCATTACTTCTGTGTAAACAATATAACATAGAATTGTAAGCTAAATGCTTTACAAGGCAAACATAAATGTCGCCATCATTTATGTCTTTGAAACCTCAACCTGTGTGACAAAGCTCATCAGGATGATTTGGGACATCTACCAATAATTATTCATCTCTCCCATAAAAGCATCTGAGAAAAGTGACAAAATGACAGTTCAGAGACAACCTGGGCCTCATGCAGCACTGGAAAACTGAAATTTCACTTCAAGTGGCCTGGACTCCAGCTTATATTCAATAGAAACTCTCAAAACTTGTTAAGCTCTTAAACATCAAGAAGGAAGAAAATCAGTCAACAGGCAACAATACTTTCCTTCTGAAAGTATTCATAAAAATACTTACTTTCAAGGTCTTTTCCCTCTTACAATATTCAGGTAATATTTTGACAGGACAGTCCTGGTTCCCACCCACAAGTGAATTAGGGCTTTATTGCTCCTATACACTGATTTCAAACTGTACTGGGTCACCCCAAGAGGTCCTTCCCAGGGGATTTAGTTTCAGCACTAGTTCCAGAGACTTAAACTTCTTTCTCTATGGGGAGAAAAATATTTCTGTAATAGGATGACCTTTCTTCAGATTTGTTGATATCTGAAGGATGTAAGTGCATTGTGAGAATTTGGAAGCTGGCATAACTCCAAAGGCTCCACATATTTTCAAAGTGACCTGGCCTGTAATTTTAACCCATTAAAATGAAAGTGCACGACTGGAAAAGCATAGTATGTATTTAAAAATCTCAGTGTGGTTCAAACACAGATTTATTACCTGCACCAGTGATTTGGTAACATGACAAAAGCAAAAGACAACAGGTTTTACTTCTATGACCTTCCTGCATTCTTGCAACTCACATGAAATAGAACAATGGAAACATGGTAGAATGTGAGAAAGCACAACACTGCTATGACTTTTTGGGTGGGGGTGGAGAGAAACATGCATACTACAAAAATCTAATAATCCTCCACCCAAGCATTGCTAGTGAATGACCTCACTGGTTTCCGACATATACTCCAGCAGCTTTCCTGCCATCATTCTGTTAAGCCAAGCAATGATGTCAAGAGTCCACCTGTGAGAGTGATGTAGCCCTCTGGGTCATGGTCACAGAGAACTTGGATAAAAGCTGTGCCAGTGTTAATTAAATACACCTCTTGTTTCACTGTTGATTTCCTCTGATAAAGCTCAGCTCATTTTTCCTGGAAAGACTTCCATGCTTTAATGGAACCAGAGCCAACCATAACACAAACCAAATATTGCTTAGAGAATATGAAGACAACATGTTAAATATTTAGTTTTGAAAAAATAAAATCACGGCCTATCAGTGCTGGGGTAAATACAAATCTCATTACTTTACACATTCCAGTACAAGGTTAGACTACAAATACTAGTTACTGCAGGTAGTTTATTATCTTTTGGCAGTACTTATCTCTCTAATTTGTAGTGCTCTTCCCAAATAAATAGGAGCAGAATTCTAACAACCTGCTTTACTGATAAATTCTGCTAGGTTAGAGTGTGAGAAGCTCATCCAGTACAATTATGCTTTGAGAATGGAGTTTGACATTTAATTAGCATCAGAATTATCACTACAATTTTAATGAAAAATAGGACTTTTTCTCCCATCAGAAAGGTCTGAGCTGAAAGAAGGTTCTAAGCAGCTTAGGTATTAAGGAACCTCTTCCTTTAATACAATTAGCCAGCACATAATCAAAGGAAAAAAATGTATGCTGCTCCTTCTCTTTTTTCCTATAGAAAGAAATCTAATCCACTGTCACGATTAGATGCTTTCACCATATGCTGTCACCAGGATTTCTGTAATCCCTCTACTCATAGCATCTGACTCCCAGCCACTTTAAACCTTCAGGACATGCCCTTTTATACTTGCTTGGTTCTTGGAGACATTTTCAGATAGTAAGAGAATTGTCAAAGGAAGGATCTCAGTTTTGAAACCTGACATCAAAAATATTCTGTCTTGAACAACTTAAAAAGTAGCACTAACCCTAGGACTTAGTTGCTGACAAGAATGCACACAAGAAATCTGAAGGTGGCAAATTAGAAAAGTGATCTCAAAAGTAGTGGCACAATGATGTTATGAGAGTTTGTTTCATGATGATCAGAACTCTCAAATCTGAAAGTCAGCAAGTTGGACCTCTTGCCATAAATGTAGTCCTAAAGAAAGAATTGAATGGTAAAGATGTTAGGAATACATTCATATTCATCCATTCATTCATTCTGATTTGTAGCAATTGTAATAGTTCCAAGAAGTGTTCTGTCCTACATTTCTGAGTATTAGCAATATCTTCCAAACAACCAAAGATTGATGTCTATTTACATTTTTAGCTCTTGGAGATCTTATGTTTATACAGTACCCCACCCTACAAACTCTCTTGGAATACATAACACTCAGAGTATACTGCCTACCCAATGCAGGATATGGGAGAAGTTCCATGGCTAGTACTGTCTCTCGCCCAAGTAAGGCTAACTTACTTGCATATACTTTTTACAATCTTATCAAATAAGAAATCCCCTATATAAAATGTCCTTCATAAGAACGCTATTTTTTGGTTCTAGACAGAAACAGAAAATGACAGGCAATCCTTGAACTGGTTTCGTCAATACTGCTCCTACAGACAGCTTCTATAGATTTATGACACTGAATTGCAGCTAGTTCATAGTGAAGCATTCAGAGTGTGACTCATTTAGAAAGCTCAACCCAAGAATATTTCACTCTGATATTCTACAGAATAGCTCCCTCATGAATTTGAATTAGTTGTTGCCCATTATTCACATGCGCTCCTTTTCAAAACTTTATGACACACAACTTACAGAGCAAACTTGAATCCAGGCCATGAAGGAGATACTAGAACTTCTGACAAATTTTATCCTGTCACCAGTAATTGGAATTTAGTCTTACACAATCCAAATACACAGCTGCACTCTTGCTTCTGGTGGATGCGCATAATGTGGTCATGCAGAAGGAAAGCATATCCCCAAGTCCAGTGAGTTAAAGTGACACAGTTTCCTGAACTCCAGGAACCCTCCTGGTCAGAAAGTACTTCCTTCCTTTTTTTAAACACTTGATTGTTTCAGAGGGAATTTTAAACAATAGATTAGAAACTTTCAACCTTTTCTAAGTGTACTGCTACACAAGGAAATCAGGCTATGCTCTGGGAAGATGAGATAACATTGGAAGAGCACTCTTTCCGGAAATGCAATGGCTTTTGCATCCCTTCTCTAGCACCATGCCATGAATCAGCTACATGTAAGTAATGACTCTAGCTATGAGATGTCAGATGCAGTTCAATTGCTGTTTGGGTTAAGATGTGTGTGGTTGTCAGAAGGCATGAGCTAACTAACTTCTCAGCTATTTCGATAAGGTCTGTTAGGGCCTGTTAGGAAAGTATGAGGAGTGTCTTAATCTGAGGCTGTACTTTTAAGGACAGATAGGAAGAAAGGATGATGACTGTCTCTTTTTAGCAACTCATTGTTTAAATCTCTAAAAAAAGAGAAAGAATGTGCTACTACTTCTGCATTTACAAAGCTACCCCGTTCCACCATAACAGTTTTACAGAACCCATTGTGATATTCACAGGGACTGCAAAGAGATGAGGCTCATCAGCTGAAAAGCAGTCATTTTAATCATATGCTTTTCTCCAACACAATCCCTTTCATCAATATATATTACAGTGGTCAGTAATGATGGATGAAGGATTTAACCTTTAGAAAAAAATCTTACAACTAGTTATTTACAGGTTGCAATTTGAACAAGAAAAGGCAATGGACATGTAAATTCATTTTTTCTGCAGCATTAGGGTGCCTAAGTATCCTAGACTAACCAAAAAACAACAGAAACAAAAACAACAGCAAGAGCCATTCTCTCAGACCCTGTAGTCAAAGCTCTTATATCATATTGCATTTTGCTCATTCTCTTTTCCTGTTAACATAGAACTACAAGAAGTTTGAGGATAAGATTATTATACAAAAACAAGAACTCACCTGGTTCTAACACATTATTTTTAGAAGCAAACAGGAAATGCATTTCCTTGTCAAGCTGGGTCAAAGGGGATTGATGGAGCTGAACACTTTGCACTCACCGTTCCTACCAAAGGATAGATGAATCCAGCTCCAATACTGGCTCGTACATCACTAATTGGCAAAATGAAACCAGTGGGAACACCCTTCCTCTCAGGCTGATGGGAAAGTGATAGGTGAGTTTTTGCCATACAAATGGGAAGATTTCCAAATCCCTGACAAAAAAGGGAGAGAAAAGAAAAAGGTTTTAAAAATTACAGTAAAGGCACATTATGTTTTTGTTTTGTTAATTGGTATCTTCTTGAAACCCTAAAATCCACATTAAGACAGTTAACCTCAGCTTCATTACAGCCATTATCTCAGAAATGGACCGAACACTGTAACTCATACGCTTTTCTCTCTTAGCTCAGACCTCTGTCTTTAGAGACTTGGCTGTAGGGATCCTCATCTTTTAGAGTGGGTTCTCAATCTGCATGTAGGTGCCAAAGTTGCCTATGCATCAGTTAAAGTGTGCTGTTTTCAGAAAGGGTGCACAACAGGTACCATACTGAGCAGGAAACCTATACCAACTTCATAAAACTCTAGTATGGCAGTTCCCTCTGGCCTCTAATGACCTACTTAGACACCTACTTGAAGGAATAAACACAGATGACTTATGATGTTTTCCTTTGTTCTTAAACAAGAGGACAAACTGCATGATGTGATGGCATCCACTTCACTAATGAGAATGAAGCAGATATTGAAAATGTGGTACAAAATCAGGGAAATTCCCTCAGCAGCTCCCTGCCTTGATTAATCTTGAGTCAGGCACCTTCCACTCTTCAGCTCAATTCCTTGACAAACAGAGCCGGTTCAAAAGGCCGGGAGAAGAGGTTGCAGTGCAGGGAATTGTCTCTGCAGCCAAGTGATGACATTCCTTTAATGACATTATGAAAATATTTCCTAATACTACTAACATTTAGACTAAAATATGTATTCGAGAATCACAGCAGGAAAAGATAAAGACAAGAATTATTTTGCTTTAAGTACACTAATTAATATTCTTTTCCATCTAGAAAAATTAAATTAATTCTCAGGAAGTTTGCATTATAGGGAAGATGGCTATACTTCTGCCTGTCTGACCAAGGTGCTGAAGTACACTTGGGATTTTTTTCCATGACACATTGTCCATAGTTTCTACTTTCTGACAGAAAGGCTCCAGCCATGTTTATGTCCAGAAGCCATTCCACTACAGAAAACATATTCACCTCTTCATATGGTTTCCAAACTTCTCAAACTGTAACAAAGCTCACTCCCACATGCTTTAGGATCAGAGATGTATTTCACCTTCTAATATTCATAAGTCCTTGAAAATAATATTAACAGAAAGAAAAGATTTTACAAGTATTGGGAGCTTTGTTATTAACGTTCACAGCTGTTCATAGGTCTTTCTGTGTTTGCAAACTCTTTTTTGCAGGTACAAATGAACACTGATATGCTAAAACTGGTTACATTTGCTAGCTGCAACTTCTGCAGATATGCAGATGTCCCACTGAAGACAGCAACCCAAAATTATCCCACTGCATAGAAAGGACTGCTTCATGAACAACCTCAGAAATATTTTGAATGCTGTTCATCTATCACAGGAGATAGCTTTCAAGGTTAAAACCATTCTGTTCTATCTAATCTCAACCAATCCATACTGACCTCCACAGTTTAGTACCATGAGTAAGCTCATACCTTTTAGCAAAGCCTGATTTAACACTCCAATCTGGGAACACTTCACACCCTATGGTTTCCTAAGACTCTCATTCAGCAGATATCTGACAGCATAATTCCTCGGTGTTCTTACCTGCCGGGTGTAACGATCAACTTGCGACTGCGCAACAGGAGACAACTCTATATCCTGAGCTCCATACACCTTCTGAGCAATGATCCTTATTTTTTCAACAATAGGAAGCTGCAGAGACAAGGAAACAATATAAGGATGAACATTAGCCAAGAGAAACTAGGATCTTGTTTGCAAAGTGAGATACCTGAATCTCTCATTTAGATTTATTTTTGTTAAACAGGCTTGCTAAAGCAAAAAACGCAGTAACAGGCACTAGTGATGGATATGATATTCAGCTACAGGTACATGAGTTATAACCATGATTTCAGCTACTCCATCATTTAGAAGCTGCACAATTAGTGCATTACAGAGTTGACAACAGGAGCTTATGCCCTTCCCTACAGTGGGGGAAGAAAATTACTGCCATGCAGTTTTACGACTCAAGAGCTAACCCACTCTGCAGATAAGAGAAAGCAAGGTCTACTGGGTTAACAGGAATCACTACACAAAAAAATTAATTTCAGAATAAAGATGACCCACACAATAAGTGGACAAAGCAAGGTAGCAGGCAGCCAGGGAAGGCTCCTCTGAGAAGTGGGAAATCGTAGCAGAAAATTCCTGACCTATCACTGCTTCTTTGATTGTGATTTTTTTTTAAATTATTATTATTCTCACCTCTTATCCTTCCTAACACAGAGATTTTGAATTGTAACTTTGATACTGTAAAGCAATTTGGACACTTGAATAAATAAAAAAAAATATGAAAACATTCTAGGATTCACTTTGAAACTTCAAGTCACTAAGTTCAATCTGAGTCTTCAAGAGTATTCATATATGATACTCAGCTCAAACTGAACACATGTTCTGCCTCATGGCTTCTCTTTGAAGACAGATGCAGAGTCTCACATTCAGTCTGTTAGGAATCATTTAACAGATTTTCAGCAAACAGTTTTTTGGGGTCAGATCAGACATTTAGTTTTTGTGCCATCATTTTTGTGTATTTAGAGTAAACAACTTTCTCCTTTTTCTCTCTCCTTGTGTTTTGAATGACTTTGGAGACGGCAACTGTTGACTCCTATAGCCTATTTTAAACTAGCCATCCTCTTTCACTTCTTTCAATAGGAACAGGATGATGGAGAAAGGATCATACCACCAGTTCAGCTACTACAGTGCTGACTACATATTTAATTAACAACACATGTATAAGAAGTGCTGAATAGAATCTAAAGAGATACCACTTGGGGAAGAAGACTTGGTACTCTCAAGTAATACAAAAAGCACCAGAACGCAAAACAGAAGTATTTAATTTAATTCTAACAAAAGTAAGACAGTAATTTGTGAGTAATGAACTTTATCTCCTGCATTTATATGAAGTTCCACAGTTAATCGCATTTTTGCAAGGCCTGTCTAGAAATAATGGATTTTCTGCCCTGTCTAGAAGTAATGGATTTTCTGCAAAGATATATCAGTTGAAGGGTTTGTGTCAGACAAATCTTTTTGTATTTATGACTGAATTTTAGAAAAATTCAAGTTTACATTAAAAAAGGACTTCAGTAATAGAGACACGACAAGAAAAGAAGCTCACCAGACTTTCAAGTAGTTTAAACATAAGGCAGTTAAAAGCTACTAAGGCTGCAATCAAGTCCCCCCTCAGATCTGAAATTTCAAAGAGAGGTTTAAAGAAGTTCCACAAGACACTTTCTGAATGTGTTCACTATGTGACTATTGCACCTTAATTGGGTGGAATAATGTCACATTCCTGACTTCAGGCTTTTTACAGGAATCCAATCAGTGCAAAAAAGTCCAGCCAGGATTGGAGATAATGCATTGTAAATATCCTGGATATCATTCCTGGCAGCAGTAAGCTGAATGGAATACTTAGTGTCATGGATAGTTATCACATGATGAAATTTCTATCAGGGTGATTACTAAATATGTTCATATCCATGGCAGTTTTGAACATAGTGAGAGAAATGCAAAACAAGTCTGTTAATTAATTTGCCTTTTGGGTGCTTTTTGGTTACAGTCAAGGACTAACAGGGACGGCAAATGGAAAGGTAAAAGGAATTCCACTCCCTGTTGACAGTAGGCCAGCATCAAAACTAACAGCCTTCTGTTTAAACCTCAGTAAATTCATTGAGATGGAGATGTATATTTAGATTTAACTTGCATTTGTGTCAAAATACTTCAACCTAATTTGACAGCAGTATAATTACTGCGCCTTCAGCCCCCTTCCAATGACCATAGCTGTATTTTCCAAACGAAACCCAGCAAGGCTCTGGCTAACATCAGAGGAAACTGCTTTAATGACAGTGGTGGCATTCTGTTCCTCCCGGGATGTGTGCAGGGCTTTGCATGACTGAGACTGAGCCTGAGCTGGACAGTCAAACTATAACCCTATGGATTTATGGTTTGGGTTTTTGTTTGCTTGTTGGTAGTGTTGTTTTGCTTGTTGTTGTTTTTAAGCCATAATTTCAAATACTTTTCAGGTCAGTACCCACATTTCAAATTTTGCAAACATAACCTCAGAAGAATCACCACTGGGGAAGGAGTTGTGGGAGTGTGAATGGCAAACTAAAGTGGTTTGCTGAGACTGCCACACGTTTTTGCAATGCATGCGCAAACAAGCAGGTGAGGAAACGTGCATGGTGTCAGGGGAGAGTTTGAGCCCATTTAATCTCAAAACATAAGCAAGACAAGTCCTAGCTGAGTCAAATTCAGACAGAAACCAGCAGGGAGGCACAGATGCACTGTACACATTAACACAGTCCATGCACATGCACACTCTCAGACATGCTTCCTTCCTGAAGTTTCAGGAGTAGGGAAAGGAGTACACTACATCATACTAAGGATCCACCTGATTCCTAGTATTTAGTGCAACTTTTAAGGCGTTATCTATTTAAAATCAGTGTAACAGCTAATTTCAAGCTAATTTCTGCTGTCACAGAAACATGGTGGGATGAATCACATGACTGGAGTGCTGCTATGGGGGGCTACAAGCTCTTCAGAAAAGACAGGCAGGGAAGGAGAGGTGGAGGGGTGGCTTTATATGTTAGAGAGTCTCTTGACTCTGTTGAAGTTGAGGTCAGCAGTGACAAGGTTGAGTGCCTGTGGGCCAGAATCAGGGGCAAGGCCAACAAGGCTGACACCCTTGTGGGTGTCTGTTACAGACCGCCCAACCAGGATGATGAAGGGGATGAATTATTCTACAAGCAGCTGGCAGATGTCTCAAAATCTCCAGCCCTTGTTCTTGTGGGTGACTTTAACCTGCCAGATATCTGCTGGGAGCTTCATAGTGCAGAGAAGAGGCAGTCAAGGAGGTTCCTGGAGTGTGTAGAGGACAATTTCCTTCATCAACTGATAAATGAGCCTACGAGGGGGAAGGCCCTGCTAGACCTACTGTTTACAAACAGAGAGGGGCTGGTAGATGATGTAGTGGTTGGAGGCCGCCTGGGGCATAGTGACCATGAAATAATAGAATTTTCAGTCCTCAGGGATGTAAGGAGAGCCACCATTAAAACCTCTACCTTGGACTTCCGGAGAGCAGATTTTGGCCTATTCAAAGAACTGATTCAGAGCATACCCTGCGAAACAACCCTTAAAGGCAAGGGGGTCCAGGAGGGATGGACATGTTTTAAGAGGGAGATTTTGAATGCACAGCAACAGGCTGTCCCAGTGTGCCGAAAGGCCAGACGGAGGGGAAGACGGCCAGCTTGGTTAAATAGGGAGATTCTGCAAGAAATCAGGGATAAAAAGAAAGTTTACAGACTATGGAAAAAAGGGCTGGCTACTTACGAAAAATTTACAGATAGAGCTAGGTCATGCAGGAAAAAAATTAGGGAAAGAAATATGGAATTTGAAGTAAATTTGGCTATTTCAGTTAGGGAAAACAAAAAGTCCTTCTTTAAATACATTAATAACAAAAGGAGGGGCAAGGAAAACCTCCATTCTCTGTTGGACTTGGAGGGAAATATAGTTAAGGAAGATGAGGAGAAGGCTGAGGTACTTAACACCTACTTTGCCTCAGTTTTCACCAGTAAGACAGGTGGCCCTCAAGACAACTGGCCTCTGGAGCTGGTGGACAGGGAGAGGGAACTGAATACCCCTCCTGTATTCCAGGAGGAAACAGTGACCGACTTACTGAGCCAGCTGGATCCTAACAAGTCTATGGGACCAGATGGGATCCATCCCAGGGTGATGAAGGAGCTGGCAGAAGAGCTTGCCAAACCGCTCTCCATCATCTTCCAACAGTCCTGGCTCTCTGGGAGGTCCCAGATGATTGGAGGTTGGCCAATGTCACCCCAATCCACAAAAAGGGCTGCAAGCAGGACCCTGGCAACTACAGGCCTGTCAGCCTGACCTCCGTGCCTGGCAGGGTTATGGAGCAGATCATCCTGAGTGCAATCACACAGCACCTTCAGGGTGGACAAGGGATTAGACCCAGCCAGCATGGGTTTAGGAGGGGCAGGTCCTGTTTGACCAACCTGATCTCTTTCTACGATCAGGTGACCCACCTGGTGGGTGAGGGGAAGGCTGTGGATGTGGTCTATCTGGACTTCAGCAAGGCCTTTGACACTGTCTCCCATAATATACTCCTGGAAAAGCTGGTAGCCCATGGCCTGGACAAGTGTACCCTCTCCTGGATTAAGAGCTGGCTGGAAGGTCGGGCCCAGAGAGTGCTGGTGAACGGAGCTGCATCCAGCTGGCGGCCAGTCACCAGTGGTGTTCCCCAGGGGTCTGTATTGGGTCCAGTCCTGTTTAACATCTTTATTGATGATTTAGATGAGGGGATTGAGTCCATCATCAGCAAATTTGCTGATGACACCAAGTTGGGAGGGAGTGTTGACCTGCTGGAAGGCAGGAGGGCTCTGCAGAGGGACCTGGATAGACTTGAGAGATGGGGTGATTCCAATGGGATGAAGTTCAACAAGGCCAAGTGCCGGGTCCTGCACTTTGGCCACAACAACCCCCTGCAGCGCTACAGGCTGGGCACAGAGTGGCTGGAGAGCAGCCAGGCAGAAAGGGACCTTGGAGTACTAATTGACAGGAAGCTCAACATGAGTCAACAGTGTGCCCAGGTGGCCAAGAAGGCCAATGGGATCCTGGCCTGTATCAAAAATAGTGTGGCCAGCAGGACCAGGGAAGTGATCCTTCCCCTGTACTCTGCATTGGTGAGGCCACACCTTGAGTACTGTGTTCAGTTCTGGGCCCCTCAGTTCAGAAAGGATATTGAGATGCTGGAGCGGATCCAGAGAAGAGCAACAAGGCTGGTGAAGGGACTGGAGCACAAGTCCTATGGGGAGAGGCTGAGGGAGCTGGGGTTGTTTAGCCTGGAGAAGAGGAGGCTCAGAGGTGACCTCATCACTGTCTATAACTACCTGAAGGGAAGTTCTAGCCAGGTGGGGGCTGGTCTCTTCTCCCAGGCACTCAGCAATAGGACAAGGGGGCACGGGCTTAAGCTCTGCCAGGGGAAATTTAAGTTGGATATCAGAAAAAAATTCTTTCCAGAGAGAGTAATCAGGCATTGGAATGGGCTGCCCGGAGAGGTGGTGGATTCACCATCCCTGGAGATTTTTAAACACAGATTGGACGTGGCGCTGGGTGCCATGATCTAGTAAATGGACTAGAGTTGGACCAAGGGTTGGACTCGATGATCTTGGAGGTCTTTTCCAACCCAATCGATTCTTTGATTCTATGGAAAGGTTTCCTGTGTTTCAGGTATCAAGTAATACTGCTGAGAAACTTCACTTTAATTTAAAGAAGTCTTTTTCAAAGAAAAAAACACCTAGTGCTTTACATGAGAAATAACAATTCACTTTGCTTAAAAGTGACATAATGGCATTTACCAGAAAATTTCTATTAATTCAAGAAACATTTTACATATATGCCACAGAAGGAGCCTGGATATTTACAAGACACTTGTAGGAAGAGTTCTTACTTTTTCTTATCTGGCCTTTAAAGGCAAGTTTACCTTTGAGTTTTCAACAAAACTTGATTATTCAGCACTTCACTACTGAAATACTTTCACTGATGGGCAAAGGCATTTGGTGTATGTACTAACAATGCTAATTCCCACGGAGAAGTGTTTCATTGAAGTCGAAGGGGCATATCTCAGATACTTAAAAGAAACGCCTTTCGTGGTTTAGGCATGGCACTCCCCATTCAGAGCTCCCAGTGAGACTCTCCAAACTACACACTGCTCTCTTGCTCCTCTGTTTTCCCCTCACCCTCCCAGCTGTGGTGGGATGGAGAGGAGAATTGGAGATGCAAAAGGCAAAGATCATGGGTCAAGATAAGAACAATTTACTGGAAACAGCAATGAGATGAAAAAATAAACAGTAACAGCAACAACAGTACTGACAGAGGATACAAGGAAAGAAATTATTCACATGGAAAAAACCTCCAATAACAGACAAAACTGGATGACTCCTTCTGCCACATTTGCGCCACATTTACATGACCAGACTGGAGCCCCTTCTGCCCAGAAGAGACTCCCTTTCTCCCACCCTTGGCAATTATGTGAGACAGTATAGAACAACCCCTGGCTGCTAGCCACGCTCCTTCTAGCTGCTGCAAGAATTAATGCTGTCCTGGACAGACCCAGGACAACATCTCTCATTTTTTTTGTCTGAGAATCTGAGAATTTCTTACAATTGCCTAGGAAAATTCCTGAACCAGTTGTTCATTTTCACTTGCAAACTCCAGTGTGGCACCCTTAGCTATGCTGATGCAACTATTTGAAGGTCATCTGTAAAGCAGCCTTAATGAAAGGAGGATGAAAAGATGCATCTGAATACTGAGTGTCGATACACCCTTATGAACATCAACTTGATTCCACAGCAACTCTGCTACCTGGATAGCTAGGATGAGAATGAAATTTATAAAATGTCCAGAGTGTCAAAGGCATGAGAGATTTAGGATCAGCAAGAAAAGCTCTTCCTCTTTTCATTTCCCTCAGGTAAGGTTGTGAATGTTACACAATTAAGTACATTTAGCAGAAGAACAGGTGACAGATAGACAAGAGATAGTATGGATTTAGATAAAACCTTTTACAGACATGCAACTCTGTCTTGGTACTAATGCTGAAGGAATTATGGTAGCTTCAGAAAATTCATTCTAAATTGAATTTTAGCTTCTTGAGAAAACGGTAACACAAAATATCCAATGTAAATTTACAATGAGCATGAGAAGGTGCTACAGGGCCACACGATATAAGTATCTGCCGACAATTCAGTAGCTTTGAGGTTTCCCTCAGAAACAACCAATCTCATCAGCCCTGCCAGAGACAATGTGCATTTGTGGAGTCTCACACATTTAGAGCTACCAAAGCCATATGCTTCTTCTGAGGCAAGCACAAGCACACGTGCTTGTCGAGGCTGCCAAGCACCTACACCATAAACAGGATTATCTCCTTGGCTAAAGCATAAGAAGTGCTAAAGCACAAGTGCACAAACTGCTTTCATAAAAACAGTATCTGTGCATCTGTAAATTTCATTACTTGATAGAGAATGATTAAACCACATCAGCACTGATAAAAAGGAGAGCCTGTTATTTCCAAGACTGAATTGATCACCTAAGATGAAACCACACCAGTGTTGTCATCTCAACAGCCCATCTCACACGCAAGACATGGTATTAGTGTAAATTGGTGCCATTTATTATACAATCTTATTTCTTCCAATGCTATCAACAGCAATGTTTTTCCCCAAAACGTAATTGTATAGTGTTTCATTTCTGCTAGCCTTTCCTCACATTTCCTTCGCTCTTCATCTCTCGCATCAGCTATAACAGCAGATTTCAGATTGTCATTTTTCCACATAGGGATTGATGAGGGTTTCCATGGTCAGCAGACCAGCTTCAACAGACCTTCCATCATCCTCCTTTCCTCTGCTGTTCACACTCACCCATCTGCCCAGTGCAACTGAGAGGGTAGTACCACTGTTTGTGCAGCTGCACATACCATAAAAAGTGATCCAGGATAAAACATAACCTTGGAAAAAATACCTGTTGCAGCCCATATCAGTTAACATATTCAGTTTACTATGTAGGCAAAGCCAGTATAAAGCAGGGAGAATTGCTCTGTTCAAATCTGATCACTGAAATGTACCAGCAGAAACAGTGACTTGGGACATGGATACACACCTTGGCACAGTCTTGTTGCCGTATGTCAATATTAAGTGAAACAAAACCGCAGTAAGTCTCCAGTCATACTACATTTCATAGGTTGCAGTTAAGCCACACTACCAGAAGTGCTAGTGTTATCTAGTCTAAACTGAACACTGCAAGTGAATGCCCACGAGTGTGGGCACTGTCTGAAAGGATGCCTTCACAGTTACACAACATATATATTTACAACTACTATATTCTCTGACAAAAATTCAGATTCTGTTGAAAAAAAACATGTGTTTAACCAGAGAATACACAAAAACCACTATTCACTTGTAACTTACACATTTTATACTTCAGGTACTTAAAAAATTCACTTTAGTGTCACTGCCTATTTTTAACTCTGAGAGCACTAGTTTAATGATAAGGTAACAACCTCTGGGCTTATTGTTACTAAGCTGCATGTGTTCTAACAGAAGTTCTAAAAATAATTCAAAATTCAAGGCAGTGGCACTTTTTAAAAAATTTTAACTTAGGCATTCACTGAAAGCAATAAAAAAGAATCACTGGTTGGCTAAATGAAACAGTATGCAGACATCACTCACTCCTCTTCTTGGGAAGGGTGCCAAATGAAAACATTATGGGAGTATGGCTGAAGGTGCTGTGTGGGGTGGCAGAGTGCAGTGCTAAAACAATAGCTGACGCTGCACATTTGAACTCCTACTACTAGCTTTTCCCTTGGATAAAATAAAAACGCATTTATTAAAGTATCTGTATATTCTGGTTCCAGAAGATCTGTGGCTGACAAAAGGATTTTCAAGTCTTTAGCACTCCTCTTCCTTTGTTGGCACAGGACAAGAGTTTGTTTTGTGGAAAAGCATATTCAGTCAAGTTAAACAGTTTACGAATCAACACCTAAGCCTTAGAGATTCATTTTCCATTTCCCCAACTTTGAAACCCCAGCTGTGTCTAAGAAAATTGCTTCATGCAAAGAACAGGGAAATAATGAAAACAAACATAAAAGTGCAGTGCCGTCAAAAGCCTATATCCACAAATAAAGAGATGGAGTGGAAGAAAGATAGCTTCCAACTCAAGAACACCAAATTCAGGGAAAGAAGTGTCCAGACTCCACTGAAATCTCTTTGATGGGAATGAGAAGAGTGGGTGGTACAACCCTATGGAATTCCTCTTTAATGTGGCTTCATCGCTAGATGGCTTACTAGCAGTGGAGGGGAGGGGGGAAATAATTTAAAGACTAGCATACCCTGAAGGGCAGCACAGCCTTCATTTCAAGATGAGAAATGAGCTCCATCAATTATTGGGAATAGTTTCAGTAAGGAGCATACATGATTTTATTTATTCCTACCCCAGCAGTGCTTAAGGACTTTCCATTAGGTCCACACACAACTGACCTCTGTGCTGTATAAGAACAACACAAAAGCTATTTGCCTCCTAGGCAAACAAGCAGAAGTGTGTTCGGCTGATGTGACAGCAGACACATGATGGATGGCTTTCATGGCTTAGACACTCTGTGGTGTTAGTGGAAGAAACAGAAAATACTCCTGACACCCCCCTGCACTGCCCATTCAATCACTGGGATTGAAAAGATGACAAGTTTACAAACTATGAGAAACCCTCTGCCTTAGGTCATTCCCCAGGAGGTCAGCATCCTCAAACCCAGGCCCCATGAGCCCTTCTTGATTGTGTCTTCCTCTTCAAGTGGCTCCTCCTCTCCTAGTACATACACCAAGGAGCCTTCTTCATTGATAGGACTCTTCCTCCTTCATTACTCACAGCTCATTCTTGCTACTGGAGACCATCACCAGAGGGTGGAAGAGAAAATAATGCACAGAGAACTGCTGCTGGCAGAGTTTTCTCTGTTTCAATGCTACCCTTAGGCCCCTCTGAGTGACCCATTGTCTGTGACAGCTGAAGCGAAGAACTGGAAGAAATGAGACAAGTGACAGCCCACACCATATTGCCACAGCACAACAGAAGCAGGGGTAGCCAAAACTGTGGGCTCAGATGCTCCAGATTTGCCCAAGCTATTATTATGCTCCCAGCAGGGAAAGAAAAACACCAGTGCTGAGGCTGCTAACTGCTTGAATGCCTCCCTGAGAAGTGCTGCTCCTCAACCTCATTCCCAGTGGACAGTCACAAGCTGAGAAAGCTTGCCCTTGTTCTGCAGGCTGGCCAGGCAATACACTGTACTCAGACAAAATATTTGTGCAATCAACTTTCACAGTATAACCTGGAAGCATTTTCATTTATCATGATATTACCTAAAGGCACAGCACTGTCAAAAAAAGGTGTCATCTGACAAACTCGGAAGATTGGAACAACCCCTTCTCCTCCCTTCTATTTGTGACCTTTACACTCTCCAAATTAGTTTTTCAATGCAGTATAAATCATGTGATTTGAGGTTCTTCAAAAATGTTTGTCAGGTTATCATGTCATTCTTTCAAGAGGACAATGCTAACTTGCTAACCAGCCAGACATGCTGATCCTGCCTCATGACATATGTTTATCCTTCTCCTCTCCTCTGTCTCCTGAGTGATAGCCCACTGTACTACAGCTGCCTTGCAGGAGGGGACAATATACCTCTTAAAAACCTTATGTCTGCCTTCTTTCAGACCTGTTTACTGCCCCAAGTTGAGGAGGACTGCCGTAAATCAAGGGTGAGTTCACCACAGGAGAAGAGAGAAGACCAAGATAGTGAAAGAAGGCAGGTTTCTCAAGAGGTATGCATACTCTGGCCAAGAACAGGCACTGAAGCCAGGAAAACTTGGGAATGGGATGCGTGTGTTTCCATCCTTTCTTTTCCTCCCCCCAGTTATCTAAACTTACTTTTAATGGGTCAGTCAACTTTATTTTGAGTAATAGCTTTCTTCTGCAACTTAAAGATCCATACTTCAAGAAAAGTGAACCCAGAAGGGAAGTCAACAGTGATAAGAGGATTGATATTTTGATAGTTTCCATATGTAGCAAGAATATATGTTAAAATAAACCACCACAGATTATTTCATAGAGAGTTCAGGAGGCCTTTAAAACAAACCCATCCTTCAAGCACTGAAGGAAAATACTCTGCCAAGAAAACAACTCAAGAGTAAATTAAGAGAGGTTATTGTGCAGAGGGGACAAAAATCCGTACTAAACCCACACAATACTGCAGTGTTTATTTCAACTACTGCCAGTAATCTTTTAAACTATGTTATAAATTCTGGAGTTATTATATGAAAACCCATCCTTGCTCCTGAACTACCTCCTCCCCTGCTTCCCTGTGAAATTCCTAATACTGTAAGCATTTCATGGTACACTGTATCTGTTTATGTCCTTTTCTTACACTTTTACAGTGGCAAACAGTGCTGTCTATATTTGTCAAAGGTCTCGCCTTGTACTCGACGCATGAAATGACACTGGCAGACATATGAATTCGCAAAACCGTATTTGAGCTTTTCTATTCTCATTTCAAGTTCTGAAAAATATTTATCCATCTAATACCAAATGTCAAACAAACCCTTGCTATAATCAAGACGAAAAACCCAAGACAAGCTACAAGCATCAGATACTAGATTAAAAAAACCCCAATCAAACAAAGGAAAAACTTGCCTGCTTAGAGAAATAAATAAAGAGAAACTGAAAAGCTATCTAGAAGTGGGACTATAGAACAGTGTATCATGGAGTGACACCCAAGGGAGTTTAAATAGACCAAAACAGACATTTCAAGAAATATAATTAGCACAGTCTTCTAATTAGACTAGCTTGCTATGATACTGAACAGGACAGCTTAGCAGAGCCTGAGTCCCGAACTGACACAATTGTTTTGTGACCAATGTCTAAAACTGCTCATTCAGCACACGCTTGCGTATCACTGGACAAGATGGTATAAATATACCCCAGGACTCTGAAAAAAAAAAAAAGGTGATCCTCAACTTTTTACCAGTATTTGACTGATCTAGAAAACACTTTCTTCTTCTTCTCACATTATATACATTTGTAAACATCTTTCAAGGAAGCCTTTGTTTTCAGTACATTTGGAAATTACATAAAGCACTACAGAGATGCCTGCCATTTGGAAAAGTGCAAAACAAAGAGAGTCCACTTGACCTGGACTATCCTCTGACTAGATGACTGACTGTACACTTATATTTTTTACTGCAAACTTTGTTCTAAGTAGTTAAAAGTATATAAACCAGTTTTACATATAGGAGTTTGAAAGGTTTTTTTTTAAATGCCAGGGTGATGCTTTCTAACAAAACATCAAAATGTTGAATGAACCTGTTATGGCTTCAGTGGCCTGTGCTGTTGGAAGTTCTTTTAATTATAGCCAGTTTTAGACACAAATTCTGATTAAGTTTTACAGACAGGAAAACAAGGTGCATAGACACGAAAGGATTAAATGGAGATATGGAGTCAAAGAGTAGAGTAATCTCATAAATACAGATACAGAAATGACATGGTAATGGTTTTATATGAATACTTCCCATCTTTGACCTTCTAAAGGGGAAAGAAAACAGGAAAAAAACCCAAACACATTAAATCTCACCTAACTTGACGCAATCAGGACTTAATAGTATTCAAGTAACTGGACAAATCTATCAGGGAGATGGGGACAGAATTACGCCCTTTCACTTGCACAGCCTTTAGGCACAATGATCATCTGCCTGAACACCACTTTAGTACTTTTTATCTTTCTTAAATTTCTTAATTTTACCCTTTTGAGCAGTAGAAATCACACCTTAAAAGACAAAAATCTTATTACAATCTTGATTAATATCTGGGTAGGCTCATTTGGATGAGGTGGCATTGCTTCACTTCTCTGTGAGCCTAGTAACCAATTAACCTACATACTGTACAAGTGACAGCATTGCTGTTTCATCCTCCTACTTCCAACTGCTTCATTTCCTGTTCTTTGCACAGTAAGAATGAAACAAAAGCCTGAACTTTACTGTTTTTTGTTGGCCTGAACTTACTTTTTCTTTGTATTTAAAAATATGTTTTTATAAAATCCCTTCAATATATTTTTAAGGCTTATAATACTTGTGTAAAGTTATGGAATATAAAGTTGATGTAAAGATGTGATTCATACCCTTAGTGCTTAAGATCATGCTGTTTATGCAACACAGTACAAAACAATGTGCCTGGGAAAGACATTAAAGTAGAAATCAATCAAATTTTCTTTAGTCAGAATCCATTCTTACCAATCCTTTCTCCTCACTCATACCACAAGATTGTAAGCTACACAGCATATGGTAACATCAGAGCCTAAGGATGGGACTTGCCCAGTGCTCATGTGCTATCCTTGTAACACAAGTGTCCAGTGGGGAGAACTATTGCATGTATTTGTCAAAGAATTTTCCCCCATGTTATTATGCAAGCCCTGTAAGATGATAGCTTCAGTTTTCAGAGCATCTCAGCAGAGACAAACTTAGAAAGGCTTATTCAATTTTCAGCTGTGAAAAAATTGCATGGGCAAAATGTCTTGAGTAGATGCCACAGCACTAATATTCCCAACATATTTCCATCTATTCTGTCAAGGCAGTGGTTAATATTGATAGGAGTTGTCTGAACTACTGACATTTTGAAAAACAGTGGAGGAGGTGGAAGGAAGAAATAAAATGCATGCAATAGATACAGGGTACATATCAAGGAGAAAGGAGAATGAAATACAGCAGTATAGCATATCTACCTCAGGCTGAACTTTTTTCTGGAGAGAAGAATCCAAACACGAACTCTCAGCCATATAAAAGAATGAAGCCGAGGTTCTGTTGTTAAAAAATAGCATTCAAACATTTTCTAAAGAAACTTAAGCAGCACAGCCAACTAGGGCACAGGATCTGAAATCTAACAGCCTGTGTCAAATTGGCTCCAAAGCCTTTGAGCCAGAGAAGTCTGTTTGGCTGCCCAGATTTAAACCCACCCACATTTGAACAGCCAGGAAGGTCCTGAGAATCATTTTTGTAACCTTCTTGGCAATATGTCCCTCCAAATGTTCTGCCACCAGAGTGGTACACCAATATAGTGCTTCCAGGGGCCCAAGCAGGCCTTCTTTGCACGCTGCTCCTCTTGACAGCTCACAATGCTGCGACGTTACATTGCAGACAACTGCAATAACAAAGTCTCTGAGATATGGAAAAAAGAGTCACTATCTCTGGTAGACATAGGATTGAAACTTGGAGCACACTGTCCTTGTTAGGTTATCTAATGGCTAAGCAAATTAGACACAAAGCCCCAGCAAGGATCAGAGGAACAATGATAGGTGGAGGAACCCTAGTAATGTAATCAGTGGAAAGGCCGAATCAGTGAAAATCAGAGCACACTGACCTATTTCCTATCCAAGAGGAAGATGAGACTACTGTCCTTGGTGTGAAATGCACCAAGGTGAGTCAACAGGGAAACACTTTGATCAGAAAACTTGGTAAATGAAAGGAAGGGATTGCCTACAGCAGCACAGGACTCTAAAGGATTTATGAAGAAGTGGATTTTGGGACTGTTTAAACCTTATGATGGGATTTTCTAAGGGGATGGTGGGGATGTGTAAAGATTATTTAGCAGAAGGAGCAAAGATGGGGAAAGGGAGTAGTCAAGGTGGATCAAAAAGGAACAAGGGTTGGAAAAGTGAGTGGAAAGAGGAAGAAGGTGCCAGTTGGGTGTAAAGGTGTCTAAGTGAGCTCTGTGCTTGACGACCACAGACTATGCTCTATTCTCATGAAATCTGATTTCCGTCTCCCTTTTTTGTGGGTGTGCTCTCTGCTCTAGATGTGTATGCATGAGCACTGGAGAGCAGGAGGAAAGGTCTGAGTACCATCAGCTGGAGTGAGCCGTGAGCCTCAGGGGCTCTTGGACTCTCGTACCATCAGCTGGAGCAGAGTAAGGGCACTGGGAGGTACTCCTGGATAGACTGAGGATTTAAGGCCAACAGCAGCAGTGACCCATATATTGTGTGTTCCATATTGTACTAGCAGACTCCAATTTGATCATCAGGAGGGAAGGAAGAGGACTGGGTCACCTGTGCTCTTCATGCTCATCTGAGTGCTGCATTGTGTAAGTAGGTGCTGGTAAAGGCAGTGCTTTTCCTCTGTGTTGACCTGGCTGAGCAGGGCAGACAGGTAGGATGAGCATGGACATGCTACCTGTTACATCCTTCTCATACAGAGAGTGAATGCTTCAGGAAGCCACAACTTGCTGCAATACCCATCACTGTGAGACAGCAACTATATTTCATTTTAGCTGACTCACAGGACAAATACCACGACTGTGACATCTTTGTGGAGAAGTCTGTCAGAATAATTTGTGAATGTTCCATCTGCATACATATTTTTATGTTAAACATGAAAGTATCAGAAGCATCGTGCACTGCACTAAACAACAATGATTACCAGCAAGTATCCTGCTCTCTGATTAGACAAGTCACAGATTGTTCTCTCCAGCTTTTGTGATTTTAAACCAAGGCAAGTTCCTTTCCAAGTATATTAGATAATTTTGTTGCAATGTTCTTGTTGTTTTAAATCCAACTCAGATGCAGAATGCTTTCATAAAAAAAAAAAAATTCTTACCTCCAAGCTGTAGAGGTATTTGAAACTGTTTTTCTGATTGGCTGCCCTTTCCACAGCTTGAGCTAATTTTACTGCTCCTCTACCACCATCCGACCAGTGATTGCAGGGTACAGCATCAAATGCTCCCGATTGCTTTGCAATCTTACACACGAGATCAACCTCAGCAGGAGAGTCAGTTCTACCAAACAAACAGTTCCATCTCATTATTTTGTTTAAGTAGTCCTCTTCTATAACCTTATAAACGTACTCTTATTCCACCATCAACAGTGTTAAAGCAAGTCTATATAGAAATTATGCCATACACATAATACATTTATACACAGCATATGTACTTACATGTTTCAAGAAAACTTTGTAATTGTTATAGTTAATTAATATGGAAGATTATCAGTTCCATAATAGTATATACTTTTTTTGTTACTTTTAAAACCTTAAGAACAAGCTAATGAGTTAAGTATCTTTTTATACATGATGAAAAAATGAAATTCTTTAATAGCTTCTTTTCTTTATGCCAAAAATGATTATTTTAGAAACCAAGAAAGGTGAGAAATTTGAACTGTGTATTTAGTCACAAGAGTAATGAAAGAATAGACTTACTTGAAGACATTTAGAGCAACCACAACAGGAACTCCAAAGAGCTGAGTAATTTGAATCTGTTTCTGTAGATTAGAGCAGCCATCAGCTACCATCTGGAGGTTCTGTGCAATTAAATAAAAATTAATGGAAATGGTAAGATACATAAAGTCTTCTCCAGCTAAATAATTTTCCATAAATTGAAATGAACATAAGCCATGCTGACCATGACAGTTGCAGACAAGTGAAATGTTTCCAGACAAAAGTATTTTGGCATTTATTAATTCTTATTTCAATTAATAAGAAACAGACATGTTTAAGTAACTAAGCAGTGTTCAAAATTTGTACATGAAACCATTGCTCTCTTCCAGTACACAAGAAGATGGTGCAGCTCATGACTAGTTGCTTGTCATGATTGTGAAAGGGCTGTTAGTCTCTTGAGAAGTTTATAAACAAACTACAGTAGTGGGGTGGGGTTTGACATAGAGATGTATTAGATGCATCTAGATGCATCATAGTTTAATCTCTATCTACATACATATTCCAGATAAAGGCATATTACTGGATTTCCTTATTTACTCTTCTACCTCACACTTTGTAGACCTTGTCTTAATTGTAACAAGACACATACTCTTCGCCTCATACAAGCAGAAGACCAGAATTTGGCTACAGTGAAGTGACGAAAAACCAAACCAGTAGAAGTCACTCTTGTTTGAAGAGATACCCAAGTCCAAACGTGAAGCACAAACAGATTCAACTTGCTTAATGAAGAAGTTAGTTTCAGGGAGTGTCTTTGACCCCTTACACCACTCTGCTCTTTCTCTTGTATAAATGCCTGTATGATGATCAGTCTGAAAACTTCGTGGTCCCAGAAAAACTACTGAAAAAGCTTATGTTTCAGTTAGCTCCGTTCCTCACTACAATCCATCATGCAGTCACACATATGACACATACAAGAGGAACAGATGACAAAAAGGGTCTGAGGGAAGATGAGATGGCTTTACTTGTTGGCAATGTCTTTTAAAGATAACCACTGAATGTCAGCATTAGACTGTGCTCTTGTCAAACCTGAGGCTGCACACTATCCACCCAGAGCAATGATAAGTTCTGATTCTCCACACACCACATCATTTTGTTCCTTTAAATAAAATCATCTCCTAAGTTTTACAGCTGTTCCTCTTACCTCTTCTGTGTATTCTTTCTTCAAGGGGGCACCAGCAGTAACCTGGGGTAATAAATAAAGTCATTCAAGACTGTCATAACCCTAAAAGGGTCCGAAGTACACTTTCTGCCTACTTTCTATACCGCTGGTTAATACATACATTGCAGACAACATCAGAACCTGTCTGCAGCTTCTGGTTCTTTCAAGCTGCACCAGTACAGAAAGAACAGCAACACTTCCTACTGTATTTGAGTAGCAAGACACAGGTAGTGACTTGGCAACTAGTTGTAAAAGACACAGTAAAGAAGAGGTAATTGAATCTCATTCTACATGTTCTTAGAAGACACCAGCAGTGCAAAGACAATCAACAGCAACCTCCAACAGCTGGCTGGAGAAATCAACAGCAAAACAGATGACTAGAGGAGGAACATCATATTTTAGTGTCCATTAATTTCTGGACAAGGAACTGCATGCAAGTAATTTACTTTGCTCAAAAGCACAAAGGTTTACCTGCAAAGAGTATCACCAGGGTACTATATTGAGTCTCCAAGGACCACATACATTGATCCCAGGCACTGAACTTACTCACTTTTGTCTCTAGTATTGGTCCATTTTATAGTTAACCTCCCAGTAAAAGTATCCGGTACTCTACATGCCTCTGTTATAAATGCATCTTATTTGTAAACAAAAGAAAGCTTTAAACTTCTAAAGACACAAGTAGGGCAGAACTAGAGACAGTTATTAGAGACCTATTTAACTCCTGTTTTTGCTGACTGATTGATATTGACTGAACAATAACACATGTGACAACATACCTGTCTTGAAAGGAATGGAGGAATGTAATTAAAAATAAAGAAAAGGTGCATTAGAAGTGGACTAAAGTGATAGAAAGTTATGCAATTATATCAGCCTGAAAGACTGAAAAAGGACAGCTCAGCTTTAAATCTTAGAGATGTTTAGCAGTAAGGGAGACATGCATTTCAAAATTTTGTGGCTGTGGAAACAGCTCTCATATTTTCACCCAGCGAGACTGTTTCCCTGGCAGCATGACTCTCTAGCATGTAGCCGGGCAGATGAAAGTGTTTCCAGGAGATAATTTAAGTGTCTATCTACTTGGCTAACAGAGTCTGATCTGATTGCATGATTGAGGAGCACTTCTACAATCAGTATTTGGTACAAGTCTCTCTGTGGCTTAAATAGCAAAAAAAATGACACTGGTGACTTTTAGTACACCAGGAAAATACTTGCAAATTTTTATCAGTTACTTCAGCATCTCTGAGGGAATTAACCTGAGCAAAATAAAAGGACAGAAGGGGCAATGGGTACCCATTACTCGAGTGAAAGAAATCTCAAAACCTTCACTAATGATGTTCTCTGCTTCGACGTTCACACTGCAACTCAAACTTATTCTCATTCCTCCTCAGCTGCCAATTTTCCCAGCCTACGACTACTTTAATGCACTTAAAATGCTATTTCAAAAGGCAGGGAAGACAGATATTATCTCTTACAGCTCTTTTTTTCATGCAAACAAACTTTTGTAGTACTTCTTCAGAGTTCTGTCATCCCTCTTCTTTCATTTGTTCCTTTCCTGCATTAACTTTAGAGGTAACATCCATACAATATGGTAACTCAGAAGGGTTATCTAAACACTGCCCCACAGGCTACCCCTAATATTCCTTAAATCAAGATATTTTACTTATTTCAAATATTAGCAACAATTTTATTTTCCAAGAAAGGCGCAAAAACTTACATTTGGCCCACCTCCATGCATCTTCAAAGCCCTCACTGTAGCAACAAGTACAACCACACTGGGAACCAAGCCAGATGCTCTGCATTTGATGTTGAAGAATTTCTCCATCCCAATGTCAGCACCAAAGCCAGCTTCAGTTACTGTTAAACATTAAAAAAACAAAACAAAACCACACATTAAACATGCTTTTGGTTAAACACTGGGGGATACTTCTACTTTAGCATTCAGTGCACTAAAATATACACGAGTACTCAGTTTTGAATGAACTTTCAAATAGAGGTCTATTTACATTACTGAGTCTGATTAAAAACCTATTCCCAACTCAGAAATAAGTTCTCTTACTCTTGACATGTACAATATATCATCAAAAGCAGTCACATGGTGGTGGTGGTGGGAATCAAACAATCCAAATTAGTTTGAATCAAAGTATTTAAAAAATATCTAGTCCTCTAAAATCACAGGGTTTAAAATGTTTGCAAATTCTTAGAGATATAAGACTTTCCTCTATTATTCCTTCTCCTTTGATTTCACTCACAATATGCTTTCAGCACAACTAGTTGACCTAAAGACTGCAGAACTTCTAGTCATCTCTTGCTTTTGTGCAGAGAATCTTTAATTATGCAAATAAAGAGAAGATAATATGTATTAAATATCAATCTTTTCAGAATGAATTTGTTCTGATTTGTCAAATAGCAATTATTTCAATTGCTTCTTTTAAAATCCAAACAATTTCTTTTTATTAGGCAAAGACAAGTACACAGCAAATAAAAATAATCCAGAGATTAAATCTCCTGTTGGTTGAAAATTTACCAATACAATAATTTCCCACCAAAACATACTAAAGAGTTGGGCTTAATGCATCCCTCTGAAAGATGTGGAGGGACTTTCAGGCAGAACAGTCAGGGTGGGAAAATAGCTTGCTGGAGAGACTTCTGGACCTGACTCCATGCAGGGCTAGTAATGTGTTCTTATAATCCAAATCAACTCATAAAAAACAGTAAATTCCCTTTCCTTTCCCCCTTGTCAGCAGTTTTAATCTCTTATGTCTTGGAGGAAAAGGGACCACAAACAGCTGATTGAACATTTCAGGGTTGGAAACCTTCAGCAGGGTCAAGGAGGAGGAACAACAGATCTGCGCTGTTGCTGTGGCAGAAAGTATCTCCCTGTTGGCAGTTGATGCACTTTAGGAAGTCCCAGCCTTTGTGCATTTTTCATCACCCCACTGGTCCTTTTCCACCTCTTCTTTGTTTTGCATAGGCTGAAACAATTGCCTGTGTGGATCTGCTCTGAGGGAGGAAATGGCTGCTGGGTCTGGGAGAGGAAGCAAGTGCTAGCAAACAAGGGGGTGGGCATGCTGGGGGGAGCAGGGACCTCTTGAAATAGTAACATGGCAAGTGTCATGATTAACATTCTCCTAAATCATTGTAATAAGTATAGAACCTTTTTCTGAAGAGCCCTGAGAAAAGTAGACATACCAAACATGGAAACAAAACAAAACTAAACCCCACAAAAAACCTGACAAACAAACAAAAAAGAGGTTAACACTAACACAATAATTCATAGGAACAAAGCTAATGTCAGGATAAGTCATATTAAAGAGGCAGGGATCACACTTCTGCTTTCCAGTAACCTCTATTCTTCTTCTCCAGTCTCTTATGTGGCATACAGTGATAAATGAGGACTCTGAATCAGGAATATATAACCACGATCAATCTTTAATATAAACAACAGATAAACTACCAAGTGCTTGAGAGGGTGGGAAAATAATTTGTCTCTTACAGAGATTGCCAGTGTATATACATAGCAGTCTCTTAACGTTTCCAAACAAAGTTTCCAGGGAGTTAATCCATTTCATGCCAAGCCTTTTCAAGGGTCAATTTTCCTTAGAAAAAGGGGAATTGCAAGTCTGCCTTTCAGTGGGAGAAAAGCAGAGATGTCAGCCTTCCAGCAAATACAGCAACTGCTCACACAGCACTTCATGGTTCTCTCAGGGAGGTACAAGCCACCCCTCGGGCAGTCTTGCCAGCCAGGGCAAATGGCCAGGAGAGCTGTGCAGGGGCCACTTTTCTGAGCATATGTAGTGCATATTCTTCTGTTCTCCACAGTGCTTTCCTTTGATAGGGAGGACAACATGCCCATTTGCATAAACAACCCAAATACTGTACTGACATTTGAGAAACTAACATAGCTCTGGTGTTCACCAGAGTGTGTGCTACAACATGGGGAGTGGGACTTTTCTTCTGGAAGCAGAGGAAAGGGAGACAAACATCAGTGCTTTCTCAAGTGTGCGGAAGGAAACAGGATGTAGTAGAACAGCTGCCTGGATGAAAGTTGCAACTTCATTTTATTTCCTCCAAGGAATAGTAAGAAGATAAAATAATATGCCAAGCTATTATAATTTAAAATCTTTGTGCTGAAACACTTAACGCAATTATTTTCAGATTGTTTCCTGCTTTCAAATGAAAGTACCAATGAAAAATACAGACTATGAATGGAAAGTTTCAAGCGAGCCTACATTTACAGATCATGAGATAAACCAGCTAATCACTTAAAATGTAATTAAAATTGGGCCATTTATTTTGGTTATAATTTCTCATACATAGTTCGTCAACAGAAGACAATTATGGATTATAGGTTAGCTGACATAGACTTTGGGTAACAAACATCTACTTAAGCAGTTGTGAACTGCTGTACCTAAACTGAAGAAAATTTTATAACCAGTACTACCTGCCTACACAGTTTTTGCCCAGCTTCAGCTCCCCTCCCTGGATGTCTGTTTATCCTGTCCCCTGCCAAATGCCCTTTTTCCCCCGCCATGAATCACGACCACCTGAGCTGCTGCCCTCCATGTAGGTAGGGGGTCTGTAATAGATACCAGCATGATGCTAACTGCTTGCTTTAATTTCTCAGCCACAAACGCAGTTCTAATGGAAGTGAAGAGATAAATTATTTGCCTTCAGCAAGCTCACATAAAACAAGCAGGTATTTGCACTTCCAGTCTGAGAACACCCCATGACCCCATGGCAAACAGGCTGACCTAGATCAGGAATATTACAGTTGCAGGCCCTGCTTTGCATTTTGGATCCTCTTCTTGCACTGACAAGACTCAATGATGATCTGGATATGTCCTAAAAGATTATTTTCTGGGTGTAATTTTCAGTCGGCATGGCTCTCCAGACTCTACTACTATGTGGTCATATAAAGGGCAAAACCTAATTCCATAAATACTCTGCTGTGTTTGATTTTATGTTTCAGTTTTAGAGCCCACGTATCATAAGAAACATTGGAATGAAGATTAAAAATTAAAGTTTCATTTATCAGCAGTGCACTACCATTACATTACTTTTAATAGTGGGCCATAGGTCAAACCTATCAATTAATATACACATATAGTTAGAACTAAACTGCATCAAAATGCTCCAAGAAGGTAAAATAATTTGTTCTCATAAAACTTCCACACACGGGAAGCGTGGAATCTTCTTTCAAAAAAACAGTAGGCAAAACTCAACACACAATTACTATAGGTCTTTCTACAGATCATTTACATAACATCTACTTCACTCCTTTTACCAAAATAATCAATAAACCACAGTTTTCATTCGGAGCACGAACCCAAAATATCAAAAGTAGGGACAAAAGGAAAAGCTCATAAATGTGAAATTAGGCAATACAGATGAGTCTGTTGGATGGTATAAAGTCAGAACTAACCCTTCACTGGAGACTGCAATTCCAATTCAGGGTTCAGGCAAATGAACAAATCACTCTGATGGTTTTGTTTCTTGTATATGATCACAACCTCCTTTATGTAATTGCTGCCTTGCCAAGCACATCTGGAAATCACCTACACATGACAATAGCTTAAATAGACAGTGTCGTGGTTTAAGGAGATAATCGGATTTCATCATCATTTTAAATACAAAAGATAATTTTCTTCCATCTAAAAATACATCTATCATGCAAAAGCTGCATAAGTGGTTCCATATTAGTCTCACATTTACATAGTGTTTAAAAGCCTTACAGAAAGTGATGTTTAGAGTATTTCTTTCTTGTTGCTGTTTCACCCACAACTGAACTTCATGAACTGAGGGCAATTTCTAGTGAAAGTAGCTTCTCCCTAGTCAGCCCTTTCTATTAACAAATCAATGTCAAAATAAAACATTTGTACTATGAAGAGCAAATCAGATACATACACATGAGACGAAGCTTTAGGACATGAATTGTGAGCCTGGATTCCTGAACAATGTAAAAGGAAATGGAAAATCTGAGCAGCAGGTTGCCAGTTACTCTCCACATGTAAACATATCTGTTCTGGTGCAGCTGTCTGCTGGTAAACTCAGGAAAAGAAGAGTTCAAAAATCACAGAAGCACATGAACTATGAACCTGGAGCTGGAGGCATGCTAGCTGTAAAGTACTGATATGTTCTTATTTAAGTGAAAAATACCAACGTGCAAAACTGCCAAAATAAACTAGGATGATCAGTGGTTTCTCTAACAGGATATCATATTTTTGTTAGTATAGCTAGGGATGAATAAGCCAGATGTTTGTCCATTCTGACTCTGGCAAATATTCGATGTGAACTTCCATTATTATGACTGATTTTGGAATGTTACAGATACTTTTTTCCCTTTTTCTTCCTTCCCCATCCCACCCCCTCACCATAGAGGGAGTTTTCCTGTTCATTTTTCTTTTGACACATTCCCAGATGTCATGCAACACAGGAACTCTTCGCTACCACTGCTGGACAGAAAGTTAAGGCTGAACATTTTTCATGCCATGAAGAAAATACTTTGCATTGGTTATCGGTTTTATATTGTTGTTGTGAGGTCTACAAGACAAGGCAATCAGAAAAATATTTGTAACTTAGTTGAACAGACCTTAGGCTAATTGGAGGTATATATGTACTTTTCACTCTTTGATAAAGACAGATGTCATGGCAGTATGTGGCCTGCAGAGGTCCGGGCAGTGCAGGTCTCTGATTGCTGACCAAATCTATGCTTTTGATTGAACCAGCAGATATGGTAGTCTTGGCTTCTTAAGACAAAAGGATCACACATTTAATGGGGTTTCTTCCACAAGAAGTCCTGACCAAAATAAACTTTATTCTGAAAAATCAGATGATATGACATTATGTTCAATAGTAGATTGCTATTCACTTGGGACTCTGATAGAAGTCTCTCCAAACATGGACGGAGAACAGCCCACCTGCCCAGGCATCCTCAAAGAAACACATTACAAATACCATTTCTGGTTCCCCTTGCTGCAATACCCTCCAAGCTGCAATACTCAAGCTCTACAGCTGGAGACCTTTCTCAATATAAATTTCTTTGGAGGCAAAAAAAGTCTCCTTAGAAATTTTCAACTTCCTCACAAAAACAAGGTCATGTGAAAACAAAGATTTACATTCAAGTCCCCTGCCATCATAACCCATGACAGCAACAGGCAATTCATGCTGCCTTTCTTCAAAGGAGACTTACCTCCTTTGGCTGAGTCTCAGGCCCCAGCTGACAGTCACTGCCTCCTGGCAGCAAGGAAACTTGGCTCCCAGGAATATACAAATTAAGTGCTGATTCCCTTGGGACCCTATAATAAGCTATTTCAATCTTTTGCTCAGAAACATTTATTTTTCCATAGGGGATTAATTTTAACATTGAAATGCAGAGCAGCTTTAAATGAGGAACTAAAGGTTACGGCATAACCTCTCACAGTTACTCACTTTAAATACCAGTTGCTGCTACCTTTCCAAGAGCATTCCATACCTTAAACAAAAGAATAGGCACAATGATTCATACAAATTGTTTCTAGACTATGGAACAAAACGCAAGCAGGAAGTTATTTACTACAAGCCAGACAGGTAAAGAAAATCCTTAAATCTCAATTATCTGACAATTAAGGATACAATTCCTCTTTGAGGGTGTTAAAGGCCTGTTTATACATGTGTGCTAAAAACATTGGATTTTAAATTCAGGATGGGAATCAAACTGAAGACTCCAGGAGCTGACAGGCATAGCACTGTGTGACAGAAAACGCTCTGCACATCTCCACGGCTCTGTTTGCCTTCCCGTCTTGAAAATATACAGCAGTGCAATCACAGTGATTCCTGCCTGCAAAGCACCAATTTAGGGCATGGTTTTACACTGTGGCTGAACCAAATAAGCACCCTGCCTTGCTGAAAGGGTGATTCCTGTTCATTCTTAAGTCTTCCACCTTTCCCGTCTGCTCTTTCCTTGCTGCCCAGACATCCTGCAGGTTTTGGCATTCATCTAATTGGAAGACAAATGTTGGAATCTACTAAACAGAAAACAAACACACACAAAAACACAGAACAAGAAATTTTTTTTCCACTGGGCACTATTTTAATCAGCTGAAGTAAGACCAGACAAGCGTCTGAACATGTTCAAACAAGCAAGCAGCAGAAGCAAGGGAAGGAAGGAAGATGCATTCCAACAGCAGAAAACTTAATTCATCCCTAGCCACCTTGCCAAACCATACTCTGATACTTTGAATGTAAAATCTGACATTTGCTTGCAGTTTCCTAGTAATGAGCTCATTATTTAGATTTATTTCTAGAGACTAAAAACCTGAAGACATTCTTACAAGCTACAAACAATTAATTCTAATAGAAATGAAGTGAGCTGTATGTGACTTCATGGGCTGCTTGTTTCTTTGAATACCTCTGCTAAGCTTGCTGGGTGTTATAGTCACTTTCTCTTAACTTCTGTATGCTATACCCATGTAAAGACAGACAGCTTGTAGGCTAAGTGGTTGGGCCCTGACACGAATGGCAATGCATCGCTGAATACACTGCCTAAATACATACAGTTCCCCCTTTTGTAACCTCCTTCTTTTACAAGTAGAAAAGTTCAAACAAAAGAACTGTGACTTTTAGGTTGCATCCTTTCACCATTCATAGCACATTTCCTTTTGAGGTAACACAGTATCATTTGCTCATAAAACAGATGACCATGTTTTTAAAATGGAGCAGAATTAATGGCACAGGAATAAGGCAATTATGTTACACACTTAAAAGATCATCATGGCCTTTGGCAAAAGAGTTATTAGTCTTTTGGTAATTGCAAAATTAAAACCTCACCACTTTTTTATTTTGAATTGCGTGAAAGGAATAATTAACAGCAGCACAGATGGATCTTCATTTAAGGTCATTTCTCCAAGACTGTGCAAGGAGTATATTAACTTACGGTACCCACAGTATTACCCTAAGGGCTTCAAATAAATTTCATCACACTTAAACCATGTTTGTCTATGCGTGTCTCACTACCAGACTTTCATTTACTTTCACTTTATAAAGATCCAGTTGGCTGAAGCTCCTGCCAAAAATATACCTTCCATCAAAATGAAACTGCTTTCTGTTGCACTTTCAAGTTTTGAGTCCTCCCTTAAAAAAACTCCAGAAAACAAACTTTGAACATGCTTTGAGAAATCACATTACAAGTATCTGGAAAACACTAAGTTCAAGAGGCAGGCAGAGAGCCTGAAAATTTCTTCCCTGGAGAAGTTCTAATGATTTCACCAAATGGTCATGAAGTAACACCTGCATTAGCACCAATATTGCACTGTTTTGTGAAAAAGGAAAGAAAGGATGCAAAGGATCTTAAGATAAATCACTGCTTCAGTATATGCCCTGAGGAGGACATACTTTCTAAAGAGCAGCAGAAATACAATCAGGCAATAAGTGAAGATATCGGTAGTGAATGATGAATGCAGAATTTTTTGCAGTCATACAAGCTACCATCGTGCTATCACAACTCAGAGACAAAATCCATTTAACCAACCACCACATGCCAGGCTGTGAGCGTTCATGCACTCCCCCACGCCTTCAGATGGGCATGGCTGCGAGAGGATGTGAAGTCAGGAAATCACCTTGCCTGCCACACACTCTCCTCCGTGTTCTCATCACAAAACAATAGCATCTGTGCATGGATAGCAGAAGAATGGTGTTGGCTGAGGCTGCAGTGGATGCCACACAATGAAGAGCCATACTAAATCATGATGATCAATGTTCCTGTCACTTGGCGCAATCACTCGAGGCCTTACGGAGTCATCAATCACTGAAGCACAAGCCTACACCACAATGCATGCAACTATTCGCCCTGGGCAGCAGCCTTGTTAAAACTCTCCCTGACTCTTCACCAAAGCACATATTTTGAGAAGCATTCTCCACCTTGCCCTTCTAAAATCCTGGGGAGTACTTATGATAAGAATTTTGCCCATTTTCACTGCCTTTTCAGTGTATACATGGAGAGAATCCTTCTCCAGGGACCAACAGGTTATGATTTACATTCATTCCACTTAGTCTTTACTAGGAGACAGAACACTTTCGTGATTGGCCTGGGAGAGGACACCAACACTATTCTTGACAAAACTACTGAGCCATGTTTTAGAAATTCATGGGAAAGGGCATCTCCTGTTATGAATCCCCAGGAAGAAGAGTATTTTCCTGCACTAGTAGTTTGTCTTGACGTAAAAATGGCCCATTGAAACATCTGATGCAAAGGCTGTAAATTAGTCTACAAGACCATCCCAAGAGCTTGTCTGCAGAGCTCTGCGAGAATGGAAATTATTCTACACATAGTGCAATACTTGTATCAAACACATACAAAATTCAAGATATCAATATATAAAGACTTCTCATAGAGACAGAAATCACCAGATACTGTTAATAGTATTTTTGGAGAAATGCCTAGTGGTGAGAAGACGCAGCATAAGCCACAGAAGAGCAGAGGAGAGTAAAAGAAGCAGGCCATGCAAAGACCACTGTGCTGTACAGACTTCAAGGAAATAGCCACAAGCATGGAAAAATGCAGTAGGAGCAACTCTGGAAATCATGGCAGCTTTTCAGATGTAAGCTCTCCCATACCTTTTGCAGGTAGCCATTAGCTTGGTTGTGATCACCCATACAATAAAATAAACTGTACAAAACTGTATTTGAACTTCTACTCAAAGTGTAAGATGGATGGCTTATGTCAAACTTATTAATATGTATTTACTGTTTTTCCTATGATTTTTGGATTAGGAAAAAGAACTCAACTGGTTAAAATTGCTGTGGAAAAATAACTATCTGTTGGACTGTATATGTATCATGTGTAATCTATCTTATAGAAAGAATTACAAACTGAGGAGAGAGAAGGTCACACACCAACAAATCCCACATGGAGGATTTTCCTACATGGACTTCCCAATTAAGAGCACAATCAAAACTAAAATCAAACCAAGACAAATCCTTTCAACTGCTCATGGCTAAAACAATTCTTTAACGTCTTCTGTGAATTTCTTCACTTAACCACCATTCATGTAATCAAGGCAACAGAATTGCCATTGCAAACTGCTCATTACCATTTCTGAAATATTTCTACATTATAAGTTGATCCCTCTTTACTACAGATTATAAATTATTAATCCTTTTTTCAGTCTGTCTTCATAATTGCCCATCATCTTGTCATCTCAGCTACTCTATCACCCTTAGCCCTCCCCCACATTTTTGTGCTTTCTCACTCCTCGTTCAGTGAAGAACACCAAACCATACACTGAATTCCTAATTAGTTTCAGGAAAAGCTAAACCTGCAACCACTGATTTATGAAGCTGTTACTCAGCCTCTTGGGAGCTCTGTTTGAGATGCAGTAGATGGAGGCAGCACATAGATGCTGTGTCCTCATGCATGTAAAGCATCTGCTCTGTGCCTGAAGCTTCATTCCCACTCAGAGCTTGCAGTCAGTGCTAAGTTGAAGATACATTACAAGCATGTGCCTTATTATTGCAGGAAGCAAAGCTGAAGAGTTTGTCAGCTTCAGTAAAGCTGTCAGCATAGCAAATCAAGGATAAAGGGACCAACAAACAGAACAACCATATAAAAGACAGGCCACACAAAATTTAAAAATGGCTGCAACCCATATTTTCTCTTACTGTAAATCTAATCTGTTTTCTCAATCAAATCAAATTAATTAAACAGCAGTTTTATAAAACTGCAAAAATTAAATTACAAGGTCAGAGCAGCAAACTGACCCTGAAATGCCATTTAGGATATTAATCCTTTCTTTTAATGTATTATTTTATAGAATCAGAGAACAGCCTCTAAACATTTTACTTATCGTCAACATCTGACCTTCAAAAGCACTCTGGCTATTTGCCAAAGCACCACTCTTCCCATTAACAAATCATACTGGCCATACATAACCTAGCATTATTTGCAATCTAATTAACATGTTTAAAAATGGTTTAGAAACAAATTTATATCCCCAGTAATGAATTCTTGAAATTTTCTTTAAAGCTAATGACCCACTAAGTCAAAAAATCAGACATGTGAGCAAACTTAACTTGTTTTCAAAAAGAAACAACTATTTTCTCTTAAAATTCCCCGCATACAATAACACATGCAGTTTGTTGTTTGAAAGGAAAAAAAACCAAACCCAGACTAACAATTCAAATTTAGTATATTTTCAGAGAAATTACAGTATTTTTCTTTCATATTGTCTTATCATAGAGTACTTGTGCTGGTTTAAAGGTAAACTGGCAGGAGAAATTAATCTGACTCAAGAGAGATTACAAGTTAGAGTTAAAATTTTGTAAAAAGATACAAGAAATACAATGATACAGAGAAAAATTAGTTTTAACCCACAAAAGAACACACATGTAACCCAGCACCCCGGGGCACAAACAGAGTAGTGTTCATTAGCTCCTGTGCTGAGCACCACGTGGTCGCCTGAGTGCAAAGTAAAAGGAAAGGAAAACCTGTTGGTGAGGATGATGGTTGCAGTTTAGTCAAGAGTAGCAATCGCAGTACTGTTGAGGTTCTGGTCCTCCCCTGGATCCAATGAATGGTACCAGAAGTCCCCAAACCCCAAGATTATAATACCCTCAGGTTCAGGTAGGAAAGTCCAATACCTTCCCCAGGGTGAGGAGTTTCACAATGGGTGATTTCACTCTGTGAGTCAAGGGATATTTTTGGAATCTTTGATGGCCCATTAGCACACATGACCCCTCAGGATGAGTGTGAAGGTGCTAATGCCTTGCCAGAGGGGAGTTATCACAGCTGAGTCATTGATGTGAAGACAGGAACACTCTCCTGTCTCACAGGGTTCTTTAACAACCAGCTTGTGCCTGAGACGTCAGGTGTGCCCTGGGCAACTGCTGCCAACAATACATTATTACCAGTTCCTGAGAAATGACAGAGGGTGTAGAATACACAGTTTTGGTTACACCCAACCAGTGGTAAGTTGGTTCTGGCCGCTGTAACTAGGACAACTCTTCATAACATTCTGAGGCAAAAAAAATATCTGTAAGCAAAAATCACTGGAATGCTCTGCATGAGCATTTTATCCCAGGTATGTCTAAAGACTTACCTTAACCTTTTCCCCAAACCATATTATCTTAACGGGCTGGTAGGGAGTGTATCACAGGATGAGAAGAAAAACATTTCAGAGTTCTGATCCAAAATAAGAAAATGCAGCATTAAACAGTTCTTTCTGAAACACCTGTTAACTGAGCTCTCAGTGTGCTTGTGTTTATGGAATATTAGTGGAAAACAGGAAACCAACTCCACAAAACTTGTACTAAATGATATTAAAACCTTGCCAACTATAATTACCAGCATTAAAAACATGCACTTACATCCTTTCCACATTTCACACTTTGACTGACTTTTCTGAAGCCTTGAAGATTTGTCATCCATTCCAAAAGTGAATATACAAGGAAATGAACAAACATTTCCCCCCTCCCGCCCTTTGTGTGTACATTAATAACAATTTTAATCATAAAACCTTTCAGAAAACAAAGCACTTCTGCCTGTAGATTCAGAATAACGAGTCAGAAAATAAAATCCAAAACTTGTTTCTCCAACATAATGGAAATATCTGAAAAAATCTAATTCTTATATAAATTGTCCATAAAAAGAACATTGGATTTCAGTTTCAAAAGCTCAGTAAAACAAACAAAAATCTAATAAAAAGCTTACATTTTCAACTGGTATTAAAAGTAAACCATCCGCTAAAATTAAAATTCAGCCTTTGAAATGGGACTTGAACTCTTTATGCATACTATGCCCTGCTGACCCTTGCTAAAGGGTGTAAGTCAATATGAAATACTCACAAATGGAGAGAGGATGATGGATTTTCTGCCAAATAACCCTAAGCAAAAGTAACGCTGTTAGCTATGGAGCCTGCTTTTACTTCCTTTGCCAAGTGATGAATTAAGAGAACTTCCTAGCATACATGATGTTTTACTATTTGCATTTTTTTTTAAACCCTGGTTCTTTACTTCTTATAAATAAAAGCAATACAACCAGTAGGTAACAAAAGAACAAAATGAACTGCTTCTTATGTGTTGAGAGTTTAAAAGCTAGGTAAGATTTTTAACTTGGGGAGGGAAGGGAAAATAAACAGGACAGAAATTGCAATGTCATCAGTCTCTGCACAGTAGAACGGTATTTTATTTATCAGGAACTGGGCAATGCCTCTACTTTCTGAATGAATGACAGATCCTTCCTATCTATTTTTACCTCTGGTTAACTATCCTGAGACTGAGAATAATGGATAGCCCATAACAGTTGTACACTCCATTTAATTTATGAATGTCATTGGCAGAGGAAAGAGTTGTGTTAAGCTGTAACATGTTGCACAAAAGGTCAGCATATAAAACATTAAAATACCATGTCAGCTTGTAAGTAAATTCCTGATGTATGTTTAAGTATTGGCAGCTGCCATGGCTCTATAAAAGCCCTGTTACCTTAAAGCTCCTAGTAATGTAGTGCTTGGCATCTCCCCATTTGTTATGGTGAGACAGTTTTTGCCCCCAAGAAAGTTTATAAACTGAATAAACAATTCAAGAAGAATGGGATTACATATGGAGGCTGAAATTACTTGCTTAAGGCCAGAAACTAGGCTAAGATGGAGGTGGCAGTAAATGCATACCTCCTGACATTTTCTACAGTGCCACAGCCACGCAACAGGCCATGAGGTCTCCATCAGAGAATGTGTGTTGCTGATGATAAGCAATAGACTCGGCAGCTTTGTCTCCTTGTCTTTTATTGGGCAAGAAGGAGGAGAAAGGACAGGTTTCCTTAAGATACCAGCTCCTCAGGGGCCAGCAAGCTTTAGATACCATCCAGCCAGCAGGAACATTCACATTGTCCTTCCTGCCTTCCCAAAATCCCAGAAGAAAAAAGCCCCAAACCATAAAGTTTGTATCAATTTTTTAAATAAATTCCTTTTTTCTTGGTGTTTTGTACTTGAGTACAGGTCTTGAAAAGTAGCAAAACCTAGTTTCAAGTAATGTGGGAGGAGTGGGGGGAAGTCTGAATGACTACAGGCTTGATGGTTTTCAAAGAGATTTTTAAGAAGAGAATAATTAAAAAATAAAAATTTGAAATAATTAATAAATTTAATCTTTGTCTATCAGAGGCAGACTATGCCAGATACAGAGCTTTGTCCAGTAACGAAAATGTGACATCTCATCCAGGTGGCCTTCAGGAAGAAAAATCTGCTACAGCAACACACAGGGGTCTGTTAGCAAAGCTAGAAGAAAATGGTAACTCTATGATTAAGGGAGAGGAGAATATAGAGCCATAACAGGAGAATTGTGGCACAGGAGAGAGCCCAAGGGCTCTCATTTATTGTTTGGTAAACCACCTCAGCAGAAAGACTGAGAAACACTGATGAAATTTATTTGCAATACCAAAGCTTGAAAGCATTGCTATCATAGACAGGAACAAGGATACCACAGAGGAAAAAGTTTCTGTAGTTTTAGGAAGAAATGAAGAGAAGCAGAATGGAAGTTATTAGTAAAGAGATACTACCATTGGAGAAAAATCACAAAAATCTGACCTACAATTTGCGAACTTCATACTTGCAAATATCCCAGAAGAGTCAGGGAGCTTAGCAGAATTAAGTCAACCACAGTGATGTATGAAAAATGTGAGCTTGAATAGTTAGAGACAGCAAAAAAATTACCACCTGAGAAAGAGAAGACTAAGCTGCAACACAGTATTACAGAAAAAGAACAAATGAGACTAAACTGGCCATGGAAACCCAGGCAGCTTACCAGCAGCAAGAGCTAAAAATCCTAGCTACTTTCAAACTAGAGCTCAGCCAGTTTATGAAAATCACCAGATATGCTTGTCAGATAAAGCAGAGAACTTAAGCTAAATGGCTAATGATTTCTAATCACATGTTGTCTTATTGCTGTAAATTGCCCCTCATGATTCTGGATATAAACAGCAAATTTGGGAAAAACATTTAAAAATACATTTCGTACTGAGGAAATGCCAAATGGATTTCTAACACTTTCTAGATGTACTTTTTTTTAATGGAAGAAGGTAAAATCTCACCACAAGACCACACTTATTTTGGGGGATTTTGTCTTCAAAATAGGACCACCTCTCCTGATTGGGCAAAACACCACTTTTTTATGACAAGTGTAATATTGGTTAGACATAATTCAGTAGTTCATGACCAATACCAACTTTCAGTTTTGAGTTTACCTTTGTAAAATTTTTAAGATTTCAAATTAATTCAACTCTGAAATACAGTGATATATTGCACTGATGTAAATGCTAGAATGCTTCCTGTCGCACAAAAACATTCAGGACAGCTCTCTTCTACTCAATCCTTCTGAAAAGCTTTCTTTTGCTATGTATCCTAAAGGTACAAAGAAAACGTTTAAAGAAATATGCAGTGATAATGTGGAGTCAGAACTTTCTCAAGGACTCTGAACACACAAAGATATAAGAAAAGATTTGACTCTCATTTGACATAATAACTCATAAATTATTTCAAGACTGTTTTGAATACTTTCTGCAGTAGAAAGTCATTTAAATCATTGTCACCTGACTTTCAGTTGAAGCAATCCATAAGCAAGCATGATTTGCACCCAGGTTATTTGTGACAAGGCAATAAGTAAACTCAGCTTTCAGGAATGCTGACTTCCTGTCAGTGAATAAAAATGTGCTGCACTACATCTTGTGTCTGAAGATTTTCCTGCTTACTGGTAAGAAAATTTGCTAAGATTTTAAAAGCAAAAGGGAGAAGAAGAGATTTTAAAAGCAGAAGTGAGAAGATGATTTTTTTGTTTCCACTTCACAACATGTTAAAGAAATTAAATTTACTTTTACCTCAGCAATTGTGAAGAAAGAAATAAAAAGGGCACCTGGGATGTGAATGGCATCAGCACTCACAAGTGAATGGCACAGATTCATGGACCTTCTAGCAGTAATTGTACCTTATTTCACAGTTTGTGGCACCACTGAGCCGCCTTATATTAGACCATGACTTTAAGAGCGTTGCAGCAATACCAAATAACACAATATCATCTTCCTTCCCCCCATCACTGTTACAGTTGCTACCAGCACAGCTGTCTGAGCAGCTGCACTATGAGGGGGATCAGAATAAATACTGCAAAGTTTTGAACATCCTTTATCTACTTTGTAGTACACACATATTAGAGGAGGCAAGCAACACCTACACTGATAATGCTGTCAACAACTCGGTACCGTGAAACCTTAGCCTTGTTTTAACACTTTAGCATGAAAAACCACATTGTTTAAAGAGCAAAATACTGGGCTGCAATCACATTACATTTTGTTTCTTGTGAAAACAAGAGTAAAGAAGTCAGAGACTAAATAACACAAGCCAGAAAGATACTGGGTAGATTTTTAAAAATTAAAGCTTTCTGGAGGATCAGTGCATGGAACCCCCTCCTAATGGTATCAAGCAAAGAAAAAATAGAAAAAATAAATTCTTGAACTCAACATTTAAATGCAATAATATCACATACACTACTGGTGCCAAAAGAAGTTTAGCCAAAGTATTTGGGCTTTATTTCCTTTTTTGGAAAAAGACTGCTACTAAAAAATGGATTGAGTTGTCTGATGACATGGAAAAAAAAACCTACTGAAGATTATCTGCTTAGTGTATTAAACACACAATTTTTATAAGGTGCTTTATAAACTTTTTATACAATGTCTGCTCTGAGAGTATGTAAAATGGATACCCTTTGAAAGACAACTTTGTATGCACTGAACAGATAGTTAGAACAGCTAGCATTATTAGTTTACTCCAAGAAGTGTACTAACACAATAAAAAGAGCCAATTACGTAGCATATAAAATTTTACTGCTTCTACTTGAGTTCATACCATTAAAAAGGCGTGCCAAAGTCTTCCCAATTACACCAAGTGTACCAACTAAAGAAAGCAACAGAAAGTGAACCTTTCTTAAGAAAGTCAGCAATAGCTTGCAATAATCCTCCTGTCACCTGATACGCCACCAGGACAAAGTTGCCTAGTGCAGCATGCTCTCAGCATTCAATGGAATATGCTTATCAGGAGTAGGAAAGAAAGCAATTGCCAAAAATAAAGCCCAAACCTGAAAAACAAACTTCAGAAGAACTTTGGTTTAGGATTCCAAAATTATACTCATGTTTCACTTGTCTTCTGATTTACAACAACCATTCTCAGCTGAAACACCTTCAAGGGATTAAAGGGATGGATGGAGCAATTCGTTGAGTTGTGTACTGCAACAATTTCTGAAACGCACACAACTCAGAAAAGCCCTGGTTTTGGAGAGCCACAAAACCTACAGCTTCAGAGACACAGACACTGCAAAAGTAATGCTAAGTGTAGCAAAGCCCTGCACCAACATTACTCCCTCCACACCTTTCTCGTCTGGGCATCTCAGCCTCAGCAGAAGGTGCTGTTAGGCTTAGGATTCAGTTGCAATTTACACCAGGTGTGGCCTTCAATATCTAACAACTTTTATGGATCAGCCATTAATTTGACTTTCCTACACTAGAAAAGTGATTAAATAAAAAAGGGGAACAAAAAACGTTAACATCAAATCAAAAACTCAAAGGAAGTAATTGCTTCAATACATATATACTCTCCCAGTCTGTTGCAGTACAGGACTCAGACCTAATGCCAAGCTCCTTTGCCTGCTACTGCTGAGAGATCAACTTTGCTCATCGTGTCACTGTTTAACAATTAAGGTGGGTCAAAACCAAGTGATGTAGAATCGGTTAACCAGGCCACTTTAGGTGACCTTTCATACAAAAGGAAATGCCAGAAACATAATCTAGGCTGGGCCCAGAGGGGCTAAGAGACCACAAGGCTCTGATGGCAATTGTGATATCATAGGGTAGCACTTCCCGGGCCATCTGAGTGGGTGCTTTCCACTGTAGGGTGTGCCTGAGTCCTCACACTTGGTCACAGCAAAGGTAAGGAGGAATCTGCAGGGAAACTGGCCTGAAGCAGTAAAAGGCTGCCACGACAGACAAGTGCAAACGAGCCAGTGCCAGCTGAGACATTGCACTAAAAGTTCAATGGCACAACTCGCACGCATAACTCAAAATTAGAGCAAAACCACTGAGTTGTCAGTAGCACCAAGATTCAAGGAAGAGAGATAAAACAAGAGGAGCTACAAGGCTTAAACTATCTAAAACTTAATGAAAGCCTGTGACTCACTTGGATACCTGAAACTGAAGCAGGGAGAGTTCACAACAGGACTCAAAAGTTAAACTTAATTTAGGTTTGCTTTTTCTTTTAAACAGACTGTCTACATTATTGCTACCTGACACTACTCAAAAGGCACAGCAGGCTGCTATCCAAGCTGCAGAGCAAGCAGAAAAACAGGCAATGGAGGCCAGAGAGAGAAAGTGAGGTTTAAAAATAAATTTAAAAAGAACTTTTTGAGAGGACTCTTTTTTTTTCCCTTGGCCATGGCACACGGTCACACAAACAGGGGGATCAACACAACAGATTGGTTTTTTGCTGCTGGCTGTCCCAACTCACCCTCTCCTGTACCATCTCTGTTGTTTTTGTGACTTTGGGCTGAACTGCTTCTGTGTTAAGTCAGCAGAAAAGTAAGCCAACAAAAAGGGCGATAGGTTTTTGCTGGGATGTCATGCAAAAACAGGTGAGCACAGGCTGAGAAAGGAGACAGACCGAGCTGCTCTAGCAATGCAGGCTCAGTCTGATCAGCTAGTGCATCCACAGTAGCTTTAATGACACTTTAGAACTCCAAATGAGGATATAATATTATAAATATTTATTTCAGCAAAAACATCATCTTATGTGCCATTATCTCATCATCTTCCTGTCACACAAAACTGTTTGCCTGAATACTGTTCGCGAGGGGGAAGGAAAGAGATTTTTTCATTGTGTTTTTTTTCAGTCAAGACCAACTCTCCAGTTTAGCTTATCACGTGGCTCTATGAACAGGTGTGCTGGTGAAAGAGAGGGGTTCCAGAGGACTGTAAACAAGCAGCTGGAGGAAGGAGGGTGTTTAAACTAGGGCAGAAAATTTAAAAAGTCTATATTTGTAAAACTGTGTTGCAAATACAAGCCATGCTATTCTCCTTAGTAGTCTACAAACTTGGCAGAAGATTTTGCTCTATAATAACAATGGCAAGTAAGAAATAAAAGAATAAATAAAAAATAGATAGAAATACTAATCCCATCTCACAGTGAGTAAGCTAACATATGGACATAAAGATATTTATTCTACTACACAGGAAATGAATATAATTGCAGACTGTGTCACATTTTGTGTTCCTGCTTTGGATACAGTTGCATAAGGCTGAGAGCCAATCTGTTAGCCTGTGGTCCCTAAAATGCCTCTCCCAGCCACATGGTTCTGCCAGACACCCTACGCTATTTCTAGTACCTCTTGGAAAATTTTTACTTTTAGGATGAGCGAGTACATTAGCAAGAGCTAGTTATGTAACTGCAGCATAGCTGTCCTGGACTCTGGCTGTCAGAATTAACTACAGGATCAGCTTTCCCCACTGACTTTCAACTGCCAGACAGGGTTCAGGCAAACTCCACACTGAGCAGGAATGCAGTGGCATTTCTTGCAAACGGCTTTGCTGTGCAGATTCACAAAGCACTGGGATCTCTGTTTGTATGGATGGAACCTCAGTGTGGACTGGTGCACACTTTGTAGCTGTCATTTTAGACTCCAGTTTTGTAGGATAGAATAGGAAAGTATTTAATAAACCAGTGAGTGCTACATGTGGTCACTGCCCACATGCTCTGCCTAGTTATCAGAATAAATGTATTTTTTTTAACCATAAATCTTACAGCAATTACAACCATTAGAACAAACATTTACACTTGTGACTATCTGCAAAGTTTATTTAAGTAGGCCACTCTATGAACTATTGCTTTTAATAATCTAACAAGGATCTACAAATCATGTTGAAGTTATTTGCTCCACAGAGCAAAGGTAGTCTTATTCTGAAGTCAGTTTCATGGGGATTTGTGTTCTGTAGAATAAAATCTGAACACAAGCCTTTAGCTGGCAACGCACAAAAGTTTTCCTCTATTGAAGCTACGCTGCTTTGTCTCCCAACAGAGAAACTTGGGCCAAAGACAAACAAAGCAGAAGAGAGTGTTAAAGACAAACAGGTGGATAAGACCAAAAAAAAAAAAAAAAGGCAAGAAATGCAAGAAAAGCAGTGCCTGAGGGATGCACTGAATGGAAGGGAATCCAAATCCAAGGTGATACTTTTCGGGCTCCAAAACCTGTATCAAGACTGTTGCCAACATACTTTCATTCAATTGATACAAAACAGACTTCCCACTTGAAAAGACTGCTCACTGCAGAAACAAAGTCCCTTCACCCAGCTTATGAAACATGTTAGATACTCTAAATGCTTTTATTCCTCATTCCACAAAGCCATGTAACAATAAATATGGCTTCATGCAATACCAATTCTATTATTAAATAAACATGTTAAATATCCAAAATGTTCTTCTTTGAACACGTGTTTGATTATTAGAGGGAAATAATCAGACCATTTAGTTGTACAACCATAACACTGTAAAAAACAACCCTTTCCCTTGACATGTTCATGCATTTAAAAAAGGAAACACAAACACGTAACACATGCTCAAACTACCTTGAAAACCTCATGTTTCATCACCCTAACAGCAACGATCTATTTTCTTACCCTGGTCAGCATTTCCCTAGCTACTCCAATCTCAACAAAAGAAATGAGAGCAGAATACTGAATCAAAGTTTTCCCAAGAACACTCTTGCTTACAAAATATTACATGCAAATATACAACAATCTTCATAAATTATACTGAATCAGAAGGACAGAGGTTAGTAAAAACTGACTCTAAGAACTAATTTTGTTAAAAACACCCTAACAAGGACTTAAAAATCACTGTGTGCACTTTGCTGCTCCATTAAAAAAAAAAACAAAAAACAAAAAAACAAGGATGGGCAATGTTTCTTCAAGGGAGATCAGAAGCTTACTTCTATAAACAAGTAAAATAGAAAATCAATAATCTTAAGAAATCAATCAATCAAAATCAATAACTTAAGAAATCCCTTAAGATAATTGAATGCACATAAATACATTTTCTACTTGTACAACTTTTTTGTTGTTATTGTGAGAATATCAAAGTGATATATATCTTTGGGTTTTTTCCAAAGTCAGTATGATCTACAAGAGGTTTTAATCTTTTATTTTTACTTTTTTTTTTACTTTAGTATTTGTTATTTTTTAAGATTTCCTTCTATGTTTTTGTTCAGTAACCAACAACTTGATATAACAAACTTCTCTGTTATCTATCTGTGAATATACAGGTTGATTTGTATAATAACAGAAAGTATATACATCCTATAACAACACAAACAACTCTCCCATATTTTCTATGATTATTCATGCATTTAAATAGAAACAGACTTTCTATTGAAAAAACCATACTTTCAAGTAATTTGGTCTTCTTTACGTCATTTATAGCAACATGCAGGTGTGACATAAGCATATACATACATGTTTCTCTACTAGGTTAAGCATGCTAGCATTAGAAACCTCATATTTCACATTACTGCACCTCTTCAAGAGCATTGTTCCACAGATACTCAAACTCCAACTTGAAGATTAGTGTAAGCCAATCTAGGTGTTCAGGACACAAAAGAGAATGGCTGCAGCAGTGCAAAGTCATTCCTACTGCAAAACCCCAACATACCTTTTATTTTATTAATTCTAAGATTTAAACACACAAGATAATTTTGATAAAAGCTAGCTCACTGTTCAGCCACCTGTTCATTTTGCCTGCAACTGTACATTCTATGTGTCTACTGTTGCTTATGCAGGCTGAATTCCTAATATAAAATGAGTCCGTCCAGTCAAATGCTTTCGTGCAAACTTAAGAGCCTCACAGTGAGGTTTGACAAGGCAGCTGGACCAACTTAATGGCTCCCAGCCATCAAAATGAAGCAGTATTACTCTTTCTTCTACCACCTTGCCTCTGCTGTTCCTCTGCAATGGCTCAGGGACACCAGACCTCTTATTTGGCTGAGTCTGCTGAACTGGCAGAGAAATAATCCAGCAGGAAAAAAAATTGTTTCTGTCTGTTTATCAAGTGAGGTCAAATAAATACTAATAGAATGAACAACAGGACATCACTTTCAATACAATCCAGTCATTTGACTGGTTCAGCCACCTTGTGGAGCTTCAAATGTGATGATATGATCACTTGAGATAAAGGGTAGAGTAAGAGAAGTAGCTTTGGCTTTTCACACATTCATTTTCAGATTATTTTATGCTGATATTAATAACACAGCAGATTCTTACCTTCCACTGCTAATTTTTCCATTCACTTACATTGCTGTTTTCCAATCTACCAATAAATCATCATATAATAAATCAAATAATTACTTACCCACAAATCCATTCTCTCCAACTAATTTAAGGGCAATTTTATCTGCCAAAACAGAAGAATTTCCATGTGCAATGTTAGCAAAAGGTCCAGCGTGAACAAATACTGGTGTTCCCTGAATGATAAAAAATATATTCATTAGTTCAGTGAATAGATGTCATGGTTTAACCTCAGCCAGCAACTAAGCCCCACACAACTCATCACTCCTTGCCAGTAGGATCAGGGAGCAAATCAGTAGGGTAAAAACTGAGAAAACTTGTGGGCTGACGTAAAGACTATTTAACAGGTAAAGAAAAAGATGCACATGCAAGCAAAGCAAAACAAGGAATTAATTCACTGCATACCACAGGGGGGCAGGTGTTCAGTTATCTCTAGGAAAGTGGGTTTCCGTGACATGTAATGGTTAATTGCGATGACAAATGCCATCACTCTGAATGTTCCTCCTTTCCTCCTTCTTCCCACAATTTTGTATGCTGAACATGATGCTATATAGCATGGGATATCTGTTTAGTCAGTTGGGGTCAGCTGTCCCAGCTGAGCTCCCTTCCAACATCTTGTGCACCTCCAGACTCCTCACTGGTGTAAGCCCAGCTCAGCAATATCAAAAACATCCCTGTCTTATCAACATTGTCTCCAGCACAAATCCAGAACACAGCCCCATATTAGCTAGTGTGAAGAAAATGAACATTTTCCTAGCTCAAATCAGCACATTAGGTAAGAACCTCAATGCTTTTGCAAACTATTCAAAATTATATATAAATCAAAGCACATACAGCAAGGAAGTGCTGCTGGACAATTTATGGGTTCTAGGTACATCTCAGATACTTCAGACCTCATTCACTGACAAACATAGATGTCAGAACCTGCTTCATTCACAGAAAGGTAACAGACATCTGTGCAACCTATAAGTAACTTACACAACTTCTCCACATAACCAGGTACTAATTAATGTTTCATATTTGCACTGCTCTAATGCTGTGGCATGCCATTCTGGCACATGTACTACAACAAACACCAAGTGTATCGCTGCAGTTGGCACACAAATAGGAGCCCAACTCTGGCTCTACTCCATCCCTGTCTGCTGTTTTCCTCATCGACTACAACAGCCATTCCTGTGCAGGCAAAGTCTCCAAAAGAAGTCATGAGGGCCCAGAGTCAATGGTTAAGGAGCTGGAGGGGGAGAGGGCAAGGGATGTATGTGGGGTGCAGTGGGTGTATTGATAGAATTGAAAAAGCCTTCATCACTGCTGTTGGGAACCCAGCTGCAGAGCTGAATTCTACTGCAATAGACACTGTACAAATATACAGGGAAAGTAGACTCTGTAGCACAGATCAACCTAAACCAAAGAAAGGAGAGGTAAGGAGAAAGCAAATTAACTAGGTATAAGGAAATTCATTAGGTAAGAAGCAATTCTCAGCTTCCCCGTTATGTTTTTGGCAGGTATCCCAAGGAAAGGAGAAATTAGAAAATTAGTATCCACAGAAAGGGATTAGAATTAGGTGAAATTACATTTACTGCTATTTTTTCTATGAAACCAAAACCACAATCAGACACAAGTATGTCACTTCAGCTACAAAATACTTGGGCACACAAATCCCCATTGTTGCATTTATGCATTTTGAAGTGCCCAGCTCATTAAAGAAAAGGTAAGCAGACAACTTCACATTATCTCCATCATCAGTGTTCTCACAGTCTGTACAAGGAGCTAGTGCCAAGCTCCAAAATTTCAGCCAAGCTACTAGGCAATCTTCCTCAAGTTTTTACAAGAAACGCCAATTAAGGAGGACAGTGTTGTACAGACCTGCTGCAGGCCATATCCAACAGCCCCATGAATCACGACTTGAAAATATTAACCATATAATAAAAGTTGGTTGTTCCCCTTAAGAACACAACCTACATAGGCAAATTTGTCTGGCTACTGTAATCCAATTGTTCTGGTGTTTTATGGAAAATATGGACATTTTAGTAATGATAAATACAAATCATATACAAAACATCAACAAAAAGCATCTCTTCTTACCGCTTCCTTTAGAATTAATTACATATAATTAATTGTTTTGCTCAGAGCAGAGACAAATAACTTCTTAGCAACTGTCACATGCATACACACAGGTATGGACAATTCTCCAAAAGCTTTACATTTAAGCTACAGCTCAGACAACTCTGCTTCATACATGCTAGAAAAGAGGCAGGAGCCAAAATAGTAAATAAAGGAGAAATCATGCCCTGTAACAAGACGATTGATGTAGATCACTATGATCCTAACAGTGACTTCATAGTGTTCACTTAGGGTTAATTTTTTATCTTGTTTTCTATCTGCTAATACTTCACTATCAACTGGGATTTTACACAGGTATGCAAAAATTTAACATTAACTATGTACATCTTCAAAGCTTCTTATCTGGGTATCAATTTAAAGGGTGTTGTGCAAAATATGTTAACCCTATCCCAAAGAGCTTGTAACACACAAAATGAAGTGCAAACAACTTCCACCAAGCTAAACTTCAGTTTTACTTCTACTTTAATCTAGTATTCAGGCTTCTGGCATTCAAATAAATAATACTGCAGTTTTCAGCTCAAATCTATAGGATTTATTCCAATTTGTCTTTTATTACTTACTAAATTTATTTTTACTCTTTTAAGCTGTAATTTCTTGTAGCATGCAATTACAGTGCTGGTCTCATTAAAGCCCAGAACACATGTGATGTATGGAAGCACAACCACAAGCAGTGAGATGGCAGCTATGCAGAGAGAGGTGTCAGAAGAGTCTCCCGCAATGTCCCCTGTTCAATTGTGCTTCCAGGAATTCACCCACATAACACGAACAGGAAGGAAATTTGGACTGGAGGATCCAAAGTCCAGAATATTGGTAGTCAAGAGGCCTCCTGCCACTAACCTGAAATCCAAACACACTAGTAAATCACTAGCATAGACAGATGCTCCCCTGGAGCTCTGAAATCCACCAGAAGAAAAGGAGGAGCTATTGGAATGATTTTTTTTTAACAAAAGCAATCCTGGCAGAAAAGTAAAGTCTAGGTACCGAAGGGAGTGAACTCCAGCAGGACCTTGGGAGCCTCAGGCACACCCTGGAACAGAGACAAAAATGTCTTCTCAGGCCAGCTTTAGTGACTGTGTCAGTCCATTTGTCCCACTCTGCTGAGTGTCACTTAGTTTTGCTATGCTCTTAATAAACCATATGGAGAAACAAAGAGGCACAGAGATGCATTCTGCTGACTGTTTTCAGTACAGAAAATGTTATTATCCAAGTTTCAGTAAAAGAAAACAAACCCAGAATGTCAATAAATATCTGAAGATATATGGCTGCTACAAGGATGTTTATAATAGTTATTACCATCCTTCTCTCATCTTCACTGTGAGTGGCACTTCAAACGTAACACAACAAACCACCCCAGAGCAGCCAGCCTGTAACTACAAAAAGTTGTCCCATAGAGCAGCTGCTCTGTTACGCATGGTATAAATAAATGCTAAACATTAAGGGATCAGTTGATGAGAGAACAAATCTGTCATTAGAAACATGGATAAACACTATGAAATCATGAAGTACATTCCAAACAAAGTAATCTCAATTCTACAGCACTGAATGTAAGTTCTACTGAAATCTGCAGTTATTGCAGGTGGAGTGCCTCACATCTCCCATTTTGAGATTTTACTGTCGTTCCTGCACATAAAACACTGTCAATCACTAATACTTTCAGGCAGCATTTCTGGTGACAAAGTAGCAGGGTTGTGATGGAAAGCAACCCACCACGAAATCTCTTTAAAAACCAGCAAATTAAAACGCACATCAACTCATATGTGAAAAAAAGCACTGACACAAGTTGCTAGTTCAGTTTCACGCAGAACTGGCATTTTGTCATTTTTGATTTATGACCCTCTGAATCTCTTCTCCGGTGCATGCAGATATACATATAAAGCTGGTGTAAATCTACCAAGTATGTTGATCTTTCCCCCTTTCACAGGCTCTTAGAAGCAGCTCCTCAGACCTCCACAGCTTAACACAATTCCCATCTACAGGCTCGTGGCCAGATCACACAGGAATGCAGCTATCTCTGCAATGGCTACTTTCAGCTGCTGCTACCCACAGACACTATGACTTATAAATTATGCTATATCAGATGTCAGTATCAGCTGGAAGGCATCTAAAAGATCTCCTGCTTCCTCCTACCTGGCAGTTTTTTTGCCACTCCCCAATACCAAAGTGACCTGAAAGACCTACTTTGATGACCAGTTTCACCCTACTTGCAGGAAGGGTCTGCAGCACATTCTAAGCTGCACTGCTGTTCTCTGCCTTGTCTTATGGAGACTTCAACTTGCCAGGACTTAACTGGGAGCATCACACAGCTGGTACAGCCTGGGCCAGAAGATTAGTAAAACACCTGGATTACAACTTTATGAAACAGGTCCTAAGGAAGCTGACTCAGAAAGATGCCCTTCTCGATCTGATGTTTGTCAACAGAGTGGATCTCATAAGCAAAGTGGAGATTGGTGGCCGTCTTGTCCACGGTGAACATGAAGTGACTGAGTTTAAAATCTGTGTTGACAGGAGAAGTGCCAGCAAAACCTCAGCTCTGGATATGAGGAGAGCAGACTTCAGGCTGCTCAGGGAATTAGTAAGTAAGGTCTCCTGGGAAAATATTTTTTTTTGCTGGTGCTGAGGTCCATCAGTGCTGGTCACTTTTCAAACATCACCTCCTAGGGGCAGAGGAACAGGCGATTCCCTAAAGCCAGAAGTCACACAGGTGAGGCAGAAGACTGGCTGGGCTGAACAGGAATATTCTCTTGGAAATAAGGCAAAAAAAAGAAGGTGTATGCCCAGGGGAAGCAAGGTCAAGTGGTGTAGGGAAAAAATTTGTGTGGCCAAAGCTCAGCTAGAATTGAAACTGACCAGAAATGTGGGGGACAATAAAAAGAGTCTTTTCAAATATACTAATGGCAATAGGCAGTATAGAAATATCATGAGCTTGTTACAGCGTAAGGAGGGTCACTTCAAAAATAGGGACAGAGACAAGACAGAGGTATTTGATGCTTACTTTGCCCCTGTCTTCAACACAGATGACAGGCCAGGGGGGTTTCAGTGCCCTGAGCTGGCAGACCATGGCTGCAAGAATGATCAGCTCTCACTTGACCTTGAAATTGTGTAGGATCTGCTGATCCAGCTGGTTGCCTACAAATCTATGGGCCCTATTGAGATTCATCCCAGAATCCTCAAAGAGCTGGCTAATGTAATCACAAAATGTCTCTCAATGATTTTTGAGCAGTCTTGGGAATCAGGAGAGGTTGCAGCTGACTGGAAGCCAGTGATCATTGCCCCAGTTTTCAGGAAGGGCAAGGAAGAGGACCCTGGAAACTACAGGCTTGTCAGTCTCACTTTAGTGCCTGGTAAAGTTATGAAAAAAATTATTCTGGGAGGTGTTGAAAAACACCTTAAAGACAACAGAGGCATTGGTCACAGCCAGCATGGCTTCATGAGATGAAAGCCCTGCTTATCACACCTGATTTCCTTTTCTGACAAAGTAACCCATCTAGTTGATCAAGGGAAGCCAGTTATACAATTTTTTTGGATTTCAGTAAAGTTTTCAATCAAAGTTGATCAAGGGAAGACAGCTGATTCAATCTTTTTGGATTTCAGTAAAGTTTTCAATACTGTCTCTCACAGTATCCAGAACAAAATGTCCAGCATACAGCTGGACAAACACACCATGTGGTGAGTGAGCAATTGGCTCACAGAGGGTGATAGAAATCAGACTGGAGACCTGTCACTAGTCAGGTTCCACAGGGCTCCATCTTGGGCCCTGTGCTCTTCAACATCTTCACAAATGACTTGGATGCAGGACTGGAAGGGATAGTAAGCAAGTCTGCAGAAGACACAAAACTGGGAGGAGCTGCTGACCCTCAAAGGCAGGGAGGTCCTGCAGAGAGACCTCAAAAGATTAGAGGACTGAGCAATCACCAACCATATGAAATTCAACAAGAGAAAGTGCTGGATTCTGCACCTGGAATGGCACAACCCTGAATGTATGTACAGACTGGGAACTGAAATGCCAGCCAGCAGTGCCATGGAAAGGGACCTGGGGGTCCTGGTCAATGGCAAGTTGAATATGAGCCAGCAATGCCCTGGAAGCCAGGAGTGTCAACCATGTCCTGGGGACATCAGGCACAGCACTGCCAGCTGGTCAAGGGAGGGGCAGCCTCTCCTTGAATATTGTGTGCAGTTTTGGGTGCCACAATATGAGAAAGAAATTGGAGAGTGTCCAAAGGAGCGCAGTGAAGATGGTGAAGGGCCTTGAGGCAAAACCATATGAGGTGTGGCTGAGGTCACTTGGTCTGTTCAGCCTGGAGAAGAGACTGAGGGGAGACTTCAGTGCAGTCTACAACTTCCTCTGTGGTGGCCAGTGACAGAACCCGAGGGAATGGCCTGAAGTTGTGTCAGGGAAGGTTTAGGTTGGATATTAGAAAAAAAAGGTTCTTTACACTGGAATAGGCTCCCCAGGGCACCGGGTAACAGTACCAACCAAACCTGCCAGAGTTCAAGAAGCATTTGGATGATATTCTTAGGCACATGGTGTGACTCTTGGGGATGGTCCTGGGTGAGGCCAGAAGTCAGGTTTGATCATCCTTATGTGTCCCTTCCAACTTAGCATATTCTGTTTTGCCACCACCCATGTGCTGAAGGATCATTTCTGATATTTCTGTTATCAAATCATGGTGCTGCTGCTAAAGGTCTTTACACTCTTATGGAGAACATGTTTTCCCTGAAGGGATTAGGATTATGTAGCCTAATTACTATTGGTAGTCTCTTTGAAAACTTAAGATACTAACTTTTGGATGCTACTTACAAGGTTTATTTCAAGTGTAATGTAGGCTTCAGTTCTCCTCATTTTTGGTTTTGTGAGAAGAAAGACTTGCAATTCACAGTCATCTGAAAGATGCCATTACCTATAGCAGAAGACATATTATTACATCTGCTACCTCAGGGTACACTAGTTTGGTTTAAAATCTATTATGCTGTAGGGCTCTAAACTCACAAGTTGACCACTACAGTGCATTCAAGTGTGCAGGGCACAATATCTTCCTTGTTCCCCATGTTTTTTTTTCTAACCGATACTATTAAAACTAGTACCTCTTGAAGCTATTCAGATGAGTAATTAAAAATAATGAAAGGTATTTATTCACAAAATGGGATATCACACAAGCTTGAGGATCAAGAGCAGCATCAACAGCATGGGCAGTAACAGAGCAGGCCATTGCATCTCTACACAAGAGTAGTGACACAGTCCAAGAGGTCATCAGCCAAAGCACAGCACTGTCTTGGAAAACGTTTACATAATTTCTCCATTCTTGATGTCTGCAAGTCAACAGGTATTCAAAAGGAGATGAGAGGAGTGGAGCATGAAGCAGTGTTCTGAGCTGTTTTCATTTGCTGTTTCAAAAATAACTTTATGAGAATATTTTGCGGAAAAATATGTATTTGGATACTGTGGTCAGGGTCCTGCGAACGAGAGTTTGAGGAAAGTTGACAGATGTTTCAGCCACAGCATAGATTAGACTAGAAAAAAATACCACATAAAAGGCAGAAATTTTATTGCATAGAAATGTGAATATAAAGAAATGTAGTGAAAAAATAAATGCATGCAAGTCACAGAACCAAATGCCTATCAATCAGAAAAACCTCTTCTGACATTTAGAATCATCCTTCAAAACACTGCAACAAAACCACATTATTTTCTCACAGATATGCAAAGTGCAAATAGAGTGATGCAAACTAAACAGTCAGAATCAAAGCTACATTGTCACTGATATTTAACATACAAAATATCCAAGTGGCAATTAAAGACACAGTTCTGGCCATGACACTCCTGATCCTATGTGAACTCCGGTTTCTGCTATTGGATGATATTAAACTCTGACACACATACACATTCTTCATACAGCCACATAAAAGAACAAATCTTTTTTCAGGAGAAAATAATTAAGATGACTGTAATAAAATAACATAGACTTAAACTCTATTTTTCTAATATTCCCTGAGAGTAGGAAGCTGACCCCATCCAAGCACAAAAGCAAGAAGACAGTTATCACTTTGACATGCTGCAGAAAAAAAGACAGTTTTACCAATTGGCAATTGCACTGGTATATGTCTACATTCTTCAACTTTTCACCATTTCAGGAATGTTCTAGTTATGTGATTTTGATGGTCAGACTTCTGAGAATACACACTAATTTTTCTTCAAGTGTGTTTGTTTTCAAACTTGTTTTATTAATTCTTCATTTTATTTTCTCCCTCTCCCACTGAATGTTTCTCATTATTCAGCTTCCCATTGAAAAGGCAATACTAGACTGTTCAGACACAAAGTTAAGTTGCATTAATTCTGCATTCTTTAAGCTGTTGGAAGAAAGCTCACTAGGTAAGTGTAAAACATTCCTGTTCTAGCCCAGCAAAGCTTCACTTAGTCCCTGAAGGCACTATGGCAACATTAAGTGGCTGGGAGCCATCTTTTGAAAAAGCATAAACAGGCAAAAGCACCCTCCTGTGTTTATGAATGACAGAAACTGTAATATAGACTAGAATGGCTGCAGCAAAGCATCTACTTTCCACACAAAATGCTAGGCTGTGGGAATCATCATGGGAACATCCATATAAAGGAAAGAACATAAAAAGTAAACTCCTGCAAAGTGGGAAACTGTACTAAGTCCATGACTCAGAAGACCAATTTTCCTTCCAGTGTGCTCAGAAGCAGTTCAACAGTGCAGCACAGTTGCAACACTAGGTAAAATCATGATTACAGCCAGAGTCTCAAAGAAAGGAAGAAAACCACTACAAAGGTATAAATGCAGATAAATTTGATTAGTTAACATAAACAAATGAACATTTGCTAGAATGTCTTTATGGATCTGCCCCTGGCTTGAACCTTGAAAGTTAAGCACAGTTGCTGAAGAGAAGCACAATCAGTACAATATAGAATTTGAAAGTCAGAGCAGGGCAGGGATCATAAGCCATACTCACCTCTAATGTCTGCATTAGTGTGGGCTTAATTGCATCTTTCATCAAAACTGCCAAAGCACCTGTTACTCCCTAAAAAACAAGAGTCCACATTTTAAGGAAGTCATTTCTAAGGTGCAATATTTCCACATTACACTTAAGTTTATAGTTAAAAAGCCTTACAGTTCAAAGAAAAAAGAGCACGCTCATAAACTATATAGGATAAGCAGTCCTACAGTGCTGCATAAAGAATTTTCTTAGATATTACCTCAAGACTACTAACATACTGTATTTACAGGGTATGTCAGAAACAATAATGATTTTATTCTGAATACACTTAAAAGGCAGCAGGTCCTTTTTTGTCTTGTTTCATGGAAAGATCAGAAGCAGAGTTATTAAGTGATCAGCATGAGGATATTCAAAGTAACAAAAGATGAAGCAGAAGCCTCTGAGACCTGAGAAAGCAAGAAGGCAAAAACTTGCTAAAACTGCTTAAAGAAATGACGGATGTATTTCTTTCACAAGAGAATCAATAGCATGAATCAACAGCTAGCAACAACAAGAAAGGGTATGTTTCAAGCCTTGTACAAATATATACATTACAGATACAGGATGAAAGAAGCCACAGAGTTTACTAGAGATAGATAATGAATACATCATAAGATTAAAAGTTAGAAGTACATGACTGCCATGATAAGAGCACAAAAAGAGCTGAACGAATTCCTGCATTTTGGTTGAAAAAAATCTTACTCCTCCCTAAAAATTTTTTTTTTAAGTTTAAATTTCACACTGACTGATTTCAAAATAAAGTCATGACATCCCTGTACACCAAAATTCAATGCCCATTTTAGAAAAAAAAAAGGCTATGTGGAGTGCTAGGAGTGCTAACTAGAAACCACCAGCATATGTTCGAATTTATTCCTAAATTACTTTGATTTTGAGATGATGTGTTTTGTTTTGAAAGAACTAGATCATGGTTCAAAAAAACACAGTAGTGTTATAAAGAGTGGCTCACAGACTTGCCCGAGAACACAAAAAAAATGAATTTAATATATTTTTGAATTGAAAAGAAGTATTAAAACCAAACAAAAATCCTAGCTGCTGCAAATGGAGGTTGAAAAACATGGGTACATTAGCTGAGTAGCCTATTAAGAGATGAACAAAAAATATTCAAATAAAGAATAGCAATGAAAATAGCATCTGTATAATTCTCAACACAGCTTCTGTCAACCAATCCAAAATTTGAACAATTAAAGTCTGTATGAAAATTCTGATGGCAGACAAATGAGAGCTATAAAAGTATGTGTTGATTATATTAGTACAGTATTATATAAAATTAAATTTTCCCCTTTTTGAGCATCACATCTGAGCATGGACTTCAAAGAAAAATGAGGCAGAATATTTGGCCTTGGATAAAAGTGAATTGAAACCAAAATATTAAAACTGGTTTCTACTAAAGCAGAGTAAGTGCTTCTATGGAGGACTGCAAAGAAGAGAGAGAAGGGAAAGATTTTTTCTTTGACTGCCGCATCTCCCATTACCTACAAAACCATATAGATCCACAAACATATGAGAAACTGGTAGCAAAACAACATCGTTTTTCATCTTCTGAATTAACAAATAAATAGATTTCTGTTTCTTAATATGTTAATTTTAGAATCCAGGATTAAAACACAAGGAGACATAAGCACACCAGCTCTGTCAGAATGGGTGAGGCTCCATCACTTAGAATCATAGAATCATAGAATCGATTGGGTTGGAAAAGACCTCGGAGATCATTGAGTCCAACCCTTGGTCCAACTCTAGTCCATTTACCAGATCATGGCACTCAGTGCCACGTCCAATCTGTGTTTAAAAATCTCCAGGGATGGTGAATCCACCACCTCTCTGGGCAGTCCATTCCAATGCCTGATTACTCTCTCTGGAAAGAATTTTTTTCTGATATCCAACTTAAATTTCCCCTGGCAGAGCTTAAGCCCGTGCCCCTTGTCCTATTACTGAGTGCCTGAGAGAAGAGACCAGCCCCCACCTGGCTAGAACTTCCCTTCAGGTAGTTATAGACAGTGATGAGGTCACCTCTGAGCCTCCTCTTCTCCAGGCTAAACAACCTCAGCTCCCTCAGCCTCTCCCATAGGGCTTGTGCTCCAGTCCCTTCACCAGCCTTGTTGCTCTTCTCTGGACTTGCTCCAGCACCTCAATATCCTTTCTGAACTGAGGGACCCAGAACTGAACACAGTACTCAAGGTGTGGCCTCACCAATGCAGAGTACAGAGGAAGGATCACTTCCCTGGTCCTGCTGGCCACACTATTTTTGATACAGGCCAGGATCCCTCTTGGCCACCTGGGCACACTGTTGACTCATGTTGAGCTTCTTGTCAATTAGTACTCCAAGGCCCCTTTCTGCCTGGCTGCTCTCCAGCCACTCTGTGCCCAGCCTGTAGCGCTGCAGGGGGTTGTTGTGGCCAAAGTGCAGGACCCGGCACTTGGCCTTATTGCACTTCATCCCATTGGAATCAGCCCATCTCTCAAGTCTATCCAGGTCCCTCTGCAGAGCCCTCCTGCCTTCCAGCAGGTCGACACTCCCTCCACGAGCAGCCTGATGCTGTTTCACATGCACACAAATATTCTTAGTTCTGGAGGGGAAAATAAAAAGCCAAATGGAAAACTTTACATCAGATCTTCCAACCGGACAACAGCAAGGATAACTACCTGAGCAGCCATGGATAAGCTCTAATGATCTTCTTGGGAAAACTGCATAAGGAATGACAAGTGTTAATTCATGCCAAATAAAGCCACCAGATCGCTCAAAGTAAGCACTCAAACAGCTATTGGCTGACCCAAGACACATTTAACGGAAAGAAGACTTGGGGCAGTGGGAATTTAAAAATTAAAACAAAATCAGGACATTTCTCCCCCAGCCTCCTCCCTTTCCCCTTCTAGATAATAAAGGCTCAAATCCCATGTTCTTTGCTTTCTTATAGTTCTTCACCAATTGATAAAAATAGGAAGCAAATAACCCAAATATTTCCTCTGCATTTTAACTTTTTGGGAGGTATTAGCTATGCATTATTTAGGAAACATTAGATATGCATTCTGGACACAACAACTCATTTTTTTCTGAAGCTGAAATGAAAGAAAAAAAGATGTAAATGGCACACCTCAGGTCTACCTGCTCTTCTGTGGTTAAATGGGTTTGGTGTCTACAGCAGTTCTTTAAAAGCTAAAGAAACAATAGTTTTCATACCTATCTGACATGACTCCATGAGAATGGAGTTTTCATTTCTTCACATTCTCAATCCTCCAAGTATCTAGTAAACAATTCCTACAGCTCACTCCAAGTCCTGGATCTAATTCTCAAAGCTGTTTGAGGAATCGGGTTCCCATTTCCAATTCAGAAAAGGTAGATAAATTTTTTATAAAAGAATTAGAGGCTCAGACACACACCAATTAAGCATGTGAGAGCCCAAGGATCATTAGCCCTCCACTAATTCACTGTCGGAAGAAAGAAATAGGGCTCTGAAACAAATGTCTGCAGACACTCAACTCTCCTGAGTTTCCTCCTGGAACTGATTCCAAGTACTTCTGAAAATAATACTCTTCCATCTATCCACCAGCCATCAGGGCAGGTATGGTCCCCAGGACAGCGAAGATCATAGAGCACAAAATAAATTATACACGTGACACAGGAAAGGCAAACTTAGATGAAAAACCCAAATACTTTCAAAGCAACTTCCAGTGGAGCAGTCTCTGAAGTCTGCCAAGAGTGGAAATGAAAGCCAGCGGTAGATGACAAGGAAGGTGATTGAAAGCAACTACTGTGACTGAAGTTACACAGAGTGGAGAGCAGAGAAAAAGCACTTTTCTTTATAAGAAAAAGAATGAAGTACTGGAACTTCCCTTCATTTGAAACTACAGTCTCTAACAAAATAGTATTTTCTGCAATTTCAGTTCTGTAAAATACTAAATCTCAAACCATAATCTGAGAAGAACTGCAACTCCTTTTGTTTGCAGTGAACTATGTACACAATGTTTCTGAGGATCCAGAGAATGAAATCTCTCCATCTGACAGTTTGTTTATAAAAGTAAATATGATATTTTTTGTCCTGGAATGACTGAAATCTAATGGTATGGTACAGAAAGTAAGCTGAGATAAAAGTTTTATTTTAAAAAAAGTAACATATTTATTTAATATTTTTCATAGCTGCTGAAATATTGATCTAGGGCATATATGCCCATTTAGTTTCAAATAAAAATATGGCATGTGTCCATCAGAATCCTACCTCATTGTAAAAGCCAAAAAGCAATTAAGTCTTCAAAATACTGTACAATGAGCACCACATTTTGGCAAAGACTTCTGCATATTCCATTACAGAGGACAGACGTTTAATCCGTTACTCTTGTGGATGGAGTCTTCTCAATTCATGAAATATTCAATTTACCTTTTTTCTATTACTCTTAGCCTGTCTCCACATATGGTTTGTATCTACCAATGTGTATTTTAGGTTTTACTATTGTATTATTATGAATATATTGCATATAAAGTCAAGATTTAGAGCAATTGTATTTTGGTGAAGTACTCTGTGTGTACATCTGGAAACAAATCATGGAGAAGGGTTTAGTGGTTTTGGTCCACATAGCTTCCAAAGAACTTAAAGACTACTGTCAAACATTAAACTTGGATAAATGCAATCTGTATAGAATATACAAAACATGAACCCCAGAATTTCTTTCAGTAACACCTAGGACTGACCCATTATTCAGGTTGTCTAGCACCTCCCATGACAAAGTTGCCCTTAAAATTTCTTAAAATTATATGCAATTGCAGTTCTTTGGGCTAAAATGTTCCACATTAAGAGACTATAACAGATTAAAGCTTTTTAACTCGATTATGTTTTACAAAAACATCAGTCAAAATTACTGAACCCAGACCTTTTATATTGCTTTTCCTATGTTCAGTTGTCTTGACAGTTTTTCTTTCTGAGCTATAAAGCTTTACCTCCTCTCTGACCCTGTCTTGAAAAGAGGATGAAAATTCAGGAGAATGGCTTCACATCAAACCTCTCAATACATACGAAAATTTGCTTAAGATACAGTTCTTGGGTACTTATCAACACAGGCAGCACAAGCTGCAGGGGAAGAGGGGAAGAGCAGAGACTGCACTTAAAGTCTAGAAACAGTAGGTTTATTTGCAATCTTTTCTAACAGACTGACCACCTGCAGGAAGAAACCAGCAACAGAGATGAAATGCCATGCAACACAACAGAAGTTTATCTTCTTTGTATGTAGGAATTATAGCATGGTATGATCTTTGATTATACTTCTCCCGCTGTTGTTTCCAGAGGATTCAGCTTTACACAGTACATTTTCTCCAGTGCAACATGGTTAGTAATTGCAGTACAGTTATTCATAAACTCTCTCCCCCTGTACAAAGTAAGCAGTATTTAATTGGGTAAAGAAATCTTAGAAAACCCACTACTAATCTCCTTTTCTGACATTTTTTACATCCCAAGACCATGGCACCTGACTTCTTCATCAATATTAATAACTCTGCAGAAATGAACAATCTTTTCTGTGTCCAGAAGAGAAACTTGCACACACAAGAATCAAACTTGAAAGTATTCACCTATTTTGGATGCTCAACCTGAGACAACATGAAATAATATCTCCTTTTCTAAGTTCTTGGTGGAGTTTCACTCTTTCCATAAATTTCAGCTGTTTAGGTTCCTAGTATTAAACCAGACTGAGAAATGCCTAACTCCTTACGTACTGTACTGTGAGAATCAGTTTGTACGGACACAGTATCAGACATCAGGTTTTGCAAAAATCAGAGGAACAGAATTCAGCTCGCCCAAGAGGTGCTTTATGGCCTTAATCATTAAATCACGTTCCTATTATTCCCATGGTTTTCATACTCATTTGTAACACACTGCACAACAACGGAGGTAAGAGTTCCTCACAATCATGAAATGCACCCAAGTCCTGCCTGTGCATGGTATGGAGAACTTCCAGAGGAAAAAGAATGCAGCTGCATAGCTGCAGATACTCATAACATATCTTTCAGACTGTGACAATTTTTTTTTCTGCGCAGTTCTTCTTTTGTATAATACAGAACACTGCTTTAGAGAACAACTAGAAACATATGTTCAGCACAATCAACACTATCAAATGATTGAGATGCTAAGCACAGGAAGTTTGTTTCAAAAAAGGCCAAAGAAAACCGAATTAGTAACAGACATCTTGCTGAGCACTACTTTCATTTTAGGGACACAGTGGAAAAGTTTTCAAGCTCTTTTCCCACTATGGAAAAGCAACTGCTTTCATTCATCAAGCTGATTAGCATTAAGTGCTTGAAGGCAGGTTAAATATTTTGCAATATTAATACATTAAATATACATACATTAAATACTGCTTTGTACAAAAGTAGTGACAAGATAAAAATCATGTATTTCAATGTTGTTTTATTTCTAAAACTGAATTATTTTAAAGATTTTGCATATGCCTCCACTCCATTTGGCCAAGACAAAGTTATACATTTTCAACAGCTGGAATATTAAATACAGTCTTTCATGTCTCCTGCATAATTAGGAATAGTTGATTTGCTTTGAATTTTAATGCTGACTGTACTTAGAAATTTTTAACCTTATCCTAATGTCATTCTTAATTCCAGACAAGCTAGATATTATGTTTTCAATTCCTTATGAAACTGGAATTCATTAAGGTGGTGAAGGTGTTTCTGAGCTGTGAATTTGCTATCTTTGCTGACGAGGCAGGATACTCATTGCTTTACTCATTCTAAAAACACAGTAAGTTTTGTGCAGATGTTCACAAAAAAAGGGAGAAACAGGAAAAAACACACATAATTTGTGCAATACAGGCAGCCATCACCAATGGGCTGCCATGAGACTACTCTTGGCATACAACCGATTGCAAATGTTAACTGGTAGCTTCTGGCTGCGCCAGAACCTGCCATACACAACCAGGTATGAGCTTCCAACCACTGTCCAATGACTCACAGCCTGGCTACAAGGGCTAGAATGTGATTTAAAGAAGAAACAAACTGACTTTTTTCAGAAGCTGAAATATTGAATGAGGAAACATCACCTGATGAAGGCAAGGAAGAAAAAAAGATCTAATGATGTAAAGAGATAACCCTGTCTCAAGCACTATCAGCAATCTTTGAATTAAGAACAGCTTGTTTCCATTGTGATTTAGTGGTATAGGCATTCATGTGGTAACTGTCATTGTAACATCTGAGCAGACTCTACAAGTACAGTAGCAAACATTATCAGCTCCCTCAAATAAGAGTCCGCACTTTGACTCCCTCGAGCACCAAAATTGTTTGCCTTAAGAATTAGAGAAAACGATCCAAGTAGGTTATGGAGACCAGCAACTTCCTGAAGCAGATGTTACCAGAGTTGCAGAAATGAGTTCTACATCTTGTTCTCATTGCAAGCAGGGTTTGGCCCAGAAGATGATCTTTCTTTGATATCTGACTGTGCTGTTCAAAGGAAAATACTTGGCATGCACCTGCCTTTTTAATGATTCAAGAGGCAAAACAAATGCATCTGAGGTTATTCACAGGTCTCTACAGCACTGAACATACCAAATCCTCTGCTGTTACTGGTTCTCCTTTCTTGTCATTAGCCACAACCATTTTCCCCAGTCTCTCTTTCATATCTTGAAGGCTGGTGGTAAGCGCCAGGATGGCCATAATTTCACTTGCAACAGCAATATCAAACTGAGCCTGTAAAGCAGAAATGAGAATCATGAATCAAAGAAAAGTTAGCTCAAATACTCACAGGGGATCACCAGGAATAAACTCAGGAAAGATAAATTTCACACTGGAATTCAAACAAGTTCTAAACTACAGCTTTTGAGATTACTCAGACTAGAGTAACTTGTACGTACACACTGGGGAATGAGATGCCGGACAGCAGTGCCAGGGAAAGGGACTTGGAGGTCCTGGTTGATGGCAAGTTGAATACGAGTGAGCAGTGCCCTGGCAGCCAGGAGGGCCAACCGTGTCCTGGGGGGCATCAGGCATAGCATCGCCAGCCAGTCCAGGGAGGGGATTGTCCCACTCTGCTCTGCACTGGGGCAGCTTCACCTTGCATATTGTGTGCAGTTTTGGGTGCCACAATATAAGAAAGATATTAAGCTGTTAGAGCGTGTCCAAAGGAGGGCAATGAGGATGGTGAAGGGCCTTGAGGGGAAGCTGTATGAGGGGTGGCTGAGGGCACTTGGTCTGTTCAGCCTGGAGAAGAGGAGACTAAGGGGAGACCTCATTGAAGTTACAACTTCCTTGTGAGGGGAAGAGGAGGGGCAGGCACTGATCTCTTCTCTGTGGTAACCAGTGATAGGACCTGAGGGAATGTCCTGAATTCGTGTCAGGGGAGGTTTATGTTTGATATTAGAAAGGTTCTTCACCCAGAGGGTGGTTGGGCACTGGAACAGGCTCCACATGGAACTGGTCACAGCACCAAGTCTGACAGAGTTCAGGTAGGATTTGGACAATGCACTCAGGCACATGGTGTGACTCCTGGGGCTGCCCTGTGCAGGGCCAAGAGTTGGACTTCAATGGGTTCCTTTCAGCTCAGGATATTGCATGATTTTGTGAATTTCAAACACCTTAATAGTCCCTCATTAATGTTCTCCGTTACATTCCACAGACTCCAGGAGCAGTCTTTCCGACTGCTTAGCCCCTTGGCTCGCATCATCCTTAGAGAAGCTCCCTAAAGGACCAAGAAAATCACCAGATGTGTTTTGAGCATATGTTTTGAGCATTACAGGCATGAGCACAGTATTGTGGGTGGTTTGTTTGGTTTTGTTGTTGATTTTGGTTTTTAAATATTTTTTTCCCCTGTAATGATCTTCAAAAGCTTTTTATTCTGGTTTCAAAAACATTCTTGTTAAATTTGATCATTCTTTTTCTACATAAACTCAAAATTTAGAGTCTACACTGCTAGGTCTTGTGCTTGACCTATGAAAACATCAACTATATCTCTGCCCCATTTTTTTTCTAAATGAACAAATATAGAAGGTAAAAAAATGCCAAGAACTATAGGTGGCATCAGTTCTATTGCTCTTGTAGAAATACATTCACACTATGCAGCATTTTAATGCAACATAAGCTGTACTATGTACTTTTCTTTAAGACCTAGAGTATATACATATCCTAGGTTGAGCTGGCAAAACGCCAACTGTCCAGGACAGAGTGAAAAGGGTTCCTCCTCCCCTCAACCAGCTAAGGGAAAAAGAAGAGGGAGAGGAAAAAAAAAACCCTACTTGGCTAAACCCATAACAATACAACAGTCACATTTGTACTAATTTACTATTAGTCAAGCTTGGGTTACATGCTTTCAGAACACTAACAGAGAAGAAAGGAAAAGTCACTAATGTATTATGTGATAGGAATGCAATGTTGGCAGTGATCAAGAACTGCAACTTCTTTAGTAATCTCTCCAGCTCTAGCAATTAAAGTCTACACAAAAGTTTAGTAATTAACATCCTACTGCTACCTATGTAAGAAAAAAGCTCTAGGACTGTTTCTGTCAGACCTCTTCCAGATGTATCCCATATATGTATCTAACTGTTACCAGAGGAACCTCTTCAAATTGAGGGCTTTGCCTGTTTTTAAGAAGCACCTACACAGAGAATTGTTCAACATATACCCACTAGTCCTATCCATTTGCCTAGAACTTTAAGAGCTTCTGCCCTTTTTTAACCTATGTTCCTGCTTTTAGATTTTGTCTTGACAGCTACAGCCCAGAGCAGCCCTGTTCAGGCCGACCTGTATGCACCAACATGTTTAGACGTAACTTCTGAAGACACCTGAGCACTTTTCTGTATTGGGCACAGGCAGGGAGACATACATACCATAGAAAAGAAAAGTAATTCTGTAAGTGAGATTTCAGCATAGGGATTTAAATGAGATGCTGAAGCTACAAAACAGATTTTCTGGAAGCAGTTCTATACTCAATGAACATTGTTAGCTTTGTGATGACATGGATACTACTATCTTTTCAGAAGTTGAGAATGTTCTCAGTAAGTCATTGCAGCATATATAAGACAAGAAACAAACCTGATAAATATATGTCCAATCTGTAGAGAGAAATACTGTCTAACTTTATCAGAATGTTTATCAGAGGACCCTTCCCCCTGCAAAGTTTTTATAATCATTGTTTCTATATAAACTCAAAAGGATGGAAAAAACAATCCAAGGTAGATGCTCAAAGAGTGACATAATATTTAATTGAAAAAACAGGCACAAAACCCGGTGGTAGCAGGTGCTATTTTAACTCTAATAACCTTTATACACCTACGAAGTGCTGACAGAAGCCTTAGCTGTAAAGTTAGTTTTCTATTGATGAAAGGATCCACCCACATGGATTCAATTGCAGGATCAAGGATATTGGTCATGTAATACTCCTTAGAAACCACAGCATCCCTGTTCATTAAAATTCAGACTTTTTTGCCTGCTGTGCTCTGCCATTTTACACAGGTGTAACTGATTTTAAGAGTGCTAGAACATCACTCCAAATATTTATAAAATGCATCTGTTAACTATGAAGTCTTGTTTTCTCTGGATCTCTGGCTAGGCTCTGAAATGAGCTTTCCTAAGTGTTAACTCTTATTTCTTGAGTCACTAAGTCAATGTTAAAATGCAAATGAATATGCATCAGTCCAACATATCAATATTGAAAGCATTAATTTTAGTCAAAACAGTACAGAAGCAACATTTGACAGCTATATGCCAACTAGTATTCATTAACAAAATAGCCAACCTTTAACTCAGCAGTACAATGATGATGGTAAAATGCTGCTTAATAAGGCTGGCAGAACCTGGCTTAAAGCTAATAATCACACTTAGTCATTGAAACAAATCTAAACATAAGGAAAGGTCTCAGGTTTCGAAGGAACTCATACTAAGTATAGTATTTTGTAGTCCCAGTCCATTATCAGAGATAAGTATTAGCTAATACTGAGTTTCCTGTAAGTTATTCCTATTTTGTGTGTTCAAAACTAAAACAAGTGAGCAGTTCTAGTGGAAGTTGTCCCGCCTTACAGCAGAGGATTTGAAACTAGATGACCTTTAACGTCCCTTCCAACCCAAACCACTCTAGCATTTTATGATTTCTCTGTGAAGGTCTTCTCTCCAGTTTGACTGCTTTATCTGCTGAATTGAGCAAAAAAAATAGCACTATGTTTCGGTCTCTTTCTTTAGGCATAAGGCAAGAAGAGGTCTGAAATGATAATGTAAATTAAAGCTAGGATTTCCAAAATGTGTGAAAGCCTTGTCTCTGCCACAAGAGCTGTTCACATCAATATAGTCAATTTCATGATCCAGAATGTTAGATTACAAGATCTCAATCAAATTAGAAGCAAATCCACATTATCACAGTGAGTTTGTTCCACCTGACTGCTATTTCATACCTTATTGTTTCAGAAATGCATTTACCTACCTGACACCAGAACACTTGTTCAGATGGTATTGGACAAATCTGGCTTTCAATGTATCAGTAAGTTCTTTGACAAACTTCCATAAGCTTTTATATAGTAACATAGGTTAGCTTTTTACAGCAATCAAAACTATTTACATACTCATTTGATGAACTATCCCTTTGAGCCCACATAGTAAAAGCAAGCAAATGCTCAATGTTCTTACAGTTTAGATTGAAACGCTGAGATGCGCAAGAGGGAAATTAAAATTCTGAACAAAAAGTTAATTTTTAAATAGTTTTTAAAATTAAATTTAAATGTAATTTAAATTACAAGAATTCTACATAAATTGTTAAAGAGACTAAAACAAAGTAAGAAAAATCATACAAACTAACCTTATGAGGTCATAAAGGCATCTTTTATATTCATAGAACAACATTAAACATCTAACATATGCAATTTTTTCAAGTGCTTTCAATACATTGTGAAATATGGATTGGTTTCTGTTTCTGAAGCTTCAGACATAGTTACTCATCAAAACAGTTCCACTGCAAGATGACTATACAACAGAAACAGATACTAACATTGCAATACAAAGTATGCTGAAAGAACAACAGAAACACCTCTCAGTCTCTAAAGCAAAGTTTACCCAGAATGGGATCTACCAAGTGTCTTTACATACCTGACGGACAAATCCTTTCTCGGTATTTGCCTGCCCAACTGTTATTTTTCGCAGGAATCTGTCATTTGTATCCACCACTGAAATAAGGGAACAGCAAAAGTAAAACATGTTAACAAGGACTCTGGGACCTGGGCTTTTCCAGACATGCCTCCTCTTACACATGTAAGGTTCAACTGCTCAAACAGTGTAACCAGCCAGCCACACTCCTGCATGTTAGCACAGGCGTGGACTTGGTTTCTCCTTTGTAGTTTATACCACTAGACGACAGGTTGAAACAACTCAAGTTCAATTTATTTGAACAGTGTTTGAAGCTAACAGGTGTTTAATATTCTAACATACAACTTAACATTTTACCTGCATAAGAAAAATCCTGGTAGATACAATGCAACCGACCGACTTCAAATCATTTGCCTCATCGCTGACTTGTTAAGAATTGATTTTAAGACTGAATGGTGTAGGCTAAACCTGGTCTGTTTCTCTTCTAAAGGATGATTATGTTGTCAGATTGTTTCTTCCAGACAAGTCTCTTTCACGCACATCACAGTAACTAACTCCAAATTCAGCAGCACAGCATTCAAAGGAAGTAGAGTTTTTTTCAATTGTCAAGATAAACCATCTGCTATTTAACACAACTTCAATTTCAGACAATTGTATTCCTAACCTGGAAACGCTTTTCGTGTTGCAAGGGCATGTCCAAATCCTCCTGTGGAATTGTAAACTTCACTAACAATCATCGCAAGCCAAGTTCTCCAGTTCTGCACTTACAACACTCAACTTCAAACCTGCCTTTGTAGTAGCCAAAAGGAAGGACTGAGAATAACTGAAAAGCTCTCCTCTGCTGAGAACTAATCAGGATGCTTCTCAGGAAGAAACATTAGGAGGATATGTCCCGCATGACATCATTTTCTCTACAGCAGAGAGACGTAGATTTGACAGATGGATCACTTGGTGAACAGAGAATGTAAGGATCATCATGCTCAAACAGTTGCAGTCAATGGCTCGATGTCCAAGTGAAGACTAGTGATGAACAGTGTTTCCTGGGGTTCAGTAGTGGGACTGGCACTGTTTAACATCTTTGTCAGTAACATGGACAGTGGGATCGAGTGCATGTGCGGCAAATTTGCCAAATACACTACGCTGTGCAGCGTGGACAACATGTTGGATGGAAAGAAGGGATGCCATCCAGAGGGACCTGTATGGGTTTGAGAGGTGGGCCCATGCAAGCTTCATGAAATTACACAAGGCCAAGTGCAAGGTCCCGAAAGTGGTTTGGGGAAATCCCAAGCACAAGTATAAGCTGGGTGGAAAATGGATCAAGAGCAGCCCTGGGGAGACAGACTTCAGGGTCTTGGCTGGCAAGAAACTCAACATGAGCTGGCAATGTGTGCTTGGCAGCCCAAAAAGCCAGCTTTGTCCTTGGCTGCATCAAAAGCAGCGCAGGCAGCAGGTCGAGGGAGGTGATTTTCTCCCTCTATGGTGCCCTTGTGAGAACCCAACTGCAGCATCCAGTCCAGCTCGGGGGCCCCAACATAAGAAGGGCATGGACCTGTTGGAGCAAGTCCAGAGGAGGGCCATGAAGATGGTCAGAGGCCTGGAGCACTCCTGCTACGAAGACAGACTGAGAGAGTTGGGGCTCTTCAGCCTGGACAAGAGAAGACTCCAGGGAGACCAAAGGCACTTTCCATTGCTCAAAGGGGTCTACAAGAAAACTGGAGAGGGAATTTTTAAAATGACAGGACATATATGACAGGACAAGGAGGCATGTCAATCCCTACAGAATGCAAAAATAGAGTCTTTCCTTCTTACTGGCTCTGTAGTGCTAGAAATATTTCAATTTGCACCAACCATAAAATAAAGGGTGGAAGGTACTCTTGATCAGTTCAGCCTGTATCTTGGCATTAACTCAGTCTTTTAGTAGATGTAGATTTGAGTCCTGTTCATTTATAAGCAGAGAATCAAGGAACCTCCAGAGAAGTTGTCTGTACTCATTGTCAGTGAAATCAGCTCCTTCCACTTTTCCTGCTGCTTTTGGAAATTAAAAAATTTGTTTGTACAGAAAAGGATGACATAATTACCCAAGAACAAGAGGGACTTTGAATCTCACTCTTAAACAACCCCATTCAGGGTTGAGAGTGAGCTGGAAGAAAAGTAAGGTTTAAGTCACTTCTGCCCTTCTTAGGTGGATCTCTGGGGGCTGTTGTAAATACCATACATGCCTTCTTCCCACTACACGGTATTTAGGCCCTTAATTTCTTTAGGAATGCCATTTAAGGGATGGTGCAACACAGATTAGGCTAACTCATTTTGATTTCTATTTATACACAGTCATACTCTAAAATACCACAATACTGGCAGAAATTGCAGGACAGAGCCCAGTGCATGGAAGCTGTAGCCTCATACCAAGCTGTGGTACCATATGCCGCTGTGAAACCATATGGCAAGCTAATCTTTCAAGCACAAATTTTCCCTTCTCCTCCTAGGAAGCTCAGTCTCACAAGCAGCTTCAGGCAGACCTAAGTGTCTTTCCTGCCTACCCAGGCACTGCTGAGGGCAGGAACTAGCCTTCCCACCAGCCTGGACAGCAAGTGGGCTGCTTTTTATCTGGTCCTTCCTAGTGAAATCCCATAACTCAACACCCTTGCCATGAAATTATAACTGTGCCTGCAACTCCCTCTGCTCACTGGGATATACTTACTTTCTCACCGTGGTCATTCTCCAAGAAGATTCCAATAACTGTACTAAGTAGGGATAAAACTAGAAATAACTTGGTTTGCTGCAAAAGAAATTTTTCATTCTCCAAATTTTCCCTCTTTCTTTACCCAGAGTAAATGTTTCACAAAAGTTTAGTTTCAAACAAATACTAGGTTTAATGTATCCACTTCTTTTACATTTAGAGATGTAAACAGAATCCAAATACCAGCAGAAAGGTAAGTAGGGGAAAGCTTTCCTGCTTTCCAGTATATTGTACAGGTTCAAGTCAGTATAAGATAACAATGAACTTTAAGTTTGTGAAATTTCTATGGAAACGGGTCCTGACTAAAATTAATTTCAGAAAATCTGATAGCTTCCTTATAAATTCCCTGGTATGTAACAAGCTTCACAGACACATGGCCTGCAGAGACAGTATAAGTTATCTAAAACATTCCCCAAACCAGTTTTTTTTAATGAAATGTTTAAGGTATGTACATCATCTAGAGCTTTGTGGAATAGAAAGTTCACTAAAATTGTTTGAGATGAATTAAATAACTCACTTGAGGTTAACAGCTGTTGAGCAATGCTGCCTCCTCCCAAACCCATGCTGATAAAAACGAGGAGTCATATTACACTAAATATTTCTATTACTCCCTCATCATAATACAGGTCTATTCCAGACACACTGTGTGACTAATAAAAAACATCTTATGCCACATCCCCAGAATTATCTTGAGAAAAATAGCCCAAGTCTGAGATGACATGCACACAAAGAGCAAAGCGTGGCTGAGACTCCTCCCCCTTCAACAGATTCAATTTTTTCTCTAAGCACCATGATACATTTCATTTAACAATCGTTTTTGAACTAATAATTTTAGTGTTTGAAAACTAAGGAGCAAAATAAAATTCAGTGGTATTTAGCTCAAAACTTTATGCATAGTTTAATTCCTTAAAAAAGAAAAAGACAGATACAGACGATGAGGTAAACACTGAAATTTGACCCAGCACTAGAACTGGAAAAAGCAGAGGAAGTTGTCTAAGAGTAAGCGAGTAGGTATCAGTTTGCTTGGCAACCTTACAACATCTTCTTTACCTCTTCTTCCTAATGAAGTAACAACTCAAGACACTTCAAAAATAAGAAAAACACATGATCTCTTAAGCCTACTTTAGTGTCTTGAGCTACCCAGGCTGCTGAGCTGGAGAGGATGAGGGACCAAAAATCAAGAGAAATAAGTACAAATAATCTAAAACCATAATAGATACAGTAAAGAAAAGAATGGCTAAGATTTGTAAAATGCAAAGAAAAGACACTTTCATATGTTTGAAGACATATTACCTTATATGGCAGAGACCAGGCATGTACTTACACTGTCAAAGAAACCTGTATTTCAGAATTTTAGCAAAGTCTCCTGAGTTACTGCAGATATTTGACCAAGTTTAGAGCAACATGCTGCACCCACACTTCTCACTTGCATATTGGGTATCTTACAGTTAGAGAGCAGAAAGAGCTCTGATACAGGTGAAAATCAAGCAAAATAGGAAATAAGTTATGACTAAATCCAAGTGGAAGTGAGGCTTTCTGACTACATACCTCTTTGCCATGTTATGGTAGATGGGTCAATATCAAGGCGCACAAATTTGCTGATTTCCTCTTCTGTTAAAGTCTCAGGATCTGTCTTGTTTATTCCCAGCCTCTACACACAAAATAAATTAAAGAAGTGTGATGAAATGGCTTATTTGCTTCAAATGGTATAGCTTCTCTGGCTTACCAACCCCACATATATAAGTGAGGAGTTTCAATCTTAATAATCCTCTTTTGAAAAAAATGTAACCCCATCCCATAAGGATTTTTTTTTTACAATTTACTTTTTTTAGATATAAGGTATGATTACTCTAAGAATCACTCACAGCAAAATAAGTCAGTTATACCAGAAGTTATGATGCATGTATTTGAATGTTATAAAGACAAATTATTTTTTACTTAGTTGCAGCTCATGTGAAAAGAAAAAGCCATTTCAAATGCAGAGATAACTGGCATGTCATGAATAATAAGAACACTTCCTCTCCATCCCTAACCTGCTACCTGTAACAGTGTAAATGAGGACAAAATGAAAATACCCCAAAATTCTGTTAGAACAATCTGTGAGACTGACTGTGACTGAGCCTTCGAGTCAAGCAGGCATCACCCACATTTTAGTTTACCAACATTCAATGGAGCAGCACAAAAGCTTAAAAAGTTATGCAAAATTTCTTTTTCCCTCCCCAAATAGAAGCTCATACTACCTCTATCCTTGTTTCCAATCCCTCCCCCCTCCCCCCCCCATTCCAAGTGTGCACTAGGCAGCTGTCCATTGCCATCCAATGACTCTGAAAAAACGGCAGTCAGGACTCAAAAATAAACATGGAACTGGACACAGAAGACTGAGGCTGTCCTTAAGGGTTGTATTCAAGGCGTTCATATTATCTTTCTCCTACACTAGTGGACTGTGTTGCTCTCTAGGTATTTATCAGAATGGCAATCTCAAATTCAGACATATTATTCATACATGAATTGCCCAGGAAGCTCTTCTAGAAGCATTCAAAGCAAGATGAGATGCAAAAATACACTGTGTGTACAAATGTGCTTCTATCCCTTGGAGGAAGAACACTGTCAAACTGACATCAATAAAACCCCAGAAGTATACGCTATAATAAACTTTCAAAACCAGAAAATATTGCAAAACCAAAGAATGTGAGGTTTCAAACGTGACTCTACCATAATAGGAAAAGTATTTTAAAACCTCTAACTTTAATATTTCATTGGAAAAGACACAGCATTTAAAAACATTACTGGTTTATTTCAGGAGAAAAGAACAGCAAAAATGTTAGTTATGAAAATATCAGACCCAGATCCTATTACTCCAAGGATGATGCTTTCAGAAAAAAGTCTGGACGTGATAAATTCATGAGTGTTGATACAAACTCAGTTTCATACATCAAATAATTTTAAACAAGTTGTGTAAGAGACTACACTTTATGAAGAGATAGTATAATTGAGGAGAAACTGTATTAACAACTTACTCTCAGACGGGCAAGCTGAATAGCAGAAAATCCTCTCATGCCATTAACTACTGGAACCAGCCTATTATACAAAGACTAGAAAAAACACACAAGAAGTTAATGAAAGAAAAAGTTACAAAAAGCTAATTGTTTTTTTAATTTATTTCACATAATCTCACTAAGAATTTCCCAACCACATAAGTTGTGGACCTCTGGTTGGTGATTTAAAAAAACCAATTCTGAGAAGGCCTCTGGATTCTGAACAGTATCTATGATTTAATGATCTAAAATCCAATTACCAAAAATTCTGGGTTTCTATGTTTTATCAAAAAAATTATTAATTTTGAAATTGGCAACATTTTAAAACTTTAATCGAGGTCCAAATTATTAAAATTATACTCAACATTTGCAAACTGGCGTAACTGCATGCTTGCATTGCACCAAGTGAAGGGAATATGACAACCCTGCTCAGTTTTAGCACTGCAGCCAGAAAGACGAGACTCCTTCCTTTACTTTCTCCCTTCCCTTTGAAGATTCAAGTTAGCATTTGTCTTAAGGTAACAATACATTTAGCACAGGGAAAATTTATTTTGTCCACAACTCCTTCCTCTGATGGTGTGTGTGGCTCGTCTTCGCGAACGAAGATTTGGGAAGGGCTGTCCCCCCACGTGGGTGTGCCCTTCCAGCCTGCGCAGTGGATTTTAGGTGAGGCACAGCGTGCACAGAACTGGCCCCACTGTTTAAGTCCTGAGGTTCATCTGCCACGGCCGAGTGAGCTTGGACAGCGACAGTGAAGTCCTCAGGACTAGAACCTACAGCACCCGGCATTTCCCAGGAGGTCTCCCATCCAAGTACTAATCCGGGGCTGACCCTGCTTAGCTTCCGAGATCTGATGGCATCGGATGTCAGGGAGGCATTTAACTGCCCCCTCTTATGGTACATCATACCCGACTACACATCCAAAGAGTAATGTGTAATTTTAAATGGAGTCCACAAATTATTGAAAATAATAATATTATATATAGGGAAAACATCCTTAATTACACTATTTTTTACAGTCTGAAATAGTTGTTAATATTCTGGGCATAAGATCCGTGTCTTAAACACTACCTTATGATAGCCATTTGCCAGAAAAATACATTCTTTAAAAAAAATTTCACAGCAGAACTTCAAACGGCTTCAGCAATAGTTCCTGTTCATATGGTGAAAATACAAAAAGATAAACAACTTATTTTGCTTTGAAATGCAGTTTATTGAAAAATCAAGTAGAAAAAATGTCATATGGATATGAGAAAATAATTCTTACCTTATCAGACTGAGTGTTTTCATGCAGGATCCTAGCATCGATAGCAGCAGCCAGCAAATTATTTGCAGCAGTTATAGCATGAATATCTCCAGTCAAATGAAGATTGAACTAGGAGGTGAAAGCAACAGCATCTTTTCATAAGAAAACATTTAGTTTAATTCATGAATCGCAGATAAATTAGCAGCAGCAATTACTGCTATCTTCTTGAGGCTGCAGCTCTGATTAGTCACCTCTCAGTGTAGATTAGGTATTTCCAGGCTGAGAATACATTGAACCATATGAAGGACTTGTTCTCATATGAATATGTGGTAAACTACCTTAAATTTAGTCAAACAAAGCCACAAACAACTTCATTCTTTGCTAAATGATCCAAGAATGAGAAGCCAAGGTCTACAGTTCCACATCATTAATACTAAATCAGTTTACTGCTAGTAATTACTAACTGACCTGAACCAGAAGCATGCATTACTGCACACCATGCATGCTGGCTTGGGGGTGTATGACAGCTTTTTGCTAGCCATAGGAGAACAGTCCATAATTTAACAAGCATGAACTTTGCTGATACAAAGTTTGACTGACAAACTTTTATGGAAAACTCTAAAATCAGCATCTCAGATTAAATTAAGGCTTGTGTTACACAGGTACTGTATTTTTTATTAATCTTACAGAAGAAGTCGCAAGGTGAGTTTTTAGTGGCACTTCAGAGCCGACTGCAGAAGGGCAGTGACAGCAACCAACACAAGCCTTTGTGCTCACACTCAAGTACAATAGCGGGTCAAAAAAAAAGAAAAAAAGAAAAAAAATCAAAGCTACATTAGGATTCTGCTTGGACTAGCTGTTTGCATTCAAGGTGGTACTTTACCAGTTTCTGGCCATGGTTTTGCGGAGCTCTAAATTAGATTCTCTTGGGGTGAAACTACCACACATTTCCAAACAAGCACTGAGAATGCCACAGAATCAGTCAAGATCTCCAAAATCATGAAGTCTGACCTTCAACTGAATACCATGGTGTCCATTAAACTGTATGAGAAAGTGCAAGCTGAGGCTGTCTCACCTCCTCCATGGGGATCACTTGAGCATATCCACCACCAGCTGCTCCACCTGCACAGGAAAGCATATAGTCTCATCAGACTACCACCAGTTTTGAAAAAAACCCACCCCTCTTTAAACAAAGAAAGTGAAACATACAGCGTTGATGACACATTTTCAGTATTTTGATTTCTACTAAAAAAGATCCATGATGCACCCAAATAAACAGGTTTTCCTTAACATTGCTGGATTTTTCTCAACAGGTAGTAAAATGGGAATTCTCGATTTGAAATAAAAGCCTACACATGATTGCTGGTGCAGGCTACATGAGAGCTACTCCCTGCTCCTGCAGATTTAGGACACAGTCATGCACATGCAGCTGTTGGGTGGAAAGACATAGCAGTCACAAGCAAGCACTGCTTCTGCATGAAATCTTCACACCCTTGCCACAGTGTTCCTTCCCCACTGCCTGTCAGGGTACAGGCAAAGAAATTTCCTGTAGCCTACGCACAAGTTGAGTGGAGGGATTAAAGCACTCACATGCACCAGTCTTAGCTGAGAAGCACCAAGCATCAGGAGCCTTCCAGCTGAAATCAAACTTGTTAACTTAAACTTCAGCAAAGCAAAGTAGAGCAGATGGGCGGTGCTTGCCCAGTTAGGCACCAATTTCAGCTGAGAAATGGCAAAAAAAAGATTGCATTACTTCCTATCAGCATTAAAGACAGACTTGAAATCTGGCTGGGTCTTACCTGGCCCTCAGGCCTCAGGGTTTCTAGGCAAAAAGGCAGCAGCCCACGATTAGAGGCGACAACTCAGGAGAACAGAAAGAAGAGGTCCAGACCTAGCCAAAGGTATGATACTGACACAGCTGAACCATACGCACAACTGCTGGCTTCACTGTACTGACTGGAAATGTCCAATAGGGACTCTTGCTCAAGGAACAACTAAAAGTAACATTTAGGGACATATTTAGAGAGTTTCCAAGTAGATGGGTAGCTGGAAGGATGTGTACTCACACAAAATTCCTCTTGGCTTATACATTCCTGTGCCTTTCATTACGTTTGGGCTTTATCTGCATTATCAATACATGTTAAGTGCAAGAACATAGATATGAACCTTGTACAGGAAGTCGTGTGCAAGATACATCTATTAGTTACATACACATTAAAAAAAATCAAATATACTACCCTTTGGATAATCCACTGAGTAAAGTAATTAAGAAATTAAAAAAGAAGAAAGAATAGAAAAAAAGCAAAAAAGCAGTATTTCTTTTTAATCTGGAAGAGGCCGTAGGTTCTGCAAATGTTATGTACCTTTAACTCCAAAAGTAGGTCCTTGAGAAGGTTGTCTCAGACAAGCAAAGGAATTAATGTTAAGGTGTGCAGTAAGAGCCTGAACAAGACCAACTGTGACTGTGCTCTTCCCCTCTCCCAGGGGTGTAGGGGTTATTCTGGCAAAACAAGAAAAAAAGATTAATGAAATTCTTTGCTGATGTCAGCCTGGCTAAGGATATCTGAACTTACAGCTTTTGATTTCAATGAAGAATATTTGTACAGCAAATTTCAATAAGATTACTTTATCTTGACAAAAATGCTGTCACAATGTTAGCCCCTAGCTCAAGCTGGAATGCTAATATACATATGTCTTTTATTTAAGCAATTTACTATGATAGCAGAAAAAGAGAAGATTATTTTGGCAAAAGTTCTAAAAAGTATATATTGAATTTAGACATTTTTATTACAGCACACAAGTCTCACCAGTTTCATTAACAAACCATCCATCACAATACTCTAAGCATGTATTAATATGTTTCTGTAGTAAAGCATGAGATCTTTTATTCCCACTGCTCAAACTTTGAATGAAATAACAGAATATTTTAAATTAAATAACCAACATGTTTGTTTGTAGAGCTCAACTATCCCTCTCCAGCTTCCTCGTCATCATAACCCTCAACAATGACAGATCAACAGCCTTTCAAATAAAACAGGACTCAAAATTCACTCTATTCAACTTAAAACTATTAATTTTACACTTTTGTTTCATGTTTTTGCAGATTTAAGGGTGATAAGGGACAATGACAATTGTGGTCCATACAAAAACTCAAAAGCCTCATGCTACAGCTCCCACATTTAGACCATGACTGAACCGGGAAAGAATTTCAGAAATATATCCAATTTCAAAACAGAGACTATAACCTCCACTCTATTCTTGTCCCTTTAATAAAGAGACAATGGCAGCTGATTTTGCAAGTAGAAAACTTCACCAGCCTTCAGTGAATGAGAGACACCTCAGTTCAAATGATGTTCTCCCTATTTTCAACATCAGAACATTTGTCTATGATCCAAGTTAAAAGTGTGTGGGTTCTAGGGCTTTTCTTTTTCTCTTTCTGTTTTTCTTCCTTGAAGAATGAACACATTTCATGTCTCCAAAATGCGTTCAAATGATTCATTTGAGGCACCGCACATCTTTTTCTGATGGGCAAAAGACGAAAGCCCCACTCCAGTCCTTTTTCACTCACACCACACCCACAAATCCTACTTTGTTGCAAAATGTAACCATTTGTATCTTTGCTGTCCTTTCTACCTGCAGAGAAGTAAGTACTTTGCTGAAGTTGTTTAAGAACTAATGTTCATTCCCCAGGAAAATACCAGTATACACATGCATTCTAGTCAAAGGGGAACCCTTATCCTATGACCTCTTCAAAACTTGAGCTAAAATATCTAAATCTAATTAGAAACACTTTCTTTCCCAAATAGTAATTTTTCCAAGATACTGCTATCCTCAGATCACAATTCAAATGGCAATATTACTGTAATCATAAGATTCAGCTTAGTTTAATAAGTTCACAGATTGCCAAAACCCCGTTTTTGTCCCACAAATGTAAACAGATGAGAAACATTAACTTTTCACAAATCTATCTTTTACAGCATCACCAGATCCTGGGCTTTTTGTTAAAAAAAAAGAAGTCTTTGTTACACATGTTGGGAAAAATTTGGGCAATAGGAGGCAAGCCAAATGAACAACTTTACACTGCCCTAGGAAAACATCTCCTATTCAGAAACACAGCGTTTTAACTAAAGTTCCAGTGAAATCAATGGAGTTTAGTGCACCTATAAGAGAACCCTTGAACTAAGACTCTTTGCCTTGAATTACTCTCATATGACCATGTCAACATGGGTTACTTAATTTGGACACTTAGTTTTAGTAGTTTTCCCCCAACATTTAAATCAATGTCTTCACCAATCACCAGATTCTAAAACATTCTCAATAACTTACTATCCAGACTACTTCATCATCCTAGAATGACACTCCTTTGACTTAAAAAGGAATTAACAGAATTTCAGCAAAACACCTACACAGAGGCAACAAAAGGTGGGAGAATTAGAGGATATCTTTTATCTGCTCTCAAAAGTGGTTTTGGTCCCTGTCGTACTTTTGTCTGTACTAGGCCTTATTTCCTTCTGATCTACTGCACTAGCACAGAAGGCTACTTAATTTCTTTTAAGTTTCCAGTTCCTAGAAGAATAGATACTTTTAATCTCTACATTGTCAGGACAGGGTGGGCTCAGGGTTTTACTGTTGCCACAATACCTTCCGATTTTCCCACCACTATTTTTACCACCTCCTTTCTGTCTTAGGATCCTTACTTTTGTACAAACATGCTTCTTTCAGAGCACCACAGCCAGGTTAACTCACTTTTGCTGTCAGTTTTACTCTTCTGACTCCTGTTGTAACACTGGTTTCCAAAACCCCATCCACATAATTCCTAGCAGGATTTCTCCTTACCCCTTGTTCTCCTATTATCTCACAATTTTTGTCTATTGTCCTAATCTCATTTACCTGATCCTCTTATTTCAGATTAAAGCCAGATTTAAAGAATATATGAATAATCCTGAGGCATTACTGCCCTCAAAGACTTGAGAAAGTAAAAACTATTTAGCTAATAATTATTTAAAAACAGTAACAACAAAACAAAAACCACCAATAAGAAAACACCAAATAGCAAACTATTCTATTTTGAAAGAGACATCTAGAATTGCTTACTGGAAGCTACCAGTAAAGAACTTTCAGCAAACCCCAAAAACTCTGTGCACAGAATGTCTGCACTACTAACAGAACAACTTGTATTGGTGACTACCTCTATTTTTGAGCCTGAGACACACTAAGTTTACATTCAAGAGAATTCAGAGACACCATCACTAAGTTATTTACTCAGTTGCATCTCAAAACATGGCATGTGGCCTACCTGGCATGCACAGCAACACAGGGACTCTTTACAACTCTTATGAAACAAGCAAAATCAAAGCTGCTGCCTCCTATCCAGCAAAGGAAAGCAAACTGAACTGACAAATACATAACCAGAAGGCATGTTGGTAGTAGCATGAATGACAGTATCTACTTGTCACAGAAGATAACACACAATGAAGTGCACCATTACTAAACTGGGTAACTTGATGCACCTCTTCTAAAATGACTACGTAAAATGAGCCAGAAAGCACTGGAAATTTTCTACGAGGCAGAACTTTTAACAGAAAACAAAAAAAGAAACACACCATTGCTCATTGATTAAATTGGCAGGAAGACATCCTGACTGAATTTCTAGTACATTGACACTCTGCACCACTCACATTCCTACAATGTGGCACTCAGGGACAACCAGTCTCCACCATAATTGGAGAAGGAGCAAACTGATTTTCACCAGTGTACTCATGCAAGAACACAATGGTTTGCAGCAGTACATAGACATGTCTTTGCAGACAGGACCTTAGCTTCCTCAAATTTGCTTGGCTTTAAGAGTCAACACTTTCAATGTCTTTTTCAGATGCTTTTGTTCATTTTATTCTGTTCTCTCCCTTCTGAGAAGCCCCGTGACCCTTAGTTTTCCTGGAAATAGAGTTATGCAGGTGAGTATCCAAGGGCTGAAAATGTCTAAAAGCAATGAGGATGGAGAAGAACCAGCACTTGGGATTCTCTAAGCAGTCTACAGAACCTGGGTGACACTCTCACAAGAAACCTTGTCCACTGCAGCAGTAGGAACAGGCAAAAACTCCCAAGAATTCAAAACCAGGAACCTGACCTTAAAGACTCTCTACCTAACAGAATTAACAAAACATGAGGACTCTGCAAATCAGACTGTTCAGTGAAGCCAGATCGGTCTTGACAATTTCCTTACCTATCTTCAACTTCCCCTCTGACATGAGACATCCTGACAGGACACCTTTGATTCTCAGAGGTTCAGTAGCAGCCTGAAGGCTATAGAGTAAACCTTATGAGCCAAACAGTTATTTAATAGTTTCAATAGTTACCAAAACCTCAGCTTTAAAAGTATTAGTTAAAAAAACTCTCAAAACAAAAGACTGAAATTAAAAGAAAATTCTATTCCAATCATTTATCTTGTAAAGCTTATTTAAAATATCTTCCCTTTTATACCTAGTCTACTTTGATCAGTTTTTATAAATAAAATAATCAACTTAAGCTGTTTTGTGGACATTGAGATGTTTTTTCTGGCTGCACTACAGAACCTACACTCTTGTAGCTTAGGTTGCTTGCTCACATGGGTATGAAATTACAACTGCCAGTGGCTAACTTTAGTTCAATTGTGCAATGCTGTGTTTTAACCTTATGCAAATCCAAATGCAGTAAATTTTAATGAACTTCAAGAGACTTTTACAGCCATTTGCATTATTCTTCCAATTTCTTTAATATCCTTTCAATTAAAACACAGAAATCCCACCATCACTCCTTAAAACTTACTTTCCCACCTACCAGGCAGTCATCAGCTCCTTGGCAAAGTAAGCTTTCCATAACATTGAAAGCCATCCCTCTCTATGTATATCAAAACAAAGATAAGAATATGCAGACTTTTTGTTTGTTTGTTATACATCACATTAGCTTACAGCAGAGCAGTTTCTGTGGGAAAGCTACATGAGGTCTCCCAAAGAGAAAACAAACAAACAGGGAAAGGATACAATGCACCAGCTGTAACCTCCTCACAGCTATGCCAGGAGTTGTGACTCCAGCAAGAACTTTTCTGGATATATGACAATTTTCTATACATTTCCTACCTTCGACTCACAGGTATGAGCAACTTCAAAGATTTTAATGAGTTCATAATTCCTGTGATCCATGCGGAAACCTGCAAAGCCAGGTTATGGAGAACACAGGCAATTGAGTTTCTCACTTACATATACATCTCCCATCCAAGATTACAACTCTCAAATGTGTTTCTGAGCACAGAAGTATTGCAACTACTGTCACTTCATCAAGATGAGATTATGACAACATTGCAGTGGCATCCTCAGAATGGGACTGTAACTTCCAAACACAAAAGCACAGACATCACTGTGAAGCTAAAATGACTGAACAAATACAGGCACAGAGTGCAGAATCCTCAACTACAAACTCTCAAAACCCACTGAAGACTCATCCAAGGCAATCCCAATCGTCATGCAATGACACAACAAATACATGACAAACTGTCTCAGCTATAACTTTGCTTTGGACTGTCAGACTATTCAGTGAATCGGCACAGGGGTATTTTCCCCTCTTATTCTTGTATTTTTCCTTTATTATATTTTTCCCTTTTTCTTAGATTTTAAGTGCCTTGTGAGAAACACAGTGAAGAGAAATACAATCCAATACATACCTTCTAGAAGTAAGATGCAATTCCAAATCTCAAAATTCTATCCCCAAAATATTTACCATCATACAGCTTATACTAGGCATTAAGTTAGCATTTATTTTCCTACCTTACTGAAAAAGTAGTTCATCACAGAACAATTTATTACTGTTGAGGAAAAAGTACTGATTTTAATTTTTCCAGTATTCAAAATCTAGCACACTTTTGCCAAAAGCAGCTTCATATTTCAGAATTTTCCCACATTCTATTATTCCTTATCTTGAACCAAATGAGTTTTCAGAATTATCTGGTAAAAGGCAAAGCACTGGAGCATTTAGAAATAAAATGCTGCAATATACACACTCATATACTCTAACAAGTTTTAGCTGTAATTTCATATTTTGTTTGTGAATGGCTATCTACATGCTTGAATGCATGATTAAGTTACCCTGGATACTAAACTTAGTTACTAGGACATGTACAAGCTTCATTCATTTTCACACCCTCAGCTTGCAATGAGTGGAGGGAGTTTGAGATAACATACCCTGCAACATATTATTTAGCACACTAAAAGCCTGTATACAGGCAATTAATGCCCAAGAACCAATTACTCCATGGTAACTCATGATTCTGTCCCCATGTCTTAACACGAGCCCTATAACAAGCCAAACACAGAGACAGTAAAAATCAAGAATGAAAAATAGTGGAAAGAATGTTTTCCATACAGAAAAAAATGAAAGTTATGAAGAAATAAATTCTTCATCCTATTTTTGTGTGACATGATCTGTTAATCAAAATGCAATTTTTCAGCATACAGAGTCTGTACAGGATGAGGCACTTAGGTATACTTGTTTGCATTTAGAAAGAACAGAAAAGATTTTGCACTTTCTAAAAAGCTATAAATACAGCTATCTTAAGAGATTAAAAAGGACATTTTTCACGCATTTTACTATCCAGAACAACAAGTTTCGTCTCTAGCATATCAGGTATAAACTAGAAGAGCATTTGCAGCAAATATTTATAATTCCTAGACACTGTGAAACATTTAAACCCAAATTACAGGCTCAAATGGTGTTGGCTGCATCATGGATGGACACTCCCTTCACATATGAAAAGTTCTCATTATACATTATAAATATATCCACCAGACCAAATAACCTGAAGTATAAGCATATATCTTAAATATTTCTTCTGAAGCACTAAAAATTTATTCTGAAGACCTACACTGCATCATTCTAAAAGAATTTCCCTATAACTTTGGTTACTGTGAACAAACATAATCCAAGTGGAAAGTTTTGGTTGACCTTGCTTTTGCAGGCAAAGAACAAAGACAACTGAGGATACTATTTCACTCCCTGATTTCCACACTTCAGTGATCCTTCATTTGCATTGCACTGAACATTTCCTCCTCAGATAGAGTTCCCCACATTTTTAAAATCACTGTTGTCTGCTACAGTCATTTCAGAAAATAAGAACAGCTGAGAACATATAAACACACACTATATGTATAATTTATATGTACAATATTTCAAAGTCAAGCTTTGAACTTTCTCAAGAATGTTCCTACTATCATAGCTACCTTATCTGGCATTCCTTCTACAAAAGACGTGGCTTTGTACTAACCCCACTAGATGTAATGACTTCAGAGACATCACAAATGACAACATATTGCATCATCAGGTTGCATAGGTACCAAACTCAGCCGTCAGTATCTGTATATGCTATATAAACTTAAGAAGACAGAATTTTCTATTTGTTGACATCTGTCCATCTCTGTAGTTCAAAACTTTCACATTTCTTCCACATGTATATGTGCTTCTTTCTGCGACAACAATTGCTTGACACACCTTCTTTGAAGAATACAGGGAGACAAAGCAATGTGAGGAAACATAAGCACTGATGCGTTCAAACTGACAAAACTAAAACCCACCTGAATGGGGCTTTGCAACATGTTATCTTGCACCTCCAGGCTTTTTCAAAGTGAGGTTTGCTGATAGAGAAGCCTGGCTCAGCGTGCAGCATCATGCCCAACTGAGCTGTTAACAACATCAGCACGAGAATACATGGCAGCAATGTTCTTTGAAATCAGCCAAACGCTGAACATGTTTTTGTTTCTCCAATGCAGCAAAACCACACACACCCAACCAAACCAAACTCTACCAAAGGAAACCAAGCTCAACCAGCTATTGTTTCCTTCTCTTAATTGCTCCAGCATTCTCCAGGAACATCCTCATTGCTCCACTTGTACCACACAGCTTTGAAGACAGCTTCATAACTTGACTGCTTTGTAACACCAAGTCTCTCAGTCTACAACGGCTTCATCTCTGACAATACCAGAAAAGCACGCTACCCCCACAGGAAGGCAGTAAAGAAAACAGTTTGTGAAACACTAGCCAAGGTGAGAAATCAGTAGATAAAGGCAGTTAAGAACAGCCTTCTCCTTTTGGATCAGCCTAAAACTGTATTTTAAACCTGAGTGGTTTTACTTAAAAAGAAGTGACCTTATAGATTGACTCAAAATATAAAGATGACATTGCAATTTAAATATTAATGAAAACCTACACATTATTCACAAGTAGAAGTTTCCACTTACTAAATCAGGTGAATGAAAAAACTGTGTCACTGAATGCAAGAAACAATTGAAGCTCTTCAGAAGAGAAGTGCATAATTCCTGCTGAGCACAGCATTTGCTATAATCGTGGGAAAAGCAAGCAGGATAAGCCTGCCTGGAGACATGTCTACATTTCAGAGAAAAAACATGGCTTTTTAAACTTTGTAATCTGTTCTTCAATAAAAAAGTATTTATTGTTAATATCAACAGATTAACATGTAGCTTCTGTTAACATTTGTTTATAAACAGACACAATACAAGCAGCCTTAAATATCCAAGCTAAACATTTAAAATTCTGAAAAAACAGTAAGAAAAACTCCATGCACCAATAGATAACATTTCACATAGAACAAACTACCTTTCATAAAATATACTTTACTTTAGGAATAAGAGTCGGGAAGAAAAGCTGTGTTACTTCAAAAAAGTTCAAAACCTGCTCACTTTTAGAAGAGAGCAACATACAGACGAAAACATTCAGGATTCTTATTTGTACAGTGTATATAAAAAGATGTAAGTTGCATGTTTATATTAATATGAGTGGAAAGAGCGGACATTAATGACATTACAGTGAATTCTTACCCAGCAACTAGAACATATTTTCCATCTGGTTGACCCTTTAACCTTTCCAGCAGGGACAAACGTACTTTGGCTTTGGTTTGGCCATAGATCTCAATTTCATCTGTAAGCAATCCTATCTCCTTGGCAAGTACATCAACAGCTTTTGGACTCTGTGCTCGGGAAATCTCAATATCACTGGAAACGAAAACAAATAGGAGACAGGAGATTTCACTCAGTTTAGGTGGTCGACAACAGAGCACAAAACAACAGCAAATAATCCAACAATGAAGTTACTGTAATGAGTTTTTCAATCCTCTCTCACACTTTACTAACCAAACCTAAATAGTAGCTAACACCTAATATAACATTGAAAATCACATGCAGTGTTTGTTAATTGTTACAGTTTCACAGAGTACTATTGTTTAATCAGATTCCAAATATTACGTAATGCTTTCATATCAAGCTAGAGACGTGCCTGCTGGATGCTCAAGCATGTTCCATTGGAATGGATTTCTCTGGTTTTGTTTTTCTTTTTCTTCTTCTCCCTCACAGCATATTCCAGCGTGTATAATTTACTAAAAAGCACATACATTCCTTGGCTAACAGTCACACAAATGCATTAGGCTAAACCCAATGCTTGTGCATGTGGTGCCTTTCATGAGAGGGCAGCGCCATGAGAGCTACTCCCCCATCAGGCCATCAAAAGAAACGAGACATTTGAAGACCTACACATGCACTTCAAAAACACAGTTAAACTAAGAATGGCCACATAGCAGGAGTCTAAAGCACAGGGCTCAGGCCAGACATCCAGTCAGCTTATGAACTACCTCCAGCAAGGACTGTGAGTGGCAGCTGAGGCAAGCACACATCATGGATTACCTGAGAGAAGACAGCTGTAGGCTAGGGGTCACTATTGTAACTGGAATTTCTGACCTAGACCACATGGAGTCTTTGGATTAAATAACCCTTTATGGATTTTTCATTTGTGAACTTGACTTAGTTATGGCCACATAAGCATTTAGCAGCTGTAAGGTCCTGCAGTAGTGATGCTCAGGGTGCAGCCCACAACATGTGAGGAGTTGTCTCCTTTGGCTTTGAAGTGCTCATATTACCACAAAAGCAACTTAAAAAAATACTTTCAGCCTGATCAGGCTAAATTCTTTCCTGCAGTTCCAGCTGATTACAGTGTTTTTAAGATAGATTCTGGCAATGGCATCAAAGCTAATGTCCTGATTTTTCAGTCTGCAAGATTTCAAGTATCCACCGATGAACACAAAACTACTGCCAGATCTCAGCTCTCTGTGTGGACTTTGGATGTTCTGCATCCACCAGCAGATGATCAGTCTGTGCCAATTTAATTGCTTCCAATTCTTTGAGGATATCCTAAACTGGGACCATTATTCAACTGTAATTCTCAAGTATCCCTCTCTTGCACCCTGCAGCAGCTAAGTGAAACCCAGAAACCATCCATCCAAACAATTACATAATTCAGACTGCAGGACAAGAAGTTACTCAATCACAGCACTAACCTGACATCCACTTTCTTTCAAAGACATACTAAGCATATCCCCTTTCATAGAAGGATATACCTTTGGCTTTCTATGCATTACTTCAAACACAACTAGCCATAAAAATGTAATGAGAACACAAGATGGAGTGGCTTACAAACATCACAGGGCAAAGAGTATCTCAAGTTTTCATTCAGAATTTTCTACATAAAAACAACTCAAGTCCCAGAAAATTATAAGAAAGCTGATGACAGTGTGTGTGGTCCCATAAAGATTTAAGCATAAAAAATTTCCAGGGTGACTGTTCTCCTATTAAAGTAATTGACGCATTTGGCAAGAGCAGAAGGATGTAGACTAATATGACAAAGTTAATTTGTCTTTTTCCTTCTTCTGAATATATTGACCCCTTACTAAAAGACAGAAACTATTATTTCTAATCTCAGGCCAGACTATCAGGACTCCCTGCAGCAATCTCAGCCCTTCCTGTTTCCCTCATCTCTTCCTCGCCTTCAGAATCCTGGAAGAAACAGTAAGTCTTTTCTCAATCTGCAGGTACCACTACTGGCAAAAAGTGGAAGAAGCAAAACTAACCAAGTCATACAGTTATAAATAAATTATCCATTGGTAAAACCACTGTTGTCATAATTTTCCCATCTGAAATTCCCTTAAAAATCTTCAAGGCACCCAGACTTTTAACAACTCAGAACCCCAGTAGTGACAGGCTGAGCACCAATGCATGCAATAAAGTTATAAAAGACATAATTTCACTAAAAATTTACATTTATATGTTAATTACTACTGGGGCTATACAAAACATATGAAATGTTTACATCTAGTCTATTATTTCTGGTAAAAGCTCTTCCTAACACACACAAAATTAAAGATTTGGTTATAACTAGCATTTAGAAGTCGGCATTTGTAGCTGGCCCTTTTAGTCTGACAACATATTCTCTATACTGGAATTATCAGAATTATTCAATGAAGTTATATTATTTAGTATCACTGGAAATGTGCAACTGTAGTTCTTCTGCATGAATAAAAATTTTCAGGTGAGAAGTCCACCACTGACAATGGTAAATGATAATTTATAAAATGCAGGAAAATTTAAAAGATAGGGCAAGGCTCCACATCTACTTACCTGTGTCCTGAATTTTTTTTTACTCCATATTTGAAAGAAAATTTTCCATTTTCAATATATTTGGAAATATTTCAATTAACAGCCAGATCTCACAGAAATCAAAAAGCAGATGTTCTTAGTTTTAGTGTTTAAGCAGCTTTGCCTCATTTTCAATGAAAATTCCATCTGTTTCCACACAAAGTGGTGTATTACTGCAAGATTACATTTTATTACTTAGGATACTTTCCATCTCAAGGGTTTCTTTACATTTAAAAATAAAAAGACAAAGTTATAGAGTTAGCAGAAAAATGCAAGTCCTATTAGTGGTTATATTATATGCCATTATATATTAATTATGTAATTATTTATGTATTAAACACACAGTGCTGTAGAGAGGGTTGGCAATAATTTTTTTTAGTCTTTTTTTACTATCACACTCACGACATCACATACTTTAATCTAACTTTTAACTGTATTATTTAAGCATAGTTTTTTCTGGGTTTAATTCTAGAAATGTTACATGCTGGCCCAGGAAAAGCTCAATGATTTCTGCCCACTGAACTCCTGGCTATAATAGAAAACTCATTCTTTCGGCATCTCTGCTTTAAATTACAGCTGCGTCCATTGCCTCTAAACTGTTGTAAGAGACAGTGAAAAGTGAATCAAAATACCTAGAAAACAAAACATTTTGTTACAGGTTTCCTAAAACACAGCAGTAGGATTCAGAATTACAGAATCACAGAGCGGCTGAGGTTGGACGGGGCCTCTGGAAGTCATCTGGTCCAAGTCCCCTGCTCATGTAGGGACATCTAGTTGCCTAGAACAGTGTCCAGGTGACTTTTGAATATCAACTATGATGGACAGTCCACAACGTCCCTGGACAATCTGTGCCAAAGTCTGGCCACCCTCACAGTGAAAAAGTGTTTTCTGGTGTTCAGATGGAGCTTCTTGTGTTTCAGTTTGTGCCCATTGCCTCTGGTTGTGTCACTGGACACCACTGAAAAGAGACTGGCTTGGACTGCTTTGCATTATTGTACATTGTATTTATACACAACGATAAGATCCTCCAGGGCCTCCTATCCTCCAGGCTAAGCAGTCCCAGCTCTCTCTGACTTTCTTCCAATGTGAAGTCCCTTCAGCATCTGCATGGCCAAGAAAGAGGCATACAAATAAGCACAAAAACATTGCAAAGTTTTCCTGCACAGCAGAATCTCACTTCAACTCCTCAGCTCCTCTCTCCATCAGCCAACACAACCGACAAGTAGCAAAGCACTTTAGCACAGTAAAGAGCTCAGGCTGCTCGAGATGTCAGCAACCGTGCCAAGGCAGATCTGAATCCCTGCGGCCCGACGTGGGCCTTGGGAGGTGAATGACAGGAACTGATGGAAAAGATTCTGGCTATGAGAATAAATATGCTTCCTGCTTTTCACACACACACAGGAATTTTGAAGTCTAATGCAGAAGAAAGTACTTCTGCTGAGGGAAGAAATAAATACAAACTCAAATGCCACTGAAACCACTGAGCCTTAACTAAACACCTCCCTCCATTAGGGTTTAGGCTTTGAGAACTTCTCGTATTTTGTATTTCTGTCGGTGTTGCACCAAGCTTCATCTCCTTTCCTCAATGAAACCTTCCAGCTTTACATCTTCATTAAACAAAGCCTGGCTCCAATGCACATAGTAAGAGTAAAAACTGATAGCAAACAGAAGGACATGGTCACAGTGAGGCATACAAGAGAATGGCACAACATGTAGTCCACATAAGATTAAAAATTAATTAGGCACAGACCATTTTTAGGTTCATTGTCACATTTAACACTTGTAACAGCAATTTTTTTAAATATTTTTTTTTTCAGTTTGTTTTCTTTAAAAAGCACTTCTTACCTGGGTACTGGAGAGAGGGGCTGCAGTTTCAAGCAGTGGAGGTCCCACTTCCTGTACTGCTGGGACCGCATCCATCGCTCCATGGTTTTTACCATGTTCTGTTTTAAACAAGGAAACAGCACACACCAGCTGCATCATAAATGTCGAACACTAATTTCAAACAATCTCAAGAATATGTTGAAATAACTTCTACAGCAAAGGCTAATAGAAAAAGACTCAAACTTAAAAATCTTTCCCTTTCATGGTTTTAAGACAAAATAAAACCCACTGTCGTATTGCTTGACTGCATTTCAAAATGAAACAACTCCATTAACATGTAAGTGGCAGAGAAAAGTCTCTAATCAGGCACTTTGAGATTTATTCTGGTAAGATGGAGAATTACTATTCTTCTTTCACATCATAAAAATAATGGAAGATACTATTTGTTCATTGACAGAATTATGCTGCTTCCACATTCAATGACAAACTTTCAGACCCTCTATCCATCATGACACAAAAATATGGACAGATACAAATAATCTTCACTGCCTTACCAGAATAAATGGCATTAGGCTACTAATACAAGTGCTTCTGCCAAGCTTTACTGTATTCACCAGAGTTATGACATATTTGATTTTTAATTTACCTTTCTCTAATTAAAAGTAACAGGCATTACATTAATCTGAGTAAGAGTTGCTATTAAAATGGGAGGCGGCTAAGATGTTCAAAAGGGGAAAACCACAGTTAAAATCTAAGCTGTAGAAGCAATTTTTACAACTTACAAAAAGAGCAACAAATCTGCAACCCTGAAGTTACACTAACCTGCATTCTCATTGCTATTGAAAGAGAACCAACATTGTTTTCAATGGCAGGGTCGTTTTGCTGACCATAGTTGCATTTCTCTGTAAAATAAAAGTATTACACCAATAAATCACAAGTTTTTTGTGAGTGCGAGCGTGTGTATTTGAAAGTTATGTACAAATAAAAAATTTCAGAACTTTGACTTGAAATTTAACAGTGTTACTGACAAAATGATAGGTAGCTTCTTCAATACTTCAAATCACCCACGAGGATGAATATACCGTGAAAATCAGAGAGTAACTGTGTGCTCTGAAACATATTACACAAACACACACAAATCCACACAGCTGTAAGGATTTGAAAAGCAATACATATTCTTAAACAGAACACCTAAATAAGGATGGTAAAGAATGTCTTCTTGACACACTCATTACAGCGAGAGAGAACAAAATACTACATAGGATTATTAAGCAATGAGATTTACAACTTGGAAACAGACTATGCAAATTTTTTTGAGCAGCAAAACTTATCTCCATCAGTGTGAGATTAAAAGTAGACAGTCTGAAAAGTCTACACGATTCAGAGTGATTTCAACTTTAGAGACACTTATAATTGTTTCTAGTGGCAATATAATCATACATTAGCTACCTTAACTAAACTTATTGTCATTTTGTTGTAATCCTTCTTCTGGCTTGTTTTTCTGTTACTGTTTATTAATTTTTATCTAGACACAATTTCTCCAAAATTCACATCCTAGTCTCTGTGGGCATATCAAGGCCCTAGTTGCATTCTGAAGGGCTTGGACATAATTGTAATAAAAACTAACAACTGTACACTGACAGCTTTAACCTTTCCCATAGGGGAACTGAAATGCAAACCCTGACCTGGTCAAGCTCTCCCTCTGTTCATCCCATCTGTACTGGTCACAAAATGCTCACATTGTCTTGCACAATTACCCCTCCTGACAAGAGTTCCAGTGGCAGCAAGGCACAGAAAACTCAGACTGGAGCCAGTGAAGCAGACAGAAGTAGCCAGACAAGCCAGAACCCCACCACCACCACCATCCAGCTCCAGCCCACTCTGTCACACCTATCACTGAGAGAACAAGAGACCCTCTCTGCAGACACCCTCAGTCTTTTTCTGCATGTTTCCTTATCCTTTCTCAAACTTAATTGCCAGCAGGCACCTACACATCAGTGACAAAGCCAGCCAAGCAGAAAGTAACAGTCCTGATAATAAAAGGCAATTAAGAAAGTGTTGGAAAAGTCCTACTTGCTTTAACACTTGCTGTTAAAAAAAAACAAACAAAAAAAAAAAACCACCAAAAAACCAAAATCTTCTGGAGATGCTCAGCTTTAGATTCAGACAGAAGAGTTTTCCTGGAACAGTCTATCACAGTCATAAGTTGACTGTTGTTGCTTTGAGACCAGGCTGGGAGAGCTGCCAAACAGACAAACGAAGTAGGAAAAATAGAGTTTAAAATCCCCTTTCAGACAGCTGTGCTTTACAGAAACATTTTGACTTTTCATGCTATTTGGCTTAATATGACTTTTTTATCAGGGCAGAGCTAGCATGTGTGTAAATACATATCAGAATTAGACAATTTCCTTCAATAAACTACTTCTCTCAGACTGCCTATGCTACACAGTCACCCCACAAATGACTAACCAGGCTTTTACAGGGGTGAAGGTGAAGCTAGAGGTGAAAGTCATGCACACATGAAGTTAGCAACACAATCACAAGATTGCAACAGCTCTCTTAGGATAAATTTTCCAGATGGCAGCTGGAATAGAACTCTGCATTAGACTACAGTCAGATCAACTAGACATTATCCTCCATTTTCTAACTTGTACCCTATTATGCAGAGGGGTGACAGCCACTGTCATGTACAACCTGTTTGCTCAAGCAACTTAGAATAGAGAAGAGGTGGAGGAATGGTTGAATGTCCTACTTACATATTCAAAACCATATGGGCTTCAGTTTTCAAGTGACCCCAAAGAAGCTGCACATCAAATCCCAAATAATTCTGGCATCCCTAAGTTTGTTTAGAAATTCATTTTTATTTCTGTACATTTACATATAAAGTATATTCCTGCAAGACACTGTAAGCACTCACCCTATTCCAAGATCATTAGTACAACAGAAGCACATGTTGCATTGCTAGAAAACTGTAAAACATTTTAAAATTGTGATAATTAAAAAATCTTTGCTTGGATTAAAAAAAACTTGAAAAATAATCTTGTCACTTTGGAGCAAGCACTTTTAGCTCTACTCTCCTGGTTTACATGATCACATTTCTTCAATTCAGCTATGTCTTTACAGATTTTGAGTGCTTTTAAAACATGCAAGTCTGTTAGACTACATATACACACATGCAAGATAGAAATCCAGCTACTATCTAGCAAGGAAAAAAGCTACTTCATGGCCAATTATTGCTTTCAGGCTTCATTTAGCTCCTGTGACCCCACGGATGTTGTCGGACATTTCTAAAGCAAGAAAAAATCCAGAACAATTTCCACGCACTTCAGCCAGATTCCATGAAAGTGAGGAGTCAGTTATAAGACTCAGTTGTTTTTCCAAGGTCACAATTACTCCACAATGAGCTTTTCACAAACAACTTGCAATTAAGCTAAGCACATTCTTCCTGTCAGACACCTGTGTTTCATGTACCTCTCTAGTAAGCTTTGAGATCAGCATTTTTTAGAGCTGCTAAAATGCATTTTGGAATTTCTTCAAGGTTCGGACATCAAAAGCATAACCATAAAGACAGACAGACATTTGATAGTAAAGTTCTATTTAAATTATCTTTATAAAAATCTCATGCTGCCTTCCAAAAAAAAAATGCAGTACTCAACACAGCCCACTGCTACAACTTGAAAAATGCAAAGAAATGTATACGCTTATGCCAAATCTTATATTTCCTGCCCAAAGAATGATTGTTGCTTTGATGTGTGATGCAATTTTTTCTAATAGCGCTCTTTCAGGGAAGAGAAACACTAATATTATCTAGAGTTCTACAGAGCAACTAAGGCATGAAGGTATTTAAGTCTCAAGACATAGCATGCAGTTATACTGCAGAGTTCTCTGAAGGCTAAGACTCCCTCTGCCATGGAAAGAATTAGGTGTCCAAAAGTGGGACTTGTACCAGGCAACACATAGTTCTGGGAGAGTCTAGTCACTAGTGGTGCCCACTCAGGCTGCAAGGACTGCCTTATCCCCATCCTGTCAGAACAGACCTGCATCTCCCTCCCAAGTCTAACATGCAGACATTTCTGCTTAGAAGCACTAGAATGAGGAAGGGAGATTCCCTTTCATTAATTTATACATAGGTATAATCACTGTAACACCACACCCTCTCTTATGTGCCCCTTTCTCTTTGTCACCCATTCCTCCTTTATGTAAGACCATATTATACTAGTAGGTTGGGTATTTGCTGAGAGATCTGTGCTCCAAGTCCTGCCTCACAGTTACTTAACAATTATATCCAACAATCCCTACAGAAAATGTGGGCATTAGAGATGCAAGAAGTCTACTAGTCAGTAGGCTAGGAAAAAGAAAACACAAAATATTTTTAGACAACTTGTGCAGCATCAGGAAGGGATTAAGGCTTGGTATCCATAAACATAAACCCAGATCTCCCACACCTGCAGTGTCTGTTCAGGTCAAGAGGATATCATGAAAGACAAGGAAAGGAATCTATTGCTAAGGCCATGCTTTGTATGTGAACAGCAGCTGCTTTATTGTTTATCTTGCATTAGGACTGAATAGACTTAATTTGTCCTTAAGAAATATCTCAAGAACTGTATAATTAGTTTTCCTTGGCCTTATGACCATTTGTATCAATAGATGTCAATAAGCACATTTGTGAATGTTTTTAAAAACCCCATGTTAACCAGTCACACTACTCATGTACTTATTTTCAGTACTCATTATTTTCAGTACTCATGTACTTATTTTCCTATTCTTCCACAGCATAATTTCATTTGGATGCTGAGCAGTCAAATTCATATACACACCACAAACCAGGATATGCAATTCTAGCAGCAGAATAACTCCTGGGAAGTTTTCTTAATTTTATTCCTAATTAAATTCTGTAGCATTTTTCAATTGAGAAATTAATGAACACATACACCCTTCCACAACAAGACAGGGGAGGAGGAGGGAGGTGAATCGGAACTCTTTTTTGTAGGAATAATAACTGAAGGAGGCATTCTGCCTCTTTTTGGCTATACATAATTTCTCTATTCCCTCTCTGCAGACAGGTTCACAGCACTTTGCAGTTGGTATTTTTTTCTCTTCTCTTTTTCCCATGTTCCAGGTGAGTCCACAGAAGTCACAGGATAACACACTGAACAAAACAGCACTAAGTAATAGCTTATCTGATGACCCAAAAGTCTTCCCTCTGAATTCCTTGAATCCATAGGATCATCACTTATTTAACAACCCTACTATGAAGAATTGGTTTCAACCTTTCTTACCTTACCTGACATCTTTTTCCTATTTAGACATTGGAGACAAGTGTATACACCCCCTATACACAAACAGAGACCCTTAAAGGTCTCCTCCCAAAGATGCAGCTTTTAACTACATTATGTTGTCAGCAAGATGCCACACACGCCTCAAGGGCTCGCTGCACATCACTTCCAGTAGCCGTTATCTTTAACACCTCTTACCTGACAGCAGCTCGTGAGAACAACTGATAATGGTCGTTCCAGGCTTTATCCAGTTCATAGGAATGTCATCAGGTTTCACACTGCCGAATATCACCACATCTGCGTGACGAAGCTAGGGACACCCCAAAACATCCCCCAGAAACAAAACAAGTATTTAGCGTTAGAAACACATGCTTGGATATGCATCTTAAAGATAGTCAGACTTACACAGCAGTAGCCTTTTGAGAAAAGAATTTACAAAGGACAAGAACAAAAAAAAAATATCCAAACCGAAGGCTTGATTCTTACCTTCCATGAAATTTAAGATCAATAGCATTTAAAACAAAGTTAGGTAAACAAACTGTGAGATCAGGTGATGAGGTCAGAGTCAGCATCAATAATATTTAATGAGGATTACATCCTTTCAAATAAGAAGTTCTATCATTGTCCTAAAGGCTAAGATAACTTGAAGTAACTTAAGAAAAAGAAGGGTTGAATGACAGTAAATAGGCAATTAAAAATAGTACAATCAGATTATTTGACAGTAGAAAACCAGGCCAGCTGATGGGAATGCAAGATGACCTGATCTGCAAACATCAATGCTTTTGAAGAATACCAGTTGAGCATTGTTTTCCTTCTCAGTTCATGTTTACTGATCAGGGCCTATGGTTTACTTCAACCTGGCAGATGTTGGAGCAAAAATGGTTACAGCAAAAATTCTTATAACCAAAGATATAAGTGCCTTTCTTTCCCCACCTCCTCTGAAGCAAGGTCCTGTACCAGTTATAAGAATCACCATGAGATAAGGGACAGCACCAGGGGCAGATGTATAAAGACCCACTAAAAAATCCAAACACATGCACAGCACTGTGACTGAATGTAAAAATTATCTCAGAGATACAGCAATTTTAGTAATATTTTGAACAAATGCAAAATTAATTCCAAATGTCACAAACTCAGCGAGCCTCTCTATGAATTGATTTGTGACTGACAAGCGTTTCAGCTTCTTTTTTGGCCAAAAGTGCTCTGACACAACCCTGCCCAACACTCCTGCCAAGAAAGAACAGCTACAGATCCTCTCAGGATAGCAGGTTTTTGGCACAGCTGAGCATCCAGGAGGGGAGAGGAGCATAACTGCTGCAGAAAAGGCAAAACACTAAAAAAGCTCCATCTTCCCCTCAGAGGATGCAAGGATGTCCTAACCCTCCTTAGAGATCTGCACGTGGAAACAAAGCCAGGAGTGTGGGAGAAGATTTACTGTCCTGACCAATGACTAATGCAATGAGCTGATTCAGGCTGCAGTCACAAGTGTACAACACTCCTGTGATGGCCTGCAAACAGCCATTCAGCCTTATCCAAACTGCTCACACTTCTGAGTCTGCTGCGAATATCAGCTTACATGCCCCTCCTAGAAGGCCACATAAGTCATAATGCTTGACCAGCATCAGCTAAAATGATACTGAGAAATCTGCAAGCAAATCTGGATAAAAAGACGCTGTAATGACTTGTGTACCAGGAATACTGTGATGAAGGCACACTTTGCTCTGGAAAAGGAGGCAATTTCTGCTGTAACAGTCGACATCAACACAAAGAAAAACAGTGATTTTTCTCAGTTATACAACCACAGTATATTTTTATTAAGAAATCACATACTGAAAGTCAGGATGCCTTCCCATGCAAAGCCTCTGGGACAAGGACTAAGATTTGCACACCACTTAGCATTGTTAATTGATGAACCAGTTGAGAGCTGTATGCAAGAAGTAATAATTTTGACGAATGTTCAGCCAACATACTTATGACAGAATTGATTCAACGTAACTATAATGCCAGAAAACAACTGATGAGACTAAATACTCATCTCTATGACTACAGACCCTAATGTTGAAAAATGTTCTTAACAGCTGAACACAATTATTTTTGTAGCCAATGTTAACATTGATTTGGATAGTTAACATGGCACATACCCGAAAATTTACCAGAAAACCAGCAGAAGCTTTTATCTCATTGCCCTGCCCCATCTCCTCCTTGAAAAACGTTGCATGGCAGCAAACAGCTGTCCCATGGGTTGAAGGCAGATTGAGCTCTCAGAGCCTTCCCCGATATGATTGCCTTTTTCCTATTTTACAAAGAAAACAGTATTTTATGTGCAACTATTGAAAAAGTTCCTGCAGAGTTGATAAAATATATATCACAAACATTTTATAGAAATTTTCTTCCCCTGTGAGCATTTTCAAAAAGTATATCCAGAAACTGGGAGAGCAAGTCGACTGAAAGCAAAATAATTGTTTACAGAATTTTGTGTGTCCTTGGAAGAGATTTATGTGATCTCCATCAAGGCATTTTGGTTTCACTTGCAAGAAATGGTGTTCATGTCTTCTCTGTTTTGTTTTGTTTTTTTTCTCTCTTGCCACAACCTACTCTTCTGACTGCCTGTTTAATCAATAAAGCAAGAAGCAAGCCTTGGGATACATGTGCAGGGTTATATGCAACCAATACCAGATGTTAGAGATGGAAAAGTCCTATGAAATCACCACATTCAACCTCCCTAGCAAATGCACCGGACAGTCCCTGGACAGAGGACACATCTGACAGGAACCAGATGCTACAGGCAGTCATAGCCAGAAGGTCAAGGAGATGCCCACAAGGGAGAACACATGGCTGCCTGCCCCATGCTCCCAGGACAGCAAGACTGTGTCACACCAGTCTAGCGAGAGGAAGGAACGACAAGCATCATGCCAAACACTCCTTAATGTACTAGGCAATATGCTGAAGACAAAGTAAGCTAATAGTCCAGTAGTAGTATCCTGCCTTCTCACTGGTAAATATTTTTTCAGTTGGGAAGAGCTGTGCCAACAAATAATCTGAAACCTTACCTCATAACAAAATATGATTCCCTCCACCAAGATTTAAGTAGAAGCAGATTAAGAAGCACCACCCATTCCCAAGACAGAACACCAAATGTTAAAACAACAATACAGACTTTCCAGCCAAGTATTTAATGATAATGGTACAAAGTAACTGTATATTACAGACAAGTGAAGCTCCATTTTGCTGTGAAGTCTACATAAAAATTTCATTTTCCCACAGTTAAAACTGACTGCTACAAAAGCCATTTTTAAATACATGATCAAACAAAATAAAAATGAAAATTAATATTTGAAATGTAAAAGCCCTCAGTTTCCTGGGTATGAAGCTAGGCCATATATAATTTAAGAGATGGGATGAGGAACAGGAACCTGATTACAAGTTTCTTCATAACTCTCTTTATCAAAAAAATCTTTAAGCACATCAGTTTACAGATCAAGTTCCACTTAAATCACAGCAACTCTACTTTCTGAAATCTTGAAAATTTTATAAGTCAGTTTCAGGTACTTTTCCCACCAAGGTATATTCTTCTTAAGTGTTTTTTTTCCAGCCCTCTCTCTACCTCAGGAAGTTTAGGGTTTGCAAATCATTGCAAGGCAGCAGAGCAACTATGCATGGTCTGCTCTGATTCCTCCCACCCAGCCACAGTTCCCAGGGATGAGCCAGAGCAAGCAGCCACCGGCTCTCTGCTGTCATCTTCTTGACCAGACACTGATCACCCCTTCCCTACCGCACAGGCCTTTCTCTACACCTTGCACATGAAAATCAAGTCCATGTCTCTCCCATGGGCTCAAGCCCACTGCTTTAGCAACTGTTCCTCTAGCTTACAGACAGGGGGATAAATTTGAAAATTACAAGGAACAGAGGTGATGCACATAAAATGCTGAAGTAGAATAGTTTGTCTACATCATCATCATCACTAGAAACTCATGCAGCTTCCCTTCCTTCTCTCCTCTTACAGGATCTGTATACATGGTCTCATGTTCCTTCATGCTTACAATACAAAGAATTTTTGTGCCCATATCAAGGCTCTTGGTTTTAACAAGACAGCAAAACCACAACAGTAAATGGCTAAGAGGTGTCTAAAAATTTGAAGCTTAAGCATTGGCTCTAAGGAAAAGGAGATTGTGTCCAAAAGAAGTCCTTTTTCAAACTGAAAAGGTTCAGCACTCCAGCATGATGTGGTTCACATATGGACTACATTAAAGATGACATGCTGAAATAATGACTGACTGAATTTAGATGACTGAAACAAAATTCTGTTTTCTTACGAGAAATAAGTAATATCCATGTTTTGGTAAGGAAATAATCTATATCTTTCAATATGAATCTACTTGATAACCTCCTTTCAAACTAGAAAGCATAATTCTAACATAATAAAGGACTAAGCACAACAGTTCCCATTCTTCACCTGTAATACTGAATTGTCTTTTGGGCAGTCCTAATTTAAAATTACAAGGGAGATGTTCCTGAAAGTATGGCCCTAGGTCATTCTTCAGGCACCATGCAGTAAATGTGCTTTGAAGAGTTATCTGCACAAGGCTTAACAGAATGATAACATCGTAACGATTTCCACCAAAATTCTTATGTCTATTTCTTACCTCATAATTTCTTTTAAAATGAACAAAATTCTTATGTCTATCTCTTACTCCATAATTTCTTTTAAAATGAACATATCAATGCCAAAACCCAATGTTTCCTCATGGCAACCATGAACAGAAGTGCCAGAACCTTCTCAAATGCTTTCTTTCATTTGTAATTTTATTTGAAATCCCAGGAAGCTCAAGAGTGCTGAAGAACATGGCTCAGCTGTGCTGTGATTTTAAGAAATGAAGTCAAGCACACCTGTGATGGAACAAAAAGAAATATTAACCTGTTCACCTTAACAAAATGTGAAGTAGGGAGGGAAAAGAACACTGAAAGTGGGTCCACTATTCATTCATGTCACAGCAAGGAAATGAGAGTGAACTATTATTTATTTCATTCCCTTTTCTTGCCATGGGACAGAGAAGACTTGCATTAAAGGAGCACACTAAGTCAGATGGTAGATGGCACTATGCTGTTTGTCAGGAAAGCTACCCCTACATTGTGAGACTTTTTCTAAGGTGGACTAAAACATACCTTCCTCTTGATCAGTTTCAAAATACTTTTTCAAAAGTGCATGAGTAAAAGAAGCAACAAGTCCATAGCAATACAAAACCTTACTCCAACACCCAGCAGCATAAGCATTGTGTGACTGATTTAAATTGAAAGAATTTGTAAAGAAATACTTGTTGTTATGCTATCCTTTTTGAAAAGAACAAATCAGCAGAGCTAGTCTAAGGTAATTTAGTACCCACTTAAGAAAGGCATCACATCATTAAGGTCATGCTTTAATGCAAGTAGGCCTGGCCAATGGATTAAGACAAATAATATAAATCTACGCTTAGGATAAAATTTTCCTTTCCTGCTATATATTGCAAAACAAATGCATACCAGTGAAAAGTTCATACTCTTCTTAAGTTTATCCCTCACTTCGTAAGTGAAGTTATTATGCTACCACAGCTTATACTTCGAAAAAACAGCACACATGCTGCTACTGTAGAGGCATGACATTCAGAGAAAGGAGAAGTTAGTGTATTGTGCAGGGAAAATAAAACACAAATAAATTCTTCCAAGTCTTGGAAAAATCTCAACATTGATTTGCATAGTTTTTCACTTGAAATTCAAATAAAAAAGACCTCATGAGAAGAAACATTGTGAACCCTTTAAACTGTTTTTACTTAAACAGCATTTTAAACAAACAGAAAAATATAAATTCATATCTCCACCTATAATCACGTTATCTAACTACATTGTATTTCAAATACACGTTGCCACTAAACAGCAGTACCTCATTGTTCTGTAGGAAACCTGTGCTCAGTTTCTGACTCTCCAGCTTCTGGGAATATGAAACAGGATAGTTTTCCCTGCATGCAATAGATTTCATCAAGGAGCTAGAGTTAACTATCAGAGTTACATCTAGGCAGGCTCAGCAGTGCTTTGGGGATTACTGGTTACATGCTGCTCCAGGGTTACAGGTGAGGAAAAGGAAGGCAGGTTTCCCCTGAGCTTGGCTGATTAGTCCTGCAGGCAAAGTACAAACTCCTTTACTGCCAAAAGTTAAAATGTATCTGGGAAGACTGAAGTGCACAGCCTCAAACTTAGGCCTCTCATTCTGTTTCCCATCAGTGACCTGCTGCAAAAGGTAAGCTACGGAGAATGCCAAAAAGCAAAGCACAATTATGGGAAAGCATCTGGATGGAAGGTGTCCTAGTTCAGCTGGAGGGACCAGCTAACCCTGTGTGGTGGTGATCAAACCTGTGTATTCCACCCCCTCTATTCATTCCCCAAGGACAATGGGCCATTAGCAGCAGCTGCCCAGGGAGCCATTATCACTTCACACCCAGCCTGAGGGGGGCGGAGCTGCTAATGGGCCATCAACACCTCAACAACCCCTGGCTCCCAGAGTTAATCACCCATTGTGTGAGTCCCCGCCCAGGGGGAGGGACTGAGTGCTCCCTGAGGGTACATAAGTGGTGGGTAAGAAGACCTCAGCCCCTTCTCGTCGGATCCAGAGCAGCAGCAGGACCTCGACAGCAGGAGATCACCGCTCTCGCCCAGACCACAGCCCTCGCCTGCACCAACAGGTTTTTCTTTTCCTTTTGCTCTGGACTTGGGGGAGCCACAGGGGTCTCAGCACAAGGGCAAACAAACCCCCTTGGGTTTGTGCCCCAGGACACTGGGTTATACTGCTGGGGTATTGTGAGTTGAAAGCAATTTCCCTTGTGTATCAGTGTTGTTATTGTAATATTATTATTAAATTTTAGGTCTGACTTATAATCTCTCTCGTGGTGAGTTCATTTCCCCTGCTGGTTCACCTTCAAATCAGCACATCTTTTGGCGCCCAACGTGGGGCACGAGAGAGAAGTCAGAACTACAATTTCATTTTGTGTATTTGGGTACAGAAACTCCCTGACTACCATGTTGCTTGATGTATTCATGTGGATCGTGTATCTGGGCCTGTTCATATTTCGACACATGGGGAACCATGTGCCTGTTTTGATGCTCTCTTTAGTACCAGGGAGAAGAATCAAAATTGCTTTATTAATATACTATGTTTATGTTGTCATAACATCAGAAGCAATGAATTTCATTGTGAATGTATATTCAGTCTGGTCTGCCTGTCCTGGTTTGGGTTGTTACCTCTGGGGTCTCATTAAAAATAGCACCCAGACTGTGGGGAAAACAGGCGGAGATGGTTACTTCCACCTTTTCACCTCTGCTACAACAATCATTGAAAATATTGAGCTTCCTTTTGATGTTAGGGACAGCATAATCCTGCTGTTAGTGTTGCTTTGTCTCCTCTGTACTGTATACACCATGTTTAGGGTCAGAACTGGGCTCTCTAAGGAGACTTGCTGGAGGCCTGCCCTGGGAGCGGATGATGTTGAGTGGCACGGGAAGTGGGAAGATATGGGCCAGTATTTGGAGACCTTCTCTCCTCAAATGATCTGGAAATTCACCCCGGAACAACTGCAGGACCCTGCCAAAATGCTAAGCTATGTCAAAGGAAGATGCTCTGGTAGTCCCAGAGATATGCAGCTCACAGCAACCTGCTGGGCCCTGGCCACTGCCTACCGCACACTGCTTGGTGTGGTACAGCATCATCAGGAGGAGGAGAAAAGGAGCAAATCCACAGGCACCATGTCCACCCAGACCATGACTGAGCCAGAGAGGAAGAGAGATACATCAACTAGCGCCATGTCCACCCAGACCATGACTGAGCCAGAGAGGAAGAGAGATACATCAACTAGCGCCATGTCCACCCAGACCATGACTGAGCCAGAGAGGAAGAGAGATACATCAACTAGCGCCATGTCCACCCAGACCATGACTGAGCCAGAGAGGAAGAGAGATACATCAACCAGCGCCATGTCCACCCAGACCATGACTGAGCCAGAGAGGAAGAGAGATACATCAACCAGCACCATGTCCACCCAGACCATGGAGGAGCCAGAAGGACAACAGAAACCGATAGCAGTTGCCCCTGTCCAGAAAAGAAAATCAAAGACCAAATCAGTTCGTATAGTGCATGACGAGGAAGAGTCAGGACCTTCATCTCAAGCAGAAGAAATGGAGCCAGAAATAATCACCCGGTCCCTATCCCTGGGAGAGCTGCGTGAGCTCCGGAGAGAGTTCACACGACAGGCAAATGAGTCCATCTTGACCTGGCTACTTCGAATCTGGGATGCTGCAGCCAATGATACAATTCTAGATGGGAGTGAGGCAAGGCAGCTGGGATCCCTGTCTCGAGATGTTGTCATTGATCAGGGCATTGGAAAGAGACAGGAAACTCTCAGCCTCTGGCGGCGACTGTTGTCAAGCGTGAGGGAGAGATATCTTTGTAAGGAGGACCTCCACGTACAGCAAGGACAGTGGAACACGATGGAACAAGGTATCCGGTGCTTAAGGGAATTAGCCGTACTGGAGATAATCTTTTCAGAGGATGAGAGATTCCCTAAAAGTCCAGATGGTGTCCAGTGCACATCCCAGATGTGGTTAAAATTTGCACGACTTGGGCCAGAAATGTATTCTCGCTACCTTGCAACATTGCAGTGGAGAGAGGGAGAAGACAAGGTGGGTGCACTGGTCAGCAAACTCAGGATTTATGAAGACACTGTCACTGCTCCATTACGAGCCCATGTCTCAGCTGTGGAAACAAAACTGGCTGAACTGGAAGAGAAGATTAAGGAAGGACTCTTCCATATCTCTCCAGAACAAACAAGAGTCTCTGCCATCAGAAGCAGGCGTCTCCCAGCTAAGGAGAAAGGGTACACTCCACGCGGCAATCTGTGGTTTTACCTCCATGAGCATGGAGAAGATATGAGGAAGTGGGATGGGAAACCCACCTCTTCCTTAGCAGCTCGGGTACGTGAATTGCAAAGAGGCACAACTAACACAGGGAATTCTTCAAGGTTGAAGGCTGCTCCGGTCTCTCGTGGGCAAGGCTCCAGACAGTATAGGAATGATGATGTTATGCCCGATCCTCTTGAAGGAACCTCCCGGTCATATTCACAGGGAGAGCGCAGTGAATACCATGACCAGAACTAGGGGGGCCCTGCCTCTAGCCAGGTAGAGGAGAGGGACAATCGGGTTTATTGGACTGTGTGGATTCGGTGGCCTGGCTCATCAGACCCACAGAAATACAAAGCTTTAGTGGACACTGGCGCACAATGCACGTTGATGCCATCAGGATACGTCGGGGCAGAATCCATCTCTATTTCTGGGGTAACAGGGGGATCCCAACAGCTGACTGTACTGGAAGCTGAAGTCAGCTTGACTGGCAAGGAATGGCATAGACACCCCATTGTGACTGGTCCAGAAGCCCCATGTATCCTTGGCATAGACTACCTAAGGAATGGATATTTCAAAGACCCAAAGGGACTGCGTTGGGCCTTTGGCATAGCTGCTGTGGAGACAGAGGAAATCAGACAGCTGAGCACCTTGCCTGGCCTCTCAGAGGACCCTTCTGCTGTAGGACTGCTGAAAGTTGAAGAACAATTGGTACCGCTGGCCACAGCCACAGTGCACCGTCGGCAATACCGCACTGACCGAGACTCTGTGACCCCCATACACAAGATGATTCGTGAGCTGGAGAGCCAAGGGGTGGTCAGCAAGACTCACTCACCCTTTAATAGCCCCATATGGCCAGTACGAAAGTCCAGTGGAGAGTGGAGGCTGACGGTGGATTACCGTGGTCTCAATGAGGTCACACCCCCCCTGAGTGCCGCTGTGCCGGACATGCTGGAGCTTCAGTATGAGCTGGAGTCCAAGGCAGCCAAGTGGTATGCCACCATCGACATTGCCAATGCCTTTTTCTCCATTCCGTTGGCAGCAGAGTGCAGGCCGCAGTTCGCTTTCACCTGGAAGGGGGTGCAGTACACCTGGAATCGACTGCCCCAGGGGTGGAAACACAGTCCCACCATTTGCCATGGACTGATCCAGACTGCATTGGAAAAGGGTGAGGCTCCAGAACATCTACAGTACATCGATGACATCATTGTATGGGGGAACACAGCAGGGGAGGTTTATGAGAAAGGAAAGAAGATAATCCAGATTCTCCTAAGAGCTGGTTTTGCCATTAAACGAAGTAAGGTCAAGGGACCTGCTCAGGAAATTCAGTTCCTAGGAGTGAAGTGGCAAGACGGGCGTCGTCAGATTCCAACAGAGGTGATCAACAAAATAGCAGCTATGTCCCCACCAACCAGCAAGAAGGAAACTCAGGCTTTCCTAGGCGCCGTGGGCTTTTGGAGGATGCATATCCCTGAGTACAGTCAGATTGTAAGCCCTCTCTACCTTGTGACACGGAAGAAAAATGATTTCCAGTGGGGCCCTGAACAACAACAAGCCTTTGAGCAGATTAAACAGGAGATTACCCATGCAGTAGCCCTTGGGCCAGTCAGGACAGGACAGGATGTGAAGAATGTGCTCTATACTGCAGCCGGGGAGAATGGCCCATCCTGGAGCCTCTGGCAGAAAGTACCTGGGGAGACTCGAGGACGACCGCTGGGATTCTGGAGCCGGGGATACAAAGGATCTGAGGCCAGTTACACCCCAACTGAGAAAGAGATCCTGGCAGCGTATGAAGGAGTTCGAGCTGCCTCAGAAGTGATTGGCACTGAGGCACAGCTCATCCTGGCACCCCGACTACCAGTGTTGGGCTGGATGTTCAAAGGAAAAGCTCCTTCTACCCATCACGCCACTGATGCCACATGGAGTAAGTGGATCGCTCTGATCACGCAGCGAACCCGGATAGGGAATCCTAATCGCCCTGGGATTTTGGAAATCATCACCAACTGGCCGGAAGGTGAGAGTTTCGGATTGTCCTCTGAAGAAGAAGAGGAGCAGGTGACACGAGCTGAGGAGGCCCCACCATATAACCAGCTACCAGAAGAGGAGAAGCGATATGCTCTCTTCACAGATGGCTCCTGCCGCATTGTAGGGACAAGCCGGAAATGGAAAGCAGCTGTATGGAGTCCTACACGTCGAGTTGCAGAAGCGACTGAAGGACAAGGTGGATCAAGTCAGGTCGCAGAGCTGAAAGCTGTTCAGCTGGCTTTGGATATCGCCGAACGAGAGAAGTGGCCAAGACTCTACCTTTACACTGACTCGTGGATGGTGGCCAATGCTCTGTGGGGATGGCTGGAGCGCTGGAGAAAGGCCGGCTGGCAGCGCAAAGGGAAACCCATCTGGGCGGCTGAGATGTGGCAGGACATCGCTGCCCGGGTAGAGAAGCTGAGTGTGAAGGTCCGTCACGTAGATGCTCATGTACCCAGGAGCCGGGCTAATGAGGAGCATCGTAACAACGAGCAGGTGGATCGAGCTGCCAGGATTGAAGTCTCTCAGGTAGATCTGGATTGGCAGCATAAAGGTGAATTGTTTCTAGCCCGATGGGCCCATGATGCTTCTGGTCATCAAGGCAGAGATGCAACATACAGATGGGCTCGTGACCGAGGGGTGGATCTAACCATGGACAGTGTCTCACAGGTTATCCATGACTGTGACACATGTGCTGCCATCAAGCAGGCCAAGCGGGTGAAGCCTCTATGGTATGGTGGACGGTGGTCGAAATACAGGTACGGGGAAGCCTGGCAAGTTGACTACATCACACTTCCCCAAACACGCCAAGGCAAGCGCTACGTGCTGACCATGGTAGAGGCAACCACTGGATGGCTGGAGACATACCCCGTATCTCACGCCACTGCCCGGAATACCATCCTGGGCCTTGAGAAACAAGTCCTGTGGAGACATGGCACACCAGAAAGAATAGAGTCTGACAACGGCACCCACTTCAAGAACAGCCTCATAGACACCTGGGCCAGAGAGCACGGCATTGAGTGGGTGTATCATATCCCCTACCATGCTCCAGCTGCCGGGAAAGTTGAGCGATGTAATGGACTGCTGAAGACAACCTTGAAGGCGTTGGGTGGGGGAACTTTCAAACACTTTCAAACAGATTTCTCTCCAGCTATAGACAGCACTGCACAAGCAGCTATGGGCTCAATCCAAATTTTTCACTGTAAACCAGTGGAAATACCTCTGGCCACACTGTCACCTGCCCCATCCAGCCCAAAGCGGTCCTCTAGCACGACCCCAAGCACTGAGAAATAACTGAAGAATGACACATTGCAAGGATCAAGTTCACAGTGCTCCATCTCCAAGAGAGGCATATGTTTCCTAAGTGCTGTCAGTCACTTAAAGTCCAGAGCTGAGACAAGCCTGACAAAAACATCCGCAGCTGTGAAAACACTAGTTTGCCAGAGAACTTTCTATCACAGCTGCTCAAATTTATTTCCTCCTCCTGTCCTTGCCTCCAAAACCTAGAGGTTTGACACCATCATTTTTCCTTGGCTGCCACCCTGTGGTACATGCTGTCAAATACAAGAGCTGTCCCGGGCACCACACCCCTGCAAGCTACTGGCAACCAGGCTCTGGAGCAACATGCACTGCCACAACCAATATCTGAGCCCTGCTGCACACGCCTGAAGCACAACGCACTTGGGACTAAGGAACAAACTGTGAAGTTTGACAGGAAGTCACATCAAATTCTAAGTTGTGGCTAAAACCTCTGCAAAAACCAAGGAAGACCATGTAAATTAAATCCTTCAGTTTAAGGCTCCTGAATTTCTTTGAATCCTTTTACAGTTCTCTGCAAAGATAAAGACTGGGACCTCCCTTGTCCCAAAAGACGCAGTATTTGCAAACCTTTAAGACAAATTGAATGAAAGTAATTTCATACAGAGCACAATATCACAAAAAGAGAAGAAAGAGGGCATTTCTCTTGCAGAGAAAGTAAAAGGGAGAGCTAACATATTTGTTGAATTCATTCTCTCACGGCTCTTGTGTAAAATAATGAAATTACAGCAGCCATTGTTACATGCATTATTCACAGAATCAATTAGGTTGGAAAAGACCTGAGATCATTGAATGCAACCTATGATTAAACATTACCATTTCAACTAGACCATGGCGCTAAGTGCCACATCCAGTCTTTCCTTAAACACCTACAGAGGCAGTGACTCCACTACCTCCCCGGGCAGTCCATTCCAATGCCTTATCACGCTTTCTGTGAAGAAATTCTCCCTAAACAAACCCTGGTGGAGCTTAAGACTATGTCCTCCTCTAGTTGCCTGGGAGAAGAGGACAATCCCCACCTGGCTAAGACCTCCTTTCAGGTAGTTGTAGAGAGTGGTAAGGTCACCCCTGAGCCTCCCCTTCTCCAGACTAAACACCTCCAGCTACCTCAGCCGCTTCTGACAAGGCTTGTGCTCCAGACCCTGCACCAGCTTCGTTGCCCTCCTCTGAACTCTGGTAGAGGGCAGAGGCCAGTGTTTGCACCATTTATGAGCAAGCAGGAAGGAGAAAAGATCCTAACCCACACTGGCTACCAGGAAGACCCAGTGCCACCTGTGACTGCAACGATGAGCCTCCCTCTTGGGAACAGCAGCAAAGGGAAGCAATGCCAGGGGAGCAGCTGACAGGGATACCCAGATAGTAGGGGTGCAGGATGACCCTGGGGAGACAGAAAAGCACTCACCTCATTCTGCAGCTGTGGGGCTTTCCATGGGCAGCTGATGATTGCCGCTCCCTCCCTCTGGAGCATGCTCTGCAGGGCAGCACCCACCGCCCCACTGGCTCCCACCAGCAGCACCGTCTTTCCACCTGCACAACACAACGCAAGTCGTTCAGCCACCTTCAGCTGCAAAGGCACAAGCACCAGACTCCACCGGGCACAGAGTTGGGGCAGAGACACAGAACTCTGCCTTGACCAAGCCACTCACTGTCGAAACCCTCCAGAAGTGCCAGCACAGTGGCTCACGACAGGATAGTGCCGCATGACTGCACAACCACAGCTGCTGTGCCAGCACGGGCAACTCTTTGTCGCAGCCTGTGCAGTGACCCAAATCATAGCTCTTAAGTTGTTTCCTGACAGCTCTCTAAATTATAGTAAGCAAATACTGCTCTTCTGGCTTTCTGGTATTTTGCACAAATCCTTTTATTCTCATTTGTTACTAAGTATATTTGACCTTCTGTTTACCATTCTGTTAAAGAAATCCTTGTTTCAACAATTATGAATCACTGTAAGAGAGACAACTTCTGAAATGCTGCCTTAAACTAACAGCATCATCACACACTGTAAACCCACTTGTTTAATTCTGCCATTTCAGTGTCAGCATTTACACAACACAACCCAAACCAGACGACTTGCTCAGCAGCAATTTACAGGCGGACCCGGGTTTCTCTAACCTTTCACAATAATCAAAACTGTCAAGCGAAATCCCAAAATATGTTTGCATTTTTCATGTTGAAGACTCAGATGTTTTGTGTGGCTTCAGTGATACTAACTCCACTGGTGACAGCCAATCCCTAGGCTACTATCTAAAATCTGTAGGACTGAGACCCATTTCTACAAGTACTACATTCAGATCTCACTGAGGTTCCTCCCTAACAGGAGACAACTATACTTTGGGTGGGAATACAACATAAACTAGAAAACACGACAAGTCAGATTATATTTGACTTCCAATCAGGATTAAAATTGAGAAAAATAATTATTGTAAAATTAATTAATGTTTATGATAGAAGGACTCACCTATATTTTCAAGAAGCTCCATCACAGCACATGCTGTAGGAGGAACTAGACAATCATAGATATCACCATGTACCAAGCGTCCTAGGTTTACACTGGATAATCTGCAGTGGAAAAATATGGCAATTTAACAAAAAAAAAAAAAGAGTTTGTGTAACATTAATGCTCAGTAATGCTTGTAACATGGCTAACAGCTAATCCCAGGAGCAAACACATCTCATAAATGCAAATCCTTTGATAGCCATGTACTGTGGCTAATTTGTATCATCCCACACCCCAGTTAGACAAACACTGAGCCTCAAGAGGCCAGAAGAGGGATCTGTGAGTTTGAATAAGTAACACAATCCCATGATACACAGGCAGGTCTTCACTCATCATCATGGGCTACCCATGGCACATTGAGCGAAAACACCTCAGTGGCTGCAGTGAGACCAGACCAGCACTGCCAGAGCCAAGCCAAGCCAGCAGCACCACATCTGAGAGGCTCAGGCTGTCTCAGTGGGTGCAACTCAGGTGTTTCCACACTGCACTGCGTATTATTCTCTTTCATACACAAGGATGGTCTAAATTTTCCATTTTCTGACCATCTCCTGTACTCCAGATGACGGAAAGATAACTAATGTGCAAGATTTTCAGACTTTTTTACTGACATGAAAAAAAAAAGATAGAGGGATTAAAAAACAGGGGTAATAGCCTGTAGTTGAGAGCAGGGAAGGCTGAAAGAGCAGCAACATGGTAACCAGACACCTCAATTACACTAGTGGCCTCTTCAGAGAGCAACTCAACACTGATTGGAAAGTTGTGCTAATCGGTCCAAACTAGAGCCTACTCTCACCATGAGAGAGTGCTGGGAGGAAGTCACATTGAATTGAATTCTCTGCAATTCAGTATTTCCATCAATCCTTTTTCTTAAAATTCAGTACTTTGTGACTACCATTTGTATTACTCAAGTACTGAAATACTTTAAGTATCATCAGTAAATCTGAACCTCAGTTTTTATTTTTGGAAAAGACCATGTTCTGAATATACATTATGCAAGGATAAAAAAGATAATGATCAAAATCACATCAGCAGAAGACTTCTCATTCATTCAGAGGCATCTTTTATCACTGCTCAATAGCACAGCTAGATACATTAACAGAGGAATTCATTAATGAAAAGCGTAGGGGAGAATTGATTTTACAGAGCCATCAGCCTTGTGTCTGCTGATATAATTTCTCAGTGCTTCACTTACCCATCCACATCCTTCTCTGGTTTCACAGCATTTAATACCTTACTGCTACATAAGCTTTCTGGGAGGTCAAGGGCAAGACCCTGCACATCAGGATCCTCATTAAGTCTCAAGATTTCACTGACAATCTAGGAAGTTAATAAAAAGCATTAAGGATCAGAACAAAAGATAAAAGGACAATCTAGTTAGAAGGGTGGAAATCTTGTATTTTTTTTAAATTACTTTATGGCCACCTTTGCTTCCCTTGCATATTACTGCAACTTCTAAATGAAAAGACAATAACCTGTTTTCCTCAGTTTGTATTTCCATGGCTTACCAAATTACTTGACTCTGTTCTAAACACCTTGCAAAATAAACACATATTACATGACATAAAACTGCCAAAAATATTTTCTCTTTCACCATTCCAAATCTCAGCAAAAGCTAATCTCTGTAATGACTTCAGAAAATGGTTTTAGAAAAAAGACACCTTAATGAAAACATAGTTCAAAATTGGACCAGATCACATCCCAACACAGATCACGGACAAAATGTTGTAACACTAGAAAAAAACAAATTACACAAGAAAAAATTCATTTTATAAACCAGCATATATCATTACCAATTTTCCTTCTCAAAACATCCTTATCTTAAGAGCAGACAATTACCTAGTGAACAATTGTTATGTTGAAAAGGCACTGCACAGAAGTTTATGAATTTCAAATACTGAACAAGGTGCAAGTCCAAGTGGTTTATAACTGGTTATATTTGACATCTGAGATTGTACTACTTTTCCTTGATTATTTGCTCTCTGAAGTGTAAGGCTGATCCATAGTGATACATACTGTTCTGCTGTAACCAGGAAAAATACAATGGAATAAAACATGCTGAAGTTCTCAGGTGAGACATGTCATACAAACATGTCTTCCCATCATAAAATCAGTGTGCAATCACAAAGTTGTGTAATTGAATGGAATTAATATCCAACAGAATGTTAGTATAAGGTTTTTTCTTTTACTAATATCATGCCTTCTTAAAATGCTTTTCTTCTAAATTCTTCTAAACTGTTCAATATAATTCTGACCTTTATTACCCAAACACTTGATTTGCAATCAACATTAAACTAGGGGAATTTGGTACAAGTTAGATCTGTAACTCTGAACCAAGAGAACTTGGTGCTACTTTTACGCTAAACAAAGATTGTACAAGCATGTCACTGGTATAGAAATGCCCCTTTAGTTTGCTGACTTCTGAGGCAAAAAGAGGTGTACATATTAATGCCCTGTGCTATTTGACAGCAACAGGGCTGGTATACATTGCAATAGAAAGCATGAGTGTATAGATGTGAGAACATCCATATACTGCTTAAAAAAATCCTCATATGCTACAAAATGTTGGGGGCCTACACAGCAACTGAAACTTGAAACTTTATTTCTGTTTCCTGAGAAAATAATTCCGTTTGCCATTTTTGTTGCATCTTACTTTAATACAGCCTTCCATCACCACAGTATTTAAATTACATTTAACTCATGCACCATAAAGCAATGTAGTATTAATTTGCCTTTACTGTACATACCTCCTTCCTAGCCACCTCCCCACACCAGAGAACACAAGTGAGCATGTGGATTTTAACAGATGAAAAAAAACTTTGTTATAGTAAGCAAGAGTGTGAGCAAACCATTACAAATAATATTGAAAGTAACTCACTTCAAATAACAAAAATACTCTGATTTTCTCTTTAAATACACAGCTCAACCACTTTCTAAGATAGTACTTCAAAGTAACAGCAACTACTGCTGCATAATCACTATATTTTACCTATTTTCTCCTGTGTTATTGAGCAGATAAAACACATTTACTGACAACAAAGTGTATTTATTCCTCATTCCAAAAGCCCACTCTTCTTAAATGGATATCTGACTATCCATAATGTATAAAACTTCACAGTAAGTTACTCTCAATGTACCTGGAAGCAGGCCTTGAGATCACACTGCAAGCCACTAACATTTTAAAAATGAAAATGCAAAACAATACACAAAACTCACAAGCTGCAGGATTATCAAACTTGACAAGCACAAGGAGGCCAGCAGGAAACAGTGGCGTCTTTTACTATACATTTCTTTGTTGGTTTTCCTTTCAGATGGTTTGCTATATTTAAACCATATTTGATACTAAGTGCCATGCCTTCAACAAGGTAAAGAATTCAGTCCTCTAATGATTTGGTGTGGATGGTTGTTTTTTAACTCATACTCAAAACATTAAAAGATGAATAAACAGACAAGTAAATTCAATGCCTGTTGTGTGTGTCCCCACCCTCCCCTCCAAAAAAATCCCCATTAATCTTTAATTTCCCTGAATAACTTGGGCAAGAATCAGGTACAGTCACAAAGAGCAAAACACTACTCTATTGATTCTGTCCGTGCTTGAAAGCGGACAGCAGACAAACCCATTAACTATCTTGTTCCCACTCTAGTTAGTAAGGGCGTAATTCTTGCCATTTGAACTAAGAATGCCAACCCTAATTTGAGTTAATGGGGATCAGTCGAAGTAATAATGAATGTCTGCAATAAATATAAGTTTATGACAAAAGCGGAAAAGGAGGAGTCCTTCAGGTACTGCAGTTACCTCATCCTTGCTGCTGCCTTCAGGGAGACAGATGTGAATAACACGTAGACCAACCTGTCGAAAGAAAATACTTAAAATTACCCAAGGCAAGTATGTCATGATTAATAACACATGTTTTGGCTAAAGCTTACCTCTTTGGCAAAGTTCTTGTTTGCTTCTTGAATCAAATGATCATTATGTGCCTTGGGGAACAAAACAGAAAGTAAGTTTTAAAATAATACATTTAAAAATGTGAGTCCACTAATGAACGTGTCTACGCAAAAAACATAGTGATGATGTCTGTGTCTACTGATTCTCAAATAAAAAGCCTAGTAATTCTACAAAAGATGCAGAGAGCCATCGCTGTTAATCCCAAATTACAGCAAGACTGCTGACAGTAAAAAAAAGAGCATTTAAAAGGACATGCTTCACAATTAGAGGCAGGTCCTGTACAGGAAGGAGGGCTTTCCCTCCATCCCCTGGCTTCCTCACTGCACTGCCAGCATTCCTGGCACCACGCTACCAACACCTCACTTCCCAAATCTTGCAGCTGGAGGTGAGGCTGCTGCAGAGAGAACACTATGCAGAGCTCACGCTGTGGCGAGAGAAGAGACAGGTCTAAGGACAGCTCAGCAGCTGCTCCCCTAAGCCTGTAATTGTGGAACTGTACCCGCACACTGACTGCTTGAGAGGTTTAACTGGGATGTAGCAACTGGTGGTACCACACTATTCCCTGTAATGTCTCTGCTGCTGCAGCACTGCTGGATGAACAGTTCCCTTATGTGAATGCAGAAAGTCCCTGCCTTGAACTGGTTCTTATCAAACCCACAGAGCAGCACAGGTGAGGCCAGAGCTCAGGACATGGGCTGGCATGGCATTAAGTGCAGGGGACTGCTGAGCTTTGCATGACAACAGCTCCACTGCTAAGCAGGATCCTGATGATATATTTTAGTTTTCAACTTCAACAAAATTAAGAAGCTCCCACCAACATGTTGCACAGATCAAGCCAAGGTTCAACATGGATAATAAGCAATGCAGTTATCAATCTCAGTATCAATTCAGGTTCAGTTGACTCAAGAATAGTTCTACAGCCATTCCCAGCAGGCTCATTCTGCAACTCCTCATTCCCAATACTGCTGAAGAGGTGGTGCCACGTGATGCTGACTGTTGTTATGCAGGAGTGATTGCCAATGGAGATCATTTTGCTCCCTTCCCTCTGCTCCTCTGAGTGCAATGAAGCACGTGGGGAGCAGCATGAATACTAAGGCTCTGCCTACACTACCTGGTAGAGCAGAGTACCAACAAGAGCATTTGGAGACTAAAGTAAGTATTTTTTGTACCAACAAATACAAATTTAAAATGAACTTTGCTTCAGTCCTTACAATCAGACCGGAGCTAGGGTGACTGAGAGCTGAAGAACATAGCTTGGCTGAATTTCACAGAAGCGTGTGTAGTGTTGTTCTAAATGAAAGTATGAGTCCTGAGTATGGACAGTGTTGATTGCCCTACAATTAAGGAAATCCAGAAGGATCTAGGCCACATGTTCCTACAGATACCTCATGATTAAAACCAAGTGGGATAAATAAGAACAAGAGGCACATCCTCTCCCTTGTGCCAGCATAAACACGCATGTGGCCATGCCGAAAAACAGACTTGGGGGACAAATGTGGTTGAAAGGAAGCCTCTTTAGACCCCTTAGGCTGGGATGAATCACAGTCCCAGTCCAGCTCATGGTGCGACTGGATGAACACATAAGAGAAGTAAGAAACAAAGGATCACTGAGAAGATGGGTCACTGCTTTTCTAGCAGTCCTTAAGCTTATAGCCTTAGAAGTCTTTGTGAAAACATTAAATGCAATTACCAGGGAGGGTAAGAGATGGAAGAGCCTGTTCAGACAGCCACACCATAAGACCTACTGAAATAGAGCTGTTGCATTACTTAGATTCACTATTACTACTCATAAAATACTTACAGTTGGGTTTTAAAATTAAACCTACTGAGTCAGAGTTTCAGTGTATGGCCACTCAAAATCAATATCACTATTCTAGGAAATAGGACAAAAAACATTTTTGCCTGCATGGCTCTGGGTTCCACTCTCAATGACAAACATCCCTAGTTTCTTGGCTTTAAAACCTTAAGAAATCTAAAAAGGAACATATTTCAGCTTTGCAGGGATAGCAATCATCATCTCTCATTTCGATGGCCTATCTCAAAGATCAGTGGGATGGGCTTTAGTAAAACAACAGCTCTCAATTGCTGCAAGATTCCTTCACATCAGAAAGTGCTGCTGCTTCTACAGGATGCTGACACATTACATAAGGCACTTGTTTCACTCAGACCTTTCTGTCTGGGACTTTCAGTATGGTTTTCCTCTCCTTAGAACAGCAGTAACAAAGCAACAAGCTGCAGCTTCCCAAAAGTAACAAGGCTGACAGGAAACAACAGGGCCTTTCAATATTTCAGTGGTGGGAGGTAAAGGGAGGCACATAAACACTTTGTTTAGGATTGCAAAAAAAGCTTCAAGCTAAATAAGGGATGAGAAAAACCACTTTAAATCTACACTGCCAATCAACTTACACAAGCTGTAAGAAAAAACGATCAGTACTTACAATGGGAAAGACTGTGTTAGCAAAAGGAGGAAAGGATAAAATCATCCCCTTCCTTTGCAGAGCTTTCCCACAGTCTGAAGTTTGCTGTGGCTTTTGTGGGCCTGAAGATGGGCAATCTACAGTCTGGTGGAATTACCTCCTCCTATTGCTTTGCTTTATAATAAAGCAGATAATCTTCTTTATAAAAAAAGAATAAAAGTTACTTTCTGCATCGTGTGCTTCTGAAGTCTCAGACAAGTAGTGGTACCGAAGGAGATCTTTCACAGCCCGTGAGCACACAGAAGTATTTTACCTGAATAATGGCAAGCGTTGGCTCAACCTGAGGGTTTTCTCTTTTAAGAGAGGCCAGGGATTTCTTTGCATTCTCTGTGATTTTGCTGCAACACAGTAACAAGCAAATCTTTAACAAAACAAACCTTCCTAATATTAGTAAACAGAAACTTACACTAGTCAGCAATATAACACGAATGCTTAGCCACATACGGTTTTAATCACCAAAATATATGGTTGGATGTAAACTGTGAGGGCTGGTGTTCAGCAGGCACATACAGAAAACCTTAACAGGCCACAATATTTTTTTTACAGCTATGTGTGTCATTGCTTCAACATGCCCAAAACTTTACAGCTAGACTGTGCCAGTTCATGAGAAGACTCCTCCAGCCCCACCACGGGAAGTACAGCAAGGAACCACTACCCTGCTCTCGGCTCAAATGGGTCCTTCATTTCCATATGCTCAGCCAGGGCAGTGAGAGATGCAGAGACCTTTACACCTGAGGCTGCTACAGCTTAACACCAGCAACACCAGCCCCAAGAGCAGCGGACCAGCCACTTTCATGGATGCCATTCAAAACCGCTGGCAGAAAGAAGACAGAGAAGCTCTGTTTGCCACACTGCTTCTTGGAAAAACTGGTGCCAGCCAGGCACTGGGAATGCTATCTGGAAAATATTTCTGAGTAAGTGGCTACCGGCTCTCCTCTGTTACCTTTTGCACTTGCAGATGACACTCAGGAGAGGAAAGAGAAGACCCTCTAAAACATGTCTGTGTCCCACAGCAAGCAGGACAGACAGACGGACGAAAACATAGCCTGGAGTGGATTTTTGACATCTCATACCGAGCCCCTTGCAGAAGTCAATAATCAATTCACGCCGTGGCAAACTGTTCCGACGGAGGTTGAATCGGGGGTGCGCGGGGGACGAGGGACACGTTTTTCTAGGAACACATCCGCGCACAACCTCACCTGAACCACCACTACATAAAGGCTGCTCTGCTCCTCTCAAAATGCCACAAAACCCAAAAACCCACACCAACAAAAAACAAAACAAAACAAAACAAAACCAAAAAACCAAACAACCCAGTGGTTCTCGGTGAAGGGGGGGGTGGGGGGGTGGAATTTTACTACGAAGTCACCGAAAAACCCAACTCAAAAACCAACCCGACGCACCCAGTTAGGAATCATCCCCAAGGTCCCCTTTACCCCTCCTCCCTCCATGCCCGCACCATTACCACCCCCGGTTGCATCAGCCGGCGCTGTCTCCCCACGTGCGCCTCTTACCGGGCGGCCGCCGCCGCGCCGCCGCCCCGGGGATGCCGCCCGCACAGCCCACGGCTCGGCGGCAGCGCGGCGGAGAGCGCTGGGGCCAGGCAGCGCCGCAGCGCCGCGGTCCTCATCCCTGCGGAGCACTACGGCAGCGGCGGCGGCAGCGGCGCCAAGACGGAGCGAGACGAGAGGGCGGGCGAAGGTGGAGCACCGCCTGTACTCTCGCCCTGCTTCCCCGCCCCGGCGCTCAGCCGCTTTCGCTTCCGCTTTTTTTGCAACGAAACCCCCATCCAAATCACCTCCAAACATCAGCTCCGACAGGCAAAAACCATCACCTCCCTTTCCCCCGCTCCCCCGAAAGGAACTGCACTCAAAGCTTTTGCATACTCAACGTTTATTAAAAATAGTATGAAATGGTCCCTGGGAGAAGTTACAATGCTAGTAGAAGTCCCTTTTAATGTTTGTCTTTTTTTTACCCTTCCCTCCCAACTCCACTGATTGCATGAGATGCGAGTTAAACATTCCCCTAAGCCGTTTAAACAAATCTAGACGTGCGCGCACAGATTTACCTTCTATCCATATTTACAATACTTTACAAGCTATATTAAATAAATACAGGCTCTGCTACACCTCGGCGTCTTAAATATATACAACATTATTTCTCAGTTGGATTTTACTAGGGTCCTATCACAGTGGATGTGCTGACTGTAACAAGTATCCCTGTGGTATGAGCTAGCAAGTACCATGACCAACCAGCTCTCAAAATAACAATTCATAGCCAATGAAAGATACATATGGTAAATAATTTAATCCGTTCTAATAAATTCAAGTCCTCAAATCTTAGTTGACAAGTAAACTGATAACTTCAGGTTTTCCTCATAGTAACCAATGTAGTAAATAGCTGTTCCAGAAGTACAGTGCTCTGTTGCTTAGGGGAGTGATAAGTGATTAGTAAAAATAGTATTTCAATGAAACTCCTTTGTTTACTGATATGTTTAACTCGGTACTGGCTTTATCCATGTAATCTGAAGAATTTAAGCACCAAAGAAGAACAAGTCATACAAGATGATCAGTGTAGACATATTTAGGCTTTCCTTTAGGTACAATGTTTTCAAGTAACGGAATCCAAAGGTGTGCAACAAGGATGACAAAGGGGAGTAAGTGTGCATGATATTGGAAAGCCTGTTCTTGCTCTAAATGGCAGCATTTATTCTATGTATTATTTGCAGAAGAATGGAATGTATTCGCATTTTTAAGCTGCTATTATTGTACACAAATTGGATTAGAATCAGCCCTGACTGATTTAGTAAATACATATTTTACCTCTCTCAGTCAGGAGGGGTCATTTCCTACTGCAGGAGATGCATGCCCTGGGGATGGCTGCTTGTCACTCAACCACTAGTATCACTGAACCACCATAGAGGCCAAACATGCCCCATGACCAGGATTTCACCCAAGTATTACCTGGCCAAGCCTCATTCTCTTGCAGGGTTACCGACACTGGGACTTGGACAAACACCTGGCAGGTCACTGTGTATAATACACAGCTACTTCACAAACTCACACACAGCAGCTTTCAGCTGTGTGTCACAAACACCACCATCACTGGAGGTACCCAAACCAGTCTAGTCCCCTTCATAAGCAGCGGAGCTCTCCTTCTATCATCAAAACCATTCCCCAGACAAGGATTGTGTCATCCACAGGTTCTCATAAAAAGCCTCTACTGCCTGTCTTCTGCCTACTATGCAGTTCCAGGAAGTAGAATAGGCTAGGAAGCACTAGGACTAGATTTTGTTTAAAATGTAAGAAGCTTGTTCTGAACTAACATAGCATATGCATTGGTCCCATACACTTGGAATCTGTCTGATGAAAAGTAATGTGCAAAAAAGTATGTGCAATTGCACATGGAGTCTGTTGGTGTAACTACCAGAACCCTGCTCAAAAATATGCAGTCATAGGAGCAGCTGCTCAGCTAAATGCCCCTGTATGTAAGCAGAGTGATTATGCAGGTATTTTGGAGGCAGAACACTGGACACCAACTGGTAAGTCCAAATGCTAAGGTTTCCACATGATAAAATGTTTTAAGAACCAAATGGCATTAGACCTGATTTGATGGTAAGAATGAAGGGATATCACACCTAGCAAGGGAAGAGATGTGAAGGTCCTCTAGGAGATGAGAAGTCCAGATGCACTATGGAGAGGGACTCCAGATAGTGCATATATGGCCTTTTTCATGTCCAGGACTCTAACCAATTTTTTAAAAGATACATTTCATTTCTATTTACAATATTATTTTGATACAATGCCTGACTGTGTAATATGGTAATACATGATGCCAGTACTGATTGTCCTAGTATATACTCTGTCATGGTAAGGGAGTACAGCTAGAAATTATTGAAAGCATCAAGCAAAGCTACTTGAACTGAGACACTGAAACTTTTCCCTTAAAGACTGTACAATATTCTGCTGATTAGGAGGTGGTACTCTCCACAAGTAGTCATTCAGTTTATCGGAATCGCTGTATGCAGTCAGATATGGGGTAAGTGCGTGTTTGCTGCTGGAAGACTTTGCAGGAGTACAGGAGACAGTTTTGCCACAGAGTGTTTCAGAAGGAGCTGTGTCTGCATTACACAGTTTAGGATCTGATTTCCTTGTTTGGTTCTGAGAAGTTTCCAAGTCAGATCCCTCATCTTCAGACTTTATTTCAACATAGTCATCATCATCCCCATCTCCTTCTTCAGAATCTTTGAAATTAGAAAAATAGTTCTGAGTGGCCACCTGTGCTGTCAGAGGGGAGGCCCTGTTCACTCTCAGGACTTTTTGAGAATCCTGCAGAATCATATCTGAACAGTTTTCAGGGATCTGCTTTCTCATCTCTGGCCCTATACATGCTGGAGCAATACCAGGAGTTTGATGACAGTTGAATCGCAAGTTCCTATTCAAATGGAGCTTTTTCTTATCAATTTCATTAGTATATACAATTGATTCTCCAGACCTGTTGACCACAATTGAGGAAGATGACTGTGACCTGTTGTATGTCTGTGGTTTTATATTGCTTACTCTTCTCCCAAGCGAGTTATAGATGTGATCTTGATGTAAATTTTCTTTGTTTGGTTGGCTTATAATGGCACTCCACCTCTGTGCTGGGACATGCAAACGGTTAGAAATCTGAAGAGAAGGCACCGAGCCAGCTGATGGCAACTGCTTCGAATTGCTTTTTGTACCAGCTTCTGTATATGAGTTCTTGGACTTTGGGTCTTGCGATTCAGACCACGGAGAGAAGTTGGCCAACTCACCGTTACTGTAGGTAGAATGCAAAAGCCAATCTTCTGCTCTTGAGCATTCACTGGCAGGCTGGGAACGTGGAGGAGATGAGGCCACAGGCGTGGAAAACCTCCCAGCTGATGGCTCCTGAGGAGTGGCCCAGGCTTCCTTTTGGACCTTAGGAGTACTATCTCTAAAGACAATTTGGTCATAAAGCTGAGAATATTCAGCTATTCTGGCACCTAGAAAGAAGAGAGAATTAACTTAGCAGAGAAAAGGATTCCGTTCCAATTAATCATGTGAAATTTTAAAAATCTCAAGACACTTAGTATCAGTCAAGAGAAGAGCTTTCACTTGTGTCATTATATTCGGCCTCAACAAGTCACAGGAAACAATGGAGGCTGGAAGGCCCTTTGTATCTCATTTCAGTACACATTTGAGAAAAAGAAGCATAAAATATTTTGCTACAGTAAGCAGTCATGCAGGACACAATGCAATCCATGGTTCCAATAATATGCTGCTTGTTTCACGTTAAAATGGAAAATAACATTCTAAAAATAGCCTGGTAAATAAGATATTTAGGGACTTTTATAAATATCACAAGAAGGGAAGAATTACACTCTAGTGCATGGAGTCTACTGGCTCCATGTTTTCAATTTGTTTCAATTGAACATGGACAAAAATAGTTCCAGAGCTGTTGCATATCCATGACTTTGCACATTCATTAGATAGAATAAGACCACAAGCTCTTTCTTATCTTACCCGATTCCTTATGCTTATGGGTGTGATTGTGGATAGTAACTGAGCAAATGTATGTGACTTGTCAGAAAGTGAACCAACTTGAAAATAAACTGATTTAGTCAAACTCTGAAGATCACACTATAAAGGAAATAACTGCTTTTCTGTAAAAAGGTCAATAGTGCTTCAGGCATGATTTCTATTTCCAGCCTCAGTTGAATTGCTCTTTCCTGACACCACCCCCCTATTTCTTCTCAAAGTTATCAATAACAAAAAATGAGATATAAAGGTCTATTCATCTTAAAACAGTTCCAGAAAACTCATTTCAGTGGTAACACAGAAAATACAATACTGAGACTCAATGAACAAGGAGGGGAAAATTCATAACCTTTCAATTCAGAACATAAAGTTCAGTGGAAGTTACTTAAGGAATGTATCCATATAGAAATGTTTTAACATACCAATAGCAGGACCTCCTTGTTTCTTCTCCTCCAGAATAGCAGCAAGATCTTTATGTTTCAGTTTCTGTTGTCTGCTAGCTGGCTGTTCCTGCTCTGGACTTTTAACTTTCAGAAGCTGGTTAGCCTTCTTAATTTTTTGACTGTACTGCCTTGCCATCATAAAAACTCTGTTCTTCGTTTTATCCACAAGTGCCAAGTCATTTTCTATGCTCTCTGCATGTGCATTGGACAGAACACTATTGGTAGGTTCATATGGACTATGTACAAAAGGCATCTCACTGGAGGAGGAATATCTATTGAGACTCATGAAAGAGCTCTCCTTGCATGGTGTAGTGTCTTCAAGCCTGAAATTAGCCTCACTAATGGTGGCAGCCCTGGGCTTCACAGTTTTAGGGAAAATGGGAGTTTCTGGCAGAGACAGAGTAGACAGTGAATATTCTACATCTTTACTCAGTTCAGGTGTACTACCAGCATGCAGCCTTTCCTGCATATCATCTTTACAGACAGGAAAGGCTGCAAGGACACGGTCTCTTGTCTTTTCCTCATTTTTCTTTATGTAGTTCTCCAGGTCATTCCAAATTTCATCTACTTCCTCTGAGAGTTTATCTGCTGCAGACTTATGGGACAGAGAATCAGAGTTGGAGGAGCTATCTACTAAGCTCAAATAGTCATTGTCAATGGGAACACGATGGTAAGGACTTTCATCTTCACTGAACTGAAGACTCTCTTCAGAAACAAAATGCCGTAGATTGTCACAATGTGTAAGGTCTTTTTCCAGAAAACTCCTCCTTTTGGAGGATTTTACGGGGTCACATTTAAAATTCAACAGTGGTGTTTCTGGAAGCACTATGGTGTCATATATGTTGTCTTCAACAATTCTGAGCTCATCCAAACTTGAAGTAGGTGCTTCTTTACTGAGTAGTATCTCCTCCTTACTACCATGAACAGAGGCCCTGTTCTGATTTGCTGTCCTCCTTTTAGAGGGTGAATCCAAGCTGCTTTTGTTTTCAGCCTCGTAGAGAGAGTCTCTAGCAGATCTCTGCGGGCCACGGTGTGTCTCCTCCCGTCTTGTCAGACCCATCAGCTTTAAGTCTTCATAGCTTATATTATCATAAACATGTTCAATATCATCGAGAGTCAGCTCCTCTGAAGATTCAGGATATGCATTCCTACTGCTCACTTCTGCTACCTTCACTTCCCTTCGAGAACCAAGCTCCCCTATTTTACACCTTGTGCTGGCTGGACACGTGTTACTTTCACCAGCACTACTGGCCCGTCTAACAATTTTGTGACGAGAGGAGCTGGAAGTCTCATTTTGATGTGCTACTCCCAAGTGCCAGCTGCATGGACGCCCAGAAGAACCTCTCCTTTCCCCACTGACAGCAGAACTTGTGTTGGATGTAGACATTGATGGTACAAACATTTGATAATCGTCTTCGTCATCTTCATTGTCATAAGGTGGGCGTCGGCTTGGAAACAATGCCTGCCTAATCTGATGATCCGTCCAGATGTTTCTGACAGAGGTACCTCCCCCCAGGATATTCATGATTAGCGTGTTGCTCTGGCTTGTGCTGAATTGTCTAGGAGACTGCAGCTGTCTAGCCGTGCAGGAAAATGGAAGATCAATATTCAACTGGGTTGACTCTTCATCTGAAGGGTCCTTGGAGCTCTGTGGAGATTTGAAATTTGCAGGTAACATTAGCATGTCCCTGCAATAACACAGCAATTCCCTCCATTCACAGAACTGCCATAGCACTAGTGCATCCTGCAGCATAAACTCATGTGGAGATGGACAGGGTAAGCAGGCTCCTCAATAGAGAGCCAGGGAACCAAGGTGGCAGTGCCAAACCACTTTGCCTCCTCATCCTTACCACGGCTCAGAGCTCACTCTTGGCATTTAATAACATCTAACTTCAAATACAAGACAGTAGCCTATGTTAATGCATGAGTAATTAAAGGCAAATTTGTTTGGCAGGAGTTAGATTAAACCTTTTATGCTAACTCTGCAGTTTCACAGTTGGATTAAGCTAATCTGACTCTGGATTTGTGCCAAAAATTTTGTTCTCCTCCCTTTCCCCTTGCTTATAACCCCAGCAGAAAGAAATCTTACGCTCTCTAGCACATGCCACTGAAAATTTCTTTTTCTTTTCAGAGTAAGTTTTCATGCAGATCTAATTTATAGCAAGGCCACGTGCTTGCTAATGCCAACATGAAGGATGCTGCAGAGATTGCTGGCCAGAGGTTGCCAGAGAGAGGGAACTTTTTGGCTTAAGTAATGCTGATTGGTTTGGCTAGTTGCTTGTTTTTCCCGACTTCAAAAAGAATAACCTTTCATCACAGAGATGAATATTTCAAGGATATAAACAGAAGATGACATACCTAGGAAACCCAGCTTCCTTTCCTTGCATAAATATGCACAGCAAAATAGAAGTAAAAATAATAATTACATACCTGCATTTCACACTTGTTGACATTAAGACTTCTCCGTTTTTCAACATTTTCAGCAGCTTGACTATTAAGTCTTTTTCTTCCCCCTTTTGATTTCTGCAGTGAGTTTTGCTGCACTGTCTGTGATTAAAAAAAAAAAAAGGCAGGGGAGGGTTATTAAAATCTACAGTTCTTTGTATAGTCTTGATTGGAGGAATTATTAGCAGCTAGAACAGGTCAGGGATCCATACTGGGAAATGAATAAGCTTGTGAGCTGTTAGAACACTGACACAAGAATGATTCAGAGCCTAGAAAACCTGCGAAGGTATTGTTGTCACATCTAGTATTAAACACTAAGCTACTAGTATACTATACGTTTTTGTGGTGGTATTCTTCTGCAGTTACTCATTCTTTTGTATTTACTTATGTCAGCAAGAGGGAGACATAAAAGACAGTGCACTACACTCATACAAGATACTATTTTGTCAAATACTTATAATGCAAACAGTGTACTTTCAAAGAGGAAATGCAAAAAAATGTCAATAATTGGTTTGGTATAATTCACAAAATAAATGAATCTCACAAGGGCATGACTTCAGTATCAACTAAACAAAATAAACTGCAAATCTAGACTATTTGATATGGTCCCATTTCAAAACTGGGGTTTTACTCTTTCAAAGGTACCACATATGTATGCAAACATCATACAGAGTGAGAAAAACTACCATCTGTGCAGTAGTAACAAAATCTCTAATTTTCAGAAATTCTACTCAAAACTTCTCATATTAAAGTTCACATGTTCCTAGCTACTGCCAGGCGCTCACAGATCAAGAAACATCACATCACATGCAGCAGTGCCTGAATTTTAACTTAAGTCCTTGCTTTGGAGACCTGAAGGCATTGTCTCTTCATGTGACCTAAAAAGGTTTCTTTTATGGCATCGGCTGAAGAAGCAAGAAAAAGTCAATTGTGTGCAACATGTAAAAACAACAGCTTTCTGTCAGAAGCGAGTTTGGTGACTGCAAAGGACTAAGTAAAATCTTGTTTAAGCAGTGGGACTACTGCCTCTGTATGGGGACTACTTTTAAACCTTCTCTGTTAAATGGAAGAGAGTATTGTGTGAAGTAAAAATAAAAATATGTCTAAGAAGAGAAAATTGTAAACACTTGCAATGTATTCCTTCATTCCTTCCTCATGGCTGTTTTATAGATAATTTTAATGCCTCTTTCATTATCCCCAGGAAAAAATGATTTTAATTTTTTCCCTCTTGTTCCTACCTGTTCAGACTCTTCCTCATCATCAGCATCAATCTGTTCTGCAGCAGAAGTCTGAAGATTTTCATCCTGGTCGCTGCTGTAGGCTGGTTCAATAGACTCTTGAAACTGGCTATCCAGCCCATTGGATTCCATTGAAACCTTTTTCCTAGAATTCAGCATGGCTTCACTTGATCCCATTTTGGTGGCTTGAGATAACAGGGCTCCCTCAATACTGATCTGCTTAAAAAAAACCACCACCACAAAACTTTGATTAGAAGTTTATAAAAGTTCTGTATTTTATAAGATACTATTTTATGTCAGATTTATAGGCAATGTTCAAGTTACACTGAGATTTATAAATAAGTAAGTACAACAACCAGTATTTTCCCATATAATATTTTGAACTGAAAAAATACATGAAAATCCCCACCACCCCCATCCTGAGCCTCAGTATTATGACATGACAGTGAAGTCATATCTGATCTACGCTGTTTATAAAACTTACGTACACACATACACACACTTTAAATTCCACTCTAAATAAAACTCTAAGACCTGAAATTCAACCGGAACCTTTCCAGCTGCACCAGTAACTTCATTACAAATTCCTACAGAAAATGTAAAAATTAGAAATGCTCATTTCCATCTGCTCTAAGCTGCATCTGTTCTGTTTGCCGATATATTGGGATTTATATATATGATATGTATTTCAGAGTTAGCCGAAACTTTCCAGACTTATGTAGTAAATGCAGAAATAATATTCTCCAAAGAATAAACACTACCTTTATACAAGCACTTCCTTGATTCTAGTGGTATTTTTAAGCATCCTATACCGTAGTAATTAATTATACTGTATTATAAAGCTCAACAATATATGGATGAGTAATTTTTTCTTTATTGAATATTCCCAAAATAGTAAGCTGCATTTCTATTGCTTTCATTCCAGTAATCTTACTGGAGATGCTAAATAACATTTATGGGTTTGTTTCTATTTTTAAAGTCAACACAACCAAAAAGATGCAGATTCTCCAGTAAATACTGTGTTCTAAGTCAAACGAATGTGCTAAAAACAAGAAATATCAGAAATGGCATACCTTCTGCATATCTGGACTTGTATCTGAAAACAGAAATACATACATCATAAGCAAATGATCAAAGTGGTATCAGCCTATGCCCATTTTAGTGCTGCATTAATATCCCAAATATGAATTCTCCAAAAGGGGTTAAATGCAGCAGCAATTGAACAAACAGACTATACGATTTCTGAAAAAATAGAGACAGAATGAAATTTACAAGAGTTCCACTTGAGGGCCTGATTTTGCAACACTGCTATGATATGAGCAACTGTACATGATGGCCAAGACTCTCTGTGTTCAGTTACTATGATGTTTACAGGACCAAAACCCAAGTATGGAAAAGCAGACATTAGATTTAAACACCAACATTTTTGTTTTCTTTCAAACTTCCTCCTCCTCACCCTAATGTTTTTAGGGACTGTTAAAAGAAAAAAGAATCCATCTTTATTTGTTCTACAAAGTACAGGAGCACTAGGTCAATAAACAGTAGACAAAGTAGCTTACCATTTGACTTCAAAACTTTATGGCCTCTAGATGAGGGTTCTGAAAAAAATAACATGTTTAAGCACTCCAGCATTCCAAAGAAAGCTGTGGGCATCTTCAGCAACTTTTTATAACATGGATATAAAAATTTAAGCTTCTGAACCCATGCAGTGGTGAAGTCAGATTTTAATTTCTTTACGGTACCACAGAATATATGTTTCTTAATGCAACAGAAGCTGCCCTCCATATAAGCCACACATAAATCTTTATCCCATGTTAAGATTCCTGCTTTTGAAAGACTTGATCATCTCTGTTATTACTCTGAGTTGTTGGAGGTTTTCTATTAGAAATATGCATGAGGTACCAACAGCTTAGAGGGTTTAAAAAGTGTAAGTAGCTGAACATTACATAACAGAACATTTGATCAGTATTTTGTATTATTCCTTTAACAGGCAGAGCAGCAGCAATACACCTCAGAAACAAAGGAAGATGCCTGAAATATAATTAGAACTTGATTGTTTTTCAGACACAAATGCTGCTGTATGTTAAATGTTGACTCTGGAGATCAAACAGTAGATCATAGATCATCCCATGGGATGTCCCTGAAAGAAACGAGGAAAGCCTCATTTAATGGGTTCTATAGGAAAAAACAGATGCATTGTACTCTCAGACTACAGTTATACAGAGAGATGAAGTGTGAAAACATGCAGCAGCTGAAAATGACAGACTGCGAGCTAATTATTCAGAGAAAAAATATTTCTTCCAACTTCAAGAGAAGTGCAGTGGTTCAACCAGAAAGCTGGAGGGAGAGGAGGCGCAGGTGACTCAAGAGTCTCACAGGCTGAGCAGCACCAGTACACCTCAGAAACAAAGGAAAATGCCTGAAACGTCATTAGAACTTGATTGTTTTTCAGACCCAAATGCTGTTGTATGTTAAATCATTACATCAATAGGTCTTGTTTAAGTCATTCCCAATACACAGTGTTACACACTCCAAATTGGAAAGCTCTTTAAGGAGACAAAGAGGTGAACACAGTAACTGCAATATGGCATCACCCAACTCCAAAGACATTGGTAGTGTCTTCGAGAGGAAACCAACAGTAATTATGGATATATGTTCAGCTAGGAGGAAAAAGACCCCCTGAAACCAGCATAACCATCTTTCAAATCTCTATTATCCATAAGGCAGATAATAGACTAAGTAGAGATAGCAATCATGTTTTGAAATAATAAGCCTATCATAATCAAAATGAAACCACTTCTGAACAAGTTACTGTGGAGAGAAGGTAATGTCAGACTTCAATAATGTGACTGGCTTTCCTGCTTATACACGTTTTTATCCATTAGAAAGTACCAACTGTTCCTTGTGCATCCACCTTTATGAAAGTATGTTCATTACATTAAATGCAAATAGTGGGGAAAAAAAAATCACACAAAAACTAGATAGTTAATTAGATGCTTCACCTATACCTGAGAGATACTATGCTATGTTAAATTTGCATAGAGTGCAGATTAAAAACTAATTTCACATGCTCAGCCTCATCCATCCCTAAACAATCGTGTCTGGTTTTTCTTTTGTCATCTATATGGTAAAAGTTTGTTCACCTGATTTCCTTCTCACTCTATGAAGAGCAGTGCCTTCTTTAGGCTGGTACGGTGACTTCATTTCTCCCTCAGGGCTATAGTGGAAGCCTGGGTGATCTGAAGAACAAGCAGAGGCACAAGGAATAAGAGTGTGACAAGGATGGCACTTCACATGACTTGGTTCCCTTTGGAGGCAGTGCCATTGCTCCTTTATGATTGATACAGTGCCACCTCATCAGAACCTGAAGCATCACATGCAAGATATGCTGCTGTAGGGTAGCTGTTAACCAGCCAGCCATGGAAACACTTTGCCCACATACTAGTGCCTGGCTCCAGATGGCTAACTCAGAAACACTTATCCACCACCATCCTGTTTGTTTGCTAATTTCTCAGTAAGAGCCTTCCTGACCAACTCTACAACAACTATGTAAATAAACACCAAGCCTGCTATACTCCAGGACTTCCTCAGCATTTATATCCTTGGGCTACTGTTCTCGTTTCCCTACACTGACAGGGATTACTGGTGTCATGAAGAGCTAAAGTGTCTTGCACCAGCAAAGCCAGAAAGGAGAAGATGCAACAGTAAGCACCCCACAGATGGGGCTGTGCTCAGAGTGCAGACAGCAGCATCACACGTGCTTTGTTTTCTTGTGCAGGATCCTGGGACACACAGAGGTCAACTCTTAAGACGTAAGAAGACAAGCTATCCTCCAGTTGCAGGTTTGCCAGCATGAAGATGTCATAGCATTGTTATGTACCTCTTGAAACAGTGTTTGCATAATACTAGCTGTTCAGTGGGCACCAGCCAGAAGGAGTTTATAATACAAGACAGGAAAGATCACACACTTAGTCTGCAAGGAGTATGCAAAAGACACTGGCCAGTATTTACAGCAGGTCTTATTTTCCTCTTCCTTGCTCATCAGGTTGTTGGTTGCAGACCAATCAGCCCGATGCCTACAGAGCTCCACAAGACCTGTATCCAATTCTGCCTTTTCCAGCAAGGTTCAAGGAACATAAGCCTGGCCTTCTTCCATCTCAAATAAAACCAACAGCTAAAGCCAAATTTTGAAGATGGTTTTATTAATTTTTAAAAACAAAAGTGAAAAAGAACCAACTTACGTATGGCATCCATTTCAAGAATTGCCTGCTTGGCCTGGAATAGAAAAAGTAACAAATGAACAAATTACAACGTTAAACTGATAGTAGCAGGGCAAATTGCATTGCATATTACAGATAGTAGTGAGTTCATATGCAAATAACAGCAAGTTTAGTTTTTGAACTAATAAATATGATTAGCAGCATTATTTTTTGGTTTGTATTTTGGTTTTTTCTCTGTATGTTGGACATGTTACATATGTGAAGAATTTTGCTGGCAGGAGCTTATCAGCCCAGAATTTAGAGCCATAGAGGCATATCTCCATATTTTGCTTAGATCACCACAAAACTGGTCCTAGTATCTGGGAATCACTTTTTTTTGGTGATTCACAGAACATTTCCTCCCTGAAAATCAATTCATTTAACTCTCTTATTATTTTCTTACTCTGAAGTTGTTGGCACATCAAATGTTATCAACCTTCCTTCAGAGTTTCCTTGAGGAGCAGCTATTTAAAAAAACCCCTCATGATTTGGTTTAAGTAAAATTAAAGCAAGATAAATAGTGTCTCATGATTGCTTAAAATTTCCCCCCTTTGTTAATAGGGAAAAAAAGATGAATGGTTTGGCAAGCATATCAGCTAATAAGTAAGTAAATAAACTAAACTGAAATATCCCATCTAACCTGCTTGCTCTTCTATAGGTGCAGTTTGGTAATTTTCCACCAGATGTCACATGTGGACTACTATTGAATTCTCGAAATGCTGGGCAGAGAAGCCTCACAACTACCAACTACTGGTTTGTCAGAAACAAAAATATAATTTAAAAAAAAGTGCAGCTAACCATAGAGATTTATTTCGTTAGAGTTTTCCTTGCAATTATTTCTCGGAACAGAAAATACTTTTGGTTACACATTTTAAAAAAAAATCAAAGTAAGAAAAAATTGATACAAAAGCTGACATCATGTTGTAATATTTTTTTACAATCTAATAAGCTGCAGCAATTATTTACATTGTAAGCATGGATACTAGCCTAAACATTACACCTTCAATAGACTTAGTCAATGAAAAGATAAAATGAGAATTAGCAATAGGTAGTGTTAAAGGCTTTTTTCTCCCATAATTCTCTTTTTGTTACACTTTTGAAAATGAGAGTTAGTATAGTACATTGCATGTCAGTCACAGGTAACCTTTTTTAGCCATTACAGCATAAAACTCAGTGAAAAAAAAACAGACAGGGAAACCGAAAAATGAATCGTAAACTCAGGGTGAAAAAGTTCTGTTTCCACATGAGTCAGTGGCTGCTGTGTCTTGGCAAGAGCTAACTAGACTTAATCTCCTTGGAGGGGTGCTCTATGTTGCACTGGGAAGGATCACCCTAAGCTCTTAAACTGGATTTCATAATAAAAGAATCAAAATTCCTTATTCCAGTATATTATAGCAACGAATATGGTATCAGTGCCTCATTTTCTCTGGCATAAAGCTTGCTAGCTATCTCACCAAAAAGGGCCTCCATGTCCCAGCTAAGGAAACAGGGTTCAGGATGCGTGTGTGTTGTAAAGTGAAGTCTGTGTTGCCAACGTCTTCACTGCTATGATACCTAACCAAGACCAATTAAAATTACCTTGGTAATATCTACACATGCTGCAATTAGTGCATCTTGGTGTTCTGCAGACAGGCAGTATCAAGCTAAGATATGCTCCTGTAGTCAAGCTCTCTGACACTGCAGCTATGTTACTTAGGTCTTAGCAGGCAAATGCTGCTCACCCAGTTAAATTCTTCTACTCCTGTACCAAAATCTGTAGATAATTATAGTTGAACTTGCCAATTACTTCTGAGGAACTTTAAAGATATAAAGAAAGAAGATGTTAATGAACCTCTTGGAGCCTAAACTCTCTATATATTGCATGCATCTTGCAGCTAACAAGATTGCTTTAAGTTAGTACACTGAGAAGGGGGGGGGGGGAAGGCGAGGGTGGGGTTGTGGTTTTGTTTGGGATTTTGGGGCTTTATTTTTACCTTGGCAGGAATTTTAGCAGGATGATTTTCTAGAATTAACCTCTTCAAGTGAAGAATCCAAAGGCGCTTGTCTTGCTGAGACTTTGCCTGATAAAAAAATTGAGCATCATGAGAAAAATGCATTTCTGAACTATGCTGGGACATTAGCCAGGTTACCCAGCGGGCAGGGGGGTTTCTGTCATACCTGGACAGTATGTTGCATCTTGGGATTTTTGTAGTGAAAGACACTAAAGCTAAGTGGTTCCTTTGGTATTACTTCAACAAGCATCAGGTTTCCACACTGTAACAAAGAGAGGCAACCATGTAAATCACAGAGGAGTTTTGGGGAGACCTGTAGACAGCACATTACCACCTGCTCTCTGACATACCAGTATGTGAGCTTTGTATGCAAACATTTCATCTCTCTTTTTTGTAATTAGCAGCATCTTGTCAAAGAGGAACAACGTGCGCTCATTTTTAGCTCGCTGAATGCGAAATGTTCCTTCTAACACCAGTTCCCCATAACTCGTGAGGTCTGGCCCTTTCCAATTAGTGAGCAAACTCTGTATCTCCTGCAAAAGATCAAAAAAGAACAACCAACATTAATTTCAGAGATCTTACTGAAACAAAGACCCAAATGATCTGCTGAGGGCATTTCCACTTTTCTAGATAATGTTCAGCATCCAACAGTGGAAAGTCACCACACATCAGTACCGAGATTTGCTAGGGTCATGTACAACATTGCAATCAGGTGCCTGGAGATTTACTAAAACATGCCCCGAGTACTGGTTACTGCCTCTGCATGGACGGAGCAAAGATCCCTGAGCTCCCTGGGGCAGCCCACAATGAAAGAGTGCAACCTCATCTCTCCATGCTCCCAGAGATGGAAAATCTTTTGTAATTCAGTCATCGGTCTCTCTCATGTCTGTTCCTCTCTCCCCTCTATGTCCCTAACCAATCCCTCTTAACTTTTCCCTCTCACCCTATGTATCCTCCTGAAGTTGTGTGGTCTCCCATTGAATGAATTGTAATGATATGTCTGTGTCCTGTAGGCCCATAACAGAAGACACTTCCGTGAGGGGTTTGGATTGAAGAGATGATTCTCAGAAGACTAGAGGACCAGGAGTGATTTGGTCAACTGAACAAAGTCAACATCTGGTCATTTTCAGTCAACATCTGAAAATGTTCTTGTATTTTAATGTTTTGTACGGGTACGATAGATTTTTCTCACCTGATTTATTAATTAAGAAAATGAAAAAAAGGTTGGAGAAACATCTAAAAACATTTTCCTTGAGTTGCTTGTGTTTTCTGCCAGTGGCAATGACATGGGACTTAAGCATGGGATAGCAAATTCCAAAAATAGACTAAATCTTTAAAGAGAGAAATCTTTACAAACATCCATCGGACTTTAAACCTGGCAGCATAAGCGAAGCAGGGACAGATTGCCTCATCCTAGATTGGCTCCTTAGCACACCAGACTTTAATATAGCATTCACCAAGAATATATCGCAGCCAATGTGAAGCACAAATGCAGGTTTAAGCAGTCACAGGAAGAAAACCCTAAAGCAGCCCACTTTGGACTATGCACACAGCTGCTATTTAAAAAAAAAGTGAACAAAATGAAAAAAAATGCATTTTATCAGATCTCTCCAGCAACTTGTAAATAAGTCAGGATACAGCACAGGGATCAAGTTCACCAGTGTTGAGGGAGACTTTGAGCAGGAACTGCTGTCAGAGTACTCACAGCATTACAGACCACATGGCAGAGTGATAGCCCACAGAAGACCTATCCTTATGGCTGCAGAAACAGATTTTACTTTTTTAAAGGGTAACTATGAAAATGAACATTTTCCATAACCCCACACATTTGCCAGATGAGCTCAATAAATTTAAAAAAAGGCTTTTTTCCAAAAGCACTTAAACCCTCTTTATTGTCAAATATAATTACTCAGATTTATAACAGATTGTTGTTAAAAGTCATTAGCATGCATTTACAGCAAAGTGTGCAAAAATGTTACACTGCTGCAGGCAAGACGTTGTCAAATATAACCCTATTCTCCCTACATATAAACAACAACAAAAAACAAACAATTAAATCCCCAAGGGGGGAAAAAAAAAGGTGAATAAATTTCATTCATGTTGAAAAGAAAAACAATGGACAAAGAATAACATGAAATAGATTTCTGAAATGATAGAAGCCTATTACTCACTTGTAAACTAAAAAATTTCCCCAGTTTTCTTAAAGTGATATAAATAATGCGTATGAAAACGCAGTGTAAAATCATAATTTACTCAGAATCTGGAAACAGAATGAATGTAAAAATTTAACAAAAGAGCTTGCTCTTGATGCCAAAAGTTATTCAGGGTGTAGCTTTTGCTTTTTCTCCTAAAAATTCTTCATTTGAAGCAAAGTTAAATTTTTTCTAAGTATCATGTTTCTAGGCTTATTCTTTTCACAAAAGCAACCGATAATGACTCTGCAAAAGCCCAAAAGGAAAGTACTTAAACAAGAATCAGCACAAGAAATGCCTCAAAACAAAATTAATCAGCACAAAGGGGAGAAATCGGAAACCACAGGATTTCTGAACAAAGACATGCCCTAGGGTTGTACAGCAGTGCTGTACAATTGAGGGAAAGGAAGAAAGAAGAGTTATCTTAAGTTCCATATTACTGCAAAATAAATGCTTTACAGGATGCTGCTTGTACATAGAGATGTCTGAGATTTTCCTGCAGCAGTTATGACCATGCTTTCCAAGATCAAACAGCCACAGGCATGCTCAACAGGAGTCTAAATTATGACTGACAAAGATTAAAAGAAAAGATAAACTAAAAAATGTTAATTGCATATATATTGACAAAACCAGCTCAAAAACACCCATAAAATCTCTTTGGGAACTCACCTGGAGCCTGATGGCATGTTCATGTTTTCTCTTCATATCATTTATATGCCATGCCACCCTCTGCATGGTATCTATAGCATCCAGCACCACGTCATAGCCCTCAGTATCCTTGTCAAGGTGGTTTTCTATTTCCTAAGACAGAGGGGAAAAAAAAAGGCCACCTTATTAATAAATGAATTTTTCTAGCCAAACGCAATAATACATTTTCATTTGTACTATTTTGTCTTTTCAACGTTCCTGCCTTTGTTACTACTGCATGTAGCTATCAATTCCATTAACACAATACAAAGTCAAGCCTTTGCAGTCAGTTTAGCAGTGACTATACTTGCAGCAGCTGATGTGATCAGAGAGGCCCAGAAGGAGAGTGCAGCACAGTGACAGGAGACCTTTTCAGACAGCATTTAATGGCATTCTTAAAACACAGAACATATCTACACAATTACAAAACCCTGATGGAATTACACTAGGCATTACTTTACAGTTGGAGAGCAGAATAGGACCAGACATTTTAAATAAGGATCAGTGTCTTTACACTTCACTAGAACATGACTCTCTAATAGGAAACATATGTTGAAAACGTTAACAATAAAGGAGGAATTTCCGAAACTTGCTTAATTCACTGAATATGGAAAGAGTTCCCAATTCCTTCGCCATTTCTCTCCATAAAATTCTTAGCAGTCAGGGTGTTTATATGTATTTAGTCCTTCTTTCAACCACCCCCAACAATGCAACATATGGAAAAATGCTGTTCTTCATTGGAAAAATAAATTTGTGTAAAAATGCACATGACAAGAATTTTCCAAACAACCTAAGAATTACAGACCACTTTTCAAAATAAGTGCTATTTATTTGTTTGCACAGACCGACTCAATGTGCCTAAAACGATTACCATAAATTCCCCACCCCAAATATATGCATATTGTGAGAAGCGATGAGAACAGCGTCTCCATATGTAGGAATAAAATACCCACAAAAGGAAGAGCATTTAAGGAAACCCAGAATCTTTCTAACCATCAAGCCTTGTACCAGAGGTAGGAACTCTGGCGTGCACAAGGCCTAAACAAAACACTTTTCTAATAGGTGCTTACGTGCAGAAGCAGGTGGTACTTGAGGATGCGTTGGACAGGTTTCAAGAGATAAGAGCCCAAGGGCAGAGAGTGCTGCAGAGCTTCTTGCCGCTCTCTGAAGAACTTGGCCAGCGCCTTGTTCCTCATGCACTCTGTCAATACAGCCACTGACCTGAAAACATCAATACAGAGCTTTAAGACACACTGTCTCAGTAAGTTTGTAGGTGAAGTCAGGAATTATTTTCTTCTTTCCTTGTAAAAGAGAGCAGCAGGTTTCTATTCTAATCACTGCTGTTTCTGCAACCCCTCTCTCTTACTAGGAATTTTATATGCTGCATTGCAAGAATGAATGACCAGAACAGTCAAAACACAATTTTAGATGAGTATTTTGTTTACATTTATTGTAACTTTTTTCTTTTTTACATAAAAGATAAAGTGCTTGACCATTGCTTGAATTTATAGAAGGGGGCAAAGCTGATTTTATTTATTTATTTATTTATTTATTTATTTATTTATTTTACATAGGCTCTAACTTGTATTACTTAGATTGGCCAAGGGACAAATGAAGAAAGGGAACCTATAATTCCTACCTTGGGTAGTTGGTGCAGTACTGTGTATATATGTGGAAATCTTCACTCTGCAGGGGGAGGAAAAGTTTGCATATATTGAGATTCTTGTCAAACTAGCAGCCATAGATGATGATGTCAAGACAACACCTCTAGCTCCCAATCAATGAATCCTCTGCTTTTGCTGTGATAGTCCTAACAACCAGAATTTAATTTCACTGCTTTGGGGAGGTGTCTGGGCAGGGGCAGGGATTTTTTTCCCTTTACTAGAAAGGAAAGCCATGGAAATCTACACAGAGATAAAACAAGTGGCTTCGCAACAGAGCCTCCAAGGTGCCTTATGAAAGACTATGTATCTTAAAAAAAAACCAAACAAAACCCCAAACAAAACACCATTACTACACATATCTCTTTCAAACAGCTGACTTGCACATATCTATTTTTTTTCTGTGCTAAAACACACATGTATGATACAATTGCAGAATATTCTGAGTTGGAAGAGACCCACAACTATCACTGAAGTCCATCTCCTGGCCTCACACAGGACAGCCCCAAGAATCACTCCATGTGCCCAGCATGCTTACTGTGAGAAATAAGTTTTGCAGGTTATGCTTGGTGTGTGTTTTTCAAGCAATTATAAATACTTTCACATTTGAGCACAATCTAAGTGTGAAATTAGAAGACATAAATGTGATTTTTTTTAAAGTAAATTATGTGAAGGCAGACAGCTATTACCCAAACAAGTTGCAACTAGATACGGTTGGGTTTCCACAGCTGCCTGTCACAGTGCAATTGCTCAGACTTAATGCTGACAAGCTTCTCAGAGCTAAAGTCTGAGCTTCATTTCTTTCTTCCCTGGCCTAAGTATTTTCCCTAATAATCATCAGTTAATTCCTTGTAAGAACAGGTTTCCAGAAACATTCCCATGTGCTCTAAGTCCACATCTGCCTATCAAATTCTATTGCAAATAATACACAATTTTTGCAGCTTGCTGGAGTTCTGACTACGAAAGCACAACAGAATGGCCAAGTGCTGCCAGAATCAACCACTTTTTTTTCCTAAGCCCTAGACTGATAAAACAAAATCCTCCAGTAGTAAGACCCCAGTTTCCACTCAAAGCATCTGCAGAATGGGCTCTGGCATTCTGTAGGACAATAGCTATGCTTCAGGAGGGGTTGTCTACCAGGGGTCATTGCTGGTGAATGGCAAGACCAAATATCTTTCTTGCTCTGAGGAGCACCACCACCTGTGGAGAGTCTGACACAGGCTGTGGCTTTTGTTTCTCATTGCTTGGGTTTGGTTGTTTTCTGTTAGGCCATTCATCAGAAAGAGTCATCTCAGGCAGTGTCTCTCCTTGATTCCAACAGCACTGGTCTCGTACCTCTCTCAGAGGGGTAAAGCAGGTTATGCCATTCATTTCTCCACTAAGCAGTGATCCATAAGGACCTTGTATAAAGAAAGATGCTACTCTGTATGAGTTCACGTCACTGCAATTCATTTCATTATGTCTTACTGGATTTCAATAATAACTGTTCTCAAAAAAATAAGCAAACTTCTAATAAATGTTTCCACAGGGGACTGTGATCCCCATTTACTCACTGCTGGGCTGTAAGCTTATTAAACGGCTCTTCTCTTAGAAACCTACACACCAACAAAATGTAGTCTTGATACAAATACAGTGAAATGGTTTAGCTTGATTTTTCATACTTGAACTAATTTTGTTGTCACAGGTAGTTTTTATGGCAGTATATCTACACCCCATGCCCACACCCAGACAGTGGACCTGTGTCACAGCCTGTTCATGTCCACCTTGGAATCACAGTCACACCTCCAAACCATCTGCACTCAAAATGAAGAATTAACAAACCTCAGAGCACCGCAAACATTACACTGTGCAAATTTCTGTGGCAATCACTACCAAACTAGCTAGCAGTCATAATAAGCCAGAGTGCTTAAGAGATGATGATTATTAGGATGAAATTCTGTATGGTGAAAAAATATGATTTATTTTATATATGCATATATTAATTCAAGATTTACATTTAGGAGCTTTTGGTATAAATTATAATATATTCGCTACTTATGATAACAGAATAATGCAATTTTGAGAACTACTTCATAAGCAAAGTGCAGAACATTTTGAGCCAATTTATTTTTACAGAAATATATATATATTCTGCTCATAAATATATTCATATGATTATTCTGCTCTTCAAACAAAAAGGAAAAGAATATCTGTTGTGAAATTTTCACAAATTAAAGCACTATCTGTAAAATAAACAAGGTCAAAACTTTAGGGTTACAGAGTGGACTGTGTGCACATTCCTCTCGAAATCAAAAGCATGTCTGAAATCCCTGGAAGCCTTTCTACACTCTCCCTCTTTGGTTTGGTTTTGGATTTGTTTTCTTTACACAAGGTCAAAACTACTTTTAATGAGGATTTTTTTTTTGGTTTTAAAAGAATTTTAGTCTAGCTATTAAATGGAATGATTTTTTATTAAAAAAGGTAGTTTCTCATGCCCTCAATACCTCCAAACTTTAAGAATGGTTTCACAATCATACTTGCTTTCTAAACAGACATGACACCAAATTTCTTACTCACTTACATGTGTACTCACTTCAGTGCACCACAGCTCATTTCATCACACAAAACCATCAGAAAGCATTTACTTTTATTGAGCAATGCGAGCATAATGCCAGGAGAAAGTCAAGCACATGTATTTGCCTCCAGGATAAGATTGTTGATATGCACCCAAACTTACAGATCTCTTGTCAACATCATACACCTTGCCTAGGCATCAGCCAGATTCATGTGAACTTGTTGGGAAAGTGGCCGAGAGCCACTTCCAAGAGAGGCTCTTTCTTGACCCAACAAAACCGCACTACTCAGAATGGCTGAACTCCCACTGCCTGCCTGAGTACCTGGCACCTCTGTATGATCAAAGGGTCTTTCAGTTCACACACCCAGCTGGTCTGCTCTACTTCACAATGGGTTCCTCAGAGAGAGAACCAAGTCAGTGGGAGCCATGCTAGTGCTGTAAACTATGTTCAGAAACAAAAGAAAAAACAGAACTAAGATGGATTTAATACTTTTCTCAATACTTTCACAATGTAAGGAAAACACCAGCTATGCTCATCAGTATTTCTCTGGGCATCCTTAAACTTACTCAGCTTTAAACTAGTTTTGTTGACATAAACTGTCTTCAGACCAGATTCAAACTGATCTCTGCATGGAGACTGAAATTGCTCTAGAGATCATTTTTAATCTAGGGGCCCAAAGCTGTTGTGTTGTGGTAGAGACTGCAAAAAAAAATGGAGACTCAAGCTGAGAGCTCATCTGCATTGACTGCAAATCATCCTCAAGACAAAGCCAAGTGTGAGCATATCCCAGCTATACTTAGCTGGTACCCTACTGTGGAATCAATTCACTGCACATCTTCTGCACATACATTCCCAATCTTCCCTCAGCTCTTAGTGCAATGTGCTTTTTTATAGCCATAAAAAGCACTTTAAAAGAAAATGGAGACTGAGAAAATGAGTCAGAGTGCAAGTTGAAGACAATTGCCTGGATGTCCTCTTGAGATGCTAGAATAGAGTAGTTCTCCCTTTCCCTTTGGTTAAGCTGTTTGGTGTGTCTTTCAGAAAACATATGTTCTGAATTTCTGGGGTGCTGAGTGAGAAGAGACACATGCCAGAATTCAGCTCTCCTTTACAACTCACTTAAATGTAAATGTGTAGAATACTGAAATCAATTTTCTGATGAACACTGGCATCATTACTATGAAAATGAAAGACTGAACTGGCAAAAAAAACTTGTGAACAGTCTTCTGTGTGAATAATAAGGTGATAGCACTGGAACCCTTTTATCAACCTCCAGTTACAGTTACCAGCAAAACGTCTCCAAGACCTTTTTATGTACTAGAGCTAATACAGTTCTTCTAGACAAAGAAGGAGAACCAGAACTGGTATAAACTGAACAACACTGCCCTCTGAGGCAGATTACTTCCATGCAGCAACTACTCCACACTGTTGAACAAATACGCATCCACACCATCTGCATCTTGTGGCAGAAAGAGAAGGGCAGCAATTCATGACTGGATAGCAGGTTTCAAAAAATCATGCTTTTCTGCATGTGTGTGTCTATCTGTCTGTGAGCTATTAATGAATTCAAATATCTGGTAGCGGAGGGATTTAATACAATGTTTTAAGTTGCTATTAAATATTTACATTTACATAAAGTCATAGCTTTGCATCATTTTTATTGGTTAATGAGTTTAATGTTACTGGTGAGTTTCCATTAAAGACATCTTTCCTGAAGTCTCAACAAATAAAAGCTGTCATTTTAGGGGCTATTTACTTCGGGCACTCAACACATGTTAAGATAAAGATTCAAATCCACAATTATGTGTTTTTCTTCAAACTGTGCTAGTCTGTTTTGATAATCCTTATTCTACTTCCCTTGAAAGTAAAAGTTGCAAGGCTTTTTACTACTCAAGCATGAAAGTTATATGCAGGAAGCAGTGATGTATAATCGTGTGAGGGAAATATAATAGGCTATACAAGAAATTTTATTGAACAAAACCAAATAACAAAGTCAAGTTCAAAGAGAATGATTCAAAACTAGAGCTTCAAAAATTAAGCTACCCAGACGTCTTCACAAATATCAAACATTTTAGTTCTAACAAGCTCCAGAGTTACTTTAACTGTAATTGTTCTATTTAACTTAGTGTCATTTCACAGGAATCCAAACAAAGAAATTACTGTTACTTTATGCAATTACTAAGCTTCATAGAGTGCAAAAAATAAACACAGAATCTACAGTGAGAACTCGATTATATGTTTAAAGTCCCAACAACTATGGCACTCACAGCTGAACCAGCAGAGTGGAAAAATGCCACTATATCCAGAGCTCCTGTAACCTAAGTACAGTTTCACTGGAAGCATTCAGGAAGCTCCAGCATAGCTACATCCATTAGCTAAGGCTGTGAGCTATGACTTCAGCATGATAATATCGCTGTGCTTAACGCACAGTGAAGATCTAACACACTCGGAGCAATCAAACAATAAATGGCCAAAGTCCCATAAGACTTGAAGGGCTGCATGCTGCCAAAAAAGGCAGTTTTATTTCCACTACTCAGTGCTGGGAAGACACAAGCAACTAAGAATGAACAACTGGAGTCTGTTATGTCTGTAATGACATCTTCACGGCCAAAACCAGAACTGTGGGGTATTTTGGTATTGTTTGATTTTGCTTTTAAGTGTTTGCACTTGTCTGGATGAAGCTAAAAAATGCCTGTTAGGACTGCAATCTCTAGCAATTTCTGAGCCATCAGGCACTTGCCTGCCAATAATACAAATGCTAAAAGCATTTGACAAGGGAACAAAAAGCACAAGCAATGATATGCAGATGGATTTTGGAACTAATGGCCAGAAGGTCTATCAGACAAGCCCTTTCAGTCGGCCAATTTGAAGGAGAGCACAACTTTTTCCTGGACTTACTATTATCACTTGCACCATCTCTGTTTAATATCCCAGCAGGAGTAGTCCCAGCGGCCTCATCTAAAAGCAAGCAATACAGCAGAAAGATCTACCAGCTCCACACCGTTTTAACTGTAAATATCCTCAAGGCCTCCCAGCTGGCCTTCATTGCACAGGCACTTGACTTACACACAAGTTCTTAGCCACCATGACCTCAGATCTTTTTTCCTAAGCTGTTTTCTAGTCAGCCAGACCCAGCATGTACATGGGGTTATTCTGTTCCAGAAACAGGACTTTGCACTGTACAATTTTCTCTCTCCTTCAATTCAGACCAGGCTATCTGTAGCAATAACAACATACCATAAACCCAACTGCAATGTGGCAAAAATACATCCGGCTTTTGCAGTAGTGGTGCCAACACTAAGGTCTCTCAATGCTTACAAAAGATCCATTACTAGATAAATAACAGCTTTCTCAAACTCAACTGAAGCAAGTGATCTGGTGAAACAGCAGCCCTAAGCCAGTATCACCACTCCCCTTTATGATAAAATCCCTTGTGTCACAACAGTGCCAAACAAATTACTATGCCACCATGAAAGGGTGTTTAGGGAATCCTAAATCCATGTGTTAGACTTGCTACATTGAATGCTTGATGCTGGCAATACTGAGTTCAGGACAAAGTATAAAACATGACAGGCTTTGGTTTTATGGTTTCTTTGGGACTTTTTGTGGTTTTTTTGGTGGTGTTTTGAAGGTGTTTTTTTGTGGGTTTGTGTTTGGTTTAATAAAAAAAGGCAAACACATCTGTAGAGATTATGAGAATTTAAACAACTACCCAACCCCTCTTCCACTCCTCTTCCTCCACAAATACCACGGAGATGGTATTATTTTCTTAGGACATTTGGGCTCTACAGATTCAAGGCCTGTGTAGATTCTCTGGTGAAGTCTGCATTAAACTAGCATCATCTGTAGCCCAAATTATTTTTTTTTGTCCTACCCGTTATAGTCATTCCTCTTTTCCCTGACTGGCTCTCTGGTTTTCCAACAATGAAGGTCACCTCCATTGCTTCCCCATGCTTCTTCTGCACCTAACAACTTCTCCTTCTCTGTATCTTTTGGCCTCAGTATTACCCAACAGAATAAAGATGTGAGATCCATGTTCAGAAAATTCAAAGCATTTCAGAGAGAACGAGATTTGAATCTTATGGCTAAACTTTGGACCATCCCATTTAAAAATAAAAATTAAAGGTATAGCTGCAGGATTTGGGAAAAGTGCATTTCAGAAAACAATATGGCCACAAGTATGTTAATATTGTTGCCTTTTCTAAAAATGCAGTCAAGTTTTATTCTCTAGTGTATTTAAGCTGACAAGTTGTAACTGGAGTACCACTTGATCACCTACATTAAAAAATGGAAGAAAAAAAACCCCAAACCCCCTGTTGTTAACAAGAAAAAAAACCAAGTCTGAAAATGAATTTTTAATCAACAGCTTCACCAGGTCAGTTATACAGATTGAAGAAAGTTACACCTTTTTCTAGATTTTTTTTTTTCAGAAATGCAAACCAGAGGCATATTCCTATCAGTTACTAAGAGCAATTCCTTCCCTTTTATAGATTTACTGGCTTTTCTTGGTTGATGTCACAGAAGCTCTCAGAATTAGGTCTCAAAAGCTAATAAATTAATCTTATTTCCTCCATATCACCCTAAAACTAGTGTCATGCTGCAGACTTACCTTGGAAACAAAACAGTCTGCTATAGCCACAGGATCATTTTCACAGTTTTCCAAATCTTGCAGAAGCTCACTAAAACAAAGAACAGGAAAAAGTAAGACAATTATAGTATACTTCAGAATAGGCACACTTGTGTATTTGGAACCAGGCAGTGCTTCACCATTCATGGCAGCACTTACTGCCACAGGGACTGCTAAAAAGGAAACAAGAACCCCTTTGATATCCCTCTTCCCCCCTGCCACTGGGTTTTTTATTTGTAAGCAGAGGAGAACTATAAGGAAATGGTATTTCCACATAAAAATTCAAGTCATCACAACGACTGCAGGTTGGTGATCTCTTAAGCAAAGCTGAGCCCCTTCCCTCAGGTGGTTGCCTCATCCCTAGAAATATTCAAAGCCAGGTGGGATGAGGCTCTGAGCAACCTGATCTAGTTGAAGATGTCCCTGCTCATTGCAGGGAGGCTGAACTAGATGACGTTTAAACACCCCTTCCAATCCAAACTATTCTATGATTCTATGACTGACATCTCTTCTACAATACTCATAGTGGTGTAGTCAGACAGTTGTGTAGCTCCTATATCAACTAATACAATTTAAAACTAAGAAAATTTAAAAGCTACTGAAGCATGTTCACTGTCCTATAAAGACTTTGTTTGTTCTTCAGTTTTACTTGGGCAAAGAAGATGAGAAGCTGCTCTGAAAAACACTGGTAAGAACCAAGGATGTATTACACATACAAGAAGAATGTTAAGAAGCTCAAGGACCTTAAGTTCATCTTTTCACCAAAGAAATATGGTTAGCCTAGAAAAAGTTTTCTGGAAGGGAATATATACATTTTAGATGCATAAAAAAAACACCTCACTGAGACGCTTTTATAATTTGACATGCGAAAAAGAAAATTAATTCACTGTACAGAAGTAAAGCAAGAAGGGAGCCTTTTTCCTGTTGTATGAAACTCAGTTCTCAAAAGCAAATTCAGTGACATCAAGGGCTCAAGCAGGAAAAGAAAACCACAAAGCTATCTCCTTGATCTGAACAGTCTTCAGTCTTATTGAGAGAAGTACTCAGAAAAATGAGAGAAGAAACTGAGTTTTCTGCCAAATGGTTCTCTAATAGAATTTTATTCCCCCTGTTTTCCCCTTCCCTGACTCCCACAGATGATTTTCCATGTAGGGCTACTTTTCTCCCAGTTCACAGCTGGTTCCCTGAACTAGTTTTGCCTAAGAGTTCTTAAGCCTGCATCTAGGGAACTACACTATTCCCCTGTAAGCAGATGCCATTTCCCTCTGTATGTACAGAAAGGAGTAAACCAGAAGAGCTTCCTGCCTTCTTTGCTTCTCTAATTACTGGAGGAAGGAAAGGGAGAACTCAGCAAGCAGTCACAAAGAACAAAGACAGGCAGAAACTTTAGGTTCAGCGGTCACTAAGTCACTTTGAACAGCAACAATTTCACCTCCACACCTCAATTTCTCCATTCATCAAAATAGGAATAAAAATATAATCCTTTCTTGATGCTCCAGACTCATGAAGCTCATTTACATCAGGCAAAGAAGCAAGCTGTAGCAATGGTGACCTCAGCCATTAGTTATATAGACTGACTGTGTCCCACACATGAGTTTTGGAAATAACATCAAACACACCAAACAGGCTCAGAGGATTCCTGCTGTTTGGCAGGCAGATGTTCTCCTGATGGCTTAGACTATGTAGCACCTTGATTGTAATTTTATTCCTACTGGTCTCCTTATAAAAAACCACATTATTTCTCCTTCAGGATACGGCAAAACCACTTAAATATATTCATGCAATGAGTCCAAGTTTATGCAGTAAATAGACTAGTGGTTTGTGCTTCAGCACAATTTCAAATTGTAATGTCTGGTTTTTTGAAAGATTTTTTTACCTATACTGTACTCCCTTCTGCTGTCACCTGGCCTGGGATTGCTTAAGACAGTCTGCAACTGTAAAAATAGCAAATCTGTCATGCTCAGGAATCCTGAAAAACTTAAATAAATCCCTATAATAGCATGCTGATGTGAAAAACAGGGCTATTATTATGGGCTACATTTAAGTACCTGTCAGGAAGCAGAAAAAACAATAGAAAAAACAATAGAAAAAAGTCCCCTTCACCTGAATATCCAGAGGTTTTATGCAGTTCACAGCTCTTGGCTTGTGCAACTCACTTATGCCAAACCCCCAGGCCAGAAGGGAGCATGAGGGAACTCCGATAGAGGAACTCCATGCTCGCAAGCATGAACAAGATTCAGACTGCAGTGTGATAGAAGTGCCACTGCCACTAAATACCATGTATTGAGATATATAGCTTGGGTTGTTATGGGCTGGGAAAATCTGAATCTGTATAATCCTCACAGAGAGCCAATGCTAACTCTTTTGAGATGAGAGGTAAACATAAAGAGATTGACAATTTTGCATACAGTGTATTCATTATCTTATCAAATCAAACAAATAAGTCGTATTATAATGCCTTTTAGGATGCTTTAATTTTTTGGTTTTATGAAGGCTCATTAGAAGAAGCCAGACCTTATTACCATGAAACTCAGAGCACAGGAACTGCTGAATAAAGCAGTTACAGAAAATGGCCCTGCACTCTATTTGTGTGCTTCAGTAGTCACCAAAGGCCAATGATCATGAGGGATGATCTGTGTCACCAGAAGAAGTTTCTGCTTGCCCTCTACTAAGATTGCCTGAATGTTGGTAGAAGTACTAAACTTGACCACATTTCTTTGCAGAGTTCCCCTTTCAGAATTGAGTCATGGTATCAGGGAGAATTTATCCTAAAAAGTCACTGGAAAAAATCTCAGCAGGGAAGCCAGGGAAGAAAGGCAACAAATGCTGACTTAGAGAACTCTTCCTCCTTCCAAATAAGTAAAGGAACAGTGAGGGAGCTTTTCCCAAGGGGCAGCAGGATCAGTGGACCAGTATAGTCAGTGATTCTGCTTTAAGTAATAGTTTTCTGAAAAGGATCATAGTCACAGGACTAGCAGTTACTATCCTGACCACCCTTTCCACCATTCAACACAACATCTGAACATCCTAAGTAGTTTAGCTGAGAAAAATTCCTATTTATTGAAATGAAAATTCTCAGATTTGAAAGTCTGAAAACCTCCCAATACTAAAACCTTTGATCACTGATTAATGGTCGAATTCAAAGTTGAGAAAAACAAAGTAACTCTAAAACTATACAATCATGCTCACAAAAAGTATCTGAAATTACTAAGGTAGAACTGCCAAGTGGACCTCCCTCTGATAGTAAAAATAAATAAAAAGGCTCTAGAGTATGTTTAGGACCCAGAAGCTACATGCCAAACTTCACACAGATGTAAACTTAATCCCTGAAGCTATCTTGATCTACAACGAGTGTTCACTTTTAAAAACTCAAAATTTTCATGCAGAACTTTATATCAGAAGGCCTGAAATACATTAGTAATTTACTAGAGGCTTTGGGCAACTTTCCAGTGAGTTTTAACCATTGTAAAATATCTATCTCTAAAATTGCCCCAAACTGCTTTTTTTGGTGGTGGTGTGGATTGTTTTTTGTTTTTTTTTCTAACCACTGCAAAACTTTCCCCCCATCCCCACCCCCAGCCCAATTATTCTGAGTAATGACTGATCATACTTGGAGATATTTTTATTAGGTAATATTTGCAATGATGCTGGCATAAAGGTCTGTTGTTTTTCTAGCTTTTGAAGGATCAGAAAATGTAACGACCAGGACTATGTTTTTCCATCCTGTGACCACTGGCAATCTGTAAGCTTACAGTCATTGTCTTATGGCTCTAAAGCAGGCCATGAGCCTGTTTTAGCAGGCTTCCACTATGTGTTTTCCAGCTGTTAGACATTCAGTCGAGATAGTTGTTGCAGCTGAAGTAGGACACAGTGCCTTTGTAGTTAAGCGTATTTCCACTACTCTGCAGTAGCTATTTTTAGTTTCAGGAAAAGATTTTAGGGTTCATCTTTGCCCATAAATTCTGAATAGATCCATTCTTACTCTTTGACAGTGAACAGAGATCCCAGCAGCTAAAGCACTTTAAAGTAACTTCCCATGATGATGGAAAAACATTGAAGATGCTCTTTGACGCAAGCACTCCACTTCAGAATTCGCTTCTGATTCAATTAAATTGCCTGTTGTTCTTCAAAGAACACAGCACTTGGGGACATGTTTTATCAACTATAACAAAGATAAAAGAGCTTTTACAGAAATATTGAGATATTAAACATGTAGGAACTTTATGTCAATGTATTTCTTGCATTGGTTGAATATTCAGGTTTTCCTTAAATGCTGAATAAGCTACTTCTTTTTATGTTAGCAGAGAATTGAGACAAAAGTAGCAATAGCATGCTACTAAAACTGCAGATACGGAGGTCCCACACAATGTGGCACTAGCTATACAAGCAGGAAAGTTTATTCCAGGCTCCCAATATACACTAGAATCCCATCTGCAGAGTTTTAGAGAAGGCTGGAAAGATACTGAAGAGAAGACTTCAATAAAGGAAAGATACTTGAACACAGTTTTGGGAAATTAATTCAGGGAGTCCTCAGAAGTATAAAACACTACAAAACTCAGATCTGGGGGATGTACATAGGTACACAAAAGGACCTTATATAGAAGGAATAAAATGTCTCTTTATTAAGGCAAAAATTTCATTCACAGTGCTCTTGCATTAGGCTCAATTAAGGCACAGAGCAGGTTAAGCTTACATTCATGTAAATACCAAGCATAAAAATAAAAAACATAAATGGAGACCGCACTTGATTCATCAAGTAAATAGCTAAAAAAATCTGATCTCAGCAAACCACCTTTGCTTAGAAACAAAACTAGATCATTTCTCAATTTACAGACCTTGGCCACATTAGAGTGATAAAAGCATCTTGGTTGGTTTGCTCCCTCCCATTAATACAGGCTACTGAACTGTTTTCATTTAGTTTAATATGACTTTACCTGTTGAAATGGTAGATATCCCGTATGTTTCCAAACAGGGCTGATCGCTCTTCTGTCCCCAGGGAGAGCTTGGTCTGGTCAGTGATACAATCGAGGTAATCCTACAAGAGAAATGACAGTAAGGTCTTCAGACATTTCCTCCTTTCCTAGATCAGTAAACAGAGCTATGTTTTATTGCACAAGATGACTCTCTTCATATCAGTTTCACCTTATTATTACAATAGAGCCTTCAGCAAGCCCCTCTGTGAACAGTCACTCTATTATGAACAGTAACAGTACTCATCTGTTCACTGAAAGCTAAGTTATACCTCTTAGATGGGACAGCCAATTTTTCTTGCTACTGATAAACAAATGTTTTCAGATTTCATTCACAGTGACAGTTTAATTGATCATCTGACTGTCTCAAAGACAAAAAGAATGTAAGAGATGAAGAATGCAATTTAATGCAGTCTTAGTAAGAGAAAACCTATATAAGGACGACCAGAAAGCATATGGGCAACAGAGGCTCAGAAAAGCAACCACTAAAAAAATATTTAAAAAAAAAATCATAGCTACCAAACAATGCAGTGTGTGTAGAGGACAGATCTCAATGTATATATGTCCACAGAATTTACCATGCATAGAGTTACATTGCAAATTACATTGCTATATACTTTAGCAAAGATTTCTTCTTGCATTTACAAGAGTGACAGTGTCTCATCCAGGGACTTTAATTGAATATGAACATGACAGCTAGAAAAAGCTCAGATTAGTAGTGTTCTGGGATAACAACTTTCCCATCTCATCCCTCACTTTGATGACAGCTCAATGTCACCTTTCAATCTGTTGCTGCAGCATTAAAAATCTCAGATAAGGGCAAACAAATCCAGCAGGCTATTCAAGTAACTACAACTCATTAACCAAGAAACCCAATGTGCTGCCACATTCATGAAGAAATTCTTCTGGAGTATGGAAATAAAATAAAAGTGAAAACAGCTGAAACAATGTGAAATAAAAATAAATAAAATCCCTTAGCCTGGAGCTAGACAATGTGGTGTGGCAACCACCCAAAAGCAACACAGCATTACGTCTTGCTGCAAGAAAGGAACCCTACAAAACATCAATGGGCCTGTGAAAACATATAAGATACAACTGGGTTCCAGAGTTTAAAGAAAAAGGTATTACAGATCACATACACTGGCCAAGAATTATTCTCTTCGTAAATTCTGTGAAGACAAAAGGTTTGGATCAACCATGGACCTGGGTTTTGGATTCTAGATGCCCTCATAAGGAAAGTTAAGAATTGCAGCACTTAAGCCTCCATGCTCATATCCTTCTTTCCAACTGAAATAACATCAGCAGAATCACAGGTGTAAGCAAGATTCAGGTTTAGGTATCAGCAGAATTTTCTCTCCCCTCCCCCCAATCCTAATGCTCAATAATCTATACTCTTTCGTCCCCCTTATCACTCCCAAAACTCAGTACTTTTTGCCCAGGGAAAGCAAGTAAGTTTATTCCAAGGCAACCCTAGTGTCTTTAAGAAGAGCACCAAGTGGCAGTGGGCAAGCAAGCAGGCAGGCCCCTGGAGAGTCATGTCATTTCTTTTGTGATGGTATCCAATCCGTACTCTATCTTCCCTCCTAGCTGACTACAGATTCACAGCCCACACCTGTCCTTGAAGTGTATTTGTGCAGTAAGTCATTGGAACTGCATCCTGAACACACCCTGCACTTGTCCTTGGCTTTTTATTTATACTCAGAAGCTTCAGAAAAGTAAAAGGTTCAGGATGGCGAGGAAGACAGGGCTGAAGCAAGCAATATCATAGGTCAAAGGCAGAAGCAGATGACAGATCCAGTGCTATTCCAGTGATGGTATTATATAAATAACTGCTTCTGCCCACAAATACATAAGTTTATTATATAAAAGCAAAGAACAAAAAAGCTCCAGAGGAACTGTGATCCTACAAAAATACTTTAGAGTTAGGAACACTGCAGCACCCTGAGCTGATATTACAGGGTGGAGTGCAGAGGAATGGAAATCTTACAATAAGTAACTCCATACAGCACATTTAATGAATAAGGAGTTCCTTTCCAATTCATTCTGCATAGCTGAATCTTGGATTTCTTCAAATAACAAACAGTTCACAGTTATTTTCAGTATAGTAAATAGTGTTATATACATGACCTGGTTTTTGTTCCTTTTGTCCTTCTACCCATTTTTTCTCCATATATGCATATTCTTCTCAGTCTTTTACCAATTATTAGTAAGAAAGAGGGAACCAGGTACCTTTCTGATATTGCTGCCAAACAGCAGCCTGCAGGTGTTTTGGCAGTTTTCCTTCACTCCCATAGCATATGGCAGTATCAGCTTATATACCACACCCCCACAGTATGTGCTCTCTTTTGCTAGAAGTTGCTTAAGATTGTGCTTCAGGCCCCCTTCTGCATCCAGCATCAGATCAGAAACAACCGAGAAACTAATGGTTGGATTTGTGCTTACATGGGGCAAGGGAAGATTTACTCAAAACTCTTGGGATTCAGAGCTACTTTGTAACCTCACCTCATACTGTTAGGAAATCATACAGGATTTGGGGACTGGTTTCCTGTTTCCTCTTTTTATTTTATTTTTTTATATGTCTACAGACATGTTTAAGTTGTTGATATTGGTGTAAGCAGATACCTGAGCTAGACACAAACTGCCTAATGTGACAAAGACAGTAGGGCAATCACAGCAGCAAAAAGCTTCAGGTATCTGTGTTTATGTGAAAAGGGTCAACACTGGACAGTCTTGACACAGTGGTCTCATGAAGTCCAGGCACAGCACAGCAGCACACCACTTGCACTGACTCAGCAAGTGGGACCTGTCTGATTATACTGCTTTATAGAGCACCTGTGCACTAATAAAGGCTTCATGAACTTATCCAGGAAACAGATGCAGTATTGGCATATAATATTCACTGCAAGGACAACACCACAGGCAGATAAAAGCTACCCAGACATGTTTTTTTTTCCTAATTATTTTCTTAGCACATGGTACTTTACCCCCATGGTAGTCACTGCAACCTCCTGCTGCATATCAACAGCTGTTATCATCTGAAGCCATAATGAAAGGTTTGGAGCTACAATATAACAGGGCAGGCTTGCAACCATAATGACATGGTGCAGAAATCAATGAAATTTATCAGAACAGAGTACCGGCCTTATTCATTTTATTTGTTTCTTGTCAGCATCTATGGACCCTCTGTCGGCACAGAATGCTTTGTTTATAACCTTCGCCTTCACTAGCCTTTTATTGCTTCTCTACAGTTATGGCAAAAACATTTAGCTTACTTCATAGGAGAAAAAAAAAACATTCACAAATGTCAGTCTCCTTAGATTGATTTACAAACCAAGGTTTGCTCTAATGGTATTGCACAATTTCCCTCTCTCATTTCCTGAAACCCTCCAAAAACTAGAAGAGTCTTGCCAGACTGCCCTGCCTTCCTTGCTGGGTTTGACATCCTCTCCATTTGTCTTTCACCATGCCAAATCCATCAGAAGGAATGGCTGCTAGAAGATGTATATCCTGACTACCATCTCCTCCTCCATAATCACACAAGAAAGATCTCTAGAGGAATAAAATGATGAAAGCACTAACCTCAGAGATTAAAAAAAAATATGTATTGGAAATAAGATAAAAGTGTCAAGAAAAGGACAAAATGAGCAACAGTATTTTCACATACTGATTAATGTCTTCCATGACCAAACTTTAGAAACCAAATACAAATTAGTGGGACATTTTCATCTGGCCACCCAAGTCTTCCTTTAAAAACATTATTGATTGTTGTTCAGTCCATAATATAAGTCAGCTATTAATGTGGCAATGTTAAAACTACACATTAAAATGATAATGTTAATGGTAATGTTAATATGGTATTGCTATAAAAATGGGTTAAAGCCACATTGCCTTGTAAAACAAGAATTCGTTTTTATCCTCCCCTGCAAGAAACATATATACCATAGAAGTCTTTAGTAATCCCTTTATAGGGCTGGACAGTGCATAAAAGAATATCATCAAAGATAAGCTCCCACTTCTGAAACTTTTCTGTAGGAGAAAAAGAATTGGCATCTCTGCTGCCCTGTCCTACCTCTACTGATTGAACAGAGAGAGAAGGAACTTCACAAACACTGCTGTGATGCTGAGACTTTGCTGTCTAGCAGCAATTATCTCCAGTTCCCACATGAGTAACACAACCACTAACCCAAGGTTGCAAGCAACACACATTGTCATACAGTGGGATAATGCAGCTGAATACTTACAGTTAACTAATAGGTATATTTTTAGCTGTAGATGCCCAGTTTGAGCATCATAAAAATCAGAATCATACTTTATTTCTGTTAAAGGTGTTGCACATTAATGATGCCTGGAAATGAAATCTCAAAAAATGCTTGCACTGTCCGTCATAGAGATTCTCTACATGCAAATACAGCATCTTGAATAAAGAAAATTTCTGCAAGCATGTCTTTCCAGTTTCTACTTTTAGTGGAAAATGGGGTGCCAGGCAAGGGTGGGATGGCTATTTGGTGGGTTATTTTAAAGATATCTGAAGTTGGAAAACCCTCACACATTGGCCAAAACACAGACAGGTCTGAAAGACCAGCACTTACCTGAGGGCTATGAACTGACTGAAAGCCAAAGCCAGGGCCTTTCTGAGGACAATGCAGACTTGGAGACACAGCCATCTCTGTTCACCTCAGCAATGTAAGCAGAAAGTTTCTGTGCTCTGTGTGCTTCCTACTCCCGTGTTCTATTTGCTTTACATCCCTCAGTACCTTGTACATAAGACTGCCACTTGTCAGCAGCAACAAAGCTCCATCCCTGTGGGAAATGGGTCTGTCAGGCCTTGCAGATGGGCTTTGAAGCACCAGCCTACATGCTTGCAGAGCACTGCCCCTGCCACCAAGGGGGAAGGACACGGAGAACACCTCCCAGCACTGACAGCCAGCCAGCCTCCAAATGGGAACAGCAAAAGCCATATGCTTTATACAGTCTGTCACTAGACATTGTTTGGGATTGATGTCTTTCCTCTCCAATGTCTGTGCAGAAGAGCAGAGTCTCTGAGCTGGCAGGAGGCCACCTTGCTGGCATTAGCCCTATCCCCAGGCAGAGGGTGGAGGAAGCCACACCGCACTCACCTGTGCCTACAGCCAACTTCCTCAGAAATCTCAATCTACACGTGCAGCTGGCTCACACGCAGCCTGCGGATAACAGCAATAAAGCCTGATACAGTAAGATGATACTCCACTGACTGACTGCTTGTAGAAAGGGCAAAGATTGATGGTGACAGCATTGATGAGAACATGGTATGAAGAAAGACTAAAAATAGAGAAGTTTCCTTTCCACTGTCTAACATTGCAGAGTAAGGTGACTATGACAGAGTTCTCTACACTTTCCATAGTTAGGGGTCTGCAAATAAGTTAAAGTTAACAGTATTAACTTAAATTTTACCTAGAGAAGAAGAGGAAAAAAAGTACTTTTTCCATGTAGCTATTCTTGAGGGGCAGATTTTTGATAATCAATATGACTTCCTAACCTATATTATAGATGTTAAAACACTGTCCCATTACAGTTACTAAAGTCTGCAAGCAGTGACCCCTAGTAGGTGCCTTTGACTTCATCCACATGCATGGAAAACCATAGGGGGAGTTAAGTGTCAGCCAAAATTAGCAGTTAGGAATTCCTGAGTCTAACACTATGTCTTGCACCTTGAAAATACATGCTTTCTTTGGTTGAGGCTGGAAGTTGGAAATTTCTCGGGCACATCAATGTCAACTACGTAACAGTCAGGAGATCTTGTCACAGGACTTCAAGCTGTCAGACCATACTAGTCTCAGGAAATTAACTAAAGAATTTGCCCTGGAAAACTTTATCAGTGAGAGGTCCCTCAACACTGTTGCACTGCACTGACTCTGACCATAGGGTCCCTGGGCAAAGACAACTGCCTTGCCAGTATACATAGCTGGGAGACAGCAGAATAGCTTTCTGCAGTTGTGGGATCCCCCTCACTGCTTTAGAGTCTGAGCCTTTGAAACAAGCTCTGCACATCCTCTTGCCCTTGCCCCAATGTCTGAAGATGCCCGTATCAGTTTCCAGCACGGATTTAGCTCCCTTCTAGGACTGAGGTGGAAGGAGGCATGTGTCCTGCAATGCCTCCACCTGCCCAGGGGTTTATGTCATTTCTTTTTGCCCAGTGCATGCTTTCTTCTTCTGTCCCATGAGCCATTTTAGCAGGAATGCTATGCCTATAAAGCTCTCTGGAGGGTCAAAATCTGACACCAGCCAATCCAGCACTGAACTGTCAGCCTGCCTGGATGGACTGCTTTCATGGATTTTTGCCTTCTTTGCTGTAGTGAATTTTTGCTCTAATGAAACACAGTCAAAGTTCAATAATATTCCTTTGTTCAACTGCGGGAATTTCATGCTAAAATCTCCCATCTTAAAAGGACACCTTGCAAGGCAGGCCATCAATTAAATCAAACTGTAATTTGATAGAGATGCATTAAAAGCAGTCACAAGCTGAAACCGGGATTCATGGATTGTACGTAGACAAATCCCCTAAATAATTCATCATCTGTACAGATGATAGAGGTAAATCACTAGAAATGGAAACTCACATGAAACCCCATTTAGACACTTCAGCACACTAAGTTATTGAAGTTGTAACCCATTGATTAAAAACATGTCCTACACCTGCCTTCAGGTATCAGCCAACACCAACTGCTAAATCACAGATACATGGATTTTTCTCAGAAGTTAGCACTCAAAATTGCTGCTCAGACCTAAGGTAAGAAGCAAATTCAGAGCACAGGTCGAGATCATGGAATAACAAATGCTGTCAGTAGTTTACTGACATTTCATTGGGGAATTATGTGAGGCCTTCATCTAATGACTTCTGAAAGTTAAGAGGAAACACAGAAGAAATAAGTTACAATAATGAGGCCAGTTGAATGAAAACATTACACAGTAGTTAGGATGTCAAATATTTCCAGATTGCTAGGCAGATGAAGCAAAAGCTCTAAAGATTTCTAAATTCACATCATTGGTGTCAATCGTCATTATCATTTAATAATCTCAAGGTTTTCCAAAAATGTACCAGCTTAAAGTGTTTTGTTAATTATAAATTTAAAAAAAAAATCTCAAAATTCATCAGGACATCTATAAATTAATTCTCACAACACAGCTTAGTTAGTCTGATTATAAACTTGTTGAACCATAGTCAAACAAAACACTGAGAATTATTAAGGCGTATTTGGCCTTTGAATGTATGAATCACCCAGGAAAGGAACCCGAGTCTTACGCTGTAGACACTTGCCCTGTTAAATAAACTTTCCTCAATTTGTAAGGCAAATGAATGTTAACATTTTTTAGAAAAGACCTCATTATGCTTAAAAGTTAAATGAGACATTCCAGATGAGAAATGTTTATTTTAAAATACAAGAATGGAAACTGAAAGAGTCTGTTTTCCAAAGAATGGAAATGCAAACCCAGCATAATGAAGAAAATCTGCACACATACTAAACACATATTTATCTTAACCTTAGTAACCACATGATTCCCAGAAACTTATGGATGGTTTTTATTATTAATATATGAACAGCAATGAAATGGAACCTTATAGTAGTGGGTGGTTTGCAAGTAAAAACTTTTTCAATGTCTCTTATTTGCAAAATGGTCTTCTCCTGAAACCACAAAAAATAGCAGTGAGCTCCACACTTTCATCTGCAGGAGCAGTAAAAGCAGAAAAGAGACTGCTATGTGGTTTGTTAAGTGTTCAGGTTTAAAGGTCATGGATTACTGGAACACTGTTCATTGACAAGTAGTATTTAATAAAACTGATATAACAAATTTAAAAGCAGTTAAATATTTCCATGGATCAAAATGGAAATGGCTATAATAAGCAAATAAAACTCCAGAAACTATGGCTCGGCTGGAAATGCAGAAATTTGTTGGCATTTAAAGTATCGTCTCCAAATTTTGAAATTTCTTTACAAAAAATCCCAATAATTTTGAAAAAAAACCCTCATTAAAACATTATAATGTTTACTGACAATTTTGCAGCATAAGCTGCACTTCCTCTCCCGGCCTTAGCTCTCAGACCTGTTCCTCACAGTTTTGCTGCCCACCCTCTATAAACTTGTTGCTTTTGTAGAGCTGCTGCTGCTCTGTTCTGTGGAACTCTGTATCTGCTGCTAGTGAGCAACAAGAAGCAAGAGGGCAGAGGTGAACAGACTTCTCTTTTATTACTTTCTGAATCCCACCAGGGATACAACCACCCAAGCCAGCCTCAATACAGTCAGAGGAACGATGTTTCATTCCTGAAGCCTCCTGCTCACCACCAACACTTTTAAATGGCACACTCCATATTTAATTACATCTTCCCCTTGCCTCCCTGCTCCCAAAAGAAAAAAGTACTCTGGAGCAGAAGATTAACTTTCATCCTTTTATCGATATTCACTCACATTCAGAAAGTGGGTAGGAGGTTGCAAACAGCATGGTTGATTGATTTACACCCTGCTGCAAGAAAAGGGAGGACAAGAGTAAGAGCAGCTAGGCTTTTTGGCAATTCTGTGGCTCCCTGGAAGAGCAGCAGCCCTCCTCGCTGCTTCTCTCCCATCCACAGCTTAAGAAAGACTTACTGTATATTTATAGACAGCTCATTTTTTGCTACAGTATAACTCACCCTTTTATGCTGTCCAGATACAGAGCTGACCTTAAAACAAACACAAAGCTATGGCTGTACATTCGTACTGTCTTAATGTTTGCAATCCCAGTCAAATGGTGAAACTCTGAAATCACCTGACAAAGACAGTCTCTGTCCCAACAAGTTTCTACAATCAAGCTGTAAGATAAGAACTGGATGCAAAGTACAGGTGCAGGAAACCCAAGACAGCAATGATATTTTATTTAGTCACTTTCAAGTACTTGGAAACATGCTGAATGAAAGAAATTTATGAATGTTGCCAGCAGAAATAAGACAAGCGATAATGCAGATAAGAAAAAAACATGCATCAGTATATTTAACCCTAGCTTTTCTACTTCCTGTGAAGTTAGTGTACAAACAGCTCCCTGTTCATGCCACAACATAAGGTGCTTACATCACTCAAGTAGTTTGTTAGGTTACATCTGATTGTCCACAACACAATATATTCCTACTGCAGAGCTATAAAACCTCTTTTTTCAAAGCCCAGAATCATTCTTAGCCTGCCCAGGAAAACAAGGTTTTGGTTTTGTTTCTGCTTTTGTTTGGTATCATTAAAAGGCACATATGATGAGAGGCTTATAGCATATGTAGCTGCCAAAACACTTTTGTTGAAGATCCTGGAGTTCCAGAAACAACCTCATCTAAAACTATTTAAGACACAAACAACAGTTTGTGTATATTTTCATTACTTTACATTGCTTTAGGGTTTTTTTTAATATGGCTCACATTCAGGAAGCAAGAAGTCCACAGGGAAAACCAAATTATTCCACTACATCAGAAGAAAGAAGTCTGACTTACTTTATGTACTGCTTTAAGTGTAGCCAGAACAGCTGTTTACACCTGTTTGGGGTATTCCTAGCTACCTCACTTCTCAGCAGTCTGCACTGGGGATTATGGTCCTGATTTGTAAACAGCAATTCCACAAATGAAACACAATACTGATGTTCTCCAGTACAGCTGCCTACAAATTCATTACAGACTTTGTAAGTGGAACATTTTTCTGCTCTGATTTATACTGCTGTAATTCTTCGTAAAGTTCACAGACTTTGAGAAGGCTTCTTGGATATGTACTGATATGCTTTAGTTTCAGCTATTGTATCTCAAATATTATTGGAAGAAGCTTCCCTTGCTTTTAAGCCAAGCTTCCCCTAATGAAAAAAGAGCAGTGAGAAAATTCAGCTCAATAGTGTAACAAATGCTAATCACAGTTACTGTCATGGCCATAATATTATCACTGTCATGGCCATAATATTTGTTTTGCAGGTAATTTAAATTGCTCATCCAAATTTTCTAAAAGCATAATGATAAATCCCTAGTCAGAAATGCCAGTATGTATGCAAATCTTCTTTAAATGCTTTTTAAAGCCATAGTAAGACAAATTTCAAAGGAAGAATCTCACTCTGAGTATCACTGTTTTGCTTTAAATCTAAACTGAATATCTTTCCTCTCTATATGGGACAGGGTCTGCAAGTGGTCCAAGAGAGGCAAGCCTGTTTCTAAATCATCACTCTGTTTATGAGGAAACTAAGAGTAAACTCCCTGAAAATCATGCAGTTATCACCCAGGTTCCCTCTTTTGTTCTCAAGATTTAACACAAATAAATATGTCAGCAGGCTTTGTCATACAGATTAAATTTGCAAAACTGCAGTAACGTATATATGAAGATGAGATTTTGGTCCATGGCTTTAAAGTTGTATGGTAAGCTAACTTCTGCTTTAATGCCCTGAATTAAAATACTAGTTCTGAGACCACACATCACTGTTTCCTATACTGAGTGAAACAGAAGTGATGAAAAACCTTTGGAAGAATGCCATCACTACAGTCTGATGGTTACAGCAGTGCCCTAAATTCAGGGTGCTTATATAGGAGGGATCAGTACACCCCCACACATCAGACATCGCTTCTTATTATCATTCAATAAACCTTCCACTGAAGCACTCTGTGAAGTTTCTCATCTACAAAATGCTCAAAAGGAGCAGCTCTGCTAATTTACCGTTTCTGTTGGTGGGTGCTGGAATTCTGTACTGTGAAACAGAGGCACTGTCTCAGAGCCACATCTTCACATGCAACTTAAGTTAGCAATCTAAAAGTATCTTCCTCAGGTATGCAGGTTAGCGGGCATAGAAAAAGAGGTCACATATAAAAATTAAGTGTAAGGTGGGAACTAACATTATGAGATGCCCTACCTATATTGGGATTCCCATCTTTTGAATCTAAAAAGAATTAACTTCCAGAGTTAAGCTATCCAGCTTCACAAGCTTTTCCTAACACATCACAAGTGACAATGTGTGCACTTTTTTTTAACTAATTGCCTAAAATGTAGAAGGAGACATCCTTTAACTGCACCACTGGGAGACAGGAAACTGGAAACAATAAAATTCTGATACTGACTTCCTCTCAGAAGAGTTTCCTTTAATCATTGGTGCCACAACACGTATCTACCTCAAACATCCAATACTTCCCCTTTCAAGGCCTACTCCCACCCCCAAAGGGGTATATAATTTTGGCAGGCATGTTCACCTTAGATGAAGCTTTCCACACCAGAAACCTCTCTCCCTGATGAGTTGTTCTAGGAGATTTCAGCAAAAGCATTCCCCTGGGGCTTTTTGAGAAAAATGTCCCTTTTTGCTCATAATGAAAACTTTTGGTGACCTTTCCCCTGAGAAGACAAGCACCCCCAGGCTGACTAGCAGGGACATGAACCATATACTCATGTCTAAAGGAGAGACAGTAGCAGATTCAAGCATAATGTAGACTTTGTTTTTGAGAGCATGCCTTTTGCTATCTTTGTCTAAATTCCCCTATATCTTACCATGAGGGAAAGGGGTGGGCAGGGGACTCCTCAAATTCACCTATCCTCGGTAGCAACTTTTAGCAATGGTCCTTTGCAAGGTTCAGCTCAGGTTTCACAAGGTTTTAACCCACAAATGCCATTTTCAGGTGCTGACAGTGACATCTGGTTCAGATCTGATCCTCTGAGACAAGAGTAGGGAAAAGATTGTCCCTGTGTCTCAGTGACTCTCTGCAAACCTTACACCATATGGAGAAACATGCTGTGGAATTTCAAAGAATAGACATAAAGGAATACTCCAGAAAGATGGAAAGAACAAAATGGGAACAAAGCTTGGTGAACACCAGAAGATGGAGACTGAATGTAACAGAACTTAAGAACATTAACAATGTGATGAAAATATTGTCAGACTTGCCAAGAGAACTATGGAAAGAGATTGGAGTCTGTAGAGACTAAGAACATGGAAAAGAGAAATACTAAAAAGTGAAAAATCACATCAGGAAATGAGACAGTATGTACTGACAGGAGATGAGGGTGGGATTTATGAAGAGAAGACTTAGCACAGATAGGCAGGAAGATCATAGGCAGAAGACTTTGCAGAGGAGAATGGGACTTTCTCAAATGAGGAGTCTTAAGCATAAAAAGAGGGGGCCAGGGACAAAATATCTGGAAAGGGGATAGGACAAAGACTTTAACTACTCCAGTAGGGATGGTTTGAATTAAAAAAAAAAGAAAAAAAAAAGAAAAAAAAGACATTTGAAATGAAAGGGTAGAGGAACTTATTCACACAAATGAAGTCTCCCAAATTACAGATTGAGTTCAAGATTCCTGAAGCTCAACTTCTGTTTGCATCAAATATTTGTAAAATGCACTGGCAATGTATGCTTCATTCCTCTCTAGAAATTGTACAGATACCAATGATTTTTCACGTAAGTTATTTTACTGATAGGGGATCTTATACCAAGACTGAGGTTTGTGCCGTGAATCTGCATGTTCTCAATGAACTGATATCACTGTGAAGATATTTAATATCAAATGACAAATGCAGGCATTGTAACAGTGCATTTGCATTACTCCTTCATTCTGCAAAGGTAAAACACAAATGTAGATGTCTTTCTAGAGTTACAAGCATTTGCACAAATTAAAAATGTGTGCTTCTGACTGCTGTGAACTGCAAGGGTAAAACACAGTTGCTTTATATATTCTGAGACAGCATTCTATTCATGGGGAAAAAAGTTACTTCAGTTTGTGACTCTAATTGAAGATTATGCCTATTCTAACTACATGACTATTTGAAGAAGTCAGGCTAGGTCCTGAAGAGAAGGTCGGCAAGTTCTGCTCTGGTCAGTACACCTGTCAGAATGACATAAGCAGGAAGCAGAGATATCCGAGTTCTCCTCACAAACTTGCCCAAAACAAGCTTCAAGCTTCATTCATTGAAAACTTTAATTATCCTTAACAGATGATCTGATAAAACATAGTAAATGATGGAAAAGTTCACTCTATCTTTGTTGAAATGCTTGTCTGTGCAAGAGTCACGGCAGTGTGCCTCAAAACAATCATAACTCAACTGTTCTTCCAGGTCATAGACAAAATTGCTGTACTGGTTAGAAAAGCAGTTGGTTTTAATGCATATCCTGGAGCAAAGGGTGCCAAATAGCACCTGTATGGCCTCCTCTCACTTGTCCTAAGACCATTAAATATTTCTTATCAGCAGATTAAAAGAAAGCTGGTGAACCTTAGCTGGTCTCCAGTATCATTTAAAAATTATTTTAGCCGTGTCCCATGAAGTCAATTTCTACTTTTGTCTACCAACTTAGCACTGGTAAGATACTCAAAGGGCAATGGAACTTATGACCAACAGCATTAGGTCAATACAAGCATCCAAAATTATGAAATTCGAAATTGCCCCATTCATCCATAGTGTTTTACTACAGGCATGATAACTGCATGTTCTAAGAATAACAAATTGAAAGGACACTGCCCAAAATACTGTGCTAGGCTAACTCTTACCAAGTTCACTTTTGATATTGTTACTAGTGCCAGGATCCTACAAGCAATTTCACATCATCCATGTTAATGGGTCATTTGTGTACAGCCAGTCATGGGAACCAGTTCCAGGCACACTAAGGACAAGAAGGTAATCATGAACACTCATCAGGGATTCACCAAGGGAAAGCTGGCCAATGTGATAACCTTTTAACTATGAAATGACTGGCTTGGTAGATGAGTGGAAAGTAGTGGATATTGTCTCCCTTGACTTCAGAAAAGCTTTTAACTCCTTAAGATCCTTATACACAAATTGAAGAAGTATGACTTGGATAAGGAGACACTAAGTTTGACTTAAACTGGCTGAACAGACAGGACCTGAGGATGGTGATCACAGGGACAAAATCTAGTTGAAGACCAGTGGCTGGTGGCATACCCTGAGGGCTAATACTGGATTCCATTCTGTTTAATGTATTCATTAATGATCTGGATAGTGGGAAAGAGTGTGGATGTATTAATAAAACGCTATGCAAAACGAACAAAAAAACCCCAACACCCAGCCAGACCCAAAACTAATTAAAAATAAACTTTTCCAGCCTCCAAAACTAAAAAAGAAGCAAACAACCGACCCCCCAGAAAAGCAAATATGTTTGCTTTATACCAAAAATGTAGAGTAGATTCATGGATGTGAGTTTTGACACCCTCTCCGTTCCACCTCTGAAACCTGTTTCAAAGTGCTGGAAACTACAGTGAGAACATATTCTTTCTGAGTATGTTTCCATTGTCTACGGAGAATGTAGCATCAGCAAATCCCCTCTACCAGAGGACAAAAAACAATAGACTAGATCTGCACTGATAGTCCTCAGCTGGAAGTAGAGGGTGATTAAAACAGTGCTTGTTTGTTTCTCTCTTTTTGTTCTTATGTCATCTTGACATCTCTTCAGCTTTTAGCTCTTCCTACACAGGTTGCCCTGCTTCTCTTTCTCCCTCCCTCTGATGATAAAAAAATCCCAAAAAACAAAAACTCAAAAAACCCCCAACACCCTGAAACAAAAAAACCCCATCCTTACTATTTTTAGACTGTGTACATAAGTTTCCAGGGGTCTTGGTGGACAACAAGCTGTCCATGAGCCAGAAGTGTGCCCTTGAAACCAAAAATGCCAATGGTATCCTGGGGGTGCATTAGGAAGAGCATTGCCAGCAAGTGAAGGGAGATGATTCTGCCCCTCAGCCCTAGTGCGGCTGCATTTGGAGTGCTGTGTCCAGTCTGGGCTCTTCAGTACAGGAGGGACACTGAACTTCTGAAGCAAGTCCAGCGGAAGGCTGTGAAGATCATTAGGGAACTGAAACATCTCTTACGATAAAGGGCTGAGAGATTTGGGCCTATTCAGTCCTGACAAGAGGCAACAGAATGAAGTGTCTGAAGGAAAGGTGTCAAAAGGATAGAGCCAGGCTCTTCTCTGTGGCACCAAGCATTAGGGTGAGAGGCAGCAGGCAGAAACTGATGCTCAGGAAGTTCCACCTGAACATGAGAAAGAACTTCTTTACTGTGAGGGTGGCCATGCACTGGAACAGACTGCCCAGAGAGGCTGTGGTATCTCCCTCACTGGAGGTATTCAGGGACGATCTGGACATGTGCTCTAGGATGACCCTGCTTGGGCAGGAAGGTTGGACCAAATGAACATGGGGTTCCTTCCAACATTACCCATTCTGTAATATTCTACTGCAGTCAGCTGCAAACTTGCTAGAGAGCTCCAGTTCCAACCAATCTCATACATTAACTTTCTGCTTCCTGAGTTTTTCCTCATTTCCTTACATTGTTTTCCCTCTAATGATTTTCTCTCTCTCCACTTACCACTGGTTCATTTGCTTATACTTTCTTCCACCAGCTCCCACCTTCATGTATCTCTTCACTTCCCACATACTTCATGGGCAGCAGCTGCCCTTTGACCTCTCTCCAGCTCCCCTTTTCCCATTCTCATCCCATTTCCTAACCAGCTGCCAAATCTGATCCATGTTTATCTGGAAAATGAAGCTGCTTCCCTTCATCTTAGTTTGGCTCAGCACCAGTTATATGCCTGCCAAACTAAATGGCCTTAAGTCACAGAGGCACAGATAATCAAGACCTATAAGGCTATAGTAGTCCTAAACATGTCCGTGGAGTATTCCCAGCCTTCTCACAACCCCCACCCTTGTTTAGGTAAATTACTGCAGCATTGTTAAGGCCACTTGTGGAGAAAAGGATCCTGAGAAACATATGAAATGGGCTCCTCTGTAACGTGCTTCCAGTCACACCTCCTTTCCCTGAAACCAAGTGAAGAACATTCTGCACAGACTGGTTCCCCACTGTCCTTACGATCTGGGAAGCAGCTCTTGGATCCTCAGCACCTACCTAAGAAAAGCCCCACTGCCAACCACTCTGTCTCTCACATAAGCTGTCTAATGCCACACAAAGCTTTCAAGATTCACTATTAGTTGCTGCAGGAAATAGCCTTGGGCACTTCATAGGTTTATAATTCCTCCAATTCTTCCTAATTAGAAGAGCATTTGCCTTATTTACTCTACATCTACTGCAGTGATGCTTAAAGTGTTTTCTAGAAAGCACTTACTGGTCTTCCTACTTGTAAACTAAAAGTCTGCTTCAAGGTTTTAATTATTCTTTTCAGTTTCTCAAGTTGTACATTTTACTGCACAGGAGGATGAGTGAGGACTAAGGTTTCCAAAAGTTTACATGGAAGTCATGCCTACTTGACAACAGTTGAATGTAATGAAACAGCACCAGCCACGGAAACCAATTTAGTCTTGCAGAAAAATCCACCTTTGGGAGAACTTACGGGGATGTGGTACTGGTGTTTAAGCATGGTATGTTTTTGTGTTATCAAAGCCTTTATGTTTTTTCCCTGCATTGCTTGGGGGATCAAGTGGGTTGAAGCTGTGGGTAGGGAGAGTATCTCCACACGATTGATATTTCCTTTTGCAGATAACGTCATACACCTACTTAGAGCTCTAAGTTCTCCAAACTGTGCAGTAAACACATGCCTGCCAAGAAACCCTTCTTCGTGGGCTGAGTACATAGACTACAAACAATAGCCAAGACTTAATTGGCATCTTCAAAATTACAAAAAAACAAGATGCTGATGGCAGAGCCACCAGTACACAAAGAAGGACTCATCCATCCTTTTTCCTTTACTAAAAAGGGGAAATAAAAGGTAGTTAAGTTGGGGATTGGACAAAAACTTCACTGCTGCTAATAAATGTGACACCCATTTATTAGCAACATCACATCAGAATTAGTATTAAAGAAAACAATTCCTTCATATAACAGCCAAACAATAGAATTTTGCAGCAATTAAAAATGACATATTCAATACTACAGGCCAAGGACACAGGAAGAACAAACTGCAGCTGTGAACTGCATGAAAGTGAGGGAGGAAAAGGCAGGAAAGAACTTGTAGGACTAGGACTTGGTGGGAAGGGGGATACAATAATCAATAACTGAGACCCTTCAGATAAAGAATTTAAAGGGGCATTTAAAGTTATCTGCTGTTTGCTACTTGCTGTACATTCTAGAACACAGAGCAATATGCATTCTCTTGTAAATATAAAAAATGTTTAGTTACTCCAAGGAGTTTTCACTCTTTTTCACTAATGCTGCCAATTGTAGGATTTTTTCCCCTGTTATTTCTTCATGGATGCATAGTAACAGCTTAGATTTATCTAATAAAATAAAAACTAGAAGCATATGAAGTTACACTAATTTATAAAGATCAGCAAATGCCAGTGCCATTGTCAGGTTCATCAGTCCTGCTGTGAAATCAAACAATGAAAAAAATGGTATTATAGAACAATTAATACCATCCTAACAAAGACCCCTACCTTGACAATGCTTTTTAGATCCTGCACATACATCCTCTCTGTCTCCAGAATCTCTTGGACAACTCTGTCTACGTAGAGAAGCTTCGGACTGCTGGGCTCTGTGATGAGGGACATTGCACAGTTTTTGCTGGATCCTTTTGGTTCTACTTTCCTTGGCATGCTTGGCCTTCTTTCAAGGCTTTCCTCAGGATCCTCTTGCTCAACAGTGTTTTTTCGTGTCTTGTTGCTGGAAAATCGCCTGGCTGGGACCAGTTCTAGCTTGATGGCACCTGTTTCTTTATCCTGGTTGAACAAACCCAGGTGGCTGTTGGAAACCAAGGTCATTCTGCTTCCAAAGGAGCAGTGGCTGTCCCTGGAGGATGCAGAGGAGGAGGTGGAACTAAAGCTGACAGGACGGTCACTGTCTGACAGATCCATGGTTGTTTTTTCACAGTAGTGGAAAGCTTTGCTCTCCTTGTGCAAATCTTCCCCTTTCGTCTTGGAGTCAAGAGCCTCTGTCACTGCTGGTACAACATCAAGAGGTAAGTGGAAGTCATCTAAACAAACAAGAGAAGAAGTGAGTTTACTGTTGATGCTCCACATAATACAAAAGTTGCCAGCAGATACTTTTATAGCCGTTTGCATAGAAAACTGCCACAACTCTATTTTAACTAAAAGACAACCAGAACAACGTGATTTTGGGGTCACTGTGACTCTAATGCTTTTTAGGTGGTGGAGATCCCCATTGGGGAGGCACCACATTTCCTCCTGCTCACATACTTGTCTCTGGTACATCCTTCTTGTGCCAGAGTGCTAGGCTTGTTGCTAGCACATTACTGCTCAGGCTCAGCACAGGAGTAACCTAGGACTCAAAGATTTTCCCTAAGTTAAAAAAAAACAAACAACTCTGTCGGAAACAGTCTCTGCTATCTCCTAGCTGGACACTGACCATGGCTTGGGAAGTTTGGAAAACTCCATAAACACACAGTGATCCAGAAAGCGTCTTTTGTTTTGAATCCTGTAAGGCCAACAGTCAAACAAAAACTAAAAGCAGTTATCAATTACCCGCTCTGTGGCTTTTACAAAAACACTAAAAGCTGAATGATTTCCCTATGAAAATAATGTAGTTTCTGAAGAAAGCATCCCTGCAGCAAAGAGTACTGCCAAATAATTCAGTTTTCCACTAAGAAAATAAATCATTCTAAAACTGTTCTGCTCCAGCCAGAATATTACCCCCTGCTGAGCTGACCCAAAGCAGATCAGTGCAACAACAAAATAAGATGTCTGTCTTCCTGTTGACATTTCAATTCTGCTTTATCTTCATTGCCAAAATGCCCTGCAGGACACTGTCCACAATGCAATGCAGATTTGTCTCTGGCCAAGTTGTGTGTGATGCAGCATGAGAATCTGCAAAAGCAGCTGAAGGTAAATTCAATACTTCAAGGCTTCATTTCGGTAAGAAGTGTCCACCTAAAAAGTCTTGCCTCACCTTACAAAATTTCACAATGTCTGTTCAGTGAAAAGGGGAAACTTGTGACAATTTAGGAAGACAAGCAAAACTGAAGCTACCCACAGACTGGGTAGCTTAGTCCTTATTTTAGTGCAGTGACAACCTCACTTTTCAAAATCATACCAGCAATTACAGCTCTAGACAACAGTTTCAGTAAAGAAACCATAAAGTTGAAATCAAACCCGCCCAACGTTTAAGGTGGCCCTTCTTGAATTGAGACAGACTTGCTATATGCAATTACAAGCAGATACCTCCCGGACACACAGCTTATGCAACTGTTAGAACAGGGGGAAATTTCATTCAAAGCAGAAAGCAACTCTCCCGTTTTGATTTATTTGGCCTACCTTGAATGCATAAGATTTTATTTGCATGTGAGTAATTAATAGTGCTATTTCAGTGATGATGGTAGTAGCTTTCTGTTAAGGAGAAGTTTTGCTCTCAAGGTGACTCATGGTATTAACACTGAGAGTAATTTGCTCATTAGAAATTGGCCATTAGATTAAAAACCTACTTTGCCACCTCTGTAGTCCTGATTTTACCTTGTAGTCTAAAAATCTATAGCCTTTCTTTGTGCAAGGTTCTAGTTTTGCAGCATAGAAGCATATTTTCTTACCTTTTTTGAATAAACCATATAAAGTACCAATTACAAAATAAAATATAAAGCAATAAACCAGGAAATAAATTAAAATTTAAAAATGTAGTGAAGTTCTCTTGCTTCTAAAGGGGCACAGACAATGATGTTTGCCTTCTTATTGCTTGTGGCAAGAAAGTACAAATTTTTTATAAGAAAGAATGTATTTTTGTTATTGGCTTTGGTTAATTTTTCACATTCAAGTTAGAAAGCACAATGTTGCTGTGCAGATAATTGAAAAATGTCCCCCTTGAAAAATGCACAGGATAAACAGTGTAACAGGGATACCTTACTGCTAACTTACTCCAAGGTATTTACTAAAATTACATGACAAAGAAACACCTGATTAGCCCCATTTAGGATGAAATAAAGGATTCCTGTGAAATTCCATTACCCCACACTTCTTGTTTTACTGATAAGTGGTCTACCTCTCAGATAATAACCTGAAGGCATAAATGTGCAGTATTTGCTTCGCAAACAATGTCAGCCTCGTTAATATAAAAAAAACCCAAAACACAGTGCATGTTAATAACATTGGTATCAGAAAAAATGTTAAAAGTAGTTTTACATAAGATGTATTTGTAGCCAGAAGCACTGGGAGATCTTAACATATTTTAGAGAACCAAAGCAAACAAACCTACTTATTTTCTTGTTTAACAACAATGTCATTTTTATTTTAAAAACAAGAATTAGTTGTAATACTTAAAACGGTCTTGCTCTTTAACACCTGACCTTGGCAAAACCCAGGCACCCACAAACCATGGCTAATTAATTGCATGCAACATGGTTGACTCAAGTTCCTCCATTGTTGATATAAATTCCTATTCCTGTATGCTTCTATATAAATTATACCCAAGTATTTGCTACTTGGTCTGTTTTGTCCTCAAAGCCTGATCCTGACTATTAACTTCAAAAGCTCCTTTTTACTTAATACTTATTCCTTTCCCAGACAGGTATAAATTGGTCATTTGGCTTCTCTATGGAGAGCTTTTGTTAAAATTTTGTCCATTACATCTCTGACCAGCAAAACATGTTCCTCAGGGTCCACTCTTATGGTACGGAAGGCCAATGTTCCTGCAGAGCAGCAGCCAGACACCCAGGCAGCTGGTGCCCCTAGCAAAAAATGCAGGGCATAGGCGACTGTGGATTTCACCATGGCACAGAACCAGGAAACAGCTCCCTTTCCTCAGCGGGCAAGTCCTGTACCAAACACTATGCCGGTGAAAAACAGAGCTTGGGGACACACCCTGGCTGTGCCCAGCTCCCAGCTTCTGCCTCAGGTACAGAATCTGTAAATGTTCCAAGGCTTCACAGGTTTATTTTCAGAAACTCCTCTGAGACTAGGCAGCATTGTACTGGGCACTGGTAAGGTCACACCTTCAAATTCAGTGTTCAGTTTTGGGCCTCTCACTACAAGACATTGAGGTGCTGGAGTGTGTCCAGAGAAGGGCAATGGAGCTGGTGAAGGCTCTGGAGCACAAGTCTTATGAGGAGTGGCTGAGGGAGCTGGGGGTGTCTAGAAAAGGAGGCTCAAGGGAGACCTTATTGCTGTCTACAGCTACCTGAAAGGAAATCGTAGCAAGGTAGCGGTCAATCTCTTCTCCCAAATAACAAGTGACAGGACAAGAGGAAAAAGCCTCAAATTGCTCCAGGGAAATTTTAAATGGGATATTAGGAAAAAATTCTTCAACGAAAGGGCTATCAATTGCTAGAACAGGCTGACCAGGGAAATGGTAGAGTCACCATCCTTGGAAGTATTTAAAAAACATGTAGATGTGGCATTTGGTGACACAGTTTAGAGCTGAACTTGGCATTGTTGGGTGAATGGTTGGATTCAATCACCTTAGAATCAATGGGCTAGAAAATAACCTCTTTGGTTAACCTTCCTGTTAAAATCAGGAAGAGAGTTTTTAGGTGATTTTTATAGTCACAAATGCATCAGAAAAGGCAGCAGCCAAATCAAATTCATTGCCACAGACACATCCCCATCCTCTTTTCTCATCAGGGTCTGCATTTGGCTTTTCAGAGCTCTAGTACAGTTTTACTCTGCAGTTGTACTGCAAAATAACTTTACTCTTGCACCAGCTATGTAAGGTCTGTACCAACAGTCTGCTGAAAAATTTGCAAGTTAATTAATGAGAGTGAGGGGAGAGTAAACAGCCTGTCCCAGGATTGCCCTCTATGAGTCTTAACTGACCCACTGCCTTTGCAAACCCTGTAACTTCTTACAAATTTCTTCTGTCTTTCATACAAACTTACTATAAAAAGCAAGTCATTTGTCCCATATCCTGCAGGACTGATTTACAAGCCTTCTCCCTCCCAGCCCCCAATTTCAGCAGCAGCACCAGTGGGTAGGTGCATTCACCAAAACTCAGGCTACAGTGTGTGTAATTGTAGGCACTCCCACAGCCTACAGAGGCACATGCTCAGAGCAAGTCTTGTATATCCTGACCCATGTCTGGCCTGGTTCACTGCTTTTTTTGTTAGGCTTTCTTTTAGTTACTGAACCTTTTCAAGGATGAACCAAAATAATATTGAGAACTTTTGTCAGCTGTGAATAATGGTATTTAACTCAGTCTGGAGAGGAAAAAAAAGAAATCTTCAATTTGCATACTTTAATTAAGGAATAACAGTAATTACTTGTTAGTTCAGCACTGAAAGAAGGATAATTACTACTTGTCCCTTCTCAGAAGGAAACACGCTCCCCAAACAAGGTCATTTCTTGTTTGTGCCTTCACATTAATGCAGTTAGTCCCTCCCCCTTCCCAGTCCCTGCAAACCTCTCTTCTCCTGCATCACACACACACACGCTGGCATGGCACGACCACAAAGCACTCCCCAGCAAAACCAATGACATGTTTGTATTCTACAGACATGCAAGGGAAAGAAATACCCACGTTTCACCCCAACAGGCAACTCTTATATTAGTTACAACACTGAAGGCACATGCAAAGCAACCATCTTGGCATACCTTATGTTTTCAACGTGTAGTCATAAACAAGCTCTCACCAAAAGTGGATACCCTTCTTCTATCACTTGCCTTTTTTTTAACAAATACCTCTTCCTGTAACTATGTTCATGGTAATGACAAATGACTTTCCATTATCTCTGCAGCTTTAGCTATGCTAGGACATTAGCATACAAGGAGAGATAAAGTTCTTTGTTTTTAAATATAAAATTGACTTAAAGATTCCCCAAGTCTTATCTAAATATAGGTGTTTATTTCTCCAAGTTGTTTACTGCATGTGACATTTTAAGACATACTGCACAACTGAAAACTCACAAGTCATTTTATATTCATGATTAGCATTGTTGGTGCCTTTCTCCTGACATGAAAAAGAGCACCTCAGGTGTTATCTACAGAGTCAACATTACCAGAAACTACAATGTTCACATCCTGTGGAAGTTTAGCTATGAAAAAGCGATGAGACTACAAGAAATATCTTTCCTGTTTTTTTCTTGAGATATTTTCATATTTCAAATAAAGCATTCATAATGTGGATACAATTAAGCAAACTTATCTAGAACAATTTCTACATCCAGTATCAAATTCAAAATGCAACACTGGAATTTAGAAACAAACATAAATTTTCTAGAGATTTATGACTGAGAAAGATTAAATTAAATTACAAGAATCCCAGATGATCTTAAATATACTCCCCATATCCTCTGCTCTGAATATTGTCCAAATGAAGGTCAGCAGACTTTTAATCACTACATTTTGTATATGAACGCATATCAGTCCTAAGACTAACACCCTCTGTGAACAAATTCACATTAGAGAGCTACAGTATTTGCAGGATTACATCTCTAGTCTGGACTGCCATAAACGATACCCTGCCAAGTATTTTAACTGAACTTTGAGGAACAGAAATCCCATTTATTAGAAATCTCACAAAAAGGACAAAAAAGTCACCAACTAATGTGCTTCTGTCTGTCAGATTACTGTCTTCCTGCCCCCACTCCCTGCAATATTTAAAGCAGAACAGCCTCTGTCACAACCAAGCACACTGATATCAAAGAACATTATTGCAAGGAAAAATCCTCTGCGACAGTATCTCACCATGAAGGAATGTCTCTGTCTCCTCGCACCCAGGATGAACAAGTCCTCTCTATTTTTCCAATCCTCTCCAAAGAACCCACGACCTACCTGTGCGGCAGAGGAGAGGCGCGGACTGACTTCAGCTGTTCCCGAATTAGCTCACTGGGCACTCAGGTAAAATGAGAAGCTCTTACTAGTCTGTACAGCTCCTTCGCCAGAAAGATTGCATGAGTCAGCTTTTATCTATCAAAACCCTAAACACAAAGGCTTTACAGAAACCTGATTCACAACTTTCTCACCGCCTTTTTCCCAGCACACCGAAAGTCTTCGGCATCACTAAGAGCTTTAAATGAAACATGACATCATGCAATTCAGGGACAGGACAATGGGCATCACTGTGGGTAACTTTAAAATGCACAGTTCACTGAGTAACACCCACTAACTTCCATTTTTTCCAGGCACAACACTGTGAAAACATCAAATAGAGCTCCCACTTCCACAACATTTATTGCACATTGCTCCTTATTTGCAGACAATATTGACACGCATGTAAAACAAATAAATCACCTGCTGGTATTGTGAAATTTCTGTGTTTATGGTAAAAACTCCCATGAACTTGCAATGTAATAGGATGATCCTCAGCAACAGAATCATTCTGGATCTTATTCTGTCCTAACATAACTAGAAACAGGCTTTTGCAGAGTGCTTGCAAATTTTCAGTGTTTGGTATTTTTTAAGAGCAAGAGGAAAGACCTTCAGAAAAAATGTGAAAACCAAACCATCAAGTGCTGTGTGCTAAATCCCAATGAAGAAAAGTAAAAAGGAAAAATGAAAAAAAGAAAAAAAGAAAAAGAGAGAGGACACAGTGAGAGGAGAAAAGATGAAGAACAGAGAAAAGGAGAAAAGGATATAGACTGGTGCTAACCGGTGAGAAAGCTGATGTCTTCTTGACCTATGGAGGGGGTGGTGGCATTTCTATCTTGGAGCTGGGAGGCAAAAGAAGTCAGAAGAGCTTCCAACTGCTGCCAACACTTTCCAGGTGTGTTCTCACAGCTGCGCACTTTAATCTAACCTGCAAAGAGACACTCTATCTTTAAAATTATACTTGAAATTCACTACCTCTATTCTTGCACATAACATGGCCTTGGCTTCATTCAGAGTTTTCCTAAAGAGCACAGTCCTTAATGCCTTTCAGCAGGAAACTGGAGGTAGAGAAGGAAGTGAAGCCAGCTTTGAGATCATTTGCAAAGGTCTGAAACACTTTGATCTGAACGTTGGGGCACTTGGGGTGAAAGTCCTTTTTACCCAGGCTAAAAGATCAGGTGTTTACTGCCTATTGCCACACTGACACATCTCAGACCATTGAGACATGCTCTCTCTTGCATGTATTCTCCTATAGTTTTTAAGGATTTTTTAGTACTTACATACTTACATTAAAAGATCTTTTTGCAAGATCTGTGCAAAATACTTTAGACAGAGCTACCTCATATCTGTAAGTCCTGGACATGTTCACAGGCACAGAATGGCCAACACTGGTCCAAAAGTTCTCAGTACATACACAGTCAAGCGCCCAGGTACTCAAATCAATTGCATGTAGCCAGTTTGCCATATATTTGCTATGCTCCACATTCATACATATTACTGTCAGGAACTAATGACCTCTAGACTTCTTCCTCACACCCTGTGCCCACATTGCCCACACAGTTTTTATCACTTCTAAATCAGGTTTTAACTAACTCCTGAACAGACCTCTAGAGCATCAACCAGCCATAAAGCACTGCTTGGTCACTTCTGTGAAGTCCTATGACATGCACATAATACCAGCAAGCTTCATAATTTAGCAATTGCAAACCTCCTGAACTCTGAAGGCTCAGTGACCATGTTCCACATCTCTTTCAGCAGGCTAGGTAAAAGCAGGGGCTGCAGCAATGCAGCAAGAGCTTCAGCCACTGGGCTGAACTGGCACAGTGAGCTCTCCTGAGCGTTACTGCAGGTAGAGGGAAGAGGGAAACAGAGCTGAGGTCCTTACTTCTCTCTGCCTTGCTCTTTCATCTCTGCATACCCACATCTGACCTTAGCACTCCCTTCCATTCCTGTGTAAAGACAGCAGAAGTTCTCCTCGTACAGAGGGATTTCCCCAGGAAGAACACCTCACCCTCCATCACTTTAAACATGCGTATGACTGAGAGCTATCAGTGCAGAAGACTGGAAACTGAAAAGTCTTCTGGTTTTACTAATGTGCATCATAAATGAAACACTACATAGATGTGCCAGAAAAATAATGAGTTGGCCCCTCTTTTCATTTTGTAGCATTTCATATATTCTGTTTATTTGCATTCTATCCATATATCCCATCTCCTGCTCCTTCCTGTTGTACGCACAGTGGCATAAGACTGCATTTTTAGTGTATCAGGTTTAAGATTTGAGAAGGGTGACCTGTTTTTATATTGGAACAAGGCTTTGATTTTTTTAAACTTGAACATAAGTGACATTTATAGAGGTTAAGAATTATGTTATTCTGTAGTTCCCAACAGGCTAAGGATTTACTGAAGAAATAAGTTTTATTCTCAGCAAAATTAAAAAACCTCAAACCCTATAACTCAACCACAAGGTACATTCAGGCTAAAGGACACACTGACATCTTCCCTGGAAGTGCAATGTAATGTATTAATAACTCTCTGCAATGCAGTAGCTATTTAATCTGTATACAGTACTGCAGAGACACCTAACAAAAGGAACAAGCCATCACATGCTGCTGATATACTGCAACACAAATAAAGCATGTGGATCCAGTGCTCCATTTATGGGCCTTTTAAAAGAATTGTTTCTCATCTTTAGGTGATTTTTGAAGGTTTGCTTCTTTCCTCTGCAAAAAACCCCAAACACAACAAACAAACAAACAAACAAAAACACAACCCAAAAGTACAGTTCTAATCTTTTCTAAATCAGAGCAAATGAAAATTTAGTGAATACTTGTAGATTTGAATGCGTATGGAGGAGTAATACTCTAGATGACAAAGAGAAGTAACACCCAAAAGACAAACAAAGCTTTTACATCCTTTTCTGCCCATACTGGCATTTAGTGAAGAAGCATAAACAGTTAGTGTTCACCATGATGTTATGTGAATGTTTTAGTACTTTTACACTCAAGTTTTAGTGCTGGAATGAAAATCCACACAGCTCTTTCCACCCAGCACCACACAGGATCAGGCCTTGCTGCTGGCACATTACTATTTGTCTTTGCATGCTACACTATAGCACTGTAACAGTTCTTGGACATCACATCTGGTTTCTACTTCTTCATGTTCTAATCTACTGCTCTAACAAAGGTCTTGTTATGCCAATATAACACATGCGACTGCTTTCAACTTCATCTAAACCATCTCAAGTTGCTGCTGAAGTCTAAAACCTTCCAAAGCCCACTGCAGAACAAGCACTTGAGAAGTTTTGGTCAGGCAGCCCCATCATGGCACACAACACTTGTTGCTTTATCAAGAACATTGGGAGGTTTTTAAGATTAAAAAGCATTAATTGTCTCTGACTGTAAAGTCATATTCACCCTTTAGAGAGTGATATACAGTTTCAGTAGAAGGAAACATGGTATCCAGGAATCATTCTTGGTAGTTACAGTGAAAACTTCATCCTGTGACCCTAAAGAAGGCATCTTTGTACAACTCACCACTTTCAATTTAACAAGAACTTGTAACTACAGTGTCTAGCACAAACAAGATTAGCTCTTTTAAACTCATTTTAACAGTCATGTTTGCTTCTGCCACTTAATTTTTTGACTTCCAAATCTTTCCAATGAAAATTCTGGCCGAAACAAAAGACATTTTGTAAAACCCAGTTCCCTGAAATAGCTAACACTGTTAGATGCCAAATAGAAGTGAGTTTCAGAAGCTTTAAATAATTGATGTTTTTCTTTAAGTACAACTAAATGATCTCTCCCATTTAATTTTGAACTGAAGACACTTACTGGAACCTCCTCTGCACCTTAGGAAGTTTAGCAACTAGATTTTTGAAGCAGAACTGAAATAGTAGCAGCAGACTCCTCCTAACAGATGTTCACATTTCCAATAAAAGTTTCTTCTGTGTTTCTTCTCTTGAACAAAAATTATAAGCTGTAGAAAGCAGTATTCATGTTTAAAACTTGTGGAGAAGAATCCTTAAATTCCACTCATTTTGGAACTAAGACATATTGATGGTCTGTCTCCACCACAGACTGGCTCTGGCATTTCAAATCATTACTTGTTTTCTTATGCTCATCCACCTACAAGGGAACATTAGGTCTTATTTTTAAGACGACATTACAACAGTAAGCTAATAGCTCTTTCAAAACCCCAGTTCAATAGGAACGTATTCAATGACAGTTAAAGGCTTCTGGATTTAATAAATGACTGTGACCAATTTTTACAGCATAAAATAATCAGTATATTGAAAACTCACAACTCTTTAAATGAAAATAAATAAGAAGAAAACAAGCAGGTGTACAAGTCCAAAGGAGTACAACATACCCCATGTCTTCTCACTATATTGTTTCTATAGCTTAGTAGGGCATTTTACATAAATAAGGTCAAGAAGACTAATACTGCCAAATGGCAACAAAATAACTGGTCACAGCAGAAAAATCAAAAGGTGTCTTATTGCTGCTGCATACAACAGATCTTTAAAAATGCAGTCCCCAAATCTTCATTTGTTTTTTTCTACTGATGGCCCTATCAGATCTGGACTGCTGTTTACCTTGATTTGGTCCTTCTTAATGGCCCTTTGGAGCATGGAGGGAACATCTGTATTTTTAAAGTATAGGCATCATGTTTTGTGCCTTTCCTCTTTAATGTCCTTAACTTGTTGCAATACAGAGAAAATACAGTGCCACAAGACACTGAAATTTCCCTTCCTTGTTATTCCCCTCCCTCCCTTATCATTAAGCTTTCAGGCATGTCTGTGAAAGCCACTCAAATAGATCCATGTTTGTGATGAAGAAGTGGCTTCACATTGCTTTCAGAGTTGGTTTAAGGTCCTTCTGCACCATGTGCGATACTTCCAACTACTTCTTTTGCTGTTATTTCATGAAGATAAACCATTGAAAACAAAATTCCTATCTCAAACAATACTTTCCTTAGAGTTTTTTTATGCAAGAAGCAAAGCATGAATTGAGATTGATATCTCTGCAGGGTCAGTGTACAGAGCAGTACAGGCTCTGTACCCATATAGAGATGGTGTTAATGCCTATAACATTTATTGACATATCAGTATTCAAGATTAACAGTGTCAAGAGTCACACTTCAGAAGCCACAAAGCAGGAAGCAAACAGAAGCCTAGACTTGGTTACAGTGAACATTTGGTGTGTAATTCACAGCAACTGACTTACTGAGTCATAAGGCTTTCTCTATACTTTCTTATCAGAGCAATAAAATGCTTAATTTGAAGCAGACAGTAATTTTATTAAAGCTATACATATATTGCAAAGTTCCTATGCCTTCTTTACCAACAGCTTCAGAAAAATAATCCTATGAACTTAAAAGTATTAAAATTCTCTAGCATTCCTATTCAGAGGTATTTTAATTGAATTTTGTAAACATGTAACACCATACAAAGAAAGTCAGTTAAAAAATCTGACCATTGGATTTATAATTCATTTTTTTATAGATCTGGAGGGAGAAAACCCTGACAAATACAAACAAGAGAGAAACACGAAACATCATTCTTCAAAATGTACCACTATGTGTTTTACCAACATAGCCAAATTTAAAAAAAAAAAAATCATGAAAAGACATCAGATAACTGTCTGCTACAATCCTTCTGCTTTTCTGACTTTTATAGTCAACACAATATTACTTCTCTTTTGGAGCCTTCAGACACTTCTACATTGGGCAGTTTTCAGAGTCCTTGAAAACTATAATAAACAACATCTAAAGCCGTCCATGTGGCCCAAACACTGCTGCTATTCAGTAAACAACTCAGATGAGCCTCCTCAATGTTTAGATCAGAGAGAGGGAAAACAGAAACTTAGACTCCTATGTAAATCCTCTTAATACAGCTAAAGGAGTAATTTTTCTCAGGTTTCTCCTTTGTGCTGCATCTTTCTTCCAGATAGGGACATTCAATAGCACCATTTTCCTTGTTTGGGTTTTCCACTTGCTTGTTTTCTATGAGAAAGGAGTAGCAAATCCTTCTTTCTTTAAATATTGGAGCTGGAATCCAAATCAAATTCTCAAATCTAAACACACAGCCTGGATCTGGAGAAACTTGGCAACAAAGATCAATTTTGTGGTCTAAAATGAGTGAGTGTGGGGGCTGAGGATATATTAACTCTGTGATGGAACTGCAGGGTTTTCCCAACAAGCCATACTAAAAAACCAATTCCTTTTGTTGTTCCTGTTTACAAAGAGAACATCAAAGCTTTCTCAAGTCCATACCCTATACACATGGGAACTTACAAGATAATTCATTTAAGAGCCATTCTCATGACTTGCCCAGTCCCAGTTTAAAAACCTCACACAGTAAAACATTTATTTTATTTTAATTTAGATCATCAAGCTGTAAATCCTCAATGAAATAACTTCTGTTGTGTCCATGCTTTTCCTTAAATTCAAATGTCACTTTCTAACTCCCCTTAGGGAAAGCTTTCACTTAACATTCAACCATGAAACTCATCATGAAGGAAAAAATCCTTCCCCCTCTCTTGTCTTCTCCCACAGGCACACTGCTGAGCTGTAAATCCCTGCAGGGACTCGCCACATACAAGCATGAAGCTAGTAGAGCAAAGGAGCCGGGAGGAATGGCTAACTGCCCCCAGGCTTCTTCCAACCCTCTTACAAGGAGGCCACAAGCTGAAAATCAGTTTCCCTCGGTCTGCCCTGACATCCCAAGGGCTTCGACACTTTTCACAGCTAAACAATGCTGTGCATTCACTATTGAGCCCTGAGGCGCAGAGACACACCGAGAGGCCACTACATTCGTATTATTCAACTACGTTCAGCCTGTTACCACAGCTATTAACTGGCGTGCTCACTTTTCAAATCCTCATCTCTTTGGAAACCCTGACTACCATTATTTTATTACAAAGAGGCACAGGTTAAAAGAAGTTTAGCTGGGCAATTCCCTACCCTTCCCTTTGGCATTATCTGTAATGTATCACAGATAATGCCTCACATAGGCAGAATTTCAGTAAGAACCTTGTACTTTTACAGTTACATAGAAATTCTGTCACTATTGAAGTGTTTCATTAACAAAGATTTTAGCAAAAGATTTGTGATTTTTTGTGTAATTAAATTAGTAAGAGAATGAAAACAGATGTCCAGCCGTAAAAATTTAGTAAGATACTTGAACTGAATCAGCTTGCAAATAATTTCATTAACTGTATTCAGCAAAGCAAAAGGATGGAGGGTTTACTAATTTTTTTCTTCCTTTGCATTAATTTCTATATACAGACAAGGATGAAATCAGCTACCCTTATTTTTGCATCCAAACCCATGTATCTCTGAATACAATAGGCCATAAGAGTGGCAATATTCTTCCCCAGGCCAAGTAACATGAGAGTAAAAGTGGTCCATTTTGCAATTGATCAGCATCAATTAACAGAGCACCAAAAGATATTAAAATTACCACTTCAATGATTTTTCAGTTAATACATGTTCTTTATACTGTACAACTAAAGGACTTGAAACACTTTAAACCTTCAAACTATGCACAGATCCTGCCAATTATAAATTTATTCCAAAATATTTTTAAGGTTAGAAAAACAATCTGGGAAAAACATTCTCCTTTTGATGAAATTAGATCAAAATTATTTTAAAACAATGACAAGGGCATCTAGCGCTGAATGCTTGAACAATATTATAGCAAGAATAGTCAAACTGACTGTGCTCATATTGCTGCCTTTTACATGGCAATTGCTGTAGCTGATCTTGACTCAGAACAATTTAGCATCAAAAACTGAAAGAGCTCCACATCTGAACTGTGACATGCATGTGTATGTTGATGGACAGAAGAGAAGCTGCCAATGGTAAGAGATCTTCAGTGGCAAAATTACCAGACACTGGTAAAATGCATCTCCCAAGAAGCACAGCACAGATTCCCTGGAATTATCAAGAAGAGGGTTCAACATCAGTAATCCTCTTTGCCCTTTAAGGTGCAATAATATAAAGTAACTTTTAGGACTCAATGAACAGCATTGACACAGTGTTTCTCACTTAGTAGAAGATTGTACAAACTCTAATTCAGTTTGGTCACTACACTTAAAATATGCTGATATATGTTATATATGTGTTTTATTCCTGTGGTGTAATGATGAGCACTCCAGACTCTGATCACAAGGTCGTGAGTTTGAGTCTCAGTGGAGACCGGACCGGGCAGTTCAATGCCTCCCTGCCATCCGATTCTGTCACATCTCGGATGCTCAGCAGGGTCAGCCCTGGTTAGTACCGGGTGCTGTAGACAGTCCTGAGGACTTCACTGTCACTGTCCAAGCTCACTCAGCTGTCCATGGCAGATGGACCTCAGGACTGAAACGGTGGGGCCAGTTCTGTGCACACTGTGCCTCACCTAAAAATCCACTGCTCAGGCTCGAAGGGCACATCCCCACATGGGGAGAGCCCTTCCCAAATCTTCGTTCACGAAGTTTGGCCATACACTCATACCTAGGGAAAAAGTTATTTTCTGTATTCAATATTCAAGAAAAAGTCCTGATGCTGCTGATGACTTGTTGATAACATATTTGCATCTGTCAAAAACTCTACAAAGGAAAATTACTGCACAGGAATGTGAGAGGATGAAAGCCTAGGAAAGCAAGAATGAAATGCCTAGCCACTCTATACTCGTAACCAGTCACCACTGCTAATTTAAAAGGTTTTGAGTTGTGGTCTTCCATTTTATCAATTTTCTTAGCAGTAATTCAATAACATTGACATACAGGCATGGGAGCAAAATAAGCATTATAGAAATTTGTTAGATTTGTTAGTGGGGGGACCATAAGGTTTTTTGTTATCAGGTTCCATATACTCTGAAAAGGATAGTTCAAACTCCAAGTCCCACTATGTCAGCACTATCTCTCACATCCAGAGGTGGCAAGAAGCATATTTAAGATAAAAGACCTGATAATCACCATTAGCAAACAGGAAAACAATTATGCGATATGCACTGAGTGTGTTATATTGGAGCCCACCGTTTTTCCCCTTTATTGACATTCCTCTCTCTTATGTTTGCTTTTCTCTTTTCAAACTAACATAACTGGTCTAGGAACGTATCGCTGATACTGGTGGTTCTGCTTTGAGCCTGTAATATTACTCTGCACATAGTGATGTAGCTAGGAATCCCTCCTTAGCACTCCCACTCGCCCCTTTCATTTGTCCCCTTTGTAACAGATATGAATGGGTGTGAGAAGTGAGAGCTTATACTAGCCTTAAATAAAGGTAATTCACTACCTAACTCCATATTCTCACCTGAAATAGATTCAGTTTAGGAGGACAAACAAAAAAGAAAAGAAAAAACCCCACCTTTAGACCTGCTGAAGTTGAACAGAAGGGATGTGCACAGGGCATGTCAAGGTTTTCAGATTTCCAAAGTGCTTAGCCATTGACTTTTTCCATATGAGTTTTAAGGAAACATTTATTGTATTTAAATCAGAAGCTAGAATAGCTGCCCTGCTAATATGAAAAAAAAATCATACCTCTCATTAGTAACTAGTTATCATTAGCCCAAGAGAATAATTTTACCCACTTAAAAGACAAGCTGTTCTTGTCAGCATAGCCCAGAGGTGATGCTCCAGTTTTTGCCAGCATCCCTGAGCTAGGGCACATTTGGCTCTCCTTCACCATAGATGGCCAGTCTCATGGCAACAGACGCCTCAGTTAATGCATCTGTAGGGTCCAGAACAGGATTACACCCATTCAGATAGTTTTGCAGCTGTGGGTAGACCCTTAACTGTTCCCAAGTTTAGTGTAGAAGCCATCTCATATGTCTTTATGACATGTAACCACTGTGGTGGTCTTGGGCACTGCAACACATTTAGATACATTTTTAAATTACATAAGGAGAGGAAATGAAAAATCTTTCCACTTTATGCATATATTTATGAATAATATATATAATAATAATACTACAACTCATTTTGAGAAAGAAGGACAAAACTTGACCTGTTCTCACTATTATAATCCTTTACTTTTACTGGAAAAATACAGACAAGGTTAAGTAGTTTTGATATAATGTTTTCCAAGTGTGATAAAAGTAGGACTGATATCAAGTTGCCAAAGCCTGAAGGTTTGATGGATGTAATACTGAGTCAGAAGACAGATAGAACTACTTCTTTCTTCAGCACCTGAAGAAAGGACTTGGAACACTCCTGAGCCTGCGGTCAAAGACAATGTGTCATCAGAAAACACTCAGTGTGCAGATCTTGTAAATCAATTCCTCTCTGAACGCTTTAAACTCCTGCATTTCCCTGCTTGTTACAATGATAAGGACATTTTAGGAACTTTCCGAAGGGGGTCCATGGCCTTTACTTTTCAGATCTGTCTCACTTGCCACACTCAACTTTGCTTAGCCTGCTTTTACAGTGAAGAATCAGTGTTTTGATCAATTGCAATTCAATTTCACAGCCGTATGTCCAAGAGACGCAAATAAAACTTTTAAGAATTCACCTTTTATTACACCACATGAAAATTCAACATGCAATCCCATAAAGGAAGAGAAGGGTCTCTTTCCTGGTGTGCAAAACTCTTATTTAAGCATACTCCCCAATCATTGCATTAGGCTCAGTTTACACTCTGGTCATAACAAGAGATGTTTCCCTCTGTAGTTGTTACTCTATACTTCAATTCTCCACCACAAACAGCCGGTCTTGTAAAAACAGATATGTCAAAAGGTTAAGAAAGGAACAAATAGATTTTCTCCAGCTGTAGAAAACACAAACTCAACCCTTCAGAACACAGGAGAAAAGTATTACTAAACCAAATGTTTGGTACTGATTCAAAATCGAAATAAAGGAGTGAGTTAAAATAATCTAGCAAAAAAGTAAGCAATTGCTCAAAGAAATACTTTCAGTTTGGGAAACTAGATGATCTCTAAATAGGAAGAAAAGCTTCTTAACAGATACATGATCTGGTGTATACATTATGAATACAAAGCAAAATCCATTATATTGAACACCCAGTGTAAGTAAGCATTATTGAAATAGTAACAAGAGTATATTGGTAATAATCATGTTTCAGCATAAAAGTTGTTCTGCAGGGACTGAAAATATTTCATAAATATCACATATTCATCTATTACAGAGGTTGTATCAAATTTGTAATGCTCCTAAATATTTGATACTGTGCTTTCAACATTTGGCTTTCATGAAGGATGCAAGATGATGTGTATTTTTACTGCTGCTTACAGCCTTGAAATCCAAACAAGACTTAAACAGAAAGTTACCTTCTTTTGCAGGGTGGGGAAAGGGATTTCCTAAGGCCTTTCTTTTCTCCTCTTTCCTCCCCACCCTCCAGTAAATGAAATTAAAGGTCAGCAAGTATTCAGTGCAGTGGAAAGCCCCAGGCTACAAAAATAAATGGATTTAAAAAGCTATCCAAGATTACAGTAACTGGACATGTACTCCCTAGACCATTCCCAAACATCAGACATGGTTGTGGAAATACACTAAGTATCCTAACATTATTAGCAAACATGACTAAAGTATATTCATATGCATTGCAAAAAACTCCACATCATACACTGGCAAAACATATCTCCCCAAAGTTGTGTTCTTGTCATTCAAGAGATTAATTCCTGAAGGAAACAATATTGTAACACATTTTCCATCTGCTGTTTTTCTCTCTTTAGTCTAAAGGCCCAGGAAAAATGTATCTTAAAAAATGGTCTTAATAAATATTCTTTAAATATTTTCTTACTCCTTTTGGCAGGCTATAAAAAATAATTATCTACTTTATATGCTAATTAAAATCCTTCCAAGAGGATTAAATGGTACTATAAGGATACAATCAACAGTGAGAAAAATATGATCTTAATTTTCAGCTCAGTTTGGTCTCAGACCACTTGGAGTGAGTTTAAATCCCTGTTAAGCCCATTCCTGGGCTTACCTCTCTCCTGTGGCTCCAGAGCACATTCTTTCAAGCCCCATTAGTGCTCACCACACCAGCAATGGTCCTGAGGGCATCCACCTCCATTTTTACCTGCATCAGGCTTCTGCTCAAGCTGGGCAGCTGCATGACTGTTCCTGGCAGAGTGAGGGAGTACATGGCCCAGGGGCTACAGGAGGAAGAGGGTCAACCCCTCTGTCACTGAATAGAAGTGCCTGGAAACCTCTGAAAGAACAAAAGTACCTGCACTCTGGAGCTGCACAAACCACCAGGCTGAGATGCCCCTTCCCAAGGACCAGAAAATTGGTTTTTGCAAGTTCAACCAGAATACATGCCCATGCCTTTATCTATCAAAGGACCTTTGGGGAGGTGCTGTGGGTTATTAAAAAGCATAAGAACCTGATGACAGACAGGCAGACTGACAGACCATATCCTCTTTATATCTTCATTTAAATATAAACGTTATCTTCAGGCACGCAGTCTCACTGATCAAAATGAAATTATGAAATTATGAAATCTAACAACACGTGCTTATGTGTGTGTGCAGAAATTTATACACAACACATTAGTTTCTGGATAGATATTGCTTCATATCAGTGGATTCAAACAAAACCAAGTTGCAGTAAGCCTCAGTGACTTCAGATGTACATTTTGGGAATTTTTATCTCCTGTTAGACCAGCACCCTTAGGCAGTGTATTCTCTATCTTTCTTCTCACATTCTTCCACAAGAAGAATTATAATTCACTTCAATCCATCTTCTGTAGAGCACCTGCATGGAGGCCAGGACACACAAGTGACTTATTTTGAACCATAGAAAGCAAAGTATTGAACTTGGTTATCCCTGAAAGCCAGTAAGCTAAAGGGAGAATGCTTCTGCCAAGTTTTTAGTAAAATTATTCAATAACCCTTTTTCTATAGCTAGCAATTTTTAGAGAGAAAATATCTTCCAATCCCAAAATGAAAGTAGAATGGTGTGTGAGACTATGATCTGCTTAATCTTTAACTGAAGATGACAACTACTTATGCTTTCACATGTGTCTGTGCAACACACTTCCATAAATCAATCTCTAGAGATAAAACAACATTAAGAGGGATAGGAATAGGGTATTATACAGGCACCAAAATAAAAGAGACTGCACTTCTGTGATTAAGGTATAAATACACCATGAAACATCTCTTAAACACTCAAACACTGCAGTTACTCTCTATATCATCTGTTTCTTTTCCCCCATCTCAAAGAGGAATGGCAAATGAAATACCCAGAAATAACATATTTAGTGTTGTAACAAAGCTTTTCATTCATATACAGCCATCTCAGCCCATACAAAATGCGATTACGAAGACAATCAAAACAGCTCTGCAGCATTTAACATTTGTCACTCAGGTAGTGAATTAAAGACATTTGGGTACATGACTGAGGTAACAGAACACATGCATATAGAGATGAACAAGCTTCAATGGCCAAAGAGGCTGATCGTCCCAGCAATGCTCGACTCAATGACCACTTCAGGAAAGCCTCTCCTCTGAATATCTTTGGTATGAAAATACAGGGTGTCAGTATTCACAATTTTTCTTGCTACTTTGTTTTTGGAAGTTAAGTTACCGTTAAAGGTTCAAAGAAAGAAAGGTGGTGGAGGGGGGAGTGGTCCTTCAGGGAATTTTTATCTACCAACACAAAGGTTTTGGGAATTGAAGTGCCAGGACCAAGAACAAAAGAGTGGTTGATGACTGTGGATTCCAACTTCATGGTGGGGCGGAGATGTGAAATGGACCCCCAGCACCTGGGAGAGGGAGAGGCTTCACTTTATTCTGGGCAGCTGCTGTGACTAGAAGACACCACTGCTGAGCTGGTGAGAGCTCCTTCTGACTCTGCTCTTTGCCTTCCCCTCTCCATCTCTGGGTACCCTGAGATTCAGAGAGAGAGAGAGAGAGAAGAGTCACAGCTACTTCAGGATATGCTGCAGACCTTTTTTTTCCTGGGGACTGACTTTGACGGCAAGGAGATTTCTGGGAACTACTACCACCCCTCAACTTCCAACGTTTGCTTCTTTGAACAAAGGACAAGGAGAGAGTGCTCTTCTCCATGGAAAAGGCTCCATCCTGCCCCACGGTGAGTCATACAGCCTCTTGTCTCTGCCTCTCTGGGAAAAGACTGAGAATCCACATCACAGCCAGCTGAGGTGCAACATTGCCACCTGCTGTCCATAAATACAATTGCACCAGGAGGAAATTACAGTGTTTGGGGGTTGTGCTGAGGGAGAGTTTGCTCTGATCTGTTTATAGTTATATCTATATCTAGTAGTTAAGGACAGTTATCCTTCTTATATACATTTTCTAATTGAAGTTCTTTATAAATTTAATAAGGGGTGAAGTGATTATTGAGGAGGAGTCCCCTCCTCTAATCTTGGTAAACACTTTGGTTTTCCCTAAACTAGGACAGTTACCTTGGAAAATAAATGAAGTATCACAATAAACTTTCTGTTTTAAATGACAGTCACTAAGTGCTTACTGCATTACATTATACAGCTGGTACATAGAAAATAATTAGAAAGCCGTATTTATTTTTACAGAACAGCATTACCAGCATTTTCACAAAAGATTCTGTTTTTAAGACCTTACAGGAGCTCTAAATATTTGTGAAAACCTATAGAGAAAGCAGGCATAAGTGAGAAGGATGGAAAAGGTAAAGAAAAGGAAAGGCTTACCCCCAAAAAACCTTGTCCTACTACAAATACATATGTATTTTCACTGGAGGCATAACACTGTATAAACCATGCCACCCACTTAGCCCAACAAATAACAGATAATTAACTACTACTGTTCTTAAACATTCTAAAAACATTATTGTCCAGAAATAGGCCTGCAGAGTGAGCCCCTGCTACACTGCCATGATTACTTCAGCACTTGGGAAGCCGTGTAACTGGTTACTCTCTTGAAGACCTTCAGCACAGGATTAATGAGTGGCTAAGAGTCATCCTCTCATTCCAATTTTAAAACTGCAGTTTTGATACTGAGCTGGATACCCGTCATCACTGCAGACCTCAAAGAGGAATATGCCAAAAAAAAGGAGAAAACTTTTTTTTGGGAAAGTTCCTCTTCCCTGTCTGCTGCTCTGCAACATCTTCAGCCTCCTCAGGGAACATGTTTATTCCATTGCCAACTTTACATTCCAGTTCCAGAGAGCTGCAGGCCCACCAAGCAGTATCTTTCTGTTATTTAAGTTTGGGCATCCTCCAGAATTACATTCCATAAACTGTCTGGGAAATGCTTCCTGACAAATTTGCACTATATCTAGGACTCAAACTTCTTGTACAGACTTTCTTAAAATAGTAACATGCCCACCACACACACATACACTTCATCAATAACCTAGACTGACATAACCTGGCAAATGAAATGAGAAGAAAATTTCTATTTTCTGCCAAAAAGGGGGAAGAATAAGTTGTTTATTAAAGAAATTATAAGAATTTAAGGAAAAACCAAAACCTTCTCAAACTTCTGAAATGTACATATTAACAGATACAAAATCTCTTTATTTTTTCTCTCATCTAGATACATGGTCAAAATACTGAAGTTACAAAGTAGCATCAAAGCCACAAACATGGACATGTTTTTAATAAAACTAGAGTAAAATACATCATTCTAGCTTCTTTCCCTAAGGTGTGTACAAATGCTAAATTTTCTTTTTTCCAAGCACAGTTATGGAGGGACAGAGAGCGGATTTCTGTTTTGTTTGTTTGGCATTTTTTGATTATTAATTTTTTAAAGTACTGTTTTCTTCCTAATCCAAAACTCAAAGCTTGCAAATCTTTAGAAAGAGCAGAAACTACAGGAAAAGAGAGAGAGAAAACACTACTGCCATGCAGTTATGTGCAAGAAATAGTATTTTTAATAAAATTACTTTCAACACAAGCAACATTTAAATGTGACCCTAAATCTGGAGCAAAGAGTTAACTCTGTAACAAAAGCCAGATTTAAATTATCTGAGGAACTCTCAATGGTATACAGTACAACTTGCTAGCAAAGACTCACTCATGCTGATTGCACGAGATCAGTTTCACAGATGTATAATGTTAGTCAATAAGCTAAGGGTAGGGCATCATGCATAATAAGGAAGCAGCACTGACATTTAATCATCAGCTCTAACTTTTCCATTAAACAGAATTTAAGTACAAGAGTTTAGGTCCCAGTAGTATAAATTAGCTGTTCAAAGGGCAAAGCACGCCAGATGTGCAATTACCACATATTCTAAAACACCTATTATTGCTCATTATCACTGGTTGTGTTCACTATGGCTTATATTATCAGTAGTACAATGCATGCCTCAGTAAAGCATTCATAAAGAGTCAAAATATTACTTGAAATTATCCTAGCACTAAGAGATAAGTTCTATCTGTATTGAAGGACAATATGCACACTGTCTCAGCACTAAGCTGAGTAACCACTGCAATTTAATGCTCCATCCACATTTGTCAAATAGCTATGTCCTTCCGTGCATGCCAAACAGTAAATTTGAAAGATAGCTCCTGGAAAATACAGTGAACTAACTTCAGCAATTATCAGCATCCCCAGCTACATACTTCCAACATTTATTAAAATAATTAAAACTTAAGTAAAATGCTTCATGGGTGGGGCCCAGCACCCTGTTCATTTAAGCTTCAAGGAAACTACCTGTCCCTCCTTTCATATGTTCTGACCAAAATTTCCAACATGAGAACTGCAAATGGAAAAAGACTAATTAACACAAGTTTATCATTATTTCTTTTTAAATTCAGCTATGTGAATTAAAGATAAAGTACATTTACTCTCCAGAAGTCATATTAAAGTATGAAGTGAGTCACAAGTCCTAGAGAGATAACAGAAATCATGTCTTCAGATAGACCTTACAAAACCCAATTTTAAATTGAAAAGACTGACAAATCCTGAGATTTAATTAGTCCTGGCAGGTCTGGACCACTGGGAATATTTCCATAATTTCAATCGTCAAAGTAATTATTGAAAGTTTTAGAGCTGGATGGGGGAGAAAGAACATGGGATAGCAAAGAGGAAGAAGCAAAAGAGGTAGCTTGTTTCTCCCCATCAGCATAGCAATTTTTTATTTTGTAGTTCTACACCTAACTTAAATTAAAAAAAAAAAAAGAAAAATAAACTTGACAAAGTGATAGAACTTGAAGCCTCTGAACAAACAAACATAAAACTAATTTAATCATCTTCCAGTTCCCTCCCTCAGGCAGCACTAAGCAAATGAACTACATCTTCCTGAACAAAAACTCAGAAGAAAATACAGTATTTGTCTTTTCAGTTCTCTCCTTTATGACCAGGAACAGATTTTTTCCTTTCGTTACTGTAATCTGCAACCAAGAATTTGGATATTTTATATCCCACTTGTTCAAAAATTAGTTGACATTTCATACACCTTTCTAATGCATGTGAAGAATTTGGAGAAAGCAGGGTTTGATTTTCAGCTGCACGTGTCAAAAATGAAAATCACCTCTGTCAGGTAATACCTGATCCAATTCCAAGTTTCCCATTTTCAACAGCCTTGGATTTGGCCACTATGTCAAAGTATTATTATTAGTGGCCCCTATTCAGCAAACAACAATGTTCACTTTTATCTTTATCACACACACAACTTTGTTCTTCTGAGCAAAGAATGAAGGTCAGAGCAATATCACTTTTCTTAAGCAGAGTTCCTCACTTAAACGTATCTTACTTAGAAGTTCATGAATTCACTCACAGTATTCTATCCTTTAAAAAACAAACAAACAAAAACAAACAAAAACCCCCAGATGTCTTCCATCACAATTACACAACTTGCTTAGTCTATGACAATATCACAGCTCTATTGCGGACTGTATTATCCTACAGAGAAATTTTAGTTATTTTTCTAAGTATATATTTTTACAGAGTAATGTTATGGAGCAAAAATACAAAAGAGATTCCTTAAAACAAATAGAAGGCCAGAGACCAACAAACTGAAGGCAGCACTTAGAGACATATGGAGGAAAAACAGAGTCACATGACCACATGAGCTACTGATTTCTGAGCAGGCACTGACAACATGCAGGTGAAAATGTAGCAGTAGGAAGACTACCATCCCTCTTAACATTACTCAGCTTAAAGGAGGAACAGCCACAGTACTAGCAATCCCCACCATTGTTGTTGGACCATACTTAATGATCATTTAAAAAAATACTATCAATATAGTCTAGATATAGAATATAAACATATGTTATAGATTATCTGCTGCTTTGATAGTATGAATAGAAGTCTTTTCACAAAAACTAGGATCAAATGCGGAGCAAGGCTTTGCATTTTTAGTTCACTTGCTATATTGATGAGAAACACCTCATATCACCTGACAATTTATTCTCACATGTATAAATATATGAAAAATAGTCAGTATTGCATATGGACTATGCACACAGACTAATGTATAGAGAAGCTCAACAATTTTGTAAAGAAATAGGCAGTTCTTGAATTTTAAGCATTTACAACATTTTCAATTTTTTATAACTTAAGGATGTGCCTATTACTGTTTGCCTTATGTAACCTAGAGGAGTAGAAACAAATAAAAACTTCAGCAGATATATCCTTATAAACAATGTCTTTGTCATCTTAGATTAAGAACTAGTTCAGACTAATGACAGCAACATAAAATAAAACATATTCCCCGACTTCCTCATAGCTTTTATCTGACAAAAGCAATTAAGAGTACTGCACCTTTGGGGCGTCATGAGGAAGGGAGGGAATGTTTGATGAGGTTATGACCCTTTCTCTGATAAGAAACAAAGATCTCCGACTCCATTCCACAAGAGATGGGATACTGAAAGCTATAGCTATTATGCTTTCGATTTTCCCCTGAAATTGCTTTGTTATTCTTAAGTCTTACAGCAGGACTAGCATTACATTCAGATCTGTAGATTGTTACATTTTAAAAAAATAAAAAATTTTCAAAGTTGATCTCTCAAAATCTGAGCAAGTCTTTCAGTTGAGTTCCCTCTTTGATCTGAACAAGTCAACCCTGAATTCTGAGTTACATGCCTCTGAGCTGGCATATTCTGTACTACTCTTACATGTTAAACTTGCAGCAGAAATAACATATTTATGAACATTTGCTTTTACTGGGTCTAAAGTGGCATTTTTCTTGCACTCTTCTGCCAGCTGAAGCTTGGGTGATCACTTTCAGTTCAAACACCTGTACTCATGATCATGATACCTGTTTGAGGGTCCATTACCACTAACACCCCTAATGCTCAAAAAAAGTCCTCAACTAGAGGCATACATAATCCTTCTTTCAGATCCTAAATGCAAGGAGTATTAAAGAAAAAACAGAGGCAAACATCCTCCATTGCACAAGGGACATCACCTTAGTCTAGTCCAGTATTCTCCATTGCACACTAATAGCAATTTTACTATTGCTGCCGTATGTTGCACAAGAGTAACAAAACAAATTCAAACCAAATCAGAATTTACTGGATTTATTTTCTTCTTGTAGAGAAGACCTACAGCATGATCTAATCTTAAAAGGCAAACTACCTGGTCCTTGGGGAGAAGGAGGGAAAGAAGAAAGAAAGAAAGAAAGAAAGCTCTTTCAGGTATGATGTCTACAAGCCTCTTTTACCATGCATGGTATAGCTAAGACAAAATTATGATTTCTTTACTTCTGCCTGATTCAACTTCCCCTACACTTCTACCTTTAAAAACTGTCAGACTGGGCATTTTATCACCATATGGGACAGAAGAAAGCATTAATTTCTGCCATACTCCTTGCTCTCCCCCTATTATGAGATACTCTCAACCAGTTCTCAGTGCAATCATATACTATTATAAAATCAGAAACCTGATAAACAGAACACAATGGTTTTACAGATTTTCTTTTTCAGCCACCACTATCAGGATTCTCTAGGGTTACCTTTAATCATGTAATCAAAAAGACCATTTCACAATGGGGCTAAGAATTTACCAAAACCAAACAAAAATGATACCTTTTTATGCCAAGGGAGTAAAGCTGAGTTAGTTCCATCATTGTAAAATGAAATAGGCTGTCATTCTGTTCATGCTGAATTGGAGAATACACTATGATCTCAGCTTGCTTTAGACGAGATCTACCTGCCCACTAGGATTTCACATTGCGATTGCTATCGCAAATCAGCTATTGTGATTCAACAATTCCCTTCTTTTGAGCACTGAAAACACAGCCTTGGACACTTGATCAACAAATTCAGTCCTCCCATGCATTGGTACAAAAAAAAAAAAGCTTCCTTTGTAAAATGGTACAACAAAAGTTAACAAACAATATCACAGGAATAAGCACACTACTGGCACTCTACCCGAGGTTAATCACAGGCATCCAACCTCCCACCAGTGAAAAGAAACTTACATTCATGCGTATTATTAATTTGCTTACCAGCAACCTCACTGTTTACCTGACAATCTGTTCACTTCCCATTTATTCTGGGAGAGGTTACAAAAGGCATTTCAAGGGAAATTCCAAAGCTCAACATAAATAAAGGATTAGTTGGTGGATACTACTTTCAAGATAAGGAGGCATATGCCAGCAGTAAAGGCACCTGAGCCAATTAAATCCTTCTAACCACAGAATGTTTACTCTGTACAAAAATTGGCTTCAAATGCTTTCGATGTGATGTTACCTACAGAACAGCCAACAAAAGTAGTACCTGTTTGCACAAAGCAAAATGAAAACGGGATGACAAAAAACCTTGTCTGGGTTTAAAACTCAAATTTGTTTGATTTCAGCATTAAGTTACTCAGTTATGAATGAGGGATGAAACAATGGTAACCAGACAGAACATGCTTGAGTAAGCAAAAAAAACCTTTAAGCAGGATTATACCAACCACTGAGCAAATATCAAAAAAAATCCACCAAGAATACACCTCAAAATTAGAGCTCCTGTTTGCTTTCCTTTAGACAGATTAGAGATCATGAGAGCACAGATCATAATCACAGGTTCTATTTAATTATCATTATACAAAGAATATGCTAGTCTGGGCAGTGCATTCTAAATACAGCCAAGTAATTTTACCAAATTATTGGTAAAATACAATCACAGGACTTTGAAAAGTAGCCCTTACACCTGGAAAGCCTGCACATTTGTGGTGTATTTTACAGGTAAATCCATTTTCTATATCATTTCCCAGTCCTTAAAGTAAGGGCAGGGTCTCCCTTCATCCACCCTCTGGAGATGCAGCTTCAGAGGAAACCTCTCCAGACACTTTTTCTTTTCTCCTTGGTGTTTATGTGCGCCCTCCAAACTGGGGCAGTTTAATCTCTCAGTAAAATGACACCTGCCTTTCTTCTGCTCATAATATTGAGATTTACTTTTTTTAAGAGTATGTTTCATGCTTTTTGTTTTGTATTGTAATCTGCAGTTCAGCAGAGATGCTCCTGAGTTCTAGTATCAAGATGCTTCTTCCCTTTAATTCAAGTGAAAGATACTTATGAGAGCGTGAGAGCTGTAGTAGTATCCAACCACTGTTGTAAAAATGTCTTTAAGATTATATTTGTATATGATGACCATCTTTTGTAAATCCATAATCAAAGAGTAGCTATTGGGGTCATTTCGTCTCTCAACAAAAACTGCCAACATTTTGACAAGCTCATTTTTTTACAGTGTGGGTGAATCTTCACCTTAAAAAGAGCCAGCCACTATGCCTCAATTTTCTGTTCTAGTCAGAACTTACCTCCTTCCAGCTGCAACCAAGCATCTTCTGTAAACAAGCAGTAGGAGTCAAAGAGCCTTACAATAGTGGATAGTTACTACTTTGTAAAGATATGGTTGTCAGCAGCATCTTTATTTCCTTGGGACATGATCAGGGACAATCAGAAAAATGAAAAGTCATGGGCAGAGTAAAACATCATCAAGGATTAGCCATGGAGGAGAAAAAGAAGAGAAAATTCACCTGAGATGACATGTTAAATTCTTCCCTTCAGTTTGCCTGTCAAGTTCTTATCAGGTTCCTTAGGCAAGTCAGGGACTTGTTTAAGTGTTGCAGGCAAGGAAATAAAGAGACCCAGATTGCAAAGTCTTATCCCAGAACCAACAAAAATGCCAATTTCACTCTGCAAGCTGTGCCTGTTGCTCTGTGTAAACCTATCATTTACATCCTTTCCCAACCTGGCATTAAAAGTATCAAATTGCCCAAGCTGGACGAGAAATAGCACTGCATCTGCTTCAGAGGCAAAGTATGTTTTTAATGCTTGAGTCCGGAAGTTCCATTTTTTCATTAGCACAGAGTTAACACCACAGAGAAGGGAAAATGAGCTAGTCACTTTTTCAGCATGCATGAAGCAGAACAGCTTACTAAGGCCTGAATAATCTTTAGTTAAGCCTTCACATTCAATAAAGTTGGGCAAATCTACTGCCCAAAGTATGATTTACTCTCCAAAGTATTTAAAACCCACATGGATGATTAGCAGCAAAGCCCAACAGTAAGTTGGCTCAGGACAGCTAATCAGCTCAGATGCAGAAAAAACCCTCAAATGGGAAAAAAAATACATTCCGTCTAGTCTTGTTCCTGAAACATTATGGTTTGTATGTTGAGTGAGAGCAAGTGGAGGTAAGTGAATATATAACTAGACAGAGGATAGGACTGCTCTTTCTTATGGTACTAAGTGATAAATCTGCTTAGCTGTATCATGAAATCATAGCTCTTTTCCTGCAAGGTGGGAATTGTAACATGAGCACTTAGCCATGAGCATGTCAACTTCTCTATATCTATGAATCCTTCATTAAATTAAAGTTATTCACTTGCTTAAATGTCTTGTTCTGAGAACTTTATAGTACTGAATCCAAATATGCTGATTTCTGATTCAATAAGCACTTTAAAATTGTAATTTCTCTATGCTAACACTAGAACTGCTGTTATTGGCAGCATAGTTGACAAGAGGTGCTTCAAAACTAATTTAAACAGAGGAATGGTGTTCATTGTACATGTAAGTTTTCTGGACATTCCATTCCCGCATCTCATTTAAACACAAATATTGCTATAACATCTTGACATGAAGATCTCAAAATATCTTAAACACACTGAATAAATTTCAGAAGACTACTCTGTGATACTAATCACAATTATTTTGAAGATACAAGGACATAGCACAGTAACTTGGAGTAACTGTGAGTCAGCTGTGGATGACCCAAACTAGACAACAGATTTTACGTGTGTGTGTGTGTGTGTCTATTTATTTCAAAACACAGTTTCTTCAGGGAAGAACAACCAATCCACCGATCAACCTAAATTAGTCAGCTTCCAATGCAATATAATCAGTGCTTTGAAAGAGAAGTACTTTAAGCAGAAAATTAGCGCAAAATGCGGCATCCTTAGAACTTTTAACCATAACCTGTGTATTCCTTTATTCACCACAGTGGTAAATAAAGCCAGTGAATCGCTGTATATTTCAACATCTATTGCATCAGGCTGATTAACATTATACTGTTTTCAGTAGCCCTTTTGATAAAGAGGAATCTTGGCATTTTAGCAACAATAATCTCTTGGAAGAACCTGAAGAGATGGCAAGGGATTTTTTAGTAATACAAGTCATAATTAGGACCAAGCCAACAAGCAAATTTATGAGCTATTATTTTGATCACTAAGTCACATGCACAAGACATAATATGCAGAAACACACTTGAGAAGCAGATAATACTGTGTATATGTAAATAGGTAACTCAGCAACTATTCAACTGTTCAACATCATGGAAGTGGTAGAGGGTTTTTTGTGTTTCTGAAAACAGAGTTATCTTATACAATTTTAAGAAATCCTTCACTGATGACTTCGGAGCCTAAATTTCAAAATCCCACTTTATTTTAGACAAACACATTTTACTTTTGAGTGAGCTTTGTAAGGTTCTTATTGTACAAAAGAAAATAAAAAAGGAAATAAAAAACCCCACAAAACCCCAACATGCCTCTGTTACAAATAGGAATTAAACATGTCTTTCTGTTCAGTAAGTAGGCCACAGATTTTTTTGTTCTTCTGAAACTCCTACAAGTTAAAAATTTGAGCTCTTTTTCAACTTTGACTGATGTTTAGATTTCAGTGGCATGTGTACAAAACCACTGCAGAGCCCTCCCTTGCATTTGTATTAATATTTGCAATACAACACATACAAAGAAAGGCAGGCATATCTCTAGAGTTTCCCCCTAGCTTTCTCCAGTCTACTTATGAAACAACACCTCTCAATCAGGAGGTGCTTCTTTGATGGGGGGCTACAAAAAGCAATCACAATCCTTCTCTTCTTTCTAGCTCTCAGCCAATCTGATTATCACGGCTTTCAAGTACTCCGCCAAGGTACTGAGAAAAGATCACAGGATAAATTCTAACAGGTACAGCTGTGTGATTTAAGAATGAAAGTGACTTTAAGTCACCAGGCTCAATACTGTTTCCTCTAATTACTGGATCTTTTCCTATCTGGACATTTATAGTTTTCGATAATACAGCTGCTAAGATACCTGTGATCACAGATGACTGCTACATTCAACAGCATCCAAAGTTCAAGGCAACAGTGAGCTCAAGGTAGCTTTTATCTTCCTTTCCACTTAACCCTTCCTACATCCTGAGTTATTATATAGTAATGTATGTTACTGCTTGTCTGCAAACTCCCAAGGTCAGGGCTCGGGGGGAGGGAACACTACAAAAAACCCCCCTGAATTAAAAAAAAAAATCTGTAAAAAGGGTTCTGTTATTTAGTAGTTTAGCATAGTCTTACTTTGTAATCTGCATTCTGTTCAAAACCTTTATAATGACTTTGGACCAGCTCAGAGATGTAAACCAGGAATTACTCCCTTTACCCTACCTAAGAGGAAAAAAGAAAACAAATGCAAGTAAATGAAAAGAAAGACAACACACACACACACACACAAAAAAAAAAAAAAGTAAAAAGAATGTGCATTAATTACAAGGTACTGACTGACCTGGATTAGCCTTTATTCTGTGTCAGCAGAAAAGAATTCCTGACATCTGCATCAATTACAAGGACTGCTATTCCAAGTGGAATAAAGAAAATCAACTTTTGGCTTATTTATGTCTCTAAGTTTAACATTGTGTAGTCTGCTAATGAGACAGTACCTTTCTTACAAAGTGTTTCAAGTTATTTTAGCAACAGAGCAGTATTTCATCAAGTTTCTGCCTGTGCAGTTTAATTCTAAATAGTTGGGAGGCTGGTATTCCCCTATTTACAAATAATCCTAAGCATCTTAATCAAATGGGAATAGGGAAACAATGTCTACTTCTAGACAAATAAGATGATGTGCAGGATTTGAATACAGTGAAGCTCTAGCTCTTACACCTGAAAAACAACACCTAAGAATTGTAAAGACCTCAAAAAAAGGCATGAGATACATATGCTGTGAGAAACCCTACATTATACCAGCAGGCAAAAGCAGCTCGATCTGTTCAATTTACACAGTCAATAAGTACCTGTCTGAGGGTGACAACCATTTCTTCAAACAAAAGTTTAATGGTAGAAGCTAAACACACAGGCATGTTCAGTCTAGAAACAGGACTGAATTGATGGCATAATGACGGATAAAAATCTCTTTTTCAGGGTTGATTCTGCAATGTAAGTTCTTGCTTTAAAGACTAAATCTCTTTCTAAACAGTATGATACATCAGAAGCAAAACCTTTGCAATTCAGGTATTCAGCTTCCAAAGACCACGTTTTGCAGGGGATGGGCTCACACACCTACTGCAGGTACTTCCAGGCTTTAGAAACTTCCAGACATCTCTCCAACAGGTGCAAAGTTGGTGTTTATTCTTTCTGTTAGGAAATTCACATATTTTCCTCAGCTAAAACAGTACACATTTGAAAACAAAAATCCCCACTTTTCTTCATGCACCAAATCCAATAGATAATACTTGTATTACCTATTGCTGTGGAAACAGAAATCAGCATTGGACTTGGAAGAAAGATCAATTAGCATATACAAACAAAACCATATCATTTTGATTAGTTTTACTTTTATCATTTTAAATTTTAGCTTTATACAAGGAACAAAAGGATTCAAGGTATTCAAATAATTCCATTCAAGTACAGAAAATCTCATACATAATGGTTTTGCAGTTCTTCATATACTCCAAATTAAGACAATGAAGAAGACATCTCTGCAGTGACAGACTGTGTATTAAAGCCACATTAAACACTTGAAGCCAAGATTTGGAAGATGTTAATTTGAAAAAAGGTGGGAAAAAGTTAGTGACTTACCAAAAGTTACTATACATCCTTGAGTGGAAAAGAGTACATATTCTGTAAAACTATGAAGTACTTCAGACAAAATATATAGTAGCAGAACTTGACATTTAAGTGGAAAACTTAATTCCAAATACATATATCCTGGTAGAAAAATTATATTGAATGCAGAAAGTGAAATATCAATTAGTTGCACTTCTTGACAGATTGTAAAAACAACTACAGGCTGAAATGTTTGAACTGGGATTTTCACGTATCTTTACTAAGTAACAAACTAAGTCAGCCAAATACAGTACTTGAATACATCCAGACTTCAGGAAGCTTGCCAGAATGTCTGACTTGGCAGAAGAAGATTAAGGAGGATCTAGCCCGGTCAACAGGCAGTATTTTCAGCTCTGCAGGATTCAGGGGGTTTTGGATTTTGTTTGTTTGCTTTGTTAGTTTTCTGTGATTTTTTCACCTGTCTTTTTAATACACATTCAATTTTAAAAGAATTATAGAGGCTCAAATATGGAACCAGGAAGCCTTCTTGCATTTCATGGAGCTTACAAACACGTCTGTTGGCTTATGTCAAAGGCAACATATCTAGTATTTCTTATCTTTAAATTCAAAATTAAAAAAAAGGCACAGAAGAAAAGCAGTATTTTTCCCCTTTATACATTATCTTCAATGTGATTTCTCCTGCCCCCTCCAAGCTTCCCTCCTCCTTCTCATGTTCTCTGTATTTTACATTAAAGATTTCCTGGTATGACATTATCCGTGTGGCCTTTCCAGCTCTTTTATTCACATGCAGAGAGGAGTGTGGGTAACTTATAAAAGTAGCTGTAAAGTAAATATGTCTATAAACTTTGACAATTTAATAAATGGCAGTTATTTGTCTGTATTCAATAGTGACAACAATGCGGAGGCATTTTCCCACAATAGATAAGTGAAAACCTGGTTTTGGGTATTGTACACTTCAGTCACAGCAGTAATTCCCTGACTGATAGCCAGCTGTCTTCCAAAAAATGTGAAAATATAAATACAGTCTCAGCATTCACAAGAATAAGTGAAAAATACAAGGAATAAAACCCAGAAGAAAACAAAGAATATTTTTTTATTTAAAAACAGTTTACCCTTAAACACCAAGAGAATGTAAAAAGCTGACTCGGGTCCTCCCCAGCAGGGCTCATGAAACAAAGCAATAGTCAAAAGCAACAAACCTGGGGAGAGCACAGGGAGAAATAGTTTACCTGCTATTCAAACAAAGTTTTAACCACTGTCTTTGGACTGTTCATGAAAAGGAGGCCTCAGCACTTCAAAATGCATGATAATTCTAGTGGGTTTGGCTCACTCTCCTGCACCCTGACTACAAACACACAGCCCCAGCTGGGGCCAAAGCCAGCTTCGATAGGGTTGTACCATTCCACCCTGGTGGCCAGAAGAGCTCAGTATAGCACAAGGCACAGGAACATGATGGGACAGTTGGATTTAAATCGCAGAACTACTCCAAGGGCATGATCTGATTCACATCCTCATTTCTCCATCTGTCTGAAAGATGTGTGGCAAAATGGACTGGAGCTGCTGTATTAATAATATGGATTCCAGCCAGGCCTGAAGTGATAAGGAAGTCACGGTCTGTGATAAATGCACAGCATCCATATATATAATGCAAAAGTTTCATTCACAATAAAAGATTGCAGCAGCACAGCTGTATCTAGAATCAATTGTTCTCAGTGAGAAAGCTAGAGCCAACATACAAGTTTCTGGAAGCAGCGTACAGAGCAATTTCCCCAGAAGCATAAAGCACTGGGAGTTCCCATTGCTGCTTCTCCAAATCAAGTGAAGCTTGTCATATCATCTTGAGCCCTTTAGCTTTGAGTGTTGGCCGAAAAAACAGTACTCCCAGTACACTGGCAAACTGACAGCCTTGAAGTGCAGATGAGCTCTGTTGTTAGAAAACATTGGTCATAAACATAAGACCTGTTTGAAGGCCATCAGTCCCTGCTACCCTGATTGTAGTTGGATCTTGCAATAAGAGCTGAAGAAATGTGACAAACACAAGAACTCAAGTTCGCAACAGCATTCTTCACCATATCAAATGCAGGCACTATTTTCCTTCAGAAATTCTCTTATGAAACATATCAAATATTTCTGAGCACTTCATTAAATGCACAACACTGACAAGAAATACGCAACTCATCAAGTGATTTTATTGGTAGATCCCAAAATTACCATTTCAAGATGTAAACTAAAACCTCAGTCCTGCAACACAACTCAAGCATGTAGCTCCTTGAACCCACTGATTACCATTAAAAGAACCCCTCTCCTTCCAGGCTTGTAGCACAGGGCTCAGTTAACATCAGTCTCATGAAGTGGGGGCCAGGTATATAAGGAGATGCAGGTTCAATCCTTGAAAGAACTGAACGCATTACCTTAACGAATATGGATTTAAAATAATATTAGGATGTTCTTCATCAATATTTCTGAGGAGATGAGTGAGCAACTAGTTCATGATAGACTTCACACTCAAGAAAGTCCTCTTTCTGTCACATGGAAGGATTTCCTAGCTACCAGCTGTCAGTGGAACAGGTCTTTAAATATTCTGCCTGTTTTAGCAGGTCACAAAATACTTGTGTGGTCAGGTTGAGGAGGGCAACTTTGGCGGTCCTTCAATTTCCTACTTGAGTGCCAAATACTTATAAGAATAGACCAGTGCCTCTAGATAATACTGCCACTCTTTTGAAAATGAAAAGCCTATGATTTCAAAAACTTTGGAGTCTTTAAATAAAAATAATGTTCTACTACTACTCAGTTGTGGAAAAAAAAAATCTCTAAAGACATGAGACACAAGAGAAAAGTTCCATTTATACATATCATATTTATAGTCTCAAGAAGGCTCTCTTTGTATCTAATTTTGAGTGAGTACAGAACTCCCAGAACTGGGATCTAATACCAAGACTCTCACTGGGTAGGGATCCTAACTGGGGTCAAAACTTGAATGCAGCCATTTTCTTTCTGGGAGAGTCATAGCAGAATCATATCTTCCTAAAGGATTTCCTTTTGCCTACCAACTGTATTCATACAGAAAAAAACCCAGGACATCCCATCTTTAGAAATAGGGACATGACCAGACAGAACCATCTCTTGGCCAGACACTGGCAAAATTCCCTAACAATTAGCTTCATACACAACTTGATTCTTCAAATACTGTTTTCCATTGTGAGAGATACACCCTTTCAGGAGATAAGATTTGACCATGAACATGAAATTTTTACACAGTGAAAAGTACAAATACATAAACTGATAACTACCCTTCCCAATAAACAGACATTTAGAGGAAGCATATGGTTTGTAATTATCTCAATAGAAACTAGACATAACAGAACCCAAATAACTTGGATTGCCTGGCTTTCCTGAACCATAAAAGTCCAGATTGGCTAGGAGAGGTTATAATCAAACTCCTATCACCTTAAACAATGTTTTGGTCCTTTCATCATTTCAAGCACAGACTACATTGTGTGCATATGGGAAAAAATGGTTTATTGCACCTAGAAGTTGGGACCATTTTTAATTATTCTACAAAATATATGTTGCAGAAACCACTGTCAAGATGTGTCTAAGGGAATTAATATTAAGACCTACTTCACAAAGCCTACAACCAAGAACAGGTGTTTTGAGGTTTTTTTCAAAGCATTTGGTAACTTTTAATGCCTTGAACTGCATGATTGGTTTTACAGCATGTTCTGACCAAAGAGATGACCAGAACCTAATGTGGCTGTAAAATAATAATAAATTCTCCTGTGTGCTAAATCCAACCCCTCCAAGGCTCTTTTGCCTGCACCACTAACGGACACAATGCAACAGAAGCAGCTTCCCACCTTTCCTCCCCTTCCCCTTCTGCTCTCCTCAGCTTGCTGAGTCTTCAAGAAGCTGACTTTAGGAGTTTGATATATTGCTCCAAAACACATAAAAGGTTTCTATTAATTTTTTCATTGCTCATAAAACATCAAAGCCACATTCCCATCTAGTTTATCAGCAAGCAGCATTTTGCCCCTTTTTAAAGCTAAATAAAACTACAGGGAGCCAATTAAAAAAGGAAAACCTAATAACTAAGCTTTCCTCTGTAATTATTAATTTCTCAAATTTAAATTTAGGATATATTGAGGCCTGTCAGACCACTTCTGATATCAATGGCATATTTTGAAATTATTGCTAGATATATAATTGAGTAACTAAACAACAAAGAAAATGGCCATACTTGCTATTAGCAGGCTTACATTTGCTAACTAAACAGTACCTATCAAATTTCTTCAGAATCAAGTGATAAGTAATTGGGAGGTACCTGTAATGCTGCAGCTCAAGGGGTGAAATTACTTTGTATCTTTATTTTTACTACTTTGGATTTCTTGGTTTTAAGGATGAGGTCAGCCCAAGATGAAGAATGTAACCTTGACAACCTCATTTATCTTAAGACGTGCAGCTCGCTTTAACTAGTAGCAAGTAATCCATTTTTGCCTCTTACCCTTCGATGTCCTTAAATTTGCTTTGGAAGAAATATGGCTGGGTAGGAGGTGAAATCAATGAATCTGAAAACAGAGTTCTGGCATGTCACTAGATGGTGGAAATTTCAAAAGCAAAGAAAAGCACAGTTGTTGGGATGAAAGATGATTTCTATTTAAGAAACTGTTGACTTTACAGTACTCTAATGTATTTTACATGCTATTAGTGCAAGTAAAATCCAATATTAACACTGACAGAAAGACTAACTGTTACTATTGCTTATTTTCTGTATATTAACACTGTGCAGTTGGCAGTAAACTGCAATGTGTTTCCATACAACAACATGGAATATATGATTCCATAACACACCTCAAAACAACAAAAACTCCTACCCCTCAAACTCATGATGCAACTGGCAAAGGATCCTACTTTAAATCATAACTTCTATCATGATTTTCATAACAACTGTGTCTTTTTAGGCTGTTCTAAGTACAGCAGAACAGCAATTTAACATATGGTAGTTGCTTTAACAACAGTAACTGTTCTCTTTGGTGACTGTCTTCCCATAAAAAAAATCTCAAGAGAAGCAATGGTTATCATTCCCGACCAAGAAAGAGCAAATGCAGAGAGCATTGCTAACATTTGTACTTACAGAATAGTACTTTTATATTTTAACTTCAGGTCACACACAGCTAAGACTGCAGTATTACAGAGTGTAACCTCTGGTTGAGGCCTTCTCCACGAACTATTATGGTACTCAAATTATTTTTAAACAGACAGAAAGAATCTAAACCTGTAACTGCTTTTTTAGGATCAGCAGCACATTTCTAAGATGGTAATCCCAGCAGATGCTAATCACGAGACAAAAACAAACAATGCCATTTATGAAGGAATATTCAATCAATCATATTCTTTCAAGTATTTTATATACACAGCTAAGATCAAAATAAATAATAAATTCAATAATTAGACATTTTATCATTCCTGATGGATACCAACCACAAAGGGAAATGTTCCTCCCTTCAATGCCATCAAGGAGCACTAAGGTTGAGCCATCCTTAGAAGAAAGCTGGGCAGGACCAGGGGAGGAGAGAGGGTGCTGGGTGCTCCCTACCTTGCTTCTCCATGCAGATCACATCTCTCAGATCCCTTTGCATTTGCTGTCTGCCTCCACAGCCAATTCCGAGCAAAGCAAATAGACCACTAAAACTGATATTCCAATCAGAAAGGCAGACACTGGGAAGACCTTTATGGCATTGCAGTGTTTTACTTTGAGACTCTGTGGAGCAATTGGGGGTGTGGTTGTTTCTCATGTTCACATGATAAAGCTGAGAATCATATAGCAAAAAATTCCACTGGCAATATTTTACTTGGGATAAACAAGCTATGGACAAGCAAACTCAGGCTGATGATCAAATTACAATTTTCAGTTTAAATGTAAGTAATTTTTAAAAAGCTTATAATTCAGAGATGGTCATCTTCAACTACTTATAAATAGCGTCTGACCAAGACAAATTTTTACACTAGGTATTAGTATACCACTTCTTTCTTTTCTTTAACAAGGAACCTTTACTCCTCCAGGAACGTTTGGATTGTTTTAGATTTCTCTCAGTCTGGAACATGAATTTAGAAATGAATGAAGACCATTAGGATTCAGAAGGGCTTTAAAAAAACTAGCTATTTTTCATCAAGATACATCACATTTGATTACTTCATGTAAGCTACATTTAGTCTCCCTATTTTTCACTACTCATATTTTATATGTACGCATTATGTATAAAACTTAATACACAATTTTATATCTTACAATTTATTGATATAAAAGCAAAAAATGCATCAAACTCAAGTGCTATACTTCTAATTGCTTGAGAACTAAGAATTAATTACCATTTAAACAGAAAAGCAAAAGTAATTCTTTAAAAATGGGATGACTGACATTAAAAAAACCCCTCTCCATAATTTTCCAGACCTCAGGTTTAAGCAGTTCAGGCCACATAAGCTTTCTATACTTCACTGATGACTGGAACACTGATCTTTAGCAGGATATCAGCCAGCCAGGACATCAGGGAAAGTGCTTGGCATTTAAAGAGTAAGTTATTCTACCCATTAATAACCCAAACTCTGTAATCAGTGACTTAACCACCATTACATTACAGCAATTTCACCTTCACTTCTGATGAGGAGTAGGCTTTACTATACCCAAATATTTCACAGTGTTCAGAACAGTCTACCTTTCACCACCCTTCACTGCCCTAGATCAAGAGAGTCACCACTTCCTTCTCTTCTTCACTGAGCTGAGGAATTTTAGAAGCCCATCCAGTTTACAGCCTGTTGGCAACTGAGAAAGAAAGTGGGACCCAACTAGTGTAGCTCAATGACAAAGGAAATTCACCAAAATGCTTTCAGGAAAATAGTCAGTTAATTCAATGTTGTAGTTTGATGTATCATGCACTATCAGAGAATATGATAGTGCACAGCACAGGGCTACAAGCAGTCCAGCTGCAGCAAAGCAAGTTGCTTCAGCTGTTGCTAGTACTCAACTTCAGCAGACTGGAGCTAGCCCAAATTTCAAGGAAGTTACAACAGGAGTCATTATTTGTTAGGACAAGAGCCTACAACCAGTTTTTCAAAGAAAGTTGTGCCACCCTCTCAGAGTGTGCAGAGGGAGGCCAACAATTTAGTGAGGACTCAGAAACAGAATATCCAGTTTCATCACTCTTCCACTTCCAATTTCTCACATTTCAAATCAGATTTCAAATCCACTTTGGCTTCACCACCTCCTTTTATAAACTCTAGGGTTAAGAATTTCAGATATTGTCTTCATACAGACACTTCCTCCTCCATCAAAATATGATTTTAGAGGGGATTAAAAGCTGCTGCAAAATGAGGCTATGAATAGTAAGCAAGGAATAAAAACCTGGCACAGGAAGATTATATTACTGGGAACAGTGAGACTACAACAAGCATGTACTATGTGTTCCCCAGCATTCTTCTAGCTTCCAACAATTTTCAGTTAAAGGTATTTCCTAGGTTCACAGTGGGTCTTTCATTTGGAGCTGTCTTCTCTGGTCTCCCCTTCAGCTCATGATGTTTTTTACATTCACAACATCCTTTGGCAGAGAAGTCTACAACACTGACCACATTCTGCATAAATAGCCAAGACTTTTTATCACCCACCTCACCCACCTACTGTAAGCACACAGATGTTTTTGTGTCCGCCTCAGCTCAGCAATGTACCATTAAGCCTATGAGTGCACTATTACCATAGTTGTCTATGACTTCATATACACATAAGATCTGAAAAAGCTTTAGATAAGATGCTTCATTTCCCATCTATTTTTGTGTTTCCTTAAAAGATATGTAGTAATAATAAAGTGTAACAGCTTTCTCCATAAACAGAACACATTGAAAGCCCACACTGCACTGGCAAAATGCAGCATACAGCATTTACTATCCTAAATTACCATACCCGTGCTTTCCTGCCATGAAAGAATCAGCCTTCCCAAAATTTGGAGGTAGAAAATACTCATTCTATTTTTTTCACTGCATTTGAAGCGTATGATCAATTGGGCTACACTTGCATGTTTTTTCTGTGCAGTGCTACATATTACAGCAGAAATAGCACACAACAAAGTCAGAGGAGTTACAAAACCGAATGACTCTTATCACGAACAGCAACAGAAACAGCTGGTAGGCTCCCACTAGTGCCATCAGGTACACAATGCAAGGAAAACCACTGCTTGTTACTATAGGATATTTTACAATGACATAACCTTGTTGTCCACAGGGATTTGTCAGTGGCTGTTTATAGAGTCCAGGTGTAACATTTGTTTCCTTTAGGATGCAAGTGTGAACCACGAAGTCAGTAACAGAGGCTCCAGCTGTGGGAAATCTCGCGTCTTGCTTAAAAAAGATGGTGTAGGAAGAGGGAAAGGAAGAGTTTGTGGCAGTTTGACTTCCTCACATCTTCTTCAACTATGCCTACTTCTTAATGCACAGAAAAAGAAGTAGCTAAGTTGATTGGAGAAACCTATTAAAGTTCCCACATCCATACATCTTTTCAAAGTGTTTTGCATAAAGCTACTGCTAAGGTAGCACTTGACTGATATCCCAAAAACTTTGAGTCTGGGAGTCTAACAAATGGATACTAAGGCAGACTTCCTCTGGTTTCTTTGAACACAACCTATATTATGAACAGCTGTTCATAGGTATCATGGCAAGAAAAATTAATCAGTTATCCACAGGATGAAACACTTGTGTTTTATGAAAAATACTCATCAACATCAAAATTTAATTAAGATATACAAATGTTGGTTTAATCCTATAATATAGATAATTTGTAATGGAAAAAAAAATCTAGAATTGCTCCCCTAAATGTTTGCAAACGAGCAACTGCCCAACATCAGACACCATAATGAGCAGCCACAGTGAACCACAGCGGCCTCTCTGCAAGTGAGAGGAGGAATTTGTGCAGTGGGTGGGGTACTCCTGTCACAGCCTAATTTCCAACGGTTAACTATAGTAGAAGTTTAAGAGTTACTTTTCAGCAAACACAGGCAGAACAAATGCTAATTCCTTTGCAAGCTAAAACAGAAATACACTCAGTCCACTTCCTGGTATTGACATAGTACATTGTTCTAAATGTATCCATTGTAAATAGAATATAATAGCTTTGCTGAAGGAAAACAGTTAAGAAATAGTTATACGTGGATTGTGGTAGGAGTTTTTTGTTTTAATTTGTTTGTCTAACACTCCTTGATAGCTACACAAGCTTCTTGAAAAATATTTTTCCCTGTGTGATATACACGCACTTCCATCTTTGCAACAACCAAATCTCCAGGTCCTGGGTTTTTTTCTCCTGGTAGCACAAAGCAAGCAGTGACATTTATAAATGTAACTGTTGACTTTAAAAGGTTTGACAGAAGAGGTGGCAGAAAAGCAAATAGTCTGCCCACCCACTGGGGACCCTCGAGTCAAGGACTAAGTTACAGTAACTTAATTACAGGAAACTCCTTTCTCAATTGTCTGCTTCTGTGTGCTTCATGGCCTCACTGGAGTATATGGAGCAGTGGGTCACTGGGTGAGGGGCAGGGAGGGGAACTGATAGGTTAAAGAAACACCAACTTCTTAAAAGTTTCCAGATAATCAGTTACTTGCCAACACTTTGCTCAACCCAGCTTGACCCTGATAAACATACAAGGTTAATTGTTAAAAATTTGTAACAACAAATTTATGTTTTTCTTTTCTTTTAACCAATGATTTTAAGAATATTTCCTTGGAAAAAACCCAAGCAGTAATAAGATGATAAAATGCCTCAAAATAATTGCAAAAGTTCACATAAACATTTATGCATGTGAGAAGCAGTGATATTTCAAACACGAGAAATTAAACAACCACTTCTCATTTCTGACTCACTCTTACCAGTGAAACATTTCTACATACTAGTTAACAGTATAAATGCTAAGTAAATAGAGATATATAAGATTACAGACTAACTATGGAAGTTTATCTTGTAAGTCTCTGCTAGAGCAGTCACTGGCATATCTAATAATTTTTGTCAGTAAACATTATCATAACATGTTTGAAAGTATTTATGACAATAAAACAGAAAAAACAAAGTTTTAACTTCCAGCATTAGTGATTTAGTATCATTAGAAGACACTAGCATGTTCTATCTCTAGCAGAGCATTTTCATCAATATGTAAGAACAGGTCTTTAAGTGAAGATTCATTTTTATTCATTATTTCACCTTTTATTAACATCTAAAAATTAGTTTCAAATGAGCAATTGAAAAAAAAAGCATCCAGATTTAACCAAATTTTGTTTTACTAAACACTGCATTTGTTAAAGCACACAGTATCATTCAGAATATTCTGAGTTGGAAGGGACCCACAAGGATCACAGAGTCCAACTCATAAGTGAATGACTCATACAGCGATCAAGTCAGCAACCTTGGCATTACTGGTATCATGCTCTAACCAACTGAGCAAGCATATTTTATACAAACTACTGGAATAACTTCATGAGCTCTTATCACAGCAGAATACAATGATAACTGCAATTTGAAAATGAAGACTTAGAATAATCTTATAATTAATAGAATAATCTTAACATTAGCTATATTTCACTATAGGCTTTTGTTCTAACCAGACTCATCACAGTGCTTTTAGTATAACTATTTATTTATAAGCGGGACACGCAGCGTGTATCAGAGAGAACACAGTCTTTGAAAGACTAGCTGTAATTGCTTCTCCTTTCATGTTGAGTTCTCCTAGTAACATATGCTAAGATTTACAGTAAATTTCAAAAAAACCTTCTGCAGTTAAGCATAACTTAATACCCTTTATGTGAAGAGAAATGCCTTTCTTTGTTGTTATTGATGTACTTCTTGAAATTATCATTGCAGCATGCTCTTCCATGCCTTTCAAATGTCTAAACTGAGGTTTAAAAGCCACAAAAATATTTAAAACTAAATTTCGAGATATCTGTCTCGAGGCACAGAATAAATCAGCCTCAGCTATAAGCTTTAGTCAAACCAAAACACGTTTGAATTAATACAGACCTTGTGTGAGGACAGCAATGATCTAGAAAGCAAGGGCATGCAAGAGCTACTATAGGTTTTGATACAATTCTGTCAGAAACACCCAACAACCTTCATATGAAATAGCAAATTTCTATAAAACATTTTAATGACACACCTAGCAGTGATTCTGAGGAAGGACTCAAACAAGTAGGATCGCAATTGTTTTCTAAGAATAAATTTTCCCTGAAAAATTTGGGAACTTAATGGACTTTGAGAAGAAGAAGTGGTCTGACTGCACATTTCAAGATTCCACTGATTTTAGTGAAAATCATGCATCATCAATTGCTCCTTTTATCAATCACCCCACATCTTAAATGTCAGCTTTGGATCTGTGAGACTCAAGTATTCCATATGAATAGCTGGCCTTATTCAACAAGAACTCTATCCAAATGGGACAAACCATCTTTTCCAGTGTTGAAATCCTAACAGTCTACTGCTCCTTCCCCCTCAATGTATATTTTAGTAGTATCATGGATGACAAGCTAGAGAGGGATGGAGGACTTACAAAGAAAGAAGTGAAAATTCCTTGCTATTTAGAGAAATGTTCACATGTAATACTAATTGAGCTCTCCCTTAAACTTAAGGCCAGTAAGGAAACTCACTTTTTGACTTGAAAAGTTCTTCACAAAATCACAATGATTCTTTTTTCTTTTTTTTTCAGTAGTCAAAAAATAGAAGAAAACTACTGACCTTCACTTCTGGGCCCAGACTCTGTACCACCTGGTGTTTTATCTGGCATCTCTTCAGATACAGGCTTAGTAAAACCTAATGGACACAAAGCAAAGAAAGCATTCTTCATGAAAACCGGTGTGTTTCAGTAAGGCACTCCCTTGCTCCATGGCTTCTGTGAAGGATGGATTTTCAGCATTTCTGTATTTATATGTAAGAAGTGTAAACACACAAAACTCCTAGGAATTCACTGCAATGCTGTTCAGTAGATTCTCACCTGGACATACTGTCAAGTAGGAGGCACATAAGGACCCTAATTACACCTGGTGAACTTCTGTCTTTGATCTTGTACATTTTCTCTCCCTCAGTACATTTCTAGTGAGAGGTCTATGAACTGGGATGCCAGAGCTGCTTACACTCACACACTGCTGAAGTCAACAACACAGTGACCATGCAGAGAGTTACATCAGCCTGCAGTAAACATAAAATACCATGAAGTTAAGGCTTTACTACATTGTAGACCACCAATGTTTCCTCCATCACAGCAAACGGCAGAGAAGAAAAGGCTTCTCAGAAGACAGTGAGCCCATCTGCTCTTACAGCAACATTATATAACCTCTGTGGTACTGGCTAATGGTCAACATGTGGCTACCACATATTGACTGGGATTTTGTATCCTCCATTTTATCACCTTTGACTATTTTCCCATCACCAGCTAGACTGACATTGGACTTACATAAAAAAGCCTCAAATCAGATAAGATGCATCAAGAAAAGAGAAATCAGAAAGAGGAGAACTCTCTGCCTGAAGAGGACTGTGTGCTAAGTGAGGAAGGGACTTCACCTCAGCGACAATTCACATAGCTCAGTGCTATGTGCAGCACTATACACAGCCTTGGAAGTATAAGCAGTACAACCTTAACTCCTGAAGAATTCATTCAATCATCTAGTTTCTAACAATGCTATAAAGATCAGATTTGGCATGCAGATTTCAGACAACCAAGATATCCAGAATTATGGGAGATCTTCCTGAATCACCCTGCAATAGAACTGAGACTGAACTCCAATAAATGGCCTTTCTTTCCTCCTCTTGAATTATTTTGCTTTCAAATTCATACAGCTTGTTTTTAATCCTATCACCAGACATAAAATGAAAATGTTTCTGCCCTAGCATCCAATAAAAGGCTGGATTTTACATTAAAATCAAACTATATGACACATCCAGGATTTTTTAAGCCATTTAAGTCACAAAATTGTATTTCAGGTGTGTTATACAGGGCAGGTATACTTCATCATATTTAATTCAAAATACTTAAAATACTTAGAAACTTCTATTTGACACATGTGAGGCTACAAACCACTAGCACATCTTAGAGCAGAAATTAATTCCTATTTAGCTGATGGAAACTCTACTACATATGATTTTCTAGATCAGCCAATTCACCTCTAAGATAAAAATCCACCAGGTCTTAATTAGGAATTACTTTGTCCTTAATATACATGTTTTAGCCACACAACAGTATATGTACTGAGGATTGTGAATGAGCCAAATATCTTTAACTCCCTAAAATTAACAGTGATAACACTTATCCACCTGAAGGTTTTAGTTTATGAGTTCATAAACCAGAGGTGGAAAGTGCCACAAACTGAACAAATAACAGTGCCCACAACAGAGGTTTTAAACAACTATAAACACCTAGCAATCTCCACAATCCTTTACAAATCTTCTGTAAAACAGAACTCACTTTCCAGAAGACAACCATAAAATAAATTGGTTCTTCAAACAGATTACTCAAATTTAGTTATTTATCATCACTAAACACTTGGCTAGAATAAATACATCAACCAATTCTAAAACTTGGCAAGCTCATGTCTAATCCTCTGCATTCAGTGATGCACTATTGCCTGTGAACATTGGACCAGTTTATAAGTAAAATTACAGTTATCCATTGATTTACTGGTAGAGCTGATAGAAACTAGTTAATCACACAATGCATTTGAACCAAAAAATTACATCGATAAATACTGTATTTAATTTCTGTGATTCATTTCAAAATCCAAAAAAAGTTTTCGGTAACTTTTATATTTTAAATAAATCTTTTCCTATCACTTATTCAGGGAACTACATGTTTAAAATGGAAAAACATGGATATCCACAGATTTGTATTCAGGTTTTGGTTGGTTTGAGTTGCATAGAATGAAAATAAATATGTAAGTAAACATCACCATAAAAATGTTCATGTAGTTACTCACTGACATGACCATGATAAAAAACAGTAGTCTCGGAAATAATTTGGGGCTTCTTTATTAACATTTTGTACAGGCGCTAAATATAAGGAAGGAAAAAAAGACTTTCCCCTTGCCTCTACCCTGACTTTTATTTAAGTTCAATTTTTTCTTATCTAAAGTAGACCAACATTTTCTACCAGACTTTCTATGGAAATGATTGCCTTATTTTTGTGTTATCAAAACTTATCACCAGGAAAGCATTACTACTACAAGTAAGACACACACCAACAGTCATTTCTCCAAATTTAGTGGATTCCTGTGCTCTTCACTCTCTATGGAGCATGACCTATCATTCCCACCACAAAACTGGGTGGGATTCCAAAGGGCGTTGAATGACCCTTAGCATTTTTAATAATGGAATAGTAACTTGAAACCTGAATCATTCAATTACTGCACACAAACCAAGGTATTCATTGAACAGGTTCAGACCTGCCACAGCTACAACAACTCTGTTTCAGGAGTTCATTTGGATAATCCATGGCAATTTTAAATACTAATGGTTTTCGACAGACTTACCAATTTTGCAGCTCTGCATTACAATAAATGATAGCTAGGGAGGCTTAACATAGTTACAACAGAAAGTCAGCCTCTATGCCTAGAAAAGTGCATCTTTAGAACACTGTCTAGAAACTCTTAGAATCATAGAATTACTTAGGTTGCAAAAGAACTCTAAGATCACTAAGCACAGCTGTTAACCTGACACTGCTAACCCCACAACTAAACCATATCTCTGTTTATCTATCTATCCATCTATCTATCCATCTATCTATCCATCTATCTATCCATCTATCTATCCATCTATCTATCCATCTATCTATCCATCTATCTATCCATCTATCTATCCATCTATCTATCCATCTATCTATCCATCTATCTCTACATATCTTTCAAATACCTCCAAGGCATATAACTTCACCTTTTCTCTGGCCAGCCTGTTCCAATGCTTGACAACCCTTTCTGGGAAGAAATATTTCCAAATATTCTTGTCACTGCCTGCAATGGTTTTCAGTAATGAAACAGTCCGAAACGTGTTGCTGTTTCCTAGCTTTTTCTAAATCACACAGGAGGTTAGCAGTACCAGAACAGTTCAACTAGATGCAAAAATGACAGTCTTCAGCATTTTCCCATATCATGGTCAATTACAAAAATTACACCTAAAAACTGTGGTTCAGTAATGTGGCACAGAACATATTTTACTATTTCTTTTAAAAGCACAGAAATCCATATATTTTAAAATCTAAAAACATGCATTCCTCCGTTCTGTCTCATTAATCAGTTCCACACTGTTGCTAGAAATTGCAGAATATACCAAACAGCTTTAAAAAAGGAAAAACAGAACTTTGCTCTTGTTTTCTGTAACATACCAAGTTTTGAATTACTAAAAAACCAGAAGTCAACATTTAGCATTCCTTTATTTATATAAAAAGTTCCTCCTTTTAATCTAGGAAGGAAATCTCTGAAAAATACATCAGACTAAGAAAGTAAATCTCTTTCTCTTCAGTAAGTTAAGCAGGACTTCTGTAAAATCCAGCAGAGAAGCAGCATTTGGGACATAAGCTTGTTAGTAAATATAAAAAGAAAGTAATTCTTGCTCACTTTCTAAACAAATAATTTCCATTTATCCAATCTTATTAGGAACAGTATCCCAAAGTTTGCAGTAATTTCAAGATTAATCACATAGAGTGCCTTATAAAAACATTCCTGTTAGACCCAACCAAATACTCTTGCAATATAATTATCAATACAGCTTTAATTGTTTCTGAATTTCAGGGTCAGCTATTCTAATGCTCCATGGGGTACTTCATATTTCTGAATTCATCAGTCAAAGCTTCTACCTATTGCTTACTCCAAGAACTTTTTCACAGAACATCCTAGTAAGAGAACTTGAAATACATATGCATTCATAATTTATGAATAAACACAGCCATACTGTTTACATTTCTCAATTAAGCAGTCTTTAACAGCAACCAAAAACATTCAAATGTATGACCATGCATTTTCACAGGCCATAATCAGCTAGGGCCACCCAAACAGGCATACTGGGAGGTCTTAGTTCAAGAAATTTGTTGTTCCCTCTAGTAGATTGATTTGCCTTTCAAATCCTGAGCTGCTAAAAATTGCAAATCAGCTTTACCATCAGGAAAGAAATGAGATCCTTTAAAAGCAGTGTTTAAAACAATAGCATGCTATAGTTGAATTAACAGGAAAACATCAGAATTTGTAATGAGTGGCTAAAAAATAGTCTTAAAAAGCATGCTCACAAACAATATGGATTACTTGTATTTCACAGACCAATATAGTCCTTGTCTCTTAAATTAACTGTACTCCATTATAAAAAAAAAATCAACCCAAATAAACAAAAAAACCCCACCAGTATGGGTTTTCAAATATTCAAAATCATTATTAATTGAAGTATCACAATTTTCACTTTTAAAGTTTCATGGATAAATTTTCATTAGAGAGAAGATTTCTGCTTCTTTTTTGTTCTTTCAGCAATTTATTGCTGTATTCTCAAAAAAGCATCAAGCCCCTTGAAAGAAACTATTGTTCATCATAGGACTGTTTGCAGTTGTAACTGTGGAATCCAACTATGTATGTTGAACAACGATAGTCACTAACCAAAATCTAGGTTAAACCTCCTCCTTTGTGTGAAACCCCTGGTCCCTAGTCTACATCTGTTCTGTTAACAGCAAAGCTATCTGCTGGTTTGTTTTTAAACAGTATTTGGATGAGTTCTTCCTGTTGCAATTCAAAACAAAGTGTAAGAGGGGTGGGTAGAAAATGGATATTAATAGGCTTTTTGACACAAAATATTTTGTAAACAAGTAAGGACTATTAAATGCCCCGAGACAGCCTGCATACACAGTCACCCTTCTTGGATGAATGATACTGGATGTTGCATTTCTGAACGCAAAGCAACTCACAAAACCCCAAAACAGCATTCAAAGTCTCATGTTGCAGGATGAACCCCAGATTCCAAGGACAGCTCTGGTAAAATTCACACACACATCAACATGACCAGAACTTGACATTTGGCTGTTAAATACTGCATATAACTTTGCCAGAGAATAAGGTCATCTGTCCCCGATCTAGTTTTTGCCATTTGTTTGCCTACAAAATCCCTTAAGGAGCAGATGCATTGCTGCCCTGAACACCACAAGAACAGCTTTGATCCCAGGTCACCCAAACCATAAAAGAAAGTTTAAATGTTAAGACTAACACAATTCTTTCACATGAACCAAGAAGTGACACTGAAAGAAACCCTAAATAACACTGACAGAAAGGACAAAAGTTACAGAGACATTAACCACTATATGCCATCAAGCCTCATCACTGCTCCCATTCACCACCACCCCTCAGCCCTTCTAAGTAGCATGGCAATACCTGTTTCAGATTCCAGTATTACTTCAATTTAATAGTTATTCCTTCAAAATTGCACAGAATTCTAATGGCTCCTTTCATTCCCTTCCAGCAGCATTCTGGATGTGAGTGTGAGCTACAGCTTCCCTTCTCCAACAATCCTCGCCTTCAAAGTCCCACAAAAGTCTTCCAGTCCTTTTTCCCCTGCACATCAATGCATAACAAAATGTTCCAGCTTTAGTGACTTTAGTTGGAGTATGGGATTTGTGGGGTATTTTTGTAAGATGCTATATTTTGCTGATTTTCCCAAATCAGGTCACCCTTTCACTTTCTTTTCCACAGAAAGGCAGTAACAGTGGCACTTAAGAGAACTGCAGCAGGAGATGAGCTGGTCCAAACAAGACCATCTGATCTGTGTTGTCAAGAAAGAGCAAAGCCTCCTTTGCACATTTGTCCCATTGATGAAGGTCATATTAATATAGCTCTCTCTACTTCAAAGCAGCATAAATCTACATAAATCTACAGCATTCTCTGTCTAGTTTCTGAAGCTAATTGTCCACACTGCAGCTGCAATCCAAAAAACATAACTTGTTGCCAGCAAGCTAAGACCAAATCACAGAATCCCTTTGCCACTTTCATTCTGGTTTACTGTAATTCACCATGTTTGAATGTGAAAAACATCACAGATGTTCTAATATAAGGAATGAGCTGTCTGGCTCCTTTGTGGTTTAACTGCTACACATATGTCTTCTCCCTCCTCCAGTCTCTGCAATAGTTCTGAATCCATTCCCAGTGCTGTTCCAAGGCTTCAGTCATGGTTTTCCAAACCACTAAAAGATTGAGTTCAGCAGCTAATCACCGCATTTCAGTCTGCAAGTCAAGAGAGTGTATGTTTTACAAAGTAACACAGGATATGAGACCTAGGAGGGAATGTGACACAGTATTTTCTCTTTCAAACTTTGTATAGAACGACCTCATTGAAAAGATGAGCCATACTCAAAGTTTGGTCAATATCCAACCATGTTGCAAGGCTCCTTACTTAACAGCATTTGCCGCTACTATGCCTGGTGAAAAAAAAAAAAAAAGAAAAGAAAAAAAAGGAAACCTTCCCCATGGGGTCTTCTGGGAGGAGGAAGAGGGATCAAAACCTTGACTGACACTCGACAAATATCCCTGTGAAGTATAAGCTCAAAGCCTAAGCAGAAAGATGTCAGCTTTAATTGGTGAAATGCATGTATTTCCTGCATGTATGTATTAACTCTGTTCTGACCACAGCAGTTTCTCAGCTCAGCAGAGGTGTTATGTTTCAAACTCAAGTAATTTCAGTGCAGTTTGTAGAAAATTCCTTGGTATAATTAATGACTATTTTTCTTTCTGTAAAAAATGAACCATTAATGAGTATTTTTGAAAACACTTATACATATTCTCTTCTATACATGTACCTTTGCTCAAGGTCGACTCTGTATTACATAAAATCATGCTGCACTGCAGAAAGCTGACAGAAAACAACCCAATGTCTCCTTCTGTGGTTGGGCAGCTGTGACAGCGGTTTCCCTGGATGATGCATCTCTGAACCGTAACACCTCCGGTTCCAGCAGAGCTCCCGCAGGTGGCACTAGCTGCTGCTTTGTGTGGTGCCACACACAGCTACACTGGCAGACAGAAGTCAATGCTTGCAGCAGAAACTGTCTGTCCTTCCTGGTCAGCATGCCAAACAAGGGCTATAAATCCTTCTAACTTTCAGATACCTGAACCGTCCTGCTTATCACTCAAGTCTGAATTTGGGTTTCAATAGCTGGGCAGCTAAGCTGCTACACCACCTTTAGCTTATTTCAATATTTCCTTATTTCATCCTGTAACCAGAGTGAACAGAATTATTTTGTAAAGAACTGGGCATTTTTCTAATTATACACGTATATTGCTTCTCTCATGCCTTTGTACAGCACAGTTAATCTCAACAGCCCTTCCAGGTCTTTACTGTAGCTAAAAAAACCCACACAAAGGGGAAAAAAATCCATCAAAAATCATGTTTCACTTACATACAGAAGGTCTGTCACTTTGGACACTTTCTTTTGAATCTAAGCTTGAGAAAATAGACAGACTTGAGTAAGGTGGCTCAACACAGGACATGCCTGACATACACTCTGATGAAAAAAAAAAAGGAAAAGCAGGATAAACAGGTCAGTCCCAAGATATTTAGGGATTTGGAAGCAAGTCTCAGCACAGACTGTTATGAGTACAGCAGTAGCAAGTCATAGCTGCCTAGTACAGCTATCTTTATCACAAAATACTGTTGTCATGTACTCAAAGAAATCTGCTACTCCACAAGTACACAATGAAGAACACGATGTATTCCACACAAACCATTTTCTGAGCAGATTAAGAAAGAACCCCATGTAATGCACTACATGTAGTTTCTCTGCAAAAACCAACCAACAGCATAGATTTTATTACTGACATTTACAAAGAAGGAGATGAAACATTTTAATTGAGCTGCCATTACACTGTTTTCTGATTTCATGTTTTACGTCATACTATGTCTACTGTTAAATGCTAATTAGGGCGACACAAAGAAAATTGAATTTGAAACAAACCCATTTAAAAATAAAAACTAATGCCTCAGCACAGACAAGAGCACACGGTTCAACAATTTCTTTACTACGAGAGCTTATTTCTAGTATCCTTGAGTTGTAACTCTTCAGTAATGCATATACTAAGTGCAGATATAGCACAAAAAGTGCATACACCAGCTACAGCACTAAAAAGACTAAGGGATCTTAGGCTACAAGTCCTCACATTGCAGTAACAGTCAAAGCCATAGCCATAACCCTGACAGTTGCCAGAAAAGAATATATGACCTTTTCCCTCAACAAATTCTCTGATACTATTAGAATTTACACAGTGTTTTTGTCATGTCACCCAACAAAATTACTACAAAATTCACACAGCACTAAATACAATCTCTGGTCATTACGTTTACAGCTGCATTTCTGCCTTGCTCACCATTCACCCCTCCGAAATACACACTTCAGGTAAGTCCTCAAGTGTTTTGGTTTTTTAAATCTACATTTGGTATTTGGACTGTTCACGAGCTTTCCCTTTCCTTACATATTCCTCATGAGAAAATACAACTCCAAATTCATTAGGTCTTGGGGTTTTTGTTGAACTGAGTCCAGCTGAGTCCAAGTTGATTACAGGGATGGAGCACCTTTCCTATGAAGAAAGGTTAAGATTGTCGAGATTGTTAAGATTGCTTGAGATTGCTCATCCTGGAAAAGAGAAGACTTGAGGGTGAGCTAACTGTGGCCTTCCAGTACCCTGAAGGGAACCTACAAGAAAGTTAGAAAGGGACTTTTTACAAGGGCATGTAGTGACAGGACAAGAGGGAATAGCCTCAAACTGAAAGAGAGTGGAGTTAGATATTAGAAGAAAATCCTTTACTGTGAGGTTGGAACAGACACTGGAACAGATTGCCCTAAGAAGTTGTGGATGCCTCATCCCTAGAAGTGTTTAAGGCCAGGTTAGATGGAGCTCTGAGTAACCTGGTCTAGTGAAAGGTGTCCCTGTCCACAGCACGGCGGTTGGAACTAGATGATCTTTAAGGTTCCTTCCAACCCAAGCCATTCTACTATTTCATTCTAGTGAGATGCACAGCATAAATCTCACTACTGGGCCAAAAGTTTTGGCTTAATTAAAAAAAAAAAAAAAACAACCAAAAAGCATTCCACAGCTGGATATGAACCTGTCAAACTTCCTCAATAGCAAAGGTTGATTTTTAGTGCACATGGTAAAGAAAAGGAAACTGAAGAGGAAAGAATTTCAGCATTGTTTATATCAGAATTACTTAAATTCCTTTCAAAGCTCTGAACTTTGCTACAATTAGGAGAGATGCTGATTTGGCTAACAAACAATCACACAGATGTACACATGTGAAGTGTCCCTCTTTAGTCTTTTTCCCATACAAGTCTCCAGTGCTCAGCAGCTGCTGTTTTAAGATCCCTGATTAGGGGCAAGGGCTGCTGCTGCTGCTGTTCCATGCTGCTCTTGGATATTAAAAATACAAACAAGTAAACAAGAGCAGTAACCCAGCTAGTATCCTAACCAGTCAATTTTTATTCTTCATTCTCTGTTATGCAGGAAAAACCAAGCAAAACAAACAAAAAAATCCCTCCAGTCTTGCATCTGGCATACAGAGTAAAGAGCCCATGATACCTGCTTTCACGGGCTGTAAGTCTCCTCCAAATTGTTTTTCTATTAGAGATGCTGCCTGATAGCACTTAAAAAACACACTTCTCTTTTTCCTTGATGCCAGTGCTTGAGATATCACTAAATGTCATCTTGGAAAAGACGAATGTTGTGCCAAATCATCATTTCACCACAGGCTTAAGTAGTGGAGGAAGTAAAACCAATATAAGGCCGCAAGGAAGCAAAGCTATTGTTGGAGCGCAAGGAATCCAATCACAGCAAATAAGTCAAATAACCATGAAAGTAAACTATAATACACAAAGCCTTAAATTAATTTGGATCAGTCCTATGTGCCGAATAAATATTACAGTAATGGGTAACATACAAATGAATTCTAATATGTTTAAAGAATTTGGTTATGGTGGGAGAAACAAACTTACCATGTCTGCATGCATTTCACCTTCTGACACTTCCTTTTTGCATTTCGACTTCTGTTTCAGGAAATTTCTTGCCATCCAGCTAAAGATCACTAACTCCATCATACTTTACAGAAAAAGGGAAACAACCTTGCCATTGCTTAGTAAGGACATCAGGCAGCATCTATTATGCAAGGTAGTTTCTCCTGAAATCACAGGGCTATGATAATAATGAAGGTTTTTCTGTGGGTTGTTTTGTTTTAAATGAAAGATTTCTAGCCCTCTTACAGAGAAATTCTTGATATTTTAAGGTCAGTAGAAAAGCTAGTATCTATGGGACAAACAAAATTCATATGCATTTTAACTTTGTGTAGGGCCAGAGTCAAGGCACTGAGATAGGGATCAACGTCTTCCTAAACTCACATAACCAGTATGCAATGTAAACCTTGAAACCGCATTCATGGACAACGACAAAGAGATAAGGTGCCTCCAAAAGCAAATACTCAAGACTACAGAACAGCCCAATGCATTTGCATTTCAGGAGTATAAATACAGAAAAGTCTGATGCAAAGTCAGCTGTTTCAGGGGTATTTTTTTCTTCACTTAAACGCGTTTCTGAATGCTCACTAAAAAGAAAAAAACTTCAAAAGCACAAAATGCTGCTCTGCAGTAAATCAAAATCACAAGTTTATTCTCTCACACACATATTTTTCAAAGCACTGTTGTTTTTCTCACTATTTCAGTAACAACAGAAAAATTAGTATGCATCAACTCCAATTAGGCTGATTTATCTCTTCTTTAATATGTTTGGCTTCACTATGTATTTTCAAAGTAGTAACTTTAGACCTCATCGTCGAAGAAAACCACAGAACTTTCAGAGTAAGGTCATACTGATGAAAGACAAAAATGTCAGCACTGTCCAGAAAGTCCATTTACTTTGTTAAAATTTTTCCTAAACAATGTTAATTCCAAGTAAAGAGTAGACAGTTTCCCCCCCCCTCAACTGTAAACTCTTCTGGAAAGCTAAAGAGAAGGAACAAAAAAAAGGATACAAAAGAATGTTTGGTTTGGCATTGCTGATGCTTGTTGATGAAGGGGAGGCCTCTTAAAACCAGAATAATGGATAATTATCGCTTTTTACATGGATCCTTCGTTAGTTTTGTCTCCATAACACACAGTGACACCACTACATATATAAGGAAAGAATCAGACACAGATATTGACTGTCAGGAGAAGGGCTCCTACAAAAAACCCATTTGTGTGTTTCCTTCAACTGCGATTGCCTGAGTACCACATCACTCCTAAAATGAGAGGTTTAGACATGGGCTTTATAATTATTAGACAAGTAATACTCAGTTGGCTTTTCCAGAAACTGTCATTTGAGCAGCTAGCCAAAGTATAGCCATGCATAGCAAAGTTACTTATGCATGCCCTGTGAAACATGTCTTTTTACCTACAGTCCTCAGAAAAAGTCCACCTAACATTTTGACTAGAGTGAAGTGCCATTAATGAAAATTTCAGGGTGTTTGTTTTCATCACAGAGTATGTAACATTAGAAAACAACACAGTAAATCACATAAAAGAGTCAACAGTTAAAGTTTTCTGAGCTCTGACATGTTCCAGGCTCCCAAACACCGCTGAACCTGGCAGCCCCCAGCCCTGGCTTAGGCAGCTGACTGTAAGACCCCTTCACGCTTCTCCACCTTTCTCTTCACCCTGCTTTGAGAATACATACAGCTGTGTGTACATATGTACATATATTTATATACACCCTGCACACACACACCAAAAAAGAGGACGTTTGTAACAAACTAAGAGCACTGTGTACATTCATTAGCAATTTATCCAAATGAATGGCCTCACAACTCAGATTTTGACATTTCCTATAAAAACACCCCAGTATTTATCAAGCCACTCCAGAGTGCAACTGTTGAGTGTGGCCTGCAAACAACATGCTTTTTAGAGCCAAAGTTTGCAGTTGTCTACAGAACACTCTAACTAGTTGTGATGGAGAATCCAGAGCCCTCTCACTGTATATTAGCTTTGAAAAATGTGTCCCCAGTTGAGAGTTCTCTAACTGCAAGCCTGGTCCAAATGGCTTTTGTGGCACTGAACTGCATTTACAGAGCATGAGAAACTGTAGAGTTTCAAATTACACTCATGTTTATCTCTGACAAAACACACATTTTCTATATGCATACATAAATATAAACACATGCACATATATATTCATTATAAAGAATATGGAATATTAAATTATAAAGGGCTAGAAATAGAAAGGAAATTATTTCGCTCATCTATGATCAGGGCAAGTAGAGAGTCTAGGAGACTAAAACTGCCAAAAGGATAACCACACACAGTAACAATCTTTAACCTGTCACAATTTCCAAAGGACTTTGAATGACCATTTTCACAGAAGCAGCTGACAAGCTGCTAAATGAACAATTTTTTTTTGTTAAACTGCAGCATTCTGTAGAAATGGAAACTCCTACTATAAAAACATATAAATATTCTTATCTCCACTATTCTCAGAAAGGCTGGATTTCTTACTAGACATTGTGTTGCCAAACGCAAACCTTCACTGGCCTCAGACAAGAATACTAGTTCCATTCAGAAAAATCCAACAGGAAAAAATAATACTGCTTACAGTGATTTCCTTCATCTGAACGTTTTATCCTTTCTAGATCAGTCTAAGAGACATGGTTTGATCAAATCAGTTGCTTATAAGTAACTCTCAACAACTGCATGGAGTCTGAACCATTGTGTTCTTTGCTAGGACTTCATTCCACTTCTCAGAAAATAAAATAAATAAATAACTTAGCTTTCAAACACAGAAACAAAGAAATACCTATTTTGTACTAAAATAGTAGTAATCTGACATTGCTTCATGGTCAGCTTATAAAAAAGTATGTGATATTGAGAGTCTTTCGGAGATTTGCAGGATTCTGAAAAAACTATAGTAATTTGCAGTTTGTGCTAGAGACACTTTTATTTGGTGACCTCCATTCTGTTTTGTAGCCTTTAATTAGACAGGAGAAAAAACATCCCAAACTCTTTAACTCTTTAGAGAATAGTGATCATTAGGAAATACAATGTTTGAATACAGGTTATCAAAGGATAGTCAATAAAGGGTTTCAAAAAGTTTTAGCTTATAGTTTTAGAAGGTATAAAGATCACAATGCTTTTTGAAATTCCAACACTGACAGTTTTCACACAGAAAAGGAGTCCAAATTCTCTCTTCACCTTCTCCACCATTTTGCACCAGCAATGAAGGTCACATTTCTTATCTTTCCATTTAAACCACAGTAAACAGTGAAGCTTTTTCTCCCTCTACACACTTCATGGAGAATCAGAAACAAATCATGCATTCAGCAGTCAGTTTTCCCTTTTCTGTCTGGAATACCAGAACTACTGATAAGAGGATGTTTCTCCCTATCTATTCCTACCAAGTAAAATTTTACTAGACTGAAAGATGGATCACGTGTACTTCAACAACAGTAGAAGGCAGCATGAAGAGTAATCAAGTATTTAATTTCTATCTTGAGAAACACAAGGTTATGAAAAAGAGCAAACAGGTACAAAAAGAAATTGAGTTCTCCCTTATAAAACTAACCACATGTCAAGGAGTATCAAATGACATGCAAATATTATGCACTGTATTAGAAGGGAAAGAGGGACACCTTCACAAATAAGACAACTTCACAAACCCGTGTACATGAAATCATGTAACAAAACTGCATGTGAAATCTTACCACAATAAGAAACCATCAGACACACTTCCTTCATTTTTATAACATGTATATCAACACTGGGGTTCCAAACACAAGTGAAATTCTCGAGTTACAGTGTTTTCCCACTGGCAAGGCAATACATCTCTGCAGTACAATAGAGACGGGTAGGTCTTTCCAGTTATTTCAATTTATGTAAACACAAAACAAAATCCAGTCACAGGAATACCACTAATAACTCCCAAAGAACATATTTTAAGATAAAAAGCGTTACATTTCATTGATCATTAGATCTAGTACTAGAAACAAATACAAAAAAGGACAGGGTGTTGCAGGGAATCTCTGAATAGGCTTGACTAAAGTAAATATTCAAGAGGATATTACTCAAGTCAGCACCAAGAGCTTCAGCCAGTTTCCAAGGCCTTTTGAATTCTCAGAGCTAAACCCTGTGAATTCAGATGAAAGTTCCTTTTTCCCCACTTTTAAGGGAAGAAATAACTTCTGTGAATTTTCTGTAAAACAGCCTTCTGGGTTTAGTAATTGGGGAATAAACCTGCCAAGACACACAACTAAGCATTCATAAACCTTAATGTTTCATTCAAATATTAAGTACTGATGAAAAAACACAGAAGTATTCCAATAATGTTGTTTCGGGTTATGTAATACCATCCCTAGTACATAAAAATCCCAGCTCCTCCATTCTTGCTGCCTAGCCCACATTTTGTACTCTGAGGAACACAGGGACACGTGGCGCATACTAAAAACAGCAAGTTTCCACTGAACATAGCGAGAGGCACAGCAAGGCAAGGACACCTGGCCATGCCTCAGCTCTGAGATGATGTCAGCCTATTCAGCTGGGCAACAGGAAGAAAGAAAAGGTCCCTGTTGTATTTCAAACACACACAAAGAGCTATGTATATTACACCAGAAACCAGGAAATCACTGATCAGCAAATGACATTCTCCAGCCCTCCAAGCCTTACTGTATTTGGGCAAGAGGACTAGGTAGAAGAAGAAGCATTTTCTCTCTTTAGACTCAATGGCAGTTACTCCATCTCCCTCTTACCCTGTCACTGTTCCCACAGCCTGTGCAGTATTTGCTGAGGTATCACCAAGCTGCTATCGCTTTTTTCCCAATAGTCACCACTATGTGCTGACCCACTAGGCTATGTCAGTTTAACAAATGCCAAGTCAGTTCAACTCTGGCTTCTCTTTCCCAGTTCCTAATTCCTCCATTTTTCCCTACAAAACAAACAATCCAGAAATTCACTTTGAAATAAATCATAGCAATTCTGTAGAGCAAACTTAGCCAAGCAAGGGACTGAAAAGTCTGCAGAGAAATGCTGTCTGAGAAAACATGGCCACATCAAATAAAAACTGACTTTTGATTTTTCCCTTAGTGAAGACACTTATAGAATCTCTGGACCAACTTGCAGACTCTCTGAAGCTGAATAAATGCTGAGTTCATGTTGCAGAGTCACCATTGGAAAATTAGAGCTATTCTTAAATTCATGCATTAAGTGCACCCAAAAAGTGCTGCTGGGCACAAAAGCAAGCTGGGACAGGATAGCACATATCTGTGGTATTGAAGAACAATCTTAGTCTACAAAACAGCGTGCATAAAAGCAAACTCTCAGGAGCGATGGCTGAACTGAACTAGGGACTGAGCCGTGCCTGGCAAGAAGACTAAAATGACACCAGCAAAGATGACTGTTATAGACCATCTTCTTCCAGGCCTGGCAACATTCCTAGGCCCATCTGAGTTTCATACAGGTGGAACCTTACAGGACTCCTCTCTCAAGCCACCTATGCTCATAAATTTTTCTGACACACTTTTTCAAACACTTTTCTCTTAATTGAGTTTCATTACACACTTCAAAGATTTAAAGAACTCTGAATGGAGACAGACAGAGACACACACAATGGCATAAAAAGGAGAACAGGCACAAAAATAAAAAAGAAAAGGAGAAAAAAAAAGACAATCATGTTCTCTGGAGAGCACAAAGTATAATTATATTCAACTGAACTATTGTTCCCTTATGCATATACCAGGGCAGTGTCAGGCTTTGCATTTACCATTCAGTCCTGACCTTTAAAATAGATCAGATACTTTTCAAAACAGAGCATAATTTTCTATCTCTGTATCTGTGGACACCTTTCTCTGCAACTTCTCAACTCCTGTGTATCCCACAAATGGGGGATGCCTCCTTCAATTGTGTCAGAGCAAGAGATTTTTCCACAAGGAGAGTTGAGAGGCAGCCACCCAGCTCTCCGGCAGCCAGAAAAGTTCTCTTGTGGCAGTTTCATACACAAATTTGAAGTTTGGGCATGTAAAGCAGATCCTTAATGGAAGGGATTTTTTTTTTGTGGTTTGGGGGCTTATGGAAAATAGGAACCCAGCATACTTAACAAAATTAACTATAGCATAGGTTAAAAAAACTACCAAATTTCAAAAGTACCTGTAATTTTTGAAAGCTTTGAGTCTTACACCTAAATGTAAGAAAAGTTTGACCTATTTTAAAACATATATCCATGTGGTGCTTCTATCAGATCACTCTTATTATATGGCTCTATTTGCAAAATAGAAATGGGGAAAAAAACAAGCCAAACTAAAACAAAACTAAGCAACATGTAATCATGTAAAGCCTAGAAGGTTAAATTAACATAACCTTTTTAGTATGTCTAGAATTATTTTGTCTTTTCCTAAAGTTAGGTGTCAGCAAAATTTACATAGAATCTCAACTATTTGATTAATTAATTTGTTATAAAAATTACTAGTTAAAACAGATTACCTGCAACTACCTGTAATTACCGGCTTCAAATCTCTGAAGCTGAAGATTCAGCTTATTTCCCTAAGGAAGTAAGAGAACTGTTCCACTTTTCAGAGAAGTAATTGTAAAAACATAATTTTCCTCTTCCAATTTAATGTGTATTAAAATTAAAATGGATAATGAAGTCCATTTCAACATGTTTTGTGGGGTTTTATTGCAGTTTTCCTCTGTTTTCCACCCCACAAGAACTCTACCAAGGTCCATTTTAACTGATGCAGCAGAGTGCTTATTTGGCAAGATTATAAGAAGATACCAAGGGAAATAAAGGGTTTCACCCTTTCAGCTGAGGTAAAGGGGAAAAAAGGTATTAGGAGAACATTTGAATGCTTTACCTATTCAGAGCCTGAAGGAGATGGCATATGGGTTCCCCAGCACCTGATTATCGGTAGTGTTTTACATCCCACTTTTCCTCTGGGCTGCTGGCACCTGTCCCAAGAGGACTGCACTCTGTCTATTCACAAGTATGAGCCTGCTACTGTAGACTGCAGTGAAAACCCTATATCCAAAGAGCATGAATTAAGCAGTAACACTTTATACTTTAGAAGTGTTCCACCCAATCATATCAAAACACCATGGACACTGTCATCTTCAAGATATTTAACATGAACAGCAGCTTTGAAAGCAGAGGTTTGCAATCCTAGATGAACATATAAGAATCATCAAGGAAAAAATATTTGTTTACTTTCAGTGATAAAGATCAATGGCAGGAAGTACGATACTATAGAGATATTAAATATTTGTATGATGCCTATTTATAAATATATGAATGTTTACATTATGCTTCCCACATACACAGAAAGAAGCAAGCATTTTTCTACCAGTACTGCCAATTCATTTTAAGGAAAAACCTCAGCTACTAATTTCATTTCAAGCAAGCATGCGGCAGGCTTGTGTCACTCACCTTGAACACCAAGATCCAAGCAAGCAAGGAAGGAAATTACTTGTGCAGGGCAGTTTCAAGCCTCCCTCATTTATACAGATATTTACACTACCGAATTTACTCAAGTATCTGTACCCTTACATTTCATAGAGGTGTGGATAAGACAGAATACAATTTAAGAAGTCTCAAGAAAAGTACACCACTCTCCATGCTGAAATGCTGTTAAACGGCTTTATCAGAATTAGTGTTTCAGGGATTTAAACTACATCATAGGTACATGGAATGAGTAGCAACAGGGATGAAAACCTGGGGACTCATATGATTATCACATATGCACTGTTGCACCATGGGAGATAAAGCACAACAGCACATCTGTGGGGCTCCTCCAGTCCCCAGAGTAAAAAGTATTTGGGTATTTTGCTTCTCATCTTTCCTAGTGGGGGAATCAAATCAAGCTGTTCTCAGAAATGGAGAATAATAGTAAGCTTCCATCCCTGGAAGACAGTCCTCTCACACACAAAAAATTAATCTGAATTTTATAGTTTCATTGAGCTTTTCTTTCTTTGTTCTATGCATAGTAACAATACAGATATTAAGACTTGCACAAGCATGTTACCACAGACATCAGTCTGTCTCTTCAAGTCTGCTGGACATCAACAACCCAGCAGATGGTTATTACTCCAAATTCTCCACCCTTCATCATCATTAATTCAGGAGCAAACTCATTTCAGTGGCCTAGCCCCAATTTATAAAGAACTCATTGTCCTGACCAAATTAATAGCTTTAGATCTTGCATTACCAGATGTGCTTCAGAGACACAATAACATTTTGTATTACAAAGTCCATTTCAACATCATTTCTAATAAATATTGCTGTACAAGGCAACTTACAACCTATTCCCAAAATAAACATGAAAACTCGGTATTTTTGGTTTAGATTCTAGACAGACTTGGCACAAGCTTCTGCAATTATCCTGCAACCCATTTGATCAAAAGCTGTCTACTCTGACACTAAAAGTAGCATTGGATTTTGAAAGGCTTCATCTCACCCTGAAGATTAATAAAACCTCAACACTTGCACATCCAATAAAGAGACAGGCACTTAATGTGCCTATTATATAAGCAACATAATTTAGATCAATACTGATAATGAACGGGACAAATAAAATTTGTAAGAATTTGGAGTAGGTTTTCACTGATTACTCATCAGTAAGACTTTTAATACATGTCAAATGGGGAACAAGAAGGAATAGAGAGAATCATTTGCCATGACTAGAGTCATGTCATACCTGACATTTATCAGAATGTTTGCATTAAAATAACCAAAGAATCTGTTCTGCAGGAACAATTTGCAAAAATGAACATCAGTAATCTGGAATCTACTGGCAAGCTATCTTTCCAGCTTATGGGAGGAAAAAAAGAAAAAGGTAGAATTTTGGAAATAGCTATATTCTTCGTGAGGAAGAGGTAGAGATTGTTGAAGGATTGCAATTCAAATAAAAAATATAATTAAAAAATAAACAGAGACAGAACTTTTCAGAGTGACAGTATTCACTCCAATTTTAAGTTACATTGTTATTCTTCCATGGAAATGAAACATGTTCTTACAATCCTGTATCTCAAAAACTCCTGCTGATAGTTTTATTAAAAACTGCTTGTGTGAAATGTTCTGTTTTAAGCAAATTGTTATTTTCCAACAAAATAGTTTTGGCTGAAAAATTCCTAATCAGCTTCACTTGTGAAATTGTTTTTCAAATGTAACTTTTCATTAAGACCAATGCCTTTCCTTCCTACAAAGGCTGCATTGTGTATTCTAAAAGATACCTACTCACTCTCATACTGGCACAAAAAAAGCAACATTTCTGTTTTAACCAGTATGTTATGGAGGGCATTTTTTCTAAGTAATCCATTTCCACATAGAAGAAACAAATATAACTATTATTATACTAAGGTGTTTTCTATTCTATCTTGAGAACAGGATTACAAGCTACATCTCTAATAAATCTCCATTTGATCACAGTCATAATACACAACTCCTTACTAAGTAACTTCACACATCTAAATTATGTGGTAAACAAATATAATCCAGGTGGATTTATTGTTGAAGTACATTTTACAGCCATAGCTGTAAGGAAAGGAGTTAGGGCTGAAATGTCTGCAGGGTGAAAATATACTCTTGAAAGTGGACAAGTGAGTAAGGGAGAAGGAGGAATATCTACTCTTAAAAAATAAAAAAAATAAAAAAAAAAAAAAACAAGGAAAGGAAGGAAAATCAGTTATGTCTCATCAAATTCCATACAGGAATAATTTTATTTACAACAGAAACCATGAATCAAGCACAAATGAGAATTTGATATACTGCCCTTATGTAACTGAAGCTAAGCATACAAAGGCTATGTTTTTTTTCATGCATTAAATATTTCTTCAAATTCCTTTATAACACAACTAAAAAAATATTTACTTTTGCAAAGGGTCAAGTGGACAGAACATAATTCTCCCAGAAGGAAATCAGATATTTAGTATCTTCAAAGCAATGTCCATGCTGATAAAAGCAGTAGCTAATCTTTCTTTTAGAGGTTGTAGGTCTTGTATAAGTTTCTTTTACTGGACAACTATGTATCATGCTTTAATGAACATCAGCCTCAACGGAACAAGTATTTTAATAGGATTTTGGTTTGAAAATTGTGTACAAAAATCTATAGTCCTGCTCTAAATCATGTGTTGCATCTTTAATTTATGATAAAAGAAGTCACTGTTCCCAAAGCCAGGATCCCATAATAAAAACATCTTAGCAAACATCTATATAGTAATTTGAATACATTCTCACACAAATATTCCAGTGTTTCTCACAAGTCATTCAAGAGGTGCAGCATAATGCATCACCGTAGTGCTTAGAATTGCAAAAGCTCTAATTAGCAATTTATTATCAATCTTAAAACTTATAATGCAATCTTTATAAAACTCAATGTATTGAGAGATCCATAAAATGGAATTTACAACAACTTGAGCAAATAGATTTCAAATGATTCTGTGCATTTTTTCTCTATTACTTGGCTGGTGCCATGACTAATATTTAGCTACAACATAATGCTTGCCAACAGATGTATGATAATTCTGAACTCCTATGGGGATCAGCTAAATGTTTAAAAAGCTTTGGAGGCATGAACAGGGTCTCTTGTGTGTCTCACTCAGAAAGAAAAAGGATTATTTAGATGCTTAAATTACTTTTAAACATGCTTTCAAAAAACCCCCCAAAACCATTTTGCCACTAGACAAAAGGAGAAAAATCTACCCAATTTAAATTTAAATTTGGGGTTATGGCAGCTGCTTTTTCATTTTCTGAAGTTTGCTTTGATCAGGGAATTAAAAAAAAAAGTTTAACCTTATCTATGCTGGATAATTACATAGTTGATTATTCCACATTGCAAATTTAGAGTACAGGTGAATGTCAAGTCAAAGGAAGGTTCACAGTTTTGATGCCCATTCTACCAACACCATAAGGGCATAGAGAGCACTGGGACATTAATTGCAGCACAATTCACCTACGGTATCATGAATTTTGCATTCAGCTATGTTGATGTTCACCTACAGCACAGTTCTTGCTCACTTTTCCTGTCTCCAGTGGCCAGGAACATCTGTTATTTAAAAAAACCTATTTAGCTACAGAAAGGCTGTAAGCTTTCATCTAAACGGTAACTTATGGACAGGAAGTTGAACATCTCAGCACCTCCTTTGTTAAGTGATGGAGATCCTCCCTTAAGAGGACAGGGAGGAGCAGCTCTTAGGATAGCAAGTGATAAGGATGGGCTGAAAAACCCCTCGATTTCATCCAAAACACATTCACAAACACCGAAGAAAGCAAGCAGCACTACCCAGTCTGCTAACTTTAGTTAACCAGCTTCATCCAAGCCCAACATAAACTCTATTATTTTAAGTACCAATACATTAAGTCTGTGCTAGAGCAGAGTATTGGCACCTTACTTCCAAGAAATGGATAGGATAAAAGCAAAAGGAAGGAACAGATAACAACAAAGTGTTAAGGATTCCGAATTACAGAGCTCTTTCAATTAATGGTTTTTCAAGCACTGCATGGCAAGAGAGAACTAAAAGGTCCCCATTCAAGACATGCACAGGGTTTGCATAGAGCACCTACTACTTTCACCTCTTTATAATATAAGAGTCAAAAAGAAAAAAAAATTGTGGAAAAATTGTGGCTGGGGTGATGCAAAGAACAAGCTGTAGTATACTCCACTACCACACCCTACTTCACCCAGCTTTACTGGCCCCTCTCAATCATTTCCCCAGACATCTGTCTTTCCCACCTTCAATTCCCATTCTTCTCTCAGATCAGGCCCTTATCTATAGTTCATTGTTCATCTGTCTCCAAAACTTCCTTCTCTGTCATCTGTAAAGCCAGGTAAGGAGCTTCATCTATCCCTAGCCCCTCTCCAGGAGGGCAGGAGCACACCACGAAGCTACCCCATCTGTTCCTTAGCACTTCCAAGAGTTATGTTGCAATACATCAAGCAAAAGATGTTCAAGTAGGAGCTTGACAATGATATCACAGACAGAGAAACCTCATCCTAGGAATTGTAGTCAAAGTTGTGCAAATGTTTCAGCTTTGGGGTCCTTGGTTTGAATTCTATCTTATTTCTCCCCTTCCCCAGAGGAAGCCATTTTCAGTGTGATTTTGGAATGTTAAATCTACAATGCAGTGACTGCACTATGAAGACAGGACTCGTTACCTACAGCTTGCAACCAAACACAGTACATACAGTACACCCCTGAAGCCTCAGTAAGATTTCTTTTTCTTTTGTTGTTGCCATTGTAAAATACACTTACTTGGAAAACAAGTAATTTTCTTCCATTCTGTTTTTCTGCTCTGGCTACACCTGTGACAAAGGAACAATACTGTTACATGTCACCCGCACCTTTGCTAACAACTACTCCTGAACAGGAAAAAAAAAAAAAGAAGTAGTCTTCAAGACAGTTTCGGTTCTGTACAGGATGCTCACCAGAAAACAACAGATGTGCTATAATCACTACTGCCCATTCATTTCCTTTCCGTCAGAAAGAAAGCAGCGGTCATCAATTAAGAAACCCTATCTACAGGACACAAAAGGAAGTATACACTTTTCCTTGGTCATTTGACTGCAACAATAGGAGATGGCAGTGGGAAGGGACCGACAACTCTGAGCAAGCATGGCTGGAGTGAGGGAGGGGGAGATAGGGGTGAATGGGCTTGCGGTGATGGATTTTTAAAAAAAATTAAGAACTTTTATTCAACACATTAATATACAAATGTTTAAAAATATAATGTTGTTTAGAAATTATACAAAATCTTAATATTATTCCTGAATTTGTCCAGACAATTAATTTAATCTTTTTCACAGAAGAAATCCCAAACATGTGAGCTGACAAGAAAATTAAGCAGCATCTGGGAGAGCTGTTTTATCAATTACAAACACTTTTCTGAAACAGTTATCACAACTTTTATAAAACCATTGGTCTAAATGTACTATATGTTTAGACTTTCAGTCTGTCACTGGCATAAGTTATTTGAATTAATATTTTTAGAAGTCTAGTCAGATCCATGGATCCTTCTGTTAAAAAGATTTCATTTGGTCAGCTTCATCACTCTGAAAGAGAATGACAGCTTTCATAAAGCTGCCAACAACAGAGAACCCTAGAGATGGGCTTTATATTATGTCTGTTTCATGACTGTAGCCAGCCACAAAGGGTCTGGGCGAGACTTATTAAAAATTGTTAGCCTTAATTAAGGTATTAGGCCCTAATCTAGCGTGCTAAATTAAATCCACAATATTCCCATGGACACTAATGCAACGGCTCTTAGAGCCTGGTAGACGCTTCCCACAATAGGAAAACTTTCACAGGCCTTCACGTGGCAACTGAAGCCCCGTTTTTGCCCCATACCTCTGCTTCATTGCATACCAAAAATAGAACAGACTTACACAAAAGCTCACACGTGGGCATAGAGTCATTCCTCTCCACCCCCACAGAGATTTGCAAGCTCTCATACCATTAAAGGCATGACATAAACAAAGCATTCAGTGATGCACAGATGCTCGAGGAATTTATTTTGTGTATTGACTTTAGCATAAACACACTGCATATTAGAACTCATTCTGAATTTTCAGAACAAAGTATATTGATCCCTTTTCTCCTAGAACAGATGTTATGACTAAGAGCTGATGAAGTCTATTTTAATTCCTTCAAGAGATTAGGGTATTCTAATCACCCATTTATTCAAACAACTAAAAACCAAATAATATTGCTATATAAGTCAAAAGGGTAATAGCAAAATATAAATAAATTCCATAAAATGTCTCACTCATGACCTCCAAAACTTTTTCATTCTGAAAATATTCTTAGAAGTTCCAGACTTAAGACTGATAGTGTGAACCAAATTTGGCACAATTGGTTATTTGGTACTGGTGGTTATTTGGTAAGATTTAACATCTGTCCCTCAAAGCTGTATCTGCCTAAACCATTAAGCTATTCCTTTTACAGAACAACACTTCTCATCTTTTAGGCTTCTTCCTTTTTCCCATGAAATGAATTGCTTACTATATGTCCTTCATCTAGTTCTAGAATGCCTTATCCTGTTAGCTGATACATTCCCACACACTTGAGTTTTGTTGATACAACAATTTTTTTGAAGCACTTCACAGTGAATGCTTGTCTGCCAGGGATCCCAGAGAACCTGAGGAAATCCTCTGCATCTTAGGCCACAGGCACAAACCATGTTATCTCAGCTTTCAGTAAAGAAGTTATTTGAGTCTGACAGTCTGGTTGAGCTTTTCTGTTAATCATGAAAACACAATAAAACCATTGCAACTCAAAATCAAGGCCAAGCACCACACTGAAATGAAATGAAAATCAGGAGAGGGGGGAGTTTGTGCAAATAATTCTCTCTAAGGTCACTAGGCAAATACTTTGCATGCATTTGGATATGCACAAATTTCAAGCTAAATAAATAAAACGATTTCCTGTGTGGAAGTTGGGAATGTACAGCCCCTCCACACTTAAGGATTTAAAAATATGCTAGCAATTAACTATCAGCAAATAACACAGAGAACTAGTATACTGAATTTGGGTCATGCCAATTATTTTCCTCTAATGCATGTTAAAACATGCAACCTTATTCAAATCTTGCTATTTTTAGAAAGCATTGAAGAGGAATTTCTGGTCTTTCCTCTTGCAGCCTCTGGTAAATGTTTTCCTAGCTACAGAAACTGTTCTCCCTTGGATCCAAAGGAAAGTAAGATCTCACTAATGTTTGTCAGATGTAAGCTTCAATTTAATTCTATGCAGTCCTGCAAGTCTCTCTAGTACAGTTATGCAATCTCATAGCATTGAAGCCAAAATAAAGTTGCTATTTTCCTCAAATTTTATAAACATTTGAACACAATTGGATGATAAATATAAAATTATATTACAAGCCTCACTATCATTCTCTCTATATTATTAGTCAGTGGTCTAATATAGCACTTTAGTATTTCCTCTGCAGGTCAGAGAAGCCAGAGTGCAACTAACATAGTGCACTTTTTTTAAATTATAAACTAATCCATGCTACACTGGTTTCAACATTAGGACTGGAAGGAGTGAAGTAGGTTACTTATAAGGCATCAAGGTTTTCCAAATAGCAGCGTCTGTGTTGTTACCCACTGAGCGTCCGGTTTTTTTCAGAGAGAAGAAAAGATTCCTTCAGGTTGGCACCAGCACTGAGGAGGAAAGGAGGAGAAAGGGATCTTGCCTAAAGTTCTCATTTACTTTATTCTGTGGAGTCTCCTGCCAGCCTTATCATGAACATTTCTGAAATGTCAATTTGTTTCAGATAATCAAATGAGTAAAATTGGTTATTACAATCAAGTTAAATTTCCATGGCATATAAATCTGCTTTTCCTATGTTCTGAAGTTCTCCAAGTCACCTAAGAATTTCAGCCAGTGAGATCACATAATCAGAATTAAATCCCTAGAAAATAAACTTAGAAAGATCCATTTCTTCTTAAAATGACATAGAATAACACAGGAAATCTCAGGAGAACAAAGACCTCCCCATCCCCATGGAAAGACCAGTGTTTCTCCATGAAAGTGGCAGTTTTAATTCCCAAGGGACAGAATCAAGTAACCAACAAGAATCAAAACTTCAGCTACAGATCTTTATCAAAACTTCAATTACAGAAACAAGGACTAAAATCGAAGACTTAACCTCCCCCAACTGCTTAGGAGCCCCCCAAAATTTAATTTAATTAGCATAAAACCCCACTAGCACGCACAAGAAAAAAACCCACTGCCTTGGCTCACCTGCACATCAGGCCCATGCAGCACAGTGACCTACTGTGGATTTGCATACTAAGTAGCCTCATGGTTAACCTGAGGCACGTTCACTATATGCCAGTGGCAATCATCTCAGTCAGAGGCACAGCAAACATCACATCATATTTAAAATTTTAAGGAAATTTTTTAAAAAGTAAAATTAAAATAATGTTAAAAAAATTACCTGCTAAAGCACTCACCAAATATATTACTGTGGGGTTAGGCAAACGGAGTCACTTTTCCTTTCCTCTGTTGAATCTCTGGCATTCTACAGAAAGAAGAGCAGAAATTACAGAGTTAGAGAAAAGATAAAAGGGATCACAGCTGCGTAGCTCAGCAGGGGTCCATGCTCACCCTGGTCTATACCCCCTAAGTAATGCTTGCCACATGTACTGCCTGCCTGTTCTGACTTTAAGAGTAACTGAACAAAACATAGCACGAGCTGGATCCAGTTCAGACAAGCTAAAGGGTCAGATTTTGAAAAGGAATTAGACCCTAATGTGATTCTGAAAATCCCATTAAGAGCCTTTACCACCTTTGCCTACCTAAATGTCTTTAAAAATCTAGATCAGACAGCTTGCCTATGGTTGTGCTGTACATCTGTGGTGGAGTAAGAAAGTGCTGCTGGGGTTCCCCAAGCTCTAAATCCCAAGGCCTTCAGGCCACTCTCCTGCTGGAAGCTGTTAGCACTGATTTTCAACTTAATTATCTTTACTGCCTGGAGACCTCTACCCAAACAAGCCCTCACTTTCCTGGTAAGCAACATCAGTGGTCATTAAAGCACATCACAGACACAGAGGACCAAGATCTGTCTGGTACCACCATCTGATCTAGGTATTTTCACAAGGTCAACAAAGCAAGATAAATACCAAATGAAAATAATGTTTCTTCTACCACTTCACAAAAAGAAGCTATTTAGATAGAACTCTGGTGCAGCTTTTATGCACAAAATTTATTAACCTGCCTTGAAGCCGAAAAAAGTGGGGGATTCTTGATTTAAGAAGGGAAAGAACTCATTTCCTTTCCTAAATTTGTAACCCTTCCCTGCTTCAGAATATCAAATGGAACTGAACAAGGATACCTTTTTTATTATTTTCATTTTTCTACGACATTCCTTTATGTTTCCCTGTTCTAGGGGACCCCAAGATTAATTCACCACTCCTTCTTTGCTATTTCTGTGCTATGGACCAAGCCAAAGGTGACAGTGAACAATCCACAGAAACCAACCATCAAATGTTCTTGCTCTGAACTTTCAAGAAGTTATTCAATTTTTTCTTCTTTTTTTAATATCATCATAAGGCCTGTTTATATACTTGGAGTGGAAACAGTGCACATTCAGCTGCAATTGATTTCCTGTATGGCAAAAGACCTCAGGCATTCAGCTGGCTGGGAACACTACAGAGGCCTCTCACCATCACCATTTTTTTGAGACCAGGAAGCTCTGCCCAACGCTTGTTCTTATGCCAGAATAAATAAGAGTCCCTGCTGAGTGTCCAAGTTAATTTGGTCTAGGCAAACCAAATCATAAACAGAAAAATTTTTATATTTCAAAAATCCATTTTAAAAAAAAGTGGTCTAGATTCAACTTCAACAGTAACACCATCAATTCAAACTTGCTAATGGGGTATAGTGTTCATCTACAGATGTTTTTTACAAAAAAACCCTACTCCATCTGAAATTTTCTTTTAGTGAAATATCAATACATTTTTTCTCTCCCTTCTATCTTTATAGCAATAAATTAATACGACAGGCAATTTCACAGACTAAAAGAGTGTATTTTTTCTCTTTTGATCATTGATTGACAATTATAACAATTTTTTTACTTCATTTAGTTTTTTCTGTTCATAAAAGAATATATAGAAAAACCTTCATTAATATTTCTATGAGTCTGAAGAAGGAAATACATGAGTAGACTCACCAGATGCCTGTGCTTAGATTGTAACAGCTGTAACATTCAAATGCCCAACCACCTGACTGTAGTTCGGATTGTAAATTAAGTGAAACAAAAATACAAAGCGAGTGGTAATTACCATCCTACTTTCCATTTACTTCATGCAAGTTTCCTTAGTCTCAAATCATCTAGAATCAAAGGACTCAATTTCAAGTGCTTGAGAAAGCAGTTTCTTTAACAGCCCTAGAAAGACACAGAATGGCAATACAATCACAACCATTAAAATATACACACATGAGTATGTATATATACACACATATATGCATATATCTATAAAATATATATACATACATTTATGTATATAAAATATAGATACAGACACACTTGTACACATTATATATAAAGAAATGAAAGTCAGGAAACCAGACAATCCTAAAGAAGTCTAAAATTATTATATGGGCACTCTTGTTTGATAGTATCTTCATAAAGAATAGATTCTCAGTTCTAGAGTAAAATTATTGGCCAAAACCTCAGATATTCCCTAACCCCCAGAGGACACAGTGGCCCTCCAAACCCCTTCAGCTGATGACTACAGAGAGGGTCCCATAGTTACATCCAAATCAACTAAAGTACTAAAGCTCTTGGATGCTAAAAAGTGTCCTTCTATCAATCTTCTTTAACTTCTCCCAGAAAGTTTCCTACAGATCTTGGAATTATCATACTGTATAAAGGAACAATCTGTAAGGAAAATGAATTTTTCATCCTGTGAACTTTTTTATCAATTTAGTGATTTATTTATCCATTATTAGTGTAAATAAATCGAGCACTTTTGTACTAGAAACACTGCCATAAAGAAAACATGTGCATATTCCTTTCTCATTAAAGTAATTAACAAATATACTGTTGTTTGTCCCACAGTTTCTATTTCATCTTTTAAAAGTTTGCTTGCTTTAAAATAGTCTTAGTTAATCTAAAAATATATCACAATTATTAATCAAAAAGCTTCACTTTCTTAATTACTTTTACAAAATATGCAGGATTAAAGCATCAAGCAAGAAGCAGCTTAAGAAACAAAAGCCCCAAAGAAATCTGCATTCATGTATTTAAACTGACTTGAACCATAATCTCTGGTCGTCCTGTGAAAAACACGCTGACACTTGGAGTTCACACTGTAATGTTAAGTTAGAAGCCCAGAAACCTGAAAACTTTCTGGGTATTATTGAGGAAGCATGTCTGTGTCGGTAACATCTTTCAAAATGCTGTAAAATAAATGGTTCCGTTCCCTTTTCAGGTATACTCTGAATGGGAGACAACCAAAATAATTTCCAGTGAGAGGATGAGTGCTTTATTTTATTCTCTTAGGAGTCATTGAGATTATCTTCACCTCTGTTTTCCTAAAAACTGTAAATGACACACAACCCTTCTGTGACACACAACTTCCTCAGTCCCAGACTGAGGTACTCAGTGAAAGGCTAACATTATCGCTTTACTCCAATAAACTGGTTCCTTCAAACCATGGGGTTTGAGTTTTGAAATCTCTGATGTTTAGGACTTTCCTTACGCTGTTTCTGCTGGGGTAAAAGACCAAAGTAACCCAACTCCATATAATTGCGTTCCACAAATTTACAAGTGGGTATTTGCTTAAATTACAACTAGAATATCAAGACACTTATTCCATTCATTGTCATCACTGCTCTCACTTAGTCCCCAACCACACCTCACGTCCAGATAACTCCATGCTTACAACTTGGATTATATTGTGAATTGAACATATTAAAACTGTGACAACATATACTGCAGCATTATAAAACAAATACTCTTGCCAAACAATTCCACATACTGAACCTCTAAGCAAAGCTCAGAATAAAATTATTTGTAGAAGTTCATATGTTTTACACAGCAAACCACTCTCAAGTTTAATCACCAGCGAGGAGGACTAAGTAAAAATTTTACCTGACTTTTTACTGAGCTATGTCCCAGTTCTTAAAAACTAACTTTTCTGGCCAAGGAAAGCAGTTTGCTGTTACAGGCGACATACTGTAGCAACTTCTCATTGCATGACATAACTGATGAACAGAAGAAAAACGTGGCTCATTCCATGAAAAAAGATGTAGTTCATATGCAGTCAGCTGAAAGCTTTCCCAAACATACTAAGCTAAGCTAATTTCATAGACTAAGTACATGCAGTGCCCCCGAATTTTCTTTGACTCTACTCATTCACAACAGTGAACAGCACAAAGCTGAGTTGCATGAGAAGGTCAACAGCTGAGTTAATCTTTGCCAGAATTCCCCCAGACCATCCCTGGTATAACCTCAAACTGTCCCAAGGTATGAAGTCAATATTGGGCAAGTATGGGCACAGACAAGTAACTCTGATCAAGATATCAGAACTAATTACCTCCTGATATGACTCAACACTTATAACTAACAAATAAAAGGAACCAACCTTTTTCTGAAATTGTCAGAATACTGAAATCACTGATCCTCTATTAAATATTGAAATAGTGCAGTGTTGACATTGATTTTAAAAAAATCAAACCCCCAAACCACATAGTGAATGAGAAAAAACCCAACATGTAGTGAGTAGGTTACTTGAAACTACAAGACACTGGAAATGAAGATGCATTCAGATGGCCCTAGCACTCAAATCTCTCTGGAAGCTCAAATAGTTGCATGATGTACATAGCCAGGCTGGACAGGTGCATCTGTTGGGTACATATGTCATCACTGTCCCCTACAGATGAAAGAGACTTGCAAGCAACAGATCTTCAGTGACAAAGGCTGATGACCAGCTTTTCTTCTGAAGACAGCAAATGAGATTCTTGTGGTTTTGTTTTTTTCAGAATTCTCCCTTGAAAAGCAGACACAGCTCCTATTCTACCCAAACAGCATGCAGCAGCATGTGGAAGAAATCCTTTCTCCTCCATGCCTCACTTGTGAGTATCACAGGTTCCACCACATCAATGCTTCACCAGTGAAGGGTAGAAAAAAAAAATCACCAGTTTTCCTTACTTTGACCTTGTGGAAGTTTGAGTCAGTGCCTAGGATGTGCTTTGGGTGAAAAAACTGCTTTGGAAGGGCCTGAGACAAATTTGTGTTTGATAGCAGGGTTGGTGTAACAACAGCACCCACTGCTGCAACATTGCAAGAAGAATCCCTTCAACATGGTTTCTTTTAGACCTGCATTGTGCATGGTAGCAGCAGGATAGCCCAGCTCTAAGACTGAAGAACTCAAGTGAGAACTCAAACACACAGAGCCATCACTGAGGAAGTAGGCCTGTGTTGGTAACAGGTCCCAATACCAAAGGCAGTGTTGTTGCAGATAAAGTCACGAAGTGCAAAGGGAAGTAACAGAGGTCAGCACGATGAGTTGCCATGCAGGAGATCAGCTCTAAAATCTGCCCAGCATGGTTTGTGCCTTGGCAAACCACTCTGTCCTTCACACACACACACAAAAAAGTAGAGTTTTCTTAATATTCTAGTCTGCATTTCCCTGCTGGCAGACCATACAAAAGAGGAGAACGATTCCTGAAAAGGAAATTCTGCAGAAAACCTGGTTCTTTTCATCTGAGAAATTTGGCTAGCACTGACTCTCCTACTACAGGCATCTCCAATACCAATTTAGGAACAACATCACCTAAAGCAATGGAGGAAAAGAGGCATGCAAGATACTACCCTATAAATCAGAAAGAAACCTTGGAGATTAAACAGTCATTGATGCCTTCAGTGGCTTACCAAAAAGCCGACCCTGTGCCTGATGCTTGGTGCTGCTGGTAGATGTTAAGAAAATAAGTTCATGGTTTTCCCCTAGAAATGCATGGAAAACTCACAAGATTGTCAGTTCAAGCTCAGGAGAAAGAGGTGCTGGAGATTATACCTTCATACCACAAGACAGAAGAGCCTTCACAGCACAACCAGTCTGATAGGGCAAGGATTTTAAGAGTCTATATCCAGTAAGGACTGCGCTAAGTGGGCTCATCTGCCTGCAGGACAGAAAGAGCAACCTCCTCAAGGCAGCAGGAGCAAAAATGAGCAAGATAGAACAAATCAGAGATTTATGACTTCAGATTCATCTAAAATGAGAGACACTCACATATCAGAGAAGACTGATAGAAAATAGACATTACAAACCACGTGCTGGTAGAGTATGATGGAAGGTAAGATACCTGTCCAAATTCAATACTAATTTACTGTTAAATATATCTTTGTCTACCATTCAAATAGGCTACAACTACTGATTCTTCTGAGACACTAGTGTTTCTGCAACAGGCTGAATCTGTGATGACATCACTGAGACAGCATTCTGAGCAACCACATGAGGTATGTTATCAGGATAATGAGGAGGAATTGGAAAATAAACAGTGACAAAGCTTCATAAACACTTGAGTATGAAGCATGCTCATCTTGGCAGTACCCAACCTGCTTTCAAGCCAGATATTAACCTGGTTTCAGTTTAAAACAGTAAGTGGAAAGCTCTGTGCATACTGAAGTGATAAAGATTACAGACATGCATAACAAGTAGTTTTTCATCTCACCCATCTAGTTTCAAAATTATTTACAAAGAAGGAACTATAATTTTTCCTTTGTATCAGACATCAGGGACACAAAGCATGATGTGACTTTATACTGAACTACAACAGATCAGTGGCAGCAGCAGAAAACAAGGAGTTCTGCCACTGCATTTCTGAAATACAGTGGGATCTCAACTATGAACCTGGACTCACTGGGACGAGCAATGCAAAAACAGGGGGAAAAAAAAAGCAAAAAAAACCAAGTTGATACTGGTATGTAGAAATCACAACAAAACTAAAGCAGATAGTGCATCTAATCTTAGGAGACATACATGAGGGTAAATATCGGTACATACTTTAATAAAGTAGGGTTTACAGGGGGTTAATGACGAAAACTTGCCTGTGTTTACAGATAACTCCACGTAACACAAGGGAAAGCATGGAGAAAGTACAAGCACTAGAGCATATGCACTAAGTCTAGGAGATAGAGAATGCTTATGTGGACTAATTAAAAGCAAGAAGCCAACCTTGAAGCCCACACCCAGATGACATGCTGAAAGATGTCAACAACGACCATGAAAAGAAGCTGGCTATTACACTGTCCCCAACACCACTCCTTACCAACCCAAGCAGCCTTCTCCTTCCCAAGCTTTTATCAATGTTTTATCTACAATGGCTCTGATTAAGCAACTGAGCAGGTGATTCACTCACTCCCATGACACACTTTTTACCTCTGCTTGCTACTTCCAGTGAAAGGACACACACATCTTACACCAGAAAAGTAGATACTAATGCCTGCAGTGTGATCTTGAAACATCTGAATGGATATGAAGGTTCAAATATTTCTATGTTAACGTTCATTAAGTTGCTTTTAAACCAGCGTCGGGCTCACATGCAAGTTTCTACAGAAAGCCTGCTTACAGGAAATGGTTTGGCATCTCTTGCAGCTTGAAACTCAATGACAGAGCAGGCAAGTGAGGATTATAGGATTCCAATTTAATTAGCACTGCTTCACTCACAAGTTTACATGGAAAACTGCTGCCAGGCCAAGCTATATCTGTTTACTACACTTACAAAACACACTACACTTCTGAAATACACATGCAACACCCACTAGCATAACCACCCATGGTCCTGTAGAGGACTAAGAAGCAGGACTAGTGGGGCTCATGCCAAAGAAGGAGGGAAGAAAGGAATCTATGAGATTAGCTCAGTTAGTTAGAACATGGTGCTAATAACACCAAGGTTGTGGGTTTCATCCCTGTATGGGCCATTCACTTAAGATTTGGACTTGATGATCCTTGTGGGTCTCTTCCAACTCAGAATATTCTGTGAAATAAGAAACAAGTCAGGTGCATCAAGTATCTTTTATAGATAGTCACCTTGCTTTGTACTTTCACAGCAATGCTCATTGTGAATAGTGAAAACACATATCCAAGTCTTTCAGAAGGTGCTCCAGTTAGCACCTGACAGTGAGTTTAAGAGTTTGTAACTTTGCTTGGACAACTGCTTCTTTCAGGCCTCCTTGACAAGTATCAGTAGTTTTCCTTCTATTTTCTTCCAAGTCCTCCCTGACTAGGCCCTTTTCTTTTCCTGCATTTGTAATCAAATTTGCAGTTAAAATTATTTTAGGCCAAGTTCATAAAAACTCAACTTTAGGTAAATCAGACTAGACATATCTATTTGATACAACAATCACAATTAAAAATAAAATTGTTTATATCCTTAGAGTGACGAGAAATTCTAAACACTGAGATGGTTTGTCACACATTTTTTTTTTGAAAATGAATTAATGCAAACAGGCTTTGCTGATACTTTAGGTATTATTTAATCAGTTCACATTCATCTCATGTATTCTTAATCATGTACGTAAAATGCTTCTGTACTTGCATTTGTAATGGTTGCCAGTGCACTAAGACTGACATTCCTCTTCAGTCACTCTGCTCCTGGTTTGCAGCTTGGGTTTGTGATTCCACCCACCTCCTCTGACATGTGAGGCTTTTCTAAAGCCCTGAGTTTTGGCACATAACATCTCACGGGAATCTCAGCTTTCCTTTCAAAAGAGAAAAAGAACTAAGAACCATTACTTTAATAGAGTTCAAACCCCAAAGAAACTGAAAAATACTACAGGATTAATGGCTAATAAACCAAACACACAAGTTCAGGAAGCCTAAGCCATGACTGGTGTGGGGAAGACAGTGCTTAGGAATAGCGACCCAGCACATCTCTTTAGGTGGTTTTGGTTAGTCTCCCTGAATGAGAGGCTTAATCAAGTATTCAATGAGCAGCTATTAGAAATGCTTTGAAAAACATCTTAAAAAAATGATGTGGTGAGGGAAATCTAGGGTTCACATCCTTTGCATTCTAAGTTTACAAGAATAACACTTTCTTCCACTTATTGACAAGCTAAAACTTATGTGCAATGACAGTAATGCAGGTTCTCAGAAATAACGATTCAGCAATAGCTCTGCAAGTCTTTCAGCCACTCGACACTTTGCTGAGGGCTGCAATAATTCTGTCTACCCACCTTCCCAACTTAACACTACAAAAGAAAAATGTTATTTAGAGTAAGTAATGGTAAGACATCTTCATTGTCCCTACAAGCAAAAATTCCAGCTCATTGTAAGAGGACTGCCATATATAATCAGAACTACTTCAAATGTCTTCAGCAGACATTATATTACTAACTTGCCTTTTTTTCTATTTCATTATTCTATCTTCTATTGTATATTCCACCTAAATATCTGTGCACTACACTTGGCCTAGGCAATTTATGGCAAAGTAACTTCAAGCCATAACTAATTTAATGTGTCCATAAAACATGGTTCTTTAATAAAGCAGTCATCCTTCTCAACACATGACTGAATACACAGGGGAATGCACATCAGATTAATTTCTTTGTTCTAATTTATAACTGTCACAGCTTTATACATGTCTACTCTGGGAAACACTTCTAAACAGAATCCTGAAAATGGCTCCCTTTATCATCAGCTTGGATGTTACAATTAGTTCCTCACCCAGCACATCTAACCCTATGGACTTGGTGTACATGACCGGGCCATACTGAGTGTCATCTCCAGCTGCCACCCAAAAATGTGGCAGCTCTCTTCTTCATAACCCCATGCTCCCTACGACCAAGAACTGCAGCTCTGCCTTGACTGGTGACAGACTTAGTGGTGCCCAGTAATTGCTGGAGTGGCAATTGAACATGAGGAAAACAAATAAATAAAATACAACAGTTGAATGAGTCTTTGGCATACTTTAGTAACTCTGCTAAATATTTGTTAAAATATTGGGGGTTTGGGACTTCTTAAAAAAATATGAGAGAAAACAAAAACCAACATCCATTTGACTTCACATATTTTGTAGTATCCACCCCTAAGAGTTGTTTTGGTTTGGGATTGGTCTTTTTAGGCACCATTTCAGAGATGACACCTCTGTACAGAAACATTTTTTAATAGCAGTATCTCAAGCTAATCTATGGATCTACTCTTTAAAACTACTAACAGCAGGCTTTGTAACTGTGTTCTTGATTTCCCAGTCTTTGGGTTGATCTCAGAAGAACTCACAAGAATCTACAAGTTGCATAGGTGATGCTCTCACAGAGCAAAGTAAAATGACAAAAGCCACTATTGAAATTACAGTTCTGATAGTGTTCTTTGGTGAAAGAAACAGTCAGACTTGCACTGCAGTTTGCATTCAAAGATAACAAGGTGCTACTTCAAGTATGTGCCTTTGTCTGTTGCTGCAGCCCTATGTGGTTAGCAGGACTTAAAAAGCCTTTCCTGGATTGGAGCCAAGAAATCATAAGTGTAAGAAAGACAGAGGACAACAGGTATATGACAACTCAATCCAAACAAATGCACATAAGAAAACTTTCAAGCATGCACACTGCTCCGAATGACTTCACAAAAATACTATTATCAGTGCCACATGAAACATCAGTCAAAAGTTTAACCATACCAACCTACACAGAGAATAACAGCAAAAAGTACCACAAACTCAAAACTTGACTAAATTACTTATTAAAAAAGTAAGCAGGTATTTTCACTTCTCTTCTGGCTTTAACTTTTTAGGTCACAAGGAAGGTTTAAAATAAAATAAGGAAAAACAAAAAGCAAAACCACAAAGAAACCCAAAACACAACCCCATAAAAAACCCTACCTAATCAAAAACACCCCAATTCCACATAGGAAGGCATCAGAACCTCCGTCAGCTCCAAATCTTTCCTACAGGGCACAGTTTATAACAAAGCCTTGCAATCAGCTACTTTAGGCTCAAAGTATGCCTTTCGTCAGTTAACTTGCACTGTCACATCCTGCCCAACGCATAAGAACACATTAACAGATGTCCTGAAATCACAAGAGCTGCCAACAAACTAAGTTCACTACTTGAAGATTTCCACTTAAAAATCAAGTCAATGCTGTCTTTGCAAGATGGTATTAAGTAAGACTATTAAATTACAGACCAATTTGACTACACACCCATATTTTTTCTTCATTGTCTTTTTTTGAAAATTGTAAGTAAAACAAGAAAAATGGCACATTAGCACATAGTGTTATAGAATCATAATATGCCTCTGCAGAGATGAACTAAGTTGTATAGCCACAGGTCGACATCGTTTACCTAGAGCTCTCTACGTCTGTGAGAAACAGCCAGCATTCCCGTAAATGATCACATGTAAAACTGAACCTTTTATCAGAGTGTTTTGCACCATTTCTAGCTTGCCAATTGAGAACACAGAGGAGAAGTAGGGACAAAGTTTAATAGCTAAGCATCTGCATGGACCCAAGAACAATACCAATATTCATTAAGAGGCCAAGCTCAAACTGCCTTCTCATATTTTCAAGACAAGCACCCTATTAATACACTTTCTAACCTTAGCATAACTCTTATGTTTTCATCCCAAAGCACCCACACACACATTGATGAAGAGTTCCCAAAATTATGACAACTACGTGCCACACACACACACACACACACACCAGGAAAATAAGGAACCTAAAAATAAATCTAAAGGAAGCTATATATTGTGCCTTGCCAAGCACAGTGAATTACATAGCCAGGAGTTGCTACAGCCAGATTTAGCTTCATACAAGCTAACAGGATTCCTATATAAATTTAGCTAGAGGCACGGGCAACAAACGCTTGTGGAAATTTGAACCGCAGCTCTTCAGCAGTAGAAATTGTTTCCCTCCAAGAATGAAACAGTAGCAAAAGACAACTATTAATAGGTTCTTATTACAAAGCTTTCAAAACACCTATAAGTCATCAAGTTCTCTAGGCAGCGACATTAAACAGCTGAAGTACGAGCAAATGTTAAAAGAAAAAAGCAAAACCACAGCTCTGAGTCTGCCAATTAATAATCAAAGGAGGAGAAGAGCCAGCTAAAGAGAGACCGTATTGGAAGCCAGCTGAACATACTGTTAAGTTTGTTTCAGGTCCTTTTCTCTCATACTTGGAGCAGTAGGGCTTGTGAAGAAAGAAGGAAAAGAGTGCCTCGAGTCTGTCAATGAAAACCGAAGGATGTGCTCTGAAGGGCGACCCCTCAACAAGAGGGACAAAGACGGGGACATGCGACCCGTAAAGCAGGGGAAAGATGAGGGAAGGAAATGGGGAAACTCATCCAGGGTCCCGCAGGACACTGCTCTGCCCCACCACCTCTCCCTCTTCTTCCCTCCCCAGAATAAACGTTCCTGCAACTTAACAAACCAGTCTTATTTTTAACCCTATTTAGGCCACACTTATCACAGTCCCGTTAGCGTTGCTTTAAAACATCAGAGGTTGGGGGGGGGGGGGGGGGGGGGGCGGGGGTTGGAACAGAGTTTTCCAGAAGACACAGGTTTGCCAAAGCATCCGCACAAAACCTGAAGCCCTATGCAATCATCTTTTAAAGGAAACACCTCCTCCGTCTCCAAAGAGACTCGATGAATCCCTCAGACTCGGGTTGAGCCAGGTGCAGGTCCGCCCAGGCTGCTCCCGGACTCCGGCGGAGCGGCCGAGCACAAAGTGCGCCGCTGGGCAAGGCGACCCGCAGCCAGTAACCGCCGCAGCACCGATGGGAGCCCCGGTGCACGGTGTCTCCTGCTCCCGCCGGCGGGGCGAGGGCGGGGACGGCGGGGCTCGCACAAAGGCTGCGCTCACGGAACGCCTGCTCCCCTGCGGAGCCTCCGGAGCCGGCAGCCGGGGCCTCTCTGCCCCGCTGGTTTCGGGGGGCTGCGGGGCACCAGGTACCTCAGTCGCCCACCGACCGACCGACCGCCCCGCCCTGAGCCCAGCCGAGCCGGGAGCCGCCGCCGTCCCTTCCCCGGCGCGTCCACCGAACAAAGCCCCCGGCAGCGCTCACCGGCAGATTCTGGCCGTATTCTGCCCTCGCACACCGCTCCTCCTCCCGCTTAGTATCCAGGCGCAGGGTTACGAGCCGGGAGTGCGAGAGGCTACCCCGCCCCGTAACTCATCCAGCGGCGCCGGCGGGTGTTCCCCCTCGCAGCGCCCGTGGCCGCGCCCCGACTCACTCCGTGCGCTCGTGCTCCGGGCAGCAGCTTAATCTCCAAACTTCCTCCTCCTCCTCCTCCCGGCCGGGCAGAGGAGTCTGAGGAACTCCCCTCCTCCATGCAGCTCCCGCAGCCCAGCAGCTGCCTCAGCCCCTCCCCGGGGAGGCCCTGACTGGCCCCGGGCTGCAGCTTACTGCGCTCCCCCTCTTCTTCTCCTCCTCCTCCACCCCCGCCCCGCGATTCCCCGAGGCTGGGAAAGGGGGAAAAGAGATTAACCACTCGGACCGAGCCAAAGAGAGCAGTCGGATTACAGTCCCGGGAAGAAGGGAGAAAAACGGAATAGGGAAAAAAATATTTAAAAATCCGCTACTGTTTTCATTGAGGGACAAGCGCTCGGCTCTCCTGCCCTCCCCCGTGAGTCAGGGCACAGCTTCTGCCGGCTGTGAGCGCCATCCCCGACTGGCCGAGCTGCCCACCGGCCCCTCTCCGCCACCACAGGTTTGAAATTCGGTGATCGAAGACCCGACATTGGTATTAAGTGGAAAGAGCTTCTGTAAATGAATTTCCTGGCAGTCTGCTTGGCCATTTTCTTTGAAAAGGTGAGTTTAAAGTTATACAACATTTAAAAAGAATACATTAAAAACACACACACAAAGAAAAACACAGCTTAAATAAAGTCCGAATCCTTAATACATGTTCAGTGGTCCTTACTCCTCTGAGTTCTATCAAAACCCTTGTTTGCCTGTGAAACCTTTTTCTATATTTCACATCAGGTAAAGCTAAATTGCTTTTGTTCTATAACATAATTTCTCCCTCCACTCATGCTAATATACAGCATGTGGAATGCAAGGAAATTTGGGAGGTTAGAACAGCCTATACTGTTCAGATATCAAAACAAGTAATTACAGGAGTAATTCAGAAAAGCAGGAAGTTTCAGTGCTTCCCTCATCTTACCTGTTTTCACTGGAATCCTAAGAACAAAACAAAACAAAAACAATGCAAAAAAACACAACCAAACAAAAATAAAACCCCAAAACAACAACAAAACTCCTCCACAAAACAAACAAACAAAAAACAACAACAAAACTTGGTCAGGGTCTGTTTATCAGTGATTCAGAAGCCTATATTAAGTTCTTAACTAAAAAAAATTACCTCAAATGTTTTAATGACAGCCATTCTTATGCATAACATTTATTCACATTGCAGAATTAGAACACAGTTATCATAGAATTATTGAATATCCTGAGTTGGAAGGGACTGTTAAGAATCATCAAGTCCTACTCCTGGACCTTCACAGGACAGTCCTAAGAATCACAGCATCTGCCTGAGAGCATTGTTCAAACACTTCTTTGACTCTGGCAGTCTCAGTGCTGTGACCACTTCCCTGGGGAGAGTTCCACAGCCCAGCCACGCTCCAGGTGAAAAACCCTATCACCATGGGGTAAGTCTTGCTCCACCTGTACTTCCTTGCAAGTAATCACTGTTCTATCAGGCAGGAAAAGCAGATCATGGAAGGCTGGACTCCACAATTAATATTCTGGAATGGTGCTGTACAAACTCTCTTGACATGGGACAAATGGGGAAAGGGGACAGCTACTCCATGTCTGACTTCAGCATCCAGCTGAGCACACATCATTGCCTCAACACACTACCCTCTGGCCGTATGCTGGGAACAAAAATTTAGCCTTCATTTGCAAGCCAATTTAAAAAAAAAAAAAAGGAAGAAAAAGAAAAAAGGCAGAAAAACTTCTCTGATGAATCTGCGGGGAGGGAAGCATTTGTTACTCTTTCCCATTAGGGGAATCAGGGAATGTTTTTTCTTTATGAATAGATCTTTCAAAGATGGTAATAAAAACAACTACTGGTTGATCCCTTTAATTCAGTCCAAATTAAAACAAATGAAAATGTACACACATCCCCAAATGGGAAATAAAATAAAACCCCCAAACCACAAAGTATTTCAAGTTCCTTTAAGAAACTGTACAGTCTCTGCAAATATGTTTTAAAGGCCTTACATGATCTGTTCCATATGGAGTTTGTTTTTCCTCAGTGCTGTGACTAACAGGAAAAATCTTCAAGAGGAGAAGTCTCTTCCTCTCTCTTCATCCTTCTACTTCCATTTCCCCAAAGGACTGATCATGAGCCTGTCTGGTTGCTTGCTTGTGCTAAAAATAGTATTACAGTGGATTGACCAAATACCTTCAGTTTTAAGTCGACTGACTGATAATGTACAATCACTGTTGCAGAAATAATGAGGTTTAAAGGTCAAGCTTTACAACACTGTAACACAAAACAGGTTATCTGAAGAAACACTCATTTTTGGAGGAATTAGATACATGGGCCAACTGTGAGAACTCATATCTTTGAAGGTAATCCAGGCAACTATTGGTAAAAGGGCCCAAATGGCAAGGAGGCTGTAGAGAGGCAAACCTTTCTCCTGGGTATTGCCTGAGCACCAGAAGGTCACTGACAAGTGAGAGCATCAGTTGTTGTGGGGGTTCTCCAAGAGCTTGCTCACTCACCCTCAGCAGCATCCCTGTGTACAGGCAAGAAGCAAGCCTCTACTCCCTCCACATCCAACTTTTTGCACACCTTTTTCGACTCACTCTCACAGCATCTCTCATACTCTCACACAGTAGGATCCCTGCCTTTCCCCATACAAGATGGGATCCAGCTCCATTTGCCAGTTCTTCACCTCTGTCCCTGCAGTCAGAAACTTGCACCACTAATGAGCTGGTGTCTTTCACAAAGCACTTGCCTTCATGTACCACTTGAAAGTGATTTGCTTACTATGGTTGGGGATCTATAACCTAACATTATTTCCCCTTTGGGGGTTTTCCTTCCTCCTAGGAAATGTGCCTATATCAACTAGTCTACAATACGTTTGTATATACACGTATGTCCTCAAACATCACAGCATTTCATTACATCACTAGGTCAGAATTGCACCATTGTGTTAAAGTTCTTCTGATTTTGACTGTGACTCAGCAAAACTGTAGTCAATGCCTTTAAACATACAGAAATCTCTGTCACTTCAGTTTTGCTGACTGATGATGAATTTCAGCATTCACTTGAAGAGAAGCACAAGTTTATCTGTTCCAAGATAGAATCTGGGGTAAAAAAACCAAACCTGTCCCTACAATAGCAGAAAACTGCAGACACTCCACATACACACTTAAAACACAAAAAGACACATCCCAAATTCAATTGTTTGGTGAGGTGGAGGATCTGTAGAAGTGAAAGGCTGCATCCATGCCATGCACACAAGTGTAAGGCAAGGAAAATGGATATAATCTTAACCTGAGCAGTCCCCAGTCATCTTAAATAAGAATAGTAAACATAAAATGATCTGCAATGCACTCCCTGCCTTGAGTCCAAATTAATTATGCTACCCATGATACAATTTAGTTGGCAGGCACATTTGCTTTGCAAAGCAATATTATTAAGGTGTGGGGGTTTAGAGTGATCCTGTTGTTTAATAGAACATACTCTTTCATGTATGCTAATGCAAAGGAGTGCACAACCACTCCAATAATTATATGTTCCAGTAAAATCATTAATATCAAATAAAATGCTGTTGAACCTACTTTATGCCTGTGTCCTCTAGGTATTCAATTATCTCCAAGTTGATGAGATATGTTTGTAAAAGAAATTGGAAGCATATATGTCTTTACAGAAACAGCTGCTAAAACATTTAATCACAGAGTACAAAGTTCAAAATATGTTACTCTCAATCTTACTGCAAAATTTAAGTGGAATACTTTGAATACAAGATGACTTTGCATGTCACTTGCCTTGGGAAACAAATAATGTACAAAAAGAATGGGAGTAGGAGGATGAAGTTTAGTGGTTACAGGTATGAAGACTGTCAACATAAGAAAAGAACAAAATATTGTACAAAAGGAATTGACTGAATGTAATCTTTCTAGGGAGAAGTTTTGACTACATTGTCTGGGTGTATTTCCATGCAGAAGTAAACATCTTTGAGGTCATTTGCTTTTCCACATAGCAGCACTGCTTGGATTCTCCTCAAATGCAACTACCTTCCATTAAAAAAAAAAGCACACAGACCAGCTGCAGTTTTCATGAAACAGAGTTTGGGTAAATTCAAAAGTAATACAATTATGTTGTCAACTTCAGGTCCCAAATTCCTTACAAGTCTTGGATCTTAAGCACCACCTCCACTGTGATGATTTCTTCATTGTGATAAATAATAGCCTTCTACTTTTCCCGTCTGTTCTTCTCCTGAAAGTTTTTCCTCTGTCTTATTCCTTAAACATTTGCATCTACACCCTTGCAAACAAAAACCATATTTCAGTCTTACAGGGGCTCACCTTCTTCCCAATGACATTTTCTTTGTAGTATTTTAGGTTATAAGGCTAGAACTGAACAGTTAATTTCAAACCTGTGGGAAAAGATGGCCCTCAGTCATGTTGCTCTGGGAGAAAGTCACCACAGTTCCATACTCTTCATAGCAAAGCCAACAGGTAAGGATGAACCATTGCAATCCCTCCAGGATGGGGGATTGCTTACATCCTTTTAACAGGGCAGTCAAAAGCACTCAAAATAAAGCTGGAGCATAATCCCAGACACTCCATCTTCTCTGTTTAGTTGCTTGCATAGCAGACAGACTTGCAGGAGGTGCTTGTTTCTCAAAATTCAGCTGTCTCTTTTTTGCTTAAATTAATTATTCAGAAAAAAGTATTAAGATGTGTCACAAGAAGACCTTTGATTTGTGTGTTTGATTGAGGGACTACAAGATCACGCTTTTTAAAAGTTTTTCTAGCTGCATGCTTTGTGGTGAGTCCACATGCACAAAAAGGCATGATCAAATCTGAGGTTTTAAGAGCACAACAAAGAGTACATTGGAGTTGCTTTAAGCAGCAGCTAAGACTTACTTTTCAATGCTGCTAATACAGGTTGCTCAGATGTCAGATGAGCTCATCTGATTACAGGAGTCCAAGGAAACTCTTTCTTGTGACTCATCTAGGTTATTAAAAAATATTAAAATTTACTACTTACATGAAAATCTTGTGGTTCTCTACTTTCAGCTGTACCGTTTAAAGTATAATGCTCCACAATATTTAGACTAATTGTTTTAAACTTCCATCTGAGTAATAAGTAATAAACACCTTTTTTTTTTTTAAGCAATAAACTAAATTCAGCCCCTAACCTCTCCAATATCACCAGCTAGTCCCAAGAGCATTTTTCTCAAGGACAGCTGACGCTGGGTTCTTCCTTGCATTTAGTCTGGTTTGCTGCCCATCAGAGAGCAATCAGATTGTAAGGGCAGTTCTCCGGGCATGAATCAGAGAGGATCCCAAGGGGCAAATTTCCAAGAAGGAGCTAAGAGGACTGTAATCTCCTTTGCTGTATCGCTGTCTAATGCAACACACAGTCCAAATCACCTATCAGATAACTGTTCTGCCACCGTTCAGCCATCCCAATCCTCATCAAAGCTGCATACCATGCTGTCCTAAGCTACTATCACAGCAAAATGCTATCTTGAGGAAAGACTTTCCTATCTCTTAGTAAGTTCTATGAGTGGCAAAAGTCAACCAGGTCACAGGCATAATTCATCACAGCCCTCAGGCAAGTTTGAATAACACTCAAAATCTCACTCTTAGCCACTGGAGATTTGTCAAGGGAAGGAGTTACTTCAGATCCTATCAAGACAGAGCAAAGATTTAGCAAACGTCTGGTTTCATTTTGCACACATCTACATGATTACAGACAAGGCAGTGGAAAAGGAAGTCTCAAAGCTTTATCAGGAGTTGTAACAATCAAGGCTGTTAACCTCCAAATAGGGACTTGCATTAATCTCAGTCAATGCCTGTCCAGAAGAAGGATGTAAGCCCTAAAATGAAGATTTGTCATTGACAAAAAGACAGAGAACCTCTTACTGTTTTTACGAATCTTGCTACCTACAGCATGGGTCAATGCTTTTGATTATTTAATAGTTATATATAGCAATCTAAAAATGCAAAATACTTTAAACAGAAGAGACAAGAAAGGAGTACCTCAACTTCAGACAAAGGGGATTGAGAGCAGAAGAGATACCTCAGTGAAATAATGAAATAAGGAAGAAAAAGAGAAGAAAGGGAAAAAGAAAAAAAAGAAAATTAAAACCCCTAAAGTGTAATGGTCAGAGGTTAATTCCTTTTATTTAATGAAAAGGTTAGCACAGAACCTAACAGTTGCTAACAACTAGTCTAGGAAAAGAATTGAAAATTAATATCAGAAACAACATGCTTCAGAAAAGGCAATGTGTTGCAGTAGCTTTTAAATACTTTTTTATATGACATGGCCTATATACTTACTAGTTATTCTATTTCTGTTCACAAAACAATTATGTATAAAAAAGTATGAAATTTGAATGCTAATATAACAGACACAATTCCAAATAATTCTGAGGCATGATTGAGTGTCAATTTTCAATGTTTTGAAAGAATTCTATTAGTCGAGCAGCCAGCACACTGTATTATTATTACAGATGCAAGAGTTACCAAATAAAGTCACATCAAAAATTGGAGCATTTGGAAGTAGCAGATCAGAAGATCCCAGAGTTTCCAGAGTGTCTCAGAGATAGTAGTGCCCAGCTTTCACTGAATACTGTTACTAGATTACTCTGCAATCTCAAGATTTGACAGATAAAATCACCTTCATAATATCTTTCTCATGGCCACAGACAAAGACACTGATGCAAGAAAGAGACAAAAGTCTGTTCTGTTTCCTCAAGCCTTCAGCTTTATGATACATCTGTCCCAGGACAGTGACCCACTACATCACTTTGAACAAAAAAGCCAACAAACACTTAAGTCTGTTAACTGCCTGTAAATCTAAGCAGCTGTGTTGTGAGTCATTTTGGGACTGGCTAATAATTGAATAAACAACTGTAATTGTGCTCCATGAAACTCCCATGTTTCCTTTCAGTCTTGGCTTCTCCTCTCATGAAAGCTTTACAAGCTGGGGTGCAACCACACAAACTCAGTCAGCTATGACAATGTTTACCTAATACCTCTAAGTTTTCCAGCCATCACGAAACACATCCTGGTTCTGGGCATTTAACTAATAATTTCAGAATATTCCAAATCCAGTGATAAGAAACTTGCTTACTGAGTGATATTTTTGAGGGCCTCAGATAACAGTGCCATTTGTTTTTTATACTGCAATAATGTTCTCAAGACATGGTAACAAATGAGTTGAATGCAGCATTCGTAAAAAAACAAGACGGTGATCCCTACACCAGGGAATTTGCAATCTAAGTAGTGTTGAGTGTGTTCTGAACCTTTGAGTAAATGTGGCTTAAATTTCAACTGGAAGGGAGGTATTTTTTTTCTCTAGAACAATGGTCTTTAACCTATTTTTTAACCTACTTTTAGGAGGTCTGAAAAGATAACTGGGAAAAGAAGATTTACTTTGGTAGACTTAGATTCAATTTACAGGGGTCCACAAATTTGAAACAGATTGAAAATACTAATCTTCTTCAAGATTTGTAAACTGTGCTGTGGAATTGCATTCTTGTCCAATTATTTGATGGGATCATAACTACACAACTGGCTAAACAAGAGGCAGCCACTCTGGGAAGTGCACGGAGAGAAACACTGAAAGGGGACAGTGTTCCTGAGCCCCACTAACTTCTGCTGCCTTCAAGCAAAGGCCACAGACAACCATGCAGACTCAAGTTAGCAGCAACAACTGGGAAAAAGCTAGGAGAGGCGGGAGTAGGAGCCGGAAACTCTCACTTTAGTTCTGCCTGAAAAGTGTTGAAAAGAGTGAAAAAAGCTCTGGGGTCTGTAAAAATCTATAGGTTTTATTTATGTATAAAGTAATTCCTATTAAACCTCATGAGGTTTATACGAAAATTTGTAATGTGAAGATCCCCTACTGATGAGCAGACAGCTTTGCTGCCGTGACTAATTCAGTCTGTGATAGCTTTGCCAAGGCTATAAACAAAGTTTCAGGCTGTTCTATTGACATGAATACTGTTGGAAAGAGCTCTGACACACTTGCAGCTGCATATTTCTTTTCACCTAAAAGACACCGTTAGAGCTTGCACAATCTTGAGGCAAGAGAAAGCAAGAAGTGCTTGTGTCCAAAGCCTAAACTTGCTTTGATAGTTAACAGCTATCAGGTTTGCCATTCCTGGAGGAAGGTCTTCGCATCATTGTTTTCCAAAAGACAACCATGTCAGTGTTGTACACTGCTGCACAGAGCTCCCTTTAATAAGAACCTGTGGTAATAAGGTTAGGAGATATACTGGTAGAAAAACAAGTCCAAAAGTGCAGGGTCAATCTGGGGCAAAAATAGTCCCAGTGCTGACATCATAAAGGGGAAAAAAAAAGGTAAGCAAGGCTCACAGAGCTGTATTTTTGGTTTTTACCTACAGAGTGAAGATCTGTTTTAGTCACAATATGTTGTTACAGTCAACAGATACTACAATTATTTTTCTGAATCTTATGAACTGGCATGACATAAAACTCTTTCACTGGAAAGCAATACCTATAAATGCAAACACTGTTATTGACTTTTTTTTTGTATAAAAACAAGTGAATCACCAAGATCATTCTTTGCCTACCAGGCAGCTGATATGCATTGTAGATAAACACTTTTTTAACATGTTTCTTAGAATAAGGTCCCTTTTGACAGTAGTTAAGAAGAAGAAGTTAACAACAAAGAAACTTCTTTATTTAAATCCATATTAGAGATAGAACATTTCTCTCTTCCACCTTAATCACTTGAACAATCTTAAGTAGCCCTTTTTACTACCTTTTTGTTTTCTTTTAAAACCCCCATGTTTATGATGCCTTTCTTAGGCCCAGGACTGTGTGTTGGACAGGCTGAGTCTATAAGCCTATTATATGCTTCCACAAAACAAATTAAGCCAAATGTTTGTTAAAATCAGTTGTTCTTGTCTGGGGAAAAAGATTTAAGAACTAGAAAGAAAAAAAGTTTGTCTCACAATACCAAATATCTTGATCAATCTCTCTCACTCTACAACCTATCCTTTTGCCATCTTTTTAATTTTTAAGTTCTTTGTGGGGATCTTGGGCTAATCATGTCTACGTTATCATTTCATTTGTTGATGCTTGAGGACAAATTTGTCTGCATAGAAGAACCTTATTGCAGAAAAAATTGTGAAAATGGAATAAACACCCCAGGAAAGAAAGAGATCTCAGATTTTAGCTTACATTGTCCATCTTGTTTCTTTGGCATATAGCAAACGTGTAACACTACATATTATAAAGATAAAATACTTCATGCATGAAGGAAGACAAGTGTTATAGGAGAAGGGTACTGACAGAAGAGAAATTTGTTAAGAAAATAGAGGAAAAACCCCATGATTTCTGACCTGCCCCATTTCTCTTTCTGAAACGCTGGCCTCTCCACCTGGAAAGATACTCCAGAGAAGAAAAAATAGCACAAAAAAAAAATTACTCTCGAAAGGGCAATCAGAGAGCAAGCATATATACACATCCTTCCTTTTGAGTAGACTTTTCATAAAATTGCCTCAGCTGTCTGCTGAGCTCTCATGGAAGGACTTTTCCTTCTTATTAAAACAAATAATAAAACCTTCCTCTTCATATTTTGGAGCCAGCAATTCTCCTCAGTGGCAGCAGTTTCCAAACCTTTTATTGCACAAGCGCCTCCCTGGTCTACACAGACTTTGCGCTGAACTCTGCTTTTGTTTTATGGCACTGAATTGTCTGGGCTGCTGAGCGTCATGCAGCACTAGAGATGCTCATGTGCTGCATTGTGCCTGTTTGCTACCCAACATGACCCCCTCCAAGACTCAGCTCCATGCAGATTATGTACCTGCCTGGGCTGGAAGCTTAGAGATGACATCTTAGGCAGCACTGTTCTGCCTGGAGTCCCCCAGTAATTAATGTGCAGTCACTCATCAAATCAATCTCTGCCTCAAGACAGTTCTCAGAACCCCCAGGCTAAAAGAAAACAGATACTCATTGTAGATTTTCTGCTTGGTTTTGCTGCAGTAGACTAGTGCTAAGTTACAGGAATATATAGAATGAAGTGAATTAGAGGAAAATTTGTGTTCTTTCATTTGAGGAACATTTTGGGTTTGGACAAGGCTGCTAGAACAAGTAGTAAAAGGAAGTTAAAATTAGCCTTGGATATTTCTCTCAAGAAATGAAGTTCCTTTCCAAAATTCCACTGAAAATTGGCTTTGACCTGGCAGATTTATGAGGCTTTGAAATTTTCAGTTGGAGCCTAAGCAATAGTTTGTTTTGTGTTTAGAATAATAATACTCCTTAACTGAGGCAAAAAGTGGTGGTGACACCACTATTTATGGCTTGTTGTCCCTCTCAGTTTCTGCACTGGGAATGCAGCTGGACTGGTTGTTGCTTTTACAATTACTGCATGCTTTTTGTATCGGCAACCCTCATGTATTGAAAACCCATGAAACTGCTCCTCCAGAGCAGAGCATTAATTAAAAAGAAAAGCATTTTAAAGTGATGCTTACAGTTACTCTTGCTTGTCTTCTTGTTTAAGCCATTTGTGTGTGTCTGTTTCAAGTTTCCAGATTTTTCCCCAAACCGTGAATACTAGAAGCTTTTAGGTCAAACCTGACATCTTCCTACACTTTACAGTTCTGTCATCTGAGGCCAAATGAAAAGCACTAAATATCATGGTATTAGTAATAAACTGACAGTCACCAGCATAGAAACTTGACAGAGCTGTTTTGTCTTCTCAAATGGCTTTCTACATAGAAGAAGAAAATACTTTAAAAAGTTTCTGCTACATGTTTTACATGTGGACATACAAATATCATTAAAATTTAGAGTCCTTGCTTTTCCTTTAGGATTGCTCAAAGTATGCATAATTCTAAACTGAAGTTTTCTTAACGTGCTTGAAATACTTTCTGTACAACCTCCTAAAAAATGGCTCAGTAATGTACTTACCCTTTTCTAAGTGGAGGTACTGAATAAAATGGATTTTTTTCCTATTGAAAAGGCAAATAGCATTGTTTCTACTTTTGAAAAAGAATTCAAGGGCTGCAGAATCAATAGGCTGTTTCATATCCCATCATCAGTAGATACTGGGCAGAAAGCCAGTTTCTTCATGATGGCTTTGTTTCTCCTACAGTATTGGTCATACTGTAATTCTAGTTAATTGATTGCTGGTTTGTTTGAGTTAGCACAATTGAAAATGGTTACGTAGACATCCAAGAAATATTTGGGGTAGAACAGTTCATTAATCAAAGTTACAAAACTTTGTAACAGACCAGGTTAGGTTGGATGTAGCCTCTTCTACCTCTCTCCCACCTGACACTCAGGAACTCCATCCACATTTCCCTGGGGTCTGATGCACTTATGGAAGACAGCTCTCATCAGGACGTAGGATGTAGTGTGTCAGTCTTTTGATTACAAGTGAAAGCAGCCAGGTTCCCTGCAGACAAAGCAAACCTTACACCCAAGCCCCAGCACCAAAGGGAGACAGGATGAAACACTCACTTCAAAAGCAAAAGCAGATGCACTCAAGCACCTTTCCTGCATTTCTATAGACAGCTGAAGAAGCAAAGATTGCTGCAACTAAACCTTTCCTTTCACCTCTGTTTTACATTCAAGCATGAAAGAAGCTATTGTTGACTTCCATTTTACGTGTAATGACTGCGGCATAGTCATTGATGGTTCATCATGGAGGACAGAACTATGCAGAGCAGAACCATTCTTCTACTGAGAGACATATCAAAAATATGAACAGACATGTATAGTTACATTTATGCACCCAAACAGAGAAGGTTGCAGGTCATTTTTACATGAATGTAATAAACCAAAATGCTAAATTTTTAGCACTACCCTATAAAACGTAGTAGTTAAGAAATAGTATAACTGATCTAGACATCCACTATAGCATTTTGTACTGCTATACTAAAATAAGTGAAAAAATTGTAACGAGGATTTGCAATTCATGATCCCATGATGTAGTTGCGATCCCACTGGTGGACACTGTAACATAGACAGGATTTGGATGTGTCTACTATTCCATTGTTTGACTTTATCCTGGCATAGCATGGTTCACTATGTGACACAATGGTTTGAATCTTCACTGCTGTTCAACTTTCACCACCCATAGAAGAGGTTTAATGACAGAAAATTGTAACTTAGAATTTCACAGTGTAATGAGGCTGGAATTTGAGCTGTGTGTTTTAACCCCAGAACTACCCTGTTCCCCACTGGTGAGCTTGCATAATAATTTATATTGATGTTATAAGGCATGACCATCATGGAAAAGTTGCATTTGACTTCAGACATCAGATAATAGTATACATACCACTCCTGGAGAGTGTACATCAGACTTGACTCTCTTTTATTTTTCTCTCTGGAATGGCTAACAGCAGCTTTACACAAATGGTTTGAAAGAACTTACATTTCTATCCTTCCTCTTACACAGGCCAATGAAAAGCTTTGGTGTACTTATGATGAACTGGAATAGAGCTGGTCCCTGGTGCCTAAGCTCTGCCCACCACAGAGAGCCACATGCAGTTTCCAAAGTGCAGACTGATTCATGACAGCTCAGCATGGGGATACTGAGAGACTCAAACTCATGACTGATGCATGTGAAAAGACTGATGAACAGGGGTTAGTCAGGTCTGAGAAAACAAAACCCATCACCAAATCAGTGAAAGCTGCTGACAATTGTTTTTGCACAGAGAGGCTATTTCTAAACATCAGAAAACTTTCTGCTACTAACTGCTCTGTGTTTCCCTTTCCTCTTGGCACAATCCCAATCTTCCTGCCAGGAAATCTGGAAGTAGGAAACAAGTCAAGATGCAGCCCCACCTTTACATAAGAAGAATTGTATGTTTTATGTAAGTGTCATTCTTAAAATAAGGAGAGCAATTCAGGTTTTAATAATTTTATGAATTAACTGAACTTTACCAGCCAGCCATTATATTGATCAATGTATTGTAGTTTGTATATTTGACCTCCTTGACCTAGGAGACTAACGCCCCAAAACCAGGTGACAGATGTGACCCCTGAGAGTTTATCTGACACATGAGGACAGAGATAGCAGGTGTCTAGAGGTGAAATGAAATAAGCAATGATGTTCTAAAGCAAGAAGGTTTAGACTGTTTGTCCATTATTCTACTATTTTCGTAATTTCTGTCACAGAAGTTTCTCTCCTTGGAGTAAGGCAAAGAATATACAAAAAACAAAGAGACAAAGCCAATGCTGGAATAGAAGCAGATTGGCTAAATGAAGTTAATACTCCTTTCCCTAGAAGCCTCAGCCCTGAATCACTTGATGCTTTCCACTTTTTGCCTTTTTAACAGTTTTTTTTTTCATAGAGACATACATTGCCCTAAAGAAAAGCCCATACAGAAGATCAAGAAAGCACCATTATTTTTTTTCACAGTGATAAGCAGGGTAAATTTTATTCTCAGAGTCATAGTTCTTGTACTTTCAAAAAGGATGCAGTTCTGGTTTGAGTCACTGAGGAGCCTTCAACTCTCTTGCTTCTGGCATATGCCAGGAATTTCCCCTGTATTCATGGAAGCCACAATGACCTGGTGTCCCAGATATTATGAGAAGAGTTTGTCCTGTAAATGTGACACAGAAAAAAATCACCTTGTGTGAGAGCCAGCACAGCATATCACTTGAAACAATGGTCACTGGCCCAGCCAAGTATATGCAGCATGGATGGGAAATCCCAGCCCTGACACAGTGGCCTTCCTAACTGTCCCTCACCCACAAGAGCTGTTCCACTGGGCTTGGCAGTGCTTTGTCATTCATCTTTAAATGACTTCAAGAAAAACAGATTAGTAAGAGTATCTGTTAAGCCTGTTTGAGAAAGACCTTCTCCTTATTAGAAGATGCTACATGGAGGGACCCACATGCTATATACTATGGAAATCATTGTCATTGCTTTGAAGCTTCAGTTAATAGAAGTGTTGCTGTTACATAGTGGAAGAAGAGTTTTCTATGTTGAAAGAACACACAACTCAATAGTGAAGTTAAATACAGTGTGGTTGAGGGGTTTTCAGAAACATTTACAGAACTGATTTTCATTAAGTGAAATAAATGCAATTTTGTGTATAAGTAGACATTGAGTATAAGAATTGCAAAACTATTCCATAAGAAAACATACTTAGCTTTGATAACATAGAATCATTCTTATTAAACAGATAGTTGTTAAAACACTATATAAAAAGATGGGTGGAGTTTTCCTAGTGGAGGCTCTGAACTTGTTTCATCCAAACAAAATTTCAGAATCCATTTGTCAGCACATATGATTTCCTGTGCTTCTTGCTGTATTCCAAAAGCCAAAATATGCATCCTATTGTAAAAAACCTCCTGATTTACCAAGATAAACAAACAAGAAAACAGATCTGCATGGTGTCAGAACTGCAGGCAGCTCTTTGTATTTGTTGGAAGATATCACTGGGTTATGAAACAGTAATTATTTCTAGTCAGATTCAAATGTTTTCAACAGAAATGAAAAAATTTTAAGACCTTTTCTCTTGTAGCTGCAAGATTGAAATCCTCATTAGTACACTTAAAACTGACCATTAGTTCAACTTTGTCTCATGTTATGCAGCTATGCAAAACAAAGTCCGTTGAAAAAATAAAAATCAGTATCCTAGAATACCAAAACAGACTGCTCCCTCCCTACAGAAGACAGTTGTCACTCCATCAGTGAAGTATGTTTATTAATTTGTGTCATTGTTAACAAGAATATATTGGGGACACAATATTTGAAGTAAAGTCTGTAGTAAAAGCAGTAAGTGAGTATACTACAAGAATTCAGAAAGAAATTGGGCCAGCCTAGAGTTTTAGAACTCTGTAGTCTCCACTTTCACAAGACATAAGATACAATTTAATAGTTTATTAAGCTGCAGTTTCATGGGCAACTGAGCAAACATGGTGTCCTGTAGTGGCAACAAAGAAGAAGTCTCACCTTGGCCCCTTCTCCCCTACCCTGCTCCCACACGACACACTTGACATTTGAACTGTTCTGGATGCTATCCTAACCTAGCCTGGCTTTTCTGCTTAGTAATTTTATCCTGCTGGGCTAGTGGGCTAGACTCCCTTCATCCTGAAGATGAATGAATAGGAACAGACAGGGTGGCATGTGCACAGGCAAGAGCAAGACTCTTCCATCTTGCCATCTGGGAGTCATTAGGCTGCGCAGCTGCACAAGGAACCACTGCTCAGTAAGTAACAAAGTAACAAAAGTCCAAGAGTAAAGACTTCTGGAGTCACTCACCTCGGCTGCCTAAAAAAAGACACTTGCCATTGACTGCAGATAATGTTTGATTTTACTAATTCCATGAAATTACAAAGTGGATAAAGTTGTTCTTTGTTTTAGGAAATCCATCTGTTACTTGGTTTGTAGAAGGGAATCTGACTAGCAGACATCCAAGAGAGAAGGAATACTGCATTGTGCTTGACTGCTAATATGTAGCAAAAATTGTCTTTTGCAAATACATTACAGCTGAGAAACCAGATAAAATCAGAAGTATAAAATTACCATGTCTGTAATACAAGTCAACAGCAATATCAGGTCTCAAATCCAGGTCTCTTGAGGCCATCTTGGATGATTGTCCAACAGATCTCTCTCTGGTTTTCTCAAAACCTTGGACCTAGTAAGAGCTCCACCAGTTTGTATTTTAGAGTCTATTACTCTTCCTAGTCAGAAGTCAACTCCATCTAGGCTTCGGAAAAAAACCCAAATGTTTAAGTGAACTGAAAATGCACACTTGACATTGGAGTTAAGACAAAGATTTGGTTCAATGACCATTTTGATTTCAATGATCGAGTGTTTTCTTGTAAGCATCAATTGCTAGAAATACCTGTGGGGGTTGCCATTTAGCTTGTCAATGTTTCATTACAGATTTGTGAGGGGTTGAATGGACAATACTTGTCTGCTACTGAGTTAAAGCTGTGGACAATATTCATGCCTCAATAGAGTGAGACTTGTCTAGGACGCAATTCATGTCTTAACTCTGTCTAAATAGCACACACAGTAGTTAGTATCAAATTAAGTGTACTACTTAGATGTTTATTGACCTATGTATCTACTCTGCTACAGCAGACTGTATTCTGCTGAAGTCTTTTGAACTTTTACTTGGGTTTGTGGTTTCCAGATCACACAAATTTCCCAGGATAAGGAAACCCTACAACACATTTTAATTTATGAAACATGTGCAGCCCATATGAGAAATGTATCCCAAATGAATGGAAAATCATAGTTTGTACAATCTGTGGATAAGAGTCAACTGGTTTTGAGGCTAATTGAATTTTGACACTAATTAATTTTAAACTACAGTATGCATAAATTAACCTACATAGTGCTTCTTTGAAAGAAGTACAGAAAATTCTGAGATTGAGGGTTTGTTGATAGATGATAATTGACATATAGCAGGATAGGAAGAAAATTTTAAATGGATAGCTGCTTCAGATTGCCCCTATGAGAGAACATTCCTATTCTGGGCCAAGTTCTAGCTTGCTTAGTCCAAATGCAAATCAGCTTGAACACATTTAGAGAGAGAGATGAAAAAATCCCACATATTTTTCAGATAAAACTAGACTCACAAACCAGCTTCTCATTAAATCTATAGACAAGTCATAATACCTGTTATTTTATGTCATGAAATCCTTTGGTTCTTGCACATTTTTCACATTTGAAAAATGGTGAATCCACCACCTCTCTGGGCAGCCCATTCCAATGCCTGATTACTCTCTCTGTAAAGAATTTTTTTCTGATATCCAACTTTAATTTCCCCTGGCAGAGCTTAAGCCCGTGCCCCCTTGTCCTGTTGCTGAGTGCCTGGGAGAAGAGACCAGCCCCCACCTGGCTAGAACTTCCCTTCAGGTAGTTCTAGACAGTGATGAGGTCACCTCTGAGCCTCCTCTTCTCCAGGCTAAACAACCCCAGCTCCCTCAGCCTCTCCCCATAGAGCTTGTGCTCCAGTCCCTTCACCAGCCTTGTTGCTCTTCTCTGGACTCGCTCCAGCACCTCAATATCCTTTCTGAACTGAGGGGCCCAGAACTGAACACAGTACTCAAGGTGTGGCCTCACCAATGCAGAGTACAGGGGAAGGATCACTTCCCTGGTCCTGCTGGCCACGCTATTTTTGATACAGGACAGGATCCCATTGGTCTTCTTGGCCACCTGGGCACACTGTTGGCTCATGTTGAGCTTCCTGTCAATTAGTACCCCAAGGTCCCTTTCTGCCTGGCTGCTCTCCAGCCACTCTGTGCCCAGCCTGTAGATCCAGCTCTTTATCCTTTTTAGTAGCAAGTATGATGACTCAAGTCATGTAATTTCTATGTATTTCCTAGCTAAGGAGCTATGTAGCTGTGTGGGAGGGATGGTGATCTCTATTACTATGAAATAAGAAGGTAACTATAAATAAGTAATTTCCTTCCATTTATCAGACCCCCTGGGAAAAAAATCTCTTAATGCAATAATCCAGATGAGTGAATGATTTCTTTATAAGGATCTTGACATTTTGGTCACATCTGATTAATTGAATGTTATGGTCATCGTTCCACAGGCTCTATATTGAGAATGAATTTTCCTTGTAACTATCTGGCTCTAAAGCTTGATTGAAATACACAACAAAGTCTTTATGGCCTTTCTGAGCTCTGACAATTCTCCAGTTGCCAAAAACAAATGACAAGAAACTTCTCTTGCTTTTCTGTTGATTTCCACTTTTCACTATTCTTCTTTCCCTAGATAATGCATTTTAAAGTTTTAAACTCTCTCTAATCCACTTTTTTGTCCCAGTGCTAATAGTATAGGTACTAAAAACAGATTTTCAGGTAAGGATAGACACACTCAGCCTAATTTTGACCTCTCAACAAAAAAAAAAGGATGAGATTAAAAGTTCAGTTTGACCTTTTTGTGGTATTTATGAGAGAAAAGCCAATGAAAAAAATATTGCAGTAAAAAATAGAAAAGCATTCAGACGAGAGAATATGTAATGAGGAAATGAAGATCTGCCAGATATGCTGGGCCAGTTTCTGTGGGATGGTGAACAGTCTGCCATCTCTACAATAGCACACACAGTTCAATCTACCAAAATAAACAAACAAATAAAGAGCAAAAGAAAAAATATGCAGGAAAATGTAACTCATAGTTATTATGTCATTTAGAAGGAGGGTGATAAAAAGTAAAGTGGACCACACCTTTTTTTAAAAAGTCTAGCTTTATATAAAGTAATCACCTGTCAGGTGGCTTCTATATCTGTTCTTATATTCAAAACAAATTTAGAAAAACAGCAATGTGAAATTGTGAGGGAATTAAAAATACAGCTACCAAAGGGACTTCTTAAGTAAGAAAAAAAATGCAGTGCACAGAAGGATAAGCTACCAGTTAGCATTTTAATTGCATTGCATATTGTAACATGTCATTTAGAATTAATTTAATGTTATACATGTTATATGTTGTCTAGCATCACATTTTTTAAAAATTAAAATGACAACACAAAGGCAGATTCCACACCTCTACTGAAATTGAAAGGGACAGTACTAATAAGTGGTTTCTAATATAGTCTGCTAATTACTTGGAGCGTTTGAATCAGTAGAAATTATCCTAGAATTAGATAATTCGTGTTTAAGGAAAGAAAATATGTTTATCCATTAATAATAGACAAGGGAAAAAATAGTCTATCAAAATATAGTAAGCATTTACATTTCATCAATGACATACCTGAATCTCGTGCATTTGTTGGAAATCTGCCAAAAAAAAAAGAAGATGCAATTAAAGCTGAGGAATTTTGTGTTGCACTGAAGTAATTATCTTGTCATACTATTCAGGAGTTCACATACTATCTGGGCAATTTATAAATATCTTCTAAAAATAAGAAAGAAGTTTGGGGGGTTTTTATTTTTTTAATCCTATGGACAGTAGAGTCAAATTAATACTTTCCCCCACTCCCATCCCTCACCTCTAAAGTGCTAAAGGCTTTTTAAAAATAACAAGAGAGTTACAGGAACAAAAATAGGAGAGGTAGAAGAGAACATTCTCGGTTTTCTCAGAAAGCCAGGCTTATATCAACATATTTCCCGCTCCCAACCTTTTGGGGACCTGCAGAAACATTTCAGTCAAAGATAAACATAAGTTAGAAGTCTCTAAGATAATTATAAATCCAAAAGGTTTATTAAATTAGGGTTGAGATACCAAATAAATGCTTTCATGTGGTAAAGTCATGTGGAAAAAACTTCTAGTTTCCCATTCCAGGTCTCCTATTCAACACTCACCTGGCTGCAGGCTAGCCAAGGAATATCACAGGAATGTGTTACTGCACATAACTTCTTTTTCCCCACTGACTTGAGGATGCAAACCCTCCTCTCAGATACTAAAAATCTCAGTCTAGTTCCTTCCTCTGCTTGAGACAACTTGAAAGATGTATTTCTAACTTTCAAGGAAGGGCTCAGACCACAGGTGTACATGGCACAGTTATCTGAATTTCTGTTGTAAACTCCTTCCAAAATAGGAAGCACAACATGGAAACTGACAGTCCTGTTTTCCAGTGGAGTGGGGAAAAGCTGAGATCCCTCTTACACAGCACTGATGGGGCACTTGCAGTGGGCAGTACCCAGGTATATGCAACAGCCTGAGAAAGACTCTCATCTCTGAAACATTAGGAGGGGATGGTGTCTCTGAGAAGATGTGACTCAAATCCCTTCAGTAGGAGGAGAAACATGAAGTTGCATCCCAGGATAGTATTCCAACAGATGAGCTGTAAAATGAACAGACAATCCTCTTGACAGACTTTTTAAAGCCAGACTTTCTGTTCTTCTCCTATTTATCTCTGTTCTCTTCTACCACTTCCTAAAATAAATGTTCCAACAGCAAAGAACTCATTCTTTGTTGAAGACAGCAACTTTCATTCATCATTCCCTCACAGTCTGTGCCACGCAGTGCAATCTGAGATGGCTCTGCTGGGGTTTTAGTGTCTTCTGGACACAATGATGAACACATTTACATGCAAAGATGTATGAATAACAGTGGTCTGAGAAATATACTATTTCAACTAGAGATGCCAAAATCTCTTTCCCCCCCATTGTTTCTTCAATCAATGAAGAAATACAGAGAAGACAGAACAAAATGGCATTAATTTCTTTCTGACTGCTTTCACACTCTCATATATCTTAACAGAATCTGGAATTAATGTAAAGCCTCTCCAACACTTAAAGTGCTGTGCCTCCAAATAGAACAGAAGAGCTCTATAGCCAATAAGCAGGAAAATTTGCATAAAATGACAATTAATTTATCCCACCATAAAGAAAACATTCTGTGTCTGGCAAGTGGTATGAGCCTGAATTTGCATATATGTCTTTACAAACAGTACTGCAGGCTCTGTCAGATTCATTCTGCTGCTAGTATGATAAAAGCAGACAGCGTTCAGCTCAACTGTTACATATTGTTCAGGTTGTTTTAGAGCATATCTTAATTAAAGACACCTATCTTGTCCAAATGTTTTTAAGCATAAACATGTGTGAGATATTTTAAGAAAAAACCTTTTTTTCCATTATATTTTTCCATTCGCTCATCAGCTTCTTGGGGTTTTTTTTGCAGAACAGTAAAACAAAGCCATGCTATGTTCTCAGCAGGGCTATTTTCATAGTAGAACAAGTTTCAGAGTTGTGACTTGGTACTCTTCCAGTATGAAAAATATAAAAATTATAAAACTGATTCCTTGTCCTTCCTTCAAGGAAGGAACTGGAAGACAGAATTTCCAGTGGTATTTCTGGTATCTCTGTGAGCAAAAAAAAACAATAGCAAAAGTTTAGCATACATAATAGAGAAAGGAAGAGACAATGAAAGCAATGTTTGTATTTATTTTCTGCAGTGTATGCACTCAACTATCACTGACTTCAATGCAAATGCTACTTTTCACAACATCTAAACTATGAGACTGATGCAGTAGGAGCCATACCCTAAAGTGGGCAGCACACTGTAAAATTAGCCAGGCAAGCAACCAGAAATCTGCTCAGAAGATACAGTGATGTGGAGTGGCAATGTACAAGCATCTTTTGCCCAGTTTGCCTTATTAGTTTTCCCATACACTCTTCTATTCCCATTTTGTCTTTAAATAAATAGAACAGCAATAGGAAAGCAAGAGGTCCCCTAGCTACAGTAAACACAGGTGGACAAAACAGATTAGAAGTTAATTTCTTATGATCTTACATTCAAAGAAAATAGAAAGCTCATGCTGGGACATGGTGTAGCCTTTTGGAACACAACTTGCTTTCCCAGCTTACTTGTCTGACCTCTGTACTGAATGATGAAAACTATCAATACAATATGCAGAAATGATGTCACCCCTTTGGTATGAGGGGTGAGGGATGGCTCATTTGGGATATTTGTTTTAATGATATCACAGTCACACATGGAATGATTTGAATCAAATAGATGCTCTTGAGCTTAAAAACCTCAACTGATCTTTCAAAATACTCTTGATTTTTGTCTGATACTCCAGTATGCTCCCTGGTACTGTTGCTATTTAAATGACTTTGTAGTTGATGCAGTAAACATATTCAAATATATAAACACCTCTGTTTTATTTTAAAAGTGAAGCAAATGCAACTGTCTTTGTCTCAAAAGCAACTAAGAATTAAAAATCAGTTCCCAATAACTGCAATGGAAAGTCACAAGTGGTATGTGCAAAACCACTATGAGTCAAAATCATATGGAATCAGATCTGTCAATAAGACTCATTTGCCTCATAAAAACTGTACCTCTGAAAAATTACTTCCCAGTTTATACCTGTGACCATAATAATAAAAAAAAGATGCAAAAATGTGTCTGCAGCTTGCGTGGGCTGAGCTGAACAGCCACAGTTATCAGAGCAAATTGCACTTTCCATAGGCTTCCAAAGTTGATGGTGATGCTGTAGGATTCAGTATTATGTATTGTTAATGACAACAAGACATGAAAATAAATCTGAATTAATACAATACCTTAAAACATGTTAGTCTACATGGTCATCTCAAAACTAAGTGAAAATTTCCATTTTTATTTCAAGTTTTCACTATACTTACCTGGTTTATCACCTCTATTTTTGAAATTCACAACTATCTAAAATTCTCATGAAAAGCATTGTTAGAATCATATCAAATATACCAGTAGCTGCCAAATTTGCCCTGTTTCTTCATTTTACTCTCAGTACCAGCCATTTTTGTTGCAAATGAAGAACATAAATTAGCTCAGGACATCCTTGTTCTGAAAAGTAGTAAAGAAAAAAATCAACACAGATCAGTAGTACCTGTTGAATCAACACACAAAGAAATAAGACCTTAGGCTATTCCCCCAATGCAGAAGTCAAAACAGTTTTCTTTTGTATGCAGTCTCTTTGTGAAGGAAACTACAGGAAAATCTATCATTGATACCTGGCCTAGTTTTATAACAAATGGACTGTTCTAACAGTGTATTTATTCAACATTTACCCTATGCAGAGTTGGTATAGGTATGTGAGTTTATACATTTATTTTGGTTTCTGTTAGTGTGCTTACTGAGCGTGACATGAGTTTCTGAAGGTAAAACTTATTTGTATCATGTATACTTCTGCTGTTTTTTATTGTGATCTGTAAGTACTGCAACGATGCCTGCAATATCCTGTCAAGTATTAGTATACATCTAGAAGGCATACTGGGAAATATTTTTTATAAAACTTACATTTAATTCATTTAACTAGAACTGTTCTTTTGTTCCAAAACTGTGTCTTGATAACAGCAGTTCTTAATTTAAACCAACTGCTCTCTACATGTGTGAATAACACTTGTCACTATGGTAGCAAAACACCTGAGATACATTCCTAGGCCATTGAAAAAGCTAGTTTTCTTACTAATTTTAAAAGACCAGCATTTTGTCTTCTGCTTTACAGAACAACAGATAATGAGGTTTTTGTTAAATGCTCTGCCCTACCTCTGCTCTCTTGCGGATGTTTTCTTGGTGAATTTGCCACCTGTATCAGAAAAAAATAAGCTTATTCTTACCAAAATAAAAGAGAAGAGCCTGTATCTTTGCAACACATGTTTCCTTTAATAGAAGGTAATGAGTTTACAGTCTCTGTGCTTCCTCATCTTGCTTGGGCTTTATCACCTTGGCTTATCTCCCATGCAACTTGTTTGCAAATTCAGTAGTTTATACTGGAAACAGTGTAGTCAAAGAATATTCTTCATTACACAGACAAAATTTCACATGTGCTCTGTATCAGTATCTTTTCCTGCAACCAGAAACAAGGACACATGAACTTAAGTCATTTGTCACTCCATTGGTATAAAATTATACCATCCCACTTTTAACAAAGCAGTCAATTTTCTGAATGAGTTTCACACAAACAAAAGTGTGTGTTTCTGATGTAAAACCCAGATGCACAGGCCATCCCTCACTGATGAGCATGCAACACTAGCCAAAGCCTGATCCTTAGGGAGCAGAACAGTGCTGTGTAAAACATGAACAAATAGCACAGGATTACAGTAACAATATTAATGGTAGAATGCTACTAGCTTCTTATGCCAGAAAACACTTGTAGAGGCTTAGGAGATTCCCAAATATTCAGCCTAAAATCTGAGCAGCTATTAAAGGTTTGGACTTATTTTTGCTGTTGTTTCTAATTATGAAATCATTAAAGGAGTGTTCTTCTCCACAAAGTATATGCAAAGAAGCAGAACTTTTTTCATGTTATGTACCTGTTCTCTGCGTCAACAGCATCCATGCCCTCTCTGGGTAATCATTCCAAAAAACCAGAGATGGACAATACAGCTATGTTGCTGTTTCTCACACATCATCAAAACTTCAACTCTGCCTCATGGGTGTCAGAGGTAAAAGTGTCATTAATCCAAAATGGAATCAAATTTCTCAAATTCAGCCAGTCTCTCCTTGGAAAACCCACTACAGGTGGAAATGGTCAGGCTGTTGCTGAGGAGATGAGTCTTGACAACCTAGAGTGAACAATTCGAAGGTTATAGGCTGCCCAGATGTCCCCCAGTGGGCATCATGTCCTGCAGAATGTGCCTTTCAAAATGTTGAGACCCTACAGCTTTGGCTGTCTGCTTTCAGTCTTAAGAGAGGACTGATGGTTTTAAACACCATGCTTAGAGCAGTATTATTAATAAAATAGGTGCTTAATGGTAATAAGCACACAGCTATCTTATCCCATTGCAGGCCTCTTTGCATGTGACTGATGACTATTTCCACCTTTTGGCATTTTGTAAGCAAATAGAATTCTCATTACAGCTGTCACCTGAATTACTAATACTTCTGTCATTAGTAGGACAACTATACTGGTTTGCAAAGCAGTTCCTGACCTAGACAGCCTCCTGTCCAGGAGCAGGCATTTCCCATATCTATTGCAAACTAAAACTTGATTTCCAGGTACTCAATGGATTTAAAACTCATATTCCAGTAATTGGTTTATGTGAATGATCAGCAAATCCTGTAGCAAAGCCACAGGCCTAAACTCTTCTTTCAAACAGGGTAAAAGGAGAAAAGACAGAACATTTTTGATTTTGATTACACTTTGTTGTTTTGGCTGCAGGGAAGGGCAAACTTTACAGTTCTCCTAACCAAGTCATTCTTACTCTTTTGTGGGGTGGTGAGTTTTTTGGACAGTGTTCATAATTTTTCTCATTTCTGTGAGTTTTACGCTAATGGCTGTTCCTCAGAACAGAACCTGAGTGAATCCATCCCATAGATCCACCCTAATACTAACCTTTAATTCATGCAAGCATTTGGGATTTGCAGTTGCAGAGAATGTATAGAAAACAGAAAATACCCAGATAGGTCTGAGGTACTAAGATGTCCAAGGAGTACAACACAAATTCTTAGGGTCAAATATTGCAAATTCTGCATAGACAACTTGTAGACTTATTGAGAACCAGAATAAAAAGAGTGATACTGAGATAGGAATGACAAGAGAGAGATCACCTCTCACTGCTTTATGAAGAAAAGTGAAATAGATTATTGTCCTGATGGGAATTTTATTTTATAGGGGTTGTAAATAAGCTGTAATTAACACTGAGCTAATAAGATACAAAAAACTCCAAAACCTTTAAGCTACTGTTTTGAGAAAACTCTAACAACTTCACAATTAAAAGAATAAACAAAAACAAACCACAAAAGTTTATGCCAAACTTCATTTGCAGTTTTCTGAGTTTACATATTTTTCCTTGAATACTAATCTCTATTTTATTTATTCGCATTTAAGTGATTTCAATAATTCCTCCTCAGATATGTCTCATCATGTCATAGTTATTCACCATCATGAAGGCTTCAAATAGCCTCTGGTTACAATACCATGATGTTTTCTAATAAATTATAAAGTGGAAGGATAATTTAGTGTTCATAACCAACAAATCCTTGGCTTCTTAGCAAAATTTAGTTCCCAAAAATAACATGTCCACTAGTCTAGAGAGAGCTGGACTGCAATAATTGGTTCAACTTCATCTTTCCCTCAAAAAAAAAAAAAACCAACCCAAAAACAAAAACAGAAAAACAACCTAAACCCACATATCTAAATGCTTTCTAGTTTCAACTGAACAGGACAAGGACAAGCCTTAAAGAGCATTTGAAAAGGGATTATGAAGTAGCTTCTTTGAACTCTCTGATCTTCAACAATAGAGCAGACCAGGGAATGAGTTAGCATCTTGAAACAGAGACAAAGAAGGATTGTAATGGACACTCCTCAGGCTTTATTTGGAGCAAGATCTCATGCATTTTCTATAGATCTTTGGCTGACATCTCCTGAGAGCAGTGGAAATAGCCCATTGACTTCATCACTACTAGTGAGCATACTAAGGAGGAGATATACAATGTTATATAAACAGCAGGGACAACCAACTTAAACATTTAGAATGGTTACAGTAGGTAATCAAGTTGATAGCATTTCAATTGTGAGTATATGAGCTTTTGAATTGTGAGTATATGAGCACCAGGGATAAGTATTCTTAAGAAAACCTAATTTTGTGGATCCTAGTCTAATTTAAACCAAGCTTTTCTAAGAGTAAATGTTTTGTTAATTTTAAACTCAGATGTCTGCAGTATCTACAAAGGCATTCTACTGTACGTAGACAAGGTCAGTGAGATGTTCCAGGTGTCAAGGGGGAAGTTCTCAAATTTCTGGAATGGTAGAGTGAAGATTTATAAAGTTTTTACTGGCCTGAAGGAAAGAAAGAAAGCAAAATCATCTGCCAGAGTCATGAGTAGATTGTTGGCTAAATTCATTCACCGAAGGAGTCTGAAATAGATCATCTCTGTCTTCAGTAGTAGGCGTTAGTGGAGTCATCAAAAATAATTACTACAGAGGAGTCCAGGACATACCTACAGGGAATAAAACTAATCTGAAAATGTAAATTAAATTCACAGAGTATGGATAGAAAAGCCAGCAGTTTTTATACTCCTGGGCTCACAGAATGTACTGAGTTTACTAAGCCCTTATGAAACAAGAACTGAGATACTTTTTTGTCAAAGAACAGAAATACTTTTTATTTGAGTCTGGAATAGTACTTATGAACCTGTCATTAAAGGAGGGACAATTGCAGACAGCAGAGGTTGCTACAACTGTGATCACACTACCCAGAGCTTCAGTGGTAAAACATCCACCCAAAGATACAAACATGGATTTCACAGTATCCCAGAATATCCTGAGCTGAAAAGGACCTATAAGTCTCATAAAAGTCCAGCTCCTGGTGCTGCACAGGACAGACCCAAGAATCATACCATGTGCCTGAGAGCATTGTCCAAATGCTTCTTGAACTCTGTCAGTCTTGATTCTGTGACCACTTTCCTGGGGAGCCTGTTGCAGTGTCTGACCACCCTTTAGGTGAAGAACCTTTTCCTAATATCCAACCTAACTCTCCCCAAAAAATCTTCACGCCATTCTCTCAGGTTCTGTCACTGGTCACCAGAGAGAAGACATCAGTGTCTGCCTCTCCACTTCCTCCTGTGAGGAAGCTGTAGACCACCATGAGGTCTTTGGTCAAGTCACCCATTCTCCAGATTGAACAAGACAAGTGACCTCAGCCACTCGATTTCAAACATTGGCATTGCCTGTGATGTTTCAAATACACTTTAGAAACTCACCGGTGCTGAGAGAAGTAAACATGAGTGGGTGGAAAAAAGGTTCAAACAGCTGAGTAGCAGTGACAGTAGTACAAATTTAAACAACTCTCTCCCTTTTTAGGTTTTGAAGAAGATCAAAAGGAGGCTCTGCTGTTCCCGATGTGCTCTGTCACGAGTGTGTCTGTGCTTGCCACTTGGCACCATCGTATAAACACAGTACAGTGCACCACGGGAACAGTGGTGCGGCCATTTCCCACAACAGCCCTTTCTCTCTCCTTGTAAACAAACCCAAGGCTGTGTGTATTCTTTACAGCCACCCTGGCCTCTCCTCAGGAGCTCACATGAAAGCACTTTGACTGTGTTTTGCATTAGTTTGGTTTCAGAGCCAAACAGCCTCTGGACTCCCCAAACACATACCACAAGCCCCTGCTCTGGGAGGGCAGCCAGCAGGGCTGTGTGAGGCCCACAGCCTGGGGCTCACCGAGGCACCACACTGCCTGTCAGGGCAGGGAAGACCCCTCTGTGGCTGTACAATGGATGGCCAGACCTCTGGGTCCAGAGTTTTCCAGAGGATATGCTCTTCGAGCAGCTGGAGCACAAGGTAATGGCTGTGCTTGCAGCCAGAGCTGCTTGTTTGACTCTCTAAATAGATGCAAAGGAAAGGGTAACTGGAGTGTAAAATGAATAAGGCTACACGCTCACCCGAGAAAATTTTGCAAAATAAAACTTCTGTGGCAATTCTACCAACTTGTATTCTGGTTTTCCTCATCTAATTTTCTCCAGATGCCCCACTTTCCCTTTCTTCTTTGAGCAGTAATACCTTTTGCTTTAGTCCAAACACCATGTATAAATTATATGTATATTCCAGTCTGTAATTGCTTTCACAGATTAAGCAAAATGATAACCACATAAAGGATGAATAATCCTAACAAGACTGGTGCTACCCCATAGTTTAGTTTTTTGGGGAAAATAAGTTGAAAATCTTTCTAGTCTCATGGTCCATAGTTTGCCAATTGAGTCTTCTATTAGGGGGAATGTTTTGGGCCTCTGGACATGTCACTGTGAAGATGTGCCTCATGCACGGTTAGCTTGGCAGAAAAATAGAGTTGTAAGAGCACACTTTCTTTACCTCCTTCACAAGTAATGATTTGATAAAACATGAACTTAAAGGGCAGAGTAAGTGCTAAGCTACTGCCCATTAAGACTTTCTCCAGGAAAAAAACCCCAAAAACTATACAAGAAGTTTCACACGTGGGACAACAGAACTTACTGCCTGAGAGAAAACTTGGAAGAAAACAGTTAAGATGGATGTCTATTACTGACTCATACCACATTTTGTTTTCTGACTCAACTTGGATCCACTGGAAGACTCACATACATTTAATAAAAAGATTTGAAACTCTGTTGTGCTGAAAGTATGATATAAAAATTCACAGATTTATTTTAAGAGCCATCAGATTTATTTTCCTTTTGGCTCAAGTTAAAGCTTGGGGGTGGAGGAAAAAAAAAGCTCCCATAATTGAGCTCTTTCGAGTAGGACTTGAAACTATGTCCTGCCTACTCATGGTGACCTGGTAGGACAAGATTTCATTGCCCCACAGGAAAAGGAACAAGCATGCTCAGGAAGTCAAAGTATCCTGAATTATCAAGAAAAGTTGTTTGGGACAGGGGCAGGGAGGACAGGGGAAGAAACAAACTAGTTGGCCAGGTCAAGAGAAATGCCCATCTGAAGGATGGAAAACCACTGCCATTTTTCACCACAACAAGGATTTGAAAAAGAAAAAAAAATCACAAAGGATAAACAACTCTAGCAGATGGGAGACCAAGGAGAAATCTCTTCATCAGGTTGCTAACAGACGTGAATCCTGTGGAGAATCAAGTCCAGTAGATATATGTTGAAAGCAGACTAGATGATGTAGTGTGTTTCAGAGACACAGACATCATCTTCAGCGTGGTGGTTAAAAAACAGCTAGTAAAAAATGTAGAGAATGGAAAGTAGCCCATAGATACTGGGGAGTAAAAGGTCATAGTTTAACTTGTCTTAACGTCTGCCAGTCACAGTTATGAAGTGACAGACCCTCTTCACACTGATGTCATGTTCTAGGTTTCAGCCTTCTATCCCTCCTTCCTGGAGATTAACCCCAAACAGAAAGGTATTACAAAATAATCTATGTCTGGTCCGAGCATTCAATGTAAATGCAGAAATCCTTCTGTGTTAATAAACTAGGAAGGTGGCATGAGAAGCTATTTAATTACGGGTGTCTAATATGTGGCAAAACCACAGCTGCTGTTAACTCTTTACATAAAACTGAGAATCAAGCACTCTGTGTCATACCTGGGCTTCCTCCTAGAAGGGATGGCTGAAAGGTTGCTCTGCAAGTTAAAACAGAAACTCTGTGTCATGGTTCAAGTGAAGAACTGAATTTGTTTGGAAATGCACAATTCCAGAGGGATTTCCTCTCACTAAATTGGGAGCAAGGATGCTCAGAGCTCTTGCCTCTGACAATCAAGGGAAAAAACCCTGTGAAATGAATGCAAGGCATAGAGGGGTTTTCTGTGTTACAAAAGGTAGTTTCAGAAGGTTAGGTCAATAAAACTGAAGTATGTCAATAAGCAACTATACATTTTAACAGCCCTTACCCAAACAAGACTATTTTATTTGGATATTTTGCTATCAGAAGGTCAATAGTTTAATTGCATCACCTAAACAGCAACCCAATTAAATTCATCTCAGCAATGCATAGATACCATTCAAATAACTCTCACAAGCAACATAAATGGTCTTAAAATGGCACCCTTTGTCATTGCAAAGGAGATCCTTGGGTGACCATCAGAGGGATGAAAGGTGAATGACATAGCACTTTACTCACACAAACTACTTTTCTGGCCCTTCAAAATGCAATTCTATTCCTTTTAATGCTTTGCATGTTCTCAGGGGTTTTTTCTGCAGCAAGATCAAGCTAAAGGAAGAAAACCACTGTATTAACACTGCAGTGTTTTAAGGACTATTTTTACTGTTCTTGATTTATTTCTGACCCCTTGATTTCTTTTCTGCTTGACCTTTCACATGAAGACAAGGAAAAGAGTACATTTCATCCACCCGTTCAGTACATTTTCTTCATTTTCTTTTCTTCAGCAGCAAAATTATAGGGTTTTAAGTGAACGTCAGCTATTCTGCCCCCAGGCTTTCACTTCACAGCAACTGTACATCTGGCCTTTTCTTTCCTCACTAGTAATGGCTTCTGTTAAACAAGGGAATGTTTACCAAGCAAAACTAGCGCAGCTTCTAAGAGTTGTGTTGAATGACAATGTTTTGAAGCTCAGTTTCCCTTGTGAGTCAAAACTGGGAACATGTAGTCAGGTATTTTCTTAGTGCTATTGGCTGGATTACCAAACTTGCACGTTTGACATGGTTCCTTTGAATAATGATAATGAATGGCACACAAGTCTTTTCCCAGTTGTAGGTTGCCTCCCATTTAGAAACTGTTGTTTTCTTTTGTCTTCACTCACCACCAATTCACTCTACAGCTCTAAGCAAATGGTTCCAAGGTTAATGCAGATGCTCATGTTCTTAATCTACACATGAGATACCTCTGAACCAGAGAGAGACAGAAAAACATTAAGGTCTGAGATCCTCATCACTGAATTAGCATCAGGGCTAGGTTAGCAACCTTTCATATAAGGAAGCTGAGAAGATGTCACCCTCCCCTCTCCTCCTTGCCCTTGCTCTCACAGTTTCCTAAACTGTCAGCCCTCAACCCTGTTGTCCTGGTTCTTATACTTGCATGCAAAGCCAACAACCAACAACCAAAGCTATATACTGAAACCTTTACTGATACCCAATAAAACTTTTTCTCCTAATCAGTGTCTTCACACAATAGTGGAGTAAACAGTTGCAAGATAAATGCATTGCAATCAAACTCCACTTTCTATTTTGCCAACTGTATCTCTTTTTATTGAAACATAGATCTTTGTACAAAGAAGTTAATTATCCACAGGTGTTAATTTATAACAAATCTCTGGTTCACAAACCCTTCTATTATATGCCTTTCAATTGATCGTGGGTACCTCTATCTAAAACCTGTCCTACTTATTTTCTGTTCACTACACTGCTATTTCCTTTCTGCCACTACCTTATCTTCTTCACAGGATGCTGAAGCAAACCAAGTTTAGAGTCTTCAACAGCATTACAAAAGAAAGAGCATTACCGAGTGAAGGCCAAGGTCAACTAGTGCCATGAAATTCCTGATAGGAGATAAACTCATGTGATCTTTCAGTATACTTCCTGCCCATTTCTTCAGAGTAAGGCACACACACACAGAGAGCACATAACCCCCCACATTCCTTTTTCTGTCCTGATGAACAGAAAGTTCTGTGCTTTCATCAGTAACAGCCTTCAGAAAGCGTTTCCCTTGTTAATCCTAAAGCGGACTTTACAAGTCATCCCAAGATACAGGATTCAAGTCACTCTTTTATGTTTTTTGTGGTTGTAATAGCCTCAAACAAGCAGCTCTTTCCTCGCACCTGCCTTTTTCAAGTTTACTTAAATGATTTACTGCAACTATTAAAAAGCTAAGCTAGATTATCCAACAGTGTTCAACCGTGTGGTCATGAGTCATTAGGTCATGTGGTAAATCAGGCCAAGCACTTCTTGTAGGAATACACCTGTGTGCTAATTTTAAAATGAGTTCTCTGCAGTTCCCAGTTTATGAACATATGAGACTTTTCCTATTAATGCTTTGTTAGCACAGTTTATGCACTGGACTGCTCAGTATGGATTAGTGTTGTGTAGCCATAAAGAAATTATGTGCAGAAGGTAATTTAGAATCTTAAATATTATTATCAGTACACACCAGTAGCTAATTGAATTTCTCTTATCTTTCCCATGCTTTGTGTTGATACAGGATAGCATATGCTAAGGCACTCGGGTCACATAGTTTAGTGTCACAGAAGCACAGCAAGGAAGGGACTTGAGATTGCACAGATTGGGCCCATGCACAGAGAGATGATCAATTTTATCCAGACTGTCTTAATTGACAAAAACCCTTATGAGGGTTTTGCCAAACCTGTTCTTGACCTCAAGGGGCCTAGATAAGTATGTCAATCCAATGTTCATCCTTATTTTACTGTCATTTGAATCATACTCACAGTACTTAAAATACTTTACTTACATTATTGTTCAAATCCTCTGTAACCTATACAAGCTTGAAGAATGTTTCAACCTTTTCTAGGAAACCCAGGAACAGTCTGTTCTATATTTCTTTCAAGTAATTATATCAGTTCTTTGGAAATGCTGACATCACTACATATTGATTGATCAGAGATACTGGAATAAGGAGAGGCATTGAAGGAACTGGAAGAGGAATATCCTGCATTTGCCTTTGAGACCACACAAACAGCAGCGGGAAGGAAGAATGTCAGATGAAAGCATGTCTCCTCCAGACAGCATCTACCCAGATGACAAAAGAAATTTAAAATAAATGTTTATGCCACAGGAAACAACAGGAAAACAGGAACTCTCCTGCACAGGGTCAGGGAGGCAAATGCATGTTTCAGAAGACAGCTCTAGTTGCAGTTTTTAGCATTTGAAGTCTCCCTAAGCTTACAATGTTTCAAAAGCAGAAGAGAACAGATTTGTCAGTCCAAAAGATACATTACATCTAGGGTTTTTCATTTTTGTACCTTCTCTGCTTCTTCTTTAAAGTCTGACCAACAGCTGCCCAGGATGCTGACAACTAAAGTAGTTTTCCTTGGCACTTTATCCAATTTAGGCATTTTGAATGTCTTTCAGATGCATAGCTTAGATGTACGTTAAGTGTCAACAACCACAGCCATACCCCAAACTTTTGCTGCTTCTTTAATGTTGTCTTCACACAGAAGTTTTCACTCCTACTATGCTCATGTCTAGAACCATATTCCTTTAGCATGAAATCCCCTAATGTATGCAACTGCATTTACTGAATATTACTTTATTGAAGTCTGTCTAGTTTTGATTTTCTTTTAATACCGTCTTTGTCAGCACAATATCTGAACAGGCTGTGTCTTTTAAGAGCCCCCAAAAGATAATCATAATTTTTTGTTTGTTTTTGGGTTTGGGTTTTTTTAATGGTATTTTGGCACTTGGAAAGCACCCCAGGGCCTAACTCCCATCAAGATTTATTCGAAGTAGGCACCCATGTCTAGACAGCTTAAATGCCAATGTATTGCTTTCTATAAATCAAGCTTTTCTAAAGGCCTACAGACAGAAAACATTCCTGAAGGATCTCTCTTCTTGCCTGTTCATTTCAGCTCTATCCATTGGTGTACACCAACAGGTCCATCATTCCAGCATGCAGTAACTGCTGGGAGTTGTGAAAGCTTGGGGTGAGACAGTCTGGTGTGACCAATGCTATTGGTGCCAAGTTAAAGAAAAAACCAAAATATTTTGGTATGAAGAAGTTGACTGATATTTTTAGGACTAGCTGAAACCATTTGAGCCATAAAGAAAAAAAAATTAGGTATATCATGTTGCCACAGTCAAGCCAGGTTTAGATTTCTTTTTTTAAAAGCTTTTCATATGATCATAATTAGTTCTCAAGAAAGAGGACCAAGAGAATGCAGATAGTAAGTAACAAATGACTAAAAATGCAGAGAAAGTGACAGAAACCACTTTGAACTACCACTTTTAAAGATTAGCCACCGAGCCAACTTCTCCCCATCCAGACAGAAACAGCCTGAAGGCTCTCAGGAGACGATGTTTCTTCTCCTGCAAGCACACAAAGCTGGGTGTCACCTTCATACCTCTGCCATCATGAGTCCATGACAGCTTGTGCTTTCCTCTTGTAAATCCCCAGGGATGCCAAACAGGATGCAAGAGTCTTGCTCTGTGTAATCAGGGACATCCCGAGTGTGTACACCTGGAGTGTATACTGCTCTGAAAATCAGACTGCTTCTGTCAGCACATATTCAAAGTGAACAGATGAATTTGAGTGTGTCAGTATTTTATCCATCAAGACAGGAAGCAGGAAATTCTGCCTCAGAACTAGATCTGTCAATATTTCCTGAAATCGTTGGCTATAATGAAGCCTTCTACTTGTTCTGGTTTTTCAGAGACTGCTGGCAATTTATCCCTTTGAATTAAAAAGAAGGCAAGAATTACATTGCTAGACTTTAAACAGAGTTATTTTCCGTTGGTCCTTTGAAAGTTTTATTACAGAACCTCTCTCCTCTTTTTACCATCCAACTGATAGTAAATCAAAGGATTCTAAAATGGAAAACATCTGATTGTAGGAATGAAGAAATTAGTTGTCATGAATAACAACAACATATTACTGTGGAAAAAAGCAATTCTGCAACCTAGAATCCTTAAATGGAACAGTACAAAAAAAAAAAAAAAAAGAGAGAGAGAGAAAAGAAAGCAGAAACCAGGACTAAGATCCATGCCAGTTTAATGGGAGAAAGCAACGGGAAACTAACTGACTCTAGCTTTACTTATTACACTATATTAACATATTTGCTCTTTGCCCTTGGAGTATTGCATATGATAAATACATAAGAAGTAAACATATTAATAGCATTAAAAAAAATGAAGTAACTCCCTTGTCTATTAGGCTTAATGTTCCTGTATTCACTTAAATGCATAACCAAAAGGCCACCCTTGCACATAAAATACATAAAAATAGCAATTTTATTACTGAGTTTTAGAAGATAGTAAATACATCTCAACAAATAAGCCATTAGAAGACATTAAAATAGATTTTGAGAAATAGTGGCACACTTACTGGAACAGTTTGAAATTAAAGCAGGAAGCTTATCAGAATTAAGGCTGTTTTAAGGACTCATGTGGCAACTGAGTCAGTGAGGTGGCTTTGGACCTCGTTACTCCTCTCTCCACAAGGCTGCTGAGCTCCAGTTTCAGACTCAATGCTGCAAAAATTAACTCTTGGCATGCTGACTCTGGATAAGTCTTATGTGATCTTTGATACAGGAATTAGGCCACAAACTCCCACACAGAAGCCAACAATCAAAATCATGTTTACTTTGGAAGTGTTTTTCAGTTCCCAGGAATTTAAAAGTTTGTATGCAACAGTAATAAAACAGAAGTAAGAGCTCTGCAGTTCAATCACTTTCCTTAGCAAACCAGGAAGAAATAACAAGACTGGCCTTGGTCTTTGATGTTTGAATAAAAACACCAAGAACGATCCCTCTAGCTATACAAAGTGGCCTTGGTATAAGCAAGGCCCATGTATATCTGTTTGCTCACCCACATTATGTAACACAGGCAAAAATGTGTCAGTCTGCTTGGCTGAATTAATTGCTGGAAACAAGCAGCAATAGACTTGAAGGTAATTTTTAAACATACAGGGAAAACAAAATGAGACGATTTTATTATTTACCTTGATACAGCATCACTTACCACATTTTTTCTCTTCTACTGGAGCAACATATCTGTTTTCCTAGTGTAACAACTCAAGGCCCTTTCCTGCCACAAAAGAGGTGATTATGAGTTTTTGCACTATCACCTATCATTCTAGAATGTATTAAAATATGACACATAAATAATAATGTGGAGTAGAAAACATCACACATACAACTGAAGTTTTCAGTCCTGTCTCATTATGACTTCAAGCAAATTATTTAAATGAGACCATTTGCCTGGGTACTGTGGGCATCCTGTCCTTTCCCCTGCTAATCATTTACTCTCAACTCATGCTTGGTTTGTCTCTTCAAACTTGGCAGATGTTGGCTGGCTTTTTTCCTTCAGACAAGTTTTCACCTTAGGCTCTCTTGCTCTCGGGAAGAGGAAGGGCTGGGAAGGTGACAGACAAAGCTGGGCCAGACCTATCCCACTGCCCCTGGTATCTGTAGGAGTGGCAACAGCTGTAGGAGAGGAAAAGGAAGAGAAAAGTGCTGAGGAAAGGGAGAGATAAGGAGGAGCTGCAATGGATTGCAGGGGATAAACACGCAGGTGTGTGAACTGCTAAGACAAAATGCTTGAAGGCAAGAGGACTAATAGGAGACACCAAGATAAAACTGGGCCAAGTGGAGTGACTTCTCTACACAAAGAGACCTAACTGAATAGCTCTGTGAAAAAAAACAACCTGCCTTGCCAGCCACATTCTCCTTTTGGCTCCCAGCTGTTTCCACTTCCTTAACATATGTTGAACCAAATAAAGTGTTTACTAATTTCCTATCCAGCTTTTTCAGAAAAACATGAGAGTGTGGACTGCCAAGGCCAGAAGAAGGTAAAAAAGACCAGACAAGAAGAACAGTAGAAGATAAAACTAAGGTATTTAATCAGTGCTCCTTTTTGTAATACTATTAATAATAAAACAATAGCCAAAACTCTTAGTGTATTTGCTGTTTCTCTATCCTTCTTCCATCAGCAGAATTCAAGGGTAATTAATGCACAATTCCCTGACAGCAGTCTTTCTGTTTATTCATGAACCCAAGTTAATAACCCAAACCAGTAATTCCAAACTGCTAATTCTCACCCACTTGTATCACATAAACAGCAAGAAATGACTGAGACCAAAATGAGGGCCTTGTTCATATTCAAATGCTCTGCTGCAGTTGTTTCATAAAGATGTTCACATCTGTTCAGATGTAACTGTTTCAGTCTGTCACACCTTCACAAGAGACTTAAACTGGTGAGAGAGCTCCAGGCAGTAACTGCACACCTTGGGACCACAGAAACAAATTTCTCTTGGTTCTTTTTCTCATGCTTTTCCCTGTGAGTACAACTTTGATAGACCAAGAGGTAGCACAACAGGTGAGTTAAAAACTACAATTACAAAGTAATCTTGGGATTAGCATGTTTAATGAGTCCAAATCCCTGGAGTTTAAATGAAGTAAAAACCTGGAACGGTAGCATGCATCTCCAGTCTATGGAGAGGTTTGGGTTGAGTTTGAAGCTTCAGCATTTATTGTAAGTGCTTTGTTTCCTATTTCCTACACTTAACTAAGAAGATTCAGTTAATGAGGGAGAAGACCCTCATATTGTAAAACCTGTTCTCAGTTTATTTCTAGTCAGCATGCAATAACCACAAAGCGGAACAGGGAAGAAATTTTTTCCATTGTAAAAGTGAGGATCTTTGTTGCTCCCATGTCTGCCAGGCAAGAGGGTAAACAGAGAAGCCTCGTTCAAAATCTCAGTTTGATAGCTCTTCACTCTAAATCTGCAGGATCTGGGTAAATTGTATCCATTGACTGGAATACAAGCACATACAAACTCATTTCCTTCTGTCAATCAGGGTCACTGCTGCTCTACCTCCCTGCCTTGGCATGCTGGTTAAGGTCAGATTCCCTGGAATCAGAGAAAACAGCAAGGAAAAAACAGAGATACTGGACTTTTTCCTTCCTCTTTCCAGTTGCTGCTCTTTCAGTTGTCAGTGATTTCAGCACTGCAGACTGCCTAAGTGAGGACATGTGTAAAGGAAGATTTCAGTGTCCTATCCTTCTGTTTCCTGATATCATTCAGAGCTGACTTGATTTCCAGTGTCATGCAAAGCAATTTCATTGCTGCTCTGATCCACTCTCATGCACTATCATCCAGAACACAACATGTCCCAGCCATGATGCTTCCATCATCTTGGCACTGTGGCCCTACAGGCACAACAGAGTTTCCTTAGGCAGAGGACATCCCCTTTGGCTTTCCTCAGTACCTCTTGTTCCATCTCTAGTGTAGTAAAGGAGTCTGGATAATAAGCCCCAAAGAACTAATTCACAGTAGCTTGCTACAGGAGGCAAAATGATCAAAAAGGACTGAAAAGCTTATACAGCAGCTGCCAGCCCAGCAAATAGAAATGTTCTCCATACTAAAAAATGTGGAGTGCAGTTTTTTAGAGCTCCTTGACAACACAGCCCTCTATGGAACAGAATGAAATAGGGGTAATACAAATACAGCTAGTCCACTGCTGTAGTTAAGACACTTCCTGCAACACAGGCAAAGGAGGAAAAAAAATAAGAACAAAAATGTGTGCTACAGAAAAGTGAACTACATATCCCCAGCCACTAGACATTCCCATATCTGTTCCCGTTTAGCCCACAGAAGTCCAGTCTTCATCTTTCCTATGAGGACCACAGCCTGTCTTATTCTTTCTTCCATTCTGAACCTGTCACAAAAATTTCTCCAAGTAGTGTAAAAGAATATCATATTCCCTACCTTATTTGACTCTGAATGATTAAGTCTCTTACCAGTTGCACTTCTGATGTGGTTTATACTTAATCAGTCTGACATCGCTTTGATTTTACTTCCACACCTGCCTGATCTTGCACTGGCTTGTCTTCCTGTGGCATTGGTGTTAAAGCCCCAGCCTTCAATCCTTTTCTAATTAATATGCTGTTACCATGATCTTAAAACACCTCCAGTTAGGGAAAGGTGATCTCTCTATATGACCTCAGCTTACACTCAGAAAATTTTCTTAAGGTCCGTCATGAATGAAATTTAGGCCCATTTTTTTAATTATTTTGTTTTTACTGGGTGTCAGAGAAGGAAAACAGAATAACTTCACAGCGGCAGGAAAACAAGTGCTATGCTTGCTCACTCCAGCTTGATAACTTTGTAACAGATTTGTGTCAAGTTCACTGTGTTATTAGAAGCATCCTAAAGCTATAAAACAATTTGCTTCTGTTTCAGGGTACATGAGAGCTGCAAGTCAGCCAAGAAGCAAACAAGGTGCCAGTAGCTGTTGAACTTGGAGCCCCCTCTATCTGACAAAAGCTGACACCTTCTCTGCATTCAGATGCAGCTTCACCTTTGCAGGCCACCAAGAACAGGTTAACAGTACTAATGGGTGGGTACACCCTTTCATTTGTGTACTACCATTCCTCATTCATCTCCAACTTCATTTTTTCAGACAGATGTCACATACCCATGTTTTTCTTTATACCTTGCATACTTGCTTCTTCTCCTTGTCCATCTCTGCCTTTATATTCTTTTATTGTTTCATCCAACAGCTGACATGAACTCCATTTTCTCTTAGAGATCTCAGTGTGTTCATTCTCAGGAGCTGAATAGATTGTAACAGAACTGTACTACTACCCAAATAGTCATTTACATTTCTACAGTGCCTTCTACTGTGCATCACAAAATGCTCTGAAAAGATGAACTAAATCAGCAGCACTGTGTTTCTGAAGACAGGAGTACTAGCCTCTCTCCTAAGTAGGTGAAACTGGGTGCAGAATGACAAACTGATACCCCCCAAGATGGGCCATGCAATCTCGAGGCCAGACTTGCTATGCAACATACGTTTCTTAAAAAATTTACCAGCCTTGCTCTGATCCTGTGCTCCTTTCATTTTGCTTAAAAACTCCTCTGTGATTCTGTATTTTATTTTGTTCCTATAAATTCATGCAGTTTTAGAGCTGTTGATACATAATTTCTTTGCAATTGTCAGCTCAGAAATGTTTTCAGAAAAAAACACAGGGTTCCATAGAAATGCCTGAAAACATTAAGTTTGTGAGAAAACTTTCCTTGGAAAAAAAATCCTACAGATAAAAACTAGTAAAACTCATCAAGAGTGTAAAAACCCCTGACAATGTAGCCACTGAGTGGCAATTCCAAAGGAAGGAGATGGACTGAATTTGTTGGATTACACTGTGTACTTGCTTCTCTCTTGCTGGGAAGACAGGTGACCTGTTTCATAGCACTAGCGTGGTAATGCTCCAAGGGGAAGGAAGTTATTCATTCCTCATTTCTCAGCTGACTTATGACTACCTTGGCTGTGACGGAAGTGAGGAAGCTTGTCAAGCAGAGAAGGGAGAAAAGTAGATAAGGACATGGGGTGACTAAGGAGGTAAACGTGCAAAAAAGTAAATCACATTACAAATCCAAGCTGCTATTCAGACAGTACTGTCAGAGAAGAACCCTTTGTCCATGAACCCTACTAGCACAAGGCTCTCAATCTCCTGCATATCTATATAGTCACTAAAAGACTTTTATCTCCCCATCTTACTCATCAAAGCTCCCACTGCACTGTCATATTGCTCTAAAATCCCCCAAATCTCTTCCACAGTAATCATCCTAGTTTCTCAGTATCACCTATTTCATTCCCTTGCCCTTATTTTCACAATACTTCCATTTCTCTGCCAGAAAAGTTACCTATTTGACTCGGTAACAGGCAGCACAAGTCACAGATGATTTAGACCATGAGTGCTGGCAACAACATTTGCAGATCATAGAGGTAAGATAAGGACTGAATTCAAACTTTCCCTTTGTTTTCTCCCTTGTAATAAATTTTCATGAAAATTTTAGATTCTTACCACCAGCTTCTACTTCTGATGAATGTGGTTGAAATTTAAAATTTATTGCTGAAATTGCAGAGATGGATGGGCAATGAATAAGTATCATATTCACATGAAATTTTCTGTTTCCATATCTCTTTAGAATCTTACATTGATCTTAGATAAATGATTCTTTACCTCTTTCTTTCTATATTGTGAAACAGCCAAACAGAAAACAGGAGATGGCAGAAAAAGAAGGTGAGGTAAAGAGAAAACAACCAGCTTCCACATTAGTAATTTTGTTAGCCCATTAATTATTGTTTAGCCATCTTTTCTGACACTTAGGAATGCCACTGATGTCAACATACAGTACACAGTTACCTCAAGTCAGATGTAGACGCTTCCTAAATAAGAAAACCAAAGCTAATCCTGGAAAGAACCCTAAGAGCTGTTAAGTCATCAGTGTTTTTTATTTCCACAGATTTGGCAAATTATTCAGTTTTATAGATAATAACATTTCATAAAACTGAAAATCTCTGGTCTTGTTAGTTTTCAAACATGGAAAAATTGTTAATGGTAGGGCAGTCACTGTGACACTTTATCACTTTTTAATTGTTATGGGGGTAATAAAAATTGCTAATGAAAAATGTCACCCAAGGAACTCGCTTTCTTATTGAATGTCCTAAGCCCGGAGACATACCTGTCATCAAGGAGGTGAGGAGTTAAATAGAAGAATTCCTAGATTGCTTCCTAAAAGTAAAACCAAAGTCTGTTACAATGTAGTATTGTTTTCTCTTTCACTGAAAATTTGAACTATTACTTCTGAGATTGTGAAACAGCCTTTTCACTTAATGAATAATGTTCTGAGAAAATGACATTTTGCCTAAAAACTGCAAGGAAACATAATTTGACTTTTTAATCTGTCCTGTTGTCTCATTCATGCTGTGAAACGTGCTGTACTGCAAGTAGCTGCCAGGCCAACAACCTGAGGTTTAATACTCACAAAACTGTTGTTTCTATGTGATAGATGTTTCATGTAGTGTGCCCCAGAATCAGTCCTATAGACATTATTTACTGCCAGTTTGATGGAGCATTTGTTATGTGTCACATCCAGCTGTTTCTCTCCATCAGTGGCAGTGTTGCTGGTGGAACACTACTATATACTGCCTGGCTCCCCTTGGCTGTGATATCAAACTGTTTCTATTCACCAACAGTATATTCATCTCTGACCAGAAAAAACAAAATTAAACCTCTTCAGTCTGATTTTGGTCCAGAGCCAATGAACTTTATTTTCTGCCAGATTACAAGTAAATGAAGAAGTTTAAGGTATTTGCTTTCCAAATGTACTCAATTTTTTAAAAAAGTCTATTATTTTATGGAGTCAGAACAGATACTTGAAGTTCAAGACATAGTGTTTCAGTGTCACTGGTCAAGTAATTTGTATTTTCTTTTTTTTCGTTATCACCCTGATGCCATGAATATATAAGCACTTCCAAAGGAAATGCTTTGTGTGTATGTAATGGATATTTTCCCCTGAAATACGTGGGAATGTCTTTGATAAGCAAGTGCACCAATACATATTGGCTGACATTGCTAGTAGTCAGACACATAATAGGCACATCTACAGAAACAGTGATGTATTATTAAAAGAAAAATTCAGATGTGCATTTTTTGCGTCATTCGACTTCACATTAGTGATGTGTCTGGGAAGACATAAAACTGAGGAAGCTGAGATGTTTCCTTATACAGATCTTGAGGTCTGTGACAGGTTACTAAAGGAAGGTTATTATGTGTCACTGAAAAGGAAATTATTTTTTTACAGAGCTATTTTTATGTTTCATTCTGTGCACGTGTAAATGATAATTTGTGATCAGCCTGCTTTGTTTGGTCAGTGCTACTAAAGAACATCCCAAGTAATAAGCTTGGAAAAATCCTCCATTAAATCAGGTCAAAGGAGGTCAGGGCCTGGCAACCTTTCCAGAAAGGCACGCCAGAGTTTTTTTCTCCCTACTGAGCTAGAGATAAATCATGTAGTGCTTCTCAAAGAGGCAAAAGGTTCTCAACTCCCGTATGCCCAAAGCTATACATTGCCTCTGTGCACAACAGGAATCTCCACTGAAGATAAAAAAGCAAGCAGAGAATCCCCGGAAGTTGAAGCCTCCTCCCAGAATCCCTGGAAGTTGCAGCCATATCCCTCAAGGCACAGCAGCTCCCATCTTATGATCCTGCCCAAACCCTGCTGAATGTCATTCAGAAGGGACCTGAGGTTTCTGATTCTGTCATAAAGAATTGCTTGGAGGGACAACTCCCCTTGCAAAAAATACGTAGCTTCTACATGTAGCCTATGGGGTGAGTGCTTTCCTTTGCATGTTCTGTAGTCCTAATTTCATGACTGTCCAACTGCAACACAGTGAAACCCAATTAAGGCCTATGCACTTGGGCTTCTTATTTATGGAAACTTGAGAGACTGAGCATTGAGAGAAAGATATGGAAGCTGCCTCATGAATGGAATCAGGACACAGCTTGAGTAGAGCTCCTTACACATTACCTGGGAATCACTCCCCAGTTTATCCCCCAATAAATCAAACTCCAATTCTGGTTTATACTTAGTTGTACCATTAGAAAACCATTACTTGGAAAATCCACTGTACCATGCACTGAGCAGAATAGTAATGTGTAGGGGAATCCACATTACATAGCCACTTGTGAACTTTGTGACATATGAGACCATTTCAGCCTTAGCATCTTTTTCAGATGTTACAAGCCATACATGATAAATCCCTCAAACGTCACCATAGGAAACAAACAAAACACTTCTAGGCCTTGGTTCAAAAAGCACACAGACTAAGACATGATGTAGTCTGTTAATGTGGACTATAATAGTGATAATAGATCTAAAGAAAAACCTCTAACTGTGGCTAAATGTGCTAGTTTTCTGTCTCCTCATATTGTTTTCTTTAAGCCTGCACAAAAACCGAATGAAGGTGGTATTCAACTTGGTGACACTACATAACCCTTCTATTAAAAAACTGGGCTTAAACCTACTCTGAAAGAGGCAAAGTAGGAAGCAAGCAGCCACTAGTCAATGGCTAGACTCATGTTGGTTATTCAGCAGGAAAGCTGAATCACTGCATCCAAATCAGGTTGCACTAAGAACGAATGATGCACTGGAAAAGATAATGGAGGAGGAAAAAGGGCAACAGATGAGGCTTAAAAAGAGAAACATACACTTGAAAATCTTATAATAGAAGGGGTCAAAAAACATGGGTCATTCATGATTTCACACTGAAGGAACCTATATTTCTATACCACTTTCTTCGAAGAGCTATTATTAGAAGCACACAAGGAGACAAGTAGTTGTTTCTACTGCAGGGTATTCATGAACACTAAACTATTAGCAAATGCTACTCTTAAATGCTAGAAAGAGCACAGAATGTTATCAAAATTCACATTAAAACTGGATAACATTCTCCGTTGTCTTAATTTTGCACTGCTTTCTTTAGCCTACTTTGCTACTTTTCTGCCTTTCTGCCAGGATAGAACAGAGAAGCAAAAAACCAGAATCACTACTTGCATAGACTGAGAGAGAAGGTGACCTTGATGGCCCATGCCAGGAAGGCAAGACTGAGTGGCAGTCATCTTTACCTGAAGGGAGACAGGTAGTCCATTTCTCTGCAGTGAGTTCTTCCCAAGCATGAGAAAAAGCAGAGATTCTGGCCAGATTCTCAGTGTCCTGAACAGCATATCTTCTGTCAACTCTGAAGCCAACATTCAGATGTCTTCCTCTGCACATCACAGTTATGTTTCAAATCTGTGGTACTCCACTATCGTGTCTCCACACTCAAGTTTAAACCTACAGTGAGGAAGGGCATAAGCCCCTTAAGGCAAGACTGACAACGATTGATCAAGTACAGCTAAACAAGATACTTTCAGAGAAGAAAATTACCCTTCAGAGAACATCTAGGTACAGAATAGAGGCCTTCTATCACCATTCTGTTATGTGCCTTGGTCAGTGTGAGATGCTTCCTGTAGAGTCCTTTAGAAAACAGAGGAAGGTGTGAACACCATTGCATCTGTGGCAAACTCCATCTCATTCAGTTTTCTTCTCAACCTCCTTTCTTTGTGCCTTTTGTCTTTCATGTTCTCTTGGTCCTTACTCCAGTGTTGTGTGGTGACTGCTAGCACAGACCTCAGAAGTAGCTCATTTACCTTTATTTCCTTGTAATCCATAGCAGTGAGCTTCAAGTACCCTCAGACAGCTTCTGTCTCAGAAGAAAAAACTCTTTCATCCACCTGGCAATAGCAGAGTGAAACCAGGTAAGCTGAGAAAAGTATATTGAACATGATAATATTACAGTAGTTTCCCAATGTGACAAAGGAAAAACAAAAGAGACATTATTCAGATGGAAAAAGAAAGAGATGTAGTGCCACTACCTACAAAAATCACATAAAGCAAGACAATGAGAATTCTTCCTAACATTTAAGCATGATATTCAATACTTTAAAACTGAGTGCACCCAGCTAAAATGCCAGGTTTTTGTTTAATTTACAGACTGCAACCACAGAAAAAATTGCATTGTGAATGATTTAAATTATAATATATTGTGCTAGAACAATACACTTTCAAGCAAATGTTATCTCCTAACAATGCTAATCTTAACCAAGATAAACTTCCTTTTGCAATATTGGAAAAGATTTTATCTCTAGCATCCCACACCAAAAAAGATACAGTTCAAACATCAAAGGAGCTGTTTGCTGTCCCAAAATTCTCAGATGTTAGCTGAAATCCAATGGCTGCTTAAAATAAAGAGCCATTTCAACCCCATCCATTCCACACTTCTGTCACTCCGCTTTGGAAGCACATAACCTTAGGAGATAAAACCGACTGCCTTTCTTAAAATGAGATAGTGTATATGCTAGGGAGAACAGATTTCCAATACTATTAAGGACAGTGCTACACATTCTGGTTATCTCCTAGTTCCCAATTCCTATCAGCATGGACTTCAGCATGACATTAACAGCCACGCCACAATGTACTGAAGCCACAATCGCTGGTGCAAGTGAGATTTATTCTTTAAAAAACATTTTTCCTAAAACTGCATCTAAGAATTTCAGAAATGGTATCCTGTGGTCCAAACTGAAGAAACTATCTGTGAGTTCCTGCTATGTTTGGATCCAGTAACACAACCGGACAAATACCACAAAGACTATCTCCATCAACAGACAAGGCAAATTCAAAGAAGCGTGTACTTTCTTCCTTTGTTACTCCTTCACTGACTGTCCGGTCAAATTCTGCCACACTGATTGCTTACCAAAGCTTGTTTTAAAGCTACTCATTTTGTTTGCAGATATCACACTTAAAGTGTACATCAGAAAGCTTATACATAACCACCAAATAGGGCTGCAACAGCGTGGTTTGTCTGGTCACTGTCACTGAACAAGAGCTTAAGCACTACACTCACAAAATATGGCTTTAATTTCAAAAGAAGTGTTTGCCCTCCAAGAGGACATACAGTAACTTTTTAAAGATATTCAATTAACAATAAGATTCATGAAAATGAAATTGGTTTGCCAAAGTAGCTTCATATTTATTATAGGGTTCCCTAAGATGCATTTATTCTATTCTAACAAGACAGTCAGAACAAATCTAAAATACAAAAAATAAAGAAAGTTTTACAGAGAATGCACCAGAAAGCTGTGAGATGTTGAAAGAATGGTTAGATTGGTCGCAACACAATCCTATGACACATTCCTGCAAGTAACACACAACTAGCTGGTTTTAATGTGGGAGTTTTTTTTAAGCTTACCAAAACTGAGAGACATGATTTAAATTGACTAAAGATTTCAATATAGCTGTATACCATGCAACTTGAATTTATTCAATATAACCATGCAGATAACCTTAAACCATTCAGTTTAAAGCAGGTTTTTGGCTCAATGGTAGCCAGTGGCCTTATAAATTACATAACACAGAAAGTCTTCTCATGGCCTTGTCAGAGACCAAATACATTCTCTCCCTCTCCAAGAGAGCCATGCACTCAAATATAATCCCAGGAAATCACGTTGCTTACAAAGATACTGTCATCCCCACTAGCACTTTACAGCTCCCCCTAGGTGTGGCTGGACACTTCGAAATAAAGTCATGCACAGGCATGTCTGCAGTTGCAAAATGTTTTTCTGATATCAAACACCCTGAAATAAAAATAATACATGAAGACCACAACTTTCTGCTCTACATTCCATAGTAAACTGCCGGCTGCAAGTATTACTTTAACCCTACATTTGCCTGCCCAAATGGAACACCCTTGTCTTGCACCCAGCTGAGCATAAAGCATGCAAGGTTGAGAGCTGTGGTAGCTACATTACACAGACTTGCCAAGTTCTGTGCCCTGAGCATAAGCTTCCTACACTGTGCTGCTTCATGCTACTGAGGATGGATTCAGATGGCCCCACTGCTGGTTTCGGCTCCAAGACCCTCTGTGCAAAAGAAGTGCATCTTTAAACCCAGAGGTTACCAGACTCTGGTGCCAGCAGGTGGAAAGGGGTGGAGGCTGTAGCTCTGCAGCCCTTTGCTGACTACTAGCCTAAACCCGTGATAAAGCATGGGATTTAGGGAGGACTTGGTTTGCATGAAGACCTGGGAGGGAACTCCCTTTCTACTGAAACTGCAAATCTTTCCCACACAGTATCCCAGCTCCTGCCCGCACACAGCGTTGGTCTCTTGAAGCTTCAGACCTGGAGGGATCTGCCTATCTCTATCTCTTCAGGCCTCCAGAAGGTCTCCTCCCCCACATTTGGCATTGGACCTGAAATGCAGCTGTTCCACAGTAGTGCAACAGCTCATCTTTCCCTGCTCCTCCCTTAGCTCAGGCTGATATCAGACGTCAGTGTGTGGATCTCTTCCCAGGAGGAACAGCCAGAGTAATTAAGTTCTAGTTCTGCTTGCAGGGATCATGGCTCTAAAGGAGACAGTTCAGTTATGCAGACACCAGGAGCCTACATGACTGAAGACATGTACTCCATTAGTGTGTGCAGAGTGATAATTAGAGTTGCCTTCTGCACTTGATGTATCCAAGCCACACTACACAGTTTAAGTCTGGCTCAGTCGGATAATTCCCATATTTCTGTGAAAGCAACTAGTCTCTCCCCCTTCATCTCTGAAAGAGATACTTCTTCCATCTTTAAAAGCCAAAGCTTTTGCTTAAGCATACAAAAACCTCAAGGACATCTGTGACAGATTTGGAGATGCCTGAAATTGTATATATAATCTTTTAAATGTTTATTTGATTACTGGAATCAATGTACTGTATAAAAACATGGCATTAAGGGAAAAACAAGCTGCCTACATCAGGCAGGGAAGAACATAGTTCAGTTTCACACAGCTCAGCCATTTACCTAATGCTTTTGGAGAGGGTTTTCACACTTAGGACCCTTCAGAATGCCCTTCAGAGGCTATGGAGGGGGTCTCATTTCTCCTTTCAATTTATAAAGTAGGTGGGGGAATACTCTAAGACAAGGTAAAAAACGTTTTCATGTGATTGTATGAGAGTTTCCTGAAATTAGGTTAACCTGCTATGTAAGAAGTTAAAACTTGTGCAGGAGAGATCATCTAAGCAGTTTTAAAGGAACATTTCCTAGTGTATTCAGGAAGACTATTAAGCAAGGCAGGCTTCAGTCCCACCTTCTCTACATTCAAAGCTGGGGGTCTCAGTGGACTCCACTCTTTTGTTGATAAGCTTCTAAAGACAACAGGTCTGTACATGGATTTTCTGTTTGTATATTTTTTGGTTCCTTTCCCCTAAAGTTTAGTTATTAATACATAGTGTTGTTTTATGTACAAGTCTCCTCTTCTAGACTCAAAGACCCTGAGGCAGAGGATCTAGGAAAATACAAAGCTAGGGCTGAATAGTTATAGAAGTCTTCTGTGAAGGACTGCCACTTATTTTCCTCTGTAAAAGGCTGACATAAATGACTGAACAGAAGAGCAGAAGAGAAGAGGGACTCAAACTGGGTCATACCATAATTTGTAGTCTCTGAAGGTGCCTCACATATTCACACTCTTGCTCCAGATAAAAAAGCCAGCTTCTGTTGCCACAACACCTATCTGAAGCTCTAGCTGCCCTGCCAAATACCTTCTTTCTCTGGGGCAAACATGCTCTCCTGTTTGATTATCTCTGCATCTGGCAGATAAGTCACACATCAGAGACAGGAAATTAGTAAAACCTAGCTGGCAAAAGGCAGCCTTGAATAAATACCCTGGCTTGCCCAGCATACTCATGCCATCCCACTGTGACCAGACTGCTTTGAACAATGTTCAAACATGTGCTCTGAAAGGGAAGGTTAGATAGCACCTGGCCCAGCATGGATGAGTGCCCCAGCAGCTGTGTAGCGTCTTGTTTGCTGCAGCATTACAGCACCGCTTCTTACAGCTTGGGTGCCTGGGAGAAGCAGGGGGAACTAGAACAGTACTGAGCAGGAGCAGTGGGCCAGGAGAGATTACAAAAAGGAGAAAATATCCTCCCACTCTGTCCTCAGGCTCTTCTGGACACTTAGACATATCAGCACCACCACATGTAGGAAGAAAGAGTGGTAAGTGCAGTCTGGAACCATTTTGTCCCAGAATGATAAACAACTCGCAGAGGCTATCCTTAGGATTAACAGAAAGAAATCAGCATAAGAGAAGCTAATAGGGTAAAAGCAGTGACAGGAAATAACTCCACCACTAACAGCTACCACTTCAGCTCTCCCAAGTGCAGCTTTTCCCTCCTCTACATTTCCCTCCACCATGCACATACTTTTTATTTCACATCAGGATGCAGGTGGGATGGAAAGCGCTGCAGGAGAATTCTGCTCTGCTCCTAGCAATGGTTTAATCTCGGGCTCTCCCCTGCTAAATATAATCAGTGTTTCAGCCTTTCATGGGAGTTTAAAGACTGTGGAATCGGTGATTTATTTCCTCCTTCAGCCAAACACTTTTCTTTCTTCACGTGAAAGAACCCTTTTCTTCTGCCTTGCAGTACCAGAGGCTTTGATGGGTGCCTGAAAGTGAGCACACACAAGCTCATTTAGAGCCACAGGTTAGTCTGGGTGAGGCAGTGGTGAGCCCTGTAGTCCTCAGCATTGCTCTGATTTCTCCTCCTTAATTTTAAGGAGCATAGCCACACTAGTCAGGGCAGGCTTGCTTCCCAGCTCCAGGTGCAGTCAGTAAGGTGATGGATGCAAGGTAATTGCCCCAAGGGCATATCCAGCTAATAATTTCATATTGCTATGATTTACAAAATGACCAAAGAATAACTGGTAAGATTGCTGTGGAACTGTTTCTCTCAGGTATGCAAAACAGTAACTGCTCTCTCACACACATGCTATGAATTCTTAAGACCCTCTCATTGTCTAGTTTGCAGTGCTTCCTCTGCCTTAATTTTTTCCCTTTAGCAACTCTTTCAAGGTAAAAATGAAAGGTGTTTAGTCTAAGTCTACTTCTCCACCAACTGCTCTGTATTGCCTCTAGTGACAGAAGTGCAAAGTAGTGCACATTGGGTTACACAGCAAGGAAGTACAAATTAATCACATTAATGGGAGACATTTCAGTCATATTTATATAACCATTATACAAACAACATAGTAGTAATTTTTCATCTCTAAAAAAACACGCTTTGTGAATATAATAAAATCTCTTTGTGAGCATAAGAGCACAGAATATAGACAGAAAACTCTGCCAGGGAACACTTTCTATTTTTGAGTAGAGACCTAGAATCCTGCTCAGGAGGAGCTGAAATGCTGAAAGCAGCAGCCAAGAAATATTTTAAGCTCAAGTCTACAATCTTTGTTTCCTCAAGTGCACAAAGTTCACTGCTGCCAGTCTATCCGGTGTTAAAGTATTTCTGCAATGTTTATCTATTTTTTCTCAGTCTTCACTTTCCTGGTATCCTTTTAGTATCCACAGTATTACAGGAAGAATACAGTCAAGATTAATGATCAAATACAGATAAGGTTTAATCACAGATAAGCTGAATATGAAATCTGGAAAACCTGTGCAGGTAGCAAATTTGAGACTATCAGATTTACATTATCATGGCTGCTCTAGTGATTTCCCCCCTTCATTTCCTTTGTAGTTTATCAGCACAAATCCCACCATTCATGTACTGACACAAAAAATTATGTTAAGTGATTTATCCAGTATTAAATGGGCAGGAATTCCAGTCTTGGTTTTTAGCTACCTGCCTGAACCTTCAATAAGGAGAATGCTCCTTCATTTGATGTTGGCACCTGTCTGACTTGCTGCTTGGGTGACCAAGTAACTCCTCTGCACCTGCAGGCAAATCCAAGTCTACCTTCCCCCAGTATGCAATTTCTTTGTTGTAACACAACAGCTCCAACCAGAACACAGCCTTACAGACATGCCTTCAAATCTGGCTTCTAATGCCACCACATTCCATACTAAAAGGCAACGTGTTCTTACTTCACAAGTTATTTAAAGTCCCAGGCTTAATTTTCTCATTGCTTGTGAAAAAAAGAGAGAGTTCTAGTTTTCGTACATAGCTCATTCCAAAATACCTTAAATAGAGAGTAAATGAAAATTTATTTCAGAGGTAAGATGGGAGAAAAGGGAGGGAAATCTTTTTATCCACTGCTCTTTTCATTCTTACGTTGCATAGTTCTCTCGTGACTTATTCATACTTGAGAGAAAAAAAGAGGGAGTGATCTCCCTTTTCTCTCAGGCAAACAGCAGAAATTTAAAAAGTCTGCACTCCTTACTCAGAGGACAAACCATGCCTTGTGCTTCACATGAGCAAGTAAGAGCCTTTGAGTAGTTTGGAGTTGGATCTGTTCCTCAAGAGAAAAGTGCTTGCATGTCGTGATTTAGCTCCCGTCCAGCTGTGATTGCAGAGGTCCGGAGGTCAGTATGAAGACCCACAGAGGAGGAAGGGAAATGCATGGGGAATCAATTCAGTGAAAAGAAATGGCTGGAAATCAGTGACCATTTTCTTATTTAAAGACACCTGTTAACATGACAGTCTGCAGGATGGCTAACATGAAACTTTGTGTCTGTACCATTGTAAAGCATATGCCAATATGTGACTAGATAAAATTGGGCTCCTTCTATAGCAAAATAAAACTCCACTTATCTAAGCCTCCTGAGACTTGGATGAGTGAGTCTTGCCCTTTGCAGTTATAGTCAACTCTTAAGCCATTTAAGTGCATGACAAAGTTTTACTTTCTGTGCGGTCCTTTTTTCATCACAGATAAAATTTCTCAGTGGCGTGTTCCTAGATCTGTGATTTGGGTAACAGATTATTGTTAAAGGTAACAGGAGTAAGCGGTCATTACGACCCAGCTCATTTGCAAACTAAAATCCTCCATTCCGCATGGTGTTCTCGTGCCATCTAGTGGTACCCGCAGAATTAATAAACGTAGCAGAGCACTTCCTGTATTTTCTTGCCAATTAGAAGCAGCTGGAGATAAAAAGATGATTGTATACACAAAAGGTCAAAGGAAAGCTCGTTCTTTATGAATAGACTTACTCTAAGAAGCTAAACAATAGAAATGAATTTATGTATCCAGCCTTTAGAGAACAGAACAGGAGCGCCAGGTTAGGTATGCAGTTCAAAAAACAACTGAAGAAAGATTATTTAAAACATTATTTACTTTTTTCTTACAAAAGGTATTTTAATTCTGGGCAGGGATGCTGGTCTACAGACAACAAGGATTCCTATTACATCAGTTGACTCTGAATAACCCATACAGAATATAGAATTTGCCTGTTCAATTCCTCCCAGGAGGACTCAGCTCTCCTAGATCAATGAGGCAGAAAGGAAATACCATTCTCCCGTGAGAGAGGTCTGCTGCACGGTTGTGCAGGTGAAAACACACAGCTTTCGGTTAAGAGGAACCTTCATGCTCTAAAGGAACATTCCACAGATAGCAGACATTTGTGCATGGGACCTTCCACCATTCACGGGTACTCTCCATGCACATTTCCATAAATCAGTCACATTTAGTTCACTTTATTTAGTCCATTTAGTGAGATGCAAAACCACAAAGTGGGAACCCACTGACAGCTGACATCAGCACAGAATTAAAAGCAAGTGATTTCTGAGTCAATCTTTGGTTCAGATCTGGTTGCAAATCTTCTATATTTATCTCCTGCAAGTGAACATGTAGTCTTCTTCTACAGAACATTTGCTCAGTGTAAGTTAGAAGTCAAACTGCATTGCTCTGTATTGCAGGACCACACAATTTTATAACACTGCAGTCCCATATGGAATGAGTGCTGTGCTAGCTAATTACAGCGTCAATTACAAACTGTTTTCAGCTGCTAATCAAATGATTCACAGAATATCAATTATGTGCTAAAGAAATTCACTACTAATGCCAAATAATTTAATTCTTGAACTTTGCAATTTGTTCATCAACCATTTAGTAAAGTAAATGGGAAAATAATATTCAGAGACAGTGTTACTCACTTGGATTTGCAGGAAGGGAGGCACCTGCCAGATCTTCACTGACAGTTAAAATAGACAACAGTTGACAGCAGTTTGCTCTGTTTGTTAGCTCATTCATACTTCTATTTGTGTTTTGTCATCTAATTATAAACAGATAATATAACAAATCTACAAGGAAGACCCAAACTTGGGAGCGAGAATCACTTTTTCTTACATATCTAGTGGAGTTCAGGTACAATATCCACATAGAGAAAAAATCACAGTAAAAATAAACACACAAAAATTAAGATCTTGCTACTGACCTGTGCTTGCTGTTTTCCTAGCTCTTCAACAAACTTTGCATAGTACCCACGCTTTTCTCTGTGAAATGTTTCTGCACATGTACTTCAAGTATAAACTTAGACATCCTTTAAACAGAAGTTACATGTGAGAAACTCTCAACTTACCAGCTTTGCTAATGAAGTTGCTATATCCTGGAAAGGTTTGCATCTTGGTGACACGAAGCACAGGAAAGTCCTCTGTGGGCTGACCATAGCACAGAAAAGTGCCATTTCTACCCTATTATTAAAACCACACATAACAGACTGCTGTGTAGTGAAAGCTGGTAAGACATGAAGTGTTACCCTGTGCAATGCAAAAGGCATCTGTGTCCAGAACCCAAACACAAAACCTGAGAATCATGCTATGGCTCTGATCCTCTTTGCAGTAAATTCTCCATCAGGTATTATTTGATATTACAGAAGAGTAGCTGTGTAGAGACCCAGCCTTGAAGGTTAGAATCAAAACAGCTGCCTGTATTGCTTATGTGTCAGCTTTTGTTCTGAATCTAGTCAGTAACAAGACAAAACAATGTTCAGGCAGAGAGAAGTCCAGCCTGTGAGCATACGAACAACATGGATCCAACCAGATCAAGTTACTCCCCCTGGAATAGTAAATTGAAGAAGTCGAGGTACTGTAAACAAAGCACAAGTAGCCTTAGAGCTTTCAGACCCCTGAAATAATCAAACTCATGAGATGTTCAGTACCATTTGGTTAGTATCTAATGTTACTTTTTGTGTTTCTACTAAAGGAACACCATGCTCAAATTCAAAAATACCTATAGTTAAAATATACTGTGAGGTGATAGATGTGAAATGAAGGACAGAAAAGAAATTGAGATCAAGAATATGAGAAAATGGATAAACAAGAAGCAGCAGCATCAAAATACTTAGGTTGCACCAGGTAACAGGGAGAAGTAGTAGTTAAAGGCTATCCTGTAATAAATATTTCTACCTTCAGATACGAAGCAAGACACTTTTAATTTAAGAGTCCTTCTGGCCTTAGAGCTTTTTTCCTAGGTTTAATTCTGTACCTTCCAAGACCAGCAGTGTTTGGTGTTTGCCTAAGATCTTCCTGGGAAAGTGGCAAAACTGCAGCCACTTATGAGGCACCCATCTGTATCACATGAGGCAAGAAAATTCTGCTGCACCACATTCGTCATCTATGCTTTATATGTATACATATACCTTTTATACATACATGTATACACATACATGCACAGGCAGAGTTAGTGGTCATGACAAGAAATCTCCATCTGGTACCATCCACTGACCATGGTTGTTATTGCAACAAACTGAGACACTCAAGGAACTATTTTAAGGTTTGGGCATCACAAGCTCCAAATCTCCATCTGGTACCATCCATTGATCATGGATGCTATTGCAACACACTGAGACATTCAAGGAACTATGTATTGAAGGTCTGTGCATCACATTTGTCTATCAGGTCTCACTGAGCTCCAGAAATGAGCCACTAAGCCCTGTTCAATGCACAACATATCCTTAAGCTGAAAAACAGTCTGGAATCCTACATATAGATGATCAGTTGTTGCCTTGACATCATGGAAATATAATTTCTCATTTCAAGGGCAGTTTGAAATACAGTTCAGCATGAAACAGATCCTAAATCTCTTTCAAGTGATTACACTTGCATATGCTGCTTTGGTCTCCAAAGAACTGAAAGGAAATAATCACAATTCTTTTCATGCTTTTTGAAAATTAATCAAAATGAGTCAGTATTTCCAGTGGCTTTTGATTTCTAAATAGATAGTGTGTTTCTAAATGTTTCAATTATTCATTTTGAAGTTTGCTTTTTTTTTTCCCTTTGCAGGATCAGTTACTACTAAAGTTAATTGATAATTCACCCTAGTTTAAACTTGAGGTTTCTCTCACTTTATACCATTTTGCAAAACTATGTAAAATACATAATCACTTAACATTTAAATTTGTAAAGCCCCATATAACTGTCCAATATTCCATTTATTGATTATACCACCTTTTTACATTGACTAATACTTATATTTCACTGAATTTAAAATTATTCTTCTCCCATCATGTGGTCTATTTTCATTTTCCAGCAAAAAGGGAAATTGAGACCAAAATTAGAAAATTAGATGCTGTATTGTATTAAGTCTGTGAAGTATCCTGAGAAATGAAAGGACCTATACCAAAGGGGAATGGTGCCACAACTGTCCTGTTTGGCAGCAGCTGAGTTATCACTCATTACTAGCTTTTATACATAATTCCAGGAGTGACACAGATTTTTCAGTAGTCCCATAATCTTCTGAAATTTAGTCAGCTCTAAATTTCATGCATTCCAGCTTATAAACAGGAACAAACATATTGCCAGCATAGGAAAGCTTTTTTTCTTCTTAATTCTTTGACCCCTTTATGTGGACACTTATGCATTGCCTAGTAGTTTTGTCTTGTCTCACTCTCTTGCTTTTTTCCTGTCATAAAGCACAGAGGACAAGTTTACTACTACACAGAGGTTGCACTGTTATTGAAAGAAGCCAAAGATCTTCAGACTGAAAAAGGGGTGACTTAGATCACTTCTCATATTTATTTGTTCCAGGTTTTTGTTACTCCTTCCACCTGGTAATACTACTTGCATAGAGATGTCTTTCACAGCAAGCTGCTAGGGAACATATTTCTCTTTATCTAAGAGGGGTGCATTGAATCATAGAATCATAGAATCAATTGGGTTGGAAAAGACCTCCGAGATCATTGAGTCCAACCCTTGGTCCAACTCTAGTCCATTTACCAGATCATGGCACTCAGCGCCACGTCCAATCTCAGTTTAAAAATCTCTAGGGATGGTGAATCCACCACCTCTCTGGGCAGCCCATTCCAATGCCTGATTACTCTCTCTGGAAAGAATTTTTTTCTGATATCCAACTTAAATTTCCCCTGGCAGAGCTTAAGCCCGTGCCCCCTTGTCCTATTGCTGAGTGCCTGGGAGAAGAGACCAGCCCCCACTTGGCTATAACTTCCCTCCAGGTATTCTCTGTGTGGCATTGATCACACAGAGAATTGGCTATGACAGCCTTCTGCAGGCTGAATGAATTGCCATTCTATGAGTGAGCTAAAGGAACAGTTTGAAGATGCTAAAAGCCTTCTGACATTTGGACCATTTGCACTACAAAAACAATGACACAAAAATTTCATTAAAATCCAGTGCACATTCTACAGACCAGAGTCCCTACTGAATAACCAATGGAAAAAAGTCAGCCTGTTAAAGCAGATCCTCTCTTTGAAGCATATCTGTGACTGTTGTGGTCTCCACAACTGTTCTTGTCTCTATCTGAATCCCAATATATACACTCTGAACTTGGTATTTGCAAGAGGTATTCCTCAGGAGAATTTCACTGACATTGTCACATTGTAGGGCAAAACTGTCTGACTCAGGTCTCACCCTTTCAAGCTGAGTCACTTGTGATCTCACTTACAAGAACTTATCATCAGGCACAGGATAGCTCCTCATGAAAAGCTTCAAGTACTTCATTGTTCTCTTAAAAATCCTTCAAACTCCTCCTTTCTCAATGCTATGTCTCAAAAAACTTGGTGACTGATGCCTTGAGGTTGTGGTCATTATCCATCTCACTGATCAGTATTGTTTTCCCACATCTTACATTGTGTCACCTGGGGCTTGGACTGGCTTTATTGTTTCTACCAGAACTAGTACAACTCAGTTCCAATCTTCTAGCTAAAGTTAATAGTGATTACACACACATAACACGGAACAGGATGTGTTGTTTAACTGGTAACTTTCTGCTTCACTGATTCTAGCTTCAATGACTCTCCTCCATCTTAAATTTGAATGGACTTGTTGCCTAGCTTTTGTGCCATGAAGTGTCCTCATAATTTACACTCCACAAACACAGGAGAGTTCTGTCTACATGGGCAAAGACTTGACTCTCATAGATGTCTGATATAGGTAATGTTAGCCAAAAAAATTAATTAAATGCCTTGAGAGTTCTGAGCCATGAGCACAATGTCTGTTCTACTTCTGCAGTTCTTGATTTGACTAAGCTCAGGTGGGTGGAAATCTTCAAAAAAATGCAGCAGCTAACTTCTTCCTAATGATCTCCATGGAGGTCTCATAATGACAGCAACATGTAGCCAAGGCTGAGCCCTTCTGGAAAAAAAAACTTTCTAGGACTTGCATGTGCTGACAGAATTAGCTTTTGACTTTTTATTTCTTTCAAGTGTTTTGCTGGGAACAGTGGATTAGTGCTGTGGATTCATGTTCTGTCAATACCTGGGATTCAAATACAGCCAATCCTGCCTTGGAGTGCAAGCTGGATTATTTCTCAAGATTCATTTTTCGCACGCCCAGATTTATGTAGCAATTAAAGAAATAAATCAATCGGATGCTGACTGCACATCTACTTGCTTAATTATCTTTGAAGTACTGCAGCTTAATCAGAACAAAACCACAACCTGAGGTTGGGGCTTGCGCTCATCTGGGATACAGAGCACCAGATTAGTACTTCCTCACACCCTTAAGTTTCTTTACTTTTATTGTACTAATGTAAATGCTCAAATAAACAGCTGCTAAACTACAGCTGTGCACCAGCTCAGGCCCAGTAGCTGTTCTTGGGCACAGTTATTTCCATCAAATGCAAGATAGCAGTACTTAACTTTAAACTATTTGCAAAGAAGCCAAATACTGATAACCTGCTATTTTCTTCAAGTCAAGAGTTGTGCACTTTGATAGTTACTACACCCCAGATAGTTTATGGGAGTCTTACACTCGATCACATAAGTGAGTTCTAACCTATGAAGAAATTGAGCATGTATATGAGTGTAACAGTATCCTCAGAATCCAAATCACTAAGATTAAAAAAATATTCCAAGCAGAATCACTTGAGTTGTAGCTCACCTGTCTGGAAAGGAAGACAGTGGAGTAGGTAAGATGCTGCTGCTCCAGGATTTTAATGAAGCACCAGGCGAACTGCAACAACTTAGGGCTCTGTATTCAAGGGCATACTGAAACCAATGCCAACTTAATCATCCATGCAGTGGGAGAAGATGGGCAATTTGCCACAGTTCCAACAAAATGTGATACTTATTCCTTTATTCTTCTGGGTTGTGATGCAACCCACTGTGTTGCACCTGACTTCAAACATGGTTGTCTGACAAACTTCAGACAGTGAGAATCCTTGAATGCACACAAATTTGTCCATACAGTTCAAGAAAGAAAGATCCCAGAAATGGGGACACCTGATTGCTATCTGCACGTACCTAATTGGAAGATACAGAGAAGATGAAGCCAGACTTCACTGACAGATGCATAGCAACAGGCCAAGAGGCAATGGACACAAGCTGAAAAACAGGTCACTTCAATTAGCAGAAAAACAATTTTTTAGCTTAAAATTGAACAAATACTACTTGGGTATCTCTATTAAGTGTAAAACAATTTAAATGCTAATTTTTTTTAATAATATGCTGCATGGAAAAGCAAAATTTCTTATTACTTAGTTGTGTTTTAAGTAAAGATGGTGCACTTATTAGAGGACAGTTGAAATTCCAAGTAGGCTTGTCACAGTCAGAGCACTAACATGATTTACAAGAGACTCTGCATTATCAGCAGCAACTATAATAGTACCGATGTATTCGTGATTGAATGAACATTTGTATGTGAGGAAGGAAAAAAAGAAAAAAAAAGGAGGCTTACTTTACTTACATTTCATGAATTAAAAAATGCTTTTCTGGATAGAATCTTCCCAATCTAGTAGGTGTGAGGCCTTAAGTTTTTCAACTACTATGTGTATATTAGCTTTCAGAGTCAACACATGGAGAAAAAAATCACCATTAATCTTCTTCAGTGTAAAGAAATATGTTGGTATATACCAGTGATTGTTATTGTGACAATTTTTTGTATTTTTTAAACAAATTTACTTATTTGGTATTTTTAATTATGAAACCATACTAGAAATAGTCTTATATATGCAAGTTCCTGCTGTTTGAAACTGAATTAATTTGGTAAAACTTCTCTGAGTGTTGTCTATTTTGCAGACTGAGACCAGGCAGGAGTTTATTTCTGTAGCTATAGGAGAGGTTGCAACATGACAGATCCAGTCCTCTCTCTGTTGATCTGAACAAACATAGTAGGGCTTATGTACATTTACAGCAGATACCAACTGCTTGTGAAGGGGCCTGGTGGGGCAAAGCAGCATCTTCACAGAAAGAAAACTTGTAACAGTGACTCCAATACGTATTCCTGATAACTGGGTGCCTGCACCTGGTCAGCCTTGGCTTAGTTCAGCTCATCCTTTTCTCCCTCCCTAGCTTTTAGTCCTTTCAAGTGTGTAGGCACAGAATTTCCATTTTATTTTATTTTTTTAATTTTATCTATCCCCTTCTCTTGCTCAGCTGGCAACAGGTAATAGTAAATGGGATTAGCTTACAGAATTATAGAATCATAGAATAGTTTGGGTTGGAAGGAACCTAAAAAATCCTCCAGTTCCAATACCCCTGCTGTGGGCAGGGACACCTTCCTCTGGACCAGGTTAGACTCCAGACAAGGAGCAGTGAGTTAACTCGAGCAACCCCAAGGACGGCTGAAGCCAACTGGGCTGAATTTGCCTGAAGTTGGATGCAATAGAGGTCGGGGTAGAAAAGAGTTTCACAGGGCAGAGACCTGCAGGAAGGACGTCTCTCTCCCAGCGTTTCCACGTCGCGCTGCTCACAGAGCCCGCAGGACCCGCGGCCCCACGAGGGGGCTCTGCCCGCACAGGGATCAGCAGCACCTGCACTTCCAGGCCACATCTCGCTTCTAGTAAGGAGCATTGCTTTTGTGGGAAGCAATATCCCTAACTCTCCCTAATTTGGAAGCATGTCTCGCGTGCCAGGGTCTGTAAAGCAGTTTAAATTTCAGGGTGTTAAATTGGTATAATTGTAGTTATAAACAGGATAACCAGAATAGTAGTTCCCTCTGGGCTGCTTCCAGCGGGCGCAGCAAATGCAGGCAGCATGATTAATAGCTACCGTAGGATCAGACTGTGCCTGGAACATGTATAAATAAATGGTAATGAGGAAATTACTTGGATGCCTTATTCCTACTACATTTTCCCCAACCTAAGACACTCAGAGCAGCATAGTGAAGGGAAAGGGGCATTTAAACAGCACACACTGACCAAGATAAGACAGCTGAGTTTGACCTCTTTATATCTTTTAATAGAACCTTCATTAAAGTTCTTATGTTAAAATAACTGTGTAATGGCAATCACAAAAGTATAAGGAGAATATATATTCCAGTTCAAGGAAAGATTTGTCCCCACAATGCACAAGAAAAATCAAGTGATGAAGGTTGTTTAAATGCTGTTGTACATGTCCGCTGGAACAACTGCCTGGTCTCAAGGGTAACAGCACCTCTCAAAGGCACAGCGCTTGACTGCTCACTGCTGTTGGTAGCACTAAAAGAGATACAGGTGTAAACTGCCAGAGCAACAGTGACATAGGGGGACAATGAACAGAAATAGCAATGACGACTTCAGCAGGCTGCTGCTCCCTAGCTAGCAGCAGGGATGGACTCCTCCTCCTGGCACTAGGCTCACATGACCACCATGATGTCTTCCAGTGGCTTTCTGGTCAGTGCAGGCACAGTAGCATCTTTCTTGGGATAGCCGACAGGGAGCAACAAGAGTAGCTTCTCATTTGCTGGGCGCTGGAGTAGCACCCGGAGCTGGGGGCCACAGTTGAGGGGTGTAGAGGTCACCGTGTAAAGACCTGCATTCTGCAGCAAGACAGACAGCAACAGAGTGAGAGTATTTGTTGCAGTTGTTCCCACCAGGCCTGTATTCTCTGATCAACTAGCCCAGAAATGCTGCTTCATTAGATCCTCCAGCAGTCTTTAGAACATCTGATTTACTAAGAGCCTCGATGGTACCATAAAAGATGCTTGCTTTGCTTGTGGAGAATTCCAGCATTTCTCCTCTACAGCAATGACACATTCTACCTGCTATGGCTGCATGCTGTACAGCCAGAGCCTGCCTGCAGTGCACCATGTAGAGTGGGATCCATGGTCACAGTGAAGCTGAGAGGCAATTGTGGAGATATTACTAGGATATCATCTCATAGAGGTGGACTAGATGACCTTCAAACTTCTCTTCTAACTCATCTTGCCCTCATACAGCTGACAAGTAGATGCCTTAAACCTTTGTGAACATTTGCTCCTGCTCAAGAGCTGTACCCCACAGGGAAAGGGGGCACAGGCACTGACTCAAAAGTTGTCACAGGACTTTATTGTTGTCTCTTACAGTGGCCATTGTTCTGACTTATATCAGAACCCCAAAGTAAGTCTATATATCAGTCCTTGTCTCAAGAAAAACTGAAACAATCTGACAAAGAGTAAAGAGCTAACATTATCCCAGGTAGGACCACTGATGAGTTCATTCTTCAGAGCTGCGCACATGGATTTCAATCTCTTTTTATATGTAATGCAAGCATCTTGGGAGGCTTTTATATCTCAAAGTCAGCTAGAGAGGTGCTCAGGCAATGGACCTCTCATGTTAAGTAATCTCTACAATCTCAAGAGGAGAACTAATAGTGGTGGTGCTGAATGGTGCCTGAGGAGCAACAATGCACAAAAGGAAGTGTCATCGAAATGGAATGGAGGAGAAATGGCAGTGCCTGATAGGAAATTGGCCTCATATAAGAGGAGGCACCTTGCTGTTATCCTACTGACAGGCCAAGGTAACTATGAGAAAAACTTTGCTATTTAAACACTTGTGTGAGTACATCAGATACAAAAAGCAGAACTGAGTACTGAGAAACCACTGAGAATATCTAACTGGTGGTGTCAAACATGCTGAGCTTTAGAAATCAGTTCACTTTTAGAAATGCCTTGAAAAGACTGATTGAAATAGTACAGCCTGTTCTGTGGAATATGTCCCTGGTTTTTTATTTTTTCCAGCATTGTGTACTAAAAGTGATTTTGATGTCAAGCTATTTCTTAGGGATTACTGAAAAAAAGAGACCAGTGTGGCACTGCACAGCCATGCTTGGGTAGCCTGCAGAGCCTGTCAGCCCTATTAGCATAAGGTAGAAATGACAGGGGCTGAACTCTGTGCCGAGAGAAGAGAGGCATATCAAAGCTACATTACATTTTTCTTCTTCTCCTAACCAGTACTGAGGATAGGAATTACCTTCTCAGATGTAGACTTGTGTGGAATAACTTTAGAACTCAAAACTAAGACATATTGCTAGGAATTGGAGTAATCCAGAGGACTGATAATGTTAAAATCTAAACTGGGTTCCACTCTCATTTGGGCAGAACAGTCTTGGTATGTAATCCAAACTAATAAATTGACTCTCAATATGTCAGTTCTGCCAACATACCTGCAGTGCAGCAAGCAGGATACCACAGGCAATAGAAACACTGATTTCATTGTAGTAGTGGGTCTTCTTTTTGCCATTTGGAAGCCTCCCATACACCTGCTTGAAAATGAGGATCAGATATGGAGCAGTGTCCAAGTACTCTTTGATCCAGTTTGTTCTGCAAAAGAATGTTTAAGACATTTACTTTTCAACCTTTCCACTTTCCTGCAATCCACATTTACTGTCTGAAAAGGGGCACTAAAGGTACATGCCAATTATAGCAGTAGACTAAAGCTTATAACATTTACTGCAAAGGATTAAGTATTATCAGCTTAAATAGAAACATTTAAAAAAAAAAGCTTGAATAGAGTTCTCAGTGTTAACAGATTTGGATGAGGAGTTGAGGCGCTTGCTCGGAAGACTGGAATTGCATACAAATAAGAGGTAGTTCTTGACCTCTTATCTATGAACTGGCCTCATGGGCATTTGCACGTGAGATTATTTAATTCCTGAAATTTTGCAGATTGCTTGTTACCAGCAATGCCTCCTTTTTTGTGATTGCAGGGAAAACTACTGGCAAAACAGTTCAAAACTTCTTGGTCTAAGGTCTTAACCTAAATATATTCTCATGGCAAAAATAAATGGTATTTGTTTCCGTGTATTTCACCCCTGTTAGAATTCATTTGGCTCCCAGATTTTTAAATGACAACATATATAATTATCATGTAAGATTTAGATATGGAAATGTGTACTATTCTCACCCAAAATATAAAAAATACTGGAGTTTAGTTGTTTGCATAGCGAATTTTCATTGCACCTTAGCACAAGAAAAATAATAACAGGCAGGGCAAATCAACACTGCAAAGCTTTGGGTATAGGCTTCATTTATCAAGCCAAGACTCAGTAGACATCTTCCCTTTGAGTGAAGTTAAGCAAGTCAGTCAGACTTTGGAGGGCATTTGGAACAAATAAATATTGCATAATTCAGCACTTGGATAAGGACAAGCCTTAGGGGTACCTCAATGAGTAGCAAAGCTTCCAATGACTTTGGGAGCCTCACTGTTTGGCAAACAACAGGAAAAATCTGAGATAAGAGTTTCAGCAACAGAGGTTACATAGGAAAAATTAATGATGGAACCAAATGTTTGGAAAACTTTCAAGATGGAGAGCATATAATCCCTTTTACTGGAAGCAATTCTATGAACCAGCCACCAAAGCACAATTCTACACATATTTATAAGTTTTTCTTTCCAAGCATGAATCTTAGAAATTTATTAAAAGTGAGAGGGAGGAAAAAGTGGAAAATGATGTAAGTCTTTCCTAGACTAAAACACAGTTCCTTTCAAACCCCTTAGCTAATTGACTTTTCATACCTCAATCTTTTCAGGTCATTAACCCATCTGTCTCCCATCCTTTTTTTGTAGTTGATTTCCTCTTCTTCTTCTACAATTTCACGAATCTTACGTTTTAAATATGGATCTTGCACTACCACAAAGGTCCAGGGCTCAGTGTGTGCTCCACTAGGTGAAGTTCCTTCATACAAAAACAGGAAAAGATGAAAACCCGGGAAGGAGGGTGTGCAGTGAGAGGTAGGTATTAGCTATTGCTTGTGAGCTTTCAGACTGACCAACAGAGCAATGGGAAAGCAAGTGGATGAGACTGGAAGCAAAGGACTGAGACAAGTTCTGGCAGACAATCCTGTTCATTTCTTGCTCAAAGAATGTGAAGTTCCATTCAAGGTCAGAGGTTAGTCGTTTCATACAGCTGTCTTACAGGAAAGGAAAGTTAAGGATTTGTAAATACTCCTTTGTGGTTCTTACGATGATGCAGTTACATGGTGCAATATATACACATAGTAACATTATTTCAAAGCATTATACCAAAAGCAGTGCACTGTCTGAATAGGCAGCCAACTCTGAGACGTGATTTTAGCTAAAGGGCAAAGCTAATGGCTTTCAGGGAAACGAGGTTATGCGACCACCCACAGGAAACTGTCACTGACTGACAAAGATAAGGAGCTGTACAACAGAGACCTCTGCCATATAGCATACAGGTTTGAGCTTGTTGTCCCAAAGACAGCTGGTGTATGTAGGTGTGCACATATTAAATCTGCGCTTGCTCACCCACCAGCAACACTGGAGAGTATTTTAACTACATAGAGGTTAAAAGTCAGAAGCTGAAAAATACAGTTACCTGCACTGGTTCACAGATATATGGGTTAAGAAGACTGCTTAGATCTCTCTGGTCCCTCATACACATTTAAAAGTATTTGAAGATCTTGAACACATGCAATAGTTGCTTATCTAAGGACTAATTTTAGATTAAAATTTTAGTATTGTGAACATTGCCTCTCCTCAGGTTTGAGTAAAAACTGACGACATTTATGCTTTGCTTTGTTTTCTTTTTCTCCACACAGCCCAAAGCTTTCAGGGTTACTAAGTACTTCATCTGCACGCCAGGCTTGTTCGCTTTGCTGCTCTTGCCAAAACATGCTCAGTGTTTTAATGACTCCTAGTTAATTAGAGGAAGACAGAGACTCATTACAGTGCAGTAACAAAGCTGCTTACCATTTTTAAAGGGAAAACAACGTATCTCAAATGGTAAGAATCTTTATTTTATTAATCCTGCTAAGGCTACTGAGCTGTTGTCTAAGGCAGCTTGGAATATTTTCTGTAGTAGCAGCAGCTGGTTCACAGACTAAGAGAAATAATGAGGGTCAAAACCACTCCTGGCTGAAGTCAATGTTACTAAAGCAGAGATGAGATTAGGCCAGGACGTGACAGTAATGATTTCAAATGCATTAATTCTCAGCAACAATGACAAAAATGATCAATTTCTGACATTCAGTCAAATAGCTTTGACCAGGGTCCTCGACATACCACTCCAGTCATATGCAGCAGGGGTCTGGACTGATGTTAGAAGTACTGGAAAAGGTTTTTTGTTCTAGACTGAAATCCTTTTCCACTAATAAGCCTCAACTATTTACATCAACTGAAATATTTTGCTTGGCTAGGACGATTTCATCAATTTGTTTTTGGGGGGAACCCAAGAAACAAAACCCACACAAGAAAATTGCATTTTAGAGCACGTGAAGTACAAATAGTTTGACATTTCTGAGAGAAAACATTTTAATATCTCTATTTGAAAGATGTCTGACTAAATCATACAGAAATTTTATTTTAAATAACATCTTTTAAAGCTTGAAAATGAGGTGCTTTGTTTCATGCTGTTGAAATACTCTTCTTCCCTTATGGATGAACTGGAAGTACTAAGGAATTGGGAATACCCTGAACCATTCCCTGACATATAGTTGTTTAAATTGGGTAATTTCTGATCAATCAGTGGGTACTAATTCATTCTGGCTACAGGTGATTCTAGTAAAACCAAAAGCAAAATGCCAATTCCCTTGGCTTTTCCACACCACCTTTTCACAGTCACACAGCTGAACAGCAATGGTGATCTTTTTTTGGTTGTTTTTTTTTTTCCCCCCCCAGACCTTGAACCACTCAGTACCATACCTGCTGTTCTGATGACATTATCGATAACTTCCCTGGGGACTGGCTCATCACTAAGAAACCTGACAGATCGCCTCTTATTTAGAAGCTCGTAAAATGTCTGTGACCTTTTAATCATTTCAGCGTCAGAGTAGCGCTCTGCAATGAAGGGGACATGGGGAACATTTTCATCAAGTCCTTGCCACTCTTCATCATCCCCTGCAAGAAAATACAAGTGGTTAGGTATTATTTTTTTCTGGAGAATGCTGTTGATATCCTTGGCATTCACCACTGGAATGCACTTTGTCTAGCATTGGCATATACTGCACTTCTACACCACGGGCAAGGCAAAGTCTGAGGTCCCAGTTGACACAACTCATTGATCCCTAGCTCCAGCTACTAAATAAACACCTTGTTTAAATACCGAGAGGCACGAGGTTCCTGTCTGGCTGTAGCAAGTGTGATCCACAAAGAAGTCATTGCTTTCTCCATTTCAGCCTGAAAGCCTGCCTGTAGAAATGGGTTACAAGCTGAGACAGTGGTGAAAAAGTGGCCAGGGTTTCTCAGCAAGTAAATATGAAGGTGTGTTCCTTCTCAAACACTCTAATAAGAAAAATAACCAATGATATTACTGAAGTTAAAGAGAGAGCTTAACTTCCAATATGTAGAAAATCTCCTCTGGAAAGCTGAATGTCAAGTTTTTCAATATTCATATTTCATAGCAGAAGTATTTCTATTCATATTTCATAGCAGAAGTATTTCAAGTCTTGGCTCTGCAGAAATGTGACTCTGTAGTTAAGCTCTTCAGTTTACTGACACTTTCAGCATAAGACAAAATGGATGACAGGCACCTATACTTAGAATAACAACATATCAAGTGTAGAATATTGTGTTTCTTTTCTTTAAGAACTCAAAATGGTTCCCCATTTCACTGGAATCTGTCTCTTTGCATTTTTTTATATCGCAAAATGAATCTTCTGTTGTCTCTGAGATCTCTTTCTCCCCTATTTTCCTACAATCAGCAGGGACAGCAATATTTGCAACTATGATGTGGAAGTTAAAGACATTTAAATGCTGCATTTTGACTAGTCAATAGTATTGAGCAATCTGCTACAGAGAGCTGAGTCAGGAAAAATATTCCAGTTCTTTTTCAATCGCCATTAGGTTATTATTCCAGAATCATAGCAATCTCCAGTGCAAATTCTAATAGCAATTATTTCTGTGTTTTAGTAGTACTCAGTTGCCTAAGAGACCAGACTGATTTTTTGTTCATTTTATAAACAGCAGCAAAATATTCACAAATGTGGCTCAGTATGTGCAAGAAGGTGAAATAAATACATTTTCATACGGTGAATCTAAGGAGAATTAATCTGGTCCCCAACCAATACACATTTCATTTTGCATGTGCAGAGAATTTGTTTTGTTTAGCATTTCATGCCTCTGTTAAGCACTCTTGGTCACAGTCTGCAAGGATCTGGCTCCAGGTTAATGGAAAGCAGTGACCTGCTGTAAAAATTATTTTTATGACCATCTTGCACTCTCAAACTGAAGAGGGAAAAAATGTGCATCTTCCTAATGTTCCCTTTGTGGTTTATATGTAGTGATGAATGTGTGTCTGTTTTGTGGTGTGGGGTTTTTTTTCCCATGTAAGTGGAAGAGAAGAAAAGAAATGAAACTTCCGTTTGTTCACAAAGGTTCAACTTAGTATTAAGGTGAAAAAAGAATTGTATTCTCAAAGATTTTGAACATGGGACAAAGGTGAGACAACTAGTGAGAATGAAAAAGTTTGATACACTCAAAATGGGAATACTGGTAGAGGCAGAAGAACAACCCAGAAGCAAGGGAACTGACACACAAATCCAAAACACTCCTGGCAATTTTTTTTTAATAAATTCATCTATTATTTATTCTCTTCCACCATGTGTCTCCCATTCATTCTTAGCAGTTAACATTATCCATATGCTAAGCCAAAATCATTATCAGCACCATCTGTTCAGTGCATGCTCTCAATATCTTTAATTGTTGTTTAGACATACTCCTGTTTGTATGGTCACATTAAACAATACTACTACAAGTGTCTTGTTTGCATCTCTGTGTATTCCATCATATGATGAACAACAGACATCCTGCTAGTAAGTCTATTACCTTGTTAGCCACATTCTCAAGATTGCCATCAATTCCATTGTACATTTACAGTAGTCATCAGGCTTCCTGCCTTTTAAGAAGATCTGAAATTATTTTGGCTCAGGCATAACATGAATCTCATTTTAAAGAAATCTCCTTTTAGAAGTACTATTTCTCTAACTATATCAGAAATTTTTCTAGATACATTTTAGGATTATGACTAAGTTCATCCCAACAGTTCATATGGGAGGTTATAATAAGCCTACAAACCATGTAATAAATTTTGCCTCATTTCATTGCAAAAATTCTTACCATGAGTTTCTAAAAACAAAAACTCACACTGAGAACAATGACATCATTTTATTCCTGTTGGCCACTTATTTTACCTACACTGACAGTTCTCTGTGTTGTTGGCTTCCAGTTGTATGTTATTAAGAAGTCTTCCATGTGCCCTCCTTGGTTTTATGAAAAGACCCCTAGATAGCATTAACAAATGGTCCTGAGACTGATCCTTGTGAAACCTCAGTCTAGATGAATGTGTTTGTTTTTCAAACAAGCTCTTTCAGTTTCTTCTCTAAGGAATTGCTTCCTAAGCCTAAAATTCATTTTCAGATCTCTTCTCCAGTGTAAAGATGATGCATAGGAAAACAATTATATATATGTAAAGAAAGCTTACAGATCTTTGGACATAAAATGCTGAGTAACTGATCCTGTGGGTTTTCACTTGATTAATAGCAGCCTGCTACAAAATCTACCACTACAGGAATCCCAGTAGTGAATCCAATCCTGAACTGAGTGTGTGGCTAATAGAGGACTAAAAGAGATGGATTGCCTTACTAGTGGGTTATCAATAGTCCTTATCAGGCTGATCCTGGAAACGCCAAGAGTTGGTCATGGATCTCAAGCAAAAGAAGTGATAAGTGGGAGAGGCAGATCCTGGAAGAAAGAAGCCATTATCAAAATATTGTGAAAACTACCTCAAATTGGAATATAGTTAGAGAACGTTTCTTAAGATCTTCAGAGAAATGGAGTGGGGGTTTTATAAAGAGAAAACTTGCTGTTTTATCTAGTAAATGGAAAGCTGAGAGGTGATCTGATTGCTATCTATAAACCACAGGAGGGTGTATACCAGGGCTGGAAAGGTATCCTTTAAACTATCAAGAGGATGAAACAGGAAAAATAGGTATGCAGCAGTGCTAAATAAGTTTGGGTGGGCAGGCAGGTAGAAGAGGTTTTAAACCTACAGCATGGAGTTCTGCACCAGCCTTCCAGCAAGCTTAAAGAAACAGGGTCATAAAAGGTCCGTTTTCACGTTCATTCAGCTAATGACAAAGGCTGGATGTGTCTGCAGCAGCAGGAGATAAACACAGTAATGCATCACGTCCATCTGAGTCCTGTGTTCCTAAATGACGCAAAGCATAAACTGTCATTGAAATCGGAAATTAAATTGCTACTGCCTCATTCAAGTCAGTAGTATTATCAAGATATGGGAAGTCTTTGAAACTGGGGAGAGGAGAAATGTTTCTAAGTGGGAGAAGTCTATTATAAGCAGTATGACAAGCAATGAGCAGTGCATTTTCAGAATAAATGGAACATTTGGGACTTTGTACATTAATTTGTAGTCCTTAAGTAGAGTGTATCACCAACAATAGTAAAAAATGCCTTTCCTATTAATCTCAGCAACTGATCTGTAGAATAACGAGGATACAAATATAATTCAACCTCATCTTCCACACCACTGTAAAGCAGGTCTTTATTTACCTTATCCGTCACTTGTGTGGTTCTGAACATATGATCAAGAAAGGAATCAATATACATTAAGCTCCCTGGGCAAAAGACTGAAGATGTTTTTGCAATAGTCCAGATATAATTGTGTAATTCTGAAGCAGTGGAAGACAAAGTGCCACCACTTTGGGACATGATGCCCGCTACTGTAAGAAAGCCCTTGTGACTCATCATTCAAAGCAAGGCTGAAGAAACAACTTTTTCACTTATATCTAACTACTAATCACACACGGCCTAATGCAAGACACAGCCAGATATACACGTATACAGACCATTCTTGCCAGTCCACAGCACAACAATCTCTCATCTGGATCTTATAAATGAAGGGAAAAGTTACAGAACAGATAGGTGTGCAAACAAATCTGAAGTGCTGCCAGTTAAAGCATTAAACAAATAGACAGAGCACTTTGCAAGTTTCAAAAGAAATGGGTTTCTGGCTTCTTCAAGAACCACCCACCTCTTCAGCTACAGAAAGCAGAACATAGACAAGCTCAGGAGCACTTGGTCTTCACCCTTCTGCACTTCATTGCCAAAAAGTGATCCTACTCAGTCTGCCCAAGCAGTTCAGCTAATTACACTAAATGCTCTGCTGCTCAAAGGTATGTCCTTCTCAGGGGAAAAATCCCTGATGGTGCTACTTCAGTGGAGGTTCAAGATGTCCACAGGTAAGGTCAGTGCTTTTCTTACAAAGTGCTTCACATGCTTAGCAAATAGACCTTGCTTTGGTCATAGACACAAATCAAATTACTTAGTCTTCAGCTATCCCATCTTGTTCTGGGATTTGTTGAAAATTGAGCTTGTTCACCTGGGGCCGCTCTAGATTCTAGCTTTAGACAAGGGCTGAGGAATGTTCCCTTTCACCCAACTCAAATTCTTTTCAGAGGAACTTTATCTTTAAATACAAGCCAGCTCGAGACATTTAAGTAGAAATGAGCTTGTCTGATAAAGTAAGATACATTAACAAAGTAATAGAATTTGCACATTACATAACATATTCTTTACTATTATAAAACTGTTTATATCCATGTTTCCATTTAAGTATCTAGTGCTGTAAGTGAGAATTTTAACATTGACAACAAGGTAAATACATTTTGATCCCTACTTATAGCCCTAGGAAAAGATCCTTACCACCTCTTTTATTTCTCATTGCTGCTCATCTCACACTGGACTTTCCCTAACTGAAGAAAAACTTCCCTAAGCATAATGAAATTATTTTAATTTTTCTAGAGGTAAAAGACATGGTTGGAATCACACACCATTAAGGGAAAGATGATTAATTATTATTAACAGTGAAATAGCAAGAAAAACTAATTTCATATTGGATGACATGGTAAACTGAGAAAGGTTTCATTTCAAAACAAATAAATCTTTTAGCAACGGCACCAATATGTCTGTCAAAATTTTTTTTGCAAGAAATTTTAAGCTAGTACAATTTTGAATTTAGCACATGAATAAAATGGTAAGCTACTAGCCTATAAAAGAATGATATTTTATATATAGGGATGTAGCAGTGAGGCTCCTTGTTAAGAGCTAATAGGTTTGTTTATTTAGAAGATCTAAACTGATAGAAACAAGTATAGTCCAAGATGATGATTCATAGATTATCATTTGAACTACCCACAGGAATTTTAATTTGCAGCAATTTAACTGAACTAGCAAGACATTAGTGGCAAAGGAAATATGGGATAATTTCATGCAGAATCTATTTTGTATTCAACAAAGGAGGATACAACACGTAAACTAATTTTTAAAGAAGTTTTATGAATTTGGGAATTAGGCAACATGGTTTAAAATGTTCCAGGTATCCACTATTTCTGGAAACTGACAAAACAACACTAATTCAAAGTACACTGAACACTGAGAAAAGAGAAATAGTGGCTCTTAGAAATAAGTATATGTGCAGAAGAATTAGGTTTCAAGAAGTGGAGTCAGGGAATGTGCCATTATGGGACAAAACAAAACAAAAGCAAAAATCCTCACAATGAACAAAGAGCCTTTTGAAGCCAGCTTGGGGGGGGGGGGGGGGGGCGGGGGGTTAGGCACTGTATTAACTACAACTTAAAAAACTTCATAGGAATAGAACTATGTGGATTTTTATCTCACAAGGAAATAAAGGAAGTTTATGGAGGATTGTCAGGAACCAAGAAGAAGGAAGGGCACATAATGTGTTTAAACTTTTGTCCAAGCTGGGCATCACAAACTACTAAAAACAAGAGGTATTCTGTATGCGTTCAAATATGCAGTTAAGTGAACCGATTAGCACCATCACCATATTTTGCTCTTAAATATTTAATCAACTTAGCCCCCAAATGATTCTGATGCTAATCCAGCTAAAGCTCTCATGGACATTCTCAGAGGACACAAGTTAAGTACTTAAGCCCATTCCCAACTTTTTAGAGGTGCTGAGACAAAATATGTAGCACAGGGTTATAAAGTGGGATGAGATGTCTACAAAACCATTTTGCAGATAGAAACTGTCTGCTCAGGTCTTCCGTTTGCTTACACTAATAAGACCTAGGAAGAGGCTGGGGGGACTTCAGTAGGATCTCCTTTCTTTCCTTACATTGCCTATAGAGTCCCTCACAGGTCTGAGATCTGCTGTTTAGAGGAAGAAACAGGGGTCTTTGAATATGTGTTTACTCTTTGCACTCTGATCCGGACCTGTGGGAAGTAGAGATTTACACCAACAGCTACATGACATGAGGACTGCCTCCTTCCTGGGAGCCAACAAGTTCAGGACACAGCAGCAGTGTAGCATTACACAGTGCTGTCATTGTGGAGAAGTCCAGATTACATCTCCATTATTCATGTCAGCAGAGAACATTTAAACAACAAAAGTGTTCATATGAATAAGATTTTTCTTACCTTCTTCCTCTAATGGATGGTCAGTGCCATCTTTTAAATCTTCATCCACCCACGGGCGAGATGTAACCTTGCTTTTAATGTCTTGTTTTTCCTTCTCTCCATTAGTTTTCTTTAGTATTACCCCAATCAAGACACATATAATGGCTATAAAGACTGGGGTGAGGGAAGAAAAAAGTGCCATGATTATGGAAATGGGGAGCCTTTCTTCCAAGTTCAGTAGTTTCTCATGAAAAGGAGGGGCTGAAGCGGAAAGAGCAGAAAGGCAGTAAGCAAAAGGGGGTGGATCCAAGGTTCAGTCCTAAACCATATCGTGCTTCTACTTTTCAGTCACCTCCCCCACAATCTTATCTGCAAAGTGCTTCTGCTGTTAATAAACAGCTCATACTGTTAAAAAACTCCAGACCCAGGTTTATATATTTTCTGGGGAGAAACAGTTTATAAAAAGCTCACAGAGGCATTGATCATATACAAACATATAAATGCTGTCCAGAGCAAAATAAATTTTTAAAAAAATCAACTTTCAAACTCTAGACTAAGGCTAAAGACTTCTCCCCTCCTACTTTTATTGTTATGGTCATCCCAATAAATCTTTCTTGTAACAGTGATTATGAGAAGATCCAAGTGGAAATGTGACTTTTAAAAACTGATGGCATCTCTTAAATTTTTAGCTCATAAAATTAGTTATATTGCATGTGTCCCAGGAATTCAAAATATCACCAATTGAATATCAACTTGCAGCACCACTCTTGACTTTGTAAAGGGATCAATAGAACAGATAAGCGAAGTGGCACCATTACCTCCATGTGAAGTATGAACGAGATGATTCACAGAACTCTGTATTCACCCTGGATATTCTGTGGGAACTAAAAAGGAGAATACAGGGAACCAAAGTAAAAAAAAATTGAGTGCTGCAGTGAATTTTAAAGCTGTGATTTAGCTTCGTATCAAAGATAAAAATCAATATGATCCTGGTTTAATCCAATAATGTCCATGTCTAAATGCTTAACCCATTTTTTACCTCAGTCAGCTGCTTGGGAACTGAATCAACACAGCAGCAAGGAACTGATGTCTTTATCTGGGTATGTTAGGATATACTGGAGAATGAAATGTCAGTAGGTTCTGAGGAGTGTGCTGGAGAGCAGGGTGCAGCGGTACTGACTGCATGCAGTCAACAGTGCCCATCAGCTGTATTTTGTATTTAGCACCAGCTAAGCACCAGCACAGCCAAACATTATCTCATGTGTAGGGGGTCAGCTCTGAAACCCCATCATCCATGGCAAGTTAATCTGCATTTTGAATAAGCCCACTGAAGATAAGTGGGAACAGTCCTGGCTGTAACCATTCCAGGAGATGGTGAGCCCCAAGGTCCAGGCATATCTTGCACTGCAATGAGTACATGTGGGGTGCACTGAAGGTCCTGCCTAGGGTATATCCAGTTTCCTCAATGTGAGAAGCAGGGCACACAGGGGAAAGATAATTTGGGCTATGCACAAGTTTCATCCTGACAGGTTCTCAGTTCATACCCTACCACTCACATCTCTCACCCTATTGTTTTTGCAGCACTGCCCACACCTTTACTGGTCCCGTATGACACTATCAGTCCAAAGGTTCCCTCTCTTCCAGTGCTTCAGCAGATACTGCCAGCTGCGTTGAAGATTGGTCTGTGTGTTGGCAAGCACAGTAATGACCAGGTTGCTCCCAAGGAAGAGGAATGTGTGGTCACTATGGCTGACTACACAAAATGATAGTCTGGCCAACAGTCCAGGCATGTATCCTCTTTTAATACAAGTCTTTTTTATTAAAAGGGCAAGGTCAAGCAAATAGCTCAGCTGTGCACATGTTGCCCAGACATTCTCAGAGGCAAAATGAAACTGCCGCACAACTTGTACCCAGCCTGGGCTTTCTCAGCAGTCTGGCTCAAATACAGAATAAATACTTTACTGCTGGTGCAGCGCAACCTACTCCAACACACAGGACCCTGTTCCCTGTAGGTACTGGTCCATCCAGGCAACGTATGGGATCTGTGTAAGAAGGACAGCTCCAAAACCAGCCAACTGCCTACACACGCCCATCAGAGATGAAATAAAGAGGGCATGCAAAAGTTGTGCTTAGGTTCCTAATCTAAACCAGTAAAGCAACTGGCACCTACCTCTGGCTAAGAGAAAAACTTGCTTGAAAACCCAAACCTAGCTATTTAAACTTATTGGTCCTACCTGCTGCCCATACAGTCATGGGGAGAGGTACTTCACCTAACCCTAATTAGAAACGTTGAATTCCTTCACACAAGTAGAGAAGGAATCTGCAATTTCATCTGACACATTTCCAAAAGCCTACTCTGTGGCAAGGAAGGAAAAGGGAATGTGGCCTGAATGGTGCTGTTTCTCCTACAGGGAATGTATCAACCTTGAATATTCACATACACGTAAACAAGGATCTGGATATTTTGCAGCTGAGACTCCATCCTATAGAGAAAGAGGCTGAATGATGTTGTTTCAAATAACTACCTCTATTTGCAATGCTGGGAACTTTGTAATCGCTCACTCTTTTGGAATAACTGTGACTTCCTTAGAGGTGTTCTTGTAGAACAGAGAAAGAAAGTAAGCTAATAGAAATCCCTTTGGTATTAACTTAAGCAAAATCTATTTGGTGCTATACATTGAAGATTGCTAGCTTGAACTTCAGCCCCACAGAAACCCCATAATACCTAGTTTTATTAAAACATGATTTACTTTCAATAAGTCCATACTGTAGGCATTCAAAATACAAACACAGTGATGCCTTGAGGAACTGTGAGAAGGAGTAGGTGAAAGCAGTCAAGTTTTGTATAGTAGATTTCAATCAGTTTTTCTGTTTTCAATTCAAGCTTTATAGAAATACAGTTTTTATCATGACAAGTTCAAGCAAATCTATTATTATTATCTCTTCTGTTCTACTGTAAACACCTAAGCCTAGCAGCTGGATCTTGAGTGGGTTTTTTGAGTCTCAAAAAAGTCAGGAGAAACATTACAAATAACCCAGCTCTTAGGAATTAATGAAGCTTTTTTGACAAGCATGGAAAAAATCTAGAAAATTTTGATAGAAATACAACTATTGAGAGTATCAAAGTACTCAAGCGTTACTACATAAAAACCATCTAAGCACTCTTAAAAAGACACTGACCATCATACTAAAAGCTTTTGGACCAAAATTCTTTAATAAATCCAATGAGATTCCATACATAATTGTTTTTCTGAACAACAACAACAACAAAATACTTAGGTATCAAATACAGCCCTTTATTGTTTTTCTCAAAGCAAAAATATGTGATGAGCAAATTTCATTGGGCATGTGCCAGGTGCATACACCATCATGGGACAATTGCGCTGCAGTCACACAACAATCACACAGTGGCCACACACCCATCACACAACATGGGTGTGTGACATCCAAAAAGGAATCCAGTACATCTATTCAGACTGGATTAACTGTCAAATGCAAAGTATGGTAGTTAAACACTTAATTTAGGAAGCCTCTGAGACTTAGGAAAACATATGGAAGGAGGGACCCTTTCATGCAGTGGTTAGTCTTTTTGTTTTCCTAATCACCTAACCTTGGCCATGTACACACATTGAGGCTTATAGCACTTGATGTTCTCAGATGCCCAGGATTTGGTGTGAGAAGTATTACTGTCATTAAAAGCAGATCCATGTAAAGGAAAGCAGCAGTAGAAACAGAATGATGCTAACAGGGAACATACCAAAGTGAAGAGTGGGATGAAGGAGGTACTTGCAATAAATATAGCACAAGTCTATTGAAGAGAACATGTTTGAGTGCTGGCTACAATTCCCATCACAAGTGTCTCTTGCTGAACATTATCAGTAACACACATATAAGGAACATGTGCACCATTTTTGCTACTAGTCAGTGCACTGTCAGTACTGCCAAGTGTTACACCAATATGTGGTGGTGAAAGGGTCCATGCAAATATTTCACTATGTTTATAGTTAGAAGCAGGAAAAGTCACCTCTGGGTATTGCCCAGAGATGCAATAAAATACTACATTAGCTTCAGAAGAAAGTTTTTGACTGGAGTTAGTAAATACTGGAAAAAAAAACCTAAAAAAATGCTATTTTAATGCGATCCATGGTCAGCTCCCAACTCAGTATATACCTGCTGTGGGTGAGGCAGAAGCATGCATGAACTACTTAATCCATTTTCTTAATCAACACATAGAGACAAACGTCTGGGATCATCTGAAACTTATCTATCAGGTATTGGCATTACTAAAAATAACATTAGCTTAATAAGCATCTTCATTTCTGTGATACGTCTAGCACATCCTTTCCTGTCTGCCAGTGACCAGCACAGACTGTTTCTGAGCAAGGTGACCCTCACTTTTCTGTTGTCTCTTGTCTCTTCTTGCACTCACACATACAACCACCCCTTGCCCCAAGACAGCTGTAGGATCTCTTTATACCTTCAGTGATATCAGATATCTTGCCCTGTAGCATTGGATTTGATTATCTTTTTCATTAACTTAGCTCAGATTGCCACAAATGTTATTAGTGCTTATGAACTACCCTTTTGAAATCTAACAGTGCAGTGGGTAATGCAATTACATCCCATAGCAACAAAAGCACAAGACAGCAGTGCACCATGCAACAGAGCAATTCTTTCCATTTGTCCTCAGTATACCACCCTTCAGTTGCAAACTCCCTGTGTTTATGTATTACAGGCAGAAGAAATAACCTAGCTGTAGACAACATGATTCATTAATATCTTTCTAAATGGAATAATCCATATATTAGGATCTGTGGTATCAGATAAGCCATTACTTGTGCTCAGTGGGACAACAGTGGTCCTAAAAATATTCCTGATTTCAGAAAATAACTTAGATTTTAACCCAGAGACTAATTTACCCTCAGATTCATAACAGAAGGAGCAATTTGCTGCTGCTGCACCAATGTTGCCACCATGAACCTGCAGGAGTGAGTTTACTCATGGCAGGAATCCGGTAGACATTTTGAGTGTTACTCATTGAAGTAAAACTGTGTGAGTGACTTCTCAGAAACTTGCTAAAAATTTCATCTCTTTAAACAAAGATCCTGAAAACATCACTGAATGCACATTATAACCACTAAAGGACTGCAGATAACACAGACCTTTAAAGTATTTTCCCCCAAATATGGGGATACATAAATACACAAAGACAAAATATTATTCCTCATGATCACTTTTAGGCATAGACTCCTAGTAGTCTAAGTTCAAATGTGGTTTATTCTGTGAGTGACCTTTGATAAAAGCCCAAGGGGAAAATTAAGGGTCATTTCTGAACAGTCTCATGATAGACAGGAGTGCACAGCCTTACAGAAACTGTTATAACTTCATCAAAGTAAGGGTGTTTGGAGAACAGGAAGAATGAGTAGCAATGCCCCCCCCTTAAAATAAGCAACAAGCTGAGAATAGCCTCTTCAAGGTAAAATACCACAGCACACTAATTCTCTGCATATTGGGCCAAAGAGAGGAAGGCAAGTGTGCAAGAATGCAGAGACAGAAATTCAAAAGGCAGATTCTATATGACCATACTGCCCGAGGTGTGGGGCTGAAGCACAAGCATAGGTAGACCTAAACCAGCTCCATAATCAGAGCCAGTTAGTTTCCATTATGCCAAAGACATGAAGTACCTGCTTACCCACGACCCTAGGCAAGGACTCAGCATGATGGCACTCCTGCAGCTGCAGTGCTCCAACCTTCATCCCCAGGTTCACAGACACTATACATGCTCGCTCTGAGCTTCTGATTGCAGCACAGGCATCATCCCAAATCTCTCTTGCATGTCAGTTCAAGATGGAGGAGGAGTGTTTATAGCAATTTTATAGCTATGCCCCACATGATCAGACTTTTCAAATCATGGTGTGAAGTGAGGTAAAAGCAGTAGAGAAATAATAACTGAATGTCCTTTGTAGCTGATGTAAGAAACATTGCTAATGTCTTTTTGATATGAAAAAGAAATATAGGGAGGAAAAAATAAAAATAGGAAATAAAAGGTAAAAGAGGACAAAAATTACACACACATTCAGATACCCTACTTTTTAGAGGTGGATTTTTATTTCTAATTGCTGATATACCTTTTTTTGTATGTTCACAGAGGAAAATTGTCTTTCTTTCCATAATATTATGACAGGACAGCTGAATGGCAGCCTGGAGCATTTTAAATCAGCATTTCAAAGCCTCAGCTATTCCAGGAATAGCTATTCCTATTACTTCACTGCTTATTTGCACCAAATCAAAACACGACTTAGTTTATTTGAAGAGTTTCTTAGCTGATTACATCTGAGCCTCTAAAAACTTCATCTAGGAAAACAGTTTCTAGCTATGAACATGAAGGAAGCCTTGAATTCCTATGTAATCATAAATAGCAGTGTTCAAAGAGTTCAGGATTTTTCTCAGTTGGTTGTTTTGAATTTTTTTTCTTCTTTACGCATTTTTGAATGAGTTTCATCTCCCAGCCCCTTGAAGAAAACTATCAAAAGGCTGAAGCCTTGTCCTTACTACAGAGGGCATCCACAGCCTCCTCTCTTCCTTGAGGTGGATCTGTCCATCCCTAGCTCCAATCCCTCTCCAACTACTCTCCTTCGCAGAGAGCACCTTGCTGTCTATAGTGTTGCTTGGACAGTGGATTGGCCACAGAGGCTCCTCGCTCAGCCTAACAGTGAGCATCTTCCCTTCTTTTCTCTCCTTAAGGGGACTTTGTAGCCCCCTAGAATTACATCCAAGTGAAACACTTCCTCCCTTTTGATAGTAGCAGCAGTGCCCAAGCATTACCTATCACAGTGACTCTGGTTCATCTGCATCAAGGATTATGCTTTCCCTCTCCCTTGCTCCAGCACTCGTTGCTTGTAAGCTTTGTAAGCTGGGAAGTAAATGCCTGTGCAATGCACAAAGTCCAGATCAATACATATGCTGATCCAGCTCTCAGGTAAACCACAGAGACGTCAGACACTGTGGGAAGACATTTCTAGAGTGTCTGCTATCATCAAATATCTTGGTATGCAGGGAAGGTGGGATAACTGGGTGTTCAGGTCAGCATGTTACACAGGGGCCTTGAGGCTGGAAAGTCACATATAAAGGGAGCCAGAATAACAGATCTTGTTCCCATCTCAAATGATCCTTTTAAAGAGAAATCCCAAGCACACAGAGAATTTAAAGGACCGCCACAAAGAACCTGACCAAGATATTTTCACCCTTTTCCCTAAAACCAGAAAGGAAAACAGTTTTTCTGCCCAAATTGCTCACCTAAAACTTCAGATGATTCAGATCTCTTGCCCAACTCTGCTGTTACTTTTACCCTATGTATAAATATCTATTTCGTAAGCTGTCACACCCGATAATCAGCAAATCACTCCTCTTGAGTTGCAGTCCACCACCTGACAGATTGCCAAGGGTTGATTAATACTCACCATCTTTCCTCCAAGAGAAAGAAGCTGCAGCTGGTCCAGAAAAAAAGTAGTGTTTCTTACAATGACAGTTCAAAATCCCAGCACTGTCCAAACAATTCACTTTACTCAGCTAACACTTCTTTACAGATGGTTGCTCTCTGAAATGAAAGTGGACATTAATGGGCTCTTTGAAAAATACAACTATGTGGGACAATTAAACTCTTCGAAGTTTGCTATTCCACCAGTCAGTGGACTCGACATGTGGTTTCTCCAGTGGGCTAGATCTGATTTCAGCATACAGAGCTTGAAAATTGCCTTGTCTGAAATTTCTTCTCTGGATCTTTGGGATCTAAATTAATTGAAAAGTTCAGACTAACTATATACGCAAAATGCTCTTTGCATCCCACTGTGAAACTCTTCCTTTTTTTATCTCACTAAAACAACATAAAAGCTCAGGTCATGACAGCCATTTGAAATCTACTTTCTGAATGAAGAAAAAAATATTCTCTCATTCTTTGTAAAACAGATACATGGTTCTTGACACCAGAGGAAAAGTTCACAATGGGAAATAATGATTGGTGTTATCTGAAAGATCTGGAGGATCTCATGCTGCCTTATCACAGATATATTAAGACTTTAGTCATTGGTACAAGAAAGAGGAAACTCAGACTTCACAGAAGTTATTTTACTTAAAAATTTATGAATGGGCATTTCTAAAAAATACAATATGCACCATGACTGAGTGAATTCAGAGGTCCAGGCATTCTGCCAGCATCCTTACCCTCACCTTGCCTTGTCACCGGTATAGTGACAGAATAGCCTGCTGCCTTCCTGATGTTCCCAGATTATCTTGCAGCAACAATGGAGTCTCTGTTTCCTTCACATGGAGTTCAGCTTAGGACAGCTTTGCATGGGTGGCTGATACTCTTTTAAAGGCCGTGAAGGTGATGCCCCAATACCAAGTGTCTTCCCACCAACGATCAATCATATCTCACCTTGCAATCAGTGCCCTGCAGACCATTACAGTTAATCAATGCTGGAGCATCTTCTGTGTCCAAAAAGATAAGTAAGCTCATTTTTCAATATTGACTGCAAGTGTTTGCTTTTCAGTGTGATTTCACTCCAAAATTAAAAAATAATTAGGACATATATGCTGTTTTCTCTGTGCTACAGATTCCCCCTGCCCCTAGTAACTCTGAGGTAGTCTGTCATTGTGTAGCATGCTTTGCCATCAGGTACACACAGATCCTGCTTTAGTGGTTTGTCAGTGGATTTTTGCAGCTTAAACCCCCATTGCTCATTTTAGTCAGGTTCTTCTCAGTAAATGTAAAAGCAGCAGAGCTTTATCTATGAAACCAGGCAGGGGCCCTGTCCGAGCCCTGTTGTTAATTGAGGTGACGTCTGAGTAGCTTTACCTCCCACCCAGTATCAGCTGCCTTTGAGGTTGTGCTGATAGCAAAAATAGAAGTAGTATGTGACCAGCACTTGGTTATTTCCACTTCCTCAGCTGATGCCTTATTATACAAGGCTCTGAGGGATGTGGCTGTACAACTAATAATCTGTGAAAGCATTTTTCCCCAGCGGTTCCTTGCAAGTAGCATGAAAGTGTCAGATGAGGACAGAAACTGGCATTATGCTGCTGGCATGACTGAATCACAATAGGAGCTCTGTTGTTAACCATTTAACTGTCTAAATATATTGCACAGCACTGTCCTGTCTGATTGCTGCCCAACATTATTCCTGTTAGAGAAGGAAGCTAATTGTCCCATAAAACTGTGTGATAAGGCTCTGAACAGACACCAGACTGACCAGACTCAAGCAACAGTTCAGCTGTTCCAGCATCCTGGCAATGCTGGCACAAAATGCCTCAGATGATGCTAAATCCTCCTCTCCTTCAAAACCAGGCCCTTTCATGCCAGTGGTTCCTGCAGATTGCTGTCACCTCTGAAAATATGTCAGCCTTCCATTCAGAAGGCAAAGGTTTGAACTACCATGACCCATTTGTTGATGAGCTTCTTGTGCTAGTAGGTGGTATAAGAAAGGTTTCTTTTCCACAGGGTTCATTACCCTTGCATCAAACCCTCCTGAGGATACACTGATAACATGCTGACACAAGCTGACAACTGCAGCCATAGCCCAGGGGGAGGCAGTAAGTTCAGGCCTCAGAGAGACAAGTTTCTCTTCCCCAACACTCCCTTCTGGGAGTTGCTTGGCAGTTAACAGCTCTGCTCTTTTACTGTCTGCCTGTGCTATCCCGCTTCTTCATCTTCCTCTCGCATCCCCTGCCTCTTCCCTCTCCTTTTATTCTGATGTTCATCTTCATAACATGCTTCCCTTTTCAGCCTCCATCACACATCCAAACACTCTTTAACAGCGCAAATATTGCCTTCCCTTACTATTAGGACATCAGAGTCAGTGAAACCCTAACCCGAGTTGACTGGGTGCTGGCAGGGGAGCTCACCTTCAGCAGTCACCTCTCATATCATGGACACCCTCCAGGAAGCACTGCAGGTTCTGTCTGGCAGAAGACCTCCCCTGAGCAAAAGAAAGAGGACAGCACAAATGAAATGTCTCTCCTGTCATCAGTCCCCTAGTAAACCCATTCCCTAACTCAATAAGGTAAATTCAAGGTGACATTTGGGTGAGATGAGGCAAATTTATGGCAAATTCTCTTCTCGTTAATCTGGGGACCTCTATTGGTTTCAGAAGGAATTGTGCTATGATTATTCTGAGTCTGCCAATAAATCTGATGAGAATTGAGTCAAGCTCTCCTTTTTCCAGCCCCCTGGTTTACAGTTATATTGGTCCCATTATTACCATAGCATTATTGCTTAGTGCATTACAATACCTCCAGAGTAGTAAGAATCTTAACCTTACATTTCGTTGCTCTCATCAGTTCAAGTTAGCTACACAATGTGATTATGCTTTTATGTAATATGAAAAGCCAAGCTATACTTCTGCTATTCCTTTTAACTAAATTCATTCTTTTTCTAGGCAGCAGATAGCAAAATTAATGTCTATTCTCAAAATGTTTTATGATCTTGAAAACCAAATATTCCCTGGACACTGAATCAATCAGGATTCATTGACTCCTATTAACAGTTAACGAAGCACTGTGTTCTTCAAGCAGATATTCATAATAAGGCTTTGACTCTGTAAAATCACAGTAGATAGCCAGGAAGTCATTTAAGTTACATGCAAGATCCAGTTTGCAGGAACAAAGAAACATGAATACATTTATTTACTTCAACACATTGATGTGGAATACCAGCTAAAATCCTCACAGCACAAATTTAAAATGAGATGTCCTAGCTTCATCAACTTTACATAATCCCTTTTATTACTTAGTTGTATTTCAGGTAGACGGAAAGACAGACAATCTCTCTGATCATTGTCTGACACGAAATATGAGGAAATTCAGGATCTGTAAATTTTTCAGGGAATATTTTTAGGAAATACTATTCTCTAATATTAGTGGAACATTCCTATTGGCAATTTAAACTGATTCTATAAATGATAACAAGAATATTTTCATTTAGAATTAAATGCACATCTGCACATACAGTTATACAGCCTGTCAGGAAAAGGCTCTGAATAGCCTTGCTATGCACTTTAAAACCAAGAGCAACTTTGTACAGAAGCCTATACAACTGTCCTTGAAATGTGACATTAATAAAGACTATTTTATTTTGTTCTCCTCATAAAGTTTAAGAAGAAAATTAATTTATCTCACTTGTGAGAGCAGCATCATCAGCTCCAGTGGTTGTTAGCATTGTAAGGCAAATAAGGTTGGGATCCCTGGACACACTGTGCTTTTCAGAAATAATTGCTCTCTTGAAATAGTTAAGAGCCTCTGCCCCTTTCTAAATGTGGCATAATATAAACATTGCTCTCTCTCTCACTTTACAAGTGTGGTTCAGTAATTGGAAAACAATTTTAAATTCTAATTCCAAGTAATTTGATTTGCAGGAAATGGCAGTTAATTACTCATGCAAATGCCTCTGTTAAGTGTGGCTGGACTAATGCACACTCCATGAAGCAGGGAGAGCACACACTTTAGTGTGCCTCAGACAGCCTGAGATAACTTTCACAATACCAAATTTTTCTGCAAATCATTACCCACTGAAAGTAATTTACATGTGGAAGTTTAAATCAGACGTGTAATGCAACATAAAGAAAAACTGTACTCCAGCCAGTTTTAACTATTCTTTGCAGACTTGCAGCCAACACGCCCTTTTGTGACAGTCTCTTCTTGCCGCTCTGCAGTTCACAAGGCCTGTCCCTTTCTGTCATCACAGTTTCACCTCCAGACCATGAAGAACTTCCCTCTGATCACTAGCAGTCTGAAGGTATGGGTTTACAATCCTAATCAGGGCCCAAAAGTTCACATACAAAGGGTCATGTAGAACAAAAACCATCCTGTTTTAAAAGTCCTGCCTAAGGCCATGTTTTGACAAGGGAATCCAGGACCTCTTCCATCAGGCGAGGCTGATTCTGCTGTGCTCAGCCAGGGCTTTCCCACTCACTCCCCACAACACACATTCCTTGTGTGTTAGCCCTCAGTCTGTCATATGAGGTTAGCGTCGCTTCGCTGGTGTCGTATATACACTCACTCACCTATTTTTGGCTCTACTATGGCACTGATTCCAGCAGCAAATAAGGTTCTTGCTGTCTGTAGTCTGTTTATCCAACCTTAACCCTGTGAGCCAGGAAAATACCACTACACCCACAGCACATGCAGGGAGAGAGGGAGAGAGAGACTAAGCTGTGGCACAGGAGGGACGGAACAACCTTCTGCCAATGTGAACACTCAGCCTATGTTACCTACCTATGCTTTAAGATTTTTTTTTTCTGTGAGCACAGTTTTTCACTTGAGAGCAGTGTGATGGGTCCAGTGTACTGGCCAGAGAAAGGGCACCACCAGATGGTCCTGGAGACCAACTCTTCAGCTCCAAGATCATTGCAACATTCAGTCATGGCTGTGGGTGGAAGTGACACCAATTTTTAGAAAATCACCAAAAGAGATATGAGAAAGGTAGCCCGATCTTTGAACCATGACAATTAGGAGGAGTCATAATAGAGACTAAAATTAGTGGTCAGCCACAGAGGAACAAGCCACTTGACCACAGCAGGAAGAGTTAGTATGGCCGTTATAATGAGAAGGTCTTTCTTGCTCTCCCTGGAGATCTTCAAAGGGATCCAGAAACATGAAGATAAGGGTGATTTAGCTGACACAAATTGCCTTGATTTTCAAAAATATCTTCCAAAGCTTTAGAGGAAACCAAGCATCCATGGAAGGTCCTTGCACAGTTAGGAAATACAGTAGCAGAACTTCCTCAATGAAGAGTGAGCAACAGTTCAAGAGAGATCTGTGCTGTTCACTTTATTTACAGGCAATTAAGAAAAGGTGAAGTGAGAAAGCTTATCAAGAAGACAAAGTTATTCAGGATAGTAAGGACTAGCACCAACGGTGAAGAATTGCCAAGGAATTCTATGTGACAGAGCAAGAAAAACGCTCAAAAACTTTATAGGAGAACTGGCAAAAGTTCAGAGAAAGGCAGGAGAGAAGATCAAAGGCAGAGAAAGCTGCTGTACAAGGAACAAATCAGTGAGGTAGGACACAACTCTGTGAAAGAGGTGACTTCTGGGTATACAAAAGAAGTCTACAAAAAGACTGGTTGCCTGCTTCCCTAACAGTACTAGCAATAGGGGATCATAATCTGAAGCTTGTGGGAGCCTAGATAACAGCAATAAGGGTAGCAGGAGCTCCTTGACAAAGGGCACTACAGATGATACAAGTTTTTGTAGCTTCAAGGGAACTGTCCTGGGACCACATCTAGCCATGAATTCTCTGAACTCAGAAAGGTGAAGGCTGGGAAAACATCAAGAATCACACAGACTCTTCCACAGGTCTTCACCCATGGACACTGTCAGAAACAGCACTCTGGGCTAGGCAAACCTTGGGTCAGAGTCTGCATCACCTACATTATCTTCTAAAAGCATTAAAATCTCTCCTATAAGGAATTTTCAACATCTTTATGGCTTAACTCAGCTCTTGGGTTCTGCGTTAAATCTACAATTTTCCTTTGCTCCTTCCCCAAACATTTTATAATTCTTTCTGAATTGCACATTTTCAAAAAGCTCATAGCAGAGGCAAGCTTGACTACACCTCCCAGGCTCAGAAACAAGAATACAAATGCAAAAGAGCACAGCCACAAGTTTAACTTAAATCACAACTTCTAGGCTACTCTCCTGATGGATTCAAGGCTTGGCAGCACCAATAAAGCTCTATGGAAAGTTCAGTTTAAATAAAAAAAGACCTTACAACCAGAATATCCTGGCATTGTGACATGCTGTGTCAAGTATGTAAAAATGCTTTAGAAAGAACTGTGTGGTACATACAAGGACAAGACATTGATGAGATGACTTATGAGCTACATTTCAGTCATTCTGCTTGGCTAAAGATTGAAAAAAGAAACATTATTAAAATGTGGCACTATTTTACATATGTTGTTCTTTGAGATCTGGGGTGGGGGGATATTAAGTGCTGGTAAGAATCCAGTCATGGTACAGTGCTGAGCAAGGCCTGCCTGTACTTTGTGACTTTTTTTCTACACCAAATTGCTGCCTGGATTCTCCAGCAAATCAGTATGCCAGATGGGGGAAAACCATACTGCAGCAAAGAAAACAAAAATAATGCTGTCATTTTCTATTTGCACATTTCTGATGCAAAACTAGAGATATCATAGAGGTTATCCCTTAAAGCAGAGCTCATTTGGTATTTTTGATTCCCTTCTCATGATCGTCACAGGGAAGATAACAAACAAAATATCATCCGGCAGAGCTTCAGCAGGAGCAGCTGTAACTGGAAGACATCTTGGTCCTGCTTAGCAGCAGCATCCTACCTTCTTGCACCAGAAAACAACAACAAAAATCAACCAAAAAATCTCAAAACAAAACAAAGAAAAACCAAACCAACCAACAGACAAAAACCACACAAAACAAACCAAAGAAACAAACAAACAATAAAAGAAAATGGATTTTTTAAAAATCCTGAGGCAGTTATAGGTTTTGATTGTGGGACTAGGTGGCCCAACGCATCCAGCTGGCAATTCTCACAGCAGCCACAGGGCCAGCATGGTGCAGGCAGTGTCTGAAGAGCATCACACTGAGATGCAGGAGAGCCACAGTGCCCAGCCCTCCCTGGGGTGCCACCTGCATAGTCCTGGTTGTGCCTTCCCAGTCCTGCCTGCTCTGCTCTAACAGCCCAGTTTCTTCCTCAAGTCCTTAATGAGTAGAACCAGCGAAGGGGTTGAGGGGCACTCAGATAATATTTTGCATTGCTGGATGCTGAACCCCACATTAAAATTGTTCATTAAATGCACAGAAATCACAGAATCACAGCATATTCTGAGTTGGAAGGGATGCACAAGAATCACTAAGTGCAACTCTTAAGGGAATGGCCTATACAGGGATTTAATCCACAACTTGGTGTTATCGGCACCAGGCTCTAACCAACCGAGCTAGTCTCAGGATGTCAGATTCATTCCTCTCCCTTCCTTCACACAGCACTGACAAGTTGTCTCATTCCCAACAAGATTTATGAAGCTGGTTTTCTGCTGGTTGATGCTCTGTAGCCCTAGCAACCTCCTGGTTGCAGCATTCCACCTCCAGCCTGTGGTCCCTCTGCCACAGTGATCCCCTGGAGCCTTCTCACATGCCCCTGGCACACTCCACATCCCTCCACCTCATCCTGCTCACTGCAGGCTGCTGAACTAAGGGCAGAACCCGTTGCAAGGGGGTTGAGCCCTGTGTGCTGCACGAAGCAGCTTTCATCCTCCTGCAGAACCACTTTGTTTTTCCCCTCCGACTAACCACCTACACAGAACTTGGAACAACTCCATACCTTTTGAAACCTCGTGCTTCGATCAGATCAGCTCAAGTGACTGGTGGGCTCAAAAATCACACCTGGGGGAGGAGGGATAGACAGCTTAGAAAGACAGTGTGGCTGCACAAGCTTCATTTCCTTTGGGAGTTTTGACTAATCTTTCCACATTCTAGGTCTGAAAATTTCATTCAGCTAATCATTCAATATTTAGCACTCTGTGAATTTTTTAAAGCAATTATTCCACAAACTTGAACACTTTCTGCTTCTCTGATGTTTGAATATACTCTGACTGCTGAGTTCAAACAAGGTGAGATTTTGGTGAGCAAGATGAAACACAGTAACTCTCCCTGTTTTCCCATTTCTTTCCATTTTTTAAATCCCAGTAAAAAGTGAATTCCCTCAGGGAAGCTTCAAAAAGTACTTGAGGTTGTTTGTTATGAATTGAAAGGATCCACAGGAAAAAAAAAAGGAAAAATCAAGATATTTTTCATTTAGAAAATGGCACTTACAGAAAGAAACATGCAAGACTGTAAGCCATCAAGCCACATGCCCCGAGGGCCGTGATTGCACTGCACCTAACTTCAGCTGAAGGTCACTTTACTGGGGTATTTGATTTACTCTAATGACTATTACTTAACTTGAGTTCTATTAGTAGAAATCCCATGTAATTGGGGACACATTTATCTGGGACTAACGGACTGTATAATGTTTAACCAAGTATTAAGCAAGTGAGGGATTTTAATCTCATTTTGATTGATAGAGGAAGCAAAGATGCACCAAAAAAGCACAGGCAAAATGCAATTTTTACTTTTAGTCTCTTTTTTTTTAAGCTCATCACTATTTTCATGACCTTCAGGCTTACTCTGTAGGAGTAAGACTGAAGTACAGGAAGTCAGACTAGATGCTCACACCAAATCCATTTGAATAATCCCAGAAGACATGGTTCTACCAGCACCCAGCCCATGGTGGAAGGACCTGCATGCATATGCCACTCAGAAAATAGGCTGGAATGCCTATATTTCAGCGTGAAAGGGTGAGAACCTACCACCTGCACCAGAATCCAGGGGCTGGTTTTGAATAGTCCAGAGCCAAGGTCACTGCCTAAGTCCCACAAAACCTCAATGGTGACAAGCAGATAACTGCCTCAAACCTCAAAAGTCACAAAATCACAGACTGTTCTGAGTTGAAAGGGACTCACAAGGAGCATTGAGTCCAACTCTTAAGCCAATGGCCCACACAGGGGATTGAACCCATGACCTTGGCATTATTACAACCAAGTTTTAACCGTGTCCTATCTATATACTAAAGAAACTGATTGTAAATGTAGGTAGATCAAAGACAACAGCAGGGACAATACCCTGAGGGCAGGGGGAAACAACAGTCAAACTAGGCTGAGGCATAAACACATTATCTAATCACTGTTAACAGACAGTGCATCCAGTAACCAAGGGGAAACAAAGCCAGTAAAATGGGACGTTTTTCCAGATTCAGCTCAAGCAGTCAGAAAGTGACTGATCTTTAAAAGGACAGTTTGTTTAAACCCAGCTTCAATCCCTCTCCACTGGAACTGCCCCCTTCTTGAGCTGCAGCCACCTGCAGCAGAGGAGGGCCTGTGGCAATTCCTGCTGGCCACAGGCAAGTGGCAGAGCGAGAGCCAGCCCCCAAAGCACAGCCTGCAGCAGGCAGATAGGCAATACCACTGACTTAGTGTGGAAATAGAGAACACAGCAAGTGGCATCAAAGAAAGAGAGAAAATTTACGATGAAAAAGAGAAGACTGGATGCATCATTTTTAGAGAGTACTTGTCTGTGCTATCACATTAAATGTGAATGGGATGGAAATATAACCAAGAGCAACAGGTGGAGATAGAAAAAGGTGCTCTAAAGGCAGAATTACCTCTATTACTAGACACTTAAAATTATCCTGAATTAATGATAGTCCTCCAGCCCTCATCTGTTGGGGGGAAAGAAAAAAAAAACGAAGAAAAAAATGTTTAACAAAGTAACCACATTAATACCCTGTACCTTGCCTCTGGAAAAGGCAGTGTGAATGCAGTGTCTGTAATGAGCTAGTCTAGACTGAGATCCAAGAGAGCTTTACACAAGTACACAGGACAGGTTTGCTCCTGCCCAGACATCTATGGAGGTCTTTCCCTTACATTGCAATTTACATGCTCATGAGTAATCATGTTCACAGTGATTTTGTCAGAATGCACAAGGAAATGAGGTAACACATTGATGCTGCTGAGAGATCATATGTACACTGGAAACAGGTCATTTTATGTTCCTACTCTCTGCAGCCAGAGGATGTGAAAACAGTCCAGGGGAGAGGTTCACTTTGCACTGGAGGTTCTTAAGATGTGAATAGCTGATAAACAATATAACTGTTAAGGTAAGGTCAGGTGAGCAAAATTGAACTAGTTGCCAACACAGTCCACCAAGGACACACACAGTGAAGGAAATACTGGGCTGATTTGAAACGTATATTTCCTTCCATATCTGCAATAATTATGAGCACTGGGGCAAATCTCCACAAGATGGATATAATCAAGACCTTTAAAGCTCAGTGAGATATCTGCAGAGTTAAACCTCAATATTAAATTCAACACTGAGGGATACCAGCTCCATTTACAGAGTACAAGCTAGACTTATGAGAAGGGAGGTCGGCAAAAACACTTTTTTATCATTTCTAATGGTTTATTTTTTGACCTGGTTTCAGCCTCCCCTGTTTCTCTACCAAGTGTGCACACATGGCATGTCTACCAGCCTTGCTTTCCTCCAGCACACCTCTTCAGCTTCTCTCTTCTGCTTTCATACTGGTTTTGCTTCTTTCTCTCCATTTTTACTTTTCAACTTCTTTCCTTCTTTTTTCCAGTCATCTCCCTTGACTGATTATTTCCCTCTTTTCTCCTTTAGCTGTCCTTTTCTCTCATAGCCTAAGATTCTAATTTGTTTTCCTTTTAATTTCTTAACCTTTCCTGCCTTAATGTTTCTGCTTCCCATACCCAGTACCACATGCAGAGCACCACAGGAAGAGCTTTCACCCTGATGGGCTCCCCCTTGATAAAAGCTTACAAGGTTTGGACTGACTCTATTTACAATGTGTCTTTCAGATGCAAGTGGAAGGGACTTTAAAAAAAATTAAAAAGTCCCTTGTTCCTTCTTTCTCCTTAGCCTTATCATCCATCAGAGCAGTCAGCCCTTTATAAAACAAGCTGCCATGAGGAGAGTCTGTTGGCAGGGAACCTGCTCTGGCTGGGAAGCTGTCAAAGGCTGCAAAAACACTGACAAACATCATGAGAGAGAGAAGAGGAAGCCATACCCAGTGTCTCAGAAATGGGTTAGTATTACAAAAGGGAACAAATGCACAGAGATGTTTCAGAAAGAGTTACTGTCTCTAAAGCAAAGCCATCACACTTTAGAATGAGTGATTTGGAAATGATTGCTTTTCTCAGCAGTTCCCAGTCCAGAGCTAACACTGCTCCTCTCCCCTCCTTCTACCTTTAAATACAACCAGCAGCTGTTGTTCAAATCCCTAGGATGTTGACAGAACAATAACTTGGCATCAACCAAAATCCCCCAACTTGGAAAACCTCCTGTTAATTATTGTTTGAGAAAACAGATGTAAAGAGTCTTCCAGATGCAACAAAATTAGAATATTTAGCTCCCTCTTTTATTTTGCACAAAATTCCACTTCATTGTCTGTCTGATGTGCCACATGCTGGCATCTAGGGAGAAAATGAGTAAAGCAAGTTAGAGAGGTATCTGTATGCAAGTAGTACAAATCACTCAAAGCCTCTTAGTTACATTTGCTTCTGGCCTGCAAGTATACATCTGTTCCCACAGCTACTTCTTCCATTCACACTTCTTTCTTTCCTGCAGTTTGCTCTGTCCATTCATAGCATCTTGGCTTCACTAAGCTGTAAAAAAACTTGGCATTCACTGCCCAGCACCTGGCAAACTGGGACTCCAGCACTGACAATAGCCGTGTGTGCTATAACTGCACAGATAACTGCTGAAATAGAGCAACACTTACTAATTAAAATTATGTATTTAACAACGAGAACCTGAAAGCAGAACAGTATTTAACCCCACATCCTTTCTTTTTCCTTTCCTTTCATCAGTGTGAAGAAAAAGACCTGAGTGAAGCACATTTTTAGCCTGCACCTTCAGAATTGTCTGTGCTCTTGACTCCAGCAGCATAGAATCAGTGTGAAATGCTCATCAGTCAAAAAGGTCTGCTCCTTACCGCTAGCAGGATTCAGTCACTTTGTAGCAGAGGAAAGGATTACAGAGGAAGGGAAGGTGGGGACTCTCACTGGAAAGAAAACTCCTAGTAAATTTGGGGGTTTCAGCTTCTCAGAAAGCTGGTTTGAGCAAGCCCAGCATACAAGGAGGCTACCCAAAGGACTGGAAGACTGATCCGTCTTTAAATAGGAGAAACTTCACTGATGATTTGGAAGGCATTAGGATTTGAACCCACTTCCCTCTCTATAAATAAACTCAAGAATCCCTCCACACATATGCAAAGCAAACCAGGAAAAGGTTTTAGGTCTTTTGTCTCCTCCAACAGTTCACAGAGGTAGTGTTACCATGTCACCCAGGTCCAAAGTCCTGAAAAAGAGAACTAACTAGGGCAACATCTCAGGTAGGGATCTGTGGATCACCTGATCATCCTGGTATATATAAACCTAAGATGGTCAGTCAGTAAACCTACATCCACATTCTTGTGGCATTAAATATTTCCCCTTTTGAATCTGGAAGATAGAAGTCAAGACTCAAGTCTTGAAGTCAAGACTTACTGGAAGATAGAAGTCAAGTCTTGCTGTGATCATGGAGCCTTCAGCAAGAGACAACAATGTGAAGACCTACAGAAGCTGAGTAGTGAGTAGATATCCTCAAGGCATGCAAATCCCAAACTTGGCTGTTTCACTCAGCTAGTTGTGCTGGAATATGGTTCCTGCCCTTTTATAAAATATGCTGAACCTTTTTAAACATGTCTTAACAGAAGTTTCTGAGAAAATAACTCATGACACCCTCTAATAACCTTTCCTTTCTACAAAGACTAACAACCGTGCTGATTTGTATAATATTTAGACTGTTTTTTCCTTCAGATTTAGTCCCTATTTAAAACAGATCATTGTGTTTCTACATATTTAATGACTGTGACATAAAACCTATTTCATCTTTTTTTCTTTTGTTGTTATTGTTGTTCTCGTGCAATTTTGATGCTGTTATTTTTGACTACCAAACGAAATGATTTTGGTGAGGAAAGAAACTCTGAATCTTCTGGACCTCAAAAACATTTTAAGAAAAGTTATTGCTTATTCAGGTATACATGAGTAATTCATAATACAGCCTAATTTTTAACACCATAAATTCAACCTGTTAATTTGCAAATCCATTTTTGCATTATTCATTTTCTTCTAATTGCAGAAAACCTTAAATAAAGTAGGGAAGCACTGCAGTACTAGGGAATTGTTAGAAGTTAGAAAAAAAAATATTTTTTCTTTTAGAAGTAAACCAAGAAGAGAGGCACATTTTCCAATCTGTTATGTTTGACCTCAGGGCTAAAAACAGCTTGACCTTCTTAGACTAATTTTTTCCTGGAAACATAGCCAGTGCAATCACAGTCTCTGTCTGTGTGTGTGTGTGCTCTGGGTTTCTTAAACCCACAGGCCAAATTCAATGAAATTTGACAAAAGAGCAAAATGCCTTTAAGCAGTCTCAGTAATTTTCAGCTATTTCAGCTTGCTTCAAAATAGATAACCACAATAAAAAGCCACAAAGAAGAGACCTTTCCTTGCTCTAGCTTAATGTACATTTGATTAGAAACTAGGGAAGCCCCATGCAAGGAAACTAAAAAGTGACCCACTTAGAAGAAAAGCTCATTCAAGCTCTCTTGCTAATTTTAAAGGCTGATGTCTAGCTCAGAAAGGAACATATATATTGGCAAGCATCAACTCTGATACATATATTCAAGCACATCTGGTTCTGTGCTATGATACATTCATATTCTCTGGAATAAGGCCAGCGACTACATGTAAAGGTAATGCCAATGATACAGACTTATCCTAGTGATCCTCATCATCTGATTTTGTTTGTGAGTATTTCTGTCTAAAGTGCATGCACACCAGTCAGGCAGTTAATATCATTCCTCAAATGTCCTGACCCACTAAATCTGGAAGTCCCAGGCCACTGCTGCTGAAGGGAAGGCAGGCAAGCCAATGATTACTGATAGGTTTCTCTTGTTGGCCATCTACCTTAAGACCAGATAGCATCAATTCATTGAGGCAGTAAACAAAAACCCTAAAACCCAAACCAAACAACAATGTGCATCTTTGCAACCAAAACAGTTCTCCTACTATAAAACATTAGTGAAGATACTTGTCTCTCACAGCACTACCTCAGAATGACTGTGTAGTGATTTTCTGCCCCCTGCAAAAATATTTCACTAAGAAGTCCTACACAAAACCAACAAACAGAGAGCTGGGAAGTTTTGAAGAACTCCAAGCACAGCTTTCAAGAGGTACCTATTTAACTCTTGCAGCTCCTCATGACTTATTAGCATCTCATGGGATGTAAGATGTGTGTTCAAATCCAAACAGGGCCATGTCTGTATTCAGCTACTTTGCTAGCCAGCTGGAGTTACCAGAAAGGATTGATGTATGTGTATTCACATGACAGCTGTGAAAACTTATGGAAAGCATCGAGGGAGGTATGAACTCACTTTACATCTGATAAAAAAAAACAACAATAATTTTAACAGACACTGAAAGCTGCACCTCAGCTCTGCAGCTTTGTCACCAGCGGCATAAATGGCAAGATTGCTATGAACCTGAACAGGACCTTGCTTTTGGTCAGTCATGTGTAATTGTCTGCCAATGTTGCACAATGGGGTCCAACTCAGTATAGCTCCCACCTGTGAAATGAGACCAAATTTCTCTAAAGACAAAAACATTCATTATTTGTACAGATTTTGAATATCAAGATAGTAGTTAATGTTTTGGATTTTCTCTCAATTGTTCCATGAAGAATAATGTATAATGGGAATGCCTCAAATGTAAATGATCCATATGGGTGTATATCCAATAAGAAATGGTACACTACTTGGAATCTGGCCGAATAAGTCTATGTTTTAAAAAAATATTTAAGCTGGAAGAACTCCAGGAAGTAATGTGGCTGTTACTGGTACTGTGTTGCTTCAATGGTACAAGAACAAGGCAAATAACTTGCCTTTTATTCCCTTCAGGGAGGCTGGAGCCAAGAAGTAGCACTAAGTGCTCGTAGTCCCAGGCTAAATCCCCTTCCCTGTAGCCTGGTCTCTTCCAGTTAAAAATATCTCTGATTTCCCTCCAAGCGAATATTTAGCTTATGCTTTGACAAAGCATTTGGAAGAAGTTAAATGAAATTTCAGCATTAGGATTTTGATAGTTAGTCACTACATTTTTATAAAGAGGACTGCTAAAACCAATTTTCTCCCTCACTCTGCACGGCTCACACTAAGGGACATTAATTGTCAAGAGACATATTTGAGGACATTCCTAAGGCAGCACTAACAATCCAGTTTCACCTACTGCAAGGTAGTACAAGGGCCACAGCTGTGGATATTTCCAAACAAAACTTTACAGGATATGCAACACAGAGCATACCATCCAGTCTGTCCTGCTGCTTTTTCCTCATGAACACAGGAATAATAAACTCTTCAACTATCCCCAGCACAGAGAACACTGTTCACCAAAATGGCTTGTAGGGCACCCAGGACATACTGTGTGCACACACGTGAAAAAAACTGGGTCACCCCTGTTCCTTCCTCCCTTTTTTCTTGTGCAAGTGCTCTGCAGCATGAGGCAAAATCCTGCAACTACATCAGCAGGATAACAGCATTGCAAAACCCATCAATAGATCAAGTGCTCAGGGACACAGAGGTCTAAAACACACTGTGAGAGCCTTTTCTTAGCCAGCAGCTCCCCATTCATCTTATGTGCAGTTCAGTGAAGCAAAGTATTCAATCAGAATTAATTCTTCCTATATAAAAAGTGAAAGATTGTACATTTAGAAAACCTCAGAAGAGCTTTATATCAGTATCAGAGTCAGGCAATGGAAAGGTTCTCTACAGTAGATGTAATTAAAAAAAACAAACAAACAAAAAAAACAACAAAAAACCCACAACAAAGCAACAACAAAAAACCCACAAATGTTTCTCACAGTTCTTTTGAAACAGCCCTTCAAACTAGCTACATTTGGGTAAAACTGGGGTCATGTAAGTACTCTTGACTCAGGATATGCTCCATTGCCACTCACACTGAAAAAACTCCAAGCAAGAGCATCTTTTCTCCTCCTGCTATAAAAAGGGACAAATTAAATACTTTAGTGCTTTGGGATTACTTCCTTTGCATGTGAAAATTCCCTGGGCTGAACTGTAGCTGGGAACTTTCACTCAAGGATTGGGGAAGAGATGAGAGGTCCTATGTGGAACCCTGCAGAGTAGCTAAGGACTGCACCTCATCCTGCAGCAGTGAACACAACCACAGCAGTAACGCTGCTGCCTCAGCTGCAAGTCCACTGAAAAGGCAGGCAGATCAAGAACAAGGGTTTCCACCTGGAAACCTTGCCCTTTGTCATTCCGTCATTGTTTCCCACACTGTCTGGCACGTGGGGCCTTGTCTTCAGTAATTTCAAACTGGGTAACAGCATTTTGCACAACTTCCGACTTTTACTTCTTCATTAGTCTGAGGAGGAAAAAGCACTTCATGCTGGCTTGGTTATCTCTGTGTGATGTAAGTGGCAGAAGGAGACAGGATAAGGGTGAGGGATTGCAGGAAATATAAAAGCCCTCCCAAAACATAAATGCCAAATTGGTAAAGGTCAGCTGGAAGAAATTCTATATAGAAGTGAAACAAGGCCAAGCAGGTAAAGTTTAAATACATTTTCTGCTTGTCTGGAAAAGAACAGAGCATCAAAACACATTTTTAATATGGATATTGTACTGGAGAAAAAAAAATCCCAACCAATTTTTGTACAAATTCCTCCACTGCACCCTTCTTTCTCAGTGTGTATTTTCAGGGAGATGCTGGGAGGAGGGGATTTTTTTACTCTTATAAGTACCATTTGCTGAATTTAGACCAGAAACCCACATCTAAGGCATCCCAAGGGCAAGTTGAAGGTTGAAGCACAATATTTCAACACGTGTCCCTTTTCCTCCTCAGCTCCCTCTGCATCCACCAAATCCATATCATATCTAAAATCAGTGCCTGAACAAACTTGGCACCAAAGACAGATGGTGGAACTCAACCTTGCCTCACGGCAGGTCTGCAGGAGGCAAACCACAGAGCTGCATCCACTCATTTTCAGCACATTACACAGGATGACCCAGTCATTGGCTACCTGGAAGCCACAGTCTTTAGAATTACCAGCAGTCCCAGCCACATACCAAATCTCTGGTGCTGGGTTGTCCTGAAACTTTTCCTAATAGTTTCTTCTCTCTATTTAATTCACCCTCTATAGGAAAACCACCACCAAAGAAGAAAACACACTGATGAAAAGAGGAAATTTCACATTTGAAATCTCCTTTAGTCATCTGCAACTTCTATTTTAAAAAAAAATAAAAATTCAGATTTCTGAACACCTGCCCAATGCCGTTCCACAAGCAAATAAAAACAGCTGACACCACATTCAAGGGACTCATTGAGAATCTCATTGCTTTTGTCTCACTTCAGGTCAAAAGTCATCAGTTAAGACCTGAATATGCTTTCCTTTTGAAACTTAGTAGAATTTGTCACCCTAAAAATGCAGCTAAGTACGTGATATATAGTCATTTTACAAGTATTTTGGAACTGAGGTTAAATATTATTTCATAGAGACACTCCTCTACTGTATAGCACAGTATACGGAAACAAAAGTCCTAGAACACTTTTTATGATGCCAGATATATTGAAGGCAAGAACAATACATCACTTACTCATACAACAATTGTCACTCATGCATCCATCCTTCAGGAACCTAGATACCGAGTGCATAACATGAACATAACATTGAAATGTTCTCATGTTGTGTTTGGGGAAAGGACTGATTTTTCTCCTATTAGTAGTTTCCATAGTAACTAACATTAGTAAAGGAGGGAGAAATCCAGTGCCAGAGGAACTCAATGTTTTCACATAAATGGACAAATGGGATGAAGAGAAGGCAGAGAGAGAGAGGTTTCATTCAGTGCTGTTTGGGAGAGACAGCATAGCTCACTACCATTGAGTAAAATTTGTCAGGAAAATTGAGTAGGGAAAAAAAGCCTGGTCAGGTAGCTGTGTAGGCAGTCAAACAGCCAGAACAAGGTCACTTTCTGAGCAGACTTTACAGAACTTTGCCTGAAGGACCCTCCAAGTGCCTTTCCCACTCCCCAGGGTGCAGCATCCTGTTCTAGTCAGGTTTTGTAACTCTTGGCTATTGCCTTAACCCAAGTCTTGAAATGCAAAGAGATGATTATATGCAAGGATCACTTAAAAATACTACTATAATAATTGCTTTAGAGTATAAGACAGTTGTGCAATATGCTTCTACTACTAGTCCTATTGAGAAACCCAGTGTTGGTGATGGCCTTCACTGCAGAGCCTATTTATTCCTACCAGAAAGATAATCTCCAACTCAGGTCCTTGAAGCAAGGAAAGAGACTGTGCGGAAGCAGACAGAGGATCTGACTGGGGTGCAATTGAATGCAGGAGCTAGTGAATCCCAGGACACAGGTCCACAAAAAAGCCACAAGCTCACCCTTGAATCAGTACATTTTTCATGAAGCAACAGAAACCATAAAACATCTCCAGGAAGCTTTATGCAAGGCTTGCTTTCTGACCATTTCAGCCTCATGTTCACACACAGGGCATCTGATATGAATTGGTTGATAAAAAGGAAATAAAAACCTAACAGCCAAGCCAACTGAATAGCAGAGCATCTCCAAGTGCCCTGTCAGAGAGCTGTGGCTCAGTAGTCATGGAGCTCATCACGTGATTCAGTCAGTAGCTGTCATGTGTCAAAACAGAAAATGTTAATAGGAAACTATAAATAAGGCACCTGAGCAGGGCTTTGTCACAGGCATTTTCCTGCCTTGCAGCACTGACTTTAAGAACTGCAAGAAGTTGGAGAAGGTTATCACGCAGACACTTCCATCCAAAACATCACTGTTTTTTTAAGAGCAGCCAGCTGCCATAATTAAGCTGACAGCCTATTGCTAACATTTAATTTATCTAAGAACACTATTCTCTATCAAACATATTCTGCACTAAGTTCAGCTTGAAGCCTGGAATACAGATGGTCTTTCAAAACCTCAAATAATTCACACTCTAATGTGGTGGGAACTACAGTCTCATTTATTTAGCAGTCATTGACTCAATATATAGCTCTCATTATTTCAGTGTAGATATTTAAGTCTAAAGCACTGTTCTCGGGATGAAAAAAGAATGCACTGAACAGTGCACTGAACATTTTCCAACGTAGTTGAAAATGCGGCACCACATTTAATACAGAAACAAGTAAGATACAGAACTTAAGCAGAAGAAGCTAAAAGCCACTAACAAGGTGGTACAAGCTCTGTATCATTTCTTGTGGATTAAGCTGACAGAAACTGCTGCAGAGGTTTGAGCACACCTTACCTATTCATCTGTCTGAATGGGATGAAATATATCCAAGAAGCATATACTGTGCCTTTATTTGGCTGTGCTATTTTTTCTGAAGGGAAAGCCTCCAGACTCTTCAGTGCATCTCAAGGTCAGTGCACAGCGAGTTATGAATATGCATCAGTCCTCCTACAAAATCACTGGCTGTCCCTGTTTTCTACACATCCACTTACATGTGCATACATGCTCCCCTTCCCCATCCCTCTTGGATCTCAGCAGTGGCTGCTGTCTGCCTTACAACATAGACTAAACCTGTATCCTGCTCTCTTTATACTGAAATTCAGACACTCACGGGTGGTTCCTTTCTCATACATGCAGAAGCAAGCCTTGTTTAGGAGCAGATCTGGTTAAACCACACAGGATGGCATCAGTAGCAGGAGGGATTATGCCTGGAATTGCAATGGGTCACCCAGAAGAGAGTGCCAGTCCAGTGGTATTATGAATGCAACTCACAGAGTTCCCCAACTTCCTGCTTTTTCTAACTCATACTGTAAAACGCTTCTATCCAGTTCAATGCACACACTGAAAGAAGAAGTCCATTTCTTATGGCATTGTCTGAACAGCATGAGATTCTTGAGCACAAAAGGAAGATACAATGCTTTCATGCACAGAAGCATTGTAATGGGTGCTAATCAAAGCAAACCGCCAGAATGGAGGCACTTGCTTGTCTGAAATCATTGAAAGAGCATCTTGTTATAACACATGAATGACCTGGGGTACTTCCCCTCTCAAAAAAAAAAAAAAAGAGAGAGAGAGAAAGAAACAAAAGAAACAGGGGGCTTCAGTGCTAAAAAGTTCACAGAGTGGTTTATCAAGTCAATTTAAACCATATTTAATAACAAGTGTTACAGGGGAAAATGCTTTGACCTGTGCCTTGTATGGTAAAGTTAAAATGGCATCTGTAGATGATCCTTTAATTGTGAATAGGGCTGTGCAGAGGGAAATATGTTAAAATGATGCTGTTCAAAGCAGGGAGAGATCTTGCCTATTTTTAGAATGTAAGGAAGTAAATTCCCTGTCCCAAAGAACTAAGCAACAGAAAGAATTATCATTTTCCCAAGCTCAGACATTTTGATGCCAGCTGTGATCCCTGTTAGAATTTCAGCCTCAGAATTCATGTCAAATGCTACGTTGCTGTCCCAAGATGCTGTAGTTTAATTTCTGCTGCCTTTGGCTGCCATCCTGTCTCCCCCCAACCCCCAAGGCAGAAACAGTCAAAAAAACTGACTCATGGAAAAGAGGAGCTCCAAAATCGCCCTCTTTCTTCAACAGATCTTACAAATTTGGCCTCTGTGCTCCTATCTTCCTGGTGCAATCACTATGCTCACTTCATCCTGGCCCCACATCATGGTTCCCTGTTCCCATCAGTAGCAATCTGGGCATTTGTGTTTGCTGTACAACCTGTTCTCTGCACACTGTGGGCTGCAAGAATAAGACTCCTTTCCTTTGGTAACTATCTATTTCCTTTGCCTTTGAATAAAGAATACAATTGATGTACATTTATTAAAGAAACTATAGGTCACTACCCATCAAGGTCTATTATCTGTCTGTCATACCTTGCTCTGCAGAGAAATCTTAATAGATAAACACTGATTCTTCCTTTATTACTGAAACCATTGATCAAAACTAGCAATAAGCAAGGCATCAGTGTTAATGCTTACTCCAAGACAACAGCATCTGCCAGGCTGGTCATACTCCCTGATGAACACTACCACTACATTGTGAAGACTAAATATTATGCAACCATACATCTACATCCGGGCCCTTTCTCCATTCAAAGCCACACTACTGTATTTTTGTTGGCCTGCTTTCTGTGTAGCTGTCCAACAAATAGACTGAGAAGAGTATAAAACCCTTTTCCAGCCCATGTGCACCTTCATGAAAAGCTGCCTTGCCAGGACAACATTGTCCAAACCCAAGGGAAATATTGCCTGCAATGGCCTCAGAGGAATTTACCAGTGATCAGGCAACTTTCTGGTGAACTTAGCAATCAGGACAGAGGCAAGATTTTTCACGGCCTTCAGCACTTTAAAAACTGTTTCTGGCTATTCTATATCCAGATGTCTTCTCATCCTCCCCTGAACTGCTACCGTTGTGCTGGAGATTGCAGAGAGTGACACTGAATCACGACCTTGCAAACAAGTTAAATCTCAAAGGGATATCCCATTCCTTTCCAGTGGTGAGAAACTCTGATAGAAGAGAAAAGCCAACATTTTAGGAGTACAATATCTTCATCTGCCCTTCAGCAAACTTATTTTGTCTTGTATATACTTCATCAACACAGAGGTACAGCTGCAGCTGGCCATTACCAGGGCTGCTGAAGTGACCAGTGGTGCCAGCATCTCAGGTATTCTCCCCCACACTTCGCAACACCAGCACAACCCACCAGGCATGTAGGTGGGGTGCCTGAAGCACAGATATGGTTTTGCTGCCTACTGCAGGGTACAGACTGACTGTGCTTTCTGCTCATAGGAAGTACCATTCATATTTCACCCTTTAATTGGAAACACCCCACCTAAGGGGTGAGACACCCTCCTATGGCTTTTTGATAGTCTGCTTAAAACAGGTAGCTCTAATATAGATTCCCTGTGTCTAACAGCTGGACAGTTTTCAGAAGCAGAACCAAATGAGAGAACAGATTTGGAAGCAATTTTTCCAGGCAAAACTTTCAGGTCATGGTGACAGAAAGAGATGCTTCACCACACTAGATCACAACAAGAAGCCTTGTGGAAAGTTCAGTATTTCCCCACAGAAGACAGAAACATGTTTCACTGCTCTGTCTGCTCCTCATAAGAGGGACAGAAAGAGTGGGTGGACACATGCTTGTTAACAAAGGAAAAATATGGCCATAGGAGTAAAATAATGCACACATGAGACAGACAGCAGCTTTTTATCCATCTAACTCCTTCAACTCAGAAAGAAATATAGGAAACATCTGAGTCCCAAACACCCAGTTATCAACAATGTAAAGCTCTCTCCAACTTCATGAAGTAATTATATGGTGTTCCACCCTTACTTAGCCCAGGCAACACTGAGGGAAGCAGTGTGCTTACAGAGAGGTAGCAGGACTGTGCAAGTGCATGGAACAAGAAATGCCTTGCTAATAAACTTACCAACTTTGGAGAACAGAATATAAGAGAGATGAAGAATAAAATCCTTTGAGGGTAGAATTTTTAAAAAGTCAAGGTATACTCAGAAAAGAAACACTGAAAAGTATTTCTAGTTCCTTGACTATTTGCCAAGCTTTTCATCAAAGCAATTGTGCTCCTAAGTGATTATTGCATAAAGTATCAGATTGTTTTTTCAGACTAGGAATAAAAGTGTCATGCAATCAATTTCTAAGATTTTGATATAGGTAAAACAGATGAGCAGAAAAGTATCAGTGATACTATTCAAGAACACACCACATCAAAGAGAACACAAAATAAAACACAGAAGGGAATGACTTTCAGAAAAGCTTTTTGATTTAAAAATACTAAGTCAGAAGAACGTAGGGTAGGAAGCAAATGGAGTTTCAGGACAATTCTGTCCCATGGCAGAATAACATTGTGCCTCTATATTTTCCAGGACAGGTTTAACTAACCTGTCTTAAACACTTGTAGTGATGAAGCATCACCAACATTGCCACTCTGGAATCTATTCCAGTCTTTTGCTATATTTATTTTATAAAGATTTTCCTAATGTCTCATTTGAATCATCTCTGCTACACTTCCAATAGAGTCAGCGCTACTACCTCTTGCCCCAGCTGCCATAACTATGGAAATATTTTCCTCCTGCTTTAAGAGCCTTTCATGTATTCAGAGACTGTTCCCTTGTTCTCCTCAATCCCCTTGCTTCAGATTACCTGATCTCATTCTTCCATCGCACTGGGTGATGTTTGCTAGCCCTCTAATCATTCTCACAGTTTCTACACATTCATCCCTCCAGGCAGTCCTCATTTTAGCTCAAGATTCCCCGCCTAAAATGAGGTGCAAAGCTCCTATCCTAGCCTATTTGGAAAAGCAGTAGGTTGTTTCCTGGTGTTTCACCTTCCTTCCCCCAGCAGCTGCAACACTGGTGTTCTTCACATGGAGCTGTGTATCCTGTTCAGCCTGTGCTTGTCTGCAAGGCCCATATCCTCCTGTGGCAGGCTGCTACTTTGGCACTCACCTCCCTTCTCATCCCCCACATCTACTAGTGCACATGTTGGCTGACTGACTCAGGGCAAATATTGACTGCTTCCGTTCATTAACTCTGGCAATACCTTGAACTTGTTCCTATTGAACTATTTCCCAGAAATTTCTTCTTTGGAGTCCTAAAAGGAATAAACCCCAGCACATATTACCCCAATCCCCAGCTTATCCATCCTATCACTTTGACTACAAACCTTTGACTCCACCTGAGAAAACAAGTACTCAGTAAGTTCTGATCCTACACCTGAAAAATTTCATTTTGACCATTTTTCTGAAGCTTACTTATATATATACAAATGTAAAATAATGTCAAATGCCAGTTCCTGCTGATTCTTTCCTACCTGCCAATGAGTTACCATTTTGCAAAAATAAACAAACAAATAAACAAACAAACAAAAAAATTTAAAATGGCTTAACACTTTGTTCTTGATAAATTCGCAATGGATACTATTTACTTTGTAATGTCAAGGATGTCTACAAAATATCACACAATTATTTGTTTCAGAATTTATCAGAGTACTGATATTATTGGTTAAAAATAATTCACCTGCTTCTCCTTTTTTCAATTACCTTGTAATTTTCTAGTTGTTTAGGGCCCTGACCATCCTGTCACCTCTTCCTCTCATCCGGAAGAACATGGACTGTGTCATTTCATGGTCACCATCATATTAATTGCTCTTAGCATAAGCTTTTCAATTCTTCCTACTAGTAATAAATAAATCTTCAAGGACCCCCAGTGAAACTCTCCACCAGTACATTAGAAACTGGGTGAACCATCTGTGTTGTGTCATGTTTGTTTTCAACAAATGCCTTGGTAATTAAACCCCCATGAACAACACGCTGCTCTGAAGGTAACTATAAGTTCATTTTTGCCGAGACGTCTCTGCCAATCCTTAACAGCAAGTAAATTACATTTGGTGATTTGTTAGTCTGGAGAAACCAGGGGTTAGTTCTCAGTTTTTCCTCTGTCCGGTGTCCAGACAACATCAGAGAAAGGAAGAATAAACATTTATTTGCATTATGAGTAGACTCCAATAGCAGAAAGACTGCCATACCATATCACCAACCCACAATAGCTCTTCACTTTGCACAGTGCCATGCATCATAGAATTCAATTCTGTTTGCATTTGCAAGAGTTTGTGTCTGAGAGCACAAGAAACACCCTGTTGGCTCAGAGTAATGGTCCATCTGGGTTGGCATTCTGAACATGGAAGTTCCAAGCTACAGTGTGCCAAATGAAACTTCTTCATCCGTGTTCTTTGATGCATGTATAAAACTTGAGAAGAGAAAGGTAGGATCTCACTACGGTAATGGAGACTTTCCAAGCCAGCTCTGTTCAAGCACATTTTCAGTGACCTTCTTTACAGCACTAACTGGCCAAGGGTGGAAATCAGACTCACTGTAAATCCCTTGTTCCTCTTCAGCTCCATGTCATAGGTAGGAATGAACCACCAGCCTGCTGCCACAGTGGGTACTTGTAACAATGTGTCACACAGGCAAAAGTCCAGGGTACATGCCACCCAGTCCCAGGGTCTTACTACCTTACCTGCTTAGTCAAACCTTATCTGAGTCCTGTGACCTTCCTGCTGTGAAAAAAATTTGTTGGGTATATGAGTCTCCCCAGTAGCAAAGACACACACAGATACAGTAAGCTTCTTGGATATGATGTACGGACTGAGCACACAGTTGTACTGAGAGCATCTTTCACCCTTCACCAGGCAGTGGTCTCATTGATTTCATGTCTAGCTTCCTACTTCTGATACATTTGAAGAACTTGTCATTGGCAGCTCAAGCATCCTTAGAAGGCTCTCTTCAAGTATTGCAGGGTTTTTTTAGCCCTCCAAATTGCCTATTTACTTGTCATAATTTATGGGTTCTCTTCATTCGGGCAGTTTTTCCATTTTTAAAATATCAATCCTCTCCTTGTCAGAGTCTCAATTTCTGTATTAAGCCTTTATGTTTTCTTTTTAATTGCAGTGCAAAATTTACCTAAACTTCCAATACTGTAATTTTTAGAAGCCTCCAGTTTTCTCACTACCTCATCTAGTGTTTTCAAGGTTATTTTCCTTTTTGACAAATTGCCTCATTTTCACAGAGCATCCTGTTTCAAAATTGAATATTCATGTTCTGAATTCACTTGGCTTGCTTTTGCTGAAATCTAATCACGCTGAGACAGCTACCTCCTGAAGCAGGTCTCATGCACTACTTGGGACCAAACACAAATCAGCATTTTCTCCTGCAGGTTATTCCACACAGCAGACAATACTGCATGCCAAATCTTTTTTTAACTCCACACCTTACCCTGACAAGACAACAATCCAGTCTATAGAGGGACACTACAACTACCCACTTTGCTGTCTGTTTTGTAACTGCAGCTCCTCTCATCTCACATGACATTTCTTGGTCATGTTATGTTGATCAGTCCCTGTCTGAATTTCTGCATGTTCCTTTCAAATACAATATAAATTTGAAAATGCAACATTTTTCCCCATACAAAAATATTCTTCTGCATAACCAAGGACATTGTCTAGTGCCTCCATACATTGTGCCATGCCCTCATATATTGCGTAATTCCTTTTCCTTTAAACCATTACACATGTGGTTTTCTTTGGAGTCTGGCTCCAAAGCCAGAAAGAGCAGTGGACAGGTTCATGCTGTGATTTCTCCCAGAATTTCATGGTGTATTCATGGTACATTTCAGTGGTTTAAGACATCATTCACTGATGTCTTTTGTGTATGCCTTAACAAAGAAGCATGTACTTACTGCTTGTGAAATAGCCCCTTTATGAGATACTCAGGGCTACCTATTGCAAAATATAGGACAACTAAAAGCAAAAGTTTTCCTTCAAGTGATGTAATGCCAGGGAGTAAAAGTGCAATCCATACTTAAACATGGATTAATAAAAAGGAACTTAAATATGTCCTAAATATGTAAGTAGTTCTGATTTGGACATGACTGAGCTCACAGGTTCTCCAGGGACAAAACACAAATTGCATAGCCACCCCAGGAAAGTTGATGGGGCTATGAAGCAATGACTCACTGCACATTTTACTGACTCAAATTATATTCTTAGTTCTCTAGCATATTATGATTAACAAAGTAATGCACAGGAGACTCTTAGACCTTGTGCATTACTTAGTCCTCTTTGGCACTATTTTGCTGCGTTAGTCTTTTGCCTTCTGTGAAATTATTCCTGATCAACATTACTTAAATAAGAACCCATCCAAGGGTGGGCCCAGTATTGTACGAGAACAAATGTAGTAGAGAAGAATTTCAACAACTGAACCCTAGTCTTGAAAAGAGGTTGCAGCAGTACTTACCCAATTTAAACAACACATATTTGGGCACTGAGCAGAACTATTAGAGAAGTATAGGAAATACTACTTTTGCCCTAAGCCAACACCCATATGTTTTCATCATTCCTTCATTTCACAGTTTTTAATTATTAAAGACAAAGAAATCTCAGGTACTGTGGAAAAAAAAACAAACAACCAGCAACCTTCTCCACATCTGGCTGAAAGAAAGCCATGACACTTGGCCAGGAAGATCTCTTGTTCATTGTTCTCCATGCTGAGAACATGAACATGAAGTTAACCCTAGTGCCTTGGAAAAACTGAGGTTTGAGTTATTAACATTCAGCCTACACAAATCCTTGCAGTCCTAATGCTTGGGCGTTGTGCTCCCTTCACAGCATCCCATAAGCTACTGCTCCATGTTGCAGCACAGTGCTCAGCACTGGGCACATCTCTTGCAAAAAGTAGTTGTGTTTCAATGGCATGTAAATCAATTATTTAATATAAAATCTTCAGCATAGAAATGTATTTTCTATCTTTTCAGAGTAAAGATGCATAGGACAGAAGTAATGAAATGCAAAGCTGTCTGGCTAAAACTCAGAGGGGTTGGATAGGGTTTTGCTTTTTGTTACATAAACCAAAATAAACTTATTTTAGCACATAGGAATATTTCCTTAACATTTTAAAATGCTGAATAGCTTTGTTTCCAATCCAAAACCTAAATAAATCCTACTTCCAAGCCCAAAGAGATTTTTTTTTGATCAAAACCACAAAGGAAAAAAGGAGTGTTGTGGGTTTTTACCCCACCAAGTTACATGAAATGTAGTAACCAGGAGCTGCACAATGTGAGATTAGAAAAACCATGTGAAGTGATGTATATATAACTTCATTTTGCACAGCTCCACCAGGGATAAAAGTGCTACTTCTGTGAAAGATATTATTAGAATTTGTAATGCTCTTGCCTTGGAAATAGCTGTCATGTCACCCACAAGGATTATGTCTGGGTGGACAAATAAGAAGAACAGATGATACATGAAAGCAGTAAAGATGGAAGCATTTTTCAGAATTAGACAGCAGTGACAGGGGAAATGAAAATGACATGTAAGGTCTAATTGGAATTCCTTTAGTCACTTGGAAAGGATATTAAAAAGCCTTTCTCAAAGCACCTTTATCAACATTTTCTTCAGGAATTAGTGTACAGCATAATTTAGTCAGTACATAAGCATATTAATTTTTCATTCTGTGAGTAGGTGACATAAAGCTTGCACATATTAATGCCAGCCCATGAACTCTTGTTTGTGCCACAGCAGAGAATAAAACTGGGGAGCAGTAGCCAGGTGGCTACCCACTGTACTCAGCTTCCTGGGATACTGTCCTGCCACAGCCATCAGCTTCAGGTCATCCACAACCTTAACCTTGCCATACAAGCTTGCTGGCCTGCTAATGCTCAGGGATCATAAGACCAGGGCTCACCAGCAAGAAGCTGCAGCAGCACAGGGGACTAAGAAGGAACGTGTTGCAAACAGGGTACTTCGATCTCATTTGTGCTTCTCCATCTTGTCCAACAAACCATGCAGAATGCAGTCAAAAGTAGTATTTAAGATTCAATTATGTGTCTACAGTCTTTGAATACCCACTCAATCCCCACACATGCAGTCCCTCACTCCCAATAAAAACCTACCCAGGAAGCAGCGGTCAAGTCAACAGCAACAGAGGCTGAAAATAAATGACTGTAGGGAGCAAAAACTGGATTTTCCAACCCAGTAAGATGCTTCTCCTAAAGCCCACATGCTGATCAGGTTCTCTGGGACACTGCAAAGATCAGTCTATTGGGGAAGGTACCCTTAGGGCAACCAGAAAAAACACTCAAGACAATTTGGACCCAGTCAGAGTTCTCGTGCCACACAACAGCTGGGCAAGGACTAGCTCTCATGAACAGAAAAAGCTGCTAATTTTCCTCAGCCTTTCTTGTACAGGGTACTTGGGGATCAGTCTTACCCAACCACTTCTCTGTCAGGAGAGGCTCAAGTGCCCACAGTGCTGTGCTTGTAGCACATATTTGTCATCAACCCTCCCAACTCAGATCGGCAGCTTAGTTGTCCTTTTATCTCAACATCTTGCATGAACTGTCAAGAGCACAGCCCCAGTGAAAAGCAGGTAATATGAATGGATACAAGAAAAAAAATCTGCCCTGGCAAGATTCATTACTTCTCCACAACCTTAACCAAGATCCACATTGGGATCTTAGCACTGGGACTAGCCCATGGCTGAGCACCAAAACTACTCAAAGCAGTCACTGAATCACAAAGACACTCCTACCAGCCTAATCTGATGCTGAGATTAATTCTGCTTTTGGCAAGCAGTGAGATTAAATGTCCTCCAAGTACATTTTCTCCACAGCTATTCAACACTATTCTTTCTAGAAGTCCTTAGTGCATCTCTTTCAAGAATTCCTTATTACATCTGACCCTTTCCAGCTGTCCTGCATGAGCTACATGTCCATCACAAAAACTTTTGGAAGATTCTCACTTTTCTAACCTTATTCTGGGCTATAACCTCACCCCAGTGTCAGTTCTCACCTATACTACCCTTATCGCATTTAACAGGAATCCTGGCAATCTTTGGGGGTGGGACAAACTAGAGTAAGGGTTGTTGTGTTCCACCCACAGAAGTTATTGGAGGGCTCCTGTTGTTCCTTCACACAGTGCAAAATTGGCCTCTTTTGATAGAGGGATAAGTTCTTGATATCAAAGGAAAATTGACAGGCCATGCAGGGGGGAGAAGCCTTTCTTTTCTTAACCTTTCTTGTTCTCTCTCAGACAAGGGAAGAACAAAACAGCCATGCACATTCACCATCCAGTCTCCAAGAAGAAGCCTTGGAAACCAGACTACTGAATGTCAGAGCAGAAAGAGCTGTTTTACCAAAGCTGGTATTTGCTGCTCACATAATACCGGAATGAGGGTCATATAGCTTGATTTGTTATGAAATGAGTGTTCAATGCACATGTGTCTTTAAAAGAGTCAGGAACATTTAGAGTTAGTTAAGACATCTCAAAATATTCACTTAAGATATAACTATAAAAACACTTGATATAATTCTTTAACTAGTTTGTTGGTTTGCATGAGAAATTCATTCATTCCACTCAGGTGCCAAGTGGCAGGTAACAGGTTAGGATCTGTCCCTTGAACCACTCTCTCCAAGAGATGAGGTCAGACCAACTCCATCTCTTTCTACTAATCTATCAGTCAACTTTGAACTTTCAATACCCACAACATCCTATGGTAAAGACTTTGCTCTTCAGGTCAGCCACTTGTTTAGAGAAGCACACATATCCATTTGTTCTGAATCTTGGTCGATCATCTTCATTTGATGCTTCTCCCTTCTCATACTAGCTAAGTTCTATCCTCATCTACTCACACTTACACACCTGTTCTCCAGTCTAGCATCTTCATTCCTGTACAAAAGGCTTATCACAACTTGGATCGTCCTTGTTGCTCTCTTTTGAACATGTCTTTTGCTCCAAGTCTACCACAGCCTGTTTGAACTGAAGCGATGAGAACTGTATAGAAAATTCAGAGGAGGAACAAAAAAATTATACAGTGGCACAATGTTCTGTTTTGTTCCCTATCATGTTAATAACTCCTAGCATTTCATATGTTGGTTTTATTTAACCATCACAAAGTACTGACCACTACCAGTGTTTTCAGGTATTTGATGTAATCCCAGAACAAATGCCTAAATTATATCAACCTGCTCCCTCAGTTCTTATCAGGGCTATAAGGATGTATGGTGACTCCTGATTGTTTTGTTCTCATATGCATTCCCTAACATTCATTTATGCTGAATGTCATGTGTAACTGTTTTGCTCAGTCACACAGTATTAAAGTGTTCTTCTATGCATCTTCACATCTGGTCCTGCTTCTTATTAATTTGAACAATTTAATCCATCAGCATATTTTGGCAGCTCACAGCTGACCCCCTTTTTCAGGTCACATAGAAATCTGCTGAAACTGCACAGACCTCACAAGCTCCTCTAGTGCCTTTTCACCACTGCAAGAACTGTACTCTTTCTCCTTGCCTGGTTTATGACTTTAAATCTGCATAGGGATTTTCCCTATTCTCCCTCCTGTGAGATGGCCAAAAGAAATATTCTGAAAGGTCTTCAGCTTGTTTGGCTGGGCTCTCTCTCACACACACATTAAATTCAAAACCACACCTCTGAATTCTTTTAACTACATCGGTAACATTTCTGCCCCACAGACAGAAGACATACAGATAAACTGTCTGTTTGTTTACACCCATTCCTCACGTACCAAGGGCCTGCTAAACTAAAGTGGGGTCTGCAAAAACATCAGTGTTTTTTTCGCAAAATGCTGTTCTCCTGGTTTTGAGGCAAACTAGAGCCTGGAGTGCAAGACTGTTGCAGAGACATTTCATGCTTAAACCTGACTGCTGGACACCAGAAACTACATAGGTGATCAAAATCTGAGAAAAAAACACCACTTTTGTGGGTTGTTTTTGTTTACTCTAAGGCTTTATTATGTAACAACATTTTTTTCCACAGACTCTTCCCTTTATTTCCTACACAGCGTAGTTCAGTTTCACTTCACATTTATTTTGATTTTCCCCTTTATTTTCCTGCACAAAGCACAACTTAATCCCTGGTCTGTAAAAAGAATTAATTGTTTTCCCCTGTTTTTTCAAGGCTGTCATCCCTAACAGATCTCCAAGCATGTCAGAAACACTCAGATGTCAAATGGGGAAAAATACGTGCAAACCCTGTCAGAGTTTAGACATGCAGCTGACTGCTGCCACTCAAAAGAGAAGCACAACTGAGAGCCAACCTGGTTTGCTTCTTTTACCATCTGCAGCACCAGGGAAGATGGGACATCTTGCCCAAGGCTCTTCCACATGCTTCGTGACAGCAGAGTGATTGTCAAAGAGAAAAAACTTGGGTTGTCATAACAGGCTTAGAAGTAAAGGCTGCTTTGATAGACAGTATTTTGACCCAAAACCTGACCTCTTTTACCTTTCAAAGCTAAAACAAAGTGACACTAACCCTTCTCAAATAAAAAGTCACCAGACCTTTTTCTAGCATAGCAACAGCAACACTTTCCACCACAGCATCAGAACACCAAGGACAAGCTGTCTGGGAGACAGTCCAGCTCCCCTCACACCAAGGCTGACCCACATTGGGTCAGTCACAGCTTTGTCTATCACAGTCCCAAAAACCTCCAAAACCCCTTTGGGTACCTTTTCTTATGCAGCACCAAACTCCTTTCACATTAGGTCCAACCCAAACACTCCATGGTGGACATTGCCCCTTGAATACTGGGCAGGGATCTGGATTCTTCATTCTTTGCAACTATTTTTCAAGTTCTTGAGCACTTCTCCCTCTTCTGTGTGAACCATGACTAGGCTGCCTTCCCCATCTGTGAACAGATCCATAATTTACCCTTAATTTTTTTTAGTAGCTAGCATACCTGCAGGATTCCTCTTTTGTTACCCTTGAAATCCTGCCTCAAGTCTTTGCTCCAGCTGGGCTTTTGTCTTCTTGATTTTGTCCCGAGGCACACAAGGGATGCTTTTATTCTCCTATTGTCTATTTCCACTTCCATCTCCTTCATGCTCCCAGTCTCATCCCAGTTATCTTGAAATGTCCCAGTTGTCTTGAAATGCTGTGTTTCAGACACATCCAGCCTGGGGCAGACAGCTGGTATGGAAAATTAGAGCCTAGTCATAGCTTCTTCAAGTTATAAGTAACTGAAATGAGAATTTATAATGAGCAGGGTCAGGAAATTTCAATAATTAGTAACTCTAGCCCTTTCACCTGTAATTATTTACTGTCAGCTATTGCAGCCAGCACTAACTGCTCTGGCCAAATAATCATTTTAAGCAACCCTGAAGTCTATTTGTGTTACCCAAATAAATATAGCACTGATCTATCCTAGCAAATGAGTGTTAGCTCTGTTTAATGTTATTGTGTTACCTTCCACTATTTCTGCAATCCTAGTAATTTTAATTTATTTCCAATATTTTAATCTTTCCCCCAGTCACACCTCATTGTACGCTCTTTAGTCCTTGCCAAGATTTTTATTTGGATTTTTATTACATCTAACATCACTTGCCCACACTCTGTACCACTTTTTCTCGTTTCACTTCAAGCTGTTCCCTGCCTCTCAAGCTCACTCTCGCTTTATTTTTTGCCCTTTACCTCACACACGTGCCACTCCCCTGCACCTCTCTCACACAATCGGTTTCCATTTTCATCTTTGATCTCACACAGCTCTTCTGGCTTGACACAACCTCTTGTCCCTGACACTTTATTCCAGAGCAATTTGGTGTTACACTTTGTCTTCCCTCCTGCTGTGGGGAGAGACCAGGCTCAAGCGCAGTGTTTCCCGAGGGTACCTTCACTCCCTCCCTTGCCTCTGCCCTAACCTCATCCCTCATCCTCATGGCCAGCAGCTGTCCTGAGCAGCCTGTGTTGGGCAGTCCAGACATGTCCTCCTTCCACCCACAGAGCCACCAACCTTTTCTGATTCTGGTAGAGTTATTCCTGCCCCTTGGCTTTGGTGGACACAGAGGAAATGCTCTAAACAGGTCTGCTCCTGCATCCAGGTCTGAGCTGGGTGTTGAGTTTATTGTTTGGTTCTTTTCTTCTTCTCAGCAGAGGTCCAAGACCACTGTTTTACCTGCTACAAAAGTCACTGGCCTTTCTTGCAGGATTGAGGTCAGTAAGTCCTACTCACTCCTCCCACCCAGCTGCTGTAGACGGCTGCCCCACGCTGTTTCTGGATGCCACCAGCAATTGTGGGAGGTACAACATTTCAAGCTCCTGTGGCAGAAGCCAGGGAGAATAATAAATTCAGCAAACTTGGAGGTAAAGCCCCGTGGCCTGCACTTTCTGCAAGATCTTGGTCAAGTTGTTCAGTTACTTCACAGTTCCTAATGAGAACAGCACTTTCCTGGACGTACTTAGTCTAACACTGGCCTACAAGATAGCCTGAAAATATATAGAGCACCATGAATATTGATAAGATAAACACAAATTTGGAATAAGAAATCAAGAAAGCTACCAGGGAATGTTTTCTATTTTCATTGCCTGGGGAAAGCAAGATCACTATCCATTCCTTTTGGCAGCATCCACCTACACAGAAGGGAAAATAGAGGGAAGCTGGCAGAGCGAGAGCTCCAGCTCAGGTCTACAAGGATATACCACAGTGAAATTTGCCCACAGCAGATGTATCTTTATAAAGAAAAGTGCCTGGCTCCTATGATGGCTCACAAAAAGATAAATCCAGGAAATTCCAAGCAGCTGAATCTACAGGATCATCATTCTAACAGCGCCGTCCATTGAACTGAGAAGTCAGCCCCACACAAAAACCCAGATCAGCCAGATGGTCTCCTGTCACTGTGCAGACCACTTGGTATGAAGCAAATGGCCTTTGTACACTTGTCTTCTGAAGTGTTGCCTAATTTGTTTTAACTGTTTAAAAATTAAGGCCATAGTCAACACTTTAGCTACTCTTGTTTGTTTGCTTCATTCTATTAGTAAGTACTAAATATTTGAAAAGATCTTACAAGGTACCATCTAACAGCAGGTTCAGCTCTTGCTATGCTGCACATTAATAATTTAAACCTCCCTGGAATAAAAACAAAGCCTAGAATAGTGCATTGGTATAACCTTTATATTATACCTCTGTGTGCAGGTAGATCGGAGATTATAGTAAGGGGCTTCTGAGGCTGTGGTGAGACAGCTCAGACCATAATGACCTCCCCATTTACATCTCCCTCCTCTCCTTCTCACTCCTTCTGCCCCTGTGACTCCAAAAACCAGCTGCCCTCTTCCCCCTGCAGCTCTCCCTCTTCCCTATTTGCTCCACACACCTGGGAAGGCTGCTTGTCACTCTAGGAACACAGCAGCAGTCAGCAACCCTGCTGCCTCCAGGTAGGTGATGCTTTATCACAGTGCCACAGGCTGACTGGCAAGCGACTGTGCATTGAAGGAGTAAGAAACAGTGTTACCACAGCAGACAAGCTGTTAAGTTGGTCTTTCCCACTCCTTTAGAAAATTCCCTTCCTTTCAGGGGAGTTCTCATAAGAGTTTCAGTTTTTATTACTAATAGCTGTCTTGCTTGCTTCAGCAGCTCTCCTTTCATGGCATCCTCATGGTTATCAATACATATCACTGGAGCCCTTGCAAGGGAACCAGATCTCCCAGGTGGCTTTGCCAGCAGAGCAGAGGCTTCACCAAGCCCCACAGCAGCAGACTAAGCCTCCCTTTAAGCTTTCACTGGGGACCAGGGCAGGCATGCAAAAAGGAGCTTTGTGCCTCTAATTATTTGACCTGTCAGCTTGCCCAGACATGTTCAATGGTGTTTTCACATACAAACTGCCTAGAAAAGCATCAAGCCATCAAGCAAAAAAAAAATTCACAGAAGTCATTTTGTGCACCCACAACTAAGGTCACAAGGCAGCTGACATGGGAGCTGGGACTCTGCAAATTGAGCTCTGAGTATTTGAACAGGACTGCAAAAGCTTTGTCAAAATCAAGTTTCTGGCTACAAGTTGTTTTTTTTGTTTGTTTTTTTTTAATGTACAAGTGCATAAGACTAAAACATCAGTAAAAGAGGCAGGAAGGAGGGAAAACAAACAAAAAGCCAGAAAATTAATGCAGACTAGTGCAAACACCAACTTTGACTAAAGTAAACTGGCATCAGGAGGCACTGCTGGGTAACACTATGAAGAACACAGGCACACAGACAGAACTTTAAAAAGAGTAACATAGGAATTATTAGCACACCAGCTTGCTATTCACTTTCAGCTCCATAACTCAAGAGGCCTCTGTTCTGTTAAGCAAAATGCAAGACACGTCCATGCGTAGCATTAGCCTTGTAAGTACAGCACTTCCCACACTGTTAAAAATAACCTTTCTTGTGTCTATACACTGGACTTGGGAGTTGGTTTTGTTTTCTGCTTTAAAATATCAACACATTTTCAAGGCAAGCTAAGAAAATTTACTTCTACAAAGTGAAAATACATGGGTGAGTTACACAGCCTATTTATTGCATTCAATCAATCAAGTCAGTCAAGTGGCTCATGTCACCACAGTGCTTTGCAGCCTCAGCTGCATTTATCCTGACAATACCCCCATGACAAAACCAGCCCTGGACCATTAGTACAAGGGGGGCTGATGCACGGAAGTGACTTTCTGAAGGCCACACAGGAGGCTGCTGGGGGAACAGCAAGCTTAAATCACAGTTTGAAGAGCTGATACCCCTTTATCAACTGCATTTTTTTCTTTAGTGCAGCTAAGCTCATTTGTATTGCAACTGACTCCCTGCCAAAAAGGTGAAATCCCCAGAACACCGCCAAGGTACATCACAGCAGTAATAGCTTGGGAGATTCCTGTAATTTCTCACAGGGGAATGCTGTGCAACCACTTGGCTGTGCCAGTCCTCAGCTTGACCAGACCTGTGCATCTTCCTCACACTGCTGAACAGCATTGAGAGGCTACAGCTGAACAGAGCCCCAGAGACAGGGTAGGGGTCGAGGCAGGAGACAGTTCAAGTCATCCTCCCCTGTGAAGCAAAGAAGAGCTGCCAAAGCAGGAGGGGTCAGACTATGGGTGAGAGAGGGCAAAGACAGCCACCAGAGCATGGAGGCTGTAGGGACAGACAGTGGAGCACTCCATGGGGACAAGCACAGTAAGGAGCAAAGTGCAGGTCAGGAATACTTTATTTCACTTCTCTACTAAGCTGGATCAAGGCCTAGTCCAATGCAGGCTAGCAACATCAGAAAGCAAGTGTGTCAAGGCAGCATTATCTAGCCAGAGCATCCAGTTCAAAAAAGTGTAATGCATGAATTTAAACCAGAATAAGCACCCTAGAAATCCCACATGTGCTACTCCCTTCCTGGAGCAGCTATGTTTTAATAGTGTACTTGAATCATCCAGCTCTTTTCAGGCTGCCCACTGGGCTGGAAACTCTGCACTCAGGCACTCAGGTCTCTTCCTAACTTCCTGCTAGGTCAGAAAGAACCTCACAAGGTTTTCTGCCATCTACCAGCCAGGCAAAACCAGTGAGGCTACAAAACCAGGAGATAAGGGCTTCATACAAAAAAAACCTTTAACAACACTCAGGGTCCAATGTTTCTTATTTCATTCAAGTCCATTAAAGTCAGCTCACACAGCAACTAATCTATTGCACTTGTCAGCAAGCACTGTTTGAAGCTGACCTTCACTTAGACCACAGCATCCCGAGATCCGATAACAACTCAGCTTCCTCCAAGCCTGACCTGAGCTCAGAAATGCACCATTTGGCTTGAGGATTTCAAGATCTGTTTGCTGACTGTGAACATTGCATACCCAAGCCTGACTCTTTATTCTTAGCTAGTTACCAGTGACTGCCTTGGCTTGGTTCATTGATTTATTCCCTTCTTTAGCCTGCTGAGGATGACCTTGTTCAGTTTCACACACTAGAAAGGCCATGCTCTGCAGCAAAAAAATTCATATATCCTGAACTGAGGCAAGCAACCACACCAAAACATATCTTCCTCCTTCAAACAGCCGAGAGCTCTGCACACACATAAGGTACAAAGGAGGATGCAGTGGTCAACGTAAAACTATTATTTTACATTATGCTACCTACTGCATTTTTAAGAGGTCTTGGGGTAAAAAAAAAAAAGATGGTTTAAGAGGAGGCTTTTTAATTTAATCCATTATTTTTAGGGGGGAAAAAAGCCTTTGGCCTGCTATACAAATTGGATGCTAGCATTATCCTGTCAGAATATGAAAGTTTCTTTCACTATAAAGCCTGGGTTTCATTTTTTTTTCTCTTCTACTGCTACAGCACCAAGCAGTCGCAGACATTCTTAACTAGGCATATGCCACTCATTCATTCATCAATATCCAGAAAGTTTTGAAGAATGGCCAGTGAGTTGGGAACATCAAATTCATAGTATTCCAGATGAGAAACATTGTGAAGAGAGTAATTATTTTATGAATAAAGGTCCTTTTAAAGTGCCTCATGATGGAACACCAATAAAACAAGGCCCTTTGAATGAGCAGTTAATTATGAATGCCTTAGCCATTGGCCTTAACAAGCTTGCAGCAGATTAAGCAGTGTGTGTTGTTAGTAAGAGAAATTCCTCAGTTAGGCTGGGTTAGCTTCAAACTTCACTCTTTAGACTACAGGAACCCTGCATTTGCCCACAGAGTATTTCTCTGCAGCATAAAAATAATGGTGTATCTCTAATGTTCTGGAGGGATAAAGATTATTTTCCCATTAATAACAATAAATACCTTAATCCTATTTAAACCTTTGAAATATACCCAAACAACCACAGTGCCTCAGCAGGATTCCCACTTGTTACATCTGCTATAGCTCCCTCTTCACAAGTAATCCTATACTACACAGTTTAATTTTTTTAAAGGTATTTTAAAAATACTAACTTATTTATGAATCCTGCCAGTTAGCAAATGAGAGGTGTTAGAGGACAGAAAAAGATAGAGAAATGTGAGCAGGGCTTCTCAGCAAACATTTAGGTATTCGTCTTAAGCAGTAAAACCCCATTAATCCTTAAAAAATGAAAGAGATCACTGTGCTGCTTCTTCCTCTGATATTTTCAACCTCGGTAGGGCCTTTGCTACCAGGAGGCAGGTCCAGTTGGAAAGGAATGATGTTAGAAAGCCACTGAATTAGCCAAAAGGTTCCCTGCAGCTTTACTTCATTTTCCCAAGTCAGTGCCAGCTTCCTGCAGTTTTCTCCTGGATGCTTTTGACATGTCAGCTGCTTAAAAGGACCAACTCTACTCCTTTAGGAAATTAGACATCAGGGCATAAGGAGGGAAAAATACTGATATAACATTAGATATAGAAGTATCTTCCTTAGGAAACTGCTGTCCTGAGAAGTTCTACTGTCAAATCTTACAAGGGGCACCAGGACTTCCTTTCCTTCTTTAAAGAGATGGAAAGAACATCTTTGACAATGTGACCTAATTCTAAATGCAGGGGAGTTCACGGGTGTTCTCCTAAAGCAACTCACTGTTTATTACACAAAGCTTTCGGTCCATTGACCTTTTATAGGTCCATGGAGAGGAAAGGAAGCACTACTCCTTGCTTTTTGACACTGCTGCTGATGGAGCGCCAGTGGCAGGCCCATCTGAGATGTGCATGAGGGAGCACTACCTGTGTCTTGGCTTTCAGCCATGGGACTTGCTGACACCATTGGAGGCAGTGTGTGTGAGCGTGTGAGGATCTCTGTATTTTACCCAAGTCCCAACAGAAACCAGTAGGCAGGTTGTGCTCATTGGAGTCCTTTTTTTCCCTAAGCAGAGATAGATGATACACTGTCACGATCCAAGCAGGGATAGTGCAAGTAATAGGAATTAACAGCCAGTTTCATGGTGATGGATTAATACAAAATTCTGTCTTATACTCCCTTGTGGAAAACATTTCTCCAAGATTTGCAAAGCAGAAACAGATAACAAAATGGCAGACAGCAAGAGCTGGAATAGAAACCTCAGGCTTGACAAGCTGAGTGGGCATTAGAATACCAGATGAAAGAGAATTCAGTTCTGTTTAATTAATGCCAACAAATAGGGAAAAAAGTATATTGTGATATTTACTTTAAATATAAGAGCTCAGTTAATTGCTATCCCTAAGTACATATCTTTTAAGTCTTCCATGTACTGCTGTGGTAATGAGTTACAAGCATTTACCTCTGCTTGGCTCTGAGTTGCCTGACTCGTGGCAAACTGGTGGGATCACCTGCCCTTCCATGCAGCCCTGGTCTTTCTCCAGGAACTCTTTCAATTCCCTGCACTATTCTGAGACAAGGATGGTTCCCATGAACTGGAGAATAAGATAACTGTTTAACAAGTATATCCCAACAGCACTTCTATATCCCACAATTCTTCTAAGATTATATATGTCCAAAGCTTTATACAGAAAGCAACCACTGGTTATCTGTTTCCTGTCAGCAGTACAGTAGTCCCAGATTGTGAGGGAAAGATCTGTGGGCAACTGAACCCCACATCTAATCTGTCATTTACAGAAAAAAAGCATATCATAAAAATGTTGCTATTTTATTTTGCTCCCTCTATGAAGCCTCCCAAAAACACATGGCCCAGAAAGCTGTGCATCCATTTCCCAAATGCCATCACACTGCTTTGAAACCATCTGCCAAGTTTTGAGCATCAACTACCAGCTATTAGAGTTGTTTGCTCTCAGTAAGTGACACTTTTAACAATGAAAAGAACTCAAAAGATTTTTTTGACTTGCAGACAGGCCAGTATTTGACAGTTTTTGTCCCCAAAGAGCAAAATTTGGAAATATAATTGCTTGCAGTGATAGCCAGGCTCTGCTGCAACACATTTTCAATCGAAACACATATTAAAAATGAACTTGTTTCTCTGTCCTCAACTATTTATACCAAAAAAGAGAGCTGATTGTTTCCAGTACCCACCTAAGAACTGTTTCTTCCACCAGGATCCCTATGTGCTGCAATAAAGCATGGATAAAGGAATACATAAAAGCCCCCATCACTAACACATTTTAAAAGAAAGTTGCTTCCAGTTAATAAAATTAATAGTCTGCATTTAAATGGATAAAAGGTAAACTACATCAGCTCTAAGGGCAAGTGACACCAGTATATTTTACTTTTACCTGGCCTGTCTACCTCATAGGTTTCTGTGCACAAGCAGACCTGAGATCCTACCAGCCCAAGGAGAGCTCCATGGGATGTGTCACAGAAGGCACAGTAGCAGAACAGGAACATAGGTAGTTCCAGCATTTACAAGTGTTATCTCCATGACTGTCCTTAACCTTAATGTTTTTATCACAAGCCCAGGATCTTTCCTAGGATTTCTGTTCCTTAAATTGCTGGAGATGAAAAAGGAAAATTCAGTCCACCACGAACACTACAAACAACTTACCAGGGTCACCTGAGAAAGCATCTCAAGAAACAATCAAACCATGCATTATAAAAGATTCAGGACTCCATAGTGCCTATATTACTTGCCTCATAATTCTTGAGCATTTGAGACAAGCAAGACTCAGACAGTGAGGAAACTTTGAAAGTATAAGGTCAGCATATTCCTGTACCATGCCTGCTGTTTGATCTGTGGTCCCTGCCCTGATGCATATTTGACAGTTGCTCCACAATTTCTAGATAACAAGACTCAGTGGGAGGATACAAAGGCTCTGAACAGTCCCAGTCTTATTTATATTTTCAAAAAAGCCAACCTAGTAAATGAGTTTCATCTGAGATATTTGAACCAACTCCCAGAGTTCTAAGCACTGTTTTTTGGGTGCTTCCTGGCTAGAAAAATAAAAGCATTCTCCTAGGCAAGAGTCTGCTTGTGTGAGAAAGAGAAGATGTGAAACTCAGGAGTGGGCTGGGCATAACAGCCTAACTTTCTCCAGAAAAAAAAACACAGCAATACTGTGGGTTAATCTGATTTATTGATATCTCTTGAATCCTTGCCAGGTTATCTTGGTGGTTCTGCAGAGGTGGCACAATTTTGACATACTTGAATTTCTGTTGCGAAAGGGATGAGAACATAAGGAAGAACTCTGAGGGAGGGGGAACAGTTGTTAGAGAAGACACCAACTGCAGCCATAAATAAAAACTAAGAAATACAAGTACTAAATGAACTAGGAAGCATCTAACAAGATCAGAACTGAGAAAAGGATACTAAGATCAGGAAGTGATCAGATTTTCAGATTGCAAAGGTAACCAGAAAAAGTTAAACAATTATTATTTCACTAAAACCTAGCATTAAAACTTCCAATTATTGAAGAGTTGACATGTATTTTTAAACACATTGTCCTTGTGCCAAGGACAAAAAAATCCAGCCTCAGAGTGATTAAGTGTTGAGCTGAATGTACAGCTTCATAGATGAAGAAATAATCAATACAATGTGTTAAGTGGCAGCTCTTGGCCAAGGCACATCAGAGGACAAAAGAAAGAGCAGACACTTGAGGTAAACTATTAAAATTCTAAGGATTTACCGTTATAAAACATGCACTACTTTGGTACATCGTTGATATGGAAACAGATATACCTTTGAGACAACTATAAACAGGGAAATCTTACTAAAAAGTTAAAACCTTTTTCCAATATGTAATCATTTTGTGCCTGGTTTTAAGTCCAAACCAGCAACTATAAAAATTCACCAAATATGTTGCAGCTTTTCTGATGACTGTGAAATTTATGTTAAAAGGGCAACTGGAGCATAGGAGGCATATATCAAATGAGTCCAGATAAAAGAACATTGGACAGCTTCATTTTCTTACAAAAACAGACATTGTCAGTCGGTGAATAGCATATGTACAGCTATACCTATTTGAAAGACCTGCTTTTTAGATACATATATCAGAGGAGCAAAGTTATTTGTATGTTTGGGTTGGCAAAAAAGTCCTGTCCCTCCCAAGCGAAAACCAGGCTCTTTCCTAATTTCAAGCCTCAAAAACTGCAGTATTCCTTAGTGGCAGCAGCAGCAGAGACTACACATATCACAGCCACTGTGAAATGGAAAAGGGTGATGACACATCCTACCAATGCTCTGCCTGACCGAGCTCATGAACAGTGGCAAAAATAAAATTTGCAGCACCAAGCACTTTCTAGCCACATTTTCTCTTCATCACTTCAGTTTTTCTCTAGATTTCCATAGCAACTTCAATTACATTCACACTTACTATTTGCTTACTTCTAGAAAAAAATAGTAACATGAAAGTAAAAAGTAGTAGAGTTGTATATAATATGTGTAGCTAGTATTGGTAATCTGACTTGACCACTACACAAACGCATAGTTACATCCCCACAATACATAGAAATCAGTTTTTTATTAGTTTCCTATGCTTCACAAAAATCTAAAACCAAACCAACCAACCAAAAAACCAACCAACAAACAAAAAAAAACCAAACAAAAAACCCACCACAAAACCCCTACAACCAAACAAAACACCAAAATCCCCAAACAAAAACCCATAAAGCAGAAATCTAGAGTTTTAAGCCCTTTGATTATCATGACTGAAATTCAGTAACTCTTCTAATGAAAGCTTTTATAGAAAAGCATCCAATTTCAATTTGGAGATACTAATAATGTCAATCTCACCTACTCACACAGTAGCAAGCTCGAATGGCTCCTCACCATCACCATCAAGATGCTCAGTCTCCTTCCACACCTCACTGTCCTTCCTTTATCTTCCAGGTATTCCTCCTCCTTATGCTTTTCTCCAATATATGAAAACACTCTCATTTTCTTCCCATACATGCAGAAAAGCAAGAAACTTTGGCTTTAACAGCTGAATATGCAACAGGATATTTTCCTGGATTTCCCAACATTTTTTTTTACTTCTTCCCTAAATCTCAACACCCTTTAAAAAGCATTGTGTGCAGTTATTCAGTACCTGCTTGCCATCTGTGCATGATGCTGGCAATGACAAATCTTATGCAGCCAAGAAGCATTTTGTCCTTTTATTGCAGCACTTCACCAGAGTTTTAAATTCAGCTGTTTGTTCAGAATGAGACCTGTATTTTCTTGTAGTATCCAAGCAAACAGGCCCTCCATTGATGTGGCCCACATAATTATTTTTTTTCACCCTGAAAGTACATGCTTACATTAAGACTGTCTTAAATCTGCAAAATCATCACAGAAACAAATAGCTCAGCAATTTCAATTTCACGTTCTTTTAGTAAAGTACTAAAAACTCTTACCACGACTCTGTGTCAAAGAGTTTGAAGTGCACAAACAAAGCAGATATTTTGCCTTTACTTTTCTTGTTCATGTTTTTGGACAAGAGAGAAAACTCTCCCTTCCACATATCCCCTTATGTTCCCTGCATGCATGACAACCTCAGGAGTAAACTCCACTGTTGGGGGAAGGAACAAAAATGAGGCTGGCAGACAAATGGCTCATCTCCTTCTGTGCCTGAGGAATACACTACCCTGTCACTGCAACCTCATGAGGCACACTAAATATGATTATAAACACTTTCCTCTTCTTTCTAAGCCAGCTGGAAGAGCAACCATGGGAGACATTGCACTGTCAACTCCTGCTGTAAAACATGCAAAGGCTAATTATGCCATGAAGCAGACCCCAGGAACACACGCTCTTGCAGGAAATCTTTGTACGCTGGAGTGACACTTCAATTTCAAAACAAAAACCTCAGTTTCACCACATATTTATAAGGAGGAACTTCAGCTCCTTTCATTAGCCACTTAAAAAACCCACAGGAAGCTCTCATTGCAGCCAGACTTGCTCCTTCTCATGAAAGCTTGTCCAGCCAAGGCAGCAAAGAGCCTGGGCTGTAAGATTTAATTTTCAGTTGTTTCAGTAACAGTGTGCTATTGATATGCTCCTTGAATATTGCCCCAGAGCCAAGAACACCCACACTGTATAAAGACATAAAGCACAGTTAAATCTTTACTGAATGGGTCAATTCTTTACTCACTTACACCAAGGCCAAGAGTATCTCCATTAAATAAAAATTAGCAAGAATTAGACCCTGTAAGTCCCCAGGAAAATCAGGTCAGCTGCAAACAAAAGCTATTTAGAGCTTGGTTTTGCTCACTGACACTTGTAAGACAGCAAAATCCGTGGAGCTATAGGAGAGGAAGCCCTCCACCAAAGTGATTTTTCCCATCTACACAAGGCAAGAAAATAGTAAGTGCTGTCCCAGTCTTCGCCATTTCTATGTGTACCATCAGACCTACTGTTTTTGGAAGGGGTAGACTGCTGCCTTCCACAGCTACTTCAGTGCAAGATGAGAAGGATCAAAGACACAAACGTGACATGCATACAGTTGAGTGGGCAGATTTTGGTCAAATAACATGAAAGAAAAAACATTTATGGACACTATTTTGCTGTAGGAAAAGAAAGAACTGGTGTAGTTGCCACTAATTCACATTTGCGAATTAGATTTTGCACACTATTAATACAAAGGGAAAAAGTTATATTTGAAATTGTAAGTGAAGTCACAAAATGCACCTATGGATGTGGAAATTGCTAGAACCCTTCTTGTTCACTCTTTCAGTTGTTTCTAAATAACACCTGCAAACTGTAAGCAACTGTAACCACTTCAGAAGTTGAAAAGGTGTTTACATGCTCTCAGGTTTTTTCAGCCCATGTATTAAATGCATGCGAATAAATATGAGTCAGGGAACCGTAGTCATGAGCAGACAGTTCAGACTCCAGATCAAAACTCTAAACATGAGTTGCCAACAAGTTTCAAATCAAAAAGTTTTTCTCCATTTTGGACATACTAAACTTGGGAGTTCAAAAAAGGCTCTTAATAGTTTACAAATCAAGAAGTTTTCCACAAAAAATACCTGCATACTCAAAGATCAGGCTTGCTAGTAAATCCTTACTAACACCACGGATTTCTGCCTCCAGACCTGAGTGAAAAATCTAACAAACCCCTTATCTCATCAGTTAAGGAAGCTCTTCCTGTACCATTCTCTCCCTCCAAAGGATGATGTTGATGCAAACTTGGTCACCTAGATCTAGCTACATGAGAACCTCTCCAAGAAGCACAGACCAAGGACAGACAATTGTCCAGTAGCAAGACACATCATTCACACGGGCCTCTTTCAGAACCAAAGGCATCCCACTGATAATGGTGACAACAACAGCTGGAGATCCCAACACAAAACCAGACAAATTCACAAGCTCCCCCACTATTTCCCTGAACTGCAGGTTTCATTTCACAAATTAAATTAAATTTGCTGCATGACTCCTCAGGAATCCAGAATTTAATTTAAATTGCAACTTCAGCAAGACATAAGATTTAAATTTAAAATGCTGAAGGCAAATCTGTTCTGAGGGCTGCTGGAATTTCTTGAGAATTTAGAAAGGTGCGTAAGGAAAGAAAGATAGTGTCTCTGTCTGGAAAACCTCCTTCTGCTGCACCTTCAGCAGAAAACAGAGCCACAGAATGTAAGCCCTCCCCTATGCTCACCTCTGGTGGACAGAAAAAATTACCTGGATTTATCGGTATTTATCTGAAAGGATTTCCAGGAGGTTGTTCCCCACCTGTTTTAAATCCCCTCAGGCACAGGAAAGGAAGGCCTCATCTGCAGAAGAGTTTCAAAAGTGAAGCTGTGCACCAGGTTACAGGAGTCTGAGTGATACTGGGCACACTAAAGGCCAATCAGGGTCAATACAGCTGGGTACCAATGTACTTACCACCTCATAGGTTTCTCTTTTTGACAAGAATTCCATTTACGAACCTACTCAGCAACAGCAGTCTTGTAAAGTGTACATGTAACAAGTCACAAGCTGTTCCATTTATTTGAGTAAATATCTGGTAAATAAAATCATCGGTAAACATTACAAAATTAAATACATTAAAAAAGCTTGCCAGTATACATAAAATTCACAAACATGTACTTCTTTTGAAAAATAAAATATGTTCAGAGCACCCTTGATATAAAATGCCTGACTAATGTCACCTACCAGTAAATGGTAGCTTATTGAACATTCCAGTTAGGACATTTTTCAGAAGGGAGCAGGGATCCCTGTCTGTTCTTGCTTTTACAAGTAAGAGAGCCCAAGTTAAGAAGTCTCCCCACTTTTCAGGGCAGAGCCATAAACAAAGACTGTATTATTCTTTGCCTACCTTTATAGGAGAGGAATCTGCATTTGATTAAGACCACATCATTAAATGCAATACAGTACTTGCAATTCATTTTGGTATCACTGCCTTTCCTCCAGTAAGAAGCAGCTTTTAAATGGTGACGGACACTTTTCTAGATATCACTGCAGGCCCTTATTCAGTATAGGTTAGCACAGCTCCAAGACAAGGTGGAGAAGAAGTGATCCTGCCAAAGCATCAAAGTCAATCAAATAACTTGTCAGTCTACAAATTAAGCCCTTAAAATTTCCAATTTTCCAATATGCTGCAGTCTAAACAAGGAGATATGATGAAATTTTTCACTCTGCTGCTTTAAGGGTATTTAGAAAAATGGCAGCACTCATTTTAGTAATCTAAATTGGTACCATCTGGTAGCAAATTTGCAATAACCACCATTTAAATAATTTACTATAACAAACTTTTCCTTCCATCCATGTGAAACAGTATTCACAACCCACTTTAAAATTTATGTACAGACAAGCACAAGAAACTTGACATCCATGAGTTAAATGTACAACCAACTTAAGAAATGTTATCCAACTAGTTGCAAGGAGAAGTCTCCTAGCTCTGTAAATTTACAAGATCTTCTGGTTCAAAGCGTAGGCTTGCTGCCCCTCATCACTAACTCTTGGATTCTTCACTTGCTTCAGTAATCCTCTGCTGGAAGTTGAGCAGCATCCAAATTGTTGATATTTTTGATTTTTTAAAAAAATTGACACTTAAAAAGGACCCTTAAAACACACAAAAGAAATTCCTTGAGTCAAAACTGAATAAAATGAAAAAAATTGTGAAGAAAGACAATTATTTTAATAAAGGTCTTGTATTCAAAGTCCCATTTCCCTTGCCATGTCTTTTACAGAGTGCTACTACTTCGAGTTATTTATATACTCTTCTTTTGAGGGGGACTGAGTTTCCTCATTCCTCTTATCCGAGATAGCAGCTCTTTGATAAATTCCTAGGGGGGAAAAAAAGAAAGAAAATATGAATAATTTTAATGGTTCCATGATACCAGGATTGAGAATTTTTAGAAAGCAAACTATATATTTTTATTTCAGTTTTTACTGCTAAACTAGAATTTCTCTGGTCTGATTGTCAGGAACCTTATACACATATCCTCATCATGCAGCAGAGGTGTGAATAACTAGCTTGTCTTAGTGAGTGTGCTGTCTCAGTTGTTAGCCATCTTTCAGGCTTCTGCTACAAAGGGCCTTCTACCAACTATTGAATGAAGCAAAATCTATGGTTGGATACAACACAAACAGTCAAAGCAGACTGTTGCAGCTTCAGCCTGCGCAGAAATCAGCACTCCTGCCAAAAGTGGTGTTACCCTCACTACTCTCTGTGCCGGCACTAGCATTTTGGTTGGCTGCAAACTCAGCTGTAGTAGAAGGCTGATATGGCTAAAAATTCAGCTGTTTTTCCTCTTCCCTGCTGCTTTCCAGGCTGGCTTATCCCTCTGGCCAGGCTCACCACTCAACCCACACTAATACTTGTACCAGTCTGAGGCAAGGTAGGAACATGGAGCCAGAGGCAGCACCACTGGCTTATGATGGGTAAAAGTGGTTGCAGAGCTAAATGAATGACACTACTCTGGAAAAAAAACCAAACCAACCTCCCAAAACAAACAAAAAACCCTGCCACAACAAAGCAATTCATTACCAGGTCTTTATTCACATAGATACTTTTCCAGGTTTCAGTAGATTTCAGTTTTTGAAACTGCATGAGAACAGAAGCTTACATTATCTGAAATTCTTTTGATATACAATTTCTTATAGTAACTGCAGATGCAATAAAAGCTAAATCACCTCCTCACTGTCACATTGGGAAAATAATGTTTGCCACAGTACTATATAAGAAATCTGTTATCTATAAACATGGAATATAATTATAGATTTAGTCAGTTTGATGTGAAAAGCCAGGCTGGACCGGGCTTTGAGCAACCTGGTCTAATGGAAGGTGTCCCTGCCCTTGGCAGGTGGTTAGACTAGATGATCTTTAAGATGCCTTCCAATCCAGATCATACTATGATGCTATAAAAGAAAAAAAAAGGCATGACTTCCTGTCTGAATGCTTGAAGCTAAAATTCCAGTGAACAAAGTTACCACCTAAATGACAACACAGTACCTTTCAAAAAAAGGTCACACTGAAGCAGGTACCACACTTTGCATAAGGAAAGTCTCTGTAAGTGTGTATTTTAAGTTTAGAAATATGCCAGGTTTTTCTAGTGGGACTGCAATCCTGACGGGTATCAATCCCCAACAAACCAATTTCCTTTCCTGACATTTCATGTATGTCTGTACTGATCTGCAGGTACAATATTGCACCATGGTTATCACTGCACCAACACTACCTGTGGCTCCAACAGCAGAGCAGTATATACATTAGTGTGGTTTACAAATGCTCCCTGAGAACATTTTTATATTCTGGCCTCTGCCCCTGAACTAAGTCAAAGCCAGTTCAGGAATACATCTATCTATATCAGTATCACACTTCCCATCTGGACAGACATATAGCCTAAAGAGATGATCAGAAAAATAGATCTGTTAAGACCCCAAATCCTCCCCTTCCCCTAAATTCTCTAGAAGCTGTGTTTTTCCACATAGCCATAAACCACTGGAACAATGCCCACTTTTCCCCTAAAAGATCAGAAAAGGGAGGAAGATGTGTTTACTCTAAAAATTCACAGTTTCCAATGCAGTTTGAAAGGTCCTGTCAACATTTCATCATTGTAAAGACCTGATAGATAATGCAAAACTATGTGGCATGGTGCTGTTTGAAACATATAAACACACCTTAGGTTTTTTTACTGTCAAACTTCAGTGAAGTCCTGCAGTCAAATCATTATAGAAATAAACTCCCTAAAGTGATTTTAAAATATTTATACTTGGGATTAAGGCCATTGCTATTGCCTTTCAACAGCTCTTTCCATAACAAAAGTCTACGCTCCCATGCCAAAACACCAGATTAAGACAGCTTTGGGAAGGAATGGGTTGAACTTCAGTTCTTCCCTTTGAAAAACTATTGATTGTCTGTTCAAGCCACAAGTACTCTACACCACCTTCACTGACCATCAAGGCAGCAACAAGACACTGCATCTGGAAACTGTCCAACAGCTTCAAAGAAATTGAAAGTAAGAGCCTTACAAGGAGGGGCATCTACAGAATGAACAGGAACATCTGTGGTACTGTTTGGGAGGCACTTCTGCCATTTCTTTGCCCATTTTCTCCCACAACCTGGGAGAGTTTGGAGCAAGTATTTCTTAGATATGAAACAAACAGGGATCAGCTGCTTTTCAATATGACACTGCAGCAAAAGAATCCCTCCATTTGTACTTTGAAGAGGTATCACAAGCGCTTTCTTTTGCAACTCAAGATATTTGCTTGAAGTTTTCAGGAAAGTTTGACACCACCTGGAAATTTCTTAGTGCTGCCAAAAAACTCCAAACTTTAGGAACAACCCATTAAATAGATCTGAGGTAACTGTGGCTAATCTTAAGGCAGAGGAAGCATTCATTTGAAGATGTACATACAATAATTTACAATGTTTTACTCTTCAGGAATTATTTTTTCTTGAAATAAGGGTTGGCAGTACCAAAGACTAACACACAACAAGACTTTTTGTGTATGGCAGACATGTTGTATAATGCAGTAGGGCTCTTGTGCACATCCCATGGGTGTATAAACCACAGCATTGGTTCAGCACATTTCTGATTTGAGTATCATTTTGCATCTGACACTTGCATGGAACTGGCTGTCATTGCACTCTGGTGCTTCTGCCTTTCTTGCTTTACAGCTCCTCATGAAGGAAAGGCAGCATTCTAGAAAAGATGTACATTTTCCCTCATGGAGGCTGGAAAGGAGATTTCACAGCATTTCAATAAACCTTCACTTTATAACTAACTAACTACCTCATTCAGCTTTATGACAGTAATACCCTTTTGTTTTTCCTTTAGCCATCACTCAGAAATTGTAGTTTTGTTCCTCATGGCCATTTCGGTCAAGGCTTAATATACACATCTATCTCCATCTCATACACAAAAATCATTTTACACAGAGCAGTATACTGAAATTCCCTCCAACAAGATATGCTGAAATTTAGCATCTGAAAGCTGATCATGTACAGATCTATGTTAAAAGCAGTCCTGTAACACAGGTTGAATCATCTATCTATGTACACTGATTTCATTCATAGAGTTGAAAAACATGTAAGAATAGTTCAGCTAAAGATTCAAGAACTTATTAATTATTCCTTGGGTGGTTACAGTCAGGAATAAACAGGCTACAACCCTTATTGATAGAAGAAAAATCCCATACCAGCACTTTGGGCATTGGTAAATAAAAAACTAGATTGTTTTAAAAAAGAAGAAATTTACACAAAAACAGTGTAAATTCTCTTTACAGATATTCTGCAAGGAGACACCTTTGTTACAAGTGTTGAGAGTCCTGTTAATTTTTACTACTAAATCACTGTTTCTAAAAGAATTTTAAAGGCAAGTTTAAATGAGAGACAGAGACTAAATCTATAGTTCATTTGAACTAATCTATATTCAGCCTTAGGCAAAAAAAAATAGAGATGACAAACAAAGGTGAAATGACACTTCAGGAAAAGCGAGAAAATCACTTCACCTCTCTGCTTCAGTGGTGTGACTCATTGTTTTAATGAGATTGTTTGCCAGACAATGAATTTCAGGCTTCCTCTCAAGTCTTCCAATTAATTCTGGAGACTAATCAGGCACTGTCTCTCCAGATTTCTCTTCCACAAACAGTTTACATGTAGTAGGACTAGTTCTTAAACTAAAATTTAGAGTTTCTAGTCCTGCTTCACTAGAGCATGAAATGAATCCTAAGTCAACTTTCCTTCACAGTTTTACTTCCCTGCAGCCAAGTAAAAAAAAAAATCAAGATTTCCTTAACTGGTTGCCCAAGGCTGTTTCTTGGAGATGACCTGACTAGTTGGATGTAAAAAGTCAGCATGGAGAGCAATTCCACAGCTACTTGTGGAAGAAACTAAACAAGCCACTGCATTTTTTTTGCTGCCTGGTGAAAGGATTGTCTTGGAGTTGGATTTGATGATCATGATGGGTCCCTTTCAACCCAGGATATTCTATGACTATGAATAACAAAAAAAAAAAAGCTGCCTGAATGACAAGCAGGGAAAAAAGGAAGAGGGAACCCTACCTGTCCTACTGCCAAACACCTTCCCTTCAACATAGGCTCAAACTTGAAGCCCGTTGTATAGAAAGAAAGGAACTGACAAAGTACAAATGTTTTGGGAGAACAAGGCCCAGAAGCTGCCTTCTATTAGCCAGAACCAGTGTAGCATCTCTGTAGCCTCAGTGAATGACCCCATCAACATGGCCTCTCCAGTGAGGCCATAGCACTGTCAGTGTCCAGAGGACAACAATACGCAGTGAGAAGGACAATATGCAGCAACTTAGCTCCTCGGTGAGCCCTGTACAAGGCACTAACTACATAACACAAAGCTTAGCCATGGTAAAGACCTGCAGCCCAGTTATTCTCTAATTCAGCAGCATGTAAACAAGCACAGCTTAGTCTTGTCAAATCACTGTGTACTCCTCCATTTTTGGAGGAATATTACTGTGGGTATTTATAAGATGTGTTCATGAGTACTTGCAGAAATGAAAACATGAAATCTTAATTCTCTCCAAACTTGTGGTACAATATAGGGCAGATCTCAGTAGGCACATAAACAGTTTTAATTCACTAAATTCAGTGGTCAGATGGATGAACAAGAAATCATGTTTTATTAGAAATTACTTTGTCTGCATTGCTTTTAAATATGCATGTTTCTGAACCTTTTTACTTTAGAAATTGTCTTATTTGATTTCAAGCAATATGGGCACATAATACAGTTACTGTGACTTACTAATTTACCACATATCAGCTGCCCTGCAATAAGTGTCTATGAGTTCCTAGCCTCACCAAGATGTAAGGCAGTGCACTGCACTTTGGCTTCAGGACACATCTGTAGTGACTATTGCTTCGAATGGCTATCCTACATATTGCTGCCTTGCCACTACAATAAGAAAAATAGCAACATTCCCATGAAATAATTCATCACATGGTAGGACCAAAATAAACACACGATCCTTTAAAAGTTCAGGGGTTCTATTTCAGAAGCATTTCATTTTCTAGTCACGTCTACAAACTAAATACATACATTATCTGAACACATGAACAAAACAGTTTTGAGCTTTAAAAACCACAGTGCCTAGACGACTCTACGAAGTTGCATCACAAGCCTGTCATTTGCTCCAACTAGGAATTAAACTTTGGGAAATATGTAGAAGCAAAGGCATGTCTACATTTTTTAAAATTAAGTGTTAAAAACTGCTGAAATAGTCCAGTCACTGAAGTAATTGAGTAGTCAGTCACTTAAATCTCTGCCCTGGTTCTTCAGAAAAATATGCCCAAGAATTCAACACAGATTTTTGCAAATCACATTGAAAATTATTATTAACTCCAAGTTGCCAGTAATGCAACTTTCTTTAATGATGCGACTTCATCTCCTATTTCTCCCATTTTGCACTGAGTGAAGAATTGTACTAACAAAATGGTCAGGATAGATTTAATGCTGCCTGAATGGAAGAGACCTCCAGCTCATTCATCTGAAGCTTTGTATATTTCTATGATAAAAGAAAGAAGTAAATAAACAGCAAATCTAATTTTACCCAGTTTTCTTCAAACATTCGTCATCTGCAGGCATTGTGTTGCTCAGCTGCTTTTTTTGGAGTCAGTAAGCATGAAAATTGCCCACTCATTATATTTCCCCCCCATAGTAGTTTAAAAGCTTCCTTGTCATTTCTCCTGTCATCACTTTGGCAGTCCCACCAGCAGAAGCTCAAATTCACACCAACCACAAATATTTCACATTTTCTCCAATGCCCACTCTGAATGAGTGGCTTTGCTGCTACCAATAGCAGAGATACAGTAACACAAACTTAGTCAGCTGTCTTCAAAGCATATGTCTTGAAAAAACTTCATTGATTTCACAACCACAACAGTTTTCCTATCCTAAATAGAAGTCTATTGTTAACTATCTAAACCTTATCATTAAGCAGATTAAATTTCTCTGTTATGTTCACCACTAACATGAGACTCAAAATTCCCTGTGGACCTACATTAAGATTCTCCATTATATAGGAAGATCCAAGACAGCAAAGGTTCTACAGGTGACTCATGGGACTGAATAAAGGACTGGCTGCTGTGACACACAGATGATGCAGGAGGATGCTGCTGTTCCCTACTACTCTTCAATCACAAAAGTTCAGATCCAAAATTTGGTTGTGGTGCTAATTTAACAAACACCATACCCTTCAAGTTTGTGTGCGTGATCCGTTAAATAAAGTTCTCACATTAAACATATTTCCAAACAAATTAAAACAGCCATAACTGCTACCTTAGAAAAGCTTTTAATATTTTAGAGCCCATTCAACAGTCCAGCTGTATTTCCTTTAGAAGAAAGGTTTTGTAACAGTTCCTCATAACTTACTGTCAGCTACTATATTTGACCAAATTATTAAGGAGGTTGAAAATTCTTTCCATCTTTCAAGTGGCCTGGATAACTCTGTTTCCTCTGATGAAAAGTCAACGCATAATACACATAAAAATCCCTCAGTCTTTACTTAACCTTTAGTCTAAATGGAAGACATTAAGCAAAACTGACTTAAGATATACATTTGCAGGTTTGAAGAGGTTTTTTTAACAGATAGGGTAAGACCTTCAAGTTATTAAGCTTTCTGCCTGTACTGTTTTTCTCTATGTTCTGAATAGCAGAGATATCACATTACATAACTTTTCCCTCAGTTAGGGATTACTGCCTTTTGCAAACTGTGTAACTCTTGATGATAAAACCCTAGTGCACGTTATTGCCTGTATTTGATTGATCAGGAGAAATTCCATCAGCTCATATCCATTTTCCACAAATCTTCTAAAAATCCTTTCACAAGCCAATTACCTCAATAGTTTTGAATGGTCTGCAAATATAAAGGTTTTCAGATTTTCTAGACAAGGTGTGGGTCCTCATATAGAAATTTTAAGCCAACTTGAAGGCTGTTCTTAGTGCGCACATGGCAGATTAAAAATCAATATTTTTAAATGGCCTAGTAAAGAGTCATGCAGTATTACATGCCATAGATGAAGAAAAGCTGCTGCTTTGAAAATAGTGCTGGGAAGTGCTTGCTCATTTTGGCAACTATTCTAATAGAAGAGTGGATTAAGTACTCCTTGGCTATCTCAAAAGATTGTCAAGGAAGATGGATCTTCTCCCAGATAAGGGAGCTGCCTCCATCCCATCAGCAGAGGACTAAAGACACAAGTCACTACTCCAGTATTAAAATGACACCTTGATCCAAGTGCCTTGAGGGCAGTCAAGCACATGTCTCCAGGATGTTGTTTCCTGTGAACTGCCATGCCAACTTAATTTACCAGCCTGGCACAAGTATTTCCTGTAGTTCTACGACCAAGGTTTCCAGGGGAAAACTCACTAACATCTGTCATGTACCCTTACCAGCTCTCTGAAATTTGTCCTTGCATTGTGTTAAGCTTCATACTACATGTTCAATGAAGAAGGAACAGTAACTATTTGAGGCATTCTTCATCTGCCCTCACATAACACAGAGGTAAGAAGTCAGCACATGAATGACTGTTAAACTCTTGGCAACTTTTTCCTCCCACTCAGTCATGGCAACTTGCTCTCATTACCCTGTGAGAAAAGCCATGTCAGGCTCCATATGCCATATCAGTCTTCACACCTGTCTTAAGAAAAAACACCCATGTTCAAAGGCACTTGCTTAGAGAAGGCTGGAGGAGGCTGACAGGGGTCATCTGTAATGCAGCATTACGACAACGAAACATATGAAGACTTGGCACTATGGCATCTCTACAATGGGAGATGTGTATTATCTACAGTAAAGAAACTAAGGTACAACACACAACAAGCTACACAATTGTTATCATGTGAGTCTTTCTGGGTCAATTTCCTGCACTGTCAAAAAGTTTGTACCAGTAATTATAATAGCAATTATGGAGAATTTTCCCATAGGAATCAATAAAAATGGAAAAGCCTTGAGGAAAGCATCTGATGGACCAGGAAGTTCTTATTCAACCACACCAGCAGTTCTTCCTAACAGCCTGACTATTCTTAAGCCCCAGTAATTTATTTGTTTACAGCTGCAGAAATTATAGAAGAATCAACCTATGTACAACCTCTTTTCAAAAACCCAACACCTGGCTTCTAGTCACACACAGCTGAAAGGTCTCTGATTAGGGGAATCCTGTAAGCCACACCCTTTATTAAATACTGTGCAGCAGCCACTTCTGGGAAAGCACTGACCTTAAAAATGGAAACAAGAAACTGACCCATTACCTAGAATTTTGAATTTTTTTCCTTAGTGAGTCCAAGGGGTTTTTACAATATTTACAATATTTACAATATGACAAGTAGACTATATTTGCACTGGACACATTAGTACATATGCAAGTTAAAAGTTGAGTAACGAAACCGTGCTCGTTCAGGTTATCTCACAATCCTATTCAAATCCATTCACAAATACAATAACCAGAGACACATATCTGTGTAACAGTTCTCAGAATAAACACTTTTACTTTAAAAGATGAAATTAAATGTTTTCATATTGAACAGCACAGCCTATCATGCAAATATTTTAACCATCTGATGAGAATTGTTTAGGTTTTCTACAACATGACAGTTTTAAGCATCAGTATAGTCAGTATGGACATTACAGAAGACAGCACTGATACTTCCAGTGGAATGACCAGCAGTTCCTCCATAGGGCCCAATCATGTTCCTACTGTAACTAAGTGACAGGCACAAACATTTCCAGGGTATAAAGCCCCAAGTCCATTAGCTACACATTAACATTCCTCTAATTACTTTATCATGAGTATAAAAATAAAGTTACTTTATCTTGGACACAGCTACAGTTTCTACACATGAACAGTATTTAAGAAAAGTCTTCTACTTTACCTCTGTTGGTTTGTAGCAATCTACAAGAGTTTCCTAGAAGAAAATATGAAAGTGTCAGTTGCCATATAGAATAACAGTAAACATAAACAAGTCACAGTATAAAACACAAGAGAGGAGGAAAAGAAAAGAAGCAACAACCAGGAATCACTGAATGAAGATGCTACTGAAAACCAAGTATTGTAGCAAGTCATCTTTGCTCCCTAGACAGATCAGAATGATTTGCAACAGGAGAGAAATAATGGCTTCTTCCTCTGGGTAGGAAGTTACAAAATTCCTGTCTCCAAGACAAATAGAGAAGAGGAGAAGAATCCAAGAACATTTCTCAGCTTTCTGTAAGGCCATCAGAGTCTTTGTAATGCAGAAATAAAGAGGTTAGTTATTCCTAGCAGGGCATTCCTAGCAGGGGAGCTGCTGCAGTTAGTTTACATAGAAGCAGCAAGGCTATTAATGAATGCTGAGTGAACAGCCCAGGGCCATGCCCCACGTCTCTGTGGCTGGCTAGTGAGCACTGAGAAAATGGTGCCAACTAAAATCAGATGTGCTGCATCCAAGCACCACATTAGTCACCTCCCAGAGGCAAGCTGAGGGTAAACCACGACTCTGAAACGGTTTTTCTTTTAATAAGGCATCTGGAAAGATAATAAACAGAGACCCTTCATATTGGTTTTATACCTTGAGATAGATCGGATGGATAGACGGAGGATGGATAGACGGAGGATGGATAGACGATAGATGATAGATAGATAGATAGATAGATAGATAGATAGATAGATAGATAGATAGATAGATAGATTATAGATAGATAGATTATAGATAGCTAGATGGATGATAGATAGATAGATAGATAGATAGATAGATAGATAGATAGATAGATAGATTATAGATAGATAGATTATAGATAGCTAGATGGATGATAGATAGATAGATAGATAGATAGATAGATAGATAGATAGATAGATAGATTATAGATAGCTAGATGGATGATAGCTAGATGGATGATTGATAGATAGATAGATAGATAGATAGATAGATAGATGATAGATAGATAGATAGATAGGTAGATAGATAATTGGTAGATAGATAGATGATAGACAGATAGATGATAGATAGATGATAGATAGATGATAGATAGATAGATAGATGATAGATAGATAGATAGATAGATAGATAGATAGATAGATAGATAGATAGATGACAGATAGATAGATTATTGATAGATAGATAGATAGGTAATTGGTAGATAGATAGGTAGATGACAGAGAGATAGATGATAGATAGATGATAGATAGATAGATAGATAGATAGATAGATAGATAGATAGATAGATAGATAGATAGATAGATAATTGGTAGATAGGTAGATAGATAGATGATAGATGATAGATAGATAGATGATAGATGATAGATAGATGATATATGATTGATAGATGATAGATAGATAGATGATAGATAGATAGATAGATAGATGATAGATAGATAGATAGATAGATAGATAGATAGATAGATAGATGATATATGATAGATGAGAGACAGATAGATGATAGATAGATTGAGAGAGAGAGAGAGAGAGAGAGAGAGAGAGATGTTAAGACAATGATGTTTCTTTTCTTCTTCACCTTCGCTCATTAGCTTCTACCACACACAGAATTCAAAGAATTGGAGACCAGGTTTGAATTATGTAACGTCAGCAGATCACTTTTGAATTTCCCTACTGATTTCTGTTCCCGACTGTCTTCCCTCTCCTCAAGCTTTTTGATCAGTTACTCCAAGGTAGCTTGATGGGTTCCGATTTCTAGCTAGTATAGACAGAGAAATAACTGCCAATAGTCTAAGGACAAGGGAAGATTTCTGGTCTGTATATGCATGCACATATATTTCTGCTGCTGAAGTGAATCACAGAAACTATCTGGTCATCATAACTGACTCACAGCCATATAGTTTTTCTATGTGACTGTGGTTTGTTTGGGTTTTTTTTATGTTTTCTCTTCTTTATTTTATACACTTGTACAAACTAGAATGAGGCTAATATGGCTTAGCATATTTCCCTATATTACTGGATTGTTTGAACTTTTATTTACAGGAGTAAATAAAGATGTCACCTATCTTCCAGAAATTTTATTTAAAAGAATTGGGATTACCTCTGAACAGTGCAGTAGACTATGCTAAACTCAGATCTAAGAATCTCTCAGTTCTAATTCAACATTTACAGTGGATTCAATCAAGCACTAAATACTGATCCAGATGCATTACTTCAACTCCATTCTGATTTAAAATTATAAAACAATATTACCTGTAATTTGAGAGCTCTCTCCTCTTCATTGGCTGCATCAAGAAGTTCATCAATGTCAATTTCTACTTCAGGCATCTCTTCTTCCTGTAAAGAAAAAATACCCACTAAGTTCATAGATCTACTCTTTAACTAACTTCAAAAGCCTCACAGTGATAGCACACAAACCTATCTTCCTGTAGCCAGACTAGGAAGTCAGTAAGGGATGATGACTTGATTCTTTTCTCCCAGACCAGCAGAAGGCAAAGCCTCAGCCACACAGTAGGTGATGGCTCTTGAGCAACCCTTTACTCACAGCCCGGAGGTATGTTACTAACTCTTGCCCAGCAGCACAAGTCATGCTGTTCTTACAGGACTGGGCAAGAAGATGAAGAAGAGGTCAGGGAAGGGGAAGTAGATAACAGCTGCAGTAAGCTACAAAATTGCTTTGAAAGTATTCTTGATTGAACTGCGTATTTTGTTAACTCTGGGGAAGATCTCCCTTGCTTAAAGCTGGCTTACAAGGATGACATACATGTTCCATTAGAGGAGCTCAGATTTTCAGTGCTGCAGTGAAGCACAAAGTCTAAGACATAGGGTATTTTACAGAATTTGTCTTAAACCTCCTTCACCCACACACTTCTCCCTTTGTATCACCAAACAGCTGCATTGTTCCCTGAGTCAGAGCAGCATTCCACACATTTTGAAGGACCCCTGAGCTCTGGAATCCCAGTGAGAATTCATCATCCACAGATATTACCATTTTTTGCATTTTCAATTATGCAAAAAGTATTCTGCTGGCCACTTTTTGCATTTTCTCATCAAAATTGTTATGCAGCACTTCACTGTACATATAAAACTTTGGTCTCAGCCTCTTGGCCACACCAAGTCCAAATCTGACCCTGTCCTCTGGGCCATGGACACACAGCTCCTCTGTTGCCCCTCCTCCATTCAAGCCAACACATAGACACTGGAAGACTGTCCTCTCCCACATGTACACTGCCACTGATCCACTCACTGACACAACATCACCTTAGCACAACCTGAATGAAAGCAGGGACCTGGAAGCTTCCAAAATGGAGGGCGCATTTAAGAGTCAGGTAATAAGCAATTTAAGAGTAAGCAATAAGACCACTATCCCCATCAGCATCTGTCTTCTTGAACCCCACCAACACTTTTCAAAAACCTTTAAGAAAGCATTTTGACAAAAAAAATATGATGGTTCCAGCAATTTGCAGAAGTTTCAACAATTGTGAAATAACTTAACAGCTCCAATAACAACTGCCCCAGGTAATACTCTGCCTGGAAGCAAGGAATCAAGCCACCATCCCTTAAAATTACTCTTGTACTGGATAAAAGATGAGACTAAACATTAGCAAGGAATTAGCTTGAATTAATCTAAACTAGCTTGAATTAATCTAACAGAAGTTAAGCACCAAAGTGGCAAACAACAACCTGTATCAAAAACTCCATCCAAAATGCCAACTGTTCAACACCTTTTTGAGTGTGAGGAGGAAGGAGAGAAGTTGGATGATTAAGTTACTCATTCCCCATCTCTAAAGTAAAGTGTGCAGGAACATGATAGCACAGTTGTTCAGGCCTTTAGACCCAATGAATAAAAATACAGGACGAACACTCTTTGTCCAGTTAGCAGGTTCAGAAAAGAAGCATGGACCCTTGCTGAGATGAATCGAAGATACTAGTTACTGTAATACAATCTGGCAATAAGGGAGTTTCTAGCCTAATACTACAGACTCATTAGCAATTTAAACAAGGAGAAGAGGAGAGAAGTCTTCCACAGACTAAAAAGATATTCAGCAAAAGCCATTAGAATTGGAAAGGATAAAGATTAATCCATAACTAAGTGGAATACTTAGTAGCTTACTATCCTGACTCTATGCTAATTAGCACATCACACCAAGAACCAGAAATTCCTCAGATAGTAAACCTCCCGAACATTTTAACTAAGCAGCTAATCACAAATACTGTTAAGACAAGGCGCCTGGAGTTACTGTTAATACTTTAAACTTATCAGAATACACATTCATTGACCTGTGTAAATGCCAGTTGTGCACCTGCCTGCATTCAGATGTGCTGTTCAGCACATTGGATATTTTGTCAGGTACACATTTTGAACTCTTGTCTGTTGGAGCAGCATTCTGGCAAACTGAAACATTGAAAAGCAACAGTAAGGGGGAATTGCCTATAAGGTATATAATTCTTTTTTGTGATCACAATTCATTGGAGCTGAGTACTCCTGAACGGCTAATTTTACTCTGATTGGTACCAGTTACATGGGAGAAATCCTTACTTCTATCCCACCTCACTCATCTTCAAGTCACCTTTCTCCTACATCTTCAACATTCACAGTGCCATCAGAGGGCAACTGTACCAGCAATTCACTGAAGCTTTGGTGTAAGATGTAACACAGCTCCTTTACATCACAGAAAGCCATAAAAAAGAAATAAAAATAAATACTTCTGAAACAAGGAACTTTAGTTGTCTGACATACTGCCATTCAATTAAGTTACATTTTCTGTAAAAGATCATGTGTATTTTCTTCACCTCACAGCAGATTTGAACTCTGATACAATCCACAAATGGAGGGGGAAGCCCAAAAAGGTAACCCTTGCTCTTATTTTTGGCTGAATGAACAAACATAATCAAAACATTTTTTCTCCATCTGAACTACTGTGTCTGCATGACCTCAAGAGTTTTAAGTTAGACATAAAAAACACACCCTTAGGTCAGGAGCCTGACTGCTCCACAACAGCTGTAATGAGAGGGGAAGGAATATAGAGTCACATCTTCTGTTTGACACATTTTATCGGTAAAATAAAAGTGGTTGTTCCTACAACAATTAAGCAGCTAGATACAGATGAGGCTGGGGCAAGCCTGAAAGGTTCTGTGCTTAGCCAAAGAATGGTATTTTGAGGGTCTTGTTAGTGTCCTGAGGCTATGCAAAAAAACCCAAAGCACTGCCATGCTCTGCTTGAGAGAGAGGGAGACAAGGTGGTGCAAATACCACATATTGGGGGAGAAACCACAAGCAGCATGCTGACAAGGGAGCAGCCCCCAGGAAAGCTAAAACAGAAGAGGTGTGGGGGATTTGGCTGCAAACATCAATTGAAACACTTGGGAGAGGGGAGAAAGGACACTCTTCTTTTAAGCACCCTCTCCAGTTTGCATTAACAATGAAGGCAGAACATGAACTGATTTCTGCTCCAGTATTTGAAAGACAAAAAAATCAAAGTTAGTTTCCATGATATTTAATGTAACTTAAATTCAACCTTGCATTGAAAGACAGCCCCATGACTCTCTAGGTTGCATGAACTCTTTTTAGGCTACTGGCAAAAGACCTTGAGCGCAAACGTGCATTAAGTAGTAAATAGCTGTAGCAATTTAAGACCTTACAACCTCTCCAACTGTCAGAGGTGATCACAGCCCCAGTGGTGAATGGAGTAGAAACAAGTGTGCATCCTTCAGTGAGAGCAGAGAAAAGCCTTTACAACCAGTTTTTGCAGCAGCTTAAACCAAAGGGCTGGATTTAGCAGGAGCATCTTGAAGAGCTCTTGCACACTCCAGTCTGCTGACCCTGAGGAGAGCACCTCCAGTAAAGCAAAAGCAGGTCTGACATCATTCCAAGTATTTACTGATTAAACATTTATCTGAGGTTTTAAAATTCAAAGGGCAATAATTGCCCTATGGATAACTTCCCACTATAAATCCAGCTCTCAAATTAGCCTGTTATCTCACATCCTCACTGCCCATTCACTGTGCATCATCTCATCTGCAGTCCTGGGAAATAATTAAATAGGCTTGTTTGGTTTTTACTTTAGATTTTAAATTTGGAGAAGAAATGAAAAGTTAAATGCAGCAAGAAAAGTTAAAGCCAACATTTGTATAGTGATTTTGGAAGCAACATGAAAGGACAGCAAGAGAAAAATGAAGGAAAAGGAAGGAAAGACAATCATACAATTCAGATGAATGTAAGTTTCAGATTGTATGAATCAGGGATTTCTCTCAAAGTCCTGGAAGATGCCAGTGTAAGTGATCAAAACTAAACTAGAAAATAGGACCAGTTTTTCTAGAAATATCCATTTAATATATGAAAATATTTCTTTATTTTACAGCAGGCATCTGCTGGGCATCTAATACAGCTATCTCTAAACAAGTTCATCTGGAGACATGTGTGGCACTGTAATACAAAGGTTTATGTCTCAGGATGATAAATAAAAGTGCCATAAATTACCAGGACTAGAAGTCATTGATTTCATATGTAACCTGGTGGGATTATGAATGGATTGCAACTAATCCAGGTAAATGAATATGACCAAATAGTAATTTGTAGAAAACACAAATGAAAAACCCATGTATTGCCTGCCTCAAAGCCTTCAGTTGTTTTGGAGAGCTATGGGTCATGGCAAAGTAAATAAAAGAATAAAAAAAGGAAGTTTAAGTGATTGAAAATTATTAATCCAGAATCAAAGAAAGCTTTTTATTTTTTCACTTCAAGCCAGTCCTAGTTAAGTGGAGAGTCAAAATACATAGGTAAAATAAAGGTATTTGTAAGACAAAAAAATGGTTCATGTCTATTGATTGGTATGAGGAAGAGAAGAGTAGGAAAGGACGTTGAAGACAGCAACAAGGGACTTGTGAAACTTGTCTTGAAACTTGTGAAACTTAAGTAGGAACAAAAATCCTCAGCGGTACAACCCAATTACTAAATGACAGCATGTTTTCTCCAATCCTAAAACATTGACAGCAGTAATGCCATAGCAGACATGATGATCTAATGTTAGATGTGGAAAAAAATTATCCCTCATTTCTGTTGGTCCAGGTGAAGCAATTCATGCAACAGTGAATATTAGTTTGTACAGCTGATTATCAGCAAACACATTTAGGATGCTGCTTCCCAGTATGATACAACCTTTACCATGCAGTTATATATTATTTTCTCCCCCATCAGGCACTTATTAGCAACCAGTCACCGAATGTGAAATCTCAAAAGCAACACAGAGTGTGAGTCCTCACACTCCTGAGCTCATGCTATCCAGTCTTGGCTCTAAGAGTTAGAAAAACCCATTTTGTACCCAATCTGTTCTAACCAGAGCAACAGCCTCTTCCACCTACAGGAAGTCTTATTTAATGAACAGGAGTGATGGAGGAAAGTGCAGACACATTCAAGTCAAAGTTACCAGATTTGTCTGCCCATTTTGAGTCAATGATCCTACTGTTTCTGAATAATCATAATTTATCTGTAGCAGTGTGGTTATTTAACAGAAACCTTGTCCTGAGCTGAGCCTGTCTTCAAGCCTGACATCATACGGGTTCAGTTGAATATACAGAAAAGGAAGGACACTGAGTGCACCCCTGTCAACAGAATGGCTAACACAAGCTGCCCAGTATCTCATATCTCCATAACATGGTACAAATGGATAGATAAAAGTCAAGGAGATGGTGTTTTATCCATTTGGATCAGATCTGGCCAACCCTCACTCTTGGAGCTGCCAGTCCATAGCCTTGCATTCACACCACTAGAGGGAGGTAACACTTTGCAAACAAAGCCAGGACCCCTGAAGCTGCTGGTAGAGTATAGAAAGGTCTTTTGAGACCTAGAGGCACTTCTTGGGTTTGGAGAATAACAGTTTAACATTTGTCCTCGACTACACATAGCCCTCTGTTCCTGTTCTTAAAAATGTAGCCCTCAGCTTTTACTCTCACAGCCTGGTTTCTGCAAAAGCCTACCACCTCTGCTCCTACTTTTTGGGGTATTGCTTCTACATCCATCCAATGCACCTTTTCCCTGCAACTGAGGGCCAGAGAAGGGACTGCTGCAAGCAGAAAAAGGAGCAACTCAGCTCACAGGAGCTGTGACAAGGTCTCTCTGCCAAGATGAACTGCAAGAGCCCAGTCTCTTCTAGCTCCCTACTGAGCAAGTTCATTCACATATGACAATCTTTGAGCTCATTGCCAAAATTTAACAAGTTCAGGCACATGACAAGAACAAGTGAAAGAGATGGGGAAGTGCTTTATTAAACTGAGAACAATTTCATAAACTGGCCACAGGAATCTCTGACACACAGCAAATCTGGCCCCTCCTAAATTCCCGAGATCAGACATACTAGAGTTTCAATTCAGCTGTTCAAGGTCCTCACATAATGTGGAAAACCGCTCTTTTTTTGCTTCCTGATTTTGGTCTCAACATCCAAAATAATGGAGATCTTACTGAAAAAACTTTCCAAGATATTCCATCTGAGGCAGGCACATACTGAGAACCTCCTCAGCTCAGATTATTTCAATTTGGACAAGTTTAACATTTTTAAAGTGTTAGCCAGTTGTTAAATCCAGAGTAATGTCAAGAACAATGCTTACAGGGCTCTGCAGGAAGGACTACACACCTTGCTATGAAGCAGAGAGGGAGTTTACCTAGGAATCATCAAAGTCTAGCAATGAAGAGGATGGAACAAACTTGCAGAAAAGGTGAGAAAGATGGACAGATACACACTATGATAGTGTCTACACAGGCAGGCACAGCTGGACTACAACTTGCTCAGCCAGTGTGCACAAACTGCATGGTCCAGAAAATACAGCTGCATTAGGGCAGCTTTCAGACCAAGAGAATAAACCCTGTTGGCAAAGCATGTACATTCGAGTGCCACAGTTTATTAAGAGAGCAATTAGATTTACAGACCAAAGCCTACCCACATTCACCCAGTTTAGAGAAGAAGTCAGCTAAAGGCTGTCTGCATCTGCCAAATCACCCTATTCTGGTTAGTAGGTAAGTGGGCAAATAGCCTGAGGCTTATATTAGGAAGTGCACATCATAATACAAGGAAATCTCAGTAAGGAGATCTGTTGGAGATTCATGTCTGTACCCCAGGAACAGGGAGCACTCTCAAGCTCCAAGGTCTAAAGCACAGCCTAACAGCATCCCAGAATCCATGTCAGTATGCAACTTAGGTGTGTGTTGCTCCCAGACAGACACATTATGTGAAAAAGCACAGGATTACATGTTGAAAAGGGTATCACCAAGCTCCTTGGACAACTGGAAAAGCATACCCATCCTGCAATGTAGCCAACCCCCTTTGAAACAGCATGTTAGGAATTCTTGACCTTCTCCATATCTACCACCATTTCCATTATCTCTTCCTGCCATACAGGTAGCAGATCAGTTTGAGCAGTATGACCCTTACAAGCAAAAGAGACACACAAAGTTTTGATTTAATAAGTCTCCATAATGACAGGTTTAGAGATTGGATACAGTCAAACAACAGGAAGATGCTCCCTCTGTGAGTTATGTTACCTGAAAACAGAGCTTGACAATCAGTACTCTTGCAAGTTGCCTAGAAAGTGTTAAGTCATGAGGGTCACAGGTTTGGGGGATTTGGTTTTGGGTAGTGGTATGGAGGAAGGAATTCAGAACAGAATGATGTCAAGCTGGACACTTGCTGTATCATTGATATCACCCTAGGCAAACTGGGACACTACTCCACAATGTTAGTGTTACTTACCAATAGCCAAGAACAGCTCCAACTTCCTTACTTAGAAACTTACTTAGATTACAAAGAAAACAACTTACTTTTCTTAGATTACAAAGAAAAGACAGTGCAAAACAAATTTTAAAACTCCTGGGAATCTCTTAAGTATAAGGGCATCTTAAGGTTCATCATGAATGTATTGGGAGTTAGGTACAGCTACAGCCTCAGAATTCAAGTGTAAATGAAAAATACACTAACAGGGTAATGGCTGTATACACAAAACACTTAAAATTCTAATTATGAACCTCATTAAAGCAATTAAGAACAACTGATATTTTTAATAAGTAGGGGATGAGCACCCACTCAAGCCAAGTTCTTCTATCTCATTACTGAAGGTGGCTCTTTCTCTTCCCTTAGTCACTGTAAACTATTGTTGTTTGTTTCAAGCTGGCACTGCCACAGATCAGTCTCTCCTCTTGGCTCTCAAGTGACAGTAGAGCAGATGAAGTAGACAGATGCTATTCCAAGTTGCATTCAAAGAGTCAGTCCTTCTAAGGGCTGCACTCCAAAGTTTTTGTTGTAAAATAGCACACAAGTACACAAAAAAGGCAACAGCACAATCCTGGCACTTAGGTGATACAAAAAGACACAACTCTGTTGTACTGTTATTGTGGGGTACTGCATATGTCGGTATTCTCCATCAGCAAGGAGGGATTAGGGTTTGGGGCAGAATATGAACACCATCCCTCAATGCAATTCCTGTGGAAGTTTCCTTTATGGGCAAGCCTTTGTGAAAGAGGACAGTGAAGGGACATCCACATCCAGAGCACAGGTTCCTCCACCCAGTTTTCCAGAACACAAGCCTGCCTGCACTGACATTCAACACAGAGGTAGCTGCTCTCTTTGCAGATGCCACTGCAGCTTTGCCTTTCCTTCAATTAGAAGGCTAGAGGGCAGAAAGAGAATGGCAACACACTATGAATTCCCCTAGACAAACTCCTTACAGCTACAGGCACTTAAGTCAGTTGTTAGCTCCTACATCACAACAATGGTTAGCATGACATTTACCCTGTATAAGGGGAGGGGGTGGGGGTAAGATAGCCAACTGTGTCAAAATTCAGCTGAAAGAGGGGAGAGGGAAGGCTAAGTTGAAGTGCACTGAGACAGGTACAAGTAGTACCAAACAACTTAGTGAAGTTATTCAGTGAAAGGGAGACAAGGACAACTCAATCTAGAGCCCATGTAGCTACAGGTTTTCTGAATTGAGCAATGGAAAACCTGCACTGTTCCCCTGCTACTGTGTTCTGCTGCACCACAGACATGCTGCACATCACATCTAAACTGCCTTAGTGTCACACAGTTATGCCAACACAAAGCTTTGAATGAAAATGGTACTACTTAGCAAAGAACAGAGCAAGTAGTTGAAAAACCATCAATATATCAATTTGAAGCTAAAGATTTATAATGCTTGTAACTTGCAATAGATAAAGCATCTTCATTTTCACTAACTGTTTCAATGTAGATTCTGGCCTAGCAACATCCAGGAGTGATGGCAATGGGATTTTCAAATGGTAGTCAGGGGTTCTAATCAGTATGGCTAACTATCCATTAAAATTTACTGTCCAATTCAGCATCAATGTGACCCTTACTGTCAGAGTTGCCTTCATGTTTTTATAGACCATATGAGAATGCCATAGTGACCTCATTCAAGTACTCTACAAGTCTCTGCAGAATAAACCTTGGCTCCTCCCTTTCCACAGTTGTCCATCCTGCTTGCTAGCAAAGCCAGAAAGCTGCTATTGAAAGAATAATGTGTTAGGAGAGCTAAACTGAGTTTTATTGCACTTCAAACTCTGCCAGCTCAGTTGAGGCTGGGCTTGCCCAGCAGACACACTACCGATTGTCGGTCACCAACACACCCATGAGGTTTTCTTGGCTGGAAGGAAAACTTTCTGTGCTCTTTCAGAAGACCATGTCTTTTTACTTAGATGCCTGGGCTGGCTGCCACATTTCACTGGCTGCATTCTCCCATCAGCAGCAGGGAGGTAACTCTTACAGAGTTGGATGCAGCCTGCAATGCCATAAACAGCATTGGAGGCTTGTGCATGTTCCTTGGCCAATAAAGATAAATAACAGATCCTTTTACTCTCCCTCACTTCTGTTCAAGAAATTTGCCCTCTCAGTTTGTTTTGGTTTTTTTAATTTATTCATAATTATTATTATTATATGAAAGCTAAGGAAGTACTTTGCAAAGAATCAACAGAAGTAACTTTTCCTCTAATTAGTTACTAAATGGAATTTTGTAAAAGTAAAACAAATGCATACACACACTACTTAGGGTTTTTTTTATCAAATCAGTTTCTTGGTATCCTGTGTTTTAACAAGTTTTCCAAAGAGCCTATTATGTAGGTGACTGCAAATACTTATTCTAGGCTATTTTTAGTTTGGTATTTATCTGTTGCTTGAATGGGTGACTGAAACACTAGTCAGGGGTCACACACTTGCAGTGCTGACTCCAGTCTGTCCATACACAGTAGTTCTTGTATGAGCAGTTGTTTAGGAGGCACTTGCTCAGAACTCCTGCTGTAAAGCACCCAACAGTGAGAAACCAAAATAGGCTCTGACTTGGAACAGAACAGCTTCTAGGATTCCCAAGCTGGCCAAAAAACACAGTTTGGCAGGCCTTGCTTGGTTCATGGCCCCATCATTCATTTAAATACTTCCATTGGTTTAGTTGGGAAATGGAAGTTGAGAGTCAGATACAACTTGCTATTTACTCTTATTTTACCATGTGAGTATTTGATAACTGCAGAAAAATTGTGACAGCCCTTAAAAATCAGATGCTTTTGACTATGACACTGATGCAACTGCCCAATACAACAGAATCATGGCCACTACCCTTGAACAGGCAAAATACCTTTTTGTGCCTTCCTCTCCTGGCTGGGAAATTCTTGACTAGTCTCCAAGGAAGAGTCATCATGATGCCAATGCAGACACAGCTGCTAAGTTAGAAAAAGGCACCTTTCCCCAACTCTTCTCTACTTACAAAATAGATCAACACCTTAGGAAATAGAAAGCTCTAATTTCTTAACACTTCACAATTTAAGAAGTGCCCCACCTGAAAAATTTATATCACTGGTAGACTGACAAAACAAGTAAGCACTGGAAAGTGAAAGCTGAACATACAAATTCAGACTATATTCTCTGCCATTGTAATGAGCATATTAATTCCTTTCAGATTTGGGATTTTCAGTGGAAGCATTCAGATCTCTTTCTTGCATTGTAGTGTTGCCTTCCCAGCTGGTTTGTTAGCTGAGATTTCTGTCATGGAGCATCACCCTTCCTTCACACTTGCAAAAGCACCATTTCACTACTGACATGTACTCATGGGCTCAATGTCATATCATTTCATCCCATTTTAGTTAATATCTAATTGTTAATAAGTTTTAGCCCATTCATTTTTTTTCTAGAACTGTATTATATTCAAATGTAGTATATTTGAAAGGAATTTCAGTTTTAGCCAGCACTTTAGGTACCTCCATTTAAAACCTCCCAGAAGTGTGTCAACAATGCCTTCCATTCATTTAGTTTCAAGTAAACACATTCACACTTTCCTGAGAGTTTCCAAAAAATTGGTTGTAAGGAGGCACTATTTCCACATCAAAAGCACATCCTTGCCAATACAAATGCAAGAGAAGAATTCATTGCAACTAAAAGAAAACCTGCCAGCAAACCCTTGTGACTCCCAAAACCTTCTGCATTCTGCAACCTGTTCCATTATGTCCCTATGGGCACATTTACCTATCCCAAGAGAACCTAACCTTTGCTTACTGCCAAAGAATTGCACCCTAAACAGCCAGCAAATCTTATAAATTGTGTTGCCATCTTGAAAATGCAAACTGAGCAACTATCACTTTGGCAGAGCCTGCAGATGATCTTCAACAACTGCTTTAAGAGCAGACAGCAGCCTAAGTGCCTTGCAAGGTAGCCTTCAGCATCAGGAACTTCCAGTCCAGCTCCCTCGACCCCCTAAACAGTGCACTTTTTCAACCAAATTCTCACTTTGCTGTAGTCAGCATAAAATTTCTTCTCCTTCTCCTGCTTCAACTTCAAGATTTATCTTTCTTAAACAGATGTCAAATATATGTGAAAATATTTTCCTTCATTTTTCACAGAGACACAAACTTGCAGTCGGGACTTGTCAGCAATCTCTAATCATATACATTGTTGGAAATGGCCACAGGCTGAAGAAAAAAAGTGGTTTTCCTTGCCGTGGCATTCCAAAAGAAACAAGTTATGGATTACATGGAGATATATATTTTTTTTTTAAGAAATAAAACTTTGCAGTTTCATAACCATAGCCTGAAAAGTAATTTAAGGCATACAGAAGAAGAAAAGTATAATGTAAGGCAAGATATTTGTTGTTTTGGCTTGGTATAAAAGTAAAAAACTGAAGTAATCCCTGAAGCTTCTAATTTACTTACAGTTTTACTTTTTAAATGCTAAAGAGCCTATCATCTTCCAAGACAAACTATCTTGCCAGCAGCAAACATGTGGCAGACCTTTTCACATTGGATAACAAAAACTTGTGGTGAGCTACATGATCATGACAGTGTTAAGAAGCTCAAAACAGTATGGGGCCAAAGCAGTGAGACATCCCTCTGCTCCTCAGATACACGAACAGGTAATATTTTCCAGCACAACCATAAAAATTACAGATGCTCATGCAACAGCTGCTAGCCCTCACAAAGCACTGTAGTAGAAAGATGATACAGGCAGACAGAGCAAGTCCAGGACTGATGATGGCCCTTGAATGAGATGAACTTACAGACTGGCAATAGCAAGAGTGAAGAAATTGCAATTGGGCTGAACTGAAGGGATGAACACTTTTGTGTCTCTTCCCTGCCTCTTCTTAGCAGTACAAATTCCATGTACATGCTAAAGAAAACAACTACTTAAATTGTTTTCTAGAGTGAACTGCAACTCCAGAAAATGAATAATTTAAAGCTGTATCAAAAGCCTAGCCCTTCATTACCAGGGTTGTAGCCCTGGCAGAGGGGCCATAATTCTCACATTTTCAAGTGAGAGACAAAAAAGTGATAGACTACTCATGTAGGAGGAAAAAAAACAGCAGGGAGGAAGAAAGATTTTAAGGGGAGCATAATTTTCTCAAGTATCCTTTAAATGCCAGAAGGCGCCACCTTCAATTATCTGGAATACCAGAGATACTCAGAAAGGAGAGAACTCGAATGCATACTCAAGATCTCATTTCTTAAATAGTTTCCTGGTTCTGTAGGACAGTGCACACACTGAGACTACCTGGGATCCAAAGCACTTTGATGTAAATCAGAAATCCTCTGCAACTCCTGGAAGTCCAGAACACAATCAGAGTGATGCTTCTGGTTAGCATTGAGTTTCCAGAAGCCAAAACAAGGGAGTGTTATCAGGGCCCTTGTCTGCAGCCAGCTAGACACAACCTTTCAGACAGAACCCAAATGAGTACAGCAGTCTTTCAGTTTTCTCCTGAAGCTGTTTCCATACTGTGCAGAACATTTCCAGCAGCTTAGGTATATTAAAAATACAGTCAAACAGTAGCTTCATTCAGATTGTTGTTACACTGAATTGCAACACTATTTCATGTCACACCACCCAACAGCATACTATATACACAGTGCACACACATATGTACACCACCCTTTCAGGATCATTTTAATGAACCATAAATATGTACCTACATCTACATATGTGTGAACAGTTACTTCTTGTTACAGAAAATTACCAGAAGAAAAAGAATGTACACAAATTTCTGCAGTGAAAGTATAGGTACCAAAGCCCTGAGGAAGCATGGCTTGCCATAGCCCAGCAGAGCATATTAACAAGCCATCTGTTCATTATAACAAGCTCAACAGGATTCAGCTTCTACATGCAGAGATGCTACCTACTGTATGTCCCTTGATCAAGCAGACAGTTGTTGGATATTGCCAAAGTCTTGCCACATCCCTTTCAGAGAGCATGTTATATGTCTCTGCCACCAGCACAGTCTGGATTTAAGAACTGCTTTCCCAGGGGGCTGTGCCTTTGAGCGGGATTAGTCACACTAATAAGCAGACCATAGTCAGGTTTCTCCAGCTAGAGATATGCAGACATAACCAATGCTATTCACTTAAATCTCTCAACTGCTGCTTTCACCTTGGAGAAAGACACATTGTGTTTCCAGGAACACAAACACTGAAGAACATGGAACCTGTTCTCAGAAGAGATATTGCCTCTCAAAAAAGAGACAAGAATGACATTTCTCTCTAGTCTTATGCAAGCAAGATGGCTATATTTTTTTGTCTCTCCCCCTGCTCCATTTATATATTTCTCCTTTAAAACAGAGAAATTACAAAACAGCTGTTGCTTTTGCCAGCTTTGTGAGAAGCAAAGAACAGCAGTCAGAAGTAGCAGCAGGGGAATAAGACTGTAATATACTCCAAGTCCCATCTGTTGAGAGTGGGTTAACAGAAGACAGAGGGTAAGGAGACAAACAGGGGACCCCCCCCCCAACATACAGTCAAACAGCTCCTTTCTTAATATCCATCTCAGGTTCTTCAGCTCAATACTCAGCGACTGCTGCAAGAGAAAGGACAAAACTCTTCAAGTTAAATGTACATTAATCAATTTAGCACCTTGATAGTGTTCGAAGCAAGTTGATTAATTAATACACTCTGCAGCCAGTATTTTGGCTTAGTTGTTATTCTGCCATGTGGCAAACTAGACAAAGCAGATGGTCAATAAGCTCTGTTAAACTGTCAGGGCGAGCTATTATGAAGAGACACAAACCAGCTCTCTGTGAGTTCCAAAATTTATAAGATAAATCTCAGCAATTTCAGCTCAGTTTATCCTCCTAGAAAAGCTGGCATCAAAAGAATCAAGGTTAAACTAGTGACTTTCCCAAGGCTCCAATCCTGAAGTTCAGAGCTCACCAGGTCCCATGCTAAGAGACGCTCAAGTTCATTAAAAGGTGCAAAAATGTGAAAATAGCCAGTATCAACTGTAATACACCAAGAAACCACTGACTTGTGACATCAGTGGGTTTGCATCTTAAAACAATAATAAAAATATGTGTAGCAAGTAAATCAGGAGAGCTGAGACTGAAATTGAACATTAATTCCTCAGCCTTTGAATTCCAAAGAGGAAAACCAGCCCAGCATAAGTCTTACTAAAAGGAACTGTTAACAGGTCAAATTTCAAAATACATTCTGCTCTTCACTAAAAATGTTACTGTCACACAAACTCTGAAACAATCTCAGACTCTCCATCTCACATGTACCTCCAGATAGTACTTTGATTGCCATAACAAAGAGAGACGCTCTGAACAAATAACCAAGCAGAACTGAAATCTGGTTCAGCAAAGACTGCAAGCTTTGCCATATTAGAGGAGAAGGTTTCTAGTAGAAGGTACAGCTATACCTTGTTCTGTTCTGCTAAAGTCTGCCTCTTATAGCTATAGTAGCCTCTTTCTCTACTCATCATTTAGAGGCCTTTTTCTGAGGCTTCTCCAGAAACACTGTTTTAACATTTTTAGAAAATGCCATCACGCTTTGCTCACAGGTCTGTAAGGAACACAGGTTATGCCTATGTATACTACTCCCTGGCCATATGACTGCTAAAACCAACACATGCCTTCTGCTCTAGCACTACATCTAGCTAAAGTAGGTGAAATTTGCATAAGATTAAAAAATTTGGAGCCCAATTTTCTGTAAATCCCCATGAGGAGAGGTTAAAAGCTTAAACATGTCTTTCAGGCAACAGAACACATGAAACAGCATCACAAAAATGGTGCAGTTAAATTTTAAAATGCAGGGATTTACTTAACAGACAAACTGTGAACTTTACTAGGCAGTCCTGAGATGGTGTCCAGTGAACTGGTGTCCCCATCTCTGCAAGTTCATGAAAGGCAAGTTTTTGAAGTGTCCTTCTAGAAAGCCATCTTTGTGTTCACAAGAAAAATATTAGTTAAGTCTTCTGCCACCCAGGATCTTTTCCAGGTCCAAAATGGTCCTTGTCTTTAGCATGCTAATTTAAGGCCAGACAACTCAGACGAGATCTTTGGACTACCAACAGCTTTTGGATAGATTGAACACCATCTCACTTGGGTGCATTGCAGTCACCATCAATAGACACCTCAACACAACAATTTTCAGGCAGTATTATATTTAATTTCTGTTTACAACTAAGTGCCTATCACAGTGGGGCTCTAATAACAGTGGCTTCGTCCTGCAAAATGTCCTGTAACAGCTGCCAAAGCCATTTTAGTAAGTTTGCTGCTATCAGTCAGAAGCTGCTGGCAAGAGCAATTAAGGAGTCAAGGAACAGACCAACTTTGTTTTTTCTAAATGATCTCATGATTTGTGTAAAATGGGCTCAGACTTTCTAGATATTGAAATTGGCCAATACAATATATTTACAGCAAGGAGCCAGAACAGCTTGAGCAAGCCATCAGGTGATCATGTGTTTCCTCCTTCTGGACAACACTAGCTAGTTTCTAGCCTTGGGCAGACTCTCAAGGAACTCTTGAAAGAATTTGCCTGGATTCACGCTTCAGCTACTCATTCCTCTGTGTCTTGTTTTCCTTTCACTCTCTTGTATCTCGGAAACACTTGGAGGCTGGCCTTCTTTCTTCATCTTCCCTGCTATCAAATACACTGATCAAATACATTGATCACATGACAACTGGAATTCATACACAAGAAGGCACATAATACATAAAGAGTCATATCTAACTCAGGAGCAGGAGTCTTCCAGAATGAGACCTTCATCTGATCAAAATCATTTGTATTGGGCAACATTTTAAAGCAAAGCTACAAAAACTTTTTTTTGTTTTTCTTAAACCAAGGCCCAAGACTCACAAGTTGGGATTTCTCTCACCTGGTTTTCTGTGTCTACCACAGAAATGGTATCATGCCCCAGTCCTGGAAGTGTTATGCCCCAGTCCTCCAAGTGTTCCAGGTCAGGTTAAATGGGGCTCTGGTCTAGTAGATGTCCCTGCCCAAAGCAGGAGAGTTGGATCTAGATAATCTTTAAGGTCATGTTCAACCCAAACCATTCCATGATTCTATGATTGAGCAACCATCTATCCACAGTAAAGAACAGGAGCATCAAGCCATTACAGCACAGAGGTCTGTCTCGAGGCAGATGAATCTAACTAATGGTATCTCTCATACAGCTACATGGAAAACCTACATGCCTCTGTTATGGAAGTAGCTGAAGTTCACTGCTGCTATTTTTGATCCTGAATGCAACATATAATATTATCCTAGTCCAAGAAAGCAGCATACAATGCCCTTCTTCAGATCATGATGAAGTTCATCAGTGTACCATGATCAAGGTTGTATCAGGACTTGAAACAAAGGATGGACTGTCTTAAAGTCTGGCTGATTGTGTTTTTTCCAATGCTTCACCAAAAGACACGTGTTACAAATCACAATTAAAGGAATTTAATTTTTCCATCTGTTACACTGTATTTTAAGACTAATTATTTTACTACCAGATCAAATGAAACACACCAGAAATTCTAAAGACAGGCACTACCAGCTGGCTACTTTAGCACCCAACAAATGTTAATTTTGAGTGGGGGGAAAAAAACCAACCATAACCCCCATCCCCACACCCCTCCACACCCCCACACACCCCCCGCCAAAACCAACCAACCAAACATCCCAAACCCAAAATAAACTAAAACACCCAAAAAAACCCAAACCAAAACAACAACAATGAAAAAACCAACAGGTCAAACATTTAACTTTGACAGATTTTAACTAATTTACTCATTATAGGGCTGTAGTTTTTTTTCAGTAGAAAATTGTTTTCTACTTCCAGATACCAAGAAAAAGAAAGTAATACAATCTGAGCATAATTTCTGCTTCAGTTCTTAAACATAGTTCAGCTTTTTCTCATTAGCACACCTTATTCAAATAGCTGACTGTTTTGCATTCTTCTCACATTACTCCATCTTTGAAATAAAAGATAGGATTGGAAATGCAGGAGAAGAAAATTTCAAGCAGTTAAACAGTGCCACTAAAAATGATAGATGTAAAGGACAGCAGTGTTCTCCATTGACACTGTACTTAGCATATACTCTGAAACCCAGAGCCTTTGGGTGGCAGTGAAGTATGTGCAAGAAATTTAGCATCGTAACCCCATAGAGCATAGCAAAGGAACTAATTCCAAAGAATCCAAAATAAAGTGTTTCAGTGGAGCTCGTTCTCACATGACCCATGCCTACAAAACTCCTGCATATAAACCAAACACCTGCAGCAGCCTATTTCTGTTCTAGAGACAAAAATGATAGCCCTAAGTAATCATTCCCTTTCTGCAAACCAAGACCTCACTGGGTCTGACCTCACAGTCATGGTTGCAGAACTGATGCCATCAAAAGGAATGCAGAAGCACTCCTGTGCATCTTTAAAGTACCAGTTGCATGTTTAATACAGAATAGCCAGTTCAAAAGAACTTTGAATTTAAAGGATAATAGTATGTTAAACAAACAATCAAGTTATATTTGACTGGCTACTTCCCTTACAAATATACAAAGTCTTAAGATTTGAAGGCCTTACAGAAATCTGTCTGGACACAAACATGTTAATGAGAAAGACTCCTATAATCTTTGCTCCTCCAGATTCTCACAAGCCTTTTCTACTTCCACCTACAGATTTTCTCAAATGGGAGATATATCAGGAACACCAGAGATGATAATCAAGTCTTCAGACATGAAACTGCATGAACACACACGCAGAAGCAGGTGGAAGGAAGGGAATAAGATCAAAGTCAGGCACTCCCTTTCCTCCCTGGGACAAAAAAAAAAAAAAGAGAGAGAGAAAGATAAGAGAGGAAGCACCATGCTGCTCCTGTCTCATGTTTCTGCTGTTTTCCACTTTAAAAGATTTCAGTTGTCAAAGTAGTTTTCAGCACAAACTACATCCAGTGCATCCTGAAAGAACTGAATTCCTCAAGACTTCTTGTATGAAACAATTGATCACCCAGCTCCGAGAGTACCATATAGGATCACCAGAGTTTCAGGGGCTAGGGAGTGTATTTTGAGGTAGGTCATTTTGGTTTTTGCTCATTTGTGGTTTCCCGTTGTACACTGTGGCACACAAAAGGGCAAAGACTGCCTTTGCCAATGAAATGGCACATCAACAAAGTAGATCCAGGGGATGACCAGTAGCTTGAAAATGTTTCACATCAGAGTCTGACTTGTTGCTAACAGGTAATTTTCTTTAATAAAACATCCACTTTAAAGTGAATACCATTACCCATAAACTAAAATGAAAACATAAAAAGATGGCACTGGGATCTGCTATGAGCAGCAGATTTTTGCCTGGTCTGTCACAGATCAACACAGGAGCTACTCTAAAAAGGGTCATGTATCACATTTGTAGTTGAATTCCTCATGTCTGTTCTTACACCGAGCAGAAACAGTGACATGGGTTAGGGAGCACGGGAGCTCAGGAAGTGGGGGTTTCCTGTAGTTCATTGTGTTGATACTCAAGTGCCCAAATAAAGCCCTTTCCTTTTCAAGAATATATAGGAAGCTATAACAACATATCTGTGTGGATTTTCTACCATCTAAGAAGAAAGTTCTTCCCTTCAGTGAAGATACTCAGTGGATCTAAGTCTTGTGAAAATAGGCAGCTAAATTCTACAATTATCATCATTATATGAAATCATTATTTCTGGCCAAACTCAAGCTACAGTTATAAGAGTTAGCACAGCTGAAGACACGCACAGAGATGAATTTTCTGCCAAACACTTTTAGCTTAATAATGGAAACAAATGCACTTAATGCCTTTAAAAATACAGCCAACTCTGATCTAGTTACAGTCCAAACCACCATTGCCCAGAGAAGCCTCTTTCAGGATTTGTATCTGAACGAGTTCAGCAAGTTGTCCTGAGCTTGGAAAAAGTGTTTATGCGCATAAAAATAATGTTCTCCTGCTCAGGATTTAAGTACATTGTGGCACCAGTTCAGAAGATTTTCTGCAGGGGGAAAGAACCTTTTTAAAACTGATAGTGGTAAATCAGTGCTCAGGTAGCCCCAAACCCTCTTTTCTTCCCCCCCCCCCCCCCCCCCCCCCCAAATCAAAAGCCTGAGCTTTAGAGGACTCTCCATGCATTGCCATGATTACATGCAACTACTCTTTGTCTGACCTACATTACCAGATTTCTTCAAAATTCTTTTTAGGCTTTCTAAAACATGTTAGCATACCACATTAGCCACAAGCTTCAAGGGATGCACATTTTTTAATATGTTCTCTTATCAATGAGTAAGGAAAGAAAACAAATAAAGAATAAGCATAATCAAAGTGACAGGTGGATTCTGAAAATCACTTCAGGCTACTGCTAATAATAGAATACCCAGTTTCAAATTAAAAGTTTGGATAAGTAGTCTAACACTTACAAATGCTAAAGAAATACTAATGCTTTTCCAAAAGCTGGTCAGGCTGAGTGAGCATGCCAAAATACAGGAGCAGCAAGAGAATTTTCTCATGTAGTAATTGGCCTGAATCCAAGCTCCTGGACAGACCTTTCTTCCATCTAGGTAGACCTGGGCTGCACATATATGCAACCTCCAAAGGCAAACTTTGCTTCAGAAAACCAAGTCAAAGTGTTCTCACCCTAGCTCCAAAGAGGTACTGGCTGCCACATGCAGCACAAGGGGGTATAATCAGCTCCTTCCCACCAACCTTCAGCTGGTGCTAGCCTTCTTAATCATTCAAATAGCCAATGCAATCAGAGTTTAAAGTTCATCTCACCACTTTTAGGATGTCTCCAGAAGGAGCACGTGTTTAAACATTAGAAATTCCTCCAGAAACTGCAGCAAACACACTTTCCACCCCTGCACACCTGTCTTTACTGAACTTCACTGTCAAAGCAACAGCTTAGGAAATGTCTGATTCTCTTCTCAGATGAAGGGCTTAGAAAGCTTTGGCCATTTAAGAGGTCTCCATCTGCAGATTCAAAGACATCATAAAGGACTGGGGGAGAGAAAACAGTTTTCTGAAAATAAAAGAAAAATGTTGACGTTTATCTAAAGAAGCCACACTTGGACACTGTTTGAGGACCCCACTTTCTCATTATTGCCAAAAGATACAAAATAGCTACTCTCAATTATTCTCCAAACCCAGATGGTTTGCAAGAGAGAAGATGGAGCAACCCCCTCAAATGTGTCTTCACAGCTCATAGAAGATACGTGTAAAGAACACTGTACCCATATTCCTCCCACAGGCAGGTAGCTTAGCTAAAGCACAAATGGTTCAGTTCTGCACACATGGTGCCACTAATACATCCTACATTCATAATAAGCAGCGCTACCTTCCATAACAAGAATTTGCAGGATAAGATCCATGGAATATGGAACAGGTACGGCAGCCATTGCCTGGTCATTTCAGCACAGCAGAATAAAGGCATCCAGGTAGCATTTTATGACCAGGAAAGAGTCTAACATAAGCTTTCTAACTGGCTTGTGGAATAGAGAGTTAAAAGAAGGTAGCAGAATCCACTGCCACTCACTAAAATCAAGCACAGGCAATATTCCATTGTTTAAAATCCCCACTACCTTCAGCTGCAAGCAGGAGATAAGATGTGCCAAGAGTGCTTCTATGTTTATTCCACTTTAAAAATGCTGAAGATGCCACATATAATGCCTTTGGCATCTACCACTGAATAAGGACAAGCCAAGTCATAATATACTTTGTAACACAAAAATATTCAAAACCAAAATACACAAATTTGCAACATCATTTTTCAAACCATAAGGATTGAACAATTATGAACAATTATGTACTTAATTAGAAAAATTAGGACATCAGTTTCACCTTGTTTTAACACAAACGAAAATTCATTTCCTGCTGCGGTTTCTGATTTAGATCTGGACAACTATTTATACAAATACACTAAGGGAAGCACAAACAAAAAGTACACATAGAATAAAAAAACCCTACTTTTTATCATTGAAAATCCATGTATTCACTCAAACAGGGAATATTTGCATGAAATCCTGAAATCCTTCAGATAGAGCCAAAGGAGAAGTAACAGCTGGTTGAGTTTCCAATTTACAAAGATTTCAAATATACAGAGAAACAAGCTTCAGTTAAAAATTACCTATTCCTTAGTAAGTGCAGCTTTGTGGCTTACATTACTTTCAATCTGGCAATTTGGCTTAGATGGTAACAGTTGTTTCAAGCACAGGGCCAAAGTTTTACATCAAGCATCTTCACATTGCCCAAGAAGCCAAGGCAATGGTAGCTGTCTCGTTTAACTTTTTTTATTTGTAGGAAACTACTCTGCCCTTCCTTTAACATCTTGTTTTATAGCAAGTCAGCTTTGGTCTTTACTTGTGCATTGCTCTAAATTTGATCCTGCTCACACAAGAAGTCAGGCCACCATGCATTTGGTGCTGCACTCCCAGCCACCCTGGCCTGTTTCAAGCTACTGCAGCTTTCTTGTGGGCTGGTTCTCTTCCACCTTTTGATGATTATAGCCCTTTGATTTCAGCCCTAAAGCAATTTCAGTTATTTGACGCTTTCCCACAGTATCTTCTTCCCTTCCCCCTCAAAACATGCCCCAAGAACAGACAAGTTCCCACAATTTCCTGGGAAATAAAAAGCAGCTCTGTTTACTGCAGAAACCCCCCCTAAAACTATGGGAATAAGACACAAGCAGTCGTAGCAAATGGCATGTGGGACTGCAGTGCTTAGGTGCACAGTGATCCATGCTGCTCACGAGCACATGGGGTCTGGAAGCCCAGGTTAGTTCACCGGTTCTGCATCTGGCTGCGTTTGACATGCAAGGTTATCTTGCACACAGAAGAAATATGTTGACTGAACACTGAATTAATTTGTACACTACAAGACTGCTACCCTGCAGAAGTTTGCAATTCACAAGGACGGTCGTGTTTCAAAAGAGTGAAGAGCTCCACATTTAGGGAACAGGAATTACCAGTAGTAAATGAAGGTGGTGCTGCAATTAAACACAGCCAAAATAGATTAATGATTCCAACAACCTTACAGTAGGATCTTAGCATGAAGTATATGTGTTACACTGGGCCAGTCAAAATGACAGTTTCCATTTCTGAGGTGGAGGAAATACTTAGGTAGCCCTTAGTGGTGAAACTTTGTTCATTAACCTTTGCACACTTCAGTCTGGCTGTGCTTCAGAATTAAAGCAATGTAAATATTTATCAGGGAAACAGGAAGAACAAAATTCTGTAAGAGTCAAATGAAAACTAAGCTTAGTTTTAAAAATCAGTCTTCCAATTGCTTGACTGTCCTCAATCACGCAGCCTCAATGTTACATTAACAGTCTTCTTCCTTTTTAATTGCATATAATTTTTCTTGAGATACATTTAATACCAGCAGTTAACTGGATCATTAAGATTGGAAACATTCGTCTCTTTGGATATGAAAGTTTTTGTTTCCAAAGCTACCATTATCCTGCTGATAGTTTTCTTTAAGGTACCATTAACACAGCAGCAGTCAAAACTGGCTTACATGGCTGCAAAGAAATTAGTATTCAACAAGTTTAATCCTTTTTCTCTTTACCTACATGAATCTTTGTAGAAATATTTGCAGGCCAGGTAGTGCTCTAAATATTATGAAGATGCAACCAGAAAAGTCATCAGCTCCTGTACTTCCTTTTACCCTGTGTTACCTGCCACTGCACTTCCATGGCAAAGTGACAGGAGGATACTGCATGGCCAGCTTCTGGAGGAATACTGGATCAGATGTAGTACTGGGGCTCTTAACATCTTTTCTCTTTTTAACACCTCCAGCCATTCCCAAACAGGACTGCAGCCCCTGCAAACAGCATTCATGGGCTCTGGGCTTAACCTGACCCTCTTCTCCCATCCCTTCTCCTTCTCTGCTTTGTACAGCTACTCTGTCTTACAGCTATTTCATCCTACCATCATAGTCTGTAGCAAGCAAAATCTTTCAGCATATCAGACCGCTGTGATGTGAGGAAATTAAAATAAGAAATATAGTTTCAGAAATTGACATTTAAATGGGTTTCATAGCTGAACAAAGACTTTAAAAAGTGAGTCTTTACATAAAAACTAAAGAAATGGTGCAACACACACCTTCTGATCTGGGTCCACATGGCCACTATGCTTATGATAACACAGCTGGGTCTCCACCAGTATCTTCAAAAGCTCAGTCTCTGACATGCATGTTAACACATCTCACAGCTCTACATTAGTCTAGGAAAGAGGAGGCTCAGGGGTGACCTCATCACTTTCTACAACTACCTGAAAAAAGGTTGTAGCCAGGTGGGGTTTGGTCTCTTCTCCCAGGCAATCAACAGTAGGACAAGAGGGCATGGGCTTAAGCTCTGCCAAGGGAGGTTTAGGTTGAATATTAGGAAGAAATTCTTTACAGAGAGAGTGATCAGGCAATGGAATGGACTGCCCAGAGAGGTGGTGGATTGTCCGTCCTTGGAGGTTTTTAAGATGAGACTGGAGGTGGCACTGAGTGCCATGGTCTAGTAACTGTGGTGGTAGTGATCAAGAGTTGGACTTGATGATCTCAGAGATCTTTTCCAACCCAGCTGATTCTATGATTACAGCCTGTAATCTAGACCTAGACCTCTCCCTGCAAGGACAAATTTCCCACATTTGCCCCTACCAGCCTTAAGAAACACCCAGGACCAATGGCCTGTATAAGAATGTCTCCTAAAGCAAGCTCCATTCACGGGCAAGCCAGAGCAAGAAGCCAAAGCCCCTTGAGTGCCCAGGCCTCAGGAACACCCCCACAGCCCTCCACACCAGCCCCTGGAGCCATGAGCCCCTGTTTCAGCTGCATCCCAGCAGGGCCAGCTCCCCACAGCCCAACCCAGCCACTGGCCTTGCTGAGCCACATCCACATTGGTGCAGACACAGGGAGATGCCCAGGGCTGGCACTGTCCCAGTGCTCTCGGCTGCCTGCTGCTGGCTGGAGGTGGGACAGGCTCTGGCTGCCAGTCCCTGGCCTGGCCAACTCACATGGAGCAGGTGTAGCACAAGCACACAGGGTGGTCAGCAGCAGGGCCCAGGGCTACACACCATACCTGGGCCCCACACAGCACTGCCTGACCACTGCATGAAACCTGACACTCAAAAGCAGTATTTTTCACCAAATGCCACTTTCGCAGCCAGTGGCAGAGGCAGACCCAGCTGAGCTCCAGCAAGAAACACCTCCCTCTCAAGCAGCGGGCAGCCTGCCATGGTGCTGCAGATGCTGTTGACCACAGCCAGTCACAACTGGTGTTCTCTAGGGCTCAGTTCTGTTCAGTACCTTTACTGATGATCTGGACAAGGGGATCAAGTGTTGCCTCAGTCAGTTTGCAGACAACACCAAATTGTGTGTGTGTGCTGATCTGCTGCAGGGTAGGAAGAGTCTGCAGAGGGATTTGAGCAGGCTAGATTGATGGGCTGAGGCCAATTGTATGAGGTTCAACAAAGCCAAGTGCTGGGTCCTGCCCTTGGATCACAACAACCTCATGCAGTGCTACAGGCTGGGGGAAGAGTGGCTGGAAAGCTGCTCAGCAGAAAAGTACCTGAGGGTGCTGGTCAACAGGCAGCTGAACATGAGCCAGCAGTGTGCCCAGGTGGCCAATGACATCCAGCCTGTATCAGCAATAATGTGGCCAGCAGGACCAGAGAAGCAATCATCCCCTTATACTCAGCTCTGGGGAGGCTGTGCCTTTACTACTGTGGTCAGTTTTGGGGCCCTCACTTTAAGAAGGACATTTTGGTGATGGAGTGAGTCCAGAGAAGGGCAACAGAGCTGGTGAAGGATCTGAAGCACAAGTTTGATGAGGAGCAGCTGAGGGAGCTGGGGTTGTTTAGCCGGGAGAAAAGGATGGTCAAGGGCACCTTATGACTCCCTACAACTACCTGAAAGAAGGTTGTACCCAAGTGGATGTTAGTCTCTTCACCCGAGTAACAAGTGACCAGGCAAGAGGAAACTGCCTCAAGTTACACCAGGGTAAGTTGACACCGGATATCAGGAAAAATTTCTTCACTGAAAGGGTTGTCAATTACTGAAACAGGCCACCCAGGGAAGTGGTTGAACCAACATCCCTGGAGGTATTTAAAAGACATGTAGATGTGGCACTGAGGGTCATCGTTTAGTAGCAGACTTGGCAGTGTTAGGTTAATGTTTGCACTTCATGATTTTAAAGGTCTTTTTCAACCTAAACAATTCTGTGATTCTATGACCACCCTCCTTTCTCGAAGTTGCCCAGGTTTTCTTTCCCTCACTGCCAGCCAGGCTCACCAGCAGTACCACTGCAAACACATTATGACCAGAAGTCAGCTTCAGCATCACTGCTGCTCCACAGTGAGCATTACAAGATTTGAAAGGGGAGTGTTTGTAAATCAGGAGAGAGTAGAAAAGAGATCACATCCATCTCTTCCAGCTTTCACTCTATGTCTCATTTCTTGCAACACTGCAAACACTAAGTCAGAGTGATGCCAAATGAGCATATATTCTCATATATTAACTCCCCTCCTATAACACACACCCTCTGCTTGCTACTATTCTTCCACTTCTCCTTAGCCTACAGAAAGCAAAGACTCCTCATCTACAGCAGCAGAGCTGAAAGCCAACTTCTCTGCACACAGCTACCCTGTCAGTCAGTCTGTGCTAACTCACAGATGGCTTCCCTTCTTTTTGTCTTATCTATATATGTCTATTTATTTTATCTTCTGAGGCAAGAAATACCCAGGCTAGGCTTTCATGCAACTTCCTTCATGTTGATTTGCTAAATGACCATTTGAAAAGCAAAAAACAAAAACAAAACCCATATAAACCCAGATGACTGCTAAAAGAAACAATCACACAACATGAAAAAACAAGACGGTGTGGAAGGAGAGAGTCAGACATCCTCTAACTTCACTGCTTCTATGCTTAACACTGCTGCTGTGAAAATGAGAAGGGAAGAAACATGCTTTTTTGAGGCGTAGTCAGCCAGTCTGTTGCAGTGTTTCAGAAGTGCATCCCTAACGCTCCTGTTCAGTGCTATGGAAATAATTGCATGATATAGTTCAGGTTTTGCTTTTTTCTACACATAAAAAGTCAAAAGGATGAGACAATAGTGGTATTCTGTAATTACAGCAGATGCCATAATGTGACAAGGGTGAACAGGTCATTTTGACAATAATGTTGAAAGACTGTAATTTTCTGACACTAACTGTTTGTACCACAGGTGGAGTACTAAAATTAAATAAGTGCTTAGCTGGGCTTGGTGAGTGGAAAATTGCTTCTATTAAAAATTTGCCTCATAACATGCCTTTAAGAGGTATAGAGTGCAGAACATCGGCTCAAAACTGTCTATTATTTCATTTGTGGCCTGAACCTCTGACATTTAGACCTGTTGGTTCCTGTTCCATGAGAAAACCCTTATGGCCACAAACAATTTATCTTACTGAATGCCTATCACGCCAGCAAAGTTTGAGGAAAAGCCATTTATAAAGACCATTTCACATCTTGGTGTTAGGCTTGGAGTGAGGGGGCGACTACACATGTGTACCTGAAGACACTTGCCCAGATCGGATGTACAAGTTACAAAAAACACAGGACAAATGTTTTAGAAGCATTTCAGTACATCATGTGTCTTCAGAGTTAAATGTACAGACATCCTCACTAACTGTAGAAATAACAGCAGTTGTTGATGCTTCTCCCTCTAATACATGTCCAGTGGACTCCCCGATACTAGCACTGATTTAAACATTATTCAAAAAGGTTTTCATAAAATACAAAAGTCCAACTCACTTGTCTGAAGAGCAATGTCTAGAGCAAGGGAAACTGACCATTACAAACTGTCAATCTCATTGTCCCTGCAACACCTGATTTCTGAAGGTCTCTCTCTTACTACTGTGGATATTTCCGTGAGTCTTTAGTAAAGACAGAAGGGGACAGAGAGCACAGAAAGAAAGAAAGCCAGAAGAATAATTAGTATATTTATGAAATTGGCACAAGTAAGCCAGCAGAATTTGGGCAAGGAGACATTTACCCAAACACTTGGATCTGAAGTACACACTAGTAAAAGAAATAACCTGGAAAAGCATGGAGACAAGGCAGGCAGTCTACTACACATTTTATATATGCCATCTCTACCTTAGTTCTGCCTCTCCAGGTCCACCCAACTTTCCATTTTCTTCTTGTCTTCTCCAATCTCTTTCCACCTGGCCCAAATAACTCAACATTTCGCATTGGTTCAGAGGCAGTGAACATTATTCTACTGCCAACTGCAGAGACGGACAGCAGCAAGCTCTAGAGGAGAGAAGTGTATTTGTTCTCCACTAGTCAAAAGCATGGTGTGTATGACTGCACAGAACTTGCTGACACAGGACTTGAACTCCACTTGCTGACAGTGGAGAAGTAGGTCGAGGAAGGGTGGGAAAATCCCCATTTCTTCAGAGCCCTATCAACAACTGCAGCTTTTGCACTTGCTAGGAAATTGTTTCCAAAGGAGTTACCACCACTCCATCCCTTCAGAGCACTTCTCAAGGCAGGAGATGCATCCTTGTGGTTTGCCTCCTATGAGGGTAAATTACCCCAGTCACCTGCAGTAAAAGCAGAAATGCAGCCAGCAGGTGGGGGTGTGGGCAAGGCACAAGGCGGAGCAGCAAGTTCTCTGGAATTCATGCTATTGCTACTAAATTATGAAAAACAAGCATCACACCAAACACAAGAGCAAATGCAGTAAGATTCTGAATTTTGAGAACTCTGCACCCCATGGTGCCCATAACTTTGATAACAAAATTCAATCCCCCGCTACAATGGCTGCAGCTCTCTAACATCTTTAGGTCAACACGGGAAAAAAAATCCATTGTTGAGATGATGGCTTATAGGAAGATTTTTGGATACCAAAATACTTGTTTCCCCAAAACCAACTGCCACTCATAGTAGAGCACACCAGGCATTCTATTCAGCCATAAGGTTGATTAAAAAACAAAATCTCTGCTCATTATGCAAAGTAAAGAACCTTGCAGTCTGTAACTGCCGCGTCATTAGTAAGCATAGAGAATAAACTGATATCCAGTCAGACTTCATTTAGCCTTCTTTAGTACTAACATCAGTATTTTACTGTTTTCATAACTGACGTATCAAAACAACCTCAGCTTATCCAAATACACCCAGAACACAGTGGTTAAGGAATTGTTGTCTAATTTGTGCATCTCTACAGAAGTTGTTATGGGTTCACCTAGGTGGGCATAGATTTGGGCTCTGAAGTTTGGACTAGGCCGAAGTTGTCAGCTGACTTGAGCTGGGCTGAGCTAACAGCTGACCTCTTCTAGCCAGTAATTTTATATTCCATACCACATTATGACATCATCTCCAGGGAAGTAGGAACAGTGTGGGAGTGGTTAAGGCAGTCGCTTCTCAGCCCTCCTCTGGGGAGGACGCACGATGCTGTCCCAGAGGGGATGGAGAGGACCAGGCCCTCCACTGGCTCACAGGGTATCTCAGGAAAGTAAAATGTGTTGTTCTGGGTCTCTCCTTTCTGTTTGAGTTTGTCTCCCTGGGGAATAAGTATTTTCTTAAGTAATGTGTAGTTAAGACAGTAGAATTTGTGTGTTCATTAAGAAGTTGAGGTGGGGAATCTGTTGTTGCAAACTTGTGTGAGTGTATATTTGTACTCTCCTCTAATTGTCTCTTTCTTTCTGTGAAAAATATATGTAGTTTTAGTATAAACGCGGTTTGAAGTGGTTTTTTTTTCTTTCCCCTCTCTTTTCCTCCCTTTCCCTGGTGTTAGGAGGGAGGCTTTTCTCTCTGTGCTTGGGGGGGGATTGGCAGTTGCTTATCTCAAACCAAGACAGCTAATGGTGCCGAAACCTGGGAGCGATGGAGGACCTTGGCGGGTGTCCCAGAATCTTGGCAGGCTTCCCGGGAGGATTGTTGTAGAAACATAGATTGATAAGTGCCTTGTTTAGGTACATCCAGAACAGAAAATGTAAACAACTCTCCCTTACTATTGAATGCTCGTTTTCACTGTTTCACTGTCTTTGTGAGTTCAAACAGCTCAACTGGTGCCTGCTGTGAATGTAGCCACTGCAGAAAAGAGAGGCCCATGTAAGCTGTTCGTGTGTGGCAAGACGCGGCTGTTTGAGTTGAATCCCTGAGGACTCATTATGTGAATGCTGATGTGCCCAGGAGCCGAGCTGATGAGGAGTATCTCACCTGGACTGGCATGGGGAGGAGGTGTTCCTGGCTCAATGGGCCCATGGTGCCTCAGGCCACCTGTAGGTGGATAAAGTCGAGGGGTGGATTTAACCGTGAACACTATTCTTAAGGTTGTCCACAGTTGTGAAGCGTGCTTGTCATTGTGAGACCCCAGTGAACAAGGAAAAGAGGCGCTGTGGAACCCCCTGCAGAGAACCCTACAGACGCAGCGCCCGGAACCAGCGCCCGCAGTGCTGAGAGACCTGCAGGAGCCAGAGCTGTCGCTGGCGGGGCTGCCGCCAGGGCTGCGAGCGAGCCGTGAGAGGCTGTAAGCCGTGAGAGGCCGCGAGCCGAGCCAGGGCTGCTTCTGCCTCTGCTGCTTGCTTGTGCTGCTGTCGGGGCTGCTTCTGAGGCTGCCAAAGCTGTTAGGACTGCTGCTAAGGGGGATGGCTCACATGGTGAACTGTAGTACTTCTGTGTGACCGAGGAGAAAGACATGAAGAGAAGACTGCGTAAGCTGTTGATGTGTGGTGGGACACTGCAGTTTGAGTTGAATCTTTAAAAACCTGTCGTGTGAGTGCTGATGTGCCCAAGAGCCGAGCCGATGAAGAACATCACACCCTGGACTGGCTGGGGGAGGGTTGTTCCTGGCTCAATGGGTCTATGATGCCTCAGACCACCTGTAGGTGGATGAGGCCAAGGAGTGGAGTTGACTGTGAACACTATTCTAACCCAGTGGGAAACCAGAGACTCCTGAGGAGAGGATGGTGACCCTAGTGAAAGACATGAACCATCAGATAAGATGACCTGAGTTGACCTGCTTTGTTCCCATCTGAAATATCTACCCCATCCTAATGGACTCTTAGCCACATTATGGAGGGGTGGGAAACAGCCCTGGAAAAAATAAGGAGTGTTTAAGCATGAGAACCTAAGATATGAGTGACATAATATGGTATGGAATAAGGGGTGGAGAATGTTATGGGTTCACCTAGGTGGGCCTAGATTTGGGCTCTGATGTTTGGACTAGGCCGAAGCAGTCAGCTGACTTAAGGAATGTATGTATGTATGGCCAAACTTCGTGAACGAAGATTTGGGAAGGGCTCTCCCCAGGTGGGGGTGTGCCCTTCGAGCCTGCGCAGTGGATTTTTTAGGTGAGGCTCAGCGTGCGCAGAACTGGCCCCACCATTTTAAGTCCCAAGGTCCATCTGCCACGGCCGAGCGAGCTTGGACAGTGACAGTGCTAAATGAAGAAGAGGCATTGATGACAGACTACACTAAGCAGAGGAAGAAAGAAGCATTCAGCACTTCCTAACCATACCCATTAACATGGATCCGATCTTAACAGGAAGACATTTGTGCTGCCTCCAAAACAAATGCCTTGTGTTCTTGATATAAAAACAGGGCATGCTAAGTCTAGACATGGATGTCACTTCCGTTAAGCAAAACACTCCAAACCAGATAGGAAAGACACACTGTGGGGTTTTTTGCCATCATCCACCTTCACATCAAGCAGGAACAGTTTGGTATTAGCAAACACATGTTTGCCAATCACTAAATCACTGTTACACAGTCACCCTTGAAAGGCACAGAACTTCAGCCATCAGGAGCTTTCGAAATGCTGCCTCTGAGGATTATGCCACTGAAATGACTTTCCATGCAGCAGTCACAGGACATCCCCACTTCTGGCTAATTCACAAGAGCAGGTCACTGCATGTCCAAGCAACAGAAGTCCAGCTGACTGCTTCCCCGCAATTTGTACATAATTCTGCATTTGGGAAGAAGGCAACAGTGACTAGGACAATGCCACACTAGGTCAAATTTACAGTTGGATTGCTATATTGTAAGAATGGAGACGAAAAAGACCTAAGGAATATACTACAAAAAAATTTTGATCAAAGAGGACCAACACCAGGTCCTCTGCATTCTGGGAATTTAGGCGAAACAGCAGTGCAATTAAGTACGTTTGCCTCTTGGGGCATTTCAAGGATTAATTACTTCATCAAATTGTTTGAAAGAATATAAGGAAAGAGCACATGATATAATGAGGCCTCTAAATGGCTCTCCTCACCTCAGTTTCAGCAGCCCTGTAAAAGCAATCTGTTAGTCTCCAGTATTGATTTTTCTTTTACACTGAGAAGCTGTGTGTAAATTGACTTCTGCGATAAAAGTCATACAGTATGGCTACATCAAGCATCCAACACACTCATGGTCTTCTCAACGCATTTTTGCCTTGCCAGCCAATTACAGTGTTATTAGTTGGAATAGGAGACAGTTTCCAATTGTCAATATTTCTTTAGTCAGAAGTATTACATCCTGTCAGATTCAACATGAGAGACATGAAGTCTGCTTTCTGGGGCATGGGGGGAAAATGTTTTATTCAGTGGTATCAAAACAAGTGCTCTCACATCCTGCATCTAGAATCTAGAAGCAATGTAATCTTCTTGTTGAAGAAATTTAGTCTGCAAGAGATCTGGATGATTTCTCATGGTTTGTAACAAGTCGTACCTTCAAGAGTTGCCTGGGCTTAGCAGTGTGATCTACACAGTGATGACTGCTAGACCTCTCACTCCCCCAAGATACTAGTTTTGAGAAGCAGGCAGGCCAGGGACTGGCAGTCAGTGCATTTTGGCTCTGGTCCACTGGTGTCAAGAAATAATAGCAGGAGTTCTAACATGCTTTAAAGCAGACACTCTTCTTCCCCTGGGGCCACTGACACCACTTGGCTACATAGGCAAGTCCCCGGACTGCAAAATACAGAAAAGTGCCAGAGGGTTCTTTAAAATTAATTTGCAAACAACTCCAGGTCCAGGAGGTGGGATGAACTGCTGTGACTGTCACACAAAGAATGACAAACCCTGGGAGAAGGAAGCTAAATACTGTATGGGACCTATTTGATTCCAGTGCTTCTTCCCACTATCATATTCCCCAAAATGTATTTTCGCACATCATCCTACCTCCTTACAACATTCTATGCACTGCACACTACTAGTAAAGAGTAAGAGCAACAATTCTAATATCAAATGTAGTCATTGCATACTTTAAGGTGAAATGTGACACAAATTTAAAAAAAAATGGAGAGGGGAAAACATTCAGACATTAAAAAGAACGTGTTGGTTTTTACAGAAATAGCAATGGAAGTCTCTTTTGCCTCCAGTTATCAAATGAAAGATTAATATCATGCATTCTTTGGTTATCAGAAATACTTCAAGACACTAAAGCAAACCTTCTTTGTATGAGTTTGGGTTTGATAAACAAATAGGAGCTGGATACCTATAAGCAAGTTGATTAAATCTTTATCTAAGCAGACTAGTAAACTAGTACTGCAGCAACAGCTAAAGTAAGAGCTGAGTTGTTTCTTGCTGCCAGTGAGCTATTTACCAGCAGTGCTCCTCCCCACACCAATTTCTGCACTCAGGGAGGATTCAGTTTTCAGTATTAGCATAATCCAAATTTTAGGGACTTTCATTAACTTTGTAAGAAAGAAGACTAAGCAGTTTTACCTCAACACACCTAAAACAGGAATAGTGAATTTGACCATAAGCCTAAAATAGCATGATTACTACCAGGATAACAAAACCAAAAAGTCACAGTGATTAATTCCAGAACATTTGGAAAAAAAAAAAAGCGCACGATGTGCTCCAGGTACTATCTTTCAAAATGTAAAGCAAACAACTATAAAGGCTCAGGGCATTCTTTGTGTTTAAAGTAAATGCATCAAAATTTTACATACCAGTAACCTAAAGTAGAGCAAATAATTTGTACCATGCTAGAGTTCATTTAGATATCTACTTCAAAGAGGTTATCATTCAAGTGCTAAAATAAGTTAGGATCTTCAGCAACTAACATATTTTACAAGTACTGCTAAATTAATTCCTTGAAATATTAGTGAGCATATTTCTCACAGAGTCTGCAGCCATCTAATAAAAATATGGATTGTTTTTATAAGGTAGTAAGTGAACTATAGCAAAATCACTGTCTTAATACTTCTGCTCCTCAGCTGTGGTCATCACCTGAGCCTGATGCTGCCCACAGTAAGGACAGGCAGCAAAGTGCATTTACAATCTGTTTAAACTTCACCTCAGAGTGAAAGTCCAGTCCTCAATCCAAGTAATTATTGATCTTCCATCTATGTCTTTCTACATTTTATGGAAGGGGTGGGAAAGAGCCTAGTGTCTAAAAGGTTTAAAACATATATTTAAATATATGAAGTAATCTGAAAAAAAACATCATATAACTGAGTTACTCCATTAAAAATGATATAAAATGTAAAGAGCTTATCTGCAAATGAGAAGGCAGACCATGTGATCTAGGAGATCCTTCCCAATTCTGTGTTCTGGAAAGTAATCCTATTAAGACAGTCTAGTAAGAGGATTTTCATTAGGCATTGATTGTGCCATCATTTACATTTATGAAGTCCAACACACAGGACCCACGCATGTTATCCCTTTGTTGCCAGCACATGGCGAACTCTTCTCAATCATCACTGAACTGTCACCTGTAAACAAGCACCACTGCACTAGCTAGCCATTTACTTACTTACAACTATGCCTCTAAATTAATGCTATCTTCTGTGCTGGTTTTGCCTTACAGGCAGAACAGTAATACACTGAATTAATTACCTACAAGCATTCTAATAATTAAAGACCTATAGTACATTTTATGATTTTTTGCTATATTTAGATGCACTAGATCTACGCTACTAATAAATATCATGTGGATTAAAAAGATACAAGATGCCTTCTGGGGCTATGATCTGTGTGTTCCCCAAAAATAGTTTAAGATGCCATGTGAAACTGGTTCCTAGAATAGATATCATGCTCCCAGGCTGGGGGGAGTGGTGGTGGGGTGGGGAGGTAACAGTTCTGCTATTCAAATGTGATCCTCAGACCTAAATACTTATCACTTCAAAGAGGATTTGATTTGTTGCAGCGTGTACCTCTGCCCAAACAATTCCTTGTTCCAAGAAGATCTTTAACAGGCTATTCTACCCTTTGAAATACAGTCATACTGCTGCTATATGGACTGCATACAATTAAGATTTTATCCCCCTTCTCCAGATTTAATAAGTTCTAGAAATCTTGACTTCCATAATTCCATGTGTCACAGGGGGGGAACAGCAAAAGAAACTGCTAATGTTTTACAACAGGCAGCCAAAAGTTGCAGTGACAAAGATGGATAGCCATATCTAACCTACTCAATTTGTGCTGTCAAATGGAAGTTTCTGGAGTTAGATGTAAGGCAGGGAAAAAATGAGAACTTAGCTTTTGAATACTGCAGGCAAGACACAGGGCTGTTGAAAGGATGGATTGATATTGCTGCTGGTGCTTTATCACCTTTGGTGACAAGAGACAAGGTGACCATAACTCAGACTGAATCAGGTTAGAGATGGGACAGTATTTTTTTTCCATTGGCATCTCTTGACTGTCAGGATATTATGTCCCGTATGTACACATTATGTACAGTAATATGCGCTACAAAATTGTATAGGGAGTTTTGGCTGGGCTTGGGGCCAAGCACAGTGCTTGTTAAGTGGCTGCACATAAGCTGCTCTAAAGGGAAAACTAGGAGACTTGCAAACAGGAGCTCAGTAGCCTTCACAAAACAGGAATCAATAGAGAATTAGTTTAGGATTGTCATGAGGCTAAACTATTACAGTACTTGTTCTAGTTGAAGTAAGACTTCATTTCACATCTTTTTACTTGGTTATAGCACCTATTTAGAAACATTCTCTATGCCATAGAAGAGTCAAATGTGCCATTAAATACTTATTTTCCTCATTTAAGCAGGGTTATTTTTGTTTCAGTCATTTGCTTCCACAGCACAGGTTAGATCAGCTAATGCAAAGAATAAGGAGAGATCCCACTCTATCACAATGCAAGGGTACAAGGGACAAACAGCACCCAAGTCAGCCCAGCACCTTCAACAAAGTGTAACAAACCACTCTCAGCTATGTGTGGATAGACTATCCATGTGGTAGTTTAATTGTGCTACAAGTACAGACACATTCAAGCTAGACAAGTCCAAAAGCAATACGAGTTTGTTGATGAACCTGAATGGGAGAAGAGAGTAGATTAATGACAAGTTCCCCCTTTTATCCCTTCAGCTGTACATTCACTGCATGATTTGTAGCATGGTTTACCTTTTTTTTTGTATACACAGTTTTTTCATTGTATTCATGTTCTCCCTTCCATCCCCTCCCCTACCTTCTTATCCTGGATAATCAAGTACTGGCTCTATGTAAAGCAATTTGCCCAAAGGCACAAGAGTCTTTGTAGCCATAAAGATTGGAAGATACTGCTTATAAGAAGTACAATTACAAAATCTTAAGTGATGTAAGCAATCAATTATTTATTCACCTTGTTATAAAACAACCACACCTAATGCAAAGAGACCAGTTAAATCTTGAACAGAGAGGGAAAAGATTAAAAAATTGCTATGGAATAACTAATGAAAGATAATTTGTGTTGTGAAGCCTTAAATTGGAAGCCAAGAATATTGCTGCTGGTTCACATAAAACATGAACCACAATCAGTGCAGAAATGACATCTAGACAATACAAAGATGAAATAGTAGAAGAGTTTTCTTGGAATCATAAAATGGTTTGTGTTGGAAGGCATCTTAAAGCTCACCTAGTTCCAATACCCTGCCATGAGCAGGGACACCTTCCACTACATCAGGTTGTTCAGAGCCATATTCAACCTGGCCTTGAACACTTCCAGGAATAGGGAGTCCACAACTTCTCTTCAGTGCCGCCACAGTAACTGATTTCTTCCTGATATCTAATCTAAATCTGCCCTCTGTCAATTTAAGACCATTCCCCCTCATCCTCTCACTTCATGCCTCTGTAAAAAGTCCCTCTCCAGCTTTCTTGTAGGTCTCCTCTAAGGTCTCCCCCAAGCCGCCTTCTGCAGACTGAACAACCCCAACTCTTCTCAGCCTGTCTTCACAGGAGACATGCTCCAGCCTTCTGATCATCTTCATGGTTCTCCTTCAGACTTGCTGAATAGGTCCATGGCATTCTTATGCTGGGGATCTCAGAGCTGGACACTACTCCAGGTGGGGTCTCAAGACTGGAGTAAATGGGGAAGAACTGGCCACACTGCTTTTAATGAGACTCAGGATGCTATTGGTTTACTGGACTGCAAGTGCATATTCTTAGGTCATGTTGAGCTTCTCATCAACCAACACCCCCAAGACCTTCTGCTTAGGGTTGCTCTCAAACCATTCTCCACCCAGCCTGTATTTGTGCTTGGAATTGCCCCCATCCACATGCAGAACTTTGCACTTGACCTTGATGAACTTCTCTCTTCTTGAATTCCTTTGAGAGAATGTGCAAATTTTGCACATAAAAAGAAGGAAAGTAGCTGAATTTCCTACCAGAATAAGGCCTTTGGAACTCAAGCTGAGAGTTTAAGAAGCATTTAGAAACAAACAACTCTGGCTTCATCGTGATCATGGGATGGCACCCTCACAGACATTTAAGCCCATTCCTTCTCTGAAAGCAAGAGCATGCATTTTACAAGGTTTGTTTTACAACACACATTTTTTAGGCTTCCTATTTTCTGTTCCTAGGATTGAAATACATTTCTGTGGTTGCTACACAATAGAATAAGCCTTTGCTACACCTGTGTTTCCTGCATCCTTTGTAGGTCTCTGATCACAGCAACTCTTCGACTGACACAAGTATGTTGAGCAGCTCCTGCCATCACAGGAGTGCTCCAAAGTTCAGGCCATACAACACAGAAATCTGACATCTGTAATAGTTGTTCAAAAGAAATTGTCCAAATACATTTGTAAGCAATTTGACGGACCTCCAGGTACTTCACTCCAATGCATCTAGACTGTAATATTTGATCTTTTGAAGAAAGAAATCCTTTATTATGCATCCTACTGACTTGCATCTTTTTAAAGGGGTGACATCCTCTCTAGTTCTTAGTCCCTTTCCACTTTTGATGCATTTAGAAAGGAGTCCACACACAATTACCATATCTGAGATCATAGTACAAGTTAGAAGAAGTCTATTCAAAGGGTCAGAGAGTAGGCAAAATTATTTTTGTAGTGGTTTATGCAGTGGATTTTCTTAGCAAACGCCTTTTTGAGAAATGAATAATGAATTTCAAACATTATCTCACTAGAACCTGAGGCATAAGTAATACCTGATCATACCATCAGGTCCACATCAGCACATGGCAACCTCAGCAGCATGCTGACCAGGCTGTTTTGGAAAGGACACAATGTGGGGATGGAAATGTTTGGCCCTGAAGACCTTGTGTCATTTTATCCAACATTCTTCCAATCCCCAAACAGGATGGATCACTGGTAACCATGGCAACTGTCTCAGACACAGAATCTGCAGGGCAATCTTATGACCCATGAGTAAGTGGGCTGGAGAAGATGGCCCATACTGTGCCAAAGGACAGTGCCCCATATAAATACAGTCCCAAATAATAGGGGAGAAACAGTTACGAACAAGGCAATCTTGCATGCAAGTGCAAAGAAACTTCATTCAGCATTTGCAGCATTGCTTTTGGGAGACCTCCCATCAGTCTGCAACTAGATTCAGTACTTAAAACATATTTTGAAAATATAGTCCATTTGTTCAGAACTTGAGGTTTTAAGTGACTAGAACCCATCTTGGAAAAATCCATCCTTTTCCAAAAGCCCGATAAAAGACAGACAGACCACCTTCCTCCTGACTCTCAGTCCAACTTTTACACCTGGCCACTAGCTTCCTACCACTGCAGCCAAGACTTCCATCCAGCAGGAGAAGAAAGGGAAAGGCTAGGAAATTTTTACTTTGTGGTCACTCTTTCCAGCCTAAATAAGGGCCTTCCTCTTGTCTTCTCCCGTCTAGCAACAACCAGTTCAAATTCAAGTGTGTACAGACTGTCAGACTTTCTGGAGCTATATTAGGGACAAGTGGTCACTGTTCACATATCCAGCAGTTTCAGGAACACAGCCAAAGAGGGTGTTCTCCAGCACTGCAAGGGGAAGAGAGCTCTCGATCCATGCAGGACTGAGTTAAATTTTTCCTTTCCCTTCCATATGCCACCAGTACCTTTTTTTAACTAATGGCCACAGATTGGCCCTGCCAACATGAAATCCCTTAACTATTTCAGAGCTTCATGCCACTCTTATCATTGCAGGATCCATACCGGGACACAGATGACAATCTTACGTGTAAAATTTCTCAGTCTGGCATGGATTTATAATCTTAAAGGAAATGCTTGAAGGGCCTTTAGGGACACCTCTTCCAACTATATTTTCTTGTTTGGTGAGTTTTTAAACAGAATCTCAAGGTATTTCAATTCCTGAAATGGAAGAGTGATATGTTTGGACATAACACCCTCTTATTTCTAGACCTACATCATATCCTTTGCCAAGTACTGATTCCCATACATGAGTAGACATATTTAATAAAATAATTGATTACTCAGCTAAGCTCAGTAATATCTCATATTAGAAAGTAAGTCTAATATTTAGCTTTTAGAGTGACAAATCTAACAGCCCATTTGATTTGTACATGCAAATCTCTACATTAAAAAATACTCAGCAATAAACCCATAGCACAAATAAAATCTTTCTTCATTATTGTGCAAAATTGGTGTGCCATTTATAGTAAATGCTACAATTGTGGGTAGGTAGGACCCCAGAGCACAGATATTCTCCAGAAAAGTTGAATGGTTTCTGGGGACAAATCCAGTGGTCTCTGTTTTTTTCATATGTAAAGTTGTACAAGTTTGGCAGGTGCACACAACGTAGATCACACATCTCGAAAACCAGACTCTCATCACTTTCATGCTGAACTACAAGTTGCAAACCATTAGGGAATAAATAGTGATGATGTAAGTTGTTCTGTGCAGTATTATTTTGCAATTCTTAACCAATAATGGACTTAGCCCAAAACACAAAGGATCTGTGAAGAAACTATTTTTAGAAACAAGATACTTAGTAAAGGTCAACACTGAAGTCAGTTCAAGTCCTGCAATTCAGGCACTGCATTTTCAATTACTAACCTGTGACCACAACCTCAGTTGCACCGTTCACAGAAACCAAAACAGGCTGTAAACTTTTTTTTTCTTTTTAATGAAGCAGTCCAAGAATAAACAGCCAGATTGGCACTCACCTGAAGCACCTGACCCAAGTATGTTAGCCTGACATGTTCTGGTGCCTAACAAATCCTCCTTAAGTGTCTCTGGTCCTATTAAAGTTTTCTACTTTGGTAACCTTTTGCCATTCAGGCTGTTTTTTATCCCTGAAGTCTGCCTCATGTGGAAGTAACCTTTCTAAAGCTAATCTTGGTATCATATAACTGTGGTCTGCATTAAAAATAGTCTCAATTGCCTGGCATCCAGTTTTTGAAACTAGAAGTGCATCAGTAAGGACAAGATCCACCAGAAAAAGATCACAAACAAACCTGCCTTGTTATTTCCCAACCTAATCTCCTAAACTTTGTCACCAAGCCAAGACAGGCTTACAGCTGACTTAACTTGCAAATACTTGAGAGACTATGAATACATGTTTAGCTTTGAATAAAGGGAGTGTTTCTGCTAGTATCCACTTACTGATGAATCTCAGCATAATAGGAAACATTATTTAAATGGAAAACAGTGAACAGGCACTACATTTATGCAGGCCCACACAGTGACACTCAAGTCTTCTTGCAGACTTTCAGTGCACCACACTGCTAGCGCCCTCTACTTATTTCTGCTTTTCCCAGGAATGAAGTGCATTGCTCTTTAGCAGGAGAACTCTGAATCAGAATAGCAATGAAACACTGACACTGGCTAGCTCTTCCAGGATTAACAATTTGATGACTATTTCTGCCATTATGAAATACTTTAGATTGTTTCAGAACTTAAGTGTCATTGCATTGGGGAGTTAAAGTGAGCAATTCTCAACTCCCTCCCCACCCCCAACCTGCCCTCAGACAGGGTTATTAACTGTCTGCATAGGTGATTAAATTTCAGCCCGAGAGCTACATCTCTAAGCCTAAAAGTAATTCAAGCAGATTCGTAGAAAGCATCTTGCATTAAATTGCTATTGTCTTTAATCACTACACTCATCATGCATCTTCAACTTTATTCTGATAGCATATTAATTGCTTGACCTTTTCACTACCATCATCTGTGCTGACACTGGGTAGAGTTCATGCATAATGGCTAAGATGAGCAGAAAATGATTGAAACATTTTTCCCTCAGCCTTCAAAGCTAAAAACATTTTCATTTGTTGTGTCAAACCATTTTTCCCCTAAGAGTCACCTCAAAACACAAATCATCAAAAAGGTTAGTTTTATGCAGCCATATATGGTTCCCACCTTAATGGAGAACCATCTTTCTAAAGCAGATCTCTTTCTATTTTAGTTGTTGGCAACAAGAATAAGAAAAAGAATGAAAGATCTTCCTTCAACAAGCCTTTGATTTGAATACTGTGAAGAGCAGCAATAAATCCTTGGGGTTTCGTTGGGTTCTATGTGTCATATTCTTAGAACACCTAGGTCTGTATATCAAAAGCACACACACATGCAACCCAAACAGGCCTAGTACTTTTGCATAGTGAGAGTCAAAACAGCATAGATCCAGCAGACCAGCTACTAACTGCATTATGAGCTTGCATGGACACAAAATCATCAGTTCACTCCTGACCTCAGAGAAATCCTTGCAGCCAAACAAGTCATGAGACTGGAGAGGCAAGTCACATCAAGACAAAGAGTAAGAACTGCCTATTTTTATCATTTTTAACTAGAGTTTCCATTTGTATCTTTCCTTCCCATAGCTCATGGATGTGAATAGTTAAGGAGGTTTAACTTGCCACAATCATATTTTTATGTGGGCTTCTAACAAATTTACTGCTAAACAGATTTTGAGGTTAAACGAATTTCTTTAAACATTTGTATTATGTGTGTGCTAGATATTCCACCCAGATTATTTACATTTCAACATCCACTCAAGATATCCACACCTCAAGGACTGACAAGTGCCCTCCTAGCTCCAAAATGCCCAGGAGCCCTGGTGGGAGACGTTGGCTCCAGAGATGCTAGCTGCAAAATTCACCTTCAGCGTCAACAAATTTCACTTCGGAAGTCTCTAATAAAAGTGAATTAGATTACTAACGGGAGAATTTTGGGCAAACGTGAGGTTAACCTTAACATTTTGATCCTTTGTAACAGTAAATACCTGAGGTGGAAGGGAAGTAAGACCCCCTGGGGACTAAAAGGTCTACATTTTTAATGAAGCTTTGACAAAACAAAGTACTGGTACTTCCTTTGCTAACAACATTGTCATCTCTATAAGGAAGACAACAGTTGCCATTCCTTTGAACAATCTTGAAACGTCGTCCTGCTCCTCTGTCCTCTACTAAAGAGGACATTCTGGCAACACTTGGTTTTTGCCGAGAGTAACAGAAAAACAGGTCTGACACCTACAAAGTAGGTACATGCAACCTCCCGGTGTTTGCGATTCTCGTCCTAATGATCTTCGAATGGCTAACTGAGATTTCCTGACCAGTATCTACTCGGCTCCTGTCGGTCGGTGTAATGCAAAACCACGGTCCGGAGGGCACTGTACCCGTACCGGAGTCTTCCTCCACAACAGCCACCTCTACACAGCCCCCGCTCCCTCCTTGTCGCCCTGTGCCCGCAACACACCGCTGTCCCTCCAGCCCGCCGGGCGCCCCGGCGCTCGCCCAGCTCGCGTCTAACGGAGACCGACGACCGCCTGGCTCGGGGAAGGTGCCCTCGAGCCCTGGAGGGCTGTGGGGGTCCCGGCCGAACACTACCGGGAGCGCATCGTCCGGCACTCCCCGAAAGAGAAGGGCCAATCCGTGCCCGGCCGTGTGGCAGCCACCGCCCGTCTCCACAACGCGGTCCCGTCCCGTCCCGGTCACCTCGGGAGGGTACGAGGGACACCTTTTCTGCAGGACGGGGGACGCCTTCGCCCCATTCCCTGCCGCAGGGCACCGCGGAGGCGCGGGGCGGCGGCAGGGAGGGGGCGGCGGGCCAGGAATGTCATTTGGAGGTGGCATTGACAGCGCTCCCCTGCCCATCGCCGAAAGGCGACTCGGGGCGGAACGAGGATGAGGGGGAGCGAGAAAGGCAGAGGCGAGCGAGGGGACTGCGGTGGCAGCAACCCCGCCGGGGACCCCGCGACCTCGGCCCCGCACCTCGCAGCCGTAGAGCTCCCCCAGCTGCTCCACGATCCACTCCTCCAGCACCAGCCGCTTCCGCAGCTCCTTCCGATCGTATTTCACCGTCACTTTCCCCTGCTGGTGGCGCCGCTGCTGGACCTGTACCACCGCCGCCGCCGCCGCCGACACCGAGTCCTCCCGGGAGGTACCGCCGGAGGAGCCGCCGCTGCCGCCGCTGCCGCGGGGGCTCTGAAAGAAAACGCGGTTCCCGCCGCCGCCGCCCGCTGCCGCCGCCTCGCTGCCCCCGGTCGCCACCGACATGCTCCGCTCCGCCGCGGCTCCCGCCGAGCCCAGAGGCGCCCGCCTGCCGCCGCTACCGCCGGGCCGCAGCAGCCGCCGCCTGCGCGTGTGCTCCGCTCCCCCGCACCTGCCGCTTAAAGCCTCGCATGGCTCGGCAGCGCAGCGGCCCCGCCACCGGGGGGTGGGTCCGCACCGGCGGGGGCGGGGACACACCAGGGGCGGGGCGGCTCGGCACGGCTTGGCACGCCTCGGCACAGCACGGCTCGGCTTGGCACGCCTCGAAACGGCACGGCTCGGCTCGGCTCGGCTCGGCTGAGCACGGCGCGCTCACCGCCGTCGAGGCCCCGCAGCGGAACGCGGAGCACCCCGAGAGAGCCGTGGTGCTGACGGCGAAGCTACTAGGCCGCCCCCGGTGCCAGCGAGGCGCAGGCGGTCGCTGCTCGCCGTCGGCGGAGGAGGAGCGGCGTGTGACCGCGACAGGGCTCCCCGGGAACTTCGGCTTGCTGGGTGGTTTATGGCTTTTTTTTTTTTTGCAAAAGGAAATGCAACGTTGCCCCGTCATACACACTATGTTTATAAATACTGCATACCTGCGGTATTAAAACGCTGAATGCAATCGTTTTCTTCATGAGAACTGTGTGTGTGAATGATGCCAGGACAGTAAACCCAAACAGCAATTATTTCGATCTATCAGCAGTCAGTGTAACGATTATCCATGTGGAGATGGCTTTTTCTAAAATGCACAGGTTAGCTTTAGTGCTTTCAGCATCTTCTCGTCTCTCAGACAGCACTGAGTGAAATCACCGATGGCCCAAATGGCCCATTCTATGCACCAAAATGAGCCTGTGACTGCAAGTACTTAGCCAAGGTAGCACAGACGTTTGTTAGGGACCCCAGGCTACCTCTGTTAGCAAGGAGGTTTGCCTCTGAAGGGGCAAAAGCCAATCTCCTGCATGCGTGGACCACTGGAAGTGCCTGGTGTACCAAAGTTTGGATACATCTATGGTGACCATCGCCTACGCACACTGCCTTGGGGGTGGATTTCTTAGGTCACCCAGGGGCAGAGGGGAAGGAGGAATGGATCACCAGCCATAATCACATGGACGTGTCTGCTTCAGTCAGATCCTTGCTGCTGTTTGGCATGGCCGTGTGGTAGCAGTGGCATCTCAGCCTCTTCTGCTTTCTGCACTTGACACATCACTGAGCAAGAGGCCAGAATGAGGCATTTGAACCTCATCAAGCTCTTTAGGTAAAACTCAGCTTGTGCCATTAAAGGGATCATAATGTTATATGATAAAATTTTATTATTGGTCTTGAAAAGCTATGATAGCTTTTAGATTTTCATCTAAAAAAGCACCCATTCTTCAAAGCAAAGCATATGGAGTTAAGCTCCTTATCTTTATATAGTGATCACGTGGTTTTCAAAGATACTGAGCAATTGTGAGTAGGAATCAGTGTAGATCAAGCTTCAAGCTTGGACTGCAGGCAGAGCTTGAGAAAAAGTCACATCCCACAAATCTGAGTTGGTGCAAGAAATCTGCCCTATCCACAGGACTGCCATTACCCAAGTGAATCCTGACTTCCAGCTGCAGCTGTGTAGTGCTGCCTGCTTGGCTTTTATAAGTCTAGGCTTGTGTAAACAGAGTAGGAAAATACCATCATCAACAATTTGTTCTTAGAGAAACCAAAAAGATATAAAAGAGTTTTTGAACGAGGGGAGTGGTTGTTTTTTTAAACGTCTGTGTTTGCAGTGGCCTATAATTTGAGTCTTCAGCTCTGCATGTCATGTTGGAAATCTGGTGCTGACGTTCTCAGCCACAAAACTTGAAACTTTTCCTGTTTCGAGCATGAATATTTTCATCTTTATAGACTAGTTTTGTTTTCAGTTGCTGAGAAAAAAAAATGGATTAACACAAAAGAAGGTCTATATTGCTCAAGAGGCTTTTTAAATTTGTACTAAGCATCAGACTTCTTCCATGATATATAGAGCAGGAATACATAAATTATCACCATAATAGAATGTTTTCTGTAGCCAAAAAAACACTGAGGTCTTGCACACTAGACCTAAGCTGACTGAGATTTTTAAATGCCACAGTAGCAAATATCAGGTGCACAGATGGCTAAAATATTCTCATTAACTCTGAGTATGACAATCTATAAGGTCTCACCTGAAGGACTTTTTTCAATACTATCATTAATAGGATATTATAATCACTGTAGACATTTAAAATCTGGTACCCGCTATTCAAAAAGCACTTCCGCAACACTCTCAAAGTAGAAAATGATATACTGGTGATTAAAAAGCATGTTCTGAGAGGTTATCATTTCAAAGCTGCAATTCTAACATAATGCATAGCGGTTGGTAAATGTAGGTGGAAGAGAAACTGGTAGAACTGCCAGCATTGTCATAAGGCAGTTTTATGTGTCACTGGTTTTTCATTCAGTTTTTAAAGCGAGCACATTCCTCTGGAAGCCAGAGCAAAAAGTGATGCCAAGAATCTTTCCTGCAAGGATTTTGCTTCATTTGAAAGAAAGAACTAGTTGTTTAAAAGTCAAAGTTGAGCAAAAATGTTTAGGTCTGCTAACATCCTGCGAATGAGCAATGCAGTCCAGTGTGGGCACAGTGTCTGCTTTACTCCTGAGTGACTGGAGGCAAACAAGAGCATTTCTTGGAGAGAGTAGTTTCCTCACAAATGCTTCTCCATACCACAATGGAACCATTAATGGTTACACCCATAACAAAAACAAGAGCTAACATGGCAGAGGGAGGAACAATCCTACCCAACATTTCAGCCTTAATTTTAGACCACCTTAAGGAATTAATTCAGGGCATAAGAGATTAGGCTTCATAGTTGAGGGTCTTCCACCAGCTGAATGAAAATCACAGTGCTGTATTTTAACTAAAGCTAAAGGCTGATCGATAAAGTAAAAGAGGTAAAATACTACACCACTGAAATACTGTGCTCCTTCAGTGTGATCATGTCTCTCACAAAAACATTGTATTGGGTGACAGGATAAGTAAAGAACAGACAACATGAAATAGGAAACACCAAAGGCAGAGGAACATTTGCATAACCTGCACTTCCCTATGTTTCTTCCCAAAGACAGGATTTGGGAATCTCTTGAGAATATAAGCAATGTGAAGCTGTATCCACTTTCCATGCATATATTGCATGGTCCTAATCTGTTTTCCAGTCAAAGAAAATATTAAAGAGTAGCCGGACTATTTTTTTCAGAAGGGTTAGGCAGTGACCTTTAAGGGTTCAAGGCCCTGAGTGTCAATTGCCTCTTTACCTTTAGTAACCCTGTTTGACAGCACATGTATTCTCTTCCTAAACAACTGATACTTCTGTCCCTATTGGCCAAAACTGTCAGCGTTGACAGTGTGTACAGTTTTGGTGGTTTCTGCTTCATATGATGATGTCTTTAGGAAGAAATTGAGAGTTGAGTGGAAGACTCATAGCTGGAGATTTTCAGCAACTCAGAATTGTTTAAAACTGCAAAGTACACACCAGTTGGTGATTTTATTTCCTTACAGAAGTGCATATTTGCCTTTACATGTTCTCAGAATCATAGGTATCATTTCATGCTTGTATTCCTTGGCTTGTTAACAAAATACTCAAGTTAGGAGTTGCCAGGGAATCTCCTAGGTGTGTGATGATAGACTCCATTATTTCTGCAATGCTAGACAGTCTTTGCCTACTGGCTAACCCTGCCTTTTAAGAGCTCTGCATCACATCTTGTTGATGTGTGAGATTTCGCTCCAAGCACACTTGTGAAATTTACTATTCCGGGGCTTCTCTTTTGCACAAATATTGGAAACTTTCAGCAGCCAGATAGACTGTCTTGTGCCTGGTGACAGCATCTGCAGTGTCTGAAGACATCATCCTGAGCTATTTGATGTTCTTTTTTTGTGAGAAAAGTGTTTCATCAATAAGGAGCCTTGACATTCCACTCAGCTGGGAGGAGGTTTCAGCCCTGTGGTGTGGGTACTGTGCATTACCTTGTCTGGATCACTGTTGCCACCCTCTTTATCAATAAGCCAAAGCAGTTCAGGGGTATATGCTGCCGTAGTTCATAAACAACCGCAGAACTAAGCTCTGCTTTGATCACAGTAGTAACCCATGTGTGTCAGACAGTGTGTAAGTGTCTTCTATTTGAATTTAGCTTGGGGGTATGAGCTGTTAATGGGTTCTGTGTCTCTAAGTGATTTTCTGCTATGCATGTCCTAATTAATGCCTCTCCTTCAGACTGGTAACTTCCTTGTCTCTCCAGATGTATTATGATTTTGTTTTCATTTTTAATCACTTTTCATCTGTTTGTGAAATTAATGTTCCACAGTCCAAAGACAGTGTGCTTGTGTCTATTTGTCTTAGCACTGTTCTTAGCAACTTTTGTTCTAACAGTCATCCTTTTGATGCTTAAAACCCTGCCTTTTTATTTTGTTTTGCCTTTATTAAAAAAACTCATCAGAGTCTGGCGCATACAAATGTTTGTTACCAAGGGCTGCTTTTTCCTTTGTCCTTTCTTGTAAAGACAGCCTACTGGCTCATTGTTCAACCCACTGTTATATTACCTATGGCCAAAAGAGCAACTCTAATACTAGTCAGATAAAGTAATCACATAAATCAAATATTGGTTATATTGGAGTGTTTGCTCTGGTCCCTCTTGCTTATGGTATTATTTGTTTATAGCTTGAGATGCTCTGATAATAAAACTTTGGAAAATTTGCATTTCAAGTGGAGGTCATCTGGCAGTCATGAGTTACATGGGTGAAGATACATTCAGGTACAAGGTAAATGCTATATGAGAGAGAGAAAAAATAGAGTGAAAAATAATTTTGTACACATGTGCTCATTGTTTCCTACAAAGTGTGCACCAGGACACCTTCTTCCTGTCTCAGAGCAGAGATCTGAGCATGGGATGTGACTGTAGCCTCCTTTCTTCCCTACACTAGTAGTGGCTATGGAGCACAATGCCCTGAAGTCTGCCAGTGGTGGCCATTTCTTTGTGGTGGAATTCCTCCAAACTCACATACATAGTGTAGGACCACATAATACACCTATGTAACTGCTCCCAGACAAGACGGCTAATTAGGACCCCCATATACCAGCTGTCAATAGGAACATCCTCTCCTTCCCGCAGTTCTGTCTATGGCTGCCCAACCAGTGTCCCTTGGAGAGAAACTGGCCCTTTTTTGGCTCCTTATGAGTGCATGTCTTGGCAGTTTACATAGATCCAGGTGCTGTTTGGCTCTGGCTCTCCCAGTTGCTCTTGCAGCAGCAGTGGTGTGAACGGCTGCCGGGTCCTTTAGAGCTGGAGGTCCCTCTGGAAGGGCTCTTGGAAAGGTAGGCCGTCTGGGTGCCCACTGTTCATCTTAGAAAGCAATCAGCAGTTCAGAGAGCTCTCAGGTATCAGGTACATCTCCCAGCATCTGTGGTGCATGCTGTTCAGCTGTGTTAGGATGCACAGACTGCCATCACAGCACTTTGTGTTGAGGATAGGTAGCAACTAAAGAAGTAGGTAACCTCTGTTTACTTGCACTTGCCATCAATAACATCAGCAATTCCTGATACAAATAACCTATGATTGTTCACCTGAGCACTACCATTCAAGCTGTCACTTTTATTTAGAAAGATGTGGACAGCCATCCTTTTTTCTGAAAGGGATTAGTGGGGAGGTAGGGAATCAATAAAGGCAAAGATTTGAAAAAAAAGCCAACAGCAAAACAAACCAGGAAGCAGGGCTGGACAATTAACATCCCACAGCCTCTAGTAATATTGATTGTTGTTTTGCCCTTGAATCCCACTCTGCTTACATTGAAGTATTAACCCTTTAGTGAAATGCAAAGGGAGAAAATTAGTTGAAATATTTGTATTAGTTACAAGAGATAAACACAAATAACAAAAGAAATGATGGGTAAAAGAAAAAGACAGTGAATATCTAGATTAACAATTTTCTGGATCTGTCATCACCCATACTGGTACCTGTCACCTCTGTTATACACTCCATTTCACTTGCACTCAAGAAATAATGAAGAATGATAATAAGTTATTCTGCATAGCTTGGCTGACCTGTAAAGACGGCACATAATGTGTTTTACCCATTTTGCTTGGCAACTAGTGATGAATGATGGCATTTAAGTGCTTGGATCTGAGGAGAAAAGGAAAAAAAAGCTATAGAGAAAGCAATCAGAAATTTGGGTGCCAAAAGTCCTGCTTTCATGTAGGTCCCCTCCTCCCTGCATCTCAAAGCATTCTGCAGAAGAATGTATGCAGAGTGAGCCCGATATTTTCTAAAAACTGGCATGGATGTGCAGCTAAAACCTGGCTATTCTTGCTTGTTGCACAAGATAAATGTGATAAACTTCCCAAGCCCTTAGTCACCTCCTCTGGGAAAGCAGAAACCATACCAAGTTGTTTAGCATAGAAAGAGCCTGTGGTCTCTCTGGCTATAACAAGAGATGCCAAAAGCAGAGAATTGTTAAAAACATTAAGTAATGGATGCCATCCAAGTCCATGTTCTTTCAAACTAAAAGCTATTTTGATGGCGGAAGCAAAACAATCCAGAAGGCTTGCTAGTAAAAGCTACCAGCTATGGTTTGAATAGATAACAAAACAAAAATCAGAACTACTTCTACTGCTCAGGTGTCTTTCTGGAAGATTTTTATAAGAGTCCTGAAGACACTTTTCAAACCTTAAGGATATTCTAAGTTGCCACTCAAAATCTAGTAAACAACAAACATGGAGGATGCAGGAACTGAGGAAAGGAGATCAGCAAAATGTAGAGCATCAACCAAACCAGTTCATCAGTTTTATATGTGTATCACAGAATGCAATTCAATAAAAGAAATGCAAACACTCCATATTCACCTGGACTAGTCAGCTGAACAAATATATGATTGGAAAATGTGAATTTGACAGCAGTTCTACCAACAGGGACCAACAAGGGATCTGAATCACAGGGTGAACATGAATGAGAAACGTGCTGTGGTGAAAAAAGCTACATCACAGTGGGATGTATAAAAAAGAATGTCATGCATTTGAGATATGAGGTAACTTTACTGTGCAAGATTCTATGTAAAGCCCCTGTTACAAGTGTGAGACTCCAGAAGAGATTGGATCAGTTTGACAGAAACTGAAGAAAAGCAACTGGAATGATCAGACATTTAAAAGACATGCACTTTTTGTAATAGCCTACAGGGAAAGACTAAAAGAATCAGAAATATTTTATTTATAAAATGCAGATGTGTTGATAAAGCTGAGGGAAATAATGTGCTCTGGATCTCATGTGGTGAGTGCAGGGGGTAACAAGCCTAAACTAAAGCAAAGGAGATTTTGATTTAATATAATGAAAAAAATTTCCAACAGTAGGGATAGAGAAATGGCAAAATACATTGCCTAGGGAGGCTGTGGAATGCACATCTTCAGAGGTTTTTCAGAAGGAAAAAGGCAAATGTTTATTGTTTACTTATTTCTCTGTAGGGAGAGTTTATCCAGCCCAAAGGCAAGAAGATGAACCAGGAGCCTGTCAAGCTACACCTGTCCCCCTAAGCTGTCTGGGACCAGGAGTGGGCTCAGGCACTGGTGCCCAGTTACTCATTAAGCTACCACTGGCATCCCCATTAAAGCTCAGCCCCACTGTGGTCATTGGCCTGGGAACCTAATCTCCAAAGACATCCCAACATTCACTATGGAAAAGGCTATCATATTCAGGGGGGAAAGTATTCAACTGCACCATGGTATTTGCCCTCAGGGTGAAAGAAGAGGTCATGACCCCATTTCTTGTAAAGACAAGCCCTCCAGTCCTAATTTCTCTGGGTATTTCTGTACCAAGCTATTTTTGACAAGGAGAATCCAAAAGCTTTCTCTAAATATGTGCAATTTAAATGAATAAGCTTTTATGTGTACAGCAACAATCCAGCTCTGGGGCATTCATGCAATTTTGCTGCACTTAGCAACCCTTTATAAATGACATATGAAAAGAAATATTCTATGTGTAAGCATAAGATGTTCATAAATACAAAACAGTTATAATTCACTGCAATATTACCAAGATGAAAGTCCCATTATCCTAAGTACTTTCACAAATCTGTAGCAAGAGCCACTCCTTGTCCCAAACATTGCACAGGTTTAAAACACGTGGTCATGTAAGAATATTTTTTTAAGTGTAAAATTGAGATTGTCTCTAGTAATTTTTAGGATAAGGTACAATTTAATATTTCCTCCCCTATTTAGGTTTATGCTATTTTGCAGGAGGTTCAGCTCAGTAAGCTTTATACAATGACATGACTGCTTCAAAACTTCCTTTTCTTGTACAAATGTAAGTATTCATTAATCTGGTTTAATTGGTTAAATGCCTGTCTAGATTGCCTCCATTAAACAAGCTTCAAAGAATTGAGTAGTACCGAGATGATTTAGAATCTTTTACCTACAAATATTGCCCTGTATTTAACTTTCTAATCTATTTAACTTTCTAATCGGATGGTGAAATGCTGTCAGGTTCCAGAAACACAAGTTACTCCTTTTAACTGTAGTCAGCTTTAAAGCTATTCTATCATTCTGGCCTTGCACATTTCTAAGCACCACTAAGAGTCTGGGTATCAGCACTTAATAAAACTATTTCCTAAACTGAAATTTAGAGAAGTGTTGCAAAATGAACCCATACAGCTCTTGCAGTAGCGAAAATACCATCTGAAAAAAATCAGGATTATTTTCTTTTCCTTTCAAACCCCCATAAGAAAAACACCACAGGCATCAGCTAGTTAGTAACCTCTTAGTGCACTGACCTGTTTGATGTTCACAGGAGGGTTAGTCAATATATTAGCCTTCGATAGGCTACCATTAGTAATTTATGCATGAATTTTAGTACATACTCAATCTTCATCTGTCCCACAGCGTACAAATGCTCTTCCATCACACACTACTACAGAAAATGTGAGTTATGAAGAAAAGTTATTAATTTTACCTAAATTTGGGTCCCATGCAACATGAAAGGTGTCATATTTTCTACATAGTTTGTAATATTTTGTACTTTAAAATGGTAGCATGTTTCTACTTTTAGATATAGCATCCTAGATGATGCTAAATGAATCATTAATCATTTAGGGCATCGCTAATAATTATTATTCCTAAGCCCCTCTCTGATGATTTTCAAAACCTCACTAGATTGACCTCCAAAAGAACCCTTGGCATTTGAAGAAATCACATGTAGATATATGCTACTTTCTGTGGGGGAGTACATTAGTAATTCATCTCTAAAGAACAGACAGTTAAATGTCCCTGGTATGTTTTAAGTGGGGAAAGATTGCAATCTGCCACAGATCATCCTGAGAATGGGAGCTTAATGAATCAAAGAAAAACCAGTCAGAAATTGAATCTGATAAGATACACCTGCTAAGTTTTGTGCTTTCTGATGATGAGGCTGCATCTAAAACAGCTATTCTGGAAAATGCAAGGTGAATCTGAAAAAACTAGAGGCAGAGCATCGGGAAAAGATTGAACCAATGTTTGGTGTTGTGTGAAATGGTCCTTCAGCTCAGATATCCTGTTGCTGAATTATCTATCTATGCCTATTTTCTGATACATAGGTTCACTTCACACTGATATTTTTTCTAACAACATTGCATTTATATTCATCCATCTAAATTATACCTGGAATGATACATAGTACAGCTCTGTAGCACTAGGAAATGAGGCAATTATAGGTAGAGTTAATAAATCCCCTTTGACAGCCTTCCCCTTTCAGAGCTGAATCCCAAGCCCGTGATGAGGCAGCTACATTTGGTACACAGGGCAGGAGGCACTTCAGAAGAGCAATCCACTAAATATCTTGCTTTTGCAGAAGATGCCCAAATTGAGTCCTAAGTGGTGAGCCTTGTTCAGAATTGCCTCTGCTGATTCTGAATAACAGCTACAAGCAGCATAGCAATGTTGTTGCAGCACTTTATTTGAGTTTATGTCCTGCGCTTCCCACAGTGTGGCTTCAGCAGAGGCGGTGGGGGCTGCACTGGCAGGCACCAGGGTGGATAGTGGACTCTCCTGGGAGGAGGCACTTTTTCCGGATGTGTGAAGCAATGCTAGAGTTAACCCCTCCATCTTTCTATGAGTCCTCTATGGAGCTGTTATTTAGACAGTGGAAAACAAACTTCTCCTTAGCAGTTAGTAACCCCCATTATACCCTAAAATTCTGCCAAAAATTGCCATGAAAAATGCTATCAAATAGCCTTTCTACAGGTTTTTAAGTGAAGTAGTGCACTCTACCATGGCTGGATCCAGTGTCTCCTGCCAGGCCAGTTGTCCTTGGGCCACAGGATTTTGACCTATGGACTGTTAGTAAAAACACACACACACACACACAAAAAAAAGTTTCCATGAAAAGACACATGCCTGACTTGATCTCTAGTCTGATATACCTGCTAGCAGATCCTGCACATCCCCACATCCCTGCATCATTCAAAAGAAGACAGCACAGTGCTTCTGTAAATTACATTTTTAAGAATCTCTTTTTTTAAAAAAAGATGAAAAGAAGCAGTTGCTCCTTATTGGCAGAAGGGAAATGGAGGAATTACTTCTGAATTTATTCTGAATTGATAGTCCTTTATATTGCACTATGCCTGGATGAATATATTAGACTGTACGATATTGTTATTATTGTAAGAGATAAGATATTAATGGCAGTAACAATTTCACCATTAAGCAGTTCAGCAATAACCAAATGTTTGTTTAATTACTTTTTTACTTGACTGATCTCCATCTTTCCTATATTAGCTATGGCATGCATTTGTGAGTCCTGAATCCTCTAGGTGCATAGATTAACATGACACAACATGTTTCTTTATACACCAAAACATTTACAGTATACTTATAAAAATTAATAGAAGGTTTAAAATAAAGTCAATAATGTCCTCTCATAGCATGTTTAGGTTGCTTATTTCTAATTTTGTTATGAGTACTGTCATTGATTTTAGCTCCTCATAGCAGAGTCCTCTATATTTTTTAAAAAGTCAGATAAGTTTTTCTCCTTTAGTGTTCCCATTAGCCACAACAAGTCTTTCTCTTGATGCCTGTGCATACTCTGACTGCCATTTCAACACTGACTCATGATTGAGAAAAGACAAAGACTTTGACTCAACAGGTTATAATGCTCTGCCTGCACCAGCAACACAGTGTTCTGCTATCTTACAGCTGCCAGTCCATGCCTAAGGAGGTGTGATGGCCCTGACTGATGTAATTCAACTTGTCCCGATTAGATAGGGGGGAAAAATACACACATATCTAATTGAAGCATGGGAATTATTTCATTGGATTACTAATACACTTGGAAAAATCTATAGTAACATTTATTAAAGAAGTGTTTGCTCACATGTGTATTCTAGCTCACTTCATTACACATGATGAAGATTGGAATCCTGTGAAGTGGTTGGATTTTTCTTGATTGCTGAACAGGCAGCATTTTTCGTGTTTTTTCTAAATCATCCTCACAATTCACAATGATCTCTTCTTTCTTTCTATAGATTCATATTATTGCACAAATGCTAAGAATGGCATCTGTTCCAGAGAGCACTGCCAGTATTAGTATTTATTCCAGTATATTGCATACATTGAAGAAAACCTACCTTTAATAAAATGTAGCAATTCAGTTACATGAAACACAGCTCTTGTAATTTCTTATGTACTCAGTTTCCTACCATCTGCTTTCACATAATACTCAGGCTTGTGGAGCAGCTTCCAGGATTTTGGCATTTTTATTGCAGATGCCATGCTTCTTCTCCGGTACAATGCCAAGCTTTTCTTTAATTGGAAAACCAACAAACTCAGGTTATACACTAGCTGACAAAGATGAACTGGTGTAATTGAAGAATAATGATTTCCATAGGAAACAGCCTAAAATGCCTGGTAAGGCTACATCATATAAGATGGCCGATACCAATTCTCAATTTATGTTTAATTTTCATTAATTGCCATATTGAGATAACATAACCATCCAATCTAGAAAAATGTCAGAAACGTCTTGAGGATCACCAGAAAAGCACAGTTTTCATTAATACATTTTGGAGCGTGGAACTGCATTTTGCTTCTCGGAGGGCATAGCAGGGAGGAAGAAAGAAGTAGATTTATGGCACTGTTGGAACAGGAGGACCCTACCTGGTGTCATGGAAAGGCTGCATCATCACCTGTTTGACTGGAGGTTGCCCCAAGCTGGGTGTGGGGAGAACGGGGCAAAATGTTCAAGCTAAAAACATGTGAAAGGAAATAAGCCCATCGAAAATTAGAAATAGGCCCTGAAATTCAGGAAATAATCCAAAAGCTGTTGTGTTTATAACTAATTGCTGACCTGTTTCTGACAACATTCAACAGGTCCTGCTCTCCCAGCACAGATATGGGAAGGTTCACAGCAGAGCTGTGCTGGTGCAGGTTTAGGCCAGGCTATGTCAGTGCCCTCTGGAGAGCCATGTGGCAACTCAGAATGTGCAAAGCATGCTACTTCCCTGTGATGCTACACCCATGCCCGTTGCACACTGTCATGCCCGGAGGACACAGAGACTCTGGCAGGTCACAGCATGGCTGGCAGAACTCATCCCACTGCTTGTTCTTCAGATGGCCATTCTAACCCTACTCCTCCTTTCTGTGCCCAGCATAAAGCCTCAGAATGAAAGCCAACCCCTCCAAAGTCAACAGCAAAACTCCACTTGAGTAGAAGAAGTTTAGCTGCTGCCTGGACCTGCACAGTGGGCATTGTCATTCAGCCTTAGTGTCTGTGGAAAAAAACCTGAGCAAATATGCAACTTTTGAGATATGTGAACCCAAACACATTGTCAAGGTATTGTAAAACAATTTCAAAACCGAAATGCATTTGAATATATTGATATGTGTCTTAGCTTAAGAAAGCATCCAAGCCAGCTATATGTTCTTCAATAGCTACGGGACATGCTGTATGTTTGAGGCCTGACCAGCAGCATGCTCTGAAAACACAGTACAGACCAAAATAGTCAAAGCACCTACCTAGTCCCAGCACCAGAAAAATCCTTGAAATGATTGCTCTTTCCTGAACACCTAAGATATAATGAAATCTATAACTGAGACCCCAGTAGCAAGACAGCTTTAGGGTAAGTTCATCACAACTGCTCCATTGTGGCAGTACTGTCGCTCAGCAAGTTGGTCACTCATGCCTTCCCTTGCATGCCACAATCTCTGAAAACCATTTTGAACAGATGTTTGGATTTCCATAACACTTGTTTAGTTCTCAGGTGCACTCCATTTGCTCTCATTAATAATGGAACAAGTTTGATTTGGAGCAAATTTAGCTTCTCCAGCCAGCTAAGTAGAGGAAGTATCGGATCTTTCTTGATTGTTGTTGTGAGTTTTTTCCCCCCATTTTTTTTAGCTGGGAACTATTTCACATGTGCAGGGTTTTTCTTACATTTGCTGGGCACCTGAAATCAATCAGAGTTTGGGAAACAAAAAGTCTTGATGGTTCATCAATATTTGAGGCCCCATCAACAATGCAATCAATTTTATCCAAAAGACTGGAAATGTTTCTGTTTGTGGCTTTGAAACAGAGCAAGCCCAGTTCAGTGGAACTGAAGCTTTGAGCAGGTGACAGTGCCAGGTGGCTTCAGCTGCCTCTTGCTGCCACCCAGTCCAGCAGACCTACAGAAGGCTGTAGAGCAACAGGGGTTTCACGTGATTTATTTGTTCTCCATCACTTAATGTGGCAAAAGGCCCTTTCATGGAGGAAGTAGGCAATTTTTAACCTCTGTCTGAGAATCTGGGCCAAAACTCTTGCCCTTCTGCTCTCACTCTACTTACAGATGGCACTGACCACTGCAGGTGCAAAAATTCAGAGTCGTTACTGGGAATCTCTCCTTTCCTCATGGCTGGTTTTATGTTGCTGGTCTAATTTTTACCTCAAGGACAACATTATCCAGAAAAATGAACTTCATTTCCAGAAAAGACACAGGCAGTAGTAAGTCAGGCATAATAGATTTGAAGACATTTAGAAAGATATGAAAACTTATTTCTTTGCAATAGTGCTACTGCTTTCAGTTCTTTATTTATTCTTTTTGCAAGATTATTGCAGCTTTATCTTTGCTTGATAAATGATGGGTATTTCTGTGGCTTGGACTACAGCAGCATTCTGAGGGCCTCTAAAGCTGATCCCAATAGGATTGTATCTTGTCCTATCATTTTCTTCTCAGCAGAAGTTAAATTTTCTACAACTTAGCTCCCTGGTTAGTTTCTCTCTGTATTTTCATTATGACTGTTTCACTTAAGGCTCAACAGTTTTCTACCTGTTGAAAGGGCACCAGATTGACTAATGGAACAAGAATCACGATTCTGGAAAAGTATTTTCAATGCATGTATATTCTTGTTAGACTCACAGCGTCTCTCTCAGTGAGAGTTACTATGCTTAGACAAACATGTTATGTACCAGCTAGTCAGGTATCCTGGTGATTACATGTAGATTTTTAAAGGAACATCATGCCTTTTTTGTGTGGTTTGGACTTTTACATATTTTTTTGGCAGCTTGCTACCTCTACGTTTTTTCCCCCCAAACTGAATCATTGTTTTCAAGACTCTTAGAAAATTAGATATGTTTTGATTTTATTCTTCTTGCTCAATAATTATGCACTTCACTCTCTATTTTTGCTTTCCTCCCATTCCAATGTGATTAATGTACAGAAATACAAAAATAAATCTTGCAATTACTGAAAACGCAGTTCAGGGCTACCGTTTCCAGAACCACAAAGAAATGGAGCTTTGATTTTTACTTTCTGGCAGGCAAGGCAACATGTGGAATCAAACATATAGTTAGGATCTAGCTAAGATGGTAAGCCACAGCCTTCAAGAAGAATCTGTGTGGATGTGTTCTGCCCAGCAGAAGCCCAGAGGAGAATGAGTCCTGAGGTGTCCACAGGGAAAACAAGGATTCTGCTGTGCTGTTAAAGGCAGGAGACAACTTTTTGGGGTTTTCCCATCTTTGCCATTTTACGGGGGTGGCCAGGGTGCACTCCTCTCCCTCACCTTCTACATGTCTGGTGTGATTTTCTCTGCCTGCAGCTGCACTGGGGACCCCTCTGCCAGCTGTGGGCAGTGGGCTGGGCAGTAACCCTGCACCTTGGCTCAGGGCCAGCCTGTCCTCCAACGCCTGGAAAGCTGTGGATGTTACAGAAGCCTGCTCTGTTTGCTCTGTTTTGCCCTCCTTGGGATAAACAAGGATCCTGTACTGTGGGCAGGCTGCCCAGAAAGACAGGCAGGCAGGCTTGGAAAGGGAGACTAAGGCTTTGTCTTTAACGTTCCCCAAGGAAAAAAACAAACGTTGTTTTCTTTAATTTGAAGCAAATAATGGGTATGTGATAAATTTACATGAGAGACTGCATATGACAGTTTTACTGCAAGAAAAGCTCAGCAAGGAAAAGCGCTAAACTCTACATCTTCCTTTTGTCTCCAAACTCTCTTTCAGACTAAACTCATTTATTCTGTACTAAAGTTGCAGTGGTTTGGGTTGTTTGTTTTTTTTTTAACCTTGAGAGACTTAATTCATGTGAGGTACCCCACGGCGTAAAATGGACCACTTTTACAACAACAAAAAAGGGGGGGTACCCCCAACAAAAACAAACAAACAAACAAATCCCCCCAAAAATACCTAAGCCCTGTGTTGGACTGGATGTTGCTCATTTTAATCTCTTTCATCCCAGGTTACTCTTGCTTTCTCTAAAAACTGCATCCTCAAGAGCAATCTCTTCCTTTAGATCATAAAACACTGAGTGGCAAGTAGTATACAGCTGTTGTGTAAGTTAGGATTTGGGAAAAACTAGGAGTTGACCAGGCACAGGACAAGAGTAGAAAGAAGATATTGAAGGAGGTACTTCTTCAGGGACAAAGAAAAGCATGGGGTTTTGGAGAAGGCCTAACCTTATTAATTTGTGAGAGCACTGGAGAAAACACCAGTGGATAAAGGCAATTATAAAAGGGAACAAAGACCAAGACTCATCAGGGAATACTGAGTGTTTTCTACCTGATATATAAGACTTATCTGGGTAGTTACACAGAGTTTTGAGGGTTAACTCCACACCCTGAAATTCCCTTTTAATAACAGCAAGTATCACATGAAGATAAAATCGCTGTGCTCCATCATTCTTTCCATCCCCCCGGGAAGAAGGTATGAAAGCTGCCAGGGCTGGCATCCATGTAGTCCAAAGGCTCATTCTCCCTTCCACATCCTCAGGCTCCTCTGGCACACACCTTCCTAATGGACTAGAATTGGCTTAATTTGATCTTGACAAAATAAAATTAAGTAAGCACAAACCCACTAAAGTTATTACAGAGAATGTATTTCTGAATTATATTTAGCTTCATGCAATGCCAGGAGATAATCTCCAGCTAAATCCAGCCTCAACTGAATAGAAATACAGAACTAATTTGGTTCACTATACTTCAGGTCTCAACAGCACAGTAACTAAAACTCCTAACCACTCTTTTAAAATCTCCTCCTTTTCCAGCTCTTTTTAGGGTTGGATGATCTAGATGACCACCCTTAAAATCAATTTTCAACTTCCAGGTGTAAAACTCATCAAATTAAAAAAATATATATTTTTCAAAAATCTCTCATGTACCAAAGGATTTAGATGATCTAAACATGGCAGGACTTTCCCATCACTTTCCCAGTTTTTTCAAGTTGATCATACAGAGATAGAAAACAGTTTTGTCTTTGTTGCAGAACAATGTAAGGATATTCAACTGACGGCAATTGTGATTAAATTGTGATTAAAATAACTTCACATTTAGATGTCAGATCAAATCCTGTATAAGTGTAAAATCATTATAACCCTGCTGAATTCATTGAATTTCTGCCCATTTTCTTCAGCTGAGACTCTGACTAGAGCTGAACTCTTCTGAGTAATATGCAGCTCTCTCTTACTAATAAAATCAGTAACTTGCTTTTAAAAACATGTTGCAATATTTCTATCCATTCATTTATGTGGAGCTTCTCTTCAATGTTTCTTGTAGTTTGAACATGAAGCAGGGATTCTGCACCAAATCTTGCTGAATAAGGGCTCAGTGCATACTACCAATCACTTTTCTCACAAGGGTGTTTAAAATAGCAGCTTCAGCCCATTGTAGCTCACTGGGAAATCTGTCAGCAAATTTCACAATTCTATTATTACAAGACCAATTTTAGAACCAGAAAAAAAAGTCATAGCAGTGATATAGCTCCAGAATGTTTTAAAAGAATCCGGGTGGAGGTGGGTCAGCACTGCAAACACTTTCTCAACAAAGTGCCAAAATTTCAGGGCAAGTTCACTTTTAGCATGTTCATATTATCTTGACTTGCTTTCCACAAGCATTTGGTTGCTTAAAATGTTGATAGACAGCAGTGTTTACACTTCATTTCTTAGGATGCTGTATATGCAAGTATTCATGGTTAATGAATTGGCATTAACACAGCTGTTGCTCTTGCAAGAAATGCTCACACTTCTGAGTTTAGGAGAGCAGGTAAATCTGTCCCTATTGAACTTTGTGCTTCCATCTCAAAGACCTCCTACAGGCTCGGTTCTAAATTTGTCTATTGACCTGTGCAACCCCAGAACTGAAGCTGTAATGAGACTGGGGGAGGTGGAGACTGGGTGTTGTATGACTTATTGACTAGTAAGTTTAAATAACTGACACTGTGCTATTGCCCAAAAACTTCATAAAAACATAAACACAAGTGTTTGAAAAATTTCTAATAATACATCTTGAGAGAAATCACAAGTGCTTGTACATATGCTCTATTCAAGGAGTATCCATTATTTAGTCACTACTTCTGTAAAACATCACTTTAAAATCAGTCCAGTCTAGCACTTTGGGTTTGGGGGTTTTTGTGTGTGTGTGATCAAATCTTTTTAGACCAGGCTGCAGGTACCCTGATTAACAGCAGAAGACAAAGGACTGCTGATGCATTCAGTGGAGAAAATTCCTCAACACCTGTGAGATTTACATATTAGTAAAGAATTAGATAACTGCTTGTGCCTTGACTAGCCCTTATGTTGAAGGGAAAGTCTGATTTAAGTCATAGAATCATTATATGGTTAGGATTGGACAGAACCTGAAAGATCATCTAGTTCCAACTCCCTGCCATGAACAGGGATGCCATTCACTATACCAGGTTGCTCAGGGCCCCATCTAGCCTGGCCTTGAAGACTTACAGAGATGGAGCATCCACAACTTCTCTGGGCAACCCATGTCAGTGCCTTGTTACCATCTGAGTAAAGAATTTCTTCCTAACATCTTATCTAAATCTCTCCTGTCTCGATTGAAAAACATTGCCCCTTGTCCTATCACTGTATGCCTTTGTAAAAAGTCATTCTCCCTTCTTTTTCATAAGTCCCCTTTAAGTACTGGAAGGCTGCAATGAGGCCCTCCAAGAGACTTCTCTAGACTGAATAATGCACATAGCCATCCCCTGGAATAGTGTCCTGGGCCCTGTAGCCCTATTCCAACCACATTATGAAGGATGTCTTAGCATCCCTCCCAGCACAGCAGACACTGAGATTGTCAGAGCAGTGCTGCTGAACTGATTCACTCTTCATAGGGCAGTGGGAGACCAGAAAGTATCTGAGGAAATTTTAAATAATGTGGAGAACTGAAATGTGGCTGATTTCAGTTCAGAACTGAAGTGAAATATAAAATAAGACTATAGTAACTTGTTGCACCTGTGAAATTTGAAGGCTTAACCATGCGTTGCAGATATATGATTATGAAATATGACTTCAAGGTTCTCATACATGTGTCCCTCAGGGACTGAACACAACTCTGCATAGGTTGTTTCACATTTGATTGGCTTCGAGCAAACCTATAAAATCTACAACTGTTACAACAGTTACTGTGTAAGAAATACAGATCGCAAAGAATGTATTTAAATCCTTATTATCCTCCTCTATTTTTTTCAGGATATCAAGGAGAAAACAATAAAAAGCAGGGTGTTTTACATTTATGGATAGGTGTTTACTGCCATTTTGTGTTCCAGTCCTAGGGATAGGCAGCAGGACACAGATTTTTACATCATATTTTTGGAGAACTAATCATAAACATGCATAAATTATTTTTAAAATACAACAGTAGTTAGGAACCTGAGCAATGTTATACAACACACAGATTCTCACAGGCCATAAAGTACTACCCCTACCCATATGCTTGTTGAGGGAAAATGAAATATATAGTCTGTAGGCATTGCTTTGAAAAACTGATGTCAATAAAGATGCAAGGCTTGAAGATAGGAAGGATTTAGAAAGACAAATTAATAAAAAAACCCAGTCTAATGATGCTGGCTGGAATATGAACATTCTGCTAATAAGCAAAAGAATTGCTAACTGGTGCTGCTGACTTGTGCTGTTCCTCCTGCATCTGCCACCATATTATTTTGCCTCAACCATTGCTGTGGAGCTCACTTTAGCTAATGATCATGCAACTAACAGTCTGTCAGACTTAATATCTTCAGGAAACAAAATGGAATTTTTCCCCTACACTATTAGCCATGCTTTCTAAACACACTTCCTTTGGCCATATGTATTGAACATTACATTTAATGCCTGCTCTACTATATGCCTACTGGATATGTGCATATAGAGACAAATTTTATAGAGCAGTATGTAGAAGTCTACAAAAACTTCTTTATCACACCCTGGAAATAAAAAACCACTTAGATTGTTGCTCAGTTTTTGGAGTAAATGCTAGAGATGAAAAACAGTAGGTCAATAGACCAGCAGCTAATAATAATGCCAATTTATTGAAAGACTCATTTTTTGCCTGAGGTCATCTAATTACATGTATTGTAACCACAATGAGGTTTAACACAAAGACAATTAAAGCTTCCATTTTGCAGAGGCAAAACAGTCTAACTCCAGAGTGAATGAATCCTCCAGAGGGAGGATTTACTCTCTTTAGCAACAGCCACCCCAACCGCTGCTAACCTGAACCCACCAAAGTGGTGGGTCCCAAGCTGTGTCAGGAGGAAAGCCAACTGGGAAGGCTTAGAAGCCCAAGTCCTCACTCTGCTCTGCTGAATTTTCTACAATGCTGCTGAGATGACCCATTTCTTATGGCAGTGAACTAATCTGTGAACTGTCAGAAAAGCATAAGAGAAGGGAACTGGGGAAAGCAAGTAGATTCCTTTCAGACAAACTATTGCTGTCAGAAGCTGTCCCCCTAGACTATGTTTCCCTGATCCACAAATAGCTTTGCATTAAAGAAATCAGGAAAAGTAAAATGACTGTATCTTCCTTTTATCACTGTTTTTCCATTTCTAATGCTATTATCACTTTCTCTCTCCCTGGTCACTTGTTTAAACGCTCAAATTTCACCCCCTTGGCTAAGAAGGGGAGAAGTACTTGAGATTTACTGGTTATTTTTAATTGTTCTGTGACAGAGATAGGAGCATGTGCTCCTGATTTGGACTCAGAAACCCCTGAGTTTAGGATCTCCAAGTATACATCCAAATGAAGTGCGAGGAAGCATTTGAACATGTGGGGATCTCCACTTACTCTAAAACATGACTCAAGGAGTAAACACTTGCTCCAAGAGAATGTAAGGTTTATTCTCTACACTCAGTTCAGCTGCTTTCCAGTAACCAAGGTTGGGGTCCTGTGTAAGTTTTGCTTATAGTAAGAGTAAAGAATTGAATTTTTCATGGTATATAGTGTAATCACCTGAAGTGCTCTAAAAGGGATGAGCATTAAATAGGAAGCATATTAATTCTCGAAGTCCTTTAATTAGGTACATTTCCATTTTGACATCATATTCTAGTTCCTTATACCTGCCCCTGGGTCTTGCAAAACGCTTCACACCTGCTGCCACATTTTGCTCCACATCAGCTTTACACCAAAGCCAATTTGTACCTTTCACTTTTTCTATACACATCATCCATTCCTGTGCACCTCATCAGTTACTGACATTTTTATTCTACTGGAAGATCTCAGTTGTGTATCTACATTCCCTTAAAAAAACCTACGAAGAAGATTCCTACAGAACCTTACTTTGCCCTACATACACTTTGTTATGTATTCCATATTGTATAGGAATGTATTTTACTGATGTAACTTCAGAGCTGAATATATAAGGAATAAAAACAGTTTTGTTAAGGCAGGGGTGGTGTATATAAGTACTCAACTAGAGTTCTGTGTATAGCTGTATGTATGACAGTCTAGGAGAGATGGAGATCATCTGGAAAAAGTCCAGGGAAGGCAAAAGAAGTTATGAGAAAAACAGTGTTGTTTAGTCTAGAAAACTGGGGATGTGAGAATTTTTTCAATATTTAAAAGATTATTGCAAAATATCCTAAATTACTAAATTCCCATGTGACTAAAGACAAGGGGAAATTGTAATGGTTTATGCTACAGCATGAGAGATTTCAGATGACCTTCAGGAAAATTTTTCTAGTGGTTTAATGGCAGTCCAAGACTGGACTATCTGGGGAAGTAGTGGAGTACTTAACTGAACTAGTAGAAGATAAATCCACTGCTTTTATAGTGGTCGACATAAGAACGTAATATTATTAAAGGTTTAAATGTGTTTCACTAGGACATCCATCTCTCACCACTCAGAAAGACAACTGCCTATCTATGGCAACTTCTGAGGGAGAAGCACAAGCACATCTCCAGCACAGTGAATGTTGCTACTGCAGCCTGCTTTGCTGTAGCATGCAAGGCTCTCTTTCCAGTTACTGGTTGATAAAAATTCTGTGGGACCAAATTATGGACCCTTCACACTTTCTCTTAAGTGGAAAAGCAATGATTCCAGTAGTCAGTGGAAGGTGACTTGCTCAGCTGGTTAGGAAACATTGCTAATTATGCTGTGGTTTTGAAGTCTTGAAGCCATATATTCGCACTACTCTGCATAAGACACCACAACAGAGGCTTGAGGAAATAAAACAAAACTGAAAAGCAAGTTTTTGCTTTATAAATCACATGCAAAATCATCACAGTCTTCTGGGTTTTTAGAGAAGTTATCTCAAGTTAGATTTTTACATTCAAGAATTTCATAAAAATTGAAATAAGAACGTAACAGCAATCTGGCAGAGCACCCAAGAATAACACTGTTTGAATGCTCTCCTTGGTACTAAACCACCTGTGTTAACTTCATAGAAGTCTGATATGGTCTTTTATTCATAGAAAAGGTCCTTTGGTTTAAACACACAAGGTTAGAAATGCCACCTGGAGGTAAAAACATTCAGCATCTCTATGCTAGAAATCTCAGAATAGCAAAAGGCATAGGAGCCAGTCCTGGCACAGTGGAAAGCAGGACAGGGGCATTTTGGTCAGTGACTAAAAGTCCTGGAAAAAGTGTAATTGTGTACAAACTTTATGAGGCATGAAAGGTATTAATTCTAAACAGTAAATCAAAAACTAAACACAAGATTAAATATAGGGCCTCATAAATAACTAGATTTGGAATTTTATATTAACATTATAAGAATAAAATGATTGTTAAATTGTGTCAATCTTTCCTAGCATATAAATCAAAGTGAATAATTTAATGTTTTCATTGGTGTTTAGGTTCTACACACTTCCATTGCAGGAATTATTATTTTAATTTCCATCAATTGTTAGGATTATAAATGTTTTCACTTATTACATCTTTTTCTCTGGAAAATTAGCTGGGCATACACATTTTGACACTGAACGAAATTTGCATAGGCTTAGCAAAACATCTTCATTATATAGAAAAAATACATATTTTTTATATTAGGACAATAATAATGTGGAACAATCCATTTGCATTTTATGGGAATGGTGTGCACTGTTAAGGAAAAAGGGGAAGTTTGAGTCTGCTCAATATTTTTGTCTTTATCATAACTGCTGTACAGGTAGCTTTTCTAAACATAAAAAAAATGAGACATAGCAGAGTTGGACACTGTGAGTCCATTAGAATCTTGCTCTGTATTTCAGTGTTTTATTGTTTTCAAAAAATTTTAAAAAGAAAAAGCTCCTCCTTGAAGTTCCAAGTTTAAAGCAAAATCATTTAAGAGTTAACTGTGAGTGCACATGAAAATCTTGACTAATACTGTAAATAAAAGGGTTACATTTTTTCTTGCTCAGAATGAAGTAAGTCTATTCTTTCTGACATTCTCTAGTCATCTCACTGATCCATGCTGTGCTCTGACTTATAATCAATATAATTTATGGAGCAATCAATATTTCCTTTTTTAAGACAAAATTACATATTGTGTCCAAATGAAATATCTCAAAACATCTCTATCAGCATGGCAGTAATCAAATTGTTTAGTTGCCCTTTATCGCAAGTAGGGAACACATCAGAGAAATACAGAGGGACAGTCACACTCACGGGTGTGACCTGCTAGTCAGAGAATAGCCATAGTAACAAGCTTAGGTGAAATATACACTATTCAATTTTCTGCTTCCAGGGACTCAGTTAGTTTGATATACTTAGATGCTCAGCATCTCCACTTGTCAGTCAAGTCACCATCTGCTCCTACTCACTGTAACCCCTTCCAGGTTGCCTATGTACTGCCATGTCTCTTCAAATCTCTTCTACTTCAAAGAGTTTGAACAACCTCTGATCCTTTTCCTTCTGCTCTGAGCATGTCCCAGCTCCATGTTATGCAGGCTGAGAAGTGCTGGCCTGTTAAAAGGTTATGTCTATATCATATTGTGAAGACAGATGCAAGTTTGCTTCAAGCTGGTAGGAAGCGAGCCAGTGTGGATGCAGAAGCCATGTGACTGCATTATCAGCACAGTGCTGAGCTCGATGCAATAAGCCTCACAGAGAAACAGAATATACTAGTTGAGCTTCAGTCAGTGTAGAGCACAGGCAAAGCAAGCTTACATCTGTCTGCAATCTGTCAGGCAGCTCCATATTGTGCCTGAATCACATAATTCCCCTTTCAGCCTCAATAGCCCACACACAAAACGAAGCAGGGACAGAAAGCCATTCTGTTTGCTTTCTACAGATGAATTTGCTGATACTGTGCTTCCTTCAGAGATGGCACACCTGCACGGATGGAGTTACGCTCTGCTCTGCTGTGCTGCTATTTCTGTCTTGGGAACCAGATCTACATTTGTCAGAAAGCTTTTATACTCTGCTTTTATATTTACATTTATTCAGTTACCAGTAACAGACTATTTTCTGCACTGCTACCTGTTTCCACCCACTGAGAATCAGCTTGAGAGCCGTGAAATATTTATTATAAAAAAAAATTGCAATTCTCTTTTCATTTTTCATCTGTCCAAAAGCATAGAAGTTTTGGTCATATAAGACTCACAAAAACATTGCTTGCATTCAGTGGTCTACCATAACTTTTGATGAAACCCACAGTTAGCCGTTTTGAAGCCCATAAACACTGATATAAAATGAAAAAATTTTATTAACCCTTAGGACCATATACCCCTGATAGATTTCATGTTACCTTTCCCAAATTCCAAAGTCCATTTGCAATGTAACATCTATTGAACATAAATACTGCATACTCTTCTATAAAAGGCCAGCTGCCAGACACTCTGGACAGTGAAGGCCTTTCTTTAATAAAACTTTGAAGACCCCTGGCTTAGAGTTCTCTGTGCACAGACCTTTTCTCTTGCCCCTGTCCTTTCCCCTACCCCACCAAGGAATCCATGATACATAAAAACATCTTCCTCAAAGAGATACAAACCTGATGTCTGTAGCATTGTGTATCAGCTCCCTGAAGTGACTGCTTGATGCTTATGTGACTGCACTGATCAGAAGACAACCTTGATCCCTTTTTGCACATTGTCCTCCAATATGTCTGCATATTTCTCTCTCAAATCATAGAAATCATGTTGGAGAAATACACACTACCCATATTGCTTTGTTCTATAGGAAGTGAGGGTGTTCTTCTATCTATAGAAGATAGATTATATATTATCTATAATATCTATAGCTTCTCAATGGAGCTATAGATATTATTAACTCTTAAGTGGTGTCCAAATTCAATGAAATAGAGAAAACAAGAATAGGTTTCCAAGAAAAACACCCATTGTAAAATCTAACACACAGGTTTCCCCCACTCCCCATGCTGCCAGAAACATGCAGTGGCAGGTAGTCCAGACTAGAGCAAACCATACGATCATCTCCAGGTTAACAAAAAGTGCAACAGGACCAGCATGTCCATGGCTCAGCAGTACCTGGTTCTCTTTTGTGAATCCTGACCTCATTTATCCTTGTAACACAGGATTCATCACCTCTCTTGCAGCCATGTACATCTGTCTGGACTGAATTTCCACTGTGTCAATCTGCTTCTCAGATCCTTTCAGCCAGTGAAGAACCCTGGTGATACCTGAGCAGAAACAAAGATGACAAAAAATACTCAGGAACATTTTGCAATGGGAAATTATTTCATACTGTGTTTTGCTCAGAAAGTTCTGACAAAAAGTCTACTCCAAAAAAATTCTCTGCCTGCTGTCTTACACAGCTTGCTAGTTAACCACAGGGACAAAAATACTTTAAGCAGTAAATAATTGCAAATATTTGAGTTCAAGTGGTTTTATTCAGCCTCATATGAAAGGCTTAGACACCCCAACACCCACCTTTTTATTGACAAAAAAGTCTGTTCAGTCTAATGTTTGGATTGGAGACAGCCAGCTGTACAATTGCTCCTGAAGTATCGTCCTGTGACTGACTGTCCTCCAGTGTCTTGCACTCAGCTCTTCAGGACAGAGCACTGTGCCTGCACTGTTACCCCAACTCCACAAGCTCTAGGAGAGCTCCATGGCTTTATCTGCACACTATATGGATTATCAGGGATGGCTGCTTTACCCTGCAGCTCTTGCAGAGTGAGATAACACCTTGTGTGCTCCCCACAGACATCTACCAAATTTCTCAGTCCTGGAGACACTGGCATTCACAAGCCATGGTGGGGCAGGAAGGCTCCTCCTCAGGAGCAACAAGGACATGAGGTATGTGGGTGCAGCCATAAGCTTCAGTGATCATGGGAATCAACCTGAGAGGTTTTTTCCAGGCACAAAACCTCATCTGCCTTTTTGAGAAATGTGATGTAGACAATGAATCAGCACTGCTGTGATTGCAATGCCCACTTGGTACAAAATTGTTCTCCCAAACCTGGCTGCTGTGTGTTGAGACAGTTACTTTACCAGAATTGACTCCTGCTTCAGCAAACTCCTGGTCAGGAACTCTCTATGTGGGTCCACCAGGAGCAGGCAGCCAGGGGCATCAGGGCAGCCCCAGTCCTGGGTATCTCCCAGGGAATGGGCACACACAGGATGTGCCAGGTGTGCAGGTGGGCCCAGTTTGGTGGGGCCCATGGCTGGGCAGGGCTGTGGGGAGCTGGAGACAGGCCGTGCAGCATGGCTGAGACAGGCTGGCGGCCCTGGGGGATGACATATGGTGCTGGGCTCTGGGGAACCTCAGGGGAGTGGCAGGAACAGTCAGGGATGGAGGTGCCCCTGGGGCCCTGGCACCAGATTTTTTGTCTCAAATTTCTTTCTATAAGACTTTTCTCTCATCTGGATATGTTGATGTTCATTGGCTCCCTTTCTCTCAGCACTCCCCGACCATATTTGGCCACAGCTGCTCACTGTGGATCACATTTGATCACTAGTGGCACTAAAGCAGGCACCTCGTTGAGACACATGTTTTGCTGCCTTATTGCACAACCCCCCAGCCCTGCTGTCAGAGAGGTGTGTACCATAGTGAGGAAGTGCATTGCATCACGGCTGCCTGCATCTCCAGCAACAGGAATTCCCCACCTTTCCCCCCATGGACTTCCTTCTGACTGCCTCCCTTGCCACCCACAGACTCTCTGAATCAAAAAAAAATCCCTGTTCCCTGGGTTCACTGCCATGCCTTTCAGAGCTGCACCCAAGGGACCATTGCTGTGACTCCTCATCTACCCACCTCAATCTTGGCTACAGCTGCCCCTGAGCTGCCATTCACAGCTCCCAGTGTCAGCACTGTGCTATCTCTACTTTACAACCCACCTTTCAGCCACGCAGTTTTAGCCAAAGCTTTCTTCTACAGTTTACAACTCCTTGCCAGATGCTAGCTCATTTACAAGTAATGGGTTAACTTTCACCAACCTTACTCATTTTTAGCCCTCCATGACTCATACCCCAGTTCAGGGAGTTAAATCCTGTTGCGTTCTGGTGATATTTTATTTCAAATGCATTAATATTTTGAGTGGAGGGACCTACTTTTAAGTTAGACAGAAAGTGAGGAAGGTTCTTCCCTGACAAAAGATCAACTCCAATAAACCAGGGGAATTAGGGCACGAAGCGTATTCATTTAAGGATTTCAAAGAATAGACTGCATGCAATATGCCATGTTTTTTAAAGTAAAAGATGACAACTTATAGAATACTTTTTGTCAAGAAAAGGAAAAAAAGCCATTGGAAATGAATATAGACTTTAGTGAATGAATGGGCATAACAAAGAACTGGCAAGGAGGTAGATGGAAATGATCACTAGAGAAAGCTGTTTCATAACATCCATAGCAGAGTTGAAAAGGCAGACATGCCACTTTAACAGTTGATTTAGTCCATGCTAAATCTGAACTCCAATAAAACTGTCATTTTGGCAATATCTTGTAGCAATGAGTCCTATGTGACATTTATGTACTTACTCTTTAGTTCCACAATTCCTTATGCCCCTAATATTAAATCACTGCTGCACTGGCATTCAGTACAGAACTGCCTTGTGAAATTTCTTACTTGATAATTGTTTCCACTGCCCTTTCTTCCCAAGGCCATCATTACTGTTTACCTCCCAAGTCTGCAAATCTACCAGCAGTTCCCACAGTTGTCTCCCAGCTGCACATTTCAGCGACCTCATCTCCACAGACCACAGTCTCCCTCACACTTGACATAAACTCAGATCAACAAATCCACTCCCCAAAGCACAGGTAATTATATTCCTTTACTGCCAGAAAGCTTTTGCAAGTTCTAGTGAATCCCAAATCAAACGTGGAACAAAACTAGATCTTTGCAAACAGGTGGGCTCTTTGTTTCTGTAGATGTCAGTGTGCGTCTTCAGTTTAAGTATGAACATCCTCAGGGCATGGCATCCTTTCATGATCCTTGGGAGAGATTAAGTTTTTTTACATTCTGACAAAATACTTTGGTTCTATCTGCATGGTGTCCCACTCAGCTGCTTTTGAATACAACCAAGGCTCAAATTCCTTTCAAAATCATTAAGCTTAATTTTCTGTGGGACAAAACATACTTGAAGGCAAGAAGTTATGCGACAATGAGATGTAACAATGTACTCTCATGGAGAAATAACTGGTTAAAAGATAGGAAACAAAGGATAAAAGTCATTGGAAGATCACTAGTGGAGACTGTATTATATTAGTACTATTCCTTATTATATACAGTGTATTCCTACAGGCAAACACTAGTTGATGTAGTCCTAAGTGACCTGAAAAGTGGGATGAGATGAAGTAACAAAGTTTGCTGATAATACAGTTATTCAAAGAACTAAATTTAAAGCCAACTACTAAGAGCTGCAAAGGTATGTCATAATGCTGAATGACTTGGAAATAAAAATGCACCTGAATTCAATATTGATAAATGCAAAGTAATGCACATGAGAGAAAGAAGCCCAACTATACACATGCAGTGATAGACTCCAAAGTAGCCATTACTACTGTGGAAGGCAATCTTCAGGTCATTATAGAGCGGTCTATGAAAATGTCAGCTCAGTGCTCAGTAGCATTTAAAAAAGCAAATCAAATATTAGGGAAGAATCAAGACCAAACCAGAAAATATCATGAGGTCACTGTAAAGATTTACTGTGTGACTGCATTTGAATAGAGTGTGATGTCCAGTCCGCATCCTCCCAGGTCAAAAAAAGTGGGAAGGGGAAAAACTGAAGATGCTCCAAAGTCTGGAATGGTTTTGATGTGAGAAATCATCAGCAAGACCAGGAGCCTTCTGTCTGGGAGAACAGAAAATCAGAGACGGCACACGATAAATGTCTAAACAATCTTAAGTGTCTAGAAGGATGCAGTTGAAGAGTAAGTGTCCGTGATCTTCCAATATAACATCAAATGGAATCAAAAGTGATAGTTTCAAATAAAGCAAAAGGAGGTAACTCCTTAAACTACAGTTCAGCTGCATAATTCATTGCCACATGAGGCTGTGGGTACAAAAAGTCTCTGGGCTTAAAAGGCTCATGGAAAGGGAATCTGTTGAGAGTTACTGTATACAGTGACACAGGGTTTTCCAAAGATGCATATTTTGGGAGCATATGAGAGATTCTGACAGCATGGCTGTATCCTTGAGCTGTTTCTGAATCCCTTTTACTGATGTGCATCCATTATTGCCCAGTACTGATGAGCTGTGGTGGGACCCGCTACAAAAGTTCTGGTGTTTCCTTAAGAGATCAAAGTGAGCCCCAAAGCTCACCCTTTCCTCCTTGGAAGTGAGTGAAGCAAACTTAGCTCTGAAGCCTATTTTATGCTGGAATAAAATATAGTTTGGTCTAAGTCAGAAGGGAGGTGTAAGCTGTGTGACTTGGATTAATTTGGCATTCAGTGGGTGTGTGAATGATGACATACCCACCAATGGAACAGATGGTCTGGGCAGCAGAAAAAATAACTAAATAGCTATAAAATAAAATAAGCTCCTTCCAAGCAATTTCTTGTCTTTGTTTCACCTGAATAAACCTGAAACCATTTCATTGAAAGGACCGAGCTGTTTATCTATTTCACTTGAGGTATATCTTAGGTCTTTGCCTAGTTTGGTCCTTTGCTGGAATTTACTGGTTGGAAATTCTTCTCCTCCCTCCAGGTTGAACTCTCTCATTGAATCTCTTATGTATTGTCTATGGTGCAGCATTTAGACTGATTTCCACAAAGGTGAAATCACTCTTGTGTGCATCCCTCCTCAACCCTGTGCATCCTGCAGGTGGCAGCTGGGATGAAAAGGTCCTGAGGCCAATGGAGCGGGAGTGGTACTTACATCTCTGCAGGCATTGCTCTGAAACCTCCTTCAATCAATCTTGAAGTTGTTGAAAGCCAGCAAAGGTATCAGTCCTCAAATAAAACCTAGACTAGTCTAACAACCTTAGACTGCTATAGAAATACACCCCTAAGAGATGCAATCACCTGTCTCTCCTTTTCTTCTCTTTCTCTTTCCACACACCCCATGTATCTGTTTGTGCCATGGCTGCACTGGTGTCAGAGGCAGTGACAGGGAGCTCATGGGTAATGGCCAGTATTGCATGAGGACTTGAATGGATAGATCCCAAAGCAAAAAAATTTTTACATTCTCGAGTGACAGTAAGATAAATATGACTAAAAATGTACTGAACAAAAGTATTCAGAGTTTAAAGATAATATCAAAATTGAGAGCGCCATGACAGAGCTTTATTCTAAAATATTTTCCACATTGCAGAATGCAATTGTCTCTACTTTGATGTAATCTGATAAATACAGTTTCTGTTATCCTAAGCATGAATGTTTGTCAATACCAACTTTAAGTAATAAGAGGCTGATTAGATTTCAGGAAAAAAAGAATGAGTCATCTAGCTGAACATAAAACACTGCATTCTTGTAAATGTATCCTGTATATCTGTATACAGAAACAAGCCTAGGATATGATGGTGTTACATTGTTTCCAAGTAGAAATGGTATCCAGATCACTATGTGGGTGGATAGGTAGTGGGTGGGTATAATAAAAACCTCTATGATGTATGGTACATATCCCTCTGTTGTTTGCAAATATGGTTCTGAATTATTAATACCTAAAAATGGAATTGTCCAGTTCTGCCCTTATGCATCATTGTTTACTTCAATAAACCTAAATTTAGCAGGAAATGCTGAATATTTAATTGTGCAGCATAAATAATGAAGATTCCCTAGCTTTCTGGAAAGTCCCTGTTTCAGAGATGGCAAGTGCTTAATTTTATTTTTTGTTGCTGTTATCTGCTGCTAAAGTCTTCTGATTCGTGACTCAGCCACTTGATATGCTGTGACAAATTCCTCACTTTCACAAACCAGGGAGGAAAAACAGAGGGACATCTGACTTTATCCTTCATATCTAGGGCATTATTTAGCAAGCAGATGCAAACAAACACCCAAACCCCTAACTCTGGCTTACCTTTTCCTTTGGGATTCATTGCTGAGTCTTCTGCTCATTGTTTCCTTGACTTTTTTTTCAAGCCAGGCCTCTGCGCCTACCCCATCTGTGTTTTTCCTGTGGATACCACCTGGAATGAAAGCTGTGTGCCGGTCCAAGGAGGAAGCCTGGTGCATTCTTCCCTGACACTCTGGACAGTGGAAGCATGGCTGACTGTGCTGGGAAGGCACCTTCAGAGCCAGACACGAACTTCCTCAGGTGGTTTGCAGAGAAGGGTCTGCCCAGCTTGTAATGGCAGGTACTGATATGAGATGCACAGACAGAGGCAGTGTTGATCTACTTCAGTTTTTGTCTGCAATTATTATGGCAAGCTTTTCCACCCTTTGCTTTGGCACTGGCACAAATCTAATGCCTGTCCTTCACTGCCTTTGATCTACACCCAAGTGTTTCGCAGCTATGAAAAGTCTGTGGTTAAGGCATAATTGGGCTGTTTCCTTACCCTAGATCTCCAGGAAATCCATGGGCTCTTCAAAAACCCAAGTGGGATTTATAACACTGGATAACTCAAGGAAAACATACAAATTGGACTTATCTTACTGTGGGCAGCATGCAAACGCACATCTGTACACAGTGGGGCTTTGCTGAAGGCAGATTTTTTAAAATCACAGAAACATCTTGGAACAGTTGCTAAGCACCTCCAGCAAGCTCTGCTCTCCACCACCCCACAGCAGCCCTCTGCTCATCCCTAACAAAAAGGTGCTCTGGGCTAGGCAGAGGCTGCATGTCCCTTGTCTTTCCTCAGACCCACCCCTAAAAACATCAGGAACCCATGTGGCCTGCTGACACTGGAGCCAGAGCAGTGTCTGCCCCTTTGGCAGATGCAGCCTAAAACCTCTCTGCACAGTCAGAGTCTCTTCTTTTGCACACACACACAAAAACACACATACAAGCACACACATACATGCACATATGTCTTGGGGGGACAGTGCCACCTGATCCCACACAGTCAGCCTCCAGACCTCAGCATGTCACTGCCCTGTTTGGAATACTAAATACAGTTCATATTTTGTGGATCTAAAGAGATTCTATGAATGAAAGGTTTATCTATTCCCTATTCTGTATAGACCCTTATCTATCTCTATGACTGCAGCCATTCTATGCTCACTGCCATACACTCTACTAGCAATAGTTAGGTGAAACCAGAGCAAACTGCACATTTATTGGTCTTTTTAAGAAATTGCCTGTGTGCTGTTGTAGGACTCAGCTGGCTGGCTCTGGCTGCAACCTCCTCTTCCCAAACCCAATCAGCCATGGGGCAATACACAGTTTGCCAACACATTTACATGGATCTTGTCAACATGGCTTGGGGTTTCAGGCAGGTAGTGTCAGGAAAAAGGATTCTATGGGAGAACAGATAAGCAGATAAAAAGGCATGCTGTATGTTTCTTATGCACCAGATTGCATCTTAATTCCTACCAAGACTAAGCATCCAGGTAATTAAAATGTCTACAAACAAGGAGAACTTTCTGCAGATGGGCTCTCTACAAAACTTCAGAGATGTGCAGAGGCCATTTTTTAATTTTCATTCACTTGTTCAAAACATGATATACAAAATGGCCTACCTAAAAGTATTTCTAAAATGTATTTCGTAAGCATAAAGAAGAAAACCCTATTTCACTTTGCATCCACTTCCAGTATAATGCAAATTATGAATCCTGTAATTTCACACTTCACAGATAATGATAAGCAATTTCAACATTATAGTTAGTGCACATGGTCTAGGTCAGATCATCACACATCTTCATCTCCAGTGCAGATAGAAGTGTTAATGTGTACATTTTACATCACAGAATCCTGTGCACACAATATAACTTCCATGGGAAGTGGATTGAAAGCAGTGCCCCAGACAGGACTTTTGTAAAGGTCTCTGAGTATGATCACAAAGCTGGAGATTGACAGAGATAACTTGAATTCAATAGGGAATATTATTAATACCAGAAGAGCAGGAAGTGCTTGTTAACCTGGTAACAAACCATATTATTGTGTTGGAAATGTATGAAGCAACAACAAATAAAACTTGTTTGAATTATCCTTTCAGAGCTCACTGAGGAATGAGGGGTAATACAGAGTATGGTAAAGATGTTTTACAGCAGTATAATGCAGTTGCAGATGGTGCAATTACTGTTTAAATGAAGAATTTTAAAGTCTGTACTTAAAGGTCTTGCACTAGAGTGCTGCTTGACTGCTTGTAAAGTAGATAAGTTATCTAATATACAAATAGGTTGGATGTTCTCTGCTCATGTATATAGATCTGGCCTCATACAGGTTAATTACAATGTCCAAGGACAGAGAGCCAACAATTCTTTTAATGTATTACAGCAATTTTTCTCACTCTCAGGTAGTTCATGCCTCAAATGCAAACCTGCCTTTTTGTTTTGTTTTTAGGAATTCTTTCAACTCATATTTAAGTCAATTTCAGATTATCAAGGGAGCCAGTTGATAACTTTTTCACCACTGGCAGTATCCCATCTGGTGATGGGCATCATGGACCTAGACTTTTTAACAGTAATTTTGAGGGTTTTGATGTTGTTTAGAAGCTGGCGGGAGGTATAACATGGTTTCTCATGCATTTATATAAGACATAAGAACGGAAGTTACAACTCTATTCCCAAGATAAAGAGGCAATTTCCACTGTGAGCATAAAGTCCAGCTGTAAATATCATTTTCAGGACAGAGCCTCAGGCTAAAGAATGACCTCTTGCATCCACCCAGAACCACCTTAAATATTACCAACCTCCATCTTTCAGAAAAGACATTTTTCTTGAGCCTTGCCTTCTCTGGAAAAAAAAAAAAGTTAAGTACATTTAAAATAGATTTATATACACAAATATATGTATGTCTGTCTTATCTATATATAAAACAAAAATAAGACTCTATTAACTGAAAAACAAAACCCTGTTAAAACAAAGCATTGCTCCAAATGCACAATTTTCCCCAAGAGGGCCATGAGGCTGAGCTGTTAGTGGCAAATAGCAGATCCATCACTTCAGACTTGTACTTGGATGTTACTATGAAGAAACTCAAATGAAAAGTCACATGAAGCATAATGGAGCACTTATTCTCCATGTGCCAGAATTACCAAACATGTAGAAGAGGACACCTGAGTAAGAATGGAGAGATTGCACAACCATGATTTAGAGTTCCAGGATGCCTGCAGGCTTGAGGTTTCAGTGTGCTGAGGTGAAAATGATGAGGTGCTTAACCATGTCCCAAACATTTAGGCTTTTTGCAGCACTCAAATTGAGGAGGAAGGAAGGGGACCACAAGGTTTTGCCCGCCAAGAGAGAGCCCAGTCATTTCCCTCGTCTTCCAAGCTGCTTTTTCTGTGTCTCTAATCAGGTCCTGTATCTGTTCTTCTCCCAGTGGAAACCCAATTGCATAGTAAAGGCCACATTCACATTCAGCCTTCAAAGCCATCTCTGCTTTAACTCATGCCAACACAACTGTGCTGTGCAGGCAAGTGTAAGGCTGCCCCAGATATTGGAGTGTTTTGGCTGCCTGGGGGACAGGGTGGCTTCTTGTGGAGGTAGTGCTACGTGGCATCTGGAGGACAATATGCAGATTTCCCTGTAAAAGTTTAGGGTGGGGTTGTGCACATTTTTAAGGTATGGTTAGGTACAGGCTAAGGGGCAGAGCTGGACAGTGCAAATGGATTGGCAGAAAAAAAGTTAATATGAGGCTCAGTAAACTGCTTCTGCTCCTTTGCTTCAGCTTGACTGAATGACAGATGGTCAGGCTTAACTGAGGTTTTCATGAGCATCTCAGCACACTAAGGGAAGCCTAATCCACATCTAAGTCCAGAGAAGGGATGTAGAAAACTTTGGTCTCAATCTATGTCTTTCCAGAGCACAGTAGGATAAAAGTGCCATATTGTCCTTCCCCAAATGAATCACAAGATTAGTTTCAATAAAAGGTGTGCCAAATTAGCAAATAAAATTTCTAAATTCTTATTTCATTATTTTAATGTAATCAAAGTTCAGAAGGATGCCGGAACTTCTCTTAGCCAGACAAGAAGTAGTGCAACAGCTCTGGAAACTTAGTGGGGAAAGGAGGCAAAACAGCCTTTTCATGACCATCATGAGTATGTTAATATATTCCTTTACCTACCACAGTACTGTATATGATAAAGGCTTTACACCCAGAAAGTCTCTCTCCTTTTTTTTTAATAACCAGAATAAATCAAATAAGGGTTTAGGGGCTTTAATAGCATTAAATCCAGATCACATTTAGCTGGGAGAAGGTTATGGGCCTGAAAGGGAGAGCAGAGGCACCCAAGTATGGAGATCTCCTTAGGAGAATTAGTCCCAAAGTGCAGAGGAAAAGGTGTGGAAGGGTTCTGCCCTGTTTGGTGGCATGTGCTGTAGAAGATTAGGGTTAGGGTTAGGATCTGCTATTTACAGTGGAAGTGAGGGCAGGTGAAAAGGGAGTAAAATTATTGTGTCCTGCTAAGAGGAAGTGAGGCATAATATTACCTGGGGTAGGGAAGGAAAGAAGATTCACAAGGGCTGCATCCTGTTTAAGAGAAATAGGGCAAAATGACTGTTCAATATACAGACCTGGGGTGTAAGGAATGCAAATTTATTTCTAGTACAAATTAAAGCTACTTCTCAAAGTACTGGATCACACTCTTGCAACAGATCAGGCTCCACTTACACAGTGTACTGATCTAGAACTGGGATATCCTAGGGAAATAACTGCAAGAACTGCACTAAGGATTTTCTTTAGGATGTAAAAGGTACCTAGGAATTCACTTGGAAGGAAAATCACGCCACTGTTCAAAAACTGTTGAAGGTGGAAGTTGTTTAAGCCAATGTTCCCTTCATATATATTTTATCCAATAAGTGCTGAATCCTGTAATTGCAAGCCCCTACCCCCAAAATAAACTCAGATAAAAAAGCAAAAACCCAATGTGCTACTTCTCAAATTCTAAAGCTGAAGGGTTGTGTAGGCATGTTCCCAGTGTCTCTGGATTTGGAAAGGCAGCCTGGATTAGCATGGCTGCCTGGATGTTGAAAGGCCATGAGCTCGCTGGGGCACAGCAGGGTGGCAGTTGGGCAATACACTGCAAGGATTTGGCAGCTTTGTTACAGGAGAAAATTATACTGGGTACTCATGCAGGCTGCTGCTAAGCTGTTTAAAGCAATACACAGATTAATAAATAATTGAAACAACTTAAAGGAATAGGAGGATAAATTTGCTGTAAACAAGTAGCAAATGATGCAAAATATGGCAGGATCCCAAGCTCTGTTAAGAAAAGGCATGTGACTAAGTGGTATCTCGACCAAAGGCAAAGTCAGACCATGACTAGGTGTGTTATACAGACCAAGCAGCCTACAAATGCTTAAACAATTTTTTAATGTGTAACACATCTGCCATTCCTTTCTGTGTCAAACCACTGGAGATACAAAGAGAGAATATCCAGAGTCTCATAGGAGGCCATGGAAGACTCACATCACAGAGTCAAATCCCAGACAGTAACTAGTCTTTATCTTAAGATGATATTCCATCTCATGACACACTGAATAGGGAGTAGTTCCAAGAAAATGATACTCAGACTCGTAATTTTAACATAGCTCATGAAGAATGAATAAGCAAAGCTGAAATGACCTATTAGTACCATAGCTGACAAAAACCAGTAAAGTCTTTCCCTCTTTGTCATGCATACTGTAACTAAAACATGAATGGGCTAATGGTGAAATTCTTGGAAAAATATTGCATTATTATTTTCTAGGAGGATGCTTGCTCAAAAAACGTATTGCTACCAATGATAGTTTTGCTGCAGGATCTTAAAGAATTTTCTGCAAAGTATGAAAATTACCTTAATATATTTCATCTATTTTTTCCCAAAACTTGGAGTTGAGTAAAAATTACATTAATAAAATATTATTATGATGTGGCTAAATTACTAATTAATAAAAGCATTAAATTACATGATTCTTCTACCCCATTTCTTGGAAAAATACAAAGAGGGTATACATATTGTTGCCTTCTCTGGATTGAAAAAGTTGCTGGCAGAAATGGAAAAGCTAAGGAATGAGAGGAGAGATCTTTTTTAACATTAAATGAAGCACATAAACTTTTCCTGAGAGCTGTTCAAAGATACCAGAAAACCCTATAGCACATGCCATTATCGCTTTAATCTACCTCTCAAATAAACTGTCAATCCCACACACTATCCAAACTTTCCATACCATCTGGCAGGAAGTTTATACAGAACCTGAGAAAATTCCTCAGATTCCAGTCCGGACAGACCCAACAGTGTGATTTGTGAGGTTGATCTAACTAAGCAACACATTTGAATATTTATCCCACGCACAGCCAAATTTCTTAGCCCTTGGAGAAGATTTTAAGTTTTTACAGAGAGAAAGGAGAACAGAAAAGGTAAGCATTCTAGTATTTATTTAAATATTAGGAATCTGAACACTTGTAGACTGTATATTGGTTGAAGTCTGGCCCTGCTGGAAGAGATCCAGTAAGATCTCTTCTACAAGACTTAGATTAGAATAACAAATAAATTCAGTTACTTTATCAATAGAGCCGCCAGCTCCGTTCACCAGCACTCTCTGGGCCCGACCCTCCAGCCAGCTCTTAATCCAGGAGAGGGTACACTTGTCCAGGCCATGGGCTACCAGCTTTTCCAGGAGTATATTATGGGAGACAGTGTCAAAGGCCTTGCTGAAGTCCAGATAGACCACATCCACAGCCTTCCCCTCATCCACCAGGTGGGTCACCTGATCGTAAAAAGAGATCAGGTTGGTCAGACAGGACCTGCCCCTCCTAAACCCATGCTGGCTGGGTCTAATCCCTTGTCCACCCTGAAGGTGCTATGTGATTGCACTCAGGATGAACTGCTCCATAACCCTGCCAGGCACGGAGGTCAGGCTGACAGGCCTGTAGTTGCCAGGGTCCTGCTTGCAGCCCTTTTTGTGGATTGGGGTGACATTCGCCAACTTCCAATCATCTGGGACCTCTCCAGAGAGCCAGGACTGTTGGAAGATGATGGAGACCGGTTTGGCAAGCTCTTCTGCCAGCTCCTTCATCACCCTGGGATGGATCCCATCTGGTCCCATAGACTTGTTAGGATCCAGCTGGCTCAGTAAGTCAGTAACTATATCCTCCTGGAATACAGGAGGGCTATTCAGCTCCCTCTCCCTGTCTACCGGCTCCAGAGGCCAGTTGTCTTGAGGGCCACCTGTCTTACTGGTGAAAACTGAGGCAAAGTAGGTGTTAAGTACCTCAGCCTTCTCCTCATCTTCCTTAACTATATTTCCCTCCAAGTCCAACAGAGAATGGAGGTTTTCCTTGCCCCTCCTTTTGTTATTAATGTATTTATAAAAGGACTTTTTGTTATCCCTAACTGAAATAGCCAAATTTACTTCAAATTCCATATTTCTTTCCCTAATTTTTTCCTGCATGACCTAGCTCTATCTGTAAATTCTTCATAAGTAGCCAGCCCTTTTTTCCATAGTCTGTAAACTTTCTTTTTATCCCTGATTTCTTGCAGAATCTCCCTATTTAACCAAGCTGGCCGTCTTCCCCTCTGGCTGGCCTTTCAGCACACTGGTATAGCCTGTTGCTGTGCACTCAAAATTTCCTTCTTAAAACATGTCCATCCCTCCTGGACCCCCTTGCCTTTAAGGGTTGTTTCCCAGGGTATGCTCTGAATCAGTTCTTTGAATAGGCCAAAATCTGCTCTCCGGAAGTCCAAAGTAGAGGTTTTAATGGTGGCTCTCCTTACATCCCTGAGGACTGAAAATTCTATTATTTCATGGTCACTATGCCCCAGGCAGCCTCCAACCACTACATCATCTACCAGCCCCTCTCTGTTTGTAAACAGTAGGTCTAGCGGGGCCCCTGGTAGGCTCATTTACCAGTTGATGAAGGAAATTGTCCTCTACACACTCCAGGAACCTCCTTGACTGCCTCTTCTCTGCAGTATGAAGCTCCCAGCAGATATCTGGCAGGTTAAAGTCAAACACAAGAACAAGGGCTGGAGATTTTGAGACATCCGCCAGCTGCTTGTAGAATAATTCATCTCCATCATCCTGGTTGGGCAGTCTGTAACAGACTCCCACAAGGGTGTCAGCCTTGTTGGCCTTGCCCCTGATTCTGGCCCACAGGCACTCAACCTTGTCACTGCTGACCTCAACTTCAACAGAGTCAAGAGACTCTCTAACATATAAAGCCACCCCTCCACCTCTCCTTCCCTGCCTGTCCTTTCTGAAGAGCTTGTAGCCCCCCATAGCAGCATTCCAGTCATGTGAGTCATCCCACCACGTTTCTGTGACAGCAAGTATGTCATAGTTTTTCTGCTGCACCATGGCTTCCAGCTCCTCTTGTTTGTTTCCCATACTGCGTGTGTTGGTGTACATGCACTTCAGCTGGGCCATTGATTTCATTCTCAACTCGGGCTCTATGCCCTTAGGCCTATCTCTGGAGAGCCCAGTTGCCGTCCGTTCCCCCTTCAAACCTAGTTTAAAGCCCTCCTAACCAACCCTGCCAACTTATGGGCTACAGTTCTTTTGCCCTTCCTAGATAAATGAAGCCCATCTGCTTTGATGAGACTGGGCAACACGGAGTTTGCCCCATGATCAAAAAACCCAAAATTTTGACGATAGCACCATCCCCTAAGCCACCTATTGGTAAGCTGGGCTTTCCTAAACCTCTCCTCATTCATCCCAGCTAGCACAGGAACTGAGCCAATTACTACCTGTGCTCCTGTCCCATGAAGAGATCGGGTCAGTGCCTTGAAATCTTTTTTAATTACTCTGGTACTCCTTTTATTAATTTCATCACTTCCAACCTGGACAACCAACAGCGGGTAATAGTCTGAGGGTTGGATAAGCTTAGGAAGTCTTTTGGTAATATCCCTCACCCTGGCCCCAGGAAGGCAGCAAACTTCCCTGTGGGACGGGTCTGGCCGACATAGAGGGCCCTCAGTTCCCTTCAGAAGGGAGCCACCGATTACAACAACCTCTAACCTGTAGTTGTAACCCATCCGGTAGACTGAGGGTAACCAAAAGACCTTGTAGACAGATCCTCCTCCTGACTGTCCTCCAACAGACTGTCCGAGTCCAGGGCCATCCACCTGTTTTTTAAGGGCACCCTGGCAGGTGAAAGGGGTCGAGAGGGGGTGTTTTTGCCTCTACAACCAGGCACCTGTTTCCATTCGTCCCCATCCCAATGGTCTGTTCTGTCAGCCTGATGTCAGGAGGGGCTGGGCTTCACCACATCCTGCTGGGCTTCCTTAGGAGTGAAAAGGGTGTGACTCCACCAGTCAATTTCCCTTTCACTCTCCCTTATGTTTCTGAGCCTATCCACCTCTTCCTTTAGCTCTGCCACCAGACCCAGCAAATCGTTCACCTGCTCACATCGTATGCAGGTGCTTCTCATACTGTCCTCTGGTAGTAGGTCCAGGCTCAAACAGTCTATGCAGCCAGAGGCCTGAGTGGCTGCATCCTTTTTAGAGGGTTCTGTCTGTATTGACACCCCTCTACTGGTAACAGGAGCAACAGCTTTCATTTTTTTGGGAGGCATGACTGCCTTGAGCTGTGGGGAAAGGTAGAGAAGAGAAACAAAAAAACAGAAAAAAAAATAAAAAGGGCCGCAGAAATACCTAGGCTTCTGCCCTGCCTGTTTGCCCTGCCTGTGCAAACTGCCCTGCACACTGACGTGCCACGCCCCTGTTCGCAGTGCTCCAGGTCGCTTGCGCTCCCTAGAGATGTTTTTAAAGCCTTCTCACTCTCCTGCTCACGAGCAAGCCATGCCTCCAACTCCCCTCTGAGTCACCTGCTGATAGCTGAAGGAGCAGCAAACAAAGCCTGCCAGGGAATGAGCCAAGCAGCTCCCTTCCCTCCCTTTAGAGCCTCTCACTCTCCCGCTAATGAGCAAGCCACGCCTCCAACTCCCCTCTCAGTCACCTGCTGATAGCTGAAGGAGCAGCAAACAAAGCCTGCCAGGGAATAATGTATATAAACTGCATTCATTCACAATACTGGCTGAAGCACTGTCTGGTTAAGTAGGAATGTACTTTGGTCAAATAAAATCATAGAATGATTTGGGTTGAAAATAACCTTCAAGATCACCTCATTCCAGTCCCCCTGCCATGGGCACAGACGTCTTCACTACACCAGGTTGCTCAAAGTCCCATTCAACCCAAGCCTTGAAAACTGCTGGGCATGGGGCATCCCCAGCTTCTCTGGGAAACCTGTTTCAGTGCTTCACTACCCTCATAGTAAGGAATTTCTTCTGTATATCTAATCTAAATGTCCTCTCTTTCAGTTTGAACCCATTACTTCTTGTCCTATCAGTGCAGTTCCTAACTTAGTCTTTCTCTGGCTTCCTTGTAGGCCCTCTTCAGATACTGGAAGGTGCTATGAGGTCTCCATGCAGTCCTCTCTTTTCCTCAGACTGAACAGTCCCAACTTTCTCAGCCTGTCTTCATAGAGGAGTTGCTTTAGTCCCCTTATCAATTTCATGGCCCTCCTTTGGACTCGCTTCAACAGTTTCATGCCCATCTTATGGTGAGGTCACCAGAGCAGGACACAGCACTGAGGTCTCACAAGAGCAGAGTCAATGGAGAGAACCACCTCCCTTGCCCTGCTCGCCACACTCCTTTTGATGCAGCCCAGCATACATACATATAAAAAGTATTCATATATATACATGTTTATACAAAAAGTCACTATTTCTCAAATCCAAGTATTTTCTTTTGCTCTCTCTAAAAGGAATGCAAGAAGGGACAAACTGGTTTGGACAAACCATGAACCTGCTGAAACCTTTGTGTTCTGGCAGAACTGAGCTTCAGGAGGGTCTGAAGTAAGTGGTTTCCAGACTAGCCCAGACAAGAATTGTAGAAACACTGAGAAAATGGTTGTGATCATATTTCAAGTCCACATTTGATGCAAGAAAAAAGTAGCACTAATTTTAAGAGTATTTTTTATAGCATTACCAGTCAATTCTGGAAATTCAAACATACAATAGCTCAGATATGTATTCAAGCCATGAGTCCTTATTAAACAGTAACACAATCCAAAGAGTTGGAGTAAATTGGAAACTTACACTCCCTGAAACAAAGTCTATATCATATTTAGGACCTTTTTTGGGGGTTAATGCAAGCAGTGATCTTCATTACACAATTACCCTGTGTAATCTGTACCTAAGCCTAAACAAAATCCAGATATTCTCCCACCACAATGTATATACTGTGATGGCATTTAAATTAGAGGTAACTGAGATAAAATTACTGTGATTTTTTTATGCTGACACCCTGTGTGGTATTTGCCCAGCCAAGTTCATCACCTGTGAGGAAACATATGCACCGTCTGAGACAGATATGAGAGAACACTGGGAAGAACATTGGAGGATTATCTGCATTCAAGTCATTTTGCCTCAAGCTTCACTACAAAATCTGTGATTTGCAGACCAATTTAAAGAAAATCCCACTCTCTCATCTGTCTAAGTTAATTTAACAGCACTCTTGCTTTGAAGTCCAGAAAGACTTTTTTAATGAGGATAGAACTAAAATGCTTGGGATAAAACTCATATAAGCACATCCAATTAACAGGCCAGTTACGACACACCTAAAACCTGTTTCTCCACTGGTAGCAAAGCAGGAGCACCACTAAACTGCACCACTGATTTCACCTGGAGACATTCGTCTGTGTGACCTACAATGTAACTGAAATACAAGGAAACTGCTAGAATTGTACAGAATTCTTAAAAAAACCCCGCAGATATGCAAATGCCGCAACCTAAGGCAAACACAGTCACCTCAACATGCCAAAGAGGATTTGGATGGTTATGAGTGAAAAAACAGACAACAATATTTTTAATTACATCATTTAATTATTCAATGCAATAGCCTCAAAGCATGTTATTAACATTGACTAATTTTTTTGTTGCAGCTCTCCATTTGTATGTATCTATTAATATTTCCAATTTGCAAATAAGCAATGTAGATTTTGAATCTGACCCAAAGACAATCAAAGCCAGCAAAAGACTTTTGTCAGAGTTGGGAGGACAAGTTATGTGATCTGCTCTTCAAGACAGAGAGAGGATCTGCCAGTCTTCTTTATAAACCTTCAGACTAGGAAAAAATATTGTGCTTCCAGCCATCATGGGTTTATTTTTTTATTCATGCAACAGAAAAATAGATCAGTTCCTACTTCTCTGAGAAAATACTAGCTAGGCAAACCAATGTGGCAAGGCCATAAGCTATCACTTCTGTTATTAGAAATTACATGAAAACCCAAGAACATTCTTTGAGTATTTTTAAACATCAAGGTTCAGAATTCCCTCACATGAATTTTATTGTCTTTCCATCTAGTCATGGCAGCATGGACTTAACAGTATAAGAATAGGAAAGCAGCCACTGGGGTGGCTGACTGAACCAAAACGCTTGTTTTACCAGTGCTGGCTGATTTATTTAAACTAACCAATGCATTCTCAGCATTAAGAAACAAAACTTCATCCAAGAAATCACTTCAGAAAAATCATTGAGACATCTATCAGCAGTAAGAGAATGTGTTAAAATTATATGCAGTGGTTGCTACACTCATTTCTATTGTTTAACATCTCCAGGGAAAGAACAGAGAACCCAAGAGTCGGCACAAAATGTAAGTAGATTTGAGTTTACAATGAGTTTTGTCTTTTGCAATGGAAGTTAAATGGAAGCCTCAATAAGAATGGAATGAAAGTGGCTGAATTCTTCCACTGTAGATCAAGCTGTCCAGTCAGCTCAGGATTTTTACTGTTGCCAGTAAGTTAAACATCATCATAATTACATTTCTGTTTCCCAGTAGAATCAGTAAGGATGCAAAAAGATCTGCTGCCCTTGCAAATATTCCCAAGGCCCCAAAGAGTCTGGAAACTGCCAAAAAAAAAGAAGGGCAAAGAAGTTCAAAACCGCTCATTTAAGAGGAGCATACCAAATACTGAGTGTATAAATGAAGAACTCCATATAAAATTGTTTCCAGTGACCAAATTTTTGGCTTGTTTTTGCACTTTCTATGAAAATCACAAGGGGTTACTAATAGAAAAAGGAGTGTTGGTGGTCACAGCCAGTATATTTGAAAATTCAGTGGCATCTGCAGAACATGCTATTATTTTGTAACCTCTTTCAAAATCTTGACACTATTGATCAACATCAAGGTTTCCACCAGCTTCCATTGACTCACTATTCATGAGGATATTACCCAACTGATTTTTATCATCATACCATGTGCAGGAAAACACATGGATGAAGTAGCAATGAGTAATTTTTTCAGCTAGGTATTTTCCTTCTGGGAAGTGATCCTTTGTAGTTTTACACATATCAAAGCTTCATGTATTTCAAAATAAACCCCCAAGCATATAGGATTTCGGCTGTTAGTTATGTACATTCAGTTAGTATACATGAAATAATTTTCCACATTTTCAATATGCTGTAGGAATTTTTTTCAATGAATGGTGGGCTAAGATTATACAAATCTTTGCTTAGCTAACACCTTGGAGCACAAGTTGTTCTGCTCCAGTACAAATATAGGCAGAGACAGTGTCTTCAAAGGTTATAATATGCCGACTGTAAAAAAATGCATAGTATTTACTCCTCTTTATTCTTTCAACCATTCCACTCTTAATGGTGCTGTTTAGAAGGCAAATGACATTTCCTGCTCCTGACTTAACCTGGGCTCTGGCTACTAAATTAGATTTTTACTGTTTGTAAATCAGTGGTAACTGGCTGAAATTCTATTGAAAAATCTGCAGCTCTAACCCTAAGTAACCCTTTCCCAGAGAGGTATTTTATTAATTTTTTTAAATAACTGTCCTTCACCTCTCAGACTGCAGTTTTACAGCCTACATGCCCCAAGAAGCAGCTGTCAGTGCTATTGCACTGACCAAAAGGATGCTGAAGGAGTATTTGGTGGGTTCCAGTTGAAAAGTGTTTTTCAAAGATAAGTGGTAAGAATGGTACTATTCTGTCAGCAATATTAGGATTTATTTACTTAGCTGTACCCTACATCTCTTTTTACCCAGCCTGATTTTAGTTTTCATCAAACAGTCAGTTCACGTTTATAGTAACTATATATGCAGCAGAGAGCATGATCATTATGTGACCTCTCTTTTCACTGTGAATTTCACCTTACACTAGGTAATAAGCACAATTAATAACTTCACTCTACAGAAATGGCCCTTGCTTCTCACCCCTACTCATCCTTGCTCTTTACAAGGGGGTTGAGTTTAAAAAAAAGAAAAGATTTGTCTCAGTCGCACAGCCTCTGTGCCTTTACCGTCAAAGTATCTGTGCTGTACCACGTGGTGCTTGGCTAATGCTGTGCAGCCAATTATGCAGTATCCGGGCAGAGAAGCAATCGCAGCACGTATGAACGTCACGTTAAAGTAATCACCTGGTGTCTCAGCTCAATCCTTACCACTGCTGCTGTGGGAAAGGGTGTCTAAAATAGTCTCATGCCGTTTGTTTTTTGTTCTCTGTGTCTTTCCCTGTGTTTTAGTTAAATATTTGCTTTGTGTTAGGCACAATTACAGTCAGATATATAGAGAGGGGGAGTTGTTAAATAACCTTCCACTAGAGCTCTTTTTTTACACTGATTAAATATTCCAGGAGAAAGGCAGGCATAGTTACACACACTCACACACATAGCCAAGATAGGACTTAGCTATTTTTCTCTTCTTAAACAGGGCAAGGAAATCTATTTACCAATACTTGGACTAAAACCATCTCAGGCTGTAGTTGATCATATCTTTTTAATTTACATCATGGTGGGATGTTCATATAATCAATATGATATGGAGCACTTTCACGATTACATTTACATTTTTCATTTAGAAATTTGAAAAACTATTTCACCTGCTGTTTTCATAACATCGGTATCATGGCATTACACAACTGTGCTTTGGGAGGAATGGGAAATATTAAAAAATGACATAACACAAGAACTGAGTTATATACGTGTAATTCCTCTGCTTCCACTCCTAACATTTACCCCCCTACCCTCTGCAATTTGTGTGGAATGCCTCGTCTCTCACTCTCGTGGTCAAAAACCTGAATCTTCAAGCTGCAAAGGAAAGGTTATCACTTCAATTCATTCGTGGGCAAATTGCTCAAACTCTGCTGTCAATCAACACTCCACTCCAGCATCTGAGCTGATTTGTATCTATCATGGGTGTTTACTCGACAGATTCTCACAAGCAAACTGGAGCAGAGAAAATGTGTTTAATGATAGCATCATGCCGACAACACGTTTTCTGCAGATAACATTTGCATTATGTGTTTACTGTTTGCAGAGCATCTGGAAGACATCAAACAGAAAGGAACACATATTTCTTTTTCTGAGCACATATTCTCCAGCAGAAAAGAAAACACGACTCCATAGTAAAGCAGCCCAGATGAGGAAGCCTGGATGTAACTTTTCCTTTTCTGCCTGCTCCTTTTCTACATTCTCCATTTTTTTCCATCCTACTCCATTTCTGTCCCCTGCTTTTTTAATCCCTGTTACTCTCTTACTTTGGAAAAAATATAACTAACAGGGAAAAAAGCAGATGCACTCAGATCTTACTCCCACAGTTTCAGTATTTTATGAATTTTGAATATGAATAGAGATTGAAACTAATCAACAGATGGTTGGAAACATGAATATTAATGAATTCTGAATCCCTGTATTACTCTGCCAGGTATTGTTTGGATGTAAAGAATATATGTGTAGTCTAATCATCACTTTTGGAAAAGAAAGCTAGCAGTCTCTTTAGCTGTCCCATGTCTGATGAAGTGAGCATTTTGGACAGTAAATTGTGGTGCTCGCATGTGTGCTTTGAAAAGGGAAAAATAACTATAACCTGACAAAAACCTTTATGAATTTTTAATGCCCTATGCTTGAAAAACAATCATCCCAAAACTTCACTTTGATGAGAGGCAGAAATAAAATATCTTAAGTATTACCATAATCTAAATATTAATTTAGATTTGCAACTTCACAATCCAAGGGAAATCTAAGGCACTCACAACAATGAGTCAGTAAAGAAATGTGAAATTAAGTATAGGTAGTTATTTACCCTCAGGCAGACATTAACATCTAGCAGCAAATCTGTTTGATATAAAAAATAATAAGCTGCTGCCACCTTCTGAAAAAAGCTCAGCACAACTACAAATGCCATCCATGTTTCTCACAAGGCCAGGGTAATGACATGCACATTCTAAGCCAAGCAAATTAGGCAACAAAACAAGCTCTGCTGCAGCATCAATACAAAAAAAAATCTGCTACACTTAGACATTCTTGCTCAAGAAGCGAGTCTGAGAGTGCTGTCAGGACTTTCCAAGCACAAATATAAGAATGTCATCTTTATCCCAACTCAGGAAAATATTTGACACCTACTAACCATCAAACTGATAAAAGTGACACACTGAAGCAAGCTAACAGGACAGTGACATCTCTTTAGATGTATTCTTCTTTACCTCTTAAATGATCACCTGCTTGAAGAAGAGTCTACTGACCTTGGAGACACCTCCCAATCATGGCTTTCTCATTATAAAGAAACAGAAAGTGAACATTTTTCTTGGTGTTTTCTGCAAGAACCTGATGCTTCAGTGTCACCACCACTGACAACCAGGGCCCACCCTTCTGGTAGAACTGGACACAACAAGGGTAGTGGGATAAGCAACCCTCTGCGCCCTGTGAATGGGCCCCCACTAACCAACACTGCCTGTGTGCTGATCCAGAACTGGGACCTTCTGCTCAAACAGAGGAGTTCCAAATTTTTGGTGATCTCAGAAGTCACGAGGGGTGCACTTGTTCCTTCTGCCAACTTCAGCCTTCACAATGGTTGAAAGAGCTCTATTTTCATTTACATTCTAGAAGCAAAAGTAGTATCAAACAGCACAACAGCAGAGCAGCAGCAAACCAGTGTCACCTCTAGCAAATCAATGCTTAAGAGTCAGTATCTCTATATGAATAAATTTGAACATCTCTTCAAAATTCCCATAAAAAATAAAATCATGTCATTTTAGCCTGGTTTTCAAAGCAAAGGAGGATTATATCATCTTACTGTCTAGCTTGTCCGTCTTCTTATCACCTTTAGATATATTGATCAGTTTCAACTAAAATTGATTGGAAATTGAAAGTCTCAAAAATATAATTTCTAGAAATTTAGAAAACCCATAGAGTGCATGGCAAGTGAAAATCAATCTCCAACAGCTGCACTGCTGACAGGCCAACCTGCTTCAATGAATCACTGAACTGGAGTCCCATGAGTTGGGAGAGGAGGAGAAATCATAATCCAAACTATAAGCAGTTTGTGAATTTCCTGGGCAACTCAATTCCTGGGTATGCAAGGATCCACAATGGCAGAATAATAAGGTGTATTTATTTTGGAGGTAATTCTGACTTATTCTGGGAACGTGGCCTGAAATAAGCCAAAAATACAAAGGAGTACAAAGATGTCTTAAAGCCATTTTTAATATAACTTCTTCCCCACCTATTCTAAACATTCTGCCATAATAATAACTTATTGATGCACTTATTAAGACTTTTCCAGTTATTCAATAAATGTATGAGTCTGTGTTTAAAGATGCTTGCAGGAATTAAACAAATTAATATGAAAAGACAGGCTTACCTTTTGCCCCCTTATGACATTCTTTTGTATGCAGCACAAGGCCCATCACCATCTCTTTAAATTTACTGTCAAGCTTATATTTCTCGGTGCTGGCAGACAGGTGTCAGTGTGCCATTCCAGCACTTTGAGGTTCCACACCTCTGATGAAAAATAACAAAGCCACTGTCTTGGCGGATTGCTGATTTTCAGGGATAATACTCTTACTAATTTGTGCCACCGAATCAGCCTTAATTTCATGATAAAATAGAAGCTGTGACAAACTTAAAACTGATTAATTTAATTGGAAGCATTTCTCTGGAAGTCAATTAGCAAATACTACAAAAACTCTCACGGGGAGTCCTTCACCACTGTCTTGGGTGGCTAAGATGCTATCTGGGATATTTTGATAAAACTGAAGAGGTCACAGCTTTGTGCATTACATTTTTGACTACCGCGCTTTTTTGTTGTTGTTTTTGGGGTTTTTTTTTCCAAAATTTCTGAGCAGAAATGCTACACCTGGGATGGAGCCCTCCTGGATTTCTGTTTGGTTTTTCTGTTTGCCTGTTTGTTTGGTTTTTTGTTTCCTTAGGGTCACAGTACCACCAGCAATTTCAGAGACCACAGAGCCCAATTATGTGCAGGTGCCACCTCCCCTCGTGGAGCGACAAAATCGCGGAATGTGAAGGGCTGGAAGGGACCTTAAAGCTCTCCCAGTCCCAGCCCCGCTGCCATGGGCAGGGGTGCCTTCAACTCGACCAGGTTGCGCAAGGCCTTACAGCCTGGCCTTGAACACCTCCAGGAATGAGGCACCCACAGCTTCTCTGGGCACCCTGTGCCAGTGCCTCACCACCATCACAGTGCAGATTTCTCCCGTATACCCCATGGTTTAAAGGAGGGCACTCTGGACTCTGAATCCCAAGGACCTGAGTTCGAGTCTCAGTGGGGACTGTCCCCTGGCAGTTCAATGCCTCCCTGCCATCCCATCCCGTCACATCTTGGATGCTCAGCAGGGTCACACCCGGTTAGTACCGGAGGCTGTGACAGTCCCGAGGACTTCCCTGTCACTGTCCAAGCTCGCTCGGCCGTGGCAAATGGACCTTAGGACTTAAATGGTGGGGCCAGTTCTGTGCACGCTGTGTCTCACCTAAAAAATCCATTGCACAGGCTGGAAGGGCACACCCACGTGGGGAGAGCCCTTCCCAAATCTTCGTTCGCGAAGTCTGGCCAAACACATGTAATACACCCAACCTAACTCTGCCTGTGCCAGCTCGAACCCGCTGCTCCTTGCGCCGTCGCCGCAGACGCTGCCGGCGAGTCCCAGGGGGGCGGTTCGGGGGCGGGGCCCGCCGGAGCTGTTCGTGCTGCGGGTGCTGAGCTGATCGTGCCTGGCGGGGCCGGGCGGGGCCGGCGCCTCCCGCGCCCGCTCTCTCGGCGGTGCGGCGGGGCGCGGCCGCCGCCGCCCGGGGCGATGGCGGCGCTGGTGCTGCTGCTGCTGGTGGCGGCGCTGGGCGGCCGGGCCGTGCTGCCGGGCGGGCGCTGCGCGGCGCCGCTGGCCGACCTGCGCTCGCAGATCTCGGGCGTGGAGACGCTGCTAGAGGAGTTCCGCCGGCAGCTGCAGCAGGAGGAGCCGGGGCCGCCGGCGACGGCGAGCGGCAGTGGGGGCGGCGGGGAGCGGTGCGGCGGCGGCAGCGGCGGCGGCTTCTCGGCCAGGCCCGACTCCATCATCCGCACCAAAGACTCCATCGCGGCCGGCGCCACCTTCCTGCGGGCGCCCGGCGCCGTGTCGGGCTGGCGGCAGTGCCTGGCCGCCTGCTGCGCCGAGCCGCGCTGCTCGCTGGCCGTGGTGCAGGAGCCTGCCCGCCCGCGGGGCGCCGCGGCCGAGCCGGGCTGCTTCCTCTTCGACTGCGCGCCCCGCGGCCGCCCCGTGTGCCGCTTCGCCCCTCACCGCGGGTACAGCTCCTACAGCCGCCGCACGGCCGGCAGCGCCCCGCCGGACCCGGGTAAGCGCTCGGCAAGGGCAGCCGCGGCCCCCGGCGGGAGGGGGATGGCGGCGGCCGGCGGCGGGTGCCGTCCGTCCGTCTGTCCGTCCGGGAGGATGTCTCGGCGTGGGTAACGCGCCCCGGGCCGGGAGGCGCCGCCGGCGGGAGGAGGGGGCGAGGAGCGGCGGTGTGCCGGCTGTGGGCGCCGGCCGGAGCCCGGAGTGGCAGCCCGGCCGTGCCCCAGGAGACCTTATGAGTATCTATAAATATCTGAAGGGAGGGTGCCAGGAGGCTGGAACTAGGCTCTGCTCGGTGGTGCCAAGCGATGGGACAAGGGTCAACGGGCAGAAACAGCTGCACAGGAAATACCACCTGAATATGAGGAAGAACTTCTTTACTGTGCAGAGCCCACACACTGGCACAGATTGTCCAGAACAGGTTCTGGAGTGTCCCTCACTGGAGATACTCAAGAACTGCCTAGATGCAATCCCATGCCTTGTACTCTAGGACGGCCTTGCTTTACCACCGAGGTTGGACCAGATGACCCACTGTGGTTCTTCCAACCTAGTCAATTCTGTGACTCTGTGAGGGCGTTTGGGCTTTTGCGGGTGTTCAGGCTTGGAAAAACGTGTCCCACAGACCTCTCTCTCTGCAGAACCCTTGTGGATGACCATGCCTGGGAGCCAGCCAGTGGCATAGGCACATCCATGGGCCCCACAGCTCCGGTGGGCCAGAGAGGCCACGGCTCCCCGGAAGCTGCAGGTGCTGGGCAACTTGGGAAGCACGAGATGCTGATCTCAGCTATGCCAGAACCTGGTACAGTAGCCCAAGGGCAAGCACATGCCCTTCTTCCTGGGGGTGCTGTCCAAATGTTATTGCCTAAGCCAGTTTCTCATTCACTTAATTCAGGAATTTTCCTGCCTAAGAACTTGAGAGCTATCCTGAAGAAGACAAGGGTACCTCACCAGTAGTCCAGAGACAGCATGGACGTTCTTTATAAGGACCTCTGGAGCCTGGGCCACATTCAAAGCAGCAGTTTGTTCAACCCTTAAGCATATTTAAGAAAATCCAGAGCAAGCAGCTGTAGATGAAAACAAGTCTGGATTTCTAAATTTAGAGTCTCTTTTCCAGCACCTGATCCAAAGAATTTACTATCCCTCCCCCACCTCCTGTTGTTAAACAGTTGCATCTGAACTAATTTTGATTTAATTTCATTTCCTCCGTTGACAATACCTTCCAAAATGTCATCTGCATCTTCTTCAGCAACAGATCTCAACTGAAGTAAATTAGTCACTGCATGCAACAGGAAGAAGACCTGGTGTTGGCGTGGATGAAAACTGTACCCAGATGTACCTGCTCTGTTACTGCTCCCTTAGCAGGGGAGACCTCAGGCTTGAGGTCTGTCCAGTCCTGCCTTTATCATGAGAAAGTCAATGAGAACCCCCAGGAAAATATGAGAGTAGGGGCTCAATTTGTAGAGGTGCTTTGACGCCTAAATATTTTCCTCAAAGTGTATAGGCAGGTAGATTCGGAAGCATAGCAAGGATCTTATGTCAGTACAGATGAGGCAAGCTTAAAGTACCAGAAGGACCCAAGGTTTGATTTTGACATTTTCAACGGGGAAAGTGTTAGTTACAACCATTATTTATGTAGCAACTGTGGGGTAATTGTTTCATAAGCCGCTATGCACTTGCAAGATGTGAGGCTTAAGACTACATTTTCCATCAAAATCTTGAATTAGCCTTCATTTTGAACTGCCTTAATTCTATTAAAACTTGGAGTGTGGTTATGGCATAATATCAATAATACTATTGTACAAATGATACTCTACCTACTAGAAATCTTGCATTTCTTATTTCCAAGTGTTCTTGAGTTCTGAAATTCTTAAATGCTTTGCCTTTTTGTCAGATTTTTGCCTATCAGTACTGGGCTTGCTTGCAAGGCAATTTCAATTCTTAATCTGCAAATTGCTTTGTCTGCTTTGTGAGTGATGGTGATATTGGAAACAGGGGATTATGATTTCTTAATGCAATTACACTGGAGTTGAAGCAAAGCCACAAAGAAGAATGAACTTTTATTCAAACATCTGTCAACTGTGACATAGGCCAGGAGAGATAAAATTAATATTGAATTATTTTGCTCTGATGTTTTGTTACCACTGAATTCTTGAATTACATTGAAAAAATAATCTGGACAACAGGGCAATGAAGGCACATCTCTTTTCCCTTCTTTCACACCATGACTGAATTTAGAAAATTTAGGAAAGGACATTGCAAGATTGTCTTCCATGAAGGGATCACATTTTAGCTGTTCCCTTTTTTTCCCCAGAATATTTTGGTGTTGTGTCTTCTGTTGTTTTCTTTCTGAGAATATCAAAACAATATTTCTCCATAGATGTGGTGTCCTTATAATTCCAAAATATTTCTGAGAATTAGAATACAGCGATCTCTAGGATGTAGTTTCATTGATGTTAAGGATCTTCATTAAACCAAATCAAATCGCTTATTTAATTTTGTGACCAATTAGTGGCAGATATATATTTCTCAGATCAAATGGGTCTGTGTAATTCCTGGACAGTTTAGCATTGGGGTGTGTTTTTGAGGACTGAACTTTTCAGTGTAAGTCCAAGTTCTTCACTTTACACCCAGTTTGTGCTTGTTTGGCTGTGGATTTTTGTTGCACTTCCAGGTGGTTTGTGCTGTGCTAACAGTGAAACCCTGTATACCTATACTGAAATGAGAGGTAGTTGGTTTTGCCTATGCTGGGCAGATTTTTAAATTTTTTGTTGTAGAAAGAAAGAGGACTTGAGTATCTCACCAGAAATGTCTGACTGCTTCTGTGCTGCTCACTAGTGGTGAGCAATGGAAAGATTCAACATTAAGGTAAACTAATATCAAACACATTCAGGAGTTGGCAGTGAAATAAACTTTTATAACAAAGCTTTTACTCAGACAACTGGCTGGCAGCTTCATTATTGGCAGGGTAAGTCTGGATAAAGGATGGAGGAAGAAGAATAAATTAAGCCTATCATGTTCCCCTCAAAGAGAAAACCATTTTTTATAAAGTTGCACCCCTTTTTCTGTAAAGTAGCCTGCTTCAGCATCTAAGAATGTTGGCCTGTGATATCAGTTCTGTACTGGTTATTTACATGCAACATAAATGCAAATTAAAAACAGAAGTTGACATGCTTTCTGAGATCGATTTTTCTGCCCACCTGTGGCTGATAGTGCTTGACTCCCATGAGTGGTGGCTGTATGTGTCTCCTGAGTATGCCTTCTTGGTTTTTTAATGCTGACTTCTTAGAAGCATGTATTCCCCAGATTTGGAGGTGTTTCACTCTCTAAGAATCAGGTATTCCATTTCTTAAATCTTTAATGTGGAAAAAGTCTTCAGCTCAATAGACTATCTCATCCCATGCTGTATGTCTCTATCAGGCCATTTTTTCCTTTGCTAGAGCAAAATATGAGCTGTTTTGCCATTGGTTTATCTTTCTGAAGATGATCTGGTGTCTTACAAGCATAGGATGGTGCATCCATCCTTTGGGACAAGAGGTCTGTGTGGTCCCTCATTCATCTTTATCAAAAAGCTGGCAGGAATTTCTGTGACGTGCCTCACTGTGAAGTGGTCCTTCCACTGAAGCTCCTGCTGTTGGAGTGTAAAGTCAGTCCAGGAAAAGAATATCCTTATTGCTTAGGGCCCAGGGGAAGTGGGGTTTGTCTCTGCCCCTGCAGGGCATTGATTGAGTCATTTAAACCAGACAGGTGACATGAAACTCATCTCCAAGGCAGAAGCAGAAGAAGCTTTTTCAGACCCAGGTTGATCTCCTTTTGACAGTTATTGGTAAAGTAAATAATTGTGGGAAGACCTTACATAACTCAATATACCAAATAAAAGTTGCCCTGGCACTGTAATAGTGGTGTTTGTTAACAACAATGGTGTTTTTTTTGCACCTAGATGCTGCTTTTTAAAAAAAAAGTTGATTTTGAGAACTGAGTATATACAAATTAGTCAAAGCTTCCTGGGCCAGCTGGATGAGTGAGAACTGTCTTATACTTTCTATTATTAGACCTTTTTTCAGTTATTTGTATGTTTTCCTAACTTAAGGCATTTACATTGAATTTTTCTATGCCTTACCTACTCCTGACAAAACCCAAGAAATAAGAAATTTGCTGTTCAGTCAGAGATAAACAGTTGCCCCACTGCTCCAATGAGCTCCATGCCTTTGAGCAAGGTCTTGATACTCTTGAAGAGCATGTCCAAGGAAGACCCCCTACATTGGCAAGGAAGTGCCTTTCCTTGTGCAGCTCACACAGAGTGAGGTTACAACCTTGTGTTCAGTAGATGGTTTTCTGAGCATAACATCAATATCCTTTAAAGGGTATCCTTTGCAAAGGTTGAAGAGTGTGCAGAGAAGGAATGAAATTTGAGTGGGGAACTGCAGAAAGATACAATCCTGTGGCTAGACTGGTCAAATACTGACTTGTAGAACTAGTTTTATCCCTCTCTCTTCGCTGCACTGCCTGAAGGTTGCAGAACAAATGACTTAAACCCCTTCTCACAGGCTGTGTCACTTAACAGATCATGGCTTTTGTTAGTTTAACCTGAAAAACTTCTAGTTTGATTGGCAGAAGTACTTAGTACTCACAATTTTAATCAATAACGATTGTACTTTGAATATAGCAAAATACTACAAATCCTAAATGGTCTGAAAATCAAGCTTTGAATGTCTTAAATGAAGCACTTAAAATTGGTGGTTGTTTCTGATGATTTTTAATCATAATGTGCACTGCTTCACCAGGGTGCCAGCTTATGCTAAATAAGCCTTTCAGTCCTGTAATGATGTATTATGAAAAGAGACTAAAAGCCTATTAAGCTATGTAAAGTGCTATAAAAAGCATGCTGTAACTGCCATCTGTATGTAATTCACATTTAAACCCATTTTCCTTAGTTCAGATTAAAAAACTACAATCCTGTTTGTTGTATTTCTGAAACATCCAGGTGCCTAGAGAGGTTTTCTATGCCATGTGCTTCTAATGTAGCAGTTAATTCCTGAAGACATCATTGAATATAGAACAATTAACTAAAATTGGAGTAGATACTACTTTGCTTAATAAAATGTGCACTAATGAACATGTCCATCTTTCAGGAAGTTGCACACTAGTCAAACAATACCTTAACCAAGAAAAAAAAGGTGGTTTATTTAAATAATCACTTGGCTTTCCCTGATAAATAACTGATGTTCTCTTTTTTTATTGAAGAAGAAGAGTCTGATCAGCCTCCACAGTGCAAGGCAGGCCAAGATCTTGTGCTGCAGTCACCTGTTGACTGGGTGCTTTTGGATGGCCGAGAAAGCTCAGATGACCATGGAATTGTGCAGTATGAGTGGACCCTCCTGCATGGTGACCCATCAGTTGATATGCAGGTACACATGCAGTCTCACACACGGACAGTGACTTCCAGATTGTTGTGCTCATACAGTTTTAAATGCAGAGATAACAATATTAAATGCATTCCAATGGATCTGTCTGCCAGGCACCAAAATTGGGATGTCTGTGCAATCTGAACATTTATTTCACAGAAATGTAGAGCAGCCTGGCTGGGAAGGGACCTCAAAAGATCATCTAATCCAACCTTTTGTGGGACAAGGAGCCTAGATGAGGTTATCATACCTGTCCAATCACATATTGAAGACCTCCAGTGAAGGAGACTACGCGCTGTCCCTGGGAGTTTGCTCCAGTGATTATTTCTAGTGGTTTATACAGTTAATACCTATCCTGGATGGCATGAGACAGCCAAGCATCAAACAAGTAAATGCTAATACTTTAGTGCATTTCTGCTCTTCTTCCTTTTGTCATTGTTTGTTCTCACTGCACTTGGGTTTCAGATTCTGTGAGACAGATTAAAGAACCCTCAGTAATCCAGTTACGAAAAATGATAAGGTATTTTCACCAACAGTCTTCTGTCAATGCTTATAGAGAAACTGCAAAGAAATGTGAGATATAGACCTTATGAGATATTTTATCCATACCTTTTCTGCTGCACTTCGGTTTCAGCTTAAAATTAACTATCAAGAGGGATTCTTCATCTTAGCCTTCTTTGTGAATGCCCTAGGGTCAGCAGAAAAATAAAGAAAAAATGTTTCAAACCACAGAGTCTACACATATTCTGTTCACAGCCCACTGTATCCAGGGCACACTGGGAACTCCACCTTGAGCAGGAAGGATATGTAAAGTGAGAGAGTGTGGACCAAAACGAGGCTTTAAGAATAGTTGCTAGAGATCATCTGGATGAAATGAACATTTTATTAGCAAGAGTTGTTAATATGACTCCTTGCAGCATTGTTGTCTTTCAAGAGCAATTAAATACTCTGTGATGTAGTAATATATCTAGACTCAAGACAAAAATGAAAATTTAATTTAAAAAATTTCAATTTATATTTTTTACTATTACTTAGAGTCAATCTAAAAAATACAAACAAGTCTTATATCGATTTAAACTTGCAAAAATCTCATTAATCTTGGTGGTTTCTTTGTATTTGTCAACAGAAAATGAATTTGACACACATTCATGCTTAAATAAATACTTTTCCATTGTGTTGAAATGAGCAGGGATTTCTCCTACAGATATGTACCCTGATGATTAGCCATGATAATTTAATTTTTAGAGTTCAATTAATAATTTTGATATTTTTTGTACATTCTTCAGAAGACGTCTTTTGTGCTTCAGTTACCACCCTGAAGCTACTGAATTTCATGTCATTTATTCTTTGAGAATAATGCATGAATCCATAGCTACAAGAGAGAATAGGAGTGTTTTTAAATAACATAAAAGGCAGCTGTTGCATTGCTTTTATATACTAAAGAATAAATAGAAGACGAAGGAGGTAGGACTGCTATAAAGACATCTTAGAATGAAGCCAGTGTAATGGGGTTTTTTTCTATGGTGACTGATTATTGCTTTTTAGATAATTTGCTTCTCAGATTGCTATCCACACTCTGTACCTGTGCGGCTCCTCAATACTTAGGAATAATAATGGGTTGGGTTTTTTTAAAATGCTGATTATCTGGAAATTTACTAGTTATTTAAAGCCAAAGTTTCCAAGAAAGCAGGTACAGGCAAGCACTCTTCAGGGCAAGATGAAGATTAAAAGGAAAGCACAGGTCAAAAGAGATTGCTGGGAGGATTGGTGGCATATTTGGAAGTCAGTGGCATTTCTCTGGCTCTGCAATGAGAAGAGACTTGGACTTCAGGGCTCATGAGTTTGAAATACTGTATTTGCTCTCCCAGCAGTCATGGTGAACAGCAGCACGTGTTTTTTAGAGCCTATTAATTTCTGTAATACACAGAATTCTAAGGGGTCATACACTCCATCAGGTGGTAATTAACATCATGATCAGATAACCAAGTCCATTCATGTGAATAAAAAAGGAAAGAAATTTCGGTTAGCAAATTCTCTTACTCAGAGAGAAAAATGCATTTATCAATACACTCTGCTATGAAGGTAGGTCTAGAACTCAATGATCATATTCATCAAAAATTCCTCTTCTCTTTTAGGCATGAAAAGCAACTTTAAGCAAACATCTTTATTGAATTTTTGTTTAAATATTAAAGTTAATCACAGAGGATTTTAATATGTCTTCCAATTACTTATAAAAATAGCCCTGTGTGCTTCATTTGTAAAAATGCACTGCATGTCCAGTAAACCTGCAGAACCCTTTTGTGGTTACTGAAGTATGTGTCAGTGAGTTCTCAGACAGCTGAAGTTATTTGTGACTGGTAATAGTTAATGGAGGTTAAAAAAAACCAAACAACATTTGCAAATACCACACTCATTTTATACAAAGCTACTTCTAAATTATTAGTGTACTAGTGATGCTAGTTTGATACCTGCTTTAAATTATCATAGAATAAGTTATTTTATTAATTCCTCAGTGATCTAAGCCAATTTTAAGGTTTTTTAATTACATGACTTTCTGAAACCTAATGTTTAGGTCACTCACTGTAAATGAACTTAATTCTGGTTCAGAGAAAGCCATGGAAATTCAGAACAGGACACAGAAAATTTGAGTCCAGCAATTTTCAAAAGTTCTGACTACATCAAATATCGTAATGATCAGAGGTGGGCAGTCATATTGATAAAGCAATGCTACCACTCACCTTGTCATAAATCAACCGATAGCATAAGTCACTTCTGTGGATCCATGTATATTGTCTATCGATTAACTCAAGAGAGAGCAAAAGGCTAATATTTTACTGCCTACCCTCTAAAGTTATAATTATTAAAAAATTGAGTTAAATGTATGTGTCCATTTATTCTCCCATACCAAGATCCATTGCTCCAGGTAACTGAGTGTACCATAAGAAACAGTACCTAAATAGTAAGTGTGTTTATTTTCACAAATGGATGCAAAAAAAAAAATCAAATGTTACATGTTGACATACATGCTTGAGTAGGCTGGCATGAAATGAGATCCCTATTCCTAGAAGTTTATCGATGGACTGTTTATACCAGTATGGGATATTTTTGCTGTGTTTCTTTAATCAGGTACCACAACCAGGGACACTGAAACTGTCTCATGTTCAGGAAGGCGAGTATATTTTCCAGCTAACTGTGACAGACACTGCAGGTCAGCGGAGCTCTGACAACATCTCTGTGACTGTTCTGCCCATGGTTCATTCTGCAGGAGGTGAGAAAAGGAGCTGTTGTTGCTTGCGTGACACTCAAAGTATGGTATTCAGAGCAGAGCAAGGGCCTTGATGGAGGAAAAAATCTTTTTCTTCATTTCTGGTGTTGTATCTTGTCCTTATCCATTACACAAAAACATCTCTTTCAGCTTTGAATCACTCTTTCAGAGTGAGGAAACAAGCAAGCGTTACTTATGTGTTACAGCAATAATACTTCCAAGCATTGAATATTCACAGAATCACAGACTATTCTGAGTTGGAAGGGATCCACAAGGATCATCAAGTCCATTGTGTCCTTCTATAGTTTATAAGCATGCAGGTTTGGAAAAATTAAATACTGCCATAGGTATCAGGCACATTGTAGCAGTGAGACGGTGTGGACAACAAGGCTTGTGCTATAGGGAAGACCCAGTTAAAATCAGTTAATAGTATGTGTGAGGCAGGCTAATAATAATACTGACCTGCATCTGTAGTCTGACTTTTCATACATTGAAGTTTTTCTAATGGTTGTTATTGAAGCCTTATGCTACTGGGAAAGCTGAAACTGGAATTGACCCATCATTTTTAAACTCTGAGTTCCAGAAACAAGTGAAAACCATAAGGCTATAAAGTAATTTAGATTTCAATGACTGTCAGTCCTGTTCTGTTTAATGTAATAACTTCTAATTACATTATAATTAACAAGTTGATAGTACAGATCTGGTGCTCTGGCACAACGTAACAGTTAAAGAGGGTTATCGCCATGTTCAGCTGAACCAGTGAAAACCTTGCTCTGCACCAGTGCAGTATTTCTATGTGAGAGGGTAGTCCCTGTGGCAATAAACTGGTATTGCAAAAAAACCTGCTGAATAATGCCTGAGTCCCAGTAATGGATGATAGAGTTGTGTTCATTAATGTTTAATTCAGCTAAAACAGACAGAGAGATTTGCTGGTTTGTTTGTTTGCTGCTGTGGGTATCAAGGGTATCTTTTGTATGGAGCACATAGAGGATTTGCTATCTTTTTTATTTTTCTAATTCCCCAACTATGTTAGCAATTCAAGTGCTACTACTACAGCTAAACCAGTGCCTTAAAACATGCAAGATCCATGCTATCATTAGTGCTGAAATTTAGGAGATGTATTTTCTGATGTTAGGGATTTTAAACAGGCATCCATGTTCCTGCCATACTTCTCTTGCTATTGCACAGCTTTTTGGTACATAGCAGGAGAACAACCAAAGGCTGTGAATCCCTTATGCAAATCAATTGGCTGTTAAAACATTAATCAAACACTGAACTTGATAGTGCTTTATGAAGCAGTGAACTACACTGCTGTAAGAAAGACAAATGCACAGATATAAACACTTGATAATTACAGGGTCAGAATGGGTTTCAGGAAGGCTTTGAGTATGCAAAACGAAATGTCCAGGGACACCCTCCATTTCCAGGGGAATCTAAATATTAAAGCAGGCAGAAGTCAGTCCTTTCTGGTGAAAGGCATTTGAAAAACCTTATGCTAGTCCTGTTCTGGTCTGTGCTGTATTGAAGTCATTGGATTACTGATGTAAATAAATGACAAGCATTCTTTAAGTATTTTAATTAGGTTGCAGAAAACATGCTGTAAAAGATCTCATATAGTCCATATGCGTGCATGCAGAACAGCATATTGTCAAAAATACAGAATGGGTATGTAGTAGCAATTGCATGTTGGAGGGATGCCATCACAACCATGGAGATTTCATTTATTTATTTTTAATTTAAAGCACTGTAAGGGTGCTGCACAAGGTGTAAGGTGCAACAGCCTTCAGACTGAGTATTTCTGTAGTAAAGAAATTGCCAGAATTGTGGTGAAGGTGCCAGGAACAGCTATTACCTATGTTAGCTTCTGTGTCTGTATGACATCATATGGCCAAATCTGATCTTTCTTCAACTTTTTGCCTTGTTCCTGGTCCTTCTTGACATAGCATGGTTTTGCTTTTTCCTCAGCGCTGTAGATCTTAGTCATTGACCCAGTATTTACTACTTGGATTTCTTTTTTGGTAATTTGGGAATTGTCTCTCAACAGCCTGTGCTGGAGTTTGCTCTCGTTACCAGTTTATCTGTGATGATGGCTGCTGCATTGACATCACTTTTGCCTGTGATGGTGTGAGACAGTGCCCTGATGGATCGGATGAGACTTTCTGCCAGAATCGTAAGTGTGCCAGGACACAGTGTAGATTGTGGAAGTAACGACAGCCTGAATGACCAAAGGAGAATGATGCCACTTCTGTGGCCTCTCTCCCTGTGAGCAAGCAGCTTGCTCCCAACATAAAGCTTTTCATTGGAATTAGCACATGGGAAGATTTAATGTCCATATACAACAGGTGCTCAGAAATTTTCTTCAAAGCATATTAAAACTGTCAAGGGTACCTAAATGACAGATTTTGTGTTGACCATTTTTAAAATCCATTTTTTCACTTTCATGATGATTCTGGAAACAAGAACCTTGGTCTTTATTGGAAAGAGTGTTTTAGAAATACTCTTCAAAGTGCTGCTACACACCTTAGAAGAATCTGAAATGCTGTGAGCACTTAGGGGAACCAGCTGATTCATCATCACTCTGCTTTCCTTAGTCATCCCTCAGTATGTGCCCATGCTCAGCTAAGCGAACAAAAATCTTTATAGGGTGAATTGGCATAAAAAACCACTCTGGTATTGATAATTTAGTTGCTGGATGTCACTACAGAGTTCATGACTGTACTCTTGCTTAACAGTTGGCAGCAAGCAACTGTTAACCTGTTACGTATCTGGAACTCACACTGCTTCACAGGAAGTTGAGGAAGTTGTTTTGCCTGCCTCAAGGCCTATATTGAAGGGCCTTCCTCAAGAACACTTCCATTTCCTTTAATTATGTACAGAAATGATAGTTTTTGTTCTGTTAACAGTCAGCCCAGGTCGGAAGGCGGTGACACATGCAGCTCTTAGCACTACCCAGCACAGGACTGTAGGACTGACTGAAAACACAGATGAAAACTCTGCAGAAAACACCCTGAAAGCTACTGCCAGAAATCAACCACTTCTCTCCGTGGATATAGACATGTCTAACCAATCGCTTTCTCAGGGACCAAAGAAACAAATCAGTGGATTTGTGCCAGGTAAGAATTGAAATCAATCCATTTCAATAAATAATTCTCTTTAAAGAAAGAAAATGTCTTGCACCTTAAATTTATTTTAATTGTATTTTGGTGCCTGGCTAAGAGGAAAAAAATTGAAAATGTAAAAAATACAAAACCTGTAAGTTCTACATAGGTTTTTATTTATTATTGTCAAGTCTGCTCTTTACTGAGTGAAAAAGAAAGTTAAAATGTAGGAATGCTAGGAAAATAATACAGTCTAAGGAACAAAATATGCAGTGAGCTAAATACAAATTCTGCCCCAGGTTCAGCTGTGTAGGCTGATGTACTAAGGCTCTTTAAATCTGTAGGGGAGTAGTACAGGAGAACATAATAAAGTACTGTTCAACTTGGGTAAGAGTAATTGCTTTTTTCCTGGTGCTAATTATGACTTCGTTTTTTCTTTCTTTTTTTTCCCCCTCTGAACTAATATCTTTTTTTTCTATACTGTGTCTCCAGGGCAAGAGAATTCTTTCATCACTATAGAAAAGGCTCAGCCTTTGGTAACAACCAGCATCAGGTGAACATGTACAGGTCCCCAGTATTGTTCTCCATAGTGGCTGTAAGCCTGTATTGAATCAATGTGAGGTGATGTTACAGGCAGAGCCCCCAACCCTGGCCTTTGGTAAAGCTCCAGAAGCTGCAGTGAAATTGGTGTGTCTTTTAAAGTTCATGCTGATGAACTAAAATGATAGGAAATGGCAATGATATGAAGGCAAAACTGTGTGCACAGAGCCTAAAATCAGTATAAGACCTCCTACTTTTATTTCTTCATGATTAGACAGATTCTTGTGTCCCAAGATATAGCTATTTATAACCAGTTTTATTTTCCAGTTCCAACAGAGCAGTACTCAGTGCCCTCTGCTGCCAACGCTTGTAAAGGGCACTGCATGTTCAGATGCTTGTACTTCATCTGTGGAGACTGAAAAGGGAGTGAAAGCAATGTTCTTCAGGAATTTGACTGCCTCGGTGAATATGTAGGGACTGATACTAAAATCGTCTCTCAGTTTCCCCCTTTTCTGGCAGTGTGGATGACCTCAGTGCTCCTCATTGGAATGACTTAAATTCTGAAGTCTGGTCCAAACCCTTCTCACTCACATAGTCCTGAGTGACACCTAATATGGGGCCACCCAAACTAAACATCAAATTTCCAAGGGACATTGCAGCCTCCAATGAAAAGTCAGCTGCTAAGTAGGTCTCAAAAACCACGTGGCTTGTGAATCCAGATGCAAAACCAGAACTGAGGTCACCAACTTCAGCAACCTATAATCAGGGGTTATAATTGGAAGTACATCTAAAGGCGTGGCACTTTTGCATAGTCATTTTCTGTGTTTACCCATTGCAGAGTGACGTATTTGCACCAGTTTTGCTCTAAAGGTAGCCTTTGCACAGCAGTAGACAATCAAACTAAAAAATTCATATAAAACTAAGAAAGTGTGAAGGGCTTCAGTAACTGGTTTACTACCAGTAGGTGTTGTAATCATTTTAATTTTAAACAGGCAGATTTTGAGCTGGCCATGTCTGGTTTCGATTCTTCTGATTTTATTATTGCTGTTTTGACAAAGCTCAGTAAAAATTTAATTTTAGATGCTTAAGAATTTCCCTTAGAATGGAAGGTTCTGGTTTTTACTAACCCAGGAGCCCAATACTTTTAACCAAGAAAGCAGCAAACAGCTCAGTGAGCTTTAAAATCACATATGGATCAGTTCAAAATGGGGTGCGTGTGGTGGGACATGAAGAGGTGCTACGTACATGTGTCCAAATGGCAACAGCCAAAAAATGCTCTGCCAAAACCTGCTCTGAGCTGCTGTCTTCTCCTGCAGAGACTTAAACTTCATAGGAGTCACATGCTGTACGTTAATGGTTCACAGAGGTTCAGAGATGTTCAAATGCTGCCCCATGGGCAAGCACCACAGTCATTATGGAGTTGAGGAGACAGGCATCTTAACCTGTTGCTAAAAATTCACCCAGATTAATTAATTAGACCTCTCTCCAGCACCTGCCACCTCAAGGAAGTTACAGACCAAATCTAGTAACTATGTGCTACAAAAATGAGATACACAGAAATGCTGGAGCAACTCCATGAAGCTCATCTGGAGTGTTCAGAGGGGCAGTAATTGCTAGATGCATTTTTGAGGAGAGGTAAGCATAGAAATCATATCAGCAGTCTCAAAAGTATAGCAATTTCATTGGCAGAAGTCCTGGTCTGAGATGGACTGTCTCCTCAGACAGTGCTGGACCTTCTGCTGGTACCAAGGTGGAACCTCTGCCTGTGAGTCACACTGAAAAGGTCTTTATTGGCCCAGGGCCTGTTGGCCTGCAGTTGATTTTGCAAATACACAGGCTTCTTATATATTATTGTACAGAAATTTTAAAAATAAGCTTTACAGATTTTAATGTCAGTGTGGTGAAAAGCTGTCTACTTAAGATACCTATTAAGGGATATGGCTTCACAGTGGCAGCACAAGTTCCAGCTTTTAACTTGTGACTGCTCCACTCAGTGCTACCTTTGTCTTATTTCTTAGTTGACTATTTCAGGTTGTAATGGAAATACGTTTCAGAAAGGAAAACATGATGCCATCAAAGCCAGAGAATGCAAGGAAGAGTAAGAGAAGGTGTTATCTACTGGAGACAGCATGTGGCACTTTCTAGCTGGCTGCTAGATTTGATGCTTGATACAGGAGATTTCAGCTGACTTTTAAACAACAGAAGTTTTCCCCAAAAAGTTGCAGGACTGAGGAGTTGCTTTGTTTTGCTTTGTTTTCTTTCTTAAATTTGTATTTATTACAGTGGTGGTTACAGTACCAATAAGGGCATGTCCCTTCTGCTACTTACCTCTCCATAAACAGTTTTCATCTCTCAGAATTCAATAAAGATGTCCAATAAAGGTACCTCCTTATCAAGTACCACCATATTTATCTTTTCTCCATTTTAAAAGGCTATGGGATAGTCCCAGTAGCAGGAATATGAGAGTTCTGCCTATGAGGGGGGTGATACTAGGGAAAATTTGTCCCAGAATCCATTTTCTTTTAATAGTTTTCTCTGTTCCAAATTCCCCTTAACCTGCCTTCTTTACTCCAGTGCCCCCTCATGTTTGTTTCTGATATAAACTTTTTAAGGAATTACACTGAAGTATGAAAATATGCAAGTCCAAGTTAAGTACTGTTTAAAACTTCTACCTGACCTAGCAGGGATCTATTCACAATAAGGAGAAACAAAACACAACCAAGCAACCAAAACAAACCCAAAAGTCATTCATTGTTGCCAGTGGGTGAATCTTTTTCTGCACTCCTACCTTTCCAGTGGGATTCCTCTACAGCAAGGTGATTCCAGGGGAACACTAACTCCAACTTTGAGATAACTTCCTCAGACACTCAGGGCATAGAGTCTTCTGCAGCAGACTCATGGTTTAAGTTTTGCCCAAGCTGGAAGTTCAAATATTTTCTTCGAAAGCTGGGAGCAGAGGCAGGAAGAGGCATTTGATGTCAGTAAATGAATCCTTTCTCTCTCTGCAGACATGCCTTCATGGTAAAGTAACCCAGACTGCATCCCCTGCAAAGGCCAGCACAGCATTTCTGCATAGCTGCCTCCAAAGAGCCCCAGTGTCCTTTTCCAGGGCAGTTCTTAAACCCAGCTGCACATTCTGGCATGGCTGCACTTGCAAATGAATATAGCAAACATACAGGTGCAGCAGAGTACACAGAGTGAGCAGTGGGCTGGCTTCTAAGCAGCAACAGCCAGTAGCAGACACACTCATGCAGACGGGTTGAATTCATGAGCAGCCTGAAGCTTTGCGCTCCCAGCATAGCCAACTCAAGTGTATAAATCACCATAACAGCTTTGCATTCCCCTGGCACAAGGTCTCTGCCTCTCCCAGGCTGCCCGTGCCAGCTGTTGTGCAGTGCTGTTCAGGACTGGGATTACAACACTTGGCTGAGTGCCCAAGCCTTAGTCATGCTTTTACTGTGGAGGCACCGACAGCAGGAGCTGTAACCTAGATCTCTAATTTAGGGTAACTGGAAAGGGCTGTAAATTGCAATTTCCTAGGAACGGACTAGAAAATCAAGAGGAAGTGAAAACAAAATGAAACCCATATAACATGGTTGTGTTGGGATCCTAAACCTGTTTGTGGAAATTGCTCTTTGTATTCTAGTGATAATAGGTAATATGTTAAGCAGCATTGACTCTGATAGTCTCTCCAGTCATTTAAGAACAGCCACAAGTCTTAAGAAAATGTTATAAGCCTTATTGAAGGGATTCTGTTCTTCTACTCTTCCAAAATTTTTTCTCACTAAACTTTTCTCTGTATTTGCCTAGTGTCTTTACAAGCACTTGGCTTAAATACTCCGTTTACTCAAATGGGAGGGAAACAAATTTATGAAATAAGCCTTGCCATGCTGGCTGGAGCAGCTCTTAAGAAGAGCCAATGTCTTTTGGGTATTTCCAACATAAAGACAATGTCATTCAGGAAAAACAGAAGCAGAAAACAGCTGCTGGTTTTTGTGTCACTTACATTCAGGTGGTCTTGCACAGCTCTGATACCACACAGGTACTTTAAAGCCAGTACAATTTACACTTAGCATTTTCTTAAGCCCTCTTTACCTGCCAGAACAACATAAAGAGCCCAATGAGAAGGAGACCACTGCTCATTCCTAAGGCATTTCCTGAGGTGAAGTTAATGTTTATGCACCCCTATCCATAATGGCAGGACAGTAAAGCCAGAGCTGAGAGGCTGTGTTCTGCATTAGACTGGGGACATCAACACTGACCTCATGACAGTATCGATGAAACAATTTAAGCTTTAATTAACAGTCGTGTGTATTCACTGCTGCCACTGACAGGGACATGTTCCAGGGCATTTTAGAGCTGCTGGTGGTGGGTGGGAGTTTACACAGAGCACATGTTCCAAGCTAATTGACTTAAACACTTCCTTAACGCCCACCACTATATGTAATTCCACTTACAACACTTCACACTCATATTATACAGATCTTGTAGCATAGTCTGTTTCTTCTGGCTCTGTCACAGTTCTGAAGGCTGCCAGCAAATATATCGCAGCACAGTCAATGTACCCTTTGCTGTTTTTGTTATCAGTAAGCCCCAAATATAGTCATTACTTTAAAAACATAGGCGTATTACTGATTTTTGTGAGGGTGTTGGTGGATTCAGCTGTCACTCTTGCACGGTGTCCCCACAGCTGTCAGAGTAGTACTTCAGTGGGAAAGCAGGGAGAAGGAGTCCCAGCTGAGTTACCATTTGCTTTTGTGAAGCAGAACTGCCACCCCATGCATTCCCAAGAACACTTCTTGGCAGCAAAGTATGCGTTATCTCTTCTTGAGTAGTTACAATGCTCTGTAACATCTCCCCTACTACACAAACTGTGGTGACTCCAAGGTCACCCTCTTTGAACTGTTTTTACCACATATTTTTATGTCTTCTTTTATGTACCCAAGTTCTGCATCTGTATGCATCAGGGAATAGGCAAAGTTAAGGTGATTTGTACGGTCAACCTACACATTTTCTGCTTTGCAAGTTCCAACAGCAGAGATCAATAACTTGAAATTACCTCATTTCCAGCTATATATATGAGAGCTTTAGCAATGTTTTAGCCCACTAGTCTATACCTTGTATTGGAAGATGGTAAAACAGAATTTATATCCCTCTTTTTTTCAGTGGAAAATGATCCCACTTGAGTTTGGTTGAGATGCACTGTGGTTCGGGATGCAAAATTTAATTCACATTTTAGCCTTAGTTTCACATTATCTCAAAAATTCAAGTTAAATAGTTGAAGTCAGAAGTTTTTAAACTTCTGTTCTTTTATTTGGTTTTTTTTCCCTAAATTTAGCACTTTACATTATTTAATTCTAGTGTCCTGTGGATAAGACTTCCTAAGTCACTGAACAGCAATGCTCATTTATCTTGCTTGACTTTGTCCAGATAACAGTTCCTCAGGGAAAAGAACAGATGATAAAAATGGGAATGGCATGATGGTGCCAAAGAGAGATCAGCTTGGAGGTGGTCGACCAGTCCCAGAAACAGGTAAGACCAACCATGTAAATGTTAATTGTTCAGTTAGCTGCTATAGATATAGATACAATGGTCAAGATTGAATAATGTACTTCCATATTCTGCACTGTTCCTAACATGCATGATCATACAGTTTAGTTCTGTAGCATGAGGTGCTCCAAATATTAGCAACAAAGTGATAGATTAGCTGTATTTTTAAAGAAAAATTTCAGGTTTTTCTACCAGCATCTCACTGTAATAAATTAAATGTAATTTCTCTTAACCTTATTGTAGGTGCTGTGTTACCCTTAGCCTTAGGCTTGGCCATCACTGCTTTGCTGCTTCTTATGGTTGCTTGCAGACTGCGCTTAGTGAAACAGAAGCTTAAAAAAGCTCGACCTATTACATCTGAAGAGTCTGATTACCTCATCAATGGGATGTATCTCTAAAAACTGGATTTAGGTCAGTTGTTTTCTCTCCCTTCTCCTGTGTCCATGAATCTCTGCCCCTATAAAAGCACCAAAATCCTTAGTTAATTTTCAAGTGTAGAATCAGCTTATGAGATGAGGAACATATTCTTCCCCTTTGGTGATAATATAAAAAAGGGGGTAGATGCCCACACTCAGAAATTAAGAAGCATTCAGGCTCCAGAGAGTAGATCTATTTGACTTTTGTGCAGAAAACACTGCACGGTGAGGAGACCCCATGCTGGATGCAGGAGGCCCTTGCCCTCCCCACAGCAGTTGGGGCCAGAGCACTGGGGCAGCCAAGGCTCAGCAGCCTCGGCCGAGGTGTAGGGGTCAGCCTGTGCCACCATGCTCTCCTCCTTGCTGCCACTGCTGTGCTCTGCTCTGGGGACCAGGATGCTCCAGCCAATGTGCTACTTCACTGTCCAGCACAGATACACTGGGAGTATTTTCACTGAAGAATGCTGTGTTAGTTAAAAGCAATCACTCTTTACGCACCAGCTTTTGTGAAGAAAATTGGGATTTAATGCACAAAGCATCTTTTTCTCATTCATAGTTTAAACCTCTGCACCACTAGCAGAGAGTCGTGCTTACCAAATGGGGAAATGAAAAACTACAAGTCCTCAGTAGATGAGCTTGGACATCCCAGTGCTCAACAGCAGTTGTGTACTATTGCCCAAAGATGCTGTGGATGACCCATTCCTGGCAGTATTCAAGGCCAGGCTGAATGGAACCAAGAGCAGCCTGATCTAGTGAGTGGCATCCCTGCCCATGGCAGGAGGGCTGGAGATGGATCATCTTTAAGGTCCTTTCCAACCCAAACCACTCTATGATTCTATGTATGATCCCAGAGCTGTGTCTCCCTCCAGAGCTCAGGGCTTGTTCAGCCTTTTCCACCCTCCCACAGCATGAGAAAGCAGCACTCAGCAGTTTTTATCAAAGATTTCAGAGTGTAGGACTCCTGCTGGTTATCCCATCACTCCCTGCAAAGCTTGAAAGTTTCGGTGATCTGCCCTCACCTCAGAAAAATTCTCATAGAATTAGAGCAAGTAATTGATACGTGTGAGTGAACTTCAGATGTGTTAACAGTAAAATGTGTACAGTACATGTTATATACATATATATATACACACACACTGTGCTGTCTGTCTTGTTTGACTATCCAAGGATGTCACATTCCTCATGGTCCCAATAAAGCCAGAGTCAAATGAGGCATGCATCTTTTTGTATGTCGTCTTTTGTACTTCAGTAACTTCAAGTCAGCAAGAATATTGCCATGGTATACAAATAGTTCTTCAAGTTGTTTGTTCTTGATTACTTTATGTAAAATAGCTCTAATAAACCTATTTTATTCTTATATTTCTTGCATTGTCTCTATTTTCAGCTACCAGCAAACGTTTGTGCTACTAAATCATATACTAAAGCAGACAGGACATTTCTCCTTTCTGTGATACAGCCTTTTAAGAAGCTGGAATGTGTATGGTGGGGAAGTTGTTGAGATACTTGTTTCAGGAAGACTGAAAATGACAGGGCATCTACCTATGACCTGTCTCTCAAGCAGTGCTTGAGCTGAGCAGTACAGCAGTCACAGAGCTGGCTGTCCCAACTGTTCAGGAAATCTGATTTCCAGTGCTCCTTGCTCAGAGCCCCTGTTCCACATTAGGCAAAATCTGGTTGGTTGTACTTCAGCATTACAGTAGGAGAACATCGGCTGATACTGCCCATTTCCAATTGGGAAGCATGGCCTCTCTTCCATTCCAGCCTACAGCAGATGTGCCAAACAGCGGAAGACCAAGAAGACTACATTCTGACATACAGCCTTCTAGGGAAGACACCATGCCCATCTGGTCAGGGTGTTATTTCCCATCAGTGAAATTTGTTTGGGGCTTTAATGAAATACGTCATTTTCCCTCACCATCTTCCATAGCAGCAAGAAAAGTAGTCTTTTCTCACTGTGCCCATTATGCTCCTATTACCGAAACCCATTACTCCGGCACACAGCCCTCAGCAGAGCAAAAGGTTTGGTTTTGTTCTTCTGGGCAGGACAACAGTGAGATCCCACACAAAGCACAAGCCAGCTAGTACAGCCATGGAGCACGAAGATGCTCTGCTTTCCAGTCACGTTAGCCAACAACAGGCTTTGTTGCTGTGCTGCTGCAAGTGGAATAAACCTTCATGGATTTCACATGACAGGTAAGAAGGAACACCTTCAAGCAAAAAGCAGCACACAGCAAGCATGTAGAGGAGTTACAATAATGTGTTACAGTTGCCACAGTCTTCCCAGTGACAGTTGCTGCTGTGCAGACCACCAGCCTGAGGCCTGTTACTTCCCAGGTAATAGCAAACTCCACGGCTGGACTGAAAAACAAAATAGTTCACACCTTACCAGAAAGCCTGGGCATCAGCAGCTGGATAGAGAGGAAGACAAAAGTTAGCAAAGTAACATATTGGCTTGGCAGCTTCTGCAGTTAACACACACATTCATCTCAGTACCGTGGGTTTTCATTTAATAGCTCTCATGCTACTTGGTTTTAAATAAGTGATACTGAACTACTGAGCCAGAGCACACCTGGGCACTAGCAGAAAATACTGTAGCAAGACACCCTCACTGACATGCTTGAGTGCTTTTCCCCCTTCCCAGGCAGTTCCCAGCCCTTGCCTCCTGCTGACACTACTTCTGTAGTCCCTTCCCAGCCACTCCCAAGGTTGGGGTTCTCCATCTGACAACAAAGGAGCACTCAGAACAGGCAGTGTTTTCAGCCCATCTTTGCAGCTGCATTGCTAATGCTGCTCTCATGGCATCTCATGCAGACCCCGGGAGCCAGGGGTTTATACTGCAGAACAACATTCTATGTAAAAATTGTCACTATTTGATGTTTGTAAGATCTGTTTTTCCTATCCCAAATACTGAAATTTGTTTATCCACATATCTGGGATTATGCTCAATTAACCTATTCTTTACCAGCATACTTAGAAAAGCAGAGAATATTGACTGCTGCCATAACATCCCCCTGTGGATATTGCTTCTCTGTGTACTAGGAGAGGTCATTACCATTGGTTTTGTCAGTGTATTTTTGATCAAGATACACACTTCACTGATACTGCTTTTTATATTGTTAACTGTTTTGCTCTTCCGACCACCTTAAGGGTACAAATTACTTCAGAGTAGCAAACAATACTTACCTAGGGTTTGATCCATATTTAGAAGCAAATGTTTTTTTCTGTAATGCAGGTTGCTTGCTGCCCACTTTTTTGCAGGGGATCCCAGCCTGAACATCCCAGCTGTAATCATTCCATAGCACTGCAGGATTATAGCAGTGGCAGTTCCAAGAGCATATTTGCAAAACAAAAAGGCTGAAATAGGTCAGTGTGATGCTCCATTTGCTTTTCAAATCCTAGATAAAGCATAAGAGTTTCAATCCCAAACTGCACAGAGCGAGTCAGAGGCCCAAACCAATAGCAAGGCAAACACGCCACCCCAAAACAAAGAGAGAGCCTTTCTAGTAAGCCCCAACAGAATCCAGTCACGCATCACTGAGGTCTGTGCTTGCTGCTTTCATGAGCATCAGGAATTGGGATTTTTCAGTTTCTAATGGCAAAAGCTAAAAGAGTAACAGTAACAGCAGAGAGAAAAGCTAGAAAAGATCCAGGGGGTGCTGACAGACATAAAGACCGGACAGAGGCAACAAACACATAGTAATTACTGTGAAAGAAAAGAGCCTATGAAACAATTGGCCTGAGCTAAGAGGGAAACATGCTGTGACAGGGAATATTTAAAGGAGTAAAATGTGTAGAAGTACCCTTGCTACATGTTTTTCAATAGTTACTTAAGTCAGGATATGGACTGCACTCTGCACTGGAGAGTCACAATTTGCTTGGCCAATAGAAATGTATAATCCCGTTCTAGAGGACAGAAGAAACTTCAGCATAGTTCTTCACAACTACCAGATCTTTATGCACTAAAGAGATGCATTAAAGATACCTGCACTCAAAACAAATGACTGGAAAACACAGATATAGACAGCAGGGAACTTGAATGGGGGCAGGACTGGAAAGGACTTGAAAGCAGGCAGCACAGTGGAAGTTTGGGCCTATAGGGAAAGCATCCCTGAAGGCTAATTCTATGCACAAGGGATAATTTTCCTGAGGTTGCCTCTATATCCAGAGGAGATGAACTTCTCTAGAGCTCTAATCAGAGCAGTAGCCTAGGCAGATGGTCTGAATCACCCACTCCCTAGCCAGAGGCCTTTGAGAATCCATAAGACACCTGCAATAAAAGTTACTGATTAATATCAGATGCCCCTTCTACATTATAAGCTGAAAAGCTATTTGGCAGAACATGGTAAATAACTTAACCTGTTCATACCAAAAATACGTAAGATGCAAACATAAGCCTAAACGTAGCTGAAAAAAGGACTTCAGCTTCCCAATAGCATCAGGGAATAGTGTCTATCAGGTCATTTCCTCACAAGCCTATGATGAAAATGGCTGAACTACAAAGAAACATTAGAAGATCAAAGTGAGATCTCAGAGAAACTCTGTCAACAGTCTTTATGAAAATAGTCTGTTGTTGCTAAAACAGTTCTGCTAAAAGGCACAGGGTTAAGTGTCTCAAGTTTTCAAGTCTGGTGTGATGAGACAGTAAGTTATTTTCATTTCTCCTTCCTGAAGCTTTCAGACAACTTTCAATGGGCAGCTGGATCTCCTCCATACATATTTCAGCATTAACTATGTCCATTCAGTTCACAATTTAAAGAAATACAATTTTAGTTCCTGAGCACATTCTGCTGAGCATCTCATTAACAGTCTGCCAAGAGCATGAGAGAACAATAAGAGCCTTTCACAGGAAAGCTCAGAGTGCATCAGCTGCATGATGAATTTGTGCCCTGTAAAAAACTACCACCTGGAAAAGAAAGCAGCCCTGTATGGCAAGGATTAACTGCGGGAGGCAAAATGGTCAGGTGGAGGAAAGGTCAAGTTTTAGTCCACACTGATTTCCTCAGACCTGGCTGAGGCACAGAAGCCCAAACCTTGCCACCAGCGGGGCTCTGAGCACACAAGCACATCTTGTTTACAGTAAAGGCAAAGGGGGGTTATGATACCTTAAGAGTGTCTGTGCACTTCCCACAACTGGTATGTAACCTTTCACAATTATAAGCAGATGGACAAAAACTCAAATAGAGCCAACAAAGGCAACAAATCCACAAAACCAACTTAAACCCCATGCTTAAATCCATTTATTGTATACCACAGCAATTAAACTCTAATTTACATCCTGAAATGCGAAAGACCAATTTCAGACCTCATCATCTCCTGCATCGCCCTGTGCAAATGGTTCCTTTTGGGCAACACTTCCCCTCCATGTTTGTTTTGTTTGATTCTGCACAATGTGCTGGTGTGACCTCACCATCCACCTTTTTTTCTAAGCCAGAACCATCCCTTATTCACTTCAGCAGAACCTCTTTCACGTTGCTTGGGACAAGGATCAAGTGTTTCATTAGAATGACTGATCTTTTGAGCTGCATGATAATATGATCAAATTCAGCTAAATAGAACCACAGATACAAATCATGGTTTGCATTATTCATCCTTTGCATCATGTCAAAATCAAGAAGGAATTGAGAACATGTCCTCTTTCTGTGAACTGCATTTAAATCAAAAGCAGCACATCCTAGGGCACATTAATGACTAAAAGGAAGGTGAGTTAACACTCTTCTTCTTGGCAGGAAGGAGAATACTAGTTCAGGATTTTCCTCTGGGCATTTCACTTTACCTCTTTGTGCTGATGGTTAATTCCACAGTCCCTCCACACTCAAAAACCCTGGAGCTTGTCACCCTGTCACAAAAACACTGTACATGTGGACAGAACTGCTGCCAGCTGGAAGCTCCAGAGCCTACCATGCAGAGTCGCCCTGGCTGCAGGCATTTCAAACTTGCTGACGATAAAACATTTCAGGAATCATCCAGGTGGCCTCCATCAGCAGTGCTGGTGCACACGTGCTGTGTGCTTGTTTCCCTCCAGAAAACATCATGTAATGGGCTCTATGCCCTCAAGCTGACCAGTTTGAAGGGAAATAGTAAATAAGCAGACCATTCCTGCTGTGCAAACAGAAAGCATCCATACAGCACATCAGACTTCTCTGCGAAGCACCCACAACTGTTGGTGGGTTTCCAAGATACAGGTGTTGGCCCCTGGTTCCTCTGCTCAAACTCTGGTGGTCTTCTACTGACTGGATCCTGGAAACAATGGGACAAGTGACTCAGTGGTCCAGCCAATCCATTTTACCAAGCTGTTCTGGCTTAGAGGTGATAGCAACAGCCCAGTAAAACATCATTGCACCTGTTATAAAAAGATAAAACTCTAATGCTTGCAAGCAGCAGGTCACTGAGGTCACTGGATTCAACTATGGACAGCAGGCAGAACTGCGCACAGTCTGTTCCCCAAAACATACAGATGAGAACAACATAAATTCCAAACAGCCACATAAAACTCCACATACATTCCGTATATTATTAACAGACTTTGTAACTGCTGCAATACATGAGTTGACTGAAAATGGACACATAGTTCCAGTCAGTTAGTAAACCAGTATTTTTATACATACTTGCTTTTTTTTGGACATGTGAAGTCCTGCTGAAGGTAAAAAAAAACCCACAAAACGAGGCAGACACCTAGATACAGCTTCCTCTCAATTTGTTTTATTTGGCAAAGTAGCAGTTCAGACAGTTCACACAGCATTTATTCAAGCTCTTCAAATCTTCTGCATTTCAACTTGTCCTCGTCTCCAAGTTTTTACTTCAGAACCATTGCTCCATCATGGAGGAGTTTCCGTTTTCCAATTCCTAAATGCTACTCCTGGATACTCCTTTCTGTCCAAGTACCTTGATTATCACCAACCCCTTCAGTGGAATGGGTGCACTACTCCCAACAGCCTTGGTCCCTGAAGCCTTACACCTCCTGAAGTGGTGCTCCCAAAAAAGCTGTCACTGGGTCTCAGTTTTAACACCACCTCTGAGTCAGGCTAGCTTATTACACTGTGTCCAGAGACAGGAATTTGGATACAGTTGAGTTCATATCTTTCATTTAACTGATTAAATTAGTGAGAAGATGTAAATAAAGCTAAACTCAAATTGAAAGATACAGTGACAGAAGGTTGAACGTTAGCATGCATCAGTTAAGATATTTCACTTCAACACCAAGACTAGATTCACAGTTGATTGTGGGTTAGTACAAATTTGTCAGACGCAAGTGGGTTTTTCTGGATTGTATTTTCTAGAATACACGCTATATTAATTTCCTTATAAGATTAATCTTGTGTATGTGCTCCCAGGCTGCAGTCAGATCAGGAGGTGGTACATTAACTCCCAAAACTATAAATAAATAATACATATCTTTTACAGAGAAATAGGATGGGGCTGACCTTCAAAAGGAAGATTATTTAAAATGTTCCTTTTTCATATTCAGAGGCCTTTGAATTTTAATTTTTATGCTTCCAGGGATTAATCCCAGCACAAAATTTTTGCTCTTCCACCATAAAAAGTCTTTTTTTAATGCAAGTTATTTTAGTCTATAAACCTTTCTACAATTAAAAAAAAAGAGAAAATAATGTTAACATGCTGTTTAATTCCTGGTTGCTCAAATCTGAGCAAGATGACTGAAGACACACTTTCCCCCTTTCCCAAAGCAGCCCACCTTACAGCACTGCTTCGCAATTTGCTGTTGGCATTTTACAGCACCAAAACAGAAAACTTAGGGCAAAAAAATGTTTACAGCCTTCCAACTATTCGTCTATATAAAAATTGAGCAAGTGCATCCATCTGTATTTAGTAGTCCATGATTCTTTCTGCATGTATGATGTTTTCCTTATATAAAAATTTAGAATTAATTTTCTAAAAAGCCAGAATTTTTCCTTGGTGCCCACAGTTGGAAAATGAGAATGTTAATACAGCAAATGGCTTTGCCAAAAGCAACTCTCTCTTAGAACCAAACAGGATTTTGCTTTTTCATAAAGAACAAAAAGCAATTATGTCTCAGTAGTCTACTCCATACTGATCCTAACCTTCCACATAAGGACACAATCCCCCTTTTGCTTCCAAGTTTAGCTGGCAAAGCAGCATTGCATAAACTCTTCAGTGATTGGGACACAGCTTACACCGTATTTATGGAGATAAATATATGCGTATCATACCAGTAGTGAGCTATAAACGAAAACAGAATTTCGAGATTCCGTTAATTAACTTTAGAAGGAAAGGGAAAACCACGTCTGTTATGTCCAACTTGAACAGCAATGTTTGATAAGAGCGGCCACCCACCTCTGATGTCTTGAAGTTTAATATATACAAATGCCTGGTTTTAAGGTAAAAAAGCAGCTGATTGTATCTACTACATGCTAGTCTATGACACCATGTCAAAAGCTTAAAAAGGAAGTTCATCTCCTTTTAGTAGCATCTAGCAGACATCGGAACACAGAAAACCTGGTATTACCTACGTAGTGTTGAAAGGTGCACAGAAGCAGTTTTACCAAGGGACACAGGAGCTGAAAGAAGTGAGTGTTCAAGCACCCCCATCAAAATTAGAGTTCACAAGCTATAGGTCTTTATCTGCAGTTTTGCAGAAATTCACTTTGAACAGATGAAAGTGAAATAAAGGCATGTTAAATAAAACAGTGCCCACATAAAACTTTCCATCATTTCTTTATCAGATTTGCCTTGAGCATCTAAAAAAATAAAACAAACACCACGCTTTTCCATGCTGATAACAACAGTATAACGAAGTCCAAAACAAGCTGCAATGCTGTTGGTTTTCAAAAAGCTTTTAGAACTGGAGATGAGCAGTCCACTGTAACACTATGTTTGGGTCAAGATGATGTAGCTTTTACAATTCATCCCTGTAGAAAGAAAACACATGCAGTTATGTTTTTTCTCCCCCTAGAAATCATATTTGAAAAGTTTTGATATTGAATCAGATTACATTTAAGCAGTCATGCACATCAGCAAAACTTAAAATCTCTTCAAGCATTTAAGAAAACAAACCCAACAAAACACCAAATGAAAGGCAACAGCAATCCCATATCATCTATACCATCTCATTCTATTATGCGATTTATTGTGAAATATGGGTCCTCTTATTTTACATTTAATGGATCAATTGCTTTAATGAACATCCCCCACACTGCACACCTAGTTACACAGTTACCTGTCATCCAGATTCTGCTGGCTACACACTGGCGAGAAACTGAGCCAACTTGCTAGACAGAGTATTTGGCAAAAACCATCCTCTGTAGCTGCCAAAAAGGCAAGTTCAGCTTCAGATGTAGTCTCTCAAGAAAGCTAGGAACACAGTCTCGCATCCACATCATGCAGTTTGTACCACTCATTTCAGAGAGGAGCTCAAATAACTCCTGAAGGAGCTACGATAAATCAGGAGTAGGTTATGGAAAGGGTGTGTGGGGGTGGTGTGTGTATGTGTGTGTCAAAAGCAGATTCAGTTAGGAGTAAGGATGCAGCAAGAAGACTCTCTAAGTCACTAGGAGGAACCCAGAAAATACAAGCATTTGTTCCTGCAGGACATTTAAAAACACTAAATCAGGAAACCCATAGAACCCATATTCCAACGCTAAAGTTATCATATAGTTGTGAGTTGTTTAAATATTTCTAAAGCATTAACTTCAGTGCAAAACGTCCACCAAATCTCAGAGCTGTGCACTGTGCTGCTATGAACGCTGGAAAACTCAAATAGAAGTGTTTGCCTTTTTTCTTTACACAAGTCACAAATGATCTATAAATTCACAATGAGTTTGCTGCAATTTTTCCTTTAGTAGGTGAATCACCCTCATCAGCCAAAGCAAACAGTGTCTGAATTAGAAAAAACTTCACTAATGTGATTGCTGGCTCCACACACAATAGTATTTCCAGCTATCATGCAAACTAACCTGCAGAAATATAGTTCTACATGCAAACAGAACCTTTAAATTACAAAGCCATTATTATTCTTCAGGAATCATATAGCATGGAATGACAGCATGCAAAACATTCTAAAAGCAACTGAAAAGCCTGTAGAAACTAGTGCTTAAATGACTAGATTTCTATCTAATGCAGTTGGGATGTAAACCTTGTGATTTGTGAGGGATAAATATTTGCATTCTTTGCACTTTGCACTGCCTCCTAATAGTAAGGTACTAATCATACAGCTTCAGAGTGCCGCAGTAATTAGACTGCAGAAAGATGAAGAAGGGGGAAGAACACTTCTTGGCAGGGGTAAAGAAAAATCTGTTTACAGCCAAAGGTTTGGAAGCTCTCCATACTTCCCTGTCTCACAGAATGGGTATTTGCTTACTTTAAACAGATAAAAATAAATGAACATCTGATACCCAGTTTAAAATGCAGTGCCAGTGAATTCAGAACAAAGTGCTTCATTCATCCTTACTGCTTCCAGGAGAAGCCTCATCAGTTAATATTCATAACTTTAAAAAGCACATGTAAGTAATGACTACTGCTATTGCTGGTTCAGTCTCATATGCCTAATTGTGGCTGTGATTTTCATCCTGATTCCTACCATACACTCTCACAGCTTTATGAAAGCCTGGGCTTTCACTGTGACAAGCAATGCTTAATCCTACAAGCCCAAGTCAGATCCTCAAGAAACTGTAAGCCTAAGAAAAATTCTTTATTTACTCTGAAACTATTAAACATGGTAATTTTACCCAACCACAGATGTTGGCATCGTTTTGCATAATGCTGCTAACTCACTTAATGTATGTGAAGTGTGGGTTTGTTTTTGCCTTTACAAAATGGTATTTCCACTTAAAATACATAATTACTATATAAATCTGTAATTTTAAAAAAACTATACTAACATGCCAGTGTTTTAATTGTTGGTATTTTGCATTGCTCTAACATATTCCTCACCACTACATCCAAGATGTAATTTTCAAAATAAAGATTTTTATATTCTGTTTATTAGACCATTTATTAAGGGGATCAGGTTCCCTCAAGAGATTTTTCCACTTATTCTTTGCTACTCATTAATCTAACAACAGCATGCCAGCCCAAAACAATCCATGATACACATGTTAAAATTATACAGCATTTATTTGCTACTGCTAGGAGCAGCTGAGCTTATATGTGTATTATTGGATTATCTATACACATATTAGAAGGTTCCAGAAAAGTCTCAGATCTAGACAGGTAGGTAACAGTTGTCAGCTTTCTACCTGAAGTGAACAGCTTGCAGACATAAATATATATTCCAAACCAGCATCAGCTGACCCGAACTTCAGTTGTATGGAGCAGAAGCTGCAAAGCTATGAAATCCACATTTCAACTACTGGTAAGAATCAGGACACATGCCTGTCATCCTCCCAGTGGCAAAAACATCAATCCTGCTACAAAGCTTAAAAGGACACTCAAAAGACAACTGCTATTTTGTTGTTAAAAATATCCAGTTGTCCTCTAGAGCCATAGGGAAGATCTACTAGTAATTTGTATTTTTCTCCTTTTTTCTGGTCATGACTATTTGCTATGATTCTCACTCTCCACCTTCATATACACACTCCTTCCAATCTGCTTACTAGCTCCAGCCTAGCAAGCAATGTATATATTTAGGGTTTAAGTCACCACCATAGTCCTTTTCAGGCCCTTGGAATTCTAGCAAGAGAACCACTTGTCTCTTAACTATGGCATCAAAGCAGCTTCATAAGCTCAAGTTAAAGCAAATTTCAGAAGTCATTAGCTCAAAATTATGATTCTAGAAATAAATTTAAGAAAATTGAAAAAATTTGGCTTACTAGTAGGAAAAACATATACATGTATATTCCACACTTCCAATTGTGAGTATCCAGGAACAAACTAAGAAACATTCTCAGAAAAATCCAATAGGTAACATTTCAGGTAAATGCCAGGGTTCGTAAAGAAAAAAATAAATCACAAATCTTATCAACTGTAAGTTTGGGATACAAGTAAGTCATGTAGCTTTGTGATCCCTCACCATCTCTTTAGTGGAAGGCTTTCTAATTAAATATTTGAACAAGTCTTTATAAATTCATTTGAAGTCTGTATCTCAGTCTTTTTGATCCACTTCAATTTTCTTGTCATTAGGCAGCATTTGACTTGCCCTTTTTGATACATCATTCATCACACTGTCACTACTGACACGGCAATTCAGAGTGCAGCCTAACAGGAAATAGAAATACAGCATATACCTACTGTTTCAGCAGCCAATTATTTTCCCTTTATAACTTTAAAGGTAACTAGATGCAATATTTAGACTTGTACCATTTTAATCTGTAAAGGGGCTATTATAAATTATTTATTGTTTGCTATGATCAACCATAAAACAGAGTAGGTTTAAATGACGAAGAAAAGGAATTTTCTCTGCAATCTACTGTGTCAGTTATATCACATGCGTTTTTGTATTGGGTTTGCATGGACAGGTTTTGGTAGTGGGGAGGCTACAGGGGTGGCTTCTGTGAGAAGCTGCCAAAGTTTCCCCCAACGTCCAGCAGAGGCAACACCAGCAGACTCCAAGATGGACCCACCGCTGGCAAAGGCCAAGCCAATCAGGAATGATAGTAATGCCTCTGTGATAACATTTCTAAGAAGGAAAAAAAAAGTTATTGGGCAGATGAAAATTGCAGCCAAAGAAGAGTGGAATGAGAACATGTGAAGAACTCTGCAGACACCCAGATCAGTGCAGAAGGGCAGGCAGGTGCTCCAGATGCTTGAGCTGAGGTTCCCCTGCAGTCCATGGTGAAGACCATGGTGGAGCAGCTGTGCCTCTGCAGCACTTGGGGATCCACTGGGGTGCAGAGATCCACCTGCAGCCCATGGAGGAGACCCCACTGGAGCAGGTGGATGCCCAAAACAGGGCTATGAACTGATGGAGAACCCCTGGGAAACCCATGCTGAAGCAGGCTCCTAACAGGACCTGCAGACCTGTGTAGAGAGGAGTCCATGTTGGGCAGGTTTCCTGGCAGGCCTTGTGACCCTGGGGGGGGACCCACACTGGAGCCGTCTGTTCCTAAAGGACTGCACCCTGTGGAAAGTGCCCCACATTGGAGCAGTTCACAAAGAACTGTAACCCGTAGGATGAACTTACACCAGAGAAGTTTGTGGAAAACTGTCTGTCATGTGAGACACCCCACACTGGAGCAGGGGAAGGACTCCTCTTCCTGAGAGCAGAAGAAACAACCTGTGATGAACTGACTGTAATCCCCATTCCCCTGCGCCACTGTGGAGAATGAGGCAGAGCTCAGGAAGGAGGGAAGGGTGGCGGAAATGTGTTTTTAAGATTTACTTCTCATTAACCTGCTCTGATTTTGATTGGCAGTAAATTCAATTATTATCCCCGAGTCAAACCTATTTTGCCTGGGATGGTAACCAGTGAGGGAACTCACCCCATCCTTAACTCATGAGCCTTTAGTTACATTTCCTCTCCTCTGCCCAAGTGCAGAGGGGAGTGATGAAGCAGCTTTGATGAGCACCTGGCATTCAGCCAGGGTCAAACCACCACAATAATACATTTTAAATTTAACATAAAACGTTTTGTGCAGAGATTGTTTTTGCCAAAGTAAAATAAAAACTTTAACCATAATCATTACTCTGCATAGCCTGAAGAACTCCATGCAAACAGTATCTGCTAATTTCAAAGCAAGTTGGACAACTAGCTCATCAGGGGCATTTGAAACACTGAATAAGAATTTCTAATTGGAAACATATTAAAATATATCCTAATAAATACATTTTCCAAAAGGGTGGTTAATCATGTTTTATGTACAGGTAGGTGGGATACAGTTACAACCCTAGTGTAATCACTGCAGGTTTGGCTCAGAAAGGTTGTACTATCATAGTAATTTTGTATTTTATCAGCAAATATGAATTTAGCATGATATTTATAAATAATTTCTACTAATGCAATATTTTAAGGTTAAAGTAGTTATTAACTTTTTTAAATAGCTGTCTCCCTGGAAATCAAATAAAAAATGCAACACAGACTCATTGCCAAGTGTCACTCATATTGTTATTCTCTTATTTCTATTTGTATCAGCAATAGTGTGGCCAGCAAGACAAGGTATACCCTTTAAGAGATGCGTAAAAGTGATGGTTTAGTGATGGATTTGGCATTGCTGAGTTTACAGTCAGACTCAATGACCTTAAAGGTCTTTTCCAACCTACATGATTCTATGGTTCTATGACTTTTAAAATTGTCTTTCTATATAAGTACTAAGCAAACTCTAATTGAGAAGTAAAACCAGAGAGATCCTATTTTACACAAGAACTATCAATAAGGCAGCCAAAAAGCCACATTCTCAACTGTGCAACACAAGAGACTTTCTCTCCTCCCTACCTACCAGTAAGAAAAAAACCCAACTGATAAGTTTTATGTGAAAGAATAAACATCCTCACCAGTAAAACCACATAATTGGGCATCTACTGCTGGATCTCTGGCATACTAAGCATTGTTTTATTTTGTACAGAGACAGGGTTCCTGTGTATATTCTGCTTCCAAATGTCTTAGGGATTCCCACTAAAATTTGGAGCTTAAAAATACTGCAACTGAACCCAAACTAGAAAGTTACGGACTAAATTTAAAGAAATCCAACAGTATTCACAAAATATGATTCTTTGGCATGACAATATAAATGTATTGAAATCCAAAGAATCTTTTCATTCCAGCTACTCCAGACTTTTTTTTGCTAGAAGTTCCAGTTTTACATAATGAAGAATGAAACAAAGCATCTGAAGGCAGGTTTGACTACAAACACCACTTAGTGTTAGCACACAGTTCTCTGCTGTGCTGCTTTGCAAAGAGCACCTTGGAGACCCATTAAGGAACTGTAGTAACTTCGCCAACATGTGAATGGCTAAGCAAAAATTTAATCTGCTTCTTGCTTGCTAAGTGGAAGGTCTGCTAGCCTGGGAAATTGCTGTTGGCCTATCAATTGTATCGTGTGGAGGGACGCTATTTCCCAATGGGATGAAAGAGTTACCTGCATTAGGAATGAAATCACATAATGGAAACTAAAAGAATGACAAACTAGACACACATGATTGAGCTACTCTGAAAATGACAACTCTTTAATGAATTTTAGATTTACAACTAGAGCCTCTCATACACTACAGCTCTCTATGACAGAAAGACATACTGATGCTCTTTTAGAAGAGTCTCAGAGCTCTGCTCACAGATCTTCAACAAAATTTAGTAAAGATTAACTGAAATCTAGGAAGAGCAGAAAAACACCTCTTTTGGTTTTGATGCCAGCATAAATAAGAAATGCTGATTTATAATTAGGAGTTTCCTTCAAGCATCTGGCTGACTACATAGTTTGGACTCACCAATAACAAAAAACTACAAAATAGGAAGATGTGAGTTTTTGTCAAGTCAGCAGTGCACTGGCATGTATCCTAGAAAACGGAATGGGAATCTTCTTCAGATCACAAAAAGGACAATTACAGAAAAAACAAACATTGCAAGAACTGGCCTTCTGAGATTTTCTTTAACAGACATTTCCAAGTCTGAACCAAATTTAAATGTACCTATCAAGAAAAAGACTCTATGCCACTGTAGACTGAGATAATAGTTCAGGATAAGCACTTTTATTTTCTGATAACACCAATGTAAATTCTTAAATTATAAATAAATAAATAAATTAGAAAGTATTTCAGAAAAGAACAGGAACTGGTAAGAAAATCTGGGAAAAACTGAGCTAGCAGATAAAACGGAATACCGAACCACAGAAGAGATGCAAAGACCCTGGAATTCCAGTCCTCTATACAGTACACCACCTTCACCCGTAGCAAAAGATAAACCGTGTCATTCCAGAAACGCTTCTTAGGAATAGTGTTTTTTGAATACATTCACTGGTACCAAAAAAATCCAATTGTTGCTATAATCAGATTGAGTGGATGTGCAGAAAAATCTGCAAAATCTCTCTAAAAAAAAGAAGGCTTAAGAAGAATACTTCTCTATTCTAGAGTAAGCAGAGCATGGACTCCAAACTTAAACAGAATCCACAATATTTGCCAGAGGAGGAAACCAACCACAAAGCAAAACTTTTAAAGCCTTACAAGAGGCAGGAAATCCCCAAGTACCACACTGAGGGAATACTGGCAATATTCTAGGCCAAAGTATTCATTTGCATAAGGAACACAAAACATCTGAATAGCAAGCATGCTTCACAAGCTTTGAACTAAGCAGTAACTCAGTGGAATTGTTCTAAAAGTAATTTGTACATGGTGGCTATATAGTCTCCAAGAAACACTGAAATAAGGTTTCAGTAGCAGCAGTATGCCAACTGCTTTATTTGTATCTTTTACAAATATTTTGATAGGTTACACTTTAAGTATTCAAGTATCCAAATAACAAGATATACTCCAGAATATTACAGGGAAAAAAAGCCAAAAATCTAAATTTAGGAGTTATAAAGCTCAAGAGTTGTTTCAGAGCTCAGTGCACATCTATGCCCTTCATTAGTGCTGATGATACATTCACAAGCATTTTCTGCCAGGAAGCAAAACGGCACTGCTGCTTTGTTCCTTCGCATACTAATACCTACCATGGCTTAAGCCGACAGCTCTGTTAGGTCTATGTTACCAGCTGTTCAATTCTGCAAACTGGAAGGTTTACTACCTCTAGAAAGGCCTTAGAGTTTGCTGTGTTGGCAAACACAAATACATCCCCATCAGAGACATATGACATACTTCTAAGAACGTAACTGAGAAAATTTTCTGGACACTACTCAGCTACTTTTATACTTTAGGGAAGAAGGGATTACCTTCTCCAGTTTTTGCTACTTGCAGGCTGAAGAAAAAGTGCTTGTGAGATTATCTGTATTTTCCACAAGGGATTTTACAAAGATTCTTCTTCATTTGTAGCACTTCACAAAAATAAAAAATGAACACCCAATTACCACTAACTTACAGGACAAAACAATATTTATTAAGAAGAATTTTACACTTCACCCTAATTACTGGGCAACATAGTTATAAAAAGTTAATTAGGAGGGAAGTTTAACCTTAGAAAATACTGTGTTTAAAACAACAAATAAGAATCTTCAACACACCAATGACTAAAAGAAAACATGTCCAAAAGACACAAAGTGCAATCCATGCAATATTTTTCTCCTGCTTTTAAATTAACTCAAACTTAGCATAACCTCCTTTTGGTGATGTAGCAATGCAGACTGAGTCACTTTTCACGGTATGGAGGAGCAGAAAGCAATGACAGCAGCAAAGGCAGGCCTTGCAGTCTATCTGCTTAAAATTCACACCCTTTCACCTTGCATGTGTGTGGAAGAAGTAAGTGGAACAGAAAATCACTTCCACCTGGACCACTGCTTCTCTTTATCTGTTAAAGGCACATATATCACTCCCATCAGAGGCTTCATTTTGACACTGCCATCTTCTAGTTTGTCATACTGTTCGAGCATCTGGTTTCCCCCAGCAGGGCCAACTGGTAATATCAATCTTCCGCCAGGTTTTAACTGGTCTATAAGCTAGAACACAACACAGAAATTAGAATGTAACCAGCCACTTCAGAGAAGCTGGATCCAAAGTTTGTCACAGTATAGCTTTGCCATTATGTATCTCTCTACTTTTATGCAGTAGATATCTACTTCCATTCAGAAAAATAAAAAATGCACTGAAAATGAGAGTATCACAGCAGCATGGTAAAACAACTGATATTATAAAAACATTCACAGTAACTTAGTACATTTCTGAATGACAATAAAATACTAGTATTAACTGGGTTGGTTGCAGTATTATTTCCTATGTAATGGGTAAAAACATGTAAATGACAAATTAGTTTTACAGAAAATTCAATCTTTTTAAACTGTTTAACTGTTTGATAGTTATTGCATATCAGTACAGGCCCATTGTCTAAAATTTTGGAGGTAACTGATCTCCTCTTAAGCTCTCAGAATAAGATTTGAGATTGGTGGCTTTTTTAAATTTCTCTTCCTGGAATAATTTTAAGTTGTCTACAACACACTCACTACATCCAACAACTCCTCTTTCAGTCTGTGAATGAAATTTTGAAACTAGTATAAAATATATGAATATGAGTAAGATAAATGATAAGTAAATAGAGTGTGTGAAAAATGCTTGAATTTTTTGTTTTCATAATTAAAGAAGGAGGTTAATCACAGCAGTTTAAAGGAAAATTCCATACTTCCCAGATGTCATGAAAAAGAAACTTAATCCCCATTGATAACAAAAGTTATAACTAACTGTTTCATTCACTAGTAAGCTTTCACTTACTTTTTTAATTGTCATCTGTCAACACTTTGCTGGGAACACCCCCACACACCCCTCCACCAGAAAAAAAGAAAAAACCAAAACCACAACAACAACAAACCCCCCAACAACACACACACAAAAATGCTAACCAACCAACCAAAAAAACCAAAACAAACACAAAAAAAACCCAAATAAACAAACAATACTCAACAAAAACCCCACAAAAATAACAAATAATAAAAAACCCAAGAAAACAAAAAACCCCCACCACTGGTCCTTGTCTGGAAATGTCCAATCTGTCTATAGTACCTCAAACCTCCCACTCCTTCACTATTCATCATTAAGATTTCAAAAAACCTTAACTGACATCTAACATATCAAAATCACACTATATATTACCATTTCCCTGATGAAAGGAAGAGAAAAAACAATCTTATCTGCCAGAATGGACTTCATGTATGCACACTCTAAAGCCCCTAGTTACTCTTCAGCTCCTCTAGTAAGAACTGCCCTGTATCCACTCTAAAAGCCACAACCACACGGCACTGTGTATTTCCAGCTGAGCATGTTACTTTCGTAACATGCTCAAAGCCTTGGAACACAGGAAACAAATCCTTACATTTTGTAACAAAATGTTTGATAAAATTCAGTTATCTTATTAAATAGAATGCTCCAGTTCATTGTTGCAATAGAGAGTTGCACACATGTCATTTTAAAGTATGTTTATTTAGAGCAGAGTTATTAGAACACACAGCTTTATCAAACTGACAGGAAGCCCAATGACAACAGACAAAAGCCCCACACCATACAGTAACACCACACTGTCCACTGATACTCCCAGGAGTGCAAGTTACCAAGTATTTTACATATAGATGTATGCAAAGCATTCTTTACAGCTAAGAGATTACAGGAACACACACACGAAACATAAAGGCTTACTGCTTGGGGCACAACTGGTGCTGCAGCTCCTACATGAATCGCATCATAGGGAGCTTCTGCTGCATATCCCATTCGTCCATCTCCCACTGCAAGAAAACACTTTTTTAAAACATTTTCAAAAGGAGTGGAGAAAACAGCTGATTTCCCCTATCTACAAGTAGATAAAAAGCTATGTTCAGATTTGAACTAAAGTTTTGCTGCACAGTAGTAACATGATGAAGTTTGAAAAAATTAACACATTTGTAAAATAGGTGCAACAAATCACCCTTACATGCAGACACATATTTATAAAATATACTAAATACTATTGAAGCACCTGAAATTAGAATGATTTATAATTAAAGTCCTTGGAGACACATGGTCCACCTAGAAAAGATACAAGTATTTACAAGCCCTAACAATTCCAATGCAAGTGAGTTTTCCCCCTCATTTACTCTCTTAGAACATATATTTCCTTTGCCTTGTCTTCATGCCATTGCTAAATATGATGAAAATTGTTAAAGCATTACATGTCAGAAGCACATATCGGATGTCTCATATCACCCCAGTTATTCAGAGGGAAAAAGAAATAGCCTGACTTTTTTAAGTGTGGCAAACTAAACTGGAGCCTGAGTTAAGTTTTGAAAGATGATGACGTGAACCATAGTATATTTACAGAAAATAGAGCAAGTTAGGCAGGGTCTCTCTGGAATTATTTAGGTAACCAAAGTAGTATACGAGGCTGAACCACCCATAAATTCGTACTACTTGATTGCAAAAGCCACAGTAATCAGTCAAGAAGAAAAAGCAGGAGGCCAAAGAGCATAGTCTCCTGTTCAGCACAGGTAGTTGTTTGGGGTTTCCCATCTTCAGGCTGAGCTTTGATTTATGTGCAATTACTAATAACACAGGTTAATTAAAAGGCTGAAAGAGTACAAAGAAGTTCTAAGACCCAAACAGATGCTGAACTTTTTGTATGCCAACAACTCACAAGGCAGGAGAAATATACGGTCATCACAGGAGGTTGAATTTTGAACTCAGTGATAGGTAGGGCCACCTGGATAGTAAAAACACCCTTAGGAATTCAAGAGTATACAGAAGATCCGCAGAGCTCCTTGTAACAATGAAAATTGCAGAGTTTCTCATCTTCCCTATAAGGTCTTAAAAGATGTCCCAGCCAGGACCTTCTGCACACAAAGTCTAAGGACTATAACAAGGGAGCACATACCCCAGTAGCTGAGAAGCCTCTTACAGCTCAGTGACATATTCCCCCATATCATCAATTCTCACCAGCACAGGCAGCAACCAAGGGCCACAAGCAGAAGCAAGAACCATCAATGCTTCAAGAGAACCCATCCCTATTGACCGTCATTTCCACTAAATCAGCTGGCAATAGATACTGACAGTAATCAAAGTTCCAGCACTCCCAAAGTGGATTCTAATGGAACAACTACCTCAATGCAGTCAAGTACATAATTTATACTTAAATATTTTAGTAACACTGTAGACCTCCTCTAAAGAAGCAATGATGTGCTACTGTATTAAGTTGCAGTTCCATCAGAGAAGGCAATGGAGAGAGACTTCTTTAGCTTATACACACAGATACTGCTATGACTGATGTTACCCAGGGAGGCAGACCCTCATTTCCCAAGATGCAGCAGCAGGCATTAGGAGCAGCGACCTCCAGTACTGCTGGCAAAAGTTGAAGAAACAGCTGTGAAAGAAACTGCTAAGTTGTCTTCTGAAGAACATACATATTCTGGGACATAACTGCAACTTGTGCACTGTCCACGGAAGTCTGAATGCGACTTCAGCATCTATTATTACTTCACTGACAGCAGTAAAATGGACCCAAAACATCTAAATACTTTGCTCTTAGAATCGATAGTCCAAACCATAGCTAGCATCTCCAGAATCAGTACACACACCCCAAAGAACAAAGAAATTCGTGCTCCTTTACATGCATCGAGTACAGCACAGCTTTCCCTTTTAACATCCACAAAAATTGTCACGGCTGCAGCAGAGATATGTCCACCCACAATGGGAAAACACTTTTACATATCCCTAAGATTTAAAAAACAGTTAAGTCAGCATTCATATACTCAGTGTGATAAAAAATAATTATTCAATGTCCAAGGGGAAAGAACAGCCCACATTTTCAGCTTGTGCTTACATCCTGAGTAACATCACCTATTCTACTGAGATCTCCAGTTTCATGCAGTCTGTTAATGAAATAATCACAGTGGTGGGTGGCAAGTGGTGATGAGGGGGGAAGCAGTGTCAGGACTTTCTGACATAAGCGGGTTTTGTAGCTTGCTTATGAACTTAGTCCTGATTTGCTGATGACAGTACTCAAGCCTTCAGTGTCTCTTCACACAGAGTTGTAGCAGGAGCACAGGAACAGAAGAAAACAATTTCACTGTGGTTAGAATGCCCTCGCCCCTGCTGGCTGTGTCTGCATCTGCATCAGCAAATAGTGCAGCACAATAGGAGCAGAACCGTACAGCAAAATAGTTTTTGCTGAGAACCTGGTGTCCAGGCATTTCAGGATGATCATTTTGGTCTAGATCTAATCTTACTGGCTTAATATCCAGTAACATATCAAACATATTTGGTTGCTTCTTGGAACATAAAATCTTGTCTAGCTCAATCCAAAAGGAATCAAAGTTTGTGCCCTCCAGGAATACTCTCATGTAAGCTAAAGTGTAGTAAGTAGAAGCACTTGATAGATTCGTCTCAAAGGCTTCCTCCTGATATTAAAACAAAACATAAAGCAAGCTAAAAAAAAAACCATCAAAACACCCACAAACTAACACAGACATGTTAGTCTAAGCACACCTATTCCCAAGTTCTCAGTGCTGCTGTATCTGAGGTGTGACAAAGCAAGGGAGAATGTCTGAAACCTACTTGTGAAAAGGCAGCAACTGACACACCTATTCTTAATTCATACAATTCCAATCATCAATTAATCCTGAGTTTTCACAGATTTTTTTGTTTGTGTGTTTGAGATGGGGGAGTTTGGGTGGGGTGGTTTTTGTTGTTGCTCTTTGGTTAAAAAAACCCCAACTCTCCGGATTCTTGCTCCACATCAAAGAACTCCCAGGAATCCAGCACAGTTGAAACATTCTTCTCCACCTGATTCACAGAAGTGCTACTTGTCCATCTGTACTTTTTTAAGATGTACTTCACAACAAAACTATTCAAAAGTCTCTTAATCATCCTGCTACATAGTCAAAGATAATACAGATGATGGTGTTTACTCAGAATTCTAGACTCCCAAAATCACCAGAGTTTGCTTCAGGTACAACCAGAAGCTAAGTCAAAATTGCTCTTGTGCAGCAACAATGGAAATTATTCCCCCATTCCACCTCTCAAGCTCTGAAAGTCTAACTTCTTTTCCAAGAAGTTTTAAAGCACAAGTGTTCTCACTGCATTTTATACACTCATACATATTGATAAACTTATTTTAAAAAACTTAGAAAAGTCCCTCATTTACAAAAAGACCCAGAATCAAAATGGTAGTTAATGTAAGAGCCAAACATCACATAATAATCATTTTTCCAAGTGCTCTTGTAAGAAGCCTTAAAAAAATCCAGACCTTTTACTTCTTTTTCAAACTTAAAGAACAGAATAATGAAGGAATACTTTCCTCCTGCCAGCCTTGCATCTTCTACAACAAGAGAACAAAAAATCTTTTTGTTTTTAGTAGAACCCCATTATTTAAAACAATTCACTGTCCTCGTATCATTTTATTTCCTCTCAGTAACTCTGACTGAATGAAAGTAGTTTGGTGTCAATTAACCACTTCCCTAACATACAAATACTGCTAATTTTAAAAACAAGTAAAATAAACTCCAGTCATGTCTACTGCCAATCTAGCACTTTTTCCACTTGACTCTTTGCAATTGCTGCATCAGAAGGCTTTGTTAAAACACCCAAATTCAGATAACAGGATATTTATTCAAAAAAAGTTGTAAATTCAATCCCAATTTTAAACAGCAAATTTAACATGACAGACCTTCAGCATGTAAAAAGTATTTTCACAAAAAAAACATTTCCTGTTAAACTTTTCTAGTAGAATGATTACATATTCTTTAAGATTACCAGAAGTCATATTCTCAAAACTAGGTGAAGATATTGTTTTTCAAAGGCCTAAAGATGACTTGAATTTTATGATTTTCACTTGGCTCTTCTTTCTTTGGTTTAGCTTCTTAAATTAGAACTTTTAATCACATCCAATTCAGTCATTTTCAACCAGATGCTAGAAAGAATCAGTTAATTAGTAAGTATATCAGGCTGATGCTCACCAATCAGTTTCACTCTTCCTGAAGACAGCAATGTGGGATCATCTTTTTTGACATTATTTATTGAGTCATCTACTAGTTCTTTGATATGATCAATTCCTACAACTTGTCCTTTGGGACCAACCTGGAATAAAAATATACAGTTTAACAATTTCTACTAGTTTTATTTATAAAATGAGTATTTATATCTCCTGAGCCCATTTCTCTAAAATATATACAAAAACAACAAAGTGGAAGTATATTTTCCCAATGTTATTAAAACTACTGCTTGGAATGACAAATGCTGGCTGCTAGAAGCACTTGGTAATTAAAGGTTGTTGGCACAGTTCTGTAAATACTTGTTACAGTGATCTTTTTGAGATATGATTTGAGTTATACTATTAGTGAAGATTTCTTCTCTGAAGTTTTAGAAGTTAAATTTTATCATGTTTGTTTTCATTACCTGCTATAGAAACTAACAACGTCAAGAACAAAGACTAGAATGAACCTCCCTTCATGTTGAACAAACTTAAAGATTATGCTTTTTCTAGAGAAGACCTTATTTCAAGGATTAAGTCCTGCCTTTTTAATTCTAAGTTATCTCACGAGTCCTACTCCTTCAGAAGCTTATCCAGCACTTAACAGTCATGGGCAAATGACCTTCCATCTACCCTTGTATTCGTGAATTTACTTTCAGATTTACAGCTCTTCTCCACAGGAAAAAATGAAACTTCTGAGAGCTTGTAACTCAAAAAATGACACGAAATTTCTGTGTGTTCTGGGGGGGGCAAAAGGTCCACTAATGAAAATTTCTCTATTACAGGTATTTCTTCAGGAATTTTGTCTTTAGTACAGAAAAAATATTCAAAAAAATCCACGTCTTCAAAAATTGCATCACTTTAAACAGGATTCAGCTCAAAGAATACAATGGCAAAATATGTCCATGCTGTCATATAACTATCTTTGGACATATTTGATTGTTTTGGTTTTGTTTCTGTTTCCTTGTATTTTAATATTGTTAAGACATGGAAAATTAGTAACTGTTTATGACTATCATGGGGTATTTGTTTTTGTTTTATTATGAACAAATCTTATGTTCAAACCTTCAAGGAGCAGTGTTAGCTTTTCTTTTTCAAGTGGAAGACCACCTTGAAACAGAACAAGACACACAACCTTGCACTAAAACACCTACAGGTTGCTGTTTGGAGGAATGCCTGGCAGTCAGTTGCACCATAAGCTGGCAAAAGATCCAGCATATTCCAAAGCGTATCACGCTGAGTCCTCATCAATTACTTCTATTACCCTGGAACTCGGAAGCACATTCAATGGAGACAACAGCAAAATGGCACAATTTTTGGGATCTCCATGGTCTGTTAGGAATAAAAATATACCTGCCTCTTTTTATAATTCCAGTACTTACAGGATGAAAACTATAATTCATTTTATTTGCCAGCAATCTTTAAAAGCAAATAAACTTAAGTTTGTAGCTACATAGGTAAGTTCATCACAGCAGTTTAACACAAAACCCTCCAAAAAAGTCTTAAAGATGCTTTACTAGTCTAAATAAACATAAAGCTTTCCCAGAGGCACCACAAATGAGATCATTATCATAGGAGTAAAGTTGTCATGACATCAGTGTGCACTTAGGCACTTGTGCCACAAATGTGAGCTACTCATTCCAGCTTAGAAGCAGACTGAGAACCAACATCCAAATGGTCCAAAAAGCACATCCCTAACTGAATTTTGATTAATTAAGCTCCGTAATACACTTCTTTCAAGGTTTTGTTACTGTTAGCAATGCCATCAAATAGAACAGAAGCATTACCCAGTGTTTCACCATGCACATGTCTGTAAGGCATTCCACAGCAAACCACCAAGGAGCATTCGTAAGAGGAACACAACATTCATATACCAGTAAAAAGGTAGTATGATTAACCTCAGCAAAACTGGAAAAAGATTTGCCTTTTATGCTAATTCTGACTTTTCTGCAGCTGCTTTAATAGAAAAAAGCACACAAGTACAACTTGTTCATGTCTAATGGCTGTTTGTTTATACATTCCTAACTCCAGTGAAAAATACACATTGCTTGGACAGAAGTTTTAATGCTTGTTGAATTGGAGATCCCATGCATGCTACTACCACTTGATCACTGACTACAAAGTTAGACAAAAAATAATGGGCAGAAAGTTGAATAAGTGACATTTAAGATTTCCTCTAATCTGCAGTTTGGTTAACTTATTTTGAGAACAATTTTTTTTTTCATTTTGCAGCTAGCACTTAGAGACCTAATTACTTTTGATAGTGCATTTCCAGTCCTAAACATTCTTAGTTACTTCTTAACACAGGAAAATACAAGTGATTGGAGACTCAACAGATCGGTGCTTGAAAACAGAAAACTAAATAGCAAGGAAGCTGACACAGGAATTTATCATCTACATCAGCACATTCAAATTAACTTCTCAGAAAGACAAACTGAAAAATCTAGTTAATTTAATGAGGGTCTCTGCATGTCATAAAGCAATTATAAAGCCCTAGAGTAGAGAAGGAAAAACTGATTATATTCCTCTACATGAATTAGTCTAACTATACAGCTATGGCCATCAAAAACAAATTTTTTCATCTTTTCTTTCCTGATGTGAGATAGGGCAGAACCACAGAGAATTCCTTATGTACAGGTTGAATAACACAGAGATTGTTACTTGGAGAAGATGTAAAATATAAATTAATATCTAACTTATAAAAACTTAAATGGATACTTATACTGATGTTCATACAATATAACAAGAAAAGAAAGAAATTAAATTCAAAGACAATTTTTATATATAACAACATATTTTCCTGTTGAAATAGGATTCTTTTAGGAGTCACTAAACTCCCATCATAGCAGGAATACATAATAATTGATCACAGTAAGAACATTCATAGCCACACAAGACAACATAAAAATTGAGCTCTTCAAGATAAACACCCTCTCCCTTCAAGATATAAAGCAAGGACTAAAATGAAATCAATTAAAGAAAAACCAACTAAAAAACCAACCAAATTTCCCCACTAAGCAGTTTCTTCACCATCACACAATTTACTGGACCATTTAACTTGAACATCTAGTATCAGCTACCATAAGAAATGGGTACCAGTCACACCCAGGAGAGTAAATTATTTTCTGTATAATATTCTTCAGCGCACTGTACAAAGGATGCTATTTTTTTTGCTCTGTAATTCAGAGTTATACTACAGTCCAAGCAGTTCTGACATTCAAGTATTAATCTAAGTATCTCACCATTCGTGAAAAGCACGCTGTAAGGATTCCACTTCCAGATCCTACATCGAGTGCTTTGGCTCCTTCATGCAACTGATCAGACAGAAGTTCAAGAGCATATGCATGCTAAGAGAAGACAGAGACAGAAACTTTCTAAGTATTTTGTCTCTTTCACTCAATATATGTTCATGTCTTCAGAGATTTTGGGAAATGCTCGCAGCATTTGTGTAAGAAATTTCAGAATCATTTTCTATTACAAAAAAGTGGAGGGAGGAGTTAACTACATGACATAATCATTGTTATTTCATTTACTTCAACTTTGTTAGTATTCATACATATACCTCATGTGACCATTCAGGCTTCTAGCACAGACTCTGTTTATATACTGGGAGAGACACCGCAAATCAATGCAATTCTCCTCACCTTCAGTGGGTCCTGCTGTTCTGGCAGTGTACAGTCAATAAAGAACTTACCTTATCATTATCCTATATACATTGGAATAAGCTGGAACAAAACTAGCTAGGAAGAAGGTGACTCCAGAGCATTCAGGAAAATGGCTATTAAAACCACCTCTTGTATTACCTGCACACTTGCTGAATCAAAGAAAAGGAAAGAGAAGGTGCCTTTTACAAAGGCAGATAAGCAGACTCAGGTAAGAATCTATGGACACACTTGATGACTTTTGCTTTCCTACGTGGTGGACCAGTACACAAACTAAGCTTAGGCTGCACACTGAAAAATCAATTTGCTCTTAAAAGTTTCAGAGACAGCCACTACTGTGCTTAATTGGCTTAATCCATCACACCCAGAAAATGCAATTAATTAGAACACGCATCATTAGAACATTTACTGTTAATATTTCCTTAGAGGACACATCTCCTTTTTGCTCTCACACTCCCTATACTACTAGTATAGCTAAACACACAACAAATCAAAAGTAATGACTTAGACTTTAAAAGAATAATTAAGACTTATTTTTCCCCTTAGCCTCAGTATGTTTTTCTTTTTCCTTGAATAATATCATTAACATTTCTACAAAAAAATCCTGACTTTTTATGTTGTTAACAAAGTAAATTCTAATCCAGCTACAAAGATTTTAGTCAAGAGAAGCAGACTTTTACTATGATTTTATACTTTCCAAACATTGCAAGGACAAAATATATGCTTCTATTCAGCTTCCATCTCAAATAAAGAAACATAAAAAAATAATATCTGGGTTAGATCTGTGTAGTGAAATCCCCACTTTAACACTCATCCTGGTCTCAAACCATGTGGCAAAAAACCTGCAACTCAGTACAACAGGGTATTTTGTGTGTGTGCCAAGAACTAAAGGCATTACGGCAATAGCATGCAATTGAAATCAGTGTTATCCACTCCTGAATTCTTATATTTTTATAAATCACAGAGTAAGTTACATTGGAAAGATCTCTGTAAATCCTGTGGTTCAGTCTTCTTTTATAATTTATATTAGGCTGCTTAGAGCCCTGTTCAGTCAGTTTCTTTCTATATCAAAGAACAGAATTTCCACAATCTCCAAGGTCTGTGCCAGTGTTTAACTACCCTCAATGGTATTTTTCACCCTTGAAACTAATAAAATTTTCCCATGTTGCATTTTTTTGTCCACTACCCCTCACCCTATTGGAGTGCAACTCCAAGGAAAATCTTGATCGATGTTTTCTGTGCCCTCCCACTAGGCAGTTCACAATGTTACTGCAATCAACTGTTCATTAAATTTGTTCATTAAATTTTGAAATAAATACTTTATGAAATAAATACTAATCACCTAGGTTTAAAGCTTACCATATGTGGAGCACTGATTGTTGCTTGGAAACCTGTAGAAAAACAGAGAATGGAAGAACATGTTCATCATTGTTCACACAGGAACCTGACAATCTTTACTACCTTGAGTGTAAAATACAACGCCTTACCTGTCACCCTCATTCAGGACAGGCCATACATGCCCCAACAGTTACACAGACTTAAGGGACATCAGCTGAAAGCTATGCCAGGTCAACTCTGGACAGGTAAAACATGGTTTTATCCTTGATCTCAGTTACAATCTCCATTTTGTCACTATTCTGTCATAAGCTTGATCAAGTATGTTAAATTCAGAAAAGCAATGTCTCTCAGAATAATGTAATTCCTTTTCCATTCAGCCCCTTTGTGAAAACCTGAATTTGTTAGAGGCGATGTGCTGGTGACCATAGAACTTCTGAAGAATAACCTCATGTTTTCTGCAAACAGCACACACCTATGAGAAAACCTGGAGCAACACTCACCTATATTTGTTCCCATGAAGATACATAAGCTTTTGAGAATGTATGTATGTTAAAATATTTTTGAATTTTCCTATACAACTAACAAAATCCTATTAAAATTCCCAGATCTCACCACCTACTATTAAAGGCAGGGACAGATTCAAGTAATCAGTACATTCACATAATTCATTCTGTTGTCTTGGAAAATAAAAACTGGGATCTAGACGGGAAACAATGGTCCAAATCAACTGTCCTATTAGTAGACCTTCCCATTTAAAGCCTATTTTCATATTTTAAAAATTTTATGTAAAGGTTTAAGAAACTCTACATGGATCTCAATTGAATAATTTCTGCAAAGAGAGAGGCTGTTTCTGTCTTAAAGTGGATGCAAATGATTTTTAAGTACTTAAACATCGGCTGTGCCATCACAAATTGCTGTGGTTTGAAAAAAGAAACACATATTTACATATATTAATATTGACTGAGGAACATCTCTCTACTGGATGTATCCAAATACATCAATTGCATTCCATGACAAACTGAAACTTAGTTACATGGTATCAAATAAACTGATAAAGATGTGAAAAATTATGTTCACATTCTTAGCACGTATATGACAAAAGCATTCACAGTTATGCAAATGAAAACAATTTCAATTCTTTTTACAAGACGCTCTTACCTATAGACTGTGGAGAATCCATGTAAGGGTTGTATTTTGCATAGTGGCAACGGTCTGTAGCCAGCATTACTTCAAATACCTTGTCTGATTTGATTATTCCATTTTCTATAAAGAAAACAATCAATAAAATAGAAGGCATTGATTCTCTTCTGCAATGCAAAAGGCTGTAAAATGCATTAATGTATTCCTAATATTGTGAGAAATCACACCTTACTCTCTCCAACATCTGCTCATATCACACCGCCCATGGCAGAGGCTGCACTGCGTGATCTGGAAAGCTCCTTCCAGCCCCAACCCTGCTGTGATACCAGAATTACATCCATGGGCCAGAGATCAGGCCAGTGAACTTTGAATAAAACTTTCCCACTGGTTATAGACACTATTTTGAAACCATTTGCAAAGATCTTTCCCCTAAGAAAACTCAATTCCGTGGACACATTTGATGTTGCTGAAATACAGTCAGTAAGACATTGGTATTACTCTTCACACCAAATAGGATATACTTCATATCTCTAACAAGGTATATAAGCAATTATTGAAAAATTTACAAAAGCAAGTTAGAAATGTGAAGCTGAACCATCCCTGCTCAGTATTTGATTTCAAGATCTGTTTTTCTTGTGTTAGCAAAGAAAAAATCCTTTGGTAAAAGAAACTCCTACAGAATGAGAACTCTTTTTCTGGGGCAGACTGACACCAAAAAGTTTTTGTATCAAAACACTTTGACTCTTAGTTCACTTTTAAAAATAAAATGTAAATATACATGTGTGTAAAATGTCAGAAGCGCTGTGCAATTTCAATGAAGTTTGGTTTGGTTTTGTTAACACTGGTAATTCCATTTTTTGAAGTTCTGATGAGGCATTTACAAATTAAAAAAAAGGAAAATAAACAGAAGAACTAATTCAACTATTTGCATTAGAAGACAGTATGAACTACAAATAACTGAAATTTCAATGATGGATTGCTCTATTAACTACCTCCTTTAAGTAAGAACAATTTATTTGAAAAATTATACTTAAAATTTTTTAAAAAGGTGATTTTAGTACCATTAAAATCTAACCTAGAACATAAAAATCAGATTATGGAGCTTTTTTAAGATTGTCCTGAAGTCACACCAGTGTTTTTTTTTGAAATTACCACCAACACAAACACACCTGTGCCCAGGAAGGGCTTCACTGACTGTTTACAGTGTGCTCCCAAACACACGCATTAATCACAGGATTTTCTTGTCCCTTTTTCTTATCTACTACCTGTGTCAAGGATTTATTTATCCTGTCTAACATGGGCTTGAATTCAGAGAGCAAAATAACACCTCAGATTATTTTCCTTTTGGTCTGAACACAAAGTATCACATAGAACTGCAAAAGGAAATTATTAAGGAAATTATTAAGGAAAATAATTCCTTTTAAAAGATACTATTTTTTAAAATATATCTGATATGTCGTGGAAAAAGCAAAGACTTTCCTCACAGTCCACATGTATTACACACATCCTGTGCTTTGACTTCATTTAGAACTCTGTACTACAGCAGTTCCAGTCAGAGGAAACTCATCATTTCAGTGCAAGTTCTTAAACTGAGCCAGCAGTTCATAAGTTTACTTACTGAGCAAAATTGTACCCAAAAGAAAACAAATCAATCCACTGACACATTGGCACTGATAACCTAAGATAGTAAGGAAAAAAAAAAAGGGTTTTCCTGACCACTTTGAATTAGTTGAATTGGTTATATAGCAATTCTGTGAACAAAGCATAGAAACAACAAAACCAAAAAAATCAGAACTAGACTGTCATTAGGTACCAGTAAAAAATTAGTATCTTCAAAATAAATGTACTTTAAAAAAGGCATGATAATAATGATAATAATGTCATATTATTATAAGCACCACTGATTGTAACAGAAGGGAAGAGATAAAGGTTCTGGGTGGCAAAAGGGAGGTCCAAAAGCAGCAGCTGAGAAGCACTCAGAAAAGATCTAAAATAGTGATTTACTTCCTGACACTGTGTATTTTGTGGATAGATGCACACATTCCAGGAGCCATAGGCAGCCATCTGCTCTCCTTTTGTGCCTTGGTGAAAAAAACACTCAGAGAACACAGACCAGGCTTCCAGCTGGAAAGAGCAAGTGGTAAGACCAAGAACCTTCTCTAATTTTCAGGGCACCTTCTGCTGTGACCCTGAGTTTCTTCCAAACCTCTTCATTCACACTACCCATAATCTACTCCTTCTTTTTAAAAAACTCCTTACCTCCTTTGTCTACTCCTGTCATCTCTCTAGTAAAGTATCTGTAAGTAAATTCACCTCTCAGAATTTAAAAATTTTATTCTGTCTCCATTTTACTACTTTACTTTTTACCCATTCTTCCCCCAACTTGTTTAATCAGAGTACAAGAGCTCTGTGGCAGAGATTGTCTCTGGATATACATGCAAAACAAAGCACCAAACTTCATTTTAGACCAAGTACATACAACTTTATAAAAAACTACCACATTCTGAGCATTCAGGATGCTCCCATTCAGCAAATACTCCTGAGATTTGCTAACTGTTGGACTGTCTTTGATTAGTATCATCTTTTTCATCAGTAAGTAAGAATTTAAGCAAGTTACCCACACTCAGAGACCCCAGCAGAATCTGGGGGAGAAGCCGAATTTCGTCTCAGCCATTTACTTTAATTATTGAATACTACTCCATAAAAAAAAATCACCATCACAGCTATCCCCCCACAGACTAAGTCTGCTTTTCAAATTTGCTTATTATACCACGGAGACAACAGCAAATTTTAGGTGAGAATGAAGAAAAGTATTCAAGCCCTAAACAGTGAAGTCAATCTTGACTTAATAGTAATTCTTTCTGTGTTGATAACAAAAGGTTTTTTCCTCAGTCTCACAGCTGAATACAGAGAAACACAGCAACTGCAAAGGTCCTGAGCTCCAACAAAGTCCTTTCTTTCCTGCAATGATCCATCTGAAGATGACCAGCTGCCAGGATCTTACCAGCCTCTATCAGATTCTCAGTTAAGTACAGAAAACAAGTCTATCCCCTAAAAAGGCAGTAGTAGAAGACATGCTAATTTCATGCCTACCAAAAAACCAAGTCGATCAACAATAAATTATTAATAAAATGCCAACAAAAAACATTTTCTAAATCTTAAAAGAAAGCTGTATAGTGCAAGAAAATAATTCAAAATTAAAAACATATAGGTTGAATATCCTTTCCAATTATAACATGCACACGAGACTCTCATTGAGGAGACTGTTGGATTTCAAGACCAATAATCAGTACTGCAAACAAATCAGACATCAAATTATAAAGTGTTTACAGGCAAAGGCTAATACACAAACACACCAACAGCTTAAAAGCAAAAGTAAACTATTTTTATTGGAGTTATATCAGCATAACTCCCAAGCTTCAAAGGGCTGAAGCCAAAAAGTAACTACTTAACAGTGGAGCGGTGCCTGCCAAGTTCAGGAGTTACTTGCACAGAGGCTCTGGCAATGACAACTTGACATAATTGGAGCATGTTTTGAAAACCCACTCTGGTCTGCTTATTTTCCCCAAGTAACACCAGGAAAACAGGAAAAGAGCTCAAAACAGACCTTGGATTTGAAGGTGGAAATATCCCACTGTTGAATGGAACCTGTGAGACTAGGCAGTTGGCTGTCAGAAAGTAAGGAAAGAAGAGTCTCAAAAGACAACATAGACTTGTAACAAATAAAACAATCTATCTTTTTATTTTATCTTTTATTTAGCAACAAATGCAATACTGAAGTGCTTACATTTCAAAAACTACATCACTGAAGGTACCCTTACTCTTGATCAAACATGTTTCTAACCAAACCATAAGATACCAGCAGCCAACATTTGCAACCAACACTGACTTCCACATCAGAAAAGAGGATGTGTCATTGCCACATGATAAGATCCAGCACACAAGCTTACTATACAAGCTCTAACACCTACTCAAAAACCTCCTGTTTCTGGCTTTATATATAAAAAAATGCTCTTGCAGATCCCAAAACCATTTATGGTGGGACTACTTCAGGATCCACATAGTTCAGTTTCTTCTCAGATTACTTTCTCCACAACCACTGCAGATTACTTCACTCATGAACATAAATTTTCAGCAAAACAGTGATATTTTTAAATCACACAGAGGTCTTTAAAGCATGATGCAAAGCACATACAGCTTTATGTTACAAAAGATTAAAACAAGTAGATCAAAATTACTCAAGTGATTACTCTATGATTACAAGTCATAGAATGGTTGGGGTTAAAAGGGATCTTAAGGGATCATCTAGCCCCAAATTCTCTGCCAGGGGCAGCAACACCCTCCACTAGACCAGGTTGCTCAGAATCCCATCCAACCTGGCCTGCAACACATCCAGCATTCACAGCTTCCCTGGGCAACCTGTTCCAGTGCCTCACCACCCTCAGGGTACAGAATTTAATCCTAGTATCTAATCTAGACCTGCTCTCTTCCAGTTTAAGACCATTCCCCCTTGTCCTATCACTACATGCCCTTGTTAAAAGTCCCTCTCCAGCTCTCTTGTAGGCTCCCTTCAGGTACTGGAAGGCTCCCCCAAGGTCTCCCTGAGGCCTCCCTTCTCCAGGCTGAACAACCCCAGCTCTCTCAGCCTCTCTTCACAGGAGAGGAGCTCAGGCCCTCTGACCATCTTCATGGTCCTCCTCTGGACTTGCTCCAACAGATTCATGTCCTTCTTCCGTTAGGGACGCCAAAGTTGGATGCAGTACTCCAGGTGGGGTCCCATGAGAGCAGAGCAGAGGGGAAGGCTCACCTCCTTCAGCCTGCTGGCCACGCTGCTTTTGGCTCAGCCCAAGATACATTTTGTGCTCTAAGCTGCCAGCACACATTGCTGAGTCACGCGCAGTCTCCCATCCACCAACACCCCCACGTTCTTCTCCCCAGGGCTACTCTCCATCCATTCACCTTCCAGCCTGTATTTGTTGGGATTGCCCTCACTCAGGTGCTAGACCTTGCCCATGCCTTTGCTGAACTACTGAGGTTCACACAGGCCTCCCACTCAGGCTCTCCCAAGCCTGCCCAGGACTCCCTGGATGCCATCCCCTTCCTGCAGTGTGTGACTGCACCACAGAGCAGGGTGTCATCAGAAAACTTGCTGCAGGTGCACTCAGTCGCACTGACAAAGCTGTTAAACAGCCAAACACCAGCCCCTGAGGACACCGCTCGTCGCTGGTCTGCATTTGGACATTGAGCCATTGACCCCAACTCTTTGAGTGACCATCCACCTGATTCCTAATCCAGCGAGTGCTCCACCTGTCTCATCCATGCCACTCCCGTTTAGAGACAAGGATGTGATGTGGGACAGTGTCAATGACAGCCTCCCTCTGACCCACTCGAAACAGCCAGCAACTTTCTAGAGGAGAGTGGGCTGGAACAGAAGCACATCTTGATTTGCCAACAATGTGAAGTTGGTTTTAAGCACCTGACAGACTGACGTTTTTAAGGTCACGGTCTTTTTGTGTGGGCAGAGGAAGAAAAAAAGATGGGAAGAATGTGATCTGGTCAATAGAATTTTATTTCAGTAATGAGCATAGGAAGATTTCACTCTAAAGCATGAACACAAAGAAAGCACTTTGAACAAGAAGCGATGCATCAGCACCCACAGATCCAATAAAGGACCCCGACCCTGAAACATACAAAGCTCTTTGTGCTAAAGAAACTGAAAGTAGGTGTCTGCAAACAAGCTTTTTTAAAAACTGCTCATACATGCAAACCTCTTGTGCTTTGCTAATAATTTATGAGCTATCTATGCCTCAAACATTGGGCTGCCCACCTTTATCACTGTGATTTGGATTCACATAATACATTATTGAAATGGGATGTTGCATACAGCTAATTGGAAGGGATCAGTAGAAAGTCTCGTTCAGAGACACGACCACAGAAAGGCTGAGGAAAGCAAGGCTCCATCAGAGCTAATCACAGAATCATAGAATCAGTTGGGTTGGAAAATACCTCCGAGATCATCGTGTCCAACCCTTGGTCCAACTCCAGTCCATTTACCAGATCATGGCACTCAGTGCCACGTCCAATCTCAGTTTAAAAACCTCCAGGGATGGTGAATCCCCCACCTCTCTGGGCAGCCCATTCCAATGCCTGATTTTAGAGTCCAGAAATTAAACAAAAAAAGTTCAAATCCCATGAAAATCCCAAAGTAGCAATAAATAAATAAATAGAATTATTATGGTTAATAATAATAGTAATAATAATAAAAATGTCAATTATCATTTAAATGCTACTCAAAATATGAGATAAAACAACATGGGAAGCATGACGTAGGTTCAACACAGCGAACTAGTACATGGCCTCAAGATTCAGTTAAATACAAACTTATCTCTCAAAATTTCACTTGTACTTTATGGGAATATTCCTTCCCTACTTGATAAGAATGACCTTCAAAACCAACGTGCCTATCTTGGTTCAATGGATAAGAGTTTTCTATTAATTGCCATGGATCTGAAAGTTTCCAGGTAAGTAACTAAAGCATATTTAACCACAGCTGTATTGTACTCTTATACTGCTCCCTTGTACTGTTAGGTCAATGCTGCCTATTAGGTTGGTATTAACCCTTTTCTTCTCTAGGGGAGGAGCTGCCATAGCCCTTCAGCACACACCTTTATCACACACCTTTATCTGTAATGTTTATTTATCAAAATGGTTCTGTTGTTTTGTCTAAATCTGTATCAGCAGTTTGGGGAGTACATAAAAGAAGAAAGTGACTTTAAGGTTGGGTTCAGCATGCAAAAAGAACTGCACTTTCCAAAGAACAACCATGTGCAGATGAGGGAGACTTCACCCCTGATGACTCCTTGATCCCTCTACATTTGTTGGGGCTGAACTTCACTTACACATCGCATGGAATGTCAAAACTGAGGAGTTCAATGCGAAGTGGCAACAACCATCAGCAGTAACTAAAAACTGCTGCAGAGGTTAGGATAAACCTAACTGGATAGGACAGATAGACAAGGAACTCTCTTCACAGTAAGGCTTGAGGCAAAACTACTTAACAGCTTTAGCAGATCTGTAAAGAAAGGCAGATATTCCACATCTCACACCTTAGTGAGACCAGCAGCCAGACCACGTGAACAGTCTGTTACTAAGAAAGTCGTTTCACTAAAACAGCAACTAGTACTACACAGAAGCTGAGGAACCAGAACAGAACCCTCAGTCTTGGGGCAAAGTGACAGAGCGGTCATAGTAGCAGAAATTAGGATGATTACATTTGCCTGACCATCTCTTTTAGATTCCAACGGTGCAAGCATTTAAAACTATTTTGTGCCCAAGTCCAATATTGACATATTCAGGTTCTGAAGTCTTGACAGATAAGTCAGCCATTCCAGGAGAGATGTCATTCCAAAGGTTTACTGGTCTCAGGCTTTGAAAGAGTTTACTCAATTTTCACCAAGTGTTGTCAATTTAAATCAAAATTAAGAATATTAATAAAATGAACATCCTGAGAAAAATTAAGAACTTTATTTACTGAAAGTGTTACATAGCACTAACAAACATTATTCACAGAAGCAATCATTCAAAAGAACATGAACATTATGCATTTCTTTCTAAGCTTTCCAATAGGTCTTAGGGATCTTTGATTCTACATCAGGATGAAAGAAGTAGTAACATTAAAAGAAAAGCTTAAAGTTATATTGAAAGCACTCCATAGAAGATGACCTCTTTTTAAAACACCCACACACAACAGCAAGGATGTGTTTTGGACAGATTTGAAAAATTATTTCAGTTTTGCTACGGATTATTAGGCAGATTAAGACCACCAGGAAAAGAACCATATTGTGCCATTATATCCAGAGACAAATATGTATCTTCCATTAAGCAAAAGAATGAAATATTTTTTAATTAAAATGACTGATTATAAAGAATTGTGATTTAAATAATCAGCCAAAAACATGCCCTTTTTTTTTCTCAGATGACTGGGGACTTGGACTTTGTTGTACTGAATTTGGGGAGTTTGTGGGAAAGTATGGGTATGTTTTTAATATTACATTGACACCTTGTTTAACATTAAGAGAAAAAATTATGCCAACAAGAAAGAACCAGTTAAGAACACAGTCTTAATTAACACACCAATGTGATAAAAGTTTTTTAAATTTGGTTTTTTCCTTTCTGTTAAAATTTCCTGTTTTCTGGAATCTTTAGTTGTCTTGATGCACTTGAAGGCCCTCCCTCTTAAACAATCAAAGGTGTAAAAATTTCTGCAAAACACTTCACTGACATGGGTGAATCACTAGCAAATACCTAAATCACTAATAAAAAAGTCTCACAGCAACTCTTTTAGGCAACTATTCAAATTCATGGCTTTTTTTTTAAATCAATGTTTCAAAAAATAGCATCAGAGATTTCAAGTCTGCCACCTGAGACATGAACTAATTTTAAGAAATTTTAGATATTCTTAAATTAACATATCAGTGTATGTGTTATTTTTTATTTTATTTTTGTATTTCCAATGGTTTGGCTACCTGGCCATAAGTAACAATGTTTAGTCACTGAAGGCTCAATGCAATATTTATGTTGAAGGAAAGGGTGTTCACAGAATGCACACAACAAGCAGCACAACTGCTTGTGCAGTGGAGGCAGCAAATTTGGGTCAAGAGGTTTTTATTGATCTAATTCCCGATTATTACTTCCCTTCTTCATGTTCATGCAAGTTTCCTTACTCTTCCTTGAGCAAAACTACATAGACGTAGAAGAGGTTTGGATAAACCATGGGAAGAGACATGACAAGGTGAAAACCAAATCCAAAACCAAACTAAGGTTTACCTCTTGCTGAACCAAACTTAAGGCTTAGCAATGCCATATCCAGTGCCATCCTAGTCATGCCAGTTCCTAAAGGTATTTGTCTCAGCAACCAGGAACCTGCATTAAAGGTGCAGATTCATTGCAGATAAGCCTTCGCCATGACCAAGCATGCCAAGATGACATTTTTGATTATTTACCACCTAAATGACAAAACACTTAGAGAAATGTTTAACAACAGCATTCTCAAACCCTAACAACACTCGAATACACACTTATTTGAAGCATCATTCACGCTGAAAAGTGAGGGATTTGGTCTCAAGTGAGGCACAAAATTCCATGAAATTTGTGGTATCTTGTAAATTAGAGTTGCTACTTTTGTTATCCAAGTTTATTAAGAGAGGAAGATGAAAGAATGTAGCAGGAAACAAGCCCACAAATGGCTCACTGTTAACATTATGCAGCACTTCAGCCACAGCCAAGTTAATTCACCTTCACTTTCACCTAGAAATGCGGATTCAAAAGCAAATATATGTGGTGGTAACACCACTGGCACAACATGTTTAGAGAAATAAGCAAAGCAAGATTATCATACAGCAGCCAAATCTATGGAAGGAGAAAGGCGCAAAAAGGGAACAATTGAATTTAGTGGATTGTGAATTGGACAGGGAACCAATTTTTCAGTTCTGCAGGAGGGAAAGAAAAGCTGATTTCCAAGATGTTGCCATGTAAAGTAACAGGACTTGGCAAGAAACCAAGTATGAAAGACAGAAGGAGATGAAATGACCTAATAGTGAACTATCAGTGGATTGCTGAAGACAGAGGAAAAAAGACACAAATCTTCAATCAAGCAAGATAAGAGCACAGAATTCACCCATTACCCAGTCTTTTCCTGCTTTCTTGGCATCCCTACATGGCAGGTTCATAATAAAAAGAAACTCCACTCAGAGTTACTCATTTAAATCCAGGCAATTATTTCTATGTTTAGCATGATTTCTATCCCTACGGTAACCTGCATTTAGATAACTTCCTAGAAATGCTGTACGTTAAATGATCTCACTTCAAATATATTTTATGGGGAAAGTTTCCTCAAGTCTTAAATCAGATGTTCAACTATTTTCATTTAGGAATTTTCATTTAGGTATTTTCATTTACCTTTACTCTGTAAAGGCAAAAAATACTTGTTTTAAGTAGCTTTAATGCAAAAAGAATCAAACATTGAGAATAGTAAAAAGCATTTAAAAAATATAAGTACTTTCAAGAATCACCAGGAAACAACATAGCCGAACACTTTGTGGCAACAGCACATTGAAGGATAGCATTGCTGTTGTAAAGAGTACATTTTAGACAAGTTTATTTTGTGTATGTCAAATTCTGCATCCATGTTGCCCCAAATTAACAGTACAAGACCATATTTCCAATGCAATAAGAAGCTAAAAATCAAAATAACAAAATGTCACAAAACGTCATGCAACATTCTTTAGTCACCTTTCCCTACGTAGGCACTGAAAAATACGCAGAATTTCAGGGCCCTCTTCATTAGTTTGTCCCTTTATTGTCACAAGGCAGAATCTTTAGGAATTGTCAGTAACAACTTGCAATGACTTTCACAGCTGTTTTAGAGGAAAATAATAGGTACCCCACAGGAGTCTTCCACTGATGCCTTCATGTGGAAGCAAAACCAGTTTCAGAAGTTCCCATTCTTCCCAGCCCTCTTAACCAATAACAAAGCTCGCTGCTTCTCTAACCATAACAGTATAGCAGCTTACAGACACTGAGGAGTTTACATCTTGCTGTTTCTCAAGTACGGAGAAAGTGGCCCAGTCTCAAAGCACAGCCTCCCTCACAAGCAATTCCACAAGCACAGTCAAGAGAAGAACTGTGGCATAAGGGCAGGAGCAAGAAGCTCTCAACCAGGCCTTGCTGAGAAGAAAACACACTGTGTCACTGCAACCTACATTGTTTCCTTTAAGTTATGCACATTATACACTAAATTACACGCTCAGTTACTAAGTTATGCACAAGACAAACACTGGACAACATCAAACTAACCTTATCTGCCTTGAATTCTTAATTCTAGCATAAAATGCTAGAAATCCTATGCCACATAGCTGTTTTTAGAGGGGGGAAATATGCTGAAAGATCTACTATTCAAAAGACATTCTCTGGAGCATTTTAGTCTTTCTGTAACCAGTGATTTTTATGTTTGTTAAAACATATCTGGGAGAATTATATCATATAAAACCAGTACTTTCTTGTAAATCTGTTCCAAATTTTAGCAACAAGGCATCGTCTTACTTGGGAAACTCTAGCTTAAAAGTTATGGTCTTCATTCAGCAACTGCTCTGCACTGATAAAGCCCTACACCATGACCAGAGTTCCACCAAGGTTGACAAAACAATCTTGCTCAAGATCAAAAGCCTCTGTGCTTCCACGAAATTTTATTGCCAACCCACCATTTGATTATCTAACACCCCTCAAAACGTTTTGGCATGCATGTGCAAAACAGAGAGGGGGAAATTACAAACTGTAATTTTCCAGATAATTACCATCACTGAATACTTTGAGATTACAATATTAAGCACTTCTATTTTACTTTCCTCTTCCATACTACTGTTGCTATGCACTAACTACAGTGGGGTTTAGCTTTTTATTATTATTATTATTATTATTTGCAAAGCCCAAAACAGTTTCCATGTGCTGAAAAACAGTGTCATTGTCTTTTGCAACAAAGAAACTGGTTTTGCCTTCAGGTTCTGAGAGCCATAGACAATTCTGGCAATACTCATTTTTTTATATATTTTGGAGCTTAACATTGTTTTTTACATGAGAAAGCTTTTCCCTGCTGTGTAAGAGAATAGTATTCCACTAAAACAGTATTTCTAGCCCTTTCATTTGCAGAACAAAATAAAAAAATAGACTACTACTCTGTAAGTAGAGAAGTTACTATCTACTTATTAAACAGATTTTAACAGTGAAACTGTAGAACAATTAGCAGTTTTTACAGTGAAAGTCACTTCAGCATACATTGCTCTGCTGGATGGAATAGTTCTCAAAAGAAAATACTGGAAAAGACCACAGGATCAGATGATCTAACAAAAGCAGAGTGGAGAAAACAACTAGGGTGATTCTCTTATGACTCCAGAAAAACGAGGAGGTCACATCGATGAAGCTGTCTGTGGTCTTACAGCACAACTAAAATAGAAGACAACTGCCAGAATACAGGCTCCAAATGCACATCCTGTTATGTCTAGGACACAGGCTTGGAGGAGAGGAAGGGAAAAGGCCAGGAGTAAAGAAAAGAGGCACAAGTGTAACTAACACAGGTTAATCCAATGTTAGTATGAGAAATGAAAGCTGTGATTAGAACAGACCCGCAGACTTCAGGATGTACTGCAGAACATCGGCGAAGACGCACCCGCCCAACACCTTCCACGTTCAGCACGGGGACAGCACAAACTATGAGTAAGGACAGGGAGTGCCGTATCCCGGGCAGCCACCTCAAAGCTCGGCTGTCACAGCACGAGTCCGCAACCCGACAGCTCCTCTCCCCTCCCCGCGGTCCCAGCCCATCCCTTCCAGAGGAGCCTCTCGGGGCTGGGGAGAGCAGCGAGCGCTCCGGACCCTGCGGGAGGGGGAACCGCTGCCACACGCCCCTTTCCCGCTGCACAAACAGCCTCGGCCTCTCCCAAAGGCGGGCGGCTCCCACCGTGGCCTGAAGGAGGGGAGGGCGCCCGCCGGCCCCGCCGCTCCCGCCGCCCGCAGCCAAGCCAGACGGAAGCGATGTCGGTGCGTGCGGGGGATCACGGGCCCTCCGGCGCCGCCGCCGCGGCCCCGCCTCGGCTCAGACCGCCGGGGACGAGGCGGCGGGAACGGGGCCGGGGAGGGGGGGAGGCGGCGGGCTGGGAACAGCCGCGGCTGCCGCACGGCGTTTTCCCTCCGGGACCGCCATGGGCGCCGCCCCGCCCGCCGCATCGCCGCCCGCAACAACAGCCCGGCCCGCCCTGCGGCACCGCCCGCCGCCCGGGCACACACCCCCCGCCCGGGCACACGGGCACACACAGACAGACACACAGTCACTTGCCGGCCGGACACACAGACACACACACACCCCCCAGCCAGGCGCCCTGTGACAGCTGGCGGCGGGGCGTGTGGGCGCTGCGGGAGCGCAGCCGGTAACGGGCACCGGGCGGCCGGTAACGGGCACCCCGCGGCCGAGGAGCCCCGCCCGCCCGCCTGCCTCGCCGCCCCGGGACTCACTGCGGAGGTTGTGGATGAGCTCGGAATGGCTGGCGCCGCCCGACTTCCAGGCCATCGCTAGGCACACTCTGCGGAGCAGGTACAGAGCCGCCTTCAGCGCCGCGACTGCGCACAGCAGCTTCCCCAGGAAGGACACAACCTCCAGCGCCGACACAGGCGCCGCCTCCTCCCCTCCGCCTCCTCCTCCCGCCGCCGCCGCCGCGCGCCCGCCGAGGGGAGGGGCCACGTGCCCACCGCCCCGCGCGCCCGACATGCCCCGGCCGCTGCCGCTGCCGCCGCCGTCGGCCCGCGCCGAGCCCCCCGCGCATGCGCGCTCACCGCGCCCGGGGGCGCGCGTGGAGAGATCCCCACACGCGGGGACGGGCGGGCAGGAGGGAGGGAGGAAGCGAGGATATGCAGCGGCCGCTCCCGGTTGGCGGCTTTGGTGCCGGGGGCGCGGATCCCGCGCTGGAGGGAAGGTCCCGCTCCTGCCCTCGCCCCAGAAGCGGCGACAGGGCGGGACGGGTCTGGGGGAGTGGAGTTTGTGATCTTAGGAGCTCTTGCTAATGAATGAGACAGCGAAGCGGGACCTCAGTACGCCATCTCCGACCCTTCCCCGGCCTTGGCCGCTCCCTCGACACCCGCGGGCACACGTCGGGTACCGACAGAGGCGGTGTCGGTGCCGGCGGGCCCGGCCCAGCCCCACGCCAGCCCCGCGCCCCGGTCCAGCGCGCGACCCGCCGTCCTTGCGACGGAGCCAATTAACGGCGTCTCCCGGCGTGGTGATTTGCATGGGGCGCGTCGATTGGCCGCGGCCGCCCCGCGCGGGCCAGGCCTACGTGTTGGAGGCTGCCATTGGCCAGCGGGCGCGGGAGCGGCGCGTCCCGCGAGTCCCCGCGGGCGGCAGCGGGGACCGAGCACGCGGGAAGCTGCGCGGACATTGGAGCGGGATGGGAGGGTATGGAGCGCTGGAATCGGCTGTACTAGCTGAACGATGCAAAAGTACCAGCGTTCCCCAAGAGCATCTATCGGTGCCATGCTGACGACGTCTAAGAGCATCTACTGATGCGATGCCGACGACACAGGACAAAGTTGCAAATTACAATCCCTTTTAAAAGGCGTCCAGGTCAGTAGCTCCGAGTTTAGTAAATGCCAAACTGATGATTCTGATCGGTCCTTTACTGTGTCCCAGGCCACTATGAAGTAGCAATCTTAAGGCAAAAGTAGCACCGCTGATTCCTCCCACAGTCTGTAGCATCATGCAGTAAACCATGGACTTCACTTCCTACAATCGTGTGGTATTCCTGGCTACTCTGAAACTCCTTAACGATTAATTTTGCCACCAACGTTCTTTTGCCACCTGTTACATATATATATCATCATCATCATCATCATCATGGCCAGGCTTCGCAAACGAAGATTTGAGAATATATATATATTCTATTATATATATTCTATTATTTTCATGGGAAGGTATTTACCAGCATTGCAATTTCAGGGAACCTACAGTCAGTGCTGTGACTCCTGCACTTGTGCTATCTTCTGCTCCCTGCAAATGGGCTTCCACATGCCCAGGAATGCAATTTTACATCACTTCCCCTCTTAACCAGATGCACTGGCACAGGTATGTCATCTGCCTGGTACCAGATACAGGATTTTCAGTTCTTGGCTTTTGAAACCTGAGGATAATGATATATAACTGTGACTAGACAGGCCCTATAAATAGTAAATTGTATAAACATTGCAGAAAATGAGCTGGGAATCTGCTTCTCTAGCTAGCAGTCAGTCCAGGGCAAATCTTGCAGTTGCTCAATGCATACACCAGGATGCCATCCATAGACTTCCAAGACGTTTCCTATCTAGTTCTTTGAATCCTGGAGAGAGATCCACTGCTTCCTTCTGTATCTTCCATCTAACTTCTCCTAAGCATGACCATGCTCCACAGTCCATGAAAGGCTCCCAGCCAGCCACAGAATATAAAAGGTCTTCCTGTTATACCCAGTGGGCTGGAAGAGAAGAAGCCATGGAGTTAGAGGAATTTCCAAAGGGCAGCAAGTATAGAGAACAGATGGACATTGTAAAAGCCCATGCACAGAAAAACTTAATTGTTTTAAATGCAAAAGACATTTTCTTTTGTCAGATGCAAGCAAACTCCATTGCTCTCACATAGAGAGGTTCTTGGCAAGAAACTAGCTGGCGCATGTTTAAAAGCATTCCAAAGATACTTACCCCTTTGGGAGACAAGAAACACAAGAGAAACTATGTACGTAAAAACTGATACTGCTTACTAGGACCAGCTTGAATTAGGGTTAGGCTTGTCACAGAGCACCAAGAGAGACGCCACCTTTATCTCTTACGAATCTGAAGACTTGCCCAGTCACTTTCAGACCGAATGTTCCCACTGGTCATCCTTTGGTTATGTTCTTAACAGAACTATTCAGAGAATTAAAAGAAGTGTGGGTCTTCCTTAGCAGTATCTGGGGTGTCTTGGATGGATACCAGGCATGTATGAAGGAAACAGCACTTGGCTTGGCAGGTTCTCAGGAGCTCTAAGACAAGCCAAGTTGTCTCAAAGAGCCCTGGGAAACTAACAGGCACCAGTAGTGGCAGAATGCACCCATTTATGCAGTAAACAAACGTAAGGGTTCCTAACTCGTTCTGTTCTATAATCCCAGGCCATTAATCAATTTTTTAAACTTATTAGGAGCACATCCATTGAGATGAAACTAAAAGGAACACAGACATTCTACACTAAGGTGTAATACAAGCAGAAATTTTAAAAAATAAAATTGTTTTCTGGCCATCATTATTTGTGTGGAACCTCTCAGTTTGCTCTGATACTCAGCATTTCTATATACTACTCCCACTCACTTGTCCAGACTGGTGTGAGTACCTTGGTCCCTGGATGCCCACTGCCCTTTGCAGGCACCTCCATCTTCCACAGGTACAGACTCTCCAGGGAGCTGATGCATGCATTGTCCTGCTAGGAAAGAGGCATAGGAATGCCAGCAGCCAGAATGGGCCATCATTGATTGTTCTGAATCCCATGAAGATCCCACTAACGGTAAGCACTCTGGCTTTTTCTCATTCACCCACATCTCAATCCCCTAGCTGTACTTATATATAAGATTATATATAAACCCCTCCATGCTACTATTTCTGTATCATCACTTCCCTCCCACCTCATGAACCCATTAGATTTTTTTTAATTCTTTGAATTTCAAAAGAATTTGAAAAGTTGATCATCACTCTCTGATCCCATCTGCTTCTGCGTATACATACCACAAGCACAAATTTCTCTGTGAAATATTCCTGCTGAACGTTTCCACAGTTATGTCCCAAATCCCATTACTAATTAGCTCCTACACCTACACTCACTCCTCTCCCTGCCTCCATTCTGTTTTTTAATTTAATGGCTCTCCTTCATCCCATTTCTTTCCCCGTAAGCTCAAGCTAGTTTGGAGTGTACTTTCATTTTGTATTACCATTTCAGCAGTTTACATTGTTTTGAACTCCACATCCACCTTTTCCCAGCTCAACACTCAAAGAGGAAGTGAGAAGAACTCTGTCACATCAGTGACTTTCCACATTAGGAAACGTTAGAACTGGGACCCCTCCATGAAGGAAGGTGAGCCAAGGATGCTAACACGACACAGCAGGACACCATTCCACAGCACCTGAGCAAGGCAAGCAGAGCAGGGCTGGGGACAGTAGTGGTTTTACCATCAAGCAAAATGACAAGTCAGGCCCTGAGGGAATCCAGTCACCAAGTCTGGGCAACATGGCTGGACTTAGGCCCTCCTACAACAAGGCTCAGGCCAAGAGCAGTGACCCCAGCACAGATGGGAGCCCAGCCAAGGGCCAGTGAGGCTTATGAATGCACACAGGGCCCTCTGCTGTTACATCTGCTCTGCAGAGCCCTGCACAGTGACTGTATTCATTCAAGAGACTGAACTGGGCACAACTCCAGGAATTCTTGCCTGCTGTAAATATTGTTTTGGCATTGCCAAATAACTTTCTTTAAATATTGTTCAATGATGATTGGAGAAAAGCAAGATTATAAGCAAATCGAGTTCAGAATTAGCTTTATCCTGCCCTAATACAACCAATGATCTAGTAAATGCCTTTGTTCTCAGGCTCCCTAACCTCTGTCAGAGAGACAGACAAGCTTTCAGTTTTCTTCCCTTTCACTCACACTCCTAGCTTTAGTCATATTTAAGGATAATCCACAGGTGGGCCCTGTTGTCTCAGCTAATATGTTTGGACCAATCTCCCAGAGTCAGCTTCATCTAGACTTAACATCCTTTTTGAAAACCTAGAAATATTAGATGAGGTGTATTTTGTCCTGGAAGTATATTTCCTCCTTTTTATGTTAATTTAAATCCTCTATGACACTCTCACAGTGATCAAACACAGAGAATATATTTAAAGGCTTACAGAGCAGCCCTAAATCCATCACAACTCTCACTTCCATCATATAACACGGCACCAACATTTTCTTAAAAAAATGTAGGATGGAGAAGAAAAACTCTTAAGTGAAAATAAGCCTCTATGTCCAACCTACTCCCCTTAATACTTCTCAAATGCCTTTGAGCAAGCAATCCTGAGCAAAGAAAGAAACCATCCAAAAGGACAAGATAAAAAATACAGGCAGAAATCACGAAGTAACCAAGAATAATATTTGCCTAATAAAACTTTTTATTAATCTCGAAGTGTTGTCTGTTCAACTTTTAGCTATCTGGCCTGTAGCTGTGTTCTGAGGCTGCCTATTGATGTTTCTCACAAGTGTTACAAGAATTAGCGGAAAATACCCTGGGAGTCAATGGTGACTTGCAGAATTGCTGCTATCAGCTTAATACAAGGTACCAGAGATACTTGCTACTGTAGAATAATAATGCCACTGCTGTGTGCAACAAAGCTGTTTTAAGGCTTGCGGTATGGTTGACTACAATAGCATCCAGCTTTTTGAATATGTTCAGTGTTGGATTCTGCTGTACATAAATATGAAAAAAATTAATCTCAATTGAAGTTCAAACATTGCATGAAGCATATGAAATATCACTGATTTGATATCACATCTGAGGCATTACAAAACAGCATAGCAGACTTGATGAAAAATTTAAGAATTGTGTATAGAAGAAATTTGACAGATGGCTTTAGGAAGCAGTAACACAGGTGAAAGTTTGTCCAAGCTACTGTTAAGTCTACCTGGCAGAACCCCTGAAAGCTGGCAGCATCAGCAGCATCAATGCAGCAGAAAATCAGGTTATGACAGTCTCTTATTGCATTACATTGGCTGGACAGATAATCTCAACCTCTGAAAAGATAACTGATAACATAGCTATGTCAGCTTTCAGTTTGTTTGACAACTAACCTCTGAACCTTTTATTGCATAGTTGTTTAGATCTCAAGTGAAATACTGGAAAGGAAGTACATGCGTACTCCCATAGGCAGAGTTAGTAATAATTTATCTTTTAATAACTTTAATAATTTAAATTAAAAACATTAAATAGCCCGTCCCTGGGCAGCAATCAGCCCCTGATGGTCAACTCCCCCCAGTTTCTATACAGTGATGTTCTATGGTATGGAATATCCCTTTGGCCAGTTCGGGTCAGCTGTCCTGGCCTTGCTCCCTCCCAGCTTCTCGCGCACCTTTTCAGTGGCAGAGCATGGACTGAGAAGTCCTTGACTTGGTGTAAGAGCTACTAAAACATCAGTGTGTTACCAGCATCATTCTCATCCTAAATCCGAAACATAGCGCTGTACCAGCTACTGGGAAGAAAATTAACCCTAACACAGCCGAAAACAGGACGTATTTAAAAGCAGCTCTAGACCAGCGATGCTGCCCAAGTCACTCATTTTGAGAAAACCAAAGTTGGTGCATGTCATGCAAAGGTGACATATATGTGTCATATATGCCGGGCAGGCAGGGGACACAGCGGCACATTCCCTCCGCTCCGGGCCCGATTCTGCACGGGACGCCGGTGCGATGGGCGCCGGTGGGGCGGCTGGCAGTGGCCGGGCGGTGCGATGGGCGCCGGCTGGCAGGGGCCGTGCGGTGCCGACATCCGGCGGACCCTGCGCAGCTCCCGCCCCGCTCCCGTCGGAGGTTCCCGTGGGGCCGATCCGCCGCGCCGCCCCTGCCCGCCCGCGCGCGCCCCCGCCTGTCCCTCCGCGCTCGCCGTCGCGCGGCAGCCAATCAGCGCGCGGCGCGGGGCGCGCGGGAGCGGGCGCGCGGCGGGCGCGGCCATGGAGGACGTGAGCGCCAAGTTCGTGTCGCAGAAGATCAGCCGGACGCGCTGGCGGCCCCCGCCCACCGCCGCCCTGCAGCCCCCAGATATCTTCGCCACCGGCTCCTGGGACAACGAGGTACCGCCCGGGTGGGCCCGGAGGCGCGGCGCGACCTTCCCGCCGGGGCGCGGGGCCGGCGGCGGGCGCACCCCACGCCGCCTCCGTGCCCTGTCCTCCGCCGCGGGGAGCGGGGCCGGGGCCGCTCTGAGCGCCCGGCCCGGCGGGGCCGCCCTTCGCTGCACTGTGCCCTGCTCGCGTCCCTAAGGAAGTTGGAGGGGCGTCCCGCCGCCAGGCAGCGTTATCCCGGTGGGCGAGCGCTTCTCTCCGGCCGGCGGCGGCTTCCTGAGGAGCAGTGCGCAGCCGGCTGCCTGTCGCCTCCCTGGCCCAGGCATATTGTTGTTGGATACTTTCGAAAGCATTTTCGGGTAAAAGCGCTCGTGTCGTTTCCGTACAGGATAACAGGATCTCCCTTTGGTCTGCTGGCGACCTTGGAAATGTGGGCCTCAATGGTGAATATCATGGAGAACCTCACCTGCTGTGTGACATCCAGCACAACGGTGATGTTATGGACATGCAGGTACAATAGCTGTGTTGAATAGATCCGTACTTTTTAAGGGCTTGTCACTTAGGAGAAGTCAAGCGAGAGTGAGCTGTCAAAATGCTGAGATTGGCCAGAAAAGGGCAAAACCAACCACTATGGCTTTGTGGGTTTGTTTTTTGTGGGTTTTGTTTTGGTTTTTCCTCTACCAATAACTTAGGTTACTCTTAAATTAAAATTGTTGTCTTAGTACTAACATTGACTATTAGCATACTTATTATCTCTCTTTAGTTTTTGGATCAAGAGAGAATCGTGGTTGCCTCATCAACAGGAACCGTAACGATATTCCGTCATCACCAAAATAACCAGGTATGTAACTCACACTGGCTTTAAGAAGCTATTCTGTGTAATGCAGCTCACTTTGATCTCAGCATAAGAAAACATCTACCTACCAAAATCAATTATTTTAATGTGTGTTAGAAAAAGCTTTGACTTTGTACATACAAGGAAAGAAAAACACATTCTATGCTCATCCTACATAAAGTTGATTCCAGGGCAAGGCTGGGGTATCTGCCAGCACACATCTGTAACCAAACAGCCTGAAAATGTACTTTAAAGAGATTGTATTGGTTTGGGGGAGTGGGTATGAATGGACTTATACCTGCCTTGTTAAGAGTTTTTGCATTCTTGAACTAAATGACTTAGGCTGAATTTCTTCTCATGAGTGTCATGTGAGGGAAGATAAGCAAACTGTGCAGTCTTTTGCTTTGATTAAAAATCACTGGAAATAAATGCATAATAACTTTTCTTATATAGTCCAAATGACACCATAAAAACAAATGTCTGTTAATAGTTTGTTGTGGTACCTAAAATAAACTAAGTTCTTTGCCATCAAAATCTAAATCTGATGTTATATTTAGTAAAGGTTTCAGCTCTTTTCCCTTGTTCTGGGAAAAGATTGAAGGCATTTTTCAGTTCATAAATAGTGTTCCATCTGGTTTCTGGGTCATGTGAAAATGGTGGTTCAGAGAAGAAATAATTAATATTTCATGGAAAGGTTGTGTGCTTAAGAGTTGAGGAAAATTTAGATCTCTTTATTTCTGTTGGTGTAGGAGGTTCGTGTTCTTGTGAGATAGTGGGGCTTTCCTGGAGCTTGTTTCTGGTTTCATGAGTATTCCAGAACTTAGTTTTATAAGGTTCATTATTTAACAGCGTATTTCATGTCTGATTACTACTTAGACATTGTCTGTCAACCATCGGTGGGAGAAAGCCCATCATCATGTGGATCAAGACACGTGCTGTGGTGGAGCAGCATGTACTGGAGTTGTCTGCAACAACCCAGAAATTGTCACCGTTGGAGAAGATGGAAGAATAAATCTCTTCAGAGCTGACCAGAAAGATGCAGTAAGAACTATAGGTATGTCCAATAACTGTTGCAGTTACTATAGTTGGGAGGGAGTTGTTTGGTTTTCAGCTACTCATATGATAACCAAAAGAAAAACAAAAGTCAGTTGAGAATTGATTTCAGTATTCCAAGTTAAATGCATTTGCTCCAGATTATTCCTTATCCGTACAGACTTTAAATCCTTGAAGCGTATTTCAGATGTATTTCTATATCTGTTTAGGTACATAGAAGTTAATGTTTTAGCTGATGGAGAAGCTTGAAGCCCAGCCTTCTCTATGTTTCTGTTTCATCTAGAATTGTTTAATACTATGACAATATATATGAAGTAGGGTTAGGTTTCAAGAGGTGTTGTCTCCCAAGTTCTTCATAACTGGAGGTCAGTGAAATGCTCACTTCAATTCACTATTTGTCATAAAATTAACCCTTGTGGTGACCATATACAAAACCAGCTGTGTGTCTGTGTCTAAAGCAACAGCAAGAACCAGAAACTACTGTTTGTACCTTGGTTTTCTGCCAGATATCATGGTGATAATATCAAGGGATCATTTCTCCCTTGGTGGAAAAGCTCCATATTCCTTACAGTCATAGATTATGGGATGAAGGAAGATGTTTGTGAAAGGTGCCAAAACTATTTTATTATGGTAGTCTCATGGAAACAGAATACAAGTTTGTAGCATCTGTTGGAAATTAAACTTAAAAGTAGATGTAATTTAAGGGATGGTAACACTGTTTGATAGTAGCATTATTACACCAAAAGGTTCCCTCTGAAGCTTCAGTTCGATGCAGCACTTTGTTTCTTCTTAAGCAAAACCTTTCATCCAGCAGATGAAAGAATTCACATAGTGAGTGATAAGGCAACTAAGGAAGGAAGTACTTTGTGATTTTAAGGGGGAGTACTTATGTGTTGTACATGGCTGTATATACACACAAGATAAATCCTTTTAATTGCATACAGCCCTTTACCAAAGTTCCTTGAGAATTTCTGCAGAAAACCTTTCTATATTAAAAAGAAATGTAGCAGAGCATGAGCCAGATTTTATTAGCAGGAACACATGAAACACAGTAACGGTCTCAGGGGTGACTTTATCACCTCTACAACTACCTGGACAGAGGTTCAGCCAGGTGGGGGTAGTCATCTTCTCCCAGACAGCTGGTGACAGCACAAGAGGACATAGTCTCAAGCTGCACCAGGGGAGATTCAGGTTGAATGTCAGGAAGAATTTCTTCATGGAAAATATTGGAATTGGCTGCCCAGGAAGGTGATAGAATCACCATCTTTGGAAGCATTCACGAAATGACTGGACATGGCACTTTGTGCCATGGTCTCATTGACATGGTGGTGTTCGGCCAAAGGTTGGACTTGATGATCATGGAGGTCTTTTCCAATCTTAATGATTCTGTGATTCTCTGATTTTTTTGAGGAGGATGAGGACATAAAACAGTTCAAAAGGATTATTTTACTTTAAATTTTTTATTTATATACAGATAGCAACACAGAATGTTTTGGAACAAGTTTATAAAGTTGAGTGTTTTGCTGACTCCCAGGAAGCAAATATCAAAAAAACTTGGTTTTCTCTGGTCAGTTTCTCAGATGCTTACACACAGATTTAATAATGTGCAGGATGCAAGTTGTTAAGTTTTCTTGGTGCTTGCTTGGGCTTGCGTTGTAGCGAGTGCATCATTCAGTGTTATGCTGCAGGAAGACTGCATTTAGATCTGCTGGTGCATAAATATTTAAGAAATCACACATTAATTAATTGAGAAATGTCCTTTTGAACACGAGAAGCAAAACATTAAAATCGGTACATAAATAAGTCATATCTATGATGTGGTAAGTGAAGCTTATGTGGAGTTAGGTGGAAAGGACTAGCACAAACTTACAGTCTAGAGTGGTTTTACAGTAAGTCGGAGAGAGCAGAGAGAGCACATCTTGGAAGATGCTCTCGGGTTCTTCAGGGTGGAGTTCTATGGTGTGAGCAATCTTTCATGCTTGACACCTTGACATTCCCAGGCACTGAGCTGAACACTCAAAATGTTTTAACATGAAAATAGAATTCTTGTACCTCACTCAATATTTGTAAAGAATACCTTGGTATTTTTGTTATTGCTCAATGGATTTAAGAGCATAATACAAAGTTGACAGGTTTGTAGTTAGTAGGAAAAACTACCCAGAGTTGGAGATCATGTAAAAATCTTTTGGAGCCATAAAAATGTATCATTGCTAAATCACTTAGGATTACTCTGTCATAAAATTTTAAATCCTTTAGAACTTCAGTGTCCAGTAATCTAACATTTCTTTTTTAAAGTGTTTTGGTGAGGCTTTTTTATTTCCCCTCAGCTTCCACTTAAATACAAGGCAGAAAAGTCATTCAAGTACCTGTAACCAGGTATGCATCTTATTCAGAAAGATGATAATTTGCCTATATTTTCAATATATTTTCTTTAAAAAAGAATTTTAAAATATTTGAGGTGAAAATAGACTTAACAATATTGCCCCATCATAATCAAGATGAAAAGTTTATATGTAGTAACAGAATTAAAATACAAGAAAATGGTGTCTATGTTTTCTCCTAAGACCTCAAAAGGTTCACCTCAATTCTGTGAATTGTTTGACATTGTAAATTACTCTGACCAAAAGAAGCATCGCAGAAAAGTACCTGGAAAAGAAAGAGGTTTGCCATTTAGTTATTACAAGCACAGCATAACTCTGGTTTAACCTGATATCACATTGATAGTTCTTGGAAAAGGTCTAAAAGTTAGTGAATTAAGTGTTTCTGTGTACAACTGCTTGATGGTCTCAGCCAGAGTTACTGTTTCTTGTGTTCAGAAGAACTCCATTACGAAAAGCACCATAGTTGCCTCCTGTCAGTAAGTGCTGGACATATAAAAAAGTCTTTTGAAAACCATAAACTTGGCTAAATTGATTCCTCTTGAAGGAACTGCAGAAAGAAATCTTATGGATCAACAAGTAGTTCTCTAAGGACCAGAGCTAATTAAACACAGCTTCTTAAAGATTTGTCTCAGTAGTGTTTGATACAGGAAGAAAGGGCTCCTTTTCACAGGGTATTGGCAGATACTGCTCTATCTCTGACCTTGAAAATGCAGAGGTTGTAAGCACATTTAAGCAGCTGTGTTCTGTTTTCAATAAAGAGTTATTTTGTTGTAATTGAATGGATACTAGCATTCCATAGGTTTACCTGAATTCTTTCCTCATCTCTTGCAGACAATGCAGACAGCAGTACACTCCATGCAGTGACTTTCCTTCGCACAACTGAGATCTTGACAGTGAATTCAATTGGACAGTTAAAAATATGGGACTTCAGACAGCAAAGAAATGAGCCATCTCAAATATTTTCTTTGTAAGACCTTCACTTTATTACATATTTACTGAGAAGCATGTGCTACTTTATATAATCTGACTTAAATCTTTCCTGATAGCTTCCTAACAGTGGGATGGTATATTACTGATTTCTTTAAAGATTTTAACTTCCTTGGTATTTAAATAATCAAAAGCAGACTCCTTAAAGGCTGAACCACTGTTGTGACTAAGCACTGTGCTTAGGTGGTCTATTTTATGATTTAACTCTTGAAAAACTATTGCACCTGCATACTTGCTCTTTTGTAAGGAAAAAAGCTCCAACCCTCAACCCAATCTCTTTCCATATATATATGTGTATATACATATATATATGTGAATATATATATACACACATATATATATACGTATATAGATATATATTTATATACACTTCACATCTGCTTTTCTCCACAGGCCTAACATAAGGTTTCTGGCATTTGGAATTATTTGATTGGTAACTTTGTGCCTTATAAGGTACTGTCAGAGAACAAAGTGAGCTAGATTTCAGTCTTGTTGTTAGCTGTGTCCCGTGGAGAGCACTCTGGACTCTGAATCCCAAGGACCTGAGTTTGAGTCTCAGTGGGACCGTCCCCTGGCAGTTCAATGTCTCCCTGCCATCCCATCCCGTCAGATCTCGGATGCTCAGCAGGGTCAGCCCTGGTTAGTACCGGGTGCTGTGACAGTCCCGAGGACTTCACTGTCATTGTCCAAGCTCGCTCGGCCATGGCAGATGAACCTGAGGACTTAAACGGTGGGGCCAGTTCTGCACACTCTGTGCCTCACCTAAAAAATCCACTGCACAGGCTGGAAGGGCACGTGGGGAGAGCCCTTCCCAAATCTGCGTTCGTGAAGTCTGGCCATACACACATACATACAATTCCCATTGCTGTTAAAAGGCTGTGGTTTAGGTACCTGATTTTGTTAGTGCCCAGTCTCCCTTTGTAACTCTTAGTATACGTTGAAACTGCAATTATAACATGCATTTCCCAGTAATCTTATTGTAGGTATACACTGAGTATTATTGGTATGCAAGACTCTCTTACTCCTGTAAAGCTGTCAGATGCCCTGTAGATGTCTGTGTACTGCAGGGCACAGAATCTGATGCTTATCTGATTGTAGATTCATGTTATTGCCGTACCTCTGGTTTCCAGTGGATGTCATGAGGCTTCAGGCTGTGGTAATCAGATGCTACAGGAACTGAATCTGCAGTTGATACTGGTACCTCACTTGTCAACACTGTAGGGATTAAGAAGGAGAAAACAGAAACTAAATAAAGAATTCATGTTTGAGTTACTTGGTTGTTTTGTTTTTTTTTCTTTACAGGGCAGGTGACAGAGTTCCACTGCACTGTGTGGACAGGCATCCCAATCAGCAGCATATTGTTGCCACAGGGGGCCAGGATGGGATGCTGAGCATATGGGACATCAGGCAGGGTACTATGCCAGTGTCCCTGCTAAATGCTCATGAAGCAGAAAGTAAGTACCTGAAATGGAGCAGGGAGAAGAAGGTGTTATTTTAGAGAAATCTCTGGTTTTTTGTAAAAGATAAGCTGTTGTTACTGTGGTAGAAAACAATCACATAGTTGCCACTTCATAGAATCATTGATTGGTTTAGGTTGGAAGAGACTTAAAGATCATCTAGTTCCAACCTACCTACCACAGGCAGGGACATCTCCCACTTGAGCAGGTTGCTCCAAGTCACATCCACCCTGGTCTTGAACATTTACAAGGATGGGGCATCCACAACTTCTCTAGGCAATCTGTTCCAGGTTACTTTTCTTCACCACCCTCATAGTAAAGAATTTTTTTCCAATACCTAGTCTAAACCTTCTATCACTTTAAAGCCATTCTACCTTGTTCCATCTCTACATGCCTTTGTTAAAAGTTCCTCTCCAACCTTTAGGTACTGTAAGATCTCCCCAGACCCTCCTCTTCTCCAAGCTGAACAGCTCCGACTCTCTCAGCCTGTCTTCACAGGAGAGGTGCTCCAGCCCTCTGACCATCTTCATGGCCCTCCTCTGGACTTGCTCCCACAGGTTCATGTCCTTCTTATACTGGGGAGCCCAGAGCTGGATGCAGCACTCCAGTCCCCTCATGGCAGCACTGTGTCTCCTGATGGCAGAGGGGGAGAACCACTTCCCTCAAACTGCTGCCCACACTGCTTTGGACTCAGCCCAGGATACGTTTGACTTTCTGGGCTGCAAACTCACATTGCTGGGTCATGTGCAGCCACTAATCCACCAGCACCCCCAAGTCCTTCTCAGGGCTGCTCTCGATCTGTTCATCCCCCAGCCTGGATTGATACTGAAGGTTGCCCCAACCCAAGTGCAACACCTTGCACTGGGCTTTGTTGAACCCCATAAGATTCCTACGGACCCACTTCTCAAGCTTGTCCAAGTTCCTCTGGATGGCATCCTGTCCTTTAGATGTGTCAACCACACCACTCAGCTTGGTGTCATCAGCAGACTTGCTGAAGCTGCACTCAATCCCACTGTCATTGATGAAGACCTTAAATAGCACTGGTCTCAATATGAACCTCTGTGGGACAGAGTTTGTCACTGATGTCCAGCTGGATGCAGAGCTGTTAATCATTACCCTCTGGGTGTTACTGTCCAACCACGTCTTCACCCACTAAACAATCCAGCCATCAAATCCATCTCACTCCACTTTAGAAGGACGTGGGAGACTTTGTAAAAGGCCTTACATAGAAGTCCAGATAAATAACATCTGTAGCCTTCCCTTGTCCACTGATGTAGTCAATCCATTATAAAAGGGCACTAGATTGGTCAGGCAGGACTTGCCTTGGTGATGCTGTGCCGGCTGTCTTGAATCACCTCCCTATCGTCTGTGTGCTTTAGCATAGCTTCTGGGAGGATCTGTTCCATGTTTTTCCCAGGCACAGAGCTGAGGCTGACAGGTCAGTTGTTCTCAGGGTCCTCCTTTCTACCCTTTTTAAACATGGGTTTGTACCCATCTTTCCCTTTTTCCAGTCACCTGGGACTTCACCTGACTGCCATGACTTTTCAAATATCATGAAATGTGGCTTGGCAACTACATCAGCCAATTAATTCCCTGAGGACTCTGGGATGCATCTCCTTGGGCCTCACAGTGTATGTTCAGGCACCTTAGGTGGTCATGAACCTGAGCTTAAGTGGGAGGGACTTTGCTCCCTTAGAGCCTGTCTTCACCACTCGAGAGGTGTGGGAAGAGAGATTGCCATTGAAAACTGAGGCAAAAGAATTCCTAAGTACCTCACCCTTCTCTTCATTCATTGCTACCAGTTTGCCAGTGTTGTTCATCAGGGGCGGGTCACACCTTCTCTAACCTTCCTTTTCTGGCTGACATACCTGTAGAAGCCCTCCCTGTTATTCTATCCCTTGCCAGATCAGTTCCAGCTTCACCTTGGCCTTCCTCACCCTATCCCTACACAGCCTTCATCTCTATACTTTTCCCAGGATACCTACTGCTACTCAATGTGTTTTCATCCAGTTGGCTTCCTTCTCTCTGTATATGAGACTGTTCTTATCTAAAAGCCAACTATCAAAATTAAAATTAGACTTGGTAAACAATTCTTTAATTACAGTCCTTGAATGCAGTTGATCAGAATGACTGTGTTTCTAGCAGGGTATGTGTATAAAGTCACAGATATTGATGCTGTGTTGTCCAGATAGAGTAAAGCAAGAATGCAGACACTAACAAACTTGAAAACATGAGGAAGAAGGGGGAACTCAAGATAGTACATGTCTATGTGGTGCCTCCACAGTGCTGAAACGGCTCACTTTCCTAGTAACTTTACACAAACAAGATAGCAATTCATTTTATGCTGAAAATATCTTTACTTGATGCTATGATCATATTAAATAAGTGAAAATATTTCTTGATGTTAAGTTTTTACTGATGTAAATGTCTCTTTCATGGTTGTGGTATTTAGACACAAAGTAATGTGTGCTGGGAAGGAATGCATGCTATGTGCAGATTTGAACTTAATAGTAGGGAAGATGGCATCAGATGGTGTATAGAATGCCTGAATTCAGATACAACTTTACCCTTTTTAGCAATTTTTGAAATACTGAAAATGCAACGAAAAAATCTTTTTTTTCTTGCTGACCCCCACACCTCCTCTCCCAGGGGAGTGAAAACTGCAGTATAAGTAAGGATGGGGCTTTGGGTCTCCTACCCACACACACTTAAGAATGGAAGGTTTTGATGGGGGCATGGGCTCTTGTAAGTGGATGTCCACATCATACTATCCAAAGCACAGTGATTGAAGTACTTGATGCTTGTTCTGAAGTGGTTCTGACATGGTTTGGTTTGATACTTCCAGTGTGGGAAGTTCACTTCCATCCCTCCAACCCTGATCACTTATTTACGTGTTCTGAAGATGGATCTCTCTGGCACTGGGATGCTTCCACAAGTGTATCTGAAAAACCATCTTTTCTTCATCAAGGTAAGGATGTTTGAAGTCTGTCTGCATTGAATTTGTCAGTAAGCAACATCATTACAGTCAGTGTTCTCACATGACTCAATAACACAATCTTAATACAGAAAATTAAAAGCTGGTTTCTTTTCTTAGAAAGAAAGCCCTAATAGGGACTTGAGGAAAACTACTTATAAGGCTAGCAGTTGTATGAGGGTTTTTTATGGTCTCATTTTGTGGGGTTTTTTAATCGGCTACCCTTTGACCAATGTGTGAAAGGGCACATCTATGATTTCAAAGATAGATTGTGTTCACTTAAAATCATCTGTTTGTAGAAAAGACACAGAGACAGCCTGAATAACATTACTGAGTCTCTGAGGGAGATACACAAAGTTAGAATACCAAAATAATTGATATGTTGATGAGATAGAACTAGGAATTTACAATTCAAGGTCATAATTGGAACTTTCAGTGAATGAAACCCTATCCTTTTGTATTGTGGCAGGATTTTAAAGTTATGATACTGACTTAACATAAACATTTATTTTAACATTCTAATCACAAAGACTGCTAGTGCTTGCCACTTCAGACTGTAAACAGTGAGGAAGCTTTCAGATGTCACCTGCTGTCTTTTAGCCTCAAAGTCGTCATTGAAAGTTAAATTTTATATACAGAAGCGAGCGATAGGGTTACTGATTCAAATTGCCCTCTGCATATTTTCAGATATATGAAATACAAATCCCTTGGCATCATTTCAGACACCCGTTAATTTTATGTTGAAAGACAGTACTCAAATTGTGAGACTTCAGTTTAAATGTAAAATACTATGTGGAAAAAGTTCAAAGTCAAGTACAGGTGTATTACTTGCTGCAGAGGAAGTAGGGAGGAGGGACAGTAGGGAATAAGTGTTATGGAAGCAAAGCTGAAACCCCAAACATAGGAAGACACTGTACAAAGGGACTTCCGTTCTGCCCTTGTTTTAGTATCTGGCTAGAAAAACATGCAGGTACTTACACTGCGTTCAGTGAGATGAGTTCATAGCTGTTGTGATGGATTGTCTGAACTGCGGATAGAGCTGCTAGCAGGTTTCTATAATCACTTCAAGTGCTTGATTTTTTAAGCTATTTTTTCCTTCCTTTACCAAAGAAATGACATCTGATAACTAATCTGAAAACTGGCTTAAATGCTAAATTATATTCCTATCATGTCTATCCCATAATTATTATGTTTCTTCCGTATTATCTAAATTGAAACTTCTTTATCTTCCCTCTTTACTTTTTTCAGGAGGAAGAAGTACTACCTATCTTTCCCACAGTACCATTAACCAGTCCGTAGTAAGTGCCTGGCTAAGCAACGATCCTACCAAAGACCGCATGGAAATCACCAACTTAATTCCAAATCAGACTTTGTCTGTGAATAGCTTAGATGTTTTAGGACCATGCCTAGTGTATGGTACTGACGCAGAGGCTATTTATGTGAACAGACAACTTTTTGCATGAAATGACTGCAGTATCCCTTGGAAGTATTGAACTATCGGGAAATGTCAGGTTCATTCTTAGAGTACTTCTTAGTCTCTCCCCCTGTGTCGGGGAGAGACCTACAGCTTGGTCCTGGTACTGCAGGAGAAACGTGAGGTACCGCAGATGCTGACAGCTGTCACTTGGTACTGATGCTCTGGGATGGGTAACTGAGCAGGTTTACATGCCATTTCTTCCCTACTGCCTGTTTGGTGTTGATAAGCAGGGAAGTAGTCACTAGGGCAAGATTTTTGCTGTAAAGTTATGTTCATAATACACACACATAAAAACTGAAGAAAAGGTAAACCCTGAATTTTTATTTTTCCCTGTAAAGATATTTTTCAAGTATTATTTCTAAAGCGAAAACTTAGGGTTCTTTGAAATTCTTTTTATGTCACTTGAGAGAGATGGGTGTTTTTTTAAGCAGAGTTTTTTATATTTTATGGGGAACATAACTTTTAATGTTAGTTCATGAGAATTGGAAGGAAAACTGTTAAAGCTATGAAATGTGTGATAGGAATCTAAGCATTGTAGCAACATTATGCTGAGTTATTTACAGTTTCATCATGGATGCTGCATGCTAAATCCTGATAATGCACCAGTAAATCTCCCAACCAAAAACAGGTTTTTATTTAACAGATGTTGTATTTGACAAATGTATTGGCTGTGTTTTCAGGTGTAAGAATAAGATCTACATTTGAGACATAGTCTTTGTCAAAATTTCATGTCTGGTCTGATTAAATCTTTGAAAAGTTCGGTTTTATGATTAGCATTGTACCTACCTTTTGTTACAAGGAACCCTTTCTCTTTTTAATAAACAGTTTTGCACAAGAGTAGTGGTCTGAGTTACTAAATTACTTCTAATAGATGTGCGTGCACTCATCTTTGCAGGAAGGTAAATAACTATAACTTACTTGGACTGATCCTGGGTATGCAATCTGAAGGATGGAGAGAAACCTCAGGTTTTAGGCAGCAACAGGTTAGTTACAAGGTTTTATGTGGTATATACCTGAAGGGAAGTTATAGCCAGGTAGGGGTTGGTCTCTTCTCCCCGGCACTCAGCAATAGGACAAGGGGGCACGGGCTCAAGCTCTGCCAGGGGAAATTTAAGTTGGATATCAGAAACAAATTCTTTCCAGAGAGAGTAATCAGGCATTGGAATGGCCTGCCCAGAGAGGTGGTGGATTCACCATCCCTGGAGGTTTTTAAACTGAGATTGGCCATGGCACCTGAGTGCCATGATCTGGTAAAGGGACTGGAGTTGGACCAAGGGTTGGACTTGATGACCTCGGAGGTCTTTTCCAACCCAATCCATTCTGTGATTCTATGATTTTCCACCATAATCACTTCGGAGTGTACTTTACTTCACATCTGCAAGAATGGCCTTGGGCTCCGGCGGCAAAACACATTACCTGATTCAAAATCTTTGTGTGTCTGGCTGCAGCAGCTGGATGACAGGAGCTGGATGGCCTCCCTTCATCAGGCAATGTACGGACTTACCAAGAGACTCGTTAGAGCTGCCTAAATTTTAATTCCCGAAGTTCAAGAGATGGAAATGAATGGATGAAACGGAAAGAAACGGTCGAGCTGCACCTCCGAGGGATAACCGGTGGCTCCTCCTTCCCCTTGGTCCGTAACGAGTCCATCGCTCGGGCAGGAGCGGGATCAGAAGCGGGATCAGAGGAGGCTCGGCAGAGCTTTTTGACCGCTATGAGGAAACCGGGGCTTGCCCATGAGAGGAGCAAGCGGAGCTGTCCGTGTGCTGTGCGGGCCCGCAGGGGTCACAGCCGCTCCTGTCCCTGTCCCTCTGTGCCCCGCGGGCCCGCAGGGGTTACAACAGCTCTTGCCTGGGCTGTCCGTGTGTGCCGTGCGGGCCCGCAGAGGTCACAGCAGCTCCTGTCCCTTTGTGCCCCGCAGGCGCGCAGGGGTTACAGGAGGCTCCTGTCCCTCTCTATGCCCCGCGGGCGCGCAGAGGTTACAGCAACTCCTGCCCGGTCTGTCAGTGTGGTCCCTACAGGCCCGCAGGGGTTACCGCAGCTCCTGCCTGGGTTGTCTGTCCGTCCGTGCCCCGCGGGCCCGCAGGGGTTACGGCAGCTCCTGCCGGGGCTCAGCGAGTGCCCGTAGGGGTCACAGCAACTCTTGGCGGGGCTCAGTGTGGTCCCTACGGGCCCGAAGGGGTCACAGCCCCTCCTGTCCCTCCTTGTGCCCCGCGGGCCCGCAGAGGTTACAGCCCCTCCCGTCCCTCTCCGAGTCCCAAGGGCCCGCAGGGGTTACAGCCCCTTCTGTCCCTCTGTGTCCCGGGGGCCCGCAGGGGTTCCACCCGCTCCCGTTCCTTTGTATCCCGCGGGCCCGCAGGGGTTACAGCAGCTCCGCTCCATCCGGGAGCAGCCGGCGCCGCGCGAGGCAGGCCGGGATGTGCCCATCATATCCGGGCGGCGCCGCGGCGGGGACACCGACAAAATGGCGGCGCCGAACTGAACGGGCGGGGGCGGCGACGGGCGCTGGCGGAGGCACCGAGCGGGGCTGCGGTATCGCCGGCGGCGGGCGGAGCGGAGCGGAGCGCAGCAGGCCAGGGAGGGCACAGCCAAGGCCGGTCGTGGCCGTGCGGGCGGAGCCGAGCTCCGAGCTCCCGGGGCGCCGCCGCCTTCTCGCCTCAGGTACGGTCCGCGGTGCCGCGGGGGGCGGCGGGCCGGGGGTGGCACCGAGTCCGCTCCGGCACGGCCTGGGCCCTCCTTCGAACGCGGCCGTGCCCGGAGCGACTTCAGGTGACGGCCTGGGGCTGGAGGGGCGGCAGGAGCGCAGGTGTCCCGGCGGAAGCGTCGGGATACTCATCCCGGCGGGGAAAGCCTCGGCCTGCGCCGGTCGGGGCAGGCTGTGCCCTGCAGGAATCGCCGCGGTGCTGGCCTGAGCCAACGCAGCCGGCGCGGCAGGGACTGTCCCGGCGGTGCTGGCCCCAAAGATCTCTTGGGTGCGCTGCAGTAACTCTGGTACCCCCGGGAGTGCGAGTAGGGTGTGCGGGGAAGGGCCGCCCTGTTAGAGGGGAGCGCAGAGACAAGAGATGGAACAAGCCGAGCCGAGCACGATGTTCCTGGTGTTCATCTGGGCATTGCCAGCTCAGGCTTCCCTGACTATCTGTAGTTCTGTTTATGTGCTAGTTTCACGGTCTAGTTTTCTCCTCGTCCTGTGGAAACTTTTAGCATTGGAAATGCATCTTTTGACAAATTGCTGTTACAGTTTAATGACTTGTTACCTGAAGAACCAAGCCCCCTACAAACCTAATTTTATGACTTTCATAATCTTGATTGCTGTCTTTTTTCCTAGCAATGAAGTGTTGTCGTTGTGTATGAAGTAAGATATTAGAACAGGTACATGAGAGAGGATACCAAAATAGATTATTATCTGACGTTCAATACTTAAGTGTAAATACGAGTATTTAAAGTGTATTCCAAACTTTTGGAGATAAATGCTAGAGTTGCATTATAAAGCTGTGCAGTTTTCCCCTAGAAAATCTTGGAGATCATTGGCAGTTGTGTGCAGCCGTTCATAGAATCATGAAATGGTTTGTGTTGGAGCCAACCTTGGAGATCCAATCCCCTGCCATGGATAGGGACACCTCCCACTAGACCAGGTTACTCCAAGCCCCATCCAGCGTGGCTTTGAATGCTTCTGAGTTTTCATTCAAACACCTATTTTTTAAGTCTATCTTTAATGATTGCAGTGCAAGAAAACCAGGTGTTTGGGTTTTTTCTTACAGTTTGACCTGTAAAAGAAAATTCTGTATCCCCACAGTTTGAAAATAAAGATTATTTTCTAAAAACTCCTTTAGGGAAGTGATGAACTTCATCAGCAGAGACATCTGCTTTAACAAACAGATCGTTCGATGATGTAAAACTGCAAAGGGGCATAGACATAATTTCCCTTGGATGCAGTTGTTTGCTAATTAGAAGTAAAAAATTGAAATACATTTCTTACTCAGCAGTCAACACTTCTTTGCTTTAAAATGTGGGCAGACATATATAAGAGCAGGTGACTTGTCAATTCTGAGGTGAACTGTAGTAAACCAAGGTGAGGTGTAGTAATTTTTGTGTTCTGGAGGACCAATTTAGTTTGGCTTCTGAGAATTGAGACTTAGTTTCAGAGGCTCATCAAGTTGCTGATACCCTTCAGTGCTGCCAAGAGAAACAACCCACCAAAAATGTTACTGTATTTGAGTAAGTTCCTTACCTTGGTTCACACTGTGTGGCCTTACAATTATTGGTGGTAAGTGGTGGGAGATAAGTGGCCTGTCTGGGTTACACTGCTAAAGCTGTACTGCTTCTAAAAATGTGAGTGAAAATGCAGCTTCATTTTCCAAGGCTGGTCCTGATTCATTGTTTAAGTGTCCTCTTAATTTAACCTTCATTTCTCTTAGGAGTATTAGATTTGTCTAGCTCAGCTACCCAATGTGTAATCATAAATTAATATTGAAATACGAGGTGAAATATTTAGGTGCAAACCAACTATTTTCTCTTGAATTCCAGCCCTTTGGAATTTGTTAAAAGCAGCAACTCATGTATGGACATTTTTTTCATCTCTCATTGGTGTTTGTGTGACACAATACCAGGTATTTTGGCTTTGATTATCCCTCCAGTGGTATAATTATTACTCCTGATTGAATGTGAACAATAATATAGATTACTAAATCTCTGTGATATTTTGTCTCGTTATCCCATGTTCTGGGATTAGTTTGTGTTAAAGGTTTCCCTTTTCTGAAGGTGGTGATTCTTTCAAGCATTACTGGCAGATATCCTTGCACTTGTGGAACTCACACATGTTTTTTGAAGGTCACTTAGAAGGAAAAGGAACATCCAGAACAAACCTTGTAAATGGTGTAAACATCCTTCATTTTCTTTGGGAAAAGGGGTTTTGGCAAAGTATTTTCAATGTGGTCTTAAGTATGGCATGTTTTGAAAGTGGCCAAAATTAAATTACATATTAATTGCTCTCGTGCTGTACTTTCTGCTGATTTCTGGATTTCTTAATACTTTGACCAAAATTTCACTGTTGGTTATTAACATTCATGTCTAATGATCATTTCCTTATTCAGTGAGTACTGAAGAATTATATGCCATTGGACTGCATGAAAAAAATAATATAACTACCCCATTTCTCTCACTTAAGGTTTCAGACTCAACCACAGGGCAAGGAAAGCTTTGTGGGTGCAACTCCTTAAGATTTAGATAGTTTTATAGGAGAAGTTCTGTTATTTCTTAAATGGTTCTCCAGGAAGAACGGGGTTAAGTGTGTGTCCCTTGTGTGTCTTTTTGCAGTCCTCATTTATATATGACTTCCCAGCTTTCAGGCTTTATTCATATGTCAGTAGCATGCATCTTTAATTCATAGGATTTGCATGTGTATTTATATAATTTGCAGCTTTCTTTCCTCTATTAACTTGTCATATTCTTCCTCAATCACTGAATCATTAATTGTTTTATGAAAATCTAAGTATGACAGAAGTGAAACCTAGATGAGGAAAGAGTGACTTTTTTGTAGACTGTGTAAAATTGAGATAACCTGTTTAATTTATGTCTGAGAAGCACTTACCAACACAGTATTTCTTTAAGAGACTTGCACACATCTGAATGCTCAAAAATAACTCTTCAGAAAACTAGGAGTACAAATTTTTAAAACTTTAAGAAATGCAAACAACAAAATAAGAATGTTTCAATATTGCTAGTTAGACACTGCATGATAGTAGAAGTACAGTGTGAGGTGAGCTTTACCATTTTAATTGCTTTTGAAGAAAAGACAGTGCTAAAATACTTTTTAACTTGCACTTAGTAACTGAACTTCCTCTGTGAAGCAGTAGGGACTGAAAAAGTTTTATTTCGTGGTACTCTAAAGAGCCAAATGCTCTGTAACTTCTTCAGTGTTTCACTGTGGTCACTCTATTCCTTGCCACAGCAGTTGTGTACTAGTTATATGCTCAGCCCAAATGCAGAGATTTGAGTTCTCTGCAGGCTCGGGGCTCTTTCCCTGATGAGTCAGCTCCTTCAGAATGCAAATGTTTTTTATTTGGCTTTTGGCAGAAAATTCTGCTTCCTTTACCAAATGTCATAGCTGTACCCTCACTGAATTTGATGCTTAAGTTGTTAAACAGTTTTACAGTAAAAAACCAATTGATTCAATTTCCTTTGTTTCTCCCCCTGCTCTCATCTTCCCTTTGTAAAATAAATTTAAAAATTATTTGACTATTGACACAGCCTGGTTCAAGGAGACTCAAGCTAAGAGACTGTGACAGGTTTAGAAAACTGAACTGTCAACAGGTGTTTTGTCTGTATCCTGACTAGATGGGAGGAGAGTTGGCCCTTTCAGCTGGGAAGGTGTTGATGGAGAGAACATAACGGGACATGGAGACAGGACACAGCAGAGAGGGGAGGCAAAGAAGCAGTGCTGGGTTGTTATCACAGCAGTTCATATCTGCTCTGGAAAGCTTTGTCCACCACACAGAGGAGTTTCTCTTTGTCCACATCCTTGCAATAAGGTTGAGTAAAGACTGCCTGAAGAATTTTCTTAGCAGGCTTTTAGTATCTGTGAAGGGAGTGCTGCATGTGAATGGTGACACCAATGATTTTCTTACTGCTGTATGTATAATGTGATTTTTTTGTTTGTTTTGCTAACAGAGTAACAGTTTTTCGTGGTGACAAACTCCAGCACTACAGGAGCCAGGGTTTCACAGTGAACAGCCACTGCCTTCTCAAGTTCCGACACCAGCCAGTCTTCTTGAATTCTGGTGTGTGCGAGTCCTTCCTTGGTGGAGGTTGCATACATACATGTTTTCATGAAGAGAAGTGAGAAGCCAGAAGGTTATAGACAAATGAGGCCTAAAACTTTTCCTGCCAGTAACTATACTGGCAGCAGCCAGCAGATGCTACAGGAAATACGAGAGAGCCTCAGGAATTTACCTAAACCCTCAGATGCTGCTAAGGCTGATCACAGCATGGGCAAAATGCTATCTGAAGATCCTAGACAAGGCCGAAATCCCCCCAAATTTGTAACATATCATAAAGTTTTGCAGGAAATAAGAAACTCACTTCTGCCTTTTGCAAACGAAGCAACCTCAGCTGTCAAAGGAACCTCAGAAGTTAATCGACAAATGCTGCAAGACTTACAAGCTGCTGGCTTTGATGAGGTGAGGTGGTTTATTTTGAAGATTTGGTGTTCTGCTAGCCACAAACTCTTAGTGCGTGTTGGAAGGTGTGTTGTTGGTCAAGGAATGTTTGAACAGCGTGATACCTGAAGGGAAGTTCCAGCCAGGTGGGGGTTGGTCTCTTCTCCCAGGCACTCGGCAATAGGACAAGGGTGCACAGGCTCAAGCTCTGCCAGGGGAAATTTTAATTGGATATCAGAAAAAAATTCTTTCCAGAGAGAGTAATCAGGCATTGGAATGGCCTCCCCAGAGAGGTGGTGTATTCACCATCCCTGGAGGTTTTTAAACTGAGATCGGCCGTGGCACTGAGTGCCGTGATCTGGTAAAGGGACTGGAGTTGGACCAAGGGTTGGACTTGATGATCTCAGAGGTCTTTTCCAACCCAATCAAGTCTGTGATTCTGTGATAAGCAAAACAGCTTCTTCAGATCTGGTAGGTTTCTGATTAGGACATGAAACTGGTAATAGTAGGGGGTGTAAAAGAGGAATAGAAGGATTTAGAGGACTTTTTTAAAACATCTTGTGCAGATCCTTGTCTGGTAGGTTTTAATTATTTATGTAATTTTAGGCAGAGAAGATTGGAGTCTTTGGAATATGGATTTTGCCTTTCATACTCAATGTAATTTTGGATTGTGTTTAATTAAAATAGGTTGATAAAATATAGCTATTCTAAACTGAAAAGCAATACCAAATATTTTGGAAATTAATATGAAATGTGGTTTCCAGGAAGGAAAAATGAATACGCTTGTAGCTCCTGTGTGTTTACTGGGACTTGCACATCAAAGTAAATCATACTTGTTTTCATGCCTTCTTTGTAAACCTGGGTACAAAAGCAGTTTAAAAAAGTTAGCAAACATCTCATCCTTCCAAAGGAAAAAGGCACAGTACCAGAGCAGGGATTAACTTTACAGGAATGTACAGGCTTGCAGTAGTGACCAGCTCATGAGTTCTGCTGTCTGTGATACTTTGGTATTTACAGAGAGATCCACCTCTACCAAGAGTGAGCTGCTTCAAAACTACCTTTTCCTCACCAGTGTCCCAGTGTCAATAGTTATTTTTGTATTCCTTTCACTTAATCAAATACACAGTCTAGTCTGTATGTCAGGAAGAATGGAAAAATTTCATAGTGATAAATTATTTCTGTAATAATTTGCTCCTGCTCTCCAGCCTGTTGCTGAGGCTGGGTTTTTGTTGTTGTTGTGGGGGATTTTGGGGCAGGGTGGGGGGATGGTGCATTTGTTTTATCAAAGTAGATGAGTTCTCAGATCCATTTTTAGAGATTGAACCTGCAGTCATTATTGGAAAATGAAGTTTGTGGTATGTGGCTGGATAATAAAGTAGAAAGGCATCTTAAGTTGGTAATATTTTTAGAACCTTTGTATCTTGAAGCCTTTTGCTCCTTCTCTTTGTTCTTGGGTGCAACTGAGAATTCCCATGACTCTTGTGATTGTGGGGAACTTTTTTCAGGCAGAGTGCCAGTGTAAGCCATGTCTGCCATGTGTTCACCTACAGTTGTGCTGTCACAATAGCCCATATGGCAGTGATTTGTGTGTGTGTGCCACTAGGAACAGATACAGCTGAAGTCAGAAAGCATTTATCTTGGTGGAGAAGTGTCAAAATTTATTGAATTTATTTTTTACTTTTTATTTTTAAAAATATATTAAGTGCTGCAAACGTTCTGGTTACTTTCCCCCACCCCTCAGGTAGTAGGTAGTATTCAGGGTTAAAGTGGAACAGATAGATATCAGTCAGTGTAAGGTGTGTGTGAGTATATAGATATTTATATATATGTGTAATAATTAGGATAGAATGCTGTTCATTGTGGTTTGGGTTTTTTTAAAAAAACCAACATCCTAAGTAGCTTACAGGAAATCTCTTTTCCTTACTGTGATTCAAGTTCAGTCCTCGTAAGTTCTGTGTAACGTGATACTCTAAGACATTGAATACTTCATGTCACAGAGGTGACCAAGTTTTTTGTTCTCCAGCTAACAGAGATAGAGATCCTTTTTGCTGCTTACTCAGATCCTCTTCTTAGTGGAGAGGGAACTAAATTTTGTCTCTTAAAATATTGCTGGTTTGGTACTTTGAGATTCTGTGTGTCTTTATAGCCTGGTGATGTGAACTTGTAGATTTAGGTTTCTGTATTGTAGAATTACTTGTCTAAAAAGATAATAAATTCAAGTTTAAAACTGATTAAGAAAATATTAAAGTCAATAGGTAGAAGTGAATGATGTGTCCTATAAAAATATATTCAATTTAGAAATTAAATACTCTGAACAACTTCTGTTTGCACAATGATCAAATAGCATACCAGTGCTGAAAATGTACTTATTTTCACAGATAGTCTTGCCTATAACAGTAGAAGTTTTGCAGACATAACTGTTTTGTAAAGAGCTGTGAGATCAGAAGTTGTATCTAATTTTTCTGACAATGTCAGCTCGCCTGTAAAGATTGCGACAACCTTATTGTATATGTTTTTTTTTATTTTAAAATCCTTTTTTTAGGGTACTCTTTTGTTCACTGACTAAAATTATTGTTTCTGAAGGTTGTATGTGATTTTGTATGTTTGAGTTTTAAAAATGTACATGGGCATGATGAAAGTATAAATGTGGGTTTGAATTTGAAATTGGTACCAATTGGTTTCCCTTCTGAGCCTTCTTTGTTGTCCCATTGATGTGAGTAGGAGGTGAATACTGTCCTGTGTTTGTAGGTAAGAGGCTCAAACATTGTATGAACTGAAATTATTGTTTTGATATGACAATTATAGCCATAACAAATCTTTAAAGACAGTGTGCCCAGCTATAGGGAGTTATGCTGTGGATTTGTCTCAAAATTGTTGGGTCAGCTGTACAAATCCCATTGAACATAAGTGGGAGAGCATCATCTCTGGAATTCTGCCTCTATTGCTTGACCTTATGTCATTCAAGTCAGTGGAAAAGCCACTGGTCCATAATGCATTTTATGTTGACTGAGCTGAGATTGTCCAGTAGATCAAAACTCGTGTTTGGATCTCTAAGATCACAGAGCCTCAATCTACCACGAAAAGAACAGAGTTTCTGCCACTAATGTTGTCTTCATCAGGAGCTTTGGTTGGAAGGGACCTCTAGTCATCATGTAACAGCTGTTACCTGGGTAGTGCACAGCGGTAACAAATGCTTCTCTAAGCAAGCTGTTGTACACATAGCAAGATAACGTTATTTACATCAAACTTCAGTGCTTTGACAAGATAACTTTGAACATCCAGCCTGCAATGCTCTTTTAGAGGGTCTGTGGTGGAGAAAACATTTGAAAATTAGTTTGAAAACAGTTATATGCTTTGGTAAGATTACTGAAGAATATTTGGCTAAATAACCGTGAATTTTAGGGTTTTTTGTCATTTTCCTGTAAGTTATTTTCTGTATATAATTTTCTCTTTAGGATATGGTTGTACAAGCTCTTAGACAAACTAACAACCGTAGTATAGAAGCTGCCATTGAATTTATAAGTAAAATGAGCTACCAGGACCCTCGTCGGGAGCAGATGGTTGCAGCAGCAGCAAGGCCTGTCAACGCAGGTATGAAACCACCAGGTAGGTGTATCCATGGTAACTGAGAAACTCACTGAGTGTGTTCTTGCATTTGAAAAATATAACATGGTAACTTCTGCCTTCGTGTTCTCACAGTGGAAGAGAGATGCTGATACAGGGTTTTTTTGCTTTTAAATATTACATTTTAAGCATATAATGTAATTATTCTGAAAGATAAGTCCATTTGACATGAATTTCTTAAATGTTTGTTTTTATAACTGCATGGTTTTATTATTGTATAGAGACAAGGAATGGCATTCAGATGTCATTTTAGTAATTTTTGTCAGGTGTTGATGTGGTGCCTGTATTTTGTTCTCAGTGTGAGGTGCCACTTAGAAATCGATGGTTACCATTGAATTCTTATTTTAATTTTTTGTCTCTCTTCACACACTTACCACACAACAACACTATACTTGTGTATTTTTGTGTGTATGTGTGTGTTTATTTATATATCATACAACTACAATATTTGTATTTTAGGATGTTCTCTTTTGAGATACCTTGCTGCTTAATTTCTGCTTGGTTTCAGATTTTGTATGGTTTTTAAGGCAGACTTTGTGTTTTTGTACATGTTAGAGGACTCAGCTTTAGTAGCAAAGTCAGAATTTTGCCACTTGCTGTTAGTGCTTTCTTTAAAGATGCAAGCACATTTTGATACATCTTGACCTAAACAAAGGATGATTTTCAAATGCAGCAGAAATACTGAACTTTTATTTGACTAAAGCTGGGTGTTGAGCTGCTAGCACTGGGATTAGATTTTAAATTAACAATATAGGTGTGAGGAAAAATTCGTAGTCGGGAGCAGCAAAGAGCAGCATTATTGTCGTCTAGTCATAATTTTGTTACGCAAAGATATAATAATTAACACTTTCTTTTACTAAGGATAGAGGGACTTTCAGCAGTTACAGGACTTGTATGTATTTACACTTATCTTTGTATTAACATTGTAAAAAGCACAATAAGGCTGCCTGCACTGGCAGTTCCTTGCATATTGTTTATATGATGCAAAGTAACATCTATGAAGTAAATATATAGTAGAGTTTTACACTCTCAAGTTTTGCTTTCATACAATTTTAATTCTTGCCTGTTTACAATGCTTTTACTCATAAAAACGTAACTTTTGAAGGTAAAGTACTTAAATTTTGCATGCAAGGAATGAAACAAGTCTGGATGAACTGAATGCATACAAGGGTGTAAGCAGTCAGCCTGATTTTACAGCATTCAGTGTACATTTTAATTTAAGAACACTAAATGTTTTGGAAGTGTTAAATTAGAAGGGATAGCAACATAACTAAATGTATTTTTCCATGCTATTACTTTTTTTTGCACTTCTACTGAACATTCTTCTGGGAGTTTCTTGTACACATAATTAAAATACATCATGTGCCTAATAAATCTACATATTACCACTTTTTCAATAAAAATTTGCATTTTACTGAATGAAAATGCATTTTCAGAACAGTGATTTCTAAAAAGTCTTGTACTGTTGTTTCAAGGCATTTTTTGCTCTTATATGTGTACTGAGTGTCTTACCATGTCATCCTGTGTATTACTAGATAGAGGTAAATTTTTCATGTGAAGTACAGTGGATTCTATTATGTAGGAGATTTCATGTCCTGTTTCTGTATTAATTAATGCAGAAGAACAAAATTTTCAAAGCAGTAAGTAGAAATAATTTCTAATCATGTAAATGCTGTGTTTTGTTCTCGTGAAAGCAGGGACTGTCCAGCAGTCAGTTAACCGCAAGCAGAGCTGGAAGGGTTCTAAGGAGTCCCTGGTTCCTCAGCGGCACGGCCCTTCCCTGGCAGATGGTGTAGTGTATCGCTCCGAAAGTCCCAGCGCTCAGCCCGATGTAGGAAGGCCACTGTCTGGATCTGGCATTGCAGCATTTGCTCAGGCTCATCCTAGCAATGGACAAAGAGTGAATCCCCCACCTCTGCCACAGATAAGGAGTGTCACTCCTCCTCCTCCACCTCCTCGAGGGCAGACACCCCCTCCAAGGGGAACCACTCCACCACCTCCTTCCTGGGAACCAAATTCTCAAACAAAGCGGTACTCTGGAAACATGGAATATGTGATCTCCCGTATTTCCCCAGTGCCACCAGGAGCATGGCAGGATGGTTATCCACCTCCACCTATGAATCCTCCACCCATTAATTCATCCACGCAGGGTCAGAGAGGCATGAGTGCTGTCCCTATTGGCAGGCAACCAATAATCATGCAGAGTTCTGCCAACAGCAAATTTAGTTTTCCCCCAGGAAGAGCTGGAATGCAGAATGGCAATTGTCAGGCAGAATTCATAGTTCACCAGAACGTGGTGTCCGCGAATTCGGTGAGTCGCCAGCCACCCCCGTACCCCATGAATCCAACTAACAGGCAGAGCCCCACAGCACTACAGATGCAGGCAGGAGGATCTGCTCCTCCTTCAGCATACACCAATGGGAATCTTCCTCAGGCAATGATGGTGCCAAACAGAAATAGTCACAACATGGAACTTTACAACACCAGTGTAGCTGGAATACCCACATCCTGGTCGCAGCCTTCCCCTGTGCAGCCGCAGTCGTCGCCTGGCAGCGGGCACGACATTCCTACATGGCAGCCCAATGTTCCCGTACGGTCAAATTCTTTCAATAACCATCATGGCAATAGGCAGAGTCACTCTGGCAGCTCTCAGCCTTCAGCCACAACAGTAACAGCCATAACACCAGCTCCCATCCAGCAACCAGTGAAAAGCATGCGTGTGTTAAAGCCAGAGCTGCAGACTGCGCTGGCACCCACTCACCCTTCTTGGATGCCACAGCCCGTGCAAACGGTTCAGACCATCCCCTTCTCTGAGAGCCCATCTACAAACATGGCAGTCATGTCTCCTGTGGCGGAAGCGCCGAGTTACCAGGGTCCCCCCCCACCTTACCCAAAACACTTGTTACATCAGAATCCTTCTGTCAATCTGTATGAGGCAGGACCCAAGCTCAGCAAGGAGGAACCACCTCTTTTATCCAGGGAGGATGAGAATGAAAAGAATTACGAATGCGTTGATTCAGCAGATAAAGAAAAGAAACAAATTACAACATCCCCTGTTCCTGTTAGAAAAAACAAGAAAGATGAAGAAAGAAGAGAGTCTCGCATCCAAAGTTACTCACCTCAAGCCTTTAAATTCTTCATGGAGCAACATGTGGAGAACATACTCAAGTCACACCAGCAACGTTTGCATCGGAAAAAACAACTAGAGAATGAAATGATGCGGGTAAACTCTTCCTTCTTTCTAAATCTATGACTAGAACTTTTCCTCTATTGATTTTAAGTGATGTATCTCTGTAGAATGTTTAAATAGTACAGATAAATAGAACAGTGTGTGGTACATCATGGTATTGAAGTCTATTTTTAATTTTTGTGTCTGAGATGTGTCAAGTTCTTCAGTGCTTTGTTTACACATTTCATTGTCTTCTTAGAAACAGATTTTTTAAGTAAGTTTTTTGCATTCCTAAATGTAGTTTGTCTACATGCAATAAGGCAGCAGAAGCAAAATAATTGTTGCATGAACTGAGGTTTAACTACATGGCTCATAGCTTTTTATTACAGGTTCAAGTTAATCCTGATTTTTGAGTTATATGCACTATTTTAATGGTTTTAATTTTTTTTTAAATAAACACTGCAGGTACAAGCAAAGCAGGGACAAGTGAAAAGCTGGTTAGTGCATTTACCAAACAGTGATATTTTTCATGTTCTGTGGTTTGCTTTCAGTAGTGATAGTATTTTTAAATTCAAATTAAAAAAATCCTTTTTTAAAGGTTAGAATTTTTTTAAATAGAAGAGACATGTTATCATTTGCCTGATTATTTTATAATCCAAACTCTGTGTCTGTTTAAACAAGAGGCAATCGAATGGGGTAATAAAAAAACAGACATCAACAAAAGCATGTAAAATCAATTTTTTGTGCCTGCCTTGAGACAGTGGTATAGTTCTGGTATTTCAGTGTTCTGTAAAACCAAATCAAAAGCGTAAAAGCTGGAGCTGATGTAAACATACATCATTTCGAAAGAGAAAATAGTGAGAACTAGTGAAACTTAAGATTTGCAGAAAGGTAAAATTGAGATGTCAGGTATATATTTCTTAAAAATTGTAGTTGAAAGTTTGACATAAATATGATGTACTTTTTGGTTTATTCTATCAGAGTATGTATTTGGCTTATGCCACTTTCTTGACATGCTGTTTTTTAAATGTGTTTTTACTGTTTTGAAAATTCTTACTTTAATCTTCAATCTTTTGTAAGTGTTTGCTTAATTGCAAATATGTAAATGTTAGCAAGATTTCATCCTGGAACTTTTACTAGACCTTTATTCTTAGTCTTCTCTCTTTCCTTTTTCACTTCCACTAACAGCTGATTTAAACTGTTAAGGTGTGGGAAGCTTTCCTGAACTCTGTAGCCTCCATCCCTGTGTAGACAAGTAAGATTCTGAAGCACTAGTGTTTATTAAGAATAGCATGATCCCTCTCTAGAGGGTTTTGCATGCAGTCCTGCATCAAAATTAAGCATGAATTTATTTTGGCTATTTCTGAGTACTTACATGTAAGATTCTAATTAATGTTGATTTGCAAACTTCACTTTCGGGTCTTACTATGTTGTGTTCTGTAGTATCTCAAGAATAAGCATTACATATATGAAAGCACTGATATTACTTTTCTTGCTATTTTTCTTGTGCATTTAAAGCACCCTAGTAAATGTATTTTCTCATATGAAATGCAATTTCTAGTGTTTATACTAGATTTAAGGCTGGGGTGTTTAGTTACAGCCTGAAGGGTGAGAAATGGGGTATTATGCTGCAGTAGACCTCTACTTTTTCGTAAGGGTACAGGAGAGGAATCCCACAACAGTGAAGTGTGTTTTGAATCTGCATGAGTAGGAGAAAGGGGAACTAGCTTATTACTTATTTTCAGAAAGTTTAAGATTGACAAAGTATTGAATCCCTTCTTTTCTCCCCTTTGGTAGGAGTTTGAAAGAAAAAAACCAAAATGCATCCCTGTGGAAATACCCATGTTCTCAGGATGCTGTATTTCCAACATAGATGACATATTTCTATGCTGTCAGATTTCCGAGGAAATTGAGTGGAGCAATCTCAAAAATGTTTAATTTAAATCTGTGAATTTGGCCAAGAATTAAGCTAGATGTCTTTGCTGCAAGGAGCAACTGAAGTCATCCTTTAAAGCACAAGGGATGAAAATGAGACCGAATTGTGTGATGATAGGGAGCAATTCAGGAGGTTCTTCAGTCTGGCATTGTCTAGAAATAATTGGAGATATATGTGCAGAAGAAGTGCAGGTGGCAAAGTAGGGTAATTTTTGGTAAATGCTGAAGCTGAGGTGTCTTTTAGGGAAAATACAGCAATGAAAAGAACAATCAGTTTGTAATTAACGTTTGGTTCACTGGAGGACAGGAAAAGTGAAGATGGGTGGAGGAAAGAGATGACAAAATCCACTACTTGGGCTGGTCTTTTATAATAAAACTGTTAGAATGCAACAGCTAGAGAGTACACAGTAGAAAGTAAAGCTACAAGGGTTTTGAAGACTCTTACTTATATGTCTCGCAGTGATTAATTACTGTATTGGGTCTCCTTCTGGGGTTTTATTGCCATCTAGGTTATATTCTTTGCTAATTGTGTAACTGATTGGGGTTCACTTTGTGTGCAAGTGGATCTTTACTGAGGCAGACTTTAGGGGTTAGATGGGCCTTGAGGAGGTGACCTACCATTATCTGAACTTTTAACAGGGTCAGATCTTCACTTGTGTGCTTGACATTTTTGCAAGTCTTCAAAAAATTCTTCCTTCTGTGTTGAAGTGGGTCTTAAGCCTGTTCATTCATAGAAAACTTGAGATGTTTCTGTCCTGCAAGGAAGTACCCAAATATTCTTGCAGTAATGTGCTGAGAAAGGTTTAACTCCCTATTTTGAATAAAGAAATTGTCTATTTTGCACATCCAGGCTTCAAACTCCTGCTACCCAGTCCTAACTACTGCCTATATGATTTGACAAAAAATTTGTCCAAAATGCAGATGGCTTTCCTCATTTAAATTTTATTGAATTCATATTCCTTGGGAAGGTTGTTGAAGTAGACAAGCATTTTATATGCATTTTCCTAATTACATCTCCTTTGGATCCATTTTGTTATGATGCCTGTAAGAAATTCCATGTCTTTTAACAGTATTTTCTTTATAAAGTGACATACAGTAACCTGTGAAAGTATTTTTAAAATACTGAATGATACCTACTTGATACCTAATTCTCTCACCTTTTTTCTCAGTCACATCTATTACATTATGTTTCAAGTGATGGTGTAAGTTAGGCAAAGCAGAAGTCATCTATTAACACACAGTTTATACAGGCCTAGGCTGGTTACATAATCCTAATGATAATCCTGAGCAGTGTTATGGAGACAGAATCCCAAACATTTGAAGAATTAAGTAAGGAGATGGAAGCAACAAGGTTTGGTATCAAGAATTTATAAGATATGACAATCAGAAATGGAAAACTTTTAGAATAGTGATTGAGTGCAGTTGTGCTGGGTTTCAGTGTGGCCATGTTCAATTTTAGGATCTGAATGTCCACAAAAAAATAAGGGAATATGTGGTAGGTTGAACTTGGAAGTCATTGCTGTGGGATGGTGATTTCAAGCTGGGTAGGCAGATAAAATTATTGAGATGCTGTGAGAAAGGGAGCATAAAATAATTTAAAAATGCTATCAGAGAACAAGGAATGAAGGTGCAGCTGTGGGGGACAGGTGTCACAGAGAAATGAATATAAAAATTTGAAGACAGATTGTACTCACATTAAAACCAAAAAGAAGAGAGAGTCTGATTCCAGGCCCTGAACTTAACCAAGAAAAATGGCACTGAAATTGAATGACACTTAAAGGAATTGAAACCAGAAAAAATACACCAGGAGGTACCCAGGTTGGAGTATACTGAGAATGCTCAATGTGGTTCTTGTAGATAAGGGTTTCCACGCCATAGGTGATGAGTTGTGTGTGGCCTGTGAGTGTTTCAGCTTTCAAAATGTTGGTGGTGTTGGCCAGAACACCAGGGCTGTTCAGTCAAGATAGGGCGATGTACACAGATGGGAGCCAAGAAAAGATACCGTGGGGAGGAGTGAGGCACTTCAGAGAAAGTGCTCTGCTCAACTAGTTAGTGTGGAGTGGGGAATGGGAGTGAGAGTGAAGGCCTGTTAGAAAGGGGTGGGTTATGTGACAAGAGGGAAGATCAGGTCTAGGCTTGCGGCACAGGTGGGAAGCAGTGCCATGTGGTGGATCTGGTTTGTGTAGCTAAACAAGGAAGTGTGAGAGTGAGAGAGTTGTATACTTGCTCCTGCAATTGAAATTCCATGGCATGGTCAGGAAGTCTGGTGACTTCTGCTCCAGTTAGTCTGGACAGGGGATGCCTTTCCCATGGCAGCTGCTTAGTTAGCCCTGAGCAGCTTCCAGCTCCTAGACACCTCTTGGCTTCCTTTGCTTTGCAGTGAGAATCAGGGAGGCAGTTGATGCACGCTGTTACTACGATAATATTCTTTGCAGTAGTTTTTATCAGTAGTTTGTAAATTACCCTTTGTCTCCTCAAGAATGTAATCCCTTCGCAAGAACCTTCTGGTGCATGGCACCTCATGCATTTTGCTGTTGAAAACAATCACATTTTGGCTTTTATCACTCCTACATGTTTTCGTAGAATCCTAATGTGTAAATTAAAACAAAACCAAACCCCTTTAAGTATTATTTCCTGTGCTGTATATTAAGTATTTGGCTTGCTTTGCTTAAGCCTTGTGGTTATGAGAAGACCATCAAGAATTAAGAGTACTGTTCACTCTTCAGATTTAATTCTGTTTGCTGCACAGGTTGGATTGTCACCAGAAGCCCGAGATCAAATGAGGAAGATGTTGTGCCAGAAGGAGTCTAATTACATTCGGCTAAGAAGAGCTAAAATGGACAAGTCGATGTTTGTAAAAATTAAAACCCTGGGAGTTGGTGCATTTGGAGAAGTTTGCCTAGCAAGAAAAGTGGATACTAATGCTTTATATGCAACAAAAACTCTGAGGAAGAAGGATGTCTTGCTTAGAAATCAAGTTGCTCATGTTAAAGCTGAGCGGGATATCCTCGCAGAAGCTGATAATGAATGGGTAGTTCGCCTGTACTATTCATTCCAAGATAAGGACAATTTGTACTTTGTAATGGACTACATTCCAGGAGGTGATATGATGAGTCTCCTAATTAGAATGGGTGTCTTTCCAGAAAATTTGGCACGGTTCTACACGGCAGAACTGACCTGTGCAGTTGAGAGTGTTCATAAAATGGGCTTCATCCACAGAGATATTAAACCTGATAATATCTTGATAGACCGTGATGGTCATATCAAATTGACTGACTTCGGGCTCTGTACAGGTTTTCGGTGGACCCATGATTCAAAATACTACCAGAGTGGTAAGAAAAATATAAATATTCTTTGCAAGGAATGAAATAATAAATGAGTAGAAAGATGAATGGGTAACAATAATATGTGTACACCACACAAATTATAGAAAGCAACATTTAACATGGGAGAGTTTCAGCATGAGCACTGATTCCTTAAGGGAGAAGAAATGAGCTATGCTGTTATAATTTTGTCCCATTAGTGGCTTCTGAAATTTGGAGAGAGAAAATCACAGAGGTAGCGAGATAATTATGTAGACAACAGCCCCAACTCTGTTTTGAGGATGGGGCTGATGTTTTAAACGTAATTGTTCTTGAAAACCTTGCCCCAAGTTCTGAGTGTCTCATGTACTCCTTTTACTGTAACCTGTTGATTTTGGAGGAGGTTGAAGTAGCCTTTTAAAAATCCGACTTGATTACTTAGAAAAACAGCTAAAAAAAAGTTAGATGGAAAAAAAAGTCAGTTCCGAGAGCAGTAAAATACAGATTTAGTGATAACCTATTTCTGATACTTTAAAAGAAAAACATACTTTCAGAAACAATTTTTTAAGTTACTTTTGATTAGTTTCTAGTCAAATATGTATCTTAGGCCAGACCATTACACAGTCTTTGGTGAGAAGATAAAGATTTAATCTAATTTTATTTTTTGATGATTTAAATATTGGGGGTGTTATGTTTACATAAGAGCAAGAACAGTATACATCCTGTACCCCCAGTGTGGTTATGTTAAGAAAAAACTGAGAAAACATCAAATTTGATACTTTCCCATAGTTATGTCAGAAATAAGCTTAAAGAAATGTCCTCAAAAGTTTGTATTTTATATCATAAACAAAATGTCATCCTCCTGATGTTGATGGCTGTTTTAATTCTCAAACTGAGTGTTGAAACTGAAACAGATTCTTGTCTTATAACAAGGAATGTTAACAGGTAAAGAAAATGTCCTATTAGGTAAGAACTAAAGTAGTAATTGTGCTCACTTTTGTCATCCTTCTCCCTCAATTACAGGTGACCACGTACGCCAGGACAGTATGGATTTCAGCAATGAGTGGGGCGACCCTGCCAATTGCCGGTGTGGAGATCGGCTGAAGCCGCTGGAGCGCAGGGCTGCTCGTCAGCACCAGCGCTGCCTGGCCCATTCCCTCGTGGGCACACCCAATTACATCGCACCAGAAGTCTTGTTACGTACAGGTAATGCACTTCTGTACTGGAATCCTGCTGCAAAGTGACTGGTATTCACATATCTTGCTTCACCCTTCCTACACTGCCACTTTCCCAAGTATATAATATATCAACAGAAAAATAAAATAGTTGTTAATATGGAAATCCTAAAACAAGTATTGAATAGAGCTCTCTTGTGAAGTTTGATACTATTATAGGGTTACCTAAGTGAGCCTAAATTTAGGCTTGCAGTTTAGGGGTAGGCCTGGAACTGTCAGCTGACTTGAGCTGGGCTGAGCTAACAGCTGACAGCTTCTAGCCAATAATATTGTATTCTATACCATATTACAACATCATTCTCCCCGCCCCCCCCCCCCCCCTTCCAAAAAAAAAAAAGCCTGGGTAGGAGTGGCTTAGGCAGTCACTTCCTGGCCTTCCTCTTGGGAGGATGCACAATGCTGTCCTGGGAGGATGAAGAGGGCCAGGCCCAGCACTGGCTCACTGGTTGTCTCAGGAAAGTAGAATGTGTTGTTCTGGTTCTCTCCTTTCTGCTTGGGTTTTGCTTAGAAATTCTGGATTTAAATGATACTGAGGATTTGACTACTGTATTTGAACTTTATTTCAGGTTACACACAATTGTGTGACTGGTGGAGTGTTGGGGTAATTCTCTTTGAGATGCTAGTGGGGCAGCCTCCATTCCTGGCACAAACACCACTGGAAACACAAATGAAGGTAACTTTAAGTCTAGTGTTTGTTAAACAGTTTAACATTAGTCTTTCTAATTTGTAATGGAAACAAAGGTGATGTTTGAGGGTGCTGCCTATCCAAGCATGTAATAAACTAACAAGATTTTAAACTTTACATTGCTGTGGAGGTGCACTTAGTTTGTAAAGGTATCATGTTCATATCTTTTATCTGCTCATACAGTAAACATGCTAAATAAAAATCATGTCACATCTCAGTGGTTCCTGTTCACTTTTTATATCTGTTTCAGTTATTATTTCCACTTACTTTTATTCTCTTTTTCCAGTATCTTATCTGGGTTTTCTTTCCTCACCACTTGGCTTTCATGCCTTCTTACCTGCAGAGGATTTCTTTTGGTGATGTATCTGCAGGTGCTTTGCATGGAAAGGTGGAGGAATAGCAGATGGCTGTGCCTGCTTAGGGTTACTGGCAGCTCAGAGCCACTGGTCCTTTCCTAGCTGAGCCCCAGCTGTTCCAGAGAAAGCACCAGGGCAATCTTCTGCAGCTGTCATTTTTGCAAGATTGTGTTCAGCTTGCAAGATACTAGTTGGCTCAAATGCAGTGCAGAATTGATATTTTTTAAAAAACTTCAAATCTGTTAATCTTTACAGTACATCATATAACTCAAAATTCATCTGCCTAAGGATTTTAAGATGGTAAACCATGTGCCTAATCCCAGGTTCGAGGTGCTGGATTTTGTGGTATCTTCATTGGTTTATAGCAGGGGTATCTCATGCCAGACTCTAGTTTACATTTGGAATGTGAAGAGACTTTACTTGGATTTTGTCAGATTTCCAGACAAAATATTCCTTGAGTTTCTGAAAAAGCAGCTTCAGGTTTTCCCATCTAGTGTGAAAACCCTTAGACATGTTGAATGATTTCTTTGTGGCTGTTTGTTTTGTTTTGTTGTCTTAATGTGTTTTTTCCTTTTTATGAAATCATAAATAAATAACACTTCTTCTTGCTTTCAAGGTTATCAGCTGGCAAACTGCACTTCATATTCCACCTCAGGCTAAGTTGACTCCAGAGGCCTCTGATCTTATTATTAAACTCTGCCGAGGGCCAGAAGATCGTTTGGGCAAAAATGGTGCAGATGAAATAAAAGCTCATCCATTTTTTAAAACAATTGATTTTTCAAGCGATCTACGACGACAGTCTGCTTTCTACATTCCAAAAATTGCTCATCCTACGGACACATCAAACTTTGATCCAGTTGATCCAGATAAATTGTGGAGTGATGATGATAAGGAGGGAAACAGAAATGATACCCTTAATGGGTGGTACAAAAATGGAAAACATCCTGAACATGCTTTTTATGAGTTTACCTTCCGAAGGTTTTTTGATGACAATGGCTACCCATACAACAATCCCAAGCCCATTGAGTATGAGTATGGTAATTCCCAAACCTCAGAACAGCAGTCAGACAATGACGATGATGATGATGAACAGGCAGGTAGAGGAATTCAGAGTCGTGATCTGGTTTATGTTTAGTAGAGGAATAAATATCAAAAACTAATCAATTTTGCAGCTATAGTTTTTGAAGTGTCTGTTAAGAGACTTAAAAGCAGATTGCAATCGTAAATACATGCACACTTTTTCTTTGAAACACTAAGAACATGATATCATCTTTCCTCTCTGTACATTTTGTTTCCCCAGAATACGGGGAAGTCCTTCTCAAATTTAATTTATTCCAGTGGTGTTAATTGTTTAATTTAGAAGAGATTTGATGTTAGGTGAAAAAAATATCACTTGAATTTTGTTACAGTTCTCTGTACTCCAAGTACTCAAAATAGGAAATAGTGATTTATTTTTCCCCCCCCTGAGGTGATGCCTGGTGTCTATTTGTACATATATTGAATAATTTTAGAAAACAAATCTCTGCTTCAGAATTTTTAATGACAGTTTTTCCATGCATTGACCAAATATAAAACCTACTTTACACTAATAAAGCTCTCAGACATTTCTGAAGAGGAGGAAAAAAGGCTGCTGTACCCTCACTTCTCACTGTGTTTAGCCTGATTATTCACAGTGTTGAAAAAACGGAGACCTCTGTCTGGTGAAACATTTCCAGCTACTGTGCGAGTGGCCGTTGTCAGCTTTGAAACAAGAAAGTGTCCGTCTTGGCTGTAGTGTGATTATAAGATGATAAAGCATTAGAACTAGCATTTTATTAAGCTATAATTGGATTTGACATTAGTAACACTGTAGCATGTGACTGGTCCTTTTAAAGCAGAACTGCTCACTCAACTTGATCAGCTTCTGTCATCAGTTCTCCTATAGATATAAGAGGAAAAGAAGCTTTAGAAAAGACACTTTCTGAAATATAGACAACCAAACTGTAAAGTGTGTACAGTACTGCTTGAGTTGGAATTTTTATTTTGAAAAATAAATTTTAGAGTAGCATCTTATAAGTTTGAGATAGTAATGGGAAAAGATACAGCTTTTGAGGCTGTTGTTGTGGAGACCCATTTCACTTGACTGGAACAGTTTTCCTTCTGGTTACACAAACAGTGAGGAAGAGCACCACGTACCAGCCCATCTGAGCTGTCAGGTCAGTGTCAATGGTTTGTCTTTCACAGCCCAGTTCAGAACAGAATTAGGAATCTACAGCTGTGTCTGCTGCCTTCTTCATTACTGTTTTCATAATTTCTGGCAGCAGGTGCAGGTGATCAGGCATCCCCTTGGGTCTCATGGTGGGAGGGTACCGAGCCAGTTGAAGTTACTGGGAGTACCGACAGGAGCATCCCTCTGAGCAGCTTCCCTGAGGCAAGACCAGGAGTTAGAGGTGAGAGCCAGAAAGAATTACGTTTTTCTCTCTCTCCTTTCTCCTCAATTTAACACAGTAGTAAAGAAAATGCACTATTTTTAGTAAACTTCCTGTCTTTTAGAATATTTCCTTCTCTTTGGAATTGAATTCCAATTGTTAATTTCATAACATGCCTATAACTGCTTCATTAAATTATTACATGTGCCATTGCACTGGCATTACAACTGTCTAAATATTATGAAATTGGTGTTCATATCTGTTCTTGCAGCAAACACCAGTTAGTAGTTTTACTTTTCTTACCAAGCTGGATTGTTTATTTCTGTACATTTGTTCTCTTTACATGTTCCAGTCCAGTGTCTCTCTTTCTGCCTGTGCAACTGTCTATAGTACTGTTCTAAATATGGGTTTAGTGGAAAAACTTGGAGTTTCCCTTCTTGTGTGATCCAGTTTCTGGTGTGGTCCACAGATGATTGATATGGTCATAACTGAGGAAGGTCTGAACTTCAGTGGGTTGGCAGTGAGGAAACTTCTTAAATATATATTTGGTCACAGGAGGAGATGTTAGTGGAAGTTCACTCTCCTACTGTGAAGTGCTTATAATGGTTAGAAGATGGTTATGGGAAGTTGTTTTCTGAAACAAGTAGCTAGTTATTTCTATAATGAAAATGAGTTTGCAGTTTAATAAAACAATTCCAGTTCTGTCTGCCTTTTCTACAGCTGCTGAAATAGAATAGCTTTTGAGATTAATTTCCTTTAGTTTAAATATTATAAAATGGCTGCAGTGCATAACTACTCCATTTTATGTATTATGTAAAAAGATTGCTTTTCGTGTAAATAAACTTTAAAGATTATCCTCCTTCATAGAAAGTATCCCAGTAAAACTGGTCTACTTCTCTTGGAGTAAAGTATAATATATTCCTGGTTAAAGGTAATTTAATCAAGCCTGCCTTACCATTTGTGAAGTGTGCAGAGAAAATAATGTCAATTCTTCATTCAATTGACTCTTAAAATTGCGTTTTCATATATTTCTCCTCTGCCTGCACTGTACTATGGTATTCCTGTTTAATACTATGACTGGTCTTTAACCAATTTAAAAATAAATAAATAAAAATTTAAAAAAATATATAGAAAGGGGCCCTGTAAAGGCACCATTCTTCTATACAAGCAAACCCAATTGCTTTTATTAAAGGAAATCATTGATTCTTTTAAGGACATGTTCAAATACTGAAATACTAAATACCATTTTGCCTTTTTAAACAAATACAGGAAAAGCTCACATCTTTAGAATTTAGTAGATGCATCTGACATTTCCTAATATCACATGTTAGAAGTTGTAATGTACCTTGTTTGAATTTTGCCACCTATATGCTGCAGTATTATGTATTTCCTTGAAAAAATACAGCTACAGTGCAAGTTCTCCTGAGAAAGTTAGTTACACATAAATGTTGTCACAACTCTCTAACATGCTCTGCCTTACCCATGTTTTGAAACTTCACGTTTCATACATAGATTCAGAGTCTATTGTAGAGATTCTTCATAGCTGCTGCTTAAAACATGGGTGTTTCACTGGTGACCTGTGATGGGGATTGGCTTGTACAGGCAGTAGCGAAGAGAGGCTCCTAACCAGCAGCTGTGGAATTCTGCAGTAAGTTTTAGTTCAGGTTGCTTTTGCTTTGTAAAGCATGAAAACAAGTTTCTCTTTTATGGGTCCTTGTATACATACTTTGTATTTATAAAATGTTCTATAATCCTTTAACTGTACTGTAAATACTATTTGATATTCAATGGCACTCTATCCTCGGGCAGGCCCTCTTGCTGTATCTTTTCTATCCTTGATTTGTAATAGAATCTATAGAATATATGGCTAGAAAGTCTCTTTGAGACTGGCATGTCTTCCGCTGTTGCAAAACTGTGAGTGGGAATGATTTATTTAGACTCCTTTTAATATTATTCATCTAGTAGGCAGTGCAGAGGGTGCATTCTTAGATCATGCTGCTGTCACTGGAGATACTATTAGGTTTTTGTTTTAGATGTTGTCAGTGTTTCAGATCAGACTTTAATTTGTTTGCTTTATTTCAACCAAAGCAAAAACATAATAAATTGGGTCAATGTTGTAGTAAAATGTTTGAAAGCCTTAAGATGCTCATGATAAAGGCACTATTCAAGTTTACTGATGTATATATATCTATATAGATATATATAGACATATTCCATGTGTGTATATGTGTATATATATATAATGTCTTCTTTGTATTATAAGACTGTCACTTCTTTTGGATTCTCCAATTAAATACATAGACCACTGCACAAGTCTGCTTAAGCAAATTGTTCTTTTATTCCATGCCTGGCTAGTAAACTTGACAATCTTGCATTATCTCATGGTCATAGTAAGTTATTCACTTGTCTTTTTTGAGTAGTCATCACTTGTCTCCGTCATGACATGGGCATCCCCTTTTGCCAGGTCTCTGCATACCTGTAGTCCAGCTATGCATGTGTGTGATCTCTGAATGCTTACTTGGGATGTTTAGTCCTTAGAGGGTTACAGGGTGCTGGCTTGGACCATAACCTCCAAGTCCCCTGATGTTCATATGCAAAGAATGTGCATCTTCTGACTTTTCCAGTAGGTACACTGGAGCATCTGTACACTTTGTCCATGAGTGCCAGATTTCCAGTTTGCTGTGCCTGGTAGCTGAGGAACTGAGGCTTCCTTGCCCTGCTGACTGAACACAAAGCATGTGTGTTTGACCCAGGGAACAGAATGTGAGTGGATGGTTGCACTGACACCCTAAAAGTTACTTCATAATAAGAGAAAGAATTCCAGCACTTGTGACATTCCTGAGTTTTAGAAACTGTTTCTGCTGAAGTAATAAAACCCACACTGTATAAGAAGTGAAAATCACATTCTTGTTTTGGCTAATCAAATACGAAATGTAAACACTAGTTGCCCAAATGCATTTATTTTTCTTCTGTTTCTCACCTCTATTCCACAAGTCCCTTTTATGCTGCAGCAGCTTTACTATCTAACAATAAAATGGCACAAGGGTAACTGCAGAGATGCTCTTGTACTTGACTGTCACCTCACGTTTGTAACCTGTTCTCAAGAGTATACATTTTGATGTTCAAGAGGTCAATTTATTGGTGCTCTTTCCAGGTCCTCTGCTGCTTCTTTCATCAAAGTAAGTAAACATTATTAATTATTAGTAATAATAATTAGTTATTCGTACATTTTGTATCATGAAGCTATTCCTTTGGAGAATGAAGTTTCACAGCTTTCATCTGTATTAGGAGGGAAGATTGAGAAAATCCTCTTTAATTGCACATCTCAAAGTGCTAATGCAGAAACCAATTTGCTATTGCAGAAACTGCATTATATCCTAATTCTTCTGTGTTTGGGGAAAGGGGGTGTGTGGAAGTACAGCACCATGTTTCATTTATTAGCCACATGAAGGGGGAAGGGAAATCTCTCCAGCGCTCCTCAACCAAGTGAAGTGATAGAGTTACACTTCAAATTTCAGAAACTCATCAACAGCTTTCTTTGGCTTTAAGTAATGTAGAAGTCATTATTTTAAATTCAGACACTTGTTAAAGGGATAGACTAAAATTGCCACCTTAATAATGCATAAAAATACAAGAGCAAGAGCAAAAATGGATGTAATATACTTAATTAAAGAATGACATAATGCTGTGGCTCTTTCGAGTTCACCCTGAAGGACTATCATAAACCTGCTGCATTGTGCCCAACCTTTAGATCCAATTTGTTGCTAAGCAACTAGGTCTATTTAGACAGGTGAGGAGGTACTGCGCCTTCAGGGACACCCAAGGGCAGCTTCCTGGTCTTACTCAGCTCGGTAGCTGGCTGTCCCCGCTGTCCTCAGATGCGATTTCGTCCTCAAAACTACGTAAGAGTTTGAAGAGGTGGAGACGAGTCGCAAGCAAGGAACATGTGAATAGAAGTGGGTGCATGCTATTCACTCGGCAAAATTCACATTTGTGAGTTACGGAAAGGAGACAGATTAATGAAGAGCCTCCACCGCCACCGCAGGATGTCAGAGTAATGAACGGGGTCGGGCAATTCCACTGCGGTCAGTTTCGAGTGACGAAGGCACAACATCGTACTCATGCGAGCATTGGTGGTTCAGTGGTAGAATTCTCGCCTGCCACGCGGGAGGCCCGGGTTCGATTCCCGGCCAATGCAGCCCCTTTGTTTTTGTTCCTTCCCCACCCATTTTGTTTCCTTTTTTTCTTTTTTTTGTCTCCATTCCCCACCCCTTCCCTCCCTAAAATTTAAAACCAAACTGGCTCAACGCTGTCACTAGTAATGCTCAAGCAGACACCGACTTCTCGCCCGCCCCGCTGGGCGGACCTTCACGTCCCCGGGCTGGAAGTGACGCAGCCGGATTTGCCTTCAAAAATTGCCGGCGGCGGCGGGAGGAGGCGGCGGGCAGGGCCGGGGGAGGGGACGAGAGGGGAGGAAGGGGGCGGAAGAAGTGGAGAAGTCGTAGCTGCTGCAGTCGCTGCCAGCGCCACGGGTCCGAGCTTTGGAAAGGCGTAAGTGAGCGCGGCGCGCCCGCAGCACCTGCGCTGCCCCTGCGGTGTCCCCGCTCGGCCCGGGCGGGGGGCGATGCCCGCGCCGTGGGGGCCGCCCGGAGGGATCCTGGGCACTGGGAGGGCTCCGGCGCCTCCGTCTCCCGGCTGCAGAGCGAGCGACCGCGGCTGTCGCGACACTCTTGACCATTGCGCGGTGCCCGTGGGTGTCGCTGTGTCAGGGCTGTGTCTCCCACGTGCTCGGCCCCGCAGGTCGGAGCGGAGCTGCTCCCGCAGGTGCTGGGCCGCTCCCGGACCCGGACCTGGACCCGCACGGGTGGGCGCTGGCACCGCTGCCTTCCATCTCTCCCTTCATCCTTCACCTGTTGTGTTGCTAGCTTTTCGTTGTTTGTTTGTTTGTTGGGGTTTTTCCCTTAATGGAGTATTTTGCAACAATCTGCGGTGAGTCAAGTTTTCTCTCCGGACGGAGGAAAGCTGCAGGTGGCAATTCCAGATACCCATCCAGCTGCGCACCCTTGTAAACTTTCTGAAAAATTTGCTAGTTTATTATTGACCATCAGAAAGCATGCTAGCCCCCTGCGAAATGGGGAGTGAGTAACGTGTTCAATTAACTCTTTTGAAAGGTTTAGCCTGGAAAACTTAAAGTCATCCACCATCAGCGTGTCTCTGCCCAGTGTTTGATTTGGGGGGCTTTTGGACAGCCAGACGTGCTTGTGTTCCTGGGTGCTGCTGGTTCATCTGCTGCTGTTTTACTGCTAAATACAGTAAGGGAATGAGAGACGGTTTGTTCAGCATCCGATGAGTCTGGCAACTCTTCTGCTTCCCAAGGAACTAACACAGTCACTTGTTGATACCAAAGGTTGCCAGCTGTGGATGTTACCAAGAAGAGCAGGAAGCAGGAGGGGAGCTCTGAGGTGATGCAGGCCCGGCATGGCATCCAAGAATAAAAATGGATTCCTGAAAGCTGTTACTTTGGGGTGTTTTTTCTCTTCTGGCTTGCTGAGAGAACTTTGCGAATTTTACATGGTTGCTTTGATAGCAGGCTAAAATCATGTAAACATGTGTGCTCTGCCAAAATCCAAGCTCAGGCTCTGGCTTGGTCCAGATACTAAGGTTGAACTGAAAGAGTTCTTGGAAGTATTTTCCATGTTTGGCTTATGCTGTTCTCTGAGTCAGCAGGCCTGCTGCAGTAATTCATAAACTTCAACTTAAATCTTCACTTCCAACATCTACATTATCAATCTGATATTTTAAAGTTTGTGGGACTTCTTTGTGAAACATGATTGATTCAGTGTTTGGTTACAGTTTCCCAGATTCTAATACATAACTGTGAGCAGAAATTACTTACAGTCATTCCTTATGATAATTTCTTAAAGTCATTATGGAAAACATGAAGTACCCCCAGTGTTTTCTTGATGATGATCTGTTATCTTTCAAGTGAAATATTAAAGTCAGTTCCATAACCTCATTCTCAAAAGTTGTAGGTATCTTGAACTTTTGTTAGGTTCAACCCTTGCTGCTCTTGGCTCTTCTGTACTCCAGAAGTAATTTGGGTCCTCTGAGCAAATGATAAAATGTATTCTGTTACTGGAGATGGGTTAATTTTGGCAAACCGTATATAGTCATAGTTAGTGTAAAGAGTGATTATTCTTACTGGGGAGTGTGTGTGTTTGTACACAGTGTAGAATTAAACTTGCAAGACCAAGTGCTTGGGTTGTTTTCCTTATATCCTCTTCACTGTAAACTTTATGAGCTCTTTACTGTTTCAGTTGCTGTTGGAATACAGATAACTTCACTGGGCGTGATTCACAGAAAGGTTGTGGCTGATAAGTACAGCCTTGCTGCTTTGACATCCTGTTACATGATAGCACCAAGTATTTGTAAACACATGTGATATTACTAAGTATCTGTAAATACTTTGAAATTTATTAAGTGGTGCAAGATTAGTTTTGTGGGTGTTTTAATCCCTTCCTTCAGTTCTGGTTTAACTCAGGATTTGTGTGTTTTCATGCCTCTCCCACATGTTTCTTAAACCCTACTCTGAGCTGCCACAGCATATTGTGACTTTCTGCTGCAAAGTTTAATCTAGTTTAAGATTAGTACTCTAACTCCTTTTTTTTTCCTTAGAACTGCTTTGGCATCTTCAGTTACAGGTGCAACAAGCCCACGGATTAGTGTGTCTAACAGGCTCTAGCATTGCCTGTATTCAAGTGGCAGCATCAGTGGCATGTCCAGACATAAGCAGAGCTGACGGCTTTTTCTGCCTCACTTGTGCACAAGAACCTTGTATTTGGAAGCTGCTTGAAGCAATTCTGCTCTTATGAGACAAGATGAAGCAACAAATTATATGGGCTTTCTAGTTTAAGCTAAATTCTTTTGTATTTTCAATACTACTGATGAAACACATAGATTCCAATAGCATTATAAATTTGAGTGACCCCCTTCTTTTTTGTTGGCTTTTTTCCCCCAACATGAGTTGCTAGTTCATTCTGCTTATGCTTCTGTTTCTACTTTCTGGTCTTACTTTATCTGCCTTTTCTAACCTGACTATCTCATTAACTCCTCTGTTACGTGCAGTGCTGTCAGGTTGGTCCCAAGCTTTCATATCTTTCTGACTTGGCCTCTTTAGGGTTTGGCTTTTTTTACATTCTAGCTATTTTCGCATTTCCAAATGAAAACTAATATTACAAACTGTTTTGTTTTGGTTTTTTTCTGACTATGTAAACAGAAGTGCTGTTCTGCTTGGATTGTTATACTGCATCCAGTGTAGAAACGAAAGTTATCTATGGCCTCTCTCTGCGTTTAAAAGTCTAATTTGGTTGTAGTAACTTGCTATTACTTGATTTTTAAAACGTTTATTAGCATCTTGCTCAACTTGTGATTTCAGTTGTGTTAGTCATGGGTTTGAATTCTCAGGCAAACAGGTGTATCTGGTAGGATGAGCAGGAGTGGAAAAGCTTGCTCCTAAATATAGCAGGGAAAACTTTGGTAATATCTGTGTGATGATCCATACAGAAGTTGGCAAACATCTTCAGGCTCCTTCTGAGTTTAAAACCAACAAAACTCCCAAGTCAAACTGTGCCCCCAAAGCCTAATTAGCCAGGGATATGTTAGTCCTTGTAATTGCTGGTCACATTAACTATATCAGCTTGTAGCCATCGTGGCCGGCTCAGCAAGTCTCTGTCCAGTGAGATTACACAGTGTAGGTTCTATGATAGCAGGTTTCCAGGCTCAACCCCTTGGGTCCCTTCTGCATGGATGGGTGTGGGCTGTTGGAGGCCTGTCTTCAGCTCCCTTGATTGCCAGAGTTATGCTCTTTTGGACTGAAAATTTTCACAGGATCTATCTGCTCCAAGGGAAGCTGGGCAAGGAAGGAAGGAAACAAAAAAGAAGTGGATGTTGGCATAGGAATGCCTCAGCATAAATGTCTGTGCATAAAACTGCTTTGGGAAGGGGACAGAAAAAGGGAGTGCAAATCTTAAAATATTTGATTTGTACTTAGCAGCCCCTCTTTACAACAGAGAGCTAACATTTTAGCAATAGGTTGGCAGGTGTGTGCAAAGTGTGGCTTCTGAAACCTCTGATAATGTGGCCAAATTCAACCCTGACCTGGTCTCAAAATGTGCTCAGTCTTAAGACTGCTTATTGCGCATGAGTACCTCTTACATTCTTTAAATAGTTGATCTGTATCAAGTATGCTTCATCCCGGGGCTTAGCTGTAATTTCTTGTCTGCAGTTGCTTCTTACTGGCACTGGGAATAGGTACTGAAATGAGAGCAAGACGACTCCCTTGCAGGCATGTTCACTGGCTTGTTTTAATGTGGTCTGTGCTTGGATGAGAAATTAGGAGGATAGTGATGAAATTCTTGGTGTGCAAGTGACAAGAAATGCAGAGACAGTGCAGGTATCGTAGAGAAGGGGATGGGATACTTAAGAAACTGGTGAGAATATGGAATGACTGCTCTATGGACAGTGGAAACTGTAAAGAACAAGTCTACAGTGTCTGCTTACTGCTGTCTTTGTTTAGATAGTACTTCTGTGCTATTCTAATCTAAAAGTGCAGATTCTGCTAGTGCTACAAAGTGGAAGTGGTCATGATCATTGATGTTAGCTCCAAAACCCCACAAGCAACCAGCACTGGTGAGAAAGAGTAATGTGGTTTGAACAATATATTAAATAAAGTGGGTAGTCATATTTAATTGTAGCCTTTCCCTACCTTTCAGTGCTGATTTAGCAGCCTCAGTGTGTTTCAAGTGGCCCTTTTTAAGTGTAAAAATGGTGATAAGAACATGCAAGCTGGGTATAGAAGGTGGATATTTGTTTCAAAGAAACATTAAATAAAATTGAAGAATTGTAAAATCAGACTAATGGAAGAATAGTGTTTTCTCAAGACTAAATTAGACTGTTAAAACTTAGATGCATGGAATGTTGAGGCAAAAAATGTTAACAAAACTTAATGCATCTGTAAAAAGGACTTCGATTTATTGTTTATTGGTTGGGGTTTTTTTCAAACCACAGATGAGCACAGTAAAATACTAGTTTATCTTACTGAGGGAAGTATGCAATTGTGGCTTGCAACAGCTGCATTTAAATCTGTATATCATGTATAGGCTTTTAAACAGAATCTCTGTGGCAAGAAACAATGGTGTAATATGAAGAGTTTAATTTCTAGTAACTATTATCATTTTATTTGGATGACATTCATTTTAGGGCTTTTTTCTCCTAACCAGTATTTTTCCAGCTTCTATGTTTTGATATGCCAAATGAGGTGATGAGCAGTTGCAAAAAGTTGTTCTGCTACTGGGGTTTTTTTTCTTTCCTTAATACTTATTTTTTTCAGCTTCATGTTGAACATGAGCCTGGTTATGATCATTGAGAATGTAAAATTGGCCCGTGAATATGCCTTACTGGGAAATTACGACTCTGCAATGGTCTACTACCAGGGAGTTCTTGACCAGATGAATAAGTATCTGTACTCTGTGAGAGATGCGTATCTGCAACAGAAATGGCAACAGGTAAGTAGTGCTTTCCTGGGACATTTTGTGGGATAAGCATTAAAGTAGCAAAAGTTGCCTATCTTATTATAAACAAAAGTGTAACAATACTTACAATATTGTTACACTTACAAAGTTTAACAATATTGTTATACTTAAAAAATATATAACAATACTTTAGCTTGCCCAAATGAACTGGTGCTGTTATATATAGGCTTTTTTATTATATAGTCTTACTTAAGTCATCTTGATGACTTCTTTCTCTGTCTGTGACACAGCCCTGAGGAGCCAGTGCACTGTCTGACTTGTCAGCTGTAGGGGTGAGTGTAAGTGCATCCCTTAAGGAAAGCTGTTTGGAGTTCTACCTTAAAGAGAGCAGAGCTACCTGGAGTATGTGTGGTTGCTTATAGCCAATGAGGCTGTGGTGTATGCAAGGTGAATTGGTTAACCAATAATGTGGTAGCATGTCAGATGTGAGAGTGCATAAAAGGTGTGGATATTACTGCATGAGAGTTAGATATACTAGGATGTGAGATGATGTAATAGGAACTTCTAAGAACTATCTACTTCTACTATGAGCTATAAAGATGTCTGTTTATCTTGAATAAACCCCCTAAGTTGTGAGCCTTCTGATCAAGCCTTCTGATGTCTGCTGTGCCTGAGCTCTTCTGACTGTCAGTCTACAGGCCAGCTCGGTATAAGGGGCTCCCCCTATAGTCAGCTTGTTGATAAGTGTTATGCTGAAGTTTTTAATCTGCTATCATTTGGGTCTTATTTCCCTCAATGTTTCAGTGTGACTAAGGTCCTTAATAGGAAGTGAGCTGTGGCTACCATGGTAATTTGTCCTTAACACAAACCATTTTTTTTCATTGATATTCAGTCTAATAGGTTGATATTTTTTATTGATATTTAGTCTATTAGGTTCTGTCATTCTTGTTTAATACGCAAAATTTGTCAAAAGTCTCTGTGACATTAAATCCAAAATCTATTTGTTTATTCTTTAAATGTGCTGAAAAAGGCATAAAAAACCTCCTTAATATGTAATGTGCATAATTCTTGTTTATTGAAGTAGAATTAGGTAGCTTATTAAACCCTGTGGAATCTATCCAGGTATTACATGGGCTTGAACAGAGGACTGTTACAAACATATTTCCAATGTGCTTAATCTGCTTTTTTTTCCCCCTTAATCAGGTTTGGCAGGAGATAAGTGTGGAAGCTAAGCATGTGAAAGATATAATGAAAACACTAGAGAGTTTTAAACTAGACAATACGCCATTGAAAGCCTCACAGCAAGAATTACCAGCTCATGATGCAGAAGTCTGGTCTTTGCCAGTACCTGCTGAACGTAGGTAAGAGGAAATCTGAAGACCTGAATTAAAATTTCTCAGGACAAAATGTGCTTTGACTTCAGCCTGCTGCAGTGTAATTTTTGTTCTAGAACTTAGATGTGTAACACTTGCAGCTTGCCCCTGTTTGTGGTGAAGGAGATGCCATGTTGAGGCAGCTGAATCCAGAATGGTGTGAGGGTTTATCTTACGTGGCGTGACTAATGTCAGGCTTCTTCACCCACACCTCAATACCCGGTCACCTGAGTTGGATTGTTTTTTCACTTTTGTCTTTGTTGGCATTGATTAGCTGGTTCAGAACGCTACAGACATTTTTCTGTGTGTCTTGTGGGTTTTTGTTTGTCTTTTTTTTTTGTCTTTTGTTGTTGTTGTTTTGAGATTAGTTATCTGAACTGGTTAACTGGAGGTTCTAACACGTGCCAGAGGTAGCACGAAGGGCTGTACATTTAGACAGACAGTGATCATTAGATTGCTTTAATGGTACTGTAAAATTGTTCTTTAAGGCTTGGAATTTACAAGCATTTTCCTGCAGATGAGTAGCTTCAGTCTTTATAGGTCCATTTTAGCTTTTATTTTTTAATAATTTATTTTAAGCCTTCTGAAGAAATGGACCTTATGGGATCACACTATTTCTCTATATCTCAGTTAATGACTTTGCAACACTCCTAGCTAATTTCATTCAAACCTTCTGGAAGGATAGCGTCTGGAAGATAGACCTTTCCTAGTATTTCAAAGCTTTCTAGAGAAAACAAAAAAGGGAAAGTCTTGAGAGAACTGTTTCTGTCCCATTTGCCAACTGCTGAAGTACTGAATTGTGGTAATAAGAAAAAGCCACAGGGAAAACTTGAGTCATATTGTGTTGGAATAATCTCAGTAAATTCCCATACTGAGATAGCAGAACTCACAAATTTACTTGACAATCAGATGTGGAATTGCACTATTCCTTTATTCTGAGCATTGGTGTGAAATTCAGGGGTGGGTAGGTGTTGGTAAATGTAACTGTAGGTTGGTAAGATACTCCATTTGGAGAATGAAAATACTCTTAACACTCGTGATCTTAGCATCAACATACTTGTGTAGTCCAGTGTGCAATTCATCCTGAAGAGAGATGCACTGTTCTGGCAAACTCATTGCTGTGCACCAGGACAACTTCTGTGAAGGGACTGGATCCTGAGAGTCTTCAGTGATGTGTCAAAACACATCATGTAGATTCAGTAGATGCTCTCTGAGTGAAGAGTTTTACATTTTCTGTTTTCTGGAAATGTCCGTGAACTTAAACTGGACTGATAGCAAATTAGCTAGAATTTTAGGAAGTCCCATGGAAAAAGTATATCTGTGAGAGTAATGGATTTGTATGGGAAACAAAGGGAATTTTTAAAAAGAAATCCATAATACCAGTCACCATACTGGTTCGTTCATGTGCTTCTAAAAATAGTTTAATTTCAAACAACTGGAGGCCTCACATACACATTTTTTCTTTCAAAAGAAGTGTGCATAAAAGGAAATGAAAGTAAAATTGTCATTCCCAAAAAACTTTTACATTTCTTTGTGTAGGGAAGTGAGGACCATTGTCATAAGGAGATTTTTTTTTTGTTTGGTAATTTTTTTCTAAGCTCCATAATATTAGAATTACTTTTACTGATAAAATATACAAAGCAAGAAGCTTGCTTTGAGCAAATGAGCCCTGAGCCTGTGGCCAGGGAAAAATGGATTTTTACTGACTATCTAGAAATGTCTGTCTTGTTTCTGACATGCAGATCTTGAGCAAAAGGCTTTTCAGTTTGTAGCCACTTGATTTGGTTATGTAGTGCTCACCAGTGACTTTACACTGAGGCTTTTTGCATATGTTACAACTAATTAGACCTTCGCCAGGACCCAGAAAGCGTCAGTCTGTTCCATGCAGTGATTGCAGAGGTCACAATAGTCGTGTAAGTGCAGCTGTCAGAGGCCCTCACCGTCCATCCTCTCGAAATCCCAGTGATAAAGGGAAGGCAGTCCGCAGCCGGGAAAAAAAGGATCAGCAAAATAAAGGAAAAGAGGAAAAGGTAAGGTCACAAATAACTTGAGTTGAGAAACTCGGTGTTGTTTTCTTAGTGTTCAATGTATTATAGAATTAGATGCCTGTAAAATATTTCTTTTGTTCAAATCAGTGTTGCGATTTGAATCACCTTGTAAGGTGTCTTTGCTTTGTGGCCAATGTTGGTTATGGATGAATTAAAAACAAACAAACACTCATCTAGAAGAAACGATCTGGTAAATCTATCTGAAGGGAGGGTGCCAAGAGGCTGGAGCCAGGCTCTTCTTGGTGGTGCCAAGCAATAGGACAAGAGGCAGTGGGCAGAAACTGATGCACAGGAAGTTCCACCTGAACATGAGGAAGAACTTCTTTACTGTGCAGTGACCATGCATTGGAATGGATTGCCCAGAGACGTTCTGGAGTCTCCCTCACTGGAGATATTCAAGACCTATCTGGACACAGACTTGTGCCATGTGCTCTGGAATGACCTTGCTGGAGCAGGGAGATTGGACCAGCGGACCCAGTGGGGTCCCTTCCAACCTTTCCCATTCTGTGATTCTGTGACTTGCTTGCTGCAACTTGGAGGCTCTTGTTTAAAACTAATTCCTGAAAATGAGTCTGATGGAGGTCATTCAAATGGGGTGCCCTTGTGGGTTAATGTTTTAGTATAGTTTAGGTGGAGATTAACTTGCCTCTTCCAAAGGATTTCAAGATTTATGTAATCCTAAAAGGAGACCTTTACTTTTGAGGGGTGTGGGTTTTTTGTTTGGGGTTGGTTTTTTGTGGTTTGTTTTTTTGTGGGTTTTTTTAGGAATCTGATGTTAGCTCCATACTCTCTTCAGTTTAAAACAAATAAACCCCCAACATACCTCATGAGAGAGAATAAAATATGAACTGTTCTTTGCAATCAGACTGCTTTAATTTTTGTTCTGTCCTCTGCTCTCTGTAAATTCAGCTGATCACCAGAGTAAGAGATCATACAGTAGACACTGGAGTCATAGTTTTCCAGGGTCTGAATAAATCAAATCTCCATGTAATAGTTTGTCAGCTTCAGCAACCTTATGTTGTGGCAAGGTGTCATGGCCTGTGGAGATAGTGTAGTCTACAAGGGTGGAATTGTCTAGCTATGTAAACTACTAATTTTATTAGGAGCTAAATTACATTGTCTTTGAGCAATAATCCTCTCTCACTCAGGATATACACACACAGAGACAGGATAGGTCTTTTTTTCTTTTTTGCAGTTGTTCTGTCATCACCAGTGCTTGCTGTTAAGTGTATAAAAACTGGGGTATGTCTAGTGCATTTTATTTCCTCTCAGTTGCATGGTCTCTGCTGTTTGAGCCCTTTCAACTGTGTAGCTTTTTTGCTTCGGCTCTATTGCAGAGCTGCTTCTCTGCTGTTCATGTCCATGCTTCTGTATCAGTTAATTATTTTATTACATCCGTGGTCTTTCTGCAGATCACCTTTGCTTATTCTACGTATAGAAATCATGTTTTATTTTTTTGTGTCCCACAGGTATATGACACTTAGAGAATTTGAAATACCTAGGTCAGTGTGACTTTATGGTCCAGTCTTACACATAATTTCCCCCTACCCAGTTACTGTCTCAGTTTTTGGTTTTTTTCTGGGAGAAGAGGCAAACCCTCTTATCTGGCATAGCTGTATGCAGTTTTTACTACGTTCTGAAGTGATACAATATGCTGGCTTTGGGGAGAAGGAAATGGAACCTGGGCAGTACAGAAATCTGTGTGAACACACAGATCCCACAGGGCAGCTATAATACAAATGCTTTCATACTTTTCATGCTTTATGTTTATGTTACCACCTGCTAGAAATACAGTGCTGTTGTAAAAATGCATTAATAGCATAACCATTGTTACTTACTTATGTTATTATCTCCTTCATATGTAGAACAAATCCACATCTGAGATTTCAGAATCTGAACCAAAGAAATTTGATAGTACAGGATATGATAAAGATTTAGTAGAAGCTTTGGAAAGAGATATAATTTCTCAGAATCCCAACATTCGATGGTAAGTTTGAGTACTGCTGCTCGTTGTTGTTCTATTTCATCTTATACATATAAAAATAACCTACAAGTTTTCCTGACTACTTTAAACAGGCAACTAAACTTCTTGTGTAGTTGAATGTTTTTAGAGCATCTTTTTTCCATGCATAGATTCATAGAAGGGTTTGGGTTGGATAGGACCTTTAAAGATCAGGTAGACCAATCCCTTGCCACAGGCAGGGATATCTTTCCCTACATCGTGTTGCCTTTAGTCTTGTCCAATCTGACTGTGAAAAGCTTCTCAAATTTTTCTTAGAGTCCCAAAATCAATTTTTGGGATAATCTTTTGCAGTGTAAAAGTTTCTAGTGTCTGTCAGCATCCCTTTCTTTGAAAAGGTGTTTTGCTGCCTAGGGCCGTATCAAAACAGAAAACCGATTAACAAAAGTTACGTCAATATAAGAACCCTTTGAAATGTTGCTGGACATGATATGGCTGCCAGTATAAAATACAACCCTGTGCCAGTACCTTTACATAGATGTGTTAAATATTAAACCTTATACAATGGCTGTTTTGTGTTCCAAATGTTTCCAAGCTTAGGTGGTTTTGTGAGGATTAAATGAGCAAAAATCTTGTGTAAGCTTTAAAAAAAGCTAAACACTTCCACAAAAATTGTGTGCATGCAACTGTCATGTATTTAATATGTAATTACATGTTTCAGCTTTTATACTGAATCTTAAAATATGACTTTAGATTTGACACTAGTGACTAGTGACTCCATGAAGATATGTTTTGAAACTAAAATATTACTTGGGCACACACTGATAAGAGGAATGCCCTGAAAGTTACCCTCAAGAAAATAAGAAAAACCAGTAAGGTATCTACAAATTAATACTTTTCCACTGAAAAAGAATTCTGAAAATTCTGTTTAGTTCTATTCCATTTACTACTCTTCAGCAAGTTGTTCTTGTAACAGTGTGTCTTGGGTTGAGCTGGCAAAATGCCAACTGCTCAATACAGAGGGAGCAATACCAGTTGAAGCTGGTGTTTAAGTTTCAGAGACATCCAACCTTTCAGCAAAAGAAGAAAGCATAATCTGTAGCTAGCATAAGTTTAACAACTTGCTCTCTTCTGCTTATCAATCTGTGAATACCAACAATGGTACTCTAGTGAAATACTTCATGTCTTTTTTTTTGCTTTTGCATTCAAGTGGAGTTTACTAGCCAGATGTTAATTGTAGTTGTTGTAGACTGTTGCTATTAGACTGAAAATACTAGGAAAATAAGTTGGATTTGTGGGAGAGCCAATATATAACAGTAAGTTTAATTGCGGGGTTTTTTTGAGCTGTGGACTGATTCTTTTGCATCCTGTCTGAATCTGTCAAACAACTTTGTCTTTCTTGTCAGGGATGACATTGCTGATTTAGTAGAAGCCAAAAAGCTGCTTAAGGAAGCTGTAGTTTTACCAATGTGGATGCCAGAGTTTTTTAAGGGAATTAGAAGACCATGGAAGGTATGAAAAAAATCTGATCCTGTGATCATAAGTAGGATTCTGAGATTTTATCTTGGCAGAATGAGAAATTTCAAGTGGTTTACAGTTTATATAAATTCTTTCCACTTTTTAGTAACAAAATTTGTGGTAAAGAATACCAACAACATAAAGATGTCAGCCAGTTACATGCACTGTCTTTAGCTCTCTTGTTGTGGGTAAGCAAAAGTAATTAACTACTTTCCTTTAAATAACTTTTCCAGTTTACATCCAGTATTCTGCTATTGCACTACTAAATAAACTGTGAAATTCTGTTTTTTGATTCTTGACCTAAAAGTGGTTCTTTTATTTTAATAGGGTGTGCTGATGGTTGGTCCTCCTGGTACTGGAAAGACCCTGCTAGCAAAAGCTGTAGCCACTGAATGCAAGACTACTTTTTTCAATGTTTCTTCTTCTACACTTACCTCAAAATACAGAGGAGAATCTGAGAAACTTGTTCGTCTGCTGTTCGAAATGGTGATTGAAGTTCCTGAACTTGAACAGTGAGATAATGTAGTATAATCACTTCTGCAGTAGTGAAACCTTGCCAAGAATTCAAACTCAGAGCATGCATAAACAAATCTTCAAGCTTCAAACGCTTTGGGCCTTTCTGATTTGGCCATTTACATTTCAAGATTATTCCTAAATAGCTTTATAAAAGCTGGAAAATAAGGTTGTCTGTTATTGTCAGGGTTAGCTTTCTATGTTAGTGGTAGCTCGCTGTAACCTGGTGAGTGACGCAGAATGTACTTGAGTATAAAACTGGGGATGAAATCAATTGTTTTCTGGGTGAGAAGTCAGAGGCTGTGTGCATTTTGATGTTTTGGGTGGTTTTTTGTTTGTGCTTAAAATAAGTGGACTTTCAAACTGTAGTTGTCTTCAGTGCACGTAACACTTGAAATTGGCTCAGAAAATAAAGTCTTTTTTTTGTTGTTGTTGTCATGGGTTCCCAGGTTTGCACGCAGTGTTTCTAGGGTGTCTATTACTGAAGGGGACAGCAGAGTTGCTATTACAGTAGTCAGAAAATTCAGGAAATAAATTATAGTTTGATAGGCATGACATCAACTCATTTAATATGATCAATCAGAAATGCATATACACAATTAACAGTATCTCCACTGCTGTAAGACAATAGCCTTTATTATTATAGATCCTTGTCTTTGACTTTCCTTGTTTTTAAAAAGGTCAGAGTTACTTTCCAGTTGACTTGTCTCTTGGACAGGTTCCATGTCATGGTGTCCCAACTTCACATTCATTCTTTCTCTTACTGAAATCTTACTCAAGTGTTTTGTGGAGACTTTCACAGTCATAAATGTTATTCCTAATGTGGAAAATTCTCTTTAGCTTATTAAAGGCTTGTTTATAGCCCTAACAATGACAGGACTTTGCCAAAAGCTGTTCTGCTCAAATGGTCTTAATGAATGCACAGGTGCTCTGTGCCTGTGTGCAGTGGTTCAGATCGGGGAGGATCAGGGATTGTTTGATACTTGCGAGCTGATTGAATGGGGCAAATATGTCATTACTTAGCTCTGAATATGCTTCTCTTTCTTAAATGGGAGTAGACAGCTACTTCAGCTTCCTCTTTACCTTTTGCTTTCTTCAGGCTCGATTTTATGCCCCGACAACCATATTTATTGATGAGATAGACTCTATCTGTAGTCGCAGGGGAACTTCGGAGGAGCATGAAGCCAGCCGACGTGTGAAGGCAGAACTGCTGGTTCAAATGGATGGTAAATAACCTTATCACTGGGAAGTGCTGGACTGGAGGAAGCTTGAGGGACAAAAAAACCACACTGAAAGCTTCCTGCTTCAGAAGCAGTTTTGTCAAAGCCTTACATAAGGTTGGGACAAAGAGGTACAAATGCACTACTTCAACTGTCAGTGTGGAAGGAAAAATTATTTAACAGACTTTTAGCCTCTGAGCTATGACCTTATATTGGTGACCTCAAATAATGAAGATTCAGTGTTAAAGACAATGGTAAAAGTTTCAAACCAGCAGAATTAAAAAAAGTATTAACTGCTTCTCTCAATCTTTGCCTAGTGAATCACTCACTTCTTCAGGTAAAAACTGTTACCTGTTCCGATTTAAACTTCTAAGGCAGTCATTAACACTTAATTTCTTTGGGATCTCTTTTTTCTCCTTAAGATACAAATAAAAAAATAAGGTTTTTGTATACAAGTTGTTGGGTGAGTTTTAATTTTAAATCGCTGAGTTCATTACAGCCATTTGGTTAATATTTCACAAATCAAGAGACTTTAAAAGTAGGTAATATATGCACAGTTACTATAAAGGCATCCTTTTTGTACTCTGGTGAGCAGAGAGGAGGAAAGTAGCAACTGAAAAGTGGATACTGTTCTCTCTATACATGAAATTTGAGAAAACGTGTATGTTTTACTTCCTCTTTTCTCCATTGCAGGTGTTGGAGGGGCTGCTGAAAATGATGATCCTTCTAAGATGGTCATGGTACTTGCTGCTACTAATTTTCCTTGGGATATTGATGAAGCCCTAAGGCGGAGACTAGAAAAGAGAATTTACATTCCTTTACCATCAGGTATGAAGAGTTGGGCAAAAGAGTGGTTAAAAAAACTAAAATCTAAACTTTATCAATATTCCTTTTGTTTTGATTGCGTGGGTTTAAAAATCTAATTGATACATGTATGCAAATTCACATAGGGCTTCAGGATCAGGTGAAATCTAAACATGAGCATTTACCTTTGTAGCACATACAGTGTCCCTTTTCTCATTCTTCCCTCTGATCCCTCTTCAATTTATTATTTATCTTCAGAAAGCAAATTATATAGTCTCAGTTTTCTTTTCTTTGATTAGCAAAAGGTAGAGAAGAACTCCTGAAAATAAATCTGCGAGAGCTGGAACTGGCTGATGATGTTGACCTTGCAAACATAGCTGAGAAAATGGAGGGTTATTCAGGTGCAGACATCACCAATGTATGCAGGTAAGGTAACATTGCATCAGTTGCATCATTTGTTACTTCAGCTACAAACTGCGAGAAAAATGTTTCTAAGGTAACCAATTTACATGATTAAAGCTGTTGGATTAAAATTGACTGTGCCTTGTCTTTTATGTATGGCTGAAAGGTGAAACACTGTGTTAATATTTACCTAAATTTCCATTTTTGAAGAGCAGTCAGTTGCAACATAATAATCTAAAGCTATGGTTTAGGTAAAATTCCACATTTTTTCATGTAGACTAAATTCTGTGCATGGGGAATATCCACAGGATAGTAAATGTTAACTTGTAGAGTTGCAGTAATTTCACTGGGGTTACACTTCTGCAGAAATCCATATGCAGAGAGGTGATAGTGGCAGCGGCCAGAGTAACTAAAGTGAAAACATGGAGCACTCTTCCTTCATGACACAGAAGAGGTGTCGTGTGGTGGTACAGGAGTTGTGTACTTAGCACAGTGGCTTTTGTGATGAGGCTGACTTAAGTTTTCTGCTACCTCCTCCATAGTGTTGGCATAAAATCATTTGTGAGCCTGTTCTCTAACCTATATTGCTGATGTAATTGACTGAAAATACCTCCTAACCCTTCCTCTATATTTTCTTTCAAAATTTGAAAAGGAAAGGTAAAGACTGATCTTCAGTCATCTGGTTTACATCAAAACTTACAATTGCAGCAGTGGCAAATTGTGGAATTGCCAGTAAGAGACAGAGAAGTGAAGCTTTTTAAGTTGTTGTGTTCTTCTGATCAGCACCTGTTGTGATGATACTTTCAGGCTTTGGAGGTAGCACCAAAGTGCTGAAGGGCAAGGCTTGAGCTCCTCCTTATGCCATTCAACTCATCTGGGGTTGTGCTCTGAACAGGATGAGAGAACTGTTCTGGATTGAAAACACCTTCTCATTCCTTCCTCAAACGCAGATCCATTTCTTGCCTAGATTCCCAATAAAGCTCTGCAAGTGTGTGTCTGCACAGCTGAGAGGACAATATGCTGTGCCACAGGGATGAATGCAAGGAGCCTGTACACAAAATTGCCACCAAAGGTTCTATCAGCAGGGTCACTTAAGGGTGATCTAAGAGTTTGGAGCCTCAGTACGGCTTCCTGAACAAACCTTGCACAGTGTCTGGGAAAACAATGGTATGTTAGTTGCTCTGAATCTGTGTTGTGCAGATTTGTTTCATTTGTAGGTTTGTGAGATGAATTTGTGGTGTTCTTTTGATCAGTCTTGGTGTTGGTTGTGCTCTGAAAGGAGTTTGTGCCAGTGGGTTCATGTCATAAAAGAGTTTATTTGGTCTGCTGCTTTGTGCATTTTAGCTGCACTTTGTCCTCCGGTCTGTTTAGTGTTTGTCGTTTGTGATTAATTTTACAATGAATATCAATACACTTGTTTAAAAGTCAGAATACTTGTCATGTTTTTCAGTGAATTTCATATGTGTAAATATATGCACACACTGTCACTTCTGATTTTTTTTAACCCAAGTCCCTTTGTACCAATACTATTAAACAAAACAAAAGCAAACAAATATAAAAAAAACTCAAAGAAACACCCAGGTGTTTAATGTGGCAGTCTCCTAAGTGATAATTGAGGTGGCAGCACGCAGCAATCCAGATGAACTGGGGTTTGGATTCACATGATTTGAAATCAGTAAGGATGTAACTTTTTTCATGGTGTCAGGAGAAACACTTCTTAGATATGATTGATTAACACTGAGTCAGAAAGACATATGGCTGATTTGAAATGCTTTTGTATGCTTCAGACTCACAATATATAAATATAGTAAAGGTCGCGTTTGTAGACAAATAGTAAAGTTCAAACCTGTAGACTATGATAGTCCTTGATAGTGCTACAAGCAAAACTAAACTAAAACTGGACCAAGAAATCTGGGTTACTGAAATTACTCTCCTGTCTTAAAGAAACTGAGGTGAAGTTCAAAGTTTGCTGGCCCAGAGTGAAAACCAGACAGAGGTTACAGTACAGTTCCTAACAGTCAGCATGTAACCATGCGAAATAAAGGGGAAACTATATTTTAAAATGACATTCAGGAATTAAAAAATGCATCTGCATTGCATATTAGATTGAATATGAGTTGACTTTGAATTGTTTTGAGCAGACTGTGACTGTTGAAAGGCCTTTTGAACAGAACTGGCCCCTGTTGCGTCTTCCAGTGGGTGTCTGCTTGTTTTTTGAATACAGCTTTGGTGCTTCTCCAGGCATGAAGAGTGTGTTTGAGAAAGCACCAAGAGTTCAGTTGGAATGACTGTCGATAAAATGACTTTACAAAAGGAAGTAATGGCAGGTGCACTTCGGGTTTTGGGTGTCTGGAGGTATAGTGGGCTTTTTGATTTGGTTGGTTGGGTTCTTTTGAAGGATTTTGGGTTTTTAAACAGCTGTATGGAAGTGAGTTAGATGCATGGAATGCTCCCCCACACCACTGTGTAACAGTGACTTTTAGTTTGCAAATTATGTTGGAACAGTAAAGCATGGTGGTATTTGGCTAAGATGGAGTTCAACAAGGCAACCTTTTGGGGTTGTTCTGAAATTCTATTATGCGTTTTAGTTAACAATTAGTGTATTCATGAAGTCTGTCAGTTATGATTTTGTTTAGGGGGAAGGGTTGGTACCGAAACAGAATATGCTGAAACCATCTTTTTAAATGCACCTAGGACACAATGTGTAAATTCTTTCTCTTTGGATTCTCACCTGCTAATATGATGAGATACACTGTTGTGATATCACAGAGATTACCCTTCCATCTTTTTTACTGCTAGACAAGCAGCATTTTCTTCTTATTATAAGCTACATAACAATGAATTAGCAGGAGCTTTAGTCTCACAGTGTTATATATCACCTCACCAGCTCATTACCTGCTGCTACTTAGATTTACTGGTGGAAATCTAAATGCAGTCAGACCTAATGCAGAAAGAAAATGACACACTTGTAAAAACAACTTAATGCTCATTGAGGCCAGAAGTTTGAGAGGCTACAGATGGAGTAGATTTCATTGTTTAACTTTTAGCTGTGAGTGTATAGGTTGGAGGGGAAGATACTGTTGACTCAGAATTCTCCCTTTGAAGTGGTGTTCCTGTTTGAACCAGGAAACATTCTAAACACTCCAACTACTCCTCCTGTACCTAGGATGAGTGAAATTGTTACTTTGCCTTGTTCCTGTTTAATAATACTGTAAACAGCAGCTACATCATAGGCATGTAGTGACATTGGATAAACCAGTTAATCTCCACCTTTTTGCCTACCCTGTGAGTAGTAGCTATTCAGACATCCAGTGAGGATAAATCCATGTCTGAAGAACGTGGATAGCATGGTACTGTAGCTTTTACAAGCACTTGGAGGTCTTCCTATAAAAGTTTATAATTCTTCACTGTATTTTTTTGAATGCAACAGCTTAACTGGAATGGTATGTTGAGCCTTTCAAACAACTGAACTCACCATCCTGCACTGAGTAACGATTTATTTTTTTTTATATCTTACCCTCCTGAGTAGAGATGCATCGTTGATGGCTATGAGAAGGCGTATTGAAGGCTTGACACCAGAAGAAATAAGAAATCTTCCCCGAGATGAAATGCACATGCCAACAACTATGGAAGACTTTGAAATAGCTTTAAAGAAAGTTTCTAAATCTGTATCTGCTGCGGACATTGAGAAATATGAGAAATGGATAACTGAATTTGGATCATGTTGAGTTTTCTTCTCTTGAAGAAGCCACCATACGTCTTAAAACAGCTGTAGAAGTAATCAGTGGTTTGTCAGTGCACTGCGTGCTCTTTGTAACTTTTGTAATTTAAGATCAACAGATGTCTCAATAAATTTTTTTTAAAATGCAAATTCTGTCTAGCTCTCTTTGAACTAGCTCAAAAGTCACCTATTTTTCTCAAATGCAGATAGTAAATGCTTTGATTTTCAAGATTTTAAAATTACTTAAATTTAATACTAGAACTCTTGTATCAGAGTATTTACTCTTGAAAAATTGCTATTACACAAAAAAAACAAACAAAAACCCCCCAAACAAACAAACTAGCCCTGCTCAATGAATAAGGGATGCTGAGAATTAGAAAACAGGAAGAACAAGATGGTTACAAGGATGGTTTTCCTGACTGATCTTGGAGAATTCTGCCCTTGAAACTGCTTCTAGAGGCATTAATAAAGAACCTGTGCAAAGGCTGAGTTGTGGAACAGCAACCCTTGTGCTGTAACAGTTAGTAGAGTCAACTGAAGTTGAAGCTAGGGTTTATGGGATCTGTTAAATGATGTTATAATACTTCCAGCCAGTATAAGCTGATTACTGTGTGGCCAGCAGTGACACAGAGTCACATGTGTAGGTGAGAAAACATGTGTCTCTTGATGCTGCAAGGTAGAGGGGAAGGACAAATGGTAATGAAAAGTTGCAGTCTGAGTAGGAAGCAAGTGTCTCTCAGAGTTATGTAATTGCCATTATTGTGAACATCTTGTTTATGTCCTTAAAATTCATAACTATGTTGTGAGTGACATCTGGACACACTGAAAAGGGACTTACAGCAGTGTCAGTGATGAGATGCTCTAGTGAAACACAGATCTTGCAAGAGCTTCTGCATCCCTGAGGGAACCTGGTATGATGAACCCAGAAATGAAGGAAAGTTCAGGTAAGGATACAAGTGTTTGCATGTATAGACTTCCAAAGTGGAACACAAATTTACTTCCTTAATTTCAGGTGGATAGCCCTGTGTGTCAGAGTTAAGAACATGATGTGGTATTTTGAAGAAGTGGTTTCTCGTAGTATTTATTTTTCTGTTGGTATGTTAGAGCGGACCTGTCAGTTGTGTTGCAGATTTCATAATTCATAGTAAGCAAACAAAATATTCAATCTGTCCCCCAAGTGAGAAGGGAAAGGAAGCATGCTTTGATCCTTGGAAGCAGTCCAGTAAGGGGCTGCTTAGACTGAAAGTATGATATATTTTGAGAACTCCTAAAGTAAACCTCATTTTAAAAGAAGTAGTTTACTTCTGAACCAGCCCAGTTCACTGTGAATGAACAAAATGAGCACCTCTGTAATATGTGGTAGAGGGAAAGAGTGGAAGAGGCTGAACTTGTAGCTCAGAGGTTCATTTTGTTTTGGAACACACAGTATGGTGATAAGTGCTTCTGAGGGCAAGACAGAACACAAAGGGCTGCAGTGACACCCATAGTTTGTGAGGAGATAGGAGATGTTGCTGTTCCTAAAAACCTACTGCCATCCTACCAACGGGGGTTTTTTTGGGTTTTTTTCCAGTCCTCTGTACCCCCACCTTCTTGTTCCTAAAGGACACTTGAATCCTTATCAGTTCATGTCCTGGAAAAATGAAACCTACCATGACTGGCGTGCAGGACAGTTGTTTTTTTCTAACTGCGTTAGTTGCATAAGGTGGTTTTTAAATCAATTTATGGAATAGTTCAGAGTGGTCCCAGCTCAAATTAGCACTCCTCTGAAAGGTACAAGACTTATGATTTGGGAAATCCCTGTGCATGCTAAAGCAGAAGTGCTTTAACTATTTTTAAGAGTTCGTAGCTCCAGCTCTGTAAAACAGAAACTTTGGCAGTTACTGTGTTCAAGATTTGAAGTAGTTTTAGAAATTCATTAGTGATAGTAGTGCTTCTTTCCCCCTACTTTGTAACTTTGTAGAACACCATACTGAAGAGGATTACTGAGCTCATGGAAATAAGCCAAGTTGTGAAGCAGTGCCAACACGTTTCCAGGCTTAATTACTCACTTGTTGCAGCTGTTTAGAAGAGTTAAATCTCCTTGTTCCTGCACACGTGCTTGGTTTACAGTTTCATAAGGAGGGATGCAAAGAGCACATGCAAACAGCTGCCAGGTTTCCATCTGCAATGCAATTCATACTGTGCTTGTGCACTAAGGAAGAGCTATTGTGTTTCTTGTCCATCCTCTTTTTTTTTTCTTGAAGAAGCTCACTTCAGCCTTATACATCACTTCTACTTGAACTATGCTAGTGAAGGGGCCAAGGATATGTTTATCAAGTGTAAAGAACATGAATTTCCACATGCAGAGAGGTCTGCATACAGCTGTTTGAAGAGCTGCTCTCATCTGTGCAGTCACCATTCCCATGCTAGTCTTAGCAGTTTCCTCTTCAGCCATGGATGACAACCCCTCTGCCACTCTGAAGGTGCTAGAAAAAAAAACTAAAACTAAAAAAACAAGGGCAAGTTTGAGCAGTGTCCCTGTTACCTTGGGCTGATGTGTAGTGTACCGCACTGCGCTGCTGGGTGGTGAGTTTCGGTTTGGTTTTTGCAAGGCAGGTCAATGTTAGAAATGTTCCTTCTGTCACTGCAGTGCTGCTAATTTAGTGAGACAATGCCAGTTGTTCCTGTCACAGGCCAGCTGTAAGGACCAACATCTGAATAACTTGGATCCCACTGAACTTATGGCAATGTTTCCTTAAGGTGGAGGAGGGGGGAATCTGCTGAACATGGGTCATTCTCATCACTCAAATGATAACTGTGCTCAGTCTAGTGCCAGGTAGTTACAGCTCTGAAGTTTTTTCCCAGTCATTCTTCTGACAAACAGTTTTAGTTAATAAGAACAATGAAAAGCTAAAAACCAGCTAAAATGTTTGGCAAATTGCTGTTTTATGTAACTATAGATGCACACATGAATGCAGTGTAATAAACAATTTACATGTTTATTTGAAAAATGTTAATGGTACAAACTGGCATGGGCAGACTGGGCCTACTTAGCAATAGTAAGCCAATATTTCTGTACTTCTGTGTAATTTTGCAGAATTTTCATTTTCTTTTGGGACCTCACATAGTACTGCTGTCACAGATATAAAAAGCACACTGGTTACAACTGCTAACAGTTTTTATGAGTGGAAGGGACCATAAAAATGTAAAGTGCTTGAAATACAAATCTGCATTTTTAACTTTTGCTTTGCATATATAAAATGTCACATTTCTTAATTAACACAAATGTTGGGTAGTGGTATCTTCCTTGCAAGGCACACTTGACCCTATGAGACCTGAGCCAGGTTGGGCAGCTTTGCTTAGGCTTTTGGCACAGCTGATGTTTGCAATACTCCCTTGTCCTTTTCCAAAGAATGTTACCTGCAGACTTAAGGACACACTGAATTGCATCATCTCACTAGTCAGAACAGCTGACCTGGTTTATCTGTGGGCATGAAGGCAGTCAGCATCCTGTCCGAGGTGTGGAAAAGTGACTTCACAGAAGTTAAAACCAATGCTAAGCCCTCAGAGTGGAAAGCTGTTCTATTCTGAAGCTTCTGAAAAGGCCGCTTGTTTATGGAGAGGCACAAGGAAGTCAGTTTTGGGCCTTGGCCTGAGTGGCCCTTTATCAATTAATCAACTGACTTAAGTTTTCTTAGTAGGAAACAAACAAAGTATTTAAGACCAAGTGCCAAATGTCAGGTCAACTAAAAGTGTGTTTTGAAAAACCAGTAACTCCAAAGTAAATACAGGATTAAGTACATGCTTTCTCAGCTAAATTATTTTTCCTCTCTGGAAGATCTGAAGGCAGGCTGATGGCAGTCACAGGTACAAAGCTGACTTGATCCAGGAGAAGGATGCCTCTGAAAGGTAAGATTACCTGGCATTAGAAAACAATTGTGTGTTCTAAAAACTAGATTTAAAGTCCCCAAACTTAGTTTGAACCAATGCATCAGGTATTACCCTCATAATACATCTTTTATGAAGACACAATGAAAACTGTTTCCAAAATGTACTATCTGTTCCTGAGGGCTCCCTTCACTCAGTTTCTACATCTGAAATGTCAGCAGAGTAGACTCTGCATGTTTAGTTTCATAGAAGCCTAAAACTGTCTGCTGTCAGGAGCTACATCTAATTCTCCAAGACTAGCTAGAACCTCTAGTTTTATCAGTGTACCATAGAACAGCATTAAAGACCTGGGATGAGGTCCTGACATCTGCAACTGTGTCAGTCACCGAATGAGATCATCTGCTCATTCTTCCTGGCTTATAATCATGAATTAAACCTTTAGCATTTTTTACAGGACCACTTTACATAGGTAGCAAGAAAATAACAATGTGGTTTCAAGGTTGTAGGGGTTCTTTTGTTGGTTTGCTTTTTTTTAAATGGGAGGGGGTGGCACAATTCCTTTAAACACTGATAAGCCAAGCACAAGCCCCATGTTGCCCAGTTGAAAGAGGAATTACTGTATATTGGCTCCTCTGCTCTGTACTTTGCCACGGACAGGCCATGAGACACTTGGATGAACAGTTTGCTGGGATTAGATTTACCTTCCTAGTTCTACTTCAGTTTCACACATGGAGGTGTTAAGCTACTTACTGCTGTGGGAAGTACAGAGTGTTTCTTCAGTTTTTCTGCTTTAACAAGTGAAGCATTCCCACACACCTGACAGCACACTGTGTGAAATGTCAGGGGAAAGCATGGGCTCTTTGGTCACTGGAGTTTCCAGCCTTTCAGATCTTCCAGCCCTCCAATTTTCTAGCTTTGTCAGAAGGACTAAGGACACATATTCCTGAGTGGGTACATAAATTAACTGCACACACGGCCATTCAGAAGCACAGTTGATCAGCTGCATTAGAAGACATCAGCTGTGGTTTTTGTGGCTAATGAAGCACACTATGCTGTCAGTCACTTCTCAAAGAACATACAGTTCGACAGCATAGGTCTTCCAGAACTGACTCAGACTGCTTTAAAATGCACATGCTTGCCCATTCCAGCACTAAATCTACACTGATTTCTTAACTACCATTACTAATTCATCTTTCTACCCCTTGTTCTGAGCACTTGCTTTTCTGAAAAATCCTAGTGTTGCTGGTAACAACACCAACTGAATGAAGAAAGCCATCTTCAGGCCACCAGCCTTATTTATGACCTTTTGCCACCAATGCCAGCAACAATTACTGTGGCTGGGGAGCTGCCTACAGAGGTAGGTCCGCCTTGGAGAATTCCTGCACAAATCTGCAAAGACAAATTTGAGGCCTTTCAGAACCGCTGTGACAACTCCAGCACAGCAGAAGTATGAAAAGATTTTAGGATGTTGGAATTGTTTCGCTCTAGCTTCTACCCTCTTCTTTTGGAGCTACATTAATGGTGTCTCACAATGTAGTCCTTAGAAGAGCTGATAAAAATGTGGCAGTAGGACAGCTCAACGAAAGACATTTCCAATGAAATACTTTCACATGTTTCTCTGAAATGCCTATGTGTCAAAAGTTCACTGGAAATGGAACATTAGCAGTAGCTTTTTCACTGAATTGTTGCTACCAGCTTCCTACAGAATGGGACTGCTTCTTGGAAGACTTTTTTAGTTAATGTTTTGCCTTCATCACAGCCAAGAAAAAAAAGCAAAAATTACTTACTTTTTTTCACAGGAAGGGAGAATCACCTTTAAGACTCTGATAACAAGAGCTGCTCCAACAATTCCAACTACAACAACTTCCATGAAACTAAACAAGATGGGTAAAGATCGGAACCAGAATTTGCACAACCCTTTTCTCAAGTCTTCCACCCACTGGCACATCACCTACAAGTCACAGAGGTAATAATAAAAAGACAGGTTGAAAAACAAAGCTGGTTTTGTAGCTACTGGTGATACATGTAGTTTCATGATGACAGTTTTACTTTAATTTATGTATCCTTAAACATACATAAAAGCAGCATGGAATTGACTGGTGACTTGGATCTCCTCCTCCTTCAAAATGTGGAACAGGTGAAGGTTTAGTCCTCTGCTCATCCTGTAAGAGTTGTCTGAGAGGCCACTTTGGAAAACAAAGGACACTTAAACAGAGAAGGTGAAGGGGCAGCTGTTTGTCCACAGAGAGCTATGACACCATGATGGTGCACAGCAAGGGAAGGGTTACTGATGGCCTAGGAAAGGGGTAGCACCTTCTCTGGCCTATCTGTAACTTTCAGTCTACCATTTTGGCCCTTCTGTCTCAGCAGGTTTTAACTATGGTTGTTTCAGCCACAGAGGAGGCCTCGAAGCCCATCCTTACTTGAGCTGAAACTGAAACTTCTCAAACTGTTAGAGTGTTTTTTACAGCAGGTCAGACCAAGGCCCGACTCTCATAGGGGTAAGCACTTGAGCAGAGTCTGGAAAAAAATGATGTAATTTAAAGCTAAGCAATATTTGAAATTGTCATAAATGTTTAGCCTGGTATAATGTAAATATCACAACTGACTATCATGAAGTATCTGGGAGGTCAGAACGCTGCAGGATTTAGAAGTCCATTTGATTCCTACTGGAGTAAAAAATTCCAACAGTTTGTCACTGCTGAGGGGTAATTTAGGAAGTGGTTGGGGTTTTTTTTAAGGTTCCTAGAGTATGTCTGTAAAAGTCTATTCATCTTAGTAGCTTGCTCTCTTTAAAGGTACATACTAATAATTAAAAAAGCAGACAAACACCAGAAGTACCCTGTAAGAAGATGGAGGTTCCATCCTAAGAGGGGTCTCTGGTAACTTGCCAGGTAATGCCTCTTCATCTACTGTAGTTTCTGCTTGCCGGATGAGGTACTGACTGGTAGTTTGCAGTGGATCTTGAGGATCTGAAGAAGAAAAGCTAGATTTAGTGCAGAAATTTCTTTTTATTTGACTCACTATTCAGGAGAACAAAGACATGCCATATTTCTATAGTTACAGTATGGTTCTCACACATTCACAGCAAGAACACAGAAGACTTTTACCTTTTTTTTTTTTTAACTTGAGTAGTGAACTTGATAAGAAGCAGAAGCAATGTTGCAGTGCAGCCTTTAGCTATGCCCTTAGCTGCAAATTTCAGCTCTTGCCAGATTAAAGAATGATGAATTAGATCAAAATATTCATCTCTGATTAAATCCTTGAGCATTTTTGATTAAACAAAACTGAAATAAGATTAAGGTATCAAATAACTTCTCTTGCTTTTAAGGTATTCAAGTTTAATAACATAAAACTGTTCTCTCATTTGGAAATGACCCAGACAGGTATTTCCTCTACAGTTTTCTTTTTCATTCTCAGGAAAAAAGGGGAGCTTTAGAGAAACTTCCATTGTAGATCTGAGAGAGAAATTTATTCCTGTCAGATGTCTGGATTGCAAATTGCCAAGTATCAAGTGCTTCATAAGAGAACAGATTTGAAAACAAACTAACAAAATACCGAGAATGTAGAAGAGTTGAATTTAGATGTTAAAAAAACCCCACACCACATAAAACACTTCCCTGTTAATGAGAAAACTGCTTCACTAAGTAAAACATGGGAATAATGATGCCCTTTTACCCCTGTAAAGCAATACATCAACTATGGATGAAAATATTATGTAACAGCTCAGAGAAATACCTTTTCCTGAGAGGTTGGGCAGTGTAAATAATATGTCATTGTCCCTTGGGATGGAATACAGCATGCTCTCTTTCAAAGGGACAGTGTAGTTTGAATGTCTAAGTACTCTCAGGTCCTTTACTAGAAGATTTATTTCTGTTACTTCTTCTTGCTGAACCTGCAAGAGATGCGAACATGTTGATATCACTGAGTTTCAAGTGAGACTGAAGCAGGCTGGCAGAGAACATCAATACATTATGAAGACTCCAAGCAATTAAGAGGGAGACATAGGGCTGTTATAACATGAATTAATATTCTTTAACATACCACACTTCTGTACACTATACCACACTAGAAAATACGTTGAACAGACTGGCTGTCTCTCCTTGAAAAAGCATGTGGCAGTCACTCCATGGACTTGTAACCAAGTCTTACATAGTTCACTCCTATTCTTTCTCAGGGAGGCATTTTAGGGCATGGAAAACTCAAGTATGTAGTGAAAGCACATGTGATTAGTGAAAGCATTGCTGAGGCAAGACAGACACTTCTTCTTTTGAGGTAATGTTCCTTTTTTCAACAACAGAAAGCAAAGTGTCACAGCATTCAACAGTGTCCTGCTTGACACAGCCTTCTGTCTAAACTAGAGAGACATGGATTTGAAAGATAGACCACTCACTGGATAAGGAATTGGCTGTGTGGTCACACTCGAAGACTGGTTCTGTCTAACATGTTTGTCAGTGACATGGACAATGGGATCCAGTGCGCCCTCTGCAAGTTTGCTCGTGACACCCAGCTCTGTGGCGCAGTCACACACTGGAGGAAAGGGATGGCATCCAGGGGGACCTGGACAGGCTTAACAGAGGGGCCTGTGTGAACCTCACAAAGTTCAACAAAGCCACATACAAGGTTCTGCACTTGGGTTGGGGCAGTCCCAAGCACAGTGAAGGACTTGGGGGTTCTGGTGGATGAAAAGCTCAACATGGCCAGTAATGTGCACTTGCAGCCCAGAAGGCCAACTGTATCCTGAGCTGCATCAAAAGCAGTGTGGCCAGCAGGGCAAAGGAGGTGATTCTGCTCCTCTGCTGTGCCCATGAGAGACTGCTTTTGATTTAAAGGAACAATTAAGGAAATAGCATTAGCTTTCTGGTTGTTTTTACCAGCTCCCTATGAAAATCTGAAATGCATTGTGATGTCTAGTTTGAGATCTGAAATACAACACCACTTATTGTGTAACAACTGAATCAAATCAGAATATATTAGGCTCCTACCAGTGGGATAAACACCTTAATAGAAAAACTACAGACCTTTCAGTGGGGTTTTTCATTAAAAGTAAAATTTTGACATGATACAGATCCCTGTAAAAAATACTACATGATGAGCATGCTCTAATTACCAGAGAGGTGCAAGTAAACCTTCTTTTAACCCTTGGTAAATACTTGCCTCTCCTAAATTAAAAACAAGCAGAATGTTTCACCAAGGCGATTTTTTTACCTGTTTTCCATCAATTTCTATCACTTCCTCCTGAACAACGATCAGCTGCAAATCAGAACTGGATGCCAAAGGCCACTCATGAACCATGATGCGAACACTGACGGTTCCCAGGCGCTGCTGATCTGCTAAGTTATCCAAGTTTCCATTCTCCACTGTAAACACACAGTATCAAGATTTTCAAAGAGAAACCACCCCAACCAGAAAGTAGTACACAGCCATAGGGAAAACTGTTACAATTGGGAGATAGATGTCTTTGTGCATGCAGCACCTGAATGGAAAAGTCAGAGGACCAACAGCATCAAACCAGAGATGCCAGAACAGTGGTACTGAAGTCTGTATTATGCTGACGTCCTTCCAGTAACAACTGTTATAAGGAGTAGTAATCTGGGCAACAGGTAAAACAGATACCATGATTTTTTAACCAGCATATCACCAAATCAAACCCAGAGCAGGTCTCATGATATAGAATGGCAGACAACAGCAGAGCTGTATGATTCCCCCGACTGAGGGAGTTTGCAGAGAATGTCACATCCCTGCCTTTGAGGCATTTAAGCACTCAAAGCAGTGCTCTTTGGCTTGCCTATTGCTGTATTCTCATTTCAATTGTCCAAAGGACTTCTTAAGAGTAATGCCACAGCCCACCCAGTCACCTGTGTAAACATCTTGATTTGCATAACATTCCCCTTCCTCTCAATACAGAAACAAACACGCTCTTTTCCAGACACACTGCACTTACATTCAAGATTAGTGCCAGTTCCCTCATACATATTTGTCTGTCTCCCCCTCTCTTTTCATATGTGACTGGTGAAAGCTCAAACTCTCTTTCTACCTAAAAAGCTTTCAGCTATTTCAACAACCTAATATTCCACGAGTGCACACAGAACTGCCTTTCAGCCCTGGTGGTTTCTGCATTGAATTAGTGTCCTCCCAACTACCACACCTCTATTACTGGTGGGGGCACACTTGAACTGAAGTGCTGGAGAAGTGGAGGACTGGAGATGACAGATCTTGCCAGCATGCAGATAGCAAGGTACATGAACTGAGACTGAACTGGCCCCTATTACTAAGCCACTGGTGCTGTGTGTTTGTGTGTTACAGCGCTGAGCCTGGGAGGGAACGTGGGGTAAGGCTGGACCAGCATTTCTCTGTCTCACAGTAACAACTCTGTGTGTTCATTACTTTTATGCTACCAGCCCTGTCCTCATAAAGGTATTTTGCTATTTTAAACAAAGAAAAATACTTTTTGGCATCATTTAGCAATCTCTTTTGTTGCAAAAGTAAGTGGCAGAAGGAAAGAAAGAGAAAGGTTCTCTAGAGTTGTGGGCCAGAGCACTAACCTAGCTGCCGAATGTCTTCTGTCTTAGAGCAGAGAGCACACATTAAAGGACCAAAGCCTCTAAGATGCCAAGCAGCTGAAGCTCCCTGTGGTCCCAGCTTTTCATCTGTCAGGCTGCTTAATCACCACTACATTCAACAGGAGGGAAAGATACGCTTCCAAAATTGACCTTTGTGGGAACTTCAGGTGGACATACAGGGATATCTAACAACGATGTCAAAACAATGCTATTCAGAACACTAATATTCAAAAGCATGACTATGAAGCTCAAGTTTCATTTTTATATACATTCAGGAGTATTTTCCCCCTCTATTAACCTTGATATTTCTTTATCATTTTACGAACACTACCTGAATCTGTTGTCAACGATTAAGTAAACAGTGTAAACACTACATTACAGGTAACAGAGACAGGTACTGTGCTGAGAACTCAGACCCAAACACAGAGATAGAGAGTTCCAAGTTCTTAGCTTCCAAGTCAAATCAGTATTTTCCTCACTGTTTTAGATTCACATTCTTAATTGTAGTCACTGCAAGCTACACAAATAGGATTTGGGAAATTAACAGAAACTACAGGAGAGTGCTCAGGAGCTCTCAGAATTAGTCAATAAAATCGTATCTATTTTTTCTGGATTGAATTATTTTGCATGTAAATGACATTTTGCCATGGCTTTCTCCCCTAGGATAGAAAAAAATAGAAGCAATAGGAACATAACTATCCTAGAAAAATAGAAATTGATTACTGCAGTCCCTCTACAGAAAAGAATTAGTGTCAAATTAATAATTGATCATGCTTGGGAAAGAAGGGTTCAAGCAACAAGGTCATGGCTCGGAGAAGCAATGTGAAAAATCATTAGTGCTCTGTAAGTAAATGTCTGATGAGGATGACCTCAGAAACCATGCTAGAGGTTGACTGCACCTGATCCATCAAGAGATTGTTCTGAATACAACAGAAGCTAACATCAAATGACCATAATGGTCCCTGTGTAATTAATTATACAGTATACTCTGCGCATCTCAAAAAAAATCACAATACTTTCTGGTCTTTCACAAAAAGTGTAGCATTGAATCAGTGGCAAAGTAGAAGTTTCAAGATAATTTAAAGTCATTAACCACTGCAGGACACTAGCACAACTGCAGTATTTGTGCTATCATATCCTATGCAGCAGAAACTTCTTTGTTCAATAGACACAGAAGTGAGATCATTAAAAGATCTTCCCAACCATTCATACTTTTGTTATTGAATCTCCTTCTGGATATATGCCAACCAACCCAGGGACATAGCCATTAGCAGGGTGGAGTCCCATCCTTCTGTTTACATTGTCTAGCTTGTCCTGCAAAACACTTTCTTGAAAAGACAGGCAGACTTTGGATTGCAGATTAGACCATTTACACAGAAGCATATGAACGCAACTTGAGAACAAGGCAGTAAGATTTTTTTGACCCATTTTAATACCAATATTGTCCTACCTTGCGAAATTATTGTTATATATACACTTATAATATCTAAAATTATAATGTTTCTACAATGCTCAGATACGCAGAGTACAGAACACATAGTCATCGTAAGTCTTGGTTACTAGATAACAGGGAAGCCAAAGACCCATGGGGAAGGAGGAAAACAAAACAAAAAAACAGGAAAAGGGAATACTCACATATTACTGTTTGACATGTTATGTGGGCAACCCCGCTTTTCATAGGAAAATCATTTACATATACCTGTCCATTAATATAGGTGATATTAAAAAGAACCTGAAAGAAAGACAGACAGAATGAGTGTATGGTTCCTGGCCCTATCCTACAGTTCTGCACTCAGAGGAACACACTTCACACCGACTGATGTCAGACAAAACAACATATTTGCATCTGCATGCAGACTTTGTTTCACTGCATATTAATTCACTGAATAAATAGAAAAACCAGACAAACCTGTCCTTTGTGAAGTTCTCCATTGGCTTTCAACATCATAACACCGACTCGGATTGTTTCCTGGAAAAAAACAGAAGAGACATGAGTTTGACAGAACACATAAACCCTTGCAGAGCATGGGCAACTTGCATGCATTGTCCTCACAGAATGACTATCGACGATCGACAGAGCACATTCCCAGACTTTCTACTCAGCAGACAGCAGAAAGAGGAATATGATTACTTTTTTAATGTAAGGGTTGGTTTGGTTTTTTCTCCACCTCCTTTTAATAAAGAAGATTGATGAGGAAGAATGATATCTGCATGCCCCTATGTACACTTTGGGGTTCTTTAATAAGGATAAAATAATAATAATCATAACTTGTTTCACAGGGATATAATGTAAAAAGAAGTCTCTCATATGAGCTGAAAAATAGTAGACAATAGAATGAAAAAAATAAGTTTATTTGTAAATGTTTTTTAAGCACTCCACTTAGTCTTGAAAGTAGGTATGTAAGTATGTATGTATGGCCAGACTTCACAAACGCAGATTTGTGAAGGGCTTTCCCCACGTGGGCGTGCCCTTCCAGCCTGCGCAGTGGATGTTTTAGGTGAGGCACAGAGTGTGCAGAACTGGCCCCACCCTTTAAGTCCTGAGGTCCATTTGCCACGGCCAAGAGAGCTTGGACAGTGACAGTAAAGTCCTTGGGACTGTCACAGCACCCGGCACTAACCGGGGCTGACCCTGCTGAGCATCCGAGATGTGACGGGATGGGATGGCAGGGAGGCATTGAACTGCCAGGGGACGGTCCCCTCTGAGACTCAAACTCAGGTCCTTGGGATTCAGAGTCCAAAGTGCTCTCCATTACACCAGAGGACTGCCCAGTAGTCTTGAAAGTGAATCTAATTTAATACATGCTAGCCTATCGTAAAGAGCATTCAGCTTTGTCAGTGTCAGCAGTAACCCTGTTTCTTTTCCTTGGTTATCATTCCCAAATTATGCCACACAGGACACCTCAAACTCACAGCCAACAGGGATTTGCTTCTTTCAAACCCCAATTGCTGGAATTTATTGACTCATTCATTCTGTCCTCTCATTTTCCTGTTGTAATTTAAGGGGCCGTTTTGCAGATGGAACTTTAACTCTCCCAGCTCTGCTCCTAAAAAAACTGCACACAGAAGTCAAATTGCTCTTGCACATTGCCAAAAGTAATGATTGCCACCTAGCTTTCCTGAGTCGCCTCTTCAAAAATAATGTTAAGCTCCCTATTTGCCATTTGGGAGCGTTAAATGATTCTAACAGCACTTCATTTTCCTCCAGAAAACATCTCCATACCTTCAGCATCTTCTTTAGCTCTGTTGTTTCAGTCATGGTTTCATACCCAACAGCAAAAATAAGTCATGACTCAATAAATTAAGTTCAACTCACACCAAATTTTAGATAAATAAGTTAATAAATGAACTATATAAAAAGGCTTTTCATTTGGGATTGTTATAGAACACTAAATTTTCATCCAGAAAACACTTAAAATATGCAGTACCTAGCACAACACGGTCCCAATTCATTAACAGAGAACTTCTGAAATGTAACTATAATGTCAAAAAATCCTTAAAATTATGGCTGATCAACAGTATACACAGGTAACCAGGACTGTCAAAAACTAAAAAACAACATCCAAGTCTGAGTCAGCAGAAAATTATGAAAATATAATCAAAATTATGCTTTCAAAATCTAACACATTTAACCTTTTGGTTGCAAGTGACTTGTAATTGATGCTTCAGACACATTTGTCATATCAGTAGGAAAACACTCTGACCACCAAGGCCAAAGAGAAATCTCTTCCTTAATGCCCTTTCTAGGAAACAGGTCTTTACACTGACTTTTCTTCAAAACTTAAATCCCAGCTATTCAAAGCAAATGAAAATTACCAAATTACTGAGAGAACTGGAAGTCTGTAACTGAAAATATAAACCAGATTAATAGTATAATCATAGGATGTATTCTATTCTGTCATCCTGTAATTTCCCTCAAAACATTTATTTTCTGGTAATGTTTCAAGAATTCTGTATATTAATAATAAAATAAAAATCCACCAGACTTTTACCTCTTTTAGCTCTTAGCATTCAGAGCTGTATATCTTTTATACCCTCAAACTGTTTAACAGATTACTAAAACTTTGAGTCATTATTTCCTAGGTTTTTCTATTTTCTGGGAATTCAAAGGGTCCAAAAGATGGATTTTCCAGGCAGTCTTATTAGTCATTCATTTTTTAAGCCTTAAGTGAAATTTGAGGGTTTTTATACAGGAAGTATTTTGCAATCTTTTTTCAACATCTACAAAGGAACTAACTGAGACTATAAAAGGAAAATGACTGATGAAAAATAGGAAAACCCCCTCCCGCTTCTTTTTAATTTTAATCAAATGCTTTATTTGAAAATGAAGGGCATGAAGCACAATAGATACGCTCAACAACTGAGTGCTAAATGTACAAAGTGAGCTATATACACGATGTTTAATTTCCTTCAGAACAACCGTCAATTCTGCTCATGTAGTATCCACATGAGCAGAACTGAATTTGGGAACACACTTATAACTCACACTTGAAGAGCATATTATATGTTTAAGAAATTAAATATGATCAGTAGATCATTTCTATGCTGTCAAAGTTACAAAAATTAGACCGTTAACATGCAGAGAAATAAAGACAGTTTAACCACTTGCTGCTTTTGCCACTGAGTGTAGATCTCTCTTGCAATTATTCTTCCCTCTCATTTTTGCCAAGTCAGGGAACCCATTTAACTCATCAAATCAGCACAAAAACTTTCCCTTTTTAGACAGGCTATTTTTCTGTCAGTTGAACAAGCAAGGAAAAGCTCGACAAGCAGAAGAGATGCAAAAATGCAGTTGAGAGGAGAGAGCCAGGCTAATCGTTCTGATGGCCACAGCCTGCTAGATTGGCTCTGCTGCATGGTCTGCCTGTCCTTGCAGCATCTCCTTGGGAGATGTCTGTCCTCACCATCATCACAGGAGATGGTGATGCACAGGTTCATAAAGCTCCTCAATAACACAGAGAAATTATTAATCCTCCACTACAGCAGCTACACCATGACTCTTATAATTTTGTGTTCACATGCAATGGAGAACTCATATTCTTCCATTCCTAGTCTGTTCATATCCAGATCCAACAAATTCTGCTCATACTTTCCCATATTCTGTATATCCACTCTCTTGAGTCGTCATATGTTCTTGTTTTGCCTCTTCACTAAGCAGTCTCACAACACTTGATGCCAGTCCTGCTAAGAAACATTTCAAATAGATCTCGAAGTTTTGGTGCTAAAAATTAGTTTTAATTCTTCTTGCTCCACACTTCCTGATCTGATACAGTAATATCACAAGGACCAGACAACAACCAATTTTTTGGAGTCAGAATCAACTACATCAATGTCATTCCTGACAGATGTATTCTTAAAGCTCTCCAGTGATGCCCAAAAATTTCATACTCTCCTTAACTCTTTACTCCAGTACTCAGCTACCCTTAAGATTAAACATTTTCTCAGTATCTAATCTGAAGCTTCCTTGCTGCAATTTATGAACAGGTTGTTTATTACTCTTCTTAATATCTTCCCAGGAAAATAACTGTAATCCATCTCTGCCTTCCTGATTTTATGCTAATGATTTCAGCTCATGTAAACCTTCCTTGAAAGCAAGTTCCTCACTGATGTCTTTCCATGGCTTCCCACTGGTCTATCCTGCAGTGCTGCACCTAAAACTCAACAAGTTCTGCTGTGGCCAATCCTCTTGACCCTACACACCCCATACCAAAATCTACACGAGGGCATGACCCACAGGATACATGCCAAATGCAATGAAAAGTCAGGTAGGAGAGCTGGGAGAAAGGAAGGGACTACTGCAAGCAGCTCACGGGAGAGCAGAGCACCATCCCAGCTGACCCACTTTCACTCACAGCCAGGAATGGGTAATGCATGGCGTTCCCCATTATCACAACTCCGTTTGGTACCCCCTCAATATCTGCAATAAGTGCTCAAGAGCCATATGCTGTTTATGCTTACTCTTACTAAACTGGGAGAGAAACCAGACCTAGCAGGCCAATAGCTCTTGTACTAGGCTTTCATTATGAAATGCCCGGCCTGACATGCAATGCTTGCTAGAAAATGCTGCAGTGATAATTCAATACCCATCTTTCCAATCCTGGGGTTGAAGACTCAAAGACTTATGAAACATCCTTTCATTTCAACAGAGAAAGGTTTTTTTTATGGTACTGTAATAAAACTCACTACTTCAGGGAGGGAGAGAAGAAGGCATTTTATAGTATTTTATAGATACATCTTGTACTATGTACTTCAGTCCTAAGAAAGGTAAATAACCCTACAGCCCTTATTTTGTGTATCAAAAGCATAGTAAGGCAATCCTGTAGTAACAAAGTCACTGAGACCAGGATATGGGTCCTCTGCAGGAATCCACAACATGGCACTGTCAAGTTCTGGAGAAGCCTGAAGTATGAGTGTAAAACTTGTTTGTGTAACTTACAATACAGTTTTCAGATCGGCAATATCATGAAGGTTCACATGAATTTCAATCCTGTAATTTAAAAGGTTCTGAGTTCACTGGAATACTTGAGAAAGCTGCACTTTGACAGAGTCAGAAACAAAGGACAGCCCCAAGAAGCAATTCAGGTACCTATGAATCAGACTGTGCTTTCAGCTTACCTGTGACACCCATTCCATACTTCACAGCCCCTTATTCCTTCCTGTACTGGTAAATGCCTTCACACAAAACTCCTATATGCACGAAGAACAGACCTATCATTCTTAATGCTCTTATAGGATGTAAATGTGTGTCTTGAGTTTTTCTACAATTTCTCATCCTTGTTTTCATGCTCCAACAGTGATACTTACAGTGGTAATGGCCATAGAACCTGTAAAAGAGGACAGCACTGCTGCCATTCTGTTCTGGTACAGCTAGGCACCAGCAGTGCCAGTGTGATAACACATATTACAGTGAACTAGTGAAATTTTGTGAGCTTGGGTCAATAGAGATAAGCAGGTAGTGAAAATTTCCTAATGCTTTCATTTTCACATGTGCTGCAACAGAACTCAGGGGTGTTAACTGGGGCAGTACCATGGCAGTAGCAGCAGAAGAACAAGATGGGGAAAAGATGGCAGCAAGGACAACAAAGCATCCGGCATAAGTTAAAAGGGAATATTCATCAATTCTCAGAGACTTCCCATACTAACACCACAAAAATGTACAGAGAACATTTCACCTAATCTTGCTCTTTATGAAAAACATCTCACAAGACAAAGCTGATGAGTGTAATTCTGCATGAACTTCAAACAGATCTGATTAAAGAATAATGAGAAAACTTCCACAGGCAGTGAGTACCAGATGGGGTGCACTGCACAGCTTCTCGCAGTACAGGGTAACTGTTCAGTCCTACACAATGACATCAGTCACTCAAATCCCATTTAGCCGCTATGGGCAGCCCACTTAAAGCACAGCTGTTCTCTGCTGATGCCCTCCCAACAAGGCCCTTTCTCTGCACTAGAAGGCCTGTGGGAAGCAGAGCGAGCAGCACTAGGAACAGATGGCACAATGCCTTTCAAGATGGCCAGCTGTACAGAGACTTGAAGGCAGACAATTCTCTCGCAGCCATTACAGAGGCACTATTGCGATATCCTGTGTGCAATCAGAAAATATAGAGCCCAATGGAGGGGGACTCTCATCTTGCCAAACAGATAGACAGATAGACAAAACTAACAACTTGTTTCTAAATTTAAGATGAGATTATGTCAAAAGAAGTGTTTGAACAGACAAATAAAACTACCACACAAACTCATACCATTTGAGTTCTGGCACTCATATGGACAACTGGCTCCATATAGCGTAACTATGTATTTGCAATCCAGGGCTCTGTGATCAATGTTTCACATAATTCTTTGATCAGACTGAAAACAGAGCTAGGATGAGTATTGACTGCAATCAGGCATAACTGAGTTAAGAAATAATCGTGGTACAAGTTTGACATGGCAAATTAGATTTGACAAGTTTGCAAGATGATAATTAGTTTCTCACATTTTACAAAATTTTAGCATAAAATCTCCATCCAAGTTTGGCATTATTAAACTGCACAACAGTCTTTAGGGTAAGACAACTAAATCCATGATTTGTGTAACTAACTGAAGCTGAACTATCTTTGCTTGTTCAGAAAAGCAACATAAAGCAATAGCATCATTTTATATTTTTATATTAACACTTATATTCCTTCCTTCCTTAACAATGACTCTTACTACAGCACTGCTTATCCTTTCCTTTGCATTACCTAGGTTACTAGAATGAATTGCCTTTGTATTCTCCCTAGTAAATCAACACATACTATGAATATTTTACCAGGAGTTTTACAGGTGAATACTCAGGCTTATATGCCTGAGACATGGTTGCATCATACTGCTTTAATTTAATCAAATACACATATGAAGATGATGTCAACTCTTTTAGGCATGAAATTCAGAACACATGGCAGGCTAGCATAAAGCAATGGAAGAAACATTTCAGCATGTCACCATTAACAAGGTTCTTCTTTGATTAAAAATACATTACTCTCACTGCATCAAATGGTGGTTGATGCAGTGAAGATTATTTTCTTGTGCTGTGAAATAATCCATTCACACAGAGGTTTCTTGCAGTCCACAAATAATATGAAAACAATTTTTTCTTCAGGCAACTGAATTAAAAAGAAAAAAGTCTGTTAGGCAAGTATGCCATTTAGAAAGAACTCTGCTAGCCTAAATTATCGAGAAGTAAACGGGGGAAGCAAACAACTAACATTAGCATTTAGCACACCATGCTTTTAGCCAGTTCCTATCAGCACATTAAAAAAAACACTCTAAAGCACAAAACCTAATTCTGACCTTGCACCAGAAATATTACTTTAATGGGAAGGTCGTTGTCTTATTGCATCATTCCCTGCCATTTAAAAAAAAAATAACAAAAGAAATCACCCTAACTTTGTCTAAATTCAAACAACCTGTAATCCAGTTTTACTTATCCAAATTTCATGAGGAGAAAGCAAAATCAAAAGAGACATGCCAATGTCTAAAAAAAAGGTCCAGATTTCAAAACAGCTTATTTAAGAAATTACAAGTATTGCACAACAATGGAGGCGTTCACATTCCAGAGCTGAACAAAAGCATTTCAGCCTTACAAAATGCTATTCCAAAGGTTCAGGGGGGTTTTGTCAGTCCTTCCACTATGGTTTCTATAGCACCGCTGCCATCAGTAAGGAGGTAAACTTTAATCCCACATGGAAGAATTACAAAATGTGAAGCTGTCAGTAGTGTGAGTCCAGAGGGCTCAAAGAATTTAGAGCACAGTTGTGGTATCCAGTCAAAGCAAAGTTGAATATGTTGATGCTGCCTACTTGCAACTAGTGTGGAGTCCCAAGCCATTCAGAGGAAACAACACTGTTATTCTGACCCCATCACCACCATCATTAACCTTGTGGCTTCTGTAGGCAACCTGACAGCATAGTATTCCCACTCTGCCTATTCCCACTGCCTGGGCACTTCCATTCCTACAAGGCCATGATAGACCAGCTCAGGCTCAAAAAACATCAATTCTTCTAATCAAACCTTTCTCATTGTTCCTTTCACATCAAAAGTGGTCCTGTATGTACAAAAATAAAAGTGCAGGAGAAAATGCCAGGTGGGTTTTTCTTTTTTTTAGATTTAAAAAGAAAAGTAGTAAAGTAAAAATCTGTATGTCCCCTTTTTGACTCTTAAAAGAGATTTTCTGCATATACTTATGCCACCACACTAGTATAAAGCTAAGAGTGCAGACACTTCCAACTAGCAAAAACTGACCCCAGTTAGTAAGTCAAGCTCTACTAGAAATCTAAAACATACCTATTCTATTTCTGACTCCAAGCTGCCTTTCACAGGACTGTCCCGGCCCCCCCGTGTCATGCTCACGCTTTCAGATCCAAAGATAGCACACACAAATGTGCCTCCACATCTTATACAATTGCCAGCTGTGGCAAACAACTTCATTGCTGCTAAACTGGAAGTTTTGGTGTGGAAGTGTCATAGTTTCTGGGCAGAAGATAAGCAAGAACATAGGTCTATATTATATTCTCACTTCATCTGTCTTTTGGCAAATTCAAGCTAGCACCCCCTTTCTCTGAGGGATAAGCAAAGTAGCCATAGACAGTTCTCTGCTGTCTTTGGCACACCTGACTTCAAGCATTTGTGCACTTTTAAAGGTATCTGAAGATCTAGATCCCCATTTTGAAATAAAAAATGTCTCTTCAAAAGTTCATACAGAGAAGCAGAAACCAGGAAGTAAGGCCAGGAATTCTGCTTTGCAACACAGGATGTGCCAGTGCAGGATCTCTGTCAGGCTTGCCTGGAAATTTAAATGACTTACATAAAATCAATAAATAATAATCTGGATGTAAAAAAGTCATAATAAATGTAAGTCATGTAACTGCAACTTCACATTGGCTACACAAGTGACTACAAACCCCACATATCTCTCCCCTCTTTGAGATCTCACACTTTGAGGTTCACAATTACAACAATCAGAGAATGTATCTGGACATGATTCAAGTGCAGACAGAAGTACCCAGTTCTCTTCTGTAATTCTAGAGGTCAGAGCTCACCTGGTCCTATGGCACATCCTTTTATTCCCACTGAAAAGACTTCCCAAGCAATACCCTAAACATTCCTTCCACTCTTTAAAAAGCCAACAAATTTTAAAATAACGTTACCAAGATACAGCATAGATATTGGAATAGAAAAAGAGAGAGCATGATGCCCTGTATATATATATATCTATATATGTATATATACATATGTATATAAATACAGATATATATACACACCAATACATCAAAACATTTTTCTTGAATCGATTCAAGAGTGCAGAACTCACTAAGAGCAAACACTAACCCAGCGTACTGTGTACTTCTACAGCACTGAACCATCAAGGTGTGGGCGGCCAAGCATGAACATACAATATAAACACATCTACAATGCACAGAAATAACTATCTCCCCTCTTCACCTGCCAGGTATTTGTTTTGGCACATCAAATCCCGTGCAAATGAACCATTAAAAGCGAGGGGGTAAACCCTGCTCACCCCTGGAAGGGACAGGGGCAGGGGCAGCGAGAGAGACAGGGAGAGGTGAAAGGAAAGGAAGAGGGAGAGGGAGAGGGAGAGGGAAAGGGACAGGGAAAGAGACAGGGAGAGGGGAAGGGAGAGCGAAAGAGACAGAGAAAGGGACGGGGCAGAGAAAGGGGCAGAGACAAGGAAAAGGACAGGGAGAGGGGAAGGAAGAGGGAGAGGGGCAGGGAGAGGGACGGAGAGGGACAGGGAGAAGGACAGGGACAGGGAGAGGGACAGAGAGAAGGGAGGGGAGAGGAAAAGGAACAGGGAGAGGGACAGGGGCAGGGAGAGGGAAAGGGACGGAGAGAAGGAAATGTACAGGGAGAGAAACAGGGGCAGGGACAGGGAGAGGGAAAGCGATAGGGAGAGGGAAAGGGATAGGGAGAGGGAAAGGGCCGGGAGAAGGGAAGGGAGAGGGACAGCGACAGAGAAAGGGACGAAGCAGAGAGAGGGGCAGGGACAGGGAGAGGGGAAGGGTGAGGGAAAGGAACAGGGAGAGGGATCGGGGCAGGGAGAGGGAAAGGGGCAGGAAGAGGGACGGGGCAGAGAGGAGGACAGGAACAGGGAGAGGGGACGGGGCAGGGAGAGGGACAGGGCGAGGGAGAGGGGAACAGGGAGGGAGAGGGGAAGGGGCAGGGAGAGGGGAAGAGGGAGGGAGAGGAGCAGGGGCAGGGAGAGGGGCAGGGGCAGGGAGAGGGGCAGGGGCAGGGAGAGGGGCAGGGAGAGGGGCAGGGAGAGGTCCGCGGCTGTCCCCGCGGGTACCTGTCCCAGCGGCGCGGCCGGGCCCATCAGCGCGGCGCTCAGCAGCAGCGGCGGCAGCAGCAGCGACAGCGGCGGCAGCAGCAGCTCCCGACGTCCGAGCGCCGCCTCCATCTTGCGACCCGGGAATTAAAACAAAGTGAAACATCAACAGGCGGGGCCGGGAGGAAGCCGGGGAGGCGGGAGGGGCTGGCGCTGCCCCGGCCCTCCCGGCCCGTGTCGCTGGTGCTGCCCCCGGCACCGCCGCCGCTGGAGATCCCGAGCTCGGCGTTGCAGTGCAGGGCACAGACCTGCGGATGCTACAGGAGCGAGCCCGTCACTTTGAACAGGCGATTGCAGCCTTTGGAGGCACTTTGCGTAATAATAGAACTACCACTACACAGTGTCGATAGTTCCAGCTGTTCCTGACACGGGCGGCGTGCGGCACCCGCGGGTGTCCCCCTGCCCCGCCCGTGTCCCCTGCCCTGCGAGTGTCCCCTGCCCCGCGGGTGTCCCCCTGCCCCGCGGGTGTCCCCCTGCCCTGCGAGTGTCCCCTGCCCCGCGGGTGTCCCCCCTGCCCCGCGGGTGCGGGCGAAGGTCGCACGGCCGGAGCGGGATAAGCTGAGTCCCGGGACACCGCACTGTGCAGGGAAGGTACATGTATATGTATGTATGGCCAGACTTCGCGAACGAAGATTTGGGAAGGGCTCTCCCCACGTGCTCTTCCAGCCTGCGCAGTGGATTTTTTTAGGTGAGGCACAGCGTGCGCAGAACTGGCCCCACCGTTTCAGTCCTGAGGTCCATCTGCCACGGCCGAGAGAGCTTGGACAGTGACAGGGAAGTCTTCGGGACTGTCACAGCACCCGGTACTAACCGGGGCTGACCCTGCTGAGCATCCGAGATCTGACGGAATGGGATGGCAGGGAGACATTGCACTGCCTGGGGACGGTCCCCACTGAGACTCGAACTCAGGCCCTTGGGATTCGGAGTCCAGAGTGCTCTCCATTACACCAGGGAACCTCCCGCGAGAAGGACTCGGCAAGGAAAAAGCAGGGCAGCATGCTCCAGGAGGGAGAAGGAAGAGTCACCGGAAAGGAAGAAGGCACAAGATGAAGTCTGAAACAGCCAGAGGTCATCATTCTAAAGAAGAGCAAACGGAGTCAAACAGTGGTAGGAGTCAAAATCACGGAAGTCTTAGGCAAAGGCAAAGACAACAAGCTGGATCACCAAGTCCCCACTGGATATGAAGACAAGTGCATTATTTGCAATAAGAAAGATTGCTATTACCTATTAGCAAAAAACTTCCCGACGGTAAGGGTAGTAAATGTATTGACACCTTGTCTAGAGAGGTTTTAAAATAGCAACAAATTATCTGTCCTGTTGAAACAACCTGTGGCCTAATTTTATGCTGCTGTATGACTCCCAGTTGGTTGATAATGAATACAAATCATAAACCCCACAGAAACGTAGTATTTCATATGCAGTTTGCATTCAAGAGACACTGATATAAACATCTGGCACAAAGTATAAGGCATTGGAAAATGAGGCCTTGGAGAGTCATATATTGTGAAGTATATTTAACACAGTTACATGAAAACCTCAACTATTTAATCCCTAAACACATCTATTATCAGCAGTTAGTACAGCTGTAGAGATCGGAAAAAAGAAAGCTGATAAACTGGCTCTGTAATAATCACAGAAGTTTGTAAGAGAAGAAGGGATAAAAACTGATGTCTTAATTTCCACCACCTCTCTTTACCATCACCTGGTTTACCCAGTTTCTCTTGCAAGTGTCCTGAAGACTTTTTTTTTTAATCTGTTGTGGTTGGTAAACTGAAAGAAATAGGTGAAGGATCTCTTTACTGTGCAGTCTCATGATGCAGAAAACTAGGAGGTAAGTCAGCTCCCCAAGACAGCACTTTGCTGAATCTTTTGGTGGGTCCATGAGCATTTTCAGGGATATGATGGGTGCCAGAATCCAGCTCCTGTCAGTACTTGCCATCATTTGCATGGGCTGGTCGGAGGAAGTTTAAATTACTGAAATTCCTAACTATGAGTTACATTCTGAATAAATCAGAGTGGGGTTTACCTTCCAATAGGACAATATTACAGTGTTTTCTGTATTATATTCATTAAATAAAATGTTTACAGAATGCAGCAGAGGTATAATAGTGTTATCAGGGTACATAAAAATACAGAGAAGCAAGGATCACTGGTCTGCAGAATTTATAGATTTGCCAAAATTCAGGCTGGGTTCTCAGCTGACCTTGAGGTATTTAGCATCTCATTGAAATGGAATAGTAGATGAATACCAGTTCATTTTTCACTGTTTTCGTTTGTAAGGTTCCTGGTAAACTACCTACTAAGTAATGCTTTTTCATCATTCTTTGCTTTTACTCTCAATCTTTTGCACCCCCTTTTCTTCAATGCTCTTTCTCACTTGCTTTTTGTGGTCCTGAAACTTAATTAAAACTTGAAAAATTATGCACTAACAATGCTTTCAAGATACTTCCATTTTCCCCGAATTTAAAAGCTTTTGTTAGTCTCGCAGCACAACAGATGTTGTAGCAGTTTTATTTAACATAAATGGTAACATTCCTTGCAATAACTAAACAGCTTATGATCAGTTTTACAAGTGAGCGGTCCTTGGGTGATGCAGGAAGCACTTGGTGCTGGGACAGGCTGGGAGCATGACAGGGCTTCCCTTTTGGCTCAGCCCCAAGGCTCCTCTAGTCTGCCAGTGAACAAGTCCTGACATTTTAAAATATTAGAATATGTAACGTTTCAAAGTATGTGATACGAAGACTCACTACTGCTCGAGTTGCTGAGTGTGCTGGAAGTGCTGTATTTCATTGGGTTTATATTTAAGTTGAAAGTGATGTTTTTGACTTTTTTTAAGTGATTGTGAAAAACCATTTTTTTCTTTGAACCTTCTTTATAGGCAAGGGCTATTAGAAGGCAAAAGGCAGTATATAAATAAGGAAATTAGTAGTTAATTTCTTTTATCACTAAAAAAATGATAAAAGCCTGGCCTTAGCTAATGATATGCTTTCTTACTGAAGGGCAAAGTAAAACTACTTAAAATAGCAAGTAAATGGTTACATTTCAGGTAGCAGAGGCTTGAATGAGACTGATGTACTGTTTACATCCCTCTTAAAAGTTTCAGAGTAATAAATGTAATATGTCCTATGGTGCTTTCTTCTGTCGATAACTGTTGTTAACCAGCCTTGAATAAAATCCGGGTTGATATAGAGACTGGGAATAAGCTCACAAAAACAATACAACACTGCAAAACCATTGATGACAGCACAAACAGCTTTGAAAACGAGCACACTACGGAGGCAGAATACAAGGCTCTGCAGTGCAGATCTTGGTCCCAGGACCAGTTCACTATGTCTCCAGGCCCGTCATGCATGTAGTATGATGCTGAAAAGTAAATTCCCTGCTTGGCTGTTTATAAGGGTGTGGTTAGATCTGCTATTGCTTTTATTGCTACGTCAAGAGGAGGTCCTGTTCTTACCAATATACATGCACCTCTGTATATATTGTGCATTTCTGTTTCCCTGCTTTCCTTTCACTGGTTCTCTTTTACTGCATAGTGCATTGATTCAGGTCACTAATCTGGCAGAAAACAAATTCAGCAACAAACAAAACCAGTTTTCGAACAGATTGGTGACTTGAATCAACTCGTTGTGTGATGAGTACCAGAGCATGATCTAGAAAGAGCTGAAGACAGTGCAGCCTGAAGCTGAAACTCTCCATGCTGGGAAGTGGGATCCTGTTTTGAAGGCAACAGTCCTTTAAATAAGTTCAGCTGTAACACATAAGCCCAAGAACATTTTGGAAGGGACTAAGTTCTGTTTACTTGTCTGTCCTTTCAGAGTCACCCACAGTACTACAGGTGGTGTTGTGACCATGTCCTTAAGGTAAATACTGGTACTGTTAATTGCTCTAATTAATATCTGTGAGGTAAAATTGGGGTTGACACACACCCCTCAGTGCACACCATGCTCAAAAGTTGAGTGGTCTGCCTCAAAATGTGCACTTTGCCATAGGAGGTTGCTCCTGGGGTTGGTCAGGGAGGTGTTGCCTTTTCTCCATCCCCTCCAGGATGGGCTCTCTGGAAGCCTGCTCCCAGTGTTGTCCATAAAATCAGGTTCTTTACGTAGTGCACAGAAAGCCAATAACTGCATACTCAAAAGAGATATTGAGTGTTTAAGAGCTGTCCAGTCCTGGGTGCTTGGTGGTATTCCACAGATCAAGCACACCTCTCCAAACTTTCCCTGCCAGTATTTGTACGTAGAAGTTCAGAGTTAATAACTTCCCAAGAGCAGACCCTCTATTATAGAATCATATAATCATTAAGGTTGGAAAAGACCTCTGAGATTATTGAGTCCAACCTCTGACTGTAATTTCCATACAAGCTACATAATCACAGCCAACTTCTGCATATGCCCAAAGGAAGGGTCTTCACATAAGCAGGGGTCTATTTGATATACTGTTGTGATTTTTAGTGGTACAACGAGGATACTTCAGCTATAGGATACATGAACCTTTAGTCTTTTGCCAGGTTAGCAATGTATACATAGAGCGGCACCAATATCTTGATTTACTACATCCTTAAAGCTTGTTAGTTGCAGGATGCCCTTGACTGAGGGATGCTGGCTGCTCCTTGTTCCACTGATTAGATGTCCCTTCTTGCTGATGTGGCTTGAGAGAGAGGGTCCAGTCTGGAGCTCATGTCCTATGAGGAGTGGCTTGAGGCAGCTGAGAGTGTTTAGGCTGGAGAACACGAGGCTCAGGGATGACCTTATCACTCTCTACAACCACCTAAAGAAGGCTGTAGTCAGGTGGGGCCTCTTCTCCAGGCAGCCAGTGACAGGATAAGAGGACATGGCCTCAAGCTGCACCAGGGCAGGTTTGGGCTGGGCATTGGGAAGAATTTCTTCACAAAGAGTATGGTTAGACATGAGAATGGACTGCCCATAGGGAGGTGGCAGAGTTGATAAGAAACAGTATACATAAGACACTTTAGCTTAAATATTTTTTATATACTTTGGGTATTTTAGTTATAAGATTTAAGTTTTGGTTGGGGGGGAAGGGCTTTCTGGTTGTACATATGAGAAAAGCTATTGCATATGTAGTAAAGTATAAAATGTGTAAGCTGGCACAGCACGAGAGGAGGAGTGGGTCATGCACTGCTAGCCACTCTCTCCCCGCTAGCGTGGATAAACAAATACCTGCTGCTTAACAGAGCAAAACTCTTTGGGCAGTTCTTTACCATTCGGGATTTACCGAGAATTTTGGCATCAGAGTCACTGTTCCTGGAGGTATTTAAGAACATGCTGGACGTGGCACCTGGGGCCGTGGTGACGTTCGGTCATGGGTTGGACTCGATGCAGAGCTCTTTACCAACCCAATTTATTCTGTGATGCTGTGAGAAAGCACAGAGATCTTACATTTCTCACCTCCTGCCTAAAGATAACTTGGACACATCCCACATTTTCCGGCGCCTGCGCGCTCCGAGCCCAGGGACGGCTCCGCTGCGGCGCCCCCTGCCGGGCCCCGCGGGTCCTCCGCGCCGGCAGGGGGCGCCGCAGCGGGGCGGGCCGGGCGGCCATGGCGGTGCTGCTGGAGACCACCGTGGGCGACCTGGTCATCGATCTGTACACCGAGGAGCGGCCCCGCGGTACGAGCCGGCCCCGGGCTGGGTCCTGAGCCCCGCCGGCCCCGGGCTCGTCCCTGAGCCCCGCCCCTGAGCCCCGCCGGCCCCGGGTGCGCCCCTGAGCCCCGCCGGCCCCGGGCTCGCCCCTGAGCCCCGCCGGCCCCGGGCTCGCCCCTGAGCCCCGCCGGCCCCGGGTGCCCCTGCCCGGGCAGGCGCGGCGCGGGCCGGGCCGGGCTGTGCGCCCCTGGGGCGAGCGGGGGGCGCAGGGGGCGCTTGGGGTCGCCAATGTGATCTATTCTAAATCGAAGAGCTGCTGTGATCGTCCTTCTTAGGTGTTTGGAAAGAAGCTGGAGGAGGAGAAAATGTATTTCTGTGTAACCATGTTTAGGGTTCTTTGAATCGCTAGAGGTTGGCCTGCAGGAAGGGAGGAGTTGTTACTTCTCCTTACAGCATTTCAGCGTTTATGGATTATACTCTGATAAGTCTCAACACAGTCTGCTCCAAAAACACTTTTCTACACGTTAAACTGGATATCTGTTATATCTATTCTTGCTGTATCCGGAGTTTCCTTTAGCAAATGTTGGTATGATTTCTTACAGCTTGCCTGAATTTCCTGAAACTCTGCAAAGTCAAGTATTACAACTATTGTCTTATTTACAATGTACAGGTGAGGATTCTGAATTCCTTTTTTTGTTTGTTGATTGATTTAAAATGTGAAAGTAATGTCTAATATATTCTGCTTGGTGACAGAGGGATTTTATCATACAAACTGGGGACCCCATGGGAACTGGCCGTGGAGGGGAATCCATATTTTGGTAAGGTATCAATACATAAATGTGTGTATATAGTATATATATCAACAGAGAATTTGTATAGGGGAATAGGGGCTCAGTTAGATTGTCTTCAGCTCTCTTGAGGCAAAATTACTAGTGGGAAGTAAAACTGTTGATGCATAAGCTTCTTTGGTTGTCATAGCTAGGTATATTTTTAATTTCTGTGCTGCCTTCAGCCTTTCACTTTTTTTTTCCTGGATATTATTCGATCTCTGACATCTTGTACATGCATTTCTGTTTGAAGTATCATAACTAAGTGCTCTGTAGAAGCCAAAATTATTAGCAGTTTGTTACTACGTTTATTTTTGTAACAAAGCGCATAAGGAAATCACTTTTCTTTCATGTTTAATATTTTGTCAGTGGACATGCAGACAAAAGTTGGAGAAATCATTCAAAGAGCTAGGATGGAAGTTAGCAAAAAGTGTATGCTCTGTATGATTCCTTTGAAATTGTTCTTAAAAGTAGAATTAAAATTGCAGAGCAGAACTAATTACAAAGTGCTGGGGAACACAGAGATAAACAGTTCAGTTTAAACAGAGGCAGTGTCGCTAGATCAGTGTTGGCTTTTGTCTGTCAGAGCCTCTTAAATACAGAACCTTGAGCCACTTTGGTGGTCCTGGAAGCACTATAATTGTGCCAAGCAGATGCAAGTCTAGGAAGGTAAACTTGCCAGACTTAAGCTCTTTCTGTGCACAAGTAGATCAAGTTTATTTTGATGCTCTGCTCTGTTTGCAAGTCTTCTGAGACTTATGGACGTGGCAGGTAGGGAAATACAGTGTGATGATGAGTGTGAGATACTGTCCTGCTACTACCGTGGAGAATGGCAGTTCATCTTTTCTACCTGTTCATTATTACTGAAGTCTGCAAAACTGGAGTTTCTGTTCTTGCTATCCAGGAAACAGATGCAGGCAAAGTTTAATTTGAATCCTCCCTTCACAGAGGCTTACACTTGCTTAGTAAAATGAGTTCGGACACAACACTGTCCTTAAATTTGGGCAAATGTGTGTATTGACCATGCCTACATCAGTTTTGGAATGAGACTAAGTAAGTGATACCAGGGTTAGACTTAAAACATAAAAAGGAATGTAACAGTTTCCTGTATCTGGTGTATCTGAAATTACTGTGTGCAGTCCTGTCTGTATGATAAACTGATTTTATATGTAGATCTGGTTTCCTTTTTTCTTGGAAGGGAAATTTTTAATGTAAATTACTGCATTTTTACAGTGTTGAATAACTTATTTTTACAGAACCTACTTAAAATGTGTAGTCAGTTCATGTCTCAGAAAAATGTCACATACTGCATTTAAAAACATAAAAATACACCCTTCTGTCTCCCCCACCCCCCAGAAAGCTTCTGTGAAATCTCAGAGAAAAATCTGTTGTTTCCTGCAATGTAAAGTGAACTGTGTAAGTGTACAGGTCCATAAAATTGTGCATGGATCTGGGTTTATTTGAAGGCCAATGTAAAAATTTTTAAGATGTCTCATGTACTATTTTACAGCATTTGATTAGCTCACTTTTAAAAGTTCCTTTTTCTTGTAACATGTTTGTTGTATATACTTTCAGTCAACTGTATGGTGATCAGGCCAGATTTTTTGAGGCAGAAAAGGTGCCAAGAATCAAGCATAAGAAGAAGGGAACTGTGTCGATGGTGAACAATGGCAGTGATCAGCATGGATCACAGGTCAGCAAACAGTGTTGGTACATGTCTGAGTAAATAAAATGAAAATTCCACACAAAGGCAACACAACAACAATAGTGTCATCTCAATAGCATCATCTTGTAATACGATCAAAAGGCATGTAAAAAAATAGTCACAGTTAAAAGTTTTGCATAGTATTCCAGGTGCCAATGGATATTTGGTTACAGGCAAGAAATAAATTAAAATGATCAGATTCAAATCCTGTCCTGGATTAGTTTTATTTGTTAGCCCTCAGTCTTCTGTTTTTCCCTTTATTTATTCCTCTCTTGTTAATACCTCAGTAGGATTTTGCTAATGTATAAAATGCTCAGAAAAAAATTCTGTAGTTAAATGGAAGTGAAAACTAAGGAAACTGGGATTTGAAATAATCTTGAAATTTTCTGGTTATGACTTCATGTTGGTCTGAAAACTGAAATCCCAGCACGGTTACTTCTGTATTGTTACATAAAGGCATGCATTAATAATACAGTAAGTTTATAGTTTTACCCCACTGCTGGTTTGAAACAGTTTTTGCAAGTGGTGCTGTTCCCTTTATCGTTCCCTGTTCATGTGCACAAAGTTTTTGCTGTAGGTAGAGTGTTATACAATTTTTAAAAGTTTTTTTGCATAGAGTGCAATTATTTCTAAATTATTTTGAAGAACAGTTATGAAAAAAGTATGGTTTTATTCCAGCTAGAGCTTGTAATATATGCAGTTAATTTTGTTCCTTCCTTGCATTATATGTATTAAAATGGTTTTGGTGGGGGGGGTTAGGAAAAAGGGGTGATACTTGTATTTATATTTAAGGTGCAGCCTGCTAGTGTATATACAAACATATGGGAATGAATGCAGTTCCCAGGAACATTATTGTGGCTTCTTCCTTGAGAAAGAAAATTTGCAGTAAAGAATTACATGGAATTGCCTTGAAAGTATAATGTAGCTTGGTGTAACTTAATCCAAATACTAACTAGTCTTTGCTGTGTTGCAGTAAGAGAGGAATGATATGTTGTTACCAGTCAGGTTGTAAAGTGTGCATGTAACAGTTGCATATCTGCTACTTCTTCCTTTGTTCCTTACCAAGTGCCCTCCACCTTTTATTTGTTACCAAGTCAACAAATATCAACTTCCAGAGTTTAAGTTTTCCCTAAAGTAAAAGATCTGATTTGTGTTAAAATACATTTCAGTGCCAGTTAGGCTATCAGGTGTAGCTACTCTATGCTAGTTCTTCTCTCAGTGCTATTGCATTCTGTTTTCCAGTAGAGAAGGGTTTGAAGGAAGGAGGGAAGGAGGGAAGGAGGGAAGGAGGGAAGGAAGGAAGGAAGGAAGGAAGGAAGGAAGGAAGGAAGGAAGGAAGGAAGGAAGGAAGGAAGGAAGGAAGGAAGGAAGGAAGGAAGGAAGGAAGGAAGGAAGGAAGGAAGGAAGGAAGGAAGGAAGGAAGGAAGGAAGGGAGGAAGGGAGGAAGGGAGGAAGGGAGGAAGGGAGGGAGGGAGGGAGGGAGGGAGGGAGGGAGGGAGGGAGGAGGGAAGGAGGGAAGGAAGGAAGGAAAGAAGGAAGGAAGGAAAAACGTCTGGGTAGAATTAGGTGAAGGTAGAACTATGAAAGTTTTTGCCAAGTTCTGCAAATACAACTGCTGAGTGCTGCTTAATGAACAGGTGATTTGAGCTCAGCTCACAGCTTACTGCTGCCTGCAGGGATAGCCTTGCTCTTTCCAGCCTCTCCCCTTCATCAGGTGTGGTGCCTGTCACAACAATTACTGGGTTTGTTCCACAAACCTGTCTGACAGGTATCTATCTGCTCTTCCTCTGCCCATCTGGCTTTCTGCCAGATTACTGATTCAAACCAGCTCACAAAAGGATCTAGAGAGGTGAAGCTGAAGGCTTGTGTGGAGGGAGACTTGTGTGTGAGAGCCTCTCCTCCTCAGGCTGTGAGCTGTGGGTTGGCTCACCATGCTCTCAGGGCTGATGGAAGAAGACTAATCTTCTGCAGAAGTTGGGAAGAATTATTTTCCCCATCAAATTTAGTGAGAGTTGATCCTCTCCTAAGGTAAAAAAAAAAACAAACTGAATTTTGGTATTCACTGTTACTGGTTTTGTATCTTCTTTTGTAGTTTCTTATTACTACAGGGGAAAACCTGGATTACCTTGATGGTGTACATACAGTATTTGGAGAAGTGACAGAGGGCATGGATGTGTTGAAGACAATTAATGAAACCTTTGTAGATAAGGATTTTATCCCCTATCAAGATATCAGGTGGGACTGCTTTTAACTTCACTTTTTGAGTAATACATTATAATTAAATGAATTAGTCTTTTCTGAAACTAGATGAATACTGTGATGTCAGCTGACTTGTGCATGCTATCTTAAATATATTTTTATTCCCCTAGTATTGGTAAAATAAGCAAGTTCTAAATAAACAAGTATGTACAAAAATACTCAACTGTGCTCCCCTTACAGTAGCATCAGTACTAGAATTTAGAAGCATACAGTATATTTGACTGTTTGGGATGTAACTGAGAATTAGTGGGGCTGGTTTGCTGTTTTTTGGGTAAAGACTTTTATTTGCATGTAACCAGTGCTGATCTTCATTTTGTTTCCTGTAAGGATAAATCACACAGTGATTTTGGATGACCCATTTGATGATCCCCCTGGCCTGTCTGTCCCTGATCGCTCACCAGAACCCACAAAGGAACAGCTCGATGTGAGTGTTCATGATATCTTCTCAGTGAAAAGTTGGAAGAAATAATGACTAAATTTCTCTGTTAGTGTCCAGAACAGACTTGGCCAAAATAAGAAGTCAGTCTTTAATACTTTGTCTGTGAAATCCATATCCCAAAAGAACGACACATTTTTTTGCACAGTAGGATGAGAATTGCTCTTCTACTGCGCTTCTTGAGTTCTGATATGTCAAATGTCTGTCAGTTATTTGAAGCTACTGCTGTGTTAAATCAAATATAGGTGCTTAATCTTTCAAGGAAAGGAAAAAAACATGACTTGGATGCTCTCCCCTGTGACTCTGGTGGAGTTAGGTTTTAGGGCTGTATTTTAGATTTCTATTTACAGTGTAGATAAGCAGAACATTCAGAATATTCACCTTTGGTATTACTGGTTTTTTTTATACTCTGGTAGAAAACAAAATATCATGAACATTTATTAAAGTAGTTACTGCTATTTTCTTTATAAATGTGAAATAGTTTGTGGTTTAGTGGAATTAATCTTGGTCATTCTGTGAGTTACATGTGCAAACATGCATAGTGCTGTGGGCTATTTGTTCAAACAGAAGGAATTCTCTAAAAAATAATGCCAGTTGTTAATAATTTGCTCATAGTATGCAGCTATGGAAGTTATATGTAAGATTGTCTCTTTGCATGGAAACAGTTTTCCCAGCAATGACTAGAGAGAGTATTATTTATTTCAAGGCAATTAACTAGAGAAAATATTACTTATTTTCAAGCTTAAATAGATATAATTACAAGATTTGAATTAGGCTTTCATAGTGTATCTGATGTGCCTTCAGATTTGTTAAACAGTATAAAGAGCTTAATGGCTCACTGCCAACTGTGTAGAGATTTGAAAACTTTTACTTAGTTTACTTTTTCATAGCCTATCTGAAGGTACATCTTTTGGTGTCTGTAAGAAGGGCAGCATTCTAGAGATGCTGATGAGGAGAAAAAAATTAAACCTCAAATCTTGCCTAGGTGTATGTGTGTGAAAATAAAGTCCTTGTTTTGATGTATTCTATTTAATGTTTGAGTCTTATGACACATCACAGATACTTGCAGTGCTCCTTGTCTTCATTTCTGGTGGGAGTTGTCTGAATCAGAAGTGAATTGACACTTGTGATGAAATGTTGAGTATAAGGTGGGAGTATAAAAGAGTTTAGAGTAGTTAACTGAATATGGATTAAACTGGTCCAAAAATTTCATACATAGTTCACAGTGCCTGAAATATAAGGATAACGTATTTTCACTTTTTTTAATCTAAGTGGGAAGAACAGAATGAAAGCTCAGTTCTGCAGAGATACAGTGCTTAAGCATTTTCATTGTTGTGAGGGGAGAGATCATCCACGTAATATTTGGAAAGTGAGAAAGAATTTTTGGCCATGTATTGGTAATAAATAGCTTTTACCTTCATATTTTAGAGTGGCAGAATAGGAGCAGATGAAGAAATTGATGACATGAAAGGACGATCTGCAGATGAAATAGAGGAAATTCAAGCAGAAAAAGAAGCAAAAACTCGGGCCATTCTTCTGGAAATGGTGAACATCCTTCTGCATTTACCTTGTAGATGTTATTCCAGTGTGTACACATGTTATTAAGTCTAGAAAAATGTGTACTACTTATCTTGAAATTTTGTCTTGTGGTGATACCATGTTTCAGAATCTGTGCTGTTAAATGTCTGTAGTACAATGCAAAGGATTGAGTGTGAGCACTGGATGTGGTTTTCTGATAAATCTGGTGATGCTTAATTTTCAAAGCCAGGATTGAAAGTGGACTGGTGGAGGCTTTATGAAAACTTGCTAGAAATGCATCTTGATTAAAAAACGTAACATACATAACATGCTGCTGAGAATCCATAATCCTGGAGAGGTTTAGCATGTGTGGGAGAGAGCTGAGCTAATTTATGATAATCTCTTCCCAGTACATACAGTGGCACTGAGGTTGCATTATTCATATATGTAATAGCAGTCTTGCTCCTGTGGAATTAGTTGAATTTAACCCTGGTTAACTTTGTGTTCTTTCTTCTTAAATACAGTGTTTGGTAACTGCTGGCAGTTGTAAACTCAATAGTAACAAAAATTATGAATAGGCTTTGGAGTCTCTTTTCTTAAGGAAAAAATATTTAAAAGGCATACACACCATTGAAGGATGAGTGAATCCACAACTACCAAATTCAAATTTATGGTGACTAGTTCGCAGCAGAGACTTATTCCAAGGTCAAGCCCCAGATATGGCCACAATGTTGAAGAAGACTTGTAGGGGTAAAAGAAGTGCATTTCCACCTTTTAGAACAGGAAAAGCTAAGTAGAAAGCATTTGTGAACTTCAATGAAGTCCCAGCAGTGGAATTCCAAATAAATAATTCTTAGGTGCTATGGAAAACACTTTTTTTTACACCAAGTAGGAAAAATATTTTATTAATTTTTAATTTTGTGGCAGGAAAGATGGGGTTTTTTTTGAGGTCATGCAAAAGATGTGCTGCCAGTGTGCTGTGCTGCATGTAGAGAGCTTTAGGCAGCAGTGATGAACGTCCTTTTCTGTATACCACAGGTGGGAGATTTACCAGATGCAGATGTCAAGCCACCAGAAAATGTGCTGTTTGTTTGTAAGCTGAATCCTGTGACCACAGGTGAAGACCTGGAGATAATATTTTCACGATTTGGTCCCATTAAAAGGTAATTATGGTAAAATAAAAGAGAAAACCTTCTTTGTTGAAATTGAACTCGATGCCTCCCAGTCTATTTCGAGCTGGCTATTAAGGAGTGGTCTGGTCTCTCATGAGATTTATGCTGTGTTTGGATAGAGACCACCACAACGGGGATACAAAGTTAGATCTAGCTAGATGAGTATCCTGTCCCAGCAGTGGTTTTAAGTGAAATCCTAGGGAAGTGTAGGAACAAAGCAAGCATATGATACTGTTCCCTGCCCCCTGTCCTCTCATTCCTTTCAACAGTTGTTATGTCACATTCTGCATGAGCTGAGTACAGTCTCTGGGTTTTTCTTTTCCTTGAATATATGTATGGTTTGGGATAATACAACAAACATTTCTGGCATCTGATATACTCATTGTAAGGTGTTCTTATGCCTGCTGCCTCTTTCAGTTTTGAACTTGGCTTCTGGTAGTTTCAGTTGATTTCTCCTGGTACTGCTATCAAAAGACATGATAGGCAATGAAATCCGCTTTCCTACACCTCTCTGTCCTATACCCCAGTCATTTTTTACCTTGTTAAGAGCACTAGCCTACATACTTATGCTTTGTAGTAGAGATTTCTTTACATTGTTTCTCTTTTCTTAACCTTTTCCTGTTCTTTTGTTTTCATCTTAAGATGAGACAACTAGAACAACTGCATATGGTATTGAAGAATTATAGATCTGAAGTGGCACAGTGGTGTTCTCTACATTGTTCTCAAGTCCTTTTCTTGTGAATGCTAAAGCTGGGGGAGGGTTGTTTGTTTGTTTGTTTTCACAATGCAGAGTTATGATTCCACCCCTGCTCATCTTAGCATTTATCTATGTTGTATGAATGTTGTTTGCTATCTTGCTGGTCTTGTAAAGACTTCCTGCAATTTCTTCAGTCTTTATTTTTGATGCCTTTAACAATTCAGTATCATCAGCAAACTCTGAAATCCGTTTACTCTTACCTGGACTGTTGCATGTTTATCAGTGCAAAGTTCCTTATGTCCTTTTCCCCAGAAGCCTTTGGTGCAGGAGTTTATTAGAATTTCCAGTAAGATTTCAGAAGACTGCATCAAATGGATCATCATCGTGCATAAACATATTGACTCTTTCAGAGCACTTCCCTTAGGTTTATTCAGGTGGTCCTGAGTAGGCCCTGTGTATTCAGTCTGTTTCTGCCAGTTTGTGTGGTACTAAACTAAACTAGATCCTAAACCAGATTGTCGAGGGGGGCAGATGTGAAATGGGCATTGCGTGCCCCTCTTAAAACTCCAGCATAGTTTCTTTATGGCCTTGGGATTTATTTTTTCCCCCTCTATCAGTTTGTTCACTACCTCTTCTGCAGTCCTTCCACTTTCAGATAGATTCTCTGAATAATCCGTAAAGGAGGTTCTTGCACAAGACCCTCATGTCTTCTTCCTTGCTGATGGCTGCTGCAAAGAATTCCTATAGCTTCTTGGAATAGCCTTGTATTCTACCTTTTTTCTCTCTCTTTCCCATCCCCTCCTTTTTTTTTTCTTTTGACCTTGATCATTTTTTCAATTGTGTATCCTAATCCTGATTTGTCACTTCCTCAGTATGTGTGGGGAGGTCTCACATCATTAATTCTCACCTTAATGCCACATTTCCTCCTCTTGTTGCCTGTCTGTCCTCCTTCAGGGGAGTCTCATGTCAAGTACAAGAATTGGGTAATACTGTGCAATACTGTATTGTTTCCATTTTGCATCTACTAGCTTAATGCTTTTGGGCTGCTTATTTTTGCCCTGTGAACTGCCTTATGAAAAGATCCTTCTAAAGAGGTGCTTGCTAAGAAGAGAAAGTTTGTCTTATGATATTTGTTTAAACTTTGCTTAAAATGACTGAGAAAACAGAATGTGAAGTTTCTTGTCTTGCATTAGTGAAATGCAAAAAATTGTCTGTGTGAGGTTGGATGTCGTTAATGTTAGAAGATATATTTTGTTTAATTAGAAATTCATCAGTAGTTCTGTACTTCATGGTAACCACTTGTGAGTTAAGTGTAATTACTTGGGTTAATGCCGCATGCACTTTTCTGTGCAGACACTGGGATCAGTAGAGGGTCTCAGAATCAAGTGTTATGATACCTTAGGTGGTTTGGTTTTGTGGTTTGCTTTTTTTCTTTATTTGCAGTGTTACTCTCCCTTTCAAGCAGTGCTTTCCTATGCTACAATTTCTGCTTCAACAGCATTGACATTCTAGTTTTGTATCAATTTTTCAGCTGTGAAGTGATTCGAGACTGGAAGACTGGTGAATCTCTTTGTTATGCTTTCATTGAGTTTGAAAAGGTACGTTTTTTAGGTATACTGTATGTAGACTCTGCTTATAAAATTTCAGGTTTTGGTATATTTCCATTAAGGAAAAACACACCTTTAAGTGTGGGGTAACTAATACAATATATAGTACAGTGGTGTCCTGTACTGGGCTTGTAAAATGTTGCTTACAGTATCAACATGCTGCTCTTACTGTGGGATTGATAGTGATAGTTCCCTGAGTGGTGCACAGCTTTGTATGTGCTGATCACTCTAATCTGAGGAAAATCCTGGAAAAAGTGTTCTCACTTTTCTTTAGCCTGCTTATGTACTTAAAATGGAGCTTTTATTAGTTGTCCTATTTTCCTTATATTTCTGAATGTGTTGCATGTGCCAGACATGTAACTGATATGGCAAATTTTTAAAGTGGTGAATTGAACTAAAGAATTGGAATTTGAAATGCTGACATTCAGACAAAGCATAACTATCACTTTTGAAATGATACAGTGTAAGAAGTTGTATGCTTTAGACAATTTTAGAACGAAATGCATGCCATTAAGCAGTTGAATTTGTGTTTGAGATTTATGGTGAATATTCCCATGAAATAATCATGAATCAAAATATTTTGGAAATGCTGATATCAGGAGGAAGACTGTGAGAAAGCCTACTTCAAAATGGACAATGTGCTGATAGATGACAGACGGATCCATGTGGATTTTAGCCAGTCTGTTGCAAAGATTAAATGGAAAGGAAAAGGTAGGTACATTTGCAATCCTTTGATCCCCGTAACTTAATAGTGTTGACTTCAAAACTAAGCATTATATAAAGGGTTATGAATTTAAGTAATCTCATCTCCAGGGATATAAATTTTCCTGATGTTGTAGTAAATAGAGCAACAGAATTGTTAGCTCTTCCCTTAATTTGTTTTGTAAGAAAGAGTAGAAGGATTTACTGCTGTTACATTGCCTTTGATTACCTTTTTATCCAGTGTATTTTTGCCACTAAAACATTTTTTCCTCTCAAGCTTTGGACATGATGTTTTTTGATACTCCTTTTTAGGAAATTAATATGGCAGTACATTGTTACTTTAACTTCTTTATTCACTGTGTAACAGACAGGTGTATACAAGAAAAAGTCAGTAGTCAGACCAGGGATTTTTGCTCTTCACCTCAAACATACTGCCTAGCAGGTTGAATGTTACAAAAACCCAGTTTCAGCTGTTTGAAAATGTTTTGGGAGGAAAAGGATGGAGGAGGAGGTGGATGCAGTGGTTTTTCTGTTGCTGGGGAATGAAAAAAACACAGGACTCAGAGAGGTGACTGTGCATTGCAGTGTTGACATTCTTGTGTGCCTTCTCCTAAAAATGCAGTCAGTCCTCAATGGTTAGCATACAATTTCTCCAGGTAGGGTTCTGGTTGTGAACCCTGCAGTACTAGAAGTTTTCCTGCACAGAGCAGAGCAGACTCATGCCTCTATTATGTGCAACAGTGCATCCTGTACTGACTGACTGGGTGGACATTTATTTCTTTATTATGTCTAAATCGACCAGAATATTGGAAAACTAACCATACTGTCTTCTCATGTTTAAGTGGTACCCCAAAAATGGCGTAGGCGAGGTACTGTCCTTCCTCCTCGGGTGGCCGTTTCTGGCCTGGCCAGCGAAAGCTGCAGTTCTGAGCATGGCCGTGAGGTGGCAGCACGTTGCTGCGGGTCGTCAGTCTGAGCGCGGGGAACGGAGGGACGCTGAAATTTGTCGTGCCCCTCTTTAAATCCAGACATGACCAGTTTTTTTAACATCCTTTTGCATTTGAATTAGGGAGCTGTAGCTATCTCAGAGGTTTCCCTTTGAGCAGCCCAGAGCCAAAAGTCAGTTAATAATGAGAATAGTCTGTGGGCTTTCACAGTAACAGAATTTTAAGTAGCGTGACACAGGATCCCTAACTGGGACTAAGGCAGTTGCTGAATCCTCCTTTGTGGTCCTCTTCATATGTTGTCTCCACTAGACATGAATGAGGAGAAAGCTGTGTGTCTTTTAATGGTATCTGCAAACGAGAGGGACAGAGCATCACAGCTTGTCCTGCTTTCCTACGTCATTACCCAGATGTCAGGGTTGTGTCTGAAACTGTATCCCGCTGTGCATCTCTGTATGAGTCTGTTCTTAGTCAGAACTTAGTAATAGTTGTGTGTCTTGGTTGTGGTTTTAGTTGGAATTAATTGAATATATTTTTCTGTGGACAGGTGGGCATTATACCAAGGATGATTTCAAAGAATACGAGAAGGAACGTGACAAACCTTCAAAACTTACTCTGAAAGAGAAGGTAAAACCAAAGCAAGAGTATCCTTTTCTTGTCAAAGGTAGTTTTGAATTAAGTGCAGTTTATGAAAACAGTCAGGAAAAGACTTCTGAATTTTAAAGCTTGACAAATGGATGTTTTGCTGCTGCTTCATAAAACCAACCATTTGGTGTTTGAGATAGAATCAAGCAATTTGTGCTTTTCACTTGATAGCTTTGATGAATTTAGTCAAATCAGAATATGCTGTTTCACTTCCATGTTGTGTGCAGGTAAACAGTGTTCTGAGTCTACAGCTCTGGAATGACATATGGCTTAACAAAGTTTTGGGTAGTTTCAGAGGGACCTTCTGCATCCCAGTTGAGACCATGTTAGTAACTAAATCATTCTCTGATATTATATTTTGCTTGTGGTAAGCATGAGAGAAAAGAAGCCCATAGCTTGTTCAGATATCCACAAGTAGAAGAGAAAGGAGAGCTGGGACCTGACTGTACTGTTTGACATGACAATTCATACTCTTTAGAACAGCTGATTTTTTTTTCTCCATGTGTACATCCCTATTCTGACTGAAATATGGTGATAAGTTTTGGTAAACCCTTGTCTGATAAATAGGGATTTGTTTGCTTCATGAGCTGTTGTGTTCTGCTACTTATTGATATTAAATAACAGATCTGTCCTTAATGAACACTCATCAGTGCCAAGTATGACCTTGTGCTGGATGAGGACGTAGAAGAGTTTCAAACAAGTCACTCGCACTTGGCTAAAAAACAAAAGAAGAAAAAGCACCACCACTCTGAAGATGAAGATGACGACAAGAGGACCAAAAAATCTAAGGTACTTACCTCTTCATGCACTAACTTTATACTTGTTCACTGTTTTGCTCATAAAAGAAGCCAGGAGAAAAAAGTTTGATATTGAATGAGGACATGGCATGCAAAGTCCCTTAAAATACAGCAGTTGTGAACCTACAGAAGGCTGATGTTAATATTTGATTTGAAAGAGGCTTTCTAAATTCTCCTGTACTTTTGCAGCTTGGCATATGTAGATGGCTTTTTGCTACAACATCCTTAAGAGGCAATGTAGGCTCTCATAAAGTAGAAGATCTTCAGCACTTTGAACCTGTTGTTCACATATTCCCAGTCATAAACTAGTAGTTAATAATTTTTCATGACTGTAGACTACTTTTCATTTTCTTGCCAGACCATCATATGTTGGCTTTTCCCCATATGGAATCAGAATCACAATCTCTTTGCATGTTTTTTGTTTTTTTTCTGAACTGTTTTGGTAGCATTTCTGTAAAATCTGTGTGTGGGTTTGCTTGCATCTGTATTGTGGAAGCACAGGGTACTTTAAGGTTGGGGCTGTGGAGGACATAATCAGGATACACTAGTTCTGTCTTTGATTAGTTCCACTGCAGCCTGTAGGGACAGCATTCTCACATTTCTGTGAACTTGGGATAGTCAAGACATTGCTATTCTGTGGAAACAAAGTATGCAGTGATAAAGTGGAGGGTTAAAACATCATTGAAATGTGAGCATTAGAGAGAACTGAGTTAAGCTGAAAAGGAAAAAAGCCCAAACCCTAGTGTTTTAAAAGGGCAAGCTGAATGAGTGAGAACAAAGCTGTCTTCTAGGAACGTTGCAGCAGGTGATAAGGTTTCAGCCACAGTAAATAAAGCCTTTCATGAGTTTTGAGTACTGCTGTAAGTTCTGTGCACACAAACATCAATGATTCTGTTGTTCTATTACATCACTACTTGCTGTGATGCTTAAAAATAACTTTTTTCATGAACGTTAGCAATTAAATTCTTTCAGTGCCACCCGTGAGCCCTATTGCTCATTCATGGACTAAGTCTTTTTGTCACTGTGTGCTAATTCTGTCAGGGTCCTTTGGGAAGAGGGGAAGGACCTGTTCAGATAATTGAAGCCTCAGCTGGAGCATATACATACAAGAGGTCTGGACTGTGGTTGGTTTAGACTTCCTTCTGTCTTTTTGACTGATGGACACTCACATTAGCATTCTTAAAACAGGTATTTCTGGCAATAATCTTTGTTTTCAATGATTCAGAAATTACATCTGTGGAACTGGCTGGTCATGTGTTATCAGCAGAGATTTTGAAATAATTTAGAAGTCTTCACCCCTGCAAATGGCATGACAAGTAGCAGCAGCAATAGGCTGTTCATCTCTGTCATAATTGTTCCAAGGGGATCTCAGACTTCATGGCACAGTGGATTTCATAGCATAGAAACAAGAATGAGGACAGATGGATCCCTGGTGCCATTTCCAGGTACTGGAAAAGAATATTTTCTAGTGCTTGACTGTGTGATCTCTTCTGTGTGCATGTGTACCTTTTTGTGATTTAGTCACCTGCTCCTAATGTGGTTTGTTCCTGTAGTCTCTGCTGCTGGATTCTGGTATCTTCTTTCCCATGGCTTTCTTCACTCTTACTCACCTTTACCCATTTCCCTGTAAATAGCTTGGCTTTCTTAAGCCCAAAATCACAGGTGGAAACTTAACTTCTATTCTTTGATGACAAGCATCATAGTTCCCTCATGGAGCTGTGAAAATTAATTTCTGGAAAGAACTTTTCTCTCTGTATTTGAATACTCTTGTTAGTGTGTACTGTATAGTGTGTACATACTGAGAAGTACATACTCAGCCTCACGTAGACATTCAGAAAGTGTCTTGGGCATGGCCTTTCCAGTGAAATCTGCAGCCAGCTTAGCTGAGAAATCCTGTTAGACATATACAAAGTTTAATTTTATATTTATACTGTTTATAATTTGGTCATAATCTGTGGCACTCATACCAGCAGGGGAAGGAAGCATGTTCTTGAGCTGGGGTATGGTCAGTGTGAATATTGAGTCCAGCACAAAGGATAACAGTATGGAACCTTTTGTGAGTAGTAGCATTTTTAGCATAGGCAAACAAAGCATTCTTCCTTAACCCTATCTCGTAAATCATAGAATCTATTTAAGGTAAGAACTTTAAAACAAAACACCAGCAGGCCTTCTACAACTATTGGCCAAAGACCACAGTAGCTTCAGACAGTAACTTCTACCCTGAGTCCTTAGTGTGACAGAGATTTTAAATGAGATCAGGGGCTTATAGTGGGAAGTTCTGGCAACTGGAACTGCAGTTTGTGCTACAAACTCCAGCTATGACTTGAGTGGGTTTTATTTTCTGAATAATTTCCATTATGTTGAGTTGTTTTTCTGTTCTCTTGCTGGTGTTTTTTTTCTTTAGTATATTTTGACTCATCCTTTTCTTAGTCTGACTCCTGTTTCCTGAGTCTTCAGCCTCTGTGTTGATGTTTTAAGAACATATTTTTGAATCTTATGTTGTTTGCCTTGATTCCAGTGGGTAGAAGAGGTAGGGTGTTGTGGCTTGCGTTCAGTAGGTAACAGGATGTGGGTCTGGGGCAGGAGGCTGGACTACCATGTGGGTTTGTGAATAGGATTTGGTAGAGTTTTTTTGAATACAGGTCATGCTTCTGCTTGAGATCTCTTTTACAACTTTATTCCCCTTCCAGTTTTCTCAATGTGTTTTCTCCTGGATTTTATTTTTTAAGATAACTGGGTCTGTAGAGGAGTGTAGCCCATCCAATAGATTTTTGTGAGACATAGGGGCTTCTTGACTTTCAGTCTTCTGTAGTGCGTGGTTTGAAGCGATATACTCATTTTCCTGGTTTTATTTTCCTGCTCTTACTGCTTTTTTGACACTGTTCCTTTCAGATTCAGGATCAAGTTTGATCAACAGAATCCCCCTGAAAAGGCTCTCTCTATTTGTTTACTCCTTTTAACCTTCAACTAAAGTGCTTACAACTGGTGTGTGTCATGTATGCAGAGGTGGGATATGTATTCTGCTTTTGTGGTCATAGTATTTCTAGCTGATTTGCCTGCAAATGTTGTTTAATGAGTGACTACTTTTGGCAAAGTCAGCCACAGACTTCCAGAGAAGCATCTTTCCCTCTTTTTCTATTTCCTAGTGCTGGATTAAGAACTGAGGTGATCAGTCATAGACTGATGTGATCCTGGACTGAGAAATCTGAACTTCAGCAGTAGGAGAGAGCCTGTTTTGAAGTAGGAATCTTTTTCTTCTCTTCCAAAACAGCATGTTTTTGACTTAGGACATAAAATATTTGTTTTCAAAATAACATTGTTTTTAGTAATTTAGAGTGTTTAAAAAACTGGCCTTTTTCTATACTAAAGACTTTAAAATTTAAAATCTCATTGAAGGGGTGATGCAGCTTATGTTGCTGGTGGACTAAGTTGAAATACATTCTATAATTCAAATTTACTACATTTTTTCTTTACACTGTAGTCATATTAGCTACTGTGATGACTTTTTTTGTGTCACTCTTAGATTTGGCCTGTGCACCTATGCCTTAAATGGCTTCTGTGCAGGTCACTGAGTTTGGCTAATTCAATGCTCTTATGACTTCTTTATAATCTTTTCTGCAAATTACCCTTTTTGTGGCATTCAGCGTGGGCTATTTGTCTGTAACTTTAAGTGTTCACTAACCTGTTGCCTGCCCTGCCTTGGCCAGTAGCCTGTCCCCAGTGTTGACTTGGTGGATTTCACAACTGAGGGCTGTTGTACTTTTCTCCTGTTTCCCATGTGCTGGGGAGAAGCTCTGGTAACAACCCAGGTAGAACGCAGCCATACACAAAGCCCACCATTTGTTTACCTGGCCAATATTTTGGTTGTGTTCCTTTCTACTGCACCACCGCCATGTCCATCTTCTGATGTTCACCCAGACCTTGGCACAGAGAGGCTGGAAACTTGATGTCTTGTACAAACATAGGCAGAGTGAAGCTTTTTGGGTAGAAGAGTAACATGGCTGTGCATCATTTTGATGATGAACAGGCAAAGCTCTTTAAATAGCTAGAAGCATCACTGAGTCTTTTTGGTGGATTCAGACTTCAGCATCTGTACTGAAATAAGCTGGACAGTAAAAATGTGGAATAGGCATTTGGCCACCAGTGAGATTATTGCACCCAACAGTAGCAGAATTCTTTTGTTACAGATCAAACCTGTGATTATTGAAGTGTGTTTATCCAGTGGGTTTATGTTGCTTATTGTAACCCAAGTATTTCAGCATTATCTATGTAATTCTAAAGGTGTTTGCTCTGGGAACCATCTTGATCCCTGGCTTTCTGCATAAAAGCTCTGTTTGGAGAAGAGTTTTTTCACTGTTCTTTTAAATAAAGTTTGCTTGTTTGTACATGGTTTTAGCCATACAATTATGAATGCTACTGTCATGGTGCATGTTTAGCAAAATCTTATCTGAAAACAGGAAATACTGTCTTATTTAATGCAGACATTTTTCATAGTTCATCATGATCTGTGCTTAGTGTTGTTATTAAAATCCCATAAAATGGTATTTGTCTACTGGAGCATGTAGTGATATTAAACTTAAGGTGATCGATCATACCTTCAAAATGAAAGTGTCTGCCACTTTTTAGCAGCAAGGTGTGTGTGTGTCTTTCTTCAGGATTCTGAAGCTCCCTCTTGTATTTTGTTTCATGGTATATCTAACTGAATAATAAGAACAAATTAGGTTTTAGCAGTGCTTGCAAAACGCTGGCTCACATGTCAAAAATCAGTGTTGTATATTAATAAAATCTGTAGAGTTCCTTGAAATGGAAAGGCTACTTTCTAAGTGATCTGTATCTTTTTGCTTTTAAAAATGTTATGGTGCCATGGCCTGTACAGCTGTTGGTGTCTCCACGTAGTAATTCCAGTGTGTGCGATGCCATAACCTTGTCAGTGTGATCTTTCAGTCTTGGGTGTTTAGACCCTCTTTCCTAATTACAATCTTGGTGGTTTCATACTGTCTGCCTCGTGCAACATGTAGAGCATGTGTCCTATTGACAGCAGTTTCTCCTTTGTTACCTAATCTCTTTTCTCTCAAGAGCAAATCCGTTCTGTGCACTGAGCCCACTCAGTCAGCATTCTCAATGACAACATGGAGATATCTAGTAAAGTTCAAAATTTCCTCATTTTTGGTTGCCTGAACTTGTAGGTTTTGTTTTTTTCAGGAGTTTTTATGTGTGTGCTTAAACACCATTACCACTTGTACTGTTGGTCTCTCCTTTTCAGGTCATTCTAAATTAGATAGATAAACCTGGACCACTTAGAGTTTACTATGAGTGTATATCCTTGTGTGTTTTCTGTATGGGTCATACTCATCAGCCTGCAAAATAAAACTAGTTTTTCCTTAGCTCATTGTTTCCATTTCAACTCATGCACCATGTGTTGTTGTTTGTACATTGAAGAGGATCATATTCTCCATGCTGCCTCTTCTTGTGGACTTCTGACTTCAAGGAAATGTAGTGTGCATGTGTGTGTGTGTGTCTAGTCTCTGTAACAGTGTTGCTCATTTTGCTGAAGCCCAGAATTTAGACCTTTATTAGAATTATTACGTCTTAAAAAGCATTCTGCCTGTGCATAGTACTGGAAGGCCTGTGGAGCTGGAACCAAAACTTATGGTAGAAATACTTGCATTGCTTAGATGAGAATTCAAAATCCAAACCTACCCTGGGAGCTTTTGTGATGTTTATGAAGAGTTTGATAATATCCGAGTGGAACCCTGATAGTCAGTTTTTGCTAATGTTCCTTAGGAAATACAAGGAGAAACATGCCTGACAGCCCTGTGTTTTTCCATAAGTGCTGACGTTGTATTGTTTCAGTGGGATTTTTTTTGTGTTGTCTTTTTCAAATCATCATGGATGTGAATCTATTTCAGGTAGTACCAGCCTTAGCTAAGGAACCAACTCTTCTCTAGTTCTCTTTGGTCTTCATGCCTTTTGTTTGTAACTGCAGATCTTGTCCAATTCCTTGAACAGGATTCTGATCGAAAACATGAGGGAGAACGCTGTAGAGAGAGGACGAAGAGTGAGAGGAAAGACAGGCATCGGAGTCGCAGCCGTTCTCAGGAGAGAGATTACACTTACAGCAAACAAAAAGACAAATACAGAGAAGATTTCCGAGTAAGAGACTGGGATAAAAAAGCAGACAGAAGCAGAAGTCCTAAGAAATCAAGAGACAAAGAAAGGTCCAAGTACAGATGAAGGATGAAGAAAAGAAAAAGAGGAACTAAAATATATTTTCTTCCAGCATTTCCAACATTCTGTCAAATGGACGTACAGTCACTGGATAAAAGCAGTTGCCTTCTGTTGGCAGCCAGACCTTGTAATTCTATGAATGCCAAGCGTACGACTGTCGGAGCGAGCCGTAATTCCAAAACCATCATTTCAATAAAGTATTTCACAGTAGTGAATTGGTCTGAGTCTGAAAAGGAATGTTGTCTAAAACTTTTTGGAAACATATGCATGCACTGACAAGTGAACTACCCTTCTCACTATGAAGAGATTTGCCTGATATACTTCCTTTCTTGAAGGAGGTTGTTTTTACCTTTCAGCACTTCCAAGTGCTGTGGTAAAGAGTGTGATAGAAGACCTGGAAAGACAGTGGGCAGATGTCATTTGTATATGACTACTTAAAACTCCTTCCTTTAAAATTAAGGGCTTCCACTTGGCTTAGTCTCACTGCAACCACTGTGCAGCACTGGTTCAGGGCACTGAAGTGCTGCTGTGCTCTATGCAAAGACCATGGAAGTGCTGCACTATCCAAGTCAATTGCACTTACTATCTCAATATGCACACAGATCTCTTGGCTGTGTGACTTGCTGGAGGATGCCTCTCAAAAGTGAGATGCACTTGGTATTTGGCCCGTGGGCAGTGGCTGTTAAAGATATGCCCTCTGTAGTGTCAGGGTAGTAGTGCTCTGATGTCAGTCAGGTCATGTTGGGTGGGTAAAAAATAAGAAAATAGCAAAAAAGCAGAATTTGTAACCCACATTGTGTTTGCCAAACCTACGTGGGATTAACTTTCAGCTTTTGCAGTAGAAGTGGTTCAATTCATAACTTCACCCACAGAGGAGTGCGTGTTACGTTCTCAGAGCTTGGGTCTTGGTGAATATTGGTATGCTCTTAAATGTCTGCCTTGCTCCTCACAGTTTAAACAAGATTAGCCAGTATGCATGCATGTATAAACATCTGTCTTCTTTTCCTCCAGAGGCAGACAGATCTTGCATTCTTAAGAGGGGAGACATGGGCAATAATACTTGTTTTTCCTCCTCTCCATGGAAGGTGTGATGGCTTGGAGGCAGTCTGCTTTGATGAATAAATTTAACTTTTTTTCTTTTGTGATAGTGTTTTTTCTGTAATATTTGCTGTAGAGTCTGATTGTAATATATAATAAGATTTTACAGCTTGGAACACGATCTGCAGCACAAAGACTAAGTCTAAAATTCAAAGCGTCCAAGAAGAATTGCTGCAGATTGCTCTGCCCTGGAGTGCTGGTAGCTGTGCCTGACTAGAACACTTGAATGGACGGTATGCAGAAAGTGAACGTCTTGTTAAAATGCTTCTGTGGTAAGGCTAGTACTTAAGGAACAAAAGCAGCTGAAATGTTACCCCATGGCAGAAAATTCTGACTAAGCAGGCCAGGCCAGATGACTAGATTCTCTAGACCTCAGCTGAGCAGGGATACTGAAGGCCTTTAATACAGAAATGTGATTTCCAGCAGCATCTGCCCTGTCTTTGTGTTGTTAAAGACTAACAAAGCGTGTGCCCAACACCTTTGGTGTTTGTGGCAGTTAGAAAACAGAACAAAATAACCCCTGCCTTCCTCTTTAAAGTTGACAATAGCATTGAAAATGTTGCAGCAGAAGTATCAGCTTCTTTGCTTTGACATATGTGATACCTGTTTGAAGGGGGAACTCTTCATGCTTAAGGCTCTTTGTTCAGAGGCTAAAGGCTTAAAAAACAACTCCCCAGGGTTTTCTACTGGATTCCTTTACTTGCAACACCTTGTAAACACGATGTAAACTCTGAACAGTTGTATTCCATGGATAAGAGAAATTTGGAGACTTATTTTGATGGCATGCATTGTAGTTCCTGTAGTTCTCTGTAGCTCACTTGAGCTTGAGTCCAAGACTTGAAGTGGACTTGACCAAGTATACGAAGTGTATTTGTCTAAGAAGCTGCTTTTTTATGATTCTCTGACTTTTGTGTCCTTCAAGGCGTGGAAATAGAAATCCAGAGCTTCCATAACTGTCTCCTGAAGAAGTTTCTGAGCAGTGGAGCCTTGCAGGGAGTTGTAACTTAACAGCAAACAAAGTTTCAGCAGGCGTTCCTAGGAATCAGCCACCTGTGGGACATAGAGAACTTCCTAAAGTTCAGAAACTAACACCCTGTTTAAGGTGAATGTGCTCACTTTTCTGCAGCAGAAAAGGGTTTTTTTTTCTTGCAAAAGGTAATTGCTTAAGAACTGAACCTTTATAGGAATAGTGTATGGAAGCAGTCAAGTTGTTTTGGTGGTCAAAGGGTCTTCAGAATAAAGGGTTAAAAAATCAGTACATCCAAAAGGTTTCAAGTTTCTGATTTCCAAGATGCCTTAGTGCTTTTAAAAATACACCCAGTATCTTCAGATTGGCAAGACTGCCTGGTTTTTAAGAGGAAACTGAAACATGGTTGTTCAAAAATAAGGTGAAATTAGTAGGTGATTAAATGACAGCATAGAAGCTCCCACTTTGAAGGCAAGTACTTAATTTTAGGACTGCACTTCTAGGCTAGTCTGCTAACACTCAAGGGATCGCAGTCCAACTGCCACACGCATGGATGGCCCAGCACTCTGGATTAGATGGGATTTACTGCTACGGTCACTGGAAATGATTGTGTACATGTGGTTCTTTGGAAGTGGCATGAGCAACCATATGGTCAGCTGAAACCACAAACATTTCCTGCTGTTCCTGTCCTGCCAGAGGTGTTGAAGTGGACAGGACTTCTTGTTTTCTGAGAGTTGGACAGACCACTTGCTCTAATGTAATGAGAGTTCACAGTTCCCTATCCTCATTTCCTTTCGTCAGTGCTATCTCCAACCTCAGTTTCAATATTGACCTTTGGTGTTTATGGTAGTTAGGAAACAGAACAAAAAAAGCCCCACCTTCCTCTATAATGTGGAGAAATAACACTGAAGTGTTGCAGCAGAAACATCAACTTGCACACTTTGTCATAGCTGAGGTCTGTTTGTCTTCATGCTTTAGGTTCTTTGTTCAGAGGTTAAAGGCTTAAAAAACAGCTCCCCAGGGTTTTCTACTGGATTCCTTTACCTGCAACAGCTTATAAATATGATGTAGACTCTGAAGCGTTGTATTCTGTGGATAAAAGGAAGTTGGAGACCTATTTTGATGGCATGCATTGCAGTTCATTTAGTTCCCTGTAGTTCTCTTGAGCTTGACTCAAAGACTTGAAGTGTTCCTGACCAGAACACTGTTACGAGTGAAGCCTGGTCTTAAAGCATTAAAGACAAGTGGCAGAAGGGTAGGCTTTTGCAACAGACATCTCTCTGTAATCCTGTGGACCTCACACAAGTCAGTGGAAGGAGCATGAAGATTGTATACAAGTGCTTGGCATTACAGGATGGATGACACAGTAAACAATTACCCAAAACATCCATGATAACCCTGTGCTCCTCCTGGTGTGTGATCTGCCTGGTGTCTGTCAGCCCTCTTGCTGATGGCTTCCTGTTTGTTTTCTCAAAGATCATGAGCATGTTTATGAAACTTCCCTGGGTTGTACTTTCTTCAAAATCTTGGTTTGGCCCAATGATTTGGCATGTTGGCTCTTCCTTTGGGATGTGTGCTGGAAAAGTCGTTCTGCTAGCCCCATGCATGAAATAGAAGAGTGTTCTGTGTGCCATATGCCTCTGATTTTGTGCTGCCAAGAATCTTTACTCTCTGTAGGTAAAGCTGTACCTGCTTCCTTCTCCTTATCCAAAAAAACCCAAACCAAACCAAACAAACCCTAATAACCACCCACACAGAACAAATATAAACCAAAACAAAACCGCCAAACAGATGCCAAGCCAAAATAAATCCCTGCCCCTCACATTAGTTATTTGGACAAGCATTTAAAAATTTTCACAAAGTTTTCTGAACCAGTTGCTGCTCTTGCTTTTGTTCATCTCACCCTCTTGTAGCCTGACCTTTTTCTTGTAAAACTTGTACATTAATGACAACAGGATTACAGATTTTGCTTGTAAGCTTCCTAGAGTGTGGGTAATGTCTTTCCTTTTCTATCAAGCACCTGTTGCATACATAACAGTAGCAGAAACATTTTGAAAAATGTTAAATTACAGTAAGATTTATGTGAATTCTTGCTACAGGGCAGTATTTTTGTGTAAAACGCTTGATCTGGTTACTGACAGAATGTGCTTTATCCCAGTGAGCAAGCCAGTATCATCTTGGTAAAACGTGGGAGCTGTGTTAAAAGGAATCAGTAAACCACATTAACATTTAGGTCTTCCGAGCATACAGTACATCATTGAAGGTGAAAAGATGGTTCCAAGAGCTTTCTGATATCTTAAGCTGAACAACAGAGAACTTTTGAACTTGAAACTTGTTTGGGACTTTCTGATAGTAAAAGGTACTTTTTTGTCACAAGCTCAGTGGAAAGAACCTGAGTAATAGCAGTATCTTGTTGTATAAAAGGCAGAGGAAAAATAGATATTTTAGACAAAACCAAGTTGGGATCCTGCTATATCAGATCTTATGGTGGAGTTTTAATTTTCCAAGAAGTTACCATTGTCTGCATTACTGAAATCAGTTTTCCCTGTTTTTTTGTTCTCCCTGTTCTCTGGTCAGATGGAGAGTTCACCACAGTGGCATAGTTTTGGGAAGCAGGAAAGATGGTCATTTTGGCAAGCATACCTCTTCTAAAGATGGTGCCTCTACCAGCCTGTATACCAGATTGCCCATCAATAACTGAGCTGTCACTCTAATAAGACCTGTTAGGTTAGTGATGCAGACTTTTCAGGTGAAAAACTGTCTCCAAGTCAAAATTTCAGTGTCTCCAACAGCACTGGCAGCAAACAGCTGCCAACAGGTCACTGCACTGGCAGCAAACATCTAGACTTTCCCTAATAGTATGCAAAAATCCTATTTAAAATTGGGAGTGTAACAGCTGAATAGAGGGAGCTTGCCCTGAGGGTCTGATCCAACCCTTCCTGAAGGCAGTAGGGAAATATTCCTGCCTGAGGTAGGATGAGGACTGTATTTGTTCCAGAACTATTTAAAATATTCCTGGCAATAGACCCTCATTTGATTTAGCACTTGACTTATCCTGACTGTCTTATGCTAGTTTAGGGGCTAAAGAATTTTCCCTGTGATGAAGACTGTATGGCCACATACACTTGTTTGATTTTCCCAGCAGGTGAACTTTTACAGATGAGGAGGATGGTGATAATGTTTTTCTTCTGTGATGATGCAATAATGACTGTTTCCTTTTAGCAAAGCAAATAGTTCACTGAGGTGTGCAGATCAAAACACCTGCGGTGTTCCACAATACCAGTTTCAAGAGAGTTTTTTTCATACCAAAGTCTAACACCATCAGGGATTTTGTACAGGGAATCTCCTTGTAAATCATGCTTATTCTCTCCATAGTGTCCAGAAGCTGCCACAAAAAAAATGTCCTGCTTTGAGATCAGTAGTGATGCTTTCTGATGAAGGTCTATTTGTTTCACAAGTCAGTAAATCCTCAGTCCTCATCCCTGCCTCAGAACACCCATTAGTAGGGAGATCTTCCCCTCTGAAAACGTCTCCCATTGCAGTGCTTTCCCTCTTGAACATAACAACAGCCTGAGCAACAAAAAATCTGCCCTGGGAGAACTCAGTGTTCTTGTCAGCACAAGGATTCACAGCAGAGAAAGCAAATGCTGTGAAACCACTGCCTTGGGTGCTCAAATGTTTATCTGTGTTTAAGGCCATCTGAAAAACTGAATGTGCTTCTTTATTCCTCATGGTCCTCTCTGTCATCTAGTGACCACCTAGGTAAAGGCGCTTAACAGATTTTAGGAATCGGTTAAGGACCTTCCTGGATGACTACGATTTGAATGATGTTGAGGTCTTTTCCTCATGGCTTTTTACAGTAGATGGGTTTAGTCATTTCATTAGAAATGGAAACTCTCTTATCTATTTGACTTCTCCTTTTTATTAGCTCCATTTTGTTCCTATTTTTGTAGTAAAAAAAAAAACCAAAACATTTTAGTCAGAGATGGGAGTTAAAATGATGCTATGCAATGTTGCATGCTTTGCTCTGTTACCTGCCTGGATTATAAATAACGTGACATCTTTATTTTTCCTTTTCAATAGCACTGCTTCGTGGTGGACTTGTGATGAGGTGTGTGGCATTCTTCAAGCTTAAACGGAGCAAAGAAGAAATGGAGCATCTCCAGGGATGTGGAGTCAAAAGCTGTGGCTGTTTGATTTATAGCTGTTCTGGACAGCAGAAAAGTAACTTTTCCTTAGTTGTGACCTTAGGAACACTCCCCTCTTTCCATATCCACTAACCTACCCAGCCAGATCTTTGTGGATCAGGGGAAGTGTGCCAGAGGTAGGACAGATGAACTGGTGTACTGCCTCTTTAGCCTGTGACTGCCTGGGCACTGCTGCACACAGAGCATTCTGGTTCACAAAATGTTTCCAGGAGCCTGTGTGTGATGCAGAGGCATAACTTTCTACGGAACCACCTTGGGAAGGGATGGTGAGGCTTGCTTACCAGCAGCCAGTCCTTGAATTAAACAGGATACCACTGCAAAGGGTTTGGCCACCCTGCTTCCTCCCACAAAGTACGCAAGTAAGGGAGTGATTCTAACTGGGAAAGGTCAACCCTGCTCTAGTGTGTCACCTTTTGACAGTGGTAGAGGTGCTCTCCTTCCACAGAGGGGCACCCCCACCCTCCCTGGCCCTTGGGCCAGAGGGCATTGCACCTGCAAGAACTGATTGCAGCACCAAAATGGTTCCAGAGGTTAACCCTTCCTTGAGTCTCCAACCCTTCCTGCTGCCCAAAATTGGATTCGGGGCATAATTCTTTTGCACTGAGGTAAGGAACAAGCGGAGGAAAACCTCACATTTCTATTGGGAAGTGCCTGTCAGTCTTTGCTGTGGACAGGCTCTGGGTCTCTGAAGTAGCCTTTCAACTGAGGCACCAGTGGGTTAGAGGAAGTTGTTTAGTTTTTCACGTTTTGTTGTAGTCTCCCAGACCAGGTTCCCTCAGACATGGAGGTGTTTGCACGAAGCTTTGCAATATCAGATGCTAAGCAAAAGGTTGATTTTAAAAAATTCCTTCACGTGTGTCCCTGAAAGTCAGAACTTTGCCAGATGCATGGGGATGAGACTACCCTGACTTAGCAGAGCAACCCTGGTGGCAAACTTATCACTTGATCCAGAATTTTATATGCCATGTTCTTACTGCCTCATGTTATGGATCCCTGCCAGAGTGAGTTTGACTAATCTTTGCCTGTGACTCAGAACTGAGGTTGGGAACCTATTTTTTTTTCTTTTTTCCTTTTGAAAACTGAAGTGAAAGTTTATCAAGCTATACAGTTAAATGAGAGCTTGGCCAGCCAAATGAGGAAGTAAAACCTTCCTATAGAATGAGTTCTATCCTGCTCACTGCACTTGTTTGTTCTCAGTTGACATCAGTCTTGCCATAAAGCCTCTAAATACGAGCTGGTGACTTCCTTGTGAGGCCAGTACTGCTCTGAATCCAACTTCTGGCTGGTGGCTGGTGGGACGACACTGCTGGGACACAGAAAGAACAGCTGTCAGGTAAGCCAGGGGGATTACCTGGGAATACAGCTTGCTCTCTGGGGAGATTGACTTATTTTTTCAGGCAAAAGGAGCAATGAAGGAGGGGAAGAAAAAGGCCAATATTTTCTTAGTTATCAAGACAACAAATGACTGGTCTTGTTATTAAGAGTTTATGTGCATCTCTAATTTGTGAAAGAAAAATTCTTGTTTTTCTGAAAGCAGAGCAGCCTATCTCCTTTTGGAGAAATACTGCAGGGCTTGGATGGGCTGTCAGTCTTAGGTGGTCTGCGGCATTATTCTTGGGGGTGAAGGAGGAAGAAGAGATGGTCCAGACCCCAGGTATGAGAGGGAACACCATCATAGCAGGGAGCTCTTGCTGCGCTCCTTGTGTTACTCAGCACAAGCACCTACTTTAGAGAAGACCTAAACGGGCTGTGCATAGACCAATGCCAGGTCTGTCTGAGGCTGTGTCTCCTCTGCCTCTGCTCAGGCAGGATGTGGCTTTGGTGGGGCCTTTGAGGAGTCCTAGCTCCCTCTGAGTCAAGCTGGTCCTTATTGGGGTTCTGTGGCCTGAGGCTGCTGGAGGTGCTTCTCAAACGCACACCTGCAGGGCACCGGGTCCTGCTCTGACTGGTCACAAGTGGAGCAAACACCTGGTGGAAGGACAAGTTAAAATTATTCTTTGAAGTCATTCAAGATACAGTAGCTACCACTATGTTTTTGGGAAAGGTTTTCAAAATATTATTTTCTAATCTTAAAAAAATCTGTCAAAATAAATCAGACAGAAGATCATAAGAGGTCTATTGACTTTTTTAGTCAAAAGTATTTTTTAAAAATAGTTAAGATTTTAAAAGATAACATTTTAAAATATTAAGATTAAACTAGAATTTTGGATACCTGACTGAAGCCATTTCCTGTGTGTGTGTGTGTGTGTGTGTGTGTGTGTGTGTGTGTGTGCGCACATGGGGTCACAACACCACAGACACTGAGGGGTGCTTTTTAAGCCAGAACATAGGATGGGCACACCATTACCTGTGGATAAATTTAGCCAGGAAATGAGAAGACTTCGGCTTTCAGTGGAGTGAAAACAAAAACACCTTCCCAAGGGGATCTGCTGAGATGAAGGGAGGAAAGCAGCAGGAGGAAATCTAAGTAGTTTGAAAACTAAGGTCATAAAGTTTATAAATGGGATTTTACAGCCTGTTTGTGATAGCCGAAGCTGGACTCTGTGATGTACAATTTCTCCCTTTATGCTGATTATAAGCAACCAATTGATATTATTGTTCTTTAATTCCCTCTTTAGAAGGATGACCTCAGTGTTGTCTGTGTCAAATACTACACATGAAGTGTTTTGAGCCGCTGACCATATATCTGGAAGCAGCTTGTGCCACAGTGCTAGCCCAGATGTGACAGTTTTAGCTATATTTGGGTACATCAATGTATTTCAGCTCAAAGAGTAACTATGTCAAAGCTGAGAAACCATTTCAATAATGAAAAAGCAGGAAAACACATTTTCATCTGTAATCAGTGAATTAAAATCAAAGATTAGATGTAAAAATTGCTATAATTATGGAATGCACTGTGAGGGAAAACAGTCACTGACTAAAATAAGCAATGCTTTAGATGCAAAAAAACACTTGGCACCTGCTTTGCACTCATGATTATGACATATTTAAGGTATTTTTTATTTTACTGATGCTGTTCATAATTTTTCACAGTGCCAGATTTCTTCCATACAATATCTGAAAGTTATAAAGCTACGTAGAAAAGTAAAGCTCGAAGTTGTATGAGGTGGGGTCATAATTAATTACCATGTTTTCCTGATCAGATAATCAGTTTTAAATTAACTGAAGCCAATGCAGATTTCTTCCCCACAGCCCAGTGGGGCTCTTATGCCTGAGATAGGAGCTTCACAGTGACCCCTCTTCCACTGCCTGTTTCCAGCACCTCTGTGCCTTCCTCCACATGGCTTCAGCTTCTGAGCTCCTGGGGTGGCCACTGCTGGGCAGGGAGTGGCTGGCAAGCTGGGAAGGGGATCTGGTGAATGCCCTCTGGTTATAGCTCTGGGCTCATCGCTGAGGCAGTTGTTTGGTCAGCTAAGTCTGCGTCATCTGCTGACTGCAATTGGCAAAGGCATCAGGGCCACCCTTACGTGCTACACGTGGGTAGAAGAACCAGCCACAGCTTTTATCCAAGTAGCACCATTAATTGCAGTGATGTGGCAAGAGAAGCTTCAGTGCAAGCATGCCAACACTGACTGAAGATGTTTGGGTTGATGGATGAGTGGTCACTGGGTATGTTGTTCTGTGTCATGCTTGTTGGGCTGAAGCATTCAGGGGTTGCCTGCATATGCTGCCCATCACCTTCTTTCACTGCGTAGACCAGAAACTTGCATAATGCCTTTCTGAAGAAGCACAAAGTAGCTTTTTACTACTTTTGTGTGCTCATTTCTGAATTGCCAGTTTCTCTTGACAATAAATATAAGTGCAATTGAAACTGCTTTCCAGATTGCCTATTGCCTGCTTCCAAGCACTGCCCTGAGAGCTTTCAAAGAACAACCTGCTTCTCTAAATATAAAAGCCCTCACTGAAATAGCAAGTAACAGGAAAAGAGTAAGTCAGGCCTTATCGGAATAGATGAGTGACAGAATTTCGTAAGGTATGCTTGTGTACACAAAGACACATTCTAGGAAAGGCAAAACTATAAATGAAGTTCAGAGTTCCCAGACACTTTGCAAACAGCATGTTTCCAGAAATCTCTGGATAAAATTTGCTATAGTTGTTAAGTTGCTATGGCATCTGTGCCTATCCAATAACATTTGACAGATATTTATCTCTGGCTGGCAAACCACACTGAGGAATTTGAAAATCCCCCAGTTACACCGCCCTTTGTATCATTTCCTGTGAGATAAGTCTGAAGAACCAATTCACTCATACAGCCTGCCTCTGTAGAGGTGGAGCTCATGAAGTAAGATGACTCCTGTCTCACATGATGTTTGGAGAGTGACATCTGGTGCTTTTATAAATAAGAGTGGACCAAAAAAATGCTTTAGTGCTGAGAGAAGACTGGACGGTCTTCTCAGAGAGACGACAGCTGATCTGATGGTCCCTTTGCTGTGCGCTAGGCAAATAACTGAGATTTCTGCACAATCTTCCCTAACATTTGCATTTTGTTGTTTCTAATCTTTCCCTCCTTAAAGCTGATGCCTGTTGGACAAGGCTGGGAAGACAGGAGCACTGGGTTTAAAGGAATGCAAATGCCCTCAAAGATGGCACTGGCCAGTTCAATTTCTAGCAAACCAGTACCACCATGCTCCAAAAAAGTGTCTGCAGCAGGGGTGGAAGTGAACCAGAGCAAACTGGATCTTTTCTGCAAGCTGGGTTACGGTAAGCAGGACATCTGCAAAGTGCTGGAGAACCTGGGCCCAGAGGCCCTGGAGAATGACGTGCTCAAAGAGCTGATTCGGATGGGGAGTAAACCGCAAACTCCGGAGAATCAGACTCAGCCTTCCACTCTAAAACTTGTTGCCCGTGGATCATGTAGCACTACACCAGGGTTGAAACGGCTTGGGGAAGATAAAAGTGATTCTTCCGATTCTTTGAGACCCATTGTGATTGATGGCAGCAATGTTGCAATGAGGTAAGCTCTGTTTCCTCAGAGGGATCTTTCTTCCTCTGAAGCTTTTGAATTTTAAAGCTGATGGCTTGAACTATGTTTTTTCTTCAGGTGAGAGATGCATTGATGTATTTGATGTATAATGTATGAATGATCACTTACTCATTTTCTTTGGGTGATGCCTACATTCTTGATGTCTCAATGCCCATAAATATGCACGTCACATGCAATCACTGGCTCACTCTGCATTTTGACCTTTTATAAGGCAAAGCTGGCTAACCACTACGGTTTGTGACAGTATCTCTCTCTTTTAGCTCACCATTGAATTTCCCTGCATTTTCAAATGGGTGCCTAGGATTTCTGAACCTATATGCTGAGGTGTTTCCAGGAAAAAAATGACGAACAGGTAGACAGACCAATCAAGTAACCTAAGAAGGAGAGGGAAAATAATGACAGCTGACTGTGGCTCCTAACAATAGCGGTTATGACTTGCAAGTAAACCCCAAGAATGTTCATGGCTTGTATATTTTTTGTTGTTTTCAATTTTGCTTCAGTTTTATGGAAATATCAGGGAGTTGATAGTTGACTTTTAACAACTAGACTAATTTCCTCCTTAATAATTCTGTTTCTGGGAAATGTCACATCAACCCATCCTGTCCAATTACATTTCCTAAGCAGTGCCCTGACACTGTGAAAGCAGTCTTACTGATGGGAAGGTTGGTATGTCCATGTGGATGGGTTGTCCAAAGACAGCAGTGGATTGGCTTCTGTTTACCCAAACAGTAAGAGCAGCCTCTGGTTCCAGGCTCAAGTCCAGGATGCACTGGCCATCCATCCATTTTCTCTGATAACTTCCCTGTCCACTCAGCAGGGCCACGTCTGTCCCTGCAGGCTAGAACAGGCCAAAGGAGGGCTTCCTCTCTCTGTTAGCTCATGTGAGGTGAGATGAGACCACATCTCCTCTGGTTAGAGGGCAAAGTGGACAAGCACATGCAGAGCAACTGGAGACTAAGCAAATAATGCCATCTTCTGGGTGAAGGCAGAAATCCTAGTTGAAAATAAGGGGTTCCTTGCTTAGAGTGGCTCACAGGGAGTGGGAAGCACACAGCAGAGCAAAACAGCTTGGCCTTGTCTGGGCCATGAGGTCAAGTAGCCAGGTGTTTGGATCTCCTGCCCCAGTTTGCATTTTCAGCCTAGCCCCTCCTCAGAGTGTCCTTGCTCCTCTGCAAAAGAACTGAGCACTCACCTAGGCAGCCTGGCTGAGCTAATCACCCACCCTTTCATTGTGCCAGGGACAATATTGTCCCTGACTGGTCATGTGTTCTGTTCTTTAGTCTCCTGGCACAACATTGTCTTCACTGATTTACCAGGTCTTGTTTTAGAAAAGGCAAAGGTGGACAAGGCAGAGGACAGCGTTGTTTATAAGATGACAGAAGAAGCACTCTTGCCACTGAGCAAAAGGCTCAGAATAGGTTGGTAGCTAAGGAAAGAGAGCATGACTTGAGCTTGGAGCACTGTGGGAAAGCTTTGAGATCATCCTTCTGTGCCAGCCTGTGCATGGGAGTTTGCTAGACAGATATTATTTAAACCAAACTGTACAGGTATGTGCAGTGGATGGTTTGACTTCGCACTTTGTATTGCTTTCCTAGACCACATGCCCACCAAGATGGGTTTCTGAGAAGCCACACATGCTTCTTGCATGTGAAATGGAAGGGTTTTTTTCTAGAAAAATTCCAAAACATGAGTCTAAGAGATGTTTGCCTGATAGATTATTGAAGTCTGCTGTTCTGCTTTGGACTCCTCATTTTTCACCTAAAAAGAATTAGAGGAATGTGAAGCAGTTTTGAGTTTCAAAAAGGCAAAGGTTTTACAGCTCTTCTCAGACATCCCAACCTGTGCCTCAATAAAGTTAAACACTACTTGGATAATGGAGGAGATACTGAGCTTGTCAAATCAGCTGGTACTGAACTGGCACAGCCTGGGAGGAGCTGCGTTCTTCTCCTGGATGCCTTTCGAAGTGGTGCTGAATGGCATTTATTTTGGCTAAAGGGATAGGCTTGGTGAGCGTTTTCAGTATTCTTGTTTTAATTTTTCTGGTTTGCTGTTGTCAGACAGAGAAGGACTGTTTGCAGAAGTTAGGGGAAAGGAGTGTTAAGTTTCCTTGCTGGAGAAAACTGCATCACCATCCACACCAACAACCAAAAAAGTGCAGCAGAAGCAGCAGTTTAAGGATGAAACAATCAAAAAGTTAAAGCCTCAAGAGGCAGTTGCCTGTGTGGAGAAAAACGTCTCAAGGATCTGTATTTATATCTTACAACTGGTATTTCTGGAGCATTCTGAGTTTGCATTGAGGGTTCACTGTGGAGTGCAAGGTTTTGAAAAGGATGTATATGCCCCGGGGTAATAAAGCGAGTGAGTTGGAAGTCTTCAACTATCAATCAACCTACCCACAGAAACTTAATGGAAAATAACTTTGCCTTCTGCCAAGTCTCACTCATCCAGTGTCTCAGTACAAATTATGTTTCCACCAAATGTAATAAGAAACAACCTCCTGCTGGCCTATCCATCGGAAGTGGGCGGGACAGTTAGCAAGGCAGTGGAAAAAAATCAATGGAGTTGTGTTAGTATGAAAGGGGAACTGTCATAACCCTATTCACTGCACACCAAAGAGGCTGTCTACTGTAGTGCTTGCGCTTGCACCTAGTTTTAAGGCTGTGATAGGTACAGAGGCCTTTTGCTTGGCCAGTGCAGCCCTGCACTAGGCTCTCTCCTTTCTGACAAAGCTGTGACTGATACTGTGTCATGAACAGGTGGAGATGGGGACATTTGCAGTTTTCAAAAGGAGTTGTTTTGCCTAAACTTCCTCTTAGAGGGTTTGAAATTGCACAGTTTAAAAAGGACTTACTGCATGCTAATCATGACAGCGATGCACATTGCTGCTTCATTTTCTGAGAGATGGACTCTGCTGGTCAGTAAGCCAAGTGTGACATTGGACCCTGTTTCTGGCAGGATGGAGAGATGAGACTGAGTTAAGACATTATCATCAGTTGTGGTCCATAGACTACCGGACTGCATGGGAAAGGTGACTGACGGGCTGATCTGTGACCGCACAGGGAGAATGTAAAGCTCTGAGGCCCCTGCTCCACTGCACAGCAGACACTGGTGTTGTGTGGACACTGCAGTGCTCCGCATGTGTATGTACTGGTTTAGATACACAGTCCCCAGGCTTGGCTATAGCAATGCAACAGCAACTGTATTAAGTGATAACACTGAGAGACACTTCCAGGTGGCTCATCTTCCTTGTTCTGCTTGGCCTTTTGGCTGACTCACCTGTGTTTGAGTACTTTATCTTCTGCACTCAGGTGTATCTAGAACAGCTTTCCTAAAGCTGACAGGATTATATATACAAGTAGTCAGCGTTAAAGAAAGCTGTTGCTGAACTTTCTTTGAGTCTAGGCATCAAAGATGTACCTACAGTGCCTTTTAGAGGCAGTTGTCTGAAACAGTTACCCAGACTTCCAATTCACCTGGCCAGGTGCTGTTATGACTATCCTGGGTAGATCCCATCCTTTAAAACCAAACAAAACAGCTGTTCTGTCAAGTACTGCAGACCATTTATTATTGCCAAGGTTTTTGTAAGGCTTCCTATTGCCTTGGTATCTATTAATAGGCAACCAGGTTTCTTCCTCCAAATTGTGCTATTTTTCATTTGTGGTCACCATTTCAGGATGGAAACTTTTATTTGGTATTAAATGGAACTTTGGTTAGGAGGCTGATGTAAGCAGAACCTAGAGATGAATCCCTGGGGGATGGTGATGGGAGAGTTGTTTAAGATTGTGGTATCATCCTTGACTGCTCTGCCACTGTAGGTGGTTGTAATAGCTGAGAGAGTAATTTACAAGTGCATTTTCCAGAGGTGAAAGCCTGAGTGAGGGTGTGGTGTTATTATCCAGAAAAGTCAAAGTGCAAGAATGAGGTTTCTGTAGATATTGTGAAGGTGTTTATACATTTAGGGCTTTGTGTGCAGTTTATTTTAGCTTCCTTGTGCAGAGGTAGTTAACAAATTGCCTTCTCTTACACATGCACTGCACTGCAGTCAAATTTTACATAAGTGAATGCCAAGCCATAAGGACTTTCAGGAGGGCAGAGTGACATAGAAAGGGTATCACCCCTAATTGGTTTTTTGAGGCTGTTTTATGTTGAATATTCATAATTCATTAGAACCCACCTTGCTGGCATTCTCTACAAGACCTTTCTAGGGCTTTCCTACCTCTCTGTGCAATGAAGACAAAATCCACCAACTAGGGCACTATAAAAGTGGTTCTGAGGTGCTTGTGGCCACCTCCACCAGTGTCTTTTCCCTTTTTTGGTGTCCTGGTTTAGATTCTCTCTGTTTTCCATCCTGCCTCTTACAGTTCCACTCCCCCATAGTTCGTCTCTTATTTCCAAAAGAGATCAGCAGTTGAATGCCCTGTGATCACACTTGCATCCTCTTCAGCCATTAAAATACCTAATGGCACTGTTACCAGAGAAGAAAATTACCACACTTTGTTTCTCACAGGAGAGCCTCATGGATTTCTACTTGTGCTGAAAGAAACTCTCACTCCTCAAACCTTTATCAGACAAGGCATGTAAAGGATCTGACATGGCCTAAAATCTTGCTGATACTTCAGGACACGAGTCCATCCAGATATAGATATAGATGGAGGGAACAGGCTTGGGTCACAGAAATGGGGGATAGGATATCTCTGTTTTTAAGTATCCCAACTGCTTCAGATAAATCTTTCTGGTACTGCTTCTGGAGAGGTGTTTGGATCTGTCCAACCAGAACACCCTGCCAGGTTGTTTTCTTGGAAACTGGTGAATGACACAAAAGTTGCTTATTTTGCTTTTTCTTGCTGTCTTGGTTAAAGAGAACTCTAAGCTTCATAAAAGCTTTGCCTCATCATCCTCCTTTTTTTACAGTCATGGAAACAAAGAGGTATTCTCCTGCTGGGGGATCCAGCTGGCGGTGGATTGGTTTCGAGAGAGGGGACACACATACATCAAGGTTTTTGTCCCACTCTGGAGAAAAGAGCCCCCTCGACAAGACAGTCCCATTGCAGGTAGGTCACCATCCTGGGCATAGTTTGGCAACTATTAGGTGTGATTTGGAGACAGAGGGTATGTGAAGAAGCCAGTACAGTTTTGCCCTGTAAAGACAAGCACAGTGCTAGTTGTGTATCAGGCTTCCCATCACTTAAATTAGTCATTAATTCATTGCCCCATTCACTGCTCCTGGCTAGGAGCTAAAATTGCTTTACCTTCTGCTTTACCGGCACAAGTTGTTGCTGGCAGAGTTAATGGAGTTTTTCAGCTCGCAGTGAGTCTATAGAGCATTTAAGGCCAGCAGGAGACAGCACCATTCGTTACGGCCTGAGTATTATCTGTTAGCCTGTTACCCAATACAGGAGCTACATGGAACCCTCGAGGAAGAGGGTTCCTCTTTCAGGAGAAGGAACTGCATCAGCACAAGTCTGTGAAGGGGTGTGAGACTCAGTTTATATGGAAATAGAACTGCAAGATTTGTGCCAGCAGCTTGGTGTTTGCAGACGAGGCCTCTGGGGATCTGCCTTTCTGCAGGGCAGGAATGGGCAGAGGTCAGAGTGTCCTCAATAGCAGCAAAAGAAATTCATTTATTTATTTTATCACTCCCACTTTATCTCCAAATAAAGCTCACACCAGGGCTGGTTATGAGCCTTCTAGCATCTAGCAGGGTAAAAAGGGAGTTCAGTATGCCTCTGGTGTGAAATTCAAGGCATCCTTTTACAGATAAGACTTTAAAAAAACCTCAAATTTTACAAGCTGCCAAATAACCACCAGATACCAGTGCATCTGAAAAACACACCACTGTAAGTTGCCTAAAGTGCTGAAACATCTCTAGATTCCTGTAGGTTTCTGGCAGATGATTGAAACATGGTAATTATTAATTAATTAGTTTCTCTTTTCTGTTTTTTTTCCCCTCCACCATCCATTTTTGCCAACCACCCCATCAGATCAGCACATTCTTGAAGAGCTTGAAAAGCAATCCATCCTTGTCTACACGCCATCTCGGAAGGTGAAAGGCAAGAGGGTAGTTTGCTATGACGATCGTTACATAGTGAAAGTTGCTTATGAGAAAGATGGAGTCATTGTGTCCAATGACCACTACCGGGATCTCCAAAATGAAAACCCTGAGTGGAAATGGTTTATTGAGCAGCGACTACTCATGTACTCTTTTGTCAGTAACAGGTAAGAGACAGTTTGTGTTATATAATCTAGAATTTAAATAGCATGTGCCAAGTCAGTTCCAACATCAATGTACCTCCCACCAGAGCCCTTTTTTCAAAGGAATTTCTGCAACTTTTCTTGTTTCTTGAGTTCCTACTCCCTTGGCAGTGGTCCCCTACTTGCTCTTAAACTCTTCCTTGTCACTATTTTATGAACATTTCTATTAATGGCAGCATTAGTAACCAGCTTTGCTTCTTTCCACTTCAGGCTGGGATGTTAAACCAGATCTTGGTATCTTTTAATGTCTATTTCTATAAGAAACAGAATTAAATCCATGAGAGAAGGCTGGCTGGCAGTACATCATGCTTTTGTAATCTTAACTTTCTAGAATAGGACAGACAAGAAGCTGGTCTCTCTGGCCCTTCACCAACCCTGTTGGGGAAAAATTTCATTAAGGCACTTGCAGTGTGCCTGCCAGGCTGAGCTGAGTGCTCCTCAGTCTGTCCATGCTAACCTCTCTTGAGTTTCCTAATAGGTGAGGTGTTCTGGGGAAACGCATTCCATGGAGACATCCAGCATGCATGAACAAGTGCTTACATCCATGATTTTTTCTACTTTTCCAGGTTTCTGCCTCCTGATGATCCATTAGGCCGGCATGGCCCCACTCTTGATAACTTCCTCAGCAAAAAGCCAGTGCTTCCTGAAAAGAAATGGCAGCCTTGCCCCTATGGTGGGTTTCTCCTCATGCTATGAACTGCCCCTCCTTCTCCTTCTTACCAGTGGTGCTTTCCTTTGGCTAAGGGCAAGTGACATTGCCATGTGCTGTCCTGCTTTGTGTGGTAGGGACTTAGGTTGGGGTTTCTCAAAGGTGTGATGCTTTGTTCATCTCCTGCTTAAGGGGCTTCAACCTCAGCAAAGGCAGCAGCTGTTTTTGGCTCCTCCATCCTTGCCTGCACACAGCACCCAAATGAGGCACCATGGCTGTGCTGACCACTCTGCCTGCACACACTTCTCATTTTGTGGAGTGAACTTGTGCTGGAGCACTTGGGAAAGGCCATCCAGACACTTTTCCTCTCTCCCCTCCCAATAGCTCTGTAGCAATGTTCAGGTTTCTCAGAGGTAAATGCCTATGCCATTTTTAAAAGCAACCCTTTGTAGCAGCAGGTTTCCCAGCCCACAGAGTGCAGGAGCCAAAACAAATGAGTTTCAGACACTTCCAGAATAGCAGAAACTTCCTTTCACTGCTTTCACCCTGTTATTTCTGTCAGCAATATTTAAATCTGGAGTGAACAGTACTGAATTTGAAATAGCGGTTCCCCTTTTCTCTGTGCTCATCACAGTGCTGCAAATGCATGGTGATGGGGAGAAATGATGAGTGTCTTAACAGATGTTGGTGCTAGTGACAACCTCCTGTCTGATATTTTTGACTCTTTCAGGTAAAAAATGCACCTATGGCAATAAATGCAAATTTTACCATCCAGAGAGACTACGTCAAGCTCAGCTTCCAGTTGCTGATGAGCTCAGGGCCAAAACAAAGGTCCCGTTAACCCTGAGGAAAGAGGAGAAGGGTAACTGCTCACTGTACAAGACCAGAGGAGAGCCTGCACCCTGTGACACCTGCACAGAGACTCTGCAAGAAACCAGAGGCTTTGCAGGGCCTTCCTGGTATTCAGGGAGGTCCCAGGGGAGCTGTCCTGAGCAGTCATCCTGTGCCTGGGGAGGTCCTGGCTTTGACCTGGAGCAACCACAGCCAGAGCTGCTGGAGAAGGTGTCAGCAATGTCCATCGGTGACGGCACCTACAGCTATAACTGGTCCATACAAACCTCTCAGGACAGAGAGGTGATGGACAGCCCTCACTGCAGTGACCTCAGGCACAAGCTGTTTTCACTTCATCGCCCTCATAGCTTGGACTGCACCTGCTCCCCAGGCTGCCCTTCCCAGCAAACAGTGCTCCCACCTGCACGAGGCAGGATGTGCCCACAGCACAGCTGGCCTCCGGAGTGCTGCCGTGTGCATGGAACAGCTCAGAGGAGCCGCTACATCCCTGCTGGTGCTCAGCATAAACAGGCCCTGGAGTGTCAGCAGCGTGTTCTGCTGCAGTCCACAGCTCTTCCCACTGACACACTTGGCCTGTACAGCAAACATCATCATCAGCAGCAGCAGCAGCAGCACTGTTTCCCCAGCCATGCCACACAGCAGCCCATTCTGTTAGACTCCAGCAATGGACTGGGCTTCTTCCACAAAGCCCATCCTTACCCCAGTGCCTCTTACAGTGACTACTGGCCCACCCCAGCTGGAAGGCCATCCTCTGCCCAGCAAGTAAACATACACAGGGAGCTGTGCTCCCTTTTTCCTTACAGCAAGATGAACCAGGGCATGACTTTGTACACTGATATTGAGGATCAGGAGATGAGAGCACCCCCTCTTTGAAGACAGACTGAGAAAGTTGGAACTGTTCAGCCTGGAGAAGAGAAAGTTGCTCAGGGACCTCTTAACACCTTTCAGTATCTGAAGGGAGCCTACAAGGAAGCCAGAGAGGGACTCTCCATCTGGAACTGTAGTGATAAGACAAGGGGGAATGGCTTCAAACTGAAAGAGGGTAGGTTTAGTTTAGATGTTGGGAAGAAATTCTTTTCTGTGAGGGTGGTGAGGCACTGGAACAGGTTGCCCAGAGAAGGTGTGGATTCCCCAACCCTGGCAGTGTTCAAGGCCCAGCTTGGATAGGGCTCTGAGCAACTTGCTCTGTCCATGGCAAGGGGTTGGAATTAGATGATCTTTAAGGTCACTTCCAACCCAAACTATTCTATGATACTGTTTGCTTGACTTTATGGATTCAAAGACAAGAAACTTGCAAAACCTCCAGAGCAAACCTGTCCCAGTAAACACACTAGGGCAAAATAATGCTACTCTGAGGCTTAACTGTTACTAAACTGCATTATGGCAAAGGTTACAGCTGTTCCAGAGATACAAGTGTAAGCATCAATGAGCTATATTGCACAGGACATCAAGTCAAGGCAAAGGCTGTCATCCACTGCAGTGGGATTGCATTCCACCTCCCAAGAAAGTGAACATCAGGGCTCAGGGTAACTGGGCTGTCAGCCTTTGAACCTCACTGGTGACTGGATTCAATATGGCATAGATTTTCATTAATGCCCTGAAACACAGGACATGTTTTTGAAGTCCTAACCTATTGTTCAATTTTCACAGTCCCCAGTAAAGGGCTCCCCCATGACCTCCCCATGACTACTTGCTCATCTGGCCTAGAAAATGATTAGGTCTATTCCCCTAACACAGGGCTGTGCCCAAAGGCATCTTTGGGTCCATGAGACAAGCCCAGCCCCGTATCAGTGAGCTTTCAAAGCTGAGAACACGGAATCGCTAGCAGAGGTGGTGGAGGTACCCCAGAGCCCCTGAAGGGAGGCACAGGTGCATTTCTCAGGTATCACAAAAGATGGAAGTCAAATTAGAAAAGTCAGCTTCAGTGTAAGTGTTAATGTGGACTGATATTATAAAAATTTGGAAATCTAAATGATGCCAAAAGGAAAAAAAGAAAAAAGGTTTTAAGTGTGTCTTGTGTTGAATGAATAACTGTTGTTGACTTCACCCTTTATTACCCAATGTGGCCCCATAATGCAATTATACAGCTGAATTATGATTACAGATATTTAAAATACGTTCTGTTGGGACAGGTTTGATTTTCAGTAAGCTGTAAAGCTGCTAATCTCTCTGCATTATTCCACTGAATTCTTCAGGTTATAATTCAAATACTAAGATTGATCCTGAAGGTTTTTGGCATTGTACCAAAGTTTATGTATGTCAGTATGACATGTTTTTAAAAATGCTTTAACCCATTATAAAATGTTCATCTATAACACTTTGTTCTGAATAATATCTTTTTTATTTTCTGGGGTTTGCTTATTGTTTTTGTTTGCTTGTTTTCCAATCCTCTTAGCACTGATGCTTCATCATTTAGGTGGGATTTTCAAACTCTCTGACCCTGCAGTATTTAATTTCTCTGAAGTGCAATCAGTACTGTTTGTCCCAGGCCAGAATTAGACCTGGTCCTCAGTGAGAAGTTGGAATTCTCTTGCTTTCAAAAAGGTAGTAGTAGTAGTAGTTTACCTTTAGTGACATTATCATACGATTCATTTTTTAAAGGGGTGATAGTTTGATCTGTTTACCTCTGGAAACAACCACCAGCTCTCTTTTCTTGGTGGTGGTGTTTAAAGTATCTTCAGGAAATAAGTGTAGTGTATCTGTTCAATTTCTTATGCCCACATGATTGGCTCCAAGAAATTATGATTTGGAGTTTGGAAGTATGATTTACCTTCACAGAACATGACAGTTTTTTCCATGTCATATGGACTGTCAGAATGGCTTATAAACTCATCCACTGCATATTACATACTGATTAGAAATGATATTAAAGCAAAACTGTGGAATGAAATCCCCAAAAAGTGCTTTGAAAAGTACTTGAAGTCTACAACCATCATTAGTTGCGCTGAAATACATCATGCACGCCTCCTACACTGGTGAAACCTGAAACATTTCATGGACCAGATGCCTATCTTGAGCCTGTGCAGGGCCAGGCTCATCAGCTTGCCCAACAGCCTGTACCAGGTCTTTCTCAGCTGCTGCTGTACACACACATGCACTTGCAGACAAAGTGAGATGCTGAGTGGAAAAATACTCCCACCTACTCAAAAAAGCAAGTCCCAAATGACAGCATTCAGAAAATATACCACAGCAACAGAGCAGGATATAACTGTACATGTCAACATCTGTTTTCCTGTCTGGAATGTATATATATCTTCTAACACAGAAAGTATTTAAAAATCTATAGGAAAATTGGCACTGCTTTTCTATGGTGCCCTCAGCTTGCTGGAGACGTGCATGAGCTTCTCTCCCTTTCCTTTGAGGATGCACAGGAATTTGGTGGTTGTCCAAAACCCTCTCTCTATGTTTAATAACTTATTTTTCTTTCATTTCTGTCTTATTTAGAGAGGAATCTTTTAGTAAAATACATAGAATGTGCATTCTACTGAGAAAGTGTCTGAGAAAATAAATCAGACTTTGGTGCTAAACAGAACTTGATTTATCTTGGCTCTTGTGCTTACTAGAGGGTTTTTTCTCATGGAGATTTTGTTTGAAGGGCAGCTCAGCAGCAGTGCTGTGTCACTGCCTGTTTGAGAGGAGCTCTGCCGCTGGCCAGGAGCCCATGGAAAGCACAGACCATTTTCTTATTTCACCACAGCACAAGCACTTTCCAAAGCAGGAGGATTTCTTTTTGCCTTTGTCAGCTCCTTTAATAAGGGAAGGGGCTACTAACAGAAAGGAGGTGGCAGCTCTTGTATAGACAGCATAGAAGGCTGTTGCTATTTGGTATCTCTGCTAGGATGCATTTGAGGCCAGCTCTCACTGCCAAGTTGAAAATTAACCCATAAATCTTAATAGGCTCAGAAAGCCCTTGATGTTCTCTGCTTTTTGGTTGTCAAGACTCTTTTGGAAGAAGCTGGAAGCAGTTGGAGCAATCCTCCAGGAGATGGGCTGCTTTCCCAAGGGAGATTTACAGAGTTGCCAAGTCAATTTTAAGATTAAAAAAAAAGTCAGAAAAGGGAATCCTTTCTCTACTCTCAACATTTTGCAAACAGTCAGGAAGCCACAGATACCCATCCCTGGCAAGGGAGTAGGGAAACTATACACAAATATTTCGCTGAAAAGTCTTAGGTGGAGGTCACCCCTGCAGCAGCTCCTCAGCATAAAAAAGGAGGAAAGAGGTGGTCTTCTTTCTCCACCACCCTCCAGATGAAGGGTTTTTAGGGTTTTTTTTTCTTTCTCATTTTTTTTCTAATATTGTTAGGTTTGGGTTTTGTTGCTGCTGTTAATACCATGAAAGAGATGCGTTTGGCCTGGCAGAAATCGGATATGCTCAGGCTGTTTTCCCACTGCACCTTAAAGCAGTCTTACCAGCAAAAGCTCTTGGGGAAGGAAACAGAGGCAAAGTTACATTTACAGGTGCTTGTGCTGACTTCATACAGCTTTCTCTTCTCTAAGGATCAAAGAGGATGCTAGCAGAAATTCAGCCACCATATGCTCTTGACTTACTTTAAGTTGTACTGTCAAATCCACATTCATCCTTCACCCAGCATTCCCCAGCTTGTGCTTTGGAGGGAGTTATTATCCTACCAGTTTCATACAAAAGACAAATGGTCATTGGGACACACAATGGCAGAAGACAAACATAAACTAGCAGCAAAACATGACTGGCATAAAAGATGTCAAACTGGAAAAATAGAAGTAAATTTTCTCAACAAAAGACTAAAAAGGAATTAAATAAAATTAATGAACAGTAGAGCTTGAAGAAGCAAGTACTGAATGTCACATATGGTAGGCTAAACCTCAGAAAGGAGCTTCTGTGCAAAGAAAGACTGAAAAAGGTAGCTGCCAGCAACCTGCACACTTGCAACACTGAGCAAAGCAGGCCCAGCTCTCCTGTGGCTGTCAGCTTGCTGAATTTGGTTTCTGCAATTTAATATCTCCAAACAACCAAGAAAACTGCTAAATAAGAAGTGGCATCAACTGTAGTATCCAAATGAACTACAACACTGAACACAAAGCCAAGACAAAGATACTTGCACCATCTGGTGATTTGTTTTCCAGATTAGACTTCATTTTAGTACAGGAATTAACACTCTCCTGGCATTGTCAGGAGAGCTGCACAGAGACAAGAACTGCCTAACAGGACTAAGGAACAACCACTGCTAAGGGGGCATCAGGAGAAGTGCAGAGGAATATGATGGCTTTTACTACTTGAAATGGTAAGTGACAAAATGTACTTTATAAATAAAACCACATTGTGCAGCTACAGGGAAATCAAAAGCATAAATGCCATGATGTCCTGACAAACGTTGCAGTCCATCCCACCACTGCTTCAAAAGTGGTGCTAAGGAGATTTTTAGCAGGGAAACAAACTTGAGAATGATTGGTTATTGCCAAAATATACACAGTCGTTGGCACACAATTATAAGTGTTATGCAAAATCATCATTGGAATGAGAAATATCGAGTTCTCCCCACAGGCGGTCCTGTTAGGAAGAAGCTGAAGGGAATACAGAAGCTTGTAAAAATGTTATTTCCAGCCGGGAAATATTCTTGGAGAAGAATTTCAGTATCTGTATATCCTTTTGCTCATAACGTAATGTATGACATGTGGTGAATTTGGAGCCCTGGCTTCACTTAAGAACCAGATGGAAGATCTTTAAACCTTTAGAGCATCTTCCTTAAGTCAGATTTAAGCCTTGCAGAAGGGGAAAAATGTGAATATCAGTTTCAGCTGAAGTCAAATAAACAATATTTTGGAAAAGAGGGGCAGATAATCAAAGTTCTAAATCAGTAGAAAAAAATATTCTCTGGTGGTTGTTTCTGTTCATCGTCTACAATACTGATATGCAACTGGGAAGGTATTTGGGAGACACTGGTTTAGGTCAGCCTCTGCACTTTGCACTTTGATATTCCAATGTTTGAATTTGTCCAAGGGAGTTTAAGTGGAGTTGTTGAAAGAAAAAGTACACAAAGCCAAGTGGGAGCCTCTAGGAAACATCTAGCAATTGACATCCATAAGACACACACCAATAACATATTTTTAACAGCATGATGGCCAACTCCACCACAAGGTGTCAATGTGGTAGCACTAGAAACACTTTTTGCTGCTCCATGGTGGACTTCCACAAGCTGGTCCTCTCCACTCACATAAATCCCATCAGCAGAAGTTGCCCTTCATCCACATCAGGAACAGAACTGACACGACAGCACTGGGTGGAGGGCTGTGTGGCAGAGTTTCAGCTCTGCTCAGCCCAAGACACCTTCCCCTGGGCTTCCTGGCCTGAGAGGCTCCTGCAGGTTGAAACAAACCATCTACCTGCAGGTGAGGCTTGATCACACCATCTGAAAGGATTCCATTGCCTTCTGCGATCTGCTGCTTCGTACACAGAGCTGAAACACATGGCACTCAAGTATTTACACCACATCTTGACTTTAGCCTGTGTTCTATGTTTAAGCAGCCCTAAAAGTACACACAGCAGCTCAGACGGTCTTAGAAGGTGCAGCATTGTGTCAGGCCATGGAGGAGTGAGAGACAAACGCAGAATAACAGGTTTCAGAAAGGGGACATTTGACAAAAGCCACTCTTTATTCCATCTTTTTATTCTCCCCTCACCTGCAGTTCAAGCTCTGGCTGCGCTGCCATTGGCGTCTCAGGATTTATCTTGGCTGGGGCCCAGGCTCTGCTGCCAGGCTTTCCTTTCAGGGCAGCAGCCCTGGGAAAGTCACTCGGGGTTAAGTTTAGAGTTCCAGGTTGGCACATTCTTAATGCAAGCCAAAAATAAGTGTGAATGGGGATCAATTTTATGAATTTGCTGAGCTGCCAATTATATTTTAAAGCTGAAATCTGAAACTAGGTTTGCCAGTTGGATAAATATCACAGCCAATCCTTAGGCAGAAATTAATTGGAAAAACACACTCTCCAAGCCCAGATAACATTCCCTTATAAACGTTATCTCCAAAGTCTTTCCAGGTGTCCTTTGGACTTTAGCAGTTAATCAGAACACATGGGATTTTAACTAGTTAAGTTTATTATCTTGCATATGTGTCAATCAGCAGTTAGGCAGATAAACAACAAATATTCCCAGCATGCAACTGCAAGAGAGCAATAAGTGGGGGAAAAAAAAGGCAAGCTTCTTTCAAAACAACTCAAAATGCCACAATTTCCTATTGTGTTCCTTTTACACTTCTTTTCCTTGCACTTTTAGGGAGTGGGGTCACCAGAGCTGTACAATTACCCAAAGCCAGGTAGTTGATTGTGCACCCACATCTCCGTAGAACTGGAAATAAAATTCTCCACTAGGCAGGCAGAGGCTGGATGTGCAACTCAGCACTTAGAGGCTTGAGCTCACAGCTATCTGAAACCTGCCTGTAGCCTTGTTTCTCAGCTCCTTGCCAGAGGCACAAATAACCCTTTAGATCCAGCTATCACATCACCAGCAAAGCAGCAATGTTGGCTGGAAGGCAGGATTTCCTGAGCCTTCTGATGGGTTGAACCTGTATTTGCCCACAGGCCAGCAGATGATTCCCAATGCCATACTTGTTTTCACTTATTCAGGTCTGCTTTAACTACTGCATTTTTGGTGCCCAGCTCTTGGCTTTCAGGGCTCAATATAGTTTTTTCTACTCTGGTGAATGCAGTTTGTCCCATTTCAAGGCAGAATTACATCAGAGCCATTAGTAACAACCTTACAAAAATTACACATTTTCCAAACTCCATCATGTGTACAAGAATCTGTGAAAAAGAGAAGACATCCCCATTCTTCCTAATGACTTCCAAAGCAAATCTCCCAGAGAACACAATGTTATGACATAGAAATATATGTCTTATTTATAAAAAATATATTTCATATATTTACACATTTATAATTTAATACATTATGGATATAAATATATATTTTATTATGTATAAATATTATGTTACATTGTATCAGTACAGAGCTGGCATCCAAAAAGATCAACAAGGCATGGCCTCATCTTGAATATTGTGTGCAGTTTTGGCCACTGCAATAGAAGACATTCAGCCATTAGAGAGCATCCAAACAAGGGCAACAAAGAAGGTGAAGGGCCTTGAGGGAAAGCTGTATGAGAAACAGCTGAGGGCACTTGGCCTGTTCAGCCTGGAGAAGTGGAGACTGAGGGAGATCTCATTGCACTTACAACTTCCTTGTGAGGGGAAGAGGAGGGACAGGCACTGACCTTTTTTCTCTGGTGACCAGTGACAGGACCCAAGGGAATGGCCTGAAGCTGAGTCAGGGAAGGCTCAGGTTGGATTTTAGGAAAAGATTCTCCACCCATAGGGTAGTTGGGCACTGAAACAGGCTCCCCAGAGAAGTGGTCACAGCATCAAGCCCATCTGAGTTCAAGAAGCATTTGCACAATGCTTTCAGGCACATGGTGGGATTCTTGGAGTGTCCTGTGCAGGGTCAGGAGTTGGACTTGATGATCTTGGTGAGCCCCTTCCAACTCAGAATATTCTATGCACACAGGTTTTTGCTGAACATCCCTGGGGTCCTTCTGTGGCCCAGCTTGGAAACACTGGTCTGCAGCACATGGCATCTAAAGTGCTGGGTCACCTGCTCTGAAAGCCGCACATAGCTGAGAGCAAAGGTTCCCCCAGGCTGAAAGAAGCAGGAAACACCAGCTTCACTCCTGCCTGCCCAGGGACCAGACATTCTATACTGGGTTAAGAGTACAATAAAATCTTGCCAGCTCAGGAGTGACTCAGCAGCTCGTGTGCATTACATCAAGCCCTGCACCACCAGACACGCCAGCAGGAAAGACAAGAGAGAATGAAAAAACACATAGTTTGGGAGATGGCCATGCCCATACTACGGTATAACCTCTCTGAAAACTGGGGCAGGTTTACCTGCTCCTGACGGAAAAGGGCTAAAAAGACAGGGAAAGCAAACTCCATCAACCCAGATACTGGAGGCTGGTGAAAAAACATCTGGAAAAGGTCAGCAAGCGTGCTGGCTCATGTTACTGCTGGAAGACATGCAGAGAGCTAACTGCCTGTGTCCTGACAGCTGGCAGGCACCCTCTCAAATCACCAGATAAAAAGCAACCAGATGCAGCCAACAGAAACTGCAGGTATGTAGCAGCTTTTGTAGCTAAACATGCTACAGGAGGGTTTCAGGGTGAATGCCACAGAAAGCAAGCTCTGTCAAACATGAGCGATGGCTAATGGCTGACACTCCAGAGGATCACACAGGAGCTGCTAACAGACGACTAACCACAGACATAACAAGCCTCTGAGCAATCCAGTTTATACTACCTACCTCAGGCCCTTACCTACAGCTTCTTCACTCTGTGTTCTATTCATTGGTCTTTGTAAGGTTGGACTTAAATGCCTTTACTCTTAAAACAAAATGAAAATAGAAACAATTAGATTGTAGCAGTAAAAGCAGAAACCAATTGTGATGTGAAATGAGCTGTGTTACCTTTCTGAGACTCAGCAAAAGTCATAAACTCAAAATTCAGAAAAAGTATTAATCACCACTTGCTAACTGCTTCCTTTCACCTTCAGAAGTGAAAACCCTTCTGCATTAGTCAGAAAACCAGTAGCTGTGACCAAACGATGGGCAATGCTGAGATTAGTCATTCCCTGTCGCTCCTGGGGAGGGTGTGCTATTCTGATGCCAGAACACACGATTCATAGCTCATTAACAGCATCAGAGAATAGGAGCATCAGGGAGTACAGCCTTGTAAACAAGGAGCACACTCCCACCTGGGGGCAGGAGCGAGTGTGATGCAATCCCTGCTCTGAAGCATTACTAATGCATTTTGTCGTGGTCACATGAGATGAATTCCACATATGAAATTAAAAGTCACTGAGCTGAAACCACCACACGACAGTCTACCACCTTCTGGGGCAGTACCGTGACTACTGAAAGTGTTTTAAAAACGAAGAGAAAAGCATGGTTGCCGTGGAGGTTACAGACTGATGCTCAAGTGAGATCTAGATGCTTATTTCAGTCTCGAACTCAACCACTTTCCGCAATCAAAAATCAATAGGTTTGATCCTGCTATCAGGACAGGGTTTGGTCCAGGAAAAGAACAAGATGAAAAGACAGGAAGTGAAAGAGAATGAAAACCAAAATGAAGCAATAGATCAGTAGATGGATGATGCACTTTTCAACAAAACCATGTAAGACATACCTTTGCATGTTATTTATATCCACTTAGAACAACCCTGGGCTTTCAAAGTGGAAAGTTTCCATATGGCACAGCTATGCCTGACAGATGCTTTGGGTGCAACTGAAAATTACATGAATAGTGGGGTATCTCTCTCCATCACCCAACTCTACTGTTTTTTCAGGCAGCATTGAGAACTGGAACACATCACAGCTCCCTTGGAAAACAGTGAAGTCTGTAATTTCAGAGCAGAACTACAGATACAGTTGGAGGGTGGAGCTTGATGGCCAGGGCCGTGGAGCTGGCAGAAAAGCACTGCCTGGTGAGATCCACCAGGGCAGCTGCAGGGTCCATTAACAAAAGGAAATTTAGCCCCAGCCCATGCTAGCTGGCTGTTCTGTTTCATTTAGTCCAGAGTCCCAGGGCCAGAAGTGAAGCTTGCAGGGGCAGAACAGTGGCCAGGCAGCACAGCACTTGGTTTCCTTAGGGGTTCAAAAAGACTAAGCCATTTAATTTCAAAGTATTGAGCTCAGCAGGAAAAAAAACCCACATTACTAATCATTATTAAAGAGGGAAAGCTTTTGTCATGTCCTTCAGCTCAAAAAACACTAACAAGACATTTTCTTTCTCATGTACAGGGCAGTTGTGCCAAAGACTATGAAGGGTTTCCAAAGACAAAAGTCACGCACTATTTTTTTTTCCTTCAACTTCAGCCCAGCAGCAGCTTAGTTGCAGCAACAGAGCATGATCTTCTAGTACACAGCCTCACCTCTTCAAAACCTTAACACACTCAGGAACATGGATAGAAGACATGACAAGAGGCATGCATCTCCGAATGCTTTCTCAGGTGCATGGGCATTGCACAGGAAACACTGCAAAAGTGAGAAAGGTCATACTGCTGATACGGAACAGACAGACAAGAACCTGCAAAACTCCCTAAACCACTGAACAGGTCTGTGACGTGGTCTCAAACCACATGGACTTTAAGCTGGATGCCCAATGACAGCATCCAACATCCTCTCTTATCACAGCAAATATAATCTGTAGACACTGGCTACAAGTGGGGATTCCTGCTGGCAGAAAAGACACCTCATGACACTGTCTTCATAATTGTGTCAAATATTTCTGTTCCTCAGGTTATATTTAGATTTGATTTGTGGCCCCAAAACAGAGGGAAGAAAGAGACTCATGAAAGAACACAGACGATGCATCCTAGTTCTAATCCAGATTTTCACTGTAGCTACCAGATAGCTAAAACAAAACATAGGAAATTTGCCTTGAGTGGTTGTTCAAGTCTAAGAGATGGAGAAAAGGAAAGCTGAAGACAGAGGCAGAGATAAGAACAGGACGACTGAAGGCTCAAAATCCTGGGTTCACATTCTGCACACTGCTCGGCACAGAGCTGCCATGTCACAAGAACAGAGGATCTTTTCAAAAGTGGGCCAGTGGCACAGTAATAGTGCTGAGATGAACAACGTCTAACAGGTCCCCTTAGACAAGCCAAGGGCCAGGTTGGGTAGGCCCCTGAGCATCCTGGTCTAATGGAAAGTGTCCCTGCCCATGGCAGGGGGTTTGGAAGTAAATGACCTCTAAGGTCCCTTCCAACCCAAACCATTCAATGATTCTGTGACACTATTGGCCAAATGCCTCTTCAATGGTATTTTGCATCTTTTTCACTCCTGTCCACAGGCTCACAGTCAGCTCCAGCCTCAAAGTAACCAGAGTAGTGGGAAGGGGCACAACATATCAAAGCATCTTCTAAATCCTTCTTCCAAACAGCAGATCCCCAGATGAGGTGACAGTAAGTCTTCACAACAATAAGGTAAGACACTGAGGAAGGAATTCTGGAAATGTTGACTAACACAAAACAAATATGAAAAGCAAGAGCAAAAATAAGAAAAGATTTGTTAAAAAAAATCTATCCATTCAATTTTGTTCTATCAAGAATGTAACACATGAAATATCAAATATTAAAAATATATTTGAAAGCCAAACTATTAAAGAAAAAAGGGCCCCCAACTTAACAGCTAACTATGAAGTACAGAGTTTTTACTGTGAGTAAGTAGTTTGTAAATGAAATTTTTCTAAGTATCTGCTGGTAAGAGGCATTATGTACATAAAAACATTGCTTTGCTTATAATCTTAGATCAACATAAAACTGCTGTAAAATTTCTTAAGTTTTTGGGCTGATAATTTTTCTAATCAAGTTTTCATTCTGAACAAACATTCATTCGCTCATCTGAAACATGTTTCTGGTCACCGTAGATGAGCTATCAATATTCATTAACCTGTTTTGAACTCACTTCTAGATTTACCACCTTAATTAGAAAACACAACTTTTAGGAGTTTGTTACATGATTATACAAAGCTAATCCAGAACTACTGATGCTCTGGCCTTTCTTTAGAGACCATAGAGGCAGAGTAACCCCTCTTAGATGCAGGCACCTCTTCTCTGCCATGGGCAGCAGCTGTGTCCCAGTCAGATAAGGCACTAGGGGCACTTGCTTCCCACTGTCCTTTTCTTATGAAAACCTTGGGAACCTTCCCTTGGCATGTACCACAGTATGGCAATGGTGAGACCTTAGCACACAATGGAGACATGGCTGTCACTAAGCACACGCACAGCAGTGACACCTGCACGTCTCTCATGTAGTGCTCCAAGTTCCTGACTCCAACAACACCCTTTTCAGCTCTGAGGCCTTATGATTGCCACATTTGAATTTGCATATTATACAAGGATGCAAGGAAAGCAACACCACTTGCTTCTGTATATGAAGAACAAAGGATAGACGATTCCTTAGTCCATTTCCTTGTTGTCTCCAACACCATGGGGTTTAGCCTTGGATCTGAAATCACTTGCAATAGGAACATGAATTTCAGCAAAGCTTATCAGGTATAGACTGGTCTCCTGGTATCTACTAAGAAAAAAACACACCAGAAATGCTTAATATACATCAACTCCATTCATTACCACATAAACCTGTACTGGCACTGTACTCCTATAAACAGTGTGAAAAAGAATAGTCACACAATTTGAAGCCATTAACACAACACACTTAAAATATGAACCTCACAAGGCATTTTGGACTACATATAATCAAAAACTGTTCCTCAAATTAAGCAAAAGAGCTATTCAAGCAGTCAGGCTTGAAAAAAAGAATGCACTGTAATAATTCCAATCTGTACCAATGACAGCAATCAAAAGTTTAAAGCTGATTTGTATTTTCTGTTCAACTTATAAGGGTATTTTTAACAAATAAGAGATAAATAAAATAAAATGTCACAGCACTTTCTTGCTAAAGTTAGAATTAAATATTCCTAAGAGTTGCTGTGCATTCACAAGGTACACTATATATCCTGTTAATTAACTATGTTGGTAATTTTCTGCCACTACTTTGTAGCAATACTCCCATTTTAGAATACCAAGGTAGTATTGAAAAGGGTAAATGCTCAGTAAATTTCAATGGTTGGCTTTTTTTTCCCCAGTATTTGTTCTACATCTTTAATCAAATCTTTAATTTCTGTCCAGACTCCAACATACATTCAAGGTAGAAAAATTTGACTGAAGAAATGTTCTGATAAGAATACTTTTTTCCCTGGTCATCTATAAAATATGCCAAAGGCAGACATTTCAAGATCAAAAAATTGATTAAATTCACAAAGATAAAGCAAATACATGGACAGACACAAATACTGACCATGCAGCTTTCAAACCAATCTATCATTAGCTTGAAGCTGAAGATACCCAATCTCACAGCTGATATGAGTTTCAGGGGTGCCACACCAAACCATACACTCCTGGGCAGCAGAACAGCTCTACTGATTGGAGAGTGCACAAGAGTAATGTTTTCCTAATTTATCTAGAAAGGTGGCAAGGTGAACTGGAGTCAGTTCCAGAGAGGTATCACACAACAGCCCGTTACCATATCTGTGTCTCAGTTTCATTGCTACATTTCTAAAGTTACCCCAGTTCTGAAACTTGACCAAGTGATAATCTTATGCATTCACAAAAAATAAACAGGAGCATCTCTGAAAGCCAAGAATGGTGCTGCTTTCCTGCCAAAAAGTTTTTTTAGTTACAGAGATCCCTGACAAAGAGAGTACAGAAAAGTAAAGCCTTAAATCAGCATCCAAGATAAACTACTGATGTTCACAATACAAAGTTTAACCTTACTGCAAATGTTTCTTCTTTTACATTTATCTTCTATGAGGAGAAAAAAAATCAGCAGTGAACTCCAGTTCTGTTTCATCCTTCAAATTGAAACCATTAAAGACATAATATAGTGACATGCCACTATACTGGTATCAACTTGAAAGAAGTACTGACAATATATGTGACCTGAAACACACAAAGAATGCAAAACCCCTGAAAGTGAAGGTAAAAGTCTGTGCAAGAGGTGACACAAGAGACGTAATTTCTCTTAGTCCACTATTCCAGGATCAGTTATTGAAAAGACTGCCCAACTACACACTCACACTGTGCACATGGCTCTGCATAGTTAGCTGGAGCTAGGATGTATTTTTTTTTCTCCTTCAGAAAAATAAATACTCAAATAAATGCAGGGAAAAGATCAATTATGCATTCCACAGAATGAGCACAATTCCATCTTGCCTATTTCCTCAAATATACTCTTTCCACCCCCACAGTTGACTGGAGTTTAGTTTTGTTTTTTAAATACAGCTGCCCTCCTTGCTCCAACCCCTTTATTTCATACTGCAGATTAAGTCGCTCCAGTTGAAGAAGTGTTAAGGAATGTTTGTTGCTGGATCTGTAGTTAGTTTTTCACTAGATCTGTTTAGAGATGCCTCCTGAAGGACTTTTACACAGCATCACCAAGTCTCAGGAAAGCCCAATTTCACTTACTAAATGCTTAGACAGAGACCACATGGGAAAGATGTCTAGAACGCTCCATATCGCACAGCACTTATTATATACATAGCACCAAAGTACAGTTGAACCATGTTCATCCTTGAATGTTGCTTATATTAACATATCATCTATTAATATTTTTAAAGTTATAAACTCCTGAAGCATGAAGTAAAAAGGGCCTGTGCCTACCTTATTACTTTATGAGTAAGTGAATGAGTCTTTAGTCAGGAAACAATCTTGTCAGTGCAACTTTATGAAATACACTCCTTACACTCATTGAATTAGAATTAAACAGAATAATGCATGGGAGGAGAGACAAAAGATCCAAAAAAGCAAAGGCTTAAATAAAAGCTCCGGTCATAAGAAATCAGCCTTCTTGTAATACTGTTAATGCTTATTTTTCTGTTGACTATTCTGTTGCTCCCCATCATGGAAAAAGCAAACAAATCACAAAAGAAAACATTAGAATATATTTTTTTAATTTTTATAAATAACTTATCTGTTACAAAGGCAGTTTACCCAGCTAAATCACAAAACCATCAACTCAAGATATCCAAATTAGGTTTTATTAATAAACAGGTAAAAATTGATTTGTCAATCTTCACATAGAACTGCAGATGAAGCTGAAAAACAAGGCCTCATTTTATAAACAAAATGCATTGAATGCAAGTGATTTGGGTCTACTGCCTAATTACCTGGGATTGACATTTTCTTCCCACATAAAAAAAATGCAAAGCCTTCAAAACAAAGGCCTCTGTGCATTCACATAGATCACTTGTAAAACTCCTAATAAAAGTGTCCACTGGAGGATGTTTACAGTGGGTGACAGTCTACTTTGTCTCTTGCTACATTGTTAGCACTCCCCCCAGCCTCACGCTAAGTGCTGCTGCTACATAATTCTTTGCGTGCTGTCTTTCATGCATATTGTACTGGAATTCCATTTGCTTGATCTCGGTTACATACATCCCCGATCATGTGAGTATTTTCCTTAAAAAAATAGACCATCAAAATAAAAGAGATGCTTGAGGTTGCTTCAGTGTTCAAGTCTGTTTGATTTCTCTTTTCCAGCCTTTATTTCAGTTGTCCTAAATACTGCTATCCTTGTTTTCTATAAATATGAGACTTCACCACAAAGTCAGGTTTATAAACTGGCTGCCAAAACAGGAAAGCATTTAAAGTCCTTGAACAAAGCTGTACGATGCTGCTGCTGTTGATTTTGGCACTGTATGTACTTCCCCAATGAATCTCTCTTCAGGAGTCTGCAAGACACCCAGCAGATGAAGCAAGCTTAATTCGGATGCTGATCTGTTGGTGGGTTTAAGGTTTCCTAGTATAAAGTTCCCTCACACCAGACAAAATGCTACCTTTGTGTCACCCACCGTAAAACTCAGTGTACAGAGTGAACTATATGCATAACTCTTCCAACTTTTCCTGCATTTTTACCACGCTGCATCTGCAGGTCTTCACAGATCATCAGCATTTACAAGAGCAATGTACAGAATGAGCAGAGGAAAGCTATTTTGTGCATAGTTTCTTATTAATGCTCTTACTTTAAGGCATTGCTTCTCTCAGATAAAAGCTTAAAAAAAGGGACATGATCGTGCTTAAATCACTTAAAGGGAAAAAAAGAAAGTTAACAAAAAAACTATTACACTATACATACAGAATTACAAGAAAATAATAAAGGTGAAGGAAAGAAATCACTTAAAGCAGGCTCTGGAGCTATGTACAGTAGGAAAAGCTTTGGGGTATTTCACTGTGTGTATTGTACAGACAACGCATGCAGTTTTTCCTTTTCATCTTTAGACATGATTGTACTGATTTCTCACTTCACAGAGATGTTTTCAGGGAAGACAAGGCAAAGAGTACCACTGATTTGTGAAGTTCTTCCCTTTATCAAAGGCACTATGTGGCAGCAAACAGTTTAAATATTTAAACCTTGTTCCTTTTAAGATGTCCTCTGTGCACGTAGTGTTTCACTGAGAGCTCTGAAAACAAAAACACTAGCACTCTATTCCTTTCCCCTGTCAAAATTCAGTAGCGACACTGGGGCAAAGAAAAGGATGGGCAACACCCAGGCACTGACAATGGTGTGTGTTGCTGGGACACTGGTAATACTGTACATGGTTTAGGCAGCTGGCGAGTCTTTCAGCAGATGACCCTTCAGCCAGTCAATTCCAACTGCCTGCGACACAACGCTGAGGTATTGCTCTGTGGGCTGACATTTAACATTAGCAAAATACCATCTCGTCACACCTTCCATTTTAAAAAATCCTATGCATAAATGCTTTTTTTTGACTCCCAATGACTGGATAACTCCTTGTACATTTGCTATGGTTTTACGCAAGGTAATGGGCCTGTTGGCTCAGAAATGCCTGGGCATTTCACACTGTTCACAGCGATTTAAGGCAGGATGATTTAAAAAAGTACAGGCGGTACAACTCCACTGAGCTCCCTCATCTTCATCTGTGTCTGGAACAGTCTTTGGTGTTTTCACAATGGACCTCTGATCTGTGACACAAAAGAGATAAGATAAGCAGTTACTAACCAAGAACAGCATGGAAAGAATTTTGAGATTACTTTTTTTCAGTAACCGAGAACTATCTTGTTCCTCTGAGAACAGCACAGTTATTGCAAGTGACAGAAGCAGCTTTTTACCACCCCCTTGACTACAGCTTGATTGTAAGTCAGCCAAAAGGCACAAGGTGAAACTATAAAAAGCAACTTTCCCATCCCTTCACTCTGCTTTCTTCCCCTTCCTCCCTCTGTTCAAACCTATTGCATGAAAAGGTGATAAAATTTAGAAATTAATAAGCACAGGAAACATGCACAAGATTTAGAAGTCTGAGGTTTATGGAGCAGGCTAAAATTCACTATGACAAGAAGTGCTCTGTAACCTTCTGACACGTTTAACTTTTTGACCCTAGAACAAATATCAACAATTCTACTTCAAGACAGCTCAGCAGGCAGAAACACTAAAAAAACCCCAGTGTCTGGCTCTGTCATGCTACAGAATAATGCTCCTAACCATACAAGTGCATCTTTTTGCATGATGTATTAGACAACAACCCTCAACTATTTCAAAAGAGAAAAGAAGAAAAAAGGATGAAAGATGAAAAGAGAGATGAGTGACTTCTCAAGTTAAGGGTGCCCAGTTTAGGCAACTGCAAAGTCCTTTAGTCCATTATTTCAACTGCAGAACATCTCATCAGCAATGAGTCAATGGCAATTGCTGCAAAAAGATCTTCAGGAAGTACAATAGTACTGATCACAGCTGCAAGAACAATTATTTTTCGTTCTTTTCTGAATAGTGGTTAATTGTGGATTAAGTCAAAGTCTCTGTGACAGTTAAACTGAAGCTTGAAATGAACTGAAAATTAATGTACAACTAAGATACACCAGTGACAGTTTTTAAAAAGGAAGAAGAAAAGAAAGACAATTGATAAAGGGACTTTAGAGCTTTATAAATTAATCAGGGTTAATTCTGCATTTTCAAGATTGAACGAAACACTTAAATTGGCGGGTTCCTAGAACATAAGCCAATGGAAATGTTAACAACTAGTCACAGAAAATTAATTTACATTTTCTTCTTCAATAGGTTAGCTTTTATTTACTGTCAAGGGAACTACATAATTCACAGAACTTCCTATAAATGCTTCATGGTTCAGCTGTAAAATGTGTCTAATAGGATTGTGTATGGACTTTACTCAGTATTTTCACTAACAGCTCAGATAATGAAGGATAAAAAAGAGCTTTATAAAGCATGAAAAACAGTATCAGTTTGAAGGTGTTACAGTCTGGAGGACCAAGAAAGTCCTATTTATCTAGACCGTTTTACAATACAGAATGGTCAGAAATCTCTAAGATGAGATCCTGTAACAACAGTTAGTGCACACACATATATATTATGTGGAGAACTTCCTGGACAGAAAGACTGCACAGAAACATTAGTAGATTATCTATTCCATTTGTTAGTCTGCCCAGATGTCATAGTATGACGCTGTTGCAAACAAGTTAATTTCATTTTCTGTTTTATGTAACACAGGTAAGGTAATTATTCTGCTTTGTTTGACATCCTGAGAGGGAAAAACATAAGTAATATGCAAAACAATCACAAGCAGAAAGTTTAAGAGTGGCTAATCAGCAATATTGACTCCCCTACCAGGCTACATCACTTTCCTCCTCAATTATCTAGAATTATATGTAACAATAGTCAGAAGCAGCTTTCACGTAATTTGTTAATACAAATTCTACAGTAGCCAGGAAGTTCAGCCAGGGTAACCACACCGAGTTACTGATACATGCAAGCAAATCACTCTTCACCACACACAATGATGGGGTCATCCAACTGACTTTCACTCATCCCTAAGCAATGTACTTCATGCTCATTTTAAAAGAAAGATGGATACTTCCACTGACTTAAACTACCTTCCAATGTATTATCCATCTTAACATAACCCATTTAATACATTTCTCTGTCCTGAACATTTGAACAGAGAGGAAACAAGCAAACAGAAGCATATTTACTGTCAATGCAAATAAATGCAAGGTTCATAAACTTTTGAAATAATCTATTTTATAATCAACATTTAAACTACATTTTTAAATTAGAAGATGATATTAGATGCAAACCAAATATTTGAATTAAATCCAAATTTTGTCAGTACAATACCTTTGGGTTTTGGTGGCACAGGACCAAGAAATCCAATATTATCATAAAAATTATGAATAGCACTGGGATTAAAATGTGGTCCTAAAAGGGGAAAAAAAGGGTGCAGCAGTTAAAAAAAATAAACCTGATTAGGCAAGCATGTCAATTCTTTCTGGCAATAATTCTTTACCAGTGCTGTTATTCCCTTATCACCATTTGTAACAAGGTTATCAATACAGACCCAAGTGAGATATTAGTGATGTCAACAATACACTTTAAGAAACTTATTGCCCAAAATATGCAATATAAAGTCAGAAACAGAATCCAGCAGACTAAACTCCTTAAAGGTATCTTTTTCTACCGCATTTTAACACCATTTTATTAGTAAATTTTATCTTTTTCTAAATTGCAACTATACTCAGAGGTGTGTTACCGACTATGCAGTGTATTAGATATGCTTAGAATTAAAACTCAGAGGAAGTCCTAAATCCTACTTACTGTAACAAGTAGATAAAAAACAAATCACCTGCAATTTAAGTACTCTATTTCAGGTCAGGTTTATAGTGCAGCATTATGTTCAGTACACTCGTTTACTTCCTCCCTAACTGCAGGTACACTCTTTGAAGGAGAACTTCCATGGCTCATAACTGAACTGATCTAACAGATCACTGCTGCTCAAAGTGAGAAGCCTTAGTTCCTTTCCTTTCACTATCACAGTTCTCCCTTCCTGTGCCTCTCCCTCACATCAGCTGTAGTAAAACTTTTCCAGCAATGCAACAGTTTTTGCCTGGCTCATGAACAGAATCAGCTCTGCAAAGGATCTAAAAAGTAACACAGAGCCAGAGCTCAGTAAGTGGCATGAGAGGGAAGAAGGAAGAGAGAGGCATCTCTTGTTGGCAGCTCTTGAATTGTCTCAGCTGTCTCATAATGTCACCCTGAGGACCAAAGGCTGTGCCCCTGAAGACAAGGAAAGCACAAGAAGGAAAGCACACTGGAAGTTACAACTGTAGTCTATATTTGCTAAATTGAGAGGCTGAATTACAGACAGACACAGAAGACAAAAGAGAGAAATGGACACAAATGTAGAGCTGTATTGTTTAAAAAAACCTTACTCTCTCACTTTGATACTCAGATGACCAGATTTGTCCCCCTCCCCCAGCATTTATTAAATAAACAGCATCACAAGTTTCTCCCTTCTGAGCCAAGTATGAAATATGAATGATCGTCGGATTAGGAAAATCATAAAGCTGACAAAAACAACAGATATAAAAGACAGTTACTTCCATGGTTTCACTCAAACTAATGTGATGATTTTGCAATTAGTGTATATATCCATCACTTATAACACTGACTCCCTCGATAAATGCAGACAGTGAAAAACAGAAAAGAAAAAATGAGCATTTAGAGTTGCTGATATACTAAGACATACTGTACCTCTTGCTTGAAAAAGATCAATCTCTTTGGTTAGGCAATCTATGTCTATCTGCAGCTGTCTGTTACAACTTCTCAACTGTTGCATTTCTTCCAGCTGAAAAAATAAATCTGCCTGTTAGACTAAATTTTCCCACACTATTAACAGTTATCATTCACACACAGGTAGACAGCATTTACTTATTTCAGAAATGAAGACCAAAAAAATCCTCCCTTGTGACTGCCTTTCTTTTAATCCAAGCATAATCTTACAAAAATTTTTAAAACCCACTTAATAATTCTCTCTCATGAGACTTCAGAGCTGACTAAACAACTCCAGACTGTGGTCAGGACAGTCAATGGTCCACCAAATCAGTGGCTGAATGCACTGAAAATTGGTGCATGAATCGGTTCCTTTGAGATTGGTAAGTGCACAAAGACCAAAAAATACTTGGTGAGGAAAGCAGTACGAGTATGAAGATGTAGTGTGAAAAGTTAGAAAGGACTACCAGCTCAACCCTTTTCTGACTGCCTTTAAATGCAGTACTTCACAAAGTATTTAGTGAACTGCAAGTTGTGGTTCAATAACGAATATTTAGTCTTTAAGCTACACTGTTTGCTAGCTTAACTCTAGCTATACTGTCTGTCACTAGTGTAGTGTCAATATATGAACAACTCTTTCTTTAATTTATTGTTACAGACCACACTTGTGGTTTAGGTTTATAGCCTACAGACATTTCAACTTACTGATGGAATTTGGGAAACAGAATTCGATCTTTTCAGGCGCCTTCGTGTTAGATTATTTTCCATTTCATTGACCTCTGCTTTTAGTTTATCCAACTTTTTCTTTTGAACCTCAAGTTCTCGTTGAAGTCGCTCCATCCTGGCCTTCTGGTGTACCAGTAAAGCTGCAATACATAAAGTCCCATTTTATCTACTTATTACCCTTTACAAGGCAACATCAGATAAAGATGCAAGTTAGTATTCTTTTGGGAAAATACAGACAAATCTCCCACTACAGACTGCTCTTCCATTTTTCTCGTAAGAAAATCTCTGCTGTAAGACAGACAAGTAAATGAGAGTAATACAGCGTAACAGGTGACAATGAAAATTAACTGTAATCTGTAAAAACCTAAAAGAAAGACTATCAGAAGCCAACAACACATTTTTTTTGCATTGCATTCAGCCTAAGCACTGTAAAACAGGTAGCATGAAGAGGATTTCAGATTGACAACTGCAATATGGAGCCCTACATATGCTTATTGCTATTAGGATTGAAATATAATCCAGTGTTCATCATAGTAGGGCACCCCAAATGCAACTAAACCAGAAATAAGCAACACTACTACCAAACAGTGATATTTATCACAGAGGCTGGATTGTATGTAATTTTATCCCCAAACTATGGTGTAGAACCATTAGCTCAGCTTCTAATTTCTAACACTGCTTACTATTTGTAAAGCAAAAGGCATGAGGAGACCTAGTTTAGAAACAATGAAGTTAGCATTTAAACCAAAGCTTTTAAAGGTACAAAGAATATAAGTAGCAGAAGATGCAAATTAATCCAATTTAATGAGGTTATTTCACTGAAATAGATTTACTATTAAATATCACCACAACAGCAGGTAACACTGTTGAAAGCAATAATCACCTTCTATAAAAAAGTATTTCACAAAATAAATCCAGCAGTCATTCCAACTTCTTTATAGCCATTGATTCATCCATCAAGTCAGTCATTCATATAAACTGGGATCAGTTGCACAGACCAGGGATAATTTTATAGCACCGTGGAAATTATAAAAAAGTAGCAATAACGAGATATTTCAAAAAGATTGGATCCAGCTCACAAAAGTTTTTAAGCCAACCTCTACATGGAAAATGGTATTTCATTAATTCACGATTTCTTCAGGTACCAAAAATTACAAGCACTCAAATTTGGTTACTAGGTTTTCTTAGTAGTAGAAGAGAAAAAAATAGCAAATCAAAAAGATGCAACTTTCCCTATCTTTGGCAGGCAGAACTGTCTTCTGCAACTCCTGCCTGTTCATTCATTCATACATCATATTTTGTCTTCCAGAGGTTCTTCAAAAAGAGGAATCATGTCAAACTACTTTTGTACAGTGTTAAACACTGCAAAGCCTTACTGAGATCTCACCTAGGCTTTTAAGTCATATGTGTTCACAAGATACTGAATTGACAAAGCTGCTCAAGCCTCTGCTAGGCTTTGTTCAAATCAGAGAAGTTTGCATAAACAGGCACCTGTATTTCAGGTCACAGTCACACTATAGTTAAAGTTGCAACTGTGCTCATATGTAGTATAAAAATATAAATAACTGAACTGTCAAGGTAAAAATTGTTGTTGAAGTCTTGGAATTACCAGGTAAGTAGTCTCAAAAGACAGCATCCCTTCTTGAAAAGCCCTTTACAAACAGTAGAAGAAATTTTTCCCATTTATAAACCCCAGGAGTTACAAATGCAACTGCAACTATAAAGAAAGGAAATCAAAGGCTACTTTGCCTCTGCTTCAGCAGAAGGAGCCCGTTTTCCTTCTACACTTTATTTCCACTTCTAGACAATCTCTTCTATTTTTATTGCCTTAGTATTGCTGAGGCAACATCTCAAAGCTCAAACTGACCCGCGGCTACACAGCTGTGCTCTACTGACCGGACCTGGAACTGTTCAGAAGCCCTGTCAAACTATGGGTGCCGCTGCTGACAAGCAGCCAGCACCACTGGAGGTGGTAGGAAAGGAAAAATGTTACCTGAATATTTCCAGGTGGTATGGCATGGACTCAAGACCTTGCCCGGTGCATGCCCCATCTCCTTTTTTGTTTCAGCTACCCTTGAAAAGGGAAAATCCCCACAACTTCTCATTTCAGTGTTCTCCCACTCCAGTGGTTTAGAAATTTAGCCCTCACTATGGAACCGCACAAGGAGCAGAAGGCACCGACGGATGCCCACAGCACTATTACTTGCTCTTCATTCTCACACCATGTCTGGAAGTGATGCAGTTTATTCCCCTAGCAGCTTCGTGACTGCTTTACCATTTGACAATTTCACATCCCAACAGGTTTTAAAAACACTCACTGCAAAATCACCATTATGATTAAACGAGAAGAATCACTTGATATTGTCAGTCACAGAGTCACAGAATATTCTGAGTTGGAAGGGACACAAAAAGATCATCAAGTCCAACTCTGAAGTGAATGGCCTGTTTGGGGGGTGGGGATCAAACCCGTGACCTATTAGCACCATGCTCTAACCACCTGAGTTAACCTGCATTCTGTATTGCTATGCCATACTTCTACTGTTAAAAGTAGGAACTGGGAAGACATTAGTTTAAGTGGAGACTTTCACACAGAATTCGGTAATTTTGCCTAAATACCAAATGGGCAGCTGTAGGAAAAAAAAAATGGGGTGGGGAAGACAAACCCCTTCCCATATCGCACTGCATTATTTATGAATGGAAGCCGGCAATTTAAGTATTCAGCTCCCTCTAGTGTTGCTCAGAGCAACCGAAAACTGCAGTTCAACTTCTTAAATAGGTGCAAAGAGGGTACTTACTTAGCACATTAAATTTTTTCAACTTCTGCACGTTCACATTCAACAGACTGGCAAGCACAGTACATTTCAAAGCCGTAGCAGATGCCACTGTTTCCTGTGACATTCAGAGTGTGTATTTTTCACACAAAGGCTGTATACCTTTATAATTACAGGGAGCATGACAGTCTGGAGGAGAAAATGTTACTCTTCCTTTCCTAGAGACCTACTCGGTCGGGCATTGAGTACACTTTTAAGTTTGGAAATGTACCCGTAATTGTTTCCTCAAAGCCTCTGTGAATCTGAGTTTTAAATCTAGACTGCCTTTTGTTACCGTGTTTCTAAGCTAATCTGGGAATGCAAGGATTTCACCCTATCCTATAGACCTATGAATTTCTGAAATTTCTTGGTTTGCCAAATATGCAGGGGAACTCTGGTGATGCAAATACTCTGTGGCAGAAGGTTTGTGGAAGTCTCAGGACACACTTATGTTGCTGCATGTTTTCAAAATCTGTATTTGAAGCTGCACGGAATTCAGTAATTTGATATTCAACTTCGATAGTTCAAACTGGGTTTTTTTACTCTCCCTTTTCAATACTCTCTTCATTTAATTTTTTAAAGAGAGCATCACTGAGGAGTGGGGCCAGATATAAGGCTGTAATTTTTCTCTTAAATCACACGATGCAATGGGCCAAAGCCCACTGGAGCATGGGGCACAGCTGTATCTCATTCAAGTCTTTTTTTTTTCCTAAGCATCTACACAGACTGGCTAGGAATTTAAGAAATTTGCTTTCTGCAGGTTTTTTAAATTACTCTTGAAAATTTTAAAAAGCTCCAATAAGCCGAAGCACGAACTGTGCAAAATGTTAATTTCCTAATCTAGCTTATCAATTAACTTACTTACACTAAAAACAGTGACAAGAATTCCTAAGCAAACATGCATCCACATATATACCACCCAGAGCTGGTACCAATGATTCACTCTTAACTCTGATTACCATCCCCATCCCAAGCTAATGAAAATAATATGAAAAAAAATCGGACAGTCAAAGCCATGTAATATTTAACTAAGTGACTTAGGTTCCCTAGTAAGAAAGCATCATTACACAGTTATGTATTTTCTTAATGGGATACTTTCCCATTATACAAATGGAAAGCTATATGTAGAATGAACAACTATTAAATAATTATTTAGCCTCACTATTCAACACATGACTATATGCACAGTGAAAATACATCATGAAATCATATCTGAGCACAGAAGTTTCTAACAGGATTTCACTTTTTTCATCCACAAGATACTTTAAAGTATCTACTGAAATCTCACTTAACTATTTTATATTAATAATTATCAATTGAAATCTCTACGAAGCAATGGGAATCTATATTCCTGTACACACAGAGAACTGAAACAAAACACATTAGCATAAAAATGCATCCTCTTTTGGCTGTCCATTCGGGCATGCACTTAGAATTACTCTTCTCACAGCTTTATTAATTCTTACTGCCTTCAGTAGTAGATGTGGATGCTCAACATTTCCACAAGAAGTCTGCAGTATCTCAAACTCGAATCCCAGAAAATGAGAAACATCCATTAGGAACCACTTCTACCAAGTCTGGTGACAGGGAGTTCCTTCAGATCAGAGAGTCAGTGCCACAGACATAACGGAGCATTCCAGGGTAAGGACATTCACTTTTTCTGAGCAGTACCCACCCCTTTCCACATTACGTAATCGCCGGGTTTGGCAGCAAACAAGATGGAGATTTGGGGAAGCCTTCTACTACCCACTGCAACTTACTTGGGAAGAAAAACACAAATTAACCATGGAAGGAGACTGGAGTGCCCACACATATAATTAAGTAAAGCTCCTCAGATGGCAGGCAGCAGCACTTTCAGATATGTCCAACACATCTACTGCTCTCCTGGGTCAGACCATGCATATAAATGTGAAGTAAATAAAAAAAGTAAAGGAAATTTCCTTTTACACCAAAGCAACTCCACCTTCCATCCCAAGGTTCCTTCTACTCAAGTCAGTTTCAGTTCTCCTTGCCAAGATAAGGAGCATTCTGGCAGAAATGGAAAAGCTGATGAAAACACATTTTTCTCTGATCATGGCCAGAGAAACTACTCATCTGTTCTGGCTAAAACTAAAACAAGACAAGCACCTAGCATGGAAGGTTTTTGGCACAGTGTAGCTAAATTATAAGCAGTTTAGAACACAGCCTCACAACAGAAAGCATTGAGTAACTCAAATCCCTTTTTGTACGTGAGGGAAAAAATGCCACTGCTAAGTAAAACAAACATGTTTAAAGGCAATAATTAGGACTTCCAGGTATCAATGTTATACAAGTTAGTCTATCACAGGCTTCTCAGCAGCTGAAAGATTAAATAATTACAAAGATGTAAAAAATACTGCATTTATTGCAGAAGAAATAGGGCACACATTCCAGAAGTCCCAAACACTTCTGGATGTGGAGATCTTCGGAAGCGTGAATATACTTTATATGAACTAGGGAAGGACACAGAAGGATGGGGGTTTCCCTCTGGTCCCTACAGCTGTACCAACCCACAGCGTGCACCTACACTGCATCTAAAAGTGACATTTTTGCCTTGGCTTCAGGAAGAACTGGGCTCTACAGCAGGTATGAAGTCAACACTTCTGAGCTCTTATGTTCTGTAACAAGCTCGCCTCATCTTCATAAACCGAATGCCGATACTTGCAGCCTGTAGAGACTGTGCAGGTTACAGTGGCCATCACTACCAAGGGTGCAAGAGATAAAGAACTAGACCTGGTAGAAGTCAGTGCCATCAGAAAGGCAAAACAGGTGAAAGGGACACCCTAATACAAAGACTACGCAAAATGCAGAATGCTTGGGAAACAAGTTCATGATCCTGAAGAGTATTTAGAGCCTAAGGACAAGATCTCGGTTGCTTAATTTTCAGGTATATAAAGTCTTCTAGGACTAAGACTGAAACAGCCAGACAAGTCTCCCTTCAAAGTAAGGAAAGGGAGTATGACTTCTGGGGGGCAATTGGTTTTGCTTATCTACAGATTACTAATCTTCTGAAATTCTTTAACTATGAACTGAGTGTAAAAGACCAGGGTGATTAGCTTTTGGTTTTGACATCTAACCTTTAGAAACTTTTGAGTTAGGACTGACTACTCCTCACCAAAGATAATTATACCCAGAGGTAGAGCATAGGCTATATAGTCAGTGGTTGATTTACTTCATTATTACAGTTTTCCAGATGCAGACCTGGCTCCTAGTGTCCTGATCACTGTACTTACTTACACAAAAAAAATGGCTAAATGCATCTGAAGGATATTTACAATGGTCATGGAACAAGCCCACTTTTTAAATTCTGAATTGTTTGCTAAGTACAAAGAGGACCAATGAGGTCAAAGACAAATTATTTTAACAACCTCTCCTGAATACTGCTTAAATATCCTAAAACTCATTCAGCATTTTTATACAAAAAGTCCACAGGAGGGTTAATAAATCATCAAGTTGGTAATAAAAGCATGCAAACCCATAAAAACAGAAGGAAAAAGATTAACATGTTATATTGCCATATCATGTATTTTAAGTTTTATGCTGCCAATACTAGTGATCCTTTAAAACAGCTATCTTTGGTGTAGTGCTCCTTCTCACATTTTATAATGTAACAGAAGTAAGTATCCAAGACTATAGGCATTATATTATCAGGCACACAGTAGGGAACATGGAGGCCAACACTTCATCCCACTAATTGCTTTTGAAGTCTGCTTTCTTGCTTCTCAAATAACATGTGCAAAAAGAAAAAAAATGGGAACATTACTCAATGTAAACAGTATCTCAACTGATTAAAAAATCTGACAGTAACTTGTAACTTTAAAACATTAAGACAAGTTGAACAAGAGTAGATGTTTCTTTCATAACAACACAAAAATGAAGATATTATGACTCCATTAAACAGGTATCTACTTAAAACAAACTGAAGAACTACCTCCAAGTATTCAGTTGCGTCTTTACCATAAAAAGAAATCTATGATTTGCTTATAAAGCGCTTTTATTTATTTAGAAACGCTCATGAATGCTAAGATTGACAATACTGTATTAACATCAACAAGGCTACTGTTTCTTGTTCTGTAATCTACACACTGAATGGACAATCTGGTCAAAATCTCTATGATTTATATTAGGAATATTACCTTGAGTGTAGGCAGCATCATCAGATCCCATACTCAATTTCCGTGCATCACTGATCCTATCCACATGTGCTAAAACAGGGTCAGTAAGATGCTGGATACCCTCTGGTTCAACATAGTGATCAGGAAGGTTTAGAAGGTTTGTAGGTTCAAAAGTTGGGGACACTACCCCTGGGGAAACTGCAGGGGGCTTATTTGGAGAAACTGTAATTTTAAAAGTATATTTTGTGTTAGGCTGCGTAACCACCACTCGAGGAGAGGTTGCAGTGGTGCTGTTGCCCACTGCTCGACTCTTGGGTGGATGGTGATGAATAAATGCAGGACCCATGCTTACTTGACCAGACATATTCCTAGCAGTAGTAGATACTCCAGGATTTGTTGATATGAAAAGCGTGGGCTGGTTCCGCACAAGTTGATCATCTCCTGTTGTGGCATTTGCTGAAATGTAGACCTTGGGCTGACCACGTGTGATCACTTCATCAGTATTTGGAGGACTGGCCGATATGTAAACAGTGGGTTGACTTCTACTTAATGTCTGGCTGTTGAGGGAAGAGGGAGCAGTGGAGGTGCGAGGGCCGGTTGAACGCAACTTAGAAGTACTGTTTCTTTGTGGTGGTTCAAGTTTGATCTCAATTTGGTTTTTGCGAGGTCCTGTGGATATATTCTGAATGTTGTATTGGCTATGAGCAGAAGACTGAGAGCTACCAGATGAATGAATCATAGGTGCTTGTGGGGTAGTGGGAGAACTGATAGGCATATAGACATGAGAAGTCTGGTGGCCTTGCTGGTTTGGCTGTGTTGAGTGTTGCGCTGAGGTATGTGGCGTAGTACTGGATGTAGGAATAGTAGTCCAGGGACTTGGTTGCGAAGGCTGGTAGACTTGCTGAGGGTGCACGGGATTAAACTGAGATGCCCAGCCCAGCTGCTGCTGTGTCTGTCGAGTGGTACCGCCAGGAGCTGTGATGTAAGGCCTAATATAGATAGAATTTCCCTGTGGACTGTTAAGAACAGGAGGAGGTACACCATGTATGTGCAAAGATGTAGGGGTATTGCGACCAGGCTGAATGTTTGGGGCTAAAGTTACCATAATGGGGTTGAATCTGGGTGTTTGTTGAGACAAGTTAGACACTCCTTTGCTGCCTAGGTGAAACCCAAGATGCTGCCCTGGATTAGAAGTACTAACTGTATTAGCCATCCCAAAGACATTAAATCCTTGCGGAACCTGCGCAGGTGCTGTCTGTGGTTCCTGTTGAAACAGTTCATTGTTGGACTGACTGGTTTGAAGGTGTCCATCACTAACACTGTGAGCTAGAGTCCTACTTCCATTCATTCTACTTCCTTCTCTTCCATGGTGATAGACATTCTGCGACTGCAAATCCAAATTAAGAGATGTCATGTGATTTCGTAGTCCAGGAATCCCAGAATCATCTGAAAAACTCAGGTCTCCTTCACCGTAGAGATACTTTGTGCTCTCCTGAGAGAGAACGGCACAACAGGCATCCAAATTGTTGTTATTCTGTAAAAGACAGATGAAAATTTGACATTAGTGATAAAATACTGCCCCAGTTATATATGTATGCACCTAATCGCAAGTGAAAAATTAACACTGTAGCAGAAAGCTTTAGGTGGCAGGCTAGCAGAGCTGCTATGCACACAACAAGGGGCTTGCATGTGAAGCTCACTATGCTGAGAACAGACTCAGCCAGATGCACCAAGGGCAGAGGTCAGCATTGTTGCTGAAGCAGTGACAGGGAGATCCTGGACCCTGAAAAGCTAACACTATGACACACCTTGAACAAATACCTTTCCTATTCCTTCTCAATTCCAGCATCATTGTCAGCAAAGACTAAATTTCTGGCTTGAGGGGAAAATGACAGCAGAAATGGATTCACAGCATCTGCATATTACTGGTGAATAACTTAAAAACAAAAATAAAAGCATATGTTTATTTTCAATGTTTTACCAAACAGTTCAATGCCAGGTATGCATTACCTCCTGATGAAAATGGAAAGTGAATCTTAGGCAGAGAAGAAACACGCTGACCCAAGGAGTTGCATATGACTTCAGAAGAAATGTAAAGATTCATTTTATACTAGTACAGCAGGATTGCTCTTTTTCAATAAGAAACTATTAATGGAAACCCCAGGGGACATTTGTATTTTCATTTCAAACCACTGCTTGCACAGCTCTTAAATACTTACATTTGTACAAAGCTACTTTATAAAACCTGTAATAGGATGACTTAGAACAGAAATCACAACCCAGCTAATTAAGAACATCTCAGAAGCAAACTGCTAATCCCTCTTCTTTTTCCACATGTTTAGTAATACTGTATTCCAATCTCCCCGATTTAGTTTCTGCACAAGGATTTTTAGAGGAGTGAACATGCATCAGTGGCATAATTTCTTCATACTGTGTTCTGTTTATATCACTTTTCTCAGAGAAACGCCCTCCCCTTGCCCCCCAAGGAATAAAGGTTAATACTTTCAGCCAGAAGAGCATCTCTTTAGGCCCAGGTGTTAATAAACTAAATAGGTGTTAAATTCATCCAGCACACTGAAAACAGTTACTAGAAAATGTGACCAAGGAAAAGAACACCATATGCCAAGAAGTAATTTTATCAGTTAATTAAAGAATAACACAAGCAAGATAAACTCATCCATGCTACATGCTTTCTATGAAGTTATACTTTTGTTAAACTAGCAGCCAGCATTTCTCATCCTTCAACCAAGATGAAAGGTGACAGCATTGTGCAGACTTAGCAAGACCGTCTCCACTTTACACACATACAAAAAAAGAAGAAAAAATGAAAACAGCAGTGGGAGAGGGATGGCAAGGCTAAACTCCACCCACAAAACCAAAACTATGTGTTCATACAGTCCAGATGCAGTTCTGAATTCTTTAAAAAAAAAATCCCCCACAAAACCCAGACACAAAACCTTTTAAAATAACGGGATTCTCTAAAGGCTATCTAACAAGACAACTGTATATAAGGATTGTTGCAAAAATGTCTTCATATACATGAAAATGGGTCGAATTGATGATATGCACGTTTGCTGTAATTTGGAATAAGCACCAGAGGACAAGGTAATCAAAGGAAGTTAGTAGTGAAGAAGGAAACAGACAAAACAGTGGGTAAGAAAAGATAGGAACAATAGCCTTGTATTTGTTGCAAAGGAGAAAAGGGAGCCAGAAAAGAGAAAAAGATAGGATGCCACAGAAAAACAAGCTAGAAAGATCTCCAAGGCAGATTTTGCATGAACTTGAGTGAATTAAAATTATTAACAGAAAGGCCAAAAATACCAAACCAAAAAGGAACAGGCCAAGCTTGCAAGGCCCTTACATTCAGCTTGAATGCATTTCTTTGGACAATTTTTTTTTCTTTTTTAAGACTGCATCCAATCAATTCCAAAATTTCAGTGACGTCAATGAGAAAATTGGAGAACTCAAAGGGGAAACGGGGGCACATGGAACCCCTGGCATCTTCTGGCTGGCAGAGGCAGAGTTTCAACCGCTTCTAGCTCTTTATAGATCAGAGAACCGGTTGATGGCAGAACTGAGCATATTCCAGCAAAACAATACCCCTCATCTTATCTCTGCCCATGTCCCAACTGAGTTTAAAATGTTGGCACCCTGAAAGAGAAAGAAAAAAAAAGAAAGAATAAGAATGTTGGAGGGAAATGAGGAAGCAAGGAGAGGACGTAGACTTGAGGAGCACATAATTATAGAATGCTCCAGACACAAAAAACAGAACAATGAGGAACATGTCCACAGGCTGCAGACACTGCAGCGACTCCTTTAAATGAGGAGAATGGGAGAGCTGAATTGCAGGAGACTTGCTGGGAAGAACAGAGGGATATAAAACTTTTTAGGAACATTCAGTGCTGTCAGCTCAAGACTTTATACTCCCTAGATTAAGCAGGTTTAAGATGCATATTATTTAGATCTTCGGTGGTTCTCTGATTTCAGGATGCTATATATTGCTTAGATATTTCAACAGTGGCCTGTTTACCTTGAGACATTTGCAAACTCTCCTTATCCTTAATTTTTTCATTATAAGCATATAATGCGATAAATGTTTGTTTAAAAAAATATCCTGTGTTTGGCTAAAAAGAATTCAAAGAGTAGGATTGAAGTACCTGTATACTTTTTCATGCACAGTTCACAGTTATCCAAAGAAACTTTCCTTGTTATAAAAGCCTCAACAATAATATTATAAACTGCCTAACTGCTTCAACTCTTTCAGGTTCTCTCCTGGAACACCTTGTCATTCCTAGCTTAAAAATAACTTCACCCTGACATATGATGCTCGCACATCAGGTATTGTGGGGGCAAGGTGAACACACCATTTCTTACACCCGATAATGTCCTCAAAGATTTGTCTTTGACCTAACCCACAGTTACCACCTTCATCGGAAAGCCCTTTCACTATGCCCAACTACAAGGCAGCAGAACTCAGGATTCAGATACTGTTGCAGCAGTGTTGCACACAGGTGCACAAGTACTCCCAAATTCTGCTTTTCAATCTTTCCTGCCAGTCCAAGTCCAAAATTTGTTGGTTTAAACAAGTCAGGCAGTTTTTATAACAACAAGACCCCTCAAACAAACCAAAACACAAGCAAATAAAAAAACCCTGAAACCAAAAAGCCTTACCATCTCAGAGCAGAAAAGCCAGGAGCTGAGTCAGAGAAACCAAAGCTCACAAATTTCCAAGAACCACCAAGATGACAGGATTTTGTTGGTGAGTCTTAGCTCTTAGTTAACTAGAAAAAATAGGCAGCTTTCTAATGTAACAAATTAGTGTACCAATACTGCACACATGGAACACTAATTAGTCAGTGGTGTTTCTCCAGATTCTCTTATGAAAGCTGACCTAAAACACTGCCTCAAAATCTAAATCCTCCTCCCATAAATCTACCAAGAGTATGGGATCTACAGTATCTTTTCTTCACAGTTATAAGGCTCTTTTCATTAAAAAAATAATCCACTGTACTCATTGTCATGAAGACCACTGAGTCTCCCTAAAGACAAGCATTAGCTTTTGATCTATCAAGAATTACATTCAAAAGATGACTACTGATGCATTCAACCTGTCAGGTCCATTGACCTCGCTCAACAAACAGTTCTCATGTGTTAAGAACAAAACTGTACCTGTAGGATAAAGTCCTACAGAGAACTAATATAGAAATAGCAGTGTACAATCCTGAGAACAAATACAGGCCATTTATAGTTCAGTTTTCTCTTCATCTAAATAATTAGAAAGAATGGGTTGGGGAAAGCTTGAAATCTCATGAGCCCCAAGTAGAATTTTGCCTTCTTGCAAAAAAAACCCAATTCTCTTGAAGAACTGCACTTGTCACAGCTTCTTACTCTAGTAAGAATGGAGAGTCATGATAAAGTCTTGAAATTTGGAAGTACGAACATTAAATCGGCACAGTCACATTTCCATTCCCAACATACAAACACTGTATTTGGATGTGAGCACATACACATTTGTGAGTATACACATATATGTATTTCATAAATAAAAATGCATATAAATAGCAAGTCAAACAATTATGAAATAAAGAACATTGAAATATAACCACAGATGTCCTAGCCATAGTCCAGAGACAACCAGCTCCTGGGAAACCATGGCCCATCATTTTTCCAATCGAGTGTTGTATGTTGATGATCAGTATGAATATTTGGATAATTCCCTTATTAAATGGAGTACTCAAAGGCTGAGTATCTTCGATAATAAAAAACTTCAATCAGTATGGGTGCTTTGAATCACTGAAAAATGCAAAGCAAACATGTTTAAGCAACATAGTTAAGTCCATCAGCATTTCTTAACTTGAGGCATTTAGATGCCCTTACTTGGCTTTGGACGAGCATAATTGATTCAACTGCTGACGTAGCTTACATGATACTGTGGAGCAGAAGTTGATACGAGACCTGGGTAGGTATTCAGACAGTGGCAGCACTAACACAGACAGCTGGGTGCAGAAGGGAGAATATGCAGTGTGTGGCCCCAGCACTCACTGTAGCACCCATCAAAAGTGCTTTGTTACTTCTAAGCCCAACAGAAATCCATTGATTAGGCACATGGACTCCAAAGCTACAGCAAAACCAAAGAAGCCCATCTGACAGCAAAAGCCCTGGGAAGCACTGGGCAGAAGCACACCAGTGCATCACACCCACTCAGGTCTAACACGGTGAATGTTAAGTGACAACCACCCAGTCCTGCCCCACTGAGCCCGACTCAGATAATCTGGGTGTGCCCACATCACATTTCCAGCTGCAGGAGATATCCAAGGCCACCAGTGCTGGCTCTGCAGGCAAAGGGCCCATTAATTCCCTCAAAGTCTGATGGAGACTAGATAGAAAAGTTGCTTCTGGACCAGCCCTAACCCTCAAATAAAAACCAAAATAAAATAAAAAAATGCTGCATTTTGTAGCATTGCTTTAAATTGTTCCTGTTGGACTCCAGTTGGCTTTGCATCCCTCCTTTTGCCACAGTTAGTTTTGGCTCTTCAGACAGCCAAAGGCACAAGCATATTGATTGGTGAGCCCAGTTTCCATGCACACACTGATTACTGATTTACAGGCTGGTTTACTTATGGCCATCCCTGATCAGACACGGAAAAAGAGAGGCCAATTTAACACTTTGCTTGCTGTGCGACATAAAGGAATTGGCTGTGTGTATTTGTATCATTTACAAAGAAAAATAGCAAGAAAAACATCTGCTTTCAAAAGGAGGTACCCACACAGAATGCTTAAAATAAGCAATGCTGCCTACTCGTACAGTCATTAACAGAACACTGACCTGTAACATGCATCTGGATACAACTCCTTCAGGGACCTCAGGAAACTTCTGTCGCAGGTCATGTAAAACCTGAATATCAATTTGCTGGCTTCCTTGGGCCATTCGTATATTGCCTGGTCAGGATTGATTTTCAACAGGCAGTTTTAGGCCTTAGTAAAGGGAGTACTCATTTCTTCTGTCCCAGCATTTTCTGGAAGAGAAAGGAAAGCCTTGAGACACCGAAAACAGGCACTCTTGACGTAACAAAAAAACACCCCACAAAAAAATGAAATGTGTTTATCAATAACTCTACTGCAATACTTTTCTAACTAAAATTAACATCTAACAAGATCACAGCACATCCACAAGAAAGAGGATTCTGTTAGCAAGAAGAAAACTGGTTTCCCTTAACTCGGCAGCAAATGCCATTTTCCACCCCTCTCTACTGAACAGCCCAAAAGATTTCCTGCTAAATAGCTGACCCTCTCTCAATCTTCCCAAGACCTCTTATTTTTCTTTCCAATTTCTCTAACCTACATTATTATGGTAATCCATATTACAATACACTCTATCATTATCAGAATAGTAAATTCTGTAATTTCCATCTGAAGTTCCCTGTACAGAACTAAGAACTTTGTGTTTACGCTTTATGTAAATTATACCAAAAAAGCACCTTCACAGCTGTTACAGCAAAAACTCCATAAAACCAGATTAATGTATGCAGTCTTTTAACAAAGAACACAGAAAATAGATTAAAAAAACCCCAGGATTTCAAACCATGAGAATTCCACATTGCCACACCATTTCTTCATGTCAATAAAATACTTTGTATTCTAGCTCATTTTTCAGTGTCTGTAGTCTTGATAAAACACACCATGAACATCACAATTTCCACTTACTCTGAAAAAGCAGAGTGTTATAACAATTAACTGAAAATTCAAAGAAGTGCTACAGACAAAGTTTTCTGCGTTTTCACAAGGCACAAAGTTACTTATGGGGCCTCATTTAATGCTTGTGAAGTCCAGTTCTGTGTTGGTAGTGTGCAAAACTTGAGAGACTACTTATTTTTATTTTAAATTGTACTTTTGAGTTTCAGTGGCTTAGCACCAAGAAGTTGCAGGCCTGCAGTTAGTGCAGGAAGAGACAGAATTAATACCCATTCCATTGTTTTACTGAAGTTACTAATTTTTGTACATGTGCATCATGTGGCAACAGGGTGGAATATGATCACCTTTACTGTATTATGGGTAAAACCAGGCTCTGACTTCACTATCTCATTCACAGAAAAAAAGGGGAAAAAAACACATTCAGAGAAAGAAAAAAAGGGTTTTTTTCCCCTTCCATTTAAATTACAACAGGCACCTAATATGGCTTCACTGACCACACAACAGGAACAATGCACTTGTCTCATATGAATATGAAGGTCTCTTTCCAATCATCACTTAAAAAAGAAAAACCTACTGCAGAGCTCAAAACCAACAAAATATTATTAACCTTAAGGAAGTCTGAAGTAGAAGGCCATCAGGCCTCATGAGGCGTCTCTAGTAAAGACAGACTAGAAGGTTTTTCCCCACATTTCGATGTTGCAAAGAAACTACATAAAGGACTCGGTATCCATCGCTAGAGAAAAGCTTAAAGGAACTGAAAGTTCCTTTGACAGATGCTTGCCAAAGTAACAGAGATGTAGCACTGCTGTCAGCCACAGAACACAGGATCCAGCAGCAGAACATCCAGAATATTGTTAGAGGGTGATATATACCAGTGGCAAATAAAAGGCACAATTGCAAGACTGAACAGTCAGGTTTGCCAGTAAATAGACTGTAGAAGAAAAGGGCACCAACAGGAGGTAAGGGAAACTGCTGGCAGCAGCATTTTGGCTTCCATCAGACTTGGGCATAAAAATAGAGGCAATACAGCATTACAGAGGTAAAGAGAAAAATCTATTCAAGAAATTAATTATCAGAAGGAAAATCCAGCAATGATGACTCAGAGAAAGAATTCTTCCTAAAACCAATAATATCAGAGTTTAATTACAAAGGAAAACTAAAAACACTGTGCAGTACAATATATTCTTCTAGTAATGTCCATCTACTACTAATCCTTTTACATACTGCTTTTAGGTATTTCAAAAAAACCTCCTCAGTGTGACTTTATAATGTTGAAGGGAGACATACAGAGAGATCCCAGTGCTCATTTATGCCAGAAATACTAAGCAACCAGAAGAATTAATTAGCTGTGTTCCCTTAAAGACTACTGGCACAATCCCCAGACAACTTAAAAGGCCTGGAAATGATAACACGATGGAGCTCTTGTTGAAGCTTTATTCTGTGAAAACTACTGAAACCAGAATAAACAACATGTCATCTCCCAAAGGTTACCCAGATCCATGAGTATGAGACACAAAATGAACTGCCTCTCTTGTGTATTAAAAAATTCAAAGATGACTTAATGTGAAATATAATTCAGATGGCAAATACTCAGACATTATAGTGCTGGACGAATAGTTAGCTAATAAATAAATAAATTTTAAAGTCTCCTTTCTTCTGACAGAGTACATGTACAACATATCAGAGACAAATCCTCAATACAAACCTTAACTTAGTATCACATTGACTTTTCACAAAACACTTACAAAGCAAGTGTTCTTCAGAGCAAATTCTGCCAAACCAAATTTTATGAAATAAATATACCTGACAAAATCTATACAAAGAAGCTGACAGACCAGAATGTTATCTGCACTTCTTGTTCATCTTTCCTTACCGCAACTTCACATACAGACCATGCTGTAAGAAATGTCAAGGGTAGTTGTGCTGCTATTAACGTAATTGCTGCACTGAATAATTCCAGTAGAAGTTATGGTGCACTCACAATGACTGAAGTCCCATTTGTCTCAGCTCCCATTCCGGAAATGGTCTTTGTGAGTTTGGGAGAACAGCTTTGGGAAATACACAGAACTGCCACAGTAACCAGCATGGCCTTCACCTTCCCCAAACTCCAATCAACGCAACCTTTTTAAGTCCTTTTTTACTTCGCCTGTGCATGGCCAGACTTCATGAACGCAGATTTGGGCACGGCTCTCCCCACATGGGTGTGCCCTTCCAGCCTGTGCAGTGGATGTTTTAGGTGAGGCACAGCGTGCACAGAACTGGCCCCACCGTTTAAGTCCTGAGGTCCATCTGCCACCGCCGAGAGAGCTTGGACAGTGACAGTGAAGTCCTTGGGACTGTCACAGCACCCGGTACTAACTGGGGCTGACCCTGCTGAGCATCCGAGATGCGACGGGATGGGATGGCAGGGAGGCATTGAACTGCCAGGGGATGGTCCCACTGGGACTCGAACTCAGGTCCTTGGGATTCACAGTCTGGAGTGCTCTCCATTACACCACAGGACTGCCCCCACTTCACCTGTATCTAGTAAGTAAATTGTTCATGCTTTTCTGTGGTTTTAATCTGATCTGTGTTTTACTCACATGGCTGAAATACTATAAATGCTAAATCTACCTAAAATTATTTTAGAAACTTGGCTGTAAGTATTTCTTAAAGAGAGTGAACGCAGAAAGAAGAGGATGTTTCCTTGTAGCATTAATGGTGCAGATTGCAGACATTGTGCATAAAAGGACTGGCTGTAAGGACAGCAAATCAGATGCAAAAAGTTGCAATGCAAGCCTGGCAGAGGCTGCTGAACTGTCTGCTGGTATGAGTACCCAAGGAAGTTCCTGAATTTCTTTTGATGAGTCCAAGAAACGCAGAAAGACAACAAAACCAGATAAGCAATTATAAAGATGATTAATAAAAACCCCAAACCCAACAAAAACCCACAAACCTCTCAACCCCTCTGCACTTATCTCAGGTTCCTTCAGCAGGACTAAGCAGTTCTCCAATTCTCCCACATTATGCATCTATCCATGGGATAACTGAAAAAAGGAAAATTATCTTGTCCTTGCTCCGTGCTTTCTTGAGCAGTACCTCCCCCCAGGAATTTGGGATTTTTTTCCCTATTATCTTATCCAAACACCTATCCAACCACTAAGCCAACAAATGTTAAAAACTTCTATGGGTCCCTTTTTCAGCCAGAACTCAATTCTCATACTTTACTCCAATAATTCAACTTCAAGGCCAACCTTAGGTCACTTTCCATTGATGATTTCTTTACACTGAGTGACGTGAACAATAAAGTATGGCTAATACTGATATTCCTAGCATTTCTTTTCATTTTCTTTCAAAAATATAATTTCCTTTCCAGTCTACAAGACTGGTACTCACATTACAAGCTTATGAATCTCTACCCACAAAACATCCCTTCTAACTGGGATCTCTACTCCTCTGACAGGAACAAACATTGCAAGCTTATTGCCAGTTCATACTTCTTATGTGTTAACACTTACCTTAGAATTAGGAATATATTTCTGTACCCATATTGCTTGGAAAAAATATGAAAAATCAGAATATAAATGTCATGTTCTTCTCCTGCAACCTACACCTCTCCAACCTCTTGCTTACCAATTTTCACACTTACTTGTCCTTCCTTTCTTTCCTCATTTCTAACTGCATGTTCTTGACACGAGTCTAGAAACACCCACTGAATGTGCCTGGCAAATGGATGGGAAAAAATCAAATCAAGAGATACCATTGCATGTAATGCTGACTTTCCTTAAAGAAATGGGTTCCCAGCTCCATGAAGGACTGTACAGTTTTAACTATGTCACTGACAACTTGCAGGCAGGAAAAAAGAAAAACCCAAGAATAAACCCAAAACTCAGTGATTCTCTGAGAAACTACAATACAAGAAACATTTAGAAATTAAACAGCAAGAAACAATGACATTTTCTTCTCCCCTATTCAACCCTTAACAGACTTTTACTGAAAGCTTACATGGAGTCAAATATCAGGCAGCCTGAACACAGACTTGTTTTCTTAAAATTAAAATTTAGAGCAATTTTTAAGGGGAAAAATACATAAACAAGAACATTCTAGCACAGGGTCCCATATTCTTTCTGCAAAAGAGATTAAGTAGTGAAATGACAGAACATGAAAGCCTACACGAACATCACTAATGCCTTAAATGCATATTTTAAAACAAAGTGTGAGAACTGGATGATGGAAACTGGTTTATTAAATATTCCTAGTACAATTTAATTGTTCTAATATATTACTCAGCTTTTCCATGGCTAATTTGAACCATTTCAACAGTTCTTCACCAGTTTCTCTGCTTAAAGAAGAATATTATCAAACCCACTCCACTCACTCTCATCCCTCTCCTAAACCAATGAAAAATTAATAAATTTAGCCCATCACAGTTAAGTTTCCAACCTCATCCCCAACCTACTAAACACTGACACTTCCATGTACCCATTTCCCAGATCTCTGCTCTGCACTGTTCTGAATCCAAACAAGAACATGAAGGGGGATATAAACCTGATTTCACTGCATGACCCTAAAACTGAAAAAATCAGTTGAAAAACTGCAAAAAACCATCAGAACAATTGCAAATAAGCATGACCCAGAGTTCTCTCCAAACACATTAATGAATTGACTTAAACCAAAAGACTGCTATCAAATAATTAATGATGAGCAAAGTCAGAGGAAAATGGTAAACTGCAACAGTTCAAAGAAATAACCTGTTCCTATGGAAAATTTATTTTAAGTGACCATACCTGGAAGCAATTCCTACCTCGAAGCACGACTGCGTATTTTTTCTTCCTTCAAATTCATTACAAAGAGTAATTTCCAGAAATAAACTTCGATTTAACACGTTTCATAACGTCTTTTCAACTCCTCGCCTGAATAACAATGTACTATAATTGGTCCCACAGCAAAGTGTGCACATATAAAACATTTAAAGAGGTTTAATCTGTCAGGTATTTCCTTGGAAAATATGAGCAGTCACACAATTTCTTTTTCAGGGAAAATTAGTTAGTTGGGGTTGTACTTTTTTCACATTGAGCAAATAAAAGAAAAGGGGTTAGTTTTGTTTGACTGTGTATTATTTTAATTCTTGTTAGGTCAGTCGTGCTAATGTAACATTAAGGGATTCTATTAATGGGTTTTACATAAGTTTGGTTTGGATTTCTTTCCTTCCCTTACAAAATCTATTAAGAATGAGGGCACCTTCCTTCACTGAAGGTCATTCTGTGGATCCCACCAGAGCACAGCTGACCTTTCCATAGGTCAGCAATGATGGCAAACCTCCTATATGAGCACCTAAAAATGAGTTTTCTTTAATCACTATAAGGAATTCCTCTGGAACACTGTTCCATTAGAGAAAAATCTATCAGAAGAGTTATCAAGCTTGCCTCAAGCTACTGTTAGAGCAGACAGTTTGAAATTTGACCTGTATTCTTCCCACAGTGTGTTAGCAACTGAAATCTGGATCTGAAAACTTTGAAATTTGTAAAAAGGTTTTAATTAGTTTTTACTGGAGATGAAGTAGAGATGAGGAAAAAAATACCTCTAAGACAGCTGAGAAGGCATTTTCAATTCCTTCTGCTCTTCTCCAGGGCACATCCAGCTGTTTAAGAGCAACATTTCCCCTGTGCTCTCCTGTCCATGTGGTTCACACAAAACTGCCAAAAGCTCTGCATCGTAAGACAGCCTTCTGGTGGAGAACATACCAGTCCCCCTCTCCATCCCACCCACACCAAATTAGTCTCATCAAGCTGAAATAAAAAGAACATAAGGAGAAAATCCTAGGCATATTTTTCTCCATTTTTATTCCCTGATAAATGCAGTGAAAGTGTAATGAATTGCTACCAAATGACCAATGATTTATTAGGAACTTCTCTGATTCTGAAAATAGGGGCTCTACCCGTTAAGCTCCACTGAAAATACATGTGAAGACAAAAATCAAGACTGCTAAATGCCATGTGTACCTTAAATACAGTACTCAATCAAACTCAGAAACTCTGAAATCTCAGAATGCTATAAATCAATCTACATGAAACATTTTCTTTATGCTGGAAGCAACCATACATTCTGTATGTGTTGCAGCACGTATTTCACAGAAACTGTAGGATGTCTCATGGAAATTAAGTACACAAGGCAAAAATGGTATTACATAACACAGGGTATTCTTGTTAATTATATTAATGAGCTCCACAGTAACTCTAAATTCTGTCTATATTGACTCCAGTCTTAACATTCTTCATGTCAATTTTACCCAGGTAATCAAATATCTCTACTTTTAAATAGATTTATTCCCTACTTTTCTATGCATCTACATTTTTGCTTCTATTTGTCAGCTTCCCAATGAATGAAAATTCCATTATTAATCATAGGAAGGTCAAGTATTAAGCATTAATCTTCACATCCCCAACTTTCATTGGATTAGGTTTCTTCCACAGATTAACAATATGAGAAAGTTGTGAGGTATATTTCACCTTTTTTTCTTACTTCTGCACCCTCAAATTTCTACTATGGCTGCAGCATAAAACTTTTATAAAGATAATCCCCTGTGAACTCCCTGCAGTCTACTGTCAAATGCAGGTATTGCTATTTTGAAGAGTATGCGTTATTTCCACTGCAACTTTTCTGAGAGTTGGAGGAAGAGAAAAATAAAAAAGATAAAAAAAAAAAAGCCAATCAGAGAAAGAGGGAGGAAACCCACACCTCTACAACCAGGCTTTATTAAAAACATCTTGAACAAAGATTTATGACAATGACATAGTTTACATAGAAGCATGATGAAATTTTTTTCCTTCTAGTCACTTGACTATCTCCTTTAAAATCTGCTTTTGATTGATGACTGACAAAAAGATACAAATCCTTCCTAAAATCAAGCAGTGATTTTAAGCAGACAGTTTAACTAGATGCCATAATCAATCCCTCATAGATTCTCTGATCACAATGTGCACTAATTTAAGACATGAATACTCTGCTAAGTCAGAAAAAGGGTCACTTTAGCTCAGTGTTGTTTGCAACAGGGGCAACAAAAAGAGGTATTCAGGAAGAACATGTAAGCCTAAGATTTTTTGTGGTGCATTCCTCTCATTCTCACTGCATATACAACTGTGTGATTGAGGAAACCAGAGAGCAGTCCCCTGACTATTCTCTTTACAGACCTGTTGACAATGTATTCATCATATTCCCATTCTTAACCTGCTGAAATTATCTGCTTCCCCTATACCCTGCAGCAAAGAATTCCAGAAGTTTACTACTCTGTGCAAATAATAATAATGATCATCATCATCATCCCCAAATCTTCCTCAGACCTTTTTGAACTTCTTGTCCTGTAAGTGCTGAGTGCGACACAGTTCGAAGGTTGCAGGATTTGGTGAGCAAGAGTTCTGCATTTACTACCTGCATGAATTTGCAAACTTCACTCATAAATCCTTCGACAACCTTCACTTCTCCACACTAGTAAGTCTGCCTTCTAAATGGCTCAATGAAAGGCAAGAGCTGGTTTCTTGAGTAAAACAAAACAAAATCTCCTCACTACCTTCTGTAACATCAATATAATGCTCTCTGAAATACAGGGACTGGACTCAGTACTCAACTGAAGGGCTCAGCAGGGCTTTGTGTATGGCCAGAGTTCACGAACGAAGCTTTGGGAAGGGCTCTCCCCACGTGCCCTTCCAGCCTGCGCAGTGGATGTTTTAGGTCAGGCACAGCATGCACAGAACTGGCCCCACCCTTTAAGTCCTGAGGTCCATCTGCCACAGCCGAGTGAGCTTGGACAGTGACAGTGAAGTCCTCGGGACTGTCACAGCACCCGGTACTAACCAGGGCTGCCCCTGCTGAGCGTCTGAGATGTGACAGGATGGCATGGTAGGGAGACATTGAACTGCCAGGGGACGGTCCCCACTGGGAGTCGAACTCAGGTCCTTGGGATTCAGAGTCCAGAGTGCTCTCCATTACACCACAGGACCACAGCAAGGCTTTACATAGGAACAAAAGAACACTACTGATAACCTGGTATCTCTTCTGGCTTTTCCACCTGCTGCTGAACATTGCACTAGGAGTTTTATGTCCCTGTCACAAATCCAGGATCTCTCCTCTGGATGTAATGAGTTAAGACTACAGTACCTGTAAGCATGACCAGGCCCACTACACACCACAGGACTGCATACTGGAATTTCAATAACCTATTCCTACCCCTCTCTCTCACCTATGTTTTTCCTTCTCCTTATCTAGTTCCCTAATGATAAGCTGTGAAAGTTTGAAACATTTCCCAGTGTTTTACTACTGCCTAGTTTGTTGAGTAGGAGTTCGCTTGGTAAAAGCTGCAACAGAAAGAAGTCACAGACAACAAAGTCCATCATAGCTCGGAGTCAGAAAAGTGTTAACATTGTAACACAAAGCCTGTTATACACTCTGGTTGTGATCACAGTAAGAAGGAGGGTAACAAGCACCTGAAAGTGTTACTTTGTTTGTTGCCATCCCCCTGCTTTCACAGCCTTTAAGCACTACACACAGAACAATCCTGGCTGGCTCCAGAACAGTTTGTGAAGTTTCAGTTTTTATATCTGACTAACCCAAACCAGATCAAAGTCTTCCCTGAACAAGTTGCCCCCAAAAAGCTGTAGAGGTTCAGGAACTTGCCAGTATCCTACTGCCAACAGCAGCAATAAAATGGATGTGAATGACAAGTTCATTCAAAAGCTTCAGGAACCTCTACAATAGTTGACTCAGGGCCAAAGGGGACTACCCCGTAGCCCAAGTACACAGAAGCCCATCTCAAATCTTCTTGGCTCCAAACACCCTTTTCAACAGTATGAAACCACATTCCAATTAGACCTGGATCTGCAGAGCTTGCAGACTTCTGGCTCCACCACTGAAAGCCACAGTCGAGCATGACTGGCTGCTTTGGTGCTGTCAATCTGAACTCCAGAGTCACCAGTCCTGCTGTAGTTTCACTGCACCCAGATAAGATTCAGCTTACATTTTCTAGGCTCATATTTAATTTTAAAAACCTTCAGCTAAATGAAACAGACATCTGATGAAATAAGAATGACTTCTAGCAAGCCAGATACTTAGCAGGAGTTTTTGATAACTATTTCCCAGTTTAAAATCAAAACAAGACAGCACACACACGAGATATCAAACCTTTCAGTAAGAGACTGACACACATAATTACTGTCTGAAGGGCCACCATGGGACATCACTGTACAGGAGACAGCACATAGAAGAGGATGATACATTTTGTTCTTAGAAGATCACATGGCCAGGAACATCTCAGGCATTTGCAATGTAAAGCTCTATTCAAAATTACACATAAACAATTTCTTCTTAGAAGACAGGAGTATGACTTAGAGAAATAAATTTAGATGGAAACAGTTTGAAATTGGATTTAACCAAGCACAAAGAGAATCAAATCCACACTAAAATACTGAAGAACAACTGCTGTGTTTCATACTGAGCCAACTCATTCTCTGAAACAAGGAGTTTATGCCGCACTGTCAGAGAGACTCTTCAAACTCACCTGGCTTGAAAATGAAAAAACTCTCAGATTTATCCATGAAAAAAAATTCAATTTTGTTAATATATTGCTAATTCAAAGAAGAAAGAATCCTAAAGGCTGAAGACATGCTAAATTATGTGTATGATATACTAATGGTTTTACTTTCACTTATAGTAACCTACAATTGTTGAATGTAAAATCATCCTGTTGTCACATTTCACAACAGTGGAAAGTCTGAGAGTGAACTTTGTGCCCTTTTAGTATGTTCCCACTGACAGTACTACCCCATTTCTTTAAGATTCATATGAGAAAAAACAAGACCAACCCTGTTGTGCCATGTTTTAGCAGCTTGCCAGGCAGTTCAATTTCTGATATGTATTTCAGGTTGTTCAGTCCACAGCAGGAAGCTCTGGGAAGCCTCTGTATGTGCATGCAAATAGCTCAGCTTCAGCAGTTCACACAGAAGCCAACAACAGCATTACAAGTCTCAGAGCTTCCATTATGTAACCCAGTCTTACAGTGGTTTTGCTTGTGACTAGATTGGTATTTGAAAGATGCATTTCTGTGTCTCATACTGATACTAAATCAAGTACCCTTAACAAATGCTAAGAAGTTAGAATCATAGAATTGATTGGGTTGGAAAAGACCTCCAAGATCATCAAGTCCAACCCCTTGGTCCAACTCCAGTCCCTTTACCAGATCATGGCACTCAGTGCCACGGCCAATCTCAGTTTAAAAATCTCCAGGGATGGTGAATCCACCACCCCTCTGGGCAGGCCATTCCAATGCCTGATTACTCTCTCTGGAAAGAATTTTTTTCTGATATCCAACTTAAATTTCCCCTGGCAAAGCTTAAGCCCGTGCCCCCTTGTCCTATTGCTGAGTGCCTGGGAGAAGAGACCAGCCCCCACCTGGCTAGAACTTCCCTTCAGGTAGTTATAGACAGTGATGAGGTTACCTCTGAGCCCCCTCTTCTCCAGACTAAACAACCTCAGCTCCCTCAGCCTCTCCCCATAGGGCTTGTGCTCCAGTCCCTTCACCAGCCTTGTTGCTCTTCTCTGGGCCCGCTCCAGCACCCCAATATCCTTTCTGAACTGAGGGGCCCGGAACTGAACACAGTACTCAAGGTGTGGCCTTACCAACGCAGAGTACAGGGGAAGGATCACTGCCTTGGTCCTGCTGGTCACGCTATTTTTGATACAGGACAGGATCCCATTGGCTTTCTTGGCCACCTGGGCACACTGTTGGCTCATGTTGAGCTTCCTGTCAATTAGTACCCCCAGGTCCCTTTCCGCCTGGCTGCTCTCCAGCCACTCTGTGCCCAGCCTGTAGCGCTGCAGGGGGTTGTTGTGGCCAAAGTGCAGGACCCGGCACTTGGCCTTGTTGAACTTCATCCCATTGGAATCAGCCCATCTCTCAAGTCTATCCAAATCCCTCTGCACAGTCCTTATCCATTATCCTGCAAGCCTAAGTCAGAAATGAAGCTAAGCAGAGACTAAGGTACATGACAGCATTTTAGGGAGAATATTCTATAATCAAAGTATCTCAATAACTGCCCACAGCTACACACAAAAACTCTGAAGGTGGGTAATGGTTTTAAACTAGAAGTGCATATATCTAGACTGCACATAGGGGAGAAATTATTTGTGGTGACAGTGGTGAGACATCTTAACAGGTTGGTCAGAGAAGTTGTGGGTCCCCCTTCATTGTCAGTAATGAGGTTGGATGGAGCTTTAAGCAACCTGACCCTCTGAAAGATGTTCCTGATCTTTACAGGCCCCTTCAGACCTAAAGCATTTCGTATCAGTGGTGTCAAAACCAAAGGTAACTAACTCAATGCACTGGACTTGGATGCAGCTAAGTAATGTCTTTAAAATATTTTTTTGTACAATTTCATGATGTTGCTGCCATCAGGTTATATAGCAAGTTGTATGTATATAATTACATTAAGAAAAACATATTCACAAAAATTCCAGTAGTAACAAGGTATGTCAATTGTTTTCTTATTCACATTATATACTGTACTTTTTTCTAGTATTTGCATTACATTTTTTCTTAGAGAAAAGAAATGGCTTCCTTATAGAATTGGCCTAAAATGTTGTTACAGCACACCTACTATATCAAAACTGAAATTTTTCTGACACAAAAAAGCTAATCCAAATTATTTAAAAATGATGATGAAATCTCTACCTTTTTGCTTTGTCTGAAAACATTAATTAAAGTGAAAAAAACCTTAAGATGCTGGCATCTCTCTCTCTTTCTCAGGCATACATAATGTACCAGCCACATCCTGGTTTTATGAGGAAATTTTTCTAACTATTTCCCTGGTTTCATTGAACCAGTCTCCATTCTTTACTTTTTAACTTAAACTTCTGTATTCCTAGATGTGAAAGCCCAGTCTATATCGTGACTCACTTTGGCACAGCCTGGTCACTGCAACATGGCCCAGCGAGACAGAGGTGCCCACAAAGATCCAGGAAGCAAAGATCTGCAAGTCCTGCTCAAACTAAACCTGGTTCTCAACTCTTTATGTGACCATGAAAAGAACCAAAGCACACATGTCAAGTTCAGGACTAGCTGCACCTTTGACACTCTCTCCAGTTCTCTGAAATTCAAATAAAAACGTACGAACTACTTGGAAGATGTTCACGTTTGGCAAGTAGGGTCTTTTTATTATTTTTTCCCCCTCTTCCCTTTATGTCTCTTGAATCTGATTAAACCAGGTGAGTAGGTAACTTTAGCTGCGGTTTAGACAAGCAGATGAAACAAATTCAGAAGGTATTAGTATAGGCCCATATGACTTACCAGTAAGAGTGGCAAGAGGTTGCTGAAAGGGTGACAGTTTCAATCCTTTTACTGAGGAAAGTATAAAGTTAACTGTAACAGTCTAAGGGAACATAAAGGATACAAGGCTAACTCTTGCCATACGCAGAAGCTAGAGAAAAAATTCCAGGTCTGGAAAATGAATTTGGAGGAACACACCACCTCTGCTCTAAGACTTAAATGAATCTTATTTTCTTTGTAATGTTCCCAGAATAGAGCCAACTAGCCAAGAGATTTCTCCATCCTTCATTTATTCTATTGGTCCAAGGGTTATTATTGCAACAAGGGCAACACTAATGTTTTGAATGCAGTTGTAATGGTACAGTGCCCGAACCTCCTCAGGCCGGGGAGGGAAACACATTTTATAACGTTTCTAACTTAGCCAATGAGATGCAATAACATTTCACACGGCAAGCAAGAGAGGCTTGAGGAATTCTCATTACAAAATTTTTAAACTGAGCTTCTGACAATACCCATATTAGAGTAACAACAATAAAAAAGGTATTTAAATTCTCATTTCTTGCTATAAGAAGGCTACTATGAACAATAATATTGCTTTGAAAAATGCTGTTGGGTCTTTGCCCTTGTAGCCATGGTATGTGCTGTTCACCATATTCTACAAATGAAAAGTCAGACCAATGCAATAGCTGAATAAAAGGCCTCAAAAAAGCAGGAATGTACCAAAGCCAAGCTAACAGTTGTGATATTCTGAATTACTCATAACTTTAATGCTAGTTCAGTCATATCATGACAGCCAAACTCCAGAAATAGTACCTGCTTTAAATATATCTTGTTTTTAATTAATTTTCATTTGTAAGTAAAACTGGTGTGTTCAACAGTTGATGTATCCACTGCAGGGCAGACTGTATCAATGGTGACAACTCAGTAAAGACTTTAAATACACATAAAATAACATTACTTTTACTGAAAAAAATCCCACAAAGCACTGGGAAGTTAAGAAGAGTAAAAAATTAGTACCATCACAGTAAAGCCACATGATGTGCATCGCACACACATCACTCAAATCCTGCCTAACCTCCTGCAATAACTCTACAGTAATGCCAGGAAGAGAACAGTGGACTCTGATTTTAACACACTGGAACGCAACCAAAGAGACAATTTCTCTCTTCTTATCATGCTACAGTTCATTCATCATCTTTCTTTTGTATTGCACTAGGCAAAACACTACACTTCTGAACTGTATCATCTTCCAAACACTCTTTATCAGTGTAGGCTCTTTGCTGATCTCATTTTAAAACATAGCAGCAATTCTAACTTGTGAACCAACAAGAATTTTTCCAGGTCATAGAGTCAAGACATCTAATTCTTCATATGATAAGCAGACACTTAAAGAAGAATACTAACATTTGGCAAAAATTTATAGCCAGGGCTGTCAGCACTGGTATATAATGTGCACAGAAAAACCCCATTCAGCTTGCTGAAGCCACATTTATGTGGCATTTCCCTATGATTCACAGGCTACTTTGAGAATGCCTGGTTTATACAAAACACCACTCAAAAGAAAAGTGAAAAATTCCTGAGCAGTACACCAGCTTTAGAAGGATTATCTGCTTAGAGAAAAACAAAAAGATACTAAGGATAGCTTGAGCAATAGTATTCTGAGCAACTCTGTAAGCTATTACAAGTTACACAGTGTATGATTTAAGAGCAAAACAACTTCACCGCCTGCCATCTTCAGTGTTCTGCCCTATCCAGTATGAACAGTTGTACAGTATGGCCAGATTCGCAAACGAAGCTTTGGGAAGGGCTCTCCCCACGTGGGTGTGCCCTTCCAGCCTGCACAGTGGATTTTTTAGGTGAGGCACAGCGTGTGCAGAACTGGCCCTACTGTTTAACTCCTCAGGTCCATCTGCCACGGCTGAGCGAGCTTGGACAGTGACAGTGAAGTCCTCGGGACTGCCACAGCACCAGGTACTAACCGGGGCTGCCCCTGCTGAGCATCCGAGATGTGACAGGATGGGATGGTAGGGAGGCATTGAACTGCCAGGGGACGGTCCCACTGAGACTTGAACTCAGGACCTTGGGATTCAGGGTCCAGAGTGCTCTCCATTACACCACGGGACCACCCCTATGAACAGTTACCTGACTGACAAAATGTACATTATATACCACACACACGTGTAGCCTGAAGCTTGAGGGTGGAATTTGTGATCCCATGTACATGAAAGCCATTGCACAAAGCACTACAATGGCTCATCCCCAACCCACAGCTGTGTGCATGGCACTGCCAGGGGAAGGAACAAGCTGCTTTACTTCTTCCTCGCTGCCACCTATAGCCAGGACATCAGACAGCTTCCTCCTAGGGGTCAGATGTAGTCCTCACCATATAAGTTTTTTTGCTTTTCATGCCACTGAATTCTCACCCCCAGCTGAAGCCTTCATTAACACTAAAAAAATACCTTTACTCATGTTTCAATGCAGATGTAAATGAAGTTGCTTGACTTTTCATTTTTAACTCAGTATCGTTAATTGACCAGTCATTTAAGATTACACTGTGGAACTATCACTCCTGGTATATTCAAGTTTCCTTATAAAACACTAATATCACATGTGTAATTTAAGTAGATCTATACAAGGCATGGCATGGTGGTGAGGGCAAGTGGCATATACGGCAGTTTGACGGTCAGGTCCTCTCAAGGGTCAGATTCTGTTTTTCTCTCCAATAGTACCAGGGCTGGCACTTCCCCTTCCTCCCTTGAGAAAGCCCTCGGATGAAAAAATTAGATCACTTACTCAGAATACATCTTAATCTATTTAGTAATCCCACTTTTTTGGGGGGCCTAGATTAATTTGAACCTAAATCAGTTTCCTAACCCTGTGTGTCACTGTGGCAATAACATGTTTGTGCCACAGTACCAACAGAGGCTGGTAGAAGCTGCGTCAGATCATTCTCAGAACTACAACTTGAAGATGAAAAATTGTTTCACAGAAGGCTAACACTTGCCTTCTTCCTTAATGTTCTTCCCTAGAAGAAAAAAGGTTATTTGGTGCCAAAGAAATAAGATTTGGAATGTTTCTTTTAAAAGTATGTCTAGCAAGACAGGTTCTTTATTCTCATTTACAATCCAAATGGAAGGAACACAAATTTAACACTTAAAAGAGCTCTCAGCTCGTCTTTTCAACCTTACCTAAGTATAAACTATTTGTGGATGACTTGCTAATCCCTTTTAAAATATACCATTTACGGAAAAACTGGAAGTAGCTTTGGACTGTTAAAGAAAGCATCAAACAACAGAACACAAATGGTTCTATTTTATATATAGCAGACTTGAGAAAGTATTAAAACAGTTGCTCAGCAGCAGCAGGCCACGGTCATCACATCAGATTTTAATGTTTCACTGATCGTGCATTAGGGGGTTTTGAAAAATCATCTATCAAAATGTTTTCTCAAGTAACTATGTAGCCATATTTCACCAACACTATAGTTTGAAATCCTATTACCCAAACATGACAGTAATTAAGGCAAACAGAGATGCTGTTGTGTCCCAAGTAACCCATGTCTGTAATTCAGTCCTCTGGAGCAAAAGAAGAGAACCAAATAACAGAGAAAGCTTTTAGATTTTGGCAGTGAGCTTTTCCCCCTATGGACAGAACAGGCCGTCCCCACAAAACTAGTATTTACCAAACGTGGCTCGAATATCAAATTACACTTTCTCTGGTATTCACTAAGCAGTGAATGTGTGTGTCACAAAAAGCCTCAAGAAATCCAAAAAGTATTAAGAGTAACTCCAAGTATTCTCTCTACTTTCCACATATTCCCTTCAGAAAGCACTCAATTCCCTGCCCTGTAGGCAAAAAGTCCCTTATTGTATTCATATTTCAAGAACAAGCAATTTCAATAATCAATCATAATGGCCTAAAAATAATCAAGTAACTTAAATCAGTGGTGCAGGATGATAATGATACTGAATATGTCAAAAGCAGGACTTTTCCTATAATTCAGACTGTGAAACTATGAGAATGATTTATGGCAAAAATGTTATACATGAAAAAAGGAGAAAAATTAGTTGCTAGAGATAGAATTGTACTCGTTTGGATTAAGGATTTCACAGGTAACATTCATGTCACTTTTTGAATAACAACATTTATTTGAACATACTAATGCAAAATAATCAAGTTTTAAAAAACAAATTATTTAAGCCCTTTCATTAAGGGGTCCCCCTCCCTCCCAAAGAAAACACTACTTCAAAATATTTAGCTAAAATCTACCGGCTTCAACACAAATGAAACCTGGCTAGTCAGCCAATTGAAAGTTTCCTGATTTTCAGCTCTTCAAAGTAGTTGCAGAATTAACACACTAGCCTTTCTTTTGGAGAAAAAGTAGAAAAAATCCTCTGAATATATACATCCAAAATATCTGTAAACCTTTTCAAATTAAGGGCAAAGACCACTCAGTGTTTGAGATGCACATGATGAAGCTCCAGCAATAACATCTTTAGCTCTGTCACTGCCGGCTGTAGATCAAGTCCAGAGCAGAAGCTCCCTTAGTCAGAAAAGCACAGAATCAACTTGAGCTGATTCTGGATTTTTTTTAGCTTCAGTTTCCAGTCCACTCATGAGGAATACTCATAAAGTCCATTATAACTATTCTGACTGTGAGGATAACACTGTTACATGAATCTTACCCTACGAGCAGACTATGAGATGCCAGACCTGCACTGCAAATTAATTGCCTGGCAGGAGCATCAACCTTGTGTGCTCCTTTACTAACGAAGTGCTAAGAGACTTTGGGTGAAACTACATGAGAAAACTGAAAAGACCAAAATCTCCAGCAAGAGAACATACCTTGCCTTCTCCCTCCACTCTGCTCCCAGTCACTGCAATTCTGCCACCTTTCTTGCTCCAGCCCAATATTTGTTCACCTCTCCTCTGGGTCAGTTTCAAGGGATTGACCAACTAGAAGATAGTACCTTTTTTTGTTGTTGTTGTTGGATTACTCTTTATGCTTCAGCAGCAATGAGTTGCTGCATAAACTCAAACCATTTTGGGTACATTCACCTGTATCACATGGAGAAGACTCGAAGACCCTACAGTGCAAAAAGTCTGAAATTGCATTATGCTGAAGTCAAAGACTTTACCACTACACTGAGAGGAACAATGAAATAGGCTGAAATAAATTATGCCTGCCTTCCAAGAACTGTAATTAAGAATCTGAATTACAGTCCCTATAAGCATGGCTAGACCAAAAGCTGAACAGGAGCAGTGAGTTATGAGCCATGTGTTATGTTATTTTAGCAGCCAGCATTGGATCAGTGGTCTGACTGCAGCATTGGTATATTCCCAGCGTATTATACTCCTACAGGATTACACATCAAACCAACTCTATGGCTAGAATAGGTGCACAAGAGCGGCAACTTCCTAAAAAAATCAAATCAAAAGCATTTCTAAGAAACATGTAAAAACATGCTCTAGAAGCACTAGTCTCAATTTATGCAGCCTCAAACAGCACTTTCAGCAGCATCCCCGAAAAAACAGTATTGATCTAGAATGTTTTCTAAACTTGGGTCTATGAGTCTTGAATAGCTGCAATAAAACCCAACTCCATCTTCACAGAATTACTGGAAACTTTAGGCTGCAAGGAGCTCACAGAGATCAACAGTTCTAAACAGCTGTTCAAAGCAGGACTAACTTCAAGTTCAAACCTGGTGCTCTAGGCCTTGTCCAGATAAATTCTGAAAAATCCCAGGGATGGAGATTCCACCAGGTTTCTGGAAAACTTCCTCCATTGACTAATCACTGCCACTAAGAAGAACTTGTTCTTTATATCCAATTAGGATTTCCCTTGTTGCAATCTATGACTCATCTCTTGTTGTTTTGTATTCCTCCCCCATTCTGCCTGTAATTTCAGCTGTATAGGAGTCCATCTTCAGACATCTCTTCCCCACATTAAACACACTGAGTTTCCTCAGCCCTCCGCTTACCACTCTACCAACCACCTTGGTCCCCTCAGGTCAACCTGCATTGTCTGTCAGCACTGCTTGCAATGGCAGGCTCAAGACTGTCAGAGACACACTCACAGGTACTGAGAAGCAAGAATAATCACATCCTATAGATGCTGGCTATGCTTTCATGCTCAGTCTGAAAAGCCCTTTTGCCTGTTCTTTGAGAAAATGACACAGTGAGTTCTTTGAAGCCCATTTAGATTCCAACTGCTGTATCAAATACACTTTCCTAAAACAAAGTTAAGTAAATTAATGCTTTTACATCAGCAACTGTATTCTAAATTAAGTAAGGCCAGGTATCTAAAGAAATACAATCATTAGTACAGAAATACTTTTCCCCTACTTCTACATGTGTAATAGACATCCCTCCTCCTGTGCAGAACCTGGAGAAAACCATTCAATTTGACAACTGCCTACTTATGAACTGAAGTGGGAAAAACACACAGAGATAAATGAAAGTTATGGAGCTGATAAGGTATGAGGAAAAGCAATAGGAAAAAATAAAGTGCAATTTATGACTGAGTCCAAATTAAATTCAAACCTCTGTGTCAAGTGTTTCCCTGGTACTGTTGGGCTCTATGCAACTCCTTGATGAGCAGCTTCTGTGAGTCCCAACACTTTCTTCCAGACCTTGAGATCCCTCTCCACTAACTAGATGCTTACATCTTTCAGTGGAATTTAGTTCCATTTGACTAAAACTTACTTCTTTCTAGCCCAGACATATGTCCGCTCTACACATCAAAAAGAACCCACTTAAATATTTGAAACAGAAATTTTAAAATGCCAAACTTTTTACTGCCAAAAAATCAAAGCAACTGCTAACATTATTTTCGCAGCAGGAAAGTTTTGATGCCAGCATAGACAGTGGGAAACCTTTTCCAATATTATACTGAAGTTCAGAAAACACTGTCAAGCTCCACATCTTCCCACATCACTGCAGCCGGCAGATCCCTCTCTGCATTTGTGGACAAATGCAGGATGGCTATACTGGCTAAGAGAACATAATCCTTGTAAACAGACAAACAAAGAGGTATCAAAAAAGGCTACTGTGAGTTGCTACTGGCACCAGTCATTATGAAACTAAGGGGAAAATAAAAACCCAAACCAAACCCTAATTGTTTCAGATGGACTTTTAAATTTCATTTTCCCTTCACTGCTCTGAAAAGCTGCTTCTTTCCAGCAAGGCATGGAAACTGCTACATTTTCCATGAAATAAAAGTTACCACCATGTTGCAAATGAATGGTTAGTTATTTTAAATGAGGTGATACAGTTAATTCCTTATGTGGAAAAAAATCCCAATTGAAAATATTTTAAAATACTGTGGCTTCCTCTTATCCTACAGATCTTCCAGAATGCCTGCTGATTAGTCTCAAGACAGACATGCAATTGCTTTTGCTCATTACACAAGAGGTCCTCAGAACAAGAGCTTAAACGTCTTTGTCCCTTAGCCTTAAAGCTCTGTTCAAACTGTACAACAGTCAGTGATCTGCCACCGGAAATGTTACATCCTTATTGTGTCACTGTCAGGGTACCCTTATAAAAGTCTTAGAAGAGCAGTTCCCTCAGTGATTGGGCCACTAAGGCAATCAAGCAGTCTAAAATTCCAGCCATCCCTGGACCCTGTCCCAGTCTGCACATGAGGAGGGGCCTCACCCTCTGTTATTATGTAGTTTTAATAACACTGACCAAGACATCCCAACCATTTCACCGGGAGATACATGGGACACATACGGCAGTTTAGTGTGTAACAGGAAGCAACCAAATTACACCTGGACAAGTTTTCAAGACATTGCAGCATGAGTTTTGACCATACTGTGCTCTTTTATAACAATCAGTTAGGTGGGTTTAGAATACATGACTCATTTCAGTGCCTGTGAGAGAGGCTTAGTGACACAGCAATCACTCTAACACTTCCTAATAGAAACTAATCTGAAATTACCTAAAGTCTACAACAAAATATATAACTTGCCTTTTAAAAAGTAGGCTTTGTACCTCAATTTATATCATAAGAAAAAAATCAGTTCTTCCCATAATTTAAAATTCTATAAAGAAAACTTCATTACAAACAATACTGGATGTTAGAAATACATTTCTTATAGATTTAAAAGCAAAGGAAACTACTATTGCAGTGAAATGCATTGCCCATATTCATTTTTCCAACCTCAGAAGAAACTCTGCATCAGTTGTCATTATAGCTCCTGAACTATTGTGCCATTTTCTCAAGTATCAGTGTTTTTAAGAATTTCATTCTTGGGCAGATCAGTAAGCTTACCCTTGTATTAAAATTTCTCTTCAGTGCTTGGGAAAGCTACAAACAGTCAGCAAAAAACTGTCTACAAAGAACAGATTTGTGTTTCCTTTCCAAGCCACAAAATGTAGAAGTTTAGGAGCTGTTTTTTTTAACCCCCTCCATTTAAATGAAATCTTAAACTTTGCATAATTAGAAAAAGCTATTTCCAGTTGTTGCCATAGGGATGGTGAACTCTTAAAGGGATAAGCAAAACACAAATTTCTACGGTAACACTACCTTACATTTCTCAATCGCCTTTAACATTACATGATAAGTAACACTTAATAAAAGCATTTAGAATACCAGTTTGTTTCAAAACCTAAGACATCTCATTGTGCTTGCATTAAAGCCCATTTCAGACCGATACTTAGAAGCTGAATTGGGTAGAAGGCATTCCAAACACTACTTAACCAATGAAATAAATTTACCTGCTTTACAGCCACATGAGAGCTTACATATTTACCAACTCAGAGAGTAACAAAATATGAACTACTGCAGCATTTTTTTTTAAATCCTAGAAGTGCACTATTAGACACACATGACTGAAGGAAGCCCATCTTAGCTGAATGGTACCTGAATACAAAGAATGCAGGATCAGCTCCAAATTATTAATCACTATGTACCACATGTCTGAATACACAGAACTACAAGATTTAGAAGCGAAGCATAACAAAATTCAAACCAACTACTCCAAGTAAGGGAGAATACTTGCCTCCCTGTCCCCCCTTCCATTTATAACATGAGACTGAGAGCTGAAGCCAAGTGACACCTAAAACAATAGAAAAAAACAACCAGAGAAGAAACTGAAGAATCTAATTGCCTGGGTGCAGGACATGTGACAAGCAATAGGAGAGTCAAAGTCTCAGGACAAAGAACGAATGAGTCTTTCCCAAAGGGACTCATAGGACAGAATTCTTAAGAAATTGCATATTATCTCCTGGAATCTTAAACCTCTTCTTCAGAGAATCTTCTTAACATAATCTACTAAAAACCTGTGAATTTCATTTGTCGTAAGACTTTCTGTTGCCCTCCCCTTCAAAAAGAAAGGTTGCTATTAATCTTTCATCAACTGCAGGAACACCAATGCGGTTAAAGGAAGCAACTATCTCAACATTTCCTATATTCCAAGTAGACAGCACAAATAAACAGAGAATGTTTTGGTTTTATAGTTCTTTAATTTTCTAATGATCCATAGTAGTTTATGTAAAGAACAATAGCTTTTATACAGAACTGTCAGGTGTGTTGCATACATATATTATATATTTTGACAACATGAAAGTATCAGAGCAAAACCCACAACTATCCTTTTCTCCATTCCACAATCAAACTGTGCTGACAAAAGCTGTATCTGTGTGAGGAATATTTTGCCACATAGTACAACTCCACCTGGAATACACAGATAAAGCTATAGTTTCACAACACTTTTCCCCCTGCAGTACCAGCTTGAGCAGTCCTCATTCCTCAGCTGCGCAGGCACAACTGTTTGTGCAGCTGAGCAGTGAGGCCAGTCAGGGAATCAATCCAGGTTAAAAATAATATTTTTCTGATGGTAAATTCCACAATATGCTTTGCTGCACAGCCACCTGGCACACTAACCAGTCACACCAGTACAAGTGAGGGGCAAGGCAGGAATAAGAAGCTAAGGTCAGGGCAGCCCATGCCAGTGCTGACATGGAAAGAAATGCCCATGAAACTACTCTCTTGATCTTTAAGTGTTTTGGCATTCCCTGATAAAGTGCATTATCCAAATACTGCAGAATAAAAGAGAAAACTATGTTAAAAAAAAACCAAAACACAGGAGGCTTCCAACCACCTTTCAGGAAATACTATTCAAGGGTTATGAGAAATTGTCTTAGAAACGTCTCTTTTTCAAATTACCCCACTTCCTCCTCCTCCCCCCATTATAACTTTCTGTTTGTGGAACAAGTGTATTTTATCATCTAATGTTTCTTTCACTGGTTCACACACAAAACCTGATACAGGATCTCTGCCCTTCAGACAAAGGGGCAAGATGCTCCTGTGCTTATCTTAACAAATCCTAAGCAATGCAACAGGAGGGCAAATAAGGTGTAAGCTAAGACAGTGACAACTGTTTACAGCATCTTTCTATGTAAGCACATATGCTGTGCCCTGGTAAAGCAGCAACAGGACAAAACCAATACAATTCATCTCAAAATACCAGCTACCCTATTTGTGTAAGAGCAACACCCTACTCCCCTCCTCGGTAAGATTTTAACCCTCAGGGGCAATAGGACAAGGCTTTCTGTTGGTTTTCTTTACTCCTCAAGTTTATTGAATAAAGATGTCTACAAGGCCACGAAAAGATATGAGCCCTTGCTGGTTACACTCTTATTGAGACAAGCACTTTCTGTCTTGGGGACAAGAGCTATTGGTGTACCAGTTACTCAAGTTTACAATTACGTGTATAAAGCTTTGAGACAGAAGCTGGTTTATATCATGTCAGTATGGCAGGCAGGACACAAGGAGCACACACACACCTGTGTCTCAATCACAGTCAAAAGCAGCATCCCTGACAAATAACCTTCTACCTCCTTTTGATTACAGCACAGTTTTTGAGAGGACTGCAGTTAATATCCAAAATAAAGTCTGTTTTTACTTTCTCTTAAAAGGAAAAAAACCCACTAATTTTGGGAACAGTGTTTTATTTAAGTTTATATCTTATTCACACACAAATACTTCACATTTAGGCAAGTTTCTGAAGACTTACCAGAGAAGTCAATAAATTAAATGTATCTTTTCATGTGTTTAAATTGAAAATATATCAAACAGCTAAGTCCAACTTTTGTAGTTTCTTGCTATGAATTTGCTTCAAAGCATTCATGAGACATTTTTAACTCTATGAACTTAGAGAATAAGGAATAAATGCATTTTTCTTCATCTGTGAACTTCAGATGTTTATCATCAGATTTATTTCAAAGTACAGTTTACAATTTTAAATAAGGAATACTGTAATTAAAGAATGATCTTTGCAATATGGATTCAATATACACTGTACTCTGTTCAGTCCCTGCTGGGCAGAGGTTTCTTCTATGAGATGAGTCAAGAGCAACAGACTTTGTTTAGTATTTTGATTCTTTATTTACGTTCAAACAGATACTACAATATGACAAACCTGTAACAATAATACATGAAAGCCTGCTGACTCCGGACTACCTTTTTTAAAAAAAAACCCTGAAGCATGAATGAATTTAGAGTGAAATGTTGTGTTATGCGTTTAGCCAAGTAGGCCAAAAATTTAGGCTTTGAAGTTCAGACTAGGCCTGGAGTTGTCAGCTGACTTGAGTTGGGCTGGGCTGAGCTGGCTAACAGCTTTCCTCTAGCCAGTAATGTTGCATTCCATACCATGTTACGACATCATCTCAGAAGGGGTAAGAGCCGGTGTGTGGGTGTGGCTTGGTCAGTTCCATCATGGCTGAACTAGGAGGAGAACATCTGGCAGCTCTTCCTCTCTGCTAGGCCCTGCTCCGGCTGCTGCTGCTTGCATTTTGTTTGAGTTCAGGGAAGTAGAAATATTTTGTTGTTATACCTTCTCTTTCTTGCAGGGTGTCTTTTAGAGTGCTTATAGATTTAGAGTAATACACATATAATTGAGGAGTGGGAGGTTATTTCTCGTTATATATATATATAACTTGTGTAAGTGTGTGTTATATTGTAGTTTTCTCTTAATTTTCTCTTTTCTGTATAAATACATACAGTTAGTTTCAGCATAAATGTAGTTTGGAGGTTTTGTCTTTCTTTTCTTCCTCTGTACTTGGGCAGTTGGCATTTTGCCAGCTCGACCCAAGACATGTTGACACAGGCTTAATTAAGGTTAAGAGAGGATTCACCTCTCTCTTGCATACAACTTATCCCAGAATCGGACAGGTTGGAAGGGACCCCAGTGGAACATCTGGTCCTCTCTGCTCAGGCAAGGTCACGCCACAGGGCACATGATTGTGTCCAGACAGTTCCTGAATATCTCCAGTGAGGGAGACACCACAGCCTCTCTGGGCAATCTGTTCCAGTACATGGTCACCCACACAGCACAGAAGTTCTTCCTCATGTTCAGGTGGAACTTCCTGTGCATCAGTTTCTGCCCTGTACCTCTGGTTCTGTTGCTTATTCCCTCCCAGGGGTTAAGGTTGTCCACTTCCAAATGCATTCAGATAAAAACACTAGCCAGAAGTGTGCAGTTCTTCAGTAATTAAGGAGGCACAAAATAATGATTTGTCAGACCTTGACCGAATGACCTCAAACTACTGATCATCCTGAAATATAACTCCACAGGGACCTCTATTATAAAGGAAACACCCCACTGAAGTCCGGAGACAGCAGTCTGGCTTCTCACCTGCTCTGAACACGCGTCTTCAGGGACAGGTCCCACTGCACTGCTGTTATGGTATTAATTCTGACAAACTCATGGCCAAACTGCAGACCATGGGAGCACACAGTCATACAACTTTATTTAGGTACTTGTAGTAACACCTTATCTGGTGCTATACAACTGTAATGAAGAATCATGAATTATGATGTGCCCAAATACATCACTCAACACAACTATTACCTGTTCATGCTCAAAAAGCAAACCATATTATTTAAAAATGTACATTTTCTCTTACGTAAGTCTTGCCATACCATCATGGTAACAAAGATGGACCTAAACTGATCTACCTTCTCAGAAGATCCTTCAATGGGCAGCTGAGCAAACAACAGCAGTTTGCTGTCACTCAGAAGGGTTCCTTTCCAAACAACACTGGCACAATTATGAAAACCCTACAGAACACCAGATTTCCAATTGAACAGTTCTACATTTTTAACTTTACAACAAGTGTAATTTCACAATAATTGTAGTCACCATTTGCATGAAGCTGACTAGAACTGTTTGCAATTTCTGTTTTAAAAGTAAGAAACTCTCATCAATACAGATGACCACATAAAAATGAGCTTTGGTTTTCTGAACGGCTTCTGACAAGAAAAGAAGGAGAAAGGAATTCTTATCAGTACAATTTCTTTTTCTCCCTTTCATTTTGTTTCATTCCAGAAAACCAGTAATTACACCCTTTAATGGAGCAGATTAAGCATCACAGTTTAAGTTTTGGGAAATTCTAAGGTGCATGGGAAACACCAGGCTCTGCAGCCTCTCTCTGACAGTACAGCAGGTGAAAGATTAAAACCAGTCTAGAAGGCTTGGACTCCAAGCAGTTATAAACTCAGCACAGACTTTCAGTTTCAGAGTAATTGTTAATGACACTGACAATTTTATCTGATTGAAGGACTTTGAACGAACTTTTCTTACTCTTGGAACCCTGTCCTCATTTCTCTTGTTTGCCTCTTTCATTTCAACATCACCTTGAGATGATTAAAATAGGCAAAATGTAGAAGCAGTCAAAATTAATCTAGAAACCCCCGGATTCTTGTCGCGATTTTTGGGGGGAGGGATTCTGGTTTGCCTTGTGGGGTTTTTTGTTGATTGGAGGTTTTGTTGTTGTTCTTTCTTTGTTTTTAACAAGATACGCCCCCTAAACTTTTAGCCTTGAATTTTTATATTTGCAGCCTGGAAGGACAGCAGCTCGTGTTTTAAAAACATTCAAATTCTAACTTTGGGAGCTGGGGCTCAAGCATCATCAAGTTTCATGCAGCTCATTGCAGAATCACTGGAGCTGGCAGCCCATTTCTTTTGATGCTTGTCCCTCTCATCTCTTCCATGCACATCCTACCAGTAAACAATAAACATACTCAGAAACCAACACTTCAATTACCCTTCATCCCTTTTTCTCTAATCTCTCATCTGTTAAAGAGCAATCACAATAAGAAATGTCATTTTCCAATCATAATAAAAATTCCACTTGCTACAATCAGCAAGACAAAACCTGCTAAAGATGTAGTTGGAAACAAGTCTGTTACTACAGGCTGAAAGAAAGAGGTTAAAAACAGGCATAGGAAGAGGACAGCACAGATTCCCTTGTAGGATACTCAGGTAAATGAAGAAAAGAGGAGAAAGGTCCTGACAAAAAAACCACTAATGTGAAAAACCCCTTGCACAGCAGATAGTCTAAACTGCATATCTTTGGAGAGGAACAAGTGAGTCAATAATGCCTGTTAGAAAATCTTTGACTACCTTCTGCAGTATTCTTTTAACTTACATGCTATTGATAAAAATCCCACCAAGCACAGTTTAAAACTGTAACCTTCTCAAAGTAGAAGCCCAAATGCTGCTGCCCACAGTGACCTGCTGATCCAGTTCTTGGGAACTGCATCTGTTCTTGAGAGAGAGTTTTACTGGATCCTCTGGTTTTATCTCCCTCAAAACATAAGACACCAGCATGATTTTAAGCCTCAAAGCTCAGGCTTTCTCCCTCTAATTCCACCAATTTTCAATATTTTATATTTCATTCTCTCAGTCCAAAAAAGATGTAACTGAGCTGCAAAAAGAAAATTACTACCTACACAAAGCTGGACGATGCATTTAACAAGTAGGGAAAATAACAACAAAGTAAATAAAGATGATTCTGGACCAAGAAAAGAGAAGTGAAAGTTTCAGGACAGATTATCAGATAAGAGCTCACACACACACACACACACACACACACACACACACACACACACACACACACACACACACACAGACTCGAATCTCACTCACTATTTGCTCAAATACCAATAGAAGCAAATGCCTGGTCTTTATACATGACATAAAAAAGTAAAAACCAGATACCTGAAAACTGTAATCATGGCCCCTGAGCAGAGCAAATATACTTAAACACAGCTATCCCTAATTGCTGAAGAAAAAGGAAAGAAATAAAAAACCCTCTCCCTTATGAACATCTGTCAGCATCAAGCTTCTCCTTTTTAAAAAAAAAAGAAAGGCTAAAATTCCAGTGTCAAGAAACTATCAACTCCTTTCACTCATTTCAAAAGTGAAAAAATAACCTTCAAGTGGAACTGTCATGAGATGTAAATCTAATCATACAAGAGATTTAACAAATCATTTAAGCCTAAAAAACACGTGGTTTGTTCAGAATACCCATGCACAAAATTAGGTTTCCTAGCTTTTCAAAGAAAGTAGTCTTCGTCTTTACACTGTTCACACACAGCACATTTCTTTCTGCTCAAGAAGAGCTTCAATTAAAATGTTTGATTACAGATAATAACCACTTCAAAATGCTCACACTATTTCAACTCAGAAGATAAACAACTGGTATATTAAAATGTCTCACACATCAGTTAAAGTAAACCACACAAAATTGTTATATATGTCAGAGTCTGAATTTTTATCAAACTGAAAAACAGAAGTCAAAGAAAATGACTTCTTTTTCAAAGGCAAAATTTCAATGACAAAGCGACTGACTGCCTAATGCAATCAGCCATATGGTTCTCATATTTTAATGAAGTATAAAGCAGATTTGTTCTAAAAGATGCAAACACTTCTGGTTATTTTAAGGATCTGCAGACATTTCCAAGCAAGAGTTTATTCAAAGAAGTCGTTTTTTGACAGCAGTAAGCTTATAGATACAGTAAATTAAAAGACATGTCTGAAGCTCAAATAAATATATGTTCAGTTTTGTGCACTGCTGTACTTCCTTTTACCTGTACTTTCCTGAGAAAATTACTACAATTATTAAAGAAAATTCCTTAAACTCTCCTTGCAGGGCTTCTAATAAAAAATAAACTCTCCTTTTTTCATTTTGCCACATTTAAAAATGTTTGAAGACTCAAGGCAGCATCAAACCCAACACTCTCACTCTCCTCAGGAATGATCACTAACACCTTGTCCTGCAAGCTCCAAAAAGGTGAAATCTCTTACGGGTAGGTCCCATTTCACAGCACTTTGATCAGCTGAGGGGTAGACAGGTGGGAAGAGACCAAGGAGCAAAGCAAAAAATCCACCCACTGCTTGGAAGAACATTGACCATTTTCAAAACTTCCACCTTTAGCACTATGACAGTATCCCCCGTCACTAACAATCAGTCAGGGGTATGATGTGTGACCGCTCTCAGTACCCCCTATTGCGTAGAGAGCCTTGTGGTCCCATTTCCCCCAGAAACAGATGCAAGCAGAAGGAAAGGGCTGAAACACCTGGGCCAGTGAGCACATACTCAGGTAACCAACCAGTCAACTACCACGAGCTCCAAGTTCCCTCCTGTTCCCTAATCATAAACCAGGTTTATAGGGCGACTTCTACTTCCTTCTTTACCCTGGGTGACTCACCTTGAGAAACATCTAAGTTTATTTCATGAACTTTGAGATTTGATTTCATTTCCCAGCAACCCTCATGCTTTCTCTTGTGGTCAAGGAAAACAAAGGATTGTGTCACATGGACACACTTACTTCTGGGCTGGCTCAGTATTTTCCATTCTTCCACTCTTTACAAAACTCAAACGATTTCTTTTAACTGACGAGAGAGGTGTCACTGGTAAACCAGCATTTGCGTAAAACTGGCAAAAAAATAAATTCCTTTACCATCTTCATCAAGGACTTGACTTTTTTCTAATAGATGATTTACTCATAATGTCTCAATGACAGTAAGGCCACTCCAGGCACTGAGCCACTCCTTAAAATGCAGTTTCCAAACAATTCAATACTGCCACCATCATTCCTCCTGCTCCCAGGCATTCATCCCCCTCTCCCTTCCATGATCTAAGCCAATGTTGGCACTTATCTGATTCTGCAGCAAACCAGTTTATGGGACAAAATCGGGGCAGGGCACAAGGTCCTGTTAATTTTCTGCTAGTTTAGCTTTGATTCAGGTGAATACCAGAGTGAACACAGGGAAAGAAGCAGAGCCAACTTACATTGACTTACAAATTACACCCTTACCATTTCCTCAACACTAAACCAGACTTCTGAGTTTACACTGCCTTAGCCCTATAATAAACATTTAGGGAGTCAAAGAGCTTGCTCAACCACACAACGCAGCTGTTACAAAGAAGCAATAATGTGGGCCTGCAGCATAAGAGCAAGGAGGAGACACAAGTTCTACAGAAGGGTTATAACAGCAAACTAACGCCTTGAGTTGTCAGAAACTACTGTGTTAAAAGACAGCACCTGAAGTAAGAGCCAGTGGCGAAGTTTCAGAAAGATTGATAGGACAACCCCAAGAGAGAACCTCCCACTAGAGGTAGGGAATAAAAGACCTCTAGCTATTTATTTAACAGTACCATAATGAAAAGAACAGCCATGTAAGTCCCTTTTTCTGTCACTCCTCTTCTCCAGAAGGGGAATTGAGGCCCTTGGATATGAAGGGTGTCCGCATTAGGATGAGGCTCACAGCTGGGCTGCCACAGGTTCAGGCTAACAGAGGTTTGCTTTGTATCTGTGTGGGTACAGAAAAATCAAAGGTGAGCAATTCAGATCTATAAGACCTTGTGAGACTGAAGCAGCTAAGAATCAACAAGGCCAAGGCTGCTGTGGACCAGTAAAGGAGAAATCACTCCCTCAGAGCTCTTAGCAACTCCCCAGAAGTTTCTCATGAGAACTCTCCAAGTTTCCCACTAGACTCTGGAGGTGTACCTGAAAACAGTCAGGATGAGTTCACCAAAACACTGGACTTGTGAGATATGGATTATAACCAATTGGGATTTGCAGTTAGATGGTGTGAGGTTCAATTTAGCCAACAGAACATTTCCTTAACCCTACATAAACCATGTGCATTCACTTGATCGCACTGGTCTGTGGGTGCTGTCCTTATTCCTCCGCATTTAAATACTGTTTACTTTGTATCTGCGTTTATCCTCACCTGTGCAAGCAACACCGGCAGAACGCCCTGGGGCAATGGTGGAGGACTTGTGACAGAATATGTGCCAGGGAAAAGGGGGAAAGAAAGGGAGAAGCATGGTCACTGAAACTAGCTCTTGTTATCTCTTCTCTTTTTTCTCTCTTAGTTCCCAAACAAATCCAAGACCACCACTACAACATTTAAGAGGAAGCCTCTAGTTTCAACTTACTTTCTGCCACATTTGTAGCAGTAGAGAAAAATAAACAAAAATCCATTCATTAACCTGGAAAAACACAAGTTAACAGATGTTAATAGACAAGAATCAAATACAAATACTCATGGTGGTGCCAATACAACTTTGTTTTCCTGTTGCTTTTTTTTCCCAAGACCATATTTTATACATAAGGAGGGAAATGTAACAGACAGATGTCTAAACAGCTACTCCTCCAGCCCCCATGTATTGCGCTGTACTTATCTTCTTCTAGAATAAAACACATTTCCTACCTAGAAACTGAAAATACGTAATTTTACAATTTGCTGTTTTCTGTCTAGGTTTCCCATGTTTCACTACGAACTGTCTTCAAAGAAGAGAAGAATGTTAGTTGCTCTCCAACCTTTTGTTAAGGAAAGAAAGATGTGATCAACTGCACTTGCTGTTATACAAGGGACTAACACACCAATCCTCTTTCTGCATTTTATTCCACACAGGATTTGGGGAAGGATTAACCAACAAAGGGGAGAGGGAAGCAGCGAATTACTGAAATGCCTCCACTATTAATGGCTTCTCAATACCTATTGTTTCCTGCAGTCATAACCTTTAAAAGATGACTATTAATCCTTTTAAAAATTAACCTTTCTTCTACTTTTTCTACCTTAAACTATAAATCCTCACAAATGCCCTGACACCAGCTACAGACTAACATGGCAACTAGATACCCAAAAGGAAAAATTATAAATAACTTGCTCCAAAAAAGACAGATAGTGAAAGCAATTGAGGGAAGTCGAGAAAGAATAGCAAAGATGCCTCATGGCACCAAGCAAGTAAAGAGCTTTTACTCTTGTAAAGTTCTCCACTTTGTCACATCACTTGGGAAGAGACTCCCACACCAGCATTAAGATTTACAGAAGATTAAAATTCACATTGAAAAATCCAAAACGTTTGCAGACTAAGATTCTGTCCTTATATTATCCCTATTCCAGGCCCTCTCTTGCAAACTATGGAGAAAGGAGCAGAGCAAAAGTGCAGAAATAAACCACTCCCACTCAGATTTTGACCTTCCATGGTGGGGTTTTTTTTGATATTGTATCATCTTATAGCCTTGTATTAGGAAATTTGCTGGTTTTTTCTCTCTTTACAACTGGAGTTAAATATTGAAAATAGAGAAAGTTCATACAACTAAAAAGATTTGTTAAGCCTCACTGTTTATCTTCTAATCACAGATATAGCCAGATATTCGGTAACAGGAAAACTACAGAGAGCTGCAAACCCCTTTTATAAAAGTAAGTATTAAACGGGTCCATGGAGAAAAAATAACTCTGCTCATCTTGACAGCTCTTCACAACTTAGACATAATAATACATTTCTTGCATTTGGAACAAAGATAAGAGGCCTGTTAATAGAAGTAGACCAGCTTTGGAAAGATAAGGTGAACTGTGTCAAGTAGATAAAGTGGCAAGGGATTTGTGGGTCTGTACAGAATTCGTTTTTTTACCCATCCCAATTTTCTAATGCTTGTCCTGCATACTAAGCCATGGGTGACAGGCAGATATAATTTAAAAATGCAGGTGAAGATTTTTCACAGAAGCTGCCAAGAACAAAGCTATAAACCCCACTCCAAACTCTTGTGCTTCAATTTTGAGATATCACCAGTTTCCCCCCTCGTAAATGAATTGCAAAGTAAAGTAACTACTATTCCTTCCAGTTACATATAGTTTCATTTTCACAATAGGTTCAAAAAAGGATGACAAAGCAATGACAATAAATTCTTAATTTCAGAAGGCAAACAAAGCTGCACTGCTAGGCTTCTCCTAAATCCATTTAAAATTCTAGTCAATCCAAGTACACCAGAAAACAAAGCTACAAGAGTCACAGAAGCTACACTGCAACAGCAAAATATGAAATGAGAAAATGCCTTTGCAATGAATGAATTCTGAGAGTCCACACAGTCAGTGTGGGCACTCTGCAGCATTCACTGATATGACAGTATAAGGTGATGACTTGCCCTTATCACAAACAGGCAGCAGCTTGAAGCCACACAGACAAAGCTGAAATATTATTTTGTTCCAAGACTCTTTAAAGCTTCAAACATGAGGACAACTGTTTTTTAATTACCAAGATCCCATGCTAGTATAACTGAATATTTTTGTAGCTAAAGTATTCTTTTCAGTGCAAACTATATTATGTTGAGGCATGTTGCAGGTCTCAATCTCATTTGCGTTGGCAAGAACTTCCCCACTCATTGATGGGGAGTGGAAAAAACATTCCAGACAGCTGCCATTGGCTCTGCACTGAAGAAACACAAACTCCAGTTTGGCCTGTTCTTTTGGCCAGTTTCAGCAGGAAGGAAGCCTGGAGCTCCATCGACTCTGCAAACAACATTAGGTGGTACTTTAAGACACTCTGTCACAGTGAAACTACTTGCAACCTAAACCCCCAAGAAATCAAGTAAAACAAATATAATAACCACAAAATAAGAAAGAAATCACATCAAGCTTCAGCACCTCGGTAAGGCTTATACATTTGTGTTTTGTACAGCATTTTGTACACTGGCGGACATTTCCATTACGCTTTTGCTTGAACAAGTTGGTTGTATCTGCCAGCCTAGAATCTGAACATGCAGGCCAGATTAGCAACTATTGCTGTGTTCCCAAGTCCATCCAAACTCTTGCAATTTAAAGAAAGAAAATACCTACACATTATTTTAATTTGCTCATCTTTAGATGAAGCTTTATATTCATGCACATGTCTGAATAGCACACAATAATTTAACAGATTTACTAGTTTTCTCCTACAATCATTAAAGGTTACAAAAGGCCACATCAAATGTAGCAGTACAAAGGTGAAACATGAATATCTTTACAAAACATGTTTTGCTATCCCATTTTAATCACATCTTCCCTCAAGTGTCAGCAGGTGCAGTACCTCTTTTCTGTACAATTCTCTCAGTCTTTCTTTCTAGTTTACCCAACTCATTGCAGTTATGCTTATCTATTAGCCACACTTCCACAAGTTTCAATGGGACCTGAATTTCCTACTCCACTGCAAAACTGGACGACAACATTTAAAGATTTAACACATTAGAAAAACGTAGCCATTCTTATTGGCAAAGAGAAGACTGCTAGGATTCTTGCAAGCACCATCACTTGAAGTTCACTAATTAAACCCCATCTGTTAAAAGCATTTAAGGCTCCTTGATTATGTTCACATCACAGAAGACAAATTACTGCTGCCATCTTTCGTCCAGCCAGATCACAGATTTTACACAGTGGCAAAATCCATGTGAGTTCTGTGGTTAATTTAACTAGTTCCTATCCTGCTCCTAGAAAGTCTAGGTTTCAATTTGCTCCATGTCAGTATTTCAGTTGGTTATCCTGTGCACAGATGCAGTGCCACAGTGGGCAGAGGTGAACACAGCTCCTCATGTTTGTCAGCTCTAACACCACTCTGGTTCCCCGGGGGGCTTTCCTGACCAACAATACCAGCTTAATTAACTCTTATTTCTTCACCATACCTCAGTTTTTGCAGAAGAACCTCTTTCTGAGCTCATACTAAAATCACATCAGTGAACTCAGGGGAAAGGATGGCAAATCCATACCCCATCACTGATGTGGAAAACCACCTCACCTTTCCAGTGTGAAGTTAAAGGAGACTGTCAAACTGATCTGACAGCTCCTCAGCACCAAGGGGTTTGTCCCACTCCATGAGATCACCCAAGACAGAGAAACAGCAACCTGGTTAGTTTTTTAACCCCCAGTACATGGATTGACTGGGCTTACAGACAGATGAGACTCGTATGAGGGACCAGCTGCTTGTGTCAGTGAGAAATCTTCCCTGTTCAGTCACATCAAACTATCAGACTGGCCCCTGATGCTCACAAAAACTTGCCTTCTTCCATTTTTTTAATTGAAACCAGCTATCTCGAGGCCATTTTGTTGTATGATATGACTCCAAGAGTATTTAATTTACGCAGAAATACTGACAAAATAGCAAGAGCATTCCTTTCATGGGAGCAAAGGCATGTCTTTGCACCAATACACCAAAACTACTCCCTCAAGTCAATGTTGAAGCGTTTTCACAAAAGCACCACCATTCTGCACATGTAACAGCAACTGCACCAGCAACCTCTGTATGCAGACTGTTACATTATCCAAGGATGACACTCCTTCGTTCATTCAGAATGATACATCCATGTTGGTGCCTTTCACAGCTTTGACAAGACCTGTATCATCACACTAGGGAAGGTAACACATCAAATTGGAATCTTTCCTCCACAGTGTGTGTATGAAAGCACTATTGGGACAAACTATATTTTCCTTTCAGTCTGGAAACCACAGGGGTTTTCAGCCCCACACAAGGGAAGAAACGCCACGTTACAGGCATTTTCTCTGAACCTCACTGCTTAACACATCACCTGCTAGACACGAGAGGCCAGAGAGAACAGAAAGTTCCACAAGCCGAAGGACAGTTTTCTCCTGCTGCTTACAATTTATTTTATTCTCCTTCACCCGATACTGTGGAAGAGAAATCAAAAAGTGTTGCACTTTAGCCATGGAAAAGGAAGATCAAAATCTTGTACATGAGCAAAAACTAATCCTTTAGTAATCCCTTCTACACACACGTTCATACTAAGTCCTCATTATATTTCTTAGAAAATTGTTAGTGGTTAAATATTCCTCATATTCAACTCATTTCACAAAGAAATAAAAGTTCTCATTCTGACTGAAGTCCTGAGTGTATCAGACACGATCCACAGTGATAACAACCTTCAACTCCCAGCTGTGATACACCTAATAATGAATGCAAGCTGGTGAGGGCATTAATTTCATAATTCTTGCAGGAATTTCAGGCAAACATTAAAAGACATGTCAAAGCATTACTAAATGAATTATAGCTATTAAAACCAGTTTTAATTAATTTTAAAAGACTAGAACAATTCAAAATGACTGGAGAACTAACAGGCATAATAGATGAAAGATAAGAAATACTTTGCTAAATGTCTTGTCTAACCCAGTATGTGCATCTTGGTAAACAAATTTATTTTTCATGGGACTGCAAACTGTTCTAGGGTTGACTTATTTAATAAATATTTATACAGTGCCTTGCACGGAAGGACCTAATTCAAGTCAAACTCTCTAACAAATACCAAAGCATAAGTAAAATAATAATTCGATATTGTCAATTATTCCAGTATGACAGTTTTAAACACAGTTTGGGACACACAGAGAAATAATCTTATCCCCATTTACAAAAGGGAAGAGGAATATTAAAAAAAAAAAAAGGAGCAAGACATCAAATTTTTTAACTGAAACAACCCCCCAAGTCAATGTGAAACATACTTATCAACAACATAAATGCCTTTCGGAGCTCACTTTTGCTGAGCTCCTGGAGATTGTCTGCTCCCAGGCTTAAGCCTGTTAGACTTAAGAAGGCTCTTTAAGAAAGATAACCTCACATTCTCTCTAAAAAAACAAATGCTTGTTCAACAAATGGAAAGCAGCAGTTTGAACCAGCTGAATGAATTGAAAAAAATCCAAGTACAGAACTCATGACCTCTTTTTTTTCCCCCTTCTCATTCTCTCAGGAAAGCCTAAATGGAGCAGTGTCAAACTTAGCAATTGATACTCTGAAGGAGAAACAAAACAAGAGTTAAATGACAAGTGCTGGATGGGTGTCTTAAGAAAGAAGTTTCTGAGAAAGATTAGAACAAGACAGAATGACAAAGGGAAGCATAAACAAGAGGGCACGAAGGCTTCAAATGTAAAGTATAAATCATATATTGCCTAAGCAAGGCAAAGGGACAGTGAAGCAGGGATATGAAGGACCTGATTTTCTCTTTTCTTGCTCACCTACAAATATAATGGAGTGTCAGTAAAAAGACAGTTGGAGGATAAATTCTGCATGGGATAGATTTTTTCAAAAAGCAAAGAAAAACACAGAAAAAAATATGAGTGCTGTAAAAACACAAAAGTACAGTAAAAAGAGACATAGCACAGCATGGATACAGGGTAGAGACTTTCCTTAAGGGTTTGAACACAACCTGAATCGACAAAGGAGATAATTACTGGCCATACCATACAACCATTTTTTTTTAACTGTGTGCTCCTCCCCCGTAGGTGAAATAGTTCTTTCTTCCACCTTGGGAAATCAGGCTTAGGACTCATATGGCAAAAAAACTTGTCTACATTTCTAGCCTTCAGAATAAAGCAGAAATCGATTTCCAAAACCCAAATAGCTTCAGGAAAACAGATGATTTATCTGAATGTACATGTTGGTCACACCTTTTCTGGCACTGGATCAGTAAAAGGTACTAACACCTTGTGGGGCAGTTAAATTCTGAAACGTACTGCACTTTTTAGTTACTTTACGCTGTTGAAAAAGACATTTTAAGAACATTGATAAACAGATGAATCAACAAAATGTTTTAACACACTGTGCAATTTCCTTTGACAAATGCATTCTAAAGTCCTAGTTTTGACAGTCTCTAAGAATTGCTACCTATTTATACTTGATCTTTCTACAAGTCACCTATGAAAATACCTGATAACAGCAACGTATTCTTGAACAATAGACAGGCTGCAGCAAATAAAATTAAAAGGCTGCTCTTAAGAGTACTCCTCATCTGCCAGTGATTTCTTATACATTTCTACCAGCATTGCCTACAAAATGAAGATGTGCCAGGTAGATACTCCACGACTCAAAAAACACCATAAAATCTTTAGTCCATAATAAGTCTGTATTAAAAAGTAAATAATTTCAGACTTACTAAACAATTTGTTACTAGTACAGCTCATCTCCACAGATAAGTCAGTTAGACATGGGAGTACATTAATATGACATTGCATGCCCAGCCCACAGAGACAGACAGGACTGAGCTGTACTATCAGCAAGCAACAAACGTGTCACTCACACTGTGCAAAGAAACTGTAACTATGTATAATGTAACAATAAAATAATGCTTTTGACAGCCCACTTTGTGAACAACATGTATGTCTAAGGCAGTTCAGTAACTCCTCCCTGCTCATGCACACTCTTGCCCTGTGCCAGTCTGGGCCATCCTGCTGGATCAGCCCCACCAGCACACACGCAGGCGCAGCTCAAGGGGTTCTGTCCGACAGTGCCACCAAACAGCCACAGCCACCTCACAATAACAACACCTTCTACCACTGCAGCCAAACTGTGCCACTGTTGTAAGGCAACCTTAGCAGCCCAGGAGTCTGATCAGGACCTTACATATGGTCCCCCACCCTTTATTTTTTTTGTCTTCATCTTCTAAAGAACCTATTTTAACCTGATTTTTGTTTAGCAAACCAAAACTGGCGGGCACTGCTAACCTTCCTCTCTAAAGGCACTGTCCCATAAATGAACAATGCCCCGATTCCCACAGATTCACATTCTGTCTCAGACATGCTCCCGTGTTCCAATTAGTCACATTCCACCTCTATCCCAGATGCCAATTATCTTACGCCTCTCTTTCAAGCACTAGCCACAATACACTGAACCTCTCAAGTCCTCGAACTACTGACTAAAGAAAAGATCACTGCACTTCACACCCAGTTCTTACCCCACAGACAGCTGTCTGTCTGCGGCCAGCTGGTGGCTCAATACAGGTAACTGCTGAATTCATGCAAAACATTCCCCTAAAGAGAACATCTTAATGAAGCCACTAAATTTAACAAGTTTAACTTTTGTTCAATGTTATTAAAATGTAAAACTTTTCAACCTTGCCCATTGGCTAATTTCTTTGCAGAAAATTAGCAGTGGAGCTCAATATTTATTGCAATAAAGAATCAAAGGAAACGTAACTGCTCAAGATCTGTGGGTTCCCAAAGGCAAATTAGACAGTTCACACACTACACAATTAGACAAAAATCAACAGCAACTATTTTGTACAAAAAACCCCCCACAACAAAACACATAAAATAGGTGCATCTCAGCATCTTATCCATATGAGAACAGCTGATTTTGAACTCCCCCAAAAATTGCAAAAATTTATCTTCTAGGATGTCTAAGGTTTCTTAAAGAAATTGCATTTAAATATTTTATTTGCCCTTTAAACAAGTATTTGCATCCTCTGATCGCTTTCAAATGCACTTTAAAGGACATATAAAAGTCTCACAGATTAAGAGGTTTCTACAAATTTTGTGAAAACTGGCAGCTTTGTAAGAAAAAAGAAACTTGAATTCATGTTTTCGATGAGGGGAAAAGCAGGTGGAATTCTCCCTTCTCCACTGGCAGCCCCAGCAGACCAACCAGCCAGCAACAAATAGCACCAGATTTTACTAATTTCGGAACAAGCTTAAGATACTTTGTATTTAGTGTTCATCTAGCTTAACCAAAATAGTGAGCAAACATAGTAGCTTTGTCCCACTTTTGGTAATTTTAGGAAGCCACAATACACTGACTAATACGCACAGAGTTCTTGGATGACTTTTTTACTTTTTAAAAACTTATACACACAACCTACAGTTTTCTCCTGCTGCTGGGTGTTCCTGGGTTAGAGCTTTTCTAAACACTGAAGGGAGCACAAGGTTTACATCCATTCTGAAGCACAGATTTTTAAATAATGGAAAAATTAAATTCTGCTCAGAGTACAACCGTGATCTGAATGAGTTTTAAACTACTCATCATTAAAGACAGTGAAACCTGATCTTCATCTGTGCTCTGAATAGGAAAGAGCTACACATTTTCCATATTGCTACAAAAATCAATTACACATAGCATTTTTCTAAGAACATAATGCATATGTTAAACAACAGAGTCTTTTTCTTGTTAAATTCTGTGACTAGATATTAGCTTACAGTTTATTTAGCACATTACCAAGTTACACTTAACTTCTTGCAACCAACACAAAAAAATTGAACCCATTCTAAGAATATTAACTATTTAACTACACCGTAACTGCACCTCTGGCAACAAGAATATCCTGATACCATTCACTGAGCAACAGACTTCAATATCCAAGGACATCAGGATACTACATCAGAGATCTTTTAACTTTAATTGTGTCAAGCTATTTCACTTGGTTTCATTAGAACCCAATTACAACCAATTAAGGAACACCAAAATCCAAAGGCAGCAAAAGGCAAAACTAGAAAACTCAGTAAACATCTGTACGGTGTTTGGAGCACTTCCTTGAATGGGAGCTGAGCCTGCTCATCAGTTCAATAAAAACAAATCCCTAGTTTTACTAGGATAAAGGTCTACAAAAATGTCTGTCAGGGAAAGCATCAATATTATGTCAGTGATTTTTTGGCAAGCATTCTCAAGAGAAGGTGAAACTGAAACAACAATTACACTGAAACCCCAGACTACAATTAAGAGTTTGTAAAAAAAAATTATCCATTTGCAAATTTGACAGCTTTCTTGCTTTCATAGTTGCATTCAAATATGTGGAAACCAAACCAGATCAATTTGCTAAACAGGGTTCAAGATGTCTCAGAGTTATCCCCCAGCATTTCTCCTGTTTGAAACAGAAAACCAACACTTGCCCAGTTGTGATAACCTACTCTGCAATTAAAAGGGGAAAAAAAAGCCAACTTGAATCACTGCATACATTCGTGGTAACAAAAGTTAACTTTCATTTCGAACATTTAAATATTTGAGTTTTGGGTATAGCTTTAAAAAAATCCAGTTCTGAATCACTGGAATTTTTGTTCTATTTCCTGTAAAAGCACCAACAGCAACATCGTTCAGCATTCCGCTTGCAGCAGTTCAGAAAAGATCAGTCTGATCCCACAGTACTAAATTTACAGTCATTTCATAAACTTGAGGTCACGTATGATCAACTTCTTTCTTCCAGTGCCATGGAAATCATGATAAGGAGGCAGCACTTGCAATAGGATGAAGAGTGACTTAGTTTTAAATTTCAAAGTACACTCTCACAAAGAAATTGTCTGCCAATAGCTCTTTAGGCTGCCCAGCAAACAAAATAAAAATAAAATACATATGTAAGTTTGCTGAAAATAATCTCTTCAACAGATGACACGTTTAATTCTACCCAGCTTGAAAAACATACCAGTTACCTATAAAGGCAGAGACCATTACAAAACAAGGCAAGACCTTGGCCCTCAAAGCAAGGGAGGAAAACCACTATCTTCTTCCATTCTGTCACTGGTGGAAAAGAGAAGTTTCTACCAGGACACTGTCACAGGAAGGATGCCCATTTTCAAGAATTCCATTATTGTACCAGCAAATATAAGGGAAGAGAGTAGAACTCTGACTTCTCTTACAGTGGGAAGGCAAATGGTTTACATTTCAGAGTCCTGGAAAACTGGTGTAAGCAAGACTAGCAGGGCATAGCAAGATGGCACTGCCCCCACACGTAATGACAGGGATGACACTTATCGAGCATCTCCAACACAACCCTGGGGTCACACAGACTGAGCTCTCCTCCAGCTGCATTCCTTGCCTCTTTCCCCCCTTTGCAGACTCTCCTATGAAGCAACATGAGAAAAAGTACCCAGGTCTTCTCAGTTGATGAAAGAAACTGAGACTCAACTCAGTGTCCATCCTGGTGCAGCACAAGCCAAGGCACTACCTACAGATGAGCATCCCTAAGTTTAACAGTCACAAATTACTGAATTTCATTTAAACTGGAGAGTAGAACTTACTGAAGCTGATGACATGTGTCTCCTCATGTGTCAGTGGAACTTTACTCTTGCCAAAAGCAGGTATCAGAGTTCTGGGGTTTCACAAAACCCAATTACAACAGAATAGATAAAGAACAAACAATTGAAATATGGGCATGAAATGCAAATGCCTGGTTATCTGGCAAATTCACAAGCTGAAAATTATTCCCCATTTCAGCAAATTCTGGCCGATCATGAATATAAAGCCATTGTTACAGCATCATTAGCTCTCCTTATAAAGCAGCAAATGTGCAGTATCATTTTGGTGGCTAAAATTATGTCCCAAATGAATTCAAACAGTCAAAGAGAAAGACTTTATCTGCCTTATGCTGCTGTTCAGAAGACATACATCAGAGTTCTGGAAATTATATCCAGCACCATTTTCAGCATTCTCCAGCTGAACTTCAGAAACTGCTTTATTCAGTCTCTATCAAACACCCTAAACTAATGATGACTAGAAAACCACATCTGAAATGCACTCCTTGGATTCCTTTTTTATGTATGTACTTACAGTCACTAATACAAAACACCCATAGGTCCTGGGCACAAACCAGGCCCTGCTGATCCACCAGGTACAGTATAAAGAACACAAGGCTTCTGGCCTGAAGGCCTTGCTACATCTAACAGGACTGAGCATTCAGACTTTTAGTACGAGCCTTTCAATGAATGAGACAAACCACTGCACACATCCGCACAGCACTCCCAGGTCTCTCAGAAGGACAAAACAGAAAAAGAGAAGAAAATGAGAAACAGCACACATCTCCTTCCTGCAAAAACCCTCTTATCAGAACCATTTCAAGAATTTGTACTCAACAATTAAACTGACTCGAATAATGGAAACCGAAGTCCCAAATATACTATATATGGAATCGAGCCCAGCCAGCCCCCGCAAAGGCACCGGGCACCAAAAAATCGCACCTCAGACACTCGGACACTCATCCTCAAATGGCGGAGTCTTGCCCGGCGCACTCACACCTGTCACCTGCCAGGCGCCGGGCCAGCCCCGCTCCCTCTCTCCCTCCCTCCTTCCCGCAGCCAGGCGAGCCCGCTGGCACTCCCGCCCCTCCATGGGCCGCCGCAGCCCCCCGATCCCTCCCCGCGCCAGGAAGCTCCAGGGACTCGCGAAGGAAAATAAATTTCCATCTCTCGCGGGACGCCCCGCTGCGCGGCGGCTTCCCGTCCCTTCCCTTCCCCGCTCTGCCCCCCGGCCCAGCGCGCCGGGATGAGCGGGTGCCGGGGCTGCTCCCGCCCCGCGCGGCCTTCCCTGCCTTCCTGCCCCCAGCACAGCCCGGGGCGCGCACAGCGGCCAAGGGAGCCCCGGCCCGCCGCCCCCGCGCCTCTCCCTGCAGACCCCCGGGACGGGACCAGGAAACCAGCCCGGGAGCCGCCGCCGGGCCCGCCTCGGCGGGGTCAGCCTTACCCTGCTGCCGCTGCCGCTTCTCCTCCTCCTCCTCCTCCGCCTCCTCCTCCTCCGCCGCCTCCCCCACCACCACGGCGGCAGCCGCCGCTACGGCCACCAGCGCCGCCGCCGCCTCCACCCGGCAGGGGGGACCCCGCCGACCCGCCCCGCGCCGCTCCGCCGCCTCCCGCCGCCGTTCCGCTCCGCTGGGGAGGAGGGGGCGGAGAAGGAGGAAGAGGAGGGAGAAAGGAGGGCAGGGGTGTCCGTGCTGCCGCGGCGGGGCAGGTCGGTGTGCGGGGCGGGGGGTGTGTGTGCGGGCGGTGGCTGTGGCGGCGCCGCTCCCGCTCCCGCTCCCGCTCCCGTTCCCGCTCCCGCTCCCGGGGCCGCGCGCCGCTCCCGGCCCCCTCCCCCCCGCGCTCGCTGCGCTCCGAATCAAAATAGAGCCACAATATGGCGGCGGCGGCCGCAGCATCGCGAGACCCGCGCCGCGAGCGCTAACGGCGGCGCGGGCGCGCGCCAATGGGCGCCGGGGCGGAGGGGCGGCGCCTCCGCAGGCCACGCCCACAGGGTGGGGCCGCCCCCTACCCGCGCCCGGGGCACCGGGATAGAGGGATGCAGGAATGTGGGGATAGAGGGATGCGGGAATGTGGCGATACCGGGATGTAGAAATATGGGGATACAGGGATGCGGGAATGTGGGGATACCGGGATGCCCGGGCTGACGCGCCCCGCCTGGCCCCACCGCCTCCCGCCCGCGCCTCCGCCCGCTGCGTCCACCGCTCCGCCAGGGGAGGAAGGGAGGGAGGCAGCGGCGGGTTGGGTCGATCCGCCAGGAACGGGAGCCTGGAGGGTGTGAAGGAGCGGAGAGGGAGGTGGAAGGGCAGCATCTGCAAGGGGAAGAAGAAACTAAGAAAATCAGTATTCATTAAAAAGTTTTAAAACTCAAAGAACAAAAACCTTAAAATTACCCCACCTTGTATCCAAAGGAGTTGTTCTGAGGGAATTGTCGGATGCTCAGTTGGTTAAAACTTGGTTGTAATAATGCCAAGGTCACGGGTTCGATCCCCTGTGTGGGCCGTTGACTTAAGAATTGGACTCGATGGTCCTTGTGCGTCCCCTCCAACTCAGAATAGTCTGTGATTCTTCTGTGAAATAGCGGTGCTTCCTCTAAATTCCTTCACAGTTTACCCGGAGTATGTGATTTCCATCATCCCTCTCAGGTATAGCTCGCATTAATCTCCAGCAGGATCCACCTGCTGTTTGGTGAATCCCTGGGGGAATCCCTCTTCCCTGCTCACCTTGCAGCCATCCCCACCCGCAGAACCTGGGGCTGACAAGTCCATGACCTGCAGTGGGGGAGCCTGGACAGTTGCCCAATAGGTCCAAACCTGCACACCTGGAAAGGGATAAAATTCCTCCTATGATAGAAAGACAGGTATCCTTGATTTCTGTGGGACATCCTAGTGGGGTTTTGTATTTCTGTAATTTGGGAAGTTTCGTCTTAAACGAAGAGACAAGTTTTTGATGAGTTTTAAAAATCATCCAGTAAATGAGCTGGGTTTTGAGGGTGTGAAACCTCACACTACCTACATCTTGCATTTCTTGAGTCCTCCTTCCCCACAGTGAGCAGGTGCTGCCTGTGCTGGCTAATAACATACAATCCATCCCTTGTGTAACCCTACTCTGAAAAATACAGTCAGAAACGGGAGTAATTTAAAAGTAATCTTTCTATAGCAGAAGGAACCTCTCTGAAATCCTGCAGCCTAGAATGGAGCCTGACAGGGAATGGGATGTGGTGGGGCTTTCAGATTTCCCCACACAGCAGTGAAAACTGGGCTAGAATCAACTGAGAGAAAGATTTTCTTAACTCCCAGTGACACCAGTGGTTTCCAGCATGGTCCAGTGTGTGAAAATTACTACAAAATGGCCATGCCAGAAGCATCTCAAAGCTTAAAAGCTTCACTATGTATTGCAATGAGAGAAAAAGTATTTTCTTTACAAGACCTCAGCTGTTAGACTGGCCAGTTAGCAACTGTGAGAGTAAATGATATAAACTAATAAAAAACTAACATGCTCTAAGCAGGAACTAAATTATTTCTGACAATTTGGGCTAAGTGTTCTGTTACAAGGAATTAAGCTGACTTTGCCATTGCAATGATGGATGTTTGCAGAAATGGTCGAAAATATATTTTCCAAATGAAAGCGTTAGCAGGTGAAAAAATCAGTCTGAACCACATTTAGTTAAATTTGTCATATAGAGAGAATCCCAAGGTAAACAACTGCAGGGACTGACTCTGCAGGCAGGGAGGAAGAGAACATGACACCAATGAGTGTAATGGTGAGTTGTTATGCTGAGAGGAAAAAAAAGTAAAAAGGGGGAAAGGAAGACAGTTTTTCCCCTTCATAAAATGTGGAAATATAGGTGTGTGTGTATATATTCCAGTGAGAAGCAGTTGTTTTCATAAACTACAATGGAGAAGCCTGCACTTCTTTTGTACATCCGCAGCACGGCACATGAAACACCACGAGTCTCATAAATGAGTTTATTACTCAGCCTGTCTTGAGTCAAGGTTATATGGGGCTGAGAATCACTGAAATTTGTTTGTTCACTATAAACAAAATAGTATTTCCCCAAACGCAGCCAGAAATCATTATAGTGCCTTACAAAAATGAGTAATGGGGCATCTAGAAAGAAGATACAATGGAAACATCAGGTCACAGAGAGCTATACGGGGGTGGCTCCACTGTAAGTGTTCAGCTGCATTAATCAAACCTTTCTCTTTTGCGACCTGTGTTGTAGACAATTCATGGTCTGCCCCAGTCACTGCTCAAGCACACTGCTCTTCAGCTCTTCCAGCACAACTGTTTCAAACTTTGCTAAGCTATACCTGACCTTTCAAATGGATAGGATGGTAAACTGACATGAATATTTTTGTGAGCAAGAAACAGTTTATTTTGCTAAGTTTAGTACCAAGTTAAACATTTGGCCCTTTTGCCTACAGTTGCTAAAACAGGGATTTGGCACAGGAAAGTGAAAGACCATCTCTCCTTGTGCCATCACCAGTATTTACTGCAATGCTTAGCACTGGGATCATGAGAGTGAGCTGCACTGTCCCCGCTCTTCCAGGCTCCCCACACTGCATCTGTGTCTGAGCCCATTGCTAAAAAAAGTTGCTCTTCTCTCTGCTTTAGCTGCTAAGTTTGAGTCAGTTTTTAACACCTTTCCAAAATCAAAGGAAAACTACTTAGGAAATTAATTCTTTGTACCAAGATTCAGAAATGAATAATTTCTCTAGTATCTGAAACAAGAGCAGATCTATCTAATAAGAAATTCAAGCTGTAATTCTTATCCCGGTGCAAATCAAAGCTCAGTCACCAGTGAGGCACAGGAATCAGAGCCTTACTTCTTTCCCTGAAAATTTTAGGTATTACCCATTTTTTTGCCATACAAAATATGAGTTCATATTTTTTAAACTTTCATCAGATTGTTTATATTCTTCACTGCTAGAAAATGAAATTTTAAATAGGATTGGGGAATTATTCTAAACATATGGTACAGGAAAACTATTTCTATAAAGTATAGTCAATTTTTTTCAGCTTGGTACTGACATTTCTAATGCTGAAATTTCCTGAGAATGCTTTTTAGAGAAGGTAAGAGGACAAGTCCAGCTAAACCAAATCGACCACAACTGGCATAATTATTTCTAAAATTGACTTTAAAATTATTTTTCCACAGTGGAAAAATGTGACATTGGCAGCTTTAAAGACACTTTCCCTTGAAACATTCAACTGGTAATTTAAATTTTGTTCTTCTAGACAGAAAGCCTGTCAGTCTTCAGGGTGGTAAAAGCAGAGGTAGCATTCACTGGCCAAGGACAGTCTTTGGAAGCTCTCAGTCTGAGGTTACAACTACAGCTTCTCCAATAAAAACAATTAGCATTTAGATTAATAACAGGTCAAGGAAATACAGAAATGCACCTTATTTCACAAGAAATTCCATGCATTGTGCTTCTGTTCTATGTAGAAGTTGTCAGCTATGTGCCATTGTGCAATAATTTATCCAGCCTGGTGTAGAGAAGTGGACAATGCTGGGTTTGGAAGTAAATTCAAGTGCAGCATCTCAGCATCAAGCCAAAGTTGGGATCCAATGCATAGCTTTGCTCAAAGCAAGGTTCTCAGCACTTTTCTCCCTCACCCCACTATGAGGACTTATACTGTTTAATAGCTATAAAAAAACCCTTTTGTTTCCAGTGTAGGAATAATCCAGCTATTGATGTTTGTTTGGAGGGGGTCTGTTGAAAACTGTGTTGTCAATATTCTAGTTTACCATTTTTTTCTTTCTGTTTTAAATGTTAGTGTAATTCTGTTTTAAAAAGCAAACTGAATTCCAAACTTTTCTTTAATCAGAAACATTAGTTCTAGATGCTCAGAATTTATGAACAATATTAAAATAACAAATACGTATAATCCTTCAGGTAGAAGAAATGTTTTGGTAAAGAAATGGGTTTCAGAACAAATTATTCAAATACTATAGTGAATTCCAGTTACCTAAATTGCTCATGGGTGCCTTTATGAAAAGCTGTCGTGCCCCGATGTTTTTCGTTACAATCCGCAGTACATAAACAGCTCTGTTATCACTGTTGAGACTCGCTGGTTTTCCAGGTTGTTGCTGTGCTTTCTTCAAGATAGCACCAGCTTTTTCACTTCCTAGCAGCTCATCTATTTAGGAGTAGAGCGCAAACATGACATTTGAGATAAGAATGTGATTAAGAGGTGCCTTAGAGGTTCATGAGTTCTAGCAGCTTCACAAGATTTGGATAAGGCCTTTGTTGAAGGAAAATCCATCGAGACAGCCAGCCTACCCAGGCTTTGCAATTTTAAAAGCATAGTGACCTGTGTTACAGTGGAACATTATTGTAGGTTATGTATTAATCTGACATACAAAAATAGTATGTTTTTGGAAGCTTGGTAAGATTTTTTTAGTATCTTAAAAAACCCACATTCATTTATGTTGATCGTGAGTGTCTTAGAAGAATGTTTACACTTGAAGGAAAATATCTTAGCCTAGCCAAAGCAATTCTGAAGCTTTTTCAACAATTGTTTTAAAGCTGGAAAAATCTGCCATATTAAATCTATCTTTTGACTAAAAAAGTGCATCCTTGACAGCATCAGCAATTTACAGATCTTTCAGTGCTCTGAATAAGAGAATTAAAAATGAATAAAAGCTCATATAGTTTCATATAACATACAATTGAGTCAATATCTATGAGAGAGACATATTTAGCATTTTTTAATACTACCATACACCTTCTTTATGAAACTATGTTATAACTCAGTGACATCAAATATAGAAAGCCAAGAGGCTTCAAAATACTTCAGAAGAAATACAGGCAATGTTTCTTCCCAAATTCACTGTTTCCTATGCTTTGTGGGAAATTGAGTACAAAGCAATGATAAAAATTAATTTCCACTTTTCTTGAGACTTATATAATACTGGTATGTAGTTGCTGCCTGTCTTTAGGAGCAGAAAACACTTTTAGTCTCTTGCTAAAGTCCATCTTTATTTGGGATACCTTTCAATCACTTGCCTAAACTTTATACTATGTTGAAACCCGAGGCAAAGAATGGACTTAAGTGTTTCTGGACAGGTATAACTTGCTGATTTGAGACAGGAAACCTACCTTGAAGTCCAAACAAATGACTTCCCTGTTCCAGACACAAATCAGGCATGAATGTTTTCATAGTAAGAACCCTTGCAGAATGTCTTAACAGCTCTTTCTTTTTCCAGCTACTGATTTTAACCTCTTCTGTCTCAGTGACTTCAGCCAAATCCCTTTCCTTTACACATTTTGTAAATGTGAGAGTGAGAGTGCAAACTGCAATATACTTAATCTTATTATATATGTTAACACACAAGGCACAATAATTATACTGTGTTTAAATTTCCCCAAATGTGTAGGAGATTATTGGTAGGTGGCTAATACATTTTAAAAAACAATACAAAGTACTCTCTAAAACTAAATATTTCATGGTATTAGATTTCTCCATCTTCTTCTGGACTTCTGCCCCTCTGCTGTAATTACCTTAACTCCTCACCCAGTAATAAAACTCTCTGAACAAATCCTGTGCCTACTATTAAGTAAAATTAAAGCTTAGTACAGATTCTCTGCATTCTTTCTTCTCTTCAGCTGCAGCACTTGACATCTTGCATGGTACAAATGAAACACACAAAGCCTTTAAGCCATCCCATATCTTTTAAAATAAGGTAACTCAGAGCTTTCTGATGCTGATATGCACTAGACAGAGTAAATTTTGAAGAAGAGGGGTACAGGATCCTCCATTTCTGTAGAAAACTCAGTGGTATAATGAAACAGAATTGGTCATGTGAGCTAATACATGCACTGTACTGGTTTGTTTCCTTCTGGGTTTTATGCAAGCCCTTGTAAGGAGAAGGCAGCTCAGATTTCAGGTCCACTCTGTCCTAGGTCTGTCTGAGATTGCCAGCAGAAGTGAAAATTGCAGGAATACACTTCACTGTGTAACCAGCTGTGCTCTAGCTACAGCATCAGGATCATCAAGTTCCTGTTCCACAAGTTCCAAGTTGAGCTATGTTTCAGCCATAATATCTGATGAGTTTACCTTTTCTGTGGGAAGAGATCACTTGTGTGTACACACAGTTAAAAATGTTTCAGTATCAAGGGGCAAAATATTAAGAACTACTGAACTTCCAACTCCTCAGCTCACTAGAATTAAGAAGGGTTGTCTCTTTGCCAAGGTAAAATTCTTGATACAACTAGGAAGACCTTACAGAAAATAAGGTAGTCATTCATGAAAACAATCAGCTAACATCACAGCTGTTTTCAGCTACTGCAATGTCACAGAGAGGTAGAAGAGGGAATTGTGGCAAGTTTGTTAGGAGATATGTGACATACATATTTAAAGGAATGCATTAATGTCCAGAAATTTTAGTGGTCACTTGTTGGTACTTTTTTTTTTCTTGAGTTCTTCTGATAAATAACAAAATACCTTAAAACCCCATAAAACACTGTTCTTCCATCTGGAGGGCACCCATTTTGTGAAATACTCACAGGCCTCTAGATCATAACCCAGAAACTATAACCACAGCTAAGCCAAACACAAATTTGTACTCAGATTTAGGCATAGGAAAGTTCTGTTGGCTTTACTCACCCGCTCAAAATTAAGCATATGTTTTAACACTTTACTGGATTAGGGCCCATGTCAGCAAAATAAATATCTTGGGAAGAAGTAATAAAAATGTAGCTTGCAGTGAGGGACAGCAGAGCCATTCACAGCTACAGAAGCTTTAAAACGCTGGCTGGTATTTATATATTTAGAGAAGAAATCAGGCATTAAACAAAACATTTTTGATAGCTAACTAATTAATCTGCTACAGAAGCACATTCTTTTTTTTTTTTTAAATTTGATGGAAAAAATATTTTGCATCCTTGCATCCCAAAAAGCAAATTAATTTACACATCAAGAAAAGAAGTGTTTTGCAAGCACAAGCTTCAAAAGCAATTTTCTCACTGTTTAGTACACAGGCTGGCTGTTCCAGATATACAATTACATTCTCTGAAGAGGGGAACAGACAGGAGGCCAAGCTTTTTAAACACAGATTTTCATTACACACATGCACCTGAATTTGCTCATTTGAGTGTATATAATTGCATATATATGGTAAATGTCAGCTAACTAATTTTCTTGTATGCATTGTGCACTGATGTGTATTTATTTTTAATGCTAAGAATCTCTGTAAATATTTGGTGCTGTACGTCTACCCTTTAAAGAGAACTTACATCATTTGCAAAACCAGAAGGGATACAATTCTACTAGACTGTGTCCGTGTTAATTTTATTTTTTCCAGCAAAACTTTTCTGTTGCTAACAACAGTGCAGCAAAGTATGAATTCTAGTGTAGATATAGCTCCTTTGGCATTTAAAGCACAATGCTATCTGTCCCTATTCAGATACAGCTCTATCTTATATGAAGGGCTACACACTGCTTAAGGAAAGACAGACGAGGGAGCCACAGTGGTGGAGTTGCTTTCTATACCACAAGGCAGCACTTGGGATGTATCAATCTCTGTCTTGAGGTGGATGATGAGCACATCAAGAGCTTATTGGTTGGGATTAAAGAGCAGATTAATAAGCGTGACAATGTTGTGGGTGTTTCTTACAGGTCATCTGATCATGGGGAGAAAGCAGATGAGGCCTTTTACAGACCACTGGAAGTAGCCTCAAAGTCACAGGCACTGGTTCTTGTGGGGTACTTCAGCCACTCTGACACCTGCTGGAGGAACAACATGGCAAAGCACAAACAGTCCGGGAGGTTTCTGGAAAGCATTGACCACAACTTCCTGACACAGATGGTGGAGGAAAAAACGAGTAATGGTGAGCTGTTTGGCCACATACTAACAAACAGGGAAGGCTTTGTTGGAGATCTGAAGGTTGGGGGCAGCCTTGGCTACAGTGAGTAGAGTTCAGGAGAGCTAACTTTCACCTCTTTAGTGACCTTCTTGGAAGAATCCCATGGGAACAGGCCCTGAAGGGAAGAGGGTACAAGAGAGCTGGTTAATATTCAGGCATCACTTTCCAAGGCTCAAGAACTGTGCATCCCTAGGAGCAAGAATCATAGAGTGATACAGGTTGGAAAAGACCTCTCCAGCTGTTAACCCATCACTGTCAAGTCCACCACTAAACCTTGTCTTTGACCCCCCTCTTGCAGTGAAGAAATTTTTCCTAATATCCAATCTAAACCTCCACTGGTGCAACTTGAGGCCATTTCTGCTTGTCCTATCACTTGTTAGGGAGAAGAGACTTAACCCCCACCTGTCTACAGTCTCCTTTCAGGTAATTGTAGAGTTATAAGGTCCCCCTAAGCCTCTGTTACTCCAAACTAAATAACCCCAGCTCCCTCAGCCACTCGACAGGGCTTGTGCTCCAGACCCTTCACCAGCTTCATTTGCAGAAACAGATGCATGGAAGTTCCATCTGAATATGAGGGAGAACCCTACTGTGCAGGTGACTGAGCACTGTAGCCGATTGCCCAGGGCGGCTGTTGCCACCTCCCTCACTGGCGATATTCAAGATCCGAATGCAAATCAGTGCCATGTGCTCTAGGGTGATCCTGCTTCATCAGGAAGGTTGGACCAGACGACCACACTGTGATCCCTTCCAATCTTAGCCATTCTGTGATTCTGTATATTGAGGTGCCAGTGGTCACAGCAGGACTCTGCACTAATGCTTTGACTCTTCCCAATAGCAGTGGACCTGTCCCAGCCATCCTCCCACTAATAACCTTACACAGAAAATGTGTAAAACTTTTTCAATAACAGTGTCATTTATTTCTTTAGCATTGCTTCACACCTGAACCATCAGGTAATGCATATGTATTATATTTTCTGCCTTTTCAAAGTGAAAAAACCTTCATTCAAAAGACAAGATGTCATAATTTGTTTTCAAGGTAGATTTTTCTCTGATCTTTAGTAACCCTTTCCTTATAGCTGATCTTCTAAAGGGGCAAGGTTGCTGAGTACACAGCCTGCAGGTGGTTTTGCTCATTCTGTATTCCCAGCTACAGCCCCTGAACCCATTGAATAGTTTCAGACAGACACATTTCTAATTCTGAAGTTTTTTCAGAAAATAAGTGTCTGAGCTGACAGCAGTGTCCCTACAAAAGGGAAGAATGCAGGTGGATCTTTCCTCACCCTTATGACACATGAGACAATCCACTGGAAACACCAGCCTTGAGACACAGGAGAAACAGGTTTCGATACTCCCCTGTTAAAAAATTCCTTATTTCACTGGGTTTCAAAAGTCAGTATCCACAATCCTATTTTCATATCTTATTTGCATGGTCCACTGCTCAGTGAAGATGTGGTCACAGTCCCAAAGACCTAAGAACAAACAAACAAATATTAAACAGTAAATGTATTGATTTTATAAGATGAGATCACTGATGTGAAGAAAAATGGCTCCAAGGGAAAGTTTTCTCCAATAATCCCTACAGAGTTATGGAAGTCTAATTAGCAGAGTTTGTAAAAACAAAGAATCCATTTTTCTTTCTACCTCATGTCAGAGGTTGGCTTTTCCTCAAAATTCACCCCTTTACCAACACTTCTTAAGCCCCATGTTGATTTCTGCAGTGATGGATACACTCAATCAGGTTAAAGTTTTTAATTGTTTTTAAAATTTCACCCTTCTAGTAAACTCCAGTGCCACCTGTTCAGCTGGAAATAAGCACTGTGGAATCCATAACACATACCAGTCACATCTTACTTCCACTGTATGGCTGTCATCTTCTGATGGGCAGGAGACCTGAGCACAAATTGAAATTGTGTTGTGCTGCATTATGCGCAGGTTTTTTGTTGAGACAGGACTGAAAAGAAGCCTTAGCACTCACCTGTGCATTGACCAGATACGTGGGAGAAAGGGAAGTTTGATTTATTGGCACTAGCAGCAAGGTTGGGGCTAAGTGAAGTTGGCCAGCTAAGCTAAGGTGTACTAACCTGTATGCAGAAACCAGCCCCATGTACCAGGCTGAAGTATGAGATAGCCAGAAAGACAGTTCAGGTTCACAAACAGTTAACTCAGCCCTGTGTGTTTAAAGAGATGTAGTAATGGAACTATAAAAACTCCCACCAGGTTGAGATCTCCAGTTTGGGAGCTTTTCCCTAATGCATTACATATTTTGAAGTTTAATCATCAGCCCTTCTCTAAGCAAAACTCCTACTCATTTCAGTTAATCTTTGTCAGAATCAGTAGTGATACTGGGTAATAGTGTGCAGTTAAAGTAAAAATAAGTTTCTAATCACAGAAATGAAGTTCTGAAATAGTCTTTCAACAATAATGGTGAGTGAAAACCAGTTTAAAAATGTAATATAATGTAACAAACATGTATTATTGCAGCTTCATGGAACCATGTTCAATGAACCATAGAGGTCTCAACTGGTTCAATATCCTAGCTAGCAAAATCCAACAGATAATAGTAATCTGAAATTTGTACATGCATTGAACTGTCACTGTTTAAAGTAATTGTCACTATTTATTTTAGTGAGACCATCATCCTTAAGAAAAAAAAATATTTAAACCACTGTTAGTAACTGGTTTTTTATAAGTAATTTTTCAGCTCGCTTATGAATACTTCATGCCTGGCAGCATAAACAGACCTTTTTTTTTTAATATGGAAAGCTTCAATTTAAGTTTTAGGAGTAATATTTCTATCCAGAAATCTTGCTATAGTATTATGCACAAATTTTTGTTCTAAATAATGAATGTCTACAAAGGCAATGCATGTATTAAATTGCTGAAGAAACTGCATTTCTGAGGCAATAAATACTCAAGTAATACATATGTTTCAAGTATGATTAGTGCTCATAGGAACTGAAATTTTACAAATCTAAACTACCTTCTATACATCAGCTTACACAGGAGGGGAAACTCCCCAAAATAACATACAACGAAGGACTCAGAACAGAAAGTTAGGTTTCACTTATTATTTTGATTATGATTATCCTAGCCCTGAAAAAAAAAACAACAAAGGAAGATCACAGTGAAATAGAAACAGACATGGAAAACAAGAAAGAGATGCTGTTATGCTGCTGCTGAGATTCCTAAGGTGCCTGTATAAAAAATGCATTGCACAAAAGTTGATTTTTCGTGTCTAAGTCAAGATATTTTGATTAACATGTTTCCTTTTGGTTGTCCCTCTGTGATAAATCATTAATTTAATCTATCCAAATTTTAGCTTAAGAATGTGTAAACCATTAATTTTGAGTTGTGATTTAATCTGACAATCTACAGCCTTAATTTCTTTTACCTGCAGCATGAGTAAATTTGTAGTTTCCAGCTTGGATAATGCAATTTCAAAAAAAAGAATTACATAGACCACATAGCCATGCAATGGCAATATAACTACAAGTGCTTCCTGTTTCTTTTAGAGGTGTGATGAATGGTAAAGGAAAATTATATATGAGTCACCCTGAAGAAACATAGTAATGCAAAACCAGTAACCACTGGTATCACTTCAGAATGGAATTAAACAGAAATGTAAAAGGGAGGAGAAAAAATTGTAGTATGGTGTGTAGCTTTCTGCTGAAATGCAATAACATGCCATCATAGATGATGTAATAAAATGATAGTGTGCAACATTAAAACACTGTGCATTGCAATGAAGGAGTTGGTGTGCAGAAAGTACACCTACATTTCCTGTAAGGTGTTTCGTATTGCAGTTGTCTCTTTCACAAGAAGAACTCTTTCATGGGTGTCTTGGGAGAAACATTGCATTTTATTCATGTTGATTTATAACAATTCATAGAAACTGCTCTAACCATCTTATAATAGAGAAAGAGTAAAAAGTGGATAATTTTGAAACAGCAATAATTTGATGAAACTTTTAAGAAAAAAATCTATTACACTGGAAAGTACTTTTAACAGTATTGTGGTGGTCTGACTTCTAGGCACTGAAATTAGTCTGAAAATAACTGTTGAAATACAGAAGAGATGTAGTATCCATATCAGTTTATGTCTTCCTCAGATAATCCATTGCTCTGCCTTTAAATATGCAGATCAGATAATAACTGTGTTCAAATGTACTCTTAAAACGTTTTGCTGTGCAGAGCTCCAGTGTCACTGTGACGTAGCTAGCAGAGAGAATTTCTGTTCTGCTTGCCTGGCCAAGTATTAAGGTGATACAGTTTTTAAGCTCTGTACTTAACAAAAAGATCATAATTAAAAAGAATTTGTTTAAGACATAAGTTATATATTTTGAGAAGCCTCATTACTGTGTTTTTGAACAAAAATAAACTTTTTAAACTCTACAAAATCTGTGATACTGTGAGCATTAATTCCTGGGGTAGTGCTAGCTAGGAAACCATTTCAAATGTAAATCTGAAGGCTTTTGGTCTTTGACCTTGTGGAACTGACTAGTGTGGATTGTAGTGAGGTCTTGCGTTCATGGCATAACTCCAGGTAGTACTGGGCAAAATTTTTTAGAGCATCATATCAGTTGCAATGTGTGCTGTGTCAGATCACTCAATGCAAGCAGGAACTCTCCCATCTGGCTTATGACAGCCTATGCAGAAGTAGAGGGAGGAACACAAAGCTGCAGGAAGTACCAGCACAGCTACAACCATAGCTGCCTCTGTAGCCCACCTCAAAATAGAGCTCTTATTAATCAAGATAATTTTATGAGCATAGTTCTTTCATGTCTCTACTCAACACACAGGACCTGGACAGTGTTAAATGCCTGAAACAGTGTTAATAATGTCATTTGTTGATCATTGTAATTCCTAGCTTTTTAAGTTTGTAGGAAGATGCTTACTTTTAAAGTATCTATTTATTTCTCTGGTAAGAAAAGTGCCATCCACCTAATTCAGAGACATTACAAATGTCTTAATTAAAAAGCAAGCATGTAGGACAGCAAGGGAACAAACAGATTTGTTACAAACAAACATGTAGAAAAACCTCTCCGAAACTACAAAGAGCAGCAGAATTACCTGGACAAAGGCTGAGTCCTTTCCTCTCATGCAAAACATCTTTCTTAGCATGCATGAAGGAAACCTGATCTGAATGGAAGCAGACTGGGAGCATGGAGCCATTGGCTTTTGGCATGCATACAACACAAAACCCCCTGAAAACATAGAACCCCCGCACCCAGACAACAGCAAAAGCTGGGAAGTAGGTCAAATGCAGCACTGAATTATTTCAAAATACTGAACAGTAACACTATATGAACATTTTTCTCTTCCATGATACTCTCAACATAGCACTTCTCTCTTCTGTTAGATGAAATTATAACTATTACTAGAATTCATTTAGTTTCCAATACGCAGAAAACAAAAGCAAATAAGAGTTCTACTGATGTTTTCTGGTGTATTTCTATCAGTGTACTCTTCCCTGACAAAGTTCCACAATTCTTAGATTGAAATTTATGAACAAGTCACTGTCCTTGTCATTTGTGCTTCTCTGTTTCCTTCTAAAACTCAAAACTTCTGCCTTTTAATTGTGTGGGGTTTTTTTCTTGTTCACAGCTTATAAAAACATTTCTACAAAGGGCCAGTTCTTGGTTATCATTCACATTAGTTTGTTTCAGTTCCTTTTTTTTGAAAGTGCCTTGCTGACACATGTTCTCACCTTCATGAAATGATCCTTTTCTAAAACAGGAAGAAGTTCAGAGTAAACAATGTCATATTAGGCTTTATAAAGGAAAGTTAGCAAGATAAAGTAATCTTGTCCTACTCAGCACTGGCTTTCAAAATTCAGTGTGGCTTTAGATCAGTTTTACTGAAGCCAGATAAGAGCAACAAGGAAGGATTAGAAATGCGAAAAATGCAACATACGAGGAAAAAGAACTGTGGCTGTTCAATCAAGGGAAGAAAAGGCTGAAGGCAGATAAAATAACAGTCTTGAAATATGGAACAGTTGCTTAAAAAAAAAAGGTATCAATTGCTGCAAGGTTTGTGGCTAGACCTTAAGTGAGCATTTCTAAACTATGAGTGCCACAAAAGCATTGTAATGTTTGAGGGAGTTCACACAGTTCCACCTTTGGAGATATCTACAAACAAGTTAATGTATGAATACCCATCAGGAATGCTGTAGGGTATAGCTCATATCACAGGGAATAGATTACACTGCTTCTTAAAGTCCATCTCCAGGCATATTTCTATTATATGAGCTTCTTGTTAAACAATAAAAAATTGTTATTAAGATGCAATTTTTCTTTAGCTCATCACTATTTTTACCATTGTCATCAACTCGTTTATAAATGTGAGCCACCACCCCTTTAGATGTTTGCAAAAAATATTGTTCAATCTAAACAGAAAAAGGAACTGCGTTTTTCCAAAGTCTTATGGTTCTCAAAAGGCTATACCTCTCTTGTCTACTTCTTTCCTCAGACTAAAGGTGATAAGGGGAAAAATTTAGTCTGTTCTTTGATGCTATTTGGTATTAGAAATTATCTTCTCATGTGTTGTCAGTAAACATCTGGTCTACAAGTATTCCAGGTCTTGTATTTCAATTTATGTAAAAAGATTCAGAAAGGTTCTCCTGAGTCATCAAGACAGGGTCTCTGTTATCAGAGTCAACTCTGCAGTCTATAATTTGTCAAGCTTAAATTTGTTTGCAAAGTTCTGTCTTAAAATGCTGCATCTTTTATACTGACTGGATGGCTGTTCCAGACTCCTCTCTTGTGATTTTTCAAAATTTCTGAAATTTTAAATGTAAATTTAGTCAGGGCAGTTTTTACTATTCTACTCTTATACCAACGCTGATTTTTACATTAAATATCTCCATTCTGTCCCCCCAGATAGGAAGGATAGCAATCCTATCCTCTCTTCAGTTTTATGGGGTTTTTTGCATCTTTAGCTGGTCTCTTAGCCGCCTTTCATTTTCTGCTACTAATTTTCATCTTTGCTACATTAATTCTTGTCTTCCTTTATGTATTTCTTTGACATCCAAATGGACTGGGTCTAAGGCTTTTCTTGTCAGCAAGAAAATCAATTGGTCAAGACATATACTTCACCAGTATGGCATAATCTACTTATAAAATATTGCATTATGCTGTGTTATATAATTTTTTCCCCAATATATTTTTCCTTCAATTTTTAAAAGTCTTGCAAAGAGTTGAGACATGATCAATGGATCCAACTGCTAATGTTGTAGTCTTGCTTCATTCTAACCATAGGCACAATATTTGATACTTATATCCTTTCCTTATTAGCAGACCAAGTCACAGACATTTGTTCAAAATCTGTACTTCTGGATTCCATTTCACATGCAAGTTCTTCAAATATAGTGGTTATTTTAATATATTATCTCTGTCCCACCCTTCAAATGAGCATATTCGGTTCTTTTGCCTTTATGGCCATCTCAGGTGTGCTCATTTTCATTTCTCAGTGTTCTGAAACTGTGTATTCCTCAGTAACTTAGAGGCAATACAATTTTTTTACCTATAGTTTTACTCCCTTTACTTGTTTCCATGCTCTATCTTTTCTCAAGCTGTTGGTTATTGGCATTTATTTGAATCAGGAACATGAGGCAAAATTCACACTAGCTACATTTTGTGTAGTATCCTACAGCACTTCCCATAAAGGACACAACTAGGATGTGGAGTCCTCTTCAACCAGAGAGGGTCCAAGTCATTCCTACATGCATTCTCTGCTCACCCATACTGCTACATGCAATTCTCACATAGGGCCTCTCACATCCCTTCTGATGCCTGAGTTACTGCAGAGTTCAAATAAAAACCCTTCTTCTTGGGCCAAAAGTGAAAGGAGGAAGAAGGAGCTTGTGTTTACAGCCCAGTGTCAGGGGTTGGGGCAGAGGTGATTCCTGAGGTGTAGTCCCCAGGCTGTTAGTGCATTTCTGTCAGAGGGAGTGCAGTGCACGGCACTGGCTGTCTGGACCAGCTCTTTGTGGATCAGATGCAGAGAGATGGTCACTGCAAGATGAGATTCACAACAAAACCACCCTGAATGAATGGTAAGTCTTGTGTCCCCTTCACAGTTCAGTGCCAACTGATGGTGTGGGAGAGAGAAACCCTTCATTGTGGTGGAAATTAGCCCGCCTTCAGGTAGAGAGGCAGGCAAGGAAGCTTACAAAATTACTTCTTTAGCAATAACATGCTGATAAAATCCAAGTCAACAGAACTTACAAGCTTTATGGCTGTGGACTACATGACTTTTCTGACCACCTCAAACTTCCTAACCTCTGCAGCTTGCCTTCTGTAAAGGAGCAGTAACACCCTAGCAGAGTTTATGCAACTGCTACTCAATATTGCATTAAGCTTCCTCCATCTGACATGTAAAACTTCCACCTGCTCAGTCACCCAAGTCCTGACTTGAACTAATGACTTTTGATACTACCAGGCTATATTTGCTCCCAGCAGGCTGATAACAAAGTGTACAGAGAATCGCCTGATCCAATTTATGATATAGTCTGAGACAATAATTATTTTACTCTGGCTGTTATTACCTAGCAGCAGAATCAGCTTAAGTTTGTTGCTCTCTAGAGAAGAAGGAAACTGCAAATGCTGTGGTGTTTTAAAATGTCAGAGAGCCACTACCATATCATTAACTATAATTTTAAGCTTTGACAATGCTGTCAATGAGCCTTAGTATTTTGTCATTGCTGTACTATTTGAAAAAATCTGTTTCTCTCCATTGGCTTCTTTCATCTCTGTGGTTGGCAGCCTTGTTATTTGTTTTTCTCTCTAATGGAAATTCTAGAACTACTGGTAGAAAGCAAAGTGTTGCTATGAAAAAAACATAATTCTCAATCCTTAAATACCTCTTTCTTTTAGTCAGTTTAAAAATTAAGGCTTTACAAAGTAAATAAATACTGTTTTCTTCCTCTCTCAATTTGTTCAAAAGGCAACAGGAGCTTTTAAAATCTGTTACTCACTAAACTTACCACTGAGATAATTTGAGTTACTGTGTAAAGTTTGTTTCTGTCCACTCCCTTCTCTTTTGCACGGAGACATTTTCACAAATCTCCTGTTATCAGGCAGTTCTGAGAGCAGAGCAACTGTGGAGTCTCTAAAAGCCAGCAAAGATGATTGCGTTTGCAGTGATAAAGTGCAGAAATAAACAAAACATTGTAGCATGCTTAAAGATTCAACACCACTCTGCATTTGAGCATTTTCTGTGCCTGATCCACACAAAATAAGTATAAAATAGGCCAGCAAGCACAAAATAAGCCTCTGTATTCCACTAGAGATAAACAAAGCAGCTCAGAGGCTTGCTGTTTAAGCAAACTTGGTTATACTCTGGTTACCAGAGAGGCTTCCAAATTTCTGAATCTGGCAATTTTTGTTACTACCATTATGCTTGTTTACAGGTCTCCAATCCCTAATCTCCCCAATCTCTCTGTTAATGCATGCCCTCTTCCTGTTACTGCATGCAGAATCAGTTTTCTGGGTGTTTCCTCACAACATATGACAGAGTTCAACTTGGCACCTGTCAATAGCTCTATCTGCTTCAAAATGATCTGTATCTAAAGGTAAAAGAAGAGAGGAAGAGCTCCATTCACCTCGCTAGAAGGTGGTCACTGGCAGTCCGTACCAGAAGATACACAGACCAGAAGATCCTCAAGAAAAATTGACTGGGCACTGCTGTGCTGAATTCAGTATATCCTTATGAAATCAAGACTCTCAGATGACCAGGGATACCTATTTGGTGAATTCAGATTGGATTTATGAGTAAGTGTCAGTGGAGAAGCTCAGCTGCACCAATGGCAGCTGTGCTGAGCAGGTAACAGCAGAACCAGAACACTAGAAATGCCTAGACCTCCTCAGGTGCTAAAAAGCAAGGTGTGTTTTGTGGATGTCTCATTAAATTCCACTTCAGTAATGTTTTATCCTTTTCTTTTTGTATGTGGCACTGTTCCAAAGAAGCAGCAGTTTTCACTGTGTTTGGGAACTGCAGAAGAGAGGTGAGGTAGAACATGGTAGCACCACCCTGGCTTCTTCTGCCTTCCAGGTTATTTACAGTTGTGCGTGCAGCAGGGATTTTATCCACTGGTGGTGCCTCAAGTGCAGGAGTTCAGTCCTGTGCTGGTTTAGAGGTAAACTGGCAGGAGAAATGAACTCTACACAAAAGAGATTATAAGTCAGAGTTACAATTTTAATAACAATATTACAATAAATACAATGGCACAAGGAGAAATTGGTTTTAACCCACAAAACCCAGTATGACCCACCACCCTGGGGTACAAACCCCATATGGTTCCCCCAAGTCCCAAAATAGAAAGAAGCAAAAAACCTGTTGGTGCAAATGACAATCCCAGTCTGGTCGAGACTGGTAGCCACAAGCTGGTTGGAAGTCATGGTCTCCTCCTGTCGAGGTCCTGCTGCTTCTCTGGATCCAACAAGTGGTCTCCGAGGTCTCCTTACCCCCACTTATGTACCCTCAGGAAGCACCCAGCCCCTCCCCCAGAGCGGGGACTCACACAATGGATGATTAACTCTGGGAGCCATGGGGTATTGTTGAACCGTTGATGGCCAATTAGCAGCCACACCCCCTCAGGCTGGGTGTGAACGTGATAATGACTCCCTAAGCAGCTGCTGCTAATGGTCCGTTGTCCTTGGGAAATGAATAGAGGGGGTAGAATACATAGCTTGGATCTCCCCCACGCAGTGATAACTGGTCCCACCTGCTGAACTAGGGCAAGTCCCCAGTGGATACCCTAAACTCAGCTCTTCCAAAGAGCAACTGGATACTTCAGTTCTGATCTACAGCTAAGCGAATAACCAGAAGAACAAGAAAAAACCTGGCAGGTGATATTAAGCCTATCACTGGTACTTTTGTGTAACGATTGCTACAGAGGCATCAGTGTAAGCAGAACACATGCAGATGCCTTAGTGAGGTCAGATGTCTCAGGCATCAGTGCCTCTGCTGATCTCTGAGTGCCTACAAGAAATCATCATCATTTGTAATGCCAATAAACTTGTCTCAGAGGCTTCTTCTGCCTCTAAAGTCTGTAACAGTAGTTGTATTCTGATGTTGACATTGATGGAAAACCTTCCTCTTTCTAAAATAAACCTTCCTCAAATCATGAGAGAAACTAGCTTTAAAGGTTTTATTCTCCCCATATGCTTATATAATGTAACTAAGCATCTCATATTTTTGCTCTTAATTTGAGTGATCAAAAGTGAGTTTTTAATATTTGGGAGAGGGGATGAAAGCAAAAGGTTGAACTTCTTGATTCATCCAGGGTCTCATTAAAGGTGTTCACCACAGTGTAGTCAAGCATCTCCATTATAAGCAGACAGCTCTACCTCTTCCAGGGTGCAAGTGATGAGGGACACATATGCCATGTGAGGTGCAGAAATGTCCAAGAAAATTCAGAAAACATTTCAGGGAAAATGAGAAGGTCTCTTGGAGAAAATGACGCAAATTCATGTACCTGAGTGCTAGATTTCATCTTCAGACCTGTGATTAAGGCAACAAGTTTGGCGATACCTTAGGTAAACATGCAATCTATTATTCCCAAAGTTCTACTGCCCAAGTTCTCAGGAAGCATATGAACAACCAGCAGATAGGACTAAAACAAGTAGTATGTTACTACATGCCAACTTCTGTTGATATTAGCAAGGACTTTGTAAAGAAAGATTGTATCTTGTCAGAAGAAGAGTTTATGTGCCCAAGTTACTTCCAGACTGTGTATTATATCTATATCCCATACAGAATGTGTGTGTCTGTGGCCAAAGGTCAGAATGAGTATTTGAGAGAAAAACATGAACACAGCAATGTGAAAGAAAAGGGTGGGAGAATAAGGAAGTTAGTTTGCTTTCCATTTCTAGAGGCACAAGGAAACTAAGTGCTTTGCATGAGCTACCCTCTCAATAGCTTAAAAAATTAGGAGTGGAGCATTCTTTTTGTGCATGTGACCTTTTCAGCAGCATGGCAAATGAAATAAGGAGAATAGGCCAGCCCCAGAGGTGGGTTTATATTTAAACACAAAGTTTATATTCAAGTTTCTAGGAGAAGGTTTGGAACAACGTGGAGTAAGTTTGGATCTTCTCATTCTCTTAAGATCAAATTTCATACTATTTTTAGACTTTAAAACTGTACATGTTTTGACCCAAAATATAGTTCAAGTCTTCTTTTGTCTGGAATCCACTGTGAATTATTAGCACTTGACATTCTATAAACTGGGCCTTGCATAGACTTTCATAGATGTAAACCCAGAATCAGAATGAGGCTGTTGGGTTGTGTTTTTTCCTTTTTTTTTCAGTAAACACAGATTTATAATATGCCAAAAAATCTACAAATCCATTCAATCAGAAGTCAAAGGGGAGGCTTTCATAACATTCTAGGCTTTTTTATTTGAGCCACCTAGTAGCTTTTTGTGCAGGCATTCCTTCACAGCAAATAGCACAAGTGCTAGCATACTGAACAAATAAATACAGAAAGGTTATTGAATGTATAACACTTTCCCTCCAATCAACCTCCTTCTACCTTGCATGCTCACACTGCAGGTTTGAATTGCAAGCATAATTTAATTTCCTCAAAACAAAACTAACAAATCCTGCAAAGTTTCAGGGAAAAAAATACTATTGACTCATAGCAGCTTGTTTCATGTATGAGCTTACTTCAGATCTGAAAGCTCCAGAAATAATTTCTATGCGTTGAAACATTCATTTAGACCTCACTTAATACTCACAAGGAGCACCTGTCCCCTCCACAGGGAAAGATGGGAAGAGGGCTCATGGAAAGACCAAGTTCATGTTCTTTTGAGATTTTGAAACTTGCAGCAAATTTCTAACAACTGTACCTAACCCTAATGGCATCTTGTTCAGTGCTCTGGTTATATCTCTGGGGTGAACATGACCTAAGGCAAATAGTCCTGTGCAATAAGGTAAGGTTTCTTTCCTAATTTTAAATATGTAAGGCAGACTTCATCTGTTTAAAAATGAAACCCCACACAGTTTTTATGAAAAAGTTGCTTTGAACATGCTTTTTGCTGGTGTACATCATCCTTCACTTACAGTGTTACAAAGTCACACCTCTCAGTCTGAAAAACTGAGCTACCTTTTTCATAACTAGCCATCTCTGAAGCAAGTAAACACATCCAAGGAATTCAATCCACCTGCCACTTACCATAGGTGGACTGGTTCACTCTAGTAGAAAGATGAATTTTTGTGCCATATTACTTTTGGGCTCCCAAGGACTACACTAGGAGTCTTCAGTTTAGAAAAACCCAAATCAAAACACTAAACAAAAAAGAGAGAGAGAGAGAAAAGAGAGAAGGAGAGAAGGGGGGGGGGGGGGGGAGAGGGAGGGAGAGAGAAGGAGAGAAAGAGAAGGGAAGAGAGAGAAGGGAAGACATAGAAGCACCATTACCACAGTATTTCACAACACTATGTCCATACACAAGGTTCATAGACAGTCCAAGTCCAGTGCTAAGAGGTGAGCTGTAGCACACTCTGCATTGTCATGCAGCAAAAGCCACTTCCTTGTGTGCATGCCTGCAGCCCTGTTTCAGCTTGCACAGGTAAAGAGGTGAATGGGTTAAGCCTCTATTTCCAGTGCTACTCAACAGGTTATATGAAAACTGAAGGTCTTAATGAAGTTTTTCTAAGGTTTTATGTCACATTTTCACTTCTGTTTTAACATTGTTTACAATCAGAATTAAATCTTTGGAAAAGAAATTTTTATAGAGCGTAAAACACACATGGTTAGAAGAATGTGACCCAGAATTTAACATTTCATGTGGAATTGATACAACCAGACTCTTTTTGCCTTTTTTTGCCTCTATGAAAGTGGCATTAGGGATTCATTAGATGTGAAGAGATGTCAAAGATCCTTGGTCTACTACGTAAAGTACATTCACTGTCTCATCTTTCTTCAAGAGAACATTCTCCATGTCCACTTAGATGGTGGACATCACTGACAGGGCAGGCATGACTGGCAGAGGAAATTCTCTGTTTCACACAATGCAATATACCCAGTGATTGCCTTGGAGAGAGTGGCTGCATGCACAGAAAATCCTTAGTGTTTAGGGTTTGTTGTTACATTTTCCCATGAAACCAAAACTGAAAGAAACCCTACTTATAAAGAACCTTTTTTAACTTAGCCTTATGATTTAGAAATTCAGAGTGTTACTGTGGGACTTCAAAAGAATTACTAATATGTCAGGTGATTCAGGTATATAAATAAATCCTACACTTTCGATTATCTCTGTATTCACTCCTATACTGGAGGCTTTTCAGAATAAAGACTGATGGGCACCTGCCATAGCACAGTACAGCCATTCAGAAGTGGTGGTATTGTTGCTTAAGAGTTAAGGCTATAAGATCTAACCCAGTTTTTTGGCTGTCAGCTAAGAAAAAGTACTGCCATTAGTATCTTGAGACATATTTATCATCTCCTTTGCCATGTTAGTGTTGTTCAAGGATTTCTTGCGCTACTTTCTTCACATAACTTTTCTGTTTTGTTTATTTCAACACCTTGCGTATTTTCCAAGGATCAAGCTGTTTATTATTCCTTTAACAAACAAAAATTATAATTTTATTTTCATTTTCCCTTCTCTCTCCATTTGTCTTCTATTTACAACTTCATTTATTGATCCTGGATTTTCTACTTCCCATTTCTCTATCTCAGTTCCTGGCCTTTGTTTCCATTTCATCTCAGTCTATAATCTTGGCTTCTTTTCCTTCTCTCACTTCTTGCTTTCACAGCCTCTTCTCCTGACTTTAGCATAATCCTGTGTCACTAGCCTGCTGAATTCTCTGTGGCTCTGAATTCTCTGTGGCTCTGAATTCTCTCATGGCAATACACATATGCACACACACATACTTCCATACTTTTTTGCATACCTAATTGCTATGGGCTGTCTAGGGTTTTCTCCTCATTCTCAATGACTATTTCAACTCAACAGTCATTTTGGGACTCCTGAATGTGCTAAGGAGGCTGGTTCTGAAAGTGCCCATAATAAAAAACTCTTTCAACTTTTTCCCTTCGTCAGAATGCAGTTTGTGCCTGTCACAGTCATCTTTCATTCTGTGGGTCCACAGGTCAACTATTCCCGGATCTGCTGTATTGTGCTGGCAAAAGTCTCTCCTCAAGTGCTACCTTGCACATAATACACACATTCAAAGGAATATATGAGAAACACTTTCTTTCTTCCCAGCTAAGATTATCTGGTGTTTCTGACAGTAGTAGCTCTGAAATAGTGTTGTCCACAGTTCACATCAGTTCTCTGTCTTTCTCTGAAATGCTGCAAAGTCACCTCTTTGTGTTTGTCCACTGGCTGCCTTGCTGTGTCTTCAAGCCCCCTGGACTCCTTGGAAAGGCCATGTAGTGCCTGGCTGCAGTGGGAGCATCCCTACTGCTATCATTAGAAATGCTGCTCACTATTTCGTCCCCCCATTCATCTCAGCTATTCAGAAATGAAGGCCACCCCAAGAAGAATTAGTAGGCCTCGATTCAATCCTTTGAGCTCAGTGTAAATACAGCCTGGTTGGAGTAAGAGCTGGATCTAGTCCTTAATCAGGCAGTGAGTGCAGTAGTATGGCTAAGTATAGTAGCCACTTAGTTTACAGTACAGTGACCCAATAATTATGCAAGATAATACTGTATGCACTTAGCTTGCCTGTTTGGTTCAGAGCACTTGCCAATAATACACGAGCACATTTCACTATCTCCTTCCCCAGCTCAGGGCTCTTTATAAACAGTTTGTTTTCTCCCAAGATCAGTAGAGCTATGGCACAGATCACTGTCTAGGTATATTTAACTCTGGGGATCATTCCAACATGCTTCTTTAAAAGAAGATCATATTGTTTTTCCTGCTTTCCATTTTTGAAAGGCTAGGCTTTGGCCAGAGGGCACTCTACATATCTGGCTGTAAATAGACTGCTTGGAGCCAAGCAATGCGGTGCCTTGACTAATTTCAGCATTCACTTAAGCTAAATTATTTATGATACTCTCTGCACAGGCTTCTCTCTGTTGTTGTTGTTGTTTTAATGTCATAATCTCAGCCAGAATAAAAGGATAATTTGCATGTGTTTTCAGCTACTGCAGTAGCTAACACATGGCTCTGAAAACTGAAGCCAACTACAATATATTCAAAGTTTGAACTGAGTGGCCAGAAAAGGGAAATTTTGATGTGTCAGTAAATCATATCCCTAATAGTGAGAAAGCTTAACATTTTTACATAAGCAGCTGAAACAACATCAGAAACGTTTTCCAATGATACAGTTATTCACTTGTATCAAGAGCTCATCACCTTTGCTGCAGGAACATAAATCAGGAATATGTTAAACTGAGAATGGTCTATTTTCACCTCCATGCCGGTATTGAGTCCAAGTTCATTGCCAGCAGAGCGTGGCTCCATTATCATGAGAATGTGAAACGCCGTACAGGCAGAGGAGAGAAATGCAACGGTGGTTGTAGGGAGCCTTCTAGTTTCCAGCAGGAACAAGGCAAGAGAGATAAGAAAAAGAATAAAATTTAGAAGGGAGTGCAGAGCAGAGAGGTACCCCTTTCTTCACCAGCTGGTGGCTTGCCAAAGCAAACAACAGAATTGGGGATTAGAGCTTGCAACATTGCACATTAGAGCAGGACTACCTATTCTCTGCCTTTTCTCCTCTGAAAAGCTGCCATGTGAGGAGAAACATTCCTTTTATTATTTATGGGGACAGCCACTCTTGTTTATTATGCTCATGTTACTACACTACATGCCAAGTACAGGCCCACTTTTTCACAGAGAGGTTTTCCTTTGTACAGAGAGGGGGGGAAAAAGGAAAGAAAGGCTTCCCCACCCCCTGCCCCCTGTTTGCAGGATTAGTGAGGAAATTAAAGCCAGGGTGGTTAAAGGAGGCCTTTCTACAGAGTTGTGATTTTGCTTAAGAAGGCAGTAGGAGCACAGCAGCTCAGTGCCCTGACACCATCGTGTCCAAGGGATTACAAGGAGATCTGCTTCAAGAGCATTCTTGCTTGCCCCAGCACTGCTCAACGACCCACATCCCTTAACAGCCCAAGGAGTGGAGAACTCATAGCAAAAAAAAAATAAAATTAAACAACCTATAATCTGAACATCAGTATTTGTACAGCTTGTAGGAGACGGATATTCCAATCCTCCCCCCCCCTTCTGGGTTTGGAACAATGTTGATAGGAAAGAAAGAAAAACAAATTTATTCCTCACCCACTTTATAATTTTTTTCAAGACAGCTGAAGGACAACTGACCTATTTTCTGAGTTCAGCAACACAGGAGGCTCTCCAGCATCTGATCACTTCTTTGTGTCTGTCCCCTGAAGCATGTTTAATATTGAAAAGCCTGGCCTTGGTCAGTGATTGCAAAGGAAGAAACCCTTGGCCGTGCTTGGACTGCAGCCTTTGTGCTGAATGCAGGCAAGGATTTGAAACAATCCACTGAATGTGAAGTAAATCCCAAGGCAAAGGGAAGGGAAACCAGCAACAGTACTTTCTGTGGTAGATGGCAGCGAGTTTATTGGCTGGCAGTTCACAAACTGCCTACAGCTGGGGGAAATTGCTGGTTCAATTCTCCCATGTTTAATGTGATTACTGGTACTAGTTCATAGTCTTAACTTCATTCTTTGGAATTCCTCTCCAGTAACAGAACCAAAACAATCAAACAGAAAAAAAGTACAATAAAATTCTCTTCCAAAATACAGAATACAAAATGCATTTTTCAAACTAGGAACCTTCACTCATTCTATCTTCAGCATTTCTTTTTATTTTTCTTTTCTTTTTAATTTGTTTTTTTAAACAAAATTATACACAGAAAGAGCTTGTTCTGGAGAATGAATATGCCATGTTGTAAGAAAGGAAGAAAACTCTTCATCCTTTCCCAGTGGGGTTTTTAAAGAAGACACTGACAGATGCTCCTTGAGTATAGAATCTAGGAATTAAATATTAGGATATGGGAGACAGCAGGAAGACAAGGCAATAGATTTGCAGAGGCCACATGAAAACCTGACTTAGTTGGTGAGTGAGAGAGTACAGCTCTGCCCAGTCAAAGACTGTGCTAAGAATGCAGCTCCTGACTTCAGCATTGCAGCCCCAACACAGAGACCTGGTTCTGCTAGGAAGGGATAAAAGAGTGAACATGCCATAAAGAACAAAAAGAATCCTATCTCACACATAATTTTTCAGATTTTAGCCTTAAAATATAGACTACAGCCACTTAGTTCTGTTTCAGAAACTGCTTATTCCTTCATAATGGCCTTAAAATAAGATGCTGAGCAAACATTTTCCTGTTTATTCAGCAACACAAATACTTTGTGACAACAGCAATACTTCAGGTGAAGCCTTTTTCTTTATTGGGCATGATCTGAGTTATGGGACAATTCCCAACAGTCAAAAGAAACATACCATAATGAAATGTATTCCAACAAATCACATTTTTCATGCTATGGGGCTGCTATATAACCACTGTAAACAAACTATAGGTTTAATATGTCAATTTGCCCTTGTTTGCAATAAATTGCTGAGCTTACTTGGATTTCGTCCTTTATATAGTATGAATAGTTGTTGCAAATAATATATTTAATACCTTCCCAAGGCAGGTATCTCCAGATTATTGAATCAAAGAGAATGACAACTTTTCATGCTCTTTCAGACTTGCCTTGGTGAGTTCTGCTGATATGGTTTCTTACACGAACTAGGTATGGATGTTTTATTTTTTGCTTTCTCAAAAAGAAGCAGAAATCACTGTTTTTGTAAACAAAACATCTGATATATGGCAGTACTGCTCTCTTAGTCCTTGTACTACCCTCCAAGTCTACTGCAAGATGCAGTTTTGCTTGTTGATTTTATTACCTGTTAAATATATCTTTTCTGTCACTGAGTCTGTCCATTAAACTTAATTTACATCTTGTTCTGCAACTACTGCATTATTTGAACATTTACAGCCATGCCTGCCAATGATTGTCTCCACATTTCTAATTTGTTAATTAACATTTATTTACTATCTGATTATATTTTACTGATTATTGGCTTAATTTATGTTGAATAAGCCATAAACATTTCTTCCCAGGTACTATCAGTTTAGCTCATACAGGATTATTTTTATGCCACTGTTGACATAAAACTACAGTTAATAATTCACTTTGTTCCCTTCAGCCTCACCACCACGGCAGGCATGGAGTTATTCTCCTGCTTTTGGTGCCTTGACTGCACAGCCTTGCCCAAGGCAAATGTTATCCAGCAGGTTTAAAGATGAGTTGTGATCCAGAGATTGTTTTTTCATCATCATCATCTTTTTCTTTAATTCCCTTGCTGTCCTCACCTAGTGAACATCAGACTGAGACCATTAGCTTCGAGGTAATTACTTTTATTTATAGTGGGAGATGTTTGGGCTTATCGAGCTCTATCCTCCTGCTACATCCCAACAGACATGGCTCACTCCAGTGCCCCAGCAGCCTTAGTTTCTTTACTCCATCATTTCCCTCTACTTCAGGCTTACTTCTGGTTTTCCCCCCTTGTTGTACCAGCTAAGCTCTCACAGTCCTGCCCAGTGTTTCTTTTACTGCAAAGCCATTGATCTTGATCCTATTCAGTCCTGCCACAGAAGGAGTGAATAGGTGAGGAAATCTCTTCCCAGCCTCAGTGGACCTGATGTTGTCCCTTCTTTCACTAAATTCCATCAATTTTTTCTCAATCCTCCACACTCTCATAACTGTACAAAATCATGTACTTCTCTCCTTCCCAGATTTCATCCACCGCTTTAACTGGTTATATAGGTCATCTAGCTCTTTTTTTTTTTTATAATTGGTTTGTTTAAGTTTCAAATCTGCAGGAGTTCTTGCCTTCACAAACCCTCTCCCTTATCAGGGGCCCTGTGTTCCTGACTGCTACTGAAACCTCAGTAGGGAAGAAATGCATTCATGCTCCTAGAACTGTGGCTGTACCTTGCCCTGCCAGCCTAGGTCCCTCTTGTCCCTGGAGAGGGGGTGACGTATTGTGGGGTGGCCACCACACTCAGCACCTGCAGATGCCAGGCTCCAAATATCATGCCCAGCTGGACTGCTGGAGAGCAGCTCACACACCCCAGACTCATCTCACACACCCAGGCAGTCTGAAGGTACAGGATACACCTTCTCCAGAATCCAGTCAGTGGCCACTTCTGAAGGGTGAACAAAAGTCTTTATTTTGTGTGAGGAATGCCCCTTCCTCTTCTAAGAAGGATGGATAAAATGGTGTTCACACAGGTCTGAGTCTTTGCCAGCAGCTGTTCAAACCCTCCCTGATTTTGTTTGCTCATAACATATACCCCAAAGCCTGGATGTGATTTTATTGTATTACTCTTCCTGGCTCCAGGTTGGCTGACTGTGTACTGAGAGCCTCAGTGGAAGAAATGGTATCAGCTCCTCTGTTTGTAAATCATGCTGCAACATGTAGTTATAATTGTCATGGGGAAGATCTGGGCACCACTACAGTACTAATAAATGGTCAGTAATAGCAAAAATACAGGAATAAACTATAAACAAATAGCAGCAGCAAGAGCTGGCAAGAGTCAAGAGACTTGAATGTTTTCTTTTCTTTGACTTTTTATGAAAGTTAGTAAAAAAATCTGTATATAAGGAATATTTTCCAGCAGAAAATGCCTCTTTTTGCCCCCCAAGAGTGATAACTCAGCAACAGAAACACAAATGTTTCTACACCACCATAGTTAAACTTAGTCAACCCACATATATGTTAATTCACTGAAACAAACCATTTTAGTAAAATGCAAGCATTAAAAATGAAGAAACCTCAAAAATTTATAATTGTGTATACTGTTGCACAGATCCAGTTGCACAACTTTTGCTAAAAATTTGCAACATGTTTGAATATATTAAATATATAACTGTGTGTGCATGTATTCTTACATGTGTATAAATACATAAAAATACTTTAATGTGCTTAACTCTTTCATGGACTTAGAAAAATGTCATGAACCTTTCAGATGCCAATGTTTACTGCCCTTGTCCTGAAGCAAAGTTTCTGGAAAGACAGTACCTGCCAGGCACTCCCACTCTGGCTATCAAAGGGTATACAGAGCCCAGGTGGGATGTTATTTGTCAAAAGTTCATCTGTCTCGAAATGGAAATAGGAAATGCTTTGCTACACTGAAATAAAAGCTACTGGGTTTCCACTTTGTTTCTGAAAGTGACCCAGTTTGCATCTTTTCCAGCAGCAAAACCCTGTGAAGGCCACCCATCAGCCAGGTTCTGCTCTGTGGGAGTGGTGCCTTTTCTTCTGAAGTGCAATGAGTCACAAGCTTTAAGAAGTTTCCCATTCCCACCTTAAGTGAAGCAATAACTTTTCCTTTTTGTAAATAATGTCATGGTAATTTGGGTCAAAATTAAGGACCTTGATGATTAGTTTCTAATATTTGTTCTACACCCCCAAAGGTAAAAAGGATCCTGGTAAGGAAAACAGGTATACAATTAATCACTCTTCTGTTGATTGAATGAGGTTACTAATTTTTCTATAGACTTTAAAAAACTTGAACTGCACTTCTGTATTTAATTTTATTTTTCCTGACACTTCTGGTCAACTTAATGCAATGTTAAGGCCTGATGATTCTTTGGAAAACTTAGTTCTTATAATGTTGACTTTTTGATTACACTGGGGAGTGGTACTTAGCTTAGAAAATTAGTGCAAGCTTGGACAGCATGAATATCTGTAATGTTTGGTCTGATCCAGCATCCTGTTTCTTGTCATGAACTGTAGCAGGTACCTAGAGACGGAGCAGAAATGGTGTATGGACAGGGTGATCCTTTCTCTGATACATCATTCCAGCTTTCAGCAATCAGCAGGCAGGGGATTTCTGGAGCAGGTACCATTTGGATTGTTGCCTTAAGAGGTTTTGATCAAGATATTATCTATAAATTACCCAATATTTTGCTATGAATTATTTTATTCTTATGGCTGGCACGGAGCCCTGAACAAGTGAATTCCACAGAATAATTGTGCTTTGTGTGTGTTGACTTAAACCTGATGCCTCATCATACAGATGACACCGAGTTTTTCTGATATAAGATGTAAGAAAAACATGTTTCCTGTGTATCTCTTCCCCTGCTATCACATCTTCTCACAATTAAATCTTTTTTTTCAGGCTAAAAGACCAGCAACCTCTGTAGTTTCAGCTCTCATTCCCTACCTCTGAGCATCCCATCTCTCTCTCCTGACTGTTTTCTGCACAGCTACAGGAAAATGACACATTTCATCCCTCTTGGCTCACATCTAGTTTTTGGTCCTTGTAGAGCATAAGGCATCTGTGCTGAAAGTATGATCTCAGCAGCCACTACTTAAGAACTTGGGAGACAAATGAAAATTATCTGAAAACATTTTTTCAAAACCATACCTCCTCTTTTGTTACACATTACAAAAACATAAATAAAATATAAAAAGACTTATTCCCAAACCTAGTGGCTATGGACACCTGCAAGCTGAGATGACCTGGGGCAACCCACAGTGCTGAAGGTGTTTGGGTAACCCATAGAACAAAGTGTCAGTGACTGAGGGCTGAGATCCCCAGGTGCTGAATTTTGGGGAAATGCCTTCTGAAGGTTCAGACCAGCTCCCCCTTAGCAGTCAGCAAGCAGCAGAGATGATCTTTTGCCTGGGGAAACCAGGTTGCCACATATTCTTAACACATATTTTAAAAAGAGGTTTTTAAAGGCTATACCCTCATTTTTGAATAGTTAAAGCACAAGACTAAGCGATAGGATTTAATTTTCCTAATTATTATATGAAGATGCATGGCTTAGTTTTTTGTAACTGTTTCTTAGCTCAGGAGCCTCTGGGACAGTTTTTGAAAGACTTTTCATTGAGTAATTTATCAGGGGATCAGGTTATTTCAGAGACTATGACCCCAAAAAGTTACTCCTAAAAGAAAAGCTAATTTTCACAGTTTTGTTTATGCTACATGGGACCTAGAGGAAACACAAGCAAAAGGCAGTAGCACAGCATGACTGTAGCCACCCCATTGCAGGGCAGACAAACCCTGAGGAATGTGAATTTGAACTGCTGTTTACCACTTGGCCACGAAATTATAATCTGAATTTAGGTTATTACACTATTTGTACATAACAGGAAGATATGTTTTGTGTCTTTACAGCCTCTCAGGAAAGACTCTTAAACCAGCACTGAGTTTCCAGGGAGGCCAGTGAAATTCCTGTTAAGAGTTTTTTAGAGATGAATGAAGGAAGGTGCTACAAGTTTAAATTGCTCATTCATCATCACACAGGTTACTTAGTAGCAGAAGACCAAAACCCAGAAGGCTTTCTGATGCTTGGTAAGCCCATAATAAATGTCATGAGAGGACAGAGGGTTCCTGAGGCAGGGACCAGGAGCTGATAAGGCAAGAGTTGCATTCCAGCCTCCTATCTCATGTTTACTTCAATCTGACCACTGGGCAGCATTCTTTCCAGTGAAAGGAATAAAGTGTGAATGCCCTTCTTTCCTTCATTCTGAAGGGCTAAGGCTCTATTTCCAGGCAACACATGAGGGTTTACCTTATCAGGAGAAATTTCCAAGCAGCACAGCCTGACAAACAGCTCAGCCATGTGCAACGTGCATTCATGTGCTGCAATGAGAGGAAGAGCTGGTGGAAGGTGCACTATTCTGCAATATCTTAGGGACAGATAATACTGTAATGACAACACAATCAAGTCTGCATGGTCTGGGAGCTTTAATGAGTTGCAACAGAGCTCTCCAGTTGGAATGATGTGGTGACAGAGGTTGCATGGTCCTCATAGTTCAGAGCATTCCCCAGTACTTCAGCTTGTGCTAGGCAAACAATGCAAGTCTTAAACACTCTGGAAAGTGCTTTCCATGTCAAAGTCACTGGCCAGGGTTTCCCACTCTGTTGTTTGAGTGCAGGAAAAGATGGCAACTTCTACTGATAGCAGGAATAAGTCTTGGCCTTATGAGGAATTGTTTTTCTCAAAGCTGTCAGGAAATCCTAGCAAAGGCATCGGCACATTGGAAAGGTCTGAGGCAAAGGACATGACAGACAGACAGCACCAGCCCCTCACAGTGCAGGAGGCACTGTGTGTCTCAGACCATCAGTAAGAGGACAGGAGAGCTCTCACCAGCCCAGTCCTGGGATGCACTCTGTGTGCTGTGGATCCAGCTGGTTGATCTAACTTTAAGCATAATCTACACAAGCTTTTGCTCAGCTGGGAGAAAATTCTCCTACACAAAGTTGTGTTCCAGCTTCTTTTGTGACCAGCACTTGAAGAGTCCCTGCCTGCATCATGCTATGCCACAGGGTTACTTATGTCTGCCCATCCTGTTTCTAAATAAATCCCTGTATTGACTACTATGTCCCAGCAAAAAAAAGGAATTATGTTTTGGTTTTATGAATGCATAAATTTTTAACTGCTCTTTGTGGATAATTTTTTTCAGTTAATTTCTGTGAGAAGGGCGGTCTAACTTTTCATCTGTATTTGAGACTGCAAAGATTGACCTTGATTTCAGCGGGCTCATGCAATATTGATAATCAATAATTGGGCATCCTGGAAAGTGTAAATATCAGCAGTTTTTCTTTCAGGTTTGAGTGGTATCAGTCAGGCAGGTAGGAGATTTTTCAAATGTAGAGCATTTTGTCTGCAGGTAGGATGCTCGAAAAAGAGTGGCAACAGCATATTCCTAATACCCTTTACAAAAGTTTACAGTATCATCTGTTAAAAAGCATCTGGAAAATCCACCTTAAAAAATGCACACCAATGAAATGGCCTGCCAAGCTGCAGCTTCCCAATCCTTCCATTATAAAGAAATTTGCTTATGGTGCAATTTATACAAGCTCCATATTCCAGAAAAAATACATCAAGTGGTATCAGGTTACCAGAATCAGTCCTAAAGCAACTGTTTCCTAGAAGGGAAGGATAAAAAATGAAGTAACAGCTTGCTTCACATTCAGTAAGTTGTTGTCACACAGAACTCTCAGGGAAGCAACAGGAACATGAGAAATAAGGAAGGCTTTTTTTTTTTTCTTCTTATGAAAACCTATACGGTAACTAAAAGCAGAGGAAACACCCACTTTTCAAAACTGAACCATAATCAATTTTCCAGCAGGGATAGTGTTGCCAGCCAGCAGTCTATCTGCTACATCATAAAAATGATAATATCCCTCCCTCTTATTTGAGAATTTAGTTGGAAAAAAAATTGTTATATCTAAAACAGCCTTGTCTGAGGGCTTTGATGGCCAAAAGGTTTTGACCTTCTGTTTGGGGTCAAAGAGGCTTCCTGAAATAAGATCTAATACTACAAACTCCCACTCACTACAGATAAGCTTGTGTTCTGTCTTCCAATAGCAATTCACCATTTCAAAGACACAATCTGAAATAAAAGTAAAGAAAAAATTTGCAGCCTTTGCTGAACTACTTAGGTTTTACTGCAAGGGAAGCAAACATTAGCAGAAGCCAATGCAGCTGCTATAGAGGATTGGTTTGTTTTTTATTTTTTTTTTTAAGAAGCTACAGAGATGCATGGAACAAAACTAAACCACATGTTCAATCAGTGGGAGTTAGAATAGTTTCACTAGAATCCACAATCATCCATTCATCTGCTGAAAACACCAATTTTTTTACAGGGAATTTTTCCTTACTTCCCCCACTTATCTGAAGCTGAAACAGCAAGAAACTTGAGCCCAGACAGTTCCTTATTTCGGAGATTAGTCTGAGTGCTAGAAGAGCACTTTTACACAAAGTGGAAGTGACCCACTTAATTACTGTGACTCATTTCCCTCCCTCTTTAGGCTAGTAGTTAGCTGCCATGCCCCCATTCCCCTCACCCCCAGAGGAAGGGGTCTTGTTTTGCCAAGCATATGTGTGTAGCTTTAATATGAAGCAAAATGTGTTCAGGAGAGGAGGGTGAGCCTGAAATACCTGGATCTACACAAAACTTCAGCTTCGCAGGAGTCTTGTTTTGACAAGCAGTAACTCTGCAGTTACACAGCCAGGTATTATATTGTCTTACAGGGTAAACCTAGGCAAGCACATGCTTGTTTAGAGCATTTTAAAACATTAGATCTGCAGAAAATGTTAACTTGTCCACTTTCCCAGCTGATGTGATCACCTGCTCCCATTATTTGATATTCTTGAGCAGTAAGAACAAGGTGATCCTGCAGAGGTAACACCCATGTGATGTATTTCACTCATGTACAGGCAACAGCAGTTGAACTTTTAGAGCTGATGCTGCATTATGAGTTATGATTATATATGAGTGAGTAAGAGTGTGACACTGAGTATATATTCCTTTGATGGTTTATATTTTCTACCCTCCTGCCAGATAATTCCCCTCTTATCAGCTGCTTTCATTCTTAAGGTGAGTGTTTTTAGATAATGTATATTATAGAAATCCAATCAGGTGACAATCAAATTAAAATACTTCAACGTTGAATAAGGTGTGTAAGAGCCTAATATGAGGGTGTGAGAGCTCAGACACTGACAATATGCTCAGAAAGGCCTCAGTGACGAGGTGAATATTTTCTACAGTTTCAAAGATTGTCTCAGAGGAGATTTTGTTGCAAAATAGAAAGTTTCTGAGCTGCTAAACTGAGAGGAAGCCTGAAAGGATGGACCCTTTCTGCCAGGACATAGTGGGCAAGAAGGAATTCAGTTTCCAATTGCTGTCATTTCTGTTTTGTCTCACTTTTGGTTTTATCTGTTTTTAAAGCTATGGGATCTAATTTTTGTTAAAATAAAACTTGGGTTTCAGTTCAAATGCTCTTTTGTGGTCTTGGGAATGCTCAATTTAAGAAAAAGTTTTAGTTAGATTTGCCTCAGCATTCTATCCAACTTGGAGTCCCTTCACGCTACCATAGGCTGTGAGGAACACACCTGTTTTCAGTAAAGAGCAACAAGAAATAAGAATTTCTAACTGCCAGGCTTTGTGAAAATGCCTTGCAACATTGTGACAGGTGCCTATGTCCTGCCTTCAAAGTTCAGCAGGGTGTTTTCACTTGGGGAAGAGACGTGCTTCCTCTAGCAAAACAGAACACATAATCTTGTCTCAAAAGTTGCAGAATAACAAAGATATAAGGCTGTACAAAGCACGCAGTCTTTTTGTCTGCATTTATTTGTGTGAATCTTCCTGATCTCCCACAGGAGATTTATATCTTGATGGTATTACAGTGGAGAATCAGAACAAGCAGAATAGGGAAAAAGGTCATTGGAAGAATGGACAGTCAAATGGCTTCTTCACAGTTAAAGATGATGGGACTGGGTCTTGTAATACCCTTTTTGCACAGAAGGGCAAAGTGATGATTCCTGTTGCCTGATACACTACACAATTATTCAGTTTGCAAACATGGAGTCATTTCTACTGGGGTCATCACCATCATATGTGACTGTCAGACAGACTTTTCTTTTTTACTTGGCAGCAGCAGATCCAGTTCAAAGAATGTCTGGGCATCTTCCTTTTGTTAATTGAAAAGAATATGCCTTTTTAAAGCATTCCCATTAAGGCAGAGCATAAACATAAAACTAATTTAGGTTGGAAAGGATCTTTGGATCACTGCATCTCTGCTGCACAAAGTAGGGGCAACTTCCAGGGTGCTCAAAACTTCATCCAGTTAAGTTTGGAAAACCTCAAAGAATGCATTTAATTTCAGTCAGGACTTCCCATTCCCAAGCCAGTCCCCTGCCAGGACCATAAATTCTGAGTACTCCTGCTCTGAGAAGACTCTTCTTGAAGATCAAAAAATGTGATGCCCCTTTACAGTGCTTTATGGCAGCCTCCCATGGTATCCTCAAGAAGATGAAATCTGCTCTCCTGAAGACCAGCATTATGACTCTGCCTTCTTTTCTTTCCTTAGGGGCTTAAATTTTATTGTCCATGGCAACAGTAATGTCAAATTTTAAGGCAGGTTGCCAGCTAAAGAGCAGAACAGTCAGAATATCAGCTTATTTCATAGAAAAGAGTGTCAAGGCAATCCTTTATAATGCAACTATGAAACTCATATAAATGTTACTGTAATGCAAGGCCAAAGGGAGATGCTAGTGAGAATGACTAGTGTATATCTTCCTGTTACTTGTCAGTCCAGTTTTACCTTGCAAGTTTTACCCAGCAATGAAATAGTTAACAACACTAAACTGTATATTGCTGCATGATTTAAGTAAAAAAATGGCATTAAGGTGAATGGCAAATGTTCAGATCCTTTAAGATCTTGCTCTGCCTGCTTATGGACACTGCTGAATTGCTTATCTTTGGCTTGCACTTTCAAAATCATCCTTACAGCCAATTGAGGGCCAGCAGGATGTTTGTGGAACATTAAAGCCAGGGGATAGAGCACAAAGTAGCATCTTCTGCTGGACAGACTTATCTTGTGCTGCTTGGGAGCCAGCTCAAACTACCCACACAGTATGTGTTCACATGATTATTTGCTTCTCTTGGGTCATATACTGCCTTGCTCCTCCCTTCATCTCCTGTATTTTTTCATAATTGCTTTCAGAGCCCATTGTACAAATGGAACAGCAGAAAAGCAACACTTAGAATGGACGTGACATTACCTCACTTGTAAAAATAAACACATGTATATGCTTCTATGTGTATGCACATCCAAGTTTAGTTTAGTGCTTCTTGTTTTTCTGCCTTCCTGCTCTTCCCTTGTTGACATCCATAAAGAAGTTGCCATTAACAATAGTTTGGAAACTAGTCAGCATGAATTTATGAATAGAATTTCATTGCTGTGCTATTTTGTCAGTTGTCAGTACTTAATTTTACATGCCATCCATAACATCTCCAAACCAGAATCTGATTGACTGAATATGTTTTGGCTTTAGCTAATAATAACTATTCTGTTTTAGAGACATAAAGCATTGCTACTAAAGTGTGGTCCTAACAAGGAGTTTGAATTTGAGGAAATCAAGGTCTTGATTTGATCATGGCAAGGAGTTACAGCCAAAATACTCTTAATCTTTTCTTCAATCTGCCAAACAAGATGTTGCTGTATTTGGACAACCAGGCAAGGAAACCTCTAGAATTTCAAGTTACTTTCAATGCATAAACCACATGTAAACCAGAATGCAAGCAACATGATACAATAAATAAAAGCATTAGAAATTCCCAATAGCATGAACATTATGAAAAATATTGATAGCTCAGCCTTTCGTGCTTCCTCTCAAAATGAAAGAAAAGCAGGCCAGCTCCTTATCTGTCCCTCCAGACTATAGCTGAGATCTTGAAAGTTACTCAGCCACCTGCCTCCCATTTGAACAGCTCTGGGGGTTTGGGCCTTAGTGTCTTCTGTCAGGGTCATGCAGATATCTTTAAGTTCCTTTTATTCAGGGCTCTCCTTTTCCTTTCCTTTTTTTTCCTTCTTATTTTCCCATTTGAGTGAATTACTATTATATTTATCACAGCAGCATTTAGATTAGTTGGTGCAATGCTCGGTTGCATGTACAGATACAGGCTCTTCTACTTCCCTCATCCAGCCTGTGACTGACAGTGCTGCTGCTGCACTCTTCCCATGTCCCAAGGTTATCATGGATAGATTGAAAGTCCTGACTTTAAGGAGATGTCAGCTGCCTCCACAACCCACCTCTGTCAATGCAATAATTGGGACCTGCTTTGCTCCCTACAGCTCACAAAGTACTTCATCCTTATCATCAGCTCTCATTCATTGCATCACACAGTATGAGCTTTCAGATCTATTATTGTGATACGATCCTTCTAGCAATTCCTATTGGTTTTAAAACCAATTTTTTCTGCACCTAAAGGCCTCTAAGCTCGCATAATTGGATTGGTGCTTGCACACTAAACTCTGCTTGCTAATAGAGTTGTCAGAAAACTATCTGGTTGCATATCGTGCTGACACAAAAACAGTGAAAAGAGAAAAGGAGAGAGGCTCATTCAAAATGCATTTAATAGTCTGTCTTCCCCAATTAAAAAAATTCCTCTCTTCTAAAGTCATGACGAGCAGTTCACCCTATACTTGTCTAGGGTTGTAATGGTGTTCAGAAGCTCTTTCGTATTTCAACCCAGGGTAAAATGCTGATCTTGCACAGCAATTCTGAAAACAGAAGGTAGCAGGTTTAAATATATTTTTAAATACATTTAATACACTATTGCAGTTGTTGTTGAATGAATTTAAAGTATGAGGGAGGTACAATAAGTCCGCTCCCTTAGCACTTGAATCTTACTTTATAGTTCAAGAGAGCAGAGGAACAAGGGTTTATGCAGAGCCCTTCTGTCTATCAGCCCTTTCCCCAAGTACTTTTGAGCCTGGGGGTCAGTTTCAATCGTGTTTGAGAGAGCAGCAGCCTCTTCAAACTAATTTCACAGCAATCCATACAGGCAGAGGCAAGCAGAAGCCAGCCTTTACCTAAGGTTTTGGTGGGCACGCAGCTCTAGCTTTGTTCTTGCACACATAACCTCTTGCTCTGCTCGCCTACTAGGCAAGAAGTAGAGGCTTAGAAGAACTAAAGAAGGAATCATTCTGGGGACATGGGAAGAGTCTGGGTGTTTTGTTATGGGGAATTTTCAAGAGGCCATAAAGAAGATAGGTTATTTCTGTGAAGACCATAGCAGACAGGGGTTGCAGATATATGGGAAACTAGAACTCCATATTTATGGCTCTTACAGGTCAGTGGGGTGTACTGACATGCACAGAGGTTACTTTCATAAAGTCCAAAGCTACAAGTAGAAAGGATTCATTTGTTCACTCATGGCATTTCGCTGTATTAGAAATGGGACTGATTTCAAAGCTACACCTAAACGTATGACTACATTGATATAGGGGCTTGGCCTTGGTATTACTTGGTACTTTTAACCAGACCAAATGGCCTGAGCTGTAGTTCTCCACCCCACCACACTTCATTGTCCAACCTCAACTAACCATATGGTCTCCCAGTTGCTATGTGACAAAGGAGACTCTTGTCCAGGCCCTTTTGACAATTTTATGCTCCTGTAAATCTAAATGCAGGTCCCACTAGCATGGTATCACATGGGCCAGCTGTTCCCTACAGCAAGGGGACCAGGAGGCAATGGAAACCTGGCCAGCAGGACCCAGCCTCCCCAACCAGGGCCAATCCATAGAATCCAAATGAGGTGAGCAGGACAAACCTGGAGACAATGGCCAGAACTAGCCAAGAGCCCAGATCATGAAGCGATACTACGATGATGAAACAGCTCCAAGGTCAGGCTGGAAATTCAGTCTGTTGGTCAGGATTAAGACCAGGTCTAGCAATGGCCAGGAAGGTCCATAACAACCACACTGGACTAAGGCAGGATGCCAATCTGCAGCTTGACATCTGGATTGATAAAACCCATAAAGAAATAAAGGTGTGGCCACAGATAGGGACAAAATGGAGAGTAGCATTCCTCCAACACAGCTCAGCCAAGGACAAACTAAACCCTGGCTTTAGCTGAAAATGAGGCTTCTTGGTCCTGAGGGTGTGGGTGTGGCTGGAAGCCCCAGCTGAGGCTGATCCAGGCTCAGTGATTAGTGCACTCAGGGGCCTGACATATTCACACTTGATGAAGAAGATGGAAGATGGCTCAAAATGGTGGAATGGGGCATTTGAATCTACTCAGCAACTACAAAGAACCTGTGACAATACCCCAAAAACAACAAATACATGCTTCAATCTGGCCCAGTGGCTGGCATGGCTAGGCTGAAAACATGCACTGAGGATGTTTTGCTGCAGGGGTGGGAGTTGCATTCTCTTGCTCATGCTGTTGTCTTTGCATTTCCCCATAAAAACATATGGGGAAAATCAGGTCTAGCATCTTGTTAGCTTCAAGATTTTCTTAGACTTATCTGAGTCTTAACTGAGAAAAAATGAAAACAAAGAAGCCCACTTCAAAGGGCTAATATGCTGTAAACATACATACAACAAACACATGCACCCACTTTTTACTGAACTTAGATCTACAAATATAGATTCTATGTGAGGCAAAGCAGACAAGCGTCTCTTCTTCGGACTGCTTTTCTACTGCAATTAATTTCAGTGTCCACTGAAGGATTAAGCTTACGTTAGTACTGTGAGAGTCTTTATGCCAACCAGTTGATATGAAAGTAACTACGCTGAAGTTTTGCTAGGCCACTGATCATTCCTGGTGTTAGCTCCAGAAATATGAGAAAATTCAGGCTAAGCTGAATTGCTGATTCTGTTATTAAAACTACTATACCTTCTTGTCAGCCAAAGTCAGTGCTCAGCACAGTGTTCGCCATCTGCCCTCTGTGCAATACTCATAAATGTTCCAATCAATATAAATTTTGGGATGTGTGGGCAGTGCTGGAAGGTAAAAATATTCCTTCTTTGCCAGATATATGTTAATTGGTTTTTTCATTTTGCCCATATGGGACAGTAAAATGTATTTGTTTTCTTGCCAATAAAGGAACATTTTCCTAACTCTCCTTAGGCACAAGCTATCTACAAAAGGAGAAGGCTCTGATGTTTCCTGTTGCGTTTATGGTTTACATTACAATTCATACACAAATGCTTCTTGGCATCTAAATCCTGAGCTAGAGGTATTTTTAAACTTATGTCCTGAAATAGGAACTTCAGAACACTGTGTCGGCATCTGGCAGATATCTCAAGAGCGTCATGAACTATTACAACTTGAGGAACTTGGCAGGCACTCCATGAGCCTTGTGTACCTTACATGTGTGTAGGAGTGCTCTAACTGGTTAATTATTGAGCATCTGTACAACTAGTCTCTGTAATGGGCATACGTCCACCCCCCCAACCTCAAAAATACATGGTGGTATGTCCAGATTTCGCAGGATCTATTTGAGTCCCTGAGCAATGAAGGCTGCTCAAACATGAGTGAGTGACAGCAGCCCACTATTTTATAAGAGCAAGCATTTCCTTGGGACCAACCTTGAATCACTAATTAGTCTCACTGCTCCAAAAATTTGGCATGTGTGTTTCAATCCCCATGTGTTTTACAAAGTGCTGATATGCATACTAAGGCTGAAAACATTTTATAAAGTGTCTGGGGTCTCACGTACAATAGTGTTTCCTGGTAGGAGAGCACAGGAAGCATTGCAGGCCCCCTAGGTGAGACAGTGGTGATGTCAATGGTCCCCTGGTGGTGACCACTGTTCTTGCTCCAGGATGGAAAAGACAACCACTCCTGGTAAAAAGTGACATTGTACCGATACTTTGCCCCAGCCTAATGGACATTGCAGCCATGCCTTATGACTGCCCAAGAGCAGTAGCAGCTGTGTTTGTAGACCAAAGTTTGCCTGGAAAGCAGATTTCAGAAATGTCTGCTTAGTAAGACCTTTGCAGAGGTCTTTTGGTAGGAATTTTAGAAGTGATGTCCTTCAGAATATCTCTGGTCTGCAAGCATGCTCTTCCTGGATAAATATTTGCTGCTTTAAGAAGACACACATGTACTATATGCTTCCCTATGGTTAATGACACGGCAAGACTTTTGCCATTTTTGAGGGTCTTAATGGAAACCCAGGCGAGCAGCAGCACCAGAGACCCAGGAAGGGGAGTCGAGGCAGATCACCACTTTCAGCCTGGGCATGTGTGCCACAGTGAAGTGTAAGGTGGCTTTTCCCAGGTGCTTCAGTGACACTTAATTCCTTTGCCTCCTGTTTTTTAACAGAGCAGAAAAATCTCCCAAACTTGGAAAGACTATGAAGAGAAGTGCAAAGATCCAAGTATAGACCATGGTGTAAGTCAGTCCCAACTCCTGCACAGGGCACAAGAGTAACACAAAACCAGAGTATCAGAGAGCTGGGGCCTGAGGTGAGAGGCAAGTGCTCCTTTCAATCCTATGTCAGATGTGCTTGTTGAAGATTCCATCTTTCCTGAAGCTGAGCCCCTTGTCTGACCCATACTCTCCAACAGGCCCTGGTATCTGTCCTGGGGCTGTCCAGTTTTTACAGTAGTTGAAAGGAACCAGAATGCTTCTGATGTCTGTCTCTGGGCCTGAGCTTCTGTGGCCAGGCAGGACTTGCTCCCCACCAGCCCTTGGCTCCATCATTTATTGCTTATTGCCACAGAGTTTAAACAGTTATAGAATGTGTTGCAAGACAAAACTTTTAACTATGGCCTTTATTTAATTTGACACTGGGTGAGGGCTTTATTGTACATCTTTCTTTAGCAGATAAAAATGTGTTCAGTCTATATTAATTTTTTGTTCCCTGCCAATGGCTGGCATTGATTGGTTTCAGGGTTTTTTCACTATAAATGTTAAAATAAACAAACCAAGGTCCCAAGTGGTGGTCAGGGATTTTGCCAGACCATGGGAAGTAGTGGGCCCCAAGAGGCTCTGAAAACCACCCAGAGAAATACACTGCAGAAGTTCTGCACCAAGGAGGGATAGTAATCTGTTCCAGAAGCTAGAAAATATTTTCCAGGAGACATGGCAATTGCGGCTTGAGATGGAGAAATCAAGAAAGAGAGCGATGGATAGAGAGAAACCTCCCTTTTTCCAGGAAAAATGGAGAAGTCTAAGAAAAGAAAAGCCCGTGCTGTTGCAGGGTATTTAGCCACAAGGAGAAATTCTGTTTGCATTTACAGAGATGAAGAGACAGTTCTTTGCCCACCCGTGGAGTTCAAACAGGCTAAAGCTGGAGGAAGTCTTTGTTTACAAGAGATATGACAAATAAGGCTGGTAGATAAGAATTAAAAAAATTAAACTAACCTGTACCACTCAGACCCACAAAATGAGGGCTAGAGAGGTCAATAACCCTTCTGATCTGAGTTTCCTGAAGTCAGCTGAGTTTCAGTCCTTGGGATGGGTCATTAGGTTTTGGACAGTCTTTCTCATAAGGAGCCCAATGACTTGACTAACAGAAGCTTGTCAAATAGAAATGCCTAGACCTTTGATGTGATGATAGCTTGACATGAAGAACTGACCACTTTCTTTGGTAATTTGTTTTAATGCTTACTATCATTGTTAAATATTTCTGATTATTTTCTCATTTGAATTTGCCAGGCTTCCACTTTCAGCTACTGGCTTTTGTTGCACATTTCTCTGCTAGACTAAGAGCTCCTTCGTCCATGACATTTTCTGCCAGGAGGGAAACATCCTCTGTAATCAAGTAATTTCTCGGGTTTTTTAAAAGTCTTAACAGATGGAGTTCTCTAAGTTTTTGCTATGGTCTTTTTCACTAGACTTTGCACAATTTTTGGGCTGTTTTCCACATCCATGCCAATATTTCAACAACCTTCTAAAACTGTGGGCATTGAAACAATCTCCCTAACACTGTACACATGGATAAAAACACATCCCTGCTCAGACTTGATAGCAGTAGTAAATTCTTCTGTTGCTGTGATTTTTCAATTGCTATCAGAAGCTGACCTGGATTCCAGTCACTAATGATGTCCCAATCTCTTAGGGGCTTTGATGTTGTCTCTTGCTCACATGTTCAAAGTCATACTGATAACTTGACTCGGTTTCAAAGGTTGAATCACCAAGGACATTTGTGAAACTTTCACCTCTTTTTACAGCAGAGATCAGTCATACATCTCTCACCTGAACAGTTCCTTGCCAATATGGCAAGACTGATTCCTTAAGTGTGACCTACTGCTGATGATTGAGACACTGCAGTCAAACTGCAATCTAACTGCTTCTTGGCTCAGTCTGGTTAGAGCTAAGCAGCATTGAAGAACCTATTGCATATGGATGGCTTTCTAAAGGGAACCAGCTAACAAGCTCTTTGAAGTGGCTTCAAGTACTATGTTAATCCCTTTGGAAGAAACCACACAGACATTGTGTATCATTAGTTTCTTACAAGAATGCTATCTTGTAAACCAGTGTAGACTTCTAGTGACTGTGTTGCCATCTAATTTCATTAACAATTCATTTTTCTGCTGCCTGGGACCCCTTGTCAGACAGACTAAGCTGCAGTGCTGTCAAGTGTGCTGGTGACCTACTGTGATGTTGGCTGAACAGTCTGCATTGTTCTAGTGTCCTTCTGGTGTTTCAGGATTCACTAAAAATGGGTGTTTCTAGGCCAGGATCTTCTACATCATCTCTGTAGGTCTCTTGACTGCAAGTTTCCTAGGTCTGCTGTTTCAAAATATTTATCTGAGTCAGTGTTTTTTAATATAGTTCTGCTTTATGAGAGGCAAGAAGGCATTTGTGATCATTAGCTTTCTGACTTCCAAATACAGATAAGAACAGAAAAAGCCTATCTTTTCTATGTGACCATTGATAGTATTATATTTTTTATCTATCAAAGGTCCATTTACTTCTTGTAGTATTCCTTGCATCTCTGCAAAGTAGTCATATTGCTGCTTATGACACAAATAAGGCTGCCCCATTTTTACTGTCTTCATCTTCTTTTTGCATCTTCCATGTTACCAAGCCTCCAAACTTTTATCTTTCTCTTACTGATGCGTAGTTGATTTCATTTGAATATTGCTGATTAATGGAGAGAATTTTCTGATAGATACTAAAATATTCATTCAGGCTCTTGTGATGTTCTTTGAATTTCACTACATTTCTAAAACTGAAATGGCAGTGAATGTTACAACTAAGTGAATAACTTTAAATCAATTTTTGGTCCTAGTTTACTTCCTTTTAATTTAAACTTTCTTTCTCTCTTCAATTTTACCAAATTACTAATCAGTTTTATGAATGATTAGTAATTTGAATGTTGAATGAATTTGTCTCCAAGTTAGTCTTCTGCCTACATTTCCCCGCAACTCCTTTCAGTTACAGGAAATGTTTTTGATTTTTTTTTGTTTGTTTGTTTGTTTGTTTTTTTTAATGAAAATATGTCTACAACTCATCAGTAATGTCTTCATTTGCCTCTACTGACTCTCATGCTGCTACAGGCAGTCTACTACCAAGGTTCAGTCCAGTGACTAATTATCTTTATCTAGTGTAAGGATACTGAAAGATTTACCTCTATGGACACAATGTCCTTTTGTTAGAAGTTCTTTTCAGAGAAGGATTGTCTTGTAAGGAAATCTTACCTCTCCAGATTTTTTTTAAATAAAGCAATTAATCATATCTGCTCCTCCTTAGCTCTCTCAAATTCTCACTCTGTGGCTTGTGCTGGAATAAAGAGCAAAATGGGAGGAGGGATAGAGGCAGATGGAATAAGGCTGACTAAGAGGTGGACATATCAGTGAACTGAGAGCAGTGAAAGAGACTTCAGGGCCCTGGGACAATTGGTAGAGGGATCATGAGGACAGGTAGTGATTTCCTTGATTCTTCTGATAACAAGGAATAATATTGATAGGAATAGGCAGAGGGGAAGAGGAGGTGCAGGCACTGATCTTTTCTCTGTGGTGACCAGTGACAGAACCTGAGGGTATGGCCTGAAGTTGTGCCAGGGAGAAAAAGGTTCTTCACACAGAGGGTGGTTGGGCACTGGAACAGCCTCCCCAGGGCAGTGGTCACAGCACCAAGCCTGACAGAGTTCAGGAAGTGTTTGGATGATACTCTCAGGCACATGGTGTGACTCTTGGAGATGGTTCTGTGCAGGGCCAGTAGCTGGACTCAGCGATCCTTATGACTCCCAACTCAGCATATTCTGTGATTCTGTGATTCTACTTTTGGGTTTGTGTTTCCTGTAATAAAGTATTCTTATCAGAAAGGGGAGAGCTTAAAAGAAAGTTTTTTACTCGTGTCTGAGTTTTAAGCCCCCATTATTGAATGCAGAAGAAATAGAAAATATAATGTAGTTCATCCAATTTTTTTGTGTAAATAGATCTATTCTGTGATGCCTCTGTCTAAATAGTTCTCTATGTTGCTGGTGAAATAAACATAAAATTTTCTTCTATACCTTGCATATCAATATTTTTTCTACCATGGTGATGATAGTTAGGGAGTCATTAAATTCGAAAACAGGAACGTAACTGGATAAATAAACCCACGGGGTCCCAACCCATAAAGAACTGGTATCCAGGTATTCAGCCAACTCAAACTGCAAATGTTTATGTAAGAAAAGGACTTGTAATTCTTGTTCTGAGCAAGGCCCCTGAGTAATTATGTTCCAATACAAAACTCCTCATTCACTAATGCCATGCACATGAACAGCTCTTGCAAAACTCTTGAGCAGTCCTGAGCTCAGTAGCAAGCATAAGCTTGAGTTGCCTGATGCAGGTTTAACTGGAGACAGAAGAAACAGAAGTGGATAGGCAGAAGGAAAAGGAGGGGAGACAGGACAAAAGGTAGATTCAGGTACAAGATAGCTGAAAGTAAAGAGCCTGTAGCAAAGCCAAAGCAAAAAATAACCTTTAATCCCAGCACAAGGCCATCTCCAAAGGAGGGAACTGCATCCCACACAATTACTGATTAACAGCTCATGCTGAAAAGGTCAGAGAATAACACTCAAATACTCACAGTCAGACAACTGTCTGGTTGACAGGACTCCTTAAAGGAGGAATCAAAGCCAGGAATCCCAATGCCAATTGCAGATGTACATTTGCGTTCTTCCCCCAGCCTCTTTCCTAAATCCTGAAGGCAGCAGGATAATCAGGTGATACCAGAGACTGCCATTTGAGATGGTTGTTTTATTGCTCAAAAACTAAATGGTATTTTGAAGCAAAGATTTGGCTAGCCAAAGTTGAAGGTAATGAGGAGACTTGTCAGAGCCAATGAAACCCTGTCACAATCCCTAATGCCAAGTCTTTTGCACTTCCAAAGTAATCACAGAGCTGTATCCGTAAACACACATAGAGTCTGCAGGGCCTTGGAGCAGGAATAAGGAAGGAAGGGAAAGTCACTTACTGTGGGATCAACTGTGTTTTCTGTCTGGCAGATATGGTCTAAAACATGCCTGGAATTGAGAAATTTATCTATTGTGCCTTTGTTTGTTTTAAGAAGCATTTGCCAAAGAAGATGCCACGTTACCAGGAAATAACTTTCTGACGTGATACCGTATTTTCTGCCGAGTTGTTCTGGACAAATGACTGGACTGAATGCCCAGCTCCATGAAAACAATTGAGGTCAGGCCTCAGATACAAGGGAGCTATTTTCCATAGATACAGGCTGCTTTATAAAAGTATCTAGGAAGGCACAGTAAGCATAAGTGACACTAGAAAGACTGGTGTCATGAATGTTTCTAGCCTATTTTGTTAGGCTTTTCTCAACATAAAGCTCTTCATCGCACCCCAATATAAAGCCAATGTGAGAACAGCCACTCTCTCTCTTTGTTTCACATGAAGCTGCTCTCTGATCTAGACCCCAGGCACAGGGTGGTCCCAGCCAGATCTCAGTGAGATCTCTCCATGCTGCATTGTGGGCAGAATTTGGCCCATTCAGTAGGGAGGTAAGAAGGATGGGCAGGCACACAGTTGCACCTTTCCTTGGTGTTTTAAGTTAGCCAGTCTCTCAGACAAGTGTAAACAATCACTAGCCAAGATAAGTATGGAGAGAAGAAACATGCAGACTGGCACACGGATATATCTAGGCTGCCTACAAAGGGAGGCAGCGTAACCACTGTCACTATCAGATTTATTTACTTCCACCTTGTCTGGATGAGCTGGCAAGCCCTGGCTGTGCTTGTAGAGACAGTCACACACTGGGCACGTGTATGGGACCCACACACAGTGCTCTTTGTGGAGTGACTGCCTCATGGGCACCACATCAGCTTCCTCCCATGTATGCTGTGGCTGAATCCCAAAGAGACTACCAGTGTCCTCATTCCCTGGCCAAATCCAGCCATTCCTATGGAAACATGTTCACCTGCAAGCTACCATCCACAGGGAAAGAAAGATGTTTGCACAGTAAGGAAGTGAAAAAAAAGTTTGTCTGCTCTTTGAGGATAAAATATTGACTCTTGTTCGCAAAGTATGGGTAAAAAGACTATGTTTTTTACAAAGTAAGGCTCACTGCTTTGCAAAACATGAACTCAGTTTCTCTTGCTAACAATTTCCATAGGATCCATTTAGGATACATCTGTCACATTTTCAGGAGGTTGTTAAAGATAATTTTTCCTGATACTAATCTAACAACTCAGCAAACATGAAGTAAACAAGTAGATGAAATATGGTGAATTTCCTAGATTGGCTAGAAATGAAATGCCAGTTTCCTTCTCACAGCTCAGTTATCATGTGGAAAAAACCCCTTAAAAATCTCTTTTCAAGATTAGTGCATTCATGAGGTCCATCAGGGGAACAACAAGGGGAAAGCTTTAAGGACAGAGATTTAACTGGTGTATGCTAACAGCGAGAATTACTGTGGTTATATACCTTTTGTGTCTTTCACATCTTGTTTCCAGTGAAAGAAGAGCTATTTGAGTGCTTTCTTGTGTTTCACAATAACTAAGTAGAAAGAGATAGATTTGAACTGCCTCATCAGGATTCAGCTATTTCTCAAAATGTTGTTAGTCTAGTTTGCTCCAGTGGCTTATTTGGCTTGCTATAAAAATCGATCATTTACACATAAACTTGGCAAAAGTAATTTGTTTCCATTCTGGTCTGGGAGGTTTTATTGCACTCTTGAGAAGAGTGGCAGTTGGGTGAATAAGGCACATCCAAGAAGTCCTACTGGGATATTATTTCCAGATTCTGAGATAATAGCTTTGAGGGGACAGCAAGTGCTTGCTGGTACAGAGTATCTGTCAGGAGTGCATGCTGGGAGTGATGTAGGTTGGGCAGGTACAGCAGATCACATGCTGCTGCAGATACCAGAGAAGAGGAGGTGCAGACACTGGAGCATGAGTGCCAAAAGGGTACATCACCCACACTGGGAAGGACACACACCTCTATCTGCTCAACAGAGATCAGCTGTGTATGACCATGGGCTGGTATCAGTCTGTCTCTCCTGCTAATTGGGTTTTTCTGAGCTAAACATGGTGCTGTCAGACAAACAGTCCCTGAAGCAACAGAAGGAAAAGCTTCAGTGGGCATTAAAAGTTTGCCTTCAACCATTGTTCACAGTGAGATTTTTTCCTGACACTAATCTAACAACTCAACAAACATGAAGTAAATGAGCAGGTGAAATATGGTGAATTTCCTAGACTGGCTAGAAATGAAATGCAAACAGTGGTGTCTGTGAGATAGGAAGCAGCCCTCTGTTGTAGCAGCTTCTGCAATTTGGTTAGTATTTGGAGGGCTGCAGTCCAACCCCTGATCTGTCACACCAGGGTTTACTGGCATGTCTGAGATGTCCTAACCTTCACAGCTGTGAAGAGCTCACAGGCCAGATCTCAGCCCTAGAACTGCTTCTAACTTCCAGCAATTTCTTGTTGTTGATGGAATTAAAGGGAATAGGAGCCAGAGCAGCAATACAAACCATTGTGACTCTGAGAATGAGAAAAACGTTCCCACAACAATGGTAAAAAATTATTTTGTATGCCAGCATCAACTGTCGGTGTACAAGTTTTCTATGGGCACAAATTTGTTACCTCCTCCAGGATGCCACAATAAAATACAGCAATAAGAAATTACTGACTGAATTGCTCGAGATGGCACATGGAGAAGGGGGAAGGCAAGAGAGGTAATGTTAATAAATCATTGTCCTGTCCAGTGGGCTTCCATTATTCATAGAGAAGGGCAATTACGAAGGCATACCACTGTCCCGCTTCCAAAGTTTAACATTCCTGTTTGATATCTGATCTAGCAAACAGTGTTAGGAGGTATCCAAGCAGCATGCACAGCACTTTAAATGATTAAGGGAGCAAAGTGCTTGGACACGTTGGCATTCTAGGCCATAGCTCTCCAGCAATTAAAGACATACATACATACATATATCCCCATGGATCTCCTTAGATATTTATTGATATGACCCAAACTTGTTTTCCCTGAGAAGGGAAAACCACATTCCAGGCTCACTGTTAATGCTGTGAAGTCTGAGGCTGATGCATCCCTGAAACGAGTTTATGCTGCCAAAGTCAGAAGCTGACTCCACTTCTTTCATTTCTAAAGCGATGGTGGTGCTCCCACTGGACTCCACCTCTCCACATCTAAAGAAAGGTCACTGAAGGATTGGCAAGATCAAGTGGGCAGTTCAGAAACAGTCACCTCCTCACCCTCCACAAATAACAGGCTGATTGGCTCCAAATCCAGGACTCTAATCCCACAGAACAGATTCCAATCTAGAGATACTTTGTGCCCAACTCAATGAGTGTAATGCCTACCCTTGAAAATGAACCACAAGGCTTCAAGCTTGCTTCAGCACAAAATTACAAACACTTCAGTTTCTGCATTGGCATGTCTCTGCTTCTGTTTCCCATGACCATGGGCAGGCTGACCATGAATTAAGGAATCAAAAATATTTCACATGATTGCATGTTTGCCCATCATAACATTATAGTCACCTTCCTCAATAGTTCCAGTAACCCCTGACAAATTGAAGAACACTGTGCCAAGGGTCAAAGCATTAACACTTACCTGCAAAACTTTCATTGACCTTGGCACCCTTCCTTGACTCTGAAGTCCAGCTATAAAATAGGGATAATAAGATTGATCTGTCTCACTCAGGGGTGCATTTCTCTGTGTGTGCATGTGAATATAAGCTTAAGGTCTGCAAATGAGATGCAAAATATAGCAACAACACTGGAGTTAACATCTTCTTAGTGTTGTACACTGGTAAGTGAGAAAGGAGTTAGATGGACTAATTGAGGTAGATTTTTATAAATATCTACTGAATAGAGGGTACAACAGAGTGCAGAGCCCAGTATGAACTTGGAGCTGAAACATCTCTTTGGCTTGCCTGACCTGTAGACTTGCACCTTTATTTATGGTTTGAACCACCTTCTCACCTGAGCAAGGTCAAGGTTTAATCACTTGAAAGAAGAGGAAAGTGGCACTTGGAGTAGCTCTAGCAGTGACTGGGGAAGGATAAAAGCTAGGCAAGCTTTGCAGGGAGAGGCACTTACTGCATGCAATTCTCTTGCTTTTGAATGTTTCAACATTTCACGTTACTTCTGGGTCACTTATCAAACCTCTTGTGTGTTCAAAACCAATTTACGGGGTAGAGAGAGAGAGCTTACAGGAACCAGCATCTCTATATTGTAGGTCAAATGCTCTGTTGTTTTCACTCTGGTCAATAGCATGGTCCTCCCCTTGCTGTTGTGTTGTGCCAGGGAACCTGGGTGGAATTATGCAGATGGATAGGCAGGGTTTCAGCCTGCTAACGAACTAGTTCAAGGTGATGAATGCTTTTCATAATATCTCATATCAGCTTAGGCTGTCAAATTCACAGGCTGAAAGTTCTCATTTGTTCTCTGACCATTTAATCCAGGCGCTGTATCTTTCCTGTGGCTTTTGGGGAGAACCCACAGAAAAGCCTTCTTCCTGTGGAAAGATCCACTGACCTACCTGACCTATGATTATTTCTCTTAGCATGTCTGTTGTGGATATCTCAGTATTTTAGTACAAGAATAAGCCTGACTTTGCTCCTACTGACACAAATGTTGGTGATTTTTAACTCCAGTTACTGCATGGAGCTTCAAGGATGAGTGCCAGGCCCCAATAAGAATGAGTCTTTACCTTCCTTCAGCTGCCAGGTCAGAGGTTCCTTACTGAAAGTGATAGTCACAAAGAGGTAGGTGTCCTGACAGCACCACCTCCTTCCTCTGGGTAGTATTTGCTCTGTAAGTTTATGATGGTCCTTGTCTCAGTAGTTACTGTCTCATTGAGTTTAACTTTCTGACATTCAGAAGAGAAACACTTCCATTTTCATCAGAGAAAAATATATTGGATCATGGCAAGAGAAGGTCAGTAACTTGTCATCTTCACCCTCTCAACCTCCCTCTCATCCTCCATGAGGAAGTTCTAGTAGCAAACACATCCATCTGAATGGTTTGTGATAGATACTAATCTCTCAGCAGGGAGACTTCCAGAAATCAACTTACACAATTTACACAAAGAAGCTCACAAGTCGTGTTAGCACCACTGTCACTTCTGAGCTAAAACAGCAGCTTTGCAAATGTGATTCTTTGCTGCTCTCCAATTTATTTGCCACATGTCTTAAGTAGATTTTTGCTACAAGTGGGTATGAAAGACTTTTGAACAATCCAAGGCAAAGTCCAACAATCCAAGAGGATTTGACTACATTCCATGCAGGAGCATTATGGTCTGAGGGACAAGGTCTTACTCATATCAGCAAGAACCAAGGGTGAAGATCAGTGAAACAGGATGCCAATAGAGCCTCCATCTTCATTGCATTTGCACCCACTGCTGACTGTGTCAGTGCCAGCTAGAACTTTTGGCTGCACTTTCCTGGGGAAATACTGTCCTTCCGCACCTGAATGGAAAGGTTTCATGATGCTAGAGATAAAGCCATGGGTACAGTGTCTCATATGCAATCAGGATATGTGGTCTAATGCAAAGGAACCTCAAAATACGGACTGTTCTGGTCAAGCTTTAGTCCAGTGTAGAGATGTGCATGCATCCACACATTGCTAATAAATGGATTTACTTCTCATATAAAACACTAAACTGAAAAAACACCCTTTCATTATGCTTAGTCTCAGAATGCTAAAACCTCCCTGAAAAACCTGACTGTGGCTAGCCTACTGTTAAAGATCAGTTATCCTGTCACTGGCTATTTATTTCTCTCATGTATAGTGGTGCCACTGCTGGCACTGTGAGGTGCACAGTGCATTCAATAGATGAAGATCTCTTTTATGCTACTGTACATTGCAGATGTTCTGTGCTTCGGAACTCACTTGTTGGGCACACTGCTGAGCCCTGTCCACTGAACCCCCTAACAGAACTACCTGTATTTTAACAGAAGGCAAACCATTCAAGCTTGAGTTATCCTCTCTCTTTTATGTCCCAGGAAAAAGTGCTGGTGCATATCTCATTTTCTCCAGTCAGAAATCTTGTACTGCAAACTAGCCTATGAGCACCTCTGTTTTAACCACTGCTGACCTCCAAATGCCAAAATATTCACTCAATGGATATTTGGAATGCCTAAGTAAAATGCACCTAGAAGGAATGTAGGTATGGGAATTTTATTCCAGGCTGCAGATCATTAAATTGTTTTACCCAGCTGACACTGGCAATTCGGTTTTTGTCACTCAACATCTTTGTCTCAGAAGAGCAAACATACAAATTGAATTTTGGCAATGTGCACCAGCGCCCCATTCCAGAAGATGTTTATTAGCTGCCTTACCAGCAAAAGAGCAGAAAGGCTTTTCAGAGAGGTTGCACCCTGTTTTCTTGAGCAATCCTTGACTCATTATCTCAGGATCTCACATTTCAAATACTATAATAAGTGAAACTATTCATTAGGAAACTGGCAGTCCATGGTCACCTTCTGATATCTCTGACAGTGTTCTCAGGCCTAGTGAGTCTCTGTTTTGCATATGGGAACTTTTTTCCCTTTACACAGCTGTAATAGATCCATTGAGACAGGGAAGATCTCTCTGAACTGCCAGTATTTTCTCAGAGATATAGGCTCAATATTTTCCTCACAGCAGTAAAGAATTCTTATCAAAGATTTGGAAAATCTCCTCTCTCTAACATCCTGGAGGCAATCCACCCTTACTTTGGATGGGCTTTCCACAGTTTGGTGAAGTGCCACCATCTGACTAGTTTCCCAGGTTGTGTGAAAGCTCCTCTGCCAGGCACACCACCCCTGGCTTGGGCACATGTCAAATTGTTTTTGAAGCCTTTTGTCATCAGCTTTGGGAGAAAAACATGACAAAGTAAGAAAGAACAACAGGAGCTGATGTTCTGGCTCCTGGATTACCTGGAGTGTGCAACTTTGGTGCATGAAAGGACTTTGTGTCTTCTTCCCAACAAGGCAGAAAACAGATATTTCTGAAGGGTGGACTATGGGATCACTTCAGCAAGGTCAGAATTTTACCCTTCTGTTAGGCATCATTCTGGAAGCACCCGATAAAGTGGAGAAGTGCTCAGGTGAGAGGCAGTGCTGCTCTGCTACTGCTCCTGTGCCAGGGATAGCAGCAGGCTGAAGACACAGTGGAGAGCAAAGAGAGCTGCCAGTGTGGTCAATCATTTTCAGCTAAGGAGGTCTCTTCCTCAGGCCCTGCTTAGTGATCTCCTTGTTTCCGGGGTACGTGCAGAGGTCATCATATTTTCCTAGCATTGATTTTCATAAGGAAAGGACTTTGTGGAAACCATATGCAATTGGCTTAAAAACTGATGCTACCAACACCTGCCATACCTATTTATGTCTCTTTTTATTATCTATTTACACAATGCTGATACAACACTATCTCTACAATATCCTTCCTATAAGCTAAACTTTGCCCAGAAATTTCATACAACCACATGTAGAAATAACCACATAAATCTCCAGCAGAAAGGAATGAACTTTTCTGTATAGTTTTTGGTGGCTTGAAAGGTTTTCTCTGACCTTAATGCCCACGGGTATTCCAGCACATGATGAAGAGAGAGGAAAGTTCACTGTGTGTTTGCCGCCCATGGGCACTCTCTGATGCAAGAAGCATGCCCAAGCCTCTGACCACTGAAATTCCTCAAAGCAAATCACAGCTTTAACTGCTTGGAAATATGTTGAATTTCTTTGTACTGATCAATTACGACCCACTTGCTGCGAATGACCAACCTCCTGAGCCATAAGTTGCAGGACTGCACTGTTGTCCTGTAAGGGTTAATACTGCTTCTTTTTCCCAATCCAAATTCCAAACCTTGACTCCTAGCCCACATTGATTTATAGTAACCTAAACAGCAGGACTCACAAGAGTGTTACTTTTAAATTTAAGGCAAGTAAAATAATCTGTATTGAGCTACAGTGATACTATCAGCTTATTAATGCTACACAAATGAGATCCATTCAATGCAAGCAAGTAATTTGCCTACTTCTTCCTAATAAAGCAGCTTTGACATGTTCTTTTGATAGGTATTTGTTGAAGATGAGACTTAAAAAAACCTCTATAGCTTTTCAGATCAACTGACTGTACATCTGAGCTATGTGATTGCCCTTTCCTGCTCCTGACAACAGGATCTCTTTTGCTGTTACCCTCACTTTGTTGGCACAGATATTTCTATGTAGCTGTTGGATATCATCTATGGAAGCCATGCCAGCTTCTCCAAAGTAGGTTTTGTTGGTAGCTTGTCACAATTCAGTGGTGACACGAAACACAGTTTCATTCCTGCATTTTGGAGCAAGTTAAAATGCTATGTGATATTTAAGGAGCCTTTGTCCTTTAACTCATAGCTGTTTGCTATCATACTTTGGCAGCTTCTTTGGAAATCAGCACAAAAGGGTTTTTTTCTGTGGAAGGCCTCAAGGCCTGAATTCCTGCTGCTTTTTTCTGCTGTGCCATAGAGGAAGATGCTGTTAGGCCTTGCCATGCCCTGGTGAATGCAATACTTCCTAGGAGCTTTGGCTTTCTAGCTGCTGCATTCATCCATGCCCTTCTTTCTATAGTTCTTTTCATTCCATTTCCCCTTGTGCTTCTGGCCCATATTCAGACTCCCTTTTGCATTGCCTGTGTCCAAGATAGATTTTTAAGCAGCACCTAGGTGACCCAGATCCCCAGCCACCTTTAAGGTCTGTAGACAGGCTGGTGTGGCAGCCCTATAATTCTTGTGCTAGTTGTTTTTCTATCCTGTCTTCAAAATCCAAGCAATCCTGAGTGCCTCTCTCTTTCTTAGGGTCCCCTATCTCTGCCTCAGGCACAATGTGCTGCTTCCACACTGGTCCCTAGTTCATGGCCTTCAAAGGGACTGGCAGAAGAATGGGGCAGAAGAAAGCCATTGCAGCAAACAAGAGAGCTGGTCCCAGGGAACATTCCTTCCACCAAATGTATTAGATGACAAGAAAAGGGAAAAAAATCTCTTCTAAACCTGCACTCCACAGAGACAGAACCACTGACTGACCTCCTGTCATTCCTGCAGGCCTAGAGACAGGCTGTCACACAGAAAAGTTGGAGATAGAGGCTAAAGGAGAAGAACAATCAAAGCCCTCTCCTACTGCTCAGGAAAGAAACTCTGTTTATCCCAGAGGTCATGAAACTTGCCTTTCAAAGACAGACAGTGCTAACACATTCCTACCTCAGTTAGGGCCCACAGCACATCTTTCTGATAAACTCAGTGTATTGTCTCAGCTTCTGCTTCCAAAGGACTCGCTGAGGTCTCAGATGCCAGAGAGCTGAATTTTAGCACTCAGTGCTGTTGCTGCTTAGCATGGTGGGAGAGGTGTGGCTGTTCTGCCCAGATCATACCTCCCTATGGCATTTCAATAGCCATGTCAGGAAAATTAAAAGCAAAACAAAACACCTTTCGGGGCAAATTCCTTTTGTTAACAGGCACCCATAATTCCCATAATGTCTGAGCAAGCGACAATCTCTACCACAACTGCTTGGGAGTGGCCTCTGGAATCTGGAAGGACTAAATCATCACATGTCCCACCACCCCACTCTCTTCAAGACAGTTCTGACTAGGCTCATATGATGTGGTTGCCTCCAATTAGAAAGGATTGGGATCAGTGATTCAGGAGGTCACTTACCGTCCTGCAGCCCTTAAATAGTATGGAAAGAGTTAGTCTGAGGTTGCCAGTAGAAGGCAACAGTAATTGTTAAAAATGGCTCAGGGCCCGGAAGTGTGTGACTAGGCAGGAGAGGGGAGACTCTGGTCCCAGCTTTAGCTTAACTGAAGTCATTAGTCTTTAATAATTAGTCTTTACTAATTAGTCTTTAAGACCTTTTATGGTCTGAAGAAGTTTGTTCCCTGGAAGCGATGTCTCTTCCCAGCTCTGTAAGTCTGTGTGACCTGTGTGTTTCATTGATTCATGCTGGCTACTGGCAGTCAGTCTGGGTCAGCACAACATACAGACTGACAGCATGATTCAGTGTCACTAGAAGTGGCCAGTATCCACAGTTGTACCAGTTGCTCCTGGATCAAGATGGATGTTTATGTGACCTATTAATTTTCCTTTGCCTGAACTCTCATTCTGTCCTGGGAATATCTCCTTGTAGGATGCTATAGGTACTGTTGCATCTTCTGGTCCAACTCTGCAGAGCAGTTAGGAGTATGCTTGCATAATGTAGCTAACTGGTTGGGAAGGCTGCTTTAGAAGTCTTTCCTTCTTCAAAAACCACAAAAGCCAAGCAGTCTAATTGACTACCACAAAATAAAGCCCTTTCCTTCTTTCCCACATGCATAGTCAATATTAAATAACATACTCTTGTCCAAACTGGGACAGATCCCTGCTCACCTTGGGCACATAAAGCCTGGAAGGAACTTTCTTGTACAGGATATTAGACCATAAATATTTATACAGAAATATGTTTATATGGATGTGTTTATATTCACACGTAATTATGCAGCAGTGAGGCATTTTACAGGCTTGTCCTCGCCCTGTGTTTGACAAAGATTACCTTTAATGTCTCAGTGATGTACTAATTTAATGTTTCCATCCCTCTTTATTGTGAAAGCAATTGTATGATGCTTGACAGTAGTATTTCCTGTCTGTTATAAGCAGCATGCACAACTTACTTTCATTTCCTTAAAGAAAAAAACTACATTTATGCACTCCAAAGGCAAAAAAAAAAGTATAAAATGTATTTCCTAAGGAGTAATTTCTGGGCATGCCAGTCTTGAGCCCTGGTGCTGAAAATTGTTATTCTGTAAGTTATTGCTGCAAGTTCCTCCTTTAGCCTGCAGCTGTGAGTGCACGTACTAATAACTCAGCAGAATAATACATGTGGTAAGATATTCAGTAATATTCAGCTTTACCCATGCATTCTTTCTCCTCTGTTTTTGTACAGAGCTCCCCTTCTTCTTACAGTTAAGCCTGGACATATTTTTCTATTTTAAATTTTCCAATGATTTGTACAAGAGAGTATTAAATTGCTAAAGGGCATATTAAGTATTACTGCTCTCTTAAACTTGAATGAAGCAATGCAAGTCTGGAACGCATTTAATAAATCTGCAGCCTGATAAGCAAACTTTCTTTGCCGAATCTCACATTCTTTTGCACTAATCACCTATGTGAAAGAGCTGCTTCTAATTCTATTTTTTTCCTAACTTTCTCACCCCAGGACTCAAACCAGTTGCAGGCTTCCCCTTCTCTTGGCACTGTATTATTTAAAACCCTTTCTACAGCCATCAGAGAAAGGTGTGCAGGAGGTGGGCACTTTGTAGAGGCTGCAGATCTCTCCACATGGCCTCACTGGAGCACCCCTTGCTTACATTCTTCCAGTCTTTTTTTTTTTTTTTTTTTTAATTGGAGAATGAGCACTGCTTTTCTCTGCTTTGAGAAGGACTGGCAGTGAATATGTGAAAGCTGTACCAAGAAAAGACCTGTCAGTGAATGCAGGAGGAAGAGATCAAACCAAACGTGGAAATGCTTGGAGATTTAAGACTTATTCTTTTATAACCTATTTTTTTAAAAAATTGTTCTTTCACTTGAAAAGCCCATAGGTCATCTCCAGGGTGACTCACTCCCTTAATTTTACCCACAGGAGGAGTGGCCAAAAGATTAGGCTCCAAGAGAAAAAAGCTTGTGAAATGTGAGACCATTACAGTGGCAATGTAAGGTGACAAATCAGTTTTGATGGATGACAACTCTTGTAGAAAGCTTTGCTTTGCATTTCACTTTCTTCTGGTAGTGTATTGCCCCCAGTGTGCCTGTCCTTCTCACTTGCTGTACCTTCTTGCCTCACAGAGTTGTTCTGGCCTGTCTGCTGCATGCTTCACTCCTGTTTAGCATATTAAATGAATTAAGTCAGGAAGATTATGAAACCAGCTTCAACAAAGATTTCATGTCTTGTAAGAGTCTGTATGAACTCTCAGACCTGTTGATAGAACAGTAAAGAGTAAACCTCCATGTGTCTATGATGAAAACTTCTGCTTTCTTGTATCACGTGATAGCCTTATTAAAGTCAACACTTCTTACCCATGATAGCTTCTTGCACAGCCCTAGGCTCACTCTTGATCCTCAGCTGGAGGAAAACGCTGACAACAGCAGAGCATGCACACAGCTACACCACTGTTGTGCTCCTGGAAGAGCTCCTGATAGCTACTTTATTCTTAGAGCAGCCCCTGTGGTGAGTCGGTGAGATGAAAAATGCTCTGCTTAGATTTAATTCCTCTATTTAATGTCCCTTTTTGCAACATCTTATAGTAGTTTCATTTTAAATGATGTGAAGAATGACAACAAAACATGTGAACACTGTGGCCCTCCAGCCAACAGTACTTCACAAACAGAGGCACTTTTCTTTGTGTAAGTCTGCCTGCTAGAGGATGCACTAAATGACTGACGCTGAGGGGCTGGCAAATTCCAAGGGAGCTTCTCAAGTCCTTTAACAGCAAAAATCATGGGTGTTGTCTGAGACTTCATGCTTTCCCTGAGATGCAGCATGGTGCAGTGGTATCTGCAAGGACTCCCAATTCCTTCTCGCTGGGCCGTTAGCAGAATGATGTCTGTAAAACAACCCATTTCTCACCACTCATCCATGTGACAGTCTGTCCAGTCTGTCCAGTTATGTGCCACCACTGTACCCAGGTACCACCTGCGCACTCAGTTGGGGAGCAAGAGAGAAGGGTGAACAGACAGAGGAGATGATGGGGTGTCTGCCAGGTAGCAGGAGAATAGGACACAACCTCTTATTAAGGAGAAGAGAAGGGCAAACAGTGACAGCAAAATGGTAGCTACAGGATGGTTGAGTCCTGGAGCTTAGTGAGACGAAATTGGGTGTCCTTCTCCTTTAAAGTGAATGTACAGTAAAGGGTACCCATGCTGTGTGCCAGACTGGCAGGACAGAAAAGGAAAGCCAGTCCATGTGAAGAGGGCAAGTACTGTATTGACAGCAGGAGCACAAGGCTCCTCATGCTTTTCTGATGACACATTTCAACCCAGATCAAGCTCTTTAGGAGTGAGCTGCCTCATGTGTCACAGCCCTCAAATCCTTGGCCTCTGCACTGAGACTACCAATGAGAATGCCAGCTATGATGGTAGGTTTATTTTCACTGGACTGAATGGACTTCCCTCTCATTCCACAGAGAGCACGAGACAGCTGTAAGTTAGCAACAGCTTTTCCTTGGAGAGGGGCCCGAGGCATAAGATTTAAACCACCTAATCTCTCTCTATGCCCATGTCCCAGGATCCATGTTCTGTCCAGACCAAAACAGTGAACGAGGAACCACGGGTGAGTTCACCTAATGAAAACTGCACGTATCCATGCTGAAGGAGAGGTAATGGGAAGGGGGGTAAATATGGGAGAAGGCTCCTGTTCAAAGTGAAGGAAGAGACCCAGGCTTCTGTTCCTGAAGCAAAGGCTGGGTATGTCACGTGCTTCTAAATGTGCCTGGCAAAGCTGGAATTATAATAGTGAATGATCTCTCAAGAGAGCAGTAAGATTGCGACTATTCATCTTTTCTGGGCTTTGATGTCACCAGAAGAAAACTACCATCTGTGCGGAAGTTTAATGTGTTCTTCCCAATGCCAAAAGTCAATGAGAATACGGTTTTGCGGGTTTGATGTTTGTTCATCAAAGGTTGTTACAGCCCCAGCCTGGAAAGGACTTTTCACAGCCTTGGTTTCTTTGGTTGATTCTTGAAAGAAAGCTGTATATTATCATTTCAGTACTTAGCAAGGTGCTTCATCCCCCTCCCTCTCTTCTTCAGTGCTCCCGACTTTTGCTCTGATCTCCATAGACGTGGCAGATCCCTGGTTTTCCTCTTCTACCATCCCGCCACGTTTCACACCATCTCCCGCCCGTAATCTCTTGCGTTTCTCGGTGCCCGAGTGCTCGCTGCCAGCCAGAACCGTTCGTTCTGCAGTATTGGCTCCGTCCAGGCTCTCTCGGGGCATCACCTTCTCCTGCCCTTCGGCCAGTCCTCCCTCCTCTCCGCCGCGTCCCCGGAGGTACCCGCGGCCCGGCAGATGCGGAGCGAAGCCGGGACGCTGTCGCCGAGTGCAGTCCCGGAGCCAGCCCCGACTGCGACCTTCGCGGGCTGTTTCGCGACCGGGAGCCACCCTCGGCGCTGCTCCACCTGCCGGGGCCCGGGTGGCGGCTGGGGCTCGGCGGGCGGGGATGGCCACGGCCGCGGCTCCCTCTAGTGCCCGCCCGGCTCCGGGCAGCGCCCAAGCCTGGTGGGAGCGGCATCGCCCCCCGGGCAGCTCCTCCGCGCCGCTGTGGCGCAGGGGTCAGCGGACACCGCGTCTCTGCGCCGAGGGCACGGCTGGGGTTATCCACTCGAGTTTCCTCCAAGGCAGTTATTCCGGGAGAAAAAAGAAACAGGAGTCCACCCCAAAAGCTCTGGGGGAAAGGAAGACCTTGAAGAATCATTTGTTCGCTTTCCCCTGCTTCTCATTATAAAAGCTATTTTTCCCAAAACAGGATGTTGGGCCAGGGGAGGTAATATAAACAGATGCATTCTTTGAAAGCCTGTGGTGCATTTTTGCGGAGCACAGGCTCTGCGTTGGAAATCCAGAGACCCACGAGGTGTGGGAACAAGGGACCACAGCAGCAGGAGAAAAAAGCCCTTCCCCTGACAAAAGTGAGTCAGACCCGAGCTTCCCTTGACTTTAACACTTTTTGTTGAGAAGCAGAGGGCACAAAGTTGAGATTGAGAGGTGAAGAAAACGTTTAAACACAGCTGATACAGGCAGTTTGCTAGAAGAAAACTTGAAACAGTATTATAGGCAGCCTTGCTTCCTTTTAAAAGTGTGCAGCATTAGTTAATCTGCACCAGTACTGACCAGAACCAAAAGGAAGAAAGGATCCCATCCTTACTCCTTTCCCCTTGGGTTTGCCTCCAGCACCTGAAAGCCAGTGACTTCCAGAGTTATTAAGCAGTTTCACCTGGATCCATCACTACAGCTGGATACAGGCTGAATATTTCCCCCTTTGCTGTGTGCTCCTGTCTTTTATCATACATGGGGTTTTCACAAAGTGTGCCCTCAGCATCAGGGGCAGGGAGAGTGGAGCCAGAGGGGCTGTGACTGGCCTTTCTGCCAGGTCCCTTGTGGATATCCAGGTGCACCAGGAGTGGCTTTCCTCGCCTCCACTTGTACAGGGTTCTTCTGTTCCTTACACCCTGCCATGAACTTCACCTCTTTTCTGGTTTCTCTACTCTGGTCTCTAAATTTCTTTTAAACTTTTTAGAAATGAAACCCTTCTCTCTTCTGTGTCTCAAAGCCCCGTGGAGCTTCTGAGTTTTGACACTATACACATATACCTGCTAAAGTTCCTATACACTGCACAAACCAAACACATGATGACTGCGTAACTGCAGTGCTATGGTGTGAGCTTGCCATTGCTGTGTGTGCCAGCCTGGTTTGGCTCCACTTGGTTGTTTCAGATTGTGGATCCTTTTAGGGTGGTGTCTTCACACAGGCTTCATTGACCCTGAACAAAATAACAACCATTTATGCAGTCTCCAAGCCTGAAGTCCCAACAGCTAATGCAGTGCTTCCCCAAGAATGATCTACCAAGTCCTGGTAAAAGGTTCAGGGCTTGGCCACACCATTTCTCTGTCAGATCTCCTCTTGAGTAATGCAAATGGGAATGATGAGTAAAGGAGCAATGCTTTTTTTGACTCACTGGACTAAAGTAAACTGCTTTTGGAGGGACAGGCTGGAAAAAACAATAGCTATTTGGGTTTGGTTTGTCTTGCTAATTTTTTCTAAAAGGCTGTTTTATCTAAACTGAAATGACTGGCATGCACTGCAGAGGAAGGAAAAACGGAAAGCTAGCTATTCCCAGGCACAGAGCACTGCAGTTCTAGGCCTCCTCAGCAAAAAGTTCTCGCAGTTTAACCTACACTCCATCCTCATCCTGCAGAAGGCTTCCTCTGCATGCAAGACTTTTTTTTGGCATCTACTGTTTCACTTGAACATTAACACCACGAGGTAAACATAATATTATTATCATTATTATTTTTAATTACTATTTGATCTTAAATATTGCTGGTAAGAGGAGTCTTCAAGGATATGACATGTCACTGCTGGCTTCACAGTACATAAGGGCTGGCCAAAACCTGAAGGGCTAGTTTGAGGAAGGTAGGAATTACCTGTCATGTATCAACTTACTTTTCCCAGCTCACTATCTGGCAGGAAAGCAAGGAAAATTTCCCCAGGGAAATTCTCAGAGCCTTTTTATTTCCAGAGGAAGACAATGTAAAGTCCCCAAGTGGTTTAGAGAGCTACATTTAGCTGCTTTCCAATGGTGCCCAGACTCCCCTCTGAGCCTGGAACTTTCACAGGAGGAGTGACTTGGATGCTGAAGTGCTGGGGGCACTCTGAGCAGTGGCACCTCAGCTGAATTGTGAGGGGTATGGGGCACTTGCTACTGGGATCAGTGACAGGCAGAGGAGCACAACTCCTGCTTGCAGAGACTGCGCATGACTAAGGCAAATAGTGCAGGCGTTTGGTTTTGCAAAGTCTGGCTCCACCATGGCTATTGTGATCCCTGTTACTCAGGAATTCTACAAAACTGTACCAATTCTCATAAAAGTTTTGCAGAGTAGATAAATATTACACTCCAGCATTCGCGGTGAGGGGAAAAGGAAAGCTTTAAGCAATGAGGCTGGGCCACACAGCGATTCGGCAGCAAGCTGGGCTGCCAGCTGTGCAGCGCTCCAAGGCATTCATGCCTCCGTGTCCTCCTCTGCTGCCTGCGACAGCACTGGCACGGTCACCATAGACTGGGCGGAACCCAAGGGGGCCAGCGAGGGGGCACTGCAGGACAACATCCATTTTTTAAGGAAAGAAAGGATCTGTCCTTCCCTGTGTTAGCAGGAGCAGCAGCTTTCTGAAAAGATGCTGACCCTCCGTGAGATGTATTTTCCTTGGATTGATCCAATAAGCTTTGCTATCTATTTTGAACTTTTCCATCTATTTCACAGAGAAGTTAGAAGCTCTCAACTTTGGTCAGAGCTGTTCTTCACCACGGTTTTGCCAATGCCTCTGCTCCCATTCCTGTGGTGAGAACAGAGCAATGGGCTGGCTCCCATCTTGTCTTTCTTGCTGGAGCTGGCTGCCATGGTGCTCTTACCTACAAAAAGACGAAAATGCTTTAGGCTCCTTTGGAATGACCAGCACATGCCCATGAGGATTCAGAGTAAGTCTGAGAAGAAGCCTCTTTCCTTGGGCTAAAAGAGGACATTCTCTTTTCTTTCTGAGAAGCAAAAGGCTTTTTTTCTCATCAACTCAGCAGATATTGTTTTGGAAAATCAGAGCTGAATGCATACTAATTCCATCTCCTTCTCCCAGTTTTGGAGTGATAAGATGCGTGATGCTGTTTGACACCGTGATATTTACAAGACAAAGTAGAGGTCAAATTTGCTGAACGTTTTCCAAATTCCACTGAGGTTTATCACAAAGAGCCCCATGCACAGACACAAGTGGCGTGACTGACAAGGGCTGGATTGTGGAGTCACTAAAAAGCTCAGTTTCCAGCCAGAACTGATGGGTCAAATCATGTTCTTTGGGGCAAAACCTGCTGGAAAACTACAATTATGCAGACTCCAGGGAATTTTCATGGCAAAGGTTCTAACATAAATCCCATTGTAAGGAGAAGAGTTTCCATGCTCTAAGGAGCCGCACTGTCCCCTATCAGCACTGTCCTGCCTGGGTCTGGTGAGAAACTGCTCAGAACTCAGCTACTGTGGGGTGGGCAGGAGGCTGCTGCCCTTCCTCCCCTGTACCCTGACACCTCTGCTGGATGTCTCCAGCCTCTTTGGAAGAGATGCACTACTGGGCTTTCCTTGCCAGCTTCTTGTTCCAAGAAGTGCAGGAAGAAAGACTTTTTCCCACAGCGAGTGCTGACAAGACTAGCACAAACTTGTTGAAGGGAGATATGGCAGAAATGCCCACCAGCTAGCTATGACTGAGAAACCAGCTCTGTTTCCCTCACTCCACTCTGACACCAGCCTCCAGGGCTGCTGCTAACACCAAGCATCTCTTCTCATGTCGGAGGACTGACACTACGGAGACTTCTTTGCACCCTTATGGGCTCACCTGCCAGTGCATTTCAGCCTCCCGGCTCAAAGCCAGAGGAGACGGATTTGGCATTGCTAAGCCTCAGTTATTTCAACAGAGACAGGCCAGGACTCGCCCTAATACTCAGAGCAGAAACTAGATCTGGAGCAGGAATGAAGCTGACACCTGCAAGGTGGGCTCAGAATCAAAACCCTTCTGCCAGGATCCAAGTGTAGAGCAAGGTTCAACAGCTTATGCTCCTCCACAGACACTTGGACAGAGGATCTACATCCACATCTGCTCAGCCTTCATTAAGATGCTCCTCAGAAGACATGGGCAAAAGCTTTAATGATGTGTACTGTCCAGGTAAGGAAAGGATGCGGAGAAGATGAGAAGAAAGCACTGCATTTCTCAGCTGAGAGGCATATACCATTATCTGGTAGCAGCAGAAGCTATCAAAAGTTTGAGTTAATAGGTACACCAGACAAAACTGACTACTTGGTGAGCCAAGAGAGAACTGTCTTTTCACTCTGTGTTCGTGTTGGTTGCTGAACAGTAAGGCATCACATCATGTTCTGGCCTTCTAAGCACTGTGGAAAACCAAAGGAAAATACAACTTAGACTACATATATGAACACAGGTCTGATGATTTTTCAAGTATCTCAGGAGAAAACATGACCATATTCTTGTGAATGGCTGAATTTAAAAGATGTGACTTTAGCCAGCCATCATTCTATCTGCTTATCTGCTGTTACTACTACAGAAACACCTTCCCCAAACATAAAGCCACCTTACAGCCATACCATTTCTGCAGGTGTTTATTATGGAACTGAATAGATAAGACTTGTAATTAATCTTTGCCCCAAAAGGATATAAATGGTCTGCTGAAGGGCTAAAAGATTATTCATATTTAGACAGTTAAATGAAAAGTTTTCAGAGATATAAGGAAATGACTCCATGTAACTAATATTTTCCATGGTACTTGTTTTGCCCTCTAAAATTTAGGACCAATCTTAGACCAGAGAAGAAAGTTCATGGATTAAGACACTTGGCTAAATTATCATCAGTGCTTTTTCACAAGCTCCCTGTGTGACATTTGGAATATCACTTACCCACTTGCTGTATCCATTTCCAATGTATTAAATGGGGATAACAGCGCTTCATTACCTCCACTGTGGATCAAAAGGATAAAGACATTTATAATTTTCCAAGATTCTCAGGCAATATGGTCAGTGAAGAAATACCCTGCACAGATTGACCTTGGGAAATAGAGCACATACAGCCTATGGTTTGTTCAAATACAAACTAATGGAAAAGGCTCACAGGTCTTCCATGAAGCACCAGTACCTCATCGTCCCTACTTCTAGCACATTTATCCAGCATGACCTTGAGAACCTTGTCTTCTATGGGGAAGGAGAGACTAGCCACTTCAGCTGATTTCCTCTCCTTGAGCTTCCCACCACACAAACTAGATAGGAAGCTCCCAGAAGAGAAATCCCTGTGTGCTGTGGGAAGCCATACCCTGAACTGTCGTTCTTGTGTCTGCCATGAACTGTAACCAGCTCTGTTTCTTTCCTGCACTTAAACTGGAGGCAATCATGAGTTCAACTGGGACATATAATTGGCTTTTGCTGCCTGACAATGCTCCCTCAATCCCTGAGGTTATCCAAAGTCTCCTGGAGTAAACTGGAAATCTGCAGGAATACTTTCCTTTGTTGCACTTGTTTCCCTCCACTCATTAGCAGCACCACTGCGCCAAATTTTTTTTCACCCTGCTCATGTACCTGGAGACAGGTTTGCTAAAGGATCAAATCTATGTCTTCAATCAGCTCCCACACATGAGATACAGGAATAAGCTGCGTGTGTATATTCTGTCAGGTTTCTGAGGTGGAGTGGCAATTTGAAAGCATACAGAAGAAGTAAAAAATCCAAACTAACAAATCACAAATCTGAAGCAGCATTTGATTTTGAAGCACAGTCTGCAGATTTCCTGATAAGCCAAAGCCATAGATTGAGCAGCTTGTGTAACACTTCTGCTGGGTGCTCTTTATCATGTTGTGTTTAGACCATTAATCTTAACCCTGAACAGCATCGTCTCCCTGTATTCCTGCTAATCTCTGCTTTTCACAGCACCAATTGCCCTGTGGTGTAGCTGAATACTTTTAGATTTTTTCTTGCCCATTGTACTCAAAGAAGGAACAGAAGGATGACAAAAGTCTGCACAAAGCACACTTCTACCTTGCCTGCCTGACAGCAATTTTTATTAACTTACCCTTTCAGCCGTGATCGGTTAAATACAAAACCAACTCACATTCTTCCTTTACATACTCAGTAAATGAAATCCACATGTCTATATTCAAAAATCCACATTCAAATTAACCAGTGGTCAAATCTCGTCATCTTATGGTGTCTGAAAGGCCAAATATGTATTTGCAGAAAACCTTTTCCCTTTTCCATCCTGTTGGCCCTGTAACAACCTTCCACCCCACCTCCAGGCTCTTCCAAGATAACAGTGCCAGACCTTGGTGCTGGGACACAACTGTTACGATGTGCTGGTGCTCTCGCTACACACACACACCCACACCCCTATTTTCCAAAGCTTACTACTGAGATTTGAAGTTCACTGTGCGCTGCAGCTTGGCATGGAATGCCATTTCTGGGCAAACCAAAGAAAACACATGACTGTTTTTCAGCTGTGAGACATCAGAAATTGATTTATGCTGGTTGCAATTTAACTTTCCACCTATGAACTAAGATCCCTTCTATCCACTTCAAATATTATGCAGGGAATTTTTTTCACCCCCCCCCCCGCCCAGGCCATTTCTCATAGTGCTGCCTTCCAGCACCCTTCCCAACATACCTGTGGGCACCTAAGCAGAGCCTAAAATTGTAAATGCTCCCTTGGGGACCCTGCAAAAGTGGTTCTGGTGATTTCAATACCACTAGACAGGTGTTTAGTAACATCCTTGTTTTTCCCATGGAATCTGTGTATGGTGGTCTGTATGTAGAGATGCTCAGTTTTTTACTCTGGTCTTGGCTCATGCAAGCAGACTGATCAATAGTATTTTATATGTTTGCTGAACTCCTTGCAATAAAGGCCAATTCCTTAAAAATAAAACAGAAGGAATGCTGTGGTATTGTATTATAGTATTCTAGCTCTCAAAAATGTTGCTGTGCTGTTTTAGGCTAATGGTCTAATGTCACAGATGTTCCCTTTCTTAAAATGGAGGGAAAGATCACCATTAGCTTTACCTGGGAATTATAGATCTTTATTTCATAAGAGGATGTAGAATTACCCTTTGGCAGACAAAGTTTGTTCATTTGATAAGAGGACCAAAATTGGCATGCAGTGTGGTCTCTTGTTAGTCGAAAAAACCATACCTTTACGTTAATATTCTTATATCAAATATTGAAAGGAGGAAGAATTTTATAGCTGGAATCCCCAGACCTATTCTCCAAAATTTAAACTTTGTGGGGTTTGCGGGTGTTTTTGTGATACAACATACCATTCTATATTGTAACATTAAAACAATTCATCAAAGGGTCAATGACAAAGAATTGTAAAGAAATTGAAATGCTTCAAATAAACCATCAGGTTCACGTACCTTTAGTTCAGTCAAGTGACTTCTCTATATACAAGCAGAGGACATTTCAGATAGTCAGGCTTAGCCTTGCATCACCACCACAATTTATGTGGAAGAGAAGTAAATTAAATAGAAACAAAAAATGGCACCATTTGTCACTGTCACTTGAAATGTAAGACTAAAATTTATTTTTTCCAGAATGCTGCATTTTAACAATGGTTGATTCTCTCTTTAGTGTGAAAGAACTGAAGCTTAACTTACATTACAACATCACTCTGACTATTGGAACTTTTATGCCTGGCCATCACATCTAGTAAAAAGCAGTATATCAGGGACTAAGTTATCCCTCCCCTGTGTAAAACTTCTTTCAGAGTAGCAGCCACAGAACACAGGCAATGTACTTCAGAGTACTGACTGTACATCTCAGGTGGGTAAAATAAATCTGACTTCACTCTCACACCTCCAGACAGTTTGAGAAACAGAATAATCCAGGAGCAACCTGCCCCAGTCTCACTGCTAAAGTATGACTTTCAGATGATACACCATGCTGCATCCAACCCTGCTCTGCTGTGTCCAGCTCCAATGTCTTACCCACAGCTGCTGTACCCAGGCATGAAAGCTAGTGCAAGCAAGTGGACTACGGAGCCAGCAAGAAATGTGCAAGTTTTATTTTTAAACATCACTGGACTGAAAAATAGAGTCATATGGCTTACTGATATTTCGGGAGATAGTAGTGAATAAGTTAAAGAAGATTTCATCCCAAAACGTATCTTTCTTTCATTTATAGCTATGCTAATGTACACATATATTTTCTTTTTTTTTTTTTAAGTGTCAAGCACCCACCTTTTTACCCCCACAAAGATCTACAAGTACATGCATGGCACTTCCTACAAAGCTGTCATGGGCTAAAGGCTTACAAACAATGATTTTTTTTAATAAGAAATATTCATCAGATCAAAATATAATCATTTAAATCAAGTACTTCCTGAGCAACTTAGAATTTGGAATGTGCTGAAAAGTTTCAATAAATACATCAAAGATTACCCAGCTTAGAATGTATCTTTTAACATTACGTAAAATATATTTAATGACAGTGAAATAGGCCATAGGACTAGAAATATTAGATGCTATGTGCCAGATAAATTTAAGAAGTACCATTCAAGAAGAGGCCAGGTTGATTGTTATGAAAAATACAACATTAAACCCTAGCAAGTAAATCATTAAACAAGTTTTGTATTTAGATTATAAGTAGTGATGGCTGAAGATACCATTAAATAAACAGATAAAAAGAGACTTTACTGTAAGCAGCAGTGAATTTGCAGGAAGGATGAATGTGTTAAGTGACTATATTCTGTCAAAACATTGGCTAAAAAAGGATTCAAACTGAATTTCAGAAAGATAAGAATACTAGTTTTCTTTCCAAAATATAACAACTCCACAGTGTGTACACTAATTATTACTCTTTCAATGTAATTTCATAGAAACCACTTAAAATATACAATGCAGCAGATTCATATTTTAGCTAACATGTTAGTTATTATCTATTCCATTTTCAGCTTTCTTTAATGTGCTCCCCCACAGCAGTGCATTGCTACCACCAATCTGGGATGTTAATAATGAGAAGAACATATTCTTCCTAATATTTTCTGTAAATTAGCGTCTTGTTTTAACATGATTACACTTCTTTATTTTCATTCTCTGTGTGTAGGTAAAGACTGACTGGTGAAGAAGATGGGCCATAATATTTATTAGCTGTCATCAGGCTCATGGAAGAGGAAACTCTTGGAAAGCACATTCGAGCTTATCCTGAGTTTATATGATTCGTCCATCACAAAATAACTTTTGCTTGTTATTGCAAACCGAAATATGACCTTGCAGATGGCAGCCACAGAAGAGGAAGCAAAAATTGTCCTGTAGATGTCTGAGAAAGGATGTGAGATAGACAGAGGTGGATTGTCCTCATCCTGGCAAGCAGCTGACACTCCTCGTCCCTGCTTCTTTCCCATGCTCTAGCGACAGAAATTTATTGCTATTATCCTCTATTAGTTCAGCTTCCTCTGGCAACAACGGTGCACAAGAGGCCAAGGCCTCATGGAGACTCCCAAGCTCCCTCCTATTCTGCTATGGAGCAGATGGCCAAAGAGCTCTGCCCAGGGCTGCCTGCAGGTCTGTCACTTCTGCACCACCAGTGCTGGCAGGATGCCGAACAGCCAGCAAGCACACATGTCAGAGGTAACCCCACCCCAGGGACACCCACCTCAAAGACAACATACTGGAGCTATTTATCTTTCCCCTTCCCAGTTTCCACTGATCCTCATTTCTAGTGTTGGCAGATAATACTTGTAGTGATTAACAAGAGCAACTTTCACAGTGACTCTCTTGACAACCTATCATTGAATTAGCTTTGGTTTCACAGAACGTATTCTCTTTTCTTTGTTTTATGATTCAGAAATATTTCAACTAGAGAAGCTGTGTAGGCTTATATTGTTAATTTTCCTCCCAGCCATGCTAAAAGCAGGAGTTTGGTGTTTGCACTGGTGGGGCAGCTGTGTTCCCCTTCAAATGTGAACAACTAAATTTTGCTGTCACAGAAATACAGGTAGTGCTTAATAGGAGTTCCAGATCTTTTAAGTTTTTTAATGACTAACTTTTAAATACCATTCCTGAACATAAAAATCATGTGCTGCACCTTTTCCTTTAGAGTCTAATAGAAACATACTCAATTGCTGAAATAAAACTACCATTTAGGTTGAGTTGTCGTTGCCATTCACTGGCCTGGTAACTTTTACCGCTCCATGAACTAGTAGGTTTATCTGGTTCCTGTAACTTGCCTCACACCCACTACTATCTATTTGTCAGTATAGCATCCTTGTTCCTCCTACACAGGTTAATTTAAGAAGCCATTAGCAAGCCCTTTCTGAGCCTGTGAAAGTGCACAGTCATGGAAGTGCAAAGACAAGGCAATGGTCCAGACCGTACCAGTGGGATACCAGCATGCTTTGGACAGAAAGAGGCACTCTTTCCCAAATGGCTCACTGCCTTTAGTTCACATTGCTGGTAGTTAATGCCACAGTGTTGTGCAACGAAGACCTGTTTCTGGACAAAGAGAGACGAGAGTCCGTAAAAGTTCTTTTCAAGCCTGCCTAATCTATTCTTTTATATTTTACAGGTTCTCAAAAAACCTATTGTGTATTCCAAAAGTTATTTTGTGATAGATGGTAGGTACTTTCCTCTTGAACTATGCTATAGCAAGGACGCTATAGAGCAAACACCATATAATGAATCAAACCTTTAAAACCAGGTATCTCACAATGGTTCCAGCTTGTGGGAATGGTCTCTTCTTTCAAATCCGCTGCGCATTAACTCAGTTCCTTAAGGAATTACTTTTAATAATAATTAAAAAAAATCTTAAGAAAGCTGAAGGGGTCACCAGAAGAGAAAGGATAACTCTTCCATCCATCACCTTTTATAGATATCCTCTAGCCACTTTTCATCATCTTCTTCTTCATCATCTATCGGTTCCTCTGTTTCCAGGGGAGAAGGAATGAAGAACTCAGGTCTGGGACGTGGTTTCCTGATATGAGACTTCAGTCCAAACTTGCGCTTTAGCAAGTGGAACTGTTCTTTGACATAGTAATAAAACTCATATTCATATCTCATGCGTTGGTAGAGTATCTGTATTGCTTCTGGAGAGGGGATGGTCTTTTTCACTGTCACAGTCAGATTGCCAAGTTTCCTATGCTCTGTAAAGAAAGAACAACAAGCAAGATGGTGGGTGCTGATTAATGAGACCAGACCTAAACTTTTTTGTTAAAACAGTAAGGCATGGCCCTACTGCGTTAGTGACATAAATGAGCTCAGGCTGTGTCCTTAATAATGACTTTTCTTTTAACAAGATATGACAAAATATAGATGTTTGAAGTCAGACTTGCATGTTTAAATATGATTAGTTCATACATGGCATTTGGTACTGTTTGCAGTCACTGAAGATCTTAATTGTCAATGGTTATCTAAAACTGCAAGTTAGGTCATAGGAATTTTGAGCCTAAACACGTAGAGAAACCCACAATCTTGCCTAGCTTTGGAAATTTAATACATGTCAAATATATCAGGCACACTGCTGAGTTGAACTAATCAATTATTTCCTATGTGGCATATGGTGGCCTGTCTCAGTCATGTCTTATTATAGTTCAAATCTAAACCGATATTTTTTTATGGCAAGTATAGTTAGGTAGTGCAGTAGCACATACAAGTTACAAAAGCTGGATTTCTGGAAGATTTTAAGAACAGATTAATTGATGTTGTCTTGAAGGAAGCCCCAAGGGGATATATGAAGGCCATTTTCTATGACTCTAAATCCAAGAGATCAATTTTAATCTTGTCGGTCCTTATTTTTTTTACTTCCTTGCTCTTTGCTACAACATCAAGGTCTGCATGACTGTTTTTGCTTGTTTGTTTGTGTTTTTTTGTTTAGGATAATGTCTTGGCTTCTACTGCTCATTCTTTCCTTAGTATTTATGTCCTTTATTTCTGATCCCTCAAATGCCACACAGAAATCCACATATTCTACATGACTACTATGGCATTGATAGAGCTGGATTTTAAAATGGAAACCTAATTCCTATTGTAACATCAGTTCTACAAGATGGAAGTATTCAAAAGGGTCAGGCCATGCAGGGTGGCAAAGGAAAAACTTAGAAGGAGTAAGAAGACAACAAAGAACATCTCATGTTCCAGGGGCAGCAACCACTCTCAGAGGGAGTCTCTGAATCAAGATGTGATTTTGCCACAGGCAGAGTTTTGCTCATGTGAGCAGAACAATTTGAAGTCTTTTGAAACACCTGCTAGTGAAGTTTAATATATGTTTAACAGCTCTACAGAGAAACACCCTTTCACAACTGCTTACGCATAAAGCTAAGGGATGCATTGATAGTTCCTACTGGGAAAAGTGAAATGTTCTTGGGATGCCATAAGCAATATGTTTATCCAAGAGAAATAATCAAGACTAACTTTTTATAGAAGAGAGAAATCTTAAGCAAAAGCAAACCCTTTTATTCCAAGGGGTGATAAAATATGAGTAGGTCCATCTAGCAAACACAACAGCAATGATCTTTAGACAAAAACTTACTACAAGATTTTAAATCTTGAAAAGTACAACAAATGGATAATGCACAACAATGTGAACATGAATCGCTTTCTTTAAATTTTAAAAGATCAACATTCATATAGGTTAGGGTATCCACACATATAAACAAATTTGGTTTGCAGTCAATGGACACACATTTTCCTTTTTCAGACTAAAGAAATTACAGAAAAACAACTGAGAACATTTTAATAGTATATGAGACAAGTGCTGCAGGGCTGGACATTCTCATATTCATTGGACTTCCTTGTAATGCACACATCTGGCACAGAAGAAAAAAAATTGTATCTAAAATAGCCATTCTCCCTCTCTGTGTTGCTTACCAACTTGAAATGCAAGAAGAATGTGACACAAAGACAGAATATTTTGACTAGCTTACCCAATGCAACAGTGTTCTAAATCACAAAATAATTATTTAAAGCACTAATTCTATTTTGCATCTGTACTTTTAATTTCTTCTCTATAGGAAGAATGGTTTTCATTAGTTGGTAACAATTAAAACATGTGGCCGTGTAATTAAGTGGAACTTTCACAGCAAACTTTGTAGTTCTTTACACTGAAATCTCGTCTCTACATGTATACTTAAGTAATTAAACAACTTAGTAGGCAGAGTTCTTTGTTCTTTAATTACAGTGATATAGGATGAAATATACTCTATATAACCTGACTATCAACTTGTTCAGTTTAATTTTGATAGGCGTAAACTGATTAAAATACATGAAAACAGAATTAAAACCATAGATGCAATCTTTAACCTGCTGTTTATCTAAGAAAAAAAGGGTAGAGGAAGGATCATGAAATGCTTACATTTAAAATCAACGTTAGCATAGAAAGCACTACATGTAGTTAGTGAATAGTGTGAAATATTTTTGGTGAAAATATTTGGGTTCCCCAAGAGTTTATTCTCTTCTACACCACCTTTACCAATAGACTGGAATAGACTAATAAATGTCTCATCCTTTTAAATTCTCAGTCAATTTGTTCAAGTTGCCTTCAAGTTGCCATTGATGGGTATGAGATGACCACACTCTGGGAAGCCCATGGTACTCAGTCTGTCCTTGGGTGAGAAGGAAACTGCTTCCTTATGATTAGCAAGCATTTCAAGACATTCCTCTTTCTGGTGCTTAACTCCTGCCAGCTTTGCAGTCTGGTTTTCTTCACAAACTCAGCAGCAAATACACACTACTAAATATTGTATTTATTAAGCTTAAGCCTTTATGCTGTTTGCCAACTTCATTTTTATTTTACATAAGTTATTTCTGTTACAGAAAACTCCATTTAGCTCACTGGAAAAAGCTCTTTACTTATATGGTCCCTCCAGGATTGTAAGTGGGAAAAGACACTTTCACAGCTCCAGCTCCCTTCGGTGGCTGCTTCTCCCAGCAGAGAAAGGCACTTGTGCTCAGCCCAGAAGCTCTGCCAATGATGACAAGGTGAAAAGCATGAGGCTGTAACCTTGGGGGGACAGTCAGTGGGGGCAGGACCAGCCAAAGGCAGTGTACTGGTGGTGTCCCAGGCAGGGAGCAGCCTGGTGTAGCAAGTGACCTTCGCAGCACAGTACACTCCTCCTCTGAATTTGCTGTTGCAATGGCATAGGGGGTTCCTGGATGTGTGCAGTTCTCTGTTCTATGTGCACACCTGTGTCTACAGAGGTACACGTATGAGCAGACAGAAATACCTGTACTCTCGCAGGCTGCAGGAGCAATGGTAAGTTTTCTGGCTCTTGCCAATTTGCCCTGCAGCAGAATCGGTAACTGCAGTGCAAGAAGAGTTGTGAGGTGCACGTTGTTGGATGGGTCGAGCTGGGACTATGCATGGCTGCAGGCTCAGCCTTTTGATACAATAAAGAAATTCTGCTTCTTTATTTCTTTTTCTTTTTTTTTGTCACTTCAATTTTATTTAGACTAGTTTCTAACCTTAAAGAGCCTTAAAAGTTCCTTTAATACAAATATGAATGAAATCACAAAACTGCCCTCGAAGTCACCTTAAACACCTCTCCTCATCATCATAGAAGAAAAAAGAAAAATTAGATAATTTGGCTTAAAGCCAAAATACCAATCTGCATATACTCTATAATCCCAGTTGTCCCACCAAAGGACACCCACTTTATGACCTTTGAGACATCTAAGCAGATGGAGGGCAACAAACTACACCATTCACTTCTTAGGGTTATTTTTTAAAAACCTATGTTTGCTTTGGCATTCTTTTAAATTACTAAAAAGAATGTACTGTACAGTAATGCAACCTCCCAGTGCAGCCTGCTCATACCTTGAATTAAGACTGAATTGTTATGCAGATAGGGATGAAGGAAATTAAATTCTTTAAGGATAACCAGGTGATGAACATCTACTATTACTTTCCACATTCTCACTTTTGAACTAAGAAATCGACATTACTCACTGCAGCACTTCAAACCATAGGGAAAAGTGGGTTTTATACTTTGCAGCTGAAAAACCCTTGAATTGCCATATTTAGACAAAATGATCTAAAAGGCATTCTCCACTTCAGAAGAGAATTTCAGAATTACGTGCTCTCTAGTGTCCTGCTGTTTTGGTGGGTGCGATGCAGAGGCTGCTCCTCAGCGCTGCTCCTGAATGAAGCCACAGGGAGCCCAGCACCCTTGGGGATCCAGTGCAGAGAGGTGAGCCAAGCTGGAGGCAGTGCAGGATGGCTGCAGGCCAGCAGAGCCGTGGGCTTGTCTGGCTAACGCTCATGGAGGTAAAACTCCATGCTGAGCTCTGCTTCTCTTACGGCTGTGCGAACATGATGGCTGTCACAGATAGAGCAAACTCATTTCCTGGAACTGCACAGGGAGGCCCCATGTTCCAATCACATGCAGCTGAGTTACAGCACAGCACATACCTACTACTCTCCAGTTTTAAATGGCAATAAATGTATGTCACTGTGGTTACATGTGACGTATGCATCGGCGGGGGCATCTGCTTGATATGCCCCCCAAATGATTCCTGTGGGGCTAAATAGGGCTCTGATAGCTATGCTAGAAGTGATCTCCCCACAGAATATCAAACTGCAGCTCAGAAAAAAATTTTCTGGAACTATTGATTGGCTTTTTAAACTTAAAATTTTCAGCCTGGGTGTTGAAGGATATTTGGGAAAGGATGGTTTGGGGAGAATGGAAGACACACTGATGTGCTGGGCTCATGTGTTTTCTTTTTGAAGGCCACAGGGCTGCTGCCACTCAGGAGTCTCAGGCCCAGGGCAGGTCCCTGGTTCTAGGTTGGAAGGGGAATGGTGCACCGTAGCTTCACTGCACAATGGAACACCTTGTGTAGGCTTATGTTTGCTAAAGGGAAGCAGGGATGGTGGAGAAAACCTGACAAGGTCTCAACCAGGCAGAAGTGTATTAAAAATCAAAGCTGATGGAAAAGTCAAGCAGTAATTTGTCCTATAGTATCTACTAACTTTATCTGACATACCATGAATCCCAATTACTAACTTCTCTAATTTTAGCTTACTCTGTTCTGGCACATGCATTAACAAAACACAGTGTAAGTTTTAACAACAGGTAGATAAGGATTAGACACTCATGGCATACTGAGGACAGTTATACCAGGCTCACTAGCAATTCTTGCTTTGTTTTACCACTTCATCCTGAATTACTGTGCTGCTTTGGTGACATGGAACAACCCCTAACTCTAGGGGATTAGGAGAACTCTAGCACACTGGCATACAGCAATTTCCTGCCTCCCAAACATTAGATATGGATCTCTCTGAAAGGACAACTCTCCAGAGGTCAAGAAAACACCCAGAATTTCTGAGACCTGCAATCCTAGGCAAATGGAATTTCTGAGATCTGCAATCCTAGTATTTATCAATCTGGGATCTTGAGAGCAAATACATCAGACTGTAATTAGCACAGACACTGCAAAATTATGTCTGTCAATGACAGAAATTGAACTAGGTGAGACAGTTACAGCAAGTTCTTCTTTCTTATGACTACAATGAATAAAGAAAGCAGAGGGAAGAATAATCTTTCTGTTAATCTAATACAATTTCATTATTTATATTAACATAGACACTATGCAGGAAGCTCTGACAATGATAACCTGGCAGAGAAAAATGGAGGAATGCCAAAACAGAGATTAGCCAGGAAGAGCTCACAGAGATAATCTGAAAGACATGTAATCAAACAACTACTAATGCTCAAGGATGTAAAGATCAAGGAGGCATGGCATAAAATCATAACAAGGAACAAACATGAAGAAGAAAGAAAAAAAAATTAGTGATAAATGAAAAATGCAAGAAGTATCTTGGGCCAGTAAGGCCTTAAAAAACAAAAGAAACATCTTCCTATGGTATGAAAGTAACATATATTTGGAATATATTGCAGAAGTCAACACTACACTAGTCTGGCTGTCAACTGGACAATGCAAGAATGATATGCATTCAACAGTGCTCTGACATATTACTTAAGCTATTAAAGGCATTATAGCCCTTCTGTGAAACACTTGCCTTAGAACACACTCAGCAATGCAAACATATAACTTTTTCCATACTTTGTAAACAGCTACTGTTCTCTGAGTTCTCCCCTCCAGTCAGTAAGTATTTATCATGAGATCTCTAACTTTTCTCCTGCAAACTTCATGGTGTTATGCCATTGCTTCTACCAGTAACAGCACTGATTTCCAGCTGCATGGGACACCTCTGCTGACCCTCCTGTACCAACAGTGCCTCTGCTGCTGACCCCAGCCTGGAAATGTGCTGTATCTCACACAAGATCAGATAACAAATCTCAACAGGATCTTGAAAGAGACTCCTTTATTTGGTGCATTTTAATGTTGCATTCCCACTTCAGGTAGGTTAACACAGAAGAAATAGAAAAGCTAAAAAATAACCCACATTGGTAGAGTGAAGAGGCAGATTCTTATGAGAATGTGGTCAGGTACTTTTATAGCCATTAAGCAACTTCTAAGTTGAACTAGACAGAGCTGGAGGTGCCAAAACCAAAGTCATCTGCAGAGGAAATGCCAGGATTGTCTAGTTTGAGTTGCCGAAAGAACTGCTATGGTTGCAGTTCATATGCAATTCCTAATGTATCTTTAATAACTGTTTAAGTGTTATTGAATAAATCCAGTCAAATCTGGATCTGACTAAACCACAATTTAAAAATAGGTTCTTACAGATCACTTATGAACTGTGTTGCATAGCAGCTTATGCAGATAATAGCATTATTACTTTTCTGCAGACAGAAGAGAGAGTTGCAGTGACCAAGACAAATTTCAGCAGTGCATATGAGCAGGAAAAGCTTCACCACAGCTATGTCATGCAGAAAATCTGCAGAGATACAGCCCAGGATTTGAGAATATAGGGCAGGCATGTTGCCTTTGTGCTTCAAGTCACGGTACGCTGCTATCTGTGATTTTTGTCCACAAAAAGGAAGTGATGGAAGAGGCATGCTGTGCAAGCTAAGATGTCCAAGAGGGATGGAGAGAGGTAGAGGTATCTTTATTTCCATATATAGTATTGGTGAGTGAAACACTGGCATATAGCATCCAGTTTTGTAACCACATCCTAAATCAGAAGGAGTATGAAAACAGCCTCAGAATGAATACTGGGGTTGAAAGGGACACTGTGGAGAAAGATGATAGATTTATTTTGGTCAGCTTACCAAAAAAAGGAGATTGAGAGGTGACTTGTTTGCAGCATCTGCATATTTTCATGGTGAGAAAACTAGGGGTACTGAAGGGTTGGAAGGAGAAACCAGACAAATGTGTACTGGAAGTAAGGCACAGCTTTTTTGAAGTGGTAAAGGTGATTAATCTCTAGAACAAAACAAAAATAGTTGAGTTGCTATCACTTAATATTTTTGCATCCATGTCAAAATGAACTCCCAATACTGGACTCTATGTAGAAGAGAGACTGTGTGGCCTGTAGCACACAAAAAGCCAAGCTGAATGATTCAATGATCCATTGAAGTCTTTTCTAGATGCAAGTTTTGAATGTCTTGCTTGTGTTAGCTTCCAAGTCAGGAGCACCACACGCAAAAGCCATTTTGTCACTGCCTTTGAGACACCTCAGTGTGAATCTCATGTTTGGAAGATGTTTGAACATCTGATTTGCTACCATTTCCAGTTGACTGCCTAAACCTTGTGTTCACCACACTGTAGTATCAGGACTTGCAGGAATGGGAAGTAACCCCAGATTTTTGAAAAAAGGTGTTTGAGAACATAGCCTTAAAAATTATTAATTCTATGTGTGGCCTCTACCTGTCTTCCTAGAACATACATATGACTGCTTCTTTCTTTTTATAAAAATAACAACTGAAATGAAAAATTAAAGCAAAAACACTAACTAGGACTGAAGTAATGGCTAATAACAAAATATATCCACTGTCAAGGTAAAACCATGATTGATAGGATATACAGGAATGGGAAGATGCATGTTTAATATGAGTATAAAAGCTCATATTAAAATGAAAAATAAAGGTGCTATCAGTTTTTTTCTTCCTTAAGAGAAAGTTGCCAGTTCTAAGAAGATTTTCTCCCAACTATGTCTGCACACAGATAACTGGAAGCCCCCAAAAAATTTTATTTCTTATTATTGCAAGTTACAGGCGGTCAAGAGAAAATTGTCTCTTTTGCCCTTAGGTTCTTTTGTGTATAATGAGTGACTGAAGGCAGCCAGGGGCTGAGGCACTGCTGAAGAAGGAAGAATGTTACCAGAGCAGAAACAACACACTGTTTCTTTCAAGTTCACCCCCACTTGGCCCACCGCCTGACTGCCTTGGCCAGCTGCCAGGAGATCAGGACAAAGACTTCCTCCTCTGGCCAAAACCGAGGAAAAAGGTCTGTTGTTTAACACAGGCAGACTTGTTTCAGCAAGAGAAAAAAATAAAAAGAAGGGGAATTATATTAACTGCAAGCCCTGGGAGAAGAGAATAATCTCATAGTGTGGCTAATGCAATTCTCACCTTGTGCTTTTCCTGGAGAGGGAATGTCTTGATTCTCTACCGTTTCAGGCTAGAAGGCAAAATATAATGTCCCAGCAGCACTATGCCCTAAGGCTGCCAGTCTCTTTGTGTTCTGAGTTCACTACGAACCAGAAACAACGCATCTGTCCTCCTTCCAGGAAGCTCCAGGCAACCCACTCTGCTCTCCATGCCTGCACTAACAAGTTCATGAGAAGGGCGAGTATCTTCACTCACAAAAAGACAGACATTTCTGTGTACCTAGCAGACCTTCAAGAGTCTGACAGATAGATAAACCAAACATAGAGCTATCCCAGGACTTCACAGTGACCGAGGCTCCTGCTGGATTTCCACAAATTCATTAAACCCAAGTCAAGGTAAATTCACGCCTGGGCTTTTCACTGCCTCTGTAGCAGAGCCTGCAGTCCTGGTCTGTGATGAGGAACCTGGGACACCTGGGATTCACTACAATTTGAGAGGCTGCACCTCTCGTGGAAATCTCTGAGGCAGATGCTGTTGCAGAGGTTACAGTCATACAGTGGCTCTTCACATCAACCCCAGCACTCTTTAGCAGAACAGCCACAAGTGAGGGATGGGGGCTTGGAAAAGGCAGAAGAAAATCCCTAGGTCTTGCGTGACCTGTTTGATTCTGAGCACCAAAGTACTACCTCAGAGGCTGTATGACAGCACATAGGATCTCAGTGAGCTGTGTCAGGAGACTTCCCCTAGCAGTTCTTTATATGTCTGAGAGCTTTTAGAAGCAGGCCCCAATTCAAAGAGAAGTACAATTTTAATCTGCTTGGGATAATATAAATGAACATGAGACATTTTTTAGGTGCTTAAAATCTGTTCAAACACCATCAAGATTTACACATGTATGTACTTGCTCTATATTCCAAGCAATAGGTTTTCCTTCTGAGGGAGGGGGGAAATAGCATTTCTGACATACTTATGAAACTAAGATCTTTGAAGATGAAGGCCTCCCTGTGTACCCCATGCATCTGCAACAGCCAGCCACAGGGAAAGCTGCCCCATAGTAAATCTCATCTGTCTTCACTGGCTGACTTGATCATTTCCAGCACACCCTGACCATTCTCACTTGTGCATCAGCACCATGAACAATCCACTGAGGAAATAGAGTTTGCTCCATAATCTTTTTTAATTCAACTCACATTTAACATTACTGTGCTGACAGGGAAGCGTTACATGGGCATATCATTCTGCCATCTATCACCTTGTTTACAGGAAGTATATTCTCAGTAACCTTAACTATTGTTTTTTAAAAGACTTATCTGAGTACCATAAAAGCACACAGGAATTGCAATGAGAGACTTAGAGGGTATGAAAAGCTGCTGCTCCTGCACTTAATCCTGCAGATTGTCTTATGTCTGCAGTGTTTCAATCAGAAATTTCATGCCAATGTTAGAGACCAGTTAGTATAAAAGTTTCCAGGACAGCCTGCACATTAGTTTAATGACAATACTAGACCTGACATAATGACTACTGTGCTTGAAGGTTATACTGCACAAAACTTTCCCTTGCGATTAACAAAACAGGAGATAAAATTACCTGCTGTCTTTTTCCAATTCAGTATTTATGGGCACACGTAAACATTAACACCTCTGAGTGAGGATAAAATGAGACAGAAACAAGGAAGGATGTGACAGGAATTAGGAAAAGGTCTTGAAGATAAATCAGTTTTGGGAGTGAGCAAGGTTACTAAAAGGAACACTAAACCTGCAACGAACCAGGCTTTTGTTGAAGAACATTGCAGTTTTCTACACTGCAGTCTTCTGGAATGGTGGAATAAAGGCACTGAGCATGACTCACAAGACATGCAATTTTAAAAGTTATATCAAGATGAAGAGGGAAACCCTGTTGAGGTGGGTTGACCCTAGCCAGCAGTCAAGTATCCATGTGGCCTCTTGCTCCCTTTCCTTACCCCTCAATGGGAGGAGAGAGAGAACAGGAAGAACAAAAGGAAGAAAACCTGTGTGTAAAGATAAGGACAGTTTAAAAGTAGGGGGAAGTGATGTAAATGACATCTCTCACCACCACCCCCAGTCAGTGTCTGAGCAATGGCCACCCTGGAAGCCAAAGACCCTGATCTTCTTCTTCCACCTCTGCTTTTATTAATTGCTGACCAACGTTATGTAGTATGAGCTGCCTCCTCTCTGTCTTGGGTTGAGCTGGCAAAATGCCAAGTGTCCAAGACAGAGAGAAAGGATTCCTCCTCCCCCTAACCAGCCAAGGGAAAAAAAACCCCTCAACCTCTTCTCCATCCCCTGCCTACTGACTGAGGGGCAGAGGGAGAAGCAGAGAAGGCTTAATGCTGTGTGAGCCCTATAAGTAAATTTAACTTATCTGATAATGTAACACAGAAAATACCATTAAGAACCAAAAGTTAACATTTCCATGCCCGATTTCAACAGCTATTCCTCAAAACAATGAATCTGATTCTGAATCTACAAAATCGTATTCAATTTGACAAAATAAATAGTCAAGTCAGCTTTATAGGCCTGTCCAAAAACCAAAAAAACACCTTGTGGAGCCTTGCTGTCCATTTATGTAGAGGGGACCCTGATCACGTTGGATGTGTATATGCACTTACACATGGCAACAGGGCGCTAAGATCCGTGTGCATGACCCAGGTTCAGTGCTCAACTGGTAACCAATACACACAATCAGGTTTTGTCTTGGAAGCATAGAATCATTAAGGTTAGAAAAGCCCACCGAGGTCATCAAGTTCAGCATTTGAATGAACACCACCATGACATCTAAACCATAGCACTGTTTTGTCCAGTCCTCTCTTGACCACTTCCAGGGATGGTGACTCCATCACTTGCCTGGGAAGTTTGTTCCAATGCTTAACCACTCTTTCAGTGAAGAAATTCTTCCTGATGTCCAACCTGAACCTCCCCTAGCACAGCTTGAGGCCACTTCCTTTTGTTCCCAGGTGCCCAGGAAAAGAGGCTGTACCTCACCTGACTAAAACCTCCTTTCATGTAATTGTAGAGAGCAATAAGGTCTCCTCTGAGACTCCTCCAGGGTAAGCAATGACAGCTCCCTCAGCTGCTCCTCATAGCGCTTACCCTTTAGACCTTTCACCAGCTCCACAGTCCTTCTCTTGACATGCTCAAGCATCTCAATGTCTTTCTTGTAGTGAGGGACACAAAACTGAACACAGGATTTGAGGTGTGACCTCACCAGTGCTGAGCACAGGGAGGGCACAATCACCTTGTTAGTCCTGCTGGCCACACTATTTTCACACACAGAGGCCGGGATGTCATTGGCCTTCTTGCCTAACATGCTGGCTCATGTTTGGCTACTGTCAACCAGCATGCACAGGTCCTTTTCTGCTGGACCACTTTCCAGACAAAAAATCTGCTGGGAAAGTAGTCCACTGCAACCAAGTGTGCAGCTTCAGGAGCATGGAACATTGAGGGAGGAAGGGGACACCTGGCCAAGCCAGGCAGATCAGCCAAATCAACCCTGGCAACCAATGGGGTGACAGATGTCACAGCCAGTCAGTGCTGAGTATATGGGTCCCAGAACCCAATTCAATGTCTAGATGAAGGCCAAGTTCTCCTGTAAACGCATGGGTATTGGGAACATGAAATTGTGACTCTGAGCTCTTTAAAAACACATTCCTCACAGGCTACTCTAGTATGTCCTGTGACTATGGTCATCAGATTCTAAATAAACACAGTAACCTGGGCACATCAAGTTCAGCTGAAACTTCATCCATCTGCTTGCCACAGTGGCTGACAGCATTTCTGGCACATTCCCAGAGCATTTAATTTTATTAAATACATTTACTGAAGAAACACACCCCACTAAACTGAGCAAATAGAGAGTCCTCATAAATATAAATACTTTTTTTTTTCAATTTTGTTTGAATAACAGCAGGAAATGAAAAACTGCATGGCTAAAGGAAGTGAAGGGACTATTTACGTAGCATGGGAAAAATTAAACTGAGATTCAACACTTTAAAGTGGGTGACATCTGTTTATCAAAATACTTTTATTACATCTCTTTTGCTTTTTTTTCTTTCCCTGCTAAGACTCAGAAACAGGGATACAGTGCTAGATTCATCCTTTGATTTTAGTTGCAATTTGTGCAAGTTCTGCCACTATTGCAGAATCAAAATATAGGTCTGGCACTGCCAATTGCTAATAAAATATACCAATGTCTCATGTGCCATTTCTTCACTAAATTACTCACACATGTGGATACCGTAGGAAAAGATCTGTAGGACTGGGAGACTTTCCCTTTCTGCACATGAGATACAAAGTGGCTATGCACTAACTTTTTATTTCTGTGAAAATGAAGCCCGTTGAACTAGTGGGATGTACACCAAGATGTGGTCTGGAAGGGTAACAGAAGCAGCCTGTGAATTGAACAGCTGAATTAAGCAGGGACTCAAACCATTGATTTCTACAAGTAGCTTGCACAAACATATACCAAGGAAAATAATTTTCAACGATTCAAAGCAGAACCTTTGGCTAAGTGGTAAGACTGCCCTTAAAGTAGGCTAAACAAGGTATTCTGAAACTGTGCAAAATACTGGGGCCTGCCAAGGACCCCATACTTTATTCCACCTGCAGCAGAAGGCAGTGCCAAGTAAATTCTGAATTTTAATATACCAACAAATATGCTTTTCAGTTTCGCTGTTCTTCTTTGATGCAGGAGGGGTATCATTTGTCACTAAACGTAAGAACTAAGGTCACAGACTTTGCTCCTGGAATCATTGCAGATAAAAATACTGGGGTGCTAAAACCCCCTGCCAAGTGAATCTCACAAGAAAATCCCAAAGAATTTCACCAAAAGCTTAACTCAAATAGCACTCAAATCTCTCTGTTGGATAGAAAAGGAAAGCACTAAGAAGGCATGATATAAACTTTGTTTTTATATGCATCCTTCATCCTTGCTCCTACAAGCACTACTGTATATCAGCTTCTTGCCAACATCCATCTCTACCCTACTGTGTACGAGTATACTGCATGAGAGGAATATTCCTGCTGCTGAAATCCAGATAACCACTCAGGGCACCAAGAAACTCCCAGAGAGATAAACGACCATTTACCCCTCCTCAGTGATCAAGCAGAGAGTTCAGTTTCCCAGTACATAATTTAAGCACTGACTTTAAATACTGTCAATACCCAGTGAAATAAACTACGTTTGTCAGTTGTTTGAAGGCCCTTCAAAGATCAGTCACAGCTACTGTGAAATTGGCAGAGCACATGTAGGAACAGTGGAGAGCAGAAGAAAACTTAAAAAATAAATATAAGACTTCAATGCCCAGAAAATATTTAAGTGGTATTTATGTTAAAAAAGAGTTTTCTGTGAATATTTTCATTCAACGCTTTAAATAAATTTGCTTTGGCTATGCTCTCATTCCTGTCATGTCCAATTTCCACTAGCTTTTAGAAGATGTGTACTATATATCAGTCACCCATTAATTCCACACTCTCATTTTATGTAACAGAGAAAGTGTGTGTTTTTGTCCAAGCAGTAAGCCTCCAAACTTGGTAACATCCTGAAAGCACTGAGAGCACAGCTCTGCAAAGCACTGGGGACTCTGGCTAGTCTGCACACTCATGGTCCCTGCAAGGGAGGCATGCACCAAATACTTCACTGCCGCAATGCCCTTATGCTCCTTGTCCCTGTCTTCCCTCAACACAGGCCCAACACCACCAGCCACTGGGCTGTCCCATTAACTTGTGCTGCACTTTTTACTAGCAGGAAACAAGCAAAAGCTGAAAGAACCTACCCCTTCTGTCCTCTTTCCTAGCTAGATCCAACATGCTCATTATCCATCTCATTATCCCCCTTCCATTCCACAAAAAGGAAGAAATCAAGTAATGTAGCTGTTGGTCAGTAAATGAATCAAAGCAGTCAAGAAACAGGAGGAATGAGACAAGAGAAGCACAAAGTCTTTGTTCTAAGTCCTACATTTGCATACACCAAAGATGGAATACTCATAATGACTTATCAGGTACATGTGTACCCTAAGTACAGCAACACAACCTCACAGACCATACAAAATTCAGCTGAAAAAATACAATGGAAGAAGAGAGATCACTGCAATTACTTCATTTAAGATTTTCATTATACAAAAAGTATTAGATAGAATCATACTGCAAAAGGCACAAGAATAGGCTATATTGTTTTATCGTTAATTTGTCAGAACCCAATAAATCAAGTTTCTTCCTATGGTGGATGAACAGAGATGATTAATCCCACAGCTACAGGGAAGCCAGATCAGAAAAAAAAGCCATGGGGAAGGCAAACTGATTGTGAAGTCTCTCTTCAATTCCCAAGTATTTCAGGGCCTGAGAACAGAGCAGGAGTGCTTGCGTGGGCAGAAAACAGATGCTGCTCCAGACTGTCAGCAAACAGCAGAGCAGGAAGAGATGGGTAAATACTGGTATTTATTCGCTATTTTAACTTAAGCAGTTGGAGGAAGATAACAATTTAAGACACTGCCCCCTGGATAGCTTTCCTATTTCTCCTGAGTCTCCAATTATTGTATTTCTCTCTCTTCAATACCCTCATTTCACCTAAGTATGCATTCATCACCAACTTGCATTCCCTAGAAATCCTCCCACTAGCTATCTGGGAAGAAATTCATGCTAGAGGGCATAACACTCTTCTAACATGCAGATGCCTTTAAAACCACAAGTCATCTTCAGAAACCAAATTGCACAGAGGTGCATAAAGAATTCCTCCCAAGACCCATTTTGGAGACAAGCGAATTCAGCCAACTCACAAACATCAGCAGTAATTTCAATTCAGCAACCATGATTGGTATTCTCAAAACCTTGGCCCAAACCACACACCTCTTTGCACGTGCACTTCTTTTAAAAATATTTTTTCTTGGTCTTTTTTTTGCTCACTTTTTGCCTTCAGCCAATATGATAAAAATGTTTTCTGGGTGAGCCCTGGAGAACTGAGCAGACCAAACACTAATTCTCATATGGAATTTATTTAGAGGGGGAGTAAAATCCCTTAAGTTGAGTAGTTATGTTATTTTGAACTGCCTTTATATTTTATGCGTACATAGTGGAGCTGGAATTTCAGTGCTGGCTTTTGTTTGCATTCATCATGAAACATTTGTTATATGAGCTGCTGCTACTGCTACCAAAACAGCTGCTGCTCCCTGTTAGAAAACCAGAAGCCAACTCAACAGTTTCTTTCTTCCCCTGGTAAGTCTAGCTGGCAAGTGAGGCCTGGTGTGTCTACAGAAAATTACCTTTCTTTGGCTTCACTGTCATCCTTGCCACCTTTTGCCTGCCCAAAACACAAACTTGAAAGGGGAATGGACAAATCAGAACACAAGAAGATTCATTCTGATGGTCCTTAATCACCTACAATTAAATGTAAATCAGAACTACAGCTGTGTGAACTCCCTGCTTTTCAGCTAGGGCAGCACCTCAAATGTGAATGTCTTTCCTTCAGCTGCTCTTGAGATTCAGCCAGGACTTAGCCTTTCTGTCCTGCATCATCATTTTCCACCATCTGGAAAAACTGAACCATGACTTGATCTAGATTTGTATAAAAATTTCTTCTGGGGGAGACTGCTTCCCAGCACAGAAAAAAATACCCACCCATCTGACAGTCTGTGAACTTTCCTACCAACCTGCACATAGATCCGGACCCAGAGCATCTGCGGACTGCAGTCCTGAGTGCCAAGGTAGACCTCAACTGCACATAAGCCAGATTTTAATGCTTTACTTTGCTACAATTACTAAACCACTTTAGTGTTGTTCTTGTTGCTTCCTGGCAATATCACATTGGCAGTGACCTCTATCACCTCAGTCACATCTTTTTAACAGAACATTTATCTCAGGCTGGAGCACGGTCCCTGTGAAACTGCCCTGCTTATTTAAAGGAAACAGACACTACTGAACAATGAATGCCTACCTCTTTCAACACTTTTATCCTGCAGAACCTTCTCTCTCCTATGCTGACAACCTGTTTTCTCAGAGAGCTTTTGGACAGAGATATTGCTGAAAATCACACCTGTACCACCTCATATCCCTGTGCTTGCTGAGTCCTTCAAGGAAGTAGCTGATGTGTGAGGCTCTACATATGCTATACTGACTTTCCCCAACTGTCTATTAGTCCCACTCTTTATTACAGTTCCTACCCGTATACAAATTTGATTCTTTCATCTGTTGCTATCCAGGTGACCATTGCAGCCCTTTAAAAGCTTAGCAGTCATCTTAACTACCTCCTACTCTTCCAAAATAGCTGCTGATTGAATCACAGGACACACATAAGAGTTGGCAATTTCAGAAAGATCCTTGGTGAATACTAGCCCTGACAGCAGCACTCCTGACACTGCCATGGAGTAAAGGTAGCTGAGGAGGAAAAAAATTCCACACCCTAACAGTAAATCTGTTACCTATATTATAGATGACATCTTCAAGTAATTGAGAAGGTATTCAAATGGAGTCCAAACAGTGCAATTCGACAGATTAAATTTATGAAGTGCAGCAACAATTGTGCAAATGCTGAAGAGAGAAAACGGAGCCCAACCAGAAAGATACTAATAAAAGAACACAATGGGAATGCAGCTTGGAAGAAGAGCAGGAGACAAGAGAAGATGAGCCTAGAGAGAAGCGGAGAGAAGGAAGCTCTTTCATACTACATTTGAAAATTTGTGATTCTACTCCAAGAACAGAGAAAAAGAATAAAAAAAGGACTCTTCACAGCTATCTTTAGTAAAACCCTCCTGTCTTGCTATAGTTTCTTGGAGAGCAAGTTTCAAAGAGGGACAGATGAAAAAAGCTGGGAAACTGCAGGAAGGAAGCTCCAAGAAAGACTCTTGCAAGAGCAAGGGGTCAGCACTACAAACTGCCTCCAGGACAGGTAAAGCAAAGAACTCAGAGGAAGGAGCACAGTCATGGTGTGAAGGTATGCTCAAGTGAGCAGATTATCCCCTCAGGAATGACGCCTGGGAGACATACCAAGAGGACTCCTGTGTAGCAGCTGGGAGTTACACTTCATTTCAATTCTTACAACTTTATCATCAAGGGCCAACCCCTGCACTTTGCTGAAATACATTCCACTAATTCTTTCTCTTCTTTTCCAACAGCAGCAACATTGTTCCTAAGTGACTTAGAGAACAATAAACTGTGTCCTCTGTGAGTTACTGGTCCCTTTACAGATGTACCCTGGGGATGTCTCTTCCCTGAGAGTGCCTCTCTGCCACCTCTCCCAGCTATCCCCTGTCTCCCTCTCCCTGACACTTGTGGGCCATCTAGCTCTGATGTGGTTGAAAAAATCTTTTGGTGTTAGCTTTAATGCCTTTAGCAGTTGCATACTGGAAAGTGCCTTGCTATAATTTCACACCTAACTTGTCAGAATTTATACTCTTTCACGGTTTCCTCATTTTAATTATTACACCATTTTAATTATTATAGCAGCTAATTTGTATCACTGTAAAAACTTGATTTTCAATTGCAATTTTTAAGTGAAAACCCAAGTAATTCCTTAGGAATGGCTGCTTGTCACTACTGTACAAAAATTACAGGTGAAAGTATTTTTATAATGAAATTTCTTTTCTGTAGTTACTTTAATATTTTTCAAAACATTTCTAAGCCATCAAAGATACTGGCTCATGGTACTCACATTGTTCTTGCAAGATGCCTTGGGGATAAGAAAATTCAGTTTAACCTGTAGCCCCCTCTATCACTGATACAATTATTTAGTCTAAGGGAAAAGTACAATAGCCTTATTTGAAGACTGAAAATAGGGTTATGCTCCTAACAGTAAAGTGAATAGTCAGCTCTGCAATCTGTTCTATACCGTTCTTGTGTCTTCAATGCCAAGTATGCTCAGTTTTCTATTACAAGATGTTTCTCCCCAAACACTGACCCAGAAAACATACTGTGGGACACAATAATCAAACTAAATTTTCAGTTGCTTTGGTTCTAATATTAATAAAAGTTTTTCATATTTCAGCCTCAGCCATCTTGTGCAGCTTGTTAGTTTTCATGTAGGTGAAATGAAGACCTGTTCAAATAAACTGGAGCTGCAGCTGGGAACAGAAGCAGGCCTATTAAATGGGATTTAATGGCTATCTTCCTCCTCCTGTATGCCTTCTGTTGCCTGGATAGAGGTCAAAGTTGTCAAAGAAACAATATGCTACTGCTATAATTTTTGTTTAAATGCTATTTTTAAAGCAGAAGCAGTAAAAAGAGGTTTAGCTGAAATGTTACTGATTAAAATAGCATTAGGATTTTATTTAGTAAGTTAGTCAAGAAGGAATGAACTGTCAAGATTGCAAGATTTTACTGTCTGTCATTAAAATGTTTGTGGTATTTTGCCATCAGTGGCCCTAGATTATTTATGACATATCATTAAAGCTGTATCAGAATGCAGCTTTCCCTCTGAGCCAGAGCTTTACCAAACCTGGTTGTCCATGGGTTTTTCATTTTGTGATACTAAGAACAGAAAACATTCAAAAGGTGCATCAGGGAGTCAACCTCAGATGAGTAGCAGGAGCAGGCTTATGAACCATAACATCTTTAGTGAATGATATGCATATTAGATAAATATGACAGTTGCTTGGAAGGTACCAGTACCAAACCCTCAAAATTATCTCCTTATACACACACACACAAAAAAAAAATACACAGGAATACCTAATATGTAGGATGTGTTTGGCTGACTGGTCCCTTGGGATTTAGATCACAAAGAAGTTTTGTTTTTTTACTAGAAAACAGTATGAAGTTACATCTTTCTGGGTATAATCCAAAACCAGACAGCCCATCAATAGATCTGATGAAAGGAAATTGAAACTAAGCAATGTGAACAGGTGGGATGAAATGCAAAATCTGTAGGCTGACATCTCACAATTCCACTAAAAATTAAGATGGTGCATTTGCTGGTCTTAGTCTTCATTACCTTACAGATATAAATGCATTATACAGAAACTTTAGAGAAGGGAAGCTCTGGTCATGATGGAGAGGCTCAGATGACCACGCAAAAAAGTGTATTTGGCTTCAGGAAAAGACCTTGCCATTTGACAGGAAATAGGAATACAAAAAAGGTGGTGGAGAGGAATAGGAAACAGGTACCAGACTGCAGAGCACAAGCTCTGTATCTGCATGTATTATAGCTCACAGAAGGGAAAGATTAAGTAATTCTGCAAAAAAATACCCAGCCTATCTCTAAAATACATTGTAGTTTGTCAGAGCCAGCCTATGAGCTTCTGTGTCCAGAAACTTTAGCAGAAGAGGAACATTTGATCTAGGTTTTCCATACAATGATTTAAGGTAATATGGACTTCACCTTCCACTACAATTCTTTCTTAATAGAACTTTTACAAATGCAACTCCCATGAAAGCCTAAAATAAGGATTTAAAAACAGTATTGTAACTGGCAAGCAGAGAAACCATATCCTTTTTTTTCCATATTCACTGGTGACATTGGGAAGGTGGCCAACCTTCTCGAATGTCAGAAGTGCTGGGCAGGGGCACTTTGGATCAACAGTGGCTTCTTTGCTCATTTCTTCAGTTCATGAACCATACCCATGATCCTGTCCTACCAATATGAAATATGGAAATTTCTCACCTGATTACTGTTGTTGCTGCTGTACTTACAAAGTCAACCACTCCTCTGGACTCCAGGAGAAAGCAGAACCATAGCTGCGAGCCTGGCAGATGGGTGTGTTAACCGCACTTCCCCGCACTGCAAGCTTGGGGAGTAGACTTACCCAGACTGGGTGGCAAGGTCATGTCAGGCTGTTAGCTACCTCTCTTTTCCTTTCAAAATGCCATTCATTTTGGGCCACAAGATGTACTTATAGGCAACTGTAATGCTGTGTAATCATGCACATATGAGCTAATTCAATCTAACAAGTACATGCTGGGAAGGAAGAGTAAATAGAATGGTTTTCAGCCTCTATGTATGCAAGCTCCATGTGTCTTGGAAAGCCACACCAAACTGGCTTGCCACACCTTTACTCTGATCGTAGTTTAGCAATGAGACTAATACCATTTCAGATTAGTCTCTTGATGCCACAATTATGGTTTTCATGCCCCACACACATAGTCTAGAGTGGCTTCACAAGAACCACAGCTGTCGTAAGCTGTCAATCTTTGCTGCAGAACTTGTCTCAGAGTTTAGCTTTTGAGACAAATCTTGCAAAGACCTAGTGGACCTTTCAAAAAACAGTCATAAGAAAGCCCAGAAGTGCTCCAATCTTTCCAAGAGCTCCTATTCTAAAAACTGCTTAGTTTATTCACAATGAGACTTGAAATCTCTGAAAGACAGGAAACAACGTATTTTCCTTTTATGGAACTAGAAAATGAAAGGATACTTAAAACTGACTATGCTTATCACTGATTGGTGTATCCACTAACTTCATGGCATCCTGGACTAGGCAGTCTGATTTTGTCCCTGCTCTCCAAGCCTTGTATTTTCATGGCTGCAGAGATAATGTATCTACATCTTTTGATACTACCTTCAGCTTTATAAAACAAACCAAGGAGCAGATTAGTCGTACAGAATGTCCTAGATGTTATCAGCCTAATTTGGAACAAACATCCTTGGGTATATGCACTGCAACTCTTCCCCTTTCCCTGCCTGTTTTGCACACAGAGAACTGGGAATTACTTTTACAATGAACAAAATTACAATTAAACACTCTTCCTAGATCTTAAACCGCCTGTTTTAGCATACACAATGTTTTATAGCATTCTTCTGTTCAATTTTGAAAGTTCAGCCTCCAGACGGAGAAGAAAAGAATGGTCTGTTCCCATTTTCTATTTTCAGAACAGGATGTTGGGTGATAAAGAAGAAAACGCCACCCAGGCAGAATGTAAGTCCACATGTGCTATTAGCACTGGCAAGATGCTCGAGTGCCCTGGAAATGCTGAACAAATGGGCAGATCACACCACCTGCTGGTCAAAACTTCTCAGGTCGCACATACATTGTGCTTCACATGATGGGTGGGAAGGTGCTATGGAAGTGTTACACAGGTAGTTTTTTCCCAAGTCCAACCTCATGTTTTACCTCCACGTGAAATTTAAAATTTTTCTCACCTGTAGAAAATTTTCATAGTAGTAATCCCTCTTCAGAATATTACTTAGGGAAAGCACAAAGCTGTTTTAGAATATGAGACAAAAGAAAAGACAGCATGTTTCGAGTATCCCAAGTTCTTGAACATTTGAATGTGCTCAAAGTTTCCCTGAATTCTGTTTAAAGAAAGTAGCACATGCAAAGAAGTGATGCAAAAAAACCGTCAAACTTAAAAACACAAAACAACTCAGTATTTAAATTGAAACTAATCAAAGATGATTTTATTCTCACATCAAGAATGCAGATGCTTGTAGGAGAGAGAAGGGTTGTGCACTTCTGCACAAGAGTTAGCCAATGTGTTCCCTTTGGTCACACCAGTCATAACCCTCTCCATAAAGTACAGCTCACAAGAAGCCAGCAGACTAAGATGTCTCAGATTATTTATCCTAATTTCTTCTTTATTTTTTTTTTTCTGAACAAAGGCTGGAAATAAGAAGATCACTATTTAAAGACACTGCACAAAAAGCACTGCCTCCTTCCATCAGGATTCTATGATCATTTCTTACTCAGAGTTTCTGCTCTTGGAGGCTGTGCCTGCAAAGACATCCCCTGCAGTTCCTCAGAGGGTAAAAAACCTTCACTCCCGAACATTTCCAAATGCTGAGCATCCAAATCTTTGCAGCCCAAGAGCAGGGTGGGAGAAACACTGCTACAAGAATTTAGTACTTAAGATATAAATGAGACTGTGGGGAGCCTTGCTAACAAAATGGTGGCCTGGAATTGGCTATAAGGAAGGAAAGAAAAGCCCCTCTCAGTCTTCAACTTGCAAAGAGTTTTATTTTGACAAGGAGTGGAAAATGCTCTTTTCCACTTCCAGCATAGGAACCATATGAAGGCATGTCCCATCTTCAGTGCTGACCTGGCACAGGAATGAGTGATCTTCAGCACAGTGCAGACTGCTAAGCTTGATGCCAACTTTTCCTAACTCCATCAAAAAAGGTCCTGCCGCACAGGACTCCAGGCTTACAATAAAGACAAATGGCAGCATCTCTCTGCTCACTGGGTTTAAAGAAAAGAGGAATTTTACCAACAGAAGACATCCAGATTGTGCCACTAGCATTCATGAACAGAATGGATCTTAAAAATGAGCAGGTTTGTAATAGTTGGGATAATATTACCACTACAGCTTAAAACGCTCCCTGAAAATGTGACTCTTGTAAGAATCAGATATTCACTGCATTTTTTAAAAAAACTAGTTTTTACAGTTTACCTGAACAATATATTTTCTTTCAGCTGACGGCATGAACTATTTCACTGCACTCAATAAAATTCACAGTTTGAAAAACTTAAGTCAGTCGTCTTGCTGTAGAGTAAGATCTACACCTTCTCCATGCAAAATGCAACCTTCAGGAAACAAAGATTTTTATTTTTTTTTCTGGTTTTGGGAAAAAGTACTTTTATAGGGCTTCTGGTACCAAAGAAAATTTATGAACTCCTGCAGAGGGGTGAGAGGATATGGGTTATTTCTAAGGTGATAAAAAACCATTTTATTGCCTATTCTTTCACATTTGGTGCCGTTAACTTCTACCCCATGCCACAGAAGTTGACAAGGCAGAAGTAAATTCTGTTTTGCTAAGTATAGTGCACACTTTCTGCCTCTTAAAAACACGAATACATTAACCCCACATGTGCCCATTTCAAAAGAAACTGTAAGTATTCTCTGCCTTCTGGCTACCAGCTGAACCAGGCTGAAGTGAGCTAAAGGCAGCAAAAATGATCATGACCGAACAATTTTCTTTTTTTTTTCTCCAGTTGGGCTTCTGAGAGTGAGGAGAGATTTTGCATGCAAAGTTTAGTTATAGCTATTTCAGGTCTCTCAAAGAGTTAAAAGAATACTTCCAAATTTTCAAATAAATATAATCCAAGGCTGCACAATTAGACCCTGTTTGCTTCAGTGCTAGAGAAAAAAGGCAGGCAAAATTTTGAGCAAATTTCACTATGTTACCAAAGAAAGCTATGAAACACAGTAATATATATTTTTAAAAAAATTATTCTACCCATCTGTTGAACCATCTATCTATTCTACAATCTGTCTGCTGCTCCCATCCCTGACCTTTTGATCAAAGGCCCTTTTGGTCAAAGGCAGTTCTGGCTGTCAAAGCAGGATGAGTTTGTCACTTCAGACAAGACTGGGATCCAAAAAAGAGAGTCCTTTTCTAATTTTGGACTTGGTATCAACATTAAGAAAATGCTTTATTTCAAGGCGAGAGCAGAGAAACAGAAAAACAGGAAACATGTAGCTCTAAAGTATTCTACAAGATAAAACCAGATTGGTTCCAACGAAAACCTTAGCACCACAAAGAACTTTCACGTTTTGTTGCATGTGGTTATAAAACAGAAATCAAAATATTTGGTGCATGGATTAGCTGAAGGCAACCTTTTAAATAAAGCAATAAAGAAAGTTACCTTCCTAGTGTCCTCTGACTCAAAAACTTTCTTATGCAGAACTGCCAACTTTTTTCTAATGCTTTGCCTTTATTCAGTTTCCTTCTGTCAGCTTATTTATGAGAAATCATTAGCATCACTGAGAAAAGCACTCAAGTTATATTGTGTCTAGCAGTCATCTGTGTCATTACATATACAGACATATACACCCATAATCACATTTCTGTGATGAAAATGTCCCACTATCTATCTGACCATAGAGCCACGGTTTTACTGACTTTCTGCTTCAGAACAATAGCAAAGTATTTTCAAAGTTAAAATGACTACAGGCTTTGTTTTCTTGCTAGGAGAACACTGAGAAAGAGTTTCTCGATAAATGTTATTGCAGTGTCTCAGATGAAAAATTTTACTACACACACAAAAGAAACCAAGAACTTTGAATATGGCTTGCATGGCTGAAAGAAACAGAGATGAGAAAATGTTTCTAGATTTCCTGATTTCTATAGCATCAACTACACTGAAGGCTCCCAGTAAAGAGAAGTTTGCTTGAGTCAGAGCTGTACTGATCTGTTGACAACCCAAAGCACCTGCAACTAAGGAGGGTCCCTTTGGGAAGAAGGGGTTTAAGCCACAACTCCCACAGACATATCTTAAATGCCCATGTGATTTTATAGGTTTGATAACATTCAGTAGTTTGTTTCCTATAGCAAGAGGTAGGTGCTTTTAATTTGGTTTAGATTATGATGTTGGTGGGAAAGCAATTGCCAATTTCCTATTCTGATTTCTAATCTATGTAATCTACTAAAGCAACACTGGATGGAAATTGTCTTGCATCAGATACCTTTTGCTTCAAGGCATCTCTACAAATCCAGTTTTTGAATTGTGTCTAATCCAGAACTGCTTATTGCAGTGGACTCTGGTGCAGAGATTCACAGATCTGGAAGTGAATCACCTTTCTGTATATCCTCCTTCATTGTGTTTTTCTCATCTCATTATATTCAGCTGACAAAAGATAAATTCTGGAAAACCTTTACTTTCTTTATAAGGAAAGAGAAAAGACTGCCATAACAGAACCTCAGGTGGAGGAGCAGGTCAGTAGACAATACTGTAAACTTAATCTGCAACTGTTGCAACAAAAGGCCAGTTTTGACCCAAAGTATCTGCTGCTTTGTGGGATTACCACACAGTTGTCAGAATAACATCTCTTCTACCAAGCACTTCACAATGCAACAGCAGAGGGTGTTGCAGAACAAGTCTAAATGCCCTGAGGAGGACAGTATGGGATTTCTTACACACCACTTGGATATTTTTTATTTTTCTTTTAAGTTTGTTTGTAAGCCTTAGCACCAAGTCAGAAATAACCTGAAAACAATTGTGATTGGAAAAAAGCCCCAAACATATGCATTTATGAAAAGAGGAAGAGAGAGTTAACACAAAGAAACCATTTTCTTTCTAAACTTCATTGTCAATAAGGTAACGGGAAAGATAAAAGGTTAATCCACATGAGAAATACTGAAGGAAAGTGGTGAATCTTTCGGTATGACACAAGACCAGTCTTACACATGAAATCTTGGAGGAAATCACTGTTGTGAAACAGGTGATCAAATTTCCTGCAGATACATTCCTCCAGGAATAGATATAGGGAAAAGAAAGATTAACCAGCACTTAATGGTCCTGGCAGATTGCTTACTTTCCACCTGACAATGTCTAGAGCCCCCTGATGAAAACCAAAAGCTTGAGTGCTGCTTCTTAGCTTCCCCCATTGTAAGAGAAGTCAAAATCTATGGTGCACAGAACAGCTGAGGAAGTCTACAGATTCTCAAAGAAAAGTCTGCTGATGGCTGAGAGCATATCCTTCTACTGATCCCCCTGCTTCCACCTCATCTGATATTCCTATGGTAAAACCTTGAAGACCAAATTGTGCAAACCTTTAGGATGACTTCCATATACTACAAACATAAGTATTTTTAATTTTTTAATTTATAAAGAAGAGAGAATTAACTATAACTGGGCATTGCTCTCATGTCAGTACTGTATTATACTCTCGTTATGTCAGTTATACCACGAAATTGCTCCATGACTTGATATAGCACCACAAAAAAGGTAAAGTCCCACCTTCCAAAGAGCTGCCTTGACTGCCTATTGCAAGCAGATAATGAACCACTGAAATGATGTTCAGACAAGGAATGCTACACTTTCCCTGAAGTATCTGTATCATTGCTAAAATCAAAGTTTTCAAAGATGTATCCTAGAAGAAGGGTTTGGCGAACAGTCATGCATAACTCTTGGTTATGGATGAACACACACAATTTCTCCAAAGTGACTGACTACTGTAAAAGCTTCTCTCAGGCAAAAGCCAGCCATCAGCTGCATGCATTACAAATAAAATCCAGTCTTATTTCCATGTGCTTTTACTACTCAGCTTGGTAAAAAAGACACATTTAATGGCTGTAGGCATTTCACACTGACATGAATACAACCAAGTCACCAAGCAAGAAGGGAAGTTTTACCCCTGCCTGGTTCATCCAGTGTTGATGCACCAGTCAAATGTAAGCAGGAAATCAATTCTGCTGGAATGACATGCACGTACCTCCAAAAATATTGTATTTATTCTTGGGCATAAGACACAAGACTGCCTTTAAAAGAAGTCAGCAATAAGAAAGTGTTGGGAGGGATGGACTGACACAGAGAGAACCCTTTCAGATTGACTGTGGGTGCAAATTAAGGAGTAGACTGAGTATTCTCTGTTTTCATTTCTCTACTCAAGCGTCCTAAGTCTTTTTTCTCTGCATGCTTTGTACTTACAGTGCTGTAAATATACATTCTTATTTGTACTTTACCTAAACTCAATTTAACTGAAGGTTCATGTCATTTAAAGTCTTAGTCAAGGCTGAGGGAAAATAAATGGTTCTGGTACTGCAGAATCTCCAAAGTGTCCAGCTCCCCAAACCATTTTTGAAGGTTCACTCAGGTAGATATTGATGACATAATTTTAAGAATATTTTAACAATATTATTTGAGAGCTGAGTGTGACAGCATTACAAGAAGAAAAAGCCACTCCTGTGGTAAATCGGAAGCCTTCTGGTGTATGGCAAGATCACTGAGCAACAAGTGCTTGCCCAGGAATGAAAATCACACAGTAACACTCAAGATAAAAGCAGAATATGTGACCTTCCCCATCAATCAAATATGCTTCCTAAAAGTAAAATAAATCACTTCATTGACTAAACAAGACAGAAACACATACCTTTCAGCAGCTATGCAGATTTTGCCAAAGTTTCCGTAAGAATAGCTTTTTAATGGAAAAAGTTACCTGGGTTTTTGTAGATGCTAAGCACATCCTTGAAATAATGAGGTAAGAATCTTTCTAATAAAAGCAGCACATCCTCCAACTCCTCCAGAATGCCCACAAGCAGAAAATTTTCATTAACGTTCAGCTTTGCTCTTTCAAGGGCCCATTCACCAGGCTCCCTGTATGAAATTGATGGAGGGAGAGATGGAGGAGGGAAAGAGAAAAGTTTAAATATGCATTTACATCTGCTAGCCAAGAGCACAAGTGAAATAAAAAAAAAATTCAGTGCTGCACTTCTAACAGAACATAAAAGAAACCTCAGCAAACCTGAGCAGCTTACTGAGCTGTTCCACACACCATCTAGATTTGGTTTGGCATGTAAAAACATGAACACATTAAAAGGAGGCTTATCACTGTGTGAAAGTACTTCATTCTGAGGACATCTTTTGTCAACTTGTTTATAAGCTCAAACTTGTGAACTCTGGTATTTTAACTCGGAAGCATAACCCTTTTGATGGGAGGAATGACTAGGTGGTGAAAGGTGTTGAGGGATGATGGTTTCTCTAAACCACTTGAGGAGAACTATGGTGAAAAACCACTGCCTGCTGCTACTCCGTGAATCCTACACAGGAGACTACAGGTCTGTTTTTCACCTTGTTCTTCATTTTAACATCTGCCAGAATCTCCATGAGCTTCCCTTTGCCCGCCATTACCCCCAACTGCCCTGCAGTTCTGCTATAGGATTTGCATTTGTTTGCTCCAACTGATAACTGGTTTTAAAGATCAGTTTAGGGTTCTTCTATCTTTTCCCCCATCAGGAGAACCTGGCAGAATGCCAGTACATCTTTATGCTTCCCTCATAGTTTCCCAGAAGAACAGTTTGATTAGACAACCATATGAATCCTAAATCCCTTATACTAATTCATATTAGTTATGCCCTGGCAGTAGCAGTCATAACTTATCTTGATATGGTATATAATGCCAGTGGTCCAAACTAAAAGAAATCATCTTTTTTACAGGGTCTAGTTTGTATGATGAACATCTGAGTCACAGATGCTACCTGGGAGTGGCTGGAAACCACACCTTTTCCCTGCTCTCATTAGGCTATCACAAACTCTATGCAATAGTGAATTTAACAACATTTGTCTGAAGCTCTTTTGATGATGTGGAAGAGCTTATTGTTTTACTCTCCTACTAGAGCAGACTTATAGCAGGTTTTTCATGCTCTATCACCTTGCGTGCACTGATCCATTTTCTGGAAGAGCACAGAGTGCTAACAAACACTATGAACCTCCTCTTTGCAGCTCCTTGTGAGACTAAGAAGTAGCTGTAGGAAGTGCAGGGGCATGATAGGAGGCAGAATTATAACAAGCTATGAAACAGCTCTGCAATACACTGCCTGGGAACCTCACAGTGATATGTTGTGAAAATATTCAGGTATGTGACTGTTGTTAATGGGATTACTCATGCACACAAGTTAAATATGCAACCATAAGCATTTGCAAACAAGGCCAAAATATGTTAAGAAAAATATGTGTGTAATGAGTGAAATGAAAATGAAGTCATTAATCTGTTTTGTTTCTTAAATTCCATGTATGCCAAAAAATAAGGCAGGATTTTACAACAAAGATATTTAGAAACTAAGACATAAGAAGGAACCCATTTTCACTTGTTGTTACTGCTATGAAAGCATGGCTTTTAAAAGAAATTTTGGAAAATGTGCAGTTGTTTCCTTATGGAGAAGCCTGAACAGTAAAGAAATAGAATACCTTGAACAAACCTAATAAAGAACATGCTGTGACCAACAATACGGAAGTATTTGAAAACAAGAAAGTATTTAAAATTAATAATATATTATGGCATAAAAGTTTACTATGGTATCAGTAGCACAGCAATATGAGAATGGCATACACAGAAATGTTAAAAATGAGCTAGCTCAATTACAGCAGTAGAAGGCTGCATTTTACACAGATTTAAGCATGATTGCTGTTTCTTACATGGACAGAGAAACCTGTAATTCTCTGTATGTAGACCTGATATAAGCATCTGACCAGATTAAAGACATCTATTACAAAATTAAAGTGCAGATAAAATGAGTAGTGAGCACAAACAGTCACTACTGTTCTCACCTTGCCAACCCAGAAAAAAATCCACATGAATACATTCACATTTGTTGAATTATTCATGTTATAATTCAAGAACAAAGAATAATGCTACATTTGCATTACCCTCCTTCCTTCAAAATATATGCATGCAGTTACCGCAGACAGTGCTACATTCATTGTACTTACATTTTTTCTCTTGTACTTCAAATAACCATTGTCTCTTTATCACCAGTTTTGGACAAAATGTTGGCAATAGCTATTGCTGAACAAATTGGAATACCTTGTATATATTTACCTGCATCTTGGATGCTGTCCACAGAAATATGGTATGATGTAAAATAACCTGGGATTGGAACATTCAGGGTAGTTTTCAAGGATACATACATTAATGTCCTGTGGGGGAGGAAAGAAAAAAAAACCAAACTGCATTTTTCTTTCTCTATTAACAACATATAGTCATCTCAGTGTCAAAGATTGTGCTGAGACTACACAAAATATCTTAAAAGTCACCTATTGGTCAATTTATCTGCTTTTAAATATCATTAGAAAGGTTCAGAAAGTGTGTGTGGGGAAAGTTATTTTGTCTTGAATGCAAAAAACCCACTTCTTCCCTCCCCCACGCCCAGCACCCCCCACCCCCGCTACAAACCTCCTAATTGTTATATTGAGATTATTATATAATTCCAAGTGGAACACAGGGATCAACTTTCATCTTGAATAATATTTTAAATATTCAGGAAATTATTTTCAGATTCCTTTTCCTTCTAACTGCACCCTGGAGGAAACCTGAAGTAGCCAGAATAAATAAAATTGAGATAATTTTTTTTTAATTCTGCTTCATTCAATGGAATGAACAAACAAACTATAATTCCCACAGCTTACTCAATATATGAACATACATAATTTTTGATTATAATTCCATAACGTTCTCAGATGTTCAGAACTGAACCTACTGTGTAAACCCCCACAGAGAAAAGGGATTATTAGAAAGTATTTATCATTTTCAAAAAATATAGTTCATCTAATTAGAAGCTATTTATCATTTTTCAAAGACTAGGCTTAGCTACTGAACCCTGAGGAACTGTATTCCATTTCTAGCTCTACTTTAGCGCAATAATAAACATATCTGCAAGTGGGATTGAATTCCACTACCCTTATCTATTCTAATAGACCTTTATTCTGCAAGCAGACCCACTGACTCCAGAGACAGAGGGCAGAAAAAAAAGTGCAAGACAAAGAAAGCAAAGATGGAAGGATCTCATCTTTGCAGAATCAATATTCATTGTTGCTTAAAGGCATGCTTTCATAATGCAATAGGTTTGATACACATTGATATCAAACTAACAACTGAACAAAACCACAATTTATCAACTAAGTAAAATGCAACAGAGAACATTTCACAGGACAGATGGGCTTGGCAGAGTGGAACACATGGAGACCAACCTCTGCTCGCCCAGGGCAGTGCAGCATACAGGCCTCCAGCAGTATCACCTGCATCTGAGACTTCATTGGAGAAAAGCTCTTCCCAGAACTTCAGCCCTCCTGCCTAACTTCATTAGTGTCACATTTGGGTTCACAAGCCTTTCAAAGTGCAGTCCTCTTTCTGCATTCTGTCTCACTCTTATGTAAATCAGATTTTATAGGCACATCAGAAGATCATGGGCTGGGAAGCAAATCTCATGGTGAGGAACCATTAAACAAAACAACATAAACAATGGCAACTGGGATACAAGCAATCCATTCTCCCTGCTCCCCAAAGCATATTCAGTGCTTGCTTTAAATATATACCAGAAGATTTATGGACAAGACCTGAATTTTGACACTTAGCTAACCAGTCCCCCAGTCTCAGTCCTATGAATACTACCAAGAAATCTCAACGTGGATGTGGGATGATGGCATGGGCAATGTGTCCTTCCTATCATCCCAAAAAATTTTTTTAACATGAATTAAAATTTGCAGTTCTTTAAAGGCTATAGACACCATCAGAGATGTTTTCAGGACACATATTTTCACCTTCCATAAGAACCTAGAGATCTGCAATGAATTAATTAATTGCTTGGATTTAAAAAATCTGAAATATTGCCCTGACAATACTTTAAATTACATCCAAGCCAGTTTGCACTGAATGGGTGGATTAGATGGAAGGCAGAAACACCTACCTAAGATCTAAAAATCATTAGTAACTGAGAACCATTCTTCTTTTCTCACTCCTAAACAAAGGTGAATGGACATTAAATCCCAGCAAAGAAACTCACCATTTCTTTGCAAGAATAATGAATATGATGAGTCAGAAAATATTCCCTAACTATCAATACCCAACAATAAAAGTGTAACTGGGACCTTCTTGCAATTCTGAAAACAGTATTTGATTAATACAGCTGGAGAAACATCTGTATGAAAAAAGCAACATAAATTCACATGAAAAATGCTGCAGCTTTAACAAGTGAGCATCTGATATTAAGTCAAAAAGAGATTTTGAGTATTACTTTTTAGGGTAAACTGCTGTAGGATCACTGAAACAACTGGGCTGGCACTAATCTAATCCTCCCTGCCCCTTGATGATCCACTCATGGTTTAAGATAAAGGCCAGGTATGCTTTCATATGAACCTACAATCTTTTGCCACACAAGAACATGCATTTCATGTTCCTGACATCAGAAACGCCAGGTTTTCTCTGCAGTGAAAGCACTGCTCCTTTCCAGGTTTCACTTGCCATCACTGCTGTGATCTCTGTTACAGTTGCTGGAGTGTCCTGATGCATTTGCAGCACCTGCTTTTACCTTCCCTATTTTACTGTATTCATAGTCTGTGAAATAAATCACCAGTCACTATCCATCCCTCAGAGAAGATTTCACTTGATGATAATCATGTAGCTTCATGAGATGTGAAATCACAGTTTTTAACCAAAAGGTGGCTGAAAGACAGTTTGGCCTGAGGTGTGCTAGTCATTATACACACCTACAGAAAGACGCTCTTTGGTGCTCACATCACTTACAGGAACTTCTGGATTTTTTCTGAGCACAGAAAGCCAAGGTGAAATGGTATGATACTAGGCAGTGTTACTCTGCTATCCCTAAGCAACATTAATGCCTCATTTCCCAGTAATAGCATGTTTTTCCAGCAGGACACAGGTCTTTCAGGGTAGAAATATTTTCATGTGAGACAAAAATTTGCAAAGTGACAGATGACAGCCTTGCTCATTTAAATCACTGGAGGAGCTTTCTAAAAAAATTATTCTAATACAGTCTGGAAAGATGCAGAAGGCAATACACAGAGCTACTTTGATCATAATCCATCACAATAAAGAAAGAGGTATTTTACTTTATTCCTCAGCTCCCAGCTACAGTTCGCACTGCTCCCATCCACTTGGGCTTGTCTTCAGCAGGGCAGTTGGAATCAGCCCTGGGGCTCCAAGTAACAACAGAAACCACCTTTAATAGTACTATATTTTTCTACACTTGTAACAATTTTTTCTGATAAGTGAAGTTGGTAATATCTACTTCCTTCTTCTGTAAAACTGTCTTTCAAATAAAAATCACAACTTGCTCTAAGCCTTTAATCTGTCAATGAGCCAGACTACTGATCTATCAGAAATTTTTCAAAGATGTGTTATTAATATATTTTTTGAGGTTAAGAACAAACTGTTCTATTTGTCAGAGTGAGTTTATACATGCTGTAAGAGGAAGTCAGCATGTGATTAAAAATATTTCATAGAATCATTGAATCATCAAGGTTGGAAGAAACCTTCAAGAACATCTAGTCCAACAGCCAACTTAGCAGCACCATAATCACCTCTACACCATATCCACAAGTGCCACTTGAAAAGATGCCTCTCGAACACTTCCAGGGAAGGTGACTCCATCACCTCCCTGGGCAACTTATTCCAATGCCTAGCCTCTCTTTCATTTTTTTTTTTTGTTTTTGTTTGTTTTTTTTTTTTTTTTAATAACTAATCTGAACCTCCCCAGTGCAAATTAAATACATTTCCTCATCCTTTTGACATTACCCTCACTGAATCTCCTTTCAGGTAGGTGTAGATAGTGAAGAATTCCTTTGGGAATTTTAATGGCATCACAAAAAGAGCAAACTTGAAAGTATTTTTAATGGAACAATAAGCAATCTACTTAATGACCTTGGCTCATGGCAAATACTGTACCACATACAAAAAAATGTGACTTTATATTTGAGACTTTAAATTTTTTTCCTTCTAATATGAAATCCTAAAAGTACTGGAGAAAAGAATCTTTTTTTTTTTTTGTCCAGTAAAAGGAACACTCAAGTTAAAAAAAAAAGAAAAAGAAAAAGATCATTCTTGGTTTTCAAAGCATTTCCTATTTCTTGATCCTCAGAGTCTCAAACCAAAAATTACAGCAACACCAGATGCTGCCATGGGTGTACTACAATTCTTACTGACAATTTAAAATGAAGAATCATAACTCAAATACATACATGCCATGCAAATATTTTTCCATTAATCATCTGTTAATCTATGGAAAACCATAAAAATATAGTTTCTCTCACAATCAAAATGAAAAATACACGTTGTCTTTCTGTGCCCTACCCTTGTGAGATGTCACAACTTCTGTGAAAACAGGAGACCCTGCTTACAGCCCAGACACAGTGCATACTCCTTACATCAGACTGAAGGTTGCAGATGTAGAAAGGTGTCAGTAGCAACCTAAACAAATACCTTTCAAGTTTCCATAAAAGGAAATGAAATAAAATGATGTGGAAAATGAGTGATTGAGCCCAGTCTATGATGACCTCTCCTGCTTACAAGGATGTTCTTCATATGCCACTACAGTGAGCAGAGCAATCTAGTCCTCACTGTAGCCAGCCAAGGAAAATTCTTCCACTCTCCCAAGAGCCACCAAGAACCCTCTTGTGGCTTGTAAAATGTTTTCTCACATACTTGCTGGGTGTTTGTAACGAGGTCAAACTGACCCGTTACATCCTGAGGACAACGTTGCATCATACGAACTAAACACAACCACACTGGAAAAAACTGTAATTCCCCACTTTCTCTGGCCCAGCTAGTGAGATCTGGGTGGCCCTAGAATGATGGGCAAGGAAATGTAAACAGGATGGCTCAGAAAAAGGGCTTGTGAGTGCAAATAAGAAATGAAAGAAGGACAAGCACAACTTCCTACTTTGTAAGGCTGCAGAAAGACATGGAAAAGTCAAGGTGTAGTTGGCATGTAGGTTTCCAAACATAAATGTAACATGACTTACTCAATCTTATTCAGGAGTGCAAATTATTTACACATTTTAACAGAAAATAAACTATAATGCAACACATTTTTAACCCTAATTAGAATGTACTACTTCACCAGGTATATGTAATATTTCTATTCAATCTCAATTGAGCATTTGGATAACTAGAGCCACACAGCAGCAAGATGACTTGTTTCTTTCAAATTCTGGAGGCATTTAGTACTTGTTCATCCATCTATGTCAACAGCATTGGCAGCAGATTGCTGTGTGGTGGGCAGGTGCTGGGCACTTCTTGCCAAATCAGCATTGCCAACACAGCTGAAGCCAAGTGTTTCCCATCCTGTGCTATTGTGGCACCAAGCCCCTCCAAGGTGAGCTGCCGGGGGGGGGGGCAGACTGTGCTAAACTGCGTGGGATGATCATCCTCTGGAGATGACAGCAAGCTGGACAAGTTTATTGGGACATCAGTGGCAGCTGCAGAGTGTGCAGTGGGCATTTTGGGTAGAAGCTCCATGAGATGGCAGAGCAAACCTAACCTGGAGCCCCTGACCCAGCTCAGATTGGCAGGGACAGTGAGAACACTGCCACTCACCCTGGCCTGGGACCCCGGAGTGGCCAGTGGATCAGAGGCTCTGCCTGGGGGTTTGGCTGTAGAAACCAGAGAAGATAAAGAGGCAGTACAAGGTCTCCATTTTGCCCTGGCCTGTTCTCTTTGAAGCCGTCAACATCTGATCTTTTGAGTGGTAACTGTTTTTTTCTCTCCTCCTTACTATATCAATGCTTGTTAGTCCTAGTAACCTGTTGTAATGCTTTTGTTAAGTTGCATGTTTATATCTTTAAAACCCCTTTTGCCCCAAATCCCTGTATTTCTCACCAAATGCAAATAAATCTCTTAGAGAAAAATGCGTAGTTATTCTCCAGCTGTTAACTCAAGGTAAAAAAGAACCAATGGCTTTACAAGAATTCATGTGAGCAAAAACTCTTGAAGCCTAAAATTAAAATGTACACCTGGCAGAGCTTGGGGCTTTGGGAGCAGGGTGTAACAGGTGGTAGATATAATTCTCTATATTTCTCTCTCTTTCTTTACTTCTTCTTAATCTCCTTTCTCAATATTTGGATAAAATAAAGCTGGATGCATTAAATTTTGCTAAGTCAATGCTTTGTGAAATGCTTTGGTTAAACTTTGGTTAAAATTTGGTTGATTTAAACTTTTGCCAAGTTCCCTTATTTTTCAAAGTTTGCCAGTAAAAGCGTGTTACGTGACCTCCTGAGAAACGTGTGCAGGGTCTTCTCCTGTGTGCTCTCTCAAGGTATAAAGGAACTGAAGGCCTTTTTAATACATCCTGCAGGGAGATTTTTGGAGCCTTGTATATTTTTAAAGTAAAATCCCTCCAATGATCTTGTAGCTTGAACTTGGGATCTTACACGAGCATAAAGGTCTCTGTTTTGAAAAATCTTTCAAAGAAAAAATGCATGTTAGAAACTCGAAAAGTTCCCTAGTTCTCCAATGTTAACTTTAAATAAAATTAAAGGAAAATAAGCATTTTTGTTCATCCTCTAGCATGGCAACCTCCCTGATGAGCAGGACTGCTACACGTTCCTCTTCTGAGTCTCCAGTACAGAGATCCAATGGATGGAGAACACAGGCGAGAGAGCTCTCCTTCCCTCCAGGCAGGGAGAAGACCACTAGCTATCTTGAGAAAGGTGCATTTGAGAGAGGGGATTGGAAGATACAAAAACCTTGGCAATTACTGATGACTTAAGGTCAACCTTAAATATCAGCAGAGATAGTACAATAAGGAGTATGTACACCTTTTATTCCTCACCTCAAATATTGGTACTTTCCTAAGTAACTGCATTGGTAGGCTAGACATTTACGCTTGCAAGGTAATGAAACTTCAACTTCACTTTGTTTCATAGTATGAGATACTTTTAATTTTAAAAGCCTGTACTGTAGGAGTACAATTATTCAAGAGAAAATTCTATTACAAAATTCTGTAGAAAAAGATAGAAGTATTTCCAAATGTTTGGATAGGATATGAAGGCTGGTTCAGTTAATTCTTCTTTTAGTTGTGCTCTAATGAGGAAATTTGACTTCTTAAATCTAACTTAAGTTAGCCTATTGTTCAGATTCAACCCTTGCTGTCTTTACCTCAGTCTCACCTTCATCCCATCTCTTCCTTCTTCCTGATGTCAACTTCACTCCTGATTTCTCTACCTTCTTCCCACCAAAAGCTTGCCACACAAACCCGATACATTTTTGTAGAGAGTAATTTTGGGGTTTCTTTGAATTGACGTTCCAATTTTTTCTAGCACAATGCATGTTTTTCATTCCCCTTCTCTTCCCCAAACACATAAGCAAATAGAATGCCAAATTTAATTCCCACTTTTTCCTTTGTTTGATGGATTTTTTGTGGGGCTAATTTGTCTGACTTTTCTGCCAACAATGTATTCAGCTCTTCGTTCTGGCATGTTAGTAAGTGAAACAGCAGCTAACAAAACAGTGTCTTCTGCTAACCATCTACATTTTCTTTAAGTGCAGATACAGAATTATTCACTCATATACAAATTTTTGCTGGCATGAACATAGCAAAGGTGATGCCCATAATGCTACTACTTAGATGTAACAAACATTAAACACCTTTGTAGAACCCTATTTTCTAACTTACAATGATGTGCAACATCAAAAAATATGTAAGTGGATATATTTCTCTTTTCTCTGTTACCAGAAATCATATCAGCAATTTGTCAAAGTTTTACCAATTAGAATGGAATCACTTCTTTGTTATACAAAGACACCTTATCACATTTTTCTTTTCCATTGCTTTTGTATTTTTCACCTCGAACCATTTTAGTACAGGAACTATATTAAAAAAATAGAAAGAAATTATGCCAAAAAAGGGAGAATCCCTGCCAGTTGGAAGAAGTGTATAAGCATTAAATAACCATCCTGTTACGGAGGGCACAGATCCAGGGAAGACCAAAAATACAGACCATTTTACTGTAATCAAGAATGAATCCCAGTGGCAACCAACATCACAGACAGTACATCTGTTAACTCTGTTTACTAACACCTCTTCATAAAAGAACACTGAAAATAAGTCTGCTTGAATGTTGACATTTAATAAAGTCAATTAGGGATGGTATATATTCAATTCTGTCAACACTGAGCAGGAAATACCCCCACCTCAAGGATTTTTCAGTCCTCCCTAAAGCAGAGCAGGTATATTCCAGCAAATAGAGGGACCAAGGTGGACAGAGACACAGCTGGTGGGGGAGGGTCCTCCTGGCAATGCAGCACAACCTTGGCTGTTCCCAGCAAGAAAGGCTGCTACAAAAGACTCAGGGTATTGAGAATTATTTTAGTCCACCCTTTGCTAAAGGAGAATCAAGTTCATCTATACCAGGGTTGCCATTTATCTGGTCTGTTAAAAGTGTTCACATATACTCTAAGTCATACCAATGCTTTACTGCTCCTGCTGTCAGAAAACCTTTACTAGTGTTTGATACAAAAAAACCTTAATGTAATTTAAGGAAACTCCATTTTGTCTTGATCTCAATGAACACAAGGAATAGCTGCAGGACATTTGCTTCATAGCATATTTTTATTCATGTGAAAGTTTACATTTCCCTGCAGCAGTTCCTTTTTAAGACTGTCTTCTGGACTCTCTTCAATTTCTTAGAAGTTCTAAAACAGAACAATTTTTAACTTAGGCTTTTTCAGTAAAAGCAGAAAAGACCCTGCTGGTACCTTACATAAGTTCTCATCTGAAGAAAGTGCCATGAAGGGAATGAAAGAATCACTTCACGTCTGTGGCTCCTGGAACCCAGCATCTTCTGTTTGACTTGAAATGCTGGATCCCAGAAACCATTTGTGCTACACATTTTTAAAAAACCAAACTGGAGAATATACAGGGGAAATCATCATATAACACTGCAGATCATCACCCTTCTAATACACCACTCTGTTAATGTTAAAAGCCTCAATGTTCAGCCAAGCATATAGTACCAAGACTCAGTGTCTCCTGGATTGACAGTGTGTCCTGCTCAAAACTGAGCAGTAATATGCATTACCAGATTACTCAGAATGAAAAATTATGTCATGAAAAAACCAACAGGACAACACAGAATCATAGAACATTTTGGATCGAAAGGGAAATCAAAGAGTATCTAGTTTCAACTGCCTTGCCATGGGCAGGACAACTTCCAATAGACCAGGTTGCTCAAATCTGGGATGCTTTCACATAGAGAAAAGGGCTCTCTAGAAAGAACGTAAGTCAGGAAAAAACAGGCTCGAATTGAAGTGACAGTCAAAGACACTTTAATAAAAATGGATAAAATGATCAGAAGATTGCCAGAATTAGTGAACATTAGACAGCACTATAATGAGGAACACAACCAGGAAGGGGAAAAATCAACATCAGCAGATAAAGCTTGGGGGCTCCAACTTCCAACAGGTCTTGATTTAGTCACTAAAGATGTGTCAGTCATTTGTTTCTAAATTCTCAGTGAAAAGAAAAAGGAAAGAAAAACAAAAAGAGTAACAGTGAAGTAGAAAATTTTTCAGGGAATATTAATAGGAGCAGATAAGAAATTTGACCTCAGGGAGATACAGAAGGATGCTATAATGCTGAAGGACATTCAGTGCTGGTAAAACCATAGATCCTTGCAACAGGATACTCTGGATGACAAAGACACAACTGGATTAAAAAAAAACAACAACCAAGCAAACCACCAAAAGAATAATAATAATAATAAAAAGAAAATAAAAGTGATATATTCATCAAAGAGAGGTCTACCAAGGCCTATTAAACACAGATGTGGAAGCCATATCTGTTGGTAAGCTGAAGGATGCCAGAAACTGGGAGGACAGTGAAGGGGAAACAACCCTTTAGGCAGCTTGTACTGCCTTCCCTAGCTGGGCTGGATGGTGCTCTTGTCTCAAGAAGAGGTTAATGCAGAAAGTTCACACTTCAATATTGGATACAATATCATTTGTCATTTGCACACATACCAAGGGATTTAAATGTTTCAAAATATTGCTTTGTTGCTACAATACAGGAAAGCCTATTTTAATAATCAAACATTTCTGTAGCTCATATTTTTCTCACATTTTCTTTCCCAGGTCAAATGTTCTCATTCCTTTAAAGCTTGACTGCATACACAGAAATTATACTCAGCAGATTTTAGCCCAAACCTCAAAAATGCTTATAATAACAGAAACATATTGAAGTTCTATGAATGCCACAACCTCTTGAAGCCAGCATTACATTGTTTTCAGTAGAGGTCCATAAAAATAGTTTTAACAATATAAAAGTTTAGAAGAGACTTGTTAGAACAAATATCAGAGTTCTGAATACTAAAGATATCATTAGAGAGAAGAAATTCATAAGCCAAAAGGGAATTAATTTCATTGACAATGAGCATTAAATATTATTGCTTTCACATAACCAAACAGGACAGAGGCAAAACAAACATGAGAGATCATTCCATTTGCCTTTTTTTTTTTTTAAACAGAATTTCATGTGGCAAGAATTGGGAAGAAAAATCCTTACTTTCTTCAATATAAACCTTCAAAATAAAAGAGTATATACATGGACAAGGAAAGACGCCACATGAATCTAAAAAAGTTGTTGCAGACTTCAGGAAAGAAATTGTTTTTTGTTTGTTTGTTTGTTTTTAAGTTATTAAGCTTTTTTCATCTGCAGATGTAGCAAAATTTCCAGTAAAGAATATGAACACTGTCTAGCTGATGCATGTTTTATTGCAACATACTGCTCAGTTATAGGTTAGACTATCTGCTGTTGTAAACTCCAGTGATACAACTCCCTTTTGCTGATGTATCCAACAGCTCATGATGTCCCCTCAAATAATCCAGTTACATGAGGTACACTGTCTAGCAAAACAGGAACCTGCTGACTTCTCCATTAAAAAAAGAGAAAACATGTGATCCCTCATACAGTACCATCATAAACTGAGATTGGACGTGGCACTGAGTGCCATGATCTGGTAAATGGACTGGAGTTGGACCAAGGGTTGGACTTGGTGATCTTGGAGGTCTTTTCCAACCCAATCAATTCTATGATTCTGTGATTCTTTTGTTTTGACCATTTTTTAAATTAGATGATAAATCTCAAAAAGAACAGAACTGACTTGTAAGAAAAAAGTTCCTCACAGTAGCAAGGTCAAAATGTCTTTTATGTCCTTGACCTACCACATTTGTGGTGGCACTTTACTTCAAGCCTCTTGAAAGTTGAGAAAACTAGAAGTTTGAGTTGTGTGCTAATTCTGCTTTATTATCAGTCTTCTGCACAGCATGGACTGAGTTGGAATCTCTCCCTTTATCTCACAGAGCTGAAATGCAAAAGGAGCTGCAGAGCAGAGAATAAAATCACATTGCTTCTGCACGTGGCTTCCCTGCTGCTGCAACTAGAGATGGTTTCTGCTCTGCTGCCCTGATCTAGTTTCCCTAGTTAAAATCTTCCCCCTGCTGAACAGTTCTAATGCTTTTCAGGAAAATTACGAATACTTTGCATCATTCATAGCCCTGCCATTCTGGATAGTGGACACAAAATGGAACATATTGATTCCACTTACCAGTTTGACAAGACTATCACTGTATTGACAACACCAAGTATTAAAAACCTCCTAGAATTACCAAGTTCAGAGGCATAAATAATGCTCCTATTAGCATCTTTCTAAAAAGATTTTTTTTAACCTTCAGTTGTCTGCTAAAGTTATTTTCTACAACTATGAAAAAGAAAATCATACCTCCCTTCCCACACAGAAACAGAGTCTCCCAATCCCCTCATCTCAGGTGCTATGGCTTCAAAAAGCTCAGCAAGTCACAAGATCATGTATAAGATCATGAAGGTTAATAAATCTGCTAGGAAGAGGAAAAAAGGGTAAAATATGCCTTTTTACCCCTTCCTGTTTATAATCTCTTGGGATTATATTCTGAAGAAATTGTTAATTTTTTTTTCCTTCAGACATAGATGAGCACTTTTGTTTTCTATTTTCCTTTCAAAGAGAACCTAAAATTAATATTGAAAAAATAATAATCTCATTTAACAATCCATCTTCACCATGGAAAGTTTCCTATTTGCCACTGGTTAGTGGATTTTTCCCCAAGAAAAAGGAAATTACTCTTGACAAGCTCAGTTATGAATAGCGACTGGCTTTGCTTGGATCAGAGTTCATAGGAAAAAGTTGTGTTCAAGGTAACTGGACTAGGCTGTGTTTCAGTAATTCACTGAGCAGTAAGCAGCTTTGCTGAAACAATGGCAGTCCGTTTTCCAGAGTCTGGAACAACAAATCATCAACTTAACATCCTTTGTTGGGTTTCTTTGGTAGTTTGTTTTTGATTTTATGTACAGTAACTATATTTACAAGGGATAGAGGAGATTTGAAAATACTAGGAAACAAGAAAAAAAGGACGCAATGCTTAGAATAACAGTCAGAAAAAGTGAACAGTGCTTTTACATCAAAGGAGAATTTCATTATGTTGTTTGCAGGCAACTTATTCTCTCAGCTGACACAGCAGGTCTACTACTTATCCTGAAAGATGGAGTTACCTTTTCATTCAAGACAGGCACCCACCATCCCTGTGATAGCTCACGACTACACATCATCAGCAAACTGGTGAGGGACGGACGTGTATTTTTGAATAAGGTAATTTGACTTCAAATAGCCATCTTAGGGGGAAAAACAATAGCACATTTGAAAGAACTGATGGCTGCTTCTTAGGGCTTTTTTCACATTTCTTTCTTTAAATAATGTGGAATTACAAGAAAGACAATAAAAAAATTATTTCCTGGCAGCAATACCTTTCCTTACTTGACTGATTATAGGGAAACAATGGTCAAATGCCCTGAACCCCAACTCAGTGACAACAAATACAGTTTTGCAGTTTACCCCATGCTGTTCCCTCATATTTTCTCCTAGCAACATCATCTCACCAAGTTATGAGAAATTGCTTTTATTTTCTCTTTTGAATTCGAGTTAAAGCCACCACAAAAAGGCTGAAGAAATCAGGGTGCACATAGCTTTCTGAAAGACTCTCTTTGACCATCAGTATCCCTCAGATGCCTAGGGTTATTTCTGTTGGATTTCCAGTTCATTAAGGTGCCAAGATGCCTTAGTGGTTTGAATCCATCCTTGTTTCAGGGAACAGAAGCCATTAGTCCTCCCACTGCACTAAGCAGCAGGACTTGCCAACTGCTCTTTTGATTGCAATTGCTTATCGGTCTGGCAAAAAAAGCCAATCTGTCACCTAATTGTCTGAAGTCCCTCATCCTTCCATATCCCTTCAGGAAAAAAATGAGAAGGGAGGACATCTAATCTGGTTCTGGAGTCTCCATACTGAAACTGCTCATCTAACTGAAGCTAATAGTATGCAGAGATCCTTACAACACAATTCACACTCTTGCACAAAAATTCTTTCAGAAAAAGGAAAAAGAAAAGCAACTGCAGCAATATCTTTTATGCCAAGATGGAAAATCCAATTTCTGGAATATCTGACACCTGAAGAGCATTCCTGTAGGAAAGTACACCAGCCACTTGCCAGGCAGGGCAAAGCAACCAAAGAACATCCAAATCCATTTGCCAACACAAACCTATGGCATTTGGTTGTTTTTGTAGAAACACAAATGCCCACCTCTACACTGTAGAAGCATATTGAAGCAAACTGAGAAAGGACAGACAGACAGCACCTGATTTTTGGGCAGATTATTCCCCATTTCAGATCTGTTCATTCTGTAATGAGACAGAAGCAAAAACTAGATTTGTACCTTTATGCTCCATATTCACTTGTACAAGGGGTTGTTTCCTTTATTTGCATGTGGATTTGCATTTTGTCAGTCAAGAATTATAGGCAACTTGATTTTTAACTTAAAAGAATAAAGAGACTATTTAGCATGCAATGTATTGTGTTCACAATGTTGTGAATGCAAGACCTTTACAATTTAAAGATTTTTCATTACATTTACTTATCATTAGCACTATGTAGTCTTCATTCAAATTTCGTTCTCCTCCACCATCTCCTTCTTGTTCCTCCTGGTTCTAAATTCATGTGATATCTTAATCTGAAAGATTATACCACAAAACTAAATGGGGGTGGCACCACTTGTGTAGTGCTCCAGGCTGCTTTTATGGAGAAACCAACCATTAAAGCCATGGTCTGCCATTGTCCAAGCAGACAGCACTGGATAGGGGCTGCCCCAGAAGAAGATCTATTGGTCACAGGCAGCAGTAGTTTTATTTATAGCCTGGTGACATCACCATACCAGCTTTAGCATCTAAAAGAACCCTTAGCAGTGACTCTTCAGCACCAGTACCTGCTGGGAGTGTGTGGGTGCCAGCAGCTGAGACACTGTGCTGTCACTGGGAAAAGCAGCAAGGCAAGAACCTCTGGAGGCTCAGCAGGCTCTGACTGGGTATCACCTTCCCAGTGAGACATGCACCCCAGCTGTGTCTCACAAGGTATTCAAGCACTCCATGTGTGCCCTACTTCCAGGGATACGAGCATAGGTGAAAGCCGCTGACTAGAAAGGAGCAAATACCGTGTGCTCCATCAGGCCCTGGGGTCCCTGTGAGCTGGAACCAGGACAAGTCACAGGATTTTACTCTGTAGCCTATAACGAACCTCAGAGACTTCAGAAAAACTAGGATAAACTAAGTCTTGAGTATGTCTGGGCACTGATGTCCCTTTTTTCCACAAAATGCCATCTTTGTTTCATATGATTTCAACATAAACTGCTTCAGAGTCTTAAAAATACAGAATTAAAAAGTGTGACTTGTCATTCTGCAGTCAACAGAAGAGTCCACAACACCACCAAAAAATTACACTATAGGAAAATGTTTTGTTTACAACAAACATCTACAGCCCAGCATAGCCCTGGATGCTTTTATAAAAACATGGCTATTCCCTCACCAGCCGTGTGCCATGGGCAGGCAGCTTTCCTAATTCCACTACCCTGCATTCTCCTTGCCATCCACCACCTCAGAGCTTCAGCTTTGCTTTAGCTCATAAGTTTTAGAGATCAGGATTTCAGTTTATTTCACTTTGCTGGCAGCAATGACAGCCAGAAAACTTAGGTATAAACCACAAATTGGAAAGAGGAAGGCAAATGACAGACAAGGAATAAAACAGGCTAATAAATTCAGTTTTATTTTCATGGGTTGTCAGTTCCTGCGGTTTTTGACACCTACAGAGTGAGGTGAGTACCTGACTGCTTGAAATTACATTATCATGTCACAGCCTGAACACATGAAATATACTGGCAGTTTAGAGGAGAGCTGCCTCTCTCTGCCCTGCCTCTGTCAGAAGTAAAAGGTTCTGCAGTTTCTTTTCCCATCACACTGTCAATAAAAGAGTTTTTATTTAAGGCAGTTAGAGCATAAAGCAACAAGAAAAAGGAAACAGGCCTACTCCTAGCAAGGAGTGTATTTACGAGATTTTATAGTAGGGTTTTCTAGAGACAGGTACCACAATTTCATTAGACAAGTCTTTAATATGTGTTTTAATTAAACATGAATACAATACTAAGCATTTCAAAAAGTCTGATTCCTAATTCTAAATACACACTCACGCATATATGTATTATTACATAATTATTTTTAAAAGAGACTATTTGCTGGTCAATGCTCTATCTCTGTTATTTAGGCCGTGTATAAACTGTAAGTTTAAAAATATTAATTTGAAAATTTATACTAACAGAAATGGAAATTGAAAGCATTCTTTTCCTCTGGATGAGAAATCATTCCAGTTCTAAAAAATCATTGTAGTCCAACTTAAGACAAGCAAAATATCAATCAGTAACTATTTTTTCTTGATGACTACTCAAGACTACTCTTCAGCTTCATAATGCACATAGTTGGACTATGCATTGAAGTTAACATTCATACCACACAGAGAACCTCTTCTTTTCATTCACCTACAATAGTTATTTGTCAGCTAGATATCATTGTTAAATCATCGCTTACAGAGAACCATGTGTTATCTCCTTAGATGTGTCTTCCTGGTTTTTTCACACTAACAAAGTACATGAGAACTGAAAATGCAAATTCTTGATCTGAGTCTTACTCTCTGAGATCTGAAAGTCATCCATACTGAAACTACTGTCAATCAAAACCAAGAGACTGCCAGTTTCTGAAAAGTATGCATTGAAAAAAAAATGTTTAAACCCACTATCTCATGGATTTTTACCTCTTCTGTTTTGGCGTCTTTCCTATCAGCAGTGCAAAATGTAAAATTGTGGATGCATTGCATACTTTAAATGCACTTGTATCTTAGCTTTTAAAGATAACTTTGAGAACAGTCGTGACAGCATTAACAATTAATAGTTTCAGCATCAAACTTACAAAAATTCATTTGATGGGCTGAGCTGTACGACAACAAAGCCTTAGCCACTGTGGCATATACCCAAGAACACTCAACTGTGTTAAAGTCAAGATACAACACATTCAACTAGAGATGTCTATAATTGTAACTATCTTATATAAATCACCTAGAAGTAGAATTAATTTGCAAGCATATCATTACAAAGTCTGATTTGAGTCACCCAGATCAGTCACTAATTTCAGAAAATCAGTACAGGCTATAAGGATCATTTAGCATACACACAGGAACCTTTTCTGGGTACCCTGAGGCTTCAAATATGTACTTATCAGCTATTTTCTGATGAAGAGGTCTTGCTTTGGTAATTAATAGCCCTTGAGGGCTACATAGTTACACTTTTAAAAACAGAGTAGATTATTTCAGCTGGAAGGAATCATCTAATCCAACTGTCTGACCAACTCAGGGCTGACAGAAAGTTTAGGCATGCTGTTAAGGGCATTGTCCAAATGGCTCTTACATATTCACCCCCCTCAGGCATCGGCCACCACTCTAGAAAGCCTGTTTCAGTGTTTGATCACTTCATCTGTAAAGAAATGTTTCTTAAATATTTCCTTTTTGAATACATAATTTGTTATTCACAAGAAAGACAAGCGAGGGCTTCCACAGTTTAATTCCATGTTATCTGAACTATTGGCATCTTTCTTTTTGTTCCTGGGTCTGGCAACTACCCCTTCCTGTTGGGATCTTTAAGGTCTTGAACTGAAACAGCCCACAAGCAATCGTCCTTGATGCCACTTTTCCATGCCTCCTGAAAAATCTGCTTTCGCATATCCTTTCCTTTGTTTACTTCTTTCCCATTTGAAGAGTCCTAATCTTTGTCATTCCTCATATGGAAATTATTTCGTCCTCTTGTCATTACTCCTATCCATTTCTGAGACTTTTCCAGTCTTCCAAACCCATTTTGGGAATGGGAGGTCACAAATGTGACACACTAGAGGCTTATACACAATGAAGTTCTCTGTTTGCTCTCTATTGCCTTGATTTGCCTTTTTTGACTGCTACTGAGAACCAAACTGATGCTATTGTAGAACCACCCACCACACACAAAAGATCTCACTCTTGACCAGGAACAGCTTCTAAGAATCCATCGTTTTCTATGAGAAATGAGGATTTTCCCTCTCAAACTGCTTTCCTGCCTTCACTGAAGGCCAAGGCTGGCTTTTATCTTTAGGCTACACAAGAATGCTCTTTTCAGTTCTGTTCTTGTTTCAATCTCCAAAAATATATCTCCTGAAAATATAACATGGACATACCCTCTTCCCTAATATAGTTTACATGGACTTAGAAAGCCAGCATCAATATATTAGACTCTTTGTTCTGTGGATGGGATTTTCCACTCTACAAACAGTATTTTCCTATAGAAAAGCTGGAGAGAACTAGTTCCCCAGGCTAACACAACATATAAACACCAAAAAAGAACACAAGAGAGAACATCAAGAGGTATCCTGTACTTATGCTCAGAAAGTCACAAATAACAAACTTTGCAAAATCACCACAAAAATGAAGATTCATCATTCTCAACGTTATACAGCAAGGTCCTCTAATAAAAGAATTTAAATTGCTATATATACAGATGTCTTAAAAAGCATTACTAACACACAGTATATGGAAGACCCAGTAATATGGTTGTTTAAATGAGATTGTGAGTACTTAGTGCTTGGACCTCTACTGCTACTTAGTTTCTAGTCTCTTGAGTAGTTTCTTGACATTTGCAATAGCCAGAAACTTTCAGACCAGTACAACGTTGCAAGAAAAAATGCCTCACCTTTTTTATATTCTGTTGTTATTGTGTGTCCTGTCTCCATGAAAAGGAATGCAATACAGAAGGGTATAATTAAAATAGCAGCATGGTATTAATCTTATATTAGCTAATAATATAAGCATGCATTTGAATTACATGAAAGATTTTAGTGCTGTAATCTTGACCAATGCTATATTTCTTATTTACTATGTGCAATCGACTCAGACTAGTGAATGAAAATAGATTAGGAAGGCACATTTTCTTGCCCTTATATAATTGCATAATGCTGCAATGGTTGGAATGCAAACTCCACAGGGGAACATTAAAAAAATATTGGTTTGCAAATTAAAGTCACTGAAAAGTAAATGTCAGCCATGAAAACATTTCCTTCAGTATTACATTTTATAAGTTGTTTAATCAGCTCCTCCTCCAGCTGAAGGCTGAATTATCATTAACTTTGTTATTCAGTAAATGATTAATACAAAATGTGAGAATCTAAGTGAGTAAAAAATGGTGCTTTGAAGCACACACAACAGATGAAGAGCTACAAAAATGAGCCAGAAATTTTGCTGGGAAGAGGTAATGCAGTAAAAGGGAACAGCTGGAGACTATTAAAAGCAGTCATTAGAGGGAAGAAGCAGCAAACTGTTCTAATTGGGTCATCTGACAGGTGCCTGGGCTTCAGCAGTGCCCTCCCAGAGCTCAATCCCAGCCACAGAGATTGATGCTACTGTGTGATCCTGAAACCAGACCCACAGCTGCAGAGCTGGGCTGCAGCTCAGCACTCACTGCAGGACATCCACTGACCAATTCAAACCACCTCAGCACCAATATATAGCATAGGAAGGAAATGACTGCTGTGTGGAGGGGTATATGTTAGGGAAAAACTCTTTTTCTTTCTCTTCCTTCTTTTCTTTCTCTTCTTTCTTTCTTTCTCTCAAAAACACACTCAGGAGAGTGACAGTCAGAAGATGAAGGCATGGGCTCCACACTATTGTCTTTCTTGGAGGGCATGTTTCTCTCAACTGAAAACTTTCCAAAAACTTATCTAAAGTGCTAAAGTAAAAAGCTCAGTGAGACAATTGATGACAACCCCTGATGACAAGTCACAATACAATTACCCATGGTTAAATATTTCTATTAATGCAGATAAATACAGGAAATAAGAGAGACAGCTGCTGTCAGAAAAACAATGCAATTGATAAAAGAATATTTTTCATTATAGATAGAAATTTGATTATATAAATAGAATTGGTTTAATGTATTTAGTGAATATCCTTACATTAATGAAAACAATTGTAGTCACAAAACGATATTCTCTAGATTCAGGAACACAAAAAATCATTTTATGGAGTTTAAACATTGATTTTTTTCTATAATTTTGCTTAAAATTTATGAAATAACCTAAACAACATTGGATTAAATATATAGCCAGAAAAGCCAATGTTTGTCACAAGAGAGTTCCCTATTGTAAGAAATTTGATTTGAAAGTTCCCTGACACCCTCTGAATTTTACTTCCCTCCTTTGCAGTAATCCTAACACACTTTTAACAAATATTGTAACAATTAATTAAAAAGACAGATGCTCCTTTATGGGATCACTTGCTTGAGTAACCTTTAACATAACTGAGGCTGAGTATTGTTAGAATATTTTTATTTTGAGCTGACAAAAGCATATTTATTTTCAGAAATGAAAGACTATGCTGAGCCACACAGAGATGTGGTGTAAACTTAACTGTTAATTATAATAAAAATTTTAAACATCCTATAGGAAGGTGCCAAGTTGTTATTTTACTGAATGATTTTTTAAATACAAAAATCTTCACTTCTGACAAATTAGCCCAGAGACCTTTTACTGGAGTGAGTTAGGAGGTGTGCTATTTGTGAGCCTAACAGAGATCAGAACCCCATGTAGACAGATTTTCTGGAATTCAGGCAACAATACACAGCCCATGCTGCTTCACACACTCATTCAGCCTTAGCTATCTTAGATCCAAGTTTTCTCAAGTGTTAAGGAAACATGAAAAACCTATACATACCTTGAATATATGGTCTCAACAACATTGAAGTTGTAATAACTACTAGATATTTATTAACAAGCCTTCTGGAAAAGACAATTTTAGTATAAAGCTTTTAAATATTTACAGTAGTTGCCCTCTTCATCAGAGGGTACTTCCTACCTTCTGCACTTCCAAGCCTGAAAATAAATCACCTGGTGCATATTTTTCTTTTCCTTGGTACCAGCAGCACTCACAGCTGTGCTGATAAGGGTTTGCTTGCTTTACTGAAGCACATTCACTACAATGGATTTAAATTAACTTTGGTGAATTTATCTCATCTTACAGGACCACAAGGTAGAGTGACTCTCTTCTGAGTGTGCTTGAGACTTGACCTGAGGTGCTTACCACCACTTCAGACCATTAATTACCTCTCTGCCATACTCCACACCAATGCATTGCCACTTATTTATTCTGGGGAAGCTTGGAAGTGATCTCTTCATGTGACTGACAGTAACTCACTCCAGCAGAGAAAGTGCAGGGTCAGGATAAGGGGCTGGCTGATCTGGGTAGAAAGTCTCACATTGCAGCAGCTGCCTCTGCTGAATAAAGGGCTTGTTTTCTATTCCAACTTTCAATTAAATTTTGGTAAACACAGACATTTACGAAACAGTTAAAACAATTTATCTGACTCCTGAATGAATGGTTGTTTTCCCTGGAACAGAGTCAAAGCCCGAAGCCCTATTCAGAGAAAATTTCAAATGATCAGTGCACGGTGGAAATTTCTGTGTCTGTGTTTGATCTTTGCAATGTCAGCAATGTTGCAATGTCAGTTCGGATTTTCAATGTTAAAAAACCAGCATACAAGGTACTTCAAAACTGGGGTTTTTTTCAACTCCCTTTTTTTCCTTAAGGATCAGAATTGAGGGGAGGGAATGCTTCCATTAGGGATATCACAACCTAGTGGCCAAGCAGGAGTTCAGACACAAAACCTGATCTTAAAATGCTTTTCTTTCCCTAAGAGCCTGCTTTATAAAGGTTCTGAGCTCCCACACCTTCACACTGCAGTTTCTGAGAGAACATCCATACTGCTCTCAGCTTTTTAAGGGAGAAGACTGGTGTGGGCAGCTATTGAAGAAGATGCCAGGATGGCCTGGAAAGGTTCCCAGACACCGACGACACCTTCCAAGAGATAAGAAACTAAGAACATCCTGGTTGATAAAAGCACACTTATCCTCTAATATCCAGTTCTCAGAAGATGTGCACCTTTTGCAGGCAAACCTGTCTGTCCTGGTAAAACAGAAATGTTACATTTACAGCTTCTCCAGTCCATTTTGTGAGTCTGTAACAGCTGTCAATACACAGCTTCTCAGGTTCTCCAGCAATGAGCTCAATGTTGTAGAATAATCAGCAGTTTTGTATTTTTCTAGCTGTTGACTGAGGCTTGATGGAAGAAGAAAAGTAAAAAGCTCATATCCTCCCCCTTCTTTCATGTATCTGCTAATGGTCAGGCACACCTCATCCCAAGCAACTTGGGTTTAATATTGTGATCAATATTGAAACTACTTAATATGCTAAATCTAAATTTATCCTTCAAATAGTCCCCTGCAAAAAAGTAATGCTTTATGGTGAGTTTTTGATTTAAATATTAGGGAAGAATTGCAAAAGTTATGACACCTGCAATTAAACCCGTCCTGTGCTAAAGTGCCATATGGGCTCATGCTCAGAGGTAAAACTTGCTGCTTACTTTCTTCATAGCTAGATCAGGCCATTGATTTTGCAGATTTCTGAAGCTATGAATCCAAAAAATCCAATACCTGAATTTTAAAATATATGCCAGTAGATTTCCTTGCACCACTGAGGAAAATATTTAAATCCAGTCATGCAATATATGTTGTCGTTGGATAGCACGAGTCTTAAAAATGCTGAACATTCTGAATGAGCATCTTTGGTTAAAATAAATTTCACTGGTGAGTGCTCTGTATGTTACGGTGACAGGAGCAACTGCTCTTAGAGCAGTGTGAGTGGCTGCCAAAGTCTGCCAAGGAGGGATGGAGGACAGATTCCAAAAATATTCCCAGGATTCTAACACTTCAGTTACCAACAGAGAAGATCAAAATGAAAATGCAAAAATAGGTTTTATTAAGGATGCTGATGGTGCCTCAGACCAACAAATGGTCTTTTGAGCAAAATGATTACTGACCTTAGACAGCCACTTTTTATTTCTTTTTCATTAGCATTTGTAGTGATCTGTGTATGCATACATAGGTGCATGTCTATATAAATAATTAATTTCTGGAAGAACATAGCAATGCAAATGAAAATGCAAGGTGATCTTTATTAGCTTTTAAACCAACAAAACAGGAATTATATCTATTCATTTCAATTCTACTTGAAGCAAAATTTCACTGTACATATGATATCTAAAACTGCATAGGCAGTATAGAATTAACACCAGCTTTTAAAGAGTCAATCATAAGAGTTGCCAATCACTGCACTTCAAATGAGAAGAAGCACTCAGTGTTAAGTACAGATTGTGCTGCTCACTTTTCACATTTTCAAAAAAGAAAACATGGCAGAGCTAAAAAGATAAATGTAGCATAACACACACCCCACATTAATTTCTGCAACCCTCTTGTCCCATTCACAGGTGAGGAAGCAGAAGTCTAAGTACTTCCAACTTCTAATGCCTTCCAACTCTGCACACTAGGAGGTCGAGATCTGCTCAGCTAACAGAGGGACCTCTTTGGAATCTCTAGGCACACAGGAAATAAGAAATCCTTTGCAACAGTACTGAAATGAGTAATGTACAGCAGATGTCATTAAATTTAAGGCTATGTACAGCTACCTCCCCCTTCAACTATTCTTAATTTATAAGCTTGTCTACAACAGTAGATAACAGTACCTAAGGACAAAAAAGATCAATATAGCCCTGTAACACAGGGAAAAAACCATCCCTCCTTGGATCCATCTGACCTCAGCTAGGACTGAAACATGTTGCGTGGCACTGGTTCAGAGCTGTGTTCTTTATGGCTCATCCACATATCTTGTACTCTGCTGCCCCTTCAAAACACCATCATAACATCCTCTCTCTCTATTCTCCGAAAGCCACAGATCTCTCTTGTTTTGATGTTATGTCTGGCCTGCAACATCTCATAGCAGACCATCAAGCTGTCCTGTCACTGCAGTTTCTAAACCCTCTGCATGTTCAAATTTGTCTGAAGGCTGAGTCCAATCAAACTGGATGTCCATTATAGAGAGAGACTAAGAACTAATTCCACCATTTTGACTTTTAGTGAGGTGTCTATGTGCATGCAAAGAGATCAATATCAAACAAACCAATCATCTTCCTCACCCCTGTGTTTCCTGTTTAGCATTCATTGAACACCTACTGTCATGGGACCTTGGTCTATAAGAAAGGCTGACAGCTGTTACTAAAACTTATTATGAATGGCTTATCCAGCATTATTGCCATCATTAATCAAAAAAAGGCAACAAAACCAAACTGAGAACAGAGATTAGAACCTTAGTACAAAGAACACTACAAACAACTCAGCAGCAAGAACATTAAAGACTTGAGCTCACTGAATTGCTCTTCTTGCCGATTTTCCTCTGAGACTGCACAGTTACAGACATAATTTCAACCTAAAAATTTATCTGAATAGTCTCAGTGATAAATATAGACAGAAATATTATATTACTGTACATTGCAAATCCAAATCAGTGAAAGGACCAAAATTCAACAGTGGTAATCTGGGACTTGCTGTCAGCTTATACAGGATCAAACAAATCATTAGCAATTCTCTACATAGTAAAGCTGAGCAAACTAAGACAAAGACAGAGGAAAAAAATGCAAGACAGAAGATGCCTCAGTTTCCCACTTTTCAAACGTCCAGTTTGAACACCAGCATTATATAATGACGCTGGGAAACTGGGCTTTTATTTAAACATACCAGATATCTTTCCTCCTGCCTCATGCTGGGGGTACGGATCATATGATTCTGTTCTCCTCTCCAGTCTCCAAAACGTCGAAAAAAATAATTGGATAAAAATCGATTGACAGGATCTCTAATGATATTGATGTACACCGGCTGGTCTCCTCCAAACCTGGTGGGAAGAAAAATGGGTGAAACTCAGCACGGGGTTCCACACAGGGGTGTATCTATTATCTCTCATCTGAATAGTTTGAAATTACTTCCTACAGAAATTTAGAGCTTTTACAAGGTTAGGAGTGAAACTGAGAAACTAACAATTAGCTACCAAAACTGTAAATGCATGCAAGATCTCTTTAGGATGAACAGTAAATATGGCTTTGCATTATATGTACTGCAAACATTTTAGTTAAAACCATTTCTGCTACTGTATCAATGGTTTTGCTTCTTGAGTTCTCTCCTTGCTGTTTTCAGATGAAGAACTTTCTGCAGAGGAAAAAGAGAATAAGCATTTCTTTTTCACAACACATTTTCCATCTGGGAAGTCATGTCAGAGCAGGCACCACCTAACACTAAGTGCCATAAGGCAGCCTTGGATCACCTCCACCTGTACAGTAAGCATCGAAACGTGCAAAGGATTTTGCAACATACAAGCTTTTTTCCTCTGGATGAACTGACAGATATGCATGGTATTTCCACCTTCATATTTGCTGGAACTTGTGCAGACCTTCATCCCCTCACCCCCAGCCTGTACCACCAGCTGGATTTGAGGTTATTTCATAGTTATGCAAAATCTTATCCCTGTACTTCACTTCATGAACATTTTTATTTCTTTTTTTTTTTGTTACAAAAAATGTTAATATGAAAATTCCCTGCTTCAAAAAAGAAATTAAGTATCAATTTCAAGAACATGCAAGTCCAAGGAAAAGGAAAGAACAAAACGAGCTGTGGCCAGGCTTGCACAAAAGCAAAATGCAGCATAGATACCTGCAATTTAGAGATGAGAAGATAGAGCAACCTCATCATCTCAACTTTACCCTCTTGCACACCTTCTGGTACTTAATGGCAAACATCTTCAGTTCAATAGGTGGGATACAAAAAAGAGGAAAGAAGGAGAAGGGAGCTTGAGAGGTTTGTGATTCCACTGTATTTTCAGAGAGTTAAAATATTGACTGTTTATTTTGTATCAATACACAGCATCAGGGGAGCAGGCTTAACTGGAACAAAAAAAGGGGAAGTTGTTTACATTGTACTGTGGTCAAAATTGATAATTAGACATTCATGGAACAGACTTAAGGACTACAAATGTTGTGAGATAAAGAATAAAATAAAACCTTCCTGTATTGAGAAGTTCATAGGATAAATTCACCAGGAATTCACTTGATTGAACAACACGGATTATGATTCTCCCTCCTGCTTCTCCAGTTTAGGTGAACAATTCTTAATTAAGCACTAGCTTATGCTTTATTTTTGGGAACTAGAGGACATAGCCATATTGAAGTATTTAAATGCTATTCTGATGGTTTTCTGGGTCACAATTTAAATATTTTCTTCTAAAATGTGAAATATTAGAACAGAGAAAACTGAAGACACCCTTTAGAATAAAAACACCCTCTCAGCCTCCCTTCATCTTTTGAGTTGATGAATAATTGAATTTGTATAATAAAAGATCAGGACTTCTCATAAATATTAAAGAGGCACCAAAATTGTTTAAAATTATGAATTCTAGTAAAGGACAACAGAAAAATCTCATGAAGTTTCAACTTGATTTTGATTCTGCATGATTCCCCAGACCCCTAAATACAGCCTGCAAAGGCTTGTCTCATTAATAACTCTGCGTATCAGTAATTTCATTGACCTCAATATTGCAGGATCACTGCCATGATTTGAAATTGCACAGAGAGCATAAAACTTTAAAACAACCCAATTAAAAAGGCAGATGCTCCTTGCTTCCTAATTAGGGCATAGTCCAGTTTGGACATGAGTGTAAAAGTGAAGTTTCCTGAATTTAGTAACCTTAATTCTCCTCTGAGCTTATCTTTGTTGCTTTTTGTCTCTATACTAAAATAAAACTTACATTTAAAAAAAGGAAGGCATTCCTGCAAATACCACAAGACAATGAAGGCATAAAGCTTTGACAAAATTTATTCAAAAGAAAGCTTTTGGTGAATGCCATAGCTGGTAGCTTTAAAAACTAAACTTGCAAGTGAAATTGTTGGCAAGAATAGATGGAATCTAAATTACTGAACACATTATCTTCCTGCTGCTCGATGCAGATCAGCAGTAATCTGAAGACAGAAGGCAGAGAAGAAGAACGAAAAAAGGGGAAGCCAAGGAGACCATAAGAAGTGATGACAGCAGCAAGTTGCCTCAAGATAGAGACAAAAAAATTACAAGATTCAGAGAAGCAATAGAGCAGAGATGTGCTCCCCTGGGTTTTTTAGAGGATGTTAAGCCTAAATGTTCATCAGAAAAGTGAACAATCAAAACCAGGCAGCTATTAGTTGTCTAGATAGAAATTTTCAACACATATTGTCTTTTCTGAAGAAAAAGGAGGGGTGAGATTGCATAACCAACCCACCAGTCCCAGAGCCCATCATTTTGCTGGTAAGGTCATGTCTCTGAAGACAAGGATTGTAAATTCAGCACCAACAGCTCTGAGAAAAGAGGTTCATACAAGCTCGTCCAACCCAAGAGGACAGCTGAGATGAGAAGTCACTCTTTCACAAATGCTACAAAGGAACTTCCACTGCTGAAATGGAGACTGTGTGTGCCCCCAGACCCCCAGGCACAAGACAGCTTGAATTTCTGATTTTCTGCACAATGTAACCAGCCTGCTATACACCCAGCTGTGGTTGCTCTACCAGGCAACAAGCAAGGAATTTTTAGAAAAATTAAGTCTGTTCTGGCTCTTATTCAAAAGTGCATTTTTTTTTAAACACAGTTTATAATATTTCAGATTCCAACCATTTGTTTCTATGGACTGTACTGAGAGTCTTTTATGGAAGCTAAGCAGCAGTCACATAGCATAAAAAATCCTACCAGTTTAAAAAATCAATTACCTTAAGCTATTTAAAGAAAAAAGGGCAAATCAATGCTCCATTTGTTCAAGAATGTTCTGCATATTTTCAGATACTTATCAATCACAACATATTAGATATTAGCTCTCCAGAGTGAAACTTTTCAAATTAACAACACCCACATAAAAGCTCTCTTACAAAAAATACATATGAGCTCTCATTATACATCATGTCACCTTATTTATACTCAAACACCTATTCTGAAGGATTTAAAATGGGGCAGACTCATATTTTCTAGGCTTAAGCAGAAGATTTACCTTCTCTGAGTGGGATCATGACTGGATCCCACATGATGAAGTTACCTGAGCACTCTCAAGTCCAGCAACACATTGGCTGTAACTGGGGAGAGTGGGCCAGGACACCCCCGCTCCAGAAAGGCACACAGCAACCCTCCACAGTGCTCTTCCTGTACTGAACTTCTCCTGATTTATTTAGTATATACTATTAAATCCCATTAGTTTTAACTGTTTTGTCACGAAAGGTATATTTTTGGAGTCCTCGTCAAAAAAAAAACTAGAATATTTTCAAGCTTCAATGAGTGCTAGTTAGGTTCATTCCTATGTTCCTATATCCCCCTATGTCTTTTAAAATGAAATAATAAAAACAAATTAAAAAAACCCAAAAAAACAAAAAACAGCTTAAGAAGTATGCCAGACGTTGCAAGCTTGTCCCTTAGAAAAATATCTCAAATGAATTCTGATTTTATTATTTACATGTCAAAACCATTTACAAATCCCTTATGAGGTAGGAAAAAAAATCAACCCAAGTGATTTGCTTGGCTTTAACATATAGGATCTCTCAGCTGCTGTTATTTTTCATTTCACTTTAGGAGACTGCTGCCTTTCCATTGAGCACAAAACTCCATGCACAAGCAGAAGCAGGTTTCTTCATCTCTGCAGGCAAAGTATAACTCCTCAAGGAAAAGAGGACTCCCAGCCTATTCTCTGTAAAAACCTTGTCTGCCTCTTAGTCTTTTAATGTATGTCTCAACTTAAACAAATGGATTGGTTGCTAGAAATTCACTATAATGGAACAAGAACCTACAGCCACCTAATATTAATAGGGACAGGTATATTGTGTCCTTGTAAAGGAAGCACAACTTCCTTTTAGTGTCCTACAACAGAAAATCACATGCCAAGAGCACAACTGCCCAGCAATTTATTAATGAATTAAGTTACAGATCCATTACCTGTCCTGCAGTGCAGCTTCACGGGGAGGTCACATAAAAGCACTAACACACAACTTTAATCTTTTAAGATTCAGTTACTTCAAAATTTATCTTCTGGAAAAGGTATCTTGAAGTGAAAAGTTTCCATAACAGCTTGCACTAGCATGAACTTGTGTCAAAGCAATCCTTCTCTGCACACAAGGCACCAAGCACCTCTGGGATGCTCCAATGACCTTCCTCAAGGATGGGCTGCAAAGAGGAGTGGGCTGAGGTACTGCCTGCTCAGGACTACATGGTATTGCCAGCCTCCATAATCAAGGAGTTTATCTTCCTGCTTTAGTCTGTAGTGACTCTCTCCTAGTCTTCACCCTATGCTGTGGTCATGTTTTCAGCTTTTCTTTACAATTAGGAGAGAACAAATGAAGGTAAGTTGATATAGGGCATTTTTATACTGATGCACCTTTGTCACCTATATGATTACCTCAGTCATGATAGTGCTGGCATAGCTGAACTGGTACAAGGACTATGTAGAGCAGACTTCAGTTAGAAATTTTGGCTTCATGAAGCCTTTTTCCTTTCTCACAGACTACTAACTAAGCTGCCACTCCTCAACAAGCTGGACTAAAAGTTATGCCTGTTTGCTTTTTGTTACTGCTCTCTGGTCTATCCTAGACACAAAACAAGCAATACAGGGATGTGCCGTAATTACCATCCTGGAAGTGTTCAAACAACATGGGGATGTAGCACCTAGGGACATGCTTTAGTGATGGATTTGGCAGTGTAGGTTAACAGTTAGACTTGATGACCTTAGAGGCCCTTTCCAACCTTAACAAATCTATGATTCTATGAGATAAATATTTTCATTTCAAGACTGCATCTTTGGCTGGCCTGCCCTTCAGTGGGAGGCATGTGCAGGGATACAAAATGCCCAGTGGTTCAAGGTTAACAGTAGAACAGTGCATGCTGGCAGCACTCCTCATTAATTACCCTTTTTTGGAGCTGTGATTTCAACAGTAGAGATTTCAGCTTCTAAAGTGATGTGTCTGGGTCACATCATTGTAAAATCACAACTGAGTCCTCTGGGAATTATTTAGCAAGCTGTCTGACCTGAGAATGGCTAAAAGACAATATTATAGAGCCTTGTATTTCTCTGTTTCACTATCCTGTAAATATCTCAGAATATTTTAGGCCGTATTTCTGTCAGTCATTCATGCATGCTAATCAATGAGAGGTTTTATTTTTTTTTCCGATGCTTTTCATTCTCCTGAGGATATCTGTTTAATATATATATTCACAATGAAAAGCACTAATATGGATACTAATCCTTCATGGGCCTATATAGTATCAGCAAATCAAGTAAAGAAAATACTAATTGTGTTTTCGTTTATGTGATGCAAAGTTATAGCTGGAAAAAAGTAAGAGAGAAAACATTAACTCTTCACGAAACACTAACAGCAGCTAAACTCTGCATTAATTAAAACAACCCATTCCAGATATCCTGTATTTAAGACTTTCTTCCAAAGGTCTGGCTCAAGATCTCTCTGGACCTCTGATTAACTTTTCACTATAATTCAGAGATGCAAATGTTGTACGTTATATAGAGTAAGAGAAAAACTAATTATAAAGAAAAACAATAAATTTCCTGCAAATAATAGAACAGCTGTCACAGTTCTTTGGGAATTATTAAATCAAAACCCATGATGTGTAGAAAAGATACATCTTCAAAATTGGTTGAGACCAAAGATTTGGCTGAGATAGTTATATTAACATAAAATCCTGGGGCCTGACTTCTTAAGAAGGTTATTATGCAAAAGATGTTGCAATTCATTCAGCACTGCATATTCAGCTTCTTGTATGAATACATTTATCAACAAAATTATGGGTGACTCCAGCTGTCCTGTAGAAATGGCTGTTGCAGAGAGCAACTTAACATAATGTTAGGAATGTCCATATGGAAACTGAAATACATTTGGTATAATAAAAAATAAATTACTGTAACTTGGCAGTATATACTGTGTATACAGTCTACAGAATATAAACACCAATGTAACTGAAACTTAAAGCATGGCTGCCCTGTCCCAGATGTGAAATTCTACATAATCACCATCAAAGAGAGACCTGTGGATATTGTCATGCTTGAGGCTTTGAATTTACACAGTTTAACCTGATAATTATGATTCAGAAGATACCTGCAAACTGATAGCATTTTCTGAGAACAAAGCTGCAAAAGGAGAGAATAAAGAAGGGAATGATTTTCTGGTAAAGAGACACTTGAGCTACAGGGCAAGAAAGACATAAGCAAACATTGTTCACTGTAGTATGGCAGGTGAAAGGCATCTAGAACCAGATCAGAGGATACTCACACGGAAGGAGCAGTTCTGGTGAGGACATGCATGCTCCCACATATTATCAGCAGTGTGTGCAACCCTATAGGTCAGAATAATTCTAGTTTCCCTTTTTCTGAGAAGCAGGAACAGAGAGGAGCAAAGACCTGGCACAGCACTGAGGTCACCATACACAGAGTCCATTCTCAGCAAAATATCAACAAAGTTCAATGCAGCACTAGAAAAAGGATGTGTTAAAAAAAAAAAAAAGCCTGAGAAGGAAAAAAAATGCAAAGAAGGCTGAGAGTTGACTGCATGACAAAGTGTAAGAAATTACACATCAAAGATTACACAGAGGAAAAATTTGATGAGTTTTTACAAATGTACTCTGAGATCCAAGGAAAAGGAGTCAATTGGACTTCTCAGAAAAAAATAAGAGGAAAAAATAACTTCCAATTTACAATCTGAGAAAAAAATTGGAAGAATTTACCAAGAGCAGAAGATTCTTCATTACTGAAGATTTTGAAACAAGACTTAAACTTTCTTCCTGAGAGATGAACATTTTAAGTTCAAACCTAAAGAGTCTGTATCATGCATTACACAAGGGTAAGAAAGACATAAAATGACTTGGGGCTGTCACAGTCCATCTTTTTGCCTAGGGGCAGGATGAGCTATGTAATCACCACTAGGAGCTGCAAAACCCTCAGACACAATCTATTTCTGATGCTTTGCTGTCCGCGTTGTTCAAACCTTTTCCTAAATGTCTGATCTAGAATTCTGCAGATGCAATTCAAGACACCATTTTGTTATCATTACTGATGAAGAATTGTTCAGTCCTTTTATCTCTGCAGAACCTTTTTAATAAAAAAAATCAGAATTGTTGTTACAGTCCCTTCTTTCCTAGTCTTCTCTATGTGTTTTTCCTTTCCTGCCCTTTTAGGCAATTTTTTTATATCTCTGAACATTCTCTTTATTCTCTTTTGGACCCATCTAGAGTAATCATCATCTTTCTTAAATTAAGTTACTCCCAGACTGGTAATCTGCATTGTGAATGTGAGCATGGAACTTGAAAACAGTAAAAAAAAGGATAACTGAAGTATTATGCCTGATCCCACCTTCAGAAACTAGATTTCAAGCAACCATCTCCACTCTGAGAATATCATATTACTAGCTGAATGACAGATAAAAAGTCCATTACACAAAGAACATGGGAAATCTAGAGAAATAAATTTAAAATCAAATAATCTTAAAAGCTGTAGAAAACCTCACCATAATGCAGTGCTTTTTTAAAAAAATAACCTCCCAAAAATCTGTTTAGACCATACGAAGGTCAAACTGCACATTAGATTTGTGCTTCGCTTTCCATCAAGTCACAGTTGAAAAGCATCATTACATACTCACATCGTTAAAAAAATGTAGTATAAAAAAGGAAAAAAAATATGTAGGAGGGATTACAGCACCATGTGGCCATTCATGAAATGTGTACTTTACAAGGCAGACCTCACAAGATGGTAGAAAGTGTTTCATGAAGTGTTAGCAAAAAGTATAGATTATAATGAACACATATAAAGACACAGTGTTAAGGCCGTGCATATAAGTTTAGCTGACATTTCCCTGCTTTTAAGAGCTTACCCAGAGGGCAAAAATTTTTTTTGTAACCATATTTTTAATGACATTTCCCTAGGTGTGTATGGGGTTTTTTAAAAGGAGAAAAGAAACCACATCATGAAACTACTTTAGTAGATAATGTTAGGCTGCAATCATTGTTTCAAGATGCTGATTCAAGGAGGCATTCAAAGGGCCCAACCCCTCCCACAGTGGAGCTCTATAGAATCAGTGAGAGCGGACTGAACTACAGCTCTTCATGCAAAGCATACCTGAGTTGCATCCAAAGCATCTCGGACATTCAGCATCTTGTTATGCCCAATTCATGCATTTGTCCAACACACTATTTTCAAATGCTAGTGGAGCGTGGCTAGCACACTTAATAGGCATGTTCTCTAAAACACGTACTCTCTGTGTGGTATTACTTGTTCCAGAGAAAGGAAGAAACAAAAATCCTCAAGTTATTAAAAAATCTGAGTGTTCTGACAAATAACCCATGACATTTCCTTGAGACAATGAAAACACCACCACAGAATCACTCCAGTTTTACTGACCTTTAGTCAGTCTATTAAAAAAAAAGGAAATTCTATTTCCAAATAAGTGAACCAAAGACACATATATAGGTTAAGTCATGGCAAAGAAAGATATTTATTTGTAAATGTATCATTCAACCCTTATGAACAGTCAACAAGCTAACATGCAAGGCTTCCAAACACCATACTGCCACCACAGAGCGTGCTTTGGCTTTCAAAGACACAGCTTATTCACATGACAAAGTTAATGCATCAAGATTTACCTCCTTTTTGTTTGTTAGCTATGGACATGTTTGTTAGCATAGGGATGGTATAATGTAAAAGTGCTGTGTTAAAATACAATTTTTAGAGCTGCTCCTGCATGGGAAAAAACACGGAACCAATGTCTGACAAAAAACCGCCAACAACATGCAGAAACTAAGTTTAGTTTTGGGCTTATCCAGACCAAATTTCTTGTTGTCCATCTGTGTCTTCATATACTATGTGATTTATTGATACCTGTAAGTCAGAATTCAGGTCACAGTTGAAGCACATGGCCAAACTGACCAGCACTGCTGCATGTGACACTGTCTGCTGCTACAGCAACTTGATTTATTAATTTTTATTAGTTCATGTCAGCCACTGTGTCTGTGTAAAAAAGTAATTAAAAAAATCAGTAATGCTGATATACAGAGTGTCTACCAAAAAAAGACTCAAGAAAAACAAGAACTTTACACATTAACTCTCCTAATGAGAAACAGAAAACTGGAAATATTTCTTATGTTGGTTTCAGGACTAAAAGCAAGCCCCTTCCTGAGCAGAAGACCCAGCAGATCTTTCTTTCCTTCCCCAAAGCTGACCCCCTACACTTCTTGCTCTGAGCAAGAAAGACATGGCAGAGCAGGGGCTGGCATCTGAGAGGGGCACAGGGAGGTGACTGCTGGCTGTGGCTCAGCAGAAGGTCCAGCAGTAGCTTTGCATGGCTTTCCCTTCAGCATATGTACCTGCAGCAGTGTGGTTGTCTCAGTCTTCTATTGACCTTCTCAATTTGACCTTCTCAACTGGTCAACAGGTTCAGAAATTATTTAGGAAGTGGGGAGGGCAGGGGGATGGAAAGACATGCAGAACAGCTGGAACTGTTGTATGACGCATTACTTTAAAAAATTTGCTAAAAGTGAAGTGTTGTTCCTTCCCCTCAAGCACATGCACACATATGCTAAATACACACCACAGATGAAACTGCAGCTGAAAGGAAGAAGAGGAAGGAGCCTGACAGCGCAGAAAGGATGACTCCTGGCACAGTAATGCTGGGAGATAATTCATCCAAGCTTCGAACAATTAAGATACACTGAACTGAATTATAAGGGCTAATTAAAATGTAAGATTAAATCGAGTCTGTGCTTTATCTCTGCATCTTTTTACCACATAATAAGAAATTTTAAAGGAGCTAATTCCCCAATGGCATATAACTACTGCAGAAAGTAAAGAATTGACGGCTCCAATGAAACATGAAACGGCTGTTTCACTCTCTGGGTGGTCTTTTTTAATGCTTCTCCCTCCTACAACTTTACCCTGACCTGATCAGCAAGCCTTTAAACATGCAAAAGTCACTTCCCAGTAACTGACAGAGGCATGTCATTAGGTTTTTACACATTCCCCTGTAATGTTCACTTACCCTGAGAGAGAAGGGAACAGCCAAGCTTTCCGCTCTGCCTGAACTGGGGTCTATAAATGCATGTTGAGAAGATAACAGTTCGCTGTCAGAAGGAGGCACGGTGCCTTCCCCTGACCAAAATGGGAGTTATGCAATTCTTCGTAACCTTGACTCATCTTGACTCAAAACCACGGCCTTGCCACTCGCCTCTGCATTTCTGCAAATGTTCTTTCTGCTTCTCTGAAATCTGTGACACTTGGAGCACACACCAAGCATCTTGAGGTGCTGCCCAACCACAGCTACAATTACTTAATTCAGCAGAAAATTACTGGAAGGTCAAGTGGGGCTTTTCTATAAACTTGAAGCTTCTTCCTGCTTCACTTTTTCTCAGGCTAACTAAAGAGATGACAAGTGCCATTTATAATAAAGAACAGTGAACAAATTGCAGCTATTCTGAAATAGCTTTTTATCTCTCTGCAGGTTGTTCCACTTCTTCACGGGTTCTGCACTCCAACTCTGTACTGCTCAGATCTACCTAACACCTGGAATCTCAGTGAATATATCAACATATAACTCTTTACTTGCTTACAGATATGCTTTAATATTTGCATCTGATTAACATTTTAGATGTTCTTCACAGCAACATTAGCACATAAACTTCAATTCAAAAAGAGACAAAAAATAAACAACATCACCTTCCACAGAAGAAACAGTCCTGAAACAAAGTGGATGGAATAGCCACTCTCCAGGAGCACTGAGTCATCTCTTAAAACTGGCCCTAAACACACTGGAGAGACTGGCAACAGAAGCTGCAAAACACTTGAAATAAAAGCTTTTTCTGTGGTAAGTGCTATGTAGAAATTCACTAACCTCAAAGAAGAGCAAGCAAGTTTTTTATCTTCTGTTTGATGGTGAAATTAATTAGATTTATGCCTGTAAAAATTCACATTAGATTTGCTTTAATGTGTCCTTTTGACTACCTCTTTGCACTACTCTGGATTGAGAAAAGATAGTATCAACCCAAAAGATGAAGATGTAGGAGATTAAATGAGAATTCATTTACTCAGCTGAATCAACAGGCATTTTAAGACACTGTTCAAAAATGAGAGGAAAACGGCCCTGGCAAGCATTCAGGTCAGGAAGAGATTTTCAGGTTTTTAGAACTTTGTTCAGGAAAACTAATGATGATTCAGAAACATGTACATGCTCAAACTCACCACGAAAGGCTTAGCTCACTTCCACTAGAGATTTATTCTGGAAAGAAGATATAACCTTTTTTTTTCCCCAGTTGGAAATAATCATAAGTGAATGGCGTGATGCTTTTCTGAATAATGAGAGAGCTTTAAGTGCTGACAGGTTTATAAGCAGGTACAGGGAACAAAGGAGGAAAATTCAAGTACTTTGTCATTGCTGCTGTTTCCATCAGCAATGCTAAATAAAAATCAAGTTTGTTTTTCATACTACTGTTTGGGAAGCTGAGAAGCACCAACAAGGATGAGGAAAAGGCTGAGGTACTTAATGCCTTCTTTGCCTCAGCCTTTAATAAAAACACTAGTTGTTCTTGGTGTACCTTGCTCCTTGAGCTGGAAGACAGAGACAGGGAGAAGAATGAAGTCCCCATAATCCAAGGGGAAATGATCAGTGACCAGCTACACCAGGAAGATTAACACATGTCTATTGGGCCAGATGGGATCCACCCAAGGATACTGAGGGAGCTGGCAGAAGTTCTCACCAAGCCACTTTCCATTACTTAGCAAGTGTACTGGATTACTGGGAAGGTCCTGGTTGTCTGTAAGTTAGCAAACGTGATGCCCATCTACAAGAAGGGTTAGAAGGAGATTGCAGGGAACCACAGGCCTGTCAGCCTGCCTGAGGTCGGGCCAGAGAAGGTTATGGAGCAGATGATCTTGAGTGCCATCATGTGGCACCTGCAGGACAACCAGGGCATGCAGCCCAGCAAGCACGGGATTATGAAAGGCATTTCCTGCTTAGCCAACCTTACCTACTCCTATGACAAGGTGACCTGCTTAGTGGATGAGGGCAAGGCTGTGGATATTATCTGCCTGGACTTCAGTAAAGCTTTGACACTGCTTCCAACTCCATTCTCCTGGAGAAACTGACTGCTCGTGGCTTAGACAGGTGAACCATTTGATGAGTAAAAAACTGGCTGCACGCCCAGGCCCAGAGAGTGGTGGTGGAGTTCATTCAGCTGACAGCTGGTCACAGGTGGTGTTTCCCAGGGCTCAGTGTTGGGGTCAGTCCTGTTTAATAGCTTTAATAACGATCTGGATGAGGGAATCAAATGCATCCTCAGTAAACTTGCAGATGAGTACAAGTTGGGTGGAAGCGTTGATCTGCTGGAGAGTAGGAAGGCTGGGATCTGGGCAGGCTGGCCTCAATTTTATGAGGTTCAACAAAGCAAAATGCAGGTCCTGCACTTGGGTCACAACAACCCAATGCACCACTACAGGCTGGGGAAAGAGTAAGCGGAAAGCTGCCTGGGGTAAAAGGACTTAGGGGTGCTGATTGACAGTGTCAGAACATGAGCCAGCAGTGTGCCCAGGTGGCCAAGAAGGTCAATGGCATCTTGGCCTGTATCAGCAATAATGTGGCCAGCAGGACCAGGGCAGCGATTGTTCCCTCTACTCTGTACAGGTGAGGCTGCACCTCAGTTCAGCTTTAGATTCCTCACTACAAAAAAGACATTGAAGTGCTGGAGCAAGCCTAGAGAAGGACAATGAAGCTGGTGATGGATTTAGAGAGTAAGCCATATAAGAAGTGGCTGAGGGAGTTGTGGTTGTTTAACCTGGAGAAAAGGAGGCTCAGGGAAGACCTCACTGCTCTCTTTAACTATCTGAAATGAGGTTTGTAGCCAGGTGGAGGTTGGCCTCCCAAATAACAAGCATCCAGGCGAAGGAAATAACCTCAAGTTGCACCAGGAGGGGTTTACACTGGATATTAGGAAAAATTTCTTCATGGAAAGGGTTTTCAGGGATTGGAACAGGCTGCCAATGGAAGTGGTTGAGTCCATATCCCTGGAGGTATTTAAAAGATTAGTAGATGCAGCACTCAGGGACAAGGTTTAGGAGGAGACTTGGCAGTTCTGAGTTAACAGTTGGACTTAAAGATATTGTCTACCCTAAATGATTTTAAGTCTCTATTCTAAGCAAAAGCAAAGCAGACTCCCATTTTTCATTACTCTGCTTACATTTTCTCTGCTTACATTTTCTCTGCTTCTCCAGTACCTTGGTGATATGCTCTAAATGGGTTAATGCAACCTCTATAGATCTTGAAAACACTCAAGCAGGGAGGTGCAAGGTGAGTGGAAGAGACTTCTTTTGTTCCAAATGTGAACTGCCAGAACAGTAGCACAGTAACATGCCTTCTAAATACTGCCTGTCTGCCAGCTCAACATATGCAGGTGCAAGGAAAATAAAATGTAAAAGTGCTCCTTATCCCTTTCTGCGAAGAAAAGTTTGGTTTCAAAGGTATAAAATGCCAGACAAGAGAAGTGAATTTGGTCCCTGTGTTATACACCAGATCAGTTATTATGGGGTCAGAACTACCCTGTGGGGTGTGTGTGTGTGTGTGTGTGTGTGTGTGTAGGGTACAGGGATGGGTCGAAGCTCATGGAGGTGGGGTGGCATCATATCCCTCATGGCAGGCCCTGGAGACCACATGGGGAAGTCCTGGAGCAGCTGCCACTCACAAACAGACTGGGAAAACTCTAACACCCCACATCTCCTGGAGTCCCTGACCCAGCTTAGATGGGCAGGGACAGTGAGAATATGGCCCCTCACTCTGGTCTGGGACCCCAAAGTGGCCAGGGGGTCAGAGGCCCAACCTGGGAGTTTGACTGTAGAGACCAGAGCAGATAAAACCAGAGGGTTTGGGGTTCCACATGTTGTGACTCTGCCACCTGGGCATGTGAGAAGCTGGTTTTCCACAAAGCTTTTGTGGTAGCAATGTCTCCCTCTTTCTCCTCTCTCTTCTTGTTCCCTCTATTTCTTTTTATTTACTCCTTTTCTAGATTATTTGGGTGGCTTGGAGCTGGAGGGATTGGATTTAAGTGTAGTAAATTGGTCGAATATTGACTTGGGTGTTGTTAATAGGTGCTGAGTTGGCATTGTGGTCGACCATTTTGTCTAGCTTGTGTAGCCCTTTTTGAACCTTTTCCAAGTTTCCTTATTTTCTCCCCTAAATTAATAAAAAAAACTCCTTAGGAACAAGTCCATGACTTATTCTCTGGCCATTTTCTTAAGGTATTAAAGAACGAGATAGGTAGGTAGATAGATAGATAGATAGATAGATAGACAGACAGATAGATATGTATATAAATATTAGAGCAATACTCTTAGCAGAGCCTGTGAGCCTGCAGCTCTGGGGCTAGAGCGTCACACCCTGGACTAATGCCCAGAACGGCTGCTCCTGCAAAACTTCACAAATTCCAGTAACGGCTCTGCTGCAATGGCATGTAGAAAGTCTCATCCCTTTCCTGGGGAAGGAGGATGGATTTCACCAAAGTAGGGTTCTTCAATCTTCGAGCTGATCTTTGAGCTTTTCATGGATCTGAAGCTGCCCTAAGCCTGCAGTCAGGAGTCAACTTTGTCTCCTACCCATTCCTGCTTCCCACTGCCCTATCTGCTAATGGCAAGCTGTTGTACAAGGTTTTCAGCTGTCAGCCAGAAAACACCACATCAATACTCTGACCCCTGTGCTTTTAGCCTGGGGAGTTTTGCACAGTTTTTATACTGAGCTGGCAGAAAAGCTTGGGCAAACAGGAAGAACAGTTTTCCATAAACAGTATGAGTTCAGCTGTCCACTAGAAATAGTCTATAAAGGAATTGTTTAAAGAAATCAAGCAAAACTAGAACTCTTTCAACATGCTGTAATACCTATAATGTGCATTTAAACCACATCTTGAAATTTCTGCTAAGTCAACACTTGACACTCCATTTTCTAATGAAATAGGCTTAAAACATCACTCTAGAATTAAGGAACCATGAAAATAGTCCACATGGTAGTTCACTGTTAGGCATAACACTGCCAATAAATTTTGAAACTACAGACTAAAACTTCCAAAAATGTTTAATTTATCAGAAAACACTAAGAAATGCTAAAATATTAGTAAGAAATCTTGATGTAAATAAAATGCTCTCTGCTTTAAAAGGGTCATCAGCTTTTTCACTACTCTACACCTACTAGTTAAGCCAAGCATACTCTCAATAAAAAAAAAAAGTTACGTGTTTCAGGTTTGCAAAGAACAGCTAAAAAGGAAGCTGCAAATAATTTGTACATCTTACATGTATTTTCACAAATTTGTATTAGAAAAAATTTATAAATACATTGTAGATACATCATGTATACACTACAAAGGAAACATGATACCTATGTGGCAAGGATGTACCATAGGTATAGAAAATGAGACCTATAGGAAGGAGCAAGAGGTAAGAATTCTCATCATTTTCTGGTGTACCTAATGCTGAGTATCATCCCTGAAGAATCAGTCTAAATAACAATAATCCTTTTAACCCTCAGGTGTGGCTACTTGTTTGATCTTGCAGTTTGGAAGAGAAAAGGGATCATTTACCAAAGGTGTGAAGTCCTAATGATTTTTCTTCTTTAAAGATAATACATTAGAAATGAAACCCTCATGGAGTCAGAAGAGAGAACACAAAAGATCAAAATTTTGTTTAACTCTTCTTGTTTCCACATAACAAAATCATGACCATAGTTAAGTTCTATATCAAGTGAACTTCCAATTGCTCAAAATATTTTATTTTCTAAGAAAACAAAACCAAACATGCCCCTCCCCCAAGTTTTATCATTTCTTACTACATTGTCTACCGAAGCCTGAGGCCATGCACTCACATTACCATGTAAACAAAACACTGGGAACTTAGGCAAGTTCTTGCAAAGTATCTGCAGTAAATTTATACTTTACAGAACTTCTTTTTATCTAAGTGCAAGGAATCCAGCCTGGTGGCACAAATGGCATGGTTCCTGAATATAATTTCCAGATTAAATTTACAGCCTGGGCAATAACCATCTGCAGTCAGCTTTAACCTCTGTGTCCTGGCTAAATGCTAACTGGCATCACTCATTCAAGTCCTTCCAAAAATTCGTCAGAAGTTTCATCCAAATTCAATTTTCTTCACATTCCGTGCTATAAATGTCTCCCAAGTCCTGCTGCATACTTTTAAATATCTGCCAGAAGAAACTGCACTCCCACGATACAGATCATAATCTGTTTGCATGGTTTATAAATACTTCTGTAGTCTCTGGAATGGGGACTACTTTGTCAGAACAAAATTAAGTTGGTTAAATTGGTGAAGAGTCATTCCTGGTACAAAATCAATGAACTCAGTGCAGTTTTCAATCTCATATTAGTATCTGGCTATACAAAGACGAAGCATTAACAAAAGCGTCTGCCACTTCTAAAATAGAAGTGCACGGTTTAAAGACCCAAGTTACCATCTCTGGAAACATGTAAATCGTGATCCTCTGGAAGGCAAAAGTATATAATAGCATCCTGGCTTTTCACAAACATACTGTATGTAATTACTCTATGGCCAACCGAGTGCAGGAAAACCAAAACAAAACCAACTTCTGCATGTGACTTCCAGTGCGAGAAAGAAGGGGGAAAAAATACATTGTATTGTTCACGTGTAAGAGGGAAAATGTTCTATGTATTACAAATAATAGAAATCATTGAAAAAGATTTTTGTGGGAAAAAGATGCCTTACCTTGAGAAGTTGAGGAAATGAACATGTCTAGTGAATAAATAGGGCTGCTCAGCAGTGCTTATGTTTTTAATCAATTCCATCTAAAAAGAATTAAGAAATCAAATTTTCCATGTTATGTCAATGCACATTTTGAGACACGTATAAAAATTTCAAACAGCATATGACATACAACTTTCAAGTCTGAATTACTCAGGACTGCCTTCCCTACTATCCCTCCAAAACACTGTTACCAAGACAGCACGACTACTAATTTATGTCTAAGCAAGAAAGCAGAACAGTGTCTGCAGCTTAACCTATCAAGGAACTGACATCCTTCCAAAGGCGGGTATCAGTTCAAGAAAAGGTATAAACTAAGGGGAAAATCCAAACTCTGACTAAATCTGCACCAGAGCTTTGCAAATGGCAGCTGCCCTCTTGAAAACACTAACTCTATTCAAACCAATGCAAAAAATGTAAAATGTCTGAAACTGTAACAGAAAATGGGCACTGAGTCAATGGCCATTTTCACACAACAATAAAACCTGCCAACTTAGCCAAAACACCAGTTGATTTTGCTCTTTACATACAGAAATCAGCATTTGCCATTTCTTTTGCTATTATGGCAAATTAGGAGTACAAATTAAATGGGCACCTTCAGAAAGATGATGTTAAATTTCAGTTCAGGCACATTCACATAATGTCAATTTTTAAAGAAAAATGAATAATTTAAATTTTTAGATAATTAAAATGGAATAATGTAAACAGCACCACAAATAGGAATATCTATTTTGTGTAAGCTGAGCTCTACCTGTGGTTTACAGGAAACTGAAATTGTCTAGTGAAGCATCATGCTAGAGATTCAACACATTTCAACTAATTTTGTTCCCTTCTTATTAATTTTCTAAGGTTTATTTTCTGATTTTCTGTTCTATGTTCAAATGCAGGCTATGTTATCAACGCAGAACACAAATGCATTTGAAAATACAGGTTTACTAATTTTACAAACTGGGTAGCAGAAAGCAATTAATAAACTGGAAAGAAAAAGAGATAAGAGAGCGTGAACCAAACATCCTGGTTTGAATCAATTTATGTACTAAATTTAGCACCATTAATGAGACATTAATTAAAAATGTATTTCTTAAATTTACATGCTATAGCTGACATAAACAAAATAAGCAAAAATATTGGGTCTATCCTGTTATGTGGTCAAGATAAAGTGGCTGGCATGTGATGAGTTACTGAAAGCAAAACGAGTATGGTAAAAAATTACACCCAAGCCATAACAAATATCAAATTACATTTAAGGGACAGCAATTGCCAAATTTCCTCTGGTTTATTTCCCAGTTTCAATATACTGATATTTTGCCATGGCGTTCACACTGTGTGTCACATCTTATTGCTTCTCATCCATCTTTCATTTTCCACTTTTTTCTAGAACACATACCCGGCCTTCTTCTTTCAGACAACACAAGCTACAGACATTTAACTTCTAGCACTGAATAAAATGTACATACACACATACACCAATATGCTTTTCTCTATTTTTCCACTGCTTTCAAAACTTTTATACACATATATGTATGATAAGCACTGAAGCAAACAGTTCAGTTTGTCCATCTTTTCATGATGGACCATTTCCTGTCAAACTAGTTTGAATACATTAATGCATATTAGGTACAGACCTTGCATATCAAGGCATATTAGAAAGTATATCAAGGTACAGTATACTTGAAAAAGGGTGTAAACCCAAAGAAATGGAACATAAAGAAGATGAGATCAACAAAAGAAAGGCAATATAAAAGGAAAAAACAAACAAGAGAATATGGAGAGGTAATGTGCAATTAAAAAAAAATTAAAAAATATGCAGGAAGGGAATGGCGCTCCTGCTTTAGATAATCATATATGGACTCTAGCCTGCTTGATTCAAGTTTATACAGCCTCTTCAGTACAATGTAAATGCTGTGGGCAAGAAATACATAAACCTGAAGATCAAAACTTGTCCAGATCAGAATTAGAAAGTCCAGAAAACTCTGCAATAATTGGCACAAAGGAATCAAGTAAAGTATCGTTTGTTGATGCTCTGAAGAGACAAAGGCTTTCCTAGTAAACCCAACATGCTGACATTTCTTTAGGACTGGTAACTCTTTGTGCCAAAAAATTATATTCATTCACCTTGTGGAATCAAACAAGGGGAGACTCTAGAGGCTGTGTATCAGAAGTCTCAATTGGATTCCTCAAATTTTTTTTTCCTCAGACAAGCTGTAGAAATGAAATTCTCATAACTGTATGAAGCTTTATATTTGGCATTTTATCTGTGTTACTCTATCTGCATGAAGTAAGGAAGGAAGATGGCAAAAGGAAGTTACTGATATGGGATAAAAACTCTATTCATGCCACTATGGTCATCACTGTAATTCCATCTTGGAATAAATGAAAAAAAACATCATTAGAGCACAAATATGGAGATATAAAGATACTATATCCATCAAAGTAACCCCACTGAGTTTAAAGAGACAGGCAGCTTTAGAATAATACTGGTAAATAAAAAAGCAGGAGGTACATATGAGTGTTAGAAAGTGCTGTGCAAGTATCCTTTGGCCTTAAAGATTTCCTCAGGATGGCCCCAATCTGTTATCACCAGGCAGATTCACATTACACCATCAGCAGGTTTGTCACTGCACTTCACCTGATGTTAGTGTCAGGCTCACATCAACCTGCTGCTGGACAAGCACAGGCACTTTGGCCTCAGGAGCAAAGGCAGGCTGGAAAGATGCACAGAGAGCAGGACAGCATCTGGCCCCTGGCTTTTCCTTTAATCTCTTGCTACCAAACTCAATCTCTTGAACTATTATAAAAGCTTAGTCCAAAGCAGACACAGAATTTTGTTTTGACTTAAAGTACCTTCATATTTAGACACTTAATGACCGACTGGACTTGTAAGCAGATGTAGATAAAGCTACAATGTGCATAAGAATAAGCACAACCAATTCTTTTAAAACCCCTGCCAAAAGGGTAAGTAAGGCTCAACTGAAACAACACACAGATGTCAGGAGGGAAAAATAAATAACTGTAGTGGCTCACAGCCACATGTAAATTGTGGCCATATTTCCCATGGGTCTCTCTCTCTCTGATCCTGCTGTGCTGAAATTATTTCAGTCTAACAAACCAACTGTGTTGCTCAGGAATACCTAGTGATCCACCCCTGATTTTAAGATGATGGTAAAGAGAAAAGAAAGGAAAGAAAAGAAAAATCTTCCATTGTGTCCCAGAGGTGTAAGGTCTCTAATGGTTTGAGTTGGTTAGTTGATGTTGGCTGTTAGGGGCTTTTTTGGTTGGTTTGGTTTTTGGTCTTGTTTTGGGTTTGGTTTTTTTTGTTGTTCTTTCAGGTTTTTGTTGTTGTTGTTTTGTTTAGTTTGTTTGGGGTTTTTTTTGTGAGGGGTAGGTTCTACTGGGTTTTTTTAAAGTTTTTTTTATTTTATTTATAAGATGATTAGTGCAAAGCATCCACAGAGAGGAACAATGAGAAGAAGATGAGAAATGAGAAAAACAAATATTTTGCATGGAATAACTGATGAAGGAGTTCCATGAAAGTACAGATGATCTAGGGTCATCCTAAGTTTGAAAAGAAATTATTAGGCACAAGCAGCACAAGATAAACTGCCCTGGAAAACACTGTTAGGGGAGAGATGAACCAGAACACATCCATGGTTGGAGGAAGAAGCTGTAGAAACATAAGAAGTCTGAAAGGAGCACACACCTGCTAGGATAAGCCCTTAGAGAGCTATTTCCCCCTCACTGCTGCCTAGAGCTCCTCTGCAGGAGCTAGGCAGTTTCTGTGAAACAGTACTGAAAAATATACTGATTTTCTCTTTAAATTAACTATATTGCACCACAGTCTTAATGCTGCTAAAGAAGGATCCAGCGAGAGGGAAATGGCAGGACACAAAGAGTGTCTGTGGAAGCAAACCAAAACAGTGGGTGTGCTGTGCTCCCCAGGTAAAGAGGAGCATGCACACCAGATGGCTGGAGCCTGCAGAGATGCTGTGCCACACCAAGCAGTTGCCAAGACCTCTGCAGTGTGGTCAACACATTTGCAGTCATTTCACTCATCCCCCTCAAACACCAATTAATTTTAAGGAACAGAGTCTTTTCTAGAATCAGATCTTTCTACCACTGTGACTCCTTGCTTAATCTTTTATTCAAATTTTTTCCTCCTTAATCCATTTTCTGCACTCACTTTTAATCAGGTCTTTTAAAGAAGACCACAGGGACAATCCTGTAAATCACAAGTTGATATAATAGTCCAGGATAAAGATTAAGGAAAAATCTACTGTCCTACACTACCACTGTAGGGTCTCAGTTGGCCACAGGGAAGAAATGAAACTGTAATTGCTCAGCATCCCCCACGTACTTGTACTGGGCTGGTGCTGCATTGTAAATAACACTTCAGTAGGTGGCACTGTGAAGTGACTCCAAGAGGGCTGGATGGAGCCCTCCCCGAAAGAAGAGAAACGTAAAGGATGGGTTTTCTCCAGCCACTGCATTGTTCCTGCACAAAAAGTCAACTCCAGCCTTCGAGGGAGGACAACTTTCTCTCTTCTGGGAACAGCCAGCCCCTGTGCTGACTGCTCAGAGCAGTCCTGGTTTGTTTGAGATTTGCAGTAAAGAAATTCCATTGGGGACAAAAAGAAAATCAGATAAAAAACCCACCCGGACAACAGCCAAAATGTTACTACTTTTTTAAGATACTGTATTTCACTGGGAGAATTTGAGGTCAAATTGTGTAAAAATGGTGAGGCAACTGGGATTTTCAAAGTGAGGTCTACTGGATCGCATTGTGATCTTCACTAATACTGACACAAATCAGACAAACAAATTTCTCTACATCTGTCTTTCTTCTGAGTTCTTTACCTTCTTCCACCACTTTCAGTCCCTACTGAAGGCATGTAGGGCTCAGAAAGCACAAGTATCTACAGGAATTTTGGTATATCACTTTCATCTCTGTACTCATTTCCATAAAAAAACTCCCAGCTCTCAAGAATGAGACTAGATCTTCATTTTCAGCTCTCAAAAGTTTGGAATGGTTTCAAGAATTTCTTCACCTCCCCAAACTGGTATGACCAATTTACTATCTTGAAAAGCATTTAAGAAAAATTAGGGATGAATTTTTGGTGTGTTAGACTGGAATTACATATTAAGTTGGCTGCACAGCCATAATGATGGGTGGGTAGAAGGAAACAACATGAGGATGAACTACCAGTTACTCCTTATGTGACTGGTATTTGTATACCTGCAAGCATACTCATTCTTACTTCCCTGAACACAAGAAAATGGGATTGGGGGACAAAGTCAGGGAAGGGGAAGATTTCATTTTGCAGCAGTTCATATGGAATTTTAAAGCCACATCAATTAGATTAACTTTAATACTACATATTACTTTCTGTATTTAATTTATGTGGAAGTATTATAGCAAATGGTAAGGCACATATTAACTTATGCCCACAGATGTTCAAAGGCTGCACCTCTAATTGCCAGCAGACACACATAATTTGGGAAAATTTCTTCTTAAGAAGCAGACTGGAAAAGGCAACGAGAATATGGATTCGAGTTATGTGCAATCCCCACAGTCATTAAAACACCTACATGCTTAACTTTATTTAACAACAGCAGACTGCATAAGCTAAATATTTACAGAAAAGTCTTGGCTGGATCAGGGCTTTAACCAAACACAGGACCAACAAATGACAGAAGGAAGAGAGACTTATGATCTCAAGCGAGAAGCTCATGCTCATGCTGGAAGCCTATAGCTCAGCCCAGCTCTCTTTTTTCTTGTTCCAATGCCTGGAGCTGGAAAACATCCATTCTTTCAACTTCCTCTTTGGTACACCACAGTAAAGGTGAAAAAAGTAATTTATCTTATTTTTATATTCTGCTCTTAAAAATTGAGAAGACAACTAAAAATGCCCTGAACAACAGAGCAGTTACTGTCTTCAGGTGTGTTTCCTGGTGATCAAAGGCACTTTTCAGTAAAAGTATTCACTAGATTATGAACCTACTGTAACTACATAAATAAACCATAAATGAAAATAAAGAGATTCAAGTTACAGTAGGGTCATCTAGAGAGTAAATCATCAGCTCTATAGCAATACTTTCAGCACATTTACTGTCGAGTAAGCCAAGAGCTTAGGGAATGCAAAAGGTACTGCAGATAGTTATCCTCTGTCAGTGTATAGGCAAAAAGTAAGTCTGGGCCTCTCTGGAATCTCCATATGCTGGACTAAACACAGAAGACTGCCAAGATGTGATTTTGTCCTGTTTTAACAAAGAACAATCCATCTATTAGAGAAAGGCAGAACAGAACTGAAAGGAGGAAGCTGATGAGGGTGAAATCTTGTGATTATTAACACCTGAAGGGTTTTGTGATGTATCTCCTAATCAGTAATGAAAAGCGATGAAAGATACAGGCAAACAAAACTCAAACAACCCAAAACACAAAAGCAGTCATACCACAGAAATGCCCTATCCCATATCCCAGGAGAAAACCTAAGAAGACAGACTCTGTAGCACAGGAGTTTGACTCCTTTCTGATGGGACCATTTTGTGAACTATCCCAGGCTCTGTGGTGCTGCCAGTAGGATACACAGAAGGAATCTGCAGCAGCTGCAGCTCAGACTTCCCTCAGCCAGAAGCAGGGGCAGTGAGGGGACACTGTCCTTCCCCACTGCCTTTTATTGGCATCTAACACACAACTGTGCATAGAGCCACCTTTGGGCTGGTGTGGCAGCCTTGGCCAGCTGGTGTCCACCTTGGGCTGAACTTCAGTGTCATGTGGCATTAGGTCAGCTGGCAGATGGTAGGACCGCAATAGACACCTTGAGGGGGAGGAAGGTGGGACTTGCAGGAGCAATATCAGCTCCTAAATTTTCATTTGGAATAAACTGCTGCATCTAAAATAAGAAACTTGTGCTCATAAACAGGTTTCAAATAAATGAGCCCAAATCACAGCACAATGCCACTGGCAGGCCCACATCCGTATTTTGATCATCCTTTTGTGGCTTGCAGGCTGCTATTCCTGGGAGTGCCACAGGCAGCTATTGCAGCCTTTACCTGATCAGCAGCTCAAAATAGCAGTGGTGGGCAACGTGTGCGGCATCTGACTACGTACATACCCTTTGGAGTCTGAGGGGTTTTTGCACTACACTTACAGAGGGCACATGGTTAGTCTGAATAGAAGAAAATTTAAATAACTGGATCTTTTATAGAATCAAAGCTACAAAAGTAATGCCTTCTACAACTTTAAGGGAACATGAAAAAGTTGCCTAGGTAAAGAGGCATCATGTGGTATTTTCACTTCCTGTATTGAGGGTTGTGTAATGTCATGAAAAAGGCAGATAAGCAAGAATTTGAGATAGGATCAAGGGTATGTCTGATTATAGCAACATGGGTTAGCATGGCCTGGGGAAACAACTTTTTGAAGCTACTGCTTACTAAAAGTGAATTAAGAAACTTGTCAAAAAAGATAATTTACTATTATTTACTCCTGCCCTGCTTAAGGAGACCCAAGCTAGGTCTGAATTAACTGTCCTGGGTATACAATGAATGGCTATGCCCTGCAGATACATTAATACGTGTCCCAGATGCTGATAGCACTTAACTTCACTTGTACTAACCTTTCTTGCCTTGATGGTAGTCTAACTGCTGTGCTGACTAAATTCAAGAGCTGACTCACTGGAACTTAGTTTTCTGGTTAGCATCCACATCATCTTGTTCTTGGCTCTACCATCCATTTCTCCTATTAAATGAAGTCACTTAGAGAATGATGAATTCTGGATGATCACTCAGGTCAAAGCAGTAATACATCTTTTCAATAGGATTTCTGCTATCATGTGCTTTTTCTTCTCAGTTTCATAAACATAATAAGAAAACTGGATCTAAGAGGAGCAGGAGTAACTTACCTGTTCATTTTTGGTCAGTCTTGTTTTGTTATGAATGTCAGATGTAACCAGATTGAATCCGTGTTTCTCTGATAAAATTCTCAAAAGCAAAACCACAGTTCGACTCCCACACTTTCCAACTCTGTTGTAGACCACCTGACTGGGGAAAGGGAGTACCTAAATAAAGATTGAAAAAAGTGGAGTCAGTATATTGATATTTTTGTTTCCACATACCTCTGAATCACTCTATGTTTTGACCTTAAGCCAACAGACACATAAGAGTAGAATTCCTAGGGCCCTGCCCAGGTCAGAAGCATTCAGGTCAGAAGAACTGACTTCCTCTAACAAGCCAGCAGCTCTTCAGAATAGAAACAATGTGGCTTGGGAGATGGAGAGATGAGATTTCCTCTTCATGATCCAGTTAAATGTAACAGTACAGAAACACTATGCAACTGCTGATAATGGGTTTAAGCTCCCAGTTTGTAATCTCAAAGCAAATAGTCAGCTTTAGTTGACCATCTCCCATAAAAAGAATGAAGAGCAGTGAATTTGCAATACAGTTTGGCAACTCAAAGTGAAGTTGACATAATACAAGAGGAATGCTGGTATTGCAAAACTTTAGCTTAAAAAGAAAAAAAATCCAAACAACTACCAGTTGTACATAGCTAAAATTAATCAACTCTTTCAATTTCAAATATAAACAGGCATCTTTCAAATAAATTCAGAGAACAAATCATGCCACTGACTAGGTATCGACTTGCGGAACAAAAACCGCCAGTGCTACAGGTGGCCTGAGGACAACTGGCAGTCTGGTCACCTCCGTACAGGTAATGGTCACTAAACCTCAAAACAGAGCAGCTACATACAACCTGATACTGAGAATGGTCTCCAGGCCACACTAGCTCTTGCACCATGCTCTGCTCCCTGGGAACCCAGAACAATTGAGTAGAATTCACTGTCTCAAAGTACATTGGAGGCAGCCTTATTTTGTTCCTGTATGATGTCCATGGGGTATTTTTTCAGCAAAATGCATTCTTAAGTCGCACTATCACACTAGACAAGTATTTGGTGTACAGCATATAGCAGCAGCATCTGGTAGTATGGGCCAAGAGGAAACTGTTGTCAAGCCTTCAAATTGGCTAACAGCCAGGAGCTCTCAGTTTCATGCACTGAGGTGCATATATGGCACTCAAGGAAAGATCATTTTTCTAATAAGACAATGGCAGAATAAGACAATAAGACAGAGGGGCTGCACCCAGGCTCCAGACAACATGTGTTCACTGCAAGGAATGGCCAAAGTGATGGTGTGTCTCAATCTATAGTTATTTCTGTTGTTGATGCAATCACGTTCTCCCAGCAGAAGGATTTCTGACATAAAAGCAGTCAGATGAGGCATATGGCACTTCTCAGGGTATACAAACAGGTAATATATCTTCAGCAGGGAAGCCAAATGATTCCTCAGGCAACACTTTAGACTACTTTAAGAGGACTGCTAACTAGAAATTGAAAAAAAAAAAGAACAAAGCTCTGTAGTCCCTTATCTTTATTAGGAACTTACAGGCACTTTGCTCTCAATATTACATTTCATGACCAAATGAACATTACTATTGTTACTGGTTGGAATGTTTAGGATATCCTTTACTGCAGCATAAAGGGGGAAGCCATCATTCTCCAAATTACCTGGGGAAGGGGTAGGTACTGGATGATCATGGCCTTAGTTAAGCTTTCCAAGCTGCAAGATATCACATCTGCTGACTCAGCAAGCAACCATGGGCCTCCTAAGACTTATACAATCCACATAATGCACCAAGTCTGACTACTTTGTAACATTTTTATGGTGTTTTCTATGAGAAATCTAGCCCCCTTATTCCTTATAAATCTCCTTCATAAGGCTTACTTCCTATGAAGCAAAATCCGAGCCTCAATTGTTACAGAACTCCCTAGGTGATGAATTTAACATCTCTGTGTTACAGCTGTAGCGAACCTTTTTCAAAACTACTGCTAACAATGTCTGAAAGTTAACATTTGAATGTGTTTTATTATTCTGATTACCACACCAGGGACACCATAATGAACAAGTATACACAGCCCTGTTCTGGATTGTCCCCTTTTTGATTAATTTCTTAGCACAACAAACACGAGCATCACTATTTATTTGCACCACCCACACAACAGCACTGTAACTTGTGGAATGAAAATTTATCCTCTGCTCAGACATACACCTTTGGCATACTTGGCTCTGCAAGTATGTGAAAGCCTTCAAGAGAAATACTAAGTAGATCCTGATGAGTTCCAGTGAAGGAACAGGAACAGTATGTCAAGCATTCTAAAAATGAGATAAATTATGAGAGCTTGTAGAGCTATGGACATATTTAAAATGCTTGATAATGATTAACTGCTTTGATTTTCCTAGCAGAGTTGACTTTTCACTGTAGTGAGTGAAATTTTTTCTTCATTGATAATTCATTCAGGTACAATTTTGCTGCACCCAGATGATACTCAAGTTCTAATTAAATCCCTGTCCTGGTTATCCAGAAACCTTGGGTGAATCTTACTAATATAGTTCTTTAAAAAGGAAATAAAATTAAAGCAGGCCTTTGTAAAGTCTCCATTCTAAGTGCAAACAACTTTATTGGCTTAGAAAACTGACAGTAGCAACAAAGTTTAGCCAGTTCTCACATTTGTTTCTGAAACTCACCTTCCTAGGTAGCATAATTCTGTTGTGCACACAGACAATAACCATGACAACCCCCAAAAAGAAACTATAGCAAATATTCACTGCAAATAAAGAAAGCTGAAATAAAGGGCTATTATTTTCAGACATCTATTTAGCTTAAAGGAGGCCAATATATCAATGTCTTGATTCAGTAAACAGATGAATGCACTTAAGTCAAATCACACAAGATTCAAGATAAATGCTACAGCTCAAAGATCACTTCAGAAGAACAATCATTAATGGAAATCAGAACTTCACTTGTGACACTGCTGAATGTGGGAGCTTTAGAGGTACACACCTGAAGCTCTGCTCACATTTCCTCTGTTTACGTCATCAATCCACTTAACATGCCTAAATGCCCCAAAGAGGCTGTGCCAAGTGCAGAAAGCCACACAGGACACCGATATATGGGCAAGTATTTGTTTAATGTGACCAGTTCCCTGAGGATACTGCAAATCTTCTTTCTGCATTTTAGAAAATGTCTTTCTTAGAAGTAATACTTTTTCCAGAAACCTGAGTTTGTATCAAACAGAACTAAAAATGCAAGAAATGGAAAACTTCTTCAGATATGAACTTTCTTGCCCCTCCTCACAATACTCACAACAGACAGTGCAAGAGATGGTGACAGAGGAGGCACTTGAAAAGAAGGCTCATATTAAATTAGCAGAAGCAAGATGAAAAACAGTAGCTGGAAGTTTACAAAATGCTGATTGGATTACATTTTATTTTATAATAAGAGAATGTATCATGTAGACTAACTGCTGAGGTGATGCTACAGCAACATGATATTCGTATAACAATATACACAACTTCAAAATAATTACAGAGTGACTTTATTGAGCACTACATCAAAGCCGAGAGGTAAAATAAGCAATTCAAACATGTAATTCACTTTGGAGTTATATGAATTAGCACTTAGAGCCATAAAAAAGTAAAACCCACAGTATAATTACAGGAGTTCTCTTTAAGGGTTTGGAAAATTATACAACAATTTACTTGCCAGTTTAAGAAGGTGTTTGCTTTTTTTTTTTTTGTTCCACAGTTAAAGATGTCAAGAATCACTGTGAATGAAATCAAGAAGAAAGAGTAAATTTAATCCCAAACAAACTTGTATGACAGACAATGATTGTCAACTAGCTCTGCTTTGTATATCTGCCAGTCTCAGGAAGGGAGCCATTTAACAGATAGCCTGAGGAAAGCCCAAGCTTCCATCTTCAGTGGTGGCTTTGTCTCCAGGTAAACCTTTGCACCATTTAAAAAAAATTGGCTGGACAATTACTTGCAGTGTCAACAATTCAGGGATCCACCCAAAGGCCTAAATTATTCCACTTATACTGAGCCAAATCCAATGTCATTTTGCTCATTCACCAAAAATGTCCCAGTCCAGGTACAATTTGCCCAGACTAATAACTCATGTCAGAAAGATGTGTTCCCAGAGAGTAATCCATTATCTCCATAACTTCTGGAAGTTAGTGACCCCTGTCCTTATCCATGAGAAGGACCAGAAGTGGATGCCAGAACTGTCTTCTCCTTTCTGAGCAGACATTACCCTGTAGTCAGACAGTGCTCCAGGTTTATCAGGTGAATGAGGCCAACCAACATAGGCAAAACTGGTAAGATTGCGAAAACAATTAAACATTTGCTGATGGCACACATCTTTATATAGCACACTGGTTCCAGTGCAACCTCTTTATTTTTTTCCTGTTCAACTGAGACAGAATCATATGACTTTTAAAAAATGGTTAATGGGCCAAAGCAATGGCCTGTGTGACTCACCAGGGCAGTATTGGGGAATGATATTCATTAGGTACCTACAAAACTGAGAGCTGTCAGCAGTCTATTTCTCTCTAGTATATCTCCTTTTCCTCCAGTGACCCCAAGGATTACAGTCTTGCCTGCTGCCTGAAAAATTTCTTCCATAACTTGCTGTACTAAAACTCCAGAATTCTGTTACCCACCATGCATTTCATCTTTAGCTCACCTTTTACCAGAGAATATTCCAGAGAATACCTGTTTGCATATTGTGGGTTTCATGAAGACAGGACAGAAAGGTCAGTCATCAGCTTTGAGAGCTTCCTTGATACATTGGATACCTCTTTTTAACTGAGGTTTGTCACAAGCCTGCCATGGTCTATTTAAAGACAAACTGAAAGGCTACTAGGAGGTAACCTATTCCATACGCAGGTTCAGGAATTGCTGCACAAAATCTCATTCCAAACAAGTATCAACTTACTCACTTTTAAAGCAATTGCAATGAAGAATTGCTAACAGAAAAATATGACAGCATAAAACATGACTGAACAACCAAATAAATTACTAGCTAGCCTCTTCTTTCTCAGCTAAACCACACAGATCCAGTTATGTCAAGATTCACCTGGAGCATGTAGTGATGCTAGACAAAGACAAGCTTTTGGAATTAACCAACTTTATAGCAGACCAGACAGCATGGTCTTCTCTATGAGTCACTGAAAATACACTAGAAACTACAAGAAAAGGTAAGGGTGAAATTTGTTTGTTTTCAAAGTTTAAATCCCATATAGTTCAGTGGAGCATTGAAAATAAAGCAAACGGAGAAACAAAAGATTCTTCTGTTGCATTTTCATTAAGCAACTAATTTAATTGAAAAAGGATGACTTCCCTCCACTTCCCCCCTGCCACAAACAATGCATTTCATCTGTTGGACAGATGGCATATTTGGAAGACTAAGTTAAAATGTGTTCTCTAACAATTCAACATCTCTAAGTACCAAAATAAATTGAAAACATAAGCATGGAGCGCAAGCAGCAAAAGGAAACTTGGTTGTAGACAATACTCAAATTTATTAGGACTAAAGGAAAGCATTACTATGAAGTGTCTGCCAAAGCTTATGGTCCCTGATATGTCCCACAAAACAGATCTGTACAGCCAAAATCAAAACTTCCAGTAATTTTGCTGTGAAGAAGCCCTGCACACTTAAAAATCTAAAAAAAGCTCAGTTCAAAGCGTAGTAAAGTTTCCCCACTAAGTCTCACATTACAAGATACTATGGCTATAGAAACTACAATAATATCACAACAACTCAGGAAATTATAAAGAAAAGGCCAAAGATGCAGTTTTCAAAGCTTTGGCTGCATCCTATCAACACATTTGGGCTTGCTTTTTTTATACCTTACACCTGATTTACTTGCCTACAACAGCAGCTTGCAGCAGAACAAAACCTCTGCTCCTGCAATCTGCTGCACAAGACTCTCCACCACAGGGAGTGCAGAGCCAAGTTTATGTCACGTATGTGAAGTTACAGCAACATTCAAACTCAGCACACATATACAAAGAGTCAACCAGGTTGGTAGAGAGCAGATGCTCTGATCACTCAGCTGTTTCATGTGCTCACTGATGTTAGGCAGCTTCTGGAGGTGTGAGTGGGACTCCTGGCTTTCATCACTCAGCGACACTCGCTGTACTTAAGCACTGGCATCTCAGCTCTGGCTCCTCTCAGGAATGAAGCAGGTGAGAGGGAATTACCCTACCAAACGGATAATTGGTTGGGGATGGAGTACAACCATCACTTCTAGACTAACCAAATCTTTTCCTTTCGCCCTTTCTTGACATAGCATGCTTTTCAACCTGTTCTTAATTATTCTTGCTTTCCTCTGCAGTTTGCAACTTGTTCACCTCTTTTGGGACCAAAATTAGACATTGTGCTGTACCTTGTCTCCCTGGTGCCAATGAGATTTGAATAGTTATCATTCATGTCTTGCAGATATCTCCTTTTAATACATCTCAGGATGGAATTTAGAAGAAGTGAAGCATACGGGACTGCCACTAGTATAGAGAGGCGTGTGTAACATAGAGCTATCACTCTTTTTCTTCTTTACCCTACATGAGTGCATACAGATTACAACAAAAAAAGAACTGGAAGACACTCATTTTCTTAAGAAAAGCAGCATATTTATTTCTTACTTCTCAAGTTAATCACATTGTGAAAGTTATCTTTCTGGTATGTACCTTTACCTCATAAGAAGATAAAGGAGATAAATTATGTAAGGATGGGGGTCACTGATACTGGTATTGATTGAGGGAACTAGCATGAGTTTAGGTAGGTTAAGAATTTTAGTGTCACATTAATTACTGCATTTTCCCACTAGAAGGTTTTCCATGTAATATCAGAAAACCCGTAAGCTGTAGAATTTGTGTAAAATTGGTTTTAACACAAGAGCAGCCTCACGCTATATGTATCTTGGAACTGCAAAGTTTAAAACTGCTGGTTTTCCTCCTGAGCCCAGGGTTTTGTACATTTTGTGATGTGCTCAGAACACATTGGCACAGTTGTTCTCTGTTTAAGTAGTAAATCCTATCACATCCAACCCACCTGTTTATATTGGATACTTGCAAAACAAGAAAAATTAAGTATCTAAGCCTGCTTCTAAAAGTTTTTATGATACTTCACAGCACTGGTGTTCCCTTAAGTAATGTCACTACCTTACATAGTCTCTATCCTTCCAATGCAATATTTATGAATTCACCCTGGGAACTAATAATATTGGATTTGAATGTGGTGAATAATTTATTTCTCTGTATGCACTTGTCTTTCTTCATGTTAATGTTTAACCCTTTTGTATGCATTGTGGTTGACTATTTGGCTGCAGCTAGTGCAGCAACTCATGGGTTCCCCATCGCCAAGGATCTGTCATGCTGCATTTCAGTTTGCCCTCCTGCTCTTGCTTAAGACCCTCTTTCAGTAGCTCCACATTTTATTTTAATCTCTCCAGCATGCTTGTCTTTTCTACTGCATTTTGAGTAGACACTTTGTAAGTCAATCGCAGTGTGAAATAAAGGGCTTTTTAAAGGCATAACTGGACCTTAATTTGTAAAGCAGGCCAGCTCCGCTGGACTGTAACCCACATGCTTGTTACTGATGAGCTGGCTCTGAGGGGCTCTCACTCTGCATGCTTGGAGGAACTGAAGGGACTGCATTTCCATCACAGCTCCTGCAGGTAATAAACTCAAATCAAGTTCATGACAAAGTGTTACCACATGGAAGGAACACCACGAAGAAACACCTACAGGAAGGACAACATGCTGCGGGCCAAATCTTTCAGCAGACCCAGAAGAGAGCAGAAATCACTGTGTCCTCTAAAAATTACTCAAATACTCAGAATACCTTCCCTCATAGACCATGATCCATATCTTTAGTCACAAGTGGATTCTATGGTGTTGGAGATGACTTATGTAAGAGGCAGTAACAGAGGAGGTCCAGTATCAAGTGCTCCCATTTCACTTTTCTGCAATTTGAAATTAGTAATCTGACATGTTCAGGTAAAGCAAACCTCATTCCTGCTGACCAAGGCATGACTCCTTTCCATTTCAGTGGAAGGAGATTCTCCCTGTATCTACTCAAAATCCCCAGCAGTGCCAGCCACAAAGGCCTCCACACTCCCCCAGGACAAGTGAGTTCTGCGAGTGCTGTCCTGAGAATTACCTTTTCATGTAACCACACTGCCTTGCCCTTGCATTACTTGTCTGAATTCTTCCTTCACCACTGCTCTCACACAGATCCCTTCAGCCCAGTCACAACACCCCATTCTCTTTGCCTGATGTTTTGACTCTACTTTTGACCATGCGTGGGCATGTCCACAATCACATTTTTGATTCAAGCTCATGGCCCTTATTAGAGTACTTCACTGCTATTTACTGCTTCCTGAACCAAACATACTTTTATGAAGCCTGATGAGTAGAAGATTGCCAGGATCTACCAGTTCACCTTCAAAATCATGAGGCTTTCAAAGTAATACTAGAATTGGTTGTTGGTTGGTTTTTCAGTTTTGCAAGTCTTCATAGCATCCCAAGGAACAGATTTGATTTTTTCCTTCAAACATCATACCTAGAAAAAACTCTTCATTCAGGATTTAAGAATGCCATCAACAAATAAAAGACTCTTGATGAAACCATGAGTGTTACTGAACTCAGTCACAAGGCTTAGCAAGATTAACCAAATCAATTTCTCAGTTTCAAAAGATACCATTCCTGTTGTGCTATCCCTGTGCAGAATGGCAGATTTTTATTTTTCCACTAATGGTTTAGGTCATCCAGACCCAGTTGTAATTGGACTTCAGTATTATAATCCTGCACTTCATAATAAAAAGATAATGAAGGTGCTCATGATTGAGTAGCCACAACTTCCTCCTGTGCTGTGCTAGTTTATGAATACTTTCCTATCATGGAAAGAACAGGAAGAAGAAGGACAGTTGGAAATTTAAAAGTGTAATCTGTAAGAGATATTCATAGACTGTGAAATGATCTGCATAGATTAGCTGCAGGTTAACAAAGATCAACTCAAAATGGATTATGTTCTAACAAATTTCAGTGAAAGCACAGAGCTTTGCTACCTTCAGTGATGGGAATTCTATGCATTGAGTAGCTTTTTAGATAAGACAAACCCTACAGATTGCAAAGTTGGTAATATTAGAATCTATTTTTTGTAACAGTGGGTAGGCTGCTGTATGAATGCCAGAGGCAAGCAAAATTTACCTTTAACTATGCACACACTCTGACAAAGTACCAACCTAAAGACAAAATACTTTCCAAGCATCTTAGAAATTAGATGGATGAAAACTGCAGGCTATTGTAATTCACAAAACCTGCATTCCTGTTGTCTCAAAGTCTTTCAAAATCGAGAGGCTGAAAATGTCAGGCTTAATATAAAAAAAAGCCAGTTCACTACTGTTTAAATTTTTGCAGGACATCAGCATGCACAGTATCCCTTACATATTTATCTTCTTGTGACAGGCAATCTGGCTTTAATTTCCCAAGTCTCTTTTATACTGTCCCTTTACTATCAGTCAGCCTCTCCATGTCAACAGGTTTCTGATATACTATAAACTGAAGATGTATTAAAAAGTAAGAAATAATTTTCTCTCTTTTTCTAAATCACAGACTAAAATGATTTTTTGTCCCTAATATTCTTGAGCAATAAACTAATAGGAACAAAACAAATAGATCAGTGCTGTAGTACATATTCAATTCTAGCTTTTGGATTGATCTGAATAATACCATTCACTCCCTGTAGCTTCAGAAGGATTACAAATGATTATGAATAACAGACAATGGGAAAATCTTCTGGAAAAATAAGATTTTTTTTCCCTTGAGATACTGCCATTTACAAAAAAGGAAAATAAGATTTAAAAGAACACAAAATAATTATTCCAAATATTTCTACAACTATTTTACACTACGTGCTGGTTTTGGCTGGGGTAGAGTTAATTTTCTTCACAGTGGATAGTATGGGGCTGTGTTTTGGATTTGTGTTGAACACAGGATTGATAATATAGTGATGTGTTTGTTATTACTGAGCGGAGCTCACACAGAGCCAAGGCCTTTTCTGCTTCTCGTACTGCCACGCTGACAAGAGGGCTGAGGGTGAATGGGAGGTTGGGAGAAGACGCAGCCAGGACAGCTGACCCCAAATGACACATGGAATATTCCATAGCATATGGCATCATGCTCAGTATATAAAGCTGGAGGGAAGAAGGAAGAAGGAGGGTAACATTTGGAGTGATGGCATTTGTCCTCCCAAGTCACCATTAGGTGTGATAGGCCCTGCTCTCCTGGAGGTGACTTAACACCTGCCTGCCCACGGGAAGCAGTGAATTAATTCTTTTTTTTTTTCTTTGCTTGTGTGTGCAGCTTTTGATTTCCCTATTAACCTGTCTTTAACTCAACCCATGAGTTATCCAGCTCTTCCAGTTCTCTCCCTGACCCTGCTGGTGGGGACATGAGTGAGCGGCTGTGTGGTACTTGGTTGCTGGTTGGGCTTAAGCCATGACACACTGCTTCTAATAAACGTCGGGAAGTGGAGAAATATTTTATGGGTTCTTTATAAATACTACTTTATTGACTGTACTAGGCTCAAAAGCTCAGTTATACTGTGAAACAGTGCATCAAATTATAAGGGGGATCTCTGTGGTTCAGGCACTTCATGAATTCTCTCAATATTTTATCAGCCAGGTACTAAGTCTGGTAACCACAGGAAGTTACTTATTGTATTTCAGTGTTTCTAAACTCCGACAATTTTTGCTAACTGAAAATTTGCACACTGCATGGTCATCTTAACCCTTTGTTTTACAAGCACGATGGAGATTTTTTAAATTACTGGAATCTTTCCCACCTTGCTCTGGATGGACTGCTTCAAAGATTATCCACCAATATTTTAAGAAAAGCTAAATGGAGAATTTCTGCTCTATCAAAACCACACACACTGTTTAATTCATGCCTTAAAATCCCTAGCAGGCAAGTACTTAAAAGGAAACTAACCTTGCTTGCTTTTTAGTGTTTTGGGTAGCGATTTTTGACTGTTTTTTGTTTGTTTTTTTGATTTAAATCGAACACTTCATCCCTTAAAAAAAAAATCAATCACTTAAGACTGTAGAGGGCTGAAGGCTTAAAACTATGTTCTCATGAAAGATGGCTGGAACTAAAACAAAAGTCCAATGAAATGGGAAGTATCCACTTAAAAAAAAACCCAAATCCTAAACAAAAATACCTAAACTAAAAGAAAAACGCACAGCTCCTGCCTGTTATTTTAGTATTCTTATTAAAATACTTCACATCATTTTTCTGAAAAGGCCAGTTTCACCATCTTCTTGGACAGAATGAAAAAACCTGGGGAAGATTTGATAAGGAAGCTGCTAGCACATATTCCGGAACAAAATACACCTGCATTATTCACTGAAGTGCTCAGACATGAAATACATCAAGTGACTCCATCAGTCACTAATTAACATCAATTTCACAGGTGTTCTAAAAACCAATCCTCTATAGACCTCACATAGACACCAATCTACAGAGAAAGGATAAACAAATGATCTCTTAAATTTGTGTTTTCAGATGCTTATTTAAAAAAAAAAAGCCAGGAGGTAGTAGGATAGAGATCTGAACTAGGAAAGAAGAGTCAATTTTCACTGACGGTGTAGAAGATTGTTTAGCTCAACTATATTCTTTTTTTATCTGTCACATACTAACACCAGCAACACCAGGAGTGTGCTAGGGCAACTGGGGGTTGCCTCTACCTGCAGAATACCACACAGAGATCTGTCTTAGAACTCACAGAAATCAAGAATTAGTTAATCTCATGAAGTCTTTGGTGCCCAAGGACCAAAGAAGAGTGGGCTATGCTAGTGCTGGGCTTGTGTGACAAGGTTCTGGTAGTGGAAAAAGGACTACAGGGGTTGCTTCTCTGAGAAGTTGCCAGAAGCTTCCCCCCATCTGACAGAGTCAATGGCAGCTGTTTCCAAGGCAGCTCCAATGCTGAGCCAATCAGGAAAGGTAGTAAGGCCTCTATGATAATATATTTAAGAAGGAAAAAAAGTTATTGTGGAAAAGTAATTGTGACCAGAGAAAAGAGGATTGAAAATATGTGAGAGGAACAGCTCTGCAGACCCCCAAGTCAGTGAATAAGGAGGAGGAGGAGGCGTTCCAGGCACCAGAGCAGAGACTCCCCTGCAACATGTGGTGCAGACCATGGTGAGGCAGCCGTGCCCTTGCAGTCCATGGAGGTCCACAGTGGAGCACAGATTTACCTGCAGCCTGTGGAGAAACCCCACACTGGAGTAGGTGGATGCCTAAAAGAAAGCTGTGACTGCATGTGAAACCTGTGCTGAAGCAGGCTCCTGGCAGGACATGCTGGTTTGTGGAGAGAAGAACCCACACTAGAGCAGGTTTCCTGGTAGAACTTGGTGACCTCATAGGGGACCCACAGTGGCTGGATCAGTCTGTTCCTGAAGGACTGCACCCCATGGAAGGGATCCACACTCAAGCAGTTCACAAAGAATCGTAGCCTGTGGCAAGGACTCACACTAGAGAAGTTCATAGAGAACTCTTTCCCATAGGAGGGACTCCTTTCAGGAGCGGGGGAAGGACTCCTCTTCTGAGGAGGAAGTAGCAGCAGAAACAACCTGTGATGAACTGACTGTAACTCCCATTCCCCATCTCCCTGTGCTGCTCGACGGAATAAAGTTAAGCTTGGAAGGAGGAAGGGGATGGGGGACAGGTGTTTTTAAGATTTGTATTACTTCTCATTATCCTACTCTGATTTTCATTAGTAGTAAATTCAATTAATTTCTTCAAGTCAAGACCACTGGCATGGGCAACCACTGTTAATCTTTAAGTCAAGTAAACCTTTACTGGGGGAACACCTGAGAAGGGAGAACCAAAACTACACCAGCAATGTCCATGTACAGAAGTGAGTAAAGCCTTCCTTCACTGTTTGCACTAAGAAAATTGCTACTACCACCTTTATTTGAAAAAAAACCAGACTAGTACCCTGATCTCCTGAAACCTGATGATGCTAATTCCTTATTCTGAGAACAAGTGTTATTTTCATTTCTTCCACTAGGAAAAAAACGCCACACATTATTTTAAAATATCCAAAGCTTTGGCACCCAGCCATGACAAAAAGCCAAAACTAATACTATTTCCAACAAAAGACTGGAATGTACTCTGCAGAACAGCTACGGTCCAGTGCGTATCTGTTGGTGGCCTTCCACTACAGCTAACTACACACTGCCCATAGTAGCTACCAGTCATTTCAATGCCAGGCATTGCATGGTTGTTCATTATCTCCACTTCGAGTTTTTAGGCATTTTGTAATGAAATATTTTAAATGTTGGATTCAGGATTACTTTGTTCTGACACATTATTATATGTTTAGTTAAAGAATGCATAGACCTTAATCATGTATTAGTTTAAATGTAGACAGTTATCTAGTCATATGAATAGAGGCGATTTGAAAGATAATGACAATTGCAGTGAATTTATTATTAGTTCCACTCACACCTGCAGAGTTCACAGTTCAGAGATGAAGCTGTAAGAGGGTAAATAACTCCACGTAGCCAATAATGCAATACATGAGTTACAAAGCAAGAGGATCTTTGTTCCAAACATGACCCTAAGCAAATACCAGGAATTATCTGCCCTTCTTACCAATCCCCACCCATGTTTTGATTAGAAGAATGAAAAACAAAACATAAAAAAGCCCCACTCATGAATAAGCAGTCTTATCCAAGGGACTATCTAAATGATTCATCATTTATCAATGTTTCTAAAACACAAGCAAATATTTCAAAAAGCAAAATATTTGTAACTTATACAAGGCTATAGTCTGTTACTCCACTGACGTTTTCACCAAGCTTTCAGGCGTGAGGATGATTACAGACAAAGTCCAGAAATTTTCCTGATTGTAAGTAGCTAATCAAAGGGCACCTGCAAAACCAATCAATCAATTGTGTAGATATCTAATCAGCTGGTCTTTCTACAGACAGCCGACCTGCAGCTGGATGAGGCTGTGTTAACACAGCCCAAAATTACATTTTTAGATAGGTGAAAGACTTTTTCACAATGTAAACAGAAAAGTTTCTGGGTGGGATAAATCTGTCCAACTGGTACTGCCCATTCTGAATGCTAATGCAAGCACGAAAAATACACATCTGGAATAAGCATTGCTTTACTCTTCCAAGCTGAGTGTTAACAGTGGAGAAGCAACAAACATAACTGTACTCTTGGACAAGAGAAGCAGCTGGTACAAAAATAAATAAAATAAGTAAAAAGATATTTCATAAGCACCAGAGTGTACTAAATAGATTTTAAGTGTGAAATATTTGCTTAGCCTTAGAATCCCTGCTTCCTATCTCATTTAGTAATGATAAACATAAGAGGCTGATTTTGTCACTTCTGTCTACATCTATTTCTGTTTGTAATTGTGTAGACAAAAAAACTGAGTAATTTGTTTTGAGAGGAAGAAAAAATGTACATCATCCCTCTCAGTTGTCTGAACTTTAAGAGGGTAACAAATACTCATATACCAGCTGAAAATTACAGATTTCATTTCCACACCAACTTCACAGCACAAAGGTGAAGAAACTAAGATTACGGTTTGCTTTCACTGATAACTAAGTCAAATTGCTTTCCACATTACCCTCCTTCTGCTGACCAAAAGCCAACTGTTCCACCACACTGATGCACACACATTGCTGAGCATTTCAACTCAAGGCCTGGCAGCTCAGGATATGATTTCTTGATTAGCTGAACAGAGATGAGTGAGGACTACCACCAGAGATTGTGACTATTCACATCCACCCCATCTTAACTACTCACTCTCACCTGCTGTACTGGCATCCATAGTAAGCCACATAAAAGAAATAATCTGTCCTCTTGTATAGAGCGTATCTGTACTATTTCAAAAGGAGTTACAATAGCCTTGTCTGGAAAGACTGGCACAATATAGTATCAAATCACATTTTAGAAAATAAACTAACACAGTGTAAAACAAAAGAAAACAAACCATGAGACCCTACATGCCTGCTTCCACTGTTTTCATCCTGAAGAAGCCATCATGATGCCCTTCCTAACCTGAAATGTTGTGAGGTGCCATGATGATGGGAAAGAAAAGTTTATGCTGTACAATCACACAAGATTGGAACAGTGAACTCTATCTCTATAAAAGGGCTCATTACTCAAATTCCTTAAATTTATCCTATTGGCCTGCCTCAAAGCATTGGACCGGCAGCAGAGCCCATGTTCCACAGATATTGCCAGCAAAAGGCCAACTTCACCTGCCTTGCTAGATCCAACTGCAGTGTCTTGGTTTATCACATAAACATGCTGACAGACAAAACCACTAAAATCCTGCCTCCCCTTGACTCAATGACAAAAATTCCATTAGTTTAATCACACTGAGATTTAACCCAAGTTATGTATAAATGCCCAAAAACACATGGAGGAAAAAAAAAAGTTGGAAAGGCTAAATGCTGTTGATGTAAACTCAGCAAGTTGCTTGGCACACAAGTAAACGTATAGTGAGTTAAAAAGAAAAGCCAAAAAAGCAAGGAGAAAGCAAACACAAAATAACAGCAGCTTACCTTTTGAGGGGGTGGTCCATGGTCATCCAAATAAGTGGAATTTCCTACAAAAAGAAGGAGGATGTAGATAAACAAAAGCCATCCAACGCAACTTCAAAACTTGTCAATTCATGGAACCAGTGTATCTCTATCCCATTTGTTTTGTGGTGTCAAATAATTCAAAGAAAATAAATTCCCTCTGCTTTAATTTTTTTTATTGACAAAAGAAAAAAATTTAATTTGTTTAGGCTGCATTTGTAATAATAGCTTAGATGCACTTTGTCATTTCAGAAAAAAAAAAATAAGGCAGCTTTCATTAATCAATTACATCTTTCCATTATTTGTATGACAAGAACTGTCGGCTGCATCCTTGTACATTTTAAGCAAGTGAACACAGTTAACCTCAAAAAGATTTCTTAAATAATAAAGTATCAAAGGCCTTTATCAGATTTTTATCCAATGGAGATGACAAGCATTCCTTGTCTCTCTTCTAACATGGATTTTCTTCAACCCACAAGCTGCATTTTATGCTCAAACAGTATTGGTTGAATGGGAGTTGTTTTCTGAGTGTTGTTCTTATTATTCAGACAAAAAGCTTCAGAAAAAAAACAACAAATCTTCTAAACAAGTGAGTTCTCCCTTATCAGCTACAATAAAAAAGGCAACAATTTCAGACTTTTTACTTGTTCCTTACAAATACACACTGATACATGAAATACACCCTACCCCACACACATAGGCTGCCTTCCCTGTAACTGTTCTTCCTTAAACCTTCTCTAAAAGAATTAATCAGGAGCTTTCCCAACATATCCCAGCGCATGATTAACTGTTGCAGCAAATCTAAAAGTTCTCATTAGGCTACACATGCCCCTCCTCTCAGACATCCTCTGACGAAAGAAAGCAAAAATACCTCTGCTCTAACCTTTTATCAGTATGGGGTATGAGAATCATTTTTGCAGGTGCCTAATAGATATCCAAAAGTCATACAGAGGAGGACTTCAAAAAGCATGTCACACTTGTGAGCATCTTCATTCCTGGAGTGTTGAATGGGGAGCAGAAACTGCCTCTGGGGTAACATAGGCTAGTGGGAATAAAACGCAACTTGGCAATCAGGAGCTGCTCTCTTGTCAATCTGGCCAAGAAAGACTGTGTGTCACACAGTTTTTTGGAGAGCTGGAAAAAATCCCCTGAGATTTCTGGATCCAGAAGGCAGGAAGGAGACATTTGTGTGTAATTATTATGAATTTCAATGTACAACAAAAAGGTGGGACTACTTTTCAGAAGTGTTTTGCATTCCATTTTTTCTCTGGTTTTCCAGCATATGTTAATAAAACCGTGAAAACTTCAGACAAAAGGCTTCCAACTCATCTAAAGGTAAGTATCAATACCCCAAACTTCTTTTACAGATGTATGTACCTTGATTTGGAAGAGTTTGTGCAGCTACAAAAGCTTGAACAGTAACTTTTCAATGATCATCTGAAATCATTAATCGTCTTCTGAAGCACATGAGAAACTCAAGGAAATAGAGAGTATTGATTTGAAACCTAGTCAGAATAACTTACAATGAGCAGAGGAGGGAAAGCTTTAGACATTCCCCACACCCTTACTCTGTCCCAAACTTCACAAGCAAAGCTAGCTCCTGTCTCCTGACAGATCACCTCCCTCTGCTGCGGAGGCATATGAACCAGAGTCAATCTCAGCATCCACAGCACACCACATCAATTCAATAGTCTGAATTCTTTTGAGTTCAAGCTTTAAATAAGAATTTGCTTTCAGTAATAAAAGCAAACCTTTTTGCTGTATGATTCACATCATGCCCTAAGTAATACACTAAAATAACTCCACAAATCCAGACGCAGTGGAGTGCAGAAGCAGCCTGTGAGGTGCACCAGCCAGCTCCTTAACCCCATGAAGCCCAGCATGTACCCTCACTGATCATCATATAACAGAAATGGACTTGCTTCCCACGCCACCTGCAAAACAGGAGCCACACTAAAGGAGACTTAATACTTGCAGAAATATCATGCAAAACGTGAACCTAGGTGAGGACATTTCTGAAAAACTGTAGGAAAGATGATGACTTCCTAACATAAGGAGCAACGAGAATCTTATTAAGCCTAACTCCCGTTTTATGAACTTAGGGTTCATTTTTCAGACAATACATATCAGACTAGGTTAGTTTAAAAACAAAAGCAAAATTCAGCATTGTAAGTATTTTAAAAATGGAAAAATTCCAAGGTAAAGCCAATCTATGAACTAACAGGTGACATAGTGGGAGAGGTTGCACACTAAAAAATCAGGGATTTAGGAATGGCTATCATAAGCATCAAAACCACTGGCCATAAGCTCAAGTGTTTATTGTAACTATATTCACAGAAAAAGCTTTTATGCAGCTTTTATATGCTCTGGCACAGACACCATGTGTTTGACATCACTAGGTGCCACAAGACACAAAGAGGCTTCTTTTGGTAGAAACGATAAAGTGATAGAAGAGAAGGTCATCTTTCCTCATTAGCAATCTTGTCCATTGCCTTGAAGCAACCTATGGCATTAAATTATTAGGATGACTTCTCTCAAGTCCTTTAATAAAGATATCATTGCTCTTGTCTGCTGATCAAGAAAATGATTCTAGATTTTTTTTCCTGGAGAGGACTATTTACTCCTGCCTTACAGTAATAGCATGAAAGTCTAAGGCATTAGAAACAAGTCAGACAGAATAATCAAGGCTCTAAACAAGTGGACTTATGCATTCCACAAACATGCTCAACAGCACACTTGAGCTGGCTGAAAACGTTCTCCTCCAGATTCTGACAGAGATAAAAACAAAGAAGTTGGCTTTATTATAGAAAATGGTGAATACATGGAAGCAGTCCAAATCTTTCCATAATTTATTATCTTTGTGGTTAAGTGAATCAGCTGTATGCAAAATCTTTGGGGAAACCTTGTGGTTATGTTCCTTTTTTCTTGGAATCACTGAAGTGTGGGGGTTTTGCTTGAAGGAAGCCAAGTTTAAACAGAGAAAGATGGTCAGTCACCAGGATTAAGGACAAACATTGCTGAGTTCAGTTCAGAACCACAGATAAGAAAAATAACTGCAATTCTGGAAAAAATCTCTCCAAAAATTACTGGGCAGTACAAGAAGAGGAGGTAAATGTGCTTATGTATGTACTAAAGACCCTTTGATTGCAACAAAACAGGATAACTCCACTTTAAAAATTCAGATACCACATGGAAAGAATCGTGTAGAGACAAAGAGAGAAAGCCAACATGGAAAATGTGAAGTTTTGACTGTTTTTCCAGATAAGGGTTTTTCCTGTTGGGAATCACAAGTAGTAGTCTTGGGAGGTGGGATGCAGCTACTGCCAAATTTAATTTGTCTTATGAAAATCCTCCTTTGTTCTCTTCACTTGGTCACCATCTCAAACTTCCAGGCACCAATACAACCTTTACTGGCAAACCATCCCTTACATCATCTGATGCCTAAAGGAAAGGAACAGTTTAACAGTTGTCTGACAAGTCTTCTGGTCACAAAATCAGGATTTGGAGAACAATTTCCCAATGAAACACCTCTAATCATTAACAACTGCACCTTCAAAATAAGTGAAAGTGCCAGTAAGTAATCAGAAGAGGATTAGTTCTGCTCTGCTTCCTTCTTTACTTTTTCCCCTCCCAGTTAAGCAGTGGACATCCTTAGAAATTTAAGAAATATTTACACACATGAAATAATAAGATGTTCTTAGTCATCATGTCTTGGAGCCCTTTGTGGTCCAAAGGCAGGAAGGGGGCTATGGATTACAACTTGAAAACCAGCAGCTTAGCAGAATGATGCTGCCCACAGGTCAAATCCAACCTCACTGGAAAACCCTGCTGTTGCTGAGGTCAGCACAGCCATACCAGATTTCACAGAGGAAAGTTTTTCCAGAGGTGTGTGGAGAAAATTAACAAAACAGAAAAAACCCAATGGCCAGTCTCACTGGAATATATAGTGACTTATTGTCATTTCTTACATCATATGCAAAACTGGTGTACCTACAACTGGTTTCCTCTGTGCGAGATGAGCATCCGATCAAGATTTTCATTTTTGATCATAAAAAAATGTAAACACTATTTTTAAAAACATTCTGCAATTGATTTTTCTTCTTCCTTTCTTGCCTTTCAAATTTTAAAATCATAAATAAACCCAAACCAAAACAATAAAAAACAAATCAAAACCAAACCCAACCAAACAAAAAACCAACACAATACCAAACTCATACATTTAATTCATTCTACATCACTGCACACAATGGAGAAAAGAAACTGGAATATGATAAAAATACCTACTTTGCTCTATTGCCCAGTAAACTGAGCCCTAGAAACTTCATTATAATATAATTCAGATTTGTTCACCTACAAGTTTCGTACTTCTAACAAAACTAGGAGAGAAACTGGCATATATAAATAGAGTTTTTGAAAACTTACTGGCAATTCTGCATATGCAATCAATACGAAAGTAACTTTGGAATACAGATATGAAGGGTTTGAATAACTGTTCTAAACCAATAGAGAATATACATCAGAGAAATATTCCCTATGAAGAAAAATACATTAAAGAAAACAAATACTAAAGAATACTGACTTTGTGTATACTTAGCAGTTTGTCCATTAGTGTGTATATTACTGTTTATATGCTTGCTTATTAACACACTCAAAACTAAAGTGTTCTTCCACAGATCAACTGCTTAGGAAAAATGTCCACATTAACTGTCTTTGTTACATTCAAACATATTGTAAGAATAAGTCATAAATAAGAAACTCAAACTTTCAGTGGTTTAATTAAAAAAACAAAAAAAGCTCTGATATGACCACATCTATCCAAATTATGTGACCTACAGCAGGGACTACAACCAAAGTACCACAGACACTGGGTTTATCAGTGATATACCTAGTTTGGTTTTTCTTTTTTGCTTTTGCATCTACCCTCTATTGACAGACATTCTAGTCCATGATTCTACAAGATCAAAGGCCCCTTTTAATGAATGTTGGCTAGATGAAATTGAGTCTGAATATTTGACAATAAAAACTCTTGGCTAAAACCGCTCTCAAGTAAGGAGAAAAATCCCCACATCTAACGTACTCACAAAGACAGATCTATGTAGTCTGACATGAGAAAGTTCATGATCTTTCTACTACAAGTACCCACATTCTGTATTTGTCCCATACACATATCAAACAGTTGAATATTTTCCTCCAAGGCTTTTGCTAGGAGGCTTTTCCTAATCCCCAATTGTTAGGCAATTGCATCTTGTCTTTACTCCAAAAATCTTCCATGACCAGTTCACACAAACTTTTTTCTTGTTCTGGCCTTTAGCACACAGAAGTCTTCATAGCCCAGTATATATGGGCCCCAGCCCAAGTTTTATCCTCTGCATTTCTAGGTCTTAGTCACCTTCTACTCCTTTGAGATCCTTCTTGATCTCTCTTTGAGATCTTTGCAGGTTCAGTCATCCTTTCTGCACTCAGCAGTGGCACACCACCTTTCACACCCTGGTGAAAGGCTGACTGCTTTTGTCCTCATTTCAGCCCATGCAGCAGAGAGATGTGGGCAGGACAAGGGAAGGAGCTGTTCAAAATTTAAGGGGCAAGTTGGGAAAAGCTCAGAGTTTGACAGCTAAAATGCCACCCACTAAAATCATACAAAGACTGGTATCCAACTTAATTTCTTAACTAGATAACGTGAGAATAATAGTGGACAGCCAATCAAATTATTATGGCTAAATAAAAAAAATCAGGGTAGCACAGAAACTAGCAAGTAAGAGAGTAGTTAGAAATATTTGACATTTGGAAATACGAATGACTCAATGACATCCAAGCAAGCATACTTGGGAAACTGCCTGTGGCAGGCTACAGTAACAACTATATTTGAGATTTAACAAGGAATAAGTGAAAATTTGGCTGAAAGAAAATTCTCTGAAAGTACCTATCAAAAATCAACACTCCTCAACTGGAAATAGAAAAATGTTACAGCAATCAGGGGATGAGACTGAACACCACTGGAGATATCCAAGAGCAAATTAGTCAGGCATCTGTCAGGAATGACCCAGGTGTTGTCATGCTAATTTAGAACCAAGAGGCAAATTAAACCAACTCCTATTCCAAAAGTATTTCTTTTTAATTATTGTCTTTTTATTTTTTTGAATCAACCAAACTTTGTTATGGGTGTTGTATGGGTCCTGTCACTCAATATGCTCATTCATTACTTGAAATATGTATTAAAGAGCACTGGTATCAAATTTGATACAATACTAAATGAAGGGATTTGACATCTGCTGGAACTCTTGAAGAGCACACAGAAAGATACTGATCAGTTAAAGAAGAGGTCTGAAAATACAAGATGTGATCCAGTAAAAACAAGCATACAAATTTCAACTTGGATAAGGGCAAGATTTTCATAAAAGTGGAATGGAAACAAAGGAGAAACTGCAGAACAGGCCATGGGGTGAGATGATGGGAGGTGAATACCAATTCCCTTCTTTTGGCTCTCTTGAAACACTCTATGACAGCTTTTCAGGAAGATCATTCCATTCCAGTTGAATGTAGAGAGATAGTTTGACTAGCTTGGCAAGAAGTCTGTTTAATTTATTGTCATAAGAAACTTTTTAGGACTTAGGGTTACTCTATTTTCCCTTTTTCCTCCTGAGTGAGAGATAGGTGCAAGAATATTTGCAAGCCACTTGCCTTCTTCAGAGAAAACTTTTTCCCTCTACCTCACAAAATGAATGCATGATGCAGAGGAAGAAGCTATGTGGGACAAAAGACAGAGCCATGACACTTTTGCTTTCAATGCATACACTCTCCCCCGCAGGAAGAACAGATAACCAACACAGGAGACTTTCCTCTGCACAACTGAAGGACTGGACTGGAACTTTGCAGGCTCTTCTCACCAAAGTGACACAGACTTAATGATGAAGCTTCAATGAAGGCCTTGTCATGTGTAAGGCCTCTTAGGCCCACTTCACTCCACCACTCAGGCTACAAACTCCCAGGAATCTGTATGTGACCAGGTATCTTCTCAGATGATACCAGTCTCCTATTACATCAATACCAGACATAAGCTCTGCATTTTTCCAGAGATAAGGGTTTTCTTATTTAAACTTAATCCAACTTGCAAGCTTTACTCCTGTCCACCTGCATTTATGCAGATGTATTTCTCTCTTTTCCCCTTCCACAGGCAATCTTGACAAACAGCAAGTCAATGAACTTTGGAAAACACCCTGCTGGCAAGTCACCAGTTACTGAAGGAAGACTTTTATTACTATTATTAGTATTATTAAGTACTACACTGCAAATGCTATCCAGAAGGAGTTGTTTGTTGGGCATCTGGTTTGAAGTTCCTGTCCCTGGAGGCACATTTCCGAGAAGCTGCCTAGGTCTGTGGTCTGACCCCAGAGGCACCTTCCTAGCAGAGAAGAAATGAACACATTTCATACAAAAATTAGTCACATGCAGCTCTAAAGAATAATTCATATTTTTAGTGTGCTGAAGCCAAATGAGTTTTCCTTGCACATGCTTTTCACAACATCTGAGTCATACGGTTGCTATGATTTTGTCACACTTCTTTCCATAGGCAGCTGCATTTGGGAAAATGGACCCCACATATGAGGCAGCCTGCAGGATCGAGCTGTGTGTCTGTTTTTCACTTTCTTCATAGTTAAGGTTCTCTTAGTATCTGATCTCAAAAAGTGTACATGAAAATAAAAAAGCCTTTTCACAAGTCTGCCTTCTTTTCCTCTTTTCTAAAGTCTTTTTTGCTGCGGGAGAATCACTGTAAAACTCTTCCCTATACTTATATACATCTTGAAAAGCAATAGCAGTCTAGGTAAGAAGTGGCTATTTTAGATTGCTTTATTCTCTGAAAATTAAATTTAAAAAAAGAATTACAAATTGTTTAACCATTATCAGCATCTCCAAAGGCTTAACAGACACAAAGTTGGAAGTAGCATTTCTTGCCAAGTCTGTTAGAAGCATATAACGGGAAAATAGAGCATTTAAGTAGGTCAGATAAGGAACATACTGTACTCAAATGAGCTATTTCTTCTTTATGACACATTAGCATAAAATTTTATTAATCTCTATTACAAAAAACACTAAAGCTTCAGATGGATTTCTAGACTTCAACATGATTTAATAGAAATATTTTCCATTACTATAAATGCTTTGGCCAAACTTCTCATTTTTCACACTCTCCAGCTACTTGCTTCTATTCTTAAAGATGTTTTAACTCCTTTCTACCCCTATCTCAAACAGATGTATTTGAGTGACAAAAAGACTTCTAAGTGCAACAGTTCTGTATTTTAGGAACTTCTACATAGAAACTGCACTTTCAAAAACAAGAGGTAAGATTTAGCAACAGTAGAGCATTACACTTGACTTAAACCTACCTATTCCAGCATGCTTTTATCTCCTACAACTGTAACAGGACAGGATTAATCCCATTTCTGTCATTCTAACCCCTTGCAATACCTTCTACTTCAGATTTCGGCCTTTACTGAGAAAATAGTAATTTTGGTACATGGAATAGGTAACTTAAAACAGTGTTACAGAAAAAAATTGTCTTCTTCTATAAAGCACTGCAAATGTCCAGCACAAACATTATTATTTTTGGAAAGATGACTTTTCCTGCTTTCTGCCTCATTTCTCATGATCTCAAACATGATTTGCACTCATTTTTGTATGAGTGCATGATTTGTTAGTTTGATTCACAAACATTCTGTAGAATGCCCTATGAAAAAAAATAGAATGCATGTTATAAAACTTTGCTCTTCAAAATCTAACGCTGTCCTTATTACTGAAGTCTATGACTCACAACACAACTCTCATGAGTTTCATCAACTCAAACATCTCCAGCAGTAAATATAAACCTGTACTGATTACTTTTGCCAGATTCAAAAGAGCAAAGATTTGGCTATTAGTTGTTAGGCATTTTATAGGCTTCCATTTTCAAAAGTTTAAGTGAAAGCTTTTGGAAGACAAGTTTTCAGATGTATTGATTAATTCTTGCTGTCTTAAGCTCTCCAGTGACTAAAACAGTGTCCCAAAAATGTCAGCAATGGCAGGTTCTGCATTAACATCTTTATGTTAAAAGGTATTACACTGTATGCAGTGTCATACAACCACAGAAGCAGTCCAAACATCATCAGCCTCAGTAGAAATCTTCAAATTGGCATTATTTCTCTCTGGCTTTCATCTGTCCCAGAAAGATTAGCACTTTCTGTAACTACTATTAACGTAACAGTGAGGAGCTGAAACTGAACAAAGTTACCAAGTGGGTCTAAAATGCATTTTGACTCACTAGGATAATTGTTTATTTAGAATTGCTCTTGGGTGCTCTGACCTCACTCATGAACTCTGAGTTGCAAACATTCACTACTGGTAACAATTACCTAGGCGTGCTCTTTCTTTTTATATCATTTTCCTGTGTTTTGTTTAGCTTGGAGAACCACATCAGGATGTCACCACTAAGATGTGGCAATTTAATAGATCTCTAACTGCCACTCACCAGCCCTCCTGCAGACTGTGCTTCTTACAAGGGACATCTTAAAATATATGAAAAACATCAGTGCCATGTAGACAATGACAATATAGTAGTCATTATCTAAATTCAGCTTCTCAGTGTACACATGCATTAAGAAAACAATGTTTTTACTGTAACTACATATACTTAAATAAATACATATCAGCAACAACCTCTGCTTTGCTTAAGTGGTTGGGAAAATCAGTTGATTAAAAAGCCATAACAAAGGTATTTACAAACAATATAACAAAAGTAGTCACATACTACAGTCCAGTATAACTTCGATGTATTATTGCACTATATTATGTATGATGGTGTAATATTTTTAGGTCATGTTTATCAGCCTTCTTTTTAAGAGTAGCAATGATTTTTTTAATGCCAGAGCTCTATGGCAATGCTTTTAAAATTTTGCTGAAAGGTGAGAATAGACTTTTTGTTTTAATCATATAGCAGGCAGAGTGGTGTAATTCTACATTTCAAATCAACATTCAGATACATTACAAATGCAATTCTTTGTCCTTTATTCTGTATTAGATTCTATATTCCTGAGAAAGATGACATAATCAATAATGATACAGAAATCTACCTAGAGAAATCTTAGAGAATTATTTATTGTTTTATATTAAAAAAATGAAAATAAAAGGCTTGAAGACCTTCTAGAGCTAAGCCAGGCTACTGTTTAATGTGACCTAACTGCCAAAAGTAATATTTGTTAGCATAATTTTGGTAAAATGTCATTATTATCTCCTATTTATATAGTATATATTTACATTTATAAAATTAATCGTTAAATGTGTGTTCTTCTAATTTTTTTATACCTAAGGATGGAAGAATACCAAAAAATCATCTTATATCAATATAACACATAAAAAGTATCCTCTCCCCTATTACCAAGTTAGAGTTGTAATTTTCTGCGTATTAGAAGCTTAAATACTAGTTCACATGCAATTATAGCTCAGTTACTCTCTACAAGCTATGTATTTCCTTAAGTAAAGACATTCTTACTTGGCAAGATCATCCAAATCTCTCTCTTTAATTTTCTTATGGCTTTGTCTTTGTTCAGATGGGATTTCTTTCCCTTTACAGCTGAGGTTCTCTAAGTACAGTAATTCTGAAATTAAATTACTGAGTTTCCCCAGGCAACAACATGCTGCAAAACTCACTTCTCCTAAGTGAACCCAGTTTTCACCCAGGAGGTGTTTTTACATAAGCATTACAGAAATCAAATCTCATTCCATGTATTGAAGTGTTCAAGGGTCACAGGTTTTGTTTGGCTGGGGTTTTTTTGGTTGGTTGTTGGATTCTTTGTTGGTTGGTGTATTTTAATGCTTGTGTTTTAAAGCCAGGAACTTAAAAATTAAGCAACCAGTCATCAGGACATACAGACAACTATATGTATGGTGCTGCAGTATGCCATTAGTTACTCATGGAGAATTTAACACTTTCTGTCATTTCTTCTGATCTCTGATCCAAAAACAGAGGGTACTTTCTGAGGAATACTGAACCATCCCCTTTGAATGGACTCTTGTGAGAAACAGATTATTTTCCAAGAAATATCCCAGAATCAGTATAATGCCAACATCAAATCTGCTTCCATCTGATTGAACCTTCACACTTCAGAGATGCTCATTCACCTGGCCTGCACTGCCTGCCAGCAGGTAGGACCCATTTGTTACCCCACTTTGAAGATGAAAGAACCTTTTGGCAACAGTTGCAGAAGTTTGCTCTGTGCTTCAGTGCCTTTGGCCTGACAGCGCTTTAGGCTCTGGAACACATGTCTGGGCTTTTGTGGCATTATTTTCCTCTCTAGACCTCAAAAAATGATCTCAGATTTCCTACCACAAGTCATTTTGTTCTAAGTCTTTACATCCTTATGGATCCACTATCAGCAGCTCTCATGCTATGGTCATGCAGCGTGTCAGCTCCTTAGCTCCCCTATCTCCAAACAAAATACAGCTGTAAAAACACCTCCTCTCTGCTGCCGCTGCAGCTTCACACAAGCTGTTTAAAAGGTCTCCACTGTTTTCTTCTCGTTTCCCACAGCATTTCCACTGTATTACATTATTAACCAATCAAGAGCCCTCTAAAACTTATTTTTGTCAAATACTAGGAAACAATGTAATTCCTCTACCTGCCTTCACAAAAAATAGTACATTATTTTTTAATCAAATTGAAACAGTTATCAAAACCAACCAACCAACCAAATAAATCAGCCCTAGAGAGATTTCTGGCACTTAAAATATACCAGCCAAAACTGTGGAAAATGAGGAAGTTGAAAATGGGACCTTAAGGAGGCAAAACTGGGGTAGAAACCTTGACAAAATGCCATGGCGCTGGCATTACCAATACTCACATTTCAGAAGACACCAGTGTATTTACTCAGGCAGAAATGCGATTTTGCAGCCAAGGCACAGGCAATAAAGTGCTTCAAATGACTCGACTGGGCCCAGGGCTCTTACTCCCATGCCAGGCAGCTTTCCTCCATCCTTGCAATCCTTCCTTAAAGTAAGACACTTAAGTGTCACTTCAAACATCTCTAACAGCAATTCTTTCTTCAGAGTCATCTTTAAATCCAAATCATTGTATGACATGTTTGCTAAGAGCCACTGTAAAAGTGAACTATGATAAAAGCCCTGTCATGGGTTACTTTAGTATAATAGTTCTTGGAAAGCCATGAGAGGAATTGATATTTCAAAATAAAGTTTACACCAGCAACGCTTGCAAGACTGAGCCTTCAAATTACCACCTCTTTGGAAAGAAGATACAGTCTTGTGACACGCTCACTTAACTTCACAGTTAACCAGAACACATCAAGTTTCCAACATCCTTAAAAGTTTACTATTCATTTATTTAAGCCCAGGACTTCATATGCTCTTACACTCTTGACTCTTTTGTTGGCATGTAAACAAGCATTGCATTTAGCTCCTAAGAAACCCTGTAATATGCCACCATTTTAGATCATGGAAACTTGAAAGAGGCATAAATACAGTGCTGTCAGCTGGAATATGAAGTGAGAGAGCACAAACAGGATTTTGCATAGGCAGCTATATGAGGTGTATATAAAACCACACAATTTAGTAGCAAGACATACCAAGCCAAGTGAAAACACCAAGGTGGTTGGGTTGCTTTTGTTTTCTTTTAAAAACAAATGGCCCGGTGGATGAATCACAGCATGAAACCAGTGCACACACACCATCACCCCTCCTCCCTCAATAAATCTAAAAGGCCTAAAGCTTGACAGAAGAAGCAGAAGGCCAGTTTTGCACTCTTATATTCTTTCTGGTGTTGTTTTTCTAGTTGTCTCCTTCTGCCTCAACTGCTATTTTAGAAGTGTGTCTTTATTGTAATGGAATCACATTCTACATGTAATCTCCATGGGAAGACAAGCAACTTAGCACTTGATTCATCATGTCATATTAAGCTACTACATTACTGCTTGGCCTGGGAAGGATGCCAGCAGGCTCGGCATACCCTCTCCTGCCACCTTCAGTTAAGGAAAAGATTTCAGGGCCTTCTGCTGCTTTCTGCACTCAACAAACCATAGCTGTGATGATAGTCTGTCTTTTTATTATGCAGCTGAAAGACATGATACATTTTCACCATATATTCTCATGGCACTTGCTGAATGTTTAGTCAAATTTTAAGTACCCTGCCTGAAAGCTATTAACTAACAGAAGTCATCCCTTGTGAATTCCCCAAGAGAAGAAAAAACAAACAAACAGAAACACAGAAATCAGCACCTCATCACTGACAATGCAAAGTCCCAGTTCTGTGCTGCATCCTCCTGGGCTATTCAGGCAGCTGGGCTGCCTCAGATACACAGACCCAAGGAAAAGACCCAGACTCCATGCAAAATGGCAGCTTTGTTCCAAGGGGTTAGGCCATGTCCTCAAGCTCTTCCACCACCACTGCTGAATCTGGGAGTGCTACCAGCAAAAGCAGGACCGATTCCTTTAAAGGTAAACATCTACAGAGTCTGAGAGACGGTGTTCACAACTGACAATGTCCAAAGTTCCCAGGAGTTTAGACTGCAGAATCATAGAATCATTTCAGTTGGAAAAGACCTCTCAGATCATCAAGTCCAGTCATTAACTGAGTACTGCTAAGTACACCACTAAACCACATCCATAAGTGCCACATCTGTACATCTGCTAAATACCTCCAGGGATGACAACTCAACAACTTCCCTGCACAGCCTGTTCTAATGCTTGACTACCCTTCTGGTAGAGAAATTATTTTTTTATACCGAATCTAAACCTCCCCTGGCACAATGTGAGACCATTTCCCCTTGTCCTATGGCTTGTTACTTAGAAGAGATATTCCCCCAACTTGCTACAATCTCTGCTGAGGTAGTTGTAGAGTGATAGGGTCTCCCCTGAGCCTCCTTTTCCCCAGGCTAAGCAATGCCAGTTTCCTCAGACATTCCTTATAGGACTTTTTCTCTAGACCTTTCACTGGATTTGCTGATGTCTTTGGAAGTCTACGTTGGACACATTTAACTGTAAACACATTCAAAGTTACTGTGGTAACAAACACAGAAAAAGGGCAGTGCACATCAGTGCCAAGAAATGTGGAGTGAAACATTACAGCATCAGGTAGACCCTCTCTTCTTTTAGCATAAATGAACAGGAAAACAACTATTAAAATGAACAGTCATTAAGGGGGTTTTGGGCTTCCACAGTTGTTTCTCCAAGCTGTAGATTAAACAGAGTTAACCCAATAAATTGGCCAGCATTGGCACCATTGCTGGGCCTAAGGCAGACAATGCACCAGAAGCAAATAGGTTATAGCATCACATTTGATAATGGTGCTTTAGCCAAAAAACATAAAAAACCCCAAACTCGACAACCCAGAAAGAGAAAACAAATGAAAACAATCAGTTACCTGGGTATTTCTAATGTTAATTTCTCAGCTGTTCTCCATAACAGATACTGGAGTGCTCAAAACCCAAATGAATATTCAAAATAATTTCTGCTGGAAGCCAGTGCTGAAATCATGGAAACTTTCAGCTCTTTAAATTTTGGTTACACAGAATAGTTTCTCCTCTGAAGGAAAGAGGGATTTCCTACTGTTTCCTGCTGGGATTTCCAAGCTGTTATAAGGTGAACATTTCTGACCCTTTATTTTCCATGTAATATTCTGACAATACTAATAGAAAAATACCAGGCAGTCAAGGCACCCTTTCCAAATCATGCATTTGTCCATAAGCGCATAACATACAAATAAAAAACAACTCTGATGCTTCAAGAACTTTAACATATTTGTATCACCCTACACAACACTGGCAGTCAGCAATGGTTTCACTCAGGCAGAATAGGACAGCAATGTGTATCAGCAGTTGAGAAGGTTGGGAAATGTGATTTCATAGATCTAGGAATAATTTAGTCACTCCAAGATCATGAAGAGGAGAGTAGTTTTATGTCTCCCAGCTGCTGAGCAATATCCTGGAGGTACTACAGTTTCTGTTAAAATGATCACAGACAAACAGGCAGTTCACACTTTTCAGGAAACTCATAAAGGCAGCACAGAATATCAGAAACCCAGTTATGATGTCTTCAGTGGTTAGAACTTTTCTGCCATTACAAATGGAAGAGTATCTTCACATCTAACATAATACTGATTTCACACAGCTAAAGTTATAGTCTTTTTTATTTCCTTGCAATCTGGCATGCAACCTGTCTTTTACTTGACTTCCATTCTTAGTATGCCACTTAGTACTCAGAACATTATGCAATTTTGGCATTTTAACTATTTTTCTGCAATTATAATAGTTCCATGTTTTTTCCACAACTGACCTGTTATTTACTATCCACCTATTATTTCTACACTATTCTGAAATGTATCTCTGCCCTTACTGGTATCCTTACAGTATCTTTATTTCAGAATCATCTGCAAATATAATCTAAATCTTACATCTCCCCCTTCTAAGCATTAAAGCAGACATTTCACAAAACCACAGTACTGATCCTTAACAGACACCTTTCTGAATATGTACATATGTCACAATAGCTGTAGCACCACAGAATATGAAAAATATTATACTCATTACTAGTATTCTCATCAATAAAAAGTATCTCCTAATGGAGACTGAAGGTAAAATGAAGTAATGAAAATTTACTTCTATAAAACACTACCAGGTTTTTGATTGTAATTGCAGCATTGCAGTCTAGCACACCCTGAATGACATACAACCACATCCAGCAACCAGACCCTATTCCAAACCATCATCATCTTCAGCACCACAAGGAACCATCACAACCAGCACATGGTCATCCCTCTGCCTTCTCCAAACCCACCCTGAGCTATACCTGGGTGCCACCCTGCAGCCCTCATGACACCCTGGCAGCAGTCTCCAGGCACCTCGCCCAACCACAGTGATCAGATCCAAGCTGCACCTCAGGGATGCTGCATCTCCCACTCCACAAGCAGCTTTCACCACGACCTCTGAGTGCTCATTGCATCAAGACCGTTGCTCCCAGAACACAGCAGCTGCCCTCCAGCTTCTCCACACAAAGTGTAAAGGACTTGAACTGTAACGTTTCTATGGCTGATAGCAAACTGTGTGCAAATACAGCTTTGAATGGTGCAAAACTACAATGTGGCATATATGAAATCATGCACTGAGATACAGTTCTGTACTGTATTTTCATTTCTAGCAGCCCTAAATTGATACAACACAGTTTGAAAGTACAACTCCTAATAACCTGGTCACTTCAGAGACTTCTGTTAAAAGTGTTAAAGTGTGAAAGAGACAGAGGAATTACGTGGTGCTTGGAGATATTTTTTTCCTCTCTTTGTTTACAAAGTTTGTATACAAACTGAAACCTGTTTGCTTTCTCTTTCTACTTCTGGGTTTACAAAAACTCAAATTCACACTTTTACTTAAATTCTTGCTTTTACTTTAGCAGAAGTCCCTATTCTGAAAAAAACACTTAAAAAAATAATGGTTGTTGTCTGATGAGAGCATCTTGTGCCAAAGAGTGGGAGAGCTGTGCTACTGCTGTTAATTTCTTCTTTCTCAACGTCTCTTGATTCAGTCATTCACCTGATGAACAACAACAGGGGAAAACAGTACAGGGAGAGGAAACATTCAAAGCCACAGCTGAATAACCCACTACCATTCAGTGGCAATTGAGGTTTTGCCAAATTAAACAGAAGGCCTGCTAAATTGATCTCTCAGTATACTCCATCACATGGTTATGTTTCAGGAATGCTGTTTTAGTGAAATAACAACAAAAAAAAAGCACCCCAAAACACAACCCCACCCATACAATATCTAAGCTTTTGGTCAAGCACTACAAACACACTTCACCTGCAATATGAACCAAACCTAAACCTCTGAACAGCCTGCTGCCACAAGTCATGGCAAGTGTACAACACATGGCAGGCAGGCACCAATTCATCCTTACAGTCCCATCAGCACTTCAACTGCCTCTATACTGCACACAAAACCCAGAGTTCCCAGCTGAGCTGAGCCATGTTCTCCTCCAAAGGGCCTGTTATAGCTTCTCCACCAGCTCCTCTGTGAGCCAAATCCCACGGGGCCCTGGCTGGCAGTCCCATAGCAGCATTTTGCAAGTCTGGCTGCAGGGGACCTCTGTGCAAGGCCACCATGAAAAACAATGTTCCTCATGCCCACAGGCAGTCTGTAGGAATGTCTGCCTTGCACGGAGGACACTGGTTCTGCAGTAACTCTCAGGCCACTATGCATTTACAGCAGCATCATGGGCAGCCATAGTAGTAATTAATCTGAGGAAGACTTTTCAGGGCAAACCAAGGTACACATGCCAATGAAGAGCATCAGGAAGCATGCACATAGTGGCTGCTGGAGTTATGGAGCCATCAATCTTCCTGCAAACAGGGCAGACAAGTATCCTGTCTGAACTACAGGTAGTGTCATTTGCACACCTAAACCTTCCAGAAAACTGACACAAACCTTTTTCTTTCAGTGCCCAGAAGACAGGGAGTACTCAGCTTGCCATCACCTGCAAACATGCTGACATAACCAAGCTGCCTACCAGATCTTTTGCTAAAGAGACAAGAATGAATGTCAGCCTCCAGTGAGGCACTGGTGCTGACAGCAGAAGGCTTTCCTCTCCAACCCTGCCACTCTCTGCCTCATTTGGGAACAGTCTTACACTGGCAACTGATGAAGACTGAGGAGAGCCTGGCTCTTCCCATCACTGATGCAACACATCAGAGTTCTGCACCTGTTCTTCAGCTTCTTTATTTATTGCAGAATCACAGAACATGCTGAGTAGGAAGGGATCCACAAAGATAGAGTCCAAGCCTTAGCCCTTCACAGAACCATCCCCAACAGTCACACCACGTGCCTGAGAGTATCATCCAAATGCTTCTTGAACTCTGTCAGCCTTGATGCTGTTACCAGTTCTCTGGGAAGCTTGTTCTGACGTCCAGTCACTCTCTGGGTGAAGAATCTTTTTCTGATAACCAACATAAACTTCCCCTGATGCAACTTCAGGACATTCTCTCAGGTCCTGTCATTGGTCATCACAGAGAAGAGATCAGTGCCTGCCCTTCCTCTTCCCCTCACAAGGAAGCTGTAACTACAAGAGGTCTCCCCTCAGTCTCCTCTTCTCCAGGCTGAACAGACCAAGTGACCTCAGCTGCTCCTTACACACCTTCAACTCCAGGCCCTTCACCATCTTCATTAGCCTCCTTTGGACACTCTCTAATAGCTTAATATCTTTCTTATATTGTGGCCCTCAAAACTGCACACAATATTCAAGGAGAGGCTGCCCCAGTGTAGAGCAGAGTAGGACAATCCCCTCCCTCGACTGGCTGGTGAGGCTTTGCCTGATGTTCCCTAGGATATGGTTGGCCCTCCTGGCTGCCAGGGCACTGCTGACTCATATTCAACTTGCCATCAACCAGGACCCCCAGGTCCCTTTCCATGGCACTGCTTTTCAGCATCTCATTCTCTAGTCTGTCTGTAGATCCAGAGTTGCCCCATCCCAGGTGCAGAATCCAGCACTCTCCCTTGTTGAACTTCATGTGCTTGGTGATTGCCCAGCCCTCTAATTTGTCGAGGTCTCTCTGCAGGACCTCCCTGCCTTTGAGGGAGTCAACAGCACCTCAGCATTTTGCATTTTCTGCAGACTTGCTCAGTATTCCTTCCAGTTCTGTGTCAAAGTCGTTCCTGAAGATGTTGAACAGCACAGGGCCTGAGATGGAGCCCTGTGGAACCCCACTAGTGACAGGACACCAGTCTGATGTCACTCCATTCACTGTCACCCTTTGTGCTTGACCCATGAGCCAATTGCTCACCCACCACATGGTGTGTTTATCCAGCTGTGCTGGACATTTTGTCCAGCAGGATACTGTGAGAGACAGTATTGAAAGCTTGACTGAAATCCAAAAAGATTGTATCAACTGGCTTCCCTTGATCAGCTGGGTGGGTTACCTTGTCATAAAAGGAAATCATGCTTGATAAGCAGGACTTTCCTCTCATAAAGCCATGCTGACTGTGACCAGTGACTGCCTTGTCTTTCAGGTGTATTTCAATACTTTCCAGGATCATCTCCCCCATAACTTTACCAGGCACTGAAGTGAGACTGACAGGCCTTTAGTTTCTAGGGTTCTCCTTCTTGCCCTTCTTGAAAACTGGGACAATGTTCTCCAGGTTCCAGTCAGCTGGGACCTTTCCTGATTCCCAAGACTGCTCAAAAATCACTGAGAGAGGTTTTGTGATGACATCAGCCAGCTCTTTGAGGATTATGGGTTGAATCCCATCAGGCCAAATAGATTGGTAAGGAACAAGCTGGAGCAGCAGATCCAGCACAGTGTCAGGGTTGACTGGAAGTTGATCATTCTCACAGCCATGGTCCTTCAGCTCAGGGCACTGAGACCCCCTTGGTCCGTCATCTGTGCTGAAGACAGAGGCAAAGAATGTGTCAAACACCTCTGCCTTGTCTCTGTCCCTGTTTTTGAAGTGACCATCCTCATGCTGTGTTATGGGTTTGGCCAGATGGGCCTAAATTTAGGTTTTAAAAGTTCAGCTAGGCCTGGGAATTGTCAGCTGACTTGAGCTGGACTGAGCTAGCTAACAGCTGACTTCTTCTGGCCAATAATATTGTATTCCATATCATATTGCATCATCTCAAAAGGGGTAAGAGCTGGTGTGTGGGTGTGGCTTGTTCAGTTGCTTCACAGGTGTGGTGCCAGCAAGACACTCTGCTGTCCCAGGAGGGATGGGGAGGCCCAAGCCCAGAGCACCGGCTTAACATCATGTTATCTGAGGGAAGTAAAATGTTTGTTCTTAGCTTTTCTCTCTGCTTAAGTCTGTCTCTGAAGAACCAACTTCTCTAGAATGATTTGTAGTTAAAATGGTAGAATTTGTGTTTACTGGGAAGTGGGAAGTTATTTCTTGTTATACATAACTGTGTAAGTGTGTGTTATATTGTAGTTCTCTCTCAGTTTTCTCTTTTCTGTATAAATACATGTAGTTAGTTCCAGCATAATCCTGGTTCTGAGGGTTTTTTTCCTCTCCCTCTTCTTTTTTCCCTTAGCTGGTTGAGGGGAGGAGGAACCCTTTCCACTCTGTTCTGGACAGTTGGCGTTTTGTCAGCTCAACCCAGGACATGCTGTAACAGGCTGATAGTATTTCTATACCACCTATGTTCCTTAGCATCTATCACCACCACCTTCAATATATGCTATCTCCTGATTTTCATTCCTTGGTCCTTGGCAGCAGTCCTGACAGCATATCATGCTTCCGGGTGACTGCCTAGGTGGTCACAGGAGATCTGCTCTCTTTGAACTTCCCAGGTTGATAACAGAACAACTAATGAAAAAGAGCAACAACTTTTCAAGAAAATGGTGAGAGAAACATCACTAATATTTTAAATACCAGGTGTCTGCAGCTTCACATGGCAATATTACAACTAAACACACTCAGTTTTACTGACCTCCAGGCAAACTATTATTTTCATAACACAATATCCTTTCTAGCATCAAGTCATGTTAAAAAACAAGGTTGAAGTGAATTTTTGTATATGTCATTATTTTCTGCAATCTAAAGACTGCGACAATTTGGAATATTTTCCTTCTAAAATCTTATATTTTATGAAGACTTGTAAAAACAGTGAACAACCATTTTAAATCAGACTCTGAAGACAGACATAGAAATTAGAGTTGGAAACACAACCTGTTTTTTAACTGAGCAGCAAAAAAGGAAAGGAAAACAATACAAACAGACAAAAGTTTGATACTGTGCTATCCAGACAGCTTTCAGTACACCTAAGAAACACAATTATAAAACAAGAAATAAAGAAAGTAAAACTAAGAAACTCACCATTTTGCTGAACCAAAAAGTATCCTAGTTTTGTGTTTAACTGAATGTTATAAGACAAGACATCTGAATTCAATTAACAGAAGTTCTGGTTTGGGGGTTGTATTTTTCTTTTTTTATTTTAGTGGGTTTGTTTTGTTATTTTAAGTACTGAAAATCTAACTACATGAACTCATCATTGTTGAATGTCAAAACCATGGGATGGTAAAAGCAAAATGCAAGTTTTAAATAAGTCCTTAGGAAAAGTTGTATGCAAAATACATGTGGAATGTGATCACATTGATATATTGCAGTGAGATGTAAAACAGTCATGCTGTTAGTAACTCATATATTCTGAATTTAGGTAATTGTTTATCCTCAAAGTCCTGGGCATAAAGATGATGTGCTAATTTGTTCCCAACCTAATGACTCTTCTTCACAAGAAAGAGTAACATTCTTTTTATCCCTGGTAACAAAGGCCACTCAACTAAATCCACAACCTTTAAAAATTCATGCAATTAAGAGTTCTTTTTACCCTAATATTTTCAGAGACTGGTTTGCACCTGACATGAGATTGACACACAAAGTTCTCACGCAACAACACAGAAATAGTCAGTAGTTTCTTTCTGATGTCACTCATGACAATTTGGGTTTCTCTGTAAGCACAGCTCTGGTGTTGATTTTCCAATTTTTATTTGAAATATGCCTCACAGGCAATTTATAGGTTGGAGTTGACTATAGGAGGCTTCCTTTAAGAGATGTGAATGACCATGCAAACTTACACAACTTCCTTTCCAAAGGATGGATCACAGAACACACATTGCAGCTACAAGACACTGAGGAACACACTGGTCTACAAGGTCTGCAAGAACATGCATTGAAAACCATAAAATTCTGAACACCAACCCCCACCCCCACCCCCACTGCACTCTTAGACATAGCTCACAGGAGGAAGATGGAACAGTCTTGCTAAAATGTATTTTAAATATAGGCAGGCTGCTACTATCAATGAGCAAAAGAAGCAGTTTGGGGAGAGGGTGGTTGATTTTAGTTTTGGGTACAGTCAAGGCACAGACTGTTCTACTAGCTGACATGTGCTATGTAATATTCTGTATCACAATATCCTTCCTCTTCCACAGGCTGTACATACAGAGATGTGCCTTGTATATGAGCAATGGCTATTATTTTCTTATAAAAAGAAAAAATAAATAAATCACAATTTTTTTATAATGTCTCACAAAAATACACCAAAAGAATTGTTTACAGCAGATACATATACTTTTCTTGAAGTATTTATTCACAAACAAGAGCTGAGACAGAACTACAGATCTTAGCAAGTAGAGAGTGAAAGCAGGAAGCTTTCCTGCACTGTCCATGTGAATACTTTCCTTAGCACAGCTTGAGCCCATTAGCTTCTTTTGTTGTCCCTACACTGTCGAATAAAAATAATTTAATCCAGCCTCACTTTTAGTATCCCATTATTTAAAATGCAGGCATTTATGCTTCTCTTTCCTCCAGCTTTAACTTGGTAAATTTTCTTGGATTAATAAACTGGTCATCCTATCAGCTTTATAGGAATAAACAGCTAGGCTACTGCAAGGATGGAGTTCTGCATCTTGTGATCTGTGACTTCCCTGAAAATACACAGTAAATTCCACAGCAAAATACTCAAACCACACAACAAAATCACAATACCTAACAACCATGGTAAACTCAACCCTAATTTTAAGGCATTATTTTTTCTCCAAAGTGGCAAATGTCAGTTTCAAACTAAGCAGATTCAGAATCTGAGAAACTAATTCATGCTCTTTGTAACCAAAGCACACGCATTCAAATGAGATGATCAAGCACTACAAAAGTAGGGAAGAGACACTATACCATTTCTTTTGGAGTATTTATAAAAGAAACAATTATCATCTCTAAATTCAGGAAAATAATTTCTCTGTCATGGGACACACAGTTTCAAAATGACAAAACATTTCTTTCCAAATTGTTACCTATTACATCTGACTTAACAGCACATTCACATGAACAAGTTTGTTTTTCTAAAATAATTCTCTCTATTTGGTGGCCCCAAGCAAAACAATACAATCCATCTTCAAGCAGATTAACAGCTAACATCGGTAATCCTAGGCATACCCACATTACTCCTGAATTATGAAAGACTGCCATACTGAGGAAGTGGAGCTGGGGATTATTCAGTTGTGAAAGAGGGCTAGGCTACTCTCCCATTTTTCCTGGTATCTTACACTAAGAAATATAAGAGGAAAGAGTAATTTTAACCCTGTTGTTCAAAACATTAAAAACAGAAGTATGAAAAACTCTACCATCATTAACAGAAAAGCTGACTGCCATTCGTCTGAAGAGAGCCTGAGTATCCTAGAGCCAATTCAGACACAGGATACTAACCTTGATGTTGGTATCTGGCATTGGTTTAGATTTGTATGAAAATATGCAGTGCTTTGGGGAAGTATATAGTTTTATAACTGGACACCTGCTCTTAAACCACAAGAATTCACATGCTTTGCTTTTTGATTTCCAACTCCACTTTTTCGGGAGGACAATTTCCCAATTCGATGTGATGCTAAGCTTCTTGCTGTTTTCTACGAAAAGCTCAAGACAGAGATCCAAGAAAAGCATAATTAAAGCTTGCCCCTGGCATGTACAAAGATTTCCCAGGAGCAGTGTGATTGTTTCACTGGTGTTTGGCTCCACTGCTGCTGTCAGCTGCAAGACCTGGCTGGTTGGTGTGACCAAAGGCAGCCCTCGGTTGCTGGCCCTGCTCTGCAGCACTTCTGCCAGCCTCCCTGGCTCTGATTGCCTCCTCCATTGCCCTCTTCCTCTATCTGCCTGTATTTGCAAAACCCAACTCGGCTCCCTCAGGTTCAGGCTCAGTGAAGCATCATCCATGTTCCTCCCAAAACATGTTGCGCCTGCAATAATTCTTTCTCCCTTGCAGTCAAAAGGGATGATAATCTTGAAGAGTTAATCTTGTGATAGAAAAAAAAGACAGAAAACCATTCTCACTGAAAAACTTGCTCAGTGAAAACTTACACAGCTTCTTAAGGGAGCTCACAGGGAACTCCTTCATGACAACTTTTTAAGTCTGATGGCGACAATGTCTACTAGAGCCCAAGAGCTCTCCTCTCTCTGACTCCCGTGCAAACTACTTCTTCAAGACCATGTTATGAAAGCTATTATCCAAAACGTTTTAAAATACCAAGCCTCACAGCACTCTTATTTCTGTAAAGGGACAAGTATCCAGCTCAAGCACACAGATCTGAGCAAAATACGCAGAGTGAAAAAGCAAGGCCAAAAATACTCCATAAAGTTCAGATTCTTTCCTGAAATCAGACTTCTCTCCCCTTCCAAAGGCCAGAAGAGGTTAATCTCGTATCACAGCTCTGTACAACAGGTCAGGAAATTTTACGTTTCAATTACTCTCCACTTCTCCCTTCAATAGATTATTTCAAAGTATTTACAGAGTCTGTCCTCTTCCAGTGAGAGCTGCCATTTTTAAGGCAGAAGCAAAGCAGTTAATCCTCCTCAAAACAGCCTAAGACCATTTTAACAGAGATTTTTACAGTCAGCTTTATTTCAAAACTAAAGTGTCACAATGAGGTTGTAATAAACTGACTTATTTTTGGAGTGCTAAATACTACAATTGTAGCATTTGCCAAAGCAAGCAGCAGAATGTCTGCATTTTATTTTTCAGAAAAGATATATCTTTGAGTCCTGGCCACAAGAAATGTTTTTGTCCTGCATTTTTTATAACCTCCCAGGACATTTTTCTCCTCCCTTAATTAAAAAAGTGGGTTTTTTCCATAGCTTCTACACAAACAGCATAGGAAAGCCAAAATGTTTCTTGTCATATAACTTTTTACAAAGAACACATTACTGACAATGACCTTGTTTCAGATATAGACTCTCCACAACAGATTTTTCTCTTCACATATCTTATGTTTGACCCCAGTTTTCCACATAATGGCATTATCGCTGCTATTTCCAATTCAAATTTATCTGACTGCAGCTTCCAGCTATTGCTTCCTGTTATGACTTTCCCTCATAGTGTAAATTCTTTGGTATTTTCTCCCTGCAAAGGTACTTGACCGCTGTGATAAAGTTGTCCCAGTCTTCTTTATGCTAAATCAATACCAAATTTCACATTACAAGGTATTTTTTCCCAGGCTTAAAATAATTTTTCTCCCTTTTTCACCCCCACACCCCCCCCCTTTCTTTCCTCATAAAAACCTGGCTTTCAAAACTATACTCTGCACAGAGATAAATGTCATGTCCCTGTTGAGAGACACATTTCACATGTATCAGAAGAAAAGCATTCCTTTATTACCCCAGCATCAGTTAGAAGAACATGTTGATATTTAGGAAAAAGACAATTATATATAACAGAACCTTAAACTTGAATATTTACCTACGCAATTGAATAATTTTATGTTTTTAAGTATGTGCAAGTATTCTAAATCTGAATGGCACAAACATTACACTAGTGAAGTAGTGACTGCTGCTTAGACCAAAATTACCAGATATTTAAAAATATAAAATACCAATCTATCTCTGCAAGACTGAGAGGATTTTTCACATTTTAACAGCTAAATCAAGTTTTACTCCTTAAATGGCTCTATTTCAGACCAGCAACATTAATAGCCAAGAAAAGCTGAACAGAACCATGCTGTTTATTAAATAGTTTTACAAGTATTACTTACCCAATGAATTTACAGGGTCAGTCTTTAAAGATTCTGCCAGTGAGCTATGGATTGGGAGTAATTTCCATTTGGTCACAGACACACAGCAGGTACTGACTGATTTCAACTGGACACAAACAACATATCTCTGTAGAAAGTTAACAATAATAGCTATAAATTTAAAACTGCTGTTTTGTAAATAGCCATACTGACATGTCAGTACCGTCATTAAGTATTTCTGAAATGAAATAGCATTCAAAAAATTAAGTCTATTGCAGAAAAGTCAAAGTGTGACTTCTAATGAAATCTTATCTTTGGTCATCCTACAGGCATCATGTTTTGTATGAAAAAAAGAGCTGACCATAAAGCTATTGAAAAGCAAGAAAACACTTAAACATACTCATTTGTAGATTTTGCCAAATATGCACTGATGACAGCACAAAAGCATGAAACTGTGGACACTGTGACCCACAGTGGGTAGTGCAGATAGCAAAGCCACACCTGGATACAGAAGAAGTGTATCACCTTGGTGGTGGTCAGGCACTCAGGTGAAAATGCTATAGAGCCAGAATGCACCAGGGCATGCTGACATGATGGCCTTGGCCAACCACACAGTCCTGGCTGTCTGCACCCCACGTGCAGGGACCTGCCTTTCACCAGGCACAGGTGTCTCTGTGCACGTAGTGGTGTCCCAGCATTGCAGGCGTGGCCTTGTACCACCACCTGAGAGCTGATCAGAGGAGGTTGCCGTGAGGCCTTCAGCTGGTCTCCCTCAGCCTTGCAGCAAGGGCAGCTGCAGACAGATGTTTTCTGTGCCCGACCAATGGCTGCACTCCTCTCCTGTTGAAAGGTCCCATTTCCACTTGCTTAGAAACTAACAGAACTTTGGCCATTTTGACTCGTAATTTTTCCATGACAAACCTTAGTCTTGTGCTATAGGCTCTCAAAATAAGACTTGTCATGCAAAAATGAAACCTCTTCTCTTATCAGCTATGCAAGCCATAGTAATTAATGACTACTTGAGAGAGAAAACACTTGCTACCTTATCATGAAGAATTGCCAGTAGCAACACAGCATAAATCTTACTGAGGCACGCACACACTTCCTGAGAGCAAGCCAGGAATTGCTGTTCTGTGTAGTACTCTACTGACCCTATGTACTAAATAAGGGGGTTATGGACAAACTGCAGAGCAAAGAAGACAGGATCTCGGATAATGCAGAAGAGAAATACTGAGAACATCTACAGAGCTAATAAGAAATCCTGCTTACACAAACTAGTCATCTCAACTAGTAAACATTTCTTACAAGGAAATTATTGCCCTGCAAGTTCTAACTGCTACTTAACAAAAACAAGTCTTAGCCCTCTTTCATAATGCTCAGCTTCATTAATCCTGTGGCAGAAAGAGAACATTTTTTCATCTCTTGAAGCCATAACAGTTCCAATACTTCTGTCTGAATATGGCAGAAGTGTCAATGATGCACAAACACAGGGCTTCTACCTGACATCAGTACCAGTAACAGAGCACTATGGATTTCACCCCTTTAATTTTCAGGGCAACACTTCCCAATATATTATCCACAGTCAAGACAGTGCAAGACATCAGACACAATAACTTTCAGATTTGTAAACAAAAATCACTTCAATGCTTATGCGTCTGCACTTTTAATTTTTAATATAAGCATTCTTGTCCCGGAAGTCTAACAGGAATGTGTGTACATATGAAGCATCCAGCAGAGAAAGTAAAACTTAAAACCAAACACTATCTAAGCCTGTAGAATGACATTGAGCAAACATTTTCTAACAGTTATAGACATGCATACCTTTTAAGAGACACTGCAAAGATGTACCTGTAACAAGACAAGTGACTCCGAGGCAGTAATCAGAAGCCAGTAGTGAAACAGTACATAGTTACTACCTGTTCCAGCATTTTCCAGCTGCTGTCAAGGGGCTCTTGCTACCTCCAGAGCTGACTGGAGTGCACAAGAAAACTCCCAGCACCCCCCAGACAAGGAACTTGAAATATCTGTGGTGAAAGCATCACAAGAATCAACTTGTCTTTACTTACAAACCTATCAATCACTTTTCTAAGACTTTTTTTGGTTTTTTGTGAAAAAGGCTGAACAGTAAAGTTCAAAAGGTAATTTCTTTCTTGACTTCAACTGATCATTTCTCCTCTCTCATCTTTTGGCTTATACAAGAAAGAATGGCACAACTCTGAAGTCTTCCCTTTTCTCTCTGTTTCTCAGGTCATCATCTACCAACTCCTTTCCCATCCCTTCAAACAGAAGGTGTCTACTATGGACAACCATTTCCAATGGCTAAAGACAGTCATATGCCTTCCAACAGCCTGTACTTTTATGTTATGTTTTAACTCCAGCAAGCAACTAAGTACCACACAGTTACTTGCTCCCATCCCCAGCTAGGAAAATCAGAATCAGAAGAAGGTAAAACCGAGGGGCTGAGATAAGAACAGCTTAATAACGAAAATATAATGATAGTAACAAAAATAATAATGATGGTGATGATAAAGTAGGAGGTAAGAAGAAAGAGTTTAACAAAATCCAAGAGAAACAAGAGATGCACAATGTAATTGCTCACCACTGACTGACTGATGCCCAGTACATCCCTGAGTAGCAATTGGCCCCACCCAGCCAATTCTCCCTAGTTTATATACTAAGAATGATGTTCAAGAGTATGAAATATCCCTTTAGCCAGTACAGGTCAGCTGTCCTGGCCATGCTCCCACCTGACTTTTTGTGCACCTCCTCACTGGCAGAGAATGGGAAACTGAAAAGTTCTTGGCTTGGGGTAAGCACTACTAAAACGTCAGTGTGATACCAACATTTTTCTCATACTGAATCCAAACACACAGCACTGTGCCAGATACTAGGGAGAAAATTACCCCAAATGTAACCAGGACAGTATCCATCCTTTATTCTATACTATTCTATACTACTTACATCATCTCCCGGACTCATACTCTAGAATAGTGGTAGTCGTGAGACAACCACCACCACAGTCCTCAAAGTAAGTCTGTCTGTGAGTAAAATTCCTTATGTAAACAAAGTGTGTAAGCAGAAGGTCTAGGAAGGGAAAGAAGGCATTACACCTCCTGAGAGGACCTGCCACAATGGCAAATGGCACATTCTCTGCAGCTTGGTCTTTTAGCATCTCCTTCTGCATTTGTGTGAGCTCTCTCCTGCAACAGCCAATTCAACCACCTCTTCCCCTCACTTCCCAAATATGAGAGTTTGACAGCATTATTTTTGAATTAGGTATTCCCTAAATAAAGGATTCAAATTTTATTTCCTGCTGGGAAACATTAACCAAAATAGTGTCTTTCACTATCATACAGTCCCCGTGTAGTAGGCAAATTATTTGAATCTACAATAAGACCTTTAGGCACATGCATGAAATCCCACAGCCTAGGGATTCCAGCAAGCGGCAGTTTATTGCCTCTTTGTTGCTATTGTAACTCTCTTACCTAATCACCTAACTATGAAAAATCCAACATGTGTCTCTCATATTTTTGTATATCTTCAAACCCCTTTGATCTACTTCACGAACAACTGTAACCAACACGCTAATACCAGAAAAGCTTTCTGCTGGCTTCACACAGTAGTAATTGCCAGAGAAACAGCAGTAAAGGTAATTGCACTCAGAAGTCCCCCTATTTTCTGGAATAAACATGCCACTCAAAAAAAGAAAAAGTAACTGCAAAGAAGTAACAACTTTCAAAGAGTAAAAACCTCATTTCAAGGGAGATGAGAAGTATCACCTCTAATACAAATTCACTGAGGTTTAAGCCCTTCTCACTGCACGTAAGTAAGCAAGAGAAGCATATAAATATGCAAAAGCCAAAGTTGTATACGCTGCAACACTTTACAGATTGCTACAAGGACTAAATCTCTACTGTACTCTCCACCTACCAGAGGACAAAATTCTCTGCATCAGGTAAGACACTACCAGCTGAACTAACCCCCTATTCAGAATGAAAGCAAGAGCACCTGATGGGACAAACCTGCAATTCAGCTGCAGAGTACTAAACAGATTGCTTAAGTCCTTCAAAACATTTAAAGCACTTCTCAGCATCTAGACAACCTTTTTGTCATTTAGCAGATAGAAGCAATTGCTGTAAGAAAGCAAACACAATACACTTAAGGCATTTTAGAAAGCTTTCAAACAGCAGATGTTACTTTCTAAGAAGTCCATAGCCATGTTATCATTGCTTAACTCCAAAGGTGGAACAAGAGCTGTTACAGTCACTCCAGGGGCACATCTCAATTAGGGCAATTTGGGCCAGTCATGCCCAAAACACATTTGCAAGTCTTTTTGGAAGGGTTTTCTTGCCCCAGAATGAAACTCATCCTAGTTCTCCCTCTACCTCCAAATTCAGGGACAAGTGCTTCCTATTTCCAGCACAAGAAAACATCAGAAAGCTTTCCTTTGCAATAAAACTCTCAGGTACTTTGGCAACCTTGGAAAACGCCATGAGGGAAAAACAGACCACCCACACATTAAAGCTCTACACAAAGTTTCTTTTACAGATGCATAGTCCTTCTTTCCTTAATAGATCAGATCTCATGGGTTTTATGAGGTAGAAACATCAATCCTCATAGTGCACAGTTCATTTGTGTCAGCTGATATAGGAAAATAGGAGGAGACAGAGGTCAGTAGCTAGAAGTATGTCACATTTCTAAATGATAAAAGATATTTTGACATCTCACACAAATGACTCTGTATGTTTCTCTGAAAAGAAAGTCTTCTGAAGGCAGCCAATAATATTGAGAGTCAAACCCATTATATTTGATATATTGAATGGGAAAGATAAGCAGTTTACACCAAACACACTAAAATTTTACTTGTGGTATTGATAAATAAATGAAATTAATAAATTCACAGATCTTACAGCAACTGATGAAATGGCTCCATACCACTAAGAGGACTTTTCAGTACACTACGGTACAAAATGTCTCACTCCTATCTCTAAATCCAAACAACGTACACAAACTGCCATGACAGAAAAGTATTACTTACATTTAGTTCAGCGATCTTACTCTTCAACATGATGATCTAAGATTGTGGACTACAAAGTTAAGCTTCCTTCAACAGAGATTTATCAAAGATATCAATTAAATATTTTAATTGAATTAGAAATATATTAAACACCTGTAGTTCAATGATCTACTGGATTTCTCCAATTAAAAAATAACAATGCTGAGAATTACCAAATATTTTATGTTTTGGCTTGAGAAATAAATACCTAATGGCTTGACAAATCTTTTAAGATCCACTCAGAGCAATCACCTGTGCATAAAGCTCATCCTTTTAACTCGAATTTGGTCTCCTGCAAACTCTGCCAGGGTTGTGGAAGGAACACACTGGACACATAAACTGTCACAGAGCATCTTCAGGTATGGGGCAGAAAACATAAGAAAAACAGAGGGGAAAAGTAATGGCTGCAGTTACCCAGTTCTAATTAGTAATCTTAAGAGTGTTCCTTGCTGTCATCCATTTCAGACTTCCACAATTTCCATTTGTGTGTTCCTATATTATAAATACATTTGTGGTTTTAAGTAACTGAAATAGCAAATTCAGAGAGAAGGACTTGTTTGATCTTAGTCTGATACTTGAAGAAATCCAAAATTGTTACAGTTTCACACAGTTACTGCAGATCAATACCAAATCAAAACACACAAGAATTTGACCCTCTTCTCTGAACTTAATCATTACTATCCAAGAAAGAGAGAAAAGAAGTTTGTAATTTTTTAAGAACCACACAAACTTACTTTGGACATGCTGCAAGTCTATAATCAAAATGGCATAATTTTGGTAATTACTTTGGAACAAAAGTTAGAACAGCTTCCTGGTGATATAAAGCTGGAAGAACAGTTAGCAAGATGAGGATTACAATTTGGTCTATGGAGAACTGTGGTAATGCTGAGGATCAGAGTAATAGAAATGAGATCAAACTAAATACTAACAAACCTCCCACTGAAAGATCCTCTTAAGAGGACATGAGCTTTCAACTAGGAAAAAAATGTATCAATTAACAGCTCCATATCTAGATGGGAATGAATGTTAAAGAAAGGTAAACAGGTGCATAGTGTGTCTCAGGAAAGTTATGTCCAGTGGAGGAACTAAGTAGTAACATCATTTACTGGAACAGAGTCTTGTATGAGACCATATATAAAATTCTCTGTACCATTCTTGTCTGTCTTGCCCCAGAAACAAGTGCAACAAGTGCTACCAGCACTGTCAGAGGAAAGGAGCAAGTCCTGACAAAACCCAAAAGTCCTGGTTTTCCTTACACAAAAGGACTACAGTAGCTTTAACAGGCTCAGAGAAGCAAGAGCTATTTAAACTAGAAAAAGACTGTGGCACAAACCCAAAGATAAATGAAGATGCCAAAGCAAAAAGTTTCAACTGGAAACGAGAGGAATTTTCTAAACATCAGAGCAGTGTTATTTGATGACAAGTTTTCAAAAAGAATGCAAAAGAAAACAAACCTACCTCATTTTAAAATGATTTTTAAATGGATTAGGGGAGCTAATTGCTTACAGCACTAGGTGATTGGATTGTAGGGGCATACCCTCTGGTATTCATAGCTTCAATTTCTCTGTTACATATCTTACAGCTCTCTAGTTCTACCCCACATCACTCCATAGTTCCAAACCACTCATCTAAAAAATTAGTGATCAATAATCTGAAAAAATATTGGCTAAGGAGGGGAGAATTCTCATCTCAGGCAACACTAGAAGTTAAAAGACCTGCACGAAAAGTTTCAGAACTCTTACTGTTGCCACTTGTGTTCACACCTTACTGCTCCACCGATGTCTAACAGACAGAGCAGGGATTCAGCACAAGACCATCTACCCCACAAATCCAGACCTTCACATTGTAGCTCTATCAACACAGGGGCATCGATGGGTACAAAATGCAACATGGAGCCACAGCTACCTCAGATCTATGGACATTAATCTCCATTTCAATTAAACCTACTTCAGATACTTCCAAAACATTTACTATCAATTTTTTCTCTTTAACTTGTGCTCTCTCCTTCACTGTTTTCAGTCTGAAAAAACTGTATGGTGATTTGCAATTAAAAAAAGTAAAAAAAAAACACAAAAAAAAACCAAAAAAAAAAAAACAAAAAAACCCAACTCACTTGTAACAAGAAAATATTACAAGCTTGTGGACTTCGATCAAGCACCGGTTTGTGTACTTGCTGATGGCCAGCACCCTCATGAGTGAAGTGGAACGTCTCTTCAGATGTTTTTCTTTTTATTTATTTGTAACTTCCCATTTTTGGCAACACAGCAAGAGCTAACAGACTGGAAAAAAACCCAAGCCACCCTCATGTTTCCATCAAATTATGCCACATAATCTTGAAACTTCAGCTGAATTTTAACATTCACGTGTAAGAGATAGAGCCAACACACTTCTGAACAGGCAGGTTTGCTGATATGTGCTATTAAAAGCTGCTTATTTTAGCCCAATTCAGACAACGCTTAAAGAGTAGGTTTGTTTATATTTAGAGTCCTTCCAGTAATTACAGATCCAGAACAACCACAGTGTGTCTTACTATTCAAAAACAAACAGCTTAGCCCATATGCATATCGAAAGGGAAAATAAAGGTAAGCTATTTTTTACAACATACCAAATATATCCAGTAGCAGAGGTATATATAGAACTTGAGTTGTCTCCCCCAGCCCAAGCCTCTAATCATGTTTTTGCCACAAAAATTCCTAAAATGTCATCAGCAATAACATACAGGAAAAAAATTGAAACAAAACATCATAACCACAGAATTGCAAAGGTTTTCAGCATCTGGCACAGAGGCACATGATAGAACAGTATTTTCACTCTTAGCTTTGTGCTACAAATGCTTTCATAAAACTACCATTTGATGCACATATTTTCAATGGTTCCATAGAATGTACTAGAGAAACATCTGACACCTGCTATGTTCAGAAGAGAAAGACAGCACTCCAAGGGAACTTGGCAGTACTCAAATCAAGAAGTTCACTTCAATCAGGTTTCAAGAGCATCTCCAAAATCTAATACAGTTTACAATCTCCAGCTTTTGTAAATGACATCCTCGAAGTTCTGCAGAACAGACTCAGTCATTCAAAGTAACCAATTTATTAGATTTGAAATTCCCAGTGTTACTATCATCTCAAAAAGAAAAAAGTAGCAAAAGTTTACTTTTGTATTCAAGTGTTAACAAAATTGAAGCAGCATGATGAAAACGGCTGGAACACATGGGATCTTGTATCATAATCAAGGCCAGAGCATCTCTTTTGACAGGCAGGAGATAAATTGTTTAGAAAATTCACCAAAAATAGTTTACATATTCTTCATTTAGCCAACACGTGTTTTATTCCAGATCTCACAAAGTAAACCAGTGAATCTGTTCTGTCTGTGTATCAGTTTGCCATAGTAACTCCATGACTTTGGATAGAAAAAGAGGGCACATGCCTGGTGTGTTTCAGGACCAGCGCAGGTGCTTGGGTGTCACAGGACACAGCATCCTCTTCAGTCTCCACAAGCCAATGACCTTGTCAACAGCTTCTAGACTCACTGCAGTACATAACAATGTATTGTCACATCCCAGAGTAAAAGCTAACATAGAGCTGTAGGATACTGGTCCAAACGCTGTCTGTGTCATTGTGAGAGGCATTGGCTGCCATTCAGCCCCTTAGTCAGAGTCCAGACTGGGAACCATGGAGAAGGGGTTCATGCTTTTTGAAGGGAGGCCAGGATTTTGCATGTAGCTGGCAAGATGAACAAACACATTCTGGTCAATAACCCACAAAACCCTCGTGTGTTTCCTCCTGCAGTCCTCAAGACGCTTTCAGTGTTGATGGTAGCATTCAACAGTGGAAGAAACTACACACAGCCTACAACGGCATTCTGCAATTTTCAGCAAAAATGATTCAGCATCCATCCAATTAGTATTATTCAGCTAATGTAACTTATCATTTTAATAGGTAATACCAATTGCACTACTCCTGAGTAAGTCATCAACATAACCAGAAAAATATCACAGCTCTGGCAGGCAATCTCCTCAGCCCGACACACACCATCAGCATAGCCCAAGGGGAGCTGGCTTTCCTTCGCACCCATCACTCCACTTCCAGCTCTACAGAAGATGTTCACCAGCCACCATAATCAGGACATGGCCCACAGTTGTCAGAATACACAGCATGGCATGTCAAAAACAATATTCTGCTCTGTTTATTTTGGTTTTAAAACATTTGTAATTTTTTCCAGCTGTTCAGTATCACCATAGGCTTTAATACAAAAATCTGTATTACATTCTTGAAATCATTTCACAAAACTAAAGAGCTTTCTAATTTGATGAAGATGTGCCTATCCCAGGAGCCCTCAGATTTCCAGAATGTCAGAAAAAAACAACTGAGTGCATGCTAAAATCCAAGTATAGAGCACATGCATAGGTCACTACAGTTTCAAAACTCTGAAGCAACAGAAATCTGAACTAAACTGTGAAGAAAGCTAAAATGTTGTCAAGTCCTGAAGGTTTTTCAAAAATTATCTTGCTACTGCCAACTTTCTCATTTTTTTTTCTTCAAATTTGCTTGAGAGCAACTGTTGCCACCACACCTGCCATTACAAAAGATTTTTAAACATTTTTCACAGAAAACCAGGAGTGGACAGTAAGTGTCAGTTCTTTTTTTTTCCTTGCCCTGAGACTAGAATAAAAAGAAAAATAAAATTACTCATTTTCTTTCTTCAGAGAAGCATCTTCTGTATTTATGGGATAAATCTCATACAACTATAAGACTAAAACCAAATTACTAGTTTTGAGTCTTCCATAATTGCTCTTTTCCCTCTCTTCCTAAACTGTGAGATGTTGAAAAAGCAATAATACCACAACCACAAAAGGTGGTGTTAATTAAAAATAAGTTTATCTTGCATATTCATTTTGTCCCAAACTACCTAAATTTTGATGTCACAAGAATCATTTAGGACAAAATGAATGGAAATACACTTTCAATTAAGTTTACTATTTTATCACAATGTTTACAGAAGTCGTTACTAAACCCAAATGCCTATTTTCCCATGTCTTTTAAAAGATTTGTTACCAAGGGCCATGTTCACACTATTTGTCCACTGCTGGGAAACTTGTATGTTGTTAGGTCAGACAAATTGTGCTTAAAACTACACCTGGTGATGAGGTCCTCCACTGGGTGCACCACAACCAGGTAAAGTGAAAGACCCCAGTGCAGCAAGGCCAAGGACAGACTCTGCCTGCCACCTTCCCAGCAATGAAACATTTTTCAGGAACAAGATGTCAGTGAAGGAGCAGACAGATTCTGGCTCTTAGTTGGTGTCCCTGTCAAAAACCAATGTAAAACATTAGTTTGTATGCTTGGCAACAGCAACACCCAAGTTTCTAAAAACAGCAAACAAGTTGCAATTGTCTTGCCCTTGAAAATTACCAGGTTTTAGGTAGAAAAGAACACACTATATGCTCCCTAGGAAGAGTGAATTCGACTCCCTCGGTAAGTCAGAACTTTGCAACACGAACTCAGAAACAAATCACCTTTTTGGAAATTACAACAATACACACTTGTTTTTTCCTGAGAGACAAATTACATTCATACTACCTAGAAAATACCAGTGTTACACCCTTTCTAAAATACAGCCCATTTGCTAAAATATAACCAACAGGAAATAAACGTTCTTTTGGCTCCACTTCTGTGGAGTTCAAAAATAAGATACCATTCCTGTGGCATCTGGAAAAAACCACACAATAGCGACAGAAACAAAATGCTGTCACTTAGCAGTAGTAAACGAAGGACATGACATTATATAAAAAGCTTAGAGTCACTTAAAGCAGTCATCGGAGACAGATTTTATGGCCAATATTGAATTTACATTCACTAGAAGGTGGTTAGTCAAAAGTTTTCAGTTTGCAACCAATTGCCTTCCGCACAACAAGCTCTACCTTCATTTCAGTGAGAAGTAGAGTGATGTTTGGCACACCACGATGCACTCCAAAAGCTTCATGAATGCACACCTTCACACTTAGCACTCTTCATACTCACCATTTTGATTTTTTTCTGTTAGTGTCATTTACCTAAGTTTAGCCACCACTTGCTATCTTGTTTTATACCTGCCACATGCAGATGTGGCAGCTCCGGTCCCACCAGAAATGTGACACACATTATTTGCTCCTTAATGAGGGGATCTCACTTCCCACAACATAGAAATACCACCAAGTAGAAATAGTTTTTTGGGTAACTGCCACCTATTTCTAGATGGTAGTTGTCAAAATCAAGGTGAACTTGTTTGGCCAACACACGCTCACCAAGTAGGTTCAAAGATGATAGTGCAGAATACTGGACTACAGATCCTATCCAACAAACACTGATTGTCACAGAAATTTTTAAGAAATGCTGGAAACACGAAAGTAAGAAAAAACAAGATAAAGTTCAACATATTGTTACTTTTTTTTTTCTTTCTGGGAATCTTTAATCCTGCAGATCACCTAGAAAGGCTTACTTACGTATGTAAAAGTATCCCAAAATGCATAATTCTAGCCTAAAACCAAAAACCAGAGGAGCTGAGGCGGGTGCTGATGCCTTTGAGCTCTGCTATTTTTCAGAGCACAGCTGTTCCCTCTCTCGGTTCTGTTTGTACATTAGCTGGCAGCTACAGTCAGCTGCGTTTTTCTGGGGAAGAGAGAGAAGGATTTTGATGCAAGTCCAACAGTAAGCAGTGGTTATTTGTTCTCTAGATCATGGGGTTTTCTTAACTGTTACTTGTAAATGTCAACTACGTGATGACAATTCCAATGTATTTCAAAATTAATAGTCCATATTGTTATTGGCTTTCAGAAAGCCAGATTCAAATGAAGATCCAAGATCCAAATTATTTCTTTAACAGAACCTCAATAGAGATATTCAGAAATTCCTAGGATTTCAAACATGCCTCCTTCAAGCTTACAACAGCACTAACTTTCTGGAGTACTATATGATTCATGTTCTTTTTCTAGATACTTGTTCATGTGATGCAGAGAAATGCATCATGTGATGCAGATAGCACACTGATAGAAATAGGTTTAAAACCCAAGTAATTTTTCATTCCTTGCTGTAGATATCAAAGGGACCTTTTTTGTAAACTCTTGTCTATCTAAAACTAAAGTTTGCAGTTCAAGTTGTATTTAATAACTATGAAGATCATCTCCTAGACTCTTCCCTCTTTCTGGTCTCAAACATTCATATTAGGATATCTGTGCTGGGGTTTTAGTGATAGTTTCTGATAAGCTCTGTTTCTACAACATTGGTCTGATTATTCATAGTTTTAACTTCAAACTTATCTTTCGGTTTGTAAGGAAATTTCAATCCAATTTTGGCACAACTCATTACAATAATTACTTTAAAAAATAATCTCCTACATGTAAGAACAAGAAATCACATTGGCAATTTTGGAACAGTAAAACTAAGTAACAGTGTAAGGTACTGTAGGCATATTAAGTAGACAAAGTTTAATTTTCCGTGTAACTTCAGATGAAATTCTTAGTGGTAATGCTTACACTCCTACCTTCCCAATGAAGTGTATGTAGAATAGAAAAGCAAACACAGTGGATATGGTGATGCTCACTATCAGTGTATGATAAAATTGTCATAAAGTGCCGAGAAACCTCTTACCCAAAGGTTACTGAGGGAAATTTCTTGTTCCTCACAACAGCGAGTACAGTTCCAAAGAGCAACAAAGCATAGCCTTGTAAAAATGGAGCACGAGTCTACAACATAAAGCAGGAGTGAAAATTCACTTTACGTATTAATTCTTATCTGTATTCCCAACTCTCTTTACTGCTGCTGTTTATTTCTCAAAGTGGAGAATCATCAGCTTTATATGGCTTTAAATGGCAGGGGTGGAGTACCACAGTCCACCCTCCTTCTCAAGAAGACCCTACTGGTCTAGCCTGTTCTTGCAGTCTGGGTGCTAGCATCCACTAATGCAACTGAGTCTTATATCAACGAGTCAGTTAAAGAGACAGTGAGAGAGCAGAAAAACTTCTAATTAGTTCTTAAACAGGACAATGCACCCCACTACAGGAAATGTATCTTTTGTATGGGCTTCAACTCACAGGGCACATTGCAGTTCCCAGAGTGACTGGGCCAGTTTTAAGGGAAAATTACCCATGTCTGTTCCTTCGGAATTCCCATCTTGTTTAAAATTTTACCAGACAGGTACCCTTCCATTAAGGTCACTAGACATCTTTCAAGTATTCAATCCTTTTTATTTTCCTTCATTTCCTAGTTTGGGGGTGTTGGATTTTTTCAGAGGTGTCCTTCACCTGCCATCCAAAGGCAATTCAGCAGCAGACTCCACGTTAAAGGCTGAAAGATGCCAGTTTGTCCTTTTCCTGGTATTCCTTTGTTAAGAGCTTTAAGCAACCAGTAGGCAACCCAGTGGGTAGAGCTACGGAGAATAGAGAGAAGGCAAAGTCTTTAGAAAGTAAAGTACCTTGTATCTGTTTAAATGGAGAACATCACAAGAAAGATTGTTATAATCTATTAAGACACTCGAGGAAAAGAAAGTGGGCAAAATTAAGAAAAATCAATTAAATGCAATTATATACCTTAATTCTATATTTTGAACTGTGAAATGAACTGCACATTATTTCAACTGTGTCCACTGAAGTTCTACAAAGGTATCAGAGCCTGCCCTGATAAAATAGCACCAATATTTTCAGTCTTGACATGTTAAAGGTTTCCTTTACAACTTCCTCAAAATGTCTTAACTAGTAAAGGACACATACACATACATACAGGGGGACTATAGGAAAAGGGATGCAAAAGTATTCAAACTGCTCTTCCTTCACTTCAGGAAACAGAAAAAGTACTGCAAAAAAAATCAGAAAATTTCCTTCACATAGGAATGCTTACCAGTGCCAAATATGAGCGTTGTATATATGAAGGAAAATCTCAGAATATTATTGCTCGTCTTAGTAAATACATTACCAAAATAGCAATTCTGCTTTCAATCCGCATGTAACTTTAAGCTAATTTTGCTGTATTTGTTTTTAAGTTTAACTCTAATTTAAAATATTCTTTGTTTTCTTTTGTCTCCTTAAGCTTCAAGACTTCCATCCTTGGCACAGCCATCTGAATTAGATCCAACTTGCCAGAGGTATCAATTTCATTGAAACAAATCTGTTTCAACATTTTTCACTTAAAAGAATTAGACCACGCGTTGCAAGATAGAATCACACTAGAATCAGAGAGGAAAAAAAAGCAAACAAGCAGACCAGATTCTATCTGACTTTCACTAGGAGACTGAAGCATCATATCTTTTGAAGTTAATATGTCCTAGAGGCACAATGGATTTACTGTACTACTTCCCTGTTCTAAGAAACTGGTCTCCTACTGACCCAAAAGGGAAAACATGCCAAGTAAAAAGAGGAAAAAAGCAGTTGTGCTAAAAGTAGTAAATGATAACTGGAATTGCTAAGGAGCATTCCCTTCCCATCATGACCATATACCATATCCTCTCTTGGATTACCTATTCATTTTCTCTCTCACACTTAGACAGACACATTGCCTAAAACTTCTTGGAAAAACTTAATTTTGAAAAATACATACACAAATTAATCAAGCAGTACTTCTAGATGTTTTCAGTTACAGAATACTGTAAGTTATCTTGATCCCTAGGCTCAAGTCCAACTGGATATTTAACTGTGTTAAAACAAACTCATGTTTTTTACCAGTAACCACTTATATTTCTCTTTACTCACTTGCTATATCCTTCTTTGAGAATGACACAATGCAAGACAGCAGGTAGATTTTACATAACCATTAAAAGAAACTTATACAAGGTATACCGTGATCAAGAAAAGTTTGCAGCAGCATATTCCACCTTCTACCTTAAAAGAATGAGCAAGATGAAAAGCACCTAAAATTATATAGTCAACAGCCACGTATTCTCTCCTTTCTTTTGCAACACAAAAATTATGTTCCTCCATATTCAATTATTCGACTCCAGAAAATCTTAAAAGTAATTCATAAATGTGACATGCAATTTTGAAATATCTGCTTTACACTGAGACTGATATCAGTATCTGACCTCTGTTCCTAGAACTGGCACTAATCAGCAGCATGTCTATCATGTCCATCATCCCTATTGTACACATACATAAGACTCCAAACATCTTCACAGAAAGTACAGTACCACAAATACTGAAAACTGCATACATGGACTGGACTCTTTTGAGTGTCCAAAGCCTTAATGTTACAAAATCTTATCTACAGTGAGAAATAGAGAATAGTACAAAGAATGCTTTTTCTATAGCCTCTCATTTTGTAGCACCAGAGAGGACACATTTTTCAACACTTTACACTAGAGGTGACTTTTCACTCCTATTCCTAATCAAGTTTCTGACAGGCAGCACACACCGTGAGATCCCCAAGAGCACAGGCCCATGGCACGTGGGGCAGTAGGGTATCTCAGCAGAGCCTCTCACCCACTCAGAGTCCCTGCCAAGAGTGGGGCTGGCTGGACCAGAGTGCTCAGGAATGGGATTTGAGTATCTTGGGAAGCCTGTGCCAGTGTTCACTCACCCCCATATGAAAGGGGTTTTCTCATGTTTCAATGCAATTTCCTGTATTTCAGCCTGTGACTACCATCTCTTGTCCTTCCTCTGGGTGTTACTGGGAACAGTCTGGCCCCAGTGGTAAGTCTTCCTTGCCTGAAATTCCTGAAGGCAAATCTCACCAGTAAAGGGCTGAGTTGAAGGCGGCTTTAAGTACCTCAGCCTTTTCTGTCCTCATTTAGCAGAAGGCCCTCATTCTCCTCGCTCTTGCTGCTGATAAGCTTGTAAGAACACTTTTTGTTTCCTTCACATCCTTTGCTAGATTCCACTGCAGGTGGTTGTCCTTCCTAACCCCACCCCTGCATGCTCAAACAATGTCTCCATACTCCTCCTAGGAAGAATTCAATATAGATCTTACCAGAAAGTCATCAGGAAGTTCACATGTAGTAACTTATGAAAATATTTAAGTATTTTAAATTATACAGCACATTCATTACTAAGCTCCCAAATTCCAAGAGAAAAGCACCCAGAGAAACCAAAGTTACTTTCAACAGAACCTCATACCAGTTTCTTTGTAGGCACATTGGTATATACATTCACAGGTAACCTGGCCATTTTCACCTTGAGAAAAATTTGCATAAAACACAGAGAATATTTTGGATCAATCGACTGAGTTATTTAACTCTTATACACAGAACTTATTAACCACTTCAATGCTTGCTCAATGCCAGCTATCATCATAGATGTAGGAGAACCATCATCAAAAATCTCTCAGCTAAACCTCATGGATAAAGCAGGGCAGTGGTGTGTGTTTTAATTCTTTATATCCATTTCTTATTAATTTTTAACTCAATAGGAAGACATAAACACTGACAAGTAGCAAGAAAAAGAAGAAAGCATGGGTTTGGACAATTTATTATACATATTTCAGCTTTATGTTATGCATGAACAGTGGCATCTTTATCATGTTGATAAAACGGTGTGTAACATAGAATATTTTTTCTATTTTCATACATATATTAATATACATGTATTATTAATCTTGTTTTCTCCAGCAGGAGACTATGTCTTATTCCTACTACAGAAAAAGACCTGTAACACAGCATCTAAGCTTTAGACTATCTCTATACTAGAAAACAGGCAGTAAAAAATTACTATTCAAGAAATCTAGTATGTCTTCCTCCTAAAAAAGAAAATACGGCACTACAGACTGAAGTCCAAATAAAACAAACAGAATATAGAGTTGCATAAATAAAATAATATTAAATAATGAAATGCAAATTCTAAGAAATTTCAATACATGCCAGGATAATAACCCTACTTTTGTCACACACTGTGTTATTTCTAGTTAAAGAAAATAAATATCAGGCTCTACTGAACTGTAATTCTCAGCAGGAACCTAACTTTTGTGTCACAGACAGACTGAGGCTGGTAAGACTAACCTAAGAACCATCAATGTAAACTCTGACTTCAGTGGCCTACTATGAACTTTCCCAACTCTAAACTATTTTTATTTTCAAGATTTTTAAGGCAGTAAAGCAATTATTTTTCTTTCTCAAAGAAATTGCAATGCATTCAAGAGCACACAAAAGAACATTTCACAAGTTTATACTTCCTATAAACTGTTCATTGGGGTTCACTAATAAGTACAGCTTCAAGAGTCCCAATACATTAAGTCTCAGATTAGTGCTACCATCACTTTGCTCTAAGTGAAGGAAGGAAAGTGAAAAAACGCTTACAATTTTCCTCTTCCTTTTTCTTCCCTTCCAACTCCTTTCCCAGCTGAGCAAGAGCATTTGCCAAACTATACTTATGACTGGCATAGTATTGCACACCGCTATGCAACAGGACCAAATACAACACACAGGTTTGCACTAAGAAATCTAAGGAACTAAATCAGGAACTAAAATTTCTCAGTTCTGCAAGCCATGAACCATTCCCTGAATTGCTATGCCACTAAAATAAATAAAAGAGATTTATTGAAAATAGGAGAGATGTCTTGCCCGTAAGCAGACCCAGTACAGTCAGGAGTGCAAACAGTACAGAACAGAAGTGAAGAATGGGTGTTTGGAGAAAGCATAAACCATAATTATGATGTTATCTATAGATCAGGAGAAAGGAAATATTTTTAACCAGAGCCATATTACATATCACATTTAGCTGAATAGCTAAATCTATAATTTTAAACTCAGATTTAACAATATATTTAATCACTGTGGGTTTCTTATTTTCTTTGGTGTTGACCATATTCTCAAAGGAATAATCTGAGACCACTAGATTTATTTCTAACATTTATTTCTAACAAAAATTAGATTTCATGTATGCGTATCCAGAATAGTCAGTATGAAAATTTTCTATTTTCAGGCTTAGCAAGCTGAAACATAATTGTGCTGCAGGAGCAAAGATCTAGAGCATCAGCCATTCAGCTGATCTGCCTTAAAGTTTCATAATCCTTTTTGTGCTCGTGACGTGATAATGATTCTGTTAGAGCACAAGAACAAGTTCTCTGGTGATTTTTCTCACACAATGCAACAACAATTACCAAAGAATTAAGGAAAACTGTGGATGTAAAGTTTTAGGCAAAAATTACCAGAGAGCCTAACAAATGGGTAAAATTTGCATGAGCAAATCGACTTACTTGTAACACGAGCTCCTTTGTATTAAAAATATTTCCATCTTCAGAATAAATAAGGACACATTTCTGAAGCTGACTATACAGCTTTTAAGCTGTGCTGGCCGTATAAAGCTGCTGTTTTAACATTTAACCACGCCACAAATACAACTTTTTCCACTCACAGTACAGGCTTTGGTTAGCAAATTCCACAAAGGTGTTGAAGACATCTGGAGAAACCAGCAAGAAGTACTTTTCAGTAGGAAACATGCCACTTATCACTTATCTGCTTCCCCAGTACTATTCCTGTCTCTCACAAGCACATTTTAAGCACAATACATTAAAAGATATGCTGTTCTAGGTTAAATCAGGAAAGTTTTACCCAGCAACCTGTCCTTTTCTCACCTCTCTTTTTCTTGTCCCAGATATCACTCCCTCCCACATGCTTCCCTGTAATTTTGAGGGTCTTGAGTTCAACATAGTTCCGCAGTAACAGGCTTCCCTACGGATGGGAATAGAGTGAGGAAAGATTCTAAAAAGCTCATGCTCACAGACAGGCAAACATGGGTTTCCTTACCTGGGCTGAATGGAGGCTCTGCTGGGCAAAAGCTGCTCCACAGTTTGGCAGACCTGGTTTCACACTTCCCTGAACTACCTCGTGCTTCAGAAGCCCCATCAGAAAAAAAACCCAACTTCATTGCTTTTCCAGAATGCTGTGCAGATATGAACCTCACGGTCTGTACAGACTCAAACCACCCCAGCCAGGAGAGGCAGATAAGAATTAAGGTAAGGGCAAGTAGAAGAGTTTCCATGTTGCTGAGCATCGGTGTCTTGTTGGATGTGCTGCAAAAGTTTCCGGGAAAACCCCTGTCTTTCTAACAGTGCAGGGAATCTTCACCATATTCTTGATACAACTATTGATCAGTCCAGTGACACCAAGAAGGCATAACCTCTGTCTCTCCTCTTTAAAAAGAGAAGTGTTAATAATTACCTTCCACTTTGACATGCTATATGAAAACTGCTGTTACAAGGATAAAACCCAGAGAGTTTTAATCTTAGGTCAAGAGTGACAGAAGGAAGAGGAAGTAAGAAGGACACTTAGCAGCTGCTTTTGCAGAAGATGGAAAGAATTCTTTGTCTATAACATTTAGGCAAGAAATTTCAGGACTGCTTTTTTTCTTTTTGTGAGAAATAAATGTATTATTGATACAATAGCTCTGAACAAACACCTCTAACTATGCAGCAGATTAGCACAAAGATATTCACCACACAGACACATCTCTTCCCTTGGGTACAGTTGGGTCCATGCCTCCCACAAGCTATATGACCCGCAGTAACATCTTTCTGGATCTGAAGTCTCTCTTGCACATAACATGGGGAGCACATACACCACCACCAAGCCCAGAATCACAGCACATAGAAACAGGGAAGAAAGTGCATAAGCCCACTGGGATTCCCACCAGATAAAACCCATTGGATCCTCCACTACTGCTACACACTCTCACACTGACATGACATGAAGTATCCTTGGGCTAGTGGAGGAAAGAGGGAAGTGGCAGTGTCAGCAATGGTATCACAACAACCTAAATGAGCTAAATGCATTCAGTTAACTGAACACCTCAGCACAGTAATAGGATCCAGTTACTGTCAACCTCAGCTGTATTTGAGCCGGGTCAGAAGGTGAAAGATACTATATGCTATCTAAAACTCTTTCAGCTTCTAACATTCATAACCAAAATGTTCCAGAGGAAAAAAAAGTGAAGCTGTCAGCTGTTTCCATGTAGCATACTGCAAAAAACAGACAGCCGCTGAGCTATAAAGAATCCCAGAGCTTTGCCAAAATTTGCTTCATTGATTAGATGAGACAAGGATGAGATTCACAACTAGACAGGGGAAAATGCAACAGGCTTAATGGAGTAAGGCTGTTTATCAAAAGATTAAATAACTCACACTGAATTTGACTGATTCCCTAGAAAAATATTACTGCACGGATGAAATTAAGTGATTGGTTTTGCTCACTATTAGTGAGGCAAGGCAGAGACCTTACAGTTAGAGAAAGAAGCATTTACTACTTCAGTGTTCATTTAATCACAATTCTGAGAAAGGCTGGTTCACATGCAAAACACTGGCAATATTATCCAGTTTCAACATGAACTTCCATCATCTAAAAAGCAATTTAAGAAACAAACCTTGAACAGAAAGACAATATGCAAGTAGGTGGTATTTATTCAGATTCCTCTCTGCCTCCTATATGAGCTGAAAAAGACCTAAGATCTTCTGCTTTGCAAAGGACTTCGCTCATACATTCTCAGATCAGGTTTCCTTGCCCAGAAGGTAAGGCCACACATGGAGTACTCTGTATCCAGTTCTGAGGCCTTCAGTACAAGAAACATGGGCATAACAGGAGAGGTCAATGAAGGGCCATGAGGATGATGAAGATACTGAAGCATCTCACATATGAGGAGAGGCTGAGAGAGCTGGGACTGCCTGGCGATGAGAAGGCTCAGGGGGATCTTATCAATGTACATAAATACCTGATGAGAGAAGGCAGCAGAGCCAGATCCTTTTCAGTGGTGCCCAGTAACACGATAGAGGCAGTAGGCACAAACTGAAACACAGGACCCTCCCTCTGAACATCAGGAAATATTATTTTTGTGAGGGTAACCGAACACTGGTACAGTTTGTCCATGGAGACTGTGGTGTCTCCATCCTCAAAGATACTCAAAAGCCACCTGGAGATGGTCCACCAGCTCCAGGTGGCCCTGCTTGAGCATAGGGGATTTGATCAGATGAACTCCAAGCTCAACCATTCTGTGAGTGTGGCTGAAAATCATTTAATTCTATCAGAAAATTAAATTGGTTTGAAAATACTCAAGAATCAGGGAATGTGTATCTACAGCAGCTACTCCTTGATTTTATAAAAGATCAAAAGTTCTCATTCCTCCAAAATTGCCTTCAGTTTCAACATTTCCTCAGGCAGTAAGTAGCAATGAACCCTCAGATTGCAGCTCACTTTCTCCTGCTTCCATGCCTGTTCATAATGGTAGCCAACATTTGCTACCATTCTCTTTTATAAACATACATACACACACACATATATATATATATAATGCAATGATGACCAAAATGACTTTATGAAAACAATAAAATAAAAAAAATCAAATCAAAAAACAATCCTCCTTTGCCCTCATCAAAAAACCCACAAAGCCTAAACTAAAAAAAAAAAATCCCCACCAAGAACTCAAATAAACAGAGGTGGTGGGGTACAGGCCCTGCTGTTTTTGTTATTTGTCTAATGTACTTATTGTGCTGTCTCCCAACTGGCAACACATAAAGAAATCTGCACATTTGTATGGGGAGTTCTGCTAGGAAAAGAACAATCAGCTGCAGATATGAAAGGAACTGAGAAGTCAGCAATTTACAGCCTTTGCCTAACAGTATCTGCTGCAACATTTCAGACTATATCAAAGCTGTTGTTGCATACCCTTTTCATGGAACTGTAAGACTTAGGGAGAAACAAACATGGCACCAAATCCACCCATCAAGCTGGGATAGATACCCCTGCAGTGTTATTTTTCCAGTGCCTTATGTAGTCATTATTTTTATGCATCCTAAGCACTCAGGTTTTGATGATCCACTGATATGATGACCTATTTATTTAAAAATCCTGTTCATGTTACTTCCAGGGTCCTCTCCTCACTCCCCATCCTCCTCCTACTCCTTGAAAGTCTCCCACTGGTTGTCAACCAATGTTTCTGAGAATAAGTACCATGATGACCCAGGTTCTTCCCACCAAACTTCAAGCTTTTCACTGTGCACAAGTCAGGAGCTCTTCATCATAAATACATAAGTAGCCTGAGTCAGTCTTTGGAGAAACCACTGTCTCTCCCTGCTGACTTCAGAGGAAACTTCCAAAACAAGTTAGGACCTTACAGACAAGCCATACACAGTTTAAATCTTGTGTAAATTTTTCTGACCATGACACCTGTCTGTCCTCTCTTTCCCCTACTAGTTCTCTCCTATTTAAAAAGCTCTTCTTGGTACTGTACTGCCCAATCTGAATGCAACTTCTACCTGTAATCTCATTGAACTTGTACAGAGGAGGCCTACCAAGAACACACCTCCAAGATCAGTGTATTTCAAAGTACATCATTAGAGTTTTCCCTTACCTTGTAAAAACACAAAGGCATGGGCTGCTTTTGTGGGGGGTACACTGCTACCATTCCACTTACTTCTGATTTTCAATACACAGATTCGGAGGGCTTTTGTCTAGATGTAGGCCAGGTAAAAGAGGCAAGAGTATTAATATAATGCAAGCCACTGAGGAAAGAAATCCTGGTTGAAGGAAGCAGGACCACCAGCAATACATGACTGGCAAATCACCAGCTACTAAATATGGTTTGGTGTTGTAGAAGAATAGATTAAAAAAAGGACTGGACAACTACCTTTAAATACAAGAAGAGCAGAAGAAAAAGGATGTTCTCACATCTTGGAAGGCAATAAGAGAAGACACAAGAGAAAATAAGACTGAATAACAAGATTACATTGATACATCCTATACTTAATGCCAACTCCTACTAATAGCTATGAGATAAACACAGGCACAAGAGCACTAATCAAACACTGTAGACATTCACAAAGTTACTGTGTCACCTGAAATCTAACCCAAAATTTGTATGTTGTAAGATAATTCTCAAACACTTTCTGAAACAACATCATAAGGTTCGATTTCTTCTCACATCTCCCCACCTGCCCCAACCCCTTCAGGACTCATGTCCATTTCAACACAAATCACTGTCATGAAGCAAAAGTTTACAACTTCATATTTTGATAGGAAAAAAACCCCAAACCATTTAGAGAAACAAGGCAAACTCTTATCTGCACAAGAATTTCCAAAGTTTAGGATAACTTACAAGGCAAAAAGAATTTACACTCCAAAAGCAAGTTCTGAAATCTGGGCTGAAACATCTTTGAGAAAAGTCAACGTTTCCTTCAGAGAAACCTGTCATTCCATTCAAAAGCCAAGCAATGACAGAGGCTTCACAATAGTCTCTAGTAGTAATTAGGCAAGAGCTAAGAAATAGTCACTTATTCTAACAACTCTATTGTATGTATTTCAGAAACATCTATTATGAAACTACAAGGATGGCTGTAACAAGCCAGCTCCTCACCCAAAAATGTCTAGAATGTTCCACCTTAGAAAAAAAAATAGAACAAATCAAATCCTCTTGACCAGCAGGTTTTAATCCAGACACTGGCAGCTTATCTCACAGAATTGTCACTAGCTAATGGTTAATAACCTTATAAAAGTACATTGTTAAGTTGGCATCCTCTCACTGGGCCAGATACACTGAATTGAATCAAGCATCCACTTGATCAGTAAAATAAACATTCTCAGGGGTGTTAAAACATACTATTTACATACGGCAGAGGTGCATTGCTTTTTTACTCAAATTGCCATGGGCACTATGATTTCCATCCCAGTCTCCTGATAATTTCTACTCTGAATCATTAAGTATGATAAGTAGCAAGCCTTGGCAAGCATCCAAATGTCTATTTCTAAAGAATTAGCACTCAGAAACCATAACACAAACGTAATTATTGTGCTTCCACGGTTACAAACAAAGCCAAACAAAGCCAAACATCTATTTTCAACACATCAGGGTCTGCTTCCCTCAGTGCAGCTCTAAAGAGTAAGAAAGTAAAATAAATTTCAGTTAAATAATTGCTCTCTACTTCCTATCCACCCCTCCAGTCTCCAAACATCCTCTAACCTAGGCTCTAAAACAAAGAAAAACAAATGTCTCATTATATAAACATAAGTTATGTTTGAAAATCTATTTCCCTGCTCACCAATAATGATTAGGAAAACATTCCTTGGTGAAAAAAAGGTCATGTGTCATCACTTTCCAAAGCTTTCACTTGAAAGTTAAAAATAGTAGTAGTAATTAAAATCAACCAAACAAATGACTAAAACAAAAAACCCCAAAACAAATTTTAAACAAAACAAAACAAAAAACCAATGCAAAGAACCAAAACAAAACAAACAAAAAAAACCCCAAAACAAAATAACAACCAAATGAAAAGCATTAGCTAAGAGCTTGTAGAGCCACTACTTCACCAGTCAGATTAGGTTTCCCAGGCAAGCAGTTCTGCTGCCCAGGGAAAAGCAGCATGATTAAGGCAGTGACAGCATATTCAGCCTTGGTGTTCCCAATTTAATATCCACAGGCTACAGGCAACTGGCATGTCTGAGAAGGGTTGATCGTACTTGCATCATATGTCTATAATAAACTGTAATGACCTGCAAGCTGCTCTCTCCCCTCACTGATAAGACAGGAGATTCAAATATATAGCTGAGAGGGATATTAATCTTATGGCAAGATCTAAAGAGAAACCTAATTCTCACCAATTTCAAAAGGATTCTTGTCCTCTTCTTGCCCCCATGGTATGAATGAGCAGCCCCGAGACCTTTGCAAGCCCTGGCTTCAAAACTTACTGGTCCAAAAATACTGCAGCACATAAAGAGGACAGGGGGACCTTCCCCTGACACTCAATACTTCACAAAAGGCAATCCACACAGAAAGGGCTGCAAATATCTTCAGAAGTTATCTGCCCTGAATAACAATGTAGTAGCTTATTTTGGTAAGTGTGTTCATACACACTCATGTGAGCAAACAGACTGGCTATTCACCTCCTTGGCTGCAGTTGCAACAATGGAAACACAGGGCTTGCTCTCACACCGCTGCAACTTAGAACAGTGCTCACAGGGGGTCAGCAGCTGGTGCAAAGTCACAACTTCCAAGAAAAACCATACAGCAAAATTGTTTGTTGAGACCCAGATGAAAATGTAAACTCTTACATCTTACCTGAAAACTTGCCTTTGCACAGAGGGACAGCTATGAAAACAAAAGGACCATCAGTGCTCTTCTTGAATAGATTACAGGAGCCAGAAGCTAACAATAAGCAAGCCCTTTCACATGAAGCTAAGGAAACAACAAAGAAGAGCTTTCTTAAGTGCTCAAGTGCTCAAAATTTACATCCAAACCCCAGTGGTGATTATCATACATAACCCACTCAAATAACTTCAATAACTCCAGATTTTTGCTAGACACAAAAGACGTCAGAAATACTCTCTTGTTAAAAATATGTGAATTTAAATAATGGGATCAGAAGAAGAGGATGGGGGAGAAAGGTACAATTACCAAATGGAAAGAGAGGGCAGAAAAGGATATCAAAAAAAAATAAGAAAAATAAATGTGTTCCTCTTTTTCTTTTTAACCATTATAGTTTCAAGCTTTTGTGTCAGAACAATCCTAGGATCTTATTTGATCTGTTCAACCATTTTACAGTGTTCCCATCAAAAATCATGCCAAAATCAAGTCCCTCTATTATACCTTCATCATATAGTCTACAAATTTTGGTAACAGAGACCTGTACTTAACTAACAAATTAAGAACATCCACTTACTGTCACAGCTGATTTTGACATGTACTACTGAGTTCAAAATAATTTTATCAGGAATAAGTGCAGTAGTGCTAGCACAGATGTTAATTAATCTCAGATCCTTTACTAGAATTTAGAGAGCACAGAAAAACCAGAGCGCCTTTCTTTTCCCCACAGAGCTTTAAGCATTGAAGGTTCTGTATGAGTTACTTTTGCTACAGAGTCTCCTTTTCTGGCAACCTTCAATGTTTATCGTTCTTTGTAAAACTCTAAGCAAAAGCAATCTTCCTCCTCCCTAATTTTGTATGAAAACATGAGAACCAGTGCAACAACCACTTTTGTTCCTTGTGACAGCCAGAATTCTTTTTGGCCAAGTACTCTGACAGAGAACAAAGTGCTTGCCATTCACTTCAGGTGAACAAAGCTTGAAGAAACTGTATTTTTATGTTCCTTGTTGCAAATCAAGTCTAAGCAGTACCACTGGAAACAAGAAATAAGTAATTTGGTTATAGTCTCCTGGACATGAAGCCTTCTATATGACAACACATCTAAAAACTGAGGCCCTTTGATGAGGCTCTGGAAACCAATTACAGCGATAACTCCTGAAGTAAAACTGCACAGAGACTGTGACAGTGAACAGTGGTGACACCTTTGAAAGAAAAGCAGCTGGACCACTGACTTTGCCTCAGTCTACACAGGAGCTCCCTTCTAACACTACCTGCCTTATCTCTTTGACAGAGTGAAAATCCCTCCACAACAAAAGGATTCATCAAAAGCATCTTTACCCTTTCAGTATTTCTGTGGCAATGACCACTACAATAACTGAGAATAACATATTCTGTTCCACATTTATCTTCAAAATGTCATTTGGACAAAAGGGGATTAAACACAGGCAATTAACACACAATTTGTTCAATGTCACATGAAGTCTGTCAGGGTAGGGAACTGAAGCATCCCTCATCTCCACAAGCCCAAGTGGAACATTCCATTTAACCACTAGACTTATTCTCTCAGAGGTATATATAACACGGTCCCATATAACCCAGAAGTAAACCAAACCCAAACAAATAAATGTTTGAAAAAGCAGTAGTAATACTCCCTGGCATCAGAAACTGAATTAAACCTTTAAAATCCCTTGTAAAATGACAAAGTTGACAATATGAAAATGAAATATGTACTCAACTGCATATCTGCAACTTCTGATTTACAGACTGGAGTCTGATTTGAAAGTAGAAAATACATCCCTGAATAAATGCTGTCCACTTTTCTAAATATATTTAGAATATTATCACAACACATTCATACAATTTCAAGCATCTTTTCTAGGACTTCACTGTACAGAGTGTTTCTGGCCAGCCAGCATAATGTAGTCCAGAGACCACTTAATCTTTTTGAAAGGAAAAGGCTTGAGTTTTATGACCTTGGTCATAAAATGAGGTGCATTCTGGTTCTCAGTAGAGTATTCCTTGACAGCACCATGTGTTAAGGGAAAGCTTTGTTAATCTTACAATCAGACAAGCTGTGCATGATGAGTAGTTTTTTAACAAAAGCTTCTTGGAGATGAGGCACCTCTCTTATCTTCCAAAAAAGCTCACTTATAACTTGAGAGTTTAGCAATCTAAATGAAAATCCAAACATATTTCAGCTAAAAGATAATAGGTATGACTTTCACAATAGCAAAATGAGGATGTCCAAATAGGACAGAAAAGCTAATTAAGGAAGATACAGCTACATACTTGCCATTTTGGTTCAGGCCATCTCTTTTCAAGGCTTTTAGGAAGCACCATCTAAACTCACCTTTCAGTTATTTACAATGTTACTGAATTTCAAAATGTAATAAATTCCAAGTGTAATGCAACTAAATAATCCACTGAAAAGTAAAAAAAAATCTAAATGCTTCAGAATACAGAAAAGCTCTTTTGAGAACACTACACATTCCTGAGAACAATAAGAAAAAAATATGTCAATAAGGACTTAACCAGGGCCTTGTTAAAAGTATATTCATCTCAGAAGTGGGTATTGTGTCACCACACAGGAGATCTCACAGACCTGACTGTCTTTCCTTGTGTGTGTTTCTCTTACTCACATACCTAAACGGCCTTCAAAACTGTAACGGAGTCATGATCCATTTGCAAAACAAAACTGGATGAGACAACCCTTTCTGGCCATGAAAAAACAGCCTGCTGTCTACCTGCAAAAATACAGCATGCTATTTGCTTCTATTATTTAGAAAACTTGCCCTGCAGAATTCTGTGCTTTATGTCATTTTAGATATAAATGCAGTATAACCAGAATAAACAACAAACAAACAAAAAACCCCAAAACCAAATCCTCCTCTGAAAAAACCTTCAGCTGTTTCTCCCCCTTCTACAGTTTATAAATAAAATTTGTATACAAACTCTGACAGTGGTTTTGATTGTTTGCTTTGGTTAGTCAGTTTTGCTTTCTCCCATTAACATGTTAAGAAAGGAACAAAAAAATCAGATGGTCAAAAAAAAGAAAACAAAAACAAACAAACAAACAAAACCCCAAACACAACACCCTACCAAAACAAAACCAATTCATACCACCTTTATTTAAATAAGAAGTTTCACTTCCATTTAGTTTTAAATATCCAGGAGACTTTTGTTACAGCCTCCCCAAGTACTCAGATTTCTTTCTTCGTCTATTATGGTTATATTCATCTATGTGTCAAAATAAACTTAACTGTTGTTGTGACAACTTGAAGCCTTCTGAGCCCATCTGGCCAAAATACCTGAGAGCTTCCAGTGAGCGAGTGAGAGTTGGGAACAATGTAGCGACACTTGAGGAACACAACTGGCCATTTAGGTCTCTTGTCTTGCATAGGAAACCACAGCACAGACAACTTTCATATGCAATCAAACCAGTGTACTCACTGGCAGGCTCCTGAGGAGTTCAACAGGGGAAATGCTTTAATTAACATGAACAAGTTTGCACAGCAAAGATGAAAATAATTTCTATTTTTATTGGCCATTAAAGAGTTGCTACAAGCCCGTGAAAATGCTCTTTTCTGTAATTTGAAGGATGTATGTATCAGAAGCCAAAGCAGGGAATAATAAAGCAGTACAAAGCCACCACAGTTGCAGGGGAATGGAGTCCCTAGCGCATTCCCCAAAAGCCACTGGCCCATCCAAGATTTACGATTTCTGTCTTAGTCATCTAAGGGAAGACTCTTCTCACTTTCTCCCACTGCTGGAGTTGGTTTTCAATTGGCAAGCCAGGATTACCTTGGCAGAATCATCAAGCAAGACCTCATTTCTGCAAATCCCAGTACTCCAGTTTATTACTGGAAAGCCTGGCAGTTTTTAAACTTAGCTGGTTTGGGGAGCTCATAGATGGCCCAGGACTGGTATGCAACCCCATACAGCAAATTTAAGCCTACTGGTAACAGATGTGCTTTAAGTATCTCCCACAGATTCTTCAGAAATAACGTACTAATATCCATGCCCCTGCCAACTTCACCCTGAAAACCAGGACTCTAGATCCCTCCTCACGGGATGGGTACAGAGTGAAACTTGAGCAGTGTTATCGTGAACCACATACAGAACAGGCAGCAGAAACCATTAGCTTTCCACAGACCTTTCTGTACTTCAAACTATTATAAGCTTGAAGTCAGAACAGGATAAGCAACAAAGCACAGCCTTGTATCTACTACTCCATTCTCATTTGCTACAGATGACTCTGGTACAAAAGAGAAGAGATAGTGATGAGAAGTGGAAATACTGAATACAGCTACTGTCTACTCTATAAACTGCAATAATGTTTTTCCAAGATTCTCTCCACTCAATGTGGCAATCAAGCAAAAAGGGAGACACAAAACACTAGAAAACCTGATCTGGGAGGAAAAAAATTACTAATAATCTGAATATTCTGAAAACACACTCATCTCCCTATCCACCAATGGGAAGTTCATAGAACTAGCAAACTTTCATACTTCACTCCTTTGCAAATAAATTTATAACTCCACAGCATATGACACAGGACTCAGAAAGAGATGAAAGCTTTTCAACCCCAATGTTTTCACACTGCCTTGATTTGCTTTTATGCACACACCTGCCTGATGCAGGTGTGATTTCTATCCTGACCACTATTGAAGTCTTGTGTCATTACTTAGGAACTTCTTTTCAAGTTCTGAAGTAAAAAAATTCCAAGCATTGCCTCCACAGTAACATAACTAACCATGAGCAATGCACTGAAACTTGCAAATGCAAATAAAAACTCCAGAGTCAGACAAGATGACCCCTCTTTACACTGTTGAGGCCACAAAGTAATTAAACAGAGAAATCAATATTCCCTTTAGGATACTCCTTCTTGGTTCTTGTAGATTTAAATACAATGAGGGCAACTGCAAAATTCACACACTGCAAATGTGGTTTGCAAACTAACTGCTCATTTTTTGTTTGGGGATTTAACTTTTAACACCATAAACTGTGGATTAGAAGGACTGCAAGGGAATAGTTTCTTGGACACTGGATCTGTGGCTTCAGGGGGGAAAAAGTTTATTTTTTTTAATGTTATGAAACTTGACTAGCCCAACTGTTGTGTAAAACACAAACGTACATGTAGGGCTTTGGTAGTTGGCAGGACTGGATGTCCAATACCTATTCCTCCAAGCTTCTATTAGCTCTCTGGAAGACAAGAAACCTAATGGTCACAAAAAAATTGTTCATAATATGCAAACTTTCTCAAGTGGATACCTCAAAGAGTATGTACCACCATGTAAAACTTTTACTGAATTAAAAAAAAAAATATTCAGCAATTGCACCCACATGGATCAACTCTGACCTCCCAAGTGAAACTGCAGACCAAGGAAATGTAAAGTCACTTTAGAAAGTTGCATGCAAGCAGGCACCTTAGTACCCAGAGTTTGTTCCACTTGTCTGCAGAGGCAGCAGCACAGCTTGCTTAGTGGGTACTAGGACACCAGTCACAAGGACTCTGCTTCTCTCTCAGCCGCTGGCCTGGTGCAGGATGTTAGGCAAGTCCCTGCCTCCTTAACATCCTAGGTCACTAAGACACAAAGGAAATTCCTATACTAATTGATATAACAAGTACAGAAATTAATTAACAGAGATTAATAGATCTGTCTAGTTTCTCCTGAGAGAATCCTACACTTCAAAAGAACCCCAAACCATTTTCAAATTAGACTGCACTCCTTCCCCAGAGGCTCATCACATTTAGGCATACACAACAAAGGCTTCTCTGCACTTGCTGAGCACCTCACAAAAATTATCATGACCCATTCTCCAAAACACAGTGGTTTCCAAGCCTTTCATGTGCAGGCCTCAGAAGATGTTCCAGCAGACACGCAACTGCTGGCTAGAGTGGTTAGGGTAGTAGATCCTAGTTTTATTTCCTGTATCCCTCAAAAGCCATCAAAAGGCCACAAAGTGGGCTGAGTAACCCTGTGTTTCCTGCAGTCTGTTCCCACCCAAGCTAAGCAAAATTTACCTTTGATGAAAATTAAAATTTTAAAAATTGACAAAAACTTTTCTCTGAAAGCCAGAGATCTGTGTTTAATTCCATTAACAACCTCAATCAATTGTAAGCAAAATCTTCTTCTGCCTTGATAGAAGGGTCAGTTGGGCTTGTTTAGTCTAGGGAAAACTGAGAGGGGATCTCATGGATGCATGTAAGTATCTTAAAGGCAGGGGTCAAGAGGATGGTGCCAGACTGCTCAGAGGTGCCCAGCGACAGGATGAGGAGCAGCAGCCATAAACTAAAATATAAGAAGTTCCACCTCAAAACAAGGAAGAACTTCTTTACATTGAGGGTGGATGAGCACTGGAACAGGCTACCCAGGGAGGCCATGGAGTCTCCCTCTGTGGAGGCATTCAAAAACCACCTGGATGCCTTCCAGTGTCACCTGCTCTTGGTGACCCTGCCTTGGGAGGAGCAGTGGACTAAATTATCTCCACAATTCTCTTCCAACCCTAGCAATTCCATGATTCTGTAGTGGAAAATTCGTCAGTTTCTTCTCCAGTGCAGGAATTTCTTCCTAATGGTTACATTAAAGGAAGAAAATAAGTAATTAAATCTCAAGCCAAAATTATTGTTGTGTTTGTGAAGTAATATTCAAAGCATTTCTTCTTCTCATGTATACACCTGAATTTTCACTGACTGTTTACAGCAGAATCACAGAATAATATGGTTTGGAAGAGACTTCTGTTCTGGTTTCCCCCAATGAAACAGAGACAATTAACTTGGGTTGTTTAGGGACTAGTCCAACTGAGTTCTGAGTATCTGCAAGGACATTCCAACCTCCCTGGGTAGCCTGTTACAATGTTTGGCTACTCTCACGCTGAAATTTTTTTTCCTAGTATCTGATTGGAATTTCCCTTGTTGCAACTTGTGTCTGTTGCCTTTTGTTGTATTGCCTCTCCATAGCCTCTCATCAGTTAACTGGAGACATGGAGTAGTTTTCCTGTAAAGCAACACACAGAGAGGTGCATTCTCAAGAGGTTCATAAAATACATACACACAGAAAAGGATTTTCAGCTTATTTTTCTGAAATACAAGAATTGTAATTTTGTTTGCAACCAAACACTATCTCTAATGGCTTGTCCTTCTGCAGCATGTACCACCAAAGACTTACCTTAAGAGACAAGTAAAACAGAGTAGCTAATGTGTTAAGGGACCTTATAGACCATTTAGTTCCAACCTCTCTGCAATGGGCAGGGAACACCTTTCAGTAGACCAGGTTGCTCAAAGCCTCATTCAACCTGGCCTTGAACACCACTAGAGATGGGGCATTCGCAGCTTCTCTGGATAACCTGTTCCAGTGCCTCACCACTCTCATACTGAAGAATTTCTTCCTAATAGGTAAACTAAGCCTATCCTCGTTCAGTTTAAAGTCACTCCTCCGTGTACTACTACCTTCTGCAATAGTTCTGCCAGTCTGAGGGACTTACACGATCTCACGATACACTGTTTCACCCAACTTTCCTCTACTCTGTCAAACAGGGAAGCAACATTTAGCGATGTCGAAACTGGACACAAACTAAAGCCACGCGAAAACTTGCGGTCAGCATGAGGATGAGAACTGCAGGCCACAGTGCGGGGCCTCTACCTGCTCCATCACCGGGGCACCTCCTTCGGGATTGCGCAGACTTGTGTCAAAGCACCAGAGCGAGCTCGAGTGTTTGAGCGCTGCTGCGCTGACCCTGCTAGCACACCCTTCCCTCCAGAAGCAAACCTGCTGCACAAGGATGGATGCTTGGTTCACAAAGTGTATGTTTGAATTAGGAGGGTCGGAAGGTTTGTTTGTTGGTTGGTTGGATTTTTACACACAGCATTATCTGCTATAGGGCACCTGTACCCCGTTCCTCCTCTCCGGGGCACAGCGCCGGGCGAGAAGGCGCTGACAGCTCCGGGCGGCTGCGCCCGAGCTCCCCCCGGTACGCTGCGCTCAGCTCAGCCGCCGCCTCGGACAGACCTGGTGGCGAGAGGAGACGGCAGAGCGCACTGCCACGGGGACCGGGCAGACAAAGAGCCGCCCTCGGGAGCAGAGCGCTCTCAGGTCTGAGAAAGTCTCGAGGGGACTCTGCTCTCGCCAGCGTGAACTTCTGGGAGGGCGCGCCCCCCAGCTGGGCTCTCGGGGCCAGTCCCACTCCCGTGTCAGATCCCACCGCCCCGCCTGTCCACCCCGCCTGGGCAGCCCCAGCCTCTCGCCGCCCTAGCCCGGGCTGCCCCCCGGCCATGTCCCCGCCGCCGAGCGAGGCCCCAGCACAGCTGCCACGGAGGGTGAGGAGGATCCGCAACAAGTCCCCGCCGTCCTTACCCAGATAGTGCCGCAGGTCCAGCAGAAAGTGCGGGGGGCCCCCGTTGAGCTGGTAGAAGAGCGAGCCCAAACAGAAGAGCAGCAGGGCGGCCATGCAGAAGCCGTAGTCGCGCAGCGAGAGGAAGGGCAGCAGCGAGAGGGGCCGCCGCCTCTTCAAGCCCCCGCCCTGGCTCGCGCCCCCTCCCGCCGCCGCTGCCGCCGCCGCGGGGGGCCGGGACACCGGGTAGTCCCCGCCGCCGTGCTGCTGCTTCTTCTTCATCCTCCCCTTCGCCGCCGCCGGCTCACGCAGCCCGCCGAGGGAAGCGCATCCTCCATCCGCCTGCCCGGCTCCGGCTGACCGCGGCGGGGAAAGTTCCCGGCAGCTCAGGGGACGCGTCCCGTTCCCATTGCCGGCTGCCCCCGGCTCCGCGGCAGGCGAGAGTCCCCGGCGCTGCGGCGGCGGCTGCTGCTGCTGCTGCTGCGGAGCGCCCCTAAGGGGAGGGGAAGAAGGTGGTCACCATCCCGCTCCCTGGGGCTCCTCTCCTCCTCCGCCGCCGCTCTCGCTCCCTCTCTCCACTCGGCCTCTCGCCCCGGTGTCAAGTTACAGCCAGCGCTCCGCAGCCGGCCGCCTCCAACTCACGGCCGACCAGTGCGCGCCGCCCGGCCCCGCCGCCTCCGCCCGCCCCGGCCCCGCCGCCCCCGCCCACCCCGGCCCCGCCGGCCCCGCCGGCCCCGATCTCCGCCGTGCGCCCGTGGCCTCCGCACGAGCGACCCCTGCGGGCACCGCCGCCGCCCCACCCCGACACACCTGCCCAGGCCAGCCGGGAACCGACATTGCCGTAATGGAGCCAAGTCTACCGCAGCATTAAGATCCGCTGCCTTTATAGTCGAGTAACATCGCTCGTGAGCGAGAAGCGGAACCAGTCTCCTCCGTGCAGCTTTGCTGCGGTCATTAGAGCGGAGCTGCTGGCTGCTATGGACAAGGCTTTAGACAAGTACAGAAATTACAAAACATTGCTTATGCAGCCTTAATTTGATCCCCTTGTACATACGGCTTACAATATAGCCTCCAATTACTCAATCATGCTGTTTTTCCTAGACAGCCACTTCCAACCCTGTGACTGGCAGGTGAATGGAGTTCATTCAGCACTGAGCTGTCTAATAGCTTCATCCTCTTTAGACAACATATGTCCTTGATATGTCCTGATGGCTTATTTGGAGCTATTCCTGTTCTTGAGCATTGTCTGAAGCAGAAATGTATTTGATTCCCCCATGCAGCTGCATTGCCAGGGGAGCAGTGAAGGGAGGAGAGCTTGGGGTGTTAATACTAGTTCACCATTTTACTTTACAGACCTGGCTGGAATCAGGGGACTTTCCCAAAAACTTGCTCATAGGGTCACACGAGACTCTTCATTTCTAAGCAACAGCAAAGTTCTGTCCACTGTCGTTTGGGAGATAAGTAGAAAATCATGACCCAAGTACAACTCGCCAGGTCAGAGATTAAAAAACAGTCAGACTCTTCCTATTCAGGCTTAAAAAATGTATTCTGATTTAGGGAGCCTGACTCATAATCTTTGTGCACTTGCAGCTGGAATTTTGCACAGGAGTCTACATTCAGATGTTTTTGCCACTTGCCCTGAAAGTCTTGGGTAAATGCCTGATCTTACCTACATTGCTGGCTTTGACTTTTTTGTTGACAAAGGGCATCTGCTGAAATGTGGAAAATAATCTTGCTGGTGTGGGTAAGAGCATAAAGACAGAATTTGTTAATAAATAAGCATTCTCATAACATTCCTTGATAAAAAATATTCACATAAAGCCTAAAAGAGCAAATCTTCTTAGTCTGGAGAGGGATTTCCCGGCTTTAGTTACACGGTTCTATGATACCAACCCACAGGTACTTCACAATTTTGCAAAAAACCTGTGGCAAAGACAAAGTTAGGTATGACACTTCATTTCTGAAAAAAAGAGCAGGATACAAAAAAATAAGTCCACTTGGGGCTAAATCTTTAGGACTCCAGTTCACTTAAAACAGAAGTAGCCAACGCTTTTCACCAGATAGTCATAACTCTAATTGTGTGGTGAAGCTACCACTTCTTAATTCTCATGAATGTTGCTTTAAAACACTTAGGAAGTATTGGGGGTTTACTCAACATGCACTGCTTCCACGGGTGTTTTAGTGTTTTATTTTCTTTTGAATACTTCCATATCTACTGTCTTGTTTGGATGACAACACTGCAGATTTGGTTAATAATGCTAGTTGCTGTTGCAGATGAGACTGAATGTTTGAGAAAAATGAATACTTTGATGAGAAGAGAGACAACACCTGTAAAATGAATCAATAAATCTTTATTTTTCTGACTGCAAAGAATGTCTTTGATCTCCATGAAGAGATGATAAAAAAAAAAAGACCAATCAGTGGAGTAAAATATTTAAGTGAGAAGACTGCACTGTTGAAAGTTCTGGCCATATTTCTAAGCATCAATGTATAAAAGAAAACACTTGGGAGGAAGAACAGAAATCTTTGTTGTTGAAACATATACTTAAATGTATAATTCAGCTGTAAAATTGTTTACTTTCACCTATGTGTGATGTGTTAGAATACCTAGCTAGAGCAATGCACAACAAAATAAATACTGTAATACTATTTACTTTGTGCTATAGCTTGATACAGTGCAAGCGTTTTCTGATTTTTAATTCCCCTTTTACTCATCTGCTGTAACAAAACCAGTATGATTTTGCATGCCCAGCAAAAAGTGATTAAAACATACATACATCCTTAACTTAGTACATTTCCATTCTCACAAACAAACCCAAAGAATCTGAAACACAAACCCTACATTAAAGGAATTTTATAAAGTGAGATGTTGACACTTTAGGATAAGCTAAAGGTAAGTTTCCAGAAAAACCTGTCTTGACTTGTGAGGGTATGACTTACAATTTAGCCTTTAACGGTGTGATACTGTTTTGCTCAGAGGACCACTGCCTAGTACAGCGCATGGGACAGACATTGTTCACTGAAAGTGCAGCCTTTCACTTTATGTTTAATCTCTTTGTTCATCATTTGTCCTCAGGCTTTGTTTAAAGCTATTTGAATCCTGCTTGTAATGTGGAATTATTAACATCATAACAGGCTTTTTTGCAGCACTCACAGTACCTTGAGCATATGATAAATGCTTATGAATTACATTTCTGAGATGTAGAAAACATCACCATTTTACTTATTGGGAAATAAGACACAGGAAGATTAAGGTTAAATACGTCAATTAATTCTCGCTGCCAGCCTTGAGATGACCAGCATTTGCCTTGGTAAAATAGTTACCATGATGCAGTACTTTGTATGTTTGAAGCATAGCTCCCTTTGACTTCAGATGCAGTTCTGAATGTTAACTACTTCCACAAATCAGACCCGAGGCTCTCAAATAAAACACCAAGCATAAAAGGAGCACTCAGTGGCCACCTGAAGTTCAAGTAATCCTCCTGACATCATGTAGGAGTGCTCTGGTGCTAGCAGACACAGAATCAATCATTTTCAGAGTGGTATTCACTGCAGCAGTCCTCATCCCCTGCTCGCCTTGACCTTGTCTTGCTCTTTTGCCTTCTCTCCTAGAGCTCCGGGATCTTTGTCCAAATCTGTTTTCTTCCATGACCTCATCCAGAGTAGGTCCAGCTTTTGCTCAGACTGAATCCCCCTCCTGGCTGCAGTGGTTCCAGCAAGAAGGACATTGTGAAAATTAGAGGCACTTTCCCCTGGGCTGGAAGGGGATGCTCCTCTGTAAAAAGGAATAGAGAGCATAGCTGCCAAAAATTTCCAAGTAAGTTCACATTGGTACTGCACTAGATATTCCTGCACTGAATCATAATTCCAGATGCATGGATTTGGAAAACAAGTTCAAGGAGTGAGATAAAGAGTGCAAGGAGGTGGTGTGTCTGGCAGTTCTTGGCAGAGAGACTGATTTGGCCAGGTTAGCATGGGTTACCCACTGGCTCAGCCAGTCTGGATGTAATATCTTGCAACTGGACTCTGTGCTCAGGATTCTGAGCCTAAATCATCAGTATCTTGTTTGGAAATGTCTGCACCAGGCTGCTGGAGTGCTGCAGCTCCCATTTACTGAGTGCATATCATCTGAGGTTACAGAGAAATCTCTAGTTTTACAAGGGAATAGCAAAACTGACACTCCTAAGAAACAAAGACCAGTGGTCCAAGGAAAACAAGCACTATGATTTCCCATTTTTGCAGTGGAAGGATTTTGTTTCTAACATAGGCAATACATATTTCTCTTACTCTTAGAAACATCTGAACATTTTTTTTCCATTTTCTAAGTAAATTCACTAAACAAATTTTCATTAAGCTAAATTTCTCAGCTGTAATATTTCTGAAGTGACAGTTTGCAAAGGAAGAAGATACAGACTGGGGTCTAGTTTTCACAAGACAGTAAGTATTGAGGAAATTTAGATGCAAGGCTTCACTGAGTGAAGGTTCCCTAGTATAACAGAATGACATAATGTCATCTGAGAAGCACCCATGAAAGATCACAGCTTTAATTTCCTCCAGCTCTCTCTGCAAATCAGAAAGGGTTCAGAGTATAACAGAGTAATTTATGGCAACTATGCAAGCTTTATTTTGCTTTATTCAGTGACAGCTGATAATTTGATGAAGATGAAATAATGGTGCATCATACCCTTTCATTTCATACATATAGAACCTTTCCAAGTTTCTTCTTCCTTGACTGAACTGGAATTGCAGCTCTGTTCTTGCTGGTGGTATTCATTTCTGCCCTTTGTGGACTGTTCAGGAATATATGCCCACGAAAAATGTGACAGTAAATATCTGAAGGCAGGGGAATGAGCTTGTGTGCCAGATGGATACACCTTAGTGACACTCTGATAGAGCAGGTTCCCTTCAGGAGAGGTATTTATAATTTGTAATTGAAATGCTACTTGGAATTACCTGAGCATGTTCTATTTATGTCACTTGGAGTGTGATGGATTCATCAAAAAGAATTTGCATTAGCCCCCTGTCATGGCTGGCCATCTCCAGCAAAATGCTACTCACAGGGCTATGCCAAGTACTGATACCATTGTTTTTATTTGTTTGGGTAATTTTCTCAGAAAATGGGTAACGAGAATTCAGTCAGGTTGCTTTCCTTTTTAATCAGCATGCATATCATTCAGAAGAGGCAGTTGAAGCTAGATATAAAAGGGATCTTGTATAATCTATAGCCTTGATGATCAATCTTTTCTTCTCATAAATATCCACTCAGAATCCCCCAACTGTGTTCCCTTTGACTTTGTGTCTTCTTTGTATTGATTTTTCAACAGCAATCTAATTCCTGCATTTGTCTGCAGAAACTACTAATAGAAAGGCAGAAGTTTCAATGTGTAAACATGAGTTTTCACCCAACAGGCCCATTAAAAGCTACATTTGTTTATACAATTAACAGAGTAACACCATGTGATATACTGGACAGATTTAGACATGTAAAGATGGAGACAGTCACATGGGGAAAATACAGTACTTGTGTTAATTAGGCACTAATTAAAGTAGTGTTTCTAACATAGGCAATATGTATTTCTCTTACTCTTAGAAACATTTTTTAAAGTAGATAGTTACATACTTATGTCTAAATCCAGAAAATGCAAAATATATTGGAAACACACGGCTACCTCCAAAACAGTTGTTAGCAGTCTCAGGCTTCTGGTAAGATTTTCAAAGGCAGCTGTCTGAACAACAGGGGGTAAATCCCTCAGTGAAGTCGGCCCTGTGTTTTTTCAGCCTATCTCAGACCTTATATATGAAAAAATTCCCAGTTGAAAGTTATTTTACTGAATTATTCATAGACAGATTGCATGTAATCAAAGTATTTCAGAAGAACTGTTTGTTCACATATCAAAAAGCCATCAGTTGTCAAGCATGGATTCCTTGCTCGGGAAAGTGGTATTAACCAAAAATAGTTATACATTTGGCTGCTTTTGTATAATCTGCCACAGGGATGTCATTATATTTGTTAGGTCAAATTTGGGAAAAAACAATGTACAAAAAAGGGACTGACTCACAAGATAAAGTCTACTGTAAAATCTGAAAATGAGGATAGTTGAACTTCTAACCTCCTGCATTGACTGTACAATGCATGTGTTGCATGAAACAGCCTTAGCTCCTCCTTAAGCTACCAATGTCCTGCTGCTTTCACCCCCAAAACAGAAGTACACCATTATTTCAGCCAATATAAGCTTTCCTTGTAAGCCACAGCTGAGGGGATGTCCCTCAGAGCTGTTTGTCTTTGCTTCATGGGTAACTTAGTCTTTTAGGCACTGTTTTATCAGCAAGCTTTTAACTGCAGAGTGGTGATACATTGCTGAGAACCAAAATGGAAGGTCAGAATTTAAAAATATCAGGGTCTCAGAGTAATATACAGACTGCTAGAACAGTATCTGATAATTCTCCCCTCACACGAGGGACTGGTAAAGAGTGGTTTACCAAAGGTGAAAACCCTGTCCTATATACCAGTGCACGCACACACATGTATGAGCTACCTATAGGTACTACATACTGACTTAGGCTGGTTCTGGAGCTTATTGTAATAGCTCAGTGAGTTCTTTTCTAACTTAGTTTTGACTCATTTCCAAGAGAGTTACATATAGAATCCTGGGTTCCTATCCCTTCCTTAAAACATGCACACATAAACTTGAAAAATTTTAAGTTGTATGTAAAGTTTTGTTTTGATTCTATACAATCAGATAAAGAGTTTCATTCATTATCAGCTTGCAGAATAACTGTGGGAAAGGCGGAAGCTTTTAATTTTTTTATTGAGTAAGAATAGCTCTCATTAGGTAATTCATTCTTGTTACTCTTGGAGTTTCATTTTGTTGTTAAAATGTGAAATACACAAAGTAGCAAGTAGATCTGCATATCATAAAGTATTACCCTCCACTTTTAAATTAGATTCTCTGCCAACAGTATTTCTGGAATGCAGTATGCATTTTTTAAAGCTATACAAAATACATCTGGAAGATAATGCTTCTGAAAATGCCTGTTGAAAAAGTATACTATATGAATCCATTATTTAGGATGTCTAAAGTACAGCAACAAAACCTATAAAATGAGTATAGAAAAGTACAATGCAATTAACATAGTCATGAATGTTTACACAGAAATAGCAGCCAAGCATTTGCAAGAGGAGAAAGAATGTAATTAATTTATAATGAGTCAAGACAAATAAATCAAAGTCTCCTTGCTCAATTGATTGAGTTTTACTCAACATCAAGGCTTCCTCTGAACCAATTTTTCTGCAGTCTGTCCAGAGCCACATGACTGGAGCAAAACTATGACTTGCTTTAAGCACTCCCAGATGCTGGCTTGTCAGTCTTAGATCATACTACTTCCAAATCTTGTGGAAAAAGAAAGCATATATTCTCATCATACTGGGCCTTCAACTGAGTAATCTCCTGATTCAGAGACTTGAGTTTAAAACAGCCAAGCAACAATTATGATCAACTGCTCTGATTTCTGTTGCTTGAGGAAATTAAAAAACAACTCTGTTGTTGCTGCTGGTATTATTTTGTTACCACTGTATTTTACTTCCCCACCTTTTGCTGCAGCAACCTTAGCTGTTTCCGTGGGACCGCACATGTGCTGCTGATTGAGCTAAGCCAGACTTTAACATCACACTTTGTAAAGGAAGCTCCTGTTGCCCTTATGAGAGGCTCTTTCAAAAGATGTCACCTTTTTTTCCCTTTCTTTTTATCTCCAATTAACACAAACAGGCTCAGCCATATGTCATTTGCATTTATAAGAACAGAACACAGTGTGTTTTGAAGATCTTCTTAAAGTGGTTTTGCTTTTTCATATTCAAACAGCATAAAGCAAAAAGACTACGTTTGTAACTTCCTGAAAACTGTTAATTTACTGTAAAGCAAAGGTCGTATTGCCTTCTCCTCAGCCTTGCCTTTTTATTTCATGGCATTTATCCATGGACAACAGACTGTTTCCAGGACTATGAGTGACAGTCCCTGCTTACATCCTAAGATGAGTTGCAGACCTCTTACATTTTTAGTCTTATGTTGGCCAAAGGATGGGAGATCACAGATGGGCATCTGGTTAGGAAATCTTATCCTGAATTGCATAATGGAAACCTCCAAAAACATAGGGAGACCATGTGGTATGTAAATCCCCCCTTCCTTCAGGACAGATAACTAGAAAAGGGTGGCAGAACAAGACTGTTGCTCCAAAATCTGCACATTGCAGCAGCTGCATCTCCACTCTTCTGGACTTTAGCTTGTGTTCCTTGTGCCAAGCACAATGTGATGAAGAATTATCCTTGCTGCAATCATCTATGTCTGATCCCAGGTCAGGAAAAAACTGCAGCACTGTGCTGCATATGTATGAAATGCAAGTGCTGGGGAAACAATTATGATACAGGGTCAAAAGTATGATACTACCATCGAATTCAATTATTTGATTGGCTTGTTTGTCTCTTGCAAGAGTAGAATTTCTCCTCAAAATGATATTTTAATAATTACTTTAATTGTTATTTACTTGAATGTTCTGTCATAAGCATCCATGTGGTTATGGATCACAGGAGTTAGAGGGTAAACTACACCCTTTTTCCTCATTCAAGCTCCTCTTCCGAATGACAGCCTTGTACCTCTAACTGTTCCCAAGATGGAAAGCTAAAATTTCCCCACTCTTCATTACTGCATGTGTTACTAACGAAAGTGACCAAAATGTCTCTATCTTTTATAACATAAATGTGGTTCAAGCCAGGGGAAGTAGGTAAAAAACTCAGCACTGATGCCTTGAAAATTCTTCTCCTTTTATCCAGAAACATAAATATTAGGTGGAAATAAATCATTATTAGATCAAACCCTCAGCCAAAATGAAAGAATCTTTGTTGTAAGGATGAGATACTATTTTGGAAACATAGGGTAGTCAAAATCTGGGTTGGTTTGGTTTTGTTTTGTTTTTTGAATTCCCAATGCTTTAAATCTAAGCTTCAGAAATGTGGAAATGGCTTCATTTTTAGCCTTTGGACTTCTCCCAGACATGATCCTCACAAGGACAAGTGACTGTGTATTGTATATGTATACAATGGACTAACTGTTAGACTAATGGGGGGCTGCAGGAGGTTTCTCTGGCCCCTTCATTAAACTAATGACAAACATTCATTTCTTATTACAGAGGATACATTCTCTTCTATATCCCTTTTACAACTCAGTGTATTTTCTCTTTTTGCAAAGGGTTTTCACTTGTGTTCTCTGAATTCTTAAGGGAATATATAATTTAAAAAATAGACTTTTATTACCTATTAATTTCAAATCAAATTTTCTAATACTAATAGACAGCTGAAGTTCATGTAACTGCAACCCATCCTATATTTCTCTAAGCTTGTGGACATGGAAATCTAAAATCATATTCCATACGGTTTGCTGTTGGGGCAGAGCCACAACTCACCTGAAGACAGCCCTGCATATTTACTGTGTCTCACCCGGACAGACGTGCCTTTCACTGGGATGCCTCTACTTCTCATCCCCTGGCTCTACTTTAAAGGTGTTCTCCATTGAACAGTAATTCAGGAGTTTCATTGCAGGGAAAATTCTCAGAAGCAAAAAAAATCAATATAATTTTGGAAGACTTGGGATAGTGTTGCTTAATGGTGAAAGTTTTTAAATGAGGAATAGTGAAGGCACATGAGTACCCCATGTGCTGTTTTTCTGCATAGCTCAAGACTTTTGTAAATTAAAGCTGGGCTGGAAGATCCCAAAGAAGTTTGGCAGGGTGACTGTGAAACATTTTATAACATTTACATCATTGTCTTATGTTTTTCAAGGGAAATTACTCATAGTATGATTTCTAAAGTGAGTAAAAGTCTGCTCCTTCCTGCAACACTACACACTAAGTCAGAGAGAGGCAAAGATTATCTGATGATAACAATGTGGTAATTCTCTAAGTTTGTCTAGTGCCTCCAAATTTAAACTCTATCTGTTCTTTATTGAGTGAATATGAAAACATAATGCTTTGGGTGTGTTTGTTTCGAAGAAGTTGAGATGGGACACTGAACATTCTGTGCACATCTCAAAACAATCATATACCTGTTTTGGCAGTGCATTCAATGAGAAATTGCTTCAGGGACTGCAGTGCTTCAAAGAAAGGTTTTTGAGAAAGTGAAGATTGAAAAAACCCAGAAGTCTTGAAGTGTGCAGAACATAACCATAACAACAGAACAGAACAAGCTGTATTCTTGCAAGCAAATATAGTGCTAGTTGAATGAAAGCAAAATGTAGGAAGGAGATGCTAAACAGGAAAAGAATGCCAAAAAAAAAGTTAGAGTAGGAAGACTTTCAAATTCAAAGCCCCAAAAATTTTCCATTGCCACTTTTTTCCAACAGTCTACATTTTGGTAAACATGAAATACACCTAATGTCACTTTATCTTCAAAGAAGATATTGACTATCAAATACTGCCACTGCAGAGTTCAGTTTAGAGCTGCCACAACTGGGTGAAGAAACACGTTCCTTTCACACTTAAAAACAGTAGTACTAGATCTTATCAGGAAGAAAGGACTGGATCTTATATTGAAAGCCATTGGTACATTAAGACGTAACGGAAGGCCTACAGGAATTCTGCTGTGGTTTATGCCATACCACAGAAAGTGAGAAGAAACTGCTGTCACTGAAACTGTCAAGTTCCATTGGGATTTGGCTGGCTGGGAACTGAAGAATGCAAACAACTGAGAATATGAGAGTATTTTAAGAAATTGCAACTGCATCATGTTCAGAACGTGTGCAATTTTTGCAAAAGTGAGACACAGGCAATCTGGCACTGTCCCCAAACACAGGGTCTCTGGCTGACACGGTGGTAAAAGTGCTACAAAGGCAGCTGTAGAGTATGTTCTGATTAAAAAGGCCCCATATGGAGACCACCTTGCTGTAAATTATTGCTCATTTTTTAATTTTCAGTTTAAATCACATATTAAAATTATTTGAAATTTGTATTTGTTATTATGTGGACTTTCCAAGCATGTAAATATTATATACTTATATACTGCTATTAGAATGGGAGAATCTGCAGCAGTCCCTCATGCTGACATTTTAATCACTATTGCAAAACTTCTCACAGGCAGAACTGATTTGTAAAATCAAATCTTACATCTTTTATGGGGTTCATCTTACATAATTAACTAATTTACTATACACCTGCAACTGGACCTGCCTATCCTGTATCGGCCTTTTTAGCCACCAGCACGCTTGTAGCAAGCGTGGGTGGTGCCCTTCCCAAATCTTCGCTCATGAAACCTAGCCATGATGATGATGATGACTATACACCATAGGTCATTGATTTTACCATGGGAAACCCCCGGAAATTAGACTGAAATTTGCATCTATTATTTACTTTCGATGGATCCTTCTGCCTAGTATGAATGTTCCTCTTTTTTTTTTTTAATCCATTGTTGCTTTCATGAAGGAAATTTTATTACTGAGGTAAATGTGTAATGGTCTTACAGTTTGGTTATTGATATATTCTTGTTTTTAGAAGTGCAATTTCTGTTTCTTAATGTGCTTAAAGCAGTTAGGCCCCAAAACCTATTTGACAGAAGGATGTGACAAAAGGCTCATTTCAGCCTTTTCATAAAAAACAGTATTCTTTTTCTATAGGAATTATGACTAGCTTACTGAATAATTTACTTTGCATAACAAGTTTTCCTTATTTCTTACTAGTATTATTAATAGAAGCAAAAAGAGAAGGGAAAAGAAAATAGTGATTTATGCCATCTATTCATTGTATTGTATTAATGCAGCTGAATTACTAGGTAGATTTTTTTAACTCAAGTTGCAGGGTTAGTGTTTTGGACACAAAGGAGTTTTATACATGAAGGACATATAAATATTATGCATTGCATTTTGATTCCCTTTACACTACAAGATGTTAGTTTGTTAATCATCTTTTAGTATATCAATTCTCCCTTTAATATAATGCATATTTAGTTGAATATAATCTAGCTGGTCAAAGAAATAACAGCTTATGGCACTACAATTCCTTCGGTGCTTTGATAGTACAGATACACCTGTCATGCATGTGGCTTCTGAATATAGGAAGAATAAATTAATAGGTGATAAGCAAAACTTGTCTTGTACAGTAGGGGTGTAGAATAAACTGTAATACTCAGCTTTGACCTAGGGCCTTTCCTGTGAGGGCTAAAAGTGATTTAGAAACACTAATCATTTCTTTAAAAGTTTATAAAACCCCCCAGGTTCTTGCTTATGGAACAAATAGGCTGGTGTCCTCAAGATATCAGGTGCCCATTTCCTTCATACGATGCTTGGTGCAGAACTTCTTCCTCAGTGACCAGCCAGGTTCTGTGCACAGTGATGTCTTTGCCTGAAGCCAGGCAGTCTCCAGCTTTGGTTCTTTTCTCTCTTTCCTGCTCATTCCTCTGGAGGAGCCTTGCTGTCCTGCCCAGCTTTCTGTGGGCACTGTCATTGCTTCCTGCCTCCATTCCTCATGTCTGGGCAGTGTGAGCTATGAACACAAATGCAGTTACTGTCAGTTTGTTGTCTTGCACATTCACTTCAGATCAGTTTCCTTCCCAAGTTAATGTTGCAGCCTGTCCCCCTTGCACTTCATGGGTCTTTAACTGTTAATATAGTAGAAAAATTACTCAATCATCCTCTAGGTGTTCTTTTTCCTGTTTTCTTCTTCATGCATTTAGCCATCCAGCCAGTCTCTCAGCCCTGACACCTCAGTGTTAGCTCTGCATTGCACCTCTTCCACATTCTACAAACTAGGATATTTCTAAATATTACCAACTCACTCTAAGCTGCTCTGCCTAGATGTTCGCTCATCTTAATCAGCTCCTGACACTTCTTTTGGATCTCAGTTTTGGTAACTTTTTTTGTCTGAATCTGGTATATTTTACTAAGTTGAACAGCAAAAGATGTAAGCAAAAACCACCAATAATAAGTAAAAAGTGTGTCTATCTGTGCACTTACTAAGGAATAGACATTTCAAGAGACAGAAGTAAGGTGTGGATATGATATAGACTAAGATAGATAGAGAAGACATTTTAACATTTTGATCATAACGTAAGATGACCTGAAATGAGAAGGAATCATAGAATCAAAGAGAATACTGAAATTCAGAAGGGGACAGTGTGGCAGAGGAAATGATGTGCTGAATGATGAATTGTAAGTTGACAGTGGTTAATAGAAGATCTTCCAACTGTGAGTGACTGAGTCAGCTGAACCAGACAGCCTGCAATAAGCATAGCAGGACCAGAAAAAGCAAAGAGTGCAGACTGGAGGGATACAAGCAGACTGGCAGGAAAACAAGGTGCTGCTCTCTGGACTTTGCATTTCCACAGTACTTCCTACGATTAGGAGGTATTCAAGTTTTGCCAGGGAGCACTATGCTTCCCAGCTCCATAATGAGGAACCAGCAAAGTCTAATGGCATTGCAGCTGTGATCCACCAAGGCTCGTGCCTGCGTAGGTTCAGGTGTCAAGAATTATATGGATTCCAAAAGTCATGTGTACACATATTGCTGATTTGATAGCCACCTTATTCCTTTGAAAACTTCTCTTCCGTAGACTTTAACATGAAAAGCCAAGAGGCTTTAGTTCCAGGGTTAAGGCAAATTTTCCCCACTTTGAGTAAACTTGAAGGTGGTGTGGACTGACTCCAGGAACAATCCCAGCCAATTATGGGATTTGAAGGATATAAGAAAAAAAGGCTCTACTGTTGTTGTGGTTTCTGCCATTACATTCAGTGGAAAACTCTCCCCTGTATACAATGGGTACAGCTACATATTAACTCTTGGCTTCTGTAGTCAACATCACATACATGACAATTGTTTTCCAAAACGGAGTGCATGTTTCTGATCCTGTAAAACACCTCTCTTTCCACGTCACTGTGGTGAGGATGGAGTGTCAAAAGATTTTTTTTCCTCCTTAAATGTAAAATGATTTTCTATGACTGTGCAGAGGATGGGAAGGCATAGAAATTATACATCCAGACAAAAATGACTGGAAGCCTGAGAACTCCTACATTATTTGCAACCTCAGGGGAGAACAGCATTAGAAAACAAGAGGGGTTTACCTTTTTACAGTGTAATACTATATAGAAGATAATGAATGATTTTTTTGCTTGTTCTTTTTAAAGAGTAGTAGAACAAGGGAAGTAGATCCACCAGGAACCTCAGTAGGTCATTTAGCACATCCAGCTATCCCAAAGTAGAACAGCCTGTGTTGGTTATGCTTAGACTACATCAGCAGGTGTTTCTACTTCAGCATCTGCAGAGATATTCTTAAAAACTCTGACAACAAAGAGCCTACCACCTCACCATACACAATTCGAGTCCTTCACTATTTTGACTGGTATCTACATTGCATTTGATGCAATTTGAGATCTTACTTTTTGTCCTATTTGCAGAGGTGACAGAGAAGGGGGTTAATCCTGTTGTTTGTTTTGTTTTTCCTGGTGGCCTGTAGCATTTCTGGGGATTGTTATTACCATATTTCTAAGTCATCTTTTCTCTATGCTAAACAAACCAAATTCCTGTGACTTTTTTCACTGGTCACATGTTTCCTCCAGCTCTACTACCTGGTGAAATTGTCCATGACTCTTTAGGTATTTAACATCCTTTTTGTATAAATCCTGTGTATTTGGTTTCATGACCTCTTACTAAAGCAGGAAGTTTTACCTTTCAGCATTTAAGTCTGGTCTCTGGGACTCAAACTCTAATTTTCGCAGACAACAGGAATGGCAAAGTGATGAAGTTAGAGTCCTAATTAAGAGAAGTATGTCTGAAAGTTTGACACCAACCAATAAGTAGCATTTTCCCTGAAATGTAACAAAGATATCTAAATTATTTTCTCTCATAGATACAGGGGTATTAATCATATTTCTGACTTCTATGGGAACCTTTCTTATTCCCTACAACAAATTACAAACAATGCAAAACTTTAACTTAAGGTGTTCTTTAACCAAGCCCTTCTTGTCTAAGATGGTTAAAAATTGAAGGGAGATATTACTTTCTGCAACATAAGAGGGATTTAGGAGCCTAATTGCCTATGAGAATTTATTAGATTATTTTTTTGAAATCTGCCTTTGAAGATACAGACCAAGCCTGAATGACAGTGTGAAAACTGAAATAAAATGTTTATATTTCATGTGTGTTTACATTACTTTTATGTACGTTTACATATTTTAATGCATGTTTATCCATTAGTCCTTCTATGTATCTCCCGCTCTAGCCTAATTTTTTGGTTTTATAAGTTGCTTTTTTTTTTTTTAGAGACAGCTATTCACCAGATGTATTTTATTTCTCTTGACCATTAAAAAAGCCATAGTAAAAGTACATTTTTTTAAAAAAAACTGCAAGTCATATCTCTTTCTGTTTTACCAAGCCATAGTCATCCTATGGCTCAAATAAACAGCCCTTACATAAGCTGGGAAACAAAATTCCTCCTGCAGTCCTCCCTCATTGCAGTCTTCCTTTGCAGCAACAGAAATTGTAGCTCCTGGCCTCTACTGAGAGTTATTGGACACCCCTGCTGCTAAATTTAAAACTAAAATGGCCATGCAGCAAGCACTGGCACTGCTGCTCAGATAAGGTCTATTCCTCAGCTGCCAGTGAGCTCCCTGCTACAGGTTACGTCTGAAAACCTTCCCCAAGAGGTGAGTGGGTGCAGTTGTGGAAATAGTTTACTCCATGCATTTGCTTCCAAAGGGCAATATGGACATGGCTGCCTCAGTTTGGCATCCTCCTCCTTGTACAGTTTTCTGACATTGTTCTAGCAGATTTTGTACTACAAAATGTTCCCCATACAACACTACCACATGTAACAATACCCTCAGTTTCATGTTGTAAACCCATCAATATTGTGGACTTTAATGCAGCCCAGATTGTTTCAGGTGCTCTGAAATGGCAAGAAAGCCCAAATCCAAACTCCTCCAAACCTATCTGTCACCTATTAGGGCCTGGGTGCAGCAGACAAGACCCTGAGGAGGTGCAGAACAGACACTGTAGAACATTCTGCTTAGAGGGGTCCAGACTCCAGGAGGACTGACTGGATGTATCTTGCATCACTTGGCCATGTATTGCTTCCTGCCACAGTTATGAAGCAGTATGGACATACGCAATGAGGCTTGCTCAGAAGCAGCCCAGAAGAGTTATTTAATTGTAAATACAATTCTACTTCAGTACTTCTAAGGGAGAAGTATGCCACAGTATGCACAGTTTGTGGATGTATTTTGGATTTTAATAAATATCCATTTTCTCACCACAAAATTGGACAGACAATAACTTCCCTAGAGCTCTCAGGTGCCAGAGAGACACACAAAAGAGGTTGTTTCTGCTGATGATTCCTATCAGGCTGTTCAGTGCACAAAGAAAACTGGACAGAGGGGCTCAGCTCCCTCTCACTTGAGGATGACATTTCCACCCTGACCCTCTTTAAAGGTGCATAAGGACTTGAAGATCCCTAGATCCAGGGACAGGCACCAGCAGGCTCCAAAGGAAGGAGCTTTGCGTAAAAGTGGCAAATCCAATGCCTGCCTCCTACACTTCGCAAGGCAGGGACATGCTCACCTGTAAATCAAGTATTGCAGTGTTAAGACCACTACATCCTTCCACAATTTTAACAACAATTGACAAATTGTTTGACAGCAGATTTAAGGACAGGCAAACAGATTTTAATCTGTCAAATCTTTTGTCAAGTAACTAATTTGTATCTGTGCCTTGTTGTAGGCAATTACAGAGAATTGTGAAGCACATCAAGAGTAGAAAGGTGCAAAATATATTTATTACTGCAGGGAAATAAACTGCTCATCTGGGTGAACAGTCCCAAAATTACACAGTCTCTTGTTATGTATTCTAAAACACTTTCTATTCTACCAGAAACATAGATCTTTGCTTTCAAAAAACCAGCAGCTGTAGTTAATACCTGGGAAGCCCAAGCAAGAGCCCCTCAGGATATAAGAGTATAAGAAACAGCAATAAATATTTCAAAGGGATGGAAATAAACAGGCAGGAGGAGTTGAGAGATCATAGCTGGAGTTAGTTTGCTGTGTGCTAAGTTAACAAATACCAACCCAAACTTAAGTATGACAGGAAGAAAGCAAGAAAGTGGAAGAAGGGTATGTTCAGTTGAATTCTTCTTAAATTTCTTGCTCTGCATTCACACAATACTTTATGTCACTATTAAATTTGGTATCAAGCTGGTGCTCTGAAGTCTCACATCCCATTTAAAATAAAATAATTTTCCTCAGAATCATGGCTGTGAAGAAATCCTTGAAGACATGAATCAAACAGAACTGCTATAGTCATGTTCAAGAGACAAAAGACAATCAAAAGAGTAATTTTCAATTGATATGACCTGTTCATCCCTATACAATACTGACTTTGAAACCTGAAGGTGACAGACAGAATGTTAACATTGCTGTTTTACTGCTGATCATTTTAGTTGATAGTTAGCTAATACAGAAAATATACATAAAGACAAGAATATCTGTGTGTTCCACTTAGATCACTGAATCAGCCTGATTGTACAACCAAATAGATTTTACTTAGAATCTCTGAACAGAAATTAATTTTCTAAAAATGTGTTCATAAGTTTTTCGTTTCTGTGTATTTGTGATGCTCAACAATTTTTCAAAGCCATCTAGAAAAAAACATTCTAGAGTTGGAAGCCGGAAATTGATTCACCTATCCCAAAAGAAAAGGTGATTGTTTTTAAAAGTTTATTATTATATAGTCAGAGCTCCTGTGTGAATCAGCTGGTTCATGGATTTTAATACAGTTAATATGTCAAAATAGCTCCTAACCCATTGTTCCCCACAGCAGGGCTGGGCCTCTACTTCCCAGATTATGGTGGTATGAACAGAAGACAGGACGTGGACTTTGCCCATGAGAACAGCAGTAAAACCTCACAAAAGAAAAACCCACACCCAGAGTACTTCAGTCTTCACATCACAAGTCTAGGCAGATGAGTTCAAGTATTACATCTTGTTGCTATTGACCCAGAATTACAAATGTGGAATTCTAGATAAATGTTTAGACATTGTGAAGAAAAACATTGATAGATGAGAGGACCAGATGGAAGGTTTAGGAGAGAGTGCAGACAGCAAAAGTTCCCCTCTGGATTTTTAAACCAACAGCAACAGCTGTAGTGGTCAGAATCAGTACCTGGGACCCAGTAATACAGTCATAAAAGACATGTACTTAGACTTTTGCTTTTTTAAGGTATGAAAGCTTTAGATAGCTAGAATTTTGTGGCCAGCAATCCTTAACTGGCACAGGCTACTAACTCTTCATCCCTCAGCAGTGACAGAACCACGTGTGGTTTGGTCCAGAGGGTGTCCAACAAGAACCTCAATGAGTTGGAGCCAGGATTTCAGAACTATCTCCATTGTCCTCTTCAACTCGGAGATTTCAGTGCCAACATTTACATCTGTATTATTATTTTCAAAACTTCTATGACATTCTGTCCTTCTGGAAATGTAAGAGTTGAAAAAAAAAGGCTAAGTGGAAATCAGAACTTGTAGTTACACAAAACGGCAGTAACCTCTCTTGAATGGTTGTGGAGGTCAGCAACTCAGCTTTATTGTTTCACTATGGAAATGGCACCTTTCAGCACTGAGGCAGTGGGAAATGACATCTAGTGAGTGACTGAGGGAAATGTGGTGTTTAATATGTTTTACTGATGCTCCTGCCCAGCTACTGCTTCCATCTACAGTTCCTTGGCTGATGAGGCTTGACATCATGACTTCTAAAAAAGGATGGCAATCTCTGCTGAAGACAGTTTTTCACTGTGTGATTTTGACCATCTGGACACAGCATCTTTACTTTCCTTCTTTTTTTTGAAATATCTCTTTTCATGAATTCCCAGGAAATTTGGTTTCACTCCTGTGTTTGATTCAAACTGACAAAATCATCTGTTGTTTTCTTCCAACTTGTTAAGCTTTTTCCTTCAAAATTTTTTGGCTTTGGGACAGATCATTCATCCCAGATTTTAACATGTCTCTCCTCAATAAACTATTATCTGCCTTTGAAATCATTTTCTAACGCCTTCTCTGCATGCTCCCTCCTTCCTCTATAGAAAGTTTGATAAAAATGAGTGCAAAAGAGGATTTTCTTTACTATATATAAGTTGTCACATACTTTCTGAGCAGAATGCACAGTCCTACTGCTTACAATGCTAAAAGTAACTGTAAATTAGTTTAGCATTAGCACTTGAGCCTTAAAAACTCAATTTTATCACTAAAAACACAAGGAACATAATTTCTCTTGGTAATGGATATTTTGGTGTACACCATGAACTTCAGTGATGAAGAAAATGTCAAGACATACCAAGAAACAGTAAGGCGTGCATGGGAGGTGGAGCTTAGATAAGTTCCCTAAATCACCAATAGAAAACTATCTGAACTTAAAGTGTCGAACTGCATGTGGGAATGTATTCATACAGTATTCATATCGTGTGTGTGTGTGTGTGTATATATATATATATTCTATATTGGACTATGCTACCTCCTTTCTAATAAAAAAAATTGGTAGTTACAAAATTGTGCTGGACTCCTATATCATCTCTTTGTTTGCATGACATTGATGTGTGTTTTTCCTTGATCTGGGAGTCTGTTTCTGCACCTCTTCCACATTTGCTTAGGTAAGGGGAAGAGTGGCCACCAGCTAATGCTCTATCATGTGAGAACCCTAAGGGAATTCTTGCATCATTTACAATGTAGAACCGGTAGTCAAGAAAGGTAAAGATGGATACTTGCAAACATCTATCTGAAAACATGACTGTTACCATTTCAGTCTCCACATGTAAGCTCAGGCGCTCAGGGACAACATGTGGTAGGTAAAGGTCATGGATTAAATCTACTGTTCAGTTTGCTACACTGTATGGTATCTTGCATATGTCACTAACTTGTGAATATGGTTCCCCAAACTCTATTATATTCAGCACACAATCATAAGCATTACAGAAATCATGCATTAGACGTGCAAATCAAGGCACATGCAGATATTTCACAGCTGAGTTCTACCCTGTGAAATCTGGGCAACAGGTCATGACAACATTGTTTAATCTATGTGTATGTTAATCTACATATTCAAAAATTCATCAGTTTCCAGAGGGCTTGAGTCTGGTATCAAGATGAACAGAAAAAATGTTCATAAGAGACAGTTCAGTAGTTCTATAAATATAGCAGTCAACACCCTAAAGAATGAGTGCCTATGGTTTTTCAGATCTAAATTACAGATGGGGTTATTCCCTTCAGCTGCCCCACTAATACAGCACTGCTCATTTTTGGGGAGGCTCTGGGTAAGAGTCCTGAGCAAAAGTTACCAGAACAACACAGACTTGGGAAGACAACACAAAGACAACTCAGTAGCTTAGGTAAAAACTCAGCCAGGAGCTGTTACACCCATGGCAAAGCTACACCAAACTGAGACTCCTGCATGCCTGTCTGTGCAAAGTGCTCTCACTCTTACCTGTACTTTTCCATCACACCAGTCTTCCTCTGGGTAGGGTAGAAGTAGCTGTGTTCAGAAATAACTTAGACATAGCACATGTAACACAATGGTGCAAAGACATGGTGTCCTTCATTCTTCTGTCAGGCCCTTGTGAAAAGGGAGGGCCATGAAGTACACTGGAAAACAGTTAGTTATTCAAATGGATACTCACTAGCTCCTAGATATTACCCGAGTCTGTCTTCCCCAGTGTTAGGCCCTTTGTTTACTAATCTGTCCACTTAAAAAAAGAAGCCAACAAACACCACCAACCCAAAAGCCCTGCCAAGCATGAGTCCTGCAGTAAGGTTCAGCAAACTCCAAGCTAAGATACATATGGTTCATATCTTAATACTAAAAGAATGTTGTATGTCTTCCATATTTCTATGAAAGCATTTTTTTTCACAATACAGAAAATTAATAAAATATTCTTTCCTAAAAATAACTGAACAAAAGCTGCTATGTGTTGACTTATTGTAGGTGTGTCTGAAATTTTCTGTGAGTGATACAGAAAATTCACTGTGCCTGTTCTGTATTCCATAAAAATCGATGCTTGAAATGTTCTTAAGTCTATGAAACATGATGATAAGCAACAGATGACTGATCTTGTTGGTTGTCAGTAGAAGATTGCACTTTTGTGAAGTGGGAAAGAAACCTTTGGTACTTCTGGCTCCTTTTAACCAGATTGAATTCTGAAGATGTCTGTTAGAATTGAAAGTGAAAGAGAAGAGAGCATCATTTTCACACAGTTCTTTACTGAACTTGCTCATATGGGAGAGAAATGGGGTGGGATGGGGGGGAAAGACATCAGTTTTCTTTCTATTTTTAAAGAATTTTCTTCCTAAAACATGTTATGTATGTTCCCAAAATTGAAGCTGTTGAGCACATTCTGAAGAAGGCTGGAAGGCAGGATTGGATGCATGGTACTGTATGAGAGGGCACCACTGGAGCAGCTGGAGTGCTGTCCAGCCAGGTGTTTAGCAGCATTTGCAGGGATTGTCTCTTGGTGGGGATAGCATCTGTGAGTGCTGGCAGAAGTTGAAACTGGATGGAGCTCAATCCCCAGAAACCAGTACCATCTCTAGAGAATGTTCTGGCTCCACCAGACCGATCCTTTGATATCCCAGACTGGGTCTTGACAAGCAGCATATTCTGATTCTAATCAGACCCTAATAGATGCTTTTATGGAAAAGTAAATGCAGATGGATTGGAGGAGTGAATATGCTGAAGAGCTTTGGAGATACAATGAGTGTTGCAGAATAGAACAGTGTGTGTGTGGTGCTGAGACTTCTATGTAGGAGAAAGAGACAGTTCTTCCCCTTTTCTTTCCCTTCTTACTCCCCAGCCTCTTGTTTTAGCAAATGTTGTGTTTAAACGTATTAGGGAAGGGGCAATGCAAACAGCATGTTTTCTGTACTGGCCCCAAAGCTGTCCACAAAAACTCAAGCTGTTGCAGGGCAGGAAGAGTGGGATGAAGATAAGTTTCTCTAGTCCCTCTACTCTTGCTGGATTCCTGCAGCCACCTGCTACTGGGCAAATATTACCCTTCAACAGCACTATGTGTAGGTGAAATAACTCCCACAGGTAATTCATCATCATCTGTTTACAAGTGCTGTCACTTCTGTGCAGTGACTTAAAGAAGGGATGCTCTGGTAAATCTTCCTGAAATAAAGGGTAGTAAAAATTATAGCCACCAACTGCTCAGGTTAGGCTAAAGTCAATAGTCTTCTGCTACCCAGAGCTACGACAGTTATAAAACAAAACCAACAAGGAGTGTAGTCTTCATCCATCTTGTGACATTCACTTCTACCCTCCCCTTTGAAAAAACCCTCTCTCCAATTTCCACAGTACACAGTGCCAGCACCAGCTGGTGGGAACTAAACCTCTTCTCCTTTTGCTATTGGTGAGGTTAAATGAGAGGCTGGTCCCACATGCCTCACATCCATGTGCTTTATCCTAATTAGAAAGCATCATCATTTCTTTAGTGGTGTGAATTATCTCAGTCTCTCTTACCTTCTGCTATAGCTTCCATAATTATTTTTCTTGTGATAAGCATAGCCCTCTTTGCTGAGATTTAAGTGAATTGGAAACAATATAGATATATGTGTATTCTTAGGACCCATGATACAGGTTTGCGTACCTCTTAAGCTCATAAAAATGAAATAACTCGTTCCTGGTTCAGCATTGTGCAAAAAGTTTCCTTACATCACCAGATACCATCTTGAACTCATACACCATAAAGATGTAATGACTGATAAATGATACCTTCCTTCCTAAAGGGGAAGGCAATTGTTTCGTTTTTATAGCTTAAAGATGACAACGCATCTATTAGTCATGTAACGATTCTTTACATTGGTTTTGCTACTTAAAAACAACTTGTGACAACACTCTGATGATCTTTAGTAGCATTATTATACAAGTTACCTCTATATTAGAGAATTTGGCCCCCTTCGGTAAAAGACCTCATATATTTAGAAGCATAAATTATTTAATAAATTAAACAGCTGCCAACTTCTTTCCTCTTTAAAGTGGACTGCTTGGAAATACACAGGCAGTTATCCAGCAAAATAGTTTCTTATCATTCTGCTAAGTAAGAGCACAGATCAAAAAAGTTCAGAGTAAGGCAATTATGCATGTTTGTAATGAAAGGAAAATGACCTTGTGTTGCAAAGCACTGAACTCTATTATTAGTTATAGGCAGAGTCACACATACATAGATGAGACAAGAAAACTACCACTTTCCTGAAAGGGAAAAGTAGATCTGGAAGGTTAAGTCTTGTATGAGAGAGCATAGACAAGAAGAAGAGGTCATTCAAAGAACCACAAATGAGAAATATAAGAAGTTGCAAAGGCAAACAGGCTAAGAGACCTCCACCACTGCTTGAACAAACAGAAGGAGTTCAACTGTAATGAAAGCTTATAGCTAAAGCTAAACCCCTGAAGTCCTGCTCACCCTACCCCAGAGCAGAGACCCCACTGCACAGTTCCTGCACTCAGCTGAACTGGGGATTTGAATAGCAGCACAAAGCTTACCTCAAAAAAATGCTTCAGAGCTCCCTCTCTAGTTCTGACTGAGCCTTCAAACTCCCTTCAAACAAGATCCAATTAGCAATTAGCAGATGAGCCATTCCCCACTTTTTGTTTTAAATTTCTTCTCTTTTTTTTTTTTTCATTGAGCTCAGCCCAGTTCAGCCACAGGTGCAGTTGTGCTTGTGGTCTCTGCTTGGCTCCTGTAATTTGCCTCAGCCTTTGTCCCCCATGGCTCCTTTAGTGTCTCCCTGGCCCAAAAGTCTCCAGCAGCAGAGTCCGAGCATTTCCTGCAGATAGGCCTTGTGGTTGGCAGCGTTAGGGTCAGGCAGGTGGCTCCCTTGATAGCAAGTCCTCCCCATGGTTGCAGTCATGGGCTCAGCTGCTTTCCTGGGAGCCATGCTGCCCTGCAGGGTCCTTGCATTTTCCTGGTGCACTAGAAAGTTATGAGGAATTTTTCTTTGAGATGACTTGCCACTATAATTTTTTGAAACCACATTTAAAGAAAATAAACAGAGTCACTTAAATTGCCTATGGAGATAATTTCTTCCCTCTGGTAGGATTTTGCAGTTCATGTAACACAAATGCCCTGGTCTCTGCCCAGAGACACATTGGAGAGAAAGCCATAAGTGTTGTGAGGGAGGTGGCCCAGCTCATTAAAGGGAAAATAGCGACCTTTTCCATTAACTACCTGATGAACGTGCACCACCTCTCACCTCTGCTTTTGGGGTATTTGGCACTACCTCAGGTGAATTCCAGAATGTTTCAGCTGACCAGTGGATCGAAGGCATTCACCTTACAAGTGAAAAAAGCTGTTTTATAAGGCTGCCAGCCCCGGAGACCCTCTCAGGGCTGTGAAAGACAGGCTGTGTTCCTCCTGGCACTGACTGCCTCATCCATAATCCCGTCCCAGCGAGATGCCTCACAGGCGCAGTTAAGGTGCAGCTGAAGTCTGAGACAGATGATTTGTGAGCCAGGTGCAGTTTAAGCACTGGCAGCTAGAAAAAACATCTTTTTTATTTTTAAATGAGCAGTTCTGAGGTTTGAGTGACTGAGAACCCATAAATACGGATGTGTTTTTTTTACAGAGTAACTTTTCAGAGTGGAGGTGGAGTTGGGGCTCTTAACCTCAGAAGCTGGGACAGAGCCATACCATATATTTTTATGTGGCAGTACAGGAAGAAAGGTTATCATATTTTAGTTAGCTTAAAGAAGTTTAGTCTGAAAAGTTAACTTTTGCTAAAACCAAACCTTGACTCCTTCCCCTCCCCTTAGATTGTAAAGCAATTTCACACCATAAAAGTGTGAATTTTGAAAACACAGCTGCTTGCCCTGACTCCCTGGTCAATAAAACCAAGCAAAAACAAATCTGGGGGAATTTAAATGTTATCTTTCTTCCTATTAAAATTTTCACTAGATAGTCTGCCAGAGTACTAATTGACCTCCAGAAGCAGGGTCTGCATGAGACTGTCTGTCTCTCTCACTCTGTTTTACTGGAGGCATCATTTTCACCATCATCTCCTTTGGCTCTCAGGGATCTCTAGAGCTGCTGCTCTGGGAACTGCATGTCTGCAACAGCAAACCCACAAACGCTTTTTATCTGAGCACAGATGTCTTCCTCCCCAGCTATTTACAGAATCCCAAGAAGTGTTAATCAGGAAGTTTCAAATAGTAGAGTATTTCCATCAAAAAGCAGCCTTACCCCTGGGGTAACTATTCCTACTTCAGAAGCATCAGCCTGCAAGCTCATTGTTGGAGAAAGAACGAATGTGTCTTCAGCACATTTAGATCATCTTTGTCATGCTCAAAACTCAGTGGTGTGGGATCTTATAAAAATAATCTATTGTCAAAACTTACCAAAATCTGGTGAGAGACAGATTAACACAGAGGTTTGATTCTTCTGGTGGCTCATTATAATTTGACTGGTTTGGGCTATCAAATTTATGGGCTTTCTGGTGGTCTTTCAAACTCCATAGGGTATGGAGTAGCATAATATCAGGTATCGTATAACAAATTTTATCTATTTCATCCTTATTTCTATATGACTTTTCTGTTAGCATCACAGTTTTACAGATCATTTGGTGTAAATTCCTTGTAGTTTTTCCTCTTCTTTTTGAACTTGCCACATAGGAGCAATCCAGTTGATGAGAAGAGACAAAGGCAAGTTGTGCTATGACTCCTCAGGTACAATTTCTTGTGTCAGCTCAGCTTTGACAAGTGCTCTCCTGAAAGCTGAGGAGTATGGGACTCCAAGTCAAGTGTGTTGTTCAGACAGCAACGAGTGAGATATCGCTGCTACAGAGCAGTTTGTCTGGCATCTGTCCTGACACTGGCAGTTTGAGCAATAATTTCCTCCCCAGATGCTATGCAGTTTGACAGAGTTTGGCTCAAGAGGTTAAAAAAATAATGATCTGGCAGTAAACAGTTTTTTAGAAGTATTATTTGGAGACTTAAACTTGTGCAATGCTTTGTCTACAGTGTTTGGAATTGCAACAAGTCGTGGTATTAAGTACACAATATGTATCTTTAAATGACCTACCCGAAAGAGAGACCTCTGTTGGACTTTGAAAACTTTCTCCTAGGACATAACTTTTTCAGGTTCTTTCTTTTTATCCTGCTTGAATCAGTGGAAAACACAAGTTGAACACCCACAGACTTTGAGAAAACTTGTATCTGTGTCTGAATGTCAGGTTTTGGTTTTGTTCTACAGATCTGAAAATTTATTTGCCTATAAAGAAATCTCACAGTTAATAAATAAAATGAAGAAATGTTTAATGATCCTCAGAGCAATAAACATTAGCCAGTTCCGTTTCCTTCTTTCACATCAAATTTGGTCACTATTTGAAAACTGATTTCTTTAAAGTCAGTCAGTAAAGGCAAACTTTTCCCCTGTGAAGATGAACCATTACTCAGGCTGTGCATCCTGATATTTAGCCTAACGCTTGGCTCTAGCTGCTCTGTGTTTCAGAGGCAACAGCGGGGGATGAAGCATTCTTCTGCCCCTCGAGGGGTCTGGACCACTGAAAAGGTCAAACAAACAAAGTTAAAATAACCATGAGACTTGCTGGCCAGCCAGCACTCTGGGTCCAAGATCAGCGGTACTGCTGCTTGGTGACTAATGCAATTAAAGCAGCTCTTGGTCCTGTGCTGCAGAAACAAATCTTATAGCATCGAGTACTGCTGCCAGATGGATTGCTCAAGCTTGGAAAACTCCCTTGTGCGCAAATACTTAATCACGACAGGCCCTGTTCGTGGAAAAACGTGGCACCAACAGAGGGATTTTTAGCCATTTTCCTGTTGGAAACACAGCAGGGAGCAGACTCCAACGTGCAGGCTGTGGGTGGTGAGCATGGGTTTTGTGGGGTGCAAAGAGCTGGTTAGTTGTTGGGAATTGACTTAAAGCAGAGCCCAGAGGAATGTGTACCAGAAAGACTTGCTGGAAAAGGGTCCAGTGAGCACTGAGGCCTGGCCACTGGTGCTGAGGATGCTCCATCAGGCTCCGCCCTCCAAGCTGTGACAGCCCCCAGTCTCTCCCAGAGAGAGGTGCTGGAAGTCTGGCCATGTCTGCCATGGTTGTTTTTCAGTCACTACAATGCTGAAAAGCTGGTAATTGGAATAACAGGAAGAAAGCAAATGTCTGAAATTTGTCTGGACTAAATGATATGGATAGTTTCTGTGCTTCCCAGTTTGTGAGGCATTAGTGGAAAGCTGGTAGGAAGGAATGAGAGGTCAAAGATAGCATCTCAACCCCCATTTATATCACCCACTGTACAGGTGTTTAATTCACCTGCTTCCCTGTGGTGGGGGTGACTCCTACAATGAAAACACTTCTGCTTCCTTTCCTACCCATCAGGCACTCCTGACTTTATCACAAGTTTACCATTACATGCAGGGAGGAGAGCAGCATCTGCTTAAGGCCATATATTAGCACTAAGCTCCATAAACTGTATATGAAAATGAAGTGTCAGCCTGGAGAGATCATTCTTCAGCTGCTGGTACCAGTCGAAGTTTGAAAAGTCCTATAAACACAGTAGTGAGCTACTCAGTTTTTAATGGAAAGGGCCTTTCCTATTCCATTTGAATTCTCACAAGGTTCTGGGCAATTAAACTGGGGTTTGAGGTACTGCATGTTGCTCTTAGCTAAAAGAAAAGTGATCTCGTATTTGACCACTGTGGCTAAATCCATGTTGTTACCACTAGTCTGGACTATGGAAAAAATGAGATACAAGAAGAAAGGACAAGATGCACCTTCTAGTCTACCAGTAAGTCTCCCAAATGCATTAACATAGGAACAGTTTTAGGTCAGACTAAGAGTTTATTCATCCTGGTATCTTTCTTTCAGATGCATCCAAACTATGTTTGTGAAAAGAGTATGAAACATTTTCATACTCTGAGTATGAAGCACTCTTTCAGCTCTCTGTGGTTTAAATGTGTACTGATCTAAAGCCTGCATACACACCATGATCTTTTTAGCAGCCATAAACAAAGCTATATTCCACCATCTCTCCAATTCATTAATTCTTGTGGCCTCTGAAACAGCTTACTGTAACTACACACTCAGGAACAATTATTTCTTTTTGCTAATTTAATATCAGTTATTCACTGCATTGTGAAAACCCTGAGCAAAATGTTCTCCTTTCACCTTTTCCCTGACCATCATCATTTCACTGGTTTTCATGCCATCCTGCCTCAGTGTCTCCATTCAGAGCTCAGAGCTACTTAATCTCTCTTCATAAGAAAGCTGTGCTGCACTGACCATTACTGTCCTCATCCTGTGCTGCATCTAATTCTCACACATCATTTTAGGAGATAACAGTGACCTTAATGACATTCAGTAGAAAAGACAAACATGCAAACTACACAGCTAGTAAATTAGAAAGGAAGTTATTCAATTAAATATTACTAACTCAGATAACTGCAATGAAAGAAGAGTGTGCCCACTGTTCTGCTGGGACCCACATTTGCCTTACAGCAAGTCCAGAAATGTCCTCTTGGACTCTTCCTATTGTGCCAAGGCACTTCTAAACTTGTCCAAGTGCAGAGCAAGGTTTGCCTAAAACACAGGTCACCCTAAAACGTATTCCTCCAAAGGTATGAGGAAGGCCCGCACAGTAGGTTTAGTGCTATGTATGGGGAAGAGGAGCACATATCAGGGCAGGAACTTCATGGCGTTAATTTTTAAGACAATCGAGGTTAAAATAGTGTTAATATTGTGAAGAGAAAGTACTGAATGCAGAGGTAATGGCAGTAGCCAAAAAGAAAGTGGCTACGGTCATTGGAGCCCCTGGAAGAATTAGAGGATAGCTACAGAGAAGTACTGTTTGTGTATAGGGAACACTTATTGTGCATATGTTAGGTGGGAAAAGTTTGTCTTCTTGTCCTCAAGACACATCACTAAAGGTGAAGGATGCACAGAATAAATAAATAAAAAAACAAATAAATAACTACTCAAAACCATGCTTGGGAAATGATGTCAAGCTATATACTAGGAGTCATTGTGAAACCAGGGACAGCAATAGGTTGTTTTACCATTTTGATGGATCAGGTTGGGCGAAATAAGTGCCTTAGTTCAGGGCAGCCCATGACAGTATACTGAAGAATTTCAGTATGATTTGTTGTTGTAAAGAGAAAGTAACAAAATTTACAGAAATTACATGTAAGCTTGGAGGTAGTCTCTGAGTAAGACTACTGAAAAGTTTTGCAGAAAGTAGTTCACAGACTTCTCATACTCTTGCTCCATCTACAAGGCGCTTCATCTTCTGCAAGGCACAGCTGGTTATTCAGGTGAATTGCTTTGCTATCTATACCACAGAGGGAGGCATGTGCTGAGTCAGGATGAGGCAATGAGAACAGGAACACTCATTTTCAGACAAATATAAAGCACCCCTGGAAGCAAGACACAAAATCAAGACAATGATAATTTGCTGTTAAGCCCAGATCCTAGATCTGAGGACAGGGAAATGCTCTGGCAGACATGGGACTTACCCCAGTTTTGCACCTTCACATCCAGCCTGGTGGCTATTGGGGCTTTCACTGAGCTGTTGAAAGTAGCACAGCCCTTGCCTGCACCCCTGGGCTGGAGGGAGCTCCGGTGGCACAGATGGTGGGTGTTCAAGGCTGGTTAACACATGGTATTGGTTCCTGTAGATGCCACAAGGGCTACATGAAATGTTAATTAATGACAGTGAACTGAAGAGCTTTTTTTTTCTTATGCCCCTCAGAAAATTCCTTGGAAAACAGAAATATGATATTATTTATGAAATCTCTGTCTCTTCAACATTGTCTCTCAGAGCTACTTAGAAACTTCTCCAGCTTCCCACCTTGTTTGGGCTTTTGCCTCTCTTCAAGAAATACAGTATCATCAAAATGGAAAAATATCCAAAACGCTGCACAGAAAATGGAACCAATAGGCTGATCACCTGATTTGGAGTCTGGAGGATAATTGTAGCAAAGCGATTGGTTGGTTTTTTGCCTTCCAGTCATACATTGCTCAACACTGAGATTTGCCCCTGTCTTAAGGGTAGCTACAAAGTGGAATATGACCAAAGTCAGATAGTGTGGTATATTTTCTTCAGAGAGACACAGCCTACTGTGTATGAGAGGCAGAGAATAAAACCAGTATATGTTTTGTTTTCTAGGAAAGGAGATTAACAGATATGTACTTATTCCTGAAAAGGAAACCTCCTCCCAAATTAATGGGATAAACACTATTCTAATAAATATTAGTGTCCAGTACTGGGAGGCTGGATTCCCCTGGTTAAGCTGCAGCCTGATCTATTTCCTCATGTAACAAAAATCATCCAACCATTTAAGGAAAAAAAAAAGGAAAACAATATAATAGCAAAATTGACAGTAATCCCTCAACTGTACTTATTCCTCTTGTTCACTGAGCACTTGCTGCCTCATTGCTTTAGTATCACAGAGATTGGCAAGGTCTGGATCTCATAATTTCTGTAATTTTTTGCTTACTTGCTAAAATGTAACAGCTGAAAGGTAAGATTTTATTTATTTTGCACTGAAAATGGTCCAGCTTAAAGCGAATCTTAATGTTGGCTGCAGGCACCATGCACCATGTGAATCTGTTCAACAGACTTGCCATAACTCTGCAGGATCTGCATGGGATGCTCCCCTAAATGAGTTTCTCCTGCTGCATCAGCTGAGCCTTAGCAGCAATGAGTGAATTAGTTACCTTAAGTGAAATATTCACGGCTGTGGCATTCAGCAGAGAGGAATAGACTGGAACAAGCAACTCAATAGATGATCTAGTCACAAGGTAGACAAGGAGAGGTCATGAGGAGAAAAGGGAGAGTGAAAATAAAGGATCATCAAAGGACAGACATAAGGAAAGATGGAGATGAGACAGGGATGCCAGCGGGCAGGACTCAGAAGATTTGTGGTGGCTGTAGCATATTCTTCTTGAAATACAGCCAACATTTCAATAATCTTCATCTGTCTTTCTAAACAAAGGAAGGGTTTTTTTCATATTTCCTATGTCACAGGCATGACTCAGACGACCCTCAACTGACAGAGCTATGAAACCATTCTGTAACTGTACATATCTGCCTCATTTGACATCTGCCCAAATTTTCTCAGTCATGTAGTTCACAGCCCTATAGTTTTGGGGTTTTTTCCTGCCTTCTTTTAAATCTGCCACCTGGACAATCTGTTTCTAATGCAGAGCCAGGTGCTGCAGTGAAGGAGAGAAGTATCCTACAGGAAACACATTCAGCTCATCAAGGCAGTTGTAGCACACTTGGTAGGGTGGGTGAGCTGAGGCTGTATCATCAGTTGTAATTGTTCTTTTCTCCATCTTCTAAGAACATTTGACTTTATGGTCTTTGGAAAAAAAAAATGGAAGGCAGCAAGAGATTACTGTATATTAATAGGCTTAAATGGACAAATTCATTTCACAAGCAAAAGGAGATGGGCAGAGGGAGAAAGCTTTAGATATTTCACTTCAATTTGCCTTTGGCATAAATTCTGCTAGCAGTGGTTTTATCTCTCAGTAGTAATACTACTTAGCTATCCAGTAGCTATTCTTACAAGTGTAAGACCACAAAGGTCACACAAATACAGTAGCTCAAAATTAAGAAAGCTTTAATCTTTAAAAAAATTTTTACTTGCTGCTTATCTAGTAATTCCAGCTTGAAATAGACCATATATGCTCATTTGAAAAAAAACCTTTTTAAAAATTTTTAAAGTGCCTCATAGTTAAAGTAAGATTTATGTGGTCTAACTTGGAAGATAGTGAAGACCAGAAGTTGTTTACCATAACAGAAAAACAATTTTATAGGCCATCACAGACTTGCATTAATTCTACTGAATCAGGGAAAGTTGAAGCCAAAAATGCACAGGCAACATAGTTCCCTCACTATGAAGTAGCTGTTTATTGGATTTTATTTCTTTACTCTCCAGTAGATGGCAATCCAGCACTTGGCCAATAAAACAGTCATGTGGAGACACTTCTCTCTATACAGGTCTGTAGGGGCTTTAGTTATATATTCTAAGTCCAGCTTTGGACTGCAAACTTTATCCAAGTGAATCATTCGAGTAGTGTTTTATTTTACTGCTGGTCTGCATGCGAACATCAGTACAAATAAGACTTGAGAAGTGAATGTGGAAATGGCAATGCCTTTCAGAGAAGGGCAAGATTTTAAAGTCTTTAACAACTGCTGGTTGTTTTAGTTATATCTCTTACATGGACGTTTTTTAGAAGATTTGGGATGTAAAAATGCAAATTTTGGTGTCTTCACATTTGGAATTTTATTTGCTCTTGAAATGTCACATTTCCTGTGTTTAAGAAAAAAGTGCACAGAACTCACTGAATCCTCTCCTTTCTCTTTGACCTTTTCTCCAGACAGTAATTGTGCACCACAGTCTGCGCCTCATCTGCTCACTTACATTGCTCCAGGGCCACTGCTAGGATTGTCACTGTAAAAGGAAACCCACAGAGTCTGTCAGATTTGGCATGGCCCATGCCTCAGCTGACAGTCTAGCTACTCACCTGTCCCATGTGCCCAGCTCACCAGAGCCTTCCATGGGATTTGGGGTGGGTGCAAGTATTTCCATTCAGAGCAGGGAGCTATAGGGGAGGTAGGGATTTAGGGGCACCAAAAGGGAGATCAGGGGGTTGGCATCAGCTGTGCACTGTATGACACAGAGATGGCTGAAGTGCTCCACATCATCCCATGTCTGTGGGCTGCATAGACAGGGAGACCCATAGCCCAGCAAGGTTACCTGGTGAGATAGGACACCTCCTTATGTGGAACAAGGTGACAAGTCAGTAAGCAACAAAGTGAAGAGATGGCAGTGAATCAATAGATATTCAAATGTATTTTGCTAATTGGTCTACATAGGTTTTTTCATAATTTCATTTATACATTTGTTTTGAAGGTTTGTGATTTCTAAAAGTATGACTTGATAGAGGCAGAAACGGCCTTTTGTCAAATATTTGACCCTTGCACAAAAGAAATGGAAGCAGCAGCCCTTCAGAACAGTTTGTTTTCTCAGAGCCTTGTACCAGCCATCAATTGCTATTTGCGTTCCACATTGGATCAAAGAGGAGCTTGCAGGAAACTGCAGGTTTGCATGTGATGCAGATAGTGGCACCAAATGGCCAAGTTTCTGTGCAAATGTGGTTCTGACATACTCTGTTTTTTTGGTAACTGGTTCACTAGCAACAAGTGCGAGGTTGCTGATTCTGACTTCTGTCATGATTTGGATTTTGTTTGTTTGGTTTTTAAAAAGCCCTTGGGTTTTAGTGGTAGTTAATGCAAAGGTGATGACAAACCTTGTATACGCTATTTTCTTTATAGGTTAAGTCAGTGAGCAGAAACTATATGTTTGGGAAAACTAATGGTCTATTTTATATTCCCACTGCTATGTGTGAGGAAGGATGAATTGAATGTTGTGAGTTGGAGTTAGCAACAGCCTGATCAGTACAACATAAAAACATAAACCAGTGGTCCACAGTGAAACCCCCGTGTCTTGCCTTATCCACTGGCAATTGTCCTGAGCTATGAGATACCTGTTCCAGGGGATAACAGCACATAGTTCCCACAAGTGGAAATAAATGAGAACTTTCTCCTTTTCCTTAAATTCTTCATATATTTTTAGGTAGTTCATCTTTGAAAAATACATGCTCAAACTTAGCGAATACATGGCACAGCCTTGCCTAATTCACACCAAATACACATCTGAGAATGTGAAACCTGTATTTGCAGAAGGCAAGAAATGCTGCTTTATATGACATTCATTAGCTTTCTGCTAATTTCTTCACCCAGCCCTTCCTTCTTTGCCTCCTGTCTCTCCCAGTAAGCCTCACTACCACCTCAGCTGTTCCATGAGCTAGTTAATTCCTTTTCCTTTCCTTCTCAATGCAAACAGGGCAAACACATGCCAGGACTCCTACAGAGATGGATTTTCACTTTGGCTTCTTGGAGGGACTGTTGTACTCCAGTGGCTCAGGAAAACCTTGCAAGGGTGTGATGGAAGAAGCGAGGCACAGCCTGTAAATATTATTCCTACAGCACACACAGGACTAAACAGAGGTAAGGAACACTATTGGGACTGATATTGGAAATAACAGAAAACAAATAATAGAAATCAAATGTTTTCTACTCTGTGTGCAAACCTCACAGAAGCCTCAGGGTGCAACCTGACAGATCTTTGCAGTTTGCTTTAAATAGGATTTATCTAGATTTCCTTCATTTACATCAAGAAGATAGAGTCTGTGGGATTTCACAGTTAGCTGTTGCAACTTGCTGCTCTCCTGGGGCTTTCATTGCTTATGCCTCAGGACCCAATGCTCCTGGTAAAAGCAACATTTCTCAGACTTGCAGAGCGCATCTGGCATGGATGCTCTCCCAATTACCTGATTGAACTGAATTTCTCTTCTCCAAATAGCATCTTGACTTCACGGAAGTTTAGACAAGTTCTCAGCAAAGTAGCTACACCTGAATAAAATGAGCAGAAATAGTTACCAGCTTGAAAGATTTCCAGCTGATTAGTTTGTTTTCCTGCCTCTATTTCGCAGTGAATAAAATCAGCAGAAATAGTTACCAGCTTGAAAGGTTTCCAGCTGATTGGTTTGTTTTCCTGCCTCTATTTCACAGTTGGATGTGAGATCTTTGTGAGGTCTTGATGAGGTATTCACCAAATCAGTGTCGAGTTAGCTGCAATTTTCCCATGCCAATTTACACCTCTGGTGCTGCCTGTACAAGGGATCACAGAGCCACTTTTGTGCACACATCGAAGTGAGTACCAGAGAAGGATCAGAACTTGACAACACTTTGGCTTTGGTCTTCTCACAGGCTGAACAACTAACGTGACAGAAGAATGCAGTAGGAACCAACTCACAAGGACGCAAGAAATGAGGCTGAATCTTGGTCTAGGGTATATGCAGACAAGCACAGATAAATTTATGAATTCCTGGGCATCTATGGCTCTGAAGCTTTGCCTGCAAAGTTAAACACTGTTGCAGACACCGGTCAGCACCAGGGGAGGCATATCTGCACATGGACAGGTATTGCATGAGAGCTTGGGCCAGTGCTTTAAGAAGTGAATTTACTTGAAGCCTCAGACTCAGGTAGAAGCCTCCCATATTCTTAAAGCAAGACACAACTGACCAACTTGCTAAAATAAACACAAAAAAACCCCCAACAATTTTTTAATGCCTTCCAGTGGTTTTCCTATCTCTCCAAAGGCAAATTTCTGTTTCACACACCGATGTATATTAGAAATTAGCCTGAAACCCTTTTCTGCTTTGTCATCAGGTTGAGAAGAAAACTGAGAAGGCAGCAAATGGTCTCAAGGCATGTTCTAAATGCAGCCCTTAGGGGCTAAAAAAAGTGTCTCTCAAAGGAAAGTGGCTTAATGAATTGAGAGAGCTTCTCGTCTCATTTCATTAGAACATTTTATTAAGCACATAAGCACTTATTTCTGTAATTGAATTGATCTAAGCCACTCTTCTGCTCTTCAGAAACTGCACTGCTCCGAATTCAAAGCACCTTCCATGATGCTCATGCTTTGATGTTCATAAGCAAGTGAAGCCTGTGCCACTGCGTAACAGCAGCAGACCTGATCATGGTGGAAGGTGCCACTATCAGCAAACACAGTCTTCCTCATGCAGCAGCTCATGTGGATGGGCAGGTAATGCAGAGTGTTTGCCTATAGTTTTAGTGTGCTCAGGAACATCACTAAACTTGCTTTCAGATACCTAGTGCTACCTCTAAAATTGCTCACACCTCAGGATACAGTAGATGGTCTGAAATATTGATATTTGTTTTAGTTTTTGGCTTTGTAGAATTGCTAAGACCTGAACACACCTTCAAGCTGAACTAACCTCAGCCCTCACTACCAAGTCAGTTCCAGTGGGGACTCTGGCATATGGGGATCAAAGTGAAGGACAAGCTATTATAACATGGCTCATATTGTGCAGGAACAGCTCACCAGATGGTTGAGGTGGCATAGCATGCTTTTTTAATCAAAATTGAACTTGCGAGAGAGGCAATTCTGTTGCACTATTCAAGGCAGAGAAATGGTGGTTGTTTTTTTTGTTTGGCTGACTTCAAGCGAGCCACTTAAATCAGAACTTTAAAAGTTAATGCTAATATTAGGCAACAGTTTACTTATGCTTCAATAAACATAAAAAACTTGTAACTTCCATTTTTAGCACCTAGTGAGTATATATTTATTACCATAGGAGTCAGTAGAGCCAAAGAGCAAAAAAATAGTAGTAGATTGATAGTGTAATTCACAAGGGTGTCCCCTCAAGGCAGGATTTGTAGATACAAACACAGAACTCGTTTTCACGAACTTGCACAGCTGTGTATGCATTTTGTGGCTAAATGAAGAAACGCAACGTGTGGGAATTTCAGACTACTACATGCCAACACAAGGAATGTAGAACTTGTCAGTGATGTGGAGGGCTCTGTCTGCCTGGGATGGGATTTGCCTTGGAAGAGCCAAGCCTATGCAGGACTCACCGCAGACATGGTGAACTTAAATGGCTGGATTAAATACAAACCAAAGCTGAACTGCAAAATTGTAATCCTATCTCACCCTTCTCTCCTACTCAAACCTGTCTAGTCTTAGGAGTAGCTAATCCCACCAGGTGTCTTTTTGTTTGACCATAGGCACCTATAGTTTTCATGAACTTCAACTGCAGCAGGCCAAGCAGTGAGATTCTCTTGAAATAAGACCTACAGCCTTTGTTTTAGTCTTTGGAAGAATACCAATTCCGTGTGTCCTGAAAAGTTTCTAAAGAGGGTTTTGGTGTTAGAATATTATAAGTTCATTCATGTGTGCAAAAATTATTCTGCTTGGGGCCAGACCCCAAAACAATGGAAATGATAGAATCTCAGTAATAATCAGAGCTTTGAGGTCAGAGTTTGAACATTATCAGTACGCTTAAACCACTAAGCACAGTCATGCAGGCATAAGATAAGCATAAATTAATCATGTTGCAGAACTGAGGGAAACAAATAATGATGTGCATTCATGCAGTGAAGGACTGCAGTACCTCCAGAAGGACAAGGTTAAGAACTAGTATGAATTTTGCTTTGTATTACTTCCTGAATGTTAAATGATTAACCTTTAGCAGAGACTCATGAGGTGGCTCTGGTGGCACATGCAACACTGCATTCAAAGCTTGGAAGTCTTCATGGCCTTACATGTGAAGTTTCTGCTCAGGCATAAAGGTTTTTTTCCTAAGTATTAGTAGCAAAAATTTTGACATGTTTCTCCCACATCTCTTTTCCTGGTGCAAACATTTGTGGAAAGAGAGCTTTTAGAATAAGGATAGGTATGTATGTGTTGGGGTGTAGTGGTTTTGGCGGGGACTACTGTGGTTAGCACACATTTGGATCAAACACACCAGCAAAATGCTGAGAGCAATGGATGGGGGCTTTGTGATTCAGCTGCTCCCAAAGCAATCCTGGACCACAGCAGTCTTGGAAGGGAAGCGACACTCCTTCCAGCTGCAGAAATGGCAAGCGCCCTGACTTTTCATGTTGTGCAGTGTTTGTTTTGTTTTTATTTCTGTTTTGTTACTTGAGCGACTCCTGGAAACAGGCTGTCGGGGAGCCAAGCCGTGCCTCCCCCTCCCGGCCGGGCGCTCCCGCAGTGCCCTCTGGTGCCTGCACAGCGCCGGGGCCGCTCCCGCACCCGCAGCATCCACAGAGGAGCCTGAAAATGAAATGCTCGCAGCTGACACGCCACCTCATTCCCGCGAACTGTTTGCCACGTTGTACAGTTCTGATGGGAGCGCTGCCTGAGAAGAACAGAAGGTTCAGCTATCTGGATCCAACTCAAAAGATTTTTTGTTTTCCTCTTTATGTCGTTTCCAGAATGAAGCATCCGGTAAGGACAACTAATGCAGACACAGCCCACCCATGTTACTTAGGGCTGTGGCCACGTGGGCCTGGCAGTACTCTGGGAGGCAGTTAAGCATACCCATTAATTACACAGCAAATTTAACCAGATCAACAAATGAAAGCAGGAAGCGAGAAGTCACTCAAGCAAGCTGGAACGGAGTGCCAAGAGTCGTGTCCCAAGGTTCCTTAGCCCCAAAACCTGGACAGTGACATCTTCCTACAGATGGCAGACATTACCTGACCTCTCAGCAGTTACAGCTTCCCTTCTCCAGAATGAGGCACCTCACCAGCCCAACGAAGCAGAGCTGCATTTGAAAACCAGGCTTGAAATCCCTTCTTACAGACAAGAGTTTTAACTACAACTCCAGAGCATTGTACTCATATACTTTTTCTCTGGTTCCACTGCAAAGTGGCAAAGCTTCCAAAGGGGAGACCTGGGAGACCTCTTGCACGTATCTCCCTGAGCCCAGCAGCTGGACATTCACAGGATGTAACAGATAAAGTTTGGACAGTGATGATTCACATCATATTGTTTTTTGATGGCTGCTTCTAGTCCTAGATTATGAGGGCTTTCAATTTTTTTTTTTTTAACCCTTTTTCTCCTGCTGTGGATATGTGTTGAGAGTGCTGACAAGGAGAACAAGAGGCTTGGTAAGCTAGAGGGAGAGGGCCTAAGGTATAAACAAAATAATTAAAACACTGGACACTGATACCAGAGCAATAAAGAGAAGATCTATTAGCAAAATCAAAAACGACCAAAAAAAGAGAGAGACCAAGGAAATTTATTTACTTTTTATCTATGAACAGTATGACATATAATTATAGACAAGTTTTGATACACAGGAAAACCCTTTTGTCAACCATTTTTTTTGCTAAATGAAACAGCACAATAATCTTTACACATTCGTATTTTGTTTTTTCTTTTTTCTCTTTACAATACACAGCTTTCTTGGGTTGAAGCAAACTGCAGGACACATTGAGTACTGGTATATTACAGCTACTTACATCATTTAAGAACAGCAAATGGAGAAAAATAAGTTATTTAAATATTGATTTCATATACAGAAAGTGCAACTTTGTTAGTTGTTACATAACTTGCTCGACAGTTTTGATTCCCCACAGGGTGTCAATTAATGTTAAAAGTATCTTGGACCAAAAGTATTATTTATTCTAAAAATAATACAGTACAATTGCACAGCTGTGACTTGGTGAATCAACCACTATTGCTGCTCTTAGAGATGATGACCTGTTTGAATAATGCAAGGTTTAATACTCCCAATTTGCATCCAAAGCCAGGCTCACATGAGAGCACAGGAAACTACAGGCGTCATTGCCACCTGGGTAGCAACAGTGGGTTATTGATCAAAGCTTATGGTTGTAATGGCATTTGGTAACATTTTGGGCTTGCTGCTTCTATTGTTAAATAGCTGTTTGAGTTACTAAGATATAATGGATAGATACTTAACGTTGTTAGCCTGAGCAGAGCAGAGAGGATTCCAGCAGCAGGTTTCTTGTGCTTCCCAAGAGTTAATGAGCAAACTTTTACATAGAGCACTGAATGGCTGCAGGAAGATGCAAGAGGTTATGTCTCTCATACCACACCACCTCACCTGCTTGAGGAATGCCATAGGTCACTAAAACCACAGCGGGGAAGCTCAAACACCAAGAAGCTTAAGGCTTTTTTTTTTAAGATTAAAACATAAACTAGAACTGTAATTCAAGGAAGACCCCAAAGCAGAGTCTTTAAAACAAAACAAAACAATTATTAAAACTCAGAAAACTCAAACTGCTCACTCTAGTCCTGATGCGTGTGATTTGGTTTCCCTGGGTCCCATAATCCTTTAGAAAGTATGGATTTACAAGGAGAGTTTGGCACACAGGTTCAGCTTATTCCCATAATTCTCCTTCGGTTATTAAGAGTGGGAAAAGTAATGATGGGAAAGCATTATTATACGACTTGCCTTCCTTGCAACAAAAGGAAATTTGTTTCTTTTTTTGTTGCCTATAGCCAGCTTGGACTTTTCCCCTTGCTCCAATATAGCTGCTGTCTAGCTAATTCTACTCTCTTCTGGTCCCTGCCAGCAATCCCAGGAAGTCTCCATACTCTTCCCATCTCCCGCTTACTGATAGTTGCCATGTAAGCCTCAGAGAGGAACAACAGACAAGTCATCATTATTAAAAAAAAAAATTAAATTTTTTTTCCCCCTCAGAATCGTAGAATATTCTGCATCAGAAGGGTCCCATCAGGATCATAGAGTCCAACTCCTGGCCCTGCACAGTACACCACAAGAATCACACCATGTCCCTGAAAGTGTTGTTTAAACACTTCTTGAACTCTGTCAGGCTTGGTGCCGTGACCACTTCCCTGGGGAGGCTGTTCCAGTGCCCAGCCATCCTCTGGGTGAAAAACCTTTTTCTAATACTGAACCTAAACCTCCCATTCATGCTGTTTTCTTGAATCCTGTCACTGATCAGGAGACTGAAGACATCAGTGCCTGCCACTCCTCTTTCCCTTGTGAGAATTTTAAAGACCACACGGAGGTCTCCCCTCAGCCTTCTCTTCTCCAGGCTGAACAGACCAAGTAACTTCAGCTGCTCAACATAAGCTTCCTCTCCAGACCCTTCACCATCCTTGTGGCCCTCCTTTGGATGCTCTCTAATAGTTTAATGTCTTTTTTATACTGTGTAGCCCCAAACTTCACACAGCACTCAAGGTGAGGTCACACCAGATTTTCACCAGCTGTACAAAACACATCTGCTGTTTTCTGGTGCTGTCATATTAGAACATCCTCACAACAAAGAGAACATCACAGAGCTTCAATTGAGAGCAACTTCAAATTACATCAGTGAAATAGTTACTTTCATATGTTGGTGTGAAATAGTTACTTTTATATGTTGGTGTGAAATACGAAATGAGGGGAATAAACTTAATACCTATCCGTTCTACTAGGAGCCAAATCAGTTATTATCTGTAGTAAAATGTACATTCATCTGACTTAAAACATAACCATGAAAGGATCAGATATAGTAAGGAATCCTGGAGTAACCCTAATTTTTCATTCATCAGTCTGAGAGCATTTGATGAGAAGTCACTAGCTCAATATGAGGCTGGGATAACTGAGATACCAAATAGCAAAGCCCCTTGTCTGGTTTTGTCTAGTAAATTGACATCAGAACTGATATTGGAAATAGTCACACATCCTGGCCTGTTCCCAGGTTTCTACACAGGGCATCTCCCTTTACCTGCCAGCATAAGCTTGCTCTTTCATGGAGCATTTGTACTACAAGAAGCTGAACGACACACTATATATAGACCCCAAAGAATAAGCTGGTTATATGCTATTCATGATAATCTGCATTTGGTATATAAAATGTGTACCCCATATAGAAAAATAAAATCTGTCATTAGCCACATATATGACTGGAATGTTTCACATGGATTTAGGCAGAAAAATATCATCACATCATGGAAAAATCGTTCACCACATTTGCCAGAACAATGCGCTCTTTCAGTGAGGGGTAACATTAACACAGTCATGATGATATCAACTGTTCTAAAAATCACAGTGTTATTCATGAGACAATATAGATTTTTTTTGTCCATGCAATGGAATTATGGGGTCTGATGATTTTTATGGGACACAATCTGCTGTGTTGATGCAAGTGACTTTTCATTTGCAGAAACCCACTGCTTGGAATCAATATGGTCAGGATACCAAGTCAAAGCTGCAGCATAATGATTGACAATATAACAGTACACATAATATGATTAAAATAAAAAGCAGTTACATATATACAAGGCAGTATATCTTGGAACAGTTTAGTAACAACAGTAAATGCAGACTGTAGTGAACAAGAAGTTAACCTGACAACTGAAACCTAGCATAACCCTGCATTCGTAAAAGCATCTCTGCAACACAGAAGGTGTTATGATGGGGCATTTTATAGAAGCTACTTCAGCTGGTAATCACCCTAAGTACAACTTAAGGGTGACAGGTTGAAACAAGGCTTGGGAAATGTGAATACAGGTGAGTGAACACCAGGTAACTGCTTAAAAGCTTATTTTAAGGCGAATAAAAAGCTGATTGCTAGAAAGCAGTTATAGAAATGACCTCAGCTCTGTACAAATAAAAGGAAGCTTTCTGACTCTCCATGGGTTAGTTGCATTGGAGTGACAGAGATGGACCACACTGAAAACTAAATCCAGTCCATTAACTTTGGCCTAGCTAAAGGCTGTGTGGCATATTATGACCTACACCAAGCAACAGCAAAAATGACCAGGGAGGGCTTTGTGTTTAGTTCTAGACTAAAATAAACAAAAGGTATTTGCTAAACATCTTCTACTGGAATTTGTGCCTTGGCTTGTACCTGGTCTTTCAGACTCATTTCAGGTACCTGGAACTTAGATATATAAAAGACCTGTTACTAGTATCACTATCACAAACTTGAGGAAAATGTGCAAGGGTTCTGTGAAGCAGTCTGATTCTCAGGCCAACCCTGTGCATTTTATGAAACAAGAATACTTTAGATGGGAGTGAGGGGGGAAGGAAGTACCATCTATGTTACCTGGTGGTTGCTTCTCTTCTTTTAGTTGCAAAAGACTTTCATATCCTTTGAAGAAGATATCTGCCTGTCCTTGGGAGCCACTTCCTTGATCCCTTTAGCTATGTGAAGTAATTAGAGCAATACTGGTGCAGGAAGAAGCAGTGGATTCTCAACCAAGCAATGTCACACTATGGAGTATGTTAAATTGCCTCTGGATCAAGAGGTTTGAAGAGTCTTGCCGCTGCCAGGAGCTTGCTTACGTGCCTTTCCTCTGTGATGCCAGCTTTTTGAAGGCAAGTTTGTGACAGAGAAGGCACTTTGCTCAGTGTGTTGAACCCTGCTTCTGTGAGCAGGCTGGAATACATAGGCAGACCAATGGAAATAAGCCAGTCAGATACAGAGGTGATGAGTCCTGGGGATACAGGTTTACGGCAAATTTCAGTGAGTCCTCCACTTGGAATCTGGGGAGTAAAAAAAAGAAAGAAAAGAGAACCCTTAATGTTAAACATATCTTCTTGTTTTACAGCAAGGGTTTTTTTGACTCTTCCAAACTGGTGTGATTTCATGGCAGATGTTTCAACTTCTCTCATGTCACATTTGTCAGTATGAGAGCAGCGTGGACTGAAAGGCTAAGATCACTTGGCACAGAAGCAACAATTTTGGCAATATAGACACAGTGGGCAGTATCCAGCTGCTTGCTTGGGTGACTGTCATGTGCCATTCTGAATTAGTCTGAGATCAGTGAAAAATAACCAGCAACAACACCTTTCAGAGTGATCCATTTAATTTCTCAGTAAGGCAAGTGAATACCAATTTTGTCTATTACCTCCTCAAACAGACCAAGTTCTCTGAGAAAAAGCCATAGAAGTTTCTGGCTGTTTTCCCCTCCTGCTTTTGCTAAGGAGGAGGGGAACTAGTACAGTTTAAGAAATGAAAAAGGAGTGTAAAACCTTCCAGATTTCAATGCAGAAGCATTTAATACCTGCCACTCTTAGTAAGCAAGTCTCTGTTACCACTTCTTGCAGTCCGCTTAGACTTCTAAGACTATTATTCAATCAAGAGAGGGCTATCCACTCTTCTTTCAACTACTAACTATCCTCCTTTAGGACAGGGGGAGCTCCATCCTGCCCTTGCAGTACCTCTACCTATGTTGTACCTGCTTGATGAATATAGGGAGCACTTTTGTACCAGGACTTCACAAGAATCTCCCTTTACTACTAGTCAGTCCTTTTAAAAGTCTGCTCATAAATAAGAAAATTTGGTTTACAGAAATACTCACTGCCATGCGATGCTGTTTCCTCAGCTGCTTTACCCGGATTTGGTCCAGGTTTGTGGCAACATCCTTTTCAGGCTGCTCTAAGTCTTCAGAGTACCTCTGTACCAAAGCCTCAGGAATGCCACAGCGCCCATGCTGAATGTTGCCAGCCAGACACAAAGGAGAGAGGCCAGATTAAACAAGTGTATCAATAGAGACCAATCAATGCAACATAAAGAAGTGCAGGGTGGCAGCGAGAAGGAGCTTTCCTCGAGGTTCCATGAAAACTGAAAAAGCAATCCCTTGGGGAAGGACTGGACCTCAGGACTCCTTCCTTACCTGTCCCCCTTGCCCCCACAAAAAAGGATGTCTTATTGATGCTATCAATTCAGAGTTTCTTGGAAACATAAAACCTAATCATTATTTCCTTTTACAGCTCTACTTCCCCACATTAGCAAAGAAAGAGTAATTTCCACGCCCAGTGCCACCAAGGCACCTGTAACCTGAAAAGATGAAGGTTCAGAATAAGTCTAGGATTTCTTAGTCCCCCACAACAGAAGAGTTACTACTCTGACAGCAGAGTTAGAGAATATCTAATGTCTCAATGATTTTTGGTTTATCTAGGATAGTTACTCACAAAAGAAATGATATACAATAAATGAAAGACTATCCCTCGGAATGGTAGCAGAATGAAACCATTAAATTGGTTACCACTTACCTTGTCTGAGTATGGTTCTTCAGTAAGATCAATGTCTTCAGACTGCAACTTGTTTTCTATCACCATTTCCAGATCCATTACCCTGCTACAAGAGACTTTCCTCGCTGAAGCAGGACCTAGCTTTATCACATGCTGTTGAACACTAGCAGTCTCTGGGAGCTCTGACAGCCAGGGTGGCAGTGGGCTAGGAGGGGTACTGGGCTCCTGTTCAGAAGGTGTCCTATTGACAGGTGCTCCATGACAATCAATGGGAGTGGATGAGTTGGCCTTTTTTACCGGCAAACATGGTGCTTCTAGACTTGAGTGACTCCCACTTGTCATGGGAGGATGGTGTAATCCATTAGAAAGGCGTTCTCGGCATTTTTTGGCAGGGACGGGTGGCGGTTGAGAAAGATTTTTTGGTTGCATTCTTGCCTCATTTGTGCCTTTTTGCTCAGCTTCTAGACCTCCTTTGAGGACTGGAGCATAATCAGCCCGTGCAAGATCATGAAAGCCTTTACTTTGTATTTCCAGAGGCATTCTTGTATTTCCAGGGGCATGATGCATCATTGAGGCAGGCTGAGTTTCACAGTTTTTCACGGGGAATGGAGCAGGCTTTCCACCTGCAGTCTCCACTACAGGGCAGTCCAACTCCTTAGCTCTTCCCTTCTGAGAACTAGCAGCTCCTTTACCCTGCTTAACCATGAAGTCATCTACCCTACAGCTGCCTCCATGAGAGTGAGATGGCAGGGCAGAGCCAGTTGCCTTTTTTGCTATATCCAGTGAATCCTGAGGAAAAGAACCTATTTGCTTGCTACTGTCCTGTAGGTTAGTATTGGATTCTCCCTGCAGATCATCCAGTGAGTGAGATCTTGGCCATGTATCTACATCCTGGGGGCCATCCAGAGCTTCATAGCTCCGACAGATGGTGACTGGTAAACTTCTGCGGTTCTTCTTCAGACCCGTAATGGCTGGAGGTTGGACAGAGCTCTTCAGAGCACGATGTGCACAACTCAACCGGCTTTCTTTTTCCCCTTGTTGTAAAGTTTCTATTGACTTGGTCAGTGGAAGTGTGGGATAATTTGATAGCTGGTTTCTGCTGAAATCCTTAAAGCTATGCTCACTGGCTGATTTTGAGGGCAGAAGACAGGTTCTTCGAGTTTTACCTAAAAACGAATAAATTCACCATTAAAAAAACCCAAACCAAACCTGCAGCATAAACAAAAGATCACTTCCAAATACTTTGGAAACAAAGTGATTTATTCTCTTTTTGTTAACGCTAGAACAAGAACTCAGTGCCATTTTAAGCATATGAATTTGTGAACTTCAGCTTTATTGTGAAAAACTGGTAAATATGACCATATAAGTAAAATACATCCCAAATATCTAATATCCTTCCTATCCTCCAATTTGTAGATATTTGAGGTTTAGCTCATATAAACCTTTCTTCAGTGCAGAAATATCCTACAGCTAGAACTATACAAATTGTATGACTTGGTTTGACAGGCCCCTTGAAATAACTCGAAAGACCTACAATTTTTTTCTTTTCTAATTTGTTTAGTGTATCAATAATAATGTTCACCTTCTAATGACATTTACTAAACAGGATCTTTTTAAAGACCTTGTTTACTAACTTTTAATTGTATGTCAATAGTGTTATTTCATCTTTTAAATGAGCATTGGCATTGACAGAACAGAAAGCAAGAAAGTGCAGGAAGATTGGGTTTGCACCAGCCCCTTTGTAAAGCTACATTTAAGGATGGCAAAGTTTTATAGAAAAAGATCTTATGAGATGGAGAAATGCTTCAAAAGGGAGTTTCAATTGTGACTAATCTTAGTGTTAGTCTCATTCACACTGTGTTATCAAAGTGTAAGGTCTTAAGAGATTTGGTGTTTTACTTAAGACAAGATGTCAATATGAGCCACATGTTCTTCGTAAGCTTTATTTTATATTTTTATGAGATATGCACCACTGATTTTAAACAGTGAGGTCCAGAAACATTGCTTGATAGAAAAATTCTGATCACAGGGGCTGCAGCTACAAAGTATTCATTACTCTAAATACAAGGTCATTTCTCGAATACTATATAAATTTTTTAACCTTTTTTTTCAACAAGACAAAAGTAAATTTGTTTTAAAGCCAATGACCTCTCAGAATGACAGCACCTCCTGGACAGTTACTGTTTTCAGGGTGACTGGGATATTTTTCCTCATGCACAGTAAGCTTTCTAAAATCAGGATAGATAGGTAGATAGATAGATAGATAGATAGATAGATAGATAGATAGATAGATAGATAGATAAACAGACAGACAAAGAAAGCTTGATTCCATTTTCCAATGTGAAAGAAAAAAACCTAACAGCCAAAGCCTTAAACCAAAAAATTTGGCTAAATAACAGCTAAAGTTTCTAATAATAGGCAATCCACAGCTGCCAATTAAAGGACCCAATCCTTTCAGAATGCTGAGAGGTTTTGCTAGCTACATCAGAACTAAAGTAATCTGGTGTACTTTTAAGTGATAGATGCTTCCTTCTCATGCAGCTTGCCTTCAGAGCTTTATCCTGAAAGCAGTTCAGTGCTTGGCTTTTGAATAATATACACTGCTTGCCTTGCATATGAAAGAAAGAACCTGTTTAACCTAAAAAAAGAAATAGCCTGCTTTCTTTAGTATCTTACTCTGAGTTTGAAAAACAAAAGTATCCAGAAAACTAGCCAAGAAAATGGAGGTTACATTTAAGAAGAAATAAGGAAAACACTCCTTCCCCTCACCATCAAAAAAGGTTACTGTACGTAAAATCAAGGTGTGCCTACCAGGATGAATGTGAGCACACAGGAACTGCTTGTTCCAAAGCTGTATGGTACGCAGTTCTACCCAAGCTAAGTATTACCATTTCCACAAAACACTAATAGAAACACATCCCACACTGAAGTTGGCTCCCTTGCTACTACCTTGAGTTCAGGTAGCTCAGAACTAGCAGAAAGACCTTTCCGTCTACACCTTTCCATGGAGCTTGGCCACTGTCTTCTAAAAATAACTTGCAAGCACATTAAAAAGACATGTGTAAGAAATGTTACATTCATTTTTAAGTGCCTTCAGGCACTAATGTCAATATGTAATGAGCATGAAAAGGAGTGTTCTCCTTCCATTATTCATATTTGCCAACACATGTCTGACTTGTGCAGTAAGTCACACTATTGTCTGGGGCTTGCTGTCAAAGCTCACATAACAATGCATGTACCTTCTTTTCAATCTGAAGTATTAATTAGGGGTTACACTGGTTTAAAGAAAGCCCCCTCAGGAATTTTGTCAGGGAAAGAAAAGTTGTGAGAAATGCTACTATGTGCAATATAAGCTCTTACTGAAGCCGTAAGGGTATCTAGTAAGCAGCAGTTCATTTCTTCAAAAACCGGGTATGTCTGTGTAAAGGCCTGGGAATGGAAAAAAGAAGAAAAGGGGAACAGGAAAAGGAAGAAGAAAAAAACCAAGAAAAAGGAGAAAAGCAAAATTTTGTGAAAGTAAAATCAAATCTTTAGTTCATTCTACCCCTGTTATGCATAAAAATACAAATGTGCGAATGGGAAGCAGTTCAAAACATTTTGTCTATAACATATATAACCAAACATGCAATTGCTTTGTACAAAGGACAGTGTTTGAGAATGTACTTCTCTTATGTAGACTTAAGAGCAGCATGAGGAGGGCAGCCATGATTTCTCTTCCCATCTATTCCTTCCCTCCTCCTTACTGCCAGGTATAACTTCATCATGCTTCTGAGAAATTAAGAAAAGAGGTAGTATTTCCTGAAAACAGACCTTTAAATGTATTTTTGTTTTCATAAAGTGGAGAGTTATATAATGTCCACAAATGTAACATTCTCTACCTTAGTTAAAAAAGAAACAACCTCTAAGAGTTAAAGAGTATAGCTATGAAGGTTTAAAATGTCTTTTAATGTTACGATTTTTGATAATAACTCAGTCTTATGAATCCCCCCTACAGTTAATCAGTCTAATGCCTTTCATAGTGCTGTCAACTGCAGCAGTACCTCTGATTTAAATGTGTGCAGAAGGACACAGGTGACTGGATAAAAATGAAGATTACAAATGTGGAACTCACAAAATGAATGAAAAGTTTGCAGTATTTCCATGTTCAGTTCAACTCCTCTTTTTAATGTTATGTTGCAGTTTTTGCTAGACAAAGCACTGTCTACCTCTCATGTTGCTTCTTGTTAATAGATCACAAAGATGGAACTTTTAAATTCTTTGTCACCATCTGCCTCAGAAGAAAGCAGTCTACCTTGCAGAATATTTCTAGAGGTACCACAGCAAAAAAAAAATTCAGTGTTTCTTTTAGTACTTTTTTTTCCATATGGAAGATAGTCCTCAGAAATTTAAGTATGCAAAACCAGACACAGAATGCATTTAGTGGCTTGTCCATATCCCAGCATTTTATTAACTTCATTTTGGCACTACTTTCTGTGGCTGTGTTTTGGGTGCATTTCAAACAGCTCTGCTGACACAACAAAGATGATGGCACCTTAGACAATACTAGCCTCATTGCTTTTTCTGTTGATTACAATCCAGTAGAAATGCACATTACACTAGGCAATGTGACCACCTGTTCTGTTGCTTCCTTTTCTGACTAACTAGGACTGAATGCTTAAGTGCTTAGGATGCCTGACTGGCACTGTGAAAATCTGGGTTTCAGTTTCTGAACAAATCAGAGAATACCCTTATCCTGCCTGATAAAGCCATGGTTTTTCTGCTCATTCAACTCTGTGTGTTGCATGTGCAATTTTGATATCTTCATGTCCCCTTAAAGAAGTTATACAGCACAACAACTAAAGATTCAAAGAAGTCAGGCATGACCAGAGACATGAATGACCTACAGGGAATAATTAGGAGGCCTTCTCAGACTAGAAAATAGATGACTTTGGAAGGAGTATGACAGAGATCATACACTGACACTGTTAGGTATGGAGGTCCTAAGGAAGACCAGGGATGTTCATAAAAAGTTGCAGAAAAATGGATGAATGCCAGGAAAGGGTACCCAAATTCTGAAGTCCTTAAATAATTAAATCCCCAAGAGTGTCCTGGCAAGCATCAAATAGGCTTGCTCTGTTGCTATTCTGTTTTGTAGCTGTCTGCTTTTAGCCAGTCCCGTGAAAACCAGATTTCCAAGATGGTTTCCAGATTTATCTGAGACTGTTGATAACATGCACACAAAACAATCCCAATAAGAGCACCACTCTCAGAAGTCTAAGGGACAGCTTGCTTTCTCTGCCCTGTTTCTATATGGACTTATCAACTCATCATGGATGGTTGCTTTCTGTTCTGAGGTTCCTCCTGTCTAACACTGGATAGGTCACAAACTGCATGTTCCTTGCTCTCTGTGAACTGAAATAAAACTACAATGCTGCTTAAGTACTCTGTGGATACCTCAGAGAATACCCACATACATCTGCAGTGAGACCCAGAGAAGTACTTACAAAAGACACATCTCGAGCCCTGCTATAGCATATAGCAAACCATTTTCTAGCCAAAATGTAAGAGTAGCTCTGAAATCTTGAACTGATGCCAAAAGATCTAGTATCAGCCCCAAATGAGACGCTACACTAGTCATCAAAATATTATGCATAATCATTTCCCAGAAAATGTGAAGACCAGTTTCTTCTCAGAATGCATTTCCCCTTTATGAAGTGCTGATCTGCCCATTATGATGTTCGTATCAGATAAATGACTATCCTTATCTTAAAAGATAAGAGAACACAACGTATTTTGAAAACAATATGAATATAAACAACCATGGTCCATGAACTTTGCAAAAAAGGTGAAGCAGATTTCAGATTAACTAGCCTTGACAAAATACCTGAATGAATCCAGTAACAAATGTTCTTTTCATAATGGTTTTCAAAACAAGCACTAAATGCAACTGTGAACAAAAATGATACAGAAATGCAGCAAGCCATACATAGAAAGTAATATAAAAATCATCAGCATTTCACGTTCTAGAAAACTCAGACAGAAATATTAGTTTAAATGTGAGTATCTAAGCAGACAGGCAAGGCCAATTGCTTTCTAAAAGGTTTTACTACATTGTTAAAATAAGGAAAATATACAGGCAGCACTTTAACTTCAGTGTTACAGCTATCATTATGATGGCACTTAAGAGATAAAAATGAAAGAAAATTGTCACATATGCTATATATTTAGCTATGATTCTATTCCAGTATGCCTAATGGATGTGGATTCATGTTCAAGAAAAATAATGCCCTGCTTTCTGGAATTTACTATATAGTTGATTTCAGGCATTCAGCTTCAAAGCAAATTGCAATTTTCTTCAATAAATGGTTATTTTTGGGTGTCAGACTGAGAGAAAATGCACATACTCTGAGAAAGATCTTTAGCTCATATTTTAAATTGGAAAACCGGACACTATAAAGTGTATACAGTATCTATCTATTCTGTTCTTGGTTTCCTATTTATGCTGGATGTTAGTGATAAAACCAATCAGTCTGAGGCAAAGCCATGGCTCAAATGCTTGGAGTGATAATGCCAAACTCACACCAGCATCTTCTCTTTTAATATTTCATCCCTAATGACAAGTTTAGACCATTCCTCAGGTAAAGCATGCTCAGTCAGCATGATAACCTGTTTCTTCAGAACACAGACAAAAAATCTCTATTATCGTCTGCCTTGGTAATTTTTCAGTGCATCACCTTTTACTGATGCAGGATAAGGCAAAGGGAACTGATATTATTAGCTGGGGTTTCTTTAGTTTATTTCCCTGCCAACTTCTCAATTAATTTAATTTTCTAGTGTTCATACACTAAAAAGTCCTAAATCTTTGCAGTTGGGTTCTGATCAGAGAATGCAACATGCAGCCCAAGCAAACACAAAAATATGGCTTAAAACAGAGGACATTTTTTCTTAACAAGAGAAATCCTCCTAATCTCAGTAGAGTTGATAGACTTCTCCTTTAGTGGTCCCTTAAACATGGGCTACCAGTGTGCAAGCAGTGCATGCCTCATGAGGCATGGTGGCATGAGAGTATGATTGGGAGTGGGGAAGGCAGGGAATGGTAGTGAGAGCCTTAGGATCACAAAGGAAAGACTATTGGTGAAATGTGATCTGTTTCCTATCAATGCAAATAAATTAGAAACAGTAGCAATGAAAACCAATGGCTCAAGTCAAGAGGAAAAGAGTCAGAGCAAAGCAGAAAGTCAAGTAACTTGTGTTAGCTAGGAATAGGAGAAGTATATGAAATTATCTACTGAAAAAGAAAGACTCCAGGAATTTTAAGGCTCAGTGCTGTCACCATTACCATTCTCCAGGTTTTCACTGCTTTCATAGCAGCCAGAATCCCGAGGAGAGCATCCGGTTAGGCCCTGGCCTTCAATGAGAAGTTTCTCCTGAGATCCTGACTGGTCGCTGTTACCTAGAGGATGTGAGAATACAGTGAAAAATAGGCAAACAGAAAATGTGACTGAACTTCTCAACCTTCCATTTCAAACACTATTATCTTGTGTGTCCAGAGAAGGGCAATAGAGCTGGTGAAAGGTCTGGAGCACAAGTCTTATGAGTGGCAGAGGGGGCTGGGGTTGTCTAGCCTGGAGAAAAGGAGGCTCAGGGTGACCTTAATGCCCTTTACAAGTACCTGAAAGGAGGTTGTAGCCAGGTAGAGAGGTTGGTCTCTTGTCCTAAGTAACAAGTGATGGGAAGAGGAAGCCGCCTCAAGTTGTGCCACGGGAGGTTTGGCTCGTGAATTACAAAAAATTTCTTCACTGAAAAGGTGGCAAGGCACTAGAAAAGGTTGCCCAGGGCAGTGGTTGAGTCACCATCATTGGAGATATTTAAAAGATACGTAGATGTGGCACTTAGGGATCTAGTTCAGTGATGGACTTGACTGGTCTCAATGATCCTAAAGGTCTTTACCAACCTAAGTGATTCTGTGATCTTTCCTGTAGTATTAACTACATCAGACCACTGTTTTATAAAAGAGTGAGCGTTATGAAAAGCCATCACAAATGCTGGAAACATTCATTCTGTTTGGTAAATGATTAAGCAACAGACTCAGCAAGAGTGTGAGGGAGCAACATGGTACATAATGAAAGCAGAATGGAATTCATGTGTGCAACTTACAACCACGGAAATTTATTTAAAATGACAGTGTAAAAGTTCTTTCTTAGACTTAAATAAAACCCCAACACCCTAAACAGAAGAAAAGAGCACTGAAAAGAACCGAGTCAAGTAAAAAGAATAAAATCCTAACTCAGAAATACCTTGAAAAGACCTGGAGAAGGATTAGGAATGGGTCTGGCACATTAAATACTGTCCTGCAACAAAGGGTGAAGGGACACAGAAGAGACTAGTGGTATCAATTCCTTCCTTCCTTCCTTGGTCTATGCAAAAAGCCAGCACTCAAGTGTGGTCCACCCAGGCTGCATAGACTGGATTCCAGCAATTTACTCGGAACGTTTTGTCAGAAATCATTTTGTGGAAAGAAGCTAAACCTGGAGCTGAAGATACAGAAAACCAATCTCATGGTGCAAGGATACAGTTTATGCTGTTGTTTTTTTCCCTGCAATGAACTGTCAGAAATGGCTATTCCAATTACTGATCTCAGCAGATGACAAGTAATTATGGGGTGGAACTATGTACTGTTGCCTCTCTCAGGTTCTAGGTGTCTAGTCCTCACTTCTTTCTCCTCCTGATTTGGAGCTGGAATTTGTACTTCCCAACCACTGTATCTTCAAGTTTTCAAACCAAAACTGAAGGACCCTGAAAAAAATTATTTCTTCAGGGAAATGGGTATTCTAAATAGGTCTGCAAATAATAAAGAGAAGGTCATATTGGATGACAAAAAGCTACTCTAATATAAGTGAAAAGAATCTAATTCTGCAACTGTGGTTTAACTGGGCTGCAGAGAAGGGCAAAGAAAGAGTAGATGCCTCTTTGGGAAATGAGCAAGAAAGCCACATGTCAGGGAGAACTGAGGCTACACAGCACTGTCTAAAGATACTAACCACACATAACACTATAATTGAATTAAGCTCTGCCCACTGAAAAAGTGGCTGTTTAAATCGCTGCTTTGGCAGTTTAAGCTAAAACATAGGAATTTGCACAGAAGCAGCTGAGAAAGCCCTCACACAATCCATTCCACTGATTCTGCTTGGTGGATACCAATGTTGTGTTGACACTTGGGATGAAAGGGAAATTCAGTACTGTCTTAAGTTGCTGCAACTAGGCCCTGCTTATTCCTGTGTGGCAAGGACACCATTGAATTCGACTGCCATGGCTTACTCCACTTTTCCGTATCTTTGCAACAACTTGCCTGAGACCACAGTGGGAAAAATTGCACTGCTGCACATTAGATAGGTGGGTCACTGTCTTTCACTCTGCACTTGACTGAGATATTTGCTCCCTTCAAAAATCTCTGTATTATCATATATACCATGTGTACAATCCTGCAATTAACAGTCCAAGAAACATGCACATGCCTGTAAAGTTAATTCACATTACACTTCTCCACAGCCCTCTGGGCTTTGACCTTTCTCCTACCCCTGATAATCTTAACCTCTTCCTCTAGTCTGAAAATTTCTTATTTTCTATTCTCCATGTCTTAGCCTCTTATTTTGAATAGGTTATCTCATGATTTATTCTTGCACATCAATATTCTGAAGCATTATGTGTTGTACACTTGATATTAATTAAGTTGGTTCCAGGGCTTACATAAACAGAAGAATTTCGGCAGAAAAAAAGGAAGTCTTAAGTCACTCCTCAAAAATCTACCATGTTACAGAGGATTACCCTGGAAATAACTGTATCAGGGAGAAAAAAATAAAGGGGGGATCAAAGTCCTGGAACCAGATTCTGCTTTAAGGGGTTCACAAGGTTCTTGGCAGAGCTCTGGTAAAACAGAAAACTTCAAACATCCCACATACTATCATATTCCTGTAGAAGTTCCACTGCTGTGAGGAGAACAGCTCTGTGCTCAGGATCTCGAATGTTGAGTTCATCCAAATCTTCTTCTTCTAAAAGCTTAAAGGTATCCAGATCTTCATAACCATTGAATAGAAAAGTGGGCATGTGCTCCTGCACGAAGGTAAAAAAAAGGGGAAAAAAAGAGAATAGCTGTAAGATAACATATTTATTCAACTTATTTTGTCAATAAAGATATTAGATGAGATTTTTGCAAACAAAAAAAGCAGTAGATAAGTAAATGCAAACCAGTGCACAACACCAAAATTATAGTATTACAGCTTTTAAAGAGACTGCTCAGAGTTTAGGGAAGCAGCTGTGCCAGAACTAGAATGCTGCACAGATTTCTGCATTTGGAATGCACTGTATTAGATGGCCTGGGTATCATGCTATCTGAGCACACAGTACAGCATGGCTCTGTATGAGGCGAGAAATATGAAAGGTGAATGACAGCCACACCAATTTATCCCTAGCACTTCTGAACAGAAATGTGGAAAAAACTGTCCTCTTTAAAAAGAGGGTAACCATTGCTATTTTACTCATTTTGCTTGCCTCTGGAGTGTGTTACCTAGTGGCCATACTGTGCAGCAATGTACAGTCTTTGAGTGCACATGGCTTGCAGCTTGAGGCACTTGATCAAGCCTGACAGGCAGTTCTGCCTGGCCTCAGCTATTTTCACTCTGCAGCTGAGACCTGATTCTGCTAAGTGGTGTCACAATCCTTAGGATTATGAGTTTGGTGTGCAACTTGCAAAACTAACAACTCAAAAGGTGTGGCCCCCTTCCCATAAGCAAAACTGAAGGGTAAACAGAGAGAAAGAGAATTTGGACCTTTAAGTTGATGCGATCCAAGAGATCCTCAACTGACTTAGGCTGGGGTGGTCTGCTTTTCCGACGTCTCCTGGTGGGCCGCTTTGGCTTCTCTTCCTCTTCATTTAACACGTCCACATAGATAAATTTGAAAGTGCCAACTTTGTTGTTCAACAGGCCCATCCAAGTGCCCATGGGTGGTTTGCTGATTATGTCAATGATGTCACCTTTCTGCAAATGGAAGAATCAAGAAAGCCTTTTAAGAATGCCTTCTGATCGATATTGAACCAAACACACACACTTGAATTTCCAGCCTTAGTTCCACAACGCTCTTTAGTTTTCAAAAGGTTCACCACAGCTCTTGCAAAAATGTCTGATTATACTTGTTTTACAAATGGAGAAAAAAGGGAATTAAGTGACATGACTTAGACCACAGAACAAGTCAACAAAAGAACCTGGAATGGATCCCTACTGCCCAGATTCACAAACCTGCTGACAACTCTGTAGAGCACCACTGCTGTATTGTACAAATGTCTCTAAGCTATGCAACTGTTTGAAATTGGTGTAAATAAGAACAAGAGCAGTGTCTATGGGCACAGTCTCACATCAGATCTCCTGAGCAAAGGAGGCCTGTGCAGAAGGAGCCGTGCAGCAATGCTGCTTTTGCTAATGTGCTCCCGACCATAACAAAGAAACAGATGCATGACTGTTTTTGTATGCCTAAGGGATGACCGTACATACATCTGCTTTAAGAGGAATTAGCTGCCCTTTGAATTTTAATGAATGAATGTAAGGAGTCAAATAGTTTGAACTGAATACAGCACAACTAAAAATATTAGAGCTGATCTTCAGAAAAAAAATAAAGTGGGACAACCATTCAGTTAGAAAGAATTTCAAAATTAACTTAAAGTGACTTAAGAGACACTTTGTGCAGGTGCACGCACATTTCTTCCAAGGGTTTTGAAAATTTTTCCACTGAGGATTATTTCATTGTGGCAGACAAAGTATTTTTCCAGTCCTTCAAGCAAAATCTTTGCAAAATGGAAATGAATTCACAGTACGATATTGTTTTTCCTAAAACTAAAGACAAAAGTGCCTTTCCCTGCCTGTGGAGAAACACTAGTACTTACTTATGTTCTATAACATTTCACTATAATTCTATAATTGCTATATACAAAGCAAATCTTAAACGCATAAGACATGATAAAGGGCTTAAAACACACATATAAATTCATTAAATTCATTAAAAGATTGAAAATTCTGTAGTTCTTGCAAAGACCTCTTAATTTAGAGTTTTACCAAAATAAATTGACCCCTTAAAAACAGATATAGCTGGTACCTTGAGCTTCAGAGAATCTGTATCATAAGGACTTGGAGTAAAATCAGTGTGAACCCTGGCTCTTCCACAAAAAGGTCCTCTGTAAGGAAGCTCTTCATCATCACCATCTTCTGATTTCACACTCTCCCTGTTGCTGGTTGAGGAATCTGTTGTGCTCACTGTCTGACCACCTGTGTGAGGGACATAATTTCAGTTCACAAAAAGAAGTCTCTTTGCAAAGAAAATTCAGCAACAGAAACAATACAGAAAATTGGTCTTCATTCCACAAAAATGGTAATAAAAGTTAAAAATCTCAAACGCTGCTATTTTTTATACACACATGAGATGGGACAGTTAGTTAATCTACCCTGCACTCCTGTTTTCCTGAATTCACCTCCTCAAAATTTAACTGAGAAGCCATTTAACTAGTGTCTGATCTACAGTACATCACAGGAGATGTCATCTTTCTGTGAAGTTTTGCTTACAGAAAAAACAGCAGTGTGAGGAAAACAAACTCTGAGTCCTGCATAAGGCTTGCAGAACCTCTCTCATGTTCTGAAATTTGGTAAATAGTGCAGTAAACTCACATCATCTGTGTTCCATTTAAGCTCTGTTTCATGTAGAGAAAATCTTAACCAGAGAGGTTTTAAATACTACTTACTCGTCCTTTAACTACTTAATAAGCGAACCTCAAGGTTTCTCTAAAGGGAGGGTGGGAAGCCCATCAGGAGTGACCAGGAGATTTCTCACTTGGAGTGAGAATTATGATCCTTGCCCAGTAGCAAACAGGATCATTATTATATTACATTTATATATACTATTTATATTATAATAGCAGGACACAGCAAACTCAGCCAGAAAATAGAATTTCACTTTTTTGAGGGCTCTGTAAAAACACAAAGCAAAAAAAAAATCACCAAAGAGCTTATAGTTCTTTATAAAGCCCTAATGACTAACTCATCAGCCTTCCTACTTTTTAACCACTGTTTCTGCTTTGACTTTCTCGGATTCTGCTTACTGTGGAGATCTCTGCTCCCCGAAGCCACAGAAATGGAGCAACACAATTGCAGCTGAACTTACTCATTGAGCTCTGACCGCTTAAGGAACTCCTCAGGCTCTCTACTGAGCCACCGGCTTTCAGCTTGGGTTTGTCCAGGCAGTCACTGTCTGGTGGTGGCGACTGTGGAGAACCTGGCATGACCCCAGGGCTGGACTCCTGAAAGGGATTGAATCATTTCAGTCTGGTAAATGAACACAGGCACTGATGGGAGCTTCTTGTTCACCTCCAAGGAAAAATATTCTGTTTTCCTGCTCTTTACCAGACAGGTTGAAACCTTCTATCAACTTATTTAGCAGTACACAGCTGTGGTAGAAACTCCACTTTTATAGGCAGGACAGTAGTGATGGGAGCAAACAGTCCAGTCTAAAAAAGCTAGCACTGTAAGTAGAAAGAAATACTACACAAATTCCCAATTTGAAGGTTTTCATGACACATGATATTATTTTGCCAGCAGTACTTGCAAAACAGCTAGTGCCAAATTCAGCTTTCTGAATCAGGTTTTTGTACAAAGATGAACACAAACAAATCAGACAAAGCAAGTGAGATGTGCAGCAATGTTTTGTTGGTTTTGTTGGGTTTTTTTGCAGTGAATTGTTGATATCACTGCTCATTTACCCACAAGAAAAAAAATTTGCCAGAAAACACAGCCTGTGCATAGTATACATACTCATAAACATAAATGTATAAATATAAAATGATTTTGCTACATGTGCAATAGGTGAGGGAATTTCTTTTTTTATTCAGTCAAGCATTACAGAAAATCAAAAATGGTCTTTCCTAAATTGAAATTCTGTCAGCCTCTGTGAAGCACAGTTAAAACAAAGCAGCAGATACTTGTGGTCAGCATAGTTTTGCTTGTATTTCTGAATGCACAAAGAGATACCAGCACATAGTTTGAGTCATGATGCCTGAAAGTTAGAATACTCTAAAACGACTATGCCATAAAGTTTGAAAACAAAACAACTATAACTTGTATACAAGAGTTTTTGTGGAGTTGCATGGTCATAAAACTTTTAGATGAATGCTACTACTTGCATGCTGCAGAATCATTAGGAAAAAACTCATCCCAGCGTATGACTTCAGAGGTCAAGTCAATCTCAGAGGGAGATAGAGAGCAGAAGTACCGCTAAATCACTGTAAATCAATTACTCAAAGGATCCTCTTTTTTGTGGCAGACTTTGCAGAGGGGCACTTGTAAATTCAGCCAGACACCAAGGCATCTTCTTATCAAATCATGTTGAAGTATTTTAATTGTAAGATTAAATTAAATATCCACAACTGTAGCACTGCCCCTGGTAATGAATAGGAAAGGCTAATAGTTCTGCAGGAAAGGGATTTTAATGTTGCAAAGAATGGCATAAAACTGGTCACAGTTCTGCCTTTCTCTGCTGCTTCATTCTTCAATTTGGGGTTGTTACTCTGAATGTTACAAACTGCTCTTTTTACAGGCATGAAGGCTTTGCAATAATACCAAAAGGCAGATCTGGCGGGGTGTGACTCCAACCTCCTTTCCATTCCCAATTCTCTATGACTGCAAGCATTCCCTGTGACCCAGAGGCCGGTACGAGCCCAGCTGGGGGCGATGTTAACAAGGAAGAGCTCTGCTCTCCCTGAGGCTTTCAAATGCCTTCCTTACACATTGCAAGCAGCAAGACTGGTTTTAAACAAATGCCAAAGATTTTTGACACTCCACTAAAGCAGGGAACCCGAAGTATACCAAAAGGGAAAAAGACTGCAATTGTTTCTAGGCCACTGAAATTCAAAGCCCAATTTAGAACTAATGTACTTCAGGTTTGCCTCTAAGAATAAGCTATAAAAATCTGTAATGAAAGAATAATAGGAAAATCTTCTGTGGGATGCCCCTTTCTGACTAGATTGTCTCTTTTAATGGGCTGCTGCAGAGCGTAAGCTATGATGGAGAAAAGATGTGTAATAGCAAAGACGAGCAGTGTATGTGAAGTTATGCTGGGAATTTAAACTGAAGTCTGAATTGCAGATTAAATGTACTACTGTGACCCTGTGTCACAGACTGGTTCCCTTAATAAATTATGACAGAAAAGAAACGGAAATAGAGAGTGAGATGTGTGATGCCATCAATGACAGACTTCTGCTGATGAGCTACTTAAATGAAAATCTGAAAATGCATTTTCCATGGTATTGGCATCTATAGGAAGCCATTTCACAGTAGGGATTTTATAAGAACATGGGAATAAGCCACAGCATATAGTCTTGTTAAAAATGCCTTGACACACGGAAATCAATATTGATTATCACTTCTACATTATTAAGTGGGTTCCACTGCAGACCTTACACACCTGCTCAGACAGAGAGCTGCTGTATTTTTTAGACATCCTTTTCTTCATGGTTTCTTTTACAGACTTCACCTTTTTGCCCAGAGATATACGGGAAGCAGAGGGTGATTTGATCACTTCTTTATAAACAAAGTCTCCTTCTTTGCCCTGCAAAATAAAACATTACTTAAGCCTGAAAAACAGAAGAGACATTTGTTCCCCTCAGTCAGCAGTTATTGCAAAGGTATCCTGGCAAACACAGGACAGCCAGTATGGTGTCCTGTTGACTGCTCCAAATTTACTGTTGAGACCTTGTCCAAACCCCTGTAGCAGTCCACTGCAACTTACTTGTAAGGCCTGATTTGTAACCTTTCTGTCAAAGTACCGTGTGCAGATGTGTCAGGGTCTGTTAGGGTGCCTTTATCTCTTTGAGTTTCAGGTAAGTATTTGACCTGATAGAAAACCACACTGTTTCAGGCTAAGCCTGTCCTGACAGGACACACAACAGTAGTTGTGGCTCATATTGGTCAATACTACAAACAGTTTAACAAGAGTAAAGGTACCTCTGAGATCCTAGCCAAATATATATCCATGTGTGTATATATATGTGGATACTTACATTTGGCTACCCAAATTTACTTTTTATTTTCAGACAGGCATTTCACTAACCTTTGGAGTTTTACTGCAGGATGTTTATAAAAAAACTAAACCAAAATATCACCACAAAAAAGCTACTAAATCCACCAACCATGGTAGGTTACACGTGCATAGCTATTCTTACGGCACACAACAGGGTACTGAAGAACTGAATTAGCTGGTCCATATATAGTGGATGACAAACACCAGCTGCTTTGAATGCATTTATTAACCTTTTCTAAACCAGCTTAAGACACTGAGCATTTACTTATGGCACAAGCACGCACCTAGCATGGATCAGCTGACATTTTGCCAAACTTACTTGTATGATCCAGCCCACATTCAGATGGTTCAGGCAGCACACTAACATGGTCTTTTGTTCTACTCTGTTTCAGGAACCACAGCGAGGCAGCTCCCTTAGAGCTATCAGCACTTCCATTGGCAAGGATGAACCAAAAATCACAGCACAAAAAAGGACCCAAATCCATCTGGCCAAATTTAGTTTGTGACTTGGTTCAATTTAGATACACGAAGACAGAAAACACTAAAATAAATGGTCATTATATTCTACATAACAGATTTCTCTCTCCCCCTCCCCCCCCAAATTTATATATGTTTTCTACTTTACAAATGTTCTCACAAAAAGTTTTTTCTGAAATTCAACTTATATTTCATTTCTGACAACGCAATATTTTCCCTTTACAAGTTGTTCATAATTACAACTTCTGTAATTTTGGTCTTCTACTATAAAGTAAGAACAGTTCTTTGCCTTATTATTTTGGAAAAAAACCTTCCACTTAGTGGACTTAAATGTTTTCAAGAAAAAAACCACATTTGATCTGCATATATTATTCTGATGTACTGCATCTCTCCCACTACTGATGTTCATAGGGAAAAAAGTAACATCTAGACTTCACACTATCTTACATTAAAACCAATCTGAACAAAGTAAGTATCTATGTTTAAAGACAAACCTAAGATAAGAAGTTAACATTTTTACTGAGGTGAAAATTGGTGAGTAAAACAACCATCCCGAGATTTAGCCAATTTAGGCGTAATTTATGATGTTAAAAAAATTAGAAAACCAAAAACGAGCCCAAAAAACCCAGCTGTCATAAAAAAATATATAATGCTGGCATACAAAATGTTTCACAATTTAGACTTGAAAGCTATCAGATACAACACTGAAACAGAAAAGAAAAACATATATGGACAAAAGGGAAAAAATATATTGGTCATTTCATTTGATATAAAGTTTTGTCTCATTTCTCTTCTGTTATTTTCGGTTGCAGGCCAACCAACAGTAACACTGGGATCAACATGAGTAACACAAAATGGAATTGATTCTCAGAGGAGACAAGTTTTCTTTTTTTAAATGCAAGAATGCTCTGAGATCAGTTGCACAGCACCCAGCACAATGGGATCCTGGTCTACTCCAGAGCTCTTAGACACAATGAGAAAACAAATAATAAATCACTTACATAATGACTTCCATGCAAATAACTTGAAGATCTTCAGCGAAAGTTCACCTCATCATCCCAAACAGTAAATATTTTTACCAAGAAAGTATAGCAATCATATGTTTTGCCTTGGGTGATGCTCTGAGGAAGTCAGATGTAAGAATAGACCACAGATGTGATCTGCACTTTGATCACTTATTTCTGCCTCTTTACACATATGGTATATAAATACTTATACACACAGGGATATGGGTGGCTACGTTATTCTCAAAGCTAAGGAAGTTTGAGGTTAACAAAGATATTCTGTTTTCTTGTATTCCCAAACTATTATTATAGACCTAAATTACACATTGGTCTATTATAACTCTACTGCACATTTCATTTTATGCTATTTCAAGTCTGCACCTTCTTAAACTCACCATTTGGTCAGCACTGTTTCCAATATGAAGGGAACGATTTGTCAAGTCAAATCCTCCAAAGCTACAGGTTCTCTGCAAAAAACCAAGGATAAATACAGTTTTATCACAAAGATTAGCTCACTCAGAACATCTGTGATTTGGAGAACACCAGTTAAAACACAAATGTCTGCAAAAATGGAAACAAACAAACAAAGGGATGAGAGATTATAAATCAAGAAATCCATTGTAAAGCAATATGACTAATTAATCTTTTCCAGAGACAACTCCTTGGCCTAAGGTCTTATGCTGTTGAGTCATCTATTGCCTCCTCTTCTTTTTAAAAAGCAAAAAAGACTTTTTGGTCTGAGGAAACTGTTGATCTTACAAATCAAGTTTTCCAAGGTACTGGCAACATAATCTCAGCACTCCCATCTGCCTTCCTAAGTAAGTTCACAGTAGCACTGAAACAAAGAACCTTAAATGTTTTAAAGCACTTTAAAACCTACCTTTTGGGAATAGCTGCATAGGTAGCATAGGTAGCGTTTCCACTGCAATACAGGGAATCACTAGAAGTCTAGTGGAGCAAGTCCTTGGTAAGATGAGAGAAAAACCAACCCAGCTATCCATAAGCATTGTGTCCCCAGAGACTCAGCAAGCCCTGATTCCAGATTAGGTACTTCCAGCTTTTGCTTTCCAATCCAAAAGATAATAAAACCTGACCATTGAACAACCAGATGCACAGTATTCAAGTAACTAGCCCTGCCAAAAGTCTCACGGGACAACCCAGGAAAATGAAGGTATGGCAGTTACAATTCACTAGCTCAACTTCCACACTGGGCTCTGAGTGTGGTTTTGAAGACAGGCAGACATATGTTACAGGTATTCTCTTCAGAATAAGAGTTGAGACAAACAGGAGGCACACGATCAACACTTGTGAACCCTAAGTTCTTAGGACCTGAACTACTCAACACAGTAACTTAACTTCAAAGACTCTTCAGGAATAAATTTAGCATCAAATCAGAACTACTGTGAGTCAGTAAAGACTGATCACCTGAGAACTACCAGCCTGCTTCCTCTATTAGGAAGAAGCAAGCTCTATAAACCATGCCACTCAATTTAAACAATTATAATAATCAGTTTTATTAAAGTACACATTCTTCCTGCCCTGTTCACCACTAATGAGCATACTTATTAATAACTTTTAAAAGCTTTATTTTCTAGCTTCTATGTTGGGTGCTGCTTACACCCAACGTGCTTGGATGACCGTTTTTGCAACCACCACCACTCTACTAGAACTCAAAGCCAGTTTTGTCTAGGCCTCACACATATTAAAGACAGTGCTGTGATGGCAAATTTTTCTAAGTGTCTTTTTCCAGAAGGCAATGTGACTATGGCAAAGATTTTAAAAAATTGTTTTTGGAAAACATTTGAGACCAATTACAAGTAATATGATCAGTATCTAAAGCACAGCATGTTTAGCCAGTAGTAATATAGTCCTTCTGTGACAGACCATTATAACTAATCCTAGAGCGTATGATAATTCCAGCAATGAAGAGAAGACATCTGGAACTGCTCTGAGCAAACTTGTCTGTCAAACCAGCCAGAGCTCCTCCTAAAGAAGTCTTCTTGGAGAGCAAAACAACTGTTGGTTAAAAGCTTCTGGGTATATGTGCCACATTAATGATGCGCATTGTTTCACTATGGACCTCCCCACGCATTTAAAGTTTAACTTCCACCTTCTTATTCCAGTAGCAACCCTGGCAATACTGCCCCAAACGAAAGGTCTGTGGATGAGTAGAGGGATATTCAATGGAATGGTCATGCAATCAAAATTATTATTATTTTGGGAGAAAAAAAAGTGATGCAATTTGAAAATTTCATGCATGTCCAGGTCACTGAAACAAATATAAATGACAAAAATGAGTGGCAAGGCAAGACAGAGTGACCAATTCCACTGAATACAAAGGCATTGCAATTTCCCTGAGGTTGCAGCAAACAAACATTAAGTGTTTTTAGGAAGGAGCAGCATTAGTTGAAGTTTGCCATCTATTTGCAGTTTCAGGTAGAAGTGTATTGAAAAAGTTAGTAAGAGCAGCATGTCTCCAACATTTATCCAATTCAAACAAGGCCAGAGAAGTTCCTCCACAACAACAAAACACTATCCATTTCTTCTCCAACTGTACCTCTGTGAATAAATAAATGCCACTCCAGTTGGGTTTCATAATGAAATTTCTACAGCAAGATAAGACTAACTTATTAGAAGAACTGAAAAGCTTGTTTCTGTCATGTGTATGTGCAAAGGCAGTTTTAGAGGACATTTTTAATTATGGGGCATCTCTGGAACATACAAGTATGTCCTTTTGTCCAAAATAACCCTATTATTCAACGCACATAAGGACGAGTTAGGTTTCTCTTGTCATCGTAATATCCTTATGGGCAAACAGTATCTTCCAAGCACCATGCTGTGATCATAAACAGTATCCTGTGAGGGACAGGGGAAGCAATCAGTGCAGAAAAAATAGTTAAGTTGCCAAGAGAGAATCAATGGTCATAGTATTGAGTAGGAAACCTATCTATGTATTTTGTGGCCAAAGAGGAAAAAGTGAACCATGAAGGCCTGGTCATCTACCACAGGTTATTCAAAGAGACCAGGGCTGTGACTCTTGTACCTTATATCTGAAGAAATGAAGCAGAGACTTCAAATAATGATCTGTTATTCAAGAGGAAAAGCTATTTCTACAGTGTTTTACACTGGAATATCTTGCTTAATGTTAGAGGCACACTGCTTTTCCACCGACTGAAGTAGGGAACATTGTCAACTAGACAACATACTAGCTGGCTCAGTTTTGGAGATCTGGCTGGCATCAAAGGCAAATTCCTAGGAAACTCAGAATCATGGTTAATGAAATAGTCAAAACTGGGTCATATAATCAGGAAGCAGCTTTGGTTCTCTTTGGAGTGTTCAAATAACTTAATTTCCCACTGACAGAACAGAAGTGGTACTTCTGGTAGTGGTGAGCAGCAAGCACAAAGGCAGTGACTACCTAATGTCAAACTCCCTGTATTTCTGCAGCTGTGTGTGAAAGGGAGAATTCAGAGCCAGTGGGTGAATGGATGAAATGCAATCTGAATAGGGGAGGGTCAATATAAGGCAATGGCAATAGGAGAGAAACAGAGCACAGTTGAGTATCATTGCTGTAATACTCTGAACGTTTTGTTTATCTCTTGGTATCTCTTTAAGAGAATACCAACGCCTAAAGCATTACAAATAACATATTTATACCATCTCAAACCTACTCTGTTCACCAGAGATCTCTACTTCTGCATTAGGTGAATTCAAAAAACAGCATTTTGTCATATTTGCTCTCTCTCATTGAGTAATTCTGTACATACAGAAACTGCAACTCAACAAAACTCTTCTCTGATGAGATGATATCAAACTCTACCCTTACAGCTGCTTAAAGGTTTCTAATGGCATGGAAAGCAGACACGGTGTATTTTAGTAAAAAGTATAAAGCAGAAATTGTTCACTGCAACCTCACAGAAATTGAAAGACCACCTTCATGGCAACTTTTTGACTCACAGACTTTTGGTGGATTCTCAAGAGAACCCTTTTAGTACAGCGATCCACTGTGGCAGCCCACTTCCTCTTGGCCTCCTCATCCTCCTCCAGCAGGCATCTCCTCAGGTCCTGCTTGTCGGCCTTGCTCAGGGTCCTGTCAGTAACGGGACGCACCAGCTGTGAGAGGTTGAGGTGACTGTACAGGCTTCTCTCCACCACATAGGTAATATTGAACTCGCTGACAGAAGTGCGCCCCCGTAGCCTTCTGTTTGGGAAGCCACAACCTCCACCCCCTTTCGTTTTGTGCCGCAGCAATTGTAGGTCACAAGTTGCAGGGGATGCTCCTTTCCTAGCAGGGCGCTGGCAAAGAAAAGTTCTGGAACAGGAATAGTTAGTATCCATTTTCTTCAATCGGATCTGCTTCCTTACACTCTGAATCTCCTCCAGGGACACCAGAAGATGGTGCTTGTGCCTGTTGCTGTCATAAAAGCAAATGCTTTCTGTACTTACCCCGTGGCTCAGCGAGCCAAGGCTCTTCTTCATTTCCCCATCTGTCAAGGAGCGGCAAACTTTCTGGGACTTCTCCTCTTCTGGGTAAGAGAAAAATGTCCCAAGTTTCTTGGGAGGCTTGATAAGGCCACGGCTATCAGTTTTGCTGAAGGTCTTCACCAGCTTCCGATTAGCTCCCCACATATCAAGACTGCTGGATGAGGGAGAAGTAGTAAGTGAGTCCGAGTCATCCTCTGGCTGCTTTTCACAGGAGCTGTCAAAGTAGAATTGCTTCTTGTGAACTCCAGAGTAAAGTGCTGATCTGTCATCCAGTATAGGAGAGTTGTCAAGTGAATGCTCTTCCACACCTACATGGTACAAAAGCAGCACAATGCATGTCATTGTTCACAATTCTCTAAGATGTTTCCCTGTAGAGTCTTATTGTATTTATTTAAGATATCACCCACTTAAATTAGAAAAAAACCGGTTCTTGATATAAGTTGCTCAAAAGTTATTTGTGAGTGGATAAACCTGAAGGAGTTCCTTGCATTTGTGAAGTGAGAATTCTGGGATGACTTAACAGCAGACAGACAACATCCTGTAAATACTCTTCATCATTATTTTAGGTTTCTCTCTTTCTTCTGCAGCTAAGTAAGACCACAGAATCCCTTATAAGCTGGAACTGCGATCTGTTTCTCATGTTTTTCATCTGATACTTGCATATGATGCTCAGCTCTAGTGAGATTACAATAGGTCAGAAGTTTACCCAGGTATGAAAAACCAAACAAGTATCTCTCAGGTTGAGTTTTCTACCACCCAGTGCTGCTGTGGCTGCAAAAAGCCGTATTTTTTGCAGGAAGTTATGGAACTGAGCTCTAGGATGAGGTTAAAAGTTCTTGGTTTTTGACGGGGCAACAAGCATCAGTTTTAATCACACTGAACTTATTTAACAGATGCAAAGACAAAGAAGTAGGTCAAATTTCAAGTGTGCCAATTTCAACAGTGTCCTGGTAATGACAGAAACACTTGGTTTTCACCAAATTTTTCCAGAAAATATTTTACAGGAACATTTTGCAACAGAAATACTGGAGATGGGCAGACAGCCAGGTTTCCTTTTTGGAGTGAAAAGAAGGGAATAAAGGACTTGAAACTGGCATTCCTTTACACATTAATCATACAAGAAACTTTTCTCTTGTGTTTTCTTTTGAGCAAAGTATAGGCTCAGGTATTAGATGCAATAAAAAGATAAGAGTTAAAAAAAGTACATATCCTCCTCTGTCTCCCTGACAAATTTCAGAGAATTCATAGGTACATATCAGAAACACATACAGAAATATGATTGTGTTTATTTCTTTCCAAAATAAATTTCTTGTATGACCTAACTTTGCCTTCATCTTTGATTGCTTTCACAGTCTTACAGCAGAGCTAAATCTGAACCATTATCAAAATATCTATGATTTACTACACTCGCTCATTCAATAACAGGGGACACGTTTTACAATGAAAGATTAGTTGCCCTGTACAGGATTCCTGTCTCACCTTCAGTTCACTCTGTTGACAAAACATATTTGATATATATTTTTTGAAACCTAACATGCTGATATTTTACCAAGATCAAGATCTCTGTGACACTGAAGGGATAGTGGATCACATCTGACACGAAACTTTCACTCGTGAGAAACTGGAGTAGGCCTGTAGATTTGAGTCTGGTTTTGACACTACTTTTCCTGGACTGCCAACTTGCTCTTTCCCCTCTCTGCTTCTCAATTTGAACAGAAAATAGACATTCTCTTGGGACTGAGTATGTGCTGATAAACAATTTTAGTCCACTAAGTAAATATGTTTTTAAACAGCTTGTAAAATATGCATTGTGTGTCAACACTGTAACAGATGTTATTTGGAGTAAGTCCATGACACAAAGCCATAGTGACACAGATGTAGATGTGATGCATTTTTAAGTGCTATATAAGAATGTTGCCCAGGAATTAGGAAGCTTCAGTTATTTAGCTCACTAGGAGCAGACAAAGATGAAATACATATGAATTCAGATACTGGCCCATTCTAGTGAGTATCAGATTAGCCAGATGTACATTTAGTGTGATAACAGAGTCAATAACATAAATGTAGGAGACTAGTGTGCTTTTCTTTAGAAACTACAGGAACTTATAAGGGAAATTTGGCAAAGTTGTTCTTTCTGAAAAAATTTTTCAAGAGGATTATGAAGAGTCTTTCTCCTAAGGAAGTGCATGGCAGATTTCAAAACAAGTCTACTTCTATACTTTGCTAAAGGTTGTTAAACATTAATGAATTTATTTAAATTTTACTGATATTACTCAGTCAAATATTATAGCCAACTCCTCAAAACCTAGTCATCTAGGATTTTGCATTACTTCAAATTTGTAATACAGATTCTAAGAACAGCAGCAAAGAGCTGAAAACTGATCCAGTCAGCTGCAGGTAACTTGGAAGGCCACACAGCAGTCCCCAAATCTGGTATTTTTGTGATCATGCAGAGTCTTCTGAGATATATAAACCGGAATACAGACCTACATTATGAGAGACTGCAATAAATAACGTATATGAAGCACTATTAAGGTGCCATATGAAAACTTGGGTGTGGAACTTCCTGTAAGAGAATCATAGATATCTACTGCTATTGCAGATTTGTCTGCTTAAGGGGCCTTCTAGCTATACAGAAGTTATGCAGTAGTAATCCATGTTGTTATTTAGCAATAAGTGGTTTTTCTACAAAATTTCCCAAGAGCTAATGTATAAAGAAACTCCAGGGTAGTAGATAAAGTACAAACTCAGACATGATTTATTCAGAGAAGCCTAGAGTTAGGGAAGATGAAGAAAGAAGGGAGAGCAAACTTTTTTTTTTAAATACAGTTGTTAATTCAGTGATTTTTCTGCAGGGGGCAGGGGTGGAAAAACTCAGTGGGGAAAAAAACAAAAAACAAACTTGGAAGGAACTGGGACATTTAAGAGAAAGACTGAGGGAGAACAGGAAATAAGAGGTGAAGCACTGTAAGAGAGGGTACAGAGAGTAAGAGAGATACTTAACATGCTGAAGAGAAAGTCTGGTTCAACTGCAGGAAGGCATCTGCATGACTTGCAGCTCCTGGGCTGCCTGCTTCTGCAGCTGCTTGTACCCCAGGAGCCCCCTGCTGATTGCTCCCTTGCTCCTTGCAGCTTTCCACAGACTGACAGAGAGGAGGAGGAGGTAGGACAGGCTTCTCTGGGAGCCTTCTTAACCCAGAACAGGGGAAAAGTAGTTCTGTTTGTCCCACCTCAAAACCCAGTTATTGCTTTCAAGGTATCCCAGCTTTATGCTCACCCTATGAGGTGACAAAACCTTTTCAGACCATGACACCTGCCCATTTCAGAGCTCTAGTGCCAGCCAGTAACACTCTCCGTAATGTAGGAGAGAGGCAGGCTAGATCATACATCTGCCAGCAGCTTCCTGCCACATACGCAAGACACGCATGTTCTCCTTAAATGCACTAGGAAGGAACCATAATAAGGCTCAGCTCACTGGAAAGCGGAGGGGAATTGGCATACGATGGCAGGCCGAGAAAGCCACCAACATGGACAGGTGCCCACACAAGCAGAGTGTGCACAGAGGCTCCTGAGGATCACGCTCCGTTAATCCGAGTGCTCACACGTGGATACAGGTCATCCAGAGTTAATTCTGCAGCATGGTGTTCCCAGAGGCTGAACTCTGCTTCCCTTTCCCCACCCTTCTTCTCCTCCTCCCTTCTCTCTCCCTCTCTGCTGGGAGCTGGGCTCATTCAAAAGCCAAATTCCAGGCAGGCTCCCCCAGAAGCAGAAGTTAGTATTACACGAGGCAGTTGCTATCCCACAAGAATGTCTGATACAGTTTCCATATTTTTGCCACAGGATGATGCCATGTGGTGCAACTGCTTCATCAGCCAGCTGCTACCCTCCCAAAACAAGCAAAAGCTTCACCTGTGTGCCATCCCAGGCTTTGAAGGAGGGAGCAGTGTGGTGGAGGCTCCACTTACCTCCTTGCTGAGCCTCTGGGGCAGCTGGCTGGGGTTGGTCCTAGCATGGGGATTCCCTCTTCAGCATGGGGCATAAAACATAAATCAAGTTCTAATCTTTTAATGAGGGGCTCTCCAGCACTGCTCTGAGAATACCACATCAGCAGTAACCACATTCTAGGCTGTCACTTTCCTCCTTCCACAGTCTAAAAAATCAGTTACTTAAAGCATGCACAGTAGACAAGGCAGTGATTTCTACTGTCCCTTATGAACACTCCTCCCCTCCCTCCCCCAACCCTCTACTTTCTGTCCCCTCTCAACAGAAACGTATATTCACACACACACAATTTTAAACATATGCACATTGCTTTTTACCTTCTGTGCTGGGTTTTTTCATTTCTTCAACTCTTATGAGCTTCTTCCTGACTCTGCGAGTAGAATTCACGAGCTTGTGCAACCTCTTAAACTTCACCGACTCCTCTGTTTCATCATCGGATTGTTCTCTTGACTGGCAAAGAAACAAAGGGAATATTAATAAAGTAGTAGTTCCACGGCTTGCTCCTTCAAGTTAACTCAGCTCATCTGCTGCATTGTGTCAATGCAGCTCTGTAACTGGTGTTATATTTTCAGACCAGATCAGACAGAAACATTTAAATTACTGAGGGTTTTTTTGTTTTCCTTTTTTTTCTTTTTCTGAAAGCATGACATACCATTTTGATTTCTAAATCTGTGCAACGTAAGATCCTAGGCATTGAAATGCATTCCTGCTCTTGTCTTTCTTCACATGCATTGTGTAATAACTACTTCCACGTCCTCTCTCAGTGCGTTTCAGGCAGGGCTCTTTCCCAGGGCTCTTCTTACCATACCAGTTATGCTCCTGTGGTTTAGGTCAGTGCCCGGTCTGTCTGGCATCTCAGAACTTGCTGTTTAAACCTGGTTATAAACAGCTTCTCCAAACTAAAGCTCTGTCATTGACGAGTTCTTTTTTTTTTTCCCTCCAGTCTTCCCAGAAAATCAAAAACAGCAGCACAAGAAAGGGATGAGAAGGAAAGGAAGGAGGAGACCTCATCTGCCTCACTCACAAACTGCCACAGCTACAAAATATTCCCTTCCTCCTCCCTGCTCCCAACACTCCTCCTGAAGACTCTTGAGGCTGGAATTAAGATGGACAGAGCATTCCTCCAGCACTGACCAAGGGAAAACTCTGACCTTTTCAGATATACAGTGCAGTCCATATTCCCCAGCATCCCGTTTCGTTTTGCATCTGATCCAATATACTCAGTTCCAGCTGTTTTCCCTCAAGTATCAAACATTACAGAGACAAAAAAAAATTCCCTTCTCTCTAGCAGCAGTGACACAACAAGCTGAAACAATCCATTCCTTGTGAACGAGAAGACGACTTCGATTTTCGAGCCAGATCCAATGTTCAACGTGCTACTTCCTCTGTTTTAATCAGTTCAGAATGTGGAAGGCGGCAGGGGGAAGGGCAGGGAAGGGGAGAGGAGAGGAGGCCGACAGGGCTCTCTGACTTGGCCAGGACAACCCTGGCACTGTGCACCGCTGCACATTCCAGCGCACAGCACAAGCTCCAGCTGGAGTGCAGTATGGATTGTATACCTTACTTTGTTTTCACCCACGGGCCCAGCCAATTCACTACATTCCTGAAGGGCAGTGCTAAAAACCCTCATGCAACTTCCTGTCAGTGCAACTATCTGGGTTTCCCCAGTGCGCTCATCCCTCTTTTCTCCTTCTCCTTAATTAAACTTTAAAAAATAAGAAAAGTTCCCAACAGATGCAAGCCAAGGACAAAAAAAAAAAACAACTCTCTATTCTTCCCAGCAAATATGGTCTGTGCTTTATCTGGAGTATGAATAAAAGAGACCAAATAGAAAAACGCTTTCTACTTTTCTGGTGCACCGAAATATCAGGAAGCAGTAATAACAATAGATGCCATGGGGCAGGACACCAATTAGCAGTTGCACCAACACACTTTCAAAGGCACAAACAGTGCCTGACAAGCCAGGACAGCTCTGAAAGTCTACCCCCCCAGGCATGCACTTCACAAGGGCCCCGGAAACATACCAGAGCAAATTTCAACAACTTTCTCCAAGGGCCCTGCCAATTACCGATTTCCCACAAACTTGGTATTACTCCAAAACAAGGAGGAATGCCAAATGGACCACATATGGCAGCAGATATTGCCATTTGTTATCCAGGAATTGCATGAATGCATTTATTATGGGTACAAACTGGCTAGGTAATTAATAATCTTCCTTCAGGAAAAATAGGGCTGTAAAGAGGAGTACCAGCCTTGTTTATATCAAGATAAATTAAGCAACAAGATGAGCATTAATTCAGAGATTATGCCTGGGACAACTTAGTGACACATCAAACAAGACAGATATATTTAGATAAGATGACAAATGGATTATTGACTGTAATCAAGAAGTTCAGTCAAGACTTCTTGAGCCATTAAGTGCATCCTGGCAAGCAACCATCATGCATATTCTGCACTCAAGATATGTTTATTTTAAATGCAATTACTCTGAAGCATTGCTTTCCATCATTAATTTTCATACACCCTTGGTTCACAAGACTACTCTGAGTTTGTGAAACTGGGAGCTCTGTAAGATGTCGAGAACAGCTCATACCTGGTCCTCCTGCTCAGGATTTCATTGAAGAATAAACAACTAGTCTTTCTTTTGCACCACTGGTATCTGATAAAGAACTGTGCCCCTTCAGGGTTATGAAGACTCAGCAACAAAAACAAAACAACTTTTACAATGTCTGACATTTGCATCCACAACTACCAAAGTGAAAGCAAGCATCAAAATAGCCTCACTCAGCACAAGGTACTGATATCAGACCCCAGTGGGCGGCACAGAGAGTGCCCACCATACTTCAAAATAAAGGAAGTCCCATAATAATTTAGGGCCAGCTGTTTTTCCCCTATGCTTCAGGACTCCTGGTGTCCTTTGAGCTGGGGTCCTCCACCGGCAGCAACAGATCCTGCCTATTGCTGGTGCTTGGCCCAGATAGGCGAGAACAGCTTATGTTATACGTGTAGATGAAAAACAAAGTCACTCTCTCTCCAGCAGCCTATTTCCCACCATATCAGGTAGTATGTGATAGACAAATCTTCTTCAGAGAAAAAGGATGGCCAATAAGTTTATGCAAAAAGGCCGGAAAATGGCAGTGACTGCACCATTGATGCTGCTCACGAAACTTTCTTGTCAGATAATGCTGCTTCCTTCAAGATGAAAGCATTTTCAAAGAGGGTTACTTTTCACTTGCTTCCTGTTTTTGAAACAGTTTTTTTTAAGAAAGGCCTTGAAATTATCAAAAGTTTCCACTTTGGCACATTGGAAGCAGAGCTTAATTTTCCAGCTCAAGCAGTGCTTTCTTTTACAGCTAATATTAAACAAAAAGCAGAAATGTAAAGCATTCTGGCCATAACCAACATATTCAGAAACCATTGAACTTCCAACGCTTTGACTTCCCCGACCCACTCTGCCCTCCACTCTTTCATGTGACTGAATTGCTTTTTTTGGTAGCTGTCCCTGACTTTAGATGGGAAAATCACCCCAATGTCCCCAAGGCATGGTGGACCAGGCAAATGGCTTCCTGGACAGCTCTAGCAGCCAGGCCTTGGCATGGTGCTTAGATGTAGTCAGCTGCCAGCCCCCTCTTGCCCTCTGCCCCCTTCATGGGCACTTCAGCATGCTGCAGCACTGCAGAGGGTAGATGTGGTCTGTTAAAGAGGGGAGGATGCGTTCGCCAGAGGCTCAGACAGAGGCTCTTGGCACTGGAGGAGTCAGTGCTGCACCCCCTTTGCAAATGCTTTCCGGCCCCTGGCACACGCTGTCCCATCAGGCCAAGCCTTGGCATTGCTTGTTTGCCCCTGCATCTCCCTGTCCCCCTGTGCACAGCCAGGGCAGACCTCGCCCTGCGCCCCCAAGGGGAAAACAAATGGCTTTGCAGTACTGCAAATAGGAACAACTTAACTTCCATCTCCTCTGCTCCAAATTTTTCCACCCAAAAGCCCATATGGCTCAACTTTTAATTACTCTGGCTAATGCCCTATGTAGTAATTCTGTGGTGAATGCTAAAGTGTTTCATTTTTGGTTTCCAAGGCAACATTACATCAGATTGCAGACAGCTGGCTTCCCAGCCTTAAAAAGCATAACAAACTGACCAAAGGTGATACACAAAAATCGCACTGGTTGTGAAGGCAAGCACAGGGCTCAGCCAGACTGCTGGGGACCGGCAAAGCCTGCGGGTCCCTTGGTGGAGCTGGCTGGGATGAGCTGCTTTCCCCGCGCTGCTTGGAGCAAGTGCATCCCTGCATCTGCAATGCTCTCACAGTGCAGAAACCTGCCAGCTTGGAGAGCTCGGCTGCGTAAACGCGTGAAGGGCTGTAGGGAAACAGGGACTAAATTAACAGCATCTGGAAATACCAAGAACTGCATGAAAAGGACTGCAGCCACCACGTTACCACATGGCTGGAAAACCACAGAGAGGTCAAGGCCCATCCCCACTGCCCAGCTCTTTGGGGCTAACTAGTGCGTCCACGTCTCTGAATATGCTCTCAAATCCAGGAGAAATCAATCTCCTCTGCCACCTCTAGCATCTCTTCACCTTGGAAAACTCCCTACTTGTGCACCTCCAAAGGTCATGCTTTGCATTATCTCGTACGTGAGATTGAAGTAAAAAGCCTTATGTTCAGGAGTAAATAGGAAATGAGCACATGTACTTTGACATTCAATGAGCTCTCTACAGTTCTGCTTCTGGCACCCTCCTTGCCTTCTCTCCCGCTTTTCTCACGCAGGCTCTTTGCTGCTGCATGCTCTGGAGGCAGGGCGCACGCCTTGCTCTGCCACTCTCTAACATCCAGCCCATTTCACACGCCACAGAAATAACAATCCTAACCTCCCTCTTTGAATTAGTGTTTCACAAACACACACAGACACAGGGACAACCAACATTTATTAGAGTACTTGGAATAAACTGGCAAAATGTAAACCAGAACTAAGTAGCTAGCTTTCTGCAGGACTGTGCTTGGAAGCACTTCAGGGTTATAGCAACAACCTTTAAAAACCTCTAGATAGGCAAAGTCTGCTAGTCATGACCCAACAAAAATGTGTAAGAAATGCTAGGACAACATCCACTTAAAGCTATCATTACTGATTAATTTGCTTCAGCTCCATAAAAAAAACCCATACATGAGCCGTGGGAAGCCATTTAGAGAGATGTTAAAATTTTACAATTCACTTTATGACCAATAATATAGTGTTCAGCCCCAAACTGAAATCTCTAGGAAACCTTCTGTCTAAGAAACAAGGAAATTTCTTAATATCTGATTAAACTCAAGCTGCAATTCTTTTTCATTATCAGACAATTCTTGTTCAGCAAAGTGAGGAAAAAACCACATTCAGACTCATGGGCATAGCACATCACATCCCCCAGCCCTGATTAGCTCATCTCAGAACTACAAACTCTACAGCAAACGCAAAGAGACTTTACTGTTCCCTTTAGGAGACGTGGCTGCACGTGTACTTTTTTCTTTCTAACAGGCTTTGCATCTGCCAAAAACGCCAACCATTCTAACGTAGAAATTTTTTTTCCTAAAGCTGCCTGGACAAAGTCAGAGACAGGAAAATAGAACAGAAAAGAACTTAACAGCCTAAGGAAAGGAAAAGGAGAACTGAAAAAAGCTATGCATGCTGTGCTGTGCCTAAGAATAACAACAAAAGCCTTTTCTCTTTCTCCCTCTCTGAAACAAGAGGCACATCCTCTCCACATCATGCTACATGCTCAGTGACTTACCAGCTTCGGCATTTATAGGCCTAAAGCTCAGTTTCGAGTATTTTCCCCCAAGTCCTCAACCGCTGTCAGCTTCGTAACCCTAAAATTTAGGAGCAGACACTTCTTCTTAAGTATTGTATTCGCTCTGAATCCTGCTCACAAAATGCCTCTTCTCTGGAGTTACATTATCAGACACCAAACTGGCTCTGATTCCAGAGCTGAATATGTAAAGAAGAAAAAAGAGTAATGCTGGACTCAATTAGCTGTTTTCTGCTCACTGATTGATTCCCCCAGTTACTCGCTAGCTGCATAACTTGCAAGAAAGGCATAAGTCATCAGCTCTAAGCAAATCTTCTATTCACCACAAGGAAAAAAGGGAGTGTTGTACATGGCAAACAATCCCTGTTTTCACTGACGAAGGCTTGCTGACCTCTTACTGGCCTCCAGTTCCTTAATTACTGTCTATGGAATTTCAGTGAAAGAAAAAAATACAGAGAATCTCTGCAAAGCCAGGACGAAGACTGAACCTCAAACACCACTACTAGAGTGGAGGCTGTGTCTATAGGAAATATAACTTAAGCCCTTTACCAGGCTTTTTTATTTTTACTTTTTAATTCCTTTGACAAAAAGCCCCCTGAGAATTTCCTTTTATAAACAGCTAATTTGACAGAAAAATAAACCTTGCTTAATGTTTTTTAACTTAGTGAAATTAGATACATTTTTGGTTCTTTCCCCTTGGTTTCAGTGCTATAAAAATGAACATCACAAAGAACTAGAAAGGCAAACACTGTTTAATTCATAAATCTCAGCCTGGTCTAGAATTGGCGACATCGTGGCTTTATGAAGGATTGTAGTATGACTTTCTACCTCTCTGCCTAGGCTAGGTTCAGATCTCCCTTCCTAAGAAACAGACTCTGAGATGCTTAAGTAAATTGGCACTTCTCTAATCATCAACCATGTCTAAACCAAAACCTTGTGAGAAATTCAGAATTTGGATATTTATTCTCAGAGCACAAGAAAACATAGACCAAGCCCACCGCTAATTAGGAGCGCTGCTATCTCCAGTGACAGAAAGCAGTCACAAAGGCATACCACGACAGCACCATCTTTAAGCCAAGAAAAGATTCTCCTTTCTCAGGACTATGGTATTAACAGCCAGTTAATCTGTATTCACTGCAAATCAGTTACACCATGAAACCATAGTGGGACTAAACATCTATTTCCTTTGATGACTGTCTGATTTTAACGAGCCATCCAGCCAAATATCCTTTTTCAGTTTCTCCACTTTTGTACTAGTGACCGTGCACATCTCTTCTACTCCCTGGTGGTCATGTAAGCTAGATTTACTAGTGTGCTGTAGCTGGGTTCTTACTCTTGAATTACTTCAGCCCCAAAACTCTGATGTAAAGCCCTATGGAAAATTCTAAGCTTCAGATGAAACCAGCTAGTGTTCTCCAGTTTCAATAACATACCAGGCAACATCAAGTGAAACATGACAGCAACTTCCTTGAAATGCATCCCAGACTCCCTTAAAAGTTCATGGTCCTGAGTGAAACTGATCTCAGTTTGGGGCTTTGCAACTTGAGTTTTGAAGGTTTTGGGTTTAAATAACAAAGTTTCACAGACTTCTAATCCTTGCAGAGGCTGCTTACAGAAAACTGTGTGAAGCTCAGATGTGATCCTCTGCATCACATCCTGAAGTTACAAATAATGCCCTCCAGAATTTTCAAGAAAAATAACAGAGGACATAAATATTCTTTTGCAAGAGCATGAATTGCAAGAACTGTGCAAGTCTAAAATGTGAAGTGTCAGCCCCCCAGGTAACCATGTCTGGGTTCAATCTGTGATTACTTACAAGAAAATCAAAGGAACATCCAACAACTACTTTGGTGAGAGATATATTACACATTAGTTGGTGACGACACTGCTTGCTGAAATTAGTGGGAAATATTTGTCATAAGTAAGGAGAGCATAAAAGTTGAATTCTCCCAGGAGGTCTGTCTTGATACTAGAATAGCTGCTTAGGCACATTCCTCGCTGTTAACTATTTCCAGGTTTCAGTTTAATATTGAGAAGGACATTGCCGACGTTTGTATCTGCAAGCCAAACACATTTGCTCATGGTGAAAAGCTTCTCTCGCTGATTAGCATAATTAATTTTAATGACATTACAAACCTACTCATGTACTACTTCTCATAGATGTATGTGGCAGAATGAAGCATTGCATCACATTATTCCATATCTATTACAATATAGCACTCTTTTCCAATTCTCCTGCAGACTCTTCTACATGTGGAAACAGAAGTCTTTAACAAGGCTCTCTCAACTCAATCTTGTGTTTTGGTAAGGCTAAGAAGGTCCAGGGAGAATCCCTATCCCTATTGGCATAGGCTATACTCTTAATGAATAGAGTGCACCAGTGGTGCTGGAAATGCACCTCTCAACATCTTGGAAAACCAAGGGTGAAAGAGCAATACACAAAACACAGCAAAATTCATATCAGAGAATAAAAGGAAAAGAATGAGAGGGTGAAGGGTGTAGTAACTTAAATTACTTTCTGACAGTATTTTCAAGCAATCGAAGTACTAATGTTACCATCCTAAGTGTAAGGAAGAAAACCAGCATTGATGAAGGGGGACAGCTGGTCACCAATAACTGATGGGAGTCCAATTACAATTTTCTGTTGTACCGCAAGTAAAGATTATTCATCCTGGGCCTGTCAAATAGGGCAGTGAAACACACAGCTTTCGAGAGTCTGAATTCTTGAACTAAGTAAGGTTTTGTTCCAAATTAATAGGCTTGGTCTCAGAAACATAGAGACAGAGATACCACATTATGGATTATAGCACCTCCTGCTGGCTGATGTACAGGGAAAAGTTGGTACCACCACCCCCCAGCCTCTGGGTAACAAGCAGAAAAGTTAGGCAGCTCCCAAAACGCAAAAAGGTATAAAAAAAGGTGCACTAATATGTTAGAATGAATATTAAATTAATTTGCCTTCCCACCTCTCACCCTGCTCAAATACATGTCCAAACATTTTGCAGTACAGAAAGTCAAAAGCGCTTGTCTGAATGCAATCAAAACGTAAGTGGTTATGAACATGCTTAATTACAGCCACTGCCTGGGTGTTACTGTAAGCTTTTTGAGTCATAACAGAAGGAAGATTTTTCTCAGACAACTTATGACAGAGTAACTACAGGAGTAACTCCTCCTGGCAGTGAGCAGGAGGTTTACTTGGGCTACATTACTGCCAACTGCTCGGTACAATCCTGTGGTGACAATGTTTAGTCCCACTAGGGATACATATCCAGCCAAGTTGTACCTGACAACAATATGGGCAGTTCTTGCATGGTAAATAATACTTAAAGAGGTGATAAGAGTTTTATTCCCAAATAATTTGAAGCAGTTTCTTCTGTAAATTCTAAAGTGTTCTGGAAAATTTCAGATGAAATAGGTAAAATACTCCTTACGGTGTTCTACAAAACCAAATATAAACACATCAATGGCCTCTTGCCTTGCCTATCATCACTCCACAGAACTGACTTTACTTTGTGTTTGTGTCCTGGGAACTGTAATGATGATTTGCATTTCTCTCATGGAAGTTTTTGTGTTACTACACCCATGGGAAATCCTGTTCTTATGCATGGATAGAGAGAGGGGAAAAATCCTAACAAAATAGGCTATAATTCTTCTGCTACTAGCTTTCACCAAGAGATGCTGGACACCGACTCCATGATCAGTGAAAAAGGAGGGCAGCCAATGCATCCCAGGACAGGTTCCTGTGGTAGGCACATAGTGTGGGAATTTAGGACTATCATTTTGAAGCAATTTCTTACTATAGGCTCTTTCTTCATCATAATTGTTACTAAGCACTGACAGTATTACAGGAATTTGGGTAGTAATAATAAACACACCATCCAATACAATGAGGCACATCAGTGCCTTTCAGGAAATCTTAACAGAAACTGGGTCACTAGATTCTTTGGAGCAAAGATGAAAGCTCTGCATTCATTCACAGCCACACTCAGCAGCAGCTCCCCTCTGTTACTTGAAAGAACATGCACGGCCTAGAGGCGGCAACAAGCTCTCCAAGAAGAACTGAACCAGAGAAATATCCTCTTCCACTCTTTAGCCTTTCATGGAAAAGAAGCTTTATGAAAAATGGTAAGTCCTGGGAAAACAGCAAAAATAAGGCTAACACTGAACTTTCAAAATGCTCAAAATATCCACATCACTTCAAACTAAACACTACTGTTTCAAGTAAAACAAACCTCATCATACCATGGTCTCCATTGAAACCCAATGCTGATTCCCAATATGCATCAGCTTTGAGCTTAGTTCTAACAGATTTAACTGACTATACCGAAAGAAGGGCTTTACATTAACAGTTCTGAATTATGAGTAATAATAATGTTAAAACCATTTTATGAATCCATCAATACAATTAATAAAAATCCATTAAAAATTTCTGCATTTATAAAGCATCCACATTGTGAACCACTGAAATACAGTATAACCCTGAATAGTGTGGATTTGCAGTAATTATGCTTAGATTTACTCTTGAGGTAATTGGTGCTACAGAAGCTACACTGCAATTATTTATTTTCTTTCTATTCTTCACACTTACCAAACAACAGCCTGTTGTGAGTTAGAGATAATTTTATAAGACTTAGTATTTTGTCAGTCAGGTTTGTCCTACGGGTAATACAATCCTGGTTCAATAGCTTCAGCATCTCTTAGATTGAAAAGAATACAAGTCAAAGTCCACTCTCACCTGTTACTCTGCCTTTGACACTTGTAGCAGACACAAACCAAATTCTGCACACTGTTCCAACATTTAGTCCCATTTAACTACTTGGTAAAAGAAGAAAGTCATCAGGAAGTAAGAACAAGAGCAACAATCTCACTCAGCTAGAGCTGTTGCTGTGTGGACTTGATGCACCACCATCTGTTAAAAAATGGATCAACAGAAAACAGAAAAGGGAGGCAATGCAAGGGGGAATTTTCCCCTGCATTGGCCTCATAGCAGATACAGATGCACACAGCACACTTCCAGGTCTGCCACTCTACTCAGAAAAAAAAAACGGGGTGCCAGTTTCCTACTGGTGATATAACAGTCCTGGAAAAAGATGTGTTGGGAGTGCAGGGACATAAAACAGCACTGCGGGCCACCCACTGCCCACCTGTGGGCCATATTGTTGGAGGAAGATGCTGTTTTTGTTTTCCACACTCAAAAATTTTATGGTCTCTCTCCTGAGGCTGCTCATGGCACATCTGGTAGGTGGGCTGGTGTTAGGTGAGCATGGCACAGCTCACTGCGGCACCTTTCAAACAAAGGCCAGTTACACTATCTGGAAGCTCACATTAATGAGCTCTGTATAGCTGAGCATTATCTGCTCATCAAAACCAAAAACCAGAAGATAATTACAACTTCATTTAACTGGCATCTACAGAAACTGTCAGTGAAGTTAATTAGTGTTTTGTGTCAGTGGCAACATATGTATAATACAAACTTCTGTCACAACCTCTGTTATGGGTTCACCTAGGTGGGCCTAAATTTGGGCTCTGAAGTCTGGACTAGGCCGAAACTGTCAGCTGACTTGAGCTGGGCTGAGCTAACAGCTGACCTCTTCTAGCCAGTAACTTTGTATTCCATACCACATTATGACATCATCTCCAGGGAAGTAGGAACCAGTGTGGGAGTGGTTAGGCAGTCGCTTCTCAGCCCTCCTCTTGGGAGGACGCACGATGCTGTCCCAGGGGGGATGGAGAGGACCAGGCCCACCACTGGCTCACAGGGTATCTCAGGAAAGTAAAATGTGTTGTTCTGGGTCTCTTCTTTCTGCTTGGGTTTGTCTCCCTGGGGAATAAGCCTCTTCTTAAGTAATGTGTAGTTAGGACAGTAGAATTTGTGTGTTCGTTAAGAAGCTGAGGTGGGGAACTTGTTGCAGACTTGTGTGAGTGTATATTTGTATTCTCTTCTAATTGTCTCTTTCTTTCTGTGAAAAATATATGTAGATTTAGTATAAATGCAGTTTGAAGTGTTTTTTTCTTTCCCCTCTCTTTTCCTCCCTTTCCCTGGTGTTAGGAGGGAGGCTTTTCTCTCTGTGCTTGGGGGGGTTGGCAGTTGCTTATCTCAAACCAAGACAACCTCCCTCCTGCTTCTCTCTTTTCCCCCATTCCCACAGGAAACATGGCAACTGGTAAAAATTAGCAGTCTTTTGGCAGAACGCACAAGAAAGGATTTATACTGACTTCTCCTAATGCTGGTCCTCCAAGCTGGGCTGAGCCATACCAACAGGGTTCTGGGAACGAAGCAGCCCTATCTTAGATGAACTGAGAATTTCAGTCCCCAAAAGTCATCAAATACGCTTCTATCTTTAAGAAGCATAAAAGGCATCTCAGTGTAAAGAAAGAACATGATACAATTTTGAAGTCCTCTCTCTCCCTGGACTTTCTGACTCCTGAGGACAAATAGGGCCTTATCTAAAATCCAGAAAGGAATCCATTTGTAATCTGCACCTGCTTTACATCCCAACGCCTGGCACAAGGCAACGAAAGCTTGTCTAGTGTTACTGTGAATAGCCTTCATTCCAACAGAGATGAAACACAAATAGTCAGAAATAAATTTGTGAGAAAATGATGAGGCGTTTCAGATCTTTGATAAGTCTGACTAAAAAGAAAAACAGTTTCAACTGCATTCCCACATTAAAAAAGAAAAAATTACACACATAAGTTGTTGTGAAACAAGGGGACCACAATAGTGAGACTGAAAGCTACAAAGTGCTCTCAAGTGGCAAAGAACCAAGTCACCTACTGACTTGGCAAGACCTTTATTTGTTTGTTTGTTTGTTTGTTTCTTAAGAACAAACAAACACAACACAATTAACAGCACGGCAATGACATGGGGCTGTCTTCCGTGGGAGACTGAGATGATGATCCTTTTACACCCCAATCCTTTCTGGTTCATCTTTAGGGTTTAATCTCACTAAGGATATGGAAACTCAAGTTTCCATTTCCTGGTACAGTAGTTTAAAAGAGGAGAACATCGAAAACAGAATCCTCGACTCAGTCTTTAAAAGGAGAATCTTTAAATCAACACCAGTTATGTTAGTCATAAGCAATAAATAGCTATAAAAGTTTTTTTTAAAAAAGTCCTTTTTCCTAAAAAGTAAAACTAATTCTATATGCCCTTCAGATACTATTTTGTAGGGGGCTGTTTGTATGCTGTGGGTAGAGCTGACTTGAAAGCAGAGGAGTACATAAAGCTTACAACACTCCAGACAATCTGCCTTCATTTTTAGGTTCTCTTATTGCTTAGATTCTAACTTGTTTTTGTTTTGTTTACAAAATGATCAACTATGATCACATTGTTCCATTCAAAATTGCCTAGTAACAATTTGGCCATGAGACTGAAAAGAAAAAAAAAGGCAAACAGAACCAGAAGAACCACTGCCCAAGGACTTTGAATTCAAACCAGAAATATTCATCTCAGTGACTTGTATTTTCAATTGCTGTTTGAGGTTATAAGGCAGTGGGCTACCTAATCTGTGTTTTTAATATATGGAAAACCATCTTTGCTTCATGGCCTTTATAAAATGAGTGGGGTAATTTTAATCTGACATTCTGAATTCCCAGAGTACAAAACACACAAATGGCACTGAAACTCAAACAATTTAGCAAAGAAAGGGCTTGAAAACAGAATCATCTTCGCTTGTCTTAGAAGCTGGTCATTTTAGATTAACAGACCTATCTTTTGGCAAAAAAGTCTGGGTGAACACACCCCCTATTTTTAGACATATCTGATACTTTTGTTTGTTTTTCCCTCTTGCATGTCAATTACAGCCCAAAGTCTTTCACTTCAGTTAACCCTACTTTCATTCTTGTCCACAAAACCAGAAGTCAAGCTGATTTTTGCTCTAACATGAAGTTTAGTTTCTGCAGATGATCTGCTTTTCTCTTGAAGGCAAGCAGTTTCACAGCTTCTGTTAAAGGCAACCAGGACAAAAATGAGGAGCAAGGGCAAAAATCTTGAAAGGTACAATGACTGAATAGAGATCCCCCTACTGAAGTTAATAGGAAGATGGTTCAAATCCTATCAGAACAGCAGAGAGCGGCAACAGAGCTCTTGGCTCAAAGTGCAAAGATGGCTTAGGAAAATAATTTTAGAGAAAAGGTGCCAAGTCATTCCATTAAGGAGGAAATACTGAATCACGTTTCATCCTCAGAGATATACACAGCTTTTGGTAACTTCAACGCAAGCGTAAACCACTGCCTGAAGATTCAAGGAGGAAATTTAGTATCCCTCTGAGATCTGACCACAGTAAATGAGAGACTTGAGAGTTTCATGCTATAGGTACATTGGGCAAAGGCATTAAGAAGGGAAAGTTCAGGTTATAAATACTAACGAGGAAAAAATCAAGACATCTTTCAGCTGGCTAAATAATCAGTGCAGAAGAGTCAAGATCCTTCCTTCTCTATTCTTTGCACATTTTTGATATATCAGAACATAGTATAAGGCAACAGTTCCCCTCTGCTCCAATCTAACTAAAGATGGGCATGTTTTTTGAATACAAACAAGAAAATCTTTCTCTGTCACCAAATATGTTAAACATCTCAAAAAAAGACATAGCATTCCTTTTTTCATTTAGGAAGGAGGAGCTAACTGTCTGCTGCAGTTAGCAGGAAATTCCATTGGCAATAAAATAAATAAATCAATCAGTGGTCTCAAAGGCCTATGATACAATTATATGAGTTACAAAGAGCTTGAATTTGACAACCGAATGTGTTCTTCTCTAAGATTTATCTGTGAACTTTCAATTAGAGAAATAAAGTGGAATAAATTACTCAGTGAAAATGAAGATATCTGGAAGGAAAAATTAATTAATTCAGTATGGCATGACACAAAGACTGTCTGGTGCCTGCAAAAACAAGAGAAGCTACACAGCTCAGAAGTAAAAAAAAAAAATGAAGAAAGCTGCCTTACTGCTTATAGGTCGGACAAAAACTCTGGGCTGTGAGTCTGCAAATCCAGAGACACAAGTACTTGAAGGCAGCAGAAAGCTAGGACTTAGCCAGACCCTCATCTAGAATTTATCATTACGGGGCTTGAAAAGCTTGAGAAGCTCTGGTTGTGAATCAGCAAAGTGAAACTTCCCTCTAAACAACCTAAAAACTGTTTTCTGTGCATTTTGTAACAAGGGGATTTTGGCCTGGGATCACTTATGCTTCAAAAGCTCAGTGACAAAAGGCCAGGGGGAAAAAAAAGTAAAAAAGAAGAGAGAGTACACAATAAGATCATTGAAGTCTGTGACAACAGATTTTGAAGATGTAAAATGCATGTTAAAGATTTTCTGCAGACAGAACAAAGCATTACAAGGTCAGTGATATATTTCCTATTAAGGAAATCACCAGGTAAATTAGGGTATTTCTGTATTTCAATGTAAGAATTTAAATATTAAACGATACTGGGGAGTTGTATCAGAATGACAAGTACTTACATTACAATTGGATGATCCATCAAACGTTGAGTAAGAACCATCAGGCCATTCTGTAGGATCTACGGTGCTTGATTGCCTGTGCTGGGCTTCATATTCCTTCAGCTGAAATTTGAAAAGACAAAGAGAACATTTGCCAGTGACAAGAAGATATCAATCTTGATACAAATAGCAAGAATTAATGTAATTTAATTTTCCCCTCTGTATCATTGTGAAACTGGTGGACTTTTTCACTGAATGTCTCACTTATTCAAAATAAATTGTCCTAGAATCATAAGTTTTAAAATTTAGTCTTTTTTTCTTAGAAGGAAATGATCTGTAAATACAGAAATTTGATGAGCTGTTAGTAGTGAAACATAACTTACACATCCTCCTCTCAGAGGCACAGTTTGCAGCTGACAGACTAAATCACAATGATCTGCCAATTTCTTGCATAAGAAAATGATCTGCAGTAGAGACTGGGAGTGATTCTTTATAATTTAAAAAACCCATAACCAACCAACCAACCAACCAACAAACCCCAATCCTTCTCATTTTTCCATAAAAGTCTTCAGACATAAAACCAATCCTACTGGAGTCAAAGAGTTGAAAGGATCCTTAAGAATTGGCATTGAAAAAAAAAATAGTTGTTGTTAGTATCTCAGACCACTAGGGGGAAACACTACCAGTCCACATACGAACCATCAGATTAGGTATAATACTCCTCCCCCAGCATTTTAACAGCAGAGAAGTAAAAGAATTTCCAATATTACCACTCAATATTTTAAAATTTTTTTATTTTTTCATGATGTGGTTTCCAGCAAAGCAGTACTTTTTCAGACAATAACATAATTTTATATTCTAAGATAATCTATTTGAATATGTAGTACAACAGTAAAGATATTTATCTGACTGTCAACTGATCTAAATCACGTTTTCTCTAACGGAGCCCATAAAGAACACCTTGTGTTCCATCAGAATATTTTACACAAGGGTATAAATTCAAAAGTTGTGCTAAAACTTTAACACTCTTTTGGTTCCTGAGCAATTAAAACCTTAGCCCTATTGCTGAACAAATACATCACCTTATAGTTCTTTTTCTTGTGTTCTATTAACATTCAGATTTTGTAAAGAAACAGTTGTGTCAGCCACTATAGTTAAAAAAAGATGTATCTGTGTTGTACATCTGACATAATGTCATATGTCAGAGACGACTGAATATGGTTTCTTGAAGGTTATTAAAGTAAAACAACACTCTTTTGGATAAGAAATAAGCAGAAATTTTAGCTTAACGGAAAATAGTAAGACATATATGCTTTATGAATCAAGTAAGGCAAACTCAGAAAAATGTGAAGCATTCCTATTATTACTTATACAAACCTATGAACATACTTGATAAATAAGGGCTAGTACAACTGAGATTCCTCCCTTACTTTAGACAGCTGCAATGAAAATGTCTACACCTGAGACTTTCTCTGATTAGCATCCCTTACTGTCAATGAAGAGAAGCAAATGCTTTTAGGGCTCCATTATTACCGTGCATTGGATATATATTTTTGGTTGAGCTAAATCTCACCTTTTCCAGCAAAGGAATTGCTATCTAATTCATGCTACCTAGTACAACAGGGCAAACTCATTGTAGGGGGCAGGCTTTCTCCACCTTCTACCATGTTTTCTGAGCAAAGTAAAACTCCAGTTTGATATATACATCCTAAAACAAGTTTATATCAAGGACATTTAAGTATGTACACATCATACCCTAGCAAGCGCTTCCTCAATGGTGATCATCTTCTCTTTGACCATCATCATCAGCTGGATCCGTTCCTCATCACTCATTGTGATCTCACTGGCCACATACCCTACATCCTCTCCTGTAGGAAAAAGCACAAATATATTAAGCACGTGTAGGAGTTCATGCACAGAGCAGGGTATGTTGAAACTGGATTTTCCCCAGTGAAGTCTGGTTGCCATGTGGATCTGCCTGGCCAGAAACAGACCCTCACCAGAGCACAGTAAGGGTATGATTTCAAAGAACTGAATGATTTCGATGTAACTGAGCAATAAAAGGAAGTCATTTGGGACTACAAAACTAAGTCTGCTCTGACACTGAAAGCAAGCAAGCACAAGGAGAAATGAAAGGTGACCTTCATGACATGGTTATTGAACATGAAAGACAAGAATCGAAAGTGCCAATGTCAGAAAAGTCCTGAACTCAGCCCTGAGTAATACTGTATACTGTAGTCAGCTGCCAAAGCGGATGGGAAGCCTTTTCAGGAACAGTGTACTGGGTCCTTGCAGTTCTTTGCTCTGGACTGGCCACATCTTCTGATCTATCCAGACTATCTAATTGGCCACTAAGCTAGCACACAGTGCGGAATGTATTGAGGCTCTCAACTACAGGACCTCTCCTTTTGGTATTTGCTTGGCATGTCAGCACAATTAGAACTTGCCTTGAGAACCAGCAAGGACTGAGACTTAACTGAAAGTGTTCGTTTTGGGCCTTCTAAATGGGCCTTTGTCAACTTTTACAATCCATCTGAACATAGAGATGTGCAGAAGTATCTGCAACGTAGTAAATAGCAATTTTCTGTGTGAAAAGAAATACTTAATGCAATGCACAGCTGCATCTTTTGGAGAAGAACTAGAGAAAGAACAAGAGAAAGACACCTGACAGCTTAAGCAGAATCAATCCTACATTTGCACTAGTCACCCGAGGCACTTTTACTACTCCTTTGTGTGTCTTCTTCTACAGTGAGAGGCTGGATTCAAGCCTAAACCAAACAGCTCAAAGTAATCAAACACCAAAGAAAGAAGAAATATCTTTCTAATTAAAAGAGATCAATATTTCTCTTACCAAGCCAGGATAAAAAAAAAGGCATCTTGTTATTTACACATATTACTTACAAACATATATTAACCACATCAATTTGTGTGTGTGCCATCACTGACAGCCAGAACGAAAGGCATCCCAGATTCATGTCTGCAGTCTCAAGAATATGACTTGTCACTCTGAGCACTGTCATGATGAACCAAACCTGTGACACTTCCAGAGCCACAGACACCCAACTGCCAAAATATTTACTCATTTGTGATGCTGGCTCTTTACATTTTATTTAGATAGGATGTGTACACTTGAAAAAGCTTTACCTTTTGAAGTCTGCCTCATCAGTCCTTTCTGGTTCTTTCGGAAATTCTGCCAAAAAAACTTATTTTTCTTTTTCCAGTCTGCTTTCCCTAAAAGGAAATTAAGGAGGGAAGGTTGAGGGGAGAGGAGAAAAGAATTTTAGAAAGAAACATTAATTAGTAAAGGCTAGAGAAGCTTTCAAGCATTAAGTTGTATCTTTAAATCAGAAGTAAGAATTTAAAAATCTCAAGTGTTCTGGTTTTCTTGATTTATTCTGTACTAGAACTATGCTGATGTAGCTATTTCAGGGAAGGGTACATTCTTTAATAATTAGCAATGGTATAGAGGACTGAAATAAGCCAGTCACTTACATATTTTGCATTATAAACAGAAAATATTTTACATTCATTTTGATGTCTGTTGAGTTGTTAATGTCAAGTCTGGAAGTGTTTTTGAAGTATTTTGTTGGTCTGTTCTCTTTAACTGATTCACAAGTATACATCCTAAGCTAGAACTCAAGATAAGTGATTCTATGTGTGTGATTGTGATATGTGTGCGTATCTACAGAACAAATACTTATCTATAAATGTATACAAACATGCACACACACATACATGTATGTATGTACACACATACATACATTCTGCTACTGGGCATGAGAAATTTTATGAGACTATCAGCTACATCTGACTCTTGCTCTCTGTATGCCTGGACTGTACAGAGACGGATCTCCATGTCCACTAATATCAGGTCTGCATATCGATTGATGGCCCTTAAGTAAATCATTTGCTCTAAAAGGAAAAATCGGGTCTAGTTCAAGGCAGGGTATATGCAACTCTGTTCTGTTGAATTAACCAGGGCATGTGCTATAAAGTTTATGCTACCTGCAAGTGAACATAGTGTGCTTGATCTGGCAGAAATCCTACTGATAAAGAGCTATTTCAGCCCTCTGCTTCTGAAAAAGTCAAAAGAATGCATTTTATACCATGCCACTGAGATTCAGAATGTGACTATTGTATTTAATATCTCGCCCTAGATGACCTAGAGCTGGGTTTGCTGACTCTGAAATACTGCTTAAGTTTAGACTGTGTGGACATGTCCCTAGAATACCATTAAAAAGAAACAAACAAGAAAAAAACCTCCCAGTTTTATTTTTCCTCTCCAATGAGCAAAATATTTCAGAAACAAAGGAAGAGATTCTGGCATCACATGAACAAAGATAACAAACCCCCCAGTTATTCACTGCTGGTGGTAGTTACCAGAATACAAATGGACAGGCTAGCAGTGATCTAACAAGCAAACATTTGAAATTCAATATAACAAGTCAAAAGATGCCTATTTATCACATGACAATGCTGGTTGGGCAGTTTTGGTGATCTCTGAGAAACCCAGCATTTAACTTAAAGCTGCTGAGACTCACCCTACACACACAGACACACACACACTGCTAACTTATGCCAGCATTGTGTTTACTCAGCTCTTCACATCCCAGCACAAGTAAATCTCAAAAGCTGTTTAAGAATTCCATAGGAGTATCAAATAAAATGAAATATACTGACCTACAGAGCCTTCTTCCGAACTTGATTTATGAATGGAGGGCCTAGGACAAAAAAGAGAAATGGACTTATTGATGCAGGCTTCTCACATTTCATGGGAGCTGTCTGGTTACAGTAAATTATAGTTCCCAAACAATATATCATGAGCTGTTTTCTCTTCCCTTTTCTTCCTAACACAGCAAGTTGGAAACAAAACCTGAACCCACTGGTCTGACCACAGTAACTGAGTTCCCCTCTTAAACACGCCTTTTGTGACCAGCATAGAAAAATATATACTGATAAAACCCTATGGTTAAGGCAAAGGAGTCCAGGGATCCCTCAGAAAAATAATTACAAACATAGTTTCCCCCAGTCCATTTGCAAAACAGCAGTTTTGCTGCCTTAGAAACTGTAAAATTGGAATACTGCACTTCTTTAGCTGTATTAACAGTTCTCAGCCTATTTGACTTTTATCTGATACAGCTTTACAAACACGTGCTCATTACACTTCCAGAAGCCACTGAGTGGAAAAGAGTAGAAAAGATTTAAAGACAAGTTGAAGCAAGCTTGTCCAGACCCCATGAAGTGCAACTGTAGATGACTCTTGCTCCCGGGTCCCTCTGTGTGCTTTTCCATCAGTGTATTCCCTCTTCCTCAAAAGCTAGCTGCTGAGACTTATTTTAACAGAACATGGACTTTACAAACAACCCGCTAAAATAGTAAATAAATCTTTTTTTCTTGGTCTTAGTGTTCATTGAACCAGTTTTCCATAACGGATTTCAACTCAGTGCCAACAGTTCATTGTGGGATCTCCAATGAGACAACATCACACTGCTTCATTGTGGTTTTTTCTCTGTCTGTATAAATGGAGCTAATAGAAATTACTAAACCTTGTGTTACTCTTTGAAGCCTTCCTATTTAACCATGCAGCACCAAGCCAGAGAAATGCCTCCTGCCACCATCCATGGCTTTGCTGGAGGCTCCCAGTGCAAAGAGTTGCCGCAGTGTCCTTGCTGGGAGCGCGGCCCCACGACATGACAATGTCCTATTGTGTGGTGGCTGTACTGCAGCCATGCAGAATGGAAACATGCATACCCCAGCGTACCAAGAAGACCTCAAGCCAAATCGTTCCGTGAATGAGGTCATGTAATAATAGACACATGCCATGCTCTTGTTGCTGTACACACAAGGGGTCTGCACGGACTCAGTTAGCTCTCTCAGGCCCCCAGCAGAGGGCAATGAAGAGTTTCTGATCAATTCACTAAACCACTCGAAGGAAAATTTTAGTTCAAGCCAGTCTGGGGTTTAGAAGACCTACTGGCCAACGTCTTATAAGCATGAAACACATGCTCATCAATTTGCAAAGTCATCATTAAAGGGGAAACAAGACATGAAGCTTCAGCTGGACTTAATAATTCATCTAGACAAGGAGGGTCTGGCACAGTGAAGCTCTGAAATGCAACCTCTTTCAAACACAGACTGATCAGAAAGCTAATCCAGCACAAACTTCAGATTTGTAGTTCACCAGGAGGAGGGAGACACTGTTTTCCTTGCTGATGAAGTTTACCCTTGAAAGGGAAAAGTTAATAATATGCCACGAAATGCTTAGATCTTAAGAAGCCTGAATAAAAAATGCAGGAGAAAAATACAAACCCCATAGTTTCAGGGCAAAAATTTCCAGAAAAGTCTTTGAACAGGGCTAGGAATTTATTCAGACACTTGAAAGTAAAATTGTCAGCAAATATTTTTCTAAATAAAAGTAAATCAGATAAAAAGTATGAGCAGTTATATATGGAGACTTTAGTTTTTATGAAAGCCAAGTTCTGTTGGAATGGACAGAATTCATCCACTACACGTTTTGCACATAGACCTAACCTATCAAGAAGTTACTCTATTTATCATAAATGAATTTAGTATCCATGAAATATACCAAATCACCATCCTTAGAAAATGAAATCTGCTGATCAGAACTCTGCCTCGGTAGTGAAATCAGCCTCAAAGTGAAGGGGCAGTCTCTTGTGCTTTGTGGCCTCCAAATCTATTTTAATCCTTTTCTTCTCTTACAGTTGCCAACAACGATGCAAGTAAGTAGCAGGTGTAGCAGCAGTTTGTGATGTGGACATCTGTTCACTGGGAATTAGCCTGAAAACACTAACTCATCACACATTGGCCTCCAAAGAACAGGAAGTGCAGTAGGAGCAAAGTTCTGACACGCCTGAACCAGAGTGGGTGAGGAGAAGAACAGGATCCACAGCAAGCAGACCACGTTCTCATTTATAACAGATTTAAGAACTATGCTGAGTTTCATTAGAGGATGCAAATTCCAATTATCATTTTATGCATTCTTTAAAGAAGAAATGTTCCATGCCTGGGCTGACCTTGAAAATGCTAACAGCTGGTCTGAAGAGATGGAAATGCCAACAAAACTTACCACATAGTGCCTGATAGGCCACTTGCTTTTTAGTTCTGCTAGACAGCTCTGACACTTCAAAATCCTCAGTAAAATCAATCGAGTTTTACTTCCTAGATGTCTGGTGAAAAATTCCAGAGTACCTTGAGTTGCTCTATGTTTGATTTGCAAATTACACTCCCTTACTCTGTTACATCTGCAGTGCTTCTGTGAACGTGCACTGTAAGTGATTTGTGCTTTTCCATTCATAGACTGATAACTTGTACTGAAAGTTAATGATGCAGTGACACTTGGCAGAAGTTTCAGCACTGCATGTCTGAAAGGGAGCCAAATGCCATTACTCCACCATGGAGGCCTTCGTTTTTGTTGTGGTCTGATGTACAACTTCATTAGCAAGCTTCCACATGAAACGTACTCTGTCACTGCATACAACAGAAGAAATGTATGGGTATAAGTTCACACAAGTAAGAAAAAAGATTTATGGCCAGAGGGCAGGAGTATTTTCTTATCAACCCATAATCTCTGGAAGTGGCCAGTAGAAGGGGTCAAAACTTTAATCCATTAATCTCACCAATTCAAAGCCATCTCTCGGCCAATACTTTGTGCCTCCTGGAGCCAAAATGCTGAAATAAACAAATGAGAAAAAAACGAAACCCAAACAACCACAACAAAAAAACCCCAACAAAACTCAAAACACTACAAAACAGAAGGCACAATATATAATCTAACAATGGAGCAAGTTTTGGGAGTAACCAAATCTTACTGCCCTACAGAGCTACTTTTGGGAGTAACCATGTATTACTGCCTTAGAGAGTGGATGAGCTTCAGCAGAGTTTAGTAAAATACATCTGGCCACTCAGAGGTCAGTGACACAAAATTTAGTAGCAACAGCTGGAGTGGAGAACTTGGGCCAGAAACTCGCTGATTAGAAAGACTGGTTTAACAGAAATGAGTTAACACTTATTGTGCAAGTACACAAACAGTATGGACACAAAAGTAAGTCTTTCAAATGAAGGAGGTCTGCAAATGACAGAGTATCTGGGGATACCAGGTGGAAAATGATGACTGAGAAACAACTTATACATTAACCCTAAAAGGCATAAAGATGGGAAATTCCAGTGGCAGTGCAAAGAATGAATATATATGGGAATGGCTGTATAACCATCATTATTTATGTTCATGAAAGATGAATTCAAACCAGAAGTGGTAAAGAGAAATGCTGTTAGAATGGCCAGGGAACTGGACAGCTTTTCTTACAAGAGAAAGATAGAAAAGTTTTGCCTGTCAAATTGGAGAGCTGCAAGATTAACTTACTGCCTATTAATACATCAGGCAGACGTAAGCTGGAAAAATTAGAAAAGAGCAGCAAACATTTCCTAACTATTTGGGTAAACTTCCAACAGTAGGCAGAGAAAGGGAAGACAACTTTAAAAACTTAATGAACTGCTTTTATAAGAGGCTGCTTGAAAGATAAGAGATCAGACCCGACATCCTAGACAACAAAGATATCAGCATGAGTATTGACTCTGGAGGACACTTCTGGTTCTTCTTTTGAAGCCTGTGGCCTTTGTATGAACAATGTCAAATGGCATCCAAAATGACCTTTGAATCTACCTTTCCATGAAAGTGCTGCAGTGGGGATGATGTTTTACCTAGGCAAACCCCTTGAAACCTGGAGGCAGTCTCCAAAACTTGGAGTGCAAGGAAGAATCAATACACACATTTGCAACACAAGCCAACTGAGCCTGTCTGGTTATTAAGACAGGTTTTAACCAGGCTGAATTGAGCTGCTAGGCTACAGCTTTCCCTATTAGCTCTTGACTGACTCTGACCTCAGACAAAATAACACCAGGGCTTATCTTGCACAGGGAGCAGTTGATTTTACAAGAGACACAGTCACAGGTACCCCAAGAATGTGCTGGTACTCCACAGAACTGGGAAAGAAAACAAATGAGAGATTCACAGACTATTCTGAGTTGGAAGGGACCCACAAGGATCATCGAGTCCAACTGTTAAGTCAATGGCCCACACAGGGGATTGAACCCATGACCTTGGCATTATTGCAACCAAGTTTTAACCAACTGAGCTAATCCAAGGGTCATGTGCTGCTTTCATGAATGTGCCTGTTGATTTTTGAAACCTCATCATTCTCAAAACAGAACAAACATGGAAACTGAGAATGATGGGGGTTTGTTTCAACACTATTTTAAACGCAGATGTGCTTTAACAAATGGCTGCATCTCATTTATGGACCATAAAATCCACAGGTGCATAGCACCATATGATAATGAAACCACTACCGTTACAATCTTCAATAAACTGATAGTACCCCTCTCATTCCTTCTCAATGACTATTTATAGCCCACTGAGGAAAATGGTTTTGATGGGATTTTCAGTAAACAAATACTATGCACACTCATAATAGTGAGCAAACCAACGCAAAAGCCTGTGCTGGCTCTGCTGTAAAGCCATTTGATTATCCATGTGCATTAGAAATGGCCCAGTTACATAATTAGTATGAAAAACTGACAGACTTGTAACTGCTCCTGACTGAATACAAGATAATTTATCTAACTGGAGCTGGCACAGGGAAGAAAATGGGCCTTTGGTATTTTTATCAAATTTGCATGAACCTGAAGAGAAAGGAGGCCTGCAAGGTTCTGACCTTGCTGGCACCAGTGTGAGAAAGGGACGGAAAGCAAAGACGTTTCATTCAATTATCTTCTCATTAGGTTTCCATAGCAATGGCACTTTAAGCAGGTCAAAACTTTCTCAGTGGAAACAAACACTGAGCTACTGAGCTGCCCTGCGTGTGTATGTGTACTTTGTACCATCACCAGCACGGAAGTCACCATGTTTGTCCTACAGGCTCAGTCCAAGGACTGGCAGGAGACAGATGGGGATATGTTATGTATTTAATAACCAGTCAGGGGGCAGATAAATGCCAGCTGAAGAGTCTTTGACACCAAAGAGCAGGGCCCGATGTACTGCGGGCAATGCATCCCTGTTATCTGTGCATGGCTCACTATGTGCCATCTCGACTAGCTGCAACAAGTCAGACTTTCCTGTGAAAGGCGCCCTTCATGCTTCCTCATACAAAACTACCAGGCTTGAAATCTTCTTCCAGCTGCTCAAAGGCACACTCGTTTCCCTCCTCACGTGTCCCAGGCAGCGTTTGGCTGGCCTCTCACTCCCATTGTGTGGGTTATTGTGGGAGTTTCCTGCCCTACTTCTCTTGAGGAGGCTGTTTAAAGGCAGCATGAATAATTTGGCTTTGACTAAATCAGGCCTCAAACAAGTGAAAACAGGGCCATACACATTCACTGATTCTTTTCGATTCCTGCAAGCACAGGGAATTTAAAAAATGTATCACAAATGCAAACACCTCAAGTACAGCAAGCTCTTCCAATATTCTTTTCCATTTTTACACTATGCAAAAGAAACTATTTATTCTGTGTCAGCAATTAAGTGCAGCCTTTCGCATCCTCAGTTTGGGGGATTTGCTTTCTGCTTTGTTCTTCTCAGTTTCTGCCGTCTTTCTGCCTCACATCTTCTGTCAAACCTGCACTTCTCTTTCTCTGCAGATAAGCTTACAAATACCTGCCAGAGTTAATCTGGGCACCTTGAGAAGTTGCCAGAACCTAAGTTGACAGAATTTAAGCCTCCCTATCCATGACCTGGAGGGATGATTTAATAACCTCCTGTATTCAAATCTTGACCTGCAGCTTGGATGCTGCAGGGAAAGAGGATTAGGAAATCAAGTGTTCAAATCTAATGGCAAAGGCCAGTAGATCAGTGTACCAAAGGGGGCAGAATTGAGGTTTGTATGAACCTTTTTGCAGTTTTCACTGAAAACATGGGAAGACTGAAACATAAGCACTCTCCCAGCCTTAGACTAATATGGAGTTCCAATTTATACCACGGGACATCGAATGGCTGTACATTCATTGCAGAAAATCCTTAAAAACAGATTCAGTCAATCATCTCTCCTGCAGTGACAACAGCCTGCAGATAGCAGCCACTTGTTTTGTGGCCTCACTGCTTGCCTCCTAACAACCTTAGAGAAAGCCACAATGCCCGAGGAACTTACAGCTCCTGCTGTGACATTCCCAGCAAGCCATCAGAGATCTGGTCAAACTGTATGAACTCAGCATCAAGTGGGCTTAGAACATCCTGCACACGTAGAGAGGATGTCAAAGACATTTGCTCTTGGGAGCAGCTGAAGGAGCGAGTTGAGGACACAGCTGGCAGAGGCACAGAAGCTCCCCCACACTGGGGGAATGTAAAGGCCCTGAGTAATGCTGCCCTGTGGGGACTGCACTCCACATGTGCCTGCTTTTCTCCTTCTGCCCAACAAGTCTGTTTTTGGCCAGCTCCTTGCTCTGGCAGAGTCTCAGATTTAGGTCCTGAATATCACAGGGTGAAGAATGTTTAAGCAGTACTGAGCCACAGGCTGAGGATTACAGGAGAATGTGGCACTTGATATGAAGTGTGACCATTTCATTTACTTGGTCAGGAGTGTGCTTGAGTGGTAAAGTTCAGGAAAGAGCAGGCAATTCACATAGGAGGTGACATTCATAACACCCACTGCCATGCAAAGGTAATGGGAATGACTGAAACATCAGATATATGACACAGCTGTTACCTCATGCATTGTTTTCATCCTTCCTTTCTCTAGCAACTGCAAGCAACAAAAAAAAAAAGTATATAAGCGTATCTGCACCTCATTCTATCTCTAAGTAGTGCTCTTCGATATTTCACCGACTTCCTTCTCTTTCCTGGCAGTTCTCTGATACACCACGTCTGAAACTTGCCCAGAGGCTGATGGAGCAAACAGTGATCACAAACAGCGCAAACAGATCTATTTTCCAAAAGGGAAAACACACAACTTCCATTCTGTAACATTCCCCCCAGTGCTTCTAAAAACAGGATGAGAGTCAGGATGCAGAAGCCTGAGTTCAGGGGACTGGGTTTAACCTGGATTTCCTGGCAAACATGCAGAGCTCATCATTCTGTCATATAGACTTGAAAGCTCAAAAACGGGAACAGGCTAAAAGTTGGGTTACATTGTTTAAAAGTTCTGTTTACAATTATGAGAAAACCCCGCTCAGTCCCCTATCTGAGTAAACATCCTTGGGGTGTTGCCATCACTTTGAAATAATAGGGATTGTATATTCAATATGTCCTCAGATCAACATGGTATGGCGTCAGAGAAGTAAAAGTAACTGCTAAAGAACACACTTGCTACATTGATGATTCCTCTAGCAAAAGCACAAGTCCCTGTATTTGCATAGAAGCACCTGAAGTTCTGGGGAGAATTTTGCTTAAAATTAATAATATCACTGGTTAAAGATGCTGTTGCCACTTTACTGAAGGCACATTGAAAATCTGCAAAGTTACACTAGCACCACAACTTACAGCAAGACTGCAGTTTAAAATATGGAAATAGTGGGAAGTGAAATTTATTATTCAGAGAAGAAAGCTACAAACACTCATTCTATGCTTTGCATTATTTGCTGAACATGATATGACTTAGAAAACTGAGGAACTGTTTCAATTTATAGAAGGAACTCCAGTAAGGTCAAAAAAAACAGAGCAATTGTGAGGTGAAGTTTGAACAAGTATGAGTTTGCTTTCTATTGCTTATGGATAGCCTTTCAGGCCAACGTTAAGTACCCTTGCCGTTATTCCCATGAATCTCTGAGGTTTTTGCTACAGCAAAGATTTTTCTCTGTGTCAGAACCAATCAAACAAAAGCCATATTTGGTAGGGCATGTATAATGCACAGAGTGAGTTCACATGCGCAGCCCTTTTTTGTAGCTTCATCTAATTAACAGGAACAGTGTTGTCAGCAACAGAGGAAGGTAATATTGCCCGAAATACCTTCTGGAGGGACAATGACTCACAGTGACAAAACAATTCTGCCTCCAGGCCCATTTAATCCCTTTTGCCTCCCTCCAGGCCCTACGGCTTCTCATCTGTGTTAACAACACATCACTTGCTAGACAGATACTTGTTAAGCATCTTGCTGGACTGAGAGCAGTGACTAATTTTGTGCTTTGACCAGACTGGGTACCAGGATTAGTAAGACTCAAGGCAAGACTGAACATACACTGCTTGTCCACACAAACAGGATTCTTTCCTACCACAGACCACCAAGGTTAATCTGTTTGCAGTGTGGTGTACAGTGGAGCCTGTTGGGCTCTCTCTTCCAATTGGGTACCACAGAAAAGGAAAACCAAACCAGGTTAAAGCAAACATTGCTCCTCCTAGGTTCCCTCAGAGCCTCTTTCTGTCTGGAATCTCTAAACTCTGGCAAATTAAACAACCATCCAGCTGTGTTATTTTAAAACTTTAGACCTTGATAGCATTAAGCTGCAGGGTGAGTGAGCTACTGAGAGTGACCAGGTTCCAGACAGCTGCTGAAAGTCTGGATGGCTAGTTTTGAACAAATCTTCCCATTTGTTCCCCAAATCTCTTTGAGAAAATGTGAAACCAACGCACATCTGCATCAAGTTTCATGTTTGGCAAACTAGTCTTCTCACAACAAAAGAAGTTGTGTAAAAGGTTTACCTCACATCTTCCACACAGCATTAGAAGGACACAAAAACAGTGTTCCCAAAGGAACAAGCTTTCCTGTCTCGTAGCATGCCCACACAGAAAATTCAGATTAAAGCCACATACTAAACACTGAACTCCCTCCAAAACCTTAGGGCCAACATGACATCCTCCCCTGAAAAACATCGAACAAGTACAGATGCATCCAGTGGGCTTGAAGCAGTCATTTTCCCACAGATCAAGTTGATAAACTCTGCCTCCCTGCAAGAGGCAATTTCTGTGACAGTACAGCCCTCCAGGACAGAGGGCAAGCTGTCACTAATCAGCACATGCCTTTATTATTTTGTGTTTGAATAATTTTTATGGTATTGAGGAGATACCATTTATTATTTTCAACACCTTGCCCAATTAGCATGCATCATATAGCCTTCTTTCCTATTGTGCAAGTACCTGGCACAACCTGTCCTGCACCAGTTTCATACATATGATCAGGTTAATCATATAACCCTTCTACAAATCCTCAAATGGGACACTTTAATTCTTGAAAGGTCCACAAAAATCACGTCCCTTTCATCTGAACAAAGAAAATGTGGTTCATTTCCTTTCAGTGAGGTAAATGGGCTATCTCAGAAGATGTTTGTGTAGATACTGTCTTCTCACTCAGTTGTTGCTTGTAGAACACCTACATAAGAGTCACAACTTAGAAAGCTGGCTAGAACTTGTAAGCAGAGTTTTTTCTCAGTTGTGGCTGTCCTCCGCTGAGATCTTTATCTCATTATTACCCGAGGTGGGATGAAGATATTAATCCATGGATAAAATGCTTTGAGACTGAGAGAAAAGTATTAGGATTACAGGATAACCTTGGAGATTTACTTCCCAGATTACAGTTCTTATAATTTTCCCATCCACGTGACACTTCTGGTTTCATTATAGTGTTAGACAGGCAGGTATCCTTCAAGAAAACTTTTCGATGTTTCAATATCTGAAGCATGACTACTGAACTCTAAGACTTCTAGATCTTCTCTTTGACCAGCATGCAATATGGGGGCAGTACTCAAGGTAAAATTCACCTTATCTGTCCTACGCTGTTTGGAGAACGAGCATCTACCTCAAGCAAACCATCTTTGCTTTCTCTCTGAGTGATGAAGTGAGACAAGGCATCTCTAAAGACAGTTTGTTGTTTTCTGAGACCTTTAGCAAGAACTCACTTTCAGACAACAACAAAGCAAGCCTCTAAGCAGCTGTTCACTAACACACAACTGACTTCTACATGGTCAGTGTGAGTTCCATACCCTGCATCCACCACAGATCTGGCAGTCCTTCTACTGAGCTAGCAAAAGCAAGGGCAGAAGCCCTCCTATTACTGTCCAGTGTTGAATCACTGGAAGATATTCAAATGTGGCACTGTAAAACCTTACAAAAGCATGTCACGTCACAACTGTATTCCACATACTCCCTCTGAACCAGTCCAGCTGGCACTACCCTACAAAGCACAGGGAATTGGAAATACAGTGTCAGTTGTCTTCATGCACCACTGCACGTTACCCTCGGCAGTATGGATCCAAGATCTTGGGATCAAAGGAAGGAGGCACAGAAAACAAGCACACACATTGCAGCAGGAGGTGACAGTAAACAGAAACCCCCTCAGTCCTCACAGAGAGTTTTTTGTTAAGGACTGCTAAAATTACAGTTCCTTTTAACTTGGTTTTAAATACTTCATTCTCTTGGCACCTTCTTCAAAAGCACAGCCACAAACTCAGGAGTGCACAGGAAAAGCAACGTGATTTAAGCTTGTAACTCTCCCTTCCCCTCACCTATCTTTTTTTGGCTACACTTAAGTCTAGTCACAGAAAGCAATTTTTACAGGAGATTTATTCTGCAGAGAATGTGAAATCACTGGTGTTCCTCCAAAAAGACTATCAGTTGTCTTGGTGTATGCACACCCCAAGAAGGAGAAATTATGATCTCCCCTTAACATAAAAAACCAAAATAATAAAAGGCCAGAAGAGAACAAGAGAAGGAACGCGTTCCAACACAGGTTTCATTAATAATGGTTGGACTTGAAATCTAGAAACATCAATGCAATCTAAAATTAATTTACTCCAAGAAAAAAGAAAATGTACAAAATTCCCCCTCCTTCCTTTCTTTCCTGTGCCTTCACTTACTTTCTTTCAGTATCAGGTGTTGATGCAGTGCTGCTGAGTCCAAGTGACTCCTGCAAGAGAAGACACATAGCAGTGAGAGCAGATACAAGAAAAGACTTTACCTAATTTATGCAGAATATCAAATAAATAACAAAAAAAAAAGTAGATAATCAAAATCTGTGTGCTTACCTCAATCTGGGATCGCAGCTGTAGAGATGCAGGGCTGCCATCAGGTTTCTCCTAAAACACAACAAACGTCAGGTTAATGAAATACCCAAACACCAGAAAGAAGAAATCTGAAGGGGAGGAAAAGGGAAGAAGAAACATGGCAACAGAACCTAGGACTACTTCAAAATTATGTATATAGGAAACATTAACCTCTCCAGAAGGAATCACTTTCAGGATAAATTCTGAAATAACACAGAAAAAACCAGCTAATTTCATACATCACTGAAGAACATAGAAAAAGGTAAAACTGCCAGAAAGAAGTGATTTACAAGAAAATAAAAAGAGGAATGTTTTACTTTCACTATATCATCACACAATTGGTTAGCCAAGTTCAAGTGCAATTTCCAAAAATTTACTCTCAGGAAAAATACACAGAGAAAAATTGGGATTATAAATGCATGTCTGAGCAAAAACTACTGACAGGATTCACATACATTTCAGCAAGGCCAGTTTCTCACACAGAAACTTGCCAACAGTACGGAGTATAAATCACCTTCTCTCAAACATCTAGGGTATAACCATCTACTCCCAGGACTCTGCCATCCAGGCTCCCTTTGGAGTCGATGGAGAGACACAGAAGCTCTTAAAGAGCAACTCATCCGACGGGTTTCAGCTACCTCAAGTTAGATGAGGGAGTCCCACTGGTGGTATCTAATTTAAGACTGCAAGCTAACTGCCTAAAAGACACATACTATTAACATGTCTAGCTGAAATCAGTGGGAAAACTCCAGTTAAAATGGGGGAAGATATATCTGTCAGTATTGAGAACTACATTTTGCTGGTTGACCTGCTTATGAAATCACGGAGGAACCTACTTATACCCCTTTTATTCTCAGCCAATCCTAATCCTTGTGAAGTTATTGCAAAGCAAGTACTGTAACTTACTTATCATGGCTGGGTAAGCAACCACAGTAGTATACATGCTTAAAAAAAATAAAGAAAAGGACATGGATTTGTTTCGCAATACTGGAGGACTTCTTGTTCATGCATTCCTCAGCCTACATGTAAAACTTATCTCTGTGAAATTGTATTTCCTGTGCCCTTTGTTTACAGAAAGGGTGACAAAATGTTCTTGGGATTTGACTAAAAAAAAAGAAAACAAGACACAATTTTCTGGAAATGCAGCCTTTTAATACTAAAGAGGAAATTACTGACTGCCATGAAGTGGTTTTAGATTAATCCACCCAGAAAGTCTGCAAGACCTATAGTAGAGAGGATCGTGCTCTGCCATCATAAAATTGAGTCAGCTTGCACTGCTGGCCACGGCAGCCAGGAGGGCACAGAATGGCTCATAGCCATATGCGTGCTTGTACACAAGGCTGACACTGGGTCACTGCCCTACTGGGGGATTTCACCTGGTCAAACATAGTCAGCTTATCTGCTTTTCCTGATTTTGTAACATGAAAAGGGAAATGAAGTTCTTGAGTGGAAGTGGACATGGAAAGGTGATCACATTCACTTATTGGCAGATCCAAAGGACTCCTCTAGTCAACCAGAAGCTAGACCAAGCACAGGGAAATTCCACAGGTGTTTACAGATCAGAAAAGTGAAATTAGCTATTTGGCACCAGGCATCACTCTCTTTCGCCATTAGCTCTGTCAAAATGGAATCCAATTAAGTTTTGCATCTGGAAAAAGACTGCAGGCACATTGCTGTGAATCCTCCTCAGGCACTCTCCAGGCCTAGCAGTTTGCAAGAACGGAGGGAAAGAAAGGTCCCACAGTCCAAACACTTCACATTCATGAGTGTATGTCTACACACTGCTGCACTGATGAAAAAAGGAACATTTTACTACCTTTATGTTACAATTTCAGTATGCCAGTCCAGGAGAATTCACCACGTCCCCAACATGCCTTTAGATCCCAAATTCCGGATGCTTTATCTGTTCCCTTAAAAAGCTGATTGCTGCAACTGTGGTTTTGGTTTTTTTTAATATGCTAGGTGTTTTGTAAACTACTATTTATATGATGCTGCCTGGCCTCCCAAGACTACAGAAGTCTTTTGCTTGAGCAGTTGCTTGTGAAGTTGAAGCCTGAGACTGCAATTATATCCAAAGTTATTACTTTCAGCCTAAAACAGCTGAACAGTCAGCTACATCCCATGTAACAAAATCCTAAAAAAATCTGACCCTATTTGTTTTCTTTTTTCTCATTTGCTGTCAAACCCAGCCTGATAGAATAGGAGCAGTTTTATAGGATCAAGATGACTGTGGAGGGGAGAAGCAAGGACAACTCTACTCCCCCCTTTCTAGAGTGCCACTTTGCAATGCTGGAATGCAAAACACCCAATAGTCCTGCACTGTTGTGATTAATATTCCTACCTACCTTTCCAGCAGAATGGTATTTTTTTCTATTGCTATTTACACAAGAAACAAGGAAAATACTTAGGGAAATAGTACTCTCAACTGAACTTCTGGCTTTGATCTGTATCAGAGATCACAGAACTTTCACCAGCCTCAAGCAATTCTATTTGTTTTGGTTAAAATCCATTAAACCTCACATGAAACCTCACTTTAAAATCCACATGTAGTGTTGACTTTAATCCGTCAGGATCAGGGCCATTTTTTACCAAAGGCTAATTTTAGAAGGTTGAGCAAATGTTGTACTCTCAAGCATGCTATGGCATCTTTTCAGAAAATATTTTTAAAGGTTAGTTTCATGAAAGTACATCTTTCACCCTTCTGAACCAAACCAAAAAATTAAACAGGACAGTTTGGGCTTATAGAAACAGTGGCTGCAGGAACAGACATTCGTAGCCTGTGTTTCCAGAGCTGTGGTCTAGACAAAGCAGGCATCAGAGTGATAGGTATTTTCTGTCCTAGCAGCCTGCTGCCCCAGATATCTGCCCTCAACACGTGTCCACAAAGCTTGTCTGAGGTGTATCAGACATTCACACAACCCACACACCATGCAGTGTTGGTGAAAGAAAGCCAGTGATCTGAGACAGTACCCAGTCAAGCACAGACTCCTTAACCTACATGATTAAAAATCCGGTTATTTCCTGAAAGTGACTGATTTACTTGCATGGTTTCTGGATTTAAGCGACCCTAGGCAAGGCACCTATCCTGTACCCAGATGCTGTTGGTGCATATTGAACTTGTCCAATACACCATTAAAATCACAGCAAATAAGATCTGAAGATTCCTGAGAAACTGAAATACTAGTCAATTGTATCCAACCCCCAGGGAACATATTAGAGAACAAACAGTGGCTTAGCACCAGCTTGTCCAGCTACCCTTGAAGTCCAAGGTCAGCACAGCACAGAATCTCAAACACTGATAATAAAGCCAGGGGGAGCTCTTAAAAATTAGTAATGCTAATATCCTGGAGAGTGAGGTTCACTGAATTTAAACTAGGACTCCTCCATCAAGTCATCCACAGCTGATCTAAAACAATCTCAGCTTGCAGAAGAATTTTATTCTCCCACCTTTAACGCCATTTCTTAGCAGTCCTATATCCTTCCTGTCTCCTCTTTCATCCAAAGCAAATGCCACCAAGAGGATGGATGCAGGACAAGGCCCTGAGGTCCCGGCTGAAGCTGTGATCCAGCAGCTGAAGGAAGGAATGGATGGATGGCAGGCATCGAGCTGCCCAGGTACTGCCTGGTATTGCCAACCCTTCTGCACTGTGGGCACTGCAGAAAGCTCCTGGGAGCCAGACTGGTGAGCCTGGGAGCCCTGGTGCAGAAGTGCAAATTGGTGAAGTGCTTTTTACAAATCTCTCCTTTGGGAGGAAAACGTGTGTAGTAAGTTTAACAAGCAGGATTTGTGGCTTACGCTTCAAGCCTTCAGTTGTTTGCCTCAGGGCTCAAGAAAGAAGCTTCCTTCACAGGTAGCTTTTTTTGTCTGCTTTGTATACTATGATTTATGTGATCATTTGCATATGTTTACTTTTCAAATTATTGCAGGCTTCTAAATATTTTGATTTTAGTTTTATATACTACCGTCCTCGTAAAAATCTTCAAAACAGTTTTGTGACCATTTATGAGCTAAGTCTGAAAAACACAATCAGGTATAAAGTACAAAGCAAAAAATACATGGCAAAGAAGCTGAAATCCCATTTTCTGACTGGAATGGCAGGTTTTGAATTCATGAGGGACTTTTCCTCCCTTGATAACTTCAGTTCAGTTGTTCTGTGTGTAATGTAACAGATAAGAGACAGATCATTGTCTATCTGAAGGCATTGCTGTTCTGCTCCTGAAATACACAAGCATAGCAAAGAGCATCCAAAAAGAAACCTGGTTACCCAGGATATGGCTCACAAATTCTAGGGGGAATGTGCACATTTTAATTACCTAAACATTATGCTTCATCTATGCTCCACACCACAACTTAGTTTAGGAAATTATATTCATTGAATGAATCCCTTCTAATTAGAAATTCATGAACCTCTCACTGTTTCTGCCACAGGAGCTGTATCCATTTGAATCATAAATTTAAACACTCTTCTGCAGATCCCAAGACAGGATTAATCTCACTGTGTAGACAGCAACTGTGCAAAATGAGACCCAGATGAGTGCTGGGAAAATTCAGTGACATAACCAGTAATTTATAAATAATTTTATGAAACAATTTCAGCAGGTGTAATTAAAGCATCTACAGCAGAAACTTTCTGTGAGACAATTCTGCCAGCCTTTACTCACATGCTTTCACTCTTTGCTCTGAACATGCATTGCATGTTCTAGTTTAACTTCTGAAATGATTAAACAAAGCTGTATCTGAAAGATGGCCAGAGCACCAAAGGCCTGTATGAGTTTGTTTTATTTCGAAAGCAATTGCTCTGCCCGGAGTCCTCCACCATATTTCAGCTTCTGCAAAGGCTTTGGAGAAGACAACGGGAAGCTTCATACACAGATCAGGTATGCAGGTGGGTAATGGAAATGCCCTTCACGTCACTAGCTATGGGTCACAGGTTAGAATAAAGAAACAAAAAAGACCTATTCCTGTGTCAACCACCTCAGCAGGTGTTTCACAGAACGAAACAATTGAGTGAGTTTCCAATGGTACAGATTAAAGCCTCATTTTTCGTCTCAAAATCACAACCTCTGGACCATCCCCTTAGCTGTTTCAGCGAAGAGAGAAGGTTTTCTGCTCCATTACTCTTGCACATTAGAGCCAGCGCTGACACATGCTAAATGATAACATCCTGCAGCAGAAGCAAAACTCTGGATCAAGGAAATGAGCTATGCAGGAGGGATGGTGAAAAAGGAGAGAATTCAAAAAAGAAATACTTCTACACATGAAACAACAGTCCAAGTGTTTCAGTGCCTCATACAGAAGTGCGGACATAGGTAAACACTTAAGCTTAACTACTGATGAAATGCAGCTTCAGAGAGAACACACACAGTAGTCACATATCTGCTTTTACTTTTAGGGAGGGAAGACAAATCGTGCCTCTCAGCTTGACGCAAATGCTGGAATCTATCGAACCTAACACATCACCAGGGGAAGCATTTGACACTCTCCCTTTTGCCAACAGTGAAAACAGAAGGGTTTTTTCATTCATCTAAAATACACTGCATTCAACACTAAGGCTGGGAACCACAGGGGATGAAAAACATTCCACTATGATTTTGAAAACATAATTCATTAGCAATTACAGAGAAACTGCAGCTTTTGTAAAGCCTGTAACAATAAAAAGTGAGGCAGTGCTAACTCATAAATCCACTTGTAACAAACAGAAGCAGAATCCAGCAAAATTACAGCACAAACACAAAAAAAACCCCAACAGCAATGGCCTTCAGAGAAACGAAAGTCGACATGGAAACACAGCATTCTGCAGTGGGGAAATCAAATACCTTCTGATCAATTTTCCAAACAAGATGAAGCAAGCCCAAACTATGGTAGCTGCCTTTGTGCTAAAAACATAATAATGTAAAAGCGCGTATATGTGACTGGGACACAGCAGGTCACACACATGCATTTTACACCCCTACTCAAATGGTAAAATAGTACTCTTGTACTTCTGTACTAGAGCTCTGGCTGGTACTAGGGCTCAAGATGAGTAAGACCTGCCATCTTTGCCTAAAAATCCTTACATCTGTCAGCATTGATTTTCATTGTACAGGTTAGGCCAAAAAGAACTTTTGTGAAATAATGATGGAAAACAAAGTGAAATATGTGTGTTTCCATGGAGGACTTTAAGATAGCAAGGGTGTTTTTAGCATCAGGAAGAGCTGCACTGTTTCAGGGGAACGGAACACCCCCTAAACAAACCACATCAAGAAGGCCTATATGTGAAGCCAAGGAAGGCTCAGGATGTGACACAGATGAGGAAGGCATGAGGGAAAGCCCAACTGGACATCGTCCAAATGAGGTCCTTCTTGTGCAGGTGCTGACAATGGGCCTAGAGAAGAGTCACCACTGCCCCCAGGGAGAGTGTTTTATCCTATGTGCAAACCACACAAGGAAGGGAGAAAATAAATTAATAACAAACAAGCAAGCAAAGTTTGTTACAGAGTATTTTGGGGTAGGAACAGTTTGGCCAGCCATACAGATTCCTCACCCAGGTGCTGGTCCTTTGGCAAGGACGGCTATGGCAGCACATTGATACCTTGGCCTCAGCTACCTCCTGAACCAACACCCTTAAATGATGAGGAAGGCAGCACCTCTGAGAGCCACATGTCCCCACCACCACTCTGCACCCTGCTTTTCTGTAATTGTAGGGCCAGGAATTTAGAGTGGTTTTGAAGTGAAGCACTCAGTGATAAGACGAACAACCACATGCAGCTCCTTTCCTTGAAAGCCATGGCAGAACACGTCTAACCTCTTTCTGAATATCAATGTCCTGATTTGTTTTTATGTGCTTTTCAAATACCTGCTCCTAAGGGCCAATGATGTTCTCCATTTTCCTCTTCAAAAGACTTCAGATCATCTTACCAATTCTTCATTTTCATGTACACAAAGTTGTACTATATTTCTATTATTTGCCATTTTCTCAATTTCATAGAATCATAGAATCAGTTGGGTTGGAAGAGACCTCTGAGATCATCAAGTCCAACCCTTAATACAACCCCACTTTGATTACTAGATCATGGCACTCAGTGCCACGCCCAGTCTCACCTTAAAAACCTCCAGGGTTGCAGAATCCACCATCTCCCTGGGCAGGCCATTCCAATGCCTGACCACTCTCTCGGTAAAGAACTTCTTCCTGATATCCAACCTAAACCTCCCCCTCCCCTGGCAGAGCTTAAGCCCATGCCCTCTTGTCTTACTGTTGGTTCCCTGAGAGAAGAGACCAACCCCCATCTGGCTACAACATCCTTTCAGGTAGTTGTAGACAGTGATAAGGTCTCCCCTGAGCCTCCTCTTCTCCAGGCTAAACAACCCCAGCTCCCTCAGCCTTTCCTCATAGGACTTGTGCTCAAGTCCTTTCATCAGCCTCGTTGCTCTTCTCAGTATTTCCAAGAACAAGAGATGTATTTTCTTCTTGAAAAGTGGCAAGGAAAGAGAAGAGTAAGCTCAGTTTAAGGCCAATGCCTCCAGGAACAGTTAAACAGCCATGCTACAAACCCTTTCAGTTTACCATAGGCTAACACAGGTCTGCTGTTATACTTTTATATATACTATACTTGTGTACCTACACACCAATATTCATGTCTCCAGCATAACAAATTTCAGGTGATTTATACTGCAAATGAATGGAAGCTTTTGTGCTGAATTAATCAATACACTCAAGGCTCAGGGATTCTTGTAAAATGGGTTGTTACTGTAATAGTGATGACTTTTGCAAGTATATCCCCTTTCACATCACCATGTACTGCGATAACTAACAATTTAAAAACTGTATGTTGTTTTCACTTTATATTGTACCAAACAGTAAATTACCGATGAATTATTTAGAAGACCTGTAGCAGAAAACAGAAATTACCGTTGACTTTGAGTTACCAAGACCTTAAAAACCCTGGTAAAATTCAGGAGAAGATAAATCAAAAGAAATCTGCAAGGTTTTGGGTTTTTTTTGTATTCCAGAGATGCATGGAGCATCAGCAACGAAGTCCCGCATTTCAGGGGGAAAAATAAAGCAAAAATTTTGTATTAATTCCATTCTGGGAAAGCAAGTTATTTGCTTTACTTCATTAAAAAGGAGACAGATTGTGCTGGTTTAAAAGTAAACTGGCAGGAGAAATGAAGCCACATAGTAATAAACAGGTCCTGGACCCTGTCATTAGGACACAGATTTAACAAAATTATAAAGGTATTTTAGTTTAAAACTTCCCCTCACTTTTTAATTTTTTTTTTCTAATTTACATTGAACTTATAAACTGAAAAGCATTTTGTGTCAGAAACTTCCATCATACAGTCACTATAATGCACAGTAAAACTAAGACAGTTCTCTCAATTTCTTTTGCTTGAGACACCTCATGTTACAGAGACTGAAAGCAAAAACCAAATACATATGAAAGAGATCTGACTCTGCCTGTCAGACTCCTTAGATGTACTGGGTAAGACCAAAATTCAGAACTCAACAGCATCGTGGGCAATGGAAGAAACACACCAATTCATGAGAAGTCTGGCACCACCCTTTGTTTCTACAACTGCTACTCTCTGGGCTGTCTGTGGATGTTGTCAGGCCATGCCCTTCAGAGCTCCTGCCTTCCTCTGGGCTTCATAGGCCTTTGGGAAAACCTGCACCCACATCCAAATTCCCAATTTTAAAAAGTCTGTATGTATAAAGGTGCATATACCTGCTCTGTGTTTTCTTTTAAACATGAAATCAAACCTTTCAGAACAGGACTAAAGGCGTTATTTAAATCAAGAAAGGGACTTTCTCACACCTAGCACAGAATTTCTGAAAGTGTCAGTGCTACTGCTCAAGAAATGGATATAACTTTTAACTTTTTAGGGAAGAGAAAGAACCCAGTAAAAAATCCCAACAAACGAACAAAACAAAAAACTAAACAACACAAATTCCCTACACCAGCCCCCCCAGGAAAAAGAGGTTACAGAATCATGTAACAGAAGCTGAGCTGAGCCAGGACCTGAGCCATATTATCTGACATCGCTGGCAAGTGGTCATATAATGAAGCTGTGCCCACACACACGTTTACTGGTTTTCTCATCTTTCCGTGAAGAAATTCAAAGAGCCTACTCTTACATCCTTTTGTGCAATAATAATTATGTCAATTTGGGCAGAATGGATTCCTGCTTTCCAACGCACATTAACACTGGACTTCTTTTTTCCCCTCTTTCAGAGGTTAAAAACATCAACAGCTGTCAGTTCAAAAAAGCAGACATCCTGAACTCAGATCTTTGTTGACAGTAAGCTTTACAGCCCAAGCTTTCAAGCCATCCGTTCTCTGTGGTTTAGACTTTCTGCTGATTTGCCCTATCATTTGAGTGAATTCTATGTTCATTATTCCATGACAAGACTGCAGTTGAAAAGTTGTAACAACATGAGCTATGCTGTTTATTTCATGACTTGCAATCATGGAGGGCCACTCTGAAAAAGGAAACTGAAGAAATACAAACAAGAAAACGTTTTGAAAAAAAAATAATTGTATCAGACAAATTTGTGTCAGCATATTAGGAACTGACTCTTTGGTAACATTTTTCTATTACAATAAGCTCATTCTGAAGAAAGTTTATTTCAGGATCCTTTTTAAGAAGGCTCTTGAAGCAGGAAAGGGGGGAAGTTCTAATATAGATACATATTTCTAGAATATGACTTTTATAACCATTTAAAAAGCAAAATAAATGCTTAACTTGAAATCAGCCTGGTTCTGTTACTATGCAGGTATGTGAAACTGAACAGCTGAAAATTAAGACTGATACTACAAATTAATCCCCTAGAGCTGGGCACTGAACTGCGTGCTCTCAACCTGCATAAATGCACTCCAGGAATGTGAGGGGGTTAGGGGAGAGAGACAAGGTTGAGAGTTGGATGCCAGCTTCAGAGTCTCCCACAAAGTGAGGGAGAAATTAATTACTTGAACAGAACTGAAAACAAATTAACCATATTAATGCAAAAAAGGATTAGCCCACAAATTGCTAGTCTGTACTTATACATCCCTTCTGCTACAAAAAACTGCCTTTGATAAAAAAACAAACCCACTTGTAAATTAGCTGTTCTCTCTTTTCCTTTGAAATTGAAGCCTGTATTTCATGAATGCTTTGGCCAGAACCTCACTTAAGTCATCACTGGTCATCAAATGATGATGATCATCAAACTGAATTTCAGATCAATTCTGATGCCTTTTCTAGGCTCAAAGTCAACATGGAAGATTGTTCCCATCAGAGGAAAAAATTATTAAATGCCATTATACTATCTGGCACAGTTCTGTGTATTTACACAGATGATACCCAGCATCCCTGTCTGAGAATATTAAGAAGTAATTATTGCCTTCTACACCCTCATGATAAAACTCTTTACCTACACAACTACTGATAGAAATATTCTTCATTTCTATTTACATTTAAAGTAAGACTGGGCCAGAAACTCATATGCCATAGATGGAGTAGTTAACAGGAACAGCCCCAACTGGTGGGGCAGCAAATGGAAGCCTTGCACTATGGGATTTCTGCTGCAGCAAGTTTTGCTTTGAAGGGTAATGGTGAGACAGTGATATCTAACAGCTCCAATCCTAATCCGCACAACTGCTAGTAAGGGGTTAAATTAAAGGCTTCAATCACACCATTAACAGTTCCTGCTGTTGGGCCAGGCTCCAGCCCAGCTGCGGAGCTCCAGGCAATTTTAGCAAAGCTCAGCTGTTCTGCAGAAAAGGCACAAGTGGGCTCCTGTCACATGACCAGCACTTGGGGTAGAAGGTGGGTTTTGCCCTGGGATGGAGGCCAGACAGAAGAAAAGTGCTTAATACAGGTTTCATTGATTCTTAATTTAAAGGGCAACAAATCCAAATTCTGAGGATCCATCAAGCAGCAGTAAAACACTCATCCCTTCCTTTTTTTCAAAGCAGGAGGCTTCCCCAGAAGGGGACAGTGGGAGCAGGAACCCTCTCCCTACAGACCACAGCATCCTCCTGGTAACATCAGACTTGTGCATACCCTGGGGCTGACTGCCACTCCCTCCAGCCCAAGGGGCATCGCACCACTTTCAGGCTAGCACAGGATGGGGATGCACAGTTCTTCTTTGCAACATGCAGTTATTCCATCACAGACTGAGGGTTTTTTCCAAACAAAAGGCCAACTGTTGAATGATAAACAAACTTAATACCAAGAATGTCTGCAGAGAACAAATAACGATGACACTGTTATGCGCTGCTTACCAAGCATTTGAACCTCAGCAAACATCGGTCCTTTAGTAATCACAGATAACTCAGACCTGAGGAATCTGCAAAGAAAGCTGCCACCACTGCTCCAAGCAAATCATCTGCAATCATTATCCACAACCATTCACTGGAGAATTAAGCATGCTGCAGTAAAGTCTTACAAATTATTCTCTCGTGTAACATTTTCTTACTTATTCCTGAAGCAGCAACTACATTAGGCTTCTTCACAAGTTCCACTTGAAACGACAGCCTTTTTCTCCAACAGACTGTGGGCCACACTTGACTTTGTGACGGATGCAGAACTAGCCTTGCAGAAACGAAGCACAAGTGCAGGGCAGACTCGCACTCCAAGAGCTCCTCCCCGCCCCCCCCGCCAAGTTTTTCAGTGAAGCAGTGTGTACAAGTAGCACATGCACTTCATTCCAGCAAAGCCTGTACGGCTTTGCACTCCCTCATGCGCATTCTTATTCCCCCTAGCCACTAAGGGCCATTTTTACTATCCACTAAGGGCCAAGTTTTACTATTAATGGAGTATTGCAGGTAATCAAATTATGGCATTAAAAATGCTGGCATGCATTGCTTTGAGTTTTTATAACTTCTCTTTCAAACATACATAAAGTGAAACAAAGGCTTTAATAACTTTTGTTCAAAGGTCCATTTGAAACCCAGCCCCTTTGCTAACAGCACTAAACAGCTTATGCAGGCAATCTGGCCACACAAGAGTAGGCTGTAACTTATAGGGATATCCTGATTAACTAGGTGAAAGTAGCATATTAAGTGAGTATACCTCATCTGTGCTGCTTCTGATTCTGACAACCATCCCAGCACGGGCAAGTGAGCTAGTGGCTATGTAAAGCCTCATTTCCAGCTGTGGTTAAACCATGGCAGTACCTTTTGGTGCCCAACGTGAGTCTTGCAGGGTTCAAGACAACAACAGATTTGACTGGAATGTGCTAGACTGAATTTACAGCTGTAATTTGTGATTAGCTATTAATTGGCAGGAGCCTTACTTGTCTGACTATTTTTGCTTTCTCTGCTTGCTATGCTGCTTATCACCTTACTGTGCTGTGCCTGGGAACACTTTGATAACAGCAGTGGCGGTGCACCTGGGCTGGCAGATGACCAGGGCCTCGCTGCTGTGCCTGTGCTGCTGGACTGGAGTGGCGGCAACTCCAGGGTGAACTCAAAGGGACTGTGACCTGTGCATGAGTCCACAAGGGAGCCGCTAAATCTTGAAGCATCTGTAGCTGTGGTTTTGTCTGTGCCACAGCAAGATTATCTCTGAAGGGGCTATAGCCCAAGGATATATATCTGCCACAGGAGACAGACCTTGAAGCATGAGTGGCTGTGCCATGAGGTCATGCTGGAGCACCTGAAAGCATATAGCCATGGATAGACCCACAACAGAGCAGGCATTCCCCTGGAGGGACTGCAGCTGTGGGTAAGGTCATGATGGAGCAGGTTTATTTCTGAAGGAGCTGGGGCTGTGGGTAAGGCCACACTGCAGCAGGTGCACCTCAAAGCAACTATGGCTGTGGATTAGACCAAGCCGCAGCAGCTATACTCCTAAAATGACTGTGGCTCATAGACAGAGGCTCCACTTGAAAAGGCACAGCCATAAAGGACTGCAGTTTGGACAAGCTAGAGCAAGGGAAGGAGTTCATTGCAGTAATCAGTGCTGCTCAAAGGGACAAGGGGCAGAGATTGCAATGGATATAGCTTTAAATCACTGTAAGCAATGACAGTTAGAGACGTTAGAGAAATGACTATAGCGGGACCACATAAAGCAGAGGAGGACAAGTTTTACAAAATGCAGTTCAAGGCAGCAGCAAACCAGTCTGAGCTAGCTTTGTTGCCCAATATAGAACCTCTCCTGTCCTGAGCAAACTCAGTAAAACATCTATGGACACTTTACAGGGGTGGTCCATAGGCTAGAGGAGTATTACCTGTGTATTGCATCAAAGGATAGAAAGGGGGTGGCGGTTAATGAGGATGTGCTGAATAGTGTGGCACTGAGTATGACATAAATTATATGGAATAAGGAGGGAAGAATGTGATGGTTTTGGCTGGGGTAGAGTTTATTTTTGTCACAGTGGCTAGTATGGGGCTTTGTTTTGGATTTGTGCTCAAGATAGTGTTGATAATTAGGGATGGTTTTGGTATTGCTGAGCAGTGCTTATATAGAGTCAAGGCCTCTTCTACCTCAGCCAACTCCACCAGCAAGTGGACTTTGGATGCACAAAAAATTGGAAGGGAACACAGCCAGGATAGCTGACCCCAAGTGACCTAAGGGATACTCCAGACCATGTGGCAACATGCTCAACATATACTGCTGGAAGAAGGAGAAGGAAGGGAAGGAGGACACTCAAGAGTGATGACATTTGTCTTCCCAAGTCACTGTCACACATGATGGTGCTCTGCTTTCCTGGACCATAGGAAACTGTATTAATTCCTTTGCTTTGCTTGTGCATAGAGCTTATGCTCTAGTCATTAAACTGACTTTATCTCAATCCATGAGTTTTTTTTCACTTTTAATCTTCTGATTGTCTCCCCCATCACATCAGGGGCCAGGGACTGAGTAAGCAACTGTGTCAGGGTTAAACCATACCTGGAAGGCCAGCTAGAGCAAGGAAGCTCCACAGTAAGCCCAGTTGACTGAAAGACAATATAAAGGCCATCTGCTACCGTCATGCTGCAGAAACTTAGGGCTTCATATAACTAATTCTTCCCAATAACCTCCTAGATAGGTGTGTACATTGAACAGAAATGTTCAGAAACAGACTAAAACAAACCAACCAACCAACCAAAAACCAGAAAGATAAATGAAATATTATGGGCAGAAACATAAAAAGCACAAAGAAAACACTGGCAGCTGGGAATCATGTAGTAAGAGAAACGGCAAAGCAGACATTACATTGTCGTCCTCAAAATAAGTGTTGAGCCAGATCTTGTCCTGGAGATGGATAAAATACTTGGAATAAAGTACCATCAGCAAAACCATTAAAAAATCCAACGAATTCCACAAAACCCTGAAAGAGAAAGGCAGTAGCAAAGGTACAAAAGAAACATAAAACTCATAAACATCTAGTAAATTAGACCCACAAGTCCAGAAACCTTGATGCCTCTTAACATTGCAGTATTGCTACGAGCGATAACGATTCTCAGTTATAATCTAAACCAAACGGCAGTCAAAACTTTAGACAGGAAAAAGCTGTTGAAGTCAAACCACTTCAGTTAATAATTTGCTACTAAGCACTTTCAGCTCTGCTTTGTCATTGCTGACAATCCCATGGAGCAAGCGCACTGCAAGCTGCCTGCCTACAAGAAGAGTTTGCTGCAGGAAGAGAGCGTGTTCAGTCTTGTCTCCTCTTCCCACCAACAGATGTCAATTACACATGCAAAACTCCATGAACAAATGACCAAACACCCTTGTCTTTGCAAATGTCTTTGTGTAAGCATTATGACTCAGTTTGCTGGTAGGCACTCCAACTACATTAATTTGCCGTGGTAAGGAAAATCTGAGTGAAGTAAAATTGAAGCTGTACTAACACCTGCAAGAGCTTCGAAATGCCTGGGACTTTGGAGCCAAGACCTGCTTGTTTGGGCAGGTGCTGCCACTGTTATGGGAGTGTCCATGGTACAAATTCCTCTGCTCAACTGTCTTCAGCAGGGAAAGCTGCCCAGGCTTCTTGGAAACAAATCTGCTCTAATCCCGACAGCAATGAAATGTCTTCACTAAAAGCTTTATTTGTTTTTCTGCTCACGCTCCCTTCAGTACCTTAAGGTTTTTTTCCAGGTTATCAACCTAACAGAGGTTAGTTACATCTTGAGGCTCTCATCAGTGCACAAACCATTTCTTTTAAAGTTTTTATGGTTTCAGATCCAGTTCTAACAGAAACTTCTCAAAAACATTCTCTCTTATTCGAGGTTATGTGCAGTCCGTGAATAAGTGCATGCAAATGGATATAGAACAGGTATTCAATTACACAAGATTTTGTTAAAAAACAAGTGAAATAAAAATAATGCATCAGTAAGTGTAGCTGAAACTACAGAACAATCTCCCATATGCTATACTTTCATATACATGAGCACATCCCTCTAAATCTAACAAAAATTAGATCAAGTGTATTGCAGTGTGCTCACCAGGCTACTCACATCAATAAAGAAATTATGAGTTTGGGCACTTACACTGCCTTTCAGATCAGAGACACAGTGCAGTTCATCATCATCAAGTTTTACTCCCTATCTTTCTTTTCTGCTCTTCATTTAGTTTAATCTATGATTTTTCTTACACATATATTTTTAATATAATATTTCAGAGAAATTGAGGGGTTAGGACACCAAAGTATTTAAGCACATGCCTGGCAACAGTACTAGTATGTTTAAACTTTGGCATCTTTTTGCGTACTTTACTGGATAGAGTCCTGATCACACAGGACAGAGTACAAGCAGTAAGAGAAGTCAGTAAATAATACAGGATACTTTCATTTTTCATTGTATAGGACTGCAGTTCCTATAGAAACCACAGCTTTCACATGTCACAGCATGTAACCTGCAGTTTCTATACAAAAACCCAAGCCTTTACAGGACAAATGTATCTTTTTAAATTTGGAAAAAGAATAAACCACTCACTGTCCAAGCATATCCAGAGGCTGCTATTCATCAGTGTAACAGATTATAGAAGGAAAGAAAATAAGAGGGTGGAAAATGGTCAGTGCTAGGAAAGTGCTATCATTTCTCCAGCAATGATAGGGAGATTCCCTGAAGCCTGTTTCATTATTCACCATTCCTTTTAAACGCATGCAAATCTTCACACCCAGGTATACTCCTTACGCATCGAAATTCTGTGAGGGCTCCTAAAGCTACAAAAGTGGATTTAACATAATTCCTTAGATGTCAAAGATCTACTGGTATTTTGCACTTCTGAAAAACAAACTCCAAATCTTAATGAAATTGTAATGCGAAAGCCTGATTAATTTCTGATTTTAGGCAATGATTCTCTGTCTTGTGTTTTCTGGCTTCATGAAAACAATGCATGGCAAACATACATGCTAGAACAGAGCCTGTTTTCATATCACATGTAGCTGGTTTATATAACTTTTTAAAATGCCAAAATTTCAACTTAAGTAAGGTGACAGCATTGATTTGGCATGATCTTTATCTTTTCACTTTTTTAAACAGTAACTAAACTGTCTCCCATATGTCACCTTGAATTAGACACTATTAATTACATAAACTCAGTTATTACCCTTTTATATTAACAGTTTTGTTTCCTCACTGCTTCAGTACCCTTCAGATCTAATTAAGAAGTAATGTTTAACAGCACAATATTTCACATTGAATGGATTCTTGCAACTCTTCTGCAGCTACCCCCCCACCCTTGACAAGGCTTTGAAATGCCTACAAGGATTCAAAATGCTGCTGCTGCTGTTTAGGTGCTAAAATGTGAGGTTATCTCAATAGATCACTCCTGCTCCAGTCCCTTTGCTGGCTATGCAAGATATCTGCTGTAAAAACTGTTCTTCGTGGCCTCTGCCTGTCTGCCACTAAATTAATCAGTTTTCTTTGCACGTCCTTGGTTTCTCCAGCTCTGGCAAATGCTCGTCTTTTACAGCATCCCTTTCTATCACTTCAAGTCTCAGTGTTAGAGGACAAAAAGACATTTTGAAGTTTACTGAAAAAAGAAATGTACTAACTTATCAGAATGAAAAAAATAATGATCTGTTTGCTATATCTTGATTATCTTGGTATCTATAAATACAGTTGTAATCACTATTTTCAAAAAAATTAAAAATAATGGAACTGTTTGGGCTAGCACTCCATGTGAAATAGGAGGAGTTACAAAAAGAACACTTCAGCTTTAGAGGCTGGCATGCAAGGCTAATTTGAGCCTGTTTCTGTTTCCAACTGCATCTCCCATCTCTCTAATTCCAGGTATACTACAAGGTCATAAATTTTGATGTTCACCACACCACAAAAAGGGAAAGTAAAAGTCTTCAAAGAGGAAAAAGGTTTCCTCCAGAATTTTCTTTTGCATATTTTGCACCTTGTATTGCCTCAAGTGAAATACATGCTTTTTAGAACTGTTTTTACTATACACTGTCCTAGTCTCTGTGGGACCTGCTTGCAAGGGATTTTTCCACAGCTACACACACTTAAGAGACATGATTTATGTGGTGACCACGAATCCTTGTAGGCACTGTTATTCCCAGGAAGAGATAAACTAACCCCAAATCTGCTCAACCTTGAGACTATACCTCCCACTAGGACAGCCACTGGGTTCAAGACTGTCATACTGCTTTGAATTCTCTCAATAGAACTGCTGAAGAGAAGATCAGAACCCCAACAGGCAAAACTGGAAAAAGTATGGTGTGATGGTCAGAGGAGAATGCAGCACAAAGCCCAAACACACAGCAGACTGCTTCAGAAGATGGTGTTCCTTGGGGGGAAAATCAGCACAGTGCTGATATGTCTAAATTAGACTTGACATTACTCAGACTTCTGTGATCTAATGAACAGCAAGCCTTTGCCACTTCCTGCAACAAACAGATCAATGCAGTGCTGAGGGATTCAGATTTCATCCAGGGAATCTATAAAGAAAAAAAAATTATTCTTTGGTATTTTCATATGCTCTGGCTGCAAACATTCTGAACGAGGCTCTCCAGGACTTAGAAGACTAAATGACCCAGGCTATCACATCACATCGCAAGAAGTAAAAGGCAACGATTACTGGTATCTGTTCTGCCTTGAATTGCCAAAAAAATATTCATAACATGCCTCCTACAATGCCCAAAGACAAGAATGTAAATTGTCCTTTACAAATACAAAAAGAGTGTCTTCTTGGAGGTGGGAGCCCACATGAAAAACCCAAACACACCACAAACACACCACAGAAACTAAAGTGTTTCCCTTCTCATCTTCCATGAATTGCATTCCCAAAACAGCAAGAAGGATATCTAGACACTAAAAATACTCAGTCCCTCTTCTAATTCTGCTACTGGCTTTCTGTACTATCTCAGGAAGTTACTTAAATCCTTCGTCTCAATACATTTGCCTGAAAACAAGAATTCTTACCTACTATTTTTCACAGCTGTTTCAAATCTGCCTGAACACCTCAGAAAAGGCACACAGACGTATAAGTAACAGGAATCAGAGCACACATCTCCTTTCCTCAGTGCCCTGCATCTGCAGCTGATGGCATCGCAGTCTCGACTCCAACCATGGCGCAGAGCAAGCTGCCCAAAGAGGACTCCACTACTGCAATGACCTCATTGCCAAAACCAGACATAGAAACCATTAGCGAGATGATACTCTGAGAAAGTAACCACAAAACATTGTGACTGTCTCCCACTCAGTACCAGACAAATCTCCCTCCATATTCTTAGAGGGACGTGTATCCGGTGATTTTGCCTGTGTATTGTTATTAGAGAGACTTGACTGTAATGAGACTTGATCACTAAATGTAGGGGTAGCTATCTCTAGGGGTCCAGAAAGCAGAAAGAGACAACCAAGAGAAGAACTATTTTACAAACAGTCTTTGTGAAAGCAAAGTTGGCGAAGGTCCCAGGAAACAGCTAAAGTCTAGCTGAGTAGGTTAAGTAGTTCACACTGCCTTATGTAATTACATGGCTACTGTCAGGTCCTTAATTTTTAGAGTACATAACCATTTTGAAAAAATAGAGGAGGGTGGGACACATGGGGGAATAGAAGAGTATAACTGTTTTGTTAATGACAATCCAATTCCCTGAAAACTCATTTTTCTCAATTTGCCTTGCTTTATTAAAAGTGTGTGTGCCAAGTTGAGATTACATCTCTTAGTGGTATAATTTTTAATCTATGCAGCAATTCATGTTTGCTCTTTGTAAACTCTGGCTCCGATTCTGGATACATACTCATAAGCAGCCCTGCAGACTTCATGGACTGTGACTATACTTCAAACACATAAAAAACCCCAACTGCATTATCTAACAATTTTCATCCTCAAGCTTCCCTTGTTTTGAAAGAAACATTTAGTAATTGTGCTCTGAAAGCAGACTTTGAGGAGAATGTGTCAGCAGTTAGAGCTGTGCCCCTAATTAAACCAACGTATTTATGGTCTCCATAAATTCCCTCTGTAGTCATAATGTAACACTTCTATATGCCAGTTTCCCAGTATATGCAAATATTTTCATATTATCAGCACTGCCTTGCTGACTGGTTAAGATAAGGTCCTCATCTAGCAATGCAAAGGAGACTTTGGCTCTGTCACACATTAATGAGAAATGGGAACCATCCACAGAGATGGTTCAGTTCCTCCAGAAAATCTCTCCTGACCACACAAAAATATTACCTTTTGTAGATTAATTAAAGGGACAGCATCATGAATACATTCCCCCCACCACCACCCCCTCCCCAGCATCTCTTAAACAGAACATCCTTAATTTTTGCTGCAACTCTTTCAAATGTGTATTTATGTTCCTTTGGTGATTGCTGCTTTCTGTACTTGGAGAGCCCTTCACATATATCTGAATCAATGTCCTGAAATTTTCATCAAGTTCAGAGAATGAACATTGCTACATTCACCACTTACAAACTTAATGTATTTTCTTGCAATTCTGAGAAAATTTGTCTTGGCCAATGAAAATCCAGAAATGGTCCGCTGCCAATTGTCAAGAAAATGGGGAAACCAAAAGCAGCAGAACATCCTGTATGCCAAACACCAGGAAACCCCACTTTCTGTGCAATTTCTCAGTGTTGCTAAAGAGGTATTTTTGTCATCAGTCAAATCTGGTAACTGTTCCATCACAGGCTTAATCCACACACAATCAAGAAAATGAACTTTGTCAGTAGATGCCAGCTCAAATCCAAATACTTGCAACAAATTATTTAACTTCTGTATACTTCTGTTTAACCATCTGTAAAACGTGTATTTTAGCATACACCTTTGTGCAATGCACAGATGCAAATTATATGTAACAATAACCTGTCTGCCTACACAGGCACAAGGAAAGCAACTCCCATACTGTCTGTCCTCTTCAGAGCAGTCATAATCCACTACCTTAAAATGTGTTTTCAGAAAGAGATATCATGATGTTGATGAAAAACAGAAGGTAAGTTACATGATGTGTCCTTACACTTCCAAAATTACTTTTTACAGACAAATCAAATGAGCACCACAGAAGTCTCCCTTCCTGCATGGTTATAAACTTTTTCTGATGAAAAATGGTATTTTCCAGAGAAAAGGAAGGGGGGGCGTTGGTGAGGAAACATGAAAGTAATTTCAGCTGGAATTTGTGAATAGAGCACTATTTCATATTAATAAAAACCAGATCATAAAGTAGTCTTTGAACTCAGAAAGTGGCAGTTTATTAAAACGATATTAAATATATATAAGCACATATATAATTTATATTTATATATACACAAATATATAAAGCCTATATTGAAACAATAGTTTTTCTCATGATAAGAGATGTTCAGAATATTGTTTTTAAACAATAAAAAATAAATCAGGATTTTAAAATGCAGTTCCATAGAATAACAGAATGTTCAACAAGTTACATAATTTTGTTTCACAAAGCAACCACATAAATGTAAATCTGTGTAAGATATAGTTTGTCATTTGATTTCAAAGTCAGAAGGCATGGGAAGAATGCAACTGTGTTTAGTTTACAAACATGTCAAGAAAATCTCATGGTATATACAAAATAGCAGGTATTAATATTACATAAAACTGAGAAGAAACAATAAACACTTAATTTTACAGCTCAGTTCTATTGAAAAGAAGGTTGGATAGCAGTTGTGTAACAGCCTGAGTTGACTGCTTGATTTTCTTTACTGTACCAAGCAATAAATAAGGCCTTCAGGGTTCAAGATCAAGTAATTAATTATTAGATTTATGGAAGGCACCACTACAGAAATCAATAAATAGTGACTAAAGAAGGCATTATGAATAAAACAACTTCATAATACTGGTAACTCTACTTGGGAACATAGCACAATTTTCTACATAGTAAGTACATACCAGATCAATCTGTGAAATATAATTTCCATTGAATAAACTAGTTAACATTTTGCACATGACCTCTGTGTTGAGATAGGTTAAGTTCTCTCTCATTTTTTGCAAGGTCACATGTAAATACAGGGGCTTAGCTGGACCCTCCACTGTCACTCTTACTTACACACTGACCCTTTCCTGCAAATATCCACAGTGGCATGTGCTTTTCACAAGAACTTGAAAAAAATGACCACATCAATTAAGACATAATGGGACTGCTCAATTAAAAAATGACACTCTAGAATTTTGCCTAATTTTTGCCAAAGCGAGTGTGATCTCTATAAATATATGCATATTGTCTCATGTATACATATTAGATCAAGAAATATATGCTTCATCTCTGCTGAAAGATTAAATGAGAAAGGTGCAGAGACTGTTGTCTGCTCCTATTACCAAGGAGCACAGGGCTGGAAGGTTCTGTGATTATGCACTACAGAGACAAAGGTTGTTTCCATACAAGGCTCCACTCTAGAGAAACAAACATGTCAATCCACCACCAGTGCTAGGGAAATAACTGATGAAAAAGCAGGTTATTCTGGCCTAATGCTTGGAAATCAAATGCTATGCAACATGGAGATCTGAAAGGTACTGCATTTAAATAGAACGCCCGAGACAAAGAGATCCAGGGTGGGGAATATCTGAGAGCTAACAGGTTGTCAGAAAAGGATGTAGGGATTACCATGAATCATAAAATAAGCACAAGCTTTTGTGTCATGCTGTTGTGTAAAGAACCACCACTATATTACAAATACTATGAGCATTAAAATGGTTTGCCTAGGGAGACAGTGGAGTTAACATGCTGGGACAGCTTTAAAGACAGGTCTGATCAACATCTGTTAAGCATGATAAGGATAGTTGAACTGTCTTGGGGCAAAGGATGCATCAGGTCATTTCTCAAAATTATAAAATGAAGCCAAGGTAAATTCCATTAAATACAACAGCATTTTAAAATAAAATAGGTTTTGTAACCCATCTTTAACTCCAACAAACAATAATCAGGTACTGCTATACTTGTGTTTCACTACTGGTTTATACATTTCACACACAACTACAAAGAGAATTTCGACTCCTCCTTTAGCAATAACTGGCAACTTTATCCCAGAGCAGGTTAATCTGGTGTGGTTAAAATGCAGACTGTTTGTGTCTAATGGCAATGTCTAATCCAAATCTGCAAGCAAAATACAGAGTTTAACTTTTCATTTATTTTGTGTTTCAAGGCACATTTTCTATTTGGACCATCCTCAACTCACAAGTCTTCAAGGGAATGTTTTTGCACAGATTTCTGATCTCTCATATCTTTCCATTGCTATTCTTCAGAAGTAGCATAGCTGGTTTAAAAATATGTGTTCATTTAGAAGAGGAATTAGATTAACATTGCCATTGAATTTTTAGGATTTACTCACAACAAAATATCTCCCCCTGCAAGCAAATGAAGTTGGTAACTTCCTCAGGTGTTCCTCAGTTAAGAGAGATCAGAGGGCATAGCATTAGCAGTAGGAACCAGAATGGCCCTGTCTAATGTATAAGACTAAACTCAGATTCTCTTTTTCTAAGAAGTAAATTGTTAGGCCTCAGTTAACAGCAAACCATTGTGATCTCTTACAGAAAATATTCCTGTTTTCAAGTCTGATAGAGGGTGAAAAAAGACTGTGGTCATAAAATGGTAAAGGGAAATGGGTGTAACAAAAAATACAAACACATCCCAGAGATCATAAAAAAAAGCAAGAATGCTAGCTTTTTAAGAGACGCCATAACTTTATAGGTAGAGATTTGGAAAGTGCTCTAATAGTCTCTAGTGAAGGCTTTCATATTTGAAGAGCTGATACTGTGCAACTAGAAATATCCTTTCAAAGGAATTACCTTAAAATATCTCAATGATAATGGTAAAACATTCTTCAGTGCTAGGAGGACCCGAACATTCAATAGAGAAGAATTAAAGAAGCCATTTATAACAAAGGCTGAAAGGAAACACAACAGGTAATCTGCTATAAGCTCAGTGGTGACATCTCGTCCAAATTATATCCCTTTTACTGTCAACAAAGGCTACTATTGAATATTACTTGCTTTAGAAATCTAAATAGTTTCAATCAGAAGAATCTCAATGCATCACTACTAAGAAGAGAAGATCAATTGTGTTTGCACTATTTAGAGGAAACAATAATATTTCCTGTTCCATGTAGCATGGACATTGAAGAAAACACAAGGAGTGTTTCCCATCTAACTTCGCTATTCTTCCCATGAGAATGACTTTTGGCAAAATGCCTATCTCCTTCAACTTCCATTAAAGACCTTAGATGTCTGAAATCACTCAATCGGATAAAGCATCTTCCTGCTTTCATCTGCATTTGCTGCCTGAACTATGGTCAAGAAGATATTTCTATTTTTGTAATTTTTAAGAATAGAAGAAATGCATTAAGGACAAAAATCCAAGGGATACTACTCATGTCCTTCCACTGCTCCAAATGAAGCTATAATACAATAAATACCTTCTGTATTGTTTTCTCCATTTTTCTCCAGTATATTCTTAAAAGTTAACAGTTTTAATTCCTTCTTGTCATGTTGTGCAGCTGGACTAAGATATGGTTAACTACAGTTTTATTCTTTTGCCCACTCTATGAAGAAAATGTTCAACTTTTCCATTACTTTCTTCCTCTATTCTTTCATTTCTCTTTTCTCATTAGTTTCATCTTGGAGCTTGTAAAGTTTCAGAGCAACCTATTGTAGTAGCAATCAGAGCCTTTACTGTGGTTTACAGCTTCTCCTGCAGTACATATAGCGAAAAGGTCAAAACTGCTATTCAAAATCATCTCCTCTGACCTTGTGCCTTATCAAATCGAGCCTGCATTATGGCCAGTGACCACGGCGCAGTCAGAGAAAAAGACCACGCCGATGAATGATGACTTTTCTGGCGAGCTGTGGCAACCATTCCAGCTCTTAACAGAATTAAAACATTTTTTTGTGCCTTAAAATGATCAGCAGGGCTATGTTACTGTTTTTAGTTATTACTTACTATCATAAAATATGTTACATTGTTACACTATCGTGGTCAATGCAGACAGTTCAGGGCTCCCATAAGCACGAACAGCTTGATGCCTTTTTGGCATTATTTTCCCCTTTGCAGCCATCAGAGTGCATCACCTGCTTTTCTTTACTCCAGCTTGGTTTTCTAGTGATCTATTAATTGAACTTTCAGGCATTTCACTCCTTATGTTTGCAAGTAAGCAATGACCAAATTACCCTCTTTACTTCTTTTCCACCTGACAAAGACAGGGAGGGGTCCCAGTTCCTGGGAACACCTGCCCAGACACCCTTGGGTTCCTTATCCCAGCCTCCCTGCCCCAAAGCTGAGGCTCCTTCCTTCTGTACACATCACCTCCTGTGCCTCAAAAGTCTAAGAATCCCAACAAAACCTGCAAGAGTGAAAAAACTAAGCAAGAACCTCCAAAGAGGAAGTCCAACTGCCAAAATTTACATTCACCTTTCTTTACTCCTAACCTCCTTTACTACTTTCAGACCACAAATTCAGTGAGAAAAATTCATGGCTACTTAGACTCTATAAAAACTGTTTATCTTAGCCAAACTGCAAAGCACTGAAAATAATGTATTTAATTTGGTTTTCTGTGTGTTTTTTACAACATGTGTCCCATGTCTAATTACACCTTGTCATTCAGTCATGGAAAACTACAAGATACTTCACATTTCCATGTTACCAAATACAAGTGTAGAGCTGATTCAATTAATGATGTTTTTTCATTTCCACTGTTTAAAGAAATTATGAAGAACATTAACATTTGTTAGCAAATTAGGATGACTGCTACAAGTCATCTGTGTATTTCAAGAGCAAAGGTGTAAGTTTACAGGTACAACCTATAATTCAATAGCTACAACAGAACTAATCCACTAAGGCTAAACATAACTCAATCAAAAGAGGACAAACAAAGCTACCAAGTCCCCCAAAATGCTCATCCAGCATAGCAATAATCTAAATCCTAATCTTGCTGTTAACTTGGGAGGCTACTCATAAACAAAGAGATCAAGGGACATATTGTGTCTGCTGTTGTCTATCCTACAAACTAAACATTATCCAAATTAGTTATGGAGACAAAAACAGCAAGCAAGAAAAATAAGCTTGAATTTTGCTAGAGGGTCAGCACTTCAGTTCCTTTTTAAAGTATCATTCCATTGTGAAGTAACCCAAATATGCAAAATAATTAAAAATAAATAAGCATCTTAGCATTTATTTCATAAATAAATGAATAATATATTTTTAAAGGAGTCAAAAAACATTGGGCTAAGACTCATATTTCGTCTCCATTTGTGTTGAATCATGTTTAAAATATTCAAACTTTTTAATCTGCAAGTGAAGAAGAAAAGATTCACCAACTTTATCAAGATGTCCAACCTGGAAGATGGGATACTGGTATTCCCATTGCTACACCAGGAACTGTTTATGTATGTGCACAGGGTTGATCAACAGATAAGGTTAAGACTGAATATTAAATTGCAGAGCACTGTGCTTCAAGATAGGAGATAAGAGTACAAGTTTCCTCAGGCAGACGGAAGAACCAAACTTTGGTTTTCTAAACCACTAGATCAAACCACCACCTCCTCCTACTTTGCACACCATGCCCTTCATTTCTCATGTTTTCCCACAGGTGTTCAAAACTAAATACTTCCTTTGGAGTTTAACAAAAGAGCAATTTTTTTCAACCATCACCAACTGACTTTATGCCAGTGAAACTAATGCACTGTTGAAGAAATCAGAGTCTCCACAACACTCTCTCTGCTTTTATATTATCCCTGGCATACCTCAGACAATTACTTAAAGCAGAGGCAGGGCAGCAGGAAGAAGAGATGCCTGGCAGTCAGCTACTGACCAGTAGAACCATACTCTTCACCAGACCTCCATATGCCACAGGAAAACAGGGCAGTCCTCTGAAAGATGCTAGATCAGGAGCTTTCTGATAGTCCGTCACAATTTTAAGATGGATCTGAATTTTGTTTTTTTCAGGTGTGGTCTAGCAAACTGGACTCGCAGCTTGGGCCGCAGGTCACCTGGAGTGTCTGTCACTCATGGCCCGTGCTCTGCTTCACTGGCTCGTGGCCAGTGTTTGTTTACAGCAACACTGGGGTACACCAGGACTAATGCAATGTGTGTTAAGTTGGTCTGAACTTACTATAGATTTCATGCTACTCTGTTGCAAATTTAGCTACAGAGGCAGAATTAGGGAATTACCTAACTAAATCTTCATCAGCAGTTGAATCTCTGGGAGGTGAGGCCTAAAGACAGATAATAGTACTAAAATTACCAACATCAAATGATACAACAAATGCTAATTAATGTTTTTAAATGGTTTGAAGAGTGGAAAGTGCTACACAAAGGAGAAATAAAACTATTCTGTGAGCTTCTGTGTAGGCTAGCAACTGAAGGCTCCAATTATGCTGCTTTCAATAGTTAACCACATGAACAAAATACAGCTACTCTGATGACTGACTTCCCTCTTCTCATTTGTGTGACTTTCTGCACCTGCCACATGCTTCAAAACTTTAAAATCTCTCTCTCTTCTGTCAAAATGGACTTCAGCTGTGGCTTAACCTTTGCAGGGCTACCAGCACAGGTCTATGGATGAACCAGGACAGAAAGCTGAAATGTGTGCCCCTGTGAAGTGGAGATGGACTTCTTTCAAATACTGTTTATCAGCCTCATTTGTCTTAAAGGAAGCTTCCAAACTCTGATTTTTTTTGAGAGCTTTTTTTATCTTCTTGATTTATCTGGACTGCTTTCTATAGTGAAAAGCTTGTCTATTTTTTCCCATTTACCATCATTGATTTAATAAGACATCATTTCTATCTTATTTGTATCCTTCAATGAGCTTGGGTACACAACCATACAGCCACTACTTTCAAAGAAGTGTAAACCAAATGATTATAACTGTGGTCTTATCAGGAACTTCAACAGCAACATGCAAAAGACACTGACAAACCTAAGATTGTCAGTATGTGTTTCGTAATGAACTTACGAATTCCAAATTTTGCTAATAATTTCAAGTCTTTCTTCTTTAATTAGTTTATAATCCATGACTGATTTTATTCATCATGCCTACAAGCAATGCAAGAAATTCATCTCTCTGATAAGAAACTGAAATTGAATTCTTTTGAAAATATTACCCATTCATTTTCATATATATATGATTTTACAGGATTATTGCCTTTCCCAACTCTATTGGCTTCAACAACCAAAGAAGCCTTAGAGTCTGGGAAAATCTGGATGTAGTAATCCCAAACTACTTTGTTCCCTTATGTAAAATACAGCTGCAGTCTAAACCATTGGGGAAAACTTACAAATATAAATCAAGAGGGATATGACATATGGGAGTCAGGAAGAGGGGTTTCCACCTGATAGTCATTCCTTTTCATTATTTTGTGGAAAACAGATTGATCAATCACCAAAGAAATTACATCTCCTCAAACTGCTTGAGTTTTCCTTCAAACAGAAAATTCACAGAACATCTTGTTTGAAATGGAGCATTTCTCTGTGTGCTTCAGGCGACACTGCTGAAACAGGAAACCTACACAACACCGAGAGAAGATAAAGCATGGACGGATCAAAGGAGAGTAGCTCTGTAGCATCAGAACCATCAAGAAGAGCAGGGGCCAGGACAGCAGACAAGAAAAAAAAAAAAGAAACCAGCCCCTTTGAAATCACAGATGGAGGCCTGTCTTCCTCTGGGCATCTTTGTTGGAAGAGCACCCTTCTGCTTCGGAGACAGACATTCCAAAGCACATCCAGATGTGCATAAATACCCCTGATGTGTTTCTCATTCTCTACACAACGTGCAGTTGATTTATTATTGATTAAGCCCTGTTTGTTTTCCCTGATGACCTGTAAGGCTGTTCTGTTTCTCACAAGTGAGGTTTTTCAACTCAGTTCAAGACTTCTGCCTTGAGCAATATCCTTACTATTCCATGAGGACACATGGTGGTGTTTCTCGACTCAAGGACTTAGAGAAAGCACAAGCTAGTGCTACAATTTGCTGATATTTAAAGTTGCTGCCAGCTGCCTTCAGGACACACAGTTGGACTGGTCAGTAGTGGTTGGGGAATTAAAGAAGGAGAGCACAGAGAGGCTGATTGGGAAGCCAAGCTGACACTATCCAAGGACAAAGAAGAGTCATCAAAATAAAAGAAATTACACCTTCTAGGGTCATTCTTCTGTTGGTTTTGCTGCTATCACATTACAAAAGTCTGACACTTCTAACACAGCGAATACACATTGCTGTTCTTCCTAGAGTAATGCCACTTAGCTGAGTATTTTGGAAATCTCATAGTAACATGTGAATGGCAAGCTGGACTGCACATCACACAAACTGCTCACCACAGAGTTTGGGTGTTTCAAGTTCGATTTTGCTTGCTAGTTTTGTTCTTTCTGGTGTTTTTTTTTTGGTTTGGTTTGGTTTGGGGGGGGTGTTGTAGGGGTTTTTTTTGTTGGTTGGTTCATTTGTTTTGGGTGGCTTTTTGGATGTGTGGGTTTTTTTCCCCTAGGAGATTTGCTTTCTTTTTTAATGATCCTATCCTTTGCAGTGAAATATGCCTAATGGTCCAGACAACTGTACATTTCCATTTTTTTGCTGTCATTTTTAAATTCTGAGGGAAGAAAGGAAAAGAAAATACACAAAGCGAGCTAAAGTTAGTCAACTGATTACCCCTGCCCCCTAACATCCTTAGGCTCCAATGACATGAAATCAGAGTTAATACAAATGTAATCTGTCAGTCCCAGCAGATCCAAACCTTTTCTCGGATAAAAGAAGAGCATAGTGAGATTATATTCAACTGATCTAAAGTTCAAAGTAAAATTCCTGCTGAATGTGAAGAAATGAGAAAACTACTGTAAATGATGTTAGAAGATTAAGAATACCTAGAAAAATACTTATATACCTAAGGAGAATTTCTCCCCTCCACAGTTACCAGTCCGACGCCCAGGAGTGAGTTACCTTTCCTATTTATAACATAAATATTATTTTATTCATAAAAGTATTACCAGCTCAGAAAACAAAATACCTTTGACCACCTGTTCTTCCCATAACACTGACACTGTCAAAAATACAAACATTTTCAGAAGACCACAAGTGTTAAACAGAAGATCTTGCTCCAAAAAGCAAGGACCTTGCAAAAGTATGAAAGGAAGATAAGGTCATCCAAAACATCCCAGCTGCGCAGTCGGCTGCATCTCTAGCTACAAACTCTGTCTATAAATGGACAGATTTTGCCTAAGGGATTATTCATAAATGGGCTTCCAACAAGAACAGTGAGGAGACTGCAGGAGATCATTAACTTACAGAAAGCTGAGAGATTTTTACATAGTCTGCTAGTACTAAGTGGACTAAGAACTGTTTAAGAATGGTATTCACTGTGCTGCATTTGGAACAAGCCTTGCTTTATTTTCATGTTTAATGCTAGTTCTATATTTGAATGCCTTTTCAGTCTTGGTGTGTGATACATGAGACACTAAAAATAGCCTATCTGTTCCAGAATTTCCATTGTGTCTACCTTTCAAAAGCTCTATTAATGATGAGAATGTCACTATGAATTTAACTCCTGAAGATAAAGCCTAAAATACTGAGAGACTGAGACTCCAGACACAGTAAATTTACATTAAACATTTTTAATGTAGATTTACTGTATGCACTTCATATTCAGGCAAAATCCCCTCTATTTAAAGCCATATTGGAGAAAAAACAAAGGATGTTTGGAAGTCCATGTCTTCTACTGCTACATTTCCTTTTGTATGTCTGCCTCATAAAGCCTGAAAACTCTAAACTTTAGGAAATCTTATCTGTGTGTCCTCCAACTGGATTTTTTGTGCTGTAGATATCTTTCTAATCCAACTCAGATGTTGTTTATACTTTGGAGAGCCTCTTGCAGCCAGCAAGACAAAACAAAACACTGGGATCCTGTTCCAGCAATATATAGAAGTGTCCTCTCAGGACAATGGTAACAGCAGCCAGGACTGAATTTGCAAAGCAGAGGTGATCATTTCACAGAAAGAAATAAGCAGTCTATTTCAGGATCCTGAAATTTTAATGTAAACAACATGGGAAGAATAGCAGACATGGAGCAGGCACAGGCAGACTCCACCAAGTTGTTCAGCATCCCAGCTTTCAACTCCAACTTTGGTGGCTAACTCCCTTGGAGGTTTTTTAAATATACATCAGTCACTGACTGCAACTGTTCTGGGTATTTTAGTCTCCTTAAGCAAGGGTTGGCTAGTTTCTCAAGTAGTCTCATAATACTGCCAACCAGTAATATTGTATCAGACAAATACACCTCTAAAAAAGCTAAAGCCTTATTATCCTATCACTCAAATTACTAATTACTCTACTTTTGCTACTTTTCCTCCACTCTGTCTTGCTGGGCATAACACTTATATGTGATGACATTATCTAGATGGTCAACTCCATTTATAATCAAACAACTAGTAAATGGTAAATCTAGTAAATGGACTAGAGTTGGACCAAGGGTTGGACTCGATGATCTTGGAGGTCTTTTTCAACCCAATCGATTCTATGATTCTGTAACTGGTTGATGAGCATCTTTTAAAACCATGCACAGCCAAGACTTATGAGGACTATATACAAGTTGGGAAGCAAGGCAATAAAGTTATGATGGTTTTATGTTAATTTCTATTTTCTGACTTTACTTGTGCACATGTGCAGGTACTGTAAAAACACACAGGATTGTCAAAAACAAATTAACTTTACCACTGTGTATAGGGAGAGATTGTGAACATTCCCCTTTCACACGTTCAAATGAATTGAATGGGTGTGGAAATAAAGATTTACTTGTGTGCCTTTCAGCTTACAGTGGGATTAATTTCTAATTTATGTCATTTACAAGTAAGATGGGTGCATCTTCTCAGTGCCACAACCATAGCTGTCAGAGGCCATCAGAAAACCACCATCTGTTCGTTGATCATCAACTACAATACAGATCTAGGCAGCAGCAGTTAGCTGGCCACTGTCCATGACGGGTAAGACAACAGAATGCAGTTTGCTCTTTCACAGCTAAATCAATGCTGTCCTGCCCTGCTGACAGGCAAGGTGAACCTGGTTTTGTCAGTGAACCAGGTAGATACGACCGCAAAGATACAAAGGAAGTAGGTCATATATTGTTTTGGGTTGGAATGTATCCTACAGATCACCTAGTTCCAATCTTGCTGCCAAAGGGTTGTTAAAGCCCCATCTGATCTGGCTTTGAACACTTCCAGGAGGAGGCACCCACACCTTCTCTGGACAACCTGTTCCAGTGCCTAACCACTCCTACAGTAAAGAATTTCTTGCCAATATCTAATCTAAACCTACCCTCTGTCAGTCTGAAGCCATTACCCCTTGTCCTATTACTATAAGCCCTTGTGAAAAGTGCCTCTCCAGCTCTCTTGCAGCCCCCTACAGCTATTGGAAAGCTGCAATAAGGTCTCCCTAGAGCCTTCTCTTCTCTAGGCTGAACAGACCCATTTCTCTCAGCCTATCTTCATTGGAGAGGAGCTTCAGCCCTCTCATCAGTCTCATGGCTCTCCTCTGGACTCACTCCCAACATGTTCTTATCTTTCCTGTCCTGTGGACCCCAGAGCTGGATGCAGTACTCCAGGATCTCATCAGATCTAAATAGGAAGGGAGAATAACATCACTCAACCTGCTGGACATGCTTCTTTTGATGCAGTCCAGGATGTGGTTGGCTTTCTGGGCTGTGAGCACACATTGCTGGTCGTGTCAAGATTTTCATTCACCAACATCCCCACATGCTTCTCCTCAGGGCTAATCTCGATTCATTCTCGACTCAGCCTCTATTCACATTCAGTATTGCCTCAGCCCACATGCAGGACCTTGCACTTGGCCTTGGTGAATTTCGTGAGGTTCACACAGGTCCATCTCTCAAGCCTGTCAAGGTCCCTCTGGATGCCATCCCTTTCCTCCAGCATGTTGACCACTTTAGCTTGGTGTTGTTGGCAAACTTGCTGAGGGTGCACCCAAACCAACTGTCCAGGTTGCCAAAGATGTTAAAAGAGTACCAGTCCAAATATCAAACCCTGAGGACACCAGTCAACACTCTTCTACACTTGGATATTGAGCTGTTGACTGCAACTCTTTGAGTGCAGCCATTCAGCCAATTCCTTATACACCAAGTGGTCCATCCATCTCATCCATATCTCTCAAATTTAAAGACAAAGATGTTGTATGAACAAAGAACCATCCTCACAGAGTCACTTCTCTGACCATAACTGCATTTTAGCAGATGTCTACCTCATATTACCAGTGATACATCCATCAAAGGCCTGAAAATCCACTATATCTACTCCACCTTCAGTTTCTCCTTGGCCAAAAAACCACACGGTACACAGGAATAGGCAAAATGCTAGGAAATGTGGGCAACTCCCATGCTGTTCACAAACATTAATGTCCAAACCCAAGCACATTCTTCACTACAAAAAACACAGGCAAAATTCCAAACACAAAAGCCGTTATCTTGTTTAGGGACAACTAACAATCCTTGACAGCACTACCATTTGGAAAAATACTCTGTGTTCAGCTCCATCTGCACCCAATGTTTTGTTACAAGATATGCTGCTCTCCCAAACAATTTTACCACGTGATTTTTTAAAAAAATTCAACTTCAGAGCAGGATATCTAGACTGAAATTACCACCGTCTGATAGGAAAGGTTGGAGAGCTGATTAGAAAGTACAATATACAATCAAGATATCAACACTTGGTCCCAAAAAGCTTGTAATTATTTCCAAGTGTACAGAAGCAGTAATAAACAGTTCATATTTCTGTCCTTCCAGTGGACACACTACAAAGGGCTATCTGGGCAAGCCAGTGCTAAATACATGTTCCTGGTAAAGCTCTGCCAGCTCAGACATGACTTTGTTATTACACTGGTCCTTCTGACACAGCCTCTCTGCGCAGGGTTTAGAGGACACTTTGACCCCTGGGGTGACCTGTTCTTTCTCTTTGTTCAGAGCATTCAGTAAAAGCAGCAACCTAACTTTTTGGCCTTTTATGTTTCTGCTATGTATTGTTATGCAGTCATACTGCATTTTCATACTGATTCAGTAACCTTGACTCCAGTAAACCTCTGAAAATTTGCACTAAACACTCCATGCATATCAGCTCTGCTCTATTCACTTTGCTAAAAGAGAGCAAGAAGACCATCGGGGAGGGGAGGAAGAGCTGATACACCGCCCACCTCCAGGTCTGGCATGAGCCCCACTGCTGGGAGGAGAGGGCATATAGACAACACTGTCCCTCCTCACCCTTTCTAGAAGAGCAATCTATGTCAGAGCAGTCAGATTAGACTAATAACCCCAAAACACTGATGCATAATAATTTTGGAGCTGCATGTATTTACTATCTGGTGCACATTTTTTTTGCTATTATAGCACATCTGGGATACGCTATGAAGCCAGCGTTTCCCCCAGCATTACTCTCCATTCACTATTCCAAAACCTCTGCCAATACACCACCTTTCCTCAAGGTTTAAAGAGAACAAAAACATCACTACAAATGAGTCACTCTTCTGTTCTGCCTTTCATATTAGTACTTCTGCAGTCGCTTCAACTGCTCTGCTGTTTAAACCAACTCCTGCCTCAACACCAGATTATACAGGCACACTACTCTATCACACTAAAAATGCATTCTAGTCTCTATGGTCATTTCCCCCTCCCTGTGAAACTAAGTCAAACTTGCCAATGTATTGATGAGAGCAAGTTTCAGCTGCAGTCAGCGCTCTTTGGATGCTGCTTTGTGAAAGTGAGCCAATACCTACAGACTCACTTATCAGCAGAATGGCTAGCTTACGTCCAGAAACTGTATTGTAAGAGTGACAGATGTAGCAAAAATGGAGCACTAATTTAATTTTCAATTGCAATATCTTCTCTCTGACCTGACAGTTCAAGAAGTTAACACTGAACCACTAAAGTGAGGAAACTCAGTATCAGAGACACTGAAGAGGAATTTCAAGGATGTTTTTTCACACAGCCATTTTCTCTGACTACAGCTTCTCTTGAGACAAATCACTCACTGGTCTGTCTTGGGTGATCTCATATCTATTTAAACCAGCGTGAAGATCCGCACCTTTGATGTGAGTTAATTAAGCTCACATGGCTTTCTCCAGCCTGGCTTCTGTAGCTTTGGAAGTGAAGGGAGACAAATTAGCCCCATCTGTCTAAATGGAAGGGAGTCCTCTCCTGCCATAAGGCACACTTCATTACCCAGCACTGGAGCTGCCTTCCAAGAGCACCAGGAAAGGGAGTTTCATTGAGGCCAACAGCTACCCAGAACACCAGGCCTGCCAAGCACAGGGGTTTTCAAGAGAACCACAATTCTGCGCCATAGGCTGCTCTGCACAGAAGCCTCAAGGGTCTGTCTACAAAAGGATTTCCTGCAATAACCTTTTGTTTAATTCTTGGAACTTCTTGGCAGCAACAGATCTGCAAAATAAATTTGATTTTTTTTCCATAAAGAAGGAACTAACAAACTTCAGTCCATCAGAGGAGATGACCCTTTGCCTTGATCCTGCAGCCATTCATTGTGTAACTGAAGCTTATAGTCTGTACAAGCTCTGGAAGCCTCTCAGTTGCTATACTGGAATCTCAAGAAGAAAGAAAGTACCCTTAAATAATCCACATCATCAGATACAGCTGCTAGAAAAAGGAATCGACCACTCCTTGCTGCTATCTGTAATCTGGGGAAGCAAAGGTAGAAGATACAATTACACAACTTCAGCTCCCACATTTGTTTTAAAGGATTTGACCTTGTAAAAAAACCTGCAGCAATGTGAGCAGATCCCATTCTGGCTCTGCCTCAGTGCTACTGTGCTTCAATAGAGGTATGAACTTTACTTTGGTTATGAGCTTCTGCATGTGTTATACAAGTTACCACCAAAGCAAAACCATAAGCAACATAGAAACAACGAACCAACCAACAAAAGAAAACCCTTCAGTCAGATGTTTATGTGAGACAACATTTGAAGGAAATATCTGTAAGTTTGTATGTAAAAACATACAATTCTCATGGAAACAAACACTGAAAACCTGACAAAACAGACTAAAACCCATTTTTTTTTCTCTGCCACAGATGATCTTTATGAATGTGACAAAAACTAGCAAAGAAGTTTATAATGAAAAAAGCACAGGAATCAGCAATATATACCTATGTACATGTTGTAAATAGTAACAACCATTTACTGGTTTTAAGGGAGAGTAAGGAAATTGTCCAACAAGTGAAAACACATGATGTTTTTGTGGTATGTCCTAAGAGATTCACTCTTAAACCTAACAAAAAGAAGGTATGAGATGACCTGCATACAGACTAGTTTCAGCTGAAGTGGGAGTCCCCAGGGACTCTAGGTAACTAATGGGTGAAAAACTGACTAGCTGGGCTTTAAGAGTAGTGTTTAACCTGCTGTACTTGGAGGCCAGTTACAAGCATAGTAGTGCAGGGACCTAATCTGTTACAAACCCAAGGAGAAAATAGCAGGCACAGTCATCAGGATAATAGATGATGATGCCCACGTTAGGCTGCAGTCACAGAGTCACAGAATGGGTCTGGCTGGAAGGCACCATTGGAGGTCATCTAGTCCAACTTCCCTGCTCAAGCAGGGTCATCCTAGAGCACATTGCTCAGGATTGTATCCAGATGGATTTTGACTATCCCTAGAGAAGACACCACAACCTCTCTGGGCAGCCTGTTCCAGTGCTCAGTAACCCTCATAGTAAAGAAATTCTTCCTCATGTCAATATAGTTGTCATTCAGAGGGGCAGCAATCTCACAAAATTCAACTTGGACAAATGCAAAGTCTTGCTTCTGAGTGGGAGCAAGCCCATGCACTGGCACAGGCTTGGGACTGACTGGCTGGGTCAACCTGCTCTGCAGAAAAGGGTATGTGACAGTAGGCTTAGCACAAGCTAGCAGCATGTCCAGGCAGCAATGGCAGCCAGCAGCATTCCACACTATGTCAATAGCAGCATCGCCAGGAGATCACAGGAAATGATTCTTCCTTGGCACACAGCAGGCCATTCTTGGACCATCAACTCTGACACTGCAGTCCTGCATGCCAGGTGGGCATTAGTAAACTCAAACAAGTCCAGGGAAGAGTCACCATGGTGCTCTCAAGGACTTGAGCCCTTGCCCTCCAAGAAGAGCTGGAAGATTGATCTGTCAGAAAAGACAGTTTGAAGAAGACTTACTGTCAGCCTGCTGGTACCTATGGGGAGGTTATCAAAAACGTGCATGACATGAGAACGAGAGACAACAGGTATAAATTGTCTTGGGCAGTATTTCATAGAATATCAGTCAAAAATAAAAGTTCACTATGAATATAGCAAAGCAGTGTAACAGGTTGCTTGGAGGTCTTCAAACTCAGTCAGATAAAGCCCTGAGGAACCTATTGAGAATTCAGCACTGACAGTGATTTGAGCTGAAGGCTGGATTAGAGACCTCCTGATGTCCTTTCCATCCTGAAGGGCTCCATGACTCAACGTCTCCTACTACAGGCTCTATAATGCATAAAAATGGAAAAGGGTTCACAGGATTCAAGACTGCTTACATTTGGGAGCCTGGAACCAGTATTTGCACCTTGGACTTCTGTAAGGCACTATTTTACAGTTTGCACAGTGCAACTGAAAAACAGCACATAGTTTCATTGTGCTCCCACTGGGAGCATCTCGGAGCAAGGAAACGATGCTTTTGTCAGACACTATCTCACCTCAGAGTTGAGGTTTGCAAGTAAATTTGTGCAAGCAAAAAGTACTCATATTAAAGAAGAAATAAAAAATGCAGACTTCAAGGTTTAATGAATCATAACAAATACCAAGAAAAAAACTAATCCAGCTAACTTCCAAATGCTTAATTGAGTTGGCTGAAATGTTTGTGTTCATGAATGCAACCACATATAGTTATTTCCCTGGGTAGATCTCGTTAAGCTGAAATACTGATTCTTCATCTGGAGCATGAATGGCAATCACTTGTTAATAAAGTCATAACTTGTCTACTTACCAAATCAAGGTCTTGGGAAACCCTCCGCTTGCGCAGCTCTTCCATCCTCTCACACACATCTGTGAAGCAAGTGTTATAGTAGTCTGCATACTGCTGAGCCAGATCATCGATATTTCCCAGGGACCCATCCTACAATGGAGACAAAGAAAACAGGTTAATCAATTCTAAAATTCTAATTTAAAGGTAATAGCACAACTCTGAAGAAACCCCCTCCCTGCAGCACATCCAGCGCACAACACTCAGGTCATTCTCTCCATCCTTAGCCCAGAGCACCCTAACAAGCAAGAACAGTTGGGAACTACAGTACCACAGTTAACTCCTCACAAACAGCTGGGACCTTGATAATGCCAACACAGAGAGCAAAGGCAGGGACAGCAATGCAGAGCAGTGAAACAACATATCCTCAGGTACTAACCGCTTCAATTCCCTCCCACCAACATGTACTTTGTCATATTTTACCTGCTGCTCCCAAGCAGCTGCCCACTCCTCCATTAGCCAGTCATTATCTATGTTTCATTGACCTTATTGACTTCAGAGTAGCCCTGTTTTCCTTGACAGTAACTTACAGCAATTAAAATTATTAAACTTCTTGCTTATAAGCCCAAGCAGCTAGCCTGCAAACAATGACACTTGCAAAGACACTCTGCCAGTTGGTCTTTTAAGATATACTGGACATGAAAACATGGCGTGCTGAGTCTCAAATGCCTGCTCTGCAGGACAGGATTGCTACACTGCTAATAAAAGGACTATGGACAGAAATATAATTGTAATAATCTGTTAATTACAATCCAGATTCATACATTTAAAGTAGTGAATAAAGAAAATGAGAACAAAACAAAACAAAAAACCAGGCTGGATTTTAAGTGACATGAGAAATCTTTCTAAATTTCAGATATGTATGTCGCATCTGTGAGGTGAGGGGGTCGGCAGGTACAATATGCACACACTTAAAATAGGTCCAAAAGATGGGATGGAGTAATTTTGTTTCCCTACTGTATACATTCTTTGAAAAGGTAACAATCTACACTGTGTACCTATCCTGAGAGAAGAACGCAGTGCAGAATGTTATTTCACAGAATCACCTAATCCATTGGGTTGGAAAAGACCTCCGAGATCATCAAGTCCAATCCTTGGTCCAACTCCAGTCCCTTTACCAGATCATGGCACTCAGTGACACATCCAATCTCAGTTTAAAAATCTCCAGGGATGGTGAATCCACCACCCCTCTGGGCAGCCCCTTCCAATGCCTGATTACTCTCTCTGGAAAGAATTTGTTTCTGTTCTCCAACTTAAATTTCCCCTGGCAGAGCTTGAGCCCGTGCCCCCTTCTCCTATTGCTGAGTGCCTGGGAGAAGAGACCAGCCCCCACCTGGCTAGAACTTCCCTTCAGGTAGTTATAGACAGTGATGAGGTCACCTCTGAGCCTCCTCTTCTCCAGGCTAAACAACCCCAGCTCCCTCAGCCTCTCCCCATAGGGCTTGTACTCCAGTCCTTTCACCAGCCTTGTTGCTCTTCTCTGGACCCGCTCCAGCACCTCAATATCTTTCCTGAACTGAGGGGCCCAGAACGAAACACAATACTCAAGGTGTGGCCTCACCAATGCAGAGTACATTGCTGTTGTTAACAGATGCACATGTACAAATATAAAATTATGCCCTGATTATTAAGAAAAAAACTAAGCAATAGAGAAATAATTTAAAAATAACTATGCTAATAATATACATAAATTGCAAGGTAGAATTTTAGCATATGAGCCAGAAGGAACTGTTAATTAGTAACCACACCTTAGTGAAGATGTTGCCATTTGGAAATAAGTCTGTGGTACTACCCTTAAGGTTCTGGAATTTGCTGAAGAGGTAGATCTGTTCTAATATAGTATCACTTCCAGAGAATTGGAAAAAACTTTGCAGTTTAAATCAAAGTGAAAGGCCATTAAATCTCAGAGTCTGTGAAACCCAGTTTCTACTTTTTTGATGTGCAACTCCCCGTGTGCAACAGATATCTCCAGTCCTCAGGAAGTTTTGTAGAGCTCACACTGCCAAAATTCAGAACAGCTTACATTTTCTCAAAGCTACTGTGTTCAGTACAGGTTGAAAACAACTTGCATGTCACTTGTTGGAGCAGCAAAAGCAAAGTAATCACACTTCCCTTACATATCTATGTATTTTTTACTGTTGTTCCTATCATACAACGTGCCAAAGATCTCACATAGGAGATATTTCAAACATTAAAAGATCAGAGTCCTTGTACAAATACACTCTGGAGAACTTCAGACCTTCCAGAGCTGGGAACAAACAATGTTCCACACTGCTAAGCAAGTGTATAGTTTACAAGCATCCTTGAGAATATGACAGCGCTACCCTGCCTTACTACTAGGGGAGCAGTGCTACCTGCTCACATGAGGCAGCAAGAGTATGTCTTCCTCCAGCCATCTCCTTGCTATCCATCACTTCCCAATAAGCTGGGAAAGAAACTTGGACTCTTTCCTGTACCCTAAGTTCCACACAATTTCCTGTGGAACTGGACATCCTTAGGCTGGCTGAGGGCATGCTTGCTGATCGTACATGCACAGTGAGCTGTCCTCACAACATCTGCACATTCAACAGGAGTAACTAGGACTGCACTGTTGGGGAAAAAAAAAACCAACCCAAAACAGAACACCAAACTGAAAAAGCAACCCCAAAACTTAACCTTTATTTGCTCACTTCTGTGGGCAATAAGAAAACACATATGACTTCCAAAGACATGATGTGACATCTGAATTCCATACACTCTACCATAACAAACATCCCTCTTTAAGAGTTACCAAAAATCCCCACTTTGGAGTATCTTGCCCAGCCAGAATCTGTTTATTCTTTGATAAACTTTTCTGGTTAAGAGTACAGGAGGTGGAAACAGTAATTATAGAAGGCAACACAGGAAAGCATCATTCTATTAGAACAGTATGAAATTCGCCTCTTAATTAATTTATTAGTCCATCTCCTTTCTCAATTTCTGAAATCTATGAAATTCATAAAGTAAACCTGCTCCAAAATGGGTGTAACTTGTGAAGGTAAATTCATTACCCTGAAATTGAGTGGAATACTCCAAATCCAAAGACATCAGGTGAACTTCAGCTTAGCCAAGAGCCAGGCAGAGCTAAGGATCACAGCACACTGCAGCGCTCCTCCCCGCACCTTCCCACAAATCCTCAGACACGTAGTCACAGACCATTTGCGGGATACCAGTGGCACTGCCAACGGATGAAACAAAGCTGAACAAGTTCTCATTTTTCATTTGTGCTGGTTTGCAGTTCACTGTGCTATTTTTAAAGGTAATCTCTAAAAGGCTAAAGGCTTGTGACTGTCCCTAGAGAAAAATTAGCTTGACACCAGCACCTCAATTAAAGCCCAAAGAACACAGGTGACCCCACCACCAGCGAGCACGTGGCTGCAAAGAAAGGCCTATTCACAAGTGACCTGGTCTGCCAGTGCCGCAGTGTCCAGAGGAGCGTAGCTGCAGGCACCAGCCCGCCTGACTGACAGGAGGGATTGTTGGCAGTGCTCGGCACTTCCATTAGAGGCTGTGCTTCAAATACAGCCTGATGCCAAAGGGGTTTTCTGATTTTTCATTTTTATAGATTTTAGAAGTATTTGTAACTGTAGCAAATGTAGTGTTCACATTTGTAACAGCTTATGTTCATTGTTTATACATTCTAACCCTTACCACAGATTAGTGGCTTAAATTCTTTTAGCTATTTAGGATCTCTTCAAGGTACAAGAGCTGAAGACTATCAGAAAGGCCTGCAAAACAAGACCAAACATAAACCAACAACCTTGAGTCTAAGAACACTGGAAGAACTTCAAAGCCCGAGGAAGAAGAGCTGATGAAGAACAGAGGGTCCCAGTGACCCCAGCCCCAAAATCCTGGGGGATGGCACAGGGGTGGGACTGGGGCTGGACTGAGAGATGTGTAAACTGGGGATTGGGTGGGCAATATTATAAAAACCATGGAAATCAGTGTTCTAGGAGGAAGGGGGCAGCGCAAAGATGTCATCATGTATTCCTAAAAGCCCCAAGCCTGGCCATTAAAGAATGTACCTTTTTATCTTTCCCTACATTAACTTGGCTCGAAGTCCTGGTTTTGGGGGCACTCACGGCAACAAGCCCATGCCAGCCCTCCAGGGAAGGCTTAGTCCTGTGGCAAAAGTTAATGTCCAAAAAAGATGAAGGAACAGGAAAAAAACCCATAGGCTCTTAGAGATGAGAACTGAAAATTAAAACACACACTCATAGGAGCCCTGCCGTGCAGTTTTGCTGCATTACCAGACCAAGTGTAGCTACAGTTTCACACGGCTGCCACTCTACAAATGCATCCTAACTAGATGTGGACAACTTTGGGGTTTGAAGCCTCCAGTTACAAAAAGATAGAACAAAAATACAAACATTTGCATTTGCACCTCAGCTTGCCAGAAAATTGTAGTGGAAGATGCCGATTGAAACATTTGTCTCTGTGGCCAAGAGCTTCTTTTGTGAGTTTATGCGTGTGGGCATGCAGAAAGCATTGCTATTGTCAAAAGAAATAGGGATACACAAATCAACCCAAGCCAAAGACATGAAGTATTTCACAACTTGCAGCATCCATTATGTTGCATGTAAGTAAATGATGTCATAACTTTCCAAAGGATTATATATCTGATTTATAGGACCTCAAATTTCATCCCTACATACTGTTATCTCCATTCTCCTTTATTCTTTAAGTGCTACTAAAAACATTGTGAAACTTAAAGAAGAGAGAAGATGTTTCATTTTTCTACTGCACTTATAATGGTCAGAAGGACATACTTTAGATATCATCAAACCACAAGTATAACTAACCAGAAGAAGAATTTTGAGCTACAGCATTTCATCTGTCTATTCATTACACTGATCCCCCAACTTCTCCAAATAATTCTAAACTGCCTCACACAAAATTACCCACAGTGTGCTTTGTACTTCTATTTTGGTTTCGAGTGTTTTAAAATATTCATGGAGGAAACATTAGCTTCAGCTTAATAAGTCATTGATTTCTTTATAAAGAATTGAAGGAATTGTCCGAAATGTTTTTTAAAATCCCTAGAATTATTAAAAAATAGAAAAATAAAAGCATTGATATTTAAAAAATATTCCACTCTGATGCATAAATATGCATAAAAATTAGGCAGTGCTAATTTTCATAGGTTTAGAGAAACGTGGACTGCCATTTTAGTTTCACAGGTAAGAAGTAACATACACTTATTTGATACCAAAAATAATAAACTCATGCAACTTTTTATAAGCCTTCAGTTATGTACCACTATGTCCCATTTTGACATGGATGGGTCAGATATTGAAACAGGTTAAGTGAGTAATGAAAAAAGACATTGCTTTTGAACTTCTTCTTACTGATATATCTATAATTCGGTAGCCTTTGAAATGTTCTTAACTGCTTTAGGACAGTAAAATTTTTAAAACCAAGACCTCATAGTAAACTCTTTCTCATTTTGTTACAAATTTAACAGTTAAACAAAGCCCCAGCATGAAGAGTGCTTTACACCAGTTGTGTTATTGCCACACAAACTACAATGTCTCAGCTATATAATCCCACAAATCTTCTCTGGTGGAAAAAAATTCATAAGCAACATAAATAATGAGCAGAAATACCATTCCCCAAACACACCACTTGGAAATTGTTACAATATTTTTCTCCCAAGACTTCACTACTGCCTGAGACCTTTTCATTAAATAGTTTGATAGCCAGGAAAGTAAACAACCTAATATTTATAAAGGGTTAAATGTAAAATGAAGATTTAATAAAATATTCTAATGAAAACAGAAGTTATCTCTGATTTTTATTTTCAGTTGTCAAGTATGTTGCTAAATTTCCATCTCATCATGTATGCATGCAATACTTTTTGGCATCATAAAACACAGAGCAAAATGATGAATTGCCCTGAAATTCCCAGAGAATTAGTTCTGATATGCATATGAATACCAAAGAAATCTACTGGGATTCCTGTCAATGGAGTGACTACAAAGAAAAGTTGGAACAATTTGACACTTATTATAAAGTTAGGATTTATCGGTCACTGCACATCAGTTAGTTTAATGCCCTGGCAGAATCCTTTGTATTTGACATCTGAAAGTGTAAAAATTTTTTATCAGACAGTCCTGCTGGCTGTAAAATTAAGTAAAAATACATTCGTATTTTAAAAACAGTAATAGAATAAAAGCACTACCAGCTAAGGAGGAATATTAGACTCTGCTAAGTAACAAATTTCATGAACCTGCATGTGAATCTAAGTATTAAGCACTAGCACGGCATACATACCTTTTACATAATTCTCCATGCAGAATAAGAGTTTTACAAAAAGCTACCAAAAATACAACTACTTCAGTTTGCACTTTTCTATCTCAGAATCTGAAAAATGCACTACAAAGCTGCATATTCCAGTATATCCTCCTCCTATTCCAGCAGACTGTAGGAACATCAGGAAAGACGTCTTGATTATTGGATATATGTGCTCACTCTCACAGCCACTGGGTGAAATTCATGTAACTGCATGAATCTCAAAAATGTAAAGAAGATGTGCATGCTACAAGCCTGTTTGGTCAGTGAGGCAGATGGGTCTCCATCCACATGTGGCAATCCAGGTTACAGCACACAATGCAACGATACAAGTTCAAAACTTAAAAACCTCCCCAGCTCCGGTCACAGCACATGCATAAACTGGGAGGTTTAGGACCAGGTGAGAAACTGGGAGAAAGACAATCTTTTTTTCCTGTTAAAGTATAAATGAATATAAGAAAGGGCATTGGCAAAGGGAAGATGCCCGTTCACAACACTCTGCAATCATGCCCTGGCAAAGACATGTTTTTGACCTTCACAGGCCAAGATGAGAAAAATCCATTTCCATGCCTGAAACACATGACTACTGTGTGGAGAGTCACTGTAAACATTAGCAGCTTATTTCTGGCAGTTGGATTTTAACAGGGATGCCTACCAAAAATTTGTGGAACATGACCTTGCATTTCAGTAATACCTTTGGTTTGGATAGCTCTAAGAAGTGCATAAATGAAAGTCAGAACATGGGCCAGAGCAAACAGCCTTGTTTGGGGAGGGGAGACGGGTAAGAGAGAGGAGGGCCCAAAAAGTGGTGAAATGAGAATATCTACTGAAGGAAAACATGTTTGTGCCTAATACACATGCTGCTTTCAACAGGACTTCATCTACATAGAACACATTCTGTGAGATGCTTAAAGTTAAGCAGAACTAGTTTAGCTAGAAAGCAAGGAATGCTCAGATTTTCATGGGACAACTTTGACTAAGATACCAGCCCTTTTTTACATATTTTTACTAATGCAAGCTCATAAAAGCCTGAGGAACTTGTGCATCCTTCCCTAAGCAACCTTGGACTGGCAGCAGAACTCCATGCATTGGAAAATATACTAATACTTGAATTCAGGCTACAGTTGATTAATCTGAGAGAGACACGTATTCCAGGTCCTCCAGAGTTCTTTCTAAGGAGATAAATTTAAATCAGATCCAAACCTTTTCAAAACAGAGGAGTTAAACCTGCATCCACCTCTCTGGCTAAAGCTTGCATCTCAATTTGTTACAGTAATACTGACCCACAGCAAGGACAGGCATCTGTAGGAAAACATGAGGTGCTTCATGATAATTTTATCAGCTACACGTTTCTGACCCTCTTACCTGTCCCCTCACTAGCAAAGAATTTCTGGCAGGAATAGGGCTGGTGTTCTGCCTTCTGGCACAGCTTCAAAATGGTTGCATTAAAAAAGAACCCAACAAGCTGCTAGAAAAACACTCCTTTCTTTTTCTAGGGCTTGGAAAGGACAATCATCCATTCTGTGGAACTAACAATTCCATCATCCATGAAATGACAGGTTCAAAGTCCGTCTTGACAGTCAGCAGGGTAAGAAATGTGAATGAGACAGAAGTGCAAGGCCAGGCAGCCAGTGCTTGCCTTGATATTCAGGAGAAGGCATAAAAAAGTCAAGTGTAGAAGTCATGACATTTTTATATTGAGAACAGCTATTTTGGAGGGTGCTGAAGGGTTGCCATGGTTCCCTTGACCTCTCTATAACTGGACACTCTGAGAACAAAGAGAACATACAGATCAGACTGATTCAATAGAAGACTTTCCATTAATTATTATGGCATCTGAGGGTTGAGTCATTAAACTATATGGCTTTACAGATGGAGTTACAAAAATAGATCTAATAATACTGTGTCAAACTCTCTAGAGCATGGTTAAAATGGTTATAGATTCTGTACAATAAGCAGAATGCGCAATTACACACTTTGATATTAAAGACTACAGAAGTTATCTGAAGTAACATACAACCCACTGACTTCAGTGCACATTCACTCTAGATCCAAAAAAATATATTAAACCAGAGTTTTTTCACATGTATATATATATATATATATATATATATGAATGCCCCATCTTTACAGCAACAAAAAAAAAACTCTTACCCTTTTCAAAATACTGCAAATAAAGTGGTTTTTTTCATCATCAGTACCACAGTCTTTCCCCCCCACACACTTTTCATAGTAAAGCCTCAAACTCTTTGCCAAGAAGGTATAACAAAGCATCTCTGGAAAAACATTCTGCATGTGATTTACACTTTTCCCTCTGTAAACTGAAATAAATTTGAAAGCACACCACTGGGATCCCTCTCTCTGGCATGCAAACAAGGAAGTCCTCCATAGAAAAAACAAAAACACACGCATGCTAACAAAAAACCTGCATCTATGCAAATATACATTCCAACATACTTAAAAAGTAGGTATTTATCGCAAGTAGAACCAAGTGTTGATAGGAAAGAATATATGCAAATTTTATTCACAAAAGTGAGTTCAAAGCATCCTTAATGTCCAGCATCCCTAATAACCAGTGTATCATCCTCTAACCTCCTTTCCCTGAGGTGATCTGCACCAAGCTCATCAAAACGTAACTCAAAATTCTTGTCTGCTTTGATACTTGAAAGGCCACCACTACCCACTAGGCTGGTCAGCAGTCAGGCACAAGTTGTTATTGTCAGCTTGTAAAGCAGAGTAAGTTAACAACTCCTGAAGCCATGTAATAGCTGCACCTGACATCATCTCTCATTAGTTTTGCCTTCCTTGCTCTGACTGCCTTCTCCTTTTGCACACTATTTGCTGAGACTTCTTCTCAAATTGAGTGGAAATGTATCTCTTCACGTGAACCAGCTACAGTGGGCTTCTGTCCTGAGGCTTGGAGCAGAAACAAATGGTAAACAAAAGATTAGCAAGAATTAAGAAACGTACATATATCTGATTAATGCACCATTAAGGAGATGGAGATGAATTTCTTGTTTCAGATTTGGGAAGCTTAGCATATGTTATGGGTGTGGCTTCATGTTTGAGATAAGTTAGGGCCTAATGAAACAGATATGCAAATGCCAAACATTACAAGTAGATGATGAAATAAACCTTTATTACAGTGAGTTGGCTGTATCAACTGGGACAGTGAAGGAAGTCTCATTAAAGTTCTTTTCTTTATATCTACTAGTAACACAGTATGACAAAAACAAACTTTCCATGATATTTGGGACTATATAACTGAGGTATGAGCAATCATTAAAATAGTAGCCTGAAAAAAAACAGGCAAGTCTCATTTACAGTATTTCCCAAGGTGTTAAAGTTGCTCAGAAAAAGTAAACTTTCGTCATGGTTATGCCCAAGTTTTACAAACAAAATAAATTTCCAAGTGTCCATAGCAGGGGAAAATGATCACCTTTAGCTTAAACTTTGCTATGCTTTTCACCTGGACAGTTTGGCACAAGCAGGACATACCTTGCCCAGAAAAAGCAAAGTTCACTAAAAAAACTCCTTCTCATTCTTCTTTCCCTGTTTCCCCTGCTCCTCTCCCTTGCTTTTTCAGTGTACTACTGTGTGCTCCTTGCCCTTTTATTTCTGCACTTCTGGGCTTGGGGTTTCTCCCCCCACCCTTTCTGAGAGCCAGGCCTGAGATATTGAGCAAGTCCCTATTGGAAGCACTTTCCCATAGCCCACCAAAACCCAGCAGTACTGGATTCAGGGATGCATGAGTAAATAAGGAGAGCCCTCGATGCCTTCCCTCATTTCTCACCACCTCAGCAGCTGAATCCTGCATTGGACCTTCCCCCCAGCTACAATTACTGAAGAGCAGAGAAGAGAGTACAGCCCTCTCCCACTCTGCAGGAAATCCAGCATGAGGAGAACCCAGCAGGGATGCAGTCACCTCACATTTCTCCCGGCTGGACAAGCCTATCACCTCATCTGCACTTACATGGCAAGAGCTATGGGGCAGCACTGCATCTTGCATCACCCAGCTCAGCAATGAGAATCCCAGCATTTGGAACTGCTACTACAATGTCAGGAAGTTGGGTGTGACAGTAAACGCAATTACTTACATGCCCATGTGCCACTTCAGAGGCCTACTTCCAAGAGACAGGCACTCTCCTGCTTTCCACTGTAGGTTTCAGAAAGAGGGAAAGGCAATCTTGGAATATATGCCTTCACTTCAAAATATGTTCTTACAAAGCAGGGAAAAATACTGCTCTGCCCATTAAGGCAAGACAGAATTTCTCCAGTGTTTTGGGAGTAGATAGGGAAATCAGCAGTCCTGGTTGTACTGCATAGCCCAGAGCCCCTGCCCTTGATTTACTGCTGCAAGCTGCCAGCTGTAGAAAGCCAGAACACTGATGTTTAACTGCTTTCTCAAACTCTGCTATTTTTCTGTTTCTTCCTGCTAGAAATTCAGCAGTTTGCACCCAACACTTCTGCGTACTCAGGGACTAACCTCGCCTTCACTCCTACCACTTTCTGACAGGACATCTTTTACCAGGAAAGGAAACAACTGTAATTGAGCATGGCAGCAATCCATGTTTCCCCATGTAATCTTAGCAGCAGAAGAAATGGTTTCCTGTAGCTCCTGTAAGGAAGCTGCACCCAGGGCCCCCCTCACCGATGCCGCCCATCCCACCCGCCTGTGCTATCCCTGCAAACCTTCACTTTTGCAGAGACCATGTGCCCTGCTCTGGCAGAGAGGGGTGGCGTCAATAAGCTAGCTTAAATAGACACCCCACAGTCAGAACAAATATTCTAAAACCAGAAAGACTGCCTATCTTGAAGCACTTCAGTGAAGCTTCAGCTTTTGTCTCTCAGTAGAGGCACAACACGTTCAATCACTGTAGGTAGCATACAGGAGAGCTAAATATAGAGCTGCTCATGAAACACTTCATGGCACTGGGCTGAGGTTTTTTATCACCTTAACTAAGCTTCCTGAAGTCTCTTTGGAGAGTGTTTTATTTAGGAGCAGTAAAGCACAGTTATCAGGGGGTTTCAGTTCATTTAATTAAGTTGAATACAATTACACTCCAGTGGGTCTTAAAAATGCAAGAATCTATTTAAATATTATTTAGATGGATATCTTTAACTACCACAGATTGCACAGGGCTTCATGTTTATATCAATTAGGGATATCAACCCAGCAAAAAGAACTCCATCTCTTGCCAGTTTATAATCTTTTCCACTCTGGGATCTCATATTTTATTTACTCATTTCCCTTTATCTGTGTACAGCAAAGATGGGCTTTTTGCTTTCCTGTGTGCTCATACTGCTTCATCATTGCCCAAGCACTTCATAAGCAGGCTAAATAGGCCTCTTACACAAATAAAAAAGGAGTATTTCTGCTTACCAACAGAGCACATCCCACAGGGTCTGGGCTTAAATAACTGTGTGGTTGCCACATGACCCGAGTGTTTCAAGCACGTATTTCTCTGAAGGAGCAACATTATTACTTAGAGGAGTTCACCAACATGCAGGATGCCATGTGCTTGCTTCAAGAAAGTGCTTGAGCCTCTGGCTGCTGTCAGTCCAGTGGCTCTGCCCACTAACAAGAGACACAAGGACATTGGATGAAGCTGCATCAAAAGAAGTTCAGATTGAACAAAGAGTTCTTCACCGAGAGGGTGGTCATTTACTGGAACAGGCTCCCCATGGAACTGGTCACAGCATGAAGCCTGTCAGAGTTCAAGGAGCATCTGGACAGTGCTTTTAGTCTTGTGGTTTAATTTTAGGTAGTCCTGTGAAGAGCAGGGAGTTGGACTCAACTTGGGTCCCTTTCAGCTTGAGATATTCTATGTTGCTCTTAGTGGAGACGGGATGCATCGCTCAAGTGCTGCACATTACAACAATGCATCTGAAACTGAGGCATGAAACAGTTTGAAATGGCTAAAGGGATCATAGAAATCAGAAAACCTTGCAAAAAATTGTGTCTCTACAAAACCTGGTAGCTGTTTCTCACTGATCCAAGGCCCTGAATCACAGGCTGAAAGAAAACAACTGTAGATAAAGACACTTGGACTTGGATCTAAGCCCTCACTTGAGCAACTTCTCTAAACACAGCAACTTGAACATCAAAAGGAGAACATCCTGCTAACTAACCATTTGTCAGGACAGTTGTCATGCCAAAGAAAAACATCTCACCTTGCTGTAAAAGCGACAGTAACATGAGAAGAAACTCAGATGGAAAGAGTTTCCTCACAGACTCTGCTTCTCAGATGAAGAGACCAGTCTCAGGAAACACCAACCCATGAACACAGCAAGAGCAGTAGGACAACCTATGTACTAGGATGCATCTGAAGCAACACAAAACCAGCAGGGAGCTCTCTGAGCAAAAAAGATGTTACACAGTATGCACCATCATCAGTTTCAAGACAAAGTATGTATAGTAAATAGAGCTCCTTCATACACAAAGAATTAGGACTTGAAGGGAAACAAAGATTTTGACTCTCTCAAAGGGAAAGGAAAATCACTTCTTTTTAGATGTGGTGATCTCTTCAAAGCTTGAGAAGTACAACCCGAAACACTAAGACTGGTTCAGAATTGGTTACATATGACCAGGGAATCGGGGCAACGGAATGACTCTAGGAAAATTGCAAATTGCACTCTTATCCCCAGACTGTTTTATCTAACAAGCCCTCTACTACAAATTACCCATTTAAAGTATCTGCTGGCAATACCTGGATGGCATAGCTCTCCATGACTCACATGCACATCAATCGTTACCCACCTACAGCCTGCATTTATCTTTAAGCAGAACCAAAACAAGGTGCTACAAACCAGACACAAAGGCTTACTTTGCTCTCTGATATCCCTACTCAGTGCCTGAAATAAGCCCTGCCAATTCTGGAGCAGGCTTAAATCTCCATTATTCATTTCCTGTGTGCTCTCTGCCGTCCACACCACTCAGTCACCTCCTCAGGGCCTCCACAAAGCCAGCCTGCCTGCTGACCTTCCCCTGCCAAGGTCCTGGTGCGTGCTTTAGCCATTTCCTGCCATGAAGGCAGCAATTCTTCCTTTCACATGATCCTTCTAAATCCCTCTTCCAAGCAGTTGCAAGTTACCCTTCTCAGCTGGGACTCTTTTCACTTTTCTGGCCACAGAATACTGAGTCACTGCACCTCCATCCGCTATCATCCTCTGTTTCTGCTTTTTATGAGAGGTATTTTCCTAAGAGAGGCATGAGTCTGGAGGAAAAAACCGCTTCACTGCTCTATTTTTTTTTTAACTACTGAACTCCCCCACAGCAGGGAATCTGCCTCAGAAAGGCAGAAGGGGCAGGGAGGAACTAACAAAATTTTTTACCCCCTTTTCCTGGTAGTTTATAACATAAATAACTATCTGTAAGCATTTTGCAGTAGTTGTTACTGGGTTCGGCAGATGCAGAACGAAGATTTGCACAATCTTTTGTATTCTTAGTACACTTGAGACACAGATTAAACCCACAAGTAACTTGGCAAAGATTACTTGAAGAATGCACAGTTCCATCACAGATAAAGCAACACTGAGAACACCCATCTCTTTTTCCCTCCTACTTTCAAACTCCACTCTGACCAAACCCAGGCAGACTCATCATGACTATGATAACAAGGATATGCAGAAGCACCCCTTTCCTTTCTCATTTATGCATGGCCACACACCATACGTGGTATGAAGCTATTCTTCACCATCATCATGCCAGTATTTTGATGAGGTCCTTGACCTTATGTTCTCTGTTAACTTCCTGAGTTTAGACAGCTATCATGCAGAGCTTAGGTTTTACAAAGTTTATCCATCCCCACGTATATACTCACTTCTTGACACAAAATCTAAACAATACCTTGCTAGGTTTGAGCTGAGCAAGAAACAACATACCTCACTGAGCCAAAACATCCCAATATCTCTTCAATTTGGCACACATCAGAAACACAGCACCATCGTGGAAAGGGATCGCACAGGATTAGACTCCAGTTCCTGTCTCGTTGTATAACACTCAGAATAAAGGCAAGTGTAATTAAAGAGGTAGAAAGAACTTTTAATGACGGACAATCCTTTTGCACTACCCACAACTGAACAGTCTCAACTCATGAAATAAGAAATAAAATACACTTTCATGAAAATTCTCCAAACAATGAATGGGACAAACCATCACAAAATATAATGAAAAATAGGCATCTTTCAATTTTTATTTGTACAGCGCGCAGTAAACAAGGTGGGAACTTTTAACACATACGCAGGAAAACTGGCAGAGAAACTTAATTAATAAAAGACGCGAATTTGCCATTCTCCTCTTTCCTCTAAAAGGAAAACACAACCTCAGAGAAACCTTAGAGAAGGATGGTATGTAAAAAAAAAAAGTCCAAAGAATTTGCCATGTACAAAGACAACATGCCCCACCAGCAGGAAATCTGCCTCTACTCAGCCCTTTTTCTCCAGTGAAATGAAAATAGGCAGACCTAAGGAAACACACTCAGTGGGGGGAGAGATGCCTACTAGTGCAGCCACAGGAGTACTCCAGCTGTGCAGGGACATCAGTGCCAGCATACCTTCACCGTGGTACCTGGAACTGCCTCTGCTATCCATATTTTTCAGGGCGTAATAGCAGCCTGCACACAGCCTGTTCTTACTTCTGCTGAGATCAGTGGTAAAAATGCAAGTGACCTCAAGGAAAGCAGGAACACAAACAACTTCTGCGGTGGAGATCCCCCACTGTGTTTGCTGTGCTGAAAACATCACATATTGATATGCCAGCAAAAAGCAAATATCTGTTCTGAGACTAATTAGCCCTCAGTCTGACACAAATCATCATGTAAATTCAATAAAGATCAGGTGAGAAACTGGCCAAGGTTTACTGTCACAGGCACTAGCATCCCTGCTCTACTGCCCATCAACTGCTGTATTTCTTGGTATCCCTGATGTGACAGTTGTCTGTGAGCTTCTGATTGCTTGCTTGACTGTCAGAAGAAAAATTTCCTCTAGAAATTTCCTCACCTTACCAGCTTTTTTGGTTTCAAAATACAGTACCCTTACTTGTCCTCTGACAAAATGTTGCATAGGGAAATCTGTTCTCCCCAGCCTTTATATAAAGCATACTCCCACACACACTCAGAAGCATTGTGTTTTTAAAGCGTAAACATATGGTCATCTTGAAGATGGAAACTTGAAGACAGGAACCATGACTGACATTTAACATACAGTCTGTCCCCAACTTTTCCTGTTTTATAATGACTATTCATGAATCCAAAGGTGGGAAAGAAACCTAATAATGGAGTGGAAATCACAACCTGCAAGTTGTGGTGCATATTATATATTAATACAAACATGTAACTGTAAACCAGAACTTTTCTTCTTTTCATCCTCAGAGATAATAAATAGCAGTTTAAATGCAAAGTGTTTATCATCAGCTTCCAGAGCTACTACACTAACCGGGCCAAACATTGAAAGTTCCAAAACTCACAAGTATTAGAAAAATTACTCTGTACTGGAAGCTACGTTAAGTCTATGCAGTGATATAGATAACAATACAAAACACATCTAATGTGGATGGTGAAAAGAGATGACCCTCAATTGAGCAACAGAAAAGTATTTTCAATTTGCACTCCATCCCTAGGATGCACTAGAAATTTCTGGCGTAAAAATCCCTTGTGGCTGAGCTGCAATAGGCAGGAAGCTTCTGCTGGAAGACTGCAAGCACAGAATCCAAAGAGAAAGACAGTGCTTCAGAACCTTAACACATACAGATAAACAGAGATAATTAACAAGCTGAACACAAACATCCAAATATCCCATCAGTTTTAAGTCCATAAAATCCACAGATTCTTCAGCAATGACGTATCATTTCTAAAGGTGTATACTACTACTGGCCCAGCAACACACCCTAAAAGCCTGAAATGCCTTTTATTCTGAAGTGCAGTGTAGTGCTGTGCAATGAGCTCTAGCACATGCTTTCATCTGAGCTCCAGCTCTGGATGTGCACTCACTGAAAGAACTTCTAACACTGCCACCATGGTGCAATGAGGTCTCATGTTTCCTTCATCGAGTTAGACTGGGGTTACAGTCAAGCAAGAGAGCAGGCTCTGCAAAGCAGGGTCTACCTGTGCTGGCATTGAAAGGACCAGGAGGGTAAACTCATCTGAACTTTTGAAGGAATGACAAAAGATGCATTTTGCTTTTTTCTTAAAAGCCTACAGGCCACACACTGCTCTACTATAAATAAACTTTGTGCCTTGGGCACCTGAAGTTTTATGTAAACAGTGCAGAAAGTAGACCCTTTATCTTTTGTTCCTCTCTTTATCTTCTGTTTTCATATACCTATCACCACTGCACAAAGCATCTTCAGTTGCAAGTGAGGGGGTTAGGAGCATCTCACAATCAAGAGATTGCTCAGGTAATCTCAATTTAATATTTTAACAAGCACGGTGCTATTTCCACTACCATCTATTGGCTCTCATCATGCTTGCTAAAAAGCTTTCCAAGTATTGCTTTTATTATCATACTAAACCTAATCTCCTTAAACTCACACTCCCACACACAAAGAATATACTGAAGATGGAGAACATTGCGAGATAAAATATTAGTAAGGCTGTTACCAAAGAGCAAAAAGCACTGTATATCATCATAAATACCGTGACAATAATAAAGCACGAAAGGATGTATTTCTATTCTTGATGATAATATTACCACGCTCGTCTTCTTCAATATGTGTGTTTACGCATGCACATAAAAACAACCATATTTTTTCCATCCGGAGGCCTGATGGTGCAAACTGATCTCCAAAGTATATCCCCATGTCCATGGAGGGCCACAGGGAAGACAAATCAGCAAAATATCATGGGCTTGTAACAGAGCAGACCTGCAACAGCATTCCAAACCAGACTGCGATACAGGTATTAGAAACCAGTTCCCCAATTTACTGCATGACTTTACATAAAAAAGCCTGAAAGTGCGATTTATAAATAATTGTTGTCTTATATTCTTAAGCTTGTCTATCTAATTATTCCAGTTACACCTTGCTTAAAACTGTTTTGCACATAGGTTATACAATCCCCACTCTCAATTTCAAACCCTTTATAGGAAATGTGCCTCTAAAACTAGTAGGTAGCACAAAAATGCATATCCAGGTATCATTAAAACTTAAACCATTAAGTATTTTATTATACCAATCTTAGTTCAAATAAAACCAGCACAGTATAACTGTGTGCTTCAAAACATGTCAGTAGACAGGAAAGGTCTGCCATTACCGTAAGCCAGAAAAAATGTTCCCTTCCCCTCAAAAAGATCAAAGCAGAGCCAGTGTGCCCACACCTGACCCACACCTCAGCTACTGCACTGTGGTTGGGGCAGCTCCTTTTATTTTTCAAGTAGTTATTTTCAATAATGGAAATCTGTGTTGTGAACACTTGTGTCCAAACTGTGTGGTAATTCTTCTCTGCCAATGGGACAGTTACGTCTTTTGATGTCAGGGAGAAACAAAAGCCCTTCTTTACCTAATCACATAAGATGTATCTGCATACATTTTAATGGAGAACATGCTTTTATAGTAGAAACTTTGTTTTTATAGACTTGCACAGATTAAACCTAGTTCTTTCATTTTTTTTTGAAAACTTGGAATCCAGATCCTTGCAAAGCCACCTCAGCATTCCCACAGTCACAATCACCTTCTTCCTCCTCCCACCACCAATAATGGCATCAGACAAAGCAGCAGGTTCATTAGTCATTGGCTGAGTCAAGCAATCACAAAGAGGAAAATTGTTAGCAGCACTTTATATTAACACAGGTATTGCAACAAATCACTTTGCTGGGTCACTACAAGGTAATTCCTACTCATTCCGTGTTACTGAAACTCCTGAAGTCCAAGCACAACATGCACTCTATACCATTAATACTGGACAACAGGGCAAGCGGAAAAGGAAAAAGTCTGTGCTGCTACACGAAGCAAAAGCTACAACCATACATTCCAAATGACAAGAGGGTGACCCAGAAGGGTGCAGGAAGCAGGACTGACAGCACCACCACTGAGCACCCTCTCCTTCACAATGCCACCCCTGGAGGCAAAAAAAATCCTGAAGAAGCAGAGTCCAGAGCCAAAGCTGGAGCAGTTCAGCCTGGGTCTGGAAGAACAGATTCTGACACAAACACCCTTGCCCCAGGCACTGCCCATTCCCTCCATCCCTTGGCCCTGTGCCATGTCCGGCAGTGACCCTGCTCTGCTGTGCCCCAGTCACTCCATTCACACAGCTTAACCTCTCTGCTCCTGCTGTTTGCACACCACATTGCACAATCAGCACTAATTTACACAGCTTTCTAGACAGCAACAGAGTGAGCATTATCTGTAAAATGTCATTTGCTCTCACATAAACTCTTATTTTTAGTGTTTCACCTGACTGCAGAAAATGGTAACCAACATGTATGGCATTCCATGCAGTAAAGGTCCTTTAAGTGCTCATGTTTAACACTTTTTCGTTTTCCACACCAATCTTCACATTTTCTTTCTGTTTAGAGCCTGTCATTTTTTCACAACCACAATAAAAAGGAGGCAGCATTACTGGCAAATTCTGGCAATGTGAAATTCCACTGCTCCTAAAAAACCAGAGAGAGCATGGTTGATTCACTTTCAAAAGGTGAAAAAAGTATGAGAAAAAGAGTATTTCCAAGTTGGTATTCACAGCAAATCAGCAAGAGAAAGCATCTGCTTTCAAGAAAGAATGAAGAAGGCACCAGAACCAAAACCTCTTATCATTCCCAACTGTGTAGGGTCTTGTGGGGACTAAACTCTCTGATGAAGACATCTGTTTCATGTGTCCTGACATGCAAGAAAAAGCCTAGACCAAAGGTTATCTCTATGAGCTGTCTTTCTTCATAAAAGGATTAGCACTGCTAGGCATAACATTGCATGGAAAGGGAAAGGAGATACAACAGGTTAAGTTTAAATTATAAAATTGAATCCAACACCTAAGCTGACAGTCACTCTGTTTTGATTTCTTTATTTGAAAGTAAAAATACTCCATAGTTTTGCAAAACAGAGAAAAACAGTATCTGATAGTTTGAAAGCAGAGGTCAGGCCTTCTGGGTTTATCCTTATTGTTACAACTCTGATATGCTTTAAAAATGCACTCCAAAGTCGAAGTTGAAAAGAAACATTTTGAATAGGAATGTCCCAAAGCTCTTTTTCAGCTAATTACACGGTGCTGCAGCCACTCTGCTGACATGTTGTCAATAAAAATCGGAAAAAGTGAGTATATTTCATTTCCAAAAGCACATTCTACCTGGAGCAGCTACTGAGTTGCCTGTGCTTTTCCACAGAGCCATGGTGGATGTTCATGGGTTCAGCTGGAGTGGTCTCTCAGTGCCAAGCAGACACCAGAGAAACAGCCACCCAGCGAGCCACTGGAAGAGCAATGGAGTAGAGAGATTTCCACAGGTCACAGAGACCTAATGATGGTTTAAGGAAGAGCAATCCTGGAAGAAATCTTAGGCTGGTGTGAGCTGCCACAACTCCTCCTGGCACTCCTGTTACTGCTTTTATCAGTCAGCCATCTACTTCCCTGATCCCTTTAGATATCCAGGCTCAAGTTACCCTTCACAAACTATGTTAGCCAGTATATAATGACATGTTATCCAGTCCCATTTATCAGCTGGCATCTTTCTCTCTTTCAGTTTGTTTCATTATTACTTTGATAAGAAATTCAAATAGTCACTGAAACACAGAGAGCAAGATAGATAATATATGTAAATAGCAGGGCTCCCAGTACAAAGCCAAGCGAGTTTTATTGTCCTCAAAATACTCTGTTCTCTTTAGATAACAGTAGATGGTGGAAAAGCATTGTTTTTTCTTAGTACAACTGCAAAATATTATAAAAAAGAATTTTATTTTTGTTTCAGCTGTTTTAATTGATTCAGCAGTTTGAAACAAGAAACTAGCTAACACTTTCAAACAAAAAACTAGAATGACTTCTGATTTCATAGCACCTCTTTTAAGTTCTGCTCAATCTTTTGCATCTTGGCCATTGAAAAGCTCCTCAAACAAATAAGACACTTTCTTCAGTGAAATTCCTGCTCTATTAAAATTTATCAGAGTTTTGCCAGTGATTTCATTAATGTCTGGATTTGACCCAAATATCTGTTCCTATGTGAGAAGAAAGAACTTCCCATAAGCAACAGAGGCACGGCAGTGTCTTTCCTGTACTAAGGTCAATGGCCCATGTTTTGAAAGTCCATCTTTAAAAGAATAAACTTCATGATTGTCACTTCATGTTATGATTTGTTCTCAGATCCAATCACAAAAACCTTCAGACTCTTTGCAACAAAGAGTTTGCGATCACCACATCAAAATGAGAATATGCCTTTTCATGGCACTAAGTTTTGGTGATGCTGAGAATTTCTATATTGCTACTCACAATCCATCTCTCTCTAAAACTGTAGTACACTTCCACCATCCACTGTTGCTTTGAAACACTGAAAATTATAATAATTCAATACATTCCAATATATGCTTGCGACAGACTACTCAAAAGCTTTTAAGTGTAATTTTGTTATCTAGTGAGCTCCACTAACAGCACAAATAGCTTTAAGGTGCCTATACCAACGCTGCACCTATGGAATATTACATTAGAAAAGTGCAAAAGGGAAAAGCCACATTTACTTCAGCAAGATCCAAGCACAGCTGCAAGTACACTCAGTATTTGTCAAGTATAGAGAGTTATTATGTGACTTCAAAGTCCGTAAAATATGCTGCTTACAAGAAGTACTTGACAACTATTTACTTCCCCTCAGGACCTGGGATCTGTCATCACAGGTTCCTGCTAATGAGGTCCTATTTTAAGGAACCTAACCACAAATACACAAAGAATTAAATATATTTATCTACCAACTGAGAGGGGCTCAATTTGTATTTTAAATAACTTCAGTACTGAGTATCAGCTGAACTGACATCTGTGGCCTCTTCTCCTAATCCAGCACCTAGAGCAGACACCATTAGGTGCAGACACAAGGTTTTCAGCAGGGCCAGTGGGAAGAAGGTGATACCTTCTCCTTTTCTTCCCCACTGCTCTAACTAATTGGCATGAGAAGGGCAGAATCAGGAATTTCATCACTTTTAAGAAGACAATCTTTTTCACTGTAAGGACAGCAAAGTGGTGGAACAGGCTGCACAGAGAGGTTGTGCAGTTTCTGTCCCTGGAGGTTTTCAAGACACAGCTGGATAAAGCCCAAAGCAATCTCACCTGGCTTCAGAGCTCTCTCTGCTCCAGTTCTGAGGACAGCCTAGATGCAGCCTGAGGTCCTTTCCAACCTGCATCATTCTACAGTCATGGCTTAAGAATGCAATTTTCTGTTTCATTTAATCAGTAAACTTCTGATGATCACCTTTCTTCATTCCATTCTAATTTTCCCACCCAAGATCATAGAATGGTCTGTATTAGAAGGGACTTTACAGATTATCTGGTTTCAATCCCTCTGCCACTGGCAGGGACACCTTTCATGAGACAAGGTTGCTCAAAGCCCACTCATCCAACCTGGCCTTGAACACTTCCAGAAATGTGGCATCCACAACTTCTTTGGGCAACTTGTGCCAGTGCCTAAACACCCCAACAGTAAAGAATTTCTTCCCAATACCTAATCTAAATCCATATTCTGCCGGTTTAAAGCCATTCCTCTATGTCCTGCCCTACATGCCATTGTAAAAAGTCTCTCTCCACCTTTCTTGTAGGCTGCCTGCAGGTATTGGAAGGCTGCAATTGGATCACCCCAAAGCCTGAAGCCTCCAGGCTGAACAATCGTAATTCTATCAGCTTTTCCTCACAGCAGAGGTGTTCCATCCCTCCAAGTATCTTGGACTTACTCTAAGAGGCTGGTATCCTCCCTGTGCTGAGGACCCCAGAGTTGGATGCAGTACTCCAGGTGGGGTCACACAAGAATGCATCTTGTTTCTTCTCTCCTACCTCCCTTCTCCTGCTAATGCATTCCTTCCATAGCTTTCAAGCTGTTGCAGGATCAACCTAGCCAACCTACCATTGCACCTACTGCTTCATTCATAGAGCCATTCCGACCGAAGGTACCTCTATGCTCCTTCAACAGTTTGGATTGTGAACTGCTGTAAATCCCAGGAATTTAAGACCCATACTCTCACATAATTGACAATGCAAAAGAAGCCAGCTATATGGGCCTCTGATGAGACTTCATGGACCACAATCAACCATCTACAGACTTCCATTTGGAAGTCACAGCTCTACTTTTACGGCTTGCCTTTTGCAGCACAGGTTCGAAAGGGACAAAACTCTATGTACCACAAAGAGGAGCAGTGAAAATGGCACTGGAACTACCTCTTTCTTGCCTTCAAACAAGGACAGAGCACTAAACAAGTTTATATTGAGTTCATATCAAGACCTCGTTTAGCTTCAAAGACCAAAAGCTCTTCAATAAACTCAATCTGAAGAAAGCTGACAACCTACTGTAGTAAGAAGAGCTTCTGTCTTTTCTTCTAAGTTATTCCATGAGACCCAACACAAGAGTGTCTTCCCATAATTTTAACTGATGTTCACAACTGATATAAACCAGAAACTTCACAGTCACAAGATGATACCTATCTGTAAAGCTGACCAATTCTAAGACACATGACTTTAACAGAGTTTTATTATAAGACAAATAATAATTAAATAGCTCTGCTTTCTCAGGAAGGAAACTAGTTTGTATAGCCCAAAGAAACCTATTCAAATTATTGGTTGTGTGAGAATCAGATCTTTTTCTCCACTGAGCTTCAGCATGCTAGGCTGTTGGTCAGGTCTCCTCAAACACTCCTTCCCAGGCATCCAATAGCACTTTGCTCTTACTAAATGCAGTACTGAAACCTGCCAGAAAAAGAGAGAAAGAGACTGTTCATAAAGTACCAACTGTGTGCTCCCTACAAACTGGCAGAACTGACTCTGCTTGCATTCTTAGATTAAAATCATTAATAGTGAAAAAGTGTACGCAGTTGGGTGCTATTAAACTGAATGCCATGCCAATGGAGAATTTCTGTGAAGAAAAAGAATGAAGCAGGTTTTTCAATCTGACTTTGAATATTAACAATAAAGTCCATGTGGTAAAAAGAAATGCAGCATAAAATGCTAATTAAATTCTCTATTCAATTCTATAACATTTCTGAATTGGATCCTACGGGTTTAGCATTCACTTCGTTCCACAGCAGTTTTCCAAAAAGTATTTCTCATAATACTCTTGAATGTCTGCTGGTTAAATGTTAACAACATGCATCAAGCCTATTCATTTGCTTTTAAAATGAATAAACAGGCACTCCACTGTTGATTACCACATTCCTGTATGACTGGAAAGCGGCCAGGTCCAGTACGTATATAACATTAGTATTTGTTTTTTTGCTGAGTGGCAGTCCTCTGCGGTAATTATCATCTTCCACCTAAAGTAAATATTATTCTCTCGCTGCAAGTAGAAATAAAGGATTAACTCTTCCTGTATTTTTACTGTTTGCCATCCAGTCCGTCCTGTCGGTACGCTACGTGCCCATTAAACGTAATTCCTTGAGCCCTCGTTACTGGGCCCATCTCTTTTGTCTCTAACCAGTGAATTACGAGGATTAGTCCCTCCTCAGAAGATCACCGGCGCAGAAACTCCGCGGGCCGTAACCGAGCAACTCGTCTCCAAAAAACTACCGGGAGTAAGAGCTCCAAAGCCAGCGCCGGGCAGCGCTGCGGGACGGGCGGCCGTGCCCGGGGGACCCGCGGGCGCGCCCCCCACACGCGAGGCTTCACCCCGAAACACGGGCGTGGGATGCAAAGGCTGCAGCGACACCGCCTTCAGCCCAAACTGCACTGAATCCGGCAGCACGCCGGAGCGACGCGGGACAATGCGCCCATTGATCCGGCTGAACGGGCGCTGCCGGGTGTGTCCCCGCCGGTGGGCAGACCTGCCCGGACCCCGCTCCTTGGCGGTGCTCGGCGCGCCAAATCCGCCCCGTCTATCATGACAGCTCCGAGAGCCCTGCTCCAGCACGGCGACGAAGGTGGTCACCGACGCAACACTTGGCTTTACCCATGGAGTTAGTTTTTCTGGGGCGTGCGCACCCGCACAGAGAGGGCACGCTCCTCTCCTACTCGGGGAAACTGCGCAGCAGGTGCCGGGGAGACCCGGCGGGCGCCCCGCAGCACTCCCGTCCCGCGGCACGTCCCAGCTCCCGTCCCGTCCCGTCCGCACTCACCAGGATGCCCATCACGTCCGCCCAGAGCTGAGCGAACACCTCCGACGTGCCGCTCTCCGCCGGGCCGGCGGGGCCATCCGCCCGCTCCCCCTCCATGCCCTGCCCCGGCCCGGCTGTCGGATCAGCGCCCGCTCCCCGCCGGCGCCGCGGCCGGCGCGCCCCGCCCCGCCATAGCCTCCCCCGCCCCGCTCCGGCCCGGCCCGCCCCGGGACACCGCGGCACGGCCCCGCCGCCACCGCCCCTCAAACTTTCGACCCAGCTACGGAGCAAAGCCCCTCCTCCCGCACTCCCGCCCGGCGCACGTGGCCGCCCCGGGGCGGCAACCACGGGTCCCAGCGCCACCCCGGCGGGGTCCCGGCGGCTTCACCCACCCCCGGAGTCGAGAGCCGGTGTTGGGACATGGGTGGTGGCCGGGGTAGCGCTTGTTGCTGCTGTCCGGGCTCCTGCCGTGCTGGCGCTTCACCTGAGTGCCGGGAGCTCCGGCGGCCGAGTCAGCAGCGCTTTGGGAACTCTGCGGGAAGAGCCGCCGGGACTCGATGGGAGCCGCGCGTGGTACATGGCGGCAAGGGCAGCGGCGCCCGGGTAGGTCAGGTTTCCAATCTGCCTACCAGGACCGCATCATTCTCCTGAGAGAGGTGATCTGTCACCGATCGCCCTTGGGAGAGACTTGTGGGAACGCTGCCTCCCCTCCGTCTGTGCCTAATGCTTCCTGGTCCTACCCCGTCTCCCCCCTCATTATAGTCAAATCAAATAATTACTAATTACAGACAGCAGCAGGAGTGCTCCTGCATCCTTCTTGGGAGACTGCTAAGTGCCCATACATGCACACATACACATGTACCTGTTGGGGAAAGCACATTAAACAACAGTGGCCAACCCCCACTGCCCATGGATGGAAGGAGTGGCAGAGGTCAGTGGGAGAATGGCTCGAAGGCCTGTGCACCATCTCACACCCAGCTTCTCCAATGATGCGCAGTAAGGAAATCCTTTAAGCTCAGTGCTCATTCCTAAGCTTTGAAATGGTTATATTCTTGAAAAGCTACTGTTTCAAGCTGTCATTCACTGGAAGTACCTGTCTGCATGGGGTGGAGGTGAGAAGTGATGTATTTAACGAATATACAGCTGTCATGCAGCGCCCAAGCATTTTGAGAACTCACACCGTTTAGCACTCTGTAGATTCTCCAACACCCCTCCTGCTTGCTGCCAGGCTGTATGTTACATGCCCTGCACCACCCAAACACCTCTCAGAGCTTGCCCTAGAACTTGCGCTCCCCCCTCCAGGCTCCCTGGGCACCACGATCCCCTCAGCCTGCTCCCTGGCCCCACAGCTGACAAGGCTCACACTGATCGCACCGCAGCGGTGGCCTGAGAGGGCTGGAGCAACAAATGATACCATTTGCTAACAGGGCTAAAAATAGTATCTGAGGAAAGCATAAAGAAAAAGTAGAGTGGCTGCACTCTTCATCTTCTCTCCATTTTCTCAGAAATGCACTTTTTCTGTCCTCAAAGTTAAGATTGCACATTTAACTTTGTAGGCTAGCACTGGGGAGAAATGCTGGTCGAAACATTTCATTTCTCGTCAACGGCTCTGCAAAGAAAGGGACAAGACTTTTTTAAGCACTGTGTTACTGCAGCTTTTGCTGGAGTGGTGAACAGCACCAGAGCAGAGAAAAAGGAGGTGGGTAGCACAGGCAAAACCACCCAGAATTATGCTGAGAGAAAGGGGTAAAGAAACCACCAATGATACAGAAATATGCACAATTTTATTGACCCTCCTCTAGGATGCACATGTAAGATACACATGTAATGCATCTTATTATTGACTACTAAGGAGAAATAATGAAAGGCCCAAACCAGATATAAAATCTCTTCTGACCTTTAAGTTGTATGCAACTACATGCCTATGAAGTATGAGGATAAAGGTGTGTCAGTGAAGTCTCTTGGTACTCTGTGATGGTTTGCATAACTCAAAACTGGTTTAATTAGTCAGGAGTAATTTACTTAGTGACCCTCTGAAATTCATGTTAAACCACTTACATTAATAATGTCAACCTACTTTAAAATACCTGAACAAGGCACACGATCTCAGGACTTAAGTATTCTGAGCTCCTCATGAACACTGTCTTCTGTACTTCATCTCTTTTATATATGGAAGCCTATTAAAAGAAAAACCCAAACGAACAACTTTGCAGCACAAAGTCTAAAACCCCCTCGTTGTGTCTGAGGCAGCAATAGATTAAGATCAAATAGGTGCAAGGGGCAGCACTCCCACTTGCCTTGCCCCTCCCTGCTAACCAAGGTCATTGCTCCTATGCAATGATGACTACACCACTTACACAGGCAGGTCTCGAATATCCACACTTTTCAGCCCTGCACTACAGGTAACAGAAACTTGATTATAAATTGTGGTGGTCCAAGAGCTGCTTCCTGAGGCATGATGTCATCCCTTTTGGGGAGGCAGCAGCTTTCATCAGAGGAGCATAATGCATGGCTGTGACAATCTTCCCCTCAGCCAGTTGACTTTAATTTATCTGAGACACAAGGCCTTTGATTTTAAGAAAGGGAGATAAGGAAAAAGATCTTGCAAAATCACTTGACTCCAGGAGTTGTTGCTTTAAAAAACATGAGAAAATCAAAACAAATCCACGGCAGTTTGCGATAGCTACCCTTTTCTATGGTCTTGCAAATATAGTTTTTATTAATTTTCAGACTTTCACAAGATGCCATTTTTGCGAGACATTCAATGAATATGACATGCTAAAATATTCCCTGTTCTTATCTCAAATAGAACCATGCCCTCCATCTATATATCACAGAGTTCCTCTCTATTTTAATGATGCCAATGTCCTGCAGAACTAAATTCCACGGGTATTTTACTAAAAACAGCTGCAACAAGAGTATAGGAGTTTTAGAACAAGCAGAAGCTCAAATCTTATGAGGGTTTTGAAGCCCAGGTATGAGTGCAGTATTTAGTTACAACTGCTCCTACAAAATTACAAATTATTTGAGATTTGGCATGTTAGGATATAGTCTTTGTTTGCAGTTTTATCTGTTGTCTAGATGAAAACTCAAGCAACCACCTAAGACTGCTTTCTAGAAGCATGTTGTGCTGGACCTCTGTACAGCTACTGGAAAGAAATAAATCTGGTCAATTTTCTGAAATTTTTGTGACATATCACAGGAGCTCTGACTAGGTGTGTAACATTTGGAAATCTTGCAAAATGGTCATCATGCACCCTCCACAGAGCACTAGGCAGGAGGGCAACAACAATCCTGATATGATTCCCCTGTGTGTTGTACTTGCAGTGTGGCTACAAAGCTCCTTGCAGCTGTTCTGCAAATTTCTAAATGGGAGATGGAGACAGTCAACACATATGCAGTCAATCTAGTTTTGCTGAGTTATGGCATGTGGCAGATGCACTGTACACATGAGCATATCCGCCTATCACACCATCAGTTACATGTAGGTGTACAGTTAATAAGAACTCCCTACTTCTACAAACCAGGCAGGTTTAACCAACTTGGAGAGCACTCACTTGTACTCAAGAGAGATGGACTTTGTTTTAGAGGGATATTCATAGCAGAATCCTAGCTCCAGGTTAAGGTGGCTACAGAGAAGCTCATCTTTCTTCTTTTTTTACTGATGGTTTAGGGAGTTGGCTGGCCTTCAGCAGGACAATCTCTCTGTGAAAAGCACAAACCTCAAACACAAACCTTTGAGTCACTAAGGCAATCTTTCTGTCCCAAAGTACTGTGTGTCATCTCACCACAGTGTCGTAGAAAATTGACACAAGGGTTTCAAGAAAGAATAGTGAAGAATTGAAATATGCATCAAAATAACCTGGAAAAGCCAACATGCACTATCACAACTACTGTCTCCCATATCGAAAGCATTTAATCCAGGAAATCTATACCATAAACAACCTTGAGCACTCCGATATCAATTTTAAACTATATGCAAGAGGGAGAGATCAGGTTGCCTTGGAAAGGGGATCATGCTTCACAAAGTAAATGAACACCAAACTTCATGGGTTCCTAATAGATGACCTGAGGGGAATGGCTTCCTGCTCAGAGACCTCGCAATTAACTCTGCATGCATGAACAAAACACATGAGGTTTCTCAACATCACTAACAACACCCTACCCAGTATATCAGGTCTAAATTGGAACATCAAAGCTTCAGAGAAATAAATAAGCAAGCCATTGTATGCAGAGAAGCTGCAGGGAAAGGGAGAAATAAAAATTCCAGCTAGTCCCTACAGATGACCTGCAAAAGCACTAAAACTCTTAACACAAGCACATTACAATGCAACACATTATTAGCAGTGATTGCATCTCGTTTCAGCTCTCTCCCTCTTCCCTCTTTGCGGAGGTCATCAAATTGAAACATGCAAAGTTTCACATCACAGCCACTGACTGGAAATGCAACCCTTAGCCATTACAAACTCAATCCCATCAATTTATCAATATCCATCTTGAAACAATTTTATCTCTTTGTCCTTGCTACGTTTTCCTTCTGAAGAGTAATTTCTTCTCATCTGAATTTCAGTTTTCAAGCATTTTCCTTAAGAATTATTTAAGTAATATTATTTCTGGTAGCATGGTCCTTTGGAATGCATTTCTCTACATCACCTGTATCAGCCAAAGGAGCCAGCAGCTGCTCTCCAAAAGAGAGAAGACATGCTGGCAGGTGCTTCAGAAAGTCTCTACTGTGGGGCAGGATGGGGACCCACACACTCAACCCATCAGCTGATCTGACAAACAGGCTGTTGGTCTGTCTCAGACACTCTTAGTATGTACAGGCAGAAACTGTAAGAGAGTGCAAGGTCTATCGTGCATTTGCACATCAGACTTCTATTTATTCCAAAAGGATCATGTTTCAGCATCCTCTGCCAGTTAGACAACTACAGAAAATATTCCTGACTTTAAAAGCAATACAGACAGTACTTATCCTTATGGCTTTAAAAGAGACAGTATTTAGACCATATACCCTTCTGTACAGTCAGAAATTGTTATTTATTCTTTTAGAGGCTTAGCTGTCAGCTCCTAGTCTTAAAAGTATCACATCACAGCGAGAGTGGCACACTAATATGCCTAACACAAAACAGATGGAGGTAAGTCTGTTTAATTCTATCAGTAGAAAGCAGTTAGGAACAATGAATTGCTTCATTCTGATAAAAGTCTGAACTCTGCTCATTACACCTGATTCAGTACCTTACTAGATTAAGGTACCTTACTAGATATCAGTACCTTACTAGATTAAGAAATTAGAAGGAGGGAGAGACATATGCCCAGGAAAATCATTCCAGTAGCCTTAATGTTCTGGGCTAGCACCACAGTCAGCAGACACAGAAGTACTGCTAAGCTTGGTAGGCTTCATATAAAATACAATGGCTGTGACTTTGCATGACAAATCATACAAGGAAAACAAATCTAAACACAGCAAGGATCACAGCCCTTCTGGAAGGATACCTTTTGACTCATAAGGAGAAACATTAGGTTAATATCCTTCCCTTCCTGCCCACAGATGTGCTCCACAAAGGCCTTTCATATCCTGCCCAGTTCCCCTCTCTGCCATCGAGCACAGCACCACATTTAACTGGGAAGCAGTAGCACCAGCTCAGCCAGTGGAGGGTCTCTGGGAGCTGGAGCATGACTGGTGAGGAGTGCACATCCCCAAGGAAACCGCAGTCATGATCCTGCTTATGTGCACAGCATGCCACTCCAAAACTGCCTACACAGATCAGGACTCCAACTGCCTCCTGCAATGTCAGGCACTGTCTGGAGAATTTCCAGAATTTGCTAAGACTCTTGGTTCTTAATGTTACTTAGTTCTGCCTTCTCCACTCAAACTCATCATCCCTTCTTCTCTAGCTGCATGGAAAAGCCTGCTTTCATGCTTTGTTATTTCCTGTTAACATTAAAAAAGCATTTATTTTCTCTTAGCTTTCTAAAACACATTCCACAAAATGATTTCTAAACTATTTTTACAGAGAGGATTTCATCATCCTTTGAGATATCTAGGGCTAGTCTCTGCACTGTCATTCACAGGAGCTTGCTCCACTGATTATGTTCTTTTCATAAGCACCTGCTAGAAGGGATGTATATAAATCTTTTTTATAAGAGACTTACAAAACCCACAGAGACGAAACTATTTAGCTCACTGTCCTTTGACTGTTCTCATCCCAAATAATTTTAGGACTATGGCGAAGCGAAAAAGGAAAAAAGCAAGCCTCAGAACTGGGAATAGGACTTCAGCCTCTCCTTTTCCCAAATGCGGTACCCTTTGATTCCTATGTTGAAACTCTTAGTAAATTACTAATAAAAAGAAGTCTGATGATCTCATTTTAAAGCACATCATAAAAGCAGCATAAGGTACAACTCAGTGGCATATGATAGCTGTGTATTTCAGAGATGGTCAGTGCTGACACAAGTATCACACCGAGTTGGCTGTAGTAAGGTGGGAAGAGCACCAAGAGAGATGTCCAGTTTCACAGAGTGACACTTACATTACCAATGAAACCTGCCTGATGATCTCAGCTAGCCACAGGTGACCAGATGTGATAATTTGATGTTTGCTTGCAGATCATTCAGCCTAGGGTCAATCCTCCCTACTGTAGCCACTTAAGAACAACGTACTCTCTTCAACCTCTTCTTTCAGATCAGTTTCTGCTGGGGTACCTCTTGCTTGATGACCAGAGATTCTTCTTTTGTTTCCATCTCTAGAAACAGCATTCATCAGCTTTCTTCCCTCACTTTGAAAACAGCTGCCCTATTTTTTCCTTTTAAATTCTTCCTGCCTGTTCTCCAGAGTACCACATCAGAGTAAAACATGGGTGTCCTGCCCATCTCAGAGCTGTATCCTGGGTCAGCTGACCTGTGTGCCATGCAGCAAGCCCAGATGTGAAAATAAGAGATAATTTATGGGAAAAACAAACGGCAGTTGATCAGCAAGCAGGCAAGCCGTTGTGTTGCACATGGTGTTGCAGTTTCTGTTGGGATGCTAAGTGTTCAAAACTCACAGATGTCAGACACCTGAAAATTACACTTGTATTTAAATATAACAACAATTTGAAAAGTAGGACTTTTTGAGTGCTTCAACTTCAATTGTCTTAAGTCATCAGGGTGCACTTAAGTCACATCTTCATCCTTTTATTGGAAAATAAAACCCAGAATCTACATTTCCATTATTTAGAAAACAGCAGCAAATTGAATTTTTTACATCACTGACTGCAGGTGGCAGGAAGTTAAATAAATCATCAAGCCAGTGATAAAATGAGAAGCATTCAGAAGACTGTGACAATGTAGTCAAGATGATAAGTATTCATTTCAGCCATGGCTGTAAACAGGGGCATGAACTTAATTCACAGAGCCTGTGCTCCTCTGAAGAAGCCTTATTCTTCACTAGCTTGAAAACTATACAATCAATCCTTCCAGACTTTCTCTCAAATCAGAGTTTCAAATTGCCATGAAGAAAATATATTAAAACCTGCTCTACACTCAATAGCAAGAGTTAAGAAAGGAGTGGAGAATCAAATCCAATGTGTACATTTCATTTTTCCTTTATTGTTAATGACATGTTTCACTTCATAAAACTTCATTAAGTAACAGAGAAAAGAGAGAAACATCTCTACATAGTCAGGCACACACTGTGCATTTTACGTCCATAAATTCATTGGAGGGGCATGAGACACTTATTACTTCTGAAACACAGCAAGGAGGGGGAGTAATTCCAATGAGCAGCTGCTTCCAGCTAGGGCAGCTCAGCTGGAAAGGAGAGGTGCCTGTCAAACTAATTAAAGCGAGAAAAAGCCATCTATCTGAGACTCCAGCTTTTAAGCACTGGCCAACCCACTCCCAAAATGTATTAAAAAAAAAAGGGCAAGTGAAAACAGGCTGAAGCATTGCTGAAAACATACCTCCAAGCTATTCTCTCAATAAATATTTTGGTAGGTCCATGAACAGAAGGATTATTGTGACTGTAGCGGTGTGAGTGGGAGGAATTTACCCTCCACAACTCAACCAACTGCATCGATGATGATACAACAGCCCTTGAGGGCAGTGAGCTTGCTGCACTGACTGCACGTTGATGAAGTCTTTTTGTTTAGGTATATGTAAAGTAGGCTGGTATCTCTAGTTCTCAGAAAAAATGAATCTTCATTTGCAAAGATTTAATAATTAGGCAATTCTGTTTGAAGGCCAAGTTTCTTCAGTACCACGTGTATCCTGCAGTAAGATATGCCTAATAAGAAGTAATTGAGATTTGCACTTTTGAAAATAACTAATACACTTGATCCCAGAAGTACATCACATGTTCCTTATGGCTTCAGTGAGAAGATGTGATTTATGAGAATAAATTTAACCAAACAACTGTTGCTTGGCTAGATGAAGGTTAAAGGGACTGGAAAGGATGCAGCTATTATCTGAAAGCAGAAGGGTGTGTAAACACCAAGGGGAAAGTCAGATTGCTGCAAAAAGCTCAGGAGGGTGTAACTCAGGGCAATGAGATAAATATATGTGTTTTTAAGCCCTGAAATACTGGCTCAAATGATGACATTATTTGTGTATACAAACCGGTCATTTCAAAGTCATTACTGTTTGTCATTGAGGACAGAATGTGTGAAAATGAATTAAAAGGTATGAAAGAAATTTGCTATATTGGTGAGGGGACTATGGGAGAGAGCAGTAGTAATTGTGTCTTGGGGACAAGCCAAGTGACCTAATGGAGTCACTCTATATTATCTGCAGTCTCTACCACTGAGGAGGCAGCAGCAGGGATGGGTGGTGAGCCCACAAGGCTCTGGGCTAGACACAATCCATGACTTAATTTCACATGACTTGCAGCTACATGAATTATTTTGTGTGGCTTTAATGGATAATTCTAAGGGGTAATGCTATCTGAGCAATTGCCTAAGTAGTCTGAAAAGCCTATGTGGCCCTTAGATTCCCCCTGGTTACACATGAGGCATTTAGGGAATACATAACCATGTGGTAAGATGCCAGCAAGGTACTGGGTCTTGTGTAGATGATTTTCATTACTCACCAAGTTTCAGGTTTTTATATAGAAATCTAAAAATCCCAGAGAAAAAAAACCCATATTATTGTATAATATTATTTATTTATTATATTTGTATATGTAAACTGCATGAGCAGAGAGCTAAGAAAAGACTGCCTTTTGACTTGTCAGAAAGACAAATTTCTTACCTCCTAAAGCATATCAGGTTGTGATAACTTTTTAACTCCTAGTATTTTCTGGGTACATACTAAGACATATGGACTTTTTATGAATAGAAAAGAAATATAATTCTTCTCTTGGGTAGTAATTTAAAGCAGTTTTCAGTGTATCAAACATGATTTAAAGTTATGCCCTCTATTGCCTGTACTTGTCCAGCTAGTGTTTATGTTTGTCTGCAACCAGAAAGTAATTCAAAGGACCTAGTTATTCACAGCCCCCCCCAAACATGCACAATATTATCCTGATCTGTAACTAGATTTCAGTGAGGAAAGAACAGGTTTAAAATATTTCCATAAGTACTATTTCCCAAAGATGGAGGTTGACTAGCTGAATTGTTTTATATGGATGTATGTGAATGGACTGTAACAAGCTTCACATATGACAGATAATTCACAGCAGTGTCAAAAGGGCTGAACAGTATTAGTACTTAGTGTGTCTGGTAGTTTGAAATAACCTTAACCTGTTCATGTTCATCCAAGAATGCCCAGGGCTGGCTTTAGGATACAAAGATTTTGGCAGTAATACTGGCTGCTGCCTCCATCTCTTGTTCTCACTCCTGTGCCATGGCAATTACAAATGAGGGCTCATGACAAGGAAGGTTCAAGAAGGCTAAGGGAGGGCAGTCATGGGGCTGGAAAGACACACAAATGAGTTATATAATGTTTCTTTTTCCACTCTATTATCCTGTAAGAGTTTTAAACAGACAAATGGATTTGACAAGAATTAATTGTGTCAACTCAATCTAATTTCCTTCTTTGGAGTATAATTGGTAGTGGATTAGAAGTAGCAGCAGATGGAATACATGTTGAATTTAATAAGGTTTCTACCTTATTCAACACAGCTGATACCATTATAAAGTGGACACAACTAGCTGAAAAAACACTTTCAGAAATTAGTTTTCAGTAGTTGGCAGCCAAAGGGAAAGAATATATTGAGTGGGGGTTTACGGGGATCTGTTATTCAATATTTTAATTAACAGACTGGCCAGTAGAATAGAGAATATGCTCACTAAATTTACAGATGACAGACAGCTTGAAGTGATTGAAAATAACTTCTCAACATGAATCAAAAAAATCATCTTGCTGCAGAACAGCAGTTTTCATAGGAGGACATACCCAATACAGGCAGTAGGATACCACATTGCAAGATTTAGCAATGTATATGCTGCTCACCAAGCCCAAGCTTTCATCTGGAGTACTGGGTTGTATTTTGACCCAGCATGCCCTAGACATCAAGACTGACATGGACTAATGGGAGAAAATACAGAAGACAACCATGTAAATGAGATGTTTACAAGCAGAAATTGAAAGGATGAGGATGCTCTATCCAAGACAAAGGATTTCCAGAGAATAGGATAATAATTTTCAAAACATAAAAGCTTTGCTTCACTAAGAAAAACAAACTTCTGTCTACTGGGGATAGGGCAAGAATGAACAGGTTTAATTGCAGCAGGGTCCATGTTCGGTTAAACACTAGAAACAGCTTTCTGACTGCAAGGTTTGTAAGAGTAGTGGAATTGATTGCCTGGGGTCAGTGTGGTGCCTTCATCATTGTCTAACCTGTTCTTGAGAGCCTCCCAACATCCCATTATTTTAGTACAACAGATCCTGCTCTGGGGGTTGCAGTTGGCTAAATAACCTCTTAAGATTTCTCCAGTCTTTTTTTTTCCCCTAAAATACTATTTTTTTGTATTTTAGATCTTTAAAACCAGACTCTGAAAGCCCTGTACACAGCAGCTAGCACTGACTCAAGAGGATACCTGAATGGCATTCACATCACAAGGCCAACATACAATGCTGCAGTTAGAATTAGTTTGCGGGTTTCAATAATATCACAAAAGGGCATTGAAATGCTTTGTACTCCAGGGCTACAGAAACCATTGTCACCTGGAGAACTGGAGACTTTTTATACAGGTTATTGTAAATCTTGTGATTTTGATAGTGAACTGAGGATCTATCCCAGAGTTTGCTACCACCTGGCCTGCTCTTAATATTAACATTTGCACAAGATGTTTGAGTGGTTGTGGCAGCATGTAACTGATATGACTGAGGATTGCAGTTGCCAGAGAGACAGGCTGCTGCACAAGGAAGCCAAGAATCTCAAACTCAGTATGTCTTGTAGCAATAATCCTAAAAATTACAGCTGCTCAAGTGCAAGGGGTTTATTAGTTCATTTATATTCCAGTGTATTAAATATTTGTTAGGGTATTTCTACCCCTCTTGGTCATATCCAGTGATGATCACTATTAATTACAGCTACCTTTCCGAAAGTGAAATCATCACCTGCTTTCTCCAAAGTAGCAATTGCTGGGGCATATGTGTGTTTTGGGACTTAAATGCAGGAAGCACATTGTAAATGTGGCTTTCTTGTGTAAACCAGAGCTGCCAAGGAGTGTACAACCTTTAGCAGAAGTTACAATCAAAACAGTTGTCCTATATTTTTTGCATGAGACATATGTATGTGCCAGAACTGAGCATGATGATGGCAAGTCAAGATTAGCAGAAATGATTGGGACGTACGTTCTTCTCTAAGACCTTCACAGACATCAGGCTTTTGGAAATAAAACCCTCAGTGCATCTGAAATCCCCAAATGGGACATTTGCAAAATCCCTCCTTTTGGTAGTCTGAAATGGGCAGGAGGCATGGGGAGATGTGCATTCACACATCCCCAGGGACAGCATTTTACAGAAAACTTTATGTTCTCTACTTATATTCCATTAGGTATGTCATTATGCGTTTTCATAGATAGACAGTACTATTTATATTAAAATTTATGCACACAATAGCACCTGTGGCTACAGATATATGTAATACAATGTATGATAGTCAAGTCAACAGCAAATGACCAAACCAGCCAAAATGGCAAATTTAGCAGCAAGAAGTATGAATTCCCAAGAGGTTTTCCAGGCCAGTTAGCGAGTTATCGCTCTCATTCTTCATCTGGCTGTGAATTAAACAAGGTGCCCATGAGGAAAAAAGTGTTCTCTGAAACTCCACGACCCACACTTTCCAAGACAGGATGCATGGAAAGAGTGAGTAAAGTTCTGTCAATTAGATACAACTGTAAACTGGCATCCCATCTGCTCTACAAATGTCAAAGAACTCCTTGGCACCTGTCTGGGAGAAAAAAAAACCAACACAAAAGAGCATGAGTTTACCACAGGTTTAAATACTCCTGTAAAACAAAGGACTCTTTGTGCAAGAGGTTTCTGCAGCAAAAGTCATTTGGGAAAGTTGGGAATATTTTTTTTAACTAGTATTTTATATCAGAGGGCAAAACACTTCTGCTTTACCACAAAAGTCAGAGAGAGTTTTGAAGGTGCAGTATTTGTAGCTAAAGTCTACAATGGTATGAAAACACTCCCTTCCCTCAAACACAAATTTTGAAAGAGGAATGAAGTTGGTAACTTACACAGTATGTATCTCATTTCCCTGCCAGAAGGGTCTAAACACATTCCCAGTGCAAAAGATAAAATGCCAATCATAAATCACCCACTCACTTCCCCAGAAAAAAGAGCAGTGGAAGGGAGCAGTAAGTTCCTTTTCTCATTCAATACCCAGGCAGGATGGGGAGAGCCAGTCTGTTCTCCCTGTTGCACTGAACAGAGACAAGGTCGTCTCTGAAATCCTAGTCCTCTCTTCCTGCAGCTTCTCAGCATTAGTTGTTTATGCTTGCTTTAATAAAATGTCTGAAAACCAATCCAATGGGCACAAAACACAGAAAATTAGTGTTGACATGGATATCAAGAAATGATCAAAGCTTCAGAAAAAATATTTTTTAACTTCCCCCTCCCTCCCAGCCCCATCTTCTCTGTTTAAAAACAAACTCAATCTAAAATATTCAGTGCTTGGACTTTACCACAGCTGACGATTACCTTGGCAGCTGTGAAAGGGAGCTCCTTCTTTTCAAAGCAAGTTGCCTTTAGTGCCTGAACTGCCACGATGCCAGCCATCCACAAGTCAAGATCATTCTTGCAGCAATAATGACTGACAATATTACCAAAATCAGAGTTACCAAAGTCAGAGAAACATAGGAAGTAAAATGGGAGCTTTGTCTATATATAAGATTCTGGAAAGTCTAGAATTAAATAGTACAAGAATAAATACAGAATTAGGAAATGACAGGTAGTGGGCCATGATGAAATTTTTCATTATAAGTGCCTGCCTAAATAGATCTTTTTATGTTGTTCCAGTTTGTGAACAGGTTTTGCTACTTTTAAAAATATTATTTAGCATGCATTCAGTGTTTATTACAGAAGCATCTGGACACCTCTCCTAAGCACATAGCTTAAGAGCATTTTCACTGTACATCTGAGTCAGAAATAGGGGCTGAAGATGCACAAAGATGAAGTTACTTGCAATGGGAAACACAGCAAATAAGTAATAGAGCCAAAATGGAAATCAGGGTCTTCCTAAGTTGTGGTCCAGGGCACTGCCAACTGGACCATGTCGTACTCCTCATGCTGTAAATAATCATGCACCAGTTCAGGCTGCACATCACATGCTCCATGAGTCTAGGAAAGCAATTTGAGGAAATTATCTGTTTTGCTGGACACCTTTTACACAATGAAGCATAACAGAAATAAACCTGCTAAAAACATTACAGCAACAACCACAGAAAATACACAGCTGTAAGGAGGCACTTACTTTTCTAAATGGGAAGGGGAAATGCTCTGTAATAAAGTCCCAAATCACGTGAAGACGTGGGAGTGTTTGCTGGAAAGTAATATTTCTGTACTATAATGTGCATGCAAAATACAGGGTTTCAGAAAGAAACTGAAATATCAATTTTAAAGTCAAGTCTTTTAGTGAGGACACCTGACATATTAGAACAAAAAGCGTTATAGTCTGGAGAACTTTCTCAGCACTGTGATGACCAGAAGGTAGCATAGGAACAGACAGACATATTTCAATTTTATTTTCCATACAAAACTGTATAAATGATAATTATAGAAGTAGTGGGTACTGTATCACAGGGACCATGGTCATCATTTACTAACACAGTACTAAAGATGAAGAATCACAGAATAACTACAACTAATGTAGGTATCCAAGAACCACAGGATATCTCTTCATTTCAGGCTCTTACATCTTTCTGTATTTCCTGTTACCTCCCCATATTGAAAACTATATGGTAATATGGTGAAAGGGGAGAATGAGAAATGAGACATCTAGAATAATCTAGCTCCTGAAGTCCTTTTCATACCAACATCAATGGAGTAAACAATTGCTTTTGCAACCTCTGCTGCTAATCTTCACTGGTTAAATAGATAGCAGATGCTTCCTCTTATTTACTAGCAGCAATGAAGGTAACAAACACTGTGAATTCACCACTAATTTCTAACAGATTGTTTCTGAAGCTGTGGTTTTCCGTTTGTGGTTCATAGACTTCTAAGGCCTTTGTAAGTATCTTAATGAAGTTCTTATAAAGTCATTAGGAAAATTTCTTTGTTTCAATAGCCTTAAATTCACCACATTGATTTGCCTCTGTGCCTAGACATCTTTAAGAATACAGAAAGGTTGCAAATCACTTTTGCTGAGTTTCAGAGTATGAAACTAACTAGATAAGTTACAGTGCCAGATCAGTGGTTAAACATGCAGAATATGCCATTAAACAGTGGTACATAGTAATGGAATCCATAGCTAATGCATGGGAACTGTTGCAATAGGTGGGATAATCAGTTATTCTCGGGCAGTTTAGTAGTCAGTTCTCATGGCAAAGTCCTAGCAGTCAAGTGACTAAGTAGCACAGAGGCTCTCAAATACATGTACACTGCACCATCTTTAAAGTAAGGAGGAAGAAGCAATCGAGTGCAGGAGGTGGCCACAATATTTTTTGAGAAAATGACGAACACTTTTAAGAGAGAACAAGATTTTTCTCCCAGGTTTTTTTGAAAAACTACCTAGAAGTTCGTTTCCCTTGGTTAGAATCTTGAAACTCTTCCCTTGCTATTTCTTGCTCTTTGATTTATCAATAGCCCAGGCATGCCCTGTCTGTATGGGAAGGGCTCCTGCTTAGCTCCTTAGTGATCTCCTTCCATCCATAGTTCTAGCCTCTTTCAGGAGAGGCAAAAAAATCTCTCACTGTGAAAAATGGAACAGGAACAAATGCACAGAAATAAACCCATGGCTTCCTAGAGGAAGCTGGACAAATTTGGATAATAATTGTGTTAAGCAAGAAGGCACAGGGGCCCCCTCAGCACCACCTGAGAACCTATCAACTTGTGTAAAAGATCTGGCAAAGGAGAGGGGGCACACACAGGCATGTGGGCATACATGCATATGGACATGTTTGGGCTGGATGCAGAGGCTGCACAGAGGACACTGCCAAGAATGCTTTGACTTCTTTGATCGCAGGATAATGGCTCCACGACAGATTCCCTGCTATTCTGCTGTTATCCATCTCATGAAGAAAGACAGAAAACAACAAGGTGAACTAAATTCTCCTCTCTTAACTCAAACAATGCAGACAGCGGTCAAAACCCAGAGAAGTGATGGAAAGGAATTAAAAAAGCACAAACTGTGAAGAGGGGAAGAAGGGAAAAGAGATATTGGGGTTCACTGTAAAGTCACAATAGGGACAGGAACAAGTGGCAGCTTACTCTGGCCACCATATTAGAAGCCTGTGTGCTAATCAAATAGCCATGAGGAATAAGCCCAAAGGAATTGTATGTCTTAAGTCATAATAAAATAGGAGATTTAACTGGCACAAGAGAAACTTTGTGGGAATTCACAAAACTGAAATACTAATGCAGAAAATGTATAGTTTGTTTGGAAATAATAGGCAAGGGAGATGCCTGCACTTGTATTTCAAGGATAACCTACACTTGTCCCAAACTCTGCAAAGACAGAGCAGAAAAGCCAATTAGTCTGAGTGCATTCATTAGAAGGGAAAATAACAAAAGTTCTGATACTGTTTGTCTCGGTTTGAGGGGAAAAAACCAAAATGTTTTACCCACAAGCAGGGGAGGGGCCTCCTCCACGGTAATCACACCACTCTTTATCAAATTTAAGAAAAAGGAATTTTAATACAAGAAGGATAACTGCTATATATATATATATATGTAAACAGACTAGTGCAACCCACTTCCCCAACACCACAAGAGAGGAAAAAAAACAAAAAACAAAACAACAACAAAACCCAGCAGGTTTTTTCTCCGGGAGGAAAGGTTATACTCAAGTGTTCATATAACAGCCCAGCTGGCTGCAGAGTGAGTTTCAGTCCCTCTCCAGCGAGACAGACGAGCAGTGAACTTTCAGATGGACTCAGTCTCTTCCCCCTGTGTTCCCCGTCCAAGAAGCAGAAAGGTACGAGCAACCAGCAGCAAATCCAAGGCAGGCAGCAGCAGCAGCGCGGCACAAAAAGTAGTCCGGAGTAGGCAGCGGCAAGACAGCCAGGGAAAACCCCAGCAGTAACCAGCAGGGCAGCCTGCCTCCTTCGAGCCCCCACTCCCCCGTTCTGCCGAGCCAAGACTGGGGAGAATATCCAAAAAAAACCCAAAAGAGACAAACCTGCCCCCACCCCAGCGATCAACAGTTAACTGCTTCTTTTGTTAACCGCTGGCCTGGGCAGTTAAGTGGCAGGGGAGAGAATTTACATAATAATCCCAAACTACAACACTGTTCAACACCTAGTATGGATTACTACACCAGGTATGAAGCAGGCTGGATAAGGATTGCTTATGAATAGTATCATACAAAGTAGAACCTGCTGGTAAGCAGAAAGACCTAACTACCCAAACGATGATGAGACATAAATGCCACAGGCCACTAAATGCATCTTTGGTTTGTAGGTGAGAGAAAGTGATCATGGCAGATGCAGCCTGGGCATGAGACAGGGAGAGAAACTGAGTCCTGCTCATCCCCAGAGAGGTCACTTGAGTGGTCTGGGTTGCCGCTGGCTTGCCAGACCCTTGCAGGGCTGCCCCACACTGTCACCCTGCTCCATTATGCCTCTGCCCTCCATCTGTCTCAGCCACAGACACCAAAATCCTCTTGCCACACAAGTCTGGTGAAGCCAATAATATAGATCCGGGCACAACAGTACAGATGGTTAATGTAGCAGAAGACAGAAAAGAGTCAAGTAAATGCTTATCTTTATGAGCCAAAAGTAGGCTTCACAGGGGCCATACAGACCTTTCAGACTGACCTGGATTTCCAGGAAAAAATGCTCAGGAACAAAGAATAACACACACTATTTGCAAGCCCATAAAGATTTTGAGGTCACTTGCCTTTGTGAGAAACTTTGTAAATTATTGTCAAGTAACATTAATCTTTGTTCAATAGTACAATGATATATCTTACAAAGCAGAAGGAAGCAGATGAGATGTATCTCCGTTTTTATATGGTTACCAGTGCTGCTTCACATGGCATGTTCATGAAGAGAATGGCCCACAGGAAACTGTCAGTGCATGTCAGGGTGTGACAGGGAAACCATATCAAAAAGTATCAGTGGTTCTCCGTCAAACTGGAATGATGCATCAAGACATTTTGACACTATTCAATATTTTTACAGCATTCTCATTTAGAAGCTGTTCACATTTTGAATCTTGTGACCAAGACATCTGTTTTGAGGCTCTTTCAGGGCCTCAGCAACCATCCTCTCCAGATGATGACACTCAGCAGCAACCCACAAGAAGTGCCTGGGCCTGCAGAGGCCAGCAGAAACCACTGAAAACCATGAGCGAGTAAGAGAGAGGACTATGTTCTCTGATGAGGATGATGCAACCTGATTTCTGAGTTTTCTGATTGCAGAAAGCTAGAAGGAGCTGCAGGCATATTGCAGAGCACGATTAGATATACAGATGGATATGGAAATTGGAGAAATAGGCTAAGATAAAGGGGAAGCAATAAGCGAAAAGGACATATTGTTGCAAAATACTTCACTTGGGAAGAAACAAGTTAGGAGAAGGAGCAGGAGATGGGAGACAGCTGGCCCTGCGGCAGTTCTCACGAGAGAATTTGCAGGCTTAAGGCTGAACATGAGTCATCTTCCTTCTTGCTGTCATAGAAAAGCAACCATTATATAAAGATTTACTAACAGATGGCACATAAAATAAAACTTTTGCTCTCCTCAGCATTGCAAGACCTCCATCATCTGGGCTATGAGACTTCACTGCTGACACTGCACTTCAAAAAAGATCGGAACCAGTTCTGAAGAGTCCAGAGAAGAACACCTTAAATAACCTAGAGGCCTAGTTATTAGCTCTACAAAACATATCCCTGTAGAAAAACCAACTTCCTGGAAGTTAGTGCTAGCTCAGTTGGAAGATCTTCAAACTAAGAATTTATGACAGTTGACATTTCTATGCCTCTCTATAAACACATAAAGTTATTTGGACAGTTTTGGTTTTTGGTTTTGTTTTTTTTTTAATGGAAATCGAGAAGAAAGCAGGGATTTCAGCATATTTAAAACACTGGGAAAAAAAAACCAAACCAGCTAGCATAAAAAGATAGAAAAAATGTATTGGAGGAGAATTGCTTAAGGAATTCTCATTATTCAGGAAACGTAACAAACTTGCACAGTTGAGCTCAAGAATACTGCCTATTTACAACAGCCTATAAGAGGAAGAAAATGGAAAGTATTAGAGTCATTCTTTGTATTTTGTGAAGAATCATAGAATAATGTCCAGTTTCTTTATTTTTTTATTAGTTTATCTTAAAACAGACAATCTTCACATAAGATATATAATCCTCACTCCATAGTGATATCTTCATACAGTGTTCAAGTGGTGTATTTCAAATTTATTTAAACCAAATTTATAGCACCACTACAATGTATTTCATTTTTACTTACTTTGCTTTCTCTGTTCAGAGAAATACATATTTAGTGTCAGTCCTTGTAGGGCACAACAGTTCCCACTGATGCAAATAGCAGAATGACTTAAGTCCTTCTTTTGTGAACATAATTTTCTCTAATGAGTCTTCTGAAAGTGTAGGGACTTTGAAAATATATTTTCCGTACTTGTTGATGGGGATGCAGTCTGTATTTATCACCACTGAAGGAACAGGAAACTTGAACAGTCCAGACTTTTTTCCTTTTATTTGAAATTCTTATGTAACAGAATATTACCACAGTATGTGAGATGTTAAGACTTATGGAACCTGCTTATTTAGTTGGAACAGGAGTCTCTTCTGGACCTTTCAAAATAATTCTAAGAATTAAGAATCTTAAGCTCAATTTTATACCATCTATTTTAGAGTGTATAGTGTGTGTAGTACTATAAATTATATTTTATACTTTCAAAATTTTAGATTTTTTTGAAAACTAGACATAGAACAGCTTCTGAGTTAAAAGTTGCAACTGGCTTATATGAAAGGCACTGCCACGAACAGTGACAAGTCCTCGTTTCAATGCCAACAAAGAACCATATTTTCACAAGCTTTCACTCACAGAAAGTTTGTAAATCATGCAAAAGTTCCAACTGAAAAGCAAACATTTTCTGATTTTATTTTCCTAAAGCCCTTTGGTTTGACATCTAATTTAATTCCCAGAGAGTGAGAAGGGAATATTGTTTTATTCTGCTCTGGGATCTTAAAGCTCAGCATGTTGCTAACATCCGTGCATCATTGGAAACAGGCCTGGGATGCCCCCAGGCACTTTTTTTCACATCTTGACTGCATTTTCTCAACTGAATTACCCCCACCCATTTGGCAGACAAAAGGCTTAGAGGTATGTTCTGATTCAAAGGCTTTACTCTGTAAGGGAAAGTCACTCTTAATTGAGATTTCATTTCTTGTACCAGCCCTGGGAAGTACTAACAGCTTCAGTCACTCAGTGAATCACTGAAGTTTCTTTATGTTCTTCTGTATGGGTGCCCTGAACAGAAAATTAGATCTAGACCTAGTGAATGCATAGAAGCAACATTCAGTTTCTCTTGGCTCTAAAACAAAGTGAATAGGTGACTAATTAGAAGATGTAGCAAGTGAGAAACAATTGGAATTCAAACTAAATTCAAGGAACAAGTTTTCACCAGTACTAAAAGCAGAGAGGAAAAAAACCCTGCATGACTAAGTTTTTAATTGCATCCCACAGCTCAAAATTTGTAATTATTAGTGTCTTTCCATTAAATTTAAACATTCCACACCTTCATATTTATCCACAAATTTTATTCTAAGGGATAAATTTAAAGTCTAACACTAAAATCTTACCTGTGTTTATAATTAACTATCTAATGTCTTAACTTTCATGATAGGAAGAGAGCAAGCAGCAGAACTGTTCACAAACAGTAATATCAGAAGTATTACTTCTTTTTCTTGGGAGGAAACCAGTTTTAAAGTAACTATTTCTTTTTAATCAGATATTCAATGGCAGTAACTACTAAAGTCAGCTATAATTAACCACATTATAGATTTCTAAAAAGCATCAATGTAATCTGAATGTAATTTGAAAATACAGGTAACTAGCTATAGAAATATATATGAGGATGGAGTGATCTCAGTGACTTACCATCTGACACCATAGAACAGCAACTGCCTAGACAGGGATTACTGAGTTAATTCTTCTTTACAGCCTAGACTGTTCCCCAAAGCATCTGTGCCACTCACTTCTCCACCAAATTCCAGACCCAGCAAGGCAAAAAACCCCATCAGCCATCAAAGCAGCACTTCATACTCCACATGAAAAGCATCAGCAAGCCAATCTCATTCCTCAGGAAGAGCCATGCCTCCTAAAAACGCTGGGTAACCAGTCCCTAAAGTATGAAAAAAGTATACTGACGGGTACATACAAAGGCTCAGAGGAGCTGAACTAAAGACCTTGCTGACTCCCCAGCACTACATTTCAAACAAAGGCAGAGCCACCCAGCTGCAGCCCTCCCTTTGACAAACATCTTTTTCCTTTTCTGCTAGACATGTGTCACTTCCACCACCGCATGCCGGCTACCCGCTGTTGCCGGCTGCCAAAACACCGGTGCAGCAGATCTGCGCCTGGAATGCAAGGGCTCTCCAGCTTAAGAGGGGAGCAGCCAGCCCTGCTCCCCAGAGTCACCTCAGCATCACCCTGATGGTACTTCTCACCCAGAGGCTGCAATTTCAGCCCTGGTGCCCAGCCCAGGCTGGCTCCTTCACAGCTTCCCCTCCAGCCTGGACCAACCCAAGTTCTCTGGTTATGAAAACAGCTGATAAGGATTCTACTGCCAATTTGTTATGACCCTCTGAATCTTATCTAGGACTAAATACAGCAGAAGCTTTGTAACTGCACAGATGAAGCTGAAATTGGAATGCAGAAAGCAAGCAAATGTGTTGAAAACCGTGACTTATTCCTACATATACATAACGCTGACAAGTCTTCCTTAGGCATATGCCTGAACATACTCATGGAAGAGTTTAAATGTTAGGCCTTTAGAAAGGCCTTTGCATACGAGTTTCTAAAATACCTTTTAAATTCTATTTGGAAGCAAATTAAAAACCAAAATACTCTATCAAAGACATATATCTCTAGGAGTTCAAAAGGAGTAAAATAATTCCAAGATGGAGTGCCATATATCAAGTCTGTCCACACTGCTGTAAGTCACTGATGCACTCAGACTTTGCCTTTCAGGTTAAAAATGGTTTGATGTCTTTCTCACAAGAGCAAAAATGGTGTTGCTGTTTTGGAGTACAGAAAGAGCAGAAAACCATTTTCTATAGGTGATGGTGACTTTGGTGATTTTAAATAATTGCCCAACACTTTATTACTTGTATAAGCTCACCTTTGCAGCTCAGCAATTCCTGCATCTGCAAAGCAAAGCTGTGCTCTGGCAGCAGCAGCAGCTCTTTCCAACTGCTATGGGTGGCATTTCCATCTGCAGCTATTAAATTGGGCAATTCCTGGAGGGCCTGGTGTACATGAGGAGAAAGAGGGCCTGACCTCATATTGAAGGGACAAACAGTGCAGGCTAGAGCTGCACAACATCCCAATCCCACCAACCATCCCTACTGCTGTGGGAAGAGGAAGGAGGACTGAGATAAGTGAGACGCATATTACAAATAGCCACAGTCCTCGGGCTCCAGGACAGGGATTTGCACCCACATTTCCACTCAGTGCCAGTGATCTTGGGGCCAAAGTGAGCAAGAGCAGCCTTAGCAGCACGATGTCCAAGAGAGGTGAGAGGCAGAAGCACTGAGGGAAAGAACAGCAGGTGGGCTGAGGGCAGAGGAGGGTCAGGGGCTATGCCCAACAGCTGAGGATCCCTGGCAGGAAAAACATGCAAAGGAAGCAGGAAACAAGATGTTGCCTATTCTCAGGATTTCATCTCAAGTCTTGAGAATCTCCTGTTTTCATTAAAAGAAAAGGAAAGAAGCCCCCCTTGTTTACTCCTTCTGATATCAGAGAAAAAGATTAAAGTGAGTGAGCAAACTTTAAATGCTTCCTTATGCCTACACAGGGTTTTAAATTTGTAAAGTAAATATGAAGACTTTACCAGTCTATTTTTAACCTCATGATTCAATCTGATATAAGTATTTCAAGTGTTTGTATATGGCCACAGAGGGAAAAAATACCTCTTAACAAGATTTCCATGTGCTTCATGTGTTCATGTGAATTTTATATATGTTTAATGACAAGTAATCCAATTAGACATGCATGTGCACCCAAAAACCTGGTACAGTTACCCCACACTAGGAAATCAGTAGCAGAAAATGGCCAAAAAGACTACGCGCTCTGTCTTACTTGTAAAGCAGTGTCACATAGAGACGATTTTTGGTTTTCAAGTTGATTGATTTCCTCACTGAAAGCAAAGCTTTACAACCTCTGCTGAACAGACACAAGGTCAGAAAGAAAAGGCTTAAGCTTCCAAATTTTGAGTATGAGAAGGAAGTAAGACAGGGAATTACTTTTAGCTGTTTCTCCCATTTTATATCCATTGAAAATAACAAACACATAATATATTTCCTGAGGAAATTGTATTGGCATCAATCTTGTGTAGTGTATTGCTGAGGACAGTCTCACTGCATATGCTGCTTCTGCTATGCATCAGACAATAAAGACATTGGGAGAAAGGGACTGACTTTCTCCCAGGGCCACACAAGATATTTCTGCAGCTGAACATGGTATCCCCGTGCCAGCAATTCTGTGGGTACCCCATGTTTTCCTAGTGTGGGCTTCTCTACCCTCTCCATACCATCTGTGTCCCTATGTCCCAGGTACTTGGGTCTGTGAGCATGTGGCATTAACCCATGTGTGACACTTTTTCTCTTATTGTGCCTCCATTCCGTGACCCTTACTGGATGTCACAACCTGTTCTGGGTACCATATTTTTGTGTTCCCTCATCTTCCCTCTCCACATCTCCTCATAAGGACAATTTAATGCCCTCCTGTAGCAGGATCTATGTCTGCTCCCATTTGCCTCCCTTGCTGGATGCCTTTGTGAGCTCTCTTCCTCATTTTTCCATGTCTCTCACACAAAGATTTTTTAATTCATATGACTTGCTTACCAGAGTTCCTCATGCCTCCTCCCTCACTCATGCACTCTCTTCTTGCGGCTCTTGTGCCTCATTTTCCTGCCTCCTGCTGCAAAACAACAGCACTCTTGGGCATCTGGGCATCAGCTTCTCAAACTGTATCAAGAGACTAAGTGGGGAAGCTGGTTTGCTAGTTGCCATTAATAGATATGACTCTCAGCCACTTATTTATCTGCCATAAAAGTTATTCTGTTATCTATTACCTGTCAATAAAGGAGAGATGCCCTGTCATTCCCTTTAATTCCTCCACTGTCAGTTTGTTTGCTTGCTTCAGACCAAAACCCCCAATTATTTAAGTTTAAGACCATGAACTGAGGTGGTCACGCAATGTTTATGCCTCTAAACATAAAACTATCCATTGTTTATGCATTTAAACATAAACATAAATGCATTAAATGTTAAATGCATTTAAACAGTCCTGCAATGTTTAAATGCTAGAGATGTGTAAACAGAAATGGCGTCTAGTAGAATGAAAGATCTTTCAGATTGCCTTGTTGAACTGAAGTTTGTACACAATCTTGAAAGTGGAATAAGGATTTACTCCATGTGTTCCCCTGGAAAATGACAAGTGTAGAGATAAAAACAGAAATGGCATGGAACAACTCAATTTACATCACTCTCACATGCAATCAGTAACTAACAATTTTTAAATATAGAGCAATTTTCTACTTAAGTATTCCTGATGTGCTTTTCCAAGAAGTGGGATAAGGATTGCTAATTTGATTATGATAATGATAATGGTGCATCCAATTTCAGCAATGATGCTGTTAATGCTTTTCTGTGGCTATGGACATCAAGATCTGAAAAAATCAGGGTAAGGAGAGCATAAGGGTTTCAACAGACTTTCCTCACCTCTCCCACAGGCAGGGCTTCCCCGCAGCCATACTTCCCCCAGGAAAGGAAACGCCCCAGAAGGCTTCCTCAGCCAGGTGTGTAACTCCATACTCTTTTGATGCAACTATGAAACATCTCCAGCCTTGATGCTTCAGCACTCAAGCATCAGTGCTGTTTCTCGGGCACAGCCAGCCTTTGCCGGAGTAAGGAGGAAAAGGTTATCTCCCAAAATCCATCTTGGCTTTTCTTTGTCCAGCACAGAGTATGGATCTACAGTCCAAAGGACAAGAAAGTGCTCCAAATTTACTTAATGCAATTTTTTTCAGCCTTACTGAGTGTGAGACTTGCAACAAAATGCTGTCTGAAAGCCCTGACAGCTTCATGCAGCCTTCTGGCCATGGGCTCTCTCCAGAAGGCCTTGCCTGGTGGGGACGATCAGGGCAGAACCCAGCCTGGTAGCCTGCTGCAAACAGGGCTCATTGCTTAGCATGCCCAGGAGCAGCAGTGTGCATCCCTGCTGCAGTCACCCAGCATCCTCCTGCTGAAATCCCACCTAGGGCTGAAATGCAGAGGGCAGTAAATACACACATGCTACTCTGCATGACTTCGAGCACTATTGTCCGGCTAAGGAAAACTCTGTACATTGATCAATGAATCGGTCTTGGCAAGGAACTGGTTATGGCCTCTTGGTTATTAGTCTGCATAACAGTCTTGGGTAAATCAATCATGCAAGCACACAAGACTTTAAGGCCTGACTGCTTTAAAAATACTGCTGGGTTCAGGGACCAGGTTACAAAATGGTTCCAATTTGTAGCACCAATGGGACCTTAAGAATATCCTATAGGCAAGCACAAGCCCTAGGCTCTCTCATTTGTATTATTCCTTGTTCTGCTTTCTCTTTCTTTTTAAATAAGGAACAATACAAAGAATGAGAACTCAAAATCCAAGTCATGCTGTCAGGAAGAATAATAGACCTATTCTGTACAAAAATGCCTGTATTGTTGGTTTGTTTACTTCATCTGTTTCATGGCCATGCTGCTGTCAGAGCTGTGGAGACAAAGCCCCAGCTCTGAGTCTGCTTCTGGGTGCTGGGCAGGGAGATCTACCCCTCTGCTGCTTTTACCAGGGTGGCAACAGAAGTCAGTGTCGGAGCAGTGCACTCCACCCATCCCCATAAGCAACACTGAGGGCGGGAGCTGTGAGATAAATCGGGGACATCCAGGCTTCCCATTAAATCCAGCCCTTCTACAAAGATCAAGTATCTCAATGGCACATGGGGATTTATAGGCAAAAAGCATATTAAGCATGCAAGGGAGTCAGGCATGGCTAGCACAGCCATGCACATCTGTGAGGTGGTTTAAAGCTCAGTGCCTTTCACTAGAAAGGCGTCTCCAAAACTACACTCTGCTTCATGTCACCCCAGTAATGACTAATAAACTGTTGGAACATCTCTATTAGATTGATGACAAGGAAGGGGTTTTAGAGAGTCCCAATTCAAATAAATAATTCCACAAAAACAGTTTGTTTCCATACATCTATAGCAGCCACAATCTGCTAGGAAACTTTATCCTCAAAATAGAGAATAACAGTCCTACATGAAATCTAAACAAGGATATAAATAAGAAAGCAAAGGCAATGGGTAAAGGAAGGGATATATTGCACAACCTACAAAGGAAGAATCAACATGGTAGGATGACATGCATATTAATAGATGTCTGGGGTTTGTGGGTTCTGATCTCTTTTTATATCTATTTTTAAGCAGTTTTCTCAGTTTCTGGAATGATAATGAAAAAAAAAAGAAAAAGTTCCAGTCATGGGTTACCACAGTACAAAAGAAATAATTATATCTGACTGGCAAGTTAAATCCCAGAATGGAGAAAGCAATTTCCGAATCTCAGAACAGCTTATGAAAGAAACAATCCTGCTACTTTATTCTGATAATTTTTGAAGAAGACATTCTCCTTCTAATTAAGCAATCTTGAGTTTCTTAAAGAAATAGCATCATAGCAGGCCATTTTGACTAAGACAGCAATATGCACGTTTTCATAATCAGTTTCTTTAATTAGCAAGAAAAAGTCTAAATCTCACACCACGTTCCAACCCCCTCCCCGCTGTCCCTGGGAGGACCCCAGTGCTGGTGAATGAGCTGTGCTGCTGCCACATTTGTGAAACAACGTGTCAATAGAGTGGATGGAGATGATCTCTGCAACACACAGCGTAACACAGAGGAGCTGTAAACAAGGCAGGGACCCAAAACAAAAATGCCAAACATTTTGATGGTAAATCTGACTTAGTTGAGCCAGCTTCATGCAATGTTAATTTGATTCAGTGTTACAAAAATATGCTCTCGTGTGAAGTATTTTCAAATGCCTGCAACAGTGTTAGTGTGAAAAATTCTTTAACTCATCCAGTTCATTCCTAGACGATGTTTCCTGCCAGCTACATTCACCACAAATGCTGTCTGGTAAATAGCAGCTGCAAAGGAAGGATAAGGATGCCAGGCTACACTTCAGTAAACACTCCTCAGTGGCTCACTATATCCTGGGCCAAGCAAGCTAATATATATTCACAGCCGTGTTCATAAATCCTCAAACGAAGTAAGACTTTGCTTTCGTAACTTCCCCAAAGGTGAGGACAGGAGATTAAGGGCATGTCCGTACTTAGTGCTGCCTTTGCGGCAAGGGACTCAGCGAGGCGCAGCCAGCTGGGCCAGCGAAGGCATTTGCCTCGCGTGGCTGTGGTTGTGCTGCAGCACGTTCTTGTGGCAGCACGCTGGGGCACATGGGGGTGGGCACAGTCCCCTGCCTCCAATCCCGGGCTGTTCAGGCTGTGCCCTGCCTTTAGACTGGTAGCACTCAAGTGCTCAGGCTCAGAAATTAAACCGGCTGTTCTCGTGCCTCTTCTTGTTTCCTCACCTAGCCCGTCTTGTTTTCTGAAGCCAACACCTTTCCCCACAGGCTGCCAGGCAGCACGGAGGAAATAGGGGCGAGGGCTGTCATCTGCCACAGCCGGGCTGGCTCAGCACGCACCCCCTTGGCAGCGCCAGAGCGGCATCTACGAAGGATGAGGCTGCTATTGAGCAACATTTCCACAACATCTTGCCCAGAAGCGGCTCCCTAGGGAGGATGGCTGGAGCCGGACAAGCCATGATGACCCAGCCTGGGAGACTACTGCAGGCGCCAAAAACCACAGGGAGAAACAGGGCTTCCAGGAGCCACACCTGTGGGGGTAAACACACTTTTAAGGCAGGCAGCTCTCCCCAGGGAAGAGATTGCTGCCTGCTGGCGTCATTGCCTCTCCGCCAGAGGTTATCAGTCTTGCAAAGGCACTAAGGAAACTGCCGGTGTGAATGGCCCTAATCTGCTTTTTCTGCAGCCCCTGATAACCCAGGGAGTGGCCGAGCAAACAGGACTCTTGTCCAGTGCCGCAAGGAGTTGAAGTAAAACTTTCATCAGCACAGAGGATGCAAGAGAGCAGGATCTACCCAAATCCTGATGCAAAGTATTCTAGAGCTACAGTGACCAAGCACCCTATAAAGCACTCACTGAAAGTGCAAGTACAGCCCCTTCCCAGTGGTTTTAGCCGACCACAACTCATGGAGGAGCCAGATGAGTGGATGATAGTACACATGCAGTGCTATCCAGGAGCTCATTTCTCTCACATTGCTACTGAAACATCTCCTGCCTTCTTCCTGATAACTCTAGTTATACAATAGTTTCCCAAGATGGCTCTATGCCAATTTGTTTGATTAACCAGGCAGCGAGCATGTTAGGAGAACTGTTGCCTGTAAGAGAAGAGATATAAAAGCTAAAGAGAACTAACATAATCAGACAGTTGTATGACAGCTTCTGTTACACAGGTTAGAGTGGTTGAGGGCCTGGTCCATAAAAGTAGCAGAGAAATGAAAAAAGAAATTTAAAAAATAACATTAAAAATAATTAAAATCTTGTTGCTGCTTCTCCCATTTCTCCCCTTTCCCCCCAGAAATAATGACCAGTCAAGAAGCAGACACATAAGCATCACTCCAGAAGCTCATAGGTAGAAAAGCACAACTAACCTCATCACATCATGGCTATAACCAAGTGAACTGCACAGGGAAAGAACAAATGGCAAAATTTGACTATTCCAACTTGACAAACCTTTGCTTCAGAAAACCCTAGTACATCAAACCTAATGTTGAGTGAACGTCACCTCCACCTTTCCAGCAACAGTCTTCGACAATGAATGAGAGTTGTCAAAATGAGACCCAGTGTCTATATGGGTTGAGGTCTCCTGATCATCAGTATTACACTCCACTAATTAAACCACATAAACTCATATACAGAAGAAACCCATGCTCCATGGCTTAGAAGCCTTTTAGCAGTGGTAGCCATAGTCATCACTGGTACTGGTTGAATAGTACCTTGTTACAGAGATTTTAAAAGCAGTTGACAAAAACCCTGTAAATAAGAGCAAACTTTCCCACATACAGCAGAACAAGGCTCTCACTGATAGGTACCAGGGGAAAGGAGAAGGGAAAAGTGGTGATATCATCACATAAAATAAAATTACTTCCATGCTGCAAAACTTTCCAGATTTTTTCTCTTTCTCTAGCCACTTCTCATATTTTAGGTTGAGGTGGTTGAACCTACTAAGGACCCCATTTCTAGTCATGTCACCTTCTTCATAGTTTACTAACATTTATTACCTAAATTATAAAAGTCCAAACAGTGCAAAATAAAGAGAACACAGGTCAAGAGAGCTGAACAAAACTGAGAATGTGGGAGGAAAACAGTTTTGTGAGAAGCTGCTTCAGCACTAGACAAATAAAATCCCTGCTCCCTGGATACAAAGACATAAGTCTTATTTATGTGAATGGGAAACATGCTCATGCACTGAGGGGGGAATAACTACTATAGATCAGGAGAATGACTGCACTGGAGATAGCTAAACCCAGACTACATGTGCAATGAATGTGAAAATCATTTCAGCCATCTGGGCTATGTAATTTTTCACAGATGCTTTTGGTGCTGGATGGACCTTGTCGTCTCTCTTTTCTCTGACATTTCTTCAATGTTTGCAAATTGATTTCTGTGACCTGTAGGACAGTACTCCATAAAAATTTAGTCTGTTCCTTTCTGCCATCATCCCAAGTGTTCAAACAGACCTCAGTAACCAGTTTTCCTTCCAGAAGGATTCTGCAAAACACCCTGTTCATTCAGGTACAGACACCTGGCAGATATTCAATAATACGTCCACACAGATTGCAGTACAACCACCTCCAGAGACATCTTCAAAAACCTCAAATAGCAAACAGCTTAACTCATCATGTAAAAAGCTTTTTCTTGGGTATCTAAAAAGTATGCAATCCCACCAACTCATTAAGATACAGGGCTGCTGTTTCTCAGTTGCTGTAGCTACCAAAATCAACCATTTCCCCCTCTGTAGAAGAGTACCACCACAGAAATAAAATAAGTTCTTAGTACTTTTTATTCAGCTGCCTCAGACCAGTTTTGTAAGTCTAAAGAAGTAAAAAGAGTAGAGAAAACATGCTAGACATCATGAACTACTGGTGTTTTAGAGTTTGTCAGCTGGATTTTAACCAACTGAATGTAGCTGGGGAGATTCTATGATTTTTAATTTTTTTCATTCTTGTTGTAAGCTCTTGTGCATAATATCAGGTTGTTGTCACACAGTGTGCTAACTCTAGTTCTAGAGCACATAATACCAAGTAAAATAAAATCTAGTTATCTGACATAAACCATTGAACCTGTACAAACCTACATTTCTGGTTCTAATTTGTTTTAAAGTATTTCTGAGGGATAACATTTTTTCTTCTGGCAGGCATTACTCCTGACCAGGAATGGTCTGTCCTCACAATCCAGCCTAAACAGAAGACTGAAACCCATGCTGTTTTGCAGGTTATTTTGCAGGCTAATTGAGTAACCATGTGCCCAAGTCTGATACAGGACCACATCTGTGTTGCCAGTTGATCTGGATCTGGTGTTGTACAGGCTGATCTTAATGGTTCAGTAAGTAGGAAGGATGTTTGTGGGACCTCAGTGCTTGCACCACCCATTTCAATGGTCACTTTTATTTACATCTGGAGGTTGCTTTTTAGGAGGCACAAAGCTAATTCTCGATGGTATCCAACAGCATGATGTTGAACAACCATAACCAGCATGGTTCATAGCACTGAGAACAGCTCGCACAAAAGAAACAATCAGGGCGAGTCTCATATTTGTATGCAATGACTTCTCAATTTTGTATAAGTTCTTCATGCACACTGAAAGCAGCTGATAATGTAGACCTATTCTTTTGCACTCCATGCAGCTGGGACTGTGATTCTTGGAGCATTTCTCTAATGGCAGGGATAGTTTACACAGTCCTGGCTCCCCTTCTTCTTTTGACACTGGTGCCCGCCCCACTCCCCTCCCAGTGCTCTGCCAAAGGCAACTATTTACTCAGCTGTGTGGTGAAATGTTTCAAGAGTTGATCTGGGTAGGGAGGAAAAAAAACCTGAAAAAAAATTCTGGGCTATTTTTCTGGCTAGATCACTTGTGATCAGGTATAGCATGAAGCCACATGAGTACTTTTGGCATAACCTGGGTTGGAAAAGAGGAAGGAATGCAGGCTGCTCTATGAGAGGTATAATTTAAACAGTCCTGCTCCTGGATGTGGTGCCACAGCCACAGCACTCTCCTAATGTCCCAGAGAAGTGGGATTTGTGTGTGCAGTTCAAGTATTCATTAGTAATAGCTAAGCCCCCTTTTTAAACTTTCTCTCTGTCTTATGGGGGTGTGTGGGGAAACAGGCTCATGCTGTTCTGTTAGAATGAAATTAAAGCCTTGTAAAACTAAATAAAGCTGGGCATGGTTTTTATAAGCTTGGTAATAGTGCCCTGTGGAAACAGGCCATGATTACAAGCACCACAGTCTCTAACTGCATCTTTAAGCAGTGTCTCAAGTCTGCCACATGAGTATTTTTGAAGGGCTTTGAAGCAAGAATGACCATTGTTGTTAAGACTAAGCAGTTTTATATCTTTTAAACTTCAGCCATCAATGAGACAAAACTAGGTAAGCATTTTATATAAATCTAGAGGTAGCTGAAGAAGTTGAGTCTTCTGTGACCTGTCACAGTTACTATTGATTGTAGTACACAAAACCAACTATATGTAAGAGGCAAGGCTGATTCACTGTATTCCCTCTCCTCACTTCAGAAAACTGTCATATGTCTACTTGTGCAAGGAAAAATGAGAGACAGCCTAAGAATGAAAAACTCTTCACCTTCAACTTCAAAAATACAACTTCTAAGTCACCGTTTTTTGAAATAACTAAGGCTTATTAGTAAATAAGTCTGTGACTCCTGAGGTTAGCCAAGTTCTGAGAAGTTTTATTTCAAGCCTCTTCTCCTGCCACAGGGAATATTGCTGGTTAAAACTTCCCAGTATCATCTTGAAGAAGAGTTCCTGTCTCAATGACAGGAATTGTTAAAAGAACAGGGTGCTTTTTTTGTACAGTATTAGAAGCCACATGACCAAGTACAGCTGAAGCCTAACCAGCAAAAAGAAAAGGTGGAAGTCTGAATTTCCGTTCATTTGGGACCGGGAAACACACTTTATTTAAAGGAAGCAAGAGGTGTTGGACAGTCCAAATGTTTTACAGCTAAAACTGAATCAGCTGCTCTCACCCTTTGCAATGTGTATCAGTTTTGCAGGTGGGACGTGGAAGACTGTGGCAAGAGGAGAGCAGCAGAGATACAGAACTGTATGTGGGAAAGATCAGGAATCCTCTTAAGAGGTGCACTACAGTTGTTTTTAAACTTGTTAAGCTGCAAGATCATATAAAACTATATAACTAAAACATATATATAAAACATATAACTAAAAACTTGCTTTCCTCCTACCACAGTTCACAAACAGCAAATAAATCACAAGCACTACCAGCCCCTGTAGGGTAATTTTTAACTTAATTTCTTTTAGTCCAGAAACAATCAAACACAGCACACAGAGAATTCATTGCTCTTTGCGTTGGCTGTCTTCTTATTTGGAAATAAAATACTTCTAAATAAACTATCATTCCTACAACAATCTGTGATGTTTTGTACCATTTAAGGACTTATGAAGGAGTTTAAAAATGACATATAAACTGATATTTATGTATGATTAAGTCAGACTTATGCATTCAGCACTGAAACCTAATCCCCTCCAAGGCAGAACACAGCAACTATTCCCAGCCAGAGCAGCATCCCACTAGCCTTGATCAGTGCAGAGGTAAAAGCAAGCAGTGACCCTTGGAAGTCTGCAGAACCTGGGCAGAAGGTGCTGCCCCGAGATACTTTACTTAATGCGGGGCTGCAGAGCGGGGTTTCACAGGCTTGCAGATGGTGAGTGAGCGGACGGAGGATCACTTTTGGCCTCGCAGGGCCCCCTGGAGCACGGGTTCAGAACTGGGACAGAGGAATAGCGCTACCCGGGGGATTCCTGCTCCCTGCTGCTGGCCCGCAATTCCTGTGTCGGTTCACAGCTCCGTTTCATGAAGGATTCAGCTGGATTTTGGTAATTGCCTTGCTTACCCACAACACTCACTGCACTGAGCCTGCATTTTAAGATTATCACTCTTGTTTCGGCCCTAGCAAACAGATATGATCAACTGCATTATCTTCCCAATTAAATCTAACCATCTTAGTATTTAAAAGTTTTAATTCTTCAATTTCTGAAAACATCACCACCTTCTGGATTTCAAAGTTATTTTAAAAGAGCAGGAGGATATTGCATATCACTTTTAACATGAATTTGATGTTATATGCATGTGCCTGGTCCCTCAGAGACTTCATTTATTCTCATCTTACTCAGCAAAAGAGTTGTTACACAGATGCAATGAGTTGGCTACTACTGTTTTATGTGCTACTCTCAGAAACTAGCAAGGAACAGCTGGTCTATAATGCATATACCCTAGACTGTGGATATCTCACTCTCAAATATTGTAGCTTGCACTCCCCAATGTCCTACAGTGCCTTAAATAACTGTGAAAAAAGGCAAATTTTAGGGCTCTTTGTCTATTTGGAGTTTTGCAATATGTTTTCGAAGTCTTTGCAACTTCAATGGCTAAATTTTACCACAAATGCAACTTCTCATTTATGTTACTTAAATGAAAGCTGTCACTATATTCAGCAACTTGAGATTAGTAAAAATACCAAATATAATGAGAAATGCAATAAAATAAAAAGAGACAACAATATTCATCACTTGTTCTACACTCCCACTGTTGCTCTTGTCAGTGGATCTGGGCCAAAGTTTGGATAATGGAAAACATTTGCAAAAAGGTCTTCATGCACAAAGAACACTTAACTTTTCATATAACAGAATTCAGCAATATTTTCCTGACAGTGTGGGGCAGTGCTTCTCCAGTGAGGTGTGCTCTGAGTGTTTGCACAACCTTACATGACTGACAGAAGATCTGCTGGCTTAGGAAACTACTGCAGTAGCCAAGTTAGTCTACTGCATTTTTACAAAACAGGTAGGAACAACTGTTCCAAAGGGGATTTTTTTCCTTAGGGATGTAATTTCCAGTACCCAAAGAATAAACAGAAGTATCAGCCATTTAAAAAAAAAAGTTTTTTTCCCTGGATTCCTTACAGAATACTTTTATAAAATGATTTTAAACAGGTGAACTTTGACATGTGATGAACAGCAGTAAATAATGCTGCAGGTGAAAGTGAAAAGCTGTATTTTTTAAAGCAAGACTCAGAGATACATCAGTCAAAATATGTTACTCCATGGAGTCTGGCTTAAGACTGGGCAAATACCTTCCCTGTACTTATATATCTTAAACTTGACTCAATGTGCAACCTGAGCTGCAAACTTCCTGTGTTTGGAGGCCTAACAAGAAAGAACAGTAGATTAACCATAAGGATCAGAAAATGCTTTGATCCACACTTCAGGAGAATCTAAAGCAAACGTGCACTACAGGGACCATAAAGGCCTGTAAAGATTTTGTTGTTTCTGTTTCACTAACAATGTTAACTGCTATCAGGTGTCTAATGTGATTAAGGTGAATGACAGAGAGGTGAGAATTCAGGTCAGATTAGGAAAGAGAAGAGTTTACAGACTATTTTGGTAAATTGCAAATTTGCAAATCGTGTAGTTCAGGTTGAATTTTACTCTAAGGAAGACAGAGAATCGCCTGAAGTGATCTCACGTTCTTAACGCTGCATTGGACCCTCCTAAGAGGGGGCAGGCATTGCACAGGCTGTGAAAACTCAAACATAGCACCTCATTTCGGTGCCTTCCCTTTAGACAGCACTTTATTATCTGTCTTTCTGTCACAAATTTTAAAATGTCACTACTAATTCCTTTGAAAGCTCTCAAATTTAAATTCGCCTTCAGTTTGACAGTCTGAAAAGATTACATCTCTTGCAGACCAGAGAAGTTTTGGTTTTCTCAAAGCAGTAATTGCAATGATGCTCACAATAAAATGGCAATAGAGTAAATGTGACTTATCTTCTACATGCACGTCTAAATGTACATATATTCTGAATTTTAAAAAATTGGTATATTGCTAAGCAAGCAGAGATTGAAATTACAAGACTCTTAAAACATTTCAGAATACAATAGAATGCATAATTTACACTTATGTTCTTGACATTTATTTGTCCTTGTCATGCAGTCTATAAATGAATAAAGGAAGAAAAGCTTTCCAATAGCTATCTCTAAGGTACTAATGTACTTTCAAATCATTTGGCATTGCTGCTAACTAATAAAAATACATAGTATTAATCAATACACATCACCTCTTTCCCTTTAGAAATGCTGAGATGATAAAAATCCTCCAAAATTATAATAAAATAAATATCTATTTCTGAAGTTAACACATGAAAAAATAAGTGCACCGACCATTTGTCTTGGAATAAAATAAATGTTTCCCATTGAAAAGGAGGACTTTTTTTTCCAGAAAAAAATTCAATAAAATCAGTATTCTACATAGGGATATGCATTGATGTACAGGATATAAAAAGTTTTGGTGATATGGTTAACTAAAAGTCATGGTCTACTTTATTATCGAACTAAAAGGCTACTCTTTATTGAATATCAACTTTTTGAAAAGTTGAAAGAATGCATGGTAGTACTGGCAATGTACCTTTGACTGTGGACAGGACCCACCACTGAAGGTGGCTACAGAGTTAAACATCAGGGGTATTCCTCAGCCACTCTAATGGTGGTTCAACATGCACGAAACAGAAATTCCTTCAACCAGCCAACTAATCAAATAAGAAATAAAAGCCCCATAGTGGTGGACAAAACCAGTAGTCTTACAGCTGGATATAATGGTATGATTACAAGTGTAGTGTAGACATATGCATTTTTTTATGATTAATAAACCAATGCCTTGTTCTGACAAGATGCTGGAAAGTGCTATGGTGTCAGTCCAACAGGAAAATTACATATGTATTTAAGGATAAAAATGTGGGTCATCTCAATTCATCTATTCATGTTATTGCAATGAAACTCATCCTTGAATGCTGTATCCCACAAATTTGGACTCTAGTTATGTTAGAATAGGAAATAAGACTCACTGGAGTATGTGGTGTTACATTCTGAGCCAATCAGCTTGTGAATTTCTCATGGCAGATTTATCAGGGCTTGCAGTAGGCCACTCACCACTGTGCCCTGGGCAGGGCTCATTCAGCCAGCTCACTACCACTAAGAAAAATTTATGTATAAGTTGATGTATTTTTCCACACAAAACCTTCATTACCTAATCTAACAGATGACAAATGTAGATTTCTTAGGGAGAAAGTAAGGAGACAGTGCCCTTCCCTGATCTTACAGATCTTATAGTAGTTCTTGAGATGGCACAAGAGCCACAGCACTGCATTGTTCTTTGTTCCTCCCCTAATCTATATGGCAACTTCCTTTGGTATGTTAGAGAAAACATATTTCAAGTTAATAACTTGTACTTGAATAATTTAGTAAAACAATACTTACACTTTTGGCTATTTTTCTGCTGACTATTTCTCTAGCTCTCTAATTATAGAATAGTGACTAATGCCTAATGCTGATCTGCAAAGCATGAGAGGCCAGGAGTAACTTGTGAAATTTTGAGGATTTTGCAAACATTTTTAACTCAAATTCTATGAATACAAGGTAATCCTATGTACACACAAATAAGGTAACTACAGAGAAGACAAATTAAATGTAAAGAGGTTATTTTTAATTTCTCATAACTGTTGTCATGTTTCATCTATAATGGCACACACACAAGCCTAAATTAATTATAACAGTGTAGTACATTTTCCTTAAAAACCCAGCTTGTGCAGTGGTAAAGCATTCAAGTAGCAGTTTTCTTCCTTTTACATAAGTAATGCAAAAAGACTTATCTGAGCAAAAACAGCACATCTCTGTCTCACCCCAAAGACAACAGTCTCTGGCCTTCATGCTCCTCTGCCACCATGAGACTGTCAGCAGTAGTGCCAGTGGGTCAAAAACAAGGAACGTCTCTTTAACTTGATGAAAAATTAATTCAAGGAATACAGCCATCAAAACCTAACTTTCCATTCCTGTTGATATGGATTTTCAGAGATAGAAGAGCTATCTATCAGGCTGGTTCCTTAACTGACCCTCGACAACCCTTTATTCAAATGGTTTGATATACTGGTAATCTAATAATTCTATCAATCAACATTTTTGATACTCCAGTGTTAGGTGAAGATAAATAAGCCACCAAAAAAACCCCAAAAAACAAAATAAAAAATCTGGCTGTTTCTAAAGCCAAGATAGTCTCATGGTAGTCTGCAGTAATTTCTGGCATACACAAAAATCTGACATCATTTACGGGATGCTGGCAGGTTCTCAAAACAAAACAAAATTTTGGATCCTCTAAAGAACACATCACCTCCTGGCCAAAACACTGTTACTTCAGTTACAAGAATCTCGTGCAACATAAATTCTCTTAACACCATCACAATATTTATGATCAATGGACTTAGAAAAAAAGAAAGTGGTAGCAGACTAGATCAGATTTTGCTCCCATTTTTCCAACAGCTCTGAAAGACAGGAAGAAAGTTTCCCTGTGACTTTTGCCCCAGCTTTCCAAAAACTTTTTAGCTTTCATTATTTCTCTTATAATGAATCAACAAAAATCCTTTTTTCTACTTTTGTCAGCTCTTTGGCTCCCTACCCTTCATGTGGTTTTAGTCAGTGGATGTAGCTCATACCTCCTGCAGGGAGTCAATCTTTGATTCACGGTCTCATTTCCTTAAAAATTAGACTTATTACCTCCCACGATCTTGTCCCATCCCAAGCAGGTCATTCAAAAGTAATCAACAAAGTGGTTGTCCCATCTCTGCTAACCATTTTCTTGAACTCAACATATATCTAGATGATTCAATTTTAGTTTTTGTCATTGTTGTCCTAGATGTGAAGAAGAGACTTCATTTTACATGAAAATGCCAAAACAATGAATTAAAATAGCAAAGCAGTGTAACTCTTTTCTTTGACTTTTTTAAGGAAGGTGAAACTGTCAAGGGCAGCTTCAAAGTAAATGACTAGCTACAGCAAAAATCCCTGTGCTTTCTCTGTCACTGCTGGCATAAGCTGGTCCTTAAATATATCCTCCTTGGATAATGATTACAGGAGTAATCATTTACTGTTTTAACATTTTGCTCTGCTAAAATTTTGAGGTACTGAGATACTGCATATTGATTTGCTAAAATGAGGCTTCCTTTCATGAAGAAAATTAGATCAATCACACAAGTGTTTAAAATGAGAAAGGGCTACGAAAAACCTTTCTTTCTATGGGATGTTAAAACTTACTTGGTGGTTACTAAGAAGCTGTTCTAACTCCTATGTTCTCCTTATCTGAGAGAGGTAAAAATACTCTTGATGTAAGCAATTTTTTGGTTCGTACCAAATCCAGCTTGATTCTGTGTAAGAATTGTACTACATTAATTACAGAGCTCTGCAGAGTTGCAGTCTCTTGCACAGTATGAGGCAAATTTAAAACACAGTTTAGAGCCTGATATGATGCTATCGAGGCACCAGCATGATTAGAACTGCTGGGCCATATTTTCAGCTGGAAGAGGAAGTAGTGATGGCCATTTAACTGACTGAACATCTATTGCTTACACAGGTGAGGCTGAAGCAGAAGTCCCTGATGCTGTGCAGCACATATTTCCTTGTTACCTGTGTAGTCCGCTCTTTAGCATGTGTTATTTCTGTCTTACTCTCCAGCTAACAATGTGGTATTTTTAAAGAACAGAATGTTTATCTTGTATACCTCTGTTACTCAAAAGAAGAAGTTAATTGCTTGTAATTCCATCGTATTTTATTTGAAAATGTACTTCCCAGCTGACTAATTTCTAGCATATCAGTGATTTTGATGTAATGCTTTTTAATGTAATCTGTTTTCAATTCAGGACAGATGCAGACTATTTTTTTTCAGCCACAGAGATAATCAAATCACTCTTAGCATGGTGCATAAAACAGAGGAATTGAATCCCTTGCAAGGCTTACTTATGATTCTGTCAAACTGTCAGTAAGCATGTGGAAAAATTAAGGCTTACATAACTAACCATTTTTAAAGAAAAAAGATGGGGTTTGCAAAGTATCTTCTTAAAAAAATAAACAACACATTAAGCACTGCCATTAAGTGCCAGACACATTGTACATTTTAAACGTGTTATAACCAGATCCTGTGATTATGTTGTAGTGTAGTCGAAAGGCAACACATTCCAGAAGCTGTTATATGGTCTTGCAACCCAAGTCCTATTTTCCAAATGGATTTAAACACTGTTTCAGTTTTGAAAATCAGGAATGGAGCTCCAAAGGCATTGGAATCCTGTTCAATAGTGTAACTACTCCAAGGTTTCTCTCTAACCTGAATAAAAACCAAAAGTCCCAAATGGGACTCCAAAATTCCCATTTATGAAAACTGAAAAGTGTCATATTTTAAAATGTCCTTGCAGTAATAGATATAATGTCATCATATTTCCACGGGAGCATCCATGTATGCTTCCTGCCTTTTTTCTCTATAGGATTAGTAGGATGTCTCATGATTAAATATGTGGGGAAGAAAAAAAAAGTGAAAATTTATCAGAATTTCGGAAATGTTGCATGATATTTTCTGACTTTTAGAAGCAAAATAGACAAATCATTAACAACTTGTATACACTGAAAAAGTCACACAAAAAGGAATATAAAATTTAAGATTGGTCCATTCCTCTTCCCCTAATATGTAAAAAACCTGCATTATAAAACTAGCCATTTGATTTTCTCTGTTTAAACATGAAACAATTAACATATTTATTAAAGCAAGGTTACATCATCAATAGAAAAAAATACCTATTTTCTTTAGAATTATGAGCTATGGGCCATCTAATCCCTTTGTTAAAAAAATTTCTTTAAAAAATACCAATACACTCCTAACCACCCAAATTAAAAGGAATTATGATCTCTTTACTTAACACTGTGATTTTTGGAGCCCCATTCCCCTGGAGTGCAGGCTCTAGCCCCACAGCCTGAGTCATGTCTTCCCAGGTGGAGCTCTGCTCCCAGCCCGCACAGCTTTGCTTGCTCCCCATGGCAGGCAGGAGCAGGCTACACATACGCTCTCCCTATGGCTTCAAGACATGTTCGCCTTTCACAGGCTCAGAGGGGATGCAGAGCTTCCAGAGAGGAATTTGCACTTGTATCCTACTGATACACGTGATAAAGTTTGTTTTGAGATAATCTCCTCTGCACCAGAGCTGGCCTTAATCTTAAATTTGTTGCTTGTGAAGTCCTTCCTTACCAAAACCAGGATTTCTTTGGATAAAAGAGGTATAAATTTAAAAAATAAATCTTTTAATATTATTTTTGGGTTTTGCAAATCCATGCCAGCATTTGCACAGGGCTGAATCATGGCCTTGAGAAACCCTGTCCCCAAACTCTCATGGCCTACATCAAAAGAAACAAGGACTTTGTGGAGTGCAGATTTTAGTGGGGTCCAGCCATGAAAACCTCAGTGGTTATGCACTGAAACAAAAGAGAATAGCACTGGGACAAAGTCTGGAAAGGAAAGCAATGCCTATATTCACATTTCTACATTCTAATTAGTGTTATTCTAACACTCACCTATCTGAAAATGCCAACTACCGCCAGGTCTGGATGCCCCAGCATCCAATTTTTCTGCTTTGAAATGCTTTTGCCTGCACTGGAATTTGCAGCTGTGAAGAATTGCCCATGAACTAAGTCCATACGGTGAACTTTGGCATAAGGGAAAGGCAGGAACATCTGTTGCCATCATGAACAGCTTGTTGGCCGCATTCAGCAGCAGAGGACTGCCAAGCAACTGATCTGCTTCCCCACCTCTCTGGTTTGGCTGCTGGACTCCAAGTGAGTTAATCTAAACCACCCACTACACTGAGCACAGTTTATTTGCTCTGGGAAGGACTGATCAGAAAGGCATTATTTAGATTGATTTCTCCAGAATCTAGTCATTCTAACATTAACAGCTAAATCCTACTTTAATTTGTGAAAATGGAAAACATTTTTTGATTTTATGAAGATTTATAGGTATTTATAGGTTATTTATCCTCTTGTAAGTGTTTGGGTTTTTTAAGGCAAAAATAGGAACAACTTGTTTAATTTGTAACTTGAATATGCGGAGAACTAATGCATTCCTCAAACCATTTTCAAATGATTTTTACTAAAAATGTAGAGATACTAGATTTAAGATACACACATAGAATAGCTTAGGTGACAGATGGCTGCATCACTAAGAAGAAGGATTGCTTTTCTTAATGACTCGCTGCATGGATCTCTGGAAAAAGCCGAGCCATTGTCTCACTTTTCCTATCCCTTCTCCAGTGGCTGTAATGTTTATCCCCCCACCTTGCTGAAGTATTTGGAGGAATGCTTAGTTATCATAGCCTTGTGCTTTAGGTAGCATCCATGGAAAGGATGTTCAGCCTGTTTTACCCATTTGTATAAAAAACAGATTTTATAGATGATGAAACTTTATACACATGTGTTAAGCAGTTATAGAATGAATATGACTCACAGGTGAGGTTACCTTCTTTCACTGATTGCCTTAATTTCACAGACTAAAGGAAATAATTTTCCATCTGTCCTCACATAGAATAGAATCACAGAATCATAGAACCGATTGGGCTGGAAAAGCCCAACCCTTGGTCCAACTCTAGTCCATTTACTAGATCATGGCACTCAGCACCACATCCAATCTGCGTTTAAAAATCTCTAGGGATGGTGAATCCACCACCTCTCTGGGCAGCCCTGATTACTCTCTCTGGAAAGAATATTTTTCTGATATCCAACTTAAATTTCCCCTGGCAGAGCTTAAGCCCATGCCCCCTTGTCCTATTGCTGAGTGCCTGGGAGAAGAGACCAGCCCCCACCTGGCTAGAACTTCCCTTCAGGTAGTTCTAGACAGTGATGAAGTCACCTCTGAGCCTCCTCTTCTCCAGGCTAAACAACCCCAGCTCCCTCAGACTCTCACAGGGCTTGTGCTCCAGTCCCTTCACCAGCCTTGTTGCTCTTCTCAGGGCTCACTCCAGCACCTCAATATCCTTTCTGAACTGAGGGCCCCAGAACTGAACACAGTACTCAAGGTGTGGCCTCACCAATGCAGAGTACAGGGGAAGGATCACTTCCCTGGTCCTGCTGGCCACGCTATTTTTGATACAGGACAGGATCCCTTTGGCCTTCTTGGCCACCTGGGCACACTGTTGACTCATGTTGAGCTTCCTGTCAATTAGTACTCCAAGGTCCCTTTCTGCCTGGCTGCTCTCCAGCCACTCTGTGCCCAGCCTGTAGCGCTGCAGGGGGTTGTTGTGGCCAAAGTGCAGGACCCAGCACTTGGCCTTATTGAACTTCATCCCATTGGAATCAGCCCATCTCTCAAGTCTATCCAGATCCCTCTGCAGAGCCCTCCTGCCTTCCAGCAGGTCGACACTCCCTCCCAGATTGGTGTCATCAGCAAATTTGCTGATGATGGACTCAATCCCCTCATCTAAATCATCAATAAAGATGTTAAACAGGACTGGACCCAACACAGACCCCTGGGGAACACCACTGGTGACTGGCTGCCAGCTGGATGCAGCTCCGTTCACCAGCACTCTCTGGGCCCGACCGTCCAGCCAGCTCCTAATCCAGGAGAGGATACACTTGTCCAGGCCATGGGCTACCAGCTTTTCCAGGAGTATATTATGGGAGACAGTGTCAAAGGCCTTGCTGAAGTCCAGATAGACCACATCCACAGCCTTCCCCTCATCCACCAGGTGGGTCACCTGATCGTAAAAAGAGTTCAGGTTGGTCAGACAGGACCTGCCCCTCCTAAACCCATGCTGGCTGGGTCTAATCCCTTGTCCACCCTGAAGGTGCTGTGTGATTGCACTCAGGATGAACTGCTCCATCTGCATTGCTTTCTAAATAAAAGTGCATGGGAATCACAGAATTTTTACTTTTTTTAAAAAAGAACTCCAAAGCCCAAAAATTAAAATATCACCCATCAATATACTGAGAAGCCAAAGGTGACACTGGTATAGCCTGACCTGCCCAACTAGCAGCCCTGCAGAAAAGCACTGTGGGCTCCTGTTGAGCATCAAGTGGAATGTGGGCCAGCAATGCACTCTTGCACCAGGTTGCATGAGCAAGGTAATAGCCAGCAGGTCTAGAGAGCAGTTTTTTCTCTTTTCTCTAGCACCTGAAGTCACATCCAAAACACTGTGGCCAGTTTGGCCACACATCACAAGAGGAATGCTCATAAAGGAATTAGAAATGCAGCAGAGGCTGGGCTCAAGCTTAATGCTGCCATATTTTCTTACCCTGGACAAAAGAAGGCAGAAGTGCAATCTAAGCAGTCTTCACCTTCCTAAAGCGGGATCATAGAGAAAACAGAGACAAACCTTTTTCAGAGATGAATGACAACAGGACAAGAGCCAGTAGTCATAGATTACAACAAGAAAAACTGACTGGACACAAAGACAAAATTGTGAGAGTGGTCCAGCAGTGAAAGAGGCGCCCAGGGATTGGCAGAAATCAGTGTGCCTGAAGACAGTCAAAAGCGCACGGGACCTGATCCACCTTTGAAGGTAGTCCTGCTTCAAGCAGGCAGTTGGGACTAAATGGTTTCCATAAACCTAAATTATTATGTGATTATATAATTTATGACTAATAAGAGGCATCATTAATGTTCCCGTTATTTGTCTCTCTCTCCCACCCCCTCCTTTTCCTAAGGGGGACATTGGCTCGCCAAGATGTACATAATTGTGTAAGAATATTCTCAAAAGTACACACTGTCCGTGTAAGGTGTCAAGTATGAAACATTCATGTTGGCAAAGAGCCAGATGCCAAAATATAAACTTCTCGTGCTCAGCTGGATATTTGACTTGTCAGATTTGTGTCATAATTGCTGTTTATCCACATTCTTCTTTGCTGACACATATTTGCAGTCTCGTGGTCTCCACTGATTTAGCGGGTCATTTTGTGTCTGTAAGGAATTGTATAATTAAATATTGTGATTTAATCCCTTGAAACACATTAATGTTACTTGCCAGTAAAGTTAAGCATGGGAAAGATGACATTTTCAAGGTCTGTATTTATGCATTAGCTTTACATGTTTAGATGAATCTAAGTGTCTTTTAGGGCCTGTCCCCCCTGGCAAATATATTTAAATTGAACATGATTCAGGAATAGCTCAGTAGAAAAATTTATATTTCAAAATCAGACTGTCTAACTTTTGGATATTGCTTAAATGCACTCTCCAAAGTATGAAAACCTAGTATGACAATGGTATTCTTATTTTGAAATAAGAATGTCTACCTGCAGAAATTTAATCAGGAATATTTTATCTGAAATAATTATTCCTTCATTATTACTGAGACAATAATTATCCGAACAGGTAAAACTACTATAGAGTCTATATATGCAACTGAGGTAAAAAAAAAAAAGCCAGAGTTCAAGTAATAATAAAATAATCATATTACTATACTTTAGCACAGTGTCTAATGTTAGAGGTTAGGTAATACCCTGCTTCAGTTCCTCTCAGGGCAGATGGAAGATGCCTCCTCCAATGGACTCCCAAGACTTTTCAGGCATTTTCAGCTCTCACTTTCCAGCCCAGGAAGACAGATGACTTTTTTGGCATCTTACAATTGCCTGATAAATGCCCTTGTACTGGCAGCAAAGCACAAGCAGACTCAGAAAAAAAAAAGTTAGATTGGTAGAGTTACATTTCTTTGGAGAAACTCCAGTCTGATATTTTGTATTCAAGTTTCAGCTCAGAGGTAGGCAAACTTTTATGGCCAAGTTATTAACTCCTGAAAATAGAGCTCTATAATAGAAATACTGATGGACGCTTTAGTATAGCAGTGCTATTGGGCACTGCTCTAGTCATCAGTTTTAATGAGAGCTGTTAATATCACCTCCCTCAAAATGGTTGCCCTGGGCTGACATCTCAGGCCGTGCACAGGTGCTCTCAGCCAAAAAGGTAATGAAGGTTATTACATTATCAATGAGGCACAGATGCACATCCCATCTGAACTCGAGATGGTGTTATTGCCAAGCAGGCATCTCTTTCAGCAGGTCCCAGGTCTGTTTATATCAATATGCTGTTCCAGCTCAGTGAACCCAAGCACAGCCTTCTGCTTCTCCATGGCACTGCCAGTGAGAGAAGCAGCAACTTTGAAGAATGCAAAGATTTACAACTGGCGTGCAGGTGGGTTACAAAAAACAAATCCAAACAATAACATTGTCTTTGAATGTGGAATTAGTGCATTTGGGTCTGGACTGCTTCAGCATTTCAGAACAGTTCCCTCTTTTCATCAAGCACAGTAACAATATCAGCATGAGAGCAAACTCTTCACATCTTTGTTCCCTCTTCTTTGTCCGATTTAAAATCTGACATACTATTCATTCTATTTGCATGTTTTCCAAGCCTTGCTTTACACTTTGCTCATTAGTGCTCCTGTTCACTTACTTCACTATACAGATTACACAAGCAAGCCACATTCCTATTTTTTTAAAGCATCTCTCGCTTTTATAGTAAATATACACAAAATTTGCAGGCACCTCATGAGTAATGGGATCTATAGTGGCAGACATGCAGACATGGATACTAGAATGGGTTACATTTCTACTGAGATAACACCTGGACATTCAGAAGCCAACTTCAAATGAGCCATAGCCTGTCCTGAAGCCATCCTTCTTCCTTTGCCCTTCTAGGACCTCAGCCTGAAGGATGCAGAACTGCAAAGGGGCTGATGTAAATGAAAAAGAGCACCTCATCAGGACAAAGAGCACATTTGCTTTAGCAGAGGATTACAACTGCTCAGAGATCTCAGCCAGCATGGTGATGCTATTGTGCTCCCCAGAACCATATGTTATACCTGAAAACATACTTAGGTAAAGGAGTCAAGCAACCATCACAAATTTTATTTATATCAATGACTGAGGGTGTGTATGGGTTTGTGCATGTGTGTGCATATACATATGTATACATGTGTTGTAGTTTGGGATTATTATGTAAATTCTCTCCCCTGCCACTTAACTGCCCAGGCCAGCGGTTGACAAAAAGAAGTAGTTAACTGTGATCGCTGGGGTGGGGGCAGGTTTGTCTCTTTTGGTTTTTTTTTGGATATTCTCCTCAGTCTTGGCTCGGCGGAACGGGGGAGTGGGGGCTCCAAGGAGGCAGGCTGCCCTGCTGGTTACTGCTGGGGTTTTCCCTGGCTGTCTTGCCGCTGCCTACTTCGGATTACTTTTTTCCTGCCGTGCTGCTACCTGCCTTGGATTTGCTGCTGGTTGCTCGTACCTCTCTGCTTCTTGGACGGGGAACACAGGGGAAAGAGACTGAGTCCATCTGAAAGCCCACTGCTCGTCTGTTTCGCTGGAGAGGGACTGAAACTCACTCTGCAGCCAGCCGGGTTGTGACAAGGACACTTAAGTATAACCTTTTCTCCCGGAGGAAAACCTGCTGGGTTTTGTTGTTGTTGTTTTTTTTTTTTTTCCTCTTATGGTGTTGGGGAAGTGGGTTGCACTAGTCTGTTTACATATATATATATATATATATATATAGCAGTTATCCTTCTTGTATTAAAATTCCTTTTCTTAAATTTGATAAAGAGTGGTGTGATTATTGAGGAGGAGGCCCCTCCCCTGCTTGTGGGTAAAACATTTTGGTTTTTCCCCTCAAACCGAGACATTTCTTGGCGCCCAACGTGTGGGGCTTGTAAACAAAGAAGGATAACTGCTATTTTGTGGCACCATGTGGGTCTTGAGCTTAGAGTTCATCAGGACCATCCTGTATAATACATTGGCTTTTTGTTGGTACAAATTCATGCCAAAAGGAGCGGCAGGTTTAAGTCTTATCAACAAATCAATGAGCAAAACTCAAATAGCCGCAATTATTATTGAGTTCTTACTCTGGATTTATGGTGCCATGAATTCGATGCCTTTGGATGTCATGTGGGTGGTGCTCTCCAGGCTGTTTTCCTGCCGCAACCTAAGCTGCTACCTCTGGGGATTCAGTGATAATAGTACGGACCCTTGGGAAGGAACAAAGGGGAATCTCTTCTCCCAACCCTTTGTCCATTCCCCATTCAAGTCTGCTACAACAGCTTTTGAGATGTTTAAATTCTCCCTGGATGCCAGAGATATCTTGCTCTTTATGGTTTTTCTGCAGGGTTGTATCCCTGCAGCTTACAGAATGTTTGAAGGTAGGGCCAGGGTTTTTCCAGAATGCATTCAGAAACCTAGCCCAGTGAAGGGGGAAAAGCGAGAGAATAAAACCCCTGATGCCACAGTGAAGGGAGAAAAGGATGAGGCTAAACCAGGAGGACAGGCCAAGCCTATGGAAGTTGCCCCTATTCAGAAAAGGAAATATAAGACCAAATTAGACCATCCAGCAGACGATGAGGGGGCTGCTGCACCTCCACAGCAAGCAGACCCAGAGCCTGAGATTATCACTGAGTCATTGTCATTTGATAATCTCCGTAGTTTGCGGAAAGACATTGCTCGACACCCGGGTGAGCCCATCCTGACTTGGTTGATCCGAGTTTGGGACCTTATGGGTGAAACCTTACAACTGGATGGTGCTGAAGCCAGGTTTTTGGGGGCTCTGGCCCAGGACGTGGCTATTGAACAGGTGTTCGTGAGGGAATCAAAGCCCCTTTCACTCTGGGCACGACTTCTAACGAGTGTAAGAGAGAAGTTTGTTTATAGAGAAATCCTGCAGGAACATCATATTAGGAAGACTTGGAAGACGATGGAAGAAGGAATTTTACGTCTGAGGGAGATGGCAATGATGGACGTGCTTTTTGGAAGAGGTGGGCAAGCCAATAATGACCCTGACAAGGTCAGATGCACACCACATATGTGGTGGGACCTTTCACGCTCGGGGCCAGCTGAATACACCGATTTCCTGGCATCCATGTATAGGGAAGAGAACCATGAAACAGTGGGCGCAGTAGCAAATAAGCTCCGGATATATGAAAGCATGACCCACAGCCCAATGCAGGCCCGTATTTCTGCTGTAGAGACATTGGTTGAGAGTCTCAAGACGCTGCCTGCAGAGGTAAAAGCGATCAGAGAGGAAATTAGGGAAAGTCTCCAAGTGGCACCAGTGCGAATGAGAACCTCTGAAGTCAGAGCCAGACGCCCCCCAGCCAGAGGAAGTGGACAGACCTCACGAACTGAGATGTGGTACTTCCTGGCCAAACATGGAGAAGACATGGGACGGTGGGATGGGAAACCCACCCGTGCCCTTGCAGCCCGAGTACAAGAACTGAAGGAGAATGGAAGAAGGTCAGTGAGAGTAAGTGCAGTCCCAGTTTCCCACGGGCAAGAATCTGACCCACAGGAGGGCACCTCCCAGGTGTACTCATCGAGAAAAGGTTCTGACCGCTATGACCAGGATCAGTGTTAGAGGGGCCCTGCCTCTAGCCAGGTAGAGGCACGGGACAACCGTGTCTATTGGACTGTGTGGATTCGATGGCCTGGTACATCAGACCCACAAAAGTATAAGGCTTTGGTTGATACTGGCGCTCAATGCACATTAATGCCATCAGGACATGTGGGCTCAGAAACTATTTCTATTTCTGGGGTGACAGGGGGATCTCAAGAGTTGACTGTGCTAGAAGCTGAAGTGAGCTTGACAGGGAGAGATTGGCAGAAACACCCCATTGTGACTGGTCCAGCCGCCCCATGTATCCTGGGCATTGACTACCTCAGGAATGGATATTTTAAGGACCCAAAGGGGCATAGATGGGCTTTTGGAATAGCCACTGTACAGACAGAAGGGATTGAACAATTGAACTCATTGCCAGGTCTCTCAGAAAGTCCTTCTGCTGTTGGACTGTTGAAAGTTGAGGAACAGCAAGTGCCAATTGCCACCACGACAGTGCACCGTCGGCAATACCGAACGAACCGTGATGCTGTGATCCCCATCCATAAGATGATCCGTGAACTGGAGAGCCAAGGGGTGGTCAGCAAAACCCACTCACCCTTCAACAGCCCCATCTGGCCTGTGCATAAGTCTGATGGAGAATGGAGATTGACTGTGGACTATCGTGGCTTGAATGAAGTTACCCCACCGCTGAGTGCCGCTGTGCCGGACATGCTGGAGCTCCAGTATGAACTGGAGTCCAGGGCAGCAAAGTGGTATGCCACTATTGACATTGCTAATGCGTTCTTCTCCATTCCTCTGGCACCAGAGTGCAGGCCACAGTTTGCTTTCACCTGGAGGGGCGTGCAGTACACCTGGAACCGACTACCCCAGGGGTGGAAACACAGTCCCACCATCTGTCATGGACTGATCCAGACTGCACTGGAGAAGGGTGAGGCTCCAGAACACCTGCAATACATTGATGACATCATTGTGTGGGGGGACACAGCAGAAGAGGTTTTTCAGAAAGGAGAGAAAATCATCCAGATCCTTTTGGGAGCTGGCTTTGCCATCAAACGGAGTAAGGTTAAGGGACCAGCCCAAGAGATCCAGTTCCTGGGAGTGAAGTGGCAGGATGGACGCCGTCAGATTCCAACAGAAGTCATCAATAAGATCACAGCAATGTCTCCACCTACCAGCAAAAAGGAAACACAAGCCTTCCTGGGTGCCATAGGGTTCTGGAGGATGCATATCCCAGCATACAGTCAGATCGTAAGCCCTCTCTACTTGGTAACCCGTAAGAAGAATGATTTCCACTGGGGCCCTGAGCAGCAACAAGCCTTTGACCAGATCAAGCATGAGATTGCTCAGGCTGTAGCCCTTGGACCAGTCAGGACAGGACCAGACGTACAGAACATGCTCTACTCCGCCGCCGGGAATAATGGCCTGTCTTGGAGCCTTTGGCAGAAGGTGCCTGGTGAGACTCGAGGCCGACCACTTGGATTCTGGAGCCGAGGCTACAGAGGATCTGAAGCCAACTATACCCCCACAGAGAAAGAGATCCTAGCCGCCTATGAAGGAGTCCAAGCCGCCTCAGAGGTGATTGGCACAGAAGCACAGCTGTTTCTGGCACCTCGACTACCAGTGCTGAAGTGGATGTTGTCAGGACAGGCTGCCTCTACACATCACGCCACTGATGCTACCTGGAGCAAGTGGATTGCCCTGATTACGCAGCGCGCCCGTATAGGAAAATCAAATCGCCCTGGGATCCTGGAAATCATCACAAACTGGCCTGAAGGTGAAAATTTTGGTCTAGCAGATGAAGAGGAAGAGCAGGTGACACGTGCGGAAGAAGCTCCACCATACAATCAATTGCCAAAAGAGGAAATACGCTACGCCCTCTTCACCGATGGCTCCTGTCGCATTGTAGGGACTAATCGCAAATGGAAAGCAGCTGTATGGAGTCCCACACGACAAGTTGCAGAAGCTACTGAAGGAGAAGGTGGGTCGAGTCAGTTTGCAGAGCTTAAAGCCGTGCAGTTGGCCCTGGACATTGCTGAACGAGAGAAATGGCCAAAGCTTTACCTCTACACCGACTCATGGATGGTGGCCAATGCTCTCTGGGGATGGTTAGACCGATGGAAGAAAACCAATTGGAAACGCAGAGGGAAACCCATCTGGGCTGCCGATATATGGCAAGATATTGCCACCCGAGTAGAGAAGCTGATTGTGAGAGTCCGCCACGTAGACGCACACGTGCCCAAAAATCGGGCCAATGAGGAACATCTCAACAACCAACAGGCAGACCGAGCTGCGCAAGTGAAAGTATCACAGACAGATCTGGACTGGCAGCACAAGGGAGAGCTGTTCTTGGCTCGATGGGCCCATGATGCCTCGGGCCATCAGGGCAGAGATGCCACTTATAAATGGGCACGAGACCGAGGGGTGGATTTAACCATGGACATTATCTCTCAGGTTATCCACGACTGTGAGACATGTGCTGCCATTAAGCAGGCTAAGAGAGTGAAGCCCCTGTGGTATGGTGGACGCTGGGATAAGTATAAGTACGGGGAGGCCTGGCAGGTTGACTACATCACACTGCCACAGACCCGCCAAGGCAAGCGCTATGTGCTCACCATGGTGGAAGCAACCACAGGGTGGCTGGAGACACACCCAGTGCCTCACGCCACTGCTCGGAACACCATCCTAGGCCTGGAAAAACAAGTGCTGTGGCGACATGGCACCCCAGAACGAATTGAGTCAGATAATGGAACTCATTTCAAAAACAGCTTAGTTGCTACCTGGGTGAGAGAACATGGCATTGAGTGGGTGTATCATATCCCCTACCATGCACCAGCTGCCGGGAAAGTTGAGCGGTGTAATGGACTGTTGAAAACCACTTTGAAGGCGTTGGGTGGAGGGACTTTCAAACACTGGGATCAACACTTAGCAAAGGCTACATGGCTAGTCAACACTAGAGGCTCTGTCAATCGAGCCGGCCCTGCCCAATCAGAACCCCTTCACACTGTAGATGGAGACAAAGTCCCTGTAATACACCTGAGAGGTATGCTAGGGAAAACAGTCTGGATCAACCCTGCCTCAGGCAAAGGCAAACCCATTCGTGGGGTTGTCTTTGCTCAAGGATCTGGTTCCACCTGGTGGGTGATGCAGGAAGATGGAGAGACACGATGTGTACCTCAAGGGGAACTTATCTCTGGGTAAACGACTCATATTACTGTATTTGTAAACACTTAATTATTTGAAAGAAAATTTAAGTTTAATGTAGAGTATCGGCATGGAAGAGAATTTAGGGGTGGATAATGTTGTAGTTTGGGATTATTATGTAAATTCTCTCCCCTGCCACTTAACTGCCCAGGCCAGCGGTTGACAAAAAGAAGTAGTTAACTGTGATCGCTGGGGTGGGGGCAGGTTTGTCTCTTTTGGTTTTTTTTTGGATATTCTCCTCAGTCTTGGCTCGGCGGAACGGGGGAGTGGGGGCTCCAAGGAGGCAGGCTGCCCTGCTGGTTACTGCTGGGGTTTTCCCTGGCTGTCTTGCCGCTGCCTACTTCGGATTACTTTTTCCTGCCGTGCTGCTACCTGCCTTGGATTTGCTGCTGGTTGCTCGTACCTCTCTGCTTCTTGGACGGGGAACACAGGGGAAAGAGACTGAGTCCATCTGAAAGCCCACTGCTCGTCTGTTTCGCTGGAGAGGGACTGAAACTCACTCTGCAGCCAGCCGGGTTGTGACAAGGACACTTAAGTATAACCTTTTCTCCCGGAGGAAAACCTGCTGGGTTTTGTTGTTGTTGTTTTTTTTTTTTTTCCTCTTATGGTGTTGGGGAAGTGGGTTGCACTAGTCTGTTTACATATATATATATATATATATATATATAGCAGTTATCCTTCTTGTATTAAAATTCCTTTTCTTAAATTTGATAAAGAGTGGTGTGATTATTGAGGAGGAGGCCCCTCCCCTGCTTGTGGGTAAAACATTTTGGTTTTTCCCCTCAAACCGAGACAACATGCACACGGAAAAGGGACAGAGCTGGCCAAGGCAGCCACTGTTGCTCAGTCATCCTAAGCCTAACTCCTGATGAATTCTGCCTGGAGAATGATGAATGTGCTGCCTCACTCTTCATCTTTATCCACTTCAGTCTTTACTAACCAATGCAATCAAAGCGCTGAGGTTGAACTATTTGTGGTTTTAAAACTGTCCGTCTGTAACTTAAGGGACAGACAAAGATGAACCCTCTCCACCAGACCACATCTGGGACCCCTAGCACTGATCCAACATAAATCATAGATCATAATGGGCTCCACGCCAAAATCCCTGGCACCGTGCTGTGCAGGTGATACCTGTGATTCTCTTGCACTAACATCTATGCACTAGAACCAGGATGGAAGCTGAGTCACTACAATGAGAAAACAACATGAAGCATGAATAGTGGAGGAAATCAAAGCAGAGCACAGGCTGCAAAGTGACAGCAGAATGTAGAGATAGGTACCCTAGAGGCAGTGGCAATGGTTAAAACATGACTGGATCATTCAGCTCAGTTTATACTGCAAGTATAAACTAAACTCTGGTTCCCAAATACTATCCCAAAACAATGTTTTTAAGTGATCTGACAAGTCAACCTAAAAATGCAGCAAGACAAGATATCTATGTTTGATGGTTTGCGTTTTGAACTTGAATGTCTTTGGATAATGATTTTCCTTTAAAAATATAAGCTTTTTTTCTTGTAAAGGATTGGATGACTATGATAAACAAAGCTATGTTTAGGTGTGCAATACTAAAACTGAAAGGAAACAAGACAGGAGCTATGGCCTAAGCAAAGCAGAAGCAATACTGCCACAAAGCACTGTTCTTAAGTCAGGAGATGAGGGCTGTTTCATTTCTAACAAGAATAAAGACGCACTCCCTCATGCCTCCTTAGTTAAATGCTTGAATGGAGAAATGTTAAATGAATGGAGATGCTCTTGTTCTGCATTTCTGAGTAGCAAGTATAGAGTAATCTAGTTTTATTATTTTCTGGCTACCCTAGCATGTTCCTGTTTTTTTGTTACTGTCTAAGTGGAAAGAAGTCAATCTGTCTTAGTATGCACAGATCTCCCCTCTGCCAGCAAGCAGTCTATGATGCAGGGCTACATTCATTAAACCTGGTCTCTCTGAGCACATATCCACATACCCTGATCTAAGCCTGAAAATGGTTCCCCACAAGATTCTCATGTTCTTGATGCATTTATACTTTTCATACAAGACTTTATAGCTGACAGATAGCAAAAGACACTACAAGTGACCCAATTATGTCCCAGAAGAAACTTACAATAAAAGCAATTGCTACAAAGGAAATACATGTTCAGCTATCATGTTCTGAATAACTTTTATCCTGGAGCTGAAGGGGTAATGACAGACCTTTGCTGTCAATGCTTCTCCAGAGCTGCTGCTTTTATTTGCTCTGCTCTTTCGACTGCCACAAATCCTGCACAGCGTCCCAGAAGGGGTGCAACAGCACAGTCTGGTTCATGAGGAAAGTCATCAGAACTTTCTAAAGCACCTTCTCCCTAACTGTTACATATATATGAAATGGACAACACCCAAAATCTATAGAAAATGCAGACAAACACTTTAAAACAACAGTAGCAGCAGCAGTTACAGCTCCCGCCCCACCCCAATATAATAGATTGCTTAGCAGGAAATTAGACAGTGATTTCCTTAGATGAAATATAATACGCTGATTAGCAAACAATGCTTGATTTAAAAATGGGGAGTTTGCGGCTCAGTTTTCTTCAATAATAATAGTAATATTGAATACTGTAAGTTGATGATAGCAAATAGTACTGTCAAGGAAAGCAAAACTCCTGATCATAGAATCACAGATTTGTTAAGGTTGGAAATGACCTTTAAGATCATTGAGTACAACTGCTAAATCACTAAATTATCCCAAATGTCACATGTGCACATCTTTTAAACACCTCTGGGGATGGATCTACAGTCCTGGACACACTGTTCCAATGCCTGACAATCCTTTTCATGAAGAAATTTTATATCCTATCTAAACCTCCCCTGATGCAACTTGAGACCATTTCCTCTTGCTCTATCACTTGTTACTTGAGAGAAGAGCCCAACCCCCATCTGGCTACAAACCTCCTTTTAGGTAATTGTAGGGAGCAATAAGGTTCCCCTCTCCTGACCCTCCTTTTCTCCAGACTAAACAACCCCAACTCCCTCAGCCACTCATCACAGGACTTGTGATCTAGACCCTTCACCAGCTTTGCTGTTGTTATCTGGACTTGCTCCAGCACCTCAATGTCCTTCTTATAGTCAGGGGCACAGAACTGGGCACAGTACTCAAGGTGTGGCCTCACTAGTGCTGAATACAGGGGGACAACCACTGCCCTCATCCTGCTGCCACATTATTGCTTACACAGGCCAGGATGCCACTGGCTTTCTTGGCCACCTGGGCACTCTGCTGGCTCATGTGCAATGGCTGTTGACCAGCACCTCCAAGTCCTTTTCTGCTAAGCAGCTTTCCACACAGTCTTCTCCCAGCCTGTAGCACTGCTTGAGATTGCTGTGACCCAAGTGCAGGACACAGCACTTTGCCTTATTGTACCTCATACAATTGGCCTTGGCCCATTGATCCAGCCTGTCCAGATGCCTCTGCAGACCCTTCCTACCCTCCAGGTGATTGAAGCTCTTGCACAACCTAGTGTCATCTGCAAACTGACTGAGGGAGCACTTGGTTCCCTAGTCCAGATCATTGATAAGGATCTTAAACAGGACTGGCTCCAACACTGAGCCCTGAGGAACACCACTTGTGAGTAGTTGAATGTAATTCTGGGCCCAACCATCCAGCCAGTTTTTAACTCAGCAAAGAGTACAGTTGCCCAAGCCACTGGCAGCCAGTTTCTCCAGAAGAATACTGCAGGAAACGGTGTCAAAGGCTTCATTAAAGTCCAAGTGGACAGCACCTTGTCATAGAAGCCCAAGCAGGACCTGCCTTTCACAAACCCACGTTGGCTGGGCCTGATCCCCTGGTCATCCTGTATGTGCCATATGATGGTACTCAGGATGATCTTTTCCATGACCTTACCTGGCACCCAGGTCAGACTGACAGGTCTGTAGATCCTCAGATTTTTGTTCTGACCTTTCTTGTAGATAGGCATCATGTTTGCTGACCTCCAGTTGACCAGAACCTCCCTGGTTAGCCAGGACTGCTGATAAATGATTGATGTTGCACAAGGAAACATTTACTGAGGGAAGGGACAGGAGGTGGACTGACTTCCCTAAAACTTTTACTTTTTTTGTTTCCTTCCACTTCTCATGTGCATGTCCTTCCTCTAATAGTTTAAAAATAAAGGATGCAATCTGTATTGCAGACATATTGCATGAATAATTGTCTCTTATCGCAGACCAGCCACTACTGTCCTTGGGTAGCTAACAAGCTACAGGAAGTGCTCCAGCTCCCAGCTGGAGGAAGCATTAGGTTTATAAATACATTTTAACATTTCAAACTCAAACACACTACAGTCTGTCTTTTGCATCGAGGCATTGAAAAGAAGTAGTATGATCATCTGTATGTTGATAAAAGGCACCACATTCCTCAAGAATTTAGATCTATACTGTCACACAGCACACTGGTTACTACTAGCACAGGAGTCTCTTTCCCATAATAACTCATCTGCTCCTAAAACTCTGTGCTTCTACTGGGATCCCAGGTGTGTGCAGGGGGACTTCACTCTGCATGGGGCCTGACAGAAGCAGTGGAAGGACAGTGTTGATGCCCTCAAGCCTTCCTCAGGAGCAGGGGCTGCTCTTACATCCCCAGAAGGAGCAGCCAGGTTGGCAGCAGCAGCGCCATCCCACTTTGGGAGCAGAGGATAGCAAAAGAAGAGGCTCAGAGAGGGGAAGAAATCCATAATTCACTGATTTTTTTAGTTTGGTGAAAGCCATGATAATACTAGCAAGTCATGGTCTCAGTGCTGTTTATCAGCTGAGTCATGATGCTGCCACTTTTTTTATGCTTGTCTGTCAAACAGCTGTCTGGCTCTCCCATTTGGGTAGTTCATAATGGTTCATTAGGAGATGATTCCTCATGGATGCTCTAGACCTGATAGCTGTCAATCCTGAAAGAAAGAGCCATGACTTTAAACTGTGCAGACTAAGACTGGAAATTTCTGTGTTACTGTAAAAATTCTTGGAATAAACAGCTCTGTGTAGCTATATCACTAATGGCCAAGAAACAGCTTTTTCCTGAACTGTGGTCCAGGAAGGCATCAAGAGTAATACTAGCCATCATAACTGGATGAATAAAGAACTCCTGTCATTACTCAAGCATAAGCAGGAAATACAGAGGAGATGGAATCAGGGTCAGGTCACTTGGAATGAATAGAGAGAGGTTGTTACTGTAAGCTGAAATGAGACAAGAAGGCCAAGGCCCATGGAATGCAAAAACAAATGCAGTACCAACTTGCAACTAATCACAGAATCACAGAATGAGTAAGGTTAGAAGGGAGAATAGTGAGGTCATCTGGTCCAATCTCACTGCTCAAGCAGGGTCATCTTAGAGCACATTGCACATACAGACTACCTACTTAAGGTGCTAACATTTTGCCTTACATTTCCTTACCAACTTCCAGGATCTTCCAATTAGACTTTTTGTTTTCTTCTACTTCACTGGTATCTGAAAGACCTATATCATCCAAGAAATAACAACCATTTTGACAGAGCCATGAAATGTGAGACCTTTCACAGATCTTTGTAAGAGTGGTTTAAATTAGTAGGCAACTGTTTCAGTTACTGGTTGATAATACTGTGTTAATTCCATAATAAAATAATTGTTTAAGTATGAATAAGCTAACAAAGAAAGTCTGTAATTCTTTGCCATTTTTGATGGGTTATGGCCAAAACAAATTTACCTCTCCTCACAAAATTTCCCTAGTTTGGTTGACAATACCACTTCTCTTTCTATTACTCCAGCTCATGCCGGTGGGCTGTGTTTGATTCCTTCCTCGTTAGCCAAATCCAAATCATCTCCCAGTTTTCACACTAATATCATCATCAACTTCAAAATTCACTCTTTCATCTCCATCCTTACAGTGAAATCTTTTTCTTTATTTCTAACACATACTCCTATTTTTACTACTGCAGCCTCCATTCTTGCTTTCTAACTTCCTGTGAGTAAAAAGACCTATAAATGCAAGTGTTGCCACATAAACATGTGTTTCTTGCCTGAAAATCTGATCACTTCTTTTCCTTCTTCTGTCCCCCCTGCCTTTTTTTCCTTCACCATTAGCTTTCCTTCAGAATGGTAACATGCCAGCATCTTCCAAGATCAATGTACTTCTGGGTCCTTTTATCTTCCCCTTGTTAAGCTTTATCTTAATCTTTTGCCCCCTTGTCTCCCTCCTTTTTCTTCCAGCCCTACTGCCTACCAGGTTTTTGAGTTTCTTTGTCTTTTGCCCTATATCACCTCTTCTGTCCATATTTCCTCACAACCCCTGCTTCACCTGAACACGGCAGATCCACTTCCGACAGGCTGCTATGAAAACATTGATTTTTAAGCTGCCTTAGCAGTTGTTCAAGCTGTTATCCTCAGGTGCCACGTATACAACTGATACTCCTACAAACACTTAACAGCAGCAACCTGGGAACAACACTGAAAACTGATTAAATGATATACTAGGAGTTACAGCAAACACAGCTATCCTCAAAATGCTGTCAAATGTGTGTCAAGCAAACAAGTTGAAATAAATTTATGGAAGGAAAAGTACTTAATATCCATTTAGTTATGGAAGTTTGGCTTCTAATTTTGAGAATAAGTGCTGTTTAGTTTTCTCCTCTTTATCCTACCTACCTCTAGCAAAATTACTGAGTATATCACAGCAATTGATTTCTCTTCCATGTCTTAACCACCTTTCTTCAGGGTGCCTGTTCCCCTTTACACTTGGGTAAAATCTATGCTGAAGCCACTGCCTCATGGAAGCTACTCTGGATTTACAGCACTGCAAGTGTTAACACAAGCTGACCCATACTCTTACAAGAATGGGAGCATATGTCTATGACTCAAAATATCTCTTAGAAATCTAAACATTTTATTTAACAATTAACATTAATCTGCTGCAAGTCCAACTCAGAAATTGCCTGTTTACATCAATGCAAGCATGAACATATCCATGGGTGTGGAAATTCAGGCTTCAGCTTCTCTGCCAGACTCCTGTCAGTCTGCCGCTTCTGTCTGTGAGTGATCACTAAGATTCACCTCTATACCAGACTAGTATTTGTCTCTCTCTTCCAATGGTACTAGAGTAAGAACTTCAGCCATTGTAGGACAGAAAGACACACAACTTCTTATTTTTAAGCTATTTAGGATCTCAAAGGGTCAAAAATTCATATTTGCTAAATGATCTATCAATCTCCTAACTATCAGTGGACACTTCACAAAACCACTGAAGGGCCACCTTTTGATGGTAGCTTAAGGTATCTTAGAGACCTTGAAACTCTGAGCCCACATGCCAATATCACATCACTGCCATCCTTTTCTCAACATGGCTTTTCATATCCTGTTAAGCTATATGATTTAATACCAAAGAGCTGCCCACTTTTAAGTCCATTGAGAGCCTACAGAAGGTACCATCCTTTTTTCAAACAAACTAAAAATTTTATGGTGGCTCTTCAGACCCTGACTTTGGCAAGAGAGGAGTTAAACACAGTTTGTGTTGCCAGATGGGAGAGATTGCATCAGTCCTCCAAGATTTAATATCTCAGGAGCTTTCAGTATTTTCTCTCTTAAGTATGAGACAGCTGTTTCTCCTGGGAAGGTTTCTGAAAGATATGAGAGATGAATGCAGGAGGCTGGAATGTGAGATGGACAAAGGAATGCCAGGACAGGACTTCCACTCTCAGGCAATATCCCCAGCACTCCATTTAACTGCTTTCAGAGCCCTGCCAGTTGCTCAGCTTCAGCCTTTCTGCACTCCCACCCACCCCAGCAAATTGAGTAAACAGCTAATCCTGCTGTCAAGGGCAAAGCTCTCCAATGGGCACCTTCCTCTGGAGTGTGATGGACAAGCAGAGAGAGTGGAAGGAGGCCAGCCCTGGCAAGAGTCCTGCTCTGACACATCCTCACATGGCCTCTCACTGCAGCTACCCAGGACTTCTGGTACGAGCCACACAACGGGGATTTTTCAATGAACTAAAGATACCCAGTTCAGAAAGTTCAAGCACAGATTTTACATGCAGGGATATATGTCCCTATCTGTACATGAAACAGAGCTACACTGACACAAAGTCATAGCACACATTCTTGAGTGCATTAGATTTGGGATTATTTTAAAACATACCTAGAACAACTTAGAAGGATAAAAGACCCAAGTAGAGAATTTGGATTAAAATACAGTGTTTTGTTGTGAAAGCATTCCTCATGCTCTGAGCAGAGACTGCTGGCGAAGAGAACTGTAAAAGGGAAGTCTGTGCTTGACAACAGTAGTATGTAGTTGCAGGTTATTTAGTTTCAGGCGGAAAAGAAGAAAATCTATGAAAGAATATGACTACTTCTCCGAAAAATCCAGTATTTATAACAAGAGAAACAATTTCTTATAAATTTGCACCCTCAAGGGCAACTCAAAACATTTGCTGCCCAGTTCCATAGCAAGGAGCTTGCTTTGCTCTGCAGCAGCTTTTGCTGGAGGTAGCAGCGCTCCTCCTCTGATCCACCACTAGAGGGGAACGGCATGGAGGGAGAGGCTGATTGTTCAAACACATTGTGCTGTACCTGAGCCAGTTTTGCACTTCTTCTTCTTTTTTTTTTTTTTTTAATACGGGTCGGGGGAAAACATGGAATCTCTCCTACCTTTTTATGGCCTTTGTGCTTGTTTGTTTTTAAGCATCACATGGTGATAACAATAGGAGTTTATTTATGTGGCACAGTCTAGGGTGATCCAAAGAACATGTCACCTCCCTTATTCCCCTTCTACACCAAGGAGAAAAGCTTTCATCAGAGGGACCTGATGTCAACTGCTGCCAGACACATATCCTAAAATTGAATGTTTGGGGCTGATCTGGATTGGTGAAACTCTGTGATATAGCCAGTTTCCCTTTTCCACCCCACCTTCCCCCCCAAAGCAAAACCTTCTTCCGCATCTGAACTGGTGGGCTGTGCTGGCAGAAGGTTGAGGGGGAAATCCAAAGAGCCACTGGAGGCATGAAGATAGGAATGTGTGTACAAAAATGACTTAATAAGAAATTGCCTCATTGTCTCATATAACACATGTAAGAAATTCCTCCTGTAGCTTTAATGATGGAATGGGAAGCTAAACCCCATAGGAGTTCCTCCCTCTATTTACCAGAATGGCAAGATATGGGCTCCAGTGATGAAGTGTTCCATTAATATTAGAGCTAGAGGAAATAAAGTGACTTAATTGTAAACTAACGATCTCATCCTAATAACCAAATTCTAAACAGAAAAGGCAAGGAAAAAACCTACTTTCAGCCATGCTGCCAACTCATAAATTAAGCAAATGACATTGGCATATAATTACACTAATTAGTACTGATGCCATGCAAAGATTATTTTATGGATATGCATTCACCCCATTTCCAACCCTAGAGCCTAAATCTGAAGTAGTAGCTCAATCAGCACACTTTGGAAATTCAGTGTTATTGTTTATGCCATTGTGGATCTAATTTAATCAATACCATATTCTCATTAAATGCAAGGTCTGTTAGATGTTTCTTTCACAGGCCCCACAAATGAACTCTATTGGATTCATCTCATTACATGATTGCTCTAGGCTTAACTATGCATCATTAACAGAAACAATAGACAAGTTAAGTATGAGGCTCTATAGATCACCTTAAAACGACACAGTCACACATGATTACAGTCACAAGTAATTGGAATGGTGAAAGCCAGCATTTGCAGTGACTGTCAGGTGCTCATTGGCTCTTACACAAAAAAAAGGATACTTCAATGCCTGGTACTTTTCACAGTGCCTAAAGGAAAGATAAAAGAGATGGGCTTTGTGTGCCATAGGTACTATATTGCATAAGTTGGATTTTTTTTTTTTTTTGAGTTTCCTGCTGTCACTACAGAACTATGAGAATGCCATTTCTTTATCTGTATTTACCCTACAGCTTTTTGTGTTTCAGTCACAAAGAAAGGGCTGTAGCACTATGGTGCAGTAGGTTTTGAGTAGTGAACACGTGGCCATATAATAATACCCTGAAGAGATCAGCAAGTTCTATGTGTTGAACTACTAGATGCAAGCATAGACTAATTTTTTCTCTTACTCCTTCCCAATTAATACAAAGATGCATATTATCCACATGAAGAGTGTGACAGCCTTCTTTGGCTTTGTGGGATGCCTATCTTTTCTTTGGTTTAGATATGACTGTACATTTGCCATACTTATTACTGCTCTCCATTACTCTGTGTGCTGTTTAGTGGCAGAGTATCACACATGACACATACAGGCCGGCCTAGTTTACATCTCAAATAACCATGCACAGAAAATTTTTCATCCATTTTGTTATGGTATTAAGAGACACTACTAAAACTTGCACTGTTTTGCCAGCATTCACTTACTTAACTACGCACTTAGTTGTAAACCTTCAACCACTTCACTAACTTGACCAGATTTGGGCTTTTCTTTTTTTTTATTTGTTTTGTTTCTGCTTTTTATCATCTTTGACTTTTCCTACAACTGGCCAATAAGGTCAGTGATTCTCATTTCATTGTTTACTGGAAACATATATAGGTATGTGTAGAGAACAAGTGAGTGCACGTAAAAAAAAGCAGAAAATGTTTCCTGGTCTAAATTCTTTTCTTGGTATTTCTGCTGACCATTTCCATGTAGAGTTCTTCACTGATTATAATTGCTGTGAAATTGCATGTTTTCGCTTGTCCCTTTGGACAAATGGGCTGAAATTAGTGGTTGCACAGATCTGCAGCTGACTCATTACAACATAAAGCAGCCGACTGTAGAACTTGGGGTTTTTCAGATCTGTTATTTTAGGATGGAAATAGCTGAGTTGGCAGGCAGTGTGACCATATAAATCAACAGCAACTGCATACTTTTAAAATGACATGGTGCATAATCAGTTTAATATGTGAGGTTTGAGGGAAAATAGCTTTATTGGGGAAGCACTGCTAATAAAAATTCAACTTATGGTACCTCTTAGGTCACTAAGGGCAAAGCCATAGGCCAGTATCTATAACACCAGACAACTGGATCTTTCTTAATCAGCCAGCCTTTCTTTGAATTGGTTCTGGATGAACACCTAACAGGATTGATATAAGTTGCAGAAAGAAACCACTGGAGTTACTGCTTTCATCAGCCCTTGCGGAGAAACAAAAATGTTATTAGAGTACAAAACTAGCATATAGTCCTGCTGCGACTCTTGAAGATCTTTCTTCCACTTTGCAACAGGAAGTCATGAACACCTCTAGAGCAACATCCCCCCAAGTTTTCTGGTTCCATGACTGCTTTTTGCTTAGTGCCTTTAAGGGAAACTGAAAGCATGGAGGGAATGTACTTCATTCCATTCTCCGTGTAGTAGAATAGCATGAATTGCAACTTTTTTTCTGGAGTCATCCTGAAAGGAGGTGGATTTGAGGGAGCCCTGTTCATGGACTGTCCTATCACACTAAGGAGCAGCAACTGTCAAGTCAAGTCTTGGGACAAGTTCACAATATTTTATATGTGGGAAAGAGTTCAAGCCCCACTTTTACACAGAATACTCTGTCCTTTCGGGGGTGGAATGAGGGATGGTTCAAACCAATGTACTAAAAGACACCGCACAATTTCTTTATGGATGCTAAGATACTTTGTGAGGATGGGAATTTTCAGGTGGAAAGGTATAAAAACCAGGCTGGGGGACTGCAGAATGGGATCCACAGCTCTTTCCCCATGATTACCTGCAGTGGCTCTCATTCAACAGGGCTCATGAAGCTCTCATTGTCTGTCTTGCAATCAAGTGCTGTATTCAATAACTGAATATTGGAATTTCTTATCCTCATGTTGCAAATAGAAAAGCAAAAATCTGCTCACATATAAATGGAATACTTGTTTCATATTCAATTATTTCATAGGTCTTGACAAACATAGCTGGAAAGATAAACCCAAAATACTACTTTTCAAGTGTGATTGAAATTGGCAAGGTTGTCTAACATTTGCCAAAGGAAAAGAGCAGAGAATTAACACAAAGTAAAATTTTTTGTTAAGCTTTTTTTTTTTTTAAACAGAACTGATCAATTTAAAAACACAGGGATGAGCCCTTTTGTTTTCTATTAATTGAGCACTATGGAAATCATAGTGGCAGATATAAGACAACACAAAACTGGCTTCTCATCTTGAGCAGATTAAAGTGGTATTCAGTGTATCTCATGGGTTTTGACATCAGAGGAATCAAAACCGAACAAATTAGGTGCAACTTTTTTCTTGAATTCTAATATTGGAGCATAGAAAAAGGCAAAAATCCTGCAGTCATCAATGTATTTCTCTGAAATGCTGCAGAGGTTTAGGGGAGGTGAAGAGGGAAGAAAAATCGAGGGAAAAGAAAAAGTGGGCCTGAATTAGAAGGGACAAAATAAAATTGATAGGTTTTGAATTTCAAATACCTTCTGGAGTAATTTATTTATTTCTAATAGTGATTTAACAGTACTAAATAAACATTCAAACACAGAAAATTGGTATTTTGAGAGTCTTCTGGAAAAGCAAAAGATACTGGGAAAAACAAAGGAACAGGAACCCAACAACCCACTTCGTTCGAATAACTTCTTTAAAATTACCATGTTCTATAAAAAAAAAAAAAAAAGAAAAATTCTCACTTTTAAGCAAATGAAAGTCCTCCTGAGAATCAACTATTTGCTTTAATTCTCCAGAGAGCCTCATAAAAATGCATAAAGTACATTTAAATGAGGGAAAAAGTTTCTTTCTAAAATATAATTCCCACTTCAGCATTTATTATTAGTGTCGGTAATGGACATAAAACAAATAAAATGTTTAGAAAATGCCTTCTAAAAATAAACTGCTTATGCACCAATTTCTCCCCTTTTTTTCCCCCATTAACAACATTATTATCTGCTGACCAGAGGCAAAATAATTTTAATATAAGAGGTTTCCTTCATACTCTAAACTACAAGGTAGATTTAAGGGCAGATTTTCCAAATGCTATGGGAATACAGCTCTGACTGATTAATGAAATTGTATTGCTTTTATCCTTTAGAATAGTTTGATGACATATCCCCTGAATGGGCTGATTATTGACATACCACTGATATCCAGGAAAACAGCTGTCATCACACACAAATTTTAAGTCTGTACAAAAGGTATTAATTCCTCTCATTCTTTTTCCAGCACTCAAGAATATTGGCTTTTAAAATCCTACTACCTTGTCATTGCAGTTGCTTTGCAACGTCTGTTGCTACCATGTACCGTGAAAATGAATTGGTAAAATTAATAAACTCTATTAATCTAATGCATGCATATCTTGTTCTTGGAACTAGTTTGATCTCAGTTATTTTAAATCAAAACTTCAAAAAGACAAAGTAAGCAGCACCTGTTGATCAACATTTGCTGACTCTATAAAGTGCAGTGGAAATTACTACATGTTTGTCACAAACCTGACACTCCAGTTCAAGGACTATAATTAAACCTGTTATTTAAATTACACTTGCTCAGTGCATCAGCTCAGTTTCTGCCCACTCTACAGGACCAGACATGCATATATATATAAGCAAGAAGGCAGCTGGCTCTTGCTCACCTAGGTGGAGAACATTTTTCTTTAAGTTCAAAGGATAAACTCAGGCAAATCATACTCGTTGTACCTGCTTTTAGATGAGATTTCCTCCCCTCCAAACTATTGCACTGATGATAGATGCAGAATTCTTATTTTCTACAGCTGTAACTCAACATTCATAGATTTTTTCCCAACCTCTCAGTTGAATTCTCAGGATTCCTTGATTCGGTAGGACAAGTTTTACAGTATCTGAGTGTATACATCCAAACCCATGTATTTAGCCACAGGCATCTATTACAGAGGAAAGCAATTGTGATGTTGCATGAATACCTCTAGTGGAGCTTCTTAATCTTCATACCTTGACAGGTTTCTAGACTCACATAATCTGTATTTCAGTATTTCTTGTTCTTGGAGGATAAATTTTCCAGAGCTCAAGCATTTTGGAAAACTACGAAAACTTAAATATTTTTTTCACAATTATTACCATTTTTAAAAGGAGTTTTTATCCCCAAATACGTAGCCAGAGAAGTAAAACATTTGGTACAAAAATAGTATTTAAGAAGAAATAAGATGCAATTTTAGTTTTCTGTTGAAAATATATTTTGTCTTGTCCAAGTCTCATATTTCAACCATACTTAGTGGTGCAACTCGCAGGCCAACCACATGTCAAAACATTTAGCAAAGCTGCACTGGTGAAAGTACCGGTGATGTTTTCTCTTCAAGCAGACTCAAGTAACGTGGCTCAGAAGGTGCTCAGGGGAAACAGCCTCTGACAGAAGCTCAGCATGATGTATTTGGATATCTCTTTCTCAAGGCTTTTTCCACCCACACTAAGGACTGTGAAATTTCCAATCCTTTTCCTTGAAAAATGAGTTTCAAAGGATCTGAAAAGTATGTTTGCATGCAATTTCAAAGATGTGTTTGGCTGAGATGAGACTGTCTGGACCAGTGATTTTCAAGAGCGGAAAGGTGGGGGGAGAAAGAAGGGAAAGAAGAAGTTCTCATAGAATTACAGAGTCTTTGAAGCTGAAAAGACCTTTAAGATCAAGTCCAACTGTCAACCTAGCACCACTAACATGTTCATCATCCATTAAACCATACCCTTAAGTGCCATATCCACACATTCTTTGAACACTTCCAGGGATGGTAACTCAACCACTTCCTTGGGCAATCTGTTCCAATGCTTTGTAACCCTTCCCAAGGAATTTTTTTTTAATATCTAATCTAAACCTTCTTGGCACAATTTGAAGGCATTTCCTCTCATATTTATTTTCACTTGTTCCCTGGGAGAAGAGGCTGACCTCTACCTGGCTACAAGCTCCTTTCAGGTAGTTGTAGAGAATGGTAAGGTCTCCTCTGAGCCTCCTTTTCTCCAGGCTAAAGAACCCCAGCTGCCTTAGCCACTTTTCTTAAGATTTGGGCTCCAGCCCCTTCATCAGCTTTGTTGCCCTTTCTCTTTCTTCTTTAAGGGCCTTGGATTGTGGCTGGCTGTAAGAGGCAGGCATTTCCTGACTCCAGTCTATAAATTGAGAGATTAAAAAAATCCACATAAACTGAAAAATGCAACCCAGCTGGATATGTACCCCAATTTCTTGGGCCTTGAAGTAAATAATAAAAGGTAGCTTTCCTAATTTCATTGTTGTTGGTATAAATATGGATGAAGAAAAAGCGATGTGGGGTGCAAAGGAAAGTAAGTGGTTGGAAAGGAAATCTGAAGTTACTTTTTCCTGCACTGAAGAGCAAATATATTCTCTATATGCCAGGAATTACAATGTCATGACAAGCATCCCACTGTCAGACAGGGCACTTGTGTTAGGGGGAAAAAAACCCTAAAAAAATTGACCACAACCGATGTGTGAAAATCTATTAGTGTTAACTACTTCATATTCTCAAAGAACTGATTTCCTTCTTGCGCTTTGTTTGTTTGATGAAACTAAACAGGTCCAGATCATTACACTGATTTAAACAGAGTGAGAATGTTGTATTGGTTGTTTTTTTCAAGTATTGTTAACTAATAAAATTTTGATATACGTTGTCATACACCAATCTCAGGCAGTATTCTTGCTCTCAAAAGAAAAAAAGGGTTCACATCTAAAAATTGACAAACAACAACAACAAAGTGATTAAAAAATTTAAAAGCACTGGCATGAGGAAAAAGAGCGAAACCAAACAAAAAAGATTGTCAGCTATGCTTTGAAATTAGATGGTGAACAGATGCTTCAGAAAAATAAAGGATGGCTTCTTTCAGGCAGCATAAGTTTGAGGCAGCCTTTGGTAGGACCAAAAGGCCTCTGATGCTGGATGAGAGAGGTTGAGATCAGACAAAAGCTGTGTGAAAGCAAGGTGACTTTGCAAATGAGGGCCTTGCAGGAGAAACAGAAACCTTTTGAGAGAGTTGCCACACATCTATCCTGTTTATGTAGTACCACCTGCTTCCTGCTACCACCTCTTCCTAGCAAAGAACTAGATGGAGGGTCTTTGTCTTTCTCTGGCTCAGCTTTCCTATGTTTCCACCAACTCCACCCTGACTTGTGCGCCACTGTTTCATTAGAATAACATGAGAAAGACCCCTTTTTTGTCAGTTGTACCTTTACAAAAAAACCTAAGTGTTCCAGCACACACCTTGCTGGAGCAGAGGCAGGGATCATCACACATCAGCTTTCAGAGCACGTGTAAGGCTCCACTCCTCTTGACTGGTGCTCAGGCTAAAAATATCTATTTAAAATTTTTGTACATTGAATCAAAGATCTAGATACAGTTTCTGGATGTTTGAAAGCTAAACAAAACTGCCAGAAAGCTGGTCATGATTAGAAAACTCAAACACTCTTGAACTGATGACAATTCCTTCCCTTGCTTTTTATTATACCATTACGTTGCATATAATGAACTTTCTTGCTAAAAGATAACCAGTGGCAAAGGAATTCTAGGAAGAAGCAACTTCAGCCTATTCAGTAATTTCAGGAGGTGGATTTCATAATTAGCTCTGAGCAAAAATTGCCCTTTATTAGCATATTAATTTTCTTGAACAGTATTCATCCTTTCCACAAATTTTATAGTGTGTTATTCCTTTATCAATCATACAATTATAACAGTGGCTTATTTGAATTTAATCTAGGCACTTAACACAAGGTTTCTTTCCTCTTCCTTTCCCTTTGGACAGGGAATTTTAGAATACTTTGGAGCACAGGCTATAGAAACCAATACCGCTGCTCACCCTAGATTACACTACACTCTAGTCTATGAAACAGGTTTTCACCTTGTACCCTGAGCCCACAGGACTTTGACTCCTTAACTGTAATCCAGGGGAAGAGACTACATTTTACAAGGATTTGAAGGGACTACTTTCGACAAGAGAGGAGAGTCAACTGCAAATTTTTTTCAATGAACACATCCTATCTCTATAAAATATTTCAGTTTGCCAAGAACATCACTTATTGCAGAAGTTTGTATTTTCTGTGACAATAGTTTTTAATTTTAGGCTAAAAAAACTGGCAAAACAAGGTTCAAAATTGAAGGAAAATGGTCAGAAAACAAGGAGAGATGTTGGAATTCGTTTTTATTTGATTATTTTTAGTATGTGAATTTATGATACTTCTCAGGAATTAGGCTTATCCTTTTAATTTGAGAACAAAAACTACGTTGCAATGCTATAATTTCTCACTGCATTAAAGGATTACTTCTCCACCAGGAGCAGTCAGAAAAAAAACCTTTTCTAAGTTCAGAAAGCTCTAAGGGTTTGCCTGTGTTGCAGCAACCCATTAATGCAAACCTAACCTTGTTCTGGCACTTTGGTGAGAGGATCAGCCCTTTTGATTCCTCCTCTTTTACTGAATCCTTCTCTCCTGGTGGTTGTCAGAAGGACTTCTCTGGCAACAGTACTGCCAGCCTCTCTTTCCATTTCCCAAGGGAACCTTGAGTCTTGGCTTTGCTTCTGTCTTTTGCTTTGGCAAACATTTTAGGTAAGCATTCCATCACGCTTTTTGAATTAAGATGCCGACCACGCCTAAGGGTGGCCAGATGTGACATGTTAAATGTGTCTGGGGAGTTACAAAGGGCCAGGCAAGATTTAATACAAGCTGTGACTTCACCCATTAAGTGCGAGGAGTGACCAGTACACGGGATGACAGAGGGGTTCTGTCACCCTTGGCCTTGACTTTGCAACAGAACAATTTGGACAGAAATACTCTATGAAGTCCAAAGGCAGGGTATGTCTAAGAAGGCAGGGATACTGTTTTGATTTACAGATAAGAAGGAGAGCACAACACCTTGGTTTCTGCCTGAGTTTCAAATGCAGGACCTCACTGTTTGGGGATAGGCACTTAGATGAAGTTTCACCTCTGTGTCTCTGAAAATAATACATACACAGACCTGGAAAAGGGTAAGACGACAGTTTGTTCTTTCTTTTCCTTTTTTTTTTCTTTGCGTGGCAATAATGAAAAAGTATCTCAGAGTTTTTGGTCAGGTAAAAAATTACATGAGGCATGAGGTACCTCCACTGAAGACAGCAAAGAAATTGAGCACCTGTGAGGGATCACACAGCTCTGCTTTTTAAAGAGATTGCTGTTAACAGTTAAAAAAAGCACAACTGAGTAGCAGTGTGTCTCCTCATAGAGATATTCCTACTACAGCCAGGAGAAATTAACTGACTTATCCTAGCACTTTCTTGCATGTCAATGTCTAACTTTTTAATCACAAGTACCCCGCATAATATGGAAATTAAGAACATCATAATTTCCAGTAATTACTAGAAACATACACGTTTTCCAACAGGGTGACATTATGTCATGAATTCCCTTGTCAAGACTTAAAAAAAGACAAAACATATTATACTTGGTTAAGAAGGCAAAGTGATAGATTTGTCATGACGGTAATCATCTCTTAAAAAAAATCCAGTATTATCAACTTCCTGAATTTCTGAAAAGGGATTAATTTTCTGCCTGAGCTAATAATCAACATTTTTCTTCTATTCATCATCTTCAGCTGTTTTCTCTCTTGAGATTCACTTATCACTAACTACTGAACCCAAGAAATAAAAAATAGGCAAGAACCCTTTTTGAAATAATGGCTTAGAAGACTATTAAATCAAGAGGCAAAAGATGGATTTTGAAGATACACATTCGCAATTCCTGTAATAGCTGCAGGTATTTAACAGAGGACCTGCACCACTGGTTTAGTAAAGGCATTGGAGAAAGTAAGTTTATCCTGTGACAGCACAAAGCAAGGGATAATAAATCTTTTATTTTTTCAGATAAAATTCACAATAAAAGGAATGAAACTGGAGAAATAATGCAATTAACAGCACTAAGTTACAATTCATGTTGCAGGAATTTATCTAGGATGACAGTTCAAGCACATTTTAAATATAAAGTGGCCTGCAACAGAGCAGATCATGCAGATGCTTGAAGCTTTGCAAACCTTTCTGCCTGTGCACAGCTCCCAGCCTGTCAGACCCTCGCCTGGGAGACTGAGTGACTGTTTTGTGCTATCACGATACAGAGGGACAGCCACACTGGGGGAGATGGCCCAAAACACTTCCCCTACGGTACCAATGGGGCCTGAGGCTCCCTTGAGTCTCTCAGAGTCTCAGCATTGCTGAGCTTTTTCTGACAGAATGGAGCATTTCTGGAGGAGAAAGGAGGAAGACACAGGATTTGCACTGTAAGTCTTCTCTTGCAAGATTCTTCTGTTGCACTGTCTTATTATCCCCACCTTGTATTTTCCAGCAAAATGAGCCCTCATACCATCAGCCTGCAGAAACACAGCAAAGATCTCTTACAGACAGGAGATGGAGACAGCAGGACTTTCTTCTTTGCTTTCGAGTAGGATGCAAATACCCTCTTACCTCATATCCCTTGCTCAACCTTTTCTGGCATGCCAGGTAAAAACCATACAAACTGTTGCAAGGGTATTGCATAAAGGCATTCAAATCTCTCACTTGGGTCCTGGCAAAGGTCTCTGGGCAAATCAAGGAGTCTAACATCCAGAAGGAGGCTTCTGAGACATGTGCTTCTGCAGCTCTAGGAGAGGATTCACATCAGGTTCGTGTCATTAACTGGTTCCATACTTTCCAGGGTGTCTCAGTGGGATGCTGTCCAAACACAGCTTCTTGCTCTAACTTGCTATGCTAAAGCAAGTATATAGGATTGGAGAGATTACTCTCTTAGATTCCAGCTTGATGGTCTGAAGCCAAAATGCAGACAACACTATCAAGTCCCAAAGCTAAGCAATTTTAGTATGCAAGGCTGCCTTTGTGCAGAAAAGGCTCATGCACTTCAATGGCTTGCAAAGCTGATAGTAAAGCACAGACTCTGCATTTATTTCTATAGTGTTTCTAAAGTCATGGGACAGCAGAAAGAAAAGGGTGTAAATTCAGTGTCTGCTTGTGGGTTCTCTGCTAGTTTTCAACAGCACAGACTCATCTCAGTGTTGGATGAACTAAGAACGTGACTGGAGGCGGAGCAAAGGCTTCAATATCTAGTACTGAGGCAGCAAATCATATCAGTTCAGCAAAACAATTTTGTTCTCTAGGTGATTTCTTGACACTGATTGCTCTACCACAAAGTTACCAAGAAGCCCAGCTATCCCTAGGCAGCACCCTAGAAGTAAATACTCATAGCTATTTTGAGAATTTTGCATAGTGAGTATTGAAATTATTCTCTACTTAACACAGCAGACAGCTAGTAAGAACAAAGCACAAAATCTGATTCCCTCAATCCTTTAAATCTGTTTTGCAACCCATTGTTACTGCTCACAGAACAGCTTTGGCAAACAAAGCCCATGACAAAACATAGCTGTAGTTTATACAGAAAAATTTTTCCCATCTGCCATTTTTGTTGTCAGTTGTTTAATATTGATTTCTCCCCATGCAGTTCCCAGTTTAACCTGGGCACAGCTGCACTGAGCCAAGAAAGCCAAAGTAATTTGTCTTTCCCAGTGAAGGAGGAAAGGGGCAGAAGACAGCACCTATTACCATTTTTTTCTGGTTGGAAGTTCTTTCCTGTAGCACTCATGTAGATTAAGCCTGCACTTAGGCCTTTTCATAGAAATATTTCTGGTAATTCCATTTCATCTGTGACAAGTGAGATGAAATTCACACCAAGAGAAGTGTGTTCTCAAGTAACTCCTTTCTTCACCTGGGAATGAGTTGACTCATTAATTAGAGAATCACAACTACACAGTGCCATATTACAGACCTTAGATTATAAAGATTTTGCATTAGCTACAAGCAGCATGGCTTGGGCTCTACAATATAGGGATTTGACCTGTATCTACCTGGAGCTCCACTTTATTCATATGCTGAAGTGGCAGATGGGATGTGCCCTATAGGCTGTTCTCAGGGGTCACAAGGGTGTATTCATTCCTGTGGGGTCTCTTCTTCAAAACCTTTCTGGTCACTGTACTGTCATGAAAAAGCAATTGTAAGTAGCAATGTAACCACAACAGCAGAGCATCTGTCATACGTGAGGAGAGGAGTAGGAGCAGAGACTGTTTACCTTAGTAAGTACAGTCTGAGATGGAGACTTGCTCACACCAAACAGAGGGAATAAAATTATTTAAGTTAAAAGCATGTCTCTAAGATGACCACAAGGGTATCCAAATTAAAGGGCTGCTGAAGCAGTGAGGTTTGGGGCTGCCAGTGTAATTACCAGTAAGACCCAAAGTTCCTCTCAGTGCTTTTGTTTCTGTGGTAGCTGTAAGCCTTGACATGAAAAATTCTCTGTGACACAGTAGTAATACAGATACAAAAAAAAAAAGGAAATGCAAATGTTAGAAATCATTGTTTGCTGTCAGGGAATTAATCTGGTCTAATTTTAAGGCTTTTCAATGAGAAGACTCCACGGTAATGGTGAATGCTGCTAGCAAATGTGATCACTTCCATTCACAGGTACCTTTCAACACATTCTGAAGTCAGATGAAGTCCAATGGGTTTTATTTACCAGCAAAGCTTCATGGCAGATAAAGCATCCACTGCAAGAAACCTGCAATTCTTCTTTGCTAATGAGCATTGCTAGATTATTGTGTGACAGGAAGAATACACCAAGGGAATCCCATCCTGAATGTTTCACCCTCCCTGGAATATGCTTTACTGAGATAAGTCATAATAAATATAATGTGCCAATTGTCTAACCTATTGGGGAAAGAGCAGGTACATGAACAACTCAGTGCAAATATGAGAGAACCTGCTGACAGGCACAGACATGGTTTAAATGCCATTTTCAGTGAGAGCACTATAGGTAAAGACCAAGCGTGTAGCCCAGTTGTATAATACCTGGAAACTGTCCTCCTTCTGTTGACACGAATGACGGATGAGGGTCTTTTCTTACAATGCCTGACACAGAAATTCAGGAATTACCGAATTGGCCAGTAGAAAAATGTAGAAAAAAAAGGCTCTAACAGGTAATCGATAGGAGTCCAAAATGACTGATACTGGCCGAGAAATGCAAAAATCTATATATTTGTAATATGGAATTCCAAACATTAAGCATGCCATCAATGCAGAGTATGAAGTGACACACATTTTAAATCTAGAGACTACCTGCTTTATTCTTCCAGCTTGAAACTTCTAATTTATTAAGAGAGTCAACAGATTTTTTTCTTTGAAAGAGGTTAAAAGCAGGATTCACATTTTCATTTTGCTGAGAACCCAACCAGAACGTCCTTCCCTTCTCCCATGTGGGTAGTCATTATCAAACACAGCTTCTCTGTCTGTTTCCAAACTCCAAAACAAAGCTGTCAATGCTCTCCCCACTGCTAAGCATGTAAGAAAAAAGCTCCAGTGGTTTCCAAGAGGAGAAAGATAGACAGAATGTTCAGTGGTAAATGAGGATAATTGGAATACATCTGTGGACATATACTTTGTCATTCTCCACTCAGCGCATCTCCAGCTCAGAGGAATGGATTCTCTTACACAGCAGCTGTTATTGTTTGGATTGTAAAGAGTCATAAGCCATATGGTGTGGCAGGAGAAAAAAAAATCACACTTTCTCACATGGACAAATATTATTATTGCAAAGCATAAACACATCAATATATATGTCTTTTCGCTGGGGAAGAAAACAGCCTTCAACCTGGTTCTAAAAAATTGTTGGCTTCCAGATGAGGAGATTACCTGTAAATATTTGGTTTGGATTTTTAGAATATTTCTGTATCTTTTGCTAGCTACCAGCTAACTACATTAAAAAAGGTAGGACTGTGGCATATCATGCAAATAGATTAGGAGTTTCTTCATGCAGGTTAATTTGAACTTTTTACCTGGTTGGTGATGGGTAAAGCATTTCAGATGTTGGTGGATTGTATGCAGACAAAAGCAGGCCTCTCAAAAATGGTTGGACCGCTGCTTGGTAAGACAAGTTGGCTACAATCAGAGTTTCCAGAACTTGGAACAAGAAGAGGCAGCCCAATCCCTTGCTGGCCTAAGGGTTGCTTTCATTTTAAACCATGATTTCATGTTTAAAACCTACCAGTGCTCTTATTTATGTTATTACTTACGAACTATTTAGCTTATCTTTTTTGCTTTAAGCACTTTAATTAAAAGAAAGTGTGATCACTCTTTCCATTGTGTGGTGAAACTGGCAACACACAGAGGTAACTTACAGTTTTGCAGAATCAAGTTTCTGAACTACACCCAAAATTCTCAGAAGAGTGACACTGCACTTGCCAATAGCTAACACTGGCACATCCTATTTGTATGGTTAGACAGAGCCCATGAACCTGTGACCTGGCAATTAACAGTCCATCTGTTCTACACTCCTTCTCCCAGCTTGTTCAAATGCTGCATTGACATCAGCTGGCAAACAGCAGTTCTGAACTTATATGAAAAAAAGCCCATCACTAAAAGATTTTGTTGGTGACTAGCTGTACCCCAAATCATAGAATCATAGAATCGATTGGGTTGGAAAAGATCTCTGAGATCATCAAGTCCAACCCTTGATGAAATGATTGAGATGAGAATGAGGATGGCAGGGCACTCCTCAGCCCCCAAGAGTGATGCCTGGCCTCAGGATGCCAGCAGCCATGAAGAAAGTCAAGAGACCTTCCACATTCATCGTCCCTTGATGTAAGTCACAGTTCCAACCCTACCCATAGTTATAAACAGAGGCAGCAAAACAGCATCTAACACAAACAAAAAAAAAAACCACAATTTTTCCACAGGCTTGGTGCTCCTGCATCAAACAACCACTCTGCTTTAAGGACAGCCCTCTCATTCCCCAGTTTTCAGTGTAAAATGACTACACTTTTTCTACCACTTACATTTGCTATCCTGACATCAATAGCCACATTCTGGTTATATTTCTTTACTAAAACTCAAAAGTGGAAGCAAAATGCCTGTGGATCAGGAGAATGGGTCCAGCACTGCCTTTGAAGCAGTGTTTTCTTTTTATCTTTGAGAGGGGATGTGGCTCATATCAACGGCCCAGTGAGGCCCATATAACCTGACTCACTCACTGAGCTGGCCAGATAACCCCATAGTCAGGGCACATGGAGAACCAGTTCACCAGGTTCCAGCTTTGAGTTACTCTGCCAAGCACCTTGAGAATTCCCTACAAATCTCAGCTCAGCACAGCAGTGTTACTGCAAACCTCACTAACAATATGGACACCAGCATATCCTCTTCATGACAATCAGCAGGCTTCTTCCACAGAAACACAATGTATTTTGCTGTTGTGTTTTGAAATTCCAACCAACATTTCCAGACACCTTTCTGTTAAAATACTTCCTTAAAATTACAATTTTCACACAACCATAGCACCATTTTTTTATTTCAAGAGATGGAAAATCCTGCAGACAGAGGTTTGCATTGTATCTTCTTCAAGTAGTGTTTCTACAGCTCAGCTTGGAGTGCAGGGCTTTTCTCTTGGCAGAGAGAGCTCACCTGAGAAGAAGGGTCAGGTGAAGATGGAAGTGCTACTATTCTGGGAGAAATTGCTGCAAAAAAGAATAAACTGAGCTGCTCTCCTAGTTTTATATTTTAGGGGATATTTAAGCCATTTAGCAAATAAATCACAGACTCATTCCCAAGGCTGTCACTCTACTGAAGCTCACCTGAAATAACTTAGTTGCAAAGGTAACTTCCACACACGGGAACCTAATCAATCTTTATGTTCAGACAACCACAGAGGCTGTCTTTAACAAAAAAACCTCTTGGTTTACAACCAGATTACACGATCATGGCCAAAAGGTTCAACAGGACAATCATTCCCACTGGCAAACCTGTTGTCATGAGCTAATGATGTTTGCACAAATCATACATACAAGATAGTAAAACAAAGAACTTCATAGCTTCCAGACTTTAACTAAATTAAATATACAGAGATTAGCTTAACTCATATATCTCTAACATGCAGGTTGTTTGTGTACCCCTGTATTTTCAGGAGTTGGACAGCCAAATGGTTTACATTAGTTGACCTTTTTAAAACAAGGAACTACACATAAGCCCTCACAAATTTTAACAAGTTTTACATTAATCATGTTCTCCTAGTGACAGTGCTGCCATGGAGGAAAGAGCTAGAGGCAGCTGAAACAGTGTTGTCGGAGAATAAATACACCAGCAGAGTAAGAAAAAAATTACTGACTTTTTAAGAAAATGGAAACCGAAAGATTTTGCGAGGACACATGATCAAAGTACAATTCGTTCTGTAAGCAAGTGTGGTAAAATTCATTGGCCAGTGGCTTCCTCAAACTCATCTAAGGCTGCTTGTGGCAACGCCTGAGGCAATACATCAGACACACTGATTGAAAGCTTTACCAGATAGATCAGGTTGCCTTTCTCCCTCAGAAAAGAAAGTGTTCCTTAAGTTACTTTAGAAAACCGCCAGTCGATTTTTCCTTTTCATCAGGATAATGTGAATGTCCTAATTACCATCAGCATCAAGAGAAGGCACAATAAAGTTTACTTGTCCTAACCTGCAGCTATGTGTATAGGTACCTCCCTATACTTAAAGACCATTATTTTGTCTGGCCTTTCTACTCTTTTGGGAGAAAACTTGGACTTAAAAACCCCACAGTCTCTCTTTGGATGAAATCAGTAATTCAATGACTGAAATATTACTTACAGTTTGATAGCAAAAAAAAAAAAAAAAAAAAAAAAAGAGCTACTTACAGAACATGCAGAATACATTTCCCAGAAAGACAAAAATCATAATTAGTAACTTTAAAATTTTTTTCCCCTATCTGAAATAAAATTAGGCTTTGATTTTATTTTTCCCATTTACTTTAAGGAAAAAAACCACCTATTTAAATATCTAGATAGCAATACCACAAATGATTTTGAAAATCTAGGTTACACTTATGTTAAAAGCAGCTGCTTAGACAAAATGCATCTATTTAATGAGCTGACATGTTTCCCTTTCAGAAGAAGCCAGATGAACTAACTGTGAATCAGATTTGTATCTTAATATTAAAAGAGAAATCACATTCCGCTTCCCCACGGAACACGACAGCAAGCGTGCCTGTTACTGTCTGTAATGGCTACATTATGTTTTCCGCTTAATAAAAAACATATAACTCTACAGTCAGAATACCAAAATCACTTCCATCTTAGTTTTCAGAAACTGCTGAATAAAACTGAGAACAAAAATAATCCCTCTTTACCCAGTCACATGGTTTACTCACCATCACTTTATTCCAAAACTCAGTTTCCCTTGAAAAATGATCCATAACAATGAAATTATTTCTTCCTTGTCAAAAGTATCACTCCAATCATTTAAATTACTGAACGCAGCAAAGGAAACATTGTGCTCCACAGAGCACTCTAAACACGTACTGTTGTTTTTGCTGATGCAATGAGGCTTCTAAGCAAACGAGTTTGCAAGCAAGCTGGGTAGTGGCATTTTCCTTATGATTCAAAAGCAAAGTATGCCTCAGCTAACTGAATGCTCACACAACATATAATAAAGGAATTCAAGGATTCATACATGTCTCTAACATAATCATTTGTAAAACTTCCACTCGTATTACCATCTATAATTCTGCCACACCTAAAAACTACGTGCCAGATACAAACTTTCACTGGGTGCTATGTGCAGCCAAGAGAAAGATAGCTTCAAGCCAAAGGCTTGTATTTAAGTCTCTGAAGTTTACGTCCCTGAGGTGTATGAAGTTACAGTCTGTGTATGGAACATAACTGTGGATTCCTGCTTGCTACGTATATAGATATTACAAAGTTCATTATAAACTACACATTAAAAACATACACTCTGCCCCAACGCTTTACTGGATTTATGCACAAAACTAATGCAATAGGAAAACCTTACAAAAACATATTTAAAGAGGTTTGTAATTGCAACCTTTAGCAATTAAGACTCCCCTCCCCCAAGCGTCAAGATAAGCACAGTAGAATTTACAGAGCATTTTCTGAACAATGGGGATAACAAGATACAGGGACCATCTCAATGCTATATCTTTTTTTCCACAGAGATGCAGACCGGTTTGTGCACTGGGAAGAGAGGAAAGGGAGAAATCTGTAACAACCTAATGACTGCCTGATAGTTGGGAGCATACAGTGCAGGATGTGTCACTTACTTAATCAAACTTTAAAGCTTATGTCAGCTGCCTTGACAGGTAAACCTCGTGAAGGTTCAAAATCTTTCAAGTTCCAGACTAAAAATATCACTCCAAGCAAGTAAATGCTGTTGCAGACCTTTACATGACTATCGGGTCCTCACCAGATTCATCGAATAACCTTTTTTTTTTTTTGGAAAGCTTTTCCCTTTTCTGACACATTGAGGTCTGAGATAGTATTCACTTGACACCACCTGACATTTCCTAGTGAGTTGAGAGCACTGCATGTGCTGCAGACCTTACTGCCTTGGAAACTGCTGAGACAATCAAGATGAATGTTCTCAACAGCTACAAGTTTTAATATTAAAAAGCTCATGTTTTCTTCCAAGCTTCTGTCTTTAACACTTTCCTCTGATGCCCTTGCTGTGTTTGCAGGTTCTTCTCATAACTCTGAGAAGCAGACAGGCAAACACAGGTAAGGACATGGATTGAAGCCAGGAGTAGCTCCCAGGGGAGCCCCAGCACCCTCTGCTGGGGCTGGAGCCGTGGGAGTGGCCAGCCCAGCCTGCTTGGAAGGCTGCTCGTCCTCACAACCGGAGCATGAAACACCCACCCGGTGGTCTTCCCTGGGTGGGAAAGTACTGATGCTATCGACCTGTTTAAACCATTAAAAACACAGGAAAAGCCCTCCACCTTCTCACAGCTTCATAAAATCTTAAAAATATGACATACATATACTAGCATAAGATCTATGCTACTATAACCTGGACCAGTTGTGCACCTTCGGGGAGCATTTAATTAGATCAGTGGATCAAAATGAAAAGGTGAATAAGAATGCCATTTAAACCCCAGTAGAGTTGCCCCAGTGACATCCATACTGGACTTTGACTGCACAATTTGGCCCGGGATATACTTGGGCTATTTAACACACTGATCAACAATTATAATCCAATTATCTGATCTCAGATTTCCTGAGTCTGTGCCATCCCAAAACAATGCAGGGTAAATTTATATGCACCTTTGATCAGCACTTTCCCCCAGTTAATCACTTTAATGAAATAAACCAGGATGCAGATCATACTGTATCTGTCCAGAAATAAATAATTACAAAGGAGGTCATTCAACAATAAATCTATTATTAGTGCTTTTAAAGCTTTTCCATTTGCAAAAACTAGCAAACTGTTTCTTATTGATATGTATGTTTTTCTTGCTTTATTCTCTGAATCTTGCAACTTGGCAAATTAATATTCTGGCATTTTGTGGAATATAGATATATTTGTCCTATTGCAAAGGATCCTTAAACCTCTGAGCTTTCCAGTTATGAACAGAAAGTCTCCAATACTTTATCTGTTGTTTTGAGCCATGTACATTGAACGCAGTGTCTCCACTGTAAGCTCTAAGGAATTTTTGTAGATCCATTACTTTACCATGCCAGCATTACTTTATTTTACTTAGTTATTTTATTTTGAGAGGCATTTGAGACTGTGTTATGAAATTTAATTTACATGGAACATTACCTCATCTTAGATTAGTTATTTAAAAAATTAGAAGACAATTTCCACAGTTAGAAATATTGTGGTGAAAAACTATGATGAAAATACTAAGTTCTTAGTTTTGAACCAGTATTTGGAAGGGCAGAGTAAAAAAGAAAAGTACGAGTGATGGCAGCTTGGGTGCTACGGGATCCTATAAGCAGGAACCCTGGGATATAGCAAGGAAAACCATAGAGGGGAAATGGCACACAGTAGAAACCATCGTTAAAAGTCTACTTTTTTCTCCCTTGATTCTCATGCTACACAGTATAAACCTTTCATCAGAATCATAATAAACATCTGTTAAATATCTTTCTCTGCTGCCTTAATGAAAGGCCAAATAATTCAGAGACCAGTTGAAGTTCAATTACATTTTTCTGGAGTAAGCCAGAAAAAGGTGAAAAGTAAATCACCTTTATGTACCCTTCTTGAAGTTCTTTTGTATTGATCCCCTACCCTTGAAAAGAAGGTTTGAGCATTTTCACACATCCACCATCTAGCTCCAGGCTTTTGTCTGTACCAACTTTATATTTTAATTTCAACACCCATGTAACTAGCTACATGTTAAAACCATGTACTTGTACTAATTTCATATAAATAATGTTCCTAGGTGCTTCAGCACATTGTACCTGCTCTGATTTGTGAGAAATATTTCTGAGGTTCAGTTCCTGTATTAAGTCCAAGCATATTCTGTCTCTCCTGCCCTGTTTCTGAAGCAGACCTTCATACTGCACTCACATATTAAGGGGCCATCTCTCTCTCTGAGCTGTGAAGTTCAGCAATTCACCCCAGCAAGGAGCCTTCTTTACTTACTGGTGTCACACTGCAGGTTTTCCTTATGCTGCAGGTCATTAAGACAGCCCACTGTGATACTACTGAGCTCAATATAAAATGCACACATTTCTTTGACCCAAAATTTAAACCACATTATTCTTCAGAATCTTCACTCCAACCAGAAAAGCAGAGGAAGATTTCACATCTGATTTACTGAGTGAAGTCTGATTTTTGCAACATGAAATAAGTTTGCAGGCGGGCTTCTATTGACTGATGAAGTTTCACACCAACACAGAAGCACATCAGTCTGAAATTTAGGATCTAAAGTGAAATTATTCTAGCTGCTGACATAAGTTTATGCATTGGTTAATATGAGAGCTAATAATTTTGGACTTCACTAAAACTAGATTATATGCTCCTTTAAGGCAAGCAGCTGCCTTGCAGCACATTTCTATGTCCCCTGCAGGTCTTTGAAGAAAATCCCTGACCACCAACAAACCCACTTTTAACTGCTCCATAGGTATTAACAAAACTGGTATTATTGCTGTAGAAAGTATCCTGTCTCCTAGTTTTACACCACTGTGGCCTCTAAACTTGCTCACTCAAATAGTGATCAGTATGGCTTTTAAATTGGTGGCAACTGGCACCACGGGTATTTCTAGATTCAGTCAAACTGAAAATTGATTTTAAAAAACAAACCCACACAATACTCCACATCCTGGGCACAGGCAGATCCTCTAGTGACAGGGCAACCCCTAACACTGTCACAATAAAGAGCTGGACCAGAGCTTTGACATCTGTGTGCGTGACCTGCCAGTATCTTGCTTACTACCTGCAACTGCCTGTTTTTTGACTACTGATCACGTCCCCTGAACAGGGCTTGATGGAGTTATCCCAGGATGTGCCACTAGGAGTTTAATATTCTTTGTCTTAATGCTTTATGCCTGAATCAGTGCAATCAAGGTCAAAGCTATATCTGCAGCAATGCAAGGTGCCTCTCACAAATGTGATGCAGAGAGGAATGTGAGGCACATTGTGGCCCTCACTTCTCTCTTGCTTGTAGGAAATGCCAGTTCACAGAAGCAAAGATTCCAGATTGGAAATTATACAAAGTGGCTGAACCCTTCCAATGTACATTTCAGGGGAACTATAATATAAATACAGAATATTGCACAATAAGAAGTGAAAGCACAACTGAAAGATTCATAACCTACAATATTAATAATCAAGTCCTTATAAAATAGCACCTAACACCAGCTGCCACTGGGAGCTGACAGTACCTCCCCAATCAGAGCTAAATAATGCATCCATAACAATTGCCTCTCACTTGATTATGTTAATGTAGTTGATACTAGACGCAATTCAAAGATTATTGAAGTCAATGAGTGTTCTTCATTAATGCCAATGGAATTTGAATCAGACTCATCAAGCTAAAATATGAAAGAGGTGCTAAAAGTGTAATAGGGCCCTAAGTGCAACAGTTGTTCTAGGCCTTGGATATTAAAAATGATTGTGTGCTCACTATGTAACACAGAAGAAGATCCTTGAAAATAATTGTTTTGGAATCTTTGTGACAAAGGTAAGTGGTCAAACACAGCCCTGCTATAAATTCCTTTGTTATCTGGGCGTGTGGATCTCCTTTGACACCCCAAACCACTCTTTGGGTGATAAAATACCAAGTTTTGATCATAAAATCATACAGTTCTGAACTCTAAGCAAACTCTCTAATTCTGGATTCAATTTTGCAGTTGAGAATTATTACATTAAATGGTGAGGGTTTTAACTACAAAGTCTAAGGGGTTAGAGGAGGTATTTTTCCTCTTGATTACAGAACAACATACGAGAATACAACAGAAAGGACAATGGTGATTGATAAAAAAAGAGGAAATGGGACAAAAAGGTCTCCAATATTTTAACAGTGATTCTGAATGCAAACAATATAGTAAGTCTGGACACAGCCATCCTAAGGGAACCTTAAATTTTACCAGTTGTTCTTGCTTGCTATGCTGCAGAGATTTGTAAGGATCGTGACAAAATTTGGCTAGCAAAAACTTTATCATCCATTTATTCAATTTTCTTTCATTGTTGTTTTCATTAATTTACAGCACCACAAGAGCATGGAGTCTTCAGAGGGGTTGGGACACCACTTAAAGATGGTAAAAGCTCATGAGGGTTTGGTAATTAAAAGCAGAGGTCAGAATGTTTAGCCTCCAGGACCCCCTACACAGCATCAACAAGTACTAAAATCGTCACATTCCCAGATACTTCTGCTAAATTGGAGGAGTAAGGAAGTGCTGCTTTTAGTTTTCTAACTATTTATGCTTTTTTAACTCTCCTTATCCCTCCTTGAAGGAACAATGCTACTTTTTGAATTCAGGATGCTGATCGGAAGACTTTCCATTCCCTTTTCCTTGTTATGGATTTGGTAGCAGAAAACCCTGGTATGAGTAAGAATTTGCAGTAGCAAGGAAACTTTCACCGCTGAAATGAAGTTGGGACATCAAGATCAATCTCTGTATGAGATGTAAGAAACATTTAAGAAATATTGCAAGCAGAAGAACATGAAGTCATTTCCCTGAATCAGATCTGTAGTCTTTGGGGCTGTGAGTTAAAGGTAGCAGATGGCATTGCTCTCCATCTGCAGCCAGACTAACTCAAGATGTTTATCTGTACAAATATGTCTCATGCACAGACCATGACACTTGGACATTAATAAAAGTAATGCAAGGGTTTGTGTTCAACAAAGGACTGCACAATGAAATAATTACTGTTTTAAAGAAAATGCATTTTTAGCTGCTTTCTAAGCAGGTGGCTTGGTATTTCTTAGCAGAGTTCATCATCTTGGACAGACTGACAACAGTAATTTTAAGCTTAGTTAAAGACCAAACCAAACCAAATCAGAACCAAACTCCCTTCTTTTGAAAATACTTGATGTCTGCTAGCTGCCTTATTGTCACCTGACCTAAGTTTTGTGTACTTACATTGTTTACAATATACACTGTGATGTATATACTGCAGACAATGTGCACAGAGTGATGCCATTTCAGAGGGGGAAGAGAAAACCACTACGCAGCTCTGCTACCTCCACTGGAATGATGTCAAAAAACTCCATGAAAAGCCGGTTTGTGCTTACACGAATTTCAAGTACAGCCATTATTCTGAAATTTGCCTGTTCCAGAAGATAGGACAGAAAACCACTGACACACTTTGTTCAGTCAGGCCTACCGACACATGAACATTATGTGGGTTTTTTAAAAAAATGTAGTAAAAGTTGATACTGATTTTAGAAAAGGTTGCCAGTTCATTTACCAAAAAAAAAAAACCAACAAAAAACAGAGAGGGAAAAGTCTTTACTCTGAACTTTCCAGTAGCTTTGCAGATTATGGGGTTCATGTTGCTGGCTTCCTACACAACCTTTTTATTAATTATTAGAAGGCTGCTACCAATTATTGCAGTTACTACCCTAAATCCTAGAAACTCAAGTAGTTTTCAATCAAGAGATCTTGCCTGGAAATAAAAAGAGATTGATTTGTAAACAACAGTAAACAATGATCTTCCTCTCTTCTCCTCAGACTTGCATACAGAGATTTTAAACATCATTTGCTCATACAACATAATTTTCTCCATGGCAGACAGTCCTTGTGTTCAGCTTAACATAGCAACCTGGCAGCATGAGGAAAACATTTATAGACAAAGTAAGGTTGCAGCACAGACTGATTATTTGCCAAAAATAAGCCAGAATTATATACTTTGATAACTAAAAATGAACACAACAATAACACTATAATTAATATAACTTTCATGACTTTGCTCTTTTTCAAAGGTATATAAGCAGAGCTTTCTTGTTTAAGCTTCAGCTCTTACAATCGTGTTATGTATGAGAAGTTCAGTTTTCACAAAGACTAGCATGATGTTTTATGTACTCATGATCACAGGGAAGGGACATAAAATCTGATGTCTGAAAGGTATAAAATGTAATAAGGTAACTACAACTGGTTTGGATTTTTTTTTAACCTGTCTGGCATTAGCAATGGAGAAATGAAAATCTGTTAGCACCAAGAGAATCCCTTACCATCGTGTTTATATCCACAGTTCTCTATCATAAAACACAATGGACTTAATTGTCTCATCTATTTTTGCCTAGATCTGTGTAGAACACGATACATACCTCAGGATTTCCTCTCTCTTCCAGTGTGCTCAGTTCCACTGATTTCAGAAAGGCAGTGTAGCATAGTAGGAAAGCAACGCAATGAAACTTCTGTGCTACAGACTAGTGGTCTGGCAGGGGTTAATACCCAAATACAGTGCAAATGCTAACAAGGTGACAGTAGTGGGTTTCTCCCTATGGAGCCCTTGTCCAGCCCGGCGCCAGTGGCGCCGCTGGCCGCGAGGTGGCAGCTCGCGCTCGGGAAACTCCTCCCCGAAGGTGAGGGCACAGCGCACAGACCCCAACTAGTCCTTTCCGCAGACGACGTGCTTGGGTAAAACTTGCTACAAAACACAGCCATGGTCCAAAGTAAATTATTTATACCTAATACGGCTGTAAAACACCGTGTGTGTTTGGTTTTGGTTTTTTTTTTTTTAATTTACCAAAGCAAGTTTTGAACAAAACATCCCCAACTAAAGCTGTTTAGCCCAGCAAGCAAGAACAAGAGAGGAAGTTCCATCCCTGATAAAATCCTACAAAGCACTGACTGTACTTTGAGTTTCCCCCTAAGTAGCTACAATTGCAAAAGCAGCCCAGGCTTTATGCAAATTTGTATTACTGACTCAGGTTGGAAAAGGTCTCAGAGATCATCGAGTCCAAATTGTGACATAGCATCACCATGTCAACTAGACCATGGCACTAAATGCCATGTCCAATCTGTCCTTAAACACCTCCAGGGGTAGTGACTCCACCACCTCCTTGGGCAGTCAATTCCCAAGTCTAATGATCTCTTCCATTGAAGAAATTCTTTCTAATGACCAACCTAAACCTCCCAGAGTGCAGCTTAAGACTGTGTCCTCCTGTCCTACTGCTTGTTGCCTGGGAGAAAAGGCTGACACCCACCTGGCTGCAACATGTTTTCAGGTGGTTGTAAAGAGCAATAAGGTCACCCCTGAGGCTCCTTTTCTCCAGGCTAAACAATCCCTGCTCCCTCAGCTGCTTCTCATAAGACTTGTGCTCCAGACACTTCACCAGCTTCATTGCCCTTCTCTGGGCAATAGTTGACTGTTGGATTCGGGTCCTGGTCTGGCTGTGCCACCCTGAGCTGCCTCCTCACAAAAAGCAACAAAGATTTGTCAGCAGTCTGAAAACACACAGTGCTGGTTTGCCTTGCATCTAGAAAGAAATAAGAGGAATCAACTATTTCTGAAGAAAAAAATTCTATGCAGAGTAAGAAGAAAAATGAAAGAGATAGTCAATAAGAGGCAGGCTTTTAAGGCAAAGCAGAAATGGGTACCCACACCTAGCCCTGCTGAACTACTCACTAAACAGGAGAGGGAGGGAAGGACGGCCAAAGCCTGGATAAGGAGAGGGACTGGACCCAGCAGTTCCACCAAATGTTCTCCATCACCCTGTCCATTACTCTGTTCAAGGATCAGACTGGACAGCTAGCACAATCTCTGTACTGTTAAGAAGCTATGGCTTGTCTCTCCCATCCCTAGGCATCTAATGCTGAAAAAGTGGTAAGGCTGCAAGTGGGAACACAGACGATTATAGATGAAGCATTAGCCTATCCATTTATTCTTATGTCAGGGGTGTGGTATGCCTACAGTGACACAAGCAAACAGAAACTCTGAAACACACAAGGTACATTTAACATCAGCATGTATGTATGTGCCTGAGGATATCTGTCTGTATTTCTTTCTAGAGTGTACAAACCACAGTAGAGCACTTCCAAGCCTGTTGTAGGCCAGGGAAATGACTGCCAGATTACACTATAGACATAAATTGCCATCTAACTTTCAATGTTGTGTTTGGATGCCTTTTTTGCAGTTCTTTATGACACAAATTTAAGGCTATATAAAGACGTTTGATTACTCTCATTGTATATCCTCGAGCTAAACTCACAATCTGAACTGTCCCATTTGAAATGAAGTAAAGACTGAATACTACGGTTCAAACAACTGCTTTTATCAGCTGTATTATAAAGTTCCCACATAAGCTATACAATTTTTCCCCTCAGAGATTGTTGTAAGATAAGTAAGAGGAAATTATGCAAGCTGATGAACACAAATATTCAGCAGTTCAGGAACACCCTGCAAAAACCCACTAATCAAATAAGTAACTACAGTCCAGACAAGGCCAAGCAGGGATGCTACACTGGATGAAGAAGAGATGAAAAGCAACCTAGTGTTACATCACATTTAATGGTGGTGTCCCCTCCTACTCCCCACTCTTTCCTTTTCTCTTTTTTGTTATCTAATGTTAACATCCAGTGCTGCCAATTTCTCTGAATCTGTTAGCAAACATGGACAGCAATAGCAGATCCTGTCCCATAATGAACTGTGATATCCTGTACACTGAAAAGTCAATTTCTTTGTTTCCTTACAACTTGTCACTCTGAATGAGTTTTGTCTTTCTCCAGCCAAATCTGTGCAACACAGATGACCTGAGAAGTGTCATAAACTTTCCTCCTTTAAAAACAATTATTTCTTTAGGCTGTAATAATCAAAGGTCACAGGAGGTGCCCTGTTCATAAAGCTATTTTTTATTGCATTAAGACAAACAGAAACATGTTTGGTGCAGTTAAGGTTCTCTGCTCAGTAAGAGAAGAGGAGGGAGGACAAACTGGATTCGCTCCAGAAAAGCAGCCTGGCTGAGGAACGAACAACTTTGCACTTCCTATCTCCTGGGAAATACAATGCAGCTGAGATACTGACCTGATATGTCATCCTGCACTACCTGTGTAACTCATCTTCTCTGATGTGGTTACCACAACTTGCAGCTCTCCACAGAGTTGCAGACATGCTGCTCCTCACCTTTGTATGACAGAGAGACTGTCTCACACAAGACCAAACAGAAATTCTGCAGCAAAGCAAGGACTTGAAGACAGGTCCCCCATACTTCCAGCTAGTCATCTCATGTATTTCCTAACCTTTTCCTCTGTCAGGAATCACTCTGCAGCCAAGGGCAGCAGGTTGGAGAAAAAGAAGTGTGGTAGCAAAGAGGGTTGGGGAGAAACTGTGTAAGGATCAAACTTCAGAAGACTGCTGAATATTAACAGTTAAACTCATCTTTTTCTCAAATTGAGGAAGCTGTGATAAGAGGTTTTCAAAGGCAGCTGGAGTTTATACATACAGGGAAGTGATTTGACTTACAATTTAAAATGTTTATTTTCAGGGCGTTGGTGGGAATGCGTGTCCTGCCTAAGGCCCCTGAACAACTCAGCAATGTTTTTCACCCAATGCTGTTGTGAGCATCTCAGATGCCAACCACCTGGCACACACCAGCTGGCAAATGGCCTCACTGTACTCATAGGGCAGCACACTGCTGTGGTTACTCTGGTGTAAACTCCCTGCCTGGGCACTCCTGAAACAAGAGTGACTGAACAAGGAGTTATACCTGTGTAACTAGAGCAGTTTAATTATACTGGCAAATTTTCCCTGCAGATAAGCACTAAGACAGCTAATTGTCTGAGACTTTTCCAGGAGAAAATCACTCTGGATGTCTCTACACCTTTATAAAGTCTGTGTTTATTGCACCTTCACCCACAGTAGGAATAACCTGCAACCCTGGACTTTACAGTTCCTATCGCTTTGGATCACAAGAGCTGAGTTTCCCATGCTCCCACTTATGCAATAAGTATTATAAAATATAAATATTAAAAAGAAAGATACCCTCCCCCAAATACTACACAACCCTCCCAACACCACACAGTTGGAGAAATTAATGTAATTTTTTCACTATTGTTGTTGTAAAAGGATCAATTTATTACCCATTAAAGCTTTCCCATTCTCTTTGGAGAATTTCAGGAAGCCAATAAAGAAACTGATAAAAACCCCCAACCAAATCATTCCCCCCAAACCAGCTGCACAGTACCAACAAGGAGCATGTATGCAGCTTCTTAACAGCACCCTCAACTTCTCTTACAGCCTGGCAGTGGTCCAAAGCAGACTCAACCGCAACAGCATGTACCAAGCTGTGTCACAAGCTCTTTGCAGGTCTCAGGTGAGGCCCTGACATTTCTACTTGTTCCTGCTGCTTTGGAGGAAAGTGACCAAACATATACCCACAGATCTTGTGCCTGAGACTGTTCAGCATCTTCTCTCCTGATTTTAGAAGCAGGCCAAGCTAGATCTGAAGAAACAATGCTGGATATAGCACTGACATTAGCATTTAGGTTATGACCGAGGATTTGATAGCTCTACAGGGCAGCCACTTTCAAAAAGTGCTGATCTTACCCAAAATATTGAACTCTCAAATTGGGCACATCAAATGCATCAAAGAGAAAACTGGATTTAATCTCATCAGACAAAAATATGTGAAAAAAAATTCCTTACTTATATACTTGAACCTTGTTATTAACCAGCTTGAAATATCTAGTAGAGACCAAGTGAAGAAAATGTACCAAATTTTTAATACAATAACCCTTTCAAGTGAAATTCAAAGTATGAACTCTTGATCATGAATATGTGCAATACTGGAACTACCTTCTTTCAAGTAACAGAGGTATTTGTGGGGGCGAAGGGTGCCGATTCCCATATGGCCTGGGAGTTTGAGCAAGTAAACTGCTTATTCAGGGATCAGAGTTTGCTGTCACTGTTCCTGGTTTGAGATGATAGCTTCTGTGATACCAAAACAGTTTCTCTGGAAACTAGTTAGGGTTTGTCAGCAATCCAGTTAAGGAAGCACCATGGGACACTTTTCCCTATTTTTGTATTTCTTCATATGTGAAGAAAAAACCTGCCACCACTTAGCCCTAAAAGAAGATTTAGAAAATAATGGAAATGAGTGTGACTAGGGATAACTTAAACGAAAATGGCAACACTGACTGCACAAGCTGTACACTGAAAAAATTACATGGGCCTTACATACAATTACTGAAACTTGCAGAAATACTCAAACTTTAAGCCAAACCATGATTTATACTTTAGAAATTCTACTCATTTTATTGGATCATTCGAGTTCCAAAAAAAGTTTATTTTAGGGTTTTTACATTTCTCTCCATCATTATAACATTCATGCATCTTCCATATAACAGCAACAACTTCAGACAAATGTCTTCAGTTATCAACTATCTGACATTTTCTTTTCAGAATACAAACTATTTTGGCAAGAGTAAGAGGAGCTGAGATTTATGGATATAAGGCAGTGCCAAGTAAATATCATCTTCTTAAGACAAAAAGCAATTTTTCATGGTGAACAATGGTCAAATTAGCCATTCACCTAATATTTGCCTTTTCATGACCAGATGTTCCTGACTTTTCACAGAAGTTCACTGATGAATACAATTTTTAAGATGATAACATTATAGAGAAATGCAAAATAATTATTGCTTTTGAACACCCTTCCACTGGTTTTCGCTTTGAACTGGAAGACAAAAAGATTCACCTTGTTACAGCAAAGAGAACAGAGAATGCACGTGCCTGCAGTGAAGAAGGGAAGCAGAAGGGCTGCAACTGTGACCTCTCAGATGTCCCTTTGAATCGGGGAAAGAGTTGGCAAAAAGCAGTAAACAAGCTTAAAACTAACAAGCTGTTGCTGCTGTCACTACACCCTCCACACAAAAATGGGCACCAGATCTTGTTAGCAGGTTTAGCAAGGGGTGACTAAAGCTGCTGGAAGGAGTCCAGCCTGGGCGCAGGCCAAGGGGCTGTCCCAGAAGGCAGCTGGACAGCCTGCCAGCTGGGAGCTGCACCACATTTTCACATGCAGCTACAAAGCCTATAAATTAGGATTGCTGAGCCTGGAGGTAGTATGTGCATGACCTGCAAATCTTTACTAGGGAGTGACATCGCCAAGAGAGCTTGAAGCTTAAAGGAGGGGGGGGAAGTTACTGAAGTTTTGTGGAGAATCAAAAAGGATCTTGTGCTACCCACTGCTCAGCTGAGTAAGGACTGAAAGACCAAAGTAAAATATTGGTTTAGTTTCAAAGTGTTTCACCTTTTCATTCAGTCACTTTATAGTTGCTCCTTTTTTACTCATGGCCTGATTTTTGTGTGCAAGTTTTAACATGTTAGAAGTGGAGGATTCCCATTTGGGAATGTGCCAATAAAGTGTATGTAGGACTGTTTTTGTAATTTATGATACTTTTTTGAATATATAAGTGGCAGATGAGAACAATTTTTTTCACTAATTCTCCCAGCATATGTATAGAGAAATTAAAAAGGGAATGACTTGACTTTATATACCTTACCATTCACGCTCTGCAGTCAGACCACTGACTTAATTGTTTGAGCATGCACTTTTTAGTCTGATGAATTTATCTGAGATCCGAACAGTTTGCACAAGTATAATCCTATTTATTTGAGGTGTTTCTGTGAAAAGTTGAAGCAGAATTTCTTTCCCTTTTCAATAATAAAAGTCTCTCCACTAGCTAAACATGGGGAGCGAGATCCTGGCTCGTCTTCCCATCAAGGTCAGCTGGAGTTGTACTATCAATCAGCTTCAGTAACAGTTCATTACCATCAGGTAACAACTTTATTCACAGGACCAATTGTGCAGCAGAGCTACAGCCCAACTGTCTTGTGGACTCTTCATGAGCTGATCTCAGTTAATGACTAATAGAGATTATCCGGGCATTTAATTACAAATCGTTTGAAAGGGAAGAATTATTTGCGGTTCTTTAATTTTCCTTTTTGATTGTTCTTCTGCCATTCCATCTCATACTTCAATGACTTTTAATAATAATAAAAAGCTGTCTATTTTAATGGGGTATAGCTGTTTTTAGATAGCTGGTCCTGAGTATCACTTATGCCAGAGTCTAGACTGTTGTAAAGTAATGCCTTCATTTAATTTCTCAAATACATTTAACCAGCCCTCCAGCAGTTTAATATTCCCACCCACTCAAGACAGATTTTTGCTTTCTTTCTTTCTTTCTTTTTTTTTTTAAATCAGGCCTGCAGCTACTCCATAAATACAATATGAATTACAGTAACAGTTTCAGTTCTAGATTAGGGAATCAACAAAAAATATACACCACTCACTGAAAGGATAACTTTTTTCTTGCTGCAGTGCAGCAGCAGGGCAACAGACATGAAAGACTTAAAACATGATAAATTAACAGCTCCAGGTTGTGCCCACATGAACCATGCTATAGGGCTGTGCTCTTTCTTTATGCCTCTGATACTGCCCATGTACCTGAACGAGTGCATTAGCACTTCTTGTGCCGCCACCCCATCCCCCCATTTTTTTGCATCATGGATTAGTAGATTCAGTGTCTGTAATAACAGAATACCCTTGAGTTGAAAGAGACCCACAAGGATTATTGAAGTCCAGCTCCTGGCCCTGCACAGGACAGCCCCAAGAATCATACCATGTGCCTGAGAGCATTGCCCAAATGCTTCTTGAACAAGAAGAAAGAGAGTAAGTGGCAAATGCCAACTTATGGTTTGTAACTACCGTCTCCTTGCTGAAATAACATCAACTCTTCCAACAGCTATTCTCTAGACAATGACTCTACAGTAATGCTTTTAACCTTGTCTGTCCTACCAAAACCTGCCATTAAGTTAGTCCTGTTCAGTTTGTTAAAAAACATAAAATATAGCAAAGAGAGAGGTGGGGGATGTGCAGCACTGTTAAGAGAGCCTGACCTTTCTTCCCCACATCAAAACAAACCAGGTTCCTGAATAACAGCTATGGAGTTAGAAAGGTTTTGCATTTGGTCATCAAACAGATCATGAAAGAAAATAGCATATGATGAGCTCTTTGCAAACTCTGTTTTGCTTTGGGCAATCATTCCTTCTCCTGTATTATGAAGGTGATTATTACACAATCAGAACCATGAACATACAACATACTGTATGTATGGGAACTTGATTGTAACCCTGCCATTTGTACAGCCCCCCTGACAGTGTTTGGCTTTTAGCTGGTATGCATAACTTGCTGATTTTAGAACAACTGGATGCAATGGTTTGTAAAATCCAGTACAGAGGCTGTTGAAGAGTGTTGCCTGACTAATGGATTTATGGAAAAGCAAAAGCAAGAATACAGACACTACTGTAAGAAACAGCAGCAATGTGCGTTTTGGTGCTTGTACATCTAAATAGTTCTAGATTTTACAAACTAATGTAAGTCTATTTACCGCCTTTTGGTTTTTTTCAGGTTGCAAGGACACATATTCTTGATTTACTGTTTTTGAAAATGTAGGGTTTTATTTCTGTATGAAAATGCTTCAAAAGGTTTATTGCTTTATATTTTATGGAATGGCTCTTGGTGTAACCTGTCTGCTACTCATTGGAACACAATCATAGAAAATATTCCTAAATCATTGTGCAGCCGGTGACAATACTGAACTGCCTTATTGGATTCATTGCAGTAGTTTCCAATAACTAGAATAAGAAAGTAAAATAAAACTTATTACAAATAAAGTAAATATTTCCTTCCACAAAATGTCATGCAAAGATCCAGTCCCTCTAGGAAGGATAATAGCTGCTCTGAAATAATGCTTATTCCCTTATTCCTTGCTAAGAAATTGCTTATATTGTACCAGAAAGAGGTACTAACACTTTTCAGATAGATAGTTCTTAGAGATCCTTTCTCAAAATGCTTGTGGTAATTATCAATTTGCTTATAAATTAAATTATAGACATTAAAGACAACATCCCCCTCCACAGAAAAATGGCAGGTCCAATCAGACCAAGCAGATGAAAATGTGAGCAAAGGACATATATGTGCTATGGGAAGCATAGTGCCATTTAATCTTTTGCTTGCTTCAAAGACTGCAACTACATAAATTTAAAAATTTCTATACAGAAAGAACATGCCATAAACCACTAGAAATAAAGTTGTTTCCACTACGGGCCAACTGTTTGCAGATGGTATTCCTAAAGCAATTACACACTACAACCAGTAGCTAGAAATGAGGTATATTTATATAATAGATACTGCTAGCTATTAAAGCCTGCAGGCTGGATAGCAAATATTTTATAATCCCAAATTGAATGCAATCCAAAGAGTTAAAAATAAAACAAAAATCCAAAACAACAACAAAAAAATGAAGCAGTTCTAAATAACCAAATTTTCAGAAATTACAGTATGTTTGAGGCTATTTGATGAGCAGACGCAGAGACTAAATTCATCAAGAAAATTATTCACTCAGCATTAGCATTACAGCTGTGTTTTGCTTCCCAAGACTTTTGCCTTTATTTGCAATTGTGTTTATTATGCATATGCAAAATATTTTATCTATTCGATCTATTCCTTTTCCCTCTAAATGGAGCACTAATCTTTAATGACAAGCACGGCACTGCACATGGAAGACCCATCTTCAGGGTAAGCAAAGGCACTTAGATCATATCTAGTAACTTTCAAAGATCTGAATGTAGAATGAAATGGATATAAATTTTGTCTAACAATGTAAACAATCAGTTTTATACAAGAATGATGGTCTGGTTTTAGGAAACAGTTGTGGTATGTCAGATGAATTCATCACTGATTATTTTGAAAGCATGACTGCAGTAGCAAACCAGCACTTCAATTTTAATTTGTGAGCCTTGTGTGGGGTGACATTTGCATAAGAGTGACAGTAACTTTAATCCCCCAATACCCTTGACTTGTGCCTTGGTTCCTCTGAATGCATTTCTAAATCGGCAAAGCCTCAGTCAATTAGGAATTATAATACTTCTTGGGAAAGAAAAAACGTTTTCAATCCCAATACAATTTCCCTGAAATAAATTATTTGCATAGAGCACAGCCAGTGCCAGTAACTGTATTAAAATGCCATTGCTAATTAAATTGTATCCGATAAAGCCTGGCAGTTTGGAGCAGAAAAGAAGGGGAAAGTGTTAAATATATGTATAATTTCAAGCAATACTCTAAATACAAGTTACTTGACAAATATTTGCTGAATATTTCCTGACTAAAACACATAGTGATAGCTATTTTCCTATTCTCTCTCACAAAAGAGTAAGACAACAAAAGCAGCTGTCTGATCAGGGGCACTGTTGTCCTGAATCAATTACATCCCCACAGCAGACAGCTCCACTTATGCACCTGTTTTTAAATAAAAAGCTTCTGTAGCTCCCAAGCCTTGTATAAGGGGGATGGGGGATGGGAAGGGGGGCAAACCATGAGTGAAAGAAACAATGATTCTTCTGAAGGTCAGCCAGGGCATCCTTCATCCCTCGCTCTCCACATTCACTGATTGCCTCTGAATAAGAAATCCGCCCAAATCTTCCGTTACAATCAAGAAGGGGGGAGAAGATCCATGTTGAACATGTGCCACTTTCACTTGCTTTTGAGGGAATATAATTATTGTGTTTAGCTGACTGACTTACCTCTTTCCCAGAGCTTTTGAATTTGAAGGGTGACAGAGCCGAGGAGCCTGAGAACTGGCTGCTCATCCTGATTGCAGTTTTCCTCCAGCTGCCCATTAGTGCTTTCCCAACTCGCTCCCCTCCTTGCCAGGGCTGCTGCTTCGAACTTTGCTCACAGCAGAGGTAGATGGGTACTCACCTGCCTCTCTGCACTGCATGTGCTGACAGAGGTGGGACCCATTTACTTTCTAGCCTTAGGTGCTGTTCCCTGAAAAACGGCTGTGGACTAAGAGCCCACAATCTGGTTATTTCAATGAGCTCAAATCTCAAACAACAGTCTTTATCCAATTTATCCTGTCTCATAGCTTCTGGTAGACACCTTTCTGTAAGAAATTCACTACCATTTACCACCCAGAATAAAAAGGAGCCTGTTTATGCAGTCTTTTACTATATGCATAAAGATTTCCTTATAATGTGAAATATTTCTCTGAAGTATTTGCATTTACCACCTCTGACCTATCTAAGGACACTTCTTCCCTTTACTATTAATAAAATCTCAGTCTTTGCTTCATATATATTTCTTATTTTAACAAGATAAAGAAATTAGAATACATTGTTTTCCTATTATCTGAATGCATGAAGAAAAATGCAATTGATCTGATGAAACAGAGTGAGTTTTGACTAGGGCAGCTGTTCGACAGTTTGGGCATATGTTCTGTTTTCATTTCCACCACTGAAGTAAAAAGTGTCCGAGGTCCCATTTTCTTGCATACATAGCAGAGGATAACTAGATAGCTACCCTCATGAAGACTGCTGCACACATACTAGTGAAAGAAGATCTGCTCCAATATACACAGAATTGTGTTTCAACATAATTTATGAGTGCTTTTAATTTTTTCCATTTCGCTTTTACATGCAAAAAGGAGTCTGCAAAGTCTTTCACACTTAGAGGTCAACCTTTTGCAATAAATATGAACAATAAAATACAGGGCTGGAAAACTTCTTAAACACCATTTTATAAGGTCTTCCAAGCATTGGATTTTTCAGGCCTGAGATATCAAATTATTAAGTAGATACAATCATGTTATTTAGGCACAAATATAAATTAATATTTAATTAAAGCAGTACTGAATAATCTAAAACTGTACAGAGCACAAGCAGTCTAGGAGCTATCTGGATTGCATTGGAGACTTCAGTGTATGATGGATCAGTGTCTCTCTGTGGATGGCTGGGGGTATCTGGGATACTCTGACTACATTCTTAAGATGACTGAAGCTGAGACAGGTAAAGTATGATGGAGACAGATAAACACAGGCTTTCAACAATCTCACTGCATGCATAAATCCTTTGGTACCCAGGCAGCTCTAGAAATGACCTACAGTGTCTGCCATACTGGGATATGAAATTCAGAATCCTTCATGGTTTGGTCTCAAAAGACGCAAGTTTTTGTACCTGTGCATACAGTCATAGTGGAGTTTCTTACCCATGAAGTTTACATTCAGATTCCTAAACTGTGATGATTTAGAGACTGCAACTACTTAGAAATGAAATTTTGTATTCTAATAGGGCTTTGCTAGACAGAACATCTGTAAGAATGCATTTAAAAAAGAGCCTAAACAGAGTCTGCCTGAAGGTGAAGGATGATCTTTTTGAAAAATACTATGAAAATAAAATTCTCCACTAGATTGTAATTTGTCTTCATAATTATTTATTGAACAACTTATGAAATTTAATATTCCTTTTCATAAAAGTCCATGTTACTTCTTTTATTAAATGATAAATATAATTCATTCTGATTTTTAATCAAACTAAAGTGAAAGGTCACTCATTAGAAGAAGACTTTCTGATTCAGGCAGTCAAAAGAGCTGCTTCAAAAATTTCCTAAGAACAGGGACATACAGCAAACAGCACTTTAAACAGGGAAACAATACAGACACTTCTGAAGTAAAAGGCCAAACAAGGAAACAAGCGGGCCCATTCAATTCCAGCAAGGCTTGCAATACACATCCCACAACATTCCTGAATCCACGATAGGATGTTACAATCTATGTAGGTACAAAATTGGCTGGTTGGGCTCAGAGGGTCAATGGGTTGTGCTCTATCAGGAGGCTGTTTAGTTGCACCTGTCTGTTCTGGTTAACATATTTAACTGTGACTCAGGGGAGGCAGAGGAGCTCACTGCCATGAGGTTTACAAGTCCCTCCACAAGAAAGGTCTGAGCCATCAGTATTCCTGAGAGCAGAGCTGCTACTCAGGGGAGCTTAGGCTGAAGGAGAGAGCTGACAGAAACCTTATGAAACTCAAGGAAGACAAATGAAAAACCTTTCACCTAGAGAGGAATAATGCCTGCAATAAAAAAGGCTGAGGAACAGCTCTGAGGACACCATCCTGTGGGTGTGAGCAGGTACAAGCTGACCAGAAGCCAGCAGTGGTACTGGCAGCAAAGACAGCCAGTGGCACTCAGGGCTGCATGAACAGCAACTCTATGACCACAGCCCCTCTCTAGTCAGCACTTCCCAGACCTCTGTTTTAGGCGCTCCAATACACAAGAGACATAAATAAACAACCAGACGACAACTAGCAACATAGTGAGGCCCTGGAACACTTGCCACATGAGGACAGACAGAGGGAGCTAGACTTGTTCAACCTGGAGAAGCAACAGCTTTCGTAAGACCTCACAGCAGCCCCTGGTCTCTACAAGGAAGTTATTGAGAAGATGGAGCCAGCTTTTCACAGGGGTGCATTCTAGGAGAATGGCAGACAACAGGCATAAATTGAAATGAGAAGTACAGATTGTTTATCACATAAAAGTTTTTTTCACTGCTTGGACAGTGAAGCAGTGGAACAGATTGCCCAGAGAGGCTGCACAGTCTTCATCCTTGGAGGATTTCAAGACCACCTGGAAAAAATCCTCAGTAACTTCATCTGAATTCATAGTTCACCTTACTTTGAGCAGGAGGTTGGAGTAGATGCCTCCTGATCTTCCTTCAAACTTGAATTATGGTGTGATATATTCACACTTCAAAAAAAGGAAAATGAGACCAATCTCTTCTTGAATATTAAACAAATTCAAATTTTGTAAGCTAATGATAGTAACTGTATAATTTTATATTCAAATCTTCCATCGATAATACTGCCAAGAAATTAGGCACCTTGCTAACTTCACACAAACTGACATGCAAAATCTCACATTTATTGAGAGCATGGATAACTTAGGCCAACAGGCAAGACAAATGCACTGCTTTGAAGGCAGAATACATACTGACTTTTCCAGAGACTCATGATGAGATTATTCTGTTCATCTTTCTTTCCTAGCAAAACTCAGTAAGATTGAGACCTTTAGTGTGTTTAAAGTGCCACATATTATAACTTTATGCAGCATATAAAAACTGCATGTCAAATTAAATTACAGTTAGTTCCTCAAAGCTCCTATTATAGTAAATGCAAACTGAAAGAGGAGAAAACCTGCTTGACTAGATAATAAGAAATAAAGTATAAATACCTATGCTTTTATACAGATTGACAATTAAAAAATTGTAATCATTTTGCCCTACAAAACAATTTTCTTTTCATTGTGTTTCTTTGCAAAATGTTTTTTGCTCAGTTTTTTTTTGTTTGTTTCTTTGTGGAGAGTGTGTTGGGTTTATGTTGTCATTTGGTAAATTAATCTCAAATGTTGAAAGTCATGGGTTTGGGACTACCAGGCAGCATACAGCCCAAACCAACATAAGTAGGTCAGAGATAGTTCAAACATTGTATCACTCACTCTCCCACAGACATGTCTAAAGGCAATTTGTACTGCACCTGTTTTAACATGGATATCACAGCACTGACGTATTTTTAGATATAATAATTTAGACACAATAACTTAGACACAATGTCCTATTGCAAGCTCAGTCCCCAAAACACTTAAAATATAGAACAGTACTGCAAGAATACATATTTGTATCATTCAGTCACTGGAAAATGAGCACTTTTGTAGTTGTCTTTGTAAAGGAGACTTTGAGTTGTCTATTTAGACAATTTGAGCATCAATCTTCGTAGAAGATCATAACCAACAGCCAGTCTAAATTAGAAAACCTCAGCAGTCTAAATTAGAAAACAGAGACATTATATTTCCAGATTATTTTATCTGCTCATCCATATACACCAGTTATAATCCATGCACACCTTCAAGAGCAGATCAAGTGACTGACAAATTTGTAAAAATATTTCTAGATATTTATAAGTCTAAAGTATTCTGCAAAATTTATTCACACCAAACCTTCAAAGAAAAGGATCCATGTGAGGCAGTAGCTCAGGTATTATTACAGTTTCCTAACTAGGACACATAAGTCCTATTGCTTTACATTATTCTCCAAGTGAGCAGCTGACTCAATCATGAAGAGCATCTTAAACAGTAAGTGGCATTTGAGACCTTCAATGACTCTTCATTAAGTTAGTGAAAGGCAATGAATAGAATAATATTTTCTATTTTAATCATCTGTACATAGCAACTATTATAGCAACCATGCTACTATTTTCTTTAGTTGTAATAATGATGAAATATGTCACAGTGAAATGAAAATAAATTTAGCTAAAATAAGAGAAGAAATAGAGGAAATAACCCTTGAAATTACAGCCTGAAAGGATCACCTAAGAAGTCATTCTCTCAGTCAGGGGCTCTGAAGGTAGGTGCACACCAATTGCTGTAAGGGCATCACACATGTTGCTGTGTTTTTAAGGTTTGCTTGACCCGATCAGGTTGCAGCAATATGTGTATTTGACCTGCAAGAAAACTGTGCACGTGCATCCAACACTTCTTTACTTTCACAGAGAGTGTGACAGCCTTTTTTGGTTTTGGTTTTTTAATTTCAACTGTCCCTTTGTGGGAAACTATGCCCGAGTCACAAAATAAATTGGACAGACTGGCAGCAGGTCTTTACCAACGGGAAAATTAATGTGAATAGGGTTAATAAGATGCAATATTACTGTTCTGTTAAGCTGTATCACAAGTCTCAGACTTTCAGTTAAATATCAGGTATGTCCTCGTAGCTGCAGTACAAGTTGTTGTAGTCAAGTGAGCCTTAAATGGATAAAGTGTCCAGTACCATTAGCTAGCAAGCACCAAATGGCTGATCATGGTGTAAACTGCCTGCATCCCAGAGCAGGCTTCCCAAGCAGTACCTGGCCCTGTGCAGGCATCAGTCCCCAGGGCTAGAAGCTCTGCCTGTCTGCAACCCACCCCAGACACCATGGAGAGGTGAAACTGCAGCACAGACACCAGAGAGATCAGGCCAGGCCCGCTATGAGAGCAGGAGCTGTGGTTTGGGAGAGGTGTGCCCAGTAAGGGTTTATAATCTGAAATTCAACTATAGGAAGAAAACTCTAGAAACTGACAGGTAGGGATTAATCACTGAAGACAAGATCCTCTGCAGCTTGAAGACCCGTAACTTGGCTCAACACTTTTTCTCCACTCAGACTGCTCTGGGGCATAAATATCACCATGCTCAGGGATCATCTAAACCCATTTTTGCAAAACTTTTACTTCTCCCAGCCAGCACAGTTCCGCTTTCAGTGATACATGAGAATGGAAAACATCAGCGATAAAATATGATAACTACAATGTCTCAGCCCTGACAAAGTTACATATTTTCAGCAATTCACACCATTCCCATGGGAGCCCAAAGCAGCTTATGCCATTGTATCGCCTTTCCTTCTAGAATCATAGATCACTTTGTGTTGGAAGGGAATCTTTAAAGGTCACATGACTTCTTCAGCCGGATCAGGTTGCTCAGCTTCCAATGATGGAGCATGCCTCTCCTGGCAAGCTGTTCCAGTGCTTTACCACCTTCATTGTAAGAAATTTCTTTCTTATATATAGTCTAAATCTCCCCGTTTTTAGTTTAAAACCATTATCACTTGTCCTGTTGCAACAAGACCTGCTAAACAGTTTGTCCCCATTTTTCTTACAAGCCCTCTTTGAATACTGGAAAGCCACAATAAACTCGAACACTCTCATAGGAGACGTGTTCCAGCTCCCTGATCATCTTGGTGGCCTTCCTCTGGACCTGCTCCAACAGGTCTATGTCTTTCTTGTGCTGAGGACCCCAGAGCTGGACACACTACTCCAGCTGGGGTCTAATTAAGGTGGGGTAGAGGGGCAGAATCACCTCCCTTCACCTGCTGGGCACACTTCTTTTGATGCAGCCCAGGATACAAGTGGCTTTCTGGGCTGCAAGTGCACATTGCTGAGTCATGTCCAGCTTCCCATTCACCAGCACCCCCAAATCCTTCTCAGGGCTACTCTCCAACTGTTCATCCCCGAGCCTGGATTGATACTGGGGGTTGTCCTGACCCAGCTGCAGCACCTTGCACTTGGCCTTGCAGAACCTCATGAGATTCCTATGGGCCCACTTCTCAAGCTTGTTCAGGTCCCTCTGGGAGGCATCCCATCCTCCAGGTGTGTCAACTGCACCACACAGCTTGGTGTCATCTGTAGACTTGCTGAGAGTGCACTCGATGCCACTGTTTATGTGAACCTTATGAAAACCTTAAACACCACTGGTCTGAATATGGATCCCTGAGAGACAGCACTTGTTACTGATGTCCATCTGGACACTGAACTGTTGACCACTATCCTCTGGATGTGGCCATCCAACCAATTCCTCATTCTCCAAGCAGCCTACTCATCAAATATGCATCTCTCCGATTTAGAGAAATGGATGGTGTGGGGGACCATGTCAAAGGCCTTACAGATTACAGACAGATGACATCCTTATTTTGTCCACTGATGTAGCCACTCCATCATAGAAATCCACTGAGTTGGTTAGGCAGGACTTGCCCTTGGTGAAGCCGTACTAGCTGTCTTGGATCATCTCCCTATTCTCCATGTGCCTTAGCATAGCTTCTAGGAGGATCTGTTCCATGATCTTCCCAGGCATAGAACTGAGGTTGATAGATCAGTGGTTCCCAGGGTGTTCTTCTCTATCCTTTTTAAACATGGGTGCAGTGTTTCCCTTTTTCCAGTCACCAGTGACATTACCTAGAAGCAGTGAACACGTCAGATGGCTCCCACTGAAGTCCAAGTACAGTTTCAAAGCTCCTCTTCTCCTATTCTCCATGTAAACGTATTATGCCTTCTAATTCTCTGTACTCTTTTCAACTCTGCTGGTTGCAACTCCATTATCTCTGGAAGTTGCTTTAACACCTGCTTCCTGCGCCAGCCAAAACAACACCATCTGTTGCACAGCTGAAAGGTCTATGTACCACAGTGTTTTCTGATTTGCCTAAATTATAATGAATCCTTTCTCCCCAAAAATGCCACGCCCAGTAGCCTTCTCGAGGCTCTGACGGGTACTTGTTTTGCTCCCCAAGTTCCCTTTGTTCCCATCTGGGCATGGGGGCCAGCCTCACATCAGCTTGCGGTTCTCTCTGCTTGAAAGGTCAGAACAAAAGCTCTCTGAAAACATCTTGCAAACACATGCCAAATCCACAGCCAAGGCTACATGAGATTTCTAATTGTGGTCTGTGGGTCATTACTCTCCAGTTTGGTTTTCCAAAAGATGTCAGGGGTTGGTTAGCGACAGGCCAGACCTTGCTCTTAGCAGAATGCAATCTCAGGATGTGGCGCCAAGGCTCACCTGCACTGCTCTGCATTCCCATTCACCTGACACTCTGTCCCACTTCTGGTCCCTTCTACTTCCTCTCCAGTACTTTTCTTCTATCCTGCAGTATCTCAGGTCTCTATCCTCTTCTCATTTTAAGATTCATTGGCACTGGAGTAATCAATTCATCTATCAAGACAATAAAACAGGATATGGGTGGGGTGAGGGAGTTGATAAAGACCATAAGGATGATGATCTTGATCCCTTGTCTCAGGATTGTCCTTGTATTACCTGAAGATTTCTCCTTGGTGTTACCTTAAAATTCGCACTTATCTTACTTTCAGATTTGGGAAGTTTAAGTTCAGGTTACCTACTAGTCTGAGAAATTGTAGTATTCTATAGAAAATAAGGATTCATAGAAACCACCTCCATATTAAAGCAGAGTGAGAAGTCCAATCCATTTTCATTAGTGTGTCTCCTGAATATTTTTATTTGATGTCTTCTCTGCCTATTCACGTGAAACTAGGAAGAACTGGAAGCCCACCAGACAAACAGCCAGCCCAATTGTCTATGTTTTGTTTCCTTAATGGAACAGGGGTAAAGATGTGGTCTAAGGAAAACTGGAAAAAATTAAAGCAATTCTGAAAGGAAACTATAATTTTGAATGCCCTAATTCTCATTTGAATTTAGTGGCTTACCTAAATCTCAAATATTACATTTCATGAGGACAAAAATTAGTGTTCTGGGATTCAGTTTGGCTGAACAGGCAACATGCAGCTTGGCATAAAACAACATAAAAGTGACGCTTGTCAGAAATTAGCAGTACTTTCAAAGGGACTGGAAGTCCGTGTCCTGAGATGAAAATCAATAATCTTAATCAATTTTTCCAGTAAACAGACTGTTCTGCTTCACCCCTGGCTACCACGTATTTCTTGTCTGAAAGTTCAGGATTGTGAAACACCATCTTTGCCACTATGAAGGAAGCTCCTAGCTTCATGTAAGAGACAGTAATCTTTACCACTCACAATTACTAAGTAGGTAATGCTACTGTCATGCACCATTATTTCTTTCCTACCTGTAATCCTCAGACTTTACCTTAAACACAAAAGAAGATGATTGAAAGCTGCAGGACTCTTCATAAAGATCATGCAATTTGTGTGCATTGGTACTCAGGGATGAGGAAGTCTGTGTGGATACATTTGTCATTTATGGAGGCTGCTGAAGTGTCCAGCTGGCACGGTTCAGCAGTAATGGGGAAGGCTCTCTTTCAGCCGCAGACAGATTACTCTTTTATAAGACTAAGGTCCCAGTTTTCTGTACATCTGGCCCTGAATCTCTACTGCTACCCACATAGGTAAAATTTAGACCTGTTTCTCACTGCAGCTTTGTGTCTACATCATCTGTGATTAGTAAACAGCAATCATATTTAATGTTCTTTGGAAAATGTTTTGGCTGCATTTCAAGCATTTTTATGTATTCTCACCATGATCTTCTGTAATTAAATTTAAAATAATTAGCATTTTCCTTACAGTCTGTATCTGCACATCTTTTTATCCCTGTCCTAGACCATTAAATTACAATTACTAAAATCTTCTTTGTATCCCAGAAAACAACTGAATCACTGAAGGTCAAAGTCTTATTTTCATTCAGTACAAATAATAAATTATAGGTCATATAGTAATGTAATATTTACTCCAAAGACTCAAACAGCATTTGTCTGGAAATTGGTTTCATATACCTGTTTACTTCCATTAATATCTAAGACATACCAAGTGGACTTTGTAAATCCTGAAGGTGAGGTGAGTCACTAGTTCAACAGAACAATCCACTGTGGATTTGATAATAATGAAACTAACCCTGGTACTGGTATTTTTTTAAGTGTTAAAAGATCAGAAGAGGAAAATTTGTTGTCATAAAAAAATCAATAGATGCATCAGGAAAACCAAAAAATGCAATTACAGGCTTTAAAATTTGCATATTTCAGTCTTAAGATTTATCTAATACATATTTAATATGTGTATTTGAATGCTACTTCAGCTTTAACAGATTGCAGCATTTCCAAAAGAACTATCATGAATTGTGTCTGTTGAAGCAAAGCTTAATTCTTATGTCAGTATTTAAATTCACAGACTTCACCCCATATTTACAAGTCTTATAAACTCATTTTCAATATAATGCATTCTACAAATCACTAAAGGAAACAGAGTAATTTCTCCTAGTAATTTTAATAAGTTTATAGATGTGCTATATTTAAAAAAAGAACAATTTCACAGTACTGCTGCTAAGATTATGGAAGGAAATAATTTGCACTGATAATTCACAGAATGATTAAGATTGGAAGGGACCATTGGAGGTCATCTAATCCAACCTCCCTGCTGATATCACAGGCATTACATCTCTTCTAAAGAGGAAAAACGTTGTCCTAAAGAATCCACATGGCATTCTGTGTGCTCAGTTAGTTGACCAAGGGTATTTTTCCCTACATGCTTTTTGCTATGGAAACAAATAAACCAGTAGTACTAGTAGCAGCAGAAGCTTGCCATCTGCTGACACATTTTCATCTGACAGTGTCCTTTGCACTGCATTTCATCTTTGCATTTTTATAGAAACACCTAACCACTCCCCTACCAGACCCAGAGTGGTAGTTTCATGAATTTGCCTGCATGGAATGTATGAAGTATGGCAGTAAGTACTCCTTTAGAATGCCTTGGTGCACATGCAGTATATCACACACATTAGGGATTCTACCACTTATTTTCCTGGCTGGAGAAAGCAAAAATCATTGAAGCTGGAGAGTCATCACTTGAGGTGAAGGGCCCTACTGTAAGATCAGAATGCTCTTGAGCTACAGCCAAAGTGAAATGTTTAAAAAGGCCAGAGGGGAGGAGGGAGACTGATGTTTGGAGTAGTGGAAAGTATTCATGGTAATACAAAGCAGTAATTCTTAGTAGAAGATTTAAAAACTGAGATCCAAAAGTTTCTAGGAAGGCTCACAGACACATGCCATTCAATAAAAGAAAACCAGAATATCATTTTAATAGCAGAAAAAAGAAGCAAATTGGGTATACATACAAAAGAGCAAGAAATTAAAAACATGGTCTGTGGCTTGGATGGAAAGGCAGTTACAGATGTCTGATCTAAATGATCTATACCTAGCTCTTGTTGGGCTGATGAGCTCTGCACAGCTTTGCTGATGTCTCACAAGGAAAGAATCCAGTCTCCTCTTGGCACAAAAACTGGAGAAAACTGATTTGTTTCTACTATGGCATAGATGCAACCTCTGAGACTGAAAAAATCCCCTTAGGAACATGTTATAGTGGGATCTTAACATGATAACTGAATAACTGTTCAGCTGGGGGAATTTTAACAAGACTGTAATAAAGCTCTTACTATTGTTCAGGCTGATATATTAGAGAATCTTTTCTCCATCCAGCTTCATTTAAGCTTTTTCCTCCCTGCTTCTCCACTTCTCTGTCCCTGAGTAAATCCAATCAACTAAGCAGCCATTTAGTTAAAATCCTCTCAGGGTCAGAACCCTTAATTCCTTCAGGACTCTTACAGTCCTATCATCATTTCTTCAATTCTGTTTTTCTAGATCATTGATTTTTTTTTTCAGGGCTGTTTGAAACTGCTCCTCTGGTACTATTTGTGCAATAGTCCATTGTGTGTTGAGCATCGCCCAGGTCTGACACACACAGTTCCACACCAGAGTGTGCTTCTGACAGGCCATTAGAGCCAGCCTCCACTGCACAGAGAACTCCATCAATTTTGATTGGTTTATTCAATATTTTCCCCACCTTTGACACAGAGATTAATGCTGTAATTCTGTGAAGTCTGTTGGATAGCCTGGAGAATGTGTATGGGTCTAGTTGCTATCTTACAGCTGACAGTTGACTCTCACAGTAACACACTGTGATACTGGAGGGCTCACTTAACAGAAATTCACACAGATACTTCTGGAACTTCAGTATATCTTGGATCTACACAAATATCTCATCTAAAATATGGACTTAGGAGAAATTCTCTCAATAGCTATTACATTTTACTTGACCAAAGACTCCAGTGAGAAGGCATGCACTGCTGGAAACCAACATAAGACCCAGTCAGGACTTGCAGTTGCAAAGGAGAGAGGGAAGGCAAAACTGGCTCCTGAAGACTGCCATGAAAACCAAACACCTACAACAGAAAATTATGACTGCAGATAGCAGGACATCACAAGTAGGTGGCATTGCATACATTTGTCAACCAAGACAGGCAGTTCTTATATGAAATTAGGTGGTGGTATCTTTTCCATGTCCCAGAAGAGCAAGATGTAATTTTACTCAAAAAAGTCTCAGGTGAGAACACACCAGGGGAAACTGCTAAGTTTGAGGCACAAACAGAATTACCACAGTAAGACAGCTCATACTCTGGTTTTACTTCAGGGTAGCCCTATGAGTGAACACAAACAGTTCAGGACCCCTCAGTAACTGATTAAGTATTGCCATTTAGTTAGAACTGATGGATTCATCGTAATTATTCTCTTGTGTTTTCCAGTGGTGTTACTGTTGTGTTTGGCTGAGAGGTAAAAATGTGAGACAGTGCTGTTAATAGGTTCTGGCATGAGCTAATTGGAACCACGTATTACACCGAACTACTTATTACACTGCACTGCTCAGCCTGGTTTTCTGATAGGGCACAAAGTACATCTGCCAAGGATCTTGGTTCCAAGTAATTATTTCCTAGCATGAGAACAAGAGTAGCCACAGTAGGATTTGATGGGCTTTAGCACATTTGTAACTCCAAATAGCCCTCTCCACTTCAGCTACAATTCTGGAGCAGCAGTGAACAATGAGCTACAGGTTGAACTTTTGTCCTCTCTCAGAAGAAATGCACTAGATTAAAAACCGTGTATGTTAACAGAAATAGTGTTTTATTATCACAGGTTAATTTCGCAGTATTGCTGGTGTTGTGATGGTAAGCAATTGGTAAAGTCTGAAGACCAGCCTTCAAAAATTAAAGTGCTTTAATGCCATACTTAACTTGGGATGATAATAAAGTTGATTAATTTTCACAAACTCATATAAGAAAAAGAGTAGATGAAAATGCTGTTTTAAAAGTGGGGATACTATCATTCTGGTTGCATGGCCATGTAGTCAGAAGCATTAGGTTGCTGAAATTTACTGCCCATTACTTCTTTCCTATCTTGAGTATACTGCATTTAAATGCAACAATGAGCTAACATCTGTATATTCCACAAAGGAGAAGGCTGATAAATATTAATGAAATTTGCTCCTCATGTATCTTATGAATTTTTATGTATTCTTTCATCTAGGGGCATCATCGTACAACTTTCACATAAATGACTGCAGAGATCCCATTTCAACCTTGAATTTCCACTTTGCACACAGGCCCCTGCAGAGGGAAAGCAAACAGAGCACTCACTTGGCTGACAACTCTGACTACTGAAAAGCCTCTAACCCTCACAGAAGTAGCCTTTTCTTGTCTGTTTAGAGAACAGTGGTAAGATAAATTCTCTCCCTAAACCGATTAATTTTAACTCAGCAGCACTGGAATGAGTCCTTACTAGATTGCCTTCAGATAGGCACACTGCCCCTGCACCCCACCATGCAGCCAGGCATCATAAACATGATGCAATAGATCAGCAGTATTAAGCCATATTTCATGGTGTGCAAGGGGAAAGGAAGTAGAGAATCTCAGCTGGTAAAAAAGAACTTCCTTGAATACACCAGTAATTCTCAAATGTAAAATGCTTACTTACTCTTCCTTTTCTGCATTTTTTTCCCATTCCATATTCAGGCTTGTAGACTCAGTGGTCATAAGCCTTTACACAAGCAAAGAGCAAAACCTCCCTTTGATAAATGCAACGCGCTTCAGAATACTGTGGCCATCTGAACCCTGCTGAGAGAAACTTAAACAAAAACCTGAAGATAACACTTTGACCAAATGCAATGTGTAGCTTGCAGGTTTTGCCCTAGGCATCCAAGGTTCACTCCCCACTGAACAATTTAATTACCCAAGAAAGTATGTGGGGGTTTTTTAAGCTTCCAAGTAAACAAACAGAAAAGAAGAAAATATTTTCTCTATAAAATACAGAAAATATCCTGTGATAATTTCTGCAGTGTCTTTTGAAGTTACAAACCAATCTTAGCATTTCATGCATTCAAAAATGCAATTTTAAAATCACTGTATACAAAATTATATGTAACCCTCAAGATTTATTCCACTGAGTATTGTTTCCTGTTTCCACTCCTTCCTTGTCATTGGTTAATCATGAAAGTTGAATTCTTTAACCTTAGAGATCAGAACTGGTTTTGGGGTTACATTAAGCATAAAATATCCTCAATACACATACCACATCAGTGTTCATCCTCAATGATTCCTTGAGGTTTGGGCCCTTTATCACCAGGTGAACCACATGATACACATGAGGGAATTACACTTCTCTAGTCTTTGTTAATTATTATGTTTCTCTAGCTTTGTTAAAGCTTCATTGTTACTGCTTATGTAAGCACTTTGCTATTAATAAAATCATTATTTATCCAAATTCAAGCTCAGATCCTGAACAAAATCTCAGTCATGCTGTCCTGCACCAAAGCAGGTAAAACACACAATTGGGAAAACAACACATGCCCCCCCAGAATTGAATAATTCCAACAGGAAAAGGCCACTATGAAAGTAGTAACTCCACTCTGGACATCAGGATCAGACCTGCTGATCATGAAGGAGTCAAAGCAGACGATTGGGAACATTTGTAAAGGCATCTGCAGACACATGAGGAAGATTTTGTAGTCTTCCTCACACATCTTTAAAATACATGAATTTGTACAGAACTTGCACAGAACTTGCCAGCTCAAAATTATACTATTGTACCATGATATTTTCAAATGTGAAATGAGCCTGAAGAAAGCGTAGTGGAAGCCAAACAATTTTTTAAAAATCTATGCCAGTAGCTGTAGAACAGAAAGATTTGTTACACAGTCATGATCTTACATCTGGTAAAATAATTTCTAGCCAGATTCAATACTTAGGCTGTTGGATAATTTCTATTTTAATACAGAAATCTGTCTCTTCTAAAAACACACTTTGATGCAACTGTTTAAAATTGTGCTGATCTCTACCCCTGATGTTCAACAAGGGAAAGAACTGGATTCTGCAGCTGGGATGGGACAACCCTGGAGGTACATACAGACTGGGGAATGAGATGCTGGCAATCAGTGCCACTGAAAGGGACCTGGGGGTCCTGGTTGATGGCAAGTTGAATATGAGTCAGCAGTGCCCTGGCAGCCAGGAGGGCCAAGCGTGTCCTGGGGGGCATCAGGCAAAGCATTGCCAGCCAGTCAAGGGAGGGGACTGTCCTGCTCTGCTCTATACTGGGGTGGCCTCATCTGGAATATTGTGTGCAGGTTTGGGCATCATACTATAAAGAAGATGTTATGCTATTAGTGTCCAAAGGAGGACAATGAGGATGGTGAAGGGCCTTGAGGGGAAGCTGCATGAGGAGCAGCTGAGGGCACTTGGTCTGTTCAGCCTGAACAAGAGGAGACTGAAGGGAGACCTCATTGTGGTTACAACTTGTTTGTGAGGGGAAGAGGAGGAGCAGGCACTGATCTCTTCTCTGTGGTGACCAGTGACAGAACCTGAGGGAAGGGCCTGAAGTTGTGTCAAGTGAGGTTTAGGTTGGATATTAGAAGGAGGTTCTTCACCCAGAGCGTGGTTGGGCCCTAGAACTGGCTCCCCAGGGCAGTGCTCACAGCACCAAGCCTGACAGAATTCAAGAAGTGTTTGGATAATGCTCTCAGGCACATGGTGTGACTCTTGGGGATGGTCATGTGCAGGGCTAAGGGTTGGACTCTATGATCCCTGTGGGTCCCTTCCAACTCAACATATTCTGTGATTCTGTGTAAAAAAATTTGCACAAATTTTTATTATCATAAGGGCTTAAGTTTGCCATACTAAGGAGCTGATCCTTTTCCCCTCACCTTTTTTTGCAAAATATTGGCTATGCAGTTGATATTGTCACCTCTTTCAAGGAAAAAAAAATGGCAAAAAAGTAATACAGTGATGTGTCTGCATAACTTCCAGTAATGGCTGGATGGTATATTGGGAAAGCAAAAATGACTAGAAGTCACTGATACTTCCATGCACGAGATGCAGGCAAACCCAGGACTGCTCTCACCTGGGGCAGAGATAGAGTATTTCTTTGTTTTCTTCTATTAGCTTGCTCTCTCTAAGGTGACTGAGAACAGAGAGGTTACTGTCAGACAGCTATTTTCTTTTTCCTACTGTCACTGATGTGTGGCATTGAACTGAATCTCTAAATATTCCTCAGTTGCCATGGAAGCTGTGGGAAGAACAGCACTACCCCAATATACTTAAGGTGCTCGATAACTGAAGGTCCTAATAATGGGCTTCCTATCTGCTTTGAATAATTGAGCAAGTCAGATTAAGAGAAAACACCAAACTGCTCAGACATTCTTATCTGCTGACATTTCCTACTACAGATTCTCTAGTTAAAACTGCATCCAGATTTTCACTGAAAACATGATTTTGCCTGAAGGGCACTGAAATGTTTCTGATTTGTTTGTTTATTTTTTGGTCTTTTCTCTTGTTGTTTTTTTAAAGCTTTATATTCACAATTAATTTGGTACTGTGCTAAGCTAGAAGATTTTTGGTAAGTTGGAAAAGGCATCTTAGAGATGAGTTTGACTTTGAAACCCAAAGTTTCAGAGTTGAAGGGCCACAAACTTTACACAACCTTTATGAGAGATGAGAAAACAACACCACAGACCTGATCCTACTAGCAATGAATCTGTTGGATTGCACATAGCCTGCACAATAGGCAGCATGTTCAGAAACTGAATATAAAAGAACTGCATTTTTGCATAATACCAGTGTGTAACAGCTGATTTAAACATACTTACAGTATGGATAGTTCTGTTAGGAACATATTTGTTTTATAATGATAGGGAAATAGATTTCTTAATATAGAACACATACTGTCCAGCTCTTTCCTTATGCTGCTACATATTCATGGAAAGCAGTATCAGTACTCCCTGATCAGAGAAAAACTTGTGTTAGAAAGAAAAATCAAATCTACAGCATCTAAACTATTCACTGTAAGCTTAGAATATTTAATTTTAGATAAAAATAGATGATGGTATTTTTCACCACCTTATGGTATAACATAGGTCTTGCTGTTAAGATCATTAAAAGGTTAAACACCACCCTCCCCAGCAGTCATGGAAGAGTAAAGCCAATGTAATTTTATTTTAAAAGATTGAAGATTGGTTATGTTTGACATTATTATACATGTTAAACAGTCTTTCAGGCATATATTTATATTGAAATTTGACATAGGATTTAGCCTTGGAAACTGTGCCCATTTCCTGCCAGTTCAGAATCTGTGGGTTGTCTAATAAAAAAATTAATATTCCCAGAGTGTGCCCCTACATTGTCTAATTCAAGATGACTACTAAACTAAAATCCTAGTAAATTAAATTATGTCAGCAATATAAAACATATAATTTATATCCATTTGAACTTATAATACCCTTTTGATTAATCATTCCTGAACTATTGCACATCAATAATTAAATGTCTTCCAGAAATGTCAATGCTTATCAGAAAATGACTTAGTTGGGAACACATTAGCCTTATAATTTACCTAATATTTATCTTTAATGCCTGAATTTATGATCCTATTGCTTATAATGATTAGTAGTGAATTACATGTTAAAAACTTAGATCATGATCCTGCAGTGGGAAAAAGGTGCATAATGCTCTGAAGAGCATGTGAGATATGTTTCAAAAGATTATGGAACAAGTGTTATACAAGACATTATAGGACTAACTGGAACAGGTAAACAAAATAACACTATTAAAAAGAAGCCTCAAGAATATTCTCTCCAGTAGCAAGGTAATTTATTCAGTTGCCTACAACCAGGGTGTATTACCATTCTTGTCTTTCAGCTAGAATGGATCAGGCTAGTCATGAAGAGAAATGTTTTTAAATTATCAGTTAGATCTTCTGCCTTGAAAACAGAAAGAATTTTTAAAGATGAATTTTTACTTTTTTTGAACTACCACTGTGCAGAATTGACTTTTAAAAGAACTAACCTTGCAGACAGATAAATAAAGGGATTTGGCATTTAAAGGACTAATATGAATATCTTCAATTACATTAAACAGAACAGAAATACTTCAAGGCATCCTGGGGTTAGGAAGGAACTTTCCTTTAGAGCAGCTTATTCCATAATTGTCCACTGTGGGAGTTTTAGCACTTTTCTTCCAGATCTAATACTCTCCACTGCTGGAGACAGAAACACTGGGACAGATACATAATTGTGTGGATCAAATTTGGATTTTTTTTTTTTGGTAATGGCAAAGGCTTGTCTATCCACTATTTTTTTTTTTTTTTTTTTTTTTTTTTTTTGTGAGCAAGAATTGCTCATACTTACTTTGTGGGCTCACACCAAATAGCAAATGAGCACTGCAGAGAAAGTTGTAGGCGTAGCTGCCCTCCTGGCTGCTGCCATTAGTTAAAGCCACTTGTAAGCCAACTCTCCATAAAATGGTTCCATTCGACAGGGTGTTTGAAACAAATGGCACCAGTTGTAGCTGGTCTATACCATTTACACATAGAGCAGATGAAACTTAAAAAAATACAGTGGCTGTCATACTCAGGAGTTTCATATTTTTAAAAACTGGGAGAGAGGATATACAATTGCATGCCTGAGAACATAAACCATTTCCTTCTCATTTATTTCTCAAGTGTATTTTTGGTTATATTAATCAGAAGCAGAACCAAATTCTGTCACAGTCAACATACAATGTTCTTTTTTTTCCTCCTTCCCTATTACTCAACCTGCTAAGAACCTCAAGTTGGTAGTTTTTGCTGTTGATGCTGCTGAAATTCTAGGGGGTATTCATCAGAAATGTCAGGACAGGCAGAGATATGTAGCTAATGAAAATTGAGTTTATTATTGTCTTGTCTGTATTCTCCTTAACATAAAAAAAAATATATCTACTGCAAACATCTCTATTTTATAAAAGGAACCCAAGGCATTAAAACCTCCTGAGAAATAAACACTACACCTCCTAGCCCTGGGGATAAAATATTCTGATGCTTTTGCGAGCATATTGCCATTTTCTCAATTCTGAGCATGAAGTACTGCAGGCACTGAACCACTTTTATTTAAAAAAAAACCAAAACAACAGCATAGCTGCCATCCATAGCCTTGGTGAAGACTCAGGAGGCTGCAGAACTAAGGACTGTTTTCAAGAGATCCATGCAAGGACTGAGCGAATTGTGGAATGAAGAAATGGGTTTCAGGTATGATTATTAAAAAGCTCCGTGTTTAATTAAGGTATTACATATAACAGAAGGCTTTGTGTATCTTCATGTTACTATTAAGGCAATCATTGCTAACACTTCAAATGTAGCATAGACTTATTTGTCAAGTAGGAACTGTGACAGGACTGAAGAAGGGATAAGAAATGCTCTCATGTGTCTCTGTTCTTTGTTGTCAAAGACAGCAGTTTCAAAGCCCAGAAAAATCAAGTAATTGCTCTCACATTTTATATTGCTATTTCTGCTCTCAGATCAAACCCAGTCAGGATCTTCACATCACTGCCCCTGACATACAGTACAGACTGTGTGCCTAAGCAGAAAGAGAAAGTGCTGGAGAGAATAAAGGACACATAGAATTAAAAAGAAAGGTGGAGGGTGTATTATCTCAATTTTTTAAAAAAAGGACTCCAATATGGGTCAAGTTCTACCACTGATGTGGTTTGGAAAATCTGTCCTTGGCTGTGGTACATTTTGTCAGTGTTTATCACTGTCTTTTTCTCAATTCTGTGTAGCTTCCAGTTGTTAGATACATTTGTCAGCTGGACTGCCAACCCCTCTAACATCACACTTCTGTTCTTTGTGCAAGTATTACTAAAAAAAAAAAAATCTGGTTCTTTCTCAACCATTTTCCTGGCCAACTGAACCAATTAAGGTCCTTTAGAAAGTCACTGCAAAGCTCACCTGAGACCTTACCAAACTGCTGGTTTCCTTCTTGTATCAAGGACTTCAGAACTAGACACAGTACTCCAGAAGCAATCATACCAAATTCAGTATCTAAAGTTGGAAATTATATGGCAGATCATATTAGCCTCACTGCTGCCCTGGGAAATAATGTTCATCTGATATCTGCTATGATTAAGAGATGCAGATTTGCTCTTTCCCGATATAACCTAGCCCAGCCAGAGTAACACTGCTTATGCTCCTTCTCTTCACCATTTAAACTCCACCTCCGCAAAGGGAGGGAAGATTTTGTCCTACTTACTGCAGTCACACATTCACCCACTTGTTTACCTTTTGCAAGTTTGTTTTGGTTAAAGAAAATACTGATCAGCCTGAGACTCAAGTGTGAGGCTAGTTGAAATTGCTTGTCTAACCCTTTCATAACAAGGAAATCTCAGGGCTTTATATTAAACAGGAAGGCACTCACTCAGCACTGATAAGGCAAAACTACCCATATGAAAGAGTTGTTCTGATGACAAGGACTGATAAGACAGAGAATGAACAGGTAAGATTAAAGGGAGTTTATCATTCATACAGAGGCTTTTAAACACATTGCTGAACTTATATTTAAAGGCTAAAGGAAGGTTTTTCTACAGGCCAGGAAAAACTTCAGCAAATTTCACAATTAAAAGCTGTGTAACTTGAAAAATTGCGGGCACCTGCCCTAATATTTTACAAATAGAACAAAGAAAAAGGCATCTGGTAGGAAGAAAAAACCCAGTGCTATGTGACCAAGACAACTCTAAAATACACCACTCCCTTCCTCCAAAATGCAGGTGGCAGATTCACAACCTAAAGCATCACTTCCTGATGGGCTGCTGGCACATTTGTGGCTGTTGTTTTGGTCCAGCCAGGCAAGAGAATACGGCAAGCCCAAAGACCTGCACAAGGGTGATACTACAGTGTGGACCCACAAGAGAGGAACACTGAATCCAAACCCCGGTGCCATGGCACTGACCATCCGCCACCAGGAGAAGCCTGTGCAAATTTTTTGCAACCTTTTGAAAAGCTGAGTATCTCTCGAGGACTGTTGGGGTGCGAGTAGTGTTTCTTTGTACTAGGACTCTAAAATAAAAGAAATGTGAGTCTGAGGCTAGTCAGAATCTCAATCAAACCATCATGATCATGTGGATCAGCATGAGCAGTGCTGAAAGTAGCAAACCTCATTGCTGATTTGGAGTGCTCAAAATTGATAAGAAGCACTTTAAAGCTATGAATGAAAATACTAAGCAAGTATTTCCAACTGAATTGCAACAATTTAACAGTTCAGAAAGGCTGAAAATGTAGGTCTTACAGGATTGTGCAGGCACCTGCTCGGGAAAAGATGTTTCAAGTGTGTACACTCCTCTTCTAACTTTATGTACACAGCAAAACACAGGCCCAGTGCAGCACATTTCCTTTCTTCTCTTCTAAGAAAAGAAATCACTAACAATTTGGGTATGATCTCACATTTGAAAGCTTGGCATTTGTCCTTGAAGTTTCAAAGATAAAAACCGATGGGGTTTTAAGTTATGCTATTTAGCTCCCTTCTTTATATTATAAGGGAACTAAGCTGCAGGGGCTACACTGTAACTTGTTTGTGCAATTTCTAATTTGGCTGAAGCATATAATTTTTTTTCAAAACAGAAGTTATTTTATATTTATCAGCAAAAGGATTTTGAAATGCCCTACCCCTGCAGAGCAAAAAAGCCTACATTCAATACTGCCCCTTCAGTCTTCTATTCCTTTTTAACCACCTGTCATTCATTGTCCTCAGGGTGCTCATTAATTCTGAAATTTAAAAGATATCCATCAGCAGTATCATAAATTCACAGATAGCTACAACAGGAATCTCTCTCTCTCTCTAAGCATGACTTCCTTCTTTTATAGTTTAACCTCTGTGATTAACTTACATTTTGTGTCTTGTGGCATCTTTTATGCAAATGGAAGAATTTATCATAGAAAGACCTTTTCTTAATATTTAACACTATCCTTCCTTGTTGCTTATCTCCAGAGCACAGTGGAATCACATTGTCTGTCTGACAGCACAGAAACTATGCATGTGAATAACTAGTAAAATGTGTAGAAGTGCTTGTTTATTGGTGCCATGTTTGGATTAAGCAGGCCAGAAGAAGGTTAAAGCTTCTCAAAAACAGTCTGCAAAATTTTAATTATATTTTCAAGCCATCAGATTGTGACTTACAAGTTGTGATTACTATTTAAACCATAAATACAATTTTTCACCCAAGTTCAAGAAAAAATGGTATATAGGAGATTATAAAGAGTATTAGAGTGGTTCAAACAGCACTATAATGAAAAAAAAAAAGATAAAGCATTCTGTAGTTTTGTAGATGTCTGTTAAGTTTCATGAAGTGAAAAATTTTCTCCCCTGTCCCCAGCTAAAACACTGCCCCCAACTCACAGCTAAAGCCTGTTGCAGACAGGAGCTTTCTGAGTACTTGGTGCTTCCCATCACTGTCTGCAGGTGAGGCCAAACTGCGACCCAAAACTGTTCATCTCCAACTACAAAGATCTGCCAAATTTAAGTAGGATGTATCAGAGAGTGGCATTCAATATAAAAGCTATCTATAAATTGCATGATCACCCATCCACTTACAGACTGATAGTGTAAAATAAGCTTGCTTTTTCTGCCAGTTGAACCACAATTTCAAACACTTATTAGCAGAGTTTACAGATGGTGAAACAATAATGATATAGCATTATTGTCAACTAAAGGGTAGGAACGTAGTTACAAAAGCTGCAACCAGCATCTATATTTTAGCAGCACTAACGGTATCAAAATAAAAGTTCAATTTCAAGCAGGATAACTATTAAAGGCCCATTCAACAGAAGCTAAGCATCTGAAGGGGTGGGAGAAACAGGGCTTATCCATGTTTCAAAATTACCAGTATGCCATTTTCCACCTCTCAGTGCTGTAATGCTTTACTGCATTACTCTTGAGGAAAATTTTTAGAGATCATGAAGGGCTAAGTTCAGGTTCAGTGAGAAACTACTGAAGGCAGTGGTGCAGCTGCATGGTCAGAGCTGTACAGATTTCCCCCTAGCTTTGTGTTTACTTACAACTTAATTTTTAAATGTTAAATTCTTTTGAAATACCCACATATGACATACACAATTCACAGTTTCCCAGCTTGAGACCTTAGGCTGAACAGCTTGCTTCAGTTCAATTATTATTCAAGCACTGATAGCCTGCATTATCCTAGATGAAATGCAAACCAAGTGAGAAACAGATTCCACATAAAAAAGCTTGAGACCTAAAAGAAAATGGAATCAATCCCCAGCCTTTCAACTCCTTAAAGTGATAGGCAATAACAGGGCTGTCAAACCAGAGTAAACCTGAACAGAAATATTTTGCGGCCCATGATTGAAAGAGAACATAAAAGGATGTCAGGTAGATGGATGCTTTATTGCTATTTTATATCTGAAACCAGAAAACAAGGCCAGGTTGTACTTGAAAACATGAAATGGCAACTCTTCCATCTATTTTAGGAGACTTGATTGATACTGTTAACCTTGTTGTCTGATCATGATCACATCCCTTCATCTTCCCTATACATTGATCAGCTGTTCCATTTGAGAGCAACTTGTCACTAACACCTCCACAGATTTATTTTTATATGCATGTCCTTTTCTCCCCATTATATTTTTATTGCAAATAACCTATGAATATAGCAAGTATATTAGTAGTAAATATAGCTGCACAGCGGGGAGAAGCTGATAACAATTTCTTATCTCCAACAGAAGAGACTTGGCCTTTTTTATTGTTTCCAAAGTCAAGTCATTGTAGACTGTGGTGGGCTGATGCTGTTTGGCAGCTAAGCCCCCACCCAGTCCATTCCCTCACTCTCCCACAGTGGGACAGAGAAGAGAATCAGAAGAGCAAAAGCATGAAAAACTTGCTCTTACTCTTGCTGGTCAAGATAAAGACAGTTCTGCATTCTGTAGAACAGCCTCACTTTCAAAGCTGAGCATATCTGACAGTCAAGTGAAAATCTCTACCTTGGTGATACATTCAACAAAGTGTTGTCTTTATCCATTGTCTTTACTGGGAAAAAAATCTTCACTTTCTCTTTGGCATATTGCTCAAGTAGTAATGTGAACAACAAAAACAACAGGAAAAAATACATGGAAAAGGGTAAAAAACTAAAACAGGAGAAAAAGTTGAGGAAAAATGGAAATTAACATTTTAGTTTGCAAAATTTGCCAGACTTTTTAATAAAAGTTCTTTTTTGGAAAAAGGTAAACCTTTTTCTAATTAAGAGCTGTGAACAACTACATCATCAAAAAGAGCCTATCCTGACAGTTTAGGAAGATCAAGCTTTCAGGTAATAGATTAGAAGAGAAAAAGCAAAGCATGGCTGGATATCACATCTTTTATTCTACTCATCTCAAGCAAGTAGGGAATGGCCAGTGAGTTTCCACAATTGGATTGAGACGGACTGGATTTCTAATGCTAAATTGATAGGTGTTCAGATAGCAGTGTGATAAGCAGGCTGTAAATACACAGAGGCTGACAGCTTAAATAGTTTGTTAAAATAGAAACCTAAGAACTATTCTGGATAACCATTTATCTATCCATCCATCCAAACTCACTCTTCTCAGCTGTTGATCTGAGTTTTCAGACAGGATATTTTAGCAGGATAGCTTGTTGAAATATAGCTATAACGAAGAGATAGCTAAAACAGATATGAAAGCTGAATTACATACTTGGTAATACACAGAGAGGTCCAGGAATTGTGGAAGAATACAAAAATAAAGAAGAGTGAAGAACAAGTTAGCATCTTACAAAACAAAGAGAAATAAAAATTCTGCTGATGGCAACTACATTTTGGATCTGGTTCAGCAACCGGGACCACTGTGTGGATGTGATCAAAGCTGTGTATTCTCCACCCTCTATATAATCTCTCATGAACTGTTAACAATGGACCATTTGCAGCAGCTGCCCAGGGCACACCTGAACCCTTGGGATGTAAGATGGGTGTTAAAGAAGCCTGTGAGATAGGAGATGTGATAACTCCCTTCCAGGAAGTCATTAACACCTTCACACCCAGCCTGAGGGATAATGTCTATTCATGGGCATTCAACAATTCCAAAATATTCCATGACTCACAGACTTAGATCACCCATTGTGGAACTCCCCACCCTGGGGGAGGTACTGTGCATTTGCACCTGAACCTGAGGGTATATAATCTTGGGGTTTGAGGACTTCTGGGACCACTCATTGGATCCAGAGGAGGACCAGAACCTCGACAGGAGGAGACCACCACTCTCGACCAGACTGTGACTGTCATCTGCACCAACAGGTTTTTTTGCTTCCTTTTACTTTGGACTCAGAGGAACCATGTGGGTCTCAGCACAGAGGCCAACAAACACCATTGTGCTTGTGCCCCAGGCTGCTGGGTTATACTTCTGGGTTTTGTGGGTTAAAACAAATTTCTCTTTGTGTCATTGCATTTACTGTAATATTTTTATTAAATTTTAACTCTGACTTATAATCTCTTTCGTTTTGGGTTCATTTCTTCCTGCTAGTTTACCTTTAAACCAGCCCATCTTTCTCATAGCGTTCTGCTTTGGAAAGAAGGTGCCTTGAAAATCGATCTTCAAAATCATCCCAATCTAATTCTCTCAGTAGTGACTGTGGTGCAGATACACCGTTCCCACCAGCAGCATAGAGTGTGCATGAGTTTGTGTGGACTGTACATCTGCATTGCTACTCCAAGTGAGTGACAGGAGAAATCACTATCAGTTATCCCCCTGCTTTAAATGTCCAATATATACTTCAACCACCATTTTTTTTTCAGCTATATTTTTTTGCAGTTTGCTGTATCTTATCCTTTTGTAATATTTGCCATGTGTCCTCCTGCTCACTAATGACAGGGCAATTATGTCCAATGAAAAATTCTTGTCACAATTTGAAAACTGAATTTCCAGAAAATAGTTCATTCCCAGCTCCCACACACTTTCATCTCTTCATTGACTAAATGGAGTTTTGGGTCTTGAATAAGTCTCTGCATTTAATAGCTACATTTTAAAGTAAGCCACACTACATCATAGCTAGATTGAAGACTACATTTTAAAGTGTTTTTTATAACAAGTTGCTAGTTGTCAGCTGTTTCTCTGATCTTTGTGGTAAATCCTGCACTGAAAAATAGCTGCCTAGAAGGCAAGAGCTGACAACTAGCAACTTGTTATAAAAAACCATTACCACTAAATCGGTATTCCATTCACATGCTTTTATTTTTCCCTCTTGGAAAATGCATTACAAGAAATAATGTGGAAATATATTTATTGATGGACAATAGTTACATACGCTGTTCATCCATTTACATATTTCATAAAGTATGTATACACTCTTTGTATCCTACCACGACATATGCTTTTTAATATACCTATCTTTCATCTAAATGATACAATAAAGGTGTCCATTTAGTGGATAAATACTGGTAGAGTCACTGGAATTTTGCTCCTCCTTTAGTGTTTCTTTATTATTTTAAATATAGAAGAGCATGACAAATATAAAATACATATAAAGCAAAAGCTATTCAGGTAAAATGTTGATACTTAAGTTTTATTATTATCCTATACAAATCTATTCTAAGACAGAAAGTTTATGGATTTGCTCTACAAAAAACCACACTTGCAAGAAACAGATCTGTCTGCTTAGTATAGACAGCAGAAAACATAAAATTGTCTGAAGCTGCTATTGTTAATTGGAGATGACACATCAAGCAAAACACAGGTTTGGCATTTAAAAAAGACCAAGACAAATGTTGTAATTTCTTTTGACACACCAAGTTGGAGCATAATAAATTTCCTTCAAAATTTTGACCACATATGTCAGTGAAATGGAGGTGCTCACCAAATGGACAGTGTCCTAGTTCAGCAGGAGGGACCAGCTAACCCTGTGTGGGGGTGATCAAAGCTGTGTATTCTGCCCCCTCTATTCATTCCCCAAGGAAAATGGCCCATTAGCAGCAGCTGCCCAGGGAGCCATTATCACCTTCACACCCAGCCTGAGGGGGGCAGAGCTGCTAATGGGCCATCAACAGTTCAATACCCCCTGGCTCCCAGAGTTAATCACCCATTGTGTGAGTCCCCGCCCAGGGGGAGGGACTGAGAGCTCCCTGAGGGTACATAAGGGGTGGGTAAGAAGACCTCGGGAACCTCTCGTTGGATCCAGAGCAGCAGCAGGACCTTGACAGAAGGAGATCCCCGCTCTCGCCCAGACCACAGCCCTCGCCTGCACCAACAGGTTTTTCTTTTCCTTTTGCTCTGGACTTGGGAGAACCACAGGGGTCTCAGCACAAGGGCAAACGAACCCCCTTGGGTTTGTGCCCCAGGACACTGGGTTATAGTGCTGGGGTTTTGTGAGTTGAAAGCTATTTCCCTTTTGTGTCAGTGTTGTTATTGTAATATTATTATTAAATTTAACTCTGACTTATAATCTCTCTTGTGGTGAGTTCATTTCCCCTGCTGGTTTGCCTTTAAACCAGCACAGACATCTTAGTGAGAGGTCAAATATTTAAAATCAGCTATTGTAGCTAATATAAATAAACAAATAAATAAACAAAATCCTGCATTTAAACACCCCAGGATAAAAAAGACTTAAGTGATATGTACATAGTCCAGAGTGGGCTGATGTGCTTGTTTCAGTTCTCAGGTAGCACTTTGAACTAGAGAATCTTCAGATAGCAGCACATGTGTGTTTAGATGTAAATGGCAAACATGAAACATATCAATAAAACAGGGAAAGATGGTAAAAATATTGAGGAAACAAGGGAATCAGATTTGTTAAAAATGAATCTTGCAACATTAAAAAAATACAAGTCACAGTGAAAAAGAAACCAACTTCTTGAAGACAGGAAATCATTACAGCATGCTCAAGATTTCAGAGTGTATTAGCCCACTCTTAGGGCTCATATTGAGTATGATCCATTTCAGTTCTCCATTTTCTAGCACAAATAACATTGCAGATTAGATCAAGTCTATTATTATGCTAGTATTATTTTCTGCCAGTACTCACTCAGAGGTGTAAGGTTGAGAGGAGTAATAGATACACTGCATCTGCTCATGAGTTCTGCAATGTGTGGTTTAATCTAAGGTTATATTACGAATGCAATAGCAAAAGAAGGACAAAGCTACAGGTTAGTGCATTTTTTAACTCAATGCAGTGTAAGATCAATATTGTCCAGTGAAGGCAGTGGAATTTCCAAAATCAAAAATATTTCACATGTTTCTCTGCCCTTCCCAGAGGCTCCTGTTCAACACATTTAATTTTACCTCCAAGTTATAAAAGATTTAGCCTTTCAGGTCTATTGCTCTAGGGCACTGCATTGCTCACATAACTATTGCTCTGTATCACATGTTCATGCACAAGTACACTTAACCTCATTGCTACTACCTCCACATCATTCCCTGTCTCTTTTTCTTTTTGAAATTCCAGACTTTGCTGTGTTTCCAACAGGTACTTTCTTTGCGCTTCCCGTTGTTACTGTCCCTTGTGTATGAGGTGCTTTCTTTTCCCTGAGTTTAACTGTCAGCCTGTTAACTTCGCTTCCTGCAAGGCCCACTCCATCATGACAACATATGACTGAAAGGTGAAGGAGATAGTTAGCACAGACATGAAACCTTGTTTCTATGTATTAGAATATTTACAGAAATCATTATGCAAGGTACAGTGCATCCAAGAGCCTGAAACTAATATTAACAGTGCTATACATATTTGGGTATAGCAGTACTTGAGTACAGGCTGTGACGAACAACAAGGATACAAGGAGGAAAAATGGGATTTCTGAAAGGAAGCTCTCTCTAGATGGAGTTCACTCAACTACAAAAGCCTAAAACTTGTCGCCTGAGGAGGAAACATCTATAGAAAGGCTTGTGGAACAACATGACAAAACAAGCAGTAGTTCCTTTAAGAGACACTTGCAGCTGTTACTCTTTCTCTAGAAAGGGACTTTTTCAAAATATGTTTACTGGAAAGCTTCAATTGGTCTGTATGTATTCCAAAAATAAGATGTGGAAGGACATACTACACCCATCTTAAATTCTGTGGTCACTGGTAGATTATTCCCTGCTACATACTCCTGAGTTCTTGTCCACTATAGTTTTAAGTGACTCAAGTGTTTGGACTTCTACCACTTCTCTTTGGAGACTTAGCCATTCCACAGTCTAATAGATCTCACTGTCAGGAAATGGCCTCCATTTGCCTTTGCTCAATCTTATCCCATTACTCCTAGTTATGGTAGTTTTTCCCTGTTGTGCTCTGAAACACCCTTATAATGGCTCTTACTCCAGAATCACAGTGGAATAACAGCCATAAATGGAAAACTCTTGCCTTCCATTAAGTGCTGCCTTGTCCCCTTACTCCTGCATCCTGGCACAATCCACCAGGAGAGACAGGAGCAGTTGCAGTGCGCAGGACCTGGACTAATGCCACCTGGGACAGGCCACTGCACACGGCTCAGCCGTAATTATAGCACAATGGGACAGAGGGAACAGTGTGGGACAAAAGCGGTGTCAGCAGGTAGGGACACCTCCTTTTAACCCAGGCAGTCTTTAAATTACATGCTCAATTTTGTAAATAGCCCAATTTTGTAAATGGGCATTAATCATCTTAGTGAAACATCTCATCAGCATCAGCACTCCTGCATGGCAGACCTAACTTGCTCCCTTGCTTCTCCCTTCTCATCATTTTGCAGAACTGTAGCCAAACATTACACTGTGAACTATAGGACCAAACTTTCACTATTTTTCCTGGGAGACTGAATTTGAAACCCAGAATCACTCTGTTTTCAGTGTGGCAAAGAAGATGGAGTGCGTTAATGTAGATTCCCAGTTTTACACTTCAGTGTTTTTTCTTTGAGTTAGTTAAGAATCACACTTTGATTTAAGGAGGTAAGTTGGATGCTTTCATATCTTCTTGGTCTTGAACAGTACTGACAGCAATAGTAAATGCAGAGGCAGTGGTAGATGGCTACTAATGCATAGAAAGCCCTCAAATCAGCAGAGAAAAGCTCAAAAACATTTCCAGATAAAGAACACTGTACTGTAACAGAAATTATAAGCCTTTCATTACCATGTGAGATGAAGATATATCACCCTTGTAACAAAGATGTTGAAGTTCATATTGGTCAATCCAAAAATTTGACTACCTATTCATGTTTTCTCCTAAACTAATTTTCAGCAACAAACCAGATACAAGTCATTTTATTTACACCACCAAAAAACCAAACCAAACCAAATCAAAAGAACCCTATCAGAGAAAAAAGAAACTACAGAGATTTCCCAAGAAATCCTGTCACAGACAACTCCATTTCATTTGTGTTTTTCTCATTTAAGATAGTTTCAGTTACTTCTACTACTCATTTCTTTCATTCATTCCTTTTAAGTGTTTTGTTGAGAATTTCTTACTCTGAAGCTTAGTTATTTATAAGGCTCTTTTTTGGACAGTTTTTCTTTGTTTGTTTTGATTATGTCCCACTATAGCCTATTTTTAATTCTCTGCACGTTTCCCCGTTGTGTCCTTGGAAATACTCAATCTGTATATTATAAACTGGGGACTGTCAGAGTAAAAGAAAACATAAATATTGGTGCTGAGTTGTCTAACATATTATGCCCTTTTTACCAACCTGTCTTTTTATTAACTCCTACAGTGCTTAGCTCTTTCACAGAAGAAAACCCAAGTAGTCAATGGAGAGCTACTGGAAAATATGTCCTTAAGCTATATTTTAGGCCCTGAATAAAAGCTATCAAAGCAAACAGCGTATGTGGAGGGCCCCCTCTCTTTCATACACAAAGAAATGCAGATATTTGCCAACTTTATTTCCCTTCACTGCAAGGCATACAAAGTCTGAGTAGCAGTAGTGATGCCACATTATTAACTTCAAAAGAACTCAGAATATTTAAAGGAAAGAAAAAAACGCACCTAAAATGTATAAAGAAATAAAAGTGGGAATGGTCTGGAAAAAGATCTCTGGCACTTGAAATGCTGTGCTGGCAAAGGAAAGCAATACCCCCAATGCTCCACATTCCTGAATATTTTCTTAGGTACATTAAGAAACAAACAAAATAAAAGCAAAAATGTTTTCTGCTCTTTCCTACTCTACTTCATCAAAAATGAAGAATAACTACACATAAAAGTGGTTACCAAAAGTTTAAAAGGAATGATTAACATAGAGCCACAGAAAACCCATCATAATAACCTCTCAGAATAAGCAGTACAAATAACTGGAAATACAAGTAACTCAGTTCCTTATTAAGACATGCCTTTTTACAGCTTCATATTTCACATCATGGTGATGTTCATTGATGATCTGAAGACCTGAAATATCCCACATTGTTTTCTTTTCCATGTGTCAGAAACCACCTAGTTTTCCTGTAGAGAAGGGTGACTCTTGTTCCTATCAAATCTAACTACTAAACATTCTTTTTTTTATTCACTTGGCATAAGGTCGGACCTATAAGATTCAACAAGCAAGTTCTGATGTTGTATTAGAAAAAAAATGCAGTGTGACTGCTTTATATTTAGGCTTCTTAGCTTAGTGTATCTGGAGGGCACAGTTTCACAAGTGCTCTCTTCTCATTTTCATTCATTTACAGCCTTGCAGGCCAAAAAACTGACCATGTTGTTTGAGCACCCTACTCCGCTTCTCTGGAATACATAATAAGGAATAAATACAGTCCTGGTAATCCATATATTTCTAACTTGTGTAAATGCTTGGTACATACAAAGTGTACCTCAGGTAGCATTGCCTTGCTTCTCTTTGCTCATCACTACCACAGAAAACTGGGGTTCCCCAAACTCTGTGCCCAGCGACCCCATAGCAGGACCACAGTGTAGGGTGACCTGCTCTTGCACTGAGGCTCTGCCACTGTAGAGAGCAAAGCCCTTAAATTAGCAGATAACTACCCCTTTGAAGATTTGATTACTTTATGTGTGAATTGTCTGTCATATCGTTCACCTAGGATTTGCAAACTGGCTGTTTTTTTTCAATTAAAATTGGGAGTGTAGTCCAAAGTAACAGAAGACGTGCATCCTTTTTTCCTCTCCCCTCTCCCCCTCCCTTGTTTTTTAGCGTAGGGGTTTTTTTTAAATTTAGTTGAAATGTATAAATAAACATGAGAACATTGTGGTAGACTTATTTGTTAGTCTAGTGGAAAGTACTGTATTGCAAATACAAGCTTCTTTGGGGAGATTGCTCCTGACTGGTCGGCAAACCCAATAAAAATACCACTTTTGTTTCAGCTTAACCATATAATGCACTTTATCACCCAGTGTCTTGTGTAATAAATGTTACTGAAAAGACTAATTTAGGATCTGAATTTATTTTAATTAGTCTTTGTAATACTGCAGCAGATGTTAGCCCATATCAAAGTGAACCTGCACTTGTGAGGAATCTCAATGAGAAGGCCTCCAACATTTGATATTCTCAGACACAGTGCCCAAGATTGCAACAGCAGACAGAAGGGGAGAAAGGAAACTAAAGAGCAAACAAGATTCAGGAGGGTGAGAAATAAAAGGCAGCAGAGATTCGTTTTGTTATAAACATGTCCTGCTATCAGTCACAGTACTGTAAAGGTGACGCTGCAGAGCACCATTAATAACTGACAGTTGTTGTTAACTACCAGGGAACACCAGATAACCTTCCTGAGAATATCTATACTCCCATCTTGGGCAGCAAAGTAATGAGTCCCAGTGGAAAGAAAGCACTGGCCGTCTTTGTTGTAGCTATTGATCTCCCGATGTGATTTAGATAAGGGAGGAAGAGATAATGGCATTGATTATTCTATTTAGGAGCCAGACTGAGAATAAACTCAAGTATAATACATAAAGAGGAAAAATCCACATTCAATCACTCCTTGTCTGTTCTTTGGTTCAAGGCAACACCAGGCGGTCACAGCAACAGCGAGACACATCTTAATAAACATGTGGGGTTTGGTTTCTAGGACAATTTTATATAAACTAAATATATGGTGGGGGTTTTGTTTTGTTTCTTCTTGCTTACCTCAAAGAACAAATATTGTTTTCAGAAAGTAAGGCATGGGAAGAATAGATTGTTTTCCTGCCACAGATGTTGACAGAAGTCAATGATGGAGATCTCAGGCTGACAGCAGGACATGCATAGCTAATTTTACTTTATGTTCTTTGCCCCCACTGTGAAGGTTAGTCACCTCAGGTCAGATAGTTTACAGGGAAGAATCTTAAAAAAGAGAAAGAATGCCTATGCCTATCCACAGCAAGATGTAATTATTCTGACAAGCCTTTACTGCAGGTCACCTGCAGACATGGATTAGAGCCTCAGGCCTTGCCTCACAGTAAAAAAAGAATCCCTGTTGCATGTCAGAGCAGACACCAGGGAGATCTAGAAGTACCCTAAAAGAAATAGAAAAAAAATAAAAAACAATTTTCAATCCTTTTAAAGCTGCTGAGTTTAAACTGCCTCTAAATTTGTTGACAGGTTACAGAAGTCACTCTTCTATCAAGGGAACCCAGTGAGGAGTATGATGGATTGACAGCCATATTCTGTTTTATATTCTCTGCCATACTCTTACCTGAAAAGCAACGTAAACTCATACTTTACTTCTGTTCTCAGTGGAAGTTTCAAGCACCAGACTGTGGTTGTCTTAAAACCATGTGCATTTAGAGTGTAAGTACATGTTATTTGTCTTTTATTAGTGTGATTAATAGATATGCTTTGTTTATTACAAAAGGAAAACCAGATGAAATATAAGAAGTAGGAGCTAAAAATAAAATATAAGTCTGTGTTAAGAAATATGAGCCTGGCTTCCTTACAGGATTATCTGGGCTGGGTGGAGAGAGAGATACTGGATCTTCCCATATCTGCTACAGTAAACTGGTCTTTTACAGAGCAGCTGAAAGGGGGGTTTGAACATTCAAGCCCAATATACAAATTTTAAGCTGAAATTGAAGTTCCCCCACAAACAAGCAGGTTTCTTTTTCTGTCTGTTTTAGAGCAAACTTCTAAGACATCATAATAGAGTGCAAAAGATTATTGTACAAAGTCACAAAGCACTCCTTGTATCTCTGTGCACTGTACTACCACTCTTTCAGTGGACCTCAGTAAGCTAAGCAGGAACAACGTGCAGCTCAGACAGCCACTACTGGTAGCACTACAGAGAGCACTCAGAGCCTGCTCTTTGCTGTGTCCACAGAGTCACTGGAAGACACAACACACCAAGTCACTGGTTGCATAGAGCACTGGTATGAATCTGTTGCATACCACTGGTATAAATCTATATTGCAGATTCAGTATGAGATAAGAGAGAAGTAGTCAGAACGGACCAACCTTGTGCAGGTAGAAGCACAAATTGAAATGCTAAAACCAATCCTTGAAGGATTAATTGTAGTATGCACACTACAATTTGAACTTCAGAGCCAACGGGCAGTGTGGGTATAGCTGATTTATGGGGGGGAGGGGGAAATCCCTCTACATCTATTGTCCATATAACACAGGAGAAACACTTACATATTGAATGAAGGTTAAAGAAAAACAGGTTTTCCCTCTCAAAAGGAAATTGATTGATCCATGAAGAAAGGATGGATTTACCCATTTCCCTAACACAGAAAGTAGAATCACTAGTGTTAGCATTTGAAATAAAAAGCACTTCTGTGCAGTTTCCTGGACTCCAGTGGTTGTGTTGAAGAACAACAAAAGATTTAATGGTGGGGAAGGAAATGTCTGGTGTGAAAAAAATACAACTTGGAATTTCATTACTGTATTCGAAAATAAGAAAACACACAAAATCGTTGGCCCAAATACTCTTTCCCTTTCTATATATAGTTGCAAAATACTAGGACTGAAAAATGACCTATGACTTATTGAAGGAGGATGAGGTGGCACCAAAATCAGAAGTCACACTCCATAGTTCCTGTGAAAGACCACTGGGATTAGCCAAAATCTCAGAAATTAAATACCAATATTTGGTAGGGCCTTACATATCTGTGACTAAGTAGTTTTAATTCTGAACAAGATAGAATCCTTATTTCAGAGCATTTTTAGAGTAACACTACATGCTCTGTATTGTCCAAGCAATTCAAACATGATCTGCTAAAACATTTAATTTTAATCTTTTCTTCTGATACAGAAATTTATTTTCAGGTGAAGGTTTTGCATACACGTTCTTTGCACTTTTAACAATTTGGAACATGATTTTGTAAAGTTTTAAAATGAAACTCTGGCAGTTTACTTCTCTGTCAGCAGACATAAACCAAACCAAGTCATTAAACTCAAATTCCCCCCAGTGGCACCTTTGATTCCAGTCTGTATTTTCTTGCTCTATCTGTGAGTGCTTTGACTGTATCAATACTTCTTTTTATTTTGCTGTTTGGCAGATCTTCCAGAGTTAGGTGAATTCTTAAAGAGGTAATATTAAAAATATTTTAACATCATTAAAGAAAAAGTTGAATTTCTCTACTGTTGTTTTAGAAATACATTCATACCTTGCAGCTATAGATACCAGAAATTCTAATACAGATATATCCCTTTATATCATAATTCTCAGCCGCTCCTAAGTCAAGCTGCTTTTTTCCATACCAACTGTAAAAATAAGACAGATAAATGCTAGTGGAAGTGATTATATTTCTAGCAGTATCTTCTGGGAATTATAACATTTCTTTCATTCCACAGGAAATATATTTTTCCCTTCTTTTAAATGTTGCCAATGTTTAGCAAGAGCTCTCAGGTAAATGGTTAAACACAAATTGGATATCAGCTAAGCTTCATTTAGCAAAATTAACGGATGCTCTATCTTCTGCTTAATTGCCAGTTAAGCGCAGTGTCAGTTCCTCCAAATTTTACTTGATGATACTGAATGGTCCTATCTGATGATAATTGACCAGTCTGCATAAGTCTTTCAATTAGTTAGGGAGAAAATTAATATCTAGAAAATACTTTTGTTGCCAGGCAGATGACGGATTTTCATAAGGGAGCTTCCTAGTCCAATTTGGTTGTAGTTTTTGAGTAAATAGTGGCAATGCCGTGTGACCAGGCACCTTTACTAGCTGTTTGGTTTAACTGGCAAATGTCATTTAGATAATTCCTGACATTTGATGTTCCAGCCCATCGTGGTTCCAAGGTAAGCTGAACAAATGCTGAATCCAGCACTAGAAATGGGTTTTCATATCATTCCCTTGGCCTGCCCTCAAGCCAGCTACAGTTGATTGAAACAGCCCTTCAGTGCTCACTAGAGAAAGAGTTCTGATCAAGATGACACACTAAACAATGACATTCTTTTTAAAATTCATAGGGGGGTTTTGTGGTTGTGGGTTTGGGTTTTTTTCTTTTTTTTTCTTTTTTATTTTTTCCAGGAAGCATGTCAAGTGTCCTAGAACCATTTCAATAGACATGTGGGAAGTCATATACATGTAAACTAAACCAAGAATTTGAGACACTAGTGTACTTTTGTTTCTCTTCAACATTAACATCTTTCCCACTTTTAGAATTTTTGAGAGGGAGTAAAACTGTGCAAGAAATATGTATATTCTACTTCTTAATAGTTTGTGGTAGATAGCTGCCTGTCTGGAAAGAGAATGAAAATAAACAGAGGTCAGACATTTGATTTCCAAAGGAATCATAGTTTTAGTTTATCATAAAAAGACAACTGAATAATTGCAATGATAACATTTCTTGAAACTTAAAGGCCATACAAATGACTAACCCTATAGAGAATATGTTATGTATGCATTCGGTAAGGGCAATTGCAAGAGAAGATCAAAAGACACCATGTCTTAAGTTTAATAGCCCATTTAATATTGCCTTTCAATTCCATTTCATGCTCAGTAAAGCAAGAATAACTGAGCCTTTCACTGATGCTGGCCTCAGATGAACAGCTTTTGTTTTGAGGGCTCTAGTTGCAATGCCTTATCATGGTTGACAATTATGGCCTCGTAGCAAATACCATAGTGATAGTGTTAGAGGAACTGCTTCTGCACCTGAACAAGGATACTTCTCTAAGGGGCTATGTTTCTTAACTAGGGTCATATGAGCTGCTTGTGGGCACAGGGAAAAGCCACGGCATGCACTACCTTTGTCCTTTCCCCACCACATTCCCCCATCCTTCTTGTAAGGAAATACAGTGACTGCAAATGGGCAAGGGGTGAAAATGGGCATGACATGCTGAAGTAAGCAAAACACAGCACACTGTCCCATCAGAAAGGTTAATGGTGAAAAGAAGGAAGACATCTAAACTCATGACATGCTAAAAAGCCACTTTAAAAAGCTTAATGGTTATTGCTTCCAATGCTTGCTTAAAGAACAAACTGTGTTGGGAGTCAGCCAGCTGAGAGTGAAGAATATAAAAAGAATGAGCAATGGCTTGAATCAAAGATTGCAAATTGAACCTCTACCAGAGCAGACAGCAAAGGTTTATAGTTCAGTTACGTGCACAGTACAACATACCATTATCTTACACTGTTCATAAACAAAATGTTTTGATCAGTAGATCAGGGATCTTGCACAGGAGTTTTTTATTTCAAGTCTATCCATACAACATAAGCAAAAAACTAAAACCTTGATTCATTGGGAAATCCATAGCATGTCGTTTGGTGTTTGCTATGTAAACTGGCTCTTACTGTGCTACTCTAAAATCTTTGAAGAACAGCACGTATCATATTTGCTTTCACCTCTTCATAACCTACTGAGAAATCTTGGGCTTCACCTTGAAAAAGACAATATATGTGAGAAAAATTAAGATAATATAATATTGTAATAGCATCTCAGCCAGACAACACTATCTTTATTATAATCAACTTGAAAAGAGACTCAGTGAAGTTTGCTAGGAACAACTACTAGAAACTAGAAATATGAAAAATTATTGTAGACATGCAGCCCAGCTACAGATTTCAGCAGTTTAGAGATTTTTTATTAAAACTATACTAGGACAGAGGGTTGGCCTACATGCTTTGTAAAAGGATGAAATTCTTACATGTCATGAGTAGCTCAATAAGTAACAGTTTGGCCTTGGTTGCATCAGAGACACAGATTCCAGAGCAGTCCAAAGAAGCTGACGCAGTCTCAGAAAAATCCCCATTATCCCCACAATGAATAAAAATTTGTCTTTAATTTCCATGGAACCCTCCCACTGTACAGTTTTGGGTTTTTTGATTCCTACTACCTTCACAAAAAAAGATTAACTTTTTGACCATATCTGTACACATTACAATGCTTTTCCCCTTTTTGTGGCAAAGCTTTTCCACAGCTTTTGCTTCATCCCCTCCTCCTATGCATTCCTTTGCACTCCTAGGACCTTCTGAGAAGAGAACAGTTAATCTTACCATGTGTTCGCATTTTTCAGAATGTGATGGTCCACTAAACCACAACGTGATAGTGCAACACTGCCACAAATATCCCCCAAATTCACATGCAGACTTGTAGGTATGATCTCTAACAAAGGACTGCAGAGGCCAAAGTGAATCACCAGCTGAAAAAAGATGAGTGTGCATCAAGTCAGAAGGGAAAGGGAGAAGGATTATCACAAAAGAAAGTGATCAAATTAGACTTTACTATACCCTCATTTACCTCTTCTCTTTGATATAATCTGTGCTATGCTCTGTGCTGTGACGAGTACATTACATTAAGGGAGAAATGATATTTCTGAAACTGTCTTCAAAATATTAAGTACAATATTTGGGATATTTAAGAAAGGGTAATCCAACAAAATTTAGTTTGGAGAACACAGATTCGACATGAAAAAACATGCTGGTTGAGTCTACAGATGAAGTGGCAACTGTTTTCTTCCTGCAGTGCTTGTACTGTCTCTATCAGCAGAAGACCTCAGTTCTAGAAGGGGTGCCACCTTGATACCCTCTGAGCAGCATAGGACAGCCAGGGTTAAAAAAGCTGTTTCTAATTCTACCAGTATTTGTATGCAGCTTTTTTACTTTTATCTTCATATTCTTCTTTATGCTGCAATCCTAATCTCTAAAAACTCCTTCAAATTATGTAAAACCAACTGTCTCAACTTTTGAATAACATATAAACCACTTAATGTGGTTAAATATTAAAATATTGATTGATAAAATCCTGTACCATGATAAATCTCCCTGTGCTTTTGAAAAGTGCTTTACAATTCTTACTTGTTCTGAAGTGAACTTCCAACTAAGTTGTGGGAGCAAAAGGAAGATTACAGCAGGGCAGGGGGTTGTTGTCTGATTTTATGGAGCCATTAATACTTTACATCCTCTGTTTTGCAACCTCAGCTATATCAGTTGTGATAGAGCACCTATTCTTAACACTGTCCTCCTTTAATAAATGTCTTAGGCTTTTCAGAAAAAAGATGACCTTCTGATATTTTATTGAAGCCCTCTCACCTGAAATCAGTGAGAAATCTGAAATTAAAGCAGTTGAGAAAAAAGAACAAAGTTCTCTTCTTCCTCAACCCATCACTATCTCCCATTTTGTTACAATGCACTTTCAGTAACTGGTTTGTTACAAAACTGAATTCAACTCCTGTGCAGAGCTATTACCACTCCTGCTGTGTGATTGCAGGTCTTCACATCAGGGTGGGGTGTTTTTTTTTGGTATCTTATTTTTAAAAATATAAATGCATAATTTAATTTATGGTTACATTTTGTGAACCTTCCTCCTTCAGAAATGTACACTTTTGATGTGATAAAGCTTCCATGTTTGATGTACTACATCTTTTTGGAAGTCAACAGATTAACCCAAAACTTCCACAATAAGAGACTTGACACTTAATTTGTAAATCAGAAAGAAAAGCTATTGCTGATTATGCCAACAGGTACAGAAAATACCACGGTTAAAAGAAGAAAACAAAGAAGACCTCAGCAAGAGGATAATTTGAAAGAACTCTCTGAAATATGCAATAGTTTGAGAAATAAAGAAATGTTTCTATATTTTCAGACAGAAGCTTCTTCAGACCTTTTAAGATCGGCTATAAACCTCAAAAGAAGTCAAAATTAATCCAGGCAAAGGAATTTTCATGACTCTTCCTTCCTTCTGCACCATTATTTACATAGTGCACCCTTCACAGAGAAGCCGAAATTACTGTAAAATCACAAACGCGGTCCCAAAGTGCTGCTGTGCCCACGGTGAACTATTTGCTGCAGAAATTGCGAAACTTGAGCAATTATACTGTCCACCCCTCCCACCAAGGAGCATCCATGCTTCAGATCCCACCTGGGGGCTGTGCCATCCCCAGGAGATGAGGTGAAGGGGACTCCCTCCCACCACAGGAGAGCTACACAGCCCTCCTGGGCCTCACCTTCCTTCTGTAAAGACAAAAACTCAATGAAAACAAACCCTAAGTATAAGCAATGGCAAGAGGCTCAAAATAAAATCAGGGTACTAAGGAGCATGTTTTTGATATTTTTAGCTAAATTACACACTTTAGCACTGCTTTCCTTTGGGTGTTAAAAATGTGACCAAATTCTGACATAGCCCATTAGACCTACGTATTTTACAATCTAATTTGGAAACAAGACTATCTGTGAATTTAGCAGTTCCCATGGATATATTTATGTGTCATTTGGCCATTTTTCAATAATAAAAATTAAATCCTAATGCTGAAAAGGAATCCAATTTTTCAAGAGGAAACAAGCTCTTTCAAAAAGCACATGAAACAGGCAAGCACCATTTATGAAGACCCAGATAGTACAAGACATATGATAATGTGAATGTGGCTGTTTATACTGACTTTTCCCTCTTTTTTTCTTGATGTTTTGATATTTCTTGGAAGTATAACATGATACTGAGATCTTTAGGGAAAACATGCATCATCAAACATAATTATATTGACTTATGTTTTTGGCTGGTAACAAGATTTATTAGTCTTTGAGATATAATAATGTCATGGATTTGCTGAAGTCAATATCTCTTGTGCCAATAAATCTTGATATTGGCAAGAGAAGTCAATGCCTACTTAGGATTTTTCCAATCACTGACAAAGCATCCTGTTAATATTAGATCTGTGCTCATGCAATAAGCGGTTCCTCTGACACATTATTCTGGCAACACAGTCTGTTTTACTCAAAATGCAGATTTCTTTCCAAGTCCCATCACTTGCTTAGCTGATGATCCACTTTCAAACATACATTTAACCAGAGAAGGACACAAAAAGAGCTTTGCTTCTCCACTTGGAAAAAAGATAAATGGTACATTCTTGCACTTAATTCAGTGTGATGTTTTAATGGGAAATCCTCTTGTAATGGCTTAGAAAATAAAATTTTTCTTGTTATAATGGACAAAAACTGGAAGAGAAATAAAAGATCTTTTTATTTGTTAATGGTCAAATCTTAAAGTCCCAGACATACTTATGTTGTAATTGTACTTGTTTGTTACAAAAATGCTTGCTGCAACAATGCTGTACTGTGTTTCCCCAATGTCAACAGTGTTATCTTGGATGTGAAATAAAGTAATGACAACAACACTAATTTGGAAATCTTTGATTCTAAAGCAACTTCTCTAACTTATTTTTTCACACTCTGTATATTCCTCCTATGTTATTCCTGGTTTTATCTTAAAACTAAAACTTTCCTCTATCATCCAATCTGATGTATCTTTTCCTGACAAAATAACCTCTTCATAAGAAGGGAATACATTTAAAAAAACTCTCTACCTTTGTTAGGAAAAAAAAAGAACTTGTCAAAACACTTCAAATATTCCAACACTAGTTGGTAATTTAATTTTACCCTTACTAATCTGTGCAACAAAATACAGTGAAAGTCAATGTCTTGATGGATCACTCATGGAAAACTGAAGTAATTACCCTCATTCTAATATTCCTATTTAAATGCATGGAAAAATGATTAGCTGAAGGTTCTTTATGTAGCAGAAATGGCATCTGCTTAATATTTATGCTAATGTGAAATACCTCTTACCCTAAAGGTTAAGGGTGATGCATGAATGAAAAATCAAAGCAAATAAAAACAATACAAATTCCTGCTACATAAATGTCACTTTGATTAATTTTTTTCTATAGCACAAATGTGGCATTCTTTCTTGGGGATAACTTTTGCAGATATAGGCAGAATCCTATGAAGGTCTTTATTTTTTCCCTTCCTCCTTCTCCCCATCCTTTTGCTGGTAATACCCGTGAGATCTAAGTTGGGTTTAATCCAATGCACTAAAGATGTCAGATAGTCTCTTTAGGGCATATTTAAACCCATTCCACAAATGAGCCTGAGGTAAGAAACGGCTAACATTACCTGAGTAGTGGATAACTCTCTCTGTTTCGCATCATACAATTCCAACAAAGGAACCAAGAATGCCAGCATTTTGTCAGTTCCATGTCAATCCCAGCTCATTCAAAAACATGCACGTCAACTAACAGTCCTGAATTAATTAATTCTCCTTTTAGAGATTGCAATGGAAAAGGATAAAAATATTCTCTTAAAAATGTTTTGGACCTTTCTGCCAGTCATTATAATTGGTAGGCTGTTCTCTTCTGCTCTCTTTTCCCCTTCTTTTACCTTTTTTTTTTTCCCATGAGCTAAATAAGTGGAAAAAAAAGTATTAAAACTGACAATTCTAGTTTTGAAATAAAAATCCACCAGCTTAAAATAAGACTATTACTGCTTGAATGGTAAACCAAAAAATATTTAAGAGGTGAAGAGAAAGGAGAGATGATGGAGTCAGAAGACTTCCTCCCTCCTCTGCTCTCTAAGCAAAATATTGGAGATAGGATGCTTCTGTTGCATCCTTTCCTTGACCTCTGCTGTTCCCTCCCTTTGCTCACAAATGACCAAGAACTTATTTCTTTTCTATTTGTTTTACGACAGGTCCACTTTTCCTACTGGTTTGTTGGATAATGAAGTCACAAATGGATTAATTCGGCTTCTTTAAATATTAAAACATGCCTTTAAGGACATTACAGTTATTCCATATAACAACAAAGTAAATTACAATGAACAGCACTGAATTAAAGGCCATGAATACTTTGCCATCAGACCAGCATATTTATTCTCAGCCACAGTAGGAAAGAAATGTGATCCAGCACTAAAGCTCACTTCCAGCCACAGCCTTCCCCAGGCCAGAGCTCAAGAGGAACACAGAAGGTGGGAAAAGAGACAAGTTACAGCTCCTGATGCAAGAATGGTCCAACACCTAATGGAAAACTTAAAAAGAGAAGAGGACAGCAAACTAAAGTAAGACTAAAACCAGTTTACTGAAAGAATAATAATTTTTGAAAGTTAAGTAAGTTTACTTGAGAGTTCTCTTTCAGCAAATCAAGTATACGGATAAAGTTGTGTACATCTTTCCATTCCTATTCTCTCCACTGTATACTCAGTTTATACAAGGTATTTTACTAGAAACAAAGTGTGAGTTTTACTTCACAATACGGGAATTGACACTTTCTGTTTTCAAAGACCCACAGGCAGTTTTCCTCTTAGTAACATCATATTTTTGAAAGTAGGAATTTTGTCTTTCCATTTTAATAGTTTAAATTTATGTGCATTTCCTTACTAAGAAAAATAAATAAACTAAGAAAAAGCTTTTCTTTTTTTCATCACCAACCTCTAATCTTTTCTCTTTTAGGGGGAAAATAGGGTGATCAGTAAAAATACCAGTTAATAATAGAAGAAGGATAAATTACTACAAGATCAAACTAGAAAACAATCCCTTTGGAATTATTTTGTGTTTACACACACTGGTTGGCATTTTAAAACCTATTCTGTGTATACCATATTAATTTTTGACTTTTAACAATATAATTTCAAATCAAATGTCCTATAGAAGAATTTATATTGAATCACAAAATCAACAAATAATTTAGGCTGGGAACAACTTCTGAAGGTGACAGAGTCCAATCATCTCCCAAAGCAGTAATGACTTACAAGTTTAGATGCATCTTCAAGGTTAGATCAAGTTGCAAAGGGTCTTCTCTGGCCAAGTTCTGAAAATCTTTAAGAGTGGAGAGGTGACAACCCCCATGGGTTTCTGGTCCACTGCTGAAAGCTTTTTACCCCCTGTATGCCCAACAAAGTGTTTGGTGCTACTTGTCCTTTCTCTGTGCAAACCTCCAAGAGGAATCCAATTTCTGCCTCAAACTTTTCTCCCCCTCATGTTAACTGAAAATTGCAATTATATCCCTGATTAACTTTCTCTTCTTTGGGCTATAAAACCCACCTTTCTCAGTCTTTCTTCCTGTGCTACACCTACCAGCCCCCTAACCATTTTAATCACCCTTAGCTTTTTTTTTTTTTAAATTTTCAGTATTATTCTTGTTTAAATCTTTGAAGTGTGATTAACAAGACCATGGCTGACTTTCGCTGAGCAAACACCTCCAAAGCTGCCCTTTGAAATTAAGTGTCTGAGAAGCAGAGCCCCAAAGAGCAGAGCTGTGTGCTTTCCATAACTAGGAAATCTCTCTGTAGAAATCTTAAGTAACAGCTAGGTTAATATTACACATATTCCCTGCCTAAATTTTACTGGTTTTTTTGGTTGTAGACTACACACCACCAAACATGAGCTTTAATGTTTTAAGAAATGCAAGAGATGGTTTTAACTGCTAGTCTTCTTTGGCAAATGATAGCTGGAGCTTCTTTTAAAAAGCTTAGTATATTTGCCATAATGAACATCTTCTTTATTTATATTTGCTCCTATTAACCTGAACTTTTGTCAGTTCCTTGTAAGCAGTTTGCCTTTCTGGTGATCTGAACACATGAGGCTATAGGAATTACCCTTTCCCCGCAGTCAGGCAGCTGTAGGGTCTCCAATCTGTGACATGTCTCTAGATAGTAAGTCTGATCTTTATCAAAACTTCTATAAACTACTGGAAGTCCTTACTGAAATGCTACCTTAGAAGAATCAAGTACCTTACCATGAAGGGATATCAGATGACAAAATGCTCCCTCCAAAAAAACCCAGTAGGAGGACTTTAAGGGAGTGAAACAGCATCAAGAAAATCAGAATACTCAGAAGTTGAAAAAAGCTAGGATTCATCTGTGGACTCCACCAAAAATATACTCATTCAAAGCTTCAAGACCTAGAAACAAGCAATTGGCCTCATAAGAATGAAAACTCAGTAATTTTCTAAAATACTGCAGGACTGAGAGCTATGGAATCACTATCCTCTAAGTCAAGATGAGCTGGACCATAAGTTACAGTAAGTAGAGTGAAGAATATTGCAAAAATTTGGGTGAGGGGTGGAAGGAGCAAGAGTTATATGATGCTGACAAAAGGAAACCAAGTTTGTTTTCTTTTTACTAATGAGTAAGACACAATGATGAGACTATAGAAGGTTTCAGGACAAATTCAGATAATAACTAGAAAAAAGGATATTAAAGAAGCTACTGAATGGACTGAAAAACAAAGAAAGAAGATATGGAGATGTGTGCAGTCCTTCAGAAAGAAACTAAAAGGCATGAAGTTTCTGTAGAAACTGTGTCTATAGATCTCATAATGACATACTGAATCTTTACCATATAGCTATATGTAATATTTACATGATTATCAAGAGCAAGTTTCACAAAGAAAAGACAACTAGTGAAAAGTCCAGTGAAACAGAGGGTGCCTAGTGGGGAACTAATAACCACTGGATTTCTGCATGACCAGGAGCTGAAAGTTAAAAGGAACCAGTAGAATATTTATTGCTTACCACTCCACATGATACAGAGTTTTAAAAATACCAACACAAAGGTATAGCTTAAGTGAACCATTGACTGTCTTACAGAAATTAGAGAAGAAACACTGCCAGCATGTAAGATTATGTTGAAGGTATCATCTGAATCAGGCATTAATATTTACACACATTTACTATTAAATTACTTATATTTCCAGAGATTGCACTAAAGGGAAATCTCGCATAAAAATGTATCATGGCATGCATTAGATCTGTCTGTGATCAGTGCACTAGAAATGGCACTACCTGATAATGGCTTTCAGCTCAACAACCAGGACTCATAGCAATTTGTGATTTTAACCATCACCATCAAGCTCCAGAGAGCTTAATTCAAAAGGTCTGAGGCATAATGAGGCTTAAACTATTTTTGAAATTGCTAATAAATAAAATTGTTCAAAAATCAATGACAGAACCAAATTTGACTGTATTTGACACACAGTAGCATCTTTAAAACAGACTGTCAACAGCTACAATTTCCCTTTAATCTTATTTAGAAGTCAAAATCCCCATGCTCATCAGACGTCTAACAGAAACTTGAAATCACCTGAGTAAGCAAAGAAAATCTATTGAGGCTCATTAGAGACAATGAAAAAGAGCTCTTGAACATTATAGAAACACCTAATTCGGAAAAAGAAACCAACCAACAAAAGACTATAACACCCTGCAAACATCAAATAAGCACAAAACAAAACACAGGCCTCCCTGTCTCACCTCCCAGCTCTTGACTAGAATAGACAGGTAATTCTTTTAAAGTTTTGCTTCTGCACATGCTTTAAGGCACTAAGTCCTTTATCAGAGCTTGTACAGTGGTTTTAAAAAATGCAACAACAAAAAAATAGGAAAATCCTTCCAATCTTTATTTGTCTTTCCTCTTTAAAATTCTTTCTCTCTGATTTTCTTGAATTAAGTCCAAACCACAAACAGCAACAAAAAAGTTTAACCATTTACAGCTAATTATCACTAAATTTTGTAAGGTTGAGGCCCAAGAATTTAATTTAATTTTAGAAGGTTTTAGAATCATTAGTCTCTACTGAGTTGCTCTGATTTTAAGTCTGAATATTCAATGCCTTTCTCACGAGTTGGGAGCTACTACCAGGCCTTGTCAAGGCCGAGCTGTTTTGAACGGACACCTGCAAGATAACAGAAGACAAACAGAAGAAGGCCCAAATGCCCGCCCCCCATGATGAAGGGGGAAGATTGGCAGGACTTTTGGGTGGGCATTAAAGAGAAAATGAGAGTTCTGAATGTTAATGAGGGGTATGATAACCCCAAGACTTCCTGACCTAGTGGTCAAACCCCCTGGGTTTGATGTGGAAGCTTCTACATAATAAAACCCTATTATCTTTCTCCATTAACTTGTCTTCAGTGTGTCTGTATTCACAGGGATACGCGAGATAAGGCATCAAGGTGATCAATTTTTTTTCAACTTCCTGTTTGTTAAAATGAGCATTGTAGATGAACCATACTACTAGGTACAACACTGAAGTTTAGTACTGGAAATCAAACCCTATTATTTTTAGAAATAATGTTTAACACTCTAGAATGTAAATTCTGCAGCCACAATCCCTCTGAAATGGAAGTGTCACAGTTGCTAGCTGGCAGCTGTAAGAGAATTGAAATATATAGCTCTGTAGAATATAAGTAAAATGGATTAATATTTTATTTGCTCATAGAGGAAAGAATTCACACTGTAATGTGAAACCCTAGAATGGATTCTACTCACTGGTAAATACCTTCACAGTTCACATGAGAGGCTCAGTGTTCTTAAGTTATGAGAATTTATCTCGCTTCCAAATCCTGGGTGTACGCTTTAGGTCACCTCTTTCTAATCCTTCCAGTTTGGTGTTAGCAGGCAATAATCTCATAGATTTAATGCTGACACTACAGTGGTAGGCCACATCAATTATTATGGTTGTTGCGCTGAAGTCTAAAATCTGCATCTTTACATTCAAATCTGAAATCTGCTAAAATTATTGTATTTATCAAAGAGTGTTTCTGCCAGCCACTGAATTATGACTGCCTTTTATGACGTACATTCTACCAGAGGCAGGCTCTAGAAGGGTTAAAAAGGCTTTCATATAGGTGAGGATGTTGTTCTATGAACTGTAAAATCATTATTGAAAGCAACTTGGCAAAGGATCTCAGACCCTGGCTTAATTAAAGTTGAGCTTGTTGTGCAAGTAAACGACACACAGTCGGGATTTGCTCTCTGCATAATTTACACATCTCTTGCTGGCTTGCTCTCAAAGCATCAGAGACTAATTTTAAGGCAAGGCTTGCATGATTTGATTCAGAGGTCATGTCACTGGAACAAAAAGACAGAAAAATCATTCACCGATATATCTAGAAAAGCTTAGCTCAAAGTTTCAAAGGCCTGCACACTTAATCATAGCATGCAGGAAAAATAACATTTAGTTTGATAGTGTGCAGTAGAAGTGTTCAAGATTCTACACACAAGTGAAAGATTTATAAGTCTCACTCAGTACAATAATAGAGATAATAGAGTACTCTATATTAGATTTTTAGAGTGAAGTACTATAACTACTTATTTTTAAATTATTGTGGTTATAGATCCTTGAATGTATTGATCCAAATGTAAATAAGTTATTGTAAATGCATTTTTATATTAAAAACTGTGTATGTCCAAGTGTACCTTTGACATTTTGGGGGTCAAATGAGATCCTAGATTCAAATTTCTCTAGCAAAAAATTTGCATCATTCGATGTGCTCTTGGGCACGTGTGTCAGCTGGTTTGATGCTTTTTGGCTTTCTACCGAGATAGTAAAGTTATTATGCTCTCCATCTGTTGTTCCTTACACTGTTGAAGTTTGTTAACTGGCAACACTGTTAAATACATGGGGTATTTAAAGATAGAGGATCTGTAAGCTATCTGCACTTGTTGGCAGAGAAAAATATTTTCAAGTACTTCAAGCACTGAAGAGTGAAAAAAATTGGGGTGTAAATTGATCTCATGTCGTATAAAGGAAAGTTACAAGTCTGTGTTGTCATCACATTTTAGACTAGAACTATACTTTCAAATCATTTGAGTCAGTGAAAATGAAGTTTCCACGAAGACTGCAAACACCTGTACTCTTTGCTTATAGAGGACTAAATGATACCTTTGATACAAATCCCAAGGGACAAACACATGGTTGCAGTTGCATCAGGCAGTAACTCAAAGGAAAGGGACACAGTGACAGTTTTATGGTGGCCCAAATAATTTCCCCTTCTGTGACAGCTCAGGCACACTGTAGAAGAAAAGCGGCAGTGACGAAGGATTTCTACTTCAGCTCTCATTCATGCTTAGCAGCACTGGTTTGCTGCCCACTGGATTACCATTTATAGCCCAGGTCAATGGTGCAGAAGATTTACAGATTCTTCCTCTGCCAACAGGAATCATCCACAATTTGGGTCAAAAATGAGCAAGGTGATACTTCACTATTATGTGCCTTGTCCTGTGTTCCAAACATTAATGCATGAATGCACTTTCTATAAAGAACAAAAGAAAGGAAAAGAGGCTTTCCTTCCCTTTTAAATGTTTCAGTGCTATGAAATAGGTCTTGAGAAAATATACATGCAAAGACGTAAAAATTATTTAAACTCAGATAAAGAACAAAGTAGTAAAGCAATTCAACTGTATAAAAAGAAAGTAATAAAAGAATACGCCACCAAAAAAGATTTTTTTTTCTACTACATACTGATCACAGTCACACAATTAATCATGATTTATAACACAATCTTTGCAAATAGGCTTTGTGTGCTGGATTGTTCTAACAGGTCACGTTTTTTATGTGACTTCAGAAATCTCCTTTCATAATGACAGAACTTAATGTACAGACCTTGAGATTACTACATGGTCATAAAACAAGGTGATTCCTCATGTTTAAAATGAATTAATCTCAGAAACTCATTCTACTCAAGATATAAGACATACTATGGGCATAGATCCTACTGATCCTTCTTTTGCCCTCTCTCTTGTAGGTCATTGCTCAAACAGAATTTCTGTTTTCATACAAAGTGAGTGATGTGAACATATTCATAGGCAACTTTTTTGAGATATTTTTCACACAGCATCAAGAGATTTACTGGGAAGTGCATGTAGACCAAGTAGCATTTTAAAGGAAAACATCACAGAAAGTGTCTCATAATAGTAGCTCTCATCTTGGAAGATCTGCCTCAATGTACAGCAATAAAATACACCAAACTGTGGAGTATTTTTCATAAGCAATAAGCTAGGCCTTAAAGACAAACATATTTTGAATTTTAGTTTTGTAAGCACCTCACAGGCAAGTCCAACCTAGTGACATTCTGTGATGGAGTGACTACATCAGTGGACAAGGGAGAGCTAAATATGTCATTTATCGGGATATAAAGCTTTCACCAGGTTCCTCCACAACATCCTTCTCTCTAAACTGGAGATATATGGATTTGATGAGTAGACCATTTGATGGTGAGGAATAGGTTGCATAGTTGCATCCAGAGTGTAGTGGTCAGTGACTCAATGTCCCAATGGGCATCAGTGACAAAGGATGTTCCTAAGGTGTCCTTACTGGACCAGTAATGTTTAATGTCTTAATTGATGACATACACAGTGGGATTGAGTGCACCCTCAGCAAATCTGCAGAAGACACTAAGCTGTGTGCTACAGTTGACAAACCTGGATAATGGGATGCTACCCAGAGGGACCTGGACAAATTTTGACAACATGCACTGATGCTCCTCCTTGGGAATTTCTATCTGGGGTTAGATCTCTATTTTATATTCTAAAACAAAACAGATATTTGAAATTAATATTACTAGATGTGAAATCTCATTAGTACCTTGATTCTATCAATTACAATACTTCTAATGCAAACCTTTTTATTAATTCCCAGTGTTAGACATTAACACTTTCTTTCATTTTAAGTTGTTACATTGTTACAGATGGCACACATAATTGATTCCATGCCTAGTGATTCTCATGTTAACAGTCAGCAACTGCATTAGCTTGAGAACAATAATCACCATAGCGATGGGAATTTTTGCCAATATATATAGTCACTTTTGGCTTTTTAAAGCCATGTAGCATATACTGTTGATCTCAATGGTGTAGAAGACATTGGAGAATTATATGTAAAAGACCAATGATCCATCAGGTTGTAAGTTTTTTTGAACTAGTCCAACAGAAGCTGTCATGATTTTTACCTTAATTTAGCATAATTATTAACCATTCTGTGTAGGCCATTACTTATATGTCATTATGGAGAACAATCAGACTCAAAGTCCTTCCTGCCCACACAAACCACTGTGAGGAGGCACATATGCCACCAAACACAGATTTCTAGCTTGATAATGGGTCATGTCCCACTGACCACCTATGTCACTTTCTTTGAAGAAAGTGTTCACTCAGACACAACTGAGATGAATGAAGTTGTGGGGATTTTCTTCAGCTTCTCCTTCCAAAGGGCAGTATGAATGAGGCAGCACCACTTAATATCACCTTCTGCCAGGACCAGCTCCCCTGTTGGAGAAGTTGACTACTGCTGTCAGGCCTTAACAATTATGCCACAAACCTCCAGTCTGGTGGGTTATCTGTGACTTAGTTTTTTCTCCATTTAAGGTTATAAACTAAACTTCTCCCCTTCTGTCAACATCCAATGCTCATACAGTATGTCTGGGAGGAGCAGGGTTACCCTATGTAGTCTGAGGGAGACCGGTGAGTACACAGCAAGAACACCATCAAGTCATTCCAGAGGGCATTAATGTGAATGCTGTGGACTTCAGGCACTCTCGACCTCTTTATTCTTCAAGTTAGAGATCAATCTCTAACCAATGATTCTTATTGTAGGCTCAGGTTGTGATTTCCTCTTTCAGTACACAAGTTTTCTAACACCAAGCTTGCAGCTTTGATGCTGTTGCACTAGAGCCTGATAGTGCCAAACTGTATCCCTGTGTGATGGGTTTGATCCATGGCTTCCTCAGTAACTAGGTGTAACTAAGAAAGTGGACATTGCATGAGTATTCCACACGTGTTTTCCACGTAGCAGAGGAGGGGAGATAGGAAAGGGTTTAATCTTTCTTCTTCTGATGAGGCTCAGGGGAGCAGGAGGAGCCTGGATGGTCCCTTGTTTCTGTTGATTTTCCTAGCTCAGGATGTGGTGAGAGTGTATTATTGCTTGTTCTCCTCCTTTCTTGAAGTTTTTAATTGTATTTTTCTGTTTTGGTTTGGTTTTGTTCCTCCTCATTCCTTGTTACCTCTTCCCTTTTCCTTTTTTTTCCCCCTGGGGTGGGGCCCCACATAGTGTGTACAATTGCATATGTGGTTGCAAATGTTAGAAAATATTATTTATGTTTTAATTCAGTTCAGTTTCTTTTGAGTTCTTTTCCCCTTTGCTGGGAAGACTCTGGGAGGAAGGAGGAGGCAGTCCAGGGTTGGTAAAAACTAGGCCAACCCGAGACACCCTGCTACAAAAAGAGATATCCTCACCCTGACTAGATTTATTTTTAAACTAAATCTGCATCTATTTTTTCTTATCTATGTTGTATAACAAACTTTAATTGTTATTGCCTCTCTGTATTAATAGTTGCTTTGTGTTCCATTTATTATTTCGTCTTCTAGTTTTAGTGTAATCGGTATATTTTATTAATACATGGCAATTTTTGCAAGGAACATCAACTGAAACTCTTCACTCAGCATAAACAGGGGTACCAACAACTAGTGTTGCCTGCTTCCTATATCCAGTGAATTGCCATTGATCATTCACTAGTTTTTGGTTACTGCCTGTCAGTTTTTTATCCATTACAGGGTATTTAAGTCAACTGGAATTATATTTTGAAGTGATATTTCATACGATCTCATAGAAATGAAAAAAATTTAATCTAGATAACTTTGCCTCCCAACTACAATAATGTGATCAAATGAAATAGAGGCTTTTCCTCTGTGAAGTTCCCCTGCCTTGTTGGTGACTGAACAAATGAATTAGTTTCAAGCTTATGAATCATATTAAGAACTGACCTTAAACTCATGGAAAGAACATTACAATTAATATAATATTTGGTAAGTTTTGACTTCTCAGTTTTCAGGTTTTTACATTACCCAAAAACAAAATTGCCACATTAATTTTATTGAAGTGTTTCACCTTGTTAAAACCATGCAAGACTTCACAAAATTTTAAGAGTTCAGTCCACCAACTCAAACCAAATTTATTTCCAATGATCTGGTCTCATAATTATAGGTGTATGTAATACCTGTGAATCTTGTTCAGTGAAAAGAGTTTATATCTGCAGTCATAAGTTTCATTTTTAATATGGTAAAGACAGATCAAGCATGGAAAACTCCAAAACAGAAATTTAAGTCTGGTAAAACTATAAGCTACAGGAAGCAGACTTTAATAATGGAAAGCATTAGGCAACCTTATTTCCTTTCTAGCTTGCCTAAAATTATTCTGTCAGAAGCAATTTGCCTATTTCTCCTTCAATACCTATGCTTTAAGGAAGAAGGAACAATTATTTTGTAAAATGCAATAACACCAGACCATACTTCAGAAGGATCTAATTACACTGTTTTAGAGGCACTGCAGCATAGCCAGAGACAATTACCTGAGGTTAAATTTGATCTGCACATTGGTAGATGTTAGTTCTGAAAGAACCTTATGAAAGGTGAACTAGAATTTCAAAACTCCAAGTGATCAAACCTCAGATTTATAACTTTTCCAACAGAAGAAACTTCATGCAATACTTTCTTAACATAATCATTTAGCCACTTTTTCTTTCACCAACCAGTATTATGAATCATCTCAAACAATGAACTGACCAACCCACTAACCTGACCAGCCTCCACTATGCCTTGCCCTTTATCATGGTGAGAGAAGACAATAAAGCACTATGGCTGTTAGATAATATATTTTTCTCTAATGTTAGCACTGATCAACATATTCAAAGAGCAGTCAGTCACCTGACCAGCAACTGATGAAAAGAACAATACACCTCCATCATTATATCTCACAAAAGATGCTTGCAATACCATATTCCATTATCATTATTTAAGACAGAAAAAGTGCCATGGTAATACATGTGGCAATGCCCATCTAACCTCTTGAGTTGCCCAGATCCTCCATCATTTAGGATTCCTCTAGGCCATAGCTCTGAACACTAAGCAAAGTCTTTGCACTCACTTTGTAACCACTGTTGCCTTGCCCTGGCACAGTGCCATTTAAGCATATTTCTTAGAAACTGTTCCCATTGTCCTAGTCTGGGTTTTTCTGAAAGTGCTTCTTGAGTAAAATATTTTGGCTTAGAGACAGGTATTTATCTGCTCTTTCTCTGCAGTTACCGCTATTTATAACCCAGGTGTTAGCAGCTGTGTTCTTGGAGTCATCAGCCACAGCTACCTTAAATAATCTGTAGGTCTGAAAAAATACTGCTTCAGTGAATTTGCTGGCAAGAGGAGACTCACGGTAGGATAGACAGTCAATACAAGTACTTTATTTCAGACATGCTCCATTTTACCTACTAATTCTTCTTTCTTATAACCTGTCTCCAGGGAGGAATAAAATGCAAATCTTTTCTTCTATAGACTGAAAATGACACTGCAACAGGAGAGAAAATTTCCTATCATGACCAAGTGCCATAATTGAAATGATCTCTGGAAGTTTATTCATTTATATTAGACAAACTAATAATTTCATTTAACTTGTAAAAGACCCATCTAACTGAGGAATAACAATTCAAAGATCTATAAATTTAGCTGGCTTCAGGTCAGCTAAATTTATAACTTCCTTTTACAAAAGCAAGTTTTATATATACTAGAATTTTAATTAAAACCAAATATGTTTTTTAATACAAGCTAGTGATATACAAGTATTTACAACACTTAGAAAATCTGATGGATTTATAGCTTGCTATGAAATTATCATTTGGTGATCCATCTCCAGATATATCAGTTCTCTTAAAATGCTGGCTGTTAGATATAAGACCTATAAGGGAAACGCTTAAGTAGTAGTATAAAAATGTCTGTAATAAAACCAGAAGCTCTGAATTTCATGGTACTTTAATGCTGCCTCTGAAGTAATGAAAAAGACATTTTTCAGAACTTGCTTCAAGGACTCCACTAATAACATTTTTCACAAAGGACCTATCTTTTTTTAAATAACTTATTGTGAAGTTATTCTAAAGTATTTAAAATCATGCAACTAAATTTGATCTCAACTCCTCGGCTTCTTAATTCTGTTTAATGAAAGGGTGAGGTTTTTCAAACTATTTTAATGATAATTTCTATTGCAACTTTAATGCAGTGAATAACAAGAATGGCATTACCAAGTTATTACTTTAATATCATCTGTGACTCTTCTGTACTACTTACTCTGCCAGTCTATCCCTATGAACTAGATTAAAAATACCTTTCTGGCCAAAGCTGAAGACTTATTTGGGGGCTTCACACAAATCACTGTCACTTAAGCATCACTGCAAAAAACATTGTGCTGTTTGATGTTTAGCAGCTATTGCAAAGGAATACAGGGGGTTTGCATAGCAACAAAATACGCTGACAGAGCTATGTGTGAAAACACATGCAAATATTCAGTACTTGTCTGGAATACAGACAGAAGAAAAGCAATATTATAATGAGAAGTGCAGCAACTCATGTCAGCAGCAATAGGCATGCCCTGATAGCTCTGCAGAGAGGATACAGCCCACTGCCCATCTTATCACTGAAAGGGTCACGCTGCAACTATGTAAGAGCCTGTTCACTTTCAGCAGCCAATTAACTAAACTAAGTTTTATTTTGGAGACAGCAATGAAGATTATGCTGAATGAATTTAAAAAAATGTAGACCAGAAATATAATTAAAGGGATTCTTCAACACATGCTGACTCTCATTTTTCAAGAGACAGCAATTTCTTTTAATTTCTAGCACTGAATACATAAATGTATTTCAAGACAAACCCATGAGGCTTGAATCTAATCAAGATTTAAAGTCTTTGGGCCTGAGGACTGTGATATCTCAAAAATTATTTGATGCAAAATTATTCATGAGCTAACCTAACTACATTCAGAGACAAGAGATCCAGACCGTGTTCTGTCTTCCAGGAATTTTAACTGAAGCTTAAGGGCCTTTGGATCTTCCTCATTCAATCCACCCTATGCATAGGTAAAGGCACCTTCAAAAGTACTCTTCCAAATCAAGGCCTTTTATCACTGGACATAGAGGATAAAATTGCAGAAGTCTACACTAGCCTGTCTCCTGCCAAGTGAGCTCCTCCACTTTAATTTCCCTCCCTCCAGCCCACAGAGGAGTGTTTCTGTGACAAAAGAAAGAGGTACAGCTTTTCTCTTTCTCTGGGGTTCCACCACATGCACTCCCCTGCATATTTTCAGCCCCTTTAGTCTGAGAGGATTAAAAAGGAAAATTATCCTGAAGTCTCCTGAGATATGAAAAGGAAGGTTTCCTTTTAAACTCCTCTACTTGTTTATCTAGCAGATTCAACTCCAAATACTTGCCATATAAACTGGCTGAAAAGACCCCCGAACACTAAAAATCTGTCCCAAGAAGAAAAAGAATATCAATAAAGCATTACAGAAGTATCTTATGATTATTTCTTAATTCTGTGTATTTCCTTTAGATGATTTAGGGGTTTTCTTCCTTCATATAATTCAGTAACAGAAATATTAAATTATATGAGCAAGTGCTCCAAATTCCAGCATGCTAAACATTTCTTCTAGTTTTCCCCGAAGTTCAGAAATACTCAAGCATGATATAATTTCTACAGATGTGGTCATATCCACAGTATTTTTAAAAAAATTACCTCTACATTTAAATGAATTGAATATGTAATAATATATATTTGCAATATGTAGATCTATCTGTCTATAGATATATTTCATGAGCCACGTTTTCAATGAAGGGGTGAACCACAGGTTACACTGTCAGTACAAGAGTTATATGGAGAACATGAGAAAAGAGCTTCCCCAAATTTTTAATGGAATCTAAATTCACATCAACTGATTAAATAAAAAAGTAATAGAATTCACTCTTTTTGCTCACAAACAGAAAAACTATTGCTATTTTATTGCTTCACAACAAAGCATACTGATGTAACACAAAGTCTAAATTGTTTTTTACCTGCACAGCCATTAGCAGTATTAGCTTCAAGTATACATGAAGTTTTAGCTTTTAAGATAATATACATATTGCACACAGAGTACTGGTCTTAATTATGTAGGCACAGCATGACTACCTTTGAAGGCTGTGTTTAGAATATGGATTTATCCTCCACCTAATTCAGATAGCATTCCTGCAAAATTGCTTATTCTACTGATTAATCAGAGAGTAAAAGCCTCAAGCCTATGTTTCCAAAATTATTAAAGAGGAAAGCAACATATTCCTAAAGTTTTTATGCTTACAGGCAAATGAAATACTAATGGATTGACTATGGACACAACAGATTTACATAGAGATGTCAGACAATGTCAGATGTTCAAGCCAATATACCCAGACCTTCAGCATAACTATACATTGCAAAACATCTGAGAACAAGCATTTCTCTGCTTGCAACCCCAGCACCATTAAATATCCCTTCTACCTACCTACACTTCCTCAATGTTTAAACTGCTCTGGCAGATCCATTTCTCACTAATTCAGAAAAGGGCAGCATTTGATGGAAACACAACAGAAGTAGGAAAAGGTCTGAGATGGACAGTCAGTCATATTTTTGGTGCTAATAAGCTGAACAGATCTTGCAGTAATCAAAAATTTTCTTTATTAAAATAGTACTAAGGAGTACCTGACCTTCAAAGGGAAGGTCTTTTACTACATAAGAAAAAAAAACCAAAACACAAAACAAATCAAATCCACAGAAAACCTTTTATTTTCAGGTTGACATTACTAACATTATCTATTTAACATTTTACCCTATTACAGGAGGAAATTTCCTTGCCATCTAAATGGTCACACTTGATGATGATGCTTTGTCTGACAATGACGACGTTTTTGAAATGGGTAGAGCGAGAGCTGAACAAGTGTAGTATTTTCTGCAGACAGTGGGTGTTCACAGAGCTCCATAGGCAGCGGTGCTGGTCATTACTGCAAATGCAATCAGTGATGTTCTGTGCTTACTTTGAGGAAGCTTTAAAAGCAAGGGCTATATTAAAGAGCCCCATGAATATTGACTGTACACATATTTTGACATACCATACTAACACTGCGATTAGTTCCTTTAGGCCTGAACAGACAGTCCTTAGCTCTGGTCACAGAAAGGGAGAGCCTTGTCAAAGTTTGCCCTTGACGTAAGGTGAAGTCACAGACTGAAAGACACAACTGCATGGCCAACGACAGGGGAGCACACACTGCAGCCTCCCCCGGTAGCCCCTTCCAAAGCACATTGTCTGGACATCACAAAAATAATCTCTGCCTAAGGAAGCAAGACTTTCGACCTTTTCAAGCTACTCAGATACTGAAATAGCAGTGCAACACCTACCCAAATTGAAAATGCTATTAATATCCCTAAATATTATACTTATTGCTAGAACATGGGAAATTAGTCATTTGACTAATAACATTCCACTGCAGATCAGCTGACAGTATTAGCAGCACTTAAACAGATTATTAAAATAGCCTGAATGCTTTAACATTTTACAGCACACAGGAAGCAAAGGAAGAAGAAACACTCAAATGGAATTTTATCTAATCCAAGGAGAGAGAATACCTGGGAGTAGCAATACATAAAGAATTTATTTTTAATGACTATCATTGATTTGAAGACAGCTCCATGAGATGGCTTCTCTACAGTCTGCTCTCCAGCACTATCATACTGCATTTAGAGCTGCTTTAAAATGTGAGGGAGAACTGAAAATTTTCAAATTGTCAAGTTAACAAACAGTAGGTCTGACAAGGGTAAATTTTTAATATCATAAAGAAACCAATAATTATCAGGTTTCTTAGAAAAAGATATTCCCCACAAAGTTCACATTATCATAATTGCTATTTTGAGAAAAAATTTCTGAGCAGAAAATCAAATGCCATACAATACAAATTAATTCATGAAACAGTGTTTTCAAACACTTGCTGGAAGCTGTTTATTGACAGAAGATGCAACATTAATGCAACTGCAACTCATCATTAATAATACATACAGAATAAGTCGATCCATCTAGAAATTAAAATCTTCATGTAATTGATTATTATTTAAGAACACTGGAAATGAAACATCCTTTAATACAAACACAACATTTGAAGTAGTCTCCAGATGTATCCTGCATTCTAGATGTGCATAGAGAAAAAGAATCTACTTTAGTGTAGATTTCTATTTTTTTCAAATCTAGTCATCAAGTTTATCCAAACTTATGGTTTCTTATACCTGCTCAAGAGTCATCAAGGTGTCTTGAAATTATAATATTTAAAAAAGATAGACTGGTTTTGTTATACTTCATTTCAGAGAAAAAGCTTTATAATTTTCAATATGTGCTATCAAAATTTGATTTCTCTTTAAAATGGAAGATAATATGCTCAATAGAGACAAATTAAAGTAGCATACTGGCTATTTTGATTGTAAGACTAAACAATTTTCTTCTCTAAAGTGTCTCAAGAAGAAAAGGGGAAAAAAAGCAACTCAAAACACCCACAAAAGAGCACCCAAAACCAAAACAAACCTTCCAACCCAAACCCAAGACTCACCCACCTCTACTAAACCTTCAGTATCTTCTGTTTGACCTAAAGAAAAATAACTTTCCATTATTGTTGAGTGCTCTGTTAACTCAGTCATCATTTGTGGGTAGTCCTACAGTTTTCATTCCTGACAATGACATAAGGCAGATAATAAAACAATGTGTCACATTGGCTGCGAGCTGCATAATATATCCTTAAAATTGACCAGATACTGTTTTACTTGACTCTGTAGGTGAAATGTGGCTGCATATCATTTACTTCCCCTTGGGGATCCATAAAGATTGCTAACAACCGCAAAATTGTTGTGACATTTGTTTCATGTTTGACTGTCCCTATAAAGGCTGGAGAGGTATTGCAGAAAAAAAAGAGTAGTGTCTTAAGGTGAATTTAATTCTATATGGACATACTCACTATGTGAGAAGACAGAACACTGGACAAATCAGAATGTTAACTTTCATATTTGCTTAAATGTTTGTTCTACATTGTTAAGGTTCTTAGCTGAAGAGTCTGGCTCTAACTTGCAGAAGTGATGTAGGCCCAACCTCTTAGCTGTGGATCTAAGCAGGAGCTATATTTTGAACCAAACAGCATCCAGAGAAGCATGATCCCAGATATCTTGGATCATGCAAATAAATTGTTAGTTTGACTGTAATCTATTTACCTCAGTTTTAGACTTCCTGCTACTCATAATTCAGCAGGTTTTGGGCTTTTTATGGTAAAACTATCTTTAAATGAGGATAATGATATCAATAGAGTTTCCCAGTAATTCTGGTGGCAGGTTTATTAACATTCAAATGTTTGGATTGTTTAATGGTAACTTTGAATACTCACAAGGATATAAATGGTTATATTTGAACAGGATTGAATGATGTGCAGTAAGGCAGGTATAGGGACTGTGCACAAAGAATGAACAGGAGAGGAGAAAAGGAGATTAAATAGAGACCAGGAAGAAAACTTTCAAAATAACATGTCCTAGTTCCTGAAAGCTAAATTTGATGACCTTAATAAGGCTACTTTAACACTGCTTTTGTGTATGATATTACGTAATCTCAGTTTATTTATGACTTAAACAACGTCTATATGCACACATACATTCCCCAATAAATACACTGTCACATTATTAATTTATAGTGCATATTTGATTATTTCTATTGCACTTACACCTGGAATATTTTGCTTTATGCATCTGCCAAGTGCAAGATGAACAGCAGATTACAATGGACTGTACTATCACAGCATTTGAAGCAAGAGCATGTGTTTTTATACTACATTACACTAGAAGTATAATGTACAGAAGTGCTACAAATTGAAGCAGTGCCAGCGTGATTGTAGGAAGTCTTTACTGTCACCATTTTCTCCTCCTTCAGCTCACCTCAAGCTGATGCTGCCATGCCACATTCAATTCCGCAAAGGAATGCAGATAAGACAGCTTACCACAACATCAGTTTTACTTTAGTCTTTGCCTGGCCTATTTGTGAATTTTTTGGAGGAATGATGCTCACTGACATGTGTAACGATACAGCCAATTTTGAAAGAAGCCTCTAGGTGTAACTATAATACAAAAATATAAAACATTTCTTCCTCCATTCTTGATGAAGAGAGGTCTGAACTGTTGATAAATCCTCTGGTGTTTGCATATAAAGTAATATGAATATCATATCAATTCCCCTTTACTACTATTGCTAAAAAAAAAAGCTTTATGTCTTTGCCTTTAACATCAAAGAACTAAGGAAAACAAATTTTGCATTAGAACATTCTGTCAAAAAACATTTCACTTCAAAAAAGGCACCACACAGAGCTGACAAGATGAGATATTTAAATGCCAATTAGCATCAATTTCTTTATTGAATTATAATTTCAAGAAAATTTTGTGTGACTCTCTGATTTAAATACTGTTTTCCCTTCAAACACATTTTTCATTGCCAAAATGGCTTCTCAGATTTATAGGCATGGATCATACATTTTGCAAGTTTGATTCTTACAGATTGGCTCACGTTTCCACATTTATAACCAAAGGCTGCGAGGACTGTATTAATGGCAGCATGCATATTAAAGACAAGAACTGCTACAGAGCATGCAAGGGCACTATCTCTGTATCACATTTCTATGTGAGAAACAACTTCATCATGCATACAGAAGGGGCAACAGAAAAGATGTACTTGTTACTCTCTTTTAACAAGTCCCACCTGATGGGCAGACAAACATGCTCTGGACTCCAAACTCCTCCAAGAAAGCCCTCCACTAATGATAAAACTGCACATAAGCAGCTTCTTTTTCATATAGGCACCACAGTCACCCATTTGCCTCAATGATCACACAGATGCAGAGATTTGCAAAAGCATTACAGGCTAATTCACACCTACGTCATGTAAATAATCTCTTTAATACTCATGTGTGAAACACATTTCACAGATGAATGAACTTAAGAAGTGGGAGCTACCAATTCTTTCTGTATCACTTTCCCACACGTAGCAAGAAAGGAGACTTACACAGGGTAGATAAAAATTGACCTAAACCAATTTCATGATGGAGGGCCATACATTAAGTGAATGCTGAAGCTGCAATTAATAAGGATTGCAAGCTATGTTGTGACTGAGATGCCAGAACATCAGAAAGGCACCCAGAGGACTAGCTGACCTCTGTCCTAATAAGGTTTCCATGACAAAGAACAAATATGATGATACAGGCAATCTCTATATAATTTACAAAGTCTTGGGACCATTATGCTGTTGACTTGTATTGGCCCTAAGGAGGAGTGTGTGCCTGTGGGAATGGGGCCTGTAACTCATCTCAGTGGGAAGCAGGCTCAGGTGAACTAGTTATCTTTGAACATTGCTGTGCTGACCCAAGGTGGGCAGGTTAACCAAACTGCCTGGGTGGGAACAGAGTCCCCCTAAGGCTTTGCGCAAAGGAATGCTCAAGTGGTCAATGAAGTCACCATAACAATACATCAACCAAGCCCCTAAAGAGCACAGGTACAATGTATGTGCATGGCCAAACTTCATGAATGAAGACTTGGGAAGGGCTCTCCCCATGTGGGTGTGCCCTTCCTGCCTGCACAGTGGATTTTTTAGGTGAGGCACAACGTGCACAGAACTGGCCCCACCCTTTAAGTCCTGAGGTCCATCTGCCATGGCCGAGCGAGCTTGGACAGTGACAGTGAAGTCCTCGGGACTGTCTACAGCACCCGGCACTAACCAGGGCTGACCCTCCGGAGTATCCAAGATCTGATGGGATGGGATGGCAGGGAGGCATTTAACTGCCAGGGATGGTCTCTACTGAGTCTGGAACTCACGACCTCAGGATTCAGAATCTGGAGTGCTCTCCATTACACTATGGGACCACCAACGGGTACAATACAGAAAGTGGAAAACCTGCTTTCTAGCAGGTGGAGTCCTGTTTAAGTAGAGGGTCAGTCAATGGGGTTTAAAACAGGATTCTAAAGGACCTCAAGGCAACTGAGAAAACACACTAAAGGGTTTCCTATTTCTTGCATTTCTTGTGCAACTTATGAAAAATTTACATTCTAATCCTATGCAACAAACGTATTCATAAGTTATACCCTATCATGCAATTCTGAGCAGGTAAACTGTAAATAGAGAGAATTTAGGGGGCAGAGTACTAGAGAATGTAAATGATTTCAAGGTTAGTTAGAAAGCACAGTTCTCACGAAGGGAAGGTTGTGCTGGGGAAAGCGGGAAGGAAGGGGAAGGCAGGAGAGAATTCTGTCCCCTTAATACGCTGGGAGAAAATTCCAAGCACAACAGTGCAGTAGGTGAAGATCCAAACCAACAAAATACTGCTGTGGGGTTATTACAGGACTGAGAGAACTTCTAAACTTTGAAAGCACAACATAGTGACTCTGCCAGGAAACAATGGCAACTGGAATAAGAAATCAAAGGCATGGTCACAACTAGCTTTTAAAACATATACAATCTCGTTTCTTGCTAGAATACTGGACCAAATTTATATATCAATGGCTTTAAGGAAAGGAAAACTTACAAATAGTGCATAAACCAGAATATAAGATCCTTTTTGGTCTTCCTGTGTGCTAAAGTTTATAGCAAGAAATAAATGTGGGATTTACTAGCTAAATTTCCAGTGCTGAAAATTAACTTTCAACATAAAACACTTCATATATTTCATATATATTAGGCAGCAAATTCTGAGCTGAATTACACCAGCACACCCTAGTTTGTTTATTCAGAGGCACAAGAATATCTCCCTATATCAATATTCAAAGTAATATGCATAGAGAGGTACAGGGATTCCTGTCTGTTCTCTACTCCACTTGTCTTTCCAGCTGGTATTGTGATGTGCTTGATGCTCAGTGTCTTTTAATCATAGAGTGACTGTTTTCTGCTTTGTGTAGGTGTGCCTAGCTTTTTAAACTAGTGATCTGCAAAAACAATTAGAACAATGTTTACCAGATCACACAAAATACTCAAATGATACAGCATATCTATGCAAAGCACAGGCCTAAGAGATAAAAGGATTATTTCAAATTAAACAATCATGATTCTTTCTCTGCAACTTACACCACTGCGTTGTGTGTTAGAATATTGAAAACCTAGCTCAGTACTTTGGTTATAATAAGCTTTAGGACATCTCAAGGGATGCATGTGTGACTTGTTTCAAAATATACAAGTTCTATTTTGCTGAATGATACCCTGGTTTTGTGCTCTGTTTCATTAAGAGGCAATGAGGAAAAACCCAAAAAACAACAAGCTAAAGAAAAATGCTTTGAATAATTTCAAGTGCAAAAAACCCCCAGTTTAAAAAAGGCAGTTGGCATAATGCCACAGCTATTGCAGAGGGCCTGTCCTTGTGAAATGATCATAGACTTGCAAGAAGACCTATTATTAAAAAAATTAACAGGATGTGTTGAATTAGGCTGGGGGAGAGTTAATTTACTTCATAGCAGTCTGTATGGGGCTGTGTTTTGTATCTGTGCTAGGAAAAATGTTGATTTCATGATTGCTGAACTGGTCTTACACAGAGTCAAGGCCTTTTCTCCAGATTGAACAACTCAAACTCTCTTGGCTTTTCTTCATAGCAGAGGTGTGTTCCAGCTCCAGATAACCTCTGTTGCCCTTGTCTGGGCCCACTCCGACAGGTCCATGTCTTCCTTATGTTCAGGGGCAATAGACATGGATGCTGCACTGCAGTTAGGGTGTCAGGAGCAGAGTAGAGGGACAGAATCAGCTACTTCTGGCCTGTGTACCTGCTGGCCGCACTTTTGATGCAGCTCAAGATATGGTTGGCATTCTGGGTTGAAAACGCGTATTGCTGAGTCACATTGAGCTTCTCGTCAACCAACATCCCGAAGTCCTTCTTCAGGGCTGAAGGGGAAGGCTGAAGAAGGAGAAATTTGTAGATAGGGCATTTGTCTTCCCAAGTCACTGCTTTCTCTGACAAAACCCTGCATTCCTTAAGATGGTTGAACACCTGCATATCGATGGGAATTGATGAATTAGTTCCTTGTGTTGCTTCTCTTGTGTGTGTGGTATTTGCTTTACCTGTTAACTTGGGGTTTAAAATAAAGACAGTTTTGTTCATTTTTTTACTCTTCCGATTCTCTCCCCCGTTCCATTCAGGGGGAGGAGTGAGCATCTGTGTGGGGCTTAGTTGCCAGCTGGGATTGAACTAAAGATCGGAGTGTGAATGACCTTGATGCATTTAAACTGTGTTTCAACTACCAGTTGAAGCATATGCTGGAAAGGCAAAGCTGCTTTAGCAAAATCAGCTTGATTTTAAAACCTATTCTGAGCTCCACCTTGCTCTTGTATTTCAAGGAAAGGGGAAAAAAAATCCCAAATATCTCTACATGTGTCTTATATAGAGAGTGACTTTATGTGTTGGGGATCAACAAGACAAGCAGATAATGGCAGGCATTTATCCCATATGAAGTTAAATAGTGTGGGTTTATGTTAAGCTTTCACCGAACCACTAAAAAATTCGAAAGATAAACCTGCCCAATTTATCTCAGAAATTTGAAATAACAGGACCATCATTTAGAGAGGAAGAACTCAGTAGCCTAGGAAATGTTCCTACTATGTCCTCTTGGAGCAGTACTTCTGTTTGAGTAAGTTAACATGAAAGCTTAGTATCACTTTTGCTTTTACCTTCTAGAACTTGTTTATACCCCTCAGAGCATAAAGCCCAATATTCTAGCACCAAATGACAACCAAAACATCCAAGGATGGTGTCTTTTTCCACTTCTACAAAGTGGTGTAGTTGACTGCCATATTACTTTTCCTGTGCCATGGAAATGGATGGTGAGAGACTGTATGTCATCATGGATGGAGATGGGTCAGGCTGTCACAACAGGGCAAAATGAAGCCTATATTGCCAGTTCTCAGCAGCCAGAATTGCAGATGAAAAAGAAGGCTCAGCTATGCTCACATAATTCCCTGATTCTTTTTTCCACCCCTCACAGGCATACAAATCAAGCAGAAATTTCTTAGAATTACTGCAGTTTCTTAAGATTGCCTTTGTGGTACTATAATACCTATGTGGCCTGCTGAGTAGAAACACTTGCAGTTATTTTTGGAGTTTGATGGGTATGAATTATTGGTATTTGGTTGTGGCTTTGTTTTGTTGGAGGGGTTATTGTTTGTTCTTTTTGTTTTGATTTGGTTTTTTTCAATGTAAGAAAGTACAGTCAGCTATACAATAAAACTCATTTGATTTAACCTAAGGCATAGTAAGCATGAAGAACATATCAAGATGATCTGCTTTCAGAACTTCCAACAGAAGCAAATGAATACTATGTGATATTTTGCTTTCATATGTTAATTCCAGGCTCACAGTTGATACCATATATTTGAAACCTAAATAAGGCATAAAAAGGTTAAAAAATACAGACTCCACTGAATAAAAGCCAACATATCTTTCCAGTTAAGCTACATGAGATAATAAAAAAATTTGACATCAAAGAAACTACCTCATTCAGGCCTTTCAAAATACTTGTCATTAAAAGATGGTTTGTTGAAACTTCAGACAGGCTAAATGTATGCCACATTTTGAGTGAAAGAATTACCTTTCCAGGGTTGCAATTACGACTGTACTTAGTTGTCATGGCAACCTGGCAACATATAGATGTTGTCAGATGAAGACATCAAGGGCAGACAGTGATTTTCAAATCACCACATGCCAAGTGTCATTTTCTCTGGGTGTATCAGTGCTCAGTTAAAAAAAAAGATTAAAAATGGAAAATTAGCATTTAAAAACAATGTTTAAACAGCATTCAGACTGCAATACCAATATCTCATTTTGAAGAGTTATTGTAGTATTCTTAGATTAGCATCTCCTTATTCTTTCTTTTTCAGTTAATGTGTCCCAAATGGTAAGTATAACATGGGGAGTTTAAACACAAAGAGGTCAGGCTCAATGACAAAGGTTACCATGCTGTGGTAACTGCAGTGTCCTGCTATTATCTTCCCCCTTTTCTTCCTGTTTTAATTGTCCTACTACCTTGACTTGGGTATTTTCAGTCAGATGTTCTTTTTGACCTGCACTTCAATTCCTTTTGAGACAGTAAAAGGAAAAATGAATCTATACTAAAAGGCATTGTTGAGCATGCCCCAAAGATGTGAAGTTCTGCAAATACTCCAGCTGTGATCTATTTGTAAAGGTTGAGGCAGAATTCAGAAAATATCCACTACAAACACAGCTTTCAGTTTTTTTTCAAACAGGCAGGTCATACTGTGGTGCTGTCCTCTATATTGCTATTTTCACTTCTACTGAGCACAGTGGCTTTGCTCTGTTTTATATTAAGGATTACAACACACGTTTTCCAAGTTGGTGTTCAGTTTATTTACATGGGCTTCTCGTACCATTGATGTCACACCATATAGAACCAGTCTGAAGTGGATCAAGCACAAAGCTGTGCTTGTGTATCCTTTCACCTAACTCAAGTCCATGCAGGTGTTTATGCTGCAGCAAGACAAAGACATCATTCTACTTTAAAGTTCGCCCAAATACCAAATAGTGTAAGCAAGAAGAAAGGATCCAATCCACCTGGGAATCTTCTTTGGACAAAGATATTCTTTCAGAGCTTTTAAACAAATTTTAACAGGAATAGATTGTTCACCACTTAGATGGTTGAGATGTTACGATCTAGTAGTAAACCATCTCAGAACCCAAATTCACCACCTTATCAATCCCCACTTAATTGGAGACCAATACACCTTACACCTTTGTTATTCCACCTATCTGCCTGGTGCATTCAAGTACCCACAGGACAAAACTAGACACTAAGAATGCAAAATGGAAGCAAAAACTTGTTTAATTCATTAGTTAAGTATAGTTTGAAATTATACACTTAACGTGTACAGATTTGTCAAAACAAATGTCAGCTTCAGTGAGTTTGTTTTGGTTTGTTTGTCTAGTTGAAATGAACTTAAAAAGAAGGATCAACAATAAAGGTATGCAGTGCTCCACCATATGTCTTTTCCAAAACTGAGACTCAGTATTTTTCTTGTCTCTATTGTCTCAGAAAAAGACATTTACTGTTAGTGTCAAATTCTAACACCTTCCAAGATTTTAGAAATTAAAATAATAAACATGTTGTCTTCTCTTGTGAATAGAAGGACAATCTTCTTAATTCAGCTTCACACAAGAGAAGGAAAAGAAAGTAATCTAAAGTCCCCAGAGCCTAAGTATCCTACTCTGTGGTAATCATCATCATAAAATAGATCTTAGCCCACTCCTTAGCAAACACTGCATAAGAAAAAAAAAGAAAAAAGATTGGAAGTATATGTGCATGTGTGTAGAGAGAAATAACTACAGGTCTTTTATTATCATCAGTTCTTTATTTAGTCTGCAGTGACATTTGAAAATTCCTTTTAAAATTAAAATACACTAGGGATTTTCCTGACACTCAGAAAATTAAATGCATAATAATGTTAATAACTAGAAAATCCAAAAGGAAAGTCTCTCCCGTCTCTTAATAATGAATACTGATCAAGTCAGATGTCTATCTACTTTTTGAAGTATTTTTCTGGATCTCACATCTGTATCAATTTTCCTCTTGTACTCCTTATTTGAAACAAAGTAAAACAACAAAGAAATTTAATTAAATATTTGGTTTGACCAACAAATGAAGTATATCCTTATTTATGATCTTAAGATGAAGACAATTTAAATAAATCCTGGCAGAGCTGTGCCTTCCCCAGGAAAACAGTCTAGAGAGTTATGGGTATCTGTCAAGCCAAGTTTAGCCTGAAAGAGCCACCTCATTTTATACAAGCCTCCTAATATCCAACAAACTATTATGGCCCTTAGTTACTACTAACTACAGTGGACTACAAGTTATTTCTGTATAGAGTCAGTTATTAAGACTACGTGTTTCCATAGTCAACCAAAAATCATTGTTAACATGTAGGTTGCCTGGGGTTGCATCTATCACTTAGATCATTTGAAGCACTGCAACTTTCCCAGCAGGTAAAATAGCATTTCTGAAAACTTAATGAGCTTTCTTAACTTCTCTTCATTAGCAATTTTAAGAGTTGACAGCAGCATTTTTGAAAACAAGGAACCTTTGCATGCTAGCATGTTTTAGTCAGAGCCTAAGACTTAAGCACAAAACAGGAGAAATGGGAGACCTACCAGAAAACTGTCTTTCCTAAGCTAGAGGACAAAGTAAAACACAGCTGATTAAAAAGAGGTCTTATATTTTATTTTGCAAGTGGGATCAAAAAATTTTTCTCCTACACCAATGGGCAAGAGTAAGTGCAGGTAAGATACTGCCCAAGCCTCCTGATCTTTCTGAAGCTAATATGTGATAAAAAGATAGAGATCCGCCCCCTCCAAAATAAAAAAAAATTACCAAGGGCTAGCCAGAGTACAGGCTAGGAAGCTTTACAAAGGAAGCAGGAAGACCCTCCCCTCTGCCAGCCCATCCATTTATGTGAATAAGAAAAAACAATACCAAAACAAAGTAAGCTACTTTCTCATGTTCTTTTTCTCTTAAGAAAATCTTTCCTCTGTTTGACTTCAGAAACATTTCTATAAAAGAGCATGGAATATGCTTCATGAAATCAGAACACAAAGTACCAAAAGAATTTACAAGAGATATTTAAAACTTGAAAACTCTTTTTTCTAAAACCTTTTTTGACATGGAAAAAATTAATTAGTATCTTTACCTTTTAAATGCCACCAATTTTGTGTATAATTAATTAGGTCAAAGTTTTGAGCCCAACTTTGACAGTAAACATTTCAGAAAAAATTGTAAGATAAAAATGTGTAAAAACTTGACTTAAGTTATCACAGTACTACTACCAGCCATAACACACACACATATATGTATGGGAATATTTTCCCTAGAGAAGGAAACATCTGCAGAAAAGACCTCTAAGGTAATCAAGTCCAACTGTTAAGCAACCACTGCCAAGTCTACCAATAAGTCGTGTCCCTGAGTGTCACATCTACACATTTTAAGTATTTACAGTTTCTTAACCACTTCCCTGAGCAGCCTGATTCAATGTTTGACAACTCTTTTAGAATCATAGAATCGATTGGGTTGGAAAAACCTCCAAGATCATCAAGTCCAACCCTTGGTCCAACTCCAGTCCCTTTACTAGATCATGGCACTTAGTGCCACATCCAATCTCAGTTTAAAAACCTCCAGGGATGCTGAATCCACCACCTCTCTGGGCAGGCCATTCCAATGCCTGATTACTCTCTCTGGAAAGAATTTTTTCTGATATCCAACTTAAATTTCCCCTGGCAGAGCTTAAGCCCGTGCCCCCTTGTCCTATTGCTGAGTGCCTGGGAGAAGAGACCAGCCCCCACCTGGCTAGAACTTCCCTTCAGGTAGTTCTAGACAGTGATGAGGTCACCTCTGAGCCTCCTCTTCTCCAGGCTAAACAACCCCAGCTCCCTCAGCCTCTCCCCATAGAACTTGTGCTCCAGTCCCTTCACCAGCCTTGTTGCTCTTCTCTGGACCCGCTCCAGCACCTCAATATCCTTTCTGAACTGAGGGGCCCAGAACTGAACACAGTACTCAAGGTGTGGCCTCACCAATGCAGAGTACAGGGGAAGGATCACTTCCCTGGTCCTGCTGGCCACGCTATTTTTGATACAGGCCAGGATCCCATTGGCCTTCTTGGCCACCTGGGCACACTGTTGACTCATGTTGAGCTTCCTGTCAATTAGTACCCCCAGGTCCCTTTCTGCCTAGCTGCTCTCCAGCCACTCTGTGCCCAGCCTGTAGTGCTGCATGGGGTTGTTGCGGCCAAAGTGCAGGACGCGGCACTTGGCCTTATTGAACTTCATCCCATTGGAATCAGCCCATCTCTCAAGTCTATCCAGATCCCTCTGCAGAGCCCTCCTGCCTTCCAGCAGATCGACACTCCCTCCCAGCTTGGTGTCATCAGCAAATTTGCTGATAATGGACTCAATCCCCTTATCTAAATCATCAACAAAGATGTTAAACAGGACTGGACCCAATACAGACCTCTGAGGAACACCACTGGTGACCGGCCGCCAGCTGGATGCAGCTCCGTTCACCAGCACTCTCTGGGCCCGACCCTCCAGCCAGCTCCTAACCCAGCAGAAGGTACACTTGTCCAACCCATGGGCTACCAGCTTTTTCAGGAGTATATTATGGGAGACAGTATCAAAGGCCTTGCTGAAGTCCAGATAGACCACCATCCACAGCTTTACCCAGATACACGAGGCAGGTCTCCTGATCATAAAAGAAGATTAGGTTGGTCAGACAAAACCTGCCCCTCCTAAACCCATGCTGGCTTGGTCTAATCCCTTGGCCATCCCTGAAGGTGCTGTGTGATTGCACTCAGGATTATCTGCTCCATAACCCTGCCAAGCACTGAGGTCAGGCTGACAGGCCTGTAGTTGCCAGGGTCCTGCTTGCAGCCCTTTTTGTGGATTGGGGTGACATTTGCCAACTTCCCATCATCTGGGACCTCCCCAGAGAGCCAGGACTGTTGGAAGATGGAGACCGGTTTGGCAAGCTCTTCTGCCAGCTCCCTCATCACCCTGGGATGGATCCCATCTGGTCCCATAGACTTGTTAGGATCCAACTGGCTCAGTAAGTCGGTCACTATTTCCTCCTGGAATACAGGAGGGGTATTCAGCTCCCTCTCCCTGTCTACCAGCTCCAGAGGCCAGTTCTCTTGAGGGTCACCTGTCTTACTGGTGAAAACTGAGGCAAAGTAGGTGTTAAGTATCTCAGCCTTCTCCTCATCTTCCTTAACTATATTTCCCTCCAAGTCCAACAGAGAATGGAGGTTTTCCTTGTCCCTACTTTTGTTATTAATGTATTTATAGAAGGACTTTTTGTTATCCCTAACAGAATTGGACAAATTAACTTAAAATTGCACTTTTCTTCCCCCGATTTTTTTCTGCATGACCCAGCTATCTTCATAAATTCTTCATAAGTAGTCAGCCCTTTTTTTCACAGTCTGTAAACATTCTTTTTATCCCTGATTTCCTTTAGAAGCTTCCTATTTAACCAAGCTGGCCGTCTTCCCCTCCAGCTGGCCTTTCGGCACACTGGTATAGCCTGTTGTTGTGCACTCAAAATTTCTTGCTTGAAAAATGTCCATCCCTCCTGGACCCCCTTGCCTTTAAGGGTTGTTTCCCAGGGTATGCTCTGAATCAGTTCTTTGAATAGGCCAAAATCTGCCCTCTGGAAGTCCAGTGTAGAGGTTTTAATGGCAGCTCTCCTTACATCCCTGAGGACTGAAAATTCTATTATTTCATGGTCACTATGCCCCAGGCGGCCTCCAACCACGACATCATCTACCAGCCCCTCTCTCTTTGTAAACAGTAGGTCTAGTGGGCCCTTACTCTTGCTAGGCTCATTTACCAGTTGGTGAAGGAAATTGTCCTCTATACACTCTAGGAAATTCCTAGACTGCCTCTTCTCTGCAGTATGAAGCTCCCAGCAGATATCTGGCAGGTTAAAGTCACCCACAAGAACAAGGGCTGGAGATTTTGAGACATCCGCCAGCTGCTTGTAGAGCAATTCATCTCCATCATCCTGGTTGGGTAGTCTGTAACAGACTCCCACAAAGGTGTCAGCCTTGTTGGCCTTGCCCCTGATTCTGGCCCACAGGCACTCAACCTTGTCACTGCTGACCTCAAGCTGAACAGAGTCAAGAGACACTCTAGCACATGAAGCCACTCCTCCACCTCTCCTACCCTGTCTGCCCTTTCTGACGAGCTTGTAGCCACTCATAGCAGCACTCCAGTCATGCAAGGAACACGTGAAGGGATTTTTTTTAATTAAAAAAGCCAAAACACTAACAAAATAGAAAACCCAAACACCTGTTCCATGAAACAGCTTTTCCACAGCCCAAACAAATGTGAGCCATTAGATTGCTAACAGGTTGCTCCCAAAGAGAAGAAGAATCAGTCAGGTGTTACTAGTTCACAGCAAATTAAGTTCTATCCAGTTATCTCGGTATGGAACCAGGTAGCTTCCATTTGAACTAAAGCATGCTCTGAAAACAGGGGAAAAAAGGTAATTAAGAAGTCATTTGAGCTTACATGCCACCACCAAGACCTGCTTCACCTGTGGGTGTTGCCCTGAATTTTAACTAGCAGAATCTTGCAGAAAACTAAAAAGGTCTTTTTAAACAAGGAAGGGATTGAATTTCCAGTCTTGAGAATGAACCTTGGAAACGACACTTACCTTATACTATGACCCCCACTTCTTCCCTCTGTACAAATATTAGCACTTGTCTACCTCAGAGCTGCCCACAAAACAACTAAAGGCTTTTATAGTCATGGTGAAATGAATTTGATTATTACATATGTAATTGTTTATTTTTTTTTTAAACATGATCTTCAAACTTCCTTCATGCATGAGAAACACCCACAGCTGTCATCTCTTCTCTAAATATTTTGAGACATGAAATACATTATTGTGTCAACAGCAGCTCTGAAGAATTCAAGATCCTATGTCAAGTTTAAACTTCTCTTTCAGGGCAGAAAAGGTGTTGGGATGAGCCTAACTCAAGTGTCTGAAGTATCACTAGAGGAACAGTAGCGGTGCATGGAAAAGCCACAGGAGAAATGAGACTTATGAGGAGGAGATTCAAATTAGGACCCTGGCTCCTGGTATAGAAGAGAGAACTGGTCTTATAACTCCATAGGGAAACATCCCATTCTGCCATGAATGGGAAGAACTAGCAAGGGAAAAAGATACCTCTTTCCTCAATATGCACTTAGAATTTCAATACCTATTAATACTTTTTCTGTCAGTACTTTTCTTCAGCTTTCATCCATTTCCTCTTCCAAGCCACACTATGGCTTTCAGAAGGCACAGGGGTCCTCTGGTGTGATTTACAAAGACACCTTGGCATAGGAAATAACAAATCACCTACATGGCACACAGAAGTGTTTACAAGAAGAGGAATTTACTAGGCAGTATCTCAATCTATTGTCAAAGCACCTGCAGAACTCACTTGAAGGCAGGAGAACTAATAAACTCCAGTAAAGCAGCCACCAAGACAGCATTCTACTTTACTAAAAGTATTTGTAGCTTTTCCTCCCATCCCCCATCAAAACAATACACAGTAACTTACTGGCTCTTATCTCACTCTCTACTATAATAAATCAGAGGTTGGAAAAAGCAGTGGAGAGCAGAACAATAGGGTTGGAAATCATGACCTTTGTGTGTAGTAATTGAAAACCACAGAGAGTTCAGAGAGCAGAATGGACTTTTGCACACATCTGTGCTGGGAGCTTTGAAGTCTGAAATTATCCTCTATTATAACTGTAGGCTTACATAGCAGTGTTGTCAAACTGTTAACTGGAGGTGGGTTAAATAATTACAGTTCACAGCCTTAGTATGTAATTACAGAATAAAAAACACTATACAGACATAATATTATCTTATTTACCAGAGCATTTTTTGTTCTTCTCCTGGGACAGCCAATGTCTGTACCACCTGTTAGGATGTATCAGTTACAGAAATGTACAGAGCAGCTACTCAGACTGCAGTATTTGTAAACAGCTTCAGAGGGCAGCTGTGTCCTTCCATAGCAATGCTGCCATCATCACACTGTGCAGACAGAAACAACATTGAAAGACTAAAAGAAAAATAAAAAATACAAGTTAGCTAAGAACCAGGGTACCAATCATAGGATTTAAAACACAATTCTCTGTTACCACTTCATCCTCTCAAACTTTATTCACCAGTAAGTGGCATATTACCAGGCCCAGGTTACATCACACAGCCATAAAAAACTTCTGACACTCCAACTTCTATGTTTGCCACCACAAAGGAAATAACAGCATCGGTGGCTTCTGACTGTAGGTTAACTCACTAGCATATTCCCTAAGATCATAGAATCTCTTCAGTTAAAAATGACCTCTGAGATCACTCAGTTGGAACTATGACTTAACACCACCTTGTCTATTAGACCCCGGCACTGAGTGCCCTGTACAGTCTTTCCTTAAGCACCTCCAGCAATGGTGACCCCACCACCTCCCTAGGCAGCCCATTGCAACATCTAAACACCCTTTCTGTGAAGAATTTCTTCCTAATGTCCAACCTAAACCTCTCCTGGTGTACCTTAAGACTATGTCCTCCTGTCCTATTGCTCGTTGCCTGGGAGAAGAGGCTGACCCCTATCCAGCTACAACCTCCTTTCAGGGAGTTGTAGAGTGATAAGGTCACTGAGGCTAAACAATTCCAGCTCCCTCAGCTACTCCTCACAGGATGTGTGCTTCAGACCCTTCACCGGCTTTGTTGCCCTTCTCTGGATTCTTCACCTTCAGATAACTCAAATTAAAACAACTCAAAAATTGTCTTGGCAACCTCACAATTAGAAACTCACATTGCCTTTGCCTGTTACACCTCTCAGTTTAAATAGTTTATCAATGCCTTTGTCTTTGGAAAACGTGTTGCCTCACTGCAGCAAGACAATTTGTCACCAAAGAGGGTGAATGCATTTTTATTTTTCATAATAATAAATTTCCTTAAATTGAAAAGGCACTGCCTTCTTAGGCAAATGAAATGCTCCCAGGGAAGCCCTCTCTCTTCCCAGCTATGCATCAGGAGGATGTTACTTGGACATTTCTATGTGAAACACTGCTAACCTCCACTTTCTAAAGACTTTAAAAAAATTAAACCTATTAAATTGCAGCTGAAGTTACTGCAAGGGAATGAAAAGGCCAATAAACAAACAAAAATATTAAAGAAAGCATTTCAGAATTAGATTACAAAATGAAAATGTTAAGCATAGTAAAAGAAAAAAAACTGAAGTTGTAACTTTCCATGGTAAAACAAAATACATTTGATTTTAAAAACTGCAATATTACCATGTCAGTGGAAATGAACTTGCCATCTGCAAAACCCCCCACTCTGTTTTAAACACCTAACGTCTCATGAACAGTTTGGAGATGTCACATCACACAACATTGTCATAGCATAACCACTACCTAATTAAAAGCTTAATTAACACATCAATAGAATAACACATTAGCCTGTGTTAGAAACCCATTTAAGATGTAGATGTCTGAAACTGTTGCAAATCACAATAAAGTCAGTGCTTAATTTTGATTTCTCCAAGTTAAATACAGAGGTGGTGGAGAAATACAGTGAATAAGGCTTATTACAATCACCTGCAGAAATAAAAATCATATGCAACCTCTTCAACCCCAGACTGCAAAAATATTTCTCTTCATCATTCTGCACCACAAAACTTAATCATACTTATCCTCATTAGCTTTCTTATCCTTGGCATCTTTAATAGGAATTATTTTTCTCTTCCACGGGAAACACTTTCCCCTCCTCTTAGCCTTTCCAAGTACAAGCCAACAAGCCCATTCTGTCAGAACAAGGACACCATCAGTAACAGAACTGTACCAATATGCTTTCCATTCTCTTCAGATGCATATGTGAATTCACTTTTGACAGACAGAACTGATTTTATGTCTCTCTGTGCTCTCTTTTGCCTAGCATTATTTTTTACATGTGAAGACTACAGCAGACTGCTAACTTAGTTTAGAATTCTAACACACAAGCCTCACGTAACATAGAGTTGTCTCCCCATTATCATCTTAACACCATGAGTTTTATGCCTTAAGAGCTAAGAGCAGGCTCTAAATCAGGCTCTACCTCCATACTGCCTATACTTAGCAATTGCATTCAATGTTGCTCGTTAAATCATCTGAAGTCATTTTCATTACAAATTATTATAAAGTGTAATGCTAGACTAGAGTGTAATGCCTGCTAAGTGCAGCATGTCAATGCAAACCTTGTAAACAATAAGGAAGCTGGAAACCCATAAACCAAAAAAAACACCCCACCTAACTACTGAACATGGATGGACTTGTTCTACTAGTACAAAAAACAGAGTAACGGAAAATCAGCATGAAAATACAAAATTCTTTGAGAGAGGGGAAAAAAAATTAAAAAATATCTTTAATGGCAGAACATGACATATGAGCTGGGCCTCCAGCTGCAGCAGGGAGGCACGTAAGTAAAGGGCAGTTGTCAAAACCCTGACATCAAAGTACAGAAAGGAAACCAGAAATGCTATGTTTAGAAATGCCATGGATACAATCACCATATCATATTTTATATAAAATTTAAGACATGCCCCACAAGCTAAAAAAAGATAAAAAAGCAGCTGCATGCAATGGCCAAAACCAACACGGGACATGCAGAAAGGAATCAAGTTCCCTGTAGCATGCAACTTATGAAAACAATTATTATAAAATAGGTACTAAGGTATCTTCCTTCCTCAGTCTTGTAAATTTAGTTCTGTCACACTTTTCGCCAGACCTACGTCATCCTCTTCCACAGTTAACAAAGCTTTTGCTCCCTAGGAAGCACACAGACTGGGCCTGCAGGAGAGTCAGCCATGATTTTGGGGGAATCTGGTCACATATTTGAAACACAGGCTAACAGCAATTTTGAAGGAGCAGCAGCTGTGCAATGCAAAGCTGAGAGAAGGTAAAAATGGTTTGAAATGCAGATGTTAAGGGTTGAGCTTGCTGAAAGTTTTAGTCTTGCACTTGGCTTCAAGTTGCAAGACACTTGAAAAAAGACAGGAGTTGCTTTTTACCTTTTTATTTCCATTGATAAGGAAATGGGTTGCCACATATAATGATAGCAATATTAATAGCATTGAAATAAAGAGAAGCCAGAGTTCACACAGAAGAGTGCAAACAAATACAGTGGTGATGTGGCTGAAGAGGCAACTCATTTTATCTATAGACAATGCTGACTGATAGCACAGTAGAGGTAAGACAAGCAGGTAGCAGCAAACTCTATATCCCTATTTTCCAGCCACCATAGCAACTTTACCAACAGTGGGCAGCATAAACTGAGGGAGGCACAAACTGCATTCATATGGAGTACTTGGAACATGGCTCTTCTCTGGATGCAGATGGGTGTGCAAGTGTTTGCAGGGTTTAAAACAGGCTAGAGAACAGGAGGAGCTGAGGATCTGTCATGATGCCCATTCTTTGAGGAAGGCATATGCAAAGGCAAAGACAACCAGCAGGGTCACTGAAGGGCAGCTCTGCTCGTGCTTTTGCAGAATGTAGGGCAGTATTTCCTCTGCCCTTCTGAAAGGAATCTCCCTGTCTTAAGCCAAAAGCCACAAACTCAGGAGTCTGCTATTTAAAATGCCAGGTGGGACAGAAATACATCCTTGGCTTACTATTATATGCTTTTATAACTCAAATATATATATATTTTTCCTCCAAGAGACAATATACTGGAATACGGAAAGATTATCACGTTATTCACTGATGGTTAAGTAAGGGTATTTCTATTCTACTCAGCATGTACAACTGATAAACCACAGGAAGTTTTGTTCTTTTTTTTTGGGTTGGTTGGGTTTGAGGGTTTTTTTGTTTGTTTGTTAAATTTCACCTGGTACCTGTTTAGTGACCAAACATTTATACACATGAACAAACACTTACAGAAATTCTTCTTGAGTGCAAGCCAGTGATCTACTCTATGTAGACTATCCAGTTATCTGGCTGCAGAGGGGACTGACTGTAACACTGTTCAAGTTTAATATTCCAAATGATATTGAAGTGAAATGTGAAATAACCTTTAAGATCAGGTTGTAACATATTTGATAAACTTGACTATTATTATTTTCAGGATATGTTTTTAAAAGTATAGACTTTTTTAAAAGTATATTCCTGTTCTAGTATCACAGACAACGATCCCCTAATTGATAACACAATAGCTGATTGTGCACAGTCACTTCACTGAATGGTGTATAGAACAAAATTCTGTGAAACTGAAAATGACCAACACTCACAGTTGAAGGTACAAGTGTTAGAAGAATTTTAGAAGAAAGGCTCTGATTTTAGGTCAACTATAAAATCTATCCTGTACATGAGCTTGTTTGATGTTTCAAATATTCCCTTCTTCTCCCATGATCAAACAATACACTTGAGTGCACTGAAAACATGTTTCTGCTCTCAAACAACAAATTATTTCTACATATTTACAACTATTTTTCTGTATTTCCATATTATGTTACAATTTGCATGCTATCAGCTCCAAAATAGATTATTCTATTACCAATCTTACCTAATTCCTTGGCATGACTTCATTAAAAATTACAGGATGTGAGTATTCCAAATATGAGTGCAAGTAGGTTAATCAGAGAGAGGGCTTCAAAAGTGGAGGCTTGCACTTCAGGGACATTAAGTGCATTACTGTTTTAACAAGTAAAGTAGCACATCAAGCTTCATTCAACATACTAATTATACTTTCTAAACAAACACACACAAACCCATTCTATTTTAAGAGCCCAGGTCAAGAAATTATATAAAAAAAACCCCTCTAAGAATAATTTTACTACTATTTTCTTTTATTTTTGAGTGAGCTAATTGAGAGGTAACTAAAACTTCAACCAGACTTCAAAGTAGAAAATAATCTGATATTTGCATTTAATTTCTGTTTGGTATCACAAATTCCACTGTTTCAAGATCTACATCTCTTAACTTTTCTTACTCCAAAGGGAGGAAGGGAAGAACAACCTGTCCTGCTGCTAAGTGACCTACCCCTTTACTCGAGAGGAGACGATGAAAAGCTGATGGGCAGGCTTATGTTGCACAGTTAAACAAGTGTCTCCATGAGGCATGCATATTAGCAGATATTTAATCCTGGAGCTGCCATCATGGCCACATAGGAGGCAAAATAATTCCAAGGACATTCCACTTCATCAACATACTGAGTCCAACAAGTGTTGGAAGCACACCAACCTGGCAAAGTAGATGACAATTCAGATCCTAATGCTGTGGCCACTGGCCCAACTTACAAAATCATCCATGTGGTTTTTCAGGATTTACTGCTGCTTCCAGAGACAATTCTGAAATGTGTAATATAGCCTCAGGTTGTCTTGGGTCTTACTAGAACACCAAGTACCTGTGACATTCTAAAGCATGCTTTAGCAAAAATAAGATATATGCAATAGAACCAGGATGTCCCAATTCTTATACAAATACGCATTCATCACACTTAAATGAAATGTCATCTATGTTGATGATAGATGAATCTTTTTTTAAACCATGTAGTTTTTTATTTTTGCAACACATTTCAGTGGCTTTCTAGATGTGCAATGCCTTCCTGCATGAGAAATATAAATAAATGTCTGTCACAGAAGATTAAGTCAACTATCACAAGTATCTACAACCAGCAAAACTGGCAGAGTATCATCTATGCACACATGAAAGACTAGAGGTAGGTATATTAGATAGATGAAGTTTAACTAAGACAAGTTTGGTCATTGAGGACAGATGAAAACATGGTGAGGAAGAAAGGAGACCCAGATGGAAACTTTCTCCTGAAAGTGAGCCTTGACAGAGTCTTCCTTCCCAAGTGGCTTCTCTCATGTGGTGAGTTTCTAAGAGTATTTCTGGATTACCCTGAAGAAATTCAACCAGAAAACTGGTAAAAGCACTTTACCTTCTGGCATCTCTACAGAGAAGTGTCAGGATATGAAGTATTAGTAGTTGGTTACTTCCATTTGACCCCATTAATATCTAGCACTGCATGAAGGCAAACAGCATTCAGGATAGCAGAAGTGTCTATAAAATTGCAAGTTTGAGACCCTGAGCTCCTAAGAAAAAAAATGTTCCCTTTATTCTTCCAAACTATTAACCTGCAATAGAAAACACAGACCACAGAAGTAGAGAGGCAAACTGAAAAGTTTTGCTTCTTGCTTTTCAGTAAATTGCTGGTTGAATCAAAGATGCAGAACTGTCTCTTAAGTAAACAAGCTGACAGGGAAAAGGTCAGATCATTAAAGAACAGAACTGCTGAGATTTTGTCTTGTCATTGAAATTTATCAGAGAGCTTTGTATCTTGGGAATGCAGGAATATACAATCACAGACAGGAAATCTGTTGGGACAAAGTCTGGAGGTAGGCCAAAAGAGGAGATAGTGACTAATTTTGCTTGTTGTTTTATTTATTGTTCTTAGTTAAAATAAATGGAATACTTAATTTTCTCACAATACAACATCTATATATGGGGAGATTAGTCAAAATTAATTATTTTGGCTAACATTAATATATTTTTTCTAAGTGTCATTGCTGTTCATATTTTCATTCTGATTCAGAAAATAATTATTAAAAATCTGTCCTGAGCAGGAAAGTAGTGTTCATTCAGTATGAAGAACTCTTAATTCCTCTGCATCCTATATCAACACTTCTAGAGGTGAAGTGGAGAAGAAAGAATGGACATGGAAGAAATTAACCCATTTAAGGCTGGATTAAATTGCATAGAGGGAAAATGGGAAAATATGAGGTGATGGCCACTTACCTACTATTTCAGATCACTTCACATGCTTAAGGACCTGTACCTGATCACAAAGATGAGCACTCACAGGTTTCAGACAATGCACTGACATTAGAACTGTAGCTCTGTCTAATTGCAAATAAGACAGCTGGGTAACAACCTCACCAGTTATTCACAAAAATGAATAATAAGAGTCACGTAGGCTTCTTGTGAATGTGCTACAGATTAAACATGATGCTAATTTCTTTGAAGAAAGATAGCAGAGGGGTGGTGGTGTTTCTTTTATTGGAGGTATTTGGATAATTGGTCTTTTCCAGCAATTAACCCAGAAATGTCCTATTTTTCAGTTAGACAAGAATCTCATTTGCACATTCTCAAAAACAACAGGGTATTCTGCTTCCTGTGGCTTTTAAATGGTACAAAGTTAACCTTATTTGTCCCTGCAGAAATATTTCACTTGCATTTTCAATCAAATTGCCAGAACTTCCTTACAACAGAACAAGGTAAAAATGTGTCATATACAGGAGAAGAGATGATTGCAATCTCTAGTCCTCTACTGAATTTAATTTCCTGCCACAGCTGCATAAGAGTATGGGATGAAGGCAGGGATGCAGAGGTTTAATGTTAAGTCGGAAGAAAACCTATCCACATCCAGATTTTGCTCATAAAATACGTGCATATAAAGCCTTATGTTTAATGGCCAAAATTCAAGATTTCAAATGCAATACCCTTCTCTGACAAAAAGAAGTTGTGTATATTACTCAAATAGTATTTTCAGATCATAGAACTGTTAAATAATGCTTAGCCCTCCCAAAACCTAGGGCAGCTCTTAGTCCATAATCATGCTTTTTCTTGTGATTGCAGTAAACTAAATTATGTCCCTCAAAGTTTTTCTCCTCTATATAGAACATTTCAAATGCACATGACAGAAGGATGAATCAGCAGAAAATTCTCCTGCATCCCATTTGATAAGACTTTGAAAAGTACCGCTTTCCTGGCGAGATCCAGAAACAACTTCAGATTACCTCACTGCACCATTCACATTCAAGATGTTCTTGTGTTCTATTCTAAATATCATGTGATAAAAGACCTAGAGCTAAACGCGAATTTCTCCCTTTTTTCTTTTCTTTTTCGATCTCATTAGCATTGCCTTTACCATCTCTCAGAGGCGCTACCCTAGTTCTCTCAGGTTGTCTTCAACTCTTCTCTTACAATGCTTCACTTTGAGCAAAAGCATCAACAATAGTAGTTATTCATTGCATTATAAAATAACTGGTTATGCCACATTTAAATATGTTGTTTGATTTTCCCATTACGCAAGATCACTGGTTAAATGGAAAGATGGAGGCATCACTGCTAAATTGTCATGCATGTCTTGAAAAAAACACCATGATTGTAAGGCCCAACAGGTTTTCCTTCTGTTGAACTGGGACCTATTTAAAGCAAAATGATACATTTAAATTGATTTCCTAGTGGATTCGATTAGAGAAATAAATTAATGACTGCTATTAAATAAAACATTTTGGCAGTGAATATATGGTAACTTGATTTGCATAATTTAACAGTTGCAGGGACTTCGGGAAATAACAATGTAAATGAGTACTGAAAGTGTGCAGTAATGAAACAGTAGATTTTACCATGCATAAGACTCTCCCCCATGATTTTAAGGTAATCTTTTCAGTTCTTAATTACATTTGTAAATAAAGGTTAAAACAATTAGTTGTCAACACCTCTGCTGTCACTTCATTCTGGTTTTGCTATATTTACAAGCTTCTCTTCCCATCTCTTTTCCATAAAGAAAAATTAAGTTCTGTGTATAGAAGACAGAGAAAGAACCTCATAGATGACAAAATAAAATAAAAAAAATTAAAAAAAAAAAACAGAAAAAGGGGAAAAAAGCCATTAAAAACCCGTAAAATAGCATGTTATTGTTTCCTGTCAGGCAAACCCTGAGAAAACTAGATATTTCATATAATTAAGAAAACATTCAAATAATAATCGCAAGATAAAATGTTTCTCTTCAATATTTCATAAATAATTTTTTAAAAATTGGATTTCAGTTGCAGTTCATGAATTCCATTTTGTTTAAAAAAACATAGAACAACCCTTATGTGGCAATTTCTGCTATGATTTTTAATTTTTGCATGTTCACAGCAATCAAGTGCTCTGCAGTTATTCTGCTCCATAAACTATACTATAGTTCTTTTTAAACTTCCAATCTTGATCCAAGTACTACTTGGATGGGAGACCTCCTGGGAAATGCCGGGTGCTGTAGGTTCTAGTCCTGAGGACTTCACTGGCACCATCCAAGCTCGCTCGGTCGTGGCAGATGAACCTCAGGACTTAAACGGTGAGACCAGTTCTGCGCACGCTGAGCCTCACCTGAAATCCACTGCGCAGGCTGGAAGGGCACACCCACCTGGGGAGAGCCCTTCCCAAATCTTCGTTCGCGAAGACGAGCCACACACACAGAGTAAAAAAATCTTGATACATACAACCGGATAATTTAACCTCCAGTTTGTCCTCAGTAGTTAATAGGGAAAAAAACCTCACAAAAATATCAAGGCTTCATGAAAGGTTTAAGGCTAGCTAACTCCTCCATGAACATACAAATTAGCAGATGCTTAGTTTCAATGTCCCGCTTTGACTGGCATAAATAAGGACAGGTAAACATACACCAAAATGCACTCTACAGGGTCTCAGTCCAATCTAAGAGCTCCAATTTAACAAGAGAACGTGTCACCTGTAACTTGCAGCACACTGGGTCTATACAAGTGACACTGCCCAGGCAAAGTAAAACAAGCAATGTGAAACCTTGTCACATACAAGCTCACTATTACTGCTGTCATAGTGGTTCTACTCACTCTAGCATAAAGAAACAAATCCTGCTGTGGAGGACCACGTGCATCTTCTGAGATTCTACTGATTATTTCTATACAAATTCACCCCTCACTTTCAAAATTAAGAAACCAAAGACAAAAAAAAAGAAAGGAGGAAAAAAAAAATCGAGCTGCATCTTCAAGCTTATTATTAGGCCTTTTGAATGAAATTTAATAGACTAAAAGGTACAATGATGAGCTTATGACTACAATCCCTCTGGACTGGACTTCTGAATTAAGGCAACTAATGCACTTTTTGCTTTATGAAAGGCAAGCCAAACTAATCCCACTGAAAATGAGGTAAGGTAAAGGTGAAGTCATGGACTACAAGAGATAACAACGCAATATGTAATGTCTGTGTGCATAATCAGAAAAGTAGTGTAGTTCTGAACATCAAAAAAAAACAAATCAAATAAAAATCTAGACAGATTGGTATTATAAACCTGCTTTCTTATTTACATTTTTGTACATGCATGCACACAAAGTAAAAATCGTTTCAAAAGCTTGAGATTATTATTCTACAGGTTTAGTTCAGTGAAAGATGTTTCTCAGAGGAAGCTTAAGTTTCTTGGAGAAATAACCCTTATCAGCCTGCTGTGGAAACAAGACTCCTTAGAAAAATGTCAACAGTATAATAATGAAAAGCAAAGTTAGATGTCATTTAACAGATTAATGCAGTAGAAGTAAATTTATTAGAAGTAATCTGCGATTGCAAATTTCGCATCTCTTCCAAAGGACAAGACACAGTGGTTTGGCAGGTGTTTTGGCACTGTATACCACCAGAAAATTGAGATCTTATTTGCTCCATTCTTGTTCATGAAACATCTTGATGTTGGACTATATACAGTCATGAAAAACCACAAGCACAGATTTGCCCTGACATTGTGTCATTTTTCTGACCAATCTCCTTTAAGGGAGCTCTTCAAACAACATCTGGATTTGCGTGCCTCTGTCATTCTTAAAAGGGTTCAAAGCACAAGTACAAAGTCTACACAAGCAGAAAACTGACCTTCACCTTACCATTTTTCTATTTAAAGATCTTTCTTGTCCTGCTTCTTCAATAGAAGCCTATAACAGGGTTGGAAACAGCATGGGGCACAGACCTCAATGTGGCATTTAAAGTAAAATCTGCTGTCTTTAGAATGTTTTTTAAAAAACTACTCTTCTGCCAGGAATTAATTTTTAAGCATCTTACCCAACAAGGAAATACAATGTAAAAGCTGAAATAGAACATGTAATAAGAGTTGACACTGATAACTGCATTCTCCAGCACACATTCCTTTATGCATAAACCACTGGCAACCCTTCAGCAGGTAGTTTTTGTATAATGTTGCACATGCACATGGCTTCCTCCCCCTTCTCAACTAATGCAAGAAGGGATGACAATTCCCATGAGGTTTTTATTCAACTTTGACATGAAATGTTCTTCCCTTTGGACATGTTATACTTCTTAGAGTTGACATTTTCCTACCCTACATCAGCAGGCAATAAAATATTATTTGTGTTGGTAAGGGGTGATTGGATATTTTTTTCAGTTACTTGTAATTTTTCTACTTGTCTCTTTGAACAAGAGTTTTTTTTAAGACCTCTAAAAAAACTCCCATCAAATATTAAGCATTCAGTGAGAAAAGGAGATAAGGGTAAAGGACACTTGAAGGTATGAAGTACTTTTCCATGATAAATTCAAAATTTTTGAAACAAGTAGTTAACATTCTTAATCAGGTCATTGAATCCTGTGAAATTATTTAAATACAACTTTCTTAAAAACTTACATGCTATGGTAAGGTTTCTTTGTTTTGATTTGTTTTCCCTAAGTTATTTTAAAAACTAGAAGAATTTTCATTAATTGGAAAACAACTTTAAATAAAAGATTCATATATTTATGTATGTGCATAATCACGTTTTGTCTGCTACACTAACTTCTCCTTCACACCAGTCTTAGTTCTGCAACTAAAATAATCAATAGCCTTTAAAAAAACATATATGCAAATTCTGATATATGCATGGTATTGAATAAATGTTTCCCTTAAGCAAGAAAAAAACCCCCCAAAACAAACAAAGAAAGTGCACATCGGTATATACTCCAGCTAATTCATAAGTACCTTGAGTTAAACATGAATTTTACAAGTACAAATACAATGAACTTTTTCCACATAAAATAGCCAGGCCAGTGTAGACAGAGTGCCAAGCCTTCACATGACCATTCTGAATCACCACATATTAGAGCTCCATCACTTTCATATTTAATAACTGATTATTTAAAAACTAAGAAGTATCACCATTGTTATACTTTCTGATAAAGCAACAAAAGATAATCACAATACAAATAAACCAACTTCATTTGGTTGAAAAGGTGAACTACGGAAAAAAGCCACTTTAATGCAGGACTAGAACTACGGAAAAAAAGCCACTTTAATGCAGGACTATTCTACACGAGCACAACCTTCTACAACTGCATGCAAAAATACCATCAATATAAATAATGCTGTTGGCATAGGTTAAGCATTATGGATAGGCTTAAAATACTATCACTGTAAACAATTCATTCTTCAATCCAATATATAAGCCAAAACTACATAGGATAAAGACTTACAATTACAAAGCTCCCAAACTTGTCCAAAAGAAACTAAAAACCAAGCAGAGTCATAAAATTCCACTTCAAAGCCACAACTAAATAGATGATGTTCACAGTCCTTTCAACAGGAGGATTATACACATATTGCCATTCCCAGGAAAATGCCAGAAACACAAAAGGAAGTTCCTCACTCCTGCAGTCCACTGCCTCATTTGTGATACACCTTCTTAGCCAAAAAAAGCCCAAGCAAACCAACCCCCTCCAAAACACTGTAAAATTCACATGCTCTCAATAGAAAATTTCACCTTTACCATCTAAAAAACCAAGTTAAAAAAAAAATTAGTTCATCCTTCCCTTTCACCCAGCTATGATAAATCAGGAGTTAGTGCACCAAAGCAAATTTAACCATTCTTTTTGCTCTTAATGAAGTCACAGCCACGTATTCAATTTTCTTTCATACACACATAACATAAAGTAATCCGCAATTAAAAAAATGCATACAGTAATAAACCCAAGCCACTAACAACCAGAATTATGCGACTACAGTGTGAAATAATGCTAAAGGAGATGAAAAAACAACACTCATTTCTATAACTGAACATATGAAACTTAGAGGATGAGTAGACAAAACAGAAAACCAAGTAAACCACTTCAACTAGCAAACTTCTGTATTGCAAGACCAAAGTCAACATAACAAGCTAATGCTAAACCACAGTTACACAAATAAAAATGAGTCAGAATACCTGCAAGGTGTACAACTGAGCAGATTTGCAGAGAACAGATCATCTTCTGCGTTCAAAAATACCAGTAAACTGGATAGGAGGAGCAGCATATGCATATATATATATGCAGTCCTCTAGAAAGCATCCACTGCAACTTATGCAGCCAATTTAAGGTGATAATGACACACAGCTGATCCTTATATTCACATGATAGAAAACACTTACCACAGCAATTAAATGTGTCCCCAAGTCATGAAGAGAAAGCTTCCACTTACCTAAAATAAAAAAAAAAAGGAAAATTAAAATATATCAGAAACTCTGTCTTACAGATCTGACATTTAGAGAAGGGCAAGAAATTTTTCTTCACCTATTTTGACTTTACCTTCTCCCCTCTCCCTCCCACAAAAGAAAAAGAACAACAACAACAAAAAAAAATGTAGGAGTCTCTGTGTCCTTTCACCCAAAAAGACAGCCTGGGGGGAAGGACTCAAAATAGGCCTTAGACAAATGCTCAAATTGGACAAAAAATTCATATGCATAATACATTTGACAAACAAGGATTTGGAACATAGAGTGGAAATCAGATACTGTTCCTAAGGTACCTCTTATTTCTACCACTATTACCAATACAGGATAGTTAGAAACCTAGAACAACAGGTAGCTTCTAACGAAGGCATATAAGGATTGAGTTACTACAGTGTAAATGGCAATCCTGGATAGAGTTATCAAAATGTTTAACTTGGGTGGCTGTCAGAATGATTGGATGGCATCTGATATAGGTAGGAATCTCACAATTCTTCTGCTGCTGTTCCTCTCTGTGCAGGGCTGCACAGCAAGCTCTGCTTCCTCCCTCCATGTCACCCCACTGTTATGTCACCTAATGTGCTCTTAGAAAAATCCCATATTTCACTTTTCATTATAATGAGAAAATTAACAAAAAACAAAAATCAAAAGCATCTACTTTCTGCACACTTTAGTTCTAGTAGTTAACTACAAAGCTTTTTAAGACTCTGCCCTCCCTCCAAACGATGACACACTGCAAGTGTTCTATTACTGCATATATTAACATACAGCCTGTACTTTATGAGGCCTTGTGTCATCCTTCTATTCATGATTCTATTATTTTAAAAAATCCCACAAAAGAAACCCACAGCACATAGGTACTAAAGGTGCTACCATCAAATTCACTAATATGAACAGTTACTGCTGTATCCTGAAGAGAGAAGCTGTGCTGCAAGATAAGCCCCTGGCGTGAATGGCTTTCTACCAAGTTTTCAGACTTCAGTCTCAGAGGAAGATAAGGACACCTTGAAATCCCGGATCAGAAAAACTTGTCTGTAAAAGTTAACCTTGCCTCTCAGTCACTTCAGCTTCAAGTCTACATCCTTCATAAAACTGGGATTATAGAAAAATGAAAGCTTAGCATCCTATGCAATTAAGGCTATCTTTTATTTGATTCTAGTTAAAAAAGAAAGCTAAATCACAGAAAATTATGGCTATTGCACACATACTGTATTACAGTCCAGAACAAAAACAGTGCACACAATAAACATGAAAGTTCTTCCTGTCTTAAAATTGTTTCTGTACTACTGCCTGTAATGCAGCTAAACCTGTCAGCATCTACATAAATTTTATTTTAAATGAAATCTGAAGTATCCTCAAGTCTGACTATTCCTATTCTGCCATTTCAACCCTGACCGGTCTAGGTATTGACACACAGGACACTGCCTTGCTGCTAAGCACTGCACATATGGGAAACACAATATTTTTCTTTCTAGCAAGTTCACTCAAGAATATCTATAAACTTAGTCTGTATTGCAACCAATCATTTTTATTCTCCTTCATTAGACTGAGTTTAAAGGGATTTGTTTCTGCACCAACTGTGGTGAACTCACAAAAAATGCCTGTAAGATGGAGATAAGCTATGGCCACAGTTGCTGCTCTATTAGTTTGCTTGCATCATGGATGTTTTTGTGATTATAGTTACTCCACGATTTAACGGTAGGAGGCTAATGGAAATGTTACTCACTACAGCAGCAAGCTAAATCAGTTGGGGAAAGGAAAAGAAATGTGTTTACACTTGAATATGTCACATAAAACAGTGGGAAGCTCCCACCCCTGACACCAGAACTGGCATGCTCATTCAAGGACTCATCTAGATTATTATGCCCCTTCACACCTCGAAACCTATTAAGTTACAATTAGTTGCATTGATTTTATAGCAGATTTGTAAGTTCTGTAGTAGTTTATGGACTACAAAAGAAATTAACTATGCCTCTTCCAAAGAGAAGAATTATTGAGAAAGAGGCATTGGCATGAGTTGCTGAACACATCACCAACAGTCTGGATTTTCTGCTGTAAATTCTACATTAATTACAGCAGAACTGATAGGTAGATTCTATCTGTCCCACCAAGTGTTTCTTCACTGGCTCCTGATAGTTATCCATGAGCAGGAAATGTAATCAGCCAGATAATGTCAACTCAGCCTCTGATGCCTTGTTAAGGTAGATTTAAAATAATGTAGTTATTGCATAACCAAAAAACCCCAAACCAACCAGAAGTCAAAAAAAGAGAATATGAAAAGAAATGCTGCATAAAATACAATTTCATCATATTTTGAGACGTATATCAGTTGTGGTGCCAAAAAATTGACAAAGCCCCAGTGCTTGAAAATGGACTGCTTCTAGAACATACAGAGTATAAACCACAAGAACATGTTTTCTAGACCAGTGCTTGTCACTTACTATTTTAAAAAAATACTTTGTAAAGTTGAGGGGCGGGGGGTTGTGTCTGTATTATTTTAATAAAGTATTAGCTGTTTTATAAAATAGGCTTGTGCATTTGAATTTTGGCCTATTTTTGCAATTCTTTCATACAAATATGAAAGAATTTACTTCTAATAAAAATCACCTAATTCTTCTGCTTTGCTCAGTACTTTACTCACTGACACTGTGAACAGAATTAATGTCAATGTTGCGTGAATCCCTTTCAATATGAAGTTGGTTACTACAGAAAACACTAAATTCCTGATTCAGAGAACTATGGTACAGAAATACAGTACTAGCACTAATCATAAAATCCCTGCCAAACATTGTCCATCTTTGAGAAATCTTTAATTTCTATGTGTATCTTCTTTAAAATTGAAATTCTCCTATTTACTGACAGCCTCTCAGTAAGTTACTGAGCATAACTTTGTAAACACCCTGCATCTGCCATCTTGGCACCTATTAATACATATAAACCCAAAAATAAATACTGAGCAGATAAAACTTGCATACATGGATATATGTCACAGTAAAAGAATTCGTTGTGCAATGTAGGTGCCAAAATTTTTATCTCTGTGCAGCACCTGCTCAGGGACAGTTAGACATATCTTTGTGAAATTGTATGTTAACCCAAGTTTTATTTATTGCAGCCCAACAAAATCCTGACAGAATTGTTAAATTGTAAGTGGTTAGTTATACACTGTTCAGTCACAGAAGAATCTGCGTGGTGCACAAACTCTGATGAACTCTGAACACTTCTAAGAGGATATACATACCCCCCCACCCCCCAACCACACACACATACATACACATTCCAAGGTAGTTCTTCAACTGGAGGCACTGAAGTTATTCACATGAAGTCAAATGAGACCAAACAAACCAGCCAATCTACAGTCAATGACATTAGATCTCCACATAGCATTCATCAAGATCTGGACTACTAGATGAGGCAGTGGCTTTTGGGGAGTAGGAAAAATAGGGAATGGCATGCCATAATTCTCACAGAAACAGTATTGACTATAAGCTGCGTGGGCAGCCTACACAACTGCACTATAATGTATGAGCCTCTGACTTTGCAATGTTCTTTTAAAAAGATTTCCTAAAGCTTTAGAGGCAGGGATGAATTTTTGTTAAAATGTAGCAATGCATTAGCCCACTGGGGCTTTAGAAATACTGTATAGTGCAAATAGTGAACAAACCACTGTCTTTCCAATTATCTCAACATTCCTTACAGCTAATTATCACCAGAAGTCTTTTGAGTAAAACTGAGGGCTGCTTGAAGGTGAGAAAACAAAGGTCCTAGCGATGCAAAATAATTTTTCATAAAATATTTGGGAGCTTACCAATTAGCAATTTAACCCAGATCATGACACTCACTCTTGTTTCAAATGCAGTCCCACCTGTCCCCATATGCCTTCCTTTAGCATATTTTTACCATAAGGATGTGAACAAACTAATAAAATGAACATGATAGAATGTTGGAAAAAAGAGATCCTAGCTTTTAATAAGACATGTCAATGTGTTAGATAGAAGACCCGAATTTGTACAATGCCAAGAGTGGGAAGAAAAATCAAAGAAAATGTTACAAAAACGGAAAATCAACATCTAACTGGACATCAGATACTATATCCAATTGATGAAGCTGTCAATTTTAACACAGGTGTTCTTTTGACATACACTAACAGCTACAGACTGAGTGCATTTATAGGGAGTTTGTAAATGTCTTTCATTGAAAGCATTTTCCATTTTCTCTAATTTTTATTAGAGGCATTGCCTAGGAGATTTATCTGAACAGTTTAGGCACAGTCACTCAGTTACCCCAAATTTACATTCCATGTGCTACCAGATAATTTCAGGCACTTGCAGTATACCAGCCTTGTAAACCCTCATACTATATTTTGTGTCTGAAATTGGTGAAGTGTAACACTATTTGACTGTCTCATTTCTTAGCAGCACACAGCCCTGCTTTCCTCTATTATGGCCTGTTGTCATGCTCCCACCTATCTGCATAACAAATGAGCCCTCAGTGTTTACTTTGATCAAAATTCATAGCTACAGCTAACTGTTGTGGTTCTGCACTCATATACAGGAGTAAAACAGGCTGTGGGGGTGATTAGCGATCAGCTGGGCTATACTCTGCTACTAAAAAATGTTGCTACTGACAGTCACAGTTCATTTATTCCTCATTGTGATAGATGCAAAGAAAGTCATGAAGAGAAGGTCATGAGCCACTTAGACATGCTTAGACCATTAAAATGGGCAGTGTGAACCTCTATAGGTAAGTCACAATGAAACACAGTAGACAAGAAGTATCACAAAACACTAGGTTTACTGTGTGCTAAAACATTACCATATGTCAAAGCCATCACACTGAAGACAGAGTCACTCACTAGGCTCACTAGTCACTCCAGACTCACTAGAGCAGGACAGAGATAAACACAGAGCCAAGGTGTGTGGTCTGTACAGAGGCACTAGAAGTGACCTAACAGCTATAATGTATCCAGAAACCAAGGCAGTGGAAGTTTCCTTGGCAGGCGAGCTCAAATACAGGCTCTCTGCTGTTGCGATTTGTCCTCACCACTGCTTAAAATTCTGACCATCCTAAGAAATTTCATCCATTGCTGTTAAAGGACACATCCCCTTACTGTTCATATAGGTCATACAGTTTAATTAAATATTTGCACTGGTTTTCACTGGGATAGAATTAATTTTCTTCATATTATCTAGTATGGGGCTATCTAGTATGGGGCTATATTTTGGATTTGTGCTGGAACAGTGTTGATAACACAGGGATGTTTCTGCTATTGCTAAGCATCACGGCCTTCTCTGTCTCTCAGCCTACCCCACCAGGAAGGAGCCTGGGGGTGTACAAAAATCTGTGAGGGAACACAGCCAGCACAGCTCACTCCATATGACCCAAGACATACCCCACAGCATACGGCATCATGCTCAGTGTATATAAGTGGTGGAAGAAGAAGGAAGGGGAGGACATTTGGAGTGATAGTATTTGTCTTTCCAAGTCACCGTTACACGTGATGGAGTCCTGCTTTCCTGGGGATGGCAAAACACTTTCCTGCTTGTGGGAATTGGGAATGAATTCCTTGGTTTGCTCTGCTTGTGTGAGCGACTTTTGCTTTAATAATTAAACTGTCTTTATCTGTACCCACAAGTTTTCTTTGGATTCCCTCCCCATGCTGCTGTGAGGAGTGAGCAAATGGCTGTGTAACACTGAGCTGCTGGCTGGTGTTAAAGCACAACATTGTCCTAATTAAAAACTCAGTCATCATAGTCCTCCAAGGGAAAACAGAGCTACCCTGTGCTCAGCAAGGCATCTAGGAGTGATGAAGGGTGTTGCACAAACAGACAAGAAAGGGGATGAGAGGACTGCATCTCAGAAATATGATATATTTCCAGGATGTGTTTGCTTTGGAGGGAAGAACAAACTACAGAGCTTTAGGAAGGAAGGAACACAAGTGCTCCTTGCATATTCTAAGTATTCCCTGCATCTACATAAGCACAGAAAATTCAAGAATGTCAGCAGTTACATAATCAAGAAAGGTCAACCTCCAGGAGAAAAAACACATCACACTGTAGTGAGCAGAAGGAAAGCGCTGGAAGGCAGGATCAGCAGAAGAGTTTTCAGGGCAAGGAGATATTTACATGCATCACATCAGGCTGTGATTTTATCTGTGAAATGGCTGATAGCCATGGCAGCAGTGACCACACAGGGCTATCTGTTCAGCTCTGCGTGAGCCCAGATGTAGCAGCTCTGCCCAAAGGGAACAGACCAATTTATGGAACAGATTCTTAATGTGTATTTAAGAAGGGTCATATACTGATCTTCACTGTAAATATCACACACATCAATTAAATGGTTTCTTGAGATAGGCCTGTAATTAAGAGAATGAAAAAGAAGGAAGAGCTGAATTTGACACTAAGAAAACCTAAGATTATCAAGTTGCTGAGAACTGTGGAAAAACAAAGAAACAAAAGACCCCCAAACCCACCCCTAAGAAGCTATCACAAATTTCCTTTCCCTACAGCTCAAGTCTGTTACCTCTGCCACCTGTCCAATATAAAACTACAGACCAGCTTATTGATTCCATCAGCCCTACTCTTGGAAAAATAAATGTAAGGCATCTATAAGAAATTAGAAATTACATCAACTCTTAGAGGTATTGAAGCTCCCTTCTTTCATCTAGCTTCTGTATAGTACTAATATGCTCCAGACACTGTTACATGAATGCAAAATGCAGCTTGTGGAATGATAAAGAGCAGATGTCCACAAAAGAAAACCTGCACAAATTTAAGACTTTATTGTCAGTAAGCTCCACTGAAATTATCATCTGTAAATATTAAAAGCATTATATATACATTGAAACTTGCTATTTAATAAATTCATTGGTACACACAATTATATATATACAGATACAAACCCACATTATTTCATTTCCTCACTTTGATTTTTTCCAAGAATTATATTAAATTTCTACAGATTTTAACTAAATCTACTTTCATGAAAGAGTGAAAATACTGAAAATGAAGACCACACAATGTAGATGTCCCACTCTTATATTATTACCCTATATTTCTGAATATCCACAGTTGCAAATGCTGTTTCCTTCTCAAGCATTCTAGATTAAATAAATGAAGACACATGAGTCCTCTATGTCAAAATGCAGAGTTGAGATAAACAGCTTTGCACTGAAGATTTTTAAAGCCATAAATTTGGAATAAAGGAAAGGAATATACAGGGATTCATTATACTTTTTACCCCATAAACTTCAGTTTAGAGAAAACTAAACACATAAAACAAGATTACAATTTTATAACTATCATATACTATAAATTAAATCCTTGGAACTCCTGTTTTTTCTTATTCTGTTACCTGATGCCTGTAGACTGCAATACTCAGTATCTGAAGTGTACAAGTTCTCTGTCAATATAGTAGCAGAGTATTATGCAAGTGCTATTTCCAAATGCATATGTTTTGAGTCCACCCCTATGCTGGTAAATACTTCACAGTAAACCTCCTAATTAAACTATTCTTTTACAGCTGACAAAGATTTTAACCCACCACTTACTACCTATGCACCTGGAGTATCACTTTGGAGATGGTATCAAGTACCTTGGTAGCAGGAATAAAAAGAAGTAACCAAGTAACTTGGGTATGTACAAATAGTGAGGGTTACAGACAAAAAAACAGGGAAACGAGAATGAGGCTGATAAAATGCTGGGTAAGAGAACAAGAAAAAACTTTTAAACCCTTACTACACCTCCACCACTCATAATTAACTCAAAGATGAAGAAAGCCACTATTCAGCAGCATACTCAATGATCAGCATGCTTTAGGAATTTAGTGTTCATTCAGCATGATTTTGGTTTTCTGTTTCCTGTCTGTGAGCCAGAACTCTCTATAAAAGAAATAGTTGGGTTTGTGCTGCAATTTATTTGTTAATGACAGCAAGGTTTGCCTAAGGAAACACAAGAGCATCCATGTGGTATTGCAACCATATTTCACATTGAAGAACCTCCAAACATCAAAGCAGAAGTCCCAATGCCAACCAAAAAATTGTATTTAGATACCTCAGTGCACAGGCAACACTTTTTCTACTACAATACCTGGAGCTTTACATCATAGTATGCTAGTAGCTGATACATGTAAAGATTTTGGGTTTATATGCTACCTTACAAATGCGTCTTAAGAATTTAAAAAAACAACCAACCAACCAACCAACCAACCAACCAACCAACCAACCGTTTGTACAATGAAAAATTATATTAAATAAGCAATATAGCTTACAAAATATATTACTGTTCTATATAAATAAGTAAAATTTGCTTTGTCATTAAAGTCCTAAGTAGTCTTTGAGATCTCAGCCTATCTGTATTTTTGAAATGCCAAGGCAATGAAATACACGTTCTGTGCTGCACAGGAAGATGCTGTGAGCTAATATCAGCCCACCACTCAAAAAGCAATTTACACCAGGAACTCACTATAGGCTTCCAACACGCCAGTCACTTGATGCCCAATTTAAGGTATCTGCTTGGAGTAAGGTGACATGGAATAAAGTTTATTGTCTTCACTCAAGGAACTTCAAAACAAAAAGGTGGCAAGTAAGTTTCCAAAAGGCCATAGAAAAGTGAGAAGAGTACTACAAATCCCCCAAATCCTCATGGTGCAAAATTCTACACCAAAGGCTGCATCAAGGAGTCATGATTTCAGGGCTGTGAACAAACTGGGAAACAGAACTCTTTTGATGGGTATTAGGAGGTACTGGAACAACAAAATGAGGTATCAGCTTATATCAAAAGATATAATTTCCCACATAAATAGGCTTATAAAAGCTGTTATTTAAATAAATGAATATAAGAAGAATTTTGTAGGGCATATCAGTGACAAGAAATAGATCTTTACAGGATAGCCTCTACAGGAGCATTTTCCAACTGAGATGCCCACTGTGATTCAAATATGAAATTCTCAACTTGCATTTAGAATTTCCTCATTGTTACTAAAGAAAACCTGCCAAATAAATCATCTCATCACAAGAACAAAAAGCCACATCTTCCTGAACTGTTTTTCTATAAACCAAGAGTCATAGTTTTATGAATTATCATAGAGCCCTATAAATTATACCAACATGAGAGTTTAAAATTGCAAAACAACCCAAGACTCGAATTGACAAGTCATATTAAAGTCTGAGTGGCAATATTCCTGAGGCATGATATAAAAATTGATAAACACTGCTGACTCATATAGTAGTAGCCAGTATCTTCAACAAAACCCACTGAAGCAGCAAATATAAGAATTTGTACTAGATGGTTAGACCCTATCTAGTCAAGGACATATTGGCGGCTGAGGGAAAATAAAGCAACCGTAAAGGTGACTGCATGCTTTGCATCTAAATTCTGATAGCCTGTCTAGCCCTAGTGACTCAGATTTTTTGCTTTTAAACAATTTGCTTTAATAATCTTCTAGAATCCATTTCAGCCATGTTAATGTGCAAGGAATTATCAGGAAAACAATAATAGCACACTTTACATATCCGCTCATTAAAATAAAACATTTAGGATGCTGAGTAGAGCAGAACACTCTAGAATGGTGCAGCACTTTGAAAAAGAGGGCAGCATTAACAAATGATTACTCTTCTGTAGTAATGAAACAAAATCAGTCTTTTAAAAAATATTTCATGACATATACACAAAAACACTGCTATATTGTTTCACTTTGATATTGACATAATGGGAATAGAAACGGGATTTATTTCAGAAATCTCATGTCAGACCTTCCATGAGGGGAAAATAAAATAAAAATATAATCATTAATATAATTCAACTGAAAGAGGTACTAGGAAGGAGAGGAGACAATAGGGAATCTCTTGTTATCTCTACCAGCTTTAAAGATAAATATTGATCATGAAAATTCTGATGGCAAAACCTCTAATGTGTCATTCATATACACCAAAATGCACTGTTTAGGTCCACTGTAACTAGACTTCCTTCAGAAACTCTAATTTAGAGCTTAAATTATTTTGCTTCATTGACATTGAAATGCTATCTCCAAGTATATGTTACTCAAGGCCTTATTTGAGGTTTTTGTCCTGCATTTTCCTATTTATATCTTTCCCCCTCCATTCTGAAACAGTGTCACTTCTAAAGGGTATTTTACAGAACTTTACTAGGTTACAAAATTACAGAGGTTAACATTTCCATTTCTTGTAGAAAATGTTGTTTGTATGCAATTTCTAGCATGCCTGTTGCAAATTGAACTCTTTCAACAATATTTCCCTTTCCTTACATGATTTGCAGTTGCTTAAGGAGCAATTCACTGTGTTCTTTGGTTTGATTCAATTGTTTGTGATATGTGGTATGTCCCAGTAGTGCTCCCTCCTGAGTTTTAGTAGCCAGCACATTGATATATCTGCATTCAAAAACCTATGCTTCCAAGTTATCAAAGCTTGTATTTACAACATCTGGTGTGCAGGGTGTAAATGATGCGTAAAACATTGGTTTTAAGGTCAGGAATAAATCTTTTACGTCAGGACTGCTCTATCTTTGTTTTCAAAAAGAAGAGGAAAGGGGCAAAGATTAAATCCATTTTTATTAACTTTTCAAGAATTGAAAGAATTTTGTTGGTTTATTTACTTTTGTTAAATCTTTTGTCCTTCAAGTAGAAGAATGGCAACTAAACTAGTACTAAGGTGATTTAACATTTTCAGAATGCTCTGACCCATTAAGTACAAATCATCTAGTTCTTACTTTCAAATGTGCCTTCACTTGCTTGATTCTTTTCTACATCAATAACCAGTGTACAGTCACGTTGTAATAGTCTTGCAATGAGCTTGATTTCCTGATGTATGCCGGGTTAAATCAATCATAAACTTTTCTCCAGCTCCTCAGTCCTCAGTGCACAGGTCATCAGATAAGATTTGTTCCTCCTCTTACTTTTTATCAGTTATTAGAGTCAAGCCTTGGGGTAAAATCATTCCCTTTATTTCCATTTGTGTAGCTTTATAGCATTGGTACACGTTTGAAGGGTATACAAAAAAGAACCCTGTCATGGTCTTCCCTCTTATTTTCTTGTTTATTGCTAAGAACATCTCTTTCATTGCTTTTAACAAACATGTGCTGGCCTCAAATTCTATTTTCATTTCTGTATTTCAGTCTGTGGTGCTGATATATGTCACTAGCACTGATGGGAATATACTTGTAAGTAACTAAAAAGACCATAGCAACCTACAGGCCTGAATAATCAGCTGTAGCATTTGCATTTAAGTATCTTTTAATACTGGATCCAAGATACAAAAACATGTATTCTAAAAAATTACTTTTTTTTTCCTGACTGCACAGTAAATAGATGAGATTGATGCTTATGAAAAAAAAATCAGTTAGTATTTTGACCTTGCTCCTGCTTTGTTGCTAATTATGATTAATTATTCTGAAAGGTGATTTTCTTTGAGAAATAATGCACATACACAATGCAGCATGACACAGCCCTTTCACAGGATCAGTAGCTGTCATATAATAAAGGAGGCTACTGCAGGTTACACTGTGCTTCCCACGGCTCACACTGACAAAACTACAAACTCAGGATTAGGAATAATATAATGGTACTATCACTTTTAATGTAAGTCAGAAGCCAAAGATCTAAACAATTGCATGATGCAAGGAAAGAATAATTTTTTTATCAGTAAAAATGTATTTGTGGATTTTCTTTCACACATGGATTTTTGATGTAACTCTTTAGCTTTCTTCGTATTTTGTTCTGTTCCATTGGTTCTATGGACATAAAGGAGTTTCAAAGCAGTTATGAACATCTCAACATTAGTTCAAAACAAGGACTTAGCTGAAAGGGTCTTTTTAACCAGGGCTTTTATAGGTGCATTAGTGTAATACAAATTACCAGTATGTTATTATCAAAGGTAATCTAACGAATATAATTTCAGGACATTTCTGTACACATCTGTGTAGAGTTTCTCTGAACACAGTGAACTGAATTAAATCCTGTAAGATGCATCCCTTGATAGCCTTGATCAAAGATTCCATCAGGCCATCAGAATCTACAAGCAGATGTGCTAATTTGCGGGCTATGCCTTCTCCAGTTCTATCTTGCATAGAGCTCTCAGTACTCAGCAGCCAAAAGAGAGGTTTTCAAAGTGTGAAGGGCTATTTTCACACAATAGCATGGAAGAACTAAAAAGAGTATACACAACCTACACTGATGTTGCTGACTTTAATTCCCCAGACTAGCTGACTGGGTACTGAAGAGTATCCGCAAGAGTAACATGAAATTTTCTTATGCCGACTTAAGGAACAAGAAATAATTACTTTGGTGGTCATAAAAGTGAACTAATAATGCAGAAGACTACTAAATCCTACGAGATCAGCCAGGCTGATGGGTTGAATAAATTAATAACATTAACTTCCTTTTCTCTCTCCCCAAGCATGTTTAGAGAGGAATCTCGTGTTCAAAAGCATTGTTACAGAATTTTGCAAGGGGAATAATAGAATCATAGAGTGATTTAGTTTGGAAGATACCTTTCCAAACCTCCTGCCACAGTCTTCCACTAGACTAGGCTTCTCAGAGCCCCATCCAACCTGGCCCTGAAATCTTCCAAAGATCAGGCATCCACAACTTCTCTGGGCAACCTGTTCCAGTGCCTCACCACTATCACAATAAAGAATTTCTTCTGAATATCTTACCTAAACCTATCCTCTTTCACTTTAAAGCCATCCTTCCTTGTCCTATCGCTACATGCCCTCGTGAAAAGTCACTCTCCAGTTTTCTTTTAAGCCCCCTTTAGGTGTGGGAAGGTTGATAAAAGGAGCAAAAAATTCAAGAGGAGGCAAATTTTTCTTTAACTCTTCACACAAATTTACCTAGGGAAAAATCAATGAGAGAATAGTGTGCAGAAAGGATATACCCAGCTATTGTATTGAATGCAGCATTCAACAGCAAGAAACCACCTTACTATGTAAATCCTTACAGCTACCTTTGTGGCTACTTATTTTTCAGCTGAATTTTGCACTCACCCTGCAGGTTTAAAAGCTTTTTAAAGTAAACCAAATTTGCAAAAATACCATCTATTGTGACATCCCTTTTCTTTTCCCTGGCAGGAAGGGTTCTGTTCATAGTTCTGTTCTGTATCTCTCTTTTTATCCAGATTTCCCTCTATGCTTTCTTCTGCCATGAAATCTTACATAAAGGTGCAAAACAATTGTCAGTGTATGAGACAATGAGAAGCTTTTCTAAGTTACAGAGTAGCCTTAAAAGTTGCAATTTCCCTTCCCTTTCAGAATGCCTACTGTCACAGTATGGTCAAACTGTTAGGTAGCTCCCTCTTTACACAGACTGTTCCCTCCACATTGACTTTCAGGACTACCTCACCAAGCAATGGCACTCAGATGCATGTGACTCCAAATTCCTGCCAGGCATTCATAACATCTTTAGGCATCCCATATATTTAGAAATCTTGTCCTAATTGCTAAAGCTAGTGTTTGAAATCGAATATGGATATGCTAAGTATCAGATGATCCTTAAAATACACAGTCTTTCTGGACATAAATTTCAATCAAATTAAGGTGACTTAAATTTCATCAAATGTAATCAACATCTGGTTTTCAGAAATTGTTTATAATTCAGCAGTTTCTTCTCAGTCAGTATGGCCAAACATCATGAACGCAGATTTGGGAAGGGCTCTCCCCACGTGCCCTTCCAGCCTGCGCAGTGGATGTTTTAGGTCAGGCACAGCATGCGCAGAACTGGCCCCACCGTTTAAGTCCTGAGGTACCAAGGTGCCACGGCAGAGTGAGCTTGGACAGTGACCGTGAAGTCCTCGGGACTGTCACAGCATCTGGTACTAACTGGGGCTGACCCTGCTGAGCATCTGAGATGTGACAGGATGGGATGGCAGGGAGGCATTGAACTGCCAGGGGATGGTCCCCACCGCGACTCGAACTCATGACCTTGTGATCCAGAGTCCGGAGTGCTCACCATTACACCACGGGACTGCCCTCAGAACAGTTTCTTCTACAACACACTTAAAAATATTATCCATTCTCATATACAAAAAAATAACTTCACTTATAGTATAGCAGCACTTCTAAAGCTACCAAATATGAAACCCACTGAAGGTTAAAGGTTTTGGAGACCAAGAACACATTTCTAGTTCTCTGAGCAAGTCTTAATTCTGATGATTATATTTACATTTTTTCCACTAAACTCCTCAACAATATGTAAAAATATGTAAACAGTTTAAGACTACCTTGCTTCATTGGCTAAATCTCTTTTCCCTAAGTGATAGCCATTTTTATTGTTACATTACGTTGATGAAGAACGCCACTTGCTTTGAAGGTACACCTGGACTGCCTAATTAGAGGATAAACAGATATTTGAATTTTAAACTTGATATACCTTTTTTCTAAAAATAGATTTATACACTTTTTACAGTACATGCAAAATAACACAGGGATGTTTGAAGACTTTGAACCACCTTTTAAAAAGTGTGATTCCCAACTGTTTAATCTGTGTAAGACAACACAGTTTTTCTTGGCATGTATTTCTTTGAAACTCTAAACAGTAGCATGAAAAAGGGGTTACAAGAAGCACAATTAGGAAAGCTGCTTTACATCTGCTGGACCACCACCCACAGCCACTTGGTCAGCATAGGAGTAAGGCTGCAAATTATATTCCACCAGAGACAACAGAAACCTTACTTCCATCTCTTTCTGTCCCCTTTTAGAGGAATTATCTCTTCACTCACATTTTCTTTCCAAGGTGACCAGATGCAATTTCAAGGGAATTCAATGAAAATTATTTACACTAACCAAAAAATCAGACAAAATTTGAAGAACTCCTGTTGAAAAACCACAAAAATTGCATAAAAATCAAACAACAACAATATTTCTACCAGCAGCAGCTCCCTTCTGCCACATGACTAGCAATAGAAGTCTCAGTAACCAATTAATACATATCTATACAGGATAGGAAAAGACAGAGATCACAAGAACCCTTCTTATTTTTATGACCTCTGTGCATTTACATTTTTAGTCATATCTTAATATTTATTTTCCATAAAATTTAATGCAGCTTTTTGAAAAATGAATCCAAAAGAGAGAGGGAAATATATGAGGAGCAATTCAATCAGAATAGAAAAAAAATAATCCTGCCTTAATGCATGTTATCACATCCCTGTGCACTAGTTAATAATTGAGCAGATTTTGCAATACTGAAAAAAATGTATTTATGTTACACCATTTGAGAGAATAAACTGCATTCCATATATTTTAAAGGCATGAATATTCAGATAACCAATTTAGACCACTTAAGATTTGTCAATTCCCCAGTTGTTGGCACTCATCTGCCATAAGAGGTCTCCTTACATAACCTCAGCTCAAGTATTAGAAAATGCAATTCCCCAAAGCATTAGTCACTTCCAAAAATTTAGGTCAGATAAAATTTCCATCCTTCAACATCAAAATGCTATTTCCCTGAAAACTCACAGGGATTGTATTCTATTTCCTTGAAAAGTTCTATTGAATACAACAGAAAGCAAAGTGTAATCATCAAACACTTACCAAGGCCTCGTGTCTGCACATCAGAGAAAAAGCTCAAAGACAGAAGTCTGGAAGGATGAGGCCTCTCAGGTGATGTGTGCGAAGTAAGGGAAAGTATTGCACTGATTTTCATCAAGTGGATTCCACAAGCACTTTCTTTAATTGCAGTACATCTCGTCTTTACTTACCACCTTATAAAAGCTATAGCAGATTTGATAGTTGCCTGAAGCATGATTTCTAAGAGAGTATTAGAAATGTATATGAATAAAACCAAAAATATCCCTCTCAGCTCTTATCCTTTATTTTATGAATTATACATACTATAAGCAAGTGATTCTTGTCTGTTAAAACTCTCTTCCAAAATAAGTGAAAATTAGATATGAGCATGGGGGAGGGAAATATAATTTTTATTATTATATTTTTAAATACAGAAGTAACAGATAAAAGTTCATATAACTCAGTGATAGGCAATATCACTGCCAGTTCCTGCTAGTAGTAATGTACACGTGGCAAATCACAACATTAGAGGGGAAAAAAAACCCACAAAAACTCCCTAGTAGACTGATAGTCATCTCCTTTTGGCAGGAAAGAAGCAATTGTCTGTAATCAACAATACAAATCAAAGTCATTACTAAAGTAAGAACACACACAATTTAAATAAATATGTTTTGTTAATGTTGAATGCTGATATGCAATCTTTAAACTTTTGTCACAAGGAATCATAAAGATACCTGTAGAAGAAATAAATATCACAGGAATTTTTAACTAGAAGATAGTTCTTTTGTTTATGCCAGTTGCAACTGTAAGTCTGAAGTTATAACAAAAAACTCTATAATTTTTTCAGCTGAGTCTTGTACTCTCATAATCTCACCTGGTATATTTTTAAATATGGATGCATTATCCATAAAGCAAACTTTAAACAAATCAACAAACAAAACTCCACCACTTAATTTCTGTAGCCTTCAACTTTATTTCTACCTCTATAGTGTAAAAAGTGCTAATTTTAAAAGGACTGCCTCCTTTTAAAAAAAATCTGTTCTTTCAGCAGCAGTTTGATAGTGCCCCTACTAAGAAATAAGATCCAGAAAAGGATTTTGAAAGTCTAGGTTTTAGTGCAGATTTTAGAATATTTTGTCAGGACCTCAACTGAGACTTTTGCCATCAGACAGAAATCTCACTACCTATGACTCTGTTCTAGCTTGAGAAAGATCAGCAGAGACTAGATGAAGGTTAGTTTGCCTAGTTATATAATTACTTAAGGGAAATTATACAACAAAGACAACTGAGAAAAATGGTCTACGAAAAATGTGAGTGAAAAGCCCAAATAATATTAGTTTTAAAGCCCCTCTCTGGAGATGCACTTACATAATCATAAAATGTAAAAATTGAAAAATTAATGTCAGTAGATCATTAAGTGAGTTTTAAAAAGCGTTTGCACACTAGAGATACTGAAGTATTTAACTGTGACTTTAGTACTTCTGTTGCAACAACCATGTAAGAAAGATGTGCTTCTTCTTATAGTTCATCACACACATAGAATTCAACTATGAAGCTTACAACTTCTCCTTCGAAACTTTAAAGGAGCCAGAAACACAACATTAAGAACCTTTTTTCTTTTCTTTTTTTTTCTTTTTTCTTTTTCTTTTTTAAGAACTACTGAGGAATCAAAAGGAAGTTTGTAGATTAATATGCCATAAGGAAAGGAATGTGCTTTCAAAAAAGTTATGCCTAAAATACAAACTACCAAATATATAGTATAAATGCATATATGTATGTATATATATTTATCTATCTGAAACAGAGTTGTGAGTCTGTAAGGAACTCCTAATGAAGTTCACATAACTATAAATGCATGTATGCATGTGTACATTATATATCTATTTTTACATATATATATATTTCTATAGATAGATATATATCTTAAATAGAACTGCGAGTCTGTGAGAAACTCCTGATGAAGTTCACAGTTTGAAAACTGATCTTTCTTTGTCTGGTAGCAGCACCCTTGCATATTATTTCCTGAACCTGATGATTTTTTATTCCTGTCCTTGTGCTACCTGAACTGAGGCATCTTATCAGTGGGTCACTAAATTCCAGCCTTGCTTTTAATTTCCACTTGTTCCAATCAGTTAACTGTGAGTAAAAAGAACAGCTTCTATTTAGTGTGGAGCTTTCATTTTCTGCCTCATTGAATCTTTATTTGCATAAAGTCAGAAACTCACCTAAATAACCAAATTATCCTAGCCTTTCATGGAATGACATATCTGAATAAATAAAGGGTAAATTAAGGTATTTTTCTACTCATTCTCCTTTTGTCTTTAAATTTTAAGGAGAAAACCAATTATCTTCTGAGTGTTGCATTTTTTTCCTCAGAGGTAAAATACACCGCTATCAGACTGCTCTTCCTTCACATAGTTCGCTGGCACTATATAGAAATTCTATATCCATATTTTGCAAGTTAAAAGCCACACTAAAATTTTCAAAATATGCCCTATGAGGTGACAAATACAATTAATAAGTACTGGTCCCTGTAGCTCCCACGTACTTTAGGACAGGACACTGCATACAAACATTAATAGCTTCTGTACAGTGGAATTACTTTGATGAAAACTTTTGTTTGCTGTTTTGCCTTTTTAAGGCATCAATAAAAGTGCAATAGTTTTTACTATAGAATTTGCACAAGATCAACTGTTTTTGGAATTAATACATACTTGAAGTAAGGAAATGTGTTAAAATTTAGTCAAGTTTCTGTCAAAACCTTCCTAAATTTTGTCTTTGTAATGGTACTATCTCTATTGATAACACCACATAAATGTAATGTTTTATGTGACAGCTAATCTGGTAAATTTTTCTTAAAATAAAAAAAAAGCCATCACACAAAAAGTTTTCTTCTAATTTTAAGATAGTGTGGCTAATCATACTGTATTGAAAACAATTTCCTTATGTAAACACAGTGAGACGTACAGCCTGAATTCCAGTCTACCTTCATATTATATATATTTAATATGTAGAAAGTATAGATCATCATTTCTCCTCCATTTGCCTGTTAATGATTTTAAAAACTTTAACTGTGAGGGTATTCTGCCTATTTGTCCAGTACACACATAACAGAATTCCTTCTTCATTAAAAAAAAGCTTTTCTCTGTCTTCTAGGAGATTTTTATATGCACACAACCAAATTTAAGCAGATTTTCTTACAAAAAAAAAAGGCAGTTCATTTCCTTTGATACTTTGTCACATTAAGCAAAAATGCTTGTCTTTTATAACCCCAAGAAGCTTGTATATCATTGACAGTAGCAGAAAGGTTGCATTCCTCTGTCAGGTCATCAAGCAATTAGGGCATAAAAGACAAGCTTTCTCCAAATCTATTGTATTTCTTTGACACTGCAGACAGAGGTATTTCACAAAATCTTTGGTAAAGTGCAACATCATTAAGATGCTCTACAAAGCCTCATGAGAAGCTGTGTGGAAAATAGGAGACTCTGCCACTCTCCTGCAGCAGAACAGAACAAAGTCACTGTCTACCTTGTGTCCCTTGCAGTGGCACAGTAGAGCTCTGCTTATGATGAATCACAGCAAAAAAATGTTAGTGGTAAGTATCCACAGAATAAATTGAATTCTTTGTGCAGTAAAACACTTGATAAATAGCTTTTACTCAGCACCTCTGACTATCTTCACCTGCCCTCTGCCCACAAATCCCTCTCTCTTTCTCACTGTGCTATTTCTGACATCCCTAGGTATCAAGCCATAAGGCACAGCTACTGTTTAAAAATTATCACCCACCTAAAAGCCAATGCTTCTTTTACCCAAACCTACTTTTTTTTTTTTCTTTCAAAAGAACTTAAAAATCACACAGCAATTAACTTGCACACACAGAGGCATTACAGACTGCCAGTAAGCAATGTTCTCAAACTCTGTATCTCTGCATTTTCCACAGTTGAGAGAATGGCTGATAGAAATGTCACTTCAGTTTTAAATGTCTCAAGGATGGCAACTTGTAGACGAGTTTTATCATCAATGGAAAGAAACAAACACTTCTGTTGTATTTTTGGCACTGACCTTAGGATGATATTGACCACATCCTAGAAGGGCTTTTTTTCTCTACACTGACTACAAAGAGGGGATCTACACACCCAGTTCACAACGTGGATGCCTATGTTGAGAATGTTTTAAGTGAGATATACTCTACTGTCAGTGTAAAACAATGAGGTATCTCTGTTCTGTCTCGCACTGTTGCAAGTTACAAAATGTAGAACAGTGTAGGAATAAAATATAGTGAAAGCTTTGCTTAGCAACATATAGAGGAACATAATTCCCATACCATGGCTGTGGTATGTAAAACACAGTGTTTCCAGGAGTCTTCCAATGACTGATTATTAAAAAACTACAGACTGAAAAAATACAAAGCTAAAATCTTCACCAAGAGTGTTATTTTCACTTTCATATAAAAAGGAGAAACTGACGTACAGAAAAAACAAATGCCGAAGTACCTTCAAATACTACAGGAAAATACAAAATATTAAATGGTTTATAGCAGAAACCCATATTGTAAGGTAACTCTTTGCCATGATCCCTATCAATAAAAAACCACATTGAGCAATGTCAGACAAACATAAAAATTCTGCTCTGAAAAGAGTATCACTGAGCAGAAAAGAAGAAACATAAAATACAAGAGGGGAAAGCATTTCTCCAACAACACCTAATTCCCATAATTTCTTTCTCCTTCTTTCAAGCGCCAGCATAGTTAGATCCTTATTTGTACTCTCTATGTTGTTTGACAGGATGAGAAGGATTCAGAAAGGAGCCAGAAGTTTATTTAATATAAAAATGCCAATACTAGAAAACAGCAACTAGTAATAGAACTATAATGGAGATAAGAATCAAATTTGAAAAAAACTAACTTATGTTCTCTATAATATTTAAAGTAAAATCATCTGATTCAACATCTAAAGATAGCATTGATGCAGTACCCCATGTAATAAGACTGCTGCACAATCTTCAGGGGACAATCTTTTAACTAAAAAACCTTCTTATTCATCCTTCTTTATGTGCAGAATTTAAGCAGAGTAAAGGCTTTGTAAAGCTCACTTAATAACATAGCAGAGACTCAAAGACCGGGAAGGCTGAGCCAAAATACGAGATTCCTCCCCTCCCCAAAATCTTATCAAGCAGCATGCTGTCTTTAATAAAGGTTGTAGAGAGCAAACAAACTGAAGATTATCTTTGTGGAACAGCAAGTTTTGCACCACCAGCAAAAAAGCTTCAGTTTGTGTAGTAAATCTGGTTTCCCAATAAATATGAAAAAGGTGATTTTTGATTGAAAACACCATTTCAATAATAATAATTACCTAATAAGCTTGTGAACATGCTCTTCTTTCATTACCAAGATGTAATAAGCAAAGGATAATTTCTGGAATGCAGGTTTCCATTTAAAAGATTTTTCATAAGTTGTATTCAAGAAAATGATCCAGCATGATTTTTCTGTCTCCTGTTATGGAGGATATGGCAGAACTTGAACCGACAAGTACTTAAGCCTTAAGTTAAAGCTTTCATTTTGCACACACTTACTATCTGCAAAACCTGAAAGTGATATATTATGTAATGCATCTCACCACTTCTCTTCCATTTCGCACAAATTTATCACCTTTTACCCATAATTAAACCAGCACAGTGTAGTATAGAATACAATTATTCACATTCACACAGAAAAGTCTGCAATGCGTAAAAACAACCATTAAAAGAGAAAAGCTACTACACCAAATCCAGCATAGTCTTTACCCGTTGACAGCTGGTTCCAGAAGGTACCACAGCCAGTTTTTCAAGTCACCTGCTAAAGACTGTCTTTTGTAAACCCAGCTCCTTGCTTATACTCCTTTCTTAATGCCCCACAGATTTCATGTCTCTTTGAGACCTCTTGGCAAAAGTCTCTACCCCACTCACACATAAGGGATCCCAGGCCATGTGGATATCGCCACACACATCCCCCTGATATTTCTCCAATACCACAGAATGAATTCCATGAAGGCATAAAAATAAATACATCAGTATAAAAGAGATCTGCCTACATAGTCTTGTAGCCTAAATGATAACTGGAGATCTTATTGCTATCTACAACTACCTGAAAGGAGGTTATAGCCAGATGGGGGATTGGGGTCTTTCCCAAATAACAAGTGATAGAACAAGAAGAAATGGCCTCAAGTTGTGGCAGGGGAGATTTAGACTGAGTATTAGAAAAAATGTCTTCAATGAAAGTGTGGTCAGGCAGTGGAATAGGCTGCTTAACAGTGTTAGTTTTATGGTTGAACTTGATGATTTTAAGAGGTTCTTTCCAACCTGAATAATTCTATGAATCCAATTTACTTTAGAGGGATTGAATACTTGCTACTACAATAGTAGTACTATTAGAGAAGTATGAGAAGTTACAAAACTAGCAATTTTACTCACTACTGATGTTGTTATAGAATAACAATCTACATTTCACACAGTTATGCTTATATGAAGGGACAGGGAGAGTTCTCTGCACCAAAACCAGGTCCAATCACACACCACTTCTGGGCAGGAAGCCCAAATAATGCAGGACTGAAGAGAGTTGCAGAATGTATTTCAAACCAGAGATTGCTGAATGTATCCTATTGTCTGGTTCATGGACATTTCAAGGTATTATTTTTAATTGCATTTTGAATAAAAGTTAGTTTTACAAGGCAATCAAAGGAGGTTTATCTGTAGACTGAAGCCAAATTCTTCTCCCTCTTCCCTCATTTCCAACTAATATTTTCATGGAGCTTCCTCCATCAGTACTTCCTAGTGTATTTAATGACAGAGGCCAAGGAGGGAGAGAAGATGCCCATGCAAAGTTATAAACAAATACTGTGGAGAGAAGCATCAGTGGCCGAAAAATTATAGTGTTGTAATATATAATTATAGTGTTGTAATTATAGTGTTGTAATAGCTTGGGTCAGGTCATATCAAACAAAGAGGAGTTAAATGGGTTTTCTGGTGGACAGAGGACATGGATTGCACAGAAGACTTTCCATTAAGTGGTTACTATACACTTTTCCAATACTTCTTGCTCATGGGAGTTCTCATGAAGATGCGTATGGATGACACCATCTCAGAGAAACACAGCTTGAATACACTGAAAGGTACTGAAGAAGAACTCACAGAACATAGAAGGTGGAAGATAGTGGTACTTGGGTAAAAGGGAAAGGGGCATTAGTACTTTGGCTTTTACACCTGAATTTTTAAACAAAGTTAAGGAAACTTTGTAAAGGTTAAAGTCACTACTGGAAGACTGCCATCCTCTAGCAGAGACTAGGCACGAAACTGTGCTAATTACAGACCAACTTTAATCCACCAGATGATCTGGCTGTGCAGAAGTCTGGCAGGAACCATCAAGAAACAACATCTTGAGAGGCTCAGCACAGACAGGCTTCAAAAGCTTTATTTCACTTTTGAAACATTTCTGCAAGCGTACTAGAAGGCAGTTTAAAAATTAGCTGGTTTCCACCCTAATTAAGCTTTTAAAACATTGAATATTGGTGACCAAATTTAGCACATAGCCAGAGCCATAGAGCTACAATATGCTACCTAATGATCTGAACATAGAGTATTCTGAATGTGTCCTCTGAATAAAACCACTAGTATTACAGATTACTTTATTATGCAGGTACTTTACACAGCATCTCTTGCCTTTGACAATCAGCAGTAAATGAAGGCAGAGTCAAGAGTTTCTGAAACAGAGTGAATTATTTCCTTAACTACAAGTGATCATGGATATTGTATTTCCACGAAAGCAGATTTAGCACTTGATTTATTTTCATCCAAAAGTTAATGCAGTGTTATAAGAAGGAAGAATACAAGGCATCCTTACAAACTGCTCTCCACACTACAAACAGGATGAAGTGAAAACACCACAGTGCAGATAACAGCAATGGATATCTATTTGCTAATTCAGTGTTTTTCAGGCTCTTCTGGTTCAGAGACACAGAAGAGTTTCCCATGGAAGATAGAGCTCCTTTAAAAGTCTAGTATACACAGCCCTCTGAGGCATTATGATCACTTACGTATTCCCCAAGACAGATGCCTGAGAAGCAGCAAGGACTGCCACGAGGCTGTGGGTGGCAGGTGGGACAGCAGAGCAGGCAGCACAGGTGCTGTGCTCCCAGGGAGGTGAGCCTGCTGCCTGCCCAGCTCTCTGCTCTCCCTTGTGCCCCTTCCCTCTTGCCCCTGCCTTTGGCAAACCAGCTTCACCAAATCCTGATGCCCAGAAGGTGTTTGTACACATCTATACAATCTATCCAATTTTGAGAAATGTACTTGCACTGACTCCCTAAAACCCAAGCAGGCATGAGGAAAAGATGCAGGTCACATCCATACCCCGCATAGTGGTTGTGCCACAAGAAGAGTGTGGCACTGCCCAGGGCCTGTGTCTTGCACCACCCTCAGCTTTTTGGGGCTGCCCCACCTGCTCATTGTGGGAAGCCTCAAGGTCCTTCTGACCATCTGAGCCAAGGGTTCATCCCAAACCAGACCTGTTACCAATCTCACTCACCTTCTCAGCCCTAAAGCACATTTCAGCCTTTCTATGTAACCCCCTCTCCCATGGATGTGACTGCAGCCTCTCCCCACCTCAGAATATGGGGACTTTGCTCCAGCCTCTCTCCTCTGCATGTGGGCCCTGGAGACAGAAATGTGTCACAGCACCAGCCTCTCCTGAGGATTCCAGAAATGGGTGACTCATAGCAGGATAAAGGCAAGTGCCTCTGCACCCCTAGGGTTGTGGAGAACATGCCAGATGTGCAGGGCATTCACAAGAGCCTGCTCTCTCTGCTGCCTCACCCAGAAGGTGCAGCCAGGAACATGGTGTGACCAGAGCTCTCCTTCCTGGCAGGCAGGAGCAGCTCTCAGGCTCCTGAGAGAACAGCTGTTAAGGAGAAAAGCCCTGAATGTCACTTGCCTTGCCATGGGAAAAGAAAGATTTTGCCATTACCAAACACCATCAAGGACACAAACTGCACAAACGCCCCCATACCTGAAATGCTACACCTGAGAGCTGGCACAGTGTGCACACTTTAGCACGGCGTGGCTGCTCCTGAATGGCACAGCTTAGTTTTTTCTCACCCCCCCCCATTGTCAGATTTTACATTTCTTACAACTTCCAATATTTAATAGCTCTTTTTGCAAACAGTAAAATATGCAAATCCTGCTTGAGTTACACAAGATCTTCTTGTTTAAAGATTGATCTCACAACTGCAGTGGTACACTTCGGAGGATGGTGGTACGCATCTGAGTAATGGTCTGAAAAATAAGAGAAATGCAAAATATACTTACGTAGCTTGAGAAACGGTCAGTATTCTTCATTTTAGTAATGTTCTTAGTGAAGAGGACTAAGAAATATATGACAACATAGATTAATGTTTTGAAGACAGCTCTTGTGGTTTTGATTTCAGTATTGAGGGTTTTTTCCCAGACATAAAGTAAAAGAAACTGAATGGTATTAATTTTATCCAATTGTAAGAATTTTTCTGAAGAACCATAAATTGTACAAGTTAGCTTAACTTACATTCAAACAATTTCACAGGATTAATTTACATATGATAAAAGTAAAATGAACTTCTTTGAGTGGCATAAGTGCAGGGATTTACCACTAATTGTCTTGGTAGCTTCTCCAACCAGGCAAACAAAGCACTTGTTCTGCCCTCAAAAAATCTGTGCAGCAGATTGAGACGCATTAATAGCAGACTAACACACAACAAGCTTTACAATGAAACACTCTTCAGAAAATAACAGAGGCAATCTAGTCCCGTAGGGACACGTATCTCAGGTTTTATGGACTCTGTTGTAGGGAAGGAAACTTTGACTGTGTCTATCACTACATGAAGTTGTCTCTCAGCAGCCAGGCTACAGTGAGATAGATCATGCTGTCTTCTACTGGCATGGCTGCCTCTGCCCTGAACCCTTTACATGTAATGGGTCATCTTGGTAGAGGATGCTGCTCTACTAGACTCCTTCACTGTCACTTTGTCTTGAAAGACCCACTTTACTTATTTTTTCCTTCTTGATTTGAGTTCTAAAACTTCAGGTAGATGCTATTTTGGTGCTATCTTGGCATGTGTTCTTTAATGCCACAGCCATTGGTGCTGCTCTCACTGCCAGAGGCACAGGAGCAACCATCACTATGAATCAGCTCCTTTGGAACAAAACCAAAACATCAGAATAGACTGCAACAGGGTCCAAAGCTTCACACAGAAAGCACGGCAAGGCTTGTGCTTTGTTCAGGTGAACTGAAAGGAACTACACTGGCAGGCAGCATCAGCTAATTCGAAACCCAGGCTCAGCTTCAGGCAGGCACTGGGGCTGTGGATGCTGGAGGGAGAGAGTGAGCTCCTGTGATTCCTTCCAGCAGTGTTGCTGGAGCTGCTCAGGGCACTGACCTCTCACAGAGGGGAAGGCAGCAGCCAACTAAAGCCTGTCTCCAGGGTTTTGCCTCCACAGCATATGACAGCTACTGACAGCTAAGCTGTTGGTGACATCTTTGTCAGCTGAACTTTTCTTACTTCTCCTTTATATAGGCTGTTTTGGTTTTGCCTATAATGTTGAATATTTTAGCTGGGCCCTTTAAATAAACTTTTGTCACATGAATGCAAAGAGGAGAAATTGAATGAAACTTAAAAGAAATGTAAGATTTTGCAAGTAGCTTTGATGTTCTCTAGCTTTTTATTTATAGAATACAGATTAACTTCCTTTTGTTAACATCTATTGTTATTTTATAATGGGTGCTGCAAATGCTTTGATAAATGAATTGAAAGAGTTTGCTGCAGCTCTTTCTAAGTGCCCTGTCTTACTAAAAGGTAGGTTCTGTAAAAATGTGTTTCTGACTGAAAAATGGAACAAGAAAATTTCATCTGATTTTGGATAGTTATGAAGTAAAGCAATAGCTTTGAAGTTGTGAAATGCTATTTCTTTACTGTCATGTAACCCATAAAATTCAGCCTCAACCTTATTACCATATGTGCATTGGAAAAACAGTCAGTAAGTTTACTCTTTAATTATTCATCCTTGATATAACTATATTGTTTTGCTGAAATCCTACATGTTCTTTCTATTTTTCCTCTTGCATCTCTACTATCAGTACCTCTTTATAATAAATAGAGATATTTTGCTTCTGAGGTAGATGTCAGATCCTTCCTTCATTAATTACGTTTGAAATTTTCTATAGATGTCTAGAATCATCCCAAGGGTGCTAAATATTGTGAGAATCCTAGGATCTCGACAGTTACTCATGAAATCCATTATGAACAAGGCTAGATATATGCTCTAAAGCAGCAGTGGCTACTGGATGGCTACTGCTCTTTCACTTCTAGTTTGCATTCAGGCACTTCATGCTGTTTTTTATACCTGTTGCTGTCCTCAGTGGCACTGTTCCTAATGCCAGTGCTTTGGGCAGAGGAGGTTTTCAATTTAGTACTTTCACAGACAGGCAGACAACCTGAAACTCAAGTGACAAAGGTCTAGAACAGCACAAGTCCTATGGCACCTCACGTGCAGTTTAAGTGTAAGATAGTGGTTTGGACCCATAGAGGATGTTTCACAAACTTCTAGGTGTCCCCACAAGCCGTATCTGCACCAATAAATTAAACAGGCATAACCTTGAGGTCTGATGGTAGGTATATAGTAGTTATCTACAGCAAAAAGACAGAAAGCAGTCATAGATAAACACTCCTGCCATTTCCCATCATGTAGTCTGCAAATGACTTATCTTTTCCATTACTTTCCCTCTTGATTACTCATTTTGTGGTCTCCCACAGCTGCATTCAGCACAATTGTGCAGCTCCTTTTATTGAACCCAGATGTCCTCTTGCGAGGTAGCAACGTGCATTTGAGTCTTCTAAGGATATAGAGGAAACTAAAGGCAGAACTTGAGAGCAACAAAGAAGTGCTCCAACTGCGAGGCTACATGTAAAGGTCAGCAACTTGACCTTAAAGAAAAAATTAGGTATTTGTCCATATTCAAAAGGACCATTTATAGGGATTAATTCCAGATTTGGGGTCATGAATTTCAATCTTTTAGAGTTCTCAATCCAAGTGTTCAAGGGGTCATCTAATTTGTAAAAATGCCTCTATGGCATAAATTGGTAAATGTTTTTATCAAAATGATTTTTTTCTCAGATTTATATGACCATATGACTATAGCCCATTGGTATTTGCTCTTCCTACTAGCTGTAAGTACAATAGCAATGTGATTCACCAATTAGTCATCTAAAGACATCACTTAATCACATATACTGAACCTCGGGTTACTGCAACATCCAGCTTGTTTTGTTTGTGTTTCTCTTTTTCTTGAAATAACATTTCCTTCCAGTCTAATAAATTTTTTTAATTCAGTTGATTTCATCTGCAATGTTTTCTGAAGAGAAAAACATCTTACCTTTTTTTTTGACTCATTTGTATGATCTTTAAACTACTCAGGGCTCCTTTATCAGCCACCTCTTCCATCTAATTGATCGGATGTGCAAAAGGCGAGTAATTAGCACGTTCCTTTTACGCAAATATAAAACCATGACATTTTCAGTATTTAATGATTTCTAGCTCAGTTTTGCAAAAATAATATTTGGGGAATTGGACATGGTACTTAGCTGTCATTCCTCTCCTCTTGCAGCTGCTTCCTGCTCTTTCCTGCAAGTAGAATGCTCCCTTCTCATCTCAGCTTTTTAAGCCCAAGGATTTGAACTCTATTTTTAGCCTTTTTATGAATTTCTAATCTAATGCATTTAAAAAACCTATCACAGATGTCTAAAGCCTTTGAAGTAATTAATTAAGTCCTGCTATTTTCAGACTACACCAAAACAATTTGTCATTCATGTAAAACGGTATAATCGAGTACTATAAATGTTTTCAGGCCAAATCTTGCTATGAATTATTTAGTTCATCTCTTCTAATTAAAGACCTATTGGAGGATTAATGTCTTATAACCTGGCAAACTACTTTACTAAGTAACAAATTAGCCATATAATGACCTCAAACTAAATTTATATAACTTGAGTAGTAATTTGCATAAGTATACAAAATCCACTGAAATACAGAAATCTCCATTCCAAAAAGGAATCGGGACGAAATGTATATCTATACTAAGAAAAATAATTCACTGAATATCTGGGGTTTTTTGGCATTTACATAAATATGTGTTTATAAGGACTGCTTCTGTGAACAAAGCAAGATAACATAGTTACACTGTGAAATGAAAGCACAGATTTTCCCTTTTCCTCATGGAAATATGACTTACTTTCCTCTGTAATGCATGCAACACATATATATCCTGGTTGTAGAATTTGTATTCTAAACCTATAGCTTATGTGATGCACTTGAAATTGGTTGTGGAAAGAAAACAATGTCAATGGTTGAAAAATGTAAGAAAAGATAAAATATGTCAATACAATAATACAGGTTAATGTAAAAAGATGAAATATTGGGTCAATATAAAGCAACTACCTATATTGATATAAGGTGGAAAGCAGGATGTAATGCTTCCACAAACAAAATGTTCATGACTGTTTAGTTGCAAAATAAAACTAAATATTAACAACAACAACAAAAAAAGGCTGTAGCGCAAATCAGCAGTGATGCTTTGTAAGCTTCCCTTCTGATCCCTAGAACTCTGTCTGTCTGTGTTTCCAGGACTGGAGACCAAGTTCTGATTCAGCCCAACTGTGCTAATGTGCCTCCAGTCTTTGAGAAAATTACTAAGTTAGGAAAAAAGCTGTCTGAAAGAGTAGAAAGATGAGAAAAAAAAATTACAGGTGGATACAGTTGTTGAGCTTGGACATGTTACCAGTGCAAGAATTTAAGGGGGAAGGGCAAACTAACCTTCAAGATGGAAAGTTGCACCAACACAGAAAGGTATAAAATCCTAAAGGGAAAAGCCACGGATACTAGTCCAATGAGTTGGGAATCATGAGGTCCCAGCCCTGAGCTGCCAGTGCCAGCAGCGATTGCAGAGCTGGTGGCAGACGGCAGCTCAGCAGCGCTGCGGAGCCGGTGCCGGGGGCTGCAGGAGCTGACCCTTCCCCGCCTGGCTCATGCTGCCCCGTGGTGCCACATGCTTAGCCTAAGAGCTAGTGCTAATGCTTATGGATGGATGCTTAGCCTAACAGCTCATTAAATCCTACCTATCTTCTCTGTGCTAGTTAGACAATAATTCCTTTATATCTGTGTTGCATATATATATATCTTTTATCTTAAGTCTTTTTGCACCAGCTAATGACAACTGAACAAAATGATCCAAACTGGCAAAAATGCCTGCTGCTTTTAGATTTCTCCCCTCAAATACATGACCTATTTCTGTTAGGCACAGATCAGGCTATGACTGGACAATTTCTAAGTCCCAGATTTTCAGACCTCATTTCTGCTTCTTGTCCGGCTTTTACCTGGCCACAGTTTTCTCAAAATTTTTAGTAAAATAAAACCCATGTATTAACTCTTTTTGTCCTCGTTTAATATCTGCACAAGAAACTACAATCAACATACATATTCCAGTCTGATTGGAGACAAAAATGTGCTTAGAGGACATAGAGAAGATAATTTATTGGGTCTTTCTGTCTTTGATCCTGTAGGCCCTACTGTAATACACATATTATCAAAGACAATGATTAGCAGAAACATCTGCACTCATATATACTAAATGCCCCCAAGAAAGATGAAAAAATACCCAGTCAGAGATCTTACTGGGTTTGTAAATATAGAAAGGGATTAATGATTTTGGAGATGACTTCCACAGTTTTGGCAAGAACACCTGAAAAAACATTTTTTACTGGAGAACCCTATCTATAGCATATATGATTTTAGTATTCATCTAAATAGAATAGTAAAACAGAGAAAAAAAAATCAAACCAAACAGTCCTCCCTGACCAGGGGTTTAACAAGCCTCTGAATTATCTACCCTTACAAAACTGCTTCTTAAGAAGAAAAAGCCCTTCAGGTAATAGAAGGGAAGTCTCTGAAAATTGTACAATAGTTAAAAGCATAAATGTTAGCAAATCTAACAGAATGGTCTTGAGGTTTTGGTTTGTTGTACTCTTGGAATACAGCATGGCATAACTTCCAGTGCATAATAAAGGATTTTAAATTCCAGTATGAAAAATGGAAGAGAAGAAAAATAAAACACCTGTCTAAGCATATGAAAAAATATAAAATATAAAAATATAACCAGTTAAAGAAGTTAAAACTACTGGATAAGTGTATCTTTGAAAGTCAGAATAATTTTTTTGAGTTAATCCTCAATAAAATGTAGAGAATAACATAGAAAATATAGTGTGTTCAAATCAATTATAACTGTACTATCCATTCCCTGTTTAAGAACGTCTACACTTCTATGAAAATATGCCTCCATTTTTAGGATTCACTAGGTCTGTATTCTGTGTTTGTATAAAATATGTATGTGCACAGGCCCTTCTGCAACACTGAAGGGGAAAAAAAAGCAAACAGATGGTTTTGCAGGGTTCACTTCTATCAGTGTCCAGGTTTTCAGAGATCTCCTGTGCAGCTTTGTTCTCTACACCAAGAGGTTGATATGAGACCCAGGGGCTCACCTGTGTGCTGTGCAGCTTTCCTGAGCCCAGTGATGAAAGGCATCCCTGCATCCTCAGCTGGCAGTTAAAACCCAGTTCTGTTTCCACTGACATTGCTTCTGCTCTATCCCAGTAATCCCTGTTACCAAGTTCTTGTTGGCACGTGGCACAGCATCCATCCAGACCGAAATTCAGAGAGACTTTAGATTAGCAAATAGTACAAATGAGGACTAAGAATTAATTTTGATGGGCTTGTGCACAATTTTAAGTATTTCCAGACGAGGAATGTTGAGTATAACTGGTTGCCTTTAATACAGGGACTGTATTTGCAATATGTCCATTGTGTGTTTCAGATTTTTTTTGAAGGTTTGATCCTACAGTTCTGAGAGTACAACAGCTTCTTGAAAACAGCAGGGAAAAAAGTGACAAGACTAACACTTGCGTTTTCTACTGGAAGTTGCAAGGTCAGTGCTGATTTAATTGATACAGGGAGCTGAGCTTTAACCAGAGGTATAAAAGAGAAAGATGCTACGAGATTTTTTTTCTCATGAAAATTTCAATTCAATCAATAAAAAAGCTACACATTTGGATCAAAAATGCCAGAGAATCCTCAAAGTCTCTTCTTACAAAGAGTTCACATAATCTTAAAACAGCCTTTGATAGCCTGAGAGAGATCATTTTGCAGCTTTGAAAGTGCTGAAACATCTGAAAATAATCAATGTTGCTGGGATCTTCACTTTAAAATTAATGTCAGGCAGTGACATTTCTTACTATTTTGAGTGCTTCCATGTTAATTTTTTTCTTTACCAGTAAGGCTTTTCCTAGGATTGCTATGAATTCTCTAAGTCCTAATGAGGGTACTTGAGGAAATACAAGGCAAAGGTGGAGGGCGACCATAGGACAAGTCAATATATTTACTGTGATGAGAAGTTTGTGCTAGAAAACTCTTTAACATCTTGCTATGTTTTTCTGCCTGTCTGTGTGTCTCTTTCTTTTTTGTTTTGTAATATATATTTTGAAGGAAATCCTGGCTGATTTTTGTTCTTCAAAAATAAAGAAGCAAACATTACTTGGGTATTCTATTATAGTTGCTGAATTGAAATATTTCCATCTATAGCATCACCTCAGTTGGATGTCTTTTAATACAAATTGAAATTAACACCGTATCTGTTTCCACCTAACCTCAATTTGGAACAAATTATACCGATCAAAACAGACCTCATATTAGTAACTGAGGTGGTCTCAATATTGGAAAATTTATTTAAATTTGACTTGCAGGTTTTTGAATCAGCTTACAGTAAGGGAAAATATGTATATATAATACTTTATTACATTTGATTAAATGTACTCTTTAACTTCATAGCTTGAATTCTACTTACTACATTTTTAATGGGAAAAAGTGAAGAAATTAAAGGAATGGTGTTTTAAATTATTTGAGATTTGTGAACTACAACATCAAGTACATTTAAATTTTATTACCGAAACATTTTTACTTTGCTTTACTAAAATCACAGTTTGTTTTGGAATACAGCAAAACTGATAATATCTTTGAAGAGATATGTGCTTAAAAACTGTGACTTAAACCCAAGCCCATTTAAAATTAAGTATCTCTCAGGAGGCATGTGCAACAAAGTGAACATTTTAAAAAAAAATCTAAGCTGATTCTAAGCTTATTTGTGCATTTTTCTTCCCTTGTGTGGAATAAAGGGATATGCAATTAGCTTTGGGTTTATGTTTAGATTTAATTCTCAATCTGAAAAAGGGTTGTTCAATGGATTTCTAGGATAACTAGAAAATCAGATCAAATTAAATCACTCACTGGTCTTAGCAGATTTCTCTACTCTTTATACATTATATATACACATACAGACACAGTATACATAAACCCTCCAACTCATCATTCACTCTGCTTTCTTCCCTCATGATAATACTGTCATCTCTGGGGCCCAAAAAATGCATATTCCCTACTGGACTGCAATGAAGTCATATGAAAAAGCTCTATCACCATTGGCCAGTTCAACATTACCACTTCCAAACTTTATTTATTTGATTTTTTAAGGACTGCATTTTGCCAGAAAAAGAGCTCACAACTGGTAAACAACTCATACAGCATAGCAATATTTCCTGATACTGCATGTTTTTGAGTCTGGACTCAAAAAATTGAGAAATACTGGAGCTCATGTGTTTGGCAAATTACTGCTTTTTTAAACCGTATCATTTACTACCTGGAACACTGCATATACATATAGGAAAGTAAAAATAATGCTGGAGAGAGTATAAAATAGGAGATATGCAGAAGATCTGGGAACTTGTCACTTTAAATACAAAATATTTATGACTACTTTTCCAGGCCCTAACATTTATGATTGCTGTTGATTTGGAGGCAACTTCTGGGGCTGAAACCTGCATGGAAGGTTTGAATCTGAGAGTATACACAAAACTATGAATCTGAATGAATAAAGAAGATACTGTGATGGGGCACAGACCTAATATACTTAATTAAACAATAAAGAAGAAAATTCCCAAATAACCTATGGACTTAAACACTGGTCAAGGTTTAAGAGTCATTGAGCATTACTGATTGAAAGGATTATTTCAAGATAGTGGAACAAAATGGATAAATAATATAGATGGTGTGAGATTTTAATTTGACTGCTTGAATGGCATCATTAACACTTTGTTACTGTGACAGGAGACATAAAAGGTCAAGACTTGACTATGACAGAAAACATAGCCTGAAATGCACCTCTGTCTGGCATGGAAAGTAGTTCCCCAAAAGTATCACCAGATTTAAAATATGACTAGCAGTAGGAGATCTACCTTTTATTTTAACTATCGTCTGAACCTTTTCACAGCCCCAGAGGCTAAGCGTGAACTTTCATGCAACCAGAACTGAGTGCACCTCACACAGTTCTTAAAAGGCAGCCGTATTAAGAGACAAGCAACACCCATAGTTTAAACTTCCACAGAAAGTCTCTCCCTCCCCAAGGAAAAAAAAAAACATCCCCCCCCAAAAAAAACAAATAAAAAGAAACTTGTCTGCATTGTAATCTTTATATGAGAGCAATTTTTGCTAGTAATCAGTCAGATCCAGGCCTTTGTCCTCCTTTTTCTTGCCCTTTGAGATTCACCAGTTTAGTAATTTGAAAGGTTTATGAATCAAGTTGATTTTTCAGTCAATCTCAGTCTCAAATAACTTTCTTGTAGAGGCTGACACCACTAAGCTCATGTGAAGAAACTGTATTTCTTCTACAAAAGTGACAGAAATAACTGAGGTTTAGAAAACTTAATCTCCTACTTTAACTTCTCTGTAAGCATGAAGTTACATGCAATCTGTCAGACAGAAACTCAGACCACTTGGATCAATTTGGTGTCTCAACATCTCATTTTGGGGAATATTCACTTTAATGTTACTGTGGGAAAATGAAGTAGTAGAAGCACTGATAAGCAGGGAATAGTGAGGCAGATACCCCTTCTGCAGACCTCAACCAAGAGGCATGAAATTATGTATATAATTTCAACTGCCATATAAAGACTAAAGTATTAGTTTTCTACCATAGAACTGGTTAAGATTCAAACTTTTGTAACTGAAATCTAGCAAAAGAGCTGAAACAGCTCCAGATCTCATATTTTTCATTCTGGATAAGATGAAAAGCAAAACTTTAGAGGAATATTCGCCTTCCTACTAAAGTAACTTCAAGTTTCCTATACTGGACAAAGAGCCCGTGGACATCTCTCACGTTCATTGTGTTGGGTGGTTCTGCAAGCCCACACATCTTCATTTGCTCTCAGAATTGGGCCTATCCATGTTAGTAGTGCAGGGATAGGAAAGGTAAATCCCTCCAGTCATTCAACTGTGCCTCCTCTCCTGGTTCTGCACCAGTAGAATAAGCTAAACCACAAGAGAATTGAGAGTTGGTGACTGGAGCTCTCTCACACATCCATCTTTTCTGTGCCCAAGATCTCTTCGCTAAATGAAGTGGTGAAATGTCCCTTCCTGACCTCTCACATATCTTTTCAATCAGTAAAAATTCAGGATTTCCTGTTTGCATTTAATAGTATGTGAAATTACACAAGAACTATAGAATAAGAACATTAAACACAGAAAAAATTGGCAGTGAAACACATGGAAAGAGGGAGCAGGTAATTGTCTTGATCCTTAATCTCTAATTGAACCTTACTACTACCCCTAAAAATAATGTTAAGTCATGTAGAATATTATAGCAATGTCACCTAATAAAAAATAAAATCCCTTTAAGAATTTAAATGGCAAGAGCCTTGAGCAGTTGGTGATAGGTTTCTCCCAGAGAAACAACTCATCTAGACAGAGGAGTCAGGATTACTGGAGCTAGCTGTCATGCAGCTCTGTGAACTTTCTGCATTTCTGTTAGCTGAGGGTATTGGCCCGTGCTGACCTTCTGTACTCTGCTCCAGGCAATCACATCAAACTCCCTTTCTGATGAGCCAATGTGAATGGCACTCTGCTAATGACTCTTCCTGCCACATTTCAGGATTCATGGCAGCTACATCCAAAGGAATTATGGACTCCATATCTTTTGCCTGCAATTATTGAAATCCTTTCAGTTCAAAGACCCTCAACTTTAATGCTAATTCAAAGGATACCAAAGTAATTGATAGTCTGCATGAATAAATCTGTGTGCTTTAAAATGCTTAACCTTCAAAAACCCCATCAATTTATAACCATGCTGCCTTAAAATGGTGAAATCACTAATCAGAAGAAATTCTTGAGCATTGCACATACAGTTGGTTAACCTGTATTAGAAAAAGGAGTTACTTTCCTTACCAATTGATTTCATAGAGTAAATTCAAACAGCAAGTAACTACATTCTGCTTCTTCTATATTGGAGCTGTTACTTGCCCTCTGCTTGGAACATTTCTGCACAATGCCAGTTCCATAGCTGGTATTTCCAGTGTTACTCCTGATTAAAAAAAAATTCAAACTAATTAGCATGTAACAACCAACATTAACAACATATGCTGGGACTTTAATGAACTCCTAATTTGTAAAATCTTCTCAAGGATGCTGTATTATTGATTAAAAATTAACATTTTCTCCTGCTCTAGAGCAATTAGTGAAAATGTAAGATAATGAATATTTATAAAGCTAAGGTAAAAACTTGATCATACCCTAAGACACCATTTTTGTGCATAATAGCAGCTAGCAAAATACTGGTAAGCAGATCTTACGTATTAGATTTTCAGGGCAGAAGTTTGTTCATTGCAATCTGCTTTACAGCTACAGCTGAGAATGCAGGAAAAGGGCAATTTCCCTCACAGAAGCCAAAAGGCAGCAGCAATAGCACAATATAAAGCACAAGAAGTCAAGTTGAGCTAACTTCTAGTGCATATTACCAGGTCTTTCCCAAGAGGTCAAACTGTCAGGTTAGCTAACAGCTTTGATAAAGTCAACAGCAATGCTAGTTCCAGATTTGCAGTTTTACTTCAGAAAAACAGTACGTGCATGCTGCACTGCACTCATTTGCTAGGACTCCCTTGATGCAGTAAAGGCTATAGCTAGACATCTTTATGTTGCTGGCATAAGCTATGGGACAACTGTGGGATGTCAAACTTATTTTTTATTTTCTAGCTTTGATTCTCTTAACCTGGATTTCACAAAGACAAAAGACTCTTCAATACTTACTTAAGAGATTGCCCCTGGAGTTGCCATATGCAAGGTGATAAAACAAAGGTGTCAAACCTTGAGAGCAGGTACATATTTCAGATATATTCAACTCTTAGAAATTGATTACACTAGAGGGAACACTTCAAAGTAGTTACTAATGCTAGAGGTACTAACTTCTGGAAATTGCAACAGAGCAAAATAAAAAGAAACAGCTGTCACTGGGGCTTTTCCTCAAGATCAAGAAAAATATCATTGTTGTGTAGCCCATGGTCTTCAGAAACACAGAGATACATTAGATGGTCACCAGGCAGGAGAAGATCTGTCTGTAAAGGATGCCACAGCTTGTCAAAATACAAACATATACCTAGCACCACCCTCACCTGCAGCCTAAATGGAAAACTTATGTACAGGCAGGCAGGTGACTATGAAATGTCTTGCTTGGTTCTTCTTTTTGATAGAAGGAAATTCAAACTCTTTTTGAGAGTTTGTGATGTCCATCTTTCCATTAGGCAACTGGGACTTCATGTGTCATGCTGAGAGCTCAAGGTATTAAGTTCTTAATCAAAAAAGATGGTTTTCTCTTTGAAGAAGTCTTACATAATAGCTGTGGCAGCAGAGCCTGCTGATCTCAGCTGTAGCTGCAATAAACATCTAGCTGCAGGCTGCACAGAAATGCTTCTGACAGTGAGGGAAAGGATGTTAAAAGCTGTGTTTGTCACAAAGTGAAGCATCATAGAAAGAAGTGTGTTATTCTACAGCTTGAACAATTTTGGAGCTATTAAAGGTGTTTTGGTTTTGGGGTGTTGTTCTGCTGTTTTTTTAACTGTATTTTTGTTTGCTTGTTTGTTCTGGTTTGGGGTTTTTGTTTTGGTGGGGGGTTGTTTGGTGGCTTTTTCCCCCCCCTGTTCCCTGCAATAAATAGGTGACATCTGAAAAAAATGGAATTTAAAATAATCCTAAAATTAGGCTGCAATGTTCTCTCTCCTTCTTACCTGTTAGTGCCATAGCTCTGCTGTCAGGTGAAGACACAGTTCATGGTAATTAAAATACTGACATCTGTTTCTGACAAAACCGAAAGATTCAGTGTTTTTCTAATGTAATTCAATCCAGTACTTTTTTTTGCTACTTAACATTTTGAACTACCAATAATGTAAGTTAATATGAAGGGTTTTAATTCAGTCCTTGACTGCAGGACAGACTATGGCATTACCAACCAGAAATTAAATGCTGAATGACGGAACCTCACTACATCATATGCATTTCCTCTTGTTAACTTCAGTAGATGTGATCTATCAAAGGATATTGCTTTGTATTTCATGAACTCAGAAAAACAGGGGAAACACATAAGGGAAAAATGCTTTCCATTGAGAGGATTTCTGCTATAAGAATGTTTTTTGTATCCTTGGTAACTTTTATGGTAAAAGATATTTCATACGGTTATGCTTAGTTTCAGTTGTGGAAGGTACACTGCTAATATGGACAATTATTCTTAAAACAGTATGGATCAGTATGGATTAATCTTAAAGCAGTATCTTTTGTCAATATTAAATAATGTTAGAAAAATAAAGTTTAACAACTTCCATTAAGTATTTTAATCTCCAGTCTTTTGTAATACTGATAGCGGTAACACATAGCCTTTGCCATCATGTCTAAATTAATCAGAGGTCATGTTCTTAATTTTCTTTTCAGTTTAAAAATAAGAGGGTTTATGGTTTCTTTTCCTTTAACTTGTGTTTTTAACAGAAAAATAAGAAGCCAGGAAAGGAAGGTGTCTATTGCAAACAAAAGAACAACTTAAGCAACATGTGAATGCTCAAATAATCATGTGGTTCAAGAGATGAATTACCACTGTGATAATTAACATTATTACAACCAAGTCAGGTATAAAGCTGTGGCCACTGTAAATATTCTAAGATGGACTGAACTGAATGGTAATTGTACCAACTACTGTTCCTTATTATTGCTCCTCAAGTACAGGATACACAGCCACAGCTTTTGTGGGTTTGTTTCTGAAAGGAGCTGAGTATACATACAAACTACTAAAAATCCATGACTCCAGTCCTTTGCAGCTGCCTGTGAATTTTCATAAAACTGGGAACACCTTACACCTTGAAAAGGTATAATGTAGTTGGTAAGTTAAAGCTCCTGCTTTTAGAGCTGCTCTTTATAGGGACAGTTACAATAAACTGGTAATTTTGCAGGCCTCTTTTTTCACAATCAGTGAATTATTGATCTAGAGAAAATCAGTACTGTATTTCAAATTCCATAAGCTGTCATTTATTGTCTAACACGTTTCCCAGCAACACAACTTAGACTTGCTTCTTAGCTTAACAAAACCCCCAAAAATAAAACCACAAAAACCTCACCAAGTAAACAAAACCACAAAACCCCCACCCCAAATCTCCCCCTAAAAAAAACCTCAAAAAAACCCAACAACAACACCAAAAAGAAAATATAAGTGTCAAACCAGAACAAAAGCTGTGCAAGTTTTCAGGAGAGCTGACTTTTTATTTTTCAACTCTATTCTACATCAGCATTGCCCAGGCTGACTCAGCTCATAGGTTTTGCTGTCTGGTTCTGACTGGAACTACTATTTTCTTTACTAATTCATGCCTACAAAGCTTCTGAATGAATTACTCTCTGGTCAGTGTCAAAGGTAGCCATATAATATAAAGCATTGCATAGAGTTATCACTATTACACTTCATTTATTGAGATAAATAAGGAATCCCTTGGCACAACTAGTATTTTACACCATAGAGAAAGCTATTTCGACAGCAGTCAGCAGTATGGGTTCAGAAGTAATTACTGATATAAATCAATAGATGCTGGAAATATTGATTACACATTCACTGTTAATTCTCTGGCATAGTATCTCTAGGATATGACCTTCACATCTTTCACTTAAGTCTTTTGAAAAAGCCTAGAAATAAATATAGAATTTCAGAATTTTTTTGTGAGTTAGGGTATGCACACATACGTTTATGTCAAGGAAAATTTTGCCAGGTGAGAAAGAAGGTAAACTGGACATGCGACAATATAAGGAACCAGAGACACTTAGGCACACAGACACACTAAGGAAGAGCAAAACACATCAAAGCTAACTGGTCATGTTGACAAGAGAAAAACTGAGTATAATCTAACTACACATAAATTTAATTTGAGAATTAAAAGGAAATTCCTAGTCAGTAGAAGCAAAGGAGGCAACCATTCTAATGAGTTTTCAAGTGGAACTTGATGAAGCTATTACCAATAATCCATGAAGCTGTAATCACTGGAAAGTGAAATCAGTTCATCCCCACTAAAGCAAATCCCCTGAGCTTGCTTTCCCCAGACACATTGGTCTCCTGAAATTTCACCCATAAAATATTTAGTTACACTTTGTGTCTGTAAGCATTATCAACCCTTTTTTTCCAATGTGAATTCTTCTGTCTTATAGAACTTAATCCTTTCTAAGCAACACCAGTTGTATTTGCATTGCCACTCTTCCAGCTTCTGCCCTAGGTCAGGCACACATATTTCTGCAGAACAGACACCCATGCCTTTTCAGAGAAGCATTTCTTAGCAAGGCTACAGTAGGACCACATCAACAGGTTGTACTTTACTATTGTAGATGCTTTGCAGGTCCAGACTTGGTGGCCTTCCAAAGCCACTTCTCATTTAAAGAGACCTTAATGCAGCCCTGAGCTGGGGCGATTTCTTAGTAGAATGTATTTATTTACAAGTTATTTACAAACTCCCCCTTCCTCAAGCACAAAAGTTTTATACATAGGATGTGTGTAAATGTAGTGGTAGAGAAATACCCACAAAGTGAGCAGTCACTCTCTTAATCATTATAAAAATAGATGAGGAAGAGTAAGGCAATACAAGTTATCTTAAAAGTCACTTTCAAGTCATCTTAAAAGCCACTCAGATCTGTATATAGCACAACACAATTTAAATCTCCCATTTAAACTGAAAATAGGACCCTGTAATATTTGTCCGAGTATGAACCATGAATGTTCCATGTAATGCACACAGAGTCACATTCCCTGATTGAAAATAGATTTTTTCAGGCTGCCTATTGTATTAATTTTACCAGATTAATTTTGTTCATTGCAAAGAACTGTATACTGATCTCTGCTACAAAGTATATGTATTCTTTGAGTGTATTGTATGTGCTTTAAAAGTAAAAATATATTACACTGCAAATTTTCTCTTTTGATTCTACTGATTCTTTTCTAAATCTGGGGAAAACATGTTGCATAATATTTTATGTCTGCACTTTGATATGATGACTTTAAATACCTTTTTGTCTGTGCATTAAAACAAATGAAATTTTAAAAGCAGACAAGACCAATTGATACAATCAATTTCATTTTAAAATGCAAGTAAATCAAGTTCATTCCAGATGGCAGCCTAATCTCCTATCTCTCCTTTATATCACAGACTTGCTCTACTTCACCTGGAATATGGTAGACTGTTTTAACTAGGGAAGCAGATGATATCTGCACTGTGTAGAATTCACCTCTGGCCAAGTATCATTATACCTGGTCTTGGCAATGTCATCAACTACGGTGACAGTCAAAGGTTTGTTCTGAAAGGGCTGGCAGCAACCCCACAGCCCTAGCTGAGGTCTTTTCAAGGCAACTAGACCTGGATGGAAGGAGGACAACTTGAGACATGAATTATTTTAGGCACATGCACCAAACTTCCAAACACCAGCTTTCCTGTTTGATTCTGAATAGAATAACCAGAAAAGGCATTAGCTAGCTATTTATAATAGATGATTGTATGAGGCAGCCTATTACACATGCCAAATTCATGAACAGGCTTTTATGGTCAGCTAGTATCTCCCAAATGCTAAACAGTGCTTTTGACATGGTCTTTGTTACTGTTTTTTACCTAAGATGAAGCAATTCTCTAAATCCAGGTAAAAAATGTCCCATGTTCATATACACTCGTATTTTACTTCATGACAGAACCCTTGTAAAAGAGGCAGAATCTGCATAATCAGCTGCTGTTCTCAAAGAACTCCTTGCTCTTGCAACATATGGGACTACTAATGGCAGTGAGCAGGAACCATACTGAGGAATCCCTCCTTCCAAAATACTGATTTTAAACAGGCATCTTTAAAACTTTTCAAATCAAAAGGCACAATACAGAAGCTACTTTGTAATTCTTACTTTGCAGTTAAATTTTGGTCTTCCTACATACAGCCTGCGCAGGAAAATTTTCTTTTCCCTTTTTTTGCTAAAGTATGTAATGTGTTTTGCATTCATACTGCATTATTGAATTCCAACTAGCCTTTAGATTACACCTTTGGAGAAAGCAAAAATATCAATATGGGCTCATAAAGAAAAAAAATCAGCTTTTTTTTTCCTTTAAATTTTAGGTATGAAATAAGAATGTCTACCAAACTGTTAGCTATAAAGTGCGTACACCGCTGCAGGGGTGTTACGACTGGTTCCATGGAACATCTGCTAAATTCACACTCTGTCACATGCCGCTCATTTCTGAAATATTCCCACCTAAAACGGTTTCAGAGAAAGAATTGGATCCTAGGCAACAGATTCAATCCAGCTCCAGAAAGTATGGAATTCTTCTTTTGAGATCATAAGTAAAACTTAGGCCAGGAATTGAAAAATTGTTGACAAACCCTTTGTCTCCAAGATACATTATGAACTGACTCAGCTGTTGCAGCCACAAAACAATAAAACATTCTGATGTAGCCTACTCTGCTGCATGGCATCATGTTTCATACCTCCTTCTAGAAAAACTCACAACTCTAAAATGTTTGTGGATTTTCTTCCTTCTCGACATGGGAGAAACATCCTTTTCTCAGTAGTCCCAACCTGGACCAGTTGTATTAGTGACATATTGGTCCTGGAACAGAAACCACAGACCTTCCTTTAATGAGGATATTTAGTCCAATTCCTGTTTAGACAGTGCACAGACTATATTCTGATCTTGTTAACCACTCTACTCATCTATATCCATCAATCTCAATGGATGAAACAAGTACTGACACTAACAACTTTGCTTCCAGTTTCCAAAGCAGCTGAATGGAAGTAGAGCAAATGCAGCTGCACTCTCCTATCCTGTTCTCATCCCCTGAAAATACTGTGCAGTGTCTTTGACAGAAAGATTCGGAATATGCTACACTGATGTTATTTAACATCTCGTGCCTATTTGTATAGAACTTAACATTGCACAGGCTTCTTGAAAATTTGCCTTTGCTAATGAAAAAAATGAGCATTAGACTATCTCATTTAGAAGAATTTGAGCATTCTCTGCCTCTCTCTGGAAATTACATTTGGTCTTCGCCAAAAAACAGAAGCACACAGTTTAATAGGACAATATTAGTCCTGTTGTGAGGTAATACAGTAAAAAAAAAATCATAACTAGGTCATAAATGTTAAAATGCAAAAGGAAGCAAATGCCTGTTATTCATCTTCCAGGCAGTATTCAGACATTCATGAAATTGAAAGTTAATGTACCAGGGACTTTCATTATCTGACCCATTCTATACTATCCATTAGAATCCCATAGTACTGGAGACAGAGGACCAATACGTCACTAATACAAGATGGAAAAGGTCACAAAAACTAAGCATCAACAAGACATTACTTCTCTATTAAATTCCACAACACTCAGCAGAAAACACAGCTGCCGAAAACAGAATGTTTTATGATGTAATGTAGCTAAACTGAGAGAAATACATGTTTACAAAGGCAAGGCCATAATGATTAGTTGTCAAATGAAAAGAAAGACTTTTTTTCCTCAATTTCCTCATTAAAGACATTATGTTTATTTAAAGAAAAGTATTGCACAGGTTTTTTTCCTTTTTAAGGCTGTATCTTACAATAGAATTATGTTGTTTCTTTGGCTATACCAAAGGTTTCCTTTCACAATACTGAAAATACAATATTTATTGGTATATAGTAAAGTCAAAACAAATTTGCTTTCCATTTCCTCTAGAGGAATATTTCATTTATTTAGAATAGCTTTCAGTAAAAACAATATCACTACTACTGCGTCATTTTCATGTAGAAAGATGATGTACTGATTCCCTTGAGCTTTCTCCATCCCATTTCTCCCCTAACATTGCCAAGCCACTCCATATACATTGCTCTTACTATACAGCTGAGAGGAATTCACAGCAGAAACTGTGATGTGCAAATAAATTACTATGAAGCAACTTATGAAAAGACTCTTAACTTTACCATTTGCTATTATAGAATATATGAGAGCATTCAGGATATTTATTTTAAGTGTTGGAACTAGTTTGTTTGTGAGACAAAGCTCCCTGTCAATGATCTTGGGACTCACTCAGACAATATTCCCATTTCTCATGCTACTCTATCCAGTAATGGGCAACAAGGAGGACTTATCACAGTAGACTCAGCCATGTAAATGAAAAACAGACAGACAGTGTGTTATGTGCTGGTTGACATTGGACCAGAGGATTTCATTCACCACTTTTTGACTTTTGGAGAATGCCACAGAAAAAATGATAACAGCTGGCCAGGTTCTGCCTTGATACATTGGTTTAATGGTTCAACGATTTCTCAGTGTCACCAATAAACATCTGGAGATTGGCATAAAATTCATTACTATTTATAGGTAAACAAACACACCCAACTCCTTCAGCAAAACAATCTATTGAAATTATTTGAAAAAGTATAGAAGCATCCTGTAGACTGGCTAGAGTATTAATGCCGTTTGTAAAGAGGACACAAAAATGAAAATATGATGATGACATTAAGAAAAAGAGATCGTAGGAAGGAAATTTTCATTTGGGATTCCCAGCAGTACACTGGACAAAATGCCACAACATACTACAACTAAAGTGACTTAAGGAGCGACTCTAAACTTGCTGGAATAGAGACACAAGAGATCACTACCATCCCCCTGTCTGCCCCACCCTCCCCTCTTCAGTCAGGAAGGTTTGAATTTCAGGTTATTTGTTTAAACCAGGGAGTGACTGAAGAAAAGCCTGACATAATTTCATGTCAGCTGGAGTCCTGGCATACAACTTTGCCTCTCTCTTTTCAGAATCCATTAAGACACCAAATATTTGCAGTCTTTAACTGGAGGTTTGCAGCTTCTAAGAGATGGGGTTTTTTTTAAATCAGGAGAATTATTAGAAAAAGATAATTGCAGCTAAAGAAATTCAGAACTGCTGAGTGACAAAAAGTAAACAAAGGGGCTGGAAGACAAACTTTTGCCTTGTCTTCACCTCAGTGATACTTAGTATCTAGGTTTAAACTCCTTGCCATTGCATCAGAGGAAAAGCTCCTCTTATTTTTCATGGACACATGGAAAGCTTGTGCATTTCCTCAAAAATTAATCCCACTGTTTAGGAGGAGACACATAGGAAGATTTTAAATATTTTTTACTCTTGCTTTGGTAAACTCTTTGCAATGGACTGCGATACAATTCTTGTTTAGAAAGTTGTCTTTTTAACTGTGCAGGATCAATAGTAACACCGACAAGGTTGGCAGTTACTGACTAACCCCTGTCCAAGCTAGCAGGCCCCTGAGGCACATGGAATTTATGCAGAATCAAAGTTAATAGTGCTGAAAACCACAAATCCCCGAATCCTTGTTACTTGACGTTGACTCCTATTCAATGTGCTCACTGTGTTGAGATAACAGAGAAGACAACCCAACACTCCTTTCCCATCCCAGTCTCCTGGTCACTTTTTTTTTTTTAACATATAACTGAAAGTCAAAAATCACAGAAAGAAACTAGAATGGGATTTTGTTAAAATTACCTTGTAAAAGACTAAAAAGACTTAATTTTTAATTTTTTTTTACATTATTAGAATTTGCTGAATTAAAATATCTGGATAAAATGGTAGTTGCCTCTCTGTGCTCACTAACCTTTAATAAGAGCTAGATTGAACTGGAGCTTTAGATGACCTGACACCTCCTCCTAAAACAACCAGTCGGAAATCTTCAACTCTCCTTTGAAATAAGGTTGTATGCCATAAGACATTTTTGCCTACAGGTGTGCTATTCTGGAGTGACCCCAACACAAGACAGAAGACACTGAACTGCAATCTGAAGGGTTTAAGTTTGATAATATGATTCCTTACTAATGTAGTCAGCCTGTGCTCATGAATAACTTAGAAAACAAAGAGAACTTTTCCAATCATTGCAATTCTTAAAGAATTACTTCTCTCTTAATAGATTACACTGCATCCACACCATATGTCTTTACATAAAGAGATCAATATCAAGGTACTAAGTATTAAAACATGAAATCTGTATTTTCGAAAAGAAAATGACAGCTAAGATAACTCAACCAGCTACACTTCAATAATAGGACAGGCCACATTGTTGTTTTACTGGGGAAAAAAAGCAAATAACAGGTAAAGCTTTGGTTTAGACTTAATGTGACTATACCTCCAAAAATAGTCAACCACCACCACTAAAATCCAAAGAAAAATCTCTTAAAATAACAAGTCACTACACAACATGCAAAATACAGCACTATGCACTACTACAGCTTGAACAGGCTATGAAAAACAGTCAATAAAGTCTCTCAAAGTACCTATGTATTTATTTGACACGCTTCCATGTATTACTGTCACCGTTTACTACCATTTACTATAATTAGATCCTCCTGCCAAATTTTGTTAGAGAAGAATCTGGTACAATGAAGAATAATAAATTCTGTTCATTCATATGTTTTTAAATTATTCTATTCCTATAGAACAAAAATGGCATTTCCTACCTTGGCTGCTAGTTAAGAGACTGCAAAAACAGTCAAAACAACTCTTTCAAAATCTCATGTCAGTCATAACTGAGTTCACACGATCTACTGCTAGAGCTTCATTTAACAGAGCTGCACAGAACAGCCAACACATAATCAAGTGCTGCATTACTGAAGCCTATACATCCTATTGTGACATTGAAATTGTTGGCCAGGTGTCGTGAGATAGCCACCACCCCAGCCAAACCCTGTCCCCAAGTAACATCAGTGCAAGAAATAGGAAAAACTGCAAACTTTCAACTGTGCGTAATTACCTGGTTTAAGGTCCTGGAAGGAGAAGGGTGGTATCAAATCTCAGCCTACTGCCTAGAGATAATTTGCCCAGAAAGTAGGAGTCCTGAGTTTAATTCTCTCTCCATCTACAGTGATTTCAAGGTAATTATATTGACATTAGGTTTAGGGACTACTTTCTACCTAACTTGTCAAAGGAATGCTAACATGAAAATACTGAAAGTCTTAGGATTAGTTTTGCCAAGCTACTAGGCACACATGAGTATATCCATATTCATCCCAACTAGGAACTGATAATTGAAAACACACACACACAGAGTCATCACTCTCTTATTTTACATAAATGAAAACTAGAAACAAAAACCACAACAGTCAGAAAAAAGTGTATTGATGGAAAAAACTTCCATCAAATTATTATGTAATACTAATCAATTACTGCATTAAAAATCTTCATTACAACACTTTTTTTATACATTACTATTATGAAAACAAAATACTCAATGAGTATATAACAAGAAAAAACATCATTGTCCCATGCCAGTCTATCTGAAATCCAAATTTTTATTTTATTCTTTCTTGTTTAGATACAAAAGAATATATACCCTGCTCTTCTTAAGGATTATCATCCTTTTTTTGGGAGGAAGGAATGAAGAGAGAAATTCTCAGTCCTGTAGGAAATCTAACCTATTTTGAAGCTGATGGGAATACAAAATCAAACTTATAATGGAAACTTCTATTTTAATTATGGATAAAATATTGATGCCACAAGAGAAAGTTCATTATTGGACTGTTACTTTAGTTACCCTGGTTCTCAATGATATCCAGAGTGATACTGTTTGAACCTTCTCACCAAAACTCCACATGAATTAAAGGGAAATATTTCTAAAATTTTAAAGGAAGTTAGAGGAGACAGTAATCAAAGACAGAAAACATCTCTTCTGCCATAACCCTTACTTCAAGTTAGATCCTGCAGGAAAGGTCAAGATCCCATGGTGCAGGCTGCAGACCAGAGCACTTGTGGTACCCTCTTTACCTCCTCCCTTTTTCTTGGGTACAGGATTGCCTTCCTGTGCCAGTTTTCCACCTATGACAAGACAAAAATGACAGCTCTCCTCAAGGGATTAGGAAAACCTACTGCTGGATAAGGAAACAAAAAAAGAGAGGAATATGGCTCATTACCAGGGCCTCTTTTCCTCCATTTCTGTAAAACTGCTCACAGAACAGTGATGGAGCTATGAAAACTCATGAGAAAATTCCCTGCATGCCAGATTGCAGATTTCATATCGCCTCCTTATTTATCATTGTTTTCTAACACCATGAAAGAAAGCCCCACTAAACAAAACATCAAAATAGCTTTTTTTCCTGCAAGCCATGGAAAAAAAAACCTAAAATGCCTTGCTATCCTTTCACATGATCTATATTCCCTTAGTGTGCTGCACTCCAAAAGCAACAAACGTGGGTAGTAAGATAGAATCAAGATATGAAAAAACCCCAAACCAGAGCAATACAGATGCTGCTAGAGATAGAAATTAAAGAGAAGAAGAAAGAAGTGAGGAAGCAGTTCCATTCTCACAGTCTACAAGATGAGAACAAGGTTTGTACTAACCTTTGTGCCTCATCCTTTTTCTTGGGCATGGAAATGCAGTATCAAATAGTTTCTGAACTGCTGAGAAGAGGGTGCAGCAGGCTTAAGTAAAGAAAAATAAATGGTGCCCTGAAGGTCTGCTACTTATCCAGGATGCAATTTCATGTAACATCAAAGAAGACCTGAGGAAGGAGTGGAGGCTGGTATTAATTAATTTGATTTGGCCAAGATACTAGAATTAACTGACTTAATTTGGCTGGGCATAATTCAATTGAAAAAGGGCTCAGCTGATTATTTTGAAACGAGAAATTATTTATTTCAGGGAATAAAAGATATATGGATGGAAATTAACCGAAGAGGGAGTAGACAGGTAGCATCACAGAAGATTTCTCATTTACCTTTCAGGTAAATTGGCTTCATAGTTTAACTTTAGGGGTGTGGCAGAATTTTCCCTAGGAAGAATCCTTAGCAAACAGTAGCTATAAATATTTTGTTTGCTTAAAGTCTTGGCAGAACACAGTTCTAAGAAACAGAGCTAAGTAAGCAAATGTTCCAATTTTGAGTCAGTCTGAAACTGAGCACCAAATGGTACACATACCAATCAAATTGTGTGCAGTCACTTAACTTATGCATGGCAATAAATGAATGCTAAAAAGTATTTGAATAATTTCAGATATCTTTCTGAGACCCTTCTGAAAATACAGCTTCCTATTTTATTGAATTGCTGCTTCTTCCAAGTAGAAGATTTAATACCACATAAAGTCATGTGTGCATGAATTTTTCACATCTAAAGCTTTTAATGGTGTGACACCTATGCTATGAGGCAGACTAAAGTAATGCTGTCTGAATGAAATACTTCAGACACCAACAGGTTGAATAGAAATAATTTCCTTTTCCCTCTTTGTGCTTCTGCACGACAAAGACACAAATTAGCATCAATCATATGCTGGCTCAGCTCAGTTTGAGCAGACTCATCTCAAGTGGATGTGAATCCAAGTGCACCAGCAGTGAATAAGACTCTGCAATCTTCTAGGCAAGTGAGAACAAGGAATGTTGGCACCATCCTCCATAGTGGCAGTATGTTTAAGGTGGCAGGCAGTATTAATTCTATAGGGGATGGTTCAGTTTGCTTCTCACTTTCAGGATTTGCATTTTATCCAACTTCTGTGTGAGAACAGTTGATTCTTACCGAAAAAACTATAAATGTAAAAAGCTTTCACTTCAGACTCAATTTCCAGTTTAGGGTTAATGCTGGAAGAAAAGCTAACATTGGTTGTAAATATATCTCCTCTCACCTTAAACTTGAAGAGTTTGATCCTTGCATTCCTGAAAACCAATCTGTTTCACCCAAACAAATCAATCACTATTTGTAGTCTGAGCTAATTTGCCACAAATGCATCTACAAAATTCTTTTATTTGTCTTAATTCTTTTAGCTCATCTCATTTACTCTTCTCCACCTTTCCCTGGCCAAGGAAGAAGATCTAATTAAGACTCCTGTTAACATAGCATGGTGTTGGCTGAAGCCTTCATTTATACCTTTGCCAGCAGAGAATGATTGACATTAATAATAACCCATATTGTAGCTTGTCCCAATAGTTAAAGCAAAGCAATGGCTGATGTGAAGCCAGGACCAGCATTCTAAAACAGGCAGGGAAAAAAAATGGGCCCACATACCTGGCAGCAATAACAATCCCTTCACTGATGGATAGGAATAAATATAAAGGCTGATAGCACAGTAATAAAACAATGATGATAACCCAAAATTATTTATTACAAGGCAACAACGCTGCTGCTTGCTCAGGCTGTGCTGTAAATGGAATCCGACATCAATGGATGACTCTCAGCAAGGAAACATGGCCCGTTTTAATTTGGGAAGTGTCATCTCATTTTTTAAGGTGAAAGCCATTATCAGAGGTGACAATGATCTATAGTGAATCAAAAGAAACAATAAAACCCCATACTTAACCCCTCAGTCTTATATATTCACTAGAGACAGCAACTTCTTTACAAACACCAAAACACCTTAGGAAGTTGAAAAACACCAATATTTTTGACTTGGAAATCAAAGGTCTTATTGGGTTTATTAAAGAACTAGAACTGATACAGATACAGTATGTTCTTTAAAGATAATACAGTCAGCCAATATTATGCAGAGAATGACTATCATGGAAAAATAGGGCACTTCATCAGAAAGAAAATGAAAGAGCACAGAATAAAAACCAGGAATAAAGTAAAATTCTGATGAACTGTATTCAACTACTCCTAGAGTTTAGTCACCAAGGGAAACATTTCTTCTCAGTATTACCTGCCTCAATACAGATAAACTTATATTGATATATTTAACACAGATAATGTGTAAAAGAAGCCGTACGGCACATCCCGAGTAAGTTCTATGGCCTCCAGTAACATGTTACCATAGAAACACTTTTTCCATAAGGAAGGTGCACTTTTGCAAAGGACCTGAGGGTAAACTTTGAGATTCCCGTGGCAACTGTTGTATCCAAAGGCTGAAGCATCATGTGTCAGTGTCTTTTGGAGCAGCACACAGGAGAAAGAAGAAAACGACCAAAAAGCCACACAATATTTTCTTCACTGGAACTGGTAATTCAAGGCACCTACCTGAAGGTAAAATAGCTAGAGACAGTATTTTCAGATAAAAACTGTGTGGGAGTTGGATAATAAAGCTACAAAAAAATTAAGGAGAAAAAATAACATTGATTAAAATGGCAGTGAATATTCTCATATACTCTCATTGAATAACACCTATTGGGGCTTTCTGTTTTTTAAAGTAAGGAGAGGGAGTCAAAATTTCCCAGATCTGCTTAATACAAAGAGAACTACAATGCCAAAGTAACAGTCCTTTTTGCTTGTCAGATTTTATAGTACCTAAATCAAGAAATTCCTTTATTTTCCATGTGTTCTTTTCTAAAAGCAGTGGTAGAAATAACATTTTGCCCATTTTAAACAGCTGAAATCAGACAGGCAACCAGTATGTCCGGAACTCAAAGTCAGTCTCAGCAGCAGATAACTCCTGCCCAGCTGGGAAGACAGTGAATGCTGCAGACAAGGAAGAACTAGTGGAGAAGTTTAGGAGAGCAGAGGCAGGAGTTGTGAGATTGTAATAGTGCCATTTATTGAGTAACTTGTATTTTTCTTCTTCTATTCCTTTTATGTCCTGAGTACAGAAATGCCCTGAAAATAGGGAAGCCAAACGGCAAATCTACAGGAATTAGTGGACAGTGGTTAGTAATACCTATTAGCCGTAATTTTACTCTTTAGTGTTAATTTGGTTGTGTCAACCAAAGTTGCAGTCTGCCAGTTCAGTTGTGAAAATCCTAGAAGAGAGACAGACAGCTGAATGGTTTTTTTTTAATTCCAACCAAACTTCTTAGAGGACAGAGAATACTGCTTTTGACCTGAGAGCCATAGTACGCAAAGCAAAAATGCACACATAAGGATCCCAGATGCATAAGTTGTCAATAAATGCTAACTCCATGGGCTTTCTATAATTGCTAATGGAAATGCTTGAAGAGAAATTTGTTTTTAAACAAGTCTCCCATCTGTAAAATTATCAAGACTACAGGGAATAATGAGTCAAATTATTAAATACAGTATTTTCCTGCTGAAATTATCAATATTTATTCTTGCAGACTTAGTTTAAGACTTTGGGAAAATGTGACATTCTGGGGGAAAAAAATTCTTCCACTGAAACCCATAAACTTCAAAAAAATAGTATAATTAACAGAATAATTAAGAGCACAGGAACAGTAAAGTGTACCTCAGCTGAGTTTCGACATCTTTTCCTTTCTGGAACACAGTTAAGGTCAAGTTCTGAATGCCTGAGTCAAAAAATGTGTGTATTTTCTTATGCTGACTGAGAAATGCAATAATGCTTATTGTCTGCAAGGTAAATCCCTCAGTTTCTTGTCCTGAGGAGTAAGATATGAATGTCTAGAACACTGATAGAATACTGCTTGTGGATGTTGATCTGGTATCTGTTAAAAGCCTTACAGTAACTGAATTATTACCCTTCTGTGAACTGACCACGGACTTTGTTATGCTCATTCTCATGAATCCCATTGGAACTGGAAAAGCCACTGACTTTTTTTATCAGATGTAGACACTTGTAGTGATCATATGCCTGTTTTCTGAGGTCTTTCAAATGGTTTTAATGAGAACTTGGAAAGTAACCAGCATTATATCTGGTCACTGTCAAAGTAATTGGAGTTCCTTGAGAGCAAATACTTAGAAATTCTCAGAAAAAGAACGGTGGAAATTTTTTGTTTATCTGAAGAAAAACTAGGAATATTATTTTTAGAATAGGCAAACCTGGGCTGAGAATAAAAAATTATGAAAAAGCTGAAAAGTGTCTTCAGCTGAAAGATTCTGTCACTGTACACAGATATTAACAAGTTGCTTATGCATTTTCCATCACAATCCAGACACACATTGCAGCTAGGGAAAAAAAAACGAGGAGGACAGAAAGGCATTGCCTTGAATCAGTCTCTACTATGGCAAACTTCAAGAAAATTCTGGTAACTCAGAGAAACAAACACAGAATTGCAAGCTTCCTTCTAGGATGATGAAAATCATGAAACTACAGGACATAAATATTTTTTTTCCAAACCAGAGAGGCCCAGATTCTCTGAAGAAACAGTTTTACCAGTCAGCTGGGAAGAGTCAATACTGTGAAAAACTCTCCTTCTGTTCCAAAAAAACATAAACAGAATCCTCAAGAAACCTTCATGGGAAAAAAAAAAAGGTAAATATTTCTGGTAAAAGATATTTACAGCTCTATCCTTCAATGCCTCTTCCATAGTGGTTAAATAGTTTTGAGAACTCACCTCTCCGATGTGGATTATTAAACTATACTTTCAATGCTTGGAAACTAAAGAGCTCTCTTCAAAGGGAAAATATATATGTGAAGCAATTGCCTGCCATGAAAGCTAGTTCCCTCTATACCAGACAAGCAGCTGTGTCACAACATCCTGCCTATAACTTTATCAAGTGTCAAATCTGATTAGATTTCTTATTCTCAGTGGAAAGCTAGTGCCATGGTTATCTTAGTATTCGCAGAAATTTTCTAGCCAAGAAGTACACACAACTGGCTGACATCTATTTGTTCTTAACAAACTTCATTTCCTTGGTAACCTACAATCCTTATTTACAGTAATTTCAATATAATTTTTATCCTTGAAGATAGACATGTCTATGGCACTTCATAAGGAACTCCGCCAGCATTTTTAATAGTTGAAACTACTCCATACAGAGAACAGAAATACCTTATCATATGCCTTTTTCTATCATGTGTTTTGCACAGCCAAATCTCATCAGCATTTCATAAACATCCTATGAATGCTTAATGCACTTAAGTATTTTTTATTCTAACTGATGAAATCTCAGAATATAGCAGAAATTATTATTTGCTTCTGATACATGGCTTTGTCTCTCCTACTATTAAAATCCATCCCTTTTTATTCATTTCAGCTCTTGATATTACCCAGTTCATCCTACTTGTTATTCAGCTACCCCTCTGCATTGAGATTGACCCCATCTCTGCTTTATCAGTATGTTTCATTCGTGAGTCAAGGTCATTAAGGAGAATATTAAATAAGATTGTTCACTTGATGAAGTCCTCTAATATCCTTTTCCCCCGAAATACTTCCACTTTCAAGGTAACTCATCATCTTGGGTAGATAAGGAGCATACATGCAATAGACAATGGGTCAGGAACAAACTCGATTGCTTGAAGCATCTTTGTGGAACAGCAATAAACTGAAACCTGTCTGTATTATAAAGGGTATTACATATTAATGTTACTGTGGTACTGGTGGTACCCGACCTGTGTCTCATTCAGGAGTTCCATACATGTCCTGGCTGTTTGCTAGGCCACTACATTTTATTATGCCAAACCTATCCCAGCCCGGGCCAAACATGAGGACTGTCCTGCCAGCATGGCTGTGCACGCCAGCAAAAGGGACCATGTGTAGGGTCAGGGGCTGCTGGACAGACCTGGAGGGAGGCTGGGGGCCCACTGATGAGGGAAAGCGTACTCACAAGCTGCAGCAAAAGAGGTGATAATGGAAGACAAAATATCCCAGAGAAATGCCCTCCCATTCACAATAAAACCAAGACCATCTGGAAGACAACAGCGCTAGTGGGGAAAGAGAGAGATCCCTAGACTCTTAAAATGTAACCTAAACAGTTTCATAGCATCACATAATTTGCAGCATCATGATTCTTACTTTTTAGTATCAACAGTATGAAATGTTCAGATGATATTATGCATGCTAATACAATAAAGTTCTGCAATTCTTACAGCTTTGCTGAAATGGTTTTATAGCTGTGCAACAAAATACTGCCCTCTTGTCCTCTGGAGCTGGCAGGTTCACAACTATTTAGCCAGTTCATTAGAGCTGGAAGGCCAATGGGGTGAGAAATCAGACACGCTCAGCAACGTTGCTTTGATAAAAGCCATTGCTGGGCTTATTAAGATTGCAGGTGAAAACAATCTGGCACAAATAATTAGGAAGAAAGAAGGAAACTATAAAAACCTTAACTGAACTTCTTCAAGTGTATTCCAGTTACTTGTGTGCCTGTTGGTTTATGCAGATTGGCAGTACAGTAAAAGCAGGTGTGGAGACAAGGTGGTCCCTAAGCAGAAGGAAGGCCAAACAGCAGCTGTGCAGGCTCATGGAGTGTGCTAAAGATTTCTGGTCTGCAGTTCAACTGTGATGCAGAAAATGAAAAAAGAGACAAAATCAAAAGTAAAATGGGAAACTGAAATAGATTCAGTGAAATGGATCTGAGTGACCTTGATTCTAGCACCCTGCCTCATGATTTATGGAAGCACAAATTGACGTTTGAAGCATGTTGTTCTATTTTATAAGGATTTACTGTCAAAAATTGTGGTCTGGTTGCAAATAGGTTACAGGAGTTCACACAGAAATTTGATACAGGCAAGTAAATTCTTGCATTTCTATTGCTCCTCTGTTGAGGCACAGAAGCCCTGAGCTGGCTTGTAGTTGCTGTACAGATACATCCCAATCACAGCCAGGTTGGCAGCTTACACACAGAGAGCTAACTTACAGAACAGCTTGATGGAAACCTTATCCTCTGACTCAGTTTTTTGTGTCAGTCTGAGGAATTTACAATTTTGAGTTAGAGTTAAGCTTTAGAATAGTTATAAATTGAGTTTTAAATGCCCTTACATCTAAAAAAGATACCCATAAAATCCAGTTAAACACAATTTAATTTATTTGAACACATAGCCTAACAGTATAATGGAAATAGAACTGTGCAGTCAATAGTCAAATGAATCAATAATTAATCTGGGATTTTCACAGAACTTGGAAGAATTAGATAAGCCTGTGAAAATCCCTTTCTTAGAAAAACAGGCTTCAAAGAAAAGTCAGTTGTCAATCAGTTTCAAAGAGTAGATGTTGCATGCAAAGACAAGGTGTCAAAATTCAAGATCAGGATTTTAACTAGGTAAAATCTCTTTCACTAGCTATTTTCTTTGGATATTAATCAATGTGAGAAAGTAGTAACAGAAGTCTCAAAATGATCACAGTATGATCCAAAAGAAATTTCTAATGACAGAATGACAAACTGTATCAGCACTGACACAGTAATTGATTAAAAAATCTTCATGCAGGGGAACTTGAGCTTTAAGGATACTTAGAGATTAAGGATTATATCTAAAGCCTGCAAGAACAGGTTAGAAACATATGCAACATCCCTCCGTAATTTAATTTAATTGAAAACTGTTATACTGATGCCCCTTTCTTTAGCCCTTCCTGGGTTACATAATAGTATTATTAAGGAGATAAAACTGAAAATTTTTTGTTTCATTTCCAGTTCAATTTTGGACAACTTTCTTAGAACACTGGAGCTGAAAAATACTGTCTAAAAACGTCTCATCAATCAAAAATCTGTATATGTAATCCACGGGAAAGGAGAGGTATTAGTTGCTTTTTAGAAAAGTATATGGATTATTGACTGTTTTAAAGGAGGTCACATCAGCCCACAAATCAACACAGTTGTAGGGACCCTTTTTGATTGCTTCATGCTGCATGTGCAGTGCAGGAGTGAGAACCAGTAACTGCTCAAGTAAGCAAAGATTAGTCATAACAGGGAAATCATGTTTGAATCTCCTAAAGTAGAGGCAAAGAAAGAAAGATGGGAAACTGCCTCCCTAACAGAGATAATCAGCTTCTAACAGAGGAAAACTAAAATGTTCTGCTGTAAAAATAATTATCCATTCTGCAACATAGCATTCACAACATAATATTCTCTCTGTGTACTATTCTTACTTAAGTTCTTCCTGAAACTGAATTAAGCATTATTTTATTAATCAATATTTTAATTTCATATGCTGAGAGCTATTTTAGAGTAAACTGCTTGTCCATACTAGGAAAATTCTTCAAGTTTTACAAATTTCCTTTTTTATGTCTGGTATTTTTACTACCTATGTAAATGAAGTAACAAGCACAGGGTTGACCTCTTTATGAGAAAAATCTAATGTGTAAATTAGTAAGACATCCTAAGGTTCAGTAAGTAAAAGTGACATGAAATTCCCTTTTGCTTCGTCAGCTAATTATCTAATTGATGCATTTGCTCATTAAGCTTTAGGGTTTTTTTCTTTTTTCAAGTAGCAAAATGCCAGCTGACATGCATTTTAAAAAGGTATCACTTCAATAGCTTAAGACACATTTTAAAGTTGATGTTTCTTAGAACCTTTCGACAAATAAGAGTTCAATTACGATTTCCAACAATGGCATACTAAACCTTTTAAAAGTTGCACAAATACTATTCAGAAGAATACAAACTTCATTATTCACCTTGAGAATCTTGACTCCAGTTGTGCACAATAGAAGTTTTTTCCCTCTTGCAAGATGTATGGACTTTTAAAGTGAAGCTTTACAGAATTAAGAAATTAGGCAATCCAAGTTATTACACATACACACAACAATTGCTATGCACATTTTTGCAAAGGAGAAAAATTAGTACCAGATAAATGTAATTAGTAAAGCCAGTAAAAGAAATTGAACCATGTGTGAAAAGCCTCCTCTCTGATAACAGGTGAAAAGTCTTTTCAACATGAATTGAAGTTAATCATATCAGGATACAACACATATTTAATAGAAAAAGGGTTGCTTCCTTATTTGAGCTGTCATAGGGGATATTAGTGCTTTTCCACAACACTGTTCTTTTTGTTGAACTTTATTAATAATAGTATTGAATGCAATCATTAAATATAATTAAATTACATACTAGCACCACACAGACTATTGAATCTTCTAGCTAAAAATGGATTTAAACTTATCAAAGAACAAAGCAGCAATACTGTTTTGCATACATTTGGAGAGGTATGTTGCCAGTTTTACATGCAATTCATTAACCACTCTGCCTGTATCATTAAAGAGGATTATGGCTCCTTTTCACTGAATTTTCTGTTTCAGAAGTAATTAGAACCCAGAACACAGCATAAAACATCTTAGATTTGAGGAAAAAAAATACTTGCATGGAATTAATGAAATTTTCAGTCAGCCTCGAGTAACTACTAGTAAGGTCTACCTGTATCAATGCAGACAGGCTTACAGCTACAACTGCTTTTACCAGTGGCCATAAACAACTACATAATCACACAGGATGGAGCCAGGTGTCACTGCTAGATTAAAATAGCTGGAGAGGGAAAAGAGGTGCTTAAAGATGTCCGAATGCAAAGGAATACTATTTTGGAAATGTAATGAGAAAGACTGCCTATTTGAAAGCTGCATTGACTGTTAAGCAGAATCTACACAAACCTGTTTTAAATCTGACTCTGGTCTAATATCCTCTTTTAATCTATGTGTGCATGTATTTGAAGTGTTAGGACAAAAGGCAAAGATCCTTACTTGGGTATGCAGACCAGAGCCCCTTCCAGCTACAACATGGAAGGACACATTGGGTGGTTAGAGATTTATGTGTGGTCTTCTTCGAGGAATCTGTCTTACTAATAGAAATTAGACTTCCATTATGAGTGTTCTCACACTGTGTGGTGGTTTGACTCTGGCTGGATGCCAGGTGCTCACGAAGGCTGCTTGATCACCCCTCAGCTGCACAGGGGAGGGAAAATACAAGTGCTCATAGTTGAGGTAGGGACAGTGGCTATTATTAGGATAACAGGTTCCAGGATAAACAGATCCACTTCTGAACAGAAATTAATCTATGAGACCACAGATCTAGGCCTTTAGTCTCTATCAGCACCTATTTTATACATGGTCTTCTGCTCCTGGCTTTGACTTTCCTCAATCCATCCCTGTGCACTTGAATAATGTCTCTATATCTGTAACGGTTTGACCCATGGCTTCCTCAGTAACCATTGTATCTAAGGAAGTCACAAGTATTCCACACGTGTCTTCCACATAAGCAGGGGGGTGTGGTTTTGTTGCTGGCTTCCTTCCTGGGCTGAGGAGCTGGTGGGAGGTTGTTGGAGTCTGGTCCCTTTGGTACCTAGTGGTTCTCCTGTCCTGGGTGAGATTGTTTCATTCTTGTTCCCCTTCCTTGAGGTTTTTAATTGTGTTTGTTTTGATTCATTCAGTTTCTTTGGGTTGGGTTGGTGTCTTCCCTATTTTCCGGCTAATCAATCCCCTTTTCTCCCTTCCCCTCTCCCCTGGGGGGTGGGATCCTGTGCGTTGTGTATACAGTGTGGTTTGTAAATGTTAGTAAATATAATTTATTCTTTTTGTTCAGTTCGGTTTCTTTAGAGTGCGTGTCTTTTCTTTTTTTTTTCCCTTTCCTTTGCTGGGGGGGCTTTGGCGGGGGGAAGGGGATTTGCAGCAGCTAGGCCAAACCTGCGACAATATCCCTGCTGAGTCAGCTACCCCTGTTTCCACCTCTTGAGTGCTACCTTCTCTTACTATACTTGTGTTCTGTCAGAAGTTCCTTGTTCATCCACACAGGTTTCTTGCTAACATTGCTTCATTTCCTGCACATCTACAGAATCATAATCAAGCTTGAAAATGGTGGTGCTGCAAAATCAACCAGGTCTTCTAGACCCCTCTTCTCTCCAGGGCCATATCACATCATATTCTTCCAAGAAGATCCATCAACATGTTCTCTTGAAGTCTAGTGTTGTGATCCTGCTTTTTGCCTTAACGCCTTGCAACATCCTTAACTTCTCTATTTTGTGATTGCTTCAGGCAAGACTGCCCCCAGCTTTCAAATTTCCAAGCAATTTTTCTGTGTTTGTAAGTATGCAGTCCAGCAGAGTATTTCTTTATGTTGGCTAATTTATAACTTATGTCATAAATTAACCTCTTTTTTCCTTCAATTCACCTCTTTTTCCTTTGTGTTTTGACTCTGTTCAGGGAAGCTTGCAAGGCAAAACCAGCAGAATCATAAAGAATGAGAGGGGACGAGGGGAATTATAAAGCAACAGTGGGTGTCATGGTATTCTATTTGAGCATTCATACAGCTCTTGAAAAACCAGCATACATTACAATGCAGTCAGGTATTTTCTTAGACAAATTCATCTCCAGCTGCCCAGCAGGCTTAAAATAACTTTTTGTAGCATCTCCTATGACAGGTGCTCTGGTGGTATGCCTAAATTAAGAGACACTGCAATGCGTGATACAATTGTCTGCTTATGTGTGGTTATTTAACATGACATTGCGTGGTGAAGGTGTTTGTCTCCTTGTTCCATGTGACAGTAGCATCCTTTCTTTGCTCTATCTCTTGGACTGGTTTAGGAAGTCAGCTGTTAAACTCACTGGCACTCAGTCAAATTCTGTAGTGGATCAGACGGCAAAATATAGTTCAGAATTCAGTAAGCTTTGTGGTCTGCAGTTTAGTGAGCAGCACCTGCCAGACTGTGTCACTGTGCTCAGCAAGCCACTTAGGGCAGTCCATTCACACTGCCATTACATTTCTCATTTTGATTCTGTGCTTTTAATACCTTCACTTGCAGTCCAAATTAAGCAATGCATTAAAACATCTTGACAGTAGGAAAAAAACAGGCACCAAAAATTAGTTTCTGTAACCCTTGCTGTGTGCAAATTGAATGATAACACCTCCCACAGGGGTTCAGAGATTTACAACTAATCATATCTATTTATATCAACAATTCACCATTCAGATCCTGGACAATATGTAAATACCAGGCTCCCTATAGTGTATCTGATAATTTGCCTATGCTCACTTTCAGATAGTGTTTTTTCCTCCTCAAAACAATTTTATAAGATATAAAAGTTCGTTTCAAATCAGATTTTAAGTTTTGTGGATAAAAAGATAAAGGACTCAAGAGTTTAACACTAAACACAATGTGACTAAAGACCTTTAATTATCTCTTCATTAAAACCAATAAAAACCAGGGAAAACCCCCTGTACTAGGCAGCACAAAAACTTTTAAACATTCATTAATCAGTTTTTTTACATTGCTGTGTGTGATTCCTTAGTACCAACATGAATTTAATATGAGAAAACTTGAGAAGAATTTAGGGCTTAGAAGGAATTGAGCTACATTGTGCGATGCCTCCCACATGTGGTATGATGGCAAGTTGTGAGTGCTGAGATTAGACAGAGGTTTTTATTCAAAAGCTGTGTGTGTACAAGAAGGGTATATATTTTATTGGTGTGGAAAGGAAAAAATACACATTCAGCCATTAACCATTCTCCTTCCCCTTTGCAACTTCAAACCTTTCAGAGCGATATATAATGACAGAAAATCCAACAGATTTTTTGTCTTTTTCCCCTGGCATCTCAGCTGTTGATAATTTCCATGACTTCTTGTTCACTTTAGAGAAAATATAATTTTAGCAATATGGCCTTAAGAAAGAAATCAATCTCACAATAAAAAGTATGTTACTTAAAGATGCACACATGCACACACACACATATCTCTTAAGAGGCAGCCACTGCATCTCATCTACACATTAGCAACTCTGTCATGACCAGCTTGCTCACATGCAACTTCCCCTCATTTCTTAACTTCTCTACTTCCAAGGCACATGTTTCATGATATGTTTTCACATAGGCAAAATATTTATCCATCTTTTAGGTTTTCTTTGGAAGATTCCTCATTTTTCACAGAATGAGTCAATGCAAAGTTTTTTCCTGAAAATATTACCGCCTTTATCCCTTCCAGCTCAAACTCAATTCTGTCTATTCACTGCTAAACACAGCCACTTCCAGGTAAGTCTGAGACAGTGGAAAAAAAGCAAACTCTTATGTTGGTGTGCTGTATATCACTTTTACTATGCAAATGATTGTTTAGAGAAGAATAAAAGGCTGTAAATATTTTGAGAAGTGGGCCCCCAGTGCCTCTTCAGTATGCCAAACGGTACGGCATGCTTTGTAATTATGTAATAAGGAGAATACCAGCTGGTTTGAATTGTTCTCTGGGGCTTTGGATGATATCGAAATGCTCAGCTCCCCCAGAGCGAGCCATAATCAAGTAAGTAATACCGTAAAGTCAGACCAAATTGACATTGAGTTGTTGGCTCTTAACACACTTTAAACCAGATGTTAATGCTGTATACTGTGATTTTAAAGTTTTTCTTTTTTTTTTCCTTAGATAAAGCATTATTTCTCTGACAAAATAATGTTCCTGTATATAAACACTCTCAGAAGCTTTATATTTTCTGAAGAAACAGATAGCCAGATGTTTATTTTCCACTGCTATAGCTAAGAATGGAAGGGGTACTAGTTTTGCTCTCAAAGTAGTGTTGGGAGGCAACCAGCACAGACATTGTTATCTATTTGCATGACAATGTCTTAAAGTAAAGTCTGGGGAGCAAAGTTGTCCATTCTTACAGTGGCACTAAGAAAAGTGATAGCCACTTTCTGTCAACATGGAAAAATAGGCAAGCATGTCCATTAAAAAGTTTTTGCCATTTGTCCTCCATTGCTTTACAATAAAATAGCCACCTAGAATTTCTCCAGAGCTTTAGATCTTTACAAAAATGTAGTATGAAACTATAATATGATACCCATTTTGTGCACTTTAATATGGAAGCTGAGCAAGGTCTCAAGCTTTTGGTGAAACTGCTCCCTTCCTGAAGCATCACAATTAAACCATTCTCCACAGAGATTATGTCTCCCTTTATAATTTTATTAATTTTTAACAGTCACGCTGAGACAACTTTCAATTTTTATGACAGGGCAAAAGCTCCTTCCCTTTTCACACCACACACTCCCAAAGACCCTGTAAGTCAAAGAGTGAATCATGAACCATTCATCATATTTGCTATGCCCATGACTGTTAATGGAGCTGAACCTAACTAGAGAGGCTGCTCTTCCTTCTGCTTATAGTAGCAAGATAAAAACCCACATCTCACCTCTGGCAGGTGCCTAATGCAATAGCAGGATTGTCCTAAGAGAAAACTGCCCTTTGCAGTATGGACTGGGGGCCCACCGTCAGGGTGCAGCTCCCTGCCTGGGTACTCCACAGCCAGTCCACCCACATAACCAACGAATATTTTACACAATGCCCTTGCAAATCCTATTCACAATTTATAATGTTCTCACAGTATTAGCCAAAAATCTGCCAAGTCTGAAGGACCCAAGAATGGATGCCATGTGTTGCACATGACCATGAGATCAGTCCAAGTTCCACTTCATCTTTACTCCCCTTCTCCCTGCCCTACCACTTTGCCACTCTGATCCCTTGACAGCCTTTCTGCTGGTTTTAAGCTGCTTTGCATGCTGCCTTCTGATCCAAGGCGTGGGAAACAAAGACTGCTATGAGATTACGTGTGCTGTTAAATAAAGCTACTGTATAAGGGATCGTTCAATAACCACTTGGTTGGGAAAAAAAAAGAGAGAAATGCAAAAATGTCCTAAGTGCCTGCTGTATATTATAATATTCCAAGGTGAATAACTTTGACATTTCCTCCCTGAGACACAACTATAGCATAGTTTTTGTATAAACATGTAGCAATTTTTCACCAAAAATCAGTATAATACCCTTTTATCCTCTTGAATAAGCACTTAAAACTGTTTTATGTATTATGAGTATCCTCCTTCCAGATAGGTATGTTAAAACAGCAGACAAACCCCTAGGTAATAGGAACAAACACAAAAAAAATTATCAATTATTCAGATGGATAACTACTTTAAAGAAGACAAAACAGCTACTTTAATAATTAATAATACTTAGGACACTAACAAGCTACAGTGTCACTTAAGAATTTTATGGCCTACTGGGCAAATATTTTTTGAAGGAACAATAAAATAAAGAAGCATGTGGGAGAGTTCTAATTGGCTTATAGAAAGATTGCATCAGTATTTCAGGTTATATTTTAAAGCTACTTTCCACAAAAATCTTCTATCCCAAATTATCTGCTCCAAAAAAATTATGATATTCTTGTACTTCAATAGTTAATATTTTGTTTTCTGTAAGCCTGTCTCTTTATGAGATTCTTTTTTCCTTATCAGTTACATTATTTTCAATATATAAAAAATTGACTTTCAATCCTTCTTTTCCCAATAGGAATTCATATCAAAATGGAAATTTGTTGGGAATGGGTGCGGAGATAAACCTCTTTATTGGACTTAGATGGAATTTAAAAAAAAATAAGAACTAGAAAATATCCAGTCAGATCTTGTATGCGTGAAAAAACCATTCCTTTTGAGGAAAGTAACACAAATGTATGAAATTGGATTTTTGTACTTAGGATACTAACTCTACTGTTCTTATCTGTTCTACTAGTTTTTGATAGTTCCATTTATACAACACACGAGAGGGAAATAGAGACTTTTTCTTTGAAGAGCATTGAGAAATTTCTTTACAGGAGTGCCTAAAGTTAAGACTCCTAAATCTATACTTTGATATCCAAGAGGTTTGGCTTTTAGGCATGAATAACCAACAGCTCCCCTAGAAGGCATTCATCACCTGATAAAATAACTGGAGGTAGGATTTTACTCCATGTCTATTAAAGAATGAAAGAATCTCTAATTTAGTAGGACAATTCTTGCATCAATTAAAATTGTTACTACAGATCTGTGTCTTTTACAGCCCAAGATCCTGTGGTAGGTTCAATACACATGATTTCAAGAATTAACTTGGATCTGATTGTGGTATCTGAGCTACAGATACCTTGCTTATATTTTTTTCTCTAAAAGGTAGTTATCCCTCAAGTTTCTTTCCTAGAATCTTCTCCTTCAACTATGCTTCACTGACTGCTTATGATTCAAGGACATGACTGTGCAGGAAATTCGTCACAGCAGGCTGGACGGGTGTTCCATTTATGTTCAAAACCCACAGACTTCACAGTAATACATCTTCAGCCTTGCCCCAGCACAGTAACTAATCAGCTTCTCAGAAAATATCAACACCCGACTTCCAGAGGGAGTAAAAAGCAACATGATTTTCAGTTCATGATGTGATGCCTGGCCTAGTGATAGAGGCATATTTAGAAAAGGATTTGCAAATGGAAGCAATTTAACTACACTGAAGTTTAAGGTAATAAAAACTTGTTTCAAAAGGCACATGCAATTTCTATGTCAGACCTTAACTATCTGCAAGAGCACTGTGTGATTTCTTTGGCTAAACAGATGAGTGCCTTCCTAAAGTTTATTTTATTTTACATCTATTGTTGATACTGAAAAAAATCCTTGACTTTGGGATTTGGGGATTTCCTTTTGGAGCTGCTGCTTTCATGATTTTTAGGAACTCATTTGAAAGTTCTATGCAAACAAAAAAAATTAAATATGTCACTGCTTTGGTAAACCTAAAAATAAGTAATGTGCTTTATTCCATCACAACTATGCAGGTACTGAACTGGAACAAATAATAGGATTCGACTAGATGACATTTCTCCTTTTCTATCACCACTTCCTCATGGGCTGTATGCCAAATTGGAGAATGATTAAGGGGAAAATTATCTCATACAATGGATGTTACCAGAAGCATGGAGACAAGATCTAAGATCAACCAGAATAAAATCACAGATGGCAGGTATACAGCCTTTATGAAAAAGGCTTTAAAATATAGTAACATGAGAACCCTTAGCAATAAAAAAAATCTTCAATTACAAATGGAAATGATAAAACTTCATAACATGCCAATGAGGCTCAAATATTCAAATAATACTGGTATTTACAAAAAGCAGATTATGGTACTCCTCATATGAGAATGAAAAAAGAATTTTTCATTGTGTAGGTAACTTAAGAGGATAAATACCTAACATGGACTAGGGATAAGAATTACCCAATCAGCTTCTTTTTAAACATTTTTTAACTACAATTACCCATTTTTATATAAAACCTTTGATACTCAGGATACTTAAAAAATCTGAAAGCATTCTAACATTTCAGTATGCAATGACAGCAAACAAAATGTATGAATATTATGAATGATGAAAAGATTGCCAAAGATTTGATTTCTAAAGGATGGGAACACATTTAAACACTACATTTGCGGTTACATAATGAAAGTCTTGGCAGCCATACCCACTTTTACTATTATATGAGGCTGTAAATTGGTAACTACAAACCTGGGATATTCTTAGTTTTGTATTGGTTCAGCTGGAATCACATTAAGTAGAAAATAGCATAACATCAGACAATAGCAGTAAAGAATACATTTGGCATATTAAGTGATCTAAAATTATGTAATAATATCTAATAATTCTCAAAATGCTGAAAGTGCAATTTTGCAATATTGAGTACTACAGCAAATCCCATTAAACATTTTTTTTAAAAAATCTGAAAGTAAATAAAAAACCCAAGAAAAAGCATTGCACATTTTTCCAATTACGCGAACAATGCCTGTAAACTCAGATATGGAAAAGGAAGCAGTGCACAGAAACCAGTTACTGGGCAGGTAAGCATATCTAGGAACAGAAAATACAGGCCTTGCTTACAGAATAGGAGGTTTGAACTCCAGAAAACAAGGAAGCAAAAAAAGATTCAGAGAGAACATAAACTCCCAGGATGATGTTATAACAACAAGTACTAGCAAAATCCTTGGGAATGAGCAAGAAGTATTAAGCAGAAATAATGACTTCCTCAGAGTGCTTAACATATTTCACATATATTTGGCATGCAATAGTCAAAAACTATTTTCAGAAACTTAAGAAGTTACAGAGGCAACTTTTAAAAATAATTTGGTAAATATCTCTCTGCATAAAATATTCATAACAGATCCATATATATCATACACCTGCAAAATTACTGCAAGATGATCTAAGTTGCTTTTTGATTTTTCCCTTATCCTTCTCCAGTGCCTCTATCCTATCCCATGCCTGAAAGGCACTGCTGCCTCACACAGCAGTTCTGCAGGTAGGAGTCATCTCAAAAAAGGTGGAGCGCACCCTTGCCACCCCATGTATTTTCTCAACCCCTTGATGAAAAGGGACAATGCAGCTGGAAATCAGGTGGCCAGTGCTGATCCCTGAAAGAAGAAAGAAATACCTGGAGCCAGGTGGCTCTGATGAGAGACTGGCACCCTGTGTTAACAGGTACCACACTAAGCTCAGGTGTTTGGCACTTTGGTCCTCATGTTTGTGTCCAGTGAATGACACCCCAGTCTGGAAGCAGCAGCAAGGGGAGCCTGGTAGAGTGCGACTGTGTGCTTGCAGGATCCATCCTTTCCATGGTGAGGCAATTAAGTATTAGCTGCCCTGGAGAAACACTGATGTTTGTCTGACTCTGTTCACAAAATGGACTAAGTTCATGTAAAATTCATAACAAAAGTAAAATCTCTTTGAAAATCAGTGATGATTTATAGGCTATCTTTTCAAATTTTATTTCTGAGATGGCAAGACAGAGATTTATATGAAAGATTTTAAAAGACTAAGGGAAAAACATATTTAGCTATTTCTATAATTACTGTAAAAAAAAATCTGTATTTGCCATACAGATTATAACAGTAACTTTCCAGTACCATCCTGTATATGACAAGTGAAGTTAACAACACCTCCCATCTGACTGCAGATTGTGTGAACTATGGGCTATTATGACCATGAAAGCCAAGGAAATTCCCCTTCAGAAACAGAATACTTAGATACCTACTCATAAGTCATATACAGACAATGTAATATAGACGATACTTGCCAGATTTGGGCTCTGATAGGTATTTATTCCTCTCTACTCTTGTCCCTCCATTAGTGCCTTTAGATTCACCCAACTACAAGTGCCATGGAAGTTTAAAGAATTGTAAAGATTTACTCACTAGAAGAGTTGCTTTCAGTCTGAATCATTATCATTGAAAGAAATAATCTTTTCTAATTAGGCCTTTAGGTATATTTTCAGAAAAAAAGATGCAAGCATATAAAAGCCCTTAAGTGAACAGACAGTGAATGAGGCTGCTGTTGTTTGCAGTCTTATTAACAGCTGCAAAACTGCATTTTTATGAAAAACACTAAATGAAAGTGGGTTGGTGGGGATTTGACTGTAACTGGTTATAAATTGAATGAAATTCTGAGATAGCATCGATTTTAATGTCTGTCTTCCACTTCAATCTGTTTTTTCTTTTACACACAGAAAGCTTGGTGAAAGTTAGAGGAATTGAAAGAAAGCAGTACAATACACATTCTTCTCGGAGTCCTGTATGTGATAACCTTTCCTCCCACTCCAGCTCAGAGATCATACTGATCAAGAAGCAGGATTTTAAGGGCTTTGACAGCTGATTTTAGATGTTAGGCAGCTAATATCTTTTGAGCACCTGGCAGAGAAGTTTAATCTCTTGGCCAATCATTTTTATGTCTACCTTTTCTACAGATTCAGTACTCACGTTGTGCACTGTTGGAAGTAGTATCAAAACATTTTATGGCAATTCTTTTGTTGCAAAGCCTTTATTTGTTAATGCTCTCATAGATTATTTTGCTTCAAGTTATAAGTGAGGTTAGTCAATGTCCAAAGAACTTGTCTCACAGTAAGAAATGGTTCAAATTAATCTTCTAGGCCACAAGCTGACCTTGTGGCTGGGCACTTACTGCAGCACATGCAGCCCCAACTTTTCAGAAGTGCAATTCTACTCATACTGAGGCCCTCAACAGGCAGCTACACTTTCTAAAGAGAGTAGGAATGCCCTTTTATGCCAGCAATACACAGAGAAGAATGAGAAATATAGGTCATACCTCTATAGCACTGCTGTTAAAAATAAATCATTTTTCATAGCTTACATTCTGTGTGAGTGAGAGGGAAACCCAAAAAGAGAGTGAGATGTAAAAAAAGAGCTAGCAGAGTGATTCTTAAAAGAGAGAAAGTCTTTCAAAGGAGGAAAAAAATATAAGTGCCTTCTCAACTGTGGAGAAGAATACACGAGTTTGAAAAGAAGAAAACCCGGTGAGATCAGGAGAGGGTTACAGATGTAATACAGGGAAGCAAAGCAAGCAGGCAATTTTTAGAACAGATCTGGATCAGTTCAAATAGAGCAATATGCATATTAGAGGCAAAAAGAGGTGTATATATATGTATATAAGATATGGAAAAAAGAAAGATGTTGAAGCTTTCAAGAAGAATATAAAGAAAAGGTACACATCTTAGAAGGCATATCAGGAAGGATATTTTGAAATGGAAAGTATAAGGGATGGTAAGAAGAATGATTTTGAGTAAAAACACCAGGAGGCTTCAGGTAATAGGAAAACAGAATTTTAGTTTGAAGAATAATGAAATAAATTCATAGTAGAATTTGTTTTAAAAGGAGCTTCCAAGTTAAATGGTTAATAAAGAGAAAACATCATTGACAGAAAAATTATATGGAAAATGTGGACAAGTTTGAAGAAGAAAATTCAAGGAATTGGTATTGAATGGAATTTTTCCACTTCAAAAGGCAAACTATGTACTCAAGAAAGATGCCAAAGGTACACAAGTTGAGATAAAGAATTTGAGTGGGCCTCAAGAAACATCAGAAGCTAAACCAGAGATGGAGTAAGTGGAGAGAATTAAATGAGTGTTGTCAATCAGAGTAATAAAGACTAACCATGACACCCATGACGAATGGCAGAACATTAACCAATCCAAGCCTCCCAACTAAGCAAATAATAAAGGCAACATAGAAAGAAACCGTATGTAACAGTAATTAATGACATTTTCTCAGGATGAACATCCATGAGTTTCATTAACTTCCAGAGGTCTTTAGCATTTCCACATGCTATATTCTATTTGTTTCATCTGCTGTACACCTGCAGGATAAAGGATATATTAGTAGTGCTTAAGTATGTACAGCTCTCTCCAAATACTTATCTCAAATTGATTACCGGAGTATATATTTACTGCGTGTCTAGGCTGCAACTTAAATTACTGAAGGGCTCAAAACAATCTTAGGAGAGGATGATAAGCAACATTACACAACAAGCACTTATTTTTAAGACTTGCCAGAGAATAGACATGGACTGTGATATTGATATGAAAAGATGTCCATAGAATTAACAAGAAATAACAAATAAAAGGAAGAGAAGGCACTGACTTTTTACTCTTCTGGATTGGCACTTGTAAAGCTGTCACATCTTGCGTGAACAGAAGGAAAGCACCACACAAAGGCTAGGGAAGAAATTTTTTCAATGTACTTACTCAAACACACATAAAATGTGTTTGGAAGTACTCATTCTGGCAGACATCTGAAAAGTTACCTCACTGGAGCCTATGAATCAGAAACTGAGATTGTATTACTCCTGATAAGTCAGGCAGGTTCAGCAATTTTCTAGAAGGGAGCTATTACTGCACTTTGCTCACACGTATCCATCAACCTCAATCACATTGGCTGGTGTATTTCTCCTATTTTGAACTCCTCCATTTCACTTTATCCCATCTCAGCTTTTTGGGTCCAGGAGTTCAGAAATGCAATTTCTTCCTTCCGTCACTTAGAAGCATCTTGTTTGTTCAGCTGTCCCCATCATCTCTGAGTGTTTCAGCCTCAGAGGTTTTAGTCTTCTTTTGCATGCAGGACAGCACAATACCTGTGGAATTTCTCCTTTGTATCTTCACAAAACTGAAAAAAGTACCAGTGAAGCAACATATCACGGATTTGTCAGTATAACTATATAGCTGCTTGAGAAAGGTGCTGGCAGCAGCACAGTTCAGCAGCTCTCTGTGCCAGCCAAAGAAGGTTATTATTTGTTTACATCTGCCAGTACCAATATAGACCATGTTTTGGGACCACCAGAGAGAGGCCTCTTCTTGGAATGATTTTTACAGCAATTTGAGCTTTAACACATAAGAATTTGGCCAGAGTACAATGTTGTTTTGCCTCAAGAAAGACCATGACTGGTGAAAATCTGCCTCCTTTTATTGTTCTGAACCTGCATGTTGCCAGCTTCAGTTCAAGCTCCTTGTTATGAATAGAGGCCACTCTTGGTTCTCCTGAGTATTAACAGTGATCTAGATGCCTTCATTTTCTGTGTGAAGGTCAGACTTTTTTCTGTGTGCAGCACTTTATATCTGTTTACATTGCGTTTCACCTGCCATTTCACTGCTCAGTCACTGATTCTAGTAAGTTCATCTTGTAATTTGTTGCTGATTAATCTTGTCATTACTATGCTGTGCTAATTTTAATATCATCAACAGACTTGGTCTTATGGTCTTATCTATATTAATTCCCATTATTTCTATTTTTTTTGTTTCTGTCTTTTATCCACTACCTGTCTGTGAAAGGAACTGTATAAGCAGCAACCCTTCAGTCACTTAATTTCAATAAAACCTTTGGGAAAGTCATCTTTCTAAAAGCCATCTGGAAAGTCTTAGAATTGCCTTTATCCATGTACTTGCCAACAACTTTGAAGAATTCAGTGGCTTTATGAGTCAAGCATTCCATTAAAAAATCACCATGAGTATTCATCACATTTATTCATGTGTCCATTAATTCTATTTTTATGACAAATTTTATTAATTTCCCTGAAAATTATATTTGTTTTTTACAGAGTAACAGACCATAGATTACAGGTCTATATTAACAACCCTGACTTCACAGAAAGTCTTTCTGAAAACTGGTGTCCCTTTTGCTATGTTCCAATTCTCAGGTACCAGAGTGGTTTACATGATGGATTATAGGCTGCTGTTAATTACACAATAATGATGAATGAATTCCTCCTAAAAAGAAAACAAAATGAGTGATTTTCAGCTAATGGTGTGTCTAAAGGATTCAGAACGGTTGCTTTACTTTTTCTCAGCTGCACCTGATTGCTTATATACTTTATCCACCTAAAACTGAAAGCACTACTCCTCTCAATTGTGCAAAGATAGAAATTTTCTAATTTACTGATTATGACCAGAAACTGTTTTGCATGTAGTACCTATTAGTATTTATCTTTTACTACTGACAAAAGAATCTACAAGATCATAAACCTTAAACAAAACCCTTCCCAAGAATTTTTACTTAAATTTAATCACATATGATGACTTCCTGTTGCTCCCAGACTTTGGCAATTAGGTTCATATTTATTCATAATTTAAAATACCTAAATTTTCATTAGAGAGTTGTTTAGTCATGAACTTTCATCACCTTAAGGACCTCAAATGAAAGACTGCAATGGATTTAACAGAACAGAATATCTTTTATGTAAATACCTGTCGTCTATGCCAGTGCTCCTTGACAAACACAACTAAATAATTTTGTTCTCCCATCTCAACAGCAACTGAATTTGTCAGGCAGTTGAACCAGATGAGCATTTGTGTTTTCCTTCCAACTGAAATATTCTATTTTACTCAACCACTGCTACTCTGGCTCACTTCTAAGAAATAGAAATTTAAACTACATCCAGAAAACATGAATTAGGCATAATGCAATCCTATCTACAGACTTTCATACTGGGTTAGTTTACTTTAAAAAACACTGCTGTTGATAACATATCCACATAAAAAGACCAAATTATATTAAATAGATAGAAAATAGTCTGTAAAATCTCATTTTATCCAGTTACAAAATTTGTCTCTATTAAAGATACAATAAATGGCACATGACTGAAACACAAACATATTTTCTTCCAGCCTGGATTCACCAAGCAGAGAAAGATGGTTTTCTGCCTTACATCAGACACAAGCAAGGAGAAGCTTTTGTATGTGTCTCATGACAACATTTCATCTTAATACAATCTGGTCACAGCAGCTACTGCAGAAAATTGCTCGCAGTTTGCAGGCACCATGGGAGACCATCATTACTGACAAGATTGAGAAACCCATCAAAGACAATTCAGGACTCAATCTAACTGTGGCATCCAAGCACTGCGCTTTTTTATTAGGGCTATTTTCTTGCATCTCTTTAATTCTTATTCATGTCCGTTGGTCCTCGACTCTCATTGTGATTCAATGCAATAAAGGCTTCAGCTCAACTGAATTCAATCTCAGAAATCATCAAAAACTAAGATTAATGTAGTACTTTTAGGAAAATCTTATGACAGCCACCAATTCATGTGAGGAGATGTAATCTCTTCTTCAAAAATATTACAAAGATGTTCGCCTGACTCCTTCTCAAAGGAAATACACAGGGCCACCTATTCTGTGTCATGTGATGAGACAGAAGTCCCTTTCTCTGCCATCGTTTGGCAGAAACCAGTTACCACCTGTGTCAGCAACTTTGTTTAATAGGATTGTTTGATTGATTCAAAATCATCTATCACATAGTAGTTTTTTACAGGAAAAAACATTCCCCCTTTAGTCTCATGATCACTCACTTTAAATCAGACTAAAGCCACCACTGCTTTTAATACAGTGTACAGAAATAGTCTTTTGAAAATGTAAGACTTGCTGAGCTTGCAAATGTCAAACAATAACCAGTAGAAAACAAGAACCAAAAACATAGGTCTATTTTTGGCTTCCTTGCTATTGCAGATGTATACCTTTACTTGCAAGGGGGAGAGAGCACATTGCAATTCTAGAAACTTGACAAAAATATATCCTTTTCATGAATAGGGCATAAGACACAGAGATTCATATTGTCTTCAGCTGAAGTTGATGCACCTGTTATTATACTGCACTGGTTATATGATCTTCATCTGCAATACAAATCTTTTGTATCATACCAATCTGCTATTATATACAGTGAAAAAATATACAGCTAGCTTTTCCCAAATTGGAGTGAATCAAATATATAATCAGAATTTAACTTCAAAAAGAAAGCAAGCAAGCAATAAGACCTGGGATGATTCTCATTTCTTGTTTTCTTATTCTAACCTGCAGCCCCTATTTGAAAGTTCTCTAAAAACTCCTATGTTCCCAGTCTCTTACTGGTAAATGGCAGGATATTCTAGCTTTTGAATTCCAGTGGTTATTGAAAACCCATCTTTCAATACACTCAAAATACCTTGTTTCCAAATTTAGTGCAGATTACCACTTTCTGACTATCCAGTCTAGAGAATTAACTCAGGGGCAGGGGTGGTCTTTGAGGTTTAGTTTAGTTTTTTGGGGGTTTTTTTAAGTGTTATATAGTCAGACATAACAAGAGGTTAGGCAGAAAGTCCTTTGCTGCAGGAGGATGCTGAAGATAGCTTGAAACATTTTTGAAGATATTTAAAACCCCCAAAATATCTGGCTGGCATTCTTTCATAGCCTAAGGCTGGTTGCATCTCAAGTGAACATCATCACCATCATCAAGTGGAAGTCATCACAGATGAGCTTCATTACAGACATCACATTAAGCTATCATGTCATTAAACAAGCACAGTGCATTAAGTCAGTGCTAAGAAACAATTCCTTTCTATTTCATCATGACATTATACAGCTCCAAAAAGGGATACCAGATCATGCCTCAAAGCCAGGATTGGCTAAAACAATAGCAACCCAGGAAGACACAGCCAAACTTTCCTCTGGTAAAGGGATACCATGCAAATGGAAAAAACCATCTGTGTGTTGAACCACATGTTCAAATTACTCTCAAACAAAGCAAGTGGCAAGACCTATTCATTCTTTATGTAAGAAAAAAAAATGTAAAACCACAACAAACCCCCACACATCTAGGACCTAATTATATTCAGGAAATAAAGTAAGTAGATATACAGTTTAAAAAGCCAGGAGGGTTTTTGGTCCAAATTAATTTCCTTATTTCTTTTTTTTCTAGTCTCCATCTGTTTTTATTTTTTAGACTGTGGACTGCTCTTTTGCCTTTTTGCATTCCCCTCTATATTTTCTTCATTGAAATCTATGAGTGATACAGTGACACAACTTTTAACAATAATACACCTAAGATATTTTGTTCTTCTGGTACTTCTACCTATCAAATTTTCATCAAATTTTTGGATGTGTTCACAATATTGTTTGCTTAAATTTTGTAAAAAAATATACTGAGCAAAGATAATTTCACTTTAGCTTACAGATTTTTTCTTATCAGGTATACTTAAACTTGCATGGAATAGTACTTGCTGAAAATGTGGAAAACATAATATATAAATAATACCATTTATAAAAATTTTTGAAATGTAAACCAATCAAAAATTGCCACCTTACATACACATCCATATGTGAATACACATTTTTCATTCTTTTACTTGAAACAAATATATAAAAGTATATTCAGAAGACAAGCTTATTATTGAATGAAACCACAAAGTTTTAATTCATCTCTATAATTGTTCTGTCCGAATTTATTCCATAATAGTTGCTACTTTCTCTTTTACCTGCAATCTGATTTTGAATAAGGTTTAGATTCAATAAGGCTTATATTGTGGAGGACCGATGCTCTACAGAGTAGATAAAAAAATCTTAATGCTAATCTTGGAGAAAAAAGTGTGAGTAAGCTCCAGACTCTTTACCTACTTCTTCTTTCATGGTCTCCACAAGACAACAGCTCTAATTCTTCTGTCATCCAACTAGACCAACTGTGCCCATCATTGTGTCCTAAGAGTACAGTATTTACACTGCAGAGAACAGATTCAATTTCATAATAGAGAGAATATTTATTCAGCACAGAACAGTAAAGTGTTGAGTCTTTTATACCTTATACATAAGAAACAGTACAATGAAATAACATGCAAAGAATGGAATCTGATAGTCGCACACCATAATCTAAAAGCAACGTAATTCTTAGAGTTACTAGGAAGATCAGACTTTCAAATGGGATATGTTTCAGGTTGATAAAAACTACAAACTGTAATTAAAATTAGGGATAAGCTCCATTAGCATTTGATCTAGATTCTACAGGTCTTTATTAGGTGAACATCTAGCAATCAAACCAGAAATGTTCTTCCTTTGAAGAGAAAGCTTGACAATTACGTTATTAATCTTAGTATTCTATGTTCACTTGAAAATTTGCAAAGTAGAAAGTGCTTAATTTTGTCCTAACAAATCTAATGCTCAGTTTTTAAATAGGAAGCAGTGGACTCCATAGGTTACATGTGATGATGCTTTTTTAACAATGAAAAAAACCAAAATCAATGGACTGAACAAAAATTTATTCAACTCCCAAGTTACAAAATTAACTGCTCCTTAACCCAAGGGACAACAGAACTAGTATTTGTCTTTTAGTGTGCTATGTATCTTTATATGGCACTCTATTGATAGAAAAGCACTGACAGAAACTGGACACTGTGGTAACAGTGGCTTTAAGACAGCAAATGTACTACCTATGATAGCAAATGTACTACCACATTTACCCTGCATTTCTGATCATTGCAGCAAATGATGTATTTATAAAATGGCACGTGACAAATTCTTACAAAAATCTTCTTCTTTGCAAGTCTCTTCCAGAATATGGTTCAACATTTTAACATTCTTTTCTTCAAAACCACTTTATAGCACTGGGACATGCATATGTGCTTAATCATGGGAGTTCACATATGCTCAGCTTCACCACCTATTGCTGGACACGGGAAAATAGTGATATAACTTAAACTATTTAGGCTGGACAATAACTTATGTAGAAGGTTAACAAAATACTGTCTTTTTATAACTTGAAAAAAAAATGATCACACATACATTTAGAGTAGTGAGAGATTGCCATTAAAAGTACTTAGCACATCTAGTTGTTCGACTAGGATAAAGGCAGTCTCTCTTCAACACCAATCTAATTAAAACCAGCTTACATGGAGCATCTCCAGGGTATGCTGGGACAATATAGAAAATATGCATATTTAAAATCCCTGGATTTAAATCTAGCAGAGCGAATAATGCAAAAGAATGTAGAATGCTAATTATTTTTATCTCTTTTGCAGGTAGGGTCTTAGGTTATTTGGGCACATGTAACACTTTTATCCTTATTCTATAAGACAGATTTTCTAGCTAGGCTTCAGATTCTGTAGACAACATTCCAGATGAGTAAACTAGCTGATATAATCACAAGTACTGTGAGACAGAAGAACTGAAGCTTTATAAAATTCTGTCATTCTTTGTAAGACCCAGGAAGATCTTGTGATGAAACACATGCTCCATTAATCAGAAGTGACTGAAAATGCACTCCTAAATAAGGGTCTGTCCCTGAAGCCCTGTCATCCAAAGCAATATCTGAACAGCAACTAGCATAAGGAAGTAAATGAAATTACAGAAAAAAGTCTGAGCAGCAAAGATGGAAACTCTGGATATATGAAAGACAACTGAGAGATCTACATCACATTCTGTACCATTTAAATAATGGGTGCTGGTGAAAAGAAAACATGCAAAGAAGTCTGATAGTAGCCAATTCCTGTTTTCTTGATGTATTTTGTCTGGCACTCATGCAGAGGCAGCTAACTGTGCAAGTGCATTATATATAGCTGAGAAGAGTCACACTTTATGTAAGACCAACCTTTGTTTTAAATTGCGTATGTCTTAAGCTTGAGGACAGAAGATAAATTACACCTTGAAAAATGTTTGTGGCTTACCTAAGACTGAAAAACTGTTTGCAACTCTGAGAGGATTAGCTGAGATAAATGACCAACTCTTGGTCAGACTACAGGACAGAAATCTCAAAGTGAGATTTCAAAGAGACTTAGAATTGCTCATTCAACAAGAGGCAGAACTGAGAGGGAGCTGCCTCATCTCAGAGCCAGGAAGCCAAGAATCAAATAGGCGAAGGGCTGAAGAAAGAATGAGCTTGAAAACACCTGATAGAGTAGCTCTGTTCCCATTCAAGGACCACGTCACATTTTTTGAGAACGTTTTTGAGAACAGGGACCAACATCCCAAACTCCCAGAGGAATTTGCTCTTCACTGGGCTGCATATTGTTTACTTGACATTTAACTTTAAATTTAATAGTCTCTTATTGCAGTAGAATATAATTTGCATTTTACAACTACAACTTCCTAGGAAACCATCACAATAACTTACAGAAGTCTAAGCAGCAGGTTAAAGTGCTCGGTCTGGTCTGCCTAAGCATTTGACTCTATCAGGAATTTATGAACGCTTAAATTACATAGGAAGGAGAGGATGGGTCGAGGTCATACTTCTGTACTTTACATTTCTGAGTTTTTACAGAAACAAAATATGCAGGGCAGCTCTCCAAAGCTTTACATGTCATTCAGTTCTGCTGCTGACCTGCTTAAAAGCTTGAACTTTATCCTCATGGAATGACTGAGAAAACAGTGTGAAGCTGCATTTTCCTTGATAGTTCAGACCTCATCAAGAAATGTCCAATTGCTGAGTCAGTAAGTTTTTTAAAAAGCTCCATAATGCAGCTCTAATACTGGATTACTTCCAGTCTACTTTTTTGACCCTTTGTTGAATTATGTGGCATGGATTTTTCAAACAAAGCCTTCGCTGCCTGCCATTAATCCTTTTGGGTAAGCAAATCAGCAAGCCTTTTTAATCACTAGGATTGATACAACCAGTCCTAGAAAAGCATCACAAACCATCTGCCAATTTCAAAACTATCAGATCCATGAGTGAATGAAAGTACAAGATAAACAGCATGGTACAGAATGCCACAGCTGAATAAAAAATTAGAACACCACAGGAGAGACGGATTACTGCTTTATTGTCCTACAATTCACAGGGCAGTTAAATCTCAACGTATCATTCCTGTTATGGTAGTCTTTGCTCCAAACTGCAAGTCCAAGCACAAACACATCTCCGTGTATTACAAGAACAAAAGAATGTAGTCACATACTTAACAAATATGAACATAATGCGTGTTTTCACAAGCTACCTTGCTCTCATTGCTTACAATCATGCCTAATCCAAAACAGCATCTCAAAATTAATAAAAGTCTTTGTACACTTTTCACTCACAAATGTTGTTTTTTGTGTTCTATATCTCACACAGACTGTTCTGAGTTGGAAGGGACCCACAAGGATCATCGAGTCCAACTCTAAAGTCAATTGCCCACACAGGAAATTGAACCCATGACCTTGGCATTATTACAACCAAGTTTTAACCAACTGAGCTAATCTCCAAAACTTCTCAATGGGATATGAAATACTGCTTCAAAATGATGACAGGCCTATCTCACAGTTGCTAAAACTAGGTGCAAAACTAAACCCAGGGCAGGTCTCTTATGAAACATTTGAATACAAGGGGTTGCAGTGGAGAAAAGGAAGGGAAGGGTCACAGCTCTCCCTCTGCACATATGGACTGAAATAATTTACCTATTTTTTTAACATATCTAATACTTCTTGAGAACATAATAAAAGAGAAAAATCCCTAAACTACACTGAATCCTGAAATAATTGGGGGAAAAAAAAGAATGTGTCTAATCACCATCACAACTCATAGGAATCAGTAGTGGCTACTAGCAGAACAAAGAAAACAGTTTGGAGCTCAGCTGAAAAATGCTGGCAATGGCAACAAACCCTCTGTGGCTCTGTTATGGGTTCACCTAGGTGGGCCTAGATTTGGGCTCTGAAGTCTGGACTAGGCCGAAGCTGTCAGCTGACTTGAGCTGGGCTGAGCTAACAGCTGACCTCTTCTAGCCAGTAATTTTATATTCCATACCACATTATGACATCATCTCCAGGGAAGTAGGAACCAGTGTGGGAGTGGTTAAGGCAGTCGCTTCTCAGCCCTCTTCTTGGGAGGACGCACGATGCTGTCCCAGGGGGGATGGAGAGGACCAGGCCCACCACTGGCTCACAGGGTATCTCAGGAAAGTAAACTGTGTTGTTCTGGGTCTCTCCTTTCTGCTTGAGTTTGTCTCCCTGGGGAATAAGGTTTTTCTTAAGTAATGTGTAATTAGGACAGTAGAATTTGTGTGTTCGTTAAGAAGTGGGAAATTTGTTGTTGCGACTCTTTGGAGGTGTGACTGGGGCATACCCGTATGGAGAGTCTTTACAGAGTTCCCCACAGAAGTGGACAACCATAGATGAGGCCAGCCAGCACCTACAGGAACTGGCGCTGTTAGAGCTTCTCTATGGTGATCCTCTGGAAGGACTTGCTACCACTAATCCAGAGCATGTCCCCTGCACGATGACGATGTGGAGGAAAGTAATACAAGGTTGCCCTCCATCGTTAGTCAGCTGCCTGCTAACAGTTCTTCCCGAGAGTAGTGACCATGTACCCCAGACAGTGGGTGACATGTGCAGTTGGCTACGGACTATAGAAGAGGGGCTTGACGCAATACAGGCTGATCTTCCAGACTCTAGGGGCAAGCCCTAGGTCTCGTGACCGACAGGTCACTGAGAGAAGGGTGCCCTCTGATACCTCTGATGAAGACAGAATTGAGGAAAGGCCACAGTCTCAGTCTCGATCTCATTCTCGATCCCAGACTCGTCCGCGTTCCCCTCGTAGTGCACATGGGAAAAGAAGCCCCAAGAGTAAACCACATAGTGAACGTGGATGGTTGTGGGCTAGCCTACGTGCACTGGGGGAAGACATGGAAAGGTGGAACGGTGAGCCCACCTTTAAGCTCAGAGCCCGGCTGCAAGAGTTAATACAGAAAGAAAGAGACAATTAGAAGAGAGTACAAATATACACTCACACAAGTCTGCAACAACAAAGTCCCTGGGTAAACAGACGCGCGGACCGGCAGCAGGGCCTGATATCAGCAGTCAGGGAGCAGGAACCGTCCTGGTCAGAAGCATGGACCGAAAAGGGGCCGAGACTCCTCCCACCTTGCTTGTTATGCTCCCCTACACTTCCTGATGATGTCAGATGATATGAAATACCTCTTTGGCTGCTTAAGTCAGATGATACCTGTCCCCTCTAATCTGTGTCATAACCTTTGAGGCCTGCTAGAAACTGAGGCCTAAATGGGGACCTATGCTGACTAAAGCTTAAACTACCACAGGCTCCTTGTGAGTCTTTCTCACCCTTATAAAGATCAAGCCTTTCCAGGATAAATTCAAAACTCAGAGGGCCAACTATATAACAATTGCAACCAGAAAAAAAAGGCCAGCAGTAAATACAAACTGTAAAAATTATAATTGCTTTTTCCCTTCCCCTTCTCTTGAGGCAGAGATTTCCACCTCCAAAGAGACCTGTTCCACCAAAAGTTTAGAAACAGAAGTTGATTGGACACTAACCCAGATTAAAATTGGCAGGTATAAACTTGCAGAAGGAAGAGAAGACCGTGAGAAGGCAGAGAATCTCCTGCACCAGTTTGGCTGGTTCCCCCAAGCCCCTGGTGTCACAAAAAGGAGCCGCTCAGCCCCTCAGCTAGGCAGGTTCACACCCAGCACTGTTCCTCAGGCTGAGGGAAAAGGCAGCCCTGGCACGGAAGAAGCAGGCAAAATTCTCTTAATCTGACACTCAACCAAAGACTGCTGGTGAAAATGAGAATAAATAAGATGCCGGTGAACAGTTTTGCATGAATGTTGAGAAGGGAGTCAAGCTGACATTGCAGCTTCTAGATGGGTTCCTAAGCTGAAAGCAAACAGTAAAAAGGCAGAAGATGAGACAGAGCTCAGCCCAGACTTAATTAGTAGCACGTGGTACCTTCAGCCACACTTTATGAAGAGCTGAACTCCACTAGCTGTCACCTTTCTGGAATCTTCTGAGGCACTCAGTGGATCATGCATCTCTGAATACTCAGGGAGAAGATGTCATCCTTTCTGGATCCTCACTTAGAACACACACCAGATGAACTCGAAACACAGCTTTCCTCCATCATGCTGAATACAGGATGGACAGAAAGTGCTCTGTTTATAATCCCATTTCTCAGGACCCTGTGCGGTTGTGTCTGAGGCAGAACTAACTGAAGAGGACAAAACAATACCTGGGACTGCTTTTAGGAGCACTGGGGAGGCCCTTAGCTAAAACAATGTCCTGGTCCTCTTGGTTATCTGTATTACCCCTAGAGAGCACAAAGGCACAAGGGATGTTGTTAGAAAAGGAAAAAAAAATCTCAAAGGAATTAAAAGAGAATTTTTTGGTTAACACTTTTTCCTAAAAAACACCAAACCATTGTTGGCATGGTGAAAAAATTTGGTCAGTGCTTTCAAATTTGGATGGCTAACTTGTACAAAAATGAAAGCCACCTGATTTACAGAAATGTAATTAATTAAATTTCTACAACTTGGATTCTTTGGCAATTAACTTAATTCTTTATTTCAGATGTGTAACTTAGATATCTTACTTAAGTATCCCAATAAGACAATGCCAGCATGACTATCCAAACAGAAGATCTTAATTTAAATTAGTTTATCTAATTCCACTTCTTGAAGGACATTTATTTGCAGAACACATACAAAACCTAAAGCCATTAAAACCAGGGGATATTAAATTAAAAGTATCTGTGATTTCAATGGCAGAAGTGATTCAGCAGGCTAAGTCGAGACATCAGTACAGAAGAAAGTGATGCAGAAATCTATTTATTTATTGGAAACAGTGTCTCAGAAATCAACACAAAGCAACCAAGAAGAAAGTTAACTAAACACTGACTAGCTAATACTGTTGAATCTATTTACTGAACATGACTACAGGTTTTAATAAGTCTGTTATATTTTAAGTTACTTTAGGCTTGCTAAGTTATTTATTTATTTATTTATTTTTCTATTATCATATTGGCTGCAGCAGGCAATTCCTAGAAATTAATGACCAACGAGATGAACAGAGACTACCATGAAGCGTTACCCTTTCCAGATGACAGCAGTAACACTTTGAGGTACTTTATAGAAGTTTTACTGTCATTAAATAATTCAGAAACAATCACTTTTTGCTTTTATAGCACAATTGTTCTTGAGAATAGCTACAGTTTTGTTTTTTGCAATGCTTTCCTAAAGCCTTTGAAAGACCTTCCTGATGTGCTGGGTCTTTCTGAAGGCTTAAGCTTGGAAATCTGGCACATTCAGTCTCGATTACAGTGTTTAAGGTTCTGGCAAAAGAACCTGCTCTTTTAAGCATTAGGGGGGATATATGCTTTGTTTAACTGGGTCAGCTGGCCTGCTCCTACTGGAGTAAAGCTTTGATATATTCATAGAAGGACCAAGCTATGACCTGGCTTAATGTTTGCTATTATCTCTTGAATCTTAGAAGTCACCATTATTGTTCAATTCTGTGAAATATTTATATATAGAAATCGAGAAACTTACAGTCTCCTGCAGGCAGAGTCCCCCAGACTTTCACAATGGTCACTTAACTTTCTATGTATTCTATCTACTTGACAGTTTTTCAGAGTCTTTTATCTTCCACATCCTCCATTCAACCACCATCTCTTTTCCTTTCTACAAAACAATAATGGGGCTATTTTCACACTTTATTATTTGAATTTTCATAGTTTAGAGAAAATGAATATATTGCAGAGTTCAAGACCTGAAGCACAGAAGGGTTCGAGGCCAAATCAGCTAATATTAAAAAAAGAGGAAGACTGACTACCTTTGTAGACATGTAGAAATATATTGCTTTCACATTAATAGCGAGGCAAAAGGTATTGCTTTCACATTAGTATTGAGACATGGCTCAAACTGTGGAATCCAGGCTGTAGATTAAGGTGGTTTGCTCTATAGTGACTGTAACAGTTATATAAATTACAGAGGCACAAACCTTGCTTGGCTATTAATCCATACATCAACCAAGTCTTGTCCTCAAAGCTGACAAGAGGAAGGGGAGAGAGAAGTCAGTGTAGCTTCATGATCTATGCCAGGTTAAATCTGCTCTCCTACTCAAAGAAACACTCCTGTCCCACCCACACATTTGCATTCCTGTTTCCCCTCCTTCCTTTGAATCAGGCATACAATTTTTGTAAATGTACTGAAACATTCAAAAAAATAATTAGACATAACAGTAATTCTGACCTAACTTGAGAAACTAAAAAAAAACTGGAGGAAGAACATCAGTTAAAGAGAGCATATTAGCTGGCTGTTTTGTGTAAAATCCCCATACAGTCCAGAAAGCTAGGAGCAGAACCAGAGTAAGGATATGCAGCTGTGCATGACAACCTGTGCCTGCAACCAGCATCCTGGTCTATGTCACTTGTCATCTTTCCACTTTCCTAAACTGATCTAAGTCCACGCTGAATCTGAAAAGGGCAGTTCCTCTTTTATCTGCATTTTCTGATTAGTGTTTTTACCCTCCACTCCCACAGCTAAGTACTTAAATAAAAATAATTTAAGCCAGGCACTAAATAAAAGTAATACATATAGTTTGATATCCCTAGTTCCTTTAGTGAACCTTTAAAAAACTCTGATTAACAATCACTGTCTCCACATCTCAGGAGAGTGCTATGCCTTTTACTCCTGATTAACACTGAATGAAGTTACTTAAATAGTGAAAGAGTGCATAAACCCCAATACAGTTGCTTTGTGAATTCTGAAGCCCTTATGTAAAACCATGAAATGCATTTCCCTACAGTTGCTGTGAATACACTTGAAATGTATGCAGTCTATTTTTATGATAGAGTATTCTATGCCAAAAAATAGGAAATGAAGATGAAATTTGCTATCAGATTAGAATCACCATAACCAAGGACTCAGTAAAAATTCAAAGGTACCCTATATGCAGGCATAGATGTATATGTCTTACACTTTACATCTTAAAGAGTAGCGAGGTGAATTTTGTGTATCAACTCTTAATCCTTTGAAAACTTTCAAACATACCCTTACAGTAATTGCATGACCTTGTAGGTTTGTTCCATTTTACGTTAAAGTCATTTGCAATTGAAGATTAGACTGCATGAAAGAACTATCAGTCAGTGCAATTTTAGACATTTTAAAGCATTACATAAGCAGAGTAAACCTGCTCCTTTCATTATGTGAACATGAATAAGAAGTGACACTGTGGTGGCAACAGTATACTTCCTTTACCTTCTTCATCAAGGCTTTCTTCTCAGTTTTTTTCATCACTATATACCTCCACAGGCCTTTAAGCAAGCTACTGTAAAAACAAAATAATGTAGTCAGTCCTCTCTTAGACAGACATGCCTCCCACACAATCTACTTCTGCCCTCTGAGCCTATCTAATGACATACAATGTCTTGCAGTTCTACTGCTCTCAAATGTGTTATAATTTCTGGCATCCTAGAAATGAGGGGGCTGTGTCATCTTTGTTAGTCCAGCCAGAGTATCTCCTACTTTGTCACGTCAGATATTTAGATACAGTTCCCCAACAAGTATGGATAACAGGGCTGGGAATAGGCTCCAACACTGGTCTGTGATCACTTGTTGTCAAAGCAGTAATTAATAGCCTGTCTGGGTGTTTTTGGCTCACACCAGGTAGTACTGGTGTGATCGGTAACAGTCTGGTTGGAGTGGAATGCAGGGGCTGCTCTGAATAGGCTGTGTGGATGAGGTTGTGATTTTTTTTTGAGGAAAAAAGTTTGCTGTATGGGTGTAAACTCTGCTGTGCTACTTGAGGTTAGGGCCAAGGAATGGGGCCTTGCCCATTGACACTGTCTCTGCATGATCTACTTCTCTTCAAATGTGCTAAACTCCTGGAGAAACATGGCAAGAAGGCAAATAACTGAGTCCCAGCAAACAGGTTTCTTAACTTCATAAGACCTCCGTTTGAGCAAAATACACTGGAAATATCAGAAAGAGCCAGTAAGAGTATACTCCATTTGCTAATGAGTTTCATTGGGTTATGCAGCTATGCCAGCCTATGAGGATCTGGCTGACCATGATTATTTCTCACTGGAGAATTTCAGGGCTTTGCCTCCTCCATATTGCCTTCCCACAAACACCCATACATACATGTTCCCCTTTATTTTCTGTAAAGAATGATTAATAAATGAGCAACTGTCATTGTAATAGGGAAATGTGCCTCAGTGGAAGGCCTGTTTTTGCACAGTGACTGCTTCGAGTCTCTCACTCCAGTAGCTGCCAAGCATCTATGACACAGTTGTTGCTGTAACCCATCCCAAGGGACTGTGAAGATGACACCACAAAGAAAGGTTGCAATGCAGAGCTAAGCCCTTGAATTAAATGGTAGTTTACCAACCTGACATATTTTACTACTTTTTTCATATTACTGAAGGATTTTATTTAGAATGTTGTTCTCTTGACCTAGGATTCAAAAGAAAGTATTATGTTTTCTTCATTAAACTTTCTATTCCATACTAATATACATGACTGTAGTTGATTATTAAGTGCCTTGCAGATGGGTAGCACACACTATCCTCTTTTTCTGTACTTTTTAAAAATAGAAAACATTAAGATATTCTCCAGAAGAAACAGTAGCAAAGAATAACCAAGCATCCATCTTGTAAATACAATAGAAGCCAGCAACTCTGTACACTGGAGGGGTCAGAAAGAGCACTCGAGAATTGGCTTCTATTTTAAAAGTTTCACTTCATTTCTTCTCTACCTTCTTCATCTTCTGTCATACTTCTAAATAAAACGTTATAATCAACACATAATTTGACTCTTGCATATGAAAAACTATACATCAGTGCAAAGGAAAACACTTGTCAGGATGCCTAAAATCTTCATTTTTGAGCTGCTAGATCTCTAAAAGTATACATATACACTAACCAATTAGAATAAGCAAATAAAAAGTCAATATAACCTTCAAAATTAAACCTTCTTTCAAAAACTAAATGAAAAATCAAGCTTATACTCAAAGATCCAATTATTAAACTATGTATTGTAACTCAGGCAAAGGTTGTCATGAATCCCTGTATTCAGTAAGTGAATACAGATTTTAAGGATCAGATCCATATCTTGCCTAGCAAGCACCTGCAGCACTCAAAGATGCTGCCATTCCACAGCAATATGGTGCTGCCTGGGTGCTGGAGGTTACTGCATTGACCTCCATTCTTCAGCCACTTAGCATGAAATCCAACAGCTTAGCCCAAGTCGCATTTCCGTGACAGTATAAAATAAAACCACTTAACATTGCACTGGTTAATGAACACTCTCATGACTTTTTGACACAACTGTCCAGCAGAAACAGGCAATTGGTTGGTTGTTTTTAAACTTTTGCAGCTGATTGCCATGCGACATGCACTTAAGATTCTAACTGCAAAAAGCTGAAATTAAATATAAGCTTGAAATTTGTACCCCTCATTTGCTCCTTCAGAAGCCAGGTTGCTTTCTAGAACCCTTTTTGGTCTAGTTTGCTAGTAGGATTGCTCAAAAATCTAGTACTAGTGCCTCTGACCTTCCTACAATAGCCCCAAATTAATACACAAGTTCAAATCTCCTAATAAGAAATAAGCCTTCTTTCTAAATACAGTCACAGTATGAATTTCATTACTCAGACTCTTCCGACACCACACTCTAAACATACTAATTGAAACAAGGAAACTTGACAGTTATGGTTAGCCCTGAGGCAAAAGCCCTAAGGAGATATGGGTGCAGTACTAAAGCTGTGACAATCTGTACAACATACATAACTCTGAAACAAAGTGATGGAGTGAAATCGTCAAGCATCTGAAAAACAAAAAAATAAAACTCCATTCTCTACATCTCAAGTTATCAGTAGAGCACTACCAGTGTACAAAGTTTACAGGATTGAATTCAGCACAAATTACATTCAGACTAATGGAAATGAAGATGCTTGTAACCATGTTCTGAATTGTCTGAAAAGTAGCTCAGGACACAGTTTTCAAATAGTCAGAGTGGAGAAATGTGCTAGTGGCAAGGGACATGAGGAAAAAATATCACTTCCAATTATTCATTTCATAGGATCCTACACTATTATCTGGTTCAGAGATTTTTATTGTAAATAACATCTTGTGCAAAAAATTACCAGTCTCCATGTGTTTGTAAAAAGACAAGTCATTATCAGGCAGCCTATACATTGCTTCTCTAACATTTTCATATTACTGTGAAGCAAAGACATCTTTACAGTTGGTCCCAAAAGCTTGAAAATTTGGAATGTATGTGTTTGAGGAAGAAACACATGAATGTCTTCACTGGATGTCGTCTGTTCACAGTATGTGCTGAACTCAGGATGTGATAACCTCAGACATACTCTGACTGGATACGCTTACCAGAAAATAGTCTAAATGTAGGTTCTAACTATCATATGCTATCCATAAGCTTCTTATGTATAACCTAACCATAACATACTCGTTTCATGATAGAATAAACTTGTGAAACTCAGTGAAATAAGACTTTTAGATCAGTGCATAATGAAAGCTGCCTTCTATGCTCTCTTCTTGAGGGGGGTAGGACAATTTCAGTTTTGAACACCATGCAGTTGGAAAGTTTCTTGTAAGTTTTCTGAGAGCAAAAAATGCGTTCTTGTTGTGGTACTTCCTGGGTTTTCATCCTAAATCATCACTGTAACTGTCTTTAGTGAAAAGGTAATATTATTGCAAGGACCATGTTCAACTGGGACAATCAGGATCTCTATTTCAAAGAGGCTGCACCCTTTACAATGATAATTTAGGAAGTGAGACATTAAAAACAAGCATTTTTCAACGCTTTCATGTTGAGCCCTTTAACATCATTAAGTAACCAAAGTGACAGTTTCAGCTTCCCTTGCTTCACTAATAAACCTCACTGATAAAAAAGAGGATTTTCTGCAACAGGACAAAAATCTGCAGCAAGTTCCCCTGTTCGTGTCCCAAGTCCAGGGATGTATTACTCAGGGGATATTGCACATTACATTGTTACTGCATTTTGAGAAGTATCAGTAGCCTCTTGGTTTTCATTACTTTCTTTTCTACGCCCTTCTTTGTCATCCCTCTTCATCTTTACTCTCAGTGCATAAAAACACACACTAAATGTAATTATACCCACTCTTGAGTTTTTTGTGTTGTATTCCAAGATTTCAGCATACATTTGTTTCTGAAACAGAATCTTGGCACTCTAATTATAGTCACAATCAGGGGAGGTTACCTTATTCCTTTAAATAAATTAATTCACATTGTGATGTTTTATGTCAGATGCAAAATGCAGATGCCGTTTCCTAAAGAAACATGGAGTGTTTATATAGCTGTATATTACAGGTATAAGTCAATGCCCTTTAGAGCTTCATAATACACAAGGTCCAGAAATAACATGAAATCAGAGGACCAGCAAAACTAGTCTTGACAACAGAGACTACATTTTCTTTCCTCTGTCTCTTTATCCAAAACCTAAATCATAGCTTTGAAAATGTAGCTAGCTTTTTCCCATCAGCATTTTCTTTTTCTGTGATCTACAGATCACAAGAACATCAGACAAAATACAGATCTTGTGGTCAGATTGATGAGAAGCAGAGAAGGTTTCTTTTCAGTTTTACTGGACTGGTTTGTGGAGTCAGTATCTTCAGTGACTGAATGTTCCTTTAGATTTCTGCAAATATATTCAAATTGTTTGAGATTCTTTCAGAAGTAACACTAGGAAAGAAAACACTTGCATTCTAGCAAGTGCCACTTTTATTAGCTGACACCTACATTTAAAACTATGAACAAGAACTGTTTAATACAAACTCACAGCCCACACCACTACCAACTTTTCTTGTAATAAAACAGCTATTCCAGAGATTTTAATAGTCTTTTCAAAATGTAACCAAGAATGTGCCAAGACTGGGTCAAAGCTCCTTAATGTCTTTAAGGCATTTCTGACTTGCTAGTTCCCACACCTAGTGATTAAATACTGCAGCACAGATGAAGAGTTCCTAGAAGTACAGTCTGGGAAGTCATTAATTTATGACTATCGTCTTCAAATTTCTCTTACAGGGCCACAGGAGATGTGTGTGGGATACCAGATACAGTCAGTATACTTTAGGCAGTGAGATTCCATGACAAATTGTGTGACTGAACTACATCTCAAAACAGAGATTTGCTAAAGCAAAGCTGTGAAGCTTTCACATATAGCTGATATATACAGTTAAGTCAGTAACTCTGCAAGATTCTCATTTCAGAGTGGGTGCTAAAACCTTGTGCGTGCCCTCTTCAGTGAGAGGAACCAGAAAAATACACCAAGATCACAGCATTATCCTCTGTACAGAGAGGGTGGATAATACACCACCTCCTATACAATCATTATTCTTCTGCTTTATGGGTCTACAGTTGTAGATGTCTTCTGCATCATATACCATACTGTAATTTAAATGACCAACTGTTTACAGTATATTAAGAGCAAAGCTGAACTCTCTCCAGTTTATGCTGTTTCCTCGATTAGCACAAAATCTGCTCTCTCACACTGTTACAATGTATATTAATGATATATTTCATTCACCTACTCATTTATTATAGGACTTTTATTTCAAAAACTGGAGTTTGAAAGGAAGATTCACTGCGTTGTTTTCACAGTTCGGGTTTTTGATCATCTGATAGTCAGTAAACACAGTAGGAGATGCTTTGTAGCAGAGAGGTAACAAGGGACTTACGAAATCACAGGATTTGTCTGTAGTTAGTTGTGCTATCAATAAAACAACAGAGCTCCTGCTAAGGAAGCAGTTTGTTGGGGGCATGTAGCACAGTAGGCACACCATGTCTGTCTTTAAAGGTGACCTGAAAAAAAACTGTTATACTGCTGAGCTGTTTATTATGGAGCCTGTTCCTTTTATAGCAGAAAACCTGTCACACTCAAAAATTATTTCAAAATGTTATTCCAAATTCCTTGTTTGAGAAAACCTGCAGGAAGGACATAACATTACACAAAGAAAGAGGGCCAGTAGACATGCATGGTAGTGGTCTAAGCAGATACTGTACAGGTTCACACACTGGTTGCTGACAAATGTTCACCAGGGAACAATATCATTCTTTACTGCTTCAGTAGTGATGCATTTTAGTAAGGCCTGGTGCAATAGGGTGAGGGGTAATGGCTTTAAACTAAAAGAGTGGTAGATTTGGGCTAGATATAAGCAAGAAGTTTTTTATGGTGGTGAGAGACTGGAGCAGGTTACCCAGAGAAGTGGTAGTTGCCTCCCACTGATGCAATATTAGATAAGATGGCAGTAGCTTTCTTAACAAAGAATAAAGTATGTAAATAACTACAGTTCATCTATCTTAATTTGCTACTCAGTTCTTCATTAGTTTAGATTCACACTAATCTCTTCTTCAGCTGAAGATAAATACCGCCATTCAGCCTTTAATTTGTTTCTACTATCTTCTCCCCTTCAACAGGGATAGAATTAAGTGATTATTACAGATTAAATATCTTTCATATACACACATTTGTAAAAATAAATCCTCTCTCAGTGCTATGGGCAGATTGGCTAAATGGCAGCTAAGGTATGCTACATGCCCAGCTGAGGTTTGTACAGCCTAAGTTCCATTTTACATTTTTCCTTTTGCAGAGAGATAATCTCAACACACTGGAGAAAAACATATTTAATTGTCAGAAAATATAAGGACAAATACAACATGATCTTACCAGGAGCTACAACGCATGCCTTTTACTTTGCATTTTGGCAAAAATGTCATCTGTGTTTGAAATGGAAAAATGACATTGTCTAATGAGAGCATACCCCTCCCAGATTGTGGCCCCCTGCACCGAGGTCATACAGTTATGAAAATGGTTTTCTTCCATTACAGCACACATTCCTTAAGATTTATGACCGCAAAACCTTTTCAAATTAAGATTTGTTTGACTGTCTGTTTCTATTAAGGGTATCAGAATAATGTTTTTCCATTTTCTAAACAAATGTTCTACACAGCCTAGCATCCACCAGACATGCAGAAGTAATTGAGAATGGACTAATTTCTGTTGCTGAATTCTTAATTTCCAGTGACTGATTTAAGAAAGTCACTGCTTTTTAACAACTAAAAGGTACACATTTGGCAGGGTATTTTTGCTTACCTAACTGATAAAAACGTCTTCAGATAGTGACTGTAAACTATGACTGCATTATATAAATCTATCTATCTCCTCTGAAGTGTCCTGTAGGACATGGCAGGATAGGCAGCTGCTGTCCAATGAGGTATAAATTTATATTATGAAGAACAACACATCACCACAATGCCAGAAGCTCTCTGAAAAAATATGAAAAAAATATTTTTCATGCTTTAATTTTATCTGGATGGCAAAGTTTGGACTATGTTATATAAAATAGAAATAAATTAAATATATGGTTGTTGAGACACATTGAATATCATCTTCCCATAGGAAATAGGAAATAGCAAAAGCACAATTTGGTTTGTGTTTTTAAAAGCAAATTAGACAACCCACTGGAAAATTGTCTACAGACAGAAGGACAGGTAACTGAACAGAACTTTTGTAACGTCTAAGAAGTTCACAACCTCTGGTCTTTCCTTAGGAAAAACTCTAATCAAAAGTAGACAAAGTTGGAAGCAATTGCAAAAAAAAAAATATATATATATATATAAACAAACTCTCCATTCTTAAAGCAAGCTCATGAATTTATCCTTGCTTCCAGAAAATCCTTTCTTAAAGCTGAGGCCCACATTAGAATATTATGAAATTTTCTTGTGTAGTACCATATGTTATGTATGCTTAAAACACACTTTAATGTTTAGAAAACAATATGGTCCTATGATTTCTCTAGGCACAATCACCTGTTTTTGAATAATCTATGGAAAGTGTTCGCAGGCAGTGATGAATCCGAGACATAGTACAGATGGGCAATCAGACTTTTTATGAGAGAAGTTAAGAGTTTGGTTCCACCATTTAATTCATCTCCAAACCACAAAATTTTCTAAAAATTATTTGTCAGCAATCAAAATATTCTGATATTTCATCAGGTTTTAATATCGACAGATTAATATTAAATTTTATTGCACCTTACAGAAAATTATAGTCCAAATATTTGAGTTAATAAATATCAAGACAACTTTCCATGTAAACATTAACCTTAGACATGTTGAACAGAACCCACTCTGAAATAAGTTCTCAAATACGCTCTGCTAAGAGCAACATCTCTGGGCATCTGACCAGACTGCAGAGGGTAATAAAGGTTCTTTAGACACTCAACAGATGTTCCTTATTGTGCATTTCACTGGGATGCAAAGATGACAGTATTTCAGAAATGCATATAAGGACTGTATCTATACAGTGTGAAGGCAGAATCATCATGTATTCATGATGCACTATCTTTGGTTATATCACAGCTATCCTTTATATTTGCACAGAAACAACAGGAGCTAAGGAAGGTACAAGGACATGGACAGAGTACCTTCACCACACCACCTAATTTATAGCATTGAATAAAATCTCTCCAGACTTTCTATTCAAGTAACCTTAGGGTTACTTATATCACTTCTCTGCATGCTACTACCTGACATATTTTGTGTGTACAGGATTTTACTGTTTACAAAAAAAACCCTACTACAAAGTTCCTGCCAAACAGCTCCTCCTGGACAATACCAGGACAGCAGAGACCTTGTGTGTGAATAGGCAAGTGAATTTTAACACCCCGGGAGGAGACAACAGAGAAAGGGCTGAGGACTCCTTGTCTGTAGGCTTGTATACAAAAATTTTTTCCGGCAAACACCCAAGTGCTTTTCAGACATACTCTTAACAGCATTACTGTGTTAGTCAAATTTAACAACAAGAAAGAATTCAGCTGATGTTGAACATAGTTATTAAATTTTAGCATTCTGTCCTTTTGGCAATTATAATGGGATTTATTTGGTGCCAGTCAGTCATATCTTTCAGGGACTGAAAGTCTTCTTGGCTATGACAAAAGCATTGTGTTACACTATTTTTGTACTGTAAAGCAATTTAGCAGGCATGGAGCAGTGTAGTAAAAGAAAATTACAGTAATTCTCAAATTGACCAGGATGAATGTGATCTTACCTTAAATACACACTGAGTATCACTGCAAGGAGAGGTCTGAATTCCAAACAAACCTTTACATGTCTCTGCCTGCAGCTGAACACACCCTCCTTCCTCTTCACTCTTTCTCAAAGGCACTGGCGTTAACCACAGGTTAGGCGCCTTGCTGGGGTCAATTTTGTCCTATTCCAACAAGGCTATTATGCAGGAAAATTATAGTTTTCAAAATTGCTGCAAGTATAAACACCACCTTGTTTTTGCAAATAATAATATAATTAGAGGCTGTTATAAAATAATCAACTCTAAACCATAATTTTGCAGGCTTTCACTAAAAATGTCCAGACTATCATTTTTAAGGACTGGAATTTTTTTTTTTATCATTCAAGCAACATTTCATGGAAATGTTTCACCCAAAGATTCAGAAAGACCCAACACCTTGAACAGCTGCAAAGTCATAAATGAACTAACAGTTCTTGTATACACCTTAAGATTTTAAAAAAGAGATGTCCCAAAAATCTTGAAAATGACACAGATGATATTTCCTATCAGTCTGCTATCAGAAGTAAAAACTAGAAAAAAAACCCAACCACCAAAAACAACACCAAAAATCCCCCATAGACTAAGGTGCAAATTTAGGGGAGTAGCAAGGCTACTTGCACTGGTAGTACACATCTTTTAACATTTCTCAAGGGCAAAAGCTTTGGGTTGGCAGCGGACAAAACAGTAAGCATATCGTGTCATGCAAAGGATCTAAATTAGGGAAAGCTTTATGACATGCTGACCTTTAACATTTCTCAACGTATGCCGTATTTTACTTTTGCTTGTCGATATTTGTGAAAGCACATCCTACCTCCACAGCTTCCTTTCTTATTTAATTCAGTACTGAAAATACAGTAGAAGATATGTAGCTATTCCAAATCCAAGGAGTTAACTGGAATGAAACTTCAGGCCCCATAGATCGGTATCTACAGCTAAGGAATAAAGCAGCTACACAAAAATATCAGATGGAAGGAAATACTACAAAAACATGAAGATTCACACAATCATTACAAATCAGCAAATTTTGAATCCTTCACTTTCTAGGAAAGCCTATCAAAGTTACTCAAGCATCCTATAATTCACATCTATAACTTAATCTAAACTTAAATATACTATGCATTTTCATTAAAGATTGTATCTTTAATTTTAACTTCAGAATAGAAAAGCAGTCCAGAAAAGTACTTCTCCAAAGTTAAACCCTAAGTCTTCTGGTTTTAAGTGAGAATTGAATATATGACAAGAAGTCTCAGAATCCAACAGCCCAAGGCAGATCTCTCCAGGAAATAATTGCCACAGCTTTTCCTCATGCTGACAAGCAGCCAAAGAGAATAGAGAAAAGAGTCACTGTGAATAACTGGAAATGGATTTGAGATGTAAAGAAGAGATAAATGAAATATTTGCACATTTTACACTTACAAAGATACTGCATGCAATGAAAATTATTTGAAAACAAATAAGCAAAACTACAGAAGGTAGATTTGAGAAATACGACACTGAAAACTCTTAAGATTTGAAGGGAGTTTTGCCATTAATTGTACTAGAACTAAAAATATTATTGAATTAAATTTAAAAATATTCCCCTTAAGTATCCAGATCAAAAGTATGTCACAGCCCAACAGGTTTCCATCTCAGTTCAACAACAATACCTGGCAGCAGCACAAACAGGATGTTTTGCTACAACACTAGGCTTAATTTATTTACTAATAAATTAACTTTTCCACAAGTATCTTGTGTAGTGACTAAAAAAATCCTGACCTCTTGCCCACTTCTGACAATGAATTTCCTGCAAAATTTAGATAAAATAGAAGACATGAAGATTTCTGTGTCAGCACACTAGGCTATTAAAGCAGTGAGCTTGCTGTTCACCATCCGTGCAATGGCATAGGGCAACCTTGAAGCTGATAATGCAGCTGAGTCTGCCTACTCCTCATATAGCAAGAGGAGTTCTTCTAATATTTTGATTTACCAGTCTGATGGCAGCAAACATGGAGGAGCTATCAGAGGAGCAAAATAAAATGCTCTGTTAGGCTACTACAGTGAACCAACCTTCTATGTGACAATAAAAATGGGGTTTAATGTCTTGCTGTGATTACTTGGGGGACATTTCATAACCAGAATTTAATTTTAAAATAGTAACAATTTATTAATTTATGATGTACATATGTCAATTATATTCTTGATTTAAGTGAAAGCCTGGCCAAAAGTTAACTGCTCAGTACAATTAGACACTTGGTTGTTGAGACATTCCAATCTATGGCCACGCAGAAAGAACTAAGCATGGAGGAAACAACAGCCCCTCACTAGTTTTCTCCTGGAAAGGACGATGTGGTGTATGCACACAGTGACATATTACATCCACTGTTATCCTGTTCCTTTGCATGATTTGCCCTTTCTCTGCCTTGGCCTTGTTTGGTCAAAAGTGTAAGCTCTGAGTGGGCCTTCCACCACAGCACCAACTGCACTGTTTCCACATCTGGTTTGACCTTCAACACAACTTTATCAAGAAGAAACTTGATCATCAGAAGGACAGAAGAATTTTAGAATAGGAACTAAAACTGGACTAAGCAGAATAGCTCCTTCACATGCCCAGAAATACTACCTCTGCTCTTACTGTCTTTATGAGTATGCACGCATTCCAATTCAACTTGCCACAACATTTTCTCTTTTTTTCTTTACAAACATTATAGTTGAGCTGTTCCTTAAGCTACTTTTATATAAAATATGGAAAAAAATGTGGTTTATTTTCTGCACTTTCCCTTTATTTTTCTCCCTTTTTTGGGTGTCTATCTTATTAGAAATCTTCCTTCATTCTAACTATATTATTTCCTTTTCTTCTTGTTTTCCTTTCCTGTGCAATTGTTTTTTGCTCCCAACTACCATTATTTCCCTATGTTGAAGTTGCTGGGCCTGTCACTAAACCTATTTCTGTCTCCCTCTGTGTTTTTCCTGAACATCCACGTTGTCATCCAGCATGGTCCATGTCCTTCCTTTCTTCCCTTAACACTTCTATCTAGCACTCTGAAAATATGATACCACTTTCACATTATTAGATATTTCTCCTACTTTTTGTTTCTCCCAAATCTATACATTTCTAGCGAACTTCAAAATAATCCCTGAATTCCACAATTGTACTTATACCTGCGTTTACCATGGGCTAGAATTTAACTCATTTCCTTGAATGATTCTCATGGTGGCTACACAGCCAAAGAAGAAATGTACCTCAGCAACCCCTCAAGAAAAGTACAGGACAGGAAGGCCGAATGAGCCCTTCTCTCACCATGCTATGCTACAGCACGTTCTGTGAAGTCCCATGGGGGACACAAATAACTAAAGCAACAGAAAATTCAGCAGGACGCAACAGGGAGCAAATAAAGTAGTATGCACATTACTCAGCAGGCATTACTGAATGAGCCACAGATAAGGTATTTTGGGATACAGAAAGAAAACAAAAAGGGGACACCCTCTGGTAGGCACAAAGAATTTATTTGAATATAAAGGTGTCTTCTTCCAATTGTGAAACATGAAGTTACACTAATGGTCAAGAGCACACCACGCCCTTGTCAGATTTCCAAAATAAAGTAAGGAAATGTACTTTCACTTCTATTTCTGCTTTCAGTGCAGTGGCCACCACTGATGTAATCTGGAAAACGACAATTTAAGAGGGCAGTGTCCTGATAAATTTTAACTGCTGTTCTCATGTGGCTGGATGAAAATAATTTCCCAGAGACCCAACAGAAGGTATTTTCAGAATTATTTGAGTACGATTCTGCTGCCCACACAATTCTCACTACTGATTCAGAGCATGAACAGAGTTCCTTGGAATCAGGGAAAACACATTCCCAGAGTTCACCTTGTGGCCTGGCAGAGAGCTAAAACTTGCTATGCTTACTTTAAGGAGTTTACAGCTGTCATTTAATAGCTTACATATTTTAGTTTCTAAAAGAGAAAGTAAAAACATCAAATTGAAGGATAAATTTGTGTTTTTACAGACTTTTCAGATCAAGAATTTTTTTCCAACACTTCAAGAAATGCATACTTATCTATCTTTCCTTTCACCTCCCTTCTTATATATAATTGAGAAATAATACATGTTTCTGTTGCTAAATTTTTGAGCACATGTGAAAAAAAAAATCCTTCAAATGCTGTAATACAGTACATGGCTACAAGACATTGTAGCCTTAAAATACATGACAAGCCAAGCAGAAGGAAATCTGGGATTTAATTTTGCTCTGTTTTGGTTTGCCTTATTCAAAGGAAAAGCATAGTGATATTTACAGGCTGGGAGATCTGACTTAATTTCATTTCTTGTTGGCTAGAAAGAACAAATTGCTTCATTTCATTTTCAGCAACATAGAATTTCATTCACAAATCACAGAACAGCTGCAGCACATTCAAAGATAAGCCTCCAGCTTCTAAAGTGAGGTCTAAAAATGTAATGAGTCTTTCCTTGTAATGAATTTATATTCTCATTTTTGAGTAACTAGCACCACCACAAGAGACTATAGAATACACAGTTGCACCAGAAAAGCATCAGGATTGCTTCCTTTCAGAACTTAGTTCAGGTAAATATCAATGAACATGTGTAAAATAAGAAGTTCAAGAGGCTAGTTCAAAACAGAATTGATCCATGATACAGTCTGTGTGTGTGACTAGGAAAAAACAAGCATAAAAAAATGTATGAAAAAATAAGAAAAAAATACTTGTATCCAGAAATAATATGGATTTTAGTGAGCACCACCAATAACATTTATGTTATTGCAAAATATGTAAACTGTTCATTATATAACAACACATTGCGTAGTCAACTTAATAGATAGTTTTGGGGTTTTTTTCGTTCATGTATCATGTTATTTGCATACAGTATTAATAACATTTTTTTTTTTTACAAAATCAACTGTTTTTTTAAAAGAGCACCCAGAAGAAAGTCAGATTTAAAGACTGAGACCTTGAGGAATAGCTACCTCATTTTTGGGTATTAGCTTTTCCGAAGATTTTACAGACAAAACAATTAAGGTTACTTTCTGCATTTTTCTGTCAAGGATTCTTGTCTCTCTGCCTTGTATCAGATTTAATGAATTATGCAACTACCTGGTGAGTTAGTTCAGTTGGCTCCTCCTGTGGAAAACTAACTCTGCCAGCACCAAGAAAGCAGAAGGAAAGTTTTCTAATGGTTTAACAAAATATATTGACTCATCTTTTCATGATAAAAACCACTTGATCCAATGCAAAATGGAAAAGCGGGAACATGATGCTGGGGAGGAGAGATTGATCCTATAAACAGCTGCTTGCCACAGGATCAGCTTGGCATCCTTCACGAGTCTCCCCCTGTATGGACCATTCCTTATATTTTCCTATCCAAGATCTCTTCCTTGGCTGTGTTCTAGGAGTCGTTTCTACTCCTTTTTCTGGAGGAATTGAAATTGTACCAAATGACTTCATTGTGCTTACAGCATTCTGGCAACAGATGACTATTTCTAATGCTGTTGTGTGTATGTTGCCAAAAAGTTGTGATACTTCTCCCAACTCATCCATGAATGTATATCTTTGCAATTTATGCTATGGTAAGTTCTTAAACCATATCTTGGGTGATAAACTAAGCATGGAAAGCACCTGATGAGAATTGTCTCACAAATTTGGAGAACACCATTATTAAAAGAGACCTTTCTGAAGTACTGCTTGCTTTCTAGGAACTGACACTGAAAAAACAGAGATACAAAATTCAAACGTACTCCAGTTCCTCTAAGAGAGGCCTTGGAACAATAAGATCATTTCAGACAACATTCTTCAAAAGAAAATCCAGTGAGTCTCAGACATCCAAGGTCTATAGGGCTCCTGAAGAATAGAGGACACAAACAATAGATAAACTCTTGATGTAAGAACATCTCCTTTATCATCTTCTGAAAATGGCTCAATGTATTGCCTGTTTCCATGAGATCAGTGACAGAGAACCAACTGGAGAGAGCACTCTGGTTTCTTTTCAAAGAAAGAGCTGAAACAGAGACAAAAGCCTCCACTAAGAGCCTGGATCTTCAGAGTGCCAATATTACTTGACGCTGTTTCAAGATGAATTGGAAAAGCCATCTATCTGAATTTTGTATCTTTCATGAAGTTTGGTATCCAAACTTCAACACAGAAGTAACTCATAAGCCTGGCCAACATCCTGAGGAGTTTCAGCCATGGTATATGTTTTTTGAGGTCGTCCTGTGCCAGATGGACCCCTATGATCCTTGTGGGATCCTTCCAGCTCAAGACATTCTATGACACTCAGTGCTAAGCTATGTGGCCTGACAAGAGATGACTGGTGTTAATACCAAGCCTGTGGAAATCACGGGTGTCTGAGATGCTACAGAAGAGATAACACTAGAGGCAACATAATCCGTTAAGAAAATATTCATGCTTACAGGCACAGGTCTTGGAATAATGAGTCTAGGATCAAGAACAGCTCTTGACAATAGCAAACTTGAAGTTTTTCCTGGATTCTCAGTAACAGACAGATCTCTAGCAGTAATAAATTAATTGCTTAACTGTGTCCAGAGATGATGAAGCCATAAGAGTGTTTGCAAGCTGAAGAGCTTGGCAGGCAGGTGCAAAAGCCAGGGGTCTAGAGATCTGCCACAATGACTAAAGGAGTCTCTTGTAAAGGCCAGTCAGCAGGAAGAAGCTAGAGGTACAGATAAATGTAGAGTCACTCTTCCCCCTCTCAAATACCAAATCTATAGAGTTGTTAAAAAATATGAGAAATAAAATCCAATCACAAAATGAGAGTGTAACTGTCCTTTATGTAAGTAAGCTCTGTCATGGAAGAGACAGAATATGTGGCCAGCATTTGGTCTCACACTAACCTTGACTTGTTGGTCTTTTGTTGTGGTCAACAATCATTACTTCACTATGATGTACTCTTATAGTCCATGTGAACATTCATGTGAGAACAGACAGACATTTGAGGAACAAATACATTTACAAGTCAACTACACAAATTAGCACAACTGAAAGGTAGTGACTAATTCTCTTTGAAGTTCTTTCTCCCCTGAATGTATACTTCACAACAAATACTACAGTAGTCTCATAACTGATTTGTTGTCTCAGCTCTAGTTATTATAATCCAACACTGATTTAACAGGGTTACTTCAAGGGAGCATTTTAGGATGATTTACAATATTTTGTAGTCTCCCTCGCAGGTCTACTTTAATTCTGCTGTTCTTGCATAACTTCCTCTCCTGAACTGATCAAAACCCTCCAGCTTCTCTTTTGTTACTGAGGTAACTGGCAGTAAAAGTCCCACTGGGGAATCTTAGACTGCCTTCTTCTGTGTGTAGTCAGCCCAAAGCAAATGAAACCCTAGATCACACATAGTACTGAGGAACATTGCAGAAGACTGAGTGAGAAAGCCCTCTGGATGTGACTGTGCAATTCTATCAGCCCATACAGTCACTGAGCCAGCAGATGAGATTACAGGATAATGCAGATGAGGACAGATCATTTTTTCCAAGATCTTTCCAAAACAGTGTATCTTCTGTCACAATGCCTAGCTAGGACTAGTTTATCAGAGATTCTACGGCCAGTACACAACTGCATTTGGTTAAAGGAAGTACTTTGTCAACAGAAAGCAAGATTTTACATAAATAGGAGTAATTTTATGCCTAGAATTTTCAACTATAGCAGCATCTGTGGCCACAACAGGTACAGTAGTACTCAAAAATAACCTAGTCTCATATACTTCAATCATACATTAACCAAATATAGAATCTTCATGGACATTCATTTAAAGAAGAAACAATAGAAGAATTGGGCTCCCCATATAAATAGAGTACCAGAAACACCCGACATTCATTCTTAATGCTTTAATAAATAACTCATACTTTCTCAAAAAAAAAAGATGTAGTTACAATAGCCCCAAAACATGAAAATGGAACAACAGAAATCTTCAAATATACAATAAAAAGTTATTAAAAAATAGGATTTAATAACAAAGAATATTTTTTGTTCAAAAAATACCACAGTTCTGCCACATTGCTTCCACAGACATCAGCATTAATGCATGTCTATACTGCATATTCTGACCTTTAAATTTAAACTATGTAAGTCATTGCTGGTTGTATAATGTCTACAAGGCGCTCCTTTTCCCATCCTACTACTTTCCTGAAATTCAAAGGAGAGGAAAACTGAAAAAAGAAGGAAGCAGGAGTCAGACTGGGGAATTTTTGGGTTTTCTCTATATTTTCTTCTATGCTCATTTTTTAATACTTGCATTTTTGATATTTTAGATATGTAATGTCAGCAGAGCTCTTCAATGCAGAAGAAAGAGTTATGGAAAGAAGAGCAAAAAACACAAAAGCAGAGCTCTACACAATAGTTAAGGAAAGAACAAACATTGTAATCCTACTACATATTAGTGTGAACCTACATAGAAAAAAATCACGAAGTAATTTTCCATTTTATCAAAGAAAGCACCTACTTTCTAAGCAAAAAGTTGGGGTTTTTTTCAGAACTCTCTCTACTAAAAAAAAAAAGTCCTAACTTTTTAACAAATCATACACAAATTCCAGAGGAAATCTGGTTTTGACCAGTTCTAGAATTACATAATCCGTGCTGCTCTGGAACCACAACAGAGACTGCCTGTATCTCCAACAGTTTGAAAGGGTACTGCTGACATTTCCCTCGTGCCTCTGTTATAGGTTTAGCCAGGTGGGCCTAAACTTAGGTTTTAAAGTTCAGCTAGGCCTAGGATTGTCAGCTGATTTAAGCTGGGCTGAGCTGTCAGCTGACTTCTTCCAGCCTATAGTATTGTATTCCATACCATACTACATCATCTCAAAGGGTGTAAAATCCAGTGTATGGGAGTGGCTTAGTTAGTTCCATCATGGCTGCACTAAGAGAAGGACATCTGGCAGCTCCTCTACTATGCTAGGCCCTGCTCCTGTTGCCTCACATTTTGTTTGCATTCAGGGACGTAGAAATATTTTGTTGTTATACTTTTTCTTGCTGAGTGTCTTTTGGAGTGCTTATGAATTTAGAGTAATGGACTTTGTATTAATTGGGGAGTGGGAAGTTATGCCTTGTTATATATATGTAACTTGTGTAAGTGTGTGTGATATTGTAGTATCCTCTTAATATTCTCTTCTCTGTATAAATACATGTAGTTAGTTTCAGCATAAACCTGCTTTTGGGGTTTTTCTTTCCTCTCTCCCTCCTCTCTTCCCTTGGCTGGTTGGGGGGGGAGGAACCCTTTTCACCCTGTCCTGGACAGTTGGCACGTTGCCAGCTCAACCCAGGACAGCCTCAAATCAGAAACATTCATTGAGTGCTGCAGGTAATACCATTAGATAAAACATGGGATGGTTTTCCTGTTGCAGTGGAAGTAAAACAGTGCTGAGGTTGTTTTCAGATGGCAGTTTTTAACTATGAAGGAGATGAGGGTAATTGAATAATATGACTAAATAAAGTATATGTTGTGGTGGTTTTTATTTATTTTGAAAGCCCACAATTTTCAGCAGAGGAACAACATACTTATGGAGAGAAAATTCTGTTCGTAAGAAATGTCAATACATCTTATTACAGTGACAGTGCAATAGCATGTCTTTGATATTATTAAATTCACAGCGTTGATAAACAGCCTACAAATTACCTCTTGAAGGGAGCTGCATAATAATACCTGAAGCATAAAGAGAGGAAATGGAGTTTAATTAAGTGTTGCCCAGCTAAATCACACAGAGAAAAGCATAAGGAGGTGGGAAAAATACTGAGGACTTCAGCTCTGCATAGAGGTGGCACGCCAGAGTGGCCAGGCAAAAGACTGTATCTGAAAGTACACTGAAGCTATGGTGGGTTACACATCATCAGTTTCTGATGAGCAAAAGCTACCATTCTCATTCCTCCCTTTCCACATGCAACATTCATTTTATGCCTCTTGTACACACAGGAGAAAAGTGATTTCATAAAACATGGGAAAATTAGTAAAGATGAACTGCACGTATCCTAATTAATATTTAATACTGAAAAAAACCCAAACCAAAGCTGTGTACAATGTGCATCCTGTATCCCAGCAGGAAAAGTCTTGGAGAAATAAAAAAGAATACATAAAGACAGATGGAACCATCATAGAAAAAATGTACCAGTGGTATACTGGGGTTGGAAAGTGATGGCACTCAAACACCATTTGTAAAGTTGATAAATGTTCTAAATTAAATGGTCAGGATTGGCATGATGCTAAATGCTTGCATCATATACAGTTTTCCTTAGGTGTCAGGTCTCTTGGAGTTCATCCAATTATGGCTTTTGGGTCACTCTGACCTATGTTTATGTTTCATTCTGTAGGCCTTCTGATATTCTTCAGCTCTTTACCTTGGAAAGGAGTCTAAACAAGATTAATTAACTAAAGGAATTTGAGCTCCCTGTTCTGGGACAGGGGTAGTGATAGAAAGGCATTAAACTTAAACTGTTAGAAATATTAACCCTCTAAAAATCTACAACTACTGTGTTCCTAAAATCTACAAAATGTGAAAATCAGAACAAAAACCCCTTTGGCATCAGTTAATACTGCAAGAGTACTACCTATCATCTAGAACTACACAGCTTCACACTAAATAAAAAGCAAAGTACCCTCATACTTTTGGAAAGTATACATCTTTGTTAAGCACACAAAATTTTTAACTTTTAAAGAATCATAGAATCATAGAATCAATTGGGTTGGAAAAGACCTCCGAGATCATCAAGTCCAACCCTTAGTCCAACTCCAGTCCATTTACTAGATCATGGCACCCAGCGCCACGTCCAATCTGCGTTTAAAAATCTCCAGGGATGGTGAATCCACCACCTCTCTGGGCAGCCCATTTCAATGTCTGATTACTCTCTCTGGAAAGAATTTTTTTCTGATCTCCAACTTAAATTTCCCCTGGCAGATCTTAAGCCTGTGCCCCCTTGTCCTTGCTGAGTGCCTGGGAGAAGAGACCAAACCCCACCTGGCTATAATTTCCCTTCAGGTAGTTATAGACAGTGATTAGGTCACCTCTTAGCCTCCTCTTCTCCAGGCTAAACATCCCAGCTCCCTCAGCCTCTCCCCATAGGACTTGTGCTCCAGTCCCTTCACCAGCCTTCTTGCTCTTCTCTGGACCCACTCCAGCATCTCAATATCCTTTCTGAACTGAGGGGCCCAGAACTGAACACAATACTCAAGGTGTGGCCTCACCAATGCAGAGTACAGGGGAAGGATCACTTCCCTGGTCCTGCTGGTCACGCTATTTTTGATACAGGACAGGATCCCATTGGCCTTCTTGGCCACCTGGGCACACTGTTGACTCATGTTGAGCTTCCTGTCAATTAGTACTCCAAGGTCCCTTTCTGCCTGGCTGCTCTCCAGCCACTCTGTGCCCAGCCTGTAGCGCTGCAGGGGGTTGTTGTGGCCAAAGTGCAGGACGCGGCACTTGGCCTTTTTGAACTTCATCCCATTGGAATCAGCCCATCTCTCAAGTCTATCCAGATCCCTCTGCAGAGCCCTCCTGCCTTCCAGCAGGTCGACACTCCCTCCCAACTTGGTGTCATCAGCAAATTTGCTGATGATGGACTCAATCCCCTCATCTAAATCATCAATAAAGATGTTAAACAGGACTGGAACCCAATACAGACCCCTGGGGAACACCACTGGTGACTGGCCACCAGCTGGATGCAGCTCCGTTCACCAGCACTCTCTGGGCCCGACCCTCCAGCCAGCTCCTAATCCAGGAGAGGGTACACTTGTCCAGGCCATGGGCTACCAGCTTTTTCAGGAGTATATTATGGGAGACAGTATCAAAGGCCTTGCTGAAGTCCAGATAGACCACATCCACAGCCTTCCCCTCACCCACCAGGTGGGTCACCTGATCATAGAAAGAGATCAGGTTGGTCAGACAGGACCTGCCCTTCCTAAACCCATGCTGGCTGGGTCTAATCCCTTGTCCACCCTGAAGGTGCTGTGTGATTGCACTCAAGATGAACTGCTCCATAACCCTGCCAGGCACGGAGGTCAGGCTGACAGGCCTGTAGTTGCCAGGGTCCTGCTTGCAGCCCTTTTTGTGGATTGGGGTGACATTGGCCAACCTCCAATCATCTGGGACCTCCCCAGAGAGCCAGGACTGTTGGAAGATGATGGAGAGCGGTTTGGCAAGCTCTTCTGCCAGCTCCTTCATCACCCTGGGATGGATCCCATCTGGTCCCATAGACTTGTTAGGATCCAGCTGGCTCAGTAAGTCGGTCACTATTTCCTCCTGGAATACAGGAGGGGTATTCAGCTCCCTCTCCCTGTCCACCAGCTCCAAAGGCCAGTTGTCTTGAGGGCCACCTGTCTTACTGGTGAAAACTGAGGCAAAGTAGGTGTTAAGTACCTCAGCCTTCTCCTCATCTTCCTTAACTATATTTCCCATTTCATATGACTAGAAGTGTCTGGATCTTCCTTTTAGTCATATGGTTTAGTTCCATTGCCCTAACTAAATAAATGAACTTCCAGAAGGAGACAACATTTTAGTGGTCTAAATTTAGTGTCATTTTTCAAAAAATTACTTGTGTAAACAACAATTCAGTCATTTGACAAGATGTAAATTTCTAGGCTCTTATGACTGTGAGAAATAATTCCAGCTCTTGTTTTTCCCCACTCTGATTCGTAAATTAATATGTGTCTTCAATAAATGCAAATGTACATACAATGCCTAATAGTTTGAAAGTGGAGTCCACATACAAAATTATTAGGGAGCCACCTTCATAGAAGGACCATCCCAATTGCAAGGGACACAGATAATCCAAGCAAGCTTGCACTGAAGTCAAAGACTCCAAAGCAGCGCACTTGCCCTTTAGAAAAAAGCACCAGCAGATATTGGAACAACTCTTGCATTTTTGCCTTTGTCTAATTGACAAATACAGGCTCTTTAAATTGTTTAATGAAATATAATTCCTGAGAAATATTTCTTCAAGAAAATTCATGTTTCTTGAGAAAGTTCAAAGCACTAAGAAGGCAACTGCTCTTGCTTCTGAGATGCTCTACCATCTCTTACCTGGAGACTGAGCAGTCAAAACAGAAAAGAAGTTCAGCAGCAAATTGCCTGTGCTAAAAATAGAGACAAGGCATCATCTACTAATTAACACACCAACAATTGAATATTGATTAGAGTTTGTCACTTTCAAAATAATTGAATTCATCTCGCTTCTATCAGCCAAGAGTGTTAAAGATTTGTAATAAACAAAGGATCTTCAGTTCAGGAATGCTTTATCAGCTTTCCTATAGGATTCTGTACACAGAAAGACACATTCAAAATATTTCCTCCTATTTGCTATTTTTTTTTTCAATGAGAAAACGCCTGGGATATCCTGAGGGCATAAAATTTATGCATACCATCCTGTTTCCATGTCAAAAAGTAGATCCAAGTACAAAGGATTTAAGTGAATTAAGACCTGGTAATGTTGCTAAATGTTATATCATTTACTGGAAATTTAGGATAAATTTCATAGCAGCTGTGAAAGTTCAGTAACACAAAACAAAAGGGGTTTTTTTCCTGTTGAATTTTTTTCCCCACCAGTTTTTGAGGTTTTTTGGTGTCTTGTTTTGAGTCTGAATTTTCGAAGAGATGGCTAAAATATATATTGTGCATCTACCAAAAGCTTTCCGGTGATCCTGAGAAATAACAGCACTTGAGATAAACTAGAAAAATAATGTCTGTAAATGTAGGTGGATGGTTAACCGTAGTAACAGGGGTGTAATCCTGCCTCTTGCCTGGAAACAAAAGGGCCATTGATCTTCCAATGTTTTCTTACTGGGACTGGGAGTAATATACTAAGATGAGATCAAAACCCCAGTCTAAGCTGAACTGAGAGTAAACTGAGTCTTTTTCAGAAATACTTCCTTTAAGTGATTTTAGTTCGTCATGAGTTCTCTCAGTTTCCCATGCATGCAGTCCTTAACAGTAATGCCTCACAAAACATAACATTGATTATAAAACTGTTACATTAAAAATAATAAGTGACCTTTCCATTTTCCACCTGGTTTTCACCTTACAAGAGAGGTTACTTTATAAGTTAAAAATTCACACATGAGAAAATACCTATGTCATATATATACATGCAAACGTGACTTTCTAAGAGAACTTTTTTAAGGATGGATATTAATTTAATATCGACATCAATTTTAATTTATGAAAGTGGAGTTTTTTCTACAGCAGGGATTAAAAAAATGCATTTACTAAAAAATAAAAAAAAGTCTTGCTGATTCCACCATGTTGTACTTAAAACAATTTTGTGATGTTTGCTTCCCAGATGCTGAAGTACAAGAAACTGGGTAACTGCAAGTGCCTGTACATATAAGTAACTTCTCAGTTCTATATTCTCCTGAAAGAATTGCAAGAGCTTAACCAAACCATAAGCATCAGAAGCCATTTCTATGGTTGAATAGCAATTTTAGGTGTAACACAACAAAGTGTTACTGGTCAAATAAATAAAGAAATATATTTTACCTTGTTTAACTTATGGGGCTGTCTACAGGTATTCCTTTGCTGTTCATTTCTTACAATATGGAAGTGAAGAGGGCTCTCTTCAACTTATGCAGCATCTGGAGAGAAACAGTGACACATACCCACCAAATGCCCCTTTCTCCCCTCAGAAAGGACTCTTTTGTGGATGGACAAATAACCCTTTTTCCTCTCAAAGAGGCTTCTTCTGTGCTTGGATTTTGAGAGAGAATATTCTTGATGGAAAAGTCAATTTTTCCTTAAAAGTCACTGAAGCTTATCTTTAAATTGGTGTCAAAAATGGTTCTTGCACTGTGACCTTTTGTGTCCAGATTCATCACATAGGGAATTTTTACAGCAAATTCCACACCTCCCACAAAGCACAGTTTAAAATGGAAGCTCCAGCACAGCATTAGCAATGGCCATGCTATGATAAGAGAGAAGAGAATACAATAATTGTTATGGTTTGCTAAGCTCCACCTGGAGGACCTGGTGGCTAAATGGATTACTTGCTGACTTTTCACCTCTGGGATTCCAGCCCTGAACTGGAGTGACTGAAAATCATTCTGATCAGTCAAGTGAGAAAGGACCAAAGTGAAATTAGACTGGTGGTTTCAGATCAGTTCCCTCAGTGCTGTACTTCCAAATCACAAAACCACAGCACGTTGAATGCTGCTAGCAGGGGAGAAAGTGAGAGGCTTTGAGGCTTAATGAGCATGAATCCAGCTGGCTATCCAGCTCACAAACACCTTAACATAGACTATAACCACCCCATACAAACAGGCGCAAAGTAGAATAAATGACTGTGGATTACCATACAAATTAAGCACGAGCAATCCCTTGTGAATGTGTATTGAAATTCCTGCATTGGATATCACAATAATATAATTGTTAATCATATTAGATTAACTCTGACAGTCAGATGATACTTTGGTAAATGTTTAAACCAAGTTTCTAACAGTATTTGAATATTTTCATTAAAAACAAACAAAAAAAAAGGTGTTTTCATTGCACTCACAAATACTAAATAATCCTAGCGTATCCCATAACCCACGTGCACAAGAATCATTTCAACTTAAGAATGGAAAAACTGGGTAAGAAAAAGGTTGGAGTGCTTTGTTTATGGATTTTTAAGGCCAGAAAAGGACAATGTGATCATCTAATCTGATATTACACTTCCCACCATTTCTGTACAAAGCTGGACAGTGAGAATCAATCAAGAGAACTGCTGTTAGCATGCAGGAATTCAAGATTTCAAACCCCAAGCTCAACTGCCTGTCAATTTACAGAAATAGGCATAGAAATTTGCCTTGAAGCCAGTGTTTTACTGCAGATAAAACAGTCTTGCTCTTTGCTGCTGTCTTTAGCTGTAGCTTAGCCAGCAAAGACAGACAAAATCCTGCTTCCTACAGTGAGACAACTTAAATGGGAAAGAGAGCTGGTATACATTAAACATGTACAGAAAGTACTCCATTAAATTACTGCTTGGAACCAGTCAGAAGAAAGATCTCTGTCATATTTTGAATAATTCAGGGTTATTTTTCTCCTTATCTAAAATCATGTAAGAGCACTTCCTCATGGCAGAACCTGCAGAAAATACTCATTTGCTATGTGAACATGAATGACAGCGTAGGTATAGAAGAAACTGTGATTTTTTTAGGCTGGAGCTGAGATGTTTTAAAAAGCAGTCTCATCAAGAGTGCTGCCTATAAAAAAGCATTTTAATATATGAGATTGTTATTTGGGGGCATCTAGCACCTTTTCGTGATTTTCATGAAATGAAAAATCAACTGAGGAAAAAACAGACCCTGTGAATTTCTCTAGGGAATGAACCATCATTCCTCAATCAAAAGTGATGTTGGTTTTACATCTCAGAGCTTTCTTAATTCCCACATCAGAGCAACAAACAGAACAGGAGTTCCTATAAAGCAGCCACAGCAGCCTAACTTCTATTTAAAGAAGTCTCTGACATTATTCTCCTCCCCAACTAACTATCTTCTATGGTCTGTTTAATGAGATTACAGAATCACAAAGGGAATATTAGCAAATATTCAACACTAGACTGATGTGAAAAGGTGTGAGAAAAAAATCAGAAGTCAATTGAAACATCCTGTGTATGTGGAGAATTTTCAAATATGGTGGAGGATTTTCACTGTAGAAGGCTTGATTAGCAAGATGTGATTGCAATCACTAACTCTCTTCTTTAAGGTCATACCTTTGCTCAGATTCCCAGGAAATTTCAATTACAAAGCAAATGGGCTGTGTGTGCTCCACAACTGTTTCCCTAATAATGAAAAGCCTTCCTAAATACTGTATTTGATCATAGCTCATACAAGAAATTTCATGGTGTGGAATCATCTGTCTTTAGTAGTAATTGCTTTTTAGGATTTTTTTTCTGATTTATTTTTAAATGATTCACCGTATAAAATAGCTTCTAAAACTTTTGTAAAACTTACATTTGATGAAACAGTATGGCAAAAGGCCTTCTACGAATTTGAAAACAACTCAAACACCTGCTAGCTACTTAGTTATTGGCCCATCTATACATATTTTCCCAAATTAATTTTTTTCATGCATTGCTTATACCTTATACTGCAAGGTCTTTCTATGCCTACTCTTGAGCTCACTGCCTTTTACACCACTGAAAGGAGACCGTATCCATATACTGGACTTTCTTTTTTTGATAACTGGGACCTGGATTACTTACTATAAGTCTTTGAGTTACGCTTCTACTGAAAACCATGTGACATTTTTCTCTGGCAAGTCAGATGCATTAGAATAAAAACCGTTTCAGTGAGAACCGTGGTAAAAACTAGTCTAAAATTAATTGGCCTTCATACAGACATCGTTATAAGGACCCGATACACTCTATCATAAAGGAAAGATCAAATTTGCTAGGGGCATTTACTGCTATGCAAAATTAGATGCAAGTTAATTGTGTCCAATGTTTCATCTATTTCATCACAGAAACTCAAGGGCTCTGTCTTAGAAGAGCACCACTATAGAAAATGATGTTATCTTTCTTCTGATGCATCACCAGAAAATGAAAATGGCTTTTTAAAGAGTCTAGTTAAGAGTCCCATAACAGGGACCAATGTATTTTCCACATCTTTTTCATCCTTTATTTCCCCAAAATGGATTTTCTTATTGATTTTGGAGCTATTGCACATTTTAGTTCACAGTAGCCTTGCACACTGAAATGTTGGCTGGGCACGACTGTTTCTTTGGCTCTCTGCTATTTACATTTTGCATTATATAGTCATCCATCTTCCAGTGTGCAACTCTGCACCACTTTCCATCTGTGCAATCTATTAATAATTTTTAGCTACACTTTCACATCAACCCTTTTCTTATCAAGTTTGATGAATCTTAATTAAAAATAAAAATATAAAAATCTACGAAAAATTGCTTTAAGCAAGCCTATAACATTTTGTTTCATGTCTAGAGAAACATAGTGATTTAATTCCTATTTTCACTTGCAGCAGTATCCAAAATTACCACTGGTGCAACAAAATACAGGTAGTAGAAAGAAAATATTCTTCCAACATTTTTCTTTCCAATACACTTAAGAGTGACTATCATTAGATCTAGTTTTATTCGAGAGCTAGTCATAAGTCAGGTACATTTTTCTCATTTCAGTGCATGCTTGTATGAAGAATCATTATCCGTGTACATTTGTACAGAAAATGTAGTTCTCAGAGCAGCAACAACTGTGAGCTACTGCCTGTGAATCAGAAGGCATGGTTTACATTAGAATGGGCTGACACTTCTTCAGGGCATTGCTAAAATGCTAAGATCTAGTTGCACATTCCTCTCCTTACCTGGATTTGAGACTGCAACCTGGTATCACAAAGGTTTGCACTTCTAGAAGTTAGACGTTGTATTCAGTTATCCTTCCACGATAACTGTTAAGGCATTCTGAATTTTTCCCTTCCTCTTTTGCAGAAAAACTGTTGAGGGGAGAGAATGCAATGGCATCCTTTGCACTGTAGGTGGGTCTGGACATGAAGACCTGCATCTTCAAATCAGGATTCAACTCATCAAAAAAGGCCCAGGAGAAAGAGTCTCTACTAAGACTGAATGCCAGCTGTGACGTCACGCAAGTGTCCTGGGCATTTGTAAGAAGATGGAGCAGAGAGAAAAACAGTTAAAATTAGTTAATTATAAGAATAGGATGATATGATCTTAATTTTTCCTATATTTTGCAGTCACAAATCTAATGCATGTTAATGATATATTTTACCATCGTCTAAGTATTAACAGGTTAGTTTTATATGAAGATTCATCTTTAAGCATGGAGCTTTTTATTCATTCTTCCATGTCTGCAGCTATGGTTAGGTGGGAAATGAACATATCTAGTTAACAACAGGAGTCATGGCAATGGATAAGGCATCACTTAGAACAATATACCTTCCCAATAACCAACCTCAGCCAGAGAGTCCTCAGCAAGCAGGAAGAGCGGGAGAATACCTAAATCCCTGTCTTTGTAACAAAATAACACAATTTTTCCTCAGGCAGCCTTTTAGTTTATTTAACAATTCTTAGCTTTTGTTATATTAATATTAGCTTTTGTCTTCTCCGGGGACCTCCCCTTGTCGCGGGGGAGAAGCTTGTGTGCCCCCATGAGGTTGAGAGCTATACTGGAGGTGGTTTGTGCCGCCGGTAGGGTCTCCCATGCCAGACAGGTCTCAGCTGAAGGGTCAGACAAAGTGTGTCCACGGGCAGGATGGGCTCACTAGCCGTCTGGCAACCATCCTAGGAGAAGGACAACTCCAACCCCAAACCTGGGCAGATGGAGCTCGTTTAGGCCTGTAAGGCCATCCATCTAAGAGAAGGATACTCTAACCAAACCTACATCCTGAGGTATTCGCTGTCACCATCCAAGCTCGCTAGGCCGTGACAGATGAACCTTAGGAGTAAAGGGTGGGGCCAGTTCTGCGCACACTGTGCCTTGCCTAAAAAATCCATTGCGCAGGCTTGAAGGGTTCACCCACATTGCAAAGCCCTGTAGCGACAGGTGAGGGTCAAAAACGGCAGGTGATAGGAAGCAGCTGGGAGCCGCAGACCCAACCCTGCATGCAGGCGGTTCAGGATATGGGTCATTAGAGACTTGACCCCGGAGATGACAGTCTCTTGCAGCAGCATCCTGAATGACCAAGCAGCCTTTTCTAGGGACAGCACTGCTTGCTCCACACGGAGAGGGGCCTAGCAAAGGTGGCCTAAACAAAGCTCATCTCCACACCCGGTTGGATAACCGCGGCCAACCGGCATCTTCCATGCGGTCAAACAAAACAAAGAGATTTCAAAGGCATACACCTGCCTGCAAAGGTGTGCTCAAACTAACATTTGCATGTTGGAACATCAAAACCATGCTTGATACTGGGGATAGTGGACGTCCTGAGCGTCGTTCTGCTCTAATTGCCCACGAACTGTCACAGCTCAGCATTGACATTGCTGCTCTCAGTGAAGTTCGACTTCATGAGGAAGGCAGCCTTAAAGAACATGGTGCTGGCTACACACCCTACTGGTCAGGCAAACCCAAAACCGAAAGACACCTTTCAGGAGTTGGCTTCATGATTAAAAACTCCATTGCCTCCAAACTTGAAAATCTGCCGACAGGTCATTCCGATGGCATTATGTCCTTACGCCTCCCTCTACACAACAAGCAACATGTTGTTCTCTTTAGCGTATATGCCCCAACTCTCCAAGCTGACCCAGCGGAAAAAGACAAATTCTACACAGACCTGTGCGGCCTCACCCAAAATGTTCCTGCAGATGATAAGATCATAATCCTTGGTGACTTGAACGCCAGAGTAGGTAAGAATTCTGAAGCCTGGAAAGGAGTCCTGGGCAACCATGGCATTGGAAACTGCAACGACAACGGACGCCTCCTGCTAGAGTTTTGCACAGAACAGCAGCTCACCATCACCAACACTATCTTTCAACAGAAAGACAGCCTGAAGACAACCTGGATGCATCCTCCATCCAAGCACTGGCACCTCATTGACTATATCTTAGTACAACAGAGAAGTGTCAGTGATGTCCGTCATACTCGAGTGATGCCGAGTGCAGAATGTCAAACAGACCACCGCCTTGTGCGCTGCAAACTTAACCTCCACTTCAAGCCCAAACCTAAGAGAGGTGGCATTCCAAGGCGGAGGCTCCAAGTCAGCAATCTTCAAACAGCCACACTGAGAGGCAGCTTCCAGGGAAACCTTCAAACTAGACTTAAAGATAATCCCATAGATCCCTCTCCTGAAGCGCTTTGGCAACATATTAAAAGTTGCATCCTACAGTCCTCTGAAGAGTCCCTAGGGTTCTCCTCCAAGAAAAACAAAGACTGGTTTGATGAGAACAATCAAGAGATCCAGGAATTGCTGAAGAAGAAGAGAACTGCTCACCAAGCACACCTTGCTCAGCCATCTTGCCATATAAAAAAAGCCGCCTTTCGTCTTGCATGCAGTAAGCTCCAACAGAAACTTTGAGACATCCAGAACAAATGGTGGCTCGACCTAGCAGAAAAGACACAACTATGCGCAGATTTGGGTGACCAAAGAGGATTCTATGAGGCCCTGAAAGCAGTGTACGGACCCACACACCAGGTTCAAAGCTCCCTACTCAGTGCAGATGGTCAACTGCTTCTAACAGATAAAACCTCCATCCTGAACCGATGGTCTGAGCACTTTCAGACTCTCTTCAGTGCCAACCGTGTAGTCCAAGGCTCAGCAATTCAGCACATTACACAACAACCGGTGAAACATGAATTGGATGCAGCCCCTACTATGGGAGAGACACTTAAGGCCATACAACAGGTGAAACCTGGCAAGGCAGCTGGGGTTGATGGAATTCCACCTGAAATCTGGAAGCATGGAGGTCAAGCACTCCATGCCAAATTCCACGAGCTTGTTGTGTGTTGCTGGGAACAATGGGAACTACCACCAGATCTCCATGATGCAGTCATTATGACCCTGTACAAGAAGAAAGGAGAAAAATCAGACTGCTCAAATTACCGAGGTATTACTTTGCTCTCCATTGGTGGTAAAATCATTGCAAGAATACTTCTGAACAGATTAGTACCCACTATTGCAGAAGATCTTCTACCTGAAAGCCAGTGTGGTTTCAGAGCCAATAGGAGCACCACAGACATGGTGTTTGTTCTCAGACAACTGCAAGAGAAGTGTAGGGAACAGAACAAAGGTCTCTATGTAACCTTTGTTGACCTCACCAAAGCTTTCGACACTGTGAGCAGAAAAGGCCTGTGGCAGATCTTGGAACGTTTAGGATTGTGCTGGTTTGAAGGTGAACCAGCAGGGGAATGAACTCACCACGAGAGAGATTATAAGTCAGAGCTAAAATTTAATAATAATATTACAATAACAACACTGACACACAAGGGAAATTGCTTTCAACTCACAATACCCCAGCAGTATAACCCAGCGTCCTGGGGCACAAACCCAAGGGGGTTTGTTTGCCCTTGTGCTGAGACCCCTGTGGTTCCCCCAAGTCCAGAGCAAAAGGAAAAGAAAAACCTGTTGGTGCAGGCGAGGGCTGTGGTCTGGGCGAGAGCGGTGATCTCCTCCTGTCGAGGTCCTGCTGCTGCTCTGGATCCGACGAGAGGTTCCCGAGGTCTTCTTACCCACCACTTATGTACCCTCAGGGAGCTCTCAGTCCCTCCCCCTGGGCGGGGACTCACACAATGGGTGATTAACTCTGGGAGCCAGGGGCTGTTGAGCTGTTGATGGCCCATTAGCAGCTCCGCCCCCCTCAGGCTGGGTGTGAAGGTGATAATGGCTCCCTGGGCAGCTGCTGCTAATGGCCCATTGACCTTGGGGAATGAATAGAGGGGGTAGAATACACAGCTTTGATCACCCCCACACAGGGTTAGCTGGTCCCTCCTGCTGAACTAGGACAAGGATGTCCCCCCATGTTCCAAAAAATGGTCATCCTGCTACATGAGGATCTGCGTGGACAAGTCAGATATGGCGATGCACTCTCTGAGCCCTTTCCAATAACCAATGGTGTGAAATAAGGTTGCGTTCTTGCACCAACTCTATTCACAATCTTCTTCAGCATGATGCTCCAAAGAGCCACAGCAGACCTCGATGAAGAAAACGGCATCTACATCTGATATCATACCGATGGAAGCCTATTCAACCTAAGGCGACTGAAGGCCCACACCAAGACCCTGAATCACCTTGTCCGTGAGCTGCTTTTTGCTGATGATACCCCCCTTGTTGCTCACACAGAAGCAGCTCTGCAGCGCTTAACATCCTGTTTTGCAGAGGCTGCTGAGCTTTTTGGGCTGGAAGTCAGCCTGAAGAAGATGGAAGTTCTCTACCAACCTGCACCTCAAGAAGTCTTCCATAATCCTCACATCACCATAGGCAATTCAGAGCTTAAGTCAGTTCAGCAGTTCACCTATCTGGGAAGTATCATTTCCTCAGATGGTAAGATTGACAAAGAGATAGACAACAGGCTAGCAAAGGCATACAAAGCCTTCAGAAAACTCCATAAAAGAGTCTGGTCCAATAAACACCTGAAGAAAAGTACAAAGATTAGTGTCTACAGAGCCATTGTACTGTCTACTCTTTTATATGGGTCTGAATCCTGGGTCATCTACCGCCACCACCTGTGGCTTCTCGAACGCTTCCATCAGTACTGCCTCTGTTCAATCCTAAACATCCAGTGGTCTGATTACGTGACCAATGTGTCTGTTCTTGAACAGACAGGGGTCAGCAGTATCGAGGCCATGCTGATGAGAACGCAGCTGCGCTGGACAGGGCACATCTCCAGGATGGAGGATCACTGCCTTCCGAAGATTGTGCTCTATGGTGAACTTGCCACCGGCTGCCGCAAGAGAGGAGCCCCGAAGAAGAGATACAAGGACTCCCTGAAACAACACCTCAGCCTTGGCCATATTGACTGCCACCAGCGGTCCACTCTGGCCTCCAATCGGGATTCATGGAGACACACCATTCACGATGCTGCTGCTTCCTTTGAGAATGCACAGAGAGTGAGTCTTGAGGAGAAAAGACAACGCAGAAAGAACCGTTCCTTGCCAATGTCACCTAGGGAGACGTTCCACTGTGCCTTTTGTGACCAGACCTGCCTATCCTGTATCGGCCTTTTTAGCCACCAGCACGCTTGCAGCAAGCGTGGGTAGTGCCCTTCTCAAATCTCTGTTCGTGAAGCCTAGCCATGATTAGCTTTTGTCCAGTTTTTTGCACAGTGGGGGCTGCACACAAGCAATGGTTAGAAGCTGCCATTCCCTGAACCTCTCACTACTGTGATGAGGTGCTTCAAGTGGAGGCATAAATGTTAGCCCCATTATGATACAGTGTCACTCCCACTGGGTTTGTGAGATGCATAATTCTCCTCTCTCACAAAAAAAAAAAAGGCACCAATAAAACACATTTAATATGCCAAAAGGATACCATCTGCCTACCAGCTTTCTTTACTAGAAGGGCCCTTGAACACCCTTGAGTTCATTTATGCTGCTGATACAGGCAAGGCTTTTTTTTTCCTCTTACTGGTGATTGTTGCTATTTTAGGGGAAATGCTGTTCAAAACAAAAGCACCTGTAATCACAGACACTTCATAAAGTGTCCTCAGGCACAAAAACAGCCAAACAATGGATGCCTCCTCATACATTTGCATATATTTGGTTTCTTTATTCATAGGAAGCTATTAGACATAAATAATGGTTACGAATACTGATATATAAAGACAATTGCATGATATATTTAAACTGGCCTTTCTCCCCACTCCAGTAGTTCTGCTTGGAATGGGTATTTTTAACATAACACAAAGAGAAATTTCAACACAATTACACTGTCATGAACTGAGATTATAGCAGCAGACCCTACAAATAACTGCTCAGGTTGGTAGATGTCCGGACATGGTCCCCCATGAATCAACATTTCCACCACTGGTAACATTAGACAAACAGCCCCAGGTCCCAGGTGCTACCCTAAAAACTCATAACTCTCTCTCAGTAAATTTGTAATTTTTCTTTTTAAATCATAACAACTTTTTTTCTCTTTCCTGAGGAATAATACATTCTTACTCTATTAGTGACCTTCCCCCTCTGGAACTCACCCAATTATCATCCAATCACTGTACAGGAAAAGGAAACCATGACTGGCCACGAGTTCGCTAAAAGCAAATGTTCGTCTTCCCCAAGTAATACCTCCAAGACGTGCAAAAGGTAGCAGCACACAAAGTAAGACTATCAAAGTAACTCCAGTGTTGAATATCATCTCATTACTAGAAGTTGGGGAAAAGGGGTTTTTTTGGTAAATTTTGGCTAAGCTAATAATTGTTTTTATACTTGGATGGACTTCAGAAATCAGAGGCCACAGAACCACTGTAAGATTAAATAAAAAAGCAAGGAGAAAAATAGAGCATTGAATATACTTATGTATCAAATAGGCTCCCTCAAAAGAAGACTCTAAATACAAATACGTAAGATATTAGTCAACTTCTACAAAAAAATGAATCAAAAAAAATGTATCTTCTATTATAGCTCTCATGCAGCCTGCAAAAGCATTACCATTTTGTAGTTGTAATTACTTGTCCCAAACCAAGTATATTCAGGGACAGTTACATTCATTTTGCCCTACTGCTACCACTGGCCTTTATTAGAAACAATTATTTCACTTCCTTCTCTCGTGCCTGCCCCCAAATCAGTAATCACACTCCTCAGCCTTAATTGTACTGCATTTAACAAGCCAAACTCTCTTTGTACCCTGCACATGGCAAGCTTTCAATTTTTTAATGACCCCAGCTCTACCTGTCCTAGTTCAAATTCATTTTCCATGAACATGGCTAAACATAACTGTCAGGTGAGATCCCTCCACCATTCTGTGTATCATGCATGCTTACCTATCTCTACTAAAATGCACTCTGGCTAACACTGCAGTCTGATCTATGCACACAGCATACAGATGCCTCTGATACATAAGGTTCTAGCAGGTTTTTATTCTTACTTTTTAATTTGTCATTGAAGAGGTCATCTCAGTGCAGAAACTGCCGGCCTTTTCAGCTAAAGAAAAGTCCCAGGACTTTTCTCTGCCTAAAGCCATGCACACACAACACAGCATTAGAGTCTAAGGCTGTGAAAGGATCATATCTCTTTGGCCCAAGAATGCAATGGTGATAACAGCAATTACTATCATTTTTTCTGTTAGTATTATTACTATTGTGGTGTGAGTTTTCTCAGTTCAAAGTACCTGAAAAAATTAAGAACCATGTGCCCACGACCGTAGCATTTTTGATGCCATAAAATGGAGTGTATGTGCAATGCACAGCAGCAAGGGTGTGGTATGAAAGTATATGGAACCCTCTGAAAGTGCAAAGCCTGTGAAAGTTAGGTGGTGCCAATGCTGACATTGTCTTGTCCAAACTGGCAGCCAAGAATGGTATTTGGAGCTCACCATTCCCTGAGGCATACCTGACCATTGTCTTAAAGAGGGCCTAAAACCTTAACAGAAAGCATGCTCAAAATTAGGGATCATGCTAAAAATTAAGCACTACATACAATCTGTACAAGTATTTAGCAGTCTACATGTAATCTACAAGAATCTTTCTGCATTTTCTAAAACTGAGTTTCATTACATTTCTGTTATTATAATCTTCAAGTTCACCTCGTTCTTCCCATCCCACTATCTCAATCCTCTTCCTCTGTTGACAGTCCCTCCTAAATTTGTGTCAATGCAACAGTACAGTAGTACAACTTACTCCTCATGGCTTGGCTTTGCGAACGCAGATTTGGGAAGGGCTCTCCCCACGTGGGTGTTTCCTTCCAGTCTGCGCAGTGGATTTTTTAGGTGAGGCACAGCGTGTGCAGAACTGGCCTTTAACTCCTAAGGTTCATCTGCCATGGCCAAGCTTGGACAGTGACAGTGAAGTCCTCGGGACTGGAACCTACAGCTCCCGGTATTCCCAGGAGGTCTCCCATCCAACTACTAACAGGGGTTGACCCTGCTGAGCTTCCGAGATCTGACAGGATGGAGAGTCAGGGTGGCATTTAACTGCCTACAACTTAATAGAATTTAATGAGAAATACCACTAACTCCATTAAGTTCTTAATCTTTAGGAAATTCCACCATTTTTTCACCCTCAAGTCAATATTTCCTTTTTCAATATAATCCACTGCCACATCCTGTTAGCCAGCTCTTATGTTTCCTAACATTCCATACACTAAGCTTCACTTTCCCCGGTTTTGTGAATAATTTTTGTCATGCCTCTCTACCAATAGCTGGTTATGCTTCAGCATTATTCCTGACACTATAGATTCCTACAAAATTATTAATTCCAAACTGACAAACTTATTTGTAAATTTCATCTGAAATATAGGGTATAAACTATACAGTTCTCCAGAAATGAACACATTAAGCTCTGGAAATTCAAATGCTGTAATTCTCACTCCCACACAGTCTACAACTCCTTGTCCTGACAACCTGTGCAGCCTTAAAGAGTAGAAAACACAGTTCTTCATTACTCCTTTATTTACAGAGTCAAAAAACTTAAAATTTAAAAGTAGTGTAAAGTGTAAATCAGTCTTTTAAAGTACTCTGACGTTACTTTTATTACACCTTTGTGTCGGTCTCTGCAGTGATGTCTTAATACTCTTCAATTAGATATTTAAACACACGCTTTGGTTCAGAACCTCACACCAATGGCAATGTAGGTTGGCAGCAATAAAACAAAGAAACTTTTTGAGCTTTTCAAATTCTGACCCTACAGAGGAGATGCTGATGGGTCCTAATTGAACTGTTTAGATAATAACAAAATTGAACTTCATTATAACTTTACTTTTATATTGCTGTTACTTTAAGCATGCTTTAGAGAAACAGTTGCAACAATCAGTACAAAAGAATTATTTAGGTTTAAGAATTCTTGACTTGATTAAAAATGTTCTTAGAGTAAATAAGTAACAGACATGATACTGTCAATTCTTTACAGTCTCTTGCTGAAAGGCAAATATTTTCTTTCCATCTCTTAGGTTATGAACACTTAGATGATTATAGTTGTTGTTTTGTTTTTGTTGTTTTTTTTTAAATAAACATTCTACTTCAGAACTAACTTCTCAGCTATTCTCCCCAGCTGCTTCCAAGAGCTCCTAAATTTGACACTTCTCTAATACAAGTAATTGAAGAAATGGAAGGTGAAATTCAGCCTCTGTCACAGGGAGAGACCAGATAAGGTCATATACAGATATTTTACTCTTTTACATTTGTAAGCTCACCAAAGACCATTGGCTGAATTGAAGTGGTGGGCTCCTGCTTCATTCCAGGATGCACTCCATTTTCTGGCAGTTCACCCAGATTATTTTTTTTCAATTATTTGCTTTGTGGAAAAATAAAAAAAGGGGTGTGGGGGGTGGGGGGTGTGTGTCTCTATGAAAGGAACAGGTTCAACAGTGGCATGTCTCCAAGAAGTACTCCTTTTCTCCAGCAAGTCTACAATTGGAACTCCAGATTCAGTGAAACTTTCTTACTACTCTGTATGTGTTTGTGCTAGGCACATTTGGAAAAAGGCTATACAAAGGTGAATTTAGGGTGTTTTCTTCCCCTAAAAACATGGTGAGGCTTTGGGTTGTTTGGGTTTTCCTTTTTTTCCTAAGAAAAAGGAGAAGAGGAGAGGATTTTCTTTTTATTCATTAATTCAGATGTATAAAAATCCTTCTAAGAATATTTATTTTATTTTCTTCATCTCTTGTTCTCTATATTAAAAGACATGGTATAATAAACATACTCTGATTAGTATTCCACAAAATAACCAAACCCCTGAGCTTATTCTCCACTCAACAACTGAAAGAAAAAGATAGGAACTAGAGAGTTCTTATGATTAAAAAAGTTGTCCTTCTGTGCAATCTAATGGGCAGTTTACTTATTATTGGTACAGTCTTCCATTCATTCCAGCATCCCTTTTGACTGTAAGAATTACACCTGCAAGACTAACAAAAAAGATGACTTTTTAAAATTGTTCTTGGTCTTTTTACTTTGCCAGTACTTCTTGACCCAGCTTCCTCTGTCTCTCTGGAATTAAATGAAAGCCATACGCTGAAAATGAAGACTCCTTCAACATTAGCAATGTTATGACTTGCACAGACAGAGCAACACATAGAGAAAAAAAACCCCAAACCCAGCTACTTATCAGAAGCACTGTACAATCTCGTGACCTACCACTAGTATGTAGAAGCACAAAAAAATTGGTTTTGGGGACAAACCTACATAGCAATTAGATGGATGTTCCTCTCTCTCTCCCAAAGACAGTTAATTGTAGAACTCTTTTGAAGAAAAGAAAAAAAAAACAAATTCCCATGTGTACATATAGAGAGGTAAACACACAGTCTATTTATTCTCTGACTGAGAATATCTATATAGACAGAAACACACACTGCACCTTGCCAGACTTAGTTTCTGACATCAGATGCAAAGCAATATGTGTGACCATGCAGCTTGCACAGGTGGAATGCTTTAATAAGCAAGAACCAGCAAATCCTTCAATACGCTCCAACTCAGCAATATAGTCCAATAGCACAATGATATTTGAGAAGTATATTCTCTCAGAAAAGGACCCAGGAAACTGATCCTTTTATACCAGAAAGCTCTGGCCAGACTGAAATCCCTCATTCTGAGGATAAATTCAATCATAAACAAACTTCTAAGGAGAACTCATACATGAGTAAGTTGCAGCTCAAAAAAGATTTCTTTCCTACTTTAGCAAACAACCATTTGGGCCTACTCTGTAAATCCTAAAATTAAATTGCACTAAAAGAAAAGCCAAATCATTCTGTAGAATATGAGAAGTAAACTTCTGTCAGGTGCATAAACACAAGTGCTGGTTCCTAAATAGTGATTTGCACATAACCTCCACTTTCACTAGAAATGGTAGCAACGCTGGTGATAATCTCCAAAGCTTCATCATCTGCATCTATTTTTAAAGACTGGTAACAAGTCCTATATCATGGTAACTCCAAAAAGCAAACTATTTTTAAAAAGGAAACTGGTTTTGTTGCAGGTTTGGGGTTTTTTTTCCCAAATATATGACTAGAGAAAATGAAAGCTTTCTTATACAGGCTGTGTTAATGAATTTACATAAGTAACTGGTCATTATCACCTATAATTCTTCCTCTGTGGTTCTCTGTATTTTAGCTACAGTTCCCAAGCTACTGAGAATGGATACAGGTTCATTTCCCCAGAAGATTAAAACATTTCATTTTCTTTCAGTGGGCTTTTCTCACATTTTGTTTTCGCCTAAGTGCCCTTCTCTAAAATCTCACTAAAGGGTTTTCATGGGCAAAATTATCTTTTACCATTTATAGTTTCTTTCTTTTAATTAATAACCTAGGATATAATTGCAATATGACATTTCAAAGAGTGCAATTACAGTTTAATAAACCACGAGGTTTTTAAAGGCAAAGTGCCCCAGGTTTTCAAGCACTCTGCATTATTTGCATACTCTGGCATGCTTTGTGGCTTAGTCTGATGTGGCTTCTCTGATTAGAAATAAACAGAAGATAATCATTCAGGAGGCAAAGGGAAAGGTAAAGTCAGAAAAATATACCTATTTTGTAGTTACATATTAATACCATGTAGTAATTTAGATATAATTTATAATTTTATTTTTTTTACCAAATGGATTGAAGAAATAGAGTGACACTGAGGGGGGGAAACCCACCAAATAATATGCAAATGTTAAGGCAAAAAATGTTCTCCTAATATTTCTTTGAGTCTATATATACCTTCATCCACATTGGCTTTTCTGAGCAATACCTTCTAGTGTTCTTCCAGAGGGAACAATAAACACAGTTAGTTAACCATATGATTCAGAAAGGAAGAATTTCATAAGCATATCACCCAAGTTGTAAATGGACTCTGCATGAGTCATTGATCACTTAAGAAAATCTATGGTATCATTCCATTACTCATTCTCGAATTTTTGGGCTATCTCCCCTCAGGACAACTACTTGGGAAAAAAGTACAATCAAATTATCTAGGAACAAGGTCAGATGTCCATACAACTGAAAGACTTTATTAAAAAACCCCAACTGTTCAGCTGCTGTCTTGCAGGAAGCTCAAAAAGATAAGGAAGCTGTGTACATGGAAAATTATTGACACACTTCATAACAGTGAGAGGAAAACACTGAAAATAGCCATCGTACTGAATAAGTTAAATACTGAATAAGTTATGTAATTTAGCCTTCACTTTTCAAAACATATTTTTTTCCAAAGTCAGTCACAACCAGAATGTATGCTCTCTGCTACAGACAGGGATTTCAGGACATTCTCAAAATTACTCACTTTGATAATGTGAAAATATGATTTCCTGAAAATATGAGTTTTTCCTACTTCAGACTCCTGTAAAATTGACTTAAAAAGTAAAGATTTATTGCGATGAATTATCAACTCCCAGTCAACCCTGAACTGTGCAGTATCTTCTGCTCCAGCCAGATCCCTACAAATCTATAGGGCCTGATGGGTTTCATCAAAGAATCCTCGAAAAGTTGGATGATATAATCAGCAAAACCTCTCTCCATGATTTTTGAGGGGTCTTGGAAATCAGGAGAGGTCACAGCCGATTGGAAGCTGGAGATTGTTGTCCCAGTTTTCAAGAAAGGCAAGAAGGAGGACCCCAGAAACTACATACCTGTTAGTATCACTTCAGTGCCTGCTAAAGTTATGGAGATTATTCTGGGAAGTATTGAAAAACATTGAAAGGCAAGGCAGTCATTGGCACAGCCAGCACAGCTTCATGAGAGGGAAGTCCTGCTTATTCAAACTGATTTCCTTTTATAACAATGTAACCCACTCAGCTGATCAAGTGAAGCCAGTTAATGTCATCTTTTCGAATTTCAGTAAAGCTTTTGATACTCTCATAGAATCCTGCTGGACAAAATGTCCAGCCCACAGCTGGATAAACACATCATGTGGTGGGTGAGCAACTGGCTCATGAGTAAGCACAGAGGGTGATAGTGATCGGGAAACATCAGACTGGTGATCTGTCACTGTTAGGGTTCCACAGGCTCCATCTCAGGCCCTGTGCTCTTCAACATCTTCCTAAGTGACTTGGACACAGGACTGGAAGGGATACTGAGCAAGTTTGCAGATGACACAAACTCAAGAGGAGCTTGTGTCCCTGGAAGGCAGGGAGGCCCTGCAGAGAGACCTTGACAAACTAGAGGACTGGACAATCAACAACCACATGGAGTTCAACAAGGGAAAGAGCTGGATTCTGCACCTGGGATGGAGCAGCCCTGGATGTACGGACAGACTGGGGAATGAGATGCTGGAGAGCAGTGCCACATAAAGGGACTTGGGGGTCCTGGCTGAGTGCAAGTTGAGTAAGAGTCAGCAGTGCCCTGGCAGCCAGGAGGGCCAACCATATCCTGGGGGCATCACCAGCCAGTCGAGGGAGAGTTCTGCTCTGATGCAGCCACACCTTGAATAGTGTGTGCAGTTTTGGGTGCCACAACATAAGACATTAAGCTCTTAGAAATCTTCCATAGGAGAATAAAGAAGATGGTGAAGAGCCTTGAGGAGACAGCATATGAGAAGGTGAGAAGGGACTGAGGTCACTTGGTCTGTTCAGACTGGAGAAGGGGAGACTGAAGGGAGATCTCATTGCAGTTACAACTTCCTTGTGAGGGGAAGAGGAGGAGCAGGCACTGATCTCTTCTCTGTGGTGACAGGACCCAAGGGAATGGCCTGAAGTTGTGTCAGGGGAGGTTTAGGTTGGATATTAGAAAAAGGTTCTTCACCCAGAGGGTGGTTGGGCACTGGAACGGGCTCCCCAGGAAAATGGTCACAGCACAAAGTCAGACAGAGCTAAGGAAGCACTTGGACAATACTCCTGGGCACATGGTGTGACTCTTCGGGATGGTCCTGTGCAGGACCAGGAGCTGAACTCAATGATCTTTGTAGGTCCCTTCCAAATGACCATATTCTGTGATTCTGTGAAAATGAAGAAACTGGACCAACTCACTAAGAAAAAATCTAATCAAAGAGATACTCCTTTTTATTATTACAGTAATGACCAGATAGGAAACTATGTATTAACTATTGTTTGCAGTTCTCTACTTCCCCCTGTAAAAGCTTACCTTCAAATACTGATTTTTTAACTATTATCGCCATAAATTTTAATTATTCTTACTAAATGTGGGTATTCTTACTAAAAGCTAGGGGTTCTGAGAAGCATGCATTAATGTGCATATATTCTAGGTGCATTAACTCTTATTTGACTTCTTTATTCTATTTCTTTTTTGGGGTGTTTAATATTGTGTTAAACGTTTGCTAGAACAGGCCCTCGAGGAATAACCACTATTCACTGGGACCCTCCACAGTCTCACCACTGATTTAGGAATCTCAAAACAGAAAACTACAAGGGTATGGTTAGTTATGTTCAGCACTACATGTATTACTGAATCTAAAGAAAGCTCAGAGTAATATAGCAGAGCCTAGAAAGAGCTTTGTTTCACTTTTTTCCTTTCCTTTTTGATTTGTTGCTGTCATTTAATACAGAACTTTTCAAATGCAATGACTTTAAATCTACCAGCTGCTAGGAGGACTACAAAAAAGCCCACAACCTCCAGGTGCTCATGTGTGAACTGGAAGATTTTCTTTTCCTAAATTCCCATGAAACTTCTAATGAAGTGTTTTGGTTCAGAAGGTGGTCAAAAGTGGCTGGCATGTTTATAATGAGCAAACACACCCCAGTTCTAGCAAACAGAAACTATTTGCTATATATGCTCATTTCCCTAGCACCTGTAGGAGCTGCTACCAAAGCAGATGGCCAAGAGGAGGATGAAAAGAAGATGGATGAAAGACAGAAGGAACCAGATGGACAATCCAAGATGGTATTCATCTAATTCTTCACTGTTCTATTTTCCTGTTTCCTCCCTTCTGTCTCTCTGTCTTTTTCCAGACTGAAAATCAGTTGCCCTTCTTCAAGACATTTTACAATTTTACAAGCAAACTAACTGAACACATTAATTCTGCCTCTATAGGCCTCAAAATAGCGAGCAAAGTAAGAGTTCATTTAAAATAGCAAAAATGTTAAAGATAACACATCTTTAGGGCTGAAAAAAGGCTTTCTGATTGTGTTACTCTTGTATCATATAAGCAAAAATTTTTTTCATAACAGTTCAAAAACATTTCCAGATTTATGTTCCATAATTCCTGACTGCCCTTGCATTTTTATCTCTGTTTCTCAATCTCCTTACTCCATTCCTGAAACCTGTTCTAACACATATGCAAACCATTACTAAAAAGCATGTAATTAGACTTAAATCAATAGTTGGATATCTGGATTGTGCAGTGGCTAAAGTCAGGCAATTCCACAGAAACAGCCCCGGAGGAATATCTTTCACTGCTCTACAAAGTTTTAGATTTTACTTTCTGCATTTTGACTGATTAATACAAAATGTACCTTGGCATTTTTGCTGCTTATAATGTAAAAAGGTTTGCAACATTCAGCAAGATACACTTACATTTGCCCAATACTTTTAATACAAACACTACCTTAAATTTTCTGAATTACAGCAGCAGATTTTTATTATTTCCCCCCCCCTCTGTTGGTAAAAGCAGTAGCTGTTCAATGTTTTGTAATGAGAATTAAAAATCTGTTTATTTGATTTAATCAGCTCATTGAGCATTCTCTTTGTTCCTCTAATCCCTTGAATGGGGATGTCAAGGCATGTGACAGCACACAGCCATGACAATAATCTCAGGAGGTTATCCATCGCTGCCATTTATAATAACTAATGCATTTTAGTACTAAAGAGACAACTATACTCATTACAGGGAAAACCTATTCCCTCCCCTTGCATAAGAGCAGCAGCCGCAGCTGGCTTTGGGCAAGGAATTATGGAGGCCTTCACAGTACAGAAACCATTCGCCAAATGGGAGCTGGCTCTGTAGCCCTCCACAAACGTCCAGCCACTCACTCATCTCTTTTTCTTCAGCCTCTAGACTAAAGAGCAAATCACAGTCACCTCTTACTCAGCTTACCTTCAGAGCTTCCTTCTGTTATACCACATGCAGAAGCTGCCAGGGACCCACCATTCTACTCTGCCTCAGAGTATGAGTATTATTGGAATTACTGGAAAAAGAACCTTCCATATCCTGTTATGGATAGCTTTCAGCATATACCTGAAAGATGGTGTATATAATATTAGACTCTGAAAGAATTACTGTATGCATAAAAAACACACCCATTTTAACCTCAGAAACGAGCCCCTTCAATTAGCCATCCCTGCAAAAGAAACTGTTTTCAGAGGTGTTCAGCACTAGCAAGGGCCTATGGAACCTGAATCAGGACAAACTTCTTTTAGTTGTTTCAATATAATTTTAGTTTCTTGCATTCACAACTGAATATTGTTGGCCACAATCTGTGCATACATGTCTTTGTAAGCTACGTTAGAGTCAAATACGCTACAACAGCAAAGAAATTTTTTCTCTGGAGATAAAAATGTAGACTGTCCACTTATTATGTACACTTATTATGTTTTTTAAACAGTCAGTTTCCTCCCACTCCAGCTTCCAATTCACTGCAATCATTTTTCCTGATACTTGCCATACTTCTCCTTACAAATTCATCAGTATCTGATGAACAAAAAAAAAAAATCTGCAATATGCTTCAAAGGATCACGCAATGGTGACTAGCATTCATTTGACTGATGTGTCCATAAAACAAGACAGGTAAAATAAGTCCAAAATTACCATGACTGCTCAGTCAATCTGTTTCCAGAGAACTACACAATCATGTCAAGAAGGTAATTTTTGCCTCTTTTCTAAACTTTCTAAGATAGAAAAAAGTTGAGCCATTGCCACTTCACCCTCAAAGAGAGAAGATGACTTGGTTTTCCCACTAAATTGCAGCTCCAAACCTTCAAAGAACAAAGAAAAACTAGATTGCAAGTGCTAGCGTAGAAGGACCATAAGTCTTTCAGGGTTTATCACTGTCAGGTTTGAATTGCATTTTTTAATTTCTTTTCAAATCCAACAGTTACTTGTATTTGTAATAATTTTACTTTCTTTCATATTTTATCTTATGCAGGGCATGTGGTTACCTTTCCTACACAACTGAAAATGCTTCTGGGATTTCTACTAAAGCCTCAGTCTGCTGTCATTATCTGAGCATGCATATTTATGTTTAAGCTTTATGGCTGCAGAAGCACTGTGAATATCAATCAAAAAATGCCCATCTCAAAAAAGCAGCACAATATAATGTCTGTGAAGTAACTGGGTCCTTACTAATTGCAGCTTGAGGTAGAAGTTCTGTTCAGCTGTACATAGAGGAATAGTAAATTCCTTAAATTCAGCAGTTACCCAAGAGCCTTACTCGGTGACACTGAGATAAGAACACAACCATAAATAGCAGCAGATGAGAAGGCACAGTATAGGTAGTGATGCTTACCTGTTTGTCCTAGAGGTGACATCTAGAAGAGGCATTACTGCAGAACTGAAGAACTAGCTTTGAAGAAATATGGTATTCAAATTCCCATTGACTCCTCCTAGAGATAAATCTAAGTCTGCAGAATCAGATTCCTTTTTTTTTTATGTGATAAATGGATATTTTAAAGCCTTTCTTTCCTAACCACATGATTGCATAGCCCAAGTTGGCAACCAAGGACACCACAAATTATTTTAAAAGAAAGGATAATTTCCATACCACATTTCTTGAGTGGCACATTTAAGTGGCTGCTCAGTCTGATAACCTGGGTATCAAGTCTGCTCCAGGAAAAACATCTTGAAGACTGCATCCCCATGCACAGGTTATTGCACTAGAAACAACTGTTATCTCCCCATCAGAGATGGTTTAGGACTTCATTCACTCCATTGAGAGAGGTAGGTTTGAAATCGGCTTGGCACTCTGACTCACTCGAATAACTAAACTTACCTCCTGGTAAAATATTCAGGGCTTCTTGAGCAACAGAGAAAAATTATGAAAGCAATTCAAGACAGCTCAAGTGTCAATTTAACCATGATGCAATCTACTAAGAATGGAGTTATTTCATAGATACCTATTGTGTGCCCTCAAAAGAATCCACATGCAAGAGAAATTATTAGGTAAAAAATTCAGGTGGGTAAAAGTGACAGACGCCAGGTTTGCCTCATGCAGTGAAGTGTGCAGGGAGGAGGTGCTTCTTCTCCAGCTGTAATGAAGTCAGTGCAGGCACATTAACAAGCCACTTGCTTCTATTCTGATTTATCTTTACCATCAATTAGATAACTTTTATTTATGCCTTGGGGCTGTGCTGTGTTGGCACTTGCTGTGCACTGTTACCCCTGTGAATTTATTAGCCAAAGATGTAATTTAATCAGTGATTTCAATTTACCACCAGCAAATCACATTTACTGTCATTATTTCTGATATTTTTCAACAATGTGATGCTTTGCTGTTTTTCACTTTTAAATAGTGTCTTCAGTGTTATCAGTCTGGTCACATTACACCTCAACCTGCCTAAAAGGGGCGTAACTCTCTACTCCTCCATGACATATCACTCGTGTCAAAAATATAATCAAATTTTAAACTAATGGCTCAGGACAGTTGCTCTTCTACCTTTGCCTGACCTACTCCTGTATATCCTAAAAAGCACTAACATACAAAAGACTGAATCAGACCATCCTGTGTGCACTGATGATGAAATTACTTTGATACCTCAGTTACAGTTCTGTTACTTTCTGGATACTGATCCCATTGGTCTCAACAAAACAACTCAGATCAACTAAACCTGTGTGAGCAGGTTAAGGGTGAGAGAAAAGACAGTGGGAGCTGCTGCTCTAAGCTCCTTCTCAGGCTTTCATCATTATTTTAATAACAATTTTTTCATTATTTTGCAATATTAACATTTCCTGTGAATCACTGGCATGTCTAGGACAGGAGGGGAAGTAGCCAAGGGGCAGTTGCCATAATAAATATACTATATGACCTCTATGGATATTCAAATTGATTATGCTAAATAGCCCCTCAAGTGGCTTACACCTTGTAGTACCTGCAGCAGGGAGGACTTTGTCAAGCAAAACACCTACCAGTGCTGCTCACAGTCTACCATGGGGGATGAACTACACAAAGTGAGGAGCATCCTAAAGTCACAAGAAAAGAAGTCTATACTAGGGAATCTTACAGGCTCTGAAAAAAATGAAATCAGACTTCCTCAGAGATTTTCTAGGCCTATGTGTGCTGCTTAAGGGTAATTCCTTGTCATCCTTATGGCCTTAATTCCTTTGTTACCTGCCTTTCTGTGGCATGGGAAAACAAGAATCATCATTTTTGGTATATAAAAAAAACAAAACTAAGGGAAGACTGAAGCGCTTCTTCCATATAAATGTGACAGTTATAATTTTTCACATTCAGGCCAATCTGAATATCTGACAGTTTTGCATATAAGCTCAAGGCACTGAACAAAACAGTGCTGCAACAATAGTCTTCAAAAGAAAACAAAGGCAAAAGATGAGATGAATAGTGAAATATGAACAAGTAATGAATTAATTAGCACTTAAAAGGTGTACTTACTTATTAAAAATAGGTTCTCTCATTCCAACCATTATGATCCTCTTTATTTGATATTAAAATTAAACCATTGATTACAGATTATAATTTCTAGATAATTTGCTATGTGTATAAACTCTGTAATTCAGATGTCAGACCTCAGGTTGTTAGTGAACAGTATTTTGTTTTTACTGGATGTGTTGTGCAAAAAAATTTTTACTGTGTTTTATATACTTTGCTTAGGGTTAAAAAGCTGATCTGGTTAATGGGTCTCAAAATATATGAGAAACAAACCTTTGTAAGTATTAGTGTTTTTGTTCAACAATTTAGTTCTTCACATGCCCATTTATAATTAGCAAGAATTATGGAAAGCAAAGAAAATCTAATCCATTAGGTGACATTAAACTGGATTACGCTTTTCCTGAGGTTCAAAAGGTTTGTTAAGGTGGTGCAAGTAGATGACGACCAAAAACCCCCATTCTCCAAACTAAACAGATGTTTAAATTCATTTAGGGAAGGTGCCTGTTTCCTGCAAATGAGATTTAAAATTTAAATATCACCTCACCTACTGCATATCTTCACTTTTCCAGCTATATACTCACACCCCAATAGCTTCATAAGCCTTAGTCTTACTACTTTAAATAAGCTGTGTCAAATCCTCAGAGGCAACAACCTGCCTTTTTGGCAGGTCAACAGGGACAGATTGGAGGCAGACTGTCCTGCCTGGCATACCTAAACTTTCCCTCTCTCTAACTCAATAAAACAGCTCTGCTAAAAGAAATAATATGGCCAGAGGTCTGTTCCACTAAGTATTGTTATCAATTTATACACAGAACAAACTCAAAGGACTGCTAGCCCCAGACTGGCACAGACTTTCATCAGAGCTGGGAACAGTCAAGCAATTCTGAGCAGCTAGAAATCCAGGCCACTGTCTTTACCTGGTTTTGTCAGTGACTTTTGTTATCTGCCTGCTGTCATCACCAACCTGCAGCAAATTCTCAAAATGAATTAAGGTCCCAGGTTAACACTCTATACAATAAAAGAGTAAAATGAGCTTTCAGTTGCATGGATACAATCCTGTGGAAGAGTCTTTAAAGTGAACTAAAGCCAATGGGGTAAGAAAGAACAGCCTTAAAAGCCCTCAAAGGACAAATGATACTTTCTGAAGCTTACTCCTTACTTCACAGCACACAAAATAGTGTGATGGACTTGTGTCTACTTTGCTACAATTTCAATTCCTTCCTTGACCTTTTTTTACATCTACAACCCATCAGGAATAAAGTCCTATACAATATATTTAATTTGTACCAGCATTCATCTTCAAATTGAAAAACTAAATAATTTATTTCTAAGTGTTCCTAGGTTTGAATCTTTCTGCATTTAAAAAAGGAATACTGAATTAAACAAGCAAGCAAAAAAACCCTCAGCAACAAAAAAACAACCTCAGAGCTTTCCAGATGTCCAGATGGGACTACCAGTTGGGCAGTGAAATTTTTCTGCATTATGTGCGTTCAAAAGTCAGAAGACAGAGGTGTACCACCACACACTACAGCCAGAAAACTCTCAGTGCTAACAAATAATTAATTGGGTATTACAGATTTCAGAGGTACTTCATCAGAAAAGTAACCCTTTGTACTTCATCACTGCAATAAAAATAACATCCAAAGAGATAATTTAAGTGTGGAACTCTCAGAGGACTGAAAAAAAATTATATTCCATTCTCAGAGAAATTTGGCCAAGAGAATCCACTGTTGATCAGAGGTCCTATATATTTAAGGATTGCATACACATTATGAGTCATCTGAGGGAGCTACTAATGCTAGTAAGATCCATAAAGCATGGACGGTAAAAAACTATCTTCACTACTTAAAAAAATAAAAATATTTTAATCAAAAGTCATCAAAATGCAAAGCTAACACAGCAACTCAGCAGCTACATAATTCCTGACTTCCAGCTGTATTCCGCCTCAACTTATATATTTTGAACACAATTAATGAAATAACAATACATAGCACGAACCTTCTGAGAGCATGAAGAACTGTTATCTGCCACAGAGGACACTGGGAAGTGGCAGTGCTCTGCACGTAGAAGGATCGTGCCTGAAAGTTTCTTTTAAATCCAATGGGAACTGGACTGTCCTAGGACAGTGAACCTTGGATAGTTAACATACACAGGCATCTTTGGATAGAGAAAGCTCAGATGCATTTCTGGTGAGAGAAATGAGAGGGAATGAAGGGAGGCATCTGTTCAGAGGAAGACCAAACACATTCTAAATACAAAGTCTGCCAGAAACAGAGAATACAAAAAGACAGCATACTTACTTCTAGCTTACTTTTTTTTTAACATGTTACTGGAAAATTAAAAACTGGGCAAATTAGTTTCCTTGAAGGGTATCCAAAAACTTGGACTCCCAAAGGTTGTTACATCTACAAAACAATAAATGTTCACTTTACAAAGTTCTTTGTAAAAGATATAGAAAGATATATGAAAAGGAAGCTCAGCCTAATTCACCACTTAGGTGGTTAAGGAGTGTTTCTTTCAGCACTTCTCTGTGGCCTGTGTCAACCCCATTATTCTTAATAAGATAAGGATGCCTTGATACATGCTTCATTTTCTGTAATAGTCAAAATTGGTGATGTTGGGAAACCTTTCAGGCATATGACCTTTCTCTATATAACTGCAAGTCAGCTCTTGTTTACAAGTGCTAGTATTGTGCTATGCTGATATAATTATCGATATTACCTGCAGCAGAAGTTGAAGAATAGATTAAGTTTTTAATCTTTTTTTTAAGACAAACCTGTTTATATGATACCATAAAAATATCTCTAGACAAAACAATATTAGCATTTTTGATGTTCAAACCTGTTACTAGTAGTACTTCATATTTCTACCACAAGTCATTTGCTGGTACCCAAGTGATATATAAACAGTAATTCATTAGGTTTCTCAACATGCTGGTGAGATACCATGTCTACTATTTTCATCATATCAAGGGATTAAATTACTTGTTCAAGGACACAGAAACAAATCAGATTCAAATGGAAAGTTTGAATACCAGGTTCCTGCTTTTATTGATGACCAGCACTTCCTCTCCTTTAGCTGGATATAAATAATCATAAAAGTATTAGTGAGTAATCTGTTAAACATCTAAGAAAGCATTACACAGACTATTGGTAACAGTGTGCATAAAAACATGGTCTTCAAGCATTTCATCTTCACTCTAAGACAAATAACTTCAACAATAATGAAAAAGGAGATGTACGAGAAAGAGATCAGAGGTTAATTATTATCACATTAGACTCTAAAAATATGCTACCCTTTAACATCACATGACAGATGCCAGAAAAACAGACTGAATCTGTCACAAGGGAAGAAAAGATGCTAATTTGTAGATATGCCAGCTATAGTCTATAGTAATAAAGTCAGTCCTTGTTGTTTCTTAATAACAAGCTGTCATATGGTGGGATTACAGTGTGGTTTGACACCAAGCTACTTCTCACAGAGAGCCACAGTGTTACGATGACACTCATCTCCTTCACTCCTCTGGGATATTTCAATTCCATTACTTAAAACATGGAACCCAATTTCCTACATAGTACAAACAAACTTTTAAACCCTTAATGTAATTCTGTGGGGTAAGGGGGCATGAAGGAAACCACTTCATAAGCAAACAAAATCACATTACAACATTATAATTTCTCACAAATATACTCCCTGCTCTGCCTGGTACCCTCCCCTCTTTTTCCCCTTGCCCCAGGGCACAACATAGTACTGTGCAGCATATTGCCTTATGAATCTTCTTCAAGTACCCAATTATCCTGGTGCACCAGACTTGTCATTACCATGACAGCTGTGTGCAGCATGCAGTACATGCTGTCAGAGGTGAAAGATTGTACACAGGCATCCCGCATTTCCATTACAACTTGGAAAGTGAAGGGGAAGTAAAACAAAAACAAATACCACCATTTCATCCCACTCCCAACAAAAAAACTTTGCTAAAGAGGTTGGTTAAGAGCAGAAGTTAAGACCATTTTTTTTAAGTGGCAATATAATTGCCAGGCATTCTGGTGCTATCTCTGCCTCCAGCAAAATTCCTTCTGTGTATTTTTTGTCACAGTAATCAATGAGGTGGTGTAAGTACATTCTGAGCACTTTTAAACAGAGTTAAATAAAATAGTCCATCAGTCTGAAGTTCCTCCAGAATTAACCTTCATATTTTCTTTCCTCTGTCTTCTTTTTATCAAGTAAATAACTCATTACTGCTCACACACAGAGACCCACCCACAAAATCCTGAAGGATATTACCACAGTAATTGAGATGTGCTCACTTGAATAGGCTCCCAAGTACAGAAAGGGGCACAGAAGTGATATAGGACACTCACCCACTGGGTGAACAATACCAGCTGAGCAAAGACATCTGACCCAGGGCACATCTGGCAAACAGAATTGTGATGGATTAAAGCTGGCACTCACATGGCAGGAGGTAACTGATGTTACCCCTCTGAGCATATGTTCATGCAAGGTGACATATGCCCTGAGTTCCCACTAATACCAATGAAAACTTGACCCTGCAAGCATCATGGTCAATATCTCACTAGATCAGGCCTTTAAGAACAAACATGCAGCACAGACGAGTGGTCACAGTTTGTAAGAATGTGCTGTGGAGTTTCTAATTACACACAGCGTTTGGCACTTATGTTCTGCATCTCACTTCCTCCTTTCTGAATTATGCTCAGCAAGCCACTGCCAATTCTTCCTGTGATCATGCAGTTCATTATAGCCGTAAATATAAACATCCTTTTTCCACAACCTATCATTATTAGGAGACCAGATGGGAAAAAATATCCAGAATAACAGTAGGATAGTGAGATTTCTTTTTCCCTTAGTAATGGACTTTCTATTTTAAACCAATGAAAAACAAGCTTGTAGAAAACAATAATTACAGACGCTTAAGGATTCTTTCAAAAGACAAGCAGGCAAAAAAGGCTGTGTGATAACTCATAATTCAAAATTAATTTCATCTACATCAATAGAGACAAAGGGAAGCAACCTGAAACCTCTAGTCAAGTATTCTATCATCAGCACTTGAAAAGATGTATCTTCACACTCTGAAATGGAATAGAAGGGGAGCAGCTGCAGAGATAGAAGAGAAGAAAACAGAGAACTCCCACCTCTCTCCTTTGCAAAGTGGGAATAAGGTGTTTATTACTCAGCATCAGCTGCTTGTTTTTCACAGGATGATATAACACGTGAAGCTTCTGAACACGATCTGAGTTAATACCCTGTGCAGCCAGCACATTTATGTCGCTAGAGGACCTGGGAGGCCGCGATTATAGGGCGTGAGAAGCCTTTTGCTCTGTGCTGCACATAAATAAAGGACAAACATTGGTTCCTTGAAAGATCTACAGAAAACCCTGTGCTCTGAAATCAGTGTCTTGTCATGAAACATGATAGTGTTGTTCCATTGTTTGGAAAACACTACTCCTTACTGAACAATAAGCAATCAGATAAGCAGCCTCCCTTAGAGTTAACAAAAATGTGTAATCAGGGCATAAGCACTGAAATGTAAGGATTCAGAAAAATGATAAAAATTAGGAATTAAAACACACTTCAATATTAAACATTTAATCCTTCATAACTTTCCCACTGCAAAGGCCCAGGAGCATCACCCTATCACCTTCTTAATAGCATACTCACACCAATGTCAATAACAGCTTTAAGCCTGTTTGAAAAAAAAAAAATTTGAAGATGGAGTGGGAATTGCGACAGTGAGATAAGGGAGTGGAGAAGGGTGGAATAGTGAAATAACAACAGTAGCAATAAGAGAGGAGTTCTAAAAAGCTAAACTTAATACCTGTGTGTTATCTGACAGCAGCCTTAACAAAAAAGAAACCCAGCAGTGAATCAGACAAAAAATATGCATAATTTTTATTATGAAAAATACAGCTGTTTTATAGCAGAAGGTTATGCATTTCCATATGGCTTAGATTATTATAATTTCTTTTAAAATCTACAGCAAACTTAACAATGAAGTGTAATTGTCGTCTCTTTGATAATGACATTTTTCTATGTAACATGAGTTGCTTTCATTTTAAATTATGTGCTACCATTTTTCATAAAAAACTAATATTTACAAAAATTTACAAATATATGGTTTGTCACATATTCCTAAGGTAAATATCCTCTTGTGAAGCTGCCAGGTCACGGGCATAGAATACACACATAATCATGTTAGTGGCAAGAAGGAGCTATAAATATCTTAATTAATTTTGTTACTAATCTTCCTCCCAAGCTCCCTTCAATTTTTTAAAGTTAGCAAATCTTCCTCACCTTGCTGAAGCTTTGTAAGTGGAAGCACTGCACAGTCAGAGGATAAGGCAAATTTTCAGTCATAAGACTATGCTTCATAATACCTGGACAGCATCTACGTGAAGGTTGCAGGAAGGCAGAGAATGCCAGTCTTCCCCTTTTTAAGGGCAATTATTGTGACTAATTACTTATGAATGTGAAATCATTTGCAATTCTGTCTGTAAAAAATAATTTTGATAGCCTGGGATTAATAGTCTTGAACAGTGCTGTGCAATTTACTAAACACATAAAAATCTCTTCCTAACATACTGTGTGGGAAACCAGAGGTGCTAAATGCAACTTTCATTCTGAAAAGCAACACTGTAAAATTAGGGTATATATGTCTGAGTCTTTCTGAAAGGCAAAAATAACGTATTATATATTGATAGAATGAGAAATTCAGAAATAACCTGTTGATAAAAAGATCAATTTCCTTGAAAGGAAGAGGAAATTACTCACTGATTATTTATTCCCCTGCATCTCTGCACCTACTCATACATCCAACAACAGAAATGACAGATACCACTCTGGAAGACAAAGACCTCAAGTTACCAGAACTCAAGGGGCCATTCACAGTCTATGAGCCATTGACATCAACAGGTTGTCTACATGTACACCAATGCTATCACAGCTCATTTTCAGGAACGTTTCTTATTTTAATTCTGATTAAAATCAAGCCTTTGGTTTTTTGAAGGCAAGCATAATATCCCAAACCTGCCCTTCCATTGCTATTTTCATAATAGAAATTACAAATGAAATTGTCAAGATCTGAAGTTATTCCTAAAGTACACTTCAAACTATTTAATGCAACAAAAGCAACTCAGCAATGGAATTTATTGTCTGCTTTGAAGAAGGAAGGGAAAGATAGGCATATATGATTAAACTTCAAAAATATCTAAAACAGTACCTCCCCATTATCTCTGTACATCTTTTCTTACCTTAATTTGGGTGCAACTATGATTGCTGAAAATATTAACAAAAAACCCATCAAAACCCCAGTAGAGGTTAGTGAAAGAGGACATAAAATTGTAACCAAGATGTTCTACTTCAGTAAAACTGAGTGAATACCCTGCTTGTGCGGAAAATTAGTTTCAGCCTTTCAAAATTCTTCTGTAGAACATGCAGTGCTGGCAGACCATGGTGCTACTGGGTGTGAGATATGAGCTGTTGCAGCTGATCCTGTTCTTCAACAATGTGGCTACCGTTTACCAGTTTCCAATTTTTTTTCCTTTAATCTACTTTTATGTTTTATTTCAATGTTAAATCTCCATTATATAAACACACCCAACTGATACCTCAAGGTCACATTCAGGAGACTAAGAAATAGTCTGAGGAGTGTTTGTAAAACCAAATATTCTAATAAACTTTATGGGCACAAGTGATAAATTCTGTCTGAATCGATCACACGCTGTCTAATAAGTAAAATTCTTCCCCCATAACAAAAACAAAAGAGAATCATTAAATTCTGAAGACAATGCTTGAATAACTAGAATGTCTTTAAGGAACGAGCAATGGTTTGGAGGGCCTAACACAGAGAAATTCCTAAAGAGTCAACTGTTACAGAAGACTAACAAGAGAAGAGTCTTCACCATCACCATATACCACTAGGCTCAAACAAAGAAATAACACTATAAACTACTTGTATTATAGGACATGAGGGAAGGTTCAAAATAAGGATTTGAGTCAATGAGTTAGGACTCAGACAGAGCCTCTACCTAAATGTCAGCAGAAAGAGCTCTATACTGTGACAGCATGTGCCTTCTGATTGATGTAACCATTATGCACCTAAAGAAACAGAAATGTTTTGTTTGCTAAACCTACAGCAAAACTTACTGGAGGGGCCAAAGCCTGACAAGAAATATTTTAAAGACCTGTAGAGGAAACACTGTTGCTACCTACTGCTTGGGATAACATCAAGCAATGAAACAGCCTTCATTCTTCTATCATATCATCGTAGTAATTTGAATAAGCGGAACTTTAAAAAAATGAAATTTAGCATCATATTAGAAAGATTTGAATGTACTAGCAATGTAAGTCTTCTGGAAATTGCTTTCACACATAGACAGTAATTTTCACTTATTCTGTTCTTCTCTTTTGTGCCTTTTAATAATGTGGCATATTTATAATGCCATGAGACAAAAGCATTTATTAGCAGAAATTCTTGATAGCAATAAAGCCAAGATGAGAGTTATCTTCCTTCTTTAACTGTGTTCCAGAGCAGCAGCCTCTTGCTTTCTTCGATGCCTAGATTCTCTTTGAAATGGCTACTAAATTTGTGTAGGAATAGACCTACCAGTTTTCTTGATCGTCTTCTGCTCATCATGGCCTCCATCTCAAACTCAGTATTGCATAGACATCTCTGAAAAGATGGCCTCTTCCTTGTAGGGAGACTCTACACAGTAAAGTCCTCAAAATATTTTAATCTTCTAATCATAGAATAGAATCATAGAATCGATTGGGTTGGAAAAGACCTCCAAGACCATTGAGTTCAACCCTTGGTCCAACTCTAGTCCATTTACTAGATCATGGCACTCAGCACCACATCCAATCTGCGTTTAAAAATCTCCAGGGATTACTCTCTCTGGAAAGAATATTTTTCTGATATCCAACTTAAATTTCCCCTGGCAGAGCTTAAGCCCGTGCCCCCTTGTCCTATTGCTGAGTGCCTGGGAGAAGAGACCAGCCCCTACCTGGCTAGAACTTCCCTTCAGGTAGTTCTAGACAGTGATGAGGTCACCTCTGAGCCTCCTCTTCTCCAGGCTAAACAACCCCAGCTCCCTCAGCCTCTCCCCATAGGACTTGTGCTCCAGTCCCTTCACCAGCCTTGTTGCTCTTCTCTGGACTCGCTCCAGCATCTCAATATCCTTTCTGAACTGAGGGGCCCAGAACTGAACACAATACTCAAGGTGTGGCCTCACCAAGGCAGAGTACAGGGAAAGGATCACTGCCCTGGTCCTGCTGGCCACGCTATTTTTGATACAGGACAGGATCCCATTGGCCTTCTTGGCCACCTGGGCACACTGTTGGCTCATGTTGAGCTTCCTGTCAATTAGTACCCCTAGGTCCCTTTCTGCCTGGCTGCTCTCCAGCCACTCTGTGCCCAGCCTGTAGTGCTGCAGGGGGTTGTTGTGGCCAAAGTGCAGGACCCAGCACTTGGCCTTGCTGAACTTCATCCCATTGGAATCAGCCCATCTCTCAAGTCTATCCAGATCCCTCTGCAGAGCCCTCCTGCCTTCCAGCAGATCGACACTCCCTCCCAACTTGGTGTCATCAGCAAATTTGCTGATGATGGACTCAATCCCCTCATCTAAATCATCAATAAAGATGTTAAACAGGACTGGACCCAACACAGACCCCTGGGGAACACCACTAGTGACCGACCGCCAGCTGGGTGCAGCTCCATTCACCAGCACTCTCTGGGCCCAACCCTCCAGCCAGCTCCTAATCCAGGAGAGGGTACACTTGTCCAAGCCATGGGCTACCAGCTTTTCCAGGTTACTTTCCAGCTTTTACATGGTTATAACACAGACCCTTACCAACATGATCAAATCAGGGCATGGGGAAGAAAATAATTTTTTCTATCCGCAGTAGTATTTAATTCTCAAGGCTACATCAACATTTCATTTTGAAGTTTTTAAATGCATCCTTCTAAGAAAGGATATTCTGCATTTGTTTCCATCAGTCTGACATTTAAGAACACTCACAGGGCAAAAAATAAGCAACTCAATTTGGTGCAACTGATAGGCACTGAAAGTAAAGATAATTTATGAATTTTGATTTTAATCACAGCAAACTGCTAAGATGACCAACATAAAATAGGACACAGATTTTTAAGATTTTTTTTCTACTTCACTTACAGTAAATAGCAGAAATGTCTTTAGTGTTTAGGGAATGCTATGGTTGTCCAGGAAACTGTTCACAATTTAAATTCTATTGCCATTTAGAAAAGCTGAGGTGGAAGTAGAAGATGAATTCTCCATATCATAGGAATTACATCCAACCAACTACAAAACAAATTATGACATGTAGCATGCATTGCCGAATTGCTTTTCAGTCAAGGCTTGGGGCCAAGCATTGCTTGTATATTTGTTTCATTCTAACAGCTGGACACACTTCTCCATGGTGAACTACCTTCCTAATGAATTATGCTTAACAATATAATCTATAGATCTTTTCCAAAACCCAAATAGAGACACTACAAAAATGTGACACATTATGGGCAGAGACCAGTTTTTGCTTCTTCAACGGACCACACAATAAAGGTGTGCACAGCAATTACCTCCGGCCACATAAAAGGAGATGGGCTTTGCAAGTTCTTTCCAAACATGGAGAGGGAAGACAAGACACTTCTAGCAGGACTTGCTTCAACATGGGGCTACACTAGGAAGCACACAGAGTTGTGCTACATTGCAGCAGTCTCCAACATCAGAGGGAGAGGTAAGAGCTTCTCTCTCTGCCGTGTGGGGTCACAGACTGAAAGGAAGGCCAGCGCCACCATTCAAGCCTGCTGGATGTTGTCCTAGCCTGGGAGAAAACAGTTTGCAATTGGTGTAGAAATGGTGCTGTGGAGGTCCTGTCTTAGTGCCCTTACAGATACTGTGTCTCTCTCACCTGTAGCTTTGAGTGATATTGTTTCTGGTATGCAGTTCTGCTTCACGGTTTATTACCCTCTTTCTCTCCCGTTCTATCCTGTCCCTGCATGCTCCTACTTCACCGTGGTCTATAATTTAAAGATATACTTTTAGATATCTGAATGTAGAATATGGCAACTGTTCAGCTTTCCCAAAAACATTTTTCATTTATCAAAAGTTAACCTCAGTTATATACTGGGAGCTGGATCCAGCTTGTCTTCTACTCTTCTGCAAGAAAGAAACTATGAATTTGCAAATTGCTACTTGTTATGTTTCTTTTCAGTTAATAATTTTAAGGATATCATAAAAAGAGAACATAAAAATGGATGTTGTTATTGTCAAAAGAATCTGAAGTTTTTCAAGGCATCTTTATTGATTGTTGCTGAGCACTCAACTCTTTAAAAATCCTTTAAAAAATTCAAACACAATTCATTGCCCATTGGATAGAAAGCAACATTGGAAAGCTCTCTTAGCTCAAAATCTCCAAGGATGATTTTTTTTCTAAACAATGTGCACAGTGATACATGAGTTCTAGTCTGTGTATGTGCTCTGAAAAGGGGTAACAGTGAGGTCTCTCTATCCAAGCAACGTTCTCCATTACCTGACCAATATTCTCTAAAAATAACTCAGAATAGAAAGACAGCAGTAGCCTAGAAGACAGCTTACTAGAAGTACCCCTTGGTTACACCTATGCTAGTAAATTTTACTGTGCCATCAGATAAAATAAATAAATTTTACTGCCCTGGGTACCAAGCCTTAGTGGTCTCTATTATTAATTCATAGAATTAATGCTTTTGAGCTGTGATGAACATTGTGCTCCCTAAAAATTTCCTGCCACAATTCAGGCATTAGTATACACTGGAGATTGTTTCTGATAGGCAGCCTGCCTACAGCCATGCTGGCCCTGCTTTGGAGAACATGAAAAGCATGTGAAAATGTATTAAGAATGTATGGGTATGCTATAACAGTTCTGGCATGTTTAATTTAGTAATGACAGTGTATGTCAGTTATAGCAGATCCCAGAGGTTGATTCTAATACATTCAGAGCATGCTATTAATAGATACTATGTTCAGCAAGAGATAAATGTTTTAATTTTTTGAAGTACATGTTTACCTTACCACAGCTGGTGTGTCTAATGGCTGCCATAAATGAAGATAACAGACATGAACCATTACTAAAGAAGTAAAATTTACAAAAAATTTGCTTAAAATTTAGAGTAAGTGCATTAAACTATGTTTCTGGACTCATCCAGTGAAGGTTTATTTACAAATGTTATGTTACCACAATGGGAAGACATCATTTCAGGATAAAGACCTTTGTTAAGAGAAGGGAGGTTCCTACAGTAGCAATCTTTGTATATTATTGATGCACAACCCTAGACTTGTGTGGAATAAAGAAACTACTGTAATACAGTTTTTGCCATGAACTTAAGCTCACCACTTTCTGAACACTGAGTGAAAATAAGCAGTACAAAACCGGAGATTCAAGTAGTGTACAACACACTGTTGCTACCAGATGTATACTCTCTGCATTGTTTTTACTTGTTTAGGATATAAAGAGACTGTAGTTCTCCAGAAGAAAAGAGAATTGGTAACATTCCATCAAATGTTCTTATGTGCTGCACCTCGGGGGGCCAGTCAGAAACTTTATTTTGCTTTTGTTTTGTCTTTACATAAGGGTCTCCATATGCTTTACTAACATATCCATCTGCCTTTTCTTTGTGCTTCCAAATAAAACAAAAATGGGGTTTTCTTTTCTTTAACAAAGATTTTTTTAACTTTTATCTGATGTGAAATGAAAACATGAAATGGAAATTTTTTTAAAAGTATAAGCAGTTTTATTTTCATCTCTGGAAGCCCACAAATGGTAATCTTTTGCTACTGTTCAGAATAATCAGAAGTCAGTTCTAATACTTGGAGTGTAGCACATGATCATGTGTCTTAAAGAATTTGGGACAGAGCTTTCTAAAGAGCATCCCCTTCAAAACATGTAGCTCAATTCCTTTTCCAAGAATTTATAAACACTTCGAAAAAGCATGTACATCAGAAAAAAATATGGTATACAAATTTGATGTCTGTCCTCATGCATACTGTTCTTACTAAAACTTTTAAAACAGTGGACTTGAAGCTACCGATAACTACTGTATTGTAGTTTATTACATTGAAATGTACTTTTTTCCAGGTAACGCATCTGATATGCCTTTTTCCCTTCATAGATATATAGACTACTATATAAAAAGATGGAACTGAATAATCACAAGTAAATTCCTTTCTCTTGCAAGATCTCCCTTTACTACAGCCTCTTACTTAATTCTATCCAAATAATCCAGTTTGGATACAGAGGAGGAAGTGTCAAGTGTTTATCAAAATATACAAGTAATTGGAGATTTTAGAATTAAATATGGAATATAAAGCTGCAGTTCTGGGGAGACAGACCTCCTTGTCTGGAATAACTTATCATTACATAATTTGGGTTTCTGTTTTCCAGATCTCTAAAGTCCTTTCTAATATATCACTTCCTGTTTTCTATCCTTTGTGTTCCTTTTTCTTTCTGTTACAATATCTATATATATAGATTTTAGCCACCTCATTACCCAGTGATATTTTCTGTCTGTTTTGACTGTTTCCTTTTCAAAGGTTAAAACCTCTGCATGTAACCTTTACTTCGTGAAAAAATGCAAAATATATAAGTACATAGAGTATGACTTAGTATGACAGAGATATACATATTTTATTTTGAATATACTGCCATTTCCTTGTAAATTTTCCCTTTCCATGTTGTCCTTTCCAGGATACTTCCATGGAAAGGGAACAAAAACCCCACAAAGACGTCCCCACTGAGTAACATGACTTTGCAAACTGAAAGCTGGATTATGTAATCAGGCAGCTACACAGAGATAAGAAAAAACCCAGCTGAGTTAATAGTACTTAGAGATTTCAATGTGCAAGTTGGAAAAGTAAAGAAAGAAACATCACAAGAAAATACCTACAAAACTACATTATTCTTGCAAGGAAAATGCATAGTGTATCTGAATAGATGCTTAAAGCTCCATTTCCCCTTAAAACATAGTTGATGGATGCTGACAAAGTTTCTGCAACCTTATCAAAATGAAAATACAACCAAACCTCTTCATGTTCTGACTGACCATAAGTCAGTACAGCTCCTGTCCACCAGTTTCATTTGCAGTAACTGCCAATGACTCCCACTGGCACTCTCCAGGCCGCGATTTCCATCACAAGGATGATACATTATTTCCCTTCCTCCCTCTGTCTTGGAGGATGTTTTCTGTTAGTCCTGTCCCACTGGTCACTAATTCCTGTAAAAAAAACTTGTACTTTCTGGACTTCATAAGAAAGTGCAATGAGAAATCCAATGTTGTTTGTATCACTACAATAGCAAAGGGGTTATCTTGCCTCTTTCACTACTCTACTTTAAGGGTTATGTTTTTGAAATAATGCAAACCTTTCTACTTCTTACAACAGCAATCAATAAACATCTAAGACAGCCAGAGAGAATGGCAGCACATTTCACTGTGAGAGCTCAGAAACAAGAGGTACTCTGCAATAACAGGAGGAATTAAAAGCCTGTGTGAAAGCCCATAGTAAAAGAGGGCACAGAATCATAGAATCATAGCATATTTTACTCCAGTCTGACATTCAGCCACCACCATGTTATTCAGATAGTAACATAAAATGAAATTAAAATAATTGTGTTTCATAAAGCTCAAGGCTAAGAAAATGATGAAAAAGGCAGGCTGGTAGACCATGATTTGTTATGCAGTGACACTGGTTGAAAGCATCTTGGTCTGGTTATCTATATATTCCTATGGTGACAGCAATCTTATAGTATCTCTAAGTGCTATCTGACTGCTAATTTGATTTTTGCAGGATTTTTTTAAATAACATGCTTAATTAATTGGCAACAGCATCATTTTTGTCACGGACTTCATATTCTGCAAGTTAAGCAAGAAGGGAAAAAAAAATATATGGAGAAATCCAGAGAAAACAAACACTTCATAATTTTTAAATATTCCTCTGACATTGCCAAGAAGAAATAGCCCCTCAAATTTCAGAGAACCTAAGCGGTAAGATACATATTGAAGAAAGAAACATCTTCACCATAGGTACTGCCTCACAATTAAATGCTTGCCCAAAGAAAACCCTTCTGAAGTCCTTTAGTTAGAAAACTCTCCTGATAAGAGCAAGCTGTAGCTTTGAAAACCAGTGGTCTACTAGGATGCTTCGAAAAAATTCTCCTTAAGTCTTGATTCTCCACACTCAAAAACTAAAATCCCCTTAAAAAGTCACCTGCAAGCAACAAGAAAAAAATAAGTTTTCTACTTACTGAGCTGCTCTGATTTGTGTCACTTCTCTGTGTTTGCTTAGTCCTTTGCTCCTCAGATAAGGGTGCTTCTGGCTGCATGTGGAAGACAGCTCAGAAATTTTAGAACTTGACATGAGGTACTAAAATTATTTTGCTTGTCTCTGAGTTTTCTATAGCCATTTCTTCAGCCAGAGAGCCTATATTGCAGTTGAAGACTTCTCTGTATCTTGATGACATCTGAGACCTGAAGTGAACTTTCTCCTGTCAGTTCCTGTGACTTGACTTCAAGGAGTTTGTAACCTAGTTCACAGTGAACTGAATTTTCTCTCTCTAAACTTCTGTTTTCCACAGTGTACACAATTCTGTTTGGCTCTGCACTGCTAATGATCTTCACACAGTGAAAAATTTGCCTTGTGTTTTTGTCCTATAGCCTGGAAAACTGAAGTGAAAGATGTGGCACTTCCAGTTTTATTTTTCAATGTCTAGTAACAAAGTACATGGATATTATACAACACTGCCACAACAGTATCCACATCTATCCCTATAAGTATTTTGTTTCCGCTTTTCCAAGACTTTGTGCAAGATGACAAATCAACTGTTTTCACCATCACTTAAACTTCCAACCTCAGAGTTCATTTGCACTTTGTTCTCTTTTGTACCATGCCATTGAAATGCTGCTTTAGTCTTAACGTCTCCAAGATTTGGCTTGTGCTTCCTATAGACAAGTCTGCTTGTATTTCCTATCAAGTGTATTGCTCAGACTCTTGTTATATCCACCCTTGAGAACAGATAAATCCTGTTCCTTGGCTTGCCAAAAGACTCCCCTCATTCCATGCAAAACACAGCTGCAACAGCCATCTTCCTCATCTGTCAATTCAATCATGTCAAGTCACTCCCTCTTTGAAGCCTTTCATTTCTATCACATCAAATTTAAGCTTCTTGTCATCACCTTCAAAGTTTTAAATTGCCTGTCATTGTCCCTCTGTTCCCTTGACCAGCTTTCCTTATGCTGTGAATTCCCTAGAGAAAAGAATGTCCTCCTTGAACACTTGTAAAGTGATTAGTTGTATGACAGAGGTTATTACCACAAATAAATCATAAACAATAAAAGATCACACCAAACCTCATTTTTTATTTCACTGTTAACCTTGCAAGCTAATTCCTACAGCTCAGACAATAGTGAGATAAATTCCACCTTTCAGATGACATCTGAAAAATTTCTAAATTATTAGCCTCAAAAACTCCCTTCTGAGTACCAGAGAAAAATGCCGCATAGAGAGAGAAACCAAGCAAAGTGCAGAACACAGAGAAAAGTTTTAAATGACAAAACTGAGTACAAAAGAACCACCATATTCTCAAAGGAGGGTTACACAACAATAAACAAATGCTCTTTTACTTCTACATAAAATCCTATGAAGCGCTTTATGATTCTCTATGTAAATCATACCACACTGTAAACTAAATGCTTTCCTACATGTCGGTCTACAGAGTAGACTCTTTCTCAGGCATGTCAGACATAGAAGACAATTTCACATCTGCGTCCACTGCTTGTTCCTCATCAGATCAGTTATTATTGGGTGGGTCAGAAGCAAGTGTGTGTGTGTCTGTGTGTGTGTCTGTGTGTGTGTCTGTGTGTGTGTCTGTGTGTGTGTCTGTGTGTGTGTCTGCGTCATGCAGCACACCAGCCCCCAGCACAGCCACATGCTCAGCCAGGGCTGCCCCACCAGCCTCAGCAGCCACACAGCACAAAAGGCAGCAAGAGGCAACTGCCAGCCAATGAGTCTGCCTGATAACAGCCCACACCACGCCTCCAGAGCCTCTGATTGGCTGCAGCACCTGTCACTCTGGCTGAGGACACAGTGATTGGTCACTGACACAAAGGCACCACCTAGTGGAGTGGCCACAGTGACCAGAGTCAATAAACAACCACACACGAGGTCTCCATTCTGCCTTCGCCTGTTCTCCTCGAAGCCATCACCATGTGACTTCTGAGAGACTCTCCTCTTTTTCTCTCTTTACTCTTTCTTCTCCATGTCTCTTCCTTTACTATTTTCTTCCTCTTGTGGGTAACCTAAACATCTACTTTTTGTCCCTTGCTTAAGTTGCATGTAGTTTGTGTTTGCTAGATGTAACAAAGGCTCTCCATAGCAATGCTTCTTAGTCCTGGTAATCTGTTGTAATGCTTTGTGAAGCTGCATGTTTATCTCTGTAAAATCCTTTTCACCAAAACACGTATCTTCTCACCAAATTAAAAGAAATCAAAGAAAAATGTGCGGTTTTCCTCCAGATGTGAATTTGAGGTACAAGAGAACTGAGGGCTTTACATGGGTTTGTTGGAAACCTGAAATTAAAATGTGCACCCAGTAAAACTTGTGACTTCCTGACCAGGTTGTAACACTGCTTTATAAGATTATTCTGCATAGAAATAAGGCTACTTTATGTGTTTCCTCACCTAGTTAATATAAAACTCCTGAGTAATCCATATGTGGTGTTACTACACTTTTGTGAGGCTTGACTGACTGGAAAAGCTGAGAACCTTGTTGCTTTATCGTCACCATTTTTGATTTCCAATTTCTCAACAGCTTGCTACAGATATAAGGCACAACATTTTCACAAATGGACTTTTTGTGTATAACTAGATCCCTTAACCTGAAATGCCAAAAAAAATAAACAATTGTGCCTCATCATCCAACTCTTGTCCAAAGGCATGTCATTTTGAATTTGAGACAAGGGCTAATTAGCTGAAGGATCTCATATCTGCTCTGAAGAACTTCTCTCTTTATGTACATTCCAGTTTTCTGTGTGTTAATTAAGACAAGTTGATTTCCATTTGAGCTAATTTCAATATGTCAGCATCTGCAACATATTTAATCCCTTTTTTCTGTAGCTGCCTTTACATCAAATGCATGCAATATTTTGATCAATTCCCTGCTTGCTCATGACAGATTTAAACACCCATGACAGCTCAACACAAAAGGATGATTCAAGCTTTTCGAAATTCCAGCAAGTACCACTGGGAAACCTCCTTAGGCAACCACACTGCCCTACAGCCTTCACATATCCTCTGTGACAGTGAAAGTACCTGTTGCTCTTACCACTACTCCCTCCTCTCCTTTTATTACTTAAATATTTCTTTCAGACACTGAAATTACCCTGCAATGTTTATAATGCATTAAAAAACCCAGTATCTGTTAAGTTCATGCAATTATTTCAGGCAAGGCAGGTGGATTCAAATAGGAAAAGATGCAATAAAACCTATCATGCTTTTTTCTGGAGCAGTTGCAGTTCAAAAATCCTGCCACAAGTTCACAAAAAACATTAAAAAAGCACAATGACAGAGAAATCTAGTAGATGCACCTAATTCCGAGCTCTCTGCTACTACTGCCTTCTGTGCACCTTTGTTTCCTGACCTCAATTTTATCTGCTCCTCTGGTTATTGTTCTGGGACATTGTAAGCAAAACAGATCTGAAGTACATTGCTACTGCAGAAGGAGCTCCCAAGTGTTGCCAACACTACTGCCATTCTCTCCTTTGATTCCAGTCACTTCATCTACCCCTTGTCTTCCTTTGCATCACATCAAGGATACATGAAATTTTGCACTGGGTGGAGTCATTCCTCAGAAATGAAGCCTGAGCAAAGGAGTTCTGCTGAATTAGCAACTTAGAAGAATTAAATGGAAAGTTAGTGGGAGCCAAACTGTGGCAAAGGAATGGGAAGAACCATGGGGTCAGCAGCAGGCAGGAGGAGCAAGGGAGGACTCCTCTCTAGACCTCTCAATGAGTTCAGCTCTAACATATAACTGCATCTCCAGGCTGAGGTTCTACTGCAGGCTAAACGAACCAGCTACTGACTACTTGGACCAGCGTTTCAGTGGCTTGGTGTGTTGAAATGCAGGTTTGCTGAATACCAGAACCGTCACACATGAGTGAGACACATGCAACAAAGAAAGGAGGAGAGTGTGAATATGCAATAAGCAGTGAGACCAACTTAAATTTCTGTTATGTGCTTGCAAGAACTTCAGTTACTTTTCTGAAATAGGAACTCATCTGCATTCATACAATACAACTTCAAACTCAATTAGGCCATTAAGTGCAATTGCACTGAAAAAATAAAACAGATAAAATTGAACATGCTGCTTGTAATGCTCACTCAACTAGCCATATCCCTAGTAAGTGATAGCATCAGATGCATCACAGATTTTTCTTAGGAAATACCTCAATATATTTGACAGATCTTATACAGATACTCAAAATGGCAGAGTCCAGCATAGATCTTTTGGAAGATCTATGAGTATCATCAAAAGAGCCATAAATCCTTTATATTTTGGTTTCAGACTATTTTTTCTAAGACAAATAGAAAAGATGTATCAATTTAAATACCCTGTACAAATGTAGCAACGTGTAGGACCCTGCTTAGCAAACTGATGCTCTTTCTGCAACAATTTGTAACCCTTTTTAAAAGCTCTTCAAAGCTTAAATAAAATCTGACAGTTTTCTTCCTACCATATGTAGAGGTAATGAATCTATCAAGTCTCTTGAGGCAGCCAGCAATTATCTCTGACATTAGATACAACACACTTGCATTTACCCACACAAGCATAATCTTAACTATGGGAAAGAATAATTAAAACTTTTGAAGCTACTATGAAGTAAGGACAGAACAGCTGGTGAAATGAAAGAGCACTGCAAATAGACTTAAAAACTGCAATGTGTTGAATTTCTTCTGATTGCAGTTGTGGCAGTTAAGGATGTCCATCAAAAGATGTTCAGTGCAGCAGTTTGGCCCGTCCCACTGCTGAATAGTTAATGCACCTGCAGAACCACTAGCTCTTAATAGATTCAGCTCTCTCCTGACCTGACACATACCTCCTCTGAATATTTTGGTGCCACATCGAACTCAGTCCTTATCCTGACTGCAGGTTGCCCCTGGTCCAAGTTTTACCAGTTCTGCTTAAAGAGGGGAATTATATAATCACAGTCACTACACTCTAAAGGATGTGGAAATTCTAATTTGAACCATAATAGTAAAGGTAGTGGGCTTGCCTACTCTTGTCTAATCTTGCTGTTTCCTGAATCTGAAATTTTTGACTGTTCTAGGGCAGGCAGAATGTCTCTTATTTTCTTGTTCTCAAGTCACCTTCACAGAGGGATGGCTAACAAACTCTTGATCGCACTGTCTCTCTGCCACACAGAAAGGCTGAGAAGTGTCAGGTATTATTAGTTATTCAGTAATGCTCTTCCAGAAAATTCCCTGTTCCTGTCAGCTTTTTGAGAGACAAGCTAAATTCAGGATCACCTTGCAATGGCTCTCAGGGATAAGCTGTCAAATGTTCTTCTCAGCATGTAAACCATATGCAGTACACTGTCCTGGGCATGGATAGATTTGTTCTTGATGTAATACAAGATGGAGATCCTAAATGTAAGACAGAGTGATAGTTTGACAAAGATCTATCTTACTGTCATTCTTGGAAATTTGTAGTTTCTGGCCTAGGTGAGTTATAGCTAGATAATGATTTCCGCTATGCAACCCAGTGAGAAACTTCCTATCTCTTCCTTTTCATCTTCATCTGGGCTATCAAGTCCACAAGTCTACATCACAGCAGAAATTTGAGCTGCTTCCTCCTCATTCCTCTCAGAGTAGATGTTTTCTACAGATAAGCAGATATTTGTCTCCAGATCACTGTACATACTAGTCCGACTTGCTTAGTGAGTAGCAGATATGCTGCTTGTATAGGTCAGCAACTACCTGTGAGAAAACAGAAAACTGAGAATAAAATGCAGCTGTTGATGTGCCCACTCCTGTTCACATCACATCTGGTGTCCTTCAGCAGAGGTACAAGTCAAGCACTGCACCTCTTCCACAGCACTGCTCAATCCTACAATGAAGGATCCTACTGTATGCATATAGGACAGTAAAGTCCAATTTTGCTGTAGCACTTTCATCTCTGTATTGAAACATTATGCCTTTGGATATACAGGGTCTGTTGTATAGGAAAGATAGAGATCATGAAGTTGGCACTGCGTCTGTGGGGAGTGGGAGTGTAGTAAAGACAAAAAAAAGGAGGAAAACCCAAGAAACAAATTCCACAATGACTACTTGCATGAGACAGCACGTCTACACTACAGCTGAGAAACATAGCTCTATTTTAAATTACTTTAATCTCCCTCACCCACTCCCTGTAACTCATGAGCTGAAGACCCCTGAAGTCAGAGTTTCCTGGCGCTGAACATCAAGACTGCTTGGGCTATGCTCACTTTGGAAAATCCCTGTTGTCAGCACCATGGGAATTTTTCTGGCTTGCTTGAAAAATGCTGTTTTTAGTCTCAACTCTACAAGACAGAAGCCTTCCCCAACCATTTCACAGTTAGAATTGTAAACCCATCTTATGTTTGAAATAGACATGTATAAATTATCATTTGCCTGGTGAGCTTACTAAGCCTTCAGAATGGCTATGGTTAAAATTCATTTTCATCACTCCTACAGCTTTCTATTGTGAGAGGATGATGAAAATTAACAGATTTGATGTCTACTATGAAAGTGCATGTTAACTTTTGTGTCTGACACAGCAACTGGAGGGAGAAGCAGAACGGTAATTAACAAACTATCTGGATGTTGTGGCAGTGTTAATTGGATACTGCAAAAGCTGATTTAGCTCTACAACAATTTTCACTGAGGTAGTCACTTCAAGCACTTCTTAAGGGGTCTTTCTGTCAATCACACAAAAAAGATTTCTGTTTTGACTCCTTTTTTTTTTTTTAACTGTCATAACATACTTAAAAACTTGGCACAGAAAAGAATAAAGATCAAACTATGCCTCCTCTCATTTTCTCTGCAATCAAAACAAACTCAATATATGAAAAGTCAGGCTTATTTAACTTGCAGAGAATGTGTCCCAGCATAACCATATTTAATTGTGGAATGATATAACACACTCAGCCACAGGGCAAAACAAAAGTTCAGTCACTATTTTCATGCTATTCCTCAGAGGTGATCCATGTAAAAAACAGAAGTTTTAAAGAAATGTACATATTTTCCACTGGTAGAGAAAAGGAGGCAGGTCTAAGAAAGTGAGAGATTTCTGTAGAATAAAATAGTCAGGGCTGTAGTTCTAATGTACCATGTGTGCAAGATATGTCATGTCCACAAACTGCTGCACTTGTAGCTGGCATTTTAGAATGAATTAGGTGGGTGGATGGTTAAATGACAACAAATACTGTATATCTTTAGCCCTCAAGGAAGAGAGTACGTCAGATGCCCTTAACATGTCTTTTTTTCCTCCTTCTTTTAGGTAATAAATTTTTCCAGGAAAAGGTCAGGCCAGTGTGACAGAAAATCATTCAGATTTGATGGCTGTTAGGATCATGAAAGTAACACATCCTGCTATATTCAGCCCGTCTGGATTTGTGTAGAAGCCTGCACAACACAAAAACACAAGAAGATATCGGGGCAGGGGAAACAAAGAAACCAAAAAACATCACCCAAAAAAACCCCACCACAACCAACCAATTGGAAAAAAACCCCAAAAACAAACAAAATGAAAAAGGCAAGAAACAAAATCACTGCAAAGGAAATTTAACCAAAACCAGCAAGAGGAGGAAAGAAACAATTGTACTTGTTTTTGAATATAAAGCCTCATATATTTATTCTAGCCCAATTTTCTACTGTTTTTCCACAGGAAAACAGCTACTTTATGTTATTTTGGAACAAGTTGGAGTAAATGCACTTTTGATTGGTAGTAAAGCTTTCTAAAAGCATGAAGGGCCCAGCTGTGGGATGACTTGAATCTCTTTCCTTAAAATGTGTTAACCAGAAGAGATGAGCTAATGCAAAGGGAAGATAAGCAGTGGCAGGTTTAAGGCTCATGATAATGCAGTGATCTAGCTCCAAGACACATACAATAAAGCTTCTACGAAGACTTATTTCATTGCATTCTTTACCAAACAAGGAAATCTCCTCTAATCTGCAAGTAAAGGAAATGACAAGTGTGAACAAAAAAATGAACTGGTTACAGACTATTCAACCTTAGATTATATTATTCTGAACTGTTAATTAAACTCTTTTTATAGCTCTCTCCTGAGTCTGCCTGGGGCTATACCTTTAAATTACCTTTTAATGGGAAATTGATGTGAACAGCATGCAGCCACAAGACCAGGGAAATGTGTCCCCATTCTTATGATGTCTGCTGTGCACATCAATGGACATGAGGGGTTCATGTAGAACTGCTACCTCTATTCTTGGCTGAGTGAAGAGACAGCCAATTAATTGGCTGTCAGGAACCGCATACAGCACTGTAACCCTTGGATGGAAAATGAGGAAGAGCATACAAATCAGAGAAAAGAACACAATATAAGCAGGTCAACTAACATCAAATTTGTGAAAAGGAAAAATAGCTACTGGAAATACATTAACACAGCAGTGGCTCATACTTTCAATTCACTGTACTTATATGACGTAAGCTTAGCCAACATGTTTATACAATCACATGTACCACCCTGTGATATATTCTGGACTATTTCCAAAAGCTTGATTTACACTTAAAAGATAACCCCTGGTAGCACATGTTAGATGAGTGGTGTAAACGAGATTACTGATATGATAAACTGTTACAAAAGAAAACAGAGAAATATCAATGGCTACATGTTATAGTTTTAAGTTAGGAATGTAGGATAATGCTAAAGGTTTTATGGGGGTTTGTTTCATTCTTATGTCCGCTTTGCTTTGCAGAAAATATAGGCCTGTTACAGGCAATAACTTTAGCATCTTAAAGCTCTTGTCAAAGACAGCATTTTCTGTTAGGTCTAGCATGAGGAAACCCAGACAAAATACAAGACATAAAATGTAAGGTATTAATTTATATCCATAAAAAGGCAAACCACAAACTGTGTCAAATAGGTCACTAATAGAATGAAACAAATTCAAGCTAAGTTCTGCCCTGTGATGATTTTGGCTGGGGTGGAGTTAATCTTCTTCACAATGGCTAGATAGTGCTGTGTTTTGGATTTGTGCTGAACACAGGGTTGATAATATAGAGATGTTTCTGTTATTGCTGAGCAGTGCTCACAGAGAGCAAAGGCGTTTTCTGCTTTATGTACTGTCACATTGGCAAGGAGGGATAGGGGTGCATAGGAGGTTGGGAGGAGACACAGCTGGGACAGCTGGCCCAAACTGACCAAAGGGATATTCCATAGCATATGGCATCATGCTCAGTATATAAAGCTGGAGGAAAGAAGGAGGAAGTGGGAGGAACATTTAGAGTGATGGTGTCTTCCTGTCACCATTAGGTGTGATGGGCCCTGCTCTCCTGGAGGTGGCTGAACACCTGCCTGCCCTTGGGAAGCAGTGAATTCTTTGTTTTTATTTGCTTGTGTGTGTGGCTTTTGTTTTTCCTATTAAACTGTCTTAGTTTCAACCCACAAGTTCTCCAGCTTTTACCCTTCCAATTCTCTTGCTGATCCTACTGGTGGGAGAGTGAATGAGTGGATGCATGGGGCTTGGTGGCCGTCCGGGGTTAAACCACAACATGCCCTCATGTTGCTTCATCAAAAAACAGCTTTCATAGAGCTACAAATATAGTCACAGAAAGTCTAACTTGGAGCAACAGAGCTGGCAGTAAACATAAAGAACTCTGCAGTCTAAAGAAACACAACAGTCATAACTTTTGAACAAAAGAAAAGCTACATGAAAAAAATCACTACATGACACATAAATATTTGAGGTCTTGACTGAACTTCAACAGTGACATAAATCAGAATATCTGTGATGGAACCCGAGTTCATGACAATAACAGGTCAGATCAGTGCCCCACTGTTTAGATATCCCTGGGATTGGGGAAGCAAAAATAAAATAGCTCAAAGGAAAAACTACTGAAACAGTAATGTTTTTAATTCATACTTAGTGACCCTTACCTGGAAAAATACTATATAATATAAAAACCAAACCCCAATATTTTTTTCAGAGTTTCAGGACAGACTTTACCTTTTACTAATAAAACCAAAAGTATAAACCTAAAAATCTTGTTAAAGTTTGAATCACATAGAAGTCGACGTTTAGACAGAAATAGAAAGAATAACTGCATCAGTGAAGCATCATGCTGTGCACTTCTGTTCTTAGTAATTTCTAAACAATCACAATTTTAACTAAGAAGCACAAAGCTAATCACATGCAGCAGCACAGAAACAGGCCTAAGATAACAAGCCTGGGCATCTTGGTTCTGCAACAGCAATCATTATAGGAAAATATTAAGGATGAGTTCCAATATGTACTTCATTAAGTATTTCCCAAATAACACTTGTATCTTTGGTTTTGGATACATAACAGCTGATCATGAGACAAGAAAAGGAGATAATTCAACATTTCATAACCAAAGTCTTATCCTCCTTTCTTTCCTCCTTAAGCAGAGGCAGCATGAGGGGGAGTAATGATTTTCTATTCCAACAGGTTACAAGCTAATTGGTATAGTCTTAGAGGGAAGAAGCAGCAAGGACGGAACGGAAGGAATGGGTCACATCCTGCTGACTCAACGTAGCTCGAAGAAAAAACCCTTTATTTGAAGCAGGAAGGCAAATGCTCATGATGGATAAATTTCTTCCAGAAAAGGAAGGAATTCATATTCACATGCAAATAGCATCCTTGTGAATGATCATTTCCGTATTGTATTTCAGGATGTTGACATGCTACCTGATGTTTAAAATTCCTGAATATGACTCTGTTGAACCATATTTGTCTCCACTGCCATTATATTGCAATTGCCAAGAAATAGAATTTCTCTTGAGAGAACCTCAGCAAGGGTAATCATGCAGCACATAATAAAAAGTTAGGGGCTGATTTCCCTTCCTAGGAAAAATGTGTTCTTCTTGAGAAGGTCATTGACCACCCAAAAAATCACAAGAAAACCTAGACAATTGACTAAGGGTTTAGCCTACCTTGTAATTTTGAAGCAGGTAAAAGAACATTTTACCACACAGTATCTACAATGTGCAGCTGGAAACAAATGAGTAAGTACACAGCATTTACACTTCCATAATGCTTGAAGTCGTTAAAGGCAACAGAAGCATCAAATAGGATGCAAACATTTCTTGTCACAATTTAAGAGTGATAATGTAAGAAGGAACCTTTTCATGGAGGGGCTATCTGAGTACAGTCTAACTCTTGAACAATATAATTTTGCTGTTTAACTGAATACCAATAAAATACCACCACAAGGAGAAATTTTTACAGCGGGCAAACAGCTTTGCCTCTGGCAACACTGAGAAAGTAACTTCTAATAGTCAATCAGTTATAATTGTTGCAACTTACTGGATCTTAATTTTTTTAAAGCTCAGCTTTAGTATGAGACTACCTTACAATGTAATCATGCCTAGTTAATTAGTTTCAGTTCCTTTTTCTTACACTGCATATTGGTGGTACATGTTGAAAAGAAGGATAGCAAAAACACGTGGACACTTGCTCATTTGTTCTCCCTGGGAAAGATGAAGAGGATTCAAGGATCCAGGATAGAAGAAGGGCTGCTGCTTGCTGCTATTTCAAATTGTACTATATCACTCTTCCATTCAGCTGTGTAAATGCAAGTTACAAAATGAAAAATATTACTGATATTCCCAGTGCACCTAAGTAGAACACTTTACTAGTAGAGCATTTTACTTGTATACATTTTTCTGGGGTTTGAATGCTGATGTCCACAGAGCATTTACAATAAATTTTCCATTTGTTTTCCTTACAGAGAGAGACTGAGGGAAGGAAAAGGAGGGTGAAGGGATGCAGAAACTATCTACAAAAATAACAGATTTTCTTACACTATGAATTGGTGGTACATGTTGAAAAGGAAAATCCCTCAAAATAAAGTTCACCATGTCCAACAGCTTTTAGTCAAGATAAATAGACACCACAAGAATATTCACTCATCATCATACCTGTGAAATATTTCTTTTAAAAAACCTACCTATTCTCTTCCCTCAAATCCCCTTAACATCTTCTGCTGTCACATCTACAAGAGCTTGATAATAGCACAGGCAATGCATTATTGCAGTACTATTCATAACCTTGAACTTTAAAATTTAGTACCAAATATTTTTAGGACTATACATTGCTTCATACATATTTTTCCTCTACAGATACTGTTTCAAATATAATTTATTTTTAAGTTTGATTTAGAGATAGACACACAACTGTAGAATGCATATTTTTAAAAATGACATTTAAAAACTTTAGAATGTATTGGATGGCTGCCCTCAGGAAGGACTGAGTGCTGGGATGAATACAGTTACAGCCTAACAAGCAAGCAGTACATGCATCTTCAGGCATGTCACATGGCACACAAATATACTCCCCTCTCCCCCTCCCATATGCCAGCACTGATGCTCAAAGATTACACTCTCTTACTAAACAGCATGTTTGGCTGTCTAGATAGCTCAGGCATTTCTTCTTTTCACACAGTAATGTCATATACTGATTTACAACACTTTGTAGGACTTTAGTCTAGTACCTTCAATAGCCATATTAAAAACATCACCTAACAAAAATATCAAGAAGACAACAATGACCCGAAATTGAGAGTAGTGTCCAGGTACTTTTTGAATCCCTCATGCTCCATGTACAAAATAAACCTTCCTTTGGTTCAGAAATGATCACAAGTCCCATGGTTTTCCCAGGTGACAATTTAAATAACAGTTTACTGACTTGATAGACTATAAAAACTTCAATTAAAAGGATATCTTAACTTTTTTATCCCAGTTCATTACCTGACTCTTTCTGCTACACACAAGGGGAAAGATGCAGGAGGCATGCAATACTAAAGGGTTTATCCTCATTTCATATTACCTATTCTAAGACTGACACCTGACTGACTCAAAAAAACTTGATAGTAAAACATGGCAGAAAGCCCAACAAAGCTATTGCCATTACAAGAAAACAGTCTTAGGCACTAGAGGGAGCATCTGCCTTTACAGTCACTGAACAAAAATTTCGATATGCCTACAACATATTCCATATAATGAGCAAAACAAGGTACAAGCCTTAACCTCTTTCAAGAAAAATAAATAAAAGGAATACCGATAATACATAACCATCATGTTAAATAAATGCACTTTCTTATCTATTTAACTTAAGCACAACTTTATTTTCTTGAAGTTCAGATTTTGAAAGTAAAATTTTTTGCACAATTATCTAAATAGCCTAATAGTATTAGAATACAATGGCTTGCACTGTTCAGGAAATGAAAGCAGTGACATTTTATTTTAAGGACACAGCTTCAAACTTCTGCAACGCAGACATCCACATCTTGGCTAGCTGCCTAGACACACCATGAGAGAAGGGCATTTCTTGGCTGTGATTCACCTGCCCAGCTCTAGGCATCTGTCAGATGATGAACATGTGAATCATACTCTCCAAGTACCACTTCTATGAACTGCAAATATAGCTGAATTCACATGTGGATGTGTACAACACAGATAATTAGTTCACAGGATCCCCACTTAAAAACATAAACAGAACAAACTAAGCAAAAATACGCCTGACAACACTAATGACTGTAAATTGGGGAAGGATTGTACAGTGGATCATATTAGCTGATTACCTAGAGTGCACTGGCACCATAGATTTATTGTACATTTTCTAGTACTGTAAAACTCTTCATTCTTCCTACATGTACCAGATTCAGTTAAGAAAGGGAAAAGACAGAGCAGAAATTCCATTTTTCCAGTCTGTAAGAAATAAGAGAACCTTAACACCTCCCAAGCTTGCATACAGATCCATCTGAAATACTAATACATTATTTTCCCCTTAGAGAAATGGGAAACAAAAAGTATCTGCCACCTATATTTCTCTTTAATGCCTCTGCCTTGCTATGTATTCCCTTGCTGACAAGCAGATCATGTCTGGATGTTGCTAACTGAAATGCTTCTAAGAACTGGAGCTTAGTTTACCTTATGCAGTTTAGTAGCCATGGTTTTAAAAGCAAGCATTATGCTCCCAGACTGTATGCCAAGTTCTTGAACCAGGAAATTCTATTTTCAGATCCATCAAATTGGTACTGCTACAGTAAAGGATATTAAATTATGTAATTTTAGCTTGTGTGGTTTCTTACTGTTGTCTACAATCATCAGCCATGTAAGACAGACTGTAAATTTGGGGAAGAAATATTACCTCTATTTATGTCTCTAAACAAAGTACAGTGATTGTGGTTCTCTGAAATTTTCATTAGAAAGCCCCTTTCTTCCACCCTTGGCATGAAGGTCCTTAGTCATTTCTAAATGAAGGGATGATGCAGCACAAAGGCAAAACTGCCATGGTGTCTGTAGTTATCCACCCAAATTTACAAAGTAAAGCCATCTCCAAATAGGACTTTTACTCAAAGAGTATGAAACCAACAGCCTCCAAAATCTGTTACCAATGTTCAAAGCTGGAAGATCTTGCAAAACCACTAGTTCAGACCCTGATAAAGCTGAATATAAATTATTTTTCAAAAGGATTCTGAGCACCTGTAAATTTCAGATTTCTTTCAAAACATTTCTCTTTGCACTTCAAACATTTTTGCAGTAGTATAACAAAGCCTCTGGAAAACTAATATAAGCATTTATCATTAAATTAATAATAAAAAGAATACAGAAAAATCATGGGAAAAAAACTCCCAAAACCTTAAAAGGTAAATTATTGAAGACGTAGCCCATATACAGGGTTTCAGAATAAATATATGTATGTGTGTGTATATATATATTTGGTGCTAGAGTAACAAATCAGCTGGAGATTCCCATCAGCACTGAAGTCTGTTAGTCACAAAGACTGTATCTGAACTGCAGGGTATCTGACCTGAGGATGTATGATGCAGGAAAACAAATGAAAAAAAAGGACAACAGGACTAGGAAGAATTACTGTGTGGTCTAGACTTGTCCCAACATGAAGCTGGACATTACAAGATTCATAATTTAGAAATGAGCAGAGGTGAGGAAATAGTCTTTAATCTTTTTCACTTGCTCCATTCATGTAGTGTAAGCTTCAGCACAAACAAAAGTGCCCAGTTCCTTCACGTTAGGTACACATATATTCCTTCTTCATTGTGCAAGAGAAAGATCTGTTCTTAAAGCACTGCATGAACTCAGATTCACTTGCCAGAAGATGTGTATTCTGAGCAACTAAGACCCGCAGTAATTTAAACCTTTGATTTACTCCTGTGCATGTGGGAAACATGGCCCCTGAACCAAGCCTTGAGGCAGAGATGATAACACTGCAAAGATGAATCAACTGAGGAATCAGATAACCCCAGTACTTTCCTTGTGGAAATAAAACAAAAGTTACAGTGATCAGTAATACTATACTATGAAGGCAGAACATCCTCAGACTAGGAAATTACTCCTTCCCACTGCTATCTGCTTTTTAAAAGCAGGCACAAATCCTTCAGTAACAACTTCCTAAGGACTTGAATATTTTGTTCTCCAGTCCTGACTCTAAAATATCCTCATTTTAAGAAAGCAGCTGCAAAGGCAGGTATGAAAAGTGATTGGTTCTGATCCACAAGCTTAGCTCTGTTTAACTGAGACCACAAACATCAACAGCTATATCCTGTGCTAGGTGAACTAAAAAATACAGCAGAGCACACTCAGTCTACGAGAACAAAGAAGTAAAAGTATTTTTTGTATTTCCAAGATGTATTGAACTGTTTAAAGGATGCTTCGTACCTCACATCAGCTCCTTCCCCTGGTTACCAGGACAGCTTCTACCACCCCCCCCCACCCCCTCCAAAATAGCCAGAGCAATGTTTGGTCCACAGGCTTTCCCACAAACACAATGGATTGCACATCATGTGAGTGGGAAGGCTACATATTACATACATCACTTCACTCCTCCGTTCTTTGTGCTTTGAGGAATCTGAGGTGGGGGGGGGGGGGCGGTAACAAAAACAAACGTTGGGGAAGTTGAATTCCTGTCATGTTTTCAAAAGCAAAGCCTAGGTAGCTATACAGGTAAGCACTGTTTTTTTTTTTTACAGTAACATTTACTAGGCATGTATCTCTTCACAAGAAGGTTACATGTACTGCTTTTTAGGGTTTTTTTTGCAAGCTCTGAAAGTTACATAGTACAGACCCATGAACCATTTTTTATACAAACTGTGGAACACTTGTTGTATTACAATCAACCATAAATATGTATTACTGGTTTTTAAATATGTATTGTGTTACAGATGAAGAAAACAATGGAATAGAAGACCTCATAATTTGTACAATCTCTTTCGTTAAAAGTTTAAAAAACACATATTTCCACAGAGAATTACTTTTCATGTAAGCATGGAAAGTTAATATAGCAAAAGAGTTTCTAGTTCTCTGTAACTGAATGTAGCATTTGTGGGTTTCGTTTTTTGGGGGTTGGGTTTGGGGCTTTGAGCGCTTTTTGTTTGGCTTGTGAGGTTTTTGTTTTTGTTGGTGTTTTTGCTTGTTTGGTTTTTTTAGTTCTGTTTAGTTCAAACTGAAGCAAGTAGCTATTGCTTTGAGTATGACATCCACATATTGCATCTCTCATTTTCTACTGCTCTGAAAGAAGCAAGTGGAGAAACATAACTAATTTATGCAAGTCCTTCCTATCAAGCAAGCTAATCAGCTATGTGAAGTCTGGCTATACTTTGAAATTAATACGACAGAAAAAAAATTAGTTGGTTGAACTTCCCTTGGAAAAGTATTCAGTTTTTCAAATTTATTCTGTCCATCTAAAATGCTTCCAATTTAAGAAGATATCTATAGATCAGCCTGGAACTACACACCCCTCAAATGCTGGGTAGAGTCACTGGTGAAAGAACCCCCAGCTGTTCAGCACTGAGTTGAGGTGAGCTGTTGGAAGAATCACACACAGGTCCATTCACTTAGGCTATGGAACCCTGGATGCTCAGTGAAAACACCAGCAACCTGAATCAATGGATAGGAAGATAAAACCTGAAGCCCAAGACTAGCCATCCCGAAAGCTAAATTTAGTAACACTTTGTTTTAGTGAAGAATTAGAAGGGAGAAAAATAGATTGTGTATAACTTTTAAAATGGAATTCAACAGTGGTAATATCAGTAAATGGCAATCATTTATTATTTTTAAAATAGAGAGAATATAATGAATGGAGAATGCTCATTATTCATTGGGAATATCACCTGTATCTCAGTTCACCTAATAGATATTATCCAACTGCATATTTTGCCATAGCAAAAATTGAGCCTTATAGACACTGAAGATCTCTAACCAATTATTACCACATGAGTTGCAGGCTGCTTTGCCAAAGGTCAGAGTGTAAGACTAAGAAACATAATATAAGCATGGTATATAGATGGCAATTTACTTTGTATTACCTCCATGCCCAAGGACATGATCTTCAGATTCGTTACCTTGTGTCTTTGATGTAATTTGTAAAGGTCATTATACCTTCATTCCTAGAGTTAAGCCTGAAGAATTTCCAGGCCATAAGGCAAATATTGAGCAAATGTGATGCTGCAGCCTGGATAATCTAGCTCAAAGGGGCTCTACTTCAGAAAGAAAACTGTAAAAAAACCCAATAATTTCATTTGTAGGAGAAGTGAGTGGACCTAATATCCTTATGCCTACATATGAAAAGTGAAATTTCAGACACAGAAAAACATCTCCAACACTTTGATAGCAGCTCTCATTCTTTCATTATTTTTCCATACATAAAATTACTCCAGACTAGGAAACTCTTTAGAAAATCATGACAAAGACCAGGTAGGCTACAGAGAAGGGTCATCACCAAGAACATGACAAAAAGTGACATGGTCACAGACTGTATTTTCCATGTAAGACAACACAGGAGTGCAAAAGAAACAGGAAGTCGGGATTAGGATCCTGTCTTTCTATGGAACCACTTATTCTTTTGTGACAGAGGAAAATTTGAGTCTTGGACCACATAGCTTCAATTTTCAGAAGAAAAGCAGCACTACCATCTGAATTAACACACCACTACTGTTTAATATTCTGCAATTAAAATGAAAACAACAGTAGACTTTGCAGTATGGTAACTTGAGGTTCTAAATTAATGTACATGAAATGATGAGAGGGGAATATAAATGAAAGGGCTCAGCACGAATTCCCACAAATTAAGATCCAAGGATTTGAGAAACAATTTCCAAAAATACCTGATTATTTCACTAGCATCTTGCAGTAAGGAATAGAAATATAGTGCTATTTTCTGGCAATCCACTGATGCAGATCTTTATTAAAACTAAGGGGTTTATTACAAAATTAAAAGATAATTTACTGGGGGTTTATGAGTACAAAATTATTTTATACTTTCCAATAGTCCTCCCACCCAAACACCATAAATGTCTCACTGTTCTCCAGAGAGCACATCTCTAGTGGATTATAAAGATGGTGCTTACAGAAGCATTTTGAGACAGTTAGTAGTTAATCATATGTGAAACTGTTAAAAACTACAGGAACAAATAATTTTTAAACCTCCCTCATGCATTCTATAATGGCACTGAGAGAGTCTGACAGCCTGATGAATACTGGGCCAAAGTTTTCCAGAATGCACAGTGTTTAAGTGACTGAGTAGGTAACACAGTAATAACAGCAAGGGAATTACAAGGGACAAAGGATTAAAACCCACCTACAGGTAATGTTGACATGTTTAAACATGTCCCTCAGCCAGCAAGCAGAACCAAGGTTTCTAAAATTCAAACAACTGGTCAGACTCACAGAAGACAAGAAGGCAAATCACTGTATTTTGCATTTAATATACCCTCCTTAATGTCATATTGAAATGGAATGCAAGACTTGCCTCTAACATTTCAGGAGATTTTTTCCTGTTCATCTGTTGGGACTGACTGTAACTTTATTTTGTGATTCCTTGCACTCTCATTTGATTCCTGTTTTGGGCTGATGTTCATGCCACTCAAATACATATAACACAGTCTGCAGTTCTTACATATTCAAACCCTTACTCGAAAATCAGAGTAGAAGGCAAGATGTTCTCTCTCAGAAGTGCATGTTCTATGGTGACCAGAGAACTCATGTTAATCACCATTAAAGGATGACCTCTATGTTCTGAACAGTCTCTGGATTTTGTCCCATGTGGAAGTCATTATGAAGGGTTTTTACCATTTCTCTCTTCTAAGCAGTGACTGTAGGGACTTAACCATTCTCAGACTCAACAAGAAGGCAACTCGGCATTAGCCCTTTCTTCATATCGTGAAAGTTGTTGGTTACCATATAATCTGCTGTAAGGGAGAGAAATCCCTCTAGTGATGATACTTAATTTCATTAAAAAAACCCCAAACAACATAAACAAACAGCCTCCCAAGCAAACAGTCAAACAAAACCCAGCAAAATACTGGACCACAAACAAAAAGAGCCCCCACATCGAACCTTCTACAATAAGGGTAACAATCCTCACAAGGTGGTAGGAAAAAAAATGTGGCCAAACTCCAAGTATGCAAGATTCATGGGTTGTTAAAACAACTGGGGTGCCACACAGGAACTCCATTACCTTTTGTGCAAAACCCCCCCAAAAAACAACAACAACAAAAAAACCCACCAACCCAAAAAACACATGCAAAGCCCCACAGCTTAGACTCTGTGCCTATTTCCACTGGGAGAAGCCAGGAAAGGATGTGTTTGCTTCTAGCACACCACATTTAGCAGTGCAGCTCCATTGGCTCACTGTGAGCAACCTCTGACTCCTTGGCTGCCTGCTCTTCTCAAATATGAAAAGAATTGTATGATTTCAACTATCAAAAAAGCCTTTGAAAGCCACACTGACTCATCTACTACACGAGGCAATAAAACACAATGCCTCCATCATCATGTGAGGTCACTCATATTTGAGCAAAATTTGTTTCTGAGTTGTTTTTCTGTGACTACATTGTTGAAATCAATATTCCTGTGTTTTAGTATAAATTACCTCTAGAGACTGAACCATATTCACTGAGTTGTCCAAGTAAGAACAAGGGACAAAAAGAAGTTTAAATCAGAATTAATTCCCTTGGGGTGTTGGAAGTCCTGTCAACATTACAATGTAAGGTTTTGCAATTTAATAGCATGGCTATATATATAAAGGCATACAAATTCATTTTTGCTTTTTTCCATATTTTACAGTAATTTTAATATGTCACAAATAAACACAAAATTATTCTTCCTGGGCAATCAGTATATCTGATAATCATTGCAGAGTACCTGGCTATTAAGTGTGGAGATTCACTTCCCAGCTTAAGCATGGAAACTTATTTTCCAGATTGTACAGCACTAAAAATACCAGTTAGCACCATTTATTCCTTACTTTTCACATTTGGGGACTAAAAGAAAGGATATATATTAATATTCAGAATAGTGTATTCAGTACTTTAGAAAGGCAAAAGAGAAATGGTCTAAAATCTGACCCTGTCATATAGGAGTGAAAACATGTCTATACTTACTGCTCTGCTGGCAAAGCTGCCCCTTGTGTGAATGCCAAAGAAAATTAAATAATACTCATTTGGAAGCCATTCAGGGTTTAGTTTCACATAATTATAATGAATTAAATGCAGCCAGGATTCACAGCATCAAAGTTCTCAATCAAAATAAAACAATGAGAAAATAGGCAGGCAAGCTTGATGATTTAAATATGAACAATTATATCACAGAGAAAATAATTTTCAGTGGCACAGCTGGGGGAAAATAGGTAAACCCACTACATTATACATTTTGCCTTTTGGTATTTTTGCACCAACCATAGCAGGAGCACCATTTGTTTGAAAATACATAATATTGCATTAAAAGGCGAAACAGCCTTGATTGACATAGAGGGACAGGGATTTAAATCCCCAAGGTTTACTAGCCTAAAGGCAGCCATGACAAACTGCTGCCAGTTGCCCAAAGCCTGCACAGCTACTCAAGCACAGAATCCTCAAAACAGTCATATGTGGCTGAGGACAATCCCTGCTGTGCAGAGCTGAATTTCAAACTGGGCTCAAGAGAAGGGAAAACATCAACACAATCACACACCAGTCACTCACATCTTACATTCATTATCAGGTTTTTCAAAGGAATCCCCAAGGCAGCTATATTTCACAGAATTGAAAGTTTAAAATAAAAGTAGAAAAAACCCACCACAACTCCCTCTACTCAAAACCTATTTATGCTAGTTTATAAACGTGCACTAAAACACATGAAATAAAATAGCTCAAGTAGAATTGAAGCCAAAAATATTTTTTGGAAAGTGAAAAATAAATATCAAGAGTGTAGGCAGCAAGAATAACACTGCTACCAGGCAACTGAATGACATCCAATATATAGATTCTTAGACAAATACTATATCCTTTTATGAACCTTACTTTCCAGGAAAACCTGCAAAGAGATTGCAATTTGCTGTACAAAAAGCACAGCCAACCATCTTTTGCTTTCTCTGTGAAAATTCTATGTATCACTGCAAGAAAATACAAAGTATCAGCAGTTGGATGTGATGCGTTAATGTGTTTTAATTTCCATTAATTCAGTAGAACTGATGTGTGAAGAAATTTAAAGTCTGTGCATTAGACAGATTAATAGAGTTTAGGATGAATAAAATACACAATTAGAAAACTGTTTAAATTAAAAAGATAATTTCCAGAGAGGAAGGCACATTACATTCATGTGAATGGCAATCTACTGATTTTTTGTGTGTTTGTGGTGTCAGACTGAAATTTTCTTAACTAGGGTACTCGGAAAAGAGAAGAGTGGAAAGAGATTAATAAAGACTTCAGAAGTATTTATGCACATTTTACTAATCTGGGTATAAAGTACTTAAAGAAAGTACTAGTCAAAAATAAGGCAACATTTGCGAGTAGCTCCTACAGATAATAAGCAATCCGAACACACACAAGCCTTACTGATATGTTACATGCGCAAATAAGAATGTTAAGTACAGTCTAGGAGTTGCTGGTTGTCTTTGTTTTACTGCAAGACCTCTGTAGCCATCATACAGCACTGCCCTAAGTGAGAACCTTCTTCCACATTGCCCTTTTTTGCTAGTGGGAAGTACTTAATAAAAACCCCTGAGATTAAACAGATCAGAGCATTTAGTGAGACTGACTGCAGCCAGCAGAGTCATCATCATCATCCCATTCTATGACTTACCCCTCACTCTCACAAAGGAAATAATGGCAACCAGCAAACCCTGGTTGTGTCAGGCACAGATGGGAAGCTCCCTCCATCTGCTAATTGTCTGGGAAGGAAACTCATTAAATAGCGTTTTTCACCTGTCACAGTCCAAGAGCAAACTCAGCAGCCTCCTTGGCTGCCCACCTGTAGGGGAAGGCACAGCTGATGCTTCACTGGATTCTCTCCTGCTACTAAATAAGTGCCTTGTTGCTTAATGCAAAAAGCAACAGAGCATCCCTCTGACAATTAAGCTCCTGTAGACCCCAATGTCATATGCACCATTAACCTCTATCACCACCACAGAAAAATATTGTAACTTCAAATTTTCAAAGGCAACAAATAATGAATAATTTAAAGCATAAGCTCTGCATTTTGTTAGGGCATCCTACCCTCTCTTTACAAGCACTGAATGAAGCTTTATGAAAAGACATTTTGATTAAAAAAATAAGAAAATGCATGAATTGTTTTCACATTACTTACGTTTTCAGAAAATAGGTCCATCATTACTATTTGCATTTATCAGGGAAAAAAAAGGATAAAAATATAATATTGAGATATTTTATTTCTGCTTTGTTTTCTATTTTATTATCTACTTAATTTGATAGCAGCAAAACTTTTTAAAAGCAAAAGAATCAAATGCATGTACAGCATTAATGTTAATTGATGCTAGATCACGAAATCTTTAAATTCTGTATTACACTGGTATAAAACAGAACAGGATTTGGCTTTTGGCATTTACTAGAATAGTTAAAGTAGTTCCTAGACACTTGCTACTTCACTGGGTTGTGAAATTTGCCAGTGGACTTAGAAAGCAACATGTTTAATTACTGTACCTAAAAATTCTTACACCATTGTAACATTAGGTTAAAACAGAGTGGATATTGAGACTCTATAATACAAGAATATACCACTGTAATGATGTGTACTCATATATAGACAACGCTGGGGGGGGGGAGGGGGGAAAGGAAAAAAAAACAACCAAGAAACAACAAAAAACCCCCAAACATAACCAGAGTTATAAATCTGAAGAAATAATACATGCAAGTTACTTCAGAGTACAACAGCAATCATTAAGAATGCGCAGTTACCATAGTGGGAAAAGACTAGTAAAGAGGTTTAGCAAAGGGTTTTGTGCAAGCTCAGAAGCACACAGGGTGCCCCTCCCCAAAATACAGTTTTAAAGGGAATTTCATCAGTTTTCTGTCAACCATATCAACAAAGTGGGAGTTTGAACATAAATCAAATCTATAATCAAAATTTCTCCCACTGCTGCTCTTCTCTGACCTCTCCCATCCCAAAGAAAACACCACTAATGCTTATCTGTACTTCTATATATCTTGGCTGGTCTCTCCCACGCAGAAAACCTGTCCTTGTATGTTAAATGAACAGGGTTGCAGGAAGAACAGCATTTTTCTTCAAAGTAGTGCAAAGTAGCAGCTTTTCAAGAGCTGCTTAGCTACCAGTCTGTTTTAAGATTTGCATGCCAACATTAAACTACAACAGAATTTTCTCTCACAAGCACGAGAGAGATATTTCAGTGTGTTGACACTGAAACTGAAAGAACAGTTAAGAAAGGCAGTCCCAAAATAAATCTTATTGCAAGGAACAGTGCCATGTGGCATGGGTTCTAAAAGGACTGGTCCTGATACCTCATGTTTCTAATCTGGCACATTTTTAAGTGGTGTTCTCCTTATCCTTTCATTAAGTACTCAATGCAATGTCCTAAAACTACAAGTAAACAAGCAAGATGACTTACTTTCTGCTTTAGCTATGGATCAAGATCTCACTGTTGTAGACAACAGAATGAAAAACAAAAGGACAGCTCTTCCTTTTAGTAAAATATTATCCATAGAGAAGGAGGGGAGATGGATTTGGAGATATGAAAAGAGAGAGCAGTGCAGGCCAGCCTGAGAGCTATCTATACAGTCTGTTTTCCACAGGTCTTATGATGAAGGACTGTTTAAAGAAGGGATATGAAGGAGAGCTGAACTCCAGCCAAGAATGGAAAGCTGCATGCAAGACACTGGATTTAAATCAGTGGTCAGGCTGATAGAGCAACACAGTCAATTCAACAGGCCATGAAAAGCTCATGCTATGCAGCAACTCAGAATGAGGTAAGACAAGCAAGCTTCCTTTACAGAAGATAAAGAATGATCAGCGTCTACACAACAACCAGGATGAACACTAAGTTTGTCACCCTTTTTTTCTGCCAGCTTGAAAAGGGGCTGCTAAAGTGATAACTGGAAAACAAATGATTAAAATATGAAGTGATATTCCCAAAAATGTTGTTTTCAGATTCACAATTCATACTTTACTGTTTGCCTACACAACAGAACCCAAGACTAAGCTGCTTTTCTTTTTTTTTTAATTTCTTTCCATGAAATGTGATGGTAACAATCATCAGGTTAGACCAAATTTGTTGCCTAGACTAAATTTGTCTATTTTTCTACTTTGTGTCCAACTTTAACTGACACTTCTCCAAATGAAACTATGTGTAAGCTTTTTTGGTTTCACTGGGCTTTGTAAAGCTTACCACAATGTTAGAAAACATCCAAAAGAAAACACACTAAACCCCATAATGTGAAAAGTTATTTAGTCACTGCCATCCTATTTGAAATGTTTTGCTCCTTGCTTCAGATGGAGTAGCCCCATTATGTTCTCAGGTGTCAGACATGTTTGGTGAACACAATGCAGTCAAACTATAATAAATATTTTTTTTCCATAATGTGTTTTGTTTTTATGAAGAACTGGGTCAAGGATCTACTCAGTTATATCATTTCCTTCAGTGAAACTAATTTACAAGGAAAATGAATCATGGGAAAGGCAAAGAAGATATCAACTATTCTATATCCACCCTGTTCCTTCCTGTATCTGTGTCTGGAAAAACCAAGCAACATAAGCACAATAGACTAAACTCAGACCTGCTGTAATGCCAGTGAAGTCAACTATGTTACGGCATGAATGAAGTTGGCATAGTATCAATTTAATTTTTAGCAATGCTGAAGCCAATCCTAGCATGCAAAGCTTTGCAATTATTTGACAACATGAAGAGAACTTTTCTGTTAAAATGCTGTATCCCTTCTAACTGGAAATTTGCAGGTAAGCGGGAGGCATACCATATACTTAGAGCTAAGTTAATCCTTCAGGAGAGCAACAGAATAACTGCTCTAACAAGCTGCATGAAGGATTAGCAGAAACAGCAGCAACATATTGCCAAAACCAAACAAAATCCCATCTTGTTTGCTTCACCCAAAACACAGACATTAGTATAGGAGGGACAATGTCATAGCTATAATTCAGTCATTTTTTTTAATCATAAGTTCCTATGTCAGGTATTTGCACGCATTTTTTTATGAAGGCCATCCTTTGGGATGAAATTTCTATGCTTGATTCGTTGCCATGCTTTCTGAGAGTAATTCATCATTCTTGTAAAATTGCATATAAAAAACATACAACCAGAAAACCTCAGATAAAACCAAAAAAACCCACAGGAAACATCCAAGCATAAAAATCTTCTATCACCAATATAAGGATTAAAGGACCATACAGATAGTTTTTTCTCCTCAATTCAGTATCTAAAATGTAAAATTATTTTAAATCTGAAATTTACCACCTATTTGATCCTAATTACAAAGACTAACCACATACATTAATACCTATGCATTTTATTTTTTCTACACAGTGTCTCACTAGTTAAATGCATGCTGTCATTAATGTCAATGATTTTCCAAAGTTCATGATAATGTGTGAATAGAGAGGGTAAAAAAGCTGCGGAAAAAAGAAAGATAAGTATGTAGGCCTGAATCAAAACTGGTGTTGATGGACAAATGATGAGAGATCAAAGTATTTTTACTTGTTTTGTAATTACTTAAACAATTTTGAAGTGTGTTCTTGTGATGAGCAGCAATGAGACTAGTTTTGGCATTGTTTTTTTTTACCTCAGTGAAGAGTACATAATTTCCCAGTTCCCAATCCACTGCTCACACATTCCCTTGTGCAGCACATGGAAATAAACTCCATTCGCAGCACACGGAAGTAAACTCTATTCCCACGTAGATCATACCCACCGCTTCAATTAGTTTTCAGAAACATTGCACATCACATGTCTTCTACATCATATAAATCTAAATGCACATCAAAATATCTCTGAAAATCGTGTTCAAGTACTGCCATTATTTAATATGTGTTTATAGGGCTGTAGCAAGGTGTAATAATAGAACCCTAGATTGCCCTCCCTGAACAGTGTCACAGGACAAACATCTTTCTCTTGTCTCAGCTGCAGCAACTGTGCTTGCCAGTGCTATCCACAGCTTAAAAATCACATACTACGTAGAAATTCCTACTCCACCTTTTAAAATTAATCTTTTGTATTCTTATTGTTGAGAACTGATTTTTGATTAAGAATGTTCAGGTATAACAAATATTATGGAGATCTACTAACCTTTGTCAAACTGTAAAAAAGTTTTGAACTAATAGATAAGAAAGAAATAGAGATGGATCAGATACAATATGAATATGAAAGGCAAAGTACAAGACAATTACTGATTCCAAAATATGGACATATATTTAAGAGCATTAAAGAAAAAAAATCTTTCAAAACGTAATAGGAACAAACAGAGCACACAACCCTCCTAGGTATCCAAAGAGCCCTCGAATCAATCACATTTTCCTTGGCAACCGATGGGTCAAAAAGAAGCTAATGGTCGATTGTACTGTGTGTTGAGCTGATGCTCCAGAGACTGACTCCTGACTATGCCTCACTGACCTAGACATGTCACCTTGTGCCTCAATTTCCCAATCTTCAGAATGAAGGCCAATGGCAGTAACCTTATCCATGTGCCTTAGGATTTACCCAGGACAAGCACTACAATGCTGGGAGCTGGGTGGTGCAATTAGCAGTATGTCACATGTTTTCAATCACACAAGCTTAACTACTTAGGATTAAAATAGAGCCTTGTTCAGGGCAGCTCTGCAAATAAAACTGCTCTGGTCCTTGTTAAGTGCATAAAATGGCATTTTTTCTAAGTTTGAAGTCAACGCAGGTCACAAGCAAACAGAGCACAGTTGTACAACCTGACAAACATGCTAAGAGGGAGACTGACTCAGTTTGTATTTCATTCCTCCTTATGCTCCAGTAGAGTATAAAGTGTACTGTTGTCTGTGTTGTTGAAATACTTATTCTCTATAATGCTTCTCTAATGCATTACATTGAGGGAAGCACAGCATAAACTTAGCTGAAAATATGTGCTGTATTATCCAATTCATTAGGTGCAGAGCTAATTTCTTTTGTAGGTCCAGTTTCTACTTCTGTTTTCCTACCAGCAACTTATGTGACAGTCAGCTGTAAAAGGACATCTCTATCCCCATGAAGCCTTTTCTCAGGGTCTTTCTACACTTTCCTAGAAAGCAAATCTGAACCATACACTGAATGTATAACAAGGGCTGTAGTCCATCACTTTGCTTACTATGATACCATAAAATTTCGATATTGTATTTCAAGCAAAAGACTGAATCCAAAGAGCAAGCAAACCTTGATTCAAGAAAATAGAAGAAATAGAAGAAAGAAACATAGAAATGAAGAATAAACAGGAGCAGTTATGGTTTGGGGTTTTTTTCAGAAACTACCAAATTAAAAAAAAATAGGAAAAAAATGTTTTTTTTTAAAATAGATTTCATAAATGTAATGTGGCAAAGCAAAGTATACTATATTGGCAATTAAAAGGCTACAGCTTAGTTAAAAGCAACATATACTCCATTCAACACTCTGATAGAACAATGTTTGAGCTACATGGCATCATTCCAAAGTATGGCACTATGTGTCCAGAAACTTATCACCAGCACAGACATAAAGAAACGAAGGCAGGAAGTCAACTTTTACTAAAGATAAATAAATAACAGTATCTAAAATTAGTACAGATATACACAACAATATAGCCATATATTTAGGAAAAAAATAAGTAGCTAATAAATGCTTATGAACAGCTTAAGCTAGAAATCTTGGTGTTCACTTTTACCCATATAACTTTTGGATACATGCACATGCAAAATAATGAGTAGTACTGGAAATACTCTGTTTTCTTCCACTCATTCAGTAACATGCAGTACCATCTTAATCATACCTTAGGTATGTTGGCAGCACTGCAAACTCAAGTGGGAGTTGCAATTGGATTTTCTTCTGTAAAGACCAAATCGGCTTTTAAAGGTTTAGAAAGGAAAAGTCCTGAAGCAGCTTATTATGGGTGAAACTATTTGTTTTCGACAGAAAACAAGTTCCCTTTTATTTAGAGACCATTAAGGAACAAAACTTATTAATTGTTTAGAGGCTTAAATTAAACTTAAACACTCTCTTAAATATCTCTTCATGGTGATTTTTGCTGCATTATGAGCAATAAGGTCCCTTTACTAAAATGAGGCAAGTACATATGCTGAGGTGGTAACAAGAGTATATATAAGAGTATATATATTTTATTGTCCCACCCACATTGAAGTAGTTATGTATTCTTCACTGGATTTTTTTTCCCAGAAGAACACACACAGAGTGAACATTTACCTCTCTGAACTCCCTTCTATACCATTTAACAACATTCTAGGCTGCCAGAAGCATTTTTCATAGTTATTACATTTGTTACGTTTAGGAAGCCAGCAATATCCAACACTATACAGAATATTATCATGTAGTATATTAGGCATAAAGCTGGCATCTACCTCCTTGCAGGAGACTGAAAATCACGAGCAAAGTTATATTAATTTTAGTCTACAATAATCATCCAGAGAAATAACCTTGACCCACATAAGCCTTTCATCCTAATCAGCCTTACTGCTAAATTCTTCCATATTGGACTGAACCACAGTGTTTAAGATGTATTTTCTACAGTACAATGCCCTGCTATATAGAGTTATTGCAATTAGTTCTAAACACACAAAAGGTCTCCTTGACTTTAGTCAAACTCTAGGGATAAGCATCTGTACTGGTCTGTATTGTTAAATACTCCATACCAACAAATATACAGCATGACTGTAAGTTGCCACTGATCCAGGAGAGGCTCCCCCCCATTGTATCTCAGCAGAATCGTTACGCAAAAAACATGCAATCCCCCAAAATCCAGCAGAGAATTCAAACAGGATACTCTTTCATTTTCAAACAAGAAAAAAAAGTGATGGATTTTGAAAAGGGGCCCTTACAGACTTGCTTGGCTTTTGATGATGGACCAAATTATGTCATTTTGTTTCTTCTCCCTGCCTCCCACCCTCCCAAAAGGCAAGGAGGTGGCCTGCTTAAAATATAGCTACGTAAAACAGGCTGTTGCTTCCCTCCCTTCCAAGACCACCCAGATTTTCAAAACTGAATCATCTTTGCACTAGACAGATTAGACTACTACCACAGCTCTCTGTGCAAAGACCTGCTACTCTGCAGTGTATTTATTACTATTTACCACCACTGCATAAACAGAGCATACTGTGCTGGCTAAATTCGCACACATAAGAGGCAGCAAAGATGAGGAAGGGAAAACATGAAATCTTAAGCATTTAGAGAGGAGAGAGCCATGACTAAAGTCCTCTTCAAAGCTCAAGAGATTATGTTTAAAAATAGACTTTCTTCTAGAGACTGCATATAAAACCCCTCATTTTCTTCACACATTTGAAGATTTGAGTCATATCTTGAAGTTGGGGACTTGATTAAAATTTTAAAAGAAAATAGAAATTATCATGTAATAACCCATTCCCAAGTTCTAGCATTTCTGGGGAGGGGTAAAAAAAGGTCCCTAGAGGACTCATGTTCCAGTTTGTCCTGGGGGTTAGGGCACTACATTGGGCGTTACAAAATGCAGGTTCTAATTTTGAAATTCTTCTTATCTGCTTTCACTCTTAGATTATAATGCTTCACTTTCCTACCCACATACTGGCATATTACTACTGGTCTCTACTGTGCTTTGAAATCCACAGATGAGAAGTAGAAGGTATGAAAAGAACTATGCTATTATGAAAATGAAGTTGGGATATCACACAAGGGATAAATACTGCTTAGGGGCAGTTTTTCTAGCTAGCTTTGGCCAGCTTAAAAAAAAATTAAATAAAACTAACAAGGTGTGAACTTCTTTGAAGATAAGAAAGAAAAATCACAATGGAGAGTAGCTCAAGACTGGTGCCTGCCCAGACAGCTAGATTTAGGTGACCTGAAACACATCCTAGGCAACAAAATAAAACAAATTACATGCATGGAAACTTGTCAAGCACTTGTCCTTGGCTCTTCAAAGCACCACACTGACATCAGTGTTGTACTGTATTTCATTACATCTAAAATAATCTTTTTTTTTTCTGTGATCATCTGTATATATTCTTTACCAAACACAAACTTATCACCCCACACTGTATGTAACTGGCTCAGAAGCTATCCTATACATCACAGCAGTCGCTCAGCTGAGAAATGGGGCAGGCAAAGGACCGCCTAAAAGGATGATCAAGAGAAGGAACTTCTTTCTGCTATAATACATATCAAGGAGCACCTGAAGATAAAGTTATGTTTGAAATGAAGACATGTCATTATTAAATCTAATTAATTAGTATCAACTCAGAGTTAGACCGGAAGTCGTAAAAGGGAGGAAAAGTGTCCACTAGACTCCTGCCAGTACTATTTAGAGTCCATCTCGGTGTGGATTCTATTTTAAATATCATTAAGATATCCAGTTTTTAAAAGAAGAAAAAAACCAGATAGAAAATTATTGCTCTATCACTACCAGTATTTAATATGACACATAAGCAAAATGCTGCAGTTTCAATGTTGGGTTTGTATTCTTAATTTTTCATTCTTAGTCCCTGAAAAATGAGATAAGTTGGAATGGTCAGCTCCTCTTGGAAACAGGGCTGCTGGCTCTTTCTTTCCATTACAGACAGCATGAATATGACAACGCACCAAAATAAGGTAGCTAAACTGAGGTGGGGTGAGGGTGTGCAGTTTTCTCAGAAGTACACAGGGACAGGATGAGTGGACCTGACACATGCTGTAATACAGGAAATTCCAATGAAGTATTAGGAAATCACTTTTAACAATTAAATAGTCGAGCACTTGTACAGGGATCTAGTCAAGTTGTTGAATGCTCCTCTTTGGAGATAAAACTGGGTTGGATGAGGCCCTGGACAACTGCTGTAGTTGGCCCTATTTTAGTGGAGGGCTGGACTTAGGTGCCCAGAGGTCTCTCTCAACTTAAATTATACTGATTCTAAACTGCCTTGCAATATCTTGTGCCTTTCAAATGACTACTAGTTCTAAGGCATTTAATTACTTCAGTTAAAACATGGTACGATTGTCAGCCTTTCCCCAGTAGGAGTATTTCTGCTTCTCAGGTAGGCAAACAGCCCATGCACCCAGGACCTGGGAGGCTGCCTTGAACATCACAGGCTTGCTTGACAAAAAGTAATTTCTTTCTTGCAGTCTTGGCATGCTTTCTTCCCTCTCATCCCTATCCACAGCTGTGGCCTGTAACTAGTTTTCTGCCTATAAAATAATCAGTTCCATTAGTTCTTTCTGATAACTACATCACACTGTTGCCTAGCTGGCATTTTTAACAAGGTTTGATGTTGCCTGCTTCTAGAGAGGGCTTTAAATTCCTCCACATGCAGACAAGAAAAAAAAATTAATTGTGCTTCTGTAACTGAAGTTTAACTGCCCAGAAATTAGGAAGTTAATTATTTCTTGGGATGGCATGTTTGCAAAAAATAAATGCTTCAAAATATAATAGCAAATACCTAAAGAGGTGGTTGTTAGGCCTTCTACCACTCTGATGGCTATGTTGGCTTATATTAACTCTCCAAAGAAACCACGTTCAAATTGATTCAAAATTTCAAAACAGCAGTATAGTTTCTGGGGTAGACAGTTGTTCCTCTTCTCTACTTTAGTACCAACACATCTTCACAGAAATTGCCCCAACAGTAAAATACCACATGCCAATGTTAACTGGAAAAGGTCAAACAGCAACAGGGATTTTATAAATGCAGAAAATAATTTTTAAGTGCAAATGTTACTGCCATCTTTTGCAAACTCCATTTTCTCCTAACTTGGGAGTAAGGAATGAAAACCAACCTTACAGGCTTCTGACATTGACAGCTGCATCAGATCAGGCTTTGCACAGAGTAGTAAATTAGTCTTCATTATCGGATTTGTTATTATGATGCATATTCATCAGCAACTGAGCTTTTGCAAACTTCAGGGCCACAAGAACTGTAATGTTACAAATACCAAATCCATTTGTGTGAGTGAGGAGACACAAAAGGAGCAAAAGGGAAAACAGGGAAATTTTTAAACTATGAGAAAATGCCCAAGTGGAGCAGTGGCTGTTGGTTTTAAAATATGTCAAGGCTAAAGCATATACAAATACATCTATATATTTATGACACGGACTTTTTCAATTGTAGTTTAGCAATTTTTTATGTCATTCATAGTAATTTATTCTGATGTTTAAGAAATATAGCCTTACCATATTTTTAACTCCATTTGTAACTACCAATAAGAAAAGCTTACTTAACACTAATATTAACACTAAACTGACATGAAAGGTTTTTTTGTCACACAAAATTTATTTTTTTATTCTAACTATGAGTAAAATACCAAAAATCCAAACATGGCCTCAAGCCAGAAGTAACCCTAAAGCCATCAAAATATTTTATTTAGATGGTTGCAATTCTTTTGTTTCACTGTAAACTATTATAGCTTTTGAAATAAACACCAAAGAGAATTATTTCATTTAAATAGTGTTAAATTAGAATGTCACAACAATTTCAAAATTCCATTAAAAACATTTCAAACCAGGAAATTCCTGAGCACTTCCTATTAAGGTTGAAGCCAGGAAAATTCTGGTGTAGCTTGCTGCTTAGTCTGGCCTTTGTGTACTTGACATGAAGTATTTCTATTATGGAACTGCAGTGAAGAGATAGCATTCCAAAGTCAGACGTTTTAGAAATTGGATGGAACTGCGAGTACATTTTATAAACTATATTTACATAAATGAATTGTCACTAAACCAGAAGAGCTTAAGTAAGGAATAAAAGAAAATACAGAAACTGCCTGCATGTAGCTATGCGAAGCAATATTACAGCATCTTATGCTTTGATTTTTAATTCCTTGTTTTTATTGGGACAAAAAGTATTTGAAAAATGTGGGGAAACCTAATGAGCTTCTGTTATATGCTCTGGGTAGTGAGTCAATCTCATGCTCTAAACCATCAACAGGCATCATAAAATACAAAAAGGGATGTTATAGATCTGTGGCTCGGCACTGAATGAATTATTCTGTCCCTGGATCAACCGCATTTAATCTTTAGACGTGTTACAGCTGGTCTCAAGATTTACTACTAATTCTTTAGATGTACAGGATTTAAGATTGTTGTTATATTTTAAAGAAGACTGTCTGCAGAAAGTAAATCTTTGCCTTTTCAACCACCATGTTATATGTGGACATGCTTAGCACGTGTCCTGGAACAAACTTCTTGTAGTTTTCATATGAGGAAGTGGCCTGGGCTAATACTAAACATGAAGTTCAAATGTTTAGGTAGGCTGAAAATTCTATTTTAAAAGGGAAATTTACAGGTTGTTTTCCCTTGGACGGGGAATACAACTTTATAAATACTTTATCTGGGGAGACACACAACCCCTGCTCAGTTGAACCACCTGCTGCCTAGAGATCTAAATGAACTTCGAGGCACTGTCCTTACAGACCTGAGTACCTGTGCACTGCACTTGGCAATCACAGAAAAAGGAGGTGCCTCAAAGGGCAGCTTCAGAAACCAGCAACCTGTCAGAAATACACCAAAGTTAGCCCACAGGGGCCATAAAAGCTAGTGGGGAGCCTAACAGTGCATCTTCAACCCAGCCTCCCCTGTAGGACAAACAGCAGTGTGACCATTTAAGCTTCTTTCAATGAAGTCAGAGAGTTAGATATATAAAATATACAAATCTGAACTGTTACTTAATGGTTTTAGGTAAGTCTAAAAAAGCAGTTGCAACTGAGAACTGTCCCTTTGCCCAGGTGAGTATCATCTGCAAGACAGAACACTTTCCTGAGCCTGCAGTAGTACATTCCCAGATGGAAGAGAGAAATGATCTTCAACCTCTCATCCTTTTTCATTCATATTGGGATTTTTCAGTATAACAAAATGACAGCAATAATCATGTGCATATGGCAGACACTTTAATGTCTAGATAGAAACAGCTTAGAAAATTTTAATAATGAAAATCTGAGTACACTAATTGACTTTAGACATATCAGGTTTAGGCTTCTAAATTTCTTTTTCTATCTAGTTTTTGGCCTACTGGGGTGTGGGTATCACTATGTCACTGGAACACATGAAAGTGGAAACAGAAGTGAAGCAGCAGAAAGCAGTTTGTCAGTGAACTTTGAAAGTGTGCACAAAGACACTCTGCTATGTCCAAGGACAAAGGACACCTTCTGTCACATCCTGTCCCAGACAGAATCTTTTACATATTTAAAGTGCTAATCATTATGTATGCTTCAGTTACCCAAACAGAAGTGCTTTCATTTGCAGCCTGACAGAGGCATGAAAGACTGGGAAACCATGTCTAGGAATGCACAACTTTTGAAAGTACTGTAGCAGAATTAGAAGGCCATTCATAGTTTAAACCTTCATTAACAAGTTTCAGGTGATGACTACAGTATTAGGTGGTTTTACCAAATTCATGTCTTAGTAATTAAATATTTTAGAGATTTATTTAACCTAAGCAAGAGCAAACAGCAGACTTTTAAGAAACTTCATATTTTGGAGAGAAACGCAATCTTCATACTTGATAGATCTCTCACATTTGCTTTCATGTTCTTAATTTCATCAATGAAGTTGCTACTTTGTGAGCATATTTTAGTCCTAATTGGAATAGCTGAGAAATTAACTTCAGTTATCTCAAGCTACTTACAATGAACTTCAATCCCATCTAGTTTTACAGAAAAACAAGAGAAGAATTGGTGGCTACAGGAATTTATTGTAATAGAAACCATTGCTGGCAAGTTCACAGGGGCTAAGATGCCATGCTCCTATTATTTTCCCAGGAAGTTATTCCCTTATTAGAAACAAGCCACCTATTCCCTATTTCTGGAACTGGCAGGGGTTTTTTTTTTTTTTTTTTTTTTTTGTTTGTTTTGTTTTGTTTTCTCCACCCTTGTCATGTTTTGTGCGAGATCATTCCCTTCCATCAATTACAGCAAGGATGAAACAGGTATTTTAAATTGCTGAATAGCAATTTCAGCAGAATTGCTGTTCATGTAAATTACTTACCCCCTGTGGCATGTTTACTAACCAATCAAAATATTTTCTTCAGACAAAGTACTGCAATAAATTTAAATGAAAATAAGGACAACTACAACACAAGACACATAATAAGAGATTTGTGCACAGCATGGAAAAGATCTTATAAGTAAGAAAATTATGTTCATGCTTTACAGTGCAGAATTTTCAGAATAATATAGCGTATTTATCATTTGCTGCAGTAGAGTTATTTTCAACAACTTAATGAAAAAACTCCAGTAATCAGTTGCTATTGAAACAGCTGGGAATAAAAAAATTAATCTGAGCACAGCATTTGAAAAATCATGCATGTTGTATTGGGGCATATCTTTTATCACAGTCTTACTATAAAGAACACTTACTGAAATGTACATTGCAACCCTGCCAGAAAATTCCATCTGATGATTTCTGGGTCCATTGCAAGTGTAGATGGAGTATAACACACCTCTCACCAAAAGTCATGAGACAAGGCGCAAACACCAGCTAAAGAGAGGGCATGTCTAAACAACCTGCAAAATAATTTCATAGTTCTTCAACAGACTGATGTTAAAGACCCTTGTTTCTAGCAAGCTCAAGAAGTTTTGCTCTTGGTTTTCTTCTGTTTGCTAAAGAAAGGTCCCACCCAGAAGAGCATGTTAAACTACACCTTTCAAAAACCACTTCTATCCCAGTGTATTGTACAGTCCCTCAGTCTGCTTTGGACTGTGAATTGATAGTCCCAGCATCTTTCCATGGAGCTTTTCCCTTTGGCTTTATACAAAATCTAAAGAACCAGTACTGACATCCTGAATCATGATACAATAAAATTTCATCCCTCTTCAAATCCTGTTTTCCAATATGATGACATTTGGCAGAACCCACCTGCCTTCATAATGTGAGACTACCTCCATTCAAACTCTTCCCAGTGCAGGATCCTCTAATGTGTGCAACTGAAGTAGATGATTGCCTACAGCAGCAGACTGCTGGGGGCAGGCAAATGGTCCTGTCCTTGCTGCTTCCTTGTGCAGACCTCTGAGGAGCGATATGGCTGACAGTGATGCTAAGGAAGGGTGTAAGGTACAGCAGTGCCTACTACCTGAGGGAGAAAGAGCCAGACCCCCTCCAGGGCAGCGAGCTCCCTTGTCTGCCTCTCACCTCCAGAGAGAAGTGCTGTTTTGCTTGGAGAGATGGATCCAGTCAGACCTGGAGAACTACAGCCTTTGCAGACCCTAGAGCAGAGCCCCTCACATCACAGACACCACTGCATCCCACAGGCCCAGGTACGGTGGGGTCTGTCAGGCTGTGCCTCCAGCTGCCTGTGACCAGTGACTGACTGTCAGCTTAAAAGACACACAGCATTTACATTGCCTCTGGAAAACAGGCATTTCTGTGTGACATGTACAGAAGCAGTTTACCTTCTGATCCTCCTTTTCACTGCTGCTTATTTTTCCTTCAACAGCTCCCTTCTAAACTGAAGTATATTTTAACAATAAACACATCGATTATATACTGACATATTAGCTACCAACCCCAGGTTCACCAGAGAAGAATTTAAATTCATCAGCCCTGTATCACACCTGTTCTATGGAACCATGCACACCACGGAAGGCTGCACTGCCACAAGGGCTTGATCAAGAATCAGTAGCTGGGTTGGTCCACCAGTTCCCAGTCTCCTCCATTACTCATCCATCTAGAGTACATGTTCATCCACCCAGTTGCTCTGCCTCTTGCCCAGAGAAGGCCAAATACTTGAAATACTTTAAAAGAGAGAGGACACCATAGAACTAGTGGGGACAATGCAGAGGCTAGTAAGAGGAATGTGCCCTTGGGGACACTGAGAAGGGAAAAAGGAAGAGACTCTATACACGAGGAAATGCACTACGGTCTACCATGGTCCATCCACCAACCTGAGTTGTAGCATTTTTAATATGGGAAATGGGAAAAGTTCAAAGCATAGAACTGAAGAGACTTCAATTTTAAGTATTTTTGCTTTGTTCAAAAAAAAAAAAGAAGAAAAAGAACAGAGAGGATATGAAAGTAAAACAGCAATTACATAAAGAACTTAAAATCAGAGTCTCTTACACTACAGTACAAAAAAAAGAGTTGTGCAATGAACCTCAAGGCAGAGAAATGCAGAAATTTTTTTTAAAAGATGGGTATTTTCACAGAAAATAAAACCAAACCACAAAAAAACACAAAAGGAGAGCAAGGATATACTTAAAGTTTGGACACCTATAACTTGCACAGCTTTCAAGGATACTCAGATTTTGTGAAACTAACATAACATTTTGAAAGGCTATTAAAGTTTTATGGTTTTAAACCTGTCTTTAAATATCTGTAATCAGGGAGAAATCAGTTGGATGAAAAAATTACATGCCTACTGTGCCATTTTTACAACTTCAGTTATCTGATGCTGTCAAATGCACTGTCAGAGTCAGGACACCAGCCAAGGTAGCAGTGGGAACTGGTATTCCCACAAACAAAGGGCTCATTCCTCATCACTGAGGTTTCCCATAGCCATGTTTGTGCCAACTCAGTGATTCTTAAATAAATCTGGGTTCACAGATCAAAAGCACAACTGGAAAAAAATATTGTGCTAATGAGATTGGATTCACAAACAGTAGAAAATTGCAAACTACCAATCTGCATGCTGTATTTCATTAAGTATGCTGGATTTTGGTTAAAAGTTTAAACGTGAAATTATGGCATACAAAACATAGAAAGATTTTGAGGGCAAAAACCCCTCATGTTTTTAATTTTCTCTTTTATTTTTTTTCCTGAACCAGACAATGTTTTAAAAATTACATATAACTTTGGCTTAAATAACTATTACAACATCAGGACAGCTTTAGCTATTCCATTAAAACAAGACCTGTATCATCCAAAGTGAAAAATCAGGCCCAGAGCTGAACTAAAGAATTCTTTCTTGGAATAGTAAAAAGAAAAATAAAACTACTTCTTCCCATCAGGTCCCAAGGTTTTTATTTTTTTAATATTACTATTTTGCATGGAAATGAACAATTACCTGAAGCTTCTTTTAAAAGCTGCAATCTGTTTAAGTATTATCTACAACTACAGATAAAAGAGCAAACCATTTCGGTACAGAAAATTAATGAAAAATAAAATAAGCCCTATCCTTTTTGTGATATCACTATGTTAGTATTTTTACTAAATCTTGTGTTAGACCTCCCCACCTCCACAGAAACAGAAGGTTAACGTGAGTCTGAATGTCTTCAATCCAGACTCGCGAGCACAGATGGCAGCATGGCTTAGAGCCCAGGGCCTAGTTTAAACTGAGCAAGCACTTGCCCATTTTGTAATGAGAATACAAATAAAAACACTGAGAACCCTCCAGTGCCACTCCTGAAGTCCCAGTTTCCCCATAAGAAAGTCTAGTTTTCCATATCTGGCTGGCTGGGATAACCTCAGGGCATCCCAGGTCTTTGGAACATACTTGCCAGCTCACAGTCAGTCCACACTGCTCATCAACTAGTACAACAGCTACATTTAAAGAAAGAGATAAGCTGAACCTTAAGGTTACAAGCATAACCTTACAGTACATGACATCTGTGTTTCCTGGTTTCCATCACCTTGGATGAAGCAGTTTGGCTATCAGTATATGAAAGTGTTTTTCATTACCTCCATGTGCTGGCACCCCTATTGCTAGGAACAGGATGTGGAGCTGATCAGACACAGCTATTACGCTCTAAATTCACACTCTCTTACAATAAGAAGTATTTGGAACAGGACCCAAGACTGAATTTTTCAGACATATCGAGGCCTCAGGTGACTGACAACTAGGATATTACCGAGATCAGCAGTCAGAGCCCCACAGCTCTGCAGTAGGTGGCCAGCTTCATCTGCAGGCCTGGAACTGGGCTGGCTACTTAATAAGCAGAGAATACGCAGTTTCCCATCTCACATGGGCAAGATGGGGGAATCTGAAGCAGTGCTGGGAAAGCAGCAACGCTTGTCCACTTCTTGAAAATCCATGCCTGCCTAGAGGCTTCATAAAATTGACACCTGAATATCCATTTAGGTCCATTCTTCACCTGTGGAGCTCTATGCAGTGTTTGTAGTGTCCACCTTTATTGAGAAAACACAAGTAAGGTCGATTAAGTCAGTATGTTTTCACTCTTTACTCTCTTTTTCATAACAATGTTTGGGATTGTACATGTTTTTGATTCAAGTCCTTCAGTAGCTTTTGAAGGGTAAACCTATAAAAACGGGGCCATTTACATCACATTGATTTTAAGAGAGGAATTAAATCATACCAACTATAAATAGAAAAAGTAAAACCTAAGAAAATATATAAAATCTCAACCTTTTGTATTAATATGCTTATTAAAATTAATCATATACAGTAGCTCCTAGCTTTCATACCAGTATTTACAAAAGACTTTTCACCTTCTGTTCCTTTACCCTGTTTTAGTCTCCAAGTATTATGTCTTATAGCCTTAAAAAAACTTTTCCTTCCAGATGTCTGTCAGACAGGTAAGTGATATTCTCCCATGCTTCATAAATATGGTGCCTGAAAACTCATCATTAAAACCATTTCTGTGAATGCTCCGGTTCTAACTCATGACTTCTCTGAAACTCTTTAATGAAACCAAGATGTCCAATAGTCAAGAAAGTTCTTCCAATGGGCATGAGCAACAGATCTTTCACAACCTGTTAGAAGATGTGCCAAGACTAGTTCCTTTCCTGTGTAATAGAAGCCACAGGAATCAAAGTTTCTGATGAACGTCCAACACCTCAGCACCTGCCAAAAGCTGACAAGCCCTTTTCCCCCTCTTTCCTGAAAAGAGCTCTGTAATCATAGTGGATTTTAACAGGATAACTATCTCTTGGACTCAGGCTGAACTGTGCTGTACTAAACTATCATTAAATCATGTGACGGTTGCTACATACATAATTACTTCATACACTTACTTTGAAAGTATGCCGAGATTCTTATGCAACCTACTACTATAGCCCAGGTTGTTGGGGGCGTGGGGGTTAATACAAAAAAATTTTTCCTGCCAAGGACATTGTATTAAGTATGGAACAAAATATTCAAGGTGCAAGCGACAATTCTATCGTATTTGCTGGATGCCAGTTCAGAATACACATGGTGAATTTAATGAAGTTATTCTGTTTTGACCAGCATATGAAGAGATTTTTAACAACTGGGAACTCCTATACATTCTTTCACATTGTAGAGCACTACCCCTAACTTTGTCACAGCCACAGCTCTTGGGAAACCATCCTGGCTATGAAATTGCTATACCAAGTTTTAGGGACTGAAATTACAAACTGACCATGCAGAAAACCAGTGCAGGTCTGGCAAAGTTTACCTGCCCACATTTTGCATTGCAGCTAAGAGACAAGTGTACTTTCAGTGAGGCACACTCCACTGGTGAGGGTTATAACCTGAGGCCATAGGAAGCCTTCTTTAAAAGGTGAAAGGAGGGTAAAACTATTCCTGAATAAGAAAGAGCCAGCATTAACAGGGTCTCTTGCGGCCAAAAGAAAGGAGACAGATGTAATATTCTGTACAGCCATTTCACACTCAAACCAGCATAGGGTGTGAGGAGGAAGATCACTGAGCGTGACTTTCCACAGCTATGCTGATACAGTGCTTCCCACAGAATGGAGGCACAACTACACACACATAAAGCAGATCACACCTTCACTGAGGAACTGATGTAGACAAGTGCTACTTCAGCCAGCCAACACTCTGCATTAGCAACACATTTTATTAAATAATTTCACGCCACTGAGATTCTTTAAAAATGTAAGACTTGTTCTCATAGAAACTGTTAAAACTGCTTACCACTTTTGGATGTATAGTTAACCTTTAGATACCATTTAATTACGTGTATCAGAGGGAGTAGAAGTTCAACATATAGCAGTCTGGACTTCTGAACTTCTTACCTCTTGTATTGCTGATTTAGTGTACAGCCATAGCAATACCCCAAAGTTTATAGGTGTGTCACTTACCAGGAGAAAAAGTTCAACAGTGACCAAAAAGATCTAATTGTCTTCCAAAGGAAGGACTGTAGTCATAAAATGTAGCCTAAGATGAAAAGTCAGGAGGACTTCAGGACACAGAAAACTGCTCTTTTTCTCAGGGCATAAAGAAACAGTTGCAGTTCTTCTGTTTGAGTCAAATCACTGTTAAATGTGTGTGCCAATGACCTAATTCTGTTTTCTAAAGATGTATTACTCACGCAAGAGAGGCCATAACAAACTTCACAACTATTCCCAGTCAGTTGCAGAGTTACATATTTAAAAATATGTACGATGCATAGTGAAACATAACAGTGGGAAAACATGCAGAACCCAATTTAGCAGAGAGATTATAACAAGTTAATATAGTCACAGTTACATGTCAATTCAGTCAAAACAAATCTATCAGATTTCACACCACACATTTATGGAAATTTTAGCACCTACAGAGAAATGAGTTAGCTTCCTGAGGCACTGATATTTTCAAATTTAAGATGCTACAGAGGCATAAAAATACCACCAATAAATGATAACATAAACCTCTTATTTAGTGTAACTTTTCTTTTAAACCTACCAAATGGGGAAGAACCTATTTTCTCTCACAGTTCTCTCCACTCAGTTATTACATATATGTCCACAATATTCCTCAACTAAATAGGATATAACAACTTATAATAGTGGAATTATCAATGTTAGTATTTTGAGAGAGTTTCTATTGGAAACAATTTTCACTGTACGCTTGGACTTGTATTAAGAACAGTTCTTGTGAGTCTAACATTTTGTGTTGATTCAGCTGCAAATGCTGACATAAGGCCTTACAACTTGCTATACTGGCTAAATTCTCAACAAGAACTAAATCACACTGAGATGTAACACAACAGGTTTGGATATGACATACTATTCTTTTGAATTTATAGTTTGGTGGCAGAGCTGGTGAAAGTGTCATTGCAACCTAAACTAAAGATAACCAGACTTTTTGCCTGCCTATGCCTACCCATGAGCTGCTTCTTATGGACAGGAACAATGGGAACATGCAACTGATTCCTCTATCTGGTGATACTTAGGTCTGTTTGGAGCAGTTCCAGTTCATGCAGGGCTACCAGTGTGGTGCTGACCATACACAACCTCCCAGGAGTCACTGTGTGAGAAAATGCTTAGGCATAAGCAGAACCAGCTTTTTCCTACCCGTTACTGGCCCAATACTCTTCCAAGACAAGCTCATGATTTTTTCCTAGTGATTTCAGTAAGGGAAGAATTTTAATTCCCAAATAGTCTCATTATTTTTAAAATCGTTCACATAAAGATAAAACACACAAGCATCATAAAACCAGAAAAAGGAGTCTGTCTCTCTCTCCCTCCCTCTAAATGCAGAAACCTTATATAACAGAAACAATTTGAAAAACAACAAAATAAAACAAAAAACCCCAACGAAACACACAGAAACCCCTCCCCCCAACACTCCGAAAGTTACCATGTACAACAAAAAAGCAAATGCACAATGCAAAATAGAATGGATTTTACTCTACACATAATATCTAAGACGTAGCTGTTCACATCCTGGCACAATCCAACCAGGCAAGAAATGTCTGTGCTTTGCTGTTCTGCCAAGAGTTACCTTGTATCTTGAGCAAGTTGCTTCTTAATAGCCTGAGCACTAGGTTAGCTGAAAAAGCCAGCAGACCAAACTTTTGTCTGGGTAAAGTGGTTTTTACTCACCTCACCACCACACATGCACTCAGACCAAGCACTGCTGCTTGGCCAGGGAGCAGGAAACAAGGTAGTTTCCTTCACACTGCTTAAAGGAAGCCATATTATCCCATGTTATCGCCAAATGGGGGAAGTTAAAGTCAACTGATCATGGGCTTGATAACGTTTGTACACCTGATGATCACACTTTCTGTAACCTAACTAGCATATTCTGGCATTTACCACCCATAAATGTGTTAAAAGACATCTATATTTAGTTATTTATAAAAGCAATTACCTGCCATCATGCAAAACACTATTCAGTTGGAAAAAACAGAGGAGAAGGGGAGCAGTTTTCCAAGTTACTGCCTTTAAGAAACAAAAAAGTTAAAAAAGAAGAGCTAAAATTTAGGTATGCCTTGCAACATACTTGCTTTGCATCCAGACATGAATCATTTACTAATTAAGAGGACAGTCTAATCCTGTAATTCCTGTGCTGCAACCCAAAAATCAAAGTGCCAACAAAAGTTTGTGGCTAACTCAGAAAGGAGGACTGCTTGGCTTTCCAAAAGACGAGACATTATTAATGTCAGTACTGAAACTACTACTTTGTTGAAGTTTCCTATAATAACATTTTAAAAAGAAATTTGAAAATAAAAGCTTTTTAAAATTCTCACATCAAATGTAAAAACCTCAGAAACACTCATTTGTCATGTCTCAGAATTAGAGCTACCATTTTTGAAATGAGGTTTGAAAGAGGAAAACACATGGGTACAGTAATGAACAACATAATGGATAAAGACGGCCTGTTCTTTATAAACATGAAAAAAAAATTTAAAAAAGTATTACAAAATCAAAAGTGAATAAATCTGATTTCCTGCATTCTTCTCCAACTGCATGACAAGAACAGCAAAAAACGTTTATAGAAAGAAATATTTTCTTTTTCCAATTCTACAGACCAATATACCCCCAAAGCATCTCCACACATTTAGCCAAAGTAGTCAAACCTCTAATACTTTGAGGGTTTTATCTCTTGCTAGAAGACATACAAATTTATGGTGAGCAGGAAATGTTTACTGTATCTCACATTGCATACTTCTGAGATTGGGGGTGTGTGTGTGTGAAATACTTGTTCAAGGTTACATTTTTCTTGAAACCTTACTGTCCCACAAAGCACCAGCAACACTGCACTCCATCTTTCCTCACACATACATATTAAAAACTTCCAAAGATAGAGACATGAGCTCATTAACAAACTGAAGACAAGATGAAGCATCCTGAAATTATTATTTTCCCATTGATTATTTTGACATTACAAGATAAACAACTGTGAAGAGACTTTTACAGCAAAGCAGTGTCTATAAAGTACTATGTAAAGACAGTAAGTCTTTAGGAATCAGATTTTAATTTGGTTTCCCAAGATGCCACCTATTTCAGTTTGTCAAATAAAAATAGCTAAATAGCTAAGAAATTCAATCAGCATTAGTGCATGCTTAAGTTTTTAAGCTCTGAGAATTGTTATAGATGTAATGTCAATCATATGCTTGGTATCTAGCTGAATTATTAGCAGTTTATCTGATGGTAATTAAGAATTCCCATGCATATGTTGAAGAATTCTATTTGCATGTTACATAAACCATAGTGCATTATGGCTTAATAAATATAAAACCCATAGACATTCATTTTTTCCTTTCTAAACTAAATTATGCTTCTTTAAAAAGAAATGACTTCATTTCATGTGCAGCTTTTTATCTTACATTGACAACGTCATAATATGCCTATTTAAAATGTCAGGGAGTGTTTATATTTTGTGTTCTGGACATTCCACTTTCCTTATTCTTCTATCAAGGACAATCAATAATTCATTGCAAAAATGTGTGCTTCACATTTGTTTTTCAGGGGTCATTCCGCTGCCATTTTATTAACATAGAGATGGCCATAATCCAGTCTTGACAAATAGCCACTTCATTAATTCCTTTTTAATCATCAAGGATGGGATCTCTGTCAAATTCTAGACAAAATATGACAAAGCACATTTAACACACAAAAGCAGCACCATACTCTCATACACTTCAATATAAACAGGTTTATTATGGAAATCTGACATTAAAAAGCAATGGGCAACAACAGGAAATGAAAGAGAACATATAAGAGCAAGGTTTTGATGTTACGCTGAAGAACAAAGGGAGGGGTGGTTTTCTTTGAGTTATTGGGGTTTTCAGAAGTTTGCTGGGGTTTTATTTTTCCTGCAGTCCCTGTCCTCCTGTGTATCACAAAAAGATATGAACTCTCAGGATTACCATTGCTTTTTCCTCCCATTGCTGTTGTCCCACTAACATCAAAAAATTTCTGCCCTGCCCCTTCCCCCTTGCTATGCACACTCCTGTCTGCCAGCTCCTTATACAGCATTGCCTCAGGGCCAGCAGGGTTCACCAAGGGCAGATCAAGATAGGAGCTATGATTTCAGATTCAATGCTAGTTCTTCAGCCAGGAGCAGAAACTGCAGGAATATAAACCCAGCTTTAATGATGTAGCTCCAGGCTAAAGCATGTTAAGTGTCTCAGGGCTGAGGGTGTGGGCAGTATGTGGGCAGACTGGTCAGCACTAGCAGAACTAAAAGATTGGTTCACAAATGCAGAGAATTCAGGAAACCTTATAAGAATTCACCGGGACTAACTTTAGTCAACCAAGTTTTCTCTCCCTTGACTTCCTCCAAAAGTAATGAAAGAAGAGAGCAACGCAGTAGGAACCTTACTTTGATCCTTTGAACCAGCCCTGGAAGAACTTGTCTGCCATTGGCTACAAAGATTAGTTTTTTTCAATGCCTACCTTTTGTCTCTAAGCCCATGCAAACAGATTTTAAAAGTTTATAATTTGGCAAATGATTAATGAAAGACATATCCCTGACAAAAAGGCCACAATGTTCTCAATAATGGATCTCAGTGGGTAAGGCTAACTATTGTTATTAGCTGCTGGAACTGTTCAAAATGTAAAACATTTTTTCTCCTCATCTTATTTCCAGAAACTGTGTAATGGTTTTGTAAAATTTTAAAAATACAAAAACCCAAATGCTCAACTATAACAGAAAATCTAACACAAGTACACATAAATGGAATGCTCAGGCCCATCAAGAACATTATGTCTTCACTGCCATAAGTCATTTCAGTGAGGTACAAAAATGTCTCAAGTCAAGCAGTGTCGAATTAGCATACCTCTAAATACATGCCATATTGAGAAAAAAGCCACCACAGGAATTTACTGAGCATTATTACACACTGAATTATAACATCACGCATGGATTGTTGTCATGTACAACAATCCATTCCCAGTGGTCAGTTTGCAGCACTATCAAATGTTATCACCGCTAAGCACATATAATACTTTTTGACCCAGATCCCTACCTTCAAAAAGAAAACTCAAAAAAACATGAAGGCTGAAAGCTCTTCTAAATGTTCATTCCCAAAACTTCCAAAACCCCCACATCCCTCCCCATCAAGAAAGCATCCCCTATAAGGCCCCCAGACCCATCCCTTCTCACTTTTCTCCTTGACCTAAGAAAAGGGAATAGCACTGCAGCAACATAAAGCAGTTTAGCTGCATTTCACTAGATGCTTTTTAGCTACAAATTTATAGCTTGTTTACTGCTGTTAGTACAAAACGAGACCATAAATATATTCAGACCCTACAAAGTTGTTACTCAGTCCTTCATTTTAGCAGTTTCTATATTCAAAGGTTTAACCAATGCATCCCATATTTTACTGCTTTTCTAAATGTATTAACTGACCACATTGTAAAAATTTTATTATAAAAGTCTCTTAAGATTTTAAAATCTCAAAAATGTATTTTTATAAAACTGCCATGACTAGTCAAGGCAAAGCAAAAGAACAACTAAACAATTGAAGGAACTTTCAAATAGAGTTTTGAATCCTTTTCTATATGCCAGTTGTTTCAATAAAGTGAAACTAAGGCATAATTTGACTTTTTTAGTAATTCTGATGAAACAAACTTTCTTGCTATTATCTGTGGCTGACATTTAGAAAAATTGTATAGAACTGATAGCAAACTGGTAGCTTTAATTTTTTTTTGTTGTTTTTTTTTTAACAATTAAAAGAGTAACGCTGTTAATACATTCACATTCACTGAAAGTTTCTAGGCATGCCTTTGAAATAAAGTTTTGAACACCCAACAAATGAATGAAATTTTGTATCTTTGCACTGCCTAGTCTGACTCATGTTGGCCAAGCACCTACTCTTTTTCCCCATTAACACTATAACTGGACTCCTCCCATTCAGGCTTTCTGATTATCATCCACAATTTCCCCTTCCCTCCACAAGAGATTAGAACTCTTTGTTACAAGCAAGAAATAGAAAATATTATGTTCTTATATTTCACAAAGATCAGAAGAAAATCCAGTGAAATATACCGATAATTTTAATAAATCAGCTCTAAAGAAATCCTGCTTTTCCAGATATTGCTCCTTTTCATATTTATTAGATTCCATCCACTGAACTTAATGGCATTACATGAACTTATCTGAGAAGAGAATTTGTCTCACAGTGGTTAGAAAGTATGGCAGTGGATCAATATTTAGACTTCACTGTCAAGGGCAATAGAGTGTTCAGTATTATAAACATTCTGCTGGGCTTCAGGCTTGCCGTATGCTGCGTTATTCTCTTCCTGCATATGGACTATAAACCTGTGAAAGCAAAGGCAGCGATCTAAGGCTTTAAAGCAGCTTTAGACGGTTAGCCACTGAATGTCCCATCCACCAGGTATTTAATTCCTTAGCTTTCATTCACAATCTCCTAGCAGATTGGATGCCATACATATAAAATCATGTTCCCATACATCAGATTTCTAAAGTTACTCAGCTGTGTCAGCGCCTAATTGGATTTTTAAAAGTACTGAGTAATTTACTATGTATTGATTTCAGTGGGGGTATGCATTGACGTGATTACCTGCATCTGTAAGCACAATAACATCTATAATTTAACTAGACTTATAGGGAGATTACCTAATTGGATACTGCAACTTTGTCATTGTTAGTGCTGTCACTTCTAAAGATGCTGAGTCTTTGCAAATCCAGGTGACTCAGAGCTTTGTAGGTTCTCAGCACTTCTGAAAAGGCAGATGCTAAGCATACCTGTGCTAATCAGAAGTAGAAGACTACCTTTGATCAGGTATGCCTGACACAGCATGTTTATTTAAAGTGCCAATGTATCATACACTGTATACAGAGAGAGTCTGCCTAAATTGGAGACTAAGGGGCCCTTCCACTTTCATTCAAAAATCACTTGACATTCCAGGAACTGTGTTAAGGTAGGCTGGAAGAACAAAAAGTGATTCATACTTCAAAGATCCTTAGGACATACATCAAAACCCAGAAGGTTCAAACTGAATTGTCTTTAAAAACCTGTCTTTGACAAGTAGCGTAGCTTCACTGCTGTCCTAGTCTTTGAAGAAACAGGACCAAAGGTATGAATTCATTTCTGTGAAACCTACTTTGGAATTAATTTATGCCTACTTGGAATTTGGCTAGCACATCACCATCTCCCAGCCTGTTATTTGGGCAGCAAGAACCAACAATACTGCAGACAATGCTGATGGAGTACAAGTAGATCTAAACACTACAAATGGCTAATGTCAAAGGAATGAAACAGAGCAGCGTAGTGAAAAATTCAAGCACATGGAAGAGTGTGGCAGGGAGGTAAAGACTACCATTTCTTGAAATTATCTCACCTTTGAGATATGCTTTTAACATGTGCTTGTTTGGCAGTTCTCAACCCCTGCCAAAAACAGACCCCATTGTAACAAATTACCTACTCTGTCCATCCTAGAAGGAAAACTCTCGTTAAGTTGTGAAGACGATAAAACTGTATTTCTTTAGCACTTAATGTAAAAGTCTATAGTAGAAAATAGATGTAAACAAGATGCAGAAAAGGTTTTAATTTACTAAAGGGCAAGTGTAAAGTACAGAGTAAGATAAAAGCAATAGTTACGTAATGCTTCTTTTTTTTTTTTTCAACTGACTAAAGAGGTTGAAGTAAATATTATAAATACAGATTTGGTTAGGACACAGAAAGGGTAACATCAAGATATTAATAGAGTCAAGACTGAAAAAACAGACCTTGCACTTTCACTGCCAGGAAACAATTTCAAAGGCACAAAATACAATCACATGCTACAAAGTATCTTGTAGATCAGCAGATCTTAATTCTGTCTCTGAAAACTAGATGCAGGTTTTGAACTGCACTGGTCCATTAATTTGAATTCATGAACACACTGAGGCCTAGGTTGGATAGCAGGATTTCTCAAATACTTTCATATTGCAGGCTATGTCTTAACATAGTCTTACATTTCTAAACATGTATCTTTCCTTTCATAGGAACAGACAATTTTCCTTTTCCATTCACAAGTCATATAATATTTTTTCAATGACTGTATAAATTGCTTACACAGCAGAGCAATATTGGCAATGTCGTTTTGTCTTCCTTTTAATGCAATTTTAAAACTGAAAATGAAGAGGACAGTTAAAACCATCTGATTAGCTAGTTCTCTAACGATCAAATATTTGCCACATATTTCCCAGACCACCAATCATGTGTGAACCACAGAGTAAAAACCTCTCTGACACAGTGGAAATTCAAGATAAAAGCAGACAAACAGTGAGTTTTGCTAATTTTTCTTTACTACTCAAATTCTTAGCACTGTTGCCTTAAATCTACGGTACATACAAGGACTAACGTAATAGCAACTGACAGTGACATTCTAAAACTAGGTAATGATCTTCGAAGGAAAAAACAAAAAGAGGAAACCAAGGAGGGGAGTGTGCGTGTGTGCGTGCATGAGAGAGAGAGGGAGAAACTGTTTTCCAGTTTCTGATTAGCCAGATTCCAAAGATTCTTCAGTCAGAGAAAAAAACTAAGATGCAACTATAGAAAGCTCTCCACCTCTAAAACAGTGTTGCTGGTTACTCTTTTCTAGTAAATGCTTACACAGTTAAGGTTTTGTTCCCTGGGGTTTGCAGGGTTTTTTTGGGGGGATGGGGGTGTGGTTGGAGGGGTGAGGAGAGGTTATTCATTGGGGTTTATTTTCATATATAGAAAGACAATTATTGTATAAGCTAGAAGAAAAGAAATACGTAACACCAAACTACTACCTGTCAGCTGCCACTGAAAAGTTTTCAATTAATGATAGATCAGATTTGTCTTTTAAATCCCAACACGAGAATTTAGAGGAACAGGAACACTGAGAATTCTTAAAGATGAGCTAAATAAAGATTGTGCCCTTGGAGCAGACTGAGGCTCTTCCTAATGCAGATGCATTTTATAGAGCTAGGTTTTCTATTTTCTTCCTTTAATAGATTGAGGATTTATTTCCTTGGCTGTCCAGCATTCTTTCTATTTGCCAGACACTCCTGTTGGCTTGGTTAGCCACATGCAGACAGCTATTGATATAGTGCAACTGTAGAATTCTGCACAGCATAGTCCAGGCAATAAACACTTAACAGTTATCTCTAGCTCAGCCTATAGCTAGAAACAGAATTACACCCCAATCAGTCTTCAGTTCCCAGAACTCAGCTGGAATTTAAGCCAATGTAACCTCAAAGCTCCCTAAAATATCCATGTTAACACTACATAAAAGGACAGAACCTCAAGGATTTTGAACAAGGTGTTTCCTACGTAAAGTCGGTTTTGCTCAGGTTAAAACTCCTACAAAATTTAATTCAAAGCAGTTGTTTCTTGTACCCAATACTTTGTATAAGTCTGGTGCCAGCTGGCAAATCCAGCCTGTCACCTCAGTAAAACCACTTTCCCAAACAGCACAAGCCTCCAGCAAAATGTCACTATGGACAAACTCCAATTGAGAACATGTGCCCTCGGCTCCTCTGACACTGTCCTTTCATAGTGTGGCATCACCCTCAGCATGGCTGCATGGCACTGGGAAAAGCAGCCAACTCTGCATATGCTCCAATAACACAGCAACACTGGCAGCTGGGGGTTGACAAATTTTGGAGTCTCATGCACACCAAAACAGGAATAGAAGAGGTAGGGTTTGCATTGGCGCATTTTAATTCAAATTAATAAAATTTTCTTGAGGTTTAAATTCCTCCTTCCTATCCTCTTTTGTACCTGATAAATTATAAGCGAGGAAATTTTAATAGGAAGGAGGGAGAACAGAAATAAAAGAGGCTCTTGGCTCTGAGAAAGACAATATGCTAAAAAAATGCAGTCATTGTAGTTTAGCAATTACATTCTAGCCTGTTGTACGATAATTAGAACTGACGAGGTCATTTATACCTTAGCTTCCACAGAACAGAGAGTGAAGCATGAACATCACTTGCATTACTTTTAGATGACTAAGATTTCATTACTGAATAAACTGAGAACAGTTTTACTTGTGGAAAAAAAAAGTCAAATATCAAGTTTTGATATTTACCTTTGAAAAACCCACTTTTTCTAAACAGAAATTACAAACGAAGCAGACCAGTACAACATGCACAGCATATCTTATATATTGCAGTATGCAGAAAAACTTTTTTTTTTTAATTGCTCAAACCTGTGCACATAGTGTGTGGTAAAACGCCTTCCATTCCTGCCTAATGAATGGTATCTGTCAAATTAAACCAGATGGGATGACTTTGCCAGACTTGACCCAAATGACAGTCCACTTGTAAGCTGCACTGAAAGGCACCAAGCAGCAGACAAGAACACTGTGGTAAGATCATGACTTACTGGCACAAGGTAAACAGGCTTTTGAGATGGAAAGTAATTAAGCTATTTGCATGTTTGTATGGTAACATTCATTTCTGCAAGAGCTTTTTCTGGGTCGTTGGAAAGGAGGCAATTGAATAACATTCCCTTAGATTTTAATCACACATTATCTATTCACAAGTATGTCAGGTGAAAAACAACCAATAAACCCCAGATTTTTACTCAGAGGAAAAGATACAACTCTTGTGCTTGAATAAATCTGGCTCCTGTTTAATACACAGCCAAAGGAATGAATTATTCTAGTTCTTGGTTTACAGAAATTCAACAACTTATATTGCTACTCAAGGGACAGTATCTCAGTAGACGTCTGGATAACCTACTGATTAATTAATAGATTCATTAATTAGACAGCTGTAGTGTTAGAAGAGAATTTAATTGTTTGGATTAATAACCCTACTAATTAGTCATAAAGAAAATCATCACCAACCTATAGAACTGCGAAAACACTGACTTCCTAAATGCCCATCTGCATGATTAACTTCACATTTCTAGAACATGTTACCTAACTACTGACAGACTTACAAGACTGTATATGCCAGAGAAACATCCAGAGCAAATCTAAAAGCTGTGATTTTTCTGGTATATAGCATAAATACCACTGGAGACAAACGCCATTAAAAATAACTAATCTGTTTTTTGAATCTGAAGTATGGCACCTACATGAGAATCTGAGAAAAATTATAAACACCAAGCCTGGGTGGGGCTACATGAAACCCCAAGGCCTATGAATATTACTTAATTCAAAATCATCAAGGTATGCAAGTGATATATAACAGCAAAGAGGAGACTACGCAAAACCATGACAAGCCTGAACTGTTTTTGAATAATCTTATTTGCCTTTTCTCACCAAAAAAATTGTCATAAATCCCTTTCTAGAAAAGAAATATTGAAATTGTATGAAGTATTTCATACAAACCACAATCATCTACAATGTGTGACAGCCAGCTTAGAGCTCTGTTTAATAACAAGCTAAAGACCTCATTGCAGAATGTTCCTGTCAACATAGTTGAATCTGGCAGTATGTCTGTAGCATATTAAATGCGCTAAAAATTCTGATACTAGTTTTCCTTCTAAGTTACCAAATGTATAATGGAGATAGTATATCAAGAAATATCATTAAAATAAATTAGTGAAGTACAAAGTTATTTCACTGCCATCCACCTTAAAAACCCACAGACAATTGAGTAATTTTGCATTACATATAATTTAATTAGCATAAATATGTACTAGAGATATACTGAGGAAAAACTAACATTTTGCACATCAAAATATCCCATGTGATAAATCACATTTGAAAATGTGTAAAAATCAGTTGGAAAAAAATTAACTATGAAATAGCATACTCATTGAAGGGTAAAGCAGTTAAAATTGCACAGATAGCCTCAACCTGACATTTTGCCTATTCTGAGTACTTGTTTCTGCAGACATAGTATCCTCTTCCTGCATTCATGAATTCTCAAGCTGTTCAGGTCATTGCATGCTCTTTATTTTTTGGAAAACCAGGTGTATTGGCAAAGTCCAAGACTGAAAGAAACCACTCTACATCAATTTATAAAAGCCACTTAGTTAAAAATTCACCGAGTACCTCATAGAATCTCAATCCGGAAGAGATACCAAGGATATTTTTTAAATTCTACAACATCATTTTTTGCATAACTTCCTCTGAGACAAATAAATCTCTTCACGAATGTGTGTCAGATTATTGTAATAGACTACATGACATCAGGAAAGAAATCTATAACTCAAATGAAGCTCTGACATAAATACATAGAAATCATGATTAGCTTTGGTCAGGGTGCTTATTTTACCTGTAATATAATGTTTGGATATGACTATTAAACTCAGTATTTCTTCTCACAGATGCCTACGAGTTCTGCAGTAGTATGATAAATCAGAAGTTCCTGATGACGTAAGTTCAGCTGATACCTGCCATTAACTTCTGTCCTACCAAGTAGCTGCACACTTGTGTGTACCACAAGCCCAGTGCTTCCAAAACACACTACATCTCACCAACAATGCAAACTGCAGAGCAAGAAGAGAGTAGAGAGAGCACTTAAGAGAAACCTTTAGAAACTGCTTGGGTAAAGATGGGGCAGAAAGTTGTTGTGGTGGGTTGACCATTTCTGGACACCAGGTGGTCACCACAGCTGCTCATGGGTCCAGGTAAGAACAAGGAGAGGTCACTCATCTGTTACTATCATGGGCAAAATAGACTCAACTTGGGGAAATTAGTTGAGTTTATTACCGATCAAATCAGAGAAGAATAATGAGAAATAAAACCCCATCTTGAAAACACCTCCCCCCCATCTCCCTCTTCTTCCCAAGGTCAGCTTCACTCCTGATTTTCCCACCTCTTTCCACTAGCGGTGCAGTGGGATAGGGAACTGGGACTGTGGTCAGTTCATCACATGCTGTCTGTGCCACTCCTTCCTCCTCACAGAGAGGATTCTTCACATTTCCCCTGGTCCAGTGTAGGGTTCCCTACACAGAAAACAGTCCTCCATGAACTTTTCCAATCAAAGTCCCTCCTAAAAGGTTGCAGTTCTTCACAAACTGCTCCAGTGTGTGTCCCTTCTATGGGGCACATTCCTTCAGGAACAGACTGATCCAGCATGGGTACCCCATAGGGTCACAGATCCTGACAGCAAACCACCTCAAGAATTGGGTTCCACATGTTCATAGGTCCTGCCAGGAGCCTGGTCCAGAACCATGTAGTGACAGCCTCCTTCAGACATACACCTGCTCTCCACTCTCACAGGTTTCTCACCTCCCCAGAGCACATACTAAGAATCAAATTATAGGCTAGAACACTTCATAGCACTTCCTGTCTCCTGTTGAATTCTGCAAAGCTTGTCTGTACAATGACATCACTAGAATTAAAAAGAAAGCCAGAGGGAGGCAAACAAAAAAAAGGTAACTCCTCAGTCTAAGACAAAAGCATACATCAGTGTTCTACCAACCAAAATCTTTTCCTAACAGAATTATTTGTTTTATCCAATGATTATTTCATGCAAGATAAAGATACAGGTAGCAGAATAGAGACCACAAGACTGAGGACTTCCCCATTAAACTAACTGACGACATGATGTAGCTAATTTCACAGTCCTCAGAACAACTACAACTAAGTGAAGAAGTCCTCTGGATAACCTGGAAAGACGAAAAATGAATCAAAGAAAATCAAAGTAGAAAATACAGTAAAATACAAGCAAAGAAATGTTGTATTATGAGAAACCAGCTTCCTGCCTTCTGTAAGTATTCCAAAAGTTAACAACAACACACTAGGCAAAAGTGAACATTAATGACTATGGTAGTAAAATTTTTCTAAGTAGATTTATTTCAGGGATAAAACCCGCAAATTCCTATTACATGGTGTTGGGGAAAGACACATGTCTACTTGGATTGCGGTGACTGAAGTCAATAAGCATATTTCATCACTGCTGTTGCCAAAATAGACAGTACAGAAATGTGTTTGACAAGTGTAAAGAGAACCTGAATGATTTATTGTTTGCATTACATTAATAACTGAAGTTTCTGAAGGAAGATGAACCAAGTGGGATCAACTTGTTAAAAATAAATCATGAATATTGCATTTTTAGAAATAACCTGTATCCATAACTTATAATGTGACTTTTTCACATTACTTTGACATGCTTTCCTCCTGATGCCTGTTTAAGAAAGTATCACATACAGTCAATGATTCTGTTTACATGACAAACACAAAATAATCCCCAGCATAACAGTTGCCAAATCATATGTTTAAACTGCAGGCATCAACTGAAAGTAGATTATTTTCTGAGCATGGAAGAGCCGTGTTGGACAGAAAAGTAATTTGAAGGAAAATGTATTGAACCAAATGACTAAAATTTAGCAAACAGTACAGGATTGTTGTTGATGGCTTAAGCAGCAGCTTTAAGGTCCTCTAAGCTTTCTCTTTTTCCTTCTGTGCTTTGGCATTTTCACATTTAAAAATATATAATTCAAATTACATAATTATTTAGGGTGGTATAGATGAAATCAATTAATAAACCTTTTTCACCCCCTTCAGCTGATTCATCAGGAGAGAAGATGACTTCTAGCTATGTTGAAGTATAACTTCATTCAACCTTTAGGCATCACCATCAGCAGATGACAGGTAAATGCCCTTGCTACTATTGCTAATGCTTTCCATAATGGCTTTAAACATATACAGAAAATAGTGTTACTGCTGCAGTTGAAGCTATTGGAATACCTCTTGTAGCTGAACTAATTATTATTAAAACACTCTTCCTTAAATTGTTTGCATCATTATGCCATATTGAAAGTAGCAAAGTGCAGTAAAACCCAATTCACCAACCCAATAAACATGTATCTGTTTTAAGAGAGAGTAATTTTTAGGATAGAATGAAAAACAAAAAGGAAAGAAAGTTTATATGGGGGAAAAAAGTCATATAAAATTAAAAAATTAAGACATAGAACAATTTGGAAACACAAAACTGAAGACTGGAGTGGGAGCAGGGAGATCTGGGACAATGAGGTTTAATACCTGTGCTGGATCATAATGGAAGACTTGTGACACCAGTATATTTAAATATGATTTTCACTTTTATGTTTAGATACTAAAAGTGGCACAAATGGGGGGGGGGCGGGGGGGGGGGGAGCGGGGAGAGTGTTTTGTTGCTATTTATGGGGGGTTCTGTTTTTTACATGCTTGCTAGCCAAATAATTTAAAGTGTCAAAATATAAATGTCAGAGTCAGTCTGCCTTTTCCATCAAGAATATACAGAGAATATGAGCATGTTGCCAACTTCTACAACACTGTCAAATACTATTAGCACTTTTTTATTCCTTGAGGCATACGGTTCAGTGACAACCCAATGAGCTTCCACTTTTTAATAATGTTTTCTTTGTAGCTGAGTGAAAAGCTCAAAAAGCACAAAAGCAAAAATAACAGGCAAAAATTAATTTTGATGATAATACAGTGATAACACAGCTGTAGTAGCCTGGAAGAGCAAATAAAAGGTTGCTGCACTCTCCATAAAATCTATGGATGGGAATGCTTCCACTACCTGCTCCACCTTCAGGTCACAAATGCATGAGTATGTTAAAAAACTATGACCGAAAGTAACAATTAAGATTCTTTAATGCTTTCATTTCTCATTTTCAAGGTGCACTGGCAATTTCCTGAAAGAGCGCCTTTTTTCATGGCTCTGCAGTGTACTGTATTATGCAGGACCTTAGAAGGGATCTTACAGATCAAATCAAAAATATGTATATACATCAATGTAATATAGATAAAAGCTCTTTTGAATAAATCTCCACCATGTAAGAGATTGTAATTGCATAATTACACTGTACATTATTTAAAAAAAACAAGCAACCAAAAAAGTACCAAAAGCATCAACAAAAAACCTGCTACCACAACAGGCTGGCTTTTAAGAATTAAGCATATATTCAAATATGAGTTACTAATATACAACATTTAATTCATTACTCCCCTTTTAATGGTCTCGAGTTACATGATTCTTGATAAACAAGTAGCTATAAAAATAAAGAAAACACCACTGGAGAGAAAAGGTATTGCAATAAAAAAAAAGTTCTGAAGCAACTATTACATTTAAATTTGGTTGCTCTGGATTTATTTCAATTCAGCTCTGGACAGTATTAAAGCCACTGGAGTCCTCTACTTCTTGCCATAAATTTCAGTCTCTACATCTGCAAATCATCTTGCTTGCTGCTGAAAGTACAAGTAATGAAATTCACAGTACATGGGGAAAATAGCAACAAACATCTCCAAAGTCCTTGAATTATTCCCTTTCTAGGAGCAACCAAATGATAAAGTGAAAAAGAAGATATCTTTCCAAGTATGATTCCAGCCAGTACCATTTTCACAACTATTAATTTGGCAGAACATTTCTTTCCATTTGGGTAGCAGGTAATACACATAAATCATTCACAACACTTGCCCAAAATATTGTATTACTCCAATGCTGTGACACTTAAGCAATAATAATCTGTTGTATCATAAGGGATTCATAAGTGTTGCCACCTTAGGGGACTTTTGTCCCTCTCAGCAAGCCATTGTTTTCCATTTGATGCCATCTCTCTGTAGTACATACAGTGTTCTGGCAATGGTACCCCAGGATGGTCCCAGGTTCTGCTCCACCTTTCATGTCAGAGTTCTTTAGTGTTTTCGACACTCATACATGTGGTGCTGGTCATGCAGCTCTGTACTGTAAACAGTTAAAAGGTACTCCTCAAATCCCACATGCAAACAAACCCCACCCAAAAAAACCCCAAAACCACACAAAACAAAACAAAAAAAACCAAAACAGCATAATGAAACACCTCATAAATTCTTGCAGCTCCACGTTTCCGGGCTTTGTTTTGCTCTCTTTGTTTGTTTTTTCTCTCACCTTCCTTTTGTGCTTCTCATGTTTTAGAAAAAGCATGAGGCAAAAACTATTTTGTAAGGAATTCTTAAATCCATTTAAAATTTTAATCTCATTCCTCCTCTTGCCCTGGAAATCCTTTTGCCCCTAAGGTAGGATGATGGCTGTACTGTTACAAATATATTTGTAAATCTAATTGTGGAAGTAGTTATGCTAAGGTTTACGGGGTTTAACTGGACCTGTGGTGGGGTAACTTGAAACAGTAGTGGGAGCCCAGAAACTATTGGGAATTTGCTAGGAACAGCAGGACAATAATTAAAGGGATTAGTGAAGTAAATAGAACCTGAGGAAGAAAACAAACTGTTGCTTAAAGATAAGATTAGAATCAACATATGAAAAAGGTTTGGTGATGGGGGCCTAATTAACCAGAATCCTGTGTTAGATGAGCGTGGTAGATTTTTAACCCTTGGAGACGGACATCAACTGTATACATATAACCTATGTAACTGATTTATGAATGAGACCATGTGTCTTTGTCCACGTACAACGCTGTAGAAAAGGTATAAAAGCTGTCTTCAAGAATGGCTCGTTGGAATCCTGGCTTAGGACAATAGTCCCCAGGTTTCCCGGGCCCAGCAAATAAAGCACCGCATAAACTGATACTCTGTCGGTTTGTGTTTCTGTGAACGGGCAACAGTTTTCTGGCGCCCAGCGTGGGGCAAATAAAGCACCGCATAAACTGATACTCTGTCGGTTTGTGTTTCTGTGAACGGGCAACAGTTTTCTGGCGCCCAGCGTGGGGCTCTGAGGGCTGCTGGGGCGGTTCGCGTCCTGATCCACTCCAAGCCGGCACCGAGCAGTTTCCTCGGGGAGTCATCAGTTCGTGCCCGGCCCCACGCCTGTCGGACAACTACATAGAGGTGAGCCCGAAGGTGCTTTATTTTGAAAGGGGGGTGGCTTTATTCTGAAAGGGGGTGGTAAGATTGGTTGGTTGGTATTGGAAGCCTAGGCACTGGCCGTAAGACACGTATATAGGATTCGTGCTGGTCTGGTACTTGCCATTCGATAGCGACTAGAATTGGCAAGTTGGGAATATAGGTTGGTGGTTAGTCGCAGCGTTGTACGTGTTTCTGTTATATATGTTGTCATTCGGGAGCTGTGGGATAATGTCTTCTAACGATAAGGATATTCCCGAGGATTCGCCCCTCGGGTGTTTGTTGAAGCACTGGAAAATGGGGAATTTTGAACAAACTATGAAGAAAAAGAACTTGATTGATTACTGTAATCATGTTTGGCCAGAATATGAAACGGGGGGAATGCAATGGCCGCGGAATGGTACAATGACTACGGAGATTATCGCTCCTTTGATGGGTTTCTTAAGGGAAAATGATAAATGGGATGATCTTACTTAGATTTGTTTTATCATTTAAAAAGAAAAACTGAATGGTTAAAAGAATGTGGTATGCTGGTTTTGGAAACTATTAATAATGAATGTGTGGGTTGTAAAGAGCGAAAGTTGTGCTTTATTGAGCCCCCGGAGGAAGATGTGTCGTTGTTGGTCTCCCCTAGTGCACCTCCGTGTCCCTCTCTTGAAAGCCTTAAAATAGGAAAAGACCTCTGCTCCCTCCTCTTCAGACGAAGAGTCGGAGCTAGATAATAGGGGTGATGTACAAAGAACCCCATTAGCTGGATGCACACGCCGGGGAAGGCAAAAGGGGAAGGAGGGGGACGTGCGACCTAAATTGACGGCACCTCTACGGGAGGCGGTGGGGGCAGATAGTGAAAGGGTTATAGTTAAGGTCCCGTTTTCACCTAGCGATTTGATGATTTGATGATGTTGGTTGAAGGAATTCGTGATGGTATTCCTAAAACTTTGAATTGGTCAAAGCTATACTCGGTGAGACAGGAGAAGGGGGAATCTCCATCGGCATTTTTTGGAAAGGTTGAAGGATACTGCTCGAAAATATACTAACTTGGATGTAGAGTCAGAATCTGGTAAACTTCAGCTGGCCTTGATATTTATGGGACAATCACAGGAGGATATTAGGAAGAAGTTGCAAAAGTTGGAAGGGGAGGAAAGGACATTCCTGCGGCCACTTGATATTAAATTTGGGGGGAAAGAATTTGATCATCAATTTTTTATATATGCCGAACAGCCCAGAGTCACTACTTGGAAGAGATTTGCTTTCGGTTTTACAAGCAAGAATAATATTTGATAAGGATAGGGTAAAATTGGAAATACCAGAAGAAAACTTAGCAAAAACGTTTATGATTAAGGAAGTAGAACCAGAGACGATACCAGAGGTGATAGAGCAGGCTGTGGCTCCGTGGGTGTGGGAGACGGGATCCCTGGTAAATCAAAAGCGGCTGAACCGGTAGTAGTAAAACTGAAGGAAGGAGCGCAACCGGTAAGGGTGAAACAATACCCAATAAGGCTTGAACCAAGAAAGGGAATAGCTCCAATGATTGATCAGTTTTTGAAGTTGGGAATATTAAGGAAATGTGAATCAGAATATAATACCCCTATTTTTTTTTTCAGTAGTAAAGCCGAATGGAAAATACAGACTGGTGCAGGATTTAAGGGTAGTTAACGCAATCACTAAAGATATATATCCTGTGGTAGCTAATCCGTATACGCTGTTAACATCTGTCTCTGAGAAATTTCAGTGGTTTACGGTAATTGACTTGAAAGACGCCTTTTTCTGCATACCCCTGGCACTTGGGAGTCAGCACATCTTTGCATTCGAATGGGAAAATCCAGACACGGGACGGAAGTGCCAACTTACTTAGACTGGACTGCCTCAAGGATTCAAATGTCACCTACTATATTTGGTAATCAGCTAGCCAAAGAATTGGAAGAATGGAGAACTACTCAGGTAAAAGATTCACCTTTTTCATATGTAATTCTACAACACGTAGAGGATATATTCCTGGGAGCCACAGAATGAGAACTCTGTTGTAAACTGACTATTAATCTATTTAATATGTTGAGGCAAGCGGGATACCGAGTTTCTAGGGAAAAGGCACAGTTGGTAAAACAGAAAGTTATCTACCTGGGTTGTGAAATTTCCCAAGGGGTACGTCGATTGGGAACGAACCGCATAAAAGCAATCTGTGACATTCCAGTGCCTCGTAATCACCATGAGTTAAGATCTTTCCTAGGAATGACTGGATGGTGCCGGCTGTGGATCCCTAACTATGGACTAATGGCTAAACCATTGTATGAGGCTGTGAAGAAGCAGGTGTTTACATGGGAGCTGGCAGAAGAAAAAAAAAGCGTTTCAAGAATTGAAACAAGCCCTTAAGGAAGCGCCAGCCTTGGGACTGCCCGACCTGACCAAGGATTTTCAATTATATGTGCATGAGAAACAGCAGCTGGCGTTGGGAGTCCTCACCCAGAAACTGGGGTCGTGGAAGAGACCCGTGGGGTATTTCTCTAAACAGCTGGACGCAGTGAGTAGTGATTGGCCGGGGTGCTTGAGGGCAGTGGCGGCTACCATGATACTGATACAAGAGGCTCGCAAATTGACTTTGGGAAAACATATGACAGTCTATGTGCCCCACATGGTGATTACTGTGTTGGAACAAAAGGGGGGACATTGGCTCTCCTCAAGTCGTATGCTCCAATATCAGGCCCTGCTAAGGGAGCAGGACGATATCGAATTAAAGCTAACCAACCACCTTAACCCGGCAGAATTTTTGATGTCTACTCAGGAGGAAGGGAAATTGGAGCACGTCTGTGTCGAAGTGATTGAACAGGTTTACGCCAGTCGCAATGACTTAAAAGATGAACCATTACCGGACCCTGATTGGGAACTATTCACAGACAGATCCAGCTTTGTGGAAAACGGCACCAGGTATGCTGGATATGCAGTGGTCACCCTGCGACAGGTGGTGGAAGCAAAAGCACTACCACCGGGTACCTCAGCGCAAAAAGCTGAAGTTTGGGCTTTGGTGCGAGCTCTAATTTTAAGCCAAGGAAAAAGGGTGAACATTTGGACGGATTCTAAGTATGCCTTTGGAGTAGTGCATGTGCATGGAGCCCTGTGGAAAGAGCATGGACTGCTTAATTCACAGGGGTCTTCAATAAAACATCGAGAAGAAATCCTCCAGTTGTTGGAAGCTATTTATAAGCCTACCACAGTAGCAATCATGCATGTTAAAGGGCATCAAAACGATTCGGGGAAAGAATTTCAAGGTAATCAACAAGCAGACCAGGTGGCACGCCAGGTTGCCCGGGAAGTATGGACTCAGATGTCATTATTACCAACTCGGGAAAACCCTGCTGCATCTTATATGGAGACAGTGCCTCATTATTCTCCAGAGGCCGAGAAACTTGCACAAATGATGTGTGCACGGAAGAATATCAAAGGATGGTATGTAACCCCTGTTGGTCAAGTGATACTGCCGGTAAAAATCATGAAGCAGGTGCTTGAAGTGGAACACAATAAGTGCCATTGGGGTGCAGAGGCGTTAGTAAAATTTTTAAGGAAAGAAATATTCTCAAACCAGATGTTAACATTAGCAAAGAGGATCAATGCCATGTGTGCGGTATGTATTAAAAACAATCCAGTGGTAAGGAAACAGGTAAAAATGGGTATAATTAGAATGGGACCACAGCCTGGGGATTATTGGCAGGTGGATTTTTCTGAGTTTCCTAAAGCCCAACATTTTAAACATTTGTTGGTTTATGTTTGTACCTTTACAGGATGGCCAGAGGCTTTTCCCTGCAGGACTAATCAGGCAAAGGAGGTGGTTAAAACATTGTTAAAGGAGATTATTCTGAGGTTTGGAGTGCCTTTAGGAATTTCATCAGATAGGGGACCCCACTGTGTGGCTGGGATTGTTCAGGATCTTTCTAGAGTTTTGGGAATTTCCTGGGATTTACATACCCCTTGGAGGCCTCAGTCTAGCGGACAGGTAGAACGGATGAATCAAATATTGAAAAATCAAATTACAAAAATTTGCCAAGAAGCAGAAATCCAATGGCCACAGGCATTGCCTTTAGCTCTGCTAAGAATCAGAATTAAATCCAGGGAAAGGGTGGGAGTTAGCCCATATGAGATTTTGTATGGGAAACCCTATCACGCTGCTACATATCAGGGGGACCCTCATTTAACTGGGGATCAAATGTTGCTTAATTATGTTTTGGCTCTGAATAAAACTCTTACAGCAATCAGAGGGACGTTGCAGTGGAATCGGCCTTTACCCCTGGAGAATCCAGCACACGATATTCTTCCGGGTGACCAGGTGTATGTGCGAAAGTGGTCTGAGGAGCCGTTGAAGGAGAGATGGGACGGACCTCACCAAGTGATTATGACTACATATACCGCCGTTAAGGTTCAAGGGATCGACAACTGGATCCATTACACCAGGGTGAAAAAGGTTCCTCTGAAATGGACAGTAGAATCACTGTCACCCACCCGATTAATATTGCGAAGTCAGCGCTAATATTGTGGTGGTGGATTGTTCCAGTGGGAGGGGTGGTAACAGTTGAAGTTCCAAGATCTTATGTAACTGTACGTGAAGGGAACGCTGTCAATCTAACTTGTTTATTTATTTGCGATCAGAGAGTTGGTTTCCGAGAAATTAAAGCTAGATGGAAGGCTCGATGGGATGGGGCCGATGACGATCAAGAATTGACTTCAAAATTGACTTGGGATGAAAGGATGCAAAGGGGCACTTCTATCATGGATATACCGAAAGCTACAAAAATGTGGACGGGACACTATACATGTACAATAACAGTTCGAAGTAGTAGGGACCAGGGAAATGTAGAGTTACAGGTGATGGGTTCCTCTGATCAGGAACCTGTCACTGACTCCCCGAATTCAGGGGTTAGGTTGGGAAAAGGAATATGGACATCGTGAAAACTTAGTGATAGGTCCAATTAGAGATTTTGGTTTGATACAAAATGTATCTCAGATTACCGCCTGTTTACCTATGCCCCGGACTGCAAGTGATCCTATTCCGTGGGGGATAATCCCCGTAACCATTATGCCATTATCAGGCAAGAATTTTTCATGGACATGTCATAAAGTATTTGGAAAGGTACCTCGACAAGAATCGAAAGGAACTAATATATGTTTGACTAAACGAGTAATGACAGAAACAGAGTGCAAAAAGAAACCTACGTATTATGTATGGCTAAGGGACACAGGTAGATGTTATATCGAACCCCTTTTGATGAACCCTGTGATCACGCCCGTACTGGGGCACCACGACAAAATATAAAATGGGAAAAACAACAATATACTATAGAACGCCGGAATGTTACTCATGATGTTGATACCTGGGAAAAAAAAAAAAAAAATGGAAAACTACTTGGGGTTCTAGTATCTCGGAGCATTATAGCTATATTGGCAAGGTGCAGTGGTGTATACAGTGGACGGGAACAGAAGATCAGTCACACCTAAAGGTTTTTACCACTGAAACCTCTTCCAGGTATTTTCATACGCAGCTAGAAGAATGGAATTGTACCTGTCCTAGTTCAGCTGGAGGGACCAGCTAACCCTGTGTGGTGGTGATCAAACCTGTGTATTCCACCCCCTCTATTCATTCCCCAAGGACAATGGGCCATTAGCAGCAGCTGCCCAGGGAGCCATTATCACTTCACACCCAGCCTGAGGGGGGCGGAGCTGCTAATGGGCCATCAACAGCTCAACAACCCCTGGCTCCCAGAGTTAATCACCCATTGTGTGAGTCCCCGCCCAGGGGGAGGGACTGAGTGCTCCCTGAGGGTACATAAGTGGTGGGTAAGAAGACCTCGGGAACCTTCTCGTCGGATCCAGAGCAGCAGCAGGACCTCGACAGCAGGAGATCACCACTCTCGCCCAGACCACAGCCCTCGCCTGCACCAACAGGTTTTTCTTTTCCTTTTGCTCTGGACTTGGGGGAGCCACAGGGGTCTCAGCACAAGGGCAAACAAACCCCCCTTGGGTTTGTGCCCCAGGACACTGGGTTATACTGCTGGGGTATTGTGAGTTGAAAGCAATTTCCCTTGTGTATCAGTGTTGTTATTGTAATATTATTATTAAATTTTAGCTCTGACTTATAATCTCTCTCGTGGTGAGTTCATTTTCCCTTGCTGGTTCACCTTCAAACCAGCACAGTACCCAAGTATTTACATGTGACACTCCAGAGGATCAGATAGGACTTGTTCCCATAAAAATGGTATTGAAGTGGGGATGTGAGTGTAGAGGATATAAACATTATATTACTATAGAACAGGAAGAGAAGGCTGTTAATTGTAAATACTCAACTGTACATAGTCCGGGAAATCTAGTATGGGTACTAGGACACGGGCAGTGGACAACTCACTTGCCCTTGGACTGATTACACAAATTACTTTAGGAATTCCTACATTATGCCCTTTTTGGAAGGAATCAAAATTAACTAAGGAAGAAAAACAACTACGAAGTAGACGAAGTGTGAATCAGGATTTACAGGATTTAGGATTAGATAAAGAAGGTTGGCATGAACCCTCAGGGAGAGTTAAATTTGGGTGGGCTCTAGAATCTTTGTTTGCACCAGTTGCCTCCTATCGGAATAGGGAGATGTTGTATAAATTAATGGGTCAAACTGAAAGATTGGCAGCGGTAACCAGGAAAGGATTCAAAGCTATAAATATCCAATTGCAGGCTACTTCTAGGATGACTTTACAGAATAGAATGGCTTTGGACATGATACTTCTCAAAGAACACAGTGTTTGTGGGTATTTGCATGGTAGAAATGAGCACTGCTATATACACATCCCAAATGTTACTCAAGATGTCGAGAATGACATTCGCCAATTGGGACAAATCGAAAATAAGGTACATGAGGTAAAAGAAGAAGCAGAACATAACTGGATTGGACAAATCTTTAGTTCCCTTGGAATCCAGGTCTCTGGTTGGCTCTCCTCGATTACACAGTATGGAATATTAATCGTAATAATTGTTGTGGCAGTTTTAATTGTTTATAAGTGTCTTTTAGGAATGATTCTAAAAGAAGGTCAGCACACACGCCAAGTGATCAAGGCTGTCACTCGGAAAGAAATGATTATACCGGAAGCTTTGAAGCCTAATATGTCAGCTCCTCCGCCCTATTCGGAGGCAACTATTTGAATGATTGAGCATCCTTGCGAAAAAGAAGCTCGAAGGATGCTCAAAAGGGGGGAGTTGTTACAAATATATTTGTAAATCTAATTGTGGAAGTAGTTATGCTAAGGTTTACGGGGTTTAACTGGACCTGTGGTGGGGTAACTTGAAACAGTAGTGGGGGCCCAGAAACTATTGGGAATTTGCTAGGAACAGCAGGACAATAATTAAAGGGATTAGTGAAGTAAATAGAACCTGAGGAAGAAAACAAACTGTTGCTTAAAGATAAGATTAGAATCAACATATGAAAAAGGTTTGGTGATGGGGGCCTAATTAACCAGAATCCTGTGTTAGATGAGCATGGTAGATTTTTAACCCTTGGAGACGGACATCAATTGTATACATATAACCTATGTAACTGATTTATGAACGAGACCGTGTGTCTTTGTGCACGTACAACGCTGTAGAAAAGGTATAAAAGCTGACTTCAAGAATGGCTCGTTGGAATCCTGGCTTAGGACAATAGTCCCCAGGTTTCCCGGGCCCAGCAAATAAAGTACCGCATAAACTGATACTCTGTCGGTTTGTGTTTCTGTGAACGGGCAACAGTACTTCCTATTGCAGCATGCAGTGGGGGAAAGAATGGATTTACAGGAAACCATTCTATTTCTGTACTACAGATTTCCATTACATAATTTATTCTTAGGAGCAGTAACACAAAGATTAAATTAATAGGTACACACAATCAGCACCAGGTATAATACCAGATATAAATTTTAGTTCTGAAATACTTAAAAGCCTAAGGTCTCCCTGTCCCTCTGAACCAACTTGCGATGACATGGGAAAGTCAGTCCAAACCGGGAAGGATGACTGAAATCAAAGGAACGTGCCACTGTGTTAAGTGCTGCCAACAGTGGCTGTGAAAACGTTCGTCCAGCAGTCATAGGATTTCTGTGTAAACAACCGAGGCATGTGCCCTCTCTCAACTGAGCTGTCTCAAACATCTGACTGACAGCTCCCTGCCTTTAATGAACTGGAAAACTATGTTTCCTGCCTCTACAGATTTGGGCAAGTTCAGCTCTGAGAAACCAGGAGCTGCTCTTTGCCCTCTCCATCATCCTACTCTTTTCAACAGCACTCTTTGGGTAATTAAAAAGACAAAGACTTGTTTTGCATTTCCAAAGGTTTTCTTGCCTCCCAAGACAGATCACTTTATCTTCCCTGTAGCTTTGTGCCATTCAGACAGAAGGTTCAGACATTTGGAAGATACAAGGCCTCATGGACAAAAGCTTTTATGCCTAGATGAAATGGCATCTTCGTTTTCTTCTTAATATATGTTTGTATTCATTAGCAAGATGACATTTTTCCACAAACTCCATCTACAGAATGCAGGTGAACCTTATAAAGAACTATGCTGACTCAGGACTGCTGGAGCCAATATCCACATATTGTGTAAAAGACATTATGGAATAAAGATAAAATTACGTGGTGGGCAGCTCAGTTAACTCCAAGACGGCTTTTTTGTTCTCGTTCGTGTTATGGTTATTAAGAGCTAGGAAAAGCATTTTGATTAAAAAAAAAAAGGCTGGGGAGTGATAGAAAAGCTGTTTCCTGAGCAAGGCACTGCTAGACAGGATGTGGATGGTTGCTACAATTCTTTCTTGCGCTGAAATTAAATTAGTCTTTTTGTAGAGCTGACTAACCGCTGCAAACACTTAACTGTGCAGCAAGAGTTTAAAGTTAATATTTCACTCTACATTTTTTGTAAAGTTAATTTTTGTACTCATCCTTCCTCCACTTCAGCAGTTTTCTCCAACCCAGAAAACATTTGTAGATCACCATGCCTGATTTCTTTCCACCAGCTTCTCCAAGAAGCACATGTCTGCAGTGGCCAGAGTAAGGTTTTTCCTCCCAGGGCAGAAGAATCTCCTCCTGACACTCTTAGAGATGGAGAACTTTACACACGAGCTTTCCATGGGCCACTGAAATTCTAACGGACAGTTTCATAATTGCCAAATGAGGAGAAACATAGTTTGTGATGAGGGTTTCTGAATGTGTGTTCTGACATTAGAATAATAAGTAGAACCTTCCACTGTAAACAGCCACAACCTCAAAATATGTGAGTTACTGAGCTCACTGGACCTCAGGCTACACAACTCTAGATTTCCCATCTTTCAGTAGTTTTGTTTCCTCTGGTGCATCGAACAGTCATTCCCTCCAGAGGCCCTGTGACATCTGTTGAAACATCTGCTTCATTTTCTATTCTGTAAAATATCCATAATAAAACACTCAAAAAACCTGACAGCTAACAACAACAAAAAAAGTATTTCCAATTTTTTTTTATATACCAAAAGCATAATGAAAACACACAGCATTTGGAGAACTTTAACTTTTTCTCATCCTGAGTTGTTACTAACATGTTTTACAGGGAGAGGAGAGTACACTTAAAACACCAGTATGCACAGTGTATCCCATGACATTTACTTTTCTCTATCAGTTCCAAAGAAAACATATACATTACACACTACGCAACACAAAGTGGAAAAAAAACATACATCTCATTGTGAGTCTACATTTGCAACACTGCCAAACCAAATATAATCAAGGGTAACTGAACACTACTTCTTTCATCATAACCCGGGGCTTTCTTCTCTCACTTGTCTTTATCCCCTTAGCACACAAGGACAAGAATTTAAGGATTTCTCAGCAAAAGTCTGCAGCTGTCTGTGCTCTGCCTCACCCCTAAAAATAAAGTTAAACCAATCCGTATGCTTATTACACACTTACAAATCACTTCAGAAGTGATACCTCTTCATGAAATTTTAGAAATAACACACTGTAATCATATCTACTGATGCAATTTAATGTAAGAATCATAAGCAAATTTTCACAACTGAACAAGGGCTTGTTCTTATAAAAATCTTTTTTAATAATGAATTTAGTACTTAGAAAGGAATTTGGGTTTGCAGGAAAAGAAAGAGTGCACACAAGCAAGATGTGTTTTTAAACTCAGTCCATCCTAGTACAGAAGAATCATGCCTAGGCTGTGAAGAAAAATTAAATTAGTTTGGATGAAGGCTACTGAAAATGTCACAGAGATCCCACATCCTTGTCATAAGTTCCTCAGCTGTGACCCTATCTATCAATACTGACACAAGACAAAGTTGAACTTGCGACCTAAAGGTAAAAAAAAAATTTGTTTCATTGTGTTTCTTGTTTCACTCACCTGTGCATGGGGAAAAGGGGAACAGTGTAATCCAGTATAAGTAGATTAGATGAAGAAACAGCTTCTCAGTAAAACAAAGAAATGTTTTAAAGGTGGAAATATTAGACATGACTCTTCAGAAATCATTGTTCAAATAAAATTCAGCACAGTGGAGCTTTGGAAAACAGTATCACCTATGGCTAAATGTGTTTTTATATTTCTCCAAATTACACTGTTATATTTCTAGACCCTTCCAAATAACTAAGTTTGACCTGGACCACATAGGTTTCAGGGAGGTTTTTAGGCACCCAAAGTGCAATCCATTAAAAAACACTCAACACGTAGTGCACTTGCATCACCTGAATACAGCCTATTTTAGGACTATCACACCAGGATATATGCTCCAAATAGCCTAGCTACCTGAGCAGTTGCAGTTTAAAGCATTATGGATTTCTGAGCACTGAGCAGAACAACTTTGCTACAGACCCCATGTGAGGCTACACAGAGCACAGCCAGAAACATAAGACATTGTTTGATGCTACTTGGATGGGAGTCCAGGCAGATCCAGAAAGTCTGTACCTTTGCAGTACTTCTTTTAGTTCATATTAGTTTACTAGTCAGCACTTCAAACCCTTCACCCTTCATAAAATTACTGTGAGGAATATATAGTTCAAACCACACGGTGCAAGGTAGACTCTTCTCCGTGTATTGTGCTATATAGAAAATATAACTAACAAGAAATGCAAGAAACATGGTCTGCTGGGAAAACTCAATTCTTTAAAAACAGCCCAAAGTGCTTCTATTTAAAAAACTTAGCCACTATTATACCCTTTCTCCTGATTTTGGAAACAAGACATTTTAAGACAGCCTCAGGAAGAGCAAGTTACAGGCAGTATAAGAAAATTAGTCATAAGCATACAACTATTCACTATTGTGCCCTTTTAAGTGTACACACATGTCTTTCTTCCCCACCAAATTCCCAGTGAGACTCATTTGCAAGTGCTTTCCCTTCCAAAACAGTGTTTCCTACTGCATGGCATATGTATTTTCAACTGTGAGAAGAAAAAAAAGGAAGAAGCAATTTTGGTATTTTTTAAGTTCTGTTAAAACAGCTTCGAAGAGTAAAACCTGATGATCCATAACTTTGTTTCTAATGCATCTACCCTTAATAAATGAATGCAGGTGTTACTCCTAAACATAAAATGAGATTATCATACTAAATCATTTAACACATCATCTTTTCATTTTCTAAGTCCAACACTCTATTAACTCCCCTGAAACAAACTGGGTCCTTTTCTTTGTAAAGAAAGATTCAGATTCAACTATTATGCAACACAATGTTTAAAGTAGCACAACACATGAACTATTAATCAGACTGCAAGTTTTCACAGTAGTTTTTGTCAATAAATCTTCAAACACCTTAGAAGGATATTGAAGCCTTTAACAAAGGCAGATGACAACCAACACATTTTGACAAGTGATAGATTGAAGATGAATATTTTGAAATACTGTGACAAATAAGGAACCACATAGACTGTTGTACAAATAGCTGTATGTCAGAATACTTTATACAGTAAAGGGCTGTCAAATGAACAGTTTTCCTCTTGAAATACCATTTATTTAATAGCTCTAAGTCTTAGTTTGATGCATATGATTTTTTTTGCAATCATTTACTTAATATTGCTGTACAGATCTCAAGGGTCTCTGTTCTGGGCTATTTGTATGCAGCACAAGAGAATTTTAAATTAAACTTCTGTTTTAAGCATACGATTTTAATATATGTGCATCTATGTACAATTGTATTTGTTTTGTGCTGTGAATTGACATGACATTCCATTTGCTTTCCTTTTATTGCATAAAATGGCCCTTTTTATCAAAATTGTTGCCTTGATTTTTAATGAAGTGTGCAGTTCAAAAAGCAGTAACATACAGAGTTTGCAGAAGTCCAAGTCACTGTACAAGTAGATTCTCTTCACTTGACATATTTTTATGTGCACACAAGGGAGAGGATGAAGTAGAATTTTCTTATTTTTATCAATTTAAGTAGAGAACATTCAGCCACTGCATTGAATATCATTCAGAATGACACTGTAGGCAACTGCAGTTGTCATGTTCATATGCTGCCTCTTTGAGATGGAACTAAATTCAACTATGCAACTTTGTAATGAATTTTATATTAAATTTGCTCTTATTTTTGCACTAAAAGAAAACAAAGAACTATTATGAGCTTATTCACAGGTCTACAGTGTTAGAGACACCACAAGACTGTTTTTGAATGTATTTGCAATATTACAGCTCAGTGGAAACATTGAGCAAAATGGTGGTGTCCACTGAAGCAGACAAGACTTGGTATGAAAACTTATGATCATGAATAAAATCTTCAGACAACAAATACAAAATGATTTCTGGGTGAAATGAGAGAACAATGAATAACATAATGATAAGTAGGGGAGCTAAAAAGGACAGGTAAAATGATGGAAGAGGAAAGCATATAGTACCCATGCCATATACATTGACCAGTGAGATACAGGGACAATCGACAGTAACACAAGACAATCCAATTTAACTGTTCTTAACATATACCGGGAGCCTGAGAAAAGATGTAATTATATCAGTTCTTCTACACAATTGATTTGGAAGAGCTGCTGTCTTACATGATAACCATTGGCTGAACCTTCAACACATGAAAGTTTCCTTTCAAAGTGGGAGGACAGAGATTTCCAGGGAGGTAAAACACTACAGCATATTTCATTTTTGTACTTTATGGTTTGGATTGGTGTTTTCTTAACAAGCTGTAAGTTCAGAGATATGGACTTTTTTTCCCTTTTTATTTTCCCTACTGAGTGGGTTTACTCAGTTTTCCTTATCAAGCTGCTTCATGCAAGAGAGATTACACAACTGAGGAAGGTGTAAACGGCAAAGCAAAGCAGTACCTGCTGCTCTTGTGCAGAGGCGTCCGTCCCCAAGGGCAGCCTGGGATGGCAGAGCCCACTCTGGTACTTCTGCCAAGTCTGCCTGCCCTGTGGTTGAGTTAATCTCAAAACTGCATAATCTGCCCTAGGTTAATCAAAAACAGACCTTAGCAAACCAAGACCTATAAATACCATTTTATTTCATACACAACTTGGGTAGAGAGATGCAAGGAAAAGACTTTCAAGAACAGTTAGCATTCAATGTTTAAAGTTTTCTCATAGTAATCTAACACCTGAGCAAAAGTAACATCATCATCTCCAGAAAACAAGGACACAGATTCTCAACACCACCTGAGACTGTTCTTTAATGACTATCATTTTTTACCTAATATTTACAGACAGCATTATACTGAAACATTTTTTAAAAACTAAAATGTTTTCATTACTTTGAAAGTTTCCTCCAATTTTTTGGCTTTTGATTTTTTTCATTAAACCCATGGAAAATAATGTAAGCAATAGTTATCTGATTTTTATATAACAGCTTCATAGTAGTTCAGTTCAAAAACAAAAGGAACACAACGTCATAAACACAGTATTTAGACATTGATACTTCCCCCCCCCCCATGTTTGTGTGGGTTAAACATGCACCCTTAATTACAGAAATGCACGCTGCCCTCAGGCAACCTGAAAAATGATTGATAATTACATTTACAATTTGTTCAAGGCTTCTCCTTTATAATTAACCTTCTTAACAGGCAGTAGAATACATATTAGACACATAACAGTGTGGTACTTAACTGCTTTTGGAGTTGTATGAGGTTAGACCTTGAATTATCTCAGTGACATAAGATCAAGCAAACTAGTGCTTTTTGAAAAACATTATTTTTCTTCAAAATACTAAAAAAATTCTATGTTAACACGATTTGTAAATCTCTTAACAATTACCCAGATAATAACTCCTGGTTCCACAGAGACCTAAACATTTTAAAAGCTGTTATTATTTTATGCTTACAGTTCATTAACCAGTTGAATTCTGATCAACTAATATATAACCAAGTAATTAGAAATTGTAGAATCCTTTAGGTCTTGTTATCCTGCTTGCCCTCCACAATTCTTATTTATGGGGCTTTTACATGCAACTCTGCAAGTTATTCTGCCCTTCATCTCTTCCTCTTCCATTTGGAAGGCTGACAAAACAGATTTGCCTTTCATTTTCCCATGACACAGACACTTCAGATTATTGAAAATATTTAGATTTTCTTTTTTTTTTTTTTTTAAATTCAGTGAGTTATTTTGGTTTTAGATTCTGGTATTTTCTGGTTTTTGACTTAGTGTGGGTTCTGGAAGCAGAGTGGGAGGGAAGAATCACAGATGCACATGTTTGCTAGAATGCACTGTGGAGCTATGGAAGTAAAAGACTGGAAATGTATCATCTCATGATGGCTTTGGAAACAAAATTGGAACTATATAGGAGGATGTCAAAATAGGTAAAACTGCACAGTGTTGAATAAAATAAAATTAAGAAACCACTACCAAGGTCGATTTTTGCAAAGCAAGATATTTTGCTAATCTCCTCCTTCCTAATTATAAGAATTAAGGATGTCATTTAAGTGTAACATTTAAGTGTTACTGAGGATGATTTCAGCTGTAGTTCAAGTGAGAGTTTTATTCACTCTTTCTTGAAAATTGCCATTTTTTTGGAAAACATTTGGGTTGAATTAGAAAAAATATTTTGTTTATGATAGATTCAGTAGAATTGTTGGAAGATTTTTTCAGTTGTAAGACAGGGAATTGTGTTTTTGCCATCTTCATATGGCCCAACTGATCAATCTCCTTCCTGAGCATGAAATCAGTTAGTTTAAAAAACCAGATGTTGAAATATTCTTTTAGTTTCGCAACAGACTTGGAGGGCTCAATCATCTCTAAGTGACTCCAGGAGAGGCCTCAATCAACCACATGGCTGTCATTTACCTTGTCTAGTCAACCATTTAATTTTAACATTTGACACACTAGACCCTTTTATTACTAAATACAAGGTGTCCCACCTGCCTGTTGGCTGGAGTTGGCCCATGGCTGCAGACCATTGCCACCAGACTACACTCACTTTGCTCACACTCAGTCATAAGCACAATTTGTTTTCAATGGAGGTCCAATAAATATTTCAAAATACTTCAAAGATAAGGTGTTATTAGAAATAAGGTATAGTTTTGCTGCAACAATGTCTTTAAGTTAAAAAAAACCAAACCCCACATTTCTGCTGTCTAAAAATAATAAACTACTTCAGAGACACAGGTCCCTCAAAAAAACTCAAATCAACAGGGAAATACTTTTAGGACAATATTTAAATAAAGGCAAAGACCTCACACACTCTTATGTAAGCACTGACATTGTTAACAAGCCCCAGAATGATTTTTCAGGGACTGGGCAGGTTTCCTTATTCTTGGAGAATTTTATTGAATTAAGCCATTAGTCCATGTACTAGTTGCTAAGAATGTTAAACACTTTGAACCATTACAACAAATACAGAAATCAGTGACAATGAGTCTCAGGGATGGCCCCTTATTTTATCTTGTACATATCTAAAAGGCTGTTTAATTTTTGAAAAAATAAATGTTGTCACTTTTATAAAAGTCATGATACAAAATACAACCATAAAACATTTTTCCGGTCTTAAATTATGTTTAAAAGTTTATTTCCTTCCTAATGTTGCAGTGGAATGACTTTTTGGCAGAACTAGTTGGAAAGTAGAAATCAGATCTAAATGCAGAGTTTAACCCATTTACTTCTGATCTGAAATGAATACTAATATTTACAAAATTCTGAAGTCGTCCCAAAGCTTTAAGTTACAGAAATAATAATTTGATCCACTTTACCTAATCTGCCTTGTGATATTTATTCTCCTGAGATATTATAAGGAGATTACTTGAGAAACAAACTGAAAAGTCCAACTTTCCCTTTTTATTCAATTGTTTGATTTATTTCTTCATATGGCTCCCAACAGTCCTTTCCACTGGGAAAAATTACTCCCAGCCTGATTGTGCACTGCACATGAACGTGCACTGTTAACTGTAGCCCTGTAGTGTTTCTAGTACTACAGAAACAGGGATTAGATTTAAATATATACATTTCTTAAACGCCCATGTTAAACACTATTCCATAAAAAGATGGTCACTGACTAAGGCATGCAGCTTTTAGTCCAAGAACAAAGTGAGAGGAAAAGAATTACGTAATATTGTTCAGTTCAGTGCCACACTCCACAGGAAAAAAAAAAAAAGGAAGGGGCCCAAGATTTGAATAAAAAAAGAAACAAATTAAACGGAGATATACTCACAAGAAGAGTATAAAAATACAGAAAAAGCAAACAACCAAACAAAAAGCAAATAACAAAACTATCAAACAGAAAAAACCCCAAAATAACAAAAGCCCCAACAAAACCCAAACCCAACCCCACCCCCACCCCCCCAAAAAAATCCCCAAAATTATGGTCAACACTTATTTTTGGTTCAGAAAAGCATTGCCTTTATTGTGGGATATGCAAAAACTATAGTAATAAAAGTTTTATACTAAATTCCCTTCCAGAACACAAATTCTATGAGATTAACACTTGAAATATTTAAACTTTAGACATGAGAGAGTAGTACTTTTTCTTCTAGAGGAACAGCTCACTTGAATAAAATTAACATCATTGGAGTTTATAGATCCTTATTCTACAAAGCCAGTTAATTGCTCAGTGTATCAGTTTTATTAGTGCACTCCTTCACTAGCTATTACCATTCCCACAGTGATGTATTTCATTCTAAGTTGCTTACAAATTTTCCAGAAGTCAATGCAACCCTCTTCCTAAACAACTGTTTTTATACATTACAAAGGAGTAAATAATATAAATTGCAAAAAATCTCTTTTATATGCAAGTAATAGCCAAAATGAAGACAGGATTTAGCAGAGTTTTACATGGAGGTTGTGCAAGTTTTCTTGGGATCATTTAACACAGGAATTTCCAAGGGTAGGCATGTATTTGGTTATAATTAAATATTAAGCCAGAGATCTGTTGTACAGCTTCATCATAAAAAGTCATCCCTTGTGTGTTTTGAATTAAATGCCGGCATTTGTACAAGGTGTGTTTTATTTCTGTAGAAACGGTATTAAAAAGAAAATAGAAGTAGAGATGATAAGCTTCCATAGAAAGACTATGTGAAAATATCAGGTTGTTCACAGCGTGTAACTATCCAGAGCAAAGATACTGTTGCCTTCTCTGCCTCAAAATAATCTGGGGAGAAGGAAGTTAAATTCTTCCTCTGTGTAGATTTAATTTGGACAATCTTGCTATGTCAGGAAGCTAAAAGTAAAATTCCTTTCTGAATTGCACTTTCAAGGAAGAAGGTAAAAAGTGTTATTGCCATCATAGCTGGTGTAAATACTGTGCAGCCTCATTTGTTCTTTCTCAAATGTTGCCCCAACAACAGGACTTCCCAAGAGCACTGCAAGCTCAGCAAGTGGGCTCACACGTGCAGCTGCTGAACTGTCAAACTTGGTTCTATTGTTTTAACTAATAACATAGTAAATACTCTACTGCCGGAGGACAGACAAAGCACACATCTCTCTGAAGATGTCTGAGGATAACACAAATAAATCAATTATTACAGTAAAACTGATTCTTTTCAGAACCTATCATCTTATAGCTCTATAAATACAATGTTCGTGTGTGGATAAGTGGATGGACCAAATTTTATAATAGTTACAGAACACTTTTAGAGCAACCATGTGATTTGTACAATAAGAGTCATACATTCTGACTATAAATCCCTCTGATCATACAGATTCACACAGCTGAAAAGCTCATGCAATTAAATTAAAATAGTCAAAAAAAAGGATATCACACAAAACTCATGGCTACTGGCAGCTCTGTCTTCAAACAATATTTTATTACAGTTAAAGCCACACAAACTGAAAGAAAACAAATTATTTCTCTATTCACGATTCTCAGCAATTTCATCACACATTTCACAATCATTTCTCTGTTTAATTACTTTCCTTAGGGATTAGTTTATGCTAGAATACTTTGTATTCTATTTAATTTCAAAGGATTTTGAAAGCCAGGCCTCTTTGATCGTTAGGTTTCCTGTATTTAGTCCTTCTGAAAGAGCCTTAATAAAAGCCTCCTTCCTTCTACCTTTCTCACCCAAAGAAGAAAAATCATTTAAATACAAAGCCTTTTCTTCTAGAAAAATAGATATCACAAACATTACTAACATAATGATATTTGCTTGTACATTACACTCACCTAAAAGCAACTAAGTTAGTGAACAACAAAAAACCCACCATAACATTTTATTACTGAAATCCATCAAGGGAACACTGAGCATGTGCTGGAAAACGTGTATATAAGCATAAAATTATGTGATGCATAATTATGGCATATTTATCCATGGCACTGTAATAAATATAACCAGCTGTCAACATCCTGGGGTGGTTTTTCAAACACATTAAACATAGGATGCTTAAATATTTTTAACTTCTTTTTGTTAACATGCTTCTTTGAACAAGCAGAATTTTTTCATAAGCACTGTATTATTATGAATGCCTGAATAAGATTAAGAGGCTTTCTTGAAATACAGAAACCAAACGTATTTCATCTGCCATGTGGGAAGCCAGCACTGTTCATGGGCTTCTCAGGTTTACATTACATTCATTATCTTCAAGCACTGCTAGGTGTTGACAGTTCTAACTGCCTTCGTTGGAACGACAGCCCCTACCACACCGAACGCGAGCAGAATTTATGATTTACCACCCATCTGCCAAAGCTGAAAGTCAACCCTTCATGTCATGGCAGGAACGTCTCCCACACTCTTCTGCGGGAGATGAGAATGGGAAGTCAGGGTCAGAACCAGGAGGGGGGCTGGGGAGAGCACCCCCAGCACTCCCTGCAAGCTTAAACTGAACAATCGCACTCGCTTCCCTACAAGAGATCATCCAATATCCCAGAAGTCAACAAAAATCTTACTAAGAGGTTTATGCATAGTTTAAATGGCACTTAATGCTCCATGCTGGAGGAGTCAGCATGAGCATGTACTTTGATAAAGATTTCAAAGTCCAGAAGAGGTCCACAAAGACTAATTAGAGGGTTGGAACATCTCCCCTATGAGGAAAGGCTGAGAGAATTGTGGTGGTTCAGCCTGGAGAAGGGCAGGCTCTGGGGGTGACCTTATTGTGGCCTGTCTGTACCAACAGGGGACCAACAAGAAAGCTGAGGAGGGACTTTTTACTAGGGCACGTAGCGACAGGACAAAGGGGAAAGGCTTTAAACAGAGTAGGCTTAGGTTAGATACTAGGAAGAAATTCTTTACTGTGAGGCTGGTGAGGCACTGGAACAGGCTGCCCAGAGAAGTTGTGGATGTCCATCCCTGAAGTGCTCAAAGCCAGATTGTACAGGGCCCTGAGAAACCTGGTCTAGTGAAAGGTGCTCCTGTCTATGGCAGGGGTGCTGGAACTGGATGATCTTTAAGGTCTATTCTAACCCAAACCACTCTACGATTCTATGAACAGGACAGAGACACAACTGAAGTTGGGAAACTTTCTTTGATCAGCAATATGCCAGTGTTTAAACAATCTCTTTTTCTGTTCCAAACACAAAGAACATCATCTCCTTATTTTACTATTAAAAGCAATCAACATATTCTAAAGTATTTCTAGACTTTAACTTTCCCCTTCCATCAGGAACATGTTTTTGCTGTAGACCACATAATTTGTTTTCAAAGCATACTTAGATAAATTAAAAGCACATTTTTCTTCTACATTTTTTTCATTATGCTATTACTGTAAGTTTCATTAGGCAGACCCACAGGTTTTTAAGGATTGAAAAACAAAGTCACACTTCAAATAATTGCCTGCTGGTTCCAGTATGTTAACAATAAGGCTGTTACTAATTGATTTTGTGTCCAACCAAATTATGCAGTGCAGCCACACAATGCTAGACAGATTACACTGAGAATTTCAGTTATGCATCTTCTCAAACTACTGCTTATGGTATTTTTAAAAGAAAAATTGATATTAAAATGCTGAACTAAGGAAAACAAGAAATACAGCAGAAAAAAATAAATCACTGAGTTTTAAAAAGGCATGGTGTTGTTCCATACCAAAAAACTCACTATACATCCTTTAGTAGTGAAATTCTTTGAAAAAATAAACTTTAAAGTACATACAAAAAAATACTATTTTATATGAAGTTGATATTGAGAGACAAAAGTCAAACGAAGACAAGCAAAACCCTTAAACAAATTATACTGCTTGATTACAGCACACATTTTATTAAATTTTTTTAAACATATAAGTGAAACATCAGAAAAATAAAGACCTGATATTTGCTCTTGAATATAATTTGAAAAGCCCTCCTGTCCCTTGAAACTTTTATCTGACCCTATTCTATTCTGTTATAGTCTTGGAAAGAAAAGTCCCACATAAATGTACATAGGATTAAAGTAGTTTTAAAGTCAAAAGAACAAGTCATAGTCCATTTTAAGCATTTAAGTAACTGATGAAGAGGAAACCAAAAATATGATCTCGCAAAAGCTTATATACATATTTAACTTTCCATAATACACATACTTCTACTGCTGGGCTGCTCACTGCATGCATCAAGTTGGACATTCACATAGAATATCACCAAAATTTTGCAGTTTCATATTCATCTTAAACACAAAACCAAAGCTGTGACTGAAGAACAGTATTTTACTGAAGAAGCCACCAAGGCACAGTTACCTCAGTAACTGAATCTACTACTCAGAAATTTATAGAGAAAAAGAGACTAATAACAGCAAGACTTAGTGGCTGCTGAAAGAGGTATAAAGTAGATTATTTTCAGCAGTTACTAAAAAAAAAAAAGTTTTCAGAGGATAGTGTTTAAATTTAAGCTACGGACCAAAAACTACTTTGATTCACAGAGTCACAGAATACGTTGAGTTGCAAGGGACCCACAAGAATCCAACATTGAGTCCAACTGCTGGCCCTGCACAGGACAAGACCATCCCCAAGAGCCACACCATGTGCCTGAGAGTATCATCCAAATGCTTCTTGAGCTCTGTCAGGCTTGGTGCTGTGACCACTGCCCTGGGGAGACTGTTCAAGTGCCCAGCCACCCTCTTGGGTGAAGAGCTTTTTTCCAATATCCAACCTAAACCTCCCTTGACACAACTTCAGACCATTCACTCGGGTCCTCTTGCTGGTCACCACAGAGAAGTGATCAGTGTCTACCCCTACTCTTCCTTTTCCAAGGAAGTCACAAACTACAAAGAGTAGAGAACAGAAAGGCAGGACACATGAACAGGAGAGGCCTAAGCTCTTTAACTGAGACTGAGGGTTATGTTTGGATTTGGAGAACTGGATCAACTGTCTACATAATCACAAGCAGGAATAAAGGTCATCAGGTCAGTGGGAAGATTTTTGCACAAACCTAACAGATCACTTGTTACAGAGGAAAAATGTCATATGATTAGGGATTTTACCGTTTCAGCTCTTCTTCCTATCACTGCAGAGAATACTCTTCAAACTTGTCCCAGCATAAATCCCAGCAGAATTTCCTCTGCTCTTATCCAGCTCTTTCCTTTCCATCCCCCACCCCATGAAATTCTTCCAAATCCATGGCAAATTGACTTCTTTAACAGTGTTTGGTGTGGAACCACACAGTCTTTCTGAAAATCCAATAAAATTATGTCAACAGGATCCTTCCCCTTCTTCCCACATCTTGTGCACATTCAAAATCCTTGCTGGATTTTCCTTTACTTGAAGGCATGCTCACTATCTCTCTAAAGCATTTAGTCATCTTCTCACTGACCTTACCCCTTATCCTAAGTTCTATTATTGTATCATGGATAGAAGGCAAACTTACTGGTCCATAGTTTCCAGGGTGGTCACTTAAGCCCTTTTTGTAGATGGGAGCTTTAGGGCCAACCTGCACAGTGTCCACAGGAAATGGGACCTTACTCCTCTTGGTCAGTGGCTTAGTGATTTTGCACTTTACAATCAAGTCCCATCAGCAGTCTTGAGTGAATGTCATCTGGCCCTGGTGAACTGTTAATTTCTTGTCTGTTCAGTCTCACATTTTCTCCATATTTACATCACATTTGTCTAGTTTCCTACAAGGACAGCAGGGTAATGAGTGCAACAATTTGGAAGCAGTCAGATATTAGCTAGGTTATAATAAAAAGGGAACTATGCAACGTAAACAAGGTTGATGCTGGTGTTCTTCAATGATCACTCTCAAGACTGATTTTATTAGGCATTTTGACCCTGAGATTAGCTCAGTTGGTTACAGCATAGTGCTAAGAATGACAAGGCTGTATAGGGGCCATTCACTTAAGAGTCTGAACTCAATGACCCTTGTAGGTCCCTTCTAACTCAGAAATTTTGTCTGATATGAAAAAAGAAGCAAGTGAAATTTCTGAATGTTACAAAGTAGGGAATGTTCACCAACAGACAAGAGAGTCAGTCTCACACAGAACAATGACCTCAAGGATTACTGTATGGAAAATGGACAACTATAACACTTTAGAGTGAAAGGTCTACTTACACGAAAACACTAGAGGAGGAAAGACCTGAATATAAACTGTAATTAACTGTGAGTGTCAGCAGGACAACCCTGCCTACAGGAAAAGCAAATATAATCCAGTCATGGATCAGCAAGGTATATACAATGCAGTACTCCATTTCAGCTGCAATAAATCCAATCTATGTATATGGGGCACTTATGTTAAAGATCGAAATAAAAGTTCAATACCACTTCAGAATTATTTCCTTTGATCTATGCTGAAGGTCAAGAATAACCCACCATAAAAAGGAAAAAAACCACACACATACAAAAACCCAACCAACCAATCAAAAAACCACAACTTAACTTCATAGAACAGAGAAATCTCACTTTATACAATGAGCCAAGTTTCCCTTTTTTTATCCTTCTTTTAAACCATGGAGATTGATGCTGTCATTAGAGAAAAGACAGCTTTGTCTAACTGAATTTAAAACTTATATTAGCATTGTAGATAATTAGAGATATTAATGATACTTATAATGTATAATAAAATATAACCTTCCAGAACATTAGAATAATTACTATTTGCAAAGAGCCATGAGCAGGCATGCCCTATATATAGCACTACATGCACACACATATGCTACCTGTTACTATTTTCAGTAACTGCCACCTATTCTTCTTGGGAGAAAAAAGGAGAAAGAAATTTCAGAGAAAAACTGTCAGCACAGGAAAGTATTTTTTTACTGAAAACAAGAGAGTGGCACAGAAAAATTGCAGTTTATTTTCTGAACTTCAGCTGATCTAACGAGCACACTCAGGTGACTTAATTTGCTGCTACCCATAAGTTTCATCACCTGTCAAATGGTACTTATTTCCACCGTAAAACACTTGAGACACACTGATGAAGACCTCTACATAATCAAGTACTTTGATTTTTCAGTTCACTAAGTAGGCATCTTGGCAAAGAGATTACATAATCTAAGATTATAGGGAAAAAATTATCACATTTAATACTAAAAAGTATTCCCCACTGCCTTGAGAGTATCACTGCTGAGATAATACAGATTAAAAAAATTCAAAGACCTACTAAAATAATTGTTCCCCATTAACAAGAAAAGCATTTTGATGGAAAGTAATTAATTTATTCAAAAATTAACTGTAATTTTCTTTAGAAAGAAGATAAATCTCTCTTAATTCAGCTGAAGTAAATACTGACTTAGATTTGTATATATTTTTCTTCTACAGAAATAGGCACTGGCTAGAAAACCAAGAAACTTGTTAACTATGAACTGGCCCTTTCTCAACTCCAAGGAAAAGCAAAATGCTGAAAACATTAAACACTAACTTGAAGTTATTGACACTCAGCCACAATGTTACTAAAAAAACCAACACTTTATCAGAAACAAAAGCCACCAGTAGCACATAGCAAAGCTGTATGTAATTATGTTTTTCAGAACTACTGTCTTCTTATCTCTGGGGAGATACTACCAAGTCTTTGCTGACCTGAACACATAAATATAACAAAGGTGTTTTGGTCAATTATACTAACTTTTTTATGCTTGGGTTACTCTAGCGCTGAAAATAATTTGTATAACACGCCAAAAACTTTACATTTGCTAAGCAATGGAAAAAAAATACTTTGTCATTGAGAGATGACAGGAACTGGGAGGCTGCCAGCCAGTTCATCCAGCCTTGACTTCTACTTCTTACTTGCCTGAAGGGGGAAACAGAAAAATTCTTGTATCTGCTTTTGTACCCTCCAAGCAAGATAAAAAATTACATCACTGGGAACAGTGGCACCACCAGAACACCAAATGCAGACTATATGCCATGACAAGCCATCAGGCTTCATATATTAGGAATCAGCCAAAAAGAAGATTCCCCAAACAAAACCACAGGGCTGCAGAACCAAGGACAACAGAGGTTAGGACAAGGGAAAAAGAGACCTTCTATCAGCAAAGCTTTGAAGACAGGTTATCAGCCTGGAAAATTTAGTCCCACTTCAGCTCTAGCCTTCATATTTTTTTCTGTTTCATGGTTCACATTTCCTACTTAGATGGCAAGTACATGAGACAGGCTGTTCAACATGCTCAAAGTAGCATGGCAGCCCAAACTAATCTGGCATAAATACAATTCTTACCAACAAATACCACAAAACTCAGTACCAAACCAAAGACTGTTCAGCCTGACAGGTCACAGATCCTGTAGGCTAAATGCAAGCATGGCTGATACTCAGGTGTAACAAATTCAGCAGACCTCCATTAGGTCTTGCAGGTGAGTTCCTTACCAGCAGTCTCTCCAGCCACTCAATTATCTAATATTTACTGTAATGAAACATTTGCCAACAATAACTATACCTTGACTAATCCTTGGGGTGTAGGGTTTAATTGGTTGGGTTTTTTTTAAATGACATGTGAGTCTCTTCCACTGATCACACATCATGAATTTCCATCTTGAAAGTTTCTCATAAACAGCTGGTCCACTTCAACTTCCAATTCTTCCTTCTACCAGACTCAAAAATGTCTTATCTTCTGACAGCCACTGCTTCTAGTTGGAAAACCAACACGCAATTTACAGAACAGTTTTGTGCATATGATAGCATAAATTCTGTGCACTGATTAACTCTGTGAAGTTTTAGGACTGAAGTAAAGTTAATTAGAAATGCATATAAACCTACATTATACAAACAAATACATACGAAACATCCAATTCAATTGCAGTTATGTATCTATTTTCTTGACTCCAGATCGAAGAATTCAACCAGTGTCCTTCAATTGTTTAAAGACAGAACACCTCAGTGCCCTTTAACATAAATGATTACAATTATTAAAAACAACACAATGTCCACTTCAGTAAACCTTTCTAGTATCAGCTTTTAACACTCATGAAAGAATTTTCATTGCTAGATGCTTTGCTTTTTAACATATATGGTAATGAGGAGTTCAACCAAGTCTGCTACTGTGAAGTTTGTCAGTTTGGGGGTTTTTGTTTTGTTTTTTTTTTGTTTGTTTGTTTTTTAAGTATAGGATTAAATGGCATCTATTTATCTCTGTTACAGCCTTTCTGCCATCTGTGACACATCATATTTCTTGAATTCATCATCAGGAGATGACTTGTTTCATATATTACCTCTTTATGCTGCTGCACATGCATCCCAATCACTGATATTTTACCACTAGGAAAAGAACCTTCTGATTTCAAGAAGCAGAGGGAGACTAATGACAGAGTCCTCAGCAGGACACTGCAGCTCCTCAACACCAATCAGGGATTACATTTCCTCCCTTCCACTGCAGCAGGAAAGCACCAGCTGAGCAGTTCAGAGGAGATCTAAGTCATGTAGGAAAAAACCTCAGAGCCAATCACAACAGCCTACTGGACACAGCGGTCGCAGAGAAATTGATTAGTATGCAAAGCAGGAGGAAAAAGCAAGTTATTTATTATCTTGATCATCTGGGTGCCTTAATAAACTACTGGAGAGGAGGAAAAAGAGACAGAAAATGACAAAAATACTGTCAGAAAAAAAAATCCCCCTTTCCTATGAAAACAACTAAATTGATAAGCACAGCTATTCAAATATCAGTGCTCTTACACAATTGATACAACCCCTCTACTGCCTTATCTCCACAAAGACTTCTTAGAAGGCCAAAAGGACCTAGAAGCCAGCTCCCTTCCCAAGTATATCACCCTGCATAGAAAGGATAAAGACTGGAAATGTGAGGGCCTGAGCTCCTCTGCAAAACAGCCCCTTGAACAAGAAAAGGTTCTCATCTTGTCTGGAAAAATGGAAATCTTGAGAAAGACACCATTCTTAGGTTGGGCTGCACTCCCTCACAGCATGTCAACAACAACAAGCATCTAAAATTAATTCTAAAAACTGGTATTAAGAAATGGGAGAATCTCATTGCTGAAATGATCAAGATGAGGAAGAGCAACAAGAGATTCTCTGCATATCACCTACAGAAGTCAGTTTGATGGTATACAGAAAAGCACAGTCAGCAGTATAACTTGTAATGCTGCTATAACTAGAGCAATTTCAATAGGGTGGGAACTTCCATATTTCATATCCCATTTAGCTGTCAAGGTCTGATTTAATTTCAGAGTTCCATGAATGCAACAAGAACAGTTCTACACAAACTTTGCATGATTCACGGTGTGCACTATCTGCAGCAGGGACCTAGTTTGAGATGCATAAAGGAAAAAAAGACAATGGAGAAAAAAGTTGCTCTTGTTCACCACAAAACAAAGAGGACCTGGAAGCAATCAATTGCAACAAATGCTGATCATAAGGTGTCTAGGTTGTCAGTAGAGGGACAATGGACAACCAGCCATGCAATGCCAGGACCCAATTCTGGAATATTGAAATGCAAAACTTAAGGGGATAAGCAAATATGCAGGATGCAGATGTGCTTTAGAAGGTCCCAGTTATCTAAAGCAAGTCAAATAGTCACTTTCTCAGCCAACAGCATTTAGCTATCAGTATTCAAACATGTAACAAGGATAACAGTATCAGTTTATATGACAGGCCACAGCTTTATTTATTCCCCATAATATGAAACAAACTCTCCCAAAAAGCAACTGAAACAAACTCTCCCAAAAAGCAACCACACTCAGACATACACTAGGTTTTGTACCTGGGCATAGGATGGCTATGTTAACCTATACTTTCACATCCATTTGTTCCACTACATTTACTTCTTAGTTTCCAAAAGGTAAACTTCTTCTGAGTGGCCTCCATCCCATCATATCCCTTACTTTCATCTCCCACATTGATCACCTTGCAAGTCTTGCATGAACACTAACTTCTTTGTTATTTCAAAGGGGAAAAAAAGCCTATCATTTCCATTTTCTAGAAAAGAAACTCTCCATTTCCCTAGGGAGTAAAGACAAAACAAACCCTAAAACACAACATATAATTTTATTTAAAGAAATCTCTACATTAAATTAAAGTACTCCAAACTAACCATTTAAACCCTTTCTTAAAAACTAAAATGACTGTTGCTCTTTACTGTGAAAACCAAAGCATTAAAAAATGCTGTAGTATCAAAACCCACATAATAAAAATACTGCTTCACTAAAATATTGTCAGAAAAAACGCAACCAGCTCTACTATCCAATTAAGCGTAAGAACTGGTTTTAAAATTTGCATAAGGCAAGTTGTGGGATTCTGAAGTTCTAGGATTAGAGTCAGGTGCAGAAAACTCTGCCTAAAGAATAAACAGAGAATGCAAACTCCAAAGAACTCATTTGTGGACTAGAGACAACTAGCAAGAAAAATAACACATAACTGCTCACAGCAACATACATTTTCCACACCAATCCCAACATGACATCTTCCCTAGTCCTTGCAAAGTAGAGTATCCTGTTTGTACTAGCCTCCCTATTTACACTTGGGAGAAGGCTAATAAAGTTCTGGCCTGCTTTTCCCTCAGTTAATGTATTGCCTCTCTTCACACTCATGAGATGTCCTTGGCAACTAATGATTTACCTCACCTGTTCCAAGAACAACCTGATTGTAATAAATTAATCTGACTTTCAACACTATACTAGGAGCCATATGGATGGAGAAGTAAACTCATCATTTATCTACAAGGTTTTCTGAAATAAGTGGTGCTGGTGAAGGAAACACTCAGTAAACCAACATTACCATTTACTTACAACAGGCACAATTTAGAAAGAATACATTCACTATTGAAGCTTAGCTTAGTTCTAGAACTGATCAGTCACAAGTTTCTGGATCCAACTGAGCCTCTAAAATTGCACCTTTTACAATTATATTTAGGCCAATCACTGAAATAAAGTGTCTGCTACACACTGCTTCACAGACAAGCAACAGCACTATTGCTGTAGGAACCAATATACCAGGCATGAATAATGTAGACAATTACTGTGATCACAGGATCACACTTGGAATTATGCAAGTCCATGCCAGCTGCTGCCATTTCAAGCTTTTTCTTTATTGCTCCAATTCCAATTTTAATGATATTTTGAACTTGTAAATAAACAAAAGCATACCACAATGTCTTACCTCCCCTATATGCCTCAGTATTTTGGTTGTTGGTGTAGTACATGGCATACTTTGGGATTGCATGCTGAGAAAAATACAATAAAACCTCATAAATTGTTGAAGCAGATCATTTGCAATATATTAAGAGGGAAACCAGTAAGAGGGAAGAGTGGTGTGAGCTATCCTATTTCTCACACTTCAGCACATCATGATATAAAATGAATGTAAATTCTACTACATAAGTCATTCTAGGACAAAGAAATGAAAATTCTGATTCAATAAGAAACAGAAGAAGGTATGGCTGTGATGTAGTTCTGCTACTATATCCAGAATAATTAAAGAATTATCCCCAAAGCAAATAATGAAGAACTTCAATTTTCCTAAAGTCTCCATAAATCTATCATCTTGTGAAGTCTTATATGCCATACATCATATCGTAAAATTTACAGTACCTATAATATAAATCTACATTTCTCTGCTGGTTTAAATGTAAACCAGCAGGAGAAACAAACTCAACACAAAAGAGATTATAAGTCACAGCTACAATTTAGTAACAATATTACAATAAATGCAGTGGCACAAAGAGAAAATGGTTTTAACCCACAAAACTCAGAAGTATGACCCAGCACCCTGGAGTACAAACCCTACGTTGCTACCCTAAATCCAAAGTAAAAGGAAGAGAGAAACCTGTTGGTGCAGATGATGGTCCCAATCTGGTTGAAAGTGGTGGTCTCTTCCTATCAAGGTTCTGCTCCTCTTCTGGGTCCGACAGGTGGTTCCCTGAGGTCTTCAAACCCCCAGATTATGTACTTTCAGATCCTGGTGGGAGCACCCAGTACCTCCCTCAGAGCAGGGAGTTACACAGTGGGTCATCTGACTCTGTGAGTCATGGGGTATTTTGGAATCCCTGATGGCCCATTAGCAGATATGCCTCCTCAGGCTGGGTGTGAAGGTGCTAATGACTCCCTGGAGGGGAGTTATTACAGCTCTTATCTCACAGGTGTCTTTCACACCCAGTTCACAGCCTGAGGAGTCAGCTATGCCCTGGGTAGCTGCTGCAAATGGTCCGTTGTTCTTGGGGAATGAATAGAGGGGGTAGAATACATAGTTTTGGTCTCCCCCATACGGTGATAAACTGGTCCTACCTGCTGAACTAGGACAATTTCTTCTACTGAATATTGTTCACCTTGCTACTGCTGTTTTGGTATGAAAAAAACTACACAAGGCAAAACGTAAGATTCAGCTCTGCACTGACTCCACAAAAGTTTTGTTAATAGTCAGGCAAAAACCCCAAGCCCATATACTGGCACCATATAAGCACATAGACAGAATACATCTAAAACCCTGCAGAAGAAACCTGACCATGAAAAAAGCACCAGTCCCTTGGACAGCCTGAGAAGGTCAGCATGTACTTGCGTCTATTCACAGCAGCCCATTGCCTCCCTGTACTGCACATGTAGTTGCTGTGAAAGGGCATGGAAGCCCAGCACAGGCTCAGGCTGCAGGTGCAAGCTGCACTAAACTAGCCCAACAAGCCAGACTCCAATCTCACATGTAGTCACTGCAAGACAGTTCAAACTCATTTTGTATTTGCCACAAGAAAAACTGTTTGTATAAAGTTCATTTCAGTCTTCCTACAAGAAAACTCTACATTAGAGCAGACTTACAGATCACCTATATACACACAGACTAAACACACACCTGTACCTTCAGTAATTTCAATATAATCTTTCACTACTTCCAAGATTAATAAATAGTCAGTTCATTCCTGTCAATGCTAGTTTAGCCCAAAGTATCATTTTTCAGCCCAAAGGCTCACCCAGCAGTCTAACTCTACAGAACAATGAAGTTTTAGCTAATTATGCTAATTAATTAAACTAATTGGGCTGCTTCAGCTAAGGTATGTAAATGCATCTGGTTTCAGAATATTTCATTTTAAAAGGCTAACATTATTCAGCATGACTGAAGGCAGTCACTTTTATAGTGTTGCCAAACAGCTATAGTGTGTTGTTTTGCACAGGAAACTATTCCTGTCATATTCCCACAGAGAGTAATGCTCAGGGGACTCAAGAATACTTAAAAAATAAAAGACTAAGCTCAGTTCCGGGACAGTGGAAGTGTAACTTGTACATCTACTTACTGTATGTGCTTTGCTATCCAGAAAAATCCCAGCAGAATTTCACAGTCAACACAAGTCTCAGCTGTGATAATACTGCTATCACTTAGCTTTAACCTGAAACAGTCTCTTTGCCTTTGTGCAGGCAGAGGTCACGGCTGTAAAAAGAGTCATGGGTCTATTTTGCCACAAATACCTTATTCAAGCTTTACAAGCTAAATGATCAATATAGAATTAGCATGATATAATACATTCCGACTTGATATTCTACTCCAAAAGGGGTTATGAATATGTAAAAGTATTTCAGGGTTAAAAATGTATTAAGACTTGTTTGATTTTGCTAACATAAAGATTAGCTACAGATTACTATTGCCCCTTGAAGGTCCAAAGGACTCAAATGTAATTTCTATTGCTGAGCTTCAAGTAAGAGATTCATTTGAAGTCTGGCTTACCAGAATGTAAAATGGACACTCTGATTTGCAAAGTATACCTCTTTCTCATCTTGCTCCATCAAAGCACTCATTAAGACCATATTAAAAAATAGTAACAATTTCCTCCAGCATAAGGCTAGAGAAAATAAGTGCTGGGAGAAACACCCAAACTGAAACTCTGACCTAAATTCACTTTGGCCGAATAACTAGCAGGGTAGAAGGCCAACAGCCCTTAAAACTAGAGCCTGAGACCCTGTATTTTGGTAGGAAAAAGACAGTGAGAAAGAAAGAATTCAAAGGATCAACTGACAGTTATAATTAAATAAAACCAAGAGCTGCAGTGTACATACTGGCAGTCTATCCCACTTTTGTTTTCTGTTTATCATATTTCCTTTTCTTTAAGGAAATGCTTCTTTTCCCTACATGGAACTGTAGGGACATTTGACAAAGTAATTAAGAGAAGGGTGATCATGATCAGCTGCCTTTGCCCTGTTACCAGACACAGTCAATACACAGTTCATGACTCCAGCAGATGTTTGTGCTTTACAGACTTATTGGCAACTTAAGATCTTACTTTTTCTGCTCTTCCTGTATTATATGGAAAACAGTCCAAACAGTGCAATCACTGAATTACTAGCAGCAAGTATTAACTCATCCAGCACAATCTACTGCAAAAATGAACAAAAAAAAAAAGCTGTTCAATAATTTTATTTCCACAAATCAAGAGCTATTTTGAAACAGGCAATCTTGAACTCTCTTGAAAAATGGCAGAAAAGCTTGTTTGAGCTAAGGACTTTGTCAAGGCTGTTGGCCACTCATTCATCACTCACCACCCCAGCCCTTCCAGTTAATACTTGACTGAAATTATCCTGCTCACGAAGTATGTATCTACAGTGCACAGGACAGAGGGTCACATATTTTAACGAGACAGAGTTAAACCTTGACCGCAAAGAAGCAGTTGTGAATTCTCCCATCACTTCTGTCCTCATCTCAGCCTCTAAGCCACCTCCTTATGCCACCCATCTTTGCATGACCATGGACTTGCTCATGTCACAGGACCAATCCAGATTGAAACTAATCCTTCTCATACAAAGAGAAGTTTTGTGTGTGTGTGTGTGTGCTCGAACCAAAGGTAGGTAACATAGATGTAAAATTCATTGCCTAAAGAAGAGGTTGGATTTGGGGTTTTGTTTATTTTGTTTAAACACAATCAGTTTAAACTGCTGATAAAATGAGGGCCTAATTCTAATATCGACTATTTCATCTCATGCAGTGAAAGTACAGCAGTTAAAAAACTAATTTGGCAAAAGGCATCTTCAGTCATGCAAGAATGCAATCTCACTGAGCAGCTATGAGGGGACAGATAGGCAAGATATTAGGCGCCTGGGCAACTTCTCCTCACCCTGACCATTCCTGAACTTCCAACACTGGAGTTTTGGCTACATTGGACTTCACAAATATATCAGAGATCAGTTGCAGAAACTAGGGACATATACCAGCCAGGAATTCTCAGGTCCTCAAGGGAGGAAGGAGCTGAGAAGAATGAATAGATGAGGCTTTACAGAACAGAGAGACTCTGCAGGGAGCCTGGACCAAGATTCATCAGAAACCAAAAGTTCACTCAATGTTGATGCTTAATTTTAACAATAAAATATCCAACAGTCTCTAGAGCCTAATATACCATGGTGAAAAAAACCCAAACCACTTTTTCCAGACGAGAGTTTGGGTTTCATCTCTCCTACTTTCTTCTACAAGTACTTAAATCCTTACCCAGAAAAAATAAAATCTTGCTATTCTGTTTCCAGTGAACCCTATCCCACACTATCATAACCACTTAAACAAGGTACTGAGCTGAGAAGAATGTGCCAGAGTGCACAACCTCCAAAGCAACCAGTATTGAGCTGATCCCTGCTGCATTTCAAAACTCATTTTCTGATGAAAAATCTCAGCAAGCAGAATTTCTAAAGACCAGCACTTTAGAATATTTTGCATCAGTGATACAAATACAACTGTAAGATAGGGACTGAAACCTTAGTCGACAAGGGATTCCACATAAAACACAAGCTAAAATGAAACACTAAGTTTATTCTATTAACACTATTGGTCAATAATAATAGAGACCCTACATGAGAGCTTCTAGAAACAAACTACTGTCATCCAACACCTCAGAAACTTCTCTAGTTATGAGTTTTTCAGCCAGTATTTCTAACTAACAGGTATAAAATCAGTAACTATACCAGTACATTTTACATCATGACTTGACTGCTAATGTACCAATGTACCTGATTGCTATCTTATCTTAGTTAAAATCCAGGTTTAATAAGAATGGAACACTGGCTTGGAACACTTCCAGGGTTTGGGCAACCTGTTCCAGTGTCACCACCCTCACAGGAAAGAATTTATTTCTAATATCTAATCTAAACTATCCTGGTTTCAGTTTGAAGCCATTCCACCTAGTCACTACATGCTCTGGTAGCTAGTATCTCCATATCTTTCTTTTAATTCATTGTAGTAGTAGTTAATTTCAAACAGCAAAGGAGATACAAAGGGCTACATATGTATTCTTTAATATACAAGATTATAACTAATATAAAGTCTTGGTTTTAAATTTACTGTTATCATCTATTAAAGAATAACTAATTTTTACAGCTTTCTAACGTGTAGCTCTTAAGCTCTAAATCACTGACCATAACTAATAAGCAGTGTAATAGCATGAGTATCTGAAGTAAAACCACAGACTGCAATTTTGTTGATTGTAAATCATCATCATTTTAATGCAAAAGCAACAGCAAATCTCTGTAATTACTGGGTGCATTTTGAATCACTTTTATGATTACTGCTCTATACCCATTAAAAATCCAAAACACTGAACTACACAGGGTATAAAACTAGAATTATGATACACTACAAGCTGTAATTGAAATCCATAAATTTCTTTAGTCGTGTTCAAAATTATTTTGTTGCCCAGAAAGCAGCCCTGCAAAATTGACTTTAAAAACATTTACTAACATTTATCTAAGAAAGTTGTAGCAGCAGGGACAGTAGTAGTTGCTTTGGGATATGAAAATAAAAAAATTAAAATGTCAAGGATTAGATTTGGCACCCCTGCCTGTTTAAGCAATACACGTGGCAACCAAACACCCCAATTTTAAAAAAATCTGCTTTAAGTGCTGTAAGCAAAACTTAAAAGGAAAACAGTGGTATACATGCAGTTTGGACCTGAAATTAAAAACTTGACGACACAGCTTATAACACCTGGTATGACTTACTACCTACAGCACTGCCTAAGAACATTTCACAGAGCAGTAAAACATTGTATACAATGTTAAAAAGGAAATAAAAAAAAAAAAAAGAAGTGCCCACACACCACTCGAACACTGCACTTCCTCAGTAACAGAACAAAAATCAACTTGTAGAAATGTGTGCTTTTTAGAAGAGGTGGAAAGGAAATTTAAAAAATTAAATATCTCATAACAGAAAAACAGTTACTGTTTCTAGAGATTTCAAACTGTGTGCTAGCTAGACGTTTCACTGAACACCAGCTTAAAAAATTCATTGGGAATAAATTCAAATTTAGATGGGTACAGAAATGGGATATCAGGATGTTCATAGATGTGGGGGATTTGAACAGCCCACTTTACAAGGAGAGACTGGAAGGGCTTTCCTTGTTTCAGCTATCAGAACAAAAACATTGAAGAGATGCGTCTGCTCCCATCATACTGTGAATCTGAGCTATCCCTTGAATGGGGACTACTATTCCCATTCATCTCTACATGCAAGGAGATAAATACATGTTGGAGACTATGCACATGTTGGAGACTATGCACATGTTAGGGTTGTTCATTTACAATAAACTAAAAGTCATTATTTTTTTTTCAAAAGAGGAAGACCAAATCAGTAATAAATGTAGGTTGAAAATTAGAAGACATTTTCTATTTAAAAGAAAAAAACGAAAACACAGTTTTGAGGATCTCGAAGTGCTTCCTTTAGGGGGACTGATAGGAACACACAAGTTGCCTAAGTCAGACAGATTCTTCCACACCTACATACTGATGTCATTGCCTGCTTCCACTGGTGACTAAGGTTTATTGTAGTGTAAGTAAGACTTGCTTATTATTCAGGTGAAGTTTTCCTAAACTAACGATACTGAAAAAAATCACTAAGATGCTTTGCAGATCCATCCTGCAGAACCTCTATGGATAGACTGAACAGAACATGGGAAAAAGCACACTTTACCCTTTCCTCTCCTCACCCTCCCTATCTCTCCCTCCCCCCATCCCCCACCAACTTTAACAGAGTAATTTCTACATGACCAGATTATATCATTGTATTATGAGCCACAGTCATGGTTGAAGAAGCATTCTTTAATCTAAAAGTCCCTTTATGCTGATTTATAACTTCCTCTAAGTAATTTCCTAATTTTCCCAAAGCTCCAGGCTAGGAGCAACTGCTAAATATTTTTCCTAAATGCAATATATTGAACTGTTTGTTTTCATGAACTGAGTTCTGAAAGTGGGTAACTTCACCATTGTTTAAGAATGCTTTTGGTTATTTAAAAATAAACTGTTGAAAATGCCAAACTTCACATAAGCAAGTGAATGTGTGGTTCAGTAATTAAGTAGAATCCCCAGTATGATGCAGCTTGCCCCCTATTCATTAAGATCAGCATTTTTGACTCAAAATAGATTCAATCCAACAACATATAAAGAGATTAAATGGGTCCCTACTGCAATAACTGGAAGTCTGCTGATTATACAAGTAGGGAGTAAGATACACAGCTCTAGAGGGAAGCAGACAGAGCTTTTTCTCATTTCTCCTTTCTGTTGCTAAGGCTTAAGGAAACACAAGAGTCACTTGGTTCTCTTCTCTTGCCTGTGCATTTAAACTGTCCAGGGCTTTCCCATAAACTTAATTTCTTTCAGCAGCACAACCCTCCCCTTGCTACATTACTGCACCATGTTTCATGATGCTGTGCATATGACTAAGCCAGGGACTTGTTTTAGAGTCAGGAAAGGAATTTGTCTTGTTAAGTCAAGTGCCTAATGTTAGATGAACTGCTCTTAATTCTGCCTTTTGCAACATCACAACATCTGGCCATAATTCAGTGTAATTAATAGAGAAAGAGCTCTTCTTCAGAGATACTGGCATGAGAAATGTCATTACTGGACCACTGTTGACAGAAGATGAGACTTGCAATAATCCTGCTGTGACTCTCCCACATAAGGAACAGGTTAGGTGGTTTTAAAAAGGAATGAAGATCCTATGGATTAGAAGCATGTCTGTTCTTGACAAAAAAGCAGCAGGATGAACAATGGGGAGAGAAAGGAGAAAGCACCCTTCCTCTGCACAGAATAAAAGTTGTGGTGTGCTGTGTCAGTCATTGAGTTGCTCATCTTGTACAGCAGGTTACTCCTGGAGCGTGTGTCCCTGGCAAGTTGTGTTAACCAGAGCAAAGTAATCAGCTGTTTTGTTTTGAGTCTACCCTCTGTAAACAAAACAGAAATCAAAACCAAAACACGCCAAACCCCACAAACTGCAGGATACCTATCGTACCATTGCCAAGTATATAAAAGGTCTGTTAACTTTTATAAACTTTTCCTTGATACAAAAGGAAAATGAAAGAATAGCAAAGCCCCTTGGAAGAACCAATCCACCAGATCATCCAGTGAGAGAGACAAAAAGAGAAACTTAGAGATCCTTGTAGGTATATAAAAAAATCCCAAAGGCCTGTGATTAAAGGCCACATTAGTCCTACCCTTAGAGACCTTGAGTCAGGTCAATGTGTAAGCAGGGAGATACAGAACAGACACACTCATTTTTATAGTACATGCCCAGTAGAAAAAGTGCTTCCTACAGTTAACACTTTTGAGTCAGACTAATATAAAATAAAGATGTATCTAAGGGTTGAGAAATTGAATCCCAATTCACGTGTGAGTCTGGCATGTTCTTGTTTCCTTCAACTACATCCTGAATGGCAGACTGGATGCCACACAGCATTCAATACACATTAGATCATATCCTTGACAGTACCCAAAAGGCACACAGCACTCCCCAGGAGATAACTGTGCCTTTAGAGGTGTTTCTTTAAAGACTCCACTTTTGCACATGTACATTCCTGTAGTTCCTGCACCTGAAGTGCAGCACAAGAGTTTTCCTCAGTTCCCTCTACCCACTAGAACACTATAACAGGGCACTGAAAAGCAGAGGACACGCAGATGTCTCTGACAAATGTTGTATATGTAGGAGTCAAAAGCTTTGAAAAGGAGTTCATCTGCTAGGCTAGGTTTATGATCACAACCAGAATGACAGCATGCAGGGGGAAACTAGACTGCATGCAAGGAGAAGGTCTGCTGCATAGCAAGAAGGCATGCTGCCCTCACCCAAAACTGGTGGTGTAAGGGACCAACAGCTCTTACTTTTTTGGGTAAGGAAAGATAACAGCAGGACCAAACAAACATGTATCTGCTGAAACAAGATTGTTATGCTGTATAAGGAAACATAGACTTGTCAATGTTAATTATGTCAAATCAACCTAATCTCATTGTATACCAGACAAAAAGTTGCCAGGAATAAAAGAAAATAAGCAGATGCCAAAAAATTTAATTTTGTTACATCTTTTGATGTTTCAGGAGATATCTGTATTAGCAAACTAAGCATAAACGAAAATAACCAACAGGTACAAAACATGAAGAAAAACTGTACAAACTACCTATGACAAAATTTGAAGAAGTATCAGGAGAAGTTTTGCAGGGGGCTGTCCTCAATATAGCAATAATCACTGGTTTTAGTACTGATTTGACGAGAGAAACAAAGAATTATTTTTTTATATCAGCAGGCCACATTCAAAGAGCATTAGTGTGTAGAACAACAGGCTTAGATTTTCCAATTATCTTAAAGTGGAGGGAAACCCTGGTAAATAAAGGGATGTTATTCATCAGGGATGAATAACAACGAAGCACACCTGACCACGAATCACTGCATTCCCCAGTAATGTGAAATAAATGGCTCGCTCTGCTACCAAATGTCTCAGGGCCACCTGTGGATACAAGGCATGAGTCAGCAATATCAACATAGCACAAAAGGGTAAAAAGTCATATGGGGGTAAACAAACCAAATGACCAACTGAAAAGACAGAGTAAATTATGTACTGTCCAACATCAGCACGGTCCCCAGTGGGATACCATGCCCAGAGTCCTCTAGTCCAGTAAGGGAGAGGTCCAATTTCAAAGACTGAGATTGGCCTACCAAGTGTAACCTAAAAGGGGAATTAAGGAACCATCTTCTTTATTCCAGCAGAGACATTTAGATAGGACTTAGTAGCACCCTCAGGCAGTTAAAGCTTGACACCAGACAAAAAGACAAAAAGCTCTATTCTCTCTATGACCCTGGCAGACATGGGAAGAAGCAACAAGTACAATTGTTGCATGGAAGATTTAGGTAAGATACTGGGGAAAAAAAATTCTAAGGGCAAGGGCAGTTTAGTGCTGTAAAATTATTAACAGCCAAGATTAAGATCACCAGTAACACAATCTCTATAAAGTTATACAACTGTTTGTCAATCAGTACTTTTAAAATTCAGCTCACACTTGAGAAAAACTTACTACCACATCACCTTTACTCAAAGGTATTGGACAAGTATTTCAGTCACAAAAGCTACTAAGGGTTGGTGTTACCAATTAGCCAAACAGCAGAAGGGTATTTAGCTCCATGTGCGGATCTGATGTCATATGAACAGAATTATTTTTACAACTTTGGCAATATCCATTTGGTCAAACCTCAGATACACTGAAAGAGAACACATGGAAAAGGCTGCACCAATTTAACTGTTTTTTCTGCTCTTTAGAGACACACACTTCCATGCAGCACTACCACTTATTTGTACAGGGAAAAAAGCAGCTTACATAAAACTGCAAGTCTTTTTCTAAATATATTCTTCAGCTGCAAGCTGTCTAAACAATATCCAGAGCTGCGATTTACACATGAACTTATTAAAAAAAAGCACTTTTATTTTCCATCTTTTTCTTGTATTTAAAAGACACTGACAGTGTTTGGAAAACCAAGTTTTAAGTATTCTTTATACAATGTTTTGGGAATATAGAAAAAACACCATTAGAGTGTTACTAACACACACTTTCAGGCCTCTTTTTTCAAGGCTGAGAAAATTATCTACATGGGCAAAAGCAGTAGGCTAACAAGTCTAAAAATGTGTGTGTGTTTCAGGAAAGGGAGCAGAAACCATAGATTCTGAAGAAAGGGAGCACATGGGCAGACAGTCAACAACTCCTCCAAACACATGACTTCAAATTAAAAATGAAGAGGAAATTAGAATGTCTGCAAAATTTCCACCTATGGAACTGACCAGACACATAAGTAAACAAATCTACCCATTTCAAGACAAATACTATCATTTCACCAAAGACAGAGCTCTCATCCTTGGGGCATATAATTCCAATCATAGCGTAAAAACCTTTATCTCTACCTGGCAGCTCTTGGTATTTCTTCACTAGAGTTTATACCACCTTTCCAAGCTTTGCTTTTCCCAGGCAGTTTAAGTCTAGTAAGGCAACACTAATTAAAATGTAGAAATACTCTTCTTTAATAGGCTAAAATATCCTTTTGAAAGGGGTATATATTGGTATATATAAGACTTATCTTACAAGCCTCCGAACTGAAAAAAGAAAAGAAGAGGGTTGTGTGTGGAGGTGTATGTGTGTGAAAGAGAGAGAGAGAGCAAAAAGCAAGCAAGTAAGAAAAAAAAACTATGAAAGAAAAGAGGTACAGATTTATTTAATGGCACTTGGCTGACAACATTAAGTGGTGGGGAGGGGCACCCACAATCTCAGCAGCTCATTTCAAAGAGAAAGGACTTTACTATCTCATGAAAATAGCAGCTAATAAAAATATGTTTTAAAAGCCATTTAAATCTAGGCACAGTTTCAACCAGAAACCATAATGGTTATACCTTTTTTTATTCAGTACTTTGAAAGCAGAATTGTAGGTCCTTAGCAAAAATCTCAGTCTGTTGCCAACAGAATCAATTGCAAAATTTCCACTGACTTACATGATAGGGGGTAATGGTCACATCCTAGGCACCTGACAGAATCTGTTGTAAACACGCTTACAATTGGAAAATCCTGCTATAGAAATGACAACTGACAGTGCACTTCAACTGCAGAACTTCCCTCTTCTATCGAAGAGCTATTTAGCCATCAACATACAATTCCATATTCTGCATGTCTCACTTTCAAGCAGCTAGCGAGCAGACCACAGAAAAGTACACAAATTCAAATACAATACATAAAGACAAATATTCGGTTCTGCAGTCTGTTTACATTTTAGTTTTAGGAATTTCTGTAATGCTTTTAAATATTCATATGTGCCCCTAAGCCTAATATTAAAATCATGACTATTTCTCTGCTAGCATGTTATTATTATTTGTTTGGGAGATATAATCCCTAAAAGTTACCTGAATAGTTATTATCTGAAAGAGTTTAGAAATTTTTTATATTTTCTTTGTGAACGGAACACTTTGCAAGACAGACACACACTAAAATAGAGGACTGGTCAAAAGCAATGGCATTTAGAATGGAATTTTTAATCTTTTGTCAGCAGGAGCCAGAGAAGTAAAGTAATATATCAGGCAAATATTGAGCAGAAGGAGGATGGAAAAAAAAAAAAGAAAAGGCAGCAGAAAAAAACACAAAAAGCAGAGATAAGGTCTGGTAGGAGCTGTCTAAAGCAGCAAGGTGTTAGCAAAAACTTTCATTCTGAAAGTCATTTTTAAGACACCAACTCTGAAAGTTCAGAAGAGAATTTAAATGCCATGATTGACTTGATGGAAAAACAATGCTACTACTTCAGTTAAAAATAACACAACTTGAAAATTTAAAATTAGACATGAATTGAAAACTATTGAGTACATGGAGCATATATTCATACTGCATAAACTATCAGGGAAAACAACAACAACAAAAAAGAAGATTGCAAGTTACAATGTGCTAAGTAAAGCAAGTACATTGTTTTTGTCTAATTGTATAGCAAATTCATATCAGAGAAAGACATTTTTCCATGGTAAATATGATGAGAGATGTTAGAAGAAAAAAAGAAAAATCAGCTCTTGCAATTCATATTCACTATACATACAAAGGTGCTATTTCTTGATGCTCATTTCCTTATCAGAAGAAGTATGCTAGGCACAGAGGAATTTCTCCCTTATTTTCCAAGATGAGATCAATAATATTAGCTATTACATCAATTTCAGCCACTGAAAGGTCCACAAAACAAGTTCTGTGAAAACAATTAATTCTCCTAGACAAAACCATGCTCCTTCTAAACCCAAACACATCATATTCACAGAGAGGAAGGATATACTGCAATAGCTTATTTCTTGTTAGACACTATAGGAATTGACTTAATGAATCCAGTGACTGCATAACCAGTTCTTTTTAATATATGTAAGTTTAGAATACCAATTCTCCTATGTTTTCAGCTCTATGATGAAATAATTCCTTAAAGAAATACCTCAATCCTTTATAACTTCTTTCAAAGGTGAATTAATACCCACTACTGAAGGCTCATAGGAAAGCCACCAAAGTTTGTAAGTGATGTAATATTTTATAAAAAGCACAGCACCCAAACTAGCACACACTTGCTAAAGTATTAGTACAACCCAACTTCCAAGATTCAGACTACCTCTTATTATGATAATCTTTGCTTTCACTGATATACTTAAAATTTACCTGCAGATGAAACTCCCTTGGAAAAATACCCCAAAATGGTTCAATCCGCTGCAGCGCTACTGATATTTACAGAAATAGAGGAGCACTGAAGCCACCAGTCTGGGAGCACCCAGGAGCAAGCCTGGCTGAGCTGGTTTTCATTACCACCTGACAGCAATTAAGTTAGTCCCGTCCTTTCACTTGGTGGCACATGCATGCCTTTCTGTAAAAGAGAATTAAATAATTTTCCTGGGGAATTATTGCATCAAGACCAAAGGACTACTGAAAGGAGAATTTTTCAACATTACTTCAAACACTTGAGTTTTTAGACCATAAACCTGGGAAATAACCTTTTTGAAGAATTTTGCCCTAACCTTTGCTAGGGATACTAAGGTTACTTCTTAAAGAGATATTAAATGAGTTACTGGGGGCTTTGTTTCATTTTGACATTACTGGCAATGACACACACACAATTTATTAAGCCTAGTCATTGGCTGCATGAAGTATGTCCTTACTATACGTAATTTTTAGAATTGGACAGAAACCAGCTAGTGATATTCTCGTCAAACTTCCTCTTGTTCCATCCTATTTCACAGAGTATTATTTTTAACACTGTAAATACCAAGTGTATGTGAAAATCCTCTCTCTGAAATAGCCTTGTAGCATAATCTTATTTAGAAGTTAACATAGGAAAGTCCAGTAAGTTATCTTCACATGAAAACAGCAGGTGAAATAAAATCAACTCTTTTTTCAGATATCTTGGTCTAGTTTGTCACAATACCTTTTTTTTTCTGTTTTCTCATCTTTTAAATGTTAACATCTTAAAAGCAACAAACCTTTTTGGTTAGTAAGTTCCCCAGTTTATTAATTTCCACTCTTAGTTTCTTCAGGTTAGTGGTTTAAAATAAGATTCCTTTCTGATGTATGATTTGATATGAGAGAACATAGAGGCTGAAATAGTCACTTCCTTTTATTCTGAGGTTGCCATTTTTGGCTTAGGAACTAGTACATTAAGATCTATGATAGACTTTCTCAACCTAAATTTGATTTCTTGATGATTCTTTATTCTGATACTTTTCATTCCCTAACTGTGGAAAATCCTCTGCTAAACTAATAGCTGGATATTTAGGGAGAAACCTTAACTATGAGGTAAACAAAAGGTCAGAGCTGCATTTGTATAAAAATTCTCAATGCAGTACAACACAAGCAGTTATTACTAGAACAAGTTCAGATAAAAGTTGAAGAAAAACATTTTGGCAAACAATAAACAACTGGACAAGAATACAGAGATGCTGCAATTAGAAGCAATTATTATGAAAACATGACTAGCACCAAAAAAATACACACACACACACAAAAAGCCTTTCAGACTTTTTGCATGTAACGCATTTTGCATTATAGTTACAACTAGTTTTTAACAATACATTGAGTCTTGCTTCAAAAAGACCAAGTCAGTCCCATACATATGTTCAAAAGCTATTGTGTATTCTCCTTTACCTGGATCAATCCCTTCTTTCTGCCACAGAACTGGGGCTTTACGGACATTGAATAACTCCTGCTTGTAGCAGTTTTAAGAATGAAATTTTTAAGATTAAAGTTTAGAGCTTTAGTTTTATGAGAACAATCTGAGCTCAGCCACCTGTGTTGGTCAGTGGCAAAGCAGCTGGGGACACCAAGCACAAAGGGGAGAGAAGAGATTGCCCCACTCTGCTGAGTGAGACAGAAAGCTTCTCTTCTCATCAGAGCATGGGGAATGAGAGAGAAGGATACAAACAGCAGCCTGAGACACAGGGGCAATAGCAGAGAGATATGGAATGAAAGTCATACAGAATGTAGATTGGGAGAAAAATAGTGTGAAGACCAAAGGCAAAATATATGTGCATTCTTGGATGGGAAAGAGACTGCTCTTAGGGAAGGAGACTGCTCTAGGGGAGATGATTTAGAAGTCAGGCAATGGATAGCTTATCTTGAGGGCCCTGGGACAGCAGGGCTGGGAGGTGTGGAGCCCTGGGGACGGGAGCATGCTAGTCCAGAGGAGTCACTTCCAGCAAACTACTCTATCCACAAACCAAGGGCAGTGATGCGAAAATGGCACACACTTAGTTTTGTTTGGAGGTTGTTTAGTTTGTTTCCTCTATGGAATATTAACTCATTAAGTTTTTGGTTTATACTGGCTTTTGGCCTTCTTCACAGCATGAATTGCCTAGCTCCAGCTCTCAGTCACTGAAGTTCTCAATGCCTTTTTCTGCTAATCAAAATATTTCCTTCCATGCATGTGAAAGCATGGCCAAGTGGCCACTTAACTAACTCTGGGGAAAAAAAAAACAGTACAAGCTTTCCTTAGTTCCTGAGGGAAAGGCAGGAGCTTTTTTCCAGCTTTTTAACTCTTTTCTTAACCATGCCAAATGTACTGCGTGGTTTTTGAGGCACACACATCAGAACAGGACTTAATTTCCCCATAAAGTTTTGATTGACATCATATGCAATGATAACACCACATTTCTGCTTCAGGGTGTGTTTCCTCAAAAGTAATGCAATTCTCCTGGGGAAAAAGGCAAACCTGTGGAAGACATACATTTGTTCCTGGTTGTAAGCTTTATTCGTTATGTATTACCACCATTTCTCCCAGATTTTAAGTTAGTAAGAGGACAGCTGTAAACAATGTGTGCTTAATTCCAGGCAATATGCATTAGTGAGGATTTCAGAGAATATGTACAGAACATTTGTTCTAGCAGAGACCTGTAAGATCTATGTTCAAAAGTCTGCCTCACTGCTGTGCAAGCTGTTAATGGTGATATTTAAAGCTCTGAAAAGTTCTGGATTTATTTCATGCTCCTGTTGTACTTACTGTTCTCATCTCATGTAATTCTGTTCTCACCCACCACAACAATTACAGTTGGTAAGGGTATGCTTGTTAGCTGATTTAAATTTGAACACTTCATGCCAAACCCAGCATCAAATGAAATCACTGGCAAATCCCTCACTGAATTCACTGGGAATGAGACCAACTGGAAGCACAGGGCTCCCGTGAGAGGCATGAATCACTGTCATTCTCATCCTGCTGAGTTTGTGAGAATGAGGATGAGATACTGTTTGAAGGCCCTTCTACTTGTGTTTCTTGTGACATGTCACTTCTCTTTGGTTTTGCAAAATCATACAAAAAGATTTTACTATCTGCAAGTAGCAAACTGAAGAGACTGTATGAGTCACTGGAGGCAGTTTTGAGACAGGGCTTACAGACTGCCAGTGTCAGGGAAGGTTCACCCGATTCTCCCTTTTCCACTGCACAGCCATTCCCAAAATAACATGGCAGTGCTAAACATAGTGATGCCATGCTCTTTTAATAAAAGACAATTCCTGCAGGGTGTATAAGCCACCACATTTGTCAAGATAAGCACATCAATATGAGATGTCATATTAGCCTAGACAAAGAGATTGAACAGATAGCTTTGTCAAACACCAAGCAGAGGGGCTAATTCAAACTGACAAAACAAGGAATTGAAAAGTTGAACCTACAATCTAGTTTTAACACATTTTGTCCTCTTCTACTTTCAAATAGCCTCAAACCAGTAAGTGAGCTCCTGTAAGTGATATAATAGATCGATTGCTAATCTACAATAACAATACTTCTGTCAATTCAAACCCCTTTGCTGCACTTTTCAAAGATTCTGTAATGGCTGTTAGCATGTTTAAAATTATATATACAGATCTATATACCTTAGTGGATACAGACCCTTCATAATGGCATATGCATACAGGGTACATACAGGTACAGCATTAACAGGTATGTATGTATGGCCAGACTTTGGGAAGGGCTCTCCCCACGTGGGTGTGCCCTTCCAGCCTGCGCAGTGGATTTTTTAGGTGAGGCACAGAGTGTGCAGAACTGGCCCCACCGTTTAAGTCCTGAGGTCCATCTGCCACGGCCGAGGGAGCTTGGACAGTGACAGTGAAGTCCTCGGGACTGTCTCAGGCACCTAGTACTAACCGGGGCTGACCCTGCTGAGCATCCGAGATGTGACGGGATGGGATGGCAGGGAGGCATTGAACTGCCAGGGGACGGTCCCCACTGAGACTAGAACTCAGGTCCTTGGGATTCAGAGTCCAGAGTGCTCTCCTTTACACCACAGGACCACCCCTTATTAACAGGTATAACTAATTGCCATATAGTCAAGTTACTAGTTATTTCTTGATTGCTTTCCTGTGACTTACACATATGGAAGTTTACTCTTAATCCTAAAGCAATGACAAGGATGTTGTCCCAATGCTTCATCCGTCTAAAATTTTTCATGACTTTAGACAAATTCATCAACTCCATATTTGAAATCAGTGACACAGAAGCCCTATATATTACGGAATATGTGAGATAGTGGTATTGGTAATAAGCAAAACTAGAAATAATATTCAGAAGATTACTTCTTTGGTGAGAAATTACCTTGGTTGCTTTGGTATTCCTCACACATAGTTGTGTGTGTATGGGCTTCATCATACTACATATGGCAGAGACAGAAGCTCTGGGAGTGGGAGTATCAACAGAAGTGTTTTCCTTAAAATGTGTCTTCTTTTCACAGAGGCTTATGATCACCAAACTTTTTAAAAACAAGACAGGTTATCAGTGCATGGAAGTGAAACTGGTAGTTAGACTTCTGTCACACCTCTGGTGGTGCTCCTGTTGCTGTGCAGTATTTACATAAAACCTCACCCTAGGTGGGAAAATATAGTTCGGTTTTGCACCACAGAGCTCTGACTGAACCATGTCCTTTGGAAGCAGAAAAAAAGCCTTCAAGGAACTACCAGAGGCAGGCATTTCTATGTTATCAGGAACCTGTAGGTTTAGCTTTTCCTTCAAACTTAGAGCGTCGTGGAGGATGCAGAAAGGATTCCCCTTGTGGGGCTTAGTGCTGCACTGCTCCTCTAAGCTAGAAGTTACACACTACCCTTCTCCTCTGCCAGCCATCACTGTGACCAGAGCTCAGAAATGCCTCTGAACACAAACTTAGAAAGGGGGTAAGAAAGCTGTGGAGTTGATACTATCGTCTCTCAGAACTCCATCTATAATATACCCTAATGAGATCTCCCTTCCCTCAAAACTGAGAGATAATGAAACCCATTAAGATTGCATTCAGCATTTCCAGAAGAGATTGAATACACTCAAATATTCAGGAACAATTCAAATGCAAATACAACATAGTGTTGTGTTATTCATATTCTGCAACATTTTCTCTTAATAGTCTGATTGGAAGAAGACCTTTTCCAGTCTGTTTTTTGTGAGTTTAATAAACTGGGACTTTGAAACAGCTGCCAAATATATGAGGTGCTATGTTTTGTTTAAAAGAAAACAGAATTATGAAGTCAAAGAGAAATTCATTGCTATCTTATATAAAATACCTTTTCACTTCCTGAACATTGCCTGTAGCTTTGCTAATTTATTGCCATGAAAATATTGTTACTACTTAATGCACTAGTACTTCTGTCAATAGGCAGCTTTCCCCAAGGCATATTTGAGAACGCTCTGCTAATCAGAGTTGATGCAGTTCTTCTAAAGCAGCCAGGTCTTTAGAAAAAGGTTTATGTTTAATTCTAGTATAGGTGAATGTTGCCCTTTCTTCAAAGCACAATAATTTTAATTTGCTGAATTCACTTCTGTAGATATTTAACGTGTTGATTACATTATCCAACCCCAGCTCGAACCAGTGTATTTCAAAGCAGTATTTCTGGCATCTTTACCTCCTAACTTATGTGAAATCTTCCTCATTTTATAGTAGCAAGGATTAAACAAAGACTTAATCAGAACAACAAAGCTGTGCTATATCATCACCATATAACTAAAAAAAAAGTGTTTGGGTGTTTAAAGAGATACTCACTTGGATCTTTTTACTCTTCTGCATCTGCTTGAACTCTTGAGATTATGATCTCAAATGCAGCTGAAGTTTTAGTGTTTGTTTTCCAAGCATGCTAATAATCATGAACAGCACAGTGAGTGACAACGAGGTCACGTATACATACATATGTCACACTACAGTTTTATTCTCTCTAATAAATATTGAAATCTACATGAGAACAACTTTATTGAGGCTAAGCAAATAATCTTAATTGGTGGAGGAGATTTAATGCATGTATGATTTTAATGTACTTGTAGTTCTCTGCAAATGAAAAATTGAATAAAGTTTCTCAGGAAGAGGTCAGGCCATTTATTTCAATTAGAAATAGTAATGAAATTCCAGTAAACTATTAAATGTCATTTAATCTATATTCAAGATAAATAGAGTACTAAATTTCTCTTGGCATGTTCCACAATGAGGCACCTTACTTGTCTTGACATTGATACAATTGGTTCTCCACTGCTTTCCCTACCACAGTGACATTTAATGACTTTACTTCTTCTCAAGTCCAGCATAAACATAATCCATTTTGGAATAAGCCCACCGAAGCAAGAAGTGTTTGTTTGCCTATGGAGTTACAGGCTATATTTCTCTGATCCAGCTGGTTCAGGTCAGTGCTGCATTTTCCTTCGTTCATCTTCACTAGACTGCAGTGAGGCTGCTCATTTTGGCTTCCTTATGCCATCAATTCATCCCCTGAAACTTCTATGTGGCAAAAAAACTATCAATAGTCTATCTACATTGGGAATAATTAAATTCCTAATTAAGACCAGAATTACAACCATCAAAGACTTTTTTTTAAGCAGCTAGATGTTTTGACATGACAAGATGTTTTGACATGGCAAGATGTTTCACTTAACCAAGGGGTCTTGTTTCAAGGGCATTCAATCCCATCACCTCCACAAGAAGTTTCTTGTGAGACTTCTAAGGCTAGCAGCCAGGAACAGCAATCTTAATAGACAAACTAAAACACAAGGCTTTGAGTATTAAGGAGCACTACCAACATGGAACAAAATCTGACTTCTGTAGAGTTACAGTTTTGTTCCTTGGTTTGTACCTGAAAAATACATAAGATGCAATATGAGAAGGTAAGACTTCATTCTGATCCTCCATGGAAATAATCAAGATGGCTTTTGATAATTCTCTGTGTCTGAAGTCACCCACACATATGGCTTCAATTCCAAGTTTGCACGTCTTTAAGGGATTTATATTAAGCTCTGCTAAGTAGATGTTAGGCATTTCTGCTGACTGTAATCAAACTGAGTTAAAATAAAATTTATTATGCCAATACATTTCTATTCTGCCCACCCTGTTGTTTCATCCTTCACCTGAAACTACAGCAAAAAGGAGGGACAGCAAATGGATGCTTTTAACATCTCCACAGCCACAACCAAGGTTCATTTTTGACCTTTTGACACATCTACAGCTCAGGCAAATGGCTCCAAACAAGGCAGAGGAGCAGGACTTCCAGTTCTCAGGGATGTTTTAAAACACCAAAAATTGCCTGAGAACTACATAGCTGAGCACAAAAAGTATTCTTCAGCAAACAAGTGAAATGCATACACATATATATACACACATACATATACACACCAGCATGATCCTCCTTTTATAGATACTAATCTCCATTCATAGATATTAAGAAGAAAAGAAGATACCATTACCATGTAAGCCATGGAGGGAAGTAGAAGGCTAGTTTGCAGCTCAACAGAACAAGAAATGCATACGAATGTCAAATGGGTCAGTAGTCTAGCACCCCACTTCAGAATACCCATATGACTAGAATGTGCGGTAAGTGTATGCAAAGAGCTTGACACAAACTTCAAGCTGATTCTTTAATCCTGTATACTGCAGAGAATATATCCAGTTTCTTTTGACATGCAAAAGCCTCTACACTGCACATTCTATATTCAAAATATATTGCTTAAATCATAGCTGCAATTTCCTATAGTTTGTCTTTATTGGTTTTTTAGGTTTGGGGTTTTTTGGGTTATGTTATAATATGCCTCTTCCTAAAGGAAATAATACAATATTTCAGCTTTCTTGCTCTAAACAACCCCCAAGAAATACTGTACGGTGGCATGATCTCTTGCTATTCACTTTAAGCTGTTTTGGAGATGGATTCCTACAAAGTGAGAGGCATTCAGAGTAACACATGTTGAGCAACACACACTCAAGTCTTGCCAGTTTAATGGTTTCTTACAACATGCTACAATGTGAAGTGATTCACACTAAAGAGATGCAGAAAGTTTTTCTGTTACTGTAAAAAAATTATGTTATATGTATTTATTATGCACAATAAATACACTGACACCACAGCCTGCAATAAAATTAGGAAAGTCAACTTTGCTCCTCTTTCTATTTCAAAATACTGCATTTAGATTTAAACTAATTAAAGCTGAGTGATGCTTTCTGTGTAAGACATGCTTGCCCTGTCAGTTCATCTACACTATAATCAGATCCCTGAAATTAAAATAAGGTGAGCTAAAGAAGAAATCAGTGCCAAAGATTTGAATTGCCTTGATGTCATATGATGGCATCTCATAAATTTTACAATTCCTGTAAAAGAGTACCATAGAATCATTTAAGTTGGAAAAGACCTTTAAGATCATTGAGTCCAATTACTACACAGCACCTCCAAGCCCACCACCAAACCATGACCCAAAGTGTCACTTCTATGCATCTTTCAAATACCTCAGAAAGGAGGTAAAGGATCCCCTTGGTAGGATGGAATGGTAACTAAGAACATAGACTAAGTCAAAAGGAAGGAGTGCAATGTAGCTGTGAAGGTGGATAATGTGGTGCAGCTACACTGATCAGCCAGAACATCCACAGAATTTCTTCTACATTAGACATGCAATGGTAATTTTAGTTTAATGATGTATCATTTCAAAGGGCAGGAGGGAAAAAAAATCTCTCTGAAATGATACAGTAACTTTTGGAAGATGTTGTACTTCAACTGTATCTTCATGAATGTTAAATTTGACATGATATCTCTGACACTGTCATCAGCCAGAAGTTTTGGAAAAAGGGAACAAATAAATATCTCAAACCAAACAACTGTACTGTACTTGAGAAGTGCCTAATAGGCCTCTAACACCAAGATGTTAAAAAACTGGAATCCTGAAATTTACAGTCTTATTATCTGCACTCCACAATGATACCAACATAATCAGGTTCCCTACGTCAGATAACTCATTGTCTATTTTAATTTCTCACACTTCTGTAAACCCAGGGCTGCAGCTCCCCCATCACCTTGTTTCCATGTACTCATATATTCCTTAGTGGTACTAAGTACCCACAAGTTGAAAGTCAGCTACAACTGCTCAGCCTTCCTAAAAAACTCAGACTCCAAGTCACTGAAGAAAATATAGGCAACTTTGGTCACCAAACTACTTTGAAGCACTTAATTCTGAATTCTGAAGCCACCATGCATTATAATATCCTAGTTTGTTTTCACACAGAATTTTCTCCTCCATGGTATTATTCTTTCAAACTATTGTTTCATTTATTCTGCGTATTCTGTTTGCAGCAGGAAACCTACCAAAAGTTTCAGATAAAACAATTTCTAACTTCCATGCCACATGAATCTCACATTTTAACCTTTTCAAAAAATAAGAATTAGGGAAACATTGAGGTTTCATCAAACTGGGACACACTCATCGAAGATGTGCACTTTCCTGGTCTTTCAGCAGCCTGTGCTGAAACAACTAGAGACTGACTAACCTGTGCTGGAGCAGCTGATGGATAGTTTTGACATTCACCAGTCACTGCTATCTTCCAGTAAATAAATCCAGGCAACAGGAGGAGTTGTTCCTCCAGCCAGATTACCATTTGCTTCATGAGCCATTTCACCAACAGAAACTGACACTAAAACATGACCACTAGCCATCCCTTCCCAACACAATGGAAAGTTTCACTGATGATAAAAACAATCAAACAAAACCCCAAACCATCAAGACCATCCCGTCAACTTCTACTTTCCCACCTCAAACTAACTTGGACTAGAAGAACCGCTTACGGAAAAATAATGTGAAGCAAAACCATATCATAGTGCCATGCCACACCACCAAGGCCAAGAAGTGCTGGTGCATCTGACCTACTGTGTTTCCCTCCGAAAGTGCCACTGGTGCGACTGGAGACACTCAGGACCGGCGCACGGCAGAGGTGCCGGACCCCGGATCTCCAGCCGCTGCTGTGACAGAACTCGTCCGGCGGCTCCGCGGCCCCACCGCACGCGGCAGCCACGGCTGCTCCTGGGGTGGCGGCCGGCGGGGACCCTCCTACCTTGTTGGAGTAGGGAGGTTTACTCAGGTTGATGCCGTCGCGGATGAGCTTGTCCCGTATCATGATCTTCAGCTTCAGCCTGGGGTAGGCGGTCAGTCCCCCTCCGCCGGCCGCCCCCCGTCGGCCGCCGGGCCGGGTCCGAGGGAGGGCCCCCCGACGGGGCTCCTCCGGCCCCCCCACCCGGCGGGAGCAGCGCCCGGCCGCGGGGGGCGGCGGCGGCGGCTGCGGCTCCAGCGTGAAGTAGAGCCCCGCCGCCGTTTCGTCCGCCTCTTTCAGCCGCCGCACGGCTTCGTGGATTCGGCGCCTGTGGTGGGGCACGGCCACGCCGATGGCATCCAGGTCCGGGTCGCCGATCTGCTTGCAGACCTCCAGGTCGTCGTAGCCATTATCGACGAAGGACTCCGCGTACTGGGGGAGCTGCAGGGTCCTCAGCCACTCGTACACTATGTTGGTGCACATGCTGGCTCCAAAATAATGACTGCAACTTTCAGCACCGAAGCCAGCCTCCCCTTTTCCACTTTTCGCCAAAGGAAATAAAACCACAAAAACTGCGATGCAAAGACGTGTCAAAATCAAGGTCAAGAAAACAGCATCCACCAGGAAAAGAAAAAAAATCCTTAAAGCAGATCAGTAGGGCACTACGAGCAGTGCTGATCGAACCCCTCCTGCTTATTTCTCCTCCTGTTTTGTTACTACCAACTACAGCCGCTTTCTGCCACCGGAGAAGGGAGGCTCGGACTAGAGAGAAGCAAAATGTAAGGGTGCATCCTCTAAAATCCCAGGTCGCTGCTGCACAACATCCACCCACTTTCTCTGGAAGTAATTCGCAGTCGCTGTCTGGGTTTTCCCCGTTCTTCCTTTCAGTGTTACTTTCTGTTTCTGCTTCTGTCTCACCTTCCTGCGCTCTGTCGCATGATGAATCTGTTTACTATAGGTAGCTGCTTTGGTACACGATCCTGTTGGGGGAGAGCTGAGCGTAGGATCCCGCACCCTCGCCGAGCATGGGTAAGGGTGCCGGGTGTGCCTTCTCTCCCGTGCCTCTCCCAGCAGCGGTCGCACACGGAGGCTTTTGCTTTCCTTTAAACGTGTCTTTTCGGATTAGGAGCAAAAGAGAAGGAAAGCAAAACAACAACAAAAAAGAATCCCACTCACTTTTCCGAGTTACTTTCCCCGTTTCCCTTCATCCCCGGAATGACGGTTAAATGCGCTTCGCCAGCAACGAGACCAGAAACTGCTTTCCAACCCCACTTTCTCTGCGCTGATGCCGGCGGTGTCCTCCTGCCTCCCGCGGGGCACGCAGCCCTATGCCCGCCCCGCACAACTTTCCCCGCGCTGCCCTATCCCCGCCTGCGCTCCCACCGCTGCCCGCAGCCGCCCTGGGGAGGAGGCGGCGGCGGCGGGTCCGTGCGGGCGGCCGGCGCTCCGTGCATCCTCCTACGGCGGCGGACGAACCGGTCTGCGGCAGGTCACCGGCGCTGCCCCCGCCTTCCTCGGATGCCGACGGAGCTCTCTCCTCCCTGTCACTGGTACCCGGAGCGGTGCTCCCCGCCCGGGTCCTCCTTCCCGTCTACCCCGGAGGCGCCTGACGCGCCGCCCGCAGATCTACGGCTCCTCCCGGTGCAGCTTCTCCCCGCTCCTCCTCCGCGCCCGCCGCCCCGCTTCCAGCCCCCTGCCCCGGCTCTCCCCGAGGCCTTTCCAACTTTCCCTGCTGGCAGCCCGCGGTCTCTGCCGCCGGTCGCTCGTCCGCCCTGCCCGAGCCGGCGGCGGCGCGGGGAGGCGGCGGGCCGGGGGCAAGGCAGCCTGGCCGGGCAGCGGCTCGGAGCCGCCCCCGCTCCGCAGGCTTTCCTGCGGGCTTGCCCGTCCCTGTTTCCCCCGGCAAGACAGAGGCACCGCGCCGAGGGGGCACAGCCCGGCAGCCGCCCCCCAGCGCCCCTGCGACGGCCGGGCCGACGGCGGTGGCGGCTCCCCCGCGGGGGCACAGAGCCCTTCGCGGTGGAAGGGTGACCCTTGGTGGGGCGGGGGGCGCAGAGCGGTGCTGCCGGCAGGGACGAACGTGCCCTCTTGCCCCGCGGGGCGCCGTGGGAAGGCGAGAGGCGCCGGCCCCGCTCCCCCCGGACCCCCGGCGGGGGCTGCCCTGGTCAGCGGAGGCACCGAGCACTGCCCGCCCGCTCTCCATTAACGCCGAGCTCGCAGCGCCCCCGCCCGGCCGGCCCGGGAAGCGCCGCCAAGCCCGGCCCGGAGCCAAGCCCACCGCCCCTTCCCGAACCCCAGCGCGGGGAGAAGGCGCGCACCCCCTGCCATGCTGATGTAAAACTGCTTGAAACTTGTTTTCTTGCCAAGATCCCTCGCAGTCTGGGCTGGGGGAAGCTGCGGACTGGTGGTGGGTACCCACCTACGTCCCCCAGCACAGGGCTACAGGGGGAGGGGCACGCTCGCTTTTGTAGTTCGGCAGGGTTTATTCGTAACAGGTTTCCTGAAGGGCCTTTCTCAGCAGACGCTGGCACACGTTTGTCCTTAGGCTTCATGTAGTTCTCCACAGGATTACGCAGCACAGCAGCATTCTCACAAAAAGCGCTGCACTGCAAGGTGTTTGGGGAAGGTCAGCTACTTACCAGGAGTTACAATGCAGCCTCTGGGTATAAAGCCTCTGGGTATAAAGCCTAGAGATCACAGGTTCGTCTGCTAAAAGGGAAGAAAGGGAGGAAAACCATTTTACTACTTTTTAAATCTTCTTCCATTTCTTTTTTATTCTATATCTTATTTTCCTTCCAGACCACATGATATGTCAAATCCTCTTCTCAGCCCAGAGACAGCATGAAGCAGCAATTATCTTCCCTTCATAGACCTGGTGAAAGACTGACAGCACCAGCAAAATTAGCAAGGAAGTTCTGTGATGTGGCGCTGGAACGGATGGCATGAGAGGCAGGAAAAACTGACTGGTGCAGCCTGTGCTCATCAGCCTTATTGACAATACATATGGAATTATATCATTTTTACGTGTTCATTTTGGAAGGGTCTTGAAAGGCTTTTAAGGTACTGCAAGAGTTATAATTCAGATGTGCTAAGTAAAAGGGTAGCTTCTGACAGGACAGCAGGACAAGTGGTGAACTCCCACGCGACCGTGGAGTCTGGCAATCTACAAACATTGTTAAAGTCTCTGTGTTTGGCACTGATTTTGGTTTTACAAAATGAATTCAGCTGGTAACAAATACAGTTAAGTTTTATGTGACTTTGAAATACAAAAATAAACAACAATGAAAAGAAAATATTATGTCTACCTTTAAAAAAGACAATCAGAAGTCCAGAGAACAAAAGACCAGTCCACCTTGCCTCAGTCCCTGGAAAAACTTTGGGGCAAGTCTTTGAAGACTTACATGAATTTTTGGTGGGTAGCTAAAAGGAGTGTTCCTCAGGAGTTGATACTGGGGCCAGCACTGTACACAATCTTCACTGATGCTCCCAGTGACAAGATGGAGGGCATACCCAGCAAGTTCCCACAAAACACCAAATTGGGAGAGCTAGTCACTATCACAGAATCACTGAATATGCTGAGTTGGAAGGGACCAACAAGGTTCATTGAGTCCAACTCTTAGCCCTGCACAGGACCATCCCCAAGAGTCACACCATGCACCTAAAAGTATCATCCAAATGCTTATTAACTCTGTCACAATATGTTGGCAGGCTAATTCAAGAGTAAAAAAGGAAGAAGGTCACAGATTGACAGAGCAGAAAATGCAGGCATGTTTTGAATGGTAACAACAAACTCAGTTTGAAAACCTCCTTTTTTTGCTTTTTTATTAAGGGCAATGTTATTATTAAAAATGACAAAATAAAAAAAAATCTCTTGTATTCGGAAGAACCAAGTCCAGATGAGGTGCATGGCAGAAAAAACACCATTTTCCCAGAAGATTTGTTTTCTGTTGTGTAAGCCTTGCAGGTTCACTATAAAGAAAAACCGAGTTTACTGGCAGATTTCATCTAGTCCAACTATTTTGTTCATGTAATACAATATAAATGTGATTCATATTCCTAAAAAAATGATACAGCATAACAATGACAGATGTGCTTAGCAAATGTAAAGGATATTTTAACTGAATCATTAATTTAGGTATCCTGTACACAGAGGGCACTATGCATTTATGTGGTGCACCAAGGAATGAAATTGTTTCATCCTTGAACTTCTGTTCTGAATGGTATTCTATTAAATATATGATTATATATTGGATAACATTACCTTGCAATAATATAGGATAGATTTTGCAAAGCTGTAATCACTCTTTTTTCTATACCATGGGATGTTGTATGTAGTAATTTTGCTTGTGATAAGATAAATACAGATGTAGCTCAACACTAACTTACACCTAGATGCAAAACATATAAGGAATAATTTGAGTTGTTTATTTTTTCTACCTTCATTAAGACTTACTTGATTTTTGACACACCACAGGCCCTTGTTCTGGATACCTGAATACTGTTTAGGGTTTTGAATCAAATGGTGATATAGTTGGTGGTTGAAAGAAAACTGGACAAGAACACAAATACTTAAAAAAGTATTCATGTAGTGCATGAATGTGAGAAAGACTCTAAAATGAATGTAATTTTGATAAGATATTTGTGAGAGTGTTCAGATAAAAAAGGAAACTCAAATTAATACACAGAGTGAGGGACTGCCCCATGATTGTTGCAAAGAATAATATACAATGCATGAGTGGAAGCTAATACTTCTGTGTTTTTTTTAAAACAACAGAAACAGATTCTCAAATATTTTTTTATGGTTTCCACTAGGGCACAAGGTGAATAATTCACCAGAATGAATGGAACCGCTCATGCACAATGGCAAATGTTTGCAGAACCAGGCTATTAGTTCAGGTAAACAGAGCTATTTATACTTGTGTGTAAAATGTTGCGCTTATTTGACTGTACCTGGTATACACTGGCAGAGAGTCCAGAGCGGAACAATGATGGTGAGAGAAGGTTTGAATATAACTGATGTCTTACCTAAAGTGCTAATCCTAAAACTACATATAGCAACATAACTCAGCATCTAAAGGAAGATTTGGCCATGTAAACTCTGAAGAAAAATAAGCTTAGAACTTAAAAAACTGGTATACATCATGTCAATTCCCACAGCTGTACTAGTTCTAATGCAAAGTACTGGCTGTTAAGTGGTCTGGAGATTGACTTTTCCTCATTAAAAAGTCAGATGACCGTTATTTTAAGTACTCTTTCATAGACAATTAAGAAATTTTAGATTGCAAAGGACCCCTGGGAGTCACCCAGTCCCATACCCCACTCAGAGCAGAGCTAATTGCAAACTCCGATCAGGTTGCAGACAGGTTTGCTCCATTGACTCCTGAAAATCCACAGGGATGGAGGTTCCCCAGGCTCTCTGGGTGGTCTCTTTCAGCACTGACCCACTCTCACCATGAATAATTTCTTCCTCTTATCCAGTCAAAGCAATTGTGACCTTTGTCTCGTGTTCTTTTGCTGGGCTCTTCTAAGAAGGGTTTGGCTGTGCCTTTTCATCTTTACAATAAAAAACTAAAGTTCTATCCTATTGCCATATTTTGTCAGCAGAAAAAAATCTGAAACAATTCTGGTTTTGAGGTATGTAAGTATAAGTTTTATCACAGGAAAAAAACAACTTCAAAAGGAGACTCATGAGAACATTGCAATCAGGAATTTATATGAGATTTAAAAGTAAAAATAGAATTGTTTACAAAACAAAGCTATCACTTAGATCTTTATATTAACAAAACAGTGTTTTAATTGTAAAGGAGACTTTAAAATATACAAAAACATGACCCCCACTCTAAGTTTACTCACTGTGTTTATAATAACTTAATGCTCACTGAGACTATGTAACTGGGAATGCAAAAGGATATAGCTCATGAAACATCCATTTTTCTCTGTTGTGAATATAAAAATATTTTGGATTTGAGAGTGCATTTGAAATAGAGCAGCTACTTTATTTACTGTGATGCTTCTTTGACATAAAAATTTACAGGCATTAATTTCAGTTCACTTTCTGAATGTGATGGAGAAAAAACTGAATAGAAATAAAAATACATATTCAAATCAAGGCTTCCGTTTTCCTCAGACCAAGTTCTGTAACAAGAATTCAGTCTAAAACTTTATGCTATTTTCCTCAGTAACAAAAAGGGAAAGTATAGGAGCCAAACTTCTTTGACAGATTAGTGAATTCTCCACTAATCAGTAAACCTCTTCTTTTTATGTCACTGTCAATAAGATGGCAAATGGGCTTCCTCAAGTCCTATTTTCTTGGTCGTTTGCAACAAAGACTCTACCCTGAAAGAAAACAAAATTATCCTAAAGGAAAGCATAAATACACTTTTCTCTTAAAAATATATTTTGACTATTTTACCAGCTTCTGACAAACACCTATTTTCATAAAGAAATGGTTCCCTATAATAATTCATGGTGGGTTTTTCTTTATAAACTTAAACCCTTGACCTACTCTCATTGCTACTAGCATGAACTAGAAGGTAATGCCAATAGGGTGTGCACATGCTTGAATTTCACTCATACTCAAAACATTTCGCTTCACACTGAATGCTGTTTAAATGCACTATTTATTGTAGATAAATAAAAGAATAAATCCAAAATTACTACTAATAGTCACATTCTGACTACTACATAAGTTTTGGAAGTCCCTAGAAATACCTGAATATAAGCACAGTGGGTCGAATAATAATATTTACATTCTCGCAATTTACAGTCTAATGCTCCCATGTGATACTGCCTTGAAATCATAATGAACATAAAGATTAAAGCTTCTTTCTCTTGGTCATTTACTTATCTTTCCTTTTTTAATGTGAACTTCCACTTACTCTTCTTCATTAAGGTGAACAACTTCTTCAGACATGCACAAATCATGAAACAACAATCTTTATGCAGCTTTCAAGCTGGATTGTTTTATCCAGTGAGAAATTGAATTTAGAGCATGCAGCTAATGCCTAATAAAATTGAACTCACAGTCATATGCCTTAAACAAATACATTGTGAAAATCCAAAGCATTTTGTTGGAGGAAAAAAATAAGAAAAGAAAAAAAAAGGTTTTAATAAAATGGGAAAAATACATCCATCATTTCTAACTAGCCTGTGCACCTTGCCCTAAAACTTGTGGTAGTAGCTATAATTACCAGCTGTAATTACTGTGGAACAGAATGTGTTTATCAGGAAAGGGGAGAACCTTTCAACCTCTCAAAGTATCCTCTTTCATCCCAAAAGGTCATCCAGTGTCCTAGAACCTCAAGGTAGTATCCTGACCCTGGGAGAAATTAGGGAGAAAATGCCTGCCATTCAGTTCAGACCAGCTAAGCCTTCTGTGTGCTCCTGGCACAGTGTCACCCATTTGCTCTACAGAACTGTTATCAAAGCTGCCCTGTGACAGCCAGGTCATAGTTTCTCCCATGTTTGCTTTTACTGTGCCTCTCTTCAGCAACATCGAGGCAAAGCCCAGATTTATATGGTACTTAAGGAACATAGATAGAAAATAATTTTCAAAATTACTAAACCCCCCCAGATTCTCTTAAGTAAATATGCATTAAAACTGTATTTTTAAACTTCTTTCTATTATATATATAGCTGATAGTAGAGACTGACTGTTCCTATTACCTGTTGGCATATGTTATGTTCCCTTGTTCCATGGGATCTTTCTTTAGCTGTGCCATTCTTCCATACGTCTCCATGTCTATTATCTCAACCAATTTTCTACAGTTCTCTCTGCCTCGTGGAATGTGTTATTTCTCCAATTTCCACTATTTCTCCCCTTTTTCTTTACAGTGTCTCTGATGAATGGCTTTTTTGCTAACATTCCTCACTTTCGGTTATTTTCTCCTTTTCCTGCTATATCCAGATCTCATTCTTTCTCCCTATAGCTCCAATAAAAATAGCTAAGCTGGAAAATTTCCTGGTAATGTTTGCCATGTTCATATATTTATTTTTCACTTGAGCACCTGCTGCTTAGACAGGATATTGAGCTAGAAGGGCTTCACATCTGATTCAGCATAGCCATTGCCATGAATGGTTTTCATGAAGGGTGAAATCATCATCCTAGCTTTGTCTTTCTCTCTTGAGCTCAGCTGCTGTAGATGATATAACACACAGAGCTTCCTAAATGGCACTTCAAACATAAGGTGTAAAAGTGGGAGCTGTGCAAGGTAGAAATAAGCAAGAGTAAATAAGTGAATACTTATTCTGTTTCTTGAGGGTCATCAAACAGAAAGTGCTTCCTTGCAGGAAGAAGTCAAGATTATTATCCAGGTGAGTATCAGGTAAAATTCCTGGAGTGAAGCAACTGGTTAGCAGTTGTCATTTTTCCTCTTATGGACCTAAATCCACCACATCAGCAGGACCAATAGTCCTGGAGGAGGAGAAATAACCAGCTGGCATGTAAAGGTACAACACAAACCAAGTATTTTAGGCCCTCTGAAGCATCTATGGATTTGGCTCCTGGATTTGAAATAAGGAGTCCTGATGGTGCTGAGACACTGAAGAACCGTCATCATGAAATGAGAAAGCTCCTGCTGTACCATTTTAAAACAAAGACAGTATAAAGTGTTTGGGTTTATGCAAAAGCTTTTCTCCAAATAATCAATGTTTGAAAGAATCAAGTATTTCCCTGAATTCCCCTCAGACAGTACCATTCTGGATGAGTAATGAGAAATTAATCATCCTGTCAAAATAAACGCTGTGAGACCTTTTAGTCATGCTCGCCCCCCTTTCCATAATAGATTTTTGTCAGTCATTCAACTAGGTCTCCCAAAAGACAGCACTGCATCTCAGCTCCTGTCTTTTGTGCAATCTTTTTTTTTCCCTATTTTTCTGTCTGAGACTCATGCCTTGGTACGTCAGGAGTCAATCATGCATCACAGGAGTCTGACCCATCGCACCCTCCTTACCTCCCCTGACTGCCACAGCACCAGGCAGCACCAGCTCTTCATTAAGTCAGTGTTGATTCTAGTCATCCTGCAGCTGATACCCAGTATCTTCCTGACACAAGCAGACACAGCTGGTGCATCTATGGGGTTTTAAGTGTTTAGGTGGATAAATACAAGCTAGCAGAATATAATAAGGTCAGGGAATTAAAAGTTCTCACAATCATGTGAATTCATTTACACCACACATATTTCTGCTAAAGTTGATATAACATATAATTAGAAATATGAGTAAGAAAAAAAGAAGAAATAATTTGTATTTTCTGTCCTTCTGAGTCATGCCAGGTAAAAGAACCTTGAATTTTTCTGGAGATACAAAATCAGGATGATGCTTTTTATCTCCAGGGAACACATCCATTTTTGTAATTCTGATGTCTTAGATCTTAATTCCTTTTTGAACAACCAATAGCTCAACAGAAGTTTTCTTATTTTTGTATTACTGAATCTTCATTTCTTTATAAAATGAATGCATTTTTTATTCATCTACAAACATTTTCATTAAAGTGAAACTTCATCTATCTTTAATTATCAGTTTACATTTTAAGTGAATCTGGGAAGACTGTTGAGGGATATAGATCTTGGCTACAATTTTAAGTCTATAGCTCTATGTCTTGAGCATCAGCAAAAGGCTTATCTCACCTTGATGGGCCAAGGACATTTCTGAGCTCTCAGGTTTCCAGGTGAATTCCCCAGCTGTGACATAACCTCTGACTGGAACAGAATTCGGAGTCCATGTTGTTATCTTTCCATGAACTCATATGGTACGAACTGCAGTCACACAGCCTGGAAGACAGCTATTGCTGATGCCAACCAAAACCTTGACTGAGATGTTGAGAGACCTGAAATCCAAAGTATGCCATGAAGCACACCCATCTTTCCATCTAACAAGCCTTGGCAATCTTTCTAATGATTTGAGACAGGTCAAATCATCTTATAAAGTTCATGCCTATGATTTGGAGTTAAGAGTCAAGGTTTTATGTAAAGCTAACATAATGATAAATTAGCTTAATTTGGATTAATTGAATAGGACAATTAAGGCAATTCCTATTTCAGTCAAGCCCAGTTGAAGTCCAGGTACAAGATTAATGCATCTTTATCTCGGAGCAGTCTCAGCCTTATAAAACTGGCATTGTTTCAGACTGATCAGCTGAAGTTATCTGAATGATCCTGTGGAGATATGCTGTAATGACCAATTTTTAGTTTTTCCAGTTAATATAAAAAGCCAGCTTTTTCTAGTGATGCCAGTCAGTAAGTTTATGACGAAATCTGTAGTTTACTTTTCCTTTAGCAGGCATGGAAGATACCGTTGTGAACATCCCCTGTCTTCTTGTAGTAAAAACTTAAAGTAAACAATAAACTGCGGAGAGAAAGGACTTTACACAACAAGCCTATGAGGTTTATAGTGAAGACCTTTTCTTACACATAGCACAAGGTTTATACAGGGTTAGGACTACAACTTACTGCCTAAAAAGAGTTACACATCACCACACTAGAAACTTTAATTGGCCAAAACCTGTATCTCACAAGTCCAATGTTTTGGAGAACTTATCCTAGATGTTTTCAAGAACCTCTTCGGTGTGCCGTGAGAAACCTGAGAAGTTCCCACGAGAAACCTCTCGGGAGTAGCTAACTCCTCCAAGCAGCTGTGACTTGTTTATTCTTAGCTGCCTTCAGTCTCACAGGGTCTTCTATAGATCTGAATTGCTCACTTGTGATTTTACTGTACCAGCAAAAACTCACCTTTCTTATGGCAGCAAAAGTCAAACCAAAGAAAGCTTCATCAGCTCCAGTCTAGGCAAAATGCCCTAACTTCAGTGCAGGGCTTATGGTTTTTATGTTAAAAGCTTTTAACAAAATCCCATCCCACACAAATGAACTCCTTTACTTTCCGAAAAAGCCCTCTATGGATGTTTTCAGTTAGAGCTTTTAAATTCCTGAAGTCCCTGTTTCATGGATATTTTCTCCTTTAGCCACTGCTGTACTGAGCTACCCATTGCATGTCTACTGGAATTGCAGGAGAGATTATTGGAAGTGGCACGTTGTTAAGTAAGAGCAAGAGGGATGCTAAAGATTTTTATGCATTAGGTAAGGAATAAAAATGGAAGATCCTATTAATGAGATGAAAGAAAATTGTAGAAATAAAACATATTTCTATGTGGTCTGCCTAGTAATTCAATCTTAACACATCAGAATGTAAACTTTAATTAAAAAAAAAAAGAAATTTTGAAGGCACTTTGTATGAAGCATGTAGATAAACCTTTGCTATGCTTGAAGACTTCACTTAGCCTCCAGAACAAACTAAATTCGAACACTTGTTTACTGCTAATTGTGATGTATAGCAATGAACAATGTTTATAGATGCCAGAGAAGGGATGTTGGGGGGTTTCAGACCTGGGAGGTAACACCCTTAAAACACTGCAGCAGTTTTCAGTCAAATATGTGACTTATAATATGCATTTAATGTAGCTGCACTAAAAGATTGCTGTAGTAAGATCTTATTACAACAACAACAACAAAAAGGAACACACTGAACAGGAATATTTACTGTTGTTTTGGCAATGCATGGTTCAACTTAATTTTGGAGATTTTAATTTCATGAGGGAGAATGGAAAAGCTTCCTTATTTCCTCAGATTTTTATTCCTAGAATAAACATGAATAAGAGAGGACTTGCAGCAATCATTCTTGACAGCAGTGTACTGAAAAAAATGTAATAATATTTAGAAACTGGTAATGTCAATATCATTTTTATGCTTTACAACAGAGACACCACAAATACATCTGCTTCTGTTAAAAGCAATACTGCTAAACCAAAGCAAGTGACCGAAGTGTAGCATTCTGAAGATCACTGAAGTGTGTTAAGCATTATAAATTCACTTCTGTTTTCCTCCAAATTATTTTATTTTCTCTATCAAAAATATTTTTCCAGTTTTTAAAGGGTAGTCAGGGTAGCTCAGTTAATTTTGTATTTCTTTTTAGTTGCAGAACTTGCTCTTGCAGACAGAGCTGCCTAACCCAATGTCGTCAACAAATTGTCTCAAGCACATCTTGAGCAGTTCTGCATATTTCAGCACAAGTTTTCTTTGAAAAATTGACTTACATAGTTCCATCTGCACGAACAAGCTCATTTGGGGAGTTTGACTTTAACAGACATTTAAATGTTTTGCAAAATAGAGGTAAACTCTGAATCTGAAATAATTTTCTTTATAAATGGTGCTAGATGATTGTTACTGAGGAGAGGAGGAAGGAGGAGTCAAGCATGCCTGGAAAATATTACTGCTGGTCACTGGTCTGAACTGCTTTGAGAAGAATTGGTCATTCACTTGAGCAAGTCTTTGTCTCCAAGCATTCAAGAGTTCATACAGATTTAAAGCACTTTCAGGTCAAGTTTTTTGCTCTGTTTAGCCATCTCAATTTTTGCAATGTAACATTCACACCACTACATAAAGCTTTACTAGAGACCAAAAAGAATTATTATTCATGGTTTTGAAAAGGTGAAGAGTAATTACTTAAGAGATTTAACTTCTTAAGTGAAATGTTTCGTATTCTTTGCTTCTGTAGAAACCATCATGCCTTCAATCCAGAATATCAGAATATTCAGAAATCACAAACTGTGTCTGATGTTTGATGACATTAATTTCATCTTCATAAGAGCTGGGGTTTTTGTGCGGGTAGCTGAGAGTGTAGAGGAGTTCCTTTTCTTTCCTTTTTTATTTTTGTTTGGGGGTTTTTTGGTTTGATTTTGTTTAGTTTAGAAAGAAAGATAAGATTTTCACAATATTGTTTGCTTTGGGGATTTGGAGTTTCAGTAAACTTTGTGCTGGCAAACTGGGTGCCAGTTCACCTTACGTCTATTGTGATATTGAAAGAATCTGTCAGATAGTACAGGGTAGCCCTGTGCAAGCTGCAAAAGAAGATGACCTAAAACATTTAATTATTTTTTTCTATATGTTTGTCTGGGCTTAATATCTCTTCTTATGCCTGCAAATGGTTAGCAGGCATGGACAGGTGCATTAACAGTGAGCTGGCACTGGAGTCAGTGTACTCCAAACCTGGCATGCACTTGTCACTCCCTGAACTTGAGTAAAATATCAGGCAAACACAAGACCTTGGTAGAATTATGGATGCAGTGATCATCATAATCATAGAATGGTTTGGATTGGAAGAAACTTTAAAAACCATCTAGTTCCAACCCCACTGGCATGGGCAAGGGCACATTCCACTAGATCAGGTTTGCTCAAAGTCCTGTACAACCTGGCATCCCTAACACTTCCAGGCATGGGGAACCCACAGCTTCACGGGACAACCTGTTCCAGTGCTTAACCCTTGCAGTAAAGAATGTCTCTCTAATATCTAATCTAAAGCTACTCTCTTTCAGTTTGAAGCCATCCCCTCTTGTCCTATCATGACATGCCCTTGTAAAAAGTAACTGTCCAGCTTTCCTGGAGGCTCCCTTCAGGTACTGGAAGGTCACTGTAAGGTCTCTGCAGAGCCTCCTCTTCTCCAGGATGAACAACCCCAACTCTCTCAGCCTTTCCTCACAGGAGAGGTGCTTCAGCCCTTTGATCATCTTCATAGTCCTCCTCCAGACTCACTCCAACAGGTCCATGTCCTTCTTATTTTGGGGGGCCCAGAGCTGGATGCAGCACTCCAGATCATGTCTCACAAAGCAGAGCAGAGGGAGAGAATCACCTCCAATGACCTGCTGGTCACACTTGTCTTGATGGAGCCCAGGATATGGTTAGCATTCTATTGCTGTATTCACTAGAAATAGTTAGATATTACTATCTTAGCAATTGTTTCTGAACTTTCTTCCTTCCCATTTGAATGCTAGAATAAATTCCCAGAGATCCAGAAGAGCTTCAGTAGTGAAACACTGAACATCTGATCCTGCCCATGGCAGGAGCAGGCTGTGTAAGCCAAGGCTAGCCTGTGACTTCACCCCAGTTTTGGCTCAACCCCATGTGTGCTTAACACAGACACAGGACTTTGGCTGTGTAGCTGTTCCTGAGAAAGGATAGATATAAGCATTACTGCTCCCCTGCCTTTCCACCACCACAAACAGCCCAGCAGTCATCTGAATAGCAGGGACTTGTCATGCCTGCCTTCATCAATAACGAAATGGAAATCTTGATTGCCATTAAAGAAGCTTTTTTTACATTTTTCTAGGCTGTAACAAGCTTTTCAGCTGTTCATTTGTGTTAATGTTGCAAGATAGGGTGTAACCTGTAGACTAACTAATTAAATGCTCTTTGATTTTGAGTGAAGTGTTTGGTACAGTCTAGACAACAGAGTCTAATTAGCGCTGGATGTTTAATGGAACTAAAAACCCATGAAAAGCAAAAGGTGCTGAAATAAAAAGTCCATGAGAGAGATGTGAAGATAAATGAGTGAAATAAGGAAAACAAAATAACCCTTTAGTGTGCTAGAAATATCATTCCCTCAGAAAAAAACCCACAGTATTAATTATGAAAAATTGAAAAATCTCATCAACTCCAATGTCCAGCTGTTTAGGGTAATATAATGGAAAGCTATTCAAAACACATTATGTCAGCAAGCAACAAATTAAGGCATTTCACACTATCTCACTGCATTTCATTTCTTCCAGGCAACAAATTCTCTCTAGTTTTTTGTTGTTTTTTTTTTACAATACAATAAAAACTCCATGTGTATTGCTTTGTTAGCTATGATTCACAGGCTCTCGGCAGGAAATAGAATGTTTGCCTTTAACAGCACCTTCTTCTGTCTGTAAATGTAGCCAATTTGTGGTTTTCCTTAGCTGAGAAAAATGTGTATGCAACTTTGCACCAGTACATAGCTAAATCCATAAATTTAAAAAACAAAATAAAAATCTCAGGAGATGAGTCTACAGTATAGCTTTAAACCAATAAACTTTTATTTGATGCACGTATTCTCTTTAAGAAGGGATTAAGCTGAATGGTTTAGGAATAACAAAGCTAGATTGCACCCCCAGCTCTTCACTAATTCCTTGGTATTGTCATCTGCTGAAAAGCAGGGAGCAAGCTGTACCAAATAAACGCTAAAAGCTATAGCCCATTTATTTTTTCAGCACCTCTGGCTCCCAGTCACCACCTTTTTTTGCAATGGGGAGTTAGTTCTAGTTTTAGGTTTGGGGTACACTTGCTTGTTTGTTTGTTTGTTTTAGGACTTTTTAGCATCTTTTCAGTTTCTTTATTCTGAAGGAAAGAAGATGAACAATTAAGTCAAGAAGCCAGTAACACAATGCATGTTTACATTATTACTACTAGTCCGTTAATAGGGTGATTTAAAAAACAAAAAAAAAACCAAAAACAAACTAAAAAAACCCCAAACCAAACAAAAAACCAAACAAAACAAACCAAACACTCAGAGAATTTGCAGTACAAAACCAGATGCCTTAAGCCTGCAGCAGAATATTAGTGAATGTATAATCCACTCTTGCTTTCCAAGAAATAGCATTGACCTAATGATGTACAGCATCCCTAACTAGTGGAATGCAGTAGAGCAAGGATCCTTAAAAGGGCAAATCTTCCTGAAGAGGGACATGTGTCCTGTGCTCTGAGGCAGACAACTGGGAAGCAGAGCTGTGGTAGGGGTTTGTGCAGTACAGAAGTGACACCTGTCCCCCACCAGACATGAAGATCAGTGCCTTGAGCAGCTCAGACTTTGTTTAGCTGTCATGGGGCACGAATAAAAATGGCTCAGTGGTTCTGGAAACCTCTTCCTGCCTCTGAGCTCTGTGGCTTCTCTCTTCTCACCTCACTGCCCACAACAGTATCAGACAATATTTGCTTTCTACACACAGCCACTGTACCCTTTTACTGCTCTTCAAAACATAGAATCAGAGACAAAATATTCCCCAGATCTGGACCCCTATGCAGCAGGGGAGCATTTCCCTGGGAGAGGCCCCGGTAACTCATGGCCAAAGGTGTTGGGTGGGGCTTGCTCATGGTCCCAAGGAGCTGCTCCAGCTGCTGAGAAACTCACAGGGGTGTTCAGAATCTCAGCCTCACACAGGCTTACATGGAGCCCCAAGCCCAGTGAGTCAGGTATGGCCAGACTCTCAGGTATGGGATTCAGACCAAAGGTCTCCCTGCCAAAACCAAGGCAGTATGTTCTGCTGGGCTATGTCTGCTTTACTCCATGGGCTTCAGGTAGGCTGCCTTTTTGTGATTGGATTGTCCTTATGTTCTTACATTGCTGCTTGAAGCAAAGCCCAAGTCGAAGCAACTACAAACCAGAGCAATAAAGTCAGTGAACCTTGTGTCCTTTGGCCATCAGTACAGAAATGTCCGGCTGCATCACAGCCCACCACAGGCAACTTCTTACAGCACAATGCCTGCGTGTGTCATATGGAGACCTGTGTGTGGCTTGTGAGGAAAAGAGACCACAAAGGTTGCTGGGATGGTTTTTGTAACATAAGGCCAGTCTTAGAAAGCCAAACAGTTTTGTTTACAGCTGCACTGCATCTTAAGGCAGCCTTCTCATCACACCCGTGTTTTCTGGACAAAGGAAGTGGTTACTTCAAATCTCTTTAAAGCCAAGGCACAAAATAAAACTTCACCATTTGGACATTGGTAGAAAAGTTAAGTGGGTATTAGATCACACATGGAACTTTGCTGGTACAGATGAAAAACTTGGCTCATATAAAGTCATCTCCCAACTTTTCCTGCTTGTCACTTTGATAAACTTGGCAGAGATTAGCAAATGCTTGGTGGGTATCACAGAGCAGTCTTGGAGCACAGGAGCTGGTTACCTTCTGGTCAAAAATAAAGAAAAATATGAGCTCCGTCAATGTACTTCACCTACATACTGGAGTTCAGTCCAGGGACCAGAATCCACCTAGTTCATAGCAAACTTCCTGACTTCATTACAGTCTGAAAGTCAGATATTTAACACTGAGTATTTCTCTTTAAAAAATATCCCTATCTTTCTAGTCGATCTTTCTATTACTATTTTCTAATACAACTGTAGCTGCATTGCTCAGACGGTGGGTTAAATGCTTTCACCTTCTCTACTTGTCAATCTTGAAGCTACTGCTATTGCTGAGAAAAGGAAAGAACTGACTCAGCAGTCGCAGCAGCAGGGTTTCATACAGATCAGCACAGCACACAAGGTGGCACCATATGTTCCTGCCCTTCAGCATCTAACAAATATCAATTAATTCCAGCAGGCACCAACACAGAAGCAAATACTAATTAGAGATTTGGAGAAAGTGGTGGTATTAGTCTAAATATTGGGGAAAATTCATGCTATGCTTAAAGGCACTTGAAGGAGGACAAACTGAAGGTCATTTGCATATTTGCATTTAAAAAGCTATGATAGCAGTCAGTCACCCCCTACTCTCTCTGCAAGATGCTAAGCCAGAGTTAGCTTGGTTGGAGCTAAATCACAGGAGATTTGGAAAATGGGCTCAGAAGCTCATATTTGGTACAATAAAGAACAGCAAATGAAGAACAACGAACAGGCTCTTGTGTGAGTGGCTAAAAGGAACAAAACATTGAGCTACCAGAAAGATGCCTTCACTCTGGAGTTTTGTGAATGTCACAGAGCACCTTGGTGCTATATATCCATAACTAAGTAACAGAAAAACATACAATCATTCTTCAAAAGTACACATGTATGTTGTGAGGGCTGAAACTCAGCTATCAGCAGTGAGGAGCTTGATGGGTTTAAGTAGAAAACTTTGGGCAACAGGGGCTGAGACAAATCCCATCACCTAAAAGACTGGATGCTTCCTCACAAGACCTGTTGATATTCAACCATGTTGATTGGCCTGTCTCCTGCAACAGGATAAGGAAGGACTTTGAGATGATGTTATCAGACCATGTTGAAACCCCTTTGCTGTCTTCTCCACCACGTAAATCCTGGTTATGGAAAATGTTAATCACTTGTGCAACTGTAGCAGAAACTTGTGTAATCCCCCAGTTAACATAACCTGTCCTCCTGATTAACATGTCCTGTCCCCAACACCCTTAAATTGCGTTTCACGTGTTTAATAAGGCATTCCAGTTTCTACCTCCAAAACTGGGATTGTTTAGTTTTATAGATCTTTACATAAGTGATTTCAATTATTTTAGGGAATGCATCCCTATTTACATACAACAATTTTTAACTTGAATTTACTGTAGTCTTTGTAAGGCATTTATTGTCTCTAGCTGGGAAGCTTATATGGGCACAAGGAAGAGGGAACTTAAGAGCTCTTATATTCCCTGGATTGTGACAAAGCAGAGAAATGTCTTTTTTTTTTTATTAATGGGACATTTGTTCTATCTACTAACAAAATCTGCTGTTTCCTTTAAAGTCTTTTAAGTACTGTGACTTTACAGCAGGACTCTACTGGCAACAGGAGAGTAGAAGTTGCAGCTAGGGGCTCTGTTTAAGTGAGCTCAAGCAGTAGATGGAAACATTGCAAGGTCAAAGTTCAGCCTTAAGAGGTTGTGTACCCAAGCTCTTTCAAAGTTTCCAGTCCAGAGAAGTAGAATATCAGTATCCGTGACATACTATTCAATATTGTAGTTGATTAAAAAAAAATCAAACTACAACAAAACCCAACAATGAAAAAGCCTGAAACAATGAAGAGAATCAAACCCAATGCAGATTTAAATGTAATTCTATATTTTGAAAGGCAGCAAGAAGAAGAAGGGCCAGAGTGCCCAAAGCCATGGAAAAATGGCTTTGATAACAGTGACCACAACTTAACAAAGTCATTGACTCTTGTGAAATTCCACCCCTTCACCTACAACCTCAGACTATTTCAATTGCAATGTATGTTGTCAACCATAACTATTTTCACAGTAAAAATAATAAATTAAGAAATAACTAATGAATCACCAGGTGTATTTTCATAGAATTTAGAGGTTTTCTTTTCCTCCAGTGCAAATGAAGTCTCTGGACATCAACACCACAAGTATTTCTTTTGGAGCAGAGAAAGGTCATGTCACTGGTCACTTGCCCTTCTCCATCAACAATTCTTTATTTCCAAGGTAGGTTAAGGCAGTTCTTTGTTTTTCTGTTTTGTTTTGGTTTTGATTTTTTTCTTCTGCAGAAACATTGTTAATGCTAGAGGTGAAATGATAAAGAGCTAGTTCAAGCTGAGAAGAAGAGAAATGTGGAAAACTTTACTCCAGGGCTGGTTTTCATGACTAATTAAATAGAAACAACTGGAGCAACAAGACTACTGCAAGGTTCACATATCATCTGCTATTCATGTGGATTAGTGCCGAGAATTAAGAAATTAAATGAATGAAGCTTAGAAATGTAGATAGTACCCTGGAACACTGCTCATATAATTATTTGAAATAAAACTCCTTAAACTTGAATTAATATCTGGTGCAGGGTGTTTCTGAAGTCACAGCTGTTTCTTTATGAGGAGGGAGGCAAGGGGAGGGAGACTTCAGCGTTGCTGTTTGTGCTTAACGTGCTGCAGTAATACCATATCTCCAAAATTAAATCACAGTCCCAAAGTATGTCCATCAGCTCATATTGCTTTGAAGACTGTGACTGGCACAAGGTCGCCAAACTTCAAAAAACATACAAAAAGCCCCTTAAATGCTTACAAGAGAGAAAACACTGTGGTTTAGGAGAGAAGCTTTTACACCAAGGGCATTCACCAGAACACACTGCCTCCTAATCCTGAAAAATTGAAGGCCATATGAGACATGGCTTGGTGACAGTTTAGTGGTTAGACATAAAGGCAGGCAAAATATAAAAACAAATAATAATTATACTCATAATTGAATACAGTTTCCTGTGCATTTCTTTTCCTCTCCTTGCCTTTCTTAGCCTAGTGGCTTCATAAAGACTTTACACATCAAATCAGCTACCTCAAAGGTAGCTATGGCCAGACTTTGTGCCAGTGTCACCATCAGCAGCTTTCCTATTCACTCTAACAGCCCAGCACTGACTTTCTTCTAGCTCACATCTTTCCTTTGATCCAAGGAGTCTAAAATTTCTTGCACTAAGTTTTTCTGGATTTTTGAAAGAATGGGTAATATTCAGGTAGTTTACTGACTGCAATCCTAATGTCTAAAAGAAAAGACAATACTCAGAGGATGGTCAGAGTCTGTTTTACATTCTTAACACCATTCATGACCTAGACCAAGAAAAATTCTGAATCCTTATGGGAAGGTTAAGTGCACAGACTTAGAGGTATCTGAGAAGTTCTGCATGTTGTTTGAAAAAAATCCCAAACAAACAAACTAGAAGACAGTAATGGATTCTAACCATGGAGTGCAAACCAGTAAGTACCCTTGCAGTCACACAGTTTAGTGTTCTAGAGACCAAAAAACCTGGGCTTTCAATTCACATTGCAAACCTCACTAGGGGCTTTAAAAATCCTAACCTCCAACCCTGGCCTCCAGATATGTTTGCTTCTTGGTGGAAAACAATGGAGAAGCTTGAACTGTCAAAAATTCCCAATCAACAAATGAAATAAATAATTTATGTGGATTTCCTGCTCTCAAGAAGGTGAAATTCAATAGAAGAAAGTAAATGTTTTGTATATCTTTTTCTGAAAAGACTCATCATTTGCAATAGAAACTCTAAAATGCTTACTCCTGGTAAGATAAGGCTCTGTGATGTTTGGGAAATACGTGATATGGAAAGAAATGGCATTACTGCTTTACTTGTCCATCAAAATTCTTAAGATACTCTTCAGGCTTTGAAAGAGTCTCATGGGAGAGTTTAGCAGAAAGAAGGGTGATGCTCTTGCAATCCAACTGACAGCTGGAAAGGCAGCAGCAGTTTTCCTATTGAATTCAGGCTGCTGTATCATAAATGCTATTTTAAATTGAAAGCGTGATATATGAATGTAAATTGTTTGCAACAAGAAAATCACTGCTGACCAAAGGACACAGGTTATCAAAACAATATCACCCCAGCCCCGCTGTCTTCAGCAATTCTATATCTAACAACAAATCAAAGGAAAGGTTTGGTTCATCTTTTGTGAAAAAATTGTAATTTGTGTTTGCAGAGTCCAATGGAGTTTGGAATTGGGAATTGTAACTAGATCAGAAGAATGGGTGATCAGCTCTGCGTAGTGGCAGTGGGAAGAGTACCCATGTTTTTTTCTTGTTTCCCTGTCAGTTGTTTCAGAAATATGAGGTTTGTAGCTCACTACAAAATGGCACTGAGATGTCCAAAACATTTGCCATATTCAGGGATAAATGCATAAGCCACTTTTTTTACCTCTTCTCTGGAGAAAGAAGTAAATGTAACTATTTAACACTCAGCAGCTTTGGGAGGTGCTGAGATTTTAATGATCCTTTTAAGGATCTCAATCAATAAATTGCAAGACCAAGGCAAAAAGAAGAAAAAAACCTCAACCATCTAGCACAGAAAACACTGCTGAGGCTGCACTCAAGGTGCTCTAATAACATAAATAACAAAAGCAATTTTACAGCTTGGTGACTGAAAAGATAGAGCTGTATGGAAAAATTATTAAAGTGGATAAAAACCAGATTTTCCCATGGGGATCAGCTTAGACCCATCACTGGGACTGTTCAAAGCTGTGGGGTGAAGGAGGGAACAGAGCATTTTACCTGGCAGCAGGTTCTGGTGAAAGGAGATCTGGTCTTCAAAATGAGCCTCAATGCCTCTTCTTGGTCTTTATAGGCAGAGGATGCTGTGGGAATTAGTGAAAATGAAATAATTTGCTAAACCTTGTCTATTCAATTCAGCAAATGCTTATCAAGACTTGTTTATTTTCAGGTAGAAAATTATTAGTTCAGGAGGATTAGCTGGGGCTGGGACACCAACATCAGACTATGGAACTGAATACAGCAGGATCTGAACAAAGTCAGTTCAGCAGACACTATAAAAGAGTGACAGGGTAGGAGAGTAGAGAGGGAGCAAATTGCCCTAGATGAATGGGCAAAGCCCGGCAATGATACAGATGCTGGGGATCTGGGGGGCAATCAGCAAAGTAGGGTTAGTAAGATCCTATCTGGACCTTCTAGGCTTGTCCCAGCACAAAGACAGAAGACATGAGGGCATGGCTGAAATTTGTGAGGTCCTGCAAGGCAAAAGGAGCAGCAGGACAGGTGTGATGGGAACAAACTACTGCTCTGAGGGGGGTCTGCAGTCCCCAGCAGTCCCCAGAGGCCAGCGAGGGCTCCCAGGCAGGCTTAGGAGGAGTGTGGGGATGGGTACTGACCAAAAAGCTGGGGTGTGGAAACAGAGGCAAGGAGAAATGGTCTGCCTTGCAATTACAGTTACTCCTACAACATGCATATAAAGCAACGCTATTTTGTCTTAAGCAGCTTACATTTTCACTTTTCAAAATAGGAATGCAATCTGTTCTGACATGTTGGCCATGTTTCGGGTTAGCATAAAAACATATAAATCTTATATACATAAAAGATAAAGGATTAGCAAAATTTAACATCTAAAATGCAACTTTCCATCACAGCTCTCTGTATTTGTTCAAGATTTGAAAGGAGAAAACAAATTACTTCTTTGTTTTAAGCTGGTTTGTTTTCTCTCAAAGGATTTCCTTCAGAATAAGCTCAGATCTCTGTGGCCCGAAGTGGATTAATTTTCCACTGTTGTCATTATGCCAACATTTACTAAATTTCCTAGAAATTTTTAAAAAAGCAGAGAAAAAGGAAAGGGCAGCTAGAAAACCTACAAACTCTTATCCTGGATTAACAGTTTTGAGGGGAAGTTTGATGGAAAATGGACAGCAGATACAGCTGCTCTATCAACATGGCTTTTTCCTTCCTTGGTTTTCAATTTAGTACAAATTGTTAAATTTTAGTTACCCTTAGTTCTACTTGTGAAGGTCCAAGCTACAAATGTATACGCCTAACAGCTGAATGAGCAATTATAAGTAAAATATATAGTACACAAGCTTGGGTATGGCAACCGGGTCATAGCAACACAAATTGATAAGTACCGCAAACCCTTCAGGCTGACACAGGAGACTTCTCTGATGAGTGTGACAAGAGGAACTGTAAGTGAAGTGAATTGGCTGCCTGTCTCTGTTTTGCAGAAATCTGAAGTAGCTCATCAGATGGAAAGCATGAGGTAATAATATGACCACCACACCACTTTAAAGACAACTCAAGGGAAAAAACTTCTCCTCATTCAACCAACACATTCAACTCTTGGCTTGTAAATACAAAGTGCAAAGCAGCTGTATGAGAGCCCACACACCACCATGGGTTGACAAACTTTACTTACCCTGGGGAAAATTGCATTTTTCAGGGTTGGCCCTACCAGGGGTGTAGGCTCCAGCACAGAGTACAACATTTATGCAACCATGCCATAGACTCTGAAATGCAGAGAAAGCATTAATGAAAACATAAAATGCCTCTACAGTCATTTTCCCAGGGTCACAAAACAATTGCTTTGGTTGACATGAAGATTTAATGTAAGAGCTCAAATCCAGACAAACAAAAGAAGTGAAGGCTACAAAGCATCAGTGTTGGAATTTGTCTCTGAAAAAAGTTCCTAATTCTGTTTTTGCTTTTCAGCAAGGGTCTTTGATTAATTCATTGCAGTTTTTAATTTTTTTTTTTTTTTTTTGCTTGTAAGTGGCAGTAATTATACCACAACAGGGAGGAAAACCAGACAGGTGTGGCACAGGCTGTGTTGTCCTTGGTTGGTGGGAGAGGAGGCAGGCTGAGCTGGCAGTGGCCCTGCTGTCCCCACCAGAGCAGGGTCCAACCATTCTACTCCACTCCCCCATGTCTGGCCTTCTGCCCCAGGGACAAAAATGAAATACCTCAGCCTAACCAAGCTGTCTCATGACATGAAGCTGACTCCACTGCTGCCCGCCTCCCAGGAAGTCTTCATCTACCATTTCAAATAGCAGCTGTACTGGTGCTGCAGCTTGAGCTTGCAATTAAATTGCAGTCTGAGGACTTTTGTGAAAAATGCTGTGGGATTATGAATGATCCCAAGCAATCAAACAAAACAGGACAACTCTAGCATGAGAGGGCTGCTGCTGCTAATTGATGTGTCAGGGAAATTGTACAAATAGTTATCAATTGTGATACCATTTACCTGTTGTGATTCAATGGGATCACAGCTCCATAGTCAGGAATCTTAGTGATATGTAGGTACCCAAGCATGTGGATAGGCACCCAAAGGCTATGCTCAATCCTCCGGGTTCACAGCTTTCACAGAAAATTTGGTGCTTAAGTGCTTCTGAAAATTCCAAGAAGTAAAGCTTTACAGGTAAGCATGACTTAATTTCCACTAATTTCAGAGAGCTAAATATCTTTGAGGATCTAGTCCTAACTGCTTTATGACATCAGATTCCAGCATAAAATGGAGCCAGACCCTAAGCCTGTGCTGCTCTTTGTTTTCTTTAGCAGTGACTAGTTGTTTTGCTGGTGTACAGAAGAGTGCTAACAGGCAAACTTCAGAATGATTTCCATATGCCAAAGTGTTATGTAGACCACACTTGGACTGACTGGCACACTGTTCTCATCTTCATAATTTTTCGTGGTAGAATTTGAAGAGTTTGAAATGATAATGCTCTGTCACATCTGTACTTGAAGAAAAACATCTAAAACTTTTTTTAGGTACCAAAAGAATTGAAACTAACAAGTCGCTACATTGCAGATGGCATTAATGAATCTACAGCCTGTATGTCTTCTACCAGCCAAAAATCTCTGCCAAAATGCATAAAACCATGAAAACGAGGCTGGGTTTGCATAGGGACACTGAAGTAAAAGCAGCTCTGTGAAAACATGGTCTTTTAGTAAATGGGATCTGCAACCCCCCAAAAATATTTGAGTGGACTGAAGCAGGGATGGAATGTCATACAAACTCCACTCGCTCTGTCAGTCCCAGGGGACAAAACGTGATTTGTTAACACTCGTAGTAGCTTCTTGTGGCAGAAATATGTCAATGAGTATTGCTCATATGGAAAGGCATCAGAAGTCCTGTTTTAGCAAAATCATTTGAGAATAGGGTTTATCATAGGCTGCTGATGTTATACAGTATCATATCCAAGGAGCTGAAAGACATAATTTTTTTTTCTATAGAACAACTTCCAGAGACATACCTGATGGGTCAATGGCCTCGCTATGTGGGGGGAAAAATTCATGTGCCTCTTTTGTCAGGAATGCATAAGTAATTATTTGCACTAGTTCGTTCTGGAAGAGAGAAATTATTTGCATGTGAGCAATAGTAAATTAGGCATTTTAAATAGTTGATCCTCTGCTGTCAGAAAAAATGTCAATACAAAGACAGTTTCCAGTAGCTGAGATTTGCAATACAAATTCAAGCTCTTTGTGGAAAAGGCCTTGGATTTAAGGATATCATCTTTTTCTGTACTGGAAAAATAAGTAAGAACATTGTCTCTTAAGGTGAATCCATACACTTGATAAAAAATTTATAGGTTTTTCAACTGGTTAATAGATTTAGAATGAATGCATTTAAACATTGATAGTCTTCTCCTTATTCTTAGCGAAAATGCTGGATTTTCCTAATGCACATGGCTGGTTAAAGGGGTCACCACCATAATGAAAGAATAATTGTCAGAAACAGGGTATATTGTTGTGGTTTATCATTATCTTTACTGTTTTGAGATGTATATCAAACAAAGTTACCTAAACTGCCTTAGAGAACCTCATTGCAATGTGATGGATTCCTACAATTTAGCTGAAAGAACAGATTGCCTTATGGTCCTAACACTCTGCTTTGCTCATTGCCCCCTCCCTCCCCCTGCCCCATTCAATAGATATTTTGGTTTGATTTCTGAATAAAGAGTTACAGTTGTGCTACTTTATCACCTTGCTGTGACTATAAATACTTCACACAGACTTTCTATGTATTTTAAAATTTTCCCAGGGCAAGAATAATTATGCAGATTACAATCATGGTTTCCACAAAATAAGTAACCCTTATGGAGAGGGTATCCACATAAAACTGAGAAAGACACATACAGAGGACTTGACTGAGTCTTGCAGTAAAAACTTAGAGATTATTTCTCCTGGAATGCGCTTACATAAAAATGACTTCTGATTTCCAACTGAATAGCTTCTTACAATATCCAGTCACATCTGCTTAGTCGTTTGACAGAAATCACTTTTATTACCTCTTCCCCTTGAGTATGTACCAATGCCATTTTAAAAGTCTCCTTTCAGTGCAGAACCACCTCTTGCAAGCAGAAAGATGCAAAGACTCCAACAAGCCTGTTCAGCCCAGCCTGCCTCTCCTCTCCCCCTGCCTGAGCACATGCACTATAAAGATGGTCTTTCTCTAAAATTTTTTGTTATTGTTGTACAATTTGTAATTTATTGCAAGTATCTAGAGAGGTCAATTGATAAGCAGATGCATGTTAAGGCGATATTTCTCTCCTAACAGCACTAGATGGACCCAGACATAGGAAACAATGTGGTATCATGAGATATTTTTGCTGAATATGACACTTTCAATTGAGCATCTTCAAGACTGCTTCAGCTTTAAATCTGAAGTTGTCAGATAGAACAGGATTTTGACATTGACCCTTCACCTGACAGTAATACATTTTTTATCTTTTAATAACATACAGTAATGTTGCTTTGTGATTTCAGGGAGCTCCTTGAGTAAACAAATCGTATTCATTGCCTGGAGACTAACATGCCTTTCCAGAGTCTATAGAGATGAGAGATAAGCTGAAAGGCAGGCTTTAAAAAGTTTTCAGCAATGTGACAGAATTTTTTAGGAGTACATTGCTGCACCAGTTAGATATTAATATTTAAAATTCTATTTTTAAAAGTAAAGTTGTTTATACGATTTCTTGAATTGATTTCTCAATACTGTTCTATCAAAATGCACTGAGGCTTTCAAACTGGGTTTTTAGGCCAGTCTCTCAGGAAAGCAAGTTTCATGTGCTCATATAGTCTAGCTGCCTATACTGAGCAAATTGTTTTTGAACTCAGACTTCAATTTAAAATTTCTCTTAAGCTTTGCGTCACACTAGAAGCAATCCCCTCCAAATTCTGATTCATTCTCTGGTCATCAACATACAGAATAAGAAAAGCAGTCGTATGTGTATTATCACACCCACACTCCACGGCAGAAATGCTGAGGTCTGGGTAGCTTTTTGATTGAGCCAAAATGAGTCAGGATGGGGAAGGTCAGCATTACAGTAATATAAAGGTTTTAGGCAGTGATGCTTTAAAACAGAAAATGAAGACCCCACCAATGCGATTGAGGAATTTTGTTTAAAATGCATCCTTGCAGGAGGTTTCCATTTCCATCAGTATTGCAGTATAAAACTAACATAGGTACCAAAAGCTGCATGTACATACCTCTGGGTTCTCCCAGCAGAGCACAGCACGGATCCAATTTTGCATGACAGCTGCCACTTACAGGGAACTTCATTTAGCATCTGGTAGTAGGAATGAAACGTGTCCAGCACAGTAGGATGACAAAAAATTAATTAACTGTGGCCAACTTGGGAAATTAACTAGAGGAGGGGAAGCAGCAAGTTTTGTCTGAAATTTGAGGAATAACCTTAGTGAAATATTTCAGAATATAAAGGGGACCCATGAACATACTGGCCAACTGAGAAAAGTTTCAAAATGTGTATTTGGAAGGTGAAGGCAGAAAGACACACACAACATTGAAGAGCTGAGGATGGAACATCACCCATGGTGTTCACATGTATGTCTTGAAATTACTAATGACAGTTTTGAAACTGTGTTCAGACTGGAAGGGAACGTTTTTCTGTAGCATAGTGAATAATTACTGATAAATTGAAGTGAACAGCACACGTATTGTACTATTTATTTTATCAATTGAATTCTATGATTTTTCCTTATCCTACAGTCTAGTAATGGCATTAAGTGATGATTGTGTGCTAGCATGGGTAATCAGAATGAAAATTAGCCTTTCTCACTTGAATTAATTGTCTCTATTTATTCTGCTTCCAATTCAGTTTTTAGCCATTATTTATCATCTATTTAAGAAAGATTGCATCTCTTCAGCAAAACCACTGTCTTCAGCAAAACCACTGTCAGAAATAAGAGCGGTTTTACAAAAACTGAAATAACACAGTGTTTCTTGTTTCAGTTGGCTGTGCCTTCCATACTTAGTTTATGGCTTGAAAAGAAAGCCATTATATTCAGATAATAGTTTTCCCAGCCAAAAGCATGCACTCATATGGAAAAGATTGACTGTTAGACTCTAGCAAAATCTGTAATCTATGCACAATGACATTTTATAATAGCAACCTACACTAAGTAAAGGCATTTTGCTTTTATTTAAAAAAACTCCTGAGGAACCACAGGGCTGATGTATCTGAACCCAGACCAGGAGCCTAGTGTTCCACTGTGCTTTTGACAAAAACTGATTTGTTCAGTTCTAGAAAAAGACTGGGGTGGTCGTATCAGTGTTTTTACAATATGGCAAAGGTTGCTATCTGATACAGCTTTATCTTGTATAGGAACTAAGTACCATAATTCATGAAATGCTCCTTATTGATTAACCATAATAATTGCTAAATGACCTAAGGTTCACTTCATTACAGTGAGACCTCTGTAAACAATCAACACTGATGCCTTCGTTATGTGTTTAAGGGGGAATTTCTCCCCTTGCTCTGCCTCTTGCGCCACCCCCAGGGCAGGCAGTAATCACACAACTGTGTAAAACATCCTCTGAAAAACAAGATTTTCCTAGCAAACACAAGTTAGAGGTGAAAAGGATTATCCAGGCTGCAGCATTCCCAAGTGTTTGATTCAGTCAGATTTTGGGAGCCTCACATGTTGGTGCCACTGTTCCTGTCCTTGGGGAATTTTCTCAAACCTTATAAGGGAGGTAAAAGGCTGCATACATAGCTAGTCCCTCTGTTGTACTCTGCTGGTTACAGGATGAGTTGAAATTCAAAACTAATAGCATAACTTCTCATAGGTCTTCAGAGATGTCCAGTGTTTGCTAAACAGACACTGGGTCCTTGCAGGCCAAGCCTCTCTGTTGTGCAGTCAGAGCAGTGACTCTTCCCACACAGACCTTTCTTTTCCTACCATCCTTGGCCCACCTTCTCCACCCTTGAACTTGCCATGTGCCCACAACACCGCAATCCACAGGTTTTTCTTCTCTCCATCTCTCATCTGTCCAAAATACAGCTGCACCCTGCCTGGACCCTATTACACCTGAAATGCTGACCCTGAGCAAAGGTCTCTCCAACTACTCCCTTCCTCTGCACGCTAGCCCCTTACTGCCATGTCTGCATCCCATCCTGCCACAGGGGTCACCTCTCTTGGGAAGGGCACAGGTCAGAGGCTGGCCAGTAACAACCCTGCAAAACCCCAAACCCTACACATCCTGTCCTGCTGCCTCTCATTTCTCCTCCTCACAGTATAGCACCATCCTCTTCACCAACCTGATGGGAAAAGGGTGGCTGCTCATGAGGAGACAAAGTCTTGGAGAAGCTTTCCTCTTCTGCAAGGTACGCCTCCAGTGGCATATATTTTGCTTGCTGTGCTAGGAAGACGCTACCATGCTAATGAAAAAACAAACAAGCAAACAAACAAACAAAAAAACCCAACCAAAAATCAGAACAAACCAAAACCAGAGGATGGGTTTGGGGAAAGCTTTTCTTGCAGCTCACATGGAGGTAGAAAGAGTTAAATTAAAAATTAGCTGAGTGTGTGAATCTTTTAAGTCACTCAACCAAAGCAAAAGTTTCCAGAGACCCATATTTTAGTTGTACAGAAACTTTTTATGGGAGGTTTTACTACAGTGCCTACTAGTTACTGTATTACTCCCGTGTGCAGAGGACTAGAGGATAATGCTGTTGGGAAGAGATACAACTCCCAATTGCCTACACAGTAAATCTTCCCACATAGAAGAGGAGTCTGCAATTTCAGTCATTCTTGATGCCCTATGATGTACCAGCACAGCTTTTAATTAAAGCTATGGAGAAGGAAGAGTTTTTATTTTACTCCAGAGCAGAATGGGAGGTAACAATGAGAAGGGAATGGCTCTTCACTATGCAGCGTTGGGGGGGAAAGGGAAAACGGTTCCTGCCTGTCCCTCAGAGCAGAGGGAGTGCTGAGAAAGAGATCTGGTCAGTACAGGAGATGTGAGGCAAAAGATCTTTATTGCAAAATACACGAGGATTTTATGAGGTCTCGGGGGGAAGGTGCTAGAGCTGGGATGGATTGGGTAAGAACTCCAGATGGGGAGGTGGCTTAGGTGCTCAGCTAGCAAATAGGAAAATGGAGGGACTAACACCCAACAGAAATCCATGGTTTGGGGACAGTCTTAAGAATCAGCCTTAGCTGAACTCAATGGGTGGCAGGTGAGGATTTTGGGTGTGTGATGGCAAAACCTCTCCACACCAAACTAAAAGAGTAACCCCTCATTCCCCTGGAAAGACCACATACACACAGGACATTCATGTGAGAGGCAGATGAGAAGGGTCATAAACTATCAAAAACCCCCTAAAAGTGCCCCCCTGACTCATTCCTGAGGTCTTCTAACACCAGAGGACTGCACATGATCCAAATAAGGCAACAAATCCAGAGCCTGTCACAAGAGACTGCAAAGCTCCCCGCTGCCCCAGGGCAGGTGCCTGGGCATCTCCTGAACATACATTAATCCGTTGGACTCCTTGTTTTGTGGGACTCTCACCATCAAGACGACCAGAAGAACTGGACTGATGGACACCACCAGGTTCCATGTAGTGGTGATACATTTTCTATTTTAATCTCTCTCTGTAACTCTCTTTCTTCCCCTGGCCTCCTTTTCCTATTTCTTTCTTTCTCTGCCTCACATTTACCATTAAATGAAATCCATACTATTGAATTTGGCACCTGGTCCTGTTTGTACCTTAGTTTGGGTGGAGGCATTTCTAATAATTTTCATAAGTGGATCATAACAGGGCACATTCACTGCAGATCCCACTGACAGAGATTTGGCATTGAAGCTCAGGAATTTGACATGCCCATGAAGCCCTGTCTCATGAATCTTCAGCTAAAATGTGACGCTTCACTGGAAACTCTGGAATGAATGAAAAAATCTGCTCCTGTGCCATGTGCAGTGCCTGCAGGGAGCAAGTGTCCAAAGTCAAGGCAGACCTGAGAACAGCAACTGTGAAGTGAAAAGGAAGGGCACAAAAACTCTAATCATTTGTTTGCACCAGAAGGTGTTTACATCTGCAATGCTTTATGGACAGATGTGGCCCCATATCAATGCACTGAAGAAAGCTGCATATTCTTGTGCCTTGTTTAGACTGAGCAACATTGCCAGTTAATTTGGCCTAGAACTGTAGAAGGTGGTCATGGTTTTTTTCTGTTAAAGAAAAAGAACTCTAGAATCAAATGCTGTATTTTTACATTCCAGCCATAGCCACCTTGGAAACCTTGGGGGTAAGAGCCACGATATCATCATCAGAGCAGCCAGCAGGACACACAAGGGGTACTTGAGTCACCTCCCACCAACTGTGAAGGAGAAGAAACCCACTGATATAATTTTGATGCAGACAGAGATCCTGGTCTGGATGCTTGTGAGGAGACAGCAATGTCAGACTCCAGCTCTCAGTTTTCCTGCCATCAGCAGAAGAGCCCTGGTCTGTGCTCTCCTCCTCCCCCTTGCTGCCAGACAAATTTGAGGCCAGTCATAAGCCACAGGGCTGCTCCAGGTGTGACTGTGTTTGGAAACACATGGCCCATATCTGGTGTGGTCCATATGTGAAGTGATGCCTGGGATAACACAGGCCCTCTGGTAAAGCAGGTGTTTCTTCAGGCATCATTGACAACTGCTCTCTTCAGGTGCTGCCTGCTGCCTCATGGGCTTGTTTTTGTGCACATCTTCTAAAGAAAATCCTGGTGTATACATCCCCATGACAAAGCTTCACACCAGTGCTCATTCAAATACTTTGCTCTGATTTTGACAAATGCCATCCTACACAACACAGGCACAGAGGTAATTTTGAAGCCTGCCATCCTGCTTGTCACCTCTCCCTGTGCTGCTGTCCCTTTGCTTCCCCCTTCTTGAGAGCAGCAAATGCAAGTAGCTTGTCTCCTTTTTTTGCCTTCTCAGCACCCTGCTCCCTCCAGAGCTATCCCTGCATCTTTAGTGGGATGCCAGATCTCTCACTGGTCAATAATAACAAACACTATCAATTCTGGTTAGATTTTTCAAACAGTCTAGCTTCACTTTTTCCATGCTGTGTATGCCAGGGAGTAGCTTCCTGTAAATGCCCAAACAGACACCTTTCCTCATTTTAAATGCATTCTTAAAAGCCTTTCTTTGCCACAATAGCTGCAAAAACAGCAAGAAGAGAATCAGTGGTGTGCCAACCAGATCAGTCAAACCTCTCTTTCTTGTTTCTGCCTCCTTGCCTCTCTGAGCTATGATGAATGTTCTTTTACTAGGCTGAAACTTACGGAACCACAGGCTCAGATCAATGTCTTTTCAATGTTTTTACACTGCCTGTAATAATAAGGTAGTAGACCAACAATAGTGACTCAACAATAAAGCAATACATGAAACTCCCCTTCTGCTGAGAGCAAATGACAACCTTATAGCTTGTAGTGCAAATGTAAAGAAATTCCTTTAAACAGCTACAGGAGAAATTTTTAGGTTATTGCTTTCTGTCAGTCTGATGGGGGACTACAGCAAATGACCATTATTCACATCTGCTTTGCCTTTTCCCCAAGTTAAATCACAAGGAGTGGGGTTTTCAGGCTTGATATTTGCTCTCCAAGATGTGGTACATGGCCAATTCCTGTCACTGTTTATATTTTGAAAGGCCACATCCATTCTTTGCTTGCAGATCTGTGCTAAAGCCCTCAGTAAACCATGAATCCACTTCAGCCATTCCCACTCCTGAGACAGTGAAAGGCCTTGGATGTATTGCTCCCCGAGTCCATCACGGGGCAAGTTTCAAGGCATTGCACAGTGCCATGCAGAGGGCACAGGAAGAGATTTTCCATTGTTCCTTAGGGCATAATCTGCTAAATACTTTCAAGTAGTTGTGATACTGGTGTCAGTCCCATAGGCCTGGCAATATTTAGGTATTCTTCAGTTTTCTTTACCTAGAGAGAGTTTGCATTGGTGACTACAGCCCACAAACTACTTGCCCAAAACTAGTTCATGCAGCGTAACTAGACTACTTGAGAGGAAGCAGATGCTTTTGAAAGAAACTTAACAAGAAGTTGCATGTTAGACATAGAGCCAAAATAGCTACTGGCCTTTTACAACCTGAAGAAAGCTCTAGAGGTCAATGAAAATTCCATGGATCCTGCTTTGTCAACAAATTACATATTCAAATATGTGTAAAAAAAAGTTTTCCAAAGGGTTTTATCTGAAACAGTAAAAGATCGGTTTCTGTCTTCCCAGGCACTTCACAGATTTTTTTCAAGATGTTCTGGAAGCAATAAAAACCATTCAGAAACTCCTGTGGTTAAAGACAAAATGGGAGGTAAAGGGTCTCTAAGTTCACAGATAGATTGACTTAAGCATATTAAAAAGAAAACCTGATATGACCTTGATTAATCCTTTTTCTACCTTTTTAATAGGAGACAGGTTAAGAAAACTCCAACAACAAAATCCAGTCCAAAAAACAGTCCTTCCTTATATAAATTTGTATGACGTTCTGAGATACATCTTGGACAACAGATGTGCATACTCAGCCTGAAGACAGCAACTGTAAGGGAAAGAAGTCTCAGGAGGGCCTGGACCACTGCGCTGTGTCCTTCAAGATCCTGGAAGAAAAAGCGCCATAGTCGGTAGGTGACAGTAGAATTAAGACAAAAGGTACTTAACTCAAGTGGTACTGAGAGACTTGCAGGTGCACAAGAGAATTAGGGGATACCAGCTTGAAATTGTTTTCTGTTCACTCTGACACAGGAGACTTCATTCCACATTATTCTTCCCAGGAGCACCTTGCACCACTGAAATCACAGTTGTATGAAATTTCTCATTATGTCTGCTTAATTAGACAGAGGAGTTGGTAAACTTATCAAAACATAAGCACAGTCTGACATTTTGATTACAACCCCCTTCAAACACTCAACTTTCTATAAAGTCCTGCTCATGCTGTGACTGCAGCAAGATACACAAATACAGTTATCTGCTCCAAAACACATCAACCTTTTCATTTTTATCTTGTTTGTGGCTTTTTTTTTTTACAGTCCTCTGAGGAGTGCTGGAATCAAATAGCCCTAAATGAGTGTTTGATGTTAAAGGAGTGCTCCCCAGGTCTCAGCTAAGGTGGTGGGAGCAGGTATAGCTCCCTCTTGCCGAGCAGTGTGTGCACAAGCCTTAGCCAAAGTTGTCTCCTGTGGCTGAAAAATATGGAAAACTGCTCCACCACTGAGCACAACTCTGAGTTACATAATGAGTTACATATGCAAGCCCCCAAGCCCTTCCCGAAGAAGTGTTAATTACACATTGAAAAATCAGCCAGCAAACTAGAAGGTGAGAAACTGCTGCTTGCTGATGTTTTCTCATGGATTTAACTAAGTGCAGGAGTGTGGGGCAAAACACTCCATTTCCTTAGGTGAGACTGGGATGCCTCCAGCAAGCCTACAACCTTTTCTCTTAAGAGAGAGGCCTTTTTCAGCTTGGCCAACCGATGACCAAGGGAGCAGTCCAGGTGTACCAGGGTAGGAGGAGGGAGTAGACAAGCTCAGGGATACCACCGAGTACCTGCAGGGCTATGGGCAACAAGGAGGAATTGATTAAGTGACCCTGACTGGATGAAAATTCCTGATTAAAAAATCTGGGCAAGAAAAATACTGGTAGGCATATAATCCTGTGTCTGTAGCTCTTGGATGCATTTCATTTACAGTACACTGGCACCAAAACCATTGGAACATATGATGTGCATAGGAACCAAGTTTTAATATATGTCTCATCAAGTCCTGACTTTCACTAAATCAAAGTGCTTCACTTCGCAATTTCACTCTGGCACTCCCCTCCCCTCATCAGCCCATTGGTGCTCTGTGTAGCCTCAGTTCCCATAGGAAGGGAGGTATTTTACTGTAGCTCTTTTACTTTTATTGGAGACTACCAGAGCCAGCAAGTACGTGGAGGCAGTGTGACAGTTCCAAATATCTTCAGTCCAATTAAACTGAAAACAAATTTTTTCATTCCAATGCATTGTCCTATTTATAGCTCCATGCACTGCAGAGCTTCAAGGTCAAAATATTTAATATAAGATATTAAAGAAACAACAGTAGTAACACAGAAGAAGTCTAGAACTAGTAGAATTTCCTCACAGATGAAACTGTCCTCATGTACTAAAATATGTACTGAAATATGTTCTAAGATCCCCAAAATTTCACCAAGGTACAGCAATTTCACTTCTCAAATCTACTGCCCCAGCCTTTTTTTTTTTTAATTATTTCTGCATCATGGAGAGCATGATTACAAATGTGGGTTGTTTGTGTTCCCCTACAAGGCCAACAGCAAAACACAGAAAATTTAATAGACTGCAAGCTAGAAATTTGCAAGCTCAGCCTTAATCAAAGAAAAGAGTACACCTGCTGTACCATAAATGTGGCAAATTAAAAATAAAAGCTTCATCTCTTCTCCCCATACACTCCGAATTTTTAACGTAATGAACACTGTCAAAATGCAGCTACAGAAAAATACTTTGCTTTCCTGAGTCTGTGCAATGAATTACCTTAACTTTTCTGGTAGCTTAAAAGCATAATAGCCCTTCACATCCTCACTATCATCAGTACACACATTTCAGAACATTTTCAGATGTGCTTGGGAACACCACTGCAGACGAACCATTTCAACTTTTGTGCTCCTTCAGGGCTACTCACTGTCAGTCTGCCTGCTGGTGCTCCAAGCACAGCCCATTTTGCTCGTTATAAAGCACATCTCACACCTTCCTGCTGCTCCTGCCAGCGGAAAAACAACTGGTTACGAAGAAAAGGAGTAAGCTCCACTCACTTCAGTAGAGATTTGAATAGTTTATTTTGCCCAATCAAGAGCCCTTCAGCATAATGACACATTCATATACACATATATGAACATTTTTTTCTGAAACATTAATGTATAATACATTTCAAATTTAAAATACCAGCTGCACAGGTATTTTTATTTACAAAAATATTCCATACTTATTTTTTTAACTTCATTATGATGACATATTTTAGTCCAAGTACATGTAAGTAAAATAACTCTATGCAATCTAACACAGTTGTGTTTGTAACAGTACAGTTTGCAGTTCATATGAAACTATATTTGTAGACAGATGGATTTGCAACCCTACCTAAGAATGCATATTCCAGTAATCATCCTCAGAACAGCTAGTGGGGCTCAGCAAGACTTAACTGAAGAATAAGTTGCAATGAACATAAAGGAAAAAGAAAACACACATGTACACACTAACATATACAGAAACAAGAACTGCTACACATCAAGCATGCTTACCCATGAGTAGGCAATGTTAGAAAAATTTACGGATGTATTTTTTTTGCTCCTTGGTGCTGGTACAATGAAACAGCAGCATAACTAGAAAGCAGCATGTTTTCCTAGTTCTAACCACTACAGATAGCAGAGCTCAGGTCTAAAATAACACTGTACTGCTTATTTACAATTCTGCTTTAAAAGGGAATATTTAAAACATGTTCCCACCCCTCTCCCTTTGCATCACCTATTACGGAATGGTAGTGGTAATCCACATACAACTCCTTACATGTTTTCAACTGAAACAGATTAACAAAAAGAAATAAAAGTATCAAAGTAACCTACAGCTGTAGGTTAGCTTAAACATTTCTAGGCGGACATGGAAATATTAAAGCAATACCGATTGACACCTTTCATTTGATTGTTCGGTGTGTCTGCCTCATTTCTCTTCTTGTCTCCCCCTCCCTCCCGCCACTTTCTTGCTAAAAATGAATGCCCACATATTTAAACCTGACCTTTATATGGTGTAAAAGAACCCAGAAACACAGTATACTCATCTGACTTGAAACAGTAATACAGTAGATACATCTTTATAATGGGCTTAAGAAGAAGAAATTGGCCCAGTTAATTTAGCTTCTTGATGAACACTGAAGTAAAATCGGTTTAGCTGATTCACCTGCAGTACAGATTTTTTTCCTCCTTTTTACTTACTTCCTCCCCTCAAACATCTTTAGTTTCTGTCTACAAAGTGTTTGAAGATTTTGTGGTAGTAGTAAAGCTATCAACATCCACCCAAAAAGATTCACATAAATTAACCAGAGAATTGGCTAGAAAGAGAAAAGGTTCAACTGACAAGTTAGCCCTCTGCTTGGAGAGGGAGGCAACATGCTGCACTTCTTCCCTCCTGCACTGCACTTAAGCTGCAGTCAGTGCCTGCCCAGGGATGCTAAATCAGGATGAGAAAGTGGAGGGCACTTCAGCCACAGGCTGAATTTTCCAACACATATTTGGGATACAGAAAAAACAGTCCATGAAAAAGACCAACCCTGATTTACATGTAAAGAGCTGATGTATAAACAAGATACACAGATTATGAAAATATTTATTGGCCAACTTCAATTCAGTTTTGGAGAATTTTAAAAGTTTGAGAAAAAGAGCTGAAAGAAGTCTCTGCATATACCAGAAAAAAACCCCAAACAAACCATAGAACACCAGTCAGCCACAGATTGCAGCTATTGAGAGAACTCTTATACTAGGCTAGTTTTCTATTTTCCCACTCCATACTTAGGGAATTGTTTAAGAATGGTCAAAATGGGAGATAAAAATAAGTGATTATTTTCTGCAAAGCAAAATGGGCAATTTGTTTTCATTGCTTAGTAATTCTATCATCTCGATATGAGATATGAATGTATTCATAAGCTTAAAACAACTTCTATGGATAATATACATCCTTTAAGTACTTTGACTTAAAACTTGAACGTAAGTCTTTTTAAAATTAAAGGTAGAAGTGTACATATAAAAATTATTTAAAACTAAAAGTATATTCTTAAGCAGTATGTATAAATATAACAGATTTTTTTCGTATTATCTAGTAACAAATGTGAAAGTGTTGCAGTAATTTATAAATTGAATGCTGACACAGGATACGTGCCCTTCATTAGATTCTATATTGTATATACATATTTTTGCTAAGAAAACACACACTCTAAATAAATCACATGATTAGCAAAAGTGCCTGAAAGTAATCTGCTCTAAAGTCTTTATTGAACATGTGTGTTTATATACAAATAATGAACCTGAACTGCACAAATGTAGAAACAAAATTAAGGAATAAAATACCATGATTGAATTAAAGTGCAGGAAAAATTCAAGTTTAAAAGTTCAGGTAAGATCAGTGCTGTTAATTAAGCAAAAAACCAAACCAAACAAAAAAACCCAAGCAAATTATCCCACAGTGCCCCTTCCCTCAACAACAAAAAAACCCCAAATGAACAAACCAACTAACCAAAAATAAAAAAAAATGAAGAAAAAGAAAGAAAACAGAAGAAAAGGAAAACTAAAAGAATAAAAAAGAAAAAAAATGAACCTGCTTCCAAAAAGTCTCCTTTGGATGTAGCTTTCCAAAATCACCTGCCATGCAAGTACCACCTCAGGCACAAAAACCTTGCATAAAGACAGACAAGGAACACAGCTATACATTACTATATTTTATAACTGACTGTTTGCTGAAGAACAAATCACTGGAGATGCCTGTGGTGTAACACTTTCAGACTGATTTGGAATACACGCATATTTACACATACCAGGATTCAAAAGTTACAATTTGGCAGGACCAAGGTGAAGAAAAGATTCTTCAGTTGACAGTTCCTAACAAGACACACTACATATAAACAGATAGGTAGCAGCAGTTTCTTACTTTCATTCAAAAAAAAAAAAAAGCAAAAAAAATAAAAAAAAAAGCTTGATTGCATTATATAGTTTTCCAGACACTCTAAAAAAGTTTCACACAACTAAAATATTAGCAAAAAAACCATGGGTGGTTCCCCAAAAGTATTTCAATATATTTTGCTGTACATAAGGTGCACCACCAAAAGCAGAATAAGATGCAACGATGTGTCTATAAACTTCCTTGCACAGGGAAGGAAAAAGGAACGTTTTAGACTAAAATTGTACATAGCCCCTTTTATTGACCAAGAACCATTTGTATGTTTATCTCATGAGCAATCATTTCATTAGTCTTCATATCTAGAAGTATGCTCTGAAACATAAGCAAAAAAAGAGATTCAACTATGATGGATTCTACAATACCAAATAAACCACTACTCTTCTTGTAATGGCAGATAGTCTCTCATTGCCTCTTATTTTTTGCTTGCTGGTGGTTGTCAAATGCATCTTGATGAGAAAGTTAAGTACACTTTCCTTTCATGCCAAGGTCATCTTCCATGGAATGACACCATGATTTATTGAAGAGTAATTTTACCATCCTCTCCACCAGAGCCCGGCCAGATTAATTTCTCAGGATTCTGCTGCCTTGAAATATAGTTTATCTTCACCTGGTCAAATAATAATCATTCATCTCAATGTATAAATGTGAGATAAGGAAGGGGACAAGTGTCAGCTAGGGTGTTTCATTTTTGGACATGGTATGGATAGTAGTTTATCTAGTTTTCTTCTAGTTGGATTTTTAACAAAATGGTGTTAATTTAAATATGCATTAGAGACTGAAAAATAAATTAACATGCATGGCAAGCTGACTTAAGTAACTGGAGTTAACATTTTCTCAGCAGGTATGGGAGAGAGCCATCGAGGAATCAACGTTGCTTGTTTGAATTGTCACGTTCTCATTTGTTAAGTCCTTTGAACAGCGGATCTGTTATGGCACACCCTTGTACTGGCAACAGAATTCACTTGTCTTTTTAAATTAAATATTATTATAAAGTGAGAAAATCTATCACTTTGTGCTATGAAGCCCAAACATATTTGCCTCTCATTTGGAAAGTGAATTAAAACCCATCAGTAACTTCAGTACTTTGCATCCTTTACATGTTTTGTAAGGTTATCGTCCCTGGGTACCTGCAACATCACTTCACAATACAAATATAAGGTTTTGCTTTGGGAAAGTTCAGGAAGTTTGTGAAAAAAGCTAACAAAACAAATTGCTTGGAAAAGTAAGGTCAAATGATTAACTTCAGAGAATTTAGACCTATCAGCTTCTAAGTACTCCCTTTTATAAAACAAAACCAGTGAGTAACTATTCCTGCTTTGAGGGAAAAGGTCTAAATTAATTTTTGAAATGCAAGCATTTACTTTAAGCAATATTATCTTTTAGAAAGAGTTCTGAGTCATTCCCACTCTATCAGCTTTAGTACAGTCACCATTAACAAGTTAGCTCAGCTGTTTTATTTACTTCACCCAAACTGAAATTATTTCACCAATTCCTAAAGTTTCTGTGCACACTTTACCACTGCTGACATTGACAACACACCTGTTGAGACTAAATCCAAACTTCAGGCCAACTGCCTTTAGAGTTGGGTGGGGCTGAGACAGGTACTTGAAAATAGCTCTGCTAGCAGAAGTTAGAGATCTGCTAAACCACATACTGAGAATTATTAAATATTAGATGCTTGCTTGTCATTATTCATGCATCAGCACCTCCATGGTGTGTAAAACTTTGAAAACCTGAGTCCAAGGTGATCTGGTTTCATAGTAAAGGACTAAAGGGGCATCTAGAACTCAAGTTTTGAGCGAAACTATCTCAGCTATTTTAATTAATGACTATAAAGATACATTCTGTTAAACATTTATAAAAACTCACAGCATGAATGGAACCCACAACCAATTCTAAATGTTACACAACCTGAACCAATAACTATTTTTGGCAAAAAAACCTGGTATTTAACTGAATAGAAGTTGAAGTATTCTTACCACAATGAAGATGTTACCACATTTCACATTGCACTTCCATAACACAAATGAAAACTCCCAGCATGACACATTCCAGTCATATTATTCACTTGACTTTTTTAATGCAAAAATTATGTATTCTTTTGTTTTGCACTTCACAGAATATGATGTGAATACAAGAATACTAGATCAGGGGTCCAAGAAAAGACTATGCACAGGTCAACTATGTATACAGTTTTTAACAAGGAATCTCCCAAGCTTCCAGCTTCTCCGATCAAAGAAGTGACAGCAAACTTCAACGCTTCTTCAACAATAATGGTAAATATAGTGAGTCCTAGAGAGGTTAAGTGTAAGTCAGCTACGGTCCAGCAAGACAAACAACTTGGTTCCTGCTCTTGGACCCCTGATTTATTGCCTCTCCTCACAGGAGGGTATAACACTGGCAGCAATTACAATAGCACAAAAACTTTTGGCATATGAAATATTAACACAGGATTGACCCTGCATTGCCCCTGCCCATCTCACACTACATTTTCCCTTTACTCTCTTATCCAGATCTTCTAGTTACCTTCTCAGTTCCAACTCTCTGCTATCCCACAGCTAAGAAACACTCAAGTTTGGTTTATGTGTGTGTGTTTCTTAGATATAAAGCTCCTCAGTTAAAGCCACGACTGAGGTAAAACAGTGTGTCATTTGTGCTAGGAAACAACAGTATCCAATGGTGAATACTCCTTTAAATTTCAGTGGTCCTGACAAAATTAATGAAAAAAACAAGATTTTTTTTCATCAGGACAAAATTAAACAGATGTAATTGATGAGCGTCATCAGAATTGGTACCACTTCTTGTCTTTGTACTTCAACATCATCTAAAAAAAAATCAAAAAACAATTTCTAATTACTGTTTCTATAATGTACCAAAACATACGACACAAACAGATTATGTGCTTACAAAGCAGCATGAAAAAGAGGGATTTCAGTAAGGCTTCTCAAATCTACAACTACAACATTGCTAAACAGTGAGAGTTTAGCATGACAGATTTTCTAATGGTAGCATTGGTAATGGTGATCTGGCCTCAGAAAAAGACATTTTTGGGAGATAGGAAGGTTGCACAGGATGGAAAGAAATCAACAAGAAAATGGATAAGAACAGCCATTCTGTGTAGTCACTGAAGAAAAACAAACTAACTTGCATTCATAGGGTTTGTATATAACTGATCTTTCTTAAGGATGGCAGGGATCTGACAGAGTATTACTCTTCTTATTAGTTCAGCAAAAATAAATGATTTTTTTCAGTGATGGGAATTGAGTCACACTTTCAGAAGCTTACATGCCGCTCCATCAGACTGCATGCTCCAGAGCAATGTGCCACAAGACAAAGCTGTTTACATTAGTACTTAATTATTAGGAGTAACAACTGATAGATAAAAGGGAATCAATGATACTGCATTCCCTTTGGATACCTCTAACGTGCCTTTGCAGAAATCAGTTACTTGCAGAACTTGCATTTATTTGACAGTCTGTTTAATGTTCAGTTTAACACACTTACCTCATGAGCATGTTTTGAGAAGGAATCTGCACTGTAAAGCATAGCAGCAGTTTTTTCTTCCAGTTCTCCTAGTTTCTGTCCTCTTTCATCTAGTGCCAACCGGGCTCGTGCAAGTTCACCAACTACACCAGATGCTGCTCCTTTGACACCTTCAATACCCCCAGGTCCTGGAATATGCTGGGCAAGACTCCTTGATGCCTTCCCAGACGCTGATTCTCCAACTGGAAGCATTTGCAAAGAAGCAAAAACAGAATAGTAAGGTTTTCTATCATTATTACATAAGTATTAATGAAACTAGTTTGTATAGAGGTGTAATTTCTTTGCATGGAGACCGAACACCTAATTGTAGGTAGGACTATGAGCAACACTCACTACTCAATGTTATTAGATACTGTTGTTTAATAAAACTGAGATTTTTCCAAACATATTTCTGTGTTTCCAGGCAGGTTATAAAAGTGTAACCTCTTCACAGCTCAAGTGTGAATATAAAATTCTCAGCAGAATGGTGCTGGTGAAGTGTTTTTTAACAATCTAGCTTATTTCACATCAAACATGTCATAAGTTCAAAAGACAAAGCAGGATAATTTTGAAAATACGAGCCGTGGTCAGTTCTGGAAGTGCTTTGCTGGTGTGTAAGCCAGTCAGCATGACATCACCAGAAGTTTCCCTTGATGGAACGTCAGTTTTAGATGCAGACACCTGAAAATTAGGTGTCTATGCGCTCACTATTGTAAAAGTCTTGGGGAAAAAAAAAAAAGAAGCAGCAATGTAAACGATAAAAAGACAGAATGGCTGTAAAACCAAACCAGCTCATCCTATAGTAAACACCCAAGAACAGTCAGCTGAACAGCTCCAGATTCCAGTGATGACACTGACTACTTTGTTCAACTTTGTTCATGATGGGACGTCTGCTACCTAGTTCAATCTAGACCCTTAAAGAATGTTCCAATCTCATGCTGAATTGTATATACTACAAAAATTTGAGGTGCTTTCTTAAACAATGAAATATAGTTTAAATATTTTCTTTTTTCGTCTCTAGGAAAAAATAATATTAATTTGTTAAATATGTTTTGATGCAGTATTTCAAGATTCTCATTTGATTTTATGTTTCTATTAAGAATGATTTACATTTAGACTAATACTATAAACATCCTTCTGTGAATTCCCCAAAATAAAATAAGAAATCATTTCACGTATTACAGATTCTGCTGTGAACCTCATGGCAAATATGGCTACTTTGAAGACAAGTTCAGACATCTTTTGAATTGTGATTGAACTCATTTTCAGGCTACAATTCCTTAGGCTTTTTTTTCTTCCCTTCAATATTATTTTGCTTTTGAAGATCCAAGCCACAACTTAATAGTGGAAACTTGAAATGTTGTAAAGAGACTGCTTCTAAAGTTATGAGGTATTTTTCCCTGTCCCAGTCATACAAATTAAACTATAATTTGTGCACACAAATTTCTCTACTAGAATACTTGAACAATCTTTCAAAATATTCCATAGATATAAATACAAAAGAGATCTTTAACACAGAAGGTGACATCTAAATATCTGATATGTGATAAAAATGTACAAGAACAAGCAATGAAGTCTGATTTAATTTTTATTGCAGAGATCTAAATAACCAATAAAAAAGAATTTCCAGGGCACACGGTCCATTTTAAGAAATATATTTCACGTTAATTAGGAAACAGTTCTGTCCTTGCTCTCTTTCCTAAGGTATCCCTGAACAAGTCGAATAAGGAAAATCCAGCAAAAGAACTGAATTAGAATGGAGTCTTAATTTTCTCACTGGCCAGAACAGTATTCTCCAAAACCAAAATCATGCTCAGTAATACACAATTCGTAAAGATGAATAAAAATAAGATTAGTTGTCTTACTATCTACTCCAGAATAAATGAAGTAAAAGAGCCTGCGAAAAAAACAAGCTTTTCCGATCTCGTTGATAAGGTGTACAACATCTAAGAGTTACAAAAACGTATTTGTCATTGCCTATTTTACTTTCCTCTTTCCAAATGTAATGCTCTGTTAAGACAGGTAACACATTTATCAAGGATCACTGGCTTCCTTGGGTAGAAATACTAGAAAAATAACAAGAAATAAAAACTTACAGAGTTCTTCCCTGTCAAGTGACTGTGCCCCACCTCCAAACAGGCCTTTAAAGAACCCTCTGTTTGGTGCTTCTGGTGTTTCTACAGGAGTGAAGAGCTCACCCAACATTTCCTTTGCAATGAAGAAGAGACATAACAAGGTATACATTATTACAATTAATGAAATGCTCTTTGACTTTCAGAATTTATTTAATCAATTTGAATTTCAAAATGAATGTGCATTAATGGCATCTGCCTTTGCAAGGCAACTTAGGAAATATAAAAACATATTAAGGAAATTTGACCAAATAACTTCTGTTCAGATGTCTGCAAGCTTATAGCTCACGGAATTTAGAAGTAAAGAAATGCATTCAAGTAAAACTATATTTGGTCCTCTACAACTTCAGCAAGGCTCTCAATTTTGTTCTATTGAAACTGTATCTACAAATATGCATATCCATGCAGCAGTACCAAAGCAGGGCTTACAGCCTGCATCTCTGTTATTTCACTATTCTACACAACTACCAAGCTTAGGTATGACTGAGAATCTTTTCAAGCTTTTAACCCTGAAACATAATAGCTTTCTTCAAGTATCGTGATTCAGCATTCCCTGCTTGTGTCAGCACCCACCTTCACCAGCATCAATTTAACAACAGAATTTTAACTGCATGTTGTAAAAGGAAATTTCCATTTTATTAATAGTAAATTAAGTAAGAAACTAATTCAAGTGCAAGAGCATAGATGAAACAGAAAAATTTAAGGGTAGAAGTGATTCATCTTGAATCAGATTCTTAAATGAAGAAAAAAAAATCAAAGCACAAAAGCCAAAGTGCCTGGCTTTATGACAAACTTCATTACTGTAAGCATTGTGACTCTAGAACCAAGAGTCTCAGAATAAATCCAAGGAAAAATTAAAAAAAAATTCATTACCTGAAGATTTTCACATGTTTCTTGGCTGTAGGTGAGCCTCTGTATTTCCGTTGGTGAGACAAGATAGAGTGCTTGTCCATTATTGGTGAAGCAGAATGTCCTGGCTATCCGCATATTGGTAAGTGGCAGATAATATACATCCAACAATGGCCTTAAACTTGGCAAACTTAAAGGAAAAGAATTTTAAACTCCATTAAATACAGCAGAAAGATATATTATTGATCAAATGGCTCATTTTTAAGCTGCAGTACATTATTTTTCCTCTTTATCATTGCATAAGCACCATATAAACAGGGTATCATCTAGTGCAATCACAGAATCTCCAACGATGAGATTTTTCTAGGCAGCACCTCAAAAGTGAAATTTAAGCATTTGCATCACAGATGCATTTTAAAAGCATTATTCAAATAAAACTCTGTGCATGCAAATTACAAATTCACTATTTAACGAATTAGGCATTACTTAATAATTACCAACGAAGTACTTCAATAAGTATCTACCAAGAGTTTACAATTAAACATCCCATCTCTTCTCTCAGGTGAATAACTTCTCCTTGACTAAAAATACAAATCTAAGAGATTTTGCCTCAAGAACACTTGAAAATATGCAGGGGTGTGCTGTCAAAAGAAAGCAGAATTCATTAGCCTCAAACAATCTTATGAATTATGTCCACCTTTTTTGTCTGACTTGGTATTGAAGAGAAAGTTCTTTTACAGCAAAGTTTACTTACCTCGTACTTTCTGATTCTGCACATGTAACTACAGTACTTACTGCATCAATTACTGAAGAACAGACACAGCACATTTGGGCTATAACAATGTTTCTGCTACCAAACATTCCTCTCCCTCAATGTAATAACAAATCCAAGTATGAAGTGACAGAACACCTGATTTCTTGACAAGTAGAAGCCAAAATAAGCTGCTGTCTCTGAAACACCCCCCGTTAAGTTTCTGTTAAAAATTTACACAAGTTGTTAGCTGCAAATGTCCCAACAATACATTAACAGCATCTGCAGCAGACACCATCTGCATAAGATTATTTCTAGAAACTAAAAAAAGCAGCAAAGGGGTGAAGTCAAAACTGAAGAAAGATGTAGTAACCACAACATTAAGTGTTGGGTTGCCTTTTTTTTGTTTGTTTTGGGGTTTTTTTGGTTTGGTTTTTTTTTGCACAATACCTGGAAATTCCACTTCTGCCATGCATGTATCTAAAATATTTGCAAGAGAGAGTTAATAACGGGGAAGCGTTTTGCTTCAGATCAATGGAAGCATAAAACGTCCTTACAGCTTCAAAACACAAAACCAGTAGATCAGATAGGACAAGTGTGACATCCATGATAGCATTTTCATAGTTTGTTACAGATTTGTTACTAAGTACTATCTAAATTTATACCAGTAGATAAGTATTGGGCACCTTGGATATGATTCAGTGCTCTGACAGCTTTACATAAACTACACTTCCCAACAGCAACTCATCCTTATGAAAAAGGGCTAATCTTTAGAAGTCCAACTTCCCTACACAATATAAGAATTCAGTATTCATAATTCAGCATCCATGCAGAGTTCCTTAGAAAACAACATAAATCCTGAATAAGACAGGATTTGTTTCAATATATGGTACTTGAGCATTACTAAGCTTACTTTTAATTAGGAAAAGCAACAGTGTTTGCTCTGCAAGGTGAGTAGCATTTTGTAAAGATGTTTAGAATATATATGTTGTGATATACATCAAAGCATTACAGGCTTATAATCAAAACTTACTTTTTAATTGAAGTAGGAGTAAAACTAAAGCTGATGTATAACAACTTCCTAAAGAAGTATTTTCCAAGCTGAAAGTTTTCTTTGGCAACCTTAAAAATAACCTTTTAGGAATTTTACTGGCATCATTTTATGATGCTGTGTTCCACTTTCATCTTAACATTAGGCCATGATTAAACTGCAGGTGCAAGGTTGTAAGCATATACACTCTGCTGCTCTGAATAAAATAGCATTTAAAAACATTTAAGAAAAAAAAAACTCATGAAAATTACTTAAGTGACAAGTACATTAAAAAACTACTACACATTTAAACTCATAACTTAAACCCCTTATTTTACATGACTTATTCCTATACAACTATTAGCAATTAATCTTGCCTTTCTAGCATGAATTTAAAATCTTTAAGACATAAGCAAGCTACACAACAGTAAGCTTGAGGCATGAGTGTGATGCAAACAGCTGCACAAAAGTAGGCAAAGTTTTGGTCATGTACAAGCTAAAGTTATGACTCAAAGGCAGTTTTCTCCATCAGGGAGTAAATCCATCTTTTAGATAATTCATGGACCTGTATCACACATTTGAAACTATGTGTTAAATCAGGGCAGCGTGAGCTAAAGTGGTAAACTTTTTCACGTATTAGAAAAGTATTAGAATTATCAACCCTAAGTGAATGTAGATTTTCTTTTTTAAATTCATCTTAAAGAAAAAGAACCTTTCTATGTAGCAGAAGACTATTACTTTCCATGTTTATGTTAGTATCAAACAGGTCTTACCTAAAAGTCATAATATGTCCATTGGCACAGAAACATGCAAGGCAGATACTGTTATTCAATGACACTATGTCTCCACGAAGAACAAAAGAAGTCTCTGTTATATTTTGCTTATAAATACAGTTCTGGGATGGCAGTGAGATAACCTTTGCTTGCTTTTCTGAACATATCACTGCATATTGGTTTTCACTGATTTCCTGAGAGGAAGAAGGGGACACTGAAACAGGTCGTCGTTTTTTTGTTTTTTCTTTTTCATCTTTATCTTCTGGAACATTGTGTTCTCTCCAGGGTTCATGCGCTGGTGGGACCAAAGATCCTGTGGTATCCAAAAAAGCCATTCTCAAGATTGCCCCTTTTAGCCTCAGGATGGTTCCTAAGAAAAAGCAATTGAGCACATTTCTAAAACAGTTCTCCCAAATTGCCTTTCAAGCCACAAAATATTCCTTTAAGAAGCTAGCAGAATGAAAAGCAAACAAGAATTCTGGATTGCCTCTGTTGCAAAACATATATACCAAAACCTTCAGACATTTATCTAAAACCCAAGGAAGCATATATATTAAAGAAAATGTTAGACCAGTGTTCAAGTGTTGAGTGTATACATACTAGTCCATTAATTTCAAGGGAAATGTATACATTTAGTAAAAGAGCCAGGCTGGCATACACATTGTATTCAAGTTCAGTGTCACAAAAGCAAGTACTTTTATTCTCTCCTGAGGTGTACAAGTGTGCTTAATATTGACAATTAATGTTAGCCAAAGGTGAGCACCACCTTTTCCTTCAACTGGTTTTGAAACAAGCAATGTGTGTCTTTTTATTCCTCCCCTGCAGTTTACATTTGAATCCAATTCTCTAGCATAAAATGAAAAAGGAAAGTTTGCCCTCCTTACTGCTCAAATCACTGTCTCTGTAGGCCAGATCTTAAGCTAATCCCTGTCTTATTTTACTTAAATTTATTCACATGTAAGTAACAACATGAACATTTCCTAAGTACAAAAAAATACTATTCACATGGCTATACATTTTAAGAATTATGCTGCAGATCCAGTGATGAAACCCAGTGTCTAACCAGCAGCCTCGCCTTTATGAACAGAGGTTACCAAATCTGAATATTGCCATCACTACCTTACTCAATTTTGGCACAAATCACGTATATGGTCTAGATGTTACGCCACTCCTAGTCATTATTACAATCAGATAGCATTGCAATTTCCATGTCTGATACCATCTGTGTGAGCAAAATGGACTAGAGCTACATGTTCTGCACAAGACAGATGCAGCAGGAAAGCTCAATCTATGCCTAACAGCACATCCAACAAACTATTCATACATAATTGCAACCAATTCAGTTGCTGTGTATCAGCAAAGATATAAGACCTTTCACAGGAAAGCAAAGGAATATTTTGTCACTAATACTTCAAGCCGGCTGTCCAACAAACAGACTAAATTTCCATTCTGTTCTCTCCAGGCAGGAAAACTGAAAGGTTCTTACCTCATGACTGAAAAAAAAAATTTACTGAGCATTTGATATTACTCATCTTTTTCAACTCTCTTAAACAGCTGCAAACATGGTTTTCTCAGAAAGTACATACTAACATAGTATTTTTACACTTTATGAGATTGTACTTTCAACTTTTTCACCTTTAAAAGTCTGGTAATAAAATAGCCAATCTAGATTGTTATACCTAGTACCTAAATCAATGGAATATGCATTTTTAATTAATCTATAATTGAAAAAAACCACAGTTTCTTACAAAAATATGAAGGACAACAATACTTTACTGAAGTATACTTTAGCCTGTATGCTTTGTACATACCACTAGGAGAAACAATTACGGGCTGAAGAAGTCTTTGCTCTCCTCCTGGGGGTAAGTTCAGTACAATGACAAGCACTGTACCCAGCGTGGTCCCAACCCACAGGCACGGGGAAGGCGATGTATCAGCCTTTCTTGTGAAAGTCTCACAAAAATGAAGAGCTGAAATTGCCTCGCGTGACTCTTTATCAATGCTAGTTACACTAGAACTCCGGGATCGACTGAAAGAGTTGTCTTTGACATCTGAAAATAAATCAGCATTAATTAAAAAGAATGACAAAAGGCAAGGATTAAGAGAATTCTTTTTGGTTTTCTATAGCATCAACCAGATGCTAACTATCGTTCTATTGATTCTTTCTTAGTCATGTTTCCTTTTGGCCCAGTTTTCAACTGCTTCTGAGCATATCAATTTTTGTTGCAGAGGTTGCTATTACGTAATCATCATGAAAATTGTATGTATATTTCTGTCTTCCAGGGCCACAGAACTACAGCCATCAAACAAGACTCCTTTAAAAAAAATTGAATTACAAACCTCTCTGCCAATTAGTTCATTGAACAGATTAAAAAATACAGGCTTCCATGGAACATGGTTTATTAAGCTTATAAAGATTTAAGTATTTTACTTTTGGAACTGCAGTGACATGCAGACAGTGTGATAGCACGGAACCTGTAATGACCCACAATAATATTGTCCCGTTTTAAGAAACTGTAGGGAGGCGATTAACAGGCTATTTACAGACACCTAAACTTTTAGTAAAAGGACTAACAAATGCTGCAAAATGTCACCTGCTACTAGTATGCAAAGCTGAAGATTTTCACTTTGAATGCTGTAGTATAGTGCCAGTAATGGCACTAAAACTTTTCAGGATGTCTTGCTCATTGATTAGCAAATAAATGATTTTTAATGTTAACAAAAGCTCAAACCAGTAAATGTGCCACTCCACTCTATTTGGGTGCTGTTTGTTGGTGTAGTGGCACTTAATACGTCAGCATACACTGAATTTATCTGTGCATTCACAAATTAATGCTTTACTTTCTCAATTTGTAGTAGTAAAATTTTAGCACAAGACAGCCCTTACCAGTAAAAGTTTGATGCAACATACATAATGACTTTTTAAAAAATTGAGTTCTTGATTTGGATCTTTGTGTAGGGTATATGGAATTGGCATCTTTAAAGTAGGACTAAGAGTTAAAGAGCAACATTCAACCATATAATTTTTGTAAGTATTACTATGTCAGTTTCATTACATTATAGCAAAACTTTCTACAAAGAACACCTAACATGCATTTGGAAAGCATACATACTAGATTTCATGTGACTACATACATCTACTCAACACAAACAGTGAATCTTCTCAGGACTTAAAGGATAGAAAAAAATTGTGTTGAATTTTAGCTGTCAAATGTAAAACATGGATTATAGAAAAAAATTAACCACTCAGATGTTAACACCCTAAGTTTTTCCATCTAAATAAAATTAAATCCAGAGTAAAACAATGAAAACAATTCTTTGGTTTTATAATTCTTCTAATGACCACCACCTCTTATGATACTTGCTTTTTCAGGCTTAAATATTTACTAATTTAAAAGGTTTTTTTCAAATTTAATATGGATTAATCAGTCTGAACATAATCCTACAGTAACTGTAACAGGCATAACATTAAATGTGCATTTGTGAGTTCTAGTTGGTTGAGTATTTGAAGACCATGTGTACAAATTTCGGAAGCATTGGAATGAACAGGAAAAAAACCAATAAAAATTAACTTGCCAGATAATACAGGCATTCTTGAAAGTGAACCATTCAGAAGAGAGAACTGAGGTAAACAGTTTAACTGTTTGAGTGCATCTTATATATCCTGAAGTCAAGGAAGAAGTCAATGGTTTGTTAATGGATTAGATTCGGATGAGGAGGAAGTAACAACAGTGTGATGAATCACTACATACCACTTCACCAGAAAGATGGAAAGATGAGCAACTAAACCAAAGAATAAGACCTAGTGGTAATAGTATCTCAATCATTGGATTAGAACATTGAAAAGCAATGGTACAATGCTGACTAGGGTATGTTCAAGATAACTTCTGTTTTAGAAAGTGGAGAATAAATGCAGAAACACACTTTAGATTTTCTTTTATCTATCCAGGATGGGAAAGGGGTAGGTTAAAGAACTGAAGACAGAGAAGTAATCTGAAAGAACGAGATCATGGAAGAGTAGGTTTCAAGAAGCCATGGAAAGAAATGAGAGAAAATGATAAGGATAATGAATTTGGGAGAGAGGCATTTCAGTTGTCTCCTAGATAAAGCCACATAAGCAGCAACAACAACAACAAAATAAAAAGCAAGCAAGCCACCAATCTTTGAAGAACACTACCCCAACAGGAGAAAAGACAGAATTAAAGTTAAAAAAAATATTATAATTGATTAAGGAAGCTATTGACGGATCTGAAAACATAGAAGAATTTCACACAGAACAAAATGAGGCATCTAAGTGCAGGTGTTTAGACATGTGCAAAATCAAAACCAGTCAAAGACTATTACAATTCAGAAGGTACAGACTATTTTATGAGTATACCAGAAGTGATGTGACAAACCCCACCTTTCCATCATTTCAGTAGAAAAAACAGCAAATATTAAGTGATGTAAAAAATGCTTCAACCCTTTCAGCATTGGAAAATGCTGTCAAAACTTCAGCATTCACTTTTCTCCAGTCTTCATTGGAAAAAAGTAACACTTCAAAGTACTTATTGCCATCAAAGAATTGTGAGTAAAACAGCAGAATTACAAATGGATAATATTTAAGTACAAATGTGTTCCAGCTTGCAAAGTATGATAAAATTCACCCTATGCCAAAATTATCCCTAAACCATTAGCAAACATAGTAAGGAAGAACAGATACATATTGAAAAGAGAAGTCATATTCTTCAGCTCTTTTGTGCCAGAAAGGCACAGTTAAATCCCTCTACTTCTGGGCACTGAGTTTAGAAAGAGAAGAAAAAATTCCAGTTCCAGAGGAAATTAAAAGAAGCCATCCTAGGTTTAGACAACATAACCTAAAGATGAAGGAGCTGAATTCTGTAAAAAAAACCCCAAAACCCCAATAAAGCAAACTGCAAAAATTAAATTAGAGATACGATAACAGATTTCAACAGGATAAAATGGCTAACAAAGATAGGGAGTACTTGTTATACCTGTTCATTGTGGAAAGGACAAGAAAAAGTTAATATGAAAGCAAGGGAATTTGACTAAACAAAAGAAACTGTCTAATTAGACTAGAAAACATTGAAACTGTCTGGTTATTTTTCTGGAGGCTCACGAAGAGATCAGAGTTAAATTGTCAAACATCTGTATCATTGACAGAGCAATGGATTAAAGGATCTTTGACGGTTGCTTCCAACTTCATATTTCTCTGAGTGGGGTAAGCTGTAATTGTAAATCAGGGTGGTCCAGCACAGTTTCAGAGCATGCCAGTGCCATGGACTTTTCCTTGTCAATAGCAGCAGCAGCTGCCAAATACACAGTGCTACAGCTGCCAGTGTGATCCTGGTCTGCCTTCGGCTGGGCTTGTACAGCAATTCTGCTGCAGAAAGGGGAGCGAGCTGTGGCAGGCAGAAAGCAGCTGCAACTACTGCTGTAGGTCTACAGCTGTCCCCCATCATCTTTAGAGAACAAGGCAGGGGAGCTGGAGCTGATCTACAGGCTGGCTGTCAAAGTACTAAAAAAATAATCTATTAATTTTTATGGTGTTTTTGTTATGCAACACAATGACCTTAGTACTACAGACTCCACAACTGAACCGCTTCTTACATAAAAAGTTACTGTGCTTTTTCAAGAAAAATTAAATTCTCAGACTGGTCATCCATCCAAACAGCTGTACATTACTTTAAGTTAGAGAGAGTGGTCACAAGACAATTAATAATTATAAAACTATGTCCAACTATTTGTTGAGAGGACCTCAACATCCCCTGTTATGATATTTCATTTCTCAATTTAAAATTCGTATCAGCAGTTTTCCTTATGTTGTCTGCTTATTCACGCTTTTGCTATCACAACGCTACTGATAAAGTGAGTGACAGATGCCTAAAAATTATGACAAAAGTGTGATAAGCCACATACAGGAATTGTAGGCTTACCTTAAGATGACAGCAATGACATTTTGTGCCTGAGAGTCCCCAAAAAGAGTGGAATTAAAATTTTAGTTCTATACTTCAGATAAATGCAAAAAAAAAGTCATGATAGCTTACATAATTTAGGACTCTAGTGTACTTGCATTCAGTTTTAGTAAGAATAAAATCAACTATGTAAACTTACCTAAATCAGGCTTTAACTCAGTTGGCAAACTTAGCTTCCTGGACATCTTTGCTGAAAAGTGAAGTATATCTTTTTTTGAAAAAAGAATAAACATAAATCTGCTGGCCTTTATTTCCTTCTTTCCCAATATTTAACATATAATTGTTTATTACATTAATTGTGATACTTTACAGGATTTCCACTAAAGCAGGGCCTCACTTCCACAACTGAGGGGTGCAAAGCAAAACATGGAAGACAGTAAAAACCCTAAATGCATAATTTTGTTACTTTTGCTGAGCTTGATTTCTCCTCAGGCTTCAGGCAGAAGTTGATAGATTGGATGAATTTGGCTTTGGTTCAACCCCAAGTTTTATCTCAGGTAAGAGAACACAATACAGACTCTTGGCCATTGCAAAGACGTGCACTTAGGCTTATATAAAATTAAGATACCGTTCCCCTTTCTCATGCACTATTTTCTGATTCTGAGACATTTAAAAGTAGAAAAAAGATTAACTTGGATGTGCTAAAACATTAATGCACATGTGCAAAAAGCTAGTAATCTGAGATGCAATCTGCAACACTAGAAGAATGATCATAAAACCAGCAGCATACAAATACTTGCAACACTATCCAACATCCCCCACCCTCCAATAAAACAGTATAATTTTGATAATACTGGTCAAGTGAAAAACAGCACTTGAATTCATCCCTAATTTAGAAATTCTTTTTAAAGGAACTGAAATTTGCAGTGCATCTGAACTGCAGTACCATACTAAAAACTGCTTCTCTAACAAACAAGTAAACTACTAGGCATACATTCCTCTTCCATCTTTCTACCTTTATGGGAGAAGGAATTATTTTGATGTAGCTTAACTACTAGACCAGGACTACACTCTGAATTTATTTCCCAGACACGTGCTTGAGTTTTGATATATTATTTAAATCTTCACCATCTTGCAAGGGTAATACTTCTTTTACTTAAGTAGATGTTGAGAACAGCCTCATAACTCTAGGAGTTCCTTACAATGGGTACCACTCATAAAGCAGCCTTAATCTTACTGCACTTCTCTGTTAAAAATGGAGTTAATTCATTCTAATTATCACTTTAACAGAAGTCATTCCATTTTCTACATTTTCTTCTTTCTGCAGAAGAACAGCATGTGATTTAAAGTTACTTCCACTCCTTCAAAAAGTGAAATGCTTCACTGTATCATGAATTACGCTCATCAATATTGCAAATGCTAGTTATCTGAATAGTTGAACAGTTTTATTCCTGTCATACATTATAAAAATTTGAGACTAGGACTCCAGAAATAATCTTCTAATTTCCTTCATGTGTCAATGTTAAAAGTATGTTCAAATTAAATTGAAATTACTTACTCTCAGATGGAAATGATAGTCACTTATTTTAGTGCAGGCTGAAACTGAAAAGGGCAGCCTGACTACATGTTTTCTACCCTGATCCTTGCATTTACACTGGCACATACCTAGCTTAATGCTGAGGCCAAAATTCATCTAAATGAAGTTTTGCCATGGGTTGTTTCCAAACAAGATCATCCCGTATTTCAGTGCAGAGTTCACATACACAAACAGAAAACCAGGGTACAAAACAGCACACGTGACCTGGAGCCCATCTTTTTGCTATCAGCTTGAACTTAAATCAGCTTGGAAAAAGATCATTCTCATCTGGAATAGTGAATTACAAGATGGGCATTCCTTATAAGACTTGTTTTCTGTGTTAGAAATGTAAATCATAAGAGCAGAGACATTGAACAAAACTCGAGTTTGTATATGGAAAATAATTGGAGTTATTTTTGGCTTTTAACAGCTTTTACCATGTGTGAATACCAGCAACAATTAACTTGGTAATTGAAGACCAGAGCAGCCACTTTTTCATATAGAAACATTTGGCACAATCTTAACAATTTGGAGAAAACTGACAGAAATAAGATATAGGTAACAGATAATATAGCAGGTAATAATAAGTACAGGCCAGTGTGTTGGATTCTGAGTATTGATCCACAGTTTTAGCTTTTTGTTCCTTTGTGAAAGGCCAGCTGAGTGAATGAGACTGACAAGACAAAACAAGTTTGTCAGACCATTTTCAGCATACACTGAACTATGTCTCATTAACAGGAGATGAGGATACATGAATTGTTAAAAAGGATATCATTGCTGGAAATCATGAATTAGTGTAGTATGCAAAAATTCCCATTTCAAAATATATATTAATGTGCAAACCCTCAGAATAATTCAAATGTAAGAGCCTATTTCAATAGCAATGGTGCCATCTTGTGTTTAAAGAAAAAAACTGCCTCAACATGTAGTAAGAAAATAGAACTATTTTGCCAGATTACCTCTTTTTAACCAACATTATTCTGTACAATAAAACCCTTCTTGTATTCACACTTGGCTTATGGTTGAAAATAGTTTTGGTAAATTCAGTTTTGCTATACCTCAGATTGAACTAGCAATGTGCTAGACACCTCCTACAAAGCAAAATATGTAAAAAATCAGCAAAATGGAAAATATAGGATGGAGACCTACAGAGAGAGCATTGAGTGTCAGGCTTCTCATTCCAGTTGTACAACAGGGCAAGGGTGATGCTGACTGCACCTGCTGCACATGGCTGACTTTAAGTAGTAGCTGTCATATCAGAGTTCCAGACCTCTCTTGGGGATGGTGGTTGCTGCAGCATTTACAGCCAAAACACCCTTCTGCAGCTACTGTGAGACAAAGATAGGTCAGGGAGCTGTTTTGCTCCTCTTGGGACACTGTTGCTCAAGGCATCAGTGACTATCTTGCCTGATTTTAGACCTAGAATTAATATTCCTCTGAATTAGAAAACCTCGAGTAATACACAGCCACATGCACATTCTTTCTGTTATTATATATGATTAAGTATCATATTAGAGAACTGACCAAAACCAAGGGTTCTTGGAGATTTCTTGTAGGTCAGGCCTGGGAGGGCAGGTGTTAAAATATGAAAGGTTCCCTTGGCATAGTATGTTATATGTCAGTATGGCAGGCACAACCCTCAGTTCAGTGAAGAAAACCTGAAGGCTGACACATGACTGAACTATCAATAGGAAGCTGTGGCTTAAAAGTAAGTTACATTCTATTTGCAGTGGGTTATCCTGAGCTTGACAGTATATAACAGATCAGTTTGAAAGCTATAGAGTGACTTCTCCTCAGTTCCCTTTTAAGACAACAGTCAAAACGAAGTTCTAAAGATTATGAGGGAGACAAGTATCTTGGTGTTTTGTCAACCAAGAGAACAGTTTATGAAGCCTATTTCATACAATATTACATGAGAAATAACTAAGCACCTTAGAATTTGTTAGACATACCAAAGCTCCCAAAGTATTCTGTATTTGACAACTACAAAAAAGTGAAATACTTATATTACCAATTACCAAATGTTGAAAGCTGTAAATTTCATATAAGAATAATAAAACCATTTTACAAGAGACCATAAGAAAACACATACGTGGATACACCCAAAATCAGATCAAAGTATTAAAACCACTTTGGAAGAAACAGTCATACTCTGACCTTAGGGCAAATGAGAATTTAAATGAGTATCTTAAAAGTTGATTCCATGAAAACAGTACTAACAAGTCAATATTTTAGCAGTTAGAAAAACTTAGGTGTAGACTTCGAATGTAACAAATGTGAAAAACCTTATGTCAGTACTAGCAGCAGGGATTATAGAAGTCTGGAATTAAATCTACCCTGCCTAGCTCTGTCTATTAATACTGCTTGCAGTTGTTTTTGAATATATAAATGACAGAAAATAAGTAAGATCAATTTTCCTAAGAAGTATTTGACATGTAGGCTACTAAAACAATTATATATATATTTTAATATCTAACACATTTTGCCAGCCCCTTTACTAAAGCTTTTTTCCAGAATTGGCCATTACAATACATCTTTAAGTTCCAATGTGATTTGTAGCTATAATATTTAATCATTTGTATCTCTTCACGCCAAATAATTAACTAACCAAAGTGAAGTTTGAGCCCAATGTCTTTCTATAAAAATGACACAGCCTTAGAAATTAAGCACTTCCTACTAATTCTTCTTTCTGTAAATTGATCTACAATTAGCACACTTCTGCATACAATTCACAGCATATTATTTATATTTAACATTCCTAGGAAAAAACCCCAAACCATCCCGTCAAAATGTTGGCATAGGAAGCACTTGCATAGTGTTCTACTTAGGCTATTGTTTCAATTTTATGTGGTTTTTGACCTCCGAAAAATCAGAGAAACCTTGTTTAATATTATCACTAATTATGGAAATCTGTAGAAATTACAATGTCTCATATTTATAACTCTGTGTGTTACATTACTACTTCACAGCCCTATCACTGAAATGAAATGACTTTATACTTCGCTAGCGCTAATGCCTTGCTCCCTGTTCCCATGTGACAAATACAGGGGTGATATTAACAGCAACTGAAGTTCTCAAGGTAAATGATTCTTATTCTGTTTTGCAACACATTTAACAGGTTGTATTTCACACCTTGACAAAGAATAGAAATAACTCGAACTGATTGCACTAATTACTAGTGTAGAGAGCTACAACCATGCTATACACATCAAACTCATCCATAAGAACACAGCTGATGGTAAACAATTTGTTTCATACAACATGGTGATGTTAATGACAGTGACACATATTACAAAACTCATTGTACATTCACATTTGGTTGGCAACTCAGTGTAAAACAATGAAATGCAAAAACATGCAACTGTTAACACAGAATAGGTGTTTTATTCATGTGAAAGAGCTCAGAATGTAAGTTCCAAAAGAGCTAGAGTGAACATGCCAGATAAGCTAAAGAAAACATGGCAGTGAAACAACCACGTTCAGTGCACAGCATCAAACCATTCAAAATAAAAAGAATGCAAAAGAAATAATTCTCTCTAAACTTCCAATCAATTGTGCAAGTTACAGAAATCACAGTATAACTTACAGCTTGAAGAATGCATTACTTGTAAATAAATGCTTTCCTTTCTTTAGCTGTGAAAAACATTCACAATGTTTTCAGTTGAAAGGCTTCAAGCTGAAACAGATGTGAATAGCTTTATAGAATTGTCATTAGCATATTTTATTAATGCTCTAACATAACTCTTTGAAAGAAGTCGGGGAAAAAAAAGTCACAAACTTCCCATGTGTTTTGAACAAGACAGTGTATCTTATGTTTAGAAGACAGAAAAGGGAACCATTACCTCAGTGGACATTGACCTAACACGCACAAGATTAAGCGTTGCTTTTCTCATTAGAAGTTCTGAACATTATGTTCTAGTTACCCTAAATTTCCTTTAGGGGGAACATACCAATGCTCATGTAAAAAATACTAATTTTTCTTCTAATTACAGATGAATTCACATAATATATTATTGACAGCCATTTGCTTTCTTGAATTATATTCAGGCTTCTGCTGCCTCAGAACTCATCTTCCCTGCCATTTCTGATATCACTGCAAGAAGAGTTCAACATAGTGCTGTACCAAGGGCATATTCTTGCTCTTCCTCTGAACCTCAGATTCCAAGGATAACTTCATCATACTCATATTTGTCTCACTGAATTTTGTGTGATTCTTAATTACTGAATTGCAATGAAAGAGATTAATGGTTTAGGATAAAAGTTAAACTGCCAAACAGAAAAATCCAAGGGAGACAGCAGGAAAATAAATTTCTTCCTCCCTAGTCTTAACGTATGATTCTATACAACCTATGACATAGCAGTTTTGCAAACAGTTTTACTATATAAAGTCATTTCAACCTAAACTGACTGAAGAGATAAAACAAAATCATCCTACAATGACACCTTAATTTGCTAAATGAAAACAAACCAAACCATTAACAAAGTGATTCCGCAATGAAAGCAACCATATCCCAATTAAGGAAGAAGAGTCCCTTTCCCAAAATTAAATCATACAGCCTCTCACCTTCATTTATTTAAAGGCCCAGTTGTCAGAAGCAGAGTTATTTCCATTCCAATCATAAAAGGGTTCAATCTACCTGCATACAACATATCCCAAGGCAATTTCATTGCCAAATTTTTAAGACACAAGTCTAGAGCTGCTAGGGTATTGTGTCACTTGGATACAGAACAGTAAATGAAGTTCTGGAACAGCCATGGGGTATATTCGTATATACAACCAAGTGCTCTTCCAGATGAATAAATGAAACCATGATACTACCTCTTTCTTGACCAAAGCCATATAGAAATCTGACCATACGGCTATTAATACAGCATATAAAAAGGAAATTGTATCAGCCACATGTCCTCTTTAGCAAAAGTAATGGAATAATGTTGTGCCTTGGATAGACTGAACTCTTACTATATATTAGAATTCCATCCATCCAGAAAAATAGAGAATTGCAATTGTAAAATCAGCAAATCTCAGCCACCGATATCCTTGATTTCTTTTTAAATTATTGTGCCCAGTATATTTAGTACAGAAGCAGCCCACAAAATTACCAATTAGCATAAAGAATGAAAAATTAATAACTTACATTGAAATTCTACTGTTATTTTGCCGTTTTTTTTTAGCTGCTGGGTTAGTGTTGCATACAGTAAGGCACCAGATTAGAAAGAGAATTTTTCTAGTTCCTACCTATGTCATTGGTTACCATCTTGGAAAACTTTCTGCTTTTGGTCTTCACTGCAAATATTTTAAGAAAAAAGATCAATCTAAGTGCATCAAAAGGTGAACTGAAGAAAAAATAAGACTAGAGGAAAAAATACTATACCCTTTTCTATAAAATTATTCATTTTTTGTTCATCATCAGAATTGTTTGGTGAACCAGAACCTACAAGTGGAGACAGAATGAAATGGATATATATTTGACATGAATGAAGTGGATATATCTTAGACACAAGCATTAATACAAGCTTTGAGTTTAATGAAGATACAAAGAGGTATTAAAACATCAGATATTGATACTGGTATTCTCTATACCTGTACTAGAATATTATAAAGTACAAATTGTTTTGGTATGACAAGAGGTACAATGTTGCACATTGTAGCGAGTTGATTCCTAAAAATATTTCCCTCATTGAATAAATGTTTATGTTGAATAACTAAATAGATGTACTAATCATTGCTTCCGATAAAAAGATTAACCTAAATTATGATTCACAAAACACTGTTGCAACAATAAACTCAAGTTCCATAAAATTGTTTGTTTGTCTTTTTTCAATGCGGTGAAGTCACTGCTGGACCACAGTTCTTCAGCTATTCTGCAGAAAACTCTGAGACAATGCTGCCACCAGGGATTTTTCTGTATCTGTAATCCTGCAAAACTGGCAGTGGCTACAGACCACAGCTTCAGGCTTATTGTTGTCATGAAATTACAACATTGTCAGGAAAGTAAAACATATTTCAACTGAAAATATCCAAATGTAATTGTATTTTATGATGTGGAAGCACAAAATAAGAACAGAACCCAAGTATTTTGGCACTCCTGAAGACAAAAACTTGGCAGTTTACAATGATATATAATCTTTCACAGGTCAGATAAACGCCCCAGAGATTAAGCCTATTACTGCTTGACTTCTATAGAAATAGAAAGAGAGAACATTATTTCTCTTCCATTTTCACAGTATTTCTAAAATTCTGTGTTACTGAAACTGTAGGACATTCTCCTAACTTGCATAGGCAGGTAGTCCCTTTCACAGTCCTCTCAACTATTTAACTAGGCAGTTAAATGCCACCCTGACACCCAATCCCGTCAGATCACAGAAGCTAAGCAGGGTCAGCCCCGGTTAGTACTTGGATGGGAGACCTCCTGGCAATACCGGGGCTGTAGGTTCTAGTCCTGAGGACTTCACTGTCACCATCCAAGCTCGCTGGGCTGTGGCAGATGAACCTTAGGAGCTAAACGGTGAGGCTAGTTCTGCGCACGCTGTGTCTCACCTAAAAAATGCACTGCGCACGCTGGAAGGGCACGTGGGGAGAGCCCTTCCCAAATCTTCATTGGTGAATACCTGCAATTGAACTATGTAACTACGCACTGGAGGAAGTCTAAAGGAAATTAAGTTCCACTTCTCTTTGTGTGGACATGGAAAGGTGAAATATTGTTTGAGCACATGCAGACTTCAGTCCAAACAGCAATTACTCTCTTTTACAGATCATATTGCAACAATCAAAGCCAGTAAGATACTCAATTGTCAATCCCACCCTCCAATCATAAAGCTAGAAACATGCAAACATTTTGTGCTTCTGCATCTTCCTCGTAACTGAAGAACCACCAGATTGGAAAAAAAATTACTTAAATCTAGCCTCCATCCTGCTTCACAAGCTCACCAACACTCTGCAGCAAATTTCTCAAAAAATGTCCTCTCTTACCTCTCTCGGAATGTTAAACGGAACATTCAAGGTTCTTTCTAATCTTGTGCTCTTGCTTGGAAAAGATGTAAAAATTAAACCAAATCTAAGGAATTGCAGTTCGCTCTTCACAAACCTTACCAAATGATATCCATATCAGGGAGGTGCCTCCAAGTTTTTTTCAAAGGAAAAATTGAGAAATCTACCATGAACATCTCATTCACTAAGAGCTGGGAGCAGAGGACAGTAGAGGGGAGCAAGGCACAGTCTAGCCTCACTACTTCAAGATTCTGCTTTACATGAGAATGCAACAGTTCCATTCCCCCTCCATCTTTTGTGCATTTGCTGGTTTCGGTACTTTAGACTTAGCTTAGTACACATCAGAAATGATATACACTTTACACAGAATACTCAGCTCCCCAAACTTCTAGGTTTTATTCTAAAATGAACTAACTTCAAAACAGTATTCTCAGAGAGTCAACCCAAATTGAAGATCTTTACCTCTGCAGGACTGGAAATTTTCCTCCACTTTTGTGTTGTTTCAGGCTATTTGAATTCACCTATTCTGAGTTGCCTTCTTATTTGATCTTCTTAAAGAAACACACAAATTTCCTTAGTTGTTAACCTACTTCAGCTCACACAAGTCAAGATGGGAAGGAGGAAGGTAAACAGAGGAGGGGAAGCAAATTGTTAAATTTAGAGGTTTTCTATAAACCTAGATTTTAATCTTTGGACTTGCCTTCATTGCACTGTTAGTGGAAATGGTGAACTAAGTTTTACTCCCACTCTAAATTGTGAGAAAAACCTTGTAATTCAAACTACACAGTGTTTTACATTTAAATGGTATTGAGTTGGTAGTGTTTGGGTGATGCTAGAGCAAGGGGAAAAAAGGACACACATTAAGGTTTACAATGCAATAGCTGTTCATTGCTTACATTTTATAGCAGAAACCAGACTTAGCCTGGACTTTTTAAGTGGGTCAAATCCAAATACTTTTGTGAGATTGATACATATCATCAGCCTTGACAGACAAAGGGATTTACTGCAACTGCAGTGCTGCACAGCATCTGTTTTTACAGATACCAGTCTTGACATTTGAAAATGAAGTAGGAAAGATGCACTGTATTCTAAACACCAAAAAAAATGCTTTCACTATAAATGATGCTGAAGTTGACAACTTCAGCATGCCAGTACTTAGCATTACACAGGATTGTCATGAAATCATATCTTCAGTTAAGACTTCTAATTAAAACTCCCAGCCAAGTTCTCTTTTAATTATAAATGAATTCAATTTACTCTAAGAAAGAGCTAGCAAAAATGAAAATGACATTGATTGATCTACAGAAGAGTTTTGGACATTTAAAATTAACATCAAAAGGCAGCAGTTGTCAAATTAGAAATTAAAATTTATGTTAAAATTTCTACTAGAGTTACAGGCATGCTATTTTGTTTTGTTAGGCTTTCAACCTAGTTTGAAAGATACAGGTTACAATGGAACAGGAATCTGTCTTTACATTCCTATCTTGACTAGCATTTTGCACTACATTTCACATACTACTTGATTTAAACCTATTGTTTAGTCCTTTACTATAACTTTGAGTAGTTTTGACTGAAATAAAATGACATGTTTAAAAGTTGTCAGAGTAATAAGTGAAGATAAGCGACGATTCTTAGCTACTAGAAAAAATATGCACCTCTAATATCATAGATTGACATACACTATTAAATATTTACACGGCTTTAGTCTCAACTCGCCAATAGGAAATTAAATACTAAATCTTGAAGCTATCACTTAAAATATTCACATAGAGCAGTTGCAACTCAAAAAAAAAAAAGTAGGTGGGGGTGGGGAAAGGGGGACTTAAGTGAGGGACTCCTACTTGGTTAGGATGCCAGTTTCTGAAGACCCGTGATTTCAAAGAAAAATAGTAATTTACCACTTATGAGAAAGGAGAAGTAAACTTGTTCAGAAATAAACTTCACCACTTTTGAGGACTATGAAACACAGTCACATGAACTATTACAGGAATTTGTGCATATCTTGTCAATGCTTCAAAATTCCATTGTGCAGTATGTTCCCTGAGGCACAAATATTTCAGCTTATATTTCTCTTCACTCATCTTTATGACATATTGCTATTGCATCTCTTGACAAAGCCTTGTTTTAAAAATGCAGCTGTGCAACACAGCAGAATTTGTGGCAGCTCAAACAGTTTGTGAGAGGACAATAGGTTTTACATAATTACTTAACTAGTAAGTGTTGACTTAATGCATCGCATCTTCTGGAAAAAGAAGTAGCTGAAGATCACAGAAAGTTATGATTACCTGATGTGGGTGACTTGCATCGGTCTTCTGGCACCACTGTACCTTCATTAATATCACAAAGACCTGCTGAAACAAAACCATATTATTATAGATAGAGTTGCTATTTCATTCTTGCTTCCACTGCAATTAAGAACTTCATTTCTTATTAGATACAAACAAGCCAGTTGTGATAGAATTTCTGTTACATATTACTTTTTGACACTACACGTAGTGAGTGTAGAGTCATTTCTTCCTACTAAAGTTTTCTTGGCAAAATACACTCCCTCACAAAATTTCAGTGAAAATCACCTCATACTCAGCAAAACAGATTTATCAGAACAGTTAATTATGTACATGCTACAGATATATATCAAGTACAAACATAATTTGCTTTGAAAAAAATCAGTTACATTAAAATGTAATTGTCAAAGAAAATCAGATGAAAGAGGATTTTAAAGATTACAAACACATGATGTGTGAAACTACAGTGCCTTTTTTTCAAACTACTTTCCCACTGTTACAGTGATATGCTTTGCAATTTGCACTGCCAAGTTCATTTTCCAGAAAAACTCCTTACTGACGTCACTTAGAGAATTCAGGTCTTAGGGATGCTTACAAAGGTGTTCTTCCTAAGCATGAAGGAATTTCAATAATGTTCTTACGTCATCAAACCTAATAAATTTGAATAACTGCATTAAGTTAACATTTAAAAACTAATTTCTTTTGTTCCAGTGAATGAAATACAGTCTCGTAGTCCACAATCTGATGCCAAAGATGTAAGTTGCCTCATAAGCCTCCTCAGTATTATTCTATAGCATAAACTAGAAATATACAAGGAATTTTTCTATTTTTCTTTTTGACAAGAAATTGCTGTCAAGGCTGTCCACAATCAAGAAAAGTGAAATTTATTCCTATATTAAGGTTAGTAATGCATCTTCAGGTTTATATCATGAAGTTTTCCTACAGAAATTTCATTATGTGATACTAAGACAAACAAGCATGTAATACTGAACAGTAATAGTTAAGAAATATTTGTTAAAAGTAAAGGGGTTTGCATGCACACAAATATTTCCAGTAGTCAAAAAGTCTGAGAAGTGTAATGGTAAGGGCTAAGGCAACAAAGGAATTACATGGAAAGCCTGTCTATACAGCTGTACACTACATATTCACAAGTGCATTCATACGTATCTGTTAAGAAACAAAAAATATAAGAACAGTTCTATTCTATCAAAGCTTTAATTTCCAAACACTAGATGAGCAGTTAATAGCTTAAAGGGAAAAAGGTTCTCCTGAAATACCGTATCAATATAGAACACACTTAAAGTATGTTGCATTAGGAGTTTCATTTACCCAGAATAGTCTTTGTTAATATTACTAAGAGCATGAACAGCTTAAATCTCAAAACAAAATGACTAGAATTGATGTCAAATTGTCAAATGACCTTATGGCTTCACTAACCCTACACTTGAGAGCCTGGAACCAATTTAAATTCTAAAATGTCAAGTTAAATTCCAGGTGGAAGCCGTATCTTTCCACTACACAGGATAACTAAATATCTGTCAGTAAATCAGTGAACACTACAGGATAATCATGGTACTATTCTCAAAGTATGATGTGATCTCTGCAAACACTAGAGTTTTAAACAGGCATGGGAGTCTAAATGTTTTGAACTAGACCGGATTGTGTAAAAAGATTTTCAAAAATCCTGATGTTGCTCTCACAACAAGCAATATGAATTTTAGATAGCAGTGCTGGCAGGATAAAACCTGTCCTGTGCTCCTAGAAGTAAGTGCTCTTTCAGAAGCCAAAAAAACCAAATCCAAACACGCAGTTCAGGAACTCAATTTCCTCTTTTCTGTAAATATCAATTCTTTACCTTTAAAGGAAGAGGTTAACTTCTTGCACTAGTTCTCCGACAAAAACTCATGAGTTGACAGAAATAGTCTTTAGCCAAGAATGAAGTTTTACACCTGTACACTAGATTTCCTTGTAATAAGTCTTGAGGCTATAATTTGATTAATATACATTTAAATGAATAATAGGAGTAAGCATGCATTGTAGTAATCATTATGGCTTGTAAACCTTGGAAATCTAAACATAGCTACGACTGCTATTATTTAAGAGAGAAAAAGAACAGGAAGAGATGGAAAGTAGTATTACCTATGACTGTATTATTAATTAAACTAAGCAGAAAATAACAAGAATGATCTGAGTTAAATCTGTGAACTAGGGAGGGTCTATGACCAACAGGAAGAAACTGGTGTGACAATCTCTATTGCTGTTCATCTTAAAAACCCCAGGCACCCTGAAAGAAGCACTGGCAGTAAGAGCACTCCCCTCGAAAAGGTGTCCAGTTTTGGGCTTATAGCATACGTGCAAATTACTATGAATTACCAAAGCAAATTGATCCAAGAATTTCCATTTCAGAACTGCAAAGACTATAACCTCCTATAACACCAATATATGGACAAGTGACTTGCTAATAAGCTTTTAGTTTATCCCTCTGAACTCTTGAAGAAATCTGAAAACTCCAGATTAAAAAAAAAATAAAATCAAATTTCATTAAAGAAATAAACATTACCATGCTGCATTAAAAACTCCACAGAATTACAGCTGAAATTAACTGATGTATCAAGTAAGTTTCATGAAACTGTTGTCAGTTTTTGCATAAGCTTTAGCAAACATATCTGAAGAACTTACAACGTGACTGGAAACCAGCCTAATTAAAAATTACCACTAAAACTAGATAGATATGAAGATCTAAAAGTTAAAATTAAAAACAATTACCCTAAAATCAGAGTTAAAAAGAAATCCCCAAACCTAACAATCAAACCTTCTGATACAGTTCCTGCCTTGGCTGATGTCAATCACAGCTGATACTGGTCTTGTGACATTTAAGTTAAAATTCAAATAGTCCGTGAAAGGGGATGAAGAAAACAACATGACCAAGAAAGCCCAGAAGGCTTCTAGGCATGCATTTTCTTCTAGTTTGACCCGGCCCCAGTTCTTGTAGATTCCATTTGAAAGAAGGCTTTTTGATGTATAATAAAAATTTTAAACACTCACATGCACGCATGCAAGAACTGCTTCAATTTTGTCAGAAACCTAAAATGCCTGTGGTAGTTCTAAGAAATTATAACTTATAAAGAGTTGTATTATATTGTAGTAATCAAAAAGTCACATAAAATCTTGTAATTCCCAACAACAGTAATTGTCAAAAGAGTTAAAACTGGTGTCCTATGTGAACTTAAGTAATTAAGCAAAGAAAAGTAACAGCAGTCTAAGTTTTGGTGTTTAATCATGAAATTATGACTTATCACTTGGTATCAGTACTGGCTTAATGGCTCCTGGTATATTTAGCAAACTGTATCAAGCAAAGGTCTTGGTGAAAGCCTCCCCTGTGTATAGAGTATATAGAGTTTTCATCATACTATAAAGCTTTCACTCACACATTTCATGTCTTTTGGCACATGGCCAAAGTTCATTTCCACCCCTCCCTATTATAGTCTGAAGGCGAAAGTTGATTTTGCTTTTAAGCTTGACAGGCACCTGAGGACACTGTCTAGCAGGCCTTAACAAAACACATATACTGCATGCTTCACAAACTATAAGTTGCCACCCAAAATATGTGAGAGTATACCTGGTATGAATCACTGATAAATTCCATAACACGATCCCAACTGGGAGCTTGTATCTGTAGAGCTAGCCTGAAATGACAGTGTACAGTCTAGCTAGTGTAGAGAGCCTTGTCTCTAAATAGATGCTGCTTTAAGACGGGAATCTGAATTTCTTGTCTGAGTAGAAAAAATAAGATGACAGAAACACACATCATATTCTTGCAACATAAGTGAAGGGAAAAATCTTGCATTTCCATTCATATTCTAGAAAGTTACATAACTCTCACTATATGAATTTTTTAAAAACCGCATGAATAAATTTTCAGTTAGTTGATTAAGGACATGCCATTTACTAAATTCTAAATATGTTAGCAAATAGTGATGATGTATTGAATTGACATGCTATGCTGAAACATACAGAGGGTTCTTAATGAGGAAGGACCAATCCTTCCTGCATTTTTTGGAAGTGGTTGAGTAACAAAGAATTATGTTTTCCTACTCCCCTCCTCGCACTCATATTGAAACAATTTAATTTTCAGTTCAGCCAATTTTGGGATATGTACAAGAGTAATATGCTGCTCTGTTGCATGTTGTCTGAATTTGAATTTAATGTAACTAATCAAGACCTTGTCCAAATATTTTTTCTTTTTCTTAAATACAGTTTTTGTCTCAAAGACTAGGAATTTTCTAAAACTACCACATTACATTACCTACCTAAGCATTTTTTCTAGGACAATTTAGATATTAAGTACTAATACTCCCTAAAGATTATTAGAGTTGTGTAGCTGCTGAAAATGTCTTATTCATAGAAAAATTAATTTTAAAGTATTAAAATACAAATGTTTTCAAGATAAAAAATTCAATGACAGCATATCTTTCTAAATAAAACCAAGAAAGTATAAATTACTTGCACTTTTGAAACACTAAATACAGACATTAATGTCCAAAAAAGGGAGAATGCAAATCCCAAAGTGTTCTGACTATGTCATATAATTCCAATCCTATAAATAAATCAAAGAGTAGTGCTTAATTGTAACAAACTTACTATTTATGGAAAATTACACAGCAATAATACTTATTATTTGAATTATTGAAGTCTGAGGAATACATACATTGAAAGAACTACAAATAATGAGAAATATTAAATGATAACTAGAGAAATTATTTTCAGCTTTTAAAATGAATGTAGCTCCAGCTAACCAAGATATTGTCAATAGGACAAACAGAAAGAACTACATGTTTGAGATCCACTCTTTTCTGCAAAACCTGTTTTAACTTATTCCTAAATAAAATAGTCCAACTGAATTCAGCTTTACAGTATCTGGTTTCAGAAACTAGTTTTGGAATTTCTACCCATCTTTTGCTTTTCATCAAAATAATAATCAGTGCCAGATCCTGGTTTTCAGCTCTGTATTATCTTAAGGTGGAGGCATTTCTTTTGTGCCCGGTTCCCTTTTTGACTTGGCAGCAGAGGATGAAAGACTGTAGAGAAAGTACTATTTGACTATTAGGACTACTCTCTGAGATGTATTTCTTCTTTGTTGTTGCATTAAAAAATGGCACAACTATGAATTGGATGAAAGTACAAAGTATTTTTTTTTTACTTTTCCTTTAATTCCAGTTCATACTTTCAGCAGCTTTGCTTTATTCCACTCTACATTAAAAAATGGGGTGAGGTTACCTACCTCTGCCCAAGGGCTGGAAAAAAGTGGCATCCTGGGGAAAGGAACAATGCTTATAAGAAATAACTGTTACATTCTCCAATTTCTTGGATGTTGTAAATGATGTTGTGAGTCAGAGAATCTCTCAGGTAAATGCTGATTCTGATGGGCTACCTCCGTTACATAGTTACCCGAACTTCAAAACTGCTTCGAAGGTTGTGCATAGTGTTGTGTAATATACAAACACCTTGATTCTTAATCCTTATACAAAACATCTTTGTAGAAGTAGTTTTTTATTTGTAGTAGAAAAATCACTGTTTATCACAATGCTTATTATTATTATTAATGCTACTAATATTCTAACTCTAGAGTTCTGAAGCTTTTTCTGCCAGAAAAGCAACCAAGCAAGGGAAGTTTCTAATAAAAGAACACTAACTTGCAAGATCTTGGGTCTGCGAACATCGGTAACTTGTGAAGTAGAATCTCCTTTTGATTTTGATATTTATTTATTTTAAAAGACAAAATACAGAGACTATCGTGGTTGCTTTTTTCTTCAGGTTTCTTTCAAAGATATCATGAACAAGAAATACAATAGATGCATGATGAATTAAAATCAGTTTCCAAAAGTAAAACAGACTAAGAAAAATATTTATGGTGAGTGAACAAGTCAAAAAAAATCAAATTCAGATGTTCAAAAATATTCGAATGCCATGAGATGACTTACTTATATAAGAGGTGCGAAGCTTTTTCACAGACTCTGAATATAAGTTAGAAAGGCCGCACATGCAAGAAGCCACAGTCAGCATACCTTTATGAAGCAATGAGAAAAGGAAAGACGGAGAACTAACAGTACATTTGAGACAGAAAAGCCAGTTGAATAACTTGTATAACCAGGTTTTTAAAATGCTCTTGCCATGCACATTGTTAGTATTAAAAGTTAAGATGAAAAAATATGACGTTACATAACAGCTTCATGAACAGAAACGACTTTAATCATGAACATCTTAGAGACAGAGTTGAAATAGTTATGAGGACATTAAAATAAGAAAAGCTAAGAAAACAAAGGCAAGTGATATTTAGCACTATAAAAGGCAGATTATAATCGAAATGCATGATGTAGAATTGAAGCCCTAGAAAAGTTAACACAGTCAACCAGTAAAGTTAGTACTTTTGCTCAAAGTAATTTACTTTATTTCATAGAAGAAAATATCTATCTGAAAGGATAACAGCTGCATATGTCCTGGTCTATATTAGTGACTTTTAGATAAGTTTTCTCAGTTGAAATAAGCTGATTGGTGTTAACTGAATCTTTTTGAAACCAACATTTGCTAAAATACATTATAGACATTCATTCATTTTAATAAAATGTCGCCTGAAGAACTTACCAGGACTTTATTATAGATCTCTCACAGAAATCAACACCAGCACATGAAGAATAGTCTTTTGAATAATTTATTTCCTATCAAAAATAATCATTTGGGGCAGCAATGACACTGTTTATCATTCTGTCTTTAGCTGTGTTCCTGAAATACCTTATGAGTTTCCATGAGGGAGAAGAAAATTTTAAACTACTAAATTTTCCTTTTGGTAACAAAAAGCTTGGCATTTTGACTGAAAAGCCACTGTTCTCCTCAGCTGAAAGAGAACACTCTTCAGCATATTTTTAAATCAAAGTGCCTTTTTTTTCCCAAAGAGAAATTTATTTTACCAGTTTCTATGTGGAAGTTAATTTGGCTTCCTCTCAAGCATAACATAATAGCATAAACAACATACATGGTTTAGCTTATCAGGGACATTTCCAGTCAAAGTTCAAAATAGGAAGTCAAAGATGCCAGCAAATACAATGGATATCTGCAAACATTAATGGGTTTATACAAGTACATGATATGGGTACTAGCTTTATCAGAAATATTGGGATATTCCTTCATGCTGTATTATTATGTTAAATTCTTATAAACTTCATATATCCACTGTACATATTTATATCTATTCACACATAGTATTTTCCAGTTGGCTTTTTCTTGAAACATTACACTGAAAAACTAGGTAATGATATCAAGCATCATGAGAATCCACTAGTCAACAATTTTTAAGGAAACATGATTTAACAAACCTGCAATAGTGACATTAGGAACAGATTAAGGAGAAAGGATATAACTGCAGTAGAGAAAAGTATGTTTGCATTCAAAGAATAGACACTAAGACTAGACGACCAATTGTGCCTTTCTTCTGAGCTTAAAACATGGTTTGGGTTACTCACCTCCAGACGGTTGCCGAGTCTTTCGAGGAGATCGTGGCTCCCTGCGATAAGGATCATTGGAGCCATACAGTTCAATAGTGCCCAGATTCAAGAGCACTGTCTTCTGGAGGTAATCAACCATGGCAATACCATTACAGTTTCCAAAAACTACTCTGCAAAAAGAGAAGTGGAAGGAAAGACAGTGCTAATTAAATGTTGGTAAATTTTCACATCAATATTTTTTGCTGTTCAGCATTTTAAGGCTTCCTAATTTTTATGAATTACCCTAGATTGTACATATCTAAATACCTATAAATTACTATTTTAGGGTGCAGTATTGTTTAGTTGTTCTCTTGTGAAAACATGGCACTGAGTAGAACAGATGATTGTCATTGTACCTGCCAACCTATCTGACAGAGCATTAAATGACACACTTGGCTGTACAGTGCTGGGTGAGGAAGAGTGATGCTGATTTGTTTCTGCTGCTAGCATCATCAGGATCTGTCAGGACCCGAAAGGAATTATCTCCTAAGCACAACAGACTGATTACCTCTCTGTTTTGCAGATCATGTGAACGCACATAGAGACTTGATTTTAATGGAAAATTTTAAACCCATATGACAGAATAATGAAAGAACTGTGTAGAATATACTTACAGGCCATATGCTGAGTTAACTGCTAAGCTGGTTATCTGTTGAGGAGGTTCCCCACTCACCCACACTAGCTGGATAACTAGCTCAATTTGGTAGCCTGGAGACTGCTTGAGGGGTGAATTTTTTACTCTGCAAAACAAACAAAACATGGTGTCTTTTTATGCCTCTCCATAGTCTCAATTTTTAACTTATGGGCTCAGAGTTCATTACATACTACACCACACTGGAAAGTGTGGACAATTGTAAAAAATATGATCCAAACCACATAAAAGAAACAAGAAAAAAACCCCACATTGAAACTGTTAATTCATGTCTTTAGGGGCCCTTTTGATTGAAAATTAATAAAACAGTGACCACAAGTACTTAATTTTTCCTACTTTCAGAGCAAGGCACAACAGAGAGCTATTATGCTGCATTGCCTTGAATAGATAAAAGTGTTCAGTCAGCATCCAAAAAGAAGGTGTTAACCATTTTTTCCCAGAGTTCCCAGAAGAATTCTTATTTAAAGAATGGAAGTGGGTGAGGGCTGCATGTGTAATAAGCATACTGAAAAGGGAAACAGAAGCACAGTGCGTTGAGACAAATGCAAACAAAGCTGATGATACAGCAGAAAGAAAATGAAAACAAATAAACTATTGTAATGGTAGACCAGTTCTATGCAATGAACCTGGGACTTGGGGAATTGAAGTTCCTGGAAAGATTTTTGTTTGAATGCTAATGAACAATTTGTGCATGCCCTGAAGAAAGGATTAGCTCCTGCACTTTTTAAGGTGAAAAAATTTACATAGAAATCGTGTTCCTCTCTTTCCTGAATTCTTATTTTACCCATTCATTCTCACTAATGCTTATTTTGGTTTGCCAATATTTTACAAAATCTCAGAATTTTTTATTTTTTTTTACTTGAGTTTTCTTTAGAAATACACCTCTGCAACTCAGTACAATCAATACAATATGAAAATCCTCACTCAGATACATTAAGCAATCACATCGGACTTAGCTATTTTCTAGATAGGTGCACTCAAAGAATTAAAATCCAAGTTGGGACCTTAAAACCTCAGAAAACAAAAAGTACATACTTAAATTTATATCTGTAAGATATATAAAATATGTATTACATTCTGGTAGAAAAAGTAATGGCCCAGAGGTCTCATAATGCACTCTTGTACAAGAGTTAAAAAAAAGATTTCCTTCTTTTAACTTTCATTTTCCAAACCAGTAAAAGCTTAGAAGCTTACAGAAAAAAACTATCAATTAAAATATCAAAAAGTAGTCAAAGACCTACATTGTAAGCACTATGAGGTATCATGCAAAGTGAAGATCCTTGACAATAGGACATTTATTTAATTCTGTTTCTGAAATATCAAGTACTTCTCTTGGAGAGTTTTCAAAAAAGAAACTATTTATAAGCCTGAAGAGTTACTACTCAGCTAGCTATTGTAAGAATTTTCATCACTTTTGATTTGGCTCTAAAAAACTAACAAAGGAATGTATTCAGGCATGCTTGGTCTAAAGTTAAGGAGTGCCACAAAACATCACGTTTCCTATTCACTTCAGTGGACAATAAGATACCAAAGTGACTAAATTGCTGCTATTAAAACATGTTTGCTCTATAGTAGGACCATCTATAACTATACTAACATTTATGCCAAATTTTCCTAAATAAGAACATAAGGATTTTCAGATTTTTTAAAAGATCAACTTACGAAGTTTAAAGAAATTAAAATTGCAATATTTATTCTTAAAACAAGAGTTCAAGTTTCAGATATTTGGAAAATGTTGCCATACAAAATAGAACGTTTTCACCAGCTATGACATTATCTGTAGTAATATCAAAGTACATATATTCTAATCACATATTCTTGTAAAATCTCACACTCAATGAAAATGGAACAAAATATACTTACTTTAAACATGGGACATTATCACGAAGTCCATCAGATGAACTGCTACTAGTAGATGGGTGAGACTGGGGAACAATGGATTGAGGATTGGAACCTGTGCCTGGAGTTGATGAAGGTGGTACCTGCTCACCATCTGGAGTTTCAACATCATTTATTTCATATAGCAGACGTACTTCCAGCATCTGTGAATTAAAATGAAAAAAATATATCAGTAAAGTCTGCCTTTCAAAAAAAACTGGATATGAAGTAAACAAAGGGTGATTGAAGACTGTAGTGGTAAGCGACATCCAGGACTTTTCCATTTTTAAAAAGATAGTGTGTGTGTGTGGCTCAGCTTCGCGAAGGAAGATTTGGGAAGGGCTGTCCCCACGTGGGTGTGCCCTTCCAGCCTGCGCAGTGGATTTTAGGTGAGGCTCAGCGTGCGCAGAACTGGCCCCACCGTTTAAGTCCTGAGGTTCATCTGCCACGGCCGAGCGAGCTTGGACAGTGCCAGTGAAGTCCTCAGGACTGTCTACAGCACCCGGCATTTCCCAGGAGGTCTCCCATCCAAGTACTAATCCGGGGCTGACCCTGCTTAGCTTCCGAGATCTGACGGGATCGGATGTCAGGGAGGCATTTAACTGCCTTAAAAAAAGATAACAGTAGTCAAGTAAACAGTGCAACCTAAGTATATATGTAGTCTTCAGAAACAGAGTTGTACTAACTATGACAGACTGAATATCTGAGTATTGCTAAAACTTGAGTCTGACATATTTCCCAGTTTTTTAAAAGTTTGCTTCTTAATACTGAAAGAAATTAATTAGTGGATAAAAAACCCATTTAGTTATCGTTTTGCTGACAGACATTCTCAGTTTTGAAGGTGACTTGGTTCATGGTTTCAGTAATGGTAAAACTGAGAGCTAGAGCCACATATACAGCTAGGCTTTATACTGATGCAATACTGTATACATGGGACTTAGTTCAGTGTTTGACATTGTGCTGAAGTAGATCATACATTTTAAAGTGCAAGTTCATCAGTACTTCAGATTTCCTTCTTCTGAATCTATAACAATATTAGTTTTAATTGCAGTGCAGGGGAAAGGAAGTTTTCCACTGTTTTATTCTCATCATCTGCAAAGTAGACTTTGATAGACAGACCAAGAACTATTACTGGCTGTAAAACATGAAAAGGCCACTGAAAACCAGTATCTTGGTGTGCAATATTTAGTTTTGTTGAATTTTGCAATTAATTTTTTTTCCTCCAAAATCCCACATCTCTTAATTTTGAGGAAACTGGTTTTGTCCATTTCACTAATACAATAGAAGACAATAAAGCAGTAAATTGCTGGAACAGTCTTTTATAGCTAAATCCTACAAAGTTAAAAAATGGCCCTAACTAATTACCGGAATGACCTCTGTTGTCACTTCCTGCTTGCTGAACCTGTAGATAATGACATGTGCCGAAACTCCAGCTATGCAGAGCATTCTACTTTCCGGACACCACGAGATGATCTGAATAGCATACGGATCTTCATCTACTATATCTGTGTTTGGCCTGTCATCTTTATTCCGTGATTTTTCAAATACTTTGGCTGTTTTTAGCTTATAGAGTACTTGCAGCGTTACTAGGAACAAAGCAAAAGAGAAAAGTCAATTTTTATCTAAACAGATACTTTTTGTCGTCATTTTTTTTTTTTATTTATTAACTTGTCTTCATAGAGAAAGCTACTATATTCAGCAAAAGAGAGCAGAGCAGAAGCAATGACTATCTGTGTTGCCTCTGCCTATGCAGTGCACCACTTGACCAAGACAGGATCTGTTAGTATAAAAAATTACCCCCAACACTTATCCTGAGAGATGTGTACTAAACTACAGTTATAAACTCAGCCCTCACAGCTTCTCAAGGCTTTATTTTATGTAGAGATCCCTTTATAACAACATCTAGTTACTTATGCCATACCCACAACTTAATCTCATCTATGGCACAGGAATTAAAGCTCTTTTTCTTTCTTTCCACAATATCTCAAATCATGGCCTCTCACCTGTGCTCTCATACATAACAGCCCCAGTTCCTCCAATTTATACTTTATTTTGTCTGATCATTCACAAGTGCTGCCCTCTGGTCAGTCCACATTTTTGTTGATAATGGATTTCCTAGAACTCCAGTGAGTTACTCCACGTTGGTTTCACAGACATTCCCACTTACTTATTGCAGGGATTATCTTTTCTACACAACATAGACTGTAACTCATGACATGTTCATTTGTACCCCCAGAAACTAAGTTCTGAGTGTACATTATTGATACTATATTCAAGTAAACTGTCTTTGATATAGCTAATTCTTGAATAGTATCCTTCTCAACTGTAATTCTAATGCTGTATTAAATTTTCTTTGAGCTGTCCTCATGCTGTTTTCAAACTCCACAGGCCTATTCTCTAGTCAGTGGCCCAAATCTGCTATGAATACTAATCACGACATTAGGAAAACTTAAATTATAGCATCCTTTCTCCTCTTCCATATTTCAATGGTTTTACCTGAATCACATTTCCCTAGTTCATCTGTAAGACTGTCCTAATAGAGAGATACTTGCAATTTCTCCCTTAACAGGTTAATTTATCTGTTTTAGAAAGAAACTGTGTGTCTTTAGCAGAATCCTCTTTTGACAGATCTACGCTGAATAGAATTTTTAAGCACACAGAATCCATCAGGTTTGGCTTCCCACTCTCTCCTCTCTCTCCCAGGTTCCACTCCCACCGCAAACTGTAATTAAAGATCTATTACACTCCAAATAGACCTCCTCCTCATTTTTAAACATATACATTGCATCTGTTCCCTCCCACAACCAAACACACCATAGCATTTTGGAATCTCATCGGTTTTCCAGAAGTTTTCAAAGACAACTGATGACGATTCCAAGATTGCTTTAAACAGTTTTTAAGTACCAAGAGTAAGGTTAGTCAGAACTAGATCAATTAAAACATCTAACTCTATGCAGTCATTTCTACTTTGAATTCTTACTGCATTTCTCACTGTGAGCTGTGTACGCCATCAGATGCAATTGACCCTTTGACTGAAGATGAGAAATGTAAAACAGTGTCAGACTCTTCAGGCCTGTTCAGTGTTCCAAAGAAAAATGTCTTTATTTTACTCTTCTCCTGCCTTTCTTCACAAATGCATAAATCTTTTTATTAGCACAAATTCCAATTCTCAGTTTTAGATAGTGTAATTTATGGAGAGCTGATGTCTTGAACACATGCCTCTCTCCTGTCTAAAAAGACAGAAATAACTTACTGAAAATCAACTGCATTAAAAAGGAACTCATTTCCCTGTTATGCAAGTCTATGCTCAAAAATAAGGTTGAAGGTACTTCTAAAGAATTTTAGAATTTTTCTGTATTAACTGACCCTTAGAACTACCAGTGCATTTACTTTGAAATGGTACAAAACAGGAAGCACCTAAGAAATAACATTAACTATATTTCATTTTAAATCAAAATTTCCTATGGAGTTACTGACTCTACAGAACACAAGAAATAACGAGAATGGCTGGTTTGCAATTATTTTCCATTAGAGAAATCAGTTTAGAAAACTTCTACTGCACAGGAAAAAGTCTTTGCTGAAAACACTTACTTGCCGAGGCATCCCAAAACTTGATTGACCCATCAGCATGCCTATGGAATATTAAAAAATTAGTAAGATGGTAAAATGGTTAGTTGGAGTGCTAGAACTTGTTGTTACAGATTGGAAAGTACACAGTTAACATTCTGTTTCTATCTGTAGGGGTGACAGTGTGCGTGAGGTCTTCCTACGGCCTGAAGTAACTGATGGGTGCAACCTTAAGGAGCAGAGAGCTACCTGTAGAATGTAAAATGCCTTGTAACCAATAGGATGTGTCTATGTATGTTAGGTGATCTACTGACCAATAGCGTGCCGGCATGTTATATACAGGAGTAGATAAAAAGTGTAGTTGTAACTAAAAATAAACTCTTAGTTGTACACCTTCTGATCAACTCTTCTGATGCCTGCTGTGCCTGAGCTCTTCTGACTGTCATTAACGCAACTCCCTTAACCCTGAAAAGGGTAGTTCCAATACAATTAATATTCTTAGTGACATTTTATTTTCACAATTTATTGGAAGCCAATTTACCAACATGTGCACCCAATGACTTTGGACAGAAGGGATTAGAAAAACATTTGGAGGCTAACTCCCTGATGATTCCACTGTACTAAGACCGACTTATCATTTTAAATACTGAGACATACCTTACCATGTGCCGCTTCTTAACGTATGCTCTATATAAGGAGTGACACTTGTAAAGAAGTTGCCTAATTATACAATATCCCACTGTAAATGAGTCACCTAACTTGTTTATTTAGCCTTGAAATTGAGAATCAGATGACTACATTTTTTAGGACTGTCTCCCAAACTCTCTGCAATGAATAGTATAAAGTGACAGTAATCCTCATTAGGGCTCCTGGGCTGTCCTAAAAAAAAACTTGAGTAATGCTCTCAGTGATGCACTACACAGTTATAAATTAAATTTTGCATATGGTCCTTACTGTAGAATTAGAAGAATCAGTCTCAAAGTATTATTAAGTTGTCCTTTTTGAGATAACAGACTGGCTTCCCCTTTAAGAAGGAAATTCCATAACTACATAATGTACTTCCTGTGCTTTAAAACTGCACTCAACCTTTTTTCAAAAAACTAAAAGAATAAAAGATAAATTTCGTCCAGGATACTTAGGTAAGAAGCGCACACAATCACAATACCACATCCTAATAACAATCTCTGTAAAACATCTGCTATCATTTTGTTTCTACCTTTCCTTTCACATTCTCCTTTATTTTCCTGGTAACGCCTCAAGGACTTGTTTGGTGAACACAATCTCATTATCATTCAAACCATTCATACAAAAAATATTCTAAAATTGGAACAAAATATTCTCAATTCTACTTAATCAGCTAAGAAAATTATTACTACACTAAGGTATCACTTACCCTGTAATAATTATCTCTGGGTAGCTCTGAGTGATCAAACCCCAGTTGCCTCCACTGATAGGCCATTCCTGGAAGATGAACAAATAGACTGAGGAAGAAAATATCATGCAGTGCAAAGTTAAGCCATTGAAATTACTACAGATACTGCAGAATCCAGAATTTCACTTGACTTTAAAAATTAGATATATTCACTGCAGAGAAAAAAAATCAACAAGGGCTATAAACCCTACCCCTGTTCCAGGAATTCCTTTAGTTTCCAGTGATACGGCAATTGATAGGAGCACATCAGGACAACATGACTATATGGCTTGACACATGCTACATGCTCCCCAGACATCTGCTATTAGTCACCGTCAAAGACAGGATGAGTCAAATGAAGCTTTGGTCTTAGTATGGCCACTCATATAATTTAAAACTGCTGAATCTCAGTGTTTTAAAGCACATCTGTATGTAGCAGATGATGTACCTTCTTACTGTAACCTTGACGTTTCTGTCGAGCACCAACTGAATAGAGTGCAGGTATGAGGTCCACAGGACAATCAGCAAAATATTCACAACAGGTAACTGGAGATTCGTGTATAGTCAAAGGATAGGGATTCTCAAATATAGGATACCTTTAATGGAAGAAAGGGGAAGATGGTTAATCTAGGGAAAATGCTTTTTTTTTTTTCTAAATGCAAAACACAATTAAAATACTGAAGACTAGGTTGGCTTTCTTTTTGTACAGAGAAAAATAAATGCATATCAAATTAGATCATGAACAAATATATTACAAAACTTTACTGCTCATCTAGTGCACTATAAACATACTGTAGTACTCTAGATGGTATCTGAAGTTTGTACTGTTTCTAGAACATTTCCAGAACACCACTATTGCCTATAGCTTTACATTTTTAGAAGCTCCCTAATTTAGTGGCCTGTGGAAACAATTAAGTTAGCAAGGCCTAGCAGTAGTAATATGATCTATGAGCTATTTCTAACTAGTCAGTTTATTCTTCCTGGGAGAAAGACAGGAAGACTCCTGTCTCACTCTGTATTAGTATACCATTCTGAGACAGAAAGTTGTCCAACACTTTTCATAATCTACTTGCAACTTCAAGATCACTTTCTGAAAGTTCAGACAGCAACACTCAGTTACCAATTAGAAGAACATACACACATGTGCTCCCCACCATCACCTTCTTCAGAGAAGTTATAGTCTTAATAAAGAAAAAAGTCAATAATACTAATAGAGGTAAAGATATCGGCATTCAAAGAACATTTGAATGTTCTCCAAGGAAACGCATGCTATGCATAGGGTTTTTTTCCTTTTTAGTACCCCTTTTTTGAGAGGTGAAAAGAGAGACAACTTCTCAACCCATCAAAAGGAAAAACTGGAGAGAACAAATGCATACGTTCTGCAGACCAAGAACTTCATACATAGCTATCTGGAAAGCTACAATAATCTTTTAAAATTGAATAAAGAATAGGCTTCACTTTAACAAAATATGATGAATCCATATGAGAACACAAGGTAAAACAAAGTCTCTAGGTATTTTCAGTATTAATTTTTTTTTTCTTTTTCAGGTGTCAATTAATACTTGGCAAGTCAATCATAAGAAAGAGAATTACAAGTATTCTAAAAACATAACTGCTGAAGATTTTTTTAGCATGAAACAGAGTAAGTCTTAACATAACTTCAAATTTCAGACACTGTAAAACTAAATATGAATGTTAGAAGCTTAATTCTATTGGTATATCAGAAACAAGTTTTGGGTGCAACATATGGCCATGTAACACTGGGAAAAGCTAAATGCAATTGCTCAATACCTGCAAGATATTAGGCCAAAACTTGATCTCATTCTGAATTTCATAGAGTCCTCATTATCTAAGGTGTCACCATTGACATTAAGGATAAATATTTACAGGGTTTTGTTTGGCTCTAGAAGGATGCTCTTCACAAGGATTTTTTTCCATTGACCATTGAATATTTTTCATCAGGAACACTCCCAAGACCTTACTGAGTCCCTCTGCTCCTAATCCCTTAATGGTTAGTTGTTACTGCCTATACTAATTTTAAAACCCTTCATAAAATATTTGTGGTATTCAGAATTTTGAAATCACCACCAAATAAGAGTTATGGACTGTTCCATGGACAAAGAAACAAAAGACTCAAATGTTTCAAGTATTATTTGTGAAAAATGCAATAGGATACTACTTTTAAGCTACCTCTTTCCACAGCTTCCACAAGGGAGTAGATATTATCATTCAAATTTTATGTATGTGATAGTTATTGCATCAGTATTGAGGTCCTTTAAGTAATACCAATAGCAAATTATTTGGCAATAATACCAGCAAATATTTAAGTGATGACAACAGCCAAAATTACCTGGCCTATCTGATCAGTTCTCCTCTCTGCTCCCTTCCCCAAAACTGGAAACTCCACTCATAGCACAAAGGCATCAACTTCAAAATAAATTATGATACTTAAAAAGCAGCAGTGATCTATGAGTAATTTCTGTCAGTCAATCAAGCCTGAAAAAAGTGACATGGTTTTCTACTCATCTACTATATACTAAGTTGTGAAAAGTTGATATTTAAAGATTCTCAGTTCAGTAGACAAAATTTTATATTTTATATTATAAAAATTGTATGTTCTGGACAGAGAGTTATGATGGTAGATTAAAAAGCTATAGAGCAAAACAACAGGCTGATCAACAACAGTCAACCATTACTACAGAGGATTCTTACCCATTTTGTGCAAGGTCAATCAGTACTAAGTCCTTTTCTAGGAGAACAACTACAGCATATGGTTCCTGAAAATCTGAAAAACAAAACAAAACAAACAAAAAAAAAAGAAAAAAGTTACATATTGGTAAACGGAGCTCATGAATGTACAGCCTCAAGAATGTAATCAGTCCTTGCACTCTAGCAGTTGAGATTAGAAAAAGCCACTTAGATGACTAGAGCTGTTGAAGATACTTTATATGCTCACCCTCCTGAATACCGCAAGTTAATTGCTCTTCCTTGACTTCAATATTCTCAACAGCTCAAATAACAGAAAAAGGAACACACAGAATAACTTGTATAAGTGGGTTATATGAGAGAAAGAGCTAATTTCTGAGCAACACCCTCCTCCCACCCCCAAACTCTTTTCCTCGTATTCAGTAGGGTTTAAGTTTTAATCACTTTCAAAATGGATCAGAAGATAGCTGATTTGACAGTAAAATAAGAAACTTTTAAAAGTTTGTGAAGTGCATACTGCCCTCTTTCAGGCAGACCTTAAATTCCAAGCTAAGCAGTTTTATACATTCTGATGAAAGTTGACAGCTAAAAACATTGGAGGCATCAGCAATATAATACTATTCATCTGGGACAACTAAACTATGATAAAAAAATCTCCTGCTGTAGAAGAGAGATTACAGGTTAGTGATGAACGCCATGTAAGTATTGGAATGAATAAAGTCACTAAAAGTTAAAAATAATACAGAAATGTTCTTCATTACCTGGAAAGGTCTCACATGCTCAAAAACACACAGATGAACACAACTGCTGTGGCAACTACAGTTTAAAGTTGCAATGCTACTTTTTGTCTGCACATGCTTTTGGGATTAAAAAGATAAAACATGCAGTGAGTAATTAGCTTTCTTCTAGAAGCAAAATAGTCCTTATAATAAACTATTCTATTATGATTTGGGAAGTAAACTATATTTCAGACAAATATAGGGATAACAGATGCTGCTGCAGTCCAATTCCCAGAGATAAAACAGAAAGGAAATAGTAAAGAAGATTCTGATGGGTTAAAACTTCAGAGATTAGAAATCAAGGTACTGAGAAAACTTTCTACAGAGCCTACCATTAGGATATGGTGTTTCACAGAGAGTGAGGAAATCAACAATAGAATAATCCATTTCTAGCACAGCAGTACTTTTCCCATGCATAACTGTTAAACAGGGTCTTCTTCCTACAGTGTCATATGACAAGCCTCCTGAGAGAATGATGAAAGGCTCCCTGGAATAAAGCAGAGGCATTTAGGATCAAGCCAAGATAATATGCCAAAAGACATTAGGCAGGCTTTGCAACCTTACAATAAAGTTCAATGAGATATTATTAAGCAGAAATAAAATACTGAAAATAATGCAAATCAGCTCTCCATGCAATATACAGTCTGAGCATGTGTTTCCAAACTTAAGTTATTGCCTTCTAACTCTTGTTGTAAGGCAGACATATCCTCCAAGCCTTTCATTTTACATTATTTATTTTACCAATCTTTCCAACTGCTCAGCAAGATGAGATTTTTTAAACTTTTTACAACTTTAGAATTGTTTTTTTTTCTTTCCCACTGAATTGCAGATTCAGATTTGCTGACAGTCTCATTTATCTGTAATATAAAACAGTCCAGCAGAAATAGGAAGAAATAGTCCCATTTACTTGCTGTACAGTAATATGACTGCCTTGGAGAAGCAACCAGCTGCTTGATAAGCTTCAAAGACCTAACATCTTCTAAGTAGCATCCCACATTTACTCGAAATGTTTTATCCATTTTCCTCCCCACCATCATGCACAAAATTCAGGAAACTACTACATCATAGACTATTCCTACTGCATAATCAAACAGCTGAGTATAGCAAAGCAAAAATATTTATTCTAGTTTTGAGATTAGAGGCTTCCCTTGAAAAATTTTTAAAAAGCCTTTAGAGAAACACACTTTTAAATACATCCATAATTTTCCGATAGACACATGATGTACAGTTTATTTAAAAACAAAAGGAGGTAAATACATTCATTTTACCAGGTATTTTCTTATTTCCTGATTATCAAGAGTCACACATTTTAATACTGCTTATGTTTGAAATAGAACGTAACTTTTAAAGAGAAGACCATTTATAAGTATACAGCTCAAGAAATCAGTATAACACATTACTGACTATTGCCTCAAATTCCACACTGTATTTCTGAAGGAAAAATAGGCACTTTAAGTGCCTCTCAGTTACCTCTGATCTATCTTTATGTCTGCTTTAGGTAGAAATCCTACCCTTCATTTGGGTCTTTCTTGGCAGCAGCTAGTATGGCAGCATCTGGAGAAAATTTCTAGCAAAAAAAAGCCATCCTGATACATTGCAAAAAGAGATGCTAAAGAGATTTTATTTTTTATCCTTTTCTATCCTTTCCTACACCACCACATTTCCCATTCTATTTAAATGGTTTTCACTAGTTAGCATTTGAAACACTAATGTGAGACTAGATACATCTTTACTCTTGAAAATTGTCTACAAAGTATTTGGTTTATGCACATTCTGCCCTTCATGAATTTAAGGCTTGGCTGAAAGGTACTCTGCTTGCAGCACTGAAGGCAAACCAGACTGCGATAAGCTTCCAGCTTCTACAATTATTTCATAATCTGCCTGATCCTCCAGAAAGACCTATGACTGAAGATTTGATGAGATCAAAGAATGCTGCTGGATGAGAGAGACCTCAAAAGACTGCCATAAAGCAGACCCTATATACATTGACTTCAATATCCTGCCTCCAACAGTAGCATAAATTGTATTTCTAGAAAAGGATTAAGTTTATTCCAAGTTTTCATTTAATCTCAGCTCTGCATATTCAAACTTCACACAATATTTTATGGTCAGGTCCATGAAATAATTTCAAGAAAGCTACAAACTTGAATTTAACCTGGTATTTTTCAGGATGCCAGTGAAGAGAAAAATACTGGTGTGATGTATGTGCTGTGTCTTATTGTGTTGGAATGATTTATTGCAGTTCTTTTTTGTTCATAAAAATCATTAGTTTTTTAAAACGGTAATGTTGTCAGGGCAATTTGCAGCAATTATTAGACTTGCAGGTTCACTGAGATCAACTGACAACAACAAAGTGACAAATTTCAGTTTTTAATTTTCATACATCACAGTGACAATTGTATGTTGGCTTCTCTTCAGCTGTGATACGTATTAAAAGGTTAGTGCCTGTGAATGTTATTCGAAATACCTAATTTAAAAGAAAAACTAAAAGATTTGTACTTTACATAATAGATGAGATTGACTCAACTTAGGTAATTATGTTTTACCTACTGAAACAATGGAAGACATTTAACAAAAAGCAGTGCTCAGATCTTAGAGAGCTGCTAAGTAGCATTTTTAGCAGCTGTTCATACAGAGATTCTTTGAAACAGTTCTGTTTCAACAGGTTTGGAAGCAATCCCTTTACATTAATTTCCTCATCAGTTAAGTGTGTAAAATCACTTAGTGAACACTATATGAAGTTCACTACAAAGTGGGGCAATGCTTCATTGGAAAAAAAAGTAAAAACACAGGGTTAGGTCTTGCAGTGTATGAAAACATAATACAATCAAGAACTGAGTGGCTCACAACACTGGTGGATGTTTCGGTGCAGTTTTAAAAGTAAACTGTCAAATGTCAGCCAGTTTCTGGCAATCCAGAGGTGTGAGAGAATAGCACATGCAGAAGTCAAGCGATTGGTACCATCTGGCTTACTTTTCAAACCATGAGTAAATTTGTCAAAATGTTAATCCTAGTATAAAGATGGAAAGGACTTCAAGAATTATTTTACCTTAATACTGGCAATCCTGAAGTAGTAAAGACAAATTACAAATTCCTTTTGGGAAGTGTGCTTTTGAACTAACAAGATCACACAAGAAAATAGTACTATTCAAACTAAATTAACAGATCAAGAACTTTTCCTTAGGAGGAGATATCATGAATAATGTAACCTCTGGGTCCCAATCATATATATACGCCTTGCTAAGAGGTACTGCTCTACAGTTAGCCAATGACAGCTGCAACAGCTACCAAGACAAACCCTTTTTTGATTATCTTTTATGGGGAGACTTTGAGCTCCTATTCCTATTAGACAAAGCTCTAGTAACAAATAATAAGTTTGGACAATTTTACCATAATGCTGATATCAACCAGAGGAAATACTATAAGGTACTAAGTGTGCAGTGGTGGGAAGCAGCATTAGGAAGCTCAAGAGCTCCTCTAGATTCACTTTAGACAGAAGAAGTAAGCATAAAAGGCAATGTGGAAACCATTTCAGAAAGCTAAAAAAGTAACCTGCCTTTGGAATTCATTGCTTCACAAAAAGATGGAGTACTATAGATGAAAACCAGCTGCACTACAATGACATTATACTTTGGGACTGTAAAATTATGCCTGTTTACTTAAGGAATATAACAAGAATCTGCCTTTTTGATCCCCTAACTGTCAATAGCAACTTTTCCCACATATTCTCCCAGAAATAAACCTAAAGGCTTACTATTGTTGTAGGATAAACTACTTTGGCTCTGGACACTTCACAGGCAGTATCTGCATTAGACTTGAAAAAACAAGCAAACAAAGGAATAGAAAAACCCACCAAGCTGGAAAATAAAGAGGTAGTCTGTAAAGACCAGAAAAAGCCTCATGTCCCTATGTTTCCCTAACTCCAGTTTTACAATATGAAGAACATAATGGAGGAAAACAGTGAGACGGGATTAACGAGTGGCAACAGTGAAAAGAAGAGTGTCTGTAGCCCTTAATACAGTTTGCCATCAGTTATGTTCCTTTGTTTTGTGGGTTTCCAAACATCTTATCTCCAAAAAAAGTTTATTAGAATTAGAAACAGTAAAGAAAACAATTAAGATTATATCAATGAAGTGTTTTCCACAGGAGATACTGAAACAAACCTAGATCTTTGAGCACTCTAGATAAGGGGAAAACAAGAAAGCAGTGACCAAAAGATATCCGAGTTCAATGCAGAGCATAGAAAAACTGAACAATTGTTCACAACAAAGAACTGAAATATAACTTAAATATGCATTAAATAGTACCTCTTAAATGTAAGCTTTTTTGTTTCCTTCTGTGATTTTTTAAAATTTCTTTTTGAAGAACAGTTATAGCAGACTGCCATAAAAACAAGTTTATTCAGTTTGTTTCTTATATTGTTTCAGTAGCTAGAAAAACTTTTTTCCTACCCAAAAGTGATTGTCCTTTGTGCTACAGAAATTAAACCATGAGCAAGAAATGAGTGTTTCAAATAAAAGTTAAAATTTTATCTGTTCATACATAACCAATTTTAAATGGTAAAGAGAAAGTCTGTAAAAATTTTAAGTATTAAAAGGTAGTTCTGCCTGACCTTAAAATTTTTTTAAGTTTGCAAGGGAAACTGAAAGTTAAAGTCCAAGCTGAAATACATGTAGCAGCCAATGAATGGAAATTTTCAGTGCACTGCTGCTCCACCACAGTGCAAACTGGTGGGGTTTTGTTTGTTGTGTTTTTTCCATCCTTTCTTAATCATAGTTCAGGAAGAGTATCAACAGTTATAGATTTAACAGTACATTTAAGAGAGAAAGGAATAGATAGGATATTAAATTAAAACTTATCAAAACATTTCAGTTTGGATAAACACTGGAAAAGAAGAGGTATAACAGAATAAAACCTCAAAACCAACAAAAAACAAGGAAAAAGTAGCCTCCCCAAAATCCCATGTATTCTTAGAAATTATATTAGAATAAGCTCCTCTTTAAACTGTGTGAAAAGTCAACTAGTTGTCACATTGTAATACTATGATGGCAAAGAACAAGCTTCAAACTAATCTTCTCTTTCAGAATGACTATTCAGAATAAAAGACTTTTGATTGCAGAAATTGTAATTTGCTGAAACTGAGATTTTTGGTTGTTTCTCTTTCTTTAGATCAGCTTTTGATCTTTCAGTTGAGAAAGGATTATGCAGACAGATGCAGACGCCTGCAAGTAAAACATGGCTTTCCATCTGATCACAGATCTTCGTACATCTCAGAGCTAGCCACAGTCTTCAATTTACAGTCTTCTATTTACTTCACTTTTAACAAAAAAACCAAAAATACATAAAGCCACTGATTTTATAAGTATGGTTACATCAATATGTAGCAAACTACAGTGCATCACTTAAGTAAAGATCTTCTATACATTTGAATACCTGGAAAGCAAATTAAAACAACACACACACTTCCCTCCAAGAGTAAAAGAAAACAAAAAGCCAAACAACGCCACTCCCAGAAACCCCAAAACAAAACACAAAGTAAACTCACAAAACCTCCAAACAAACAAAAAACCCAACTAAAACCAAACAACAAGAAAAACAACAACAACAAAAAAAAATCAACTTTTGCAAACAGACAAAAAGTTTTCCATGAGTATAGTCTTTATATTGCACTTTTCACTCAAACATTTTAAAGCACTTTAGAACTATAAATAAAAGAAACTCCACTCAGTTCATGAAATCCATCCATCCTAATTGCAGTCTTGGTAACAAAACATGCTACTCTAGATACTGTAATTCCATCTGAGTTTCTTGTAGCAATTACTGCTTTGTTTAATTCTCAATGTACATAATTAGGCACATTTCACTGTGTAAATCACTGCACTCTACTAGAAAAGCTTCTGTTAATAACATTTTTTAGGGGAAGAACATGTATTCAGAATGTAGAATATTCGCATCAGGCCATTATTTGTTGAAGCTCATTCATCATGTCTCTGTTTTGGTGCTTCTGTGCTTTATCAGCCTTTTCTTTTTCATAGTCTTAAATACTCAGCAAAAATACACACAAGTTCTAGTAGCATGGAAGAAGCAGGGAGATAATGCATTAGCAGTATCTTTACCTAAGTTAAGGTTTGTGTATAGCAATTCACTCATACATATGTTTTTGTACCTTAATCATCAGTGTCTAATTTACCATAGCTCACTACCATCAGACTATTCAACCTAAAAACTGAGAAAAAAAAGCCTATTTCTAGAGCATCTCATTTCTTTTACATATCTTAATTTTGCATAGAAAACAAGTCTTACCCAGATCTAGTTGTTTTATATTCCACCTTAAGGATAGGTTTGCAAGGTTCTGGCTTCTTTCCATCCTTCAGCTGCTTTCCTAAAGCAAATAATTTTCTTATATGAATCTTACAATTCATTATGGCAAGTAATGAAATTCACTGTACAACTTGAGAAATAGAACTTTCATGGAAACATTTATTCAACAATTCTGACCATTATAGAGTATGCCTTAGAACAATATAATTAAAAACTTGTTACAACTCTCAATAGTACAACCAAGAATGTTTAGAAAAAACAACCACCAATCCTAAACATAAGTGTTGTAGAATAATTGTTTTCAAACCTATAATCATCCCCTGAAGTGTTTTTTAAGTAGCAGTAGGAGATTTAATGTTTATGTTAGCTTACAAGTAAAGTCAGGTTTATCCTGAGCTTTATCCTTCCAGGCTAAGACTTCAGTTGAGCAAGAAAGCCTGCTTGCTCTTCCTCAACCATGCCCTATTAGCAACTGAAGCTTCTATAAATACAATTTTTCAGTCAGTAGAAATTAAGGGTAGAGTGTAAATATGCATTTTTTTTCTATCAGTCTATTGATAAAGTAAGGCAACCATGAAGTTCTGCAGAAAATTCAACTTCCAGCCTACAATAAAAATAATGTTCCTTAGAAGAGGTCATAACATTAAAATAAAGTTAGCCTTGTCTAAGTAGTTTTACTACTACAGTAATAGTAGTATTTTTCAACTGGTACAGGATCATATAGAAATCCACAGCTTCTTTTTTCCATTCTAGTCCATGGTCAGTACAGTAAACATGGACTTGCTGGAGTCAGACAGATAAACTGGGATGCTTAACTATAGCATCCTGCACTACAATTGTAACCACACAGATTATCCTCACTGTTACATTCACACTTAAGAATCTGAAGTAAATAAGTTGCTAAGACACAACTTAGAGAAATGCATACCATGTAAGCCTGGCATTTCTGTAGAACTTAGGTGAGGAGCAGCTGCGTATTTCACAGAAGAAAACACGCAATGGTAATTTCCTAAATTAACATTAATGTAAGACCTCTAAGAAGAGGGAACATCTCACCAGATGCTAGTCTTATTCTGTTACAAACCTTTCCAAGAATTTATGTGGTAATGACACATTTATACATAAAACAGATGCTTCCTTATATGTATTTTAAACAACATATGGGATTGTAATGTCAGGCAAAAAGCAAGCCCTGCAAAATATGCATTAGTTAACTTTGAAATCAATGCCATTGTGTGAAAGGCAATCTTGAAGTTAAGAGCTTTAGAGAAAATTGCACTGATTTGGATTTTTATTTCATGAAGACATTTTTCGTATTTGGTAGGACAGAGAAAGCTTTTTACTTGCATTGCAAGTGCATTTTTAATACTTGTTTTTTGCAAAACACACTCCTATTAAAAACAAGTCCTCTGTGTCTTGAGAGCTGTCAGACACAGTGGGCATTCATTTTCATCTTACCATGTGGAGTGATTGTCTGGAATGGTTTGGTAGGAGATTTTACATTCCATATGGTCAGGGTACCATCTGAGTGACTACAAATAAATTGTTTTCCTTCATGATGCCAAGCCACAGAGTGGATAGCCTATGCAAGAGAACAGAAAAAAGAGAACACCTTAAGTTGTGTATCTTACTATCATTTTATCCTCACACCTTCCTTGATGATATTAGACAGTATAAGCAAATTAGAGAAATTACTAATTAAATAATACTGCTTTTAGTATGCATTAGTTTACTTATGGCAAGTTTTCTGTTCTTAAGTAGTCCTTTCCGTCATATTTTATACATGGAAAATACTCCCTTCATTGCAGTGACATGTTTAAGGGGAAAACCCCCCATTCTCTTCAGCATATAACTGATGCATTTTTCAATGAAGGGTAGCATGCAAAGAATAACTGCAAGCACTAATTTGAGCTGTGCTAACCAGAATTTTTCACTATTGGGAAAAAAATACTGTCCATACAAAGAAACATAGGATGGGATTATTATGTCCAAGTATTATACATAATTTTGAGATGTCTATGTGGATGTGCACAAGACGCAAGCATAGGCTGAAAATATAAGCAAAACAAAAATAGAAGTAGCAAGATTTTTTTAGATTATGATGATGAAAACAAAGTATTAGCTTGAGTGAATACTCTAATGTTGCAATAGCAGCTTTGAGCTGCAGGAAAGTGCAGGAATCTGCTAGTAAATCTTTCCATAAATAGAGAAACATCTTCGTATTCATAAAATTAGGAATGGAATGATTAAGCCATGCCACATGAAATCTGCAGAAAAAAGCTGACTAAATAAAATCTAGTTGTTGCCTTCATCCAAGAGGAAAGTAAACAATGACACAGAGTACAAATAAGGCCAAAATATCAACTAGCCTGAAAAGACTGGTGCCATTTCTGTTTCCAGCATCTCATTAGTACGTGGAGATATGAAACCATCAGGTGGTGTTCAAGGAAAATTCAGTCACAGTACATATTACATATGCTCCCATATGGAGTCTAACTCTGACAATGGTTGATAGTAATAGCCTCAATCACCAAAACAAAACTGGTATCTGAAAAATCATCTCAATACTCAAGAGCAAAAAAGTTTTGACACTTTTTCCAGGATTAATATTAGTATTGGAATTTGAAGGAAAGCATAAAATAGAAAAATCAAGCAGAATCCACTGAAGCTGCAAATCAATGCATAGCATCTTAGACACTAAAAAGCCTATTAGAGTGATATACTTTTTTCCAATATTTTACACAAAATTTACTGATCCAGAATAAAACTCAAAGTTTTAATCATAATTCTTATCATGATTTAAAACTTCACCTCTGATCCTTCTGGTACCATAATGCAGCAGTACGCTTTTATCAGCTGGTGCAGAATCAACTGTCTCTCAAATATTTTTTTGGAATATATCATTAGTCATAGGGACCCCAAACAGGAAGTAATCCATTTTAACATAATCATACACAAGTACCACAGAGGACTGTTACTATATTTAAGGCACAAGGCATTTGTATCCTTAAGTGGAGTTGTCTGCACAGGTAAACCAAGTCCTGACCTCAACTAACATTGTGAATCCTTCCATTTACATAAAGTAACAAAATACAGGGAAGGTTTGAAGGAACATACATAAAGAACGCTCCACTGAAAAAGCAACTAACTTCATCTGAATTAAATCTTTCTATTTCCTTAATTCCAACTGAAGGTTTCTTATTAAAAAGTATTCCTACCATCCCTTTCACTTTAATTCAAATTTAAGGTAGCTATTCTGGACTCTAAGGAAGTTTGTTTCAAAATGTCTGAGACAGTTACATGTTTTCTGAGGGGGAGAGGGGGAATCAAATCTTAATTTTTTGAATAACAAACACAGAACAATTGATCACACTATCCTATGTATGCCAAAACTTTACCAGAAACTGTAGAAACTAACTCTCCCTGAGCGACAGGCTGTACACAAAGACAGCCTCACTTTCATCATATGTTCCAGAAAGATTATCCCAAGCAGAAAAACGACTGCCACACTGCCTACAAAGAAGGTGAACGTGTTTGATTTTAAGAAGGAAACATTCTTGCAGGGACTGTAGCAATTAACAGGTAGACTTATGCAGGACTGTGAAATGCAATTGCAAATAAACTGAAAAAGTCTGAGGAACAAAGTTAAAAGCATTTACATGCAAGTCTCCTACAAAAGGAAGATCACTCGCTTTTCAAGAGATTAATGCATGTTTAAAAATATTTTTTGAAATTCCTTTTTACTGCTGCAATAGCAGGAATCAATATTATTTCTTGGCTCTTTTAAGAGGTGCAAAATCTAATAATTGAAATGCAACTTTATAATGTAAGAGACAAATTCATCAATAAAGACTCAAATTTGGATGGTATTTTTCCACCAGGGAATTTAGCTGTTTCAATTCATTAAATACTGATACAATTAATCCCATTCCTTTCAATTCCTCTAGGCTTATTTTAACCCCACAGCTGATTACATGCATACTATTTCAGAACAGTTTGATACTGCTCTTCTCATCTATTAAGTTTAACCCACCATGGTTTAACCTAGCCAGCAACCAAGCACCACACAGCTGCTCACTCACCAGCAGGATGGGGTGAAGAATCAAAAAAAACTTATAACTCACGTGTTGCGTTAAGAACAGTTTAATAAATTAAATTAAGTAAAATATAACAACAGCAACAACTGTAATGAAAAGGAGAGAGTGGTACAGTCTCAGAGAAACAAGCGATGCACAATATAATGGCTCACCACCACCTGAAAAATGCCCAGCCCATCCAGTAGGCAGCAATCGGCTCCCTGCCAGGTAACTGCCCCAGTATATAAAATGAACATGAGGATCTGTGGTATGGAATACCCCTTTGGCCAGTTCTCAGATCAGCTGTCCTGGCCATGCTCCCTCCTGGCTTCTTGTGTACCTGCTCACTGGCAGAGCATGGGAAACTGAACAATCCTTAACTTAGAGTAAGAGCTACTCAGCACAACTAAAACATCAGTGTGTTATCACTTTCACAGTTGTAACTTTTCATAGTTATCACTTTCATAGCGAATCCAAACACACAACACTGTGCCAGTTATAAGAATGAAAAGTAAACCTATGCCAGCCAAAACAAGTCCATGCAGAAATTCACTGATGTAAATACAAAAGCTATTAATTTAAGCAGTCTACCCTTTTTGCAAAAGAATTTTTTAATCCATTTTTCCAAAACCAAGTTTAGACTACTGCAAATCCATTTGGTATAATTCAGGGAAAAAATAAGTCTAAGTTAACTCTCCTTTTTTTTTGTTGTTGTTTTGTTGTTGTTTTTGTTTTGGTTTTTTTTAATAATATGCATCTCATTACTTACTTTTCAAGTATAACACAATGTTTGGAAAACGTTTCTGCATACTTTCCCAGAGGAATGCATCTGAGACACTGATAATTCCTTTCATAATTCCTTGGATTTTGCCATGATCTTTTACTCTCTTGAGACATTAATTGAGCTTGAAACATACTGTGCATGACCAGCAAAGTCCATGGTTTGTTATTCTGCAAACCAGACTGTTTATTTACCATAGCCTATTCAGATTTCCCTGTCTTATTATGACAGTCATTTAATTTCCTTGGATGCTGTCAGTGTTTTCTGTTAAACTTGAACAGATGATCATATTGGCTCCTTTTCTACAGGTCCACCAAAATATTCAAAGAAAGTATAGTAAAACTTGGGAGTACCTATGATAATTATCTTGTCAACAGTCCTTTCCTCTGTCCTCTTAATTCCCCAGGCTACTTTGACATGTTTTTAATGCTGTAAAATAATCTCTTACACTCAGCCACGTACCAGAACATTGAGTCTAAAACTAGTAACCTGTCGTACATTATAGTTAATGCAATCAAAGCATACTTTACATCAGGAAAAACAAAACATTCCTTGAAGAAGGAACTTCATTATACAACTAGTTTTAGTTTTCAGGAGCTACATTTGAGGGCTTTTTTAAGAAATAAAACCTATAGTTGAGAAATTTGTTTTATTTCTTTCATGGATGAAAATAGAGGTTGGGAAATAATTGCAATATAAAGTGAATTCCACATAAGAATTGCATAGCTTACTTTCTTTAAATCTCCAATGTCTGAATATAAAAGGCTTAAGAATAATGCAAAAAAACATTTAGACTTAATTTTTTCATTGAGCCCATCCAAGACAAAAAGGATGTTTTGATTAAAGGGTTTCAAAGAAACTTTCTAAAGAAAGGTTCATTCATAACTACAGTTTCACTATGCAGAGATAATTTCCTTCCAATTATCTGAAAAAGAATGTTACAATTGTGCATTATTCTAACTAATTCTAAATATAGAAAATATTACTGTTCTAATAAAAAATATACACTACTTTAAGTCAGGATCTCATTTGCAATATAGAAAAATCAAGAAAAATCTCCAATTAAATTCCCTGAATTTTCCCTAAACTAGAATGTTGTGAAGAGAAGAACATGCCAGCAATGAACACTAACAGTAATCATGACCTAGAGCTGCCTTTCCCAGCCATGGTAAAGAAGAAATACGATTACGATGGGTTTATGGGTGCTCCTGCCCTTGGGATGAGTGTCCTAGTGTTCTTGTGCTGCAACTCTTAGAGCAGAGTGCTGGGAAGGCATGCATGTGAAGCAAATGTGGACAGTGTTCCACTGACCTAGGTTTTAGCAACAAATGAGACTGCCCCACCACAACATGGGAATTTGCTTCAGGAAAGCCTCCTAAAGGTCAGGCTATTTGAAATGAAACCAAGCAGGAAGCTACAAAGACATACACTTAGATTCAACTCCTTCTATTAGGAAATAACACAGATATCTTTTCACAAACCTCTGATCACATAGAGAGTTTGATCCTCATTATGATCTTCCTCTGCTAAGGAACAAAGGATGACATTTGGATCTCTTACACATCCAAAGTTTTGAGTCAAAGAAGTTGCATCAAAAGATGGTCACAGACCGCACAGACATTCAAATGATATGCTCTAAGACTAAAGTCAACTACAAAGTGATGAGAGAGAAGGAAACTAATCCAATGGCAAAGTTTCTAGCAAGTATTATTTATGATATCAACATGCCTGAGAAAGCTTAACCATCCCTTAAGATGGCAAGTGTGACAAGATTAGACTAAGTAGCTCTCTTTACTGGTTGCCGACTCCACACTCAGAAGAGGTATCATCAAGAACAAGTGGAGAACTAAGGACATAAATCCTGAGGTTCAAAATCCTGCTCCTGCTACAGGGCAGACAGTCATGTGCCTTCCCCTCTGCAAGAAGAGGTGAAACATGTTGTGACATTAGGTGTTTCCTTCCCCTCAAGGGTGGGTCATCACACATGCCCATGGACGGGATACAGCCCTTACAGTCAGTGTATGAAAGTTCTCTGGCAAAACCGCCAAACCAGAGGCAACAAGAAACTATCTAGAAAGGCTCTGTGCACAGAAATACTCAAATCTATACAGTTTGTTAGCAGGAAACAAAATTTTAGAGAGCTTTCTTTGCTCTGCACCACACTTACCAAAAGCAGAGGAGATCTCATGAAATAAGACACTGTTCCACGATTGCTAGACTCTGTGTGTGTCCACTCTTGTAAGAAAATCACTATATTACCAGAAAGTCTGAAGACCTTCCTCAAACCTTAAATCTTCAAGTGCAAAGGATTTTTCTGACAGATACATTTCTTGGGTATATAAGATGATGGAAAAAGAATTAATTATACTTTATCATTGTGTTGTCATGCAGTAATTCTTTTTCCAAAGAAATATTTTTCTTAAAGGGAAATCTGAATCAACAGAAAAAGCACATTTCAACTTTTAGAACTGGAATGGCCAAAATGTTTTTAAGAATCATTCTGTATGCTCATTCTGATCAATGAGAACAGCGAAATTCACTAGGTTCACTTTACAGATCTTCATTTTTGTTTCTCTTCCCTTCTGAACCATTCCCAAGTTACGATGATAATGCACATTTCTTTACCAAAGGATCTGACCTGAGCTATTTCATTACCTCTTCCACAATCAAAAAAAACCCCAGACTGAACACCTAGATGCATTAATTTATAAATCCTAAAGAAAATCAAAGATATGGCATCTGAACTATTCACTGCTCTTTGCAGTCTATCTAATCAGCATTGGTTCAGAAAGTATTAAGACAAGTATTTAGTCAATTTTTAAACAAATGGACAACAAAATCCAAAGAAAACCAGAATAAGCAGCATGGTCTCTACCTCGGGTAAATTTCTAGAAACCGTGATAGAACTTTAACAAAGAACAGAGTTAATTGACATATGGGTAAGTTTAATATATCAGGCAAAAGTAGTCAACATGCTGTTTGTAAGAGGTAATTATAGTCAAACTTCCAAGAATGTTAACAGATATGTAGCTGACAGAAACACCAATTAACCTGTCTACACAATTTTCAAAGACTTTCAACAACACATCTTTAAAGGAAACCAAAACTAAACAGACAAGATATTTTTTAACAGATAAATAACTGGTTAAGGTGTCAGATAGTAACACAAGCTGAAATAAAGACAGGCTGGTACTAATTGATTAGCTCATGAATGAAGGTCATTAGTAGAGGCCTTCAGGGATCTGTACTGCTGAGTTTATTCATAAGCAACTTAGAACAACTGTACTGCTGACAGTACCAAAGCAAATCCAAGGTAGAAATCTCGACTCCATTGGAAAACTGCAGAAAGACTTAAAAATGTTTTGCTGTCAAACTATGTAAATGATAAATATCAGGGCTTTGACCTGAAAAGTAGCACTTGAAGAATGAGACACTACTTTTATAGTAGTTTGTTCCAAGGAAGTGTCTGCTTAATGTTTGCAGCATCAAAAGGCTAATCCAGTATCAAGAGAATCAGAAAACAAAACCAGAGATAATTGCTTCACATCATAAATTCAGTGTGCCTACATCTTGAATATACTATGTTGCTGTGTTTCTGCTTTAGAATGGTAAAAAGAAGTTAGAGAAGAGCATGAAGAATCAGAGGTGCAGGAAGAGCTTAAAACTAGAAAAAGATGATGGAGACATGAGCAAGCTGATGAAACAAATGACAAATGGAATTAAATAGGTACATGCAATGAAAATGGAAAAGAGAAAATTATTCTTCATATAACATACTTCAAGGCTTAAACCAACATTTCTGAATACAAAGCAACCTCATTCAGCTCTGATGATCTAAAGCTTAGATTACTTCAGAGACTCTCCCTACAAAGAAACTTAAATGGTAGAACACACAAGTACTGAACCAGAACTGCCATGAAAAAACCCAATCAGACAAAACCAAACAAACAAACACAAACCCCCACCAAACCAAAGAAAAAAACCCACCAACAAACAAACACAAAAAAAACCCCAAGCCCCCCAAAAATGTAAATCATGTCTTGTGAAAAGTTCAGCATAGGGCTTATTTCAAACCTCAATCTCATCCTACAGAGAAAAGGTATTTGTATGGAAATGTAGTGAGACCATTTAGTGTTTTTTTCTCCTGCCCCTCCCTCCCCCAGTTTTCAGAATATCAAAGAGATTCCAAATTGCAGAAATTTCGAAAACCATCTAGTTTCAACTTAATGCTCAAGTTCTTAATACCAGTGAAAGTCACATGACTAACAGAAAAAAAGATTTTAACGCTTCACCCACAAAAAATTAGTGAAGAAATCTGATCCATGCTACCATTCATTACTTCACAAATTTAAACTCAGTGAACTTATTTGAAGTTTATTATCCAATCTCTACTGCTCTTTTAGAGAAAATTTCAGGTACATGCAATTTCAAAGAGACCTACTTAGTGATCCACTTGTGACAGAGGCAGGAGAAGAAATTGAAAAAAATAATAAAAATCACTAGTAGAGCAGTCAATGATATCCTCAGAGCAAGTAATGCAGGTGAAAACTGTTACCTCATCATGTGTGTATCTGTAATCTGCCTTCTTTGACTTCAGGTCCCATAATACCACCGTTCCAGATTCAAAGCCAATCAGAAGCTGCATTAATAAACAGATCCATTAAGTCTTTATAAGGAAAAGCAAAATTATATAATTTGCAATATCTATAGTTCTTGTCCCAAAGATATGCAGCATAATACTATATGTACCAACTGAAAGTAGTTATAAAACTAAAATTAAAGGGGTGAAGACTTAAATGCTAGATTTACTTGGCACTTGTCATTCTAGTTCTAGCAAATACAATGGACATTCATGCAAAATTGGAAAAAAATGAAAGCATCCTTCTGAAGATTCCTTGGAAATTCACTCTGAGTTCCAAAAAGATCAACACTAAACTTTACTAAATGTATTCCATTCTGAGTGAAAGTGGGGGGTGTGGAACATTTTCTCACTGGAATTCATTCTGCTTAGATTTTCTGAAAGAATACATTATCCTCCCTGAAGTTGTAGGTAAGAGTTCATTATCTACTTTCTAAAGAAAATACTGTAAGCTTTCTCCAGATGTTAATCACAATTGAGATAACTGGCTAAAAAACATCATTTGTGCATAGAGGGAAACCTAAGATAATTTCCCAAACAATCTTTTTGCTAGAAGCAAGATTAAATCTTTTCTGCAGGGAGTAAAGACTCAAATTACTCATTATAATTGGTCTAACATGTTGTTGAGCATCTATGGCTTTTGCTGTCCTATCTTAAGTGACATTTCTCTTAATGGAAAAAACACCAAACCACCAAAAAAACAAGGGCAGCATAAGGCAGTAGTAACAGTCTTGCCACTTGTTATATGGAAAAAAGCAATGCAGCTTCATCTCTTTTAGTTGCTGTATCTACTGAGATCTTTCCTTTAAGCAACGTTGCTACAGCAGAAGCTGCTCCTAGGATTAAGCAGCACACCTTCACACTCCCTTTTCCCGAGCATGATCACACAAAAGAAGAAGTAATTGTCTACTATGATTTACTCAGTAGACACAGCCTATTTCAGAGCACAGTGCCCTGAGGAGTGTCCTTCAGACTGTAAGTCAGAAACCACTGCCTTCACACACGTGTCACTGCAGTTGAACTCAGAGATCTAAATCAATATGACTTATTGCCATACACAGACATTTTGGCCGGACAGTCTTTATAGCATGTTAAGATTTTTCAGAGTGTAAAGTTGTTTTCAGTATGAAAGATAACAGAGGATCTCCTACCAGCTTACAAATAAAATATCTCATCTCTTTCAGTGCTAAACAGCACTAAAAACCCATAAAAATTAGATACGTTTTATTTAGTAAAGTGAATTTTCGATTTTTCCCATTAGAGACAAGTACACTACTATTTTAAATCAACTTGCCAATTATAAATCATATTTTATAACTTCGCTATTTTAACTTAAAAAATGAGAAAACCCACTGTGATTAGAAGACCAATAACATGAACAGATTTTAAAAGTGAGTACATAGGGGGTTCTTGCAACTGCAGAGGGGTTTTTTCAGCAATATTTTCCTTATAGAAATTAGAGAAGTGTAAGGTCAGAATCTAAAACAGTAATTTATAGCCTAATTGATAAAACCAGTAATTTTTATCCATTAATTGACAATAATTAGATGTGGGGTGAAATGCACCAAAATAAACAGATCATTTGTCTTTTCTGAAACCTCCACACTTTCATTGCATTCATGTTCTAGAGTCCATAAGCCTTGAACATGATTCAAACCTAATTCCACAGAGAAATTCGCTAGGTATGCACTTACTGAAAAAAGCTCCTAATGAAAAAATTTTTTCATCCTAATGAAAAAAGCTCCACTCATTAAATACCCTTTGTTTGATTGAAACACCTCAGGTGTCTAGGATACAAGCTTATAACTAGCTAAAACTTTCAAACCACTGCTAAGAGAATAGTATGTCTTCAATCTCTTCAATTTAATCTACCACTGACATGTCAAATAATAAGTAAACAAAAAAAATGTTTCCTGCATATGTAGAACACTAGTAAGCAAAACTATTTTCTCTCTCCTTGGAGATTCTTAACATGTGGAAGCTCAAAACTCTATGATATTTATGACATTACACTGACAAAAATAATTAATCAGTATGTAATTCATCAAACTATTCAATTGCTTATGCCTCATTAATCTAGAGTGGTGTCATTAAGGGCAATACATTTAATGCAACATCAAGGGCTCTCTGGCAAAGTTAAAACCAGACTTCTGCCAAGGGTCCACACAGTTCTGCAAAAGGCTCATATAACTCTGCTGTTTTCAAATAGTACTTTAATATTTTCCTTTACTCCTATTGTTAAAATTAAAGAAAATGCCTCCTGTCTACTATTAAGTGTGGACCAAGGAATCTGATCAAAATTAGAAATAGACCACTAAGATGTGCTAAATAACTACATGAAACACGCAAGTTAAGCATCTGAAAACCCTTCACAGAGTGTGTTAGCCCTGTAATACCAACCCAAACCTTGCAGAAGAGGTCTGTTTTCTGAAGAACAGACTTAGCCTTGCAACCATGACTTAGGTGGGGAATGGATGATTTGGTACTACAGCAATTGCTATCACCTAGAAAAGACATACTAACATTTTAACTCCTTTCTTTCTCTTTTTAGCTCACACTGAAGACTTAATGAATTAAGTTATGCATTCTACTTTGGTTTTGCATGGGTCTTATTACAGATGTCCTAACAAAAAGCATAATGCCTATAGATTTACTTTAATACAGAAGGAACTCATGACCACTTAGTTCATAGCTCAAGTTCTTTGTGGTTACTATACCACAGGACAAAAATCCCTGTCTCATTAGGGCTTCAAGAACAAGTACTGTAAAGCTTCTTGTCAAGATGAACAGACAATTACATTAATGCTATATCATAAGAAGGAAAAGACAACTCTGATACATAGCTCTTTCTTACACATTATAGCTGAGTTTACTTGTCTGAAGTATTTAGTTGGACTACAGGCCAGTTTCATTAGCAGACAGTATCTAGTGATTATATTCAATTCCTTAAAATGTGAGTATGTGAGTTAGACCTCAAATTCCATAGCAACACCGTCTTAGATTAGTTCATCTAAAGACAAAGTATATGGCATTCCATATAATATGCTATATAAATAAGCATTTAACAGTTGTTAAATTACAACACCCAAGAGCACAATAAAGTTTAATTATTTTCCATTATACTTTCAGCACTCAGGCTATGATTGGGTGGGGTTTTTTGGTTGTTTGGCTTTTTGTGTTTTGTTTGAGTTTTTTTCTCCATAAGTAAAATTCTTTGCTTTTACTTTCTAGAAGTTTTGCAGCTAACCATGTTCATCTGTATTTTCAAATGTTTCTGATAACAGGATGAATTATTCCAGTAATGTGTCCTACAGACATGCCTATATCTTGCTTCATATTACTTTCAGAGCCTAAAGACTTAATTTAGCCTTCCTTTATGCTTTAAGCATTGTTCTCATATACTTAATCCTTCCTTAAGTAGCAGGGGTATGTATAGTTTAAAAATAAGTCTTAATTGAAAAACAAAGTATTGAAGAATCTTTAAACATATCCTACCTTTCCTTCATCCATTGGATTGTCACTAATGTGGACAATAGGTCCTGGGTGAGTTTTAGACGAACTGAAAAAGAAATATTTCCATTAAAAAAATTTCTTCTACTCTAAACTGCCATCTCAAAATTGCTGCAAGCAATACAGATCCTGCAGATACAGACTCCATGGAAACAAGGTGTGAACATCAACATGGAGTTACTTTTACTTGTTTCTTCAGACCTATAAATACTGAGTCTATTTGTAGACACTTTGTTTCTGTCTTAAGAAAAGACTTATTTACTGCCTGTCCAGAAAAAAAAAAAGCCATTACAGTTACAAAATTTATCTTAACTTCTCTTCTTACAGAATTGACACAGCTGGATAAAATGTTTACTTTTATGCTGGAAAACCAGTTTTGCCATTTTCCATAAAATGACTAAGGTGGCCATTGTTACAATAACAGAGAATTAACATTATGTTGACTTCTAACTGTTGAAAAAGATGGCCTAATGAAGAGCTGTGTTTGTTTCTACACACTTTGGAAAGTGATGGACTTAATGTATATTTGAAAATACACATACAGGGAACAAAATAATAGTCCAGGAACCAAAGTACACAATTGTATCTTTTCACTCACAAGTCACTACACACAAAGTTGTCATTAAAAATGGAAGAATAATGACAATAGCTACAAAACATATTTTGCTCTTGAAACTGACTTATTTAAATTTAGGTTTTCAGATAGTCATTTTAAATTCAGAATGTATCAGCCCTCTTAAAACATGTGTACCTTTACACTTTGGTCTCTAACCACAAAGCTGTATGTGGAAGGGACACATCTGTCCAAGTACCAGCCACATCATATTTTAATATATTATTTTTATTCTATTTTAGCACCACATGTAATGATTTTTAAGTCTACTTCTATATTGTCTATTTTGTGTCTTTCTATGTGTATTCCAGAAGCAATGACAAAATAATGTTATAGGCAGAAACATATATATTAAGACTTCATATTCATGAAAACAAAAAGTATTTACATGACTATGTGCTTGGATCCTATTTTTAACATAGTGAGACTAATATGAGGGCGACTCTAGATAACATTTCTAGTAACAAGTGGGACACTTCTTTTCCCTCCCATCAACAGACAGTACTTGATTAAACTCACAGTTCAATGGCTTTATTCCACATGATGACATAGCCTGAGAGAGTAAATGATTCCACATTGACAATGTGAATGTTTCCTCTTTCGGTGCCCACATATAGCCACTTGCTTTGGAAAGGCAGATGACAAAATGTTATCCTGAAAGAGAAAGCCACCAAAAAGGAATTAAAGAGATCTCTTTCAGATATCCTACACTTCAAGGTCTACATTGCCAAAGAGTAGGAAAAAGGCAATAGGCAAACAGGAAGATAAAAGACAAGTTCAAGTAGAAAAGCAAGTACATTAAAAAAGTATGAGATGGGTGGATAATGGACAAACTTAAAAAAAATAGAAACCAAGGTATTCTAGAACTCTGAAGTCATTCACATTAAAAAAAGCAAAATCCCCAAACCAGTCTCCTTTGAAAATTATCATATTGAATGTATCTGATCAAGATTGCTGTAATTTTAAGCTTAAAATACAATACTCCTATATTCTACTAATCTCTCTTTGAAACCTACCTAGTTCCAGGTTTTAAAGAAATAAGGATTTTAAACATAGTCTTGTGCAGATTAAGCCACTTTCAAGTAGGGAGACAAAGGCAAAAGATAAAACACAAGAAAAATAAATTTACACGTAATCCAAACTGACCCCTAAAGAGCAAACCTTAGAACATTGCCAACAATTATAAAAGTGATTTTAAAAGCAGTTTAAATTCTGGGCTGTTACTTCACTTAAACCATGTTTTTATTTTCTACCTTATAGTTTTCTCTTCTGCTAGAAAAAAGTACCTGAACAAAATTCAAGGGCTAACAAGTGTATGGACCAATTGAGATCTCTTTTTTGACCATAGCTCCAGCACAAACACTAGTATTTGAAAACTTGATTATTTCTGTCCTCTTGGGTCCTGATTACTGTTGACCATTTCCTCAAGATAAGAAAATAATGTCTGTACAAACGGACAGAACATCATCTTGAAATTGGAGTCTAGAAACCTTCTGGAAACTCTAAATCATTTTAATCCTACAGGGTCCAATATGAAAGAAACTGTCAAACTACTTGACTATCAAACTGGGGCTTTCAGAAGGGTTTCAGTGATAAGGAAAAACAATTATTCAATGGAAATTTGTTCTGTTGGCTGTAATCCTCAACGTTACAATTTTTTTTTTGTTCTTGTTTTTTCCCAATTGGGTTGCCTTATTGCCAAATCCATGCATCACTTCACAAGCCTATTAATAAGTATTTATGCAAGGAACAGCTTTAGATCCTTTGCATTAGATGCTGGATATGTGCACCAGATTGAGCAGAAAGGAAGGGCTAATGGCAGCAATGAAAGAAATGGCTGAAGAGATTTTAATTTGCACTGCACATTTCAAAAGTTACGGCTTTTGTAGCAGTACTACCTGGAGTCAAAGTGCAGCACTCTGCTTTTACATCACTATCTTCCTACTCAGGAAATGCTCTTGGTGCAAGCAAATCTTTAATTTCTCTGGTTTTTAACTTGATTTCTTTTCCTTGAATATTTATGCCAAAAGGCCACACTAACTTTTTTCACTGATGTTTGACAGGAATAAAGACTATATACATGACTTTAAATGTTCCTCCAACTCACTGAACTTACAGAGGTCGTAACACATTTAATTAAGCACACTAATCTGCAAACACCACAGATTAAAGACTTGTGTGTCCCCCACGTCCTTGAAAAAAAAATTAATGGAAGCTAAATCACAGACATTGGTACACACACTTCCTAGGCAGGGAGTTCCTGTATACACAGCTAAAGCATAAACATAAACCCTCAGCACTCTGCAACACCACAGCTGCTTTTTGTGCCAGCACTCCACATGCCAGAAGCTGCTGGCAACCAGATCACTTGGATCCAAATTCATGGCCTAGCAGGCAGAAAAAATATTCAGGAGCAAAGCTGTGGGCCTGTCTTGATTACTAAGCTCATATTGTCAATTACAGTTGTCCAACACTTTTATTATAAAAACCAATCTATTTCACAACATTTAAAGTGGACAAAAATAAAAGTTGGGGCTGCATCTTTGGCTGCTATAGCAAAAGGTAATTTTAAAAAGTGCCCAGCTCCTCCATACTCTTGATATTCTTCTTGAATACGCAGGTCTGTTCAATTTACTGTCTCCTTTGTGCAACTGAGATTAATTTTGTCAAGAGTTAGCAAACAATGAAGTGAGTCCATACCAATAGTAAATTAGAACAGAACAAGTAACTTGACAGAATATTTACAAATTCTCAAAGGCAGGAGGTTGTAGAGACTACAACATTTTAAAAGTGTATGCACATAACTGGTTCATAAAGTTATCCTTTAATATGTGCTTTTCCAGTCTTCTACCATCAGAACAAATCTTGTATGATTTTTCTATAACTGAAAAAATACTCTTTGATCTTTCATTTCACAGAACAACCAGTTAGATCGAAAAGGAATGTCATGCTGATCCTGCTGTAAGAATCAACATTTCTCCTTGAATGTAGTAAATGTTACCCCATTTGCAAATAAAAATTAGATGTACTATTTTTTATTTTCTTAATAGAAACACTATGTCTTCCAACTTGCAGAAATTCAACTATAGTTTGAAGTGACTAATTTCAAATAACAGCATTTATTATAGCAATTTAGAGAGTAACAATTCCAACACTCAAGTTCATGTACTCAGCTTCTCTCTTCACTAAGGCCTCACCTTAAACTATGCAGATTTTAAACAACTTTGGAAGTGATACAGCCCTCTTAAAAACTAAAAATCAGTGATGCTATGACCATCTGAATGGCCAGTGACAACACACTAGCATTCATATACAGGCTGCATTCAGTGGCTGTGTTTGCTCTGCTGAGAATTGGACTGAGGATTGAAGGGATTCAAAATCATTTAGGAGGATGGAAACAAAAGGTTAGAGTCTTCTTAGTAGTGATGCAATACTTGCTTATTTGACACTTGGTCAAGGACAGCGGATTTTTTTTAATGAAAAATGCAAATTTTTCTTTCAGAAACTGATTTTTCTGAAACAAAATTAGAATAATATACTTCATTCATAACATATGTTAAGATCAACAGAAGTGGAAGTGGCCATTGACAAAAAACTTAATTGCTGTTGTTTCACAACATGTATCAAATAATTATTACAGCAAGTGATAGTATACTCCCTAGACTAATTTAATTACAGAAATATCAATGAACACAACTCATTAAATAATATGTAAGCAGAAAAATGGCAGGTTGTTATCTTGACTGTATTATTAGGACAAGAGAAATCCCTCTAAATTCATCTTTACCTTTCCTTAGTCTACAGCATTATGAAGCATTATATATTCTTCAGAATTTTCCATCACTTTAACAAAGCACAGTGACAAATACTTGAAGTATGACAAAGACAGATAACAGGTTTCATTGTTAAGTCACTAAAACTATTTCTAGTGCCTCAGGCTATCATTATAGGTCTGACAGTTACTGTAAGCATACTAGCTGCTCACATCATTATTGCATTAGCAAAATAAAAATTTTCTAAGAAAAGCAGAGCATTAAGCTACCAAAGTTGTATTCTGCACACCTTTATCTTCGATCTTTCATGCATGAGAGAGGACACTGTAAAACTCAGAAGCTGAGAAGTTTAATTCTTATGTTAGCATAGACTCCATGTCCATGGCTTTTTGTCAAAGCCTTCCATGGGCTTAAAAAGTCAAGGGCCAGAGTCAGAATGACATAATAGTGGAAGAAAGCAGTGGCTTTGATTCTGCCAGACTGCTGCAAAGGATCTTTTTCCACATTTGGTAATTGCAATTAGTGTAAAACACCGACCCGTACGAAACAATGCCTCAAAGACCAGAAGGCACAGACAGTGGAAGGAATCCTCTTCAATGCATCTCAAAATTGTCCCACCAAAAGACCATGTGGGTAAATGCAGTATATCATAGGAACTGAACCAAACACTTCAATTTCATTTATATCCCATAACAAGACTCCAAATGGTGCTTTTCCAAATATATTGACTCGAATGGCTGCCCGTTGAGGTAGCTGAGAAGTGTCTGTGTGCCATACCTGAGTTGCAGTAGGTGCTAGTGATGTCAAGATGGACTAATGGCTAAATATATATTAGAGCAGGCTACTCAAGTCTCTTATGACACCAATGGTCTGGTTACTTTTTGTTTCATGTCAGACATACCAAAAGGAGTTCACAAATACACAGTCCAGGGTATTTTGTCAGCAGTAGGAAATCATCAGGTCTTCAGGGTGTTTGGTGTGAATTCCTTCAGTACTAAAAAACATTCTTAGTTTTCAAATCAGTTGCCTCAAAAGGCATGTGGGAAGTCAAAAGCTCTAGCTTAGAAAAATGATCATGTCAGAATGCAGCTTTCCCATGGGATACAGAAAAATTATGACCATAACAGACGGAGAAGTCTGTCAGACAGGCAGGGCTTAAAACTAGAGGTCAAATTCTGCCCAAGAACATGGCAGTTGGCCATTATATCTTTACACTGTGAAAGCCAGTGCGAAAGGAAAACAGGTAACAGGGCAACTGAGGCAGTTTAAAAATTGCTTCCTCAAAGTCTGAAATTCCCGAGAAACAGGACTCAGCACTTCCATTCTTCCTCAGTGCCAAAGCAGTAAAAGGCAACTGATGCAACTGCAGCTCCATCAGCCACACTGACATGTGGAACTTCGCACGAATGCATGGTCTCCAGGCAACATTTTTCAAAGGAATCTGATCTTTGTGAAAGAAACATTCACATCTACAGCAAATCCAAGGAGTCAATAAGTAATTTTTCTTCTTCAGATTTCTTGAAAGATCAAGTTCCTAATTACATCATCTAGTGATTCACCCTTGAGTTAAATTTTTAACCTCACCAGGTAAAGCCTTTAGATGACACCATCAAGGCAAGCAGACCCAGGGTCATTTCCTTTCACTCTGAAGAAAGTAATTTTTTTAAAATAAACCTTAGTTATGTGTGAAAAATTTAGTTGTGTTGTATACTAAACTTGTAGTTGGTATATCATTGACCGCAAAGACTCCAAATATGTAACTTCTCAGTGTATCATTTGATTATTTATTTGTAACCCAGGGCAAAGGGGGAAAACTCAGGACTTAACGGTTGTAAGTGAAACCATGATATAGATATAGAGAAAGGGGAAGGAAAAAAATCACAGCCAAAGCCACATAAATAACGACTATAATCACCTGCTTTCACAAGCAAGCAAACCTGTATGTCCTTCTGCTATCCACAAAGTGGCAGAATTGGTCAGCTTATAAACTCAATGAGGTGGAAAAAAACTACTAACCTCTGCTAATGCACAGCTGGGTACAAAGTTACAGTATCTAACAAGGTAAATATGTGTCATCAGTGGTTTAAGGTCTTACTATTAATGAGACATAAATACAAATGCGATTTTTCACTCTATAGACAGAGTTTGTGCTTCAAACACAATGATAAAGTTGCTGTTTACAGGAAGATACAAAGTCAGAGATGCATTCAGCATAATTTTCTAACTCCAAATTATGCAGTTTCATGTTGAGAAAAACTATTTAAGTCCCACAGCACAGAAGTTGACATATTAAAAATTAAACTGCTGTCAATGCATTCAGGGATCGATATGCAGAGCACTGGCACTAAACACTCAGTTCTATTTTTATGCCATGATTCTTATTCTTGTTTTGTGACTTAGCATAAAGAGAAGTAAACTATTTTTTGGCAGTAAAACAAGAAATATCAGTTCAGGAAGGATGTTAGGTCTTGGATAACAAAACAAATTTTTCATACTTGTATATAAAGCTAGTTTGCAGCAAAGGAGTCTCAAATTTGTCATCCTATGCTACTTTTTCTTTTTTTTCTCTTTAATCAAGCTAGTCTACCACTGAACCCTCTCAAACTTGGTCCTGATCTATGGTGTGAAAGATAAAGCACGTATAACTAACCAGCTAGGGACTCTCACAGATCCTATTTCACAGTTCCTGCAGCCAGATTAGGTATCTATCTCAACATGCTTTCAATATTTATTCTAATAAGAGGTATTAACTACACTTATTTCAGAGCTAGCCCAGCCTAACATTAATATTTACTACTAAGTTTAAACAAATTTGACATGAAGCTTGCACTACACATTAACACACAACAGTCTTAGGATATTTATATATAGACACATAGACGACAAAGAAACTAGTTTGTGATTCACTGAAAACATCTTAGGGAAGTACAAATCTTAGGATACTAAGTTCAAACACTGAATTATGCATTCTGAGAAGAGGTACTACTTAAGACACTTAGAATTCACAAGGTAAGTCACACAAGCAACTGCCCCCCATGTAAGAATCATTATGCATTTTTCTTCTGGCCCATACACACTGCTTCCCACAGTCAAGGAACAGTGGCCACCTATGACACTGGTTTACTACGTCCTAACTCCTGTTTGGTAACTAGAACATGAAGCAACTGCAAATCCTCACAAATGCAATAAACAAAAGGCTAGAAAACTTACAAGACTACAATGTTTTGCAGTGTGCTTTTGACATCTGTCAATAATACCAGCTAACTGATTTGTTATACATCTAAAACGTCACCAATTCCCACTTCAGAAGACTTGCTTCAAATTACTATAACTTACAAAAGGCAGTCAGGAGTTATGAATCTATTAATGTTCAGTTATCTACAGGATCTCAACTAATTTAATGATTCAACACAAAGCAGCTTCTTTCAAGACTTTTGGTTACTGCTTTTAAAGAAATGTTTTGCTCAGATCTAAGAAGATATAAGTTGCCCAAAGAAGACACCTTCCACAGATCAGAACAAAGCCTGTAATTTCATAGAATTATATTAAAAAGAAACAACTCTCTCTCATTACTCCCTGTTCTTAAAATTGATGAGCAGAAATGCAAGAATTCACATCACTTTCTGGTCATATACTAGAGACTTCATTCTGAAATAATTTACAGGTGGTTTAATACTCCTATTTTCAGGTAAGTATATAAAAATTTTTAAGCACTTGACAAAAGCATTTATAAGAAAGCTATACTTGGGGTTTATTTCTTAAGAGACCTGAAAGCAAGGTAGCCAAACTCAATTACCAATAGGATAAACAAATATGAAATCTACAATTTGTGTCATTAGACACTGGGCAGTAATTCTTTCACATGGCTAAAACAGAGAATTAGCCAGAGCTACTAACAGGCTGTGCCAGGAGAATATAGAATTCATTAATAAATTATAGCCTTATAATTTACTTTTTTAATTAACTCTTTTAAACAAGGTTCAAGAATTGTTTCCAAGACTAAGAAAATCCTTTCATTCCGGTAGCTAACTGCTACAGTTAACTTTCTTTGTTACGACCTTTTAGTTCACATATAAACCTTACACAAATTCTGATTTAGAAACAAAATCTGAATAAAAATTCATCTGTGACATGTTGACGTTCAACTTCTGTTAAATTGAACAAAAATACTGATGTTCTGCATTGTCAACACACTTCCCAATCAGGTAATCCCAATCAGGTATGTAATTTTAAACCTTAGCATGTACAGATTCCTAGAGCCAATACTGATGCAACTGGAACAATTGCTTCAGTCATATAGTCCCAGTTCCAAGATATTTAACCTCCCTTTACAAGCTGACAAGTATCAGTGAAGATAGTTACAAGGCTGTGTTGTAGTATTTAATGTTTAACTCTTGCTTGAGAAATCAGTTATCCTTATGAGCAGACTTAATCCCACAACATAAAGTCCTTCAAAAATTGTATCAACTAGGTTTCTAACTACTTTGTGCTTGTGAACCAAGACTGTAGAGGCCCAGAGAAGCTGACTTTAGTTACCAGCTGGATTGTGATGTTGCTCTCCCTTCCTCCCCCGCCCAGGTCACACTATGATCTGAGAATGTTCATTAGGCCTTGGCCTTGATGAACTGCACTTGGACTAAGTCCCCCTCAAGCTTATCAGAAACACTGTCTGTTCCCAGGAACTAACATGCATTTAATGAGCACCTGTTTTTAACAAACAACCTTGGAAATTGATTTCTCTTGTGTGAATAACAACCCAAGTGGAATAATATTTTTTGTTGTTGAACCTTCAAAGAAAGTTACCAACTCAATGAGCAGGATGGAAAATTACTATGACTAAAGCCCACTCTCTTGCAACTCTATAAAGAGTGGTCCAAACTGAAACCCTTTTAAGCTCTTAATTATAAGAGGCTAATGAATATTAAAGCCCACTCTCTAATGACCCTATAAACAGCAGTCCAAAGCAAGATCCTTTTGAGCTTTCCATTCCCAGAAGATAAGGTGCTAATGCCTATGTCTCAAACAGGGATTACCAGATGGCTGTGGAGCCAGACAAAGACTACTAGTAAGGTAGAGACAAGAACAGTTAGTAATAATCAAGGACTATTGGTATTAACACACTATGAGAAAGAACAAGATTAGGCTGGAGAATGAGAGCTAGGAAGAGGTAGGGAAGCACTTTTCCTTTAACAAAAACCACAACACAGTACAGTGTAAGCACAGGCAGCAAACATGGACTATAGGGTGGTATGAAGACCACCAAAGACCCCTGAAGCCCTCTGACCCAGTTCCAGAAAGGCCTGAAAGAATGGACTATGGAGGATAACTAATTTACATGGAAAACAAGAAACCTTTGGGGTGTAGAAACCCATGCATGAAAAGGTACTACCCCTAGCCCAGGCAGCACCCCCGGGATCCTGATCATCAACCAGATCGATGCCGCTGGATCAATGCTGAAACCAGGACTGACATCCCATCAGCTGGATCGATGCTGGAACTACAACTGCTGATCTTGTTTTCTCCCTTTTCTCCTCTTTCTTTGATTCTCTCTTTTTTCCTCTTCCTCTTTTCTTCTTCCTTTAATTCATCTCTCCCTCTTTAATTCCTCTCTTCCCATTCACCCTATCCCTTTATCCAAAAATGACTGTCATATGGTAGGTCAGGGAGTAACATACCTATTTCCATGCCAAGTTTGGAATTTACTAATAAAACTCTGATTGTTTGTGGACCCTCTGACTTTTGTAATTTCTTTCAACAACAAGCACTTACAAATCTCAGGTGCTTCCTTCCCCTTAAGGGTAGGTTGTCATAGAGAAGACACAGTTCTATTTATGAAAACTGTTCTCAATAAACTTACCAGTTAATATACATCCTATAACTGACTTAAGCAAAGTTCATTTACTTCAAATTCATATAACATACTGAAGCTCTTAGGCATAATTGATTACTAAGAACCCTTACTGTTATAAAGGCACCTATTTAGAATTATTCAAGAAGGAATTTTTTGCAATTCTCTCAGGCTCAAATCAAAATAATGCCCTGGTAATGAGATTACAGGTTATTGTATAACACTGTATTTTATACACTAGTTGAAAGCTGATAGACTATTTGAAAACAGTTAACAGTCATTCAGCATAACCTAAGTGGCTATGACAACATACAGATCTGGGATCTTAAGTGTTCTGGCTATTTTTGTATCTTATTGTGATGGATGTGTTAAGATTAAAATTGCTAGAAGAATAAGCCCTTGTCTCATACTATACTTACACCACTCATGGTGCTCTCATTACCTATCTTAGCAAGGCACAAGTTTTCCTGGAAGAAACAGTACTCTGTCCAAAATGAATAATTAATACAGGCACTAAAGTGACATCAGTGACATAGACTCCCTTCTACTCCCACTTCTCATTCTGATAAGAGTATACCAGTTCAAGTTCCTGTGACAGGTTTTGCTACTGGCATCATAACATTTAGAGAAAAAGGGTCGTTTAAAACTGTCACTCCACTTAACCAAAGACACCTATACATCTAAAAGTCTAAGTCAGCTCACAACAGATTTGCAATCAGAGTCACCTCCTCAGATACCTGTTTTAAAGAATTAATTAGATGCCAATGTCTAAGTGTGGTTTCATGCTGCAAATCCTAACTTTATACTGACACTTAAGTAGGTTCTTCAAGAAAAATGTCCCTTTAGAAAAAAATAAAGGCAAGGGAGACTGAGAAAATTTTGTTTGGATACACTGCTCTTTCCCCACACACTTGGACTATCCTCGTTAAACTAGTGGTTGTAAACTGGATTTCTCTCCATCTGACTTTTATGCTGCATAAAGGAACACTGTCACTCCCTTGAGGCAGAGAATTTTGCTCTGTCAACAGAGTTTTCTGGTTTTGGTATAACAGTTCAGAATCACACAATGGTTTGGGTCTGAAGGGGCCTTTAAAGATCATCTAGTCCAAACCACTTGCTGTGGGCAGGGTCATCTTTCAGAAGACCAGGTTGATCAAAGCCCCATCCAACCTGTTCTTGAACACTTTCAGGTATGGGGCATCCATCAGTTTTCTTGGCAACTTGTCACAGCATCTCACGCCCCTCACAGCGAAGAATTTCTTTCTAATATCCAATGTAAATCTACCCTATTTCAGTTTAAAGCCATTACCCCTTGTCCTAAAGGCCCTGTTAAAAAATTAATGTACAGTGATCACAGAAACAACTTCTGAAAGGACTTAGAATCACTTAGTCCTCTACACAGAAAACCCCCAGTAATCTGCACTTATATTATTCCAACACAAATTTGTTTATAACCTGCTCTTTAAAACTACAGGGTTACTATACAACTCAGCCAACAGTTTGTTTTGCACTTTCTATGACACCACGTTAGAAGGTATTACATAAATATTTAACTTATCTCTTTTTATTGCTATCCATTACTTAAAGCTTATTACTTCCTGCCCTATTCAACAGGGATACAAGTCACAGATTATTCTTTGTTCTTGCTCGTATCCTTTGAGCTCCCCAAGCAGTCCATCTCTAAAGCACATTCCTCAAAAGCAAACACAGCATTCCAGTTGAGACCTTACACATACTGGAAAAGAAAGGCTACTTCTTAAAAGGTAAGCACTACTTGCTATTAAAAATGGCTTTTTTTTTTAGATATTTTAGAAATTTAATCTTAAATGTCACCCTAGCTTGCTCATGTCACTGTCACTTGAATCTCAAAATGCAAGTTGTTTTCAGCTTCTCTGACACACACAGAAGCTCTAACACTTCAGAATTCCAGTTTGTCATAAAACGGAAAAAACATTCCAGGTAAAAATTTGAATCAGTATTCCTGTTGTCTTGTCAGTGCACACACTTTCTCTTGTTCCAAAATTCCTTTGGAGACATGCATTCAAACCCTCCACACTTTAAAGATGTGGAAATTGATGCTCAACCATGCAATATGTAAAGTGAGAGAAAAGTCATCTCAGTTTAGGTGACTGGTGTGTCTACTTACAAGGACTATTGGCTCTAACAGACTGAAATTCAAACACAGTGTGAATCCACTTTCAATTATTTAAGAAGTTATGAACTGGATTGCATTCATAAGCCTGCTCTTACAATAGCATGTAGTGTGATGCTGGGAGGCAGGGCAATAACAACCCAATCCCTACCGTTCTCGGTTGAATTTGAGTGAATGAAGTATAGCAGGTCTCTTCTGACGCAAGTTCCACAGGTGTAAGGTGTCATCAGCCAAGGCACTCACAAGAGCTCCCTGGGGAAAAAAAAAGTTTCAGTCAACTTGTTTTCATAACCCTGGTAACAATGCATCATCAGCATAGAAATACATTACATATTTATCACCAGGATGAAAAAAATGTGTAAGCATGCGCATCAACACCACAGCACAGGTAAGTCCTAAGTAGTAGGAATGAGGTAACTGATGTGATCACATGTTCAGCTTGCTCACATTTGGTTTGGTGCTATACTGAGAGGTGATGGGGAAGGAGCTTTTTCCAGTGTGTGTACATCCATATACATCTGAAACTGAGAGAACATTACTCTGCTCATGTTTAAAACAGTAACTCTGTCAAAATAAAATGAACTACCTACGGAAACCAGCAGTACTATTGAAAAAGTACTGCTTCTACAGACAGGTTGCAATGTTCAAAGACACGAAAAGATATTCCTTTGAAGTTCTTGCTTATAACAAAGAAGTACTCTAGAGACAAACATATTTTCAGCAGTTAGTCAAGCATTTCTTAAAACTAAAAATGTTAATTTATTTATAATTGTTTTTACTGTTTGCCATTCATGCTGTCACTTGTATTAGCTAACTTTAATGCTTGCTTAATGAGAAATTAAAGAAAATACATTCTTTATCTTCTTTGAATTAGATACACATCATGTTACTAACCTCATTAATCAGGAACTGAAGCTGGATTACTGCAGCTCCACTATCATGTTGGCAGTAGCATTCAACTCCTGGCCGACCAAAGCTGGAATTGGTATCATTAAGGAATAATTTTTGCACGTAATAGAAATGAACACACTCACCATAACCAACATTTTCACTTTCACTAGTACCACATTCACACAGGCTGACATTTTGATTCTAGACAGTACATTCAACATATTTAACCACACAGACCTGAGTGGTCAACAGAAGAGTGACCATTATAAATGCCACAAAGTAAAACAAAGGCACAGCTTGAAATAGAAAAATTACATATAACTGCTTAACTTATTTATTATTTAAGGGACTCTTCATCAAGGAGAACATAATGGAGAATGATGAAGCAGTTATTTTAACAGAACTAAAATAAAAGTAAGTTAACCTAAATAAGCATCATAAAACAAATTATTACATTTTTCAAGTGCTTTTCAAGATCTTAGTCTCCTCTTTAAATATTACTTACAGAAAGAAGAGCTGAATAATGCAAGGCACGTTAAAAAAATCTGCTGTGACAGATGAAAAGATCAGTAGTCAAAATATGGAGGAGTCAATGGGAAATTATGCATAATGTAAGTTTCCAGGATCTCTGTATCAAGACCTCCTCGATTCACACTTGCTATGAGATAACAAAAGCTTGCTCATTTTCTCTATCACACTTAAATCAGTCCTTTATTTCCATAATGAGTATTGATAGAAACAGCAGCAACACATATTCTTTCAGTTCTCCACAGTTAATTAATTTATTAGTTGCAAAAATTATGTATTTCAAATGTTGTTATGCACTTGCTCCTGATACAAAATTAAGTTCTCTAACCTCAAGGAGACAGAGCAGAAACAATACAAGTCCAGAGGAATTATGCAAAGTGGTCAGTATTTCATCATCATCATGAAACCAGAGTTTCTGGACTATAATTTGTCAGGGCTGAACACTTCTTGTTTTAAACAGGCACCTTACTTTTCAGAAGAAAGGAAATCATTCCAAAGCTGTATGCAAAACAGGGAATATTATGTAAAACTTTTTCTCTCAGTATACACTAGAAATTCATAAAACAGTACAATTCACACTCAGTACAATTCTGCAAGTTTTCCATTTACTGAGAAATTGCTGATCAAAACAAACCTGGATACAAGTACTTTCAAAAAATATGTGCATTCATGCTAGAAACATTTGAAAGGCTGAAAAGACTATTAGGCTGCATACAAATCAACTCAAACATCTCCTGCTCAGCCTCTAAGCTGGTGAAATAAAATGTAAGTAGAACAACGGTGGGGACAAGTCTGTTTCAATGCACTGTGATATTTTAACTTTTAACTTGAATCATTCTTCTAGAATTCTAATGAATCTGCATAACATCCAGCTAAGTAATGAGATATACACTAAACAGATGTTGAATAATCCAGCAAACTTAATACCAGCTTTCTTCCCCAAACAGAATCAGTAATTTAATTTTGTTCTGGCATGGAAGGACTTAAAGAGTCAGTTTGCCTCACCTTTTTTTTTTTTTGCTTTTATTTTACATTCTTACCAACTTGGATTTTGTATAAAGAAGTCATCTGTATTCCAGTCACAGTTTATAGCTTTAAAAAAAGAGCAGAGGGGGTGTTGCCCCCATAAACGATACCTTCCTACACAAACTCAGAATACTTTTAATGTAAAATCATGGCTTTTACATTAACTATGGATTGACTACACAAATTGCCATACTGGAAAAAACTCACAAGGAATACCGTAAGTTTCAGAGTTGAATGGCTTCAGCCTTGCCCGTGCATCTGCATTCACTTGAATTAATAATTATATGCAGAAATAGATGAAAAGCAATTTCCACATGTGAAATGCCAATGCTTACTGAAATTGAATATTAAAACATGCAATTTATCTCCACTGACACAAGTTTTCTAACAAAAGATTTTCCAGCCCCTCCCTTTAACATCAGCTTCCAACATAATTAAATGTAAACCTTGCTCCTTCATCCATCTAGAATTTAGTTGGAATTGAGGCTTTACAGCTACCTTGCCTCAAAACAATAGGAGTATGACCCAGAAAAACAGAGAAGCCCATAGATTCCTTCAAATTCTATCCCTCAAATGTTTTCTGTAAGTACTTCTGATGCAAATATTTCCAGAAGCACTGTTATAACTGGCCAGTCAAAATTTCAGTATTAAGAATACTTCAATGATTCCTTAAACAAAAAATTCTTCAACATTTTCCAGGAGAGCTGAACTGTTTTTCCAGATATCAGTAAATATGCAGCACTGGGAGTAAGATTACACAAGCTTTAAATACTCAGAGCAAGCTTCACTTTGACAAATGAGTGGAAACCTCACATGCAGATCTGAAAATAGTGTTTGGCCTCTTCTATAGCGCTTACTGTTATAAAAAAAAAATAGTCCTTGCAGCTAGTCTTATTTAGTTCCTTTGACCAAGGATTATGTCATCTTCACTTTTTCACCTAGTAGCTAAAATTATTCTTCTCATCTCAAATTAATATCATCCTCCTAACCAGCATTAATCTTCTTTTCTAAAGCAATGCAAAGCCTCCCAGTTTTGTGGGGTATGATGAGTTGAAAAAGCACGTCACTTAAACACCGACTGTAGAAGGATAATACATGCCTATTTCAGTACATGTGAAACGCTTCTCAACCACACAAAACAGGCAGCAAGCCAAGGAATGCAGTTTGCTCAAATCCTCTATACTTGTGCCTGCGTGCTAAAGGCAAGAGAGCTCACTGTACTAAGAAGTGATCGTCTGCTATACAGTGGTTCTCGAAACAGGCAAAAATTATAATGAATAATGACAAGATGGGCAAAGGATTTTAATTTTGTAGACAGGAAAAACTCTCTGTCAAAGACCTAGGGTAGCTCTGGAGGAAATACTCTGCTCTGAGCAGTTTTCTAATCAAAGACCCATCTTTTCTCCTTCAGTTCCAAGCAGTTCATTCTATTATTTCTGCTTCATCCCATATTCCAAATATTAACAAATAGGATAAATTAATAACTTCTCAGCTGTACTTTTGAATATTGCTTCTGTGTTCCCCACAACCATTTGAAAATTAAATATGGAAAACACTAGTATTTCATTGTCTCCACTGCATGTTTTTGGGGAAAAAACCAAACAAAACCCCCCAAAAAACAACAGCTGTGCCTGAGAGAAGGAAGAGATAACATACTTATGCCCTAACATCAATGTTCATTTTCACAACTGCTAGAAGTGCAGGTCATACATAAGAAAAACACAGTATGACCTTAATTTAATATCATTTAATAACACTGATTATACTGTCATTTATGAGAAAAAGCAAAATTTCCAAAAGATATGTTTTCAAACAAGCTTCAGACCTAAGCTTACACTTTCAGCATTTCAATTAACAACATGCGAGTTCTCTTTGCAAAATACACTTTTTTATAATTCTTATTTATAGCTTAGCTACGTAGTAGTAACTTATGGCACATCTGCCCTTAGAAATCACATCTGAAAGACAAAACTAATTCCACATAAGAACAGTCTTTTCTTTTTTTAATTCTTTAATTACTCTAAGTAGACCTAGGAGATATTGAGGGATTCTTCAGCTGTGGTTGACCCATCTGACATAGAAGAAAATTTCAAAAACTGTAGCTATTAATTCAATCCTTAGCATAAGGCAGTTACCACAGAATCACAGAATCAATTAGGTTAAAAAAGATATCTAGGTTCATCAAGTCCAACCTTTGACTGATCACCACCCTATCAACTAGACCATGGCCCTAAGTGCCACATACAGTCGTCTCCTGAATAGCTCCAAGGATGATTACCACCTTCCTAGGCAATCCATTCCCATGTTTAACAACCCTTTCTAAAATGAAATTCCTCCTGATATCCAACCTGAACCTCCCTTGATGCAGCTTGAGAATATGACCACCTGTCCTGTCACTAGTTGCCAGGGAGAAGAGACCCACTCTCACCTGGCTACAGCCTCTTTTCAGGTAGTTGTGTAGAGTGATATGGTCTCCCCTGATCCTCCTTTTCACCAGGCTAAACACCCCCACCTCCCTCAGCCTCTCCTCGCAAGACGTGTGCTCCAGACCCTTCACCAGCTTCATTCTTCTCCAGCATCTCGTTATCTTTCTTGCAGTGAGGGGCCCAGAACTGGACACAATACTCAAGGTGTGGCCTCACCAGTACCGAGTACACTACTCTAGTTCTGCTGGCCACCCAATTGCTGATACAAGCCAGGATGACATTGGCCTCCTTGGCCACCTGGGCACTCTGCTGGCTCAAGTGCAGTGGCTGTCGACCAGCACACCCCACGTCCTTTTCTGCAGGGCAGCTTTCCAGACACTCTTCTCCCAGCCTGTAGCACTGCATGGGGATGTCATAGCCAAAGAGTAGGACCCGGCCCCTGGCCTTGTTGAATCTCATCCATTGGCCTCAGCCCATTGATCCAAACTGTTCAGCCTCCCTGCAGAGCCCTTCTGCCCTCCAGCAGATCAACACTCCCACACAACTTACTGTCATCCACAAACTTACTGAGAGTACACTCGATCTCCTCATCCAGATCATCAATAAAGATCTTAAACAGAGCTGGCCCCAACATGGAGCCGTGGGAAACCTCACCAGTGACTGGCCACCAACTGGATATGACACCATTCAACACCACTCACTGGACACAGCCATCCAGCCAGTTTTTAACCCAGTCAAGAGTGCACCAGTCCAAGCCATGAGCAGCCAGTCTCTCCAGATGAATACTATTGAAAACAGTGTCAAAGGCTTTACTAAAGTACAGGTAAACAACATACACAGACTTTTCCTCATCCACTAGGTGGGTCACCTGATCACAAAAGGAGATCAGATTGGTCAGGCAGGACTTGCCTTTCCTAAATCTGTGGTGGCTGGTCCTGATCTTTTGGTTGTCCTGGATGTGCCATGTGATCACACTCAAGATAATCTGCTCCCCAACCTTCCTGAACACCAAAGTCAGGCTGACAGGCCTGTAGTTTACCAGATTCTCCTTTGGGCCCTTCCTGTGGATGACCATCACATTGGCCAATCTCCAGCTGATCTCCCTGGTTAGCCAGGACTGATGATAAATCATAGAGAATAACTTCGCAAGCTCTTCTGCTAGCTCTCTCAGTACCCTTGGATGAATCCCAGCTGGTCCCATGAACTTATGAGTATCTAAATGGCTCAGCAGGTCACTAACTACTTTCTCCTGTAATACAGGAGGTCTATTGTGCTTCCTGACCATTTTCTAACAACAACAGATAGGAGTTAAAGTACTTCTTAAACTTCAAAGTTGCTTACATAAATATACACAAATAAAGAATTTCCCAAACAGCTACAAAAAGTGTCAGAAAATTTTCTGTAAAGGCTATATTTGGTAGGATTTTCTCAGAGCTGCCAGTGAGAGGCAATGGTTCATTGGAACGAGATGTAATTGAGAAGCACAAATGCAAACAGGATAAAAAAAACAAACCACAAAAAAACTCTGATTTAAAATTAAACAAGAAACAAAATTGGGTTTAATGACAAGTTTCTATATGCACAATTCCCAGATGGCAAAGCATGCTGTTAAATGAAGAGGTAAAACCATCAATTTAGATCAATCAACAAAAAAGTGAAAAGGTTACAGGCTTTCCTTGATTTTACTCAGTTTGTTTTGTGATACAGATTCTACTACTTTAGTCTAAAAACTGTCTTTCATCACTAACAATGCAAAGAAGGTGTCTAATCCAGTACTTTTTCTGGGTGGGATGGAAAAGAACAGTAGAACACAAGGGGAAGAGTAGCAAACTGTTACAAATACTGGTTCCTCTGACTATATGAAATGCAGTGAAATAGGTGAACTGCTAATTCACTGAATTTTTTCTAAAGAATGCATACACAAGAGTAAATACAGGAAATAATTATGTATTTTTTAAGAACTTCATCAAAATTCAGAGGTAAAAATCTTTGTATTCTGTTGCATGCTTTCAAGTACTGGTCATCTGTGATCCATTTAATACAGTTAAATTTTCATGTCAAATTTTTACATGTTATTACATATATCCTACCACATCCATCCTTTTGGTAGCACATACTATATCACAATATTAATAATTAACCAGGCTTTTCCTCTTATATCCATAGCTTCCTGGCAAGGCCATTCTGTGCTCCTAGAACTGAGGTATTGTTGAAGTAAGAATGATGTCTTTTCCCACAGTCCAGATACTTTGTACAGACATTGCCAAGAGCACCATCATCAAATGTAATGTTCCAGAACTAGACGTTAAGTGAATTTATATACTCATTTAACTTATGAAAGCTTAAATAACCATAGAAATTATCTAATAAAAGGACAACTTAACATTTTCAAAGAACACACCCAATCCTTGCCCAAACAATTATTGTCCATCAACATCAATTTCTGACTGCAAAGAAATTCTTAGCCAAGTCCAGATATCTTTCTTCATCCACACAGCATGACCTAAAATACTTCCCTTAACTCTTGCCTGACAGGCAAATTGTCTTCAGTTATTTTCAAGTCACCAACTACTGGATATTCATGACAAAAGACACTACCTGTAATCCCTAGTCATTCTATCCCGACTTTGTTCAAACACAAACCCATTCCTCAGTCCCCTCCCCATAAACTGCATAGTAGCTAGTCTAGTCTCCCCAGTCAATTTTACTTGTACCTCATAAAGCCTTTACATCATTTTGGGGTTACACAGAATAAGAACACAGCTACTATAATACCTAATGTAAGCTACATTGCCATGTGTGTGTCCCCTCCCAATCTTCAGCTATCACTCAGGAGTTGAGAGTATCATCCAAATGCTCTTTGTCAGACTTGGTGCTGGGACTTGGTGCAGACCTCAAAGCCTGCAATTTCCATCACCACAGCATCAGAAAGACATTAAGCACTTAGAAAGCATCCAAAGGAGGGCAACAAAGACGGTGAAGGGCCTTGAGGGAAAGCTGTATGGGAGCAGCTGAGGGCATTTGGTCTGTTCAGCCTGGAGAAGAGGAGACTGAGGGGAGACCTCATTGCAGTCTGCAATTTCCTTGTGAGGGAGAGAGAAGAGGCAGGCACTGATCTCTTCTCTGGTGACCAGTGAAAGGATCTGAGGGAATGGCTTGAAGTTGTGTTAGGGGAGGTTTAGGTTGAATATTAGAAAAAGGTTTTTCACCCAGAGGGTGGTTGGGCACTGAAACAGGCTCCCCAGGGCAGTGGTCACAGCACCAAGCCTGACAGAGTTCAAGAAGCATTTGAGTGATACTCTCAGCCACATGGTGTGACTCTTGGGGACAGTCCTGTGCCGGATCAGCAGTTGGACTTGAAGATCCCTGTGGATCCCTTCCAACTTGACATGTTCTGTGAAATTTCTCTCCTTTTACAAAATTGTTATTCTCACATCATCTTTCCTTTTGCCACCAATGCCTTATTTCTCAAATTAGCTATTAATCCCTTTAAAATCTTCTGTCTCAATCCAGTTTTGCCTCATCTCTTTTGCTATTCGATTTATCACTCTTTGTATAGCCACTTTTACTCGCTTTGATAAAGACAGAAGAAAAAGCAGGTGACTAAAGTATAGGAAAAAGTCTTAAAGACTACCATAAGTCAAAATAAAAGCTGATCACATGTATGAATTTCTCCCCCAGACTTTGCTGTGGCTTATGTCTCAGTACTGATGTTAGCTCCTTCCTTTGGACACATACCTTTAACACTCAACTTGTGTATGAGGCTTAAATCTACCCTTCTCTTTCTCATACCATTTTGCATTATATCAATAATGGAAATAACTTCCTCTTCTAAACATCTTTTTGAAGAAAATTTAGTTCATCACTGGAAGTTTTATCAATACAGTAATACAGGTATACCATGGGTTTTTCTTACACAGCTTTTTGAAGTAGTTATCAGCAAAGTCACTTGAAGCAATAAGACAATCATGGATTAGAAGTATGAGCACTACCATGGTATACACAAGAAGGAGAAAACTAGACCTCAAATTAAGGTGGTAGGTAGAAGTTTAACTCTTCTGTCTATGCCAGCTTGATATGACAATCTGTTCCCAGACTCAAGAGTAGTCACAAGCTGTAAGATCTTCTAAATATGCAAAGTCATGTTCACAGGCAGTACTGCTGCTATTGCTTTTAAAATATTTCCACTAGCAATGTCTAAATCCAATAATTCAAACAAAATGCAATAAATGGGTCTTAGGAGAAAGTTTGCCTTGTCTGCTCAAAGGCAAAAGTAGAGATATCTTAAATATGCTCCACTTAAAATGACACTATTTTTTTTAAATTAGCCTCAGGCATAAGTGAGCAATCAATAACTGTGCTTGCTACTGTAACTGTAATTGCTACTGTAAGTATTTTGTAACACAGTCTTTCTAAGACCAGTGTTTCTCCTTTTATTTTAAGCCTCCTCAGGTTCCACAACAGCATGATGTTTAGTTTTGCATAATACCAAAGGACTTAGAAACTTACAATTACACCACTATCAAAGTAGTAGTGACAATTTTATAGGTTTGCTCAAAATTACCACCACAAATAAAAAAAACTAAGGTACAATTCAAACAATTCAGTAGATGGCACTCTTCCACCAAAATCAAAAGAGGAAACTATATCCTCACATAAACAAGGGGTACCAAGGAGCTAGAATTCTCATTTTAAATATGGAAAACCAATGTCCACTCCTTAGAGTTTCTTACTTTTTTTTGGTGCCTTTCATAGAACATGGAAAAATACAGGCCAAAACATTAAAAGAAATTACTTTTTGTCAAAATACCTGTAATATTACTTAGCTATTTTGACCAGACATTTGTGCTATTACATATAGCTCCACTTCACACCACAAAAATAGCTGCATTATCAGTATTCCAAGGAGCGGTATTTTTATGGCTTGTGTTTACCAGAAATTCAACTTGATGCAGACTGTTAAAAGGTTGACTTTGTCCCTAGAAGTTGCTTATGCAACCTTAAATTACATCTCCTCAAATCCATGATGGTAAATCCTTTTTAAAAGTTAATGCACTAGCTCAACATCAGTTGTAAATATTTTGCATCATTTAACTCAAATTTTATCTTAAAGGTAAAAAAGATAAGTGATCATTAGCAAAACCTATATTGCTAGATTAAAAAACTGGCATTAAAACCTGGAGTTTTTCAATATTATTAAGATGTAAAGCATAGTCCTAAAAATAACACTACCCATTCCATCTTAACTCTTCTTTTAAAAGTTGTTGCAGGTGCCAACTTAGATACTGTAGTTTGCTCTTTCTCAGTGTACTTCAGGACTTCAGATGGGTCCTTTCTTTGACCCCAAGAAATGGACCACTCAACAGTGCTAAAGAGTTCCCATGAGAATATAAACACAGAGCTCCTGTTTTGTACAAGCTGTGGATGTCAGAAACAAAGTGTTTTTACTAGCACTGGGAAGGGAGTAATTCAAACAATGTTATGAGATTTCCAAGTACCCACAGCCCAGTTTAATACCACAAGAAGATGGAAAACATCATCAATAGAAAAGCACATTCCAAGTTAGGTGTCCTATACATCCTTCCCGCAGTTTTTCCTAGTAGGCACTTCCCTAGGAGGGAAGGTATTACGTCGCAAGTCTAGCTTCAGTGATTTTGGAGAATCTGATCGTCTCTTATTCTGTATACTCCCAGTTCCTGTCAGATTCCAAGTGATTTCTGATAGTTCAGGCAGTGCTCATCTACCCTGCTATTACAAGAATGTTTGGTTTACTTGTTTGCCATCTGCTAGTAAGCTGACTCTGGAGAGCTATTTCAGTCAACTTTGATGGAAGGGAAGAAGTCTTGTAGATAATACTTTGCTGTAAATTTTATGAAAATAGGAAGCTGAGAAGAGGGGAGAAACCCAAATTAGGCCCATATCCCATCCAAAGCATTACCTCAACATGCTAAAAGAGAGGCTCTATGAAATGGTGTAATTACAGGAAGCATTTCAAAAGTTACAATACATAATACTACAAGATTGAATCATATGATAGCAGGTTTCACAATGTCCGTCTTTCCTCTACATAAAAGTATCCAAATTAATGAATATATTACAACTCAGTTCCCACAGCTGAAACTGTTCCAGTTCCATGGGAAGGGGAAACCTCCATTCTCTTCATATGATGGCTTGAAGGAAGTGCCATACACAGCAAATTGTTGCTTCAAGCCCCTCAAAGATGCAGAGCTATACCTGTTTATGCTGCTCAGCACTTTTAACTCTCTTCCACAATCCTGAAGCTTAACAGAAATATCTAGCAATAATTCTGCTTGAATAAGACAGTCTTATGAAAAAATACAAGCACTGAAATTTAATAGTTTGACCTCTGTTTTATTAGGAGCAAGGAAAGGGCTTGGGGGCGGTAAAGAAATCCGAGCATTTGTGCATGCTTACTGCATAGTCAAGGAAAGGTTGCAGAAACAGCAGGGGTTTTCCTTTACATATACCATTTCCATCTCCTTCCCTACCACCCTGCTTCTCAAATGCCAAGAGAAGACATTCATCACTGTTCCTCTTACTTTTTTCAAAACGGTAAAAAGAAGGCGAGGTAAAGAGCAAGTTTGCACAAAGATATGCTTGAAGAAAAATACAGCTAGATTCCTCAGAAAATGATCTTCAAAATGACTGTTAAAGTACAAAACTAAGCAAGTTTGAACTTTTTTTTAAAGCAATTTGGTTCCCACTGGAATCCTCAGGATTTGAGTGATACTCTCAGCCACATGGTGTGACTCTTGGGGACAGTCCTGTGCAGAACCACTTCAAGAAAGTGAAATGGCTGCTACTTAGTTAAAAGATAAGAATATTAAAAAACATACCCATCCTGCATATTCCAAAAAAATAACCTCTGTCACCACCACCAGTCACAGTACTACACCTACAAAGAAAACGAAAAAAAAAAAAAGACAAACAAAGAAAAGGTCCAGAGCTTTGCTGTTGAATAGATGGGGTTTCTCACCTTCTCTAGAGAAGTTTCCAGCTGTGGAAAAGAGCACTTCAGAAATGCCATAACATGAAAATATCCAGGGGCTCAGACAAAAGTCTGGAACAGACTTCATCCAACCTCAGCAGAGTTTCTAAGCAGCAAATCCAGATCATTAAAATTAAAGCGGCATTGTCGCCTCATCGGTTCAGACCTGCTTCGAGCCAGGAGTACCTGCATTTAGACAGTGCAATTCACTGCTTAAAATGTTTTGATTAAAAATATTTGCTTTAATGTTTTGAGTGTCAGACAGCTTTTCCTACTCAGCAATAGAGAAAATGAAATTAGTTTTGGAAGTTCCCTTCTGTAACGTCTTCCATCAAAAGTACAAGAGGAAAATAGAGATGTAATGGTCAGACAAGTCACTAGAAGCTGCAACCTGTGAAATTTTATATATGCTCTGCATGGTGAGGAGTAAAAACACGTGAGGCTGAGATATAAGCTGGAATAGTAAGCATTTAAGTAGATATCTGTCAAACAAAAATCAACTGTAATGTTCATCTTAAGTATTTATTAGGGACAACAAAAACCCCACAACCATGAGGGAAAACTTATTTCCAAGATTTTGCTAGAAAAGTTTGAAGAGAGCAATACCACCTTTACAAAGTACCATTCAAAGTTTATTTCTTCTTTCAAATGTTAGCACAGATGAATGGCAATCTTAAACAGGAACAAATAATCCTATTGTGTATTTGGAGTGGTCAACAGCTGTGAATTAAAAAAACAAAAAAACCCCTAAAAAACAAAAACACCAACCAAAAACCAATACAAACTGAAGAAAAGCATTAGACTTCCTGAGGGTAAAGAATTCCACCTGAACTAAATTCAGGTCACTTGTGTATTTTTCCTTACAAAAAAGGGAACATTTGCTGGCCAAGTGCATGGAGATTCACTTTAGTTCTTTGAACACTACAAGCCTGGAAGTGTTTTGTCTGTGTAGTATCCCAACTTCTTTTGCAACAAAGGACTCTAAAACCTCCCAGCTGATACACTAAGGACTGCAACCTGAAGTCTGATTATTGCTCAGTCTTTCTTATTAATTCCCAGGTTCCCAACTTCAGCCTCCAGGTACAGCTAAAAGAACCAGGTTGTTGAAACAAGAATCATCTACAATTTTCCACACACATTCAGCTTGTTTGACTCTTCAAACTTTGTGAGTCTGCAGAGAACTGATGGCCTTCAAACCCACTATGAGGCAACAAAACCAGAGTCAGGACAAAAACACTTCAACAGAATCAGGTCTTACCCTCCTCACAAACTGCATACGTGCACAAACTTGATCCTCTTCACGCAAAGAAGAAAGAGGAAAGAGCTAAATTGTTCACCCCAGATCACCAGAGATCCACGAGAGATATTCTTGGAAACTATTCACGGACAAAGGCTACTAGAAGCAGCACTGTACTCTAAAGCACACCTGAAAGACTGTAAAGTAGTACTTTTAAAGAATTATTTTCTGAGAAAAAGAAACAGCCACAGACACTGAGAACTGTATATGTTTAAAACACAGGAAATTCCAAAAGACAAGCAGAAATTATTTCTATTAACCAGTAATTTCTAGTAAGTCAAAACAGCAACTATAAAAGAAACAGTATCTTCATAAAATCTCCTCAAATAAAAGGCAAAAGAGGAACATAACAAGTAACATACCAAATAATAGCTGTGACCAGCCCTGAGCTACTAAGATTAGACTACTAAATATTTTTAAAAGTTCTTGTTAGGAGCTGAAAATTGTATATTTATAGTGGTTCAGTATTACTCATACAGAATGCTCTTACACTGATCATCTTTAAAGATTCTCCATTAGAACACCAAGACAACACTAGCAACCCTGAGTATAATCTCATCAGAAGTGAACTCCCCCCAAATTAAGTGCCACTGTATAATTTACAGTTACTGTCTTTACTATAGCAAACAACAAATGGTAGAGAATCATCTGTGTTCTGAAACTTTTGGGGTGGTAGAACAAACAATGTGGACAAAGTTTTCAAACTGTGCTTTAAAATATTTTACCTGTATTGCAACCAAAATCTACTAAATTTGACGATAAATATAATTGCAGAAATATTTTTCAAGAACACCCTCTTTGAGCGTTTTTCCAGCGAGATTATACTCCTAAAAATGCCTATTTAAACACTGTAGATTGCACCAGCAAGCATTACTAGCATATTCTTTGTCAAATTGGTTACAATTACTCTAGTAGCACACTGTGACATCTGAAGAATGGTACAGAGCAGCATTTCTCCTTTAAAACTTACTCAAGGCCGTTGCTTTCTGAACTTGCCCACCACTCTGTTCTAATTGCAACAGTAACCTCCGTTGCAGACAAGAAAAACTGAAGGAAGAAAACATTATGAGATCACAGTGTGATTACCACACTTCAGTTTGCTCAACAGCTTCCTTGATGTTAAACTCACGACTACACCACTTCACCAGTCTTGGCATTTTATGTTTTACCATACCAGAAATATATTTTCATCAACTGTTCCAAGCATCTCAAATTTTGCTTAAGGAGCAAAGAAGTTTCCTTGCTAACAAGCCAGAAAAGCCAAGAAATTTTTAAGCTGTGTCTATAAAAATGATTACAATGTGAATTAGTGAGTTGAAATTAAGAAGTCTATGCAACCACATCATTGAACAACTTCATAGTTAAGGAATTCTTTCCTCTGACAGAAGTCTGTCAGACTAGGAGAAAAGGAGTCACCATATTCATTCAAGTCAGAGATCCATGCTACATAGCACTACCTCCTGCAACAGCAATTAACATTAATATTCAAATATTTTAACATTCAAATATTGATCACTTAGTTCTCCAATTACAGTCATGCATCAGCCTTGATGTCTACTTACTTGCAGATCTGTACAAGTTAAGTTTCTCTCTGCACAAGCTGTATTTGCAAACTGCTCTAACAGGGGCCCTCATGGCCTTTGACACTAATACTACACAGAATGTGCTACAGATAGTTTTCCTGCCTTAAAAGAGAAGTTCAAGTTATCTGTTATCCATAGAAAATTACAGGAGGTAAAATATGCTGAAAAAATGCCATAAAAAATGAGTGTGGAAATGACAGAATACACTGGTACTTACACAAAATGACTATCAAGGGCTGGAACTACTTCCGGTTATGATATGCTAAAATATAAAACTGCAGTTTCTAAATACTTTGTAATCAAACTTCAATGTAGCACCATCTGACATGTTGGTTCTCTCATTGGGAATTGCAAGCAGAAGAACATTTTAATCCAGAATGCATTTATTTGATCTGGAAATTACTGTCAGAATATTCATACATATATAATTTTTAAACTGCCAGAGTTCAAAAGTAGTTTTTCTCCTTTGCTACTCCAGTAAGAAAAGAAACAATATTATAAACGTTTGCTACTGCTGCCTCTCCTGTAAAACACTTATAAATCTCAATCTGTCCTTTTTTTTTACTAACTCTTTGGCTATTAACATAACTGGGACTATATTCACAATAACTCCATGGGCTACGTCTGTAAGAAAACAAGTACCGCCACATCCTGGGCAGACACATAAATTGTGGGTAATTGAAAAAAAATGGACCTGTGTCTTTATTTAGGATTTTTTTAAACTAAAAGAGAGAGAAATACAAAATAAGTTTAAGAAAATGGTAGTATCCTTTGTGAGTGGCTGCTGCTTGAATAGTATTTCCTTTGACCAACAGCCCTTTTGAAAACATGGGGATTTTACTAACAAGACCATACTTTTAAGCGGTTGGCTACCTCATCTCTTTTCCCAGGTTAGCAGCTCACCAGGATTTCTTTCTAAAATGTTACCCATCTAATTATTTTAAAGAATGAGGGGATATTCACAGTGCCAGCAAGCTTATTGTTTGTTTTGTTGTCAGGGTCTTTTTGTGAGTTTCCTTTTTATCTGACATTTAAGTGTGGCTGTGAAGCTAATTTTACTGCATCAGTTTACTATGCAGGTTTGAAATACATATAAAAGGGAATGCCAGGCAAGTTATCACTCTGCAGTCCATTCTGCATATTAATAAGCATGACTAAAGCTTAGTAACTGTACTTCTAATATCAACACTACAAAGTTCAGTTAAGAATGTTTTTCAACTGTGAAGATGAACATCTGCTCTGCTTAACAAGGTAGTATGACTGGAAAGAGCATATGCTAAAAAAGACAGGCATGCTAATCCCATCAATTTAACATTAAGTGATCACAAAAAATTAGCATTCTATCTTTTTCCCTAATGAGCAAGTAGAAAAATGCAAATAACTCTTGTCCATCTGCTACTGCTGACTAGGAATCAGTGTTATTAGGTGGGAAAGAGAGAGGGTCTTTAGTAGAAACTGTTATCAAAGACATTGGACACCAGCTGGATTACCTCTTTAGTTGGCTATTCTTGACGTGTTATATTTATCATCTTAATGTGAAACAAAAATCTAATAACATTAATTAAACACACACAGACTACAACCCTGGCAGCAGCTGCAAGAGGCTACGCAATGAAATCCCCTGCTTGAAATCGCACAAATCACACAGAAGCACAAAGGTCTTGCTTCCTTTGGATCTGCATCTTCTTTCTAGTTCCTTGGCTTACAAAGTTCTAAAGTTAAACTCCTGTGAAGAGTTTCACAAGAATATAGAAGCAGGAGAAGACAATTAATTCTTGGACAATCCATGGGAGATACCTTATAAAAAAGTGAGCTTAATTTATAGCTTTCATGGTGGAGAACCTAACCTCCACTCTGCACCAGCATTGCTTGTAAGAGCACAGTGTGGTTGGAGTGGGACACGCTAAAACTAATTGTGAACAAGGAAGCAATGGCCACTGCCATTATATTGTCTCAATCCTAGAAGAAAATTAAGCTTCAGGTTTCCCAAAGAAAAACACTGTTTTGTTACTACCTTATTAAGGTGTTTATGAGACAAAAGCCCATGACGTTCAGTGAAATGTCTAAATAAAGTAGCCTCTACTTATTTCTATTGAGATATAAACTTCTCTCTGTACAACAGTGATCAAGCAATGGATTTTGCAAACTGCAACACTTCTAACTGGCCTTTTTCAAGTAATAGAAGATCAGCATCATTGTTATTACAGAAACTTTTGGTTTCACATCTTAACAAAGCCATCTGGATACAATCCCAAGTAACGGGCTCTAGGGAGCCCTGCTTTAGCTATCAACAAGTTGTACAGGTCTCACACACAAAAGCAGTTTTAGAATCTCTTACCAAGAAAAGATTTTACGTGTAAGACAAAATGGTTCTCATTTGTGTCAAAAAATCTAAAAGCAAACATCAATGTGTCAGAACAAACTAAATGATAGACACAGAAACAGTAATCCCATGAAAGCATTGTGAAAAACAAGAGGAATCAGGATACAGCATGAGTTCCTAGAGGCTGATAGAACTGCTACATAGTTTAAAAATTCACTAAATATGGAATTACACCACTCTACCACTTCTCACTACCGAAATACTTCAGTTTAAGCTGTTTCCAAGACCTTCATTATTTTAAACTGTGTCTAAATTCAGTGATACAAATATCACTGACAGATTTAAATTATGTCATTAGACTTTCACCTGTATTTGCACTGGAAGTCAACAGCAGTAGCAATTTAGTGCTCACTTTGATAAACATGTAAGGTGCACAATTATCGAGTGCCTGCGATAGAAGTGTTGACATGAGAAAGGTCACTAAGGTATCGCCAGTTGAATACTAAGAGGCTACGCTTGACTAGCATTCAAGTACCAACTACAATACCACAATTGAAACTTATGGTTCAGCAAAACAAGGTAACTTCAAAAGCTGCTGTCAGACAGCATACTGGCAGTGAGGTAGCAATGCACTTTTGTATGCAGTTTTGCACCACAAGTAACACAAAACTTATTCTTCAGGCTGGCAAACAAATAAATCACTACATGTCAAAGAATTAGATCTCTGGAAAAGTAGAGTCTTGCCTACTCAACAGGATGTACTTTTCAGGATTAAAAACCTGCATTTTTCAAAAAAATTATCATTTTGATCGTATCCTCCAAGATAAGTCATATTGAGAGTGGCAAAAAAAAAAGACATAAGAGATTAAAGATAAAGACTTACCACAGTATTAACTCTCTCAAAACTACTAAGTACTCCATTTTTTTTTTCAAAATGTGAAACCATTACCAGTTAGTTAAGATCAAGGACAAAGTTCCCAAAATCCATATCCTGCAGTTTTATTTAACTTCACATTGAATGTAGTAATTTACAAGTTTTATTCTGTTTTTCACTGAGCTTCTACACAAATAAGTCTACAAAAAACACAAATGTGCTATGGAAACTCTGATAAGTAATGTGTGTTTTTACAGTCCCGTTAAACTAAGAAACAAAAGGCAGTTCTAGAAAAGCAATAGGAAATAAAAATAACAACTGAGAGTGCTTCAAGTCACCTCAAAGTTATTGTGTAAGAATGCTTATCTTAGCCTTGTGATAACTTGGTACAACCGAGAATCCTGGACACTTAGAAGTCTAATGAAGTTACAAAATTTCTGTCAAAGTTTTGTTAGGAAGGGTTTGCAACCTTGATGCGTGCTTTCAAATTTTCTTTAACACATCTCAAATGTTAAGCTGTTTTATTTTTCCAGGCATGACTTCAGTAAAACTGTTCATGTCATCTCCTGCAGCAATAATGCTACTTCAGTTCTAAAAGGCCTTCCACAGTGATCAAGATAGAACGAATCCAGTAAGATGTCAAACTAAGAACCTAGTGAGTTGAGCACTGAAAACCGAAGCAGGGTTCCAGTCATCCAATTTTCTGTTACATTTTACCCTAACATCATCAGATCACACTATCCATATGACCTCAGTGTTTCACCAATAGCTAGGATGTACAAGGAAAACAGACCATGCTAGTGCTACAGTAACCTGCAGCCTTGAAAACTTTGCATGCTTTCCAAAGACTTCCTTCCCTGGGCTCACCATGACCCAGGAAGTTTGAAGCTGGAAGGCTTTACCATTAAGCTTCTGCTCTGTCAGTAAAATACTTAGAGGGAAGTGTTCATTGTGAAGTTCATTTTTGAAAATTACAGTATGAGTTTCAATACAGTAATACTTCAGATATTTTTGAACAAAAGCCATTACTACTAAAAGCTGCTTTAGTAGAATTAAAGTATAGGCAATAATGCTACAGGTATAGACTTCCCCACAGCCACAGTTGCCAAATGGCCTTATCCCTTGGGTCACAATGCCTTCAGAGACACCCCTCCTTCAGCATGGCCTTACCCACAGTCCCTGCTTTAACACGGCATTACCCATGGCTGCAGTCCTTCCAGGGGAATACCTGCTCTGTTGTTGGCTTATCCAGGGTCACACACTTTGAGGTGTTCCAGCACGATGTCACAGCACAGCCACTGATGCTTCAAGATCTACCTACTGCAGCACAGACTTATCCTTGGGCCTCAATCCCTTCAGAGGTATTCCTGCTTCTGCACTGACCTAACCACAGCTATAGACACTCTGGCATGGGTTTATTCAAAGACACTTCAAGACTGATCTGCTCCCACATGGACTCATCCACAGGTCACAGTCCCTCTGAGTTCACACCAGTGTTGCAGCCACTCCAGTCCAGCAGCACAGACACAGCAGCGAGTCCCTGGCCATCTGCCAGCCCAAGCACATCACCACTGCTGTTATCAAAATGTTTCCAGGCACAGCACAGTAAGGTGATAAGCAGCGTAGCAAGCAGAGAAAACAAAAACCAGCCACTAACGAGCACTAGACTCTAATATACAGTCAGGCAAGCAAGGCTCATGACAAGCACCTGCCAATTAATAGCTAATCAGCAATTACAGCTGTAAATTCAATCTAGCGAATTCCAGTCAAACCTGTCATTATCTCAAACCCTCTGAGCTGCACACTGGGTGTCCTAAAGGACTGCTGTGGTTTAACCCCAGACAATAACTAGGCCCTACACAGCCACTTGCTCACTCTCCCTGGTGAGACGGGGGACAAAATTGGAAAAGAGAGAAAACTCATAGTTTGAGATAAAGACAGTTTAATAAACAAAGCAAAAGCCATGCACACAATCAAGACAAAACCAGAAAATCATTCACTGCTTCCCATGGGCAGGCAAGAGCCACCTCCAGGAAAGCAGGGCTCCATCATGCATAGCAGTGACTTGGGAAGACAAATGCCATCCTTTCCTCTTTTTTCTCCCAGCTTTCTATGCTGAGCATGACACTATATGGTATAGAGTTTCCCTTGGGTCAGCTGTCCTGGGGTGTGTTCCCTCCCAACTCCTTGAGCACCCCCAGCTTGCTCACTGGTGGGGTGGAGTGAGAGACAGAAAAGCCCTTGACTCTGTGGAAGCCCTGCTCAGCAGTAACGAAAACATCACTGTACTCTCACGGCTGTTTACAGCACAAATCCAAAACACAGCCCCATACCAGCTGCTGTGAAGACAACTCTATTCCATCAAGAACTCAAAACCATCACACCAAGTCTCCGAACAAGTAAACCCACAGATTTAAAAAGTTTACCATCCTATTTATTTTGAAGAATTCAGCCCAAGCTTCCTCTGTGTAGGATTAAGTAGTATTTCCATACACTTTTAAGATATCCATGTCTCATCATGCCATTTTGTCCTTATTTCATTTCAGAATACCCAAAGGTAACTATTTTCTTCATTTTGAGAATGGGAATTTTTCATTGAAAGAAAGATATGAGAGTGCTGATGATGACCACATGAATTGCAAGAAATGCAGTAATGTTAAAAAAAAAACCCAAACCAGAAATGTGACAAGATTAGCATATGCTTTAGGCTAAGTAGCTTTCTTGTTTGTGAATTGAGTGGCAAGGTAGCCAATAAATATTTCTTTATTAACGAATAATCAGAGTCTCTCCAGCATGACACTACTGTAATATTTTTATTAGCTTTACCAAAGTAGTCTTCCCAAAACAGAAGCACTTGTTCAAAGTCCAAAACACTACTGACAAAGGCTGAGACCATTTTCTTCAGTGTACAAATGCTGAAAGACCCTGACAATCCCCAAAAGAGTAGTTCAGTTCAACTTTGCCATATGCACAGAAGAGAGAGAATTACAGAATTATTTAGGTCAGAAAGGATCAACAAGTTCATCTGGTTCAGTGTCCCAACTGAAGCTGTGCCAACTTCAGTTTGAAAAAGTGAAATTTTTGCTTTGCATACTGTAAACTATTCCAGCCACTGTCCTACTGCCAGTGTAGAGCAGCTACAGACAAAGAGCAGGTGTAGAACTACTTCAATAAAAAAATACCCACAAAGCAAAAAACCCAATACACAATATCTGAAGTTTATGCCTCCATAAGAAGGAAAAAAACCAGCCAGACTGCCTTGCATAGTCTGAATGATCCAAAGGTAAAGGATATTTAATGGATATAATCACAAGTTTGAAATAAGATTTTGTTGGATCTTCAGAGAATTTGCTGAAATGCTTGAATTTTTTAGTATACGTCTACACCAAAGCTATCCAGATGCTGCAACATAAACACTTCATTGGAAACTGACTGCATGAACAACATAGCCAGGCTTTTGAGTTATTTTCATTTTTAAAAAAAGTAAGTTGTGAGTTCTCACAAAGGCCAGAGAATGGAAATCAAAGAAATCAAGCTTCATCCATCTCAAATACATAAAAATGTCAGTGTTTTTCTTACATAAAACTCATCTTTTAGTGCTGAAAAGACTGTGGGGAAATTAGCAGATACTGACATTCAGAACAACTGGAATCTTCAGATATTTAATGATAGAATGATGACCAATCTAATTTTTGTTCCTCCTGTGAACTTGGTTTGTAAGAGGAAAAAACAAAAGCCAAACTTAAATTAAATAACCTAATCTGCTTGGGAATAAAGAGTCTGAGGCACAATTTGGTCTATGTAGAATGTACAACACTTATTCCCTTTGTTCTCCAGAACTTTGAGGGGCAATGGTCTTCCTTTCTATCAAGAGACAGGCTGTGCTTCAAGCTGCAAATGTTTATTTTTAACATGAAGAAACAATAAAGACATTTTATTCATGTGGCAGACAATCACAATACATCTCATGTGATATATTGTCCTAGTTTTGCTATTGAGAAATTAAAACACATTGAAAGTAAGAAACTTGTTTAAGATGGAGCAGTTTAAACTGCAGAGCTGGATAAATCCTTCATTTTTTCTGCTTTAGCTTCAAATTTTATTCTATGTTATAAAAGTGAGCAAAAAAGCTCAGCTGACCATTAAATTACTAATTGTACAGGGCCCTGGACTTAAAGTTCTGAGGAAACATCATCCTAAAGACAAAAATAGTCCTGAAAAAAGTCCATTTCATCTTTCTTAAGCCTCTTTAGCGTTTAAACACCACCCTGCTCAAATCACATTAGACTTCTAGAGGGACTGTTAAGTAGGGAAAGCAATGGGCAGCACAGAAGCAGGGCTATTACCTATGACAGTGAATACTGTCAGGATGTCACAGGGTGAAGTCTAATCAATTACACCACGTTAATCCATGAGTAGATATACTAAGCTAAATCATTAGAAGGCTTTGTATCTGCTGAGAAAACAAAGCACAGCCAATTATGCACACAGAAAAGAAGCAAAGCATAGATGAACTTTCAACTACTTTATATCTCACATGTTGCAGCAGCAGATCAAACAGCAAAAGCCACACTGGTAAAAGCACCTACATCCCTTCAAGTATGGGGGATGCCAAAGATATTGGCCTGCAAAGACAAATAAGTCCGGCAGCAGCTTACACTGCCCATAGCAGTTTGAAATCAATAGTGAGCACAACTGCTCCCTGTGGAGATCACATCCACAAAAACCCAGCACTGTGCAGAAGAGGGAGAGCCTGAGACAGAATTGCCACACTAGAGCCAAGACACCAGCCAAGACTCAAACACCTCAAGCAGGTGGAAAAAGTGTCCTCTAATTAGCATCACAAACTCAGAGGAACAACTGGATCAGCATGTCTAGGTGAGGGCAACTGTCTGTGAAAAACCATTTGAGATTTTATGTCACTCAGCACTGTGCTTCTGCCCTTGTGCCCACCTCATCACTCAATTTTCCACGTGTTAGAGAAAACAGAACCAAACAACTATTTACAACAGATCCTGAAATCAGGGAGATGGTCACATCAGCTGGCTGTCCAAGGTTTGCATTCTGCTAAGCTACTCACTTTGCAGCTTTTCCTCATACACAGTATTAAAAGGAATAATCCCAAACTAACTTTGATGACTCATAAGGTTTAAGTTTTACACTAAAAGCAGTCTCTTCCTAGTATTTTTATGAGTTCTCTCTGTCTTAAAACTGCTGCTTATGTGCATGGAATTAAAAAGTCACACCTCTGGCACACTAAGTCACCAACTACACAACATTCCCAACTGATTTTAACCCATCGAGCCTAGAAGTAAAAAATATTAATGGAGTACTTAAGTCCAATTACTGAAACATGACAACTACAGTTTAGGTACTTCCATTTTTACAACTACTTTGTGGATTCAGGGAATGATGTTATTTAGTATATTTATACCTTAGAGATAAAGACAGACAAAGTCAATGAACTGATAGTATATTTGTATCTGCAGATTTTGGTTTTTCAGATAAAGCTTTAGTTCTACTTTTATACATCACTGTAACAGTACTAGAGACAACCTATAGTATTTGTGTATTAGAATTCCCTCCGTTCTTCCAGTACTGGATACAGAGTCCTCATAAAGAATGAGACAAGAGTGTGATTAAGAAAATACCACTCACACCACCTGTTCTGATCAATACTGATTCTGAATTGAAAATACCCAAATTGAAGACTGACCAAACGCAGAGAACTTCTGTAAAGAGGTTACCTGATAAATACTCAAAGTCAAATTAGGACTGTAACATGAATTTCCTCACATATTAAGGAAACCTCAAACAGGCTTTCATGCCTTGATTTAGGAATATTTTTTCTTTAATATCCTTTCTAAAAAAATACTTATTTCCCAGTTTCTCAGATCACTTATTTGTAATAGAAAAGAAGTGAAAGCTTGAAAAGATGCACCTAATACTTGAAGACAGACGGAAAATACTCAAGAAAAACTACCAGCTCCCATTTGCTGGTAGGCAATGAAGGAAGCATTATAATTTCTTTACTTCTATACTTGTTCATCATGAACACAGAACAAAATGAGGACTGACTTTTATTCCACTTTTAGGATTTATTTCTCAATGAATATCACTTTACTGACACTCGGTCTTTCTAGTCCATACCTCATTTCAATTAAAAACACTCTTGCAGCTTTAAAGAGTGTCTCCCACTTTAATGACCCTTGCACATAATTTATTATTCATAAAAACCTTAGCAGACAAAGCATTCTGAGAGTCAACAAGCACTTTTTGGTTCTGTTTTTATCTCTGAGCAATAGAATGAAATAAACACTTCTTACAAGCTTCACTCTTTCCCAATGAGTGCTTTTCAAACTGGTTTCATTAGGCAGAAAGCAAGGGGCTGGTTTTATATTGGGAATACATATGGGGAACCTGAGTCCATTCTTTCTGCCTGCACTCCTCCATCACAAAAAGGACGTAATCACATGAGATGCAACTTTTGCAGTGTTTTCTGGTTACAGCTTAGGTTCAGGGCTTTTAAGCTCTTGATTCTTTCAAGTGCCTCTCAGGACTTTGATACATGTATATTGTATCAAAGTCCTGAGAAGCATATTCATCATCAAGTCAGGGGAGCACTAACCTTGCAGCCTCTGCATGAAACCTTTCCCCTATCTTTAGAAAATACATTTTCTGTCATTTTCTCACAGTAACTTTCTTCCCCAACGATTTTTGCAATACCTCTCTTCATTATTTAGAAAGTAATTCACTCTCCAAGAATTCATAGGTGTGTGTAATCATGTAAGAGTGTCCATAAACAGGTTTTGTTGAGTCATCATTATCCAAACTGCAACATCATGTTGCCCAAAATTACAGGCAAGTAAGCTCTAGACAGGTGCATTTTGATCTCTCCTTTTCCTCCAATCCAAATCCTTACTTTTAGGTCTTTTTTTGCTTTTTAACTTGCTCTACCAATATGAGACTAATGAACAACAGCATCCACACACACTGTTCTCTTCATTTACATCCACTTTATGATCTTTCCATAACAACAATTTATGGAGTTAAGGGTAATTTCAAATACAGCATTAAAAACACTGCATTGTCATCCCTGTTCATCATGCTTTGAATTAAGAAATCTTGGGAGTTTGTAACAGAAATCTAGGGTTTCAGTTCTAGTTTTTCAACTTTTAAAAGTCAGCCCTCTTAAGACAATTAACTTTACAGACAGTAGTGATATTCCAGAAAGAAACAAAAAAAGGTGTTCTTGTAGACTAATATGAACAGCAAAGGAAAATATTAGATTTACACATAGTTTAAAGAAGATTATGTCAATTTTTCTAGCAAGATGGCCTAAGTGTTCCCTATAATGTTTTAAGTTCAGTCAATTTCAGGACAACAAAGAATTCAAATCATTATCTGACACTGATAAGCAAAGGTTTGGACAATAGCAGTGTGGATTGAATAATCTGCAGGACATCATCTTTTAAAAATAAAAGTTAAAACACATATGCTGTTACATGGCTTGGATAGTACCATATGGCTGTGGTACCATATGGCTATGAACATATGGGTAGTTTACTTTTTAGTGAACAAAAAGAAACAAGGCTACTGGTACTTTATTCCACAAACTCATTCTGCTCATCTCAGTCACTTGAAAACTATTAGCAAGATACAATCCTGTACCCTTTACAGTCCTCACTTGAAATCAACATTTGGCAACTCAGAATTAGTAGCAAGTAACTACCGCATTACAAAGTTTGTCTTAGGAACAAAACCCAACAAAAGCCCATCACCGCAACAAAAAAAAAAAAAACAAACAAAAAAACCAAAACCAAACTAAACCAACCAAACCAAAAACCCCCCACAAATCCCCAACACCAAACCCCTTAGCAAGCAGCACAGAATGTTTCAATCCCAAAGGATCGAGCAGAACAACAAAACAGATCTCAGCCCACGTCTCTCTAGATTTGCAGTCAGCTGCTATATATAAACTGTCAGCACACTAGTAACCCTCTACAAAATGTATGTATTAACCTGAGATAATGGGGACTGAGTAGCTATGCCTCACATCATTAACACAACTTGAACTGACAAAAACCAACCATTAACAGCCAAGCCACCCACCAAAAGAAAACAGACCTTGCTTTTTTTCTCTCCCCTCCTGCATACCTGGTTCCCACCAGACTTCAGAATGGTTCCAGTAGCTGAATCAAAACATAACTTGCATAAGGTGCACTAACTCCGCTTCAGAATACAAAAGGATACAGCCTTAGTGCTCCAGTCTGAGTCCCGATGGCCAGTATTTTCTGAACCGGATCAAATGCCAAGGCTGAAGGTTGATAGGGGAAACCATGGCGTACAGTCTAACAAGTCACAGCATCGCGGTAACGATGGGTCAAGCAGGATACAAAAATAAACAGAATCAATACTGCATATTAGAGAACAGGACTCAGTGTTAATCACAATTTTAAAAGGAACTACAAGGCTTTTTAATAACGTATTGAAAAATCAGCTGTCTTACATGAACCAATTATAAAAGACTTTTTCAGTCATAATTACTCATTCATCCTTGAGCATCATGTGACAGTCAGACTTACTAAAACTTAATTTGAATCCTACATTTCTTCTGTACAAAGACTGTATCAACTCAGCATTTTACTTTCTACTTCATTCCTTGAGTAATTTTATTTTTAGCTCTAACAAAGATACTAAACTATTAAAATCTGAGATTTTCCTAGCAAGTTTGGAAACAAAGCCAGACAAATACACAGACTTGTCATCAGAACTATTACAAATCACTAGACTTGCATTCTGAGAATCACGTCAATTTCAATCCAACACGTGACAGTGCAACCTCTCTCGGCACATTAAGGGAAAAAAAGGTAACAACCTGAGCTTGACAGAACAAATCTCTCGCTCCCTCTCTGCTTTTCCCCAAAGAGAACAGACAGCCCGAGATATAACAAAACCAAAAAATACCCCACCTCAACAACAGGATTCTTTCTTAACGTGAAGCTATTGGCACATTTAACTTTTTGGTTAGCCAAGACTAATTTGCTAATTGACCAAGCAATAGCTTCATTACACTGCTCAGGCTGCAATTGACCAGAACTGAGAACATAATAAAAGTGTCACCTACTCTTATTTCTCCTATACACACACACAGCATAAGCCAAACAAATGATAGCCTTTCCACTTCCAACCCTTAAGTTCAAAGCAGAGGTATTTGAGAACCTCATAAATACACAGTAAACTTTTGATATACTGCTTTTACTTCATTGAAGTTGCAGGCATACCCAACAACTCTCTGTATCTCACAGGCGAATAAAGTCTAACTCGTAACAGCTCTGCTCTTTTCCATATCTTTTATGACCGGCTTGTGTAAGCTGCAGAAATTCCTGCAATACTAAAAAAAACAAGCAGAAGAATCCATAAACAAACTCATCCATGTCAAGCTAGGCCATGGGTGCATTGCAAAGATAAAAACGGGCATTGATATTCAAATCAGCTTTTATTCCTCTTGGTGCAGCTGGTGGTTAATTCGCTGCATCATTTTCTGAAGTGTGCAGACACAAACTGCAGTTATTGTATCACACACAAGCAAATAAATAAACAGGAACTTTGTCTCGAGCAGATATGCAATAGCAGCAACTTGGCAACACACTGCAGTGAAACCATTACAAACGTTGACAGCCTTTTTCAGGCAAAAAGGAACAGGACAAATGAATTTCCAAATAATGTAGAGCGACACATCCCCTGTCCTTCGGGCCCATTAGCAGAGACTTCTACTCAAATGCCGCGATAATCAGATCTGCACTAGACCTAGGTATCACTGCTATCCCTATCCATCCAACTCCTCCTACGAAGGCTTCGTGAACAGGGTCAGTATTACTCGCACGAAAAAGCCTAGAAGACGACAAACTCTGAGACTTTCCAAGAAAGATGACTACAGAAATCCAGCAAGACCTGTACAGCTACACCACCCGCTTTCTTCCCTTCTTCGCCCCCGAAATGTTCAAATCCAACAAGTAAACAGTCTCGGCGAGGACCGTACAGAGGAGCAAAGCCCGCAGCGCCCATCGCGGTAGCGCGCCCCCTTCCCCGGCCGCCAGCCGGCTCGAGGCTGCAGCACTCATTCACCTTGCAGAGCTGGAAGTGCTCGGACTGGAGCGTCTCCTGGATTTCCGTCTCCCGGTTCCCCGCCTGCTGCTGCTGCGCGGCGGACGACGCCGAGGCGACGGCGGACACCGCCGTCAGGCCGTCCAGCACCTTCCTGATGTTAAATTTCCTCATGGTCTTCGGCGGCGGCGCTCCCGCTCCCCCGGCCTCGCCGCCGCCGCGCTGTCACCGCCGCGCCGCCCACTCCGCAGGCAGCAGACGAGCCCCCGCCGGGGAGGGCGGTGCAGGGGCGGCCCGCGGTCGGCAGCGCCGCGCTCCTCCTCGTCCGCGGGGAGGGCGGCGAGGCGTCAGTCCGGCAGCGTAGGGGCGCTTCTCATCGGGGCCCGCAGGCTCGGCGACGGAGACTGGAGCCAAGCAAACAGGAGCCGGTCAGCCCGCTGAGCGCCGCCACCGCCGGTCCCGACGCGCCGCCCCCGGCCGCCCCGCGCCCTGCCCGCCGGGGATCGCCCCGAGCCCGGCCGGCCCCGCCCTGGCCGCCCCTCCCGCGCCGGGGCCGTGTGGCTGCCCCGCCTCGCCCGCCCGCGGAGCCTCCGCGCCCCCCGCACAGCCGCCTCACATCGTGGCAGCCGCAGCCGCCGCTGTCACCCGCCTCTATGTGCATGTGTGTGTGCCGGTCCCTTCCCGCCGCCGCAGCCTCTCCCCCCGCGGTCGCATCCGCCCGCCCCGCGGCGCGGCTCAGGCACCCTCCGCCTCCGCCTCCTCAGAGCTGCGTGTGCCGCCAGCCAGTCACCAGCGGGACTTCTCCCGGCTGCTACCAGCGGCTGCCGCCGCCCGCCCCCACAACCATCCTCCTCCTCCTTCTCCTCCTCCTCCTCCGCGGAGGGCGCCTTCCCCGCCTCACGGTCGCTCCCCCTTGCCTGACAGCGCGAAGCGAGCGCCCCGGGGAGGAGCGGCGGCGGCGATACCACGGCGCCCTGCCCGGCGGCGGCGGGGCGGCAGCTCATGCGCGCTGCGAGCGCCAGCCCCGGATGTGGCGGTGTGCGATCCCTCCGCCCCGCCGCGCCGTGCGGGGGCCGGGGCGCCGTGCGGGGCGCGGGCGGGGCGGCGGCAGCCGAGGGGAGGCCGCCGGCCGGGCGGAGGCGGCGGCAGGTAACAGCTGGTGGCGGCCAGAGGTCTTGGGCTGCCGCGGGCAGCGCCGCCCCTGCCGCTGGCGCCGCGCTGGAGCCGCACGGCGGATGCCGCGAGGCCGGGCGGGCTCCGCCCTTGAAACCCGCGGGAGATATCCCAGCGGCGGGGCCAGGGCTGTGCCTCATGCCGGGCGGGTGTCAGCAGGGGCCGAGGCACCGCCGGCATCCCCCGTGGTGGTGCTGCCCTGTTTGGCGGCGGGGCAGCGGCGGCCGCCGGCGAGCGCGGAGCGGCGGCGGGTCTGGGGCCGAGGCGAGGCGAATTAGCGGAGAGGTATGAAGCCCCCCGCATCTCTCACCCCGACCGTCGTGCTACGATCCCGGCCTGAGAGCGCTCTCTGAGCGCCCCCCTACGCGGCCAACACCGCCCGGCGGAGGCACGGCTAGCCCTGGCGTCGCAAGGCGAGCGCTGGGACTACAAAGGCACTTCCATTCGTTCTTACGGCTGCGAAACCAACCTAAACAGGTGGCACAGAGTCAAACCTTTCTTTTTCCCATAACTGCTGTTGTACAGTATTCTGTATTCTGCTTTTATTTTTCTTTTAGTACTAGTTTGCAGTTTTCTATTATCTAGTCAGTGGTCATGTAATAAATACTACTCTCGTCTCAGTCGTTGTTAAGTTTGTGAAGATAATTATTTGTGACTCTTTATTGAACTTTCTTTTCAACTAAAATGAACTGAAAGATCAGTCATCACTTTTGGAGGGAAAACTTGGAGAGATGTGATTCAAGACATTGACTCACATCTCCTAGCTATGTCATGAATGCATGAGCGGTAAAATGCTCCACACACTCCAAAACGGTCCTTTCAGATGGTGTTTCCAGCTTGATAGACAGGTATGCTCTGTTAGCACAGTAACGTCCTAGTGCACAGAGGGATAAGTGTAACTGGAATGCAGTGAAATAGCTGTGATGCACCCATCATCATAATCAGAAGTAAAAACATCCTCAACCTCTTCCTAGACCTGTAAGCCCTTTTTAATTTACAGCATATTGCCAGCAGGTATATGATATATAAGCATTTGGAAAAAAACGAGACAGTTCACTTATTTTTGCTAAGTCAACTTGCAGAGCTGTTCTTTTGCATTACCAGGACTGTTGGACATCTCCTGAAATCATCTTGGTAAAATATGAAAGAATGCTTCCCAAGATGGCAAAAGACCTAGAAATTAAAGAAGCAGACTTAATTAAGTTTCAGTAAATATCTGATATCAAAATCAGCTGAGTTTTAAAAGATAATTGTGTGCAATTTCAGTATCTCTTTAATTATCTGTGACATATTTTAGGTAATGTATGTAAGCTACAGAAGTAATGTCTATTTTCCCATCTATTCACTCACACAATAACTGTGAAGAAAACTTGGAGAACTTGGTTGTGTTTGACTGAATGGTAAATGCAAATTGTTACAGGTAAAGATGTGTACATGTATAACTTTAAGGATATAAGTTACAGTCCACTGAAGTCCTCTTGTCAGTATGTGTTAGGCCAGGCCCTGCAAACACTCCAGGTTACAACTTTGAAGGCACAACTAGCCTCATTATTTATAGTAATACCTATCACAGCAACACCTCCCTCAAAACTGAGTGATGAATGAAAGGACTTGTAAAGCCCTCTTTTTATATACTGCAGTCTCCTTCCTTTTCTTAACCATCTAGGTACTTGGCCCATGAGGAGGAATTGGATTTGATTTTCTGTTTACATTAGCACCTAACAGGGGAAACACCATCCCCCATTGTTGCAACATTGTATCTATATTTGCAAACATTTAGGTAAATGATACAATATACACAAGATTCAGACTGCTGCAGCTCTCCACACTTTCTGGTTGATTCCATTCAAAAAGCAGTGCTTCCTGGGACGTCAGAGGTCTTCCTGTAAAAAAATTTAAAGTAATTTCCTCTAGAAAACCGGTGAAAAAAATCTCTGGATTAACTGGGACATCAGCGGGAACAGTAATAGACCTTTTAATTGTATAGTTCAGTGAACATACACATTATCTCTCAGGATTTAGCTGGGTATTTGAGACCTTCCTTGGGCCCTCCAGTTCTTACACAATAACCACATCCTGTTTACAAATGAGACCATTCTGCTTAACCTCCTTCAAGTTGCCCACTCAAACCTTCCAGACTCTGATATCTGAAATCTCTTCTCAATGTTTTATACCCCAGACCAAAGTCCAAGTGTTTTGAATAGCTGGACAAGAAGCAATCAGACCTAACTAGTTTGCAATATTTTTGTTTTCAACTATGAGAGAGTCTAGATGTGACAGAGCCAGTGTTAAATGTTCACCACTTAGGTCCCAGCAGTGACATGCAAATCCCTGCCAGCAAAAGAATCCACTTGGCTCTGGTCTTCTTTGCCTGCCCATTATTACTGATTCTGTTGGTTAACACTGCTAGAAAAGGAGAGAGAGGATCAACTGCTCATTTCTTGATCAGTATTCTACAGATACCACATGAATAGCCACTGCTCCTAATAGGTATTTGAGGCAATGGGGCATGAAGTGTTGGCCTACATACCAGTGTGATGCCACAGGTTCAGGTCAGACTTGTCGGGTCTTCTACCTCAAGATAATCATCATAACTTCACAGATAACTGTCACTGTGCTTATGAGCCTTTCTGGTTTTTTTCTTGACCTTTTTTTTTTTTTTAGTGGGGTTGTATACCACCAAAAAGAAATAATGATAGTAGTACTACACGAGCTAGCATGAATAAAATTCCACCTAGTTATAATGTATGCTAAGATTTGGTGGAATAAATTAGAGCAGTGGGTAGCTAACTAAGTGACAGGTCCACATGTGGTATTTATCATTAGTTTGTACATAAGCCTCAAAAATGTTACTGGTTGTATTCAGAGAAGGCAGCGTACTGCAGGTGATTTGCACACCATCATAATTATTGCAATACTCTGCATGGATGAGAAATAGACCTGGGAAGTGACCTCAAGATCTCTGTTTGGCCTCTAACTGCACTAAAACTTTTGAAAGTCAGTCAATCCAGCCTTTGAAGACTTAAGAAAGATGCTTAGCTTTCCTGAGAACTTCTTAATGGTGCTTAGTCACTCACACTGCGGTAAGGATCGACCAGGTCCTAGCCAAACATTTCCTTGCCATAAATAGAAGCCGGGAAACTTTCTGGACTAATCTTATTCAGGTTGTTCTACTCAAATGTATTGGACAGGGCAATGTAACCACAGCTCCAGTGAGTTTTGGAATCTTTCCTGTGTGCTGGGAAGCTGCTCAAGCTTTCTAGACTCAGAACTGCTGCCAGACAAACATCTGCATTTTTTCCCCCCAATAATCTGCATTGGTGACAAATCCTAGGGAGGACTTCCAGCTACAGGTGAATGTATGGTATTTCTGCAGCTTAATTTGAATAACCAATGAACAAGAAGGAAATTACAAGCATGTGTCAATAAGCTCATCAGTTCCTGGAAAAAAGCTATGCTAGTGCTTGTAGGTGAACTGTTTACTGCTTGTAAATTCACCCATTTCAGAAGCATGATTGATCATGCCTACACTGATACGATGAGTTTCTGCATTTGAAGCCTGTGTGGTCTTTGGCAGGCACACAGATCATGGGGCATCCTTAATAAAAGACCTATAGAACTACTAGCACATTCTATATGGATCTCTTCAGGCTGTATGGACATGCATAGCATGCATAGCAGAGAGAGGGCATATCCTACTGCTGCAGAGTCTGCACCAAGATTCCTGCACATTCTGCTTAGGTCAGCAAATATAACACCAAAGAGCATACATTGTTAGGTGAAGTATGGATTGTAAGGGCTCTGCAGCATTGTTCTGCACAAGCAGTATAGTTAATAATACAAAAGCATCAGTGTAGCTGTTGGATGTTGAACTATGGTATGGCAAAAAAGAAAGGCATGGCTGTCTTGGAAGAATTGAAGGAATTGTTACCAGTTGACCTCTGTGGGTGTCTGACTGCTGGCCACTACCAGTGCTATGTGACAAGAGATGAATAGCTAACAATGCACTAGCAAGGGAGAGCATCAGGCAAAAGGAATGAATGACAGCCACACTACATGATGGAAACATAAGACTTGAGAAGGAGGCTGTGCAGTGTCCTGCTCAGTATCACATGCTTCTTTGCACCTTTCTTCCACCCCTGTCATCTTGGACCAAAGGCAGTGTCAGCTACTAAACTGCACAAAATTTTACTGCATCTAATGAAAATATGTGTATTACTTCTGATCTGTTGACTTATTTAGATATTATCTGATGATACACAGGTTCTTCACAAAATGTTATACTTAAGCATCCATCTTCTTTTTTTCCTGAGATAGAAGCTCTTGCAATGAAAATGAATAATGTGAAGGAAATAATTTAAGAAGGATGTTAACAGCACATTTTTTGGTTTCAAATTTATTTTCATTATTTTCAGCCATGCCTGAAGTTCCTAAGGTTAGATCGTTCCAGCAGCATAGTCTACTGTTTTGGCTTCAACCAATCCCTCACATTTATTACTGTCTGAAGGAGTAATTTATTTTTCTGCTTATCCAAATCTTCTTTGGCCACTGCAGGCACTTAATTAATTTCATTCTTATGTTATACTAAAAATGCACGGTTCTCTTTTGTTCATGTCATCTGTTGATTTTTTTCTGCTTCCTGTGTTACATTTTACTTGAGCCTGGGCCAGCTCTGTATTAAGAAGAGAGGTGTTTGAACCCTAGTAGCTACTCTGCTCTCCTGCTTCACGCTTATAGTTACAACTTCCTCAGTTGTCCTGTACTGTTCAATTATTCTCCTGTGAAATCAAAACAGGAAGTTTTAGTGGCAGTATTTCTTCTTTTTTTTTCACGATTTTCTAGGTTATAGTGCATAAACAGCCTAGGAGCAGGGTTCACAATTCAGGATGCCAGCCTTTCAAGAGGATACTCTGTAAGCTGCACAGTCTGTCTCCTTCTGTCATTTTCTTTCCTTTTTGGAAAAAAAATCTATATATAAAGTGGAGGATAGATTCTCTTCCAAGACTTTTTCATCTTGATTGTGTCTACTCATGTGGAAGATGAGGCGTCTAAATAAACAGTCTCATTTTATTGTCCCTAGTAAGCACCATCAGCGCTAGGGCAGGCACAGAATGAGCAGTTTGAAGTGCAGTGTTGTGCTTAGGCTCCTAAAATTCAAACCTGTTATGCTTTGGATCTTATCCTTTGCCAATGTCTTCCATTTCTTACTAATTACAGGTTTTTTATATTACATTTTTTGTGTAAGAATTAATTTTGTAATATTTATCTCTCACTTGAACTGAAAGGTTTTCAATTTCTGTTTATTTTTAAGAAAATTACTAGTCAGGTACTGCTAGTGGATTGTGAAGATTTACAGGAAGAGCAGGTAACAGATACATTCAACATTTAAGTTTGCTTAATGTGTTGTAGTTGTCCTTTAGATGCCAAACCTAAATTAGAAATAATGATACTAAGGAATTTCTAATATTAACATGATCTATGCCATCACTTCAACATGTCATTAACCTTATGTTTCCTTCAATTCAATCTGTGCAGCATCTTAACAGTATGTGCAAGATTAAGCTACATCGGAAGACATGGTTTACTCAACTGATAGTATGACATACTAATCACCAGTCCATAACTTGTACCATTACTTGCCTTTTATTGCTTATTATTTATTTCTTTAATTTGATCTATTTTGATGGACATTTGAGACACATTAATGCAGAATAAGCACATAATGCATATAAACACAGAATAACTGAAATGAGAAGGGATCTCTAGTGTTTGTCTGGTCCAATGGTCTACTCAAGTCATAAACTGAAGCCAGCTTCAAGGTCAGAGCATGTTGCTCGGAGTCCTGTCTAATTTTTGCACATCTCCAATAAGGGAGATTCTGTAACTCTTTTTTTTAACATTATTACAAAATAAAATTCAAATTTCACATCCCATGTGCGGCATTTCTATCTTCTGAGTTTTACATTATTAGTAGGCCTAAGCCAGGATTTAAACCTCAGGCAAACATCGCTAGTACATTCAGAATAGGTTTTAAACAATTTAAGGCTATTATCAGTCTTGAAAAATATGGGCAAATACTTTACTGAATAAAGAATATTGTTTCATATGTATTTATCATAAACATTTTATCATGTTTGGTCAAGTGTAATACAAGTGCTTCTTATTACAGTGCCACTTTAAATCCTGTGTAACAGTGAAGTAAATATGAAATACAATCTGTCTCCATTAAAAGGCAGCAAAATATTAGAAGTGAAATCAACATAAGCCTTATAAAACAGCCAAATGAAGATGAAATATGAGGGTCTGCCAAGTGAAGAAGGCTTTTCTTAAACTAAATGAATTAAAGCTAAAATATGATGCACAAAACTAATTTATCCATTCTAAAAACAGAATTACAGTGCTTCAATGTATTTCAAATACAGCGATCTGTTTAGATACAGTATTTTGTTTGAAGTGTACCATTTCAGATAGGATCTTTCATCAATGAGCCTTTTAAAATTACTGCCTACTACAAAAACAAAAAAAGGCTTACTTTTTTTTTTTACTGTCATTGTAATTGCAATGCATTAGTTGGTAGGGGATTCCTGTTGTAAAGTAGTTTAACAATCTAGACAAGTACTTATTTAGACTACAGAAACATTAGACCTTTGTTAAAAATGGCTACTATTTCACAAATATTTTTTATTCTTGCTTTAAATAAAAAGCAGGGAATTACATAAACCACAAGGCTAAGCATGCAGGCAAGCAGACAATCCCTTTAAAGGTGTTGAAGCTAAAAGATCCAAAAATGCATCTATGCTTCGTTTAATTTTAGGCTTTTTTTTAGTACAGTTATTTTCATCCATGTTACCATTTTTTTTTTGTGTGTGTGTATCTAAACCCTTCTTCAGAATAACATTACCCGAAATACATTTAAATTTTATGATTAGCTCTCTTGTATGAGAAAATTTCAGTTTTCCAGACAATTAAAATATTTACCATGAAAGTAAGAACAATCTATTTTCTTTTAACTTCATTCTAAGCATGGCAAACAGTATGTGTTTCTTCATCTTCCACCCTCCCTCCCAACTAGTAAAACACGAGGTGAAATACAAGGACAGCAGAGACATTCCAATGAAAATCCAAGTGCGCTCCAATTTAAGAGCAACATAGTAATTTGAAATTAACAAGGCAAATAATAGTTTTAGAGTAACAAGACAAATGGTTAGGAGAAGCCTAAAGTATACAGGAAGATTTCAATTTATTAAAGTCAATGATCCTGACTGTTCTCGTTTCTCTCATTCTTTAAAATTTTTTAGTCTGTCCCAAGGCACTAGTCAGTGAGCTTCTTGAGTAGACTTTAGGTCCAATTGGTAGCTTAATGTAAGACTTTTTGAAGCCCTAATTGAGGCAATTAAACTTTGGCATGTAGTAGCTGATTGAATTAAAGCCTGGAAGAAATTGTAAGCTTTAATTAAATCAGCTCAGCAAGTGCTAGAGTCTGTGGCACTGTCCTGACCAGAATTCAGACCTATTGCTAGATTAGCAATAATGTATTAGCACAGTTTGCAGTTTTACTTCAGGCAAGGTATGTAAGGATTCATGAGTATCTGCTTCTTCAAATCTCTCTGTGAGTCACCATCCCTTCTGCTGTAGGACTCCTGTTAGGGCTGGTTACAGTGCCAATTAGGAATAGCCAACATTTATTAATTATACCTGTATTTTACAGTGCATTACCACGTAGAAGCTCAGTTTGAAAAGAAGTTTCTGAGAAACAGTGGGAGAAAGACTCTTGCTGCAAAGGGCCCTCCCCCATTCAGGCAAGACAGACAGGTTAATGGGAAAAAAGAGATTGTCTTAATTTTAGCAACTGGAAATTGAAATACACACATAAGTAAAGCTGTGCTGGTTTGGTTGTGCAAGTCTCTGGTACAGTTTGTACTGCATGCAGCTATGCCTAAATGCCTAAATTACAGTCTGCAGTGGAAGCTGCTTAATTTGCATTACATTTGCATCTTTCCCCTTACCATAAGAGCAAGCAGTTTCTCTGTAACAATGTTGAGGTCTGTCTGGAAGAATCCCAGAAGCTTCTGGCACAGCCTGAGGATACTCAGGGCTCTGCCTCCCAGCTAGAGTGTGGAGATCTGCTTTCCCTTTCCCTGACCAGTCCTGTTTTCCTCGTCCTTCTCCTCAGCACTCAGTGTGCAGCTCCTCATGGAGCCTGAGTGGCCCTTAGTTGCATTGTGAAGGTTTTAAGGCAAAAATAGAAGCTAACATTTTAAAAAACACTCCAGCCTAACTAGTATCTCAGTCCACTCCCCATCCCTGGAAGTATCCAAGGCCAGGTTGACCAGGGCTTTGAGCAACCTGGTCTAGGTAGAAGCTGTCCCTGTCCAAGACAGAAGGGTTGAAACTAGACGGTCTTTGAAGTTGCTTCCAACCCAAGCCATTGCATGATTTTCTATGATAGTAAATACTGAACTGCACTAACTAAAGGCCATGAAGGTTTCATTCTAAGGCTGGTTTAATACATACTTGGTCAGGGCACTGTGAGGGCTGGTGGCTCTGTGGGTCATAAGTGTCTGTCTACAGTAGTCCACTGGGACAGCGCCTGGCAGCCAGGATGTGAGCTGTCTCCCAGGCAGGAGCAGGCAGCCATGAGGTCCCAGGGCAGCTCTGGGCACCAGGAACCTCCATGAGAACATGCTGAGTCTGGGCTGGGACATAGGCTAGTGGATGGGCAGAGCCATGGTCACCTGGAGAGTGGCCCTGCTGCAGCACTTCTGGGGTAGGGGTTGATGACCCTGGGGGCTGATGTGTGGTCCTGGGCCACAGGGAGGGACAGTCAGAGCCGGGGCTGCCCCAAGGGCCCTGGCATTTTTGTGCCTACATCTAGAGTAGCAATTCATATCTGAAGGGCAGTCTTAATTTATGTTCTATGGAAATATTTTTTTTATGTCATGACTGTTTTTGCCTAGACATTAAGAAAAAAAAGCAGGTTTCTTTGAAGATACAAATGTATCTCACAAATAAACCTTGTATCAAATGTGAGTTATTCTCTTGTATGTTCAGTGTGGACATGATCCTAGAATGATATTTTTGGAAAACTCCATTCACAAATTTAAAATCAGGAAATCTGGCAATAACTATGTAGCATGAGTGAAATTGTTAAAGCTGTTTATTTTGTTTGACTTATTGCGAAAATGAGTTTTAAGATTTGTATCATGCAATGTCACTCACTTCCTATTACAGAGGTAAGTGGAAAGATCTCTCTCAGTCTTCTAACTTCCAAGCAAGAGAGTCCATCATTTTTGTAAGATCTGATTTAAGAACAAATAAAACCTGGACTTCTCTGCTCTGTGTCACTCATGCTGTCTCACTTGTTGCACGTTTTCTTTTGACTGCACAGTTTTTGTTACCGAAATAGAGTTTTATTTATTTCCAATACTGCATAGTGTCCTCACCAGTGGCACTGCAAGGAAACAGGACTTCTAATGAGTCATCACAAATAAACGCATATAAGCAGTTTTATTTTCTATATATTATGCACTGTAAACCTAACGCAGATTTAAAGAACCATCTGTGTGTATTGTAAAATTAAAGAAGTGCTGCATTAGGCAGGGATTATGAAAGATTTAACAATCCATTTTGCTATTCTCATTTATTTGTCCCCGGTCTTATCAGAAATAGCATTTAGTGTAGGTTTTTCTCTAGAAATGGAGTAAATCCATGAGGTGTTACCAACGGCTGGACTAGGCTAGACAGCAGATCTCTTACTGTTCCACTTATATGTTTCTCAATTCCTATTTAGGAATTCTGATATCAGATGATACATTCATACCTGCAGACTCCCTTCTGGATATGCCATTCAGGTTTGCTGGCACTCACTGACAGCCTGAGTTTCAGGAATCCCCTAGAGTCACCATGTACCAGAAGCCACCACATACTTTGAAGATTCATGAGGCTGCTCTGTGTTTCGATAAGCTCTTTGACATACTTTTGTCTGTCTTGCTGATCCTGCACTAAAATGCAGTTTTTTAGATTCAAGGACTTAGGCCACTGAAGAGTATTTTCAAGGAATTATTCTCATTTAAGCATAAATTTAGTAAAGTATATCTCTAACATATGGATTCATAATGCCTGTTACTTTGAAGTTTTCAGGTGTTGACAGATGTATTAAAAAGGTGTCTTCTCACCAAAAAAAAAAAAAAAAAAAGCAGAGTTATACTATGATAAAACTTCAGTTCTTTCAAAATGGAACACACAGGCATTAACAAACATTGCCTCAAAAAACCCTGCACATAAAACTGTTCACATAATGCTAAAGAATAGTTCTTTCTTCCTCACATCTTGTGAAAGCATGGTATCTTTGAGCTAAATAAACGATTAAGTGAAATAAGTTTATCTCCCTATTCCGTTCCGCGTAGGTTCTTATTACTGTTATGCAGTTCTGCATTGAGCATTGTAATTGTCATATGTCATATGCAGTTTCTTTTCTCTCAGTCTCTAAGGAGAAATATGTGAGCAGTGTAATGCTTCCCTTTGGTGGTTTTCTTTGAGGTGGAGAGTTGGTTGCACATATGCGCTGCTGGTTTTTTATGTGAGAGAAGATATGCTTATAGAAATATGCCTTACACTTCAAGCAATGATAATTTTTGTGACAATCTGTATTTCATCGAAACCATAAATTTAATTTAGTGAAGAAATAGAACTTCATGTAAACAATAAAGAAAAAGCTTTCATAAAGGTGAAAGCAGAGAGCAAATTTTCTTCTAAGAACATAGTATAAGTAAATGCTTAAATGTGAATGTTGTTTAAATAAATTTCCCCCCCAGAACTCTCATTATCCAAAAACTGTAAGGTGGTTCAATCAGTGAAATTTATGCTCAGTAGAAGTAAAACATTCTAAAATGTAATGGGAATAAATCATGCTCATGTATTTTCACGCTGAAAAATCTCAAAATTAAACAAGTTAAATAGGTAAAAGCAGGATTCTGCTTTGTTTTTTATACATTTTGAAAAAAAAAATCATAATCTATAACTGCTACCACACCATAGTAATTATGATCTAGTAATCTAAAAGATATGGTCAGTTTAGTTTACTCTAAACTAAAATTTGGTTTCTAAAGTAATTATGAGCATTGTGTAGTGTTTGTGACATAAACATAAAACTGTAAACAGGGTTTAGGTACCACACTCTCCCCAGTCAGAACAAGCTGGGTATTTCTTTTGTATAGTACAAAGTATGCAAACAGGTGAAAAATACTGTGACCTACAGGTCAGCGGCTTTGAGCTCCACTAGATTAACAGAGAAACACATCCCAAAACTCAAGATTCTTTGGTGAAGGTCCCTTCCTTCTGTCTGGCTGAATGTGGAAGTCTGAGTACTTCAGCTGACCTCAACCACCACAGGATTACACAAATGAGAACTATGCAAAGGACTATACAACCCCCTCGCCCTATATTTTAATGCATGTTTAACTTAGACTAGTTTTATTAAACACTTACACCCCTCACCTGTTCCTTTTATTGCTCTAGTGTAGAGGTCCTATTCTTTTCATGATACATAAGTTAAACTTAGAAAAGGGAGAAAAATGGAGTTTTTGTGTGCCTGCTATTTGATAAAATGTAACTCTTTTCTCACAGTGTATGAATTTCTTTTCCTTCAAAACATGAAATACACACTGTAGCAAAACAAAGAAACAAAACAAAAAACCCAAAAAAAACAAAGCAGCAAAAAAGCACAACAATACAATATAAATTAAAATAATGAATCTGGATTGGTATATTTTACACATGGAAATCCTAAACATCACAGGGGACTGTTTTGAAAGAAAGAAGCACTATTTCTTTTCTGAAGTAGCTTTGCACCCACAAGACTTATTTAAACTGTCTGAGATTACTCTAGGAATATTCGCTCTTTTTACATTATCAGGGATACTGAGAACAGCCTCAAGGTGAAGAATTTACCTTTAACAGAGAAAACATCCTCTTCAAATAAAGCCAATAAAAGCACAATAAAAAAACACCCAGCTTTACTGTCTTGAATAATTTACTGGAATGTAGATTGTCAAACAAACTTGGTTTGTTTTATTTAATCATTAATGATGTCCATCTGATCAGCTATTAATATAAAAAAAAGTCACTGACTAGATCTGTGTAAAAGGCAAAAAAAATTAACACAAAACCCCTCCAGATTAAAGCAGTAACTTCAAAACAATAATGTTGTTCATAGAATATTTCAAGATGTGCTTAATGTATGTATTTATATATCTTTATTAATGATCTTGAAAAGATAGTTCATGGCATCTATGGGAGAGAACGAGTCAGAAGACTTCAGAAAATTAAAAAGAGCCATATGACCAGTGAAATATAATGCTTGTAAATTAAAATATAGAGTAGACAAATTGCAAATAGAAATATGAATATTTATTTTCAAGTTTTATATTACCAGCATCATGCCTGTAGAAAGCTCAGGGAGAAGATATGCTTGGTAATAACAAACAAATATATTTATTTCTGTGCATAATCAATGGCATATATTTCTAAGACGTTACTAACACATATTGGATTGAGGCTGACTTTTATCATTCTAAACATTATTGTGAAATGAAAATAAGTAAGGAGAGTCTGACTTGTTTAGGAGAATTGTAAGATATTGGAAAGAAAGTCTACATCTTTGAGGAAAGAGATGAATTAGAGGCATCAGTTATATACAAATAATAGTAAAAAAGAGAAGCTTATGAGGGGTTATTAGAAGGGGATAAGTCTATTTTATACTTGGTCATTCAAGAAAAAAAAAGAAAAATACTGACTTTAGAGCTAGCAAATTAAAAAATGACAACAGGATATATCTCTTATATGACACCAAATGAAGTGTTGTAATTTAATGTAAAAAAAAATAGTGAGCCAAGAGCTTTGAAAGATCTTTAAAGAAGATATTTGAATGATTAATGAGAACATCCACTGATAATGAGCTGACAACTTTGAAAAACATTGCATATAGACCTTTATAATCAAATTAATCAGAATTTAGCTGATGCAAGGAAGGCATTGCCTCTTCATTTTGGAGGTTTTTTCTAACTTCCTGTACGTGAGTATTGTCTGCTGCCAGACACAGAATTATACAGACTACTGATTTAATTCCACTGGTAAAGTGCTGTTCTCCTCCCAACTAAGGCAACATTTATATATTTTGTCATAGGCTTTTACTTTTGATTGAGTTTGCTTCCAGTTAGAGTATTTATAAGCATCTAGGTTTCTTTATTGTTATCAATACTCTGAATTATGTGGTTTCCCTTCATATCTTGGAAAAAGCATTTCCCACCCTCTAAACAATATTAATGGGACAAGTCATCACTTCATAAGTAATATAAATAAGAAAAAATCCCTGTATTGTTTATATGTGTTTGAGAAACCATTAAACTTTTTATATGTTGGGCAAACACAGTATCTGACATTTAAAAATGTACAAATATTTGAGCAAGAATCCTGGAAGACACTTGAAATTCAAGCAGCACTTATGCTTGGTTATCTTTAGGATGTTTTCACTTGTAGAAAGAAATGGCTTCTTCTGTGCAATATGTGCAGGATTGAAGGAAGTTACGAAAGATGTGCACTTTTAACTCAAAGAGCCTTTTAAAAGAACACTGAATGTATTTAGGGTTCTTTACATATTCGTTACTGTTTTATAGACCTAACATGACCATTCAGATCCATAATTTTAACACTATGTGTGACTTTTTCAGCTGTGTTGAGCACTATACTGATTATTTCCCCTACAAGTTTTTTTAAGATCACAATGGTTTTTTTACTTCAAAATATTGCAAAGCAATTCACCCCTGAACTATTTCTTCCAGAGTACACAAATACTGTGGTTACATATATGTATTTTGTATATATATATTTGGTTCTAAAATGCACTGGCTTTGGTGAGTGGTGTTATTGTGGGGATTAGTAATCAAAACAAGAAGAAAAAGAGTGAATCAAATGCTAATCTGAAAAATCAGGGCATCATGCCCTGAAGGGTATGAGATTCAGGCCTTGGAGGGCAGCACTTCCCAATAGTAGTATCACTCACATAAGAAATTCCTGCCACTGGATATGACTGAAATCAACGTAGATAGAAAGCAGAAGTAATTCCATAATTGCTCGGATACTACTATGGCACAAACTATAAAATCCCTAATTAGAGACAGGGAGGTTGATCTTCTATACATGTTCTGACTGAAATCTGCAGCTGTCACTGAGCAATTAACCTGGAGTTGTGCCGGGGAGCCCTCTGGCTGTCCTGGGCTTGCTCTGGGCTGCCCAGGGCTTCAGTCACACTGAGCATCAACATCTTAAAAGCAACTCCTCTCTTACTCTACACGTAAAACGCAGTGTGGAGGTCAAAGCTCGTACCCTGTCAAAGAATAGGGCAGAAAAAAAAATTCGCTTCCCCAAACAACCTTCTACCACCAAACTTCGCCTCTGGACTGAGGTGGCCCTTGCTGTCAGGTCTAGCAAATGAATGAAAAAATGGAATTTGTGTTTAATGAAAAAGCATTGGAGAGCTTAAACTCACTATAAAACTAGGAATCCCTTTGAGTCTTTTGTGTAATGTCAAATTAGAAGGGTCAGAGAGAGTACAGTCAGTTCTTCTGGAAAAGGTTCAAGGAAAAAATCAATTCTCTAGCCATCCGGAATCCCCTATCAAAGTATAATTCCTGAAATACACCTGTGTAGGTCAGACATACATTATGGTCAACCATGAGAAGAGCTAAAAAATCAGGAAAATTATTCAGATGATTGCTGTGAGAAGACCTTCCATTAAGCTTAATATTCTGTTAGTTGGTACAGTCTGATTAAGATGAAATACAATAAACTCTAGATATATGTCTATACTTAGCCACCTAACACCATTTGAGATACCTCTCTAAGGGGAATAGGTGCCAGGCAGGACAATAATTTGTGAAGCTGTTGGTATCCAGAGATAGCTGGAAGGAAGATATAACTATTGTATGCTTAAGCATAGTCAGCATGAAAGGAGGCATTAACAATTCTCAGCAGTAATACCTCTCTGATTATTAGTGTGTCTTTGCTAACTTTAGTCAGCCATGAAGAACATACTTAATGATGGTGAGATGGTACATAATGATGTAAGTCTGAAATTTTTAATAGAAATTCTCTGTGTGACAAATGATGTATTAACTTTAACTTGGATTGAGTCTTTAATATCCTGCCCACTGAAAGAATTTCAGGATTCTTATGGGTAGTACCAAATTTACAGCCAACTTTCCCATAATATGAAAAGATGAATTAGTTTTTAGAGTTTCCTCAGTTGGATCTTAGAACTGGAAAGGAAATTAGAAAATTTTGAGGGGTGAACAGCCTTCCAAATCAATGTGTGCAAGTTTTACTTTCCCAAATACACCAAGAGACTAGTGTGGTAGTTGCTGCAGTCTGTGCACTGGAAATTGTATTTCATATAATGTGCAGTTGAGAAGAATATAAAAAAGGAAACTTTTTTGCCTTTTTTCTTTCTTTCAATAAAATATTAGGAAAATGAACTTCTTAAACAGACATGTGAACTTTACAAAACTGGTGCCTCAATATTCGTGTAATAAATGAATTTTTTAATATTGCATTTGCAAGGCTTGTGTTCAACTTCATTCATTCTGTTCTGAAAATCAGAATTGCATGTTTATTGACTGTCTGCGCTTTCTGGGCTTTTTGCTACAATTTGCTGAATGTGTGGACAAAAAAGACTTTCCTAATTGGCATCCAAGTATACTACTTCTGAGATGTGAAAACCAAGACTTGTGTTTTACTGACTCACATATCATGCTAATGGACCTCCCCTTTGGCACCCTAAGCATATTAGAAATAGCTGGTTTGCTTTTAATTACACTGCTGTAATCGTACAGTACATAAGGCAAAGTGAGTAAGTGTTTTGAATACTGGCAGTATAGAATCTGGTTCCCTTTCTCATTGTCTTGTTGGAGCTGTGAAGAAACTAAGAAATAAAATGAACATTGTACAGAAATTGATGTGATGTAGCTGACTAAAAGCAGAGAACACAGATGAACTGATGCCCCGTGTTACATAAGCAAAGAGAGGAAAGGTACACATTAAATACAAAACCAAAATCTGAACCTAGCAAATAAGTGTTGAAAAAAAGGAAGTTCCAGTGTCTGTTACATGTATGGGAAAGAATGCAAACATGCTTAATTTTACCTCTAAAACAGAAAAAGCCAATCCTTCACAATAATTACTTTTTAATGCTACTGCATAGGAAACACTTTTTTAAACTTATGCAATATAAAAGTCAAGATAATCTCAGTAAATATAGACACAATCTTACCACAGGCCATTGCCAAGCCTAATAAAATCCCTAAAGACATCAGCCAGCATCATAAGCCTATGATAAACAAATTATAGGCACGAAAACCATTATCACTATAAAACTATTGACTTGTATGTCTTCAGCAGATTTCAAGATGGCTTTGGGTTTTTTTCTTGCATGTGTTTAGAAGGCAAATAGTCTGAATACCAATGGATATAGTGTTGCATTTATCAGGGCCTTAGCCTAACACAATAGCTGTAATATGGTTTATGAGCTTCATTTCTCAAAACTATGTCTTATTTGCAAATATCAGGCTCGAAGGGCACACCCACATGGGGAGAGCCCTTCCCAAACCTTTGCTCATGAAGTTTGGTCATACATACTATTTCAGAGTACCAACATTGACCATTTTTTCAGTAGATTTCATTTCTTATCATAAGTGGTTAGTTACCATAGCAGTTAGACAGTGGTAGCTGGCAGATAAAAGATATTCAGTTGCCCAATTTGGGGGTTTTCCTCCCTTAATTTTGCTTCAGGTGATGCACCGTTCTTGTGGGAGATGCTGAAGCAGGACAACTGGGGACAGTAGGCACAGGATACATCTTATGTGTCCTGGACAGGTTGAGCAACTTCTTGACTTTTGCTTGCTGTTGTAATGCATTTCAAGCTCTCAAATATTACACTTCTGAGGGAATGGTGACTTTTGTTTGCAGCTGCCAGAAAAAAAATGCCCTTTGTTTGCAGCCCGTCAATAGAATGACCTTTCCTTCTTGCCAATTTATGCTCAAGAAATACACGTGATTGTTTTCCCTTTGCTGCATGCTTCAAGAATCTTCCAAATTTGTTTGATCACTGGTTCAGAAGCTTTCAAATTGACATGAGAAAATACACATTTTTGCAGACTCATTTTCAGTTGGACCTATAGCAGCTGAAACTGGAGATCAGTGAGAATTAATCTGTACTTAATGAAGGAAAGTTGCTGAAATTCTGTAAATGCTTGCCTATGACACATATCCAGAGTTACGTAAGTAAACTGCCATTTATGCAATCTGCTTTGGCGATATTTATATTTGTATTCAAATCTTTTCTCTTGTGAAAATAAATCAAAACCTTGTAATTGCCTATTGGACAATAACCTGCACTTTGGAATGCATATTTCTACCTCAAAGGCAAGACCAGGCTTCAAAAGCCACTTTCAGGTTTTTAGAGTTGATGTAGCCAGCAATGCTTTCTTCCTGCTATGTTCAAAGTAGATGATGCCTTTGTCTTTAAGGAAACAATGCAGATGCAGCCTAATTTCATATAACTGTGACAAAGAATTAAAAGTAACTTTAGTTGCATTGTCTGTGTGACTGTGTGGCAGGTATAGGTGTACTTGACTGACTTTTGCCTGTACTCCAAGTTCCCTGGAAATCACATAGCCATGTTAGCATGGTATTGCATCCAAGCTCCAAATCTTTGCTAAAACAAATCATACGTTATCCTGAGCACGTGTTGCAAGTTAACATTGTCATACTGCTTCTAATCTGCATCTGATCTACACTCAGACTTCTGGGAGCAGTGTAGACCTCCTACCATTTCCTTTTCTATCCCTGAAGAGAAATGAAATGCGAAATTGACATTAGGTCTTCTGAACTGCTCCACATTGACAGCATAGTTCACATCAGCGGTATCAGTTATTGACTGTTGCACTGGGTAAAGCCCAAGACTATATACACTGGAAGCTTATGCACAATGGTATGCTCTTGTATAAAGGCAATGAGTTATGTGAGTTCTGTATACATTAAGTGCCTTTAAGAAACACATCTTAGATATCACTGCCTGTACTACCATGCATATTCTTTGAGAAACAAGAAAAAGGGACCATATTTTTACGTGATTTTAGAGAATGCTGCTTGTTTGAGTGGCACAACACCTTCCCACTGATGTGCCTGATTCCTGCTGGACTTTAGGAAGCAGCATGGTGGTTAGAGTCCCATGAAGTGCACAGGATGGATTACTTGCCTAATTTGCCAAGTCATAAGCCAAAGTTGCATTACATGCATTACATATTAATTGATCAGCACTTCCCTATTGATCTCAAATCTAAAAATCTACATAATGGAAATGTCATGAAAGCTAGGGCACATGCAGAACTCGTAAATCTCATTGGCTCACAAGTGGTGCGTTATACATCAAAGCCGGAGCAGTGACAAAGAATGGTGAAGTCCCTTAGTCCAAAAGAAAATAGTTGAAGAGAATTTTAACCAAAGAGTAGCATGCATGAGAAGCAAATGTAAGAGCGGGGTAATTGTTATGCAGTGCTAAGTTTGGATGGTGTTTCTGAGCCCTCAGTAGCCTGTGACCAGCAGTTGTATCCCTCTTGCCTTCCATGTGGTATCTCACAGAGATGCACTTCCCTAACTCTGCTTCTCAGCTGTGTTTTGATGAGACCCATGCTGCTGTAGCCTTCTGCCCTCTGGCAGCTACATTAGGACCTTTTCCAAAAGCATCTTAAAATATTATCAGCTTACTCAGTAATATAGAGGTCATGCCAATGTTGTTTTCAGCCAAATATGTATTTAACATAGGCTAAGTGAACCTTTGCTTTTAGGCAATAACAGCTTTGATGCAGTAGCATCCTAACTAACTCTCTGTCGGAGGAGACCCAGGGTTTATACAGTGGCAAAAACACTACAAGAGATGGATAGACTAGGACACCGAAGTCCAGGAACCCGGCTCCCCGAATATGGAAGCTCTGCAAGAGATTTATAAGGACTCTAATAAGCTCACATCCTATATTGATGCTTCCCCAGTCTAAATGTTATACCCTTAATGTGGCTACCCTGGTTATTTTTCCCTTAGTAGTTCCTTGTCCAAGTTCCCTCTTCCCACAAAACCCTCCGGGTCGCATGCCCCCGTGTCCTGGCCCGACCCGGCCATGGGGGCAGTTGCCGGCGGGGCCGCCCACGTGGCGCCGCTGGAGCCTGGGCAGGGGCTGTCCCCGCCTCGAAGTGCCGGAAGCCCTACGGTAGACTTTCCCCGCCCATCTCATTCTCCCATTGGTCCTTTTGCCGCTCCTCCCCTCCCTCCTTCCCTTCGTTTGCATGTACCCAATGAACTGTGTTACTCCGCCCTGTCTCCGCCCCTCTTCCCCGCCTACATCCGGGGAATTCCCATGCTCTCCTCAAAAGCTAGCGCGCAGCAATAAACTTGGCTTTTCCTCGTGGATTCCTGGCAAGTGCGGGCTTGTTCCGTTCGGGACCGTCGCCGGGCCGGGGGCGGGAGGAGCCGTCCCTCGCTTCTAAGGGGCCTGATCCTAGGGAGCCCTGCTTGTCGCTTTCCTAGCCTGGCTCCTGGAAGCGGAAACCTCTCCACCGTATCGGTGGGCTATTTTTTAATCCGCTGATAACTCTCCATTCTTCTTCACTGAGTCAATGGTCTATTCCTGCTGTTTCTGTGAATTGTGTTCTGGTAGCCTTAGCTGCATAAACTCTTAGCTGAAATTGCTTCCTCACAGCAAGCATTTAATCATGTTGCTCCTCAGTGTTTGTTCTGGAAGAAGGCAGCAAGCACACGTACAGATGGGGAAAGATCTTTCCTGGAAGGTGCAGGGATCACCCTTCAGCTTTTTGTTGTGGCCTTAGAGGTGAAAGTGTTGCCTGAATTGTGAATTTTTCTCCTTCACTGTGTATCACTGGAAAATGTCAGTGATTTAAGACCAATCTTTGAGTGCAGAGTGCTCAAACAAATACGGTCTGTGCATTAGGAGGCAATTCAAGATGTTGCTCAACTGTTAGTTACTGATTCTTGTACGAACTGACGAAAGACAATGCAAGTATTTCTAATCCCCAAAGCCGACTTTGTCTTAAACAGACAGGATTACTTGGATGACAGGGAGAAGAACCATAAGTAAAGAGGTAGTAAACGTCATAACCCCAAACAACTCCTAGTTGCACTTATTAAGATTACAGTCCCTCCCTCCCCCTCTCTCAGCATACACATATCAAGACATGCCTTCCTGGAGCAAGTGTTCGTCAAGTGTTGTCTACTTATTAATGGCATTTGCCCATATTCCTACTCAGAGCTACATGGCACTACAGAGCTGTCATGTTTGTACCTAGTGTCAGGCCTTAGGAAGGGGCTTTGAGACAAAATACAAGGGGATAAGATGTACCACACATATGAGGTATACCCTGAGATATGCTACAAGATGCTCTCTACTAACTGAAAATCCTTTAGCACCTTCAGGGCTGTGACTTGAGCTCAGGCTCTGAACAGCTTGGATGTGAGGTGGAAGCAGATGTCAGTGGATGGAGAAAAAGGATATACCCCTAGTGCAAAAAGGAGCATGGTTCACATAATAGTCAGATCTGCACAAAGTCATCCCAATCTCATTAGGCTTGCTGAGATGAAAGACTTATTAGTTCATGCACATTGGCTTCCTTTCATAGGCAGACTGCTTCCTGAGGCCAAACCAGTATGCTGGCACATGTGCTACACCATGCTGTCATACCAGCTCATTTGACAGAGTTCAGACATTCATGCACTCCTCCCCTTGTGCACTGTAGCTCTATTTTAGAGAGCTGGGAGGGTTAAGTAATGACTGAGCAGTGGTTTGTGATACTAGTACATGCATGTTGTTAATAAGCATCTATTATCCTGCCCTTACTATCTTTAAAATTGTACTTCTAGATGAATGTAGGTTTCCAGAGCTAGTAGATATTAGACAATAGCCAGATGACTGCAGAAACTTTCTGTAGTACAAGACAAGACACATTTGGCCACTGATATAACTTCCTTTACAAGATGAGAATCATTCTTTCCCAGCTCACACTGATGCTCTCAATAGAAAGTGTAATTGCATTCATCTAGACAAAGTGGTCTTCAATCAACACTCTTAATGAAAGATCCATATTACTGTTAATCTCATGACAATGCATAATTTTAGAACAATTTCTGGATGTTTACTTTATTTTTATTTATAACCTTGCTTATGTTTATTATGCTTAGGCCTCTTCATTTGTTAGACAGCACTATTTGAAAGTCCATATACTAACAGTCATGACTTTAGCAGTCAGCTGCTTGATTACTTTCTTCTTAGAAACTAGATAGAATACCTGCCTGTTCAGCAATAGGAGATTCTATTACTACCGTTTTAAGTAGGCTAGGAGTGCACTATACTTGAAAGATCACAAGTCAAGTAAATCCATGGAGTCTGAAATCCACATACTGAGCCACTAGATACATTCCCACATTTCTCAAATGCTCTTCTTCCAGTCCCCTGTGTTCCCTTGAAGACCTTAAACCCAGATAGGTAGACTGCACTCCTACTGCCTATTTCCCTCATTCCTATCAAACCAGCTCTAGGAGCTCCATGTCTAATGGCATTTTGCCACCCCTAACCTGAGCAATACCATTTCAAAATTTTAGTTCTTCCTGCTACTGATAATGAGTTTTGGATCATGAATAGAGTCAAGTATGTGTAATCTTTTTGTCTGGATCTTAATCACAATACTGGTTTTCATTTGTTGTGTTATTTCTTCTTTTCCTCTTCTCATTATTTGGTCCCTTTTATCTTTCCTTCTCTTGTGTGAAATTAAAATAGAGATTGCTTCAGAACTTTTAGAAAACTTTGCAAATAAAAAACCCCAAACCAAACCAAAAATACCCCCACACCCTAAAAATCTTTCTATATTGTTAATTTCACATCTGCAAAAGCACATACAAAAACCCTCTACCAAACAGATATGAAAACCCTCCACCACCCACCTTTGGACAATAAATATCATTATGGCAAACAAGCATGAGTTGTAGGAGCTGAAGAAATCAAGATGCGCTTTTGACAGGTTCATTTGGCAGTGTAGGAGGTATTCTACAATTCTAAAAATATGTTCTGTTTTCACAGACATTTTGAGATGTCTTTAAGTTTCCTTCCAGAAGATGGCCCAGGGCCCATATGGTACAAGTCAATCTGACAGATGTTATATAATAATCTTTCTTGATTAAACAAGTACAAGACATTCTCTTCTTACCAACCAAATAACAAGAGAGAACCCAGCCATTCTGAAATTAAGCATCACCAACTAGATAGACACGATAGAGCTAGAGACCTTGTTCTACGGAACATTCTGGTCACCACTGGGAAACCCTGGTCCCTCTATGTCATTGGAGGAGTCTGTTAGAGATAAGGAAGAGAGGGACATATTACAGAACTGCTAACCATTTAATTACTTTGCACAGAGAAACTGAAACCAATTCATTTATAAAGAAAATTTGCCGGGTATCTCTTGGGAATAGTAAAATTCATAAAAGGTTTCTATTAGACATTGGAGAACTAGAAGTATGTTTTGAAATATATATATATATAAATATATTTTGAATATGCTAACTATCTATATAAAGGATATATTGGAACATTTTTCCAAGGGAATTTACTGGAGAGGTCTTGAGCATGCAACATCTTCTAGGAGTTCATTAAAAATAGTGAAACATAAAAAAGAAGTCTTCGAGCTTTTCTTTAAGTTATTCAAAGCTACATCTGAATCTCCAAAGCTGTTGAAGAGAGGGAAAAGGATGTAATGAGGCTATGTCTATACTGTCAAGAAAAAAAAGACAATTTAGCTCTGAAACATCTGTTCTGATCATCTAAATTGAACATGAAATAAAGAAAGAAATCCCAAACTGTAACTGTCTTTAATGCCTATGGCACAAAAATCTTCAAGCTCCAGCACATAGACACCTGATTTTCTTATACTAAATAAGCTCATGAAGACTGCGGTTTCTTTTTTCACTCACTTTTTGAGTTGTTAAAATTGGTTTAAATATTTACATGTATCTTATGTGTGTAGAGCCTCAAAACGTTGTGTTATGATGTGGACCTCATTTTGAAAACATGCTTTTTGGATGTGTTTTGCTTATATTAGTAGTTGTGTGGGGATGACTGTTACTCATTGCTGTCATGAATAATTTTTTATAGAACTGGATCTTTAGTGTAGATCTAGTAAGACTGAAATCAAAGGGCTTTTTATACCCTAATGCTTTTATTAATCTAAAACTTTGTTACTTTTTTTCTCTCCTCCCTTTCAGAACAGTTAATCATCCTATCTTGTTTAATTGGTAAAAAAAAAAAAAAGCATGTTTATGCGGCAACCTCAGATACTGAAGACAGGACAAGAAAATCTTCAGTCTAGTGATACAGCTCTATATCTGTGTCAGGGTTGTTAGTCACTCTCAATTTCATGTTATTTATTCTGATGTAAATGTACTTAAACATGTAGGAAGAGTCCCATTCATTTTATTGGTCTTGGCATGCTTGTCTAAGTCTCAGCTGAAGCAACAACCTTCTGTTCATCTTGTACTAAATTAGACTTCATCTTATTGTACCAAAACTCCTGGGAACTAATTACAAGTCTATTTTTATGGTAAAACAAGCATATTAAAAGTTTACAAATTGGGTATATGTTTACTTTCCTTAGCTCACATTCTGTGCTCTGGAGTATTACTCCCACATGTAAACAACACTGCAAATGTAGATTGCCTAAGTGGCTTCCCTGTTGTCAGAAACAGCTGTTCAGTGTGGCAGTTTCTTTATCTTTTTGCAAAGACTGATACTAAGCCTCCTGAACTAGTTCTCTTTCAAGAGAGTAGTAAAGAAGGATACTGTAGTAACAATTTTCTTTATTGAATTTTTTTTAAAGTAAGGGTCAATTTATAAAATAAAAACACTAATGCTGATCAATCAAAACAAAAAATCATGGGCCTAAAATTGAAGTACTCAGGACCATGTGTTACTCCTGCTACATGCTAATCATGTGTTCTAGTATTTTAAGGAACACAGTACTAACATATTGGCTTACCCTACATCTTTGTGAAGATGAGGATAAATTTGATTCTTTGCACTTGTAGTCCATGTTTTGAACCTTGAAGTATGCTTTTGACATTCCTTGACAAGTGATTTGTTGTTTGGGTGGGGTTTTTTTGGATTTTGTTTTTTTGTTTGGTTTTTGTGGTTTTGTTTTTCTTTAAATGAGAGTGCCAGGTATATCTTCATCTATTAAAATAAAAATTGACGCATATGCTTTGGTAATACCAGGTGACTAGATTTAAGAGAAACACCAGACACCAGAAAATCATGATAAAACTATGAATTTCCAGAAGGTGGAAAGAAAATCACTGCTATACTGCCAATAAGGGGAAAAAGCATTTTTGTGGATGCTCATAACTGTATGCAAACAGGGTAAGCACAATACACTAGATACACAAATGCTAAGAGGCACAACTTCCCTGATACATTTGTATCTCTTTGGCAACTCTCCAAATCAAAAACTACTTTCACCTCCTTTCGCATTTGAGACTATAAAGATCACAGACAGTATGCAAGAACCATCAGTAAACACCATCAGTAGAATATTAAGATCTGAGCACTCTAACACTATATTAGCAATATAAAATACCAACCCTGGCTTTCTACAAACCAAATTTGTGGTTATAATGATTGTCTGTCTGGTTTTGGTACACTTATTTTAACAGAAGTCCCAGCAACTGCAGGAATAGTTTTTATCTAGGTAGGAATTTCATAGATGAGAGGACAGAAAATGAAACATGCCACAAAGAGATGTTTGAATTGATGTTAATGGGTGCATATATGGTGATGGAATAGTCCAGTGTATATTTTAGCTACTATGACAGTGATACATTGTTCTGAGAAAAAGGGAAAACTGAAGTACTTTGGAACAAGGAACATTATCATTAAAACATCAGAAGAATTAACCTTGGTGGAGCTGGGCCTTCCTCTTGATATGGAGGGTGTGGTATTTGAGTTTAAACAGACACTCCTTAAACACAGTCCCAGTCACACCCATAGTGAATAAACAGGCTTGACTCACTCTATTTGTCAAACCTTAAAAAATTATGTCAGTAGCAGCATGGATGCTGCATATGACTTTCTCAGAAGATTTAATACCAGACATCAGTGTTAGCTTCTGACCTACTATTTCCATAGACTTAAAAAGATCATGTCAGGTCTGGTAAGAAAAATACATTATCAAAGTACTCATAAAAAAGTGTTTGTTAGAGGATGATAAAAGCAGTGACCAATGGCTGAATCCAATGCAGCATACATACGGTTTTCTGCTACAGGATTAAGACAGATATGGAGAAGTCTCTCATCTGAATGCCTGTGGTAACTGTGAAGGCACTGGGAGTGGTTCAGGAAGAGCCTCTGGTTTCCAGTCTAGAAAACCGATCTGTACCACCATGCTCCATAGACAGTGCTAGGACTGGACATTACTGTGTTTCCTGCATCTTGCTATTACAAATACAGTTGCTTCCAGTTCCTCATTTGACAATGTATATTTCAGGTTTCAATGTCTTTGGCTTAGAACTTCCTTTCTGAGAGAAGGATGTGCCGTCATATGTTTGAAAAGATCCTATAGTACTGGGGTTCAGCTCAGTTTTGAGTAGCATTTGCATGGCTCCAGCCACAAAGGGAAAAATAAAAAGCCTGACTTTACTAGGAGTTCAAATCTTTCCTACTGCTAAAGATTGCTCAGGTGGCATGGAACTGCTTATAGATGCCTTCCAGGTCATGCTCTCACAACTATTCTGTCTTACCAGATACATGAGATTCAGTAGGGACTGGCCCAGAATACCTGCACTCTGACAAACGGCAGCTGATGTTGAAATTAAGTACACTTCAGAGTAACATGGAAACTACTTTCCAAACTGTTAGTGGTAGAGCAAGCAACCAAAAAAAATTCCTTTAAAAGAGAGTCCTAACTAGGATTTCACCTTTGGCCCTTCAATCTTTATCAATTAAAGATGTCATCACAATTCAGAAAAATAGAAGTCACCATATTTTCAGAGCTATTGAGGCAAGCAGATGAGGGGGGTTTACAAAAGTGTCTGAGTGATTTTGTAAACTTGCAGTTGTCCCTGGTGCTTTTCTGTATCCAGAAGATCCTTAATAGCTTTGCTAATATGAGTCTAAGGAACCAGCTTGCCCACAAAACAATAGAAATATTCAGAGGACTGTGATTAAAATTTCATTACAGCTTACTTTATTTCTCAGGAAGTTTACATTTTCACTCAAAATTAATGTGAGCTACCTATTCTATTCAGAATACATGTGAGCAAGTGCTGTTATAAAGTATATATTCCAGATTGATTCATATATAGACAACATGGAGCAGCAGTAAGTACATACACTACAGGGTAGTGTATGAAAGACACAGGAATAGGCTACCTTATCAAACAATGCTAAAAGTTTTTTCTAATGAGGCGGCAGATAATTTCAACAGGAACTCAGCAGAAACCAAGTCGTATCTTTATCCTATTTAAAAATCTCCCAAGTGTTTATCCAGTGTGTTTCAATTCATATTCTTAACCTAATAATTCATCAGTTACTAGTATCCTCATTTAAACTTTGGACCGACTGTTCTGCTGTATCACCTGTTACATGAATGCAGAACATTTACTCCAAGCTGGTAGTCTGAAATATAGAATTAGAAATAGATTCTGTATGTTATTCTATTTAAAAAAAAAAATCTTGTTAGTTGGACAGCTCTGAACTACAAATTTGAAGCATAAATGAAATTTGAATACCCCCATCTTCTCTTTATTTCAAAATATCACACAATCACATCATCTTGACCTTACTAACTTTATGAAATACTCAGTGTTGAGCTAGGCTTACGGTGTGGGGATACTATAGTGTGAAATTAATGAGCTGGATGGGACCCCTTATATTTGGGAGGCAGAAGGAAGTTCTGTGGGGAGGTGTGAAGTCTACTCATGTCAGTGGAAATGTGTTGTGTGGGCACTGAGGTGCCTTTAAGAGGAATTCCGTAACCTGACATTTTCTTGCTTTCAAGAGTTTTCTCTGTATGAATGTCAGACTTACTCAGCCTTAACTGATTCAAACAAAGTTTTTCTTTACGGTAATATGCACAGTGAGTGGGGAAGTACTCACAGTAAGGCTGGTGGAATCAGTTATGGGTTCTGACGCCACAAGAAGCTAAATCCAGCAAGCTCACAATGTACCAATGTTAACCTAGTCTGAATTTGGAGCAGAAATATTCCATTAGTCACCATTTGGACACTACACAGTCTTTGGTACCTGGCAGTGTAGTATGAGTGGGACTAGAGGTGTTCAAAAAGCTTCATTATAAAAAGCATGAAAACTTTACCTACTATGATTGGGGGGGGTTTCAGTTTAGGGTATTTTGTTTGTTTTTAACTTTGGAGTCCATTTCCATAAAATGTTGAACACCAACTTTGCCATAAAGCTCATAACACTGGAGAATAAGTGTGGTGAGTCTGCTGAGGGTGTGTGTATATGTGTGTCAGCAACATGACTGTGCAATTCTGTTGAGAAGCATATTTTTGCTTTCTGGACATAAATTCATGTAGATTTTTTTTTATTTTGAATTATTTTTAAAACTGTTGGAATTTTATGTAGAGAAATTATTTCAGGTGATTTATGAATGTGACAATGAAAAGATCAGCACAAAAGTTCCTAATTAGCACCATTATGGTCAGTAGATTCTTCAGCTACCATCTCAACTTTCACCTTCTCTTTAATGCCAAAAGGGAATGCAACACCCAAATACATGTTTGAAAATAAAATACTACTGGGTACATATAAAATTAATTTTGTCTTGTTTAACTTTTAACAAGAACTTAAGGAGAATTTCTGCACTTTTATGAATTTCACAGTGTTTGCAGGTAAGTGTTGAATAGACAGATACTGCAATTTTGAAATGTTTTGTGCAGATGTCTGCAGTGTGGTTAACACTCCTTGATAAGGAATTTAGCAACTTTTAACACTGGGTTGCAATTATACTTCTAGAAAACCTTACATTTAATTCTACCTCTTTTTCTAGTAAGCACATGCTTCAGGTAATCTCACTTCATCGCACTAGCCTGTTATTTGATTATACTGACAACTAAATCTTTGATTGAGGCAGCATAAAAATTTCCTTTTTAATCAGTTATTCTCAAACTCAGAAAAAAATAATAACTTTTAGCTGGAGTATTTCTGGCTTGGTTTCTACCCTAAAGGTATTTTTAAGATGTTTGATCTACTTCAGAGTGTAAGCATGAGAAAATAGACATTTCTCATTATTAAAAACAAACAAACAAAAAAACATGAATGGTATTTTGAACATCTGTACAACTTTAATGGAAAAGTGTTAAAAGCTGAAATTGAGTGAAAAACTGTTCCAATTTGCTTGAGTTATAGGCTTTTGAAAACAGGACCCCGCACTTGTCCAAGGCAGTTTTTTCTTCATGAACATGGCATGCTGCAATGTTTTTATGGTTAATATACTAAAGGGCCAGGGTCTGGGGAGCATTTCTGTGTGCCTTCAGCTTCAGCTGACAAAAAAACTTTGAAAAATGGAAAATGGCTCTCAATAAAAATTATTTGCCCTTCACTGAAAACATTCATTGAAATAAACCATATCCAAGCACAATAATTCTGAATTGTGGTGAAGAAAAAAAAAGTGGTTTTTTTTTTAGGAATACTGGAAGTAGTACTGTTACCTACCATCAATTCTTTCTATTTATCAAAGATGTACACAGCTGGATTGTCAACTAATGCTGGAGACTGTTTAGGAACATGGAATTGGTGATACTTGAGCAGATCTGAGGAGTATTGCACAAGGCTTCATCTGACAGTCAAGATACTAAAACCACCAGAGCAGGCAATTAAGAAGCTTCCCATTACATGATGAAATTCATGTTTGCTGCATTGAGATAAAGGAAACTACAAACTTCCCTACACCATTAAAAAAAAAAAGCAACATTTAAACCCTTATATGTGTCAATACACAAGTAGGTCTCAGTCCCTCATTGAAAATATGGTCTTCTGTATGCCTCTGATTTTCATGGGAACCTTTATGCTTTATGTCTGCATCTCTGTGGGATCCTCACTGTGAATAAAGTCTAGGTGCATTATTGCTGCGTAGCTGTAAGTATGAAGGTAACTTAGGGACCTGTATGGCATAGGGACCTGCAAGTCACTGCACAAAGTCAGGAGTGAGAAGTTTGTCAGTTACCACATTCCCTGCAAATGCAGAGCCCAAAGGATAACGGAGATCAGAGAGTTGCTCTGGCAGCAAGTCCCGTAACTCTCTATAGTCTTTACTAGGATTGACAGTTTTTAAGGAGAAACAACAGAAATGAATCTTGCCCTTGAAAACAAATATAAAAAGTCATTGTTATCCTGAATTCATATATCAGCTGGCACAGGTGGAATTCCCTCTTGTGAACATACAATGCCTAGAATCAAGAGCAGATGCAGTGAGCCAGCCATTTCTCCATCCTTCTCATTTATACATCTCCACACACATAGTCAGTTGAAACTATAATTAAAATGGGATTTAACATAAAACCCATCAAAATTTGGGATTAACAAATTGACATTCAATTGGTGACACAATTACACCTGCTTGTGCAATCTGGTGAGATTTAAACATAAGGTATGAAATATGATTTAGAAGTTACATGTAGCATAACACTACTTATAGTCTCACAGATTTTTCCAAGACCTCAGCAGCTTAGTATAAAAAAATCTTTCTGATGACAGAACACCTAAACCCCAGGTTTTTCTCTTGACTTTACCATGTCTGGCTTGCACTGCTGCTTATTCTTGTAAGATGGATCTGGCATTGCTGAACAGAGAATTTGCTGTGAGTTTACAAATTATGACTAACTGATTGTGCTTTCCAGTCAAATGTGCCAAGGATTCATGTTTGCATGTATGTGATGCACAACACACGCTAATGAATAGCTGTTTCATTGAACTGAGTGCTAGATCTCTTGGCACAGATCCTCATTTTTGGTGTGCATTGTTTTTATTATGGTCTTACACGTTTACTGACTGCCATATCTAATTATTTTTATTTTTAATAGAAGAGATATACTCCCATTCAAAATTTAGCATTTTTAAACAAGACAGTAATCTGTAAGGACTGACTTGTTTTTGAGGTTGAAGAGAATACTCGTACAATATAGAAGGCTTATAACCTTTGAACGTGATTGACAGCAGATGGATGGTGAAGATTTAGTATTTCCTGAACAGCATTATTTCTAGAAGAGACTTCCCTTGCTTCTGTATAGAACAATAGACTTTTGTGAATGTGTGCCATGAAGTATCACACTGATTTAATGTTGACTAACCTATCTCAACAATTGGCAACTCCTTTTTGTGGGTTTTCCAGCAATCTTCTAAGCTGGCACTTGGAACACTGTAATTAACTACTTACTTAAAATGCATTAAAATTAAATGTATGGCTCAGGACATTCAGATTTTGAAACAGTTGGCCGGCTAGGATAAACTGGTACAATCTGAAAACTTGGATATTGTACCAATTTGCACAAGCCAAAGATTTGGCCTATAGAAAGCAATAAACTTGTTACAATCATGGATTGTTTTATGCTGTTTTAGAAGTAGTTTGGTGTGGGGGTTTTTTTCTGTTGTTTGGTAGGGGTTTTTGGTTGTTTTGTTTGGGGTTTTTTGTTGGGGTTTTTTTGTTTGGTTTGGTCTGGGGTTTTTTTGTTGTTTTTTTTTTTAAATATAATTGTATATTCTATGAGAACAGCATGGATTCTATAGAGTAGGACTTTTGAAATTAGTTTCCAAATATTTACATAAATACTGAGGGTAAATCACTGTAATTTGAAGGAAAAGACCTACCCAGATGTGCTTCAGATTTTAGGTAAATAAATTTTCACTGGGATAGAAAAGAAACAGCTCGCAAGGGAAGTTGGAGAATTAACACCATAGAACAAATACTATGTATTTGATAAATACATAGTACTTGTATTATGTACTCTGATAAAACCCCTGTCCACATTACTTCAGTGTGAAATCTCAAAAGTCGTTGTAACTTCATACATGTTTGATGAAAAGCAGAAGACATTTGTGTGATAAATGGGAAAACTGTTGAATCTGGAGAGCTTAGTAAACCATATCCCATACTGGTAATCATGCAGATATAATACATATGACAGTATTAAACAGCTACAGCAAGCACTGCTGTAAACAAAATAAGGTCAGGAAGAGCTAAAATCAAGACCTAGCCTCCAAATAAACCACTCTGGTGGTTCTCCAGTTCAAGATTAGCACAGGCCATGACTCAGCAAACTCTGAAATACACTCTTAATTATTCAAGCAGTCTTTTAAAGTAGATAGTAATTTAGTTAAGACAAGATTATGCTTAGTTTGTTGGATCACTGTTGTCAGTAATTCCCTATTGTTACTTGTAAGCTGGTGGAACAGTGGAGGAAAAAACCAACTCTCCCATTTGCTGGTTAGCAAGTTTTCTTCCTTCAGAGAGAAGAAAACTCTATTCTTCTCCCATATTCTCTTACCATTTGAATTCTGCTCCATACCTACAGTGTTAGAAACGGCTCACCTGAACAGCCAGCATGTCTTTCTCAGCTTCCTTTAGAATCAATGGAGAGAAGCTCCTTCTCGTGGCAATTTGCACCAGGAGCTGTTGTGGATGGGCTGTATTCTGGCACAGGGCTTTCTGTCCTTTTGCTTACACAGGTGTATGAGATTACCAGCTAATAATGATGCCTACCCTCGAGTAGTTTAAGTGTGCTCTCAATGCAGCTTGAAAACTCAATGAAAACTGAAACTATTTAAGAAAAAAAAAAAGCCAGCACTAAACAATGAGGGAATTTAACTCTTACCGCTTTCCTGTGTTATGTAATTCTGGAGAGTTTTATGTAGTGCAAATCATATGCAAACATAGTAAGACTTCTATTCAGTGAGTTTTTGTAGCCACATGGTTTTTATTTTTGTGTCTGGTGAGTATTTCTAGATTAAATTTGCTTTCTAAATGCATTTTTAAAATTTTGTTTGTGTGTGCCTGTACTGCCAGGTTGAATAATACAGTTTTTTTATATATTTGTGTAATATCTACAGAGATCCACAAAACATTTTTGTAGTTTGTGGTGCCAGACACTGTGGGTATGTCACATTCCCAAAAGGGGCAGAATGTGTTTTCTGGATAAGTTATATTTCAGTTATTGGCTGTAATTCTGCCTTTGTGATGAAAATGGAGGGTCTGAATGCTGCTTTCCCCCTGCTGAGATGTTCAGCCAGGTCATGTTGCTGCTTTTAGCAGTCGTCTCAATCCTTCTGCTTGCCCTCACACTGACACCAACTTTTGCTTTCTCCCTTCTTTTATTTCATCATTATGAAGCTATAATGCAAGATCCCAGTCTTTCCTGACCCTTTATGACAAACACAATTATGACTCCTTTCCCTTCATTTGGGACCCTATGGTGCTAATCTGGATGGAAAACTTACATCTCACTCTGACAGAAGTGTGTGTTTCCATCTGCTTTAGTTAATAGAAGGACTGCCTCAGAGATTTAGGAGTATAACCTTGCTGGCTTGAGCTTCTACCACAGACAATTTTAAAATTGCTCCTCAATGGCTTCTTAACTGGTTGAAATGTTCATTTATTTTAATTTATGCTGTAGTATTGCCACCAGGACGCCAGCATCTTAGCCGTTACATTCTTAAGGACAATGCTATGGTACCATCTCCTTGGGTTCTAGCTTACCTCCTCAGTAATTTTTATGTCCTAAGTACACAGTTGGTTTTATTGCAGAAGTGAATTTCCATGGGCTTCCATCAAGTAAACATCTTGAACAGAGGACCAGATCAGTGAGGCGTACACTTTTAAGTTAATATAATCACACCCAGATAGATATACCACACCTCTTTCCCTTCCTGTCCTAATTTCTTCAAGTGACTTCAGGATTTAAAGCTTAAGAAAATGGACAGAGAAAAGGTAAATGTTACTAGGGGTGTGTTACTGATACCTGCTTTTCAACCGGCTCACACCTCATTTCTTTCCCTTTATCAACAAGACCTTTCTTTTCATTGGTTCCAGGGTCCCAGTGGTTCCAGCTTGCTTGCTCACTCTAATAACATGTACAAGGATAGCTGAACAAATCCCTAAATCAATAAAATCACTATTTTAGAAAAGAGCAAAGAAAAGAATTGTTCTGGGAAAGCAAGGAATATTAGAGCATGTCAGAAACATAAAGAGAATATTTTTGAAATCTTGCTTGATTCAACTCTTGGTCAGCTGAGCTGAAGCTGAACTAGTTACTGAATTGAACATGTTTCAAAGTATGTCAGAATCTATCTTCTATGTCAAACAGATGTGTCTCCAAATACTTTAGTCTGCAGGTTGAGGTAGAGCCTCCAATAGAGTTGCAGAATCTTTAAGTGGCAAATGACTTAACGTTCCAAACCCAAGCTTACCTCAAGCATTTGGCTATTAACTGAGTTTTCCACTTATCTGCTGATAATATGTAAAGGGTGTTTTAAGCCACCAATACATATGGAATTATTGGACTGGCTTGCAAATATCATTAATGCCAAAACAAACATCCACATAATTCAAGCATGATTCAGCAAATACCATTCTACCAGTTCTATTTACAGTCGGCATGCTAACCATGTATGCTAAAATTATGTGAATGACACCACGGCTCTCAGCACACTATGAAGCTTCCTTGTAACATGATTTGACATTCTCTAAAAAGAATCAAAGGCAAACCCCTAAGCTTGCTGAGTTAGCTTGTATGGCCATTCATGATCACCTCCATTTCACCATGAAAAAGAGACCATTTTTTCCAAAATTAAATGTGATATATTCCTAAAAAATGAGATTCCTGTGGTCTGAAATCCTTTGAAATGCTAGAAAAAACATTATCATACAGACAGTTTTCAAATAGTGCAGTGAAATATCGATGGACATGACCTTTTCTATTAAAAGTTCACATTTCTTGCGTGAGACTGGGACATCCATACTTTAAAACTTTTTCCACAAAGTCTGTTGCCAGACCATGGTGTTACTGAGAGTCATAGCAGAATGCCAAAAGGTCAATGTTTCTGCCATTCTACATGATAAAGTTTGGAAGTTAAATGGAATTGAAACTGTCCAGAGATGTGAAAGGCAACAAGAAGGGCATTTAGAAGCACGTGGGCGACAAAAGGAAGACCAGGGAAAATGTGGGCCCGTTACTCAATGAGATGGGGGACCTGATTATGCAAGATGTGGAAAAGATGAAGTACTGAACTTTATTAGCAAGACTGGCCTTCAGGAATCCCAGGCCCCTGAGACCAAGGAGAATGGCTAGTGCAAGAAAGATGTACCCTTGGCGGAAAAGGATCAGATAAGGGAATACTTAAGCAACCTGTATACACATAAATCCATGGGCCCTAAGGGGGCTGCCAGACATCATTGCAAGGCCATAATCTATAATCAGTTATGGCGACCGGGACAAGTTCCTGAAGACCCTGAGAAAAGAAAACGTCATCCCATCTTCAAAAAGGGAGAGAAGAAACCAAGGAACTACACTCCAGTCAGCCTCACTCCAGTCCCTTGGAAGACGATGGAACAGCTAACTCTGGAAACCATTTGCAGGCATATTAAGGACAGAAAAATCAGCAGCAGTGATCAACATGGCTTCACCAAGGGTAAGTCATGCTTGACCAACTTGATCAACTTCTATGATGTATGGCCTGGTAGATGGGGGGAAAGCAGTGGATATTGTATATCTGGACTTCATTACGGCCTTTAACACTATTTCCTATAAGATGCTTGTAGACAAGCTGCTGATGCATGGGCTGGATGAACAACAGCAAGGTGCTTTGAAAACTGACTGACTGACCAGTCTCAAGGGGATGTGCAAATTCTAACTGGAGGCCAATAACTAGTGATATAGCTCAGGGGTCAATATCAGGTTCAGTCATGTTTCACATCTTCATCAACTACCTAAATGATGGGACAGAGTTTACTGTCAGCAAGTTTGTTGATGACACAAAACTGGGCAAAGTGGCTGATAAGCCAGAGGGTTGTCCTGCCATCCAGAGGGACCTTGGCAGTCTGGAGAAATGAGCCAACAGAAACCTCATGAAGTTCAACAAAGAAAAATGCAAAGCGCTACTCCTAGGGAGGAACCACCCCATGCACTGATATTCTGTAAGACAACCAAATGGAAAGCAGCTTAGCAGAAAATGACCTAGGAGTTCTGGTGAACATGAGCAAGCAATGCCCCCCTAGTAGCAGAGAAGTCTAATAGTATACTCCGTTAGACAAAATATTGCCAGCAGGTAGAGGGAAATGATCCTTCCCATCTACTCAGCAGCGGTGAGGCCACACCCTGGAGCACTCTTTCCACTTCTGGGCCCTTCAGTACAAGAGAGACATGGACATACTGGAAAGAGTTCAGTGAATGGCCACATAGATGATGAAGAGACTGGAGCATCCCACACATGAGAAAAGGCTGAGACAGCTGGTACTGTTTAGCCCCTAAGAGAAGGATCAGAAGGGTATTTTCAGTGTACATAAATACCTGAAGGGAAGATACAAAGAGGAGACAGGTGCTTTTCAGCAGTGACTGTGCAAGGGGCACTGGGTATCAACTGAAACACAGGAGGGTGCTCTGAACATCAGGGAGCAATGTTTCATGGTGAGTGTGACTGAGCACTGCCACAGGCTGCCTAGTGAGAGTCTCCCTTGCTAAAGATACCAAAAAAACATCTGGACATTCTCCTGGGCAATTGGCTCTAGGTGACCCTACTTGAATAGGAGGAGCCTGGACCAGGTGACGTCCAGAGGTCTATTCCAATCTCAGTCATTCTGGGATTCTGCAAAATTAAGAGATTAGAAAATTGTATCTGAAGCAGAGTATCAGTGTGTTGCACTCAGATGGCCTAACAGAAGCAGCACTGGGTAGTTTTAAACTGGCAACTTCCTGCAAGTTCCTGTGCGCTTTGGCCTCCTGCCAGTTTAGAAGGGTGGAAAGCTCTTAGCAGCTTCTGAAAACATGACTAATCCCAGAGGGCACAGATCTGAGTAGCACATTTGATCTTCAGTTCTAGAAAAGCTTGCTATACTTGTATTTGTAAAGGAAAAGGACGAGGTATTTTTATGTGAAGCTCTTATAGAGAGAAGACATGGCTTGCCTTGAAAAACATTCATGGGCTGGAATTATCAAAATAACAGTGGAGTTTGCCTCTCCCTTTGATTTGTGCAGAAAAAAAGATTAAAAATTTAAATAAAATGTAAAGATAAGATATTTTAAAGAGTGCTTGACTCTTCTGTTACAAATAAACTTTTCAAATTCAGCGTTTTTTCTTCCTCCAGATAATGGTAATTTTGCCAACTCAGCATTATCATTAAGTTCATTTGTGAAACTAACTTAATCCTCACAAGTAAAGTCATCTTAAATCCAATATATCTTTGATCCAGTCTCCTATAAACTTAGGTTTAGCCTTTGTTTAATCTTCCTTCTTATGCACATGGGTCAGGCCACATTTTTTTTCCTCATAGTTTCTGGACATGAAAGCAGGGACAGCTGCTTTCAGTTCATGTATTCCCATGGCTCCTGTATTCCCATGGCTCAGGCCAGAGCCACACGTGACAGACAAAGAGCAAGTGCAGGCATATCTCTCCTCCTGAGAGTCCCAAACTGGATTATTCTGTGTGATGGAATAGTGGGGGTGTTTAGCTGGAATCCTTATTGGGCATTGAACACACATGTTTTGAAAGGCTTTTAGGTTCTGTTTAGGAAGGGTTTACGCAAGGGACAGCTCCTTTCCTTCTGAGTTGGCTCCCTCATCAAAGAACCACGGGGTTGTCCCAGTTGCTAAGCAAATTGTGGAGCATGTACTTTAAAAGTCATAGATCACAATATTTTCCTCTAACCTCAAGGTCAGAAATAGCTGATCTTTGTTTTTCCCTCCCACTAAAAAGTCATCCAAAAGCAGATGCCTATTACAGTTTAAATGAAAAAAAATGGCACATCCATAAATGTTTCAAGGCACAGCCCTATTCTGGAAAGTATCGGGCAACCTTCACTTTGAGATTACTAGTAGCCTCATGTAGCCTTAAATTTATATATATGTATTCATGCCAGTAGCTTGTTATGTAAACACATGCTTATCTCTAAAGCCTGGAAACACTTTAAAAAAGAAATCATAACCACAGCAGCACATGTTTTAACCTTGGTGCTCTTAATTCAGTCAAAAAAACAGCTGAAATATTCCTGTTATTTACATGGTTTTTATGCAGTTTCTGGTAGCTATCACAGTTGTAATTTAGTTTTTGATAGTTTTTTATGTTAACCAAAATACTACTGCAAAACAGTGTTTCAGAGCCCTCCAGTGTTCTGACTGCATGAACAGACACAGTGATTCACCTGAGCAGCTCACGAGTGTGAGGCTGCAGAAGGGCTGTATGCAAAACTAGAAGTGCAGTTTATCTGCCTTCAGTCTATAGCTTCATACTCCAGTGCCAGGAGGTGGATGACTGCTGGATTGATTCGCTCATAGGCAATGCCAGCATCATTTGGTACTTCTATAGAACAGTAAATTAAATGTCAATAAATAATTAATAAAAATAAAATAGCAATTGTATTTTGATCATAGCAAGGGTTTTGTATGCCAAAGAGAGGCAAGAAGTCTCTAGAAAGAGAAGAATGCTCCACAATTGGTGGGTTTGACAGATATGAGCGGAGTTTGTTGCTTTGCTTTTGGCATGGTGGGGGGCCAGGGAGTGGCAGGGGGGGCACAGGCCCTCCATGGAAAGGCATCTGTGTCTGAGGAGGTGGCAGTGTTGTGTAACCACACTGACAGAGTGCGTCACAACGTGTGACATGTGGCAGCAGAAGAGCCTTAAATAGCTCTCACCATCTTTTCTCCTCCGGAGATTTTGAAGAAAATTTGGTTTTCTGAGTAATGTTTTATCCTTCCTAAAATCACCTGATAATGTGGCTTAAGCTCCTCTACAGAGCATCTTCCTGAGTTGTTGGAGAGTTTTAGGGTAGGATGGGTGAGGATCTTGGACTTTTAAGTGAAGATGTTAAATGCATATACCAGGGACTATGGGCTGAATACATGTTCATTAATCTTGGTGTTAAAATCGATCAACGTCCCTTCATGACCCCAAGTGTAACAGAAGCTAAGGGCTGAATTAATTCCTGCTTGCACTGAAGCCATTATTAGAAAGTGTCTGACAATGACTAAACTTTTTCCAATGATAGAGGACCCCTTGCAAAATACAAAATTCTGTTTAACTGTTAATTAGCTTTTATAATAAAATTTAAATTTTGTTCTTGAAGATTCGTGAACTTCTCTGGATTCATCACTCATTCAGGATTTTGTTATTCATTTATCTGCTAGACTTCAGAGACCTTATTACCACATTTCTTTTCTTTAGTCTTGTACTTACAGACTGCAATCAAATCACTGTTTTTCTCTGTAAGCTAAATACATTGAGTTCCTTCGCTGTTTCTATCCAGGCATGGCTTCTGCATGTTCCTCATTGCTCTGATCTCTCCAATTTATCTGTGTATTTTTTGACCTGTAACACTAGATTTGGAGTAAGTATTCTAACAGTGGCTATGCAAAGGAAGAATACAGTTGGAGAATAATGTCAGCAGTGCTATTTAATAGTCCCCTTTTATTCTTCCTGGAACCATGGTGACCATATAGATATGCTGAGCCCACATGTCCAATTCATCAGTGCCCTGAGTCCTTTTCAGAGTTACTGCATCCTGGGACCTCCTTCCTCTGATTATGGATTTATTTTTCATTTTTGGCTGAATTAACTTTGTGTGGGACAGTACTAAAATGCAGGCTGTTTCCCATACCCAGGAGCACTGTGTCTCACTGATGTATGTTCTTTGTGTTTTACTACACCTCAGATTTTTACATGAACTCACAGTTTCTGTAAGCTGACTTCCCTCTTGACATGCAGAATAAGCCAGTAACTTCCCCAAACTCTGGTGGGAAGCCCACAGATCCTGGGGATCAGTCTAGAGTCCCTTTTCTGCTCATGGAGTTGCGCCCCTCCTTTGCCAGAGGGAAAAACCCACTTCTCAGTATGCTGCTCCTCCACATTTTAGGCTGAGCCAAAAAGACTTCACAGATCAGCATTTATTACAGATCCTCAGCAGGAAATCCTCTTTTTATCTCAAAGTGAGCTTTTGCAGCTGGTTAACTGTTGAGACACAGCCCAGCAAATGATGTTTCACTGCTGGTGAGACCCATTCAGAATTCATGTTTCACAAGCACAGGTCTCCTCAAAATGGAATTTATTAGGCTTAGACTTAGCTTTTCTCAGCTATTCCAACATCCACTGTCAGACTGCAAACTGGAAGTTGGATTTTCCATCTGTGTTCAGCACTCACCCATCCCCAGGCTAAGGAAGGGGCATTGGGGCATTGGCTGGGACTGTCAATAGTCTCTGGGTTGGGGGCTAGGGTACGATGATTGTGTTTGGGATTTAGGGTGAAAGTAGGAAGATAAGAAGGCACCCTGGAGGAGTTTCCTGGTTTGCAAACTATGCAGGCAACAGGGTCATGTGGAATCACAGAATCAGAATCAACTGGATTGGAAGAGACCTCTGAGATCATCAAGCACAACCCTTGATCCAAAATCACTAGATTACTAGATCATGGCACTCAGTGCCACATCCAGTCTCATCTTGCTGCTACTGAGGCCGTGTTTGGCAGCTAGGAATAGAAAGGCACCTACCTGCTGGATGGGTGACAGCCAATATGAACAAAAGTCTTTTAAGTGACAGCAAATCGGGAACCAGCAGAGACTGAGGCAGCTACAGAGTGTTGATGAGCTTAGGTTCCCTCCCCTCCCTCTCTTATTTTTCTCCTCTTCTAACCCAACATAAGCAACTTTTTCTCTAGGCACTCCTTGTAGACAGCATCAAAGCTGTGCATCCAGAAGGAAAAGGACTGCTGGAAACAGCCTGTAGCTAAGCTGTCCTGAACAAATAAATGTATTTTCTGTGTGTGCTCTGGCCATTCAGATACTGAGGAATGGTTATTTGTCTATTTCTGATTCTTTCTTTCCTTTCCCTTAAGATTGTCTTCAACATTGTCTTTTATAGCAAACATGAGATATATAAAATGTAATGAAGAAAAAAAGAAGGCAATGTCCTCCTCTTTGCTTTCAATTCTTCCACCACTGCCCCCGAGCTTCATTTGCCGTGCAGCAGCAGTTGTAAAACTTCCCTCACTGCATTGCTCAGTGAATAAGCATTAATTAAAAGAATGAGAAGATGGAGATTACTGTTGATTTATAGACAGAAGACAGGGAGCTAATTCTGAATGGATAAATAGCTCTGAAAATACATCTTGAAAATGGTTGGAAAGAAAAGAATGAAATATGTCTAGCTTTTGTAGTGGAAAAGTAGGACCCAGATTCTGCTTGGACACAAGATTTGCTTGTCTGATAGAAAAGGGCAGGACTAGACAGTGTTCAGGGTACCAGTGCCAGGGAGAAGTAAGATGGGGGTATTTTAGGAAAAACAGGTTTCTTTTATGGGCTATGTTTTTTACTTCAAGTTAAGAAAATGTTTTGCTTCCCCTTGTGCTGTCATGCAAAATGCTCCCAGTGATTCCTGAGATGATTACTTTGCAAGAGCTTTCTCCCCGCCTTTGCCACTACAGATTGTTCCTTTCAGTCACTAAGAGTCTTATTTTCAGGATTCCCTTATTATCACAGACATGTAATCTAATCTCTTCCAATTTCCCCACCCATTTCTCTCTTTTCTAATCCCCCGAAGAAAATTAGTTTCAGATTGTAACACATTTCCACAGTGGTATGTGAATGTCATACAGAGGGCAGTGCTGCCTCTTCGCAGGCTCTCGGGCTTCCCAATGTTACACCTCCACTTGTGATACTTCTTTTAGCAGGATTTGCTACTTTTTATACCAAAGGAGAAGCCACTGAAGAAATGAATTTACACTGGCCTTGTGACACTTAATTTAAAATTGAGACACTGAGTTTAACATTTCTGAGGCAAATTGTGATGCATTATAGGCAAGATGTAGCTTAACCTCTAAGGAGAAAGAGAAGGTGTTTGAAGGGGGATGACTTAATGAAAGTAGTATTTAAAAAAAAAGACCAATGCCAGCTGAAACAAATCCACCCCCTCTTAGAAAGCAGGGGCAAGGATTTGCTTTCTGCCTTTCAAAAAAAGGATTTTTGAATGACAAACTGTGCCAAATTCTGCTTTTCTGTCACAAAGCCCGTGATTTGCAGCATGATTTGGTGTTTTGTGCATGAACATCTGTGAAGTAATGACTCTGGAGGCATAGCAGTAAGTTCTCACAACTCTCTTAATGGTATATAGCTTAGTTTCTCCAAGGGAAATAAGAATTTACACTCTAAGGGGTCCCTCAACCACTTAAAGTACATGTCCCTGGAGGCCCCATTAAACTGCCATTACAATGAGTCTTGGGCTGTGTTGATCTCTCCCCTGGCTCTCGCATGTTTTGTGGCTCCTCAGCAGGCTCCCTCATTACTTTGGAGGGAAATGCAGTCAACAGATTGAAGATCAAAAAGATTCAAAAGCAAGATGTAAGATAGCAACCCAGTCAGAACCAAACAAATGCCATTTGAATTTCTCTGCAGAGGAAGCAGTGTAGTGATGAATATACAGCTGTGCCTACTGTTTGGCACATACTGGGAGGCGTTTCATCCCTGTTGTTGCCTACTTGCCTATCAGCTGTTAGATTTTTTTTTTCCAGGCAGTGATAGGGAATGATGAGGGCAAGGTCAGTGTCACCCCAAGCTCTAAGAGATGGACAGAGATGTTTCCCCATCTATTGGGAGTAATTGGTTTCCTCTATTCAAAGTTAGAATCACTACTCTCCTTTTCCTTCCTTGTATTTCCAACTGCTATCCTGTTATGTTTTTGTGTGCTGTTCTTTTTGGCAATATAAAATAGATGCAATGGATTGAAATTAAGCAAACAGTAGAGGTGCAGCCTGCACCACAGTTTCAGACATGGCAGGACTGGATCTGAGTAAGCCTTCAAGGGCTGTACAGTGATGGTACCTAAGCCCTGTCCCCAAAGTTTTGGTCCAAGAAACACCACTGTTATAGCTGTACAGGAGCCCCTTACCTGCGTTAGACATGACCCCACTGCAGAACTGCAATGTCAGGTATAGATGAGCTCCAGCAGTGTCTTCCAGCCTCTGCTGTCCTGTGAGTCTGTGTCTCAAAAGAGAAGCCAGACTTGGTGGGATCTACTGCTCTCAACACTCTTGAACACAGACCAGCTTTGGTAACAGATGTTAGCAATATTCTTATAGATCCAAGTAAATAAAAACTGCAGAATTCAACAATCCAGGAGTTTCAACAGGCTTTCTTATTTGTAATATAAGTATTTAATTTTTCTGCTTGGCAGCTTTGTACAAACAGGTGGAGAGGAAAGATCTGGGCTGGCTTAACTTGTGTTTTTTGACACAGCCAAATGTCAGTATTCAGAAGCGTGTCATGCAAATCAAAGCCTCAGATCTAAATGGCTCCAGCCTTTAGGAAGTTTGCAGAGAGATACAGATTCTACAGATGGCTTCTATCTTTTCAGTGATCTGTCAAAGACCTGGGGGATGAACTACACAGTATTCTGGAGATGCTTGGTGCAGACTGAACTAATTTGAACATTTATGGACAAGGAAAGGAAATAGTGTTGCTCTGCAATGCAGAAACAGACTTTCATTGTACTGAAAGCTGATGCTGTCCTAGTAGCCAGTTGTTCATACAATAAAGCGCACATTAAAGTGGCTGGCAAAGCAGAAGAAAGCCATTCAGGTGTGGGACAACGTACAATAAACAGAAAGGATGACACAATTCCAGCTTCTAGCTAGTGAAGGTTCATTGAACGCTGCTGGTGGCTCTTAGACATTTGGATAAATTCATGAGTAGTACAAATGAAAAACAATCATAGCAATAACAAAGCAATTCTTCCTGAATGGTCTTGTGAGTAACACTGAAAGCAAAAGGAAGAATATGAGCTACATCAGAGACAGCTCAGAAGCTGAAACAAAAATTTAGTACCCAGAGTCTACTACAGTTTTCTGTGAAATGTTCCCATTCATCTGCATCAACCTTTTACATAGCAGTCAAACATGAATAAACTTCTGTAGAGTTTCTTGCATGCCACAGACAAGCAGAGTTACAGCAGGCTTTGCATATACTAAAAAAAAAAATTCTCTGCATTACTGAGCTACACTTCTGCACTACAGACTCATTCAAACACAAGGTTAGTTTCATTCCACTTCACAGATTTTGAAAGGGATAGAGGTGAAGTAATACAAGAACATACTAGGACACATATGCCCAGAAACTAATGATGAGGATGCAGTTACATGCCTAAGTTAATAATAATTCTGCATAAATTCTCTCAGGCTAGGTGGTGTACTGACTTTATAGTCAGTAAAAAACTTCATCTCTGCTTCTGAGTCTAAATACTTATTTCCCTATGAGGATATTAAATACTGAAATATTGGAAGTAATCAACCAGGCCAGACCTGTAGTCAGGGCACACAATAGGGTTCAGTTCCCTGGATCCTGTAATCCCTCTTGGTACCCCTAGACAAACTGCTTCAACAAAATTTTCAAGGCTATAAAGGTATCTGTATCCTACTGATTTTTTTTTTTGTATGGAGTAAGTTGGAATTAAGTTTCTAAATATGTAGAGTTCAGCCTTCCAATACGTCATTTTCTGCTCTAATAAATAAGAGTAACACCATTACATGTCTTTGCAGTACAGCTACAGAGTAATTGCATTGAAGCTTGTGAGGGTGTGAGGCACAGGTAATGGGCACTGTGCAGGTACCACATACTGAAAATATAGTGGTGTATATTGCAATTATTTTCCACCCACACCCTGCGGGAAGGGAAAAGAGACAATCTTACCCCATTTTTCCATCTGTGTGGCCACAGTCATGCCAAGAATTCTCTTTCCTTTTGGCTAGTCAGAAGTGGGTCCTCACTGGCTTAGAGTTTGCCAATCTTTTTATTTGCAGGTTTTTTCAGGTGTTTAGAAGGATGTACACTGATCAGGTTGGCTGTGTCAATTTCTGCTGGGCAATGCCCACATAATTATTGCAATGCTCTGCCTCCAGGCCATCCTGCTTCTGTCATGAGAAAGACAGAAAGTGAACACTCCCTTGGCCTCTTGGCAGCGTTACTCCTGTTTCATCATTTAGGATCCAGTGTTACTGATCTATTTGTGCATATTTTGAACAAGTCAGGCTAAAGATATATTTGCAACCCAAATGAAATTTTTAGAAGAGTATAATTTAGCTTTCGGTCATTCTGGCTCCACTGTGTACAAATCTGGTGGTTATAAACTGTGAGGTGTGACAAGCTCTTGCATGTGTCAACAACTAAAGCAATTATTTCTGTAACCAACAAATACAGAAAGTTACAGAAACAGGGAGCTAATAATTTTAAAGTTTCTAATAGGAAGTTAATTTTAGCCCGCATATCTGACCTCTCTTTTTTCAGTCTATCTCATTCATTCATTCATTTGATCATTTCTTGAAGACTGAGTTTATGAAGATAAAATTCTCATTATCGTTTGAAGGGGTAGAGTGCTTTGAAACTGAGGGCAATGGTACAGAAAACATAAGAAACTTTTGTTCCTATCTTGTATATGTCTGTGTATCTTGCCCTTACTCTCTATTGCTGCATTGCATTTACAAATAAACCATTAGGCAGACTAATTTCTGCTATGAGGCATAGATCAATTTTCTTTGTAACTAATCTAATTCCTCATTCTGTAATTTTAGTGGATGAATACAAATATGTTAACGGCCTTACCTGAGGAGGCATTTCAAGAAAAGATAACTGAGCATGATGTATGGTTTGAGTTCAGAGCATTGTGTTTCAAAGCATGCACAAATTTCTATTTTTGTAAAGCAAAGAAAAAACTAATGAGCTTCAGATATAAAACATTTGGTACCATCATGCAGCTGCTGTTTGCCAGAAATGCTGACAAACCTGTTTGTAAGTCTGCAAGAACCACATGACACAGTATGATTCATGTTCATATTGACCTTTGTCTTGTTTGTGATTGAAAACAATTAAAATTACCAGAGTCAACAGAGTGAAAACTATGCAGAGTAATTGAGTTTGGTTATCTGTGCCTTTAACTGTATTTCTGTGTTTCACCATTCTGGCTTTCATGTGCACAGAAGCTACTGAACCATTCATGCATGCTCATGTGAAGATCTAGATTCAGTGTGTTTGACAGCTCAGGAAAGTCATAAAGGCAATGTTTTCAAACAATTGCACAGAAGATGCAAGAAGCATTAACTAAACTGTCAATATGCCACAACATTAATGTAAATTATCAAATCCAATTTGTTGAGTATAAACATGCATTTGTCTTAATGGAACAGCATTTGGATATTTGATTATTAAATTTTCTTCCAAGACAGCAAAATAGAACTATAAATTGAATTAATATTTGTCTTATTAACAGATTGTCTTTAAATATTTATTCAGGAATTATTTGTAGAACACTATTTTTAAGGAACACCTCAATCCACACAAACATTTCTTCCTTGCTCACATGGTTTCCTTCAGTTGGGTGTGCAACACTGCCTAGTGCTAATGGAAGATGATGACAGCTCCTTAGTGGGATTCAAAGGGTGACATTCTTGCCACCAGGTAATGAGAATGTCTAGATATACACCAGTGTCCATGAATTAGAATGAGTTGCTGGCATTCAGGTGGTCCCAGTCATCCTTGGTGCATCCTTTCCTTCTGTATTTGTAAGGTACTCTCAGAAGATCCATTTCTAGAAACTGCCCTGATACACATAAGAAAATTATATTGCTTTAAGATAAGGGAAGTTTTCTTTCTATCAGCAGTGGTTTCAGGATTCAGATAATCTCTGTTTGGGTAGTGTTTCTCCAAATGAGAGCTCAAAGACCTTTTTTTTTTAATTGTGACTGTTACGAAAAATGCCAGAAACAGCATGTCTAAAGTCTCGTATTTCCCTGAGCAGGAACACTGCATTTTATTGTGCTTAGTTCAGTGTCAGAGCTTGGTGCTGTGAGAAAGCAGAGAGGTAGACTAGAATCTTTAGATGTTGGACTTCTGAATGCCATCTTACAGTGCCAGGAGTCTCAAAAGCAAAATATGTTGCTATTGCAAGTATCTATAAAAACAAATAACACTAGCCACATTAATTTATTGCAATATGAAGGAGTTTTATTACCACTTTTTCACAGAGGGTTATCAGATTTTATGATATAGTCAAACATATGATTTTTATCTCAGGAAGTCCCTTAGCTGATCTTAACAGTGTAACCCTTCCAACGACATCATACATGACTAGGCTACACAAGTGTTAGTCAATCAAGGGAAGAAACAACATTAGGAAAGGCTAAAACAGAATAAGTAAGAGAAAGATTATTGACATGAGAAGGTTCAAGAGCCCTCAGCACTTCTGAAAGTATTGTTAAGGAAAATACACATACAGTTTCTTTTTCAATTATTTGGTTTCATCCAAATAAAATCTTCATTCTATACAAAGACATTTCTTCATGCTTGAGTGTTTCTTTAAAGGGAGTAAATCTGCATTTAGTATTTTGTATCTCCACAGCTCCTATTAACTGACATTGCAGTGAGTGGATTAGATACATACTCTTACTAGACATAGTCTACATATTATGGATAACCTACTCTTCTAGTAATTGTGTCTTTAAATATAGGGTTTTAGCTTTGACTTAGAATATTTTTTTCATACCAAACACATGTTTTTTGTGTGTCATTTCTTATGACTTTTTCTTTCAAGAATGTCTCCACATATGCTGATATTTTGCATTTGTCATTCCTTAGACTTAATAATCTCTGTATTTGCCTCCTAGTGCCACAGAGTTCATTTGTAGAGCCATTTCCTTTTATTGCTATACACTCTCAGGCTGTTCCATCATGCTCCTCCCTGTAGCATTCCATTCACTTGCAGAAAAAAAAACGTAAAAATGTTCCTTTTTACAAGAATAACTAAGCCATCATTGCCTTAGGTACTTTTCTCCTTCGCTGCAGAAACTAGCAATGACTATTCATGTCATGAGTACAGTTTTATCTTTAACATACTTAGCTTATCCAGGTTACTATCACTGTCTTTTTGCCATTACTTCTACTTCTTTGATGGTACTTAGTGTCCTTCTTATTTCCTAATCTCTGTTCCAAAGTCAGTAACTATTTCTGTTCCTTGTATTTTCTTAATGAGAGGAGATAGGGAGAAATGATGAAATGTATAAATAATAATATGCTTCTAGGTGTTTTTTTGTTGCACTTATCCCTCTCTCTATAATCACCAAAGCCAGAAATACAGTAATAAATAAAATAATTGGTTTTCGTTTGAGAAAATGAGTATTCTTGAACTTTTGTTCCTCAGCACACAAGACAGTGATGAACTGAAAGGATTAAACAAACTTTCTATCATATTTTTTACATAATTTTCCTCTACAGAGGTTTTCTTATCTTCCCCTGAAGGAACTGGTGGTTTTTACAGAACAAGGCACACCGAAGTCTGATGTGGAGGATGGTTTCCTTGGGCATATAAAATGGAAATGTACAATGGGTAATCCCTGCACAAAAGTCAGTCATGCCTATTCTGTAAGATTTTAACAGGAAAATGCCTTAGAACACATTGCTTCCTAATTCAAACTTCCAAAATCCTTCTTATATGTCTTGTAGGGAATACAAATTACTATTCAGAATATTGTAACATTTAGATGCCTAATTCTTGGACAAAGATCCATTGTCCTTGGCACTGTGGAAATAGGGACCACAAGGCATACTCTCACTCCGAAAGAACTTAGGCTAAGTGAAAAGAATAATAAAAGAATAAAGAAATAGCATACTGTTGTCCAAAGTTTATAAGAATTGGTGAAAAGGAAAATTATAAGGAAAATAAGGAAGAAAAAATAATGAGGTAACCTTGTGACTAATCATGGACCTTTCTTTTAGAGTATGAATGGTGCCAGAAAGAAACACAAAGCCTCTGTTTGAAGGTTAACAAGAAAAGTGTAAGCTGGCATTATAACTGGTCAGAGATCAGTATTTTTATAAAAAATGAGAATAAGTGCATATGGGTATCAGCAGTCTTACAGAAGTAAGTCAAGAAGCGTGGGCAGTAAAACAGAGAATGGAAGCCCAGGGATGGGGAGCACAGGGAAAGCCCGATGGTCACTGTGGCATGCAGCAGGTGACTTGGGTGGGAAGAAGGTTGAGACTGCATCTCACAAAGAAAGAGAGGAGTATGCTGCAGTAACTGACATCTGAGATAAGGGACCCGTTTCTAGGAAGATCAGAAATGTATTTTCTTAAAAATATAATGCAATTTTAAATTATTTTTTAGCTCAAATATGTGCAAATTTTGAGAGCAGGTCAGGTTGAAGACAACGTACTCTTCACAGGCCTAAAACACAGAACAGGTTTTTAGCCATACTAAAGTGAGAAGTGGCAATTTTATACCATCACCTGTTAGATTAACATGGACTTCTGTTGCTTGCTATTGTTTATTTCATTTTCTATAATGCAAATTATGTCAGCATAGTGCAAGCTGAAGATGAAGAATTGATAATCTATCCTTTAAGGAGTGTACTTCCTAGAAAGTAGTGTTCCAGAACTTACTGTCTATGTACAGATTTAATTGCTTTTGGTGACTTATCCCTCACATCACACAGATCTTCACATTAGTGCTTTCTCATTAATTATATTACCACCGTATGTTTTTTGTACTGCTGGAGTTTTATATCAAATAGCTGCCTTCCAATTTATAGGCATTAATCTGTACCTCTGCCCAAACAAAGAATATATCATGTCAGCCTGCACCTTAACTGCATACTGATAATGCTATTAGATAATACATTAAAATATGAATATATGTATTATATATTTAAAAATATATTAATACTCTTAATATTATCCAAGATAAAGTACGTGAACATATAATTGTTAGGGATTACAACTATCTAGAGTACATCTATACTATCATATATATTGCAGTTCCTGCATTAGGTCTTCAGAGTTATCAGGTCATACTTGTTTCTTGAGTCCAGATTTATAATAAAAGACTACCTTGAATTTTTCCGTTTGTGCAAATGAAAATGACAATGAATGACAGATTCTGGTGACTGTGTAGATACAGGAAAAAGACCAGGCAAGGTTTTGATTAAAAGGCAGATATATCTTGAAAATATCTCTCTCATTTGCATGGTAGTGAAAGTAGACAACTCTAATGATTTAATAGATTTTGTGATTCTCCTTGCTTACTTATTTTTTAAAGAAGAAACAGGCATTCAATATAATAATCACACAAAAAAAAAAGAAATGTTTTATAAATCTTGGCAAGTCCATCTGTTCAAAGGACAAATAAAAATCAAAATACTTAATAAGCAGTGTTCTGCATAAAATCATATTATGCATGAAATATGTTGTACTTCCTCTCAAGATTAATAGAAACCAGCAATACCCCCTGCCCAAAACAATCAGGGGGCTGGGCAGGGAGAGTTCTTGGGCAGCATTTATCAGCACAACATAATTTTTTTACACAGAAGGGTGTGAAACACCGTAAAATAGTACCAGCTTTTAGAAGCAATGATTTACTAAGTGTATCAGCATCTCAATCCAGTTTTTTAATTCTGAAAACAGGTTTCATTTTCTCAAATATTTATAAATGGAGCAACAGAAAACATTTATTCTCCCAGTCAAATACAGAAATCCTTTTCATGTTCTATTAACTAAAAGTTGTTAGGGAATACTGAGGCCTACAAGTCCACAGACAAATTTAGAGGAGAAAGATAATTTTCAGCTTTGATCATGCATTATTCTAAACTCAACAAGAGCTCTGGAATGCAACACTTAAGAAAATATAGCGCCCAGAAACAGCAAAGCATTCTTTGATTTTCTAGTCTTGCAACATTCCAAGATCTTGTGAGGGACTAGAAGAACTCTACTTAAGGTAAAAGTTAGAAAATCCTTAGCTGTAGTATAGGACCAGAAGATTAAAGTACACTCTGGCAAGCTTTCCTCTTCACTTGTAACTCTAGAATTATGATTAGTTTTAGAAAATTTGGTGAGACTGTTCAGAGAAATAAGGTGGCAGCACAGGAGTCAAAGAAATCACAACATTCCCTAGAATAAAATGTCATCAATGTACAAAAACTAGAATTTGCCATTTTCAGTAGTGTTTTACATCAGTTTTGTTTTTTGCCATGCTCTCAGAGCATACCAGGGAAATACAGGCTTAAGAAATTCTGATATAGTCCCTCTGTTTTACTGTGCTGGTATGGTTCTTAAGACATATGTTTAGACAAATATTCTAATAAATTTAGATATTTTTGAAGGATTATGTTTCATCTCTCATTTTAAAAAACAGATTTATTTAGCCTGAAACTCTGATTTTGATATCACATTCAACTGCTTAATAAAAAACAAACGTACTCTTATTGCTGCCTTTGTTTTATATCTGCTTATTGTAGAACAGTAAGTGGTTCATTCTTCCCTTTCAAAAATTGTAACACATTCAAAGCTTGTACTATTTTATACCAATAAAGATAAAGAACAAATAAAACTCTACGAATAATACCAATGCAATAAAATACAAAGTACTTTTTTACTTGCTTGCATTAAGAAGCAAGAACTTTAGATAATCTTTAAATAGGTGCATATGCAGAAAAAAATTTTCAAATATACTGAGCTAGTGACAAATAATGTCTTCAAAGGTGAGGATGAAATATTTTTGTTCTGACACAGCTCATTTTCTATAACATCTTCGTAAGAATGTTATCAGCCATTTTAATTTCTCAAATTAAACATAAACCCCCATATTTCCTATATCTGTTCCATAATTTTGTTCTGAAACCCTTTAGAAGCAAAATGCTAACTGCTTTTGTCTCTCCCATGCTGTTTCTGTGACAGCACTTACAGTGTTCTCAGAAAACAGGAATTCATCAAATGTTACCTGATGTGTCCATAAAACCTTGAGAAATCCTTACAGACACTATTTCTGCAGTGCTGCATTTCCTGGAAATAAAAGCCATCAGCCTCAATATCAGTCAGGTAGGTGTAACAGTGTGCCCTGGCTGACTTCAACGAGACTCATACTAGGTAAGGAACTGGCCATCTCTAACCCTGTGGATCTGGGAACCAAAGATTGAAAGAATGGAGAAGAAATAAGTTTTTAGAAGTCTTTGTGGAAGGGAAGAGGAATACTGTTATGAGGAAGAGGTACTAAGTCAAATTTTAATAGTATATGTTGAATTTTCTTCTACATAAATCTGGCAAATCAGCATTTCCTCAGTTCTACATCCTTGGTTATGCTAACACTTTCCCTCCAGTCATCCTTCTTGTTAGTTTTAAGTGGATGTCCTTCCATGCAAAGTCTCTTGGGTCCTTGAGCAGCTTCCAGCTCGATGGGGTTGTGCTCCACCAGAGACTCCAGGGACAAGTCTAATCAGCTATTTATGTACTAAAATGGAGCTTTGTCCAGCCCTGCTCTGAAACAGACAGTGAATTGGACATGATAATTTTAAGAAAACCGTAACTGAGAATTGCAGTTGACAAAACAAAGACAATCAGCCAGGTCTCTTCTCTGACACTGGAGGATGTCAGGGATAACTCAATTAGACATAACTGAATTCCACTGAAGCAGAGGAATCGAAAATCTGGACCGGTGCATACAAAGATGAATGTTTGGCAGAGGAGCAGGGACCCAGACTGTCTGAGCTAAAGATTGCTGGCAAGCTGGCTGTAAAGTTGTTTGAGAAGGGATGTTAAGTGAGAGATGAAGGTCAAGCTGAATCAGCAAATTTGTAGGGAGAATATTAAATATCAATGAAATGGCAGGATGAGGGCAATGCGGATTAGCCTGTGGAGGCAGAAGTAATTGCCTTGTTTCATTTAACTTAAAAAGGTGTGTGTGTGAGATTGTATCACTGGATTAGTAGGACACAAATAAGGTGATTTTTTCAAACTACCAGAAAACCCCAACACATACATGTCAAAAAATGTACAAATGCTGATAGTATATCGGGTTTATCAGCCCACTTTATAGACCTTATTTTTCATGGTATGACCTCCAGTGGAAGTCCAGCATTTTTTTTTTTAAGGAAAACTCTACTTATAAAGCTGTCATATGCTTTCCCCTTTCAACATAGGTTTTGAATGGCAATCTTTTGCCTGGCTTTGAGTTCACCTATTGTCATAAAAATCTTGTTTTTAAAATATATTTCCAAAGCTATCAATGTTTCATGTTGATGTGGAAAGCAGACAGTTCAGAAGCATTGCGTGTCTTGTACTGGTCTGTCCAGTCTACCTTTGCTCAAAGGGATGCGCCAGCACCCCACAGCAGTGGCATCCAGGGCAAGCTGTGCCAACATCAAAATGCCGCATCTCAGGCAACAAACACAGCTTCTCAGGTGGACCTGTTGCTTCTTGAACAAGAGCACGGGGAAAGGAGAATGGGGTTTCCTGAGCGACCATAGCCATGGCTGGTGTGCTCAGGCATAAGCAATGCTGCTGAGAGATGAAACCTTCACTGAGAGTTCCCTCACTCCAGAAAGTACTAAGGACAGGTCAGGGCACCCTGTTGGGAATGGACAGATGATTTTCCAGCTAGTCTTACAGGCTTCACTAGGCTATAGAAGAAAGATTGTCATTTCATTTATGAAAGAGGTTTTTTGTGAAAGGTAATCATCTCCCATGTAAAGTTTATTAATTTGCTTTACTTGTTGCCTTTTCAACTAGAAACATGCCTTACTGCAGAGCTGCTGTCTCAAGAGTGTCTGTACAAGTCCCAAACTCATACAGTGTTCACACCTTGTAACACTACACATACCAAACCCCATGAAGTACTGTGTCATCAATAGCTTTCCTATGAGTGTCTCCAATAGGGCTGAGCCTTCATGTCTGTGTTTGCTACATGTTCTAGTGTAAAACTGGAATTTGTTTTGTGTTGGCTATTTTAATGTAAAATTTGCTGGCTGTCAAAGGTGCCAATTAGACTGACAAGCCTACAAGTGCAGGTCTCACTCTCCACAACTGAAGTAGCAGTGTATTATTTCTGTTATTTTATTGAGGCAGCTGTCAGAAACTAATCCAGAATGTAAGCCTCATCCTACGAGGTAGAGTACCTACCTCATATAGCAATTTAAAACCTATGTGTCATGTTTGTAATGAATACTGTGCTGAACCAGGCAGGGAAACAGAGATGACTCAATACTAGTTAGTCTAAAATGAAGCAACTCCAGCTCATCTGCTACCTGAATTTTAACAAGCATGTGCTTTTTTGTCTTTTTTAAGACAAGAGGTGGTTTTGAAGGACAGGAATTTTTGGAGGCCTCATCTTATATGAGAGGAAAATTCAAGAAAACTGGTACTACTGGCAAAACTGAGAAAGGACAGAAGGAACGAGGGAATGTTCTAGGCAGGTATTTCACAGCAAGGAAAGACAGAGGAAGGTTCTGTAGTGGATTATAGCTGAAGTGATGAGTAGTGTCGCTAAAATTTCTTTTTAGATAAATAGCTCATTCTACCAGCGAGTGCAATGCCCCCATCCTCCTCAAGGTAGTACTGACAAGCCAGGAAAAGGATTGTTGCAGTAGCCTTCTGGTCACAGTAAGGGAACAAGAAATTTGTCTTTGAGGGTGGAAAGAAGAGGTAGCAAATTTTCAAAAAGTTATAGAGGAAATAAGGACAAAACTTGATCTCTGGTGATCCCTTTAGGGTCAAGGAGAGAACTACTATAAAGAGCAAACTAGCAAGGAAGATGGAGTGGTTTCTGTAAAAGGAAAAATACACTTGTAATGCAGAGATTGGGAACTCTATTTTATGCCTGTGGTGACAGGACATTGCTAAGAGATTCAGGCCAACATTGAGAAACTGTGAAATAAGGAGTAATTTATGTTAACCAAGGTAAGCAGAAGAAATTATGCTGACCAGCTATTTGCCCACTTTCAGGGCTGCAAGTGAGTTGCAGTGATATAAACAAGAATATTGCTGCAGTTAGCCTCTTCCATGCCTAATTTGTCAACTGCAGTCATTGCTCTCCGTGGCGTCATCACAACCCCCACAGCAAATGACTGCAGTGTTACAGACTGAGGTGTATGTGGGGAATAAGCTGTAGAAGAAGTTTAGCCCATCATTAATAATTTTCTTTTTTGGAGAGAACAAAGAATTCCACTCAAAATTTGTTTTTACATGCCGTATGTTTTATGTTTTTAAAAAGAGATGTCATTTTCTTTTTTACAGATGTTAGTGAGGGTTTCATCTTTGTCAGAGACTTCTTTTAACTGTGTTCTTACAGTCCAGTAAACCTAAGCAGAAGTTGAAAGTAATTTGTATCCTCTGCAGTAATAAGGACCATTAGTTGAAGTGTAACTCCTACCTGTGAATCACGGTATAGCTCAGCTAGTTTTCCCATTATCACAATGGTTTTACAAGTAAGAATGTTAGTAAGACCTTTTTAGGCCAAAAATAAATGCCAGTGGAGAAGACTTATATTGGAAGAATTATATAAAAATAGTACCAATTTCTTTTGGGAACATAAACCATGATCAGTGTAAACACAAAACAAACAGAGAGTACAAACCTTACATGAAGTCTGCTGCCATAAAGGTGTTCAAATGCACACTAATTCCACAACCTGAGCAGGCACTGAAGGAAGTATGATATTTTTCAGGTGAAATTTCCTAAGTCGGAAAAGTGCCTTATAGTTTTCTATAGGAAGTTTATCTACTTAGGAATTGTGTTTCTACGCACTTCAGTTTTAATGCAACTACCCCATTATTGAAAAAGACATAAATTGTCTTACAATTATCTAACAAATTATTCTAAAAGACATATAAAACATTTTTTCTTCAATATATTCCCTAGTTAGTGAAGGAGACCACTTTCAAACAGGTATACATTTCTGCAGAGGAGCTACTGATAAAGATGTGTGGAGCTCTCTTACTGCAAGTCAATGATTTCTATGTCCTTGAAACAAATTGTCTGGCAGCTGTTTGCCATCTAGCAACTGTCTTAGCAGAAGTGACCCATATGTCAACCTTTCACTTTGCTACCCTCTGCTGATTGTGAAAGAAGCGTGAAAAATTTCCCAAAAGTTCCAGTTCCCTCATGTAAAGTATTATCCTGTGTGGGTGTTTCAGATCTACATATTTTTGTGTTGTTTAAAAAAAAAACAGAGGAAAAAAAAGCTGCACTAGTCATAAGGACCAATGTTTGCAAGGTTTTGTGTAATTTACTTCTGAGGAGACGAGGACCTTCACTTTAGTAACCTTACCTAAGGTACAGGGGGCACCTTTTGAAGTGTATCACTTATCTTCTTAATTCATTAGAATATTTTAGGATCCCTTGTAGCTTGCAAATAACACTTAAAACTGTAATTTTCAAGGGCCCCCCTTGTGCTTCAGTGCTCATCTCCAGCTGAAACAGGATCTGAGTGACTAACATCTTTTTGATGGTTGTACTGACATTTCTAATTCTAGTCCCAAGTATGACCAAAAGAAATACAGGAGCTAAGGGAGGAAAGACAAAAAACTAGACTTTACTTCTCAAAATCAAGATCAGTTTACTAAAGTATCTTTACATAATTCTTCAAAAGTAAATGGTAAATTTTTTAAACTTTTCTGCCCTTTGACACTAAACTATTTTGTGGAGGTAAGCAGGTAAAGTGACTAAAGCCTATTTCTCAGAAAAACAACAATGACAAAAGTTAACAGAGATCACATAAGAGCTACTGCTCTGTTGAGTAAGACAGTTTTGTAGTGTTAGTTTCCTTGAGTAATTACTGTGTTATCTTTCATTTTGAAGGCTGAAGTTCTGAAAATTTTGAAGTCTCTCAATTTGAATGAAATTATTCATGTTCTGAATCCTTAGAAACACAATGAAATCAGAAAGAGCTCCTCAATTTCTGTGTTTCTTTGCAGGTCTATGTAGGTTTTTCTTTACAGAAGGTGTAGACACTACATAGTCTCTTCACAGGAAGTATGTTCAGGGCACTGCATCCTGTCAGCAACATTTCCTTGGCTCATCAGGTTAGATGGTGTATTTGGTTTGTATGGCAAGGTTTTGGTAGTGTGGGGGTTACGAGTGTGTCTTCTGTGAGAAGCTGCTGGAAGCTTCCTCTGTGTCCAGTGAAACCAGTGGCAGCCAGTTCTAAGACAGACCTGCCACTGGCCAAGGCTAAGCCCATCAGCAGCACTGTCAGAGCTAAGCCTACGGTGGCAGACCCACTGGGATAATATATTTAAGGAGAAAGAAGTTACTGCACAGGAGCAATTTCAGCTGGAGAAAACAGGAGTGAGAACATGTGAGAAGAAGCAGCTCTGCAGACCCCTAAGTCAGTGCAGAATGAAGGGAAAAGATGGTCCAGCCACCAAAGCGGAGAATCCCTGCAGCCTGTGGTGAAGACAGGATGTCACCCTACAGCCCAAGGAGGTCCACTTGAAGTCCATGAAGCAAATGGGTGCCTAAAGGACGCTGTGATCCCATGGGAAGCCTGTACTGGAGCAGGATCCTTGCAGGACCTGTGGTGTCATGGAGAGAGGAGCTGACACTGGAGCAGGTTTTCTGACAGGATTTGTGACACTGCAGGGGATCTGCTCCGGAGTAGTTCATGAAGAACTGCACTCTCTGGTAAGGACTCACACTGGAAAAGTTCATGAAGGACTGTCTCCCATAAGAGTGACCTGACACTGGAGGAGAGGAAGAGTGTGAGGAGTCCTACCAGTGAGGAGGAAGGAGTGGCAGAAACAATGTGTGATTAAGTGACGGCAAACCCTATTCCCCATTCCCCTGTGTTGTTGTAGCCAGGGAGGAGAGAGAGAAAAATGGGAGTAAAGGTGAGTCTGGGAAGTAGGGAGGGGTGAGAGAAAGATGTTTTAAAGATTTGATTTTACTTCTTGTTATTCTACTCTGATTTAACTGATAATAAATTAAATTAACTTTTTCCTCTAGTCAAGTCTGTTTGCCCATGATGGTAATCGATGAGTGATCTCTCCTGTCCTGTCTTGACCCCCAAGTGTTTTGATATAATTTTTCTCTTCTTTGTCCAGCTAAGGAGGGAGAGCAATAGAGCAGCTTTGGTGGGTACCTGACATCCAGCCAGGGTCAGCCCAGCACAGCTGAATTTCACATGTTCACTTTTTGGACCAGCATTGCATGCAGGGCACATCAAGACAGAAAAACAGACCACCAACCCAAGCAAGAAGGGTTCACTGAAATGATGCATCAACAATGACACACCATTCCATCTGATTTATAAAACCAATCCAGTGTAATAACAGGCTTCTTTGGTACGACCCCACCATTGAAGTGGCATACAAAGGAATCACAATACCAGGGTGAAGCAGAACTACCATTTTTGAGTTTTGTCAAAGATAATACTAGGACAGCATGCATGTTGTGTTGCCTCACACTGGCACTGCAGGGACTGCGTGTTATTTCTCAAGGCATGAAAAGATGTGATCTATACAAGTAAATGGAGGATGATTTTCTGCCAGCTCCCTGACAAGCACAGCTTGTCCTCCATGAACTTTAGATTCTTTCTGTGAAGCTCTATTCTTACTAAGGATAACATTGGATGTGACAACACTGACCACAGAGGTGCTCCCATAATGTATGGAAAGCAGAAAACTGAGTTGTTTTGGGGTTTTCTCTACAGCAAATAGGAAAAACTTGATTTTTTTCCAGGAGATTTTATCCTCCTTTTTTTACCTGGAGGTCTTTTCCCCAGGGCATTTATTTTCTCTGGCTGTATGAGAGTAATCATTTTGCATGGATACATCTGTGACTTTATGAAAAGGTGAGTGTGAAATGGACAATCACAAATTTTATTTAAGGATCAGTGGCAAGGAATAAAATGGAAGTCACAAAAGTGGCTGGAAGACACTGACTTTAGATGAAAGTCTTAATATTCCTCCCTCCCCATCTCACTGAGTCTTGGAGATTGTCCTTCAGGGTAAGTTTAATGTGCAGTAAATAAAGACTTACCCAGATGAACCTCATCAGCATATATGAAGAGTTGTTTTGGCTTATGTTCTGGAACCTTGCTGTTGAAGCCTGCAAAGTGCAGAGTCCAATTTATGCATTACAAGTACAAAGATAGCGGAAGCTTCTTGTCTTTCACAGGAGGGAATGCTGGAGAATAGAGATGGGCAATCATGTAGGAGGAAGCTTTCCTGGAGTAACTGCTGGCAGAGCCACAATTTAGGCATTGTTGTGCTGGTTTTTTGTTTTGATTTTGTTTTGGGGTGTTTTGTTTGTTTTTGCTTGTGGTACTTTGTTTGTTTTTTTCAGGGCAGTTTGCAAAGCACCTGATGTTCAGAAGGCAGTGGATAGTTCCCAGCTACTTCTGTTGAAGTTGCATCTGCAGGTCATATAAACCCCTCTTTGAGGTAACTATACAATAAACAAACCACTAACAGAATAATAATGGACATAATGCAGGGCACAAAGATCTGCTGGGTAAGGTCTCAGGTGTGAGGCTTGCTCTGAGCTCCACTCCATCCTGGCAGCACTGCTGCTTTCTAGGCAGTCAGCTCAGGTTGGCCTCAGGGACAAAAGCAGGGAGAGAAAATCACAAGGTCAGTTCAGGGAAAACCCTGGATAGAGAAAGCAGAAAGATCCACCAGAAACAGCAACTTCTAATAGGAAGGCAGAGGTGTTTGGCCTTTGAGACATGTAAAGAAAAAGTTGCCTGAGTGCAATCCCAGTTCCCCCTCTCCCTGGCAGGAGGTGTGCAGGCACTGACTTCATTGCCACTGCCATGAAGGTCTCACAGCGAGCGCCTGTGGCACTGCCCTGGCACCACTCCAGGAGGGGGATAACTGTGTGCCTGCCTAGCACTGCAGAGCTCTCACTCAGCACCATTACTCGTCATACCTCTAAACTAACTTCCTTTATTCTTAAGGATTATTCTTTTACGAGCTAAGTACAGGATTAGTAGTACAACTGGACTTGAGATTTATAAGGTTTGGTATAGAGAAACAGACTACCTCCTTTATTTGCATTCTGCTGTAGCAACAGCCTCTCACTTTACAATGGGTGAGAACAGAAGATCAAGTCTATTTTGAGACTGTCTGGAATTCACTCTACAGATGTTGCTCTTAATATGATGGGTTTAGATTTAATAATTTTTTTTTAATTTCACAGACATACAATGTTGTTTCTACAGCTTGCAAGGCACAATTCCAGTTGAACAAAAAATCCAATTCTATATTGAGAGAAAGAAAACTTATTTAACCTCTAATTTTAAAAATTAGATCCTGTACAACAGACCTCTTGCAGAACAGGTTTTTTTTCACTAAACACAGCTAACACAAATTCTTGCCTGATGAGAATTTATATGTGCAGAAGACACAGTACTGTGCCTAGATCCATAACTAGCAGACTGGTTCCCTGAACTATATAGTTACGGATATTTTGAGAATCCCCATGAACTTCCAAAATTTATCCATGAGAATGAATGATATTTTGAGATCTTCATTAGTGGTTTTTTTCTGTGTTTGCATATGTAGTTTTCAGCAGATGAAATTTGCTGAAAACTTCATGGCATTATTAGGTTTTTTGTTTTTAAATGTGCCCCTTAAAAGCCATCAAATAGCTACCCACTGTTCAAACTCTTCATTTTTAGTGCCCCTTGGCCTTGTGATTCCTCAAAACTCCAGCATTTTTTCTCTAGGTATTTAAATATTTGTTTATTTAATAATGACTTCTTTTACTTAAAACACTGAATAAAGAGAATATTGTAAAGTCACCTTCACATAAAATGCAAATAAAGTATTCCAAGGAACTAGAAGCTGCATCTCTAGTTGCCCCTTTAGGCTTAGGCAGCTGGGTAGGATGTGAATCACTTGAGTGTCACAGTTTGCCATTTTGACTGAAAAAGGAGTATTCGTAATTTAGTATGAGACACTACAAGAGATGATACTTAACTGAAAAGTGGCAGAGAAGGAGAAAAACTAAGGAGTCTGCAAGCAGCCATGAGGTGGGTGCAGGTCCCACTGCCATGGCTGGCAAGGGGGACCTGCCTGCAGCCCTGTGTGGAAGCAGCAGCAGCAGCTCCTCACAGGCAAAGAAGGTTGCTGGCTGGCTCACTGGCCAGACTGCCCTGGGCTAGTGTACAGCCTTCAAAGCCACTACTGCCATTTTTACTGGTTGCTGCTGGCTATATGACTGGTTGGAAAATTTCTGACAGAATAATGTTTCCACTAAAGAGACAGCTCTATTAAAATTGACACATTTCACAGAAAGATGACAGCATTGATTCATTTGGACTTCTCCCATTTGAAAAATGAGGCTTCTTCATTTCAATTCTGTGTTATGAAAACAGTTAATCTCAACTTTTACTACTTTGATTTACTGGGCATTTAAATACTAAATGAGCTGGTATATGCATATAATATAGAGAGATAGCATTATGGCATTAGTGTGACCTAGTGATTTAACTTTATAAAAAAGGTTTCACAGTATCAAAATCAAACCTTTTGCTTGCAGATTCACACTGCAGTTTCTACAGGCTACTCACAGGAAGTATGAAAGATGAGACTTTAAAAAACAAAATGAGAAATCAGATTTGCCCATGCAGTGCAGCTAGTCAGGCTTCTGAGCACATCTGCATGGAAAACACTGACCCAAACTATCATGTTAAGTGGGGCAGATGCTTGAAGGCAGCTCTTGATTTCCCATGGGCTTCATCACTGTCCACGGCTAAACTAAGCCTCCAGCATGACCTCAACTTTCTTTCCTCTTCACTTGAAGGTGTCAGTACTCTCCTGTCTGACAGGAAGCCAGGGTATACAGGACTGACCTCATGTGATCATCAACCAGCCCCCATGTCCTTCTCCCTCCACTGGCTTTTCAGCAGCCTTTTAATTAGTGGCTGACCAAACACAGCTGCTAGAACTGTGATGTCACAAGGAGGCTACAGGACTCAGCAAGTGGGTGTAATTGAACAATAATGATTGAGGTGTAGGACATTTCTCAGCGAACTGATAACCAGCTGGGAGGAGTTAATGGTCCACATTGTGCTTTGGCTCATTAAATGCTAGCAGATCTTAATCTCCAAAGAACATTCCTTATGGGGGCTGGTGTTGCTGTTTGAAATGAGATGAAGCTGTATTTTCTGTATGCCTACCTGCTTGTTCTCATGTGTTACGACTTTGATGGTGATCTCCTTATGTTTGTTTGAATGAGCCAGATGGGTCCCAGATCTCCTCTAAGCCTTAGCAAAGATCTTGAAGTCACCAGGTGGTAGTAGGCTGTTCCTACACAGCAGTGCCTATGTGTACTAATTCCTGGCTTATGGGCCAATCCTGGATTCCCTTGCTCAGTCCCACTTACACACTAGCATGGGAGTTTTTCTTTTTCCATAGACAATGCAATAAGCTGTGAGAGAGAGTAATGGAGAGACAATTACTTATGATGTCTTCTGAACCTACTCAGGGAAATTTCAAGAAGTCCAGTAACATATAAGCTAAAATTAAAGAGAAGCTGTTCCACAAACTGTTTCTGAGGAAAAAAAAAGGGCAAATAAGAGCCATTTCTAGAGGACCTAAAATATAATTAAAAAAGTTATTGATGGGTGTACCCTTGCTAGAGAAAATCAGTAATATTATCAACTCAATCGCATACCCAGTCTTTTAGAGCTTCCCAATGGTAATGGAAGCTCCCCTAAAGAGATTGCATACAGTTTATGTCATTTTTGTATATTTTAAACTTATTTTATTTTCTACTCTGAAGGGAAGTACTTGCTGCAAGCATCATACTGAAAAATCAAAACTCTTCTTTGCAGCCTCTCTCCTAAAAACACCAAGGACAGCTTAGGGAATCAGTATCAATGCAAATAGCTCCTGCTGGGCTGTCCACTGGGAATTACCTGAAAGTAATTTCTTGTGGAACTACATTGACTGACAAAATTACACCAAAGGTGAATTTGGTTCTGTCTACAAGAAGGAAGGACAGAATCACAGTGGGTACTGCCGTACTTGCATCTGAACATTTGGCTTATTAGTGGGTTTGGAATTGTTCTCCTTCTACCTGTGCTGGAACAGGAAGGAAAATCATTAAGGGCAGAAGGAATTAAAAAGGGCAGCTATCCAGTGAGATGCAGTCGTTATCTATGTGCCCAGAGCACTTGCTGTGAACTCATTAAAAAACTGCACTGTTTTATAACTGGTGCTAGTGAGAAAGGCTCATTTGAATTACTCTACAGCAACAGTGCTTTTTAAATGAAAGGTTGGATAAACTCAGGTTCCTGTTGTAGAAAAATACCACTTAATAATGGGGCTGTCTCTGGAAGACGAGAAGTTTGAGAAGTTTTTTTTGTTCAGTTCTCCTTGTTCTAGTTGTCTTGGCAAGAACAGAGAAATTAAGCAAGGTTGGCTATCTTTAACAAGACCAAGGTGGCTCTGGCAAGGCTGAGCAGATTCTGGACTCCTGAATTGTGTTGGATTGGACATAAACACACAGGAGAACCACCAGTCAACCTGACTGAACCTAACAGATTGCACAAGGAAAGCTGCAGATGCACAAGGGATGTTTTATGCTGGAGTTTTGACCCTCAATAAGCCAAGCAGTTATTAAGACTGGGACTGTGGGCCACTCCGCTGATACAATGCCTTTTGTACATTTTTATGTATATAACTACACTGTGCATTTTCTAAATAAAGGTGTTTCCAATTTTGTCTTCTAAAAGACTCTCCTATGATTTTCAAAGGTTGCAGAATACCTGTAAAGCCACTAGGAAAGTCACAGCTTCAGTCCCTGAACCATGAGGATAGATATATTGTTGTACAAGGAAGATTTAAAGTAAGGCCATTGAGAAGACTGAGTCTGACTCTGGCAGTAACTGCTGACATCTGGTGCAAAGTCACAAAATAAAAAGAGAGAGACTGGAACATATGACCTCAGTGAAATAACTGCACCTGTGGCATGTTAGAAATGTATGAGATAAATATACTTAGAGTAAGGAAAGGAATAGACTGCTCACTTCACTCAGTAAGCTGTGAAATGCAATAGAGTAGTATTTCCTGTCTTAGACTTTGTAGGTATATTTGTAAGGAATGAACCTGAATAGAGTATTACTTAAAGGGACAAAGAATAAGAAATTGGCTTCTTTATTGTTTTTGTTATGTTGTCTCATGCCACTTCTATTGTTCCTTTTCGGAAGTGCAAGAAGGCCTGAATACACATGTGATGCCAAAACCCACTTTGGATTTAGAAATAATATTATAGCAGAACAGTCATTCAAAAGCTGTCATACATGATATACCGAATATCATAAAACAGTTCTGAGAGTGGATAAAGTGAGGGCACAAGACTTTTTTTTTTCATATTTCTGGAGTGCTTATGGGGCTCCCACTGCCCCAGAACCTAAAACTCATCACTTTAAGAATTTATTTTCCTAATACTTAGATGTTATTAGAGACTCTAAGGAGCAAATCCATGAGAAGTGACAACTAGTCATTTCTAGAATTCTAGAGTCTTAATGGTGCTCCTCAAATTTTCTGCTTAGTTCTCTGACAAATTCAAAAGAAAAAAAAGATATTTTGTATTTTCATTGGTAAGTTCCCTGGAGTTGTGGTTCTTAACTCCAGAGAAAGTTCTCTGTCTCACAGGCCCATCAAATATATTTAAATCCCCAAATTGGACAGTCCCCTTAATTTAGAAGCTTCTTGGCCAAAGTGAACCAGACCTAGCAGCCATCCTCAGCACACTCTGCAGAAAACAAACACACAAGTAGATTTGACCCCCCGCCAGTAATAGGGCTGGAAGTTGTATTAGTTTAAAGTTACAGGGAAAGAAAGGGGAGAGTGATACTGAGTATTCCTTACTCACCAAATGAACACATGCATATTTACTCAGTAGCCAGGGGTGTACTAATTATGAGTTATTTTAGATTGGATTTCCTGTCTCTAGCCTTGGGATACACTAAACCTCGCTGTCACTGAATCTCAGCTAATACAGTACTTCCATCCTGATTTCTGAACACGGCCATGCATCATACAGGTCTGAATTCACTGGGCAGCAAGAACACATCTAACCTTTCAAAAGGCTCAGAGCAATAACAAGAGTTCAGTCCCCTAAAACCTGTCAATATTTTTCAGTCTTTCATTATTTGTCATCCAATACATGCCTGGTTGAGATTAGTTCATACCAACAGGACTCTCAGGGATGGCTATTTTAAAAGAAAAAAATTATGCCTCCTGAGTCTTTTAGGCTCCCAGCTCTGGGAAGTGATTTGGTATTCCAAATCACTAGGCTAAGTGGGGTAAGGAACACCATTGCTCTCAAGCACATGGGGGTGGTCCTGTGCAGGGCTGTGGGTTGGATTCAAAGATCTTTATGGGTCCCTCCAACTTGTCACATTCTGTGCTTCTTTGATTCAGAACATGGTGAAGATTTAAGATCCAAGCTTTTTTCTACAGTTCCTATTTTCTAATTCAATGCTCAAGCCTTTGGAAACATCCCACCAAAGTATCAGCTTCCCCTGGGAGGAGAGTCGATCCAAGATTTTTGCAGTTTAAGCACCAGATTTGAAACTTTGCGTTTAAACTGTCATAGAAACCCAAAACTGAATCCTTTTACAATGTTAACTCTGTGTGAATTTTCAACTATCCGAGCTGGGGAGGGAACTGAATGAAAGGCTACATCCCAGCTACAGAAAGCACTACTTTAAGATAGAACAGAGCCACCCACTCTAAGGAAGAACCACCTCACTTAAGGGTAGCCATGTTAAAATTAGATTTCTGCTCTTGTCATGTACATATCTCCTTAGCTGCTGGGAAGAGATAAAGGCTGAACAAATTATTCTTAAGAAGTGCCTAAATGTTTTATGTTAAGAGCCCAGGTGAATGACCTGGAATAACTTTTTGATAGCTACAGTTGGAAGGGACAGATCCTATTTTTTTTTTGTGATTAACATTATCAAGAGCAAATGCTAAGGCAATATTGTCAAACACTCAGTTGTCATCCAGAAGAAAACTACCACTGACACATCAGTCATATGTATGCTTATTTGGGCCAATAGCCAAATGACACAGCCCTGAAGTCAGAGACATCTCCCTAGCAAGAAATGACTCTTAGGTTAGAAATGGCAATAGGTTAGGTAATAGCACCCAGTTTCTCTGTTGTTGTTTTTTTTATTAGAGGACATCAAAATGCTTCTTTGATAACAGTCAGAAATCTGCTTTAGAGAGCTAAAGAAATAAAGCTTGAAATACATGCAGTATACCCCTGTGAGCCTTCACCAGACAAAAGAGGGGGGGCTTATGTTGTGCTTTCACACATGGTTTGCTTATAATGTGAGAGTAACAGTCAGTGACAGCATTTAGCTGGTTGAAAGAATGTGTTTTTCTGGCATCTTCTTGCAAAATTCCATTTTCAAGCAAACTCCTTAGATACTGAGTCACTCAGAATAGAGCAAATAGATTGCCAAACCCCATGAAAACAAAATGACTGTCACCGTTGATTAATGAAAATAATATGCATGCTTGTAGGCACACACTCGCTAATCGCATCTTCCATATACAAGCCCTAATCTTATATTTACATTCAAAACCACTTATTTTGCATAAAAAGGAACAACAAAAGAAGCTGAAAGTAAATACCCTATGTGAGAACACAGTCTGCCTTTCATCTGCAACAGCCTGTGTCTGAACTGAAGATGCGACAGTAGCAGTCTCCCCGCTGATACCAGATTCCGAGTGACTGAATGGGGTTATACAGAAAGAAGATTCTGATATTTCCTACACATCATCACAGTCTTGAATTCTCCAGACCAGGAAAACATCGCTTTGATAAAAGTGACAGATAACAAATTGATGAAAGTTAAGCATCAGGAAGAAATATCTTTCTTCGATATTTTCACAACATCAAACCCTCCAACTCCAACATAGTCGGAAGGGCAGGACCGATGTAATTCATTGCATCATGCATGGTTAGACACCAAAAATTGTACACCAGACCAATTTCAGCCACATGCTTGCAGTCCCAGATTCCCTGTCTTCTTTCCTAGCAGTTTCAGCAATTTCTAAATGCTGGGCACGTCTCGTCTGCAGCTAGGAAAATGACAAAAGCCAAGTACACAGAAAAGTGGTCATCCTCTCCTCCATCCTTTAGCCCTGGGCCCAGTTGGCTCTGACCACATCTCTGTGCAGATGGTGGCCTTCTTCCTCCTCCTGCAGTCCTTTCTCTTCCTTTTCTCTGATTGCCAGCTTTCTGGTGAGAAGCTAAATTAATTTATCTAGTAAAGTGATGTCACCTCCTATTGTGAAGCCCTACAGAACGGAAAATAAAAGGAAAGGAGTTAAGTCTGAAGAACCATGGTGGGATTCTATCCTTCATTCTCTAATTTCTGTCACAAAACAACAGCTGTAAAAACCTCGGGTAAATGGTTTATGTTTAATAAACACTCAACCTGCACCCAAACCTATATTTGTATGGCACATAGCAATAGCCTCTTCTGTTTTTTCAGTAGCTGGCTGAAACTCAGAGCATATGGAAATGACAAGTACTCCTAGCTGAGAGGTCAGCACTTCCATAGCTGGCTGAACCACTCTTAACATTCAACTTCCTTCTCACAGTGCATCTAGCCCAAAATCTCAGATCTAAAATTCATCTTGAATTTTGCAAAGCTGAAGCCTGGTGGTGATCTCAGCAGTGGCAGACCAACACGAGCAAACAGGTTGGAAAGTCTTGTCCTGTCCTGGATGGCTGAAAAACAAGCCTTATGCTGTTTATATAACTGCATCCAGGGAATAGCTCTAGGTCAGGGGCCATTTTTTCCTGGCCATTATAAAGTTACTTTATCTCTTAATTGCATCTAGGTAACTGGCTCTGTGAGTCAGAAAGGAATGCAAACAGCCCTCATGCTGCGGAGTCACAATGTCTTCCATCCTGTGTGCCACAGTTTCTGCTCACAATGCACAAGCCAGTGAGACACATCTGGGAGGTCAGCTGTGTGTGGCACCACTGAGGTATTCCACCACAACTTCAGATTAAGATGGAAATCTTCCCCTTTCCTCTGCCTTCACAGAATGATAAAGTGAACCATGAAATTTTAGCTAGCAGGTTTTTCTCCACTCTTTTATTAAACTTATGTCCACACTTATAGTGGGGGGTTTCTGCCATTTGAGGAAGTTACTCATTCTTTTTAGCCCCAAAGACCAGTGTTGTGAAACTTCAGTTTCACCAAATCATTAACTCGACCTAAAAGAAATTCTGAGTACATGACTGACAGGAAGATTGCTGTACTCATCCTCTGCTAGGGGCACAGCAAACCCTAAGGTGTCATGAGGAAAGCAGTTCATTGGGAACAGAGTCAACGTGGGTATTGTGTCAGAAGTTCAGGTATCTTCTGGCCACAGAGATGAGCAATCTGCTCTCACGTCACATAAATATGCATATGCAGTCCCTGACTTCTTCCCAGTGTCCAGGTTGTCTGAAATCAAAGTGAAAAAGCAAACTGAACTGAAGAAAAAGCAAACTGAAAGCAAGGGAAGACCTGCATTTTTGCTGTTTTTATAAACCTGTCAGTCATTTATAGCCACTTGCTGCAAGGAGATAACAGGAGTCTTCTTTTTTGTAAATAACTCCCCAAAGTGTGAAGCATCAGAGGAATTGGATCTGTTACATTGCCAGCGATTCAGCCATGCAAAGTATAAGTTTTGTGAGAGATTATATAATTATATCTGTTTTGAAATTTGAATTTAGAAAATTACTTCATATTCTTCTGGTTTCAATGTAAAAAAAGACTTTTATATTTTTCACACTGGAACTGTTTTAGAAAAAGAATTCTTATTTTTCTCCCTTTTGGAAAATATTCGAATTTTCTCAATGTCTTTGCACTCTTCTAACTTACAAAATAAATGTTCATGAACTTACATTTCAAGTAGCAATTTTCTTTGCAATGTTTATGACCCAGTCAAAAAGAGTAGAAATATTATAGGTCTAAAGTTATTGCTAGAATTTTTCATAGGTGCATTTCTCAAGGAAAGCCAATATCAAGTAAAGATGCTGTATTTCTAACAAAGCTTGATTTGAAGCTGAATTCCTGATGGAAACTGTACTGAAGAAACAGTCAGGATGTTGGAAAGTACAGGCCATAAACAGGGAAAAATAATTCAATTTTGACTAGGAAGGAACTAGAAGAGCCAAGGTCAACCAGGGACATAAGGGTAGAAAACCTGGGAAAGACAGTGAAATGGCCCATAATCTGTAATTTTTTCATCTGAATAGATAGCAGTTAAGAAGACAAAATTGATTTGGTTTGACCCTAGAAAGAACACTAGCTCTTGTTTTGCAAAAGGATCAACCATTATTAGTTCATTAAAAATCTCATCAGCTCAAGTACCAGCCAGCACTCTGAGGGCGCTAGAGGTCTGACTTCACAATAAATTAAAACAAATACTGAAGGTTCATTTTCCTCTGCCGTTTGGTAGATTTATCATTTTCCCAGTACTTAAGGGGAGAATTAAGGGAGGATTAGGGATGCTATATATGCACACACCATGAGATACAGCAGGTGAAAAGGAGTGAAAATTGGTTATGGAGGACAATTGATGGACTGGACTACATGTGGTCATTACTCCTTTGAGGAAGAGGATCCAGCAGCAATGTTTACCAGGTTGGGAAGCTGGGAATGCTTTTTGGTTTTGGTTTGGTTTTGGTTTTTTGAGGGTTTTTTTGGTGAGTGGCATGTGTTTGGAGGTTAATCATACGGCAAAAATACAAAGCATAATGTTAACTTTATTTGGTTACCAAAAGACTCTCCTCTTCCTGTACATAAAGTAAGGTTGATTTTCTTTTTCCTCTTTTTTTTTGGTTTGGTCAATAATTATTTTTTTAGCTGTAGATTACATAATCCTTTAATGCTTTGCTGTTCTTTTAATTAGTTACCACTATCTTTTAAGTAGCATTTCTGAACAATCCTGCATGTCCTTTAATCCTGTCTGTCCAATGTCACTTCTGTGACTTGTTTTCTATCCAAGTACTTTCCAAATGAAAATATTTCACCATCCTTTGAGTCTTAAATCATCCTTTTTGCAGCAGAAAGAAGGTATGAGCCAGTAAATGTGGCAATTCTAACCTTCTCAGGTATTTACACACTGTGAAATATTGCAAAACATGAAAAGCACTTGTGCAGACATTTTAAAAGCATGCAGAGAACATAAGCTAGTTTAAAAAGTCTGCAGTTACTGGTACATCTAACATGCAATACCTACCATGACCTTTTAAAAACATCAAATACTTCATGAAAAAATACCAAACAATAAGGATGCCAATTTTTTTCTGGTCTTATGTGTTGTCTCTTGTTATGAAGGAGGGAAGAAGAGAAGTTGCTCCCTGAGAAACACTCCCTTAAGACGCACTCAGCAGCTGCAGTTGTGCCATGATGTCTCTGTTTAAATTAAATTGCAAATTTCTGCAATTATCTAAAGTGGTAAATACTGAATTTTAAACCTTAGCTAGGTCTTCTGTGAACTACTTGTTTTTCTGCTTTCAGTGAGTTCTGTATTCTCTTTAATCACCAGAGCACATAAGAAAAACAGCATATAAAGGTGAATTCCTTAGTTTCGGCTCTAACAACAAAGCAGTATCAGAGCTATAGCTTTTGGAGAAAGAAAACAGATACAGGACAAAGGGTAGGCTTAAGGCAGGATTTTTCACAGGAATCTGTATTAGCCTTTCTATTCAAGACTAAGCTTTTGTTAGTTAGGTTACTTTTATGGAATGATAGAATCCTTAAGGTTGGAAAAGACTCCTAAGATAGGGTTCAACTGGTAACCCAGCACTGCCATGTCCTTGTCCCCAAGTGCCACATCCACACACCTTTTGAACACTTCCTGGGAACAGTGATTCCACCACTTCCTGAACACCATTTAAGTGAAGAAATTTTTCCTAATATAAAATCTAAACCTCCCATTGCAAAGCTCGAGGTTGTTGCTCTCTGGTCCTGTCACTTGGTACCAGGGAGAAGAGACTCACTCTCACCCCACCATGAGCTCCTTTCAGGTAGATGCAGAGAGGTGCTTTGGGGTCAGTCACAACAGTTTGAAAGATCAAGACATTGAAAAACCACTTGCACTGAGCACAGAAATTCTGAAAAAGAAGACCCCTGTGGGAGACACAAGTAAAGTAAATATTGGCTGTAACACAACATCCGGAGCAGCTCGGGGTGATAACTCTCTGGAGCAATTAGCCCACGTGTATAACTGCATCACAGTTTGCATCTAACTAACCTTGTGCTTTACTTGGGAAAAAGTCTTCTGCCCCATTGCACAAACACTTACTGAGCCCTCAGGCCCTGCAGACTCTGCTTGCCACAGGGCTTTGTAGATACCCAGGCTATAGGGGCTGCCTTATAGTCATGTCTGCTACATTAAGGCTGAACTCTTCTGAAGGAAGACCAGAGTCAGAATTGGGCAAGTCTGTAAGGCACTGGCCTTGCTCCTATGCAGGCTGGCACCTACCCTCACCAATGAGGGTGATTTCTTCTTCCCAGTTGAAGGCCCCAGGTCCCTCCAGTGCAGAGGCAGTAAACAGTTTCCTCTGAAGCTGCAGAGAAGAAAGCTCGATCCTAACAACAGTCACGGAGCTGTACTGTGCTTTAAGTGGGTTGCACTTTGTTTACACACTTCTTTAGCTTTTGTATGTATTTTAAACTTTAATGCTTAAAGCTTTTTCTTTTCAAATTGTTTTATTGAAGAGCTTCCTGCTCTACTGCTTTCCCATCAGCCAAGCAGTCACTAGCCCTTTATCATGCAAGCCACACACAGAGCTGGCACTGCATTTGGGGCTGGGAGCAAACCTGCTTCTGACACTCTATAGGAAGATTCTAGTAAGACTCTGGCAGTTAAAACTGGTGCAAAGCAATATGGTTTGGTTTGCTCCAGGTTAGTGCATTCTACTAATTTTGAAGCCTGTAGCCTATTTGGCCCATATTACACATGACATGAGCACCCCGGCCTCCCCTTCAGGCAGGGCATCAGCTCAGCAGGCTGCTGGCTTGGCTTGAGTCCTACATCACGTTTGATTTCCTGCTTCGGGTCTGATCCAAGTTCAAAGTTTAGGTCCTGTGGGTTCAAGTTTAAGGCATTTTGTTGTTGTTGTTTTTCAAGTGAAATATTTTCTTCCCTGATGTTCATGAACTGACTTCTTGTCAGTGTGTTATCTCATTGTTTAAAAGCCCACAATCCCTTGTTAAAACCAGTGAGAACCACTACAAAACTTTGCTAATATGTTTTCAAGAATATGATGTATTTTCATACAGATCTTTGTACAGAAGTGAAAATTTGTGAAATAAATTATTTTAGATGCCAATAATTCTGCATTCACGACTTGTCACATTAAGGAAAACTTGTTTTTCCCCAGTGTAAACACTCTTCTCAAGAAGTCAGGCATGCAGAAAACTCTAAATACTGAAAATTTAGAACTTGCTCACATTAAGATCTCAGTCCTGAAGTTCTTTACCAGAGTTCTCTTTCCTTTAGCAAACATCTAATGCAAAGCCTGTTTCTATTCTACTTCCACTTTGTGCACCAAAAATGATTTTTAGCTCTTCAGCACAGAAGTCTGTCCATACTTCCATGCTGTCCATAGCACAGTCTGAATGTTGTGGCTGTACACAGGAACAGAAGTACTGATATTGGTTGTGCCCACATCCAATCTTCACTAGGCCACTCCCAATAATAGCACCCTGTTGCAAGGTTCAGTGCTGAGGACAAAGGTCTGACACTGTAGGTGAGTTATGATTTTGGCAGGAGACCTACCAGATGGAGCAAGTAAAAACTTCAAAAGGATGAATTACTCTTTCTCTAAATTTCTGTCCTACACAAATAGTGTTGTGTAATATAGTTTCTTATGTTAAACCCTCATAAAGCTTTTCTGTGATGTTGCAAGTGGCTGGCAATGTCAGTGAGCAGTCAGCTGGCTTTTCCATGCTAGCACTCCTTTATTTCCTGTTGTCTCTGTGAACATGCAATAGCTTCACCAGGCAGGCTGGCACTGAACATCTGCAATACCATAGCCCTACAGCCCTTGAGGTCCCATCCCAGCCACGGAGACAAAGCTTTCACTACAAGAGGTGTCAAATGGAAGACGATCCACCGTGTGCTTGTTTTACAGGGATAGACAAATAGACTTCTTGACACTTTCTTTGTGGGATCAGCAGCTCATTTAAGCTCTATCCTTTTCTTAGGCTCTTTAATAACACTGACATCTGGGCTTGTTAATTTGGTATCCTGTGCAGCCTGTGCACTGAGACATTAAGCCAGTTTCCTCTTTAGCTGTGCTACCTCTGCAGGTGGAGGAGCAGCAGGGCCTGGAAGGCACAGCATTCCCTGCCAACTGCCATAAACTAGATCTGAGGCCCCATTGCTGCTGGGGCAGTGTTGGTCACTGCCCCAAAAAGCAATTTTTTATTGCAGTCAACTCAGTAGAGCTGGGAGCCAGTATCCCAAAAATATTAGAAACAATTTGTGGAAGAGAATTTTAAAAGCTATTGGAAACTTTTGAAGCTACATCATGCCAAAAATAAGACAGAATAGACTAGTAACTAGAGAAGATGACTTTGAGGAAGCCTGTACCTCTCCAGAGATTTATCACTGATTCACATCTCATTATTTCTCTTCTCTTCCGTCAACATCTTCACAATTTCTCCTCTTGGCAGTTTTCTGGAGATAGGGCATGACCTCGTAGCATGAGACAGCAGAAAGCTTTTCCCCATGCTATGTGAGACAAATATTTGTAAGCCTTTGCTGGGTATTTCCTGCCAGACAACCCTCCTACAAGTGCCAAGGAGGAGGGTGCAAGAAACCCACAATGTCAGGGCTCTAAATAAGCCAGAGCTCAGACACCACTCTCATCTGCAGGTGCTAAAGTAGCTAAAGGCACAGCAACTTCTCCCTTCAGACAAGTGACTTAACTTTAAGAAAGCAGTTCTTGAGGAGGTGTAGAGCTAGCTACCCCTTTACCATGGTATGTGCTTGGTCACACTGCCCCATAGGCACAGCAGCACTAGGGCAGCCCAGGCTGCACTACTGCAAAGGGTTCTGCTCTCCCTCTGGCTTGTCAGGGCCACCCCTCTCAGGTTGTACTAGCATGACATCCTTCTCTGAACAGTCAAATGCTGTTGACATCACTTGCCAGAGGAGGATCATATCCTGCTGGCTCAACAGGTTGTGCAGGGACCTGCTGGCACCTGAGCTTTAATGTGTTGTAAATGGCCTCATAAGAGTTTAGGGACCAGAAGAGAAATCTTCACTATCCTTACCTCTACAACCTTTTTTTCTGTTGTACTTTACAATTCACAGCGTCAGAGAAACCAGTGTCTCTTACTTGCATCATCAGCCTGCTTGCACTCGGCAGTATTGCAGTGACCACTAAAGCACAAGGAGGCTGAAGGGACAGGTCTCTTGCACTTGCTGAGACACACACAAATTCCCAGGTACCAGGGTACCAGCAAGAAGGAAAGATGCAACACCTGTTTGAAAAGAAACTTATATTGGAGTAAGTCATGCCCTTTTTTTTTTCCTGGCAGAGAGCACTCAAAGACTTAAGCCAACCCAAAATCGAGTGGAATTTTCTCACTAAAGCTAGGGGAAGAAGCAAAATCCATTTCCTGTGAGTTAATCTTATAGAAAGCACAACTCAGTATGGGATTGGAGAGGATTATTTCAGTTGAGGTACTTTTAAGAAACATCCTCTCATTTATATTTGTGTCAAATGCAGAGTGGAGAGGTAGAAAGTCAGAGGTGTGGGCCTGCCCCAGAAACACAGTCTTTTTTTATGAATGATCTGGTGAAAAACCACTTGCCCAGTATGGTTTGATGATAGCCTGTTTTCCTAGTTTTATTCTGACATCGTTGTTATCTGGGAAGTGTGTCCTTCTAAGAGATCAGAGACTGTTATTCTTTCAAGGATTAAAGCAGAACTGAAAGTGAGTCAGTGCTGGGATCTTAGTGGACTGAGAAAGACAACTGAAAACCAATACAAGAGATTTTTCTGAGAAAAGACTTAAGCTTTTCTTATGGAATATGCTTTTTTTCAAGGGTGAGAAAATCTATATCAGGAAATCCAGTCTTTTCACCAGATACTGTTTGTGATCTGCTACCAGCTGTGCTGTTTTGACTGATTTGTATTGATAACAGCCTGGAATATGGCACTTGAATCAGAAGAACAGCTGCTTTCCTCCAGCTCATCTGTATGACAGAGTGCCAAGGTGAGAGAGGAGAGGCCCTCACTAGGGAGAACAGGCAACAATGCTCCCAGTGCCCTTCAAGCTCTGAATGCAGAACAGATTACATCTACGACTAAAGGCTCCTTTGGGCCATAGTTTAATGATCTTTTAAGTATTTCTGGATCAGTCTTAATCATGCTATCAGTATTGGATACTCATCTGAAGCCTTGATCATATTTAACTAACCTGCTCACATCAAAGTATGAGTATTTTCCAACTGTTCAGTATACAGACATGCATCTATAAATTGGATCTACTTTAAATTCCCAGCTTCCTTTTTTTTTCCTACAATGCCAACACACTGAATGTCTGTGGATGTCCTCAAAAGTTTGGTAGAAAACAGTCAGTTACAGTCAATTCTAAATACAAAATGTTTTCCCTTTTGTTTGAAATGGAAAATAACCTGAAAAACTTTCCCTAGTAATAAACCAAGTTTTGTAACACACATTTTTAAAAGAAAAAGAAATTACGATATGGAGTATTCACAACTCATCATGATATCAAAACTAATACATACTCCTAAGAAAGAATATAGCTATTCTTGCTGATGAATAGAAAATGCTCCATTTTTAAGCAGAAACTGCCTAATGAGGGGAGACAGGCTGGTAAAGCAAACTCGCAGAGTATTTGCATCCCAGCCTCAAGCTGCCAGCAGGTTTTACCCATACACTATATTGCAATATGTACTTGTGACTGAAAATTAGATCAAATTTCTTTCCTCGTCCATCAGTTTATTCTTGTCCTTCCTTATTGGTTGTCTTGATTAATGGATCTTTGTTTTGTTCTTGGACTGGAATACTTAGCAGGGGGAGGAAGAATTTTGTTTTTAATTTAACACATCGAAACAACAGATCTTGTAACAAAGTGTGGCACATTGAGAACAGCTGTCTGCAGGCTTCTCCTGCTCTTTCATGCCTCCTATGCTCACTTCCAGGTTGGGAACATTTCACTTATATTAAAAAACTTCAAAACACAAAAAAACCAAAAACCCCACATGAAACAATCCCAAAGCAGAAAACACATTTTGTTAGAAATCACTAAATAAAATAATGTAGCAATGTAGAAGAGGTTTCACTTGTATGTGAGGAATTCAGGACTCCACACAACCAGAAGCCAGACATGTCTGTCAATAACCAATTGCTCATTTCAGCCTAACTTTTTCTTATTAGAAAACGCTGTTCCCTTCAAGTAGCAACATCAGATTGGCTCTGTGTTCCCTACTTATTCTATGAAATCTTGCTCTTCCTAAGCAATTAGCAGCAATATATGAATACAGCACTAATACATGAATATAGCAGTCCATGGGGATTGGGGTGAGTCAGTTGAACAGAGTTTTAGAAAACAAATACAGACTAATTAAAAAGCTGAAACAAAAAGAATTTCTTTGCTAACTAACCACATCCAATTTTTACTTAGTTACTAAAACTGACTGAAAAATCTTAAAACCAAATCTAATTTTATTGGATGGCAGGGCTTTAGTGAAATAGGGGGAAAAATCTTTTCAAATCACAAGACTTACTTTCCATAAAACCTTCATTTGAAGACAGAGAAATTAAAAGTAAATGCAAAATTTTGTGTAACAATTGAGCCTGAAGTTTTTCGCTTCTCACAGCACAGGCTCAAATTCATGGCATAGTGCAACTGTACTAGATAGATAGAAAACAAAATGCAGAATGTTATTCAATCAAAGGAAGTATTTTTATCATCACTTACTTTTGAAATTCCTCCAGTTCCCACCTGCAACTGTTTTTAAGGCTGTAGAAGTCCTGATTCAATTCGTGTGTCTTTAGAGACTTTGTTGCCTACCTTATTTACTCATATAATCAGCTCATACTCCATGGACAGACTGTGCTACCTTGAAAGAGGCAACTCACCAGCAATACATGGCAGGTTGTTTCATTCTGCAAAATAAGACTTTTCCTCCAAACTAGCTATAACAGGAGACTGTTACCTGGACATGATTCTGCAGTTTTGCTTTTTCCCAGGCTGCCAGGGAGCACTGACCTTGCAGGAGAGCCCATCCTCATGTACACTGAGTTCAATTCTGCAGCCAGACTCACTATCGAATATAGATTTTGTTTGTGATGCAGATAATCTTCCTTACTCTAGATGTTTTAATTATATATGCTGTTCACCAATCTAAAGATGAAAAGAACATGTGACACCAATGGCATTTTCAAGGAAATGTGGTATTTGTCAGGGATGGGGACTACTACTTTACTGAAAAATCTAAGCTAGACTGAACCAAAGGTAACATAAGAGCAAACTTATTTATATTTGAGATAAGCTTGCAAGTATTTATTGTACACATATCCAAGATCTTTTTAAGTTGTTATGCTAATTTTTAAAAATCTCACTCTAAACAAAGAAAGATGTGATTGTCTGATCTTTTATGGGCTGAAATTACTAAAGTGTTTGTGCAGCCTTAGGTCAGGTTAAAATAGAAGTCCTGCAGGCCATGGAAGCAAGGCAGAATAATGTCTGCACTACTGCTAAACTGTTGGGTTTTTTGTTTGTGTTTCTTTTTGTTTTGTTTTTGGTTTGTTTTTTTTTAAAGGTTTCATCTTATTTTGATTCACTGTGAACTTCTGATTTTCCCTTTCTATTCTTGCTACCAACAAAGATTCAGAAGGCTTATGGTTTCCCTGTCATTTTAGGTAGATCAGATCTTGTCTAAGGAAAAAAGTGAAGGCTTTTGTTTGTTTATTTGCTCATAGACATTAACCAGAACAGCATCCCATAATTTGTCACTAAGAAAGCACAGGATTGTTCTTCCTCTTTAAAACAACAGCTCATCACACTAACTGTTCCAAGGTACAGCTGTTTTTATTGGTGTTAGTTGAACTTCAGAATCTCTGCAAAGAGGACCACAACAAAAAATTTAAACCCAATTCTAATACAAGCTCTTATCAGTTTCAAGAGCATATTGCCTTTTTCAACTATTAGAAATGAAGGTATGTGAAATATAGGTCAATTATTATCTGGCTTTAACAACAAAGCTATGTTTCTGCTTTGCACTGAATGGAAAAGAGTTTCTAAACTCTTTGAAATCCTGATATTGTCCAGAGAAATACTTTATTTTATGAAACTTAGCATTTACAAACCTTCTTATAATGGAGCTGCCGTAACAGGCTTCTGGAAAGAGCACCACACTAGGACCAATGCATTTTTTGCAGAATCAAAAAGTTGGAGATAAAAGAGATATCATTTTAACGCCAGGGCTATAGACATCCCAATAACATTGAGCAACTCACAGCCAGCAGAGAAAAATGACATGCCTCTTTTTCAATACAAAATCTCATAGGTAATATGTTCAAATGTGAACAGCAAATAGCATCTTCCCCCTCAAGCACTCATCAGCACAGTGATTTGTACACTCAGAAATGTCTCCTACACTTACACACACAGTGTTGTATTGCCCCTGTGCACACTCACCCACTTTGCATGTGATCTTAGGTTACTGAAAGTCGAGAAAACAGATCCAGACATTTGCCTATGAATATCAAGCCAGATGTCTGCACAGTTGTGAAAATCTGCCTTTATAAGGCAGGTACATCCTTTTCCAACTAATCCTCAAACAGGGACTCAACAAAGAAAACATCAGTTCACCACAAATGACATTGTGCTGCCATCTGTACTTGCTCAGGGCTTGCGAACTCCATTTCACGTCTGCCCCCAAATGGGACTGTTTGGGACAAATCTTATCAGAAATCTCTCCTGATATGATTCATAGTACCTTTTGAAGTACCTTTGGCCTCTTTGGAAATAACAATTTTTTATTAATTTTTAGAGCTAATTGCAGCACATACTCAGTGATAAAACACTGTCTCCAAACCTCTCTTGTCTGTGCCTGACAGTCCCAGCACAGCTCTACAGTTCAGCTACAACTCACCAGAAGTCAGAGAGGTATGATAAGACTGGACCAAATTTCAGTGAACCTTGGCCAAGGTTGCTGCAATATGTTTCCAGGAACAACTATAGTTTATGACTTAGAACAATTGGTGATAATAGCTGAGTTTTGATGGAAGTTTTTGAGTTTTCATACTGGACTCTGAAAATGAAGTACAGACTAAAAGACTCACTGCTCCTTGAAAGCTGAGGTAACAATGTTTTTGCTAGATCTGCTGTCTCTTATAGCACATGAAAGAGATTTATCGTCAGCAGGCTGACTTCTGAGGTGCTGTGGATTAGAAGGAGCCAAGTGACCCTTTCATCACCCAAGGGAAAAAACATTTTACATATATCTCCAACGACACGTTTATACCTCACTTGATCACCACTCAGCAGAAACAATGGTGACAACTTCAAATAAGGTTGTCTTTCTCTACCTAAGGCCTCAGAAAGAATGAGCTCCATAGAACAGTAGAAGAAGAAATATTAAGTAAATGTATCAGACAAGGGAATGTCAAGATGTTTGAGATTTTGAATACTGCAATGTTATGACTTGAAACTAACAGTGAAGTAGCTGTCTTATCAAGGAAAACTGTCCCCTGGACAAGTCACACTGTCAGTATACATTCTTCTCACCTCTCCTGTTCTGTACTTCCATGTGCATAATTGTGATACAAATCTTGTATTTACACCTAAATTATTACCTCTTCTGGATTATTTTACTTTCATAGCTATGAAGGGAAGATCTGATGGGTCACAGCATAAGTGAGGTTTCCAAGCCTGTTAAGCATTAATGTATTGAACAGTTAAAGAAGAACACACAAAAAAAATTTCTCTATCTCAAGAGTTCAGTTTGGCCTAGAAATTTCAAGTCTTCTGAACATTCTTCCTCCAGATTCAGAAAACTCCTAGCAATTTTATACCACTGATCATTCCTTTGCAAATTTCTTCTTGTGTACATACTCCATGCAGGATTGCAGTCTTTTGCCACTTCCATTGAATTTTTCATTCCAATTTTCTGCAGTCAAAGAGTATTCTTATAGTCCAGCCTGCTCAGTCAAGCAGCATAAGCTGCTGACAAAAAGGTCACTTTGCTAGCACTTGGTTAATTCAGTGCCTATTCTTAAAGTCTTGATTTTTTTACTGAACACTAAAATAAGTTATTTTTTGTGCTGCAGGCCCCAAAGGTTGCCAATCTGTTTTTGGAGACATGGGAGTAATTTCTTTCGAAGGTGATGGCTGAGTATCTTTGCATGTACTGAAAATACTCAATTGTTATTCTGATGCCTGCCTGTGGAAGCATGTACATGCTCTTCTCTTCCTCTTATATTCTAAAGAAGTAAGCTGCTACTCTCCACCTCTTTGTTCAACTTCCTGGACTTGCTTCTATTTTTTTTTATTCTGTTTACTAATTCACTTTTTATAATAAAGTCAGTCTTTACTGTCCTGCCTGAACCACATTTTATAACTGCAATTAGGCAGTTAAACAATTGCAACAAGGTTCCCTCAGGCAAAGCGCAGAGAAGATCACCAGTGCAATCACACTGATCATCTTCTATATCATCCTATGCCACTGAAGCTTTTTGTTTCTGCAAAAGAGAGCTTTGCAGGAAGAGCCTCCAGTTCTTTTGCTTGTATTTGCCTAGTACCATGAAAATGAACTCGCACTGCTAGTTCTCATTTTGATGAGAAAGGAGCCCAATCTTGCCCTTCCAGTAGAATGTCAGAGAGACTGTCCACTCCCCACATTCTTCTTCCCTGAGACACTGGGCAAAAAAAAAAAATCCAACAACTACTATTTATAAAGAGAAATTAATATTTTTCATTTTAAGTGGATTGAAGGTAGCCTAACAGCTCAATTTATGTTGGATTATTCAAGCTGAAGTAGTTTTTACAGCTTCTCAGGGTATCATGCCATACTCTCAACATGGCTTTTCACTGTGTAACACTGCAAACTTCTGCCCAGAACTGTGCCTGCATGAGTGGGACTTCAGAGCACCAGAAAAGATACAGTCTCTACTGGTTATATGCTGGAACACATTCCAGACTCTGCTTATGCAATTGTTGAAAGAAAAGTGAACTGCAGACTTATTTTTACTGGCACAGATGCATCTACTGTCTCTCACTGAGACTGGCACAAAGACACAGTGGCATATTCTCAGACAGCATCTGTTCTCAGCTGCTTTTTTTCTTTAAAACAAATGGGTGCTTTTTGTCTTTATCAACTTCCTATTTTTAAGGCTGGGAAAGGTCAGAACATGGGCTCTTGCCACCTACTAATATAGGAAATGTTTGCACAGATATTCCTTTAGAACTGGGTAGAAGCAGCAGCCCATGCCAGATTTTGGGTTCAGTAACTTCATTCATCTTGGAGCTGAGAAAGAACTTCCTCCACCTGTAAAGGTTTTCACTGAATTCAGTTTCCTCTGGAATTTTCCCTGAGAGACATGCTATTTAAATCCACTAGCTGGGAGTCCCTTCAGCTGACTCAGTGTCTACAGGGGGTCGCTGCTTTCCTGAGCCCTTACAGAGCCCATCCATGCTGCCACAAAGGGACATATAAGGTAAAGGTATTTTAACTATGGTCCCAAAACACTAAGATTTTAGTTCCAATTTGCTCCAAGGAAAAGCAAGGATGGGACACTTACTATATACACAAGAAATACCTTCAAGCCAGGTTTAAGTGAAATACTTGAAAAAGTGATGCACTTCAGATGAAGACACAGGCCAATTCTCACCCCAGAGTTTTGGGGAAAGCAATGGGCAATATGCCACATTTACACAGGAAGGTGGGCGGCAGCAGTGTTATCTCACTGCAGAACAGCAAACACAATGCTTTTAGTCTAACAAAGGTGACAAAGGATGTTGGTGGCAGTGGACTCATTTATTTGTAGCAAAACTGAAGTGATTTTTAAATAAAAAAATTGTTACAGATGTGGAAAGAATTAGGCAATAGCAAATGGGACAGGACACATCATGAATTTGCCAGTGTTAAATCAGATTAGACTGAATTTCTTCATAGGGGGATAATTAGGGCAATATATGGCTGAACTAACAAAAATATTTAAATTACTACAACATAGAGAGATCTTAAACTGGGGAAGATAGGGAATACCTGTCAGAATCAAAAGGAATGGGCTAAAAGGGATAGCTTGGAAGGGAGTATCAAGATGGAAGGAAAGAAGGCAGGCAGCTCCTTAGGCATTGGTCTTTTGGTCTGATCTTATGTAATGTTCTTGTTAGTATTTGGAGCATGCTGGTGAAGTTTGCTGATTCTATGAAGTTGGGAGGCATTACAGAGATGTAATAGGGTTAGACAATTGTATTGGAAGAAATGGATGACCTTGCAGATTGGAGTAATAGAAATTACACAGCAAATGTCATTCCACAGACAAAGCTTACTCATTTCAGAACAGATAGCAAAATCTTCTGCTTTAAGGCATGGATATCAACTGGAAATGATGGAAGAGGAGAAAGATCTGATTGTTTCCAAGTGTGGAATAGTCACTGTCCTCTCTGATGATTAGGAAAAGCATTTCAGTAACTGCCACAGTCAGTCAGCCTTGCAGCAGGGCAGAATTTTCCCTGCCAGGCCTTTTCCATACACTCATAGAAGGAGCACATTAGAAGGCTGGCATTTACAACACTGTGGCAGGGCACTTTGATGAATGGAGCACTCATACTTTGCAAAGCCATTCTCTCAGGTTCCTAAAAATGCCAGCAGACATAGCACCCTGGTGCCACTATTATGCCAGCGACATTCAGCTTTTAGAGCTTTCTCAGTGACCATAACAAAGACTACTTAAAATGGAAGAAATTAGATCTTGGGAAAAAGATGTCAGTGAGAAAGAAGTGTCAGTATGTCATTCTGTGTTAGATCAGCTGAATGTGAGCTTTCAATGAAATAACATCCAAACATTTTATGCATCTGGACAATATGCTTAACTTGGAATGAATTCTTCTTGGGGTCCTAGGGTTTTCATTTGCCCTGATTAAATGAAAGTGCAGAATGTCAAAGAAAGCCAAACTGCAGGACAAGACTTTATAAATTATTAAAGATAAGGGATGTTACAGCAGAAATTCTGCCTTTGTACTTTAGAAAGCTGTTGCATTAAACTTTATGAAGGGTCAGTCTGAAATTGGGGAACACATTTATTCAGAAATGAACTTACAAAAAATAATAAAAACAATGTCTGGCTTCAAGCCAAATAGAAGGTACACCTTGAACTTGGTTCTCTATAGCACAATCACATAGTAATTAAACTATTAATTCAAGCAAATCTAAAACACTCCCCTAAAATGTAAGAGAACTTTTCCCTTCACTTCAGAGCAAAACAGGACCCATCTTTCTGAAAGAAGAAGCTTCCTAAACACATTTGTGTCTCAAGAGAGGATGTGAAAAAAGCAGACACTCAATAGGGATGATCACATTGCCTAATACATTATTAAAAGGATGCTCAAAGTGAAAACTATAAAATAAAAACCTTCAGAACCCAACCAGAGACAGTATTACCACCTAGAAGAATATGAAAAACATGATAAGATTGATGAAAATATCTTTTTAAGATTAGCAAGGTAAAGCTCTTGATTTCCTAACAGAAGGAAACCCTGAATTATTAATGTCACTGGGTACTGACTGCTGTTGAAATTAAAAGTAGGGCTGCAAACTCAGACATCTGGCCCTGAAAATGGCTACTCTCCAAGTTTGGGAGAAGACAAAAGCGACAAGCTTTGGCAAACAGACAAATACACCCTTCACTGGAAATAGTTCCATCACAGCAGAGGGTAAAAAGTCCTCCAGCTCTGTGAACCCCAGGGACACCCTATGAGAAACGACCCATGAATTACTTCATGTTTCAAAACACCTCATAGCAGCTAAGGGATGGAGTCTGGTCAACTGATCAATAAATAAAAATATTAATCTGATTTTTAAAAAGCACTCTAATAAACAAAAGAAAAAGAAAAGTGAAAAAGAGAGAGCTAGAGAATGACCAGAGTGTTTAATTAAAAACCTGTTTGTCTGCCAGACACACTTTCCCTGAGACTAATGTTCAATTTTTTTACTTCAGCAGATCTGAGCAGATCCTGGTCTCCTCAGGCATGGCTGGAGCTGAGCTTTCCTCTATCTGCTGCACAATGGCTCTGTGTGCAATGGGACATCACACCTCTGGGCATCAGAACAGGATGGTTCTCCAGACAGCAGGTTGTTGGAGTTGCAAAGCAGCCTACCATCCACTGCCTGCTTTGTCATTGGAATAGCCCTGGGTGCTGGGGCTGGCATACCCCTGTAGCCAAGGAAAGGCTCAGGCCTTGTGCAACATGGTGTTGGATATGTCACAGCCTCCTATGAGTACTCCAGATATTTCTGGGAGAAAATGTTTCAGAGCTCTAATCACTGCTGCTCTCTGTGGGACTAAAGGGCAGGAAGGGCAAGTTCCCTGAGCTGTCCTATAGCACAGAAAACACCTTTGTATTTCTGACTATTAAAAATAGGAAGAGAACCAGTCTTACAGCAAGATACCAAGAACCTAAAGCATTTTTAAAGGACTGGAAAGGCTTAGGGCAACAGGAAGACCTGAGTTTCCTGTAGGGAAATTTCTCCTCTTTGGGCTTGGTGGCAGAGCTTAGTTCCAGAAGCAGAAAGCCTCTTCTGGAGGCTGAGTCACCACTGCCGGGGCTTCCCAGGGTAGAGAAGCAGTGTGAGAATTAGTACAAAGTTGCACACATGTTTAGCAGTGGTTCTGTGAAAGATTTTGTTTATCTAGGCTCTGAACCACTTCTAATTTGAGCATGACTGCATTACTATTTTGAATGCCTTGTGCCAATTTAAACAGAGAAAGAAAATACTTTCAAGCTCTAAGGTCACTTCCCTGCTCACGTGTGTTGTCTTCCCCACACCCCAGTCGTGGTACCTCCTTCTACTTCTAGGTTATTGACTTATGTGGTACATACCATACCTTGCAAACTTAGGGAAAAATGGCATCTGGAACACTTAAGATTTATACAACCCCCCCAAATTTGCAAGATATAATCATTAGAGCTGTAACTATGAGAGAGTTACTGGCCATTATGTGTGGCTATCTGGAGAAAAATTCAGTGAAAAACTGAAGTAGGCATAAACTGCACGAGTTGAACATCAACAAAATGAATAAGAGATAGTGTACAGTTTCTGCCTCTAACCCTCTTCAAGGTAAACATTCTGAACAGATAGATTTGCCAGATACACTTTACTAAGTTGTCATTAAACCAAGTAACTAATGTCAAGTTTGGGTCTCACAACCTTGGGCTGGCATACAGTTGTGCAACGTAATACAAGCTGTACAAGCTACCAGTTATAAAAGATAGTGCAGAATAAAAACTGAAATTGGCCAGATCAAACTTCTGACCAGAAACCAATTACAAATCATAATTAAAGACAAATTATATTGGTGCTTACATTTCATAGAGCATATCAAAAACTCAAACATACTGAAAGGGCTCCCTTTCACCTGGAACTGAGACAGTTTTATTGATTTCCTATACAAACATAGAAATGATCATCAACACACATGAAGAACCAAACACCACAGTCAACATGAATAAACACTGATTTTAGGAAGGCCGGCTTCCCAGATGCTTCTGAAAATCCCAAAATAGCATCTACTTTCCTGTCTACACACCATCATGACTGAAAATTCTGGTACCACCACTCATCTGAGACTCAAGTAGTTTGAAAGTTTTACCTCTCAGCAGCACCTATCAAATTCAGACATTCCTTCTAATCCCATTGTTGCAAGTTTCACAGAAATCTTGGTATCACTGCCATTGATGATCACATTTAGCTTGAACTGAGCTTTTGATTTTTCCCTGTAGCTTGGCAGCAGAGTTCAAGCAGCACAAGAAGGACTGCAAAGCTGACTGGATGTGAATGGATGTTTTTAGGAAAGGATAAGAATACTTTACAATTCAACAGCATATGTACCTGAATCTGGGGCTTTGATTATACTGAGATGACAAGTGATGCAAAACACAATTTATTTCTGTTCTTTCCACTCAGAGACCTGTACTGCATAAGTGAGATTATAGCTAAAGGCTTGGCATATGAATCATTTATTTGAAGGATGTCATTAGTGGCTTGCTGTGTTCTCAGTTGGCTGCCTCTTCCTATCCACCTCTGTATATGTTAATGACTGTATATTGGTTTCATTTTAGAATATTTGTTTGTGCAGTTGTCTATAGGAAACTTGTCTAAAGGAAATTTGTGATTAATATTAGCTATTTAGCATTATCATACATTAATTCAAAATTCTTTTCTGAGTGGAGTGTGAGAACAATCATTTCTTCTTCTCTGCTCTCTTGGAGGGGGTGGGAGGGCCAAACCATGCCTTAGTTTATCTTTATGGTTAACTTTACGGTACTTTGTGGTAGTTCCAATGCACAAGAAAAACCTTACACTAAGCACAGCAAGTAAGAGCACTTTTCTTGCAAGAGTCATCAGCATTGTTATTGCTGTTGCAACACAGTAGTGATATCCAACCTCTTCTTGGGTTAGTTTTTAAAAATAGGATTCCACCCCATCCAATCGCTCTTCTTGAGCCAATGCAGAGTCCTACCACATTCAAATTTTGACTGCTGATACATAGCTAAGTCCCTTGGTAGTACCTGACAATATTATTTAGAACATGGGTAGCTATTTCGACACATTGCAATCCTTCCTCCCTGTTTATCTTTTTTCTTTTTTTTCCTTAGGTTTTTTTTTTTATTTTGTTAATTTAAACAGGAGTGAGAAATCTACGACAAAAGCAGTTTACAAGGGTAGAAGGACTTTGCATATTTATATAGTGTTCATTTTGTGGTGCTTTGCTACAAGTGAAAACTGCAACAAAAACATCACCATAGACCCTAAAAAATTATATGCCTAGAGCACATTAGCACTCAGCTCTTTCAAGGTAACACACTTTGCAGTATCAGAAAAAGATAACGAAAAAGGAATCTTTACATCCTGAATATACAGCTGCTCTGTAGCTACACCAGCCATTTAGCCTTCTATTACTGATGCAGCTATCCAGGCAATACTTGGAGAGTTTACAACCAGTATACCTTAGTAGTAATAAATAGGAGGAGAGAGAGCAGCAGGCTTTAGCTAAACAGGTTTGAAATTTTGCTGTGAACCTCACCCCATCAGGAAATGCAGTGGTAAAACAACATAGGCTTGGAAGTACTGCAAAAGTTTCTCTACTGCTGGAGAAAGTCAGACTTGCATATAGACACATGTACTGTATAAGTGAGATTATAGCTAAAGGCTTGGCATGTGAATCATTTATTTGAAAGATGTCATTAGTGGCTTGCTGTGTTCTCAGTCGGCTGCCTCTTCCTATCCACCTCACCTAATCTCACATTTGAATATTTGCAATACACAGAGCTCTAACTTTATTACATGTTAAGAGTTATTTGAACATATGATGTGTTGCTTAGATGGCTTTGTACCAGTCCAGGGGCATACAGTCATAGAAAAAAATTATTTCTGCTCACTGATCACAAAGAGCTTCATAAATAGCAAAGGAATTTAGCAAAGGTGTGATGAATGTGATATTATCATAGTGCTTTTCATCTAGTATCACCTCTATCACTTACGATGCACACATTTCCAAAAAAACACAGATATTGCATTATTATGTTGAACCACCTTATTTGATCGTATTTTTCTTTTATTTAAAAAGAAAGGTTGGAGAAGAATGAGGTACTTCAGAAGAAGGGAAATACAAACTTTCTGAAAATATTTCTGAAAGTTTTTATATTTCTATATGTTCTCTGTAAAGTGAAGGGGAACAAAGGATGCAATTCACATATTTCCTTACTGAAAAAGGAATTGTTTACCTTTAAACAAGTCTCTCTCAAAAAAACCCAACAAAAAGGAATTTAAGTTTATCCAATTGTAACAACATTAGATTTTAGGAACTTGCTGTTTTCCTGAATTATTGTTGGATTGAACAAAGGGAAACCAAACAGATGTGTCATGCAGTACAGAATGAAGGAAATTATCACTCTAGGGGCTGCAATTCAAGAGGCCTGGCTTTGTTTTGGGAGTTCCAAAGAAGGAAGTAGGACATGCTTGTGAGGAACTGCCCTGTTGCAGACACACTCTCCATCAGCCAGATGCCAGGGCTGCATTCCCTCAGAGAAAGGTGCAATAAAGGTCAGTCTATTTTACAAAAGCATTTCTGTGAGGGCAGTTAAACATCTGTTTCAGTTGCACAGTGGGCTAGACAGAAGTTGAAGCTCTACCAATTGCTTTTGCCCTTTAGACTGTAGGACCAAGCACAAAAATTTATGGCAAAGAAAGAGAAGCAGGAACACTGCATGTTTAATATGGCCCTGCAAACAAGCTGTGGATCATTCATCACTGCTTCAGTTTAACACATCACACAGGACTACTAAAGCCATACATTCATTAATTTTGTCTGTGATTGGCTTAAAAAGAAAAATAAAGTGGAGATACTCCCAAATGAAGACAAATGAGCCTGTACCTACCATCTGAAGCACTGGCTGTTGGGCTGATCATATTGGTTATTACCCGTAGGTAACAGATGAGCACACTCATTCGTACTCTGTCCCTTACACAGATATCCTTTCTTGTGCTAAAGCTTGGTGAAAGAAAATGTTGTCTGTCGATATCAATAGTGAAACAACCATTATCTTCATCTGGATCAGGATTTCTCTAGCTGTCTTCTTTTTGATCTTAACTAGTCAAGAAAAAGGAAACCCATAACTTCAGCTAGCCTTTGGACAAGTAAGTTTATGTATAGCATTTTGTATAAAATAAGAATTAAAAAGAAACAATACAAAAGAGATGGGGGAAGAGAAATCCAGTCCAGTCTGACATCTTGCACAAAAGGCACTCTAATCTTCTCTGCACTGGTGCATATGAAGACTGAAGCTGTGCTGAATCTGAGCTCCAAAACAACTCCACTTGGGGACTCACAGTCCTAGTGTTAACCCCAGCAAACTCCCGGATTGCTTCCAATTAGCAAAACTGTTGTTAATATGGGAACACAGGAACTAGAAGGCTCAAATATGAGAGGAGCTGAACACTGCCTCTCCTTAATTGATTAAGGAGGAAGTACTTTCCAGCTGAAAGAATTCTGACTCCACACAACCTGAATTATCCAGGGAAAAAACCTGAGCTACAAAAGCAGCTTTGTAAAGTTCCACATTAAAATGTTCTAATTCCTCCCCATATTTCATTTTTTTCATATCGAGCTCACATGGGTACCTATTCAAATTTTTAATTAATTTCATATAAGTACTTGAAAAGTTTTTTATAAATTACATTAAATTGAATATAATAAATATAGCAAGTAACCCAACAGGTTGCTTACATTATGTAGTGTCCAGAAGATAAACTCAAGGAGATTTGGTACCCTTGCACAGTTCTCTAGTTACACATGCCGTATCTGAATTGCACCATTAAAGGAAGTTAAACCAGAAAAAAATCGGTTTCATATGCCACAAAAAAATAAGTTGCCCTTTTTCCTAGAAGTGAGAAAGGTAACATGAATTGTGTAATCTGATTAGTGTAATTAAGACAACTTTAAAACATTACTGAAAAAACTAAATTAATAATAATTTTTTTCCTGTGAATTTGTAATAACTAACTCTTTTGTCTTGGGCTCTCCACTCCCTGTAAACTGGGTACCAGAGCTCAGCTGTGGTGACTTGTGAAAGGTTTCTGGTCACAAAAAAATTGAAGAGAAGGCTTTTGCATTAGGCAACAGAGTCTATTGTTTGAAATCAATAACGTGTACTCCACCAGATCACGACTATAAAAGTTAGATCATCTATGTGATGAATTATTTCTCATCAGAAATGTGCAGAATTATTTCTCATGGCTTTCAGGTCCTCTTGCCTTTGTCACAGAGCAGCTCTGCCAGGGTTTTCCAGGATCACAGAGCTGTTATTTAATAGAGATTCCAGGCTGCTCAAAGCACGCATGCAAGTGCTATGCCTTACAAGGTGAAATCTACACTTCCCCGAAAGAAGGTGGTAGTGAGGTGGGGATTGGTCTTTTCTGCTGGGTAATAAGTAATAGAACAAGAGGAAATGGCACCAGGGGAGGTTTAGATTGGATATTATAAAAAAAAAATAATTCTTCACTGAAGCAGCGGACAAGCATTGGAACAGGCTGCCCAGGGAAGTGATGGAATCACCATCCCTGGATGTGTTCAAAAGGTGTGTGGATGTGGAACATAGTTGAGTGATGGACTTGGCAGTGCCAGGCTAATGATCAGACTCAGTGGTCTTTTCCAACCTTAATGGTTCTATGATCTTAAGTTTTCCAAGAAGAAAATATCCTAAAGGGGAAAGAGCCTGGTAGCAATCAGGTCCTCTGTGCAAGTTAATTATATTGCCTTGGAATGAACGGCTTTGGAGGTGTTTTTACAGGCCAGGCAGCAGTTTGGCAGGTGGTTTCACTGCACTGCCATGGAGCACAGTGGCAACAACGCATCACTGGCGTGATCAGCCTCAGAGCAGCAATGTTAATGTATTAAGTCTGCGACAAGCAATCTCCTAATCGAGGCAAATGTGGGAAAAACCTCCTGTGCCAGGCTGCTTCAATAGGTAACTGTAGGATGAAGGAGGAAAGATGCTATTTCAGTTACTAATTTAAAAGACATCTGCAGGAAAAAACCCCCACAAAACAACAGTACCTGGCTGAAGGGGATATGTTTCTCCTACACTTAGGCTGGAAATGTTCCCATTAGACTCTAAATCCAGAAGATTGGCTGTTTTGTGTTTCATTAGAGTGATTGAGAAGGAGCCTGAAACGCTTCCCTTCCCCTTCATTTCTCTCTGACTGCACATTTCCAGGATGCATATTAAATACAATGTGTTTTCAGATGCTGATGTAAAAAATTATTTTGTGGCTGGGTGTTCTGTGCACTTAATTAGCTGTATACTGTATCTGGACACAGACCAGTCAAATCTTGTTCAGCCTTTTCAAGGAAAACCCTCCAAATAACTTGTGAAAAGTTACTACATGAGTCAGACTTTATTCATATCTGAAATATCAAGCAGTGTATGGAAAATTAAAGATCTTTACTACAAAGTTTTTTCTGTCTTCTCAGCTGTGTTGCACTTGTGACACCAATTATTCAGTTAAAATTGAAATTTTGAAATATAATTTAGAATTTTATTGTCAGTTCATAAAGCCTACTCTCCTTTCAGGTCTGACTCACTCTCCGTTCTTAGTAATAATCTTGAAAGAGGGACTTGAGTTGCAACCAAAATACAATTTAATTTACATGTAACTTAAATTAAGTATAATTACGTTTTATAATTACCACTTGCAATTGAAAATGCCTCTTTCAGAAACTCAATAGTAATAATTTCTCAGCAGTTTCTTCTCTGTAATTATGGCAGACTTGGTAAAAAAAATCATACTCTAGACATGCCTTGCAGACTGTACTTGTGTATGAAATATCATCTGCTGCAGAGTAATTTAACTCACACAATTTTACACTCAGCTTTCTGCTTTTGAGGTTTCTCACCAGCTAATTTGCCCCATTTCTCAGATGGCTGTATACAGACACTATGTTCTGAGTTTTTGTTGTTGGGTTTTTTAACCTCATTGGAAGTAGAGTCAGACATACCAGCCCTAATCCAACAGAACTACTTGGAAATGAAAATTTGTTCCATAGCTGAGATTACTGAAATGAAGAAGGGGCAAACAAACAACAGGAACAAAAAAAGCAGCAAGCATTTTCTGCTAATGACACCTTACTTCTGTTACCACTTCAAGCCACAGCAAGCAATAATCCCCAGAGCTGGCAGGTGCTGGAGGTCATTAGATTTTCATGGCTAGAGAAGGAATACTTCCTCCATCTTTCAGATGTTCACAGGCCTTCCAAGAGGATACATTAGTGCCTCATCAAGAGGGAAGCAGGAATCACTTAGAGCACTGAAATCCCTGCTGGGAAGAGGCTGAAAATGTTTTCATATTTCTGCATAACCAGGTGTAAGTGACAAGGCTGTTAGATATATTCTGCCTCCTCCCTTTTCAACCTCAACCTTATTTGCTGCTATTTAACTTTAAAAACATCCACAAGCAATGTTTTAACCATTAAATAACTTGAGAACTATAGAGAAGAGAAAAACATAATTGTGGAAGCAAATTCTCAGGTTCTAACGTTGCGGTGTCATTCGGTAGGAAAATGTGTTTGTATGAGAACGTTATATGGCAGACAATCAAGGTGGGACTGACTCTCTCGGGATTCTTTTGTTTTTACCTCCAAATTTCCTCCAAGATATGAACTGCCTTTGGCCTCTTTTCCCAAGGGCAGCCTCTGGCCAATATATTTAACACACCAGTCCACATTTTGAGAGATTGCTTCAGTTCCATGATTTTCCGTCAGTCTCTGAACACTTGCAGACCTTCGCTTTGTAAGGGAGAGACTTGTTTCCTGGTAATCCTAGTAAATACATGCTCAAAACCTAAGTTACTGCAAGAACCTTCTTCCAGAAGAAGACCAGGTGTATTTAAAGAAGCCAGGCATATTAACATTTTATATTCAGCAAATAATAGCTGCTTGCCTGTTGATAACGCTGACACAAAAAGATGCATCATTGAAAGGAAGTCTGTTAGGCATATATATTGAAAGCAGTGGACAACTGTTTTTGCACAGATTAAAAGTAAAAAGATGGCATAACATTACCCTACACCTGTGAAAATAGTATGGCTTGGCTAGCAAATGAAGTAAGTAGAGGTCCCTTGACCTACCTGCATAGATGAATCCTGACAGAGGATTACTGAAGTCCTAATCCCTCAACTACACTTTTGATTTTATGCACTTATCTTAAAGCCATTTATGAGCTGGACATGTAGCCAGTGAAAAAAAGCCTACAATCCTTGGACATGCAAATAGAGGCAGCCTCAGTGCACAGGAGTGTTCAAGAACTGGAAGTACTTTCCTCTATGCATCAACTATGTATGCCCAAGCCAATTTGCCTAGATTAGTTTCAGAGTACAAAGCTCAGGCAAAATGAATCCTATGTCACCACATGTAGGGAATTTTAAAAATGAGCAAATTTAACGATTAAAAATCTTACTTGAGAGACTGAAAATACTACTGCAGTTTCTCACTCGTCTATCAACAGCTGCAAGCCATTAAGGCATACAACACAAAATTAAACAATCTCACTGAAAAATAAACTTATTACTTGCAATAGCATTTATGCTGGTATTAAAATTAGAACCCAGAAGAAATGTTAAGTTATGATTCTACCACCACGGAAAGAGATCAGAAAGTCTTTGTAAATGAACATCTGATCAAGGAAAAGAAAATACAACTGTGACTGCCAAGTTTTCTATGAATGTCTACACACTATATTATATAATACAGTGTATGTACATGGAAGTGCTGGTCATATTGTGTCAAGATGCATTTACAGGGAACAATCATGTTGCTTCTCCTCAGCTGACAGCAGTAGCTGGAGGGACTCAGGCATATTTGCTTTGGGTTGGCACTGCTCTCAGAGGGGTGCCTGCAGCGGGTGTCCTCTGTGTGACACCCTGCCTACTATTCTGGTCACGACACAACATAGCATTAAAAGCTGGTTCAAACACTAAAATAGAACATCTAACATTGAGTATGAGAGATGAGATTGCTGGATACAATTGAGCTAAAATGGCTCAACCTTATCACAACTGAACTGTGTTTTGACCTTCATCAGATTAGGCATTGCAACAAAATCCAAACAACAAAAAAAAAGTTGGTTTTGGCAAGTGAACCTTATCGGACTTGTTTTGTGATGCATTCTGACCACTTTTAGTGCACAAACAGGGCATAGAGCTCTCTGCAATGGGCCAGTAGGATCAAAGCATTAGATGTAAAACCTGTCATCACTAGGAAGGTAACAGCATATTTTCCTTTACCCATCTCATTGCTAGACATTTTCTCATCTTCCACAGGAAAACAAGGTTGTACGTGTAGTACACAAGGATCTGCCCACAAGTCAGCTGGACTCACAGCATTAGGAAAGCAGACATACAGTGAGAGGGTTTTAATTTTTTTTAATAATAACATTTAAAAACAGTATGAAACTCTTTCAGTGTTCTAATCAGCCTTAAAAACGTAACTGCACAGGACCCTTATCGTTCAAACAGAAGTCAATATTTCAGGATGCCCACATGCAGAGAGCTGTTACCAGCAGAAACTATTGCTTGTGTTTCTTAGAAACTGGTAATTTTTTTAATTTTTAAGGAAGAAGCCTCACTGAGTCACCTTAGTTTCATGGTGAGATCCCTGTAAATGTATATTACAAGATGTGCCATTTACATCCAGAAGAAGCAAAGCTCGGGTTAGACCACTGCTCTTCCTAATTACCTGTTTTAGAATGACAAAATCAAATATTTTTAAAGCAAATGATGCAGTTAGAGATTAAAATAATTTCTTTGTATTTTTAAATTCACACACTTACGTTTTCCTTTTTACTGGAGGCCTGCTTGGTGCTTAGCAACTATGAGCTATCTGAACTGTTCATTACAGTCACTGCCATCCAATGAAAGAAACTTCAAGAAAAAAAATTAAAAGGTTATGGAACAAGCTCATCAGGAACCCTATTATATGAAGCCACAAAAATGATCCATAATTAGTCAATTCCACCCATGTACTTCTACTGATTCAGAACACAACACAAATTTCATTTATATGTATGTATATTTCATATATACATAAAACACATGTGCATACATATGTGAGTAGGTTGGCTGGTTTGTTTTTTACAGTACCCAGTGAGCACACAGAGGACATAAGTGGGTACATAACTATAGCTCACATCTAGAATGAAAGCAAGGAATCCCTGATCCAGTCACTCAGAGCTGAAAAAAATCAAAGACCTCGTCTCACAGCATAAAAATTACTTGCCAAAGGTCTTTGTGAAATTGAAGAAAAACTTAGCAAAGGGAAGAATGACATCCACAAACTCAAAGGTGTGTAAAGCCACGATATTGAAAGCATGGAGCCAATGAATACCATCTACTGAGAAATCCTTGACAAAGGGAACAAAAATAATTAAATATTGCTACATGGTACATTACAGAGGCAGTCTTCAGAAAGCTGAACACGTGTGCCTGAAGGAGCAGATTTAGAAAGATCATGAAGTCCTACAGACAAACCTAAACACATAGTGAGGCAGATGAAAATACTCCGAAACCAAATTATGAAGAGAAGACTTATTATTTCTTGCACAGCTCTTCATTCTGGGAAAAACTGGGAAGATTCTCATGCCAGAAAAAAATGAAAAAAAATGGGGGGGGGGTCTTCAGAGGGATTTTTTTTTAGATGAGTGACTCAGAGTACCTGTCTGAAATTGAAGTAACTGTAGAATAAGTTATGAAACAAATTGACAAAATGAACTCTACAAATTGCCAAGACCAGATGGTATTCACCCAGGAGCTCTAAAGGAACTCAAGGATGAAATAACTGAATTATCAAGGATAGTGTGCAGCCTCTCATTGCATCACTCAAAACGTGATGTCAATTTCTAATGAAGAGCTTCAAGGGAACTCCAAGCCTCTTGATCTGTAGTGGGGAAGTAAGGAGCAACTTCAAATAAAAAACCCCTCAGACTTCATAGGCATCTGAATGATCAGCTTCAGAAGTCAATATGGCTTTGAAGAAAGTTATGCCCTGCAAAACTGTATTTTGAAAGGTGCAAGAAACTCTGTGGAAAAGACTGATAAAGCTGACAATATCTACTTTGGTTTCCAAAAGGATATCTTATTACAGTGGTAGAAACAAGCAAATACAGCATAAAAGAGGAAGGTGCTAACAAATAATCATTTGAAAGCAGTTAGAGAAGTTGAAAGGAAAAGGTCTTGCTAATGACTTGTTCTACCTGATGAAATACCCAAGAGAGGCTGAGCAATAGAGAGAGAAAGACTTCTCATTTTGTAAATATTAAGGATGAAGGCCAACAGAAACACAGCAGGGCCAGAGAACTGACTGGACAATAAAGGAGCAGGGGAAATTCAGTGTAGGTGGTAATAAAGGATGCACAGAAGGAAAAGCACAATTCCAGTTTCACATGTAAACAATGGTCCTTACTGGTAGCTGTTGGATAGGTGGTCCCAGCTCCTGCTCCCAGTGTGGCTCCCAGCAAGATGACAGGACTCCAAGAAGCAGTGGAACACATGCACTTTAGTAAGGCCAAATGCCTTCTTCCATAGGGTTAGGATGGAAGACTCTGGAAATATGGGTGGGACCTGGATGCCCATTGGTGGAGAACAGGATTGAAAAATGCACCAATAAAGGCATAGAAATTCAACAATTAACCAATCCATGCACCAATAGCAGGACTAGGGATTCAACAACTGACCAGTAGGTGATCATGTCCAACAGCCAATCAGAGTTCAAGGCTCTGAGAGAAGTGGGAAAACAGCCCTGAGGGGTGAGGGGAACAAAAACCTGGGTAGGATGTCTAAAGGAAAAATGAACAACCAGGACTGTGTTTAAATAACCATTACCAAACAGGAGAAAACACAAAAAATATTCATTAAATGTCCATTAGAATCCCTTAAACTCACAGTGCATTGATCTTCTTCAGGGGCAGCTGGTTCAAGGTGGTCCTCATCACTATAAATCCATTGCCAATAAAAATCTTTTCCATTGATTATAGGATTGCCATTCTCCTACACCTTACCATTTTGCTGACCATTAGTACTCAGAAGTGGTATCTTGAGACTATGACAGAAATAGGAACATAAAATACATCAATATAAATGTAATAGGAAACTCCATGAACACACCAGCTCAATTCTTTGCAGTGCTTAAAAACTTAAAGTTTAGGCACTATAGGGTGATAAACAGAAAAATGAGACCTATGTGATGCCATGGTTCATTCAGATCATGAATATTATATGCAATCTTATCTCTTTTGTGACTCAAGCAGATTCAGAAGTGAGAAGCAAAAGAGTAAGGATGCAGTATTGGAGTGCTCAGACAAAATAAGAGGCAACAAAAGGGGGTTATGGTAGAGGTGTACAAAGTCATGAAGCTCATGAATAGGTTAAAAAGTGATCATATGTTTGCCCTCTTTTTGCCAATAAAATAAATGAGGCATTAAAGAAAGCTGTTTGGAGTCAGGTTCAGAGTAAATAAAAAGATAAGTTTCATTTTACAACATTCCTTAAGAGAATAATAGCTGTAGTTAGGAGAATATTCAGGGTTAGACATGTTTCTACTGTTTTTGCTTTTCCATACACCTCCATTAGTGGCCACTGTAGTAGTTAGGATAGCAAACCAGACCTTTAGTCTAGCCAGTAGGGGTTTATTTTTTTCTATTTTCATGTTAACATGCATGACACTTCATTTCTAGACTAATCCAGATACATCTGAACTACAAGACCCAGAACAGCAGCTTATCTGGATTTCATGGTCAACACTATTTACCACAACATACAGCCTTTCAAAATGGAAATATCAGGGATTTGAATATCATCACCATATAAACATGCATGTAACAGATTAAGAGATTTTGAAAAAAGAGGAATCTGTTGTAATTCTTTCACTGTACTTTCCTCTTGGCAATTGCTGATCAGATTTTCAGTTGCTAAGTATCAGTAGAGCTTCTGTCATTTCGCTGCAGCTCCCCAGCAATACCTACCAAAGAATCTCAGAAAGTGAATACTGTTGCTCTCTGTCCTCATTAATTAGATAGTGCTTGAGACTCTTCCTGGGAATGGCAATGGGATGGTCTCTACTGTTTTTACCATGGTCCTATTCCAAATAGGAGCACATCAGGACCTTCTAGGCACACTTCTAAACCTAAGTTGTTCCAGAGACCCCTGCCAGGCCAATTTGCACATGGACATGCTACTTTAGGGTCAAGGGAGAAGCCAGGGTCAAAGGAAAAATGAGGAGTGGGGAGAGGAAGGGAGTGAATGAGGCCTGGAAATGGTTAACATTCATTGGCTTAGGTCTGTACTTAAATTTCATGCTATTGTTGCAATTTCTATCCCAAAGGTTTTTTTCTCTTACCTTCCTGCCTTAGTATCCTGACAAGCCCTGTCACTCAAACATTTTGGTCTTTCACTTCAACTGACCTGAGGGCCACAGCCCCTCACACGTGCTTGAAATCTGCTTGAAATCCTGAAAATCCTCCTTTTCCACATAACCACGTCATCGGCAGCTTCTCCAGTGCAGAAAAAGACATGGGTACATGAAACAAGGCCTTTTCTTTTTTTCATTTTTGTTCCCTGTGCAAATGCTAGAAAAGCTGGCAAATTTCAGGAATATTCCAGTATTTACAGACATAGAGTACTAGCAAGCCACGTTTCTAGAGTGAAAATCCATTCAACAAACTAACTTTTCAATTTCCTAGTGCCCTTGCATTTGAAGTAGCATGTATAGAAGAACTCTACAATGACCTATAGACACCATGCAGTCTATTTACCTACCCAAATGAGTATATTCCTGGCTTAGCTTTTACTATAAACTTCTAAAGATTGTGTGCTGCATAACACATAAACTATGTGCCCAAAGCTTGTGTGGCCAGGGAAGAGCTGGAGGTACAGTTCTCACTCAAGGAGACAGCTATGCAGCTGTGAACAGTAAGTTTCTGGTATGAACCGAAGAGACAAGAGATCACCAGTCTCAGCAGTCTGAAGTACATTTCCTTTTGCTACAGATAAGCATTACACCATCTATTGAATCAAAGGAGCTGCTTAGTATCCCTGCCACCCTTCACAATCCTCTAGAAACTCCTTCAAAGTCAGTGAGAAGCTGCGGGTGAGTGAAAGTGTGTTTATCTGATTTACACTCTCCAGTGGTTTTGGTGACAGATTTGATCCAACTGAAATCCTGACTGTGAAGGAGACTGAGGTCTTTATGCTATTAATATGGAAAAAATCATGAAACAATATAAAAAATAATGTAGGAATTTTCATAAGTAGAAGACAGGGCAGGAAGGGTTCAGTCCAAGCTAATCAAAACTTCAGGAATAACATCACACACCCCCAACTCCACACAAAATAGCTGAAGTAAAGAAAGACATAGAGACTCCGGATATAAGCTGTGACAAATATCACCCCAATAGAACTTAAGTATTTGTCCTTAGAATAAATAGCCAATCTATATTCTGTGTGAAGATGCTACAATTTTCTCTCATCTCATTAGAGAATGTTAAAAATCTTTCCCTTATTTCAGACACAATTATCTCAATGCCTATTCAAGCCACTTGGACATTGACCAGCTCAGCTGAGATTCTTTCCAGCACTCCCTTTCTCTGCTCTTAGGAAACTCCAACCAATTAACATAGCTCAGTTTATGAGCATATGAGTCTATTAAGAGTGCCGAACTTTTTGTAATTCTTACATGATTTAGTCTGGCATTTACTGGTACATGATGAAAGGCCCTTTTACATAGCACTTGAATACAAATATTCTTGCTAAGTCGTGCAGAAAATCCACATTTTTTGAGGTAGCTCAGAAACAGTGTCCATTACTGGCTCACTCCTAAGTTGTAACACCACAGGCACTGGTACAAGTTACATTAGCCAGAGTAAAAGTGATTTATCCTCTTCCAGCATATGTCTATATACACAAATGATAGAATCCCATCTGTGGGCAAGACCTCAGTCCACTTGCTTGTTCCACTACCATGAGCAACCTGCGCTGAGCAAATCTGCTCCCTCCCTATTCCCTGCAGCCCACAAGGGCAGCTAGACCACTGTAAGGCTGGGGGTCCATATCTAAAACTGAGTTATGGGAGTCATGTCAAGATGGCAAGGTAGACAATCAAAGCCTCTTCCTAACCTTGTGGGCAGGGAATCCAAGAGAATTCTCCTGCTGCTAGAGGTACTGCTTTGCACATATTCAAGTATGCACCTTGGATTATGTTGGGTTTTTTCCTCCCACATTGCTTGAGACCTGAAGAGCCCGCTTCAGTTTAACCTCCTCCCATCCCAGAGATAGCCTAGCTAATCTCAGGGTAGTCCTTACACATTATCCTGCATCTTCTGTTCTTGAACAGAAAAGAGACCTCTTTGTAGATGCAGTTCTTACATTGTCAGTCTGTCAGTTTAAGGAAAAAAGAAAGAAAAAAATTATGTTTACCTTCTCAAGAGTCAAATAAATATTATTTTTTCCTGTCAGTTTGCTTTTCTTAAGTAGAAATGCTGAAATTGAACTGATTCAAATAGAATTGACCACATTTCATCAGACTTCAAAATCTATTAGCTCTGCTGTAAGCATAAGAACCTTTATATTTACCTTTGAAAGTTTTATTTCTTTTGCAAAGTAAACAACAGTTGGGCACTATGATTTCAAAGGAAGTGACATTTGTTGTTAATGGTTTTTTTGGGTTTTTTTGACGTACATTCCTGAAACAAACGGAAATTTAAAGTCAACATTTTCTTCCTGGCAAAACAGTTCCGGATGAAGATGAATAAAATCTGAGATAAAAATAAAATTGAGATATATATGGAAAAAATAATATCATTTCCTCTCAAAGAGCTTAAAGATTCCCAAATCAGAAGTATTCTGTATGTAAACAAAGATTTAGATAAGAGGTCCAAATACCTACTCTCTTCTGGGAAAGGATTTTAAATTTCTCTTAACCAGAGCCTTGGTGCCAGGAAAAAGCATCATCAGTGGTGGAACTGAGGACTGAGAAAGTATATAAAAAATTGCTTTAAGTGGAGACTGGGTCTTTTCTAAAAATACTCCTAAAAGAAAACAACTCACCTCCACATCTGTTAGATGAATCCTGAAATGATTGAACATCCCCTTTCTTTAGAGAGCAAAATGTTTGTTTTGTAGTTTGGATTATTTTTTTTAATATAAAAAATGTTGAGGGATTCTGGCACAATGTCATTCTATCATATTAACTTTACTGTAAAGTTAATGTGAAGAGACTCTAAAACTACAGAACTATGTTGAACATTAAGACAGGTCAGGGAAAGAATGATTTTGGGAAAAGCAACCCCTTCTGTAAATAAAATAATATAAACATAAACTGGACAAAAAGCCACTGACTTGGAGTCCTCTGTGATGAATGATATTCTGTAAACCTGAATGCTTTTGTTCCACCTGTGGAGGAAATGTCTTGGGGTATCAGGACTTAGACCTCTGAATAATATATCATAAATATAAAGAGCTTCCTCATTGCACTGTAATTTCTTCAGCAGTGCACCACTTTGCTTCTTGTATATGTCAGGATTTCTGTCCTTGTAAACACTTCCCAGCACTTCCCAAATATTTAAACCCCAGAAACATATCCCTGGCCAGTACAGTCCCCATGACTTTCAGCAGTGCAGCGCCAATTGCTGCACTATCCACCTGAATCACAAGGGTTTCCAGATGATATTCACAGGCACAGGGAAAAGTTCGAGAAACACTTGGCAGGAAGCTTAAGAATTAAACCCATTGCAGTGACTTCTTGGCAAGGTGATAAAATGAGGAGTGATAATTATTCACCATTTCAAAGGAAACAATTCCCACCCCTAGTCTCAAATCTGCAATCATGTCCAGGTTGCTTGGCTGTATTAGGCAGCCTGGTCTTTATCTTCCGACAGTATTCTGGACACAGCAGCAGACATTTAGGTACCTTTTCATTAAAGCGGCAAGGGTCTATTAGCATATCTGTCCTACTGAGATTTTCTTTTGGCAGAGAACAATTACTTTCCATATCTCTGAACTGTCATCCAGCCTTACAAAAACAGCCTCCCTCTTATGTCCCACAATTTTCTAAGGGAATAACTCAGTGTAGGGAGGTCAAGCCATCAGTTCAGTAGAGGATCAATTCACTAGCATAATTGTTTCCAGACAAAGCATAGAGTTCATATTTATGTCAGTCGAGATCATTGTCAGTATTATAACAGCTCCTCCTAGGATTTGTCATCCCACTGGGTGGGATAAAGTACAGAACAAGCAACCCAGGAAGAACAGAGAATAAATGGGGTCTCTGTAAGGTCCAAGAAGCAGGGAACAGAATAAAAAGAGGACATTTTTATTTCTGCCATCTAGGAACTAACTCTAAGTTGCATCTATTAACAAAGTATGTGATTTTGAAATGTCATATTATTGGGGTTATACTCACTAAAACAGAAAGCAAGAAGATATTAATGAGACAGGTCACCTGCCTACACAAACAGGAATTCTGCCTGGTTTGGCCCAATGCTATTAATGAAATCAAGACCGGAAAGACTGGAATGGCATATGGCTGACAGATGCAAGCATGTAATTTGATGGTGCAGTGGAAAGAATGACTCAGTACATCATTATCAATTTAATATTTTCCATTTTCTTAGGAAAAAGATATCACTTGTGGTTCAGCAATTTAGAAGTTAACCTTTCCATGAAGGCAATCTGTGTGTGGTGCTTTTCAAATGTAAGCTTTATCATAAGTTACAGCACTATACAAAGAGGTGGTTAGAAAGGATTTTATGAAGTCACACAGTGTGTGCCCAGGTTCAGCTTCAGTCTTGCCATTTCAGATTAATGTTTGTCCAATTTGTTAATAAAAACCTTTGCAGCTTCTGAAGCCTAAGAATATATCTCATTATCTTTCCTTTTAGGCTGTTGCTTTGTTTGAGTTTGGTTTTTTTGCTAGCGCTTGATCTCTACCTCTGTTGCTGCAATTAAAGCTCAGTGAGAAAATGCTCCATGAACTCAAAAGTTTTTGCTCTCTTTTCTTCATGCTATGTAAAACCCAAGAAAACAGCTTTTTATACAAAGAATCTAGGTTGATATCTCCCTCAGTTTTGAAACTGTAACATTAAAAACCACATTCAGAGAGCAGTTTATCTGGAGATACTGAATTTCATCCAGCCCAGTTTCCTAAGTTCTGCATTTCCTAGTTGACTGACAAGAATTTCATGGGAAGTAATGTTAAAAGATCTCTTTCCTTTTAGGGAAGGGAAGGGTGCTGTCCAGGAAGAACTCTTAAGTTCACAGATAAATACTTAATGCTCTAGCTAAGTTAACTTCAGGCTATGGAAGATGGATAATAGATCATTCAAACTATTTTTCATTATTAAAAATTATAGGCAGTGACCCTGCATGTCTTTTTTCTTGTTCCATCTTTGTTTTACAGGATGCATCCCTTGGAGAAAAGCCCAGAAAGATTATGGGGTGTTGGTATAAAACTAAGCAGGTTCACCTGAGCATTTTGCCACTATTTCAGTCCAATCCCATCTCCTCTTTCACATTGCTGAAGTTGGTACTTGACTTTCACTTGGTATTGTAAAGTAACAGCAGCTTGAATTCTGCGTCATCTGGCAGGGATACTTTCTCCAAAGCAGTAACCTCAAAGTTTTATCCTTTCCACCTTTTCTGTCTGTTTTTCCATCCTTTTAAACATGGATGGTTGTGGAAGAGTGATAAAGGAATTATTCTGTTCAGAAGTGAATATACTGAATAGTTTTTGTTTTCAGAAGAATGTGAACTGTACCCTACACTAACACCTTATGTATCAATCTCAATAACAGCTATGGGTTTTCTTGCCCAGTAAATCACATACAACCAGGAGGATTAAATTAGAGCATCCTGAAAGCATAGGGAAATGGGATTTGATACCTGGAGCCAAGGTCCCATCTTAGTTTGCTTAAATTTAAATTACCTTAATCGATTATTCTCCAAAGAGAGATCTATCACAATTATTGGTAAGTATTTGCTTCATTGGTAGCCAACATAGACATTTAGAAATTGGAAGAAAAGCACTCTACTAGATGTTAATTACTTGGGGTTTTTTCCCTTCTACAAAATGTAGCTCTTAATAATATACTTAGCTTTGTTCAGACCAAGTATTTGGTGCATCCATCCAGCTCACCTGTAAGCAGCCAAGAGGTGATTCTGCAAGCTCTCTACTTTCTGTAATTAGAAACATAAAGGCAGAGTGGTAGCTCACGTACTCTTCACATCCCGAGGGAAGCAGCTGAGTCTCTATGCGTTTTTCTAGAGTACAGTGAAATTCAAACAAAAGCAAAGGGACACATCTCCTAAGGATTCCTTTTAATCTTAGCTGAACCTTTCTTCATGCAAGTAACCTACACATGTACAAGTGCACTAGCTCGGATATCCATACCTCTCAGGTAATTTAGCAATCCCATGCTTCTACTGCACCCCACACCTGCTTTTTAATCTGACATCAGAAACATGGTTTCTGTACCATTATCTCCTGTGCATCTACAGAATATCATAATACTGTGTGTTAACCCCAGTGAGGAGAGTTTCACTAGCAAGCAACCAGCCCTTTTCAGCTTGGGCATACAGCTGTGTCACTTATAGTGAACTTTCCCTGTATGGCTCACAGGCTTAATTTCATCCTCCCCCACCTTCCTCCACTCCCACCTCCCCATTAGCAAACTGCCCCAGAGGGAAAAAAGATGTAGAGAGGGAGAAGTGGCAATATTTCTGCCTCACTGAATTCTACACATGCCCCAACTCAAAAGCATTAACGGAGAAGGAGAGAGTCTGGAAAGCACCCTGGCAAAGCTGCCTTTATGCACTAGTTTAGACTGCAGAGGGATGGGTCAGGTATTGCTCTTGTAAACTGTTACACTTCCCATGCTGAAGTGCAGTGTTTTCTGACCACTGCTTACATTCTGGCAGCTACAGAAAGAGGCTATGACTGGAGCTTGAATGGGAGGAACAGCCTTGAAGGAATTTGCTTGGTTTTCCTTGCATACAGCAAATCAGATTGACTCTATCTTAAGTCTGATGATTTACATTAACATGTCATTTGTCTACATACCATGAAAAAATGTTCCTCAGGTTAGAAAAAGGGCCATGTTTGGGTTCACTAGTTTCAAAGTCTGGAAATGAATCAGCAGTTTTGAAATTACACAGACAGACTAACTAAGCACTGCAGCAAAATATGACCTGGGACAGCTCTCCTGCTTGCCTCTCCTGTAAAACACACTACAATCCAAGGCTCTTGTCTAAAACAATCCTTGGGTATTTCAGTAGAAAAAAAGTTATTCAGGACCACATGCCCTGAGGCTGAGTTTTGCAAAAAATTCTGATAACACAAGACTGTGCCAAACTAAATGGCTGTGACCAAACCTTCGCTGGGAAGGGAAGGGGCTGAATCACAAAATAACAGAAATGGGAGTGAAGCCCTGTGCCTTTATCATGGATTTACAGAAAACCTCTGTGAAAGATCTGGCTGATTTATTTAGAAAGAATGTTACTCAGCCACCTGCTTGGATGAGATAGCCCTCTGCTTTGTATAATTTCAAATAATGACATCTTTGAAATCCCAGTCAGAGGTGTTGACAGGAGACAAATCTCATGCCAGGCCTGTAAAAAGGGTTACCAGTACTTAAATAGATACCTCTGTCAGGCCCACTTTGCTTCTGGGTTTTACACATCCTAGACCTGGGTCTCCACAGTTTATATAGGGATTCACATGCTTCACATCTGTGGTGTCCCAAGGCCTTGCCAGAAATGACTCCCAGGCTGGTAGATAACAGCAGCATGTGACACTTCTACTCCAGACAGCTATGGTGTGCCATCCAGGCACATGGGTGGAGAACAGCAAAAACAAGTTCCAAATCACCAGCCCTTTTCAACCTCCTAATTGAGACTGCTCAGGCAGTCAGGTACTGCTCAGTGCAAAGACAACCCTTACAGCTGAAGGACTGGATTCTCATTTGTATGCCCTTGCATCCAAAAGTTTTTTCTTGAGCTCTTGCATAATCTTCTCTCAAATAACAGGACAAGAGGAAACAGCCTCAAGTTGCACCAGGGGAGGTTTAGATGGGATATTAGGAAAAACTTCTTCACCAAAAGGATTATGAAGCACTGGAACTGGCTGCTCAAGTAATGGCCAAGTCACTATCCCTGGAGGATTTAAAAGACATGTAGATGTGGTGCTTAGGGACATGCTTTAGTGGTGGACTTCATCATTGAACTTGGTCGTCTTAGGTGTCTTTTCCTACCTAAAAGATACTCTACTGTCTTTAAATGTGGGGAGGGAGGAGAAGACAGGATGAGTTAAGAACTCCCTTTTAAATTGCAAGTTGGCTTTTGCCATAAACAATTCACATTAACCCAGAAATATCTGATACACACTCGGACCAAGCCTTGCTGATAACTTGTCATAACTCTTTATTGCCCAGCAAATAACAATTCAGAAATGAGTACTTTTCTATTGAAGTAATGCAGCCATTCCTCTTGTCCTGCAAGCAGATATTCCTCCTAAGGTATTGCTCTATAAGCTGGTAGCTATGGCAAAAGGCAAAATAACTAGTTGAGCTGGGTGTTACCAATGTAATCCTTTTAAGTCCTAAATAGTCAAGACCAGACCCCAAGCATAACAAGAAGAGTGGTATACACTCTGCTGTCTCCAAATTCATGATGCTCCATCTGATATCAAAAGGCTGCTAGACAATAAAATGATGCCCTTTTTTTTATTTAGTTGGTTCCAAAACACAGATCGAAAAGTTTAAGCATTATTACCTTGCAATTCTCATACAAATGATAACAAAAGAATAATAATCTGTAAAAATACTTCACTATAAGAATAAGTGTTTTCCCCCACCCCTCCAGCCTCCTCCTTTATACACAGGAAGACTGCATTTCTTTCAACAAAAATTATTGAACCTATAAAAATTAGATAGGAATATAAACCCAGAATCGCACATTGACTGAATAAGACTTTAAAAGGATTTCTTTTGTGGCCCTTTGTTCACAGAAAGAGAAGATTGAGAAGCTAGAAGTTTAAATACATAATTGCCTAAAGGCCTATGAAGGAAGTGAAGCAAGGGACTTGTTTCCAAATGATTTTAGCAGGTCGTCAACCTTGCATCCCTTACCAAACATATGCTCAGCATGTTGTACAGCAGTGTTCCTCATGTAATTTAGTAATCTGTAAATAGGGATGTCTCTAGCATCCAGTTCCTGTTCCTTAGGGACTTGGATGTAGTTGTCTGTCATTGATGTAAGAAAATACTTGTTTGGGTGCAAAACTCCATAAATACAAATGGAATTCTATTACACACTTGTATTTTTCTTCCCTTTTGTGTATTGCAACTCAGTGTTATCAGTATTTCCTATTGTGCATCCCTGCCCTAAACAACGATGGAGCAAATAGTTTAGTGCAGACAAACCTAGGATAGGTGACAAGAAAGGAAGAGATTTTTTTGAAAGCAGATTGAGAATATAGCCTGTGTTCCTCTTGAAGTTTTAAAAGTCTTTTTTAGTCCTTTTGACTTAGTAAATTTTATAGCTGATGAACAATTTGGCTGCAGAATCTAAGAAAACCAAGAGCCTAAAGCATAACATTAATCAAGTCAACCATTACAGAAGTCCTTTTTTACTGGTTTTTTTTTGTACAAAAAAACCATACAACATATCTTGCAAACTGGAGAAAACTGTGACCACTATGGTAGCAACACAGTAGATTATAAACAGACTATAAATAGACTGTTATTTTTAGAGCACTGTGTTTCTTAATTGCCTATAAACTTACCCAGTTGTGAGCACTTTGTGAAGACTGATGAAAGCATTGTCCAAATTTCCACAGGGCATAGAGGCTCTACATTGTGTCTTGTGGATGAGATGCTGACATTAACTGACAGAAGCAGGAACACAGCAAGACAGATATTTTTAAACGAGAAAGGAAAAGAAGAAGAAGCCCCATTAGCTCTTTCCCTGCCCCCAGCTGGAGCTCTCTCCACCTGGCTCAACTGTGGCTGAATTTCAAGTCATCTCTGGTGGGATCTGGTTCACTACAGATTTTCATGAACCAAAGAGAATTGAAGCCAGATGGGAACATTCTAGTGAGATTCCTATAATCCAGCTTTTGTCCTCACCTATAGACCATGCTGATGATTTATGCATCATGCAGCTTTGGTCAAATGGTAAAATCCTTTTTACCTTAGGAACAGTCATTCTGATATGAAATGGGCCTATGTGCATCTGTGTGCCTGCTCATCATTAACAGACAGATTGAAGTGACTGATGTCATAATTTTAATAACAGAAGCCAGAAACACCACCAAAATATTGACAAGTGAAATTTGTTCAAAGAGGTTTTACAAGACTCTTAGGAGAAAAACAACCTTAATGAAGACAGATTATCAAAAAAATTACTGGGTGTTATGTGCTGTTTCTTTCCATCCATGGCAGCAGCATGGTAAATACTTTAAACTGGACTAGCAGTCTTCTGAGAGGTGTTTCTTCTTCCCAGAGAATGAATAACCACCATGAAGGCCCTGTGGCCTTGCCTCTGGGCACAGTTCCTGCCTGCCTGTCCCAGTCCGTCTCTGTTTTTTCTCCTGAGTTGCTGCACCTGCTATGCTCCACCTGTGTTTCTAACTTGGTTTTTCAGGTGCTTCCACAATTTTCCTGCTGGTGGGTCTCCTGTTCTTTCCAAGGCCTTCTCCCTGTCCTCTAAAGTTCCTCAGCGCTACCTTAGCTACCCCCCTGAATGTTTCCATTAGTGCTCATGGCCTCCAAGATGGACATCCTATGGTCCCTGCACCAGCATCCTTGAAACCATCAACTTCCTAGCAGAGAAGTCACTGACAAAAGGTATGGCTATTTTCTCTAAGGTCAGATCTGTCTTAAGTATTTTCTTTGGTTTGATAGGTGAGGTGAGGAGCCAATGCCTAGTTTTTGGCCAAGGACATTTCACTAGAAAATGAGCAGCAGTGCAGAATTTATTCAAAAGATGTAGCAAGTTTTGCACAGCTGTAAAAAGAAGTTTTATCACTATGAGTAACAGTGCCATCTGCTGACTCCCACTATAACCATATTGGGAGGATTCCATATTAGATAATTAAGTAATAAATTTTTTCAAAATCCAATGTCTTTTCATAAAAAACAGCAGCTGTTAGGTTTTTTTTAAGTCATCTTATAGGATTCTGGGGTAAAAATAATTTTCAGCATGACTTCGGAACTCAAGAGATCCTCAGCTGCTTTCCTATGGACCCGAGAGACAGCAGTCTTTTATTAAGTATTGCTCTGAGATCTGTAGGATATTTGGATTGCTTTACATTATTACACAAAGAATTGGAAAGCTTTGCATAACTTTCTCCCTGATTTGTCACCTCTCTAAGTTATTTTCTGGGCCTGATGAACTGAGTGCCTACCTTTCCAGATGGAAGTAGGACCCTTGAGGTTTGCAGACAAACTCAAAGCAGCAGTATCTGAGCTCAGCTACTTAGCAGAGAGGCTGTAGATTTTTGGAAAATTAGGAGAAAACCTCAACAAACCTTAGCTGTTATGTACACTAGGTTTGTTAGTCTCAGGAGCCTAAATCCCAATTATTGGTCCTGAGGGATCCAACATAACAGTTACTAATGCTGTTGAAATCCATTTTAGATACCAGTCTCCAATGTGCTGATCAGTGTCCTTCACATTCAGGCACATTAGCTGTTTTTAGTATGAATTTTAAGCTACTGATGAGTTATTTTTCAATCAAAATGTGCTTGATGGAGCATTCCTTTCTAAATAAGGAAGGTTACTTCCATACTTGTTCTTGTCTGGGGAAGCTTTTTGTCTACTGTTCTTTTCACCACAGTGCTTTTCTTACAAAAGGCGTTAATAATGAACCCCTTAGAAAAACAGAAGGTAAAAGGAAAAAAAAAGTAGATCCTAGTGTGGGGAAACAATACAGCTGCAAAACTGCTGAGTCAAGTTAAATTGTCATGCAAATGATGTTTTATCACATATTTCTTAAAAGTCCGGAAGAATTTGCCTTTCAGCCCACTATTGCTAGGCTGATGTGGGCTGGTTGCAAACAGAAGATGTGATTTGCTCCTTCCTCAGATGCTCCTTTCCTGCCACCCCAGATGGCCGAGAAGAACTTACAGCTTACACACTACTGTGGGGCTGGCATCACTATATAATGCTATCATCAATTCTAAAATACTATCTTAACATCATTTACTAGACCCAAACTGACAGAAAATGCAAGAAAGGCAGATTTACTTGTGTAATCTTGATTCTGTGTTAATATGACAAAGCTTGTATGGGCTCAGCATATGTAAATTAAAATGCTGAGATAAAAAATGCTGAAAATAAAAAGCAGAAACTGCATACAAAGTATATGCTAAAGATCAAGAAGTTTTGGGCTTGTACAGTGTTGGGCTTTGTGTGATAAGCCAAATTCTAAGGACCACAGGAATGGTTAAGGGTGAGTGTGGGAAGGTAAATGCAAGCAAATTTTCTGAGAGCCATGTCTGCCAAGGAAAGGTTTCACTGAAGGCTTTGGCAGAGGTTTTTGGAGCACTGACTGAGATGTTGTTAGAGAGTTTATATGAAGTAATTAGATAAGAGAAGACTGAAATTAATAATCCCATTGAAGACAGGCCTTTGACTATGCAGCTGGGCATGCTAGCTTGCAAATACACTGGAGGTTTGTGCAGTAATGCTCCTTTTGGGTCTCTTCCACTCAAGTCAATGAGAGTTCTGCTATTTCTTCCAGCAGACATAGGGCAAAACTGACACCAGGCCAACATTCTTATCTGTATATTGCGGCTTCCATCTGGTAACATGAAAGGAGGCTGTTTGCTTTTCCTTTCAGACTAAAAAAGAGAATTTGGAGGGTAGATTGAACTGTCATAATCATTTTGCTGGAAAACGAGGCAATAACCTGATCTCTGGCTTCACTCTCTCCCTCTATGGTAGTTTGCTGTTCACAGAATTCATCACAATTTATCAATTTTATTGCACCTCTGTCTTCCTCTTGCCAACAGGAGAGGAAGGAGGGGTTTGATGCCTGAAGAGGCCCAGTTAAGTAAATCCTGCTTGAGCATCCACTGCCAGTCCAGACAAGTTACTTCATGTGTCTTTCAGGCTGTGCTCCAGTAAGTACACCGCAGCATGAAGTATTCTATTTTCTTTACAGTGTGATGTTTCTGACTCCTGGTTAACTTGTAACCCTCTGAAACTGTTAGCAGAATTCATCCCTGGAAAGCTGCTATTCCTGTAATTCATATGTGTTCCTGTATTTCTGCCTCAGCCTTTGCTTTTCCACATTTCATGTCATTTTGAAGTGGGTCTTCAACTCACCATATTTTTCAAATTAATTTTGATTCATAATCCTGTTCTACAGTATATCCACAATTCTTCCCAGTTTGGTGCAACCTGTGAATTTAATGCACTTACAATTATGTTGCCTGTGACAAGATGCTGCTCAAGATGTCTTTTGTGCTGGCACTTCAAAGATCCAGGCTGGACTGCCAGGCCAGAAAATGAGTTCTGTGCAGTATGTTCAGCAGGAAGTAATGGGTAGGATCCAGTTCTGCCCACACAGCCATATGATAGATACTGGTCATGCTGGGAACTGTGGCAGGGCACCTCAGCTGATCTGTGATGGATCCAGGAGAATGGTTCTGGAGTTCCTCCCAGGAATGCAGGACTCTGATAAAATCTAGTCCAGACTCGTTCACGAGACATATATACATCATTCTGCTTTGTATTATTCAGCGGTCACCCTGGGACCAACCACGTAGGAGTGTGTGAGGGCCGGGTGTGGGGTGGCTCTTACAGCTATGGACTTTGTCAGTGTTATGGAGTCTATCTCAACATCTTCATTTCTGTGATGAACATATGATGAGTCTCATTCATGATTATATATTTTATATATTTTAATATGATGACAGACAGTTAAACACTTGTTAATTTAACTGGACCCTTTTAATTCCTCACAGAAAACTCTTCCCTGCTAGATGTACTTTTATGCCAAGTAGTTTCAATGCTATCTTAAGCATGACATTTGAATCCCTGCAAATCCTCATTTCTATGATAAGTTTTATAGCAGTCCACTTGCTCGCAGTGGTAAGATGTGTTCATGTCTCCTTCCTTACCAGTATTCACTTCTGTTGATCCACCTGGCTTATAGTTGGCTTGCAGGACATCATTGTATAGTGATTTACATTAACAAGAAACTGGTGAACATCACAATGATTTTAGATACTGGTAATGATTTTTACTTGTTGAAATAGTTTCTTTTCCTATTATGAATTATAGCTGGAATTTTATCATTATAATTTTCACTTGAAAATTAATAATACTTTTTTTAACCAGAAATTGAACCCTTTAGACCTCTTGTTAATCTCATGACAGGACTGCTACTGACTGTTTTGCATGAGGAGTGAAATAATGTAGTTGTAGTATATGGAGTTCTATTACTGTGATAGAAAACAGGTTGTTTTTCAAATATCTATCTGCAGAAGTGGCAATATTCAGCCTGTCTGTACACAGTGAGAATTCTTGTGTGGAACCTGTATAGCAGAACAAGTTCTATGCCAATCCATTTCTCCATACAGAGGCAAAAACGCTCACTGAGCAGGTCAGCCCTGATATCTGTGTGATGGCTTTTGATCTTCAAAGCAGAAAAATACTATAAAGCATACAATACATCCTCACCTGGAAAGCCTCACCTGTACCCAGGAGTGGATCTTGGAATTTCCTTCCCTCCTTTCTGACCAGTTGTGGTCACCTCACATGAAGTACATAGGAAAATTAAGGTCTGGGGGTCTGAAGAGCTTGAAATATGGAGTTCCAGTTCCATCACACATTAGTACTTTGATGCTGGATAATAGTTTTGCCCATCTAAAGATAAAGAAATTTAAGGCTAGATATACAGTCTTTATTTAAAATTTTTAATTTGGTGGCTCATTCTGCAATCTAGATTTATCAGCCTGAGAGGACCATGGATTCTGAGTTAGGCATCTGTACTATTAACTGAAATTGTCATACAATCTTAGAATATCCTGAGTTGGTAGGGACCCACAAGGATCATCCAGCTCCTGGCCCAGCACTGCACATCCCGAAGAGTCACACCATGTGCCCCAGAGTATTGTCCTAAGGCCTGTATTCTGTCAGGTTTAGTGCTGTGACCATTTTCCTGAGGAGCCTATTTCAGTGTCCAAGCACCCTCTGGGTGAAGAACTTTTTTCCAACATCCAATCTAAACCTCCCGTCGTACAGCTTCATGCCATTCCCTTGGGTCCTGTCACTGGTCACCACAGAGAGGAGATCAGTGTCTGCCCCCCCACTTACTCTCATAAGGAAATTGTAGACTGTGATAAATTCTTCCCTCATTCTCCTCTTCTTCAGGCTGAACAAACTAAGTAACTTCACCCACTCCTCATATGGCTTCCCCTCTAGACCCTTCACATTTTTGTAGCCCTCCTTTGGGTGCTCTCCAATAGGTTTATACTCTTCCTTCATTGTGGCACCCAAAAACTGGTGTCACAATGTGAGTTGTCTATCTTTTAACAGAATATTACAGGGGAATGAATACAAAAGATAAGGCCACAGTCAATGTGCTGCAGAGGTGCTATTGTTGTGACATAAGGTTTTGTTTTATTTTTGGCTGTTTGCTGAATTCATCGTTTTGCACTTCAGATTACACAACACAAAAAATTGGCAAACTGACATTCTTCTCTAATACCTCTGTGTGAGTTTAATCCCCAAGTTTCTCTTTGAAAAACTGACCACAATTTAATCAAAAAGAAAGAAAATGCATCTACAATGATTAATAAATCGTGAAAAGCTATTCCAGCTACTTTGACTAAGAAACTACTCAAACTGGGAGCTACTCAATACTTAAAACTAAATCCAGTGTATTTACTGCATGCACAAAACCTATTCAAGACTATAAAACTAACTGCTTATTCTGAAGGATTAAAAAAACCAAAACATAAAGTGAGTCAGAGACATTTGCAACCCTCTGTTGGATCATTATTCAACCCACAAGTTTGGGATTTTTTGTTTGGCAGTTCTTGTTTCTTCATGGCATCTTCTGTAGCAAAGCTTGGCTACCCTGCAGGCAGCATGCAGTTCTTTGAAGGCAGCACCTCCCCCACGTGCAGGAGTACCATATCCCCACATTCCTTGTGACTCCGTTTGCCATTATAGCGACCATCCATGGAGATGGTACTGCTCCTTTATAAATCAAACTTCCCAAGTGAGAACTGTGGGGCAAGGCAGAAGACCATGGTGGGAAGACATGGAGGCAACCCCATAGCTATCAAACTGATCCTGTTCTTTCAGTGCCCTTCCTGCACTGAAAGTCACCAGCACTGTCCATGTGGGGATGTTGCCCTGCTGTTCATGCTGCCTGCAGAAGGCTTGTAGCGAAGAACTGGTGAGCACAACTTCTTACTGGAGATGATTTCAGATGCAGCCATGCTCCAAGGCAGCTTGGGCCTCTATTTTTGCCCCTTTTCATTTGCTAGCAAAGTAATGAACACAAGATTATTTTTTCAGATGTCAGCAATACTCAGTGATTATTCCCCTGCTCACTTACAACTGTTTAGTAGTTGAATCACTTCCCACCAGCAATTGTGAGCTCAGAGATGGAGGCATCTGTTCATACAAATGGAGTTGTGGGAACAAACTAACTCTGGGTTTAAAAAAGGGGTGGTCAGGAAGAGGGAGACTAATTTCAAATAAAAGTTTTGCAAGCCCTAAGACAGGCAAGACAGTCCAGGAAAATGCCCGACATCACCTTGAAATGCTGTTTGAAATGGGCTTCTCAAAATCACACAGACGTAGTTCCTGAACTCACTAATAAAAAAATTAATGTAGAGTAGAGCTGTAGTAGAGCTGCAGGGTTACGCCTTATTATTTTCTGTTGCCGTTCTGGTTCAGATTGATTTTATAGCTTGGCTGAAATGGTTTACCAGATTCTGTCACTGTGCATGGCAGTAGGATTTGATATTTGTTCCGGTGCAGAAAAGCTTTCATCAGTGTGAGATGATTAAGGACTCATCAATCTGGAATTGCTGGGTTCTGCTGTCTAAGGTGCCCCTAAGCTTTTGAGCCACTAAAGAGTCCTGTTGGTTTTTTACCATTTCTTTTGCTCTCCTATATGGCTGTTTGCTGTATTTCTTAAATGCAACAGACTGCCTCTCAGCATTCAATCTGACTTCCCAACCCTCCTCTTCTGATGGAAGGCTATTCAAGAACAGTCCTCACAAGCTTTGCCTAAAGCTGTTATGTGGTCTGATAATAGCATCATGGACAAACACACAATCAGCCACTTAAAAGCAACTTTTCCAGGGGAATACTCTACATTTCTGATGGCAATATTCCCAAGGTTAATTAGAATATATTCAATTTTCATTGTATTTCCATCATCACAGCTTCCCTGCAAGCTGCTATAAAGCAGTGCAGACCTTTATAGCTTTTACCTCTTACAGTGACAGCTTTAGTCTTGGCAAGGAATGAGCAGGGAGGAGAAAGGAGAAGGGAAAGTGAGAAAGGAGAATGGCCCATCTTGACAGGAGCAATAGTAAGAGTTTGTAACCTTGCAGAATTCACACTGGAGCCTTATCCCTGCAGCCTTTTACACAAAATCATTTCCTTGCAGACTAATGCACACACACACACACACACCGCACTACCACCCCCAACCCCCACCTCCCACCCCCCATTGCCACCTACCCACTGTACATCCTGCATTAGATAACAAAAAATACCAAACCTCTAAAAACACCAAAATCCTTAAGGTCAAGCATAATTTCAAAATAAAATAATGGAGGCTCAAAAACAGATTTGAAACCTATTCTTGCAATGTGCCCGATCTGGACATCTTCAAGCGTTTTTGGAAAGAACTGCCACATACACATCTTCAGTGTGTGATTGGCCTCACCAGTGAATATATGTCAGTATTCCTGCAATTTTTTATGTCTGCATGCATTAGTCAGGAGCTATGAGGGATGGTTAATGATTTCTTGCCTGAAAATCCACAGGAACAATAAACACAGACATTCTGCAGTGTGATTTGGGCTTAGGTTTGCACACATGGTGCTTTGGGACTGTGGTTAGGTTTGCTGGTCCCAGGACACCCAAAGTCAGAGCAAACTGCTGTGCTTGCCAACACACGCATGCTGTGATGCAATTAACAGTTACCACCTTTTCCCTTTGAGGTTAAGAAGTAGAAGCTGCAAATTAAATGTTGCTCCACTGCTACTGTTTCTAGAACCACAGGAAGAGTTGCACATGCAGCTGACTGAACCATTTTTCATCACAGCTCATGAAAAACGGAAAAGCTAGTGGCTGTTTGTTTGTCCTGATAAAGGCTCAGGAAACACTATAGAGTTAAGCAAAGGAAACAAGCCACACTGCCACACTTTTAGCCACTTGGATACAAGGGAGATAAATAACAGCAATGCTAAGAACCTTCATACAGTGAAGCCTCTGCAGGGGCCTTATTTTCAGTCAGTGCTTCAAAGCAAAAGAGAAGAGCTGCTGGATTTGTCTTTGGAGTGACAACGATGCAAAGGACAGGCATTTGGCATGTATTAGGACTGGAGATGAAAAGTTATGGTGACTTAATATCTTCCTTCTTAATTAATTGGCTAATTAATAAAAAGAACTAATGCAAAAGAAAACTAAACCCACCTTCCCTTGCCAGTACATTGTACCTTCTGTAGCAGGTCAAATGCCTCTTCCCTGGCTGACAACTTTTGAAAGCATAGGAATACTGTAATTTTTGTGTCCTTCACATTTCCAGCAAATTTGGTCAAAACTGGCCAGGCAATGGAAAAGTGATGGGCAGAATCACTGAACAACCTTCAGGCATTCAGGCCTTATCTCCACAGAAAACTAAGGAGCTCTTCTGCCCTGCGCAGGTATTTGGGTGCTCTCCAAAACTGAGTCAGCGCATCTTTGAGATCACACCTGAGTGTCAGCCTCTCCTCCACTTTGATTCAGTACTACAGACAGATAGACAACCAGATGTAGGATGACTTGTGCGTTTTGTGAACTAGGTGGGCTTGAAAAGACATTCTATAGAAAAGGACTTTGTAAACAGGCTTCTCTGAATTCCCATCAGCTGTTACGTGTCAGCTCAAAGGTCAGGCATCAGGGCAAAGTCAAGGGAGAAACACAAAACCCTTAAGGTTCAAAAATGGAGGTAGGGATTCACAGAGGATTGATATTATTATAAGCAAAAATTATCTTACTAGCACCTAGAAACTAAGGTGTTTATTTATCTTCCACTCTTGATAAAGTTAATTAATAGATCTTAGGATAAATGGTTTATCTACTGCAGAGCTGGCTATTTATGTGATAATCACCCACTACTCGTATTCAGTTGATGAATATCTAGAATAAGCTGAGACCTTATGTGAATTAATAACAGCAGGCCTTCACATTGGGTGGGGTGTTTGTCATTCCAAAATGTTGGCTGCTCTCTACTGAAAAAAATCCCCAAAAAACCAGAACACCAAAATAAAAGGGTTTAGAGAATAAGAAAGTCAGCACTCTGGTAGACCTCACGAATCTTTTTCATCAGGAAAAGAAAAACTATCGTCTCCCTTGATATCTTTGGAAAGGTTAGCAGTTAATGAAGGTGAGTGAATTTGTGCTGATAAGCTGAGCTGGAACAGAACAGCACCACTACATTCAAAAAAGCAAGAAAATCGTCACCGGTTTTCAGGAAGCTTGTTGTTAGATTGCTTTAAAACAAAATTTTATCAGAAAAGTGAACAGGATAATTTAGGAATTAATGCCAAAACAGAATATAAGTCATCTTCCTGGCACTTGCTTGCTCTGCAAAAATGCTGTGGTTTCCTCTGTCCAGATATAGAACAACTGCTTCAGCTGCACCTAAACCACCATCAGCAACAAATGAGCACAGAAAAAAGCTGCTCTGAAATGTCCTGACATTTTGAGAGTGCAGTTGGAGCTGCAGGAGATGGTCGCTGGGCATTTTCAGCTGTTTCTGGAGAAGCTGTTTAAAGAGCTTCTTTAAACTTGCATCTTGGCTCTGCAGAGCTGAGCTGGAAAGAGTAATGCTGAAATATTCCAGAATCAAGAGAAGTTTCCGATGATAATAAGCTGGCAATTAAATTTCTGTTGATGAAGTTCACATTGGATCACACATACATTGCATATTTTTCTTTAGCAAAAAATAGAGATGAAGTTAAGTCAAATTTGTCAATTAATTTTATTTCTGTATTTAACAACACTGTACATTTCAATACATTGAATAAATATGTAAGTGCATACCAGGAAAACTCCTCTGTTAAGAATTTATTTCAGTTGTTTCCCTCTCTCTTTGGTTGGTTCTTTCAGAAGAACAAATGACCCTCTCGTCACTATACAACTGACGAGAGAAGTCACCATGCCAGCAAACTTGGCTAGAATGAGGAATTCCACCAGTATGGAACTAGGAAAGCCTAGGGTTCCACAGATTGGTGTCAGGTAACCCCTGACTGTTCTGGTCATCATACTTACTGCTTTCAATATCTTTCCAGTATTCCTGTCATGGACCATAAATATTTCCTAGGGTCATATTTATTTTCCCACTCCTTTGATGCTTGCAGACAGTTTTTTGCATTTGCTTATAAGTCATTCCCCTCTGCTGACTTGCCTAAGCACCTAACAGGTAAGAATACTTCCCTGTTCTGACAAAACCAAAAATACAAGTTGCATAGTAGCTACTGCAGGTCCACCTTATCATGGAATGACCACAGAGCATAAAACCTCTCTTAACTGAATCTGAGCTCATTTTTCATTGTTATAAACAAAGAAAATTATGCCAATCAGTCAAGTGTATTTAATCAAAGCAAGTGATTAAGCAATTGTATAAAGAATTGAAAATTAAGAACATTTAAGATGTAGATACTTATCTTTCCTTGGTTTTGAGACACATTTTCCCCCTCTTCTTCCTCATTTCTCTTAAAATATATTTCTATTGCATTCATTCACAAGAAACAACTGGTTATGAGAAACATAAATTATTAAACATTTGATTAGACTTAGTGCTTTTAATTTGCTCTTATTTCTACACAGAAAAGAGACAAAGTGAGTTAAAATATCATAGGCAAACTTGTGTTCTCTGGATTCCACTTTCTCATTTTCACTAACTTTAGGTGCCCTACTCACACATATTGCACACATCCTCAGTCCAGTGTGAAGTGCTTCCAGTTCTCCTGCTCTGTGCTGCAGAGTTCTATCTCCTGCGTCCAGCAGTCCTGTAATCAATTCCTCCATGCCCTTTCTGTGTCCCACTCCATCCTACTGCCAAAACCAGTATTCAGCCTCTCAGTTTCACAAAGAGCAGAAAATCATTGAACAAAAAGCACCAAACAAGTGAAGCACTTGAGAGCTGTGTACATAATGACTGGCTACTCCTGTGTGGCCTCCAGGAGGGTCCCTTTCCTCTGCATCTGATTTGGGCAAAAACTGTAGGAACTTATTATGTCTGAGATCCTATACCTCATTTGCTTTGCTGAATTGGACTGAGGTGATGCAGCTGATGGAAAAGGAGAAGTTTGGACAAAGACTGACAGGAAGAGCTGCCACATCACCTTTGTTTTGACAGAAGAACAGACTACCACTGCCAGCCAAATCTGAAAACATTATGTCCTCAGATGCTGTGCTGTGTTTGGTTTGTCGTCTCCTTCCCAACAGTCTTACTGAAAATGAATACCCACAGGAGAAACAGATCATCAGCCACACTGATGAAAGAGAAGGGGCCTTAAAATAGAGCACATACATACAAATTATCACAGCCTGATTCCATTCACCACAGAACTATTTTATAATTTGAAAACAAGCTATTTAGTGGCATGAAAAATATCATATATCAAATTCTGGTTGCACAGATATTCATTGTTCTGTTGTGATTAATATTCCTAATCTACACCAGTGGAAATTATGTACTTCCATTAACAACATATGAACAAGACAACTACAAGGATTACTTCTGGCAAGGCACCCACTCTCCACCCCTACTGAGCCTTCTCCTGGAAAAGAAATGTTCCCAGAACTGTCCTTGAGATGTGTGTGGAGAAGCTCTAACTGAGATGCAGTCTGAGGCAGAGTAGAGACAGTGCTTGGAAACGTGAACTATTCCAGCATCTAACTGCAATGCTCTGAGGTTTTTCAATATGGGGATCCAGTGAAATTCTTTGCAGGCACGTGAAGGGAAGGCCCTCACTGCCCTGCCCTTTACTGCTCTAAGGGCAAGGCAAAGCAGTTCATTGTGTGGCTTTCCTCTCCTGTTATGTTATGGCTGTTCTGTGCTTGTCCTCAGAACTCCTTCCTGTCACCCGTGGTCTGGTTCTCACTGAAATGAATCATGTGCTATGCATACTGCATAACCCCAGGCAAAATATCTCATGGAAATGCAACGACAGTTTAGTCACAGTTTGAATTAGATCCACTCAGGCACACACTATAGAGGGTGTGTGTTAATTTGTTTGTTGTATATATACTGGCTGTTAATTTTTATTGCTTGTAAACTTTCTCTCTATAAAATCTGTGTGAAAGCTGGACTACCAAGTTAAAAGAAAGTTACCAGATGGGGAAAATATGGTTGATTAAAGTGGCTGTTTCCATGTTTGCTCAGTGTTGTGACACATCTTCACATTGGGTAAGGTGATTGGCAGAGAAACAACAGCAGTGAGCACTGATGAGTGTATGCGTCATGTATAAATGCCTGGAGCCGAGTAGGGCTTGGTTTTGTTAACTTCACAGAGCTTCTGAGCCTGATTTATTGTAGAATTTGCTGCAATAATGAAGAGATTTTAAAAAAATAACATCAAAATAAGTGTCATAGTTTCTGCTTTAGACTACTGAATGCAAAATGAAGAAGAAGCAGGGAGACTGTCTCATGCAGGGAATTAAGGTTATTTTAACATTATAAATACTCTACAGAAGGTGAAATCCTATTTATTACTATGTATATTAGCTTTTCTTGCTCAGTTCCTGGAAGGAAGGATGGTTTTCTCATTAAACCTGAATTTCATGATCTATCACAGACATTGAGTACTATCTGGAACTCATGTCATCTCCTGTTCCTTCAGCACCCCATCTATCAAATATAGATAAGACTTCATCCCACTTAGTCTTGAACCTTGCACATTTTCAGCAACTAACCTGGAGCTAGTCTTTTTGTCTGCTCAAAATATACCCTGATGTCAAGGCAAAAGCTGCTGAGGTCCACTTTATATTCACTGCTGGCCTAAGGCAAGGTTTATTATCATGTGATATCTTCACCAGGCTTTGCTCACTTTCTCCATTCAAGTTTCTCCTGCTAAGGACCAGGTTCCATGCAATTCCCTAAATTGTCCAAGGACTGAGTTTTTTATTAGTTAAGGTGAGGGCAGAGGTCCCAGAGAGGTTTCCCCTCCTGGCTGGCACATCACTGCATAGGGCAGAGCAGGAATGCAGCACATGAAAAACAGAGGCAGGGTAGAGCAGAGAATTGTGGAAGTATTTAGACAAGAATCTGTTCTGAGCCAAACAGACCCCAGGTTTCTATGGAGAAGGGGTAAGATCACCACTGAACCTCAACTGACTCTCAGTATTGGGACCAGCCTGCCATGAAACCCACCCCTGCAGCCCCAAAGCCTTCTCCATCTGTGAGCTGCTGGTTATAGCTTCTCTGAGACCACCTGCACATTGCTGAATTCACTGAAGTGAACTAATTAGGTAGTTATATGGTGAATTAAGGCCCTGGATAACCCTGAGGGGTCTGACTGAAAATCAAGGGCTTTACTCCCTGGTTCTGCATTTACATCCAGTTACCGCAACTGCAGCAAGGAAAAATCAACTCCAATGAAAGAAGAACAATAGTATTGCTGGTTCTTGTGGGAAATACCTGCAGAGAGGGAAGATGCTCTCCAATTACATTAAAAACTGTGCTGGACATGTATGCACTGTGCAGCAAAAAACTCGTCCCTTGGGCAGAATGGAGGAACAAGGTAAATCTAGGTGGGGATGAGGTGAAGATGCATTTCAGAAGACTTCTCAAAATGCAGTAACAAACAGAAGATTGGCTGAAAGACTATGATGGGACTGGATTTTGAATTCCCTAAACAAAAATTGAAGTGAAATGAGGACAAGCAATATACAGTTTAACGTTAAGCATGGTAGTGCTAAGATGTTGTGATTATTTGTAGACCTCACTGTATAATTTGAGAGACTTTTGGTGTTCAGGGAGACTGGTTATCCCATTGGCTGGGTGACAGTCTCCTGCTCCCAGACCCCAGAGGCAGCAGAAACACCAAACAGCTGGAGTCCAGAAGTGGATGGTGAGGCTGGCACTAGTGCAAAGGGTATTTCTGATGGACATGACTTTCTTCGCATTTTTGTCACCAATATTTTTGTTCCCTAAACTCTAGCTGACATTTCAAGAGCTACACTGTCTGGTGAAACGGTTAGCAGTGTTATAATCAGTTACAGGGGACTAATCAACAATGTGAAAACCCCAGTGATGAATTTTATTTTAAATATCAGACTTGCTCTGGTGTTATGATTTATAAGCTAGCTGACAGGTGATAGCTTATGATCTTCACTCAGAGGAGTGCTTTCTGCCAAAACAGTCCTTCAGATACGTTTTAACCTGTGTGATCTAGGCTTTCCCTCTTGGGCTTGTTAGCAAAGGATGCTTGTCTACTCTAGGCATGTTCCAAAGGAAAAGACATAGTATGGGATAATTTTTATGGAACAATATAAAATTTAACTTCAGTGTCAGACAAAAAAAATAATTTCAAGCAAGGCTTTGTCATCACAGCAACTGAATATTTGAATGTAGCCACTAGCCAAGAACTCAAACCCTAAGGTGCAGAGGACAGAAGCTTTCCCTTGACGATTCTCACTCAATCACTCTGAAAATCTTATCTGAAGCTTTTGATTTCATCATCACTCTAATGGTGTTTCTGTTAGCGTTCCTTCTCCATGCCCATGAAAGGCAGATTTCTAAGATGAGAATTCTAGTCTGTAGCTCTGAGGTCAGCCGAGGTCAGTGCTGGTGCTCCAGATGAGATTGTCCCCCAGGGGTCACCTTGTGGCATTATGGTGCACAAAACTGCACAATCCAGGCACTGAAACTCCAGATGCCACACAGTTTTTGGACGTGGACAGTAAGCCTGAATTTCCTGCCACAATACCAAGCGCAGAACTGATGGAGTGAATTATGTCACATTTTTCCTCAAGTTTAGAGAAGAGTCTATTCTGTTTTCAAGTTCATTTAGGCTACATAGGTAAAGATTTAGCAAAACATCCTTGACCTTGCCATGGTGTTTTCAGAATGTTTACTGAATTTCAGTGAAAAGAGACACATTCTGTTGGAAAATAACCAGGAGACAGAGCATAATGTTCCTCTAGTCCTAACCGTGATTGAAACATCAAGTCAAATTAAAAAAAAAAATCAAAGTAAATTTGAGCTATACAGCACCATGGGAATTGATTAAATTTATGCCTTCTTTTGACAGAGTACTGGGCTCTCTCTGCTATTGAGAGAGGTACTGGGGGCTGGACTCCAGTTGGTTGCTGTGCAGTAAATAGTGCTGCTTACATTGCCAGGACCTCCCTGGGTTTCATCAGAACATCTGTGGCATGGCCTCTCAGTAAAACTGTCCTCATGGGGAAAGAGCACTTCAAATCTCAGCTGAAAGCTCTGGGAGCAAAAAGCTTTCCACTTTTGCACAGCACACATGCAGAACAGACAACATCCCTGAGCCCTTCCCTGCCTCTTGCCACATCTCATCTATGGACAAGGGGACGACCCAGCCTCTCAGCCCACTCATTCAGCTTTTCTGCAGCACAGCTGAATGCTAATTGCCCCGTGGCAATTTGCTCATTGCAGTCTTGAGGCAAACCCTGCTGAAATCCTGGGGTGACCTGCGTTATCCCATGGCTCCCCACAGCTGGGATTGCAAGAGTTCTAAAAATACATTCCTTTCTAGCCCAAGAATACCCTGTTTGAGTGTTGTTTGTTTTCTGATCTCATTTATTTCCCATCACTGTGCTTGTGATTACCCTCCCTCAAACCCTCGCTCTCCCTCCTACCAGCATGCCTTGCCTAATTCCTCCCGCGACATGATCAGCCGGGATGATGAGCAGCTGAGCTCCGTATTACTGCTGACGCAGGCGGGCTGACAAATGAAAGCACGAGCACGAGCCCCGCTGGCTCTGCTTTGGTGGGGGGGCAGGAGAGCGAGGCTGACGGGCTGGCAAATAGCAAGAGCTCTTGATCCTCCTTCCCTTTGTGGCTCTGGGCACAGAGTGGCATAGGGGAAAGACCCATATGGTTCACTGCCCTCAGCTTGCCAAAAGTCCCTGACTACCTGGCTGATCTGAGCCCTGCCCAGTGCCCTGTTACACAGCCAGCTGGCAGCTTTGCAAAGGGATTCAGTTTCTTTTTATTAGTTTTTTTGTTGGTTGTTGTTTCCTGTGCATTCATCCCTAGGATACAGAAACATGCATGGCATGACTGCCCAAGGCCTGCTCTAGCAAAAAGCACAGTGAGGCGGTGGGAGATGAAGTGCCATATGAAACACAAAGCATGCCCTAATTTGTCTCCCTAGAAGAGGGTCTGGATCTTCTAGCTTCCACTGCCCATAGAGGGAGCAGGGCTACAAGGTCATTTAAGTCCACTTCGTCCATCCACCATCCCCTACTCACCTCTCCTAATTTAAGCACTTGGGATTTTCTCTAAGTACTTGGCACCCATTGAAAATATGATAAGTTCACATTTGTCCTAATAAAAGATGGGTTTCCAGTTTTGCCCATGAAAATGTGCAGAGTAATTACTGGCAGTAATTTTACAACATGATGATTTCTAAGTGACTAGATACAAAGTCTGTTTTTTCTCAAAAACCGGTACAACACCTTGAGCTGGGTTTGTTGCATTTCAGTTGCTGTGACAAACTGCCAGAAAATCACATCAGGAAAATTATACATAGCCAGCCAGTATTTCTCCACTCTCCTTTGTTACCATCTCATCCACTTTTACTTGTGTGTTATTCTGCTAGTGATGCTTCTGGTGAGAGGGTATTTCTTCTTTTGTATTTGACTGATTACAAGAGCTATGTTTATGCTCTGGTTCGCTAATAAATCTACATTTATGTGTGAAAGAAGACAAAAAGTTTGGGGAAAATGTACTTTAAAATTTAAAGATCTTGAATGTCCATTCCTTCAATGGACATGCCATGCAACAAGTAAAGAAAGCTTTAAAGAGCCCTTTGTTCTGTAAAATTATCACTTAATTCGTGGAGAGCAAGGTGATGGTGGTGGTCACTGTACCAAATCAGACAGACACTTTCTGTATCCCACCACAGGGACAGAAAAACATCAGTCAGAGAGCCATTAGTGTCTGCTGCCTGCTTAGCTGTCATGGGCTTGCATTATTTTCCATTAGCCTGTATAAAATAAATCCCGCAAGGCTGAAAGCTAAAGGAAGCATTACTACATACATCCTTCATTAGGTTGTTGAAGTGCAGCAGAAACAAAACGTGGTGCCCAGTGCTCTGTATGAAAACTAGGGGGCCGATGGTGGCCCTTGGGGTGTGATTAAGTGGGTTTGTTTCACCACTAGATGACACTCGTGTCTCTTGAAAAGGCTCCTGCCACCCCCACCGTGGATGCAGGTCAAAGAAATGTTGAAATCTGCAATTAACCTGGCTCCAGGTGGGAGCTCCCTGAGCGCCTCTCAGACAGTCACTGCCTGATTAATTGCAAGTGGTTGCACATTAGGAAGCCTTGTCTTATTATTTTGGAAAAGTAAGGTAGAGAAAAAAATATAATTTGACTTGATAAATTCTGGTTTCCCTCCCAAGAGAAGCATGTTAATGTGTGCTCAGTAAGAGGGGTTCTCTTACTGAGCTGTGGACCCTGGCTAGGATTAGTGAGATAAGGCACTGAGCTGGATGTCAAAAGTATGGTGTGCGCAGGGCACAGGTCCTGCATGACCCCAGATTCAATATGAAACCATGGCCATGCTGTGCCTCTCACTTAACACCACTATCCAAAAGCCACAGGGCTTACATGGTATTGTGTACTGTCTGTGAAACTAGGACAACTCTTTGCCACCCAGCCCTCTCAGGAGACAGAAAGCATTCCTATATGCAAGTGCTCAAATACTGTAGAGTAACGTGCTGTAGACACCAGTACAATGGAGGAATTTTTGAGTGATACTCTTCATTCTGCTTCAGTGCTTGATTATAAGTATTTGATAATGCAAATTTTGGAAAGCGAAGACAGTAAATAAACAAGCCCGAGATTAAAGGAGTCAGTAATAAAAAGGCCAAGATTAAAATGCAGGTATGGCTTTAGGTTAACACAGCCATCATGTAGCAGAGCACTACATAGGATATAGGAAAGTGTAGAACATGCTGTTAAGGACAGCTGTAATTTTATTTCTGAAAACTCGCCACAAAGAAATGACCATATACTTCTGATTGTGGAGATACACGCTCATTAATGCCCAGACAAATACCAAAGTGGTGCAGATCCCATTTCTCCCAGAAATTAGTGAACAGAAGAACATTCAGACGCAGCCTGAGCTGGCAGCCATACACCACCATCTGAACAACTTTAACAGGCTTTTAGTGCCATGCAGAATCCCACAGGATTGTACATCCACAGATCTACTTGCAGGATGAGAGATTTATGGTTTTTATGGCTTAGCAAGTGATTATAGAGATAATGGGGGCAATTTGTCAGCAAGCTAACCTTTACAGAAACTTCCTAATATGAAGATCTTCTTCTCACATTGTGCATCTTAACATGAGTAATGACAGTCTCATGCATTTTGCTATTTCAGGTTTTCCCCAGCTTATGGTCTTTGTTTCCTCTTTTTCTACAAAAACGAAAAACTGCTTCCCAAACATGTTTCCCTGCTTGCAGTACTGGCCAGGCAATTAACAACTTCACCCACAATCAATACATAGAGTTTTCCTAAGTGTATAATACAGTAGGTAAGGAGATAAAGACAGATTTTTCCTGTCTAAGCTTTGCACAATAAACCTGAGTATTTACTTCTCTTGCAGTAAATCTACTTACCTCCTTTTAATCATGGTGATGAAATCAATTAAATACATTTCACTTGTCTGCACAAAAACTAATGAGAAGAAGATTTAGAGGCAAGCAGGGTATTCTTGATACTGAATTATTGGATGGAGACTCAAGCCAGCCCCTCCTCTGCCAGACTGAAAAGTCTAGTTAAGACTTCTCCAGCACTGAACAAGTCTGAGGAGATGCCAGACCACCAGTGCCTTAAACCTTACTTTGTTCCTGTAGCAGAACAAAGCAAAAGCTGTATGTTTGATTAGGACTATTACCATACTTAGGGGAAGCCAGTCCATTTCAGAGAAGCAATTTACAGGAACAGCTTGTTTACTTTCGTGCTGTCTGTGAAAGCCACAGCTCAAGCACAGCTCCTGCTGACTTCAGTGGGAATCTGGTATGAGTCAAAAGTGGAGGCTCAGTAGTGCTCTACAGAGAAGTATAATCATAATTATACCAAGGATTATAATTGGAGACTTGCAAAGTCAATCAGCCTGCTTCTGTTAATATCAATAGCTGTCTGGTGGCTAAATTGCCTAGACTAATTCTTTTTTAACACCTCAGCCATAAGACTCATCATTAGACAAATGCCATATCCTAATATATACTGCAGCTTAAACACAATGAGAGCTTCAATCTGTTTTTTAATTTCTGTGATATTCTGTCTTGTTGCCCACATACTGGGAAAAAAAGTTTATTGTAGGCAGAAGACTGCACGGACTGTTCTCCATCAGAACGTTCTTGCAATCTTTTTTGTCCCTGAGAAGTGATAGGCTCCTGCAGACCTTTGGTGCATGATAACATTGGAAAAATAAGCAATAAACAAAACTTTAAACAAATGTTTGCAGCAGGTCTTGATGCTGCAGTTCAAAAAGCTGCTGAAAGAAATTAACATGCTAATATGTATAAGATTCACAAATGAAAGGAAAAGATCAATCAGCTGTCGAAAAATGTAAGCAGCCCATGTTATGATCCAGCTTACTTGTAAAGTTAGCTACTCAGTCCATGCAAGAGTACTTGGAAGGGAGAAAACAGACCCTTGCTTATCCCAATCCTCATTTTTTCTCTTGTACAACAGGCAAAGTGTGGATTTGGTGAGTTAGATGAAGAACTTGTCCAGGGTCAAGCAGATGCACATCCAGTGGTGATGACACTTGTGCTGTGTCTGCATTCCAGGCAAGGGCTTTCCGGTCATGCCCCTCATTGCTGCAGGCAAGGTCAGTGCCATTGAATAGCACCCTGAAGTTGTCTGGAATTTTTTTATTCTTGTTCATTCCCTGGATCTGTTTCAAAAGGCAAGTGTACTTGTCGACAGCAGCCCGTGTTTTCAGAGCTAGGCTCCACCAGCAGTTAATTCAAACTGTCCTGATTTTCAGTGCCCCAGTTTGATGTAAGTTCCTCAGCTCCTCACAAACTCAAGACATTTTTAGTTAGAGACCTACCTTTTGGTAACTGATTGGGAACATTATGACCTGTCTTTAAACCGTAATGTGTTACAAAATTAGAGGGACAATTTATGGGACAGCAGATACTTTCCTTTGCAAGTTTCTGACTCCCCAGTGTATTATATCCTTATAATGAGTCAATAAAACAAGTCACAGCTACAGCACAATGAATGTCAAGAGGCACAATGGACAGCAGGTATTTTTAATGATTTACTCTATCAACCTCCTGAACAAGCACTTTTACTTTCTGGAAGTTCACTGTACTAAACTGTACGAGGTGAGTGAGTCTCAGTATTTCGGCTGCACCTCCTGTACTGCAGTGAGATCAATACCCTGCACCGGTGTCAGCCTTGCTGGTGAAGGAAGGTCAGCTGAGTTAAGCCATCATCTGGCCCGAGGACAAGGCCTGAAAACCAAGAAAGAAAAGCGCAAAGGCAGAAAAGCTCAAAGGCTTGATGAGACTCAGGCTGAACACAGCCAGCGCCTGAATTTCTGGGGGTTGGCAGCAGTAAGGGTTCATCCACTGGTCAGCTAAGGTTTGTCCTGGAGCGGTAACAGACTCAGTCTTTAAACGGGCAGAGGGACTGAAAGCCACACAAATCCTTCCAGTTTGCACAGGTTCCTTCTCTTTTAAAAGTGGAATAAGGATAGATGGGGCATAGCTCTGCAGAGCCCAGATAAAAGCACGGGGCTTTCTTACTCTGCAGACCAGTGCCTCCCAGTTATTGTTTTTTATTTTGTTTATTTATAGCGCTACTCAAAACTGAGTACACATTTTGCTGTGGGGGAAACAAAAGACTAAAAAGACTATCCTTGCCTTCACCCTCTCGGAAATAAGTCCAGGTCAGCGAGAAATTCAGCATTTCTCTCCTGCAGCCGCGCATTGCTGAGAGACCGCGTTCGGTCGCGCCGAGCCAGGGCACAGCTCGGAGCGGGAACCCCCTGGGCTCCCCTGGGTGTGTGCCCGTCCCGAACATGCAGCGGGGTGACTGGGCAGGGCTGGAAGCAGCCCACGGGCGCAGCAGGGGTGGCTGGGCCGCTTGGAAGTGGCCCACAGGCGCAGGAGGGATGGCTGGGCAGGGATGGAACAGCCCACGGGCGCAGAGGGGCGGCACAGCATCCCCGCGGCACTGCCGACCCGCGTGGGCACGGAAACACCGCCCTCTAGCGAGCACTGCCGGGAAGCGCCGCCGGCGGGGAAACAGCAGCATCACGCACACACAGGAAATTACAAGCGGTTTAGTAAGCTAAATACCCTCTTAATTACCTTATTCACTGTGTGTATTACCTGTTCACACCGACACGATTCATATCTCGGTTTAAAAATTCCTCCAGGCAACAGTCATTATGAATTTTTAAAAGTGACTGAATGACTCACCCTCCAGATTTAATTGGCTAGAGTTATGCATCCCCTCTACACTATCTGTGCTATCTTTGATTAAAAAAAACCAAACAAACAAAAAAAACCCAAAAAAACAAAACCGTGGCACAACCTTTCTGTAGGTTTCTATTTAAATTCATTTTCATTCTATCCATATTACTTCCTCATACAGCCACACTGCTACCAGGGTGACAGTACGAAAACAGCAATGAATACAGTGGAACCTGTAAAAAAGGATGGAATAAGGAGATTTTGCATCCTGTAGTTGTAGTGTGCATCCTGAAAGCAAACTACTTAACTGTCAAGAGTGCTGTTTCACAATGTCCTGCTCCATGCATCCCACTAGTGAACTTCTGGCCTCCAGCAAAACTGCAGCTGAATGTCACTGAGCAGGGATTTGAGCTTATAAAATGTCTTGCACTTGATTTGTAATTGTTCTGCACTGCACACTAGCACTGTTGTACCACTGATGTCTGTGTGTTAAATTATAGCAATGATATACTCAGCATACATATGCTGATAGATAGGTGGGGGAAAATAATAGCACTCTAGTTCATGCTAAATTTAGTAAGAAGATTGAAAATAGAGTAATACGTCATTTGGACATGATTTTATCTGCATCAAGTTTGAAAATGGTATGAAAGGGATGCATATTCTTTTCATCTTAGCCAAGTTTCCAGATTTTTTGTTGTTGCTTTGTGGTAAATAAATTAGAGTCTTTAAGAGAAAGCAGATACGGACATAGACAAACACACTAAACAGAACTTAAATATCTCAGTCTATGCATAGATGTTATTTCAGAGCATCAATTATCAAAACAGTTTCCATCTGCAAGATCACAGCTGCAATGTGTTAAGTCAGTAATATATATGGAAGAAAAAAAAACCTGAAAAAAACTAAGTTACCACTGAAGTCTTTCAAAGTCATAACACTGAATAGTTCAGGTGAAAGCCACTTAAGCAAGTCTGAGAAATGTGCTTTCAGGAAACTCACCTTTTGCACTGGAACAATAGAAAAGAATTCCCTTGCTTTTCCTAATGCTTTTGATAGTGACTGGGAAGTGCTGCGAAACACATTCTATCAAGAGTAAGGACAAAGTAAGTGGAAGTTTCTCATTCCTTCATTAGCTGAACCTTGCATGCCCTCATGCCACATTTTTGTGGTGTAAAAGGGGAGTATAAGCATTGCTTTAGGCACCTGTGCCTAATTTTTAGTTCTTTATCTTTCTCCAGTTCCCAAGAGTCAAATCTTTATGGGATATGTAACGTCCTGTGATAGAAAGGCTTTCATTCCTTTGTCTACTGCAATGGACATGGAGTGGAGTAGCTTTAGTCTTTTCTGCATTTCTGGATCTATTATTCTAGCCTTTGCCAACAATTGTCTCCAGAGCCAACTCAAGGTTTGTAAAAAAAATAGCACAGCCCCATCATAATTATGACCTTAAAGTGGAAGGAGTGGAGTAGAGAAAGGATGGATTTTTTTTTCACTGCCCCTTTGTGTCCCTTTAGGCACTTTCTGCTTTCTGTATGTCTGAAGCAGTTCTGGTTGCTCATAGCCCTGACACAGCTGGGTGCTTTGACTATCTCTGTACCAGTCTGCATCTGATGTCTGCTTTTTTCTGCCATGTCTAAGTCCAGTCATGGGATGGAAATTAAATCTAGCACACTACAGGTTGCAAAGCAGCCATCTCTTTTTAGCAAGACACTTAATTTACATTACTTATTAGCAAGTTAAACCTTACCAAGGTCCATGAACATGCAGCTGCTGTATCCCTCCTTATATTTCCAGCTTTGCAGTGAGTTAGATTGTACACAGAGTCAGGATCTCTCTTGCCCTATACTTGGTCTCATGAACATTGGATGACATCTGGGAAAGATATATGCAATGTCCTGCCTGTGAGCATGCCCCCATGGAATCCAGCTTTCTCAGGCTGAGAGAAGAGAAGCCTTGATATGGCATTCCATTGATTGTGTTGCATCCACTGGGCCACCATGTGCAAGGCAAACACTTCTCATGTGTCCATGGAAGAGCAAGCATTTTGGTGCTTGCCCTTAGGGAGAAAGTCGGGTATTAGGAGGAGTAGCTCAGGTTTCAGAGGGGAGTGTCCATCCAGATTTGACATGAAGGGACATGTCCTGGCTACACTTGAATTTGTGCATTATCTCATTCCTAGAATAGCCTGCCAGTCCCTGAACCACAGTCCCTAGCCACATTCTTGTTGCCACAGAAATCAAAGGTCCTGAGTCTTACATGGCCATCCCACCTTCTCTAATATTTTCTCTTATTTTGGCTAGTAACGTCTTCACTGCACCTTCCTTTTGTGCTGTTGTCTCACTTCATATGATGAAAATTGTTTCCTTCCCTTCCCTGGCTTTCTAATTCTCTCCTGTCTTTTTCTTCCTTTGAGATGGAGGAAAACACCACCTTGTTTTTCAACAAACAAGAATATTTAAATAATTTAAACATTACCTGGACTGTGAATCTATTAGGAATGATTCAAGAAATTAATGAGAGGAAAAAAGTCTCTGTGAGAGACATTTCTTCATTCTGCAAAATGCCATGTAATTATGCAAAGCTGTTCTCTTATGTTTTTTGCCAGACAAAATATGTAGACAGTTTTCTTGCCTTTTGGAGGGGAAATACTGTGCATGTGCATAAATACTGTGTCTTCCTTGAATTCAAATGAGCCCTTAAAGAGTGGGTAAATTGCACACTGCCGGGGTGAGCAGACTGGCAGCTCTAAACCAAGCCTGGTTTCACAGCACATTGCTTGTCTTAGCAGCGAGGCAACCTGCAACGGTCTTGGTCTGGTTTTTGGTCTGTAATTCATTGTGTAAATGCCAGCCAAATTAAAGCAAAGCAGATGGGACAAGTAATTTGAAGATTAATGAAGTTACTTGCATTAAAAAGTAACTATAGATATATTTTTAATGAAAGAGATCCTTTCTAATTCAGAATAGCTGGTCAAAAGAAAAGGATCAAGAAGTGAAAACTGCTAAAGCTTAGTAGAACACACCTACAAAGAATTATTACCAGTGATTAACTCTTTACAGAGTTAATCCCTATTAAACTGAATTATCAGGTCACAGACTTATTTTCTTTCTCAGGTACCTGCATCATACTGTGAATGCACAATGTTTCCTAAAATGTAGAAGTAAATAATTGAACTCTTAGAAATTCTTAAGGGATTATTCACCATGCAATTCAACATGTTTTCATTCTTCAGTGACACTTGCAGTGTCCATCCAAACTTTTATGTATAACTGGCTATACTTCAATTGAAAAAGGAATTAATAACAGGAAAGAGCACAATAAACAAATTCTTTTTGTTTTACCACTAGAAAAAAATGCAACTCAACTTTAAATAATCTCTAAATCAATATTCCAAATTCCAGTCAATCACCAAGTATAATTATTATAACATATTTCCAGTCTTGCCTTAAACTCTGAGCTCACCAAGTTTCTCAAACTGCACAGCTGGTCCACAGGAGGAAAGCCAGGTTTGCCTCTCACATAACACTGTGTTAGTTCCTGAAACGGCTTCTTTTTGTGCAAATCCTCAGCAACGATTTGATACTAACAGACTGTTAAACACTGTTTCAAATACAGAGATTGGAATTAGCTTTGTATTTTGTTCATGAGTTGGAGGTACTTAAGATGTGGGAGAATCATACAAACATAAAATCTTACCACAACATTGGAAACTGGCTCTGTAACAAGCACACAGAGACAGATCAGGATTTCTGAACTCCGGATATCCCATTGTCTTTATCTATGTGTAGAAATGGCTCTTATCATGCTCTTCAGAAGCTGGACTTGGAATTTTGGGGAGAAATATGCAGCCGTCTAAATCACAAGACAACTAAACTGCAACATTTTGAGGGCAACATAGTAGTATGTATTGTTTCTCATACAGAGTTCTTGCATGAAAAAAAAGAGAGGCTATGTAAGTGACAAATTGTGCAAACTTTCTCAGGGATGACTTTCTATAAGAAATGTTAGAAGGCAACTGCTCAACCTCTGCTCCTGCTCCCCCAAACCATCTCTTCTGTGATGTGATGCCACTAGATACCTGGTATAGTATGCTTTGATGCAAACATGGCACCTCCAAAAACACTATCATCCTAAAAGATTGAGCAATCATGTCTTTAGAAAAGCTTTCCATACCTATTCTGTTCTGTGAAGTGCTTGACCCCATGTCTGAGTCCTTTGCTGAAGTTCTTCACCGGGTAAGAAAGTATATAATTTAAAATGTGTCCTTATGCCCCTGCTGAATCTGGCCCTGTATGGCCAAGCTAAGTATAAGCAGGACTAATGGCTATCCAAATTCCAGAACTTTTATTACAGTAAATTTCTTTGACGTAAAGGTAGGTTAAATTCTGTAAAATTATGGTGCTTAAAAAGTGTTTTAGTCCAGGAGGGAAAAAAACCCCCAACAACGTTTTATCCATGTGGACACATAATTTGACTGTTGGGCAACTCGGTTTACAAACTGAAGGCAACAATCCTATCAATTACAACACAGCATACAGTTTTTCTTGTTTTTCTTATGGTGCTAAACATGATGGAATGGCTGTTTTGAAATACAGTTGCACTTAGTTGCAGTTTTTGTACATCTTTCCCCACTAACTTAGCTCACCAATAAAAAGCTGTCATGTTGGTGTAGAACTGATGCATAGGAAATTTCGTAAGTTGTCAGTTTCTGGGTCCTGTGTGTACAAATTCTCTGTCGCAATCCAAACAAAGCCTTTCCTCTCTCAGGCTCCATTATGAGGTAAGGGAATATTTTGTTCTTCTGGAATATGCATAGAGATTTAGTAAAACTGTTACTGTGCTTCTCTTAAAACATTACATACTCCAAAGTACATGCAATTAAACAGTGTGACAGTAATTCATTCCCTCATCACTGTTGAAATGACAAACGAGCCAAAAGAGACATTCACAAACCACACAGAAGATTTCAACAATGCCACATTACTCTTCCAAATGAGAAAATTATGAAACTTAGAACTGTGTTTAGCATCAGAACAAGATTTGATAATGTAGATCAGAGTACACTGTGTCTAAATGAGTTGATAGCTGATTACATGTGGGGATGGGCTGTGCTCATGCAGGTTATCAGCTGAATTTTTGACATTTGGATGTCGATGATGCCGCTTTTGGATTGATTTTTACAACAGAATGTCATTATAGCACTTACAGTGACATAAAGAACAGAACTTCAGCTTGATCTTCCTCTACAGAAGCTCATTAGAGATTCACATGAGAAGACAACCAACACGTGCTATTGCCATGGAAACAAGATGGAATATTATGAAGCATTATATCCCATATTCCAAAATAGAGAGGACAAAGAGCAATTATAGCAAAAGACCAACAGGCTTTCTATTTGCAGCATGTATGGGTCAAAGTAAAACTTAGCTCCTGCTCTTTGAAATAATCATCAGTGCAGTTTTAGGACACTGGTTTCAATTCTTCATTTTCAAACACGAGCACTCAGGCTAGTTAGTTTAGTTTATGATGTACAGGAGGAAGGAGGCTGAATGGAGGCATCAGCATCACAGCAGGTGTGTAGGTGGGATGATGTATGAAGTACAGACATCACAGAACTGAAAGAGGAGTGAGTCGAGTACAAAACGAACAGTGAGGTGCTGATAAAACAGGTGAGCAAATCCAGCAGAGGCTGAACATCTGGTGTGTCATTAAGATGCAGAAGAAAGGCTAGTTTCAAATGCAATGGCTAGCCAATACCAGTAGCCAGAATGCAAAGGATACAATTTCTTGTAATTTGGGTTAAATAGATGAGTCTCATGGTTTCTTATCTTGTCTAGATAATTAAGTGCCTTTGGACATCCTGGACATATTGTATGCATACAATATGTGGTTAGTCTAACTCCCCAAGCTTCTGCTTGTCCCTACATACACAAAAAATTCTTTAAGGCATTTAAAACAGCTCTGTCTGGTCTAGAGAGAGTTTTCACCCTTGTAAGAGTTTTGAACGTTGTCTCTGAGTACAGAGCAATAGCTTGTGAGTATGAATGCATGTATTTTTTGTGTTTCATGACAAACCCACAAATACAGGAATTCTATGCTAATGGAAGCAAGAGCTTAGAAGAAATACTTCACTCTGTGTAAAAAGCCTGTGATTGCCACTTCATTCATACGCCAGTTCTACTTCTAAGAAACATTTTTAAATTCCAGTAGAGAGTCTATCATGATCAGTCACTTTGAGCAAAGCCACCATGGGCAAAATACAGCTTAGGAAAGATAAACAAAGAGAGTAACAGGGTTTTAAAAAGCACTTAATCCTTGGAAGGTTGTGCCATGAGTTTGTCACTACAGAGAGTTACTGTGAGATTCAAAACCACTTAAGAGAATGATGGAAGGCCAAAATATTGCAGTACACAGAAAGCTTGTGAGTGCTTAGTGAACCAGGCTTTGGGAAGCCTCACAGTGCCAGCATATGAAAAGCATGGCATGCAACTATTTAATTATGATAAACCCCACAAATCATCATCCACTTAAGCAGCCAGGTCAAACGACTTTAAAAAGTGACAGGTTACAGTCACTGTTTCAGCTCTGATTCATTCTTGACTGATTCTGTTTTGACTGGAAAAAAAAGATGAAAGACACTATGAATTTGGGAAAAGAGTTTGAATGGAATATGAACTTTATTGCATAGGTATTCTAGTATGACACACAAACTTTAATAGTAGTCAGTAGCTTTATCAAAAGCAAAATAACAAACACTTTAAAAAGAATCCTAGATCAAATTTTCAGAAGCAACAGGCAAAGAGAGAAAATGTGATATAGTTTCCAAAAATAGTGGAAAATAACAATAATTCATTCTCATCTTTGCATATATACTTTCTTTCCCAAACTGGCAAATGCAATTCACTAGTGATAGCAACTACTTTTTTTTCCCTTCACCTTTACCAGGCTTGTTTTTCTTCTTTTTCTCTGCTTTCAGGGCTTCTTCCTGAGCTGCCAGTTCTTCTTGTTTTCTGCGCTCAGCCTCTAGCAGATTACTCCTGTATGCTTCCCGAATGCTATGAACTCTGCCCCGTGTTTCATCTAAGGATGCCTAGCCAAAAACAAACAGCAATACCACCCCCTTCAACACATGAACTTGATTTCATCACAAGGCAACTGCATCCTTCCTGTTCTATTTCACTCTGGGACTCTATAAGCAGAGGGAGACCATCTCTCCTTTTCTTTTTACTTGGATTTTAATTGTTTTCTTGTGGGAAACAGGTATGTGTCAATCTTTTCCCCATGAAGAAGAAGACAAAGTTTATGAAAATACTTTTTAAATTGCTGGCATAACAAGCTAATTGTGTGAAAGGAGGATAGGGCAACAGACTAGTTACCCATCTGGATCTGGTCTCTCTTCCATTACTGGTTTGCTTTGCTGTCTTAAGTCCATTAAACACTAGTTGTCAGAAATGCTGTAATTGCTCTGGAGTTCTAGCCTTTTAAGAGACTAAAGGAGCCAAAATGACATCGACCTTCAATGAGACTTAGGGCAAGTAGGACTTGGACACCTCTGAATACTTTTTCCTTTACATTTCCATCCTGGAAAATAGGGATACCTGAATACCTTTAAATGTTTCTGTGGTCTGCAGATGAAAAAACTTATCAGCTTATCAGCACAGTGTGCGTTTTCACAAGTAACTCTTGTTCTAAGTTCATATTTTGAAACATTTTTAATGGAAATACTTTCTAGAAAGACTCGAGAAACTACTCCTGAGAAAAAATTTCCCTTCTAATACATGGTATGTTAGGCATCCAAAATCATAGCAACATCTGAAAAGCTGGACAAATATTCTTACTAGGATCAGTCACTGCTAGAGAACTGTGGCTCCTTGCAGACATGTAGTTGAGTAATACAAATCAGGCTGTCTGGGAACTTGCTAAGGAGATGTTTTCAAGTGATCTCTATAAATAAGTTGATGTGACGTAAAATTATTTTTACTGTCTCTCATCCAGCTTTAAGAGCTCTGAATAGTCACCATTTTATAGCTACTGTTTATTGTTTTACCGCTGTGTAACAAATAATTTTGTTCCTGTTGAAGCTTAACAGTTAAGTCAATTTGGTAAGATATTTGTATCATTTTCGTGTGCAATGCATTGGCTGAGTTAATCCTCACAATGGATCCTATCCTAATGCTACCAAATTTATTATTTATAGACATGGTTTTTTAAGATTCATAATTCAAATTCTTCATTTGCCAGCATCATGCATATCCCAAGAAAACTGTGTTCTCTAACTTTGCTGCAAGACACATTAAGAGCAACTTGCCCCCCTGCATATTTTTTTCTAAAATTACTTTCCAAAAAAATTATACAATTCCATAACCAAAAAAAAAAAAAAAGGTAAAACTGGAGATGCTTTACCTAATATGCACCTGGTCATGTATGTCAAATGCTCAATATAACCATCTTTTTATGGTGATATTCTTAAAATAGTGTTTTTGCAGAGAGCTGTATCAAGAAAGTACTAAGAATATCATATTAAGGATGTTGTGTAGTACTATTTTTTTTCCTTTAAAACTTTTAGTTTTAACTTTTGCTCAAGCAAAATTCCAAGCCTGTTCATTGCTCCTAACCACTGGTACTGAATACAAAAGTTTCAATAATGATTGATCAGGATGTTCAGACTAATGGTGGACATCACAGTAAGAGTTACTGGAAAGCAGACTTGACAACTTACCTGCAGATTCTCATACATTTCAAGTATATTTTGCTTCAGTAAAGCTCTGTCATTTTCTTCTTTTTGTCTTTGTTCCAAAGCCATCTTTCGAAGTTCCCTAAAATGGTTGATTTTTTCCTCTTTACGTATCTGTTGCTCTTGAATGATAGACTCATTTCTCAGCACAGATTCAGACTTTGTTTTTCTGAAGGAAATACAAAAATACTTGTCTCATTTCAAATACAACTCTGGGTGTTGTATATTTTCCTTAACACATATGAGTATATATTTGGCTTATATCTGGCAATGTCATCATTGTATGATTAGATATAGTTAAGGAGTCACTTTTCCACTGTTTATTTATAACACCCATTAAAAAGTACATTTCTGATGTCTTCTTATAGTTGAATGTCTATTTAAAAATATTTGTAAAATTATGCTCATCTTTGAGCATATGAAAAACTCCTGTATGTGTAACTTACTTTTAATTTGCAAGAAATATACTTCCAAAAGTTTTTAGTATTCTCTGTTGAGACAAAAGTTTTGGTTTGGGTTTTTTTTTTTCCCTTTGGCATAATGGCCCCTAAGTGGACAATATATTTTTTATATTTTGACTTAAACAACTAGTGTAAAATTCAAGGACTTTAAGAGAAATTAAATGCTTACAAGATTCAACATGGGAGACATTTTGCTATATTTTCTACTATTTTAATGTTACTCACTTCAATATAACACCAGTTTCCCTTTCAATTTAAAATTGAATCTGGGATTTTTTCAGCCTGTTCTAAGGCCTTTGAAAATCAATGAGATGCAAAAATGCCACATTTGAATACAAATGGATTTAAGTATGTAGTGGGTTCTAGCTGCAGCATGAAGATGCATGTAAATTGGCTCAATAAGTTCATGCCAACACTTATAATGAATATAGTTCTTTTGACTAGGAAATGTAATTAATATAGTTATTTCAGCTGTTCATTATTATTAACCGAACTGCATTTGATAAATATATAATTTTAAACCAGCATAACATCCTGACAAACTTCATATGTTCTCCTTTCAAGATGAACACTGAATTAAGCATATTTGCCTGAATGTGCATTCTCCAAAATTTATGTCACATACCCATTACATGCAGTGCAGTGATTCAAGTCCTTTGCCATTTTTTATGTAAAGGCAGTTTACCTCATGTAAGGATTAAGGTCTATAAGCTCCCACTTCTTTTTCTGCATTTGTGATCTTGACTCAGTAGCTGCTTGTGGTGCTTTCTTTCCTGTGGTATGAAAGTGTAAACCAGAAAGGATTAACCAGGTTATTTGGTTATGCTGGGAGCTCCATCTAAATTCTTGTATAAGTGTTTCTTCTTTTGGCTCAGCCAAATACATTATAAAATGGGAATATGATTGGAAAGGATATAGTAATTCTGCCCTTTTATTTCCAACACCCATGGCAGAATCAAAGATGGGAGAAGCCCATATATGCTGGAATGAAACTAATAAATGCATTTTAAATCCATAGCTAAATCCACTTTACTCAAGGAAGTTTGTAAATCTAAACAAGAACATTGAGTTTGCAGTGCCTAAAGAAAATAAGAACAACTTATTATTACCTAGGAATCATATTCTTTTATTTAAAAAAAATCAATAAAAATCTGATTGCCCAGTTCTGGCTGTAGTTTCAAAAAAATTATATGCCCTTTCAGGTAGAGATTTAGTTTAGGAAATAGCAGTCTAAAGAAAAGAAAGGTCCCATGATGTACTAAAATTGGTATTCTGAAATCTTAGGATTTTTTTTAACCACAGGGATAGTAATCATGCTATGTTTTAGAGTAGTATTCTTGCAACTCAATTGATACAGCTGATATTAAGCATTGGGCTGAGCTTTGTTGTGATAATTCCAGTGCTTCCTTCTTTTAATTTGTCTGGATGTGCTGAAAATGCTTGTGAAATTTGATGAAATTTAATGATAACTGGAGCAGTTTTCTTTCACAAAACTCTCTTATTGTCCTACCTATACCAGTAACCAATTGAAATATTTTAAAAATATTCCTGGAATTTTCTCATCAAAAATAGAAAGGAGGTTTCTGAGCATTAAAAAAATTACTGTCTATATATTTACTGCCTATACACAAATATGCAAGTCTTCTCTGGTGGTCTTGAAGGGTAACTTAAATCTTTGGAAGTGCCTTAGACACTGCCCTTTAGAAAAGTATTCTCCAGAATATAAAAATTCTCTTTAAGATACTGAATATAACAGAAATGTTCCATCACATTATTAAAAATTGCTGCACTCTATGGAATTGAACCATAACAACTTAAAGTCATTGGGCTGTCACTCTGTACTTCATAAGACCTTCTATTAGACTCTAAATGCTTCGTTTTGAATAAATCTCTCAGTAGACAACCATTATTTGTGAAGTACTTACCCAGTAACTTAGAGAAAAAGATATTTTTTTCAAGTAACCAATATTGTGTTTGTTTAAGGCACTAGGTAAGGATTACTTGTGCTTTAATTTCTGAAACCTTCCCATGAAGATTACTTACCTGAATGTAGAAATACTAGTCTTATGTATTGGTCACAGGTTCTAGTTTCATACATGAGCCATGACCAGATATTGTCAAAATCAGATTAGGTGTTATTCTTTCCTTTTTGTCATGGCCTGATCTCAGCATTATTCAGAGAAGAAAAGAAACAACAAACAGTTTGCAGCCTTGCACCCAGTTCAACTTCTCATCAGAGTCCAGTAGCTGGCAGGGAACGCATATGAAGGATCCGTAGAAGTTGTAACCACTAAATAAAAATAGTGCACTTATGGAAGCTGCCAGAAAGCTGATGCTACTCAGTATGCACTTTTTTGATACCTCACTTCTGTGAACAGTTTCCATGAACATTAACATAAAGAAAACGCACATTACATGTATTAATCTCTTACTGACATGCTATTTCAGCTGGTAAACACTTAGCATTTCTACACTAATGAACTCTAGTACCCAACTTGGAAGGAGTAAGTAAGCATTTTCCATTAAACTTCCAAACATTTCAGGTTAATTAAGGGTTAGAATTCTACTACAGAAGGACTACCTGAAGTTTGCTTAAGGATATCTGTGTCTGGAAATAGAGCAATGAAACAATTAAAGAAAGAGGGAATAGAGAAGATAGAGAGTAAGGTGCCATTGCACATTTGGATGGCTTTATCAGGGCTATTTTGTCCATTTACTACTAGTGTTTAATGCAGAAGTCTTTTCTAAGGGTCTGAACATCATGAACTGAAGACACAGAAAGTTATACCCTTACCTCTTCCTCCTGAACTAGGTGTTAAATCAGCAGTCTCAATCCCAGCTATGGGCTCCTCTGAATCTCTCACAGCACACTTATTAATAAAACGCAAACGTTCCTGAAAAGCCTAGAGATCAAAGTTTTAATCCAGATAAGAAAACTTCTACTGCATACCTTAAATCCCAAAGAATTTTAAAAAATAGGATTCTGTATGTGGTCAATAAGACATAAAACAAAGGTGCACTATGCAACTCTGCCAGGCTGGAATCAGAAAAGATGCCAGGGTCCCAGTGAATCAGTCCTGAGACACTGAATACTCACACTATATGTGTCACTGATCTCTGGGCAGTTTAAAACAATATTTGGATTAAAAAAACAAACAAACCTAAAAGTGAAAAGCAAGATTCCCTCATAGCTGAATGTACAGCTACTGCAGCTCCTTAGGGAAATATCACTTTCTCTTAGGGGCCTCCTATAGCCTGCTGGTTTAGGCTTCCTCCTGAGAAATGGGACCTTTGGATGAAAACCTTTGCAGACTCAGATACCTTTGATACCAAAACCAGACATCAGCACTTCTGTCTTTTCAGAAGGTGACTTTGGCTCACTGGGAGTTCTCTTAAGGACTAAGATTGCCAGAATGGACAGAAGCCAAAGGTCACCCTGGAGTCAGGCACCCAATTCCCAGAGTCAGAGGGTCTGTGGCAGGGTAATCAAGAAGAAAGCTACTTAAGCTGGATAGCAGACCTTGTTTTTAGCATATTCCATGTGTTGCTGCAATTTTGTTAATGACAGCTGTTTTAGAAAAATATCACAGACTGAAGGGGCTTTCAAAATGGAACCCTGTAGTTGCAATTCAGTTGATTTTCTGATCAAAAAAGGACACAGTGATAGAACCAGCATTCTGAAGAGAGTCTTTATACATCAAAGGGGATTCACTTCCAGCTAATCTTTAGGAGGCTGGACTTGCATTTTTTGAGTCTCAGCCCAACCAATCAGCTGCAGAGCTGCACCTCTCCTTAGAGCAGAATTTATAAGAGTACTGTCAGAAAAAGTTCTGAGCTTTGAATATACTGAAGAAAGAAAAAAGAGAAAACCTGAAAATGTAAGTGGGGAGACCCACGTCTGAGGTTCACTTCTGAAAGATAATATAAAAAAGACAAAATTCTTCTAAGCTGGGGAGTTCTGGCCGAGTATCCCTCAATTGGCAATGGTAGTTGTGGTGACAAAGACTGTATTTTGTTCTTTTATTTCTCTTTTCTTTTGGAAATGATGCTTCCAATTCTGAATCAGCAGTGCAATTTTTTGCTTTGGTAGAAAGAACATGTATCATTTTTCCATCATAAGATTTATCACATCAAAAGTACCCAGCTGAAGCTGACAACTGAGTTAGCATTCCTTATCCAAAAGACTGAATTCACACAGACATGTATAGGCTCATGGATAACCTGCAGCCCAGCAGGAATTTGGGAATCCTGGCTTCAGGGGTCAGTTTGAGTGTTGATATGATCAGGAGCCAGTACTTCAAGAGAAATAATTTTGGCATGTTTGTAGCAGTGTATTTCTCAATAGAATCTGCTCATGTTAAACATTAAACAAGTCACAAGCAGTAGCTTTGCAATTGTGAAGATGTAATGGACTTTCTAAAGAGAAACATTTTTATGTTTTGTAAAGTAGAATCTTAAGTTTCAGTGATCTACAGGAGCTAGGAGTAGATGATCTAGATTCCTGCCCAGAATTCATGCACACAATCACTTTTAATTTCTTAAACTGTGTAAAATTTCCCGGTTTCCACAGAGTGGTAAAGAGGAGAGTCCTGTGAAGTCAAGCCTCTGTTGTGGCAACTTCTCCATCATCTCAACAGCTCCTGCAACTTGTCAAGAAACATCACTGCAAAGACAGTACTCTGATATTACCTTGACAGCTCTTCCTGGCTCTGCAGACTCCCATGCTTGTTTCATGGCTCTGATCTCATCTGCTCGCTGGGTGTCTCTCTTCAACTCCAGAATGTCTACCTCTCTTTGTTCACTAACTACACGTAAAGTCCAGTACGGTTTGCTCAAAGTTGATTGCTTAAAATAGCATAAAGAAAATGTATTCACTGTTATACGTCTATTACCACTTTAAGGATGAAGTTATGTTTTGTATTCTGGTAATTTTGCATGCATTATAACCCAAAAAATGGCTGCCAAAGGAAAGAAAGATTACTTTGCAATGTGTGGAAGCTCTTTGAAGTATTTTATCTACATGCGCTGCTCTCCTCTGCTCTGCTCTTCTCCCCTTCCCTCTCTTTCCTTCCAGAAGCTTTTTTACTAGAAGTCTTGCTATATTTAAAAAGGCTTTTTGTGTAGATATAAACCTTGTCTTATAAGGTTCTTTCCCCAATAACTTCCAAACTCTCTAAACCACCTTAACACGTCTGCCTTCTCCAGAACCAGGTAAGTAGTGCCTGAAGTGTAGGAGACTTCTGCTGTTTCACCAATGAACAAGATATTGTTCTGCATATATTTCTGGAAGTTGTTACAGTCCAGTCTATCTTTACCAGGTGTTACATCTTAATTTCAGGTTTCAAGATATTTTGCTTACACAAACCTTTGTAAAGCCCTTCATTCTTTGGTACCTTAAATTCACATCTGGAGAAAAACTACACTTTTCTCTCTAAGAGATTTCTTTTAACTTGGTGAGAATATAGACATTTTGGTAAAAATGGTTTTACAGAAATAAACATGCAACTTCACAAAGCATTACAACAAGTTACCACCATTAGCAAGCATTGCTATAGAGAATCTTTGTTACACTTAGTAAACACAAACTTCATGCTACTTAAGGTGAGGTAGTTGCAACTTCAGTTAAATATAGAAAATAGGTGTTTAGGTTACCCACGAGAGGAAGAAAAGAATAAAGGAAGAGAGATTAAGAGAAGAAAGAGTAAAAGAGGGGAGAAAAGACAGTTACCACTCAGAAGGTCACATGATGACAACTTTGAAGAGAACAGGTGAGGACACACAATGGAGACCTCATGCTTTCTCCTAATCTGCTCTGGTCACTGTGGCCACTTTCTCCAGGCAGGACCTTTGGTTCACCGACCACTCACTGTCCTCTTAGCCAAAGAGAGAGGTGCCACAGCTAGTTAGAGGCTCCAGAGGGTGTGTTGTGGGTGGACTACTAGGCAGGCCTTCTTTGATGATGGCCCAGCCAAGTGGCTCCCGTGGCCATGTGGCTGTAGCCCACATGCTCTTGGCAGGCCTTGCCATGTGTCTGTGGGCTCACCCCTTTCCCTGCACACACACTCACAGACAAGGTGGCTCTGACCCAATAATAACTGATACAGTATGTTACAGTCGTACCATCTGAAGTAACTTTCAGCCCAAGATTCAGAAGTAGAGTTACTAGTTAAGCTGTTATTTAAGGCAAAAGGTTAGGGTTATGGTTAGGGTTAGGGTTTCAGTGGTGGACTGAAGAACTCCCAGTAACCATCATCATAGAACCCCTAGAGAGTAACTCATCACTGGAGTTGAAGGAAGAAATCTGTCACAGCCTGAAGCTTCATTGCATTTCTGTTGCCAAAAAGCTCAACTGTAGGCACTCAGACTGCTGACAGAAGGATTAAGGCACTACTCTAGAACTTCATATAATTAGTTGTTGATACGAGCCACAGGAAAGTTTGCAGGTTTAGTCAGAAAAAAACCCCAAATCAGTAGAGATTACTTCATGAAAAACTCTATAAAGCTGTTCTGCCCTTGAACTACCTGCCATGAGGCTGCAAAACTCTCAGCAAAAGCAACAACAATATAACAAGGTATCCTCATTACCTTCCATTAATTTGCTTGCAATCCATAACATCATTTACTTCTTTTAAGGCACAAAGGCAGGCAATAGCCTACTGATCAGCCACAAAACACCCAGATTTATCCCACCACAGATGAGAAGAATTTCCAAGTAAGCACGTAGATACCAACTCTTCTGCCACTCTAACTGCAAGCTAATGACAATTGTGATATATGAGACAGCAACTGATTGTAATGGAAAGACTTATTTCATCTGCCTGGGAACCTATGAAAACCACTACAATGAGGGAATAATGGGACACAAATATGGTGAATTCATGGAATTTAATAAGCCATCAACAGAGAAAGAAACTGTACCAACAAAAGGAACAACCACTGGTTCTTTTATAAATAAAAAAGAAATGAATACATTGCAACTCTAAATCCAGGATACACATCTTTTACGTTCAACATTTGTAATTCAGCCTCTCAGCCTTTACATTCACCTTTGTAATATAAAAAGATGGCAAAGCAAGACAGAGAAATGCAAGGGATATGCTAGAAGCATTAGCAGTACTGAGCTGCAGACCCAAGAATAACTTTATGTTCAGTACAGTGATGGCACATTCAACAAATCCAGTTTTTGTATTTGTTCTCACCTGAGATTCATCTGATCTTTGGGACTTCTCTGTCTTCTCACCTGCTTTTTGTTTTTTGCTTGCTTTAGGAATATTTGCAACATCTTGTCCTTCAAAAGAAGTGAGCATTAGGGGAAAGCTGTACTTCTCATCCTTTCCCCCATGTGTTACTCAGATGTAGTTCTAATGCATGATGAATTAAAGAATATCATTGTTATCCATAAATGTATTTCTCCATATAATACTCAAGGTGAAATAAGAGCACAAAGCAGCAATACAGACAGACAAAGCAAAGTCAGGTAATCAGTTGACACTTTCAAGTACTACCAAGAAAATGTGAGAACAAAACAACTTGTAAAAACAGACTTAAAAAGTGGATATAGTGTGACAGCCTTATCTGTCCTAAACAACACTTTACCCAGGGCTTAACTGTGACTTTGCCATGGTCCCTGCCATCAGTCACTGCATTGTTGCCTTGCATATAGGTCAGATTACAGTGCACAGAATCACAGCCTCTTACTTTCCTTATATAGTCTCACACAATCTCTGTCAATGTTATGCACCAGGAAGGGAAGAAGCTCAAAACCAGAAATGAATCCAAAACACTATGAGAATGATTAAAAAACTAAGTCTGCAATTTCCATTTCCTTCCACCTTCATACTGCTTGAAACATTGAGACAAATGCTGAAAACCTAGATTTAGTCAATACAATAAACCAGGGGATTTCTCTTAGAAAAAAAGTGGATATGAGTGCCTGTTTCACAGTCTGATGATACTAATAAGGTATCTTTCACTTAATCTACACTTTCTAATTTCTTTCCACTGAGTACAAATCACTGTGCTGCATGATTAATGAGCTTTGGATCAGATCTGCAATGTCTAGGCTGAGGTTATATGGATATATAAAATTGTAAATATTAAATATATATAAACATATTTATAATACACATATAACTTCACATATGTGTATTACATCATATATTGTGCATGTGTTTATTCATGAACAGTATTATTCTTATCTCCTCATGCTACTTAAAAAATGGACAATGACACCAAAAGGCTGAGTTTAAACTGATCCAATGCTACCAAAGTCATATATTAAAGAATTAAAGCAAAAATTAAAGTAGTTTCCACAAATATTTAACATACTCAAACAATTCTGGAGGAAATGCAACTATAAAGCAAACAGTGATTATGTTATTTGAAGTTATGATTACATAAATGGCTTTCCATTTAATTCCACATCATCATAACATATTAGCATCATAAATCAGGCTGGTGTACATGCATTATTCAAGGAATTATTAATTTTTAGAGATGAATTATTAATTTTTAGAGATAAATTATTTGTTTACACTAACTCAAAACACATTCAGTGTAGTGAGCTAAATTATATCAAACAAAGACTTTCTATGTCATAGGATACCACAGGCTTTGTCTGGTTTCTATAAATATTTTATCACTCTGAATTTTAACATTTTGATGCTCTGAACTGACTGTGTACCCTGAGAAGTCAGTAAATGACAAGTAAGCATATGAAATGACAGGGCTAGAATGAGGTAACCTACTTTAACTTCAGGTATACAGGTAAAGGCAGGATTCAATTGAGCTCTCCTAGCTGACAGTATGCTGCACTGCCCTGGCTCTTCCAGCTCTTCCCAATCCCTCAGTAGAGCAGTCTCCCTGGTTTTGGGATCATCCTCCAGAGATACCTGGAGGTGGCACTGGTTGCAGTTTGGCATTATAGCATGCAGCCTCTCTGCTCTGACTCAAAGGAAGACGTAAGTAGTTCCTTGGGACTTTTCTAAGGGCAAAGCCAGGTAAATGCTTTGTATGGGATATGACAAGAAATGGAGATGATATAGAAAGTAAAAGGCTCACAGCTCACACCTTATGCATCAATCATCACAACTCTCAGTGGCAGTTTTTGTATCTGTATGGCACCAAGAAAAGCTTGGGCATCACATAGACAGTGATGATGCACAGATGACAGCAACTCTTAAAATTAGTTTCTCTACTGCTCTTCAATTATTTATTCAGAAATTGATTTAGTCTAATGCCAGAAGGAACCATAGTGATCATCCAGTCTGATGTCCTGTCTATGACAAGCTAAGTGATGACACCAAATGATTCCTATCTGAAACTCGTAACTTCAGATTGAGATGCATCAATTCTCTTTTTATAGGCAAGACAGAGAGCTACTCCTGATTTACAAAATTCATATTAGAGAGAAACTATCTTATTCATAGGTAAGATACAGTGGAGCTATATTTTGAGTTGAAGCTTTCTTTGAGAAGATATCATGCTTCTGCTGTCTGAAATAGGTTCTGAGCATTTAGTGGTATTACCCAGTGGTTGGCATTAATGAGTGTTAGTCACCCCATGAGTGACTTTCAGATTTCGTTAAGAAAAGATTGAGAAGTTCAGATATTGCTTTTCCTGGCTCTGACTAGACCCTCAGAAGGATTCTCAACACACAGCAATGTCAAAAATTTTTCCAAAGTTGGGCTCACCCAGTTACAGTAAAAATACACCAGGAAGAAGCAAATCAACAGCATGATTGCAGTAGTAGTGTGGGATTACAGCATGGCTTAGGGGTCTAAAGCACATCATGTACCCTCAGTGATCTATTTGTTCACTGAACATCAGGCAAGTGATTAATCACTACTGACAGGCAAGCTGGGAGAGAGATAAAGACAGAGAACTGAACATCCTTATAAACATCTCATGGAATCCTGTCCTTGGCATGAGCCAGCAAGTTCTCCCATGGGAAAAGAACACCTGTGGGAGGAACATTCCTAGACCTGGAGGATAAAAGGGAACATTCCAAAGCATATTGCCTGTCCTGCCTTTTCAGGCCTACCTCTATTACCTGGATTGGGAGCCCTGTCTTCCCTTGCTTTCCCAGTTGGATGACAGCCTTCTCTCAAAAACAGCTTATACTCTTTGAGTTAATTTAAGGCAATATGTAAAACACGTGCTGCAGTCAGCATTCAGTGCATAATGATGAATCAACTTGGGGTTGGGACAGTTGCACAATAAAATTTATGAACTTATTACAAGAAAAAGAAAACTAAAGAACCCCAAAAAGATAATATCCGAAAATCACATATACAAAACAATCCTTCAAATGATTTTGTTCATACAGTCAAGCAATTTAAAATGGTACTAGCAGTTGCAATATTGCCTGCTAATTGTTCCCTTTTTACACAAGAATTATGATCCTGATCTTACTTATTTTTCATTTTTTTTCCATTGAAGACTTGCTACATTAACAATTCCCAGTAGAAGGGGAAAAAAAGAGAAAAAAGAGACAAAAGAATGAAGACTGTATAAATAACAAACTACGTGGCACTTCTAATTTCTGTGTACTTAGGTTTTCCTTGCCAATGCCTTTTTGATGTTTTGTTTGTGCAATGTGCTCTTTTACAAAACATTTAATGGTATTTCATATATAATAAATATGACTAAATATTATTCACAAAGTAACTTTCACTAACACAATTCTTTTTACAAGTACGAACATCAACATATACAACATTATCAAAGCATGTATATGCCAGAGAACTTTCTTTCTTAAAAACTGTTCTTAATAAATGTTTATAATATCAGTGAATATTGATTTTATAATAACATGGGTCTTCATTTAAAGGGAGACTAGTTTAAAACAATAAATGTTAATACTAAATTGAAATATGTTTTTGCCATGAAAAATTAGCTTTAATACAAAATTAGCTCCAGATGGCACTGTTGTCTTACATGAAAAACCAATACTTAAAATAGGGAAAATTTCTTGCAGGAATTTTTCACCTGGCTCACTGCAGCTTTCTTAAAAATGACATGGTGAAATGATACCTTTTTGGTTACATGTCAACATTACTATTGTACAAATTGTGTGTTTGACAACAGGTGCTGGCAGATTTAAATGGTAAAGCTCAGTTTGCAAAATGATTTAAGACTAGTTCACAAACAGAAAAAAGACTAAATGCTTGTTTTTTCCCCCCAAACCACTTAACTATAGTATGCACTCCAGATAAGTATTACCATTAACAGGGATATGTCAAAGAAATACTAAGTAGTAAATACAGTGAGTGTTGATGTTTATAAACTTATTTTTAAAACTTTTTTTTTGTTTTTAAACTCTGTTGGTGGCCTGGGCAATCTGCTGCTATCCTCATATAAATAGAAACACTCAGTTAATAAGAACTGTGAAATGGACTTGTGTTACTTTGAAAGGCAATTATGAGAGGACACAGAAATTACACTTTAACATAGTCCTAAGAGAAAAAGTGCTTGTTATCACTGACTGTGGCTTAAGCAGGTTTGACTAAAAATGAGCATCAGTTAACATGGAGAAGAGAAGCTACGAACTGAAATACTGATACATAATATTATACATGAGGATACTAATGACATTAACGAAGTTCAAGAATATGAGCTGAGAAGTAGTGAAGAAGCTTAAACATAAAGTGACCTGACCTGCATTTTTACAGACTATGGTGACAGCTGTATAAAAGTATACACATCAGTAGCATGACTGGTGTGTTAAGTGCAAGCTGTTTCTATGTAGCCAACTCAGAAGGATAAGCCGATGTACTAAGATGTGTATTGTAAGAAGCAGTCTATCATTAAAGGGAAAATTAGGAGAATAAATGGAATCACCTAGGAATAAAAGACGATTTTGTGAAAACACAACAGACAATAAGCAGGTGAAATCACCACTCAAAAACCTGTGTACAGGCCTGCAGGCCTACATGACGCAGCTTCTCAAACATGCTTGAAACTGGCTATGGACTAGAGTAAATCAACAAGATACATCTTTGTAAAGTTGTGTAATGGTAACTGAAGAAAGACTGAAAAAATCTCATAGATTGCACACATCCTAAACCTAAGAAATTAAATCACGTATTTCAGCAATTACTGCTGATGAATCCAACTTCAGTTCAGGGTACTAGAAATTAAAAGAAAAAAAGGACCAGAAATTTAAATAGAAATTAGAGTAAGAAGTGAGATATACCACTAATAAATAAAGATGAAATCACTCTAAGAACATTTAAGGGTATTAGCAAGTGCATATATATGAGGAAGGATAATGCAAACAATTTTGGCTTATTGCTTATTTCAAAAATTGAGTTGTGTAACTGAAATATACAGGAACAATACAGGAAATTTACAGATTGGTGTTAAGTAATATTTTAGGTTCTGTAGAAACCTAGGGGCAAAAGCACAGGGCAATGATCTGCATGCTTGCATGTGTTGCATGATGGTCTGCACAGCAGTGGGAGTAGAGCTGCAGCCTCAAAGCTCTCAGGGATGCAGGGGCCAGCTACTGGGCATACTGGGTGTCTAAGGCCTGCTGGTGGAAGGATTCACCTCTATATAAATATGTAGTCTCTCTAGTGAACTTCCATTCTTTCCAGCCAGAGAGGAGAAAGCAGTTATGAGGCTGTTGGTGCTGTCTATGTTAGTGTTTGTGTGAGAGCTCAGGCTATCTGTGATCTGTGCAGCTGGCAATGGATGGATGGATGCATGGATGGATGGAGAGATAGATAGACAGATAGATAGACAGATAGATAGATAGATAGATAGATAGATAGATAGATAGATAGATAGATAGATAGATAGATGTAGAGATACATAATGTGCATGTGCTTGTTGGGAATACATCTTCAGTCTCATTAATGGTTGGACCTGGGGGTGTGCAGTGGGAGCAACTTTGCCTCTCTCAGACTGTCGGATCCAGCATACAATAACATAATTAAGACCTAAATAACTTCATGTCAACTCCAGTGGTAAAAATGAAAAAATGAGACATTTATCTAATTGATAGGATACTGACTAGCATTCTAACTGATTTTTAATATGTCTTGGGTTTGTTTTTTTCTGTCCTTTAAGAAGAAATGCTAACAGAATCTGGGGGAAAAAAGATTAAAAAAGCTTTCTTAATTTCTCTGTCCTTTTTCCAGCTTGAATATACAGACCATATTTGGGACCTCTCCTAGTCTTTCTTCCTGCTAAATTCTTCTCTTGGCAGTCCAGAAGCAATACATATCCCAAACCAGGCCTTTTTTCCCCCTCTTGTCAGTGCATTTTCTTAAATTACCAGCAGGCATGCTTCTATAGTTTTAGTAGAAATTTCTAGGTTTGCATATACTTTGTCAGGGCACTGGGACTTTACATTACACTTCATTAGTCTCTCTGACTGTAAAAACAGCCATACTTCTACAACAGCTCCAGATCTCTACCTAAAGATGAGCCCTAAGAAGCTCAGGTGAGCTTTGCAGTGTATTCTCTGATTTCTTTACAATTTGTAAACTGTAAATGTTCAATAAAACTTCATTTCTAAGACCTACAGAACAGCTTGGTTGCCTAATTATTTCACTCAAGCAGTGAATAAAAAATCAATAACATGATGCATTTGAATAAACACGGACTTAGATCGATCTACCTTCGCGTTCATCCTTCTCCTCTTCTCTCAGTTCCAGAACAAACAGAGACTGAGCCTCAGTAGGCAGCGAACTATCATATAACACCAGGCCCTGAATCATATACCTATGAGGCTGTGAAAGAAAATGCAACATACTGAAGATATAACAATTACAGCAACCACTGAAGTCCTGTAGGTTAGTAAACTGCCAGCTATTGAATTCAGCAAATAAAACATATAATTAATTTACAAGCTTGCCTATAACAGCATTTGTGAGAAGATTAAAAAGTTAGTGTTAATTCCACAGATTTTATTTTAATTCCTGTGAAATCAAACAATTACTCGTGTTTATCAAGTGAAACTAAACTGGGTTATACAATAAGGAACTACATTCCTTTAAGATTTCAATGTAACTTTCCTATGTATGCCATGTACTAAAAAAAAGACTTTTTTGATTTTAAGCCTACTACAGGGCTTTGAACCCTAATACTAGCACTCAGTGATGCCTTAATTTGAGGAAGAGGTGACAGGGCCCATGGGTTGTTTTAAACATTGTCTAAATTGAACAGGAAATGACTATATTTAAAAATTGGTTTCCAAATTCTAAAGCCAGTTCTGAGTCAAAGGAACAACCCTGGAGGTTATATCTCAATAATTCTTGTTTTCTTGGAATATTTTGTTGCAATTGAACTCAAGAAAAATTGCAATAGAGAAACACTTGGGAGACAGAGAAACAAGAATCGCTTTAGAAAATATATACTAATTTTCTAAACTAATACTAGGTGACATCAAGAAAAATCCATGGTTTTGACATTACTCTCTGAGAAACTTGGCTTGAGTAGCAGATATTATTTGTCTCTTACTAGAGCTTTCAGCTGACTGAAAATAGATGTTTCTCTATAAAACTACTAAAGATGACTTCTCTTACCTAATATCTCAAAGAAAGTTCACATTGAAACATCTAAAGTGTAACATAATTTCTGGCAGATTTTGGTCCTTTACTGAAAGTTATAATATATTTGAATATTGGATTTGTTAATGAAGAACATTTAAAGACAGAATATATCCCATTGATATGAAACGCTCTTCTTCTATAATAATTCCTACATGTACATTATCCTTCCTTCATCACCTCATTCAAAAGCTACCAAGAATCTTAATTTTGGATTCCTTGTTCTTGCCTCACAATATAAGATCTCCACATGTCCCAAAAGAATTAGCAATACCCCTTCATCATGTTTGCTCTTGTGCTTTATTTTTTTTCCCAAATACTAATGATTTGTAATCTCTTACTTGTTGTGGACTTTTAACATTATTTTCAAAGCTTTCCAAGGGAAAAGAATCATCTCTTAACATAGGTGGATCTTCTGGTACAAGTCCTAGCTTGGAAGAAGTTTTGCTGTCCTTTGAAAATGAATTACGAGTTGTTTTTCTTAATTGTACAGGTTCTGAGTCCTTATTTGTACTGCTTTGAATAGCCTGTGTTTTTCTTGCTGCAAGATGACAAAAGAAAAAGTGGTAAAAAAAATCCAGAAATTCTATGAATTATTGGTATGAAGTAAACAGGTGCCACCATAAAGTGCAAGAATTAACATAGTCCATTTTCTCATGCTGTATTATACGCACAAGGTTCCAATTAAAATCACACTTATACCAAATGCTACACTGATTTCATTTTGCATGCAAATCACACATCTCTTCAAAGTCAATAATGAGAAATTTGAAAGACACTGTATATGTAACTATTGTAACTGTTTATAAAGCATATCTTTTTTTCCTCTCAAACCCCACACTCCTTTCCTGCACTATCGCAGCACCATGCCATACGTTGCAGAATATATATAGCCTTGTACTCTGTATGATTTGGTCTCAGGATAACCTAATTTAAAAACCTGTGGACAACTGTGGATGAAATGGAGAGGTACATTGGCCACAGTTCTGGCAATTTCTAATCTTGCAGAAATCTCTTGTCAAGTCTCTTTGGGTCAACCTGACACGAAGACTGCAGCTGACTTAAGTTTAGGAAAAGAAAAAACCTTGAAAGGAGCTATAAAATTATTTGCGGTCTATCACTTATGAAGTTGTATCATTGTCATCTAAGGAACATATCCATGTGGAAAAACTGTGAAACAAGGAATGCTCTAAAGAAGGTCTGTAACAGAAGTATTAATCCATAAACCATAAATTTGTTTGCATTTCTAATGCCACTGAAATTTGTGATACCCTCTAGCCTGCGTGTCAACAGAGAAAGGAAAGAGAAGTCCAAAGCTGAACATCTCATTTAATAAGGGCAAAAATAAAACAGCTCTGGGGAAGCAGCTTCACTTGTGTTACACTAACAATAGCTGGACCATAAACTTGGAAAGAGTTATATTTTGACTTCACTAAGGACAAAAAGCTTTACTCTTTGCAAGACTTATATTAGAAACAAAGTATGATGCTTCATGATTGCAACACTTTGAAAGAGAAGCCCACACTGTCATGTGTTTTGACAAAACATCCAGAGAAATTCAGAGGAAGTGACAGGACTATTAGATCAGACTCAACAAAATTTACTGGTCATTTGACAGTGTATAAATGCCAAATAAAAGGTTAAATGTGCCACTAGAAACTCAATTGGGAGTCAGGAAATATTATTTCTTATGTCAAATGCCATGGATTACTTTTATTGCATCTTTCCCCTGTGTAAGTCAGTGTTTCCTTGCTCCTAAGAAAATCAGTAGAAGTTAGGAAATGAAAACAAGACCTTGCACAGTTACTGTCTTTAAGAGGTCTCAAGCTACTAATCACCTGATGCCTATCAAGGTAGGTGCATTTCAAGGGAGCTTGTGGTCCCTTAGGATACAACTGGCTTTTAGGAACGCCTCACTATCCTCTGCTTCTCTCTCTCCTAAACCTGAAGAGCTTGAGTATAGAAAAATTCTATAATGGCTTGCCCAGAGGATGATCCTGCCATGAAAATAATTCAGTTCGGAATGGTGAAATCCCCCATTCTGCTTTTCTTGCTAGAAAGATGACTTGGAAAAGCTCCAAAAAATACCTACACACCAAATAGTTTTAGCAATGGTCACCAGGTGGTGCTGTGACATCAAATTACTTTTCTTACTACAAACAAAAATATTCTGTCTTCGTTTTCCCAAGCAAAGCTCTTGACTAGAAGGAACTCCTACTACCTACCTTGCCTCCAGATTCAAACAAATATCTGAAAGATATTTCAATACTTTTCAACAGGATTGAATCAGACTGTTACTGCAGAAAATAAAAGGATTATGAGCATTCACTTGCCCATCTGTGCTTACAGAACTGCTGTGTCTGTATCAACAACATGAATTATGCTTGTGTGTGTGAATATGTAACTCCTTTATTAGCAAGCAAATATTCCAGGTCCAAGTCACCTGCTACATCTCAGAAGAGGTAAATATATTCAAAATCATTTGGTTTTATGCAGTTCTTGAGCTATAAAAGACATTTATAGAACAGTTGTGATTGGAGATGTACTAACAGGTTGTGGGTGGGCAAGGGAGATGTTTTATTGGTGATACTTGCACAATAATGTCACTTAGTACTTCTAGCAACACAGCAATCAAATCTATGAGAGGCAGAACATGTGCAGTAGTGAACAAGTTTTGAATTTAAGGATTGTGTCTGCCTTAACTAACAAATTTGGTGATGATGATATAGCAGTGTTTTCTAATTATTCCTATTCTGATAAAACACAATGTTTCAGAGGACAAGATGACACTGACACTATGAATCTCGTATTGAGTGTCGGTTGTTCAACTCTCCATCTGAACTTGGCATCAGTATTTCTGAGTGTTCTTATATTGGTATTGTACAGGCCATAATAATACTTTTGACAATAGCAAAGAAACATGCTTTTACAGTGCCATAAGCTGAAGCACTACTAAACCTATACACAATCAGCAGGATTGGCTATAATGAGTACGTTTCATAGTATTTTCATTTAGCTTGGTTACTTTGAAAGATTTTACGCAAAATATCTTCTTTCTGATAGACAGGATGTAAATTTCTAGGAAAAGAATTTCAGTGTCAGGGCCACAACTCATTGTAAAAAAATTACCCCACAGTGTAAAAACATTAGTAATAGTAAAAACCCCCAACAAACAGTGACAGCTTCACAGTCATTCCTTACAAATGGCAACTCTCTATATTCCCACACATGCTTAAAAGGCATCAGAATATTCATTTCACATATAGTCTAAATTCATAGCATGTTTTATATTATTTTTCAGATTCATTGAAATTTCATAGAACATTGTTCTAAATGATCATGATTGCAAACTAGAGTTCAAAATAGTGGAGGTCAGCACAAGAAATATATTGTTCTTTGGGGGCTTCAGCAAAGTAATGATCCAGTATTTGAACAATTTGTCTTTGCCCCAGGTTCTCAATATGCTCAAATAGGCAGAAACTCAGATTTAAGGAAGATTTATTTTTATAAAATCTTCAAAAAAGCACTGAAGACTTCAATATCTTACATATCTTCTGTATAGTGGTCTCAATGGAGAGTACAGACTTGTTAGGCTAAAAAGATTTGTTTTATTTAAGCAAGCTTGTAATTCTTATGGAGAAATAATTTTCAAAATGAAACATAAATATAATGAATAATTCAAAATAGTATACAAGTAAGATGGAAATATTTTGATTAAGAAGTGAGGTGTATAGAAAATAGGAAAACAAATCAAGATTATGCAAGATGGCATGGCAGTAGTCTCTAAAACCCATTACATACAAGAAGTGGAATGGAGGCAGGTAGATGGTACTTAATTTTTGTTTAAAATTACCTGAGCACTACAGGGACAATAGTTGCAAATTAGTCTTAAGAATTATGTACCTCATTTAACTGTATTTATTGGCTTTGAACAGTAAAGTTAAACAGCACTTCGAATGTCAATCAACTGGCAGAGAGTACTTTCAGATGAAAACATTTTCATTTCAGTTTTGTTTTAGCTTTTTTAGCGGCCCATCCTTAATTTTATCAAACAACAAAAATGCCAGTAGCAAATGGCTAATAGTGTCTGGTAGCTCTTTGAGTACTGAGTCTGGCAGAGCTCTAACTTCCGAAAGTCTGGAAATAAAGCATGAAAGAGGATGCCTGGAAAATTTAAGTCTGTCCTCTGGAGTAGACCTGAAGTTTTATCACTGTATCAGAGGGGGATGGCAGCAGAGTATTGCTGAATCTCCAGTCAAAGGCTCTATTATGTCCACTTGTAAATCAGTACTTTCTTAGGGGCAAAGCATATCTGAGGAAACTGGACTATCTGGCTACCATTAAGAAAAAAACTCCACAAAACATTAGCCTTAACTACTAACTCATATCACAAGATCAGTGTAGGTTGAGTGGACTTGGCGGAGGCTCCAGACACCTCTGGAGATCATTCAGTTCAATCCAACTGCAAAAAGCAGGGTAAGTTAGGGTTGGTTGCTCACAGCCATAGCCAGTTGGGTTTTAATTATGTCCAAGGATGAAAACTCCAAAAGCTCTGTGGGCGACCTGTTGTAATATTTCACACCCTGAGAGAAAAAATGAAACAAATACAAAAAAATGCTTCTATTGTATTTTCTCCTCTTGTCACTGAGCACCACTGAAAAGAGTTTGGCTTCATTTTCTTCACTTCCTTGCCACTTCTCCCCGGTATTTATTTGCTACTAGACTTCGGAATGCAGTAGATTCAGAATGTCAGTTTTGTGAACTACAGAAAGTCACTTTTAACTGATGACAGTTGGATTTTTGTTAAGTACAATCACTAGTTTCAAAGTACTTAGAGAAAATGCATGCATTTTAGCACCTTTGAACACACACTGGTTCTCACCTTTAACAAGAACTGAGCTGAAAAGACTGCAATGTAATGAATGGCAATAAAATTTAAAAGAAAAACAAGAAAAAAACCCCAACTTTGAGTAAAGAAAGTTCTCAGATTCAACTGTCCAGCCAAAAGTATGTAAAACATTTACTATAGCTTTCAAATAGATTTGTTACAAGTGAACGTTTGGTTAAATTCAAGTATTCTTTATCTCAGTATTTAAGTTGCTATGATAAAGAATTCACAATAGCATAATGGACATTTATGCTTTTTATTGCAACTCTGCAAGTCTGGAACAAGTAGCTCTTTCTTCAGTATCTTCTACTTCCATGAGTATCATGGTGAAGCTGTATCAGAGGCAGAGTAAAAAATGGAGTTTTTCTTAAGGATAAGTATTACATTATTTATTCAAGAGTCTTTTGCCTTGTACTCTGGGGCTCATATGATGGATAAGAAACCAATGAAACATTTGCTTCTGCTACAAGAATTGATGCTTAGGTTACTGCATTTAAACCACATGGCCCAATGTAATTTGTGAATTTTTTACCATGTCCCATAGTTTCCTAACAGCCAACATTTTTGAACTTTAAGATCAAACAAATAATGGCAAGATCTTTAAAATAAAATTTATTTCAATTCTCAAGGGCAAAGCAAGTACATGCATAAAAATTCTCAGAACTGAGAAGCTACTTCACTATTCACAAAACTTTTTACTCAGTTAAAATACAAGACCAAAAGGCAGAGGAAGAAAATAAGGCTGGACACCTTATTTCAATCAGTTCTTTCAGTAACTTTCCTCATTGTTGAGGGCCAAGGACTTCTGTTTATTGCTCAAAAATGTAGGTGATTTCACTCAATCACAAAGCAATTAGGTATTTATTAAAATAATAGGAAAAAGTAGTTCTTTACCTAAAGTAGTGATTACCTAAAGTTACTGTAAGAATGTATATTCCTCAGTAAATAAAATTATCAAATATAGATGCAATACTTACAGTGGGAGCTCAAAGGTGATTCATTATTCAGGAAATTAAAAACAGGGATGACTGCATGGCCCTTTCCAGTGACACTTTTAATTTCTTCCTCATTATCTAGGATTTGTAGTTTAATTAACACATCTGACTTAAAGGTTTGTACCTGCACTGTAACAGTATGTGGAGCTTTGACTTTTACTGAATACCTAGAAGAGGAAGAAAAACATTATAGCAATATAACCAACTGTATCTGATCATTCTTTTTATAGGAGAGAACATAACTGTTGTGCCAAACTAGAAGCAAACATTTAAAATTGAGTTTGTAGTCAACTGTTCTGGAATCTGGTGGGCAAAGCTTCCGCCAGTGAAGTGTAGTGCAGTGAATCCATGTACAAAGCGTGTGCTGCTTCTGTAAAAAAGGGGTGGTCTAGGCATTTATTTTTTCACTGCCTTTTCAAAAGCCCAAATAGACTTTTTACCTCCTGCTGTACTAGTATTTGTTGAATAACATGTGTAGTCAGATTAAGGAACAGTATAATTTAAAAAGTACCTGAGATTAAAAAAAGCAGCATTTGCTTTCAAAAGGGTAAGGATATCTCCTTTGACAGCAGCTGCTACTCTGGTCAACTTAAAAGGCTGTGGCATTAGAAGACTCTAGAATTATAGTCTGAGGACAAATGTAAATAACTTTTGTTGTGACTCACTATTTTATACATTATTTGCTTTTTGTCCTTAAATTCACATTGTTAGGCTAATCTCAGAAGACAAGCAAAGAAATGACAACACACAAAAACTCCATCACCCTAACTTCAGCACATTTGGAGCCAAAAATAGATAACTACCTGAAAATAATTTTTTTTAAAGATTGGTAACATCAGAGGGGAAAGAAGAAAAAAAAATCAAGAAAGAGAGAGTTTACAAAACTTGAGTCCATTTGTTATGTTTCCATTACATGCTTTTATCATTTATATTGAAACTGACTCCTGTTGAATAGGCATCTATCCCAAGAATAATCCATTGGATTGAAATATTGAAACTAACTTTCAGGAATCAAGGTAAAATGTTGTAGAATCAACCTTCAAAACATACACATTTAATCAGCTCTAAGCAGAGGTTGTACTCTTGTGCAATGTGTAGTCCTTCGCGTAAAAAATTCAGTATAGTGATTTAGTAGGGGTAAATTCTGAACTCACTCAAACAGAACTTATTTTAATAAACTCTAATCAATTAAAAAGATTAATAAATACTAAATCACATTTTATTAACTATATTCTTCTAAAAGAATCAGCATGCTAAACTAAAATGCATATACATTTTTCCACCAACCCTGAAAGACAGGAACTGGTCTGATACATCAGGAAAGAAAGGGTATTACTTAAAGCTTTATCTGAATAGTTGAAAAAAAAATGTATCAAACTTTGTATTTCCTCTCCACCTGCAAAATCTCACCTTTAATAGATATTTAATTCCCAAAAGTACTATGGAATTCCAATGATTGGCATATGGTAAGACTGACCTTATGGAAATGCCAAATATTGCTATTATTTTAAAATCATGTTCTTTGCACTTCACAGCTGTTCTTCATTAAGCAGTGGGAATATTTCAAAAAAATAACACTTTTACAAACTGTTACATTTGATATTCCATAAAATATAGATATTTGCCTCAATACTCTCCCCTTCTAAGAAACAGGAAAGAACATACTTTTCTGTCAGAGATGACCCATGTCAAAACCAGAAACTAACCATTCTCCTCTCAACATTTACCTAAACAGTACATTCTCTTTATTGGGTATGTAATGCCCTTTATATAGTCTGGTAGAATAGGCATTTTTTACAGCCTCACGAGAGAGCACTGGAAGCGGATGATGAGAACTGATGAGGCGGAGCTTCCATTTTCCTGCTGCCACAGGTAGGTCACCAGTGTGTGCTGCAGCCATAAAAGTGTATCCTTTCTGAAAAGAGAAAACAAGTCATTTTTACTTGGCAATAACACTACTTAAAACACATTCTATGACTACGTCACACTTTTTGACCATGTTACACTTATTAACAGAAGAAGATGCACTTCGTAAGCAAGAATCTTATAATTCTATTCTAACTTAGGAAGCATCTCCCATAGCAATTTATTTTTGGAAAAAAGTTACATAGTATGTCAAATTCAATTTCATCTGACTTCAAAGCTTGCAGGTACTTTTAGGGGCAGGTACAGCCAAAGTCCTGAAGCCCCTTTCTTTTCCAACCAATATTTGATGATTTAGAATGCTCCTATATGCTTTAAGCAGTGTGAAAGAACAGGTGGATGAGTCTGCTGCATGGAAATTTAGAGATCAAATTCCTTCTGTCTTCAAACTTGAGGTTAAATTAATACTGTCCCTACTTTTAATAATAACATTGCATGTACAGCATGAAATTCCAAGGTATTAATCTTACTTTTACGAAAATGTTGACTTAAGAAAATATATTTCTAGTATTAGAAAATTCAAGTAAAATTAATAAAACCCACAACACACAATTAATAAGCCTGGTGCAGATTTATATGCCCTTTATGAAGCCTGATATTAAGAATATGAAGAACCAGAATATATCTTAAAAAGTTTCAAAATTTAAGTTTTATTTGTAAAAAAGACCATATGAATGTGATTAACTAAAAGGCAGGGGCAGGAAAAAAGGATATAAGTAGTGCAATGACCAGTTGTAATGCTACAGGTGAACCCAAGATTAAGTCCCTTCTTCATATTCTCTAAGCTAGCTCTACTAACTCTCTTTTTCAAACATTAAAACTTCATGTTCCTCCCAAGAAACAGTCCAAATGAAAATTCTTTGAAAGGTTTTATCTCTTTCAGTTCTCTGCTAAATATCAGTTTAAATAAACCAGTATTTAGCAGCAAAAACATCTTCGTTGAAAAATCCTTCTAATAAATGGGTTTTGATTTCAGAACTACCCAATAATGCAAGGATTTATGTGACTCAGGACTTCAGGACTTTTTAGAATGAAAGTAAAATAAATTATTCATGATTCCAATTTGTGCCATTGTAACTGTAAGGCACTTTACAACCTTTAATCACCACAAAGTAATAGCAACCTCTCAAAGTTATGATTCAGGAGAACTCACTTATTTAAATATCTAGTTAAGCATATAGTTACAGGCTGTCCTGTTCTTAACAAGTACATTTGGAAACTGAGAGGGGTTTAGCCAGATATTCAAGTGCTTTCAGACAGCAAGGGGTCCAGGAGAAAAATGCTATTTCCTGAATGCCTCTTTATAAAGATAAGGTTATACAATCTTAACCTTTACTATAAATACGAAGAAAATTTAGACTTAAGCCCAAAAAATTGCTTGAGTGAGCCCTTTCTGAATACTCTGAGCAATTAGAAAGTACAGTAACGCAATTTTGCAGCTGGCAGGAACACCAAGTAATCATCAGTCAATACTGAGAAATAAGCAAATAGATCTAGACAATCCCATCAGATATATGTCTCTTTCTTAAAAAACCTTTGAGAAGTTTCATTACTTACTTAGATATCTTGTTACAATTCACTGTCTATAGAATCAGAAAGGATTGTTTTCCAATGTACCACCTAACCTAACTTTTTGGTAAGGTAAGATGATTCTCTTAGTTTTCTATGACTACTCAAGACAACTGAGCAATGTCCTTCCTCAAATAGGCTTCTATTTTCTAGACTAAACATGTTGGTAGTGGCGATTTCTTAAACTCTTATCTATGCAGGTCAGCTGAGGCTTGAATTCTTATCTCTGTCCTTTTCTACAATCTGTTCCAAGGAATTGTGAATAACAAAGAGAGCAGAATTTAAAAACAAAACAAAAGAACGAAAAATCCCACAAAACTCTATCTCCCATGACAAAAAAAAATAACACAGAAAGGGAAAATTTAATGCAAAACCAAAAAATCCAAATAACGCAAAACAAGTAGCCAGTTTCTATGTAGACTGTAATGTCTGCAAAATGAAGACTTTATTGCTAGTGTGCAGATTTTATCTTTATTGTTAATCATTCTGAAATGAACTTTAATGTATTCTAGGAGTGTCACATTAATATTACAAAATGTAAGCCAGTAGTTCAGCAAATAATATGAGAAATGTCTCCTTTAAGATGGGACTTCTTCAATAGGGAAGCACAGGGATAAAATAAAAAGGGCCATTTTCATTAGTTGTTGGCAGAATCATGGAGAGTATTGTACTGCACCCATGGGAAAAAAAAACTATTACCGAATGTACCTAGTTGGGTAGCTCATAAAACCCTGAGCATTTCCAATACGAAAACCACTGTACTGCAAAGAGTGTTGGTAAGATCTTGTTTGGAATATTACATATGATTTTTGGACACCATTTTTCAAGAAAGATAGGTTAAATGGAAGAAAGTTTGAGAAAGAATTAGTGAAATAAGGGGAATAAAAAAACCTGCCTTGCAGGGCAGAACTAGGCAATTGTGTTTTGCTAAGGATCTAAAATAAATCTGAAGTTGTGATTGTTCTTTCCACAACCTGTCACTTTCCTGAAAAGCAGTAAGTAATGTTCACCACTGAGATTTCCTTTTGCATCCTGCCACTTGCCACTGTCAGATTTCAACACAAATTTTCCTATCTGGTGGAATCCACACTCCATTTCTGAGGATTCCAATTAGTTTTGAGAGCTTGAAGAGCTTGTCCGCAACTCCTCTTTTTAAAGCATAGTCCTCCAGCAGTAGCAGTCCTTATCTGTCACATTCAGCTAATATTCACTATAAGCGTTAGATAAGGCAAGTTCATTGTAGAGAAGAAAAAAAAGTCTAATGAAATTGGAAGTTACAAAAAAAAAGATAAGAAATCTGCTCCTACAGTGTTAGACTGTAAATGAAATCAATTCCTTCTTATTGACAGATGAGATTGAGAAGACTAAAATGTGAATAGAACCTTCACTAAAAGGTCAGCAGTGAACATGTGACGGGAATAGTTAATAATGACGTAATATTAAAGAGTTAAGAGGCAGGCCAGAATAAGAAATTAAGTAGTAAATAATAATATAGATTAATTAAGAGTTTGGATTAGTTAGGTCTGATGAACTTTTAAACTGTCTGAAGAAATAATAACAGACTAAAACAACCACTAAACTTTTACCTTATCTTTGATAACTGATGGAGGATGCTAAGGTACTGGAAAACTACAGGCCTGCCATGTTGTTGGGTTTTTTTTAAGATGGACCTAGATGTCTAGAAAATTATCACTCAGCATAACTCCAAAAGCTGAAAGCATCATGAAATAACTAGTCATATGAACTCCTTGCAATCTCCTCAACATAGCAAAAACACTGTAAAGAATAAGTTGTGTCAAGCCATCAAGATTCCATTTTTAGGAAAGCACATTATGGGAAAGAAGGAGACACCTGACACTGGCTCTTTGATTGTTCTTCTAAGCCTAAGGAAATGCTGTCATAATGACGAAACTAAGGCCGCTGTTCGATAATCACATCCAGAAGTACATACTCATGGCTCCTTTAGGAAAAAATAGGATGCAGCCAGTCACATGTCAAAGATCTAACCTGAGCCTGATTCCATACAATACTTATTTAGATGGTGGAATGGAGAATATATATATGCTTTATCAGTTGATACCACAAACTAGGAATTATGATAACTTTAGAGGAAGAGAAAGTTAAAATTAAAGATTATTTTAAACAAGGGAAATGGCCTGAAAAAATAGCATTAAAGTCAGTAGTGAAATACATGATTTCTACTCAAGAATAATAAATTACAGAATTCAGTTCTTCAGGAAAGCACCTAACGTTGCATAATTCCATGAAGCAGCAATGGCACTACAAAATAGGGCAAGCATCACAGTTGGATATATAAGCAAAAGTAAAGCCTACAGGATGTAAACTTAATCACCATTTGTATGACCACAAGTTAAACACCGGAGCAAAGTTTACTGTACTCAGTGTTACACATGATAAACAAGGAAAAAACCCAAAACCCAACAGCAGTTGGAAAGAGTCCAGAGAAGAAAGTAATGAAGAGTGTAGAACATGTAGAACATAAGACTGAGTAGAGTGTCCGCTTTAGCCCAAAGGTCAAAAGGCAGGGGGAGAGGAAACGGTAACTATTTAAAGATATAATGCTTCTGAAATAACATGCAGGACTTGGAGGGGAGCATGTCTAAAGCTGCAATGAGCATCAGTGCTGTAATTATCATTAACACCTGGAGAGGCATCCTAATTGAATCATTGTTAAGCAAGATTTATAAAAGGCTATTCAAACTTGATTTTTAGCTTGACCATTGACTCTTTAAGGTTGAAGGTTGTTCTGTCAGATGTACAGCATCATCAGCAACCACATTGCCACAGAATAGCACAGCACAGAAAATATAGATGATATTTCCCTATTTACCAACAGCAAAAAAGGTAAAAGAAAATTAAGGCTTTCCTTCACTACAAAAGTTTTAGCATAGAAGAAAATCAATGATAATCTCTGTTCAAACTTGCTAATAAATAAGGGTATACTTTTAAGTAAAACACTGTGACATAGCTAAAAATGTCTACAGAATTTCGGCGCTTACAACTTTTAAAACTTTACTTTTCACAACAACTCTTAGCATTTACCTTATTTTGGGGATAAACATGAGGTGCCACTTTGAAAAAGACATGTGGCATTTCCTCCAGTGTGTCATTATCAACAACATGAAGTCTACAGGAAGGGATAGTGGTATACACCTTTGTCACTATAACCATGTCTTCTGGAACCATAAATATTTCTCTAAAAAACAATATTCAAATTATATCAAAATTATTTTCACAAATAAAAGGATCTGTGTAACACAGAGCTAAAGCATTTTCATGGTTTAACTCTAGCCAACAATTAAGTAATACACTTCCCCACCTCAATCAGCCTAGGGGAGGAGAATCAGAAAGGAAAAGTAAACCACACGAGTTAGGAACAATTTAATCATTGAAACAAAATAGAATAAATAAATATGCCAATAATAGTAATAACTTCAATGTTAAGGAGAGGGAGAGAGAATAAAAGAAACCAAGAAAACAAGTGACATTCACCCACTCACCGATACACACCCACTGACTGATGCCCAGCCTATTCCCAAGCACTGGTAGTCCCCCTTTCAGGTAATTCCCCCCAGTTTTCAAACTGAGCATGCCATTCTGTGGCATGGGATATCCCTTTGGCCAGTTCAGGACAGCTGTCCTGGCCGTGCTCCCTCCCAGATTTTTGTGCACTTTCTCACTGGCAGAGTGTGAGACACCAAAAAGTTCTTGACTTGGGGTAAGCACTACTCATCAACAATCACAACATCAACATGTTACCAACATTATTCCCATACTAAATCCAAACACGCCCCACTGTACCAGCTACTAGGAAGAAAATAGAGAATGAACAAGAAAATGAACTCTGCCGAAACCAGGACAAGTACACATCAGAATTTAAGGAAAGCAGGTAAGTTTTTTAAGTAGGTTAGTGAAAAACACAGAGTATCAATATTACTTCCCCATAAGAGTTATACAGGGCTGTATGAAACTCACCTAAAAATCACAAACCACACATTTGCTGGGTGATCACCATACGTCACAGCATAGTCAGCGAAAGACATTTTACACCATTCATCTTCATAACAAGGAAACTTTTCAATTGACTTGCAGTTCCCTTTAAACATTTCTCTAGAAAGCAGAAAACAAGATAAATATTAAATCCGGAGGCCACATATATCCTGACTTTTACTTATTCTAATAATGAATAAGTGCTTTGTGCATGAATGCAAAACAATATGTGTTACTAATGTTTCTCCAGTAGATGTTCTCTCAAAAAAACCCAAACCTAAAACTCACATAGGGATCAGCTCTTTCAGAGCAGATAGTAAATACTTACACATATTTTGCTCCACCAGTCTATCCATGATAACTGCTTCTAATAGCCCAAAATGTTATGGCTTCTACAAAACTTTACCTTTTTTTTTTTTTTTAAATAAATATCAGTTAGCATAACTTTCTTTATATTAAGCTGTCATCTTAAAGCTGTGTATCATTAGGACATTAAAAACTCCTTTATTTAATTTTAAATCTTTTTTGAACAAGAAAGGGATAAAAGGAAAACTTAGTAGCCAAGCTTTTTACATTAAATGCAATTCTGTTAAGGTTAAGCACAAGCACATTATCATGATTTTAAGACTCAAATGTATCCCCTGGGACAATGCCTATGAACCAGCCCCATAAATTTTAAGTCTGAAGGGAGATTAAAAACTGCATCTGATCTTTGCTGATTTAGAGAGGCTGCAAATCTAAAATGGAGGTCTAATATTTGTAAGAACACTGCGGTAATAAAGTCCTGATGCCATCAATGTACAAAGGTTTTACAGGATTAGAAATACTAAAAAGTGAAATGAAATTATACTCATATAAATTCTGCTCAAATTGCTGATTACAGGGAGTGAGTATTTATACTCAAGGGCAGTAATTATTGCTAGTTCACATTCCTCACCCCTGGAAGAATTGATCTACTGCTAGATCAGTTGTGTGAACACTAGAAGAGAGATTTTTGAAAGGCTTAATGGAAATATGTCATTCCCAAAAAGTGTCATGTTTGCCAAAGACTTAATGAACACTGCTGAAATTAGAATAGCTGTCTTTGCAAAAGCTGTAATGAAATATCAGGGAAAGCATCTACCTAGAAATACAGCTACTTTCCTTCAAGCAAGTGCAACAAAAAGTCCTCTGACGATATAATACACTGTGGCACAATTAAATATTATAGCTATTTTCATTCTTATGTGAACCGGGGTCCCTTAGCAGATAGAATGAATCAAAACATTTCTTTAAATCAACAGGTTAACTGCTTAATTAAGTAATCAGTATCAGATCTATACTTAGGAAACAGCCTACAGGATAATAAAATCATTAAACACAGGAAAAGCAAAATTCTAGCTCAAGCTGTAGAAAAAAATCTGTAACACATATCTCAAAATTGTATTTTACTCATGTAGATTACAGAGAATAAGGCATAGCATATCTTTACTCAAAACACCTCATCCCTTCCAACAGGGTTTTGTAATTTTAAAACTAATAATGCTCTTACCATGTTTATTTTCTGAAACAGCAATTTATGAAAATTCTGTGTTACTGTCTGCAATGAAATAGCTTTATTTACTGCATGATTACCTTAACAACATTACAGCAGACTGTTCAAAATTTAACTCAATCACGGTCCACAATTTTTTCAAGGTTTCTTCAACAGTAGTGTTTTCTTTAGTACCTAGAAAGAATAAAGTAAGTCAGAAAATATAACATCCAACTTCTGTATTGTTCTAAATTTACAACTGACAAATACTTTTGAAAAATGCCTCTCATACAAGTAAATTGCTTTATGAATCATTAGTTTTTATTTGGACTTATAAGTCTCACTGAACTGGAAACTGCTTTCTCCTTTGAAAGAGGATATTCCACTGATCATCATCTTTTACTTTTAGCACTTCTACAATTGCAAAAATGATGTGATCAATATTTTCTTCAATTTATAGGTTTTTCACTGTAATATGTTGTAGTAATATGTGGCATCTGTCCTCAGAGGACAAGGTCTTTAATTCCCAGCAGCTTTCATTTGCAAATAGCAGAAAGTGATGTACCTAGACTAAAAAGAAAAGAATTGGGCAGCTCCAGTAGGTAATTAATCCCACCCATGCTGGATATCTACCAGATGACAGGATGTGCTGTCATCTCAAGGTGTCTACTTCTATCTACAGAACACGATCAAGACTAGCCAACTTGGACTTGTCTAACTTTTCAAGACTAAAGTCAGGTGAAATTCTCCTGAGAATAGTAACACAACTGTAATGACAAATAAGAGAAAAAATTATAGATAATGGAGCTAGGAGAAATACAGTATGACTGAAAAAAACCCACAGTATAGGGCTGTAAATACAATATCCGAATTAAAGTAATAAATCAGAAGAATTTAAGAAAGATATTATAGACAAGTGAGGAAAAGAGTTGGGATACTTATATAGTGCTCAAATGACAAAAATCTAAAATCTAAACTTCAGAAGAACACTTTCTGGGCTCTATGATTTGTAGGGGTTAATAATACTAGAGAAAGTTTAAGGACATTCCTAATTAAAACAGCAGTTCGGAAACAAATATCATCATAGCTAGGCTTCACCAACAAAGGGCTCTACACTTCCAGCCTGCGCAGTGGATTTTTTAGGTGAGGCACAGCGTGCACAAAACTGGCCTCACCCTTTAACTCCTAAGGTTCATCTGCCATGGCCAAGTGAGCTTGGACAGTGACAGTGAAGTCCTCAGGACAAGAGTCTACAGCCTCTGGTATTCCTCTCCCTGATGAGGAGATGAAGGTACAAAAGATACAACAGACCATCAGGTATAGGTGAAAGAACACCAGCAAATATGGTTACTCAAGGAGGAGCTTCCAGCAGAATGGCAGTGACTTACTACAGAGGTAAAGTATATCTTACAATGGAGCCATTTTCTTAGTCATGATAATCAGACATTCCCATGCTGTGAGGCTAAAAGAAATCACTATGATCCAACCCTTTGTGTAACAGTGCTGCTAACATATTTATGTCATAAATAATTGATTAAACCCTTTTGAATTTCATGAGCATCTGTCTGACTTTAAAGTTTTTAGTAGCACAACACAAATCTTGGTTTATTCCAATAAATACTTTACCCTTAAAAAAAACCCCAAACAACATTTCTTCTGACTTGAATGTTTCTGGATTCAACTCGCAATCTTAGAATCTGAGACAAAAGACCTTCTTGCTAACCCTTTGGATCTCAGGCTGAAGACTTTATTGCTATCAAATTCCTTTTCTCATATGGGTGCTAAAAGATTATAGTGAAGTCTTTCTATATCTTCTCTTTCTGAAATTACAAACTAACAGCCTGGAATTACAAGACTCCTCTTTAATCCTGATCTTAACAATTCCACTCTGAATTCTGCAGTTGTTATCTTTCTCTCCTCTTGGACTGGGGACACTGCACTTGGACACACTATTCCAGCTTAGATAATAGAATTGCTGAATAGGAAATATACTACAAGTCTTGAACTGCTTTTTAAGATTCCTCTACCTATATACGTAAGAAAAGATAGTATCAGTACAGTATCTTTAGAACACTGTATCAGCCCTTGATATTGTGTGTTCTACTTATTATCGATTATGAGTCTTAGGTTCTTGTAAGACTTCCTTTACATTTCCAGAAAAAAAGCCCCCAACATTTAGCCCAGCTCTGAGCTAAATCTACATCAACGTAAATTCTGGTTTAATATATATGCATTATTTAGGGGGTGTATGTATCTTTCCTCTCCTTTTTAGTATCATCTGTGTTAAATGAGTGCTTAGGTATACTTAATAGAACTAAAATGTTCTACTGCATTTCAGTTAACTAGATATTAATTAGTCAAAAGATCTTTACATGACTGATCTCATCTCTGTGGTGACAGGACCTCAGGGAATGGAAAGTTGTGTCAGGCGTGACTTAGGTTGGATATTAGAGAAAGGTTTTTCCCCCAGAGGGTGGTTGGGCACTGGAACAGGCTCCCCAGGGAAGTGGTCACAGCACCAAGACTGGCAGAGTTCCAGAAGTGTTTAGGCAATACTTGCAGGCACTTGGTGTGATGCCTGGGGGAGATCCATTGCATGGCCAAGAGTTGGACTTGATCCTTCTGGATCCCTTCTGACTTGGCATATTCCGTGATTCTGTGATTTGAATACCATAAAGTATGAAACATTTTTAAGGCATTTTTAAAGGACACACCTGGTTTTCTGCTCTTTAATACTGTCCTAACATAGGACCCTTTCCAGAAGGCTTGAATTTTGACAGCTGCTGCTAGTTCTTCAGATGTGGGAGTTTGGTTCTGCCAGCTACTGAGATTCTCCCCACTGCACTCTGAAAGAAGGGGAGAGTGGACAATGTCAACAAAACTGGAAGTTCTGCAGCTACTTGTAATGAAGTTAAAAATAAAATAAAAGAATCCCAACAACAAAACAAAGGGACAAGGGAGCTGTAACTCAGAAACAGTGTGGTTTCAGAAGAAAACTTTTATGACAAAAATACCACTCTTCAAATTTTGGTATTATCATGATAAAATTAGGGAAAATATAAAGTATAATCACAAAAAGTCAAAATGCAATGACTACGCTAATTCCAAATACCAAATCATTTAATTCTTCTACTTATTGACAGCTATTGCAGTGCATTTTTAAAAGTGAAGCCTCCTAGTATAATTTCAAAATATTCTTCCAAATATGAATTAAGAGGATTTGATACATTATAGTCTGACTCTAAACACAGCTTCAAAGAGCTTTACAAGATTTTAAGTTCTTTTATCTTTCAATCTGATCATTTTATTAAGCAATAATTTAAACACCAGTGTTGTTAAAACATCTTTTACAGCCTTTTGTAAGGAGACACAGATTAAGGGGTAAGATCTATGATAAAAGAAGTTCCCTATCTGACTTTCTGTTACCAAGGAGTTTAGAAGGGGAATAGAAATTTGTAGGTTCTGACAGGTTAGTAATGAGCTCTTTGACAGCTCCTTGCCTAGAATTAGCATCCTGACAGCCACCAGTGCCAGGGCACAGGGGGAGGGTGTGGGGAGCAACACTGCAAGGTGCTAGTGCCAGGGGACCAGTTTGGAACTGCACAGATATGGAATAAGGAGAGCAAGACACAGCAATAGGAAGGAAACAGTGCTGCAAAAAGAAGTACCAACAAACAAAAATGACAAGAGAGGAATCTACTTGAAAAATGTAGACAACATTGCAGACAAGTCAGTCAGCTTAAGAAAAGATACTGCTTTCATCAGCCAGATCACACATTTCAATCTAATCTCTTTTATTGAATATTGTTAAATCTGGCAGTGTTCCCAACCACCATTTCTCATCAATGTTGCCTTTCCAAACTCCAGAAAGCCTCTTTAATACTTGGCTTAAAGATTACACAACCCCACTTGAACAGAAAACAGATCAGATGTCAACAGTATGAATGGCACAATCGCCTTTATAAAACAGAAACATATAATCACATAATAACAGAGACTGGAGCGGGCCACTAAAGGACATCTGGTCCAACCCCACATCCAAACCAGGATCAATTTAGAATAGGTTGCTCGTGTCCTTGAGTAAATGTCTGGTCCATTTTTTAATACTGCCATAACCACAGAGTGTCCATAATTTTGCTAGGCATTCTCTTTGATTTTTGAAAACTATTTTCCTAATATTCAGCTGGAGTTTAACATGTTCTAAGATGTGTCCTGTGTGTGCATCTCTGTAAAGGTTTTGGTTCTTACCGCTTCCCATTTATTCATCAAGGTAATGCATTTCAAAATGAATTTGTTTCATCTGCAAGCTTCTCTATTTTATAATTAAAACACCCAGTGGCAAACAGCTTTTGAACCCACTAATCACTGTTTTCATGGAAAGAAAATAGACTTCAATTTTCGGCACGTGTTTTAGCTCAGGAGAATGACCTCTGCTGCAGAGCCTACATTCCCCATATAAGGCAAAACAATACACTATAAAGGAGAAGTTGCATAAGTTTTATATCAACACACATATACACAGATTAACCTTACTTAGTAAGTAAGGAGATCCTAACATGGAACATGAATCAATAACATATAAAAGTACACACGTGAAATATTGGTCTGGTGTTGCCATGTGAACAAGCGTGTACGTTTATCAACTGAGGATGTCAAGTGGACTTCATCACTAGAAATAAATATGTACATATCTAGAAATAAAACATTTCATTTGTGAGGCTTAAGAATATATGGTTATGCAGCCAGTTAAATGTTGAACTATTTCTGAATACACACATACAAAAAAGTTGGATAAAGTGTCACACAGAAACGAATTCTATTCATAGAAACTGTCAAAAGTTACTCTAGACAGGCCAAAAAATGAGAATGGTGAATGTCTTTTGAAAGTATATATTCCTAAGAAGTGTCTTTCTTGTTCTTTTAATACAACATCATAAGAATAAAAATTTTTTCTTTGTAACATTCAAGTCAAAGTAATGAGGTCTAAGTTAAGTGTTCTCATCTTTTATTTTTTAATATTTTGTCTTGTAAGCAGAGAAATGTGTTACTGTGAAATGCTTTAAATCAGCCAATACTAACTAGTGAATGCTTCATATTTGACATTATGATTGAAAACTGATATGTCAAAAATTTCTGACATGCCTTAGCTGTCAATCAGAAGACACCCTGCAAATAATAATAAAACTGAAGTTTTCAAAGCAGACTTGCAAGAATTTCTTCACCATAAAAGCAGCTGCAGTTTTCTGTATGCCAATTTTTTTTAAGATGTGTTTTGCATGTACTCAGGAGGCACTTTACATTTCAACCAAGTAATTTCGAACTTTCCCCCACACCTTATTGGAACTCAAGGTCAAATCCAAAATGCAGGAAGAAACAAATGTTCAGAATTCTCTCTTCAGTCACCCAGTAACAACTGTATGATCTTACCTGATGGAAGAAATAGAACCTTGTTCTGGAAAAGAACTGAGGAGGAACAGGACTTCTCAAATACAGGTTACACAGTTAAGATATGCTTATAGTGAACAGGTTGATTTACAGGTAACATTTCAGATCAGAAGGTTTTCACAGAACTGTACACAGACTATTCCACTTCCAACTTTAAAGCTGGATTTTCTCCATGAGAAAGAAATGTGCCTTTGAAATGTGCCTCAATGACTGTAAGGTGTCCGAGACTTCAAAATCAGTGCCACAGACATCCAGTGAGTGGCTGAACTGACTTGTTTACTATTGGGCCCAACAAAACCAGGGCCTCTTTATCCACTCTCCTCCAGAAGACCATAGAAGAGCCATGCCATGGAGAAGCACTCGGCTTCAGAAATTTCCATATTTTTGGTCTGTTCACATGCCACAGTCTTCCGTTAGCTTCTTGTGGCTCCCGTGCTAATTGCTCCATGGGAATGATATAATAAATGTCAGCAGATCATTTTCAGGATGGCTTCTCAGAAGCCTTACCAGACATGAACATTAACTGCAGTACATCATAATATCCTCACCCTTGGTAAATCTTGAGATTAATTCAGCACACAGTGCAAAATGAATACATGAATATAAAATGGATGTGACATTTTAAAAAAAAAATTCTCAGATTTGGCCTGATATACTCTCAGACATAGACAACAAAAGTATTTCATTCATCTGTTATGGCACTTTACACTGATGTCTGTTAAGTTCCAAAGGGTTAAAATTCAAATCTTACAAGATATGAGCAACTAACCTGACAACAAAGCAGTGCTAATGTGGGCCAGGAAAATCAGATGATGCCAATCCTTCTAGGCTTTCCTACAATGCTTTCCTTACCTGTTTTTCCCCGCTATCTACTTATGTTTCCTTGACATTTCGCTTGATTTATGTTTTATTTCTTTAGAGTTCTGAACAAAAGCATGCATTTACACTAATGCAACCTTGATTAAGCAGGGGAAAATGCTAATAAAGGTCAAAAAATGTCCAATGTCAATAAAACCAAAGGGAAACAATTAAGTTTACAGTCCAATAGGAATCTTTTGTAATTTAATTCAGTAAAAGGAAATAATTTAAAAGGATATATTGGACACTGGAGGAAACAAAACTAAAACGAAAGTTTCTTCCTCCACATATCTGTTCTACTTTTTTGATTCCTTGCCCAAATCCTAAAAAATATTCTGTCACAATGGATCTCATATTTTAGTAATACATATGAGGTCTTTGCTACAACCTGTCAAGTGTGCTAATTATTCAAAACTATTTAAAAAATGTCTTCTATTGCTGACAAGTGTTTAAGGGGTTTTTTTGGGAATATAAAAATCAGTAGCACAGTCATCTTGAAACAATGTGACAGGTGTTGTTGACTTCAAGTGGTGTGACAAATGTCAATATGCTGACCCTTATAACTTGCCATGGGGTGTAATTCTCTTAAAAATACCTGACGTCTCCAGAAAAAAACTTTCAGAAGCAAGTAGATTTGGAGTAAAGAGAGACAAGTATATGTGGTTTCTTGAAAGGATAAGAGTCAGTAAATATTTTGTGTAAATTTTTATGTCATCTTTTATACTGATTTTCTAGAATAAAATGGAATAATCAAAAGAAAGTTAGTATCATTTTGATTGAGCAAGTAGAAACACTTTGTTCTGTAAGTTTATGAGAGAAGAAGGAGAATCTATGTCCCCCTGAACGGCCTTCAAATGGTGATCATGTATTTTCCTGCCAATTTTTCAGGTAAATCCTTTTTCTGTTGCAGCATGAAACCATACACATAAAGCTTTTATTATTAAATGTTAACATCAATAGATTAAAAAGTTACAGACTGAGAAATAAGTCTTAAAATGGAAAAGAGCCATAGATTTGGTTGCCAGGCAAATTTAATGCACAATGCCTCCAGCCTGCACACAAAATGAAGCAAAAAGCCTGCAGGAAGAGAATTATCCCTGCTTGCAAAAAATAAGTTGGCCTTCCCATGGCTCCTCTCACAGTAGGTTTGGGTACACAGCATAGCCCATTCACAGGCTGGAGAAGAGGAGGATGGTGCTGTAGCCAGTTCCACACTGCATATGTGTGACCAGCCAGCTCACCAGCCAGCAAACACAGTAATTTCCCAAATAATAAGCTTAAGAAACAAGTAAGCAAGCAAGCCAACAAATCAAAATACCCCTTTGCCCAAAAGAAACAAACAAAAAATCCTCAATTCATCACTAAGAAACAGTTGAACTGTCAATGAAAGTACTAATTTGAGTCTTTCATTCATTCTCATTTCATGAACAATATATACATTTTAGATCTTTTCGTCTGGTAATTTGAACAAAAGTGATGATCTGCAGTAGTCAGGAAAAAATGCACCTGTAGGTGTTTGCTAATGTTTGTCAATACTGGCAAACACAAGCCAGGGAAGACAAAGGGCAATTTTACAAATTAACGAAAGCTACCCAGACTTTCTGGAATAAAGAAAAGGATCATTTCTATTCTGAGACATCTCAGATGGGCTGTCAACAATTAAAGTCTTGGGCTTAAAAATGAACTGTGCCTAATTAGGCAAGAAAAAACAAGATTAGTAAAGAGTTGGCTTCCTTGAAAATAAGAAAATATAAAATATAAAGAATATAAAATATAAAATAGAATATAAAATATAAGAAGATAAAAAATAATGGGCAGACATATTTGAAGCAATTAGCAATACCAATACAATACCTGAAAATACAGGGTCATCTCCAGAAATCTTAATGTCTTCAAAATCCAAAGTAAAAGACCTGAAGGCAAGTCTATATCTGTAAGGAGTCTTCTTATCTACTACATATTTGAACAAATACCAAAATGCTTTATTGAAAACCTAAAATCAAAATGAGGAAAAGTATTCAAAGAATGAATAATTTTTAAAAGCTGACATATTGTTTCTCATTATTTTTAAAAAAAACTATTTAGCTCTTTTCTTCTACCATGTAAAAATGAAGTCTTAAACTTCCTCTAAAAAAATAAAGCTTCCAGTCAACAATCAAGAGAAAACCTCTTTCACGCCTGGCTTAATAAAATAAGACTTATTGTACAGTCTAAGTGTATATCATCCAAAATATCTTAGTGGTTTATGTGTAGGGAGTTGATGGCCTCATACCAGAGGACAGAAGAACACATTATTGCTATCATGACAACTGGCATTCTGAACTCACAGTTTCAGAACAGACACTGGTAAGTAAATGGGCATGATTACTACATAGGAGGTGGCATCACAGAGAAAGATTTGGCTCTATTTTTATTCTCAACATATTGATGATCTTTAAAGAGCAAAAATTCAGTATCTTTTTTCTCCTAATAGATGAAAAATTTTAAGTGTGTTTTTCAGAACTTGTTTCATAATCTGAGTTGAAGAACATAGTTATAACGTCCTGAAAAAGACATAATTTCTCTTTTTCACTGTTGTTAATTTCAGCTTTTTCTGCTTTCTGGAAACATTTTACAAATTTTATTACTAATAAACTCATCCCTTATTTTTAATATTTAAGGCTGTTGAAGAAAGAATCTACTATATTCATTCTTACATTCAGAGTAATTTTTCATTGTTTGTATTAAAGATAGATAATCTCCATATTTTCAGTCTCAAATCACTGTCAGCTCAGTGCCTGCCATTTGTCCAGTTTTTGGCTTTTATTCTTTTTCAGCTATACATTGGTCTTATTAGAGGGTGAGAGAAAGAAGAAGAGAGATGTGCATTCATGACTACTGAATTTTTGTTAAGGTCTCTAAGTTTTACACAAATTTAATATGAGCATATGCATTGAAAATTTGTATTTTCCAATCCAGAGAGTTCAAACCAAATTTTTTTTCTGGTGGACTTGGCAGGAAAATGACCTCTTTCAGGAGTGGTGCACCTGGAATCTTTCTTAATGCTGTTGTTTTGCTGAGTTTGAGCATAGTGTTAAGGGTTGGACTTGATGATCTCAGAGGTCTTTTCCAATCCAATTGATTCTATGATTTTATGATTCTATGATAGTGTGAAGCCCATGTATAAAAGAACTGGCGTAGGTGTTTTATTTTTTAATATAATTGATTATAAAAATATTAAACTCCTATTCAATCTTCTAAAATACACAGTCTAAACTGCATGAGCTTTCTTGTACTTTAAGTACATGAATCTGAAATATATCAAGTACTGACTGTAGAATGATCAAGTAATAGCAGTATTATTAACATTTGTATACACATTAAAATTAGTGTATCTTTTATAAAACTTTTTTGTTGCAGTCTTTTGGCAATATTGAAAAGCCACAGTATAGAGACCTACAGAGAAGTGTAACATTTTCATCTTATATCTAAAGACCCTTTAATTTATCATATATACAGACTAGAAAAGTTAAATAAGAATGCTGCAGTTTCAAAAATGAAAGAAAAACAACTAAAAATTACTATGAGTGAAAATCTCATTACTGCCTTCAGGAATATAAACTGAAATAGTGTTTTCCTGTTCCACCAACACTAGGCACAGAAAATCATTCTGGCTTTTCTGCATTTCAGGTAGTGTCTTTTAAATCCAAAATAAAGTCATAACATAAAACGCTCATGCTTTCTGCCCCAAAGTATGGTAAATTACATTGAAAAAATCAATTTAGAATGTGCTACTCTGTACATATTGAAATTTGTTCTTATTAAAAGAAGTTATGTTATTTGGGCTTACACTTTATAACAAATGCCACAATCAGAGCATGCAGGAGGTCCTTTTTAAATGCACAGACATTGTTTTGAAGAGGATAATGACACTGTTAAGCTGTTATCCAGCTTCTGTAGCTTTTAGATATGAGTTCATTAAAACTGTTTGTTCACCTTGTAGTGTTCTTGAGCCATTCCAGTGCCATGGATGCCAGGAGGACAGATAGCTAGTTCCAATTCCTCCAAGGCTTTAGAAAGCTCATCCTTACTGCTGAAATTATTTATGACATTTCCAACAGCTTTCAGGATAGCTGTAGCCAGTTCTATAAACCGACAGCTCTCCTGTGGAGAGAGAAAAAACCCAACAATTGTTAGAAGGAATGCTTTAAGATTTTCTTTTGTTTTCTTTCTAGGCTGTTTACAGCATACACGCTTTTTTCCCCGCGATGAAGTACAAAACTTTTCTGAATTCAAGCAATTGGTACTAATATTATAAACTGTAAAATCAGTTAGGTCTCTGGCATTCAAAAGCATAGAAAATTTTCACTGATTTTAGCTACTGAAATAAAAATGTTACAACACTATAACAGCCACTATAACATATACCTATTTTTTTATTTTTCTTGTATCAGTAGTCTTAAGAAATTTAATTAAAAATAAGATGCATATAGAGACTTTCTACTGCAGTGATAATAAAACTTTGTTAGTTGAAATGCTCAGCATCTCCTTTTATAAAAGAACAAATTAGTATTTGATGTTGCCTAAAGCATCTTTAATCTTTATCAGAATTTCTGTGTAAGAATATGGACACTTTCCTGCAAACTACACTCTGCAGAGAAATTGCTGTCTTCAAAAAGAAGTGCAGAGAAGATCCAAGAATAAAACACTGCTTTATTTTCTTAGTAACAAATAGCTTTTCATCCACAAATTGAAGGCAAGGGAATAGTAGAGCCACAAGATACTTTGAATGGCCCAACTTCTTACACTTCTTTGCTACAATAAATATAACGAATTTGCACAAGCTGCTTCAATGCCCTATTATTTGGACCCTGAATCTACACTGCTATGTAAACTTGTTGTTACACTCACCTTTTAAAACATTTTTGCAAAACTGTTTGCTACAAACTATATTCCCTCCCCTTAGTGCCCATGAAAAATATATGGGTTTACTGCTTGCCAAAGAAATCTTGAAAATTCTGATGACAGTAATCTGTGTCTGGTTGTAGACAATGAAGAAAAAAAGCTGTAGTAATTGCTTCCCTGGGCCTCTTAGCTATGAAAAGTTGTTTGATTAAATTGCTCATTTTAGGTATAAAAGCTGCTCTGGGACCCAATGCGTAATATACGATCTCATGGGACAAAACTAAATTCACTGATGTGACAATTTATTTTAATAGGTAGGTATTTTTGAATATTCATTAATATCTGTACATGTTTTTTATTACATGCCCCAAAAAGGGAGGTATATGATACCTCAGACACATGCATTTCAACGAGAGTATTTTTAACATTTCATGCTGCTGTTCCATATAAACCACAATACTAACCAATGCTAACTTACACGTAAGACATTTTTGTAATATCCATGTCAGTGCCTCTTGTGCTGTAAAACACATCTACTTTATGCCCTTATCCATTTAATATTGAAATTAAATATCATTAAATATAACAACACCAACAACAATAAAAAATAATAATAATAATTATAATACCATGAAATACCATGAAATATAATAAATCTAAATGAAAAACCAATATTACTTCACTTTAAAACTAATTTGTGAAATACTGTTATCACAATATTTGACTGGTTTTTATGAAGCATACATTCTTAAGAGCTGGCATCACAGCATCCTCTTCTCCAAAGACACATGGCACCATGGTACACAGATGAATATGGTGTCCTACGGGAGAGCTTACTGTGAAGAGCAGTATGTGTCGCCTAAATTCAAGAAAAAAATAAATTATCTTTTTTTTAATTACAGCAATTCTTAATCTTTTCTGCATTTGGTAATACTGAAATCCTTTTCTAGATTTCCTTGTCCTTAAAAATCATACATTCCTTAACTCCTTTCTTTTCAAGAACCTCCAAATGTAGGAAGTAGGTGAAATCATAGAAGTAACTATTATTTTATTTTTATTTGGATAGGTTTTATTTTGTTTTTCTTATGCAAAATAGGTAGACTCACTATTTCATATTACTATAAACCAAAACTTTTTCATCACAATTATATTTAACTTCACTTAAAATATATCTGCTCTAGAAAGCTTGGAGAAGTCATCAAGTGCTCTGATCACACATGACTTAGATCATAATTCCCATGTTTGTATTGCCAAAACAAGGAAAAACTAAAGCATAATTGTGTCAGGCTTGATGAACACTATGAAGTGAGTACTACATGGAGCAACTGCAGGCCAAGCCACCTAAACATACCCTCCTGAGGTTAACAACAGAAATTTAGTTATGACTTACTGTGATACACTCAGCTCATTCTTGTTTGCCCAGTTGTATCCTGTAATGTATTCCACTCATAAAAGAAATAATTCCTAGCTAAGTTATAGAGAACAAGGGCTTCATGGTTTTCTCTCCAGTCAACACTGTCTTGCAGTCCCACTGAAATATTAGAGGATGTGGCTGATACCACAGTGCCATGGTCTCAGGTCTTTGCCAGAACTGCACTTAGCTGGAGAAGCTCACCCAGGCCATAGTTTCAAAGTGTTAGCCAGGAATCCAGCAGTGAGAGAAAGAAAGGAGACTTATTCACACACACGCACACACACGCGCGCGCGCGCATTTTTTTAATTGCATCTCCTTTCAAGTGACATGTAAACGCCCCTGGCCACTAACAGACAGTGGGAAGAGAGCACCTTCCTGGCTTAGCAAGTCATTTCTCAATTGAAATGAAATATGGAAGGGATCTATAAGTCCATTTGTCTCCCACACCTGTTGTAAATTAAATCTGACTAAAAGCCTCCTGGCTCTGCCTGGAACAGAGAGAATCAAAGATGGGAAGCTTGTAAATTTGAGCCGCTTGTGTATCTCTGTTAGCTCTGAAATTTGCAGGTGCAAAAGGATATACATTTTTGGGCTTCCCTACAGGACAGAGACACGTTTTGAAAACTACACTAGGAAAACCTATGTGGAGGCAGAATTAGCCTATAAACATAAATATTCCAATTTTATTGACTCGAAACAAATAAAGAGCACTATTAAAGATCTTTGATTTAATTTCAGTATGCTATTAATATTGTAGTATTTTCCTTCTGTGCCTATTTATTTGAAATCTTACTCAACATTTTAAAAATATATTTTGTCTCATCTCTGAGATAGAACTGGTGATTCTCTATGAAAAGTAGAAGGCCTCAATGAATTAATCAGCAACTTTATGCTTATGATAAGGTGTGAAGAGGTCATCTTCCTGGTTTCCCTGGAAGCATTTTTAGAAACAAGGGCTCTTACTTTTAATCTATTTCTTTATTTAAACAATCAACAAATGTTCTACACTGAATATTTAGAGTTACATGCAAGGGGAAGAAAATCATATTAAGCACTATGTGAATGGGAAGTAAGATATGCAAGGCTTCATGGAAAACCTTAGAATTTCTCCTTTCATAAATCTTGTTTCAAGAAAAGCATTGAAACCTCCTATGGTATCATCATCCTTTTACAGTTCCACTAAAAAATGCTAATTCTTACATTTTTCTTTCTACTCAAGGGAACATTTCAAAATTATTCTAGTTAGAAACATTTTTAAGTAGGAATTTGTAGGAATTTATTTCTTAGTGTGTCTCTGTGATTTTTCTTATTAAATGCTCTTAAATAAGAGTAAAGAACTCAAAATCTTTATAAAGGTTTTGGTATATTCATAGCAATTTGGAAGTCTTACAAAATCTTAGCTATCAACCAGTTTGATATTCCAAAAACTTATGTTTTAGAAAAGAAACTCTTACTGTGTAAAGGAAATTATCATCTCAAGCCTTAAGATGAAAGTGTCAGGACAGAAACAAAGCCTCATACAAACCCAACAGGAAGATTTAACATAGTAGCTTTAGTTGCAGCTGTATGCATCTTTAACACAACTTCTCCAGGAACCACAGATTTCCAACAGAAACGTTCAGCTGTCAGCACACCATTTGAAATACTAGAACATTCTTCTTTAGTACCTAAAGCAAGAAAAAAAACCCAACAAAACAACCAAACCAAAACACAACCCCCACAACTATAAAATTAAGAGAAACACACAGAAAGCCAGTCACTTAAAATGCATAGGTGGTACAGAATATGACTTATTTGTACCATTAGTTATAAAATAATTTTTAAAAGAACATCTTAGAAGAATGTGTACATCAGATAACTTCAAAGTCATTTCAGGCTGCTGTAAAACTCCATAAAAATCCATTCTGTCCACATGCACAGGAAGCAATCATAAAAAGCTTATATTTATTTATATTTATAGCCTACAGTTTAACTATTTTAACAGAATAGTCAGTTTGGATGCTTTTTTAAGCCTTCTTTTGGTTCCCTCTGCTCCACTCTGGATGCACTAAAATTACATCCATATCTAGTGTTTAAACATCTGGTTATCCTAAACCATCATAGCATGACTTAGTTTCCTGAATGTCATTCTATATTTTTCATGAAATACAGGTGGTTTTTATTTAAATTTTCCAAGTTGGATCTTGAAAGAAGGCAATTTTAAATGTATTTAAGAGCTTACTATGTACCAGTTTGCTTGCAGAAAATTGTAATAAACAGTGAAAGGAGAGATCCTTTCACCAAAATATGCATCATCAGAATAAAATAATGATGAAGTATTGCTTGAATATTAGTGCATTTCTTAGAATAAATTTGACTACTTAATGCTAACTCTCAAGTTGTGCCCAACTACACAACAGCCAAAGACAACAGCACAGACATATTTAAGAATGGGAAAACACAACATTAACGCGCACATTTCTGTGCTGGCCTTACCTCCAGTGTCATCGCAGTGCACTAATGCAGAAAAGCTAACCAAGATTTCAATAGGCATCAGACTGTCCACAAGCAAATAATAGATCACTTGGTCATCAGTAAACTGCGTAGAAAGACAGACACTTGTTCATCTTTCATTTTCACTGAATGCTGTTTGACTGTCTTTATACAAGGTATGACTAAGATTTCAGATATGGTGACCTTACTATGGAATGGGGAGTAGGCAGTTAATTGTCACTACTTCTTCCAAATTTCAGATATGTCATTTGGACCCAGAGTCTAATGCTGCATGTACAATAATGTTCAGTTAAGAGATAAAAAAGAAACAGAACAGTTTCTTGAATGAGAATGTATCTACTTGTATATTATATTCTTCCTAAGTACCTCAGTTTAGTAGTTCTACTTGCCAAACAACATTCATTGGAAGATCAAAAATTTTGTTTTCTGCCGCAATTTTCTGATTCAAACTAATTACAGTGAGCTTGAAAGAAATAAGTACCCTTTTAATGAGTGACATGAGTGATTCTCTCTGATAATGTTTTTTTTTCTGGAAAACTGTACAGAGGCAGTATTTTTCACTCTCAACTTTACTACATAATTCCTATGCCAATTTAGAAACTATAGAATGATTCTACTGTTCCTAGAAATTCTTCAAAATCTGAAGGTGAATGAGCTTCTTTCTTTCAGAACTGTTGAAATATATGTCTTCCTGGATTTTCCAGAGTCATATTAATCCATTTTTTTTTTGTATTTGATCCTGAAATGCTAGCACTATTACCTTCCTATCATAACATGAAAATGTTTTAAAAGCATGACACAGAATTTACCTAATGGTGTAAACACCTCATCTCTATCAATGTAAAAAATTAGAATGGTTTTAAAGTAAAGGGTTAGTTTTTTTTGGCATAACAGCACATAGTCTTAATGCTGATTATGGCTTGTGAAAGTATATTGTGCAGTCATTAGGAAAATTTCTTGTGATGTGATTATGGAGAGGTGGGAAATTGTGGTATAGTACAATTATGAAGCATAATCCATGTAGTTAACCTTCTCAGTACAGATTATTACAGAAAGTCCACATCAGAAGTTTACATTTCAGTACTCTACCATTGCCCTTCAGATACATTATAAAATTCGAGCAGCAACAGGATATTCAAACATGTTGAATAACATTCTGATAATAAGAACTAATGGCAGGTTTAGAGAAATTTTGTAATTTCAATGTAACTAAAGGGTATTTTTAATCCCTGCAACAGGATGCTGTAAATAGTTAAAGACCTTAGCATTTAAAGAGAAAATGGAGGACTATGCTAAACAGACTCATGATTTGGGCTTTGTGTGAAGGGGGTTAGGGGGATAAAGGAAAATGAATGGGCAGGTTCTGCAGCTGAATCATGACTAAATTCAAGTTAGACACTAAATTGTTATAAGATAGACTTAAATCAAAATAAAGAGAGGAGGGAGATCTGATTCACTATAAACTTTTATTATTTACATACTCCATTTTTTTGCTTTTGTACGTTAGTATTTCACATTTTTTCCTTGCCTTAAACACAGTGAAATACTTCTGGATATTTGCTAGCAAACATGTATGTGTATTGACTACAGTAAACTTAATGCATTACTATTTTTCATTAAGAGAAGTTCTATGTGATCTACCAATATAATTTAGGATATATGTATTTCCTATTTACATAAGTCTTTGACAAAGATTTAAAAAACCAACAATATAGTCATATACCTTAAAATCTGTCTTCTGATAATTATAAGCATATGTATGTGGCTTGTGGAAAACATACAGGTTCCTAGGGAGAATATAAAATAGAATTATGTAGGGAAATAACCAGCATAAATTGTATATTTCAGCATATTAATTTTACCTTCATAAATCAGACTCCCGTGCATTTCTCAAATATGGTTTGATACGTTTCAGTTTCATAAAAGGTGAATACAATTCATCTCCAGAGAAAGTAGTGACATTAATTTCTATCTTTGCTGCATTTCTACAGTTTTCATTGGAGGTTAGGGCACTAATTTGTTCAATTTGAATCTATAAATGGTAACATGCTAATATCACTCTAAAATTTCCATGATCATTTGAAAATTACTGTAATAAAGTATAACTGTAAGGAATATTTTACATCATTTATTAATGTGCTTTTTCAGTTCAGTGCTGTTTGCACACCAGAAAGATACATAGTTCCTGACAACAATTTTTGCTGACCTCGATTTCACCAAGGACTTTAATTGAGAATAGAATCATGATATGAACTCCAATGTTTTGATTACTCAGAAACATCACAGGAATCCTGATCCATTGCTGATGTATCAATTCCTACAATGACTAAAATTTTTCTCGTTTCTCAAAGTCAATATGAATTATGAGAATTCATCTTGTTTTCATGGTATCTCAGATGTAGGCATGTCAGTGTTATGGGTTCACCTAGGTGGGCCTAGATTTGGGCTCTGAAGTTTGGATTAGGCCGAAGCTGTCAGCTGACTTGAGCTGGGCTGAGCTAGCAGCTGACCTCTTCTAGCCAGTAACTTTGTATTCCATACCACATTATGACATCATCTCCAGGGAAGTAGGAACCAGTGTGGGAGTGGTTAAGGCTGTTGCTTCTCAGCCCTCCTCTTGGGAGGACGCACGATGCTGCCCCAGGGGGGATGGAGAGGACCAGGCCCACCACTGGCTCACAGGTTATCTCAGGAAAGTAAACTGTGTTGTTCTGGGTCTCTCCTTTCTGCTTGAGTTTGTCTCCCTGGGGAATAAGTATTTTCTTAAGTAATGTGTAGTTAAGACAGTAGAATTTGTGTGTTCGTTAAGAAGTTGAGGTGGGGAACTTGTTGTTGCAGACTTGTGTGATTGTATATTTGTACTCTCTTCTAATTGTCTCTTTCTTTCTGTGAAAAATATATGTAGTTTTAGTATAAATGCCATTTGAAGTGGTTTTTTCCTTTCCCCTCTCTTTTCCTCCCGTTCCCTGGTGTTAGGAGGGAGGCTTTTCTCTCTGTGCTTGGTGGGGGTTGGCAGTTGCTTATCTCAAACCAAGACAGTCAGACAAGAAAATACTTTCAACTGACTGATAAAGTGAAAATCTTAGGTGCCTGATTTCTTCCAAGGGATAAATTCTTCAAAGATAAATCAAGATGTTTTGTTAACAGCTACTTTCTCAGTTCACTATGAAAATAAACAAGCTTTCACCTTTTTAAAGATAAGAACCAGAAACTGACAAATGTTTTGTACCCTAATTAATACTAATACTGGTCTATAAAAGGTCAACAGTACTTTAATATTCGGCTAACAAGATAGAAAGTTCTTATTTCACATTCTGTCTGTATAACACTGTGAGCAAGCCTTTGAAAAGAAATAACATTGCTTGTAATGCTTTTTTTCTGAAGGCCCAATCTTCTGAACCTGGGACTACCTAAAAGTAACAGACAAACCTTAGCAAGGCCTAAAGTGATCTATGATCTTTAACTCCTAATGTTCCTGTACTGCTGACTAGTATAAAAGTTACACATTCTCCTCTCCTTTAGAGAGGGAGCAGACTCTACTACCTGCTCAAGAAAACTCCCATTTATGTAAAGAAAAGCTTCACAAAAAAATCTCAGTTACAAATTCAAATGAAAAAAAACTGGGTGAATTTTCTGTGATAAAATTACTCCCCTGAGCATGCTTAGATTCTCTAAAGTGTAAAAAAAAAAAAAATATATATATATAGTACCGGACTTCTTAAATCTGAAAGACAGAAACTAAAAATATTACGCTACAAGTACATCAACCTTTATGTTTGCAGAGGTATAAATGCCTTGGAATTATAATGTTGAAAAGGGAGTGAAAGAAAGCACCTAGTTGAACAAGCTAAGCTATGCAGGGGGAATAGAGTTCAAGAACATTTTTAGTTTAGAATTGTGTTGTTCTGATGCAGACTGTGTCTGCCCAGTGGCTGCTGGATTGAGTATGGAAGCACCCAATGTCTGCACACTCCATGACCTACAATCTTCCACACCACTGCAGTCTGACATGTGCTTTATGGAGCTGGTGGTTGTGTTCTCCATTGTACTCTGGAGGATACACCCAAGACCTGTTCAGAAGACAGAATTTTTTATATAGTGTTGTCACAAATTTTACCATTGTTATACTGTATAATTTATGGAATAAAACAGAAATCCTGTATTCCTTACTGGAAACAAACACAGAAGTCTTCAAAGCTAATCCAGGTTTCCCTGGAAACAGAAGTCTTTTCTGACTCTGTTTCTTTTACTTTATCCCCTCTCAGGTTCTCCATATCAGTGTGAGCTGTTTCTGACACTTTTTTTGCATCAAACCTGCTATTCTCAGGTAATTCTGCAAAGATAAAAAGACACACAGAGCCAATGCAGTGAAAATATGCACATTAAGGAAGTATCATTCTTATACTGAAAAATACTCCTAAAATTACAAGGAAATTGTCCATATATCTCAGAGTTCAAAAATAAAAACTATCCCACTAGTCTGAAAAGTCCAAATGGTGACTGAAACAACTCTACACTGAAATTCAGAATTTACACCTGCAAGTGCTTAAGTAGTCTGCTTCAATAAATGATCACCTTTCATATGAGCTTCTGAGGTACACATATGTATGAATTCTGCAAACCTAGAGTCATCTATGTAAGGAAAAATACATGCCCTTGTTCAAAGCTCTTATTCAGTGAAAGGCTGATATGGCAGTATCATAAAATTGTTACAATCCACAGAAAATAAAAAATACACAGAAATGTGAAGGACACAAAGACCTATCCTGCCTCTGGTACTTAGTACCCCCAGTGATGCTATTCACACAAATCAGTCTAACTACTTTTAAACATAAACAGATTTGAACTACATTACATGAACTTTATGGTAGGAAAATCAGAGCTAAAGTCAGATTCATACCAAAATACAAACACAGAAATGTTATGTAGACACATTTTGTAGTCACTCAATAACTTCTTAAGTTGCATTTTAATGTCATTTTCTCTGCATTTACGCTGTGAAATTCACACAAATAGTTATGGACAATGTTTGACCTGGCCCCAAAAGAAATTTTGAGAATAGCTCAGAGCAACCAACTCAGAATACCTGCTGAGGAGATGAGGTAATATTTAAACAGATAAGGTATAAAAAAAGAGAAAGCTGTAAGATAGATACATAATTTATACTTAAATGTGCTTTTTAATATTTCATTATCACCAAGACACATAGAACTAATGTGTGGCTAATGTGTCCCTTTAAATAATTTTCCAACTATTTTTCAAAAACTGATAGAAATGTAGTATAAGGAAAGGCACCAAAGGCTTTTCTCTCTTCCTTAAACTATGGAAAAACTACCTGCAAGCTGTAATACCTAGGTTTTTTCTTTAATTTAAGTTAACATGGTGTGAGAGACTCTTTTAATATCTTTTCTTCCTTTACTCTTTTCTTTCTCTTGCAGGTAACTTAAAACTAATAAATGGTATTTCACTAAGTTGTATGAAGTTGGTGTGTGCTGGTTCTTGTGTAATGGTTTTCTTGGGCTATATGTTATTCTTGTAGAACCTTTTGTCAAAATGTTTGTGTTCTCACTGAATCAAAAGAAATTCTCCTAGAGAAAGTGTGGCACCATTTTCTCTGAATGTGAATTCAAGGTAATAATGAACTAAAGTTTTTTCAAAAGTTCAAAAGGTGGGCAAACTTAAGTCTTAAATATAAGTAATATTCCCAGTTAAGCATGAGGCTTTGAAACTGGGGTGTTACATATGTGGGTTAGGCTTCCAGCAAAATAACCACAGTGCTTGGCTTACAAATGTATGTAACGCAGAAAGGATGATAAAGGGTCCAGCAGAGCAGGACTGTGCCCAGTGCCATCTCCCGGTGGCTCAATGTCACTTCTCTTTATACTGGACATGACTACTAGACTACTATCAAAAGTCTTCCTTCAGGATCAATAAGTCAGTAGATCTCTGCAGACTGCAAATAAAATATACCTCACACTATTAAAGCCAGCAGATGAACCTTTCTGTTGATTATGCATGCAGAGTGGGGCCAGAGGGAAAACAGCTCTTCCAGTGAAGCCAAAGGAAAGCAAGAACAGTGTCAACAAAATGGCTGAAGTTTCCCCCCCTCCTCATTGAAGAAGTAATGAAAATCTTGTGGGAATGTCATCCAAAAGCATATTTTATCCTTTTTGATCCATGCAGTCCAAAGACAGTGCTGTTCAGAGCTTCCTGATATAAGAAAAAAGCAAATCAACCTGCTATTTTTTATCTTTTATGCAAGTACTGCCATTTCAACCTATAAGAAAATGCAAGTATTGGGTGATATTATGAAGATATGATTAATGGAGTAAAATAATAAATTTGAAGCCAATTTTAAGAAATGTTCATTATAAAATATTATTTTAATACTGACAAATGGAAATAATTGTCTGAAATTATCCCATAATTAATTCCCCGAACAAATGCAAATACTAATCAAATACACAGGATATAATATGAGATTATTACGAAGTTAAAGACTGTAGAAAGCTTCAGAAAGGGAAGAGCACATTTGAATTCAAAAATGTTATGCTATTTAGAATTCAAGCAACAAAGTTAAATGTTACAATCAAGTCTAAGAGAAAACAAGGAACTTGATAACTAAGGATAAACCAAGCACAGAAATAAGAGCAAAACATGCACTGTAACAAAAAGTATAAGACAAATAAAACCAGATCAATAACTAAGAGCACAGAATCATACAAACTAGAATAATCAATCTAAAAATGGAAATAATAAAAGAGTAGCAAACAAACACAGATTAGCAGAGTTTATCACATATGTATGTATGTATGTATGTATGTATGTATGTATGGCCAAACTTCGCGAACGAAGATTTGGGAAGGGCTGTCCCCACATGGGTGTGCCCTTCCAGCCTGCGCAGTGGATTTTAGGTGAGGCTCAGCGTGCGCAGAACTGGCCCCACCGTTTAAGTCCTGAGGTTCATCTGCCACGGCCGAGCGAGCTTGGACGGTGCCAGTGAAGTCCTCGGGACTAGAACCTACAGCACCCGGCATTTCCCAGGAGGTCTCCCATCCAAGTACTAATCTGGGGCTGACCCTGCTTAGCTTCCGAGATCTGACGGGATCGGATGTCAGGGAGGCATTTAACTGTCCTAATCATATGGTAAGAAAATACTGTAGTGCTTGAAACCATCAAAATTTTTTCAAACAATAATGGCCTTAAAAAAGTTGAGAAAACACTTTTTTAGACAGTGTAGCATGAAACATTGTAGTTGCTTTTGGTACGTGCTCATCATTTTTCAAACACTGACTCTTTACTGAGATGTTTAAATGGAAATGAAGCCCCTCATCAATCTGACTGCAGATTTTGGGTCTTATATTTATTAAGTATATAAACATTTTGTATCCAGCCCTTGCAATCATGAGTCATCTCTTTAGAATAAAGCAGTAGCAAGCAAATCAAAAAGGTTGCTAGTCAAGTAAACGAAAAACACAAGAAAATACTACCTTGTAAAGAACATGTTCAAAATTGAAATAAGTCCCCTGTCTCAGGTTTCAGTTAGAAGAAACTGACTGACTGGTTTATTGCAACAAAGGTATAAAACCAGAACTTCTACACTTACAGCAGAAATTGCAAGAACTTATCACAGCAAACCAAATATGAAGATTGTAGCTAATTTCCATAATAGAGCACAGAGATAATGGCACAGGAAATCTCTAATCCACAAAATGGTACTTTAGATAATATTTAAATGTAGATTTTTCTACAATGAGTTTGAAAGATTAGCCAGTGTTTCAAAGAAAATGCAAAAAGTGATCTAACCAACTACAGATTATTTAGCCCAACGCAAATAAAAAAAAATTCAAAATCAGGCAAATGGATAGTTGAAAGGCAAAATAATTTTAGCCAGGTAGAATCCTAGATGTTCTGCCTCAATCCAAATTCATTTTCATTATGAAAAGAGTGCTACATACCACTGCAAAACAGAAGAAAATCAACCTATCAACTTCAGGTCCCCGTGAAGAGAATGTAAAATTCTACCTACTTTCATGGAAAATATAAGTATTGTCCACATGATCAAAGAAATTTTCCACCTTACTGTGTACAACTTCAATATATCCTGTATACACTGTGCAGTAATGTCGTAGCTAATTCCAGCATGCTTATTTGAAATTTCACTTACTGGTTTTGCCATTTTTAACCTGTAGTTTAGTTTGATTATGTCTCTGCACAGATACTGGAAGAGCAAGATTTCTATGAGATAGCAGATAATCATGACAATAATGTGATACTACAAACAACTTTCAACAGATTCAGTATCTGCACCAAAAGCAATTGGAAATCACAGAAAAGCACTTCATCTAAAGAAAATAACTACTTCAATGTAGTAGTAACAACAGAGACAGAATAAGTGCAACTGTACGAGTTTTCATCTTCAACAAAGCACAGTTAAGTGAAATTATATGTTTTAGGACAAATTTCTTGTTCTGATAGATTTGCAAACCCATGATTTCCTAGTCTGAAGAGGAGCAGAGGAAGAGTGATGCCCTATATTTTTACAACAACATGTCATTGCACTTTGTGAACCTCAATAGCACAAAATTTCAATGGACTTCAGCAGCCAAAATAGATTAATGAGAATTTTTTTAACTTTAAAAAAAAACACAAAACCAAACCCAAACAAAAGCACCAATATAAAAAGGACAGAGAATCCTAAACCAAAAGCTTGACATATTGAAAAGCAACCACTTATGCAGGAAAGGTTATATTTATATGTGTGAGTATACTTGTAAAATATTGTCCCCAACAGGAATATATTTCAAATTCACTTCAGGTGAACACAAGAACCTTTCTGACAGACTACTCATATTTTTGACTGCCTAATGACTTAAACCAAACTTTGAAGAGATTAAATTACTGAATACTCATGCCCCTATTTTGGAAAATTTGAGCAATTTTTAGCCATGTTTCAAAGTGTATAAAGCCCCCATAATCATAAAGAACATTTTTTAAAAGATTTATCTGTTCATCTCAGTTTTGGTTCATGATTTCTATCATATATTCTGTGGAGTTTAAAGACTCATAATGAATCATTTTGAACTAAAACAAAGTTGCACTCATAACCTAACTGAAGCTGGAATAAAGGGATTTTGCATAGAGAAATGACAACACACGGATTGAGCTGGTCTGGAGATTATGAAGACAACCTGAGAACAAAAGATTTTGCTATAGTAGCAATGTGAATTATTAGTATTCTAGGCCAAAGGACGGAAATATGTCCATTTCATCCTTTTCCTTGGTTGTGTTGTGGGATTTTTGTTCAATGGACATTTCTTGTGCACAGTTTGGAGTGAGCGGAAAAGGTGGCAATCTGGCTATTAAGATTTAATTGTGACAGCTACAAAAATACTCAAACTTCCCAACATACTCATGGCAGGCCTGAAGAGCCACCTACTGCAAACTACCATGTTTCTATTAGCTTTTGGCATTGAGCTGTGAGAGAATAACCAAAGTTATATTTCCAGCTCATTAACTGAAACAATGAGATTCTTCTGGTTTGATTCTTTTTTACCAGGATGATATCCATAAAAATAAGAATTCATAAGAAAAAATATGGAAGCAAAACAGTAGCTGAAATCACTATAAGTCTTAAAATTATGAAAATTTATTAGTATAGGTTTGGAAGAAGTATGATTGACATTTGATTCAAGATATTTAAATATCACAAAGAAACCCTCATTCTTCATTATATTTGCAGTATGATCCAGGTTTTTGGTTGTTCCCTCCCCCCATAATAATCTTATCTTGTAACACCCTTTTGGGGGGTTACCAGAGATAGCTGATGGTTGCACATTTTTCCAGAATGAAGACAATGTTGCAATCTATGAAAATACCTAAATTTGTTGGGTGAAGTTACCAGGTTCATTTAATGTAGAAGTTATGAAGTTGTGCACCTGCTTTAATTGAGAGGGTATTATCTGTACTTCTCAATTACTGGAAGCGAGGATCATAGATATTTTACAGAGAATAAAATAAAAATAAAAGAAGTTTCTAAAAATGGTATTTAATCCTTTTCCATCCATGAGAATCAACATTTTAAAATGCTTAAAAAGCAAAGGTGCACTGCATAGGCTTCTATGTGGATTGAACACTTGAAAATCAAAACCAAGGTGAGTGTCGCATGTAAGAATCATGATGTAAATGATACATGAGTACTAGTCACATATTTCACATTTTCTTCTGCTCTGAGATTCACTTGCAGAAAGTGAAAAGGAAAGATATTTCCTAGCAGTCAGTTTTAGGACCCAAAAAAATTGTGCACCCAACAAATCTGATTACTTCTTTGCTTACTTTTTTAAAAAAGAATGGTCTTATTTTTTAACTTCTCCTGATCAAATCCTTCAAAGATTCACTTAAACAAAGAGATATTCATTTGGAGAAAATTTTGAATTCTCTTCCAATACTGATCTCAAACACATTTCAAAGAAAATGTTTATTAAAATGAAAGTTGTTCGGTGGTTTTTGCAAAAAAAAGTATAAATCAGGGTGATTGAAAAAGAGCTTGGTGAGCAAAATCCAGTATATCTTACTGCAAAGTAGCTTATGGGAAGTGGGTTTTTTAAAAAATATTCCTGTAAATTAGGGTTGTTTTTTTAATATCAAAATGAAGATTCAATTCTGTGTAATTATACATCCTATTACCAGCAATTTGAGGTCTATTCCCAGAAAACCAACACTCATAAATAAGACTGCTGATAAATGTACATGAGATTAACATGGAGGCCAAACACTATGAGAATGGCAGAAGTTTGACTATAAACTACAGAGACACACTTACCTTTACTGGGTATTGCTGCATTTTTCTGGCAAAAGGGACTGGTCTCCTATATGGTGAAAACAAGAAGAAAAAAATAAGGAAAAAAATAAAAGAAAAAAGCAAAAATGGTGACTGCACTATTTTGTTAAAGAAAATACTTGATTTTGGGCAGTCATTCCAGAAATAGAGGAACAAACTAGCAAGTTATCATTATGGCTTGGGTTTTTAACAAAAAATTAAAATGTTAAATTTCACCATAATACCTACATATATATCACCATTAGACAGATTGATGTTTTTCTGAAGAAGTACATGTGGTCTTCAGGCAGAGATAAAAGCTGCTACTTTGCTATTCAAAACTGTTCTTTCATATTACTGGGTTTTGACAATAAAACAAGCTCTATTCTAAAAGCCAATGACTCCTATTATACAACCAATTCTGTTTTTTCCTATGTTTCCATTCTTGAAAAGTATATGGAGGGCTCCTTTTCCACCAACCATTTCTTGCTGTGCAAGTGTCTGCTATTAGTGACAGCATGCTTGATTACAATAGCATCTTTTGATTCCTATTACTGCATAAATAAAAGTAGCCTGCTATTTTTTAATGTTTTTGACAAACAACTTTATCCTGGTCAATCCTCCCTCCAAGGTGGAGCTGCTGAACTAATATGACTGCAATAGCAGCTGATACTTATAGCTGAAATCAAGTTATCCAGCTTTTCAGAAAGTCTACTCCCTAAGTGTGCAAAGATTGAGTCCCTTTATTTGAGAGATTAACATATCTGATCTAAAAATGCATTCCTTCTGACTGCCCTCTAGCCTGCAATATGACATACACTGAAAAAGAGTCACTTCCACCTTTTTTTTTCTAATGAGGTAAAGCAAGAAAAAGAGATTTCACAGTCTCCAGTTTATTTCCTATTTGAATATAGCACTATTAATGGATTAGCTGGACTAGCTTTGCCCTTGCAAAGACACATATTAAAGCCTAAAAAGGCTATTGCAAACAAATCTGCAAGCTGCTTTCCATCCCAGGTCTCCCTATAACTAGATTTGTCAGCCTTCACCCCACATCTTTACATGTGTCAAAGGCGCTAGTGCTGAAACTGGTAGCATTGAGCTGGCCAACAGCTGGGTACACACAGTGACTTTGTGTTCTGTATTTCAAAGAGGAGTTGTGGGAGCTGTGCTGACTTGGAGCTACTTTTATGCTTTCTCACCACAATCTAAAAATACATTTTGAGGGGCAGACTGACATAATTTAGAGTTTGAGTTAGACTGCATGGCAGGTCACAACAGTACCTATATCTTCCGCAAGGTCATTGTGCTGTAAATCCAGGTCTGCCTCAACCCTCCTGTACCGGACTACCCTGCATACATAATATGAAGTGAACTGTGAATGCTTCCTTGGAGTACGGCTTTCTACTTTAATTTCTAGCTGCAGTAAAAGTCTTCCTGCAGCATTTTACAGTATCTCCACGGGCACAAAACAGGCTCAGGAATCTCACCACCATCAAAATTTTAGGTGATTGATATCCTCTCAATTAACTAAAGGAACAAGGTGAGGAAATAAAATACAAATTTAGGAGTCTTTAAGCCAAAATAGGACGTACCAAATAATTTAATACATACAACTTAACTGCAATATTTTTTATTGAGAGGATTGGGAAGGCCCATTTTTCTACAGCACCAGCATGAATTGGAAATTCTATTCCAAATCTGTTATAGGCTTTTTAAAGAATGTTCATGAGTCAAAGCTGGGGACAGATCTAATATAAAGAGCAAAGAAGAGAAAAACACAGATATTGCTGAAATTGTTACCAGCTGGATTAAGAATTTAGTGATTAAAATATATTATGTTTCACATGTTCCTTTTTAGGTTAATTTCTTATTTTTCTAGACCTGAAAAGGACACTATAGAATCTTGCAAATGCCCATGTAATTCAGCTCCCATTTCCAGAATTCTGGAAATAGAATTTTTCCAAACAAGTCAAGCTGTGATCACATGTAATGTCACATCAACAGTCATGCCTCAATATATGGGTCTCAAACATCTCCAGTAACACATGGCCTATCTTCTCTTTAAACTGTGACTTCAGAAGTACACATGCACAGAGCTGTCATATTACTGCATGTAAGCCTACAACTTGCAAGAGTCTAATACTGCCAAATTTCTTGTAGGAGTCACAGGATTTAACCAAAGATATATGTCAGCTGTGAAATTTATCATGTTTCTTCTCAGAAATTCTGGGAATGCCCAAAGTATAAAAAATGTGATATCTACTGTATAAGCCTTGGAGACTCCAACACTGGCACAAGTCTAGTGCTTTCCACCCCACATGCTGTTCATGGACAGTATACATGATTCATGCTTCTAACAGGGACATGTGGTAGCTTAATATACAGCTACCTTGTGGGTATTAAGAGCTGGCAGTAGGAAAGCTTCAAAAACTGCATCAACAGAATTTCTAGTAAAGAAGGAGAACGTACCCTGGGAAATCTGGATGCTTGGTAACATTCCTTGAGCCAATCTGAGCTGTGAAAGCAATCTAACCACAGCTGTGTAGAGACTCCTGTAGGCTCATTTACTCATTTACTAATGATTCAGGATGTGTTTGTCTACCTAAACCTCACTGATTTGGAGACAACTGGAGTGTCAAGAAACTTCTTATTCTGATGTACTATTGACTCATCTACAGTGACTACGACATTGGCACTGAAAGAGAAAATAAAGGCATTTCCTCCTTAATGAACACACATTGCCTGAAAGATCAGACTTGCTGCCACAGTATCTGAAAAAGAAAGAAATTTAAAAAGACTGTGATACAGCTGCGAAATATGGCAGGATGCACACAGATTCTGAATGAATTACTTATTGTTCTTCTTCAATGAATGGAAAATCTGAATGGAAATTCTGAGAAAAATTATATGGCTAACTTAAAAATCTAAGTTAACATCTACCATGTTGTATAATCCTTAATGAATAATTGTAAAAATAAAGATAATCCATACATTTATAGCTATCTTTTTACTTTCAAAGACCTGTTTGTGTTTTTCAGCCTCCTGCCCAATATGTATATGCAAGTAGGTAATTGTGGGCCTGTCAAAGAGTCTCTCTGTATCACAAATGTCTAAATTTGTATCCCTCTTCTCAAGTCTCTCTTTTAATTAATGAGCTTCGCATCTCATGTATACTTTTCCCTTGAAAATAATAAATGGAATTTTCATTTTTATGCAGGCTGATGTAATTTTCAGAACCATAAAATTTGTAAAGAAAATAGATTTTTTTTTATTTTCTACCTGTAACTCCTGTTGACTCAATACCAATTCGCTGGGCATATAAGATAAGAAGGATCAGAATGAGAAAAAGAAGGATCAGAATGAGAAAAAGAAAAAGAAAAAGCTTCTTATGACACAATAAGTCTGTAATGATCATGGGGAACTAATGTTCATGCAAACTAAATACACTGGTATCAGCAGTAAAGCAGAAGGTAAGACTGATTTTGAATGTATAAAAGGATGGACTGAAGGAAGAAAAATGATGTAAATATGAACTTTGAAGAACAACCATGGCCACTGGGAGAGAGTTGAGAGTAACACTTTTGCTCTAGAAGAGGTTGACACTCAAGAAGACAAAAAGAGAAGTCAAAGTGTTCTGCTTAAGACTTATGACTACAGAAATAAGCTCAGCCTATTAAAATATCTAATAGCCATTGCACATACTAATGGTAAATGTATTTGGATTAGATTTTCTTGCTTAGTTACTGTTCAACATTTCCTCAAACAGAACACATAGATCTTTCTTCTCAATGGAACTGGAATAACTTCTATTGAAGAATTCATCACAATGAACAACATTCAAGTAGGCTTTTGAATGGCAGATTTACAAGAAAACACTACTCCAGCATAACGTATTTCTCAGAAGCATTTGACAAAATTACCGTTGCACAGAACTGCAAGACACTGTGTAATTTACATATGATGACGGTTTGGGTTTTTTCGGCCACAAAATACTTCCACATGTATTTCAAAGCATTCAACACATACAAATTACTTAGCTTCCTATTGAACAAGAATAAAAGAGAACCACTCCATTAAATGATTTGGTCCTATATTGTGGAGTTTTTAAACAAAAACTTAACAAAATGTATTTTCTTACAAACAGTGATTCAAGATCAATTTAACTGTCAATCCCAAGTATTTAAGAAGATTTTTTTTCTGAATTCAAATGTAAAAATATTTCATAACTGTAAAATCAGAACAAATAGGAAATTCATGAGGGGAAAATAGAGTTTGTAAAAATCAATAATAAAGCATTGCTATTTTTTGGCATGAGTACTTTGGGAACATAAGGGATAATGTCATGTCTTTCAACTTTATATTCTTCAAAGAAAGTACATCCAGCTTCTAAAATTTTATCTTTCATTCATCCCTAGTCATTTCTGTGACAACCTCAGGAACAGTGAATCAGATATTCAGCAATGTTACTTCACACTGTTTACATTGGAATGAATTGAAATATGCCAATTTAAACTTGCTGAGCATCTGGCACAGCAGCTGACTGAATTTCAGTCAGTTTAAAGCATGAAAATGCTGCATCCCAAAGATTTACCAAATCTGTATCAAAGGTTTTGAAGCAGATGTCTCTGGAATAGCAATTACACAGTTTAAAATGGAGACAAATTCATTCACACTCAGTACACTACAATACAAAATCTAAAAATTAGCAATAATCCAGTAAGTTGGGGATATCAAGTGTCTCTCTCTTTTTTTAATCACTAACTTCTTTTTAGAAAAGTATACATGTATATTGTTTTCAAGTTTTATAATTACAGAAAGAAAGCTCTCCTGTTATGCATCAACTCGAGGTATCCACATAATTTTATTGCTGAAAAGATTTAATACGTGAAATAAAGAAGACTGTTCTAAAAGTTAAAACCTATTTCTTTTCCAGTCTTTACAGATGAAGTTCTACTTGCATACTTCAGCTATTAATAGGCATAGCATTTTTCAGCTGAGATTTAAATTGAGGCAAAAGTAAAGTTCAAGTTTAAGTCAATTAGCTGCTCATGACTTCTTACACTGCGTGCTTGAATCAGATTGCCCTCAGCCTACATCACATTCATGTCTTCTTCCAACCATTCCAGTTTTATCAATGTCTTTCTTGTAATTTCTTACTTGCCCTTGTCTCTCCTTGACTGCATGTCCTACCATGATAGATCAGCTTTCTACATCACTCTTGGACTACGTGGGGAATCCAAGTGACATTCCAAACTGCTTCTATGCTTCCAGCACACAAATGTCTATTAATTCATAACTAAACAAATCTAGATTTGAATACTTAGAGGCTGAAGTAATGAAAGCAATAATTATTATATAAGATGCTACTTACAGCTCCTTTTCACCTTCCTGCTTTTTTCCAAGCTGCCGCTATTAAAAAAGACTTTTAAAGGTGAAGTACTACTGAAGTACTAAGGAAGCTATTTCTTTTTAAATGCACTCAAAATACTGAACAGCTAAATATATATTCTATTGCTAAGTATTTTCCTTCACTACAGAAGTGCCTCATTTTAAAATCATTAATATCTAGTAACAATATGCACACATGTACATTTTCCAGACACAAAATATAGATATAGATCTGAAATATAAAAATGAGGTAAAAGTGCACTTTACAGAGGAAACATACAAACAGGCACTATAAAAGTTATATAGCAAATTATTTCCCATTTATTTCAAAATTTACCAAATGTAATTTCGTCTTCTTTGTTCACAAAGGTATCTCATGACACACTATCCTGAATAGTTAGTCTTTGGTCTTCAAACACATTTTGTAACCCTGCAGACAGTCACTATACATCAACTAGATAGCACAAATGTTATCCCCAAGTATATTAATCCATTTGTCCCAAAAATTGACAGTAGAGACTTTAAAACAATTAGCTCATCTTTACTGCTGCACTGTGTGGCTCCTGTTTTTCTTTTACACAGCACTATGGATGAATATATTTTATAGGTTATTTTCTATACTGTAATATTTCTATATTGAAATGACATTGAATTTAACATATACAAAAGAAGTACTCACTCTTTACTTGGGAGGGAAAATAAATACAAAGGGAAGAACTGCAGCAAACTTCACAAAATGAAAGATCACCTTCCCAAAAATATAATTGGATTATTGAGTCAGGTCTGCATTTTGAGTATAACATCACTTAAAGCACTTATATGTTGGCTAGACTGCTTTTTCCTTGAGTTTTCTTAAAGTCAAAAAGAGAAACTATCAAATGTTCTTCTGAGCAGTGTTTGCTGCAGTAAGTATGAAATTGGAGAAATTCTGGTAATGCCACATTGATTTTTAGGTGTTGAGCAAATAAAATAACTTCAGTGGAACTCTGTTTGTTTGTTTGAATATTTAAGTCTCTGTTTCTTTGTGTTGCAAATTATTTCCCCATATGAAATAATTTTCATGAAATAGAGTATTGTCCAGAGACTCTGAAAGTAAAATCTTTTCTCAGTTAAGCATATAAGATTCGAATATTAGAAGGAATGTTTTGTTACAGCTTTACCTAAAAGCACAATTTGGTAGCACATGCACATTCCAATTTAAAAACAAAACCAGAAACAACAAAAAAATCACAGTAATTACAACTTCCCAAAGTCATCCTAGCCATGTTTTACTGAAATAAGGTAAGTTTCATCTTATCTATCTTGGAAAATTACAGTGGAGACTTCTACCTAGTAACTAGCGTTTGCCTGGGTAGTTTGAGCAAACTTGTGGTCACTGTGGCATCTAGTGAACCTCTGTGGAGGAATGTCATTCTCTCAAATTGTTGCTCAGGAAGTCTGAGGCTCTAAATCATGGCCAAGGATTCCTTTAGAAAGCAGGAGCTTCTGAAATTTAGCAGCATTGAAGCCTTTTTCTAGATCCAGCCAGAAATGTTTCCATTAAGTTTCAAGTAAGGATGCCATTTTAAGGCATGTGTTTATAAAGTTTACATTTTTCTAGTCATATGCCTAGGTATATCTCTCACTGTAGCTGAAATAAGCTAATCATGACATTTATCCATAAACTAACATTTATTTAAAAAGACTCCTGACTAATTTTTAAGATACTCCCATCAAAAGGATTTTAAAGAGCAAAATCAAAATATTTGATAGTGTTAGCTACAGAACTTTCAGAATCTGAAAAATAAATCATAAAAAAATAAAATATTAAAGCAAAAAGAATTAAGAAATATTTAGCATCCAATACACATCAATGTAACTCTAAAGTGGAAAGGGTAAGGAAGTTACTTAAATAACAAAGAAAAAAAGCTTACTGAAATATTTTTACCAACCTGTATTTTTGTATTAAGTATTTTCTATTTTTTCTTTTACTATTCTTTAGAATATAAAACCAGGTCAAATTAAAAAAAATAGGAATATTATTACCTGAGAACAAATGGCATTTGAGTGTTTCTCATTTTGATTCATATCCAGATTACTGTCACTTCCATTTTCATCACTTTCAGTAATAGAGGCGAGACAGGATACAGAATGAAATCCTTTTGTGATGGTAGACTTTGGAAAGTGGCTAAATAATAAAAGAAAACTCAGACACTTTAATCCATATATTTTCTTTCAAACTAAAGTTTTCATAACTTCTAGTCTTAACAGAATTTTGTCAAAATAATTTGGGACTCATTTATTTTGAGAGCTTCACAGGGCTACACAGAATCTATATATTTATACATTCCTTGTCCTTGGCTTGGGCACTACACACATATCTACACTGGAAAGACCTCTTAACTAATCCTGAAAAAAGCAAAAGATGAGTCAGTTCAGGAAAAACAAGATGATAATGACAGAAGTGAATAAATTACTATGGCCCCTAGACAAGAAAACACTACTACTTGGAGTATAGCCAAAAAAAAAAAAAAAAAAGAAAAAACCCAACAAATACTTTGTGTCACAATACTACCTCAAAATGTGTCTCCATAGCCACCAGACAGCTGAGACACATGATAACCAAGGAAACCTGTGCAGGCCTATTCTGGTTATAGTAAAAGAAAGGTCTGTTGCTGACTTCACTGAAGGTGAAATTAAAAACTGATGGAAATAGAAATAACTCCTTGCTTGTAAAGTGAACTAAGAGAATAAGACCAAAACCATGCGGCACACATGCAAATTAGACTTAAATGTGTAACTGTGACATTACAAAAATAAAAAGAAAATTGAAATCTGAGCATGTGTTATCTAGCCCCCTTAAGGACTGAGATAATGAAATATCAAGATCTTTTGCACCAACAGTCACAATTATCTTGCCTTGAAGTGTTTAAAAATACTATGTTAGAATAAAAGGAAGAGATTAAAAACTTTCAGTCCCAATTGTGTATTTAAGTCCCTTATCTTGTTTATACAGCTATATTACTTTAATGACATGCTAATACCTGCTATATATATTTTAGCTACTACCTGTTAATTAAATCACAAAAGATTACAGTAGCTGATTGTCATGGAAACTTAGCACATTAAATAAATTGTCCTTCACAAAATGGGGTAATTTGACCATGAAGGAATTTATCAAATATGAAAAAACAATATAAAATATGTTAACATATAAATACTTCAATATGTTAATTATTAATCTCTCAATCTACTGATAGCTTATGAATGGATATTGCTTAGAGTATTATTATGTATTTTTAGTCCTACTCTTTGAAAACAAACAGTACATAATTTAAGTATTTCTAACTAATAAAAGGCAACTACATCAGCAAAACAATTATGTTCCCAAAATGTTCCAAGTTCACTTCTTTCATGGGCAAATGCTGCTGTTCAAAAAAAAATTTAAAATCTAACTAGTTCATTATCATTCCACCCAATTATGGTGATCAAAATGCAGAACCTGTGATGTATAAAATTTAGTGAGTTTATTTAGAGATGTACTTAACCCTAAAAAATAAACACACCTCCAAAAATTTACAACCTCTTTTTGGACTCAGCCTCAAGAAAATAAATATCCTCCAAAATGACATAAACATTTCGGTGCGCACTTTGTATATGATCCAAAATCACAGAATTGCTAAGTTGGAAGGGAACCACAAGGATCCTTGAGTCCAACACTGAGCCCTGCATAGGTGTACCTGTGAGTATCATCCAAACTCTTCTTCAACACTGTCAGGCTTGGTGCTGTGACCACTGCCATAGGTCCAGCACTCAACTACTGTGTGGGTGAAGAACCTCCTTCTAATATCCAACCTAAACCTCTCCTGACACAACTTCAGGCCATTCCCTTGGTCCTGTCACAGGTCACTTCAGAGAAGAGATCAGTGCCTGCCCTTCCTCTTCCCCTCACAAGGAAATTGTAACTGCAATGAGGTCTCCCTTCAGTCTCCTCTTCTCCAGGCTGAACAGAACATGTGACCTCAGCTGCTCCTCATACGGCTTCCACTCAAGGCCCTTCGCCATTTTTTGTTGCCCTCCTTTGGACTCTCTCCAAGAGCTTAATATCTTTTATATATTGTGGTGCCCATAACTGCACACAATATTCAAGCTTAGGCCACCCCAGTGCAGAGCAGAGCAGGACAATACCCTTCCTTGACTGGCTGGCAATGCTTTGCCTGATGACCCCCAGGACATGGTTGGCCCTCCTGGCTGCCAGGGCACTGCTGACTCATATTCAACTTGCCATCGACCAGGACCCCCAGGTCCCTTTTCATGGCACTGCTTTCCAGCACCTCATTCCCCAGTCTATATGAACAGCCAAGGTTGCCCCTTCCCAGGAGCAGAATCCAGCACTTTCCGTTGTTGAACTCCATATGGTTGGCGATTAGCCAGTTCTCTAACCTGTCAAGGTCTCTCTGCAGGGCCTCTCTGCCACTGAGAGAGACAACAGCTCCTCCCAGTTTTATGTGAGAACAGGGCCCAAGACAGAGCCCTCTGAACCTCACTAGTGACAGGTCGCCAGTCTGATGTCACTCTATTCACTCATTCAATGCTTCATGACAGGAGCTCAGTCAGAATAAAAGAGATGGGATTAATAATTCTAGAACTTGTCTACTGAATGTTCACATTGTAAGCTGAAGCCTGACAGAAATGTATTATGTAGTGGGTCATAGATAAAGAAAAAAAAAGGGCCCTGATACACATAATGGTAATCTTTCTTTTCTTGTCAGGGAGCAAGTATTATGTTGAATACTGAAAATTGATTAGAAGCCATATATACACAGATTTCTGAAAATTCTTTAAGACACCCTTTATAAGGACTCTCATTTTCAAGGGTTTATAGGACTTCAAAACAGTCTTTAACATGAGGCATTTATACAAAGTTGTGTTTTGAGCATGAATTTCTCACCTGCACTGTCAGGCTTCTTGTAACAACTATAATGCATAGAGAACAGTCTCTTTTATAAACATTAACTGTTCCATGACAAACATGGGGTACCATGAAAGTACAGACTGGCCTACATCTTCAGGCTCACTAAGCAGAGAATCTGGCAAAGTGCCTTTGCCTGACAGTGCTCCCTGTCCTTCAATATCAGAAGCCCTGAGAAGTGTGCATCTACCTAGGGGACTGACTGTACAAGTGCAGACCCACCCATTAGGTGTGCATGTCCACCTCCTGCATTTTTCTCACCAGTCTGTGTCTTAGCAGATTGAAGGGAGCAGCTGTTAAAGCTTAGAGCTCTCCAATTTGCATCTCCAAAAGGAGGCCTCCCAAAACAGAAGGTGTGCTTGTAACCCTCATGCCAGGAGGGTGCACATAATTGCATATATACGCCCTGTGTGTGCCGAATTAGAAAATTCTTGGGATTAGCTACAGAAAGGTATTCAGAAGTTTGTAGGAGTTTATTAACATTTTGTAAGCATCTAGTATACTAATTCATCTGCTTTACTGCTGATATTGATCCTAAATGTACAATTCACTGATAGCTGATTAATCACATGACAGCAATAGAGTGCTCTGTCCTGACGTGCTTCAGACATGATCTGAGCAGTTTAGAGCTGTGACACAAGTTAAGATCAGCCACTGAACTTTCACAGTGAAATGGACTAACAATACAAAGATAATGCAAAAACTACATTAAATACTTACATGTCTGTTGGTATTCTGATAACATTCAATTTGTAATTCAAAAATAGGCTAGCAATCTCAATATGTTCTTCAGGTTTTTTTAGCTCAGGCTCTGGAAAAAAGCAACTTGTTAAATATATATTAACAAGAAATATTATATAAATTCTTTTTATATAACATTATCATCTATTATTATATATTATTAACTATGAAATAATGATGAGGATGAGGAGGATGAGGATGATAATTTTTCACTTGAGTAGAACAAAAGAACCAAGTGTGGCTCTAGGTGACAGACCGTGAAAAAAATAAATGCTTAACACTCTGATCCTTAGCCTGCAAGGTATTAAAACATGTGCCTAACCTATATATAAAGTCATCCAGGGTAGCTCAGAACAACTATGGAAGTTTTCCCCTTTGCTAATTTCCTCTGTTTCTTACTAGCATGCCTGTAACACTTTCACCACATATCATGCATTTAATTCCATTACGCAGTATAGACAAACCCTAGCAAAAAAAATTACTCTAAAACTGTGAGTTGATGCAGCAGGGCTTCATGTACTTTAAATTTTTTAAAGGTGTTCAGAACCCTTTGTGGCTCTGCATCAGAGAGCTTCTGTGTTGCTTTGATAACACTCCCTCTTCATTTTCTCCATTAGACTTTTTTTGACATAAATTAAGACCCTTATCAAAGCATTTAAGAAATATTTTTAAGAAGAAATAATACAAAATTGGCAAAACCTAAATAATAATCATAAACTTAAATAATAAAATGTAATTTCAATTACAAATTTATTTTGGAGGCTTTATTAGACAAACCTTGGGGTTCAGATGTCACCACAGTTTTCTTTTTCGGACGGATAAGCTTCCAACAAGGAACTGGTGGTGGTTGCGGTGGTGCTACCAGAGGACAGGACCTAGTCCTGGTGATGAGGACAGGATGGCTGTGTATATGAGAAAGGCCATATTGTCTCATCTTCTCTGAAGAATCAGCCTATGAAACATGGAAAGATAATCTGCCTGGGGTCAGATCTTCTTTTTCATCATATCTGCCTAAATAAAAAGAACAGTATGCACACAGAAGCATTCAACACCCTGAAAAACAAATGAAATGATCAGACTATCCAAAAACATTCTAATTAGAATTTGATATTCAGTAGAAGAAGTATACTTAGAAGTGCTTACACATATTTTACTTTTCATAATGGATTTTTTAGTTGCTATAGAAAACATACAAGTGAAGAGAATGAATATGTACAAAAGCAACAGGGACAACATTTTTCTTTAAATAAACATTTAAAGAATACTTTATCTGAGAGAAAAAGTTGATGCTGAATTTATAAAGTGGCAGAATTCTAAAATCAAGTGGTCCTTTTTGATAACTTGTGAAAATTCCATAATGTAGTATTTTTTTGAACCAACATATCATTAAAGTTAAGCTTTTTATCTGTTGGCTCATTTATAAAACACATTAAGGACAATCCAGTTGACCTGCATACCAAAGCCCTTAGTAACAGACCTAGGAGCAGTTCTAAATGTGGACATGGAGTGGTGCTCTTACTATTAAAATAATAATGGTCCAGTATTTAAGATTCGTAACAACTGAAAGTTCTGTTACAAGATTTGTACATACTTTTTATTTTAAAAACACACTTTCTTTTACACACAAAATAAATCACCAGTAACTTATTTCTTTAACATGTTCATCAGCAAGTCTCTGCTTCTACTCATTGTCAAATGTTCCTCATGTTCTGTATTTATAAACTCTGGAGAGGAGAATGCAGTTGTGATTGTCAGAAGAGTTATTTGAAGAGTAGGGAATGAATTAAACTAAAAATGCCAGTTAAAATATCCAAGATTAGAAAGGATTTTGAAGAAGACCAGTTAGGTGCTATAAAAGAGAACTTCTTAGCTCCTGAGTACATGACAGACTTGTATGACTCAATTATTGGGTTTTTTTTTTCATTTTGTTTGAGCAATTTAAGACAAATTCAAACACAACAATCCAAGGACACCCACATTAGAAAGCAAAGTTAAAAGGGGTACTGCAAAAATTCTGGAGGGATATTCCGGCACAGCTGCAGTCAATGATAAAATTTTCTCCAAATTCAGGGAGCAACTCTGAATCCACTCTTCCAAACTCTATTTCTATCAGTGTAGTATGTCTCAACCATCAAATAAAGGTTGGAAATGGCCTTTTTGTTATCCCTAAGAAATCCACTACACTTCTATATTTAATTTCTGACAACTTCCATTTTTATCAGTCCTTATTAAAATACTGGTTTAGATATATAGATGCATCTGCCTCATGCTATTTGGTCTGCCATGCCCCTTTTTCAGTAATCTCTATATCCCAACAGACTGTAGTCAAAATGATACTCAAGGTGTTAGGTGGCAGGAAAGATATAACCCTATGTCACCGTTTCCACTTTGCTTTTTGATGACTAGTTTTACTTATTTTTAGCAAAGAGGTAGTATTGACTGAGACCTCAAGTTAAAATAAAATCACAGATAAAAATCTAATTTTGAAATAGCATAAAACATAGCACAATTTTTTAAAAGAAAGTAGTTCAAGAATTAAGAGCAGTAAAGCATAACACTTGCAAACCATTTCTGGAAATTTCTTATTCTGTGAAGCCTACTAATTTCCTGACATGGCAGCTCAAATTTTAATGATCTAATTATGATAAATACAATTTAAATGTCAAAAACAAAAGAAACCTAATTAATAATCAACTCAAGAAAGCCTGCTCTGGCATTATAAATAGCCTTCTGAGGAGTGTGAGTGACTGAGTAGAAATTTAAGTGTTGTTTTTACTCCAGCTGCATGAAGTGTTGTGCTTTCTCCAGCTGCTTTCACCAGCTACAACGGTAATGATAGAAATAGATGAAAACATGATATTTCTTATAAACAACAATCATCATATTGGAAAATGTACATCACAGAAGTCATTACTTTTGGAGTCTTAAAAAATAAAGTTAAAATTCATGTTTTATAAGTATCCCTTGAAATAATTAAGACTTTCCATTCAGAAGTAACTCATCATGTTGCATTTACTAGTCCAAATCTAGTCCCTCCTAGGAGATTTCAGCTTCTGGGATTCAGAGCAAAGTGGAGGAAAACAGGAAAAAATGAGCAGACTTTGGCAGAAAAACGCATATTTAGAATACAGAAGTACCAAAATATAAATTTAACTGACAGTCATCACCTAGCGACTGTTTCACTGTGCTAACTGTATTCTTTTTGTTACAACATAGTTGACACAAAATGAAATACTCTCATAATAAAATAAGCAACGCTTTCCTGTTCTAAGAACACATAATCTTACCATTTGCTTTAATGAAAAAATATCTTCTTCAAACAAATGCAGTGGTATACAGCCAGCATACACGACCATTTCTGGATGGGTTGGCACAGGAGATTCTTCTACACAAAAAACATTAAAATGCTTTAGAATAAGATAAACAGTAAATAAAAGTACTTGTAGCTCACCCTATGTTATTCTGTTTTCTCTGCCTTAATTTTTTTTCTTTTTCTGACTCTCTCACTTCATTCAAAAGAAGAGGTCTCATTGTAAAGTACTGGGAAAGGAAAAGAAGCTATGTATGTGAAAAACACCTCATTTTAATCCTTATTTATTTAAATCATCAACAACCTTTGCATATTTTATTTATTTTATATAAATGAACAACAGAAAATACAACTTAGAAATACAGGTCAGAGGTAGCTTTCAATGCTGGTCTTTTGTTTTTCTTTGAATTTTAAAACCAGCAGATACTAGCACAAAAACAACAATACACGTCATCTGGGTAGAGCAAGTAAAAACATCCTGATTGGTCAGTATTTTTTAAAGGCTTCTCATCAGTGAAGGCAAAATTTGACCTTGCCAATAAAAGGATCCAAAGCCAGAGCTCTGGCCACTCCTGCCAATGGATATGAAGATTGAGGTTAGTAGTTTGAGAAACAGAGTGCCTGTAAACCAGGGCTCCTGCTCTTGCTTCTGTCAAGGACATGAAAATATGGTGATAATGATGGCTGGTTTAGAAAGTGCAAGGGAGTGACCCCATACCCTTATCCCACACGCCTTACAGAAGCTTGTTTTCCTGTAATTCTGCTATAGGCAAGGCATACAAGGAGAGGCACATTTATTTTGTTACCCCTAGAAATCTGTTGCACTGGGCAACCACACAATCATCTCATGCCCCCTGTGAAAGAAGCCATCATGAATAACTGAATGATGAAGAGAAGCCAAGGTTGCCTGGAGGTCAGTTTATTTACGCTCAAGTGAAATTAAAAGTTTACAACATATAATACCTGAAATATACATCTCTGGTTTGAGCAGAAAGACAATTAAAAAAAACACAAAACCAAAACCAAAAAAAATAAGGATATTAATCTCTCTATATTTTTCCTTAGTCATCTAAGCAAACAGGTGAAGACAGGGTTTCAGTATACACATTGTGACACCTGTTTTTCATAAGAATTTGTTTTTAGAAAAAAATTTTCTTCACAGAAGGTGCTGTTAATCATTGGGTTTAGCCACTCTCCTTGAAGGTGTATTTAAAAGGTGTGTAGATGGTCACTATGGGACATGGTTTACTGGTGGGTTTGGCAGTACAAGTTAACAGCTGCACTCAGGGATCTTACAGGTCTTTTCCAAACTGAACAATTCTATGAGCCTATCCTCATTTAACACTCCAGTAAAATGATTTGGGTCTGTCATTGTTCCCTTCAGCTTCACCTCGAATATAGGATAATTGCTTCCTATGTTTAGTAACTATTCAACTGGAAGTTGCTCTAAGAATAGGTATCTTCTGTGAAATGAAATAAAACACAGCTATCTGCATATAAAGAAAAGAAAGCAAAGGTTTGGGAAGGGATAAACGGGAGAGGGGAGAGGGGAAAGGGGAGGGGGAAGGGGGCGAGGGGAGAGGGGCGAGGGGAGAGCTCTTGTGTTAGTTATAAGTTTCAAATTAGTCAAAAGCAAGACTATAATTTAGCTTCAATTTCACTCCCTACTGACATATCTGATCTGTTACAAACACAGCAATAGCAGCTATGATGCTACACATTACAGAACAGTATGTGCCACAAGGCATACCGTTCTCATTGTTTATGAGAAGCATTTCCCAAATAAAAGTATTTAATCAAATACCAGGTGAAATCTAAAGCTGTCATACTCAGTCCAGATGGAGAGCAGACAATAACCAGCAATGAACAAATTATTAGAGGATGCAAATTATTAACCAGGCACATCGTGTCCACTTTTATAATACTATTACAATACTAGAAATATTTTGTACATTATGTCAGTAGCTAAAAAAATTACATATTATTTGATCCTTTTTTGCCACACAAAAATTGCAAAGGATGTGTGCAAACTATTTGTGTACTGCTGATAAGTGTGAATCTAGGGAAACTAGTGAAGACTGATAGCCTTGAAAAAAATTGTATTATTAGATGCAAACTGTTATAATATACAGTACAACAAAACAGGTAGATTAAGCAAAGCCTATTATTTATATCCATCAGCATGAATATAAGAATTCTGTGGTGCTTTGTTAAAAAAATATGAATCCTGTTGACTTCTGCTGTTGTATTAGTTATGGATTACTTTTGCCTATTGCAAGGTATATTTTTAGTCTTCAGAAAAACAACCAATGTGCTCTCCAGAATTGACATAAATATTGCAAAATGATAATACGCATTTGAAAAAAACCAAAAGAGAATATTAGGCTTCAACCCCTCTTGTAAGAGAAAACTCTTCTGAATAGGTAAAAGAAAAATTATAAGAACTTTACACTTATGTGATATGTATCTCACTGACTCTAATGATTAACATTACAGATCTACCTTTATGATTTCAAAAATTTTTAAGCACAATAATAATAATGTCTCAACACTTCTGTGACATAGAAAATACTAGTATCTCTAATTACAAAACTGGTATCAAGGCACTACATAGTTGGTTTGTAGAACAAATTCCCAGATGCCTAGATATTGCCCTCTCAAGTAGAATAATATTCCCTTTCCAGCAGATCAGAAACTATTAGGAAAGTCAATAGTTTAGAAACCTAAATAGAAAGCAAAGTGGTGACTGTTTATAGGAACAAGGGGACTAAGCGCATATCACATCATATAATCATAAAAACTGTTTATGAAACAAGGGGACTCCCTAAGTATGAAAGGTTAGTCACTGAAAAGAAAAAGCTGATGAGTGGAAAAGTGCAGACTGTGCGCTAAAACGGGTCAGTAGGAGGCACACAGGAATAGTCTGTGCAAACTTCCGAACGAGTGCCTGACTGATAAACCAAAGAGCTGTTTGCTCTCAGGAAGAATCCTGACTGATCATATGAAGGGCTTGTTCTTCTGCTGGATCCACACGAATGAATAGAGAAACAAGTTCAATACTTCAAGGATCCTGCAACTCATACTGCATTTGTGGGGTGCAGCAGGCATTGGTCTGGGTGTGCAAGTGAATCAGAACTGTGTGTCTGCTTTGGATCTGGCTGGGACTGAGCTAACTTTCATCAGAACAGCCCACATGGTGCTCTGTTCTAGATCTGCCATCAAAACACTATTGACAACACACCAATATGTCAGCTATGGCTAAGCAGAGCTCACATAGTGATAAATCTTCTGTTTCTCACTCCACTACCCCAGTGAGTACACTGGGAGTCGGCAAGAGGTTCAGTCCTAATTGTCTCTCCCATCCCACTATAGGGAGTGAGCAGGTGGCTGTGTTGGGGCTTAGCTGCCAGTGCCAACCCATCACAACATTATAACACACTCAAAATCAAAAGAAGTTTCCGTACTTAGAAGTAAATGGTATGTCAATGTGTATGAAACTGAATAAGGTAAAGAATATACAATGCAATGAATACAGAAGGTTTTTCATTTTAAAAGTAAAATATAAACAATATCATGAGTAGTTAAATATCTTTTTAGAAGTAGTTCATATTTATCACAAAGAAGAAAAATTCCCTTGAAGTCCTCCCACCCAACAGGGAGAGCGAAAGCTTGCAGCAGGGAAATAAACACTTCTATCATGCTGGGAAATGAAATACTTCTCAAGTCAATTCCAAGGAAAAAAACATGTTACTGCATTAAGTTACTGTTACAAAATTCCCAAGAACAATTCAGGAGCTTTTTACAACTACTGCCTCTGGAGTCTGACACTGAACCAAGACCTAGTTTCAGATGTTATTTTATGCACAACAATGGTTCTACTGTCCTGGGCCACTCTGCAGACCATGTGTCTCATAAAGCCTGTAAGATTTTTTTCTTTTGGCTACAATCTCACAACAAAAATGCATTGTAATTCAGTAGTATTTTTAATCGCAGGTTTTTTTTTCCTTGCAGTCTCATAATCTTAAATTTGCTTTGTTATTAGAGAGATACCTACCTCTTACTCTTTTCCAAGAGGCTTTTCTGGTTCAAACTTAAGAATAAAAGTCTCTGACCACCGTACTTGAGTCCTGAATTAATAATTTTCGTAAATAACATCTTCACAGGGCACTAACAATCTTTCAGAAAAGAGCATAAACTGTGCTTTAAGTGGCAGAACAAAGATCTAAATATCATGTCATTTTTCATATGGAAACACTGCCCAACAGTTTTTAATGCTCTATCACTAATTTTGTACAACATCTAGAATACATCGTTTGGAACCTTCTGTTCCACCTTTGCTTTCTTTTCCACATGATGTGCTGGAGTACTAGTTAGTCATGTTCCTTATAGTGATATGAAACACATCATTTTCTATTCCATACCAACTACAACTAAAACAAACTACATACCTGCAATACATTTTAAAAATTACTGCTGTTTAACTCATTTAGTGGCATAAGGTAGGAATTCAAATAAATGTTTGCTGATGAGAAACAACAATACTGATTTGCTATAATTTAAAATCATTTAAATCACCAATTTTAATCAGGATTCACAACAAGAACAAGGAATCCAATTTATGTATTAAGTTTCATTCTTGCTTTACATTTTTCCTTTGTAGTTACTCCCCAAAGAAAGATATTCTACCTTATTGATTTGCAAGTACAAATTATTCCAGTTAATAAATGTATTTTGCCACTAGTCACATGGAAGTGCCACATGTATGTAAATATGAGCCATGCCAAAAGCAAATCAGCCTAATGTACACTTGTGAAGATTTTCTATGTTTTATATGAGTAAATACACCTTCATTGACTGATTAGCTGACCAATTACTTTATTGACTGATTAGTTGGCCAATTAGTATTTAATTGTGGATTGTTTAAAATGTATTTTATTAAGTTTTATAAATAAAATAAATATAAATGCACAAACCAAGAATTTACTCAATTTTTAAGCTATTATGAATGTATCAATACAATAATTGAACTAATAAAGATATATTTCCTGGACAAAGTAAAAAAAAAAAACCAAACCAAAACACATGCTCCAGCATGGAGCAAATTCTAATGAATATTTCTGCTCCCCTACCCTTTGACAAAGAATTCCTGCTTTTTCCTGTTGCAATTCACTGTATAAAGCCAAAAGTGAATAAATACATTATTAAAGAGGAAGATTTATTATAAAAAATACAGAAAAACTATAGGACAGCTTACCACTTGAACAAAGCATGCAGTCACAGAGTCACAGAACACGATCCACAAGGATCATTGAGTCCAACTCTTAAGTGAATGGCCTCTACGGGGCCTGAACCCGTGACCTTGGCATTATTAGCACCACATTCTAATGCCTTTAATACTATTCTTCATATAAGTTATACACTTCAATAGGTTTAAGCGACTTCAGTTGGTAGTATGACAATCAAAGAACTACAATTTATAAAAAAAAAGGGTATATATAACCTACCCTCAATTATGTTCAAAACAAAATTAAAGCAAACCCTTTGCTTTACATATATCTCCTATCCGTACTTTTAGCTTCAAAACAATAGGACTTACTTTCACTCAAAGCCTGAAGGACTGGGGCTTTTTCCATTTGTGAAGACTGATGTGCTACCTTGCTTTTTTCTTTCTCTGCTCTGCTTTTTCTCTTTCCTAGTTTTCTCTGCTCTGCTTTTTCTATCAAGCAAAATAAAGATTATGTATTTTTCTTTTTCAGATACAAACTTTCAGTCAAAACGTCTCAGATGTGTAAATGCTTTAATAATATTTTAGATAAATTTTAAAAACAATCAACCACAAACTCTTCCAGGTCTTAAGAGTTGAGATACAATAAAGAATTAATGTTACTTAATTTTAAAAAACCAAAAGATTAAATAAAAATAAGATGCAAATGCAGATTTACTGAGAAGGAGCCAGGAAGGCTTTGTCCCTATCTTTCAGTTAATGCACAACTTTTATGTCCTTACTACAGTGTTAGAAATTCTGAATTTCTGACTCTGTGCCAAATACTTTTTTCATGTCCTTGGTCTCATGCATCGGCAATTTCCAAAAAATCTAACATAGATGAGGCATAGATTCCCAATGGACATGGAAGAGGAAAGTCTCTCACATTCAAAATATTCTTTCAAGTCATAAAATTTTAGACTACAGAAAAATGTTCTCTAATGAAAAAAAAATCACAGAATTATAGAATGGTTTGGGTTGAAAGGGACCTTAAAGATCATCCAGTTCCAACTCCCTGCCACGGGAAGGGACACCTTCCACTAGAACAAGTTGCTCAAAGTCCCATCGAACCTGGACAGGAATACTTCCAGGAATGGGACACCCACAACTTCTCCAGGCAACCTGTTCAGTGCCTCACCACCGTCCCAGTAAAGAAATTCTCTCCAATATTCAATCTAAACCTTTTAAAGCCATTCCTCCTTGTCCAATCACTACATGCCCTTGTATAAAGTTCCTCTTCAGCTCTCTTGTAAGCCCCCTTCAGGTACTGGAGGATGATCAAAGGTGACGCTGGAGCATTCTCTTCTCCAGGCTGAACAACTCCCACTATCTCAGCCGGCCTTCATAGGAAAGGCTCTCCAATCCACTGATCATCTCAGTGGCCCTCTTCTGGACTCATTCCAACAGGTCCACATCTTTCTTATGCTAGAATCTCAGAACTGATGCAGTACTCCATGTGGGGTCACACAAGGGCAAAGCAGAAGGGTAGAACCATCTCCTTCAACCTGCTGGCCACACCGCTTTTGATGTAGTCCAGGATGTGGTTGGCTTTCTGGGCTGCAAACACAAACTGTTGGCTCATGCCCACCCTCTCATTCACCAGATCCTTCAAGTCAAACTGGGTTGAAAGATTGATCCAACACCACTGTGATTACTAGATCATGGCACTCAGTGCCACATCCAATCTCAGTTTAAAAACCTCCAGGGACGGTGAATCCAACACCTCTCTGGGCAGGCCATTCCAATGCTTGATTACTCTCTGTAAAAAATTTCATTCTAATATCCAACCTAAACCCCTCCTGGCAGTGCTTAAGCCCATGCCCTCTTGTTCTAACTGCTGGTTGCCTGAGAGAAGACACCAATCCCCACCAGCCCACCTGGTTACAAAATCCTTTCAAGTAGTTGTAGAGAGTGATGAGGTCACCCCTGAGCCTTCTCTTTTCCAGATTAAACAACCCAAGGTCTCTCAGCCTCTCCTCATAGGACGTGTGCTCAAGTCCCTTCACCAGACTTGTTGCTTTTCCTGAACTGAGGGGCCCAGAACTGAACAAAATACTCAAGGTGTGGCCTCACCGGTGCTGAGTACAGGGGATCACCTCCCTGGTCCTGCTGGTCACACTATTCCTGACACAGGCCAGGATCCCACTGGCCTTCTTGGCCACCTGGGCAAACTGCTGGCTCATGTTCAGCCTCCTGTCAATCCAAACCCCCAGGTCCCTTTCTGCCTGGCTGCTCTCCAGCCACTCTGGTCCCAGTCTGTGGTGCTGCAGGGGGTTGTTGTGGCCAAAGTGCAGGACCCGGCACTTGGCCTTGTTGAACTTCTCCACAGTGTCTGCATCCTTTGGGAACATCAATTCCAAACTCTGAAATATCTACCACATTGATGGGTGGGGTAAATTGATGACAAAATCTCCTAAGAAGAGAGAATATAACCACAGCCAGCAAACTTCTACCATTTTTACAACACTTTTGATGTTAAGACATAGTATTTGGGATTTGAAGGAAGGAAGTCAAGGATTTTTCTGAAAATTTAGGAAAAAATAGAAATTTAAGCATATGATTTGCACCTTCCAAGCACATAAGAAGTATTATGAAATTGCACCTATGCCTTCAAGTTAAAATCAGCAACAAAGTAAACTCAGTCTCAAATATAAACATCAAAGAATAATATACTGGAACAAATAAGTTTCTAAATCTAAGTTTTTTCATTTAAATGTAAATGGGATTAGCAGCTCTTGAAGAAAATTATTATCTATACCTAGTAGCCTGAACAGAAAAGTTGCTATAAATAAAAATGCAGGTAGACATTAGAACATACTTGTCAGAACTCTGTAGGTAATCATACTTTGCAACACCCATTATGAAATGTATAATTTAGTGATGGTCAGAGCAGTATTGCTTTTGGAGAAACTATAACCTCTCTCATTGTTATCTCTCTGCAAGGAACCAACCTTTAGAGAAATGGCTGTGACATGGATCTGAAAAAATCTCTGCCATAAAGGGAAGCGATTTACATAAAAGACTAGTGCTGCTTCTAATGAGATCTATAGCTAAAACAAAAGTATTTTGAATTTACATTATTGCAACATGTTCAGTGAAACCAATAAACCCACAAAGTTGCATGTGGCAGCACATCAAAGATACACAAATTCAAAGCCAGAGATAGTGCTAATCTTATTGATGCTTGGCCTACAAAGATAACATTACCTAAAATTACAGACCTTTGCCAATGTTATCAGGTGACTCTACTCTCCCAGGTGATTCTGGCTGCTTATTCTCAGGTAAGACTTCATTTGTTAACTTTGGGTCTTTCGTCTCTTCAGGTTTTGTGTCTGACTGAGCAATATCAAGTTCTGGAGTCTTCTCCTCTGGCAACTTGAATTCTGGCACAATTTCTTTCAAAAAGTCCCAAACTTTGTCCAAATATTCAGGCCTTTAAAAGAAAACACACATGTATATGCCAATGATAATTACATTTGCAATAAGAAAGTTGGATTTTCATTTAGCCAGCCCTATATCACAACTGATAGTCCAACTCTTCAAAAAGTTATCCATGTCACTTATTTAGTAAAAGGTCTGTCAAGCTGGCAAATTAGAATGACTGTTCTTTAAAATTATAAACAAGACATAAAACAGATAGGAAAACAGAAAAACGTTATTGTAGGTAGGAAATACTGTTTTCAGTTAAAAACAAAAGTCTATCAACTGTTCCAATTTAAAAGGTGGAAACACCATTCCAGCTGACATTGGTTACCTCCAAATTCATGACATACACTCTCTATGGTACATTCAGATATAAAGTTACCATTACTGGAAGACATTTTGTAACCGCATACTAAATGAAACTTAGATTTCTCTAACCTTGTGTTCATCACAGTGTTTAGTATTATTTAAAACATTTTATAAAGAGTAGGCATCAGCTTATCATGGTAAACAGCCTTGCAAGCAACTTTGTATGACCTACAAAGAGAAGCTCAACAAAACTGCATTCATCAAAAGTACCTTTCTCAACTACCGGAATTAAAAAAATAAACTTGCTAAAATTGATGGTGAAGGACTTTTAGGGCTCAGCTTTATTCTTCATAATGCTTTACAGAATTAAATATTAAACAACTATCATGTAAATTGTTTAATAGAAGAACTAACTGAAGAGGAATAACTTCTGGTATCCATCCAGTCAGTGTATGCAGAACTGTAAATTCCTCCAGCTCTCTTTTTCCAGTTTCATGTATACTATAAGACAAAAGCAGACATTTTACAGAAATATAATGAAGCCAAATACAGTAAACTCTATAGTCTACATTTCTTTATATAGGAATAAGATCATACACAGAATACCTTCATGAAAAACAAGTCATTACTTGCAATTTTAGTTTACCAAACCACTGTTACTAGCCCACAAAGTCAATGTCTTTGCCTATTTTAGCATTTCCTCTGGTACAATGGCATTTTTTCAAAATGGCATTTTCAAAATTGCTAGCAAGCATACTATGTATACTTGCACACAGTAAAACCTCCTTTTGCAGGGTTGGAGTTGTTGGTTTGAAATCCCTTGTGCTAGAATGGGGCTATGATTTTACAACTTTCATTTCCTAAGCAGCTTCTCTAACTACCAGGTTATTCTGCACAAGTTGGCTCTATTTTCACTCTACCATGCCACACTCTCAAACCGATGCAGTTGCCTGCTGATTCCCTGAGAGCTTCAAAGCTAAAGATGCCAGCACTTTTATGACTAATCCTTGTCCTCTAGACAGGTGAAGTATTTCAATCACATTCCTGCAAACAGACTTTCATCCTAACAGGCAGCTCCCAGCAACTCCCTAGCCTCTGCAGATAAACTTGAGATGACTCTTCTGATAAACATAACTTGATATGACCAGAATGGGAAAGCCTGACTACTCAGATCAGTGTTTTAAATTATTTTCTCAAGCTTAGTCATTTAAATACTTGATGATCATTGCTTATCTCACAGGAACCTGTGGCCATCATTGTCAATTGCTGCATCATAGGCACCCTCCTACTTTTCAGGTCAGTTCTAGGGCAGTGGGTCACCGTACAGCCTATAACAGCGGAACTGCAGCAAAGGCATCAAAAGTAGCTTACAATACCCGATTTTCAACACTGGCTGAGTCAACACTGATTAAGGCTAACGATTAAGACTTCATTAAGACTTCATGGACATTTCCATTTTGCTGAAAACAACATGTGAATCTTTTAGGAATAATGTCAAACAGATAAAGGAAATAAGGAGAGTACTCCAGTTTCTCCGGCAAGTTTTCTATATGTAAATTTACAAACACATCTATATAGGAAACACTGCACCTTCTCTAGCTACAGATGATTTTGTTTTACTGATTTACAGTGTCAGCCTTTGGAAATGTCTAACTGTCATTACAAAATTTTTAGCAAAATATATTTCCCATGTTTACTAAAACAGCTTATTGCAAATTCCACATGACTTCATAAAACAAACTGAAAATGAGATGAGTAAACATACCTAGTATTTGCTACCTTAATGAGAGCTTTGGACAGCAACATTGGCCAAAGTTCATTTTGACAGGCGGTAGCTGGTAATAACAAATTCTCCTCTTCACTGAAAGGCATAGCGTCATCCACAATGATCTTTCTCCAACAACCCTATGATGTGGGGGTGGGGGAAAAAGGACAAAAACCTGAGTTTAAGAGCTGGAAAATGAACATGCAGATAAGAGAACTTTTAATGTTTTCTCAAGAACCCAGTTCTACTGTAATTTTATCTACATTACAGATGCTTTAAAAGAAGTTCTCATATAATATAGAGGAACATGAAAACAGTATTCATAGCGTTTTATTACTGCTCTGACTTATTTCAGAGATTGACCTAATTGCAGCTATTTCCAAATATATTTCATCTCATATGTGTAGTCCATTATGTGTATGCATTCATTGCTATTTCTTCATCTGCTGTAACAGATGATTGAGAAACAGTAATTATTAAAAGAAGGCTTAACTAAGATACCAGCTTTGTAAATGCCTCTTTAAGGTTTCAGACTGGAAAATACTTGTCATATAAGCAGTTCCTCTTGCTTCCCAAAAACTACCTGAGAATGTTGGCTGCAGTAGTTAGTGTCCTGGAAAGCATTAATTTAGTATATGATAAAACACCAAATGAAACAGCACAAAATAATCAAATTCTAAAAAAAAAATAAAAATTAAATCTCTACTTCCAGGATAAGAAACAAACAGGTAAGACAAAGTACTGAAGTATATCCAATACCAAGTATTTAGTTAGTTAGCTAGTATTCCACAAAATAATCTTGTCTACTATTCTCCAAAAACAAGTCTCTGTCCTAGGTGATGATGACATACCAAGCCAATTAATGGGGCAATAGCAAATACTTCTGCAAACTCACCCACAAATGATGAAGAATGACCAAATCACTAAATTGTTCACAGTGTTTTATGAGAGGGCAAAATTACTGTCCTCTGCTTGTAAGTCAGCTATGGATTCAAGCTGAAATGACAACTGATTAAGAGTTCTGTAACTCTCAGAAGAAAACACATTTAGACCATAGGGGAAAGATAACCAAAAACCATGGAAGTGGCTAATGCCTTGAGGATAAGTACTATTTTGTGACAACCAAAACAAAATATTTAAGATTTCCCAAGTTTGAAAAGGACTTAGTAAGTGAAATGAATACATATTCATCTACTCATTCAGTAATTGCTGAAGTTTAATATGGACAACACTGCAAGCTGATAAGCACAAGAAAAGACACCAGAGAAATAATAAAAAAAATATTTGGGGCAGGTCTGTGGATAGAAAAAGACAAGAAAAGAGTAACTACAGAAACACATTCAATAAACCTCAGGAACACAAAGAGAAAGTAGGATGTGGGGTAGAATACACATATTGCACCAATTATATGAAAAATTATTATCCACAGGTTTGATCTCATGGACAACAATTCCCTCAGGACTCAATACGGCATTTTAGTGAATCCAGTTCATTATTCTTCCACCTTTCTCCCCCTTTCCAATTAATTTTCCACTTTCTCCTGTTAAATCTGTTTCTCCTTTATCTCAACTGATATTTGTCTTTCCTCATGTGCACATTTTCTTTAATCTTCCAACATCTGACCCTGTTTTTTCCTGCTTTTCTTTCTATGAAATACAGTTGTACAACCAGAGGAAAAGAAATTAAATAAACATAAAGGCCCAAACCAAAACAAACACAAAAGTGGCAAAGAAAAGAAAACACCCTGGTAACTCTTGTACATGATTTAAAATGCAGTCTTTTACCACATGAATACACAACATCTGCAGCATTAAATTCACACACAGAATAATGTCCTCTGGAATTCCTTTGGAATTTGGGCAACAGAATTTATACCTTCTCAAACTCATGCAACTCTTACTCCGTATGTGAATGTAATTTATTTCATATGTGGAGGCAGTGGCAAGAGATGAGGAAACCACAGAAATGTAAATCAGGTAAGTGCTTCCCCTTGTAGGGAAGGTCACTTCCAACTTTCTGTTTCAAATGGACTGCATCAAAAATATTTTCAAGTTTGAGCAACTGGAATTTTAATAGGGTCAGTTATAGGTCTTAGTGTTTGTCATATACTCTATTTGAAAAAGACAAATGTAACCAGAATAACCCTAACAACATAGACAACTTCTGTGTCACTGATTATTTTTTTCTGAAAATGAAGTTCAATATGAAATTAAGTGTTCTCTGTTGACTGCAAAATGTTTTAAGATGTTTTTGTCTGTTATCTTTAGAAACTCATGGGATGTTTTAGTTTTACCAATATATCTTCAATAAATGGTCCTCACATTGGAAGTCTTTATCACCTTTAGATACACCCAGATGCAAATAGCTCTGTAAAGTCAGCACACTGTGTTACTTCAATAATAAAAAAACATTCTTAGTCCTAATGCACCAGAGGTGGTCCACGTGTGATTTTACTGAACACTTGCATCAAACCTACAAAACTACAAAAATAGAATAGTACCTTTTCAAGTGTTAACTCTGTTTTACCAAGTTCTAAGTTGTACAAAAACCACATGAACTATAAGATGGCATTTTTACTAACAAACATCAATAATTTGTCAACACTGTATATTTTCAAAAATAAAATATCCATATACTAACAATTAAAATTTCCTATGCTCACTGCATCATATTTATGTAGTGTTGGAGGAAACTACTCACCATCCAATAAAGTTTCAATACATATTTTCCATACTTATTGTACAGTGGCATGTGTTCACTGGTAGCTTTACATAAGGCATAAATGTGTTCCCATGGTTTCCAAAAAAGTGTGGGTATTTCACTAGTTAAGGATTTTTCATTATATATCCTCCAGACAGCGTAAATTTCACTTACAATCCATCTCATCAGCTAAAAACAGAGAAAAATAGAAAAAATTTTTTAAGTGATGTCTTTCGGAAAAAAAAAAAAGTCAAGTTTTATCATAATGATCAAAGAATAAAAGAGATCCTGTTGTAAATAAGGGATTGACATAAAAGTATAAATATGTCTTAATGGAAAAATTAATTTCAGTGGTGCAACTTCTCTTAAAATCACTACAATATACGTCTACGATAACATAAAACTTCATGAAACTAAGTAAAGGTAAAGTAGAAATTATGCTATTCATCATTTAACAATGACAAATGAGGAAATGTGATTTTAAATTTATGTTGCAGGACTTGTGAACTGACTTGTTTAATTGCTTATTGCAAGACAGCTGCTAAAAATCAGTATTGGCTTTCATGCTCATTATTTATACTCAGTAATACAATTCTGAAATTATTAAAAGTATTTAATAATTTTTAAATCTTAAAATAGAAGCTTTAACTAATCATGCTTTAGTGCATGTGTCCTTATAACATGCAGATTTCTGATGTATGCCATACTTTCACAAGTATTACCAAACTGTTACAGTGATTTGTACAAACTAGAATGAAAATAAACTTTTACAACAAGAAACTTGCCATAAAAGTAATTAGTGTTTCTGTGGACTTCAAAATGTACGTCACCTGTTTTCTGGCAGCTTCCTCTCATATATCTCTGGTGCAGACTTTTGAATTTGCATTGAAGGAAATAGAAATGATGAAGTAATATTACACTTAGTAAGGCACTCAGATGCCTTGTTTTTACCTGCTTTATATTTTCCCATGATCTGAAGAAATTCAGTAAATATTTATTCAGCTCTAGAGAGATGGAATAGACTGGCTAAGTGACAGACATCTGCACTTACATGCAGGGACATTAAGACTTAGGAAAGTTTGAATGAAAAATATGAATCCTCTCTAATACAGTCTGTATTTGCTTTCTCCTTTAGACAATACTATCCAGTATCAATTACTGTAGCTCATAGACTATACAGATATTTAAAGAAAAAAACTTTGGAAAATATGTTATCATCAATTTAATTTTGCAAATTCTAAAGAAGGCAAACACTAATTATAAAAATCTAGATTACTTCTTGTCCTTTTTTCCCATCATTCTTTTTCCACTTAAAAATATTTGCAACAACATGTCTTTATGGTAGAAATTTGGAGTGAAATTCAAAAAGTTAAAGAGAGATAAGAAGAATGAATTAATTTTTCTTTTAAAGGGACAGTAATGTATTTCTACCTACCTCACTACAAAATATATGCTCATTTGCTGAAATAAGGTCAAAGGAGGTTTCATTTTGGACAATCACAGGAACCTAGGAGAAAGTAAATTAGTTAAGTCTATAGCGAAATTACCGGAAAAAAATTAAATGAGCATTAATATTTAACTGTAGTGACATGCAAATGTTAGACATTTGGCAAACATTCATTACGTATTTGCAAACTAAAGGCCATAATTTCACAAATCTTGTAGGTGTTTTGGTATTTCTTAATAAAAGTTTCTTAAAATGTAAATGTTCAGAATTCTTAAAAAATAATTATTATTTTTACTAGGAGATTTAAAGAGCATCAAATGAAATAATCACTTAAATAAATTGAGATTCCCTCATTTTATTAAGAATCTTTGAAGGTTTGCATTTCAATCATGAGCGTAACACTGTCTCAAAGTGAGATTTCCTTAGTTACCCACCAGGGTTCAAATGGATTTATTTCCTCATGGTCAGTTACATAGGGGTATTGTCAGTATAAACAGTGACTTTGACTTTGTAACATAGTTTTGATGAATATTACCTGCTTATACAACCCACTTCCTTTTTTTAAGCCGTTTAGAAATAAGTTACTGGGATTGTAGTTTATTGAACTAAATGTATCTGTGTCTCTCATCACATATTGCGATCATTGCTTGATTCTTTGCTTACCACACTACATAGACTTGTTTACACTTTCGTTTATAGTTACTAACTGATTAGGTAGCAACATGTATCATTCTTAATACCCTTTCATCATCTGACATTTAAATTAATTTTTAACAACAATATTAAATTTCTCGTAATCATTGCTTCTTGATTCAAAACACTAATTGGACCAAAAGAAGCATCAACATTTTAATCAGGTCTTAAAGAAAACAAATACTTTCTTCATAGTGCTCCAAAGACAGATTTTAAAAGCTACTTTAATATAGTTCCATGTTTCCATGGCTTTCTGGGCTGCCAGCTCTCTTGCACTCATCCTTCAGATACCTGCACTCTATGCATTTTGGCAGTGTTTCCTATCCAATCTTTCGGTCTTGTCACTTACTTCTCTGACCTCCCCCTTCTCCCTCCTCCATTAAAAATTAAACTTGGGCCTCTTTAGTGTCTATTTAATAAAAAATGGAACTGACAAGCTGACAAAAGGAAAACTGACAAGCCTGAAAATGTTGGAAGGATGGTCCAAGTGCTTTAAAACATCACTGTTTCTCCTGAAGCAAAATACTTTAAAGCTTAAGATTGGTAACAGCATTAGAGGACACTAAAGTTTGAAATGGTAAATTGTTTATTTTCTTTGCAAATAATTTGAAAAACAAACTGAATAAAAGCTATGTGTAATTTAAAAATGTTATTGTTACCTTCCAGACAAATACAGTCAAAGACATGGACACATACTTTATGGAGCCCAGAGAAATATAAGAAGCTGCAGTGAAAAAAAGTAGTATCATTCTGGTAAAGTGGGTTCATGTTTTCCTGAAAGATATTTGATTCAGATACCTGCTCAAGGGCAGCATTAGTTGGAACAAACAAACTTTTCTGCCCTGACACTGATTTTTAGGTGAGAAAAGAAAAACACAAAATAAAATAGAAAGGACAGTTGTCTTCTAAGTGACCATGGAGTCAAAAAGCAAAGCAGATGTGGGAGGATACACCATCATGGTGTTTCCAGCCAGCAGGTGCTCTTTCATGGTGATCTTATGCCATTACGAAAGGCACTGAGGTTCTGTATAGTATCACTGAAAATGCAATTATTAGAGCTAACTATAAAGAGGGGTTAGTATGTGTAATATTCTGTCCTTTTAGACACTGGAAACCCAAGTTGTGTGGCATTAAGCAGGCCTGTGATCCATCTGTGCAGCATTCTAGGCCGATCCCATCCATAGGAAGGGTACCTCATTTTGGTATGATGAGCTATGCTAAGATTTGAGCTATGACAAGAAAAAAAATTTCCATTCATCATTTCTCCTATAAAACAGAAAGGATGTTGACATAAGAAGTTGCTGCTGTGGGTACATAAGGGAAAGGAGATGCAGGTGGTGTAATTGCCAGTAGCAAGGAGGAGCTACCTGCACACTGCTCCATGCCCATGAGCTGTCCGAGTTTTCCAGTGCCCAGAGCTTGCAACCAGCGCCACACCAGCCTGAAGGCCACGCTGTGTGTACAGCACAGGTTAGCAATTACACAGTTCACTGGCTCCTTGCTTTACAATGGTCTCCTGGACAGAATGACCATGTGTGGTCAAGCGGGTTTTACCTGTTGAACTCATTTCCTCTACTGATTTCCCTCTATTTTTGATAAGCTAGAGGAGTAGCATTTTTTTATCATGATCTTGCTTGTTTCTTACCTGTTTTGCTAAAAACTCTTGTGGACGTTTCCATGAATGTACCTTTAAGGATGCTGGTAACTTTATTTTCCCTTCAGGATCATCAAAGAATTGCTACATAAAAGAAGCAAGAACAAAAATGGAACTTTTTTTTTAATTACAGTATTGGATTTCCATGAGATTTAAAATAATAAATTGTTCACATGATAATTCATTTAAGGAGCAAAATAGCATAAAAAGGAAGTAATAGTAACTACAACTGAAGTAAAAGAGCCCAAAGCCCAAATGAAGATTCAGTACAAAAGCCACTTATATTGTCCTGCACTGTCTAAATAGGTCTATGTGAAGTGATTTTTTTATTTTTCCACCTGTTAGAAAGCTCTCCAAATAAAAGTTTAAGCTTTTAAGTTAGGTACTCTTCTACCAAGTGGTTTCTATGTAATTTTTCTAACTCATGTATTTTTATAGCTTTCTCAATTGAATACTGCAAGTAAATATCTGAAGTGGTGTTTAGACACAAAGCATGTTTGCTGCACTTAACACTGCTATAGAAATCAAAGAGAACTATAATTATACAGCATCATGAATTAGCCCATTAAATTTATGAATTTCAAACCTGCATTTCTAAAGTGATACTCATCCTCCATGTGCACAGAAGGCATCATGATACATGATATCTGTTTACTTAATAGCACAATGTAGGATGAGAATATGCCTCTGATTCAGGTCATGTTGACTGAGAAACTAATCAGTTACATGGTTAATGCCTTTTATTTGTGCCTGGATTTTAAATAGCTTTTTGGCATATTATACATTCGTGTGTGTTTCACAGTCCACAATGTACTCTATCTTCTACAAATCAAGCACGAGGAAGAGCTGCTGGGAAGGAAAATCTGCATCACTTTGAGTACTTACTGATCAAATGAAGGCAAAAGAAAACACATTCCAGAAGAAAAAAAAACAAACAAAACCCAAAGACTCCCAAATAATATTTTCTCACATTTTTTTCTTATTTGTTTCATTGTGTAAGTTCCTCCAACATATCTGCAACAAGCTTTTTTTAAACCATTAATGTGCACACATTAGTGCACACATGTATGTTAGCAATTCATTTACAAAGTAATAAATAAATACTTCTAGTTTATTACACTGCAGTTTAATAGGGACTACTTAAACATACTGAAAAGATATGATTGAAAATTAATATATTTATCAGTAACACATTATTTTGCAGTTGCGATAAATACTCTTCTAAATAACATGTGTCACACAACTTACTGCACTTTGACCTTTTCCAGCTTTTCCAGCATCCCATTTTTCTGCATTGATATCTGCATCGTTCCATTCTGGCCAAATAGGAAACCTCCCCTTCTCATTTGAGGCACCTACCTGGGAAGATGTAGGTGCCCTGGGAAACACACAGTGGCATGAATAAAAACAAACAGTATATTAGACAATGGTAGCAGGAAGATTTTTATCATACAAAATATTCTGGGTTTAGTGTTTGTAACTAAGATAACTTTTTGTCACTAACCTATAGAAGTGACAGATGGTGTTATTAGGTATAAATTAGTAAAATATTTAAAAGCAATTATTTGAAGAATCCTGCTGAAGTAAAAGGGATAGCTGAAGTACAAAAGCACAGTCCGAGGACAGTTTTCTCTCTCTTCCTTTTCCCCTGCTTCAAGACACATGGTTTTCCTTCCCCTCCTGTGTCAGTCGTAGCATTAACAATCCAGTTCAACTCACTTGCCCAATCTGAAGGCTTTCTTTATTTCTGATTTATTTTCTTTAACCAACCAAAAGAAGCTTGTCAGGGATAATAGATATTCCGGGGAAAAAGACTCACTTCTTGGCATCTGCTGCTAGACCAGCCAGTTCTGTCTCCAGGTAGTTTCATTCTCAGGGCCTCTTGCACTACCAGCACTCTGACTACCACCTTCTTGGGTTTCAGAACTCGGGCAAAAAGTTTGTGGAGACTGCAGGAATTTTCAGAAGAGTAACACACAGTGTGTTCAGAGCCACCAACTAGCACTAGTAGCACCTCTGCACATCATTCTTTCAGTGCATACAACAGGCTGAAATCTGAGTTAGTGAGAATGAGAATACAGCAGCTCCTTCCTCCTTAACCACCAAATCCCGAGGCAGACAAAGTACATGCAGGTCACATCTTAATTATATTCTCCAAAACCCACTGAAAATAAACTACATGTTGTCCACTTAAAAGAACAAAGGGAAGAAGCTGAAGTGACTCAAGAAGCAGCCTGGCACCAAGAAAGTGAGCAAAAGGGTTTAAACAAAACATTACAGGGAAAAACTTACTGACTTGGACTCACTGGAAAAACAGAATAAGGTCAGAATTTTCCTACAAATATGTCCTGGAGAGTAGGAAGATAACAGTGTTTTGGACCACAGCTGAAGAACTAACTTCACAACTTCTTTTAAATATTAAAGCTTAATTTCTTCATAAACTGATATCCTCTGGGGATTTCAAAGGAAAAGATTCAAATTTTTTTTTAATGTTTGAGAACAAGAGTTTTTTACATCCTGGATATATACTGCATGTCATATCATGTGGATATTTATACGCACACCACCAGTCACGTCATATAAAACCATACTCACAATTTAAATTTTAGAATTATTGCTTTCTCTTGAAATTTTGGTTACTCCATGAAAAAAAAAACGAACCCAGGTTATGATTTACAGCATCAATCTTATTGCACAAAACATTTGGCATTTCAGACAAAATTATCTCAGTGTCATAATACACATATCCTCTTCTTCAGTTGTTGTTCCTATATAAGTGCAACAGAGTCTATGACTACATTCTGAAGTCACACAGACTACGCAAATGAGTAGCCCGACAAGCGAAAATGGTGCGTAGCAAGTGACATCTGAAAATACCATTAAGCCGGATCTGCCAGAAGGTGGAAGCAGGGACAAGCCATTTGGGGGAACAGAGACATTGCTCAAGTGTAGGGCAAGGAAATTACAAAAGCAAAAGCTCTGCTGGAGTAGAAATCACCAAAGGATGTTAAGGGCAAGGGGAAAAGCTTCTATAAGCACATTGGCAGCAAAAGGAAGTCTAAGCAAGGGAAGTGCATGTCTGCTGCTCAGTGGGGTGGGCAACTTAGCGACAAAGAACATGAGAAAGGCCAAGATACTCAATGCCTTTTTGTGCCTTGGGTTTTGTTGGAAAATTTGGCTCTCAGGCCTTCCAGTCCAAGAGTCTACTTATACAGTCTGTGGGAGCAAAGCATTAACTATGGCAGAGGAAGGCAGCTAGACAGCATTTAAGACAACTGGACACAACAGAGCTCCACAGTGCTAGCTGGGATGTGAGCAAAGGTATAAAGAGAGCTGACTGGAGTGGAGAGCACTCCAAGGCTCCTGTCAATCATATTCAAAATATCACAGCAACTGAGAGACGTTTCTGATGATTGGAAAAAGGCAATGCTCATCTTAAAATCTGGGATTTGGATCTTGAGAATATCAGTGCTTGGAAACAATTTAAACTCAAATGGACAAGGACCTAAAGAACCTGATGTAAACTGGCCCTGCCTGAGTAAGGAGTTTGACTAGATGGCTCCCAGAGGCATCATTCAATTAACATTTTCTGTGATTCCATAATAGTTTTGTTGTTAGCAACATTAAGGACAAGGACATGGGTAAAAATAAAGATTTCTCACTGTCTAGACATTAGCTACATTTATCCACACTACCAGTGACTCTGAATGAAATGCAGTTGTGAAAATTCAGTACCATCTGTGCCTTTTGCTACGTAAAAAATACCCAAACACCTTGTACCTCTCTAACTGGAAGGAAGATGTATTCTATAGAGTGAAACCTTGTGTTACTTTCTTATCTCTGTCACTTCAGTCATCTGTAAATTGAGTCTATTATGTTTGATCTTTCATCAATAGTATAATTCTTTCTCCAGGGTTTTCTCAAAGACTCAAATGAGGCTTCATTCTATATTCCATAATATTTACCAAGCAATTGAAAACCCTGAAGTGTTTTTCAGTTTCTTTGGATTACTAGGAATGTTTCTATCAGTTCCAGTTGTTTCAAAGAATCTGTTGTACCTGCACTAATCTCATGCATAAAGACCAATAAAGAATGAAACTGTAGCTGTATCAACAGGTTCAACCCTTGTGATATTTGTAAACCTATTCCCTTTTAACAATGATTTAAATGCAACTCCTGACAGCTTCTTACACATAGTAAAAAAATGTAAGCTAAAATTATCATTTTTTGTACTTTTATGTTACTTCAGATGAAATATGAATGGCCTATGTAGTGAATTTAAATATTCAAGGACTACTTCTGATTTTTTGCATCTTTTTTCTACCTCTGAGTCTGCATTTGCTCTTTTAAATATTTATAGACAAGCATGGAATTTTCACTTATTATAATGATAAAGATGCTTCAAAGCCATTCCCAAAGAAAATTAAATCATAATTGCAATAATTCATAGAATCAGAGAATGATTTGGGTTGGAAGGGACATTAAAGATTATCTTCCACTAGACTAGGTTACTCAGAGCCCTTCCTCATTTCCTGCTATGAGATTTCTGAATGCTTTGGGACAGTACTGGAATTAAAAAAAAAAGTAAAAATTAAAAAGCAACGAGATACGGACTTTCCTTACTTACTACCACACTAAGAGACAGAAAATTACTTTCCACCACACTTTGACATAACAGAATACCCTCAACACTAACAATGCAGAAGACATGGAAACAATGTGACCTGTGACTGAGATACCTACACTAAATTGGGGAAGCACAATGCTACTGCCTCTCTAGATGAATGATTCAAAAAGACTTTGAAAAAATTCATAAACAACTGCAATTTAATTGGTCTCCAAGTATAAATAATAAATGAAAAAAGACAGCAGAATTTATTAAAATACTGTATTTGGAGTAAGGCTATTAAGAAGTTCCTTTATTCTAGGAATTGAATAATATAACTTCCTGAGAATTCTTTGAAACAAACTGTAAGACACAAGGCCAATGCAAATTACTGGTATTTTATGCTCAGGCTGGATGGCTTCATTGTGGAATAGTATTTTAAAAACCAACTTACTGCCAGGCTTTTTTTTAATCCTGTGCTAAATCCTAAAGAAGAAAAAGGAAGAATAAAATGCCAAATGAGAGAAACATCATGAAGTTGCCACTAATTCACCTCTGACCCTTTAAGCAGCTCCTCCAAGAATACTGGTATATTTGATGTAGTGCCAACACGGGAAATGGGGGATGGCAGGATACACAAACACAACAGGGAAAAAATTGGAGACAGATTGTAACTCAACTTTTTCCCAGACTTCAGATTTAATAGTCACAGGAAACAAGCCCACAAGGTATGGCAAGTGTGCTCTCTCTTGTTAAACATAGTCATTTAGCCTGTGGACATGTACACTACGCCACTCTGTAAGCAAGATCGTGCCAACGTGGTAAATGGAGTCTAGGGAGCAGTCTTCCTAAAACAGGTAAATCCACCTGCAAATTATCTATGATCACTCCTTACTGAGGGAATGCAGCAACACTGAAAGGAGTTTTCTTGAGAGAATTACAGAAGGGTTGGTATTTCGTTTCAGAACGGCATGGTTACTCCACTTTTCTTTCCCAGTATTCAACTCACTCTGGATCACCATTTTGTGACACTATGCAGTTTTTCTAGAATTCAGAAAGGCAGTGTAAAAAGAAAAAAGTGTCCATTCCCTTGGATTGTTTGAGCAGTCATAAGAAGCAATTTTTGGTCTCAGTAAAGGCTTTTATATTACAAAAAAGGGCAAAGAACAAACAGATGGTTCAAGGTTTCCTCCAAATGTGCCCTGTAGAGAAGTTATTTAAGTTTTTCCGTAGTCCCTTCAGAACTCAAAGACAAAAGCCTGCTTTGGAGATCCTCTTTATAGCAGAAAGTTCTTTTAAACTCCAATCACTGAAATGATTTCTAAAAAGTAGCACCTGACTATCTTAGAAACCAACAGTGGAAACCATGGTAACACTGAAATTCATAAGAATTGGGAAAGGATATGAGAAAGTTTGGTCAAGTATCACTAACTCTGTGGCAAAATGATTTGTTCTTTTTCTTCATACCTTGTGCCATTCTTCAGAAGAGGAGTGAACAGAATGAGTCACAATCAGACTATCTAATAAGGAACTATGGCAATACAGTTTTTCTTATTAGAATAGTCAGCAGGAATTACAAAACAAAACTAAAAAAAAGAATGTGCTCTTTATAGTGACTTACAATTAGTCTTATCTTGGACTCTGGAGCCAAAACTTTAAGAATTCTCTGCAGAAGAAAAATACGTTAATCTAAATGCTCAGAGCCCTCATGTTTGGGGACTCCCAAGCCATGGATCCAATTTAGGTATGATGAGCAGAATGAATCATTGTAAAGCATCTATGTTGTAATGATAGTTTCTTGTAGAGCCTACAACAACAGATTTTATTGCCATTTCACTTTTGTGTACTGGAGTAGACACTCTTCCTCAAAAAGCATAGAGTGCTTTCTCTGTGAAGCAAGGTCAAACTGTGGGAAATTAAAGTGAGGACAGAAGGAATGATGACCACCAACTGATTAATCTTTATAGGGATGTTATGTTTAAAAGGGTCAGTAATTTAGATCACTACTTTCAAGTGTAATATTCTCATTTCTAAGCATAGCTGACATCCCTGTAGGTGTCTCATGGACTACTAACAGACCTCAGTAACCTGTCATGAATGAGCCTATTGCAAACACACACACATTTGCAAAGAGCAATGGTCACCTAACCTCACATTTAGCATTGCCAGCTAGAAGTCCATGCATTTTCCTATTTTTATTTGTCACCACATTAATTAAAAGTGAGTTGTTCCCTCTTGGTTTGCTTTCCAGGATCTAGGAGCAGGGAGAAAATCCCTACATGTTGTGCAAATTGTACACAGTGGTGTGACTTGAACAATACTTCAAAGAGAAACTGATGGAAAATAGTGTTCTAGAAGCATTGTGGGTTTTAAAGCTTTTTATCCTCCCTGTTCTCATCCTGATTCCATTTGTTGCCCTATAAATATTGCCTGATTTTTGGTCTTTATAATTAAGAATTCCAGCTAAAATTGAGTGCTCCAGGTCAGACTGCTGTGAGCTGGCCCAAATCTTTTAACTGGTTTCAAAAGGTGGTAATGACAGACCAAGTGAACAGACTACCACAGAAAACATGGGATTGGAACTGCATCTTGCAGTCATAGATTTGAAAGCAAGCAATGTCTACATCTAATTTGCAGACCAAATTTCTGTTTGATCAATGTACTGTTCTTCCAACTAGCAGAAAATGACCAGGGGTTATATTGTTCTCAGTTAATGATAACACTTCAAGATCTGGTGCTTTCTGTTACTGTGACAGATCAATCATGAACTCTGTTCAAGTACAGTCAAGGAAAACAAATGAAACACTATGACACATTAAAAACAGGGTGTCCAATACAAGAAATTAGTACAATGCCACTCAGCACAATCAATTTTATGTGCTTTAGATGAAACAGTATATTTAGTTCTGTTACTCTGGCAATGTAAAAATAACTTGGGGAAAAAAAAATCAGCAACAGGCAACAGTTTAGAGGATGGAGGAATAACAAAGAGCAAATGTACAGAATAATGAGCAGCATAGATAAGAGTGATTATTTATCTGTTCTCATGATGCGAGAAAAACAATGCATGTAACATAAACCAGAGTAAATTTTTTAAAAAAATAAAACACTGGACTGCTCAGCACATAATTAGCCATCAGAACTCTTTGACATCAGACATGACTCAGATGAGAATAATGCTCCATAGCTTTTGAATTAGCCTGTCTCAAGTAGCACATAACTCTGTCAAGTTTTGGACAAAAAAAAAAAAAAGGAAAAGGAACCTGAGAGACCTTAATTCCACTCCACCAAGCTCTGTGTGAGAACCCACTAACAGTAATGTCATAGAGCATCCACTTGTTCTGGTTGTCCTCCAGAGAAGATGAAGATCTCTTTCCAAATCATTTGATTTAAAGAGGGAACCTGTAGTCGTGTTTCCCCCTGTAACTGCACAGCACCCTAAAAGTTATGGAACCAGTAACTTCTGTGAGTTTGTTTCTCTCAGCTCTGTGTGAGAACCCACTAACAGTAATGTCATAGAGCATTCACTTGTTCTGGTTGTCCTCCAGAGAAGATGAAGATCTCTTTCCAAATCATTCGATTTAAAGAGGGAACCTGTAGTCGTGTTTCCCCCTGTAACTGCACAGCACCCTAAAAGTTATGGAACCAGTAACTTCTGTGAGTTTGTTTCTCTCAGGGTTTCCTACTAAACTAACTGAGCTGAACTTGGATTCAGCTATAAGAACACTGAGAAGACTGCAGCACCTCTTTTGACACTAAAGTTTGATACTCAAGTATATAGAACATGCTTTTTTCCTTTCTTTGGCATCGCTTCCTTGTTGGCTTATGGAAAAGCCTTTGTCCCTTCTGTATGGCACCTGAGCAATTAGCTAAGAAATAAAAATGTCTGCATGGCAGAGCATGCCAGCACTTCTGTGGACTTAGGACAACTCATTTCAAAAGCACTTTGCATGCACTGTTATGAAAATCAGGAAATCCCATTTCTTCAGTGGTGATTATAGAGATCATGGAAGAATATAAGGACCATTCTGCTTAAGTAGACGAATAACTCAAGGCAAACAGAGTCTCTAATGTGATATTCTAAGAATGCTCTCTAGTTTCAAAGCACAATTATTAGCACTTTTCTTTTGACAGCACATCTTTTGCTTTGTAGTTCTGCTGAAAGCTGCTTTTCTCTATTATGCTGTTCATTACACATTGCCATAAAAGTCTAGACTTCTCTTGCACAGTCTGATTGTACAGTCTCCAACCAATGGCTCATGGAGTGTTTGCCTGCAGGATCCTTTGGCAGTGCTTTGAACTTCATGGAAAGAAACACCTAAAACTAAGACCAGTGGAGAGTACAGCCTTTAGTGTGATACTGTCACTAGCATATTACTTAATGTTTTCATGCCCATGAGTCCGTGAAGTTTGAAATCTACAGAACAAGTAGGTTGAGCTCTCAGGGGTTCTTTGTTTTAATTAGAATTAACTAGAAAAATTAATTTGAATATATAATTTTCTAATTAACATGTAATCTTGTTATTAAAAAATTTAAAACTTACTGATTGGCTTATATGCTATTTAAATATTTTTATCATATTTTCTTGGGGAAAAAAACACCACTGTCTCATCACAAAGCATGAAATTAAAAAAGGAAGTGGAAGGTAGACCAAAAGAGGAAAAAAAGTACCAACAGATTGACTATGTTAATTAAAGTTATACTGTGTTTACACACTGAAAAATTTCAATGAATGAAGCACAGGTGCTGAAAGGAAGATCTTCATCTTTCTGGCCAGAATATGCTAGCACTAAAAATTCTATTTTTGAGACTAACAACATTACTGCCCTTGGAAATTCAAATTACTTACAAAACAGGCAATAAACAATAAATGAAAAGCAGATCTTTTATACTGAGGAAGAACAATGCAAACTCTTCAAGAATGTCTCTTGCTTTAGTTAGAGTTTAGGTATTAGCACAATAGTACAGTAGTAGAGCTTGCAGATGGAGAGTGATGCAATAAATAACTTTTGAAGAACAATTATTAACCAAAGAGTTTCACCCAAATTGAACCTAAGATCATGACACATTTATTCACTAACATTACCATGTCTGTGGAAAGCATGTATGTGCATTTGCTCAGTGTTCATCTCTTTAGTTCTGCAGCTGCATGTCCTGAAATCCTGGGCCATTATGAATTTATGTTGCTTCTGAATTATTTGGGAGAACAGGAAATACCTTGCCAATATAGATAATGCAAACAGCCAATAAACCCTTCAAAAAGGCCTTGGACTGCCATTCAAATGAATATAATTCTGTTTATCTTTGGAAATACTGCAACTGAAAGATTGCTAAATCAGACTGTGATCTCAAAACATTCTTACTTAATCAAGACAGTAGGTGCGAACTGAAAATTAACAACTACTGTTACTCAAGACACACTACAGCTCGCTGCCAGTCTTGTGAAGCCTTAACTGCTTTGGTTAGAAAGGATCTGGACTGAGATATTTGAGAGAGAAGAGCCTCCTGAGTTATAAAAAATCAGCTTTGTAGTAAGAGTATAAAAATCTTGTAATATGTTACCAGTTACAATTGTAAAGCAGCTTATAAATGCAGTGCAGGTTTAAAATTTTTCATATAAATCTTCTTTTCCTTGCAAAGTCCAGAGAGCAGCTGTACTGGGTTTGGCTAGGACTGAGGTAATTTCTTCACAGCAGCTTGTACAGGGGGGATATATTATAGATTTGTGATGAAAACAGTGTTGATAACACAGGGATGTTTCAGATATTGCTGAGCAGCAATTACACAGAGCCAGGGCCTTTTCTGCTTCTTGCACTGCTCTGCCAGCAAGGGCTGGAGGGGCAAAAGAAGGCACCAGAGGGGACACAGCCCAGATACATGACCCCAACTGATCAAACAGACACTCTTTACCATACGGTGTCACACTCAGCAACAGCTGGGGGAAGAAGAAGGAAAGGAGAGATGTTTCGAGTGATGACATTTGTCTTCCCATGAAGGAGCCCTGCTTTTCTGGGGGTAGCTGAACACCTGCCTGCCCATGGGAGGTAGTGAATGAATTCCTTGTTTTGCTTTCCTTTTTACCTATTAAACTGTCTTTATCTGAACCCACAAGTTTCTGTATTTTTACTTGGATTATGACCCCCATCCTGCTGGGGATGAGTAAGTGCAGGGATGTGTGGAACAGAGCTGCCAGAAGGGGTTAAAACACAGCACTTGAAGCCACTTGCTTTTTTAGACAGCCCCAATTCTAAAATAATGGGGGCGGAATTAACCATAAAATGGATACACCTAACCCAAAAATTGCAAACATCAGGACTAGTATCCTCAATATCTTTTGTCCAAAATGTTAACCCTGTTCCAAGTCTCTAGCAGAACTTCATTATAACCACTGAGCCATACTCATCTCTGACTGTAGCTCATGCTATCAAAAAAAGCATAAGCATCTACAAACAAATCTAACTAGCTTTTACAGTAAATAATACAGCAACTCCTTCTCTCAAATAAAATATATCTTGCAAGACAAAGATGTACCACTGGGCTACCCTCTTGGACCACAAACAAGAGAACAGGAGTACTGAATGAGAGCACGGGTGAACTGCAGCACAACATCTTGTCCCAAACAAAACTTGTAATTGAAAGCCTACAAAAAACACAAAGGCATATGTAGTATATTTGGCAAATACTTTTGACAGTCTCTAATCATTTTTAGTTCAAGCACTTCCCGAGCTGGATGTGGTTGCCAGGTATTTATAGAATCTTCAGTGGATTTCTTTTCTGCAGATTTGTACCATGTATCCATGTAAATTTTAGTGCCTATTAAAACTTATGTTAACCAACATGAAAAGTCTAGCACACCATTAAAAGCAGCTCAAGTTGAACCACCACCCTCTTATCTCCAAGTCATTAGTTCTTGCAATTCACAAAGTTCAGCCCAATTCCCCAAACATCAAAAAATTAATGTGTTCAGTCTATATTTTCTAAACCACTGCTGTAGTCTAAACATAAGTATACTTACCTAAAGATCATACACTGGCAGTGCATAAAACCTCAATCACAAGCCTTGGCTGACACCTTACCCTAGGTACAGAGGAACTGAAGTATGAACTAACAGTATCACTATTTTTTTTCCTGTTCTTCCTGTCCTAGCCTTTAATCTTACTAACAAACATTAGGTAACCCTAGGCTTTGGTGCAGCACCCCACTGTATAACAGGAATGCAGCAAGCTGCTACTCATTGCAATCAACCAGGCACACAGCTACACTTAAAACACTTCTTCCAGCCAGTCCACACTTCAGCCTGTCTCTGCTGGTGCCTAAGGATACAACAGCAGTAAATACTGCTCTTCACAGAATCACATAATATCCTGAGTTGGAAAGGACCCACAAGGATCATTGAGTCCAACACTGAGCCTTGCACAGGACCATCCCCAAGAGACACACCATGTGCCTAAGAGTATCATTCAAATGCTTCTTCAACTCTGCCAGGCTTGGTGCTGTGACCAATTCCCTGGGGAGCCTGTTACAGTGCCCAACCACCCTCTGGGGGAAGCAACTTTTTCTAATACCCAACCTAAACCTCCCCTGACACAATTTCAGGCCATTCCCTCACATCCTGTCACTGGTCACTCCAGAGAACAGATCAGTGCCAGTTCTCCTCTTCCCTTCACAAGGAAGTTGTAGACTGTGATGAAGTATCCCCTCAGCCTCCTCGTCTCCAGGCTGAACAGACCAAGTGCTCTCAGACACTTCTCATTCGGCTTCCCCTCAAGGCCCTTCACCATCTTCATTGCTCTCCTTTGGATACTCTCCAAGAGCTTAATATCTTTCTTACATTGTGGTGCCCAAAACTGTGCACAATACCCACATGAGGCTGCCCCAGTGCAGAGCAAAGCAGGACAATCCCCTCCCTTGACTGGCTGGCGATGTTTTGCCTGATGCCCCCCAGGACACGGATGGCCCTCCTGGCTGCCAAGGCACTGCTGACTCATGTTCAACTTGCCATCGACCTCTGTGCTCCCTAAAAAGTACTTCAGCACTACTCTGACCTTCCCTTTTATATATTGATGACCTCTGCCTGTGCCACAATTACCCCTAAATCACTTGCCTCTCTTGGCACTGACCGTCAACTCCTTACTTTTTTTCCCCTAATAGTCCAAACCCTAATTGAGATAGATGCTGATGGCTCAAATTTAATTCAGAAAATTGGGCTTGATGGCATAGAGCTTCATCAAATTAATTTAAAAAGCATTTAATTCATTATCCATTCTTACTAGCCAGACTCTCTTTCACTGCCGACAAAGACATCAATTCCTATTCACCACAGCTGTTGAAACCTGGGAAAGATCAGATTCTCAGTAGCCTCTAATGGTGCAATTAAGAAAAGCTATAAAGGCAGCAGTTCTTTTCAGTTCTTCAGTCTGTCATCTCTAGCAACTGCCTAGCTCCTGAAGGGAATTGGTACCTAATTAGAAAGCAATAATAAGAGAGACCCACTGGAGCATCCAGCAGAGACTCACAGGAAGTCCACCTAGACAAGTCCAAAGCAATTTTCCTGCCTCCTCCATATGCTTCTGAGGTCCCATTCCAGCAATGCAATATATCCACCAACAATCCTGATTGATTTTCCACAGTGCAGATGTACTGCGCTGACTGTTCTAAGGACTTATGGGGGGGGAAAAAAAGAAGCCTGATCTCACTAAAATTTAAAAAGGTGATTTTAAGGTGATCAAAATACATTGCCCAGATATTTGTACATATTACTTTCAGAGTGCTTCTACATTACCTTTATCCACAGAAGTTGAAATTGTAACACTGAAGTTGTTTTGTTTGTGGGTTTTTTTGCATGCACTGATTGCTTTGGGATTTTTTTTACAAATTATTTTTTTAAAAATTAGTTTTTTAATATTACTGATATTTCTATTCAGGATTTTGATCATTAGTGGCATATAAAACAAGTAGCACTTACCATCAGAAAAATAATATTAGTCAGAAGACAAAGTATTTTTAACATTTTTATCACTGCAACTGCAACTTTTGTTCTAAAATATAACATGGAATACCTATCTTGCAATTGCATCAGAATACTAAACTGACAAGACATTTTCCCAGGCAGCTTGCAAGCATCCATTCCTCTTTCAAATACAGGGATAGTAACATTGCCCAGGTTCTCACAGATTTACACAAAATTTGCACAGTAATTGTTTGTCTTACAAACGTTCTGAATAAACTTGGTAACAGAATGGACACAAATGGATATCAAGGTACACACATCCAGGGTTGTCCTGTCCCAGGTGCACAATCCAGGACTTGTCTTTGTTAAACTTCACATGGTTGGTGATTGACTAGCCCTCTAATTTGTCAAGGTCTCTGTACAAGGCCTCTCTGCCTTCAAGGGAGTCAGTATCTTCTCCCAATTTTGCATCATCTGCAAACTTAGTATTTCTTCAAGTCCTGTGTCCAAGTCATTTATGAAGATGTTGAAGAGCACAGGGCGTAAGATGGAGCCCTGAGGAAGCCCACGAGTGACAGGCCAACAGTCTGATGTCACCCCATTCACAATCACCCTCTGTGCTCAACCCATGAGCCAATTGCTCATCATATGATGTGTTGCTCATCAGCTGTGCTGTTGGACATTTTTGTTCAGAAGGATCCTGTGAGAGATGGTATCAAAAGCTTTACTGAAATCCAGATATCTAAGAAGCAATTGATATGTATCCACTGAACACAGCTGCAATCTTACAGTGTGAGTGTAAGATTTATTTCTAATTTCCACAACCCACTAAAAAAAGACTTGGCAAATTGCCTTTGATGAAACATTTACAATCATTACAAACAATATTTCCTAATATTAGGAGAAAATCATTACCTGATGAAACAGGTGCGTCTGACTCAGGGATTACCAAACAAAATGAGGACTGAAACACGAAGTTACAAAGAATGATGGTGTTATCATCACGCTCAGCACTTTTTCTCAACAATTATAAACAAGAGCATAAGTACTATTCATTTTGTCCCAGGGCAGACTCCTATAGAACCAACTCAGTACTCTTCTAATTTTTCTTGATAAATTGACACAGATCTAGCCATAAATCATACAACTGAATGTTCTCTGCATTTGGGGCTAGAACTGTACTTTTGAGTATATAAATGACATTTGTATCTTGTTCTCGTAGACCTGCAAACACAGAATAACTTTACTGTAATACAGATATTCCTCATTATCCAGCATCTTTCCATTTCCAAACAAAGAAATGACGTCTTGATCTGTCTGCTACCAATTGCATTGCCATCATTATGACAACACAAATCCTATGACAAAGGGGAAAGCAGTTTAGAAGCAATGTGGAAAACTGAAAAATCAAATACAGTCTCCATTTTGCAAAAATAACTGTCTGTAGTTTTAAATTTTGACCACAAGCCTAATTCAAAGAAAAAGGTCAGTATAAACTTTAGCAGAGTGTAGTTCAAAACTTCAAACTGCCTAGTGGCTTGTTCTTTTCGCAGAAATTCCGTAGATTATAGCAGAGGTCTCCAAAGCAGCACAAGGAAAAAATATATTAGAACTTGAATAGCGTGTTTATATAACTGATAAAGGAATAAGTAAACATATATTGGAAGGCTGCACTCAAAATCCTTTTACTAATTGGATTGCACAATCAAAAAGGTTTGGAGACCATTGGCACAACTGAAAAAAAAAAGTTTCAAAGCTTCAGGCATTTCAGAGAGACAAAGAATGCTAAAGTATCTTTCTGATACAGGGTTTGTTTATAAATTTCCATCCATGTAAGAAACAAGGGCAAGAAAGATGAAAGGCTATTCAAGGTGTTAGAAGTGTTCTTAAGGGCAAACTTTTAGTCCCACTGTGTTCAGTTCCCAACTATCAAAAAATTTCACTGTTTTCAGAAACACCAGATTTTCACAGAGATTTTTGACTAGGGAGTATTAAGATTCATGTGGGTTTTCAGCAGGCTGAAGTTCTTACTGAGACTAAGTACTGTAGTATAATAGAGCCTTTAATCTACTCAGAAAGCACAATTTACAGTGTAAAACAACATAAAAGCATAGCAAAAGCTGAAACCAAATTTTCAAACATTTATAGCACCATTCTCTATGTTTCATGAGAAAATGTGGCTCCTATTTCTGTAAAATTTTTGTTCCAAGACAAAAAATTAAATGCACAAAAGTTCAGTAAGTTCATTGACTTAAATTAATTATCTACAGCTCAAAAGATGTGAAAGGAAAATCTTTCCTGACAACTTAATCAAGGTTTATCAGGTCAGTTGCTGAACTTGAAAAGCCATGTATTGACTTACACCAATTTCATCCATTCATCCAAAGGGACTTAGTAATTGCAGAATGACAAAAAACAAGTAGGGATAGGTTAGTCAGGAAGTTAGTATCAGAGTTGCTGTAACTTTAGATTTTTTTTTTCTTTGGCATCATAGCCTTCCTGTTTTCCCCTTTCACACTACAAGCGTTTCTGATAATATAAATATTAATTGATTCAAATACAAACAGAGGTAGTTCTGTACCTTAAGAGCTGTTCCATAAAATAAGAAAATTATAAGATTATTTTAAAAAAATAAATTTTATCTCTCCACATGCCTGAATATGGTTCAGGACAATAAGAATTCATATGGAAACGCATGCAGCACCAAAATATGTAGATGTTTACTGCTGAGAGTTTACAACAGGGGCACTCTGTATCACAACGGTTTATCACAAGATAAACTGAAACGATACACTACAGTTAAAATTGAATTTATAAGACTAATAAAAAAGCCCCATAAATATAAGCTATTTATTCTGTGTTATGACAGTTCTGCATTACAATCAGTTTACTGTAACATGTTATTAGACTACAGAACAAACAAAGTCACTAAGCCACCACTAGGATATCTTCAAGCTACTCCACCATATGTAAAATAAATTTCCTTCTTTTTCTCCAAAAGTGCTAAAAAATAAAAGTGTTCCCAATAGCTTAGACATCACCAGAAAAAATTTGATAAACTGTCTGAACCAATAAATATGAGGAGCTGCACGGCTGTGGCCAAAACAACAACAAAGTTACTAAGCAAAGGGTGCAGTGGGGAGAAGGGTGGAATCGATACTGGCAGTCTGCAACAACAGAAAAGTTATCAAAATGGGAATCAAAGCATGAAATACAAAACAGAAATATGAAAATATGAAACAAGAAACTACTGTGTAGCAAAGGCTGGGTACCTAGAAACAAAATATTAACAAAGGGGCATTTGGGATTGATTTCAAGAGAGAAGTTAAGTTGTACAACTGAACCCTTCACATAAGGCAGAAGAAAAGAAGGGCATGATACATCAGATACCTTTATCATTTGAATCCTGACAACACCATGCATTCAGGCTTACATAATTTAGGATGAGAAAGCTGCTTAAAATACAGAAATAGAACTCACAAGCCAAAATAGCAATGGTGAAAGAAAGTCAATGCTTTGTATTTATTTATTTGTCTTTGCAGGAAGAAATATACAAATTCACACTAAAGACCCTGCAATCAGCGAATCAATTAAAAATAACTCAAGAGATGCTACTTCCAGAGAAGTAATTAAGAAATTAATAGGAAGAATGCTTTTTTAAAATATACTTACTTTCCTCAGATTAATTACGACATAAAGCAAATATTCCAGGCACAAGGAGTTACCCTTCTGTAAGTGGAACTGATGTGCCATAGGAGTCATTAATCATTTTGCTCCAAAACCTTCAGCTAGTTTAGTTCCTCTACCTGATGGAAACGTGGTGGGTCTGCATTACTGTCCTGAGTCGAGGTTCTTTTAAACCTAAAACTATTTCAGCGATCATTTAACTACTGATGGCTCCTGACCACCTGCTGAAAGCTTCATTTGCCCTGCAGTGCTCGAGGTGCGAGGTTCCCTGGCTGCCCGACCAGGTATGCTGCAAGACACGCACCCCACCGGCTCGGCGGGTCGCAGGGAGCACAGCCTGAACCTGAGCAAGGCCTCCAGCTGAACAAGCAATCAAACTAAAACGAAACCCAAGGACAACCAACCGCACCCTGCCGTCTGAAACCACTTTTAATTAAGCAGCCCCATGAGCAAGTAGACTTTCTCACAGGCACCGCACAGGGCTAAGGGCGCGCACCTGTGTTGCCGCTGCCGTGGCAACAAGGCCGCCACGCAGACATGAGGACGAACGAAGCCGCCCGGTCCGGCCCATATCAGCGGACTCCCGGCCCCGAGGAAAGGAAGCCCGGGCGGAAAGTTTCCAGCCGGCCAAAGGGGCGCCCACAGTCGCCCCGAGCGGGAATCGCAGTGTGTTTCCCGGCAGCCCCGTGTCCGGCCGGCGGGGACAGCCCTGCTCCCGTGCCCGCCCGCCCCTCTGGGGCTCTCACGCTTTGACGGAGGCGCCCGACTGCCCGGCGCTGGTGCGGCTGGCGAGGTCCTTCTTCTTGCTGCCCTTGGAGGCCATGGCCGCGGGTCGGGCCCGCCGCGTCCCCCTCGTTGCCGGGAGACCCACCAGCACCGCCCCCGCTGCTCAACCCGGGCCCGCGGGGAGCTCCGGATGGGCCCTCGGGGCCGGCCAAGGGTGCGGGAGCTCGGACACGATCAGCGCCGCCCGCTGCACTTAAAGGAGACAAAAATAGGGTGTGAAGTGCCTTTGTGGCCAAAGGTTTGGCTTCGAGGTGGAGTTGTTTAGCCTGGAGGAGGCTCAGAGGTGACCTCATCACTGACACTAACTACCTGAAGGGAAGTTCTAGCCAGGTGGGGGCTGGTCTCTTCTCCCAGGCACTCAGCAATAGGACAAGGGGGCACGGGCTCAAGCTCTGCCCGGGGAAATATAAGTTGGATATCAGAAAAAAATTCTTTCCAGAGAGAGTAATCAGGCATTGGAACGGGCTGCCCAGAGGGGTGGTGGATTCACCATCCCTGGAGGTTTTTAAACTGAGATTGGACTTGGCACCTGAGTGCCATGATCTGGTAAGAGGACTGGAGTTGGACCAAGGGTTGGACTTGATCATCGCAGAGGTCTTTTCCAACCCTATTGATTCTATGATAATGCTTTCTGAGCCTCTGAGCAGCTTGAAGGATCTTCTCAAAGAAAGTAGTTTGTTTGCCAGTGATACTAAATTAGGAGGAGCTCCTGACTCGGCAGGGGAGGACCTGCACAGACACCTCGACATATGGGAGAGATGGGCAATGACCAGCCATAGGAAGCTGAACAACGACAAGAACTGCATTTTGCACCTGGGATGGGGCAACCATGGATGTTCGTACAGACAGGAAGGAGACGCTGGAAAGCAAAGCTGCGGAAAGCAGCATGGGGGTCTTGGTTGATGGCAAGTGGAATATGAGTCAGCAGTGCCCAGGCCGCCTAGATTTAGAGCTAGATTGCACAAATTCTTGTTTTCTATTTTCAACTGATACAACTAATTAATTCCTGATATGAAGCATGTGACTACCAAAGTGAAAAGAGTTCCACTAGGGTCAGGTGAAACTAACATTAATTTGCTGGTTTTGAATTCAGCAGATAGCTGACTTCACCTTTGTTTATACACAGACTTTTTCAGATACAGTCCACAGACTACATTATTATCAACAGCTCCTATTTCTAACTCTTAATCTATTTGCAGTTCCTCACTGTTTACTGAATGATGAAAAATTATTGATAAAACTGAATATACTTCATTACTTAATCTATTTTTTAAATATATAAAAAAAATCGATGAAAATCTGTTTATCAGATTGCAGAGGGCATGAGTAGATAAAAAAATAAGAGGAAAAAATATGCCGTTGTTGCTACATCTAGAGGCTTATTTTAGACAAATGTCAGATCTTGATTTATATGAAGATGACAGGCGGCCAGATACATACTAATAAATTTTAAAGTGGAGAATTCTTTCATATCTTGGCATTTCCTTCAGCATTATGTCCAACAGCATACATTTTAAATAAGATACTTTGGGACACTTCTCACTTGGAAGCCAAGTAAACATTTCAAGTTTATTTATTTCTTTTCAAACTGAACAGCTGGTCTTCTCTTCATACAATTATTATATCAAATATTGATTAGGGCATACAGACAAAAAATAGTGGAGACAGAAGTAAGTTCAAACATCTGGCTGCTGATGCCAACTTGGAGACTGGGCTGGAATTGACAGGACTGAGTTTGTGATGCAGAATGCAGATAAAGCACTTCAGATCATCTGGGATTTCCATCTCTTCCTCTGAATCACTTTTCCTTTCCTATACTTACTGGGCAGAGAAAATACTGTGGAAAAGTATCTATAAAACATTGGTGCAAGAGGCACCTGTGAAAGTTTTTCTAGCAGGAAAACTTCCTTTCTGATCCCACTGCAGGTTTGCAGCATCCCAACAAATATAACTCCTGTAATACAGTTATGTGAAAGACAACATAAAAGTAACTGAAACTTGACTGCAATTATAATGTAAACATTTTTGGGTGGTAAAGGAAGAAAGACAGAAATCAGAAGAATATATAAGCTACAGAGCTTTCATTCATTCTTTGTTCTCTTTAATGGTAGTTGCTACATATGACATTCAAAATGCATCTTTTACCATAAAATCCTAAAATAAATTTGTTTGCAAGAGGGATGGCATTAAAAACATGTATCTCAATGCTTTGTGAGGGAAAAAAAGGATCTCAAGTTTTTCACTCTTCAAGTTCCATCTTTTTATTTTTGCAAGAATTTAATTTAGAATTCCATAACCTAAGAGCAATGACAAAGACAGCTTGTGTGGAAAGAAAATAATCTGCATTTCAAAAAAGCTAGTTTCCTAACTGGCAAAGAGTCTGCAAGGTCACATCAGCTGTTTCACTGGCCCAGTGTCTCCAGCCATGAACTATATCTGACAGACACCCCTGAAGGGAGAAAATTGTAATGCAGCTGGCATTAGAAAATATGGAATAAATACACAAGGCAATATAATTAGCATTGTCTGTTAGGAACCCAATGAGATGTCACTAAACAAATACTAAGGTAACATGCACTGAATAGCAATAGTTAAGTGGCATTCTGGTCATTATTATTCCAAGACATAATTCAAAACATCAGCTTTTTTGTTTTTCCTTAAAGCATCACATCAACTGCTGTAGCACATGCAAGTGACTTGCAGTAAAATATCCTTTTACTCTTAAATATTTTGCAGGTTTTTATAGCTACCAGTACTTGTTGGAGAGAACAGAGAGTTAACTCTGAACAGGAACCAAAACCCCTCTCAGGAATCTTGCAGTTCAGAATTAACTCTCCTCAGATTTTACAGAAGGCACAAGGATTTCAGAACAAGACAGGAAGACCTTAAGAGGTGGGTCTGGGAGTGTGGTAGGGTGGCAAACCAGTTAGAAATAGATGATGAGTAGGCTAAAAACAATCAGATTCTTCTTGGAGGTGCCAAGTGGAGGACTAGAATCAATGTGAAAACTTAAATATGGAAAACTCCTCTTTAAAATAAGATTTAATAATATTTTTAAATTACAGTGAAGGTGGTCCAATACTGGAACAGCTTTTCCAACAAGACTGTGGAGTTTTCATCAAACTGAATATGACCATGAGCAACCTGCCCAAGCTCGGAGCATGGATGTAAGACTACATGACCTTCAAAGGCCACTTTCAACATTATCCATTCTGTCATTCTGGGAAGTTTTCCATGAAAAAAAGAGTTAGGTCAAAATTAGACCAGAGGCTTCTGTAAGGACAGATGCTGCATCTTTAAGCAACAAAGGTTGCAACAAAGTTAAGAGATGAAAATAAAATGGATTTTGATTTTGTGTGTTTTGGAGACTTTTTAATTTCTTTTATCCAATATTAGAAAGATTTAGATTCTGAAATTAATTCATTTAACAAAAAAAAGGGGCATTCTTACTTCCACTATTCTCTTCTATCTTTACTGAAAGAGTAGGTGGGACTGATATAAGGAAGGTACAAGGCCATTGGGAAAACAGTGAACAGAGGGAAGACAGCAGTGTATTGGCATTTAAGGAATAGCAAACTGTGAAGGATCGTAAAAAGAGTGAAGGGTGAGGAAAAAAAGGGCAATTGTGACCGGAGAATGACAATGCCTGAGAAAATGAAAACCTTGCAGTACGTGATAAGCTTGGGAGGAGCAGTCTGTGCACAATTATGAACAGTCAGACGCTAAGGTGACATAAGCCAGTGTGTTAGGTTGTACTGGCAAAATGCCAAGTACCCAACACAGAGAGTCAGAGGCCCCTTCAGCTCCAAGGGAAAGGGAGGGGAAAAAACCCTAGAAGTAGAACTTTAAATGGCAAGGCTTTTATATTTATACAGAAGAGAGAAAACCAAAACCAAACTACAATATAACACATATATACAAATGTAAACTCTACACGAGTTGCCCAACAAACACCGACCTCCACTACCTCAGCCCACAAAAACACCCCAAAGACTCCCCTCAAAGGACACGCAGCAAGAGAGGATTAAAAAACCAACGACAAAAAATGTTTACTTCCTTAACCAAACAGCTGTGAAGTGGTGGCAAGGCCTAACACTACTGGCATGGTGATAACATGTTCACTCAGCGTTAGCCATGAAGGGCACTGACCAAAGCCCCTCCTACACCTGTTTTTATGCTTGCTGTGATGTCAGATGTTATATGTCTTTGGTTGCCTATGTCAGGTGATGCTTGTCCCTTCTAATCTATGTAAGACTATCTGGGCCTGCTAAACTGAGGCCTACCAAAATTAAGGCCTCAACTACCACAGCCAGGGAACTGAATTTGAGCAAAACCATCCTCACAAACAGATGGACTAAAACTACACACAAGCAGCTATATTCTGTTAACTCTTAAGCCTGATGTTAGGGAGCAAAGTGGGGAAATTGACTGTGAGAGATTTTTTTTAGATAAACTGATAGAATACAAACAAGGTGTAGGGGAAGACAATTGCATTACAGAAAATAGTCTTTGCCTAAGCATAGGACTTTCTGCCCACTGACTTTTCAAAAATATCCTATAGTACCATCTCTCGTCTGATCTTGTCAGGGACATTGTTTTTCTAGTATTCCAGCCTCCTCTCCATTTGACATGGTGCTAGAAAGGACTCTGATGAACCCTAGCTGTATTATTATCTCCACTTACCTTTTTTTAAATCACATTCTTGTACCACAGTCTCATTTTGGAGAAACACAGACCCAAAATATTCAGTAAGATATCAAGCAGCTCTTCAAGTCCCATTTAAGTATCACAGTAACATCAAGTCCCATGAGACTGCTCAGGGCACACACTTAACTTTTGGCTGGTGTTCCATGAATTAGGGACTGCCACAACTTTGATCCTCTCCCCACTTAAATATTGGGTGGAACAGAGCATAGCTCCCAAGAGCAGGCAGCAGAGGAAAATTTAAGTAGCTCAGAGAACTGTGCAGAAGCGTTGCCAATTCTTTTGTTAATTCTATGTTTGATGATTCATAACACGAATATCTTTCTATGTCAATAGGAATGGCTTCCTGGGTTTGATACTGCGTGAAAACCCTATCTGAAGTTTGGAGTTAGAGGCAACTGTGGTACTATAGCTATTGGAACTGTTAGAAAATGGGGATACAGACAGAAGTAGTAGTATTCTAAATATTGTCAAAAGGATACAATTAAATTCTGATTCTAGCCTGAAGGACAGAAGCAAATTATTAAAATTAATACATTATGTTAATGTAGTGTGACCTTTTTGCTGTAGAGCCTATTAAACCCCATAGTACACTGTTTTACTCTAGTATTTTGTTTTTTACGATTAAGAATGTAACATTTTTTCCAGATTTACAAAGTTAAGTCTTGTTCTAAGTAAAGGCATGCTGCAGATCATTGCAAATCCTTTTTAACAGTGATTAACTTCAGTGTATTTTTAAGTGAGGTTACTGGTTAAAAGCAGAAAGTTGTGCTATTTTAAAAACACGATATGTATGATTGCTAGATACATATTTTTTACCAAAAAAATTTGTGATTAACATTCTTCATGAACATTCATGAATAAGACCATAAGCTGGTATGTCTGTAAGATATCTTCAAACTTGTTTACTAAGCCTACCAAGCAAAAATACATTTTCTTCTCTAAATAAAAAACCACCACTGCAATGCAGTTTACATTCTCTACCTTCTGAAACACAAAAATTACATAAGTTATTGCAACACTTATGCCATTATACATATAAACAAGTTCCATCATAACCATTTGAGCTACAGTTAAGTCTCATCTAATTGTGCTTAAAACAATAACCCAATCAAAAAAATAGCATCCCAATGGACCATCTGATGAAGTCCTTGCTCCTTAAACTACTAAATACTGAAAGGCAGTGATTTTGGGGTATCTTGAGGCAAAGTACAGTTGAAAACAGAAATCCTCTAATTTTCAAGCAAAGTAGTTTGCCTTTGTGGAGGGTTGACTCAAGCTGGACACTGGGTGCACATCAAAGCCACTATCAATCCCCGTCCCAGCTTGACAGAGGAGAGAAAATACAACAAAAGGCTCATGGTTCAAGATACAGACAGAGATCACTCACCAGTTTCTGTCATGGGTAAACAGACTTGACTTGGAGAAATTAGTTTAGTTTATTAACAATCAAATTGGAGTAGGATAATGAGAAATACAAACCAAATATTAAAGACAACTTCCCCCACCCCTCCCTTCTTCTTGAGCTTAACTTTACTCACAATTTTCTCTGCTTCCTCCACCCAGTGGCACAGAGGGGTGGGGAACAAGGATTGCAGCCATTTTATCACATTTAGTACAGTCTCTGCTGCTCCTTCCTTCTCACAGGACAGACTCCTCACATTTCTGCCACTCCAGCATGGGGCCCCTCTCTTGGCAGACAGTCCTCCACAAACTTCAGTGTGAGTTCTCCCCATGGGCTTCATGAACTGCTCCAGTGTAGGTCCCTTTTTGGGGGTGCAGTCCTTGAGGAACAGAAAGCACTGGTGTGGATCCTCCACAGGGTCCAAAGTCCTGTCAGAAAACCTGTTTCAGCATGGGCTTACCACATGGTCACAGTCTCCTTCAGACACCTACCTGCTCTGGGGTCAGGACATCCATGGGCTGCAAGTAGATTTCTGCTCCACCGTGGAACTTCATGGGCTGCAGGGACACATCCTGCCCCACCATGGTCTTTAGGGGAATCTCTGCTTCAGTGCCTGGAGCACCTCCTCCCCATCCTTCAATGACCTGGGTGTCTGTAGAGCTGCTCCTTTCATGTATTCTCATCAGCTGAAGTTGCTGGTTTTTGCTTTATTTTTCCCTATTTAAATCTGTTATCTCAGAGGTGCCACTATTGTCGATGAGCTTGGCCTTGGATCTGTCAGACACAGAGGAAGCTTATAGCAGCTTTTGACAGAAGCCACTCTTGTAGTTCCCCTTAATACCAAAACCCTGCCACACACACCCAATACAGCCTGTACATAAAACCACAGAAACATTAACACAACCAGGCAGATGCTGTCCAGGAAAGAGGCTACAAGCAATCCTTGGGCACAATACAGCTATTTCCATGTTTTACTGTACTGCATAAGTACTGAGTATAAAGTCATCTTTAAGACATGATGATTTCTAGTAAATACTGAATATATCTTGATGGGGTACTTTTTGCTAAATCAATGCTGGGATACTACTGTCAATAAAAATTCAGTCATTATAACCAAAGATGCTTCAACATATTATGAACAATGGAAATTGATAACGTGGCCCAAACACTACACTACTCCAATACCACAGTCTACAGGACACTTTTGAAATACAGAAGTCAAAAAACTATACCCATCTGAATGCAAGAGACTGAAAGTCCATTATTCTGGATGGATACCACATACCACTTCGATACAAACCAGTAAAAGGCAGGGGAGTTCAGACACAGCATCGACAGTCTGTTAACTCTATCTATAAATTGTGGTGGTTTCACATATCTTGGCAAAAGAATGAACGAACCAACAGAGATGCTGGCCCTCTACTTGTACACTTATCAAGGTAAAGCTATCTGAAACACTATCTCTACCTAAACAAGGAATTTTTCTTAGTTTATTTGGGGCAGAAAGTATTTTGTATTTGCACAGATCAATAGCTTATCTAGTAAAACTTCTTCATATGAGTATGAAAGTCACATAGGATGTCTAAGCAACAAGTCTTCACAGAATGAATGCTATATTAGGTGGTGATAAAAGAGGCCATAATCATGTATTTAAAAATACACCGAACACTTTTCCTCTTTACACACAAATTGAAACAGAAATGAGCTACCAACACAGTGTCATCATGATCATGTACAATACAGGCACAACTTCCAAAAAGTCTTCACTATATAGTTAGATCCGAATCTAGTATATTCCTAATATTCAATATTGTTTTGCTACAGGACAAAGAACTCTCAAGTGACCTTTTGCATACTGCCAAGTAAATGATATATTTCCATTCAGAGTCATTAGCATCTCTCTAGGATTTTGTTAATACGATTTTTACCCCAGTATACTGCTAACCCCGTTTCTTCAATCCTTTAGCAATTCACCATATGAAGGTTGAAGGCATAAACACACTTAGAGAACTGTGTTTCCATAGCAAATAAATTGTTCTGGTTGGAATCAAGATCAATAGCAAGATGTTAATACTAAGATAGGGAAGCAGCAGTTTAAGACAAAACGTTTCACCATTCAATGCCATGGTTTTACTGCAAATATTTCTTTTCTAGTATTTCTTTGTATCACCATATATCAAATGATTATTCGGGCACTGTGTCTCCAAGAAGAACTGAAACTATTCCCTCTTCATGCAGAGGTTTAGAAGTTACATACAGAGCAAGTAAAGTGCTTTAATATAGCAGCAAAAACTCATCAAGCAGCAATTGAGACACTCTTGAAACTAACCTGCATTGGATTACATTGTCACTGACAGGACCCAAGGGAGATGCATGCATTCAGGTACAGTCCCAATGCTCTGAAGTTTGGTCTCCATTCTGCTCTTGAATCTAAACACCAAAACCAAGAAAGAGCACTACAGCTGTTTGGGAAAAAAAAAGACTACCTCCCATTGGCTGTTTCCCCAGTAAAGGTGGCTTTTACATTTGTGCAGCTTTAATTAAAGTTTAGAAAAAGACAGTATATGGGAGATTAAACACCTTATCAAGAGTGAGTTTACAGTCTAAATGGAGTTTTCCAAGTTACTGAATAGAAGATTATGGTAGTTTCAGATTAGCTAGAAAGGTTTACTCAGACAAGCCAGCAAACAGGGAACAAGGATGGGGTGCAACTTCCTTTCTAAAGTGCTACAGACTTTCAAAGAAAAAAAAAACACCAGTCAAGCTTTACATGTACAATAAATCTGCACAAATCTAACGGACACATTTTTTACAGTGGTGCAGAGTAGGAAGAGACAAGACCATGGACATAAATGAAAGTTACAAACATTCAGACCAGTTAAACTCTCAGGGGACAGTCAGGCACTGAAACAACTTTCCCAGGGCCATACATTCTCCATTGTTTAAGACCAAACAACACAAACAACTAAGCACCCTGCTACAACCTTGCTTGGAGAAAGATGTTGGCTTAGAAGACATACTAAGAACTTTTTATCTGAATTATCTTAGGATATTAGCTAATTAAATACAATTCTAGCTTAAGTAAAGCCTTACTGTAATAATTTTAAATAAACCTTTAACATAGCAGGTACTAGAAAATAAAGTTGTTTTCAAATGTCAATGAAAGCATTTGAGTATAGTGTGGAACATATGTGAAGATTTGTGTTCTCAAAAGCATACACCAACAACATACATAAGATGCCCAAATATATTTATTTATCTCTTAAAAAGTATGTTACTCTTTAGAAAAAAAAAGACTAAGACATCTCAATACAGATTAAAGTATGTCAAATCCTGCACATGCTTGATTCTGATGTTTACTTAAACATCAGTCCCATCAAACCAAGCTAGGTAAGACTTCTGAAGTCAGTAGCAATGAGGTACCAGGACAGAAGAAACCCTTAATATAAAGAGAAGCTTCAAAGCCTTTGAGCCAGGCAGAGCCAGAGTTCCAGAATGTATTCAAGAACCATGAAATCTCTCTAATCCTTTTGATCTTCATTTGCTGCCAAAAATACATATGAGTGTTGTAACAAAGAAACAAGCCAGTTCATCAGTTCAAAGTAGGCCAAAGAGTATAGCACTGTTCTAAAACTGAAAAAAGATAGAGCTTGGGGCAGGGGAGTTGACAAGCTAGCATGAACCAGTTAAGCTATTTCCTTCTAGACCTCTCTCCTTCCTCATGGTATTCAGAACCATCTCAAGACAGAAGAAAAAAAGAAGCAAGCTCATTATCACAGGACGGTAAGCTATCTACTTTTTGCACTCTTGGTAAAGTTTTCAGTGTTAGTGCATGAAAAAGTTACTGGATGTTTATTTCTGGATGTGCATTCAGGTGAGGTTACCATAACCATGTGCCAGCAGTACAATTGTAGCATTAATGTGTTTCATATGTAAAGTATTAGCTGAAAATATTCTGTCTTAAATGGCTGGAGAATCATTTTTATTAGTATCTCTGTAACCACATCTTTCCCTTGTTAAATACAGTAATTTAACCATCTTAGTTTTACTTAGTGGTAAAAGCCATCTACTCACTCAGTCCTCATGATCACATTAGGAAAGATACCTCTCATTTATCATTGGCCCCTTCAAGATTTTTGGGATGTCTCGATCCAGGAGAACTAGCAATGAGATAGATCCTCATGGTGGGGGATAATAAATAGGGACAATTGTGCAGGTGAGAAGGCTGAAGTGGGACATTACTGGTGCCAAAGTTTACTTCAAAGGTGCAAGTGTCTATTCAGCTAAAACCTTGACAAGTGAGTCCTATTTGGAATGTAGCATATGTCCTAGAAGCAAACTAAACACTTAATGTTTTCTTTGTTCCTTTTCAGGAGTGTAAACACTACCTTATGTTCTCAAGTAAAAAGGCACTAATCAGGCTTAGATGCAGACACTTAAGCAAGTGGAATGATAACTCACAAGATACTCAGTTTCATGCTAAACAAGAATATGTAAACACCCAAACGAGTCACCAATTCAGAGAGTACCAGACATCCCATATGGATTGTCACAACAGAGCACCATAGCAGCATTTTGATTTAAGGAACAGTCTTGCTGCTCTTCCGGTACATTTACTTAACAGTGGTAGCATTAGCAGCACTGTGATTTACTCTCTGCTTTCAATGGGTCTAGGTCCAGTTTTGGTTTCCCCACATCATTCTCTTCATTAGGAAAGGTTTTGTAGTTGGCAAGAATGTTTTCCACCAAGAATCGAGCAGCTTCGTCTATGTTGATGTTGTCCTAAAAATGTTAAAAGCAAAGAAGTCAGTGATTTTTTGAAATGTCAGACATTCGTGTTAAAAAGCTGCCTGCCCTAAAAGAAAACCTTTTCAGTCTCATCAGCAGGACACAGTTTAGATGCATCACACACTTTTTCTTTCGACAGTTACCAGAAAGGTTTGAGACAAAACTATTACCCGCTATTACAAAATGAATACTGTGAGTCTTATCTAGTAGGCAGTCAGGGGTATAAACATCACCTGCCTCTGGAAGACTCATAAATGCTAAAGTCTATTTCAAGATCACTGGTAATCACACTGTCCATAGTATTTAAGGCATCCGGAGGCCTTTTTCTGTTTCTGCTGCAGTTTGGATGCACTTAGTTATATAAAAAGACCTTTTCTATGAGCCTCAAGCCCACAAGTATTTCCAAATGCCTCATCTTGTGTTCTTGTGCACACTCTGAAAAGTACCTTCACATACACTCTAAAGACAATGTGTATGCAGGATACCTAGTGATGTCCTTTGTCAGGATAGCCCAGCTAGTGGTTGGCTCTAGTACCAAGGAGTCTTTGGCCACAGGTTTGACCTGGCTGGGCCACCTATTACCTCACCACAGGGATGCCATGTTTGGAATCACTCATCTTTGGTTCCAAAGGAAATACCAGGCCAGTACACTCTTCTGCCTCTGTAATTGTAGATCTAAACTCTACATGAGCAAAGGTTAGACCATAAGAACATTTGACCCATCACTGCTGCACTTCACTAGCTTGTGATTGTCAGCCACAGACTGCTTTTGGCACTTTACAGAACAGGCACATTTCCTGCCCAGAGCAGAGAAAGATTCTCTTCATTTTAGTCCGTAAGATATTTCTATGAATACTTATACTGTCTGCAGCTCTTTCACTTTTAATATTCTCCCTACAAATAGTGAGACCCGTATTACTGAAGATTCAAGTATCAGTTATAGCAGAAAGGCAAAAGCAAATTAACAAAATATTCAAGTGGGCAGGACTTAAAACCATAAACTGATTTGGTATGCTTAGAAAAGATTTTTGCTAAGCTCTGCACCTCTGCAGAGTCTTAATTAATAACTGAGCTAGGACTGTTATTGTCTGGATTTTTCTCTGCACCAAGAACCTTGGTTTGTATCATTATGTCTTAAATGCCACCTAAAATGCAAGCTGTCACTACACTTTCACATTAGGTTTTCTTCCAATGTCACTTGCATTTATTTTCACCCCATGATGAAGTGTTATGGGCAGATAAGGCATCAGGGAAAATGCAACCCAAAGCAGAGCTTTGGTATTCTTTTTGATTTTTAATATGCATTTTTAGTAACAAATGAGTGAATTTTGGAATATTTCTTCCAATGCAAACAAATTCTTAGCAAATTTAAGTAATTCTTTTCACTGTGTATCCTTCTTTGTTTTAAAGTGATCAAGAAGCAATTTGTTATTTGGTTTCTTATATTCTTCTAACAGATTTTTTTTCTTTTCAAGAGTTGCCAAAGCATCATTGTGTGACAGTTCAGCAGCTACAGGAAGTAGGCAAGCCAAGAAAAAAGTTGGACCTTGAGGCTTAGCTTACTTTATAAAAGAGTATCAGCCAGATCAGTAATTTGGTCTGTCAGCCACATTGTCTTCATCTAGAGAAATCTTTCACTTTAAGGATCAGTTATGTTTAAGGAAATGCTGGATTTCATTCCCAATTAAGCTGCCACAAGTTTCTCTCTGCATTGACAAAGCCTGTAGACTCAAACTGTACAGTATATGAAATTACTCAGATTTAACTGTTTGAACAAAGCAGCTGTCTTTCTTAACTTAAATTACTATACAAAACAATTGGTTTTGCATCCACTTCAGTCCTGACATTGCCTGATTAAATAGAAAAGTGCTTTAGAAACATCTTGGGTAGGTAGTAATAAATAAGCAAATAGCATGTTCACTTCAATTCTTGTCATTTCCTACATACAACAGTGAAGACAGAAGTTAGAATTTAGAAACCTGCACCTAAAGATTACCTGTATCTTTTATATAGTTTGATCAGCATTCAGTAGGATTAACATCTAAAGAATAAACTCTGATCCTCATGCATGCAAGATGAAAAAAAGATATCGAACTCAGATAATCAAGGTCTCCAGATAGTTTTAAGGTTCTCTGAATTTAAGATGCATTTCTAATCTAAACCAAATATGCTTCACCTTCCTTAGGAGCAAAGCTAGCCTGCACACCACTTCAAATGTTTGCTGAACACTGGAAATTTGACTGTCACTTCCTACACTTGACAATTTTATTTCCTACATGGTTATATTAATCCATTCTTATGCCAATACTCAAGAGACTAAAACCATGTTTCTATTATGCTCACCTTGGCAGATGTTTCAAACCATCCAACAAAGCCACCTTCTCTGCAGAACTGGTCCATTTGAGATGGATTCTGGCTGCCATCTTTCTTCTGGTCACACTTGTTTGCAAGAAGAACAGCAGGAATGGGGCTGCCGTTGGGAAGTAGTACTTTACTGTCCAAATCATGCTTCCATTTTGAAACAGCCTCAAAAGTGGAGCCTCTTGTGACATCAAAGACCACAAAAGCACCAACTGCCTCTTTGTAATATACTCTGGTCATATTTCCAAAGCGCTCCTGGCCTGAAAGAGAAGACAGCAACAGAAAATATTTATATTGAAGCTTGAAATGTAGTCAATGAAAATGGATTACTGTACCAGCTTAGTTCATAGAAGTTTGGCATTTGAGTCTAGTCACACCTAGTTAATAAAACATTGCCTCTATGTAAGCTCATTGTAACAGTCACTGTTTATTACACATGACAAACAGATACTAAAAGTAGTTTGCAATCCCAATTATTAATTTGAATTTTTTTAAAACTTATTTGTTGAGCAGTGTTCTTTGAGAAGTAGTGCCTAAAACCACTACCAGCACAGCTATACACAAATGATTCATTCATCAAAAAATACCAAGGTTTACATGTAAATTTAGTTAATTCAACTACAGATTTAAGCAAACAGCCTTTTGCTGAAGGGTGAGCAACAAGGGTTTCTGTGAGCTTCAAGGCTAACAGCCTTCAAAGCATATTCTGAAGAAATCACCTATATTACAGATTTTTCCTTAAGTTCAAAAGGAGCTAGGTTAGCAGTTCTAACTAAACCTGTTATCTTTGACTTCATCTTTTAAGTCAAAGATTTTCTCTGGATCAATTTCCAACTATTGAAGTTCGACAGCAATCCCAGGATTTCAAACAAGATTATTAGAATCGTTAAAGTAGTTATTCATAACAAAAAGCCAAATAAAAAATAAAAACTAAAAACACTCCCCCCCCAAAAAAAACCCCAAATCAACCAAACAACACCCTCCCACCCCCCAAAATGACAACAAGCAGTGTAAATGAAAAAAGCCTTTTTTTTTTTATCAAGTACAATTACCATAGTCAGTATATATGGAAGATAGAATTAGAGTGTGCCAGTCCAGTTACTATTCCATTTGGAAGGTCAGACCATCATGATATGTTTGTACTTGAGTGCATATAGCAGTGTCAAGTCCTACCACATTATTTGGGAAGTTTAGGCTTTTAAAATAGCATCCTGCTTGTTTGGAAGTCTTCATTGGGAAAACTAGTCCCTGCATTTCATGATTCAGTTTTTAATCAGTTAGTGCATGAAGTTTTACAATACATGGAAAAAGTAGGAATTTTCTTTGGAAACCTAGTTGTCCTCCTGTTTATAAACATTCAAGCCCACCTTCGATTAGCAAGGATAAACAGATACAAGGAGAACTTGGCATTATATTCTTCTCATAAAGAGTCAGAAATTCAATAGATGAATGAATTTGACAAGATATTCTGTTCAGCAGCATGCTCTTCTAGCTCAATTGTCTCGTTTTAATGTCAGTACTTCAGTGTATGCTTAGCTTAGCTCATTCTCTACAGACATTTTCAAAAAGGTTGCCTAAGCAGCCGTTAGAATTGCCTGAAAGCAGCAGCAGCCACAGTAAATTGCCAGAGAACTATGAAGAAGCTGACTTGATTTCTGACAGTTCCCTTTAAAGTATGATGATGCATAAAATAGCATAACAAACGATCCAGCATATCCTTCAGAATGAAAATGACACATGAATTTCTTCAGTACCAGCTGATTACCATGTGAGAACCAGCAGCATTCAAGATGAAAGCTCTTTTCTCCATATTCAAGGCTCAAGTTTTGAAGCCATCAAGTCTAAGGCCAGACACAAAGCCTGCATCTCTGTGATTATGCCACTGAAGATTCACATTACTAATACAAGTTTCCTAAAGACTGTACACAAGTAACTGACATTGTCTCCCTAGATCTTTCCAGGCTGGACTCTTACGCCTAAAAGGCATTTTTAGTAAAACCTTACTACAAATTGTTGTACCATGTGACTACTATTTTCACAAATCAAATACCATTAGGAAAGAGGCCAGAAGGCTTTTACTACTTCTGCAGTCAACTGTGTCACTTTTAAAGAAGTTTTACCTTTAGATTGTGTGACTGTGGGGTTTGGGGGTTTTGTGTTGTTTTTGGTTTGGTTGTTTTTTTAATAGAGTTTTAAACTCAAATTTAATTATATTAAGCCAATCATTGCATAGGGTACCACACAAGCTATGAGAAGCTCTTTCTCAGCTTCCTCATTTGTTTAGCTGTCAGTCTAACCACCAATTCCCACCACATGGGAACACCTCAGACTATGCTAAAGGGTCAAGTCCTGTGTCTAATTCAGGCAGTTTATCCTTTCACATCATAGGACAGGCCCACAAAACAAGTGTAATGTTGAAGTCTGAAATGCTCTATGCCAACCTCAGTCTTCTACAGAAAGAGTTCTTCAGTTCACCCCTGAAATGATCTAGAAATGAACACCACTTGCTGTTATTTAAATGAGACTGAACATGAATCTGAAGTAGCAAGGGAAACAGTCCCATTAGTTCTCCCTAACGGAAAGCTGGGGGGCTTTGAGTTTTTATTAAAGCTGTAAGGTTCCAAAACCTTGATGAAAATTTACATAAGATAATTAAATGGTATTGATTAGTTGCAGAAAGGGGTGCTAGACTGTTACAAGCAAGGTGTAAACACAGCACAGTAACTACATATGAAAAATAAGTTACTTAGGAATTGCAGAAAAGGTTATCAGATAGTTACCCTTTCTCAGGTAGCTGTGCATGCTGTAGGTGAACATGGATGCAATCAGTTACCACAGTGAAGGACATTACTACCGACTGAATCCCTTCCTGCCTACTGCCCTCTCATCCAGAAAACCTTCAAAGAAAAAGAGGAAGGTGGCCATACTAGACTCCTCCAGCAATAACTCTTGCTGAAACATACACAACAGTATATTTAAGGTGTACAAAAGAGGTCAAACTAGCACAGCATTAAATATAGCTTCCAAAGAAAAGAAACTAAGTTACAAAGCATAGCTCATAACCAAACCTGACAAGTCCTAACCACCACCAAATAGCTTTTCCTAGAGAAATACCAGGGACCTAGCCTTTGCCATTATGCAGGTAAGTTGTTCCATTCCGTTTCCAAGGGAAGTCCCAACACTTTACCATAGCCTATATTCCTCACCCACCTGGCCCAATGCCTTGACACAGAATGAGCTGGAGAGCTGCACTGGCTGGTAACTAACCAAGGTGGCCTGGCAGGTGGTTCCTTGACACTGGTGACTCCTCATGCCCCAGGATCTCCCAGCCTATGTGAAGCTTGAACATTCTGCAATTGTCTGCCAGATACGCTGTATCAGAAAGGTAGTTTTGCTGCAGAATTACTGATTCACACCAGCTGAATCTCCTCACCAGGAGAGGCCACTGTAAATGGGGGTTTGATGCCAGCTTGAAGGCTCAGTAGTTCTAGAATGATGAAGATGCCACGGTTAGTCTTGTACAGTGGCTTTTCACATCATGCAAGACAGCAGTTTTGTTAGAAATGAAAGCCTGCATGGTACTGTACGTTACTTTGTACTCTATAGCAGCCACTTTAGAAACCTTGGGCTTTAGCTGTCCAGAACAATGATTTAAGTATTAGTCTTTGATTGATAGAAGTCAAAACTTTCTCTTATAGTTCAAGTTTTCGATTTAGAAGAACATTAATACATATTTTCCACTACTTTAATTTGGGTAAAAGTAGACAACTTAGGTGCATAGCAGTATGAAAGCTTCTATCTCACTAGATTTAAGCTTTACATTAGGAGGATTTGGTGTATCTTAAGCACACACAAGCTCAGTATCATTCTATTTTTAAAGATTAATGCCTTTTAATAGGTCAAATACAGCCCAATATGAGTGCTGCCATTTTCAAAGTAACCCAAACTCCAAACCAGTTTATTAAAGAGCTATTTTGAACTCTAGAATTCATCCACTAACAAGAAACCTGACCTCAGTACTAGCTTACAACTGCTCTTCCATCCTGTCTGGAAGCCTAGAGAGGATGGATAAACCAAGAAGACAGAAGCAATAACACATGGTCTACCCAAGAGCTACGAGTTTTGTTTGGTAAAAGGTATACAGCATGAGGCAGGAAGAGAATACTATGTAGACTGAGTGGAATTTCTTTACAATCCTGTCATTATGCATATGCTAAGCTTCTTGCAGGGAGATGAAGAACATTCAAGACAGCCTTCTGAAAACTTAGCAGGACTTTCAGGCAGAGATTTTGCATGTGCTTTTCTGCTTGCAGAAATAACTCACACAGAAAGAGGAAACTGTAGAACATCCTCCAAAGTCCCCAGTCTGATCATCATTCCCTTTGTTCTTGACAATAAATGTCTCAATTTTTGCCATGCACAATTCAGAGATTTGTCATGCCTCTTCCTATGTCCAGCAGGATATATGCTGTAGTTATTTCACCATGTGTGGTGACAGTGTTGAGCAATGAAGAAAGTGGATCATACCCCCTGAGGAGAGAAAGGTTAAAAGTGATCAAACTAGCCTTAAAATCTCTAGTGTGTATAACCTTGGAAAGAAGAGGGCAGAAAGAAAACTACTCACGTACTTCAACAGTATAGACAGGCCATCACAAGATTAATCATTCTGGTAGGTCTAGTGCTGTCACATAAACCTGATGGGTACCATGAAGATATACTTTGTGTTTTAGGGCTTCGGGTATAAATAAAGAGCTAAACTACAGGACAGTCACAAGGATCAGAGGTTTTATTTGGGGATATGGAAGTGACTGCATGCAATGCAAAGTTCTGCATTCTCCAACCACAAAGTTTTCACATCCAAATGGTTCTGCACATATGATCACCACATTTTCCAGTAATTGCAACAACTTTAAGTGAAATACTTACACAATGACATGCATCAGGAACTAATACAGTTCTCTACAGCAGCACTACAGGAACAAAGCTGAGTTTAAAACTGTATCAGAACTTGGGACCTATTCTTACTCCCAGTTTACATTGTAATGGGGATGAACTGTAAGTTAAAATTACATGAAAAAAGTATAGCCATGTCTGAAGCTTTATCTTTGTCCCTTAATTCACTACAAAAGGTAAGTTATCACTGTAAAATCCAAACAATGCCAACCTTGCCTTGAAGTACATTTTAAAGAGTTCCTATAGCAATCCTTCCCAGTGCAAGGGAGAAACAATACTATCCTGTTTACTACAGCAGTGTGACTTATTGGGGCAGCTGGGGCCTAGAGTTCACAAAAGATACCCTCCAATCCTATCATTATTTATGCTCTTAACTCTTCCTACATGATAGGAATTTGGGCTAGTAAAAACAATTTAAATGTACAAATGACTGCTGAATATGCACAATACTGAGTTTGTCAGGGTCCCTTCTCCCAAACTACTTACTATATCTGTAAGTCTTAATATGTAGTTTATATAAACGAACAGAACTTACTCAAAGGGAGTAAAAGGGCCTATCTAGAAGCTTCCCCAGATATTCTTTTTTGTTATGAAGGTTACTCTTGGTTTACCTCTGTCAATACGTTCAGTATAGCAAGAGTTCTCCTATCCTGTAAAGGTTGAAGCTTAAGACTTCTCTGAAGCCATACAAATGAAAACAGAATTGTGGTAGTTGCATTTAAACCCCAAATATCTCATCAGAAACACTGATGGACAACTGGACAAAGTTCTTCAAAGGTTTTTTTTCTTTCAGGGGAGCCTACTAGTTTTGGAATCCTCCATAAGCTGTGCCATTAATAAGGAAGAAAAAGATGACCAAGGGTTATAAACCCCTGAAAACTAGAAAAATGAGGGAACAAACAGTTTCTTTCATTGAAGTAACATTAGTTCAAGTCAACTCTAACAGGCTAATCAGCTTAATGGGCAGCCAGAGCTCAAAATATGATTTTAACAAGTTTGGCAGTTCCACGTCAAATAACCTTAAACTGTAGATGTGTGGTCTAGACTGTGGTCCCCCAAAAGTCAATGTTTTGCTCCAAAGCTGTTTGCTGCCAGCTGAAAGACCACTGCAATGAAGTTTTGCAGTCTTTTTTTCTGGACCCAATAATACAGAGTTGCTAAAAGTCTGATAATAAACTGAGGACTTTTCACCATTTAAGTTGCACAGCTCTCACCAATTTTGTCCTTCAGAACACTGAAAATGAGAACTCAAATAGTTGAAAAGGCAGTTTAAGTTCAAGGAAGAAGGAAAGAATCTGCCACACAGGAAGTCTGATCTATAAAACCAAGCCAAACCCCTTTCCCCCCCCCCCAAACTATCCAGCAATACTGCAGTAAGTAAAGAAAATAATCAGGAGATCTAGTAAACCAAATTTAGTTCAACTAAAATGCATAGAAGAGGCATCCTGCTAGTGCATTTTACTTGTTCTGGTTTTTTATCAGCAGTTACTATGAACTGCAGTGAACACAGGATGCTTATTAAGCTATAGTGACTGGTTGCAATAAACCATTTTTAGTCTAGAAATACTTGAATGTTCTCTTTCCATTGTGTGAGAGATTATCAGATCAATTATTTACCATGACCTCTAATAGTCTCGCATATCAAAATTCAAGAAAGGTCATTAGAGACAGCCAGACTAACTAATTTGACTGCTAAAACCATGGCTCTTAGGTCCTTGCTATCAGTTATTCTGACCTTTTAGGCCACACAGCATGCAAGCACAGTGCCAGTATTTGGGCTTCAGTATCAAATTCCACAAGTTAGTTGTTTCAGTCAATTTCCAGGACCATGAGACATTTGGGCTTTTATTCAACCTAGACAGTAAAAATAGTACAATTGAACAATAATCAAATTCCTTTTCTTTTTTCCAGGAACACCTGAGTGGCAGTTCCTTATTTACAATTCCAAGTCTGAAATAATGTCATTCAGTGCAATCAATTTTAGCTAAAGCACCATTCAAAATGGCTGGGCACTTAGTCCAATCCTCTCAGAGTTAGAACCGTTGTCACTTTCAAAACTCACCTAAGTCATTTAGGAGTCACTGGCAGAAACAGCCCACAGTTTGGATGACAGCTGGATGTTTGGCACAATACAACAAATACCAGAGGATGCATCTCTCAGTTCTCCAGACATATAATGTACATTTGAGCATTACAAGGGGCAGGTGTGAGCTGACTGAGGTTTCTTTTTAGAGGGATATATAAACACATTACTGGGAAGTTACCATTGCTGACAGCCTTCCCTCATCTCCCCAAACTGTCTTACCTAATTAGATTGGATCTGTTATTCTTCAAGAAGTTAACTAAACCACTATCAATATTACTGGTCATGTCCAAGTGTGTCCACCTGCTTTTTCTCATATATAGCAGCCACAGACAGAGAGTAGGCAGACTCCAAGACTGTGAGTACTAGATGGCTCTGCACTCCTCCCTCTCACCCACCTAAGCTATTGGTGCAAAGTTGCCATGTGTTAAAACCACAGAGGTGTTGAACAATACATTTATTTAATGGCACAGACAAAGGGATTGAGAGCACCCTCAGTAAAAGTGCAAATGGCACCAAGCTGAGTGATGCTGTTGATACACCTTAAGGACAGGATGCCATGCAGAGGAACCCAGACAAGCTTGAGAAGTGGGGCCATAGGAACCTCATGAAATTCAACAAGGGCAAGCACAAGGTGTTGCACTTAGGTCAGGGCAAGCGCCAGTATTAATCCAGGCTGGGGGATGAACAGATCAAGAGCAGCCCTGACAAGAAAGACTTGGGGTGCTGGTGGATGAGAGGCTGGACAATGAGCCAGCAATGTGCACTTGCAGCCCACAAGCCTACTGTGTCCTGGGCTGCATCAAAAGCAGGGTGGGCAGCAGGTCAAGGGAGGTGACTCTGCCCCTTTGCTATGCCCCAGTGAGACCTCCCATGGAGTACTGTATCCAGGTCTGGGTTCCCCAGTGCAAAGATGTGGACCTGTTGGAGCAAGTCCAGAGAAGGGCCACCAAGATTATTTGAGGGATGGAGCACATCTCCTATGAAGAAAGGCTAAGAGAATCAGGATTGTTCAGCTTGAAGAGAAGGCTTTACGGGGACCTAATTGAGGCCATCCAGTACATAAAGGGAGCCTACACAAAAAATAGAGGAGGATTACTTACAAGAGCATGTAGTAACAGGACAAGGGAGAATTGTTTTAAACTGAGAGTAGGTTTTGATTAGGTATCAGGAAGAAATTCTTTACTGTGAGAGTGGTAAGGCACCAGAACAGGTTGCCCAGAGAAGTTGTGGATGTCCCATCCCTGGAAGTGTTCAAAAGCCAGGCTGAATGAGGCTCAGGGCAACCTAGTCCAGTTTCATGACAGGCAGAGTTCAAACTGGATGAACTGTAAGGCTCCATCCAACCCAAGCCACTCTAAGATTCTGTGACACTAGCAACTCTAGCAGATATTAGAAACCTGTAAGAGGAGAGGTACATCTAGCTTGACTTTTATTTTCCACCACTATGAAATATTTGGTGTTAGTCACCAGAACCACAAACTCCACAGGGTTAAAAAATGAGAACTACTAGAATATTAAGTCTTCCTGTACTAGACAGTAGTCAAGTTTCACTCGCTGCAGTTCTTACAGTTTCTAACAAGCAAAAGCTGCCTCAGGTGCTTACAAGTAAACTGCTAGTGTCCTTTCTTACTAAGGGTGCTGTAGGTAAGTTAATTGATCACTGGATGGACATCTTCCCAACACTGACCCTTTCCCAAACACTTCAGAATGGTCTTCAGAGGAAAAGTCAGTTAATCCCTGTTCAATTGTCTCCCACTTTCAGAGACAATCTTTGATCTTCTGGTTATATCTATATTGGAAAGTTGCGGGTGCAGTTGAAGCAGTTCTGTTGAATGATTCAGTCAGACATGACATTCGCAATATACTACAAATACACAGTATATATGAGAGACCCTGTATTCACTGCAAAGTCACTGAAGAATATCAGTTCAAGTGCAGCAATATTTTGATTGTTTAAATCATATCACAAATGTTCACAGAAGTCACAATTTCATTATGAAATGGTAGGAAGCTTTCTTTAAAATTCCATTGCACAACACAGCCAGTTTCTAACCTAATAATTTGTTAGCTACCTGAATTTTTAAAATGACTAGTCTTTCCATTCACTGTTTGCTCTCATTATACTTTAACATAGGACAGTCCTGTTCACTACTGGTGAAACAGCAAGAGCACTGAGATGGCAAGTGCTCAGACATTAGACACCTGATTTCCACTCTGAACACATTTATCATCCTAACAGAAAAAGTATACCATTCTCTCTCACAAAGAAAGTCTTCCTCAAACACTTGCACAGCTCTCAGAGAATTTTACAGCAAGACTGATAAACTTTTCATCACTTCCTAAAGCCTTAAGCAAATGTAATGAGTTAATTGTCCAAACCAACCGTAGCTACTTACTATCTTGTCTTTAAAAAGTTTAGAGGCAATACCCTGCACTTGCAGTTCAACAGGGTTTGTCCAAAATCAAGCATATAATGTACAGCAGTATGCTAGTCATGTTTGTACAAGAATGTCCTTGTTTCAGCATAAGATCTCCAACCCCAGAAAAGTAGAATTCAACCAAGATAAATGATTTCTAACTAGCTGTCAAATGCAGCATGTATGGAACAATGCTCCATGCATTAATATCAAAAAAGTTGACATAGTCCAATTAGTGCCAGCAGCAGCATGAATTGGTACATCCTATGTTGCATTAACAAGACTTACCCAAACAAGTCATCTACCAGTGTTGAGCTATTTCCTGCCTGCCACTCTCTAATCCATAACCTTTGGTGCACTGTCATGCAGCCAGAGCTGCACTGCGTACTTAACAGTGATGCTGCATGGCACTACAGCATTTCACAGCACACAGGAGAACAATTCTAAAGGCGGTGTGTCTCAAGAACAACTTTATCACCAGATTGAAAAAATGTTAATCTCTAAAATGTTTAATGTGTCATGGCACATTGTGTGTGATTGGAATTTTGTATCAAATAGCTGCTATTTTGCTCCGCCCAGCACTCTAGTGTGGGAGCATTTAAAGAACAAACCATTTGCAGGGACATTCAGAGGCTGCTTTTTAATCTATTATTTGAAAAACTGCTAAAATCCATACAATAAGGAATACTAGGGTTTGTTACCTGCTAATATAGAATACAGTGCTACTGAAAGTTTGCCAGCCTTCTCTAGACAGAGTTCAGACCTTTGTTTCTAAACAAGCTCTATAAATCCCTGAAATCCCATCATTTTTCAAAGTATAATCTCATCAACCCATTTATCCTTTTCCTGTGTTTCCATTGCCAGAAGAGATCTTTGAATGTCAAACATTCTACTGAAGGCCTCTTGAGGAGCATGCTATGCTTTGTAGTCACTGCTTACTGCTCATCATGCAAGCTTGAACACCTGCAAGAATTTCACAAGAGCTATTCCGATACTTTCATGCAAAAATATAAAGAGAAATTCCCTTACTGCAAATCACTTCCTTCTAACATGGCATATCACACCTCTGAACTTCTGAAGCAAGTATTTGGAGGGAACTGTTTGCAGCTGGCAATGGTTACCACTGAAGTTCATGGAAGGTCTCTCTGACACCTTGAGAATTAATCTCAGTGGCTGAAGAGAAGAATCTTCTTTTTTACAGCATGCTGGAGCCTTTTCTGGAACTAGGCAGCTAACATTATTTTCATTCCTGTATTTCATAAGACAGGTAATCAGTTGAGAACTGCCTCTTTAGAGCACTTGCCAATTCACTGTACTTGTGGACATGCACTTCAGTAACACCCTGTCCCAGTGTGCTTACAAAGAAAACCAAACTGGTAAGAGGCAAAGTGAAGATGTAAATAAGGTGAAGCACCAAGACTCTGGTGGTGCAATACTGATGCAAGAAGAGTTGATAAAGCTTGATTTACATTCATGTAAACTCTATGCATTAAGAAAAAAGTGTATATTCAACATTGTATATACCAGTTTGTCTCTGAAGGGTAATGCGCCTGACTTGTCAAACCAGCTTAATTTCTGACTACTTGAGTCAGTATTACATGAAAGGTGAGAATTTAGCTAATACTTACTTGCCTCAGAAAAGCTTATGATTCACATAAGATAATTACTTCTGCAAAGCTTTCTAGTTTGTTTTATAATCTAATACAAAAATTAGTTAGGTTGTGTGATATATACTATTCTCCCTTCTGACTCTCGTATTGCACATAAGAATTTGGGTATTTTTTTACCTTTAAGGTAGCCTGCCCATTTGATGTGCACCCATCCATCCTTTATTGTCTGTATCACAGTACTATTATCAGAGTACTATTGTTATTGTGATCTTGTAGGAGTTGCTGAGAAGCTTAGTGCTTTCTATGACATGAACCATATCTGTTTGAAAATAAGGTTGAAGCACCATCTATCCCATAGTGAACAGAAGTTCAAACACTAAATGCATTTCCATCACTGACAGGAATTAAGAGTACGTGCATCACATATACACTGAACTTTCTTTTATGGCTGTACTAGATCAGGTGGTCTTCTCAGATCACATCTTTAACCTCATTTCTTCTAGAACATGTCGCAAATCCTATGAGGAAATTCTAAGCTTATTTCCAAAACACTCAAAGAACATCTGTCTCAATTCTACCATTTAACTGTAAGTTAACTGAATGGTCCTGCCTTGCAAAAATCAAAATTACCATACTAAACTAACTTACAACACCAACTTCATGACAGCAGCACTTCCCATATGCTTATGGAATTCCATGAGCACACAGGCTTGAAGTTTAGTTCAGGATAACACACAGAGTACTTGGAGTTCCTACATAACACAGTACTAAGCAAAAGAACTTTCACTGATATGAGTGATTTGATACTCCACTGATAAGACATACAAAGCCCTTCATCAGCAAGACAATAACTATACCTCACTTGAGAATATTTCATTAAAGTGTACCTAAACAAAGGAATTCCTGAAAAAGAAAACATGCAGAGTCTGTTTGTATTCAGAGAAGTCTGAAAGCTGGAAATACACCAAAACCCCCCAAGTTAAAGCACGTTCAGCACTTAATTGGACACTTTGCTGTACAGCGCCAAGCACAGCAAGTCATTCTCAACTGAATTTTCATAACCCTAATCCAGCTATTCCAGAAGAGTCATAAGAAAGGACACCCACACAAGATTTCTCACAGAGGGGTGGTTTCTAGACAGAAACATTCAGTACACCTTCAGTTCTGTTACTTGCCTCTAAGTCAGTATTCAAAAATCTTTCAACATGAGCAGGCCTTCTACTTCCCCTCCTCTGTCTGCTAGTCTTGCATGTCTCTGGCCAACATTATCCTTAAGTAAATTTTCTCTTATGAGGTTTATATTTAAACATGTGTGAACAGGAAGGATTCAGAAATTAAGTCAGAAGTCTTTCAGGTCTTCTTCATGCGTCTGTGGAAAAAGTCACATAACGGATTCTCCAACCCTGTCTAGGAGTTTTCTGACCTGCATCTCAGCAAAATTACAGCACTCCCATCTCCATATGAAGGCAGCTACTCCTGGAACCTTCATCACTGTATCAACTAGAAAATAACTTCAGAAAACTTACCAGTTTCTGAAAAAGGTCCGAGCTCCAAGTTCTGCATACATTTCTCATGCAGTTACTTATGTACATATTTTTTTACTCATAAGGTCTTTATAATGGTGAGTGAAAAAACCCCCACAGCTGGGGGCAGGTTATACCTAGATTGTCCTGCTTCCACCCTGTGATCACTCCTACTAGGCACATAGCTACGCAATTTTTTTCATGGTTTCTTTGCAAGAGTTTCCATTTTAATCCCTTCAAAATGTGTTGTGGGTAAGAACAAGTTGTTACAAGAAACCCTTGACTACCTTCAGAGATTACTGCCTCCAAGCTCTTCATATTTAGAAGAGACTCTGCAATGCAATTAGAGTACAGGTCTCTATGGCACAGAGTTGAATATAGATAGGAAATGGCAGAAGTTTTCTGCTTGCTCCCTACAGATTTTCAGGGATGCATTAACATTGCTTAAGGCTTGCTTTAGATCTTTTTTAAAAAATAAGTTAAATCACTCCATAATTAAAGAAACAAGTTAATGACCTAGTACACAGGAGCAACTTGGCAGCCTTATGACATGCCAGTGGCACAAGAGCAGACTGAGAATAACTGAAATATAGAGCTGTTTGAAACTAAGGGTTTTCACATGGAAGTACACTCTCTCACACACTGTAACGACCAGAATGCCTTTGAAAGTCAGCCACATCCACAGTTTCCTTCACGTTTTCCCATTTCTTATGCCTTTCTATAGGTAAGAGTAAGTTAACATTCTAAAGAACTTAGAAGTTTAACATCAATTCATATATCTAATACTCTTTTGTCTTCATAGAAAAGATGGGTTATTTAAGCTCTTCAACATAACATCTAGCCAAAATACTTATCTGATTTCTCCATTCTCTTGGGGACTACTATACACCTATAGTTAGGAGTTCAGATCTTCTCAAGGAGACAGACAAGAATTTAGCAACAAATTTGCCTGCTACAAGTCTTATCATTCAACTCCTGCAAGCAGGTAGAGCAGATTTAGAATACCAAAGTACAGTAACTTCCCTTCTGTTTGGCCAGTGTCATAGTCATGCTCTTCCAGTTAAAGCATTACTTCATTTGTAATAAATATTTTTACAAAGAAATTCTAATAATGTCCTGGAGGAAAGGTGCTATTACTCTGAAGTTAATTCAGAACTGCTCAGTCAAAGCTTTAAAACCAAATTTGTCTACCAGTAGCCATTAGTGACATTCTTCATGAGAAGCCAAGCTCAATCAGCCATCTACAACCTTTACCACTCCTGCCCTCCAGGAAGTTGCCTGTTCCTATAGGCTGATGTGAGTGACAGTGATAGTCAATGTGATCATAAAGCAGCAGCTAACACTACTCAGTTGCTGGTCTTATTAGATCAGATCAAAAGTTTCTATGATACAGAAAATCCTCCAAGTGTTCTTTCAGCATCATTTGACTGTTTCATCAATGTCCTACATACACCTCCTGAGCACACTGTGGTGAGTGTAGTATATTCATTAAAACAGCATGCTTGTAAAGTGGGAATCTCTAGCGTATTGAAAGAGACTATAAAACCACTTCTCTATCATTACAAATCCTTTGTTTTGCATCTCTTTCCCACAATGACTCATTCATATCTGGTATTTATTTTGCCAATCATTTATGCCTTTTGATCAAGGTGGTTAACCTGGTTCTAATTCTTTCAGATTTTATTCAGAAAGATATTCATCATTACTTCACACATTAAAATTAAAAAAAAAAAAGAAAAGAAAAAGAAAACAACAACCAAACAAACCCCCCAAGAGTAATACCTAAGGGTAGCTAAAGTTTATAAGTTTTGCTCCTGTATGAACATGCATGTAATCTGTTCAGGTTGGGGGAATACATCACAATATAAGCAAGGTAATTTGAAAGTGACTGATCAGTCGTACTTACAAGCTTTTTCATCTCCACTATTCAACAAGTTACAACCAGTGTCTAAACACTAAACTGCCTGAAGTCTGAAATATGTAAGTCTAGGCACAACAGTACCCTTCCTTCCCCTTCATGATTTCACATCCCCTCCCCTCTGATGCTACTGCAAAAATTTGCATTACTTTGTACCTTATAACAAGAAGGCTATTTTCACCAGAAAAATAAACCACAGGCAGTGTAACACTGTCATGCTCTATTTGATAGAATTATCTAATCATGAAAAAAACCCAGAACAACCAAACACCAAATCCAAAACACAAAACCCTCAGCTAGTGCAAGAATTTGAAGTCACCCAGAAACCTGCTGCATTCATCATTTTTCCTACAATCACATCAGAAGCCAGCAAAGTATCTGCGTTATGATCTTTAGCTGATGAATGAACTGCATGGTCAGTTTTTAATGACTTAGGTACAAAACCTTACATTGCAGCACCCAGCTCTTTAAGGAGAGCTTTTTATGATCAACTGTTATGTACTAGCTTTGATCTAGTGAAAAATAATCTCTTTCTATGCTTAAGGGTTGACTTTAATTAAGAAGCCTTTTTAAATGCATCAAAATCAATTCGGAATGCCAGCACTATACTGCTTGCAGGGAAGTCACATGTAACATTACTTACCATAAGATTCAGATCTCTTCAAGAGATCTAAAGCTGTTTGTCTGCATACACCAGCAGACAAAATTATCTACATGAGCTGTTGAAAGCCAGAAGACAGCTGGGCTGATGAGTTAAAAAAGAATGACTATCACATGCTCAGACACTGTGCTACACACTTTAATAAAGAATATGTTCTATGACTATATAGGAGCCATCTTCAACCTGGTTCTTTAACTAATATCTTCAATATAAATCTGTTAACACCCTCAGGTAGTTAGAAATATTCCTGATTGTATACGTAAACAGCTGCAGAACACAGTCCCAGGCCGAGGACTTCAGCAGTTTTAAGACCATCAAATAACCCTTATGGATACTAAAATCCTCTTTATTTTAACTATTAACCCTGAGATGTCAAGTGCTATAGGAGTCCAAATTGTTGCTCTCGCACTGGCTAAGCATAGCCCAATCAAAAATTACTAAGGCTAAGATTACTTCTCTTCTTGGTCTTTTTTTTTTGATTGGGGAAGAACCCCTAGCCCCTGGGAAACAAAACAGCCTAAACTGCCAGATTAGACTAAGAGTTTGGAGTGCAAATTGCAGAACAGTTGTATCTTCCTTTGTCATTTTTGCTAGGGAAAGACTATTCAGGAGTTTCACACAAAAGTACTATGAAATAAGAAAAATATTTCAGTGACAGGAAAAAATTTAATTTTTCAGTCTATTGGAACTATCAGCACAAGAGTCCAGAGATTTATTAGAAGCTCGTAACTCAAGTCTTCACTCAGCAGTGTCAAAAATACACTAAGGGCAATAATCAAGAGTGAAAAATACTGTCTTCTGGATCTCAAAATTGACACACAGATGTATTGATAGAACTTCCCAAAATGCAAATAGGTTCTGTCCAGACTTGGTTACAAGTTACAGCTAAGTTTCTGCACATCCTGTTGAACCAGATTGCTTTGGAAAAGCATACAGCCTATCCCAGTTTTAGTAACTAAGGACTAAGAAGTCAAATGCAAGCATGGCAGTCCGCCAAACCCCAGGATCCTGATAGTCTCCCTTCTTCAATCTCTGGAACCCCAAACTTGCTAAAATATACCCAGGGGATTGCAGCAGATTGTACTAATACTGTTAAATGATTTACAGAAAGTTAAAGCTCTATGAAAGGAGCACATTGGAAGAGAAAGCTTGCCAATATTTTACTTGCCTTTCAAATCAGCAATTAGAAAATATTTTCATTTGCCCTACAGGTCAGCAGCAGAAAGATCCATGGTGTGTCTCAGCATATGGCAGTGAGAAGCAGGCTTTTTAGTCTGAGGAATCGCATTTGTAGTGTTTTACAGCAGAAGGACCAGAAGGTGATGTACAGCTGGTCTGTCACAGGGCTACAGCAGCCACATGCTACACTTCCTCATTTCTGAGCTTCCTCTGATAGAGTTCATGGAAACAGTAAATACCATTTGTTTTCCTTGTGTCTTCTAGTAGCATAAGTTTAAGCACCAGGATTTGAAATACAGTCTACTTTTTCATATTCAAAATTGGATATATTCTGAACATGGTGGACAGGATGAAGAGAGTTGCAGGTTAACACCTGGGCTGCACACAACACTAGACATGCAGTATCAACCAAGGTGATGAAGAAGCTGATGGGACAGACCTTTTACAAGGCCACAGCCAAACAGATTGCTCTGTTGTATTTAACACTGCAGCATAAGCAAAGCTAACCACGGTATGTACACAGCTGGAGTCTGAAATGGTGATGTTAAAGAAGAGTTTTGAAGTTACATAGAGGAAAGGAATGATTCAGTTTAGACAAGTGAACAGGGATTTTCTGCTTCCATGTGCTCAGAGTACCTTTTTAATATACAAACTCATGATTTCAATGTAAAACTAAGCATAAGTTCTATTCCCTCATTCCACGTTTCAGGGACAAAGTTACTTTTAAATTAAGCAGGTGACTGCAAACATGCAAAATTTAGCATACTTCCTCCTATTTGAGTTACCTTTAACCTGTAAAGCATGTTTACTAAACATTACCTGCTTGGAAAAGTGATTTATTTCTTCTAGATACATTACAGAGCCATAACCATGAATAAATTGCAGCAGTAGCCATAACCAAGGCCACCAGCACCCGGACAAGCAGGTCAGGAGGAGCAGTATAAGCAGGAGCCCTCCGGGAGTCCTGGATCAGAGCAAAGCAGCTGTTTGAGGACTGTTACAAAACCCTGCGCCAAGCCAAGAGCTCCACAACATAAACTAACAGGAGCAGGCAAAGCCTCTAAAAAGTCAAAAACTTCACTCCCACATCAAGGCCTCCCTCTACTTATGCCTCAAAGGGAGGCAAGAGAGGTTGCAGGTAACAGGAGGAAGGAGAAAAACAAGGCAGACCTCACAGTCAAAACACACTTTCCGCTGCAGAGGCCGTGCTCCGGGCCCCGACAGCCGGACTGACAGGCCCCTCGGGGCTCACCCTGCAGGGAGAAGCCCGCCTCGTCCCCTACCTGCTATATCCCAGAGCTGCAGCCGCACCAGGGTCTTGCTGTCCCAATGGATGACTTTGAGCGCGAAATCCACGCCGATAGTGGCCCGGTAGTGCTGGGAGAACAGCTGGTGCACGTACCGCTTGATAATGCTGGTTTTACCCACGCCCAGCTCCCCGATCACCAGCACCTTGAAGAGATGCTCCCGGCACTCCGGCGCGCCGGAGCCCGCTCCTTCCCCGCCGGCCATCCTTGGCCCTCCCTCCCGTGGAGCAAGGCGGAGAGGCCGGGCTGCCGGGGCCGCGGCTCTCCCGCTTCGAAACTTTTCCAGACAGCAACTTTCCACCAACTTTCCCCGACCGGCTCCCCGCGGGGCCGGCCCTCGCCGGGAGGGGAAAACGGAGCTGAGACGGGAACCCCGGCCACCACCTGACTGCAGTCACAGGACACGGAAACTCCGCGGGCTTATACGAGCGCGGGGGAGGGCGGCGGGGAGGGGCAGGGGGAGGGACCCGGCTGGCCCCGCCGCGCCGGGACAGTGGAGAGGCCGGGGCACGGTCGGGTAGGAGGGTTGCTGTTGCTGTTGCTGTGTGTGCCCCTGCAGCTACGCTCTCGCCCACCTGGGAGAGCGGTGCGGGGCAGCGGCCGCGGCAGGAGCTGAGCCTCGAAGGAGCGCTCAGGCCGGGGAAGTTTAAGCTCCCTGTCCGTGCCATCCTCTGCCCCCTTCTAATGGTATTGGCAGCGAAGTTTTCTCCCACTGCAGGGTCTGAAAACACTCGTGTGGTCTCCCCGCTGTTCGGCAAAGCGTACTATGCAGAGAGGTCCGTGGGACCAGAAGGGCTTTATTAGAACGCATGGCAATCGTAGGGTTCCAGTGGCCCATGTTCGCACCCAGTCGCCTCTCCATGGTCAGGAGCCGGCTTGGGGCCCCGTGGGTGCGGGGTGTTGCACCCGCAGGACCTGCAGGAAGGGCTGGGGTTGGGCATGGGGAGGGAGGTGCTGAGCTCATCGTGTGCAAACAGGCAGCGGCGACGTAGCCTTGTGCGCAAAGGCTCAGGCAACCGAGGAAGAAAATCACCTTAACTGCAGGATTCCCAACAAACTCCTACAGCTAAATTTGCTTCCCTTCATTTCTTTAAATTGATCTAGTAAAATACTTTTTGTCACACTCTAGTTGTTTCAAAAATTATACCAGACATTATCACAGAATGGTCTGGGTTGGAAGAGACCTTAGAGATCAGCACATTCTAATCCCCCGGCCATGGGCAGGCACACGCTGCACTAGAGCAGGTTGCTCAAAGCCTCATCCAACCTGACTTTGTACACTTCTAGGGATGGGGCATCCACAGCTTCTCTGAAACAGACACATTGTTAGAACCCAACATAAAATAAGTTTCCTATCCTTTGGACCATGTAGCACCATGTATGCAGATTGTAGGTGTCCGGGAAAAAATATCGTTGTTAACATACTCTCCAAGTGAAACACACGAGCCCAGGTGTTTATGCTTGCAATAAGAAGATGTGTGTCTAAGTGGTACTGTTTCCATGCTGTGATACTTGTTTATCATATAAATGCTTTAGCAGAACTATTTTGTGCTGGAGAACAATGACAGCCACTCCAAAAGGGAAGTATTATACAGTTATCTGGACAGTGTGTGTGCACACAGGGTGGATGGAAAGCCAAGTGAACATCCAACTAGCAGTGAAGGGATGCCTCCAATGAGAAAGAAAGTAGTGGTTAAAATATATGGTAACTGATCTGTCAAACAATCATCAGTTATTCCTGATACTATAGACGTTTATTGCAATATGCTAATTTCTTTGCTATGCTTTAAATCAGTGACTTCAGTAAAATCACTCAAACTTCTTCATATGGTTTGGAGAATGCTTACTTCCATGTCATACAAAGATGGTGCATGCAGTGTAGATGGGAGCGGGTGAAGAGAACAGCTGTTTGGCAAAATAAGGCAAAACCTCCTTGCATTATTGGACAAAAACTTGTGTTTAGAGATTCTGAGATAATTTTGGTAATTTAAATTGTCATGCTATATTAGCTTCATCATAATTATTCCAATTAATATTTACTTTACTGCCAGTAATTACATCAGAATATAAACTAGGGAAAGTCTGTAACTCAAAATTAATTTTTTAATTGTTTTTATGGAGGATGGCAAGGGTAACACAGGTCCCTGTCAAGACATGGGTCAAACAAAAGACATTGTCATTAGTTGGGAGATTGAAGGTGGTTGTGAGGCTCTTATTTGATATTATAAAATGCTACTTTAAGCACTGTGGACTCTGGTAAACCTCTCTAACTGTGTCTAGTCTGATGTCTGTCTGTTTACACAGATGTGGTCCATTCAGACAGGGAATTTGTCTGGCATACACTGAAGATCTCTGCCAAAGTTTCACTTTTCTTGCAAAAAACAAGGTGGTATGGAATTGTCACACTTTCACGTAAGGGTGTTGCTGGGGTATAGTATGGATGCAGATGCTTTCTTCTTCAAGCTTACATGTAGTCTTTGTGCCTTCATTCCCTACCTCTCAAATGGCAATTACAGTACTTCCCTCCTTACAGGAAAGTTATGTTAATTGATTACTAGGCACATTCTGCCATTGTATGGCAGGGAGTGGAATGCTTACCTTTTCTACTTTCAGGCTTCTCATAAAATTAGAAACACAGATATTCTAGTTTTGGCTGGGATAGGGTTATCACATCAGACAACTAAGTGAACAATTGTACTATTGTTAGTACACTGAATAAAAGTACTTCAGGATACTTCAGGTTTGGTTTCAACAGCATAAAAGAAGCCTGTAGGTTAATTTCTTTTCTCATGTACTGATTTTGAGTTATTAGAACCAACCAAAGAAGTCAATAAAAGTTGTGATTTGTTCACAGAAGAGTCACTAAAGGAAATCAAGGGCAAAATATGACTGATAATTTGCCATGATTAATAGTTTGATCAGTACTAATTACATTGCATCATGCCAAACATACAGAACTAGATCTCTCCTAAACTAATAATTTGCCTTAATTTCATTAATATTAATTTTGTTCAAGCTGTCTGATGTCTGTGTGGAACAGCTTGGAAAAATTCAGTCATTTGCAGTCCTATCTCTCTGGTGCAGTGAAATCAATCATGGATGAGATTATAGAATAATCAACACCTGCCCAGTGCAGAGCAGGTTATCTTCATATTCTGAGCAAAATTTCAGTGTCACTTGGTCTTCTACTGGTATTTCTACTTTTTAACTGACTTCCTTTCGTCAGCTGCATGTCAACAAAACCCCTCTGTTGAACAAGGGCTGTTGACATTATGATATGGTAATTGGGATTACAACATTGTATTTTACGTTCAGTTGCCTGCACTGGGAGACCAGGAAAGGGTTATTTTGGGCCACATTGACTACCTTATCTGGTTGGTTGCCTACAAATAAGATACCTGCTTCATATTTCAAATATGAAATAAAAGCTATTTGGTTTGGGGTGGGGGGGTTTGTTGTTGTTGTTTTTTTTGTTGTGTGTTTGTTTTTTTTGTTTCTCTGCACTTGGAGGTCTCAGGAATGAGGAAGAGAAAATGTGTATCTTACAAAACAGGCTTTTGATATCCTCTCAACCTGAAGGATAAAGTTTGACCTGACTAATATCTATTTAGTTATTTTAATAGTTCCTGTTTCTTGGTATTGACTAGCCCATCCTTGGGTTTATTTTCTAAATTATCTCTTCATCCATATGTCAGAACTTTGTCTTCCAACTGCAGCTGAGTTCAAGGAACTGGCTGCTCACTGGAAATGCTTCAGAACTTTTAATAGACTAATGATCATTACACAACAAACACCAAAGGACTGATGAAATAGCTTAGCTTGTAAGACAACACTGTAGCTTCCTTTTTTTTCCTGATCCACCATGTCTTTTGTATCGCTCTTCCTTCAAGACTGTTTCTTCTAATCTTTCCCATGTTAGTCTCTCCTCCACTTCCTGTGTGGCACCATTTTGCCTTATCTCCCTTCTATTTTCATCATACCAACTGTAATTCTTCAGTAACAACTTCCCTTTTTTACCTTCTTTTTCTTTTCCCCCACCCCCTCCCGGCTTTTATTTCCTTTTCCCTCGAATGTTCTTCTTCACCTGACCTCTCTTTAGGCCTTTCATTTGTTTAACTTTTTTTTTTCCATGATTTCTTTCTTTCATACTCACCATCCTGTTCTTTTGAGCTTTTTCCCCCTCTGAAGTAATTGAGAGATTTTTCATGTTTCTACTTGCCAGCCTGTGGTGAGGAATGGACAGCAAGCAGCAGGTTTAGCCAGTTAGACCAGGAAAGCCGCAGTACATTATTCCCCAAATCAGAGGGATGCATTTCATTTACTCTTCCCTGTAGATGCATTTGAAGTGAAATTTCTAGCTGAAGGGGTGGTGTGAGTAGCTGAAAAAGGGAAAGAAGTACAACACATGCCAATTTCCCTGTGTGCATATGAGGAAGCACAGCTGTTTGGGCACTGTGACTGAGCAGATTTGCGTGCTATGTTATCCATCTCTATGTGCTTCTCTGATCTGGTGGAGGATGTACAGAACAATTCTTCTGCTCTACGTAGAGTTTCTCAAAAGTCAAGGGCAAGAAAAAAGTCTGTGTTGTAAAAGAATACTGTCACCACAAGCAGTGTACTGCTAGAGCAGCATAGGTGACCAATTGCTTTCACTTAACAGTGGTAAGAGAAATATCCCAAAGTACTGCTTTTGGTGAGAGTAACATAACAAACAATAGACACCAAGGTAAGAATGGAAGGCTGGGGATCTTTTGGAAAATGCTTCTATGGTCAAGTAAAACCTTGGACAACAAAGCATACACACAAGAGGACTGAATTGATGTTACTTGAAATTTATGTGTGAGTTTACAATCTAAAAATATATGGCTAAATTTTGCCCACTGAAAATATTCTCCATCAGTAGTATGAGAGTAACCATGAACAGAAAGCCAAGATTATATGTTAGTTTTAGCCTGCCTGGGGCTACACTTCCTGCAAGGCAATATGGTACACCATTGTTTCCTGACCACAAATTTAACTGAATTATGTGATCTTGAACATATATACACAGCCTACATATAGAACAGTTCTAGTGGTACTTGAAAGATGTGGTTGGAGAAATACAGATACTGTTTCTGTGTTGCTTGTAAAAGATATCTTAGATGCCTGCATGCAAAACTATTATTAGGCAACCATAAATATATATTAGAAAATCCAGAAAAATAAATATTAATTTTTATTAAAGACAGTAAAATAATAGTGTATATAGTGAAGTAACAGAAGAATCCTTGTGTGTGGAAGAGGAAAAGAAACCAGCCATGAAGAGATCATGTCAAATAGTGACATCTGCCAGGCTTGGGCAAATGTCTGGAGAGACCCCTGATGATCTCAGACAAAAGCTTCTTTCATAAGGCCTGATTGTCTTGCATAGACATAGGATAGTCTTCCTCAACTATCTCATCGGTAATCTATACAAGTAAATGATGAACTTGGACTGCTGTCTTCACATGGATATCAAGCTTACTTGTTCCCCAGTTACAGGCTTCCTGTTAAATAAATTCTGGACTGTATTTGTTTTATCATTATTTCTGTTCTTTTGAAAAGTATTTTATGCCTTTTTCAGTTTTCAGGAGGTGAATGGATACTATACTGCTGAGGTGCTGAGGCACTGAGAGACTCTCATCTTCTGGCTGTGACTGCAGCACATAAAGTAGGGGCAAGTGGTATTGCAAGCGCTAAAGATCTGCTGATCTCTTCCTTGAATTCTTCTAGTAAATCTACATCTGTGTAGAAAATGGACTGGGAGAAACAGCTTTTGAATTGTCTGCACTGAAAATACTTATTTTTCCCTCTTTACTTTTGAGAATGGTAAATTCTTTGCCTTCATTATCAGCACTCTGAAGAAAATAATAGTTCAATACTCTAGTATTGAACCAGAGGAATGAGCCCTAGGAGTGTTGTTGGCAGGCAGATTTGTGGCAAAATTGGTAAAGCATTAATGCTGGTCTGAAGACTGAGGGCCAGGAGCCAGGACAGCAATTGATTGGTATTCAGTTAAGCAAGATGGAATAGTTGTTAAAATACTGAGGAAATTATTCTGGTAAACTTTTTCTTCCTTTACTAGCTGCTGACTCCAGCTTGTACGTGGACTTTATTTCAAAACATTCCCCCAACACTTTTTCCCACATTCATTAGCCAGGCCCTCATTGTTCTCCCAAATACTCCCAAGCCATGTGCTAGGAAGGGAACAGAAGCTCTTACTTTCCAATCACTGTAATTCCATTTGATCTCTTCCACAAAGTCAGGGTCATTTTGTTCTCTCATCAGTATAGAAGACTAGACAATTACCTACATGGTGATGATTAACTAATAGCACCTATAACAAAATATGAAGGCTGTGAGTATCTGAAGGTGAGGAGAGGTGAAGGGATTTATTCTAGCAGCAAACTGTAGCATCTCCAGCTGGGTAAAGGCAGACTCTGCAGTAGGCACCAACCAGACATGAGCTGCCCTAGTGAAACAGTTTTGTGTTTTTTAAACATTTCTAAAATAGAAGCACTGGAAAGCAAGTCCTAATTATGCTTATGTTGAAAAGGTACCATAATGTTTTGTGTCATTCTTGTCTAAAATCCTTATCATTCTTAGCTTATCTTTGTTGAGAAGTGTACTTTTCCTGTACCACACAGCAGTATCTGCAGCTACGGAAGTATGACTAAAGATGTAACTTGGAAACATAGATACCAAATTACATAGATACTTAGAGTGACAAGAGTGAAAACTGGATACTATTGTAAATAAATCCACATTGATCCACACATTTCATTTTAATTAGTTAAAATTTATTTCATTTGTAGCCACCCTTTAAAGCAGCAGCATTTGTTGTATCGTATGTGTTGAGCAAAGTATGAAAATTGAAACAAAAAGCATTTTGTGCCCTTCTGTAAACTGTGTTACACTGAGTCCCCATTCTGCTTCCATATTTAAGCAAGTGTGGAAGTTCAGACACCATGAGTCATCCCATCCAGTCCACTTTTCAGAGGTCATTCATTTGCATGAACTTTCTCACATGCAGACAGCTTCTGATTTTTTTGTGGTGTGACACAGAATGGAAAATATCGATATTACAAACCTGGAAATACAGCTAATATGCATGTAAATATAAACATACATCACACTTATACTAATGTACAAAGGTTTGAGCTGAAAATCTAAATGGTATGTACTATATTCTTTGCTGCACAGTTTCACAGCAATGACAGGAGACATGAAGGTGCCCTGTCTCTGTTCCCATTCAAAAAGGCAAGTTTCTCTAACAAAGTTTATGAATGACACTAACGACACTTACTGTATTTTATGTTGACCTCAGTGCTACTCTGTGCCCTAAACAGACCATGAGCCCACCTAATGGAGCAGGTTATATTATGACAAAAATAAATAAGAGTTTCAATCTATTTCATGTGAAGATTATGATAGAATTTAGTTTGCAACTATGTGTCTTCTTTTGCAGCTGATTTTAACTGTGAATTGCTAAATTAATGTTTGAACTTAGGTGTCTAAAAGCATCCTGACCAATTTTAAGGTTTTTTTATGGATATGTGCAGTTTGATCTCTGTTACTCCTGTGTCAGGTTTCAAGATCCTGCTGCTGAGCATGGGAGTTCAAGCTTTTCGATCTAAAGAAAGGCTTTTTATATTTGACTTGTGACAGTAATTTTTTCCCAAAACATTTGTTATTGAGAAATGGCTGAACAGGTCTTGTTGACAAGTTTTGGAGCTTTTCAGCCTGAGGCCAACACCTGGCATAGATAAAGTTTGCTTAAGTTTCAAGCAGGCTAAGAAACAATAATGGAGATTCCCAGTCCTCATAACTGGGAAAGCAAGTAGCTTCCCCACCAATACTGTATCACTTTTTCCTCATTGCTCCTCTATTCTGTAGGTATTTGGGCAAAGGTTTTATAGGTATGGCCCTGGTCTCAACCATTAAAAAAGTTATTCTGTCTGTTTCCATAGTGGTGCATTCTCACCATCTGACATACTTTTTTCTTTAACCACCTTCAGATTTGATGCATCTGTGTCAGCAAAATGTATTTTGCTAAACAAAACAGTCAGATTTTTTCAATCATCATTTTTCAAGGGAAAGTGGGGAAATAGCATATCTAGAATACAAATACAGTCTGTGACTACTGTGACTGTGTGAGAATAAAGCTGGGTTTAATGTCCAATCATTTTACCTGTATTTGCAGATGGAACAGTCTTTAGGTTCATCATTCACTGGTTCATCGTTTCTTGTTTTGTGTTTGTGGTTTCTTGGTTCTTGTTTTCTTTGTTTTGTATTGGTTTTTTTTCTTTGAGATTTTTTGGGGGGTTGTTTGTTTCAGGATTTTTGTTTGGGTTTTTTTGTTGTTTTTTGTGTACATTCACAGAATTAGAGCAACCATTGAAGCCATTTTCTTTTTTGAGTGGGTTCTCCATCACGATGTTCCAGTTCTTGACCTGCCCCCGGCTGTATGTGCCTTTTTTTGCCAGGTCCTTCCTGAGGAGCAGCACTACTCAGTCCACGGAGAGCTGGCAGACAGGGAATTGGGGCTGAGCACTTTTGCCAGCTGGCTGATCAGCTGATGGACAAAGACAATAGCTTATCTATCCTTCCTCTGGTCAGGTCCCAAGACATTTTTTCCCTCAGACTGGTAAGACTCTTGGGTCAGTGCCAATTTTCGCCACTGTGCTGCTGTTCTATATACACTTTGCTCCTTTTTACTATAGGTATATATAATTTTTGAAACAATTTTACTTTAATTTCTGGTGATCATCAAATCCACCGCTGCCTGTTTTCTGCTTTGTTAGCAACAGCCAGTTAAACCTAAGCTACTGTTAGCTGGATCTAGCTAAGCTGCAGCTTTATTCCCTCTACCTCTACTCTGTGGAGACTTCATTGCCTACACATCTCTAAACTGTCTGAACAGAAAAGGAAATAGAATTCACTCTAGGCATGAGTCTCAGAAACTGAATGTCTGTGTTTATTGCTTTTGACTCTTCTAAAAAATAGCTGCAGGTGTTTTTGTCAGTATATAATTGCACACTTGTCCATACCTAATGTCTCAAAAGCCCAGGTTCATTGGGTTTTGCTTGTTTGCTTTTTTAATCTGTTGAACTCCATAGCTAGTGAGAAAGGTGAAGTAATTAAAGAAGTTGTTGAACCTTACCCATATGAAATGGTGATATTTGGAAACTTTTGCTAGCTGAATAACAATCAAGATGAACATTAGGATGTAAATGTTGCTAATTCCGTGAGCACCAATGAGCAAGGAAAGGAGCATCTGGCTTATTGTCTGCTATCAAGTTATACTAGAGATTATTAATGAGTGATTATTATTTGATAGTTTTCAAAGTACTGCCAAGAGAGTACATAAAACTGCCACTGGGTTACATATTTAGGCTCAGTATTGTTCTTTCAACTGGAGTACTTGGAGTGCAGTTACAATCTTTATCTCACTTTCCATCTCACCATGGTAACATGAGTTATGTACCAAATCTTTCTACTTCCAAGTGCTTCATTTTGTGAGCACAGTCTGTTTATGTCAGAGATATTATTTTCAGCCCGCACACTTTAGATCATTCAGAAGCAATTAATTCAGCACAGACATCTCACAGTCTCAGTCATGAAGAAAATTGTTGTAGCCTAAAATGAAGTGTTTCTACTGATATTCTATCAGTACCTATTTATGTTTCTTCAATACCTCTTTTTATTATTTTCTGCTATTTTCTCCTGGTATGACATTCTACTAAAGAAATTTAATTTCTCAAAAAATGTTTTTCAGATACTCTGTTACATTTACAAATCAGACACCATTAGTTTGTCTATAATTTAATTTATAAGAACAAAAACTACCTAACTACTTCAGAAATGTTGCAATCTGCAGTTTGTTCCCTTGTTTGTTTAATCTGATCCTCTAACTACTGATATTGATCTCAACAATTTTAAAGGTGTCTAATCTCTTTTGTCATAGAAATAATTCTTAAATGTTAATCTGGTCTCAAATATCCACACAACAAATTCAGTGGGATAAAGTATCATGGACCACGAAGCTCAAAGCCAGTCCTTTTTCTTGCTGTTGCAGCTCTGAGTTAGTGATTTGTCTCTGTGACAGAGATGCTAAGTTCTTCACACATAGCTTCCTGATGAAAGACATTTTCTTCCTAACAACAAGCTGCCTGGTTGTAGAGCTCAGGATTCATCTCTTCTGAGCTACTTTTGCATTTCCTTGCTCTCACAGAGGCAAGACACCAAAGAATCCAGTTTCTGGGAGAAGGAAATTCTCTTGTAGAGCATAGTTACAGATTACATGTACAGGAGTTCCATTTAGAACAGAAGGTGTTTATTTTAAATGTCCCAAAGCGACAGTTGACATTACTTCCTTTTGCTGGACCTCGCAAACACTTCCTGTCTTACATGTGATTGTATGTGTGCTACAGATCAGAGAGCTTTCCTTTCAAAATTGGTTCTCAGATGTGTATGAAGTTTTAACAACCATAAACAGTCTTTTCAAATAGCAGCTTGTCACACGACGTGTATGAATAGCAACCAAGGTTTTTTTTCTTTTTTTTTCTCCTAAATGAAAGCATTTCTTCCAGCAGCTTCTCATAACTACTTCAAAGAAGTGTTCTGAAGTCCTTTAGTTTTTTCCCCAGATGACCTACTAATCTGCTTTGTCCCTCCAGAAAATTACTCAAGATATTTGAAATTTGAGAAGTTTGACCAAAGAGCAATTTTGATTTTTTTAAACCAATAATGTATTTCAAGAGTCCTGATTTTTTTAATGATTATTTAGTTTATATCTCTTAACTACAGTGAAGATGTATTTATTAAGGGATGAGGCCTGGCACAAATTTAGTAATTTTTGAAAACTGCAAGACCGACAGAAACCTAATCTCAATCCAACACAGTACTTAGTGTCAAACACATGAATTAGTGTAGGAAAGCCGAGATTCCTGCTTCAAGCCTAACATGTTTAAGTGCCGTATCAAATGACTGCTGAGAGAGTCAAATCTACAGGTTACCTACACAGATGGGCCACATGCAGCAATGGGAGTTTCTCATTTGCTGGACTGAAGAACCCACCATCCACTGGTCTCTTTACCTCGTTCTTTAATATGCCAACAACTACTGCCCATTCTGCATAGTGCAAATTCTAACCATGTGGTTTGGTGCGTATTTTTCGTATGACTTTTTGCACAGTACAGGGGACTGGAACTGCCTTTTTACTTAATTAAGAAATAATGCTCCTCTTGAAAAGGCACATTTCAAAATTATAAAATGATGGAAATTACGCTCTCCATCCAGCTTTAATTTGGCACTGTGTATGTGCCAGTTCTTAATAGCACAACTATATTCTTTCTCTGTTCCCAGTTCCATTCATTGTAGTGCAGTATGCTTAGAGAATCCAATATCTGTTCCCTATTTTTATCCTTGTTGCTTAACTAGTGGCTACACCATGGAAAGAATGCAGAATGGTTTCTCTCCTCATGATCCTTTCTAGAGCATACTAGAGCACAATGGTGACCAATTGAATCATGAACTTTAATGATCATATGACTGCTATGAGATGACATGCATCGTTATCTCCATTTGATGTCTGTGGAAGTGGAACAAAATTCTCTCTGGAGGCCATGCAGGGAACCAATGCAGAACTGGAATTTGGAACCTAATCCAGTGCTCATTGTCTCTCTCAAACCACTTTCCTCCAGGAAGTGTCGAGCAGCCTCACGTCTCGTTGACTCTGCAATTTTGAATATTTCTCTTGCCTGTTTGCCATCACAGCACTGGTAATCTTAAAAAGCTCAACCAGAAAATAAAATCCCAAACAGATACAATTGTTCCTCCCATGAAGCAACAAGAACAAATGCTGCAATTAAACAAGCTTTCAATTACATGGTGAAACAAAATAAAACTGAATATTTTTGTTACCCTAATGCTCCCCCCTTCTCACTTCAAAACTCACATTTCTTCCTTTGACTTCTTCAGCATACCCACTGGGGAGATACAGCTTGTGCCTAGGGATAGCACAGAGCTACACTTGGGATGACTATCAGGCCAGAACTGGTGTGACCACTCATGGGCTGGCATACTGCTGCCCAACTGAATATGGGATGGACAGATTTCATCTGCTTTCCTCTGGTGGAATTTGGGCACATATCATAAATCCAATTCCTTACTTCTTTGGAAGTTATAAGGACTCAATTAAGGCTGGAAACCTCTTACGTATGACTGAAATGAATGAGCTTGTTCAACACCTGGTATGGGAGGGACTGATGGGCAAACGAACATGCATCTTTCCTTAGCAAACAAGAAGCCATATCCACTTCCTACAAAAAATTCTTAACAAGAGTAGGGTTTCTAGCTCTGAGAAGGCTCTTTCAGCCACCTTTAGATGACAGGTCTCACATATTTGCAGGAATAGTATCAGTAAAATATGTTTGCACAGGTAAATTAAAATTACTTTCTTTTATCTCTCATGTTGCTAAGCTTAGACCATAGAGTGCTACTGTTTTTCAGACACAAACAAGTATCTAAGTTGCTTTTTAAAAAATCCCTAGAGACTAAAAGCTCTACACTTTTATACAAGTGCCTGGGGTCATGTTTCTTTAGATTTTCTGGCAAAATATACATGTTGGTAAATATATTTTAGCTCAGTTGTGCTTGTTAGAGAATAAAGTTAATATATCCTATAAGATTCACTGTATGATAAATGCATAGTGATTGTTCATTTTTTTGCTAAAAAGTCTTCCTTGCTATGTTTGGAATGCATCTTTTTCAATAGAAATTCAGAAAATGGACTCATTTCCTGGGCTTGTCTAGAATGTACATTACTGGATAATTAACAAACTCTTAACCTTTTCAGAAACAGATAATGGGCCTTAATGTGGTAGATGCTACACAGAATTTTCAGATAAGACTTTAAAACCAGATCGCCTGTGCTTTGATTTGCAGACATTTTGGGCAACAGGGTTACATGCAAGGAAACTCTGGCCTTTAACAGAGATTGGCAGACACTGTAACAAGTCTGTATGAAACACATATTGTGCAGTCAAGTCTTCTGGATCTCCCAGTTCATCATGAACTAGCATGTGCATTTGCTATCTCTATCATGCTAGGCTCACTTCCAAATAGTTCATGATAATCAAAACATGCCACTGAATTATCAGAGAATTGAGTGCTTCTTGTGCCATTGTGCCACTGCTCAAAGTTTGGATGAGAACTCACCTTCTCTGCCTGCCCTAAGCTATCACTATATTACACCAGTGTTTTCTGTTTTGCATCCTCACTCCATGAGAACTCTGAACAGTTGTGAGAACAATCACCTGGGGGATTCTTGTATCTGGTATAATCTTAAAATTAAATACCTGAGTCATTGGTTTCTAAGTTGATGCAGACTATATATAAAGATTGAAACCAGAGATTGTAGAATATGTGTGGCATATAATTAAGTCTCTTTAATGACACCCACAAAGCTCTCTGTGGAGGAGCACCTCACAGCGGTGGAAATATTTGCAGTTACAAGGGGAAATTACTGTCATTGTAACCATCAAAAACTTGCAGCCAACTTGCATATAGAGAAGACACCAAGAAAGGCACTTCTACACTGTGAACTTCACAATCTAAACAAGGCCAATGGGCAATTTTAGCAGAATTATAAAGTTATGCTAACCTAAAGTAAACTGTCTATTAATCTATTTTGCTTTTTTTTGTATTTCACAAATGAATAAGACCTCACTCCCCTGAGTGAATTGGGCTCATGGATACAATATTAACAAAGGACTTCTAAAAAGGAAATGTTCCCAAAGCATTTAAGGAGCATATTATTTGGAAAGAGATCATGCAATAGACTTGGAAGCATTTGAAAACATTTCCACACAGCATGCCATGCTGCTAGGTTGTTATTCCATGAGAGCTCTCCTTATTTGCAGTGAAACAAATCCATTCTACAGCTAATGAACAGGATGTGGCTCTCCTTTGTTTTTACCTCTCCTTTCTTCTAGGAAGGACTAGCAGGACTAGGAATGACTTCTCTTGTTGAATTACAAGCATTGCTTGATGTATTCTTACTTGCTTGTCAATGAGTTTCTTGAATTGTTGGGCTGCTGTGAAATGTAATATGCAGACTGTGCATATAAGAAACTTCACACCAGAGGATCTAGTTTCATTATGTAATCATGCATTTCTACTCTGCAAGCTTTTGCTTGTACCCTCTATTTATCAGCTTTGTCACCCTTAAATTAAAAACAAGCCTGCAGGGACCTACTTGCATTTAATAATGATCCCAATAAGATGAGTCTCATAAAGTATAAGAAGTCTATAGTGTAAATTTTTCTCACATTTCCTTATTTCACTTGTTGGAACATGTAACTATTTGAATAAATCAATTGCTCCCTTAGTTCTAAAAAGTGATAATCCTTGTTCTTAATATAAAACTGCTTACACTACAATTTTCACCAAACAGCATGAAACATAAGGATAATATGTCTACTTTCAGAAGCACAAATCATTACTTGTATGGCTCAAGGCCACTGTTCTCACCAGGTTTTTTTTCACCCTTTTTGAAATTCACTGTAAGACCAGGTTATGATAATTTTTCATTCAGTGTCAGATTTTTTTCCAGTAATGTGACATCTTCTCACTATGACCTGATTTACAGAAGACTGAAACATCAATGATATATCTAATTATCGTGTTATTATTGCACATTGTCACTTTCTTACTTTTGTTTAAAGTTTTTGTGTGCATGTCCAGCTGTTGTGTTGTAGTCAAAAGGCAGGTAAGGAGAGAGCCATAATATTTCTCATTAGTTTTCATGTTAGAGGTCTCAGACAATGATAATTTTTCAAATATCTGAAACAGGTGAAAGCAAACCTTTGCCTAAGCATTAAGAAATGTAGGCAATTAGAATCTATTTTATAAAGTTCCAATTTCTGTGATACTTTTTTCCCCAAGAGCAAAATGATGTTTAGACAAAAAATAATTGTAACACTAAACACACTCCAGTTTTCTTCCATCTTTGCCATCTTTTTGCTGTCTTTTCTTCTACAAGTATTATGACAGCTTTTATCTTTTTGTAGAGGGTTTTGAGATCTTTTGAGTACAGAGTTCAGATTCTTTTTTCTATGTATTGGCAATTTGCACAAAGGGATATCCCCACCCTCATTAAAAAAGACACAAGACTTCCAAATAGGAGGAAGATTCTACTTTTATGATCAACTGTAGCAAAACCTACTCATTGTCAAAACCAACACATTTATAACTTCCTATTGTACGTGTGCAGACAAAAAGTGTTTCTTGTCCTTTGTTTTCTCACCATCACTTTTATGAATTTATTTGCACTGCACAGCAGTATAGGTTTTGGAGAGAGGAAGGATGCCAACATTTCTGTTTGATTAATGAAGACCTTTCCTAAACTATTATTCTCCCTCCCTGAGATTCTTGCCATTGACTAAAATAGGACAAGGATAAGTCCTAAAATGGGACCCCAAGGTCAACCATTGCTGGGCTAAACTGCACTCAGGATAGAAGTGTTTGAACTGAGCATTTCAACAAATCATTTGGCTTCTTAATGGGATAAGTTCTAGTTTCACACCAGTCAGGTCAAATACTTGACAATTATTCTGAGAATGACTAATCAATTACGGTTCCTCTTTTTACAGGCTGACTTAACTTTTACTGTGAGTTCCAAGGTTAAAGATGGATCTGAATCCTGAGAATGTGTGCAGACTGAATGCTGCTCCTTTGGCGGGTGCATCTAGCATGAGCTGCACAGGGTAACAGTGTCAGCTGGTGCTGCAAAGAGTTGTGTCACCTTACTGGATGACACTATGCAACCAGCCCCCCCTGGCAAATGTAACTGTACAGAGGGAAGGCAACTTTTGTCAGCTCTACTTACATTATCTGTGTGGCTGATGGAACCAGGCCTGCAGGGAAGCTATTCATATATGGTAACTTTCCACTCAGGAGCTTTGCAGAAAAAGCCTCGTTCTCAATTAAAAAAATTTTGGTGTTGCTTTTTCCATCAAAATCTGGATGTGTGAAACAATAAGGACTGACATGTCTAATCATGTATTCACAAAGTAATTTTTGTATACATCAAGCCATCTGTTCTGATAAGTTTTCCACCTATATGTCAATATTGAACAATTACCCCAGTTCTCTCTAGCCTTGCTGACATCTGCTTGTTCTGATACTGCTTCCCACAATGTAAATTAGTTACAGTGGTGGAGTCTTTGTAGTGCAAGCACAAGATCTTGCCGCACCACTCCCAAATGATAAAGGGTGTGTAAGACCAGCTCAGCTGCCTCCTCCCGGCCACATCTGGAGGGGAAGTCCGAGAAGCCAAGGCTGTAGCCCCTGGGTATCCTGTGGGAATGAGGCAGGAGCTGGAGTCAGTGTGGTGAGGAACTCTGAGCCCAGTGGGGCTCTGCCACACAAAGATGAGAGTCAGAGATCTAGATCAGGTCATTGCCTTTGGTTTGGACTCTCTGATTACTTAAATCTTTTGAATAAAATTACATACCGCTCAAAGTGAGAATAAATATTTGACCTTTTTTAATTTTTAGATTTCTCCTGGACTCAGAAAACACAACAAAAGTATTTTAGGAAGAGGATAAGGAGACAATGTGCCACGGGCACTTCAAAGTGAAAGGGAGAGCAAAGACATGACAAGAAACAAGTATCAGAAAAATGAAGCTGAGACTGTTTGAAAGAGGGGAGTGGCTGAAAGGATTTAATGGAGATGCAGACTGTAATCTAAAACCTATGTAGTCAGTCTTTGCACTGAGCACTGAGATAAAAATGCTTTGGATCATGACCAAAAAGACGAATTGTGTACCAGGTAACCCTCATCCAAAGTTTTTACACAGGCATTTTGATCCACTCAGTGAATAAGGTCACCCAGCAATATCCCTTCTGTTTTGGGAGTTTATTTTGCTACATACTGTGTGTGTCTTTTTCAGAATTCAAAAAATCCATTTTAGTCTACAGATACTCAGGAAATTTCAATGGACACCTTGAAGAGCTGTATCTCAGGTACAGTCAACAAATACAACACTTCACGACCAAGTCTGATTCATTCACATATGAGTTAGATTAATTTATATAAAACTATAGTGATGTACTTCTCCGGGGACACCCCCTTGTCGCGGGGGAGAGCTTGCGTGCCCTCATGAGGTTGAGAGCTATACTGGAGGTGGTTTGTGCCGCCGGTAGGGTCTCCCATGCCAGACAGGTCTCAGCTGAAGGGTCGGACAAAGTGTGTCCATGGGCAGGATGGGCTTGCTAGCCGTCTGGCAATCATCCTAGGAGAAGGACAACTCCAACCTCAAACCCGGGCAGATGGAGCTCGTTTAGCCCTGTAAGGCCATCCATCTAAGAGAAGGATACTCTAACCAAACCTACATCCTGAGGTTTTCGCTGTCACTATCCAAGCTCGCTAGGCCGTGGCAGATGAACCTTAGGAGTAAAGGGTGGGGCCATTTCTGCGCACACTGTGCCTCGCCTAAAAAATCCATTGTGCAGGCTTGAAGGGTTCACCCACATTGCAAAGCCCTGTAGCAACAGGTGAGGGTCGAAAACGGCAGGTGATAGGAAGCAGCTGGAAGCCGCAGACCCAACCCTGCATGCAGGCGGTTCAGGATATGGGTCATTAGAGACTTGACCCCAGAGATGACAGTTTCTTGCAGCAGCATCCTGAATGACAAAGCAGCCTTTTCTAGGGACAGCACTGCTTGCTCCACATGGAGAGGGGCCTAGCAAAGGTGGCCGAAACAAAGCTCATCTCCACACCCGGTTGGATAACCGCAGCCAACCGGCATCTTCCATGCAATCAAACAAAAACAAAGAGATTTCAAAGGCATACACCTGGCTGCAAAGGTGTGCTCAAACTAACACTCGCATGTTGGAACATCAGAACCATGCTTGATACTGGGGATAGTGGACATCCTGAGCGACATTCTGCTCTAATTGCCCACGAACTGTCACAGCTCAGCATTGACATTGCTGCTCTCAGTGAAGTTCGTCTTCATGAGGAAGGCAGCCTTAAAGAACATGGTGCTGGCTACACACTCTACTGGTCAGGCAAACCCAAAACCGAAAGACACCTTTCAGGAGTTGGCTTCATGATTAAAAACTCCATTGCCTCCAAACTTGAAAATCTGCCGACAGGTCATTCCAATCGCATTATGTCCTTACGCCTCCCTCTACACAACAAGCAACATGTTGTTCTTTTTAGCGTATATGCCCCAACTCTGCAAGCTGACCCAGCGGAAAAAGACAAATTCTACACAGACCTGCACCGCCTCACCCAAAATGTTCCTGCAGATGATAAGATCATAATCCTTGGTGACTTCAACACCAGAGTAGGTAAGAATTCTGAAGCCTGGAAAGGAGTCCTGGGCAAGCATGATGTTGGAAATTGCAATGACAACGGACGCCTCCTGCTAGAGTTTTGTGCAGAACAGCAGCTCACCATCACCAACACTATCTTTCAACAGAAAGACAGCCTGAAGACAACCTGGATGCATCCTTGATTCAAGCACTGGCACCTCATTGACTATATCTTAGTACAACAGAGAAATGTCAGTGATGTCCGTCATACTCGAGTGATGCTGAGTGCAGAATGTCAAACAGACCACCGCCTTGTCCGCTGCAAACTTAACCTCCACTTCAAGCCCAAACCTAAGAGAGGTGGCATTCCAAGGCGGAGGCTCCAAGTCAGCAATCTTCAAACAGCCACAGTGAGAGGCAGCTTCCAGGGAAACCTTCAAACTAGACTTAAAGATAATCCCATAGATCCCTCTCCTGAAGCGCTTTGGCAACATATTAAAAGTTGCATCCTGCAGTCCTCTGAAGAGTCCCTAGGTTTCTCCTCCAAGAAAAACAAAGACTGGTTTGATGAGAACAATCAAGAGATCCAGGAATTGCTGAAGAAGAAGAGAACTGCTCACCAAGCACACCTTGCTCAGCCATCTTGCCATATAAAAAAACCCGCCTTTCGTCTTGCATGCAGCAAGCTCCAACAGAAACTTCGAGACATCCAGAACAAATGGTGGCTCGACCTAGCAGAAAAGACACAACTATGCATAGATTTGGGTGACCAAAGAGGATTCTATGAGGCCCTGAAATCAGTATACGGACCCACACACCAGGTTCAAAGCCCCCTACTCAGTGCAGATGGTCAACTGCTTCTAACAGATAAAACCTCCATCCTGAACCGATGGTCTGAGCACTTTCAGACTCTCTTCAGTGCCATCCGTGTAGTCCAAGGCTCAGCAATTCAGCACATTACATAACAACCGGTGAAACATGAATTGGATGCAGCCCCTACTATGGGAGAGATACTCAAGGCCATACAACAGGTGAAACCTGGCAAGGCAGCTGGGGTTGATGAAATTCCACCTGAAATCTGGAAGCATGGAGGTCAAGCACTCCATGCCAAATTCCACGAGCTTGTTGTGCGTTGCTGGGAACAAGGGGAACTACCACCAGATCTCCGTGACGCAGTCATTACCACCCTGTACAAGAAGAAAGGAGAAAAATCAGACTGCTCAAATTACCGAGGTATTACTTTGCTCTCCATTGCTGGTAAAATCCTTGAAAGAATACTTCTGAACAGATTAGTACCCACTATTGCAGAAGATCTTCTACCTGAAAGCCAGTGTGGTTTCAGAGCCAATAGGAGCACCACAGACATGGTGTTTGTTCTCAGACAACTGCAAGAGAAGTGTAGGGAACAGAACAAAGGTCTCTATGTAACCTTCATTGACCTCACCAAAGCTTTCGACACTGTGAGCAGAAAAGGCCTGTGGCAGATCCTGGAACGTTTAGGATGTCCCCCCAAGTTCCTCAAAATGATCATCCTACTACATGAGGATCAGCGTGGACAAGTCAGATATGGTGATGCACTCTCTGAGCCCTTTCCAATAACCAATGGTGTGAAACAAGGTTGCGTTCTTGCACCAACTCTATTCACAATCTTCTTCAGCATGATGCTCCAAAGAGCCACAGCAGACCTCGATGAAGAAAACAGCATCTACATCCGATATCGTACCGATGGAAGACTCTTCAACCTAAGGTGACTGAAGGCCCACACCAAGACCCTGAATTACCTTGTCCGTGAGCTGCTTTTTGCTGATGATGCCGCTCTCGTTGCTCACACAGAAGCAGCTCTGCTTTGCAGAGGCTGCTGAGCTTTTTGGGCTGGAAGTCAGCCTGAAAAAGACGGAAGTTCTCTACCAACCTGCACCTCAAGAAGTCTTCCATCATCCTCACATCACCATAGGCAATTCAGAGCTTAAGTCAGTCCAGCAGTTCACCTATCTGGGAAGTATCATTTCCTCAGACGGTAAGATTGACAAAGAGATAGACAACAGGCTAGCAAATGCATACAAAGCCTTCAGAAAACTCCATAAAAGAGTCTGGTCCAATAAACACCTGAAGAAAAGTACAAAGATTAGTGTCTACAGAGCCATTGTACTGTCTACTATTTTATATGGGTCTGAATCCTGGGTCATCTACCGCCACCACATGCGGCTTCTCGAACGCTTCCATCAGCGCTGCCTCCATTCAATCCTAAACATCTACTGGTCTGATTATGTGACCAATGTGTCTGTTCTTGAACAGACAGGGGTCAGCAGTATCGAGGCCATGCTGTTGAGAACGCAGCTGCGCTGGGGAGGGCACGTCTCCAGGATGGAGGATCACCGCCTTCTGAAGATTGTGTTCTATAGTGAACTTGCCATTGGCTGCCGCAAGAGACGAGCCCCAAAGAAGAGATACAAGGACTCCCTGAAACAACACCTCAGCCTTGGCCATATTGACTGCCACCACTCTGGCCTCCAATCGGGATTCATGGAGACACACCATTCACGATGCTGCTGCTTCCTTTGAGAATGCACGGAGAGTCAGTCTTGAGGAGAAAAGACAACGCAGAAAGAACCGTTCCTTGCCAATGTCACCTAGGGAGACGTTCCGCTGTGCCTTTTGTGACCGGACCTGCCTATCCCGTATCGGCCTTTTTAGCCACCAGCACGCTTGCAGCAAGCGTGGGTAGTGCCCTTCTCAAATCTTCGCTCGCGAAGCCTAGCCATGAAGATGAAGTATAGTGATGTAACAAAGACTGCAGAGCAGGTCCAAAGAAAACTTAGGAGAATGCCACAGCTGTGTGTTGTAGCCACTGAAAGATGACAAGAGTATTCAAGGCTAGGCAGCACTTGTATATTTAGGTGAGCAGTGTATATATAAATGTCTTATGGTGCTCTTTTTAATGTTGCTGCTCTTACTTTTAAGAAGCTTACTGCTAAAGCTGCTATGGAAGATGCTAAGAAACTGCTTTTTTATCACTGGAAAGAATTTTAAAATTATTAAATAATGAAATATTGCTCTGAGCACAAAGAAGTCAGTTTAATAAGGAAGTATTCATATGTGATTGTAATTCCTTTCTTTCTTAACCTAAGGGAATCACAGTTTAATAAAGTGAGGACTCCATGCAGTTTAATGAAAACCAATATTACTAAAGCTTTACTTAGTTATGAAAATAAGGTCAATATAAAACAGTTTTAATCTGGAATGACACCCTCATAGGAGTAAAATGAAACTTTTACTCAGTTTTAAACATATTGAGAACCTCTCTAAAAATACTTTATCCTGCCTGTAATTATTAGGCAAGAAAAATAATATTTGGTTCCATTACAGTGATACTATATTAAGTCCAAGAGCATTTGGAGGATGGGCATTCCCTGTAATTCTTAAGCACAGTGAGGGGATTCTCTCCTCCAAGACACAAATAAAGAAACAGGATTATAAAGGATTGTTGTTCTCATTTGATAGAAGATAAACTGAACACCAGATGATGTTACTTACACAAAGTCAGGTATCAGCAGAGCAAACAGTGGTAAACTGGGTTTTCAATTCATTTCACATTGGATAACCTGAAAATTGTTGTCCATAAAAATACTAATACAAAGAAGATTTTTAAAAAGAGATTTTTGATATTCTGAATACTTAGAAAACTAAGTAGAAGGAATTTTAGTTAAAATACCTTTACATCATAAAGTCAAATTATTTAATTATCAGAACATTGAGAGAAGTATTAACACATACAGAACTAGGAGTTTCTTGAAAAAGATTGTATAAAACGCCTAGGGTTTGGGTGTGCTTGGTTCCCCCCCTCCCCCCTCCCCCCCTCCCCCCGCCAAGTATTTCTACTTGCTTTTTTCTCTTGGAACAAATAACCAAATAGTTAAACATACATGTGTTTAAAACATGGATATGTACTCCAATCAAATATTTTTGAAAAAAAGCCATGCCTTTTTGTAAAGAGGAGGTAAACTTCAGAGGTAGGAGCTAAATGCAGCACCAGTGCCATACTGACCCAGTTCAGTCCAAGGCTGTCTTACAACTCTGCCCTTTCAATTCTAAAGCTTTAATTACATTACCTTAAATTTGATAATATTAATTTTTGGACAGGAATGACTGAGAAGGTATTTAAGGAAAGGGTTTTGATTGGAAACTAACTAGTAGAAACTGTAAGAAATCAATGAAACATTTCCATATTGATGAAAATTTCATAAAAAAGTAGTTGCATCTACAGTAGTTTTTCTGTTCATGATCTGAATAATATCACTGATGTATAATTGCAAGGGAGTAAGTAGAGGCAATGTGATAGATTGGAGAACCTCTTGATTCAAACAGGACCTTAAATGAAGGTTTCTTGTATTTCTTCCTATTGCAATGTGACTTGTAGCCAAGGACTCATCTGGAAATTGATACATTTTGTATAAAAAAAATTCACACACCAAATGACTAGAGTTAAAAAATGTCTTGAACTTATCCTATACCAAGTCATATAGCTCAGTACACTATATGTACAGCTCAGAAGGAAGGAGATGGCATGCGTTATATGATGGATTTCAGCATGATACTCCTATATGCTGAGTTTTTCATCCAAATACCTTGTGGAGTTCATTCAACGTGAGAATATCTCTGTCAGTGCTTTCTGTGAGCAGCTCCTAACACCCACTCAAGATGAACCCTTGAACACACTGCAGCATCCTTTTGGAAAAGCAATAGAGGCTAGTTACGCTATAAAAACTAAAAAGACCACTGGCAGTGCTCCTTCTAGCTGAAAATACCAGGTACTTATGCAGAAGGGTATAAAAATCACAACAAAATCCAGTCTTTCCTCTAGCCTTGCCTGCTCTGGTGCTCACATGAACAGGGTGGGGTGCCAATGGCTGTGCTCCCCCAAGTTGGGAAAAGCACATTCCAGTCTGACCACTTGTAAATAATGCTGCCATGTACCTGCCTTCCAGTGCAATCACGTTCACATTATACCTGGCACAGAAACTGACTGCAATTTTATGTTTGGGTTGAAAACTTCATCATGCTGATAAGAACTGTAATGAGTTTAAGGGCACAGGAAGATCAGACAAGTTCCCGAGGGGACCATAGTGAACATTTCATCCAAGCACAAGGGAAAGCAGGAGGATCTGAGAGCTGTTTTTCCTCAACATCTGGTTGGTGCAGTCTGCTCCGTGCATAGCCCATCCACAGCTGTTGTGTACTGCTGCTCTCTTGTCTGTGTTGTCTCCTATCCGTGTCACATGCAAGGGATAATATGTTATGCCAAGCTTTTTTTTCCTGCACCTGCCTCCCTCTTTTATCTACGATGTCTCCTGAGTTCAGGAGCTTTGTATCAAGCTAGACACAATTTGAAGAACTCCAGCCTCGTTGCAAACTTTGGAATCCTGTAGTTTCAAGAACAGCAACAATAAAAATCAACAGTCTCCACAAAATAAAAGATTTACAGACTTTTAGGATAGAAGAGATTATTTTGTCAACTAGACTAGTGCCTATGTAGCATAGCACAGGTCACAGCACCCACTCGGTACTGAGGCCAGTAACCAATCCTGCCTGAGTGAGAAAGTAATCTGGTTTACTGAGTTGTTTCAGAAGCCTGGAAGAGCACTGAAGCATATACGTCCTCTCAGGAGGGAAGAAAGTTTCAAACCAGAGAGGACTGGAAATCTTGGAGCATAAGTAAGCAAAATCTATAGCACTTCCATCTGTCTGTCTGTCTTTTGTCTCCAGATGTCTGCCACTCTCTAGGTCATTCTGTCACCCTTGAGCTTGAAAATATGAAATTTAAAGACTATCGTTTTGAAATAAAAGTATGCAAATTATGTAGTACCTGAAACTTGGGCCAGTGCCTGAAAAGAGTATTAAGCAAACGACCATCTGTACAGCCTGATGAGTAATAACACTGAAGTGCTAATTTATGGTTTGGTGTTGCTATCTGCTGTGGTTTCCAGCAGGCTTTCTTTGAATTCTTTGCTGCAGCTGATACCTATTGTCATGTATTTTCTAAAAAAGGCCAAGGCTCAAGACTGAGCAGAATTCAATTTTGGTTTTGTGTATGGTGCTAAAATACACAGCAAACTCAAGAGTGTCATGTTCCTCCTACCACTCAAGTACAATCCTGTGTTCCATCTAGCATTTTTTACATTTCTTACATTTCTAAATTTTTACATTTCTTTAGTTTGTCAACCTCAAACTAATCAATTTCAAGGAATAAGGAACTTCCTGAGCTGATCTGTTAATATTTTTTCTTACGAAAGAGTAATTAAGGAAGATGCCATCTTGTTTTCTGGTGCATGCCTGGGAGGATCCTCCCAAACTATTCCTATGTATTGGTCAAATACCAGTATTTGACAGCAGCCATCCCCAAAGGCAATCCAAGTATGACTAGTTTTTGCTGGAAAGCAATTTTAACTGTAGATGTTCAAGCTGTGCCATACCAGTATGATTCAGGACCAGATACTTGATCTGATTTATGCTGTTAGGATCCCTGTAGCCACTGAGGCTCCTGCATACAGCAGCACACTTTGCGCTGGAGCTGCAGAAGTCTCTGCCCCTTCCTGCTGCACAGAAAGCTCTTGCAGCAGAAGGCTTTTGTCAGCCTGACACTTGGACCCAACTACTGTCCTTGTCACATATGCTGCATTTTGCAGACAGCCTGACTGCAACCAGTGTGCTCTGAACGCTGCTGACATGCTCCATGTAGTGGCTGTGGTGAATATGAACTGAATTTGAAAGTTCATACAGTACCACATATGGGTAAACCCTGTGCACTGGAGAAGAAGCAAGGCCTAACCCACATCACCTTTTCAACCTTCCTGTCAGAGAGACTTGTCAAGGAGAAGAGGTCTATAATGCTGAGCCACCTTCTCACCTGCAACTGGCTTTACCCTCACCCAAAATTTGGTGTGAATCTGAAAAGTCAGCTTCCAAACTCAAAAAGAAATTGTACTTTGGGTTAACATAGATGGAGGAAATATGATGAAGAGCAACAGCATGGACAAACTCAGATTTGTGGATTCCTCTAGTAGTCTTATGAAAGCAGACTGTATGCAAAATCTAATGGCCTTTTTTCTATCAAAAATCTGTTTGTTTTTTGTTTTTTTTTTTAACTTACCACTGTGTGCTCTTTAAATCATGTCTTATATTAGTCCTGTGTTTGGAATTACCTTTCAAAAAATACTGATATCATTAATAAAAATGACATTACAAACGTCAGTGTTAATTGTCTAATTTGATCTGTGACATTTGCATATTCATATTGCAGTCTGTTGAACTGACATCAGAAGGACAAAAGCTTTTGACAGCTGATTTTGCACAGCTTAGATACAAATGGTACTGTGCTTTATTAACTATCCAGTGAGATCTGTGCCTTTTTCAGTCCTCCTGGGAAATGTTGTCTTTTATGTAGCAGAAGCTCATTTCTGACTCCTTCCCTGTTTCTTTTTTTGTTTGTTTGTTTTGCTTTTTGTTGTTGTGGTTTCTTTTTTATCTAAACACTAAAATAGTGGAGTGGCTGAAATAAAAATTGCTTGAATTGTGGTTCAAATTACAGCACATAATTAAAGCACACTCACCTTTAGTGATTCTAGTATTAAAACATGTATTGGTAATAATTTTTTCTTTTACTGAATGTGTTTTTCAATTATTTAATCTAAATGACACCACTATTTTGAAAATTTACTTTTTAGACTAAAAATAGAATGCAAAATGTATTCCTCTCTACTCATTATGCTGTCTCTAGACAGGTCTTTTGATATATGACTCAGTATCTCACCATCAAGATCTTGTGGCAATTTGGAAATACAACCAACAGTAGCTGGGTGTTCCAGCAGTTCTAAGCTAATCTCCAAAAGAAATAACATCATCCTTCATTTTTGCAATAGCCTTGTGTTCAGTCTAGACTGGTCATTTATCTTGGTCCCAACAGGTGTTCTAGATAATACCCTGTCAATAGTGTCTTTATAAATCCCAATTTCAAAATGTGTACTCAAAGATCACAAACATCTTACAGCTTCTTATGTCTCCTAGATTTTATCAGAATTTCACCTTCTGCAAAATCTATACAGCCTGCCTTGGCACCAGCAGTGCAATCCTGTACATCCCAACCTGGACTGCTGTAAAATAGCATACTGCTTCTGCAGATGGTGAGAAAGATACATCAGGAGGCTGCCTTTAACACAAAATGTGGAGAAAGGAAACCACGGCACAGCAGGAAGATACAGAGCTTGGTAAGAAGGTTTGCCTACAGAGGATAAACTCAAAGCTTTCAAACTACAGCTTGCATCAGGTAGAGATAGGTGCAGATTAGTAGCCAAACCATTCTAAAACAAAACTCCCCTATAGTTTCTTCATGGAAAGTGGTGATAGCCCCTCAGTGCTGAGGGATATTCCATGTGGACAATTTTAAATGTGCTGAAAATTAATTTTCCTCAAATTAAGCAAGACACACTGTTCTGAGCATCTTTATCCAGAGAAACTAGCATGTACACACTCAAATTCTGAATAAATGTGTGGAGTTTCTCAATTAGACATTTTAATGGAGTAGCCAGTGCCCTACTTGGCCTAGAGGCATGGAGAATTCTCTTTCTTAATTATCTTTTCCTTTAATTCTTTAAGGTATGATGTGTCCTATGATATAAAAATGTGGTAATGTATCTGTGCAAGACACACAACTGGTTAGTACAGACTTCCTCTCTCTCTGTCTCATCCTGACTTATTGGCATGGAGCTTTTAATGAAATATGTATTCAGGAGGAAAAGATACTGCTTTGTCAGTTCCAGGTCCTACCCTCCTTCATTAAATCCCTGTTCTCTCTCCTAGGTTCATAAGTCAGACATTTAATAAACAATAGGAGGTGTTAAATCAATGGTCATGACCACCTGGACGCTTGCCGAGCTTCTGGGTTAGTTTCGTGTTATAGCCAAAGACTTGTTTTGATTAGTTACCACATTTAGTCACACTTACTATTTAGCTTCTTTATTACTAAGAGAAGAGCCATCCATGCCTTTAGAGAGTATCCCTTTGAGAGATATTTATGGTGTTCACTCCCTTTTTGGGAAAATAGGATTTTTCAGATGTGTCATAGGAAAATGGCACTAGAAACTGGGTAGTGGTAAAAGCAATAGTTGCCTTCAGAACAAGACCAGTAAATAAATATTAATTAATAAATTAATAAAATCCCAGCAAGTTTCCAGAATTACTAAAAACTAATAGCTGAAAAATGGGTTCACCTGTGCTTGCAGTTTCCCCGTTAGTCTAGGAAATAATGTGTTACAAGGTACATGGTGCCCTAAATCTAAAAAGAAGCTGTAAGTCTTTCTGGAAGAGGTGCCTCCTGTGCTGTGGCAGTAAGGCAGGAGATGTGCCTGGAACTTGAATTTTTATAGAATCTCATGCTGGCAAAGTTTCTGCAAGCTTCATGCCCAACATCAGCAACAGTTACTGAGGGATTGCCATCTTCTCTAAAGGCTTCATGCTTGTGCCAGTTTGAATCATTTAATATTATTTGAATAGGTCTTTAGACACATATTGAATATGTTTGTGTCTATGTGTGTTTGTGTACACGCACAGATATTTTTATCTTATTGAAGACTTAATACTTTGGCAGTCAGCTCTCAAGTGCTTTGGAGCACAGCCAAGATAATACTTTCTGAAATCATTTTGAAGTTCTTCTTTTTAGAACTGTGAAAATGCTTCAATTTTTTCACCTCAGACTATTTTTTTAAGAGGATACTGCCAGCTTTGTCAGCCTTGCATTATGTTTCACCAAGCATGCCTTGTGAATAACTCCAGATGAAAAGAGGTCTGGCATTTAACTTCAAGTGTACATTGGCATCCTATGGAGAGAATGTGCTCAGGGGTCCCCAGTGGATGACTAGGGTCTCTGTGTATCACTGTGGAATAACAAAAGACTAGCTGCTTGGTGACAATGTAAGACCACAGCATCTGATCAATGATCTTTTTATGAAAACTGTTGAATAGGAGTGATTTACCTGTGTCTCCCACTAACCCTGTAGACACAATGCTGATTAGATAGACCAGTCAAAATGGATTCATACAGAAGACACTATTTCTACCTTCCAATAACAGAAACCTTACTTAGGTTCAGGAACAATGAACTCTGTATTAATGGAATCCAAAAAAGTGTCAGGTTCACCATCTGGAGGATAAAAGTTTGCAATTCAGAGAGAATCACAAAATAAGAGAAGATAAGAAAGAAAGGAGCATTTAAGAAAAAGATGCAAGCTGTACCACAGCACTTATTGTTTCTTCCTGATTGTCCCGAGTGCCACCTGCTGTGTTCTTGCAAATAACATAAAATGCCTATCATCTATCATCTATCTATCTATCTATCTATCTATCTATCTATCTATCTATCTATCTATCTATCTATCTTACCTATCTATCTCTCCTACCTAATGGTAGATACATATATTTCTTTTAAGTTCAGGTGAGTGAAAGAGGGAAGAGATGGAATATTTCTAAGCTGATGAAAGGTTTACTAAAATATTTAAGAATTTTGACTTTTTATCCTTTATTTCCAATACATTGCTAAAGCTATAAGGAAATTGCCTAAGATAACCACAGTTTACAGCATTTTCTCTTTTGTTCTCATTTTTCTTCACTGAGGTGCTGGCCTGTCTTAACATGAGATGTTTTTTAACCCATTGTTGAACCATAGGTCTATTTGATTTTTTTTCTTTTCACATCACAGATGGGAAAGTGTTTTCTTACCATGGAGAAGCTCACTGAATTTTATTTCAGATGTGAGAAAGAAGAAGCTGGCAATACCAATTATCTGTCATTTGTTAATGATTTATTAGGGACTATTATGTTACATCTTACCTGCATTAGGTAAGTAGTGCCTTTTCACAAATAATGTGGATTAGGATTTAAAATATTAGAAATTTTTGGTGTTCTTATTAATCTATCTTTTATTTCACCAAAACAGAGACACCAGAGACCTGATGGCTCCTCTGTGAGGAGCAACTTATGCTCCCTTCCACAGAGTGTCTCATGAAACACCACAGCCCCACTGCACATGCACATAGTTAAACCAAAAAGAAGTGGACATGCTGTCAGGTGGAACAGGACTGGATGTGCGTGGCTGCCAATGTCTGTATTTGCAAGTAGCTATGGGAAACAAGGAGCTTCCTCAGTCTTTGTTCCAATTTTTTACATCCTTCCTTTTGTATCTTGCCCACTAACATCTGAGCACATGAAAATATAAAAGCTACTGCAGAATATTTTTTGCTAAATTGATAAAAACGGCCCTGTAAAGGGACAGAATATCAAAATTAACACTGCCTGGCAAAGGAAAATATCAGATTTCTTAGATGAACTGTAGCATAAGCAAAAAAAAAAGAAAAAGTGACTGCCTCTCACTTGATTAATTGTAGTGGCAACAAAAGCTGAAAATAACACCATTTATATTGTCAAGTGATTCCCAGATGAACAACTTTTCTTTCATTCAAATAGCATATAGTCACAATAAACATCAGAAGATAATGGATGCCTCTAGATTTTCAACCAGACAGACTTCTTGACAGTAGTTTGGAATTGCAAAAAATATGCTACTGAACAGGAATTAGAGCAGCAAAAGTGTTTTTCCTTTACTTCTGAATTTGGCTGATGGTCTACCACAACATGTGTTGCTGAAGAAAGTTACCTTGGCATTGCCATAAAGCTTTACAGCATCTCCTGCTGTAAAATTTTGTTTAAAGCTGCTTGAAACATTGTTAAGTTATTTGAGCTGTGATTTTCCAGCAATTTAACCAAATTCAAATTTTAAAAGGGAAAACAAAAGATTTTGTTTCACCTGTTTAAAAAAAAAATATATATATATATCCAACATCTTCTTTAACAAGCACTGAAATTCAGTCCGAATTTACTATGGGGATTAGGCCTGTGATGTGTCTGCCCAGGGGGTATGAGGTACTGGGCATGGAGGCTGAGACCCTCTCCTTGCAGCAGGGAAGTTGCAGGAGATCAGTGAGGAAGAGGACACATCTGATATGGAGATTACTTCTCTCAGAGTAAGCCAAAGATCCCAACACATGCTGTAAACTCACTGGCAAAGCGTCCCACTGTCCTGAAGCACTGGGCTATCTTGGGGGTGAGTACCCCTTATCACCACTCAGGTACTGTAGGGACTGTGCAACGAATCAACATAGCCCAGACTGTGAGCAGCAGCCACGAGACTGTTGCAACTCTGCTGCTGAGTGCAAATCCAATCTGTGTTTCAGCTTGAAAAAAAATGGTAAATTCTACTCATACTAATAATATTAACATGCACTGGCTGCAAATAACTTTGTTCTGTTCCTTTTGTGTAGACAAGTAAAGACAGCTTTAAAAGATGGGAGCAAACACCATTTTCCCATGGGCCATTTTTCTGTACAATAACAGGATGGACTTGTTTTAGGGATGAATCAGGTTCATGTGGTAAATGAAAATTATGTGGTAAATGAAAATCATATAGCAAATCAAGAGTGGGATTGAAAAACAGCATATGACTGTCTTTGATCAACTAAAACATTTGATTTTATTTCCAGCTTTGGGCAGTCCTATATGGTATCAAAGTAACAAAGCTGTGGTCTCATGTATGACTTCTACATAATATGTTATGTAAATTGATGTAGCTTGCCCAAAATAAGGAGTCACAGTTAATGGTGTGATCCTTTTCTCTCTCTCTCAGTTTTATATACAGCTTTGTGGGACTAAGTGTCCTCATGTCTCACAGGAGAGTTAGAACATTAATATGATTAATTTGAATGATTCTTAGTAAAGAGAGCCTTCTCACTTTCTCATCAGGGAAAAATAACAAAACATTGAGAAGCTACTCACTCTCTGAACACAGACCATCCCTCGCACTGAAAGAGAGGGAGAGCTGTAAATGGCAAATGGTTGTGTGGTGACATAATTGAAGACTTTGACCTAAGGAATGTCTAAAAAGAAATCCAAACTACAGATGAATAATCAGTCGTACTTTGGGCATTCCCTATTGCAAAATGCTACATTTGAGGCTAAATGGTACCAAGTGACATTAGAACAGGTTTTTATGTTCAATATGAGTATAAATAAATAATCATTACATAGAAAGAGGAGAATTATTTCTCTTTTTACTTAGTGCCTTAGATCCCCACTGTGCTACAGGATCTTTCCCTTTGAGCAATAGTTTTAAACATTTTTTTTCCAAAGGGCACCTAAATCCATTAGAAGTGAGATCAACAGCTCACATTTTATATATATGCTTAATATCTGGAGCTGTCATTAACTTCAGGAGATGAGAACAGAAACAGGCTATTTTTTTATTTAAATGTCAAAATAAGAACTTAGTGCTTAGCTTTAGGAAAATATTTGCAAATGTTGGTGTTAGTATATGATGTGTCAGCCTCCTCACCTGCCAAATGGGGAGGACAGTGCTACATCCTACACAAACACACTACATTACAGACAGGCTGACTCCACAATCATTTTATGCTCTGTAAAGCTCTAGGAGAGGCATGCTCATAGACTTGCAGAAGCCTTTGAAGAGCTGAAGTGTCTTCTACCAGGGTGAATAATGACATGAATCTCAGAGGCAGAAAGGACTTGGGGCTAAGCCGCTTAAGTGTAAATGCAGTATTCTGTAAGATGCCTATGCCATCAGTTTAAAAAAATTTCAGAAGTGCTTGTAACAGAGAGTGCAGATGTTCATGAGGCTTAAATGTTTCTTGACTAACTTTAGTGTTTCAGTGGGCATGAGAAGGTAAGTTTGTTGACTCCTTATTTTCCAGTGAAAGTGCTGCTTACAGGTAATTAAAAGGTGGACTCATATTTCTTAGTTATTGGGTTAAAATCACTAACCACCTTTTCTTTGTGGCTTGACATGATTGTCAATGACAAAGATTGGCCACAAAAACATTAACAGCTGTATGGTCTTATAAATATCAGGCTTTCTGTCAGCCTGACTCTTTTCCCCCAAGGAACAAGCTTCACACTGTTTCCTTCCATAGGGCAAATGTATTTCGGTCTTTTGTTGAAAATCACCTAGGGAAAGATACAATACAAACTGTAACTTCTTTAGGGGCATATGCAAAATAAAGGAAGCAAATCAAACCTAGTTTTCTGTTAAGAGCTCTTTTTCTTTGTCTGAACCTGGACAACTGCATAATAGCCACTCACAGCAGGTATGAGTTGCAAATAAGAGAAAGAGCTTTTGGAAAATTTAGTAAAACTGATCTGACTGGAGTATTAGCATCAGGTTTTAGCACACTATATTGGGTGTCCAGCTTTAGTCAGGCAACATGGAAACCCTACATCACTATATGTAGTTGCTTCTGTAGAAAACAAAACATGATGAAATACTTTAGGAAAAGTGCTCATAAACTGGAGAATCCTCTCCCTTTACTTCTTTAGGTCAGGTAGTCCATAACATGATCCCCAGCTGATGTGAGAGCTATGATGCAATTTTTTATAATATGGTAAACTAAATATTAAAATTAATATTTCACTGCCTATATCCTGTAATTTTTATATTAGAAACTGGATCCTGATTCCTCTATCCTGGTCATTTGACTTTAATCACCCTTGTGAAATTTTGGTGTTTGAGTACCACTTAAAATTTTTTTAAAAGGGTTCAGATTTTCTTGGAAAAGCAGAAGATGGAGAAGTCCTTGTCATGGAATTATTATGAGACTTCTCATTTCTTCATACTCTGCTAAGCATTACTCTTAGCCTTTGGCTTTGCCTAAAGCATTAGTAGAAAAATCATGAAATAACTTGTAGCATCTCAGCTATTAAATTCAGTAGTTGATACATCTCTTTTAAAAGTTAGCTCTTCTTTCTGAGTGTTGCATTTGTTGCCTGATGCAGCTTCTTCTCTTCTATGTTTTGCTTCTGTTGTCTTTTCCAGTGTGATCCACTGTGACAGTGGGTACAAAGAGAATTCTCAGCTGACAGGGATGTCTGAGCTTGGCCTGCTCAGGAACAAGAGATAAAGGTCTAACAGACAGTGCACTTCTTTCATCCAGCCCAGTCAGAATTCTGGATTTTCATTATTTAACCAGGATTTCATAGATGTCAGAGTGAAACAACTCACAGAAGCCAGTCCTGAAGCTTTATCTCCCTTTGTTTCTATCACTGTGTGCTGTGTATGCAACATGCACACCACTGGGTTTTGGCACTGTTGCTCGCCTTTCCCACCCAGGACTGTGACAGCAGACCACCCCTGACTCCTGCGCCCTCAGGGACAAGCATCAGTTTGATTTCAGCTGGCATTTTCCTTAAATGTCAGGTAAAATTGCATCCACAGAGACATCTGGAGCAAGCAAAAAATATAGCCAGAGTACTGCAACTCTCTGCAAGCTTTTTCCCCTGTGGAAACAGAGAAACCACTAGGAAGAGCTCAGGAAGGTCTGGAGGTGAAGGGAGGCTGAGACTCTGTGGGCTGTCCCAGACACTGCAGCAAGTCCTATGCTCACATAGGCACCATGACCTGAGTCCTTTGGAGGAAGATGTCCTTGCTCTTTTCAAAGCGCTTTGTCCCAAACTGGTCCCATATACATATTGATTGCATTGGCAAACAGACCTGTGAAACTCCTGTGGTCTCCATCTGACCTGACATTCTCAGACAGTGTGAAAGTGTGGGCTACTTGTCTACTGTGTACTTGGGAAACCCTCCTGTGGGTTGTGCCTGGCCTGTGTAAACCAGTGGATATCTGCCTGTAGCACGGAGAAGCCTTTGCACAGAAAAGTGTCTTTCTCCCATTTCTTCATTCAGACTTGCTCCTTTGTGTCACAGGTGACAAGTTGTTTATGACAGGAAGATGGGTCATGCATAATGGAAAGTCCTAGCAACTGAGCTGGGGAAGTAAGGTAAAAAGGTAAATATTGCTTATTGCAGTGTTTTCTGCCAGCTGTGTATTGTTCATGCTGCTGTGAACAGAGGTGCTGAGGCTCCCGGCAGCCACTAGAGCTCAGAGAGCTACTGCAGAAGGAAAACACAAGCAACACAAATGTCCCAAAGCAGTGTACTATGCAAAGCAGCTTTTGCTGCCTCGGTCCTAATCCTGCTTCTCTCTGCCATGGACAGGATGTGCCTTGCATTGAAGTTGCTGACACCTATCTTGAAAAGCACTATTAAGGAAAAAAAAAGGCTTGGAATGTTTTGGAAGTGGTGGGGAAAGGCCTGTGCACAGCAGCCACTGAAGGTGATGATACCTATCTTAAAAAAAACCCCAACCCAGCAATAAGAAGAAAAAGGTTCAGAGTGTTTTGCAAATGGTGTTATTACAAGCTGACAACACAGCACTATGCTGGAACTGAGCTCAAAGCCAGGATCAGAACTCAACACTGATTCATTTACTTTGAGGATTTCAGCACTTAAGGGCTTCAGCTTCTAAATTAGTGTCACACAGATGCACATGAAAATCCTGGCACAGATAATAATTTTGCTAGGTGTTCCAGACATTAAGCAGAAAAGAAAAAAAGCCCAACAACCCCAAACCAAGTCCACTCCCACAAAAAACTCCAAAAAAAAAAATCCAAACAATGCAGTTTAATTGTTCCATGTAAGTGTTCAAGCAAAATATGTAAAATACATCCCAGGAAAACACACTTGTTCTTGCCTCCTTCCCCAAATAAAATGATGCTCATTTTCAGTCCATTTTTAAGTCCAAAAGGCACATTAAAAAACTGCTATACTGTAAGTTTCTGAAAACATTGCTCAGATTCAGCTTCCATGAGAGACATCACTCACAGTGGTGGTATTAAAGCATTTTGCTTCGATAATTCTGCAGTTTTCTATTTTAGCGTTACATAAAAATAGTAGCTAAAGAATGAAGGGCCAGCTTTTCGGGTCTGTCAAAATGCAAATCACAGGAGATGTCACAACTTTGTCAGAAGGCAAACTCTAGCTGAAGCCTTTAGGGAAACACTGCTGTCTCCACAGCACAGACCAGCCTGCCTTTCATGCAAGATAAAGGCAAGTTACTCTCTTTTTTTTATACTCTTTCTTTGAGTCATTAAGGACAGTGAAGGCTACAGTGAGCCCTTAGTGCCACTGAGACCTCTGCGTGCCAGCAGCTCAGGAAGAAACAGTGGTTAAGTTTCTGGCAAGCACATGCTTGGGGGTTGCACACACAGCACAGGCATTGGGCAGCATGTGCTGCTGGACATTCTAGAGAACAATAGCTCATCACCCCCTGGATTATGACCATTGGGTTGGCAGGTCTGTTTAACTGTAGTGGGGGAGACCTCACCACAGGCTGTTGGAGGGGAGCAGGGGAAACAGCTCTAGTTAAACTGTTGACTTATTTCTAGGCCTTCCATGGCATTGAAATCCACATGCCAAGGTGATGCCTGCAGAGAAAGTTCATTGCAAAGATACTCTGTGTTAGGAACACAGGGAGTCAGAGGGAACTGACCAGAGACTCACCTGCCCTGAGCCAGTTCTCCAGGCAAGGTACCTTTCCAGCAAGGAAGTCTCGCAGATCTGTTCCTGGTTCAGACTCAGTGCAGCACAGGGAGGTAGGAGTCCCACACACCATACCATGGAGTGGGTGGGGGAATGGATCTCATGCCACCTACATATTGCACGGTGTGAAATAAATAAAGTGGGTGGATTGAATGTCATAGATGCATATCACTCCTAAATTCTTATCTGTCTGCACTGCTATCTGTGCCAGCTGCATCTCCACCTACCTGGAGGCCTTTTGGTTATGCAAACCCACAACTCACAGTGATATTTTGCTTCTGCAGAGATATATTGCTTATGCCCACTTTTGAAACTGAGGAGACAACAAATTACCTTACTTGGTACAAAAGACTGACCTCTCTCTGAGGTGGGGAGCAGTGGGATCTACTGAGACCTGGTAGTTTAATTAGCGAAGGCAAGGAACACCTTGATTGTTTTTTTGAGTTGGCTACAGTTTATCTGTAGCACTGGAAATGGCAGCTGGTCACTCCTGCTCTCTTTTACTATCTCTCTTTGTGAGCTTGAACGATTTGCTAAAATGTGAGTCGGGTCCAAATATGGGGCCTGTGGTAGTGCCATGCACTTGGCTGCATGACATTCCCTATCTTCCTTTTTGCTAATATCTGTGTTGGGAATCTTACACAGATAAAAATAGGCCTTGATATTCACTACAGCATCTGCTTCTCCTTCCCAGTGATTTGCAAAGACTTGCCAAGTGTCTAGTGACTCAATTATTTGGGAAAAAAAACACCACAACAATACAATCTGCAAAGCCACACTTATCCCACTCCCATGTAAGAAGGATTTTTAACAGCCACTCACACCATGTGTAGAACAGCTATTAGCAACTGCTTCTCTATTTTAACCCAAAGAGTAATGAATACAACTCCAGGGGCCCAATTTCCATTGCCTTTTTCCTTTGGTTGCCACTTACTCCATGGGAAGTGGATATGACACACTAACTTGGGTTCAGAAACCTGACTTACTGAGCAGAGTTTGGGTGGGCAGGCATGGGCTAGGCTGGTGGAGCTGCCAACACTGTCCTTGGCAGGAGGCTGGAGACTAAATCTCCAGTATGCTAAGATGCTTTGGTGCTCTGTGGTCCTGGTCCATTCATCCATTTGCCTAGTGTAAAGCTACTTTAGATGGGTTTTTTTATTAGCTTGTGCAACACTGCACTGGGTGCTCGGAAGAGGAGTAACAGTAATTGCTGTGTTGGCCTGAGGATGTTTTTGTAATTGAATGTACTTGGTCAGCAGAACCTTTATTAAGAAAAAGAATAAATTTTGAAAAAAAAAAAAAGGAGGGTTAAAAAAGAAACATCTCTATGAACAAAGAGACCAAACTTTTGGCACTTACCACCGATTCTCTGTATTCCAGCTGTGCAGTAGTTGTAGGTGAACTGAACCATCAGATGTGGGCTCTTGCAAGGCCAAATCAAATCCAAGGAGCCACTAGAAACAAGCCTATTCACAAGTGTAAAGAGAAAAAGAGCTAGATTCTCTATGTTTACTGCCACTTGTGACTGAAGACTTCAGCAGCACTTCAGGAAAAGCATGTCCCTGAGGCACACAATGGTTGAGGAGTCACCAAGAAGCCACAAGTGTCTATGAGTCACAGAGCAGGAGTCAAGAGTCCCAGTACTTTGCTCTGTACAAAAGCTGTAAAGGTAGGAGGCACAAAATGCTTGGGATGGATCAATGCCTATTACTTCTCGCTTATATTACTTCAAATATGCAAGAAAGCATATTTGAGTTTCCCAAATGGAAGAAGCAGACACCACCAAAGAAGGGCTGGCGTTTCCCCATGTCCTTGGGAAGCAAATTTTCCTGTAATTTCCCATTGAATTCTCTTTTACAAATTGTCAGCCTGAATAAATACCTATGGTGCTTATGATTTTTATTAGGAAGCCAAAATCCTGAGGTTTGTTCTACAAGCAAAAGTCCTCCAAACCTCCACCATTTCACTACATGCCACAATCTAATCAATACCTACCTCCATTTGAGTATCCCATCATCTCTTATTCATGATGCAGAAAATCTCTGGAACAATTAGTTACTGTACATAACTTTTTTCTACTCAGGAAATAAAAAATTAAAAATCTTAGCATTCTATTTTTAAATAATGAATAGAAAATATTTATTTTACAGCATTTTCAAGATCATTTTGACAAAAATGCATTTTCATCAAGCGTTTGACAGACCAAAAGGAAGAACTTTTACAGAAAGCTTCATAGCTCATACAACTGCATACACAAGGTGAGTTCTTGCTCTTTAGATATATTTACGTATGTGTATGTTTCCAGTTTTAACAATTACAAACTAAAAGCTAATATACTGAATTTCAAGAAAATGCCTACTTGTGATATAATTACATTGCAGTAATAAAATCAGTGCTTAATATGTTCAAAACACACAGATATGAAAACAGTATACTACCTTGCCCCATTGCCATCTCTTCATTGATACAGATCTATTATGTTTCTTTTTTTTATTTATTTCAATTCTTCAAAGACTGGCTTCCTAGTATCAGCTCTGTCTACTGACAACATATGTTTTTGGAAAAAGCACAGTGGATCTTATACTATGATTATTAGAAGATAGAATTCATTGTCAGTTTGGTGATCAGCAAAGAAAATCTGGTATTTTTTTCACTATCTTAATGGACAATCAGCATTTAAAAAAAAAAAAGAAACAAGAAACAAATATCCCCCTAAAAGCCCCAAACAGAAAAAAAAAATCAACAAACTGGCCCTCAGGCATATTCAGTTCATTATACAGACACCAATATAATGACAAAGATATAACCTTGTCTTTGGGAAAAGTCATTTCATGCTGCCCACATCAGGACTATGATAGTAATTGGCCACTAGTCATATAGAAAAGAGCAAACATTGTGAAAAGAGGATGAGGAAAAAAGACTCTATCTGGTTTTGAGCACCAGCTAAACCTTCCAATACCAATATTGTATAACCAAGGCAAAACTATGAGATTTGGGGCTTCAGAGAAGAACTTAATAACAGGACTTCTTAAAATTCAAGTGAAAAGCATGAAAAAGAATAGAATTATGTTGAATTTGGAAAAAAATCTGATATTCACATGGAGCATTGTTAAAATCAGGTTTTGCCACTGTATTAACAGGAAGAGATTCTTTTAAAATATTTTTGGATAAAAAGTATCTATGGGAGAGAACCTCAGCTGAATTCAGCAGCACAAGCAAATGTCGTAGCATCTAAAATCCTGACCTGCACATGTATAATAAGAACATTTATAAATAGGGTAATAACCATTATAATTAAGTTAAAGCCACAGCAATTAGACCTGGACTTTGATCATGCCAGTCATTAGGGACCTTTGGATTAGGTCCATCTCTAGGAAACACATGAAAGATAGAGGAGGAGGAATAATAAATGATTGAACTACAACTACATAGAAGTGATCTTTAGGGTGCTATATTGTATGTTAAATAGGAGAAGTGAAATCATATGGAAAGAACATGCAACTAAACATCATAATGAGTTTAAAGAACTGTCTATAACACAACCTGGGAGTTTATGCACACATTAAGCACTGATGAAATTTCCTGTCCTGATGTGATTTTATTTTTAACTATCTGAGGCAGTGAAATGGTTGAATTACTTTAATTACTTTTCCTGTCTCACCTGCAAGATTTCCAAAACAGACTTTTTTCTTTTTGTGTTTTCTTTTTCCTTTCTTTTTTTTTTTTTCTTTTTGGTTAACCACACTTGCTGCAAACATGTAAAATAACAAGTTCTCAGTGCACTGGTTTAGTAATAGCATATGTCTGCTTCATAAAATATCTGCAAAACAAAGCACCCTAAGATAAGGGTAACAGCTGTCTCAGCTTGTATATGAAAAAAGAATGCGTTAGCACAGCATACAAACCTCCAAAGATCTATCGAATATTTGTAACAACATGATATAAAAACATGATTTTAACATAAAAATATTCATAGTATATAAGACAATCTTCCAGTGGTAAGTTATTGGACATTACTCTTCACACATACCATATGTACGCATACAGATACGCAAACGTATGCTCACTCCACTCTCTTGTCTGGGGCCAGCTCTACAACGCCCAGTATGGAATTGCCTTTCTTTCAGGTTAGCACTTGTTACTCTAAGTATACAGCTATTTCGCAATGTATTTGATTCCAAAGTAACACAGAGGAATGATGCAATGACATGGCAAATTATGTTATTTTATGAAAAGATAGTCAGTAAATATTGTTCTGCTACAGGAAACATTGTGTAACAGTTTAGCCACATGGTTTGCAATCTTATACAAAAGGGCAGTTTTTCTAAGTCCTTGTCAGATTAAAGTCCTACAGTGAGGGCTTTCTTCAGAAACATCTTGATCATATTTCTCACTCAGTTTGCAATCCGCATTAAAAAAGCCCAGATCCCCCCGAAAGCAGCCTAGTGTGAAGAACAAATCATGCAGACAAAAGTCAGTAAGAGTCATGCGCTTTCACACTATCTCAGCTCCTCTCCCCCAAGACACATTCCACAGTTATGCCACCTGTAGAAACCAGGAAAAAATATTTATGCATATATGTCTCATATACAAGTAGCTTCGTTCCCCCTCACCACACTCCACCCTTCCAGCTCCTTGGGTATGTTGCTTCCATAGCAGACAGACAGCAGTCATGAGGTTGTGTTAATGACTTCTCCAGGTCACACTTCCCAGAGTTCTTTTCAAGCATTGCCAAGAGAGAGTGTGACAAAGTGTGATTTTATTTTTTTCCTGTGTCTTTATTAATTTTTTTTTTTTGCTATAGAAGTTGTCTCTTGGATTTGTGCTTTGTTATGGTTTCCTAACATTTTCCCAAAGTACATTATTTTTATTTTTAACAGATAGAGAATCTTGAGCCCTCAGAATGCATTATTATTTTCTTTTTGTTTCCTTTCAGTTATTTAAGTGCAGGATGAAATTTTTGCCCTGTCATTTGTGACTTTGTTCTCTGCTCTCACTGCCCACAGCCCTGGGAGACTTGTCTCCTAAAGTCCTCCCAGCGGGCAGCTGCCAAAGTCCTTCCTGCCTTGTTTCTTGCAGCATCTACAGGGTGGATGAGCTTTGCTTATAATCCCTCAGGATGACAGAGGCATAGGTCACATCTGGGGGTGTGCAGAGCACCGACTCTGAGACAGGGGAGCTGGGCACAGAGCTGCCCGAAACCACTGAATCCCGGAAAGGGGACGGGGGTGTCAGTGCCGGAGAGTCTTCCAGAGACAGTTTGCTGGTCACTGGCTCCTCGTCCTCCTCCTCCTCTGTGTTTTTCTCATACACATATCCCTGAATAAGCTTCACCTTCTCACTCTCTGCTTCCTCAGCTGGGGGCGACAGAGCCTCCTCGCTGAAGGCAGCCACCTGGAAAGGCTGCAGGGGTTGCTGCTGTGGTGGTGGTGGCTGGTAGGGGGACCGCACGCCGTTCCCTGAGCCGGGAGTGGGGAGGACAACATTGAAGTCAGGGATGCCGGTGGCAAATTTGTTGACTGCTCCTTGCAGCTGGTCCATGAGTGACTGTGACTGCAGGGGTGGGCTCTTGGGGGACTGCTCAGGCAAGAAGAGTTGGGTCTCTTCTGCTGTGGCCTGCAGCGGGGGGGTCGTTGCCACACGCCTGTGCACCACCATGGAGGGGCTGCTGGACTGGTTGAGGTGAAGGGGCTCTCTGTCTTCTTCCTCCACCACATTGTACAGAGTCTTACTGCTGATGTCGGTAAAAGTCAGGCTTTGACCGTGGTAGTCTTTAGTGAGGGGTTTGATCACCGCTGTCTGATTGCACCCTGTCTCCTGGTTCTTCACATGCACTGAGAGTCTGTGCCATGTATGTTCCCCTTTGGGATCTTGTCTTCCACCTGGTTCAGACCATGACACAGACTTTCCATTAGAACTATGAATAAAATAAAGATGGGTTTATTTGTATTTACATTACACAAACACAGGCAGTATAACAAACAAGTCTACAAAAATACTGATTGCTTTGCCTTATTAATAAGCCTCCCCCTCCAGGTCTTCGTGTCCTCCCAGAAAAACTGCATACGGAAACAACAGAGTCTTTTAACAGCAGCAATTACTTTGATTTTCATCCCAAAGTGATTACTTCCTGATGGATATCCATGTTAAAACCAGCCTGGAAAGGCTAGCCTGTGGGAAGGACTCTGGGAGGGCTGGCTGTGATTTGAGGACTTAAGCTATGTCCTTTTGAATCTAAGTTTGCTCACCCCACCTTGCAGGGGGGAAGGAAAAAACCGAGGGGGGGGAAAAGTCACAGAAAGAGCTTTAATTAAACCCGATTTAGAGCTTATAGGAAACATTTTCAAGCTGTTGGAAGAAAAACAACCCACAGTCATAGCCTTTGGCATACTGGGTAAAGAGAGGAATTCTTGCTAACCCCTCCTTTCCTTTTTATTTTCTCTCCCCCTTTTTCATTTAGGAACAGAATAGCTATCAGAGAAGTGAAGGACTCCTGGGGCCTCCATCAGGTAGGAGGCAAATGCACTTCTTCCTGGGTGATGATTATTTACAAACCAGGATAAAGCGCTGAGACTGAAAACAGTTGGTTTGTGTGGGTAGAGGAACAAGCAGCAACGTGACCATGGTGAGTCAAACCCTCCGACTCCTTGGACAGGCTGGGTCCCATCAAAACGCTGGGCAGTTTGGTTGAGTGAGGATCTGAGGGTCAGACCTGCCCCTGAGGAACTGTTGGTTTTTTTGCATTTCCTTGTGCCCCTTAAGGGAGCAGCACACAGAACAGGGTGGCAGCTTGTTAGCAGCTGGTGAGACAGGGAGCTGAGCACTGCTTAAGAGGATCAAGCAACTGCTTAATTGCAGGTCAGGCAGCAGCAATCATTGACAAATTATAATATACATCACCTGTGTGGAAAACAGAGGCAGAGAAAGTCTGAGATGATTTATTAGAAGCAGTCTTATCTCAGGGTTTTGTCCCTCAGGGGCCAGGAGCAAGCAAAGGATTCAATTTCAGACTCTGTGATTGCCCTACAGGTGGGAGCAGCCTCACCTCCAGGGGAGATAGCTTTCCTTTCAATATTGCAGCATTGTTCTAAGTATTTTGCTTTTTCTTGCTCAGATTTTAGCAGTTCTCTTTTTCAAGGAGTAAATAATTGCCAAATGAATTTTATTAAAAAAAAATTGACTGACTTTGTCATAGCTGGAAGAGACTGGTACAACACTGATAGTGTTGTAAATCTGTCAAAAAAAGAAAAGAAATGTCATGACATATGCCATGTTTCTGCTGAGCAGTAAATATTCCTGGAGAACAAAGTAAAATCTTTTGAGATTGATCCAAGCTGGAAAGTTCATCTCCAACTGCAGACTCCAAACCTGTGACTCACCACCTCTGTGGGAACTGGGGCACAAGAAAGGGCAATATAAAAAATTCATAGCTCCCCAAAGCATGTAGTGGGTAGGACCTGGAGTTGTTTGGATTTAGAGCTTTAACCTAGAAAGTAAAACAGACAAGTTTCCAGCTGAAGAATGAAAACTCTGTATTATAATGATCAATGAAAAGATAAGAATGAAGGTTTAGAAGCATTCCTTGATCAAAATGAGCCGTAGTATGACTTTTTTTTTAAAGTGCTATAGAGATAAGTAAATGAATGTAACTGTTGGGTGTGAAAGATTTTTAAAATAAAATTTTAACATGCCAAGATCTGCAAACTCCTTGCACAGAAACACATTTTGTCTGCTTTAACTTCAAAACAAGTCTCTTCTTGTAGAGAGGAAAATAAGTCAAGTGCTCTTATATTGTATTTTGCTGATGCTGTAGCTCAAAAATACCGCAAAGGACTTTTCTCCTTATCTGTTTATCTGCTGCCTTTTATGCTAAGTCCACTTCTGCATAATTTATTTCTTCATATCTAGTTCTGGTGCATCATCTCACTTTTAAATCCCTCCTCATGCCATCTGTTTAGTATCTATCTCATTTTGTTCCCAAGATTTTGTATTTTGCATCAAAGGCAAGCACTGCTATTTTAAGGAACACACTACCTCTGTCTTCAGATCTTGCTCCTATTTAGTTCATTTCCCTCTCCCTCACTCTGAAATGCTGCTCTTCTGACTTCTTTCTTCCATAGCACTCTCCATAATGTACTTAATTGAGCTCAAGTCAACAGCCGTGGTTAGACCATGCTGGGATTGCAATATCCAAACGTGAACAAACCACTTAATCAGTATTTATCTGTTACCAACTTGCTCTGTAACTCTCCGATTCTTGCACCAGCAAAGTTACAGCCTGGGATCCAGAGCATAGAGAATTACATCAACTTTGAGTCCTGTGTGCCTGAGACTGTCTTTTTTTTCCTTGACCATTTTATGCATAACAATCCCTAACTGATACCACTTGAATCAGAGTGATATGTGCTCTGATGAGGTTAACTTCTGGAACCCACAAGTTGGGAAATGGCTTCAGGTACAGTTCAACAAAGTGCTTGAGAAAGAGCCCTTCCAGTCAAAAGAGCAAGGGTAGTTTCTTGACCTGGTAGATTTTGTGCCCTGTTTCATCCCTTTAGGATGCTAGAGTGGTGATCTCCAAATGGCCATGAGCTGAGGGAGGATCTTAAGCTTGCTGAGATGAGGGATACAGTCATTTGGGCCAGGCCTGGTGATGTTATAGAAGATTTAGAGCATATGACATTTAACCAGAGGAAGAAGTTATAAGAGAAATAATAAATGTTACCATTCTTTCTTTGTCAGACTGATGCTTTGTCCCAACCTACCTCCTTGTAGTCACTGTAGTAACTGAAATGCCAGACTGGGGATACTGGGGTAACTTGGCAGTCCCTTCTGTGAAATACAATCTTAGTAATGAACGTAAAATGCAAACCAAGAAGAGCCTACCAACTTTTTCACCAAAAATTAAGTCCAAAAGAAACCCTAACTATCAGTGACCAGATGAGGTCAGTGTCAGGTACTGCTCAATTGGCAAATGATGCTCCCACGTTCACAGGGTGGGGACCCAGTTACAGACACCTGAGAGCTGGCTCCAGAATGCAGCATGCACAGGGCTGATCCTGAGTGCTGACACAGATCTGGCCAGCTTTTGGAGGCAGTGGGGATGCAGTTCAAAACTGCATTGGACAAAACTTTCTCATCCCACATAGCAGTTGCTGATGGATGCCATCTTAGGGACTGGTGGAGTAATTTCTTTCTGCCTTGCCCACAGAAAGGCAGTTAGCCAACTACAAGCTTTCTCCAACCCTGCAGCCACATAAGAAGTGGTAATGAGCCTGAGCAAAACTGTCCTGCTGCCACCTCGCTGTTCCCAGGGCCCAAGCTAACAAGCTTAAAATTTAAGGCTAGTACCTGCACTGCAGCACACTGCAGGTGCTTAGCTTATATCTCCAAGTTCTCTTCCATCATCATCTCCATTTCAGTAAGGCCATGAAATTTGATTAAAGGAGTGAGCTGATTTTAATCCAGGGTAGTGATATCTCCCTGTACTCAACAGCCCCTTGTCTCAGAGCTGCTGCAGCAAGTCCTGCCGCTCATTAGCAGAGCAAGCCACACTGGTTAGTGTGTTTCTGCAAGCCTAAGCTCTGAAGCATTGCTTCAAGGGACTCATCTCTTAAACCTAGGTTAGTCAAACTTGTCTACACTCTCTCATGAGTGAGGGAGCCATTGTGGACCGCAGCCCCTATCTAATGTATGCTCAGGATTTTTGCCTGATATTGTCACTGAAATGAAAAAGAATCACAAACTAATTTCAGCCTTAGTCCTTTTAAACTATAATCTCTGTCTTGCTGATAAGAGGAACTTAGAACAGTTCTCACAGCATGACTCCAATGCTTTCTCTGGTGCTGTATAATTAGAGCAAGGTTTAACCTCCCACTTGTGTTTCTGGAAATTTAAATTACTGAACTAAGTTTTCTTTGTTGCTCCCTGCCACCCCACACTCCCCCTTTTCTTTGGACGAAATTGCTGTGGGTATGGGACACAGTATTCTATGTAAATTAGAGTGCTGCTTTAAATGTATGATGGAAACCGCTACACAAAATATAGGAAAGCATAACCCTGTCATGCTGTCTCACCAAGGCAGAACCTGATGATACTTAGGGGTGTTGTGAGTGAACACAAGGCCAGAGCTGCCTTTCTAACTCTCTGTCTTGCCACTGGCTTATTTCAAGTAAATTTAACATATTCATCTCTTTCATAAGTTACTTAAATGCAAAAGTTAAATAGTACTTTATCTGAGTTACATATAGACTTTCTAATGTACGTTGACCCTACCAGTAACTGTTTTTCTGTTGTTGTTGTTTTCTCTTTTGTGTTTTTTTTTGTTTGGTTGGTTTTGTTGTTTGTTTGGGTTTTTTTAATTGAAATGTTAATATTATACAGCCTGTAAAGTGGATGCAGTAGTTATGTCTAGTTGAAGTACTGTATGATGTGATACAGGTTTCTATCCACAGGGTTTCCAGGTTGGGGTCAGAGCCTTGGGGCAGGATCAGAAGATGTCAGCCCCCCTCACCTCCATGTCCTGGTCACCTAGATGGGGAAAGCTGGAGCCAGGAGGAAGGGGGGGGGGGGGGGGCACATACTTTATGCTTGTGCTACCATGGAACTGGATTGCTGCTCAGCTCATACCTAGTCCTAGGGGCAGGGAAGTAATCCCAAATCCAACAGCTCAGATATAGCCAAATATCCCTAAATAGATTTTTTCACTTTGAGACAACAATAATATTTATATCCATAAGCACTTTCATAAACCCCTGTGAATTTAGGGGGCTGGGGGGTGGAGAGAGATGCTAATGTAGTTGAAGTTCAATGTAGCTGAAGTCTCACAAATTCAGCATATATCACAGGTGTTACTTGCTCGGCTCAGCTAAGGTGTGACAATGTTGCACTGATTATGAGTATGAAAGTCTGACTACTGATTATAATTACTACTCTAAATTTTTAGTCTCATCTAAAATATAAAAGCTATGTCACAATTCAGTTGTCTTTCTAATGATTAGTGAAAAAAATTTGGTTCACCTGTGTGTTCATTAGGTATTTTGAAAAATATTATCAAATAACTACTAATGTGTTGCTTTGAGAAAACATCTTAATCTAATAGATAATAAAGAGTTCAGGATAATAAAAAAATTGTCATGAACAGCAAGAAAATTCATCCAGTGTTGAAGAATGGAAGACAAGAAATCTGCAAATTAAAGTGAAATGGAAAAGCAGTCTTACTAGACACTAGCTTCTGTTTATTTTGTTGTAATTTATAAATAAACCCCACTAAATATTCAGAATTAATTCATCCTATTGAATCACTTCTGTAATTTTTTTAAGGATAATGAAGTTAATGTATGGAAAAGAATGGTGTAAATCATCACAGATTATCTGTTATCAATGGAGAAGTACATTTGTACTATCTGAAGATGTCTCATGCTGCACATTCAAATAAATTTATATGACAGTGCAGCCAATGATAATGTCTGAACTGAAGCATTTATTCTGAGAGGCTCAAAAAGGAGCACAGTTAATAGAATCTGAAAACTGAAAAGTACAATTCTTTGCACCAGGAGACCTGGAAAGCTTAGGAACATAGGAAGAAAGTGCTGGAATTAAATTCATTTAGAAAAAGTGTAGGTGGATGCAACTAAAGCAAAATAGTATGTAGGACTGAAAGGCTATGAAGATCAACAACCTTCAAAAAACATTACATCAAATGAAATGCTATGGAGCTGCTGTTGAATAACACTAATTAATGAACTTAGAATATAATAAAACCACAAAAATTGCCCATGAATTCTGTGTTCCCCACTCAAAAGCACTGCATTGTGGGACAGAGATCAGGAGGTCTTTCCTATGACTGCAAGATAGTTGGAGGTTTTTCTTTGCTTTCTGTAATCCTCTCTGGTTCTGATGGAAACTTCCTTGGGGCACCATGTTTTTTACCAGAAAGGTATTGATAAGCTGAAAGCTGTATACTGAACAGCAACAGAAAACACTGGGGCCAGAGAAAAGACTCAGATAAAACTAAAATAGCCACATATATTCAAGGTTTTTTTCAAACATCTCAAAGACATTACCACCAAGACTGGAGGGTATTTCATGTGGCATATAGATACACAACTGCGACCCCTAGATGAAGCTATAAAAGGGACAAATTACACTGAAGATCCATATTTCGTAGTCAATAGCTGTATCAGACCAGGAATAAATTCCTAATGTACAGAAAAGCCTTTTGCCCTGGATATTTGCTGCCAAAAAGTGTGCAGCCCTTGCAGAGGTAGCAGTCAAGGAGGTCTTTCTCCCACTATAACTTGCCAGATTCTCCGGTATACTTGAGAATAAAATAAACTCCCAACAGTTTGAACAGTTCTCAAAGAGCCATCAGACTTGCCTTAACATGCCAACATTTTGAGTGCAAACTTTACCCTGTTGCCACAGGAAGCTTAGTCATGAGGCCCCTTGTTTGTAATATACAGCTCTCCATAATATGCTGCAGCAGACAGAGCAGCCTGTAAAGCCTGTGGGTTTTTTGGGTGTAACTGAAAGTTTCCATGGTAACGAATGTGCAGCTTCAGAAGAAAAGAGCCCTGAAACTCAGAGCTGTTTCTTGAGTTTTTATATACGATAATGAAATTTTATTATTCTATATTTTCACAATTCTGTATTTAATCCTCTCCAGGATTATCAGGAGAATGGAGAATAACATTAGTGAAAAAAACCTGATGCTATGTATTGTGTGCATCAAAACACAAGACAGTTTCAAGACTCTACATCTAATTGCTTGTAAATGGAAAGTGAGGGAAACCATAGATGATTTCTAGCATGTTGCAATAGTGAAGCAGGGTTTTCCCAAGAAAACATGGATTTGCAAACTGCTGTAATTCTGGTGAATGAGACTGAGGCATGAGACCAGACAGTGGTATTGGGCAACTGGTAACATGACAGACACGCTTCTACTGCTCAAACTGGGCTTTGTGGCCATGGGGAGCTTGGGCAGCCGGTTGCAGATAGAGGACATGCCCTTCCTCAGGACATGGTACGCCACGGCCAGGGCTCTGAATGCGTCAGCCCTGGCTGAAGCAAGAAGGAAGCTTGATGGGTAAGGATGGGAAACCAAAATAACTTCATGCTCAGCAGGTCTGAAAAGTTCCACCACTTCTTAAAGCTTTTCTTATCCGGGCAGCTGCCACAAGCATTTGTAGTCCCATTGACTGGTTGAAGTCCCACCAGAGGTGTTTCTCAGGAACTCATGTGGATGGGGATTTTTTTCCCAAACTGAAAAAAAAAATCCCAAGCATTGTCATGCAAAAAGCAGGAGATTAAGCCTTCCATGTGCTCAGGAGTTTCACAGCTTGCACCCATGCTTTTTTGAAGAGAATCAGTTGTTGCATTCACCTTTGCCTCTTAATAATATGTCTGTGTTGGACTCCCATTTGAATTTCCAGACAGACAATTGGTGATCTGTGCCCTGGGAATCTGCAGCGCTTGTTCCAGTTCAGAAAAGAAGGGCATATTGTTCTGACTAGAAGCTAGTAACGAAGTGTTTGTACTGCTCCTTACACTGCCTGTGCATAGTTTGCCTTTCAGGGTGTCAAATCTGGTTGCTGCACAAGCCCTGTAAAAGTCATCTCTACTGCTCCAAATGTATGATGCACTTTATAGATTTCTTCTGATCTGCAAATCAGGGGGTAGATGTGATTGTACTAACACCACTGATAACTTTGCACAAATCTCACAGACTATCAGAGACATACACAGAGCTAGAATGCTTTGCACTGATTAGAGCAGAGGAACAGCATCTCTGGCTGTAGCCAGGCAGCACTGCTCAAACTGCTGTGTCAGTGGATCACAGGCGGCTTCCCACCTAGTCACTGCACAACCTTCCCTGGGGCAGGGAGCAGGACTGTTTCACATCTGCAGTTTATCAAATGGAAATGAGCAAAGATCTGGAAGAAATGAGGTGAGGCCTTTCAGTTTCTGGAACAGCAGCATGTTTTCTCCACTGTGTTTGTGTTTGTGTTTGTTCAGAGAGGGCAGCATTTGCACATCTTGCTTCTGAAAAGTTGAACTTTGCTATTGTTGATTGAATGCAGAATATGCAGAATTTGAACATCTTTCAAAAATTAGAAGAAAATTTTCTGCTATTATTTTAAGATACTGTTTGTTCCTAGGCCAAATCCTGATGGTTTTATTTTCATTTGCCTGCTCATGATTTCCCTGTTCTGCAAATCCCACCAAACAAGTTTTTTCTGTATTCCATCTGCTGGCTCTGCAGCCACAGTTCACTAAGTACAGTTAGCAAGAGCTGTGCACAGCAAAGGTGTCTTGCCAGGAGTCAGCCACTAGGCTGTTCTTTAAAGCATACAGGATAGTGTCATCTCTATGCAAAACTGTAAAAAAAGAAAAAAACCTGTTGGCTAAACAGAAAAGGAAGATAAAATTAGTACAAAAAAGAGGATGTATCTGGAAAGTTGTAGGCATTTAGAAATAAAAATTAAGGCTTAAAAAAGTGTAAAACCTGAAAAAATAGTCAATGTCTTCTTCATCACATCTGGACAATTAGTTTAAGGCATTGTCTGAAACAAGGGGACATAAACAAATTTCCCATCTTTAATGGCATGCACCACGTTTGTCCCATCATTATACATGATAAACCAATGAGGAAAAGAAAGCAAGGGGTAAAACCCCTCTTTGTCATGCAGCTTCTCTTACACATTCACAGCAGTGTGGGATTTTTCAAAGCTGCACATGTGCCGACGGACACTGGCTGGTGGGCGAGAACTCTGGCTGCCTCTTCCTAAAGATTGAAAAGAAAAAGACACCCAGTGAGTGGTTATACACTTGTGCACACATGGTGGCTATACCACTCAATAGGTGCCTGACCTACATCTGAGGGCTTTCCCATCTTTTCTCCTCATCACCTCAACTTCCACATAGATTTCTCCTTGGCTCCAGCACACTACTGTTTAAAACAGGTTTTCATGGTGTTCATTCCTGCTTCCTCTGCTGAGCCTTGATGTACTTTACATACCAGATGGCTAGGGCTGCTGTGCATCTAGCTGTCAGAGGGACTTTGCCCCTGGTATTTTCAACATAGGATGAAATGATGAAAAAGGAGCATCTGCCTTTCACATCTTATTTATGAAAGTATCACCAAAAGTTTTAGTTGGTGGAGTTTTTATTACATACTCAGCTGCTGCTTTTCCCTTTGTTTCTTATTCCCCTACTCTGTTTTTCTAAATGTTTCCTTTCTGTTACTTTTGGAGCTCTAGCTGAATAGTCATTAGCTTTCATTATATGTGATTTCACTATTGTACTTTATTTTTATGCAAGGAAACATTTGCCTTATTGAGGTAGACACAAAATGAATAGTCTCCTAAGCGCTCTATCTGCAATGGTAATTCAATACAGGATTGCAGATTGCAGTTTTGGCCATTAATGTAAGACAGTTTCCACTTCATTTTCTCCTCTTCCTTACCCTATCAAGCAGATACAAATTCTCATTTGTCTTTCCTAGTATCAATAAAAATAATATACACACACGTGTGTGTGCTTTGACAAAAATCTCTGGGGTTTTTTTGCACATGGAATGTATCAATGAATTTCTGCAAAACAAAAAGTCATTGTATTGCAAATAAAATGCAAGTCAAAATCGAGCATTTCTCACCATCACACAATCATAGTGCATGCTTGCCACACTTTTGTTTACCTTAAAACAACAGATTCATGGATGGTATGTGCATGTACTACATACTCAGTACAGCTGCTCATGAGCGAAACAAGCCATTCCTCTCCCTGCATACTAAAGCATGGGAGCACACATGGAATACATGCATGCCCATTTTGGAACAGTAGATGCCTTGAGATGACTTCTGAGTTATTATGAATAAAACACAAATAACACATTCTGCTGAGCAATTTTGCAAACCTACTCACTTTGAAGTCTATAGAATAATACTCTTTACCAGGTGTAATGAGATCTCTGAGATTTGAAAATTTAAAAGTGATTATGATTAGGAACTTAGCTACCATGCCCTCTCCTACACCGTATTAAAGTTACAGAGATCATTAAGCTTCTGATTAAATGGAATGTCCAACATTTCTACAGATTTCCAGGTTTTTTCATCAATGGAAAGAGTAAGAGCTTTCTATTCCATTTGTGCTTTTTATTTAGTCACATGAGGTAATTTTGCAAAACAAGTAGCAACATGCAGTTGATTATCTGAGAGAAAAATCCAGTTCTTAATGTATTTCACACACATGCAGTGCTGTATGCACAACAGAGGGCACACAGCCACAGAGAACCCTACTCGGGGACCCTGGAAAAGGTGCAAGACTTGTTTCAGAGCCCTCCTTGAGACTTGGGTCTTTCTGAGTCAATAGGCTTTGCCAGTCATCATCCGTCAGCTGCTGCAGTTGGCTGCCGCTTATGGCTTGCTTAGTTGCATCTGCTCTGTATTTCTTCTTATTAATATGTATCTCTGGAGTGAGTTCAGAGCATTTTGCTCTCCAAGCTTTGGACATTTTCAGGTCTTGTTATGAAATCCTGCTGAGTGAAAGGAAGAAAGAAACCTGCTTCCTCAAGCAGATTAAAATGCCTCAAAACATGTTCAAAATACAGCAAACTCTTGTCCTACTGTGACTGCAGTTGTGCTCCTCAGTGAAAATCAAACACAGATATTACATGTGATAGAGTACGCAACCCCCAAATGCCTGGCCAGGTTTGCATTCTGGAGGAGGCTGTTAAAATGCTGCCAAGCAGTGGTCTGCCTTTTGGTCAAGGTCAAGGGCTATCCACACATGGTGATACACAACATATATACACTACAGAAATCAGCTCTAAATCTCAACGTCCGTGCTTCAGTAGAATTGGATTTGGATTTACAGTGAAATTTAGATTTATAATTGCAAGAAATGTAGTGCATGAGTGGGTTTATTTTCAGTTAATTATTTTCCAATTATCAAATCATTGTTGACTGTATAAATAATAATAAATACTTTTGAAACATTCAACTTGAAGTATCCTTTTAGGCTGACTTTATCTTACTAGTAGTGTGTACTAATACTGCAGAGCTAGGATTTGGAATTAGTGCCCAGATATCTACATATTTCTTTTTTTCTTTTATTATTAATTATGTCAAGGTATGCCCTCTTCCCCCTCCCAGCCTTCCAGGCAGTGATGGCACTTCATGTACATTTCTCTGGTTATCAAAAAATTAGGTAGCCTGCCTGTCTTTACAATATGAGGATTAACGCGTCATTTTAGGGCTACTGTTCTCCAGGGTAACTCCTACTGAGTGATTATTTGTATCCTGAGCCCAGAGGCAGGATGGATCTTCTGTGTGTTTGAATAAGGAGCTGGCATACCATGATGAAAGTGTCTGAACTGCTTTATAACAAACCCCTGGGTGCACTAAGAGGGAGACTGGGAGAGGAAGCAGGGTGGCAGTGCAGACGGTTCCTGAAAGAAGTGCATTAATTGCTTTACTTTATGTTCTTTGAAGCAGAAAAATGCTTCCAGCTAGTCATTCAGATCAGGGTAGGTAACAGGCCTGTTGAAATCTGCAGTGAGGACTATAAAGAATCTGAAGCAAGAGTCATTCTTGCCACTATTTTTTCTCTTAAGGGTAAATGAATCATCCCATGAGGCAAACAGCTGTGTCAGGATTACAGGAAAGTGTAAATTGCTATCTTCAATGTTTTATATCTGAACAGCTGCGAAACTAGAAGCATTCACCTTCTGCTCTGAAATTACTCTCTGCTCAATCAAACTCCCCAAACGAAGGCAAACTGAATGAATTTGTCTGATGTCCACAAAAACTGAAGTGCAGTACACTGTGTTATCTGCTATCTGAAGCCACAGTCAGAGATCCTCCTTGCTAGATGTTTTCCAAGCTGTAAAACAATCTTTCACATTCCCCCAGCCAAAAAAAATACAGAATAACACAGTCCCAGATTTTATGCAATCTCATGTGAAACAGCTGACAAAGAAACAAGTTGGGGAGAAGATTCAAAAGAAGTGATGATAGAATCATGCTAATACTTGGAGTAATAGCCCTGAATCAACTCCTCATTTTTAAGAACATAGGTATAACCCTTAGTTTTAATACAGGAGAGGCCTAGTACCATGTGCCCATGCATACTGCCACACACTGAAGAGCAGCTACTGCTCCAGCACTCAGGCTGATTTCCCTGTGCACTTCCAAGGGACAGCTCAGAAACACCACAAACTTTCTGGCCTGCTTTTCACCTCCTCAGTCCTCTAGCAGTCTGCAAGATGGCTGGGGAGGTAAGCATACTTAGTCTCTCTGTAGATTCAGATCAGTAAGGTGTCCTACTCATCCCAAATCCTCTTGCCTTTCCAGTTGTAGCATCTTCCTAGGCAGAAGCACATTCCTCTTCAAATGTTTGTGGCCTTAAAAGGTCAGGTTTCAATGTATGGATGTCATGGCTGGATGAAAAGACAGCTACATATAAAGAAGCAGGCTATATCCTTTTCCTGGAGGACCAGGAGTTGAATTTTCAAAACCTTTTCTATAAGTCAGGATCTGAGAAGATTTCTAAGCCAATAGATGAAGTTGGGAAGGTGGACAGGTTTTCAGTACAAATTCATTTTTTAAAAAATAAGTCCTTCATTCCAGTCTAAATGATGGCTAGAAATAATTACTCTGTGTTTTAAATCAATGACGTTAATCAACGGCACAGTGGCAGGCTTTGGAGAGAAAGAAATCATTAAGAACTTTGGAGCAAAGAGCTGTACAAGTAGGAGGAAGGTTATAGGGTCATTCACCCCTGCCCAGCAGAGTGAGGCATGCCAATAATTATCATCAGTGGAGGACTGAGGAGCAGGAGGGATTTTATCACACACCCTCTCTGTCTGAGCATCTGCCAAAGAGGACAGGAGGGTCAAGATAACCAAGGAGAATACAGTACCAGAAGGATGCCCAGAAAGACCTGGCTCTAAGCTGCATGGTGAAGACACAGCAAAGGCCTTGAGTGCTTCAGGTCACCCCAGGGCAGCAGTAGCCAGCTGTGTATCTGGGGGAATGCTCTGGCCCTTCCTGGCTTCTCCCTTCTGTTGCTCTGCCCTCCCCTCTGTGTCAGCACAACCTGTGGTGCAATTGGTCAACCAAATGGCAGAAAATGTCATCTGGGTCACAACTATGCCAAAAAAGGATAGGGAAAAAAAAAACCCTATCAGTTCCCAGTTTGAGTTCACAGCATGGCTGTCCAGATTCTTTTCCCTGCATAGCTGAAGTGATGGCATGGGGTAAAGGAAGGCTTTGGGTATCACATCTGTCTTAGGGCAGCTTAAAGCATTTGTGGATTTACAGGCTATGATAGCCCAAAGTAGCTGCAAGCAAATCTCTTGGCTGTCTGGGATGGTAACAGAAGAGATTTTTGAGATAACTTATATAACACAAAGGATTAAGATACATGTATAGCCTTATGTTTCAGAGGTTTTGGGAAAAATAAAGAAGGAAGAACTGCTCACTGACTGGAGAACAGAAAGATGCCTGGGGCCATACTTTGTTCTCCACAAGAGCCTGTACTGCCCAGACATGTGAGCTCCCTCTGCACACACACGCAAGCCTCTGCTACATAATCTCCCACACAATTTCCCATTACACCCTGTGAGCCCAGGCTGTGTATGCAGGAGCCCCCAGGGACCCTTGTGCAGTTACTTGGTTGCCCAAAAGTCCTCACAGAATTAATCTGCCATCTGGGGTACAAGAGCCCAGGGCTCAGTAGAGTTAATGTCACCCAAACACCACATCTGCTCACTGGGCACGTTTTGCTGTTGTCTTGTGCTGCAGCTACACTTTCAAGTGTAGCTCCTTGTCAGTCTGCTCATGGTAGATAATCTCTCTGTCGGGATTTACACAAACTCTGGGATTTGCTTTTTTGGTTTGATTCTTTGTTTCTGGGATATGTTGCTGCTGGCTGGCTGGTTAGTTAACTTGTTTGGAGGGCTTTGGGATGCAAAGTCTGAGTAACATGGAGTAAGTCCCAATTTCCAAACAATTCTCTCTCTGATAATGCAAAGCTTGCAAGCCAGTCAAACCAGGCTAGACTGAACCATCTGAAGATTTAGCTCATGCCCGAAAAAGAAATGGGCAGATGACATTATAAACAAAAATAAATTTCATTGCAGTAGAGGGTAAGGCTAACAAGAACTTGAAGAAAGAAGGAGCAAACATTCTTGGATTTAATACACTAAGGATGAGGAAGAATTAATAGTGTTGGGTAAGGAGGAGGATATACTACCTAGAAGGCAGCTTGCAGATGGTCTCTTAAACTGCCCCTGTGATTCTGTGGGGCTGATCAGACTGAAACTGCAAACACCAGCACACCATCTACCAGTGGGGGGTTGCTGGAGTCAGATCAGGGGTTCTTTTTTTGCTAGTTTAAGATCAGCTTTGACATCTCCAGCTGTGGTATTGCAGCACAGCTGAGCTAATCTATTGATTTGCTGCTGAAAGGGTCAACTCTCATTCCTGCTCCCCAAGACAGAGGTATCAGGGACACCTTCTCTGGTGGTGATGTTAATGTTTATCAAACCTTGAGGTCTGGCTCAAGGAATTCAGCAGACAGTAATTAATCTTATTCTCTTTTTTCGTCTCTGTAAGGTTAATTTTACAGGGTGGAAGAAAGTCACATCTTGCACACCACAAAAGAACCACAGAACAGAGAAGTGGAAGCAGTTTAAGAAGAGATAAACTGAAGCAGTAAGCTAAAAAATGGTAAATTGTCTATAATGCAGTAACAAGAAACCTGGAACTTCTAATTTTCAAGTGGGGTTTAAACTGACAAATTGTGTGATTACTTTAAGCCTGCACAACTGTTTGCTGTTTACAGTGATAATGACTTTTAACCTATGCTTGTCAGGTGTGGGAGGCTGAATGCCAGAGCATATATATGCTCTGAAGAATTAGCTGACTTGTTATTTCAAAATTAAATAGTCTTTAACAACTTTAATGTGGAGGCAGATGTTCTTCTATCGATACAATATATTTTTCAACCCACACTTAAAGAGATTTCCTAGAGTCTTCTGGCATAGTGGATAATGTAACTTCTGAGGCTGGGCATGTTTATTAGTGACTATTTGAAAGTGCACATCTCTATGGAGTCTGTTCTGGAGATATCCACAGCTTGGTCTGGAAACCCTAAACAAAGATCTGGCAATGATGAACTTGCCCTATCAGAGTCCTTTGGATACAGAGCTGAGAATGGGGAGAACATAGGAGAAGGTGATCAGATCTCTGTTCTGAATGTGAATGGTTCTCAGTGTGTTTGGGACAGATGAAAAACAGTCTCATAAGATAGGAGAAAAAAGCATGCTACCTAAAAAAAATGAATCAAAGTCAAGTAGAAAGCAGAGATCTTGAAATTCCTTGATCTTCCCTTTATAAACTCTTAAATCATCAAGGACAAAAATGCAAGAAATCAAGTTGTTCTATTATACACATCTGTGGGACAGGCATTTAGCAAAAACTACATCCAGATTTTGGACTGAGTAGTGCACCAGAAGTTAACCTTTGCTTTGCCATATCCATTAGATCCATAATATCCATAAACAGGTATTTGTAAATGAATGTGTCTGAAGTTGAAGGTATTTTTAAAAAGATAGGCTTCTTCAGGTGCCTGGCTAGTGTGCTGTGTCCTGTCCCTGCTGCTGACAGCGTGGCTCAAAGGTGTGCAGGTTGTAGTCTCGCAAGGGCTAGTGCAGTCAGGGAGTGGTTCATGCTGTTGAAACCTATGCAAACTGAAACACCTGACTTTTGTTTCCAAAGTTTAGTAAAATTCCCATTGTCAAAAAGACTCCCAGCTCTGGAAGCACAAATGGGGGAGGGGCAGGAGACAGTTAACCTGAGCTATGAGGTAAGCTGGTGAGAAATTTTTCCAAATCCTTTCCAGGATACGGAAGTGGTGCACAGAGCATTCCCAAATTACAGTAATGGTTTCAGTCAGGATATTAAGGTCTTTGTGCCTTGTTGAGAGCAGCATCATCCCCAAAAATTGTTTTGAAGCACTCCACTGTCAGACCAAGAGAGGAATGTTCGGGCCTCTTCCCGTTGCACATAGAATGTATGTGCTAGTGTTATCCACCAAGACCTTTGCAGATAAATATGCTCTGGCATGGGAAAAGATTAAATAAATTATCAGCATTTCACATCAGTAACTTTGCACTAAATTACTGGGATGAATAAAAAATATTTTTAAGACATCTTAATTTGAGGAAAATAACAAAAACCAGTGTTAACTGTCCATAGATATATATAATACTCGTGCTGTTTTATAGCCTTGTCCTTATATAAAGAATATCAGAGATCTGCATGATATCCTTCAGTACCCTGATTTTTGTTCATGTCTAAATTAGCTCAAAGATGTATGCAGTCACAAAATAAACATTTGCAGAATATCATGTGTGTGTATTCTAGAAAGGATTTGTAAATGAATTATCATGTGATATGAAATGTCACAGCTCTGATTGCTTCTGCTGAAGGGAGTGAACAACAGAGGCATGGGATGAAACATCACACCTTTGAGGATAAGGAGTCTCAATGCATTCTTGACTTAAAAATATTAAAGTAGCTTTTAGGAAACTTGCATTTTAGCTCTTTATTTCATTTCCATTTTAAAATGCTGAGTTAAATAAATAAATGGCTGTTATATATTTAAAAATTATACTTCAGACCATCCCCCCTAAACATAGGATGGTTTCGTTATTTCCTTTTTCCTGAGTACATGCTTATGAGAGTTGAAATCTGACTTCTATATGTATTACAGAGAAATATCCAGGGGTTAGGTGCTTACCTGAATGCAACCTTTAACACCTCTTTATTTACCAGACACTCTTAAAAGGTGAAGCTTTCTTCCTTACTTTTCTCACAGAGACAATTCTAACCAAAACAACATGAGATTATAGTGCCAAGCAGATAAGCAACGCTTGCTTATCCCTACATGTGAACGCAATTGTTTGTATCACTCACCATTGAGTTGGTGTACTTCTGTAGCATCCTAATAAATAATGTATACAAATACTAAAATACAAGGAAGTGCAATAAGTGATCCAGTCAAGCAAGAAATTAAATTACAAGTGGTGTTGTTATTCCTGTGGTTTATGGGAAGAAAGATACTAGCTTTTCCCAGGGTTCTGTAGTACTGCCTTAGCATCCCCTCAGTCAGAAAGCAGAGATTATGGTACATAACTGTAAAGCTCCCCTCTGATGTGATGGTCTATCTCTGCATCAGCGTGCCTATGTATTGAGACTCATACAAAGCTTCCTGGTGCTACAGCAGTGCCCCTAAGCAAAGCAACATTTTGTGATTCAGCATCTTGACAGCAGCAAAACAAGAGCAGTTGTAAAGTGAAGGTTTCCGACAGCCCTTTGGTAAGAACTAGGCTGCCCTCAGAGACCATTCCTTGGATTTATGTCCTATCAAAATCCCCCGAGAGAACAAACTTATGTCTATACATGAAAAGAAAGTGGCAAAACTGCCCTGGACTGGGAACTTCTGTGAAAGAGAGGAAATTGCATAAAACCTTACACCGCAGCCCTTTCATTTAAAAAAGGACCATACACATAAAATATGACCCTAACTGGTGACAAAGAAGCAGAATTCTGGATGGGAGCCCAGGGTGCAGGCAATGTATACTGTAAACTTATTCAATATAACCTGGGTTTTGTCTGAGGGGAGTCTATCCCCACTGCTTTTACTGCAGAACCTCATAACTTTTCTAAGTTATTTCTCTTAAAGATAGTCTCAGGCTGCCTCTGTTTGGCCATGGAAGCAAACCCAGAGGACTAAGCCTGAACTGCCAGACCCCTTAGCATGTACTTGGCAAACATCCGAATCATATGGTACACCTGTCCCTGCTCCTTCTCAGCTTGCCCTAGAAGTGACATGTGATCAACACAGTTATGCATGTGCTGGGGCTCCCTTTAGCCGGTATAATTTGAAAGGAAAACTTCCCGTGCCTTATGTAACCATGCCCCTACTCATTAGAAGGATAAAAAAACCTCTCTAACACCAGATTAGTTATTTTGCACATATATGCATAGAGAGACATTTTGGTGTGCAATTTTGTATACACATATGCTATGCCCAGGTTTTGAATAAATACAATTTTTAGTAGCTATTTAAATTAGAAAGAATATAAGTGTGGAAGTGATATCTCAGTCTTTTACCTATTTTGCAATTTTTTGGTGTATGGGCCGGAACTGCATTATATATGCAACATAATCAAGTGCAAATTCAAGGCTGTGGAAGACAATATTACATATCATAGCTCAAATTTAATGGACAACCCTGCAGCAGGGCTAGAAGAGATTTCTATGGGATTGTTAAGTTTCAGACTCTCCTCTTATTTTGTGCTTTTTCCCAGTTCTTTAATATCAGTTCTAAGAGTCCCTTTGAAACCCTGTAATTGTCTTCTGGGTGTTTTAAATATTCACTTAAATCAATATACTGACAAGGACTGAAAAGCTTGACTGAGTTCTTTGCATTTTCTTGTGTGAATCTCACATCGCACACACAAGAGAACTGGGTGAGAACCGTCACATGTCAAAGTGCTATGTGTCTACAAAATCATTCAAGGTTTAAGACCAGTAAACAGCCCAGCAAAGTGAGCAAACATACCAACTGCTGAGAGAAAGATGTTTGGCATTAACACCTTCAGCTATCCTTTGTCAGGGTACAAGATGCTTTCCCAAAAATGCACTGCAACCTCAGAGAAGGGTGAAGGACTCCACTGAATAGAGAAGCTGGGCTGGCAGCAGGGAGGGCTGCAGTAGGGAGATGAATCAAGGCAGACTAGGGTGTCACCTGCCTTCCCCGTGACAGCTGTGTTACCAGGAAACCATACGAGAGATGACATATCTGCATCCACACTGCAAAGGAAGCAGATTCCTCCATGATATGCCTGAGGCAGATGCAAGGGTAAACCAGATGCCCAGTGCTTTTGGAGCCCCATGCCCTGATGGGGAGCCAGGAGCCTCAAAGCCATGGACCAACACAGTACCTTGTGCCCCTTGGTGCCACTGTTCTACAGAGTCAGCCCCAAAAACAGGGCATGGACATCAACATTTTATTGTTAGGACAATGTAGAGGTCAGATATAAACCAAGAGATTATTTAAATAATCCATCTAATCTGTCCTGCACAATTTTTTTCCCACTTTTTTCTCTTTTTTTTTTTTTTTTCATTTTAATCTTTGTATCACTTCCCACTTGCAGGAGCTGACATCCTTTCCATACTCTCTTTCCATCCTTTTCAAACACTTCCATAATAAGCCATTCCTCTCTGGGGTAAACCTTAGCAGGATGGCTGTGCAGGTCCAGCAGTTTTAAGGGTCTTCTTGAGTGTAACTTGGAATGAGATATTTTCCAAGGTCTGTAATGGTAAAAATAAAGGGCTGTCTTACTGTGTGTGCAATTCTACTGCAGGACATGAGTTTACCCACTGCATCAGTTTTCTAAATTGCAAAGTTGTTTCCTATTAGATTCAACAATTGTGTCTACTGTTTTGGCAATGCTGTAAGAAGATAAAACTGCACTAGATGGTAATCTGTGTAACAAGTATTTAAAGATAATTCTTATATGCTGCAGGTTAGGGGACACACTTCAGGACCACAGAAAATACTTGAATATATTGTAGATTTCTCACATTGAGCTCATGTCCCAAAGCACAGGAGTTAATATATTCTCTTTTATAAGAGAAGGTGCAATGGTGACCTGTTATTATGAGTCCTCCTTGCAATTTCCACTGTATTATCTTGTTTCAAATGTTTTGATGCATTTCAATGAGACAGAAAGAAATATTCCCTGGGTGGCTGGGCCAGGCTCAGATAGGTTGGTTTGGCTTAATTTCACATAATTTAGTCTGCAGAGATCAGGACAAAAGCCATTGTTTTACTTAAATAAAAAATGTTTCTATGTCTTCTGTTCCCTTTTCTCCATCCCACCCTTGCTTCCATAATCCCTGCTTAAAGACAGAGTACTGACTACATGAAGTAATAACATAAGAGTGAGAAGATGGAGTACTCCTAAGCATCTATTCCTATGACAGGGCACTCAGGTTGGATCAAGTGAGAGGCTGTGAAAGTTCTACATTTGAACAACTGCAGTTGAACATGCTGAACATTACTCTCTGTTTCTGGAAGCTCCAGCACTTGCAATGCTGCACTGTGCATTTGCCTCCTCCCACCACTACGAAAACCAGTGAAACAAAATGTCCTGCCTTCTGGATGTACTTGTGCTAAGAATTCCCTCACCCTATTTCACAGAAAGGGAGGCTTTGAAAATGATGGAGCTGAACAGCCCAAAAGTCTTCGTGGGCTGTGAGGTACCAGTGAGTGTGAGAAAAACATGGCTTGGCAGCACAGCTTGCTCAAGATGAAAAGGCAACTCATCAAGGCAGTTTAAATAGAAAGAGTAACTTAAGAATACCTGGAGATAATTTTATAACTGGCATAACAAAAAACCAAGTGGTTCCCTAAGCCATGCTAAGGGAACAGTTGTGTTACTAGAGGTTACTGAGAATTCTGATTCCCAGTTAAGAAACTATATGTAGGGATCCAGCACAGAGGGAGAAAGGACAAAGGACAGGAATAGGCTCTTGCAAAGGAAGCAGGGAGAAGGTACTAGGGGATATTAGGTTTTCTGAAAATTTTTATTGGAATAAAATAAAGCCATTTTGAGAGATCCTTGGCCCACATGACTGCCTGGACAGTGCTGAAAGTGGATGCCTGTGACAGCAGTCTAGAGGCATGGACTGCCAAACCATGTTAAAAAGATAAACTACATCTTTGGAAATATTTAAAATCAACTATTCATTTCTGAGGGCAGACAGCTCTCAGGAGGAAAAATAATTGAATGCAAATATATTAAATTTACAGGGGGGAAGAAGGTGGCCTATGCATGAATGTGAAGTCCTGGTCATTCAGTGAGTCTTGCTAGTTGACCTCCTATCAACTTAGATTTTGCTACAGAAGTTATATTGAGAACTAAATCTTTACTTACTCTGATTCAAAATGCAGTAAAATGGTGTCCAGACCTGGGATCTCAACCATAAATTTAAATTAATTTATATGTGACTACTGAGGCAGCAGCTAATCATCACTGCCAAACCTGGAGCTAATTACCCAATAGTGTAACATGAATTTTTACCCCTCCTGCAACACTGATCCTTCTCATGCTACTGCAGCCCACAAGAAGTGTGGGAGAACAGGTGAGCATTGGTGTGTAGGTCAATCTCTATTTGAATAGTGAGTGTACTACAGAAAAGCAACTCAGTAGACCTTCAGGCTTAAAGCTTGGCTTCAGTGTCCTGCACATTGAGTTGGGTCCATTTGAAGCAGTGACTGGGGAAGGTATTTCCTGAACCCTTATCAGAATTATCACCTTAAGTGTCACTGGATACTTTTTTTCTGCATGTAGTACAGAAAGGAGCACTGCCTCCTCAGGGAAGTGATCAAACAGATACTGTACAGGAGTGCTACTCTTCAAGCTCATTAACCCTTGCAGACTAAACATTTGTGGTCAGGAACAAGGCTAATGATCACAGCAAGATCCATCTCCAAAAGCTGCAGTCTTACAGCTAGGTTAAAAAAAATAGATTCAAAAGGCTTTCCTAACAAACGCTGCCATATCATCATCCTGTAACAGCTAGGATCTCATAATACCATCAAGCAGCAAACTAACAATAAATGTCCCCACAAAGCTTCAATAAAAGCAGCATATATCACTCTCTTTTCATCTCTCCTGGTGGAGCTGCTCTATTTTTCATATATATTTAAATATTCATTTGACAAGAGGGAAAAACTGACAGTTCCTTGGTACTGAAGACACTCACGAGGGATCTCTCAGACCCAGATTCAAGTTCTCTTGCAGAATAATACAAAGTATCTCTCTAGGATTTGCATCAGGATGTTTTTCCTCTGTTCCAAAACACTGCTGGATGAAAACAGAGGAAGAAGACTTCCTCTGGGACACTGCTTAGTCTAGTTATAGAGCATTCACCTGGGAAGTGAAGGAGATGCTCTTAACCTAATTGAGTGCTTTAACTATTGGGTGAAGTTCCCTCATGCTTTCCCAATGCCTTCATCTCTCCATGGGAAAAAAACAAAGTCCTCAATGCCCAGGGAGTATCCCTACCATTAAAGCCCAATTATGTGATACATTTTGAGTGGCTTTTCAGAGGGAAAACCTATTCCACTGGAGAATTTCCAACCAGCTCTACTGAAAACAATACCTGCTGTAATTGTTTGTAGTTTAATTAAATCAAAGTAAGTGAGAGTTCAAATCTTCAACTTCACATAGCATCTTAGGGGTGTAACAGAGCAGTAAAGGCAGTGTGCATTGTTATTTAAGTGAAGACCAGTGCTCCTAAGCAATTTATTTTCACTGAAATTCTGTTGGCAATGATGGGACAGACATTTTTCAGCAGGACTTTTCTAAGCTTTATATGAGCAGCAGGGTAGCAGAAGGTTTTGAATTGACTAAGAGATCCTGTTAATAGATCTCCCAGGTTAATTCTTTTGCTTTACTATGGGAAGGAGAAAGGAAGAGTGCCTTTGCTTACTCTGGTTCCTAAGCTATCCTAGTTAAACTAGCAGCACAACATTACATATGAGTATTTTATCAAGGCTTATATAAGTTAGACTTCCCTTTGTAAATGTAAAATAGTTTCTGTTTTTAATCTTATATTAACCCTATATCTGCATACCAATTTAATTTAGATGAATGCCACTTTTCTGTTTAGGAATTGGAATTCACTGGATTAAGCAAAGAGGTTTGACACAGAAAAAGAGATGAAAATTGAAAAGCAGAAATACAAACTTGGAAGAGAGAGAAGGAATAACAAGAAAATAGATGAAAAGTTGGTTTAAGACAGCTGGAAATCGGCTGGCCAGTTATAGACAGAAAAATGTGGCCATAGAGAGGGACAATTGAAGAATCTAGAAACAGAATGTGCACGCCGCCGTGAATCTGACTCACCGAGAAACTGGCAAATAAATCCCACACTTTGATAGGGAATGAAAAAAAAACCAACCCCAAAACCACCATAGAAAATCAGTCAGAAGACCATTCCTTTGAGCATTAAGCATGTGCCAGTAGTTTCAAGTTCTGTTTCAGGAAGAATCTGGCTACACATTTGAGCCACTTAGGTGCTTCAAAGGCTGCAGCAAATTCCACTTTTCCCTTTTTGGTTTCCTCAGTGACTCACACTTCTTTATCTGTATTAGCACAAAGTCCTCATAAGTTTTGCAATGGTCTCGGCTAGGAATTAAAACAACCTTCCAAAGCCCTGAAATTAGTTTTTGTTTTGCCTTGTGACTTTAGTTCCAAAGCTGTATGTTTGTACAGTAAACTGCTTTCTGTTCTTCGTGCCCATGTACAGGGAGTACACTGTCCTTCTCCATCAGCAAGCCCCTGCACCTCCGCTGGTTTAGGTGAAGAATACAACAGTAACTGCATGAGAGTTTTAGGTTAGAGGTTGGAATTTGGCTGTGAAGATATGAAGACTTAACCTGAGGAAAAAAAGCATATTACCTGATATTGAGCTTTGAGTTTAGAAAAGCAACTTAAAACTTTGTAGAGCTTTTTTTGCTTCATAACACTTATGCAAGCTCAATAGAGAGGTAAAAAAAAAATCTTACTAAATTTATGTAACAAATTGCTAAAAAGCTCAGGTAAACCCTGTTGTGTTTCAAAGGTGACAATATTGAGGAGAAACCTCAGGTTTTGAACAGGATGAAATATTTTCTCATATTAAGATGGTATTGTAATGTATATTGCATTCAGATATTTTAAATTCCTTTTCTTTTTTGTTTTGTTTTGGGATTTATTTTTTTTTGTAAAAGTAGAAGAACAGTGGGGACAACTGTAAGAATTAGTGGCTAAGTTTCTCATGATCTGTAATGCTCAAAAGTCCCTTTTTTTTCCTTTTTTTTGTCAGACATCATCTTAGAGACACCAACTATGTTAGCCAGAGATGACACTGCAGAGATATTGCACTAATTTCTAGCAGATATCTGAGTCTCCATCCAACTACCATAGAGTAGAGGAAGGTAGATCAGGCTCCATCTTTCTATTTAGATGGAATTCAGACTCTTGAGCTATAAAGATTTTTTGCCATATCTGTGCGGGGAGGCCTCCCAGAGCTGTTTGTCACTCCCTGGTCCCCCTCTCTGGCTCAGGAGCCGGCAGTCACATTGTGGCCTCCATGACATGGTGAGCTGTGTATTTGGGTCAGTTATGTCTCCATTTCCTTCTGTTCTCACCCCCTGTCTAGCAAAAAAATAAAATAGAAGTAGCATAAAGACAAAATTGCTCACAACATGGGTTTTCTACAGTATTACCTCCATCGTCAAGACAGATGAAAATCATTCTTATGCAAACTGAATCAAAACCAACTCGAGTGACTCAGATAAACCTACAGAACCCAAAACCCTGTGGAAATTACTGAATTTTACTTCTGTTTGGAAGCTCAGATGTGTAGGCGTCACTGGTGCTTTATTATTTTGATTTTTTTTTAATTGGGATAGAAATAGTCTAAGCTCATGTGCAGCCCTATGGTGCTTCTTTAAAGATTAAAAAGCAATAAGATAATAAAGAATGCAAATTTTCAGACAGCTCCTTACAGGAAGATACTGTTTGAAGTAACAGTTCTCTCTCCCCCTCTGCTGCATTTGTATTGCTTTTAATTATTAGCAAGGAAAATAACAGGTTCAATAGATGTGGATGTAAGTTCATTTTCACCATTAGTTGATTTCTGCAATTCCACACCAATGCTGGGTTTGAAACTTGTAGAAATTTACATTAATGGTGATTAAGAGCATGCTGTCATAATTCTGAGTATTAAGTAGAAAATAGTAGTAGTATGGAGGGTGATTTTTAATCACAATCATGAGAACTGTCACAAAACACTACCTTAAAAACTAATTCAATCCCCAGCTTTCACATACACAATTCCGGTGGCCTTGGACAAGTACATGTGATTTACAACCACTCAGACATAGATTTCTTTTTCTGTTTTCCAAAAGGCTACAATAGAACCTCAGTTTGAACATAATGCAGAACAACTGCACATCAGGGCATGAAATCCCTGTCACATGCACAGAGAGATGGAAGAAACTGCAAATGAGGCTTGGTTACTCTGCCACTGCCTGACCTGCCCCAGTGGTAGAGGGAGTGGTGTACAGGGCTGCCTTTAGAGCAGGAGAGAAGGTAATAAGCAACATGTCAGTATCCAACCAAAGCTTAGACCTAAAGGCTCATTTCCACCTTTTTTGCCAGGTGTGAGATGCAAAACTGTTACATACCTTACTATTCAGCAGACTACGGTCAACCAAGAGGGGATGGCAAAGAGAGGGACATACACAGATAAAAGTGTACCTGCAGTCAATCCACTTACTTTGGATTTCCAGCCCCTGGCTTCTTTCTCCGGAATATGTTGAGGAAAGTGTTGGATTTGCAAGGTGCCTTGCCATCCCCGACATGCATACGCACCACATCTGAGGTGGTGAAGGCACTGCGGACGTTTCTCTCAGGCTTGGCTATAATGATGTACATTTTAGGAGTGAACATGCACCCCAGTGCCACTGTCACGCTCAGGCTCACTGCAAAACAGGTGGTAATGATCTTGTAGTTGCTTCCAAAATAGATAGGCACAAAGGCCAGCCAGATAATACAAGTGGTATACATGGTGAATGCAATGTACTTGGCCTCGTTGAAGTTGGCAGGCACATTGCGAGTCTTGAAGGCATAGTATGTGCAGCTCATGATGAGGAGTCCATTGTAGCCCACAGGAGCCACGACACCTAGGTTGCTGGTGTTGCAGATAAGGTAAACTTCCTTGATGCTGGGGTAGGAGAGGATTGGCATGGGGGGCTCCAGGATGATCAGTGTGATCACCAGTGTCAGCTGCACACTGATCAAAATGGAGGCAATGACCACTTGAGCCCACGCACTCATGAAACGTGGCTTGCGGGTGCAGATCTTCTTTTTGCTGCCTGCCAGAATACGTGCAATGCGGTTGGTTTTGGTCACAAGGGCAGAATAGCACATGGCAGAGGACAGGCCCACCAGAAGGCGTTGGAGGTAGCAGGATGTCGTGGTGGGTTTAGCTATAAGGGTGAAAGGGCAGACATAACCCAGAAAGATGCCAGCAAGGATAATATAGCAGAGCTCCCGGCTGGAGGACTTGACAACGGGGGTGTCTCTGTAGAGCACAAAGATAAGGGTGACAAACATGGTGACCAGGATTCCCAGGCAGGAAAAGACCACAGCCACAATAGACTCTATATTGCTCCATTGGAGGTACTTTACAGGGATGGGTTCACAGCCTGCAGTGTACAGAAGAGAAACAGAGTGTTAGAAAGGTAGCTGCTTGAACAACTTTTTCCCTGTATGCCAATATAATCCAAACATTAACATATGTGTATGTGCTATGGGTTATTTAAGCCATTTTATAAAGGAGTGAACTGCAGCATGAGAAGTTTGGATGAAATATATTCAAAAAACAGCCATCAGTTTTGGATGTCTCAAACATTTGCTCATGATGATATAACTGGAAATGTGATTTAGAATTTTTTTTGTAATTTTTCTTAAGATACCTACTTACAAGCCCAGCATAACAAAGGCAAAGCTGGGAATGGAATCCAGATGAACTCAGCAGAATCCCTTCATTTCAGTCGGAAGGGATTGTTCGAATCAGAATGGGTAGCTTTTTGACCTCCTCAGATTAATTTATTTTAATCTTTACCAAAATCATTATATACATTATACATTTTTGTGAGAGTGACTTTATACATGATATAAATTAATTAGATATCTATGAACAGAAAAATGATAATAAATCCAAATTTGTAGTGGAACTATACCATGGATACTGTATCTTCTTAGTATATTTCTGCTTTGTTCATTTTTAGATTACCTGATTTTGACAAAACCCATGCTCATTGTGTTTCCACTATGCAATGCATTTTAATTCTCTTGAAAAAGTCAAAACCACAGACTATGCGTGCCTTCAAAAATAACTGGAAAGGCTATCCTCTGTGACTAGTACAGGCACGCAAACTTCGGTATCTGTTAAGATGGTAATTAACTGCTCTCTCCAACATGCAAGTTAAGAGTCTCTAGATACCTTCCTCACTGTGCTGAAGAAGTAATTCCAGCAGTAAGCATTACAGAGAAAATAAAATCCTTTGTGTTAATAAGATGTTATGGTTGTGAAGCTGTTACTGAAAACCTTCATTCTGGCATTTTCTAATTTCTCTTCTTGACTAAATGGTTCCAAAATGCTTTTAGCATGTTTCTTTATCCAAAGGAAAGTATCCATGTCCTCTTCTACTTCTTGTTTCTCTCCTTCTCCAGTTTTCCCTTGGACCCAGTTCACCTTTTGTGACTTTCCCCCACCTCTCAAGTATCTTTCCTCCCAGTCCCTTGCCATCCCCATCTCAGTTTGTCTTTGAGTTCATCTTTTTCTTAGCCACTTCCTCACACAGACGTCTCCATTAGAAACTGCTGATCCACCTTTTCACAGCCTCATCTGGCTGCTCATCAACTCTGCCTGTCTGAGTAGTAGGACAGAGCTGAGAAGAGCAGGGAAAAGGTGTTGATGTCAACAAGATTGTAAGAAATGCATTTTTTGTCTCTCAGTTTTGTTGCTAAATCTTAGCAAGGTCCCTGACACTATGATGGGGAAGTCATGCTCAGGCCCTTCTTCCACCATATGGAGTGTATCTGCAGAAACTGTCTGTGAACTAAAAGCCTCTGAGACCCACAGTTTGGCTTAATTCATGTGCCTCTTCCACAGGATGACACAAAATTACGAACTGGTAACTCTACTGTAACATAAAGTCTTTCCTTCCAAATAATAGAGGAGGAAGCAGAGGTAAGTGTCAGGGTGGAACAGTTTTACTGTAACCTCATTTTGAGAAACAGAAGGAGAACAAATTATTTTAGTTGAAATTAAAAAAAAAAATCAGCCCAAGGCAAAGTCCTGACATGGAAAATTTCTACTCAAACTTTTAATGTCTGCCAATGTCACAGGAACTGAAAGAAGGTCTTATAATTCTGTACACTTTGTCTCTAAGAATACCAGACTGATGACCACAGATATTGTTGTTACATATGCTTGTAAAATCAGAAATAATAGAAATTATAACAGTTGGAACTGGAGGTATTACTTTATAAAGAAAGGAATTATGTTCTGTTCAGTGTGGTCTGTTCAAGACCTAGATAGGTGAGGAAACATATACTTCCAGACAATAATTTTTTGTGAAATATGAAGGAAAAGTTTTTTAATAGAAGTGAGAAGCTCTGGCCATTGTACTCAGCAGCCCTGAGGGGAAGCTGACTCCTATAATTTAAAATAAGACTAAGGATCAGAAGCTCCTGCTAATTGGCTAATACATGTGAAGCCCTTCTTAAACAAGAACAAACAGTAAGTGTTGGAAGGGTTAAGTTTAAATATGGGGTTTAAGCTCAGTAACATCAAGACGTACTCACACTATTACATTTTAAACTATATTTTCAGAGCCTTAGCCCAGATCCAACATGGTAGTTAAGCCTATCATTTGCCTTAAGCTTATCCTGTGTAAGGCCTTAGAAATCTGTTTCATTAAATCAGTGTAATTCCTGTACACCAGCAAGCCCAAGAACCACATGTTATACAAACAGTGCAGAAAGTTTCCTACACTGCTTACTATCAGCAACAGTCAGTTGTCAGCACCTGTAAAGGTGGGTCATTGACCAGCTAGGAGAAAATGGGGTCTGGAACCTTGTTGAGACTGGGGAAGGATACCCAGGAAATTGTGTATGTATGACTTTAAAAAAGCAAACCAAACCAAAAAAAGTTCCCACAACAACTAACTCAAACTTCAAACAAAACAGAGAATTAGTGACAAAAGCTTCACAGTTAAAATTCTCTACTACAAAACTGTCTGACAGCTTTCATCTACTATTTTCCCTGCACTTTAACCATGAATAATTTCCAAGATCAGAAGACTAATTGATTATTTTATTATTATTATTATTCTATTCATAGTGCGAGGCTAGTAAGAGAATCTATGATGTTTTCTGAGGTCATTAACACATCCTAGGTAACTGATGGCCCCAAAACTTTATGACTAATTTCATAAATCTATAAAACTGTTATGCCTTGTTTTATTGCTTATTTAAGATGATTTATGTAAACTGGGTTTACAAGTTTGACATTCATCCTTCTTATTTTCTAGTACTATAAAAGATATATTTTCTCTTGGCACAAGGACTAAGGTACTGGCTTTACTGACTTTTTCAGGTCAGGTTTTCATCATTTGCGGTGAGAAATCCTTTGTGCCTGCTGACTCCACTGAACTCCTGTTTAGGGGAAGCAATCTTGAAAAAAATTGTTTACGTTCAAAAATAAAATTGAAATGTCAGGAAACGATTGCTCAGCAGCAGAGACTGATTTCAAGTGGAGAGAATGAGCACCTTGAAAAACATGTCATAGGAAATGGGTTAGTATGTGCTTCACGTTTCTTAAAGGGACTAAGGATTTTAGAGCCTCCATCTGTGATGCAAAATGGGACTAAAACTGTACGTGTTTAGCATTTAAGATTTAAGGCAAAGGGAAAACAATCTGAACTGTGAGATGTTACCGTCTGTGTCTAGATTACTGTCAGAGCATGAATACAACACATAAAATCAAGCTATAAAAAGACATTTTATGGGAGTCCTGGCAAGAAAAGAGAATTCCAAATTAAATTCAAGCAATGGTGACTCCCACCAAGTTCAGGAGCCAGAGTTCAGCTAGCTCAATCACCCTTTTCTAAGAATTAGGATGTCCTCAGCTTCTCTTCACAGCTTTGTACTTAGTACTACAGTTCACATAAATAAATTTCAGGGGTTAAAAATAAGATTTTTTTCCTCAGTAAGGCAGACTGAAGAATCTGTGCAGGAGCAGACTGCCATTTCAATGTTCTCCAGGAAACCAGTCAATGAGTATGCTGTCATTTGGCTGATGCTACTGTGATTTTAGAACAGCAGCAGTCCAGTCCCCTTGCTAAGAAACACAAATCAGCAGGTCATCTACTGATTTCATTAAAAGTTAATAGATTGCAACATGCCCCTGAGATTTTTTCCAGCACTGATGCTTTCTTCAACTCTTTTCACTAGTGCCTGTCAATTTGACATGACCCCTTTTGAGCTACTTTGAGCAGCTGGTAGCACTGAACCATATTTTTCAAATGTACATTGATCTCTCACTAGGTTCTTGTTCTGTCTTATTGATTAAAAAGAAGTCCCAATTTTCTTCCCTGAAGAGTAGATACAAACAATTCCGTGAAACTCCAAGATGAACAAAACCTTTTTGTCTATGGATATCTCCTTTAAATTAATGGACAGTGGTGTCCTGTGAGGTAGGAGTTAAATATGAGCTTTTCCAATAATCAGGGTATTTCTGTGCCTTTTCTAGTTTCTAGTAATACAAGATACTTTTCCAACACTGGGACCCTTATGGAAGTTTTCATGCACTCCTTTTCATACAACCCACTTACATGAATCTTGAAGGAACTAAATGATCACTGAGATTTTTATATCCTGACAAATCTGTTTGTACGTGCAGCTGCACAGCAGAGCAGGGCTGGGGCAGGTGTGGGACTGGGAGGATGGGAAAACTGAGTGAGAGTAATGGCATACAGACAGTTACTTACACATCTGGAACATGACCGTAGTTTATTTTCCATGGAAAACCAAGATAGACAATGGGGTCAAGTTTCCCACTTTATTGTGATTAATAATATATTTTTAGCTGGAGAAGTGGCCAGCTTTCCCTCTCAAAAGATCCTCTGAAAGCTCATTTGGCTTCAGGGACTAGCTTAAAGTACCTCTTGGAATGATTTAATCAAAGTTTGAGGACTTTATGTTAAATGTTGCAATAACATCTAGTTGCCAGAGAGACAAAGATATGATAAGTTGCACATTTGATCTTCAGCCAGGTGATCAGGTTGTTCTTCTGACTAAGAACCTTGCTCTGCTGAATACTGGCATCCAAGATTTGCAGAGGTGACATGGGGCAGAGGTGCCAGTAGTCTTTTACAGTGACACAAAGTAAATGATAAGGTCAGGGTTATGCTTCTCAATGTGTTATATCTATTTTCTTGGGGTAATGGTTGCTGCAAAATCCAGAGCAGGTGTGGAGGTTGACCTTGATAGGTACAAAATAAACAGAAAGATGCCATAGCATGCAACTCATCCAAAGCATATACACAAGGGAGACCAATTCTAGCTCTTTCCAGCCAGCCTTTCTCAGGATTTTGTTGAAATTCCTCTTGCTGGTGGGTACAGTGAGAATGTTCTTCATATGAACAGGATTCCAGTAATCAGTTACTGAATGGCCTGAAATCCCAAATAAACTATTACTAATTGCATGGTAGAATGATCAGAAAGAGTATCAAGTCAATATGACAAGAATGTACTGAACTCTTGTGATAGACACTGCTAAATTGCAGCAATGTTGCTGAGTTCATTAGAAGCCTTAACACTTTATTAATGGTTCTGCTAACTGAAGGGGAGGAACAGACTATGACATTTCTTCTTGGTAGAATTTTTTCTATCTTTACTATTGCTGCTGTTGCACTAAGCCAAAAGAAACAACACTTTTCAGTCACCCTAAACTGCACTGAAATTTGTGTCCAAGTATGTACCTTCAATATCTCTACATGCTGCCACCTTACTGTCCACCACAGAGCATTGTCCTAGTGCCCTGTAGGAGGGGAATGTGTTTGGAGGGACACATCCCTACCTGTCAGGTCAGCATTTGGCCACCAGCCAAGCTCACAGGCTTTACATGTGAATTCATCCTGAACAAATTCATTCTCCTTGCAAGCAGTGCAAATCCAGCAGCAGCTCACTTCTCCTTTCCTGATCACCTGCAATGCAAAATACATCCTCAGTTATAATCCTCTATAAGACAATAAAGAAGCCCCTCCAGCAGGCAGAGATCACATGTACTCTTTAAAATACGACAGGACTCCTGTGTATGGCACGTTTCAAACAGCTAAAAAACATGAATCATGACTTTGCATCCATCTCTGCATACTAAAATTTGTGTTTAGGAGTTCAAGGATAATCTCTGGGGACAGACAATTCTATTTTGTTTTGAGGAGAGCGGTTCTGAGTTAAAAGTACAAACAATTTTCCCTTTGGTACAGAAGAATGTTGTGTCATATTTTCAATCAGACTTGAGGCTCAGCCTGCAAGGTGGTTGAGGTTAGGACCACCTTGCTCAGCCCACACTTAATATCTATTGTATAGTAAAAAACAGTAAACAAAGTCAAAGTTTAGAACACAGAGTGATATACGTAAATATGTACATCTACACACAAGCACATTCACATACACATAAATTCCAATTTACATGGAAGTCTCTTTGTGGCTCATTACACAAGTGTAAACAGAATTTCAAATAAGAGCAAATTAAAAACGATACTGCTAAAAGGATGTATTGGGTCCTAGTAGAAAATAAAACCATCATTCAGTGACCAAGTGCATGCTTCAGAACTGCTCTTTTATACACAAATATCCCTGAAAGCTTTCTTTCTTCGCTGCAAATGCGGCTACCTGTAATGATCCAAAGCTGAAAAGATGTTTTCCTTGTCTTGACTCCTAATTTTGTTACCTTGAGATTGAAAGAAAGATTAAGGACACCTCCAGCTCACAGGGCTCTGACAAAAGTTCTGGCCCTGTTTGTCAGCAAGGAGGAATCCAGCCTTTTCTTCAAGATCTTCCTATCCAACTATATGCAGAAATAACCACAGTCATGAAATGAAAAATGTTTGTTTATTGAACACTGGCTTTGTGGGCTTTTTTCGTTAACATTTCCTCCTGCAGTCTGTGGAGAGAGTCCAACAGACTTCAGAGAGATGAAGCTGGCATTTTGTATGCATGGTGTTTATATATACACACATACACAAACTGCACAATCTCAAAACCAGGAAAAAGATGCTTTGGAGGGTGGTAAATACCAATCATGTATCTTCTCCAAGACTGTTGGATTATAACACTGCCTTTGCCAAATCATCAATCACTTATTGCTTAGAGTAGCAATATAGAAACAAAAAGCTGCAAATGTGCTTATTAAATGAAAATAGAAAGGCAGTTCTGATCTAAGGAGACTTTCCTCAACGAGTGTCTCACCATTTTAAACTTACTGCATCCATATCATTTTGATAGTGGTGGAACATGTCTTTATGTCATCTAGACATGACAGGTGGCAAATATTTGTAGCCTGATGCAAGTGCTACTGTTTGGTAAACACAGGGTGATTTCATTTGTGTTTCCTTACCTCCTATTGTGAACATGAGATACAAATAGATGCCTTTTTTTGTTTTGTTTTTGTTTTTTTTTGTTTCTTGGTTTTGGTTTGGTGTTTTTTTTTTTACTTTTCCTTGCAGGTGTTATTGCTGGAACAAAATACTGGATTCCCATGGGTCATGATATTTTCAGGATCAGCCCCCAAGTGAATCACAGCCACTGCATGTTGTAGGCAATGACTAAGTGAAAATCTTGTTCTCTCTTACTTAAGGTGAAATTCAAATCCTGTCACACAAGAAGATTCAGCATCCCTACAAAGGGTAAGTTTAGAAAACATGGTCCTGTATATGGGACCATTAAAGAAAGATGTGAATTTAGGAGCATTTCTGTAATTTTGGCTTTCCTGAAGAAAGGAGGTCCTATGCCTTGGCTTAAAAAGAAGCTTGCTTGGCTTTAAGGAAAAACACTGACTAGATATCCACATTTCTATAGCAGAAAGCAAGTGTCTGAGGCCCACCTTAATCTGACCCTTCAAGCAAGGCTCGCTGCACACCGATCGGACCATCCCACTCTTGTTCATCTGGATCCTGTAGTCGTCAATGTTAAGCACTCCCTCGTGCCAGGTCCCAATGAGGACATAGTCATAGCGGTTGGGCTCTATGTACTGCAGATTCATTATGTCATACCTGCAAGGGAAAAAAGAGAAAGTGAGTCACTGTCCTTCAACTCAAAGGACAAAATTTACCTTGCCCTACTCCCTCTGCCTCCAAATATTCATGGACCAGGGACGTAACACCAGGGACTTAAGTTTCACAGAAACACCAAATCCTGTAGGACTTGCAGCAGAATCATGGGAAATGACACCTCTGATTGCCACACAACTGCTAATTGTCTCCTCTGCTTGCTTGAAACTGTGAGTAAAAATTCTGTGTCTGGGAAGAGCTGCACATTGAAGACAACAAGCTTTGCTAAAGGTGCACCTGAAGAATAACCCTGGATGGTGTGTTTTCAAACCATTTTTCAACATACCTTTGCCATTTGTTTGGTGTCTGCATACAGTCTAGTTGTAGTATAGCCCTTCATGGGAGTTCTCAAGTAGAAATGCTCAAACTGAACTAGTTTGCCATAAGTTAACTACAAGTGCTAGTTCAAGTATTTTTTGTTACCCAGTCCAGTGAGATGGTCAGGCAAACTTAGCAGCTCAGTCACAAAATTTACTTCCATACCCTAGGCAAGTAAGAGAGAACTTCCCAAGGCTAAGGTAAGGGAAGCATAAGGAACTCCTGCAATAAACATCCAGCCTCCATCACTGCCTTCAATGTGTTGGACATGATGCATACACATTCCTTACAGTTTATTATTCTGTTCCTTCTTTTACCCACAGAATGTGGCTTGTTTCTTAGTAGGAAATAACTCAGAATGGAAGAATGAATATTTGAGTGTGCACAGAGAGGAAGAACCACAAAAGAGGCTGAACTTATTCCCTGGTCTCTTAAGATGAGAAGGGGGAGGGTTTTGTTTAAAGAAGGACAAGAGAAAAACTGCTGAGAACCAGAAATCAGTGCTGGAGTTGAAAATATTAAAGCATCTTCCATTTTCCAAGCCTGAGAGTTACTGTGTTGCTTTTCTTTACTGGGCTGTCTCAGGTTCTGGGATTATTATTTTTTTTTTAATATCGAGTATTGCTAATCTGTATGTGCTTAAGGAATGAAGGGTAAGGTAAGCAAGGTATGAGCCATAAATAAAACTGGGATGCTTGGTAGTGAGAGAAGAGAGACATCTATTTCTTTCTTATCAATTCTGAGGTTCAAACATGCAGAATTTCAACTCTCCTTGCAGTTCACAAAGGAAAGAAGTGTTAGAATCTCTCTCTAGACCTGGGGTTTTTTTTCTTAACTTCATCTTTGAGGGTCTCTCTAGTTAAAGATTATTTAAAGAAGTGCATATTTATAGCTGTAATTAGACCTCAGTCTTGCAAATATGTATGCTCAGATAATGCCGGTGCCACTGCAGAGCTCCTATGAACCACAGGTGAAAAGGGATTCCTGACACAGAGTTCAATGGAGATCTAACCAGGAGGCAGCTCCACTGATTGACATTTGGCTCCTAATAAAGGCATTGATTAGAAAAGGGGTAAATTTCAAATTTATTAGGGAAAAATAGCTTCTCATATCGCAGTTATTGTAATGGGAGAAGATGAAAAAAGGAATGCTGTTTCCAGACTTGTGAAGAATCAGGATAGCAAAAAGCAGTGACAGTCAGGCACTTCATAATGGAGACTCAGCAGACAGGAGTAAAACTCATCAGGAATGTACATGCCTCTACCTAGCAAGAAAAGTTTACTTGGATTTTAGTGTGACCTTGTACTAGACTGACACAAAATCAGTTACTCTGGGCTGGAAAATTAATTCAGGAATGGAAATAAAAGGATACTAAAACCTCACATTCCCTTAATGGAATTTTTGAGCCTGCACATATTGTTTTCCTTTTTACAAAAAATATATTACAAGGCACAAAGTGGCATTAATGCAATATCAATTAAGAGTTTCTTGTGTTTCCTTGAAATATTATTCCCTTTGCTATAGGTTATCTGTCAAAGAATAAAGTATGCAGACTAAAAGCTCTGACACAATTTTGTGTATGACAAGTTGTACAATGTTTGCAGCTTTGATATGCAGCTTGAATCTTAAGTGGTGAAAGTGTGGTCTAATACACTCGGTATATGGAGACGTGCTTAAGTTCTTTATCCTTTCCTTATTTTTCCTTAATGAAAAATTTCTGCTTTGAGCAAGTTCAGTGATAGAATACTTCCCTTCATCCCCTTGCTCACATATGTACAACTTAAAAAATTTTGGCCTGTGTCCATGGTAAGAATTATTATTCCAGAAGGAATGGATTTGACAAGAGCTGTGAAACTCTAAGAGAGCAAGGACCATGGAGGCAGCTGTATTTCACACACATATGGCAGCATTTACAGAAGCCATTAAGGCATTCTGCATGTAAGAAAATATACCCTTCTTTTAGTATAAGGGCATGGTCTTCAGTGTATTGGGAAACGGTGTGATCAAATAGGAGGTATCATATGAACAATCTACTTTTAAGCTGAGCCAGAATGTTAGTCAGCTGGCCACAGGCACACTCTTACTCTGATTTGTCTGAGATCGCTGAAGTTACATTTTTCCATAGCCATAATACCAGAGTGGTCGTGATGTTTGCTGTCCTGGAAGACAGAATGGAAAACAGCAATACCAAGCAATGCTGGGATTTAAATGGACAAAAAACGCACCCACAATCCAAACTCCAAAACAGCAATGCATATTTGAAAAAAAAAAGTACTTTACATACAAGTTTAAAGTATTTGCAGTTGATAATTTTGTCAAAGCTTTAGAGTTGGCAGAGTTGTCATGACTGAAGCCAGAACAGCTACTGGAAATTTTGAACCAGATAGATTTAGGTGGTCCTAAGTCCAAGTCTAGTTAAGGTAGAATTTTATTTAGGTGAAAGGTTTGTGAACCTCAACATTTCTGCACATATCAGAGGTCCATTCTAGGGGCTGAAAATTCTCCTGCTCAGTGTCACAAAGCATTTTATGTTCAAAGGTCTATACAAATTGTTTGTCCTAGAGAGGTAAGGTTCTTCATTCCTGCCACAAGGTAAAAGGAGACAATTACCCTAGAATAGATCAGAGCTAAAAATGTATTTGGCTGCTGCCCTTTGCATAGGCCCAGAGAAGGATATGGTATTGACTACTACATCCTTCACACCTTCTCCAGCCATTTCTGGAAATTCGAGTGATATGATTACTACAGAGAAAGGAAGCAGGAGCTACCCAATGAAAATAAAATGTGCAGCAATTTTACCAGCATCTTCTTAATGACAATATAGCAAGTGAGTATGGTTGAGTTTCCAGAGTTACAACCATGTCATTTTTCTTCAGAGGGAGTGCAGTCAGCTAAATGATTGAATTTGTGTCCTTCTGATAAAAGTCTGCATCACATTTCTGCATAAAAAAATCTTCAAAGAAAAGATTCTTCACAGAAGAAATGCACCTTTGAAAATGTACTTTGTGTTTTCTAATCTCATTTTGATAAAAGGTTGAAACTATAATCGAGCCTGAGATAGAAAAAGAGTTGAATCTAAACAAATGGTTAAGGTTTCATGAAGATGTAAGGGTTTCAAAACAGGAGATCAAGTGAGTGCCAGAGGAACATAACTATGTGCAACTGTATCTGCTCTACCCATGATGATTGCATGTGGGAGTCAATTGCTCAAAGAATCTCATAGATTTTGAGAATAAATTATGAAGAAGGTTGCTGCCAACCAAGAAGAAATATTAATTTATTCCACCTTGTGAAGTTCATTTTTTCATGTGATATGATGACAGGATATATAAAAATTTTTTCCACATTTGTGTGACATTCTTGCACTGGCATAGAAAAGCCAAAAAGCTAGGAAATTTCAGAGCAGAAAGTCTTTGCTATATTGAGCTGTTGCATGTAGTGTTTATCTTTTCATTTTGCTGAGATACCAAAACTCATTTGCATGTTGATACAGTGCTGTGGTCTCTTCACTGATCCACAAAGAGCCTTTTCATGTGAAGCTGTGGAAATGCTATAGCCTATCTGAAGTTAAATACAATTCTGTTAAACTACTGTTGGCATCCAAAGATCTGACAGACTGTACAGATCACATTTCATATACACATAGCCATTCTCTGATATGATATTGCCCATGTCATAAATGCCAAAGACTGTTCCAAACATAACAGAATGAATAACAAAAAGGTTAATTGGATTACCTTGCCCAAACTCGCTAGCTCCAGCTGTGAAAATATAAATGAGAAAAAACAAAAACAACAAAAACCCCCTACTTCAAATAACTCAAGAGAAATTAACCTTGCTGTAGATTAAAATGGAATAAACTCTACCATTCTGTTATACTCAGAGGAATATCCTGATATAAGCTCTCTTGTATTTTGAATTCAGGAACCGTTCAATTTAATTCTATGTTTGGTTCTGATAAGAGCTGTGGAAATGCTTTTGGGTTACAAAATAGTAAATAAGAATAGGGCTAAAATTGGAAAATTACATCTAAACATCAAACTGGATAACTAACAGACAGAAAATGCAATATAAGCAAAGCTGGAGTAATATTTTTATGGACACAAGTGGTGTGCAAAAAGCCTAAAGCTATACTACATAGTAATTTCTATCTATTTTCTAAATTATACATGCAAAGACTTGATTTATTCATTTGTGTCAATAAGTATGTGTTTGAGTGTAAGGGAATTGCTTGCCTTTGCTTTCAAAGTCTGACCTAGCTAATGTGTATATTTGACAAAAAAAAGTCTGAAGCATACAATGTTCAAAAAGAAGACCAATCTGACCAGCTTTTTATTATTGATTAAATGTAACAAACTGTTTGAATGCATATACTGTTTAAATATGACAGTAGAAATAAATATAACAGTATAGAAAAGAGCAAAATCCACAAAAAGGGTTGCAAGCAGAACCCTGGCAACTACAGGCCTGTCAGCCTGACCTCCGTGCCTGGCAGGGTTATGGAGCAGTTCATCCTGAGTGCAATCACACAGCACCTTCAGGGTGGACAAGGGATTAGACCCAGCCAGCATGGGTTTAGGAGGGGCAGGTCCTGTCTGACCAACCTGATCTCTTTTTACGCTCAGGTGACCCACCTGGTGGATGAGGGGAAGGCTGTGGATGTGGTCTATCTGGACTTCAGCAAGGCCTTTGACACTGTCTCCCATAATATACTCCTGGAAAAGCTGGTAGCCCATGGCCTGGACAACTGTACCCTCTCCTGGATTAGGAGCTGGCTGGAGGGTCGGGTCCAGAGAGTGCTGTTGAACAGAGCTGCATCCAGCTGGCGGCCAGTCACCAGTGGTGTTCCCCAGGGGTCTGTGTTGGGTCCAGTCCTGTTTAACATCTTGATGATTTGGATTAGGGGATTGAGTCCATCATCAGCAAATTTGCTGATGACACCAAGCTGGGAGGGAGTGTCGATCTGCTGGAAGGCAGGAGGGCTCTGCAGTGGATCTGGATAGACTTGAGAGATGGGCTGATTCCAATGGGATGAAGTTCAACAAGGCCAAGTGCCGGGTCCTGCACTTTGGCCACAACAACCCCCTGCAGCACTACAGGCTGGGCACAGAGTGGCTGGAGAGCAGCCAGGCAGAAAGGGACCTTGGAGTACTAATTGACAGGAAGCTCAACATGAGCCAACAGTGTGCCCAGGTGGCCAAGAAGGCCAAAGGGATCCTGTCCTGTATCAAAAATAGCGTGGCCAGCAGGACCAGGGAAGTGATCCTTCCCCTGTACTCTGCGTTGGCAAGGCCACACCTTGAGTACTGTGTTCAGTTCTGGGCCCCTCAGTTCAGAAAGGATATTGAGGTGCTGGAGCGAGTCCAGAGAAGAGCAACAAGACTGGTGAAGGGACTGGAGCACAAGCCCTATGGGGAGAGGCTGAGGGAGCTAGGGTTGTTTAGCCTGGAGAAGAGGAGGCTTAGAGGTGACCTCATCTCTGTCTATAACTACCTGAAGGGAAGTTCTAGCCAGTTGGGGGTTGGTCTCTTCTCCCAGGCACTCAGCAATAGGACAAGGGGGCATGGGCTTAAGCTCTGCCAGGGGAAATTTAAGTTGGATATCAGAAAAAAATTCTTTGCAGAGAGAGTAATCAGGCATTGGAATGGGCTGCCCACAGAGGTGGTGGATTCACCATACCTAGAGATTTTTAAACGCAGATTGGACGTGGCGCTGAGTGCCATGATCTGGTAAATGGACTAGAGTTGGACCAAGGGTTGGACTCGATGATCTTGGAGGTCTTTTCCAACCCAATCCATTCTATGATTCTATGATTCTATGATTCTAAAACATTGGCCAGTTTTCCCAGTAAACCTGATAATAGAAGAGTTGCTCTAAGACCACTCTGTCTCATGAATACTCTTTAAAGGCATGTGTCAGACTGTAAACTCTTATTTGTTCCAGAGCCCTCCCTTTGTGCAGTGTTGGCACTCAGATGCATTTATACAATGGGCCCAAAGATGGAGTGAGAGAGTCTTTTATATCACCTTAATAACTCAGTAGGAAAACTAACTTCAATAAAGTAACACCTGAGTATGTTTTAGTTAATAATGGATTTTGTACATCAGCAGGTGAAATAAATGTATTTATAAAAATACAAACAAACTTAAAAATCCATCTGTTAAAATAGTTTAACAGAATGCACAGAACTAAATGAAATGATCTCTGTCAGCCCACTTCCACAACAGAAACAAAGGTGACATCCAAGTCCACAAAGTTACTGTCTCACTGTTTGGGTACATGCTGTGTCTGATGGGGAGGGCTAGACAGTAGCAGCTACCACAGTTGGGGCCACACCCCAGAGGAGTGAAACACGGAAACTTCTGTCAAAAAACCCCAATTGTTTGTCCTGCTCTACTCAGACATCTTTAAACTCTGGGACTGAGCTGATTGCAGAGTGAAACAAGTTAAGGAGACCAAACAAGAGCCCACCAAGCAGAACTAGACAGTCTCTGAAGAGGTTTCAGCAGAGCTTCAGTTGGACAGGGATGTGCTCTACAGCCCTCCCTTCAAAACTGTGACAAGCAAATGCTTCCCTAAATTCCAGTGATTCTTATTAGACTTTATACATATTAAAACCCTGGTGCTGAGTCTCAGTCTTCCCTCATACACCAAAAGTGTGTGAGATACAAGGTTTGTCCTCTCCTGAAACACTAGAAATTTTATGGGCAATACTGTAGTTCCTGTCCCAATATTAAATGTAGCTATCAATATGTCATGTGTTACCAGTGTTATTCCTGGCCATTGGAAAGCCTGATCCTGATAGCTCCATTTATGTCTAACTTTATGTTAGCATGCTTTATGTTTCAGCAAAACAGCCAAAAAATTCTCCATCACCAAACCTGGTAACATTCCCACTTCCCAACCTCAACTTTAATTAGTTGAGATGAAACCTCTTTACCTTCCTGGTGCATCTCCCTTTTCATCAAACCAAACTTCTTCTCCAGAAACGCCAATGAATGAGGATTTGAGGAGGAACTCCAAGAGCTTGCTGCCATCAATTGGCTTCATAGCATCACAGAGTCCAACATGTCCAGGGCAGAGAGAATGATGCATATTTTGTAGTCCATGAGCCATAGCATATATAGCATTGATGACAAATCCCATTTTACTGTCCTGCACATAATTTTCTTCTAGGCTCTCATTGCCTACAATAATAAGAAAAAAGCATTGTTATAAACAAAGATGAAATAACATGAAAATGTGAAAAAGCAATGATATGTAAAAAGAGATTTCCTTATTTCTCTTATACCAAGAACAAGCCAGTGATTTTAATTAATTTCCTTCTCCCCACCCCTGACATCTTTAATTCATTGGATGTAAAATGCTTCATGAGAAAGCACTAGTTAAATGAAATTGTTAATTTTCATTTGTTATTCTTTTAATTTTTCCTTGTCATCCCACAATGCTATTTATGCTAAGAAAGGTTAAACAGCCCAGTATCAAAATTATACTTTTCAGCTGGAAGAATTTTTAAAAGCAATTTCCTTGTAAATTTGCCTTTTTGTTATATTCGAAGATTTTTTTAATCTTATGTTTTTGAGGGTCAAGATAGCAATGTCCCTTTCAGTGTTAATAAGTAAACAATATAAATCAGCATCACTTCCTGACTTATCAGAAATAATAATTTTAGTTAAAAGTAGTAGTAGATTTGCCAATTTGGTATTTCTATAGAAAGTCAAACAGAATTTGTAACACTGAAAGACTTTTCATGTAACTACACCCAGAGCAGACATTGGAGTCTCTGTCCACAGCTCAGAAACTGTGGCAGCAAAGGTTTTCACCACACATGTTTTACCTCCGATCTGCTGATGGGCCAGCACTGTCATGGAGTGCTGTTTGTGGCTGCACATCACATCAGCCCTTGGAGGGTCCTGGGCCATTCCCTGCTTCCCCTCACAAGCTCCTGAACCCTGCCAGCATCAACCCCAAGTCACTGCGGACAGGTGCTGTGTGGTGCCGAGGCAGCTGGAAGTAAGAAACCTCCTTGTTTTGTTTCTTTCCCCTTGAGTCATTCAATCACAATATGCTCCAAACTGCAAGATGCTTTTATCTGCAGGCCTCCCACGTTACTCGATGTTTAACAGGCACTGGCAATGCAGTCTCTGTCAAAGTAACACCTTGTCTACACCAGGGAAGTAGGATGTGTGAGAGACTAGGTGTTAACTGACACTTCTTGAATCCAGGTTGAAGAAGATATCTGTTGTTTTAGTATGAAGAAAAGCAGTAAAAATCTACAAGTTCACTGAAACTTTCAAGTTGAAAAAATAGTTCCTTACCCTAATGTTACCCTGTGATACAGCTTTCAAATCAAACCATGAAGACCATCTTTACATATATCCTTGGAAATGGCTCTGATTTGGTAGGTATTGTCAGGTTGTTTGCCCTGCAATTCAGAAATGTCATCTGGGAATTCATTAGGACAGCAGAGATCCCAAATGCAGGGATGTCTGGGTCTCAGTGCAACTGGACAAGAAAATCTTGCATCAGTAACTACTTTTCCAGATAAGCTGAACATACCAAAAAGTTGTGACGGTGAATTAAAAAAAGACTTGTGAAATAGCATAATCTGACTGAATGAGTTCATGTGCTTTTCACTGCCACACAGTCACCGTCGGCATCATCAAGCAAGGAACAACTGGAGAAGTTCTTCCCACGGGCAACATATCTACCACTTTCTTTGCAGGAAAAGATTCATAGGTCCTATTCAAATCATATGAAACCAGCACCATTCAGATCCATGTTCAGAAACACAGAAAGAAGAAAAACCTTATGTGCAAGTTGATCGATCATTCACCCAGGGAAGCAAAGAGTGTGCCAGTGCATATGTACCTTCCCTTATGTATGGTATAGCATAGATCTGTTGCTTCTATATGTTAATATGCACTGTCATTATACTATCTCTAGGTGTGTTTTATCTGCTGATTAGCCCACAGGATTAGCACACTGTGAATTTATCACTGATTCTGCCTTCTTGGAGATAGAAAATGAGTGTTCTCCATCCCTAAGAGAATGAGAGGCAGGCAGTACCTGGCCTTAGTGCAACACTCCTCTCTTTCTTGTGAAGCCTTTAGGCAGTGGGTTGTAAAAGTGATCACAAAATGACTGATCGTGCACTGCACTCACTATCTGCTGTTTTCTATCTTGGATGCTTCCTTTATTTCACAATTAGTTAAAAAAAAAAGAAAAAAAAAGAGTATAAACATCAGTAATACTTGCAGGAGATAACGATAGCATCCATATGCATTCCCTGAGGCAAGAATTCATGAGGCTGCTGGAGGCAGAAAACTAAATGTGACAGAACCTGCCAATGTTTAAAAAGAGGCCATTTCCCTCAAGTATGTATTAACTCAGCAAAACAAGCTTTGGTTGCTCAGATTTCAATATAGTATGCACACCTCCAAAGAGAATAAATATTTGATGGTGGGAGGGAGGATTTACTTTTGACTGTTTAGGAGTGAACATCCAGCTTACACTAAGACTCCAAGCATACAGTCCCACACTGCAGAGGTGACTGCCTTAATGTCACCTATAGAAGTAATTACATTGTAGTGGAAAGCAACATGTGAATCATTATATGGTAATGAATTATCTCAGATCAGTAATATAAATGTCCCTATGTGTAAATAGACACTTTTCAGTAAATTCAGCATGAGTAGCGATACTTTATCTAAATTTAACTTCCTAGAGTCATGATCCATTTTATTTTATTTTCATCATTTATTTTCATCAGTTATTGACATACTCATGCATTTGAACTTGCAAGAATTCACATAGGATGAGCAGTAAGAAATATGTGGGTTCTTAAAACTAATGAAATCATGTAATTATGTTCTACCAGAAACAAAACAGAGGCAATTAATGTTCAGTTAAGTTTTTATAGGGCACCTTTTTAATAAATGCAAGAACTTTACTATAATTGTTATGGAGCTTCTCTGTAAAGCTGTATTTTTCCTCAGTAGGTCTTTGAAATGTAACAAAGGGCAAAGTAGAACTCTGAACTGTGAAAATTTTATTTTTCCTTCCTCCCTCATATTTTGGAAAAAAATACCATTTATCTACAAATTTGAACACTAATGTTAATTAACATTAAAAATTGAAAATTATTTTGTTAGCTTCCCTTTTTTTCACACACACCCCTCCCCCCCATTTTAGCTTTTGTTAGCTTTCAGTAAGCAAAGAAAAAATTGTAAATCATGTGAGCACAGGATTAATTGAAGTCACTCAAATTTAGGCCATTACTTTTTTGAATGACCTTGAAGAATTCAGGTGTCCTAAATGTCACTTACTTATCTTTGCATTGGGTGTAATGCAAATCTTCCTCTCATAACTTAATTTTAACACTTTCTCAGTAGTCTGGGTCATTTTTTCTTATCACAGTTTTGATTTTAGTCTTTGTTTTTGTCAGTGAATCTTGAAGGGAGAGGGTATATACACACATACACTACTAAATGAAAAAGAAAAACCAAACCAAATCAACAAACAAAAAAACCCCATCAACCAGAAAAACCCCAAACACCACACCTTGGCTACACAGAACTGAAAAATGCTGCAAATACTGCTAAAAGTGAAATGCCCATGTACAGGGGGAATGAAGGAATGAAGAGAGGATAGGGACAGGACACATTTTCATGAAACTCACTTTGAATTTTTCCTTTTACCATAATGTGCCTCACAGCTAATTAATATTAGCTTCAGATAAATACTGAAAAGGACCTGAAGCAACCATGAATATAGTCTAGTGCTTTAGCTGTGAGGTCAGTGTGGAGCTAACAGTGTTCTGGTGAGCAGAGAGCATATTTTGCAAATCCACTTGACAAACTGAAATAAAGTATGCTATCAGAATTATGGTAAGGCATAAGTTAATTGTCATGTAAAAGCAAAGATAGGAGAAATCTGTTAATACTCAATTTGAAGGTAAGAACAGAGGATTATTCCTTCGCAGTCCTCAGAATGGCTAGGGAAGAAGAGTATTGTGATGGAAAGATTTGTAAAAACATTTTGGTTCGGGAATCTGATGAATACCTAGCCAGTTGGCAAATTTTGAATAAAAACATGCATTTGATAAAGAACACAGTCTGTTCACAGATGACTCTTGATTAGATTAAAAAGCAAAAATCTGTTGAGTCAAAGTGTTATATATTAAAATGTTTCATTTGGAATAGGCAAATAGTGTTATGGCTTGCTACTGTCCTCTGTTGAATATTTAAAGGAACAGAAAAATCGATTTTGGTGTCTTGGTCTAGTTAGTAATTGTTATGAGAACTGTCTTCTTTTCTAGTGGTCCCAGCAGAGGTATGAAGTATTAAAAATTGTATATACTGCTTTCTTTCTTTATAGTGGTTCTTCCCAGGAATGGCATGTTTTATTGGTAGGCCATACGAGATTTTAGTTTTGTTGCAAGCTACAATATGGTGGTGGTTACATTCAATATGAATGCTAATTTATGGAAAAAAATTATCCTGCAAGGACAATTTGGGCTAAATTTCATTGGGAAACTGAAGTAAAAGAAATTTCTCGTACTTTGGTTGCATACTTGAATTGCATGTGTAACAACTTGGCACAAAGCTATGCCAAAGAGTAAAGAGGGCTTCTCCTGAAAAAAACAGGTGGCAGAGCAGCTATGAACTGGTAAAGCAGTACCCAATCTAATAGCAATTGTCCATATACATCTGAAAAATTATAGAAGTGGGTTTCTTTCGCTCTCCTTCAATCCTAACATACACCACCTTAACCAAAGGGTGGTCAAACATTGAAAAAGGCTTCTTAAATGTGGTCAGTGCATCAAGCCTCTCTGTGTTTGAAGCCATTTGGACATTATAGGGCCCTTCCAACAGATCTGAATTAAGGAAACTCCAACAAAACAAAAGAACACCCAATGGCTCTGAGAAAAATTTCATCTGGCTCTGTACAAGTTTGTGTGGAGATGTGCTAGTGTCATCATGTGTCCTTGGAACACGATGGAAATCAAAATCTTACACTGGCTCGTGTACGGAAGACCTGACAAACTTTGACCACAACAAATTTGTGTTACAGGATCTTTCAAGGAGCAGGGCAGAAGGCCAACACGTTGAGCTGACCAGAAATTTTAAATCTGAGACCCTAAAAGTAAGAACTAAAGATTATTTGGAAATTAAATGACACGTGAAAGGTGATAACAAACTTAGTTTACAGTGATTTACAGTTTGCAGCAAGATTTTAGGATATTTGGCTACTTAGAAAAATTAGAGAATTTTATTTAGATGCTTGACTATTTAATTTTTTTTTCTTTGGATATATAGGAGAGAAAATGTAATCAACTCTACATTTCTGTTTTGTCACCATATTATTGATTTTTTTGTATTAATTTTATTTAGAAACATAGAATCACTTAGGTTGGAAAAGAATTTTGAGATCACTGAGTCCAACCCTTAACCTGACACTGCCAAGGCCACCACTAAACCGTGTCCCTAAGTGCCACAGGTACACATCTTTTAAATACCTCCAGCAATGGTGATTCAACCACTTCCCTGGGCAGCCTGTTCCAATGCTTGATGACTCTTTCAGTGAAGAAATTTTCCCTAATAGGAAAGGCATGTCAGGTGCATTTGACTCCCTCATCCAGGGCATTGATAACAGTCTTAAGCAGGACTTAAGGCCTGGGCAATCCCACTAGTAACCAGCTGCCAGCTAGATTTAATTTCATCTACCAACTGCTCTCTTGGCCTGGACATCCAGCCAATTTTCTACCCAGTGAGAAGTGCACCTGTCCAAGCCATGTGGACAACATCCACTGCCTTTCCCTCATCCACTTGGTGGGTCACCTGATCACAAAAGCAGACCAGGTAGGTCAAGCAGGACCTGCCTTTCACAAACCCATGCTGGCTGGGCCTGATCCCTTGGTTGTCCTGTATGTGCCATATGATGGCACTTAGGATAATCTATTCATTCCATAACCTTTCCGAGCATCAAGGTCAGGCTGGCAGGCTTTATAATTCCACAGATCCTCCTTCTGACCCTTCCTGTGAGCAGGTTTTACATTTGCTTACCTCCCATTGACTGGTACCACCCTAGTTATACAAGACTGCTGATAAATGAGGGAATGTGGCTTTGGGAGAACATCTACCAGCTCCCTCAGTACTCGAAGGTAGATCTTATCCTGCCCATAGACTTGTTGGCATCACTGACCTTTTCTCCTTGGACTATGGAGGCTTCATTCTGCTCCCTGTCCCTGTCTCCAGCTCAGGGGACTGGGTACCCCAAGAAGAACTGATCATACTATCAAAGACTGAGACAATGAAGGCATCAAGTACCTCAGCCTTTTCCTTCTCCTTTGTCACTATGATTCCCCCTGCATCCAACAAAAGATGAAGACTCCCCTTAGCCTTCCTTTTGTTTCTGATGTATTTATAGAAATAGACTTTACTGTCTTTTACAGCAGTAGCTAGATTCTGTCCTACTTGGGCTTTGGCCTTTCTACTTTCTGCCCTGCATGACCTCACAACATCCTTGTAGTCCTCCCGAGTTGCCTGCCCCTTCACCCAAGGGCTGTGAGTTCCAGCCAAAGACCTCTGTTCAGACAGGTTAGCCTTCTTCCCTGATGGCTTATCTTTCAACACATGGAAACATTTGACAATGGCTAATCCTCTGAACAACCATGCCAAACTAAGATTCTACGAAATAATTTTTGCAAAGGGTTTAATTTGTTTTAACTCATTTGCTATTACTGGTTCAGATATTTTACAGATATTTCCAGTTTACTCCCTCTTATATTCTATTTATAGCATCTTTTACATAATCTAACATCAAAGGTAACAAAAAATTATGTAACAATTTCATTTTAAGGTACTGCAAACTGAATGACACAGATTATAATGTCTCTAGATGTGATTAGTACAATGATGGTGTGTTCAAAACCTGTGCACTAAATGGCTTTTTCTCTCCATATCACTTTCTCAGAAACAAATGCATTTTGTTCAATAATATTGCATGGTTGAATGAAATCCTTACATCTTGATGGTATAAACAGACTTTTGTTCATGCTACTGTGCCCATTATGTCCACATATAAGTCATAGGCAACAAGTCAGTTATTCTATACAAAAATATCAAAAAACTCCCCTCTTCCAGCCCACAATCAAATATACAGTAAAAAGAATTTCTGAAGTTTTATTTTCATAAATAACAGCCTGTTTTCAGGGAAATTCAAGCTGAATGCCTATGAGGGAAAGGTCAGGAAATGCTTTTTGGTGACCAGAATAAGCAATTGTGAATCAGTGTCACAGGTGTCACTTGTCATGGGCTGTGTCAATGACTTTGCTGTCTATATGTGCAAGCTGCTGTGACTAACAACAATTGGTGGAAAAATTATTATGTGTGTATGTGTTTTGTGAGTCCAAAAGATGGTCAGAATAAAGGTAGGCTTTGTTTCCATCTCAATTAAAAAACATTTGTAGTTTCTGTGAGAGAGGATTAATAGGCTGAAAAAATTGTCAGAGACCATAATAAATGTTTTATTTAACTTACAACGAATGATCCCATCATGGTAAAATGTTTCTTTTATGACTTCTACTCCCAGAAAACCAGTTATTATACTGTTTTCAAACCAAAGAGGATGGCGTGTAATGGTTACCCCTTCACTTCCTGCTTTGATGTACCTATGCAACAGGGAGGCAAGTCCAAAAGGCAGCTAAATACAGGGAACCAGAGGAGGATAGTAGAGCTATCAGAAAGATACAAGATGAAACAGGTAACTCAATTCCCATTGTATGTGAACTATTTGTTTGACTGGATGAAGCTCCACTATTTGTCAGGTAAGGGTGAGGCAGGATGTACTATTTGAAAATAGGGATGTTTCCTTCATTGCCTCCTGAGCATCATCACCACTACACAGAAAATAGTGCATCTCTCTAGACAGAACTGCAAGTTGCTCTGCCCTTTGGCAAGAAGGGAGGAAGCAGAGCTTTCACAGGGGCATCTAAAAGGAAGGAATATCTTACAATATGCAGGTACACCAGAATTCAAAATATGCTGATAATCATTTGATGTCTTACAGTACTTATGAAGCAAAAAATGGAGTTATAGGGTTTCAGAATTCGTTTTCAGGATGTCATTAAATCAGAAAGGTTTTCTTCCATTCTTCAAATGGTTTTTATTTCCCCAAGCAAAGAGATTCAATTCATGCAATTACATTTGATGTATTTTTCCCCTGAAAAGCTAGGATACAATTACAGTTACCAGTTGAGACACCCTACTATTTTCATTCTGAGCATGGGGAAAATCTATGAGACTCCCACATACTACTGCTTTGTTACATCTCCTGAATGTTGCTTTTTAATTGGTATTAATGTACTTCTTATATATAACTGGAGAGAAGAGAAAGACATTCAAAAGCTGTGTGTTCAGCAACAGCTCCTCAAATATTTGCACTAGAATTCTCCAAGGCATTAATAGGATGGTGATTGTAGCAATATTTGTAGGCAAGGGGTTATTTATTTTCACTAGCAATGTTGGTCAAATCACTGATGAACTTTCTTCTCCTGGAATAAAATTGTTACAGAATTTAAAAGAATTTGTGGTTTGTTTGGTTGGTTTTTTACTTATTTTTACCAACATATCTTTCATAAATGTGAACTTAATGGCTAAAGGAAATCAAAACATGGATTCAAGGCACAGATTCTTCCCCATTTCAGATGTCTAACACCTAAACTGTGGAAGATTAGTCCCCCTTTTAGATATGCACCATCAGTGTTTTGTGGTTCTTTGTCTATTTTTATGAGGATGCCACTTTATTCCTCAGCGTTTGAAAGGAAGTGTCTTCCTTTTGTCTCTCCCTGTGTGTCAGAAGCAATGGGGAAAGATTATAATTAAATTTACTTTCTTGGTTCTCCATATCATGTTATATAAGCACATTAGGCTTTAAGAGCTTAGTGTCAAAGACTCTGGAATGAGTCTGGCGTACATAAATACAACAGTGCCACAGTGAAGCTGAAATATTATGAGGAAAATGAGCGCACAAGTCAGTGACTCACTCATTAAGCAGATGCAGAGGGAGCCTCAGAGTCCCTAGGCACAGGGCAAGAGAAAGGGGACTAAGCAGTGCTGCCAGCATTACACCAAGTCTGAATGCACAGGTCCAACCCATCCACCTTGCAATGTGGGAGCAAAACAATTGATCTCTGCTCTGTCATTTCCCAGTCTGCAAACTTTATTAAACAGACGCAGGAGTCTGAAGCTTGCTTTTCTCTCTGCCCTTTCTGCCTCTTCCCATGGACATTCAGACTCTCACACAATTATGACGCCAGGAAAAGCAGATTTAAGATGTAAATACCAATTGACAATGCACATAACTCATGCTTACAGTGTGGGAAATGATAAAGCTGTGTTCAAATATATCTTTGTCCAAGAGAGCAGAGGGAGCTTTCCTCTTGTGTCTCTTTTCTAACGACACAAAGAAGCTAAGCAGGGGATGAGAAGAATGCCATTTTCCTAAAGCTGGCTGCGGCTTCAAGTGAATGTGAAGACTGGGCATGCCTGATGTATGAGCATGACAGTGCAGGGATGAGCAGGCAGAGCACGTCTGGGTGAGATATTCCATATTCACAAACACTCCCAGCTGATGTGCATTGCTGCAGCCACTGTTTGCCTTCAGAAGAGGCTAGAGGGAAGCTGGAGACCTTTGTAACAGCTGCCAGTGTGATTTTACCAGAATTGCATCCCTGGAGCAGGAGGCAGCTGGGGGCAAAATAGGCCAGTGGTGGAGAAAAAGTTTTCTCCTTTCCCATAAATCTGCATTGCCTGCTCTGGGCTAGCAGTAGAAGAAAGGACTTGAAGGGAAATATCCTCCTGCAGCCCCTAAGGGCCATGGGCAGCTGTTGCATGCCAGCTACACCAGGAGAGCGCTGTCTCTGCCTGCACTGGGCTGCCCCTGCCAAGGTGTAGCTCTGTACCATCACAGACTCACAGTGCCCACAGATTATCCCCATGCACATACTAACTCCTACCATTGAGAACCAAAAGAAACTGATCACAGAGTTGAAGAGTTGCAAGAATACATGTCCATAGATGTACTTATGGCAGCGTGAAAAGGAGCAAGAAAGAAGCAGAGAAATTCCAGAAGTTAATGTAGAGGGGACACACTGTTAAATGCAGGTCTGGAGAGATCCACTTAGAGCAGATGGCTTCACAGAAGCTCATCAGCCTAATAAAACTTCTGTAGGGGATACAGTATGGCCTAAAGCTTCTGTGTTTCTTCCCACTTTGCTAAAATTCTTCATAAGAAATTATACTTATGAAAAACCCTAGGGTTTATGGCCCTATAAGGATGATATGCTGAGATTCTTTCTCTTCTAAACGAGCCTGTAAGCTAGCATTTCAAACCCCTTCTGTATATATGCACTATTAGCAGTTAAGGACTTGGCAGGAAATTTTAGCATTGCTTCACTTTGTTCCTAGCTTTTAGTGAAATAGTCATGATGAAATAGCTCTGCAGTGAAGACTGTTTTTTTAATGAAATAGAAATGGAAGGATCTACAAACTATAGCTGAGTGTGAGGTAAAGAAACACCCAGCTCACTTTAAAAAAAAAAAAAAAAAAGGAAAAAAAAAGAAAAAGTCCATACTTCTGATATTTGTATGTTTACTTCAGTGAGATCAGCTTCAGAAATACAATTCACAGAATGAAGCAACATATAACAAAAAACTATCAAAAGTGTTAAGTTTCAAGGTTATTGATTACCTCATTTTGGCTATCATTTAATTCCTGTCCTTGGGAATTAATAGACTAGAAAACAACAGAAGAAAATAAATGTCCCTATTTGAAATTAATCAGTTTCTGTATCTTGTACTCCCAGGCAAGTATCAGTACAAATGGTTTGAAAAGAAACATGACTTTATATTTATGAGCAATCATTCTCATGGCTGCATTCATACACCAAAGCAGAAGTATACGTAAAACTGCCATAAGACACACAAAATTATGAATGTTCATTATTATGCACCTTCTAATGAAGATGTTTGGAATTAACTCCATCATGAAGCAAGTAAGCTGGAAATGTAATTCACCTACTTGGTGATCATAAAAAATAGTCAATATTTGCCACTTCTAGCTTATGGAAGTGCATCCCTAATTAAAATACTCTGATCACCTATTGGAAGACTGATGGAACTGATTAGAAGTCACATGGAAATACAGCGGCTTATTGAAGTCAAATATCAAAACATAATACTCAAGACTTAAAACTAGAAATCAATAAAACTCTGACTGTGATTCTGAACTTGGGAGTACATGGTCAGAACAATTTAGGCCTTAAAAACATCTACTCTAATTCTGATAGTTAGAACATGACATTAAAATGACATGTTCATTCCAAAAAGAGAAAACATAGAAGATAATCTGAAGTGATTCTGTCATCTTTCTTAGAGACAGAGATTAATTATTATGAGAGCTTGATAAATAATTATTATGACTAGTTTGGTTTTCTTACATGCTGGACTGTGTACAATCTGTCTGCACAATGACCACAGCACATTCTATTACTTATTTGAAATTATTGTTTATTTTCTGTAGCAATATATCTTTCTCAGCTCCTATTTTAATTAGAAATTAAGAATTCATCTTAAAACCAGGAATAAAATATGCCATATGATTTTTTTATTTGATTGAATGATTTGTGTGCATAATCAGCACATGCTGATTTCAAATCTTAATCTAGTATTGGAAATCCATCTTCTTATTTCATTAGCTGACTAAAATGTAATGCTGACAAAGGCATTTGAAAGGTCAAGATTGGGCTTTGCCTTTAAAGGACATAGGCAACCACACAGTTATTTCAGTGGAAGATTCACAAAGAGGCTGAATGAAATGGAGGGCTTTTCCCCTGTCTTATGCTGGTCAGAAGCCACATTAATCTGGCATCATGATCCCCCAGTCCAAATTTAATGTATGACTATGATTCTTTTTTTTTTGTTTTGTTTTAATTATTTTCTCTTCTGTCTCCTTTCTTGGGAATATGACAGCAGGGAATTAAATTTGTTATTGTATGTTCTGTAGTTTTTTTCTGACAGTCACAGTTCAACAACAGGCTATCTGAGCCTCTCTCTCACAGACTCTGCAAGGTCCCACAACTGCCCATGCTCTCAAAGCCTCAGGCACCACTTTAATGCGATTATTATTTAATGCAGTTATTGTCACAGAGACCTGGGATGTGCCTGCTTCTCTTGCTTTGCTTTACAGCCTTCCTCCAGTGCCATCCTGGATCCTGACCAAGTCTGTGTAAGAACAGGATTCCACAGAACCCATTTTCTACATGACCTGAACTCCTGTGGAGAAACAATTAATAAGAAAGAAAATCCAACTTCCATTCTTCTGCTGTCCCTCAGGGAGTAACCTTGCTGCCTTATCTGAACCCTCAATTAAAGAAATATTTAGAACTACTATTCTTAACAGATCAGTTATTTGGAACAAGTCTAGCAGATAATAAGTTGCTGCTGCTGTTACACGAGACAAGAATGAATACAGTTAATATCAAATTCACTTACAAATGCAAATAAATACTTGCAGATTTTTATGTTATTTGGCTACCTTTAATCAAGCTTTTTCACTCTTAATAAAAAGAAAAAAAGTTGAGTCATGTACCCTTGCAGATACTCCATGGTAACACACAATGGTGGAAAATGAAAAGCACAGGAAGTAGGACTGATTAAATTTCAAGTTTTGTGCTTTTCATATGAAGCCTGAGACTTTATCTGAAAGAAAGAGACAGCTCAGTAATTGTCCTGCAGCTGTTAGAACATTAACCACCTTACAATGCTTAAATTAGGAACCTGAATACATATTCAGGCACCTAATTAATTGACTTGATTAATACTTGAACTTCTCTAGCTGCTGTTGACTTTCATGGGAATTATGGGAGATCAGTACCTTTAAAAATCAGGCCAATTTATCTAGGTCTCAGAGATGCACTTGAGGAGCCTAATTTTGAGCACCTTGATCAGAAAATGCTGGTTCAGAGTTGAAAATAACCAACCTTCATGTTAACAATAGAATGTATTCCCACTGAATGGGGCAAAGGAGTTAATAGAAATCTGTTGTCTGTATATGTTAAATATTTGGCACCAGCAAAACACCCAAAACTAATAGTCAGGGTCTTTAGATTAGAGTGAAAAAATATGATGAAGGTAATAAAATACACATATGCAGTTGCTTTCAAAGAATCCCCTGGCTTCCCAGGACCAAATGCAGATGCTGCAGCTGCTCTGGAGCTGAGGAGCAAATGGTCTCAGCCACACTAACCAGCTGCACCTTGTCATAATGTAAGAGTGCACTCAGCTTTTGGTGAAAGTAAGCATAGTTTTCAAATTTTTGTTAGAAGGATCCAAATATTCCCTTGTAACCCTTGCAATATGTAATTAATAGCAAAGACACAGATCACAAAGATTCACTTTATTTTCCCCTTAACTGGACGCCTGACCAGACCTATGTTCAATTACAATATCACAGAAATAAATCCATCTTAAAGCTGAACTAGGATTAGGATTTTCTGAAAAATGTCTGCATGAGGACAATGCCTCACTGATTGGCAGCAAACTAGAGCTAAGTAAATCAGAAGATGAAGTAAGTGGCCTTAATCTGTATTCATACATAAAATTCAGCACAGGCAGGATTCTTTCAGATTTAAAAGAATTTTAAAAACATTCATTTTGTCTCACCTTCTTTTTTGCTGGGTGTATCCAAATGTGACAATGCAGAAAATAGTAAAGTACTTGAGATCTCACAATAAAAATGGACCCTTGTGATGTCAACTTTTAAATAAAAAAGCAATAAGAAAAGCAGCAAAGTGGCCTTTGCAGAAAGTAGACAGTGCACTGCATAGCATGATGTGTAGAGTGCTGGTGCTTTGAAGAAAACAGCCCTGCTCTTCCATTCCTGCAGAGTCGAGCCTGAAGACAGAGCTAAATTAAAGGTTTGAACTTGCGGGTTCCTTCAAAGCTGCTTTCTACTATATGAATCTCAAAAATATCAGCTGAAGAAAACGTTTGGAAATCTTCTTGTCTAGTACTTTGCTATGCTACAGTGGCCCTCTGGTTCAGCCAGCTGCTTTTGTAATATTTCCCTAGCTCCCTCCACACTGGCAGACTTCTGCACTTCCCCAGACCTCCTGGTACAAGTGATAAAACAAAAGTCTACTCCAGCAGCACTGTTCTTCCAAGCACACAGCTTCCATCAGGTTCTTCTGCCTGTGGGTGCCAATACAGCTTATTCTGAGTAGGAAATTCTGTGTTTTGCATGGTTTAGGTCTTACCATTTAGGGTCATAATTTATAGTTCTTCACACCACTGCTTGCCCACAACCTCTTAAGAGGAACCCATTTATTGTAAAAACGCTACTTGGCTATTTTTCAGAAAATATCCTTGTGTAAGAGCATCTCTGGGTGGCAGCTAGAAATGGGGGGGAGGGGGTCTGTGCCTACGTGTTATAGCATCTAGTGCATCTCCTTTGCACCTATATTTGTGGGTAACACTGCCATTAATGACAACCTGTTAAATTGCAACTTGAGTTTAAAACTTTACACCTGTAGAGAATGAGGAAAATTAAGATATCATCTAATAAAAGATATGGGGGCCTGACAGAAGGCAGTTGCTCTTGTTTTCAGATCAGTTGCCTGTGTTACTTCATCTGATTTACTTAGTGGTTTGGTTAAACATTTATATCTACGCTAATTGTTCTGATGCACAACCTGCACAAACAATCAATTTCTGGGAATGAGTCAGTTAATTTTAACTGTGTGCTTTTGTTCTCACCACACTCCTGACAAAATTCAAATCATCTGTGGCAGTCTGAAGAGTCAGGAGTGCCTCTGCTTCCCCCTAGGCAGAGGAAACAGGAGCCCCAAGGGAGCACAATCCTCTTCCTTTGCAGCACCATCAGTTTATCCATGTAACAGAGAAGGCTGAATGTCACAAGCCTACACAAGGATCATTTTAATCCCAGGAGTGCAAACTTTTACTGTTAAAACACACAATGGAAAATATAGGTGTACATATTAGATTCAGAAAACTTTTGTCATATCCTGCTGTGGTGTGTATGTTTTCTGCAAACTGTCTTCTGTGCAGTTTTCAAAGGCATGTGTATATTGTTTTTTCCCTTTATTTCATGATGATCCCATTTTTTGTTATGGATGCCAAAAGAAAAAATAAATGCATTTTTATTGTGTATTGGTTGATATTCTGGTTTAAAAGTATTTTTGGAAATATAAAGTATTAGATAAATATATCTGGTTTCTTCCAAACATGGAAATAAAAAGCTAGAAGCAAATGAACAAAAAACTGGCCATAATGTCATCTCTGAATAATATGTATGATTCATTACAGATAGGCACATCATTAATCTTGCTCATCTGTAAGCCTTGAAAGCTGTCTGTAAGTTTGTCTGGAAAGAAAATGAGACTACAGCTCTCTTGTCTTATCTGCTGTAAAAAAGCCTTGACTAAGAAGTGTAGCAACTAGTGTTCTGTCAGAGATGTCCCTAGTAGGCTTCATTCTAGGTGTCCATGAAATTGTGATCAATTCTGATCACTAATGTGGAATGAATCCTGAGACCTAAGTATGTAAAGGGAATACAAAGCAGATGTTAGAGGCAAATCACAGGATAGATTAGGTAAATATATCGTGAAGAAATCATGGCATGTCTATAGCTTTATTACTTCCTCAAAAGCTTAAAAATACATGTCCTATACACCACAAAGGTGATTTACAAGCAGTGACTGACCTGACAGAGTGTACATCAGGCTGTTGTCTTATAATGAGTTTTTCTGAACTACTGTAGTGGAAGTAGTTCCTACTGTAGGTGCTTCTGCTGATGAAAAGTCTCATGGCACAAGTACTCGATGGGGAAGCCTAGAAGATGTTGAGATTAAAGGAATGTTCTCAGAGAAGCAACTACAAGCATGTCTGACACAGCAGACTGAGTCCTAATAATGTCTACTGAATCGAATTTGTCCAACTCCAAAACCAACTCAGATCAGCTCTCACTGGAAATACACTCACTCATTCAGAAATGTGAAGAAAAATCAAGTACACATCCTGGAGTGCTTTGTCCAGAAAAACAAACACGATGACAGGCATGAGCAGAGGCCCTGTAGATCTTCTAAAAAGATGTCATTATCTTCTGTCAGAAAAAAATTCCCAACAACTTCACTAAAATTATAAGGACTCTATGTTTGGATGAGATAAAACCAGTTACTTTTTAATAAATGAGTCATAATGATGGCAAAAACTTAGGGATGTTTTTCAAAGAAATCTTAACTAGAAGCAAACAAATCAAGCCAGATTCAGAACCACTTGCTGAAATTAATTGATTTAATAGCTTGGGTATAGTATTCCGCAGACATAAATATACTACTCCTGTACTTGAATTGCTATGTTCAAATAACACTGTACCACTCTTTTTGTTGCTTTGCGGGTCTCTGATATCTGAACCACCTCTGCATCATGCTCCACATCTCTTTCAGATTATGGCTATACCAAACAGAGTGAATGATCCAAAGTCATATAGTAACAAAATAATCTATATTCCGTGTCATATTTCTATCAAAAGTATCACTCTGCATTATATTTATCAAAGCATAAATACCTCTTGTGGAATTGTTAGTTTTCTTCACAAATTTTTTCTGCTATCTGTATGTTCTGCCCATGATTTGACAGGTTCTGGAATTTATGGTGGACATTCAGATCTACTCAGAGGTGAGGAAAATTTATGTCCTCTGAGTGAGTCTGCTGATGCAGAAAGGAGATGGGAAAAGATACAACTTCTTAGGACCAAATTTGACATAAGAATAGGGTGGATCTTTGGTAGGAATAAAGGTAAGCAGCATCATGGATTGTACAACAGTGCAACCAGTGATTGCAGCATGTGATTACCTCGCCACTACCACCATCTTTTACTTGGCACTCATCAGGCTGCATCTAGAATATTGCATGTGGTTTGTGAATCCCTAATACAGAAAGACACTGATAACCTGAACACATGCAGCAGAGGGCCATCAAGAAGATCTGGAGCTGCAGTCCTTGCTCCTTGAGGATAGACTGAAGGACCTGGGCTTGTTCAGTCTGAGGAAGAAATGGCTGCAGGCAAACCTTACAACAGCCCCTCGTACATATAGGGTGGTTATCAAGAAGAGAGAGACAAGTCCTTCATGGTGAAGCATGGTGGGGGGTAAGAAACAATGGGCATAACTTGAAACAAGAGAGGTTTAGACTGGAGATGGGGCCAAACTTTTTCACATTCAAGTTACCTAGAGACACTGCCACCCTGGAAGTTTTCAAGGCCCCAGTGAAAAAAGCTCAGATCAACCTGGTCCAAACTCATAACTTACCCTGCTTTGAGCAGCAGGTTAGACTACAATCTTGCTGAGCTACCTTCTAAACTGAGTAATCCTGTGATCCAGTGACTGCGGCTACACTTAGACTGCAATTCTCTTGGACTGAGGCAGGAATTCCCAGATAAAGCAATCCTTATGGCATGACCAAGGTATGAGTAAGCATCCTAAAAGGAACTTGGATTGTAGCCTCCTTTGAAATAAAAATCACCCACATTTCTTGTCCTTGTCTGCAACAAATTGATTCACTGTCAAATAATCCTTCTTCTCAAAGATCAGTTGAATTGATGAATGAAACATGAATTGCCCACTTTGTTCCACTTTGCTCTGTTGAAAAATGTCTGTGCTGATTGCCTGCCAATGTATTTTGTTGTCCCAGCAGAGGAACTGCTGTGAGCATAATCTGTTATTTGCATCAGTTCCATTACCAATTTCATAACTGTCTCTTGTGGTGCAGAGGAGGACTCATCCTACCTGGTTTACATAAACTACAGCCATTGTATTATCTGCCAGGAGGAGAATAAGGCTTTCTATAAAAGAGCAGTTAGAGCTCTGTACCGGTGTTTGCATTGCACTGAATTCTACACCATTTCTGTGTGGGTGTGATATGCATTTAATTCTGGCCTATCTGGGCTCATCAAGTCCAACAGAGATAGATTTGTCACTGTAGTTTTGTGGGGAAAAAACCACTTCCAACCACTTCCATTTGGCCTATTTCTATCAGATCACAGAGGAGAAAGCATCCCACAGAACTGCTGGAAAAATATCTGAACTCAATTGCCTGACACACACAGTCTGTCATCTAACCTTGCTGTCAGTGTGCAATCTTCAAAATGTGGAAACACTTACTTGGGGCAGTGCCTGAGGTTGTGTTCTAACAGAACTTAGCGTCAGGTCAGTCCTGAGTCAGATACCTCAAGCTCAGAAACAGCTCTTTTTTGTTAGTGTTAAAATGATCTACTTTGCTCTGACTTTTCACCTGAAAAACATGAAGAATGGTGTGAAGTTCTGAATTTCACCATCAGTCAGGTGCCCATGCAGAGTTGCAGGACATGCTTTGTTTCCTACAGACTATAATTACCTCATGGAATACATTGAAAGCACCTTAGTGGCATGGACAGTTTCAGAACAATTCTATATTGGAAGTGGTTTTGGCCTGCTGGATATCAAGGAAACTCTAGGAGAATTGCCATATACAAATATGTTTTTTGGCTGACTGGCAGGTACCCACCAAGCTGGTCTCTCACTCCACCTCCTCAACAGGACGGCAGAGAGAAAATAAAATTAAAAACTCATGGGTCAAGATAAAGGAAGTTTAATAAAGAAAAGCAAAGACCATGCATGGAAGCAAAGAAGAATGTATTCTCTCCCTCTGTCAGCAGATAATATTCAGTTACTTTCCTGGAAAGATGGCCTCAGTATGTAGCAGTTGCTTTGGAAGAAAAAAGCCTTAATAACAACTGCTCTCCCCCTACTCCTCATCCTTCTCACATCTTTTATTGCTGACCATGACATCATACAGTATGGAAACTTCAGTCAGTTTGGGTCAACTGCCCTGGCTATGCCCCCTCCCAGCCTCTTATCGACTCCCAACTGACCAGCTCTAGAGGGTGAGGAGATGGAGTGGAGAGAGCTTCAGTGCTGTATGAACCCTGCTCAGCAGTGCCCCCAAAGTGGTGTTACTAACACCTTTTTAGTTACCAATAGAAAGCACAGTACTGTGAGGGCTGCTACGGAGAAAGGTAATTCCATCCCAGCCAGAACCAATAAATCTACATTAAACAATTTCTATACTTGAGTCCTATTATGTCAATGAAGAATATCTCCTATAGCAGACAGAGAGAGAAAGAGGGAGGGAAAGAAAGGGGAACAGGAAAATAGACATTCCCTTATGAAAGGCATTTGGCTACACCATTGCAAAGAATGAGTCAAAAGTAGTTCCCAGTCATTTGCCTTCCACCCATGTGGCAAAAGTAAGTTATTTAAATTTTTCACGAAGCGATGATCCAAAGGAGCAGTCACTGCAAAACTTTTGATGGTTTTCTTCCCTTCCCAAGGATTTGCTCTACAACTATATAGTCCTAGTACATCCAGATAAGCTATTCTGAAAATGTGGCCAGCTGTTAGGCATCCCACAGACTTCACAGAGTAGCATGCACTTGAACTTGCTTCCTTCCAATAGTTCTTATGCCAGGTGGACTTTTTTCTCCCAAAATACCAATGTACATTCAGAGCATGTACATTCAGAGCTCGGTGTAACATGAGAATTTCTGAAGAACAACATCAGTCTTCTCAGGGGCCAAATGAGGGAATCCAAGCAGTAATTCCTGTCAACAAAGAATGAAGATTTCTAGGAACTAGCTTTCTTTTGCATTTTAGAAAGACTAAAATCCCAAACTAGTGCTGACTCAACAGTAACAGGGTGTGAAAAACTGGAAATGTAGCAGCTGTAATTGCTTGAGGAGAAGCCCTTGCCTATCTATGAATGATAAAAATTGATCTTAATATGCCAGTGGCAATTCTGAATAAATTACTCGGTAAAGTGATTAGATTGTATGTGAGCAAATTATAATGGACAGGCAGTAACTGAAGATTCTTCATTACAAACTTTGTAATTAAAATCCTTTTCAAAATGGATAGGTTTGAGTATTCTGAATATTTTTTTTAATAAGGTAGTCAAAAAACAATACTGCCTTTTCTATTTTTGTTTCTGCCTGCTCCTAGGCAACCCCTTGCTTGGTAACCACAATTGCACTATGCTTCCCTAGATATCACAAGAATTTTTGTCCTTGGTTTTCTTTTTCATTAGATAGTTTCTGGAGATGTTAGCTTTCCTGACATGAAAGATGAAGTTGAGCAGTGCTGCCTTCAAATCAATTCCTGTCTGTGCCAAAGTATGGATGTGCTTTGTTCGCAATAAGAGCTAGCAGTGCACTTCTGCAATATAGAACAGATTGGGATGCAGAGATAGTCACAATACATGCTAATAATGTGCATGGACTCCTGTGCATCCTCTGCAGAGGATCCAGGTTTTTCCATAATGCAGGGCTCAATATATCTTTTCACAGGAATATTGATGGAATACTTGAGGTAGGAGTAAAAGCTCTTAGATATGCTGGAGTTAAGGTGCTTGATACCACTGATAATTTTTCCAGGGTGATCTAGTAGCAGCAGCAGTACTTACATTTGTAGTTCTACAAAAACCCCAGAACTTCATCTATTTGCACTTTTAATGAGTTTCAAATATTAGTGCTTTTTATATATTGAGCATTGTGGATGCTCCCCTTCAAATTTGTGTATGTAGATACTTAGTGAAAGAAGGAAAAGGCAATTCAGACTCCAGGTTTCTTTGCAAAGATTTTGTGAAAAGGCCTGCCTCCAACTCTGTGAGAAGAGGGCAGTTTCTTGAACCTGTCATACTAGTCCTCCTTGGAGAGAAAGGCTCCACCAAAAAGCTTTGAACCTGCTGCTATTTGAAGTGGGTCTTAACCTTGCAGAAAAGTCGGAAAAAAAGATGCATGCAAAGAAAGCTCCGGTGGTGCCAGACAGTCGGAGTCAGATCTGTATAGTTAAAGAAAAATAAATACTGTATTGCAATGCCCCCAGTTTTCTGGGGAAGATGAAGATTTCTTAATTCTGTAGGTATGCTATTATTGGGAATAGATACCTTGCAATGCTGCCCTTTGCTGATTTGAAACATTTATGAACTTTTGAGTTGTGTGTGATGAGCCTGAGAGTTATCAGTGGTACACCACCAAATTTAAGAGCTGATTGCTTTTCAGCAAAGCCTTAGAAGTATCACACACATTGAAATTTCATACAAAAACCTACAGTTTTTAGACGAGGGAAAGGCACCTGAATGCCTAAATTGACACTTTTAGCTGTCAGAGTCTACCAAAGTAGACAAATGATTTTGTGTTTCATTAGTGTTATCAGAATGTAGTGGTCCCTGTCTCTGATACCTGATGCCTTGTGAAGCCCACAACACAGAGGAGGCATGGAATGATATCTCTTCAGACCTCCTCCAATGTCCAGCGGCTTCAACCCTGGCACTTGGTTTTCTTCCATAATTGTAATTGTTTTTTGGCTTAAGGACAATATTGGAGTCTAGAGCAATCACTATCTGAAAGCTCACCTACACATTTTGTGCAGAAGTGCCCCATCCTGGCCATTTTGAACTCCCCACCTGGTACTTGACTTTGATGCAGCAGATGAAGAAAAACTATGCCAGTTCAAACTCAAGTTTCCAGTTTCATAACCAAACAGAGACTGGATAACAAACTACCCATGTTTACAACAGCTGCTAAGATGTCTCAAAACTAGGCCTTTTTATAGAGTATCAGCCTAAAATTTATTAGTGTAAATGGAATCTTTTCTTACAAAAGAGGGCTGTGCATTTACACTGCATCAATGACTCAACACTCCTTAGCAATTTTTGCCCTTGTTGGCCTATATTAACTCCTTGGTCTGAGCTGAAGCAGTCTCAAAGCCAATTGAACGTATAGACCATAAATCAACATTTTGTTAAAGTCAGTCACAGTATTTTGTCTCAGCTGGGGGGAAACAAAAGTTTATGTGGAAAGGTACTTGTTAGGAAGTATTACTGATGGAGAAGGGGAGAAGTGGAAACTATGAAAATGCAGCTCAGGGAGCACATGAAGACCAACTGAGATTACAGCTAGGGAATAGAGGAGGTGGAGATGTAAAGAACAGGACAAAAATCCAGGAGAAGCCAGGGTTCACTAGTTTGGTTTCTAATGAAGTTCCTTACTATCAAGTATACTTTTTTGGCCAAAAAGGAAGTATTTACAAACTACAAAAAAAATATTTCCAAAAATTATTCAGTATGTATTTTACAGAAATGCAACCACATCTCACTCAATTTATTAATAAATTTAATCTTACTGAAATATTTTATTTTCTCAGATTCTGAATGGAAGAGAAAACTTGTCTATGCACAAATACACCTCCCTTGCTATGAGGTAAGACTTACCTCCTTCAGTAGGATAGTGTGTTTTTTATATCAGTGTTACATAGTGGAAATAAACTACAAATGTTTTAATGGGTTAAGAAAAGAAAGGATGAAGCAGATGACTGGCCAAATTTAAGACTCACCAATTTTCCTTAAAATTTTTTTCTGTCATAATATTTTCTGTGAATTTCCTGATTATTCAGTTGATCAGAAAAAGCAGACTTTGAGGGGGAAAAAGTACAAATTTCTTCCTATTTTTGTTAAAATTTAATGATTATTTATAGTTTACAAGTTGTATTACACAGTTGGATGCTTCTGACAGCCTTAGCATAGCCCTAAAATACAAAAAGATAACAAGTCACTCCATAACAGAGAAAAACTAAATTGAGTGAAAGCTGTGCAACCCATATCAGACATACCCCCACCAGAGTTGAGATTAAGATCTGTACTATTTGAGATTGGCACCTTTCATCATAAAAAAACCCCAAAAACAAAAACAAAAACACAAAACAAAACAAACAAAAACAAACAAACAAACAAAAACAACAAAAAAACCAAACCAGCAACAAAACCCCCCCCAAAAATACCATAAAAAACTCAAAGCAAAAAAACCCACACACACAAAAAAAAGCCCACAAGAGAAACCCCAAAACACTGTGAATCTAAGAAAAACTTTTGCCAGAGCACAGATTCAAAAACAGAAAAATAATTGCCAGATTACCAGTGCAGTTCTTCTGGAAGTTGGGATTCTCAAGTGGATGCCCCGGGATTCGGCACTGAAATCTATGTTGCCAGAACTCAGGAAACCAAGGATTGCGGGTGTTTGTGTCCAGACGCAGCTTCAGATAGTAGTCATCAAATGCCAAGACTTCAGGAGACTGCAGTTTGATAGTAATGCCTCCATTTGCTTCAGGTTCATAACCTTCAATGACTTCATCTCTGTCTGCCCAGCCGTCACTGGAAAGAAGCAAAAAACCATTATTACACAAAGACTGGAAGATTGTTTTGAAAAAGTAACCAGACAAATGCAGGCCAGCATCCTTGGAAGCTAGTGATTAAGGGGGAATTAAAAATGTAAAATTTAGGCAGAGAAACCAGAGTAATAGAGACTGGTAATGAGCAGTCTGACTGATTTCATGCAGAGTCCTCATTAACTCATCTAGAATAATGAGGGTTTATCCTTGTCCTTCTGGAAAGGTTATTGGGCATAGCTTGTGCTGTGATGTCTGAAGAGATTCTGCCTTATTCCCCCTGTCCTGTAAGGGGTGGAAACTGAGAAAATTAATGCTGATGGAAAGGAAACTGAGCCAAGATCCTGGATGTTTTGCAGAATAGACCTCAGCGTGCATGGATCTTACAGCGAGAAGAGCAATTAAACCAAACATAGAGTGAAAAATGCATTGTGTTGGAAGAGAATGGAATAAGAATACTTGACCGCACTAAAAAGAAAACCACATGCTATTCTCACACTACATGGGATTTGTGATAACATGCTTTCTTTTCCTCCTTTTTTTTTTAATTAACAAATAATGGCTTTCTATTCTATTTGTCTCTTTGTTCATATCTGAGATACTTTTAAAAACCTGAAAATAAAACTCTTTTTTAACAGGTTTGAACGAAGTCCATTGGGATTAGCATCTCAGTTTTAGTTTAGGTCCTTCAGTTCTTTTTTCTTCTTCTTTAGAAGTCCATTGATTTAGTGTCATTCTCAAGTTCTTATTATGGTCCCCTAAGAACAGGGCTATTACAGTCTAATTTAAGTTCAAATGTAAGTCAGCCATTGCTTAATTTTAAAATGCTGGGCATGTCATGAGAGAAATAGATTATTCTGGCACCTCAGATCTAGTTCCATGCACTCACAATCAAATCAGTGGCACTGCTTCTGTGAAAAGCAGACAGATGAAGCACTTCCAGCAGCAGAGAGCTCAAGATGAAAAATGCAGCTGATCACAAGAGAAGTCTCATATTCACCCAAAAGAGGATTGGATCCTGAATTTCAAATAGACTGAAAGAAGGTCTGTATTAGAAGTCTTACACACAGCCTTGAGAGGAGTGTTGTGGTGCAGATCATTACCAGTTGAGGGCATTTATGAGACCCAGCATAGATGTGCCTGGGACTCCACGATGGAAAACAGACAAGGTCTGAAGTAGCAAGCTCTGCCACAGTCCTAGTCAAACAGGTGTAAAGGGACTATGCACTGGACATGTGTGAGTCTTTGGTTCCCAGCCACCAGATTGAACAGCTGCCTGGTTTAGCTGGCATTCACATTAACTGCTGTATCTATGCTCTAGACACTGATAAAAAAGTGACAGTTCTCCATGAAAATACAGGAAAACCCATGTACTGAATGGTTTCCACATGGGAAACATGACCCAAGCCTCTATTACAGGAAGTTATTTCAGGTGTGGGACATCTGGCAGTGCATTGAGTGATCAACATGCCTTTCAACCTAGTATCAGGAACTTATAAAGCTATACTTGTAGATGGCACTACACAGCACTTTTGAGACAGGATTTTTTGTTTCCCCGTTTGACAGGGCCTTGCAGTAGAACTGTGCAAAATTTCTCACCTTTCCAACTAATAGCCAATGTCTTCATATAGCATGAGATACATGTTGCATTTCATATTTGGTTTGAAAGCAAAGAGCTGGGGGAGATGCAGGGTGTAGGTCATGGGAGGGAGACAGCAACTGCAGAAGAGTGCCAGAGTACCCAAAAGTGACTTCCTGTCAGGTTAAACCTGGCTACATCTGCTGGGTCACTTCTTCCCGCAGTGAGAAATGCAAGTTATGCAGATTCTTGTACTAACATAGCCCAAATGATAACCACCTGTCACAGACTGAGCCCTACAACTGCACTTGAACTGCCACAGGGTTGCACAGAATTCAAAAATCACGTTTTGTCCATCCCTGCTCCCTGCCCTGCTAGCCTGCCTTGAATTTTGGAGAGGGAAAAGAGCCACAGTTCAACGTCTGCATCTCCTCACTCCTCACTCATCTGTATTCTGAGGGCTAATAGTAAAATGTACTGTGCACTCTGACTGCTTCATGACAGACCAGAGCCCAGATAACATTGGGATGGATAACCCTACAAAGGTAAACCCATGAGAATTAACTTTCTGGATTTCACATTATTCAAGATGGAAATTGGCACCAGAGAAGTGAGAAAGATACAATATTTATTTTTTCTTATGTGGGGAAAAAATAAGCAAAAATCACTCTAACAGCACGAGTAATTGAGTCCTAATTGCATGATTACTTCATTATTTGTCACAATGTTTTTGCCTTTCAAACTGTAGACTTAAGCAGAAACATAAGCAAGTCAACAACATGAAGTAAATCAAGACTTTTTTACAAGACCTTCTTGAACAAAGCTAGTTTCTCTACTGCTTGGATTTCTTGCAGCCAGAAAATAGTTATTTATTTACCCTCACAATATGTTTGGCTTGGAAAAATTCCACATACACTCTGAAGGCAAAACAGAGCAAATCTACAAAGACAAGAGAAGGTTTATTTTTAATACTTTGAGGGCAACTTGTTGAAAAGTTCCCCTAAACTGAAACACAGATAGTCACCTAATGTTTCTTTGTCTTTTTCTGGCCCCAAATGTTTTTTATTCTCTCTTCAACTTCCTCAATTCTGTCTGATAAGTTTTGTCTTCAGCTAAATGTGAAGAAAAAACACTGGAAACAAAGAAAAACTGTTCATATGTGTTGAAGCTCATATGGGAGCTTTCTTCAACTGTCAGTAAAGCCAAAGAACCAAAGATAAGTCCTCTTGTCTCTTAGGGGATCCCTGCCATGCTGGCAGCTGCAGGCTGACTGAGCTGAAAGAAGCACTAAGGGGGCTGGGCAGTCCTACCAGCAGCTGTGGGAGGATTATTCGATATGTAAGACACTGTAATAATGTCTTTCTGTATTCTTTTTTGCTATTTATATAAATAAAAGATTGTCTAGAAATTGTACATTCTTAGTGCCTTGTGAATAAATGGATAGTGCTCCAGAAGATGATGTTTAAAAGCCTGACATTTCTATTGCTGGGCAATAGCATGACACTGAAGTCCAGATGACAATGTGCATGTCAGTGACAGAATCACAAGACCAATAGCTGATTCAACACAAAATTGAAATTTCATTTAAAAAAGGAAGCACATACTCTTCTTTTGTTGTCAGAATCAAGTACTTTCCACCTACTATCCTTCTTTCATCCTGCTAACTAGAAAGTAGCACCCCACATAGCACTTGTTCTTAACCCACCTTTCTGTGTACCTTCATTACAGATTTCAGGAGGTGGCCCAATATTCATTCCCCAAACTGCCTTCCCTGATAAGTGTCCATGTGTGTGACAATCTGGCCTTGAAACGTGCCAGGTATCTTCTGCAACAGTTGATCTGAAGCTCTATGAGGGGGTTTAAAGTGTGATGACAGAAACAGTGAGGGAGGGAAAAGCATGTGGGTGTCAAACTAGCAACAACTCTTTTTGCTCTTAGGAGAGAAAGAACTGCTTTTGTTATGGTTTTGTGATGTTTATCACAGTCAAAACGGTCACTGATACTCTGCAAGCTGCTCTTAGTCCAAGTCCCAGGCTGATGGCTGACATTCATGAAGTTAAATCCAAATTTCAGTATTTGGCCACAAACAAAAATCAAGCAGAAAGGGAAAAAGCCCAGGGTTACCTGATCCAGTGTCAGAATTCCTATTTCCAATTATCACAGACTGAGTTTGAAGAAACAAAGCTATTTTTTTCTCAATCATTTTACTGTTCTGCTTATATGTGACAATGGACATCACTGAATTGTGGCTTAAGCATTTTACTCTCCTTGTACTTTCTGAACAGTAGTCACATATATTCCTGTGACTGAAACACCAGGAGAGATGGAATGGGTTTCCAATTTCCTCTCATCTCCCAAACATGAACACTGTCAGCTGCTTTTCACAAGGGCTGATGAGACAACCAGCAATCAGCCTTTCTATTTTCATCTCCTCAGGGCTTAACTCTTAAGCTACGCAATAGCAGCTCTGCTCTGCTTCCTGGCACAGCAGTCAGAGAGTTACTACTCCAGATGCTTTTTCCAAAGAGGCAAACCCATAAAAGTAAATCTGCTATTGTTTGTGAGGACTGCTTGCCCTGTGATTACTATGGGAGGTAGCATCCTTTCACAGGTAAAGAAAATAAAACACCTTTGTTAGTCATGGACACAGACTGCCAGTTTGATCCCTGTGCACTTATAAGGTTTGATCTGAATGATCAAAGCTGTAGAGGGCAATTGATTTAGATTCCTCTGACTGGAGAGCTGCAACATCCTTTGCATTAGCTGAGGTAATGTTTTCTTAGGAAGTTTTCATTCATGATGAGATAATTTTTTTCTGCTGGGTTGAACAAGTCATAAAATAAAAGAAATTAAGAGCAAAAAGCCCTTTCTAAATGATAAATTATTTCTGCAATGATCTTTCTTCCTACAGTGGATATTCTTGTCATTATAAAACCAAATAAATCCATCACATTAACATGATTTCCATCTCTGTTTTAATTATTTTCTTTTGACAGGTTCTATTCCTGTGCAAGTGAATATTTTTATCCAGTTTGAATACAATGCTACATGTAGCTATATCTATGTACATTAGAAATACGAGTTTCAAATTTTCAACCTTCACAGTGGTTCCCTGCTTTTGTCCCATTTGGGCAGAGTAGCGGGGCATAAAGTGACCATAATTGTCACACAAGAGGATCAGAGCCTACATTCTTGCCTTCTCTCCCTTGCACAAAACCAAGGCCCCTGTCAGTATACCTCTCTTGTCACATCAATATACATTCCCGCAGAGCCCACTGCTGAATGCTTTCTTCCCATTGCTCTCAGGGCTGCCAGCTGGCCTGCTTTTATGGCAGACTTCTAACAGATTTAAATATGAGGACAGCACCACTCAGAGAATTCAACATTTAATAAAGTGCCATGACATTTTTTTATGTATGTCAGTATCTGTATTTTTAAGACAATTATTATATGCTGGATTATATTTTTTAAAGGCTCAAAATTTTACTTGGAGTCTGATTTTTGCAAAACCTCCTTTCTGTGTGGTAGTCAGACACTGGTTTTTTAGAGGCTCAGACACTACTTATATAGACACATTCCAAAATGCTACAAACCACTAAATAATGATAAGTAGCATTTAAATAATTTGCTATTTGGTTCTGATAAATGTCATTTGCCTGGATTTCCAGAGCTTGTCAGACTTGGAAGCCTGCTTTATGAAAGTCTTTTCTGACAGCTCACCACTGGAAAGTCTAGCGTGGATTCTCCTGTCTGCATGTACGAGTTGTATGATGTGATGACCTCCTGCCTGCTTTTCTGGCAGAATGGACAGAAGCTCAGGGCTTAGCATAAGACCAATGAAAAAGCACCACTGTGGCAGGTGAAATAATTTCATAGGCAAAAAAATCAGTGTTGTCACTTGCTATGATCACAGGTGACACAATCAGGCCTGGAGTTATTCACTAGCTGACTGCTTGGCTGCCCTCTTCTGGGAGTAAACTTTTAAAAAAATATTTATTTCACCAGCCTGATGTACCGGGAAGAAAAAAACACAATTACCTGATTGTGAAGGAGAATGAGCCTATTCTCTAGCAATAAGGAACACTGTTAAAGATATTCAGCATCTGTGTAATACATGCCTGAAACAGAAGGTGCCATGTAAAGAATCTTGAAACTGTCCAATAATCACAAGTCAGCAACTAGCAAAGTGACTTTCCTCCTTAGGCTTATTCATTGTCAGTCAGTCCCAGCAGTCACCAATGTGTCAGGTAAAAGGTGCTGACCATTACTGCTAACAAGCATTATTTCAAACAAGAGAAACAAAAGGCCATGTTTGCATTTACTCATTCAGCTAGTTCACCAGTACTACCTACTTGCATTGAAAGGTGGGAGAGCTTTCCTCAGTTGCCAACTATGAATTTTTAAAACACAGTTTTATTTTTACATATGTGACAAATCCCAGCAATGTTAGGAAAATATGCCCATAGCTATAGATAAGCCTGTTTTTCACTACTGGCAAGATCAGTCTGACAGTCTGTAAACTGTCATGCTATAACCCAAGGACTGCTGAGAACTGACTCATCTTAAAACTGGAAGAACCAAATTCACTAGATCTTTTCAGCTGAAAGGAGAATAAAAGGGTGATAACATAGAATGGCTTGCATTGAAAGGGACCTTAAAGGTCATCTGGTTACAAAACCCCTAAAAGGGCAAGGACACCTTCCACTAGACCAGGTTGCTCAGAGCTCCATCTAGCTTGGCCTGGAACACTCACAGGGATGGGGCATCCCCAGGTTCTCCAGGAAATCTGTTCCAGTGCTCACCACCCTCACAGTAAATAATTTCTTCCTAATATCTTATCTAAACCTACCCTTTCAGTTTAAGGACATTCTTACTTGTCCTATTACTACATGTCCTTGTAAAAAGTTCCTCTGCATGCTCTTGTAGGCCCCTTTAGGTACTGAGAGGTGCTATAGGCACTGAAGTCTTCTCTTCTCCAGGTTTAACAGCCCCAACTCGCTCAGCCTGTTTTCAAAGGAGAGGTGCTCTATCTCTCTAATCTTTTTGGTGGCGCTCTTCTGGACTTGCTCCAACAGGTCCAAGTCCTTCTTATGTTGTGGTACCCAGAACTGGACAGAGCACTCCAGAGGGGGTCTCACAAAAGCAGAGTAGATGGGGAAAATCATCTCCTTCAACAGGGGCCTCAGTGTAAGCCAGTGATGTTGCTTCTGTAGGCCTAGATGGAGGTAGGCAGAAGCCATCACCTTCCCAAGCTCCCTGCCTTTTGCAGCAGGCATCACAAGATACTGTGGGATTTCTTCCTGTTTCCTTTTCCCATGGACTGTGTTGGGCTCAATGGACCTTAAATTTCATCCAGCCTCTACATTTCTCCAGTTTGATAACTTCCATAGGTCAGACCTAACTAAAATCAGCTGAAAGCATCATGGGAGTATCAGTTCTGTGCACTGGAAGCACAAGGAGAAAACCACTGAAGCTCTTTGTGGGAGGGCAAAGTAAAGGGAAAGAGAAAACTGCTGCCTTGACAATCTCTCTCACACACAAGAGAAAGTGCAAGAGGAGCATTTGGTACCAGACTGTGAAGTTACAGGATTTAGACTCACAGCTCACACAGTGCTACTATGCCACTGTTGGTTGTAAACCTCTCACTGGACTATAGATTGAAGAACTTGTCAAACCTTGTCAGGACTTGGGCTGGATGTCTCTAGGGAGGATCAGTGTGACTGAGGAAGAAGTGGCATGATTCACCAGCTAACCTTGTTCCCTTTGAGACAGCTGTATGCAGCCATCATGGTTTCATCTCTAATGTGCTGCAGGAGGTGCTGTTTTCAGAGCGAAACTGAAAGATGAAGTGTAAAAGTCATTCCAAAGGCTACTTTCTGCACGTGCTTTGTCACATTTCTTAGTAAAATTTCTGTTCTTCTCAGGTTCTGCTTCATGACATCACATACACAACTTTTGACTTCCCAACCATGACTACTGAAGGCTCACAGTCAGTTCTTATATTTTACAGAAACAAAAAATACTGATAAAAGCTTACGTTTTGTATTTACTGAATCAGAGATTTTTCTTTTTTTTTTTTTGAATGAACAACACTGTAAAGAATCCAAGGTTGATAAATGAGAGCTCATTATGTTTCAAATTATTATGATTCACTTCTGTGTGAATGCTCAAAGTTTTTCCACTGTTCATTTAAAAAAATGTAGATTATAACCTTGTGGACCATGATGGATTGTATTTTGCAAATACATATTTACAAAGGTTTTAATTATCATATGCTGTGCATATATTTGCATGCAATTTACATAATGTAATTTAACTGCTTATCGTGCAGGCAATATCTTGGGGAGTCTTTACTGTGAAGATTCTTGATACGTTTGGCATGTGCAGCTTTTTTGTAAACGTAGTTGCTGCTTTTATGCAGGAAAGGTTTTACCACTCTCAAGGGTGCGCAGTGATGCATACCTTGGAAAATCAGCAATCATACATATATTATCTAAGGCAATAGTTGACTTTTCAAAAGGTGTGCATATGCTTTCACCACAGACTGACAAGTGGATTGAATCCTTGCTCTGAATATTTGAAATTCATAACATGAGGCATCATGAAAGCACAATATCTTGTGATATGTGAAACGAAAGTATGTGTGTAAAGAAGAGAATCAAATTTTAAACAAACACACAGTAGGAAACTTGAGTCTTAGCATTGGGCCTTATCTAAGGGGCTCCTTGGCTCCAACATGTACAGCCAAATCCAAGATTTTTATTGTCTTATTAATACACCCAAATCTGAAATCAGGTTTAGTTTTTCATCTCATCCCAGTTCCTGGGAACTTTTTTTTATCACCTTGATGTGGGTTTGCTTTGAATTATTTGCAAAAAGACTCCACTGCAGAGTGAATATGAATAGTAAAAGGTCATTCTTGCTGCGAAGAGCCCAACAGTAACTCCTTTTCAGGAAAATTTATGAATAATATAATTTCCACTGAAATATTCTCAAATTGTTCATTTGTAATAACATACTGATATGGAAAATATTAAATTCATACTATGCTTGTGAGTCTCCTAAGCACCTAAACCTTTCCAATAGGAAAATCAGGAAATGCTTTAAGGCTTTCATAGAATAAATATAATCATTAGACTTCAATAACCTACTAGCACAGCATATTGTGGCTGCAATAATGTGTGAACAGCTCATGAACTGCTAGCAAACCAAGAAATCAGTGAATAATTTGAATAATGAATTCACCTGATAATTAAACAATCTTTTAATGAACAGTTATTGAACATTAAACAATGCCTTGATTTTTTTTAATAATTGTCCTAGTTCAGCAGGAGGGACCAGCTAACCCTGTGTGGGGGTGATCAAAGCTGTGTATTCTACCCCCTCTATTCATTCCCCAAGGTCAATGGGCCATTAGCAGCAGCTGCCCAGGGAGCCATTATCACCTTCACACCCAGCCTGAGGGGGCGGAGCTGCTAACGGGCCATCAACAGCTCAACACCCCCTGGCTCCCAGAGTTAATCACCCATTGTGTGAGTCCCCGCCCAGGGGGAGGGACTGAGAGCTCCCTGAGGGTACATAAGGGGTGGGTAAGAAGACCTCGGGAGCTTCTCGTCGGATCCAGAGCAGCAGCAGGACCTTGACAGGAGATCACTGCTCTCGCCCAGACCACAGCCCTCGCCTGCACCAACAGGTTTTTCTTTTCCTTTTGCTCTGGACTTGGGGGAACCACAGGGGTCTCAGCACAAGGGCAAACAAACCCCCTTGGGTTTGTGCCCCAGGACACTGGGTTATACTGCTGGGGTTTTGTGAGTTGAAAGCAATTTCCCTTGTGTGTCAGTGTTGTTATTGTAATATTATTATTAAATTTTAGGTCTGACTTATAATCTCTCTTGTGGTGAGTTCATTTCCCCTGCTGGTTCACCTTTAAAGCAGCACAATAATACAATTTATTCTGGCAATTCTATTACACTTGACCAAAAGTAACAGTTACAGTGCATTTAAAAATGTATTAACGTATTATTGATCTACTCTTTTGCAATTATTGATGTCTTAAAGTCATAAATGTTTATTCATGTACCTATACACATATGAAATAAGAAATTTGAGCATAATCATCTCCTTGTCTAAACCAAACTTAGTTCTCCACCTGAGAACCTCTACGCCTTAAGTTTATGCAGTAGCTAGAAGAGCTACAGGAGGACAGTAGTAGCCTTTTGGGCATTTAGTTGTCTGGCATCCAGTCCATATTAAAACCAAACATGTCCAGGATATAACTGGAAATTATCAGCTTTCTTGCTCAGGGGAACCACTGAAATGTGCCATCTTGCTTAAAAGTACTTATTAAAGATTAGATCATTCAGTTTGTTCAGTGTTTTTTCTTCCAAGTATCTTTGACAGAGCTAGGATGGCAGATACACACTGATGGAAGGAAAAGGTCCACACAGTTGTCTGCTAGAGTGTAGAATTTTGACATTATTATACTGCATCTCACAGTAACCCTGCTTTGTAGCATGTGGGGCATGGAACAGCCATAGCAAGAAGCATACTTAAATACTGAGTTTGATTGTAGCAAAACCTGCCTACCTTCCTGAATATCTGGGGATTAGAAAAAGCACCTATTGAATCTTTTCTTTCTATTAAAAATTGATTAATATTGTGGATTTATCGGAATGTTGGAGAGAAAAACATAAGCAAAGATTTTCCAGAAGTCATAGGTTTTGGTTTAAGTTATGCTAATCAGAAAGAGATATTGAAGATTTTATGAAAAAAAGATAAAATTCACTAATTGGTTATAAATATTTACAAAAATTGTGAACAGATATACATTTAGAAGAGCAGTGTGAATTGCCAAAATCTAGCTCACACTAGACTTTTTCTTATAAGTACTTGAAACATCCTTAAAGTTACAGAAGTAAAATAGTTCCGTATACTTGTTTGTACGGTCAAGTCAACCTAAAACTAAGTAAATAAATGTTGAATAAACTATTGACATTTCATTAGACTAAATAGGAATACAAAAATACATCAAAGTCACAACTGAGAAGGCCTCCATTCTTCAAAGTGTCTAATTTACCAAATCACCAAATTAATACACAATATAATTCGATTAATTTCAAAATCGATGAAACAGATATTTATTCTGTGTTCATTCTGCACTTAGACTTAGAAGGCATCTGTTTTTCTTCTAAATCCCAAGTTGCACTTGAATTGGAAGATTTCTTCCCGGCAATATGTATGGATATTTTTTCTGATATCAGGTCGTTTTCTGCTGGAAACTCATCTTAACGCCCATCCTCCCCAGGAAATAATGGATCCTTTCCTTCTGATGTAAAAGCTACGCTTATACCCTTTATGCATGCATAAATACGTATATGGAGCAATTTAGGTTGGAAGAGATCTCTGGAGATCTCATAGCTCAGGAAGCTGTATGGTCCATGCAATTTCCCTTTGAGCAATTTCACAGAATCATAGAATCGATTGGGTTGGAAAATACCTCCGAGATCAAGTCCAACCCTTGGTCCAGCTCCAGTCCATTCACCAGATCATGGCACTCAGTGCCACGTCCAATCTCGTTTTGAAAACCTCCAGGGAAGGTGAATCCACCACCTCTCTGGGCAGCCCATTCCAATGCCTGATTACTCTCTCTGGAAAGAATTTTTTTCTGATCTCCAGCTTAAATTTCCCCTGGCAGAGCTTGAGCCCGTGCCCCCTTGTCCTATTGCTAAGTGCCTGGGCACATTTCTGTCATTTTCTTCAGGTCATTAGAGGAAGTAAAAATCATGTAACTAGGGAAACAACAAATCCTCTACTGTAAATTAAGACTTACACTTTTATTTAATAAGGTAAGCCTTGCTTTATATTTCATTAATCTATTGACCCCAGAAACAATCGAAGTGTTCCCAGCATCAAATTCTATTAATTAGTGATGATGGTACAACTTACTAATGGAAAACTGAAGCAAGCCTTTTAAAAATAGAACTGATTTTCTCCAGCTTTTGCACACAGTGTTGTGAAAGTGTGTAAGTTACCTTTCCTCCTACATGAGACAATGACAGAGAACTGTATTTCCTTCTTTCATGAATGCAGATGGAGAAGAACGTGTATGGACCAAGAGAAAATACATACTTGTTCAATGCTTAATGCAGTATTGGGATATGCAAAGAAAATCTGAAAGGCACTGTGCAGAAACTTTCCTTGAGTAAACTGGTGCATTTATGGGAACAGAAGGTGGAAGATTAAAAGCCAAATAGCATCAAGTAAAGATCAATATCAGGGGCCAGTTACTCCTTGAGGGCTGGGGAGCCAGGACCTGAGGGGGAACGTAGGGCAGGGCAGGGCAGGACAGGGCCTTGCCAGTCAGGGCTAGGTCCAACTGAGCCCAGCCCAGGAGAGCCAGGTGTCGTGGCCAGGTTCAGCCAAGAGTTGAGGAAACTGGGCCGAGTGTCCATCAAAGAGCTGACTGATGCCACAGCAGAAGTATCCTTTCTGTTTTCAGATTTTTTAATGATTTTTTTTTAAATCTCTTAAACAGAGACTGGAAACTGTTTTTGTAACATCTCTGTGCCACAAATACAATTGCTGTAGTCACCATAAACATGCAACACCAGTGCAGGAAGAAGAGAGAATTACCCTCATGACAAAAAACTGGACCAATTACCATTTCTTTATGATAAGAAAGAAAAGAAAATTCAAAACCATGGAGAAGATGACAAGTCTCTCCAGTGTTATTGCCTTTTACTCTATGGCTGAATGATATGCAAAAGGTTAAGAATCCATCTCAAAGAAACTACTCAAAGAAATCTATTCTACCTCTACCAACAAACTCGGAAAAAAAATTTAAACCTATGTGAATATATGTGAGCCAGAAAAAGAACATTATTTCTGTAGAAGCATTCAAAGTAAGAAATCCTTTCTTACAGTCATGCAATGAAATACCAACAAAACATACAGAATTCAAGGTAAGGCACATGCACACACATTGCTTTAAAAGAAAATAAAAAAGCCCACCCAAATGCAACAACAACAATGAAACATTCAAACAGAACAATGGGCAAAAAAAGAAAGGAAAATAGCCTTTTCAATAAAAGTACTGTTGTGGGACAAGCATAAGAACAGCAATCTGAAACTTTGAATATTTGTATACAGGGTCTGTTGCTCAAAAAAGAAGTCAGAAAACATGAAGGAATTAAAATTAATGGAGGATGCAGAGCCAGATAAAGAGCTCTACAGATTTTCTGTATTATATCCTGTGAGCTGTAAGTAAAGGAAGATTGCATAGTTGGTACTACCTCAGGAGAAACCTGGGATGTGATTAAAAGCCAAGCAAGCAGAGAGCTTTCAGCTGCTTGCTGCTGGTCTTAGAAAGGACAAAGGTCTGAGTTTTCCAGGGTGCCTTTTACCTTCTTCTGATGGCCACCTGTGCTTGGTCCTCTACCTTCCTCTTTACTCCATTTCTGGTGCATTAAAACTCCTTATTTCCCATCCCATTGAGAAATAAAGCATTTGGAGGCCTAATGTGCCCAGGCAAATGGCATGGACACAGGGGACAGTCCTCTAGAAACCTGAGCCTTGGGGAACCAGCAGTTCTCCATGGAGCAAATGTCTTATCCCTCATGAACACCATGGGATTAATTCTATATCCTCTAACTGTGGTTTGGTAACACTTATCGAGGGATGCAAAAGGAAATAAATGAGATTGTTCAGGATTAGTAAACATTGGTCAGTTAGAGAAACAAAGGAATATGAATACAGTATCAAGGTCACTATCATCATGGTCCTTCTCAGAAAGTCTGTGGCAGGCACAGCACGCAACAATTGGCAAAGAATGCAGATGTGAAGATATCTTGACAGTCTTTATGGAGAGTGTATAAATACAGATATATAAAACCACTGGCAATACAACAATTTTCTGAGTAACACTGTAACTGAGAATAGAGAGAAAGAAGAAAAATGACTAAATTCCTACAGAACAGCCAACGTTATTTGAAATATAAATAGCTCATAATCTATACAACACATATTAATCCTATTTCCAGTCATAAGAAAGGAAAAATATTTAACCTAATGCCCCATTTGAAAACATTTCAGGAAACAATGCTAATGGAAAGAACAGAAGAAAAGCATTTTTGATTCAGTATCTTTGTGAAATATCACATTATGTTTTTACTTAAAATGGAGTAAAAATATAGGTCTTCACCAAATTAACCATTTTTAAAATCAAAAATTCATTACTAATTAATTAGAAAGAGTCATATGTTTTAAAAATTTGGGCAGTAAACATCCCTCTGCAGTTGTTATTGAAGGAAGAAGGTGGAGTTAGGAGAGCTGTGCAGATATGAAGCCTATGTAACATGTATTTAGCAACAACAGGTATAAGTCAAAAGGGAATTTACATGCATGGGAATGAACTCTGTTTGCCAGTTTTCACCTGGTGACATCTGTACTCTAAGTTTTCCATGCTGCGATAAAGGGTCACACACTCTGTCCTGAACAGTGAGCCCCACTATGGCCAAGAAATCCTTTGTCGCTCCATCCTCTTCTCTTTCCCATCTGCTTGTCTGTTATATCCTCAGTTATTCTTCCTTTCTGCACTACATGACCTTCAGCCTTTCACACTGTCTAGCTAATGGGACTTAATTTCATGAAAGCCTCTAGATATTATCATGATTTAAGTCACAGAGAACATAAACCTTTTTAGCCACTAATTTTTGCATGTGAGATAGTATCCCTGCATGCACACCCAGTGATTGCACATTGAAAATTATTTTAACCCCTACTGAAGTACAGTAGAAGGATTCTGCATCAGTTAAAAAATTTAGCCGTGAAAGACTAGCATTCTATTAATAGGAACTACATAGTTTTGGAAGAGGAAGAGCAGAAGTATCCCTGGAAGACTGACCCAGCACAAAGAATGAAATCACTACAACAATGTTATTTATTTCCTTTGTTGCATTAGCATCAGGTTTAACTTTGCTACAAGCCATATGAACACCAGTAAAATATAAATATATGTTTGTGTTCTAAAGAATAATTTTTAAAATCTGTTTAACAAAATTAGAACTTGATCCAGTATTCATCAAGGAGAAGCTTGAACTCCCTAAAATGTAACTGGTAGTTACATAACACTTTTACTGTGAACCAATTTATCGCCTGGAAACTATAACTTTGCACAGAGAGTAGAAGGAAAACAGAAACTATGTTTTGATGATAGCAGTAAAGTATCACTCCCCAAAAAGCCTTCTGTCATATTCTAGTCCTATGTGTATATATTATATTTGTGTACCATATAATTTGCCAGCCAAGAAAACAGCAAGGTAACAAAGCAGGTGTGGTTTTGGTTGTTTGTTGTTTTTTTTTTTTTTGGGGGGGGGGGGCTGCAATTATCAGACAATGAAAGTAATAGCTACTAGCTACGTTTTTACTATCTTGGTGGGGAAGCCTCTATCTATCTTAGGACTTGAAATCCATGGACATCAATGAATTCCAGCTAAAGACTTTGTTGTCTAATATACAAAGAGAGCACAGGAGTGCCTTTTCAATGTCCAGAAATAGCAAAGATTATTTTTCAAAGTTTAACATAGAAGTGTGTGATGGGAATTGGTTTAATAAGACAATCTTTTAAAATGGCATATTCAGGAAATTCTTAGAGAAGTGCAGAACAGTATTCATTTGATAGGCTTCTCTGTAAAAATCTTTTTTTTTTCTCTTAAAAGAAAATAAAAATGAAAGTCAGGAAGCTCAATAGGGACAGATTTGATTTCTTCTTCTTTTTTGTTTTTGGTTGGGTTTTTTTTTAAATCAAATCCCAAGATCTAATTAACCACGCCTGAAGATTTTTGTTGTATTGAAACAGAAAATCATTTAAAGCCAATGAGCTCATTCAACAATAATGGAAATAGATACTATTGCTCCATTCTCCTTTCTGACACCACCTTTACCACATACTATCTCATCACTATAAACCAATTAACATTACCACATTGGTCATTAGCTGCTCTGCAAAGAACTGTATTGTTTTATTTATAAGAAGCAAAAACAAAATCAGGAAAAATTACTTCTTTACATTGCCTTAGATCCTGAGATGAGGAAAATGCCTATTGTACAACAGTAATTTCTTTTGCATCCCAGCTAATGCATGGTACTCAAAAACATGATGCTTCATCCTCAGAGGGGTTGCAGTGAGGCAGCATTTATTGTTGGCTGTTCACATCTTATTCAAGTAGATTATCACTGTGATTTTCATATTGCCATTAAGCCAAATATCTGATATAAAAGTGGAGGATGTGTAAAAATTGAGATATATTACAATGTACATTTTTTTCAGAGACTTTTACAGTCTTCATGGTTTACATATTTCATTCTTTGAAGCTTTCTTTGAAATCATAGGAATTAAACAATTGTTTTATGTTAAATGAATATGAAGATTCTTATGTTGACACATGCCTTCAGGAACTAGACTAGAACAGAAATAGAAAATAATTCATAAATCACAAAAATGGCTGCTCTACTCCCCCCCACCAAGGACAGAGAAACATACTTAAGCTAAGTGCAGACACAACACTAGGGCTGGGAGAAACCAGTGTTTCATTTCCCACTTTGCTGAAGTTAATTTTCCATAAAATCTATTCACAAAAAGCAGAAAATACTATTGCTAGACACACCTGATGCACAGTAGTGCATAAATACATATTATTACAATATAAAGGCATTCAAAATATAAACTTCTCATCTTTATAGTACAAAGCCCCTTGAGTTCTTTGAGTGGTCCTACAGACTCATGACAGTTTTGTAGCCCAGGAAGACAGGACACCAAAAACTCCTTGGTGTGTTACTAAGGCCTTAATTATTCAACTTTTAAATGGCAACTGCTTTGGGGCATGCATCTGAAACAGCCACTGAGTACTGGCATTACAAAAATAAAACAGTTTCCAACATCCCAAGAATGTCTGGGATAAAAAGTAAAAACAGAGCAAAGAGTAAAATTACTCATTTTCCCAAGCCGCAAAGAATATTCTGGTTTTTTTGATTCAAAAGAAGTCTTTGGAACCAAGAGTGCATCTGAGATTCAAAATCTAAAATAAGATGGAGGAAAGTAAGAGCAGAGGGAAATACTAATAATTATTGGTTTTACACTTCAAAACAGTGGGACCTGCTCACTGCTGCATGATGGAATGTTTATGATGAAAAATTGTTTCTAATTTCAAACTTTACGTTTACATAGAAATACACTCAGAATTCTTCTCATCCTCCCAGTTTACATGGACTTGTCAGAATCTTACAGTCCCCTTAACAATCTCCCTCTAGATATTTTTAGATTGTAATTTCTTTACATGCAAAACATAAATCTGAATCTTTCTTTTTGCTGTCTGGTTACCTCCTTGACATTATTTCTCTCTGTTCATTCTACATTTGATTTCTTTCTATTATATCAGCAGCTATATTTGCAATGTCCTTCAATACTTTTTGCATGTCTGTGTACCTTATCTTCATTTGTCTTGAGAAAGATTTAAACAGTAGCTAGTTTAGTAATTTTTAACCCATTGTTTTCTATCTTTATTTATGAGTTTACTTCCTTCATGCTATTTATTTTTTCTCATAGTAATTGTACAAGCCTTTTCATTTTTTCTTAACAAACCAGCTACCTCCTTCTATATATGTTGTGATTTCTTTACTTCATACATTGTTCTGGTGTGGCTTAATGTCATATCCTTCCACCTCAAATGCTCAAATAGCCAGCCTGAAAAAGTCATATTCTTCATTATGCACAGCACCTTATTGATATGCATTTCTCATAAACGTATTGAAATAACTGTTCTTGCAATTTATACTGCAAGTCCGTAGGAGAAGAAAAAAAAAACAGAAAAAAAAGATATTTCTTTGGGATTTCAGTACTTAATTTGAAATAAAGCAAATCAGAAGCAGCACTTCTAATACATATTTGATTTAATTTTCAGACACCTGTATATTACTTAGTACTTGAGAAGTGTGCACCTTTACTTAATAAAAACATTGAAAACTGGTTACCTATTTACTGTAGTGATTTCTTTCCTAACAGACCTTATGTTCCCCAGCTATACAGAGATCTCACTGCTCAGCTCTGCTCTGTCCCTGGTAGCTTGCCCAGTACCTGTCTTGGAGTTGGCAGGAAAAGTCACCAAGCCTCACTGAGTGCCAGGACACACTGTCATGTCACCCCCCTTTGGCTCAGAAGGAAGCCTGGACCTTCTCACTCACCATCCATTTCTCTTTCCCAAGAGAGACAGAAAGCAAGCTATGGGGTTTTGTGAAGTTGCCACGTACATGGCTATTTTATAGCACTTAGAGAAACTCAGGGATCAAGAGAAACAGAGAGAACAGAGATCAAGTACGTAGTGGCAAGGGAGACTGTCTTGGGCATAGTGATTACCCAGGTAAAGTCCTTTCCTTTTTACCTTATCTCTAGAGTTTGTGCCCTTGTGCATACCTAGCTGTGGGCAGCATAGTTCCTCTAGAAAAGACAAAAAACGCTGAGTACATTCTGGCACCTCTGACTACGTTATGAGGCTTGCTAGGCATGTCAAGGCAGGCAGTAGTCATGTGTGGTAGCTGCTGAATGCTGTTAGGACATGCAAGCACAGGGCACTGTGTGCATTGGTATCCTATGACTGATCAGTGACATCTCCAGCTCTGATGATGTTGGCTGCCACACAGATGTGTGTATAGCAGGAGGTTAAATCAGTGGCACTCCAATATATTGTAGGCCTGGTCTACAGTGTTTTGTCACTGTGTCTTTTGGAACACATGCTGGTTCCCTGCTATGGCTTTTGTCTGGGTTGTTCTTAAGTGTGTTTCCAAGGCTTCTCTGTTGCATATCAAGACCAGTTGCTTTCCAAATTTGCACTTGCTCCCAAGGTCTGGGTAACCTTGAAGGTGCTTGTAGGGACTTCATAATGCAACAACATCTTTGGGACAGTTTGTAACAGTAGACTATGAGGAGCACTCCAAACAACTGAATTAGAAACCAAAACACATAGTGGAAAAGTCCAGTAGAACTGAGAACTTATATTGGGAAGCTAAAGTAAGAGACTTTATCTGAAATTAAAAAAAAATAATACTATTTAATTGAAATCAGTAGGAACAAATATTTTGGCCCAAACTCAACTTAAAACATGCTGTGGCCAGCATGAGATGCAGAGACTGTATGTCATGAAACAGCCCAGAAAGGGTAACATAGAAGACCAGCTGTCCTTAATGGTATGTGTACACTGGCCATAGATCCTGTTCATTTACAAATCTCTAAGCCAGAAACAGGGACAGAAACTCTAAGAGAATCTCAACCATTTATTTAGAGAGAGAGATTAGAAATGGCTTCTGAATATGTACCACTAACATTGAAAGAAAATCTGCCTTATTGTTTCTGTTTAGATCTAAGAGAACGAAACATATTGAAAAAAAAAAAAGCCAGAAGTGACACAATTATCTTTAATTTAAATGTGTATCTGCCTTGCTTTTACTAATCTCCCCAGATAAGAGGAATTTAAGGCAAGCCATTTGCAAAGCACTATGCAGGAGGTAGTAGTCTCACAGGCTTTCTTTGGCTTAAATACACTCCTGAGAATTTTCACTAAGTGCTACATATTTCTTGAAGGAACTGAATCTATGGATATGTATATAGATGATGTTCTGACTTTTGAGAAAACAGCAGCAGAACATCATGGAATACTAAAAAGTACATTTGACAGGACTATAAAATAGGACCTAAATTATGCAACAAATGTAATGCCTCAGGCTCCAGAAAATGTTTGAAAGAAGGGCTAAAGAAGGCAGTAAATTCCAAGCTATTCCAGACTTCAAAGATGAAAAGACAAATAAGTGTGCATAGATGGTAAAATTCGTGCCAAGCTTGACAGTCTTTATTAGTAGCTGTCAAGCACTTAGAAAGAAGAGCACACAATGGTATTCAAGCTTGGACAAAGACTTTCAAAGCTTACAGGGTTAATACAGTTCCTAGTCTCTAGTATTTTGATACCAGTACAAAGACCTAGACATTTTCAGATCCTTTGGAAAATTGCTGAAGGATGGAATGTTTACCAAATAGGCTGAATACAGAGCACTTTTGAAATCAGTGTCCCTGTGCATTACTTTAGAGGAAGAGGGTAAGTGAACGAAGTTTTACAAGTTCACTTATGGAAAATTGGCAATACCAAGAACTAATCACATAAGATTTGTGCTCACGGCAAAGGTGGAAGTGGTTAAACATAACTCTGAAATAAGGCGGGGTTTTATCAATTCTAATTAAAATATTTGAAAATACATTGTAAACTAGGAAACATACTGATAGAGACTCTCAAGATGAATTCTCAAAAAGAAAGTTGTATTATTGCATATAGAAATAGTGACAAAAATTCTGCCTCAGAAAATATATTGTTGGATTATTATTTGTGTTACTATAAGGCTACATGGAGAAATTTGTTTCATTTTTTTCATGGGAAGAAGTAAAGATTCGCTTGCCACATATGTCCCAGAAATTGGTAGATCTTATCATGGTCTACCATCTGATAGGCAGAACTGGATTATGGATTTCAATATGTAACCTGACATGTTCCAGACATCTTTAATTGTATGCTCTGGTGGAAAATGCCATTAAAACATGCAAAAGGTTATTCACAGAAACTCTAGAAGAGATGTATGCTTACTGCTGAGGAATGTGTGAGAACCATCTCTAGAATGGTCTACCACTAGCTGATATTTAGTTTAACACAAAAAATCAAAATCAGACCTCCTTGGTTAGGAGGACTATGGAAGATAAAATTATTTCTGAATATAAAATGATACAAGGGAAGTATGACAAGAGTTCTAGGATACTAAAATTCTGGGAGCCTACAGGTACAGCCTGTATGCATAATAGCAATTGGTGGATACAAAGGGACTTTGACCTGTGAAACTGTGCTTTGTTCATCTTATACAAACTTAGAAACATACTTTCATAGGAAGCTTGATGCCATTGTTATTCTGATTTAGAAAAAAAAATAATAATGAGAGGAGAGGAGACAGAAATTACTTTTCCCTGAAAGCAAACTGGAAGTAGGATTGGATTGAAGAATAGTGGAAAATGGGGTCAAAGTCTGGTGTCCTTACAAGACCCACAAGAGGATGTAAGGCACTACTAAAACAACTTATTATTCTTCCTTATGACTCCTGTAAAGGAAAATTTAGGGTGAAATTAACTTCTGTTTCTTAAAAAAAAAAATAAAAAAGAAAAAAAAAAAGAAAAAAAAAAGAAAAATAGGAAATGAGGAATTTATCTACTGGCCCTTTGGGAGTAAAATAACAGAGAACAAAGTGTATGGCCTGAGACCATTAAATTCTAACTGTGGGTTCTGAGCAGAAAGCATGTTAGAGTTAGAAGAGAGCAAATCTGAATCCCCCTTTTTAATGCTCTTTTTATAGTGAAATTTAATAGGTAGAGTAATTCTGGTGATGAAGAGGTGACAAAGACAAGTTTCATCAATTACTGTCACCTTTTAGTTGCCAACTGCCAGTTGAGCCTGATTTGACCCAGTAGGTTCTTTTCTTCTCTAGTCCAGCGCAAAGAGAAAGTGTAAACACTCCCATGTTACTTTGTGCTGAAGCAGATGAGCTGTATTCAGGCAACATTGAAAATGGGAGAGAGTTTTAAGAACCAGTTTCTTGCTGTTTCTTAGTGATATCACTGCTTGTCTTCTAAGTAGTGTACTTACTTTTTGTCCTATTAATGTGGCACATCCGAACATCAACAGGGAAGATGATTGCCACTAAATATGTAATATAAAGCATATAATTTTGCATACAACTATAGCTGCAGAGACTTGGACTTTACTTGCAAGTAGATGTCTTATCCACAAGAGGTAGAACAATTGCCACCATATCAGCAATCTCCCCAACACCTGTGTACAACAAAGCTTCATTGGGTACATCAACTAAGCTTCATGTACGAGACATAATTGGCAGGGATCAGGTAGCTGTGGAAATGGGAATCTAGTTGGAGTCAAACAACTTCGCAATAATTATAATTCTCATTTAAAAATGCTGGGAGAGGAAGGACTCCCATGATCTGTGCAACAATATTTAACTCTGTATCCAACATGTAAACTGATTTCTCGCTTTGCTGGGACTAGACTCAATGAAAAGCTGCTGAAACTAAGTTACAGAATCATGTAGGAGCAGAAATTGTGTCAGGGCTTATATCTATGTACAAAATTGGATTTCTTTTAACTTTACAGTTTCAAAAGGTCCTTGACATGAAGATGAAACAATACACCAGGATGGTGGTAGTTCCTAACATTCAGCTGCACTCAACATTAACCTGCTGTCTAGTCTGCCTCTGCTCAGGACAGCCCAGTGCCAAGAGATAGCACAATGTAGAAAGCTGGTATTCAAAGACACTAAACAGACAGAGGGCCATATTACTATAGCTACTGCTAATCTGCTCTTTGGTCCAATCATGCATTTGAAATTCCTTTTGTACCCATAAGCATAAAATTTCCTTTGTGGAAAATATATGCTTAGGTTACCTAGGGGATACTGTGCTGATGCAAATCTGTGCAGAAGAGTAGAGACATTCCCTGGCAGGCTTTGTTTGTTTGCTGCTCCTTCAGCTATCAGCACGTGACTCAGAGGGGAGTTGGAGGCAGGGCTTGCTCGTTAGCAGGAGAGTGGGAAGGCTTTAAAAACCTCTCTAGGGAGCGCAAGCGACCTGGAGCGCGGCGAACAGGAGCGGGCAAACAGGGGCGTGGCACGGCAGTGAGGGCGTGGCACGGCAGTTTGCACGGCAGTTCGCACAGGCAGGGCATAAGCTTAGGTATTTCTGTGGCCTTTTTTTTTTTTCCTGTTTGTTTGTTTGTTTCTCTTTTCTACCTTTCCCCACAGCTCAAGGCAGTCATGCCTCCCAAAAAAATGAAAGCTGTTGCTCCTGTTACCAGTAGAGGGGTGTCAATACAGACAGACCCCTCTAAAAAGGATGCAGCCACTCAGGCCGCTGGCTGCATAGACTGTTTGAGCCTGAACCTACTACCAGAGGACAGTGTGAGAAGCCCCTGCATACGATGTGAGCAGGTGAACGTTTTGCTGGGTCTGGTGGCAGAGCTAAAGGAAGAGGTCGATAGGCTCAGAAACATAAGGGAGAGTGAAAGGGAAATTGACTGGTGGAGTCACACCCTTTCCACTCCTAAGGAAGCCCAGCAGGAGGTGGTGAAGCCCAGCCCCTCCTGCCATCGGGCAGACAGAACAGACCATAGGGATGGGGACGAATGGAAAAAGGTGCCTGGTCGTAGAGGCAAAAACACCCCCTCTCGACCCCTTTCACCTGCCAGGGTGCCCTTAAAAAACAGGTATATGGCCCTGGACTCGGACAGTGTGTTGGAGAACAGTCAGGAGGAGGATCTGTCTACAAGGTCTTCTGGTTACCCCCCAGTCTACCAGACGGGTTACAACTACAGGTAAGAGGAAAAAGAGAAGGGTTGTTGTAATCGGTGACTCCCTTTTGAGGGGAACTGAGGGCCCTCTATGTCGGCCAGACCCGTCCCACAGGAGAGTTTGCTGCATTCCCGGGGCCAGGGTGAGGGATGTTACCAAAAGACTTCCTAAGCTTATCCAACCCTCAGACTATTACCTGCTGTTGGTTGTCCAGGTTGGAAGTGATGACATTAATAAAAGGAGTACCAGAGTAATTAAAAAAGATTTCAAGGCACTGACCCGATGTCTTCATGGGACAGGAGCACAGGTAGTAATTGCCTCAGTTCCTGTGCTAGCTGGGATGAATGAGGAGAGGTTTAGGAAAGCCCAGCTTACCAATAGGTGGCTTAGGGGATGGTGCTATCGTCAAAATTTTGGGGTTTTTGATCATGGGGCAAACTCCGTGTTGCCCAGTCTTGTCAAAGCAGATGGACTTCATTTATCTAGGAAGGGCAAAAGAACTGTAGCCCATAAGTTGGAAGAGTTGGTTAGGAGGGCTTTAAACTAGGTTTGAAAGGGAAGGGTCGGCAACTGGGCTCTCCAGAGACAGGCCTAAAGGCTTAGAGCCCGAGTTGAGAATGAAATCAATGGCCCAGCTGAAGTGCATGTACACCAATGCACGCAGTATGCGAAACAAACAAGAGGAGCTGGAAGCCATAGTGCAGCAGGAAAACTATGACATAGTTGCTGTCACAGAAACGTGGTGGGATGACTCACATGACTGGAGTGCTGCTATGGGGTGCTACAAGCTCTTCAGAAAGGACAGACAGGGAAGGAGAGGTGGAGGGGTGGCTTTATATGTTAGAGAGTCTCTTGACTCTGTTGAAGTTGGGGTCAGCAGTGACAAGGTTGAGTGCCTGTGGGCCAGAATCAGGGGCAAGGCCAACAAGGCTGACACCCTTGTGGGAGTCTGTTACAGACCACCCAACCAGGATGATGAAGGAGATGAATTGTTCTACAAGCAGCTGGTGAATGTCTCAAAATCTCCAGCCCTTGTTCTTGTGGGTGACTTTAACCTGCCAGATATCTGCTGGGAGCTTCATACTGCAGAGAAGAGGCAGTCAAGGAGGTTCCTGGAGTGTATAGAGGACAATTTCCTTCATCAACTGGTAAATGAGCCTACCAGGGGTAAGGCCCCGCTAGACCTACTGTTTACAAACAGAGAGGGGTTGGTAGATGATCTAGTGGTTGGAGGCCGCCTGGGGCATAGTGACCATGAAATAATAGAATTCTCACTCCTCAGGGATGTAAGGCGAGCCACCATTAAAACCTCTACTTTGGACTTCCAGAGAGCAGATTTTGGCCTATTCAAAAACTGATTCAGAGCATACCCTGGGAAACAACCCTTAAAGGCAAGGGGGTCCAGGAAGGATGGACGAGTTTTAAGAAGGAAATTTTGAGTGCACAGCAACAGGCTGTCCCAGTGTGCCGAAAGGCCAGCCGGAGGGGAAGACGGCCAGCTTGGTTAAATAGGGAGATTATGAAAGAAATCAGGATAAAAAGAAAGTTTACAGACTATGGAAAAAAGGGCTGGCTACTTACGAAGAATTTACAGATAGAGCTCGGTCATGCAGGAAAAAATTAGGAAAAGAAAAGTGGAATTTGAAGTAAATTTGGCTATTTCAGTTAGGGTTAACAAAAAGTCCTTTTATAAATACATTAGTAACAAAAGGAGGGGCAAGGAAAACCTCCATTCTCTGTTGGACTTGGAGGGAAATATAGTTAAGGAAGATGAGGAGAAGGCTGAGGTACTTAACACCTACTTTGCCTCAGTTTTCACCAGTAAGACAGGTGGCCCTCAAGACAACTGGCCTCTGGAGCTGGTAGACAGGGAGAGGAAGCTGAATAGCCCTCCTGTATTCCAGGAGGAAATAGTGACTGACTTACTGAGCCAGCTGGATCCTAACAAGTCTATGGGACCAGATGGGATCCACCCCAGGGTGATGAAGGAGCTGGCAGAAGAGCTTGCCAAACCACTCTCCATCATCTTCCAACAGTCCTGGCTCTCTGGGGAGGTCCCAGATGATTGGAGGTTGGCCAATGTCACCCCAATCCACAAAAAGGGTTGCAAGCAGGACCCTGGCAACTACAGGCCTGTCAGCCTGACCTCCATGCCTGGCAGGGTTATGGAGCAGATCATCCTGAGTGCAATCACACAGGACCTTCAGGGTGGACAAGGGATTAGACCCAGCCAGCATGGGTTTAGGAGGGGCAGGTCCTGTCTGACCAACATGATCTCTTTTTACGCTCAGGTGACCCACCTGGTGGATGAGGGGAAGACTGTGGATGTGGTCTATCTGGACTTCAGCAAGGCCTTTGACACTGTCTCCCATAATATACTCCTGGAAAAGCTGGTAGCCCATGGCCTGGACAAGTGTACCCTCTCCTGGATTAAGAGCTGGCTGGAGGGTCGGGCCCAGAGAGTGCTGGTGAATGGAGATGCATCCAGCTGGCGGCCGGTCACCAGTGGTGTTCCCCAGGGGTCTGTATTGGGTCCAGTCCTGTTTAACATCTTTATTGATGATTTAGATGAGGGGATTGAGTCCATCATCAGCAAATTTGCTGATGACACCAAGCTGGGAGGGAGTGTCGATCTGCTGGAAGGCAGGAGGGCTCTGCAGAGGGATCTGGATAGACTTGAGAGATGGGCTGATTCCAATGGGATGAAGTTCAATAAGGCTAAATGCCAGATCCTGCACTTTGGCCACAACAACCCCCTGCAGCACTACAGGCTGGGCACAGAGTGGCTGGAGAGCAGCCAGCTAGAAAGGGACCTTGGAGTACTAATTGACAGGAAGCTCAACATGAGCCAACAGTGTGCCCAGGTGGCCAAGAAGGCCAAAGGGATCCTGTCCTGTATCAAAAATAGCGTGGCCAGCAGGACCAGGGAAGTGATCCTTCCCCTGAACTCTGCGTTGGTGAGGCCACACCTTGAGTACTGTGTTCAGTTCTGGGCCCCTCAGTTCAGAAAGGATATTGAGGTGCTGGAGCGAGTCCAGAGAAGAGCAACAAGGCTGGTGAAGGGACTGGAGCACAAGTCCTATGGGGAGAGGCTGAGGGAGCTGGGGTTGTTTAGCCTGGAGAAGAGGAGGCTCAGAGGTGACCTCATCACTGTCTATAACTACCTGAAGGGAAGTTCTAGCCAGGTGGCGGCTGGTCTCTTCTCCCAGGCACTCAGCAACAGGACAAGGGGGCACGGGCTTAAGCTCTGCCAGGGGAAATTTAAGTTGGAGATCAGAAAAAAATTCTTTCCAGAGAGTAATCAGGCATTGGAATGGGCTGCCCAGAGCGGTGGTGGATTCACCATCCCTAGAGATTTTTAAACGCAGATTGGACGTGGCGCTGAGTGCCATGATCTAGTAAATGGACTAGAGTTGGACCAAGGGTTGGACTCGATGATCTTGGAGGTCTTTTCCAACCCAATCCATTCTATGATTCTATGATACAATTATAGATCTTAAAAAAAGTTCAATCCCCCTCCTGAAGAACTACATCAGCTCTTGTAATAAGAAAGAATAAAAATGAGAATGATAAAACCAGCTAGACCTCAGAATATGGAAGAGTGTGTTATCTTGCAAAACCAAGAGAAGAATCCAGGTCAGTGATACTTGTGCCATCATGAAAAATAGCAACCAGATACACAAAAAGGGGGAGAGTGAAAAAAAGGTTTACTGGGCAGTGTCAGAATGATTAAATGTCAAAAAACCACGCAGTCTTCATGAAAGATCAGTGATAAAAATACCATTCCATACAGGTTGAAAATAGCAGAATACCCTTACAGGAATAAGTGTCCCACTTTTCGGAATGTGACCTGTAGGATGAATTACTAAAATCTTAGCATAGGTAAATGAATATTAGAAAGACAGCATGTAGCTATAAGTGAGTACATACTGGACTAAAAAGCTTAAAATACATGACTGAGGAGACTCACAGGATAAGTCATAATCCATTTAAAAAGCTTTAGATGTGAAAGGACAGCAGTAACAAGAAGAATATCTAAAAAGTGGTGCTATATTTAAAGACAGATGACATATACAGGAAATTAAGAGAAAGTAACTCTCTTCCAGCATTTTTGTTCCCTTAGAAGTAAAATTCAAAGACAGTTTGTGACACTTAAAAAGATTGGGTAAAAGTTGTAGCAGCATATGAAAGGAAGGCAATCACAAAAAAAAAAAAAAAAGGAAAAGGAAAAAAGGAAAAAGAAGAAAAATAACAAACAAAAAAACAGAAACAAACAAAACCCAATCAAACAAAAAACAACAAACCCACACCACCAAAAAACAAAAAAAATCCCCAAATAAGTCTGGTTGTGGATTGAAACTAAATTCATTTAATTTCCTGAATTCATGGTTTGAGCCACTCCGTAGCTATACTTCCAGATCTTTCATAGATGTGCACATTTCTTCTAATCACAGGTTTTTATAGTCCTATAGTGTTAGCAAACCTAATCAGCCCATTCCCTCCTTCAGCTGAATCTTCCAAAGCTTGTTTGGACCAGAAAGAGCTTGCCTAATTCACTTCTGCTGCTTTTCAGGGGACAGTTCTGAGTTCACTGTCTCAGAGATGTCCATGATCCTGTAAGAAAACCAAAATTTTTTTCCTGGAGGCTGGAAAAGACTAACCAACTCCTAATTATGGTTTTAAAGAAGCAGAGCATTGTGTTTTTAATCTGAAGAATAACACAAATTATAAACAATTGATTACTAAATCTGGAATTAAGGAATTTAAACCATAGCTGTATTATGTTTTCTTAGCAGGAATTCTAGGCGAAGGAAGATAAAACAAACCCTCTGAGAGGAGAAAAAGGAACTACTGTGCCCTGCCCAGACCCAGGAAGCATTACATTAGGTTATGAAGTACTGCATATGTACTTAAATCTAGTCACTGAAATGTGAAATTGAATAGGAGGCATGCTTGAGAAGAAAAGATTCCTGACAGAAACATTTAAACAGTCTGGACTAAGTACTCGATGCGTGTATGTTACCGGCTATATATGTTTAGCTGAATGAATTTAAAACACATAGAGCACCCACGCAGGTTTTTCTAAGATGCTGGGGCACCATATGATTATTCATTTACTCATCTTTAAATGAAACTAAATTCCCAGAAAGCAAATGTGTGAGATCTTGCTAGAGACAGCTTTAGTGTTCCTTCTATTCCCTTCCTTCATTTATTCCTGGATAGAATCTCACACTGGACCCATTTCTGAAAAGCTGTAGTAATCACTTTGCTGAGTGATGCAGGAAATCACTACGAGTTTTAAGACTGCACAGTCAAGGATAAAGCCTTGTCTGACACACCAAGGACCAAGCAGGAAATAGCTGATATACATGGCAGTTCACTAAAATCTCTGTTAGCTACATGGAAAAAACCTACTAAATTTATGAAAGGTAATAGCAACAGAGTTTGAGGGTTCTGTAACACAGTATTTCCTTTAGACTTAAGTCTACCAAGATAATGCAAATATTATAATCCAGGTATCAAAGCCTTATGAGAGGAAAAGGAACTTTTCAGAATCTATTCCTAGGTTTGGTGGTAAATATACAAAAATGAGTGTTCTTTTCTGACATATTCAGATTATAAGCAGGATTGTAGAGACATGCAAATAATTAATCAGTTAAACTTACTGACCACTTCCAACTTGAAAAGCACAAAGATATGTGACAATTATTTAAGCCGAAATACTTTACCAACTCCTACTCAAAAATCAATTGGAAATGCATCTTCTGAATTCCTTTTCTTGATAAAACCAACTCTCTATATCTGAGACATTGACATAACACAGCTGAGAGTTATTTCTGCAAAAAAACAACATAGAGAAAACATCTATAGGTCTAAGGTGAGAAACACCAGTCAGCTATTTGGAACACAACTACAGAAGGCCATTTCTAGTCTTTGTAAATTTTAAGATCAATCTGAGGTTCATAGAAGACCAAGGTAAAGATTTTAAAACAGTGTTAATGTGTTAAGACAGTCAAGTGTTGCTGAGATTTTTCAGATATTGCCATTTTGTGTAATTTGGGTTTTATAAACAACGTCATCACAAAGACCAGATAAAGATAAAATTGCCTGGATCTCACCCTTTCATAAAAAAATGAGTGATAACCAACTGACAGTCACTTTTAACCATCAGGAATCTCACTTTGCAACTCTTAATATCACAGAGAATAGTCAAACAGAACTGGTAAATGCAAGATTTCCAAATATGATTACACTAATAACACATGAAAAGGAAAAGCCACACATATACTTAAAAATTAGTAATTGTCATTTCTGCTTTAATGTTAGAAGACCATAGGACACCCATAGCTTAACACAAAGGAAGCTTGCCATCTGAATCCATAGTAATAAAACCACAATGTGACAGAATTAGAGAAATTGTGACTAATATTATTTTTAATGCTGTATAGGTGAACCTGATAGCACCATCAAGAAGCAAAGGAGAGGAACATACCAAAATACAGTGAATACAGTGTTCTTAGCAAACTGCAAAATAGAACAAGGATCTCAGAACTTCAGATTCATCCAAACTATTTCAAGTACATGAAATGAAAGGGATGCAAATAAACCATAAACCAAACTGGATTATAAAAATAGTGGTCTAAAGCCATATCAAGAAGATACCACCTGCAAGAAGTGGAAAACAAGTGATTTTCCAACACATTAAGTATTAATGGAAAGAAGAAACCAAAGAAAACCAGTATTATCCTTTCCAGATGGTAACTATGTATTTCCAATTTACAGTAAAAAGTCCACCATCCTTTATGCTTTGCTGCTCTTTTTTGTCTTTGATGGTCATTTCAATAAGAGTTTATGAAAAAAAGATTTTCCTGTTCAGTATGCTTGCCTGGGTATGTGTGCCTAGGGATTTCATGCAGTGTAATGTATGTATAGACATGTAGTAGCTGGCATGTATGAAGAAAGCTAGTGAGTGAAATAGAAAAATATAACAACGTTTGCTGAATTTATCAAGCTGTAAACAGGGCAAAATTCTTGTGATTACATATTTCAAGTGGTCTCCAAATGGCACCTCCTAAAAGTTCACCAGATCACAAGTGCATCAGTATTAGGAATCAAGCTTTACTTAATCCTCTGCTGACTGCTTTTCTGGCCGCGTTGCTGCTGCTGCCTGCCTTGGATTTGCTTCTGGTTGCTCGTACTTTTCTGCTTCTTGGACGGGGAACACAGGGGAAAGAGACGGATTCCATCTGAAAGCCCACTGCTCGTCTGTCTCGCTGGAGAGGGACTGAAACTCACTCTGCAGCCAGCGGGGTTGTGACATGGACACTTAAGTATAACTTTTCCTCCCGGAGGAAAACCTGCTGGGTTTTTGTTGTTGTTTCGTGTTTTTTTGCTTGTTTTTGGGTTTTTTGTGGTGTTGGGGAAGTGGGTTGCACTAGTCTGTATATATATATATAGCAGTTATCCTTCTTGTATTAAAATTCCTTTTCTTAAATTTGATAAAGAGTGGTGTGATTATCGTGGAGGAGGCCCCTCCCCCGCTTGTGGGTAAACATTTTGGTTTTTTTTCCCCTCAAACCAAGACAACTGCATGTTATCTCCTCTTGTGAAACCGTATCAGGCAAGAAATAAATCAAGGATTTGAACACGGCTTTGATGATTCATATATCTTTCTACTCCTGCATAGTTATGCTCCAGATCCTTTTCATGCTATCATTATTTTTCCACTGATAAGTAAGGATCCTCATAACAAGAAATCAGGCCAAGTATATGCAGGCCAGCATAAATAAGTATACAACATTGAATATGTAGATTTGCCCATATTCCATGGGGAATCCATTTGATCCTCACATATAATCATTTGATGAATAACATCAATTTTGACAGTTCAGAAAATTAAAATGGAAAGCCCACATACAATTAAAATATGTATTTGATATCTGATCTTTGCTCAAGTTTTTCATGAAGGAAATGCCTCCAGAAGTGCTGACAGGCATTGATATGCTTGGTGAAAGGTTTAGGTAGTACCTAATCCAAACCTTGACAGATACAGTGAGTGATGTTAGGTTGGGTTTTGCTTTATTTCGATATTAATTGGGCAGAGAGATTGCTCCATGATGGAATTATTAACTAAGTATCCTTACATATAAGTGCATTAATTTGGACTTATGCAACATACTGTCATATGTTGCCTCCTAAGGGTCCCGTCCAGCCTTAAATACACAGCCTGCCTACAGTCATATGTTCCCTACAAGAAGACAGGTCCTACATAAATGCAGGTTCTCTTAGCCCTCTTCAGCGCTTCACTTCATTGAAGGGCACCTACCATTCTCAGTTCTATTTAGCTTTTTTTATTTCTTTGCTCATATCAATAGATGTCTTGAAAGCTTTCAGCCACAGCGTAGAAGAAAAGTTCAGCGCTGACTGCCACAGATGACAAGAAAGAATAAGCTTGCAAGATATAAATGAAATGAAATGGTAAAACACTGCTGTGCAAAAGTAAAATGCAGGTCTTAAGCTCAGGAGATTTAGTTTCATGTTCTGAAATAGACATGAAAATTCTCTAGGAAGTCTCAGTGAGATATTGGCTCGTTATCCATGTGACAAATACATTGGAAAGAAAGTACTGCTTAGGGTATAGCAATTAGGAAAAGAATAGTGTTGGGTTTTATTTGTTTTCTTCTTTTTACTTCCTTTTCATTGTTGAATTTTGATTCTCTTTGAATATAAGCAAACATTTTCTTCAATCCTTTATGTAGGGTTATAAGGCTTTTTTATCACCCCAGGGTGGGTAATGCAATTGGGGCCTATCTCATTCAGATCAAACCTGACTACTATGGGTGCTAATGAGCAGATTCATCTTTTTAATGGGACATGCATGTTGGAACAGTCCATGAGATTAGGAACTTTGCTTTCAGATTTTTCTGTACAGCATCTACTGATGCCTTACCACCATTTTCTGTGGCTTTGTTTGTCCTTATTGAGTAAAACATTTGCCTTAGTAAATGACTTCAAAATACATATCATGACTAAGCTGATAAATTTGCCTGACAACTTGACCAACTCATACAAAATAATTATTAATTAATAATGTCCAGAAATATTATTCTGGTTCTCTATATTGATTACTACAGGCTGTTTGCTTGACTTTTTTGCTATGTACTTCTACTTCCTCAACACAAACTTATAGCTGCTAGTCCTGACTCACAGTATTATCATGAAAAGAAAATCAAATTCCAGCTGCTTTCACCAATAGGGAGGTATTGAAGGAAGGGATCCAACAGGAAATTATAAATGATAAGTAAATACCTTGGACATACTTCTTATGGCTATGATAAAGAAACTGGATCTCAGGTGAGATGCATAAGTGAAATCATTAGAAAACCAGTATTTATTGCTTTTTTCTCTTTGTTTTCAGACAAAGTTTAAAAAAATCCAAGCACTTTCTGCATTTAAATGGTGACTATGTCAGCTTCCAGACACAATAATCAGCTTCAGAGTTTCTTTAACTTTTTCCTAAGCAAAATATTGATGCTATCCAACAGTACACTCAATACCTAACACTGACAATATGCACGCATTTTTAACTCTGGTAAACATTTGAAGTGGATAAAAGTCAGGGAAGAATACAATTATCAGGCTGAAATGCTTATGTTCCACTTAGAAAAAGCTGAAGATTTTTTCCCTCACACTTCTTTTTCATATGGTAATGGCCACAAACCAACTCTTGCAAACAACAGTATCAAAATGCAGCAATGTAAATAGCCTATTGTCTGGCAAATAGGGTTCATCCCATATTTATCATTCAGTCTATAGGGATGGATTTTCAAAATAACACTTAGAAAGTAAAGAGAAATAAAGCTATTGTGCTACAGTAGAAATCAGCAGGAGTCAAGGAGCTGATATCTTGGGCACTACTTTAAAAATATTGAAGTGAGCATCAAATGACTAGGAAGTACTGGTATCTGGCAAAGGATCTGGATTTCAAGGTTATTGAGACAGCATGAGTTCTCACCACAATAAATTAGAATGGGCAATATCAGAGATAAACCAGTGCAATAGCCAGTCTGCAAAATTAGTTCCCTGGATGATCGCCAAAATGTGAACTCGTTCCTCTATGAACTGCCCTTGCCACACAGCAATCAAATGACTAAAACACACAACACTCTTATAGTCTCTGCAGTGGTCTTTGTGAGTCAGAATCAATTTATCAAATGGGATAAATGTACAGAACCATATAGCAGATAAGTAGGAATTCTGGATAATACCAGTAGAGAGAGGTATTGATTCCTGGTTAATACTTTCTTTATCCAGGGTAAGAAAAATCTGAAGTCCCAGGAAGAGTTAAAGAGTGATTTCCAAGGACAACTTACCATTGTGAACTACTGTTACATGAAAAACTGGAGATTAGTTCTTTTTTATGCAGGAGACAGAAGCATGAAGCACATCCCTCTGCTTCAATTTGGACATGTTGAAAACAGAGATGGTCCTGCAGTTGTGGGGAGATTGCTTCTCCCTTGAAATACTCTCATTGCACATACTGGCAAATACTATAATGCATGAGAAATAAACAATAGTAAGCAATAATGAAGCTCAAGAGCACCTGCAGAATACCTCTCATACAAGGTCTGAAAGTGCTACATAACAAGAAATAAATAATTACTCTGGGTGAAGTCCTGTAATATAAGGAAAATCATTATGCCCTGTCTACCTGTGCCACGAAGAACTTCATTTTTCTATTAGCTCTTTGAACACATTCGTCATAGCAATGCTGGAATCTATGAACTATGTGGCTTGGATAGTCGTTTTCTAGACAACTGTCCTCAAGAGAAAATTAGATACCTGTTTTGGACAGGTGTTCTTCCCTCCTTTATACAAGTCATGATTTTTAAAAATTGATTAGCAATAACCCATAGCAGAGGAAAACTTAATGGCACAGTAGCATCTAATCACAAGCAAATGCTAAAGAGCATGAGAAGATATTGGACCAGATTCAAAGTTCACGTGAGTTTTTCTATTCATTTGAGAGAGGTCTGGAACAGCATGAGAAGCAGCCTAGAACTAGTGAATAGATTACATAGTTACTGGTAAAGTGTAAGGAATGAAGCAAAAAAAAAAAAAAACAAAAGCATGGAAAGTTGGAAGTTAAGGTAAAAATACCATAATCTCCCAATAACTATCACTTAAAAAGTGGATGTATTTATCTCACATGTTCCCTCTTTTAACAACTGTTGAATGCAAAAATAAAAGCTGAATACTAAAACAAAAAGATGTGCTAATTGACAATGTGTCACAGCTGCAACTGGAATTGCACCCTATATCAATACATTTAAGAGTTTGAAAATAGTACCATAAATGTATATTTCTATGGAGTCCTGTTGCAGAATTTGCTTTAAGCACTGTTATTTATTGCCATAGAAAATTTTAAACACATAACAAACCATGAATACAGAGACATCATTTAATGTGAGGATGAATAGTTGTTACTTCTGATATTGGTCTAATCATGCAGATAACCTCCACAAAGGCAGGTTTTATAGCCCTGCAGAGACTTGCTGATTTCAGTGGTTTCTCTACAGACCTATTCAATAGATCACTATTACATTACAAGTTCAGGTCTGCACTCAGCAGAATATTAAGACCACACTTAAATCCATTCATAGTTATCAGAGCACTCAACTTTAGGCATGTCCTCAAGTCCCTCCAGAATCAATATGACTTAAATGTTTTACTGTGTGTAGATATTCCAATTGAGACATTGGTTGGGTAGGTCAGCACCTCATTCCTCTTCTGTAGCTAGGAATATGGAATATTTACAGTGACTCATACTACTATTAAAATGCTGGATATGGTTAAAAAATTGTCAGATTGTGTTTGTCCTAATACTTTTTACCTTCAAAAAGGTTTGTTGGAAACAAGTCTAATACAGCGTTTCCATGGTCTTTTTCACAGGACTTGAGTATGATAAATTTGTTATTGCATTGTCATGTTTGACAAATTTGCTAGAAACAAGTGGAAAGATGATTCATTTATTTTCACTGTCCACTTCAAAATAAATACCAGCTCTCAAAATTTCTTCAGACAAATGTACATGGAAATAATGAAAGATAAATATAAAATAGGATGTTTTAAGCTGATTCAATAGTAATTTACACTTTCAAACTAGAGTAATTTTTCTGAGAACTATAGAATACCTGAGCCTGGAAATAGAGTGCCATTAGGACTGTTAACCTGAAAGTGTTTCCTATATCTCAAAAAATACTGAACTAGATAAAAAGGTGAAATATTTTCATTTGTCATGATCCCTTTTGACAAGGTTGTTAGATAAAATTTTGCCCACATAATGTCTTTAAAATATGTGCCTCCAAATCCAGTAGTTGAAAGAAGGCAGCATTATTTCTATTCATAAGAGAGTATACAAAACAGACCTCAAAATTTTCAAAACAAATAACCCCAAACTTCTATAAAATGAAAAAGTCTTTCAGACTAATATGATTCTGTTATAAATTGAATAAAACTGTGGGGCAAAGTAAAATAACTGTCCTTTGTGCATAACAAATGTCAAAAGCAGTTATCTTCTGTTGTGTAATCAGATAGCTGAAGTCTCTACAAAAATCAGTTGTATCAGTCACAGCACAAAACAAAGGTCAGTTTTACCTCTTTTCACCCTTAAACCTTTCCAGTGAACAGTTGCCACTCCTAAAATCCATATCAGTATTTCAATGTCTCTTTTTAGTTTTATAACACTTTATTTAGAGTTGTTAGTGTTTTGATTATGTTTTGATAGTACATCAGCTGCAGTAGTAGTCGCAGTATAAATTACCCAGAACTACAAGTTGCCCAATACTGTTACAACACCTTAACATAGTGTCTGGAACAGTTGAAATACCTAGGGGAAAAGTATTGAAATAGCTAAGTCCCATAAGAGTTAAAGCAGTTAAATGTTCTCATCTTCACATGTCTGCATCTGAAGGAAACACAAGGAATCCATACTATAAGCACTTACCAGCAGCAAGAAGGAAATCCCACCAGCATCTCATCATATGTTGCTAAGTGGGTATCTGCTATTGCTGTTTCACCTTCCACAGAACAAAGGGGTAACTTTCAGTGAAATATTCACAAAATATTCTTATAATTTTGACAAAAACCATTTTAGTTGGTTTTTTTCCAGGTTAGTAGATTGCATTTACACATTAAGGCAATGACCTTCGCACAGTGTTTGCAAAGCAAGGAACAGTGTACAGACTGCAAAGGATACAGTCCCTGTGATTAGCTTCTTACCCCTGCAACCTTCAATGTAGTTAATTACCAGCTTTGTAGTCTGCAGGTAGAGTTGAAGTTCAGGCTCTGTTCTCTAGAGCAGTAGCTAGGTGTTTATTAGCAGCACTGATGGTAACAGGAATGCTCCAATGCTTATGGCAGCCTTACCAGAATTGTAGAAAATCTAACTGGGATAAAATCAGTCTCAGTTGTTGAAAATTAGATAATACCAGTTGATTTAATGCTCAAAAAGAAAGACTAAGCTTCATGTTTACTAATTATTTTTAATATAGAACTGGCAACACTGAAACCTTTTAAAAACAAAACACCAAAACAACCTTAAAGCTATTATGAGCTTCCTGTGAATTTAACTATGTGACTTAAATTCCCAAAGACGTTTTTAAAATTTTTTACTAGTGTTATAACTCATAGGAAGAAATTAAATGATTGATAGAGGAAATTGTAAAAAGGTTATTCTTAATTCCAACCCTTCACATTAGCAAGACTGTACAGCTGTGAAAGGTGCCATTCAACAGTTTTTAATCCATATATATACTATGAAGAATACGGGACACTTAAATTGCTTTTGTGCTGTTGACACCAGGAGGGCAAGTAAGCACAGAGCTTTCTGGGTGCTTGAAGGCAGCTTGCTGACAGATTGTCACATAATCTCAAATATTTTATCAGGTCCAAGACTGGATTCATCACCATTGTTATTTGTCATGGGTAGGAGAAGTCATTTGGAGAAGGCATCCATGACATCAATAGCAGGCTTGAGACTTTCTGCAAAACTCAGTTCAACTTGAAGTGATTGCAAAAAACCCCAATCTTCATGACCCTTGACAGAAACAAAAGGAGGTACCAATATAGCAATGTGCTTTTGCTTCTTGCATTTTACAGACAAAATCTTGTCTCAAGACAAAAGTGCAATGAGCTATGTCCATCTGGTCCCTCTGGCCTAAGGTAATGTTAGACTTAAAATATGCCAAATGGAGGCCATGAACCTCTTAGCTTCAATGCTGAACCACATGGCAAAAGCGATCCAACAGAGCACTAAAATCTGTGCAGTTCTGTATGCCTTTCTCTTGTGGAAAAGAGAGCAAGCAGAATGGATAATAAACTCAAATTAAGGAATTGTCAATTGGAAGCAAAATGAAACAAGTCTCTTTTAGTCCCTTCCAATCTTTGTATTTAGTTATCTTTTTCCTAGTAGTAGAAAGACTCACTCATTCAAAACCATTGTATTTGAAGAGCTCACTTTTCAGTCAGCCCAGAATGGCTAAGAACTTGCCAGGAGCTGTAATAAGCTCCCTTCCAACTGAAATACACTTCTAGGATGCAATAGACAGTTTTAATTGTACACAGAAACACTATACAGCAGTTTAAAAGAGAAAACAGAGAAGGAAAATTATAATGACAAAATTCCAAAGGCATATGATAGAATTGCACAAAATGTTGCGGTTCATGTAGGGCGTTCAAAGGAGAATCCATGGACTATGTAAAGGCTTAATCCACTGCATGGAATAGCAGAGAAGTGGTAGATCAGAACATAAATCTGTGACACTTAAAGCTCCACACCTGAACTCCCAGTTCCTGGACTGTCTTCAGATTTCAAGGCTCTGGTGAATGTCCTGCTTGTGTCTGACTGTGGAGGGGGAAATGCCTAGAATTGACCTTAACAGCTATCTTTGGTCCTTCTGATCTGCCTCTTGGAAAAGCAAAACACCACATATTAACATTTGTGGCTCATATTCTGATGTCTCCACAAAGTACAGGATTAAATCACCACAGCGACAAGACTGGATACAGGAATTTTGTGTGTACACACACTTCTATCTTGACAAGTTCTCTGTTGGCGTACATGGGTTCATTGGCAATTCCATAGTCTGACACTTTTCTCACATTATGTACATATCTACTTGTATTTCCATCTAAAACTCTACTAAAAAATTTCACATGCCAGAAAACATGTGAAACTATGAGAGAAGCAGTTCCATACCACAGGTGGCTCCCAGCCATCTCCCTTGTAGCACCCTGGAATGTTCAAGGTGCTTAGATTGGCTGTTGCAAAGAAAAAAAAATTAGCGCACTTATACCTTCCAGAAGGAGTTGTGATTCACAGCATTTCTTGGAGACTGGGGTGAAATTTTCTTCTGTTTGACTGGAAAATTATCAACACTTTTCTGCTTCCACTCTCAAACTTGTGGTAAGCAAGTACATTTAGGAAGAAAAAACAATCCTCCTTCACTGACCTGAGCATGTTGTTCTGCAATACTAGCAGGTTGCTGCACTCTGAATATGACTTTTAAGGAGACACTTTGTGGTACCAAAAATGTGTTGAGAACTGGAATAGTGGGTCTTCTGTATGCCTGTTATTTGAATTTTATTTTGAGGGCTGGAAAGGGTGGGTTCATTGCGGTTCAGAGTCAGCCCACCAAAACTAAATGTAGGTTGCTTGGCAACTGCTTTTAAAGAGTGTTATTTGCTCTCAAAGAGACAAGCTGTTATTTCTTGCCTTTTAAAACAAAAACATAAAGGAAGAAAAAATATAACAAAAAAATAGAGAGAGAGAAAAAGAAAAAAGATACTTACTTCACCAGCTAATAGTGTAAATGGCTTCTTTATATGCCTATGGTGGTAACACGCAAGGTCTTCCTTGTCACCACCATATGATTTCCAGCAGAGAACATGTAGCAAAGTTGGTTTTTTACAAGAAGTGCAATCAAGTGGAACTGACATCTCATACTAACTCAGAAAAATAAATTGCATGCAAGACAATGTATCTCACAGGGGGATAAAAAAAAAAAGGACCTGTTAGAGACCAAGGTCAAATCAGCCCAAAATTTTCTTTTTTTTAAAAGTTCTTGCCAGCAGCCTCTTGGGTAAAAGCAGTAATGACCCTTCTGCATATCCACCACCACCACCCTCCACTCCCTGCCACATGTTTCATCCTCAGTTTTTAAGAGACTGTGAAGAGGCACAGTGCTCAGCACCACTTGAACACCCAGCCCACAGAGCTCACAGTGCAGCCACAGAGTAGAATTAGGTCATCCTGAGTATAAGTACCCCCTCAGGTCCAGCACACTCAGGCCTAGCAGAGGGCTCTCCACAAAAGGCAGGATCACTGGGCTCCCTGAGGAGGACAGCCCACCGTCTGGAAACCTTTTGCACCCTTTCATACATCCTTGGTACCCACTCCTTACTTACACATCTATTTCAACACAATAAAAATATCCCAAGTGTGAGCAGTGTATAGGGCATTTTTTCTCCATCATTCCTGCAAGCATTGCTGTGGAGATGACCCTAACCCTGCCACAGCAGACACAAACAATATGCAAGTAATGCATTTAAAGGAGCATCTATGTTGTCTGCCTCAAGCCATAGTCTGATTACAGCAGTAGAAATTTCTGGCTTCATTTAAAGTGTAGTAGATGGATAAACTTGCTTTCTAGATTCTCTTTTTAAAAACTCCAAAAGGCTGTATATGAGTTAAGAGGAATTCTAGAAATGAAGGGAAGATACTAAAGTGCAAACATGCTTTCAAATATTTCTATTAAAATTCATCTCTTTTCACTTTTTGTCATCTTTGGCCTTTTCTATAAATATTAATTACTTGAAGGTCCAGTAGCTTCCTACTTTAGTGAGCAGTAATCAATAAGGATGTGTCCTAATTCTATTCAACATCAAGAAGAAAAATTTTAAAGCAGAAAAAAAACTTTTCAGGAATATCATAAAACTTAAGGCATTTTTTTCAGTAAAACTTATTTGTTTCTAAATCTTATTAAAAGCAAAATGCTGGATGCAGAAGAGGACTTAGATACTATTGCAAAGATGCCTATGTATGATTAGGACACTTGCCAGAGGAAGACATATTTGGCATGTCACCCCTCCCAATTCAGGGCAGGAATATGAAATGCTGTTTAGGATGCTGCCACATATATTAAGAAATTTCATGACCATGATGTCCAGGTGTTAAAAAGATAAACTACTTTTCAATAAATTACCTTTACATGCTTGAATGATCTCAGACCTAGGGGCAGTTAAACAATGCTTGGGAAGAAGAATGTACTACTGATGGCGGACAAAAAGAATGCAGAATTTACAGTCCAAAAAGATATTTGGCAGAATTTCCAAGTTAAGGGAGAAACTAAAAAAGCCAACTCAGCAACTGTGCTGAAATCAGCTCCAGCTGGATAAAGGTAATTCTGGCAGGGGGAGATTTCAGCCACCAACTCACAGAACATCAAAAGAAATCCACTGACTTAAAAGAATAGAAAGACCGAGCATGTGAAATAACACAAGAAGCAAGGGAATCATTTAACTAATAGAGGATAATAATAAGAGAACTATGTAACTTGGAGCCAATGAACATTAATGCCTTTGTTTGCTAAAACGTAGTGAAAAGTTTTGGTAGTTGTCCTGGCTTGGTGAATATGTCCCTCAGCATCCCTTTCTGTGCTGAATTGGAAATAAACCAAATACCTCTAGTGCATGTGGATCAACTTCTTGCACACAGGATGAAAGAACCTATTTTGGGATAACCATGGTAGCTCTTTGCATTTTTATTTTTTCTTCTTTTTAACTCACACTGTCTATAATGTTCAGCTGAACATTATAAATTTTCACTGAGTCAATGAGATTTGCCATAAAGGCTGGTAATCATGACTGCACATCAGGCTCCCTTACAATAATTATTTTGAGTGTTTATACAAAGTGTAACGATCTCCACAGGAGAGCGTGAAATGCTGGGCCACTACATCGCCTCTAGAACACAATATCCTGGTTTTCGGACTGCCAAATTTCATCCCAAACAGAGACAAAATGTCCAGCAGAACAATGAAGGACTTTGTTTCCCATCCTTTCTTAACATATGTAGAAGCAGTCTGGTTAACCCTAGACGACTGATCTGATGACTGGATTATCAATACCCTTATCAGTTCATTCTAGCTAACTCTGTGAATGGTGTCCAAATCCCCAAACGCTTTATTCAACATGAAATTATCAACCATATTTAGGCAAAACTTAAACCTAAATTTTGGGTTGACTGAAACCAGTCTTTCCTGTGTGTTATTCACTGCTTACAATTTGCTGAACCCTAGAAGTAGTGGTCCTCATTTGTGGTTTGTACCTAACACCCATGCTATTTGGACGGATTAAAAATGAACCGTAAATCATCGCTGGCAGTTGTTAGTACTACTGTCATAGCTACACCATCTCAACCATATAGTAAGAACCCTGATGACTATTTGGTTTGTGAAGGCTGGACTACTTTCTTTTGACAAAAAAATGAGTATGCTAATTTCACTATTATTATACTTTCATCATTGCTACATTAATGGTGAAGAATTTGTGAAACACTAATCTTTGTGTCATCCCTTTTGCTCAAATTATGCCCAACAAAATGAGACCTGAAACTGAAGTCCAGAAAAACAAAGAAGCGATGACTTCTCAAGACAAAATTGTCACAAGTCTGTAGGTTCCATCACTTCCATCTGCCTCCCTTTTCTTCCTTAACAGGTATACAACATCTTAAAAGTGCTTTAGCTGAATTCTCCATGCTTTGGTTTTGTGCAGACGACGAGCATTATGTTGCATCATTAATATCGTCGATTACTTAGCTATGCAAAAAGACAAATAGCATACAGAAAACAGGCACACTGAAGGAACAATAAAGCAATTCAAATGTATTTGGTTTGTGCAGTTTGGGTTGCAGCTTGGCATGACAGAGTGTGTGGTTTATAAAACAAGCATACTTATTTCTCTTGGAGGAAAATTTATGGAGGGCAGCAGTCCCATTCAGACTACAGAGGCTAACATTTCCATAGAAAGCATTTAAGGTACAGGTGTGTCCTCAACCAGCCTTCTGCTCAAGGATGTGTGTATATATATATGTGTGTGTATATATATATATATATATATATATATATATGCTCAAGGATACATATTCTGCTCTGAGCAATAGTCAACTGTCTTAATGGTAAGAGTCAAATATAGGAAGAACAAATAGAAAGGAGAACCAATAAAAATTGAGTAAATACAGTAGCAAACCTTGAAATTGCAGGCCATAGTTCAAATATACTAGCAAGAAGATGAGCTATGCAGCAGTTTAACATTCTTCATACTGAGAGATAACTAGAGGTTAATAATAATCAGGTTTCTGTCAAGAATACCCCTTGCAGATGGTGAGAGTTCCCAAGCCAAAACACAACTAGCTCAGCTAGACTTCTGAATGATTAAGTCTCTTGAAACCACTGCATGAGCAGAGGTGTCAGATTTCATTTCATCTACCCTACTTTGAGTATTGTGCATCATCAAGCATATCATGTGTTGCACCAGAGAATATCTGAAAAAATATAAAGAGTATCTAACAGTATTACCAAAAAACACCCAATCTAAAACATGTAATCTTACTCCAGAAGGATGTAATTTTTTTTGTTTGTTTGTTGGGCTTGTCATTCAGAAACTACTTGTTAGAGCTCACTCTATAGATGAATGTCTCATGTGACTACAAGAGGTAGCAGCAAAGATAGATGCACTGAGTTATATAGGCTGTGATCCTATACAATTTTATCATTACTGTGGCTATGAAATCCAGCAGTAGTAGCATTTGAAAAGTTCAACTTGTCATGGATACTGTTAATAGTGCAGAATCTGTAATCACCTCAGCCAACTTTTCATTTGTTGGGGTGTTATGCAAGAACTTGATTATTGTAGCAGACATTAGGAAAATATAGTGGCAGATACACATCAGATGGGCAGCTGAGGAGCTGGCCAGCTGCCAGGTCTCTCCACCCAGCAGTGATAAAGTAGCAATGATGCCCCAGTTCAATTTTGTTTTAATCTAAAGCAATATACAAGGGAATATGCAGAGAAGTAATGAACTGCTTTTGTTTCCATGCAAGTCATAACTTGTCAATAAAGCCAGCAATGTTTCCTCAGTGTGGTCCTCATGTTAGTGAATCTGGCATGAGGCACCTTAGTCCCCAGACAAGTATTTTCCCCATAAAACTCTCAATAATATTAGAAAGTGTAGTATGTGCAGTGGTTACTTTTCCAATTATTGCCAGAATCAGCTTGAATAGCTTTTCCCCAGAGCTGGAATTAGAGTAAATATGCATCTCTTTAGACTGCTCTGTCCCCTATAGCACATGTGTGTTATAACAAAGTCCACATTCAGAGCACTGATAGTGGCTATTTAAATTCTGTACTGCAGAAGAAAAGATAAAAGGAATGAAAACCATCAACGTAGTGATTTTGAGCTATAAAGGCAGTTATAAAGTTAGTATCTGAATGTTGTCAGCTGAGGTGCAACCATCCCTTGTTGGGTGCTTGAAGGTCCTTGGTTCCTGAACTAATAGACCAGGAGTCCACAATCTGGTCCTCTCAGAGGGCACCTGCTGCAGGCTTCTCTAGGCAGGCAGAAGGCATTTGAATGGCAGGACCTAATTAAGCAGGGGCATCATTCACCTTTGCACACTACGCTACTGGTAACGCTGTTCACACATTGAAACTGGGTTTCACTTTGTTTGTCAAGCAATTTGAAAGGCTCATATTCCTTCTCAGGTGTGTCTCGAGCCATTGGTGAAGCCTCAGCTTGACTGAAGTGTAGAAAAGAAGTTAAAAAGAAGAGTATACAGTGAAGTCTGCTTCTACAGCCTGGAATTAGGCTACAAGGTCAGGGGAAAGACTTGTCGCTTTCACTCGCTGTTTCCATGATTATTCATTTTACTTTTTTTTTCCCCCAGCAAAGAATGAAACAAGTCAGGAAATTCTTAGTTAAAACTATTCAGCATTGAACTTCCCAATTGCCTATTCACTAAAGCAGAGAAAGAAAATCATAAAAATTATGGAACTCTCTACCATGAGATTTCAGGCACCTTCTTAGGAAGTAGAAAATATGCCTGGAGTAGGATTTGTTTTTTTCCTCAAAACTAAGATTACAGAATGGTATTCATTTGATCTTCCATAACATAGGTGTGACTTTTTTTCCTTTTTTTCCATTCTCCTTAGGGAGTGATTTTTGTTTGTTTAAAAACAACAATTATCTCTCAAGTGGCATCACCAATCAACTTTTGGAGTTTCCTTAGTTCAATAGCAATACAAAATAACATTACAAAATACCATCTTTGATATTACAATATGACCTCAATATGCACTACATGTCAGCTTCAAAATATTTACATTTATATAAATTTACTAATTACCTTCAGTTTACTTAACCCTCTTCCAGAGGTACAACTGTTAGCAAACACATGCTGCACTACCTCAGCCATTCCATCTGAGACTTAAATAAAGAAATTATGTTTTAAAATGCTTTTGATATTTGTATAACATTCAGACTTTATATTAGAGATTTTTTTAGTGAAGTGCCATCCCTGACTGTAAGCAGGCAGTTGAATTTGTCATCTTTCCAGTAACAGCCTATACTGAGCCCAGTTTTGTACTTCAGTACAAAGTAAAAGATTCTAATTAGCATTAGCTGTTAATAATGGAAAAACACATGTGCTGAAAAAAGATCCTTGAATCAACAGTACGCATGAGTTATGTGGTAGGGGTGTGGAGAGAGGCTGACTGAAGCCTGAGCTGATCAGATCCTTTGAAATGGGCCAGCTCTCTTGTGGTCACCTTGAATATAAATATAAGCCAAGTAAGCTGGTTCCAGTCTCCCAGGCTAGTGTTTCCTCAGACCACTGCCACAAGGATGGGACTTTCAGCTGCTGGACCAGACTAGGCAACACCCCTAGAGGAAGTTTTCCTCTTTGCTATCTGTTTTGTGGATTTATTTTCTTTCCTGCAGTCTTCCATTCTAGATCAGAAACTTTCACCAATTTTCAGCATGAAACAGGTCCATGTGAACCCTCTCCAGACTTCCCATAGTAAAGTGGACAATAATATGCTTGAGTGAAAGCACCTAGATTTGCAAAGTATCTTTAGAGAAATCTGAATCAAAATTAACTACTTGGAAAAGCACTTGCCTTCCATCAGCCTGAAGCATCTTTCACAGAAAGCGATTGCTGCTGGGTTTCTCTTCCTGCCTGGAAAACGTTGCTGAAATGCTCAGAGAAACAGAATTTCTCCTGTTTCAGATCCCCACTGTAAAGTTAATTGCTGGAAATACTGTTAGGTGATACAGCAAAAGGACCATACTAGTTTTCCTTTACCGTAATTTTTGCCTTTCCAGGATGAGCCATTAGAGAACATCCTGCTTCTGTTTCTCTTTTCAAGGATTTCTCCTGTTGACAGGAACATTTGCATGAGAATACAGAGCAGGCACTGACTGACACTGTGTTGAAGTTTATAAAACTATCAAATTATGTTAGATTACAGTAAATGTCATTGACATACAGGAACATAACATGTTCACTGAATCTTCTGCACTATTAAGTTTGAATATTTATTGAAAACTAATTAAAGATAGTATATCAGTCTCTTCAAAATTAGGCGTTTTGTTTTGTTTTGTTTGTGTAGAGAAGGGAAAACTAAAATTTAAACTATTGTGGCAGGTGACATCTCATCAGTTTTGTCCCATCTCATGTTTCTAATGCAGACAGGTTTGAGAGTACACTAAAAATGTATTAAAGTGATGAGGGCATTATGTCTCATTCTGCGTTATTATAACCTGTAAACAAATACACTTATGCCTATGGACATTATGATGTGAGCAAAACTTAAAAATAATGGATCTAATAGTAATAAAAAGCTAAATTTTTTAAATCTATTTTTTGTCAAAATGTCATATGGCTAAATATCAAAACCCATACTATACACAAGAATGACCTGCAAATATCACAGCAACAAACAATTCCTATTTCTGGTCAGTGTAAAAGTGGTAGGTAAAATTCAGGATGCAGTGAAAGAAAGACTTCTCCTATATTTTTGCATAAATGTAAAAGGAACTGGAAAAATACACATGCCGCCTACTGACTACAAACCATTTGATCCAAATATGGTGACAGACTCATGGAGGACGAACACACAGGTAACTTTAGTATTTTTCCCTTGGGAAGTATTTTTCCCTTCTGAAGGTGGATGAAGTCCCTCAGCAAATGACATTTTAAAGTTGTTTCCATCTAAAAATGAAGTATAGATTGAGAATGTAGAGATATCTATTTGGGACCAAGCATTCATGAATTGATACAAAGCCCTATAATAACATACAGAAGGAATGCGAGCTGCCTGTCTCATTGAATGAGCCCCAGTCAGTTCAGGGAACAGGCAGGTGTACTGGTAAGGTTATATAATACATAAAAGTGTGTGAAAAGAGCATTTACTAAGAGAAGCAGTGTCAAAGGCAGGATGGCACAGCCTTCTAATGATGTGGATATTGGTAAAACCCAGATAAATGGCAGGTGTCAAACATTGTGGGTAAGAAGGGATAATAATCAAATTTAAAAAAAAAAAAAAAAGGGAACAAAAAGGTTATACAGATTCATTTGAATGAAGATTAAGACCACGATTTAAACAGCAAGGGAGAACAAACGATGTTACTAATACTTTTATTGCCTCTGCTTTCAATAAAGGATTAGTCAGTGCTGACCACATTTTTTAACAGAAGGAAACAAGAGAAGTTGGCACCAAATAGAGAAGCTCCTGGAGCTGTAGGATAAACTATAGATATTGCTTTTACAAGGTGAGATAAAATTTTTCTTTAGTACAAAGAAATGAATAGAGGCAGTCTCTGCACTACTAAAAGCTGTCTTGAAGACCCCATGAAAGAACGTGGGAAGTCTTGAGGGACTGAAAAAGGAAGAACACACCTCATTTCAAAAGGAGGAGAAAAAAAAGAGAATTTAGGGAATTACAGAACTGTCAAACTGACTTGTAACCCCAAAAGACATTGAATCAAATTATTAAATGTACTGAATAATCCAAAGGTGTTTGTTGAGAATTGTGTGACATACTGTTTATTATTATTATTAACTGTAGTTCAAACTGGAAACAAGAAAATGGGTCTGTAATTTATGGCTCTCCCAAACTGAGAAGGATTGATCACACACTGGAAAGCAGAATCAGAATCCAAAGTCATCCTGGAAAAATAAAAATAAGTATGCTAACAACAAACTGGAAGTAACATAGCCAGGGAGAAATTGAAAGTCAGAATAATAAACTGAGGAGGCACAGAAATATTTGCAAAGGGACCTCATGAATATTAAGTGAATAACAAACTGAAAATAAAACAACAATATCAAGTGATAGAACAAAACTTCCCAGGACATATTTATTGACATGTTGTATGTAAGACATTTACAAATAATTACTGCAGTCTACCTGCTCCTTCTAACACTCTAACCAAAGTATTCACTCAGACAAGATCATAATGTTAAGAAGTGTCAAAAAGTCTTGTATTCCAGGGCAGAGCAAGTGGAAAAATATAAATTATTTTCTATGAGCAAAGGCTAAAGGTAACGGTTTACTTGATCTGCTGAAAACTAAGGATTAGCAATATCCAGTATGTAAAATCTGCTAGTGAAAGTGTAGAGCAGAATTTTGTTCATGTCCAGAGAGGAAATCAGAAGTAGCCAGATTAATTTCTGTGGTATACATGAGGTATTAGAAAAATCCTTTTAAGGTGTTAAAAGAAAATTAACTTGGAAACCCATGTAATTCCTTTCACTGGAGGTTTCTAAGCACCACCACATAAAAGTACATCAGAGAACACTTACTTTAACTTTATAAGTCTAAAGAAAAGGACCAGGTGGTTCCTCATCCATTTCAGCACTATATTTCAGCTCTTTCAAGGACGAGATTTCCTTTGTCATTTTGCTTTTCTGCTTCTGGCTTAAGATAATGTGAGGAAATGGATGAAAAACTATGAAAAAATAATTCTGTAATTGTTATGCTCAGTTTTTCACAAACAAGGATTGATTTTGATCTCAGTTTTGAGGAATGAAACATCCATGAAACCAAGACCTGTTCAACATCTTCACTGTGTAAAGACAATGGAAATTATACAGTTTTAATAGTGATATCTAACTACTTAATTTGGAAACTTGTAAATCAGCAGCTCTTAAAAGTAATAATATAAGAAATTCTTTGGGTGGCTCTTTAATCTCTTCCTTTAAGTCTAATGAGATTCATGGTAAAAGAAGATAAATCTGCAACAGGTTCCACTGGTAATGCCAAAAGATAAAAATTTGTATTCTTTTCATTTTGAAATGAGTGAATGCTCACCACCTAGGTTATTCAACATTTCCTAAAATTTCCCTGCCAGAGATTTACCAATTGCATTTAAGTTCTTAAATATTAAACAGCCTTATGGAAGATTAGGAATGATTTCCAGAACGTTTCAATCAATGAACTTCAATAAGCCTACAAATATATATTTGTATATATATATTCAGAGGTCATTGCATTTTAATATTTTGACACATTTTTATAACAACATGTGGTTGTTAACTTTCATTTTGCAGTATTTATGTTCAGGTTACTTAATATAATACAAATCAGTCTAAGTGCATGGAACAGAACAACTGGGGACTGCAACACCTTTCACTTTTCAAAATCTTTTTTTCTTCAGGTAAAGAAAGCTTCAATGCCACAAATATTGTTATGAGTCAAATTTTTTGTAAATGTTAGAGTTTTGAGAGTAACAAAACTTATACAAGTGCTATAATTTTCATACAAGTAGTTTTAAATATAATAGACCTGATTGTACAGACTTACAAAGCAACTTTGCTATTTTGATCCTCTCACTTAAAAACAGCACGTATTTTCCCCTCTTTTTTCTGTTTGGCTTTAGTTTTGGTGAAGGTTTGGTTTGGGGTTTTTTGGTGTATGTTGCTTTTTATTGTTTGTTTGTCAGGGTGCTTCATGCCTTATCATTTGCTCTTCATTTAAAATCTGAGGGACTGCCCAAAGAATAATGATAAACAGTTTACTCAGCATAATATAAGTATTACAGAGTCCTTCAGAAGGGAAAAAATCCATATTCACTAACAACCCTGGAGAGAAGGTCAAGTGCTTACTAATGAAAGTTGAAAATTATAACAAAATAGAAGTAGTCATGCGTACTAATGAAGGTAAAAAAAAATAAGACAAAGAAAACCAGAGTTATTAAAACATGAATAGGAAGAAGCAGTGCAGAATAAAGTTGGTAATATATTTACAGAAGGAAAAAAAAAAGGATTTTTAAAAGGATACAGCATTCCAAAACTTAACAGTAATTTTAAAACTAGAGATCTGCAAAGAAGAAATACAGGTGAAACTGGAAATGCAGGACAAATTCCCCATCACCAGTGGGAATTTCATCACTGACTATAAAAGTTTATGACAACCAAGAAATCACTGGATTAATATGCTTTATATGGAAAGAAGTCACAGTTTCAGAGCAGGCAGAAAGATTTTAGAATATTCTGCTTCAGCTCTAATTAGATCCATTCCTGAATCTCTGACTTTTGACCTTATCACCAGAAAGACCAAAGAACTGAAGAACAGTGGGAAGAACTGGAGGAATAGAGTAAACCCCACAAACTGGCTTTGGGGATTTTTAAAACATCCTTGATCCTTACTTCTCTTGTCCACTTGTAAACATTGTAGATACACATTGCCTCCTCACACCTTTCTCTGTAGTTTTTATCAAAATGGCATTTCCAATATAAACTGTTATGGATGTTGCAAATTATGAGCTTTCACATTATATGATTAAATATTTGAAGTAGAGAGAATTTCTGGAAGTAGGAATTGCGGGATATCACTAATAGTTATGAGTTAACAGAAACACATCTTCTAGCTTGTTTTGGTTTATGAACATGTAGGAAATACTACATGTTATGGACATCTGTTGCGCATGTCTTTTCATGACTTTAGATATTGACAGAGAGCAGAATAAGAAAGCTTACATGAAAAAAATCTTCAAGCAATACAGACCACAGGAATAAAATAGCATATCAATATTTCTGTGTTTTAATCCAAAATACTGAAATGTTCACTTGTACACTTAACATTTGTAGAATCACACCTGATTTACCAATGTCATTAACTCTGCTCCAAAATATCCGACTGCACACACAGAAATTTCTGGCACAGGTGAGCAAGTCCCATCTCTAGAGGAATTTTTTTTTTTTTCAGAATGGGGCAGATTTGCAAGATGTTCACTGTGTCAATGAAAATTTCCAAGTACAGGAAACGTCTCTCATTTGAATTTGCTCTCTGACTCATAAAACCTTTGAACTGGGATTTCTAGTATAACAAGCCACTTAAAGGGAGACAAAGGCTCATCATCCTGAGCATAGATACCCATATATACTCATATATCAGCATCTCTCCCTGTATCCCATGGAGACAAACGCATAAAGAATCTTCTAGAAGACAGACAGTATCTTTAGCTGAAACTGTAAGACCAATATAGACAATTCATTCTGTGGCTGCCAAATACTGAAGGCATGTTGAGCTTTATCCTCAAGCTTACAGTGCTGCTAACAGTTGGCTCTGGTGCTTTGCCAGAGAAATGTGTTATTAAATTGCTGAAGCAATTATGAGGACAAAATCAAAATATTGGTACTAGGAATAATATGCCTCTTACCTATTTTCAGCTTAAGGTGAGTTAAGCTAAGTGCACTTCAGCAAGCATAATTGACTTTATTTAGGGTAAAATACCCAGTTTCAAACAAATACTATGTGAAAAGTAGTAGAAGACATGAGATATACTGTAAGGGATGAAACCCTAATGATATTTGAGCAACCTAGGAGGAAGCAGGGGAGCTTTAATTAGATAATATTTAAAGTTCCTTCCAGCCCAAACCATCTGTGATTCTAAGATGATGTTTCTTTCTGTGGTTTCAGGATCATGCTGGAAGTAGCAGTTCTTTGACTTCGAGAGGCTAAAGCAAAGTTATCATTTAGATCTTGAGAACACAGTGTTTAGCATGTCAACATTTCTTTGGTGCCTTAGTCCCCATACTAAGTCCATTTCAATTCTCACCTTTATTTTGCTGCTCTCATTCTTCAGGATTCATTTCACATCTGCTCACAGAGCTCAAGTCCTAATTCAGCTGCTGCTTAACTTGGCCATGTGTCTCTGTTTTCACAAAAACCTATCTGTGGCTTGACAAGTGCACAGGACAAATAACAGCATTCTCAGGCTACAGAAAATAAGGAAGTTCTCTGTCTGTCCTATGACTTAGATAAGAAAACTGTAATTTTACTGATATAACATCTTCTCTGTGTGCCATCTCCATTCTTCTGGTTACTTGCTATATAATGGCTTTTTTTTTCACTGAAGACTGAGTTCTTTTATTTGCACTTTGCCATTCCTGTTAGTAATTCTTTTCCCTTCAAACTAATGTAATAATGAGAATGTTGGGACAATCATAAAGAAAAATTCTAAATCATAATGGCAGGGTGTAGAGGGCAGCAGTTGCTGCATTCAATATTAAGAGAAATAAACCAAGGCAGAACTAGAACAAGCAGTTAAAGAGTCAAGGCAGGACTAGGGAAAGACACTGAAGAGTCAAGCTGAAGGAAACTGCTGACTTGGACCCAGGATTAGAGCAGAAGCAAAGAACTGTGGCAACAAGGCAAGTGCAAAGCAGAGACCAAAGACGGGAATAAAGAAAAGGCAATATCAGGAAGTCCAAAAATGGAAGAAAGGAAAGAGGGCTGACACATTGCAGTGGTCAGAGGATAGCCTGTGTACCACCTTGCATCAGAACTTGTTAAAATCTTCTTCTCTGGGAGAGTCAACAGAAATACAAGATGACAAGTGAAGAGCTCACATTTCTTCTCCCACCACGAAAGAAACTAGAATCCTTTGAATGATGGGGACAGAAAATCCGTCCAAATAGGAGCCACACATCAATTACAGTTACCAAGCAAGCTAAGAGTACCACTGACTAATCAGAAATTTTTTTTCTAGAAATGAAGATACAAATGGAAGGTGTGTCTGGAAGAGTCAAATAGACTTTGTTCATAAACTCCAACATTTTTCTTAATAGATTTATGGAAAGAGCTGAGAAAAAGATTCTAATTTTTCAGATACAGAACTGTAGGCATAGTGCAGTGAACAACTCCTACCAGAAGGACTGAAACTTTGTCTGTGTCTCTGTTTGAAAATGGAAACTCGCAGATATCCAGCCCAGTGAAAACCATATCTGAGAGTAAGATATAACTAATTACAAAATCCATAATTTGGTTACAAAATCCATAATTTGGACAAAGAAGGAAGTATTCCTATGAGAAGTGTTATGCAGCTTTTCTATACAAATTCAACAGAAAAATATTCAATCAATTTGATAATTAATAAAGCATAATAAATGTTGTTTGAAATTTTGACTGACTCTTTGTACTTGCCCATTGACTTTTGGAGAATAATTCAAGGAAAATGATAGTTCTTTCCAAAATTTGGAGATAAACCAAGTCCTTTCTTTCAAGCCTAGCCAGAAGACAATATGAAACAGCAACTATTGTACCAAGTGTTGGGCTTGTACGTCATTCAGAGAGCTCCACTCTACAACGCCAGCTAGATGCAGGTGTGCCAATGACTCAGTTTGAGTAATTATTTTCAGCTAAAAAAGTACAAGTATCTCAAAATTTACACCTAGTACCACAGAAAGTTTTTCAACTACAAATAGAAAAACATATTTTCAGTAGTTTTCTACATTGTACATTCTTGAAAATAACTGAGTTTGGCAACAAAGACTTTCTCCCTCTTTTAAATTATCACATGTGGTTCTTATTTTGCCAGTTAGGTATGAGTCCTTTTCTTCTCTGTAGCAAATTGTTGAAGAAGGTGGCAACATTATTCATACTAGCAATTAGATGATTTAATGTTTATCTGTATTCACTATTTGCAATAAGGTGATATGCATTTTAGCTGGTTGTTGGGCAAGGACATCATTACTGGCCCATTACAGTTGCTATAGAAACACAACTGGGTTTTTCATAGGCCAGACAACTGAAAAGCTTTAGAGATCGGCTTGTTTCTAGTTTTGACACATGGCTTGTCAGCTTAAGTGTAAGCTTTTACTACTATAGAATAGAATCAGCAAAGACTCAATTATCTGTATCTTAGGAAGAATTGATTTGGTAAGGTCACTATTAAATGATTGGTTTTTTCCTGAAGTTCAACCCATATTAAACAGATCATGATGCCAGCTAGGGAAGGACTTACTCAAGTGAACTCAGTACTTGTGGGCATCATCACACTGGCTTAAAATAAAAAGTCCAGCGTCTGATGGTTTATACCACTCCATCATATTTACATTTAGATGCTATTGGCTACATGCACAATTTCTAATTGCTTAAAAACCCCAAGCAAACAAGTAAGCACTCAGATGGATATACTCCTGTTTAAATCTCACATGAAAATATCCAAGAGATCCTTGTGGTTTCAAGTTTGCCACTACAACCTGAAATTCTGTAAAGCTCACATTGTGTATGCCCTGGAGTTACACTCCCTGAACATGCCATGTTTTTTGAGTGTGCAACATTGATTATTTGCGGGTCAGAAGAAAAGACACAATAAAGATACTGCAAGACCTGGGTTGACCCCTTTTAAGATATGTTCGTAATGGAAATCACACTTTATGCTTCCATGGTTAGGTGTATAAATTGTTATCACAGTTATGAGAGAAGGCAATTGTACGGATTTCAAAATTTAGCTTTGACTTACGTAGGTAAATTCAGAAACACAAAAGTCCTCTTTCAAGGAAAATAACGCTATACTAAGTTAACGGGGGGTTGATTTTGGTTTTTTTTTTTGTTTGCTATTTTGTAGGAAACAGCTCTTTAAATTTTAAAAGTTGTTTTGAAAGGAGAAATTAAGACTCTGTGCTTTAATAGAAGGTCTAAAAGCATCATTTCACCACTGTAAATCTTTCAAAAAAATCTTCCAGAAACACTTTCATTAAACCAAATTGCAACCTATATTCCATATATTGTAGTATATGCTACAGGATCTCAATATACATATACTGATTGTGATTCAGTTTCGCAGCATGAAACTTTAATTTCTGTGTGTACAAGGAGGTATGGTTTTTTATATACCTATATGTGAGTTAGATGCCAAAGTTACAATTAAAATGATAATTTAATAAAATACAACAGATGGGGCTTCAGGCAGCATGTGTCTTTTTAGAGGACTGGACTGGTTTTTAGATTGCCTTGACTTGCTCTCCACTAATTATCAGTCACATGATATCTCAGTCACATGGCATACACCCAAATTGAGCCACTTAAGTTTAGGTGTCTTCATCATCATGGCTAGGCTTCGCGAACAGAGATTTGAGAAGGGCACTACCCACACTTGCTGCAAGCGTGCTGGTGGCTAAAAAGGCCGATACAGGATAGGCAGGTCTGGTCACAAAAGGCACAGCGGAACGTTGCGCTAGGTGACATTGGCAAGGAATGGTTCTTTCAGCACTGTCTTTTCTCCTCAAGAATGACTCTCCGTCATTCTCAAAGGAAGCAGCAGCGTCGTGAATCCATGAATCCCGATTGGAGGCCAGAGTGGACCATTGGTGGCAGTCAATATGGCCAAGGCTGAGGTGTTGTTTCAGGGAGTCCTTGTATCTCTTCTTCGGGGCTCCTCTCTTGCGGCAGCCGGTGGCAAGTTCACCATAGAGCACAACCTTTGGAAGGCAGTGATCCTCCATCCTGGAGACGTGCCCTGCCCAGTGCAGCTGCGTTCTCATCAGCATGGCCTCGATACTGCTGACCCCTGCCTGTTCAAGAACAGACACATTGGTCACGTAATCAGACCACTGGATCTTTAGGATTGAACGGAGGCAGCGCTGATGGAAGCGTTCGAGAAGCCGCAGGTGGTGGCAGTAGATGACCCAGGATTCAGACCCATATAAAAGAGTAGACAGAACAATGGCTCTGTAGACACTGACCTTTGTACTTTTCTTCAGGTGTTTATTGGACCAGACTCTTTTATGGAGTTTTCCGAAGACTCCTTATGCCTTTGCTAGCCTGTTGTCTACCTCTTTGTCAATCTTACCGTCTGAGGAAATGATACTTCCCAGATAGGTGAACTGCTGGACTGACTTAAGCTCTGAATTGCCTATGGTGATGTGAGGATTATAGAAGACTTCTTGAGGTGCAGGTTGGTAGAGAACTTCCGTCTTCTTCAGGCTGACTTCCAGCCCAAAAAGCTCAGCAGCCTCTGCAAAGCAGGATGTCAAGTGCTGCAGAGCTGCTTCTGTGTGAGCAACGACGGCGGCATCATCAGCAAAAAGCAGCTCACGGACAAGGTGATTCAGGATCTTGGTGTGGGCCTTCAGTTGCCTTAGGTTGAAGAGGCTTCCATCGGTACGACATTGGATGTAGATGCCGTTTTCTTCATCGAGGTCTGCTGTGGCTCTTTGGAGCATCATGCTGAAGAAGATTGTGAATAGAGTTGGTGCAAGAACGCAACCTTGTTTCACACCATTGGTTATTGGAAAGGGCTCAGAGAGTGCATCGCCATATCTGACTTGTCCACGCTGATCCTCATGTAGCAGGATGATCATTTTGAGGAACTTGGGGGGACATCCTAAACGTTCCAAGATCTGCCACAGGCCTTTTCTGCTCACAGTGTCGAAAGCTTTGATGAGGTCAACAAAGGTTACATAGAGACCTTTGTTCTGTTCCCTACACTTCTCTTGCAGTTGTCTGAGAACAAACCCATGTCTGTAGTGCTCCTATTGGCTCTGAAACCACACTGGCTTTCAGGTAGAAGATCTTCTGCAATAGTGGGTACTAATCTGTTCAGAAGTATTCTTGCAAGGATTTTACCAGCAATGGAGAGCAAAGTAATACCTCGGTAATTTGAGCAGTCTGATTTTTCTCCTTTCTTCTTGTACAGGATGATGATGACTGCATCACGAAGATCTGGTGATAGTTCCCCTTGTTCCCAGCAACGCACAACAAGCTCGTGGAATTTGGCATGGAGTGCTTGACCTCCATGCTTCCAGATTTCAAGTGGAATTCCATCAACCCCAGCTGCCTTGCCAGGTTTCACCTGTTGTATGGCTTTAAGCGTCTCTCCCATAGCAGGGGCTGCATCCAATTCATGTTTCACCAGTTGTTGTGTAATGTGCTGAATTGCTGAGCCTTGGACTACACGGTTGGCACTGAAGAGAGTCTGAAAGTGCTCAGACCATCGGTTCAGGATGGAGGTTTTATCTGTTAGAAGCAGTTGACCATCTGCACTGAGTAGGGGGCTTTGAACCTGGTGTGTGGGTCCATACACTGCTTTCAGGGCCTCATAGAATCCTCTTTGGTCACCCAAATCTGCGCATAGTTGTGTTTTTTCTGCTAGGTCGAGCCACCATTTGTTCTGGATGTCTCGAAGTTTCTGTTGGAGCTTGCTGCATGCAAGACGAAAGGCGGCTTTTTTTATATGGCAAGATGGCTGAGCAAAGTGTGCTTGGTGAGCAGTTCTCTTCTTCTTCAGCAATTCCTGGATCTCTTGATTGTTCTCATCAAACCAGTCTTTGTTTTTCTTGGAGGAGAAACCTAGGGAATCTTCAGAGGACTGCAGGATGCAACTTTTAATATGTTGCCAAAGCGCTTCAGGAGAGGGATCTATGGGATTATCTTTAAGTCTAGTTTGAAGGTTTCCCTGGAAGCTGTCTCTCACTGTGGCTGTTTGAAGATTGCTGACTTGGAGCCTCTGCCTTGGAATGCCGCCTCTCTTAGGTTTGGGCTTGAAGTGGAGGTTAAGTTTGCAGCGCACAAGGCGGTGGTCTGTTTGACATTCTGCACTCAGCATCACTCGAGTATGACGGACATCACTGACATTTCTCTGTTGTACTAAGATATAGTCAATGAGGTGCCAGTGCTTGGATCGAGGATGCATCCAGGTTGTCTTCAGGCTGTCTTTCTGTTGAAAGATAGTGTTGGTGATGGTGAGCTGCCATTCTGCGCAAAACTCTAGCAGGAGGCGTCCGTTGTTGTTGCAGTTTCCAACATCATGCTTGCCCAGGACTCCTTTACAGGCTTCAGAATTCTTACCTACTCTGGCGTTGAAGTCACCAAGGATTATGATCTTATCATCTGCAGGAACATTTTGGGTGAGGCAGCGCAGGTCTGTGTAGAATTTGTCTTTTTCCGCTGGGTCAGCTTGCAGAGTTGGGGCATATACGCTAAAGAGAACAACATGTTGCTTGTTGTGTAGAGGGAGGCGTAAGGACATAATGCGATCGGAATGACCTGTTGGCAGATTTTCAAGTTTGGAGGCAATGGAGTTTTTAATCATGAAGCCAACTCCTGAAAGGTGTCTTTCGGTTTTGGGTTTGCCTGACCAGTAGAGTGTGTAGCCAGCACCATGTTCTTTAAGGCTGCCTTCCTCATGAAGACGAACTTCACTGAGAGCAGCAATGTCAATGTTGAGCTGTGACAGTTCGTGGGCAATTAGAGCAGAACACTCAGGACCGTCCACTATCCTCAGTACCAAGCATGGTTCTGATGTTTCAACATGCGAGTGTTAGTTTGAGCACACCTTTGCAGGCAGGTGTATGCCTTTGAAATCTCTTTGTTTTTGTTTGACTGCATGGAAGACGCCGGCTGGCCGCAGTTATCCAACTGGGTGTGGAGATGAGCTTTGTTTAGGCCACCTTTGCTAGGCCCCTCTCCGTGTGGAGCAAGCAGTGCTGTCCCTAGAAAAGGCTGCTTGGTCATTCAGGATGCTGCTGCAAGAGACTGTCATCTCCGGGGTCAAGTCTCTAATGACCCATATCCTGAACCGCCTGCATGCAGGGTTGGGTCTGTGGCTTCCAGCTGCTTCCTATCACCTGCCATTTTCGACCCTCACCTGTCACTACAGGGCTCTGCAATGTGGGTGAACCCTTCAAGCCTGCGCAATGGATTTTTTAGGCAAGGCACAGTGTGCGCAGAAATGGCCCCACCCTTTACTCCTAAGGTTTATCTGCCACAGCCTAGCAAGCTTGGACAGTGACAGCGAAAACCTCAGGATGTAGGTTTGGTTAAATTATCCTTCTCTTAGATGGATGGCCTTACAGGCCAAACGAGCTCCATCTGCCCGGGTTTGGGGTTGGAGTTGTCCTTCTCCTAGGATGGTTGCCAGATGGCTAGCGAGCCCATCCTGCCCGTGGACACACTTTGTCTGACCCTTCAGCTGAGACCTGTCTGGCATGGGAGACCCTACTGGCAGCACAAACCACCTCCAGTATAGCTCTCAACCTCATGAGGGCACGCAAGCTTCTCCCCCGCGACAAGGGGTGTCCCCCGAGAAGTTAGGTGTCTTAATCCGCAGATTAATCTCAAGCATATTTCTGAAAAATAGGGTGTAATCATTACATATTAAAATAATACAATAAGGTGGGCAGTTGTGAAGGCAGTAGGAGCAAACATAGGTGCTATAATTTGACTACTATTCCTCCCTTACAAAGTAATGCATTATGTTTTCATCTGGAAAAACAAAACTTGGCTTTCAGTATATGAAACTCCAGGTTTGTATGGAAAATGTGTAAAAGAGCCTTGGCCGTGGTCTCCTGTAATGGAGTGAACTTAATATCAGGGATGGATTTACTGAGCAAAGTATTAACTCGACTGTGCTATTAAAGACATTCTTGTCAAGGAAGCTACTGGAAAGACTTCTTGCCCTTACATGCCCCCTCTAACAGCCCTGACTCAACCAAAAACACATTTACAGACTATTCTGAATTGGAAGGGACCAAATTCTGGACCTATGCAGGACACACCAAGGATGATGTCATGTGACAGTATTGTCCAAATGCTTCTTGAACTCTGTGAGTCTTGGTGCTGTGACCACTTCCCAGGGGGGCCTGTTACAGTGCCCAACCAACCTCTGGGTGAAGAGCCTTTTCCTGGCATCTAAACTAAACCTCCCCTGACTCACACTGCTAACTCATTTTCAGCTTGCCGTTGACCAGTACCCCCAGGTCCCTTCCTGCATCACTGCTCTCCAGCCTTCTGTTCCTTAATCTATACATACAAGCAGCATTGCCCCATCCCAGGTGCAGATCTGACACTTGCCCTTGTTAAATTTTATTTTCTTCGACAGCTTCATTCAATTTAAAAAAGGTGTAAAACCAAGTACAATGCATTTTAAACTTTTGCACCATAATGACATTCAAACTCACTTTTTTCCTAGAACAAGCATTAAACATATTTGCCAAGTGCATATTTCTTTTCTAAGGAAGTAATACAGCTCCAATGTAGACACTGCCTTTTATCTGTTCCAGAAATGGATCCTAAACCCACAGGAAACATTCAGTAATTACAAGCAACAACCAACCTAGCACATCTGCACTATCTTTATTTAGCTCAGTAATGTTGAAAGGCTAATTTCCTTTTGTAGTACCAGGTTTAACCACTCCAGTTTGAGACTGAGTGAGCAGCATTACATTTCTTTAACCACTGAGCTACCAGAAAGGAACTTATCAGCATTTGCAAATTAAAAAAAAAAATGTATTACAGTACAATTTGCATGCACGTGTAGTAGTCCTTAGTAAACCATTAAGGTTTAAACCATTCTTCAAAATGAAACAGGAAATTATGTCTCTTGCTTAAGGAGATTATATATGAATTTTTATTTAAATAAATGCAAATAAAAACCCCTACACTCAGTCTATTGGTGACGTGTTCTTATGTTGAAGAACAATTACATGAATGTTTCCACTGAAGTCATCAGGCCAACTGGCTGAGTAAGAGACAGACCATGTAATTTAATGTTTCTTCCTTTTTTTTTTTGACAGTAATACAAGTAAAGTCTGTTGGCTAGTAATCTATCAGACTCACCTATGATAAAAATGAACAATATAAGCAGTTTTTGTTAGACACCAAAAATGATAAATTTTTGGAAATCTAAGTGCTAACCAAGAAGGGTTTAGAGAAAATGTCAACTCACATGTGATTGCAGTGATGCCACCCCTACACATTTACTATTGCATTTAAGCAATGCTATCTCCTAAAATGAGTAACACAGAATAGCTTAGTGGCCAACAGTGAAAAATAATTCATTCTCCTTTAAGAAACCTTTTGCAAAACGTACTTCCTCTCCAGTTTAATTAAAGCCATCCAAATCTCAATCTTTGCTTTTTATTTGTTCACATCATTTATTTAATGCTTAAATCTTTTATTTATACAGGGTTGTGCAGGTAATTTATTTATAACAGAGGTTATTTATCTGGTCTCGTGGGAAATTGTGCATGAGGCCATTTGTCTCCATTGACAGCTCAACCAAATTCATCCAGATCCCACCCAAATGCTATCAGCTTCTGAGCTGTGACCTTAATCATAGAACTTAACCTTTTCTTTTAAAAAGGGTTAAAAGAGGGCTCCAACTCAGATGGTGCCACTAGTTATACCATGTTCTGTAAATGTGTGTTGACCATTTGTCATTTTCAAATGACAGATTTGTTAATTCCCATTACTTACACTAAAAATTTTGTTATGGGCTAAAGGAACACACTTTCTATGCAAACCTAAGAATTTATTGGCAGTTTAATTAGTCCTAACTGCCTGATTCATTTAATTTTAATCAAATTGCCAAGATAATAGAATTTTATTACATACATAATATCGTGTAAAATGTAGTATTATGCCTTACATATAAATAATTTTACACATATCAAATTATATATATATCCAAAATGTCATGTCTTTGATGTTTCATTAACCTTCTTGAGGTCAAAAGCTTGGGTGGGGCGAGGTGGGGGGGAGGAGCAGGATGAGAGGATGGAGAAGAGGGGAGAAAAGAAGAACAACATTTAGTATCCAGAGAATCTTTCCAGAAGGGCAGCAATGCAGATGGTTTCCTCCTCCTCACATAGAGCAATTTTTATATTTGCTAACATGCTCTACCCCTTCCTTCTTAATTGGTCAACAAATCCAAAGAGCAAGTCAATTTACTCTGTGTGTGTATTTTTATATATATAATTATATTAGCACTCTTGTTTAAATCTGTCTCAAGCATAACAAAGTTGCCAAGGTTACATTCTTTCAGTGGTCACTGGTAGCTGTTTATTGCACTGGGGTCTCCAGATATCAATATACACCTGTGTCTTTAAGATCTCTGTCTGTCACCCCATGCCTTTACTCCTCTGTGCTGCAGTTTATTCTAGCCCTACAGGTAGTTCATTTCACATGCAATTAACACTTTTGATTATGTACTACTTGCAGAAATAACAATAAGGATCACAATCACACAATCATAGGGAGCTAAATAAAAACCAAAATAAGTAGGTAATAGTCACCTGGTCATTAGATAAGTTGTGCTGCAACCTAAAACTAATCTCCAGGAAGGGCAAGATAGAGCCTAGCAGAAAAGCTGTGGCCTATTACAAGCAATAATGCTCTCAAATTTACTGGGCTACAGGGTTACTTATGTCATCTGAAGGGACAAAAATAAACTTAGCTAGTGGTTTCTAGGTCAGAAAAAAACAGCAACTAATTTCTACCACAAAAGTGCATCTGGACTCTACCCCTGAACACCATAGGTGAGATAAAGCTTGAATTAAGTCTACTGAGGTTGAGTTATGTACCCATGTAAGATCCAGGAAATGAGGTAAGGGTCACACCTACGTAGTGATACACACAAGGATGTCTAGTTGACTACGTTATACTTCAGAGTAACAAGTTGCACATGTATAATATTTTCAAGCACACCCCAGTCTTTCACTAACCCTTTTTGACCCATCTGCTCAGCTGAAAAATCCAACAGACCAAATTCCAAAGGAAATGTCATTAAAATGATTTTGAAGCCTAGCTTCAGAAATGTCAAAGACAATTTGCTCTTCTAATAATCTATTTGGTCTCACAGAATCACCATGACCCCAAACTGTTTTTTTTTAGCTGCAAGATGGCACTTAAATGATGTATAAGTTTTCATTCTACAGTGTGACAGGTAAGATTTATAATTTTTCATGCAAAGCTTTTCTTATCTTGATCACTACACACTGACATAATCATGTGATTTCTTTCATATATGAGTTCTTCCCTCCTGCTCTTTCACTACTTTCCATCTACATCCATCTCTATTTTCATTGTTTACATATAAAATTTTAAAACAAGCCCACACTAGGCTAGGGCTGGGATTAAAATATTTATGAAGGTTGTATAGGTGTCATGAAAACCAAAAAAGGAAGCTGTGATTTGTATATACACCAAGTTGCTAAGCAAAGAAGCACGTTTTCCATTACAGACTGCATGACTGCAGGGAAGATTTAGGTGAGATGCAATCCTTACAGAAAGGAAACCCATAGGCCATCAGGTAAGAATAATTTACTATAAATTACATGAAAGCTTTCTGTTTGAATGCAGGAGAACCTGGTTAAAAAAAAAAAAAACAAACAACAAAAAACCCCCAAGCACCAAACAAGAGAAAAGGAGAGAGAAAGTTTCCACTGCCAAAGCCTCCAACTTATTATATCAAATTGTTCCATTCATACCACATGTAAGAACCAGTATATTTTCCTGTTTTGGTATTGTATTTTATAATACAGGATTTCACAGGAGTTTATCTTATGAAAAGTGAATAGGAAGCCAAAATTATTGAGAGGAAAAGTCCTTCATATCCAAGGCATATATGTCTTGCAGATTTGAGCTTTTGACCAAACTGTTGGTATGGCAACAAAAAACATTCATGGCTCAAAGACAGAATTGACAGTGTAGGATATATTGTGTATCCGCGTTCAAAAATATGTTTTGAAGCTTCTGTTCCTTGACTAGTTTTAAAAGGCAGATACTCTTTGATACATATTTTCCCAGCCAAATAGATCTAATAAAATTCTTCCAAAAAATGATTGTAAATTTGTTACCACTCCCTCAAGATCAGTAAGGAAAAACATAGTTTGCCAATCAGTCTCCAATAATTTAAGTTGCTCATGTTTGTGAACGGAATTTATATATTGTTTTTGCTTCCCTGCTTGACAGTTTCCAAAATTTCACTGCAAAAGATTATGACATTAAAATAACAACATATGAGGCACAACACAAATACAGATACATTGTAAATGTAAATATATAATTTTAAGTATTAAACAAGAATGTTATCAACAAAAACCAGCTTTATCTCAAAATAGTATCTCTTAGAGCCTGACATGCAAAATCCTTTTCATGTAATAAAGCAAAAGGCTTATCTGGGTGTTCTGAGATGTATGATACATGAGGGAGTCATCTCCATGCTTCATTCATCTATCTAGCTTCTCATCCTTGTCTTCAAAATGCTGAGCTAAAAGATGTGGAAAATGTCATTGAGGTACCATTTAGGCCTCTCACACAAAAGAACATTCTGCATTTTATTGATCATAGCTGTACCAAGAGCACATACTGATGTGCTTAGGATCTTGTACTCATTTTTGCCACACAGAATTAAAAGGCTTATCTCTCCGATTCACTCCGCATGATCATCTCAGTCAACAGCACCCATTAGTCCTGAGCAGAGGGTATCCATCACCCTGCTTGGCTAAAATTATACTGTCACACTTTTAATTGTACAAAAGGCTGGTGCCATCTGGGTCACTATCTTTTTTTTGTTGATTCACAAGAGCAGTTGCAAACATAAAATAACGAGCTCAACTTCTGAGTTCTATTGATAGGATGAATAGACACATAAATCTGTGAGGTGCTTCTATTGTGTCCTTGTATGCTGGTAAAATGAATCCCAAAGTTGTCAGCTACACTTGTTACAGAAACAACTAAACATCATTCCTGCATTGTGTTTTTACTAGAAGCTAATTTCACTTTTTGCTTTGGCATTATCAATACCACAAAAGGTAAGTTATGTTCATCACACATCATCATTCACTGTCCAGTTCCTGTTTGTTCAATGTGAAGATGCTTCACTGCTGTTACTAATGCCTATTAGATCAAAAAGTAAATGTGAATTTGCTTCATAGGCTACTCTACAATTGGAAACATTGCAAGAAAACTGGCAAAAGATGTAGTTTGTGGTACTTGGCAAAATACCACAGTGTGTGAAGGCAAAGCATCTTCAGAGAAAACAAACAGATGAACAACAGCCATTTCATCACTTCTTGAATTCATTAGCTCAAAGGAATTTAATTCCAGCTCCTGTATAGGCTCAGTGTAGCAGAACATATGTGTGCATCTATGCTTTCTAGCAAATTTTCTGCTGGTTTCTACCTTAAGCATCAGTTGACACTAAACTCTACAATTTAGCCAAATGCTTAACTACAACTCTGTGATACAAGACCTCTTGCTTTACTACATCATGTTTTAACCTTATGCCATAGTGAGTGGACACTATTTCTAGGAAGTCAGCAAATCTCATTCATTGTGGCAAAGGTCATATTTTCTATTTTGAACCAAGTCACATCTGTCACCTCAATTTGGCCAAGGCTGTTACTGTACTTGACTTCACTTTATGTCAGTCTGTATGCTCAGCAATCAATCTGCTTCAGATTTCACAGGCCTTACTAAGGTATTCAAATACCAGCTGTAAAAGAAAGAAATATCCAACTTTATTTAAGAGTTAAAAGTGTTTTCAAACAAGACCAGTATCTACTTGTTTGAGTCCAAATGAAATACTGGAAAGCTGAAGGAAATTATATGTGCAATGTTGTCTTACATGAAAGAACTATATCACTTTTATCATTTCTTGTATCCTCTTTACACCAGAATTCACTGCATTTTTCAGATCACAGTAATGAATTCTTTTCCTATAGGATATTCATACCAAGTCATTTACACCAGTTTATTTCAGTAACAAATGAATTCCAGAAGTACCACAACTAACAAAACACTGATTACTGTCTTATTGTTTTCTGCATTTCTACACAGCCCCTCAGACCATCAACTTGCTACTTCTTTTCTTTGACCTCAGACTCAGCACAAGTCCCTCTGGCCCCACCTATGCTGACTGGCTAGGAGTCAGAAGAGGGAACTTTAGTTCCCAACTGAGCTAAAGAACACTGCTTTGGGGTTTTCCCTCTGCACAGATGTCAATTGTGGCAAGACTGATACAAACATTAATTCTGAAGAACTTTACTTACCTGCCAAATATGTTTGAAGTTGGCCAAGAGACTTGCTACTTATCATAGGCTACCTTGTAGGCTTGCAGATGGCCTGGTTATATAGGGTGTTTTTTTCAGTAGAGGTTGGGGTAGGACAAAGTCAACATCAGCTGAATTCATTTAGTTCCACATTCATTTTTAGAACTAAAATTTTAATAACTAAGAATTCAGATGTTCATCTCTTCCAGCTTTAGTTTTTTTCCAGTAGAAAGTGTGATTGTCCACAAAGTAAAAGTTATACTACATTATTAAAGAATGCACTCAGAAGTTCTATTTCTTTCCCCATCTTCTCTCCTTTTCCCCTTGTGAAAGGAAAATGTTAAGTTTAACAGCATTCCAGCAAGACTGTGAAATAAGGATTCAGCAGGCTTCGAAATGCAATCATTCTTGTTAATGATATCTCCCAGATTCTTAAGCTTCCTCAGAACACAGTCAACTCCTCCTAATATTAGTAGTAGTATTTAAAGAAAAATCCATGCTAATTTTTTTAATTATTTTTTATATCTTACCTTTATCCAGAATTTTATCCCTTTACAGAATTATTTGACATAGTATTTCTTATTTTTGACTGATGGTGCATTTTTTTTTGCCAATACTGGATACTTACCTCAATTCAGACCCAAGTTGTGTATCTACATCTTTTCTTCAGCTCCACATTTTTTTCCTTTGATGACGAGTTTTAAATCAGCAACACAACCGCCACACAAAAACATATGACTGAGAAACACAAGCATTTATATGAGACAGTAATCTCAGTGCTTTAAAATAATTTCTTTTTAAAAAATATCAGTATCCATAAGAACTGGATAGTTTATAGAAAAAGTGATGATATGTGAACACTTCTATCAGTATTCAGGTCCAGCCATACAACCGAAAGTAAAAACTTGGTGAGTAGATCACCATACTAATGAGGGTCTGTTATTGAGTGTTTATTGATGTGAATCCAGTTTCTCAAAAATAAATTAAAAAGTGGTCCACTGGAATATAAATTTAGCTGACCTATCATTTGGTATCATTACTCAGGAGATCAAAGACAGTTGTCCACTTTCATTGGGAGCATGATATTGCTGGGTGTTGCAAATATCTGTTCAGGCTATAAAGGATGCAGATTTCTGGTGTTTTCTCCTTAGTATGCTACATGAAAACTAATTTTGGTTTGTTTTTTTTTTATTTTTTACAAAAATAATTTTAAAAATTTATGAATATAGCTAGATGGAACACATTTTTCCCTCGTGATCTTCCTTATATAAATGAAATACTGTTTGACTTTCAGCATACTTTAACTTCAGGACAACTGAGGGAAATATACAGTCACAACCAGTATTCCCAGATAACACCTGAACACAGAGATCTTCTAATCTATAAAAGAACAGCAAAGCATTAACAGATTAATTCTTACAACCCTCCTACAGAGAAACAAATACAAGAAAGCATTACTATGCCCATTCCACAGATTTCAAAAAGATCAGGCATTTGCAGGAGTGGCTTGTTCAGGGCCACAAGGTAGAAATAATAATAAGCCTATCAAGCTTTATCTAAAGGTGACAATTTCTCTCCCAAGGCTAAAACAAAATACACTACCCAATCTGAACCGAGAAAAATAAGTCAAAGAGAAGTAGTGCTACAATCCTTACCCTCTGAGGAAAAATAGGCCAATAATGTAGCCCATGGCCTGATACAGGTAGAGTCATTGAAGATTATGCTTCAAAACATACTGGGAAAAAAAAGAACAGGTGTTCGTGCTGATGGGAACAAGGACAAAATCCAACACTTACTTCATGATTTTATGTTTCAAATCCTATGGTTCTAAATCTTCTAAAAGTCCACTGTGCTAGAAATGTTAAGGAGTCATTCAAAAGCATTCAGTATTAATGCAGTAGTAACTGACCACATACACAAAATTCAGGATTCATATAGTTTGTCTCAGGACTCAGTTGGGTCTCAAATAATAGAAATCGTGTCTGCCACAGCCTTTTAACTTTTTAAGCAAGTAGAAGCCACAGAATGTCAATATATCCCCCCAAAAGTCTCTAAATAATGTGTATTCTGATGTATTAAAAGATTTTAAAAAGTAATTTGATTGTATACATTGTCCATCACCTATGTAAGTGCTCTACACTGCCATAACTGAAATACTTGCCAGACTGCAAGTTATAAAGATTCTTTTTTTTTTAATGAATCTAACATGCATTTAGCCAGTGGCTATTCCTGAATTTTGGTCTGCAAATCATGGTAAATAGTCATTACTTTACCATAACCTACCATGATAACTGTCACAGTTTTTGACTCTGTGTCTGTATCCCCAGCAAGGAGTTGAATTCCTTCCCTTAACACATCCACTATGCCATCCCTCACCACATTTATGCCAAATAGATTCTCTGGGCTCAGTGAGCCTTGCATCAGGTTCTGCTTCTACCTGATGGTCTGGTGAAAAGGGACAGTTAAAGAACAGCTGATGCAGAATAACAGCAACTACAGTAAAAACTGATAGTTATCCAAACCTCAGTGCTTGAGATTCTGACAGGTTCACTTCATTATTAGAATACTTTAATTACTATACACTCTCTGATTTTCTCTCTGCTGCTCTTCTTGGCACATTGGAAAAAGAATGTGAAAATAAGTGTTAATTCACCTTATAAATTAACACATACACAACAGGGAAGACTTATTTGAATATTTTTGGTTTGAGTAACTTCATAACACTTGAAAAACCTATCTCTAGTCTCAAAGCTACATTAAATTACCACCCAGTAAGAATCTTATTTAAAGTATTGCAGTCATAATGCGTCTGTCTGTCAGTGAACAGAGTTCCTTGTTTTGATACAACAGTGAAGTGTGTCAGCTGGTAATCAAGAAAGTGGTTAGCAAGACTTTCTTACTTGCATTGAATCCTAACAGAGACAGGAGGTGTCTGATGAGAGACAAATCAAATAAGAAGATGATGGAAGAAAGGAAATTCAGCAGAGCAGAAGCCCTAAGCCAAGAACTTAAAGGAAACCTATCCCCAGGGATGTTGAACAGTTCAGAAATCTCTCCTACACCACTAAAATCCAGGCTAGCATGACACTGATTAAATGAAAAAAGAAGGGAGAAGTGCTGGCTTCTCTTCTCAAGGTAAAAGAAAATTATTCAGAAGTGTTTGTGAGCCAGCCATATGGGCCTGCCAAATGTATCTTCTGGCTCTAGCAGTGCAAAGACGACTGTGCATTGTGTCCTGCTGAGAAACACAAAACAGGGACAAGGAGACCTTACTTGCAAGATGTGGGACCTGGAAAGACTCTCCTTGGCACCTGAGCCATTAATATTTAAAATGGCACCAGCAGGTTTTACGCAAATGGAAATCTGGAATATACAATTATACACTAAGAAAAATTTTCTATTAAAAAAAGAAAATAAAAGCAAATGTTCACTGTTTTACAGATTCTGAATGGTAAAATTTGTAATATCGGGGGCCTTCGGAAATGGTTGCTGTTAACTACAAAGAGATGACACTGATATTATGCTGTCTTTGCTGTAAATATCACCTTTAGTTCCTCAAAATACAGGGCTGCTATTTACATGTTTGTTGGAGCCAAGCTTCCACTTCTCCCATAAGTCAGAGCAGAAGATTACTTAATTACATACTTTTATGAAAGCAAATCACTGATTCACGTCTTTGTTTCAAAATATATCACTCTCTCATCTAGCTGTATCAAACGCATTAAGAGTGCCTAGTCTGTATGCTGGTGTAAATGAAAAGTACTTAATCTAATTTTCTAGTACAAACAATAGATTCAGGAACTTAGTCATATTTTAAGTTGAAAAGTTAGGACACTGTTCTTAATTTGAAATGTGTATTCATACCAAGCTGTTTGCCAGCGCAAAGCCAAATTGCTTTTCTATTATAACAAATATGGTATCAGCCCTTAACTTTGATATAAATAAAAACCTAACCATAAATCTATGTCCTGTTTTCTCTCTACAATAGCCCCAAGATTCCCTTTGACACTCAATCTCTTTGAGAAACTTCAAATACTAAATTTTTTAAGCCAGTATAAAAATACAAATATTGAATTGAGGGAATGTTTAATACAGTACATTAACAACAGGTTCCATCTGTACAGGCTTGTGAGCTTCAGGTGAACTGTAGATTTTAACATGAGAGACACAGGCTTTTAACATAAGAGAAACCAGTTGTTCTCTGCCACTCAACACAAACCAAAAAGGAATCCTGAGGTTGCCCAAGGTCCCAGAGATACACCAAGGTCTCAAGGGATTCCCCCTCTATGTTATGTGAGGACAGAAAAGCCTCCAAGCACTTCGGTCCTAGCTCTGAATGATCACTTCTTCAATCACCGCCTGGGGGTCAGTAGTCCCCACCCCATCAGTAGCAAGAAAGAGGCTCACTGGAGACTACTTCGGGGCTTTCTTTCCCTGAAAAAGGGAAAGCCCTAAGATTCTTCACTTTTTAGTTGAAGAGTCCCATATTCATCTTTTTTTTCAGGGACTGTCAAGTATAACTTCACCTCCTAGAGATCCTTGCATCTTTGAGAAAAATACCAAACTATTCCCATGTCACAACTAAGTGGAAAGTCATCCAGAACAAAAATGCCTCAAAATCATAAATCTACCTTCTTTATATTAACAAGAGCTTGTGTGCCACTTCTAATGGTATGAAAGGTATGAAAACTATATAAGCACATCTTTTTCACCTTTAAACAGGTGTTGTTAAGGGGCATGAAAATGTAGACAATAGGAAATATATGACTGGAGAAATGACAAGGAAGCATATATTAAGTGGCCACTTTCTAGCTTCTGAAGGTTTGGCTAGGCATTCTATTAATGCAAATTTATCTGCTGGCTAACAAATATTTTGGTGCACAGCCTTGTCTTTGCCCTCTCAAGACATCATCAGCCTTTTTGGCCACAGGATACAATCTGGAAATTCTAACAAACTGTGAAGTTTCAATGGAAGACTAGTATTTAAAGCATGAGACAAAAATGGAACTTAAACAAAACCTTATATATAGCATAGAATGAGTAAATGAGTAACAATGATACACAACAGACTCTTACAACAAGGAAAATACATGACAGCTGGATGACATATTTGATTATACAGAGAATATAACAGAAAGAAAAAGATTAGATCAAAATCACATTCTGTGTTGAAAAACAATAAAAAAATAGATGGCCTATACATTACAAATAACTGTCACCTCAATTACCTGAATTCAGAAACAAAATTACAAATAAAATCTTGCTGCACCAACAGATGAAGACCAAGGCATAAATGCAGATCCAAAGCCAGGGGAACACTGTTTTCAGAGACCTCAACACATTATCACTGATATATAATTGTGTGACTCTCCTCCATGACTACATACATGTTATTTTAAACAATGTGTATAAATATACCTAATGGCTTTTTGAACAAACCAATTTTTTGATCTTTGTGACTGGCTAGTCTCAGTTTACTTCTTGTTTCTGAATCTTCTTCCCTTCTATGCTGTACAGACACCTTAATTAGTATATAATTAGAGCCAACATAAAAATATTGACTAACTTTCCTCATTCACTGCTACCTACTTAATGCTATCCCTTGCTGCTTCTTAAATGGTAGTATAATTTTATTTCTCACATTTTATACTTGTCAAAACCTATTTAGTAGTCCAGAATACAAGGCTAAATTTTAAGTGCATATTATTCGAATAATAATTTAAAAACAGAGCCTAATTTAAGTTTGCTATCTTTTTTAAGCAAATCTATGCAGACCAAGAACATTGTCTCTGCCCTTGTTCATATAGCCTGAATAAGAAATCTGAGGGCAAAAGTGGGAAGCCCACACAGGAGGAATCACCACATTTCCTGAGAGACTGAAGTGATGCAGGATAAAAACTCACACCAAAAGATTACCTCCAGCTCTCATTTATTTTACCAGGGACACCTCTGTTAGCCAGGGTATGTTGGCACAGGATCATTTTCTGTCCTGAAAAGCAGAAGTGCTTCACAGAAAAGCTGTTTCTTTCTGTATAAATGCCTTCAAACTTGCTTGTCCAATGCTGGAATTTCCAGAAATCTCTTGCATGAGTTGAGATATGTGTTACCTCTGCAGCCAGTGGAATAGGGGAGCAGGGAAACAGTTGGACACACAGGGAGACAGGTGCTTTCAGAGGTCGTCTTAGCCATCTGTAGAAAGCCCAGGGTGACTGCTCCCTTTCCCCTGGTACTGCAGGAAGAGCCTAACCTCTAAAAGAAGGACTGTGAACCTAAACAACCTCCTATCTAACCCTCTCCTCCGTTTGATGATAGAGCATTTCATATAACGGATCTTCTCTGTTGCAGTGCATGTCTGCAGCTATTTGCTAGGAAGCTGTTTAGGGAGTGTTCATTCTGTGTTCCCATGCATGTATTTTTATTGTTATTGATAAGAGAAGCCAGCAGCTAAGTTGCATTACTCTACTTCCTAAGGCCAGAAGCTTCGTATTTTGCAGAGAACTGCTTTATGCTATTACAGAAAACTTCCCTTGGGCATTTTGGCCCAAGATGTCTTCTAGATAGATTTGAGATCTTCTAGATAGCTCTAGATCACCAAGTTCTGTAAGGATAAGGGGAAAAGTTGACCTCAAGTAAGGATTTTGAAGCCAACTCATTCTATCAGGAGCTAAAAAATCTCCCAAAAAACAAACAAACAAACAGATGATGATTTTGATGTGCTCAGGATATCCCATGATGCTGAGAAGGCATGTTGCAGTACCCTGTACTCCTGAGGACCTGAGTCTATATATAACTTATATTGTGTTTGTGTAGTTCACAGAATAAAAATTAAAGAAAATGGAGCTCTGTATTTCTAGGATTATCCATGAGAACAGAATGGAGTCTCAGACTACTGAAAATAGTGGGAGATTTTGATTTGTGGAGTCACTGTCAGATAGTATTTCAAAAGCATTAGTAAACTAAAGAAATGTATGAATAATAGATCTGCTGGAAATTACACTTATGGGGAGATCGAAATTATTCACCAATTTGGAAAGGATGGAGGGCTAAATATTATAACAGTTTATTTTGACATTCTCTAGAAGAAATAGTTTCAAATATTTTCAAAATAGAAACATTCTGACTTTTTACTTTCAAACAGCATGTTTGTTTTGAAATTGACACAAGATTGCTCTGAATTTAACAAAAATGTTCAGGTTGGCAAAGAATACTTTTTTTTCTTCCTGCTAAGAAAGGAAAACAAACAAATTCATTAAAAGTTGTTTCAGGTTGTTATAAGCAATGCCTTCAGAATGTTTACTTCAGCTACTAAACTTTCAAAAAGATGACAAAAATTGATCGTTCCCGCAGATCTTTGAAAAACCAGCAGGGGCAAAAAACAAATGTAGGAGCATACTTTTCAAAGACCCTGGTCCTAAGGTTTGTTTTCCCTTGTCTACCACCCACTGCAGCATAAATTGACTTGCTATGTTATAAACCCAAAATAAGCACATACATTTCACCTTGAGTACTGCACAGCTGTTTCTCCCTCTGTATGTTAGTCCCTACCATTTAGCTCCCCATATACTCGATAATAGTCAATAAACCCTGACTCCAAGAGGGATGCAAATCACTACCTACCTCAGGGGGGGCTTTCAGTTACACAGCCAGGCTCCTTCTGCTGCTCAGTCTGAAAATTTGGGGCAGTTCCATTTAAATCGAACCCATTTAAATGGATCCCAGAGCTTTATATTAAGTTACATACAACATGTAATAATGCAGCCAATATAACAGTTGATGTGTTTTTTTTTTTTTGGATTCAATTTATTCTTATAATGTCTCTACAATTTCAGCTTTCACTGGGCTGCAGATTCAGGCATTAACAATGTATGAAGTTTATTTTAGAGGCTGCCAGAAGCAGAGAGCTGGAGAATTTGGATAGATAAGGAGCAGGTACATAAAACTCTCCTTGCCTTGGGACTCAAAGTGATTTGAGGTTAACAAGAAAAGTAAATTTTAATCTGGTAAAACACCTGACAATGAAAAAGCAACTCTTAGATCACAAAGCCCAGTTCTGCAGTGGGAATTGCACTCCCAAAATCATAGATTACAAGGAACTCTGAGTATAATGATGAGCTCACAAATTTTCTGTAATCCAAGGATTCTGACTTAAGTAAAATTTTGGTTTTTAAAAGAGAGAGATTCTATACTACAACTCTCATTGGCTCAAGCCAGCAAAAGGAGGAGCATGACTTGAGGTAGGTCTCCATCATTTTGCAGAATCTGTTTCTGGATCTCTGAAAGGGAAACTGAAGCTATTATCAGTGTGCCAATACAGTCTAAAAGAACCATAACACTCTGACAGACTCTTTCTCCTCCAGTCTCCCAGCCAACCCCCTTCCGTGATCATCAGGACACATGACATAGCTGCTCATGCTGATCCTGAACACCTCCACTTATGCACTGAGGTCATGGCCCCCATGGAACACCAAAGTAGGGGTTTATTAAGTACATATGATTTATTCCCCTCTTCTGCTTGGTGTCTGGTCTTACCTCTAAATTCTTTCATAAGATGTTTTTCTTCAGTTTTAAAATACTTTTACTACTTGCATGCATTGCAGTTGTAATCATAAACCCAGTTATGAGCTGAGGTCACCCTTCTGTGTATGGCACTTTATGAACCTAAAAGATTGCCCCTTCCCCAAAGCATTTGTAGCCTGCAGAACCTTAAAACCAGTGCCTTTAGTTAAAAAAACGGCATGAGGACAAACATGATGTTATGTCTAAAATGATGAAAATTAATCCGTGTATACTCCTATTCCCTTTTCTGTTAGAAAGGCTTGATTCAATTAAAAGCCAGCAAATGTAAAATACAAAGAAGACATCCTCATATTCAGACTAATGTAGGGAACTCTGAGATGCCACTTCATTTTTTCTCAAAATAAATAGCTTAAGAAGCTTTAAACAAGAACAAGACATTAACAAACACAACAGCTGTAATTTCCATACCAAGGATGAAAATTATGAGGAATGTCAATCATTTGGCTTGAAACAAACCAACCAGAGAGCAAATACTCCCAGGGGATGTTTCTTCATAGAGAAGAAAAAAAAAACAAAGTAAAATAACTAATTTGAATCACAAGTGCTAGATGTTCACCACTGACAAATACAATCCTAGAACACATGGATATATTCCTTTTTTACAGATGAGCACTTTGTATCAGAAAGCTATTTTCATTTCACACTTCCTTTAACAACACTGGTGTCCAGAGGGCTATGCACGATTCACAACACCATAAAAACAGAGTTCAGCCCTTGCTGTTTTACTGGAAAGGTTCAGTTCAACAGAAGCATGCTTGTATCAAATCCTGATGGGCTAGCGGGCCAACACTCTCTCCCATTTGGAATCATAATTCTGCTTGATTCATGTATCTTAAAACACCTCAAGCTGGATCAGAAAAAAATAGTCACTGCTTGAACTGAAAACTCTTCCACTCTCCATCTCTGTCTTATGTACAGAGTCTTATAATTCATACTCTCCCACTTACCCATTTTATTTTTCTTCTTCCTACAATGTTTCTTTTTCACATTGTAGCATCACCTCTTCTCCTTGCTTAGCCTTTTATATGTCCCCCTTCTTAATTCTGCTTACATCTCTCTACAACTGCAACTCTTACCCCACTGGAGTAGTAGGTTGTGCAATTACATGAAACATCTTCCTGTCTAAGAAGTTTCCCCACTAGTGTAATGGCAAACAGAAAAAAGGAATCAGTCATACTTGGACACAGAGCTCTGGAGAGAAATCATTGTACTCTATCAGCCTCGCTTTCTGTTCTCAAGCTTGCCAGAGAGACAGTTCCGAGTTTCTTGTGAACACTTTAAACTCTCTGTTCTCATTTTGGGTTCATTTAACATACATTGTAATCACTCTGCTGAGACAAATTAATTTGAGATGCATGCAGATTAACTCATCTAGTTTTGTAATCTAGTTGTTCCACTGGAAATCAGTCTGGGCACAGGCCTTAGCAGTGGTACTTTCAGCAGACTTCAGGGTCTGGTTTGTTGGCTCACACTGTTACCTCAGAGAGTAATCATATTTGCTCAGTTCGCAACTCTGAAAATGGTCAACTGTCAGCCTTCAAAGTCAGAACTCTGACCTAGTTTTCCTCTTTATACCATTGCCTAGCCTCAGAACTTAATTCTAAAATTCTGATGATAACATGTAAGACCAAATTCAAGTCAATATCCTTTACAGTATTTCAGATCTGTAAAGGCTACAGTGATTAATATCATAACAAATACTTCATAGTGTATTTTTAAGTGGAAATGAGGCAAAGGCCCATCAAGAACAGTTGAAAATAACAAAAGGACCAGTCTCACAGAGCTGCATACTTTTTTTGACTGCTATTGGACACCCCCAAAAGAGGATACATCATTCCTAAAATGTTAGGTTTATTTAATTATAACTTTGGCTGTAACAAACTGATCTGCCTAACAAAAGGAATAAGCAGATGAGGCAAAGAGCTGTGAAATTAACCTGTTCCTCAAGTAGCTCTGCAATATAGAATTTTCAAGAGCAACTTCTGCTTATCTCCATTTTTGATTGAGAAAATACTAAAGCTCATGACTTCACAGAGAGAAAATTAAGCCAACAGTGCAGACTTTTTACTACAAAAAATACCAGGTGCTGAAGAGTTCAGTATGTTATAATTGGCAAGACAGATAAGACTCAGGTAAATGTGGCAGAAAGACCAAGAAGGGATGCATGACGATGCAAGGAACTGAAGAATGCAAGTCACACATAACAACAAGGAGGTAACTAAAATTGTATATTCTAAGATGCACTAGACAAAGAGCAAAGAAAATTTATAGATTTCCCATTAGAAATAGCAACTCACAATGGTTCAATCTCCTGTGAGAAATCAGCAGAAACCATATCTGTAGTCATATTCGTGTTGTCATATCTGCACACAGAAGTTCTTAAGTCTCACCTTTAGGCTTCCCTAATCTGTATGGTAACATGCAAGGCCTCTTCCAAATAATGCCTTCTTTGGATTGAAACCAAAGAGTTTTATTCCGCAAAGCAGAGAAAAATACTGTATTCCATTTCTTCTAAACTAAACAACAGTAGTATATTTTGCTTTCTAGATCTGACTTGTATTTCATCCCTCTAGTCTTTTCCTCAAGGAAAGTCAAGAGAAAAAACATCAACTCATTGTCCACAGAACGAATAAATACAGCCAAATCACCAGCATGGAAAATAACTGCATAAGCCCTAGGTACTAAACCTTACCCACAAATAGCTCATAGTGAATAATACATACAGTTTAAAGTCAGTTAAAATAAGTGCCAGGTCAGTTATCAGGCAGCAGTGAATTTGCAAGGCTTTGAAACAAAATTCTCTTTTTGATTCTCCCTCTCTGAGATACAAATGACTGAACTAAGACGCAGATAGTAATGACTGAAGGGAAATGTGGTCAAGAGCTGGCCAGTTCCACAGTCTTTCAGTTCTACATCAACACTGACTGACAGTGCTGAAGAGCCATCTTGGACTTTATGAAATGAGCTCTTGACATGAGTGGGTCCTAAAGAACTACTGCTCCTCAGAAATCAAAAGAATTTGTCCTGGATGAAAATTTCAGGAGAAAACTACTGACTGTGGACCTACCAACATGGGTCAATTGCCTTGATACTGGTTTAACTTCAGCTTTTGAGACTTTATGTATTTGGCTGCCAGATTACAGCATTTCCATGACCTAAAATTTCCACATTGTATGTTCACACAGATGCTTCAGGGCTAGCCTCCCTTCAGATGAATTCAGCTCCTCAAACTGCCGAAAGGTGTACACATTTTCCAGCCTTGGGAGAGTAGCAGGGGTTAAGAGCACTCAGGAAAGTAAAGAAAAAGAAATCAACAAAAACCAGGTAGCTTATGGAAACATATGGTCTTTCCCCACAACATCCTTACCCTGCTCTTGATTTTACCTTCTCTGGTCAATGAGCCAAAGACTATGAACAAGCAGTAAATTGCTGCACTGAAAATGCAACCAGGTAATTATGCACAGGTGCTTTCAAGGTTTTCAGTTATTGCTTTCCCAGATGCAGTAGAAAGATGTTTAAATTGCAACCTAAATGATTTTTATTTTGATGTGTTTTTCCCTTGATGTGTATGAACACAGATCAGATAATTCCCATTAACTTCAGTCAATAACTTACCCCTAATATCAACATTTTTGTAGTGATCCAAAGACTGGAACTGTTACTAGAAGTGATAGCATATATTCTGTATACTATATAGCGTATATATGCTGAGAGGTGTAAAACTATTATATACACTGGTAGGGGAAAAACTATTTTTATACCAAGACTTGACAGGAAACAAAAATAATTCTTCTCAGATAATAGAGAGTAAAATATTCCAGGAACAACTAATTTTCAAATTCTGTTTTTCATAAAAAAATAGTGATTAATTTGCTTCTTAGAATTAAGAAATTAAACCTGACATAAAATTACAGAGTTTTATATTTGGAGGGAGGGGTTTGTTCATGTTTTTACCAGAACTACTTTAAGATTAATTTCTACTCAAGCACTAAAAAGATCTAGAAATCAACTCTAGAAATTACTAAGTTAGGGTCTTGTTCTAACTGTTTTTAGTAAAAAAAATAATCTCCTTTCGTTCTTAACCATATATAAAGAATTCCACCTAACAGACAAGCCTGAAAAAATCTGGCCCTACATAAGTTATGCAAAGACCTTAAAGCAGCATTATTCAATATGATTCATTCACATAAAAGTACAGCATATTATTCCAGGTGAGCAGCAGCCATTCAGCTCTTGGTTTCTACAATGGCATAATAAAACATGTACTGCCTAAGAAATTATCCATCAGCAACACATCAGCACTACATAATAATTCAATCATTCTAACATCCACATTAGTTCATAGAGAACAAGCAGATATTGAACTGTTACAGTTTTTCAGTGTTGAAAGACTGTAGAATATTTAGAGCTAAATCATTTCTTTCAAGGTTGTTCCTTCCTTGCATTCTGTTGAACATTACTAGCTTAGGTAAGTTACCTTGTAGAATCCATGCCAAGACAATTTGAAAACACTGAACCAAGTCATAGCTTTTCTTTGCTATGTAAGAAGCATAACAGCCTTACAATCACAGAAGTTTTTACCAGAAATCTAGAAACCTGAGGGGTTTGGCTCCACAAATTTTACTATAGTGAAGCTCAAGTATCCCATTTTGTAATGCACTTCAAGTTACTTTTGTTTCCTCTATTCCTTGCTAATCCAGTAACTTAAGCAAGACAGAATTCATTTGCTTTGATGATCAATTGCACTACACATCCAAAACCAGGGAAGTCCCAGTCCCTTTTTTCCCATCTCAATACAATAATTTATGAAAAAGGTACATAAGTGACTGTCATTAAAAAGTGTACATTGCCACCCCATTTTCATGTCATTTTCATTAAAAACACTGAGTGTATACACAGAAATATCTAAGGGTTAATACATGTTTCTAAAATTAATTCTGTGTGCCAATATGAAAGGGAGCTTTGATTATATACTAAACCAAGATTGACCCATGTCGCATAGAAACAAGAAGTGAAAAGAAAAAACAACCCAACATTTAACCATTGCTCACTGGAACACATAAATCCTATATTATCATTAAAAAAATAGGTACCTTCTTGTATTTTGTCTCTGTGTAAATGAACATTGTTTCTATTACTAAGATCAGCATGGCAATGCTCTCTAAAATCCCAGATAAGTAAGGCTTAATCTTATATCTAATACATCATCACTGCCAACAAGCAGCCAATGGTTATTGGTGAGCTCTAAATGCAAACTACAGAGAAACTTAAATAATAGACAGTTCTACTCAAATATATGCCTATTTAATTGACAATCCACATGCAATCCCACTTTAACATGGATTGATGTTATTGTAGGCTAGAGGGTAAACAAAACATGCTTGTTCAGAGTCTTCTTGTATCATGTAATGCTGTTTTCACCCACACTGATCATAAATTCTCATCATAGTAAACAGGTGTTAGACTGCAACTACAAATTGAATCTTGAAGAATAGCATATAAATATTTTGAGAGACATGTTTAGGATTTCATACTTTAAAATTAGCAATGGATCCTATCACCAGCCTTGATAATGTTCAAGAATTGGTCTACTGTTGACACATAGGACTACCTTAATTGACAATATGTTGTTTAACTTCCAGCTTCAGTTAGACCTTCAAAATAATTGACTATTGATAATTATTTCAGCCTTTCACAAAATCTACCTCAACTTTCATCCTGCAATTTAAATCCAGACACCACTAAATCTCTGACTACATCTGAACACCTATTTAAACACAGTCTTTCACTAACTTGGAGTGTCAACAAGAATCATGGCTCGGTTTCACGAACGAAGATTTGAGAAGGGCACTACCCACGCTTGCTGCAAGCGTGCTGGTGGCTAAAAAGGCCGATATGGGATAGGCAGGTCCGGTCACAAAAGGCACAGCGGAACGTCTCCCTAGGTGACATTGGCAAGGAACGGTTCTTTCTGCGTTGTCTTTTCTCCTCAAGACTGACTCTCCGTGCATTCTCAAAGGAAGCAGCAGCGTCGTGAATGGTGTGTCTCCATGAATCCCGATTGGAGGCCAGAGTGGACCACTGGTGGCAGTCAATATGGCCAAGGCTGAGGTGTTGTTTCAGGGAGTCCTTGTGTCTCTTCTTTGGGGCTCCTCTCTTGCGGCAGCCAGTGGCAAGTTCAACATAGAGCACAATCTTCGGAAGGCGGTGATCCTCCATCCTGGAGACGTGCCCTGCCCAGTGCAGCTGCGTTCTCATCAGCATGGCCTCGATACTGCTGACCCCTGCCTGTTCAAGAACAGACACATTGGTCACGTAATCAGACCAGTGGATGTTTAGGATTGAACAGAGGCAGCACTGATGGAAGCGTTCGAGAAGCCGCAGGTGGTGGCGGTAGATGACCCAGGATTCAGACCCATATAAAAGAGTAGACAGTACAATGGCTCTGTAGACACTGATCTTTGTACTTTTCTTCAGGTGTTTATTGGACCAGACTCTTTTATGGAGTTTTCCGAAGACTCCTTATGCCTTTGCTAGCCTGTTGTCTACCTCTTTGTCAATCTTACCGTCTGAGGAAATGATACTTCCCAGATAGGTGAACTGCTGGACTGACTTAAGCTCTGAATTGCCTATGGTGATGTGAGGATGATGGAAGACTTCTTGAGGTGCAGGTTGGTAGAGAACTTCCATCTTCTTCAGGCTGACTTCCAGCCCAAAAAGCTCAGCAGCCTCTGCAAAGCAGGATGTTAAGCGCTGCAGAGCTGCTTCTGTGTGAGCAACGAGGGGGCATCATCAGCAAAAAGCAGCTCACGGACAAGGTGATTCAGGGTCTTGGTGTGGGCCTTCAGTTGCCTTAGGTTGAAGAGGCTTCCATCGGTACAATATCGGATGTAGATGCCGTTTTCTTCATCGAGGTCTGCTGTGGCTCTTTGGAGCATCATGCTGAAGAAGATTGTGAATAGAGTTGGTGCAAGAACGCAACCTTGTTTCACACCATTGGTTATTGGAAAGGGCTCAGAGAGTGCATCGCCATATCTGACTTGTCCACGCTGATCCTCATGTAGCAGGATGATCATTTTGAGGAACTTGGGGGGACATCCTAACCGTTCCAAGATCTGCCACAGGCCTTTTCTGCTCACAGTGTCGAAAGCTTTGGTGAGGTCAACAAAGGTTACATAGAGACCTTTGTTCTGTTCCCTACACTTCTCTTGCAGTTGTCTGAGAACAAACACCATGTCTGTGGTGCTCCTATTGGCTCTGAAACCACACTGGCTTTCAGGTAGAAGATCTTCTGCAATAGTGGGTACTAATCTGTTCAGAAGTATTCTTGCAAAGATTTTACCAGCAATGGAGAGCAAAGTAATACCTCGGTAATTTGAGCAGTCCGATTTTTCTCCTTTCTTCTTGTACAGGGTGATGATGACTGCATCACGAAGATCTGGTGGTAGTTCCCCTTGTTCCCAGCAACGCACAACAAGCTCGTGGAATTTGGCATGGAGTGCTTGACCTCCATGCTTCCAGATTTCAAGTGGAATTCCATCAACCCCAGCTGCCTTGCCAGGTTTCACCTGCTGTATGGCCTTGAGTATCTCTCCCATAGTAGGGGCTGCATCCAATTCATGTTTCACCGGTTGTTGTGTAATGTGCTGAATTGCTGAGCCTTGGACTACACGGTTGGCACTGAAGAGAGTCTGAAAGTGCTCAGACCATCAGTTCAGGATGGAGGTTTTATCTGTTAGAAGCAGTTGACCATCTGCACTGAGTAGGGGGCTTTGAACCTGGTGTGTGGGTCCATACACTGCTTTCAGGGCCTCATAGAATCCTTTTTGATCACCCAAATCTGTGCATAGTTGTGTTTTTTCTGCTAGGTCGAGCCACCATTTGTTCTGGATGTCTCGAAGTTTCTGTTGGAGCTTACTGCATTCAAGACGAAAGGCGGCTTTTTTTATATGGCAAGATGGCTGAGCAAGGTGTGCTTGGTGAGCAGTTCTCTTCTTCAGCAATTCCTGGATCTCTTGATTGTTCTCATCAAACCAGTCTTTGTTTTTCTTGGAGGAGAACCCTAGGGACTCTTCAGAGGACTGCAGGATGCAACTTTTAATATGTTGCCAAAGCACTTCAGGAGAGGGATCTATGGGATTATCTTTAAGTCTAGTTTGAAGGTTTCCCTGAAAGCTGTCTCTCAGTGTGGCTGTTTGAAGATTGCTGACTTGGAGCCTCCGCCTTGGAATGCCACCTCTCTTAGGTTTGGGCTTGAAGTGGAGGTTAAGTTTGCAGCGCACAAGGCGGTGGTCTGTTTGACATTCTGCACTCGGCATCACTCGAGTATGACGGACATGACTGACATTTCTCTGTTGTACTAAGATTAGTCAATGAGGTGCCAGTGCTTGGATCGAGGATGCATCCAAGTTGTCTTCAGGCTGTCTTTCTGTTGAAAGATAGTGTTGGTGATGGTGAGCTGCCGATCTGCACAAAACTCTAGCAGGAGGCGTCCATTGTTGTTGCAGTTTCCAACATCATGCTTGCCCAGGACTCCTTTACAGGCTTCAGAATTCTTACCTACTCGGGTGTTGAAGTCACCAAGGATTATGATCTTATCATCTGCAGGAACATTTTGGGTGAGGCGGTGCAGGTCTGTGTAGAATTTGTCTTTTTCCGCTGGGTCAGCTTGGAGAGTTGGGGCATATACGCTAAAGAGAACAACATGTTGCTTGTTGTGTAGAGGGAGGCGTAAGGACATAATGTGATCGGAATGACCTGTTGGCAGATTTTCAAGTTTGGAGGCAATGTAGTTTTTAATCATGAAGCCAACTCCTGAAAGGTGTCTTTTGGTTTTGGGTTTGCCTGACCAGTAGAGTGTGTAGCCAGCACCATGTTCTTTAAGGCTGCCTTCCTCATGAAGACGAACTTCACTGAGAGCAGCAATTTCAATGTTGAGCTGTGACAGTTCGCAGGCAATTAGAGCAGAACGACGCTCAGGACATCCACTATCCCCAGTATCAAGCATGGTTCTGATGTTCCAACATGCGAGTGTTAGTTTGAGCACACCTTTGCAGGCAGGTGTATGCCTTTGAAATCTCTTTGTTTTTGTTTGACCGCATGGAAGATGCCAGTTGGCCGCGGTTATCCAACCGGATGTGGAGATGAGCTTTGTTTAGGCCACCTTTGCTAGGCCCCTCTCCGTGTGGAACAAGCAGTACTGTCCCTAGAAAAGGCTGCTTGGTCATTCAGGATGCTGTCGCAAGAGACTGTCATCTCCGGGGTCAAGTCTCTAATGACCCATATCCTGAACCGCCTGCATGCAGGGTTGGGTCTGTGGCTTCCAGCTGCTTCCTATCACCTGCCATTTTCAACCCTTGCCTGTCGCTACAGGGCTTTGCAATGTGAGTGAACCCTTCAAGCCTGCGCAATGAATTTTTTAGGTGAGGCACAGTGTGCGCAGAAATGGCCCCACCCTTTACTCCTAAGGTTCATCTGCCACGGCCTAGTGAGCTTGGACAGTGACAGCAAATACCTCAGGATGTAGGTTTGGTTAGAGTATCCTTCTCTTAGATGGATGGCCTTACAGGGCTAAGCGAGCTCCATCTGCCCAGGTTTGGGGTTGGAGTTGTCCTTCTCCTAGGATGGTTGCCAGACGGCTAGCGAGCCCATCCTGCCCATGGACACACTTTGTCTGACCCTTCAGCTGAGACCTGTCTGGCATGGGAGACCCTACTGGCAGCACAAACCACCTCCAGCATAGCTCTCAACCTCATGAGGGCACACAAGCTTCTCCCCCACGACAAGGGGGTGTCCCCGGAGAAGTAAAGAAGAATAGATTCATGAATAACAATCATTCCAGGCATCTTTGGCTATGGAGGTGCCAGAAAGATAAAACAGTCCTTTTCCTGCTGTAAAATGCATGAAAAGTAAAGCTTTTGTTCTTAAATTACTATTTTTCTTTTTTTTTTCTTGCCCCACCATGTCAGTTGTGTTGTCATCTTTACTTTGGACTTTCAAGCGACTAAGTTTTACCACTCAGTGCCCTCTCAGAAAAACAGCCTATGGTGTATACTAGTGGCTTGGGTTCTATCATATACATTTGGCAATGTTGGATTACTGCCAGTTTTCTTAACACCACATTTCCAATTACAGCAGGATGGTACCATGAGCAACACTGTCATATCTACTATTTCTGTCAATTTTGCAAGGCTCAAACCTACCCTAGATAATCTAGACTAGCACAAGGCAGCATTTTTTCCCTTTGACAACATAGTGTTGGTTCTTACTGATATCTTTTTAATCTCTTATGTACTTAAAAATAACTGATGACTTTAATTTTTTTAACAAAGTTAAACACAACACCCTTGCAAAACATTTCAAAACCATTGGGAAAACGTGGATATTTCTCATTGATTTTTCATAACTAAGGGGCAACGCCAGTGGCTAATGAAGTCATTGTGCATTGGAGAATAAAGTACAGCATCTTCCTTTCAGCTAGTCTAACTTAAAAGAACAGTAATATCCTTTGATAGTCATCTTGCTTATTGTTGTAGTTTGGAATTATTATGTAAATTCTCTCCCCTGCCACTAGCTGCCCATGCCAGCAGTTAACAAAAGAAGTAGTTAACTGCTGGTCACTAGGATGGGGGCAGGTTTGTCTCTTCTGTTTTTGGGGATATTTTTCTTTTCTTAGCTCGGCGGAATGCGGGAGCCATGGCTGCCGAGGAGGGAAGCTGCTCGGCTGGCACTGCTGGGGCTTCTGGCTGAGACGCTGTTTTTCTCCTCACCGTGGCTGTCTCTCCTGGTTCCTGCATCTGGGATCCCGGGCCTCTGTTCCAGCCTCACCACCACCTGCACCGTCACGGCCTGCCCGCCCCATCTGGGACAGTGACTGGGGAGAGAGAGGTGTGCAGCTGCGTTTGCAGGACACGTGGTGGTTCCCCACTTTCAGCTTTGTTTTTCCTTCATCTGGGACAAGAGACACAGAGTTCATCTGGGAGCTCACCACTTGTCTGTCTTGCTGGAGAGGGACTGGGAATTACTGGGAACTCACTCTGCAGCCAGCCGGACTGTGACATTTGACACTGCTTAAGTATAACTTTCCTCCTGCAGGAAAACCTGCTGAGTTTTGTTGGGTTTTTTTTCTTTCTCTTGTGGTGTTGGGGAAGCGGTTTGCACTAGTCTGTTTATATATAGCAGTTAAGAACAGTTATCCTTCTTGTATTAAATTCCTTTTTTTTTCCCTTAAATTTTATAAAGAGTGGCGTGATTATTGTGGAGAACCCCCATCCCCGGCTTGTGGGTAAACATTTTGGGTTTTTTCCCCTCAAACCTAGACACTTATAAAGAATACCCCAGTCTAACAATGGAATATTCTCAGTCATTTTGCACGTAATGCATGAGCCACTGGCACGAGGGACTCCTCTGAGATGAAGAGACAGGCAGTCTTCTTAGCCACATATCAAAGGTGGTATTTGTGATGTCAGAATGGAATGAAAGTAAAAAATAAATACATGACATCGTGTTTTTGGCAGTGCAACCTATATCATCTGTACTGGGTAGCCTTGATCAGCAGCCAAATGCTCACCCAGTCACTTGCCTACTACCATACTCAACAGGACAAAGGTAGGAAATAGGGTGAAAGTTCTCACAGGTTCAAATAAAGATAGGGCAATTGCTTAACAGATACCATCATAGGCAAAAGAGACTCAATATAGGGCAAATTAAGACAATTTAATGCCAATTAAATTAGAATTGAGTTGTGAGAAACTTCTGCCACTTCCTCCTCCCTGCCTTAACCATAGTGTCCTCAAATGTAGAGGCCCGCCTTCCTCTGCCACAATGGAGCTGAGCAAAGGTTCAGCAGTCTCAGTGCTAGGGTCTGACAGATCTAATTCAGGCACATGAGGCACTTCTGTCAAGTGTTGTACCAATTCAGTGGTATTACATCTCTTCAGGTGTAAAATCCCAGTCTTTGGAAGGTGATAACTGCCCTAGGCAGCTGCCAAAATCCTCCCACACACTCTGTTGCTCAGGGATTGACTACATCAGGGTATGTTCCTCTGTCAACTTGTCAACAAGTTGTTTACTCTTACACTTGGATGCAACCAAGTTCCACCTATCCAGCAATGACAGATAATAAGACCAAACACCTAAACTGATAATGCCTTCTCAATATTTTAGAAAGTGTGAAGTCAAACACCAAAACCACCTTTATTAACATTGGCTTTTTAAGGAGGGCAGTCAGGAAAAATTTCATCATATTATGCATTCCAAAAGTACTCTCATCCTTTACTAAATGGGTTTTATTAGATATGTAAAAAGGACTGACATCCTCTGTAATGCACTGGGTTGACAGCAGAGAATCCAAACATGTCTTCACTGCCAAGCATTCAAACTTTCAAGAGAGGTCACCCTACCAACACTTACAATTCTACAACAGCCCATGTAGCAATATTTAAATGGAGAGCATAAAACATTGGAAAGCCTATGGAAATAAAGCTGTACATGGTCCATACAAAGTGTTATACTGAAAAAGTGTTAAAGTGAAAAAGCATGCGCACTAATATATCCTTTTCTTCTGAAAGTTTCTCATACTTTTGTACACACCATTGCATGTAGGAGTTAAGAGACTGTGAAAGAGCCTTTTCATTTCTGACTATCTAAAAGTGTCTCTTCTCCAGCAATCTCACTCTTCTCCAGCAATCTCAGAGTACCTCAAAACTGGGTATTTCAATTGTGTTTTTCATTTCCTTTGCATTACCCACATAGATGCTGAAAAGTCAGTTACATGCCTTGTCTTCATGCGTCATCCTAAACATTATATAGGAAATTCATCCATCTTGCAAGATTTTCTCACAAAATCTAATTGATATTTATTAAGTAATATAAAACCCAGTGACCTGCATAAACACTATTAGACACATGATGTTGAGTATCTTCCTAGATAATCTCTTTACATCAAAACTAATTTTTCCTAAAAGAGCTATGACCTGAACTCCCTTGTGAGTACAGTTTTCTTAAACTTTTTGCCTCCGCTTACTCCAGTATTATCCTAATATTTTTATATAAAAAGCCATGATTATTTTTTTCCCTTTCATTATCAGTGACACTTAAGATTTCAAGTCATCATATAGATTTATAGATACCATAATTTAATAAATTTTCTCACTGAATTCTTCACTACATTTGAACATTTCAAAACATCTGCCTTTCTGCCTCAAGCAAGATTGTAACCTATTCTATTGTCCTGAACATTAATTAGAGCTTCCCTCCAGATTCAGAAAGAGGAATTCTCTTCCTTCTCACTAACACAACAGATTCTGACTTCCAGTAGCAAAAGAGACTGAACTTCAGATTAAACTGAAGTCAAATTTAGTTCCCAGCTCTCTTTCTGATACCTTGAACTTGGTTAAGCTAAGCTGTTCCTCTCTGCTTTGATCAATAGCAATAGTGAGGATGTAGCAGGAAGAGAGTTATTTAGCCAGGTGTTCCTTTGCAAATGCTTCCTCTTTATAGTGAGTCAGAGCACAGTATGGGTTTGGTAAAATATGGCTGATAATAAACCTGTGGGTAAATTAAAGGCTTTGTTTAGCTCACTTGCAAAAAATCTTGATTTCACATTCACTCACACTTCCCTCAATTAAAAGAATGTTCTTAAAAGGCTTTTGATTTTTTGCTTAGCTGGGTACTTGAACAAAAAAGATTAAACAGCACATCAGAGTAATGTTAATGTATGCCTTAGTTTGTGCTTGTATACAGATGACCAAATTCATAGCATTGCAGTTTCACTGCAACTTACTTATTCATAAGTTTGATTTGCCATTTAAAAAAAAAAATCACTTAATGAGGACAATTCAAAGAAAATTTCTTTTCTTTTAGTTCTGCAGGCATAAAAAAAACATGTGCAAGGCCCATAATACCATTTCAACCAGCTATGAGGCACAATCCAGACTGTGCAAAGCAATAACCAGCCTATTTAACAATTGGCACAACACACCCAGCCCTGAAAGGGAGTCTCCCATACTCAATTACCACCATGAAAGAAGGGTATGTAAAAATCTGCCTGAAAAAATATATTGTGATTTCCAAACAAGTTCCATTATTAACTTTAGTAGGTGAGCCTTCCTGGGAAAAAGCTCAGGACAACACTGCTGGGCAGATTCTAAGACAAAAGAACTGAACTACACAGAGTAGCTTAATGTTTGGTAAAGGCTTGTAGTCAAAATTTCAAGCTGAAATGTTCCACACATCTAAGGAGTAAGGAATCAAATAAGTGGCTTAAAAGGAAACTAAGGTTTGTACTACCAAATTGAGGTGGAAGTCAGGTTTCAAAATAAGAACTATGACAAAATGGAAGCATGGATAGACTATATGCAATACAACTAAAATGACCACATTTCAGTGAATACCTACAAAGATAAACTGTAATAGAAAAAAGCAAGCATTCTTATTTTAATAAAAGCAGGCTTTATCTGTCCAACACTTCTGCACTGTTACTCTGGTAATATAAAAACACACACACATCCTCATTGAGCCATCAGCAAGTTTGATGTTTTAAAACCAAGCAAGTCTTCATAATACCAATGCCCAAGCTTTTGACAGCAATGATCAGAAGACAATGTGCAACTGAGAATGCTAGATTGTAATCATAAGACTGGAAAAAAGTTCAAGTAATCAAAATCATTCGATAATGTGGGCTTGCAAATTATCAGGAGACATCTTTAGTTAAACACATGAAATTTTGTCATATGTCACACTTCCAGATCACATTCAGAAACTAGAATCCTTCACTCCCTACTTTGGTTCTAAAGTCTACCCATGAAGCATTCTACTAGAATGTGCAAAACTACAAAACCACTAATGTCATACATCCATATGAAAGAGTCAGTAATTAGCATTTACTTCGGTAAAAGCTAACACCACCGATTAGGTTTGCATACATAGTCACATCCCTTTTCCTGAGATCTACCATCATGGCACATTTTTCATTCATTAGACAACTTAAATAGGGAAATTATAGGTAACTTAAGCTGCACAGTTCTGAAATCAAATGCCTGCCTGCAGAATGAGAGGGAGAGGAGAAGCAGAGAAATTCCACTCAGAGTCTTACCTTCCAATTAGTAGGAACTCCCCAAGCACTCCCAGACGTCTCATGGCAATGAGGATCCCCCTCACTGTCATTCCCTCACAGAAGCAAACCACCACTCGAGCCTTGGGTAACCTTTCTCGCAGCTTGCGGAGCAGGCGATCAAAGCTCTTTTCCCCAGCGTTGCTGTAGATCTTGTCAGAGTGAGCAATGCAGAGACCCTCTTGGGCAGCCAGCTCTTTGAAGGCTTCCATTCCACTTTCCCCATAATTTCCTGTTAAAAAAAAATTAAAAATTATTCTATCATGCATTTAACCAATTAAGGGGGCTGTGATGGGAAAAGGATAGTTTTTCTCCCCAAAAATCAACTGCCATTAGCAGAAGAAAGAGCAAAGGAGACCCATCAAAGTGAACATATTCACAGCTCAGCGGAACAGGATATCCATGTATCAGTAGGTCTTAACTCACCTGGAGACTGCAAGCTTCTTTTCTTACATTGATTTAACAATGGGTATTAAAGGCAAACAAGGCATGGATAGGTAGAAAAGGGGGTAAAGGCAGATCACACAGTGAGAATAAACTTTTATTAGCATTTCTACAGAAAAAAAAAAAGACAGTTGTGCCAGAAAAACAGTCATAGTATAGAGAAAAAAGGATTCGGTTACAAACCATACAGCACCATAGTCAGTTTATGCTCATAAAAGTAAATGAAAGATGGATCTAAATTTAAACACACTGATCTAGTAACATTCTGACTGCCTCATACTAATTGGACTGACCAGTGTTCATGACCGGTAATATTTAGACTTGATATCTCTCTTAGAATATGAGACCTTGTATTGGAATCAACTTCAGAAATAACCCTTCCTAAAACAGAAATACTTGAACCGCATGGCCCAAACAATATAAAAACTGATTCTCAAATTCACTTCTATTTCTACACTTAGGAAGCCAAATCAACAGCTTTACAAAACTCAAACTGCCTTCAGCTATGGAGAAATTGAAATCCCAAGTTTTCTTTGAATATTTCATGCTTGCCGTGAGCAAAGGATTTATGATCAACATCCATAAGGCAAGAGGAACAGATGGATTGCAAAATACATACCTATTAACAGTAACAAGAAACATTCAAAAAAAAGAAACATTAATGTGATGCTACCCACATTTATAATGTTTCCTTAATTTATTGAGAGAGTAACATCAGATACATTGATGCCTTCTAGACCCAGATCTTTTTGAGCAAGGAGTGACTGAAGAGGTCCCTCTTCCTTGTTTATAGCAACAGTTTGAAATAGCAAACTGCAAAGAGGAAGGGTTCTGAGTCAGCCTAAATTCCTTCACACACACACACAATAAGTCAAACCAAAACTCCTCAAAAGGTATAACCATCAGAAAGAACATTCAGCAAGAGACAGTTCAGGCATAAGTGCACTTTTACAGAAACATGGGTCATTTACCACTGATCAGACACATTATGACTGTCATATTCATGCTAGACTGCAGATCTAGTGTCCAAACAAAACTGAAATTCCCCATCCCTTTGCACTGAACTGCCCTAGTTTCTTACAAATTTGAAGCACGGCAGAATGGCCTCTTTTCTAACCTGTGAGTCAACATCCGATTCAGCAATCAGGTCAGTCTGCTTTTATTTTTCTGTGAGCCAGACATACTCCAGAGCAGGAGTAATGCCATTGCTCTGCATGACTGCAGCAAGGAGAGAAGAAAGGAAGAGCTGTGCCTGGCAGGAACACATTACCAAGCAGCCCACCCTGCAGGCTCAGCACTGCAGCCCCATCCCATGACCCTGTACTTGGGTAAACACTGTGGCCTTGTACAGGGCTCATCATATGCTGAGAAGGAGGCAGATAGAGGCCTTTCCAGGTATTTAAAGGCTGTAACCTGGACCCATGAAGGGATTTACTGCACAGCAGTACGGTTTGAGCTGTGCTGCTTTGATGACTCGCCTCAGGTCCCAGAATGAGGCAGAACAACCTCATCACTGACTTGCCGTTAGCAAGCACCTCATGCATCAAAAGGTAATTAGCATCTATTTCCCAGTTTCACAGAGAACTTTGTTCAACACAGACTCATTTGAAACCAGTGGGATTATTCTTAAAGTCTTACTTAGGGCAAGATGGTGGACTAAACTGAATTTTATTAGATGTTTAGGCAATGAATATTAGAAAGTAAATGTAGTAAATTTCCTACCTAAACATTAAGGCACTATGGGATTTTGTCATACATCAGTGCACCACTAATTCTGCTATAGTTAAAGTTAATGATTTCAAGAAATAAAATGTTAAATCTGCTTGGAATGATTTTTCTCAGCTTTAATTTTGATGAAATAAGAATTGCCTCAGTCACACCTGTCCCAACAGTACAATAGCCTACCAAAATACACACTAGGAGAAAGACTTGTCTATTAATCCAGTAAGTGTGATAGGGAGTTTAGGAGGAGAACAGCTAATTACGATCAAGAATAACATGGGCACAAGATGAAAAAAACAAAACACAAGGCAGAAAATCAGCAGCTGAAAATGAAAGATTTCTAATTGTTATATGAAACTAGTGCAACAGCTTTGCAATAGCAGCACAAAGAAATCTGATGTTAGACTGGAGCTTGCTTAGCTCACAAGAGCTTAATAGAAAGTAAATGTCTGCAACAGCAAGAGATGAGACTTGCTGGCCCAGGAGGTCCTCTTAAAGTCGTTTGCCATGCTCCCAGAGCAAGACATCCTGTGCATCTTTCCCCTCCAGGGGAAAGGATCAGGGGAAAAAAATGAACGTGTGACAGATGTTGCATGCATTGTTCAATGCCCTCAGCTACCAGGGTATGCGCAATATAAGGGCATATATAGAATAAAAAAACCAATTAATTCTGTGCAACAACCAAGAACACAGCCATCTATATCAGCTTGGTGGGTACATCCATTTCAACCCACACATGGGAAAGAGCTGAGAGGAGAAAACCTGTAATGAAATAAATCTGTGTGTGAGTGCAGTCAGTAAAGAGTTACAACAGGGCCCCAGGCTGATGACCTTTCTTCCTCTGAAAGAGCCACTGAAGAAAAGTTACAAGCTTATCTGCAACTGCCTTTTGCTGTCAGGATCAGCAATGAAAAGCAAGAGAACTTATTATTTTGAGGCTACAAACAACTAATTTTCTTTCTGACCCCTACCCAAAACTACATGGGCCAGTAATATAATTTGGGCCACACAGCACTTCGCAAATTTTTAACAATTTCTTTTGAGCCCTGTTCAACTTCTACCAAATTCAAAAAAGCCCAGATATTTTCCTTATACGCTTCAAGCAGAATCTATACAGCAGCATAAAGGTAAATTCGAAACCTGTCGCATCTCCAACTTCACCAAGAGGATTGCTGTAACACTTTTCCTCTGAGTGCCAAAGAAAGGGTGGCTTCAACACTCCAAAAATTCTAGATAAGGCCATTTCTGAGAGGGATCCACATATGTAAAAATGCTGCTGAGATACATGCAGTGGCAACTATTCTTACTCATTGCATTCTATGCATTAAATATCTTGAAAAACCATTAAAATACTGTAGTAAAAATCAAAGATGCTGATCAAGAGAAGACATACAAAAGAAGCTAACAAGAAGTCAACTGAATACATTGCCCCTCTGCATCAGTAAATATTAAATTTGTGCCACAGCCATAGCACTATTGCTTGTATTAACACTTGAGTAGCAGGAGGAGCAGAACCCATAAGCTCCATCTAAAAGATTTATATTTTTTTTTCTTTTAATTATAGTAGTTTGGAAAATTAGCCCCCATTCTCTTTGTCAAGAGAACCATTTATTTTTTATTTATGGAATGAAACAGAAGCAACTCTCCAATGAGGTACTTAGGAGGATCTTGGAGATTGTGTTCCTAAGGAATGCATAGAATGGCTGTGTACGTCTTCCCAAGCCACATGACAGTGTGTTAAGATTTTGGTGGGCTTAGAAACAAAATAATGTGACCTGCATAAATTTATGTCTGATTTCATTCAAGGATAGAGATTATTTATGTGAGAACATAAAGGAAATGTATGCTGAAGAGATCATTTCCTTGAAATATGGGCTAATACCTGCAAAAAAAAAAATCTTAAAGAAGACCATAATGCTGAAGAGGAAGACAGACTGCTTTTTTCACTCTGCTTTCAGAGGCAATAGGATATAACAACTACTATTTTAAAATCCTTTTAGAGGAATACCTACAAAACCAACAAAATCCACAGCAGAGAACTGCCTGGAAGAATGCTCCAGTGGACTTAAATGACAAAAATCAGGGAGCAGGAATTACTTCATGTACCTGGGCCATGAGCAATCTCTTCAGTTGAGATCACCTATTCCTCACCATTAGGGACTAATTAACTGCATTTATTCCTCTGAACCACAGCAACCACAACCTAGATCAGAGGTGAATTCACCAAAAAAACCCATACAACCTGCAAGCACACAGCAAAGGCAATGCACTGATAATGCAACCACAAATTAGAGCTTCACACAGGGTACTACAGAAGGAAATCACACTGCGAGAAGATCCCCCTTTTTCAAAATAACAACTAAGAAACTATTCTTTGTACTCTTCTTTCCCCTCTCATCATTATGATCTGTTTTTTCACCTCTCCTCAGCTTGTAGGTTGCAGGAGTATAAAGTTGGTTTCAGCGTTCAGTATTGAGTCACTATAAGACATTTTTTCAGCTAATTAACTGCTTTTTTGGCAGAGAGAAAAATCAGATGAGAACAAGAGTTCTGCATGACCTAATAGCAAGGAGTAACTACTCAAACACTTCACTACTGAGAAGGCAGGTTATTTGAGAAGAGCAAAACATGCACACAGTCTGATTATCAATTTACTTCCTGACATACTTGAATAACTAATTTGTAAAAACTAGTGATGGTATTTAACATGACGGTAACCGCAGAGTGGTCAAATACAAGTCTGAGAAGACTGGAAAGTTTTGGACCACTGAACAGAAAAGGCAAAGAGAGTGCCTGTTTTCTCTCTTATGCTATGCTTCCCTATGCCACAGGAGAGCCTTTGAATAGGGGCAGTTAATGTGGGGAAAAAAAAAAGAGTTATCTAACAATATATTTTTTATCAGTTTAACCATATCAAATAACCACATATATACTCTTAGTCCATTGCAAGCTAAAAAAGTTCATCCATCATATTTAAACTAGTATGTTAGTAGCAAGCTGGGATCACATAAATAATCAGCTAATGTATCTCAGATGACCACTTCCTAACCTGTTATAATTCAACCACTTACATCTGTTTGCCCATACCTTTGATTGGGAGAGTTAAAAGGAGTAAAAATAAAAGTCCATATTTATTCCCTGAATGCAACAGGCTGACAAAAATAAAAGAAAAGTTGTAGGAATTGATTTGCCAATGTGTGTTATTTTGGTCAGTCCCAAGCATAAACACTACACTCCCAAGCTGGAACACATCTTGCAGGGCCATTGAACTGACCATTCACCCCTCTGCCAGACTTTGTCACTGTGAAAAGGGCAAAGATCCAACACTTCCATGTTTCCCCAGACTATCTTTTTCAAGGTCATCACACTTATGTCAGGAGGGGCTACATTTTACCAGTTATCAATTATACCAAGTAGGATTTGTGTTTCATTTTTTGGTAAGCTCTCTTTACTTAATGTTGACTTCACTACTTAAAGCCCTTTACTGCGCAATTTCTTGTCAGAGTTCATATAGCTTTCTCAGCATAATTTTCTTCCTTCACTGAACATATCTCATATCAAGTTTTTTTAAAGGACAACTTCAAAGCAGGCAAGTTAGGCTATGAGAACACTTCACAAACTCTAAAAGACTGGCTATTATAAGAAGAATTCTGTATAGACATAGGTTTTAATCCTGTTACCAGTCAAAACAAAACAGCAGAGTAAATATCAAAAGAAAAAACTTCACTTGATCTACAATCCCAGACTAATCGTAGAGTTTAAAAGGATAATCTTTACCACTTATTTCACTCTCAGTGGTTTGCTGAAAAAGAAGCAAACCAAAACCTGCTTCACAAAGAAAACTGAAGCGGCTATCTCAATTTTTCTGAGTACAATGTCTTTAAAGAAGAGAAAAACAAGTCTTGAAAACATTGGTCTCTAAGGACAGTTGAATACAGGTTGAACACCACAGACACTGACTACAAATTTTCCTCTCCTAAGGACCAGCTGGATTTTTCTGTGCTCCCTGTTGCTTAGATTGAGTCCAGCTACTCATCTCCTCAGTTTTAAAGTTGCTTTTAGAATGCTATTGCCCACAGGTATCCAAAATCTCCTTACCACCATGAATTTGCCTCCCAGACCAACTCATGACTCTGTGCAAGTCTGCATATCTCGAATGTTTCCCTACCTATTTTAATTTTACATAGCTGGAGAAACTTTGTATTGAATGGAGGCCTCACTGTCCTTTAGTTAATGGGAAGAAAATCCACTATTGGAAATTGCAAGAGCACTGTAAACACTGTCTTCATTTAAGGTACCTTAGCAAAGTTTTCTGGACTCACCAGATTTCCAAGCAACTGCACTATAGCTTTACAAATACTAGAAATAAATGTTAAATGAATGAATTGAGTCATCTTTGGTACACTACAGATCTCAGCCATCTGTGCTTACAGCATATTATCTACAGGCCCTTCCAGAAGGGCAGAAAGTGAGCTGTTGAGGCCAGACTAGTCTTTTTCTGTTTTCTGATGTCAAGTAAAACTGAGTGCCAAGGAAAAAATAGGAACAGAAACTGAAAGTGTGAATTAGATTATTTTTAGACATTAAACAATACACTATTCCTAACATAAACCAGCTTTTTAGAGAAATACGATCATATTTCAAATAAGAAAATTCACATGATTTTATTAAACTAAGTTACTTTTTGTAATTACGCACAAAGTACATAAATTTTGCCAAACAGCTTACCATCATGATGTGTTACCTCAGCAAAGAAGACCAAGACAAAGGTAAAGAATCTCTGCTACTGAGTAACACAATAGCATTTAAGGCTTCACCCTGAAAGCAGCAGGTGCATCATCTTAAACAACTAATTGATGCCTTTGTCAGAAATACAGGCACAGGTGAAGTTAGTCTGAAGTAATGAGACTATTAGTGCTAAATGACACTTCCTTAATAAGAGAAATGCCAAACTGTGATCTCATATCAGTTTTTTTCCCTAAATATATTCCAAGCATACACCCAATGGTTATTTATTATGTTTTTAACAAGTTGTAGATTTTTATATTCTAGCAAAACTATTTCAGCTCCAAACCTTGCTGACACATAGTGTTGTAACAAATTCACTTGTTGAACTTAGTCTTTCTGTTCTTGACTTATCAATAATGAAGTGCTAGTTTTCTTCAGAAAGTATTAAAATAATGTAATGATACCTAACATTAACTGTTGGTTGGTTCTGGTGGTTGGCATTGATTGAACAAAGTGTCATAATTTCTTCTTATGTTTCTTGATGAGTTTGGAAAAAGGAAACATAAGAATAAATTTTCTACTCTTATGATTTGTTTTTAAGCTTGCTGTGAATATTAAAGTTAGTAGAATCATTTACAAAAATAGTAATAGAAAGAATACCCAGAAGGGACATCAAAGTAGGAAGACAATATTTTTTAATATGAGCAGACATTTCAAGAAGAAGGAATGAAGTGTATGCTCATGCTTTGGCAGTTGGGTTAGCTCAGATCCAAGCACAGGATTTAAAATCTCCAGCGATCAAAGATCATGCATACAAGTAACCTACTATGAATGAGAGTTTGAACATAAAAGTCTAATGGAGTTATCTGGTTTCTGAGTCTGCTGGCAGTGAGCAATTAATTTCTGACCTTCCCTACAATTTTTAGACTTAAAGGTGACTATTACATTTTTGTGAATCAAGATACTCACATTAACTCACTAATTATATGTTTTCATGGGCTGGCACTTAGAGAGGCCAAGCATCATGAAATGCTCCAAAAAGAGTCAGCAAGACTGTGAACAGTTCATGATGACCTGCATATATCAATGGCTTTATGAGAAATATGGAAAGTATGTTAGAAATGAGATTACTTTTTGAAGTGTATTTTTTACTTGTTTTCTAATTAACAAAAAGTTAGTGTCAAAACTATTCCCACTGATCTGAGAATTCAGTGGCTACATTATCAGATGTTTATTAACTTCTAAGAGATACAAGTGAAATATTAAATTTTATTCTTTACAGACTGTTAACACACATCATTGAAAGAAATACCCAAAAAGCTACTGACCTGAAGTACAGAGCTATATGTGCATGACCTTTAGGAGAATTTTGGCTTATGTACAATTTTTAGACATAAATACTTTCTATTTATGTAAGCCACAGCTCTGGGTGTGAATTATATCACATTTGGAATGATATCTAAGTAATAAATCTTGCCCTTCTCTCTAAAAAGCTATACCTAACCATAGCTTATCCATCACCAGAGAAACTGTTCATCTCCTTGGAATAAATTACTGGTGTTTGTGCCAAATCAGAAAAAAAACTTTTTGATGTATACTTTTTCAAATCCCTGGATATTGTAGTTTTATTATTCAGAAGAATACTGTATTGTTTTAGAAATAACTACATTTTAATTTGAATGTGCTTAAGAAAAACAATTGCTGCCTTGACTTACAAGCCCATTAAAAATTTTGATGGAAATAAATACATTTTCCTAATATTATTTGAACTGTCCACTCTCTCTCACAGCCTACTTTTAATTTTAACTATTATCATGAACCATTTGTAATCAACTTTATCATCACACCTGGAAGAAACTCAGAGTAACATATTAAACAATTCTTGGATTGATACAAAAAGAAAGAAAGAAATCCAGAAAGGTTTAGATGCTGAGTCTGAAGGCTAAAGGTAAGGACCAAACCAACATTTTTTATAATTTAAGAAAAAGGCCTGGCGAAATAGAATTGGAATACATAACCAAAAAAAGAAATGTATCTAAACACAAGTGTTTCATTTTTATAGAACTGACATTTTCAAAAAGATTGAATTTAATGCTATTTTTTTTCAGTAATACCCCCTTCAAAAAGCATTTAGTCAAAATATTTCCAATCAGCTCTAAGTTGAAGACCCAGTTCTGTAAACACTGTCACAGATGGTGACTTGAATACTCACCGTGATGCTTTAAAAGACTTAGAGCAGAAAAGTCAGATACATACCACAATTGTTTCTAGGTTTCAAGACTGACAGAAATAAATTTTTTAAAAAATCAAATCTTAATTTTGAATAGTTCTCTCAATAATAAAGTTAAGGAGAGATACTCATGCCAGCATTTCCAATTGAGTTCATAACATCAAGGATTAACACAATATGAATGTTTGATTTACACTATGTTAAAAGGCATATCTGCTGCTGGATGGTGAAAAATTTGAAACATCTTTCCCCCAAAGTTACTGTAATATCTGCAGATGAAGAAGTGAGTTAATGCCGAGAATGCTATTACAGGAAATTAATGTAAAAGCTGGATTACCACAAGCAAAGAACAAGTTAGTAGTTTACTTTTTCTAGCTCCCACAGAGGTATAATAAAAGAGTGAACTGGAGAATGACAGGCTTGTGAGATAGAAAAAATTGGCTAATGGAAATAGGGGAAAGTGATAAGCCTGAACTCTTAAGATATCGAGCTACTGCATACCAGCTAAGGAGGGCAGCATGTCTGCATGAGTGCAGCTTTGCCAGGCTGCACCCCAGGGGTGACACCTGGGACAGCCTGAGTCCTCCCACACCTGCACCCCTGCCCATGTCCAGGAATGTTCCCAAGTCACCTACCAAGATCCTGGACCAAATGGGGGAGGCCTTAGAATTGTATGGGGAGGCCCTTGCAATGCTCCTGATGTGTTTCTTAACACATTATGCTTCCTTGGGAAGGTGTAGGCAGTGCTGCCACCCAGGTCTGTGAAATGGCTCATTGGAGGGAAAAGAGGAGGACCCTTTGCTGCATTTAAAAAAAAGACAATTCACAGACATAGACAAAAATATTGGGTTTTTTCCCAGACATTGCAGACATTGCAGTTTTGCTTCCTCCACACCCACAGCCTGTGGCTTACAGATAGCTCCTGAGGAATGACTTCTGGGGACTCACAAACTGTACAGTCATCCAGAAGGTCCCAGCAGCCTTCTGTCCCTAGCTCAAAACAATCTGAACCCACGTGTGCCATCCCTTCATGGCTTCATCTGCTCTTGTCCTCAAATAAATGTTCCTGGAAAGATGTGCTGGGGAAAGGGAAACTGCCCACAAAATAATCACAGCCTGTAGCAGGGAAGCTGGACACAGTCCTGCTAGCTCCTTGGTGCTCTCTTTTCCCAAATAGTACCTGTAAGGGACAAGAGAAACAAGGCACCAGTGAAGCGGCAAGTGGAGAGGGCATTGGTGCCATGCCCTGGACAGAGGGCAGAGCTGGCAGAGCAGGGATGCTGGCCCTGCAAGGGGCTCCTGGCACCCTAGCAGTTGTGCTGCCTTAGCCCCCGAGGGCACTGAAGGCAGGGAAGGCACCTCTGCCAGGCTCTGTCCCAGTTACTGAGAGGAGAACTCAGCATGAGAAGGAGATGGAGAGCACAGGGAGGTGACCGACCTCAGATGACAGGATGTCAGGTGTGAAATGGAGGGAGAGAGGCCAAGAAGGTTGAACACATCCAAAACCTTTGGCTACTGATGGCAAGACAGCCCTGCTTGCACAATTTGCTATATACAAGCTCTCCAGGAATGTTGTCATTAATTGCTGCCAAAGCAGGCTGTGAGGTGGTACACTGTGAGGCAGACTTGGGTGGCCTGCTGGCCTCAGCTTTGGCATTTTTCTGGCAGTGAAGAAATAAAGCTTTTGGCCTTGACAGTGCCCCAAGGGCATGGCTGGCTCTGGTCTCACAGCTCAGAGCCAGGAAAAATCAATCTGCGTCTGTGTAGATGTGATTTCGGCCAAAACATTATGGGGGACTCCTCAGGCAGACTCTGCGGTTGCTTCAGCACTGTGAAACAGCAAAGACCACTGTATGCCAGGAGTTTTGATAAGGATATTTATCAAGGGTTTAGAGGAACAATGGAACTTTTCAGGGATGTTTGGCATTTCTACCTTGACTGAATCAATAAAAGACAACATGGATGCCTCTTGATCTTGTGACATGTATGGTAGGTATGATCTGCACACTGAAATACTCCATATATTTCTCTCCAGCAACAAATCTATTTTTGACAAGGAATATGGCACTTCTACCACTGGGAGTGTTAGAAAATCAGTCCCTGAAGCTCTGACTGTGCACCATGAGGGTAAGATCCAAAAGCACGAGACACTACAAGTTCCATTTTGGAGTTTGTGCTGGTTTCAGCTGCGGTAGAGTTAATTTTCTTCACAGTGGTAGTATGGAGCTATATTTTGGATTTGTGCTGAACACAGGGTTGATAATACAGAGAAGTTTTTGTTATTGCTGAGCAGGGCTCACACAGAGCTAAGGCCTTTTCTGCTTTTTGTACTGACACACTGGCAAGGAAATTGGGTTTGCATCGAAGATTGCAAGGGAGAGGTGACCACAGCTGACCAGAGGGTTATTCCAAACCACATGACATCATGCTCTGTATATAAAATAGGGGGAAGATGGAGGAAGGGTGGGACATTTGGAGTGTAAGCATTTGTTTTCCCAAGTAGCCATGTCATGGGGCCCTGCTGTCTTGTGGAAGGAAGGCTGAGCACCTGCCTGCTCATGGGAAGCAGTGAATGGATTCATTGCTTTGCTTTATTTGTGTGTGCAGCTTTTGCTCTCCCCTTTAAACTGTCTTTATCTCAACCCATAAGTTCCCTAGCTTTTACCCTTAAAATTCTCCCCTGGATATTGCTGGTAGGACAGTAAGAAAATGGCTGTGTGGGGCTTGGTTACTGGCTGAGGTTAAACCATAACAACGTTGTGTAACCCCACATCACTAACGTGCCTCTTGTATGAAATAACAGAATGTTCAGTGACTAGATGTAAGCAATATTGAGTGAGAAGATACTGGATCCTTCACATGTATAGAATGTTTCAGGCCACATATCATCTGCTTCTTGTGTTTAGTCCAAATACAAATGAGAGAATTGGTGTTGATACAAAAACACATCTGAGATCAAAAAATAAACAAATTTGCAGTTTCTAATTATATTGGACACTTTAATTTCTTTTTTTTTCCTCATGTAGGCTGAAAAGTTCACTTTCTATTTTAATTAATTTAATTACCGTTAACCTTTAGAAGCACAAATTAGTATTAAACATAGGTATTAAATAGGCCAAGTGTCAAAATAAATAAAAAACTTATAACATCAAGCTCGTAAAAGGTTCATAAAACTGTTAAATTGTTGGAGAGGAGAAATGGGTATTCTTAGAGGAAAAAAATTAACAGGTCACAGGTTACTGCAAATTCCATATACCGCTGAGGTTTCACATAAATTCTTTCTCCCTGAACAATGCATTTCTGACATTTCAAAGGAGCCCTGTTAGTCCTTTATATGAGTCCCACATAATCTCCTATCTTCCACAGTAAGCAAGTTTTTTTTTTATTTTGTGATAGTTACTACAGAACAAAGATTTCAGCAAGATAACTTAGAAAATCTTGAGGCTTCCCATGCTGTTGTAGAAAGAAAATAACTAGGAGATATACAGGGCACATACCACTTTGGATGGCTCTGATACTTCCCTTTTATTAATTGTAAATATTTGCACTATTTTTCATGCAACTGACTAGTTTGTTTTTATGGTTTGCATGCACTTGTCTTTTGAGAAACTGATCATGATGCAATGATCTTAAAGGACACCTTTGTCTTAGCCTGTTTTGAGGAACTGTCTCCTATTAGACTCTATGATTAAATTGGGTGAAGAGAGTGGTGTTTCTGTATGCAATTGTATACAGAAACAAAACCACAGCTGCTTGCAATAGGGAACTTTGGGGCACCTGTGAGTCTGCAGTGCATGAGAGTAGGGATGCTCAGGGACTGGACAGATCCCACTTACATGTTAGGAGAATCAGACAGTGCAGAAAGTATTTAGCTGTCATCAGCAGCAGGATTTCTCTGTTCCTAAAATGCTTCTATATTTTTCACCATCCAGGTGTTCAATAAAAGTGAATGGTGTTTTTATTTAAAATATGGTCTGAATACAAATTGTTTTGTATCTCCTTTCAAACTGTGTGAGCCTCAATGGTAATATAGAAATTAGCCTATGTTCATTTCCTCTGGTGCAATCAGGATCCAGCTCAAGACTTCCTGATTGCACAGTTAAAACATTAGTGGGGAAGGGAGGGAGAAAAGACTGCCAGTGAAAAATAAAACCATACACAAACTGTTGTCACAGATTTCAGCCCATTTCCTTTATAGATTCAGTTTAAACCCCTCTAGGATGCTTACCTAGAAAAATAAGGAGATAAGAAACTCTCTCATATATGCAATATGCACAACTTCAATGAGCAATGCAAAGCAACTCATTCCAAGCTGTTGCTCTCTCAAATGGACAGAGACTGGAAGAAGCCCACCAAAGAGTCTAGATTGACTCTATTTGTTAATGCAATGGCCTCTGCCACTGCCACTGCAGCCCCTTACTGGAGGAGGAGTACTGTGAATGTGGTTTTTATGCATCTGAGATGCAGAAAGGCTGCTGCTGAAATGTCAGCCTGATGACAGGACTAATGGTACAACAGTGAGCAAGCTCATTCCTGAAAAATCACTGGCAACAAAGAACCTGCAAATTAGGGACAGAATTTGTAGGAATTTATAGTGCATTTGTTAGATTTTTCTATAGTCATCCCTCCTACATAACAACAATTAGGTGTTGTATTTAATGTGTATGAGATTATGGATCTAAGAGTAGCTTTATCCTTAAAAATATATCCCACATTGCTATGGTATTTTCAAAGGAACTGCAGTCTTATCCTATACATCTGTCCGGGTTTAATATAAACAGAAAAGCATATGGTTCTGCATATTAAGATACTATGAGAAGGAGAGGCTTTAGGCAGACCTCAGTTTTCAGCTTTGCTAACATGACTATTTATAAGCTGTCAGAAAGCACATTAAAAGACAGAGTGAGGGCAAAAATCTACTCTGTCTGAGGATGTAGATTTCACTGATTGAATCTGGGGCTGCATACATAAACACTTGCTAAAACAGAACAGGGACTTAGGGCTTATATTTTTGACGATTTTAAAAACGCCATTCCAATTTGATGCAGAGAAAGGCCAAGGGATAAAAGTCATGTTAAGTTCATAATTTTAATAAATATCATGAACACTTATCTTCCAACTTTGGCCTTTCTTGGTTCCAATATTCCTCTATATATTCTTGGTGCCTGTTGTCCATACAGATGCAAGGGGACTGTATTACCAGGACAGATACAGCAGTATAGTGGGGCCTTGTTCAAAAGTAAATATGTGTAGTTGATAAGGCCTGCTCATAGGCTTTTGGGAACCTAAGAGATAAATTGGTTATTTCTTCTGAGATTAATTTTAAAAATCCTTCAGTGTACAGAATGAGAAAATCTAATGGCAGTATAAAAAATCCAGAAATTGTTACTGAACTCTGGAGGACCATCAAATACATCTTATTAACGACTTAAAGAGCCAAGGCAAGATGACCAAAGAATCAGAAAAGACAAATGGCCCTGCAAGGAGCTGTTAAAGTCTGCTAAAGGTCAGCTGAAGTGAAAGATATATCACTGTATTCTCTTTTGTGACCCTTGTACAGGCTATTCACTTAAGAGTTGAACTTGATCCTTGTGGGTCTCTTCCAACTCAGAATTCTAATTCTGTGAAAAGGCTTTATTCTGGCTGATAATTGGTATAGTATTTTTGCTTTAGGATTTCCATTTTTACCTAAATAGTTTGCCTGCTCTAATCTTAAGCCAGTCCTTTCTGAGAAATTTCAAGCTCTTATTAACTCAAAACCAAATATGGTGTCACTTTAAAAAATGTCTGAAATTATGTGAACTGAATATCTATTGGCTTTATTTTTCAAATACATAGGGTCAAGTGAATGATTGCTGAAAAAAAATGTGGTTTGCAGGCTTATACAATGCTTCTGAGAATTCTTACAATACAGAATGACATTATTTCCAAACTATCTTATTGCATCTTCCTTAGCAAACAAAGTGGGCATATCAAACAACTAAGACATGCAAAAAACAAAATGAAGAGATTATAGAGGAAACAAAACAGGATCTGATAAAAAATGCAAATCATTAGTCTGCTAGAGGTACATTTAACTTCTTATTTAAAGACAGAATTTAAAGACAGTACTTTAAATATATCATCTGACACTTTACTGCAATTATAAAAAGGAAAAGCAGACAAACTTTATTTACTGAATTAACATACAGGAACCTTCTGAAATAATCTATTACATAGCAGTCTGCAGCCAAATAATCTGTATCTGATGATTTTTTTCGTCCTCTCTGTTTACTAAGATTTTTCCATCATTCAGTTGTGAGCAAAAAACCATTCTCAGAAAGACAACTGAGTAGCAAGGTTCTCAATGACACCGGGACCACGTTTGATGGCACATTGTTAATACAGCTGTCTGGGGAGAATCATCTACCTTCCTTTAAGCATTCATTGACCTTTTCACTACTGCAGTGGCTTTGCAAATTTATGTCCTCTTCTGCTTGCTAAAGGTAGTTATGGTTGATGCTTTCCTTGTAATCACTTTTATTCAGTGAGCATAAGAGAAGCCTCATCATAATAGCTGAAGAAAGGTGAGGAAAAACAGGGCCTTTACCTGGACTAAAACCCTGTTGTGATGAGTTCTGTTTGGAATTTCTCAGCTGCAGATTACAGTCTATCTTCATAACCAGTAAACAATCATGAGTAATAAGTACATCTGAAATACCTCTGCAATATCTTGTTGGAACAATAACTGCCAGCCTTGCTTTCAACCCTACATCCCAAAGAGAGCTGTAACTGAAGTTTTATAGAAAAGCAACTTGCAAAAGTTCCCCCACCCCAGCACTCCATCTTCTGTTAAATTTGATCAACAGTTATAATAAAATGTTTGCATTTCCAATGAAAAACTCCAACTTGAGACAGAAAAAGCTCTTTACAAGGTCATACTATAAAATGTCGCCTCACATATTGCCTGGGAATAGAGGTTAGATGCAACAGTTTTCATTAGCAATGTTATTCAGATTAATTATTTCACTTTGCTTACAGTCTACAAAGCTAATGAATGGGTCCGCGGTTTTTATAAGTAGATGTTTGCCTATAACAAAAAGTATCAGTGATCAAAGATAAATGGATTCACGAAAAAAGAAATCCAAATCTGAATTATCTATTATATATTATCACAGTGCTACAGAAAAAAATATGGAACATCATTTCCTGAATTGCATCCACTTTAGTCACATTTTGTTATAGATGTCAGGTCTGTCAGAATATCATCTGTCAAAATGAATTAGTGGAAAATTTAGTACTTCACTTTTAACGAAAAATAATGTAATGGCATTTCAATTTTCCTTCTTCCTCGTGTTAGCACTTGATAAATGCTCTCCCCAGCACTGCTGCTCTCCTGACATGATGCCTGCACTCTAATCTAACAAATCTGAAGAAATGCAAAGGCAGAAATCTTTCTAGTTTTCCTAACATTTCTTGAGACCTCTTCAAGCTATTTTTGTCTTAACAACTTAATTTGAGTGGATTAGTTGGGGCTATTTTCTTCCTTCCTACATAATGTTTTTTTGAGTGAATATCTGTATTAAGAGAGATTGATGAAATCAAAACAATGGCAGTGATAAACATCTGAAGCACTTCTCTATGCTCATGTATGTAAATATAACAAGAAAGGGATGAACTATTTATAGTCTCTTACCAATGGGGTGCTATGAATTTTTTTAAATCTCAAATTACCATTTTTCTTTCTTTTCTCATAGAATTGAAATGTCATAACACTACTCTGGAAATAGGCAGTTCCCCTGAGACAATTGCTGTGCTTACCATCCTTGAGAAACAAAACATGGCTGTCTTCAATACAAACCCCAACTACAGGCACTACTAAATCCACACCAATGACTCAAGCAGCCCAAATGTTGACTGGGCAACCTTTCTGAGCAACCCCATCAGAGATTTGCCATCTTTTGAACATGCAGCACCACCATCCATCTGCTACACAGGGAGCTCTCTAGCTGGAGCTGACCCAAAGTTTGTCAAAAGCATAAGCAGTAGGAAGAGGGGTCCTGCCATGCAGGGCTGGGTGAAAGCTCTGGAGCAGCAAGTTAACCACTCCTGGCAAATGCTGAGTTGTGGAGGCCATGGCCTGACAGCTACTCTTGAGAGCTGTCACTCCCATAGCAGCACCTCCTGCCTCATGTGTCGTCTCTTGCCCTTAATGACACCAACTGTCCCTGCCTGCCAGAGCAAGCACAGGCAAACTGAAGAAAAGAAAGACAGAAAAGGACACTGATAGAGGATAATGATGAGAGAGAGGTCAGTTCTTGAAGGGATTCTGGAGAATAGAAAGAAGAATTTAATAAGCTTTTACTTTCTGTATTTTGGGAAAGAGATAATATATACATACCCAAAGATGATGATGGTGTTGGTGGTGATGATGAATGGTAATTTCCCTTCCCAGCTCAGAAGGAAATCAAGTGACAGCTCCAAAAGGCAGGCATTTTTGAATGGATGTGTTCAGATAACTTCTGACAAAAGTTGCTAATGAGGTCTCTGAACAACAAGAAACAATTTTCAATCGCTTTTGGAGGTTGAAAAGGGCCAGAAGACTGCAACAAAGACAGCGTTGTGAAATACTTCAAAAGGATATGTGAGTTAACCTGAGTAATTTCAGGTCTGTCAGCCTGACATCCATTTTGGGCAAAACAACTCAGGACCATGACTTGTGTAGGAAAAAAATTAAGGGAATGGGGCAATGTAAGAGTTGCCAACTATGTGTGTGTGGAAACTGGATCTTTCCAATTCAGTTATCCAAAATATCTTTTATCATTGGATTTACAAGCTTGGTTATCAAAAGTAATAATGTCGATGCAGTACAGTTAGATACCCACAGGAAGTCTACCTTCATTTTGCATGGCATTTTGACTATGAACCTGGAATGTTAAGAATCAATATTTCATACATAAAATAGATTAAAGTCTGGTTGGTAGGTTTCAACATATACATGCAGTAACGGAATAGTAATTGAATGGGAGTCTCTTTACTGTGTCCCATAAGGATCTGTTCTTAGATTTTTTTACGGCTTAACATTAATCAGTGACCTGAAAAACAACAACAACAACAACAAAAAACCAAAAATACAAAATCATTACCAGTAACATTTGCAATTGATAGAAAGATTGGAAGACAAGTTACTAATGCAGCCTGATTCAGGTAAATCAGTAAACTTGACATAGAAATATGCACTTAAACACACACAAAATTTTAAACTCTCAGGAACTAAAAATGCCTCACATATGGGATTCCATCAAGGGATGCAATTACTGATTTGGTAATTATAATAGATAAGCACTGAAGGTTATGTTGTGGCTAAAAAAGAATAGCATTGGAGTTTAGTTATATAAATGTATGATGTAATAAGAAAGAGATCATGCCACCTTAATTCTATTTCACAGCATTATGACTGATTCTGCACTAATATCCAGTATTACAAGATACTAGAAAAATTATTAAGTCTCAAAGAGTAGATATCAAGATCATGAAAGACGGGAAGATGTGACTTAAAGGGAATTATACAAGGCCACAGTCTCCTCACACCAAAACCAACCAACCAACCAACCAAACAAACAAACAAACAAACAAAAAATCTTCAATGCAACATTCAAAAGCAAAACATTAACCAGCTTATAATTGTAGAATTAAATTACAGAACAACATTCCAAGAGAACTATTGGTATTAAGGAACTTACCAGGATGGATATTAAGAAGAGTTAAGTGCACACATACAATTATACAATGGAAGGAGTCCTTGAAGAAAATGCTTGGAGAATAATGTGCTTTTTGCATTGGACTGTGTTTTGGGAAATTTTTGCTAAAGGATTACTAAAGCAAGACCTCTGTCTCTACTCTGCATTTCCAAAATATGTCTCCTATTTCAAAACAGATGAAGTTCTAGTAACACTACAGCTTTTACAACATTTGGGAATATCTTAAAATATGGAGAAACTAAAACTGAAGTGTATGAAATGTCATTTATCTGTAAAAAAGTCCTATGCTTTGTCAGCAGAGTCAGTCACACAGATACTCAGGCTACTTAAGCACAAAGCATGCAACCTAGGAACTGTCCATTAGAGTGCTCTAGGCTGTAAATCTAGATTAAATAATTTCACACTTCCAAGCCCTTGACTGGCAGTTTGAAATGCTAATGCCATTATCTCTAAGGTATTAGTTGGGAAAACTTCAGTATGATGTTACAAACTCAATGAGGCTTCTGCAGACATAAAAGTTCAAATCAAGCAGATCAGCATTTAGAGCACTCATCAGAGAAGTGGGCAATATAGCTTCAATTTCAACATGAGAGGGTAAGAAAATATATCTTTCACACACACAGGAGAGTGACTTAATCACTGAATACAGTGCTTCTTGAGCTGGACTCCACTGGATCTGGCAGCACTGAAGTGAACTTTGCTCACAGCAGCCTGTAAGGGGCTGTGCCTTGAATTTGCAGTAAATTTGGATTTGCTCTTGTTCTTCCTGTTTTCTCTCATGGTCCCATTGGTCCAGAGTGGGGAGAAGTGAGCAAGTAGCTGTGTGGATGGTTGGCCACTGGTCAGGGTCATGTCACCACTTGGAATAACAAACAGATAAAAAGTTCTTTTAAAATACAGCAGTGTAACATTCAACAGTAATCTCCAAAAAATGGTATTCTCAACTCCTCAGAGGGTAAGTTGATCCACAATCTCTTCAGTTAATGTGATCAGTGAGACACCACATAAAATAAGAACCACTACCATGTTTTTCTCCCTGGTTCTTAATAAGAGTGTCCCAAGATAAAACATTTTTTAATGTTGAAATAATTTCTTTTTGGTTGTCCTAAGCACTTTTCCGTAATGAATACACAAATGAATCACCTGTCTAAAGCTGAGGTGCAGCCAACCACCATTTCAAGACGAGTTAGGATTAGATTAAAATGTTTTGGGTTTTTTTGTTTCCTTCATTTAACTGTGACACATATTTGGATCTATCTTGTCTACTAACTGGATCTACTTCTAATTAGTAGTGAAGAAGAACTCCTTGCTACACAGAGAACTTAAATGCTCTGAAACAAATCAAGGTTGCAGAAATCAAGGGTAAAATATCTGTGCTTGCAGGTGTGCACCACATCTCCCCTCTTGTTCATTAAAATATGTGCTTTTGGCTACTAGTACTCCTGGTTGCAGTATAGAGAACATCTTTTCCCTTTATTCTAAGAAACAATAGCCTTTGTCATCACAAAGATAATTAGTAGCAGCATAAAGCCATGAAGCAATCCTTTATAAAGATTTACATTTTTAGAATGTATCCCTGAAATTTTTACACATAAAAATAAAGCAAACTGAAGAAATATTGGTTCATTAATAAGATGCATAGGCTTTTTCTCAAGTTCCCTTTTTTATAAGCCTCTTTCTTCATATACATGTACATTTTGCTCACATGCATGTACATCTGCATTGAAATGGTGTAATAATTATAACCAAAACTTCTTCCTACAGGAACCAATGGCAAATCTTCAAGGGACATCAATGGAATCATGCTGAAAGTGAATTTTATTCTTAGATTAAAATAACCTAGAATAATAAAATGCTAATTATGATCTAATTGTAATGACTACAAAGCCTTTTTAAAATTCTCTGCGTGTCTGAAAGCCAAGCTTGCAGGTCAGCTCGGACAATTTTTTTCAAATGCACTTCCTTATGACTAAGGACAGGATCATCAATTCTGTATGGTTCAGAGATGCTTACACCTAGCTGTTCAAATTACTGAAACATGGTGGGTTATGTTAAACACATGAAAAGAACAGTCCTGAAGAAGAGTGATTTGGCAATATGTGAGTGCTGTTCCAGAAAGCAATACCTTCTGAAAACAATGAATAGTCAACTGAGCTTTTCAGAGACTGTTCTAAGTATAAATCCAGATTCTGAGATACAGACCTGGGGGATGGAGTTGTAGGAAAGACCAGGAACCTACATACAGAAAGGTATAGGCTGTGATTATTATGGTATGGGATGATGAGATCTGAAGTCAGAGACAGAGCCAGTGAGATTTCTGTAGAAGGTTTCTCTCTTTGGAAGGTGCTGATTCAGTGAAAGCACATGATTCTACAGTCACAGAATCACAGAATCACAGACTATTCTGAGTTGGAAGGGACCCACAAGGATCATCGAGTCCAACTCTTAAACAAGAATCTTTTAATTTCAACAAATGAAAATTCAAATTTCTTTCCAAAACATGGCAGTCCAGTTCTGTTTCATGGCAGTTCCCAGAGACCTTCTGCATGCTGCTGGCTACAAAATGAAACCTGCCTACTAAGAAATGAAACGCACAAAGAGCTTCTTCTACATATCATATCTCTCTCTATTTTTTTTTAATTTCTCTTTCAAAACTATTGTGTATTCTGAGTTTCAAGTTACTATTTGTTAGTGTCTAGAAAATTTGAGGTAGCATCCTTGGAAGTTAAAGTTTGTACTGATATAAGGAGGCTGGCAATGCCAAAAAGCCAATAGTCCTTCAGATCAGAAGTCTTTGTGTGATGCAGACACAGAAATAGATCCTTTTTTTTTTCTGCTTTGCCTGTTATTTACCTGCATGTATTATAACAAAAGAGCTGTCTGAGTTTGTGAATTAAAGTACATACAAATTTTCGCTCTAAAATTATTCATTATAAAAGAGGGAGAAAAAAATCCAGGTGATAGTTACCATTGTGCAATCCAGTAGAGCAAATGAGTAATTAAAGCAAAACAAATAAAATGCTCAAAAATAAATCCTGATTCTTATGTGGGTAAATACAATGAAGTTTCAACACTCAGTTAGCTCCCTAGTTACCTTGATCTTCTCTCCATAAAATTAGAAAATAATTAGAAATTAGAAAGCCAACCTAATCAGATATTCCAACACTCCACTTTAATTTAAGATAATGACTTTTAAGTTTTACTTGTCATTTCAAAGCAGCACACCGAAATTCCTACCCTTTTTCTCCATCAGGCTGCAACCTGTCTTTATTTAAGCCAATCACCGGCTTTCATAATCTAAAAGTCTAAGGCTCTCTGACTAGCCTAACCCACCACATAGATCTTTATAAGGCCTATAAATGTCTGCTCTATCAGTAGAAAGCCTGTCTTTAATGTGAGATAAGCACATCATGCCTCATCTGGTAAGGTACTGGGCATTGCTGTGATGTGAACTATCCCCAGAAAGTGTATTGTCTAAGTGTGTGGCTAGTTCTTGCCCTCCATAACTCAAGTGCTTAAAGTTAAGTTATCGTTCACATGCCTTTTGGGATCACTCAAGAGTATTCTGCACCTTACAGGATTATCACACAGAATCAGGCATACGGCTAAGTTTCAGTCAATAGCTCCTATTGACTTCTTTAAAGCCAGATCATAGTTCTGAATAGAGATGTATTACCAGAATTTTGAAGAGAATTTCATTATTCATGTGTCCTCAGGATATGAACTATAAAAAGCAGTGATGTGACTTTGCATATTAGTGGTACCAGCACATTTCTGTTTCACACTTCACAGAAAACAACACAGCTATCACAAAAGTAAAAAGCAATATTTCACATATATTTGGTCTCAGTAGAAAAGTCACAAGTAGGTGCGACAAGAACAATGAGTTTTCAAACATGGCTACACTCTAAATAGCCCTGTAAAATGACATTAAAATGTTCATGGTATGAAGGGAGAACATTCTAACATGCTGGTTGGGCTCCGAAACAACAAAAAAATATTTTCTTTGTTAAAATTAAAGCAGATATTCAAAAATTCACCTCTGAATTAATTTCTAGAAAATCTGCTGTGTAAAAAGGTTAATCAACCAAGCTATCAACTTTTTTTCTCCCACTGTGGTTTTTTTTATTTAGCTAGTTTGCATGGGCTGTCACATGAATTAAATCATTTTAGGTACAAAGTGGTATTCTAATTAATGAGACCACTGGAAAATGTCATGACATCCTTTTAGAATACTTGCTGATTTCTTCAGTACAGGGGCCCACATTTATGTCACAAGAGAATAAGTGCAGCGTAAAATCCCCATGAAACTGAAAATGTCTCCCAAGCAAATACAACCAGTAGGAAATAAAGGGCTCTGTAATCTAAAGGATGAAATGCATTATAAGCACCAACTGCTGGTGAGAGGACAAATACTGACTTAAAATACTGCATGCAAACTGAAACAGTGGGCAGAATTTGACTGAGGGGATTATTCTGTCCTGAGTTTCTCTTCCTCTACAATCAGTATCCACAACAAAGGATACTTTGGACGTTCCTGTGCAACTGAACAAGCACTATAATATTAACCTACTCTTTAAATTAAACATTTTTATTGCCTCCTTCCATAATCAAAACTATCAATAAATGAACAAGACTTAATGACAGCTCTTATTATCTGGCACCTGCATTATTCCATCCACTTCATCTCCCAGTTTACTGTGTCCAATGAGATACATTTTAAATAACATTGTCCTGGAACATCTGCAGCTAATTTTGATTGGACAATGTCAAAAGTCTGAAAACATATCACTTTTCTTAGTCATTTGTCCCAGTGGTTAATCACTGACACAGGTGAAAATGTTTATCTTTTTTTCTAATTGGAATTTGTTGGCTTACCAGCAATCAGTGTTTGTTGTGCATTTAACTATTCGGATACAGAGCTCTATAGTTCCCAGTGTCTTTATTTCCTTGGAGAAAATGGGACATTTTTAGTAAATCAAGCTGTATCTCTCTGAAAAAACAGGGAGACTAAGCCAGTTTACATTCCTGCTAATAGGCAGATTTTCCAGCCCTCAAATAATTTAGAGTTTTATCCCTCTTGTCAGTATTTTAATACAGATTTTTAAATGTTGACAGCAGAACAGAACAAAGAATAGCAAAATTAATAACAATAACTCCTAGACCGAGGTGAAGTTTTTGCTCTCTCAAGGCTGACATTAGCTTTTATTTTCTGTTGAGATTTTTTGATGTAGTTCATCTATAACCATAAAGTGTATTTAGGACTTCTTTCAGGGACATAATTCTCACAATATAATCTTCACACACAATATGAAAGTTGTATATGTGCTTTATTCCTGCATTTATGGTTGACGTTTGACTGTATTGGCATGTATTTTCTTAGATTGTGCCTATCTTACTGAGAGATCTGAATCTTCCCTTTTCTCACAATTTCACAAATTTGCATGTCCTGTCAGTAATTATGCTTTGCATATCATTGATAAAGACAGTGGGGCATTAGACCCTTTGTCAAGCTCCGCGCATAATCTTATTTGATGGTCACACTTTACTTGCTGAGATCAGTATGCTTAGTTTAAATTTATGGGACATTTGTTTCTTGATACTGGATAGTGCTTTTAAAATAAAAATATCCTATAATACTAATTCAGTGCCTTAACAGAAATCGAAGATATTTTATCTGCAGTGTTATCTGCAGCTACCAAGTTTGCATTTTCATCAGGGAACAAAATCAGGCTTGTTTGAGAAGATCTATTTTTTGTGGAGTCACGCTGATTTGTTTTAATTTAATTACAATTTTTGTCAGCTGAAATCTGAATCACCGTCCTATTATTTTTCTGGGGATTGCTGTCTTGGTAGCCAGAGATGTCTGGCATAGCTCGTTTGTCTTTTGCATTTGAATTTTTGGCATAACTCAGCACTGTCCATTTTGGCTGTTCCATAATAAATTGAAATCAATATGCATTGCCTCATTCAACTTCACATCAGTTTTGCACATTACTCACTCCATGCTACTTTTCCTATATCCTTGTCCTGTACCTTTGCAGTATGCCAACATTGAAGGCCACCACTGAGGCATGGTTAGGGTATCTCTTTCTGAGGTCAGTGACAAATCCATGAGGAACTTCTGGAAAACCTCCATGTTATTGTAATTTCACTTCCATGTTGGCCCTGTGTGGAAATGAGAAGTGTTTCTACCTCTGGGCAACTGACACTGCCACTCTGTCACTTGGTATGCCCAGACTGAGGTGCCAGATGTTGGTGCCCTGGTCAAACTTGGCAATGAACAAAGAATGTTCCACCTGAAAGAGGAAGGCTAAGCCTATTTACAAGAGTAAACAGTGACACCTCTGTCGCAATTGTAGTTCCTTGAGGGTAGAAGGGAACAAGAAAGGACAAAGTCATACCCAGATTGCCAGGGCTGCTGTCTGGCTTGTTCACACTTCTTAAAATCTTGTACACTTTTGATCTGGTAGAACAACTGTCACAGCTCAGCACTTTGCATCATATAGCTGATAGCTTAGTTTTTAATATGATCCTGAATGAGATTATCCTTCCAGGGAAATGGCCTGGCAAATAAGGGCATCCTCCAAAAGAATATTGCTGGTCCTGTAACCCATTCTGAACAGTTCAACAGGAGTGAATTTTTACTTTCCATTCTCTCAAATCATCCTAGAATTTCTCAATGCTCATAATACAGCCTTCTTTAACAGTACTATCAATATTCAGCTACACATATTTGCTGATTTGGCAAGAGACTGAGATTTACTCATGCGGAGCTTGCAGTCAGAGAAATACATTCCCATTAGAAGGATCACCAACTTTCAATACCTAGCACAAACTTCTACATGTCAAATTTCCATTTGCTAAAGCCTCTCTACAACACTATGTGGATAAGAAAGGCTTATATAAATAAGCTTGAAAGGTTTTCTCCTGACAATTAATTACAAATTTATCTTTTATATTCTGCTCCACATAAGAAAAGACATTCAATGTTCAATGGAGCCTGGCCAGACACTTTAAGAAAGTACCTATGAACACTTATTCAGATTTCAAATAGCTGTCACTTCAACAATATTCATGCCTGGTTCTTATTGCTGTTTGCCAGGATGAATTTTGTTTAAACAAATATTTGGGAAATTACTACCTTGTACAAATCCATTTGTATCCACAGATGGAAAAGGATGAAAGTTACTGGTCAAACAACTGACTGCACTTAAGAAAATGAAAGTTTGCTTCTCAAATTATTTGCAAACAGAAACAAATGTTAAATACAATGGGGAGCTTGTATGAGAAGAACTAGATTCAGCCTTCTTCTAGTTAGATGGAAAAACTATGTATCTGAATACCCTCTAATATCTATGCAAATCCAACAAACACAGTTTGCTTTCAAATAATTTCACACTACTTTCAATTAACTATGAGACTCACCTGGGTGTGGCATTCACAAACCTTGTAGATTTTTACAGCTTTCTGAGGAATGTCAGCTCTATAACCTGAAAAGACAACATCTGATGGCCATACTGAGCCCCATTCAGGATCCACTGGACTCAACAGAGGACCATCGACTAACTTCAGTGAGCATTAGGTCAAGGGCCTTACAACTATACTTGTCTGCTGCACAGTATAGGACATGACCTTCTCTGCTCTGTCTACGAGAACTGCCAAATGCCTATCCTTACAACATCCCTATCAAATTCCAAAGGCATTTATAAATTGTTGATAGCTGTTAACATAATTCAGATATCCTTTAAGAAATTAATTTTTTAAAAGTTTTGAGAGAGATAATGAATGAAAATTGTTCAAACAAAGGACTGTGGCACTGTATAGCAAAGAATATGACTTTTCAGTCAAGTGAAATATCTGTCACACTGAGTTTTTGATGGGCACAAGCCACCTAGGCAGCAGGTCAGCACAAGAGGAAAGGACAGTTTGTGCTGCACAGTACTTTTCATTAAAAAGCTCTCCACGTGTCACGAAACATTATTAACACACTGTGGCACTGCATGTAGTACTGCAGCCCATAGGTTAGATAATGGAAAAGGAAGGCAAATCTTACGTACTGTGTATTGATTTCTTTTTCATGTGTGTTACTCATTTGCTCATTGAACTCACAAAAGAAGGAACTCTTGTTTAGTCTTGAGCCATATACAGTGTTAAGACCTAATTATCCAAAAAGTAGTCTGTAATTGTGACTGTACCGTAGTGATACTTGGATAGAAAAATACTGCATGTGAAATAAAATATTAGTAAAAGTAATACTTAGTTTAAATCAAAATAAATTATATAAAAATGAGAAAGATAATTTCAAGGACATTAAAAGGAGCAGCCAAAAGAGTGAAATGCTAACAAATCACATAGAGAGTACTCAAAAATACATGAGAGGCTGAGAGCCAAAGCTCCAAAAGGATCAAAAAAAGCTGGCATTATAAAGCAGAAAAGTAATTTTCCTAATGCTATTAAATTTTTTTTTAAAGAAAAATAAATAAAAATAAAACAAAAGCTTTAAAAAGTCTAAGTTGTGCTCTAACGGGGGAATCCAAACATAGTATACCTTTACAATTGAAATACAAAACCACAATAAAACAAGATGAAACAATTCTGAGACATAAAGGCATAGAATCTAATAATCTACCATTCTTCAAATATTTCAGAAATGGGAAACTTGCCTGATATTCAGTGATAACCAATTATATACAAAGAGCACTCAGGGAAGATAAAACCACAACAGAAAAGTTAAATTAATTCTCTCAGTCTGCATAGCCTGTGAAGGCGGATAGGATGGTTCTCATACAAAGGTCATTCCTTATGTAAGATAGGACTAAATTATTGTCTCAGAGTGTCAACAGAATGTATTTTATAATAAATCCATAAGATGGAATTTAACCAATTGTCAACATCAGCTAATTTTCTGTTGTGGCATGCTAGGTCACCAGTTAGTGTCCTTAACACCAAAACAAGCAGTAAAGTGGAAAAAGTAATTTTATATTTTCACATATCAGCTTTCACTTTTAACTGAATTTATAGAGAGTACAGAGGCATAGCGGGTAATCTAGTGAACAACGGACATAATATTTCTGCAGACTTTAGATATTCCTGTGTAAAGCTAATCGGTAGGAACAATAACAAAACAGTATTAAGGCACAAATAAATAAATACGCCATATCAGGGAAAAACAAATATAGCTTTTCTGAGAAGATACTTACCTCAGAAGCTAATTAGACTTTTTTACTGGAGCAGGTAACCGTACGAAGGATAAAATCACTATAGAGTACTTAGAATTTAAGAAAGATTTTTATGAGATTACTTATTAAAAGCTCTGAGAGAAATAGTGGTGACTCAGGATATGACAGAAGGTCCTGGATTAATAATTGGCTAACAGATAGGAAACAAAGTGTAGGAAATAAATTTGGTGTTAATAAATTAAAAGCAACACACATGAGGAAAATTCTGTGTGTAATGGCCTCAGAAATAAGCTTTACCATTTAAGAAGAAGGCTTTTTGGTAATCTTAAGATATTTTCTGACAACATCCATTCTTTGCATGGTGGTAGCTAAAAAGGTAACGGACTATTGAAATTTTATCAGCAAAGGTCTGAAAGCAATACTGAAATTGTTATTTCACCAGTAAGTTTAACCATGGCACACCCCACCCCCTCAAATACTGAATAGTGCTCTGTTTCCCCACATTTCATATTAGAATAAGAAGTACAGAATAATTATTAGGATTAACAAAAGATGAGTAGTTTTGTATGACTGTATAAAGGTAATGCAGTTACCAAAGAATAGATTTAAGTAAATAACAGGAGACATTTGTTCACACAATACATCATTAATTTATGGAACTGAGGAAGAACACCTCTACTCGGAGGGTTACTAAGCACTGGAGCAGACTGTAGAGTATCTTTCTCTAGAGATTTTCAAAACCCATCTAGACAAAATCCTGAGTAACATGCTCTAGTGGACCCTTCTTGAGCAGGCAAGTTGAGGCAAAATGACATCCAGTGGTCCCTTCTAACCTTACCCATTCTGTGATTCTGTGTGATTCTGTGATACTGCAGAGACTGAAGCATGAATAATGCAAAGTTGGATTAGAAAAACTCCTAAAGGAAAGATTCATTTATGGCTGGTAGCCCTAGAACTTCAGAAGTTGCTACAGACTGGAGCTGTGAAGGTATGCTCTGTACATGTCCAGCTCTTGCTTCTTTTAATATTCACACCGCTCTTGAAGGTTCAGTACAGCAGTCTCATTACTTTAATTTTTACTTCCTTTTTGCAGCCAAAGACAGTTTAGGGTTTTCACATAAAACAATTACTGTGAGGAACCCTTATATATGCAATATTCTTAGGCATTATACTTCTTATATGCTATTTATCTACAGTGTGAGGTATTCTTGTTGGGACAGGGTTTTAATAAATAGATCTTACTCTCTGAGTGTTTCTTATCTGGTGAAGAATTAAGGCTGACATAAACTCAGTTGACTTCAGTGACTTTATGCTGCTCTAGGACTCATGAATAGCCACTTCTGGGCACTCCTTTGGACTGAACAGAAACTGGGACCACAGCACAACAGACAGCACTGGCTACAACAGCTTCAAAGAGCACAAGACTCCTGCCACACCTCTGAACAGACACTTTGCAATGGCAAACCCGATCTGGAAGTTTCTATTTAAGGTGTACATTAATAGCAATAATAGTAATCATAGCAGTATTAGTGTTTGAGAAAAGAGGTAGTCTGAAAAATTAGCCAGCAAAACTGAGTTGATTACCCACTGGATGGCATTTGTTCTTTGCACACCTCTCTCCAACCATCTCTGTTGATATCCCTTAGCATTCCTTAGATATCTAAAGGTGAAGGGACAGTTTCTATAGGTGCAATGTGATTGTAGCTTATGTCCAACAAATTCCTCACCCTCCAGTTCAGACTGCCAGCACAGGTGTTAATTACTGCCATCTGTGACAGTGGCTTACGCTGCGAACACACCTGCCACCCAGAAGATACACTGAAATCCCCTCTTCATTTGGTATGGGTCAGCAAGTTAGTAATGACTTTGATCAGTATTTTTCTGGGCTGCATGTGGCAGGTGCAATGCTTCTGGTCTCCCACTACAGTTATCAGCTCACTAATCCATCAGACCCCTGAAATATCTTTCTCAATGGGTGACATTAGTTCTAGTTATATGATTTTACTCCACATGGCTCTTTCTTTTCTGTCTGAGAAACCTCAGTACAACCACCTTCATGTTATGAACCATGTGTTCAAAGGAATTCTTTAGAGGTCTTTTCACATAGCTTTTTGAGAAACCCAAGTTCATTTAACATTTTTAAAGGAAACTCACAGAACTCAACAAGAATTGTGGGACATAAAAATCTGAGAGCAAGGGAATAATGCAGAGAAAAATAGTAGCAAAACACAAGTGAACCCATGGTGCTGACTGATAAATATCAACTCCAGCAGTATTGCTGAGGATGCAAGCACAGGAGTTCGATGAGTCTTTTGAGATGACTTAACTCATGCAACTGCCAGCTGTGTTGTTGAAAAGCTATATTATTTTTGAATTTAGAAGTACTGCAAAGAAATGTGTTTTCAAGAAGGAATTTCTTTTGATCTCTGTTGGTGTTTGTCACCAAAAATAATTTTGTCCATATCAATCTGTGTAAATGATTCTCCCAGAACCTTCTAATTAATATAATTTCTGCATCCAATGAAGGGAATATTTTAGTTCTTGTTTGTTTTGAAACTAATTTCTCCTTAGAACATATACCTCTCATTTTTTCCTGTCACAGAGCCTCTGAAGTGGTTAGAGAAGGTAGTTAAATGCAGAAAAAAATATTTGAGATATGTATTTGTGAACACACATCTCAGCACAATTCATACCTCTTCATGAGGTTAACATTTAAGTGCATTTTTGTAATTGTTAGTACCTATAGAAATATTCATACACTTTGAAATTTCAAACATTTGAATTTAAATTCCTGTTCTCTGTTTCCTGAAAATAATTTTATCAAAAAGTATTAATCATTTAGTGACACCATAATATTAATAACAGAACATCATTAGAAATGCCTGATGATAAAATAAACACAATTGTATGAAAATTATTCCTTTGAGGTATTTGATCAATATAGCCCCACTTATCCTTGAACAGAAGTATTATCTTCTGGCACATCTAAAGCTATTTTAGTGGGTACTACTGAAGGAACTTATTTCCTGTGAAATTTACAATAAAATGCAGGACTTGCTCCCTTCCACCCTCTTTCCAACATTTATAGTATGTTACAACAAAGGATAGTGGGCAGCAGTCAGGTTTTCAAAAATCGTTGTGAAGATAATCTACTTACCATCTACTTTGATCTGAAAGTTGGACCATCTGCTTGATGATAGCTCACTTTAAGCCTTATACTCAAGAAAAAGAAATAGCCTGGCAATACAAATCTGAGAAAATTTGATTAAGACCAGAAACATCTCACTGTTCTCTAACTAATTTCTAAACAATCCAAATTCAGTGCAATTAACTTAATCATTCCATTTCCAAAGTTCCTTCTGCAAAAGGAGGATGTTAAACTGTTGCAGTGGAAATTTCATTTATAGAGGGTCATTTGTACATTGAAGTGTAAGTGTGGTCCATAAATTGCAAACAGCACTCAAACATCTACTCTGCACGTTTAGATTTTGTTTTCACAGAATCAAAAATCATATAAGGCAAACAGACATGCAATGATTTAAATGAAAAGCCAGGCACAGGCACTAAGTACTCATTTCTTTATTCAGAAGTGATGTACTTAGAAGATGAGGTGACAAAAAGATCTCTTATGCCATCATCTCTCCTGCTCCATGTATAAGAGGAACAGCTAAAAGTGAGGGATTTAATGCAGACTTCTTCTTGGTCAAAAGACAGAGTGCAGGTGTGTTTTGGCTTTTGGAAGTCAGTGTAACCTACAGCAACCTCACAACCATTCTTAATTTTCTGGTGGCAACCCTATCAACTTCTGTGCCTTCAGCATGAAAGAAGCACAGCAGTGGTACCTGCTGTCCCTTGCCATGCTCAGGAGGCAGCCCAAGGGCTCTTCTCCAGCCAAGGAAGAAAGAGCCTCCTGTAATTCTTCAACATTACCAAATAATCAGTGACTGCTTTAATGACAATAATACCTGACTCTGAGGTTATTTTGCTAAAGACCAGAATACGTCATTTGGAAAGTGACCCTTAGCAAGCATAGCTCCTTCTGCCCTTATCATGCTCAGGGTTGTGCCCAACTTAACACGTGTTTTTTGATGCCTTTGGGCACAGTAAGCTGTTACTCAGAGTCAAGCATCTACTTAAGTGCATTTGAAGATAATTTCATGACTTCCAAGCCTAAGAGCTGGAACACAGGCATGCCAAGAACTCCAACACTGAATTATCTTTGAAGAAAACTTAAAAAAATAAGAGCCTTGAGAATGCCTTGCATCTACTATACAGTCACACAGCCTACTGCAGGCAAATGCACAGATTTCTTACATCCTGTAATAACTGCTGCCCACTCTGGAAAAAATTCACTCTCATGATGTGCAAGTGTCCTTAACAGAGACACATAGTAAAATAACCAAACTTAGTAATTCCCCTTTCTTCATTCTTTAATGTGGAGTTGCATGCATTGATTTTAATCTAAAAACAGAAATGTACTATGTGGGCCTTTGAAAACACATTTTATTCACTAAGTGAGAAGTTTTTACACAAGCGCAGTGTTTATACTTCTTAATAAAAAAACCACTGTGAAAAACCCCTGACAGGTCTGGCACACCTCCATGCAACTTCATGTACTAGAATGTAGAGACTGAATATAGTTAAAAGTCAACACTAATAAATAATTATATTAACACATGAAGAATAAACTTCCATGTGAAATGTAAACTACTTAAAGTCATCATCCTACATGAGTGACTTCTTTATGTTCTTTCTCATGGTATGCATAGGCTTCACGTTAAGTAACATGGGTCAAAATTTTTGTAATATTTATTTCTGATGATAATTAAAGATATAATTGTCTACACTGGTATTGTTTTGGACATTCAAATAACTTCAGCTAGACTACAGGAGTAGAGGAAGGGTAAACAGACAAGTTGCATGGTTCAGGCTGGGAAAGAGCTTGTCTCTCTGGGCTGTTTCTGTGATCCTGCTCTGGGTCAGTGAGGACTGAGGACCACGGCTCACTGATGGAGGCAGTCAGTCAGCTCAGTGGTCTCATTGCATCCCCTTGTGGTTGGGCACCTCAAGAGCTGAGCATTGTTCACCCTCATGAGAATCAGGGGTTGGGTAAGAACTAAGCAGCTTTCCTGCTCTGGAGAGGGGATCAGGCTGGATCTGGAGTACCCAGAAGCAAAAGAATTAACTTCTTTGCAGTGTCAACCAGTGCATTTCCTAGAAACATGCCCATTTCTCACAGTCCCTGCTGAAGAGATTCTCCAACCTGTGATACCCTAGAATTTCTCCCAGCACAGTTTGCAGCCCACCATAAAGACAGTGTAGAGGCCTATGAGTAATTGTGGAGGAGGAATGTTTCTGACTACACTTTCTCCCTGTATTTCCAAACATAGCATGGATGGAGCAGCTCCTGTTCACACAGACTATTATTCAGAGTGGCTCTGTATTGTCTGTGAAGAATGATCTCACCTTTAACAAACCAGCAAGCAGGTCTCTCACAGTGAATGCATGGGATTTGAAACAACAGAAATGTAACAATTTACACCAAAGTTCATGACTACTAATTTCACTTTAAATAGAAAAACAAAAACAAAAACTAGAAGTCTTTGGAATCTACCCAAAAGCAGTTAGGTGGAGGGTTAATAACTTGTCTTTCCAGAAAGATACACATACCTTCAAGCTTGCCACATATTTCCAGTGAAACATGTGGCTTGAATCTAACAATAAAGGAATGGTAGATACCGAAGAATAATAACTAAAAAAGAAAATATGAATCCAAGCTTTGTGATCTGCAAAATTCTTGTGACCTTTCCTAAAATGAGAGTGTTGCCTTGTGGGCTACTCCTGTTTTCAAAAGTATCACTTCAAAATCTATAAATATCTTGCAACAATTATTTTTCTTTAGTCAGTAACATATCCATAAAAATAGGAATCTCATTAAAATTTTTCAGAAGCAATGATTGGAATTGCTATTTATAGTGATCTTTTTTAAAATGAACCTTCAGAAGGTGTTGTCTTTTTCACAAGAGGTAAGGCCCACTAATGTTAAGGAGAGTGGGAGAGAGGGAGTCTGCCCCGTGAGGCAGTTCCTCAGGCACAGTGAGTTAGCATAGCTCCCCGAAGTGCCTTGAAGGGAGTCATGACTATGTACATCACCGAAGAATTTACCCGAAGAGTAATTTCACCAAAGAGTTTCATGTTTATTTGTCATCTGGGCCTTCCACAAGATCTAATCGTATCTGTCAACAATAGAGGATCTTGATAGCTCATTTCCGACTCTTAGTAGTTCATTTTCTCATCTGAACAGGGCATAAATGAACTGCAAATGTCAGGTCATTTCTTCATGCTCTTATTTCTCCCCAAACCCCCTCAAATTGCAGCACTTTCTGTTTTAGGTGTCTAGATCAATCCAATTCCCTTTTGAATGTTGTAAATACGCAATTCTTCCTGGAGATTCTTTTATTTATTCTTCACAGTATATGTTCCTATCTCTTTTTACTTAGTCATCTCTGTGAGAATGAAAGGTGTGGAGTCAGCTCAGTAACCAGATGGAATCATAAATCAAATCCATACAAGAGATACACTCAGATAAACAGAATAGTTGCAAATCTATAACAATAATGTGGTCAGCTTTACAAATTTGTACTTAAAAATCCCATTTAGAGGACTGTAACTGGACTACAAGATTACCACAATAATATATCACATGAGTTCTTTTTCTATCAAATGCAATTTCTTCTGCAATTTATGTTGGCCCACCTAACCTGGTTATAAACCAACGACCCCATTTTGAAATGCCCTCACTATATTTTTCTTTTTATATTTAAAATTAAGAAAACCTGTTGACTATGAACAGATTGTACAGAGTAGTATCTTTTACTATTGCTCAAGCTGCATGTAAACACCCTTGCCCAGACTTCCTGACAGGCTGCCCACCCTTTCCCACGGGACCTGGTTTTTCGGTGGCTGCCTGGACTGCGGTGGAATTTTCAGATTTGTTTCCTCTCTGTTTGCAGTCCCGGGAAATCAGTTCACATGCAGCAAAGCCAACAGCTAGTCCAAGAGTCCTCGCTGAGCCCTGACTGCGTTTTGCCAAACTTCCCGCGATGGAAGCGATCGAGCGCGTCAGCCCCACGGACCCATCAGCCCCAGGGGCAGCCTCCGGACCCGCCGCGGCCCAGCGGGAGCGGCTGTTCGCCCCCGATATAGCTGCTCACATCGGTTATTTTTTGTTTAGAAACACTGCGACTGGGGGCGGAGATGGGACCGCCGGGAAGATGCCCGATCTCCTGCGGGCTTTCCTGCGCCGCCGAGCCCGCAGCCGGGGGGCTTCTCCGCGCCTCCGGAGCTGTAGCCCCGCAGCCCCGGAGCTGTACCTCCGCACCCCCACACATTTCTCCCCGTTCACCTCACGGTCTCCCCGGGTGGCAGCGCCCGGCACTGCCCTGGGGCGGAGCCGCCCCGGCGGGGTCCCTGCGGGTGACCCAGCCCCGGCGCGTCCTTGCGGAGCCGCCGAGGAGGGCGCAGCGCGCCGGAGACGGCCCGGGGCGGGCTGTGGGCTGCCCCATACCCACCTTCCGTGTGAACGGCGGAGACGTAGGTCCAGTTGTAACGCTTGACGATGTCAAGCATGGCCCTGGCTTGCAGCGTGTCGGAGGGGACCACCCTGAGGAAGTACTTGTACAGCGTTTTGTCGCTCAGGTCGATGCTCGTGGCGGAGTAAGCGATCTGAGGGATGTCGAAGAGCTGGAGTAGATTTTGAACCTGGATAGCAACTGAGCTGGAGCCGGGGCCGATGACCCCCGCGATGGGCTTTTTCACTCTGGTCTGGGGCTGGGGCTGAGACTCGGAAATGCAGCGGGTGCCCCCGTCCTTGTCGTCCCTGATGGAGATGAGGGAGTCCCGTATGAACTCGATACTCTGCTCCAGGGCCACAGAAGAATGCCAGCAAGAGTCTCGGATCTCGCTGCCCAGGGTGATGTTAGGTAACAGGACAGGGTCGGCGTTAATTTTATCCAAGGTGTGAAACATGGCTTCGACTCTCTGGATGCCGTATTGCTCCCGGATTTCCCCACACTTCCTCTCGGGCACTTTCTCAGCTGGCGGCTGGTGATGGACAGAGAAGAGGGCCCCGATGATGACATCCCCGTCCATCCGAGCCACCGACCGCTGTGAGGAGGCGGCAGAGAGAAGCACCTTCCGCCCAGCACTCCTGGGCAGCACATCCATCTCCAGAAGCAGAGCAGGGAAAAAGACCAGCAGCACACCAATCATTTTGTTGCACGATGTCATCCAGACCCAGATTACGAATTTCATGGGGTCTTCTTGCCTGCACATGGTTTAAGCACATGTAGGAAATGGCATCTGCTTCCACCCGACGACACCCAAGTTGCTCCAAATACCATCACAACGAAGTTTCACAGTATCACTCTCGAAGGTGCTAAGACAGCCGTCATCCTAGTGACTTTTAACCTGGTGGCATAGAAATAGGTGAGAAAATGGGCTAACTGGGAAATTGATGTCAAATCAAAGCTCGATAAAGTAACCCCTCGCAGTTCGAGATGACTACTTTCACAAATGCCCAGGGAAATTTGCTTCCACAAGCCTCTGAAAAGGAAGTTTCAAGAAGGATTAAAACATGTATTTATTGGCCTTGATATACGATTATGCATATTCACATAAGTTGAATTTCTACGATCCTTTTTGCATCTGCTTTTCAAGCCAAGGTGGCTACTTCACACACCTCCAGCCAGCACACACCCTCTCCGCCCCCGGGAAGTTTAGGAAGTTTCAGGAGGTAGGCAGCTCGTTAGAGAAGAGCCCCAGCCCAGCCCTAGAGGCTCCAGCCCTGAAAGCAGGGTGACAAGCGCTCCTCCCTTCGCATTCTGACTACCTGAAGGCATTTTCTCAGCTTAGAATTTCTTTCCTCAATACATAATGCGAATGAAAAGACAAAGCGAACAGTCTGCTCTACCAGCCACGGGAAATGTCATTTAAAGGTCAGCGAAGGGAGGAAGAAAGGAACCACTTTACATTAACTTTTCTATGTGTAGAGGACAAAACCGTAATTCAACCAGGGATACACACACGAAAGCAGGTGAAAATACATTTTAGTTACTAAGGCAACGGCGGGCAAAGTCCTGATGTGCCTTACGGGCACGCCTGCCGTGCAGACAGGCTTCGGGCGGGGAGCGGCGGCGAGCCACTCGGCAGGGCTGGTGGGCTTGAGACTCGCGGCCGGGCCAAGTCCCTGTTGCACGACGAGCCCTCAGCACCCGGGACAGCGCCCGGCAGACTGGGCAGCGGCCGAACCGCTGGCCCTGGCCCCGTAGCCCCCTGTTCCATTGTCGGCCGCCCCGCTGCCCCCCTGTCCTGCTGTCCAGGCACCCCGCTGACTCGGTGCTCCAGCGTCTCGCTGTCCCGGTCGCGCCACCGCTGGCTCGGCCGCCCGCCAGCGCCGCGGGGCGCTTCCCCAAAACTTCTGCCCCTCGCCCGGTGCTGCTGGCGCGGTGTCCCCGCACGCACACCCGCACACACCCGTACACACCCCCCGAGGCGCGGAGACCGCCGCGGCACGCACCGCCCCGGGCTGGCCGCCGCTCCCCGTCCCTCCCCGGCGGCGGGCAGGGATGCCGGGGCCGGCGGGCGGCGCGGGGGGCTGGAGACGGTCCCGAGGAAGGCGGTGCTCTGAGGGGAGCCGCCGTCCTGGCTATGTGTCCGCACCCGCAGGCGGGCAGAGCCGCCTGAAGCCGTCTTCCGCGGGCAGCCCCCAGCCCGGCTCCCCAGTGCCTTTTGCCTGCCCTGCCTGCCACACGGGCAGCCCCTCGGCTGAGCCCCGCGGTCCGTTCGGAGGGTCACCCCTGACACGTACCTGGCCGGGTGAGGCAGTGGCTCCCTGCCTGCTGGGAGCGGGCATTGGCGGCTCTCCGGCCGCCCCGAGCTGGTGCGCTGGCGGCGGGGCGACGGCTGTGGGCTGGGCGCGGGTGCCCTCTGTCTTCAGCACCGCTCTACCGCAAGGAAAAAAACAGGTCATCCCGGGCTCATCCATTATCTCATGCAGAAGGATCAGTCATTTTTTCCCCCTCCTTAATTTCTTCGGTTATTGTCTTGTAAACGAGTAAGGAAGTATCACCCGGAGCACACTGCCGCTGCAGGGGAGGTGTTGGCTCTCACCTCCCGCGGCTCTTACTTCATTATTTTCTTGCCTCAATTAGCAAGAGCAAGAGTTAAAGCAAGAGGCTGCTGCTCGAAGGAGACCCAGACCACGCTCGGGAGACCCGAGACGGTGAAATGTGCCGGTCTGCCTTCACGGGCAGGATTTCGCTATTAAAATAAATATTTATAGTGGGGGAGAAAAAAATACTGCAACAAGATAAATCACCTGTGAGGATAAAGGCATAAAGGCATTGAGATTGCGGTTTTCAGGTCAAGATGAACCTAAATGAAGCACGTGAGAGGCATGCCAGATTAAAATAATACCAGATTGAATAATCATAATTCAGACGACCTGCTTGCATCCCTAACACAGGTCTCGGGTGTTTTACTTGACTGTATGAAAGTTAAAGTTAGATTACCTCCCCACTGGGAACTCTATAGATATTTGCCCTACTTTTGAAAGAAAAAAGCAAGGACAAACATTTAACTATTGCTCATTCAGATAAGGGTTGGTAGTGAATGCTGCCTCAGGGGCATCTTCTCCCTGTGTCCATGTCTGCACTTCTTTTACTGCCACACAACTGGTTATTTGCCTGCATTGTGTGTTTATCCAAGAGGTATGTTCATTATGGAGGACCCAGCCCAGGGGTTTGCTGGTGCCCCCTTTGCTGCAAGTCATTCAAGGAGGGAACCAGGACCAGAGGGGCTGCCTGCCCTGTGCCTCCAGGCATAAAGTTCCCCAGGGTCAGCCTGGGACAGTTCTGCCAGAACCAGGCCTGGAGGGACATCCAGATGTGCACAAAAAGGGGGAACAAATTCTCCTTCATCCCTGCATTAAAGATTAAACTTCAGTCTCTGTCCTTGACACAACAAACCTGCAACATGCCAGCAAAATATTCCAATGGTTAAATTTTGGTTTGCTCCTTTGGCTTTGGCAAGGAAATAATTTGCAAATACTCCTTTTGGTTCTTCCCAATATATAGCACCCTGTAGTCTTCATCCCCTCTAACCTGGTATTCACAAAGACAGTAGGTCTTTGTGCTGAGGCTCATGCATGGCTGTCACACAAAGCTGTTCTCCCTCCTGCAGTGGTCTGAGTTTTGCTGAGATAGGAGAGCAGGTCACCAAGTCCTCATGCCCAGCCACGGCTGAAAATGCTGCCTCTGTGACCCCTGCAACAGCAGGTGGGAGTAGGTGGGAACTGGCAGAAGTCTGGGCTCATAAGAAGATATCTGGCATATCAAGAGACTTTAGTAAAGGCTAGGGAAAGAGCACTGGGATTGCAGTGGCTTCAATCTTTCCTGGCCGTTATGGGGGAAACAAAGGCCTTTCCCATGTGGAAGTAGCACCCTGCTGTCTCTGTCCCCTCGAAGAGGCCAGAGTCATCCCACTGACTTTTGTCCTTGAATCCTATGTCCTGATCCTACTGTGGTCCACAGACCTACCACTATTCCCCTCAGAAACAGCCCATGTCCCCAGTTTTACCACCTTCCCAAATTTCTTAACATAGAGTATATTTATCATCTAGTAACCATTGTTGAAGGCACTACACAGGACTACATTTTTTGCAGAGATATGAGCTGGTATTAGACAAGAAGGGAATCAGGGCAAAAACAGAGCAGAGCTGGAACCGGCTTCTAAGCAGTGTTTGCTTTCCATGGGAAATTATCTGATGTTAAATATTTTGCCTTTGTGAAACAGAGAAAAATTAACAATTTTCATATTCCTGTGTAACACAATTTAAAAATCACTTGGAGGTTGATTTAAACACTATTTTGATGGCATCCAAAGTGGTTTGTTCTGTTTTCTTTTTAAACATTTTATACACGTTTTCCTTCAGATAAAATAATCATTCACTTAAAATTGATGTTCTATTCCAGTATTTCTTTTTAAAAAATTGTTTTCCTACTCCTGCTCTATGAAAATTACCTCTTTCAACACAAAATTTTCTACTGAAAAAGTTCTAGTCAGATGCAATGAAAAAGGTCAGTGCATTGTAGAAACTGTTTTGAAAGGGGAGTCTTTTGGTGTAGCAATGGATGAAGCTTAGAAACCTGGTTTGCTGAAATCCCACTTTTGGTTTCCCAAATACAACACCTCCCTTCTCTACTTCATACCAGTAGAGACAAGTCAAATTGACTGTCAACTTTTGCAAACTCTCGAGCTAAATTATTGGGCAGATCTGAAGCTATTCTGCAAGGATCAATGCTGCTAAAATTATACAATTTTCTTCTGCCTTGGAAACAAGTAGAAAGCTCATGTGTTCCTGCCTGAAGTAAGTTGAAATATATACCAGCTATGTAATAAATTGTCTACATCCTTTTCATTCTGCTCACTCAGCTGCTTTCCTTTCATGATTTACAAAAGCCACCTGCTATATATAAACAGTGTGCATGCAAAACATGCATAGGTAGCCCTCTGTAGTAGATATTGAACTATTTGCTCATGAACAAAGATTTAGAATCATCATCATCATCATCTAGCAGGCTCATTTAGACAAAACAGGGATTTTAATCTTATTAATATATTCATTATATTTTCTCCTTTTCTCTTAGCAAAGTAAACATTTCCCATAGGTTTTTGTTTAAAACATGTGCCAGCTACAGCTTTGTTTTTATCCCCATTCTTATATTTAAGTTTGTAAGTCACCCTATATGTAAGAAACAAAGCAACAGCATTTTTAACTATTTTGATTATTTACACTTATTTGCTGCAACTGCTAGGAAATGAACGTTAATGGATCGATGTCAGTACATATGGAGCTTCATAAAGGTCTGATTGCTCAGCTTTTCCTTGTACTAGTAGATCCGTTAAAATGAAATAGGATTAACTCATGAAATTTAGGCTTCACTTCTGAGATACTTAGAAACTAGCAATAGCTTCTACACACACCTATGTTTTATAGGGATACTCTCCTCTTCACTTCTTTTTTTTCTGATGTATATAGACACCCAAGGATCCCCAGAAATTTGAAAGCTTCTTTTGCTAGCCATCAAACACCCTCTTGTCCCCTGTCTCAAATCACATTATCTTGAGTACATTTTACAGACTTAGATGATTTTACATCCTTTTAAAATAACCAGAATTCCTCCTCTATGATTTAGTGAGGAGAAAAGTGTCTGCCTGGTTATGATTTCAAATGTCTTTCAAACAAGTGTGAGATCCAAATCAATGTAAAATTCAGCATTCATGGATGTCTCGTAAATTTTTTCACTCTCTAAGGATTATAGACTCCATGAAGAGATGAATAGGCCAGATTTATTTAGACATTCAGCAGTTATCATCTCTAGTTAACAAAACTTTTAATAAGCTAAGATTAATTCTTTCTAGTTTTAAAAATAAGTAACTGATTGTTTTTATAACTCAATATTTAAAAGGCAGAAATTCTTCATGACAACTGCTAAGGGGAGAGATTGGAAGCACACAGTCCAGAAGACACAGGACCTGATCTCTCCTCAAGGGAAATTCTTTTTTTTTTCCCCACAAACCTCCAAGCAATGACACACAATAGCCAAAAGCACCTGGTTTCTACTCCTTAGAGAGAGGGCACATGGCTCAAAGCTTGGAGGTTTCCTGACCACCTGTTCTTGTGAAATACAATGACAAATTTTGGTAATCTGATGTCAATGGAAATGCTTCCAAAGACTGAATGAGGAGCCAGCTGAATGTCTTCTTTGCTAAACAACATGACTGTTCAGTCCTGGATAATATTTCAAATCATTCCTGTATTTATATCTTAACTGAAAAAATGTACTTAGGGTGCCCTCTAGGCCAAAATGCTACGCAATATTTACAACATCCTTTTACACACACCAATTGTATCCAGCTCATCTAATTTTGATATAACTCCCCTGCCCTGAAATCCCCTGTTTTCCCTGAAATCATCCCCTAAGACACAACCTGAGTAAATACATAAATCTGTGCTGGGACTTGCATACCAATAAGCTTGTGCTGCATCAGGCCAAAAAGGAAAGTGCAATTCAAAGTTAAAGGTCCACAGTTCCTGAGCTTCAGACTCTCATTTTAAAATCCACAGACTTCTAATTTATTTTGGAAATGTCAGTCTGAATCACTCTGGCTGAACTCACCAGACAGGGACTTATATAAGTGTGAAGAGAAAGACAGTATCTTGGATGTATGGGATTTAGTACAGATTAACAAGACAGGTCTACTAAATTAGATTGTAACTAACAGGACAAGGAATTTAATAAGAAGTCACCATGCCTTATGGAGACAGATTTGGTACTCTGTTTGTGGGAAATATAGCAGCTAAAGCATCCACTAGCCAAATTTACTAGTGATTTTCAAGGACAGCTCTGTGTAAAGCCATCTGCAGGAATTCAGTCTGGTACCACAGAAAACTGGTAACACCTACATATGGAAAGGAAGTCCTTGCCGTGTAGATGAGGGGAAAATGTTCCTGCTCCTTCCTGCCATCTCAGTTTTCAGACTGGAGCTGTCGGCGTGAAAGACCTTATGCTGCAGATTGCAGTTACAAAAGAAAGAAATAACTTGTAAAGTTCAAAAGTTTACTCAGACTGTACAATGTATCAACATATCTCTGCACTGCTCAGAAAGAAACCTGCACGTACCTAGTAATCTCTGAGATTTTATCAACAACTACAATTAACGCTGAAGAAAACATTTCTATATTTACTGGTTATTAATTTCCCCACATATAGCCCTCCTGGATAATTTGTAAAATGAAAAGAACTAAAAAAAATCCATATTAAAAATTACAAATATCAGAGATAGAAAAAGCTAGCAGTCTTTCCAGAATGTGAATCTTTTGCACATGACTAAAGAATCAAAGGAAGTTTTAGAAATACCAGTTTAGCAATCAAACCATGTCAAATCCCTGCCATATGTTAAAGAATCTTTCCAATGCTCCAAAAAAAAAAAATCCCAGATCTGAACTTTAATATGTTGAATACCTCCAAAGGTTAACTTTCCCATTTACAGTCTATCACTGTTTATGCAACACTCTAAACAGGATACTTTATCAGCTTCCATAAATAGCTATTTTTGAAGTCTGCCATAGCAAATAAAGAATGGAGGAGCTGAATACCTTAAATACTAGTAGAACTTTTTGGTGACCTTTAGTTGAAATGACCTCATTTTCTACCCTGCACCTTCTTTATGCATTTTAAATTGTTAGAGATAGATGGAAAGGATTTCTTAAAATCACTTCCAGCAGATTGGTTGGCTTTTATTCACTTTGTTCTCCATATACCTGACTGTAAATGAAGTCAGCAATGTCAGCTAGGATAATTGCAAGTCCTATTGTTCTAGTTTCACAATCGTTATTTTCATTACTTTTCCAAATGTAGGTATGTGACACAATAGTGTACATCATTGCATAGTTACTCAGTAAAACAGTGTAAACCTGTGCAGGTTTTGGCTGAGGTAGAGATAATTATTCTCACAGAACCTACAATGGGGGCCTGTTTTTGATATGTGCTGGAAGCAGAGCTGATAACACAGGGATGTTTTTGTTATTGCTGAGCAGGGCTTAGACAGAGTAAAGGCCTTTTCTGCCTCTCATCCCACCCCACCAGTGAGTGGATTAGGGGAGCACAATGATTTGGGAGGGTACACAGATGGGACAGCTGACCCCAACTGAACAAAGGGATGTTCCATGCCATACAGCATCATGCTAATTGTATAGAGCTGGAGGAAGAAGGAGGAAGGGGTGACATGTGGAGTGACAGTGTTTGTCTTTCAAAGTAATCATCACATGTGATGGAGCCCTGCTTTTTTGGGGAAGGCTGAACACTTGCCTGCCCATGGGAAGTAGTGAATGAATTCCTTGTTTTGCTTTGCTTGTGGGCTCAGCTTTTGCTTTCCTTATTAAACAGCCTTTATCTCAACCCAAGAGTTTCTACTCTTCGATACCCTCCCTCATCTCACCTCGGGTGAGCAAACAGTTGTATGGAGCCCAGTTGCCAGCTGGGGTTAAACCATTGCAAAGTTACATGTTTTAAAGGGGCTTTGAAGAAATTGTGTTTTTCCAAATTGATCTATGGTTTGAGATACATTGAGCTGCAGAGATGTACATTAGTGAATTTAAAGGGTTGAGATGCCATGGCTTTGCTCTCGTTCAGATTATATTGGTCTTACCCAGTTTATATAGTTTATAAGCACTATGGAGTGAGCAAAGTGAGTGAATGGGTGCATAGATGGAAGGAAACCTGGTTTAGATTCATATTATGTTGAATGAGAGGTAAAGAGGTATTAGCAATGCTCTGACTCCCACAAACAGCTATAGAAAAATACTATATACTGAAGGGGGAAAAGGGAACAGAGATGTATTTTTATTGCACCGCTTACATATTTATATCTGTACAGTTTATTTGCTTTTCATGGTCTGAAGCCAATGGTTCATTTAAGGAAACATGACATAAAATACTAGGTAATACTGTATTTTTTGTAGTACGTAGCTATTACTTAAAGCAAGACATGCACAAGAATCCAATACCCAGAAATGGCACGAGGATGTGGTGCATAAACTTTTGCTCCTCCAATTATTTGCAAATTACTTGATGTATTTGTTCAAAACATTGATGCAGAAAAGCATAGCACCTACAAAATGAGAGGATAGTTCGGAGCATTGTAAAAAAATAGTTCTCGCTATGTGTTTATACATCTTTTGTCATGTTTTGTACTATAATCAAAACAAAAACAGTATCAGAGTACATATGTTTCTTTTAAGTACTTATTTATAGTCATCATGAGGAATTGCCTTGATAACAGAATTTGCACACAGACTTTATCATTTTGACTTTCTATCCAAGCAATGCATTTCTGGAAGCATTTCATTACTTCAGAATCTATTTGAATCATTGTTGTAACTTTTTCCTCTCACTTCCCTGACACTGTACTGCTGTGTCTCTGATGACACATTAATTGTTTTTTTCTCTGTGATTTCCTTCTGGTGAAGTGGCTGCACCATCTCACTGGCCACTTGCCACTTCAGGGATGTCAAGACCATGATCTTCACTGGGGTTCCTGGCTTCTCAGCAGCTTGCTACAACTGGTTGTCTTTTAGGGGTGTTTCAATTCCCATTATCCCAGTTCCTCCAGAAGCAGACATTCTTGTTCTTGTGCACTAATGCAACTGCGTTTGACTTAACACTGGATTTGTCATAAAAACTGCCTTTATTAAGGCAGGAAAACAAACATCAAGTGTTACACCACCATCTGTTATAAAATGGTTGAGATCCAGCTGATCCAGAAGCTTGAATTCATTGACTGTGAATGCCTGTCCTTAGTAAGTACATTCCAATGCTTTCTATCTTGCATTTGCATCAGCTATTTGCCTTTTGTAACCCTTTCTCTAACTACGTAATATTTCATTTATATATCCAGTTCACTTATGATTAATGTCTCATGTTTGGTTCATGCATTTGATAACGGAGCTTCATACACCATATTTGGATGTTTGCCCTTCTGCCTATCTTCCTTACACACTGTTATAATTTTTTGTCTCTTGCTGAGCAAAGCATAGTTACAAGGCACTAACAGATCCTGATTTTCTATAAACAAATAAGTAACAGTGTTCTGAAATACCAGACCCTCTTATGTGCTTGGAGATTAAGAATGTGCCTAAACCCATCATTTATTTAAAAAAAACCCAACTATCTGTAGCCATGGGGCTGAATTGAAAATGATCAAAGAGGAAGGCCAGAAGCAATGAAGAGAACTCAGAAAAGTACCTCACTCAATAAAGAACAATTTTATCTTTTTTGTCTAAGGAAATAAGGCCAGCTTGTTAACTGTGCCTACTGCCTCCACAGTGCTTCCTTACAAAGTACCAATATATTCAGTCTGTGATTAGAGGGGAAAAAATCATTGAAATTTGAAGTTTTGAAGGTAAATAGAGTTGTCAAGTTTTTGAAGTCAATAGTTAACTAGAAGAAGTGGACTGACACTGGAAGAGAAACAGCTGAAATTCTTCACTATGAGGGTGGTGAGGCACTGAACGGGTTGTCCAGAGAAGCTGTGGACTGTGGATGTCCCACCCCTGGCAGTGTTCAAGACCAGGTTGGTGGGACTTTGAGCATTCTAGTCTGCCATGGGGCAGGGGTCTTGGAACTAGGAGATCCCTTCCAACCCAAACCATTCTATGATTCTCTGAAATAACCAAGCAGTTGCAGCCAGGTGCCCAGGCAGCACAGCTCTGAGCCAGCTGCACTATTGGGTGTCTCTGCCCTGGGGAGGTACAACCGCGTACTCAAGATAGGTGATTTTTAGAGGTGGAAAATGGAACAGTCATTAGGCTGGCTGATTATTAGTTTTGTGTAGGAAAGTGGGATCCTCATGGAACCACTATTCCCCTCATGTATGTAAATCATGTGCATAAGTTATTAATTATAACTCACAAGGGAATTCTTGAAACTTGGTTAGCAATGAATAGATGAAGGGACAGGAAGAATATGTGGCTGAGGTGCTGCTTTCTTCTACTGTAAATAATGGGCACAGGCAGTCGAGATTTGCTTCATTAAATTAAGAGTACTCACTAAAGGGAAAACTTCTAAATAGCAGTTAGTCGTATTGTTTAGAGAATCTCCACACATTCGTGATGATTTTTATAAAACGGTGCGTCCTCATGGTGTTCAAATTATCTGTACAAGTCTGTTATGTAAGCACATAATTATTTCATACCATAGCCTTTATTTTTATTCTAGAGAATACTTTCTTGATAACTATAGTATGTACCTGTTTTTGTAGCATATGCTTGTTTTTGTTTTCCTTTTTCTTAGCAACAGCTTCTAAAAAGGCTGTTTTCATCATCACTCCACTTTTTATTTACCTGCAAACCACAAGTCCCCAGTAAATTAACCCAAACCAGCTCGACTGATTTGTCAGATACTGCCACTACTGTAATAGAAAGCTATTGATTTCCACATCTTTATTAAAATTCAACTGAAACATGCTAGTGCTGCATATAAGCACCTTAATTCCTATTATGTTTCTGATTTATAAATGGCACCTGCACTTAGTTTATCTGTTTTTATCTTCCTTTTATTTTTCTCTAAATTCCAGACACTGTCAACAAGGTAGACAAATCTGCACATCATTCTTTCTTCTTACCCTCCTTTACCAGACAACGTAGTATGTTCCACTCAAATAATTTATACAACATTTTCAGCTTATTTTCAAAATCATCCTTAAATTTGATTCTTCAGCCTAAACCTATGTGAAAAGTCTTCCCCATTTGCTTTAATTTTGTGGCTACATATAAATAGACTGATAAACACATGTATAGAACTTAATCCCAAAGAATATTTGGACATATGCTCCACACTCATTTAACACAGCTTTTAAGTTTGTGCCCTGATTTTTCTTTTTAGAAATTGAGGAGGAGGGTAAGGAGAGCAATTCAGGGATATGTGATTAGAAGACTGCCTTCAGCTTCGATTGTATAGTTCAGTTTTAATTTTGTTCATTCATTTCTAACACAGCAAAAGTAAAGATAAAAGTAAAATAAAAAAAGTCTGCCCCATAAACATTCAGAGGAACTGCTAATCAGTGAAGCAAAGACCACACATGTGTTCCATGTATCACAGCTATGCTTCCCACCTCTGTATATACTTTCTCATTCAAGACTTTCACACCTGAAGAGACAGGAATCCTGGGCTGTTTGTTGCTGAAAGGAAGACCTAATGCTGTAAGGCCAGATTTTACAGCAGCTCTTTGAAGTTGCAGGGTATGTGAGAGACTGTGGAAGAGCTCTAAGGGGTGTTAAAAACAGTCTCTTTAACATTTCACTGTTGTAAATTGTACTTTTTGGATTATGAGATTAAACTGCCTTATTTCTTTGCCCATTTTAACTATCTTGGTTGAAGATAGGAAATGTGGGTGAGAGAAAGCTGTTATTCAGTTGGATTCTGTTTTTAATTTCAGTGTGGATAATGTATTCAGAAACCCTTACTTTGAAGGCAATCTGCATTCAATGCTGTTAAAAAGTATCAAATCTTTATACAGTTTATGGGATAATTTTGATTAGATGCAGTTTTTACTTTGTGAACAGAATCATACAATACCTACACTAATTATGGTAATTGTGTGTTGGAAGTTGGTTATTCAGGAGAAAGCTATTTATTTAGCATATAATACTTTAGGGCTATGAGATAAGGAAGAGTTTGCAGTTGAAAAACAAACAATAAGGACTGTTCAAGAGCAGCTTGTTCTTATGTTAGTTTGCATTACAAATATCTTAAAGATCGCTCAGGTTGACGCTATTTTGCTAACTTCACCAGAATCCCTCATAAATGCAAGGCATGAATGGGGAAGAATCAGGTTGACTCGCTAGGGAACCACCTTGCCTGTGCAGAAGCAGATGTGAAAGTGGCAATAGCCTGTGAAAGGTGGCACTAAAATGTCAAACCACCACACTCTTGTTGAGTAAACCAAACTCAAGCTGGAAGAATATTGGCTGGGTCCAACCAGGCACAAGTGGGCCAGACCGTCCTAGAAAAGCACTTCAGTCACAAGAAGCTGGGACAAAAAAATAATCTAGAAGGGTTTTCTTGGTGTAAATTCTACCTCTATTTCCCTTCTCAAATTACACTGTTTATTTGGCTTAAGAACAAGGAGCAAAATTTTGAAACAATGCCAGCACATGCAGATAATTCTTCTGGAGTTACCAGGATAGCAATGCAAAATCAAATTTGGCATCCAGGGTTACTTTTGGTGGATAAAGTAACAACAAACAATAATAATGTAATGGTTAAAAATAATGGTAAGAGGCTGGCTCTATTCAAATAACTTTGCATGACTAGTAATGTCTGTCTTCGGGTCTTCTGACATCACAGTCATTAACAACACACTGACCTGTGCCCAGAGCTGGACCCAGCCTGGGGCAGCAGCGAGTGCAGGATACTCACCTGACTCTTCTCTTCATAAGCTTCCACAAGCAGCTGCACGTGGCACTGTCACATCTGGTCATTTGGCTTAAAAACGGATAATATGGGTATTTCCCACCAAGTTAATCTTTTCTGGAAAGTTTCAAACGCAGTTTCCAAGCACAGATAAAAGGAAAAACCACCCCTGGCCTGTGGTAGAAGCACCATTGTTGCTCTCCTTGCAGATCAGACATTACAGGGCTCCCTGGTGGCTGGTGGTGGAAGGGGGTCTCCACAGGTCTCCTACAGGGCAGGGCCTGGCAGACAGGGTCTATCCCATCTCCCCAGCCCTGGGAGGGTGACCAAGAAGGGACAGTCACGGCTGGTGGTGGTCTCAGGGCCCTGGCCAAAATACACTAATTTACACTTTGGGCAGGAGCCAGAACTGTTGCAAAATTGCTAAGTCATAAACAAGATGCTTGTCAAGTCAGAAGATACGCATTCCTTGTTTTGCTGATATCTCTACACACAACACTGTAGTATTGTTACTCATATCCTCTAACACCTTAATCATTTATCACTTTCCATCTGTGCTGCAGATCCAGGACTTCATCAATTAAGAACATCTACAGGACTATAACCACCCCAGGAGAATATTTTTTGTAACATTTTTGTATTCTGTTCTTATTGCTTAAAGAAACAAACTGAAGCTAATGAACAGTAATACTTTGTTGCAAAAAAAAAAAAAAAAAGGAAAATATTTATTTTGTTCTGACCCTGTTACTTTCTCTCACAATCATTTTTCAAATAAAAGCCTGTTCTCTCATCTCTTTGCAGCTTCTAATTACCTCCTCAACTAAAACGGTTCACTTTTACTCAAGCAGGGTTGTGAGATGTAATATTTCATTGCTTTATTGTGTGACGAGGTGGGGTTTTTTATCTTGAGACTATGTTCAGTGATGCACAGTCATTTCTGCTGACTCATTTCCCCAGTCAGAGAATGTGGATGCTACCAAGCCCAGCTAAGAAGCCTGAACAATCCTGTGGTATGCAGATGGCACACCATGTAGGAAAATGCTTTAGAACAAAAGAAGTCAAAAAAACCCCTCAGAGCACTGAAAGCATGAAAGAGATTGAGCTGAAGCATGGTTTATTATTGAAATTTGTGTACAAATTTTGGAACTATAGTTTTACTTGACAGATTATGCACCTACCCCATTGAGAGCACAGTAGACACGGAATTATTTTTTATTATTGTTTTACAGATAGAACACAATCCATACAGCTGGGTTTGGTTGAATGAGGAAGGGCAAAGTAGAAAGCAATGACAAGAGAATATATGCAGATATTGGAGATTAAAGAAAAAACTATTAAAATTCAATTACAAATTTCTGTAATTAGAAGAGGTGACTATGCATAGATCTACCAAAATACTTAAATTGCTTGCACCCCTTGTGCTAGTTATAAATCATGAACCAGAGCTGCTCGTTTACATGGGCTGTTCCAGAAGTCCTCACTAGGTTGGGCTTGCTGCAGTCCTATGTAAGAAAACACAACCACATGCATTTGGAACCCAAACTAACTTCTCATTGTTCACTGCTCTTTGCATTTCTAAATTTTAGGCCAAAGGCATGCACAAACATAGTTTGATTAATAAGCCTATGTGTATGTATTATTGTAAATACAATGACATTTCTATCCAGAGAAAATATTCTCTCTCATCAGTTAAGGTTGCTGCCTTAGTGAGTTAATGCCCCCAGGCCAAAGTAAAATGTCAGCTCAGAGATGATTCAGGCACCTCTCTACTACAGACTTGCTCCAGACACCCCAGTGTCCCACATGGCAAGGGGTGTAGGGGCTTTTAGTGTCTTAACATTTCTCCCTGAATGCAGCATCACCTTTGTACTACCACACTTGGGCCTCTCCTGTTCCAGATTTATGTGTCTTTCAGAGAACAGTTATAAGAGACCAGGTCCCATTAGCAGCAGAAAACAGCCAGTTCTGCTGCCCAGCTGAGAGCTGCTGTGCTGTAATTCCCTTGTGGCACAGTGTCGCATAGTATCTCTCATATACTGCAGCTAGAAATGTCCCTGTGTCTTCTACCAGAAATGCTATCTGGTACTAACAACTTCCAGATAAGGTGCAACTATCCTGAAGCACTGGGCAGTTCACTGGCAGTTTTGTGGTATCTGCTTGGATGTTTCATGCCCTGTGCAGTCTGTGATTCAGCACTGCAGCCCAGACCCAGAGTAAATGCTGGGCAGTGCAGAGTGCACAGCCTACCTCCTGTGAAATCTGCTGCTTTTTCTGAGTCAGGTAATAATCCAAGTCAGCTCGAAGGTGAATTTTGTACAGATAATTAAATACTCCTCTAAAGAGAATGATTATTAACCTTCTGCCATGAAGCTACATCAATCTTCATGAACTAATTTTAACATCAAACTTTGTTAAACTTGAAGAAAACATCTGTGGAGGCAGATTTCATCTGTGTTAAATAAATACATTGCTTTGTGGCTTGAGTGCTGCAGGTCTTTCTGTATTTCTAACTTTATAAATCAAAGAAATAATATCCCTGATGAAGTTCATATTTTCTTTGACAGAAAATAAAAAACTGCATCTCACTTCTTTATGAGGAAAGTGGCCAAAATAAAATTGTTTCAGAACACTGCATATTTTAATTTCAAATTCAATTTGATTTGTCTTTTTATCCATAGTACAGAACATAGATAAGAATTTTGCAAGAAGTTTTGATTTCCTGAATTTTTATATTATAGTCAGTTATGAATTCAAATCCTCTCTTGTCAGTGTGAAAACCAAGATTTTTCACTCCCAAGAAATATATCTTTACCAGATAACATCTGAAATGTCTCTTTGTTGTGTGCATACTTCAGCTGTCCTCCAAGGTACTGTGCCATGTATTATGTTACCAATGTATATTTTGAGTCTAAATTTCCAGATGCGTTTACAGATTTTATTATAAACATTTTATTTACTTAATTCCAGTTTTACTAGAGGGCTTGTTTTTTTCTCAGGAACTGCAAACTTTTCCTTTATGCATTTTTGCTTATAAAAGGAATATTAAAGCAATGAAAACACCTTATTCAGGTATATATTTAAATAACTCCAAGAACTGGATTCCAAACCCTACATAGTAACTCTAGACGGTGTCCTAGATGCAATGACATGGTTATTTTTTTCCCCTGCTCTATATTTAGATAGTCTTTTTAACTGTCCTTTTCTCTTGGAAAAAGGGAGATGGGCTAAACTCCCACCAGTGACTGATCAGCTGCTACTGTCAGTCCTGAGGTCAGGTGTACCACCTGGTTTTCCCAAAAGCAGCACGTAGCTCAGCTAAGTGGCAGATGGACAAGGGTGTACAAGAATTGTGCATACACGTGAGCTGAGACAGATGGTCTGAAGAGTGTTATTCTGTGGAGATTAGATAGATTCTCCTGGGAGATGTTAAGAGGTAGAAGGGCACAAGTGATGTGTTGGAAACAGCTGAAGACTTGAAGAAGTCAAAAAAGGGAGACTTGCAATCCTGTGGCTTCATGGTTTTGTTTGCATGCTAGGAAGTTAGCTTACTGGCTCACATGTTAGCTGCTGGCACACAATAACACTCTTTGTGGCTCTCCAAAAAATATTTAGATCCTCTACTCTTTTGCCCAAAGCAGTATCATGCACTGCAGAGGGTAGCAATTTTATGATTACACTTTCAAAGTCTCACTATGATAGCTATTTTAAAACACCAAACACTACAGAAGTTGGATAGAGCTGAACCTACACAAATAATTTCCATCAGGGCACAGAATGCTGATCATGATTTCATTCATCCAGAATAGACTGAAAGGTTATTATGCCTCCACTGGTGTCCATCTTTCTATTTTTCATATGGTGACTTTTATCAAGAGAGCTCAAAAAATTCTTCCTGCAAGTTAACTACCTGATTAACACACTTGTTTGCTGAGGCACAGTTAGCTCTTCAGCATAACATAAAATCATTGTAGTGCAGGGAATATTGTCTATCTGCCCTTGGTTTTGTTTGCTACAACCATTCAAATTTTCTGCCATAATCAAGCTGGATACAAAATGCAATTTTGATTTTCTTTAGAAAACTTTTACCTGTCTTTGCAACTAAAATATTGGTGAAAAAGACTCTAAAATACCAGGATGACTAACATGTTGTTTTCTCCATCCTCCCTCAAAAAAGAAATCCTTTGCAAAGTAGCATGTTTCCTCATATTATTTGCTTACTCTTTCAGGGATTTAATAGTTGCCGCCAAGAGCATAGAGGAATTTTTATCCATAGGTAAGGGAGGCTGTGTTCCCAAGCATGGTCAAAAAAAATCGCATGGTCCCATTTTATGTCATATTCTCTTTTCTTTATACTATTCCTTTTTATTTTGTTATATTAAATGGCAATTATCTTCTTTTATGTATTGAAGTTCTTTAGAACAGGAGAGAAATTACTAGGTACTAATCACTAGGATCCTTACTCATTAACTGCTGGATAGAAATGGGCATTTTTCCACCTGGTCTCAACCTTTATTTTAAAATACAGGTTTGCAATCATCTAGAAAGAAAAGCAAACTCCTTGAGACAAAGGATGGACACAAGGGGTGGAGATGGCTTTGAATTCTTTCAAGAAATGTCTTAAACACACATAAATGAGGCAACAGGCAAGATAACAGACAGGTGTTCCATGAGATATGGTGAAAGGATTTCCATCACATATGTACCTAAGACATTTTCATGAGATGTGTGAATGGCATGCTGAGGGGAAGGATGGATGACCCTTATCGCTGCAATCAGTCAAGTGTGACAGGGAGTGATGCTAAGGTGTCCTGGTTCTGTTCTGCCCTTTCACTAGACATGGTCTTTGCAATCCTTCTCTTTGTTACTTTACATATCCCTTGTTTACATATCAATTGGTGGCCCCCACCCATGTCTATGGCAGCAGCAGAGTCTCACCTCCACTTCTTCCAATATTATAAACTGGCATTTGAAATCCTCCATGACTGAGAACACAACTGTTTTACAGACAAGTCAATGGGCTTGCTCTTTTCTCTAGCACAAAGCAAGGACACTCCTTTGGTAAGATTTGTGCCTCTTACTCTGTCAGAGTATACCCAAGAACTTCAGGATGAGAGCCCCTTATACACCAAAGAGCCATTTTGGCTGGCCCACCACTGGATCAAGGACTAGTGATTTCTCTCTCTCCCCTTCCTCTTTTGCTTTTCTTTCTCTCTCTCCTTTTTTTCCCACCATCCTCTCTTTCATATTGCAAGGTTTACTAATATAGCCTTTTGCTAACCTTGTGCCTTCATCATTTGATCAACAAATGTGACGTTTTCTTCAAATAAAAGCATTATTAAAGGACCTCTAGTGTTGTTTCACTGCACCTCTAGCCAACAGTATTTTCAAATCTGAGTCAACTTCTTGTGTTAAAAAAATCATAAGAGATACTGTCTCTTGGCCCAATCAGTGGTCAGGAACAGCCAGGAAGTGACTTCTCAGCTTTAAGCCAGAAGAGGTTCGAGTAATGTCAAGACAATGGCTACCTGTGAGCAGCCAGATCTTGACTGCTACCCTGTTATCTCCTCCTTCCCTTAGTAGGAGGATCATGACAAGGTTGTTTATCATGAAAACTAGTAAAAATACTTCATACTGAATGGCAGTGAGAAAAAAAGAGAGGCTCAGACATATGTCATCATGCAGAACAGACATTCGCCATGCCACTGTGTTTCCCCTCTTCTGAAAGTAGAAAGGTTCCTTTCTTGTTTACTAGTTTTTATGATATGCAGATGAGAAAATAAAGTTGTTTCACAAGTGGTTTACATTAAAAGTCTTTAAAAGCCACCATCACGACCAAAGAAAACAGAAATCCCAACCCAGGAGAGGGAATCATTAATAGGAGGCATGCACAATATAGAAATAGAAAAGGACAATAGCTAAAGGACAAAGGCCGTTAAGAGATTCAGAGCCCTGTGAAGAGGACAGAGGTCACTGAGACAAGAATTGTTGTCTGCTATTTCTATAAGGATTGCTGAAGTGTTATGATCTTCTCTCTTGTTTCCCATTGCTAGCAGAGCCCAGACTTCATCAAGAGAAGGGTGAGCAGCAGTCACTTGTGAGACTTTCTCACAGTATCAGGTTGTCAACAGCAGGTGCAGGACACTTGCATGAAGAGTCACACCTTTGAAGTCCCATGTTGGGGCACTCTAAGCTGCCCCAGACTGATAGTGTGTCATATTCACAGCCTCTCATCTCAGCAACCATAATGGGAGTTGCTGTCCTTGGCCTGTCCTGACTCCTATCATCAAGTTTAGGATAAGAAAATGTTCACATCTTGCAATATAAACCTGGATGCCATTCCTTTAAATGGAACTGCCTACCTAGGCATATGTCTGCATACCAGGAGGGAGTGAAACAAGGTTGCTTCATAACTTCCTAGAGAAGCAGGTAACTTCAGCTGCTCACTTTCTTGTGGATTCAATCAAAAGGCATCCTTGCCTGTATCAGCAATAATGTGGCCAGCAGGACCACAGAACTGATCGCCCTCTGTACTTGGCACTGGTGAGGCCATACCTGAAGTACTGTGCCCAGTTTTGGGCCCCTCACTTTAGGAAGGACATTGAGGTGCTGGAGCAAGTCCAGAGAAGGGCAATGAGGCTGGTGAAGGGGCTGAACCACAATTACGAGGAGCAGCTGAGGGAGCTGGGGCTGTTTAGCCTGGAGAAGAGAAGGCTCGAGGGTGACCTTATTACCCTCTACCATTACCTGAGAGGAAGGTGTAGCCAGGTGGGTGTTGGTCTCTTCTCACAGGCAACTAGGGACAGGATGGGAAGACATAGTCTCAAGCTGCACCAGAGGATGTTCAGGTTGAATAGTAGGAGGAGTTTCTTCATCGAAAGGGTGATTAGACACTGAAATGGACTGCCCAGAGATGTGGTGGAGTCATTATCCTGAAGGTGTTTAAGGAAAGACTGGACATGACACTTGGAGTCATGGTCTGGTTGACATGGTGGAGTTCAGTCATCGATTGGACTTGATGATCTCAGAAGTCTTCTTTAGCCTATCAGAAGGGAAGTTCTAGCCAGGTGGGGGCTGGTCTCTTCTCCCAGGCACTCAGCAATAGGACAAGGGGGCACGGGCTCAAGCTCTGCCAGGGGAAATTTAAGTTGGAGATCAGAAAAAAATTCTTTACAGAGCGAGTAATCAGGCATTGAAATGGGCTGCCCAGAGAGGTGGTGGATTCACCATCTCTGGAGAATTTTAAACACAAATTGGACGTGGCACTGAGTGCCATGATCTGGTGAATGGACTAGAGTTGGATCAAGGGTTGGACTTGATGATCTCGGAGGTCTTTTCCAACCCAATTGATTCTATAATTCTAATGGATTCTGTGACACCATACCAGCTACATCCTCAAAGACACATACGTAAATAAAAGAACTCCATTTAAGAAAATTTTAAAAAGAAGGGTTTTTTAATAAGATTTGCGTGTTAGGAGGGAGACAGAAAGCCCCCCAAGGCAAGTCCAAGCCACTGCCTTGGCATCCTTTCAGCCACTTTACAAGAGGATTAAGTAATTCTGCAGTTTTTACGGAAGCGAGATTTGCCGCTAAAAATGGATTGGCCTGATTTTGCCTCCCTGCAGTGCCAAAGTGAAACCCACTCTCTAAATCTTGTCAATGCCTTATCAGCCTTTCGCGTGTCCTCTCTCTCCTCGCAAGTGTTACACCCACAGAATCACAGGATGGGTCAGGCTGCAAGGGACGCCAGTGGGTCCCCTGGTCCCACCTCCCTGCTCCAGCAAGGTCATCCCACAGCACATGCCACAGGTGTGTCCAGGTGGATCTTGAATCATCTCCAGTGAGGGAGACTTCAGAATCCCTCTGGACAATCTGTGCCAGTGCATGGTCACTGCATAGTAAAGCAGTTTTCCCTCGTGTTCAGGTGGAACGTGCAGCGCGTTCCTCGGATGGCATCGCAGCTCCCACCGGCGCTTCCCTGAGGCTCCACCGCCTCCAAACTCCCCTTCCCAAAGACTCCACCTCCCAGCACCCCCTGCGCCCCCGCACGTGACGTCACCGTCCCTTATCTCTCCGGCTCCGCCCCACTGAGGGCAAGGGCGTTGTCTCCGCCCCCTCTCCAGGGCGCACCCATTGCGCCTGCGCCTCTCTCTGCTTTTCCCGTCGCTTTCTTTCGTCGGCGCGCGGAGGGGGGCGGAGCAAATGTCACTGTTCCCAGAGCCCATTGGCTGCCGGCCAGGCCGGCGCCGCTGCGCGCGCACCCCCGCCCCGCCCCGCCCCGTAGGGACCCGGGCTCCGCCGGGGCCGCGTGCCCCCCGCCCCGCCCCGCCCCGTCCGCGCCGCCGCCGCCGCCACAGCGGGGGGGCTCCGCCCGCGCCGGGAGGAGGCGGGGCCGCCGGGGCCGCAGCGTCTGCGCTTCGGTACGTCCGCGGCTCCGCGCGCCGCTCCCCTCGCCCCTCACCCCTGCGGCGCCGCTCGGGCCCTGTGCCAGCGGTGGGCGCCACGGGCCAGCTGCGCCGTGACTGGGGGGACGGCGGGTCCGCGCAGGCCCCTCCGGTGGCGGGCGTCGCGGAGGGGGAGTGCCGCCTGCCCCGCAGTGTCTCATTCCGCAGGCCTCGCCGTCCCGAGCATCAAGTCACTCCTCGCTCGAGACAAGTGAGCCGTGCCCGCGTCCCGGCCGCGGCGGCCACCCCGGGCCCGCGGTTCGCGGTCTCTCGGTGCGGTGTTCACGCAGTGCCGTTGCAGACACCGCCGGGCCACCTCGCCCGCTGGGCAGGGGTGCCGCTGCTGCGGGGCGCGGACACGATTATCAGCTCCCGCTCCCCCCGGGCAGGTGTCCCGGTGTGTCCGGCAGAGCGCGGTGTCCGGGTTGGCTCCGGGCGGGGGCCGGGGATGCCGCAGGGCACCCTCTGCCTCTGGGTTAAGTGCCGGGTTTGCTCCCGTCAGGGTTTGCTTCGCTTACTGTCAGTGTCGCTCCGTGTCCTTGAGCATTACTTTGAAAAACACGCCTTCCCTTAATTCTGTTGTCTAATTATGGGAGGCCTTGTCGGTCTCTGCAAGTTCCTGTAAGGAGGTAGTAGCCAGGTGAGGATCGGCCTGTTCTCCCAGGCAACTTGCAACAGGATGAAAGGACATCGTCTTAAGCTGTGCCAGCGGCTTAAGTTGGACACTGGGTTTAGGTTGGGCACTGGGAAGGAGTTCTTCACAGAAGGTGTGATTAGACATAAGAATGGATTGCCCAGGGAGATGATGGAATCACCGTCCCTGGAGGTGTGTAAGGAAAGATTAGACGTGGCACTCAGGTCTAGTTGGCAAGGTGGTGTTCAGTCATAGGTTGGACTTGATTATCTCAGAGGTTCTTTCCAACCTAATTAATTCTGTGATTCTGTGTTTGAAATCCAAATCAGCAAGATGTGTATATTCCAGGATGTTTCCTTTGGCTTTCATGAATTATCAATTAGTGTTTGTAGTTACATTTTTTCCCTCAAGACCCTTCTAAAATTACTCAGCAATTCTGTCCTGTTCCATCGTAAACTCCTTTAACATTAGGATGTGGTGTGCTGGATTTAATAACTTGGAATATTTTCCTTTCATCTTCCTACATTTCTTTAAAACTCGTATGCAGAAGCTGAACTGGCATGGATATCTAAATATTTCCCTGTCTTTACTGACAGAGTGTAATATGAGGTCATAGATCTATTGCTGTGCTCAGGATCCTTATAAAAACAATCTTTTTTAAAAAAAGAAATGTTACTGCTTGTTTTGGGATTTAATTATGCACATGTATTTTTGAGTATGTAGTTCTTAGTTTCCCAAATGGGTCTAATATTTCATAATCTGCTTCTTTGTATGTACTGTTTATCATGTGTGCTATATTTTCTGCTATTTTATCCACAAAATCTGTTCTGTGCTCAGGTTTAGTCAAGGAGTTGGATATGCATCTTGACTTGACTTTGCAGTTAGTCAAAATCAATAAGACTATGCGTTTAGTTTGGTGATCGGTCCCACTGAAATGCACAATAGAATAACTAAGGGCTCTTCTGCAAGAAATTTGTGTATCCAGGTCCCAGGATGCACAGTTTCCTGGGAGAGTGAAATGTTGAATACTAGTAGGTGGGGACTTGGAAGGACAGAACTTGATAGCTTAGGCTCTAAACATATTTTATATAATGGCAGCTTCAAACTAGCCCTGTATGAAGTTTGCTTAAAGTTTCATGTCTGTGTAGGCTTTGAAAGGAGAGAGGAATTTTTTGTGTATTTTCCCCACACCCGCCCCCAAATCTCCTGTACTTCCTGCACTTTCATAGAGTTTCTTTTGCTGTCTTCCTCCACCCCCACCTTTTAGGGATTCCACTGCTTCTCAGTTTATATCTGTCCCACAAGATTCTGCGTAACAGCTGTGAAATGACACGTTCTTGATGATCTCTGTCTGTCGCTGTCTGGCGGAATTGTAAGATCTAGTACAGGGCAGTGCTTCGTGTCCGGCCTTGTGTGATGGCGCAGGAACAGGAGAGGCTCTGCAGAGCTGATACTGTTGAACAGTTAGAGTATTTGGTGCGTATGTTTGTGTCTGAACACTTTGCAAGTTTAGCTGCTGCTGCATGGTGAAATTTTAGCGTAGGTACTTGATTTGGTAGTGCTTGCTGCTAACTGATTTACTTCATCTTGCAGAGACTGAAAATACTGTTGAGTAAACGACAAAATGAGTAGTCGTCGGAAACGTGCACCTCCATCTAGAGTAGATGAGGAGAAGAAGAGAAAGCTCTGCTGGAATATGCATGAAGACCGGAGAAATGAGATGGTAACACTAGATGATGAAGTGACCAATGAGGACCCCATTCCAGTTCCAAGCACTTCTACATCCTTCATTGTTATAAATGATGATAGCACTGATGAAGATCTCGTACGGAAAGAAGGCAGTAGCTCAAAATCTGTAAAGTTTTTGACAGATGAAGAAGACTCTTATTCCATCTTGACTCCTGTGTCTGTACAGCTAAATATTATAGTCTTGCCATACCGTGCAGATGGGTCCTGGAAGGCTTTGTTGGGAGAATTTGGACTTCTTCCTTCTGAGCAAGTTCTAGCTGATGAATTCAGTGAAAGGAGCTTTACTTTAATGAGAGGAGATTCTGATGATCAGCTGCAGGTCTGTGTTCATGAAAGAAGTGAAGAAGAGTACAGTAATGAAACTAAAGAGTACCTGGGTGCTTATGAACAACGTATTTTGGTGGAGTCAACTTTAAGTGGTGAAATATTGGAAGGTTTGAGATGGTTGCAAAAGAAAAAAATAATAGGACTCTATCAAAGACCTAGAGAGGCTCAGGCTTTAAAGGTATGCATTCATATACATTTTGGAAGTTCTTTTTGTTTGAAATAGAAAATACAAATCTCAGAACAAAGTCTGGCAGCTACCATATATTTTGTAATGTGCTATATTTTGTAATGTTTGTATAGTTTCTACATGTTTTTGTAAAGTTTTCAATGGTTTTTTCCTAAAATTTAGTTTTACTTTTTCACCATTAGAAATGCATTACCTGAAGGAATCACTTAAGCTTTTAGTTGCAATTCCTCTATATGGTGTTTTTAGTAGATTTATTATATCTATGCCTGCTGATTTTCAAAGCACTATTGTTATTTTCATGTTCTTCTGTTTATAATATTCTTGTCATTTTAGCAGTAATTAAATTATTAACTGTATAACACTTCCACAGGTTGGAATTTACCTTCTTGAAGCTGGACTAAGTAAGCCAGAGTTTCTTAGTGATGGAGGTGGAAGACCCAAAAAAGCTAATCATCTGATTCAAAAACTCATGGAAAAATTCTACAGTTTTTTAATTCCAGGTAATGCAATAAAGTTGATTGTTGATGACAGTTTTTGTTATTAATGTGTGTCTTGTGTAGTAGTTTTAAATGTAAGGAAAAATGCTAGTTATTCCTGCCATCTAGAGCAACTTTTGTTTCAAGGTAATGTTATTAGGTATGTCACCATCTTATTATCTGACCATTATGTGTTATTTACCACTAAAATCAAAGCAAAAACTTTTTTATTAATCTAGAATAAAGGGGGGAAATAGCTACATTTTTATTGATGCAGCCATCTGGAAATGGAAGGATTATTCTGCAGATGCAATATTGGAAATGTAGTTCAGTCATTGAAAGTAGAGTTAAGTAGAGTTCTTGAACAGTATCAGAGAAACTGAATTTTTAAATAGTACAATACCATCTGTTTCTCAAAGGCTAAGATGAAACCTATGTAATTGAGTTACATTTTGAAATGGTTGAAAGCATAATTAAATATTCACTGGTTAATAGATAACTGAGAAAAGGGTAAAATTCCCTAGCATCCTTTTAAAAATCCCTGTGGTTCATAGAGCCATTTAATCAGGAAAAAAATCTTTGAAAGAATGAACAAAACAAATGTGTGCTGTATTCTTCGCTCCCCTGTAAAACTCTGGATAGACTTAGTTTGTATAGAAATCAATTTATTATACTTAAAAATGTGAGATTTGAAAAGTGTTATTTTAGCAAGTGTAATGATAGGTATCAGTGTAGATCAAATTCCTTGATCGAAGTTATACTGTGCAGTCATTCTAGTTCTCTGTTCTTTTCCTAAAGTGAGGGATGTGTGTTAGAGAATCCCTTTGAATGGTTTCTTTAGTATGTATTTGAATGGAACAATAATAACCCCACATGTGTACTCTGAGTGCCTTGTTTATATTGCAAGTCTTATATATATAGTTTTCATAAATATGTAGAAACTTTCAGAATTCTCTTTTCCCTTGTGGAGCACTGGAATGGATCCTTTGATTTGAAAGGATTAGGGGAAAACACTGATGGCTGCCATACACAGGCACGTTCTTCACCATCCATTTAAACAAAGGGAAGCTTTTACTTTTCATGAAAGAGTCCTAATAGCAGCTCCCAAACCTTATTTTAAGATTAAGTTCTGTAGTGCTTGTGCTAGGTGCCTTCTTCTTTGTTAGCCTAAGGCATCAGAATTATAATTTGATTTAATTGTGCCTGCCATTCGCTGTTTTATTAGTTTTCAAGATCACTTTAAGGTCACTTTATGCTGAAAATTATGGCCTTGACTTTCTTCCATTTTTTTTAGAAAAATTCTACAAGGTGACTTTGTCTCCAAAGCTAGCTAGGGTTGGTATCTTTTTGTATTTTTTTGAGAACTGAAACACTCTTAAAACTTACCCTTTAAGTCTTTTGTTCTCTCACCTTATGTCAGTTTTCTAGAATGCTGACCCTTGAATTTTTCATGACTTTTGGTTCTGCATTGCTTAAGTTCTGTGTATGCCCATATATCCAAATTATGTGAAAAATACATAAGCACAAGGCCTTCTTTCCTAGAGGGTGGAAAAGAAGTGTAGGCCTTCTGTCCTGAAGGATGCATACTTCTCTTAAGGTGGGTTTTTAGTTTTGAAAGTATGCCTTGTCTGAATTTTTGCAATGATGCAAATAGTAAAAATTGTCTTGTCCTACTGCTACAATTTTCTTATCCAGATGGATAGCTTAAGATTAACATGAATGCTCTCTGAAGAGAATCTCCTGTATTGTTTTTTTTAAATGTGTTATTTTACAACGATAAAATTTCTTTCATGAAAAATGAAAGACAATTGCGTAAAAACCCATTATGGTTTTCTGCTTTCTGTAAGGTCATTGACCCATATTAATATTTAAATCTGAAATGTGAGTTATTTGTGGTTCTTTACCAGTTGGAAATGGTCAGTGGAAGGTCTTTATTAAATAAATAAATAAGGTCTGTTCATTCTATACCAGAATTCTAAAGAAAGAGCTTTACTGATACACATCTGTGATTGCCATGGCGTGTTAATCTTACCTTTCAGGTGTCCTGGTTTCAGCTGGGATAGAGTTAGGGTTAGTTTTGTTCCTAGTAGCTGGTACAGTGCCCTGTGTTTGCGTTCAGAGTGAGAATAATGTTTGTAACACAGTTTCAAGGACAGCTGACGTGAACTGGCCAAAGGGATATTCCATACCATAGAACAACATGCTCAGTTTATAAACTGGCTGGGGGCCATCAGGTCACCACGTGAGGATGGGCTGGGCACTGGTCAGTGAGTAGTGAGCAATAATACTGTGCATCACTTGCGTTCCTTGAGTTTTGTTAATCTCTTTTTCCTTTACATTGCTATTGCTATTATTATTTTATACTGTTATTTTGTATTGGTTTACTTTATTTCAGTTATTAATCTCTGAAAGCAGCTCATTGTTCACTACTGCTGCTGAGTCAGGTGCTTGTTTAAATGACATTTTGCTTTGCTTGCTTTCATATGTTAACTAGATATGTTGCAGCAAAATTTACTGAAATGTTGTCCCAAATTGATTGATAATGTGTCTTGAATTATTTGGTGTATGCAGATGAGCTTGAGGAAGATGAGGAAGAAACTGACACAGAACTAGAGCGACAAAATATTGAAGAGCTTTATGACTTTGTAAGGCACACCCATCAGCAGGATATCCAGTTACTGAGAAAGGATGTGCAGCATCCTGCATTAATTCCCATTCTGAGGCCATACCAAAGTGAGGCTGTGAACTGGATGCTTCACCGAGAGAACCACACAAGCACTGCAAGCAGTGGCAAGTATATGGATTTGGAAAACTGGCATAATTGAGGGAAGTTTCATTGTATTGTCACTGTAATGTTTTCATGCTGTTTGAGTAGAAGTTTGGTTAGTTATTTCTTTACTATTTCCATAAAAGCTGTTGTTTGGGTGGTACACTAAATGATAAGCTAGGTCTTGCTGAACAGTAGTTGAGGTACCTTGTTGGTCATGAAGCTGTGTGGAGGTAACTTCAGTTTTTTGTCTCTAAATGTCACAGTAAGGCTAAACAATTCTGAGCAGTGTGTTGTTTATAGAGAAACCTCACAATAGTAACATGAACACTTTCTCCATAGAAAATGCACTGCACTTTTTGTGGCGGGAAGTGATCACTTTGGATGGAGTAAAAATCTACTATAATCCCTTTACTGGCTGGTATGTTTTTCTAGTTACTCTTTCTGAGAACGCCTCAGGGTTGTGCTTTGTGAAAACCTTATTGGTAGCTTTGTCTTGAAGAGTGTAATATAATCCATATCTTGTGTTTCAGTTAGCAACTAAAGAATTAGAACAGTGATATCTTTATTTTGAAAGAAAAGACAAACTGTAATATATAATACACAGGGAAATATGTAAATCTCAAGTTGAAAATGTAGTTCTTAAAGCTTTTTTTAAATTTCAATAAATTTGTAGTTTAATATTAACATTTTTTTTAAGTTAGAGCATTTGAGCTTTAACCTTCTCATCCAGAGTTTTTAAAGTCTAAAGGAAGGAGCCAGTATAATGCTTTCTATTAATGCTGGGTATTGCATTGCTGAATGTGTTTATCTTTTCTCATTAATTTGGTTATAATAGAACCTTCTGATTGCTAGTTTGCATTTTATTTTTCCCTATATAACTTTCAGATCTCTGGCACATGAATATAAAAGTATTTCAAATTTTTTGAGACTAATGTTAGGATAATGCTAAGGTTAGCAGGGCAAGGCCTATTAGGAGGTGGAAAAATTCTAAAAACTCTGGTATACATATTTGTCTTGATCAGGTTTATACATCCAAAAAGCTTTCTAACCTTTCTTAATCTCAGCTAAACTAACAAAAGCTAATGCCTCACCTTACAAACTTTGCCTTGGTGAAGCTGTGCTGCATGTCCCTGAACAAGTGCTTCGGTCACACCATTCTGTAGTTACTGACTTTCATTTGGGAACACACTTGAATTTTAGTATTATCCGTGAATACCCAACTGCTGGACCCCAGTGGCCTGGAGGTATCTTGGCAGATGAGATGGGTCTTGGAAAAACAGTAGAAGTGTTGGCTCTTATTCTGAATCACACTGGACCACACATTAAACAAGATGATCTGACATTACCTGAGGTAAGGAAACCAGGATGAGAGGTATTATGAAGAAAATGCTTTTCACAATTAATTCTAATGGACTTCTCTTGAGTTTATTGCTCTCTAGTTTGTAGAAGACCATATTTAAAGTTGTATTGCAATGACAGTTTTTCCTTTGTAGGACATGATACCTTGTGCCATAATTAGTTTAATAGTTTGATGAGAAGCACTTGATAGTTTGCCGTTGTTCAAGGGCCTGAGGCAACTGCAATGCTTACAGAGTTTGCACAGGCTTCAGGAGTGTATAAATATGTTAGTTTGCTCTGTTGGATGTCATTTTCTCCTTCACTTCTTTCTATTGATGAGTATCAAACATCAATTAGACATATGTTCTGTGCTAAAATAGGAACTATTTATAGTCAATGTATAAAGATTTCATTGTACATCAGTTCATAATGATCTCCTGCCTGCTTGGAATTTTATCAGTTAGAAGGACTCAATTATTTGAGAGGTTAAGATGATTCTTAAATGTATAAGAGAGTCAGCACTGAGGAGTATGAAAAGGGAAGTATAAGCACTAAAGCACCTGGACGACAGACAGCAATAGCCAGAGACCATAGCTTTTGGACAGCTGGAATTAGTGGAACTGTTTCATTATATGAATAGTTGGGATAGATACCTAGCTAGTATTTTTGGACTTTTATAAGCAGAATTATGTGACATTGCTTGTGGTTAAAAGGTAGTATTCTACTTCCAGAAGGCCTCCTGTGATTTGTATTTTTCTTATCTTCAAATATAAAATGTCTTTATATGATGTCCTGAAAAAAAACCCAAACAGAAACAAAACCAAAAGTGCCTTATTCCAGCAGAGACATTTTGGATGAGTCCCATGTTGTGTAAGCCAATGTCAGAGTTACTCAAATTATTTCAACTCTGTGTAGGGTTCAAGGAGTATCTGGAGTTTCATTGAAGTTACTGTTTAAGAATCCTGCAGAGCAACCAATTGGACAGGGCAGAGTGAAATATCAATGGATACAGCTACAAAACACTTAATAATAGAAATATCAGCACTGCGGTTTTTTTCCAGCTTTGAGATTCTTTTTTATATACCAATTCTTGGGTATACATTTCCTTGAATTGACTCACTATTCCTGAATCACTGGCAATTGAATAAAGTTTTGGAGGGCAATCCCTTAAAAGAGAAACTATTTATAAAACTAACCAAGGCTTTTCCCCTATATTGCTTACCTCCTCTTGTGTTTCTTGCTATATATTAAATATATATTTTCCTTCTGCATCAGTAACATGGATCACTTAATAGCTATAGATTCCTGCAAATTAATTCTGAAGCAGTGGAGGACCCAAGAGTTTCAGGGCTGCTCTTTCTGTTCTCAGTGTAGGGTGCTGAATACTTTTTGCCAAGAAAGTGAATTGAACGAGGTGTCACCCTGCATTAAGAATGAGCTATCTGGGCAAACTAGTGAGATCAGAACATACATCTCTAGCACCTCATGCTTATTTTCAAAGGTGAAATGATTAATGAAGGTCATAGTGACTGTGAAGAGAGATGAGCTCATGACTTTTTAATGTTGTCTGTGTTTAGGGTAAGCTCGTGAACTTCTTTGTTCCACCTCAACCTTTAGAAGGAAATAAAAAGAAAAAACCAAAGGAAATGGAACCTAAATTGAAGGAAAAAATACAGTATCCCAGTAAGTATTTCTGATGACTTTTAAAATACATTTTGCTTTTGGCATTAAGTTTTATATTGACTACTGACTATGAGTTCAAGGCCACTCTTCACTTCTTCAGAGTGAAATTATTCTTTTGCTGAGCACTGTCATGTCAGATTGTGTGCTACAAACAAATGATCTACAGTTAGAAGTAAACTTATCAACTCAGAACTCTGAGCTACAGAGCCAGCCCCATGTAACTAAAGGTCTTTGTAAAAGAATTTATGCATTTAACTGAAACACTGTCATTTTTATGCCTCTGTAAGAAGATTGAGTGACTTATTTCTATTGCTGTGAAATATTGTCTTAGAATCACTGCAAAATAGCAATTTGTAGAGCCACCTCAAGTCAAAAATTGTTAAAACTGCTGTCTCTCTTTGGTTTGCATTTTTTAGATGAACATTAGAGTTGCCTTAGTATGTGTTCTCTGAAGTAACTTTTATTTTATCTGAGCTGTAACTTGTTTTGCTTTGATTCTACATACAGGCTTACGAGTGATGATATTAGCAGCTGTGAAGGAGATGAATGTGAAGAAAGGAGCATCCATTATTGCAATATTTAAGTACATCAGTGCTATATATAGGTATGACACACAAAGAAATAGAAGGCTTCTCAAAAGAACTCTAGAAAAACTAATTGCAGAACAGATAGTAGAGCAAGTCAAAGGACATGGTCTGGCTGGGTCTTTCAAGCTGGGAAAGAATTACAAGGAACAGAAGAAGCGAGAAAGAACCAAAGAGCAGGTAAAACATAATGCCATAGTTACTTCAAAGAATGTTTCAAAGGCAGATCTTTCTACTGATTACATGTTCATTGATGCTTATTGATAAAAATTAAGGAAACTGCATTATTTGCTTTGAAATTCATGAATAAAGAGGAAGAAATCATACATAGATCAAACTTAGGGCTAAAGTATTAACTGCATCTGCCATAAATCTTGTAAAATAGTGGCACTGGAAGTTGTATTGTTCTTACTGTGAAGTTGTTTTTTAAACATTAGTAAACATTAACCTCAAACTGGGAATTGATACAAAACCTTACTATCTGTGTCCTTGTCTTACCCCTCCTGCTATGGGGACACCTTCCACTAGACCAGGTTGGTCAAAGCCCCATCTAACCTGACCTAGAACACTTCCAGGGACTGAGCATCCATAGCTTCTCTGGGGAACCTGTTCCAGTATCACCACTCTCACAGTAAATTATTTCTTTCTAATATCTAAACTGAACTTACTGTCTTTTAGTTTAAAAACTGTTGCCCCTTGTTCTGACTAGACTCTGTTGTAAATAGTCCCTTCAGGTACTGGAAGGCTGAAATTTGGTCACCCTATAGACTTCTTTTCTCCAGACTGAACAATTCCAATTTTCTTAGCCTTTCCTCATAGGAGAGGTGCTCCATCCCTCTAATCATCTTGGTGGCCCTTCTCTGCACTTGCTCCAACAGGTCTATGTCCTTATGTTGTGGATCCCAGACCTGGATGCAATACTCCAGGTCAGGTCTTACCTGAGCGGAGCAGAAGGGCAGAGTCACCTCCCTTGACCTGCTGGGCATGCTGCTTGTGATGCAGCCCAGGATACAAGTGACTTTCTGGGCTGCAAGTGCACATTGCTGGGTCATGTCCAGTCTCTCATCCACCAGCAACCCCAAGTCCTCCCCAGGGCTGCTCTTGATCTGTTCATTCCCCTGCCTGGATTGATAGTGGGGATTACTCTGACCTGTGTGCAGCAACTTGACTTGGTTTTGTTAAGCCTCAAGAGGTTCCCATGGACCCACTTCCCAAGCTTGTCTAGGTCCCACTGAATGGCATCCCATTCTTCGTGTATGTCAACTGCACCACCTGGCTCAGTGTCATCTGCAAATTTGCTGAGGGTGCACTCGATCCCTTTGTCTATATCATTAATGGAAACATTAAATAGCACTGGTAGACATTAAACTGCACTGGACAAATCTGTATATAAAGTCTGACATTCTTGGTTAATTTCACTTTGTAGGTAGCAAAGACGTCAGAAAACTTTGAGAAGAAACAGTTGATTGATGCTAAAACTCAAACCAAAGAATCAAAAAAGAGTGGTGTCACATCTGAAAATGTCTTTAAAACTGCTTCACGGGTCGATATTGCCATGGAAGAACATGATTATTGTACAACTAGCAAAAATAACAAGAAATCTGAAGCAAATCACGAGGACTCTGTAAAAGAGAATGATGTTAAGCAGGAAACTGCTGTCCCAAAGTCTCCTGATTTGCATGGCAGTGATATGAGGAGTCATCCTGATTTTGATGTTTCTAAAGCTGCAGATGAAGTCCAGCAGGAAATCCCAAAGGTCCAGTCCTCACATTCCCAAGAACATGCTGACAGTAGTGTACAGCATACCAGTTCTGTATTTCCATTTAATACCTCTGAATATCGTTTTGAATGCATCTGTGGTGAGCTCGGGTTGGCTGACTACAAAGCTCGTGTGCAGTGCCTGAAATGCTACTTATGGCAGCATGCAGAATGCGTAAACTACAAAGAGGAAAACTTGAAGAGCAGACCCTTCTACTGTCCCCATTGCCTTGTGGCAATGAAACCAGTTCCCACAAGAGCGACTCTGATCATTTCTCCGAGTTCTATTTGCCATCAGTGGGTAGATGAGATCAACAGGCATGTAAGATCATCATCTCTTCGAGTTCTGGTAAGGTTATATAGCTTTTTATTCTGGAGAGTTATTTTATCAAGGCTCGGTTTCTTGTTTGACATTCTGCATTACTTGAAGTTCAGAGCTCACTTTCTCCTCTGTGTCAGAATTCTACATTTGTTGCTGTAGACCTGTGCTTTGGCATCACGAGAGGCATCATTGTTCCAGAAAGACTGCAAGTAGTTCTTAGTTTTTTTTCTTTTTTAGTGGGCCACTGGGAGATAATACAGTGGACCTGATATCTATAGCAAATGGAAGCAAAGTTTGAGAGTTGCAACAACAGGTGATTCCTGAGAGGGAAGGCTGTTTGAAAGACTACCAAACAGCTTAAAAAGGGCTGACTATAGGTGTTTTGAGTGTTGTCTCACTGTATACTTGTGTCTAAGCAACTCTCTGACTGTTGCTTCTCATTTGATTTTAGGTTAAAAGTGTTTCAGTAGGTAAAGAGTGTAGTTTTGCATTTCTGGTTCTCAAGCTTTATAAAAGTAGTCTTGGGCCTTGGTGTTTACTGAAAACAACACCATTGCAACTTGGGCGTTGTCTTTATAACATCTGCCATATTTATTAGGATGTTGCTTATTTGGAGATCATGTATTGTTCTTTCACTTGATTTCTAATAGCCCTGTCACTAAAATAAACCTAATTAGGAAATGTGGCTATACAGGATTTTTTAAAACATAGTTATCACAGTATTCAAGGGTGACCATTGTCTTTTGTTACCAATGCAGTCAAATTTTGTCCTTCACGCTTTTCAGTAGTCAAGAACCTTTGTAATGATCAAGTGCTTTGAAAGTCACAGATGCCCTGTATTTTGGATAAAATACAGTAGTAGTAGATTGATATAACTTTGTATTCCAGGATGTATCTTGTACCTTCAGCTGTTATGCATAGATGCCCAATGTATAAATGAGTTCTCAGCCTCCAGTGCCATGTGTGTGAGCAGTCTAATTAGATTTAGGGCAATGTGGTTTTCCTAGGGCCCCAACCAAGTTTTACACTAGCGTGGATGAAAATTCTTAGAAATAGATTTACATGGTAACAATAAAATAGTTTAAATACCGAATGTCAGTACTTTAAACTATGTGATATCTTCCATTCTAAGAGATTGTTTTAATTTTCTTTTAACTGCCAGCTGTAAGCAAGACTTGCTTTCAGTGTTGCTTCAAAATGAAAATTTGGGGTTTTATTTTCTGTGAAGGTAAAATGAGTAGGGGCGATATTTAAAAGAACCAGTTTCACATGTTAATAGCTTTTGCATTGCATGTGAAGTGTTTTTTTTTTTTACTCTTCCAACTGCTTACAACCCATGGGAAATTCTAATGGTTTTATGTAAGAAACAAGAAATTAAAATTCATCAGTAGGTCTTGCTTTGTGGCAGGTTGTTTTTTCGCGCTGCTGTGGTAGCAACCAAACCTCAGCCAAGTTACAAACCTCCCAAAAATCTGTTAATAAATACTTGAAGAAATCTTTAGACTTCGCGAGCTATTTATTTCTTCTTGGTTGCTTCAGTGAGCATCCTCCTTTTGGTTTATTTGGTTTTTTTCTCCCCCCTCCCCTACACCCTTCTGTCTCTTGTTTCACATGCATGACCTGGTTGCACATGCTCTGTTATCCCAGTCTGGGGCTGGACAGGTAATTTTCTGAAGGTGTTTCTTTCAGTTGACAGAAACACTGTTGCTCTATGCACCAATGTGTAGGGAGATTATTACTGGAAAAAAAAATATGGATGACAGTAAAATCATGTGCTGATTATCAAGGGGTAAAGAGCAGTTATTTTAACTTCTGTATGTTTCCAAAAGGTTTTGGCTTAAAATTATGAAAGAGACAAGAAAAGTACTTTTGATAATAGAACAAATGTCATTATGAAAGGTTTATAAAAATAGTTGCTGCACAGAGATTGTTTTTTAATAGGATATTTTTTTCATCATATAAATCTCCACAGAAATCCTTTTGTAGGTAAAACTCAGGTTATCATTTCTGGTTTTTATATATTTTGATGCATATTTCTGTCTTGGCCTAATCATCCATTAAATTTTTGTGGCCATGGGATGAAAGGTAATACATCTACAGTAAAGGAGAGAAGAAGACTGGACATGTAACTTACATATTGTTGTGCGTATAACGTTATAGAATACTTAATCTTCAAACAACTGTTACAACAAATAATTGTTGTAGAAAATAATGGAGTCCTCTCTTCTTCAAAGCAGAAAAAAATGTTTTGCAAAGTTATAAATAATTATACATTAAAAATTCCTGTCTGTGACTGTATTGTATTTATTATTATACTACTTAGATGTAATTCCCACTGTGCTGCTGTATGAATACAGATTTATGAATGGTTTTGTATTAATGAGGAACACAGCTAAAGCTTGCATGTATTAAGCTGTACTGATATTTTGCCATTTTCTATTAAAGTGTTACCCTTCTTTGCTGTTGAATATAAATCTCTGTAGGTGTATCAAGGTGTGAAGAAGCATGGCTTTTTGCAGCCTCACATGTTGGCAGAGCAGGAGGTGGTTATCACCACCTATGATGTCCTGCGCACAGAACTGAACTACGTCGACATCCCCCACAGCAACAGCGAAGATGGGCGCCGTTTCAGGAACCAGAAGCGATACATGGCCATCCCAAGCCCCTTAGTAGCAGTGGAGTGGTGGAGGATCTGCCTTGATGAAGCACAGATGATTGAATGCACTACTGCAAAGGTATGACATTCTAGCTCATGCGTTTATTTAACTTGAAAAGGTTTTGACAAGTTTATTGTAAATAATAGAGTAGACTTCCCTTTCCCTCTCTTAATGTTCAGTGCACTCAAGTAATTTGTCCTTGTAGCTTATGCTTTAGAAGTGAATTTTCTGTAGAAGATACTTACTATTAAATGGTTCTCCTGTTGGAATTTTGGCAGACTGTGAAGTATATCCAGCTCAAAAAATACTACACATAATCTGTACTGACAGTTTAAAGAACTGGGTCATCATGTTGTGTATGGTGTTTGATAGTTTCAAACAAGACACTAGCCTGTTCAGTGATATGGTTCTGAGGCATAGATATGTCCTTCGGGTCTAGAAGCTAAAATTGTCAGCAGTCTGTCTGCAAACTAAAGGGATGCAGTCTGCAGGGGGAGATTATTTTAATTAGTGTTTGTCCAGTCTTTTTGCCCAAGACTGGAAGACAAAAATGCTACTTTCATAATGCCTTATGGGGTTTCTTTTTTTTTTTTTACGTAGTTTCTTTTGGCATCTCTTTGTCTTCTGTGAACTCTTAACTGCACTTGTTTACTTGGAAGAAGACATGGCTTTTATCAGCCTTCAATTACCATCAAAAAAGCTCAAAAATTTTAGATATATTTTCATAATATATTGTACTGATGCTACTTCTAATCTGCCAATGTTACACACTGAAAAGATGTTCAGACTTCTCAAAAATAAGGTCCGTGTGTCATCAGACTGTGTTCTGCTCTTTGTTTTTTCTTTTTTACCATTGGCTCTATCTCTGTTTATTAGGCTGCTGAAATGGCGCTTCGTTTAAGTGGAATCAATCGCTGGTGTGTCAGTGGCACTCCTGTACAGCGAGGATTAGAAGGTGAGATTTTATGTAGCAGGGTCATCTGTGAGATTTCCTTATGCTGATAATTGGGTAGTGCTTTGAAGCAGTTAAAACATCTGGTAGTTTTGCTCTGATTTGATTAGGTACTCTGACTTGGTAAGCCATAGACTTTAAGCATGTAATAAAGCCATCCAATACATGTATCAATATTAAAATTGCAGAGCTGAGATCTTTTTGTCTCTCTTTGTGAGACAGATACTTCGGGGAGCAGAGAAGCTGTACGTCTAGCAGCTGACTCAAGTCTATTCTTCCGTTTTCACTTAGCAGTGTGACTAAATGTTAACCCTTCTCTATTGTGGCTGTAGATAGTCTGCTCTGGTTACAGAATCCTTTAAGCTGTCAAATGCAGCAGGAAAAACTGTATTTGCCTTTTTCATAGCCCTGTATGAACTACTGTGGGCATCAACTGCCATGAATAAATTGTAGAAGAAATTCTAAAAATACGCTAAAGCTTATGAAACTGTCTTAAGTCATTATGTAAGGACTTAATTGAGATCTGTGGAGTAGGTTGCTGTATGTTAGCAGGTGTCATTTATCTTGTTTTCCTGAGATACTCAGTTTCTGTAGACAGGCTTCAGACTGATAGAGAAAAGGAGCTGACTATTCTGTCTCCCTCTGTTCTCTAATGGATTTAGGAATATATTGTACATGTTGAGGCAAGGAGTTTGAAAGTGGATAAATCAGTGTAAGCATTTGTGGACTGTTGTCTGGATACCTAATTATAAAAGTCAATATTGCAGATTTAATTCATTATGAAATTGTGAATTAAATTTATAAATTTATAAATACACAATAGTTGTGAGAATACATACTCAATAAATCAAACCTTGTAGAAGGAACTGATGGATTTTACTGTCATGATTAATCTCTTCAAGGCCTTATGTGTGATAGTGTTGATTTAAATACGTATTTGAAATGTCCTGTTGTCCATAACACATGTGGACAGACTCTCAGGCTATACTAAGGCAGCCCCCATCACACAGGGGTTGAAAGCTGCTGATTCATTTCAATCTGTGCCACTGCTGCTGTAATACCATGGGATAGGACCTCTGGGTAAACAGTTGCTTCTTGCATAGAAATGATTCCCAGGATTTTTATTCCCCTGGTCTGTCATGTATTTGGTGAATGTCTTACTGCTTTCAGCTGAATACCAAAATTACCATAAAGCTAACATAATAAAGAATGTAGCCACTGGATCTTTAAGAACTACAAGATACTGTCACATATCTGTTTCTGCATTGTCCACATGCAGCATTTAAATGTATACTGCTGTATTTTTCCAGTAAGATTTGGTTGCAAATTTAAAGTCAGCATGTCTTTAAATTTTATTCCAAAAGGTAATGGATTTCTGAATTAGGCAGAATTAGCAATTACATTGTATAGTCTCAATTAACAAGAAAACAAGTAAGGTGTCTTTTGTTAATTTTTTGTGCCTTAGTAGAGAAGTGAAAGTCTTCTGAATTGCAGCCCCTTCAAGGGTGGTAGGCAGTAGACAGCTGGTGCACAGCAGGCTGTGAAGTAATGATACCAAGCAATATTGTTATAGAAAAACCTGGCAAACCCAGTTAACCATATGCAGTCATGTAATTTCTGCCTCTCAGTTCTACTCTGAATAGGTTTAAATTCATTGCTCTTTTCTGCTAAACGTGAAATTAGGAAAGTGTCTCAGAAACAGCTATATTCTTGCAAGTTGTGTGGAAATCAGCAGCTAGCTAAAGGAGAGAACCCCCACCTTCCCCCACCCAGTCCCTTGCCTAAAATTAAATATTTTGATGAGGTAATGACTGGAAAACAAGTGCTAAAGATAATGGTCAGAATGTAGTTGCTTTATGCCTGGTAGCCTTTGTATGAAAGTTAATTTTTTTGGAGGCAATTGTGAAGTATTGAAACACAAACATTGTACTAAAACGCTTTCTTTTCTTGGCAGATTTGTATGGATTAGTCCTTTTTCTTGGAGTTGATCCCTACTGGGTCAAATATTGGTGGGACCAGCTTTTGTATCGACCTTATTGTAGGAAAAATCCCCAGCCTCTCTACAGTCTAATTGCGAAGATAATGTGGAGATCAGCAAAGAAGGACGTGATTGACCAAGTAAATAAGAGTTTTGAGTTTTAAAGTTCCTAAACATCATTTATCTATAGTTTTATTTGCAAATTATTTATTTTCTTTTTTGATTGCAGATTCAAATCCCCCCTCAGACAGAAGATATACACTGGCTTCACTTCTCTCCTGTGGAGAGACACTTCTATCATCGCCAGCACGAGGTGTGCTGCCAGGATGCATTGGCAAAACTCAGGAAGATTTCAGACTGGACTCTTAAGCTTAGCAGCCTAGATAGAAGGACTGTGACTTCCATACTGTACCCTTTGCTACGGCTGAGGCAGGCCTGCTGTCATCCACAAGCTGTTCGTGGAGAGTTCTTACCATTACAGAAAAGGTGAATTTCTGTCATTTCTTAAAAGGCCTGCTTTATCCAAAGCAAAACTCTGATTGTCCCAAACAGTGCAAGATCTTGTACAGTTCACAAACAAGGACAATTTTAAGCTTCTTTAGTTAAATGTGCAACTATGGTAGACCAAGCTAATCTGACAGCAGAAGCTGAATAGGTTGAAGTTGGGTTGTTAGTGTAGTTCTTGTGTTAAAATGGTACTGAGAGGCAATTTAGTTTTCCAGTAGCATTTTAACCTTACAATGTTGATGGATACTTGTGTGTTGCAGTTACAGAGTGAGTGTGAAACAAACCAGATTCTTTCTGAGTTTTAAATAAGCCCACTGATTTTCTTTTGTCTCTTACAAAACCCGTGTTCATAAATGAGGAGAATTAACAAAATGAATCAACAGAATGGAATAATGATTTAGTTCAAAGAAAATGTTAATGTGAGGTTGCAGAATTTGTAAACGTGGATCCAAACTTGAAAGCTGTGCAAATGCTTTTTGCCTTTATTTTTGCATGTTTTCAAGTTTATCTTTCTCGCAAGTGCCCTCCAAGTATCAGTTTGGTCTCATTTGTTACGCCAAAAGCTTGTTGCTAGCCCTATTGCTAAATGTAGCTGCTTACACTTTCAATCAGTTACAGCGAGGCTGTTCCCATTCCAGACTCTCAGAGCACTGTGTCTTTCTTTTTTCAGCTGCAAGTAGAGAACTTAAACTTTTTGGACTGCCATTGTTATTCCTACTGTGTCCTAGTCTTGTTCATCCTGTGTCCTAGTCTTGTTCATCCATTCTATTCAATCTCTTTCTATGCTTTTTGAAGTTTTGTGTCCCACTCCTTCCCTCTTCTCATACAGGGCACCTACCATGCCTAAGCAGCGAAATGGGCTTTGCACCTCCTTCAGCAGAGGCCAATAGGTAGATGCTGTGCTGTAACACTTTCTGTCTCACAGTCTGCTAGTGTGGAAGAAGGGCTCAAACATAGGAGAAATCGGTATTCCCACCCATACAAGATTATTTGCGTTTAAATGAGCCAGAGTAGTATAAAGGAAGTGTGTAAACTGAGCAGAGTATGCTGGGAACACCTCAGTACTGTCTTGATTTTGGTAGACTGGTTGCACAGTGACAGCTGCACAGTAACTGTGGTGGAAAAACCAGCAATGAAAATTAAATCTTTCTTAAAACACATGTACAAAGAAAAGTCATTTCCCAACACTCTTTACATATCTTTTTTGTGAATCAAACTTGAGTGCAGCAGTAGACATTCCCAGAACAGAGAAAAGATTTGGCTCCTAGTTTTGGTTATACATTGGAGAACAGTGAAGAAATTCACTGATAGGTTTCTAGTTAACTGAGTTAGAAAACCCCTTCTTTTTGTCTTAATTGGTAGTCTCATGCTGTGTGCCAAATTGCATATTTTATATGTACATCCTTTTGCTTTTATAATTTTTCTTGAAACTTGATGATTTTGAAAATAGAAGGTAAGTAGCAATGGTGAAAGTGCCAGCAGATGCAGGTGCTATGTATATTTGCCATTACCTCTGCAGAATACAGCTAATTATGAGTAGTGTAGTAGAAGCCCAAAAATCAGTTTCTGCAACTGGAACAATGTTGCATAGAGGGTAAAATAAAGGCCTAGATAAGGACATCCTTCCAGCATAATTTGGGCCCAGTCTGCACTGGCATTACATCACCTCCTACTCTGTCCCACAGTGCTGAACTCCAAATAGTAAATGCTTCTCTAAAAGGGAAATAGGCTGAGGAGCAGTTTCAGGGAAGGAGATTAGTGTCTGGTTTAACAGCAGCAACTGATCATAGAAGCAGTGTCAGGTCATCTCTTGTAGGCTGTTGCTACTGTTTACTCACCTGTCTCTTCATATCAGTCCTCTTTGTGCTTAGATTCATTATCCATTGGCCTTACTCCAAGCTAACCTTCATGCTTCCTTCTTGCTTATTTTTCATTTCTGTTCCTACTTCTTTCTCTTACCTCTCCAATTCCTGTATTTTAATTTTCTTCTGACTAAATTCATTTCATAATTTATAAATATGACAAAAGTAGAATAGGGAGTTTAGAATTATTTTTGCTGATTTTCTCTGTTTTCATTGACGTCTCGTGTTTTGATTGGTAGCAGAGGGTAGAACTGTAGTCTCTCGTGTCTGTTTTCATCTGAACAGTTTCTGACAAAATGAGGTCTATTTTCACTTGTTCCTAGTTCAGCCCTGTAACAAAAAGAGCAAAGTATTTTGTCCTGTGAAGGATTATTTTTCCTAGTTCTAATTTTCTTCTTGGGTTCTTCTTTCTGTTCTTAGGAGATGCCAGCCTCTCAACACACTCGAGTTAGGGTAAAGCTCTAGCAGAAAGAAAAGCCAACAGCTAGGGGTTTTTTAACGAGTAAATAAGTATTGAAACAACATTTGCCCAATATGTTACATGCATGTGGCCAATTTTTATGTGGCGCAGCATGACAGGTTTTCTTCTCTAATGTTGTGATTTTGTTTCAAATTTGAGCCATTTGTTCTCCTTTTCAGCACCATGACCATGGAGGAACTGTTAGCATCTCTGCAAAAGAAATGTCGAACAGAGAGTGAAGAAGCTCACCGACAGTTGGTGTGTGCTCTTAATGGCTTAGCTGGTATCCATATCATTAAAGGTAAGACTGGATGGCTGTAGCATATTCTTTACTTCTTTTATTAAAGGAGTAAAGAATATGCTACATCTCTGTGTGTACTGGGAGGATAAAAGAAGCCATACTTGTGTAATTGTACTTAACCTGCTTTTGTTTTATCACTATTGCTTTCTGGGCTTCCTTTGTGCCCCCTGCCATGCAAACTGTTATGCTGACTGTGTAATCTCTTCCCTGCTGCCTCCTGTACAGCTCCGCCAATGTAGATTTTGTCTGAATTATGAGGGAAAAAAAAGGCAAGCAAAAATAACTATATTAATCTTGAATGTCCCACTAAACAAAATAAAAATAAATCAAAATTACTTAGTTATGAATGTGAAAAAATGTCTCTTTTCCAAGTTCTTCTAAAGTTGACAAGCTGAATTTTCCAGCTCATGTTAAAGCCTTCTTTCAAAGAGGAGAACAAGCAAACTGCCTTTTCTGTTACTTGCCTTACAGAAAGACTACATTCAGATTCTCTAATCTGTAGGTAGTAATTAGTAGCTTTGAAATACTTTCTTATGATTACAGGATGAAGATAAGTGTTTCAGATAGAATTAAGCGCTTAGAAAGGTTTATGTACAGAATAAATACTTCTAAAATACACTAGTAGCAAAAATGAAGCTTGGCTTGTTTTGAAAAGCAGATTGATGAAAATTTCATCTGGTGATGAACAAAAGCAGGACTGGGGCAGAGTTCTGGTCTGTAACTCTCTCCCCAGTATTACCCTTATGCTCAATTGTCTTTATCAGAGAGAAGAAAGCACACCTTATATGAAAGTGAAGTCATAAATTTATTCCTAGTATAATTGAAATCTTACAGGTCTAATTGTTATTAGTCCAGATCTAATTCTTAGAGGCAAAAAAAGAATAACAATCATACACTTGTTTCTACTGGTGGTCCTGCTTTTGTGCTCACCTTTCTGCTAAGACCCTTCTGGGTCCTGAAGTCAGTGGTTTCATAGAGATGGTGGCAGTGCTATCCCTGGTTGTCACTACCGTCATCAAAAGGAGTAAGATGTTTGTGTTGATGGTTTCTTTCTCACACAAGGATCTAGTTAGGGTCATTTTTATGTTTGCTAACACACGTTTGCATCTTTCTCTTTCTTTATTGGTCTGCAGCTCCATTAAACACCAAATTTATGTACATGTTGCCTTTTATGAATGTTACATACTCTTTCTTTGTTCTCTTTGTTGCCCTTAAAACCAGTTTTGTCCAGCTCTAAGTCCGCATTTCTTTGACTGTGGGTGAGTTGTTTATAGCCATGGCTTTCTTATTCACTGTCCGCCCTGTGCACCATCTCTTAGCAGCATCCCATGGCTGTACTCTACACTTCATCCTATATCTTTACTTCTCAAGGCCTCTGCTGTTGTTACTAGGCCTGTATTTCCCTACACTACATCGTGTTAGTTGTAAATACCTCATTCAATGTGGAATAACTGCTTGTATTGCTATCTGTGTAAAGCTGTGTTTGTACTACACAAAGATAAACAAAAGTTAAAAATCTGCAACATTAAACATTTGCCTTAGACACCTAATGAATTACAGAAGTTGCTATCACTGCTCAGCCAAGTAAAAGGTCCAGGCAGGTCAATCAAAATTCAAAGGAGGCCTGACAGGCTTCAAGCTTGAGGCCTTGCAAATTCAGCATATAGCATTTGGCCTGTTACTAGTAATGGCAATTCTATATTGCAGGACTACACCCTCACAACTGGCAGTGCTTTCAATGTAAGAAGCAACAAATCCTGTTGACATAGGATTTTTGTTTTAACTCTGTCTTTATACATTTCTCATTAATGTACTTTGACATGTTTTAAGAGTCTCTAAGACTATTACTGCTAAGTAAATTACCATCGGTTGAGAAAAGAAAATGAAAATGGATTTATTTTTCTCTGCTTTTCCACATGCAATTAATTTCAATTTTGTATTTCATTTTTCATTTATATGATCTATTTTCTGAGAAGTGGTTGTGATGTTGGCAGCTTACATCAGTAGTTATGCTCCCTGCATGTACTTTAACATTTCTGCATTTCTGAAGTATGACACAACTTTTATTGTTTTTGCTGGAAGAGTGAATGTCTTTGCAGTGCAAATTTAGCAATGCATCACTGCAGTGAGTTGTAGATGATTTTTTTTAGTGCAACATGTGAGTTTTTTGAACTTACGCAGTCACGATTACATATTTTAAGATTAAGAGGTCTACAGATCTTGCAGTCACAAAAGATATTTAATTTGGGAATTGCTTAGTCTTTGTATAAAACTCTGTCTTTTACCTTTTTTTTTGGTGGTGGGAGGGGTGTGGAAAGAATAGAAAAGGCTTGCTTGAAGACAAGCACTTGTTACACAGACTCTCTGAAAACATCTTAGTATGTTACAAGTGTTATAACTCGTGTTACATCAAGGTCGGTCATGGCTGCTTGTATCTTTAAAAACCAACTCCATATGTCTTTGTTACTCTTGTTTTAATTCAGGAGAATATGCATTGGCTGCAGAGATGTACAGAGAAGTATTAAGATCATCTGAAGAGCACAAAGAAAAGCTCAAAACAGATTCCTTGCAAGTGAGTGAGCATTGAAATGTAAAGAGATATAGTTAAGAACTGGAATACTTTAGATGTAATTTAACAGGTCAGTCTTTTCTTCCTCCCAATGGTTTGCTGAGTGATCCTTTCAGTGTGCTGTCATGATCACAGTCTTTAGATAGGAATCTGTTCAGTGATTTAGATAGGAATCTGGTGACCTTCACGTTTCTTTTTTTTTTTTTTAATGCTACTGTATTCCTAAAAACTTATTTATGAGTCTCCATGATGTCCCTGAAGCAGTGTATGATCTCCACCTGCTGTTCTGCAATAAACCTAACAAGCTGAATTCCTAGACTCGTGCGTGTGACTCTGGCTGCTCACCTTAATGGTGCTACATTACATCCTGCAAATACAGAATGCTGGGTTTGCTCTGAAAGTGATGGTGATGTGCCAAATGATAGAGAACAATAAAATTTTTACACTGCATAAGATAAAAGGACATCAGTATATGAAAAAAATCAAAGTGAATTTTCTCGTCAGACATTTGTCTTCATGAATTTTGAATACTATATTAAAAATATGAATATATTTTACTGGTAAAAAAATCAGTGGTTGTCTAGGTAACATCTTTAGATTTCTTCAAGAGATATCAGTTTTAAAATAGCCAAAATTCTCTCCAGCGTAACAAGATATTTAAAATGTTAATGACAGATAAATAAGAAGTGATCAGTTTGTCGCTTTCTTTGCTTGCTTTGCTAAATAAATTATTGATTTGTGGTCATCTGATGTCTCTGTTACACTTTGTTTCTTCCTTCTCCTTTGTGGCTTCCTGGTGGCCTTTTTTCCTTAGCATAGCCATATTAGCATAATCTTGCTAATATAGTCATAACTTAATTATATAATATACATAATTAAACTGTTGTACTGGATTATGCAATCCCATAAAGCTTCCCCCCCCCCCCCTAAATATATGCTACGTAATAGTGCCTTGATATAATAAAACTCAGCTACTGTTCAGTACTTCTCAGTTGTGTAGGTTTAGCTCTTAGGGGTAATGGCAAACCACTGCTGGCCAGTCCCCTTCAGAGGCTGAGACAGTAATAGGGCAAAGATGAAGTGAATGCAGGAGACGAGATGGGCACAAGTTAATGATGTTGGTGGAAATTATTAGTGTGAGTCTGTGGCAGCTGTGCCAATAGTGGGCTGGGCTGGGTACAGAGGGTGAACCTATGGGAGAGAAACACAGTTGCCTTGTATTTACAGTCAAGTTTATTTTCCCTAAAAATAAAATAAAATGTCATGTTTTATTCAGTCATCTTTTATTTCAGAATAGTGAAAATTAGACAAATGATTGAAGCTCATGTGATCTGATATTTTTCTTATACTTTATTTTGCTGTAGATGGGCCAAGTGAATTGTTTCCTTAGAATATTCTAAAATACATTTACAAAAGAATGTACTCTGAGATAAATACTTTGTGTTCTGTAATAGTGAAGGGCTGTTTTAATTAGGAGCATGAGTCTGGGAGACTATCTGATGACCTGTTACCAAACTTGCCTGCTGATTTGCTTTTGAGGTGTTGAAAGTCTTTCACTTCCTATTGTTTCCCTGTCTTGGTAAAATGAGGGAAATAATGTTTGTTTTCTTAACCGAGAAAAAGTAAAACTAATTTTAAATGCGTACTAATTTTCTTGCTGTTAGTTTTCATTGCTGTTCAAGCTTTTCCTGTCACAGGTGTTGCAATGGGCTTTTTTCATGATTGCTGTTGACTTTGTGTATATTTAGAGACTTCATTCTACACACAATTTGATGGAATTGTTGGCAAAGCACTCAGGAATTCCCCTGACTCTGCGTGATGGCCGACTTGCAGAAGAGGTAAACAAAGGGGTTTTTTATATAGATGCATTCTGAAGAGCACATTTTTATTTTTTCTGTATTTTCTTTAACTAAAGAAATAACATTAAATAGCTTTAAAGTTAACTACATGCATTTCCCTTCAACTGGCCAAAATGAAGAGTTTTTTAGAGTGTGAGATGAGAGCAGAAATGTCCAGTAGAAGACTGCCGTTCTGAATGCTTAGTGGCCTCTGTTATATGTTGTGAGTGTGTTTTATGGAGTTTTTAATAATTTTTTCTCTAAAATATTGCTTCCTCACACCCACAATGTTCCTATGAAAATAACTTCAATAGATGTTACTGATAAAGTCCTTTATTTCATCACATTTTCTTTAGCTTTCCTCTTTTTTAACTTCTAGTTTTCTCTAGGTGAAGTTCTTATTTTTCTTGGGCCAGATGAGCAAGTCACTGTATATTGCTTTCTGTGTGCATTAGCCTGTTTAACTATATCCTTAATATTAACTGGGGAAATACCTGGCAAATAGGAGGATCCCTCTTCCACCCTTGGTTACTTGTAGTGGACATATGGACCATATTTGCGAAGGAATGTTAGTATTATCACATTATTTGGGTTGAAAGGGGCTTTGGGTCATCACTAGCTGAGCTTTCCCCTCAGAGCAGGGTCAACACTCATTTCTGACTGGGTATCTCACAGCTTTATCCAACTGAACCATGAAAACCTCCAAGGAAAAAGATATGACAGCTTATCTGAGCAACCTGTTCCAGTACTTCATAAATTTCATAGTAGAGGAAAAAACCCATGCAGAACCTCCCATTTCAATTTATAGCCATTGTCCCTTGTTCATTTACAATGTACCTGGCTCCCAGTCTTGGTGATTTCCTTCTGGCTGCTGGAAGGCTGTTCTTTAGTACCCTCAAAGCTGCACAGTTTACAAATCTTACAGCCTCTCCTGTTTTGTTGTGGTGATCAGGATCTGTATTATTATTTGGATATCTTGTGATATTTTTATAATTTTTACAAAAATTCTTTCACAAATGTTTAATAAGACTTGATTTCATAAATACTTTTAAGTTTCTACCCATCTTTATAGAAATAGTATGGAAATACTGCCTGGTTTTTATTGACTTGTAATTCTAGAAATTTTTAAATGTCACCTTCTCCTGACGTTGTAAAAAGGGGATTGGAAAATCTATGTTTTGTTTATAAAATTTATATTTTGTTTTGTGAAGCAGAGGTTGTTTTTCATAGCTATCTTTTGCCAGTAGCTTGTCTAAATACCCAAGAGTCCTCTCCACTTCAGGTAAACTGGGCTCTGTAAAAACAAAATAATTATCTTAATAGTAGCAAACAAAAAGAAAGACTTAAACACACTAAAATGCACAAAATAAAGGTACCTTGGTGAAATTGGTATGTAATGGTGAAAGATAGATGTTACTTGTAAGTTGGCTGTTCGTCAGATTTTAAAATGTGAAATAAACCGATACTGGTTTTATGGTGGAGGCACTTGCATACTAAAAGAGGTTTCACAGAAGTAATTTCTGTGAAAAACTTGTATGTGTTGTACCTAAAAATAATGAAATTTAAGCCTTTCTTGTCATGAGTAAGTTTTATATGTAGATAAATTCAATTGTCCTGTTCTCAGATTGTTCTGGGATCTTTTTATTGTTTGCTTATTCAACACAGTATATTTATTGTACAGATAAGTAAGAATTGTGTGTTAAATTCCAGCTCTCTTTTGTAACTTAGTGTATTCCTGTTGTGTGGTTTAGGCTTGTCCAAAAGCAAAGTTGCATAGTCAGCATCTTTGTAGCAATTTGTCTTCTCAAATATTTTTTAAGCTTACTAGTAAATGCTCGATTCTAGAGGCAAAAAATGATGCCAAATGTTACAAACCAAAGTGGGTAGCAGACAGATAGCTAACCATTTTAAATTGTTATAGTAGCTGGAGAGGTTTTACATTTTCTGTTATTGTTCCTAAATAGGATTTGTATGTAGCTTAAGTTCTTATTTCCATACAGGCAGAACAACTTCGACAACATTATATGAGTAAATCCAATGCAGAAGTTGCAGAGGCCCATCAGGCCTTACAGCCAGTTCTTCAAACCATTCGGGAGCTCCAGAGAAAGGCAGGTACCTCTTACCTCTTGTCTCTGAATTTTGAGATTTTTTAAAAATACTATTTTCATCTGTTTATCCAGAACTCCACCTGTTTTTATTTTTAACAGTTTTTTGAGTGCCTGTTTGGAATGGAACTTAAGCAGTATGCACACTCACCATAAGCCCAGAACATACTCTGTGTTCCCCACATAAAGAGGCACACAGTACTTGATGAGCAGATGACTAAAAACAGAAGTACATGGGTGGAGTGATTCTAATAAGGTGTAACACCATTCTTGATTTTTTAAATTGACTGTAATTTAGGTAAATAAGCTGTAGGTTTTGGCCTTGAAACATAATCTGTGGTGCATCAGATGGTATTTCAAGGTATTTACTTTCAAGGGAATTGTTCTTTGACATGTTTAGTCATGGTGCTTAATGCTGAATTGTGTTTAGTCAATATGACAATTCAGATTTCACAAAAGATGCAAACTGTTAATGAGTTGATGAACACCCGAACTGAAAGGGTGCTTGTCATTTGCATAATAGTAAAGAAACAATAAAGAAATGAGGACAAGGGGCACATGTATCTTTGTTCACTTGTTAAAATCATAAGGTCACTTTGCTGCTGCTCTATTAATTTCACAGAAAGCTTTGATTAAATGATCTTTTCATCTCCTTGTGAGAGGAGGAAACTTTGAGATCACAATATCTCTATGTGGCTGTTCTGTGTAGATAGCCTTGGTGAATCTAACTCTACTGAAGCAATTTCAAGGTATAGAAGTGGAGGGAATGTAGAAAGTTTTTGAAGTGTTTACAGTTCAGCAGAAGAGGGGCTATTTTTTAATCATGCTCTCATTCATCCTTCACTTTTCATGGAATTAACCATTCTGTGGCTTAAAGAGCAGTATACACCTCTGCTGCAATTAGTAAATTGTTTTTTTGTTGAATTTTCAAGGATAAATCCGTTCTTTTTCATACAGATACGTTCAGGTCCTCCTTGGTGGTTGGATGTCATCCAAACAGCAATACAGTATGCCATCGATGAGGAACTTGTTCAACGTGTGCAAAATGAAATAACCTGCAACTACAAACAGCAGACTAATAAACTCTCCATGGCAGAGAAGTAAGAGAGTAACTAAAATAGCCTAATGAATACAGTTAAGTCCGTTCAAGTGTTCTTATCAGTTTGTGCTAACAGTTGCAATTAAATAGCAGACATTTTTGCTTCAAAGCATCTAAACTGCAATTATGTTTCAAAACCAATCCCTGAAAAGACATAACTAGGCTGAAGACTTGCAAAGAAAAGTAGGAGAATTACTGTTTTCTCTTAGATAAGCATTCTTCAAAATGTTCTTCTGTATTATCTACTGTGGTTTTACAGTCTTCTGTACTTATGCGACTGCTGAGATTGGAAGTTTATTGCATTAAAACTGAGTTACCTCTAAAGGAAATTGACTTGCTTAAGTGGAAAGTAGGCAGACATTATCAGAAAATCCTTGTATAACACCATAAGATAGCATCACTGTTTCTCTGAGCAAAGAATTTTGGGTTGGTTTTGTGTTAGAGACAACAGTACAATTTATGGAACAACAGATTCAGAAGGGACATCAAGAGGTCACTAAAGCAACCCCCAGCTTATAGATCCAGGTCCATGCTCATTCAACCCAATCAGGTTGCACAGATGTTTGCCCTGTTCAATTTAGATTATCTCCAAGGAGGAGATTCAACAGCCTCTGTGTAAAGGCTGTTTCCAGTATTCGACTCACCTGGTGGAAAAAAAGAAACATTAAAATCATTTATCTAGTTACTATTTCTTGTGTTGCATCTTGTATCCACTGCCTCTTGTCCTTTCACCAGGCACGTTTGAGACAGGTTTGGCTCAGTCTTCTCTGTATCTTCCAGTTAGATAAATGTAGAAAGCAGTGAGGGCTCCCATGAGCACTCTCAGCTTAGGGTTGAATAGACACTTTTTGTCCCAGCCTCCTCTCATAGGTTCTGTGCTCCCTCAGTTCTTCACAGAAAAGGGAGACATGGGAAGGAGACTGCTGTCATAGTTTAACCTCTGGCAATTTTCTCAGATACATGAACTTATGCTCTTAAATACAGTCTTACTGAATTGTGTTTTAGTGAAATACAATTGAATTATTATATATAGAGATATATATATAAATGCATGTACATGTGTATGCAAATATCTAATGTGTTTATAAAATGTGTACATATGTATAAATTTAGATACTGAAGAGCTGCACTTATGTTGATTCAATGTGTAAAGATGTATCCTCCATTATGACTAACTGGCTATCATGATCTCAAAAGGTTGCAATTCCTTGCCCTTGCTGCAAGTAAATGTATCTTTTACTTTTCAGTACTTAACATAATTCTATTGAATAATCTAAATAAAGATACAAAACTACCAGGTTTTTAGTGGTGTTGCTAAACCTGTGCTTTGCTCTCCACACTTCATGAAATGGATGTTTCGGATCAAACTTTCCATATGATCTAGAACCAGCCTTGTACATGAATGTCAGACCTTGTAGGAATGGTGTGCTTTCAGCAAGAGACCTCTGCTCGCAGGAAAATCACAACATGAGAAGTGCTTAACTTGAGTTCATGATTCCACTCCAATCACAAGACACCTAGGTTTTAGGAAAATAGTTCATTGTTATGTCCCTTTAATACTTTTAACATTGAAAGCTAACTTGCAGAATGAAATGTATTTTTGTGATGGGTGCATGTGTCTGCTGTGAATTGCACAAGTGCATTGAACATCATTTTGTTGGCTAACAGACACAAGTAAGGCTATAAGTATGTGCAGTTGTTTACCTTTAGTAGATTTGCATTGTGGACCAGAGTGTTTCAGGTTGGTGTTCACTACTGGTACTTGGTCACATCTCTCAAGTCTTGAGAAGAATCTTCTTACTCTACAAATACCATCATTTCGGGTAATAAAATGGAGTGATTTCTGACAGCATTACATGCAGTAGTGATGAGCATTTGCTTTTGATACTTTGTCCTAGATTGCTATTTAGCTATTTCTCTTCTACTTTACATTACTGAATTAAGTTTCGATTTGGTGATTCGGTATACAGTTTTTTCTTTTTTCTTTAAATCAGATTCCGTGACTGCAGAGGCCTTCAATACCTGCTCACAACCCAGCTGGATGAAGTGAAGAAGTTCCAGAAGATTGTAAGAGAAGCAGTGAAAAGCTTAGAAGGACCTCCTTCTAAGGAGGTTATTGAGGCTGCCACTGTCTGCCATTTGCGACCTGTTAGACTTCCACTTAACAAGTATGTCTTGAAAATGGAAAATAAGCTTTAGAAGGGTATTATTAAATTTTCTCTTATTTGAAATAACATATTAAAGCCTTGATTATATACTCAGGGGCTGTATACACACAGATATCACAGATCCATTTGTTAGAATCATGACCTTTGGTTTTATTCTTATAAAATCTTTTTCTGTCATTTATTAAATTGAGTGTAATATGATTTAATTTGTTCTTTTTTAAGGATTTTGTGTGGTTTTATATGTTGGAATAGGGACTTATGGTAATTTGGTTTCTGATGAAATTCTGAGTGCATTCATTTTCAATTTTTATTGCAGCTGTGTCTTTTGTAAGGCTGATGAATTGTTCACAGAATATGAGTCAAAGCTCTTTATGCATAGGTAAGTTTATAGCTTTATAAATCACTGTTAGAAAAAGTGAAAGTTGGATTGGTTTATGTTTTCTTCTTTAAGTTTTCTGAAATAACTTTATTAACAAATGACAGCAACTTCTTGCTAGTGGCTTTGATAACAGTTTTGTTAGGTTTAATTTTCTGTATAAGTGTTGTTTGAACAAGCTGTATACAAGGAATCAATATGTGCCACTTTGTATCAAGCTGCTGTAATATGACCATACATTTGAAATGAAGTGTTCAAGTGTTTTGAAAGTATGTGTATAAATACAAGTATGCTAATTTAATACATGTTCCTCTTTGTGCAAATATTATTTGCAGTCTAGTTGTAAGTGGTGTAGTACAGCACTCATTCAACGTTACAGTGAGAGACAGGATCTCAGACAGGAATGCAGCAGAAAGAAGGGTGACATCAGCACATGGTGTAAGAAGTGTGCAGAGTGGACAGTGTTGAGAGGCATAGATTACAGTTCTCTGCGTGCTTTCTACTCCCATATCCCTCACAATGTCAATATTATATTCAAAGTCTTGAGGTCACAGAAAACATTTTGAAAGTCTTCTGGTGGGTGGGAGCTCTGTTACCTCATGATTGCTGGAATCAGGAAAATGAGTGTGTTTCTCAATTAGTATTTGTCAAGGAGGGAACTGGGCAGCTGTAGTGTTCTTAAATAGTGCAATACACGGCAAATTTTGCATCAGAGTTTAACTGCAATTCTTGTTTATAAAAAAACCCAAAATTGATGTGACATTAAGAACTACAGAAAGATAATTTAGATGCCTAAGCCTTTACAAAAGCTGTTGATGATTTTGAGCTGACAAAATGACCTATACAGTGGCTTCATTGCTGGTAGTGAGGTCACTGTGTTCAAAACAAGCTTTTGAGACACTAGATAATAAAACAGCTGTTTGTATTTTTTTATTTTCATTATCCTTTAATCAAATACTAGAAGGCTGAAATAGATGATGAATAAGTAGAAATGAATGTGGAAGTGCAAAATCTGTGATAAGTGCTGTGTTGGGTTTGTTTTCAAGTGTTAAAGGCCAAATGGCAATATTCGAGGAGATGATAGAAGACCAAGAAGGGCTTGTTGATGACCGTTTGCCCACCACAAGTAGAGGACTGTGGGCAACCAGTGAAACTGAACGTGCCCTGAAAGCTATTCTCTCCTTTGCTAAAGCTCATCGAATGGATGTTAGGCTAACTGAAGAAGGGAGCGTATTCCTGGAACTCTTTGAAGCATGGAAAAAGGAATATAAGGTACAGTAAATGAGATGGTGACAAAACAGTTATGTGGTCCATTTAACTTACTATAAACAGATTGAAGCTGAATATTAACGCATCTAAATTGTATTCCTGAAATTAGACTTTGCCTATACCAAACTTTTCCACAGTGTTTATAACAGGATTTGATTTAAAATGGTTTATATATTATTTAACAGTTTCTAAAAACTATACTGGTAACTAATCAAATTACTAAGCAATATAATTTCTCCTATTAAGACAGTATACAGATATAATTAAATGTGTTCGTCTGTTCACTTAAGCCAGAATGTAGCACAACTCAACAAATCCAGTGTTAGTCCATTCTGTAATTCAATTTACCCTCAGTCTTTCGCTGGCTACAGATGTCCTTTCACTGCTGCTTTACTTCCTGGATCTTGTTTACTACACAACATAACCTGAAATAATTACTCTCCTGTTTGGATAAGAGAGAACTACATAAGTGCTCTGCACCTTTCTTTGTACATCCCTGTGCATCTGTGTTTCCTTGCAGTGAATACATACCTGTGATGGAGAAGGGGGAAGAGCTGTTGCACCCACAAGGCTCTCATTCTGTCTTACAGCTTAGGTGTAATTAAATGGGTTTTCTCTTGAATACTTGTCCTTCTCATTTTTAATTAACGCAGACATCGGGTTCAGTCGAACACACTTAGTACACGAGTGCCTGGTTTATTGATTCTTTTGTACTTTCTTTTGGCATTTTGGTTGGTTGTGGGTTTTTTTGTGTGTGGTGTTTTTGTGTGGTCTGACAGTAGCAGAAATTCTTGTTCTGTGAAGAGTTTGTGCCCCTATTATCTATCTCCCAGGCCTGCTGTTTCATGATTCTAGGAAATCAACAAGTTGCCTAGCTTGCTTTTTCCTAGGAAGTTTTGAAAAAACAAAGATACTGCTAACCAAGAATATAAACATTTGTTATTGGCTTTAATCCATGGAAGAACAAGAAAAGATACCCTATGGAGTGGTTTATTTTTTTGTATATTAGATTAACTATTGGAATTCAATCTCTGTTTTTCATCAAACCTTTTTATTGGTCACCTACTTCCCTCAAATTGGTAGTGCTCATTAGGAGTAAAACTGAGTCTGGATCTGCCTTAAAAAACTTGCTAGTTTACAGTGTAACACATGCAAAACTTTATAAACAAAAGGATATATCAGTCAGCATTTAGGTATCTAGTAGTTAAAGTTATTAAAAGCCTAATAAAGTTGTGCTGCTCCCACAAAGTCAGGTCACTTGCTTATGGTACCAAAATGCTGATTGGAGAATAATGACCCTTCCTGTTCTCATGCTTTGTTACTTTGTGTCCTGGGCTTGTAGCAGTTCACAAAAGGAGGAGGACATAAAGTAACTAGTTACCAAGGCATTGCTAAGTGTTGGGAATTTCCTTCTGCAAGAAGGGACAGTCTCTTAATGTGCCTTTATGTTAGGAAACAAAAGGTGGAACTAATGTGCCAGTGAGAATGAAAATAATGTCATTATGAATCCATCTGTCATGAATTGGAAATGCTGATTCAATGGTCTGTACTACTCTAATCTACACTGAGCTATAAGGATGATACTCCGTGAAATAACACTTATTTTATTCAGCATTTGTAGACTTGCAAGACATTTTGTTTCTGACTTTTTAGTTGCTTTAGTTATTGTAGTAACTAATAGTTGCAGAAGAAATGAGAGACAGATATTTATAGTTGTTTATACAGAGAGGCTGGAAAAGAAAGCAGGCAATATGGTGTCAATACTGTTTATTTTCCTTTGTGATTTGTTGTTGTGGTGGCTGAATACTGTAAAGAAGTATGTCAGAATCATATAAGGGTAACTCAGCTCAGTTCTGCTATTTGTTTGGGGTTTTTTTACAGTTACTTCATGAATATTGGATGGTACTCAGGGATCACGTGTCTGCTATTGATGAACTGGCAATGGCTACAGAACGACTGAGAGTTCGTCATCCGGATGAGCCAAAACCAAATCCACCAGTTCTCCACATCATAGAACCACATGAGGTAAAGTACTGGACAGGAAAGAATGTGTTTTTTCTGAAAAAAACACTACATCCTGCAAAAGTAAAATCTGTCTCTAGATCTATATTTAATGTATATAATATGCCTCTTTCTATTTCAAAAGGGCTTGGTGGAGTATAGAATTCCTATATATTTCTGCATTCAGTATATGGGCCATTTTGAGCTCGTAACTCTTATTTTGATATATTTTTGTTAGCCTTCTGACAGAGTGGCATGTTTCCAAAAGCCTGCCATTCTTTCAGCAGCAGGTAAAAGGCTCTGGGATCTTTCTCTACAATCGTCCAGTTTTCCAAGCTGTGGAAAATTAGGTTGACCTGATTCCTTACCCATATTGCTGCTTTCCACGAGGACCTATAGAACAGCTATGAACACGTAAAAGACAAATCTTTTTTTCAGTATTTTGGAATTTCTGAACTACATCTGAGAGTCTTTTTGTTCATGATGATAGAAAAAATGCTGGGTTGATTTAACCTCTTAATTTTACTTTTTTGCACCAGTAGAAATACATTTTCAATAGAAACGTTTTGTACCTTTTCTTTCAGCAAGATTCAGTGTTAGATGGAAATGCTTCTTTCTGTAAGGAAATAAATATTTCATCTGTATATTGAAAGGATTTTTATAATGGAGCACTTTGTTTAACAAATATGTAACAAAGACTTAAGATTTGTATATGTATATGCAGCTGCAAAAGCAACACCCATTGCTTTGGCCTTCATCCTTCAGGTACCCACCTTTTCTGCACTATTAATAACTACTCCACTCTCAGTTGTAATTAATCTAAAAAGTCAGCATGATGTTTCTGTCTTTGTATAGGTTAAATGAAAAGTGGAAACTTCTTAGAAGTATAAAGAAAATAGTTGTTTCTTACACCTTGTTTTTGGAACCAACAGTTATGTCTAGGATATATATGACTGTAAGAAGATAAATGATAAATTGAATGAAATTCAAAAGAAACATCTAAAAAAATTAAGTTATTTCAATTTTATTTTGTCTCTGGAAAGAAACAAAAATACAAATGAAACAATAAAAAGCAATTTTGTGTACCTTATGGGTTTCAGCCCATTCACAGTGCTGTGTTCATACTGGGTACAAAAAGGAATAGGTAATTAATTTTGCTTGGGGAGAAGCACATCTTAAATTTACAGCATGAGCTGTTCTTCTGTCGGTCACCAGTAAATTATTCATTTGAGTTTCCCCAAAAAATTAATTTAAGCTTTATTGTCAAACTTAACTATTTTTTTTTCCTTTTTTAATATGTGCTTAATATATTATCTTCATAGGTAGAGCAAAATCGAGTGAAACTTCTGAATGACAAGGCAGTTGCCAAGTCACAGCTTCAGAAGAAATTAGGACAACTTCTGTATCTCACTAATCTGGAGAAAGTAAGATTAATGATTCCTTAGTCATTTACCCAAATGAGGTACTCTACCTACTAGAAGAAACCTACCCTTATTTTTATTTAAAACTTCCATCTTAAATTGTGTTTTCTGTGAAGGTTCATTACATGTTGAAATTGAGTGTGTTGTTCATTGTGTTACTGTGTAGTCATAAAATTATTTATTGCATTACATATTTTGGTTATTTGCTATTACACACATACAAAACTGTGAAGTCTTTTTAGATTCTTAAAATTTTCATTGAACTTACTGGGCCATGTTTAGTAGAAGCTTTATAAAATGATTTAACTTTCTGCATATCTTTGCTATTTACAAAGAGCTTACCTTCTGTAACAGAAGGACAGTCATGCCTGAAGGTTAGGTGTTAAAAACATCACACAAACCCCATGTATTATATGTTATTTTAATCACAGTATTTGAATAAGTACAATTATAGTTAAGTAAGAATAGTTAGGCAGAATTTAACTGTTTTTACAACAGTGTGAAGCTGATAGAAAATATGAGGAGTTTCTTATTTGAAGCTTGTATTTTAGAATTTTTCAGAGCTGTTGTAGAGCTATAGATGCTATCTGAAGGACTGCAGTATGAAAAGTGCTCTTTTTCCTTCCCATAAGTTACATATTTTTAACTCCTCAAGATGTACTTTATTAATTAATGCATTTTTTCATTTGCTCACATGGGGGGGCTTTTTAAATGACTTTATTATTCATTTTTTCTAGAAACTTGTTTTAATCGTGGAATAACTTCTTATTTGTTGAAACACAAAGTTTATATTTTTCCTCTACTTTATAGTCTCAGGATAAAACTACTGGGGGAGTTAACCCAGAACCATGTCCGATCTGTGCACGTCAACTGGGAAAACAGGTAAGATATTTAGTCAGCAGGTTTTAGTTTTAGAACATCTTTACCTAGAGCTGAATCAGTTGTGTGTCACATTTTCAGCATCTGATTCAAAATGAATGTTGTATTATAACAGGGGAAATAAGCCCTTTCCTGTAATGTACCAACCAGCCTCTCCCTTGAAATATTGTCTTGCTCAAATGCAAGCACCTCTACTGCCTTTAGCTTTTGACATCAGTGCTTCACGGTCCCAAAAATGTGAGTTTCCTTATTGTTTTATAACTCTAGAGTTACTCTTTGTTCAAAAACATTTATTTGCCATTTAGAAGATAATATTTTTAATAAATAGATAAGCTTTTGTAGCATACTATTTTATTTTACTGTAACTGCTCTTATTGATAGTATTTTTTTCTTCTAAAGAAATGGATATTACCCACTTAAACAGTAGTAATATCCAATAGAATAAAGACTGGCAATCTGCATTTCTTTCCCCACCAATTACCTGCTGTACTGCAGGAGTCGAAGTTTAAGTGATATTTTCTACATCATGAAGTACAAAGTCATAGTTTAAACATGACCTACCGTGTGTTAGATAAAAACATGAAAGGACTCCTGTACAGTCAAACTAAATTGTCTCTTTTTTCAGAGTAGCTATTTTAAGGGGATTTACCTTCTGTCCACTTTATAGTTGTGTAAACATGAACCAGTGAGCTGCCATGTTTCCAAAGTGCCCTCTGTGCTTTTCATCCAAGGGTAATGCAGGTTTTTACAGAGATCAGCTGTTTGTCCTGTTCTCTCCCATTATGCTTTATCTCAGTGCTGAAGGAGGTCACTGAATGGGAAAATCATCTTTTCTTCTTACTTTCTTTATCTTCTCTTAACAGCAAGACTACTGCTTTAGATAATAGCAGCTTCCATGTTACAAGGAACTTTTAAAATACTTTGCATTCTGTTTCTGCATGATGGAAAGAACATCACAAAACCTAAAAGACCTTCTGCTTGATAATCAGTTGTTTAGTCAATTCCCTCTGCTACTTGGTCCCATGACAGCTATTTTATTTTTTCCTCTTAGAATGGCCTACAGAACAGACTAGTACAGCATAAGATACTATTTCTAGGTGCAAAACCACTTGTCTACAAATTGTGTTTCTATTAGGGAAGTTCACAGCTGACATGTACATGTTCTAGTCTCACAAAGCTAAATTTCAACAGCTTCTGCAATGCAATCTCTTGTTTCAAATGCATTCTGTGAAAAAAGAGATTAAACCACTATTTAAAAGATGTCTAGGATTTAAAAGTAGGGAAAATTTAAAGCACTTCCTTTACAACTTATTTAATAAAGACCAGCCTAATATGAATGCATAGGTAAAGAGACTTTTATAGAAGGCCAATGCAAACATTTTTGTAATTTTTTTTGAAGTTGTATAAATATTTAATCTACATACTTAACCTAGGCACTGAGAATCATCATTCATAGAAATGAAAGACTGTGATGTCTTTCCTGAAGTTCAAAACTGGGAAAACAAAAAAATAAACAATAAATGCAGAGAACATCTGTGTATCATGAATCTTTCTGTGATGGAAAACTTTCAAATTCAGGCATTTTAGCAGCTGGAGTGCTAAAAATTTTAAAATTCTTCAGTTTAAATCTGATGAGTGTCATGAAAACAAAGTAATTTCTCTATGAAAATGTAATTTACATATATTAGTACACTGTTTTGCATTGGTCTAAAACTGAATATTGTGTTGTGCTTTTTTTTTTGTTTCCTGCATAGTGGGCAGTGCTGACATGTGGCCATTGTTTCTGTAATGAGTGTATAGCCATCATCATCCAACAGTACAGCGTTGGCACCCGCCGGAGTTCAATTAAATGTGCCATTTGCAGGCAGACAACTTCTCATAAAGAAATATCATATGTCTTCACTGCAGAAGCTGCAAATCAGGAGGATGATATTCCTGTAAAGGTGCGTTGTTTGTAGGAGCTTTGTGGCCCAAACTTCCATCAGTGCGTATTTGTTGTGTCTTGTTGCATCTTGCAGTTAGGCAGACAAGTGTGCTATATAGTTTTATAAATAGATTCTTCTAATGACAAAAATTGTAGACACCAATGTGTAGGAACTGAGTTCTGATTGCACTGTTTTATCTACTTTTCTTGTAATGGGGGGTTTTCATTGGGTTGAAGGCGGTGGTGGAGGAAGTGGCAGCATCTCCATGAGTCTTTAGCAATACTGACATAGTGCATAGGTACATTTTTGCTTTGCAGAAATATGTTATAGAATTGTGTTAAACAAAAAAAACCCCTGTGATTATTGCAGTTGTAGAAAAAATAGGGGATTCTGGACTAAAATGCAAAGGTGAAAGACATATTGCTAATATTTTCATTTAGTTGATACTGCTGTCTTTAATTAAAAAATTATTATACTATAGCTGGACATACCAGTCATAATTTTAATCTGGTTAGTATAGTTAAAAGTAATAACTAGCTATGCTGACAGACTTCCATGGTAATCAGTGCAAGTCTCCTCAAAGCTTGCAGGTTTTCTAGGGTTACTGACCTGTATTCAAGAAAATTGTTACCACATTCACACTAGTAATTTCAGGCTCTCTGGACAAGTGGAATTCCATTTTATGAGTAGGTGCTTCATAAATAAAATTACTAGATTTGAAGTAGTTGACAGTGTGTGGCACCAGGGGGAGTAAATAGGCTGTATTTTTAAAGTTCTAGTTCTTAGAACCTCACTTCATGCAGGGCTTTTTACATGTTATTTCCTTTTGAGTTTCACTCTTTTTCTAACAAAATTCCTTATATGCTTCATAAATTACATTAAAAAATAAAATAACTGGAATAACAGAATTTCACAAATAGAACACAGAAGAAACATGTCATCTGCTGTCCTGTATAAAGGATTGTAATGTTTTCTTGAAGTACTTCTGCATCAAAACCTTTGAACAAAAGCAAAAATAAAGCCAAAATACGAATTCTGTGTGAATTCATGTGATAAGGATCTTTTTTAGTTCATGAAAAAAAAATTTATGCTGTAGCTTCACTGTATGTACTATCAAAACAAGCAGCTTTCTTAAAAACAAGAATTTCTAACTCATATTCCTTAAGAACAGCTAACAAATAATAATTTACTATGGTTTCTATAGAATACTGAGGTTAAGATCAGTATCTTTCACTACATATATGAAAATTATGTGATTTATACAGTGTTTATATATGAATCTGAACTTCTTAATCTCTCTAGTCTCTTTCAGTATTCCCATCTCTCTTTCTTTGTATCTTACTCTTTATTGTACCAATACTAACCATCTTAAGTTAATGCCTTAGATGCAAAAGGACTCTTGTTAACTGGGAGTATTTTATACAGAGAGAGGTTACTGGCACCCCTGCATGTTTTGGTTGTGTAAAAGCTTCCTGTGTCTGGTTAGTATTACAGTGGATATTGCCAGCCTGTCATCTGAGGCGATTAGAGGATAGTTTTGGTTCTAATCTGTGTTGTTCCATAATTCATTAGAACTGGCTCATTTCTTTATAAATATTCGTCTGGATATTCAACAAAATGACAGACTCACAGTATGGGGGCAATGACTGGGATAATTTTTTTTAAGACAGACTGAAAATTAAGGACTCATAGCAAGGGTACTTTTGTCAGTTTCATCTCTCCATGAAAATTGAGAACAAAACTGAATTTTTTGTGTGTTCTGAACCAAAGCTTTAGTCAGTTGTTAGTTCAGTAAGTCTTACGTAGTTTGTCTAATCTAATGTAAGTGAAGGGATGAAGAACTTTGCACACTTAGTTATCCTCTTCAAAAAAGAGAGCAAAGACTGTGACCACTTTGGTCATTGTGCTGTTCTTTTCTTTGCCATAGTTCCTCTTACTGATCTTGTACAAAGTCACCTTTGTGACACCTGGGTCACAGGAATCTCAAGGGTGGTAAAATCAACAGTGGCTAAAGCTACTATCTGTGACAGGGGGGGAAAAACAGGACCTATGATAAAGCCTAAAAAACAGTCTCTGAGGGAAGGATAGTCAGAGCAGATTACCCAGAACTGTCATCACTGAATCAGAGATGAATAGTACAGGAAAAGCACATGAATGACCCTAGAATTATATAGGAAGTACTAAAAGTGAGTCTTGGATCTCCTAATGTAGACATTTATCATTGGCAGGCAGCTGCCATAGGGCTGCAAATGTGTCATCTTTTCGGATTGTAACACCTTTTGACGTATTTTATTTGTCCATCTGACTTTGGAAACAGTGTTAATGTCTACCAGCTGCAACAGAAATGACATGGAAGAAAGCTGGTTTACAGAAATTTCTGTTATTTCTCTATCTGGAATTAATCTGGAAGACCCTGGAAAATAAAATGGTACTGCTTATTGCAGCCTTTGGTAAAACAGCCTGTAGAAAGTCTCTTACATGTATTTCTAGAGCATTGGTTTTTCTGTCTAATGTGTGAATGATCAAGCAAGCCAGCCTTGGTTCCCAGCTTGTGCCTAGACTGCTGACATCCTTCCCAGCCAATTCTGCAAGCAGCATGACTTCAGTGAATTTGATCTATGCTTGCGGCAAGCCAGCACAGTTAATTCAATGTTCAAAAGACAGGTGCAGACAGAAATAAAACAGTATTTGTCCAGCTGAATCTAGCACAGCTTGAAATTACTATGCATGTAGGAACTAGTAAGAAATTAAAGGCTTCTTAAGAAAATACAGTAGGTAAAATTGGTGTAATACAAATGTGCATACTGAAGGAGATGGAAAAACAATTTTTCTCAGTATCCTTTTTTTGTCCTAAAGGGAAAGGGAAGAGTACATAAATCAAAGTGGAGAAGAATTAAAATATAGTACTGGATTCATTAAGCACTGAAATACTTCTGAATGCAGAATATGAAGATTTTTCCATTGCAGCACATAATTCTTCAAAATTCAATTATATTTACACTTTTCTTATTATTTTAAATATAATTAACAAACTTCATAGTACTGAACATAACTTTGGTCTTGCCAGAATGACCTAAAAAAAGCCTCTGAAATTATGTTCAAGTAGGTTTTTTTCATAGTCAATTTTCAAGAGGTGTGAAGGTAAGGAAATTAATGTGTATTTGGAAGATTCTTTAAAGACTGTGCCACTAAGTTTAGCCACAGGAGGGCACGTTTGGTGCAACTGTACTGCTTGGGCTATCTGTTCTGCTTCATGCACAACTAGATAGGTGTATCTCTGTGGCTCTTTATTCTTCCATGTGCTGCACATGCCATAATACACTGCTGATCCTATGGCAGTGCATTATAAGAGAGAGATAAAAGTGGTTTAGTGCTACTTAAACTGCCCTTCCTCCAGGCTGATAATTTTTAAATTTGTGTAAGATTTGTAAGAGACCTAATATAACATCCTTTAATAAAGCACTGTGCAAGTTGTTTACTGTGCTACTTTACTAATGTTCTTGTTTGACTTTTCAAAGGGAAGTCACTCCACCAAAGTGGAAGCTGTGGTCCGAACACTGAAGAGAATTCAATTGAAAGATCCAGGGGCTAAAGCCTTAGTTTTCTCAACGGTATTAATCATCTTTTTCTGTCTTGTCTTTGTGTGTGTGTTTGACTTAAAAGCATTCATAATATTTTCAGGAATTAGTTTAGCTACCAAAATGTTGAATCACTCTGTACAGCCACTTGATTGTTTTGAGAATTTGTAGGGCAAGTCATGTAACTGGGACATGAACAATGGTCATAGTCAGCAGATGTAAAAGCTTGTTTCTTTAAAGGGCCAACACTTAGTTTTGCATGGGAGCATTAGAAATTCTAGATGTTTTTAAATGTAATGTGCATATTTTTTGATACATTGTAAAACTGTTTTTGTGATGGCTGCCAGTTTCTTTTATTCACGCTGATCTTTCTAATTACATCTTACTTAGTTTTATGAAAGAGTAGGTTCCTAGCACACAATTGTTTTGGGGTTTTTTTATTGCAAATGCTAGTATTTTGAAAAGCTTTTTCATCTATTCTTTCTTAGGGAAGTTAGTATTTTTTAGTTGTCATTGCTGTTTGTAATGTTGAGTTACTTTTATTGTGTTGTGTGTTTTTGTTTTGTTTTTTTTACAGTGGCAAGATGTATTGGATATAATTTCAAAAGCTTTGTATGACAACAACATGATTTTTTCTCAGATCAATGGAATTAGTAAATTTCAGGTACATAAAGGATATTTTTCTTAAATTATTTTCAGTGGGAAAATCATAGTTCATAGAAGTTAATTTGATCCTTTTACTTCCTTACTTCATTTGAGAAACTAAAAGAGCAGCAAATTTGTTTGGCAGAAGCTTTGATCTCAAACTCATTACTTCTAAAAATCATAATCACAAAAAGCCCCAATTTAATGCTTTTGGAGATAAACTGTATATTCACTTTTGAGAAAAAAGCATTGGCTTAGCTGTTAAGGATGAGACACACTGATCAGTGTTGCAAGAAGTTCATGCCTTCCTGATATCTGTTGAATATCTGTTCTGGGATGACAGGTCTTGGATCAAGACCTGCAAGATTGTCTCTCTGGAGCCTGCATTAGCTGCTATAATTTGAATTATTCAATTATTATAATTGAAAATATAGTCACATCCTCCACACTCCTCATTGAGGAACTTTTGTCCCACTGCTGTGATGTTTGCCTTTTAGGAAAACCTTTCTGCATTTAAATATGATCCCAACATCAATATTTTGCTGCTGCCTCTTCACACTGGTTCCAATGGACTAAACATCATCGAAGCAACTCATGTTCTGCTTGTGGAGCCCATTCTGAATCCGGCACATGAGCTGCAGGCCATTGGCAGAGTACATCGTATTGGCCAAACAAAGTAAGATTTTAAATTGGGTTGAGTGGTTTAGATACGGTCCAGAATAGATCTGCATATGGTCATCAGAATAAAGTTCATTGAGCTTCTCAGTTTTGGAGATGAGGGTATTCATAGGAATACTGGTTTTAAAGATGATCATATAAGGGACAGAAAGATTAAAATAAAAAAAAAACATTTGCTGAAAATTCATAATGTGTATTTTAGGGAGTTGTTTTATGCTACAAAAGATGCAGAAGTAAATTGCATTTGGGTGCTTAGGAAGAGTGCAGGCTCTTGAGTCTAAAATTCTGGAAAACCTTGTGCAGCTGCTGCCCTATTTTATGTGTGCCGTTGATGCCTTAATTTTTAACTTTGACGTTCTGATTGCAAACATGCAGAAATGTCTGAGCTTTGCAGGTCCTAGCAATTAATCATTGTGTCATATAAGTGTAAGTTCAGACATGGCCTTTCTGAGTTTCCCTGAGAGGCTCCTTCTAAGTGCTCATTCTCAGCTCCAAATTAGGAGCCAAATAAATTGTTAGGGGATTTTTGTTTGCTTGTTTTGGGCAGGTGTTTATTTGTGTTTTTTTTCAAAACAGAAAGTTAGAGTACACTCTCTTTAGAACAGTTCTGCCTTCACCCCTATCTAGATCTTTTTGAAGACGTGAATGAGTTTATCTATCTCCTGTTAGTTTCAGTGTTACTGATTTTACACAGGTAGTAATAAACAATTAACAAAGGTTTTGGAAAATTAGTCCTGAACATACAAGATGTATGTTTTTTCTTACATCTCAATGTATTTTGAAAAAACAAAATTAACACCTAGTACATGAAGAAGAAAAATAGCTGGAGTCAATTCTGTGATAGTAATATTCTAGAATAATAATCATGGGGGTTGTGTTCCAGAAATGAAGGCAAAGAGAGGACATGAAGGAGCTTGTTCATGAAAGAATGTTTATGACCAGGTGGATATTTGTGTGTTGGTAAAGGTTTTTAATTAATTGTGAGAATGTAGGAAAGATTGATCACAATGGCCTGGATTGTAATTTTACTTGATGCTGGCATGAAAGGTCTGGCAAAAAACCTTGCAATAAAGCCAGCAAGAATGTGCTGTACTTTTTAATAACTAAGACTTCAGCAAGGCTTATTTGAAAAAGAGCTGTGTTCCATGTGCAGTGAGCATAAGGGAATACTCCTGTTTAGTGTCACTCATGCAACTATTTCCACTTCAGCTGAGTTCTTACTTACTTCTCTTTTTTGGGGCTAGACCTTTGCCTATGAATCCCAAAGTATTCTCGCTGCATTTTCTTTGAAATGTTACCTGCCAGAGTTTTAGCTTAAGATCTGAAAACCATCTAAGCATTTTCAAGGATTCTTATCTTGAAAAATGTTTAAATTGGGGAACCTGGGGTGATTTTTCATTTTTATCTTTGGAACTGACTCTTTTCAATTTCACTTGCTTGTGCCTGGCAATGGTTTTTTATTACTGCTTTCTTTTGAAATTTTATTTTATAAATGGAGTTCTCATTTTGTGTTGTTTATAAACATTTTTGGTTTTATGTTTTAACAGTGTTTACAGACTACAATTACTGACTTTTTAAAAACTATAATATTTTGCTATCTTTAAAAATAATATTATTGAAACTCTGGGAATTACTTTGACTGTCTCTTGGAACAACTTGTGACAATGCAATATGAACACTGTATATAACCAGCAGGCCAAACTCATTTCTTTAGATGCTTGAGGAATGTTTGTTTATAGTAAGGACACAGAAAGCAGAACTTTGTGCAACATCTGCAGTAGGCCTTTACCTAAGACAGCTTATATTAGTTTAGTATGTGATCTGCCTAGAGAATGTGTGCTCAGGGAGTCACCAAGCACCCTGCAATGTTAGTGGAAGTTGTTAATCACTTTGTAATATTTATTTCTTAACATATAGAGGCATTTTTTCAACACACTTACAGGAATTAGTATGAGACAAAATATGGTCGTGAACTTTGTTAGTAACAGTATAACTTCTGTTCACTTATGGTCTTGTTTTCTTTTTTTAAAAAACATTCAGATCTACCATTGTTCATAGATTCCTGATAAAAGCAACAATAGAAGAGAGAATGCAGACTATGCTGAAAACTGTAGATAGAAGGTATGTGTTGATTTCTTTTTAAAACATCATTCTTGCACTGAAATTGTAAAGGTGGCTCTCAACCATACATTTATTATAGTTAGGCATGCATATATTTGTATATAAATATCAACTGTTCTCCTTCAAATTGCTTTGATTGGCAAAAAAGTTTTAAGACTTGAAAAATTTTAACCTGGTTCCAGTAACTTGAAGCTTAAGGTGTTTTAATTTTGCAAACTATTTTGGTTATGTTTTGTGTATTTCATAAAAGCTCAATTAATTATGTGTTATGATATGATTTATCGTTTCAGTTTATCTATTTCTGTTAGTATAAAAACATTGCAATTGATGGAGTAATACCAAACCTGCCACTGGAGCAATGGCATATGTTACAAACTGTGTTATAGCACATGGATTCTTCCTTTCATTATTTTTAAGTTCTACCAACTTAGTCTGACTGTACTGTGTTGCACTGGTTGGTTTTGCAGTCAGTTTTAGCTTTGGAAGAATTATTTATTCAGTTTCCCTATCTGAGCACACCTGCTGAACTAGGACAGTGAAGTAGCACTACTGTTGCATATAAAATTTGTATAAATGTACAGTGGTTGAATGATCCCATGAGGGCTGACATTTTGAAAGTAATATTAAACATTATACTTGGAAGCTGGAGCCAATCCCTTAAATGTTAAAAAGGGCAAAACAGATTATCCCATGTTCTGCTGCCTTTGCAGTGTTTGGTGTTGCCCACTGTTAGGGACAGTATAGACTTTGTGTCTTAGAATGTGCAAGAGCCGTAGCTGATCCCTCTGTGTGGTTTTGCTGCTGAGCTTCAGAGCGGAGCAGTTACCGGCTCTGAACTGTGTGGTCTGTCTCCAGTGCGCACAGTTTGTTACTCACGTTGATACTTTCTCTGATGCCTGCATGCAATTTTTTCCCACAGCCACACAAGCTCTTCCATGAAACAGTCAGAAGCCTCAGTGTTGACAGTGGCAGATTTGGCTGACCTTTTTACAGAGGAAACTGAAGAACTTGAGTAAAAACATTGGTTTGACCTAATGAAATTGGAAAGTACCTGACCTAATAAGCACCAGGATATAATCTACTTGATCTGTCATTCCTTTAAACACCATCTAACATTTGTCACAGAATGATGGGAAATTGAAAAGTCTTAGTTGTTTCTGTTTTATTCTTCGGTGAAGTTCGTAGCAGCACACGCTTCTGATGGCACTGGAGAAAGGTTGCACTTTGCACGTTATACAAAAACATGGATTTTATTCCCAAAGAGCATTTGAGCTGGATGCTAAAACAGATCTTGGACCCTTGGTTGAGAGGATTTTTACCATTGGATTTCATTGGCTAGTAGCTCAATCTGAGAGCAAAACTATGTGGGTGGTTGGGTGGGAAGCAGAAAAATACAAATGTAATTTTTTAACTGTACAAAGAGTTGTTAGAAAGAATTACTGTAAATTAATATTCTTCTAGAAAGGGCTTGTTAGATTTAATGCAGAGTTACTAAATGTCTTATTATTAACACTTCAAATTACTAATCTTTACTAATAATTTGAATATTTGTATTAGGCTTTTAGATATTCATAAAGACTTGTGACAGTTAAATATTTCATTGTTAATGCTTACTCACTGCAAAAAGATGATAATTAAATTATGCTTTTTGTATGTGTGTTGGTCTGGTGATCAGTTAAAGACATGAACTTGCTGTACATGTTTTCATTTGAAGCCATGACTGGTGCTCTGTCAAAACAAAAAAAAGGGCAAAAAATTAATTGTTTGTACTGCTGATCACTTTGTAATCATTTGGTGCTTGTGTGCATTTTGTCACCCTGATCTTTTTGTCTGATTTTCCCCCTTAGAGATGCAGCAATCAAAAATTACAAAATAGATTAAATTAATGTAGGCAGTCTAATTTTTAGTTGCCTGGTGTAAGGTAAACAGTGGAGAGAAATGGAACTTTTGTGAAGCTTCATCCTTAGATATGCAAGATCACTCTACCCCACCTCTGTTGACAGTTTGGAAAACAGATCCAGGCTAACTTTTAGACTGTTAAAAGTAGGCAAGATAAATTTTCAGACTTTTGACATAGGTTATGAATGCATTCCTTTCTGAAGGTGTTACAGAAACAAGTTCAGTTGCACAGTTATTTTAAACACAAGCTTATGTTTAGAGAATGAGCAAATCATAGAATCATAGAATCGATTGGGTTGGAAAAGACCTCCGAGATCATCAAGTCCAACCCCTGGTCCAACTCCAGTCCGTTTACCAGATCATGGCACTCAGTGCCACGTCCAATCTGAGTTTAAAAGTCTCCAGGGATGGTGAATCCACCCCCTCTCTGGGCAGCCCATTCCAATGCCTGATTACTCTCTCTGTAAAGAATTTTTTTCTGATACCCAATTTAAATTTCCCCTGGCAGAGCTTGAGCCTGTGCCCCCTTGTCCTATTGCTGAGTGCCTGGGAGAAGAGACCAACCCTCACCTGGCTAGAACTTCCCTTCAGATAGTACAACAGGCTACTTCCCTCAAATTAAAATACATACTGTTTCAGTGAGCAATGTATTTTGCATATTTTAAAAATCTTACTTGAGGTGGAAATTAAAATTAGTCCTTTAAGAAAACTTATCATAGAATTTTTACTCTAACCATGTCACCTAAACAGATTCATCATATAGTTACTGAGCTTCTTGAGTTCTGTTTTCAGTCGTACAACATTGAATTGCACCAGTCAGGTGTTAAGTCTGTCTGCATGGCAGACAAGTTTTCTGCTGCTGACAACAAATGCCAATAGAATTTGCAAGAATAATACTGTATCAAGAAGTGGGTTTTTGGCATTTATATTCTGCTGGCCTTTTGGACTAATAGCATACTTTTTTCTAAAGACTATGTGAGTAACTTAACAGACAATGTATCTGTTTCCAGTGTTTGAAATATGTATTAGTCTTAGTTGGCTTGCCCAGCAAGACAACCACATCCTGGGCTGCATCAAAGCAGTGTGGCCAGCAGGTTGAGGGAGGTGATTCTGCCCCTCTGCTCTGCCCTTGTGAGACCCCACATGGAGTGCTGCGTCCAGTTCTGCGACCCCCAGCACAGCAAGGGCATGACCCTGTGGGAGCAAGTCCAGAGGAGATTGCTAAATTTATCACATGGCTGGAGCACCTCTCCTGTTGGGATTGTTCAGCCTGAAGAAGAGGAGGCTCTGGAGTGGCCTTCCATTACCTAAAGGGGGCCTGCAAGAGCTGCAGAGGGACTTTTGACAAGAACATGTAGTGATAGGACAAGAGGAGACGGTCATAAGCTGAAGGAGGATAGGTTGCTATTGGATATTAGGAAGAAATTCTTTACAGTAAGGGTGGTGAGGCACTGGAACAGGTTGCTGGGAGAGATTGTGGACTCCCTATCTTTGGAAATGTTCGAGGCCAGGTTAGATGGCACCTTGGTCTGGTGGAAGGTGACCCTGCCTATGGCAGAGGGGTTGAAACTAGATCATCTTTAAGACCCCTTCCAAGCCAAACCACTCTATGATTCTATATGTACATTTTGTTTTGGAAGTTATTGATTTTTTGCAAATTTATAATTTGCAGCGAGGGAAATAGAATAGATACTAGACGTTAGATGAAATTGATCAAACAGTGTACACAAAAGCTGTGCCATCTACATACTTGAATGTACTGGGAACTCAAATAACCCTGAGCAACCTGATCCACCTTCGAAGTTGGTTCTGCTATAAGTGGTGTGTTGCACTAGATGACCTCCATGGATCTCTTCCAGCCTAAATTATTTTACAGTGTACTGGAGATCGTGCTGTACAGACACTCCAGGAACTCTGAGGGCAGCAACATTCCTGTTTCCTCGTCGTCTTCAGATAATTCTGATATTGTATGACAGTGTGATTGCACAAGAAGCTGCTGTTCAGTCTGAGAAATTATATATCTGTGTTGAAAACTGTGGAAGCACATGGTGTTTACATTCATAGCTCCCATTTTAATTAACTAGATGTGGGAAGAATAGTTGTCAATGAATGCGAAGAAAGAGACAAACTGAAAAATGTCTGCTATGAGAGGCTTCCTAAGCTCTTCAAGTTTTTGGCTTATTTATATAACGATGATGGTTTCATTGTTTATTTACAAACATGTGGCTTTTGAATTCCCAGCCAAAAGTGTAACTTCTCATCAAGCACTACATGAGTCTTATGTCTTGACTTACCTGGTTTTTTACACTCATATCACAGCATGGAATGCCACACATCTGGTTTTAGATGCTCTCCTAACTGCCCTGGAGCACTAGGACTTGGAGCTCTGGAAGGATGACATTAAAATATGTACACAAGTCATGTTAAAGCACCTCTTGAAATTGGAAGGTTGAACTGTTGGAGTGTATAGCCAGTGTCACTAGTAAAATGGATTTTTTTTAAAGACAGCATCTTAGCTGAGAACAAAGTTTGCCTTGTTGTAATACTTCCAGCAGTTACAGAAATGGCATTTTCCACAGAAGACAGAAATCTATAAATACTGACTGCTGTGTTTAAGTAATATTTGTGTGGACATACCTGAGAGTCATGTACCAGGTTCTCATGTGGTCTCCTGCTAAAACATGTAAATGTGATCCGAGATGCCAGTATTGTTTATCCAGTGAAGTCAGTCCCTTTAAAAATGAGGCTTCAGCTTATTAGAAAGACCTCAGTGTTGACCTTTCATCTCTTTCAGTTCTATGGCAAATAATGTTGAAAGTTTTGACTGTAGTTGCTGAAGATTTTGGGGCACGTTTTCTCCCTGTATATTCAGTCCCTTGTAAAACAGAGCTGTCATTTTGGTGTCTGTAAAAGCTTGATGCAAACAGTAAACTTTCTTGAGCCACACAATATGATCTTGTTGGAAACAAAGGTGTTGAACTTACAGTGTTAAATTGAGTTCTGTGAATTTCACTGTGGATCTTTAAACGAATTTGTAAGTTAAGATCCTCCTTGTTCTCTAAATCAGGCTATGCCAGGAATAGGTTTTCATCTTAACCTGTTAGGTAACTTTTTAGCATATTAATGAAAGTCCAGGATACACTACAATTTTCATGCAGGTCAGATACTACCAAAGAATATTTACTTCAGTCTTCTCTTGCATATTGAAGTTGCATATTAAGGAATGGACTTCAGAGTTGATGATGCTATTAGTGAATAGGCCTTCCAAACCACACGTCTGCCAGTGTCTGGGAACGCATTGGAGCTGTCTGTGAGTGGAATCCTACAGAAATAAAAAATGCATAGTTGTTTCTGGTTAAAACTATAATGGGGCATACATCCTCCTTGAAGATTCTGTTTGGATTAGTAGCTGAAGATGAGTTAACAGGTCTCTACCCCTGTCTCTTCTCACACAAACCATGCTGTCCTCTTTCCATTCCTTTTTGCAAGGATGACTATGTTACCTTTTTCAGGAGTCTTGGAATTATTTGTTCAGTTAGAAATGTACTTCAGTTAAATTGGAGGGAAAAAATTCTGTACTGGTCAATCTTACAGTGACTAACATAAGAAAAAATTAACCTTGACATTTATTGCCCTCCCAAGGTAAGCAATTAGATGAGTTTCTAAAGGAAAACCTAGAAATCTTAAGGTTTTTTCTAGATGTAAATGAAGCCTGTCTCTGAAGCTTAATCTGAAGATTTAGTGTTTGAAATCTGTATTGTAAGCTTTTCTGTAGACTGAAAGATTACTTACAAAGCTACTGGCATATGCTTTTTCTTCCTTTTTTGGTTGCCTGAAACAAGTGAGGTCTTTACAAGATTATATGCTATAAATGTAGATTAAACGAATTTCAGAATGGAGAAAAAATAAGGTTCAGGACACCTCTACCTCTACCTCTGTCTGTCTGTGTGTTTCCCTTTTTCTGTGTCAGACATCTCATTCCACCCTCCACCCACCCCTAGCTTGCTCAGTTTGTTGCAAAGAATGTTTTTGTTAGTCAGTGGTAGTAGAGTAAGAGAGTCATAATCCAGAAAATGGCTACAGTAAAAATAGATTACTGTATCACAGGAAATGTGTCTGAGGTTAAAGGGAATTGCAGCCTGGAATAAATTATTTTCTGTACCTGTAAGAGTTTCATTTACCCCTTTTATTCCCCACCATAAAAGTAGATGTGGAATTTTAGTCTATTAACTTTTATATTTCTGATTTTATATTATGCATCTCACATATAAAAAGCACCCATCTAATTACTGAGTAATCTGTGAGGCTTACACGCTTTTACTGGCCAAGGCTGTAGTTTTGGGATTCATAAAGTGCACCTGAACCACTGTCACAGATCACGGGGCATTCACTGCCTTCTCTTCCTTCGAGGAGGATGAACAAATAGGTCACTACTGATTCACTGGAGTATTGTATTCAAGTCCCAAGTAGTCACTGTGTATTCTACAGTCATACCCTGTGTAAAGAGGACAGTTAGTTGAACACATAAATTTCAAGTGTAGTTAAGGAATTCTGTCATCTGGGGTGAAAGTACATGACATAAGGTTTCCAAGTACTAGAATAACTCTCCCTAGACAATTGAATTGTGAGATATCTATAAACCTCTGGCTTAGTTTACTTCTGTGTGCAAGATGTCAGCCTTCCAGGGCTTAACTTCCAAGTTCATTTGTTTTGTGTATTTATAGATCTCACACAAGCAAGTGCCCAGCCCCATTTATTCAATTGGACACATATCAAATTTTGTCAGTTTAGGAACAGCTGTCAGTGTTTCCATGATGTAACATCTCTTGGTTTGATAGCAGCCTTCACATCAGGCAGAAACTACCTTTTGAAATTCTACCAAATGTAAGGTCTGACTGCTTACAGTGTGTCTCAAACTGTACATTGTTGGTGTAGGCTGACCTAAATAGTTGTAGAGATTCTTATGGCACTTTTCCCTCTATCCTACCTTTGGGGGCTAGTGAGCTAGTAGAGTTCATGCTGTATTGCTGTGAATTGTCCGCTCTTTATGCTAACAGGTTATCATCATTTGTCAGACTTTCTCTTGACTATGTCATTTGGTTAAGGAAGAAAATCATCTAGACTGCCTGTCTTGTTACCCTGATGGTGTTTTGCCCTGGCGCTCTTGGAGTCCCCTGAGAGAGAGGACCACAAGTGTGGGAACAATGACTTTCCTTTTTGGATGCTGAAACTTTAAGCAGTATCAGCTGTATCGGCTGAATGTTCACACGTCCATGGGGCCTGATGGGATTCATCCCAGCTTTCTGAAGGAGCTGGTGTATGGTATGGAAGAACCCCTTCAATCACCTACCAAATGTCTGGGAAGGCCCCTGCTGACTGGAAGCTAGCTAATGTTGTTCCACTTTACAAGAAGGACATGAGGTAAGGGAACTACAGACTTGTTAGTCTAACCTTCCTTCCTGGAAAAGTTACACAGATTATACCAGGTACTATTGAAAGACACATACATATGTTATTTCTCTTTTAGTCTTCTGCGAAATCCTAGTAAAGCAATGTGGTAATTGTGGAAATGATTACAGTGTGCTAACTGCTGCTGCCATTGTTAGGTGTTGGAAGCAGCTGATTCTCTCCTACAATTTCTATAACAAAGGTAGAACGCCAGAACGTTTCACCACCAGCCCAGGAAAGAGGTGGCAGGACTATCTCCAAGTCCCAGTGATCAGTTCATATCTGCTGCTGTTGCAAATGCTGCTGTGGAGGTAGAATCTGCACTAGACAGAGCTGGAGGAGATGGGAGGAGTTTGGGGGAGGGAAACTGAGGAATAAATGTAAAATGTTCCTCCGAGTGCCCTTCTGCTGATTTTTCTGTGGGAGGAATGAGTCACTGATACGAGCAATGAATAAACAAAGGGTGAAAGATTGTAAGTGTAGCCTATTTATTAGAGCTTAATGTTCATCTAAATGCAGTGGCAAATTTTTGTGTTCCTGATTTGAGATATTAGTCACTTTCTTAACTGATTGTTGGGATAGAAGCATACAGAGCTTTGCAGTGGTTGAACAAATGGGAATATTAAAAAGTTTTGTCCCCTGTGATACATGTTTTGATGTGTACCTAAGTCACAGGACACCCTAGCCAAATGTATGCTGTGGATTTGTGAAGGATGACAGTTCAAACTTGTAAGATATACATTTATAGATCGACCTCCATGAACCAAACAGGCAAGTTTTGCTTAATAAAGTACTTAATGACATTTGCTATAACCGTGTCTCTGAAGGGGCAAGACAGTGGACAGTGGAGTTTGTAATTGCCACTTGAGAAATGTTGCACCTGGCAAACATCCATGCCTGCAGTAGGGGTGAAAGGCAGTAAGCCCAGCCCAGCTCTGTTGTACAGGAAAACAGAGCACTGAGGAGTCTTGCCTGCTGTGTCAAACGGGGGACATGCCACAGATACTTCTGGGGAATCTCTCCTTTTGTGTACCATGATCTTTGTGCATCTCATAAGCATAGATTTCCTGTAAAGTTTCCACAATTCTTAACATACACTTCCTTCATCAGCAAGCTACACTGTTCCATGGGGTTTTTCTGTTTTCCCCATGCAGCGTGGATTTCTTTTTTGTCACTCTTTCTAACAAAGGTCGGTGCCCAAGAATCACTTAGAGCTCTTGTTTAAAGCCTCTAAAATAGAATTGAAGGACAGGAAAAAAAGTGAGTGAAGTGAGGGAGGTTCTGCTTCTCTCTAGTAAAGGTCACACTGCTGCTGTGGCACAGGAGACAAATGTGAGAGCTGGGGAAGAGCAGAGAGGGGCATCCAGTCCTATCCTGGGGAGATTGATTCTACAGGAGATAGAAAAGGTTTTCTGACTAATGTTGGTCTCCGCTGATTCCACATTTCAGGAATCCTATTGTTGGGCACAGGACACCGTTTGGTCGTTTTCTGAGGCACTTGATTCTGTGGAGAGGTTTTAAAGACCAAAGCCACCACCCTGGACTGAAGTCTATAAATTACACACCTTTTTATAGAAAATGTTTTCTTTTATACAAATGCATATTAAATACTTTGTCAGGCATTGGCAAGAAATTTTATGTCCTTGTAACTGAATTCTAGATTGCAATGTGGAAACAGAATCATTTAATTGTTCTAGTAATAGAACAATGAAACTAAGCTTTTGCATTAACAGCAAGTTAATGATTTTTAAAAAGCAACCCACAGAAAAGAGCAGTTTTCAATGGTATTCCAAAACTGAAATTCCTGATAAGCTAAGGTTTTGATTACCTGCTGTTTCCTTGCATTATACAGATAGTGTAATTTCAATTAAATAATTTCTTTGAAAAGTAGGGAAACTAAGTTTTTTATTTGAAAATTATTAAGTATGAATAAATGTACAACTTATGTTCCCTTGGTCTCTGAATAACAACATTGCTGTCAATAGCCTTTCTTTTGTACTTGCAGTTTGCTGTCAGAATTACATCATAGTGTCTTGAGGTTTGAAGCTATTTCAAAGCATTTGTGAACACAAGTTTTTGTCTTAAATTATCCTGATACTGAAATATTACTGACTGATGTAACATTCATTAAGCAACTATTTCTTTTCATCTTTCTCATTTGTGGAAAAATAGCTGGCGCCTCTTCTGAGAGACAGTGCTTAATCATTTGTGTTTCTATTCCTCAGTATGTATCTGAACTGTCTGATAGATGTACCTGTTAAATGGTATCCATTAATAGGAATGCTCTGCATGTGTAAATAACTGTTATTCAAAACTACAATTACATTATGTGTAGAAGCCCAGGGGTCTGCAGTTATTCTTTCCAATGTGGTTGGTTGCACCCAGCTCCAAAACTGCTGATTTCTGGAAACAGCTCATACTTCCCTACAGCAGTTTTTCACTACAGTCTCCTGCTCCATGGAGACTGGGCCTATGACATCTCCTTGATAAAGTTATCTGTTGGATCAGTTGTATCATATTTTCCTTCCTAGAACTGTAAATCAGTCCTGGTCAATCCCAATATACACAAACTATTTTTAAGAGTGTGGTATAATTAGGAGACCTCTTTGGCCCACTGGTGTATTGCAGTTCATGTGTTACTGTTTATAATTCCTTTTAACATATTCAAACTTTAATAAAATATAAAAATAGTGCACTTAGTTATACCTAGATAGAACCTAAAAAGTAAAGAATATAGCTGATATATTTCATAAGACCAAACTTCATGGTAAAGCATGAGGAATATTGAAAAGAAGGTGTCTTAACTGAGCTTTGAGTCAGGAGTCCAGCAGGGCCTTGTTTTTCTGGACACTGTACAAATGTTTTGGTTATAATCCAAAGTACAAATCCGAACTGGGAGATTTTCTTTTGAGTTAAATGCTCTGTAGAGTGGTTATATGGGGAGAGAGAACCTGCAACCAAAATGCACAGAAGCTGCAAAGGATGCTGAGGGTAGTGAAGGGAACCTGCCCAAAGCCAGATGGTAGCAGAGTGGATATGGAGCCTGAGCCTCCCGCATGCCAAGGTGGGGGCAGGCTCGCCTGCCTGAGCCAACAGGAGCCAGCACTGGCACGATGCTTGTCTTGGTTTGCTGCCTCGCACAGGGCTGTTGGCACGACAAGTGCTGGAGCCATTCAGCACAAGCTGTCGTGCACGGTGCCCACTGGCACAAAACAGGATCCTGTTCCTGCTCTTACTGTGGTATTTATTGTATATTGATGCAGCTCCACAAAGGCTCTTGTGAATTGCTGGGTTCCTTGCAATGCTCTCTGCTACCAAGTGTTTTGTGCAGGCAGAGCAAGATTGTCTTCTGTGTCCCCTATGCTCAGCTGACAGCTTTCAACAGCCATCCTGCACCGAGCAGCCAGGCAGTCTTCCTAAAGAGGTGTCAATTCTGGAATAATGTGGAAGAAAGTTTGACCTTGGGAAAAACACCACAATTATGAACCGACCAGAGCATTTTATGACCTGCTATGCTGAAATATTTGTGTAAATAAGCAGGAAATGAAGTTTTCCTATCAAGAAGGTGGTACACCAATCAAAAATGCTGCACATGTTGATCAAGGCTTTTATAGATCTGTTAAGATCTGGAGCAAACAAATAGCAAAGTGTTAAGTATGTACGAGGAAGGTACTAAGGCTCTTTGGGGTCCAGTTAGTAAAAGATGATTGCACAGGGAGTCTACAGTAGGGGCTCTTGTTGAATCAGAAGAAAAATAGCTGTTGTGAGTCACATGCAGGCTTTCATTAAGATGTGTCATGATGACACTTCCTTGTAGCATCACCTGTACCAACACTCACACTAACAAAGTACACTTACACGTTACTGGACAGAAATCTTGTTAGTTTTCAGTTCTGCAATATAATGTACATGGTGAGAAATGAAAGGTAGGATTTCAATGGAATCACCCTGAAAACATCCATTTCATATTGAGGTTTCACTGTGAAGGAGTCAGAAGCCCTCTGTGGCTTTGGCAGCCTTGCCAGCCCGGCTTTGGGTGGGTGAGGATGCAGTACCCATAAGCATATGACTGAAGGCAGAGTCGGAACCTGGCTCCTGCCTCCCTCCTGGCTGACAGTGCAAAGGATCCTCCCTGTGTCAGTACCACAACCCACTGCAGTGAGCCCTGGCTTAAGGAACTGTGAGTGCATGCTGGTGATGGCTCGGACCTGTCATCCTCATCCAGGGAGGCAGGAACAGGGATGTGTGAAGTAGAAATGCAGTAAGAGAAATGGGTAATGCCTGAGAGGAGCAACTTTTTCTTTCTAACACATATGCACACAAAGTAAGAAATTGATGCTACACATCTAGTTTTCCCTCTCTTAGCTGTTCATGGTATCTCAAATAAGAAGGGTAGTGTGTTAATAGAACAAAAATTGTTAGGCGTTCATATAGCAAAGGGAAAATTTGGACTTCTGACAGTTAAACAGAAGTCACAGCTGCAGGGAAAGGTCAAAAGTTAAGGTGTGCTACTGGACATTTTCAATGAGATGTTTAAACAAGTTGTTCCTTTGGGTATGTTTCAGTATCTGGGGACATGTTTTGCTGCCAGTCAGTCCACTAAATCTGGAGCTTTATGGAGGTTTTTTTGTGCTCCTGCCAGTGCAACTGAGAGTAAACCTTGGCTCTGGTTACATCCATCTAGAGCAAGCTGCAGCTTGCCTTATCCACAGGAGAATTCCTGTTGACTTCATAAAGTTTTTCATGAGCTGGGACATCTGGATCTGGTACAGTAATACTTAACATTGTGATGTTGCTGTAAACACTAGGATGTTTACAGAAATGAGAGACGAATCAGACCCCTGCTAACTATTTCATAGGAGCATAGGGTTTCTTCCAAGAAAAATATTTGAGCTCTCTAGGGTTGCATCTGCTCCCAGTAGTCTGTTCTGCAGGAAAACCTGCATTCAGGAAGATTAAAATTAGCCTCCTTGGATTCCTGGATGAAACTGTCAGCTTGAAAATCTCCTCTATCTTGTGATTGCTAATTGTACTAATTCTCATAACTGTCAATGAAACTAATGGGCTCTGAGCAGCTGTCTGCCATCCCTTGGAGTTCCAGCCTCAGTCTACCCCAAGCTAGGGCATGCATCCTTTAAACGCTCGGCCTCTGTTCCAGGAGAACAGTAAGTGAACTACCACAAAAACTGAGGATGAAGGTGATGAATATTTAGAAGGAGAGAGCTGTCTTTTACATATACTCCCCTTTTATCTGAGACTAAATTTTGGAGATTTTCTGAGTTAGATACTATGTATGGTGCATTTCTGTTAAATACAAGTCATCCATTCAAAGCACAAACTGATTTAGCCTATTTTTCTACCTCCTGCAGCTCATGATCCATTCTAGCATGTAAAGTTAAAATTAATAGCAACCATGACAATTCAGGTGACAATATTTAAAAACCTTCATAAGCTGCTTCGGGCACAGTAAGAACTGGTCATAAAACAGCAGGAACTTTCTGTCTGCAATGTGGCAAGAGCATTTGCAGTTCTCTGTGCCAGAGGTTAGCTGGCAATGAGAGGGAACTGCTGCTGCCGAGGTGGAATTAACGCTACAGCTTACGTGGATTGGTCAAGTTGATGCTAAGCTAGTGACTCACTGGTAAACGAAGAGTTGGGGCTCTCCCTGCACAAACTCTGCAAACACAAATAATCTTCCCTTCATTTTGCAAAGTACCAGAGGCTATATAAATAATTGCAAAGGTTTTTTCTCACCCTGGCCAATATAATTAACATGTTCTCTCACCTGATTGCCTTTTGGGGATCTTAGCAACAGCCTTAAACCAAAGATGCTGCTGAAGTTCTTGTCCCTCATTTTCCAGAGGGCAAAGTTCAGTACTACTTGACGGTGAGGTTTTCAGCAACCCTACCAGTGTGGTTTCTCTTGGTTGGAAACTGAGCCCTGGAGAATGAGCCATGTTCAAGTAAACATGTTGTGTGGCTGGAGATCATTTCTTCCAGATCACCAACTGGATTTGCTGTTACAGCAGTGTGAAGCTGAGTATCGGCAGTCTTGCTACTATTGCAATATTCAGTATTTCCTTGCTAGTCTTCCGAGAGATTTCAATAAAGGAAGGGAAAGACATGGCAGGTCCTTCCTCTGTCAGATCATATTTCAGCCTAAGGGCTGCTCTTCCCACTCTGCCAACAGGAGGAGAGTACTCCAGTCTTCTCTGGGAGTTTCTCTATGTGATTTCTCTGGTGCTTCAGGAGGTGTTTTTCAGATCAGTCCCTCTGGTGCTTGGCTGTGAGTGGCCTTGCTGGCCATGCACCTGTAAAACAGGGTGAGCTGTGCATGGAAAGAGTATTTTCATGGCTTTTACATTCTGATGTGGAGTGCTGCCAAGCCATCATTTGGTGTCAGTGTAGACACCTCCAGAGCCTTCTGGTTCCAGCCTCACTGGGCAGTTCATCAAAATTACTGTTTCTTACTGAGGGTCTGGAATGCCTCTTCAATACCATAGCCTGTGATAAACATTCCACTCTTCCCTATCTCATCCAAAGGTGTCAGTGCATACCAGCTTTCTGTTGTCTGTGTGTGTACTCAGGTCAGACTTTGCAGTGGAAATGGCTGCGTAAGTGGCGCATGCTGCCTTCAGGCACCAGAAGGTCATTACACAAACGAACTTGAAAAACATGCTACACAAACACCACATTAGGATTTGTTTGTTGCACCAATTGCTAAGATCTGAGCAAAAAGGTCCTCTGCATCTGACAGGAAAAATAAAGGATGTTCCTTTCCATTCCTGTCTGCTTTTTACTGGGGACACTGTGTGCTAGGCACAGATGTGAGGAAAGAGGTGCTTCAATTCTTGCACATAAGACATAAATATTCTGGATCTCCACCAGCCAATTTCCAGTTCCCCAGAATCTATATTTTGCACCACTAATGAAACTGAAAATAAACACCTTGGGTTACATTTAACAGATGGTTCTTTTTTATTTTTCCTTTAACCATTTTCTAGGTTGCAGCACTAGTTCCCTCGTTGGAATTCCAGGGTCGTATGACACCTGAGCCATGCCTTGGTCAGCTGCTGGTCTCAACACTGTGCTGTGGCTGTGAGAGCCCTTGGTAAAACTCAGAGAGAGGAACCTGTGGTTTTACTAATAGTGGAGCAAAGGGTATGCTTGGTTTCTTGCTCAGCCTTCAGTCAGAAGATGATGGTTGCTCTTGTCAAGAAGAGACTGGCATTGGAGGGGTTTGCATTGCCACTAGTTTATGTGAGGTCATTTATTAAGGAAATTGTGGGTGGGTGGCTTGGATAAGGAAAAAGTAGGCATCAGGCCTGAATAGCTGCTTGTATTTCACAACTAAAAAATTGGCCTATGTAAAAAAAAAAAAAAAAAGCAAAATTGTTTAAATGACGGATGCTTTTTGCTATCATATATGAAAGACTTATTGTGTCTCTGTTGCTGCCAGCAGACAAGGTGCTGGGCTGGTTCCTAATTTCAGTGATCATTAACCATCCTGTGTGACAAGGTGTGGGGCAGTAATTACTGTTTTTCTGACATGTTGTTCTAGTGATCTCTGCTTCAGGGAACTGCCAAATTAGCTTAGAATATGATAAGATTTCATGAAGAGTGTCTGTCTTTCATTCATTCAACCAGGGATGAGAGCTTCCAAATCAAGCTTTGTCCCCCAAGATATCCATCCACACAGCATTAGTTTCTTATGGAAAGGGCTGCCAAGAGGTTGGCAAAACAGATCCAGGGAAATATCCCTAGAACTGATGACTGCTTTCCTCAAGGAGTGCATGAGAGCTGGGCACACACAGGTTTCAAATAGCTTTTTCCTATGCAGAACAATACAGAGTGCTTCATGGAAGTCCATACTTGGGGTAAGAGACTGATCCAAACATGATCCAAGGAGAAGAAATATTTTCCTAGAAGTAAAGCCTATATATGAGCTGGAGTAGTTCTGTGCTATAGACAGCATCACACATAATTAGGGGCTCATAAGGCATTACCATTAAGTAGAGAGAAGAGTTGTAACTCTGCTCCAGTTACTCTGCTGACCTGGGATTTCTAGGCAAAATATACTTTAAATACAATACCTAATTTCTGTAAAACTTTTTACTGAGTCATTTCCTTTGGGAGAGCTAGCCTGAGTGCCTCACATATCCCAGGGGCCAATTTCTTTACTTCATGGTGCATTATGGGGTTTATGGGAAAGCTGCAGTGACTGACAGAAGGTACTGCACAGGGAGAAAAAGGTAGCTTACAGAATGGAGGAGAGCCATGAAGTGTTTGAACAAGAATTTGACAATTCCATGTCAAACTGACTTGAACTAAAAAATTTTCATTCTTAAATGCATTTTGTTGGAACTGGATAGGGAACACCTACATGGTGTTTACTGTTGTGCTTTGACCTCTTACATAATGCTGAGTAATTTATTATTCTCTCAGTCCATTAACCAAACCTAGGTGAAAAATTAATTTTTGTGTGGTACCAAAATATTTGATATTTTAATGAATTGTTTCATGTTGGAAAAATAAAAAATAATTATTTCAATGCCTTCAGAATGAAATATGTTAGTTGGCTTCAAAATCACATTTCTCCTTTTGCAATTAACCTGTGAGAAAACTGAACATTTGAATTGATTCAGAATGTTCCTGTTTGTTGGTCTGCTTGTTTTATCAGAGATAAAAATCCATTTAATTTCCATCCAGACAATTTTTTGTTGTTGATTTCTTTCATAAGTTTGGCAATGGATTCAAGAAAGCCTTTATTTGTCTAAACATACTTAGATTTAAGCTATTGGAAATACCATCTGTTATGTAAGAGTGTGGTTTAACCCCAGCCACCAAGTAAGCCCCACACAGACGCTCACTTCCTCACCCCTGGTGGGTTACAGGAGAGTGTCAGAAAAGAGACAGAACTTGTGGGTTGAGATAAAGACACTTAATTGGGAAAGCACAAGCTGAGCCCACAAGCAAAGGAAAACAAGGAAGTCATTCACTGCTGCCCAAGGGCAGGTAAGTGTTCAGCCTTCCCCAGGAAAGCAAGACTCCATCACATGTGACGATTACTTTGGAAGACAAACACCATGACTGCAAATGTCCCACCCTTTCTCCTTCTTCCCCCAGCTTTATATGCTGAGTATGGGACCATATGGTCTGGAATACCCCTTGGGTCAGTTGGGGTCAGCTGTTCCAGCTGTGTCCTCTCCCACTCTTTGTGGACTGGTGGGATGAGGTGAGAAGCAGAAAAACCTTGATGCTGTATGAATGCTGCTCAGAAAACATCTCTGTATTATCAGGATAAGTTATGGCACAAATCCAAACCACAGCCCCTTATGAGCTACTGTGAAGAAAATTAACTCTACCCCAGCCAAAACCAGCACAGTAAGAAAACATTTTGCAGCATAAATCAAGTAGTAACAGTGGAGCAAGGTTTATACTCGAGCTCCCTAAATCAAACTCAGAGGATTTTATTATGGCTGCTTTCCAGTTCAGATGGTCCAGGCAGATGATCAGACGTTAAGAGACTGGCTGCTCACAATTCCACAGCAAAACTCTGCAAGAAAAAGACCCCATGCTTCAGCCTGCATTACTCCAGAGCTGTGTATAGAGCCAAAATGAGAAGTCTACTCAGCTACCAAAGACATTTTGGGTAAATGAGGATATAAATCTCCTGAAACTTAGTGTACTCCATCAGTGCAGCTCCTAGATTTCAACTATACACCTTGAGGGTTTGTAAGCAAGAGTTCTCCACGCCATCGCTGCAAGTTTGATTCTAAGAAAAGACTCAAGCCCACATTTTGATATTTGCAGTAATTTTCTCTCTGCTGGAGTGCATAGCTACAGTTAATGAGTCCATGTTTATTTCATTCTTTGGAAATTAAATGTTATGTTTCTGAGCCTGTAAGGTGAGTGTATAAGGTAATGACCACCTAGCTACAGAAAGAGCTGATACTAATACATAAAAAGCTGCTAAAAATGAAAATTTCATTCCATATCCACATTCCACCTGAAGGACCCCAAATGCCATGGTACTGAAAAAGGAAATGTTTGTGTTCAGCAGTAAAAACAATTTGACTAACTGAGGAAGAAGAGTGGCAACACGCACAACAGCCTGCTGTGAAAAAGGAAGCTTTTTCCCCCTAAATTCCATGTTTATTTCTTCTGGTGCTGCAGATAGGATGGCTTTAACTGCAGAATAGCATTCTGTCTTTTACTGACACTTCTGTCCTGTATTAGTTTCTTATTATAAACCTAAAGGTCTGTGAGGCCTGCTGATGTTTCTAGAAAATTTTATGACCATGAATAATTTGCATGAACTTAATGCACCATTTAAATAACTAATATCATTAGTAAGATGTTGGTAGCATTAGGCAATGAAAGCAAGTATGCCTATTCTGCAAAACTATAAATTTTCCTTAAAAGACTGACAGACACTAATCAAGAGGCTAATGTTGCTCAAAGTCCATGAGAACAGGTCTTTGCACAGACAAGAACAAAAACTTGCTATATGTGCAGTTTCAGAATATACTTTAAAGGAAGACCCTTGCAGCTATAAAAAGGTCAAATTGAGAAGATTTACCATAGGTGTATCTTAAGAGAAAAAAAATCAAACAAGGCACAGCAGCTTTCTCCACTTACATTCCTTGGATTAATAGCCAAATTGTAATTCCCAATGTGAATTAATAAAATATGCAAAAAATCATGATAAACAGATTTGCACATTGGAGAAAAAAGAAGAAAAACAGTTTTCCAGAAACCAGGGGTATGGAAGGAGGGGACATGCAAGAAAGAATGCCTGAGTTTTAGGTTTTGATGGGGTGTTCCTTGCCTTAAAAGAGTGCCTTTGCACAAGGCCTCTGTAATAAAGAATGAGGCTGACAGAATTTGCTTTGGTCTGTTTCAAACTGTAAGATCTCATCCTTAATTTACATATGTACGATGTCTGACTGCAGTGAGGGTTTAGCTTCAGTTGTGGCCTCTCTCCAGGCCACAAAGGCCTGCAAATTTTCAGTACACTTACCTGCATCCTGTAGATCAAAGTCTCACAGTCAGAAAGCTCTTGAGCTAATGCCTTAGTTTGCCACAGGGATCGTGACAGACACCTGGAAACAGCTTCTCCCCTGGGGAAGGGAGAAGACTCGCAGGACTGACCACTTTTTGTTTTTGTGGGAATGCAGTGCCCCATGGTTTTGAGAGGGGAATTTCTGGGTCACACACTGGGCTAATGGCCACTGGATGGGGATGAACACACTGTCAGCCCATGCACAACATTGTGGGGGCACTGGGCTGGGTCACACCTCCCCTCCCACCCTGTGCCAACAACACACACTTGCATGGACCAAGGGCTTTGGAAACATTGAACCCAAACACCTCAGAGTGCCTGAACAGAGCAGTGATACAGGGACAGCAGGATACAATGGATGTACTATGTTTGATCTGACAGTGTGGGCAGGTCTGGGCCAATTTCAGTATTTCTGTGGAAAGTTCAGTGTAGCCTTTCATGCTACAGATCCCAATTCAACAGAGCACTCAGCTCATGCTGCAGTTAATGTGTCTGTGTCCTAGTGACTTCAGCAGTATTTGAGTTTCAGTTTCTGGCTTTCCTGAACTTGCTTTCATCTATCATCTGGCAAACAGGAACACCAGAAGCACGGTGTGTCTGGCACCACTGAAGTTTCAAAAATATGCTGGTTCACACAATTTTAAAAGCAGTCATTTTCTTTCTTAAAATAGGAGTCTCTTCAAAGACACAAGAAAGTAATTCAAAATTAAAAGCACCAAAATATGGATAGCTGGAAAGCATGTGAAGGGTGATTTTTCAGACATGCTTTTTATGAACTATTCATGGACTGTCTCACTGTAACTATGTAATTGATCTGAATCATGCACAGAACAATTATTTCAAATACAGAAGATGGGAATTTCTCTGTGCAAGTGCAAGTTTTAGGATATATGGACTGTTATAGCCTTTTTAACTCTGAAGGACAGCATTTTTGCCAAAATCAATTTCGTATGTTATATGCTTATATTGAGTTTGCGTGATAAGCTTTTCGTTGTGGGGAGGGCTACAGAGGTGGCTTCTGTGAGAAAGTGCCAGAAGCTTCCCGTGTGTCTGACAGAGCCAATTCCAGTCAGCTCCAGGAAAGATCCACCATCAGCCAAGGCTGAACCCATCAGTGATAATGGCAGTGCCTCTGGGATCATGTACTTAAGGAAGGGGGGGAAAAGTCTGCTGTTGAGCAACAGCTTCAGAGAGGAATGCAAATATGTGAGAGGAACAGCTCTCCAGTCCCCACGGTCAGTGAAGAAGGAGGGGGAGGAGATGTTCCAGGTGCTGGAGCAGAGATTCCCCTTGCAGACCATGGTGCAGACCATAGTGAGGCAGGCTGTCCCATGGAGGTCCAGTGGAGCAGAGATCCACCTGCAGCCCATGGAGGAGCCCCATGCCAGAGCTGGTGGATGTCCAAAGGAGGCTGTAACCCTTAGAAAGCCTGTGCCGGAGCAGGCTTCTGGCTCTCTGGTGGCTCTGTGGAGAGAGATAGGAGTCCACACTAGAATAGTTTGTGAAAAACCACAGCCCATGGGAAGGACTTGGAGAAGTTTGTGGAGGACTATCTCTCATGGGAGTGACCTTACACTGTAGCAGGGGAAGAGGAGGAGGAAAGAGCAGCACACACATGTGATGAACTGACTGTACCTCCCCTCCATGTCTCCCTGCACCACTGCGCAGGACGAGGTAGAGAAACTGTGAGGGAAGTCAAACATGGAAATAAGGAGGGCGGGGGGGGGCAGATGACTACGATTTCATGTTATTTCTCATTATCCTACTCTGATTTTGATTGGTAATAAATTTAATTAATTTCCCTGAAGTCAAATCTCCTTTGTTCTGATGGTAATTTGTGAGTGATCTCTCCCTGTCCTTACCTCAACTCATGAACCTTTTGTTACATTTTCAGCTGTGTAAGAGAGTGATGGAGTGGTTTTGTTGGGCACCTGGTGTCCAGCCACAGTCAACCCAGCACAGTGATTACTTTTTTTTTTCAAATACTTCTAAGATGAAGGATGGAAGATAGACACTGATGCCAAAATCTACCACCACCATTATGCTTCGCAGTCACAGAATCACAGAAACATTTAAGTTGGAAAAGACCTGTAAGATCACCAGGTCTAACTGTGAACAAAAGAGAGCTCTCACTGATACTCAGTAAACAACATTTAACCAAGGGAAGAGACTTAACAACGTAACAAAGGGATCATTTCAGTTGTTAGACACAGCCGGTTTTACATAAACGTGTTCATTAAGAGTGAGTTACATAAAGAACTTTTGAAGGACAATGACAACCATGTTTCTGGTGAGGCCAGAGTACTGAAATGGCAAAGAGAGAGAAGAGAAGACTAGGACTCACAAAGCTCTGTCATGGGGTTCTGTGCTCTTTCTGTTGCAGCGATGACCACCACTATGACTACCCTGAGTGGGCAGCCCCTTCTCTAGGCTCCTGTTCACACTTCCCTATTCATGCATCTTTCTAGTTCCTACAGTTTTCCCTTTTCATAGGAAATATCTATTACAAAGTTAGAGCATGATTTACATTGGTGTAATGAGTGATGGAGTGATGTGGCGTGCATCAGATTTTAAGCTGCCCTTTGTTGTGTCCCTATAATGATGGCAGTCAGATGGAGATTGAGATGGAGAGCAAACAACTCACAAAGAAAATGCATTTAAGAGGTGTTACACATAAAGGATACCACAGGAAAGGTTGTATCCTCACCTAGCTGGTACATAATGCATGGCTTTTGGTAAAGGGAAGAGATCACAGAGAATGAGAGTCTTGAGAAACACAAGAGCCTCATGTGACAAACCTGCCACATCTGCGCTGTGATGAATCAGGAGCAGAGTCAGGCCAAATAGCATCTTCACTACTTTTGTGATACATTTTCTCCTGGTTTTTTTTTAATCTTGTCTCTGAAGCTCCTTGCCTGGCTCTCCTGCTTTTGAGAAAGAGATGTTCCTACACAGAAGCCCTGTTTTGCTCTCCTATGTCTGTACCTGGTACTTTCTCACTGTGTATTTTCTCTGTCCCACTCATCTACTCTCCCTGGAGGTGGGCTGCCAACATTGCCCTCATGCTCCCATGGCTTTTCTGTGCCCAGTAACTCATCTCCAGTCACAGGACCTGTGGCACCCAACTTTAAAGAGCCAATTCACTGTGGTGGGTTTCTTTTTCTCAAAGTAAGATGAAGCCACTCGTGGAAAAAAAACCACCAAAACCAAAAAAACACCAATCATAAATCTGCTTTAAATGAAAACATTTTAGTTAGCTTCAGGTTATTAAACCATTTCTAACTTTCAGTGAAATTTAGATTTCTAAAAAAGTGTTATTTTAAATGTGAGAGTACGCACTTTTAGTTGGAAAAGATGTTGGAAAAATATTTCAACAAAGACCCTTCCACTTTTAAACCAAACTAGTTGCTTAAGTGAAATGTGTTAGGTTCAGCCTTCTGCCACATTGAATTTGAAGGGAATTTACTATAAAGAACTGTCATATTTAAAAGATATAAACTTGATTGAAAATCTGAATCAGTTGATACTACAAAATTTTTCACCCAAAAATAACTACCTGTGCTTCTGAGTTTGTCATAAGCACAAATTAGGTGAAGACACAAACAACATGGCTTTAGCTTTGAAGCTAAGGATTTATTATCATCACAAAATTGCATCTATCCCCTTCAGGTTCTGGGACATTTAATAATTCCCATTGAAAGCTGCTGGTTTACACCATGAAAAGAGCCTTTCCATGCTGTCCAGAGTTCATTTCTAGAAGAAAGGCTTGTATTGCCACATCATACATTCTAAATTATTCTGAATCTAGAGTTGACTGAAAATTTTCTGAACAGTATATTTTTATTAGAGAAAATATGCAGTGAAACAATATTTTTCCACAGGAATATATGAACAAATACAATAATAAGAGAAATTGTGTTATAAGGATTTATATAATTGTAAGAAATTACATGAAATTAAATTATTTCTTATTTTTCTAAGAAAATAATTGAAAGAATCAATCCTGTGAGGAAATTCAGTGTGCTTCATTTGGACTTAAGTAAGTTATGAATGAGGTTGAAGCTATTCCAAACAAAAGTCCTTACTTTCAAGATTAAATATGTGAAAAAGAGCTATTTGAAACATTCAAATAACAATTTCTTGAATTCTTACTTCCTGGAGAACAAAACCAAAATTAACCTTTTCTTTCAATTCAAGACAAACAGCACTAGAACTTCATTCCTTCTGATTGCTCCATATGAAAGGTCAGGCTTTACAAATGTACATCTGCCTCCATTAAGGTTAAGCTGGCATATATTTAGATGCCTCCCTGTTCTTAAAATATTTTGTGACCCTGCCCCAGGAATTTTCTGGTTTTAGTTTTTAATTTTATTCCAACTCTCACATAAGAAAAAATTGACAAAAACCACCAAGAATTGCTCTTCCTTGCAGTCCTTCACTTTTTCCATCCTCTGGCAAGGCTGAAAAAACTATAAATGTTTAAAAAGGAATGTGAAAATCTAAAATGATTATTTGAAAACTAAGTAGAAATAGGGACTTTTAATAGTGAAATGGAGTTAGCACCTTTTTCTAAAGAGTCTGATGAATAACTCGATTATTCAAATTTAGCAAATTCTCACCTCTGCTTTTCTTAATTTGGTTTTACTTCCTGTAGTTCAAAATTTGATTATTTTGTGGGATGCACAAATATAAGTCTAGTCATCAGATCCTGCTGCTTAGTTAAATCTCTTCAATGTCTGATCTAAAAGTTTAGTGATCTATGGATCTAACTGCGTCATATCTTTTATTTTATATACTTGCCCACAAGTTGCCAAGGATGGAACCTGTCTCTACTGAGAAATGGAGAAGGAGTGGAAGCAGTATTGGATCCAGGTGTTCAGATTTGTTGGTGCCTCTTTCATTTACATTTTTCTGCACTGCAAAATTCAGATTTGTCACAGCAGCTGTTTGCAAGCCCTTAAGATTTGCATGTGTGATGTGAGGATAAAGATGTATTTACGTTACTGCTGGACCAAGAGAGCAGGTTTCTTACATAATGCTTAGACCAGAGCAAAGTGTTCAAACATTGGGTTTTAGCATCCCCATTTACAAGAATTCTTGCAGCGAGCCTGTGTAATGACTTGGCAGAACTGAAACTATGGAACAGGCAGCAAAGGGTTTTTTTAGTCTTACACTTACAGAGAGATTGCAAATTATTTAACCATGATTAATTAGCAAAAATCTCATCAAATTCAATGTGTGTTTTATTTACATTATTTGGAGTGACACTTTATGCTGTTTCTAGAGCAGCCCATCCAGTGAAGTGCATAGGACGAAAAAAGTTCTGTAGTGATGGTAGTTTACATCTTAAATTCCACACTTGTAGTCCCAAAGGAAAACAAACAGCAGAGAATCTGTCTCTTTCTTATCAGACAAGGTAATGTAGTACCAGAAAACACACGATATTACTTGCTCCTGGAGGAGTTATTACTAGGTGACATTTATAAGTATTCAGCTAATGAGTTATGGGATCTTGAAACAGGAGTTCTCCAATGGGAGCACTATAATATTCCATCCAGAACAGATTCTTTTATGCTGTGGTGTCCTATAGCATTATGATAATAGCAAGAAGATTTATCATTTAAAGTCCAGAGGGGAAATACTTTGTACATCAGGGGAGAAAATATTATATCATATTCTCCATGCTTATGAGATGCTAAGGCACAAAATGCAATATCTACTTGATAGGTTTCAGGTGACAGAGGTTTAGTCATTAATGGCAGCTGCCTCATGGCAAGAAGGTTTTATGAATCAGTTTGTTTCTTTAAAGATATATCTGAAAGTCACCATGCTGACATTAAACAAGGGAAGAAATCAAAGCAGAAGGCACTGTGACATTTTGGAAATGGACTCCAAACCAGATGCTAGGTCTGAAAGTCACAAGATTTCCAAAGCACTCAACAAACAAAGTCTGAGAAGGATTTGCTTCTGCTTCCAGATATTGCTTCAGACCTTGTTATGTAAGTTGCCCACACAACAGCATGGACTTCCTTCAAAAAGACAAAACCCAGAAACTTTAGCAACATGTGATCCTATTAAATCAGTGCTTAGTTTATCTTGTGATTCAAAACCTTTGCAATCCAATGTCATCAGATTCATAAAATATTTTTGAAAGGCATAAATAGCCATATACCACTGAATCTGATTTATTCTGTTTTTCCTAACAGGACCTAATCTTGTCTCATCTAATGCTGAGGAAAAGAAGGAGACCACGTGCTGGCCATTGCTAGTGTGAGAAACAAAGACATCTCAGGATGTATCTGCTGAGTGGGTCTTGATTTCATCATAGGGGGTTATCCAGGAGTGCTTGTCATAAAAGGGACCTGAATTTCCTTTTGTGTCTATTATTATGAATTATAGCTGTGTTACATTTCTCATCCATATGAATAAAACTGATGGGAAAGGATGAGAAAGCCTTAAAAATGCATTGCTGATCATAGGCCTTCTTCAAAATGTGGAGCCTAATAACATACCATCTATTTGTCACAGTTGATCCATCTTCTCTGTGTGGAGTAATGCAGATTTCTGCTATGCAGATTTTTTAGGTTTTGGAACAAAGCAACAGAGAGTTCTTAGTCTATCATTCAGCAAGTGGCCTTCCTCAGCCTTACCCAGCTGTTAGCACTTACAATGTCTAAGGTCCCTAAACCTGAGAAGACCCAGTCTTCTGCTTCCAAGCAAGAAATTGGTCTGCCATAGGAAAATCTTGTGGCTACAAATCAAGTTCTGCCTATTGAGTCCTACTGCAGACCACTTTCTTTGGTATTGCCAAATATCTTTAACTGGGACATTCCCAAACCTCCAGCACAAGTGTTTATGAAGGAGAAGAGAGAGGTCCAGCCCTAGTTACTTCCATGCACAGCTGTGACTGGAGGGAGTTATGGGCTGAGAGCCCAATCAGTGAAGCAAGGTTTTATTTTAGTCTCTACAGCTGACCTGGATGTTCAGTTCTGGGTATGTTGCAAGGGTGTGAAAGGGGTAGAATTTCTGAATCCTGATCTGTTTTATTATGGATAGTGAAAGTTCTTCCTTAATTCTCAGTCTTGTCTTTTGAAATTCACTATTTCTGCAGAACTGAATCAAGACAATGATATGCATATCAAGATCTTTCCCCAGATGACAGAGCACTTGGGGAATTCCCTTCCCCATTCCAACCAAGATGCTGAGAGATTCACTAGCATTGCTCACTGGAGTTCCCCAGCATCACTCACAAGAACTTGATCTCTATATATAGGGCTTGGAGGGAGGGAAGGCTTTGTCCTTGGAAAAAGGGAGTGTGCAGGATGCCAGATTTGACCTGCCATTGCAGGCACAAGCAATTAATATGAAGGGATAACCTATCTTCTCTTTGCAGAGAGTCTTGGTTGAACAGTCTGCTTAGGGAAAAAAATTAGGAAAAAAAGACATTAATATAAAAGGCAAATTTTACAAATAGCTTAAAAGTACAAACCACATAATTTTGCCCATATCCTCCTAAATATGAGCATTTATTGTGATATTGCTCTCTTGGTCAAACCCTCTTCCTACTAGACTTCCCTTCAGGATCACATTGACAGCCCTGTGTTTTTCATTGTCATGCCAAAACTGCCTCTGATTTATCTGCTTTTGATACATCTGTCAATATTGTCATGAAGAGGCATGAAGTGGCTTTGAAATAGCCACCTTAGTTCCTTGTCTTTGCATCTGCCAGTCACCAAAACTTAGACTTTCTGATTTATAAGGAAATTTGACAGTAAGCTCTAACAAGAAAATAATTCTCTTTCTATATAATATATGTAAATTCCACATAATTCTATATGCTATAAAATATAATATATAAAGATAGTATATGTAAAGATATGTTATTCTATATGTTATAGACAGAAACAGAAGTCTAAATAAGCATATATGGGTATTTCTTCTTGTCAAATGTGCAAATGCTAGAGACCAAGAAACAGAAATTTTTCAAGCTCACTAATTGAACCTGAGCTCAATTCCTAGCACATCTTCTAATATGTCTTCTACCATCCCAGTGTTTCACACTAAAATGTACAAATAACCTTTCCCATTATGGATGTGACCAGCATTGCTGGTAACAGCTCTGAAACATAAATGCAATCAGGAGAACTCATAAAAACCCCCATGGTATAAGAGTAAAATGTCCAGGTTTAAACCCTGTTCACTGTTTTTGCTGCTGAGTGTATCCCTTGTATGACTAAAATCACTTGTGATTAGGAATTAATTCTCAGACAAACTGCTGGTACCTCTTTGTGAATGATACTCTTGCAAAAAAATAAAACAAAACCCCCACAACTTTTCCAAGAACTGCGTTGACTTGCAGTGGTAGAAAATGAACTGTGGTATAGCTACACTTGTGCAAGCTGCCCTGGGCTGTCAATAGCTCCAGGTCTTTGTCTGCAGGTTCAGGACACTGTCGACCTCAAATGACTTTGAACAAGCCTGTCTGTGAAAAAAGTTAGTGTTAGTGAGTGTTCCACAACAAGTCCTGTAAGTAGCACATAGTCCTGCTTTGGCTGCAGGACAAACTGTCTTGTGCCTCTGAAGTACATGATGTATTGGTTCGTATATATGGGTGTCAGAGCCCTCTCCTGAAAGAAGATAGCTCCTGTGCAGGGCCTCATAGAGCTGTCAGAGCTGTTCCTTCCTCTGTTCATTGAGGTTTTGTTCCTAAGCAAGCAGTTTTGTGCATTAATTGACTTTTTATTTTAGAGAAGGGTATATAGGCCTGATAATTTGCCATTTTTTATCAGAATTGTACTAATTATGACAGAATGATCAGAAATAAAAGATTTTACTCCATTCCCCACACAAAATTTCTTACAGTCCCATTATGCAAAAGCTAACAAACAACATGGAAGAAACTCCAACCAAGTGATTCATAAAGTGATTTGCTAGAAACAAGAAGGTTTCATGTAGCCTGGCACAAAAAACCAGCATGTTTTTAAACTTAAAAACGTGACACTGCTTTGAAGTTGAATTCTTAACACTGCCTGAGATTAAACCTGAAGTCTTCTGTAATCAAAAAAACCCTTAAATGTACTCATGCACACGTCATGATGTGGCTTGATTTCCTTGCCACTGTGCTCTTTTGGATTAGCATGTGTGTGCACAGCCCAACCAGATGTTCCTGTATGACTAATGAATACAACAGCTTCCTCATCAGTCCCAACTGCTGGGAGCTACCATGCCTTCCTGTCAGTAAGCTTTGATTAAAAACTCTTACTAAAAGTTTTGAGGCACGTGTGGTCGATAGTTACTGGGGGATCAACCAGCAATAAGTGCATTCCTGTTAGTCCTCACATTCCTTCTCACCTATCATGATACTGCCAAAGCCAGAAAATTGCTACAGTGTTGTGCAGCAGGCAGTAGTGTGTATACAATACTTTGATACTTGCTTGCCCTTGCAACCCTGCATGCATTCCCAAATTTTTGTCTCAAAATCTCCAGCCCTTGTTCTTGTGGGTGACTTTAACCTGCCAGATATCTGCTGGGAGCTTCATAGTGCAGAGAAGAGGCAGTCAAGGAGGTTCCTGGAGTGTATAGAGGACAATTTCCTTCATCAAATGGTAAATGAGCCTACCAGGGGTAAGGCCCCGCTAGACCTACTGTTTACAAACAGAGAGGGGCTGGTAGATGATGTAGTGGTTGGAGGCCGCCTGGGGCATAGTGACCATGAAATAATAGAATTTTCAGTCCTCAGGGATGTAAGGAGAGCCACCATTAAAACCTCTACTTTGGACTTCCAGAGAGCAGATTTTGGCCTATTCAAAAACTGATTCAGAGCATACCCTGGGAAACAACCCTTAAAGGCAAGGGGGTCCAGGAGGGATGGACGTGTTTTAAGAAGGAAATTTTGAGTGCACAGCAACAGGCTGTACCAGTGTGCCGAAAGGCCAGCCGGAGGGGAAGACGGCCAGCTTGGTTAAATAGGGAGATTATGAAAGAAATCAGGATAAAAAGAAAGTTTACAGACTATGGAAAAAAGGGCTGGCTACTTATGAAGAATTTACGGATAGAGCTAGGTCATGCAGGAAAAAATTAGGGAAAGAAAAGTGGAATTTGAAGTAAATTTGGCTATTTCAGTTAGGGATAACAAAAAGTCCTTTTATAACAAAAGAAGGGGCAAGAAAAACCTCCATTCTCTGTTGGACTTGGAGGGAAATATAGTTAAGGAAGATGAGGAGAAGGCTGAGATACTTAACACCTACTTTGCCTCAGTTTTCACCAGTAAGACAGGTGGCCCTCAAGTCAAGTGGCCTCTGGAGCTGGTAGACAGGGAGAGGGAGCTGAATACCCCTCCTGTATTCCAGGAGGATATAGGTACTGACTTACTGAGCCAGCTGGATCCTAACAAGTCTATGGGACCAGACGGGATCCATCCCAGGGTGATGAAGGAGCTGGCAGAAGACCTTGCCAAACCGCTCTCCATCATCTTCCAACAGTCCTGGCTCTCTGGGGAGGTCCCAGATGATTGGAGGTTGGCCAATGTCACCCCAATCCACAAAAAGGGCTGCAAGCAGGACCCTGGCAACTACAAGCCTGTCAGCCTGACCTCTGTGCCTGGCAGGATTATGGAGCAGATCATCCTGAGTGCAATCACACAGGACCTTCAGGGTGGACAAGGGATTAGACCCAGCCAGCATGGGTTTAGGAGGGGCAGGTCCTGTCTGACCAACCTGATCTCTTTTTACGATCAGGTGACCCACCTGGTGGATGAGGGTAAGGCTGTGGATGTGGTCTATCTGGACTTCAGCAAGGCCTTTGACACTGTCTCCCATAATATACTCCTGGAAAAGCTGGTAGCCCATGGCCTGAACAAGTGTACCCTCTCCTGGATTAGGAGCTGGCTGGAGGGTCGGGCCCAGAGAGTGCTGGTGAATGGAGCTGCATCCAGCTGGCGGCCAGTCACCAGTGGTGTTCCCCAGGGGTCTGTGTTGGGTCCAGTCCTGTTTAACATCTTTATTGATGATTTAGATGAGGTGATTGAGTCCATCATCAGCAAATTAGCTGATGACACCAAGCTGGGAGGGAGTGTTGATCTGCTGGAAGGCAGGAGGGCTCTGCAGAGGGATCTGGATAGACTTGAGAGATGGGTTGATTCCAATGGGATGAAGTTCAATAAGGCCAAGTGCCGGATCCTGCACTTTGGCCACAACAACCCCCTGCAGTGCTACAGGCTGGGCACAGAGTGGCTGGAGAGCAGCCAGGCAGAAAGGGACCTTGGAGTACTAATTGACAGGAAGCTCAACATGAGCCAACAGTGTGCCCAGGTGGCCAAGAAGGCCAATGGGATCCTGTCCTGTATCAAAAATAGCGTGGCCAGCAGGACCAGGGCAGTGATCCTTCCCCTGTACTCTGCGTTGGTGAGGCCACACCTTGAGTACTGTGTTCAGTTCTGGGCCCCTCAGTTCAGAAAGGATATTGAGATGCTGGAGCGAGTCCAGAGAAGAGCAACAAGGCTGGTGAAGGGACTGGAGCACAAGCCCTATGGGGAGAGGCTGAGGGAGCTGGGGTTGTTTAGCCTGGAGAAGAGGAGGCTCAGAGGTGACCTCATCACTGTCTATAACTACCTGAAGGGAAGTTCTAGCCAGGTGGGGGCTGGTCTCTTCTCCCAGGCACTCAGCAATAGGACAAGGGGGCACAGGCTTAAGCTCTGCCAGGGGAAATTTAAGTTGGAGATCAGAAAAAAATTCTTTCCAGAGAGAGTAATCAGGCATTGGAATGGGCTGCCCGGAGAGGTGGTGGATTCACTATCCCTAGAGATTTTTAAACGCAGATTGGACGTGGCGCTGAGTGCCATGATCTAGTAAATGGACTAGAGTTGGACCAAGGGTTGGACTTGATGATCTCGGAGGTCTTTTCCAACCCAATCAATTCTATGATTCTATGAAATTCAAACATTTAATGTAGTTCTGCGACTTGACCTTCAGCTCCTTTCCCCCTCAGATAAACCAACATATTCAGTTTTGTAAGGTTAAAATAAAAAGAAATGCAAAGCACCGGTGGCTGACTAAATCTTGATAAGTCTTCTGAATCAATCACCTGTGTCGATGCTGGCTAGCTTTTTACTTTTAAAATAAAATAGGCCTCCAATAGCATCTTTATTTCCAAAACGAATTGTGTAGCTTGGAAGCACTAAAACCAGAAGGGTCACACAGTATGACAAGGATGTCTCATAAGAATATTGCCAAACAGATGGTACAAATAATAGTACTAACAGATAAAAACTGCTGAAGTTTAGTTACATAAGGAGCTTGTCAGTGCCAAAAAGAATGAAATCCAATAAAGGTGTTATATCATTGTTATTTTGTTTGATGAGGAACTTCATCTCCGCTAAAACCCAATTTTGTGTTATGAAGCCCCAGAGCTACAGCAATCCTCCTGAGCACTGCAGCTTCCAAGTCAAACTTGCTGTGAGTTCAGAGAGGTCTCCCTGATGCTGCCATGTAAAACAGCCATTGACACAGCACCACCAAATGTGGTGTCAGAAAGCCCAGCTCTTCCCTCCTACTACTCCAAATAAGACACAGCTCCATCAGGTTTCCTATGACTATGCTGTTATAAAACTTAGGCAACTTAAGGAGGAATTCAGCCCTAAGTGCAGTCTAGTCTAGCTGCCACCCATAATGGAAGATGCAACCCCACATGGCAGAGCATCTTCCCTTCAGACTGGAGACTGATCCATCCTCTCAGCTGTGTCGTGGAGAATGAAGCCATTGTGAAAGCACAGAAGAGACCCACAGGGCTGGAAACAGCCTCCTCCCCATGAAGGCAACCCCCAAGCTGAAGAGGCAGTGTGTATCCCAGAAAATCATATCCTGCACATGTATATGGCACTCAAACATTTTGAGTATCTCTTGTTAAAGAGGAGAGGCTTTAATTGATATGGTATAACCATAAAGGCATTAAAGTAAGTATCAAATCTCTTGATGGGCCTAGGTTGCAAACACTCAAGAGCTGCAAAAAACTTCTTCTGAGGTCTTTGTTGTTTGGAAATAACCTGCTGTTAAAGCTGTGCAGAGCAAATTGCATATGTGGCTTTGTGGGCAGATCTCAGCTGTTTATTTTTACACACTGCTAAATACAAAGACTCACGCATTAGTCAATTTACTTGCAAATGCATTTTGGAAACATTTGTAATTTCCCTCCCTCCCTGCCCCACCCTATATCTCCATGTATAAAGAATTTTCAGACAGAAATACCCATCAGTGAAAAAAGACTGTGATTGTTAGAATTTGAAACCAGAAAGTGCTTAAATAATTCACATTATTTAGAAACTGACAGCAAAGGAATTGCACTTTCCACAACCTTAGGAATAAATGTAGTTTATTTCACATACAGTTACTGGCTTACAGGAGACTATTTGCACACCTCAACAACTGCCTCAGCATTTGGTATAGGCTTTGTCTCAAATTAGGGGAAAGACACCAGTTACACTGACCCTCGAGCATCAATTTACACTTGACTCTTCTGTTGACTTCAGCGACAGTGTCATGTACAGAACAATGCTAGACCAGACAAATACTCATTTTCCATTTATGAGTAAGCAGAATGAAGTTTCAATCATTTTGGACTTAAGCCAGTAGAAAATAGTCTCTCCAGTTGTTCACCCACTGAGTCCTCAAAGACCTTCTACATGTAGGTCAATGGTACTAAGCCAAATTGTATGACTACAGCTTGCCTGATTGTAGGGGTGACTGTAAGTGCATCCTTTAAGGAAAGCAGTTTAGAGTTCTCCTTTAAAGAGAAGAGAGCTACCTCTGGTGTGTGTGGGGTCCTGTGACCAACGAGATGCTTTGGTGAATGTGAGGTGAATGGGCTGGCCAATAATGTCATGACATGTTGGATGTAAGAGGATATAAAAGGTGTGGATGTTACTGAGAATAGAACTACTACTAACTACTACTACTACTACTACTGCTACCTACTATGATCTATGAGCTATGAGGAAACTGTCTGTGAAACTATCTTGAATAAACTCTCTTGGAAACTCTCTGTGTTGTAAGCCTTCTGTGCCTGAGCTCTTCTGACCGTCATTCACGCTGCTCCCTTACTCAGGGTAAGGGGACCCCAACACCTGATTACCTTAAATATCAGTTCATGGGAATGGTGATTGTCTCTTGGAATACAATGGAATAGCTCTGGGACCATGAACAAGTATATGCACTAAAGCATTAGAGAAACAGCAGATTGTTCTCTGAATCTGAATGACTGCATGACCCGAGGAGTCTCAGCTGAGGTATGAGAAAGGAAGTCCAAGCCACAGAAATTCATTCTTCTCACTCAAACGAAGCAATTAAAATAAAAAGCCGTGCTTCTGTCATAAAAGCCTGGTTCCAGCACACAGCCAGTCAGTGACAGAAGTACTGCAAGTTCCTGTGTAATTAATACCTCTGCAGTGGGCAGATCTCAGCCAGCCAGTGAGTTTACTCCACTTTCGTGAGAATAAGCAGCACAGTAAACTTCACCTGCCCCACAGCAGACACTGCCAGTAAGAGGCAGTTGCAAAAACTGTGGCTGTCTACATGGACTCTGCTGAGCAATTTATATAATTGCCTGCTGAGCAGATGAAATGATTTTCCTTGGCTTCTCTGAGTCACAATGCCAATCCCTACCATCTTCTGGAACTCACTTGGCTAGATTATTATATCCTGATCCTATAATCAAACTTATGATGGATAAAAAGGGCCTGTCCTCAGGATCAAGGAAGATCAAGGCTGTAGTATAAGGGTGGGGCAAACCTGAGAGTGCTTATTATAGGAACCGCTGGCAATGATGCCTCAATATTAAGGTCATCTTATGCTTTGTTTTCTGTACCTAAAATGAAAATGATAGTTTACATCTTTCTTTCATGCTCTCTTGTTTTTAGAGAAAGAAAAGGTAAGAATCTTCTAAGATGTTAAATGTCCAAACTTACAACAGTCACATCTTTTACTTACTCCCCACCAAGCCTGGGTTAGGTGCTGGGGGATTCAGAGGGTCCATCTGGCTTGCTCTTAAACATGTACAACGCTCTTTCAAGCAGGAATCTACATAGATGGCAGGGAAAGAAAACCTTCAGAAACTGGATGCAGACCAATAAGGCTTTTTTGGAAGTTTAAAAAAAGAATAGCTTTTCTTGTGAATTAACAAACTAAATACCCCAAGCTGTATCTTCTATGGCCACAAAATATGTTTACATTTCATATGCTCCTTCTGAAAAAAGAAAAAAGGGTATGGTCTAAGTAAAACCACTTTTTTTTTTTTAGGACCATAAGACACATTGTATCCCCTTAAAACATGATGTGTATCAGGAAATTAAGGACTCTGACAACCCTGTGTAATTCCTACCTAGTTACAGCCCCTGAATGGCTGGCTCCCACAGACTGAAGGGCAGAACCTGCAAGAGGAGGCTCAACATGTTGCACTTCTGGGAGCAAGTCCAAGCTTCTGGGAAGAAAGTTCGGGGGCGTAAGTCTAACATGCATCAAGAAAGGTGTTAGACAGGTACTGCAAATAACACCAAAAGGCACGTTCTGAACTGGCTGGCTGGAAAGGTTTTGCTGAGATGATGCTTTAGAAGACCAAGTGCCTGTAAGAGCCTGGAGAAGCAGACTTTAGTAACAGGAGGGATGCGGGTGGTGCATCCCTCAGCTCGACTGATGCTGGAACCAGGACTGGTGATCGCCTTGTCTCTTTTGTTTCCTTCCTCCTTTCCCTTTTACCCTGCACCTGTATCCAAAACATACTGCCGTGTGCTTATATACTAGGTCAGGGACTAACATACCAATTTCCATGGCAAGCGTACAATTTATCAATAAAACTTTCTGCTTGTTTGCAGACCCTCTGACTTTGCTAGACCAACGTGCATTGGCGAATCTTGGGCATTTCCTTTCCCCTCAAGGGAGGCTGTCACGCTGCCCCAGCGCCCACTGGTGCCCCCGGCGAGCCGAGAGGGGCTGCTTGGACCCAACGCGACAACTGTGCTCGCTGTGCCCGCCGCCCACACCTCGCCTGGAGCGGCGGCCCCAGGCTCAGGAAAGCGGCAGGAGCGGAACTCCAGGGCACAGCAGGGCAGGTTTGGGAAGGACAGGTTCGGGACGGGCAGGTTCGGGAAGGGAAGGTTCGGGAAAGGTTTGAGAAGGGAAAGTTTGGGAAAGGAAGGTTTAGAAAGGTTTAGAAAGGGAAGGTTTGGGAAGGGAAAGTTTAGGAAGGTTTGAGGAGGGAAGGTTTGGGCAGGTTTGGGCAGGGAAGGCAAGGTTTGGGCAGGGAAGGCAAGGTTTGGGCAGGGAAGGCAAGGTTTGGGCAGGGAAGGCAAGGTTTGGGCAGGGAAGGCAAGGTTTGGGCAGGGAAGGCAAGGTTTGGGCAGGGAAGGCAAGGTTTGGGCAGGGAAGGCAAGGTTTGGGCAGGGAAGGCAAGGTTTGGGCAGGGAAGGGCAGTCCCCGCTGTCCCGGCTCCCCCTCAAGCCCACACGCTTCCTCAGCACGCGTACAGCCACAACCGCCACCACTGCGCACGCGCGGAGGCCACGGGGGAGGCAGCACGCGACATCCGGGCACTGCGGCCCCGCCCCTTCCCGGCCCGCCCCGCCCCGCGCGCCCGCGGGCCGTGTCTGTGTCGCGCGCGCGCGCGGCCGGAGCGGGGCCGCGCCGGGCCGGGCCGGGCCGGCAGAGGCGGAGCCACGGGAACCCAGCGCGGCGGCGGCCGGAGCGCGGCGGGGGAAAAAGGGCGACTCGCAGCGCAGACTCCCACGCCCTCCTGCCTGCCTGCCGAGCGACCGGGACGGGTGAGCCGCCGCTGCTGTCCGCGACCGGCGGGGCGACACGGGGCCTGCGCTTCCCCCCACCCGGGGCCGCGCCCCGCTGCCCGGCAGCCGGGCGGTAAACAAATGGCGGCCCGGCGGGACCCGAGCGCCCGGGGCGGCTCCGCGCCGCCACTGACAGCGTCCGGCCGGACGAGCCGCGGGGGGCTCCGCCCCGACGTCCCCTCCGCCCCGCCTGTCCCCCGACCCCCGCGGGGCCCGAGGCTGTGCTGGCCGGCCGGGCCGGGCCATGTAGGGTGGCCGCTAACGCCCCGCCCCCGCGCCGGCCCCGTGCGGGCTCACGGGCGGCGGCGGCGGCGGACAGAGCGCTGCCGGTGCTGCTCCCTCTGACCCCGCCGTGCTGCCAGCGCTGTCGGGGTGTCGCGATAGCACGTGGGGAGGGAATAGGGCCGGGGTCTGCCTGGTGCTGTGGAGGCCGCAGTCGGAGAGTCTCCTTTCTGCGTGGAAGGAGAGGGGAAGAGTGCAAATAATGTGGAGGTACTGATGGAAGCCTTCTCTAATCCCCCGTGTTCGTGTTTCGAGTAGGTGTGCTCAGACCGTGCCAGAGGCGGTGTTTGGACTCCTCTCAATTCCTTTTTTTTGATGGCTGTTGTTGACGTGCAGTGGAACCTTTGTTTCCCTCTTTTATGAAGGTAAAGAAGTTTACGTGGTTGCACTCCCGTAACCCCGCGGGTCGGCAATCAGAAGCACACAGGGAGATGACAGCAGCTTGTTGAACGGTTCGCGTGTTGGAACAGTTCTGTGGCCTCACTTCCAAAAGTTCTAGCGCCGCCGTTTGCAGCAGGTTCTTCAGAATTCTTAAAGGAAACAACCCGGAGAGACGGCTTTCTTTTGTTCTGTAAAGTTCTACTCGGATTTGGCTGAGGAGCTTTTCATAATCCTTGTTTCCCTTTTGCTGATTATATGCTGTTAATATGCCAGAATAAGCGTGCGTTAGCATACTAGTCCAAACCTAGGCCTGTGCTCCTCTAGTAACAGCATCACCTTGCTTGTGCTAATACTTAAGGCAAGGTATCTTCCTCTACTTTCTCTAGAATTGGTGTGTAGTATGTGATGGTTAAATCCTTTTGCTGGACAGGTGCTGCCTTCTGCTGCTGCATGTTGATGTCATACACCTTGACTTGTGCTGTTTGGATGGTTAAGGTTCATGCATCCTTTTTGAAGAGGCTTTATGCCTATTTATGATCTTCCCCTCTGCACCCCTCTCCCTGAAGTACAAAATATATTATTAGAAGAGCTTTGCTTGGTAAGGAAGTTGAGTACCTGGAAGACTGAAAAATACACTGTCAACTTTACTTTGTCTTCCACTCTGTATTCATGTAAATATCTGTGTGTAATTTCTCGGCAGTGGTCAAGTTTCATACAGAGAAGAGATAAAGAGGGTGAATTGGGGATCTATTGTAAGCTGAAACTTTTTGTGGGGTCTCTTGTCTCATTTTCTTCCAAAGTCAGAAGGTGTTAGCAAACAGGAGAATCCCAGCAGAATGGGCACTGCTGTGCAAAGGGAGTGTTTTTATCTGCTGCCTGAACATTCTTTCTTTTGCACTAAATTTAGCATTTACTCAACTAACTTCTTAAATTTGGATTATATTTTCCGTGCCTTTCACTGTGATGTTAGAAGTCTAATAAGCAAAATTAGTGTTGAGTTTAACAAGCAATACCTGGTTAGAGACTGTCTGGACAAGATTTCTGCATCTTTTTAGACAGCCAGGTTTTTAGGTCCTAAAGAGAGCGTCTTGTAGTCTACAACTTTCTGAAGAAGAAAGCATATGGCTGCCAGTCTTCAAGTCAGCTCCTGCAGCTGCTGCAGATTTCAGCTGTGTAAAAAACCTGTGCTTTGTATTCAGGCCAATTAAACTAAAAATAACAAAATTTCCCTCATATCGATAGACCTATTTCTTTGGTGAGCTCTGCCTCAGATAAGGCGAAGGCTCTTTGTCTCTGGCAATGCGATCCAGTGGTACAGGGATGGGAGCAGGGAATCATTTATGTAGTCATCAGTGTTCTGGTGGCAATTTGCCTTCAGTTTCCTTATCTGCATAGTAAGAATAAAGATAATTATCTCTGGTTGAGATGGTTACATTGTATAAGGGGTGGTAAGTATTCCTGCAGGGAGCTCAAATAAAGAAGTAGTTATATTATTGAAGGCCCCAGAGAAAGCTGTCCTGAACGTCTGTGCACTATCCAGCCTCAATACTGAATGAAGGAAAAGGACTGAAAAATCTTGTAACATAAACTGCTTTGAAACAGGCCTAGAGAATTAAAATGGCAGGGGAGCTCTAGATTCTAATTTACTTTGCAAGCTACTGTTTTTCATAGTTTCTGAGGTGACACTTGATGTCTTGTTATAATTTTATTGTAATCTGTTAATGCTACTTGAAGCTACAGTACTCTCCAAACCCTTACACTCAGCAGAACATCTAACTGAGTAGTCTGTGCTGTTTCTTTACCAAATGCCCAACACTGATCTAAGCTCTTAATGTGAAATCATGATGAAAACATGATAGGTTTAAACTTAAGGCATGAGAATGAGAGGCATGGTGAGGTAAAGTTTTAAGTTATAGCTCTTCATACAAAACTTTAGGTAGTCGTTCAGGCTGATTGTGATACCTGGTTCAGACTTGGTTATATAGATGTTGGAAGGTGGATGGTGTTTTGTTTGTAGTTCAGGCTTTTATTTTTCTATTTAGAAGCATTTCTAGTAGAAATTGTAGTTTTTTTCCGAAAGTCCTATTGGACAAAGAAATTTGTTGGAGTGATAGATTTATTGCAAATAGGATCTTTGTGTGAGTGTACTTTACTGACATAGCTCTTACAAAACCTTGTTTTGGCTGAGTCACTATTGTCATTGGATAAGGAATGTGTTTGGATAGGAATGTTCAGCTGGAGTCTTTGGGGAAAAAGAAATAGCATCAAGCCTGTTGATGTTTGGAAAAGGCAGTCTGAATGATATTAGAGATAACAAATTGATGACTCATTCTACATCCTAAAACCCTACACAAACTTGTAGTGAAGATGTTTGCGTTTTCCAGTTCTTCATTCATGTCAGAAACATTTATTGAAAGGCTGGTATAACATGCTCATTAAGAAATATATTACCAGCTTTCTGTCATCAGCTATTTGAGATAGGTGAGAGGATTTTTTAAAGTTGTCTATTTTTTTTTGGTGTTTCTCTTGGATTTAAAACCAAGGAGCTTGGAAGTGAGAAAAACCTAACAGTTGCTGAAAAAAAGTCTTCCACTTTATAAGAGTGAAATGCCTGAATAAAGAATAGGTTAAAGTTGTTAAAACTGTGTATCTTGTTCTCATAATCTTCTTTTAATTTTTCAAAATATTTTGGGACAAACTCCCTCATTTCTACTACAGTGTAATCTGATGAGGTGTTTGTCTGTTAAATGGTTTTTTGAACTGTTTTGCTGTGTATTGGTCTGGCCATTGTCTACTAACAAGGTGTGTATTTTTATGGAAAAAAATAACTTTATATGTGCAGAATATATGACATATGCATTTCAGTCTGGGATGCTGGAGAGGAGTTACTTTCATGGTCCATTTACTTTAAAGTTGTTTTCTTAATTTGCTACGGGAACTGGTTAAACTTGTGTAGTAAGACTTGAAACAGTGTATTAACAAGATTCTTGGTCCAATTTCTGTAAATATGCAGAGGTCAGGAATTCTTCGGCAGCATGTCTGAATTAAAATATTACATAAGAAGGATTTATTCTTGGTTTCTTTTGGGTGGTTAAAACTACCTACTGTAATACAGAATGCTTTCTTTTTTTCCAATAGGTCTGTTTCTGGTTTCTGAGAAATGGCTTGTTTCCTTTTCTCTTTTCCTGAGTTGGTATCAGGGAATAAGCATATCATTGTTCCTTTGGGCATATCACCTCGGCTCTATGTCTAATAAGTTTTAGTGATAATCCTTGGGTATGAACACAAGGAAGAAGCAGCTTGTTACAGTAAAAAGCTTTTTAATAGTAAGCAACTGCTTAATGAGTTCTCATGTGTGAAGACTGAAGATGGACGAATTGTAACTAGACTAGAATGCAGTTTGTAAAAGAATAAAACTTCAAATTTATTTATTTTAGTTCTCCAGATGCTGTAATCTTTCATTCAAGTTTGTTTTTTTCCTGAAGTGGTCCAAGCAATGAATTAAGTGCAGTAGGTCAGAATAATAGCTTTTAATAATCTCTTATAGCCTTAACTGTAATGAGGTCACCATCCCAAGTGGCTAACAGCTAGCAATAAGCTAAAATGACAGAACTTAGGTTGCTCTTGGGAAGTTTGTTAAAAACTTGTTTGTATTTCTATAAAAGCTGAAAAAATTCTGACATTTGTAGTTCCAGGTAGTGTAAGCACAAGACCTATCCGGGGATTGTACATATGGAAAGCAATGTCTACACCTGAAATGAAGCGTTACTTCTGATCTCATTTCTTGCAGAGTCTGCAGCCATTGAGGAGTCACACTGTGCTCAAGTTCAGAAGTGCTTTACACATGAAATCTACTGGCTCTCCAGCTGATTCTGCCCTGTCACCGTCTCAACAGGTAGAGTGCTTTTGTGCCTGAGCCTTGCAGCAAGCATAGCTGTTCCTTCTGCAGTTGTCCTGTTGTCAGTGTGTGGCCAAAGGCATATTGAGGCCTTGGGGTTTCCTTCTGGGGAATATGTCAGGGAAGCAAGAATGCATGGCAGATCTGTCACAGAAGTACTCTAAGGAAAAGTCTAGTAGTTTTGGATTTGATTTTTAACACTTGCTGAGTTTAACAGAGAAAGTGTTCTGTCATTTCATCAGAGCTTCTATTCTAAGATGGATCAAAGCCAGGCACACAGGGCATCTGTGGAGGATCCACTTCAGTCAAATCAGTGTTTTGCTTTGGGTCATTTTCCCCTTCAATTCTTTTTTTTTTTCCTGGCTGTAGTGATTTGGGAGGAAATAACCTCACTGAAATCTCTGAATAGTAGGAAGATGGTTTGCCACTCGGAAGAAAGGAACTCATAAAGTGCTAGTCAAAAGAATGTAAAATAGATTTTCGCTCCTGTAGTAGGATACTGGGGTCAGGAATAGACATGGAAAACCTGTTATTTATAAGGTTGACATAAAATAGGTTGCACTTCCCTATAATTATAATGCTCACTATTTTTGCTGTAGAGGTTTCTTTTTGTTTTGCTCTGGTTTGTTTGTGAGGGGAATAGGTAACTTTAAATGATGCTTAAAAATGCAGTTAGTATATATTCCTGCAGTGCTGGACCACTGATAAAACTAGAATCTTTCCAGAAGTATCTGTCCCCCTGAGGTTTTCTCCTTGCAGTAAGAAGCCATGTTTTGAGCATGAACTTCTTCTGCTTCCTTTGTGTAATAAATTTGTGTAGGCTATGGTCATAATGGTCCAGTGACATCCTACTTATACAGTAATTTGGGCTTTAGTCATTGCAGTTTCTTCTCATGTTTTCAGTGATTAACAAAACAGTAATGCAGACTCAGTCTAAATATTCAATATGTGCAGTCAGTGCCAGCCAGGGAAGCTGCTCTCTTCTTTGTTGTGGCTGAATTTGTTAGAGAATGCAGTGAGCTCTCATCTATCCAACTGTTTTGAATACAGTTTTAACTTCCCTCATCCCTCTACTTGTAAGAGAAATCAGAGTTGCCTTGATGAACTCAGGGGTGGGAGTGGTAATTAGTGTCTCATAAGGCTGAAGAATTTAAGTTGGGCATTTAAGTTGGGCATCTGAAAGAAAAGTTCCTGACAGAAGCCTGGGTAAAAGATGGAAGATTGAGAAATATGGCAGTCTCTTCCTCAGTGTCCAGAAGAAAAAGGAATTTTTAAGCATAGTTTGCATATATTTCCTTGTGGGTGGATTTGGATGCTCCTGGGAGTTTAAACCTGTAGTACAGCTTGTGTGTCTCTGTACTTCTACTTCCTTGAACCAGTAATTTAAGAACCTGTTGGCCTATTTAGTTGAATTTGATAGAAGTCTCAAAGGTACTTGAGCTTTATAGGTTTGGTGAATAAAAGGTGGCTGAGTAATGGAGGGTTCCTCTAGCAGTAATGGTTGCTGTGATTTCCTGTCTTATTGGCACTAAAGAGTTCATGTAGGGGAGAGTAAGCAAGCAGGCTTTGGGTTTCATAATACTGAGTACAGCTCCTGTGGTGTAGAAGTGAGAGCTCTCACTTGCTGCTGAAGCACTGTGTAGTGTCTGAAACCTTTATTATGCTATTTTAATGTTTGTGTTATAACAGCAACTGAAAATCATGTGGCTGTAGCAGCTGGAATTTTAATCCTTTTGATTGTGACAGATTTTCAAAGCATGTTCTGGCTGATTTGGTCAGCTGACTGTATAGTATGTACAATAACATCAAGTGATTGCACAAATTCTGACAGCAGTGGTCACCTCACTGGAACGGGATGTATTTTTAGGTTTCTCTGCTAGTAACAGTCAAGTGTGTGCTTAAGCACACTGAGATGAATTGAAGGTAGTTGCTGACACTACACTATTAGAAAAGGACAGCTGTTCTTTCTTGCTGTAGTCATTGGTTTGACACTGTCTGCTCGCGATATTGTGACAAGGAACACAGTGGGATGTAACCACTGTCAATGTTACCGGTACATGTTTTAATGATGGGTGTTTTTCTTTAGGTCAGCAATGACACTTTTTGTTAGCTCTTTCAGTTTGCTGTATTAGAGAAAATGAAAGGACTTTGTTACCTCCAGCAAGAACTTTCTTTATCTCCTGGTTACCCAACAGGTTTTTTTCCTTTACAAGGCAGTATTTGGGAAGAGGGTGGTTCTTGTTCTCAGTATAGTACTAATGATATATTGGTTATGGTTATTTAAAGGAAAGTTATTCATATGTGGATGCTCTTAATCTATGAATCAAAGAGGTGCTAAGTTCTGTGGTTCACAAAGTTAGCTGACAAAATAGAGTGAGTCATGGTCATTTGCTGATTAATGAATGTGCTAATTCTTGAGGTCTTATTTATTTCACCAATTTGACAGAGTTGTTTGTTTTTTTTTCCTTTGGACTTAATTTGCAATTTGATAATTGAATTGTATCAGAAGCATTAACTAGTTTAAGCAGTCCAGGAACACATGACTGCCCAAAAGAGCTGTTGAGTTTGAACCCCAAATATTAAAATATATTGCATAAAAGGACATTTAATATATTTAAAAGGCTTTGTAGTAACCTCTAAATAAAATGTGATATTCTGACTAAATTGAAGTTCTCCTGCAGGTGCTGTGTAGTTAAGCAGAGCACAGAATTTTAGTGAATGGTCTACTGATGGTCTACTGATGTCTGAAGAGATTCTAAATTACATATTTAGATAAAGAACCAAAGAATTTGAATTTTAAGAGAAAACAACCTGAAACATCTGCTATAGAACAAATTAGCGTCTACCCATTGGCTTGGTATTTTAGTGTCTGCTTTGGCTTTCATATACTGTCTGTTACTGATATTTGATGTTGTCACCAGATTTTGTTTCCTTCTTGCACACTTCAAAATGTTATTTGTGTGTGTGAAGTCATTAAATTTTGATGAATATTAGCTTATGTGTGAAGGAGTCCAGAGGCCTGAGAAAAGCCAGTATCATCGTGCAACTCAGGTTTCACAATCTGACTTGTAAAGACCAAGATAGTGTGCTGGGGAGGAGGATGTTTTACTGTCTTAATAGAATGTTCTGTGTAAGCTCACATGGGCTATTTAAAGATAGTATTTAATGATGGTTGACTAATTTAGGGTATGTCTACAGAAATGGTGCAGCCAAATAGGAGCTCAGTTTGAGCATTCTGAGCTGTTGCATGTGGGCCAGCTTTGGCCTAGAAGCAGAAGAACAGTGCTGGCTTAGCAGTGAGTGCTACCAACACACCTGCCCACTGCTCTGCAAGTGGCTCCCTTCTGGCCAGCCTAAACTGCTTTACTGCTACCAGACTGTTGCTTTAGGGGAGCAGGACTGCTTAGATACATGAAACAAGGGCTGGGGTCTCTAAGGGCTCCTGCATTATAAACTAGTAATTGTATTTTCCAGTGCTGTTTCCATTTTGTCTTACGCACTTTAAAATACACACATAACCTCAGAGCTTCCTTTTGATCTCTGCTCACCTGTTGACTTGAGGAAAACTACAGTTTGGTTTCAGTATTGGTGCAAATTTCTGAGACTTTCTTTGGTCTAGCAACAGGCTGCTGTGTTTGGCAAGAATTAACTTAGAGCTTTGCTGGAAGAACTAAAAATATCTTCAGAGAAGTCCAATAATTGTCTCTCATTCTTTACTGAACATGTTTCAGCTCTTTGTAGTAGATGCTATCTGACATAATTTGCAAGTTGAAAGCAGGTTGTGTGCCAAAAAGGTTTGCAAAAATGTTTAGCAAGTCAGTCAGTCACTGAGTCCAGTGACTGATGCACTTGACAATTTATTTTGAAACTCACTTGTTACTCAGCATATAAATGCTAAGGTATGGTGGGGGAAATTCAGCTGTGTTTTGCCTGCTAAGTGTAGCACATATGCTTCTTTGTTAGAAGTGTTCAGGAGAGTGGGTGGCTAAAATATTTAAGTCATCCAAATTACTACGGATGGGGGGATGAGGACTGATTGCTGCTTAAAGTTGGCATGAATTTCAAAGCATTATAAAAGAATACAAGTGAGTGAAGTGTCACATAGATTTCTATTTAAATGCTTTAAATTATTTGAAGTGAAGTGTCTAAAAGGCAGTTTGTTTCCTTTGGCCTTCAATTTGAACAGAAGGAATAATACTAAGCAGTTTTATTTTTTTAGTGTAATTTTAAGAAGCTTTAGTGCATTAAACTGAAATGTTTAGCCCAAGGGCAATGTGTGAGAGCATTTGTTAGCTAGCAGAATAAGGAACCATTTCTGTCAATCTTAAAGTATTTGAACATTTTATTTCTCAAAAAATTGCTAGAGGGTGGGAGAGTAAGGAAAAGATGGAACTGAGCAACGTGTTTTTGAAACAGTATTTTCAGATTTTGTTCTGCACAAGTCATTCTCTGATATCTCTGAACTTTGCTGCCTACTGGTGTCATTTCTGAGAGGGAATTTGTTAAAGCACAAGGGAGAGCCTGGTCACTTGTGTGGGCCTGCACTCCAGCTAATGAGTCATTCCAGAGTTTCTCAAAGTATCATACAAAGATGCAAAGTTTACTCTTACCTTTTTTCTTTTTTTTCTTGTTTGTTTTTTGCTTTTTTCGTGGTTTTTGTTTGTTTTTCTTTTTGTTTGTTTTTCTTTTTGTTTGTTTTTCTGTTTGTTTTCAGATACAACCATGTTGGCTACTGAAGTCTTATGTAAAAGTTTTCATGGAAATAAAAGGACTTATTTAATGTGTAGTGTAATTGCATAGCATAATTGCTACCCTTGTACAAAAACTAGTATAAAAATAAGGGAGGAACTCTAGGCTATAGATGAAGAAAAAGAGTGAAGACCTGTTGCAAAGGACTGCACTGTGTTAGATGCATGTAGTGGGGGCAGAACAAGACATGACAGGGAATCGAGATACTCACTGAAGGCTGCAGATTGCTTTAAACAGAACTCTATGAAAGAGGGTGTCAGCAGCTTAGGTGGCAGCAGGCAGCCTGGGGATTATGTTGCCTCTGTTTAATTTAGAGAACTGGAGATGAGGATGAATCTGGTTTCCTTTATTTTGTCTCTCTGCTCTGTACAGTTGTATGGTTCATGACTTCAGGTGTAGGCTATATAGTCAACGTTCATTCTTTTTTTTTAATGGAATTATCTATTTGCAGTGGGCAGAGGAAAAGGACTATTCCAGTGGAAAGGATTATACAACACTTTTACCTAAGTTGCATATATTAGACCTGGTAAATAAAACGTGTAGGCTATGTTTTGGACTCTGATACAAATGTGTATTTTTAATTTTCAGATGAACTTTTAAGCACCATTTCTTTGAAATTAGACCTTTCATACTTGTTTTCTGAAAATGGCTACTGACCAAGGATGCAAAACTGCAAATAATAGTCAGTATATATTAACAATATTGAATTAATATTCTATGCTGTTATCTCCTTTCTCTTTACTCAGAATTGGATTTCCAGTCATGGAGGAACATCAGCAACATACGCACTGTGTGAACTGTGTCAGCCGTCGCTGTATGACCAGACCGGAGCCAGGCATTTCCTGTGATTTGATTGGCTGCCCATTGGTTTGTGGAGCAGTTTTTCACTCCTGTAAAGCTGAGGAACATCGCATGTTATGTCCACTTGAAAGAGTGCCTTGTTTGAATAGTGGCTTTGGATGTCCCTTCATAGTAGCCCGAAATAAAATTGCTGATCATCTAGAGGTTTGTCCTGCAAGTGTGGTATGTTGTACCATGGAGTGGAATAGATGGCCAGTCAGTTACGCTGACCGAAAATCTTACGAAAACCTGAGTAAAGATGTTGATGAAGTGGAGCAGCTAGATATGGCTTTAGCCCTTCAAGACCAGCGCATGTTATTAGAATCCCTTAAGGTAGCAACTATGATGTCAAAAGCAGGTGAACAAATACCAGAATCCAGAGAGCAAACCTCTGTCAAACCAAGTGCCCCAGATACAGTGCATACAAATGGTTTGATGCCTGTAGATGAAGAGTCCTATGGTGCACTTTATCAAGCTACTGTAGAAACAACGAGGAGTTTAGCTGCTGCTCTGGATATTCTGAACACTGCTACAAGGGACATTAATATGTTAAGTTCAAATACCTGCATTTCACCCCATGAAATGAAAGAAGATACTGAGATTAAAGAACAAGCTTCTAGTGGCATTATTGAGGATAAAAAGACTGACTGTGACTATCCAGATGAAGATAATGTAGGAGCAGTTGGGGGAATTAACTTGGATAGCCTGAGTCAAAATTCACAAATGGAGCAAAATGGTTCTAGTGATATTTGTTATGATGTAGTGCAAAATAAGGACTTAAATCTAAACCTCAATAACTCCTCACTTCTGTGTAATGGCTTTCATGTAGAAAATGAATGTTCAAGGGTGTTGGACCAGAATGAAGATCTTGGTGTATCTGATTCAAAACCGTCCAGTGTAACAAACGGTGAATGTACTGCATCTTGTGATGATGAAGCATTAGAGTCTTGCAGCTCCATCCCTGTAACAGCACAACTTAAAGAAGAAGTAGTATCAGCTGATCACTTAGTTAATGGCAATGTTAGTCATGTACTACTTCCCCATAATGCTAATGAAGAAGAAATGTTAGAGAGACAAGTGGAGCGAGAAAGATTGAGAAACATAGATGCATTTTCGCTTTTGCGGCATCGATCATACAGATTCCTTTTTAACCACTATTGGTCAACACCAAAAGAAGACAAAGCTGTTGATACATCAGATTTGGAGATAACAGAAGATCCTATGGGTCTTCAGGGGATTGATCTAATCACCGCAGCTCTTTTGTTTTGCCTGGGAGACTCTCCCGGAGGTAGGGGCATATCAGAAAGTCGTGCTGTTGATGCGTATCACGTTGACTTTGGGACCCAAACATTTTCTCTCCCATCTGCTATATTGGCCACGAATACAATGGTGGGGGAAATAGCTTCAGCTTCTGCATGTGATCATGCCAACCCACAGCTCTCAAATCCAAGTCCATTCCAAACCCTTGGACTGGATTTGGTATTGGAATATGTGGCTAGATACCAAACAAAACAGCGTTCAATGTTTACATTTGTTTGTGGACAGTTGTTTAGAAGGAATGAGTTTTCGTCGCATTTTAAGAATGTGCATGGAGACATTCATGCTGGCCTTAATGGCTGGATGGAGCAGAGGTGTCCTTTGGCATATTATGGGTGTACATATTCTCAACGAAGGTTTTGTCCTTCAACACAAGGGGCAAAAATTATTCATGACCGCCACTTACGGTCATTTGGAGTTCAGCCTTGTATATCCACAGTATTAGTGGAACCAGCAAAAAGCTGCTTAATTGGACTGCACAATGACCATCTGAGTAGTCTACCTTTTGAGGTGCTGCAGCACATTGCTAGTTTTCTAGATGGCTTTAGTTTATGTCAGCTTTCAAGAGTGTCACGTTTAATGAGAGATGTGTGTGGAAGCTTACTTCAAGCACGTGGAATGGTGATACTGCTTTGGGAGAAGAGAAAGTACCCAGATGGAAGTTCTTGGCAGGTAAAGGAAAAGGTAAGGGGTTTTTTTTGTTTTTTCCTCTTTTTTTGAAGGTGAAAGGGAAATTATTAAACTGGTCATGTCTCTGCTTTTTCTCTTAATACTATCCCTGTTACTACTGGCTCTTGATAACGTGAACATTGCTAGCAAGTTGGCTCAGTCTTCTTGACACTTGTAGAAGTTGACGTAGCATCTGTTTAGTTTTCACTGGATGTAGGTAAATCAACTGGGTTTTTTCCAATATTTTAAAATATTAAAAGACTACTTCATGATTTTCTTTCAGACCAATATTCCACAGAAGTGGGAAAGCTGCCTAGAAAGTTTGCTTTTCTTGCCTTTGTAGTATTTATAGCAATTTTTAATAACCTGTTGAGATCCAATCTATTGCCATGATATTGAGTGCCTTAAATATTGAAATAATTTAAAACCTTTGGATGACCTAGGTGTAGTATAGTTTTTACTGTGCTCCCCACCCCAAGCTGCAGAGTACCTGCAGCACTCATTTGGAATTGCAGTTCATAATTTCAGAACCGAATTTTTGTGACTTGGTCTTGCAATACTTTGTCATTTAGCATCTGATAGCCTGTGTTTCTTCCCCGTGTTCAGAGTTGTCTTGGAATCTCAATCAGCCTGAGACTGACTATACAAAATTTAGCATTGTGTATTTTTGTTATGTTAGTTTTTAGTATGATTTACAGTAGATGCACAAACATTGCTTTAAAGTTTTTTAGCCGAAGCCTTTAATATTCTGCTCTGAGTTCAGGTATCTTAAAACATTTGGGGCCTAAGTGCAACTTATTTTCTAGGTCTGGCGCTTCAGTACAGCCTTCTGCACTGTGAATGAGTGGAAGTTTGCTGACATCGTAAGCATGGCTGACCACTTGAAGAAATGTAGCTATAATGCAGTAGAGAGAAGAGAGGAGGCTGTTCCGCTGCCATGTATGTGTGTAACACGAGAACTCACGAAAGAAGGACGTTCACTGCGCTCTGTTTTGAAACCAGTACTTTAGGTATTGCAGCCACTCCAATTGCACATACACTCAAGCACCTGATGTAACCTCCGTAATATTACGTGACACTTTATTAATGTACTAAAGATACTTTCTAGCTAAATCTCCTGTCACTGTGTATATAAGGTTTGAAGTGACATTTATTTTTTATAATACTGTTTAGCTGGAAAGTAATGAAAGTTGCCTTAACGTCTGAAAAATTCGGAACTTGCTGGACAGGGTAGTTTTATCTAACTTATATAATTTAAGAACAAAATCCTAAGGTGTGTTTTCTGACTCACTGGTGCCCATGTTGCTGTTGACTGATAACATTTCAAAAATGGCCTCTAAATGGTATGCACATTTAGATAGGAAACACTGAACTGTAGTGAGAGGAAATCCTGTCCAAATGTACTTTCTGTATCTGGATTATTCTTTAACAAATTATAATTCAAATATTTGAAAGGTAAGGAAGAATTCAAAACATTACAATAGATGTCTCAAACACAGCTCTTAAGCCCATCTTTTCTCATTAAATCAGTGTTCTAGTGCTCTTCCTAGTTAACAGGTGGGGGAAATGATCTAAATGAACTTAGATTTACAGCAGCTTAATTTTTAGTACAACTTTGTTTTGACATGTCAACTATTGCTATTTTTCGTCTGAACTCTTGACAGTTATTTTACTTCTGGGAGCAAAACTTTTAGAGCTAAAAACATGGAATACTAGTTTTCACTCTTGCACCTACAATGACATCAATATCAAATATTCAAATTATTTTTCCTTGTCCTGCAGTTGGCTGAGGGTTAAATTGCTTGAGCAGTCAGAAATTCTAAGTATGTGATGAACAGTTATGAATTTATAATGCAGCTAATGAAAGGGCTTTACTTGTTCTATGGTATTGTGAGATGTATTGTCTCCTTTTCTGTTAATTTGTCTATAAAAATGCTGCTTTTTTAAGGAGCATTTTAAATTACTGGTATGTATAGCAAATGCATCATCTTCATAAGATGAGACATGATTTGTTAATTGCATAAGACATATCAGAAACGTATGTTCAACCACATTTGTTAAACAACTCCAATTTGCTTCCAGTCTTCCATAAGAAAAGATCTTACAAAGTATTTGTGAACAGAGAATACATGCTATGAAAAATGACCCGGTATAGCGAAACTGTAATAACTTGAACTGACTTTCCAACTTGTTTGTATTAATGTTGGCGTCTCTAGCCCGTTGCACTTAGCAACTGTGCCACAAAGCTAAAACAGAAACAGACCAGAGCTTGGAACAATGAAATACAGTACGTATTTCCATTATAGGAAAAAATAAGACATTAATAAGGAGGAGATGTTTACAAAAATGGCTAAATTTATTACTGGTGATTTCTGTACTGGACACTTGTTTATGGCTAGTCTGGCTGCAGTTCACAACTTTGGTATCTGTGCATTTTCCATTCTGGGTTCAGTCCAGCTAAACATTCACTGCCTTTTTCTATTGAGAGTGCTACAGGTGCCCAGAAAACAAAAATTCTAGTTCTTCAGTGCCATGAGTTGAAATTTTAAGAGTTCAAATAGAAGTTCTGCCTCGATCTTCAAACTACATATTCTTGATCCAACAACTTCTTTTCTTTCTGTTTGAAGAGAAAGGAGTAAACCCTCTACAGAAGTTAGCAACATACTGTTACCACAGTTATCTGGAAAAGAGAATCTGGACTGATGTACAGAGCTGACTGGGGTTTATTTAGGAATTTTACACCCCAGGCCCAGTTCTCTGAATGCATTGAGATGCTCATTACCCACAAATTCTTCAGTACAAGGCAGGAGACAGACTTTCATCAGTTCTTGTCTTTTAGTTCTAATGGCTCCTTGCTGCTGCTCTCCAGTATCTAAAAGTAGTTGTGTGACTGGAAGGCTCCTGAATGTTGAGGATATGATGTTTGTGTTTATGGCTATATCTACTTTAAACATCTGTCTGGGGTTACTGGTATATTTTAGTGAGCAATGTGGTGGTTTTGGTAATCAAATTCTTGTAACTACTCAGAACCCTGAGAAGTATGGTAGGCAGGCAAATGTCTTGGTCGCTTACAGAAAAGAGGGTGTTCAGTTAGAGGAACTGGTGTTGGTAGAACCTTGCTTGTAGCACAGTGCAGAACTGCATCTTCAGTTGTTGATCTAATCAAATGAACTTTTTAAGTACTATTCTTAAGAAATAACACTATTTCTCAATACATGCACTTTTATTTTCAAATGTAGATACTGGCTTTTTTGTTAAATTAGTTAATTTTTTATGAGAATCCAGAGCTATTAAAATATCAATGTTGTAAACAACATCTCTGCCTTGTGAACTGCTCCAAATGCAGGAATACAGTATACTTAGGATAAAACCTTTTTTTACACTGCTATGCAGTTTGTAAAACATCTATGGTATTGTACAGTCAGTCTATCGAAATGTGACTTGTTCACGTTTGCCCTTGAATTTTAAAAATGTTGTATCCCTTTCCTGGTACATCTTCCCTACAGCATATATAGACAGCTGTTTCAGTCTTTCTTTTACTTGATACCACGTTGCTACTTTGTTTAAAATATTATGTTTTCAATCATTATGCAATATTTTTTTGCAATGTCTGTTGAAATCCTAATAAAACTTTTGGAGTTTCTCCTTTAGTATGATTGTACTTTCTTAACGCTTATCCCCAGCCTTCCAGTGTTCAGGCCTGGTGCTCAGTGTCTGCCTATAGGATTCCAGTAAGTATTCAAAAAATAAAGAAATTAATATAAAGAAAACTACAAACATTTAAACATTGCATAATTTGGAAGTTATTAGTACTTATTCACATTCATTTCAGTATGAAGATGTGTCATGAATTTTTACACTTACATACCCATTTCTATTGCTTTAGTTTTTGACGTAGCAGAGATTCCCTTCCACAATTAAAGATTTAACTACATAACATTGGAGACACATATTGTAGCTTGTAGGTTTGTACTAATTGATTTTTCTGAATAATAAACTGGAAAGATCTGGCCAATATGAGATGCTGCTGGTTTGCAAAGAACATTTTCAGAGTGTTGTCTCATGAGTAAAGTTTTATGTAGAAAGGTGTTGGTTAGAATGACACAGAGATAAAAATTTAGGTTGTTTTTTAGATAATGTTCTAGTTCAGGCAGTTTATAGAATGGCAAAACATAAACATCATTAAAACAGAAATTGACCTTTTGCCCTGACATTTGCTAATATAGGTATCTTATAGTCTTTACAGATAAAAATGGTACCCATGCTACTTAAATTTAATAATAAATTCATCTAAACTGTATTGAATAAAATGATGTGTTGCATGGTTTAAGTCCAGCCAGTATGAACTTGTGACTATTTTACTTCTTAGATAGGCCACATTTTGTTTTTCTTTCTCCATGAATGTATTAGGTATTCTGCTGTATAAGGAAATATTTTTTTGTCTCACTTTAACCTTCTTGATGCATAAAGTATTTTAGAGGATTTTTAGCTTGTTTTTCTGAGAATACTACTGCTAAAACTATCTTCATGGTTCTTGTATGCTGCATGTACCTTCTTAAAATGAGATTTTTGTTCAGTGGAGAATTTGATGCTTGCTGTAATATCAGATTTAAATTCTTTCACTCAGAATATCTACTCAGGCAGCTTTGATCATCTTCAGATGAGCAAAACCCAGCAGTTGTTTACAGCACTGAGAAAAAAATAATAATCAGATACTGTTTATAAAAAGTTCTGGCATGTAAAGCAGAGTTTGAAGAATGGGATTCTCATACCGTGACTGTTTGGCCTGGGGTGAATTTCAAAGCAATAATCAAAACTAGAGAGGAAAACTGAATGAAGAAAAAGACTTAAAATAACAAAAGCATCCAGTCCCAAAATATGCTCTTCTGAGAGACTGTGAGAATGCAGGGAGTTTGACTTGTGCATGCTGCAGCTGTGTTTTGTGACCATTTATCAGTTTTTCCATGGTAGTAGGAGTTATCCTGCTGCTCCTTGAGCTCTAATGGGCTTTAGTTATAAACTCTCTGAGTACTGTCTGCATTCCTGAACCAAGTATCAGTTGAGTTGAACGCAATCCTCTCTGCTGAATAGTGTGAGGTATGTATTCAATGTTGTTTCTATATGCTGTTGGTATCAGAGGCAATATTTGGGAAGGATAAGGTCCTTTGGAGACAGAGGATTCATCTGCTTGAGTTCTATCAGTATTTGCCAGAAAAAGGGAACAAAAATATGTTAGGGAACACAAGGAACAAGGCTGATAGCATTCAGTATAGCTTGCTAATGACTTGGTAGTTGAGAAAACATTATTAATTGTCATTAGATGCAGTATGAAATATGATGGCAGAAATCCCCACCTCTGCCATTTTTGCAAACCAACTTCTGTGACACATGCAGCAGTAGATATACAGACTTGTTACAGCATCAACTAGTAGAAAAAATGTTTGCAAAATGAGCATGTTTGATTTTAACTTTAAAATATTAAAAAACTAGAATTTCATCAGGTATGAATTCACATAAGGTCAGATTTGTAGAATGAGTTAGGAAAATGTGATTTCTGCCTTGAGGATATTTTAGTGTTCTGGTGCTTAGTTTGATCCTAAACTGTGCTGACATTGATTTATTTATTTAAAATCATAAAATTAATTAACTGAAGAAAAATAGTGTTAGGAAAAGATGAAATGACTTTACAAAATCATTTCAGTTTGACAATGTCATAAAGTAGTATTGAACTGAGAATTTTTACAATTAAAGGAAAAGGAACACAAGCAATAGATTGTGATATATGCTTTTCATTTAAGATTTCTTTTTTTTTGTCCTAAGGAATGTTTTCAAGTATGTAACAAAAGAGCCATCTTCAACCTTAATGGAGAAAGTTCTGCTAATAAAATGAAAGTTGGGTTGCATTAGTATTTTCCAGCAAAGGGGTAGGCTGCAGAACAAAATTAATCTGATTATGTGACTGTTTAGCAAATGAACAATCAACCTGGCAGGGATCTATGTTGGACTTTGTTCAGAAGTGTTAATGTTTGATCGTTATGTGTTGTGTAATCTTCTTGTATATTGTGTACGTCTTAGTATTGTAATTCCCTGGCAGTTCAATGCCTCCCTGCCATCCCATCCCGTCAGATCTCGGATGCTCAGCAGAGTCAGCCCCGGTTAGTACCGGGTGCTGTGACAGTCCCGAGGACTTCACTGTCACTGTCCAAGCTCGCTCGGCGGTGGCAGATGGACCTCAGGACTTAAACGGTGGGGCCAGTTCTGTGCACGCTGTGCCTCACCTAAAAAATCCACTGGGCAGGCTGGAAGGGCACACCCACGTGGGGAGACCCCAATTCTTCATTGGTGAAATCTGGCCATACAGCATTGTAATTATATAGTTGTGTTCCACATGTGATTCTGGAGGCCTTTGCTGCAAACAGGAAATAATGTGCTGCTTAATGAGATTTGAAACTTGGTTAAGGTATAATATGAGTCTTATGAACTGTGACAGCTGTTTATGGAGCTGTCTGGAGTCTCATGTCATTGTGTATTTCAAGAGGAAGGGATGACTGGATGCCTTGTTGCCTAAGCAAGGTGGCTTTACTTACGTCATATGGTATTGCACAGTGCATGTGTTTTTTAATATACAGATGGGTAGGATGTTCTTGAATTAACAATGCAGTAGGACTACTGAGCAGGTGGGATGGCACACAACAAAAAATTGTTTCGATATTTTGCGATGAGACAGGTTCAGTCTCGGTGATTAGGTCTTTGACGTCAGTTAAATGGAGTTGCAACTTGTAATCATATTTTTCAGTTGATGCCATGTTGGACACACAGAGAAGCATTTATATGAAAGGTTAAAAAAACCAAACCAAAGCAACCAAGAAAGAAATCCCGCATCCAAAAAACCCACCTCAACAATTAGAAAAATTCTCAGTGATTTATTTTTTAAATATGTAAACAGTATTCATTAATGGTTGTTAGAAGAGCCTGGCAACTAATTAGAAAACTCAGTTTCTATATTTTGTTCAAATGAAATCTACTGCGTCTAGACAGGAAAGTGCATCTTTTTAATTAAAAACAAGGTCAAAACAAAACATATTTACAAATCCTGTATGATTGGCAATATCACATTTCCTCTGTCCTTTTGATCTTCAGGTGAAGCTTAAACGATCCCAGATTTGGTAATTTCACCATCCAGATTTTTGTATTCTCTTTTGCTAGTTCAAGTACGTAAATAGCTGGAAAAAAAATTTCCAGGCTTTTGTAGGTGTTTAACAGGCTGAGACAGTTTAAAGTACAAGATTTTACACCTGATCTTTCTCATGATTGTAGAGGGTTTTGCCAAGATGTTGGTCATTATTGTGTACCTCAGATGCAATAATATCATCTTTTCAACCCTGTGTTGAAGATCAGGGAGAAGGGCAATTCACCTGTATAGCGGTGATCCTCCATACTGTCTTGAAGCTCTTCAGTTTTCTAGAGTCACAGTGAACCTACAAGAGTCTCATCTTGATTATTCCTTAGGAACGTTGACACAAAACCTCCCTCAGATTGTCTCTGTGCTTGAGTATTCACATGTCAAGTAATTTGGAACATGTGCCAGGTGGGTATCACAAACTACATTAACCAAGGCCTGCCTTCTTGAGGGTATAAAGCATGAACAGGACTGTTGGGTTTATGTGGCAAGAGTTTGGTAGCAGGGGGCTGTGCAGGAGCAGTCTGGGCGAAGAGACATGGGCCTGCCCCATGCTGAACACAGCGGGTTCTAGATGGCTCTGCAGTGGCCCCTCTGCTAGCCAAAGATAAGCCCCATTATGAAGCTGGTGGTGCCTCTTGTGAGAACCTAAGTAAGAACTGTGCAACAGATGTGAGAGAAGAGTGACAAAAATGTGAGAGAAACAGCCCTGCATGCACCAAAGGTCAGGGAAGAAGGAGGGGGAGGAGGTCCTCCAAGTGTGGGAACAGATATTCCCCTGCAACCTGTGGCAAAGCCGTGGTAACTCAGATCATCCCTCAGTAGCCCATGGAGGACTGGGCAGGAATAGGTATGAGCTCTGCAGCCCAAGAAGGACCCCATGTCAGAGCAGGTGGATCTACACTGAGGGAAGCTGCAGGCTGTGGAGAATTCCCACAAGCGCAGGCTCCTGGCAGAAGATGCAGCCCATGCAGAAGCAGGTTTTATGGCAGGACCTGTGACCCTTTGTGACCTGGAGCAGACTGTTCCTGAGGAATGGGACCCTGTATATGGGTATATACAAAATGGGACTCATGCTGTAGCAGGTCTTGAACCACAGTGCATGAGAAGGACTTGTGTCTGAGCAGCTTGTAAAGGACTGTATCCTGTGGCAGGAACCTCACTCTGGAGCAGGGGAGAAGTGCATAGAGGAGGGAGAAGCAAGGAGGAGCTGCTATCAACTGACTGCAACCCCTCATTTTGCATCCCCCCTGTGCTGGTTGCAGGGGGGCACAGGAGATACAAGATTTGGAAGTGAAATTAAGCCTGGGAACAGAGGGGTGGAGGGAAAGGTGTGTTTAGTTTTGTCTTCGTTTCTAATCATCCTACTCAATTTTTTTATTTGCAATAAATTTACTTTTCCCTAAGCCATTTTTTTTGCCTGTGAGTAATTAGTGAGGAGTCTCCCCATCGTTATCTCAACCTATGAGCTTCTCTGTCTTATTTTCTCCCCATCCTGTTGAAGAGGGGGAGTTGAAGTGGCAAGTTCAGTGTCTTGACAGCCATCCAAGTCAAACTCAAGGACAAAATCCAATAGAAAGCAGTTAGAATGAATCATGGAATCACTAAGGTTGAAAAAGACTTCTATGGTCATAAAGTCCAACCTTTAACCAAACACCACTTTGTGAACTAGACCATAGCATTAAATGCCACATCCAAGTGTATCTTCAACCCATTCCCTGGGCAGCCTGTTCCAATGTTTAACCACCCTTCCAGTGAAAAAATTCTGGCTCATGTCCAAACTGAACCTCCCATGGTGCAGCTTGGGGTCATGTCATCTCATCCTGTCACTAGTTGCCTGGGAGAAGAGACTGACCCCCACCTGGCTACAACCTCCTTTCAGGTGGTTGTAGAGAGTGATAAGGTCACCCCTGAGCCTCATTTTCTCCAGGCTAAACAACCCCAGCTCCTTCAGCTGCTCCTCATAGAATTTACTCTCCAGATCCTTCCCCAGCTCTGTTGCTCTTCTCTGGACTTGCTCCAGCATCTCAATGTCTTGTAGTGTGGGGTGCAGAACTGGACAGAGTACTCCAGGTGTGGCCTCCCCAGTGCTGAGTAAAGGGGAAAGATCATTGCCCTGGTCCTGTAGGCCACAGTATTTCTGATAGAGGCAAGATGCCATTAGCCTTCTTAGCCACCTGGGCCCAGTGCTGGCTCCTGTTCAGTCACTGTCAACCAGCACCCCCAAGTCCTTTTCCCCTGGGCAACATTCCAGCCACTCATTCCCCAGCCTGTAGCACTGCATGGAGTTGTTGTGACCCAAGTGCAGGACCTGGCGCTTTGCCTTGTTGAACCTCATACAATTGGCTTTGGTCCATCAATTCAGCCTGTCCAGATTGCTCTGCAGTCTTCCTACCTTCCAGCAGATCCACATTCCCTCCCAACTTAGTGCTGTCTGCAACTTGACTGGAGGGTGCACTTGATCCCCTCATCCACATCATTGATAAAGATATTAAACAGAACTTGCCCCGATAATGGAGCACTGGGGAACACCCCTACTGTGCTGGGTTTTTTTAAATCCAGGTAACTTCACATTTTCTGTGCTTGTGACAATTTGTTTCTCAAGTGTTGGTGGTTCCACCCAAAAGGAGAAATCGTGTGTAGAAAGACTGTTTTTAGTCACTGGAAGATTGCTTGAGATGTACCATCTACATGCTTTCTAGTGGGGCTTAGAAGCTGGAAGGAACATGGCAGGGCTTGTGAGGCTGAGTTACAAGACTTACTGTGTTGATTTGCACCATATATGAGATGAGAAGGTCCTGTGACTCAACAGGTAAGGTGGCCACCACCCTTCTATATGTGAGAGGGAAGGGCCTGAGTATGTCATGAGGGTCCCAGCTCAGATTAAAAAGTACTTGGTTTTAAATTATTGAATGTACTCATGGGAAGAATTAGCAACAACAGCACCACTGAAAAAATGCTATTTCTTAATAGCCAACTTTATTCTTTCCTCTTACTCAAGTGGCTGAAAAGTTTTGACTTGAGGTTTTGATCTAGAGTAGGTGTTGAAGCCTTAATTAGATTTGTCATCAGGGCTGCAATGTTAATGATGGAGTAAAGTGGGTTGTGTGCTTTGATGTCACTCAGCAATATCATTTAATTGTAAAGCTTTAATTCTATTTTGCAGGAAAAAAATGGTTTTATGTATATTTTCCCTCTGCTTTGGAATGAAACACAAGCTTGATATGGTTTATATCAAGAAAGGAAGCTAGACTCAGATGTTTAGAGTAACAGCTGAATAGTTAGGACATTTCACATGGGGAAGATCCAGTTTGTCTTGTCTCCAAATCAAGCAGAGAAGGAATGTTCAATAATAAGGTACTGTTTTTCACATGATAATTACTGCCAGAGCTGCTTCTGAGTTCTCTTTTGCTTTCACCTTTCTTTCCTCATAAAATTAAAGATGTTAAATTATTCTGCTACATTAAATAGCCCCAAAATAACACACAAATACCTGTATGAATTAGTTACCTTGTACAGAGGTGTGTTAAATGAGTTTGACCAGAACATCCATGGATGTAATAAAATGTAAGTATGAAATCATTGAAATAGGTGGAGAATATGGAATAATTTATGCTTTAACAATTAGTCAAGATAAATTGTAACTGATCTGTAATATTGTTCTGACCACGTATATGCTCTCAGCAAAAGTGGGTTTGAAACCCACTACTCTAAAGAAAGTTAGGGCACAGACTGCTCTTGGAATATTCTATGTGAACTTGAACCCATTCTTGATTGACAGAAGTTGAACAATTTAATGTTAACAATGGTACTTAGTGAGAACAACACACCAAGTGAATCAGTATTTCCTGGCAGCTGTGGAGACCTAACAGAGCTCAGGGAAAAGTTAACAACTGGCCAATTGATGCATGCTGTGCTACTTCAGAACTTGAGCAACCTCATGGTTGTGTGAAGATCATCTGAGCATGTTTTTCTTCTAAAGTTTGACCAGGCTAGAGTCACTAGTTGCATCCATGGAGGTAAAATTTTAGAATTGTGCTTTAGCTGAAACTAACATAAGGATCATTATCTGGGGATTCTTCCCATGGTAAGGAAGTTACCTGCTCCCAGACACATGAAACCACATAATTTATAATTGCAAGCTACTGTAGGATAATGAGTTACCCAGTAATCAGCTGAGACATCATTTAGTGTTAGCAAATGTGTAGCTGGAACAGATTGAGAGAATTTATCCAGTCTTTTAGTACAACTCCACAAATAATTTGTGGAATTGCCATGAGATATGCTAGAAATGAAAATCTAGCCTGTACTGTCAGTGGTCCCACCATTGGCAAATGCACTCTCACGGCAGATTTGTCACTTGTGTTTCCCTCTGTAGTATTAAATGCTAGTCTGTTGAGTTATTTCGATATTAGTGTAAGTGGGATTAACAATAGAAGTAATTATTTTTTTCAAAGCACTGTTTAACATTGATATTAGAAGCTTTTAAAGTTGCTGTTAGGCTTCAAGGAGATGTTCTGATGAGCTCATCCATAATGCAACTTGGGTAAGGAAAAAAATCACTATTTAGTGCTCTATGGATTGCACAGATGTAGTGACATTTAAACAAAGTGAGATACTAAAGTTACAACTACAGTAATTCTGTGAAATCCGTGAAGAGTTAATTTCATGATTAGCTGGATCACTATATTGAATGTGTTGGTTTCTATCGTCTTGAATTTATGTGGGTAGCAATGTTTGAACAAAGATGTGCAAAGCAAGTATTAATAAATACAGAATAATAAATGTACAACAAAACCACTCATTCTCTAGTGGTATGGACAGAAACCTCAACAGAACTAGTTTACTTAGGAAAGACTACCAGTAGCTTATTTACCTTTCTTAGAAGCACTGGAGTGGAAAGTGATACCAGCTGGATTTGTTATGTCAATAACAACTTTTCACAGATTTTTGAGTATTTTTAGTCTCAGTAGAACAGTCTGAATCTGTTAGCTTATGTGTTATACATATTCATAGCATAGATGTGTTGTACATATTCATGTTCTGGCATATGATAATGCTATGATTACTAAATTTGCATAAAGAGATATTTTTGGGGAAATGAGTGCATTCATTTGACTTCCATGCAATTTTCAGGCTGTTCTAATCCAGGTCGTATGGTTTGTTGCTTAAAATGTATCTCAATTCTAAACCAAAGTACTGACTCTCCAACTCTGAAATAAGCCCTTCTAGGTGATAATGTGCTATTCATCCATCACTCTAGTCAGTTGACAAATAACAAGTCAGTAGGTTTCCTTTTATAGTTCTCTAGTTGATCAGATGTCCCTAAAATCAAAGCTGTTATATTTGCAAGCATTTTTGAATGGCAGAGAATTGCAATTTTTTAAAAAAAAATATATAATATCAGTAGTCGAAGCTTAATTAGCCCTTTTAGATTTTGAGCTGATTGTGAACTAAATTTAATGAAATACAAAGAGCTTAGCAAAAAACATGATTGAGGGGAGCAGCAGAAAAAGGATTAGTGTCTCTTGGTGTCTGCACAGTGCAGACAGTGAACAGCTTCTTTGCACTACTCCCTTTTTTTCTTAATTTTTGTTATTTTCTTGGCCTTGTTTGAACAGTAAGATCCCACTGGCTGTCCCCACTGAGTCTTTTAATTTGCAGTCATACTAGCTGAATTACATATGTAAACCACCGTTTTGCATAGCTTTACAAACAGCAATTAGTTTTATTTTCATAAAGTCTTAAGTTAAAACTTGCACCTATGTTAAATACCCATGGCTTAAGGCTTAAAAGCACAGAAAATAAAAGATATTTCCAGAGGCACATAATGCTACATGTGCTGATAAAAACAATAGATACTGATCTGTTACCTCTAATAAAGTCTTGGCTTTGGACTTCCAAATCAGAGTGGTTTTGCTAGATTCACTCTGAATCTTTCTACTAGTAAGCAAAGGCACTGACAGTCAGTGGTTTTGATTTCATGGTTTCTAAATATGAAGGAAGAAAAACCTACCTTCTGAGGTCTGGTGTTTAACAAAGACAGAGAACCTCATTTGAATAAGACAGATTAGTTTAACTTTCCCAACAAAGACATGGAGACCATTATAATATGAATACTGATTTTTGCTCTCTCCTTAAAAATATTCAAAGGAAAAGCACATCTAATTTAGTTGTTACAACATAATAGGCCAGCTTGACTCAATTACTTTTGGAGGCAAATAATGATGGGCTCAGCTTTTGCAGTGTTAAGTCTAAAAGTATATAAGTCTTGTGATTGTTTAGCACAGGATCTTTCTGGAATAAAGTACTGATGTTCTTGTTCTTCTGCAGGTGGTTGTTGTATACAGATGTGGATAGGGCTGTGATTGCCATCACACCTGGAGAGCTTGGCTTTGAGCATGCTGTAGCATTGATTGTTCCACTGGTCACACGTGGCAACAGGCTTGATTTTTTTTTTAAAGGTATTGACATTGACAACTTGCCAGACTGTTTACTTCCAACCCCCAGCAGGATGGTGCAGTTACTAAGGGAGCATGCAGATCTACATTCAAATACTGAATGTGTCTTTTGCGTGCATAATCACTCCTTAGAAAGAGAGTTGAAGAAAACCCTGTCAATTATTTTAGCCTATTATTTCATATGGATGGAATCCATGTAGTTTGAAAGAAGTGTGTGTACAGCTGAAAATGAGTTGATTCAGAAAGCTGAGGTAAGATAAGTGCTCTTTGGTGGATAAGTAGAACACACAGTCAGTACCTCACATAATACACTCTTGTTCCTGCTGAGGAGGAACTGTGAAGTAACACCCATCGAATTCCCTAGGCCAGGAGTGATATACTCTTGGAGGTGCTGATTATGGAAGCAACGGATTGTGTTATGAAACCACAGCCTTTGTGAATTGCTGAATGATAGTTTATTTTGTGTGTCATTTAATTCAGTCAGGGTAGTGAATATTTACATTATCAGTATCATTGATCACTAAGGTAAAAAAGGTTCCTTTATCTGTGTATTTATACTTATACAGTTGAATTGAAAACGCAGAGCTTAATTGTTGCTTCGTTTAAATCATGTAAAACGTGGATGCTTCTGAAGGTTTTCTAATAACGGCACATCAATGGCCCCTGTCAATCCAGAGTGGCCATCACAGCACTCTGATAGCTCTGTTCCCTTCGCCTTTTCCTCCTTAGGAATATTTTAACCACTGGAATTGCTGTATTTTTTAAAAAAATTAAAATACTCATAAATGTATGCAGTATAAAACACTGATTAAGCTCTTGAGAACTTGGAACATGATATTCTACAACATGTGTTTATTACAGAATTACTACATGCTACAAAAAACGTTTGGTTGGCTGACAGGAACTCAAAGAGCAAGTTCTGATGTTTGCGTGGAACTAGTTCAAACAACTCCTATATAAATATATTTTTAAAATCTCCATTTCATTGTTTTATGGGCAGGAACCTGAAAAGTCAGAGATCAGATCAGGATTCATTCTACAAGTTTTGCAGACAAGGAATTTGCTATCAAGCAAAAACTAATTCTGATAATTTAAGAAAATACTTCCACTTGCATGGAATTTGAGGTCATGAGTGACATACCCAAGAAATATGCAATTTTGGCCAAATTAATGCTTGTTATTAATACATGAATATATGAACTTATCTGTTTAGATTTATCTCAAAATAGGAAAGGCATTTGGCAACAATATTTTATATAGCACTAAGCCTTCTATAATGATCTTAAGTTGAGAATATTTTGCCTATGGAAATATGTGAATGACTTAATGCATACAAATAAAACAAGAAGGAAACTGTAAGTAGGACAATTAAGGTGCTATTTTTCAGTAAATTTAAACCTTTCCCCACTTTGGGGGGAGCAGATGTAAGAAGTTTCAGATGGCTTGTATAATTATATTTTCATGCAGTGAAGAAGGAAAAGTAAGCACTAAGAAAGATAATGGCATTTAAAAATTAAAAAAAAATTTACAAAATTTAAAAATTAAAAAAGTGTGCTCATAGCTGTTCAAGACAATGTATGGGTACTGTAAATGTACCTCTACAAGGAGACTATCTGAAGTGTGTGCTGTTGTAATACTGCTTATTAGCATGACTGATCTATTTTTGGGTTGATCTTCAAAATTGTGTTCCTTCAAAACAAGTGAAGAAAAAACCAAGTGGTCAGCTGCTGTTTTAGGGGCCAGGTAGAGTTCTTGAGTAGCCAGCTCTGGCTTCTCTGTTGGAATTACCTTGAGGGACTGTCTGTGCTAATGGGGAGGCATCTGTGTGAGAACTTGAGCTCAAGTGGAAACAGGTCACTATGGTACACAGCAACATACACACACCAAATTAAGCAGCAGGAGTCCCCTGTCTATGATCTAGTCTCCAAAGTATGTCATACACATCTTCTGGTTCTTGGCTGCAAGCTGTTGCCATGGCCTGTGGAAGGTTGCTAAGTTGCAGGCTGTTTACTCTCATTCTAGACCGTAATTCCTATTTCCAAGAGTTTCTTTATAGCTGGATGAAAATAGTGTTTGTTCCTCAGCAAGAATTATTTGTGTGCCACGTAAGTAAATATAATGAAGCTTGCCAAATCACATGAAATAAAGTTTCTTTAAAAGAAAAACAAGAGATGTACAATTGCAAATTTGGTAATAACATGAAACTAAGAAGGTAAGCAACAGCAATATATTGGGTTGATACAGTGATAAAGTAACAGATTCATACAAGGAAAGAAGATAATGGAGTAGATACTCTGTACACTATTACAGACTTGAGCATCAAATCTCTTTTTATCAGATTTGGCCAATGATATTCTTATTTTTATATGTGGTGAGACTGTCAGGTAGGAAGCAGGATGGTTTGTAAATTTTTTTTTCTATTTCTGCTGTCACTTTTCCTAGACATTAAAGATAATGCATTGCTCTAAAGATAACTTCTTGGTTTATGTTTTGGTCTAAGTTCACCCTGAGAAAAAGGCTTTAAGTTACTATTATTTTATTAATATAACTGGAAAAAGAAATTGATTGGTAGGATCAGTCACCAATAAGTTGGATTTCCTGTATTATGAGAAACATAAAATAACCACTGAGAAGTGTATACTTAAATGAATAATCATCTCTCCACATTTCATCCTTTTCTGTTCTCTTTTCTGATATATGGGTCATGGCTTGAAAGATAACATCCCTCAGTTTGTGTTTGCTTAATTTTTTAAAAAACACGAAAGGTTTCCTTTACTGTTCCAAACAGCTTTTGTTCCAAAGCCATTTAATTACTATAAAACTAAGTGGTTCTATTTCTAACTTATTTAAAATCTAGTCAGACTTTTCTGCAAGATTTTTTTAGGCTGTATATTAAATTTCAGTCAGCTTTGAAGCTAGAAATGTATTGCTTAAACACATTTTGAGAAAAATTTTCTTGTTGAACTTTCCTTCCCATGGTTGCTTCTCTCACCTTTGACACAACAGCAACTGAATTTTTGTTGTTCCTGAATTCAGGATTGGTAATTTAGTAATTTGTATTCTGAAGATAACAAATTATACATAACTTTAAATACTTTAAAGATACTATAATCTTAAAGACTGTGCCAAATGTTTTGCCATCTAGTACTGTGTGTGACATTCTGAAATACTGTTGGTCATACATAAAACAATAAAAAAGTCTGCATAATGAAAAATAAACAGTAATTTTTTCTTTAAATGGTCACAGGAGTATAATATACAGGAACTTTGTATCAATCAGTAGTTTATTGGGGGCCCTAAGAACACTAAACCCCTGCAATTTACAGAGAGTGCATTAGGCTGGAGCACAATTACTAGGGTCTGTGAGCATCTGCTTTTGAAAGTGAAAGGATTATATGTCTCCACTAAAAGGGCAGGTTCTTCTACTTAAAAATTAATCTGTCATATTGCATATAAATTTCAGGTCAGATTGCACTCTCCTAATTAATGCAATAAAAGTTTGCTATTGCACACAGTGAAGTGTTTGGTATTGTCTTGTTTCTAAAGGGCCAAAACACCTTTCCCTGATGTTGAAATTTTAATCAAAAACTTGATATAACATTAGTGATAAAAGGCTGATTTCATAAAAGGTACCTTGTAATGATTTGGCATTGTAACGGTTTACAGCTACATACTGTTTTTCACTCAAGAAGCTCAAGATACTTTGGTCTCTGAGTAAAGACACAGCCTTTCTTGTCTCTCTGTGCTAGGCAGAAGAGCCATGCTCCTGCTAGGGCTACCAGAACTCCAGGCTTGCTTGGGACATATTACCCCAGTGCAGATGCACCACAGACACAAGGCTGGCCTGGAGCTTCCCTCCAAGAACTGTGTGGCTCATCCTGAAGCAGGAAAGGAGCCGTGTGCTGGACTAGTCTGTGATATTTGTTGCTCTCTGGGCATCGATGAGGCTGATATCCTGAAAGGGCCCTGTGCTGAAGTATGTTGGGACTTTCTCCAGCTCCTGAGACATTTGAGGCTGGGGAGCATGCAGAGATGGCTTTATTGGACGTTGAAAAAGAAACCTACCAGAACAGTTATTCCTCTGTGTGTTTCTGTAATGTTTTTACATATTTATGCTGCCTAGTTACTTCTAAGAATAACAAAATTTAAAAAAAAATATTCTACAAAAAAACCCATGCAAAAGTGGAAATTGTCTCCTGTAGTGTCCTACCTATTATGACAGCATAATTTTCCAACACAATTCCTAAAATGGTCAGTCATGCCAGAACTTCTGTAGCTTAGTCTGCATAAAAGGCTGCTCCTAGCAGTAAGCAGCTAAAACAGTTCATGCAGTTATCACTGCTCTGACACAGCACTTAAAACTAAAAATTATGAATAGCAGTGCTTATCTGGTAACAGGTTCTTAAATTGCTTAAGTCTTCTTTCAATCTTCAGACTATGAAGGTCTTTCTTAGCTGTTGTGATTTGAAATTAGAACAAACACTGAAAGTGTTAGTTTATAGTTCTATCAATCAGAATTATCACGAGAAGAACTTTTAGAATTTAATTAGAAGGTCTGAGTCCATAGATCTATTAGTTTAATCAACATAATCAACTTTCACTTAAAACAGTGGTCTTAAATTATTTGCATTAGACCAGGTTAGTTTTTTTTTCATATATATTTAGTTCAATCCCTTGGAGGAAACAGAGGCTGTGTAAATGTTTCAGCAAAGAACATTTTACCCAAATTGCTAATACCTCTAAATCAGCTTACCACGTACTATAAATGTTTGCCCTTTTACAAGCAAGATTGTGTACCCTGTGCTGCCTTTCCCTTTTCTATAATTAGCAGAAACATTTGGAAATTTCAGTAACACTTTCTCTGTATCTTTACAAGAAAGAAAATGACCTAAAAAGGGAAGAAAGGCAAGTCTAGGAAGGAACACAGCTAATCTAAACATCACCCACAACTTGCAATCAGGGACATCCCCCTCCCTTCTCCAAGCAGATCCCTTCAGTATTTGTGTTTTGTTTTTGTTATTCAAACTCTCTCTCTTCACTACAGATTTCCCTACTTGGAAATATTATCATTTGAGATCACGATACAGCAACAACAGATAAAGCTGTGCCAGGCTGCAAACCGGCCCATGGGGTAATAGCCTGTAATCAGTAAAGAAGATGCACACTGAAGACACAGGCTACCCCAACACAGAAGCATTAAGTTCATCTGTCATTTTATTAGTGTTTACGTTGTTCAGGTACTGTATGCTGTCTCTATACCCAGTAGACACTTATCAAATAAGAAAATTGTGAGAAAAAATATGACTTTCCGCTTGGAAAGCTGAATTTTGAAGGGCTGTATACGGTCAAACTTCTTAACTGCTGACTTTACTGAAATTTCAGCCTAAGTTTCCTGACTGTAACAAATGGTTCAAAACTCTTGAGTTCACAAAAATATCAGGACAACTTTATGCTAGGAAGAAACAGTATAAGAAATTAGAGAGACTTCTGTAGCATATGAAAACCATAAACATATCTTTCCTGATTGGTTCATCATCCACAGCAATAGGATTTCTATGAACACAGAATCTCAACACTAGTATTTCAGTAGGGCCGTATGTAGAAAGTTAGATTTGTGATTCTGCAGAAGTTTAGTGCATAGCAAGTGAAAAATGCCTTTAAATGTGTTTTACATGTCCATAAATGTAATTAGAGCTCCAGTTGCTGGACATCCGAACTTTTCAGCTACAGCAATTAGGCAGAAACTGAAGGCACAACTGTTGGTTGATGTTAAGCTGGTACACAGCCTTGGTGAGTCCTCCTTTGAAATCTCCACCACCTGCACAGATTTTGGAAAATAAACCAGACATAAAGGCTATTTTGGAAGGAAATTATGTAAGGCCATACATTTCAGTACAATTTAGGAGAGAGCTCACAAAACAACTGATTTTTGCAGAGGCTGTGATCTCTAGAGCCCCTTCTTGGATACTAATGCTGTGGAAAAATAAGCTGGTTTGGGTTTTTTAAATAAAATTCTTCCCATTTTGCCAGTTAGAAACACAGTCAGCTTTGGCAAAGACCCGGGATGGTAGAATTGATAATAAATTGAAGCTTTAAAATAAACTTGGCACTGAGTCTCACTGTGTTGCTAGTTTACAGTTTGATTTGAAGTAAATCAAGTCTAGCACTCAGTAAGTAGCTGCTGTAGGTTAAGTATACTGGTAGATCCCAAACAGCTGTGAAGGACACAGAGGCACAACATTTATTATTACAATTCAGACAGACCACTGAGATGGAAGTTTGTTCCCACAGAAATGAACAATTAACAGTAGCTTCTGGGACAGTTAAAAGCAACTTGATTATTAGGAGTTTGGCCCCTTTATGCCAAAGCTTTTTGATGGAAACTTTAAGACTTGCCAAGGTGGAATGAGGACTTAATATAGGGGGAAAAAAGAAAATTGTCATGTTTAATTTATGGTTATAAAAGATTACTGGATTATAGGGAAGGCTTTTAGGTTTCAGAATAGTGTTGAGGACTGCAGGGGAAGAACACTGGCCAGGCAGTACTAGAATAAGGGTCATTTTGGCAAAGGAAACTAGTTTATTGTTAATTCCATAGGAGGCTGAGAGGACAGTTAAGTCCCAAGCCAACATACATTTCTAGTTTTTATCTCAGTCTTGCAGGACCCATCAACAGATCCAATTTTTCAGCCTTCTCTGTTTGATCTCTTAAGCTAACCCTAATCTGAACTAGGGTTTTTTGAGGAAAAAGCAGGAAGTCAAGTTGGTCACATTCTGTCATCTTTAGCTTTCATCTAACACTCAATATTGATTGGCACAAAATGGACTAAGGCAGATCCTGGAGAAGAAACGGAGTGAATTATTTCTAAAGACAGTATTTGACACATAAGAGTTTAAAGAATAATTTTTTCATTTTTCCATGTGGTTTACAGATCTACAGTGAGGACTCGGTACAAACTCAGGTTTGTTTAAAGGTGCAAGTTGCTGATTTCTCTTTACATTGAGGCTTAGACAACTAGCCTGTCAATCAGATGTGCTATTTGATCCTGCAGTTTCTTAGCTGTGACTGGAATGAACAGAAGCATATGGCTATGTGACATAAGACACATGACATAGACACAATATGCTGGGATGGTTTTAGGATGCCTTTCAAGCTGGAGCTTTAGGATAAAACATCAAGGTTGTTACAGGCTATCTTGCCCATGATGCTAAAATGAAGGTGTATAGTAAAGAGGTAGATATTTGAAAGACAATTAGGAGGTAGGTTGTGGGTTACTTGACTGCAAGCCTGAGCAAAAACAAAGGTTAAAATGTAATGTACTGTTCCACAAAGGCAGCATTGCTACAGTGAAGACTGGAGCTAGCAGAAATGCACGGAGGACAGTGAAAATTCCCTTAGTTTTGGTTATGTCTGGAAAAGCGGTGCCATATCACTTATACAAGTTCAATGAGGATCAGTGAAGATTAGCTACAGCACTCTGAAAAATAAATTTGGCAATACATACACTTCAGTGTGTTGTCACCCCTGAACACAGGAAAAAAACACCCATCTTTTGAGGCAGGATTTCTTTTGACTCAGTGAAAGGCCTTCATCCTGTTCCCAGAACTTGACCTAAATAAAGTTACCACTCCTCTGTCTTTAAACGATTCTGAAATGGGTGTATTCAAACTAGGACCGCCCTCTAAATGGTTTAATTGCATCCTCTTCCTCAGTCATTCTTTGTAAGTCCTAAATATTGCTACATGCAAGGAGCTGCCAAATTTCCCCCTTCTGGCCGTAAACAGACTGCGAGCACTTGGGAGCTACGGAACATTTTAGGAAGCTTTCTAACCCTCCCCAGCATTTCGCTGTTGTGCTCCCAGCGCCACTGGCTGCCTGTCCGTGGGGAAGACACAAACATCACGAGCACCGATGGGTTATTTGCGGACAGTCCTTGTTCGTAACGCTGCATGCATGGCAGTTTCTAATGATGTGTTTTCTGCGCTAAATTAAGCCTGGCCTCTTGGGAGTAATTGCGGTGGCTTCCTTTAATGAAGCAATAATCCTTGTTAAAGTCAGCATGCATAACGCGTAGCCTTTTGCAACTTGGAAACCCAGCGCTGAGAATTCTCCATCGCCGTTCCCTTCCCGGAGCCGACCGCGGCTCGGTCTTGTTTCCACTCTCAGCCTGCACTTGGGAGAGGAGTTCCCCCGGGCACAACTAGCCGCGGCCCGGGACAGGGACAGGGATACGGACGCGGACAGGCACAGGGAAACGGACATGAACGCAGAAGGGGACAGGGGCGGGGGCAGGGGCGGTGTCCGGCCCCCGGCCCCGGCGGAAGGGCGGGCCCGCTGCGAACCCCCAGCGGCGGCTCGCCCAGCGGCAGCGGCCCCGGCCCCGAGCGCATCCCCGCTGCCGGCCATGCTGTTCCGCTTCGGCGTGGTGCTGCCCGCCCGGGTGATGGAGGGCGGCACGGAGCTGCTGGTGGCCGGGTCACGGCCGGAGCTGGGCCACTGGGACCCACAGCGCGCCGTGCCCATGAAGCCGGCCCGGCCGAGCGCACCGCTGCCCGCCCAGGAGCCCGTGCTGTGGCTGGCCGAGGTGGAGCTGCCGGACGAGGACGCCGCCAGCCCCTTCTGGTACAAATTCCTGCGGCGGGAGGGCGGCCGCCTCCTCTGGGAAGGTAACGGAGCAGCCCCGGGCAGCGGGGACGGGCCCGCCCGCCGCAGGGCGGAGCAGCGGGGCCAGCGCCTCTCCCTCCCTCGGGACGCCCTTCCCAGCGCTCGGTCCCGCAGCTGCGCCCGCCTTCCCCGGCGCCGGGAGGAGACCCATCCCACCGGGGCTTGGTGCTCCCCCTGCTCCCATATGGGGGTGGCCCGGGCGGTGCTGCCGCGTAGCACCGCCCAGGCTGTCGTGACGAGACATGAGTTCTCGTAACACAAACATTCCCTAGCCGTGTGATGGAGCAGAGTGAATGCTCTCCTAGGTTGGTAAAAGCCCTTCGAAACAGGTTAATTCCTCCCACCCTCCCTTACTTTAGAGATCCATAGTCATGATGCTTTATTTTATTTTCTTTCTTTCCCCAGAAGTAAAGAACTCAGAATTTCGTACTTAGGCATTAAGGTGTGGGCTGGTGCTTTATTTCGCTAAGCTCGATGTTATGAGGGCATTTTCAAGCTGGCAAATTTGACCACTGGAATTTCTAAAAAAAACCCCAAAACCAGGGAGAAGTTCTGTCACAGCTTTACCAGTCTCTTGCGGTTTCAGGAGTCCTTCCATGTGGTTTTCTCCCGCTCTGTGTTGACAAACATTGAATAACTCTAGTCAGTTTCCATGTGCTGTTCTAGCATATTTAAATACCTTGAATAAAAGAGAACACTCACAATTGTCTGCTGAGTCAAATAAAGCTCTAAATATACCTCTTGTTACTGAGGAATGGATCTGACCCCGTGAAAGGAAGACAGATGATGAGGTAATTTTTGAGGGGTTATTTTTTAACTCATGGTTTTGTAATCCATATACCAAAATAACACACTGTAGAGCAGTTGCTCTTCAACCATTTTAAGAATAGATACCACACTTATAAGCTACCATTCTGTCATGTAGACTAAAACACACATGTTGTCATAACTGTTGCATTTGTTTTTTCTTCTTGATGCTAATAAAAGGCTACATGTTAATGCTACATTCACAGAAGTTTATGTCATGAAATACTATATATATATATCATGCAATAGTAATAGTTTGATTTAGCATCTAAACCAAGTAGTGTACTCTGCCTGTTTTAACTATGTTTTTCTTTTACAGAATTGCAGGAAAAGTGAATTTATGGGATACAATCTTTACATCTGTCTTAAGGAAGCAGAATTGGATCTCTTTTGAAAGGGCCAAGTTGTACATAGCATGGTAATGACACTGGTATATAAAGAGGTCTTCACCATACCGAATACAGAAATAATAATAGAGTGTTCCAGACAACAGAGAATCAGCAATGAAAGTTTGATGGTTACTGTCTAATTTGGATGTAATGTTAGCTCAAGGTATTGTCTATTCCTGGAGGCACATTTAGGAAATGTAGTCAGAGGAATAAACACTCTGTTTTGGCAGATTTGCAGTTTTAGGTTTAACCTGTGTGGCATTTTGTTCTTGTCATTGTGAATCCTCAGCAGTTTGAGCTCACTTAGGTGGAATGATAGAAGGCGAATAGGCATATCAACAAAATGCAGAAGAGTTTGTAAATTAGGCATTCATATCAACAATTTTTTTCCTAAGTTAATACTTACAGGAAAGAGATAAATTTTACTTAAACCTTGAAATTTATTGTTCTTATTCTGTGAAGGGAGTCTAAGGATGTTTTTCTATCCAATCATTAAGCAATCTTGCACTTCTTTTTTATCTAATTTGTTTTAATGTACTTTGAACTGTCTGTCAATAAAAGTTTTGGCTGTCATCTGTTTATTATTGCAAAAATCACAATTTCAAAAGACAATTCCCTTTTTTTAAGAAAAGAACATTTTGTTACAAACAAATGCTGTGCATTGTCTCTTTAATATCCTATGTGTTTAGACTTAAAATATGCTTTGGGAGACATTTAGCACTTACAGAACATCTACAGTTTTGAAGATGTAGTTATGGGAGACAGAGGAAATGCAGAATGACACTTGGTCTAAGTTTATGACTTGTGTAATCAGAGAAGCTCCAGTCCAGTTACGGATGTCAGATATTTACATATATTGAATGTTGAAATAAAGTGCTGTAGTTAAGAAAATTACTCCCAGCTTTTTTTTAATACATGTCTGTGAGAATTCCACTGGTAATGCATATTGGGTTTATAATACTACAGTACATGTATCATATGTTTAATAACAGCCATTTTAATGCAGTGGGGAAACTGGAAGATAAAGTGAGGGTATTTGTTTCTGTGGGCTGGAAGAGTCAAAGCCATGGGCCAGTGTTCTGTGATTTTGGGGTTCTTCCAGGTGGTCTGGTAGGAAGTTTTCAGACAAGTCTTGGCCTGCTTGAGTATCACTGGGTTGTTGCGTCTGTAAGGAAGGAACTAGTTGCCCTCTCTAGGAGGATGAGGTGGAAGAGGAAACTCGTTTGTGCTCCTGAAGGATCAGTGCCTATGTCTACTGTCCCCAGTGATGGTGCTGGTCTGCATCCAGGACCAGTCACTTGAAGCCATTGAGCATTTCTGGCTCTAATCACATGAGCTGTGTGAGGTTTTCTTTGGGCTGTTACCTGCTTAACTGCTGTGAAAGCTGAGGCCTGGTGTCCAGAAGGATTTGTAACTGTTCCGTGGTATCTGTGACAAACAGATTGGTTATGTTGAACTTTAGAATCTAGGAATAAGTTTAGGGGGAAAAAAGGCATATGCTTCGTTTGTTCTTCCCAGCTGCACCTGTGTCTGTGTACATTGTTTCTGTTGTTGATTCTTCAAAAATGGATTTAAGGTCTCTCAGCTTGGAAAGTAAAAGCATGAAACTTACACTTGATTTTTTTTTTCTATTGAATTTACGATTGAAGACTCATCTGTGCCTTTATCCCCTTTACAGTCATCTAAATAAACCATAGGTACTAATCAAGAAACATGCTCCATGAAAGGACAGAGAAATTAGTAAGGGGATGCCCCATACTGCATTTTGAGATGATGGAATACAGTGTGTTGACACCTTACATTTTGAGAAGGGGAAAAATATATATAAAAACCCCATGAGCTTGTATTGTCAAATGTTGATCCAATTCTGGCCAGAGAAGTTATGGATGCCCCATTTTTGGAAGTGCTCAAGGCCAGATTGGATGGCACCCTGAGCAACCTGGTCTAGTGAAGGGTGTTTCTGCCCATGGTCCCTTCCAACCCAAACCATCCTGTGATTTTCACATAACTGTTAGTTTGAAGTAATTGGTGCTTGCTTGAAGCTTGACAGATATAATATTGCTGGTTAAAGCTCAAGAGCAGTCAGCCTTCATTCTGGGAATTTGTTCAGGGGAGCAGGGTCTTATTCCTTCCAAACAAAGCCCCATCTCTACTTTTGAATGGGGGAAGGAGTGAAAAGGAGGTGTCTTGTTTACATGTAGGTGCTGCTGCTGTTCATGGTGGTTTCTTGGAGGCCCAACCCAAACAATACAATACAGTTTGATTTAGAAAGAAGTATGTTACTCAGCCTGTGGCTTGGTATGTTTGCTTTCCAACATTTTCCATTCATGCTCCCGTGTGCTTGTTTGTTGTAGTTTAAGCCATATGTTGGACAAGGTACATTTGTGAGAGTTCAAAAAGATTGATACATTGGCTGAGCAGGGATCTTCTCTTGGAAATAAGGCAAAAAAGGAAGGTGAGTGCCAGTGGAAGCAAAGTCAAGTGACATGGGAAGAATTCAGAGATGCTGTAGGGAGAAAACTGGTATAGCCAAAGCTCAACTGGAGTTGAAGCTGCCAGAAATGTGGGGAACAACAAAAAGAGTTTTTTCAAATGTATTAATGACAATAGGCAGTGTAAAAATAACACTGGCCCATTACAGGATGAGAATGGTCACCTCACAAACAGGGACAGAGACAAGGCAGAGGCATTTGACACTTTCTTTGCCTCTCTCTTCAACGTGAATGACGGACCAAGGGGATCTCAGTGCCCTGAGCTGAAGGACCATGACTGTGAGAATGATCAACTGCCAGTCGGCCCTGAAGCTGTGCTGAATCTGCTGCTCCAGCTGGATCACTACCAATCTATGGGGCCTGATGAGATTCATCCCAGAACACTAAAAGAGCTGGCTGATGTAATCACAAAATCTCTCTCAATAATTTTTGAGCAGTCTTGGGAATCCAGAGAGGGAATCTGGAAGCTGGCAAATGTTCTGATTTTCAAGAAGGGCAAGAAGGAGGACCATGGTACTACAAGCCTGTTGGTCTCACTTCAGTGCCTGGTAAAGTTATGGAGATTATTCTGGGGGTATTGAAAAACTCATGAAAGACAATGCAATCCTTGGCACAGCCAGCACAGCTTCATGGGAGGAAAGTCCTGCTTATCCAACCTGATTTCCTTTTATGACAAGGTAACCCACCCAGATGACTTAGGGAAATCAGTTCATGTCATCTTTTTGGATTTCAGTAAAACTTTCGATACTGTCTCTCATGGGATCCTGCTGGACAAAATGTCCAGCCCACAGCTGGATAAACACATCATGTGGTGGGTGAGCAACTGGCTCATGTGTGAGCACAGAGAGTGAGAGTGAGGGGGGTGACATCAGATTGGTGACCTGTCACTAGTGGGATTCCACAGGACTCTGTCTCAGGCCCTGTACTCTCAACATCTTCCTAAATGACTTGGACACAGGACTGGAAGGGATACTGAGCAAGTTTGCAGATGACAGCCAGTCAAGGGAGGGGGTTGTCCCACTCTGCACTGCGGCCTCACCTTGAATAGTGTGTGCAGTTTTGGGCACCACAGTATAAGAAAGATAAAGCTCTTAGAGAGTGTCCAAAGGAGGGCAACAACGATGGTGAAGGGCCTTGATGGGTAGCCGTATGAGGAGCAGCTGAGGGCACTTGGTCTGTTTAGCCTGGAGAAGGGGAGACTGAGGGAAGACCTCATTGCAGTTACAACTTCTTTGTGAGGGGAAGAGGAGGAAGGGCAGGCACCGATCTCTTCTCTGTGGTGACCAGTGACAAGACCCAGAGGAATGGCCTGAAGTTGTGTCAGGGGAGATTTAGGTTGGATATTAGAAAAATGTTCTTCACCCAGAGGGTGGTTGGGCACTGGAACAGGCTCCCCAGGGAAGTGATCACAGCATCAAGCCCGACAAAACTCAAGAAGCAATTGGACAATACCCTCAGGCACTTGGTGTGGCTTGAGGATGATCCTGTGCAGGGCAAGGCATTGAATTCAATGATCCTTGTGGGTCCCTTGCAACTTGGCATATTCTGTGTTTCTGTGCTTACAGAGTAATAAGTGTTTTGATAGTATTGTAATGTAGTGATGAAAATATCAGAAGTAAATTCTTACAGCTTTCAAGTGTTGAGCACTCGATTGGTTTGAAGTGTCAGTAATGGGTAAGCACATAAAGATTGCATTTTTAAAATGGCAGTGTGTTGAAACTTAAGGCAATCTCACTTCTTGGGCTCAACTCTGTGGAACAAATGAGGTATAATTTCTTAATTTAAAGGAGGAGATTCTTTTAAGACTATGGGAAGTTAATACGGAGTTGCCATTTGCATTGGAGAGATTGTAACAGAAAAAAATATTTGGGGCTAAGTCATAGCAGAATAAAGCAAAGTAAACATTCTCTGAGGCCAATCTTAAAAGTACAGTTGGATATAACATTATTCTTCTGCAACTGAGATAGATCCTTTTTTCCCCCAAATCAAATCTCCAGATCCTCAAAATAGGTGGCAGTTCTATTATTAAAAAAAGAAAATGAAATGAAAAATCAACTGACAAAAAACCCCCACAAAACCACCTAAGAGTAACATTTCTTTGTACCATTTAATGAAGATATTTCATGTACTGTTGTGCCCACTGGGTGGTGCCATTTTCCCTGTGTATAGCAGCTACTCGCACAGTTCATCAGTGTTTGGTGTAATTTCTCTTCCACTTTTGAATATAATCGGGAGTTTTACTTGTTTCCCCATCCCAGTCTTGTTCTGAAGTAGACGGTGACTAGGAAGGAACACAAAGGACAACTCGATGTTGATAGTTGGATGATTGTGCATCATGTGCATTTCGTTACTGGAACTCTGTTCCTTTCTGGACAATGCTGAATGCCTTTACACCTTTTAGATATGAGGAAACTTAATGAGTAAAAGTGGATACCTTTGAAATCTACTGACTAATATGTGTTTAAGGAATGGAAAGAAACCCACTGTTTACAAAGTGCAATAACTCCTGGTGTTTTGTTCTTCAACTCCCTCGGGACATATTAGCATGCCTTATGGTGCAATGAAATGGAAGCAAGTCTCATCACTTTCTGTCAGCATTAATCAACTTAGCCTGAGCAGATTACTAGAGATCAACAGAGAGTTGCCTATGAAACTGCAAAATCTGAAGAATAAAAATAAGTATGTACACTTGCGTTACTCTGGATTTAGCAGGTATGTTATTTTTCTACCCACAAACATGGTCAGGGTCCAGTTCTGACTGCTGTGAGAGCCTAATAAAACATTTGTGGTTATAATGGCAAAGTTACAATAAATGCACTGTTTATGCAAATACTTTATTTACCATTTTCCCCATCCCTCACTTCCAAGTGACAGCAGCATGCAATAGGGGTCAAGAATTTATTTTCAATGGCAAGAAGCACTGAGAAGTGACAAATAACTGGGATGATACTTTGGTTAAGATATTGCCATGGTTACTATTTTGGTGTAGGTTGTTTCCTGCCCTTAGTCCAGTTATGTCTTCCAGTGTGGTAGAAAGTAGCAATCAGTAATAGACAGTACAACGCTGAAGAGAGTTTCAAAGCAGTTAGAAAGACTGTATTACAATATATATTTTGTTGCTATCAGCCATTATCCTATCATCCATATTTCCTTTATTCTCATTTCCACCGTCTGTCAGAGAAAAATCTCTTTTTTACATGAGGTGAATTTCTTTTTAGTTGCTTTTCTGTGATTTAACCTACATCAAAATACTGGGAACTCCTAGTACAGTAGAAACTCCTACTGAGAAACACCTGTGCCTAAGCAGACCTAGAGAGAGAAATAAAGCATACGTTTTTGAAAGTTGCCCTTGAAAATTCTTATTTTCTTATATCTGATTTAAAAAAAAAAGCCTCATTGATTAACAGCATTAACTGCTGAGAGGGGCTTTCTTGTAAACCACTTAGTTCAAATTCTGTCATAATTAAAAAAATCATAAAAAGAATTCTCTTAGGGGTATACTAATACACTAAAAAAAATCTCAAATTTGTCCCGGATTTTAATAGAATTAAAACTTGTTTCTTTGGTTGTATATCTCAGCTCTACCAAATGAGAAGTTTAAACAGTTTACTTTAAGTTTACAAAATAAACATGCGGTGTGTGATACAAATGGGTTTATGCTTTTCGAGTATCTATTCTGGCTTAGAAAATGCAAGGAAACATTTCTGAAAACAAAACCATTCATGAGGGAGTTCCTGACCAAGGTGTGGCAAATTAACAGTTTTGGTTTATATTAATACTAGGTATTTAAGGAGTACAATAATTTCATCTCCTATTTACAGAATCTAAAGGGGAGATGGCTTATTTGCAGTAGAAAACAGTAGTAGCCATATAATCAGAGTAAGTATTTATTATGTACACAAATAAGGTTTGGTATATGGCATAGAGAGTTGGTATTTGTCAGAGGTGTAAAAACAAAGGACAACTACTTAAGGGCTTTGCTGAGACTTGAGGAAGGTGGGACTTCAGAGCCTGTGGCAGACTCAAACTGGCAAAATAGTTGACCTCACTCGGTTCAAGCAAGGCAAATTCAGCCTCCCCTACTTCTGTTTTTTAACAATCAATAACAATTCAGCCTTGGCAGGATTGAGACAGATCCTATTTCAAAACATCAGAGATTGAATTTTGTTCAGACAGCAGCAGGGAGACTTTCGTGACAGAATCTGGTGTAAAGGGTAAGTAAATTTGAATATTGTGAGTGTACTGAAGGAAGTTCAGTTAGAGTGATGTGTGATAAAGACACCATGCAGTAGCACATTCAGATAACTGAGAATTGTGTCTAAAATAGGGCTTCAGCCTTTCCTTCTTTGTAATGTTGGTATGAAAGGTAAGGAAACTAGAAAAAAGTAATCTTTTAAAGGCTTTATTTTGGAGATTTTTTGTAGGTTTCCTTTCCTTCCTGTTGTTTTATTCCCGTTCTGTTTGTTTAATTTTATTCATCAACCCCTCTCTGTTTCTCTACCCCCAGAGTGTTGATAGTACTTATAATACTGAACTCTTCCAGGGATATTTCTTGGCATGAACTTAAGATATTCGTTTACCTTGTTAAAGGATCTTATTTCATATAACAAATGGAATTATTTAAAATATTTAGGCATAGTTAAAATTTTGAATTGATATGTAAAGTGTGCTGGTTTATGCAAAATTTATGACAAAGATTATAGGAGTTAGTGGTCTTACTGATGTGAGTAGGTGATCTGAAAATTGCCTGGCTGTTTGTGGTTTGGGTTGGTCAGTTGCCATTGAAGCCCCTGTGTGAATCTAAGGTTATCTAAGCAGCCCTGTGGTTTTTTCTAAGGTAGCAGTGAACTGAGAAACATGCTTTGCTGGGGCTTGGAGGTTTGGAAGTCTTATGCCTGTGTTTTAGAGTCTGACTAAGGCAGGGATGAGATGCACAGCACCTTTATGGCTGCTGTTGTGCCCTGGAGTCCCTCCCCTTACACAGCAGAGAACAGAGAGAAAAAACCCTCAACTTTCAGCAAGGTGTGCAACAAGCTGGGAGGTGGGAGAGCAGTGGCTGAGCAGTGCCTTTGCTGCAAAGGGCTTTGCAGAGACAGAAATTAATTCATTGGTGTGTTTTTTTGTTCACCACTCTTAATGGTGATGAGGAATTTCATTGACCCAGATTTTCTTACTATCTTTTAAGATCAAGCTGGTAATTTCTCTGCTCTGTCTTTGTGCAATCTGTGTGCAGTTATGTTTTGTGTCGAGAAGAGTCTGTGCTGTTGGCAGACTGTTGGATTATACATTTTTCATCTCTGCAATACAGCTGTAATAGAATAGTACCTGCAGAGCTATAATAGAATAGTAACTGTAGGTTTTTCTTAGTGTTCTGTTATTGTTTGTCATTAGATCACATTTCAGAACATCCTCTTCTAGTCTCTGCATACCTTCTTCCTGTCCTGTATCTTTGGACATCTTGTGTTACTTGGTATATCTTCATCTGTTTTTCACAGATTCAATCAGGTTGGAAGGGACCCCAGTGGGTCACCTGGTCCAACCGCCCTGCTCAAGCAGGGGCAAAACCAAAGTTTTACTTCATTTTGTACCGCTCTCCAACCTTTCCTAGGGCCATTTATCATTTAGTGGAGATCTTTGGATTTATTATTTTTTTTTGTTTATTTGTTTGTACAGCCACTTCTTATGTGCTTTGATCATCCTTCATATGCATTAAACAAGGAGCCACAAGTGCAGATTTTGAAAGAGCCTTCTGTGAGGCTTGTGCCCCAAGTGGGGCTACTTGTTTGCTTTGCTCTCCAGCAGTGGATTCTGTTGCGCAACCATCTGCAGTAGAGAGCAACAAGTGGACTGCAAAAGCAATGAGAAACTTTATCATTTATGTCTAGAAGCTTATTTTTATGTTTCTCTTTCAGATAAGAATTTTTGTTGTGAGGAATCACAAAGACGGATTTTAAATTAAAAAAAAAGAGGACCTTATTGAAGAAAAAAAACATACTATCAGTTAAACTAGAACCTGTATCTTCCAATAAACTCTTCCAAAATTCTTTTTTTTCTGTAATTAGGAAAGCCAATGTGATCATTTAACAGGATAATCACTACTGTTCCAGTATTTGAATTAGCTTTTCTTATGATTGAATTTTACTATGGTTGAATTTTACGTTTTCCAGTGATTGTCTATTTGCCTCCCAACAATATGAAAAAACCACTGATATGGAAATGGGTTTAGGTGTACAAACATGTATTTGCTGTTGTGTAGAGCCCTTTCTCAAAGGACATTTGTGCTCATTTTCTTTTTTTGCACAGATGAGCAGGAAAATATTTTATTTTCTTTCCTTTACTATTGACTCTAGGAACAGAAAAGTTCAAATGCTATTCAAATTCCCCCAAATCTTTTAGGCTGCACAATGTTTTCTTAACTATAAAAAAAATTACCCAAATGATTGTTTATTTCATATTAAAAGTACCTGGAAGCCTACGCAGTGGCCTGTTGTTGTGTGCTGTGAGCAATATGTGTGTTCTGAGACTCTTGTCTTGCAAACACTGGTGAGAAGACACACAGCTGCTGTGCCTGAGCAGAGTGTTCAAATGGGAATTGTGATGAATTCCCACTCTGGAGTCTGATAGAGTCATGGAGGATTTATTCAAAGTATCTTCAAGTCTTTGTAAAAGGTTTGAGTAAGCTTGGGGAAACCAGTCAGCGTAAGGGGACAGATGTATTTACATGTGCACCTAAAGGTTGCTGGTAAAGATATGACATACATTTGGGGTCCTGTAAGCATGTTGGATTGTAGCAAATTATACCCTGGGTCTTCTTTGTGCTGTGCCAGCCACTGATGTAGATGCCTTCTGACACATGTGGTTGTGCAGCAAACTCGGGATAGCCTTTGCAGCTTGTAGGTGAGGCCTTTCCCAGCTTCAGGTACAGAAACTAAACTTCAGCACTAGGCGTTCAGGTTTGGTAACTTACTTTATGAAAAATTTTGTGTATTTGAGAAGTGAGCAGTGAAGCTTAGTGAAATTTCTATGGGAAAGGGCTGCTGCGTCTGACTTCTTAGAGAAATCACTTAGAAAATCCAAAGGCACAATGACCTTTTAGATAAAGCAGATAATGGGACCTGTGGGATAGGACAAACTTAAACCTTAGCTGGATTAAGAAGTTGGTGTGTGTACGACCAGCTTCAGACATAACCAGGCACATTCAGACTACTTACAAGCAATGTCACGGCACTTCTGTCTGCACTGACCACTGTCTTTTCTCTCTGGTGCCTGATCAGAAGATAAGAAATTAGAAAGGGCAGCAACACATTTCTGATGCACTGAGAAGAGTCAGATTGTGCTGACCTTGGTCCTACTGCCTTCATCACACACACAGTTTCCTCCCCAGCAAACCAACCACACCAACAGCCCTGGAGTAGAGAGCAAGAGAAGAAGGGGCGGTCTTTGATCTGTGGTGCTGTTTATTGCTGCATGGAGCTAACACCCTCTGCCCAGCTTGCTGTCCTGGGCATGGAAAAGCTCCTTGTTCCAGGAATTCACATACAGAAAGGACTTTGCTTGGCCTATCATGTTGTGGGAGGGGAAAATAAAAGTCTTAATGTGCCACATTTTTATCCTGCCTCTGAAAGCTATTTTGTTCTTGGCATGAGCTCTTCTACTGCCTGCGAGATCTTGGGATGGCTCTTCTGAGCCTGAATCTGACAAAATCAGGTATGTGACAAAGTACCATGAGGGGATGTAAGGAGTCTGTTCTGTCAGCACAGGTAAAGGGACTAAGATGAGAATAAAGAATGTTTCTTGTGGATGAACCTCACACTGTGAGGCTGATGCACCTTGCTTCAGGCAGAGGAATGTCATGAGAAAATACTTAAAAAGGTGGGGGTGGAAAAGGAAGAACTGAGGGATATTCAGCTAATGATTTCTGCTTCTCACCCAGTTTGTGCCCGTTTTCCTAGCTGTATGCATTCTGCAAATATAAAACAGAATGTGTAAGTGATGCTTATTGTTTTCTGTTTAAAACACGGTTTGTGATCAGTTACCTTGAACAAAAGCCGTTTTAATTGGCTGACTTTTATTTTTGTATTAAATTACTCTGGCAGATAAAAGTAATCTTTAGTCTTTTATAGCAGCTCTGAATTATTGATGAGTTCTACATAACTCCTCAAAACTTGTCACTTGGCTCTACTTCTGAAACTGTTGCCCTGCATTGTTGCTTTATGGCATCCAAAATATTGTGGTCTTCCTGTGGCAAATTGTGCTAGCAGAAACATGATGTAAGCTGATACAACAGTTTTTTTCTTTTTTTGAAACTTACTTGTTAAATGCATCCTGTGAAGCAAACTGTGGTGAGAAGCACTTGTATAATCGTGTGGGTATTACCTGGGTATTGAGGTCCTCATCTTTTGTGCTATTGCCTATTTTCATAACTTTTAAGAAGTATAGTGAATTCAGCTTCCTGAATGCAGTCCACTCTGATCATACTGTTCCCCAAATTAGTATTTCTTGAAGATGGTAGCACTCTCTCCTTCCTGTTTGAAATTATATCACATGTAAATATATATATGTTGAATATATTTTCATATACGTTCTGTTGCACAGATATCCTATTTCAGTATGAATGTTGTTAATTCATAGATCACTATATAATGTAAGCAGTATGTTATGGGTTCACCTAGGTGGGCCTAAATTTGGGCTCTGAAGTCTGGACTAGGCTGAAGCTGTCAGCTGACTTGAGCTGGGCTGAGCTAACAGCTGACCTCTTCTAGCCAGTAACTTTGCATTCCATACCACATTATGACATCATCTCCAGGGAAGTAGGAACCAGTGTGGGAGTGGTTAAGGCAGTCGCTTCTCAGCCCTCCTCTTGGGAGGACGCACGATGCTGTCCCAGGGGGGATGGAGAGGACCAGGCCCACCACTGGCTCACAGGGTACCTCAGGAAAGTAAAATATGTTGTTCTGGGTCTCTCCTTTCTGCTTGGGTTTGTCTCCCTGGGGAATAAGCTTCTTCTTAAGTAATGTGTAGTTAAGACAGTAGAATTTGTGTGTTCGTTCAGAAGTTGAGGTGGGGAACTGGACTTTGTTGTTGTTGCAGACTTGTGTGATTGTATATTTGTACTCTCTTCTAATTGTCTCTTTCTTTCTGTGAAAAAATATATGTAGATTTAGTATAAATGCAGTTTGAAGTGTTTTTTTCTTTCCCCTCTCTTCTCCTCCCTTTCCCTGGTGTTAGGAGGGAGGCTTTTCTCTCTGTGCTTGGGGGGGGTTGGCAGTTGCTTATCTCAAACCAAGACACAGTAGTAAAGAGCTAGGCAATTCTCATGATATTTGCTTTGAATGCAAGCTGTTACTGTTTATCTAATTATTAAATGCAAAACAGAAACATACCTTTTGAGATTTGTTTGACTGTAGGCCACAGTGGGAAGGTGAGGTTGAGTGGTGCAGAAAAGTCAACAGCAATAAATGATGATTACAGAAGAAAGCTTTTCAGAATGAGATTTGACAAAACTTGTTTGAAGGAACAAATAAAACAAACGTCTCATAGCAGTTTACTCTTGTCCTCACTTCCATATGTGGTTGTAGCCTATGTAAGAGAATTAATGATGGTGAAGGTGATAAGGGTAGAAGGCAAGGAGGTTATGGCCATTTAAGAACGCAGACCACAGAGAAGGAAGGAAGGCAAAAAAGAGACAATAACTAAAGCTGGAAAAGTTGGAGAAGGAGGATGGGCAGTAAAACTGGCAGATGGCAGTAGAAAGTGCATTGTGGTGCAATTGAGGTCATGAAGACAAGAGTGAGGGTTTGTTGTCTGGTAGGACTGACTAGCACCTACAGGAAAGGAGTAATTAAGCAGGAGGGAGAGATCGTAGATTGCAATTGCAAAAATTCTTGCAGAAACCCTGGTGCAAGAGGAGGAACAGCTGTGAGCAATGGAAGGGGCAGTAGGAGAGGAAGCCAGAGTGGGTACAAGGGCACTCATGTACAAGGGAAAACAGAGCTGGGAGTAGCATAAAAGGCAGAGATAAAAACTGGGTCAGCCAGAGATCAAATCTCATGGTGCAGTGAGGTCTGGCGGCTCCCTGGGGACTGGGACCTGCAGGGACACCTCAAAGGACTGGCAGTCAGGAACAGGCAGCCGGGACACCAGGGCAACTACAGCCCTAAGCATTGGGCACCTGCCTTGGGGCACAGCTGAGTCTGAGGCTGTGGGCAGGTGGGGGGCAGGATCAGATACAGCCTTGTGGTGGCAGGGAAGGGCCATGTTGATGTGCATCTCTACAGACAGTTGTCAGACAGTAAAATGGGGAAGGCAAGATGTGGTACTTGTGGGAATATTTTGCTGAATACATGAAGTCAGTTAAATGTCATAAACACCCATGGACTTTATTACTGTGTTGTAGTTGGTGATGTATACTGCTGTCTTCACATTTTGTTTAAAAGTGGTAAGAGTATGTAAACAATTAGAAATATGAGATAAAAATATAGTGGTAAAATTTGTAGCTTTTGAAGCTGTGCACTGATTTTCCTCACCTTGTTTATCAAAAGCTATGTGATGCATAATGGTTCAGCAGTGTGGGAAGGGAAAATAGCTTACTGCCTAGTATTTTATTTTTCTTTTTGGTAAATAATAGTATTTCACAATTATGATAAAACGTGCTGCATGTCATCTGGAAATAAGGAGATGGTTTGATTTTTAGTATTAAGTGTTAATCTTACTCTCTAATCATTGCATTAGTACATCTCCCCAAATGCTCTTGGTCTAGCAAATTTCCCTTAATGTAGTGCTTGGAAACTGGTCATGCATTTACATGCAATGTGAAATTGAAGATATTCCTTTGGGCATAATTTTACTCAGAAATGTTTTAACATCATTAATAATGTATAAGTGTAACAGGCTTAAGCAAGCCACAGACTAGGTCACTTCTGATCTGCAAAATAATTATTCCTACATGCAATTAGTATTACAGTAAGTATGTAAGAATAGGGGAGGAGAATGTACATATACTGTATTTTTGGAGGACAGATAACCTTTTGATTGATGACATGACCCAGTTCAAGTTGCTTACTCTGGCATGATGTTAAAATTGGTTTTCTGACTAATGCTCACACTATTGCTGTAAGAGAAGAGGAAGGGGAATGAATATTAGTGGACAACTATAAGAAAAACTTCTTACTTTAAACAAGGCTGTTTTAGGTAATTGTGGTCATTCACCATTGCAGATGTGACCATCTCTCTACAGGTCACTTTGGGCAACTTTTAATGTGTATGAACAGACTCCCTAAGTGATACATTCATATGAAGGCAACAAAGTGATTATTGATCAGCAAATATAGAAGACAGGTAGGGTTTAATGAGCTCCTAGGCTAAGCATCTCTATGTGTCTGGTCTGTGTCAGGATGCCTGAAGAGTCTTTGCTGGCCAGGCAGCTGTGCATGAGGTGATTGGGGGGCTACCCTTTTCTGCTCCCTGAAACAAGTCTTCATTGTTACTAGGTTGCTGTCTGCCACCTTCTTTGGGATTTGATGCCTTTCCATATAGATGTTTTTCCTCTCAAATCCTGAAGCTGATAACAAGTCCCATGTTGCCAGTCCTACTTTTGTTTCTGGTTTTATCTTTCTGACCTTGCACGGCTGTCCTCTGAACTTTCTCTGAGGTCTTTGCCATATCTTGGCATCTTCCTTAGTAGTCAGCCAAGGGCAAGCTGAGGTTACTGTGGCATGTCACAGCTAGACCTTGGGCCACAGCAAGATAGACCCCCCAGAGGGAGATCACACAGAGAGAGCATTAAATGCTGAGGTCACATAGTATCAAAACATCAAATGAGGAACTTAAGTGAAATTAATTATTCCTGGAATTTTAAGTGATTTGGGAGTCTTACACAGCTTTAAAGTGGGAGGGGGTTTATGATTGGGGTTTTTTTTAATAATTAGCAAAAACTTGTTTTAATGTTGAACATTTGTTTTGTGGCAGTGCTTCGCTTAGTGCTATTTAAGATGTTAATAATGTTACGAGAAATGCAGTTTGAAGAGGCAGCAAACACCACTCCTGGCCTTAAATGTTCAGTTCAAACCTCCCAGCAAATCTTTTGGAAGATTATCCAGATACACAGCCTGCAATTATCCTTTCTTCTATTCTAGGTAATGGGCCCCATCACGACCGAAGTTGTGTTTACAACCAGAGCAACATAGTAGATGGAGTTTACTGCCTCCCAATAGCACACTGGATTGAAGTCTCTGGACATACTGATGAGATGAAACATACAACTGACTTCTATTTTAATATTGCAGGACAGCAAGCTATCCATTACTCCAGGTAAAAGAAAAGTGTGGAGTTTGACTGATATCAAATATTCAAACACAATCTGAACTGGCACATCAGAAAACTGCATTTGAAGTAGTGAATGTTTGTTTGTATGTATGTAACAGTAAAATTTAACAAAGGCTCAGCATCTCCTGCAATTAAATGTCACTTTTGTTAATAATAAGGAGAGATCCTGAGTTCAAGGATACCTGGGCCCTATACAGGTGTGTTAAGTTGCATCATATCTGAAAACATTTTGTGGTAATTTCTGGATAGTAATTTTCAAATGCTTGTCTATATACACATGTAAAACTGCATGTATGTTATGTGTTTGGTTTGGGATTGTTTTACTGAAGAAAAGCTGGGAAACAAAAGTATATGTTCTAGCACTGAGACTTTAAGTATAACACATGGCAACTCATGTGTGGCAGCAACTGCAATTAGTAACCCCTTCAAGTCATATAATACACCTGACAGACTACAGTTATCTGGATCTTAAGCATGTTTCCAACATCCTATCAGAGAAAAATCTTGTTTATTCCAAAGCACAGGTTTGTCAATACCAAATAATCTTTGTTTGGCAGAGAAATGTTTTGAGAAAGAAAACAGCTGTCAGAAAGTGCATATCTAAGTACCAAAGGCTAACTTATCTTCCTTTCCAGAGCCAACAGTGATCCATTTAATGCTGCCTTATCTGTGTGACTATATATTTCAGAAATTAGGTAAAAAGCTGCAAATTCTCCTGAAAAATGTGTGAAGAAAATTTTCTGAGCTCTGTAGTCCTTTCCAGATGAGGAACTCCCTTTCCATTCACCTCTTACACACATATACCTTCATTGAAAGGCAACTTTTTATGTATGGCTTAGTAGTTCTTATCTCATTTCTTGGAGCTTTGTTAAGTAAGCATACCCTGTAACAGTCTTGTTCTGTAATTACTTTTAATACTTTAAAGATATACAGCCTTAAATGGTTTTTCTAATCTTTAATAGTTGGCGGATTCACCATTCTGATGGCTATAATAAAGTAGCCCAAATATATTGGCTAATTTAGATTTTTTTTTTTAGCAAAGCAACTGAAGCAAGCTGATGAAAATGTCTTTATTTTTGAATGCATTTATTGATTCAGGAGTACTACGAAGATTAATATCATTAAAAAAAAGAAAAAAAAATCACCTCCATACCCCCTCCTCCCCTCCCTCCAAGCAACAAAATACCCAAACAGAAGCAAAAAGCCAGTCCCTCTGCCTGAAGAGTTAAAAGCTTAGAGGATGATTGGATCGTTGTTTTCCAAGTAAGATTACTTTTTTCCACGCTGTAGTGGAGGCAGCAGTACTGTGTGGAGCTTTATAACCAAAAATCCAGAATGCTGGAGGCTGGTAATAAGTGATTTATCAAAGAAAACTTTTTATGTGAGCCTCTCCTCTATGTTGCCCGACTTAATAGGATTGCCATATGTGAATTAGCTGGAGAGAATAGGTTTTTCTCTGTCAAAAGGACCTCGCACATGAAACCTGAGACTGATTTTACTTGTCTTCTGCCTAATCACAACAATTAGAAACACTTGCTTTGAGTTTTGCTGCCACCTTGCTGCTTCATAAAACATGAGCTCCTACTTTAAATGGGCTGCTGCAGGGTGAGAAGATCCTGCTTTTGGCCAAAAATAATTTTGAATCATACTGAGCCTGATGACAATGCCTTAAGAATCTGATTTTTCTTACTTTATATAGATGTATTTCTCATAAGTCAGTGAGTTTACGTTTAACCTTATATTTAGAAAACCCATTTTGTGTTGGTCATTTGGGTAGAAGAATGTATGATGTGGTTTTTGAGCATAGTACGATTTGAATTAACTTTTTCTAAGTGTGAAAAGGAGTATTCCTAGAGCTAGAGAGTCATGACTGATACCTCCATGGTGTTAGTAGTCACTTGTTTTGGACACATAAAGACACATAAAGCCAAAATCGTATTCAGGAAAACAACCCCAGCATTCAGTTTCTCTTTTGTGTTAGATATTACTACAGTAAGATGCCTTTAAATTGAATTAGAGTTAGGGTAATCTTTTCTGGGAGAAGATGACTTCAGAAAAGTTGTAAATCTGGGGCATATTATCTCTGTTTCAGTTCCATCTATAAAAGGTAGAAGTTCCTAATTCAGAGATGTTATATTCCTCATTATTTATATAAAAGCCTCTGCAGAAGAAAGGCATTGAATAAGACCAAGAGGGGGAGTGACATTTGAAATTACAAAATACTTCAATAACATTGGAGACAATGGCATTTGCTGGCAGAATTAGGTGCTGTGGAAATGAATATATCGGATAGGAAAAGCCTTCTAGTTACAGTTTTCTATTTTCAGACTAATTTTACATGTGTGCTTTTTATGAGTCATGTTTCTCAAATCTGATGAAGGAAAATAATTTTTACATGCTTTGCATGTAAAATGCAGCAAAACAGGATTTTATAAGTGAATTCCTCAAAAAACAATGATAGCTAATCTGTAACTGAAGTATTGTATGGCTGCTAAGTATTTTAGAGGGAAATGCATGATCTGTAATAGGGGAGCTACTGCATGAGAGTAGCCATAGGTGCTGACAACAGTTTTTTGAGGTACCATTTTTATAGTAGCTTTTTTTGTATTTAAGTATTAAGGCTATCAAATGCTAATATTATGTGTTTATGGAGTGATTCCTGTAACTGGGTATAATCCAGGACATTATGAAGCTGATGAATGTGTTGCTATCATCACGTCTCTAATTTTTTTCCCCTAAGACAAAGCTAAAGATAAAAGAAAATTGACTCTTGTGCCTGGAAATACTATTTTTGTTTCTTGATGGTTGCAAATGAAACTTAATTTATGATGTAGTCTTTACAAGTGCTTTGTGGCTTGTTGGTAAGACAAGTTGCCTTCAGCATTGCCATAGTAATGTAGGTTATAACCTAAGTTAAGTGTTAAGTGGGAAGGATCAGGAGCATCACATAAACTGTGTGTTCCTGATTTGTACTAAGTGATAATGTAGGTAAGTTAGTGAATGACGAATGATCCAGGGCAAAATGCAGATGCTTCTTGTTTACCTTTTGAAGGCACTAGAGCAGTGTTCTGCTGATGGAGCACAGAGCTTCCAATGAAGAAAATAAGCATTGTCTTGATTGATGTGCATCTTTAATTGAGATGGAAAAACAATAAGCCGGTTGAGTATGTTTGATTCAATATGAAATCAGAATTACTTTTGAATTATGCAACTGAAAAAAAATACAAGTGGGAGTGCTATTATTTATTTTTACTCTATTTTCTCTTCTTACTTACTGGTTTTAATTCGTTCACAAAATAAAATACCCTTCTGTCTTTAATGTAATTCTGAAGTAATTTTTTTATTACTGAAATATAAAAAAGGCTTTAAAGAGTAAGCTGTCACAAAACCCCCCTAGAGTGCTGTGACCTATGTTACTGTAATAGAAAGCTGCACTGATATTTTATGCCTCCTTTATGAATTAAGAGAAGAGGTGATGATGTCTACAGAGATTACCATAATTAACATTAAAAGCTGAGAACTAGCTGTCCCCTGTGCCTAAAAAGTGCTTGTGATATTAGAGAAAAGACTCAGACATAATGAGCTCTGGAACAAAAGTCGTCAATTTTATTCCAGTAAAATAGTCCTGATCAAAAAGACTTAACATCAGTAGGAGTTCAGCCTTCAATTTCAGTACTTGGGACTCTAACTGCAAAGTTATCTGGCCATGTTATACATTAAATAATGAAAATATTCTGAGGTGCCTTTTGTGGTGTGTTTATCCCATGAACTAAGAAGTAAGAAGTGACATTTAAGCATTTTTTATTTAAGTTCTTGAAAATTAAGAGATAATTTGAGGAAATAGGAGCAAAAGTGAGAAGACAAATTGTGAGGCTAGAATTTTAACATTTTTTTAAGTCCTTATTTGTTTCCATTTATTTAGTTTGGGTGATGTCTATATTGGGTAACTAATGCATTTATCTTCCACATTTGTTGCCCTTCCAAACAAAAAGTTTCTCCTTGCATGAACTCCCCCCATTGTTACAATGACTAAAAACTTGAAAACTGATTCTATTTTCCAAGTTTTGTGATTTTGCATGGGCAAGATGACTAAGCCAGGCTGTAGCCATTTAGATACAAATCTCAATCCTGTGAACTGTGAATAGAAAGAGAGTTAGGACATGCCAGCAGTGCAGTCACAAGCCACGATGCCTGTCAAATACTGTGGATGAACTGGGAACTCACTTTTCATTTTGGTTTTTTGAGTGTTAGCAAAGAGCTGTTGCCAGCATTGCTTCGGTTCTCCTGCCATGACCTACTGTTGGAGTACTCAAAAGGAGCTTGAAATGGGAAGTCCTGGATGTCACTTACTCATTGCTTTTCTTGTGAGTGCCGCAGTAGCAAGCATAATCTGGCTTTAGTATGGGTGATGTAAATGTTATCAAAAGAGTGTGTGAATTTCCAGTATTACTTCCACCTTCAGTGACTGGCCTATTAAACCTGATGAATGGCTATTAGCCAGCAGGCTGCCAGGATTGTTGTCTACTGCAGTGGCTCAGGGATGCAAAATACTGTCTAGACTTTGGGATGACACTGTTGAAGTAATGTCTATTGAATGGTGCATTACCTATGTGAATGATAAAATTGTGGGAGGGAATGATTTTGGCAGCACACAGGTCTGAAGACGAGCAAACTTGTGAACTATTAATATTTTTATGTCAGCCATTTTTCAAATGGCAGGCATCATTAATATTCATCATCTGTTCTAAGTGTTTCCCCCTCTTCCTCTAAAGCTACAATGTATGTTGTCAGCATTATTGATAAATTAATAATTTTGAACAGGTTATATATTTAGTCTAAATAGTATGACATTTTATAAGTGATTTTTGTGGTATTTTATATTGCTTTAGGTTATTAGAGCAATTAGAATAATTCTTAATAGCGCAGTAAGCACATCACACTGACATGTGGATTTCACTTTTGATGAAGACCAATGCATTTGTAATGAAACAAAGGGTATTTTCATGGTTCAGAAATTACTGAATTCCCTGAAGTAAACAGAGAATCATAGAGTAGTTTGAATTGGAAGGGACCTAAAGATTATCTAGTTCCAACATCCCTGCCACGGGCAGGGACACCTACCACTAAGCCAAGCTGATCACAGCTCCGTCAACCTGGGCCTAAAGCACTACCAGGGTTGAGACATCCACAGCCTCTCTGGGCAACCTATTTCATTGCCTCATCACCCTCACAGTGAAGAATTTCTTCCTAATATCTATTCTAAACCTACTGTCTTTCAGTTTGAAGCCATTACGCCTTGTCCTATCCCTAGATACCCTTGTAAATACTCTCTATCCGTCATACTTGTAGGCTGCCTTCAGGTACTGGAAGGCTTCTCCAGGCTGAAAATCCCCAATTCAGCCATTCTTCATAGGAGAGGAGCTGGAGCCCTCAAATTATCTTCACAGCTCTCCTGTGAACCTGCTTCAACAGGTCCATGTTCTTATGTTGGGGGTCCCAGAGCTGGAAGCAGTACTCCAGGAAGGGTCTCACCAGAGCAGAGTAGAGGGACAGACTCATCTCCCTTGATACAGTTGGCTTTCTGGGCTGCAAGTACATGTTGCCGGCACATGTCCAGCCTCTCATCCACCTGCATCCCCGAGTTCTTCTCAGCAGGACTGCTCTTGATCTGTTCATGCCCAAGCCTGTATTGATACCCCAGTCTAGGTGTAGTATCTTGCACTTGGTCTTTTTAAACCTCATGAGGTTTCCATGGGCACACTTCTTGAGCTTGTCCAGGTCCCTCTGGATGGCATCCTGTCCTTCAGATGTGTCAACCACACCACTCAGCTTGATGTCATCTGCAAATTTGCTGAGGGTGCACTCGATCCCTTCATAATGCCTAGCACTCAGCTGTACTAGAAATAAATGATTTCCACAGCACTTTCATTACATCTTCTTTGCCTTCTTTTGCTTAACTTTGTTACATTCCTCAAGAGAGAGACAAGAGTGGTGAAGTTCTTTTTATTCCTTATCCCTGCCAAGAAAGATAAAGGAAATTTTTTTGATGTTACACATCTGAAAAAGTTTTCTTTGTAGTCACATTCTGAACCATATTGAGTAGTAATGTCAAGGCCCTTCAAACTGCCCTGTGGTTCAGATGAGGAGGAACCAGTTAGCTTCCCTAAACTGATGGCTAGGGAAGTGGTATGAGTGTACTTCTGGAGAGCATTGCTAGAAACACTGAGCAGTAATGCCTCTGAGGCAAAATAGAGCTTTTGCAGCAACAAAGGTCTTCATGTACTTCTGTTTCACAAGTTAATATTGTTCTGTGTGTAGCAGGGCTGGGCTGGGCTGGGCTGGGCTTTACGGGGTCTGTGCAGGACCACTGTGGGGCTGCCAGTGTGCTTGGCAGCAGGAGTAGGAATAGGACCACAGCGAGATTCCAGGGATTTGTAACACACCATCAGCACAAGGCTCTGCAGGGCAGCAATTGCTAGATATGCCATTTTTCTGGAAACCAAATAATTTATATGTATAAATGATACATGTAAAGTACATTGAGCATGGTTCTGGGCAGCTCAGTGAATTTGACAAATGTTAAACATTTTTGAAAATCATTTTACAAACCTGGTAGGATGTGCATGGCTGAGCTGGACTTAAGGTTGTGAGATGGCAGAGGGACTGAAAGCTGCAAAGATTGGCTGCTGCTTTGTGGAAGCAACTTGCTTTTATTCACATGCCACAGGCATGTGGCTTGCAAGATCCTTTAGAAGACAACTTGAAATGAGGCTTCAACTCCAAAGAAGTTGTAACTTAACCAACTAATTTCTAAGCACAAAAAGCTAAAGATAATCTTAGCATGGTGTCTAGTTAGTCTTGTGAGTTTTTTCTGGACTTTTTTTCTATACTTTTCTTTACCATTCTGCCGTTCATATGTGTCTTACAATGGGCATTGGATTGAGAATTATATATTTAGATAAATGATTGTTCAGGAATGAAGATTTCTTCAATAAAATGGCAGCAAGCAGAAACTAGCTGTCAATGGGAAGATGAAGCCTTTCATTATCTGGTTGGTAATAGGTAAAATTTACTTAAAACCACTGTTGCTCTTTAAAGTGGATCTTTTCATAGGTGTGGCTTTGCACAAAATGATTTCTTTACTTCTTAAGAAAAATTTACAGTTCTATGTCATTCTGGGAGACAAAACACAGAAGGAAGACTGGGAACCCTCCATGAAAAAACCTGGAGAAGTTAATATACTTCTGTTTTTCTCTATGGGATCTAACAGAATAATCTTGATAGTCCAGTCAGTATGAATTTTATGTGGGGAGGAGAAACTCTTGTTGCTTTTAATTTCTCTGCGTGTTTTACTGTGTCTCCCTGTTGCTTGTCTGTATTTCTTCTGGAGTTTTTCAGTCCTTTTGCCTGCCTCTTTATGCTTTAACATTCAGGCTGTCAGCGAGGTAGTAAAGTTCTGTCTCCACTGGAAAGCAATTTGCTGGCGTTGCCGGCTGGGAATGAAATTGACTGAGATTGTGAAATCCTGCACAATTTAGCTCCCAGCTGGCGTGACGGGGAAGGGGTAGCATCACTCTCTCACTGATGTTCCAGTTGTCATGCAGATATTTATTTCCTCTTAGCTTTGATGTGTATTTATTAGGTGCCCTGTAATTGCTGGTGTTGCTTAATATAGTTTATCTAAAGTTAGCAGAAGCTCTTTTTCAAAAGCAGAGATTGTGTGCTCATCTTTATTGCTATTTAGCTTACCAGGAGGGTGTGAATTCAGATATGTGGTTGTTGTCAGAAAACTTGACTAAGACAACTCCATAATTTACACTTGGTGAACCTGTTGTACCAGGGTCATGTTTTTGCAGCATGGTCCACTCTGCCTCCTTTTCTTGTGATTTTTTGCAGACACGACTCCTTGGGCAGGTTAAGCCCAGACAGCCCAAAGCTGACTCTTACAGAAAACATGCCTCAGAGTGAGAGAGTTTTCAGTCCCCAACTATGAAAGGTGACACCATCAGATGGTTTATTAACACCAGCTGGTTTGGTGTTTGCTTACTCAGTGTATGTGTATTGTATTTCTGAAAGAGGTAGCCTTTAAGTAAAAAAATCTTAGATAAAAAGCTGAAAAGTTGTTTCAAATGAACTGGGAAAAGTTTTAAAGATACTTACTTTAAAAAAGTAGCAAGCTCAAGCTACTAAGTTATGAATTCTACCTCCATCCTCAATAATTTTTATAAATGCTGAGAGATACAAATGCAAGTTTTCAAGCTTAAATGCTCTAGATATTTACAAGATAAGTTAAAAAATGCACCTCCGTATAAAAATATGGAGGGCTCTGTTTAAAGGATAAAAAATTATTTATTAGAAAGGAAGCTTGAATGTAGCTCTAGTTCTTTTGAAGTGTGTCTCAGAAACATAAGTATTTTATTTCCCATGAGTAAATAGAGATTATCAAATTGCTGCTGTATTTTCCCATTTATAATTTTCTCTCTGCAAGAAAAATAAAAAAAGCCAAAACAACAAAGAAATGAACTGTGCTTGTCTTCCCAGGGAACATATTAAGAGGCTGAATGGAAAATCTCTTGTTCCCTCCTTTAATGCTTGTGCTTTGAGAAATGCAATTTCTTTGACTCAGGTACATAATCCCTGCTGTTGTTCAGAAGTTTAATGTGTATCCTCCTGTGAACTATGATAAAAATTGAGTCAAATGTCATAGACATTGGCAAATTGTAAGAAATATGGATTTCTTCTTTATTGGTTCAGTAGACAACAGTTTGTAAGTTTAAATGAAATGTCTTTTTCTTTGATGTGAAAAACCTAGTAATAGAATATATGATTTTAAGCATTTAGAAGAGGATAAAAGGAAAAATATGCATTTCAGTTTTAATACAGACACAAGAAAATGTAGAAGATACATAAAATCAATAATGAAATGGAAGCTTGCTTACTTTCTTTCTCCCTTTCCCTCCCTCCTTTCCCTTCCCCTCCCCTCCTGAAAGTCCATCCAGCTGTGGGCCAGCAGCAAGGCTCTCTGTGACTGTCACTCAGTTCAGGGACTGGATGCTGGGTGCTAGTCTATATGTGTGGATGTCGGTGGGCTTCTAGACCAATCTTGGTGGGTTTTTTTTTTAGTGTAAATAACTTCTCCAGGACTGCCTTTTAAAAACTCTTCAGAACAGCTGTATTTAGTGCCTTCATTTTCCCAAAGTGGAGATTTGATGAGGATGTGCAGCTTCCCTAAGAAAATAATTTCTTTGGTTTTCCTTCTTTCTGCCAGCTAGAACTTTGGCTGTGTGCAGACCATTCCTAAACAGTGTTAACTACCACTTTCACTGCAGAAGACTGAATTTCTTGGCTTCCTTGTAATACTGAGTTGCTTCAATCTGGTGAGATAAAAGGAGGAAAAAGCTTGTGAAATATATTTGCAATCTCAGTATTGAGGCTATCTGATATATTTTATAAATTTACAAAGTCAAGCTTCAGATGAGAATGTAAACACATTCAAATAAACTTTAGTAACAGTAGAGCACTTTAATATATTTGTTCAAATGCTTGCATTTTCAATGTCCAAGCAGGTGAAGTGATATAGGAAAAGAAAGAAATCTGAGAAAGAAAAAAAGCAGCAGTTAAAAAAATTACACAACCCTGGTAATTCTTGTCAATTTTTGGGTTCCAATAAAACCTGCAGCATTGCTTATTCATGAATTTAACTCTCAAGATTTTTTCTCTCTTTTGTCATCCATGACTTCAAGAGATTCCACTATACTTTGCAGTTTTGCATTAAGAAAATGTACAGAGGTTGTTCAGGGGCCTCTCAATGGCTTTGTTACCATCCCAGCCTCAACCTTTGATGTTGACAACTCATCCACCAGGGTTATTAATCTTATGTTTATAATCTAGTAACCAAGGACATTAGCTAAAATGAAGTTTTTTGACAATTTCATTATGGTAGTACTGTACAGCTGTTGTTCCTTTGATTTGACTTTGTTGTGGGAACACATTATTTTAGGTATTTATGTAGCTGACTGTGGTGATGCATTGATTCAGTTTTTCTCCATATTTCTTAAGACATTGTCCCCTAGCCTGTGAGTACTCTAAAATGTATCTGTCCTTCTTTAAAATTTGTAGAAATGACCTGATGTGGGTTTAGAAACTCTGGATAAATAAAGTAGAATAAACACAGATACACAACTCATCGAGACTGTATTCAGATGGATGTGCATCTTCCTCTGACTGTTGCAGTTCTGAGGTAATTTAATTCTTTTGTATGTGTGCCTATGCTGCCATTACAAAGCCACCTTGCAATGAACTGTGCTTTGAAATTATGTAATTTTCATGAATATATGCTTTCTGAAGCTTTGGAATGCATTTCCATTGGATCTGTAATACTGCATTTTGAAAACTGAATTTGTCTTTTATTATTTTCACAGTCTAGGTTTCTAAGCAGCTGCTAAAAAGTAAACTCCAAAAGAAGTCAAAAGATATTTTTACCAACAATTCCTGAAATTTCTCAGGCACTAACTTAAAAATTCATCTGTTGCAGTTTAAGTCAATTTTGTTAAAATGCTTTAACTTATAGGTGCCAGCAGTGGCATCATTCCCATTGCTAAGCAGTAATGTTAGAAATTCTCATTCCTAGTGCCAAGAGATTCATGGCTCATTGTGATCTGGCTGAGTTTAGCAGCCTGTTGTTCTTGTGTTTCCGGGTATTTGTTCTAATTCAAAACAAATGGGAATGTTGGCAATCTAACAGAGACATATGTAGGAAGTAACCATTGGCAGCCATGCTTGTATGAGACAAGAGTCTATAATTGGAGTATTTCAGCATTTATCCTCACAAGCCAATCGAGGAGCCCCTTTCAGGTTGTTCATTACAAGCCTTGGAACCTGATTCTCTTCTCAGGCTGTATTTTTGTCATTGGCACCGTTTGTTTTCAGAGAATGTTTATACAAATGAAAGTACAAGAAGCGTCATTCCCTACAAAGGCAAATCCTGCTTTCTGCTGCATACAGTGTGCTACTTCAAAATAAACAAATTGGCTTGAAAGAAACTCTGTGCTACCATAGTTTGACTACTTTTGCTGCCTTGGATAGACAGCACAGTTTAATCAAGATAGAAAGAGGATCTATTACTATTTGTAAGAGACATTCAGGAGTTAGTACAAAGAAGAAAGAATTACTGAAATTGAACCTGCCTTAAGATTAAATGGATATTAATTGCTTCTGAATGAATTCAGAGTGTAAATTAGAACAAGGTTTCTGTCATCAAAGGAATGATGTCTGAATTCTGTCATGACCTTTCAAATAGGGCAGGAAGGACAAAGAACCTAAATTATTTCAAGATGGAGCTTGATAAATTAATATAAGTAGTGATTCCAGAAATGGAAATTAAAGTTTATGATTATTGTATCATGGATCATAGGCTTAGAGACCTCAGAAAGCATCCAGTCCATTTCCTTGCTCCAACTTAATCTCAATTACATTTAAATCATTCTGAGTTTATCCAGCCTGATCTAAAATATGATCTCATCTTAGTGATGAGACTCTACAGGCCTGTTACTCTTCCATTCAATTACCTCACTATTGCTACCATTAAAAAGCTTTACTAATCTCAATTTAAGTCTTCCTAGTGCAATTTAAGTTCACTTCTTCTTGTTCTCTCCACAGCAGGCTCGGAGAACAAATTAGTATCCTGCCCCTTTATAGCCCTTTTGAATATGCTTCCAACTCCTTTTTTTACAAGAATCACAGAGTGGTTGGGGCTGGAATATCTCAGTATGTTCATTCTAATATTAACCCTTGGATCTTTCAGTCTTTTCTCTGAAAATTGGTCTCTGAGAATTCTGATGTTCTGGCAGTCTCCGCTGAGCTCTCAAGATGTTTCCCTTCTTTCCCATTTCTCCTGATGGTGGTCTACCATTACTGAATACAATGGAAGGATTATTTTGCAACTTTCAACCATAATGCTACTGCTTATTTATCCAAGTATTATTGACATTTTTGAGGTGTGGGATGTGGTTTACTTTCCAGTTTTTTAGGTGTTTTCATGAAATATATTCCCTGCTGGTGGGTTGACCTGGGCTGGATGCCAGGTGCCCTCAAGCTGCTCTGTCACTCCCCAGTCCCAGCTGGACAGGGGAGAGAAAATAAGAAGGAAAATGAATCATAGGTTGAGATAAAGCAGTTTACTGCAAAAAGAAAGCAAAAGTTTGCGCAAGCACAAGCAAAGAGGGGGAAAAAAAAAGTTTATTCTTTATTTCCCATTAGCAAGCAATGTTTGATCATTTCCTGGGAAGCAGGGCTTCAGCACCTGTAGTGGTTACTCAGAAGGGAAATGTAAATAGCACATGCCCCCACCCCCATCCCTTCCTCTTAAAACACTGGTGCGTTATCAACGCCTTCTCAGTTACCAGTGCAAAGCACAGCACTGTGAGGGCTGCTATGGGGAAATGAACATCTCAGCCAAACCCAATACACCTGCTGTGGCACGGTGTAGGATGTTAGGAATGCCCTTGATCTCTGCAGCTGTCTTTAAGAGATGTTTTTTTGAGTTTCTTCTGATAAAGCTTTTATGCTCCTTGTAATGGGAATGTTTGGGATGGCTTTGAAAGAGGAAAATAGGCCATAAAGAGACAACTTTGTGGTTTCATCTAAACTAAACTTATCTTATGGGACTGTAATTCTACTTATGTGGATCCTTCTTATTCTGTGTCCCTGGTGAATTCCAAGCTAGGACAATCCCTAAAGCATACATCAGCCTATGGGTCTCCCCAGAATGAAAGTGAAACTGAAGTTTATGAATGAGGATAGCTGTACTGTGCTTAGGCATTAGCACAGTTGCTCAGTGTTTTATGACCTGAAGAGTGTACCATACCACCTGCTGTAAATGCAGTTTGGTGAGTATGGTGAGGACAACCAAGCCCTTTTGTGCCATCAAGCTGATGCTATGAAAATCTCCTGAGACAGCAAAACCTGAGGGCACTGAACCACTGAAACTGCTTTGTAGCTGAATGTCAGGGTAACACTGTGTTTCATTACAGGTTTGATATTACTCTTACCTGCTTTCATTTTAGCACATTGTCAGCCTGAGGTCAAATCTTAATGGCTTATTTTCTTGGCATATCAGCAAATGAAGTAGTTTTATGCCACAAATTTGTGAACAGGGAATAAATAAGATACTATTAAGCACAACACTTAGAATTCAAGGGCTTTAGAAAGTTTGCGTTTTGCTAAGCTGACGAAGTGTTGGTCTAAAGTGATAAAAGCAGGTGTTTCTTGTTAGATTCAAAGACTGCTACCATGTGAGAGGCTAGATAAGTAGTTCAAATTACACCTAAGAAGAAAATTTGCCAGACCTTAATTACTTTTCATCAGAGTGCCAAATAAGAAGAAGGAAAAAAACCACCTTGAAACTACATTGTAGACTTTTTAATTCTCCTCATTTAAAGCCCTGAGGTAGAATTCTTAACTTCACAACAAACTGCACTCCTTCTGTGGTAAAGCAGAACAAATTTATAAGCAATTACTTGTACTCCTTCTACTTTTGGCATTTAGGTAAAAGCAAGTTTTTGTTCAAGAATATAAGTAATTTTTACAAGGTCTGCAGCTGTGTTGTTTCAGTAGGATATAGTTTTATCATTAATCAAGACTTTTCTCTGATGACTTCTGCTAAGGTTATGGCCATTTATTCCATCTTTCGTGATAAGAGTGATATTATTAAGCCTGTCTGTTTGATCTTGATGTTCCATCAGTTAGACCATAGCGTCGTAAACCTTGTTCTCCTGCTGTGGCCAGTACTGTTTGACTGCCAGCTGGGCAATTGAGTGCATCAGACTGTGCTCAGTCAATCCTGCTGAAATCAAGCCTCCCATCACAAAGCCTCCATTGCCTTGTCTTCTGCAAGGAGACTTTATCAGTAAGTCATGAGGAGAAGGGATTAAGACCATAGCCATTTACCTATGTGCCCTGGGCAATGAAATGTCAGTGTTGCAACCCCTCTATATTATTATTCTACATTATTATTTCACTGGTAAGGAGGCATTTTGCTAAGAGATCTCTCTGTCCTTTATTTAAAGAGAGTGTAAGGAAACCAAATTGTTGTACAAGACCAGACCAGGGACTCCTCTGTTATGATATCTGCCTGTGTTGTCAGTGTATTAGAAGAAGACACAGGACTAAAAATAATTACTAAAAAATAATGTTGCCATTTTTATCATCTCTTGGTAGCTGCATTATAGGTGAAACTATATGAAATTTGATAGTCTTTACCTCTTTTATGTGGATAAAGCCTATTGATTTGCCACTCCCATATGTTTTTTTCTTTAAGCAGTTGTCCAATTCCCTTTTAAAAATGCTAAATTCTTAATCTGCCCTCATATGAAAGTATTTTCACAAGAAATAACTGTGATTACTGTATTTTGAATGTTTTCATTTTTCTGTATCCTTTTACAATAAAATAGCAGAAAGTTTGAAGCCTGAGTGCATAGAGTGGGATCAGTGATTTTGAGAAGGTTACTATGAATTTTCTGTTACTTTCAGTTCACTTCTTTGTAAAGGCTCATATTACCACTTTGACATCTTTATAAAGCAATGTTTTCACCAAGCATCACTGCAATCATGTACTGTTTCCCTATCTATTTGATTATAGTTAGCTTAAAACACAGTGATGTGTGTGTGAGATTATTTATTCCAAGACATATTACTGAGATGCATTCATCAACTGTGGTTCTCATCTGCTCCTTTGCTGTATATTCATTTACTTTTATTTGACACCACTGGCAGTTCTAACTAATAAAATCTTAAATAATTCTGTTTGGGGCAAATCTTGGTCTCTCCTTGAGTAGGTTCATCTCTTTTGAGAGATCTTAACTTGAAAAAATATTTCCATGTTGAATATAGGTCAGCAATGATGTGCTGCGGAAAGACAGCCAGGGAACTATAAAGAGGAATAAAGCCTTTGAAGCACAAGAAGTAAGTAGTCTTTGGTTCTTCTCAGAAATGTACCCTTTTCAGTAATGGGCTTAACAAATCAAGAGAGAGAGTCCAAAGGCAAACAAGAATGATAGATGGTTTGAATATATGACAAGAATGTGTTTGTGTGTGTATGTGTAAAGAATACAAAGCTGTGTTGGAGTGTGTTAGTAATTTGCAGATAAGTAAAAGGATTTTGCAGAGTGGAAGGGAATAATCTGTTCTTTGTGTCCATGATGGAGACAAGAAGGTGTCTCTATAACCTGTGCACTATTCTTTTTGGACATTAGGAAAGTATTTCTGAAGGTGAGGACAGTAATCAGTGTGCTTTCTACATGCTCAGATCTTCACTGGAGAGCAGAATTTGGTGATTTGAAAATCTTTCTCTGTGAATGTATTTCAGGGCATTAGACAGCAATCTAAGTAATGTTTCTAGATTGCTCTGACTAAAGTACAGGAACTTCATCTGATTTCTAGCAAGTGCTCTTAGTATTTTCACTGTCACAGGTTCAGCAGAAAAGAACAAGGAAGGTCTAGAAAAGAGGTGTCTGCTTTGGTACTTCAGGGAAGGCACATACAGAACTAAGAATGAACCGCTATATGTTGTTTTCCGCTGGCAAAAGAGGCAGAACATGCAGGATGATAGTTCTGGATCATCATAATCCAGTAGTATCATTTAAAGTGATGTGCCTTGTCACAAGGCAGTGGGTAGAAAAAAGATGAAAGAGCATCTCAGCTAGAGCTGGTAGGATTCCCTATATTCTCATTTTGAATATGCCCAAAGCAATACTTTTGGCAGGGTTTTTGTTTTGTGTGTCTATGTGTGTCAAGAGAGACAGGGAACAGATATTTGCTTTTTGAACTAGTTTAATTGAACATCATAATTTTCCATTAAAAATTCAGAACAAGTTCTCACTCCAGTGCCATCAGGGTAGGACATCAGAATACTGTAATTGAAAACAGTCTCTATTAGTTTAAGTGCTGCAAAAAACATCTGAGTTGTACTTCAGGCCTACATTTCCCTTTGGGCTGCTTGCTTGTAGTGGTGTCAGGGTAATAGCACCACATTGGTGCAAAAACCATTCTGTATTCCTACAAGCAACATGAAATTCTGGAGTAAATTGACTGAAATATAAATGTTGCTCTTTTGGGAATGCAGAATAAGTTTTACTGTAAGTTACGTGTAGCTGTAACTGCATGCTACGCCTTTAGGAAATAAAAGTCTCAAGGGAGGACAGAGCCAATGGAATAATTATTTTGTTTGTTGTTTCAGCTAAATTGCTCTGTCTTGTTAATAAGTATATATTAGTGCTCATCTCACTTTTATCTGATGCTTAATGGGATCTAAGGAGAACTGGTGTCAACAACTGAAGTGAATTGCAAGCTTTAATAGCTACATCTTGTCCTGGCACTGAAGGATGAATCAATCCATCACTTTTTATTTAAAATAATACACTGGACCTTGGTCAAAAATGCTACTGATATAAAAAAATGGCATGGTTGATGAATCTCTCAGTTGCCAATGACCAATGAAAAATACCATAATATTTTTCCTTAGTGTGGCAAAGTCCTCTTTCTTGATGAAAGCTGGCAACTATAGAGATAAAAAGATATCTGATATACTGTGCCTAATAGATATTCTGATGAACTGTGTTCCCCAAAGGTCCTAATCCTATCCTTTTCTGTAAGAACTGTGAGTCCTTGTAAGGGTTTACTGATTTTCAAGTAGACTCTAAGATGCCTACTCCTAGCACACTGATGATTGTACCGATCTGGAAGCAGTAACTGAGTCATCCCTGCTTACAATTGAGCATTATAAGACAATTTTAACTTAGTGCCTGTTTGCCTTAAACCATAATCAACAGATGACAGGAGCTGCTGAAGAAGCAGCATAGACATCTGTGTCACGGAGCAGGAGTTGACTGCCTGAGTCAGTAACCCAACGTCTTCCCCTAGGACAGATCACCTTCCCTGTGGATCATATCCCTACAACTACATTTGTTGGGTTAGTTTTGTACCATCTGTGGAGGTCTAAGATTGAAAGGTACAGTGTGACATGTTTTGGGAACATGTCCTCCAGCCTGAGAACTGCAATCTGCACCATTAAAAAAACCAGTATGAGAATGCTAATCTTTCATTGCCTCAGACTCATTGTCTCCTTAAAGATGGGAAGACTATTTCTATATGCATTGATTAAATGGAATGCATTTGTTTTTTCAGATGCATTAATAGTGAATTATTATAATTTAATCTAGGCTGTGCAGGGTCCTGGGGGGAAGCAAACAATTGCAGTATATGTCTAGATCATTAAAAATAATTAAAGTGTGCTGGAAAATAAGCATACAAGTGATTGCAGCGTGTTCCACATTTATTCCATGATAATGATAAACTGTTGTTGATTTTCTCAGTTTGCAAGTCAAAAGGCAGGTTTTTAAAACATCAGGCTTCAGTCTGGGCTCTGTAAATCAAGGCAAACTGAGCAGATACCTCCCTTATGCTTAGTCCTTGTTATCACAAATTGAGACTTATCACATTATTTCATCCATTTAATCTCCAAAAGTCCCCTTAAGGAAAATAAATATTGTCTCAATATTACTAGTGCAGAACTGAAGTGTACAATAGGCTGAAAGTAACTTGACAGGAAGTACCTTTCCAGAAAGGATTTATAGACAATCTACAAGTCCTAATCTCAGAAGATTATTGAATATTTTTGACGTTACTCCAGGGGATTTCTTCATCGATAAACTGTCTCTGACTGAGTTGACTGTGTCTTCTGGGACCAAGCATGGCTTGTTCTTTTAGCAATGCAGGGAGTTAACATGTACAATGATTAAATACCATTTTTATATTAAGACAGAATTCTAAATAGAATTTTGGTAAAACACCATCCTGTTGTGATATTTGGGGAATATGAAATGAGTTAATGCCTGAAAAGATTAAAGATTTATTGATCACACGTAGTCTCTAAATGTTTCCTGAACTGTACGTAGTAATCTCTTTATCTGGTGCTGGAAAACAATCACGTGAGGTGGAAGGCAGTGACTGTCAGAGAGCTCAGAGCACTACTATATGACAGTTGAGAGGGGAAGGTACAAGAGGTCTCTTGTCCATGCCAAATACTCTTGCAGATAAAATCTAGCTACCTAGTGAAGTACAGTGGCAACTTGAAAGGCCACATTGAAAAGGAAAACTAAAAATCATGCTATTAAGAAGAGAGATGTAAAAATGAAATTACCACATTCTTGTTTCACTGAATATGTATGTTTTTTCTGGTTCTCAGCATAATGAAGACCTAAGCAGGGCTATCAAAAATTTAATATATAAAATATAGCTGCAAAACTCTCCATCAGTCTCTGTGCTCACATGTGCACTGATCATTTTATTCCTTCCTTCTGATGTCAGACAAAGGTGAGATATGAACCACATAAAGCCAAATAGAAATATAGGTGCTATGGAGTAGGATTACCTTAGAACTTTTATGTAAATTGGCTGTTAGTACAGCTCTGCATTACTGTTTTCTGCATAGCTGGTTTTCCTGATAAAAAAGTGGTTAAGCCTTGTCTAGCATGACCAAGACTTTACAGTTATTTGTAGGTGGGTAAGTAAGGGGCTTGAAGACCAAGGTCAAGACTACATCTTGGTTCTCTCAAGGGCTAAACACTAGGACCTGATAACAAAAATAATTCACAAGAATTCGCTAGCCTAAATATTTTTTTTTGGTCAGTGTCTGAATGCCACCACTAGTTCAGTGAATTACAGGGAAGACAGTGTTAAAAACTTGGTGAACTCATCAGATTGTTTGGTAAATGCAATTACTGTTGTGCCATACTGGAGGTCTCACCCATTAGGCTGCAAGAACCAAATAAACAAGTGGTGTATATTCCAGGAGTCTTTCAGATAGCACAGCTGTGATGTTCACTCACTAAATAATCTTTGGGGAAAAAGTTATAAAGCATTGGTTTATCTGTAAACAAGAGTACTACCCAGAATTTTATTTATCTGAGGAATGCTTTAGTCAATTCAATCAAATCCAAAAAACCACACTTTTGCCCTCCCATCAAGGTAATTTAGTGTATTACGTATTTCCCAAGATATCAATTGAAATTTATATGTATGAGCCTCCAGGAAAGTCTTTGAAGGAAGGATATTAATGTTCTTGAAATAATAGTCTCCTCTTGTCCCAAGATATTAGTCATACTGCCATTTTTCTGGCCCAGCAATGGAGTTTTGTGGGCATTGGTCGTCTCCAGCCATTTGTCAGTACCTGTTAGGTCACTTTAAATTACATTCACCACCTTGAAATGCTCTAATCATTGTGGTGCATTGCTGTGGCAGAATCCTGACAGTGATCACTCACTCAGGTTAGGATGGGGTTTGCTGTGGGGCCGGCATGTGGGAAGTGGGTCAGTGAAGCAGTTCTTGCACTGGACCTCTGCTCACCACTCTGATCTGTGGGAATGCTTGAGCCAGTTGTGCTGGATTTGGGGTGATTTTGAGAAGCTCCCTTCTTGTACCAGTATGGGCGATTGTGCCTTGAACACAATGGGAATGTACAATTTATGTGCTTTATTGCCTTTCTTTCAGGCTGCTGTGGAGTCCTCTCTTGACTGAGTATTGAGATATTTCTTATTAGATAATCTGAATTTAATTTGTAGCTTAAGAAATCTGGAGTTTGTGTATTAAAATTTCTTTCTTTCCAAGTCTTCTCTCCTTCATAAAGGACTGTGAGAAAAGTGATGAAGAAAATTACTTCAGAGTGTAAATTTTAATTTTTGTAATTTCATTTTTATTGAATTGCTTGCTGCTTATGAAAAAATACATTTTCTATTAGCAGTGGGAATTACCCTCAATGCAATCCAGACCCGAACATGTATGTGAAACAACTAAGTCAAACCTTTTCAAACAATCTCACTGTTGAAACACAGTTGAAACGGTTATTTGCTCTGTAATATATTTGTTTAAATTGGTCTCAGTTACCATATACTGAGATCAAGTGTGTTGTCTCACTGAAACAGAGGCTGTTAAAGCCCAGGACTGCATTTGTGTGGCTACTATGCAACTCACTGTGGGTGCAGCTGACATGCAGGAAACTATAATAATCAGTGCTTCCTGGATCTGAATTTTTCCTTCTGACAATATTCCAATACTAATATAGCAGTATTTAATCATTACAGTCAATTACAGGTCTTAATTAAATGCTAGTAAGCACTTATTACTCTGATAGTGAAATGGAAATAGCTACCTAATGATTTAAGGGCAGTTTGTAGCTCCTGAGTAAACATAAAACTTTATTAGTTTCTGAGATTGAAATTGGAAAAGGCCATAAGAAATGCATGGCAGATATTTTACTTTTGAGGATTTTGCTTTTGTTGAAGATTTGCAGTTAATAATGTTTGCAAAGTTTTGTGTTCAAGTGCAGGGATATTTTGTGTAGTTTTTGGATTGCATGCGCAAAATGAAAGTTTATGGAAGCAAAACAAATTAAAGTAAGTCACTAATAATTCCAGCATATAAATAATCCATTGTAGATACCGTCAATTTAATTGCATGCACAGATTAAAAACTTTCATATGAATGCCAGCCTCTTAGTATTCAGTTTATAATGTCAAAATCTGTTGAGACATACAATAGTTTTATGATAATTAACAATGGGAAAACCATGGAAGTTTTGAAGCTTGATTTAGGTAAGTACCAGAAATATGGTTGTTTATCCATCCTACACAAACCTCTTGAGTTTTCTTGATAAAATTTTTGGCTTCTTCAGGCCTTGAGGGAAGCTAAGCACGTGTTGTAATTCTGCATTTGATTCCCACTAGACTCTACAAGTTCAGAGAAAAATTAGAAGAAAATTACTCATTAATTTTTGAGTTTCATCCCAGAAGAGTAGCTCAAATTGTTTTTATTTTTCTACTTTCCTTATTATAGTGGAAGCTACAAAGTTGAAAGACTTCTAAATGTGTTTGACTTATTATTAATGTAATTCAGATCTGGATCACTATGACTTCTTTATCACTCTTTTTTTGTGTGTGTGTCTGTATGTACAAATTGCATGAAACTTCAGAATTTTTTACTTCTAATCTGTGATGTTGCTAAGCTTCTATTGCAAGCTTAGTGATGAATACCTTGGAGATGTATGCCCTGATGTTTTTTCTCAGATCATGTCTGTTTGTGGTAGGTTAGGAATTTAATTCCCAGCTTCAAAAATTATCAAATCAACTGTAATGAAATAAGAAGTGTTAATGAAACAAGAAGTTCCTTACTGCATGACCTGAAAAGGCTGTGCTTAGCAGTGGTTGTGTGATGATGTTAAGCAGGTTTGGAACTGAAACACTGATGAATTTGGCAGTTTCCATCCTAAGATATTTTAATCAATCCCACTGCAATATTTTCTCAATGCTAGGATTCTGCCAAACATCTGGCTGGGCAGTTGCCCTCGGCAGCTGGAGCACATCACCATCAAGCTGAAGCACGAGCTGGGTATTACGGCTGTGATGAACTTCCAGACTGAACACGACATTGTTCAGAATTCCTGGGGCTGCAACCGCTACCCAGAACCCATGAGCCCTGAAATCCTCATGAAACTCTATAAAGAGGAAGGTCTTGCCTATGTCTGGCTGCCAACTGCAGACATGAGCACTGAAGGTAATCTTTAGGTCACTCTTGCAGTAAATTAATAGTAACAAACACTTCAAGTTACTAATCTGTCATTTTTGCAACAGTTTGGGGTTTTTTCTGTGTAAATTTAGCATAAAAATATAGTTAGTACACAAGTTATTTCTTTGTGTGCTGTCTTTAACAAGTTATTCGTCTAGCTCAGTTGGTTAAAACTTGGTTGCAATAATGCCAAGGTCATGGTTTCAATCCCCTGTGTGGGCCATTGACTTAAGAGCTGGACTCGATGATCCTTGTGGGTCCCTTCCAACTCAGAATAGTCTGTGTAGATACTATATTTTGTTGTAGACAGAGAGGCCTTCTAAACTACTTTTTTGTCTGGCATTATTATATGTATTTTACTTTAAAGCCATCTGACATAAATAACTGCTTGACTGTTTTTGCTTTCAGCTTGAATTCAGCCCATATAATGAAAATATGCCATGTAGGTGGAAGACTGCAAGCTTGCACAGCAGAATAGCCTGCCACCCTTGTTGATTAAAAATGGAGAGACAGTGCTGTGTGTCTCTCTACTGTTCCCTTCCCCAACAAATACTTTTTCTTTAAATGTAGTATCCCAGTCTTATCAATCTTCATAGCGACATTTATATAATAATTTGCAACTTACTTAGAATACTCATAGGACCTGAGCTGTAACATAAATGACTAGTATTTTTAAGTCGTTTGTTGAAATGCTCAGTTCAAAATCTTGTTTCCAACCAGTAGGTTGGAAAGTGAATGTGTTTTCAAGTGAGCAACTTACCAGGAGAAGAGATGCTTTCAACACAGTGAAATACTGCTCCCTCAAATAGAGAACTGTCATATCAGTAATAGGTCATCAGGGAAGACAGAGACTTTAAAACAAGGATTTGAAAGGCCTTAATGTCAGTACTCATCTGTGCTGTGAGAAAAGTGGGATTGAGCTCTGCAGCCTCAGTTCCTGAGTTAGCAGAGAGAAAGGTGTCAGGAAATATGGTACATTCATCTCTTTGGGACTGAAAAAAGCTGTTTTGTGTTGTTTAACTGCATGCTTAGTACACAATTAAGTCACAAAAGTATGAAGTTGTACAGTAAAATGTTCTGCTCTCCCTCCATCACTTATTATTGACTTGATGGCCTTCATTTCAGTGTTTTGGGAAGTAGCATTAAGTAGGTGCTTTCACAAACCTCTGGTACTAATGTTTCATTTTTGGCTTGCTGACTTTAAGGCAATTTGAGTTGTGCTGGTCTATGTCACTCGATGCCTTGTCTCAGTTCCTATGAAAATGAATATGCCACACACATCTGATGTTAATCAAAATGTGTATTTAGAGAAGACTTGGGGCATTTAACAGTTTTGTGTGATCTGATTCTATGTTGCAAGAAAAAATCAAGTTGATGTGGAAGATCATTTGAGAAAAAAAAAACAAACCCCTCAAATACATCAGGTTTGCCATAATTATTCACAGTTCATCAGGCTCTACAGACAAAATCTCAGCCATTTACTTAGCTTTCTCCAATAGAAATGAATGTGCCTTATTTTTAACCTTAGGAAGAATACAGATGTTGCCACAAGCTGTCTGCCTCCTGCACGGGCTGCTGGAAAATGGACACACTGTCTATGTTCATTGCAATGCTGGTGTTGGCAGGTCTACAGCTGCTGTCTGTGGCTGGCTGAAGTACGTGATGGGATGGAGCCTGCGGAAGGTGCAGTACTTTTTGGCTTCCCGGAGACCAGCCGTCTACATAGATGAGGAAGCTTTGAATCGTGCTGAAGAGGATTTCTACCAGAAATTTGGGCATCTGCGTTCCTCATACCAAATACAAGAGTAGAAAAGCAGAAGAGGAGAAGGAAAGTGAAGAAGAAGCCTTACCTTTGAACCCCAAGAATTTAGAAATTGTGACTCAGGCACCCACCTCACCTCTTCAGATTATAAGCTTGTCTTAAAAGTTATGAGAATTTTGTTTAAAAGTGCCTTTGAGTGTTTTTTATTTGCTTTCTTTAAGCTGATATGATTCATGTTTTCAAGCCTGAGGTACAAGTATGAGACCTGGAAACTCTGCAAAGTGAAACTAAGATTTTCTTTTAAGTACTTGCCTGTAGGAACTGAGATTTTAGGATAGACACTAAATAAAATGCAAGGTGAAATAGAGTTGACAATATTTCAGGGACAAGAAAGCAAAGACATTCTCAAAAAAAAAATGGTGCGGAGGTTGACTGGATTAAGGTTCAGGTTAGGATGGAACAGATCATCATCAAAGCTGCTCAGTTATTTTAGATGGAGTGTAGATTGTTCCAATTTTTTTTGTAGTAATTTTGTAGACAAGTGATGCTATTGAGAAAAACCAGAAGGAAACCGATTTTTCAACTCTGTTTCTTAAAGAAAAAGCTAATGTCTAATGCAGTGAAATAAAATTACCTCTCTTTGTCTATCTAGTTACTGTTAAATATTATCAGCTACAGCTATATTTTTTCATGACATTGGGATTGTGCTGGGATGTGGTACAAAGAGAGGAAACAGCTCCACCTGCTGCAGTTTTGCTCTGTTGTGGGGAAGGACCACTATTTATTACATTTTCCTAGGGTGTGAGATCTCCGAGTTAAAGCCAAATTTTGCTCTCCTGGTCCGTGTGGTGTTGTACAGTGGGCTCCCCAGGTGCCAAAGCAGTTTGAGTGCTGGGGTAAGACAGATCTAGTGGAATTGTGTGATAAGCCTCTGGGCTGTTGACCTAGATTAATATCTTCACTATAGCAAAAGTCTCTCCTTGTGCAAGCAGCGTGTGGATGTTCAAGGATGTTAAGTTTAGCTGACTGAAGCTAATGCTAGACTACCCCTGGGGTAAATAGAGGGAATACATTCCTCTAAAGGAACAAAGAGAACTCTGAGGAGGGTCTCTCAGGACCTTAGCCTCAGTAGGCTAATGTTGACTTTGTGGATGATCCCTAATGTTTTCCAGTGCTGCTTAGCTAAACTAAGCAGTGACACCAACAGCTTCCAGCTCTACTGAGGTAAAACCAATTTGCTGTAGGTTGAGATCAGGAGAGAAGGGAGAGAATGTATTTCCTAAGGGGGAGAGGATTAAGGATGCATAAACATTAAGAAATCTAATTTCTATAGGTTTATTCTTCAGTTAAATCTCTTTTTTTTCCAGCCAACTTGCTCCTCTAATGATGCAGTCAGTACCAGAGTAGTTTAGCTGATATTGATTTTCTGAATACTTAATAGAGAAACTATTAGATATGAACCGTTTATGGAGAATGTCCAAAATAATATATTTTATTTATCCTGTACTTCAATCATCTTCAGAATGAAAAATGTTTAAGTTATTCTACATGTGTGGTTTTGATCATGACTTTGTTTCTGATTTTTTGAAATAACACTACCTGTTTAGAAAATGGATGAGAAAAGTTCTCTATTAAATAAAGCCATAATGACAATTCCAGCAGCCCATTTTTTTCATATGTCTTTTTCTCCCTATTTGAATAGTAGCAAAAAGGGTCATGATTTATATTTCTACATACAAGTGGGACCAGCCTCTTTAATGGTCACAGCAATGCCTTGTCTGCTGTGTTGTGTCAGTTTTGGTGGGAAATCTCAAAAAATACCAGTCCAGCAAAGCTGTGTGGATGATGCGGCACCTCTGGTACCCCCAAAGACAAAAAAAGCTGTGTCTTCTCCTAGTCCCATGTGGAGAGCAGGGCAAGTGTGTTAGTGATGCTGTTGGGCTGATGTGCAAATGTGCAGAGCTGCAGCTGCCTGCCCAGAAGTTACCTCATTTTGACTGAGTTTAAAGCAAAAATGGTGAGATTTTGCTACTGTGTGGCTCTCAAAATCAAGCACTTAGAGGAGGAGAATGGCATAAGTAGACAGTACAACTTACTTAAGTTTTTTGTAAGTTTTTTTTCTATTGAGATATAATTGAAACACCAAGCTTAAAATGTGTTTCCAAGCATCCCTGACAGACAGACCTTTCCATCAGATGCAACTTGTATTAAATGCTGGGACAAGTACTTGTGGATTTGATTCTTGTTTCACAGTTAACTATATTTCTTTCTAGGGCTGTTGGGACTCAACAGTGCTTAACATGGCACAAACAAGTAAGTATATGACTAGGTAAGTACAGCCACTCTGTATTGGCTGATTTTATCAGCAGTAGAAGCAGACTGGTGTTTCATTTGTAGGGCAGAAATTCGAATGATATAGAAGTCACAGATTCAAGGAAGCCCTAGAAAGGGGCTGCTAATTCCTTGTTTGTTGTCATTTCAGCAAAGGGTTGTTGATTCACTGCCTGTTGTTACTTCAGTTTGCTTGTATGCTGAACTACTTGGGAGCACATCCTTTTTCTCCCTCATTGCCACCATCCTGCCTTCCTCATTGAAGGCCAGTCTGTTGAGCAACATTCATTCAAAACCTTTTCAGTTGAATGCAACTAGGAATTTAAATGCTAAAGGGATCATTGCAAGAGACTCCTGCAACAGAAAAAGCAATCATATAAAAATATCCGATTTCTCCAAATGTATAATTACAGAATAAATCTGCTTCTAGAGATTATCTATTAGAATTCCAATTTGTCTTATGTTGTTTGGATCATTAACTCTTTCCATGGACCAGCCTCTTGATGTAATTTGAATGACAGGATGAAGACAGGCTGTTGTTTGTACACATATATTTCCTTGCTACTTTAGTAATACAGTGCTACAAAATCTAGAGAAAAACAGCTTCTCTAGCAAGAATTAGAAACAAATAGACAGTAATTCCTATTTTGGAGTGGGCCCAAGAAGCCAAACTAATACATGGAAAATAATGGGCACCAGGTAGAAATATTTTCATAACTCATCACTGAAGAACATCAGTTGGAGAAAATGGTTTTCTGCTGCTATGAGCATTAGTATTTTCTGCCCTGTTACAGCCATGTTTTTACCTTCATTAAATTAAAAAAGAAAGTAGAATTTGCTGAATGAAATAGGAACATTTATAACTCCAGGTACTTAGAGTATGTCAGTCATTATTAGACCAAACAGTAGTGTTTGTTCTTTCCAAGGGCTATGTACATGAAAGAGCTAAGCAATTTAGCTCTTACAACTGATTTTGTAACAAGCACAACCCCTTGAGGGATGGATCAAGATTTGAGTGGTATAGTTTTTTGAATATTTTTCCTTTTGACATCAGGAAAGTACTAGTGATGATCTTCTGCATAACATCTTTAGGTGAGTAAGGTAGTGCAACCTGGTGAAAGGGAACTGGTCTGGCTGGTGTGACTGTTGAATACCTTCCTTTCTCCCTTACTCATTACCTGCTATTTCACTTCGAACTTTGGTCTCTTTGGCACTTGCTTAGGCTGTAAGTTTATGGTCTTCCCTCTCTGTACAGCATCAAACACAGTGAAGCTCGGGGTGCAGGTTTGATACGAGGCTGTACTCCAAAGTAGTTGGAAAATCTCACACCTGGCAGTTGAGACCACCTGGCAAATTGTGTGTGCTGCACAAAACCACATGCAAAACAGTGTTTCTGCCCTGGAGTGGCATTAAAATTTGAGACTGCCAGTCAAGCCTGCTTGGGCAATTGTAAAGGAAGAAGATAGACTGTAGGTTGTGCCAGGAGCAGGTAATAAAATCTCTATTTAACACAAGAATGCAAAAAGTCAGACTTACTCTATTACCTATCTTGATGGCCTTTTTGAGCTCCAATTTATAAAATCCACTGACTTTACTGGTCTGTAATTGAGAAAAAAAATTGATTTTAAGTAGCCAAAGACATTTGCCATTACTGTATTACCCTGTTGCTCCTTTTATTCTTCATCATTAAATTGCAGTGAGATGTTTCAAACCAATGATGAAGTTATAAAAAAAATTATTCTTTTACACTGTGCAGCAGAAAACAGTGAAGAAATATTTAGAAGCAAAATAACTACTGGAAAAGCATATATTTGGCAAGCAAGAACTACCTTCTTGAAGGATAATGAACATCAGGCTGCCCTTAGCTAAAATGGAATTAGATTAATGTAGCAAAAGATAGGATATAGCTGACTGTCTCCAGCTCTGTTTACATTCTCAGTGGTAAATCACCTCTGCAGTTATTTCTTTAAAAACATTCTGCTGGAGAAAAAATGTGTTTTATTTTCCACATGAATATAGCTTGAAGGGAAAGGGGCTGCTGTGAGGGAGCAGACTTTAGAATGGTGGAAATAGAAAGGAATTAATCCTTTTTCTATTTCTCAGCAGCAGAATGACATCACCAACAGCAAGACCGAACCACATGACTTCATAATTGATCTCCATACTAAATTAATACAGGAAAGCAATATTTTCAAGGGCAATGACATTACCATATATTAACATAATTACATGGTTGTGATATAAGCAACCAACATGTTGGCACTTCAATTGTGCTAACAGTGAACCTATGGGGTGTTCATTCTTAATTAGACATATTTTTGTCTTACTGCACCCTTTCACCTCAAGGTCCTTCATTCCAGTCTTAACTGGTTTGCAAACACATTTGTGGCTAAAAATGGTCCCATTTGTAAGGCTGAGTAACGAGGATTTTATTAAACCCTTTTTACATATTAAGAATTGTCTTGAGAAGTAAGAACTGTTACACTCTCTAAACTAGGGTTGGTAACTAACTTAGCCCAATATGATTCAATCTTTTTTTAAATATGTTGTCTTATTTGGAAGATTGAATTTATAAAGATTGCAGCATAATGTCTGAGTTGATAATTACTTCAATGCTGATGTTTTTAAATTTACATCAAGGAAAATAGAAGGCCTATTTATTCATGAGCTGGTAAAATATTAAATGATATCTCATTCTTGATTTAGATGATGTGACGAAAAAGCATAAAACAGCTGCCAAGAAGAAATTTAAAATGCTGGGCAGGTTTCTGTGGTCTTTGCTTAATGTCATTATAACAAAATTTATTTTGTGGTAATGCAGTTTCAGCAGGGAAATAATTAATGGCAGGCCATCATCCAAGGGTAGCAGCCGTGGTTAAGTTGGGCAGCCAGCCCAAAGTCACTGCAACAAATCAGTTGCTGAAAACTAATCCAATCTTCAAAAATTCAATAAAATACATAAACACAGAGGTTAAAAAATGAATATAAAGATTGCATTCAGAGAAAGGCAAAAATATAAAAAGAATAATCCTAGCTAATGTCAAAGGGGAAAATGTCTTGTAGTGGGAAAGCAAATATCACAACTCACTTGAAAATATAATCAATATGTTAGATAAAAGTAGAGAAGGTATTTAAAGTTCCCTAACCAGTTAAAGGGGTACCACCAAATTGTTTAAACTTAAAATGCAGTTGCAATATTTAGCTGCATAAAGAAAGAAATGTGGAAAGGTAAAGTTCTCAAAAACACAGACCAGTTGGATACTGTCTTTTGAGCTTACTTGTGGAGCGTACTCAAGCTGGTGAAGCTTCACGAGCATAAAAGCAGTGGCTGGTGCCCTGTGGTTTGCCAGTGACATAAATCTGTGTGGAGATGTGTGGTTCTGAAATAGGATCAATAAGGCTATGCTTTAGAAGAGCTAATGGGAAGGGCATCACTTATATTATGCTTAAATTATAGCTCCAGATGGAAGTCTAAACAAGTACACATCTTGATGGAGTCTTTTTCTTCACATGCATCTTGCTGCAACAGGAAAGTCTCTTACAGGTGTTTTATCCCACACCACCTGTGCTGACAACCAGAGTGCCAGAATGGGAATCTGTAACTGAGTAGCAGTGGCCCTGGCACCAGGTAGGCTCTACAGGTGAAATGGATTAATTAATCTCTATACTTGAGTTACTCTGTTTATTAACATGACCCAAAGGATGCTTAACCTCAGTCCCCTACCAGTAACTAAACGGACAACTGCTTTTCGCAGCACCTCCACTCACAGTGGCTATAGGGGTGCCTGTGAACTCTTGATCAGACAATATTACAGGTAATTTAGAATTCCATGGTCTAAATTATGATCTTAAAGGATTATAGTCTTAAATGTCACTGAGAGTTACTTGTCCATGTCCGCAGCGTACTTTCTTGGCACACGTGTGAGTATTGCAGTTTGATGGTGCTCACAGGCAACACTCAGTCTATCAATAAGAACCAGGACTCTGATCATGCCTTCTTCCCACCTGAGATATCTTTCTTACCTGGAATAAGGATGCATGTTATCCTTAGTCAGACTTAGTGTAGTTTTCTTGGTGCATTATATGGCACTTTCCGTTCAAGCATCCCCTTCAAAGAATAAGGAAAGCAATCATGATAGGGTATTATTAGCATGGCTGAAGGTCTCATTTGTGGGGCGGTCTTAGTTTGGTCTGGGGGCTTTTTTGTGGTGTTCTGCTTTTTTTTTGGTTTGGGTTTTTTTGTTTGTGTGGTTGTTTTGTTTTTAATTAAGTTTTATTTAGATATCTAGCTATGGGCAACAACAATAGAAAATGCTGCTCTGAATTTTTGACATTTTCTACTCTTCCACTCCTTTCATGCAAAGACCTGCAAAATGTTTTGTAAAGCAATAACTAGATATACTAGACTACCAGGGGAAGATGTGGAAACAGGAGTAGGAAAATATGTAAACTGAGGAAAGGAGTGGTCTTCTGAAATAATGAAGAGCAAGTGGCCAAGTGTCCTGCCTTCTTGAGCTCTCATGTCACCTAAAAAGAAGCAGAGCAGAAAGTGAGGGCTGGTGACACAGGCTGAGGACAGGGAGGAGAGACAGTGCAGGGAGAGCTGTGTCAACCAAGAATGGCTGGGAAATAGCCACAAACCCGGGCAGAGGCTCAGGGATGAAGTGTGAGCAGAGCGTATTCCGTGGGGGTAGTAAAGCCATAGCCACAGCCGCAATCACATTGTCATTCTTATTTCAGTGCTCCTGGAAATATCTCGTTCAGCAGTCAGCAGACACAAGCACAGGGACTGAGGAAATGCAGCAGTGAGGCACAAACACAACTCAGCACCCAGCAATCCAAAAGCACACAACACCCCTGGGAACAGCAAGGCCTGGCAAGCTATTTAACAAAATCTGCCAAGATCATTATTTTTGAGAGGAAAAAATTTGATTAGGTCTCTCTTGATTGCTGGGAACATGACTTGAGTACACTTTAGAAAATGCTGAGCTGTGCCATTTGTGTATTTCTGCTTATGGAGCTGAAATCAATAACTGAATTTCAGCTATAAATATGGTTTTATTTTGCTTTCCTGAATAGCTGTAATTTCAAGGTGTCTTTCAGTGGCACTTTGATTTAAAAATCAAAAAAAAATCAATCCCACAAAGAATAATATCAGAAATTGATGTAAATGCTATCTATAGGGTAATTTCTGTGCTGTTAAGACTGGTTTATTGGAGTATTACTAAACTTAGAATGTGCAGTTAACTTCTTTTTACTCAAGTAGAGTCTTATATTTCCAATGAAATGTATTCTTGAATAGCAGAGATAATATAAAAAATAGCTAGGCTTGAAACTCTTTCTGAAATTGTTATGTTTTTGAGTTGCTGTGAAGATCCAAGATTCACTGTGTTAAAAGCTTTGCAAAAAACTCCCACACCTGTAAAACAAACATTGATGAGAAATGCAGTAGTTACCAGAATGTTTATCCTGCTGTTAACAACTTTTCATTTGGCAAGTCAGGAGATAAAATCATTTAGAAAAACTTGTTAAAGTCAAACAAAATGTCCTTATGCAGACAAATGTACCTTTCCTCTCTATTTTTTAGCAGTGGACTTGGGTAGCTGATTGCCTGTTTCTCCTCCTGCACTCTGAAAGGCTCTGCTAAGGGCACATCTCCTTTCGATATAAATTGACCTAACAAAACACACACAGCTTGAGGAAACTTAGGTACCAGGATAGTCCCAGGGATTTCAAGTTGAAAACTTTACACTTGGTGCCTAAGTGCTTGGCTGCATTCTCCACTGTGATTTTTGATGAGACATGTTCTACATTGGCGCATTGCTGCCACTGAAATACCTCCAGAAAATGCCATCAATTGTGAGCCCTTAGAAAAGGATAAGGACTTTCTCTTGTTACCTGACTCTGCCTCATACAAGCTGTGTAACGTGGTAAAGTGAAATCACTTTGTTTTTCAAGCGGTTGAGTGATAATAGGTGTTAGAACTTCTTTACACAAACAATATCTGACAACTCTGTTGTGCACACCAGCAGAGTTGTCTGAGCATCTGTGTTCATGTGCCACATGTCTCCCTGGAAAACAAATAAAATGAAAAGCAAACCTATCAAAGATCAGAGTTTTTGAGACTGCATATTAAAAGAATGAAGGTGTATGGGTCAGATACATTGAGGCTGGAAACACAAATGAGCAGAGAGTCTGCAGTTTTTAGCAATATTTCTGTTGTGTTACACATGATTTTTCTCTTGTCTGTACACATTTGTACTTTCTGCTTGCTCTCTGCCCCTGCTACTCCTGCCATTTGAAACAGACTCAAAAACTACAGAAATTGAGGAAAATTCTTTGATTTGTGGAATTTTTATTCTCCATGTCCTTCTCTACCCCATCTGGGTAAGTGCTTATTCCAGACTTGCCAAAAACCAGATCGATACTGTACCTACTTCAGTGCCACAGCTTCTTCTTTTTACCTGTTTCTTCATAGTACTTTAACTCTGGGGAGAAACACAAAACCATGTGTCAATTCTGCATGGCTCTGAATCATCTCCAAGAGATGTGCAGAAATCACAGCAAATAGATAAAAATCTCCCTACTGAAGAATCTGGATACAGGTAGCTGAGCATGATTTTTCCATCAGTCTTCCTAAAGTGAGGCTAATAATGTTCTCCCATAGACCATAGCTGCACAAAGTGGTTCAATAAGAGAGCGGTGGCATGAGGCCACACTGAGATCCCCCCAGCCCAACACCCCAAGGCAGAGTGAGACCAGAATGAATATCAAGGGTACTGTACTGCCCCCAGTCTCAGACCATTTGTAGCACAAGGGATTTCCAGAGCTGGTGTAATTTCTCTGGTCAGTAACTTATATTCAAGTGCTTGTTCTGTTTCTTGTGGGCATAAACTTCAAGCATTCACAGTAGCCTCTGGCAAGAAATTCCACAAGTCTGCCATGTGCTGGAGGAATAACCACATTATTTTGTTTGTTTTGCAGTGCATTTTGTATCTCCAAGTTTTTGTACTGGAAGAGTCAGAGTGGAACTGATTTCCACCTTCTTCACCAGAGAACATGTGCTCTATTAAGCACACAGACATAGCAGAATATTAGGCACTTGATGAACTCCACTGGGAATAAAAAAAATCTTAGCCCAAACCTAAACACTAGCTCACCTGCAAATGCTTTGCTGACCATGAGGGCTCCAGCAGCATTGCTGTGGAGTGAAATAAATTTTGTTTCTTTTTAAAGTGGAACTCCCTGCTCCAAGCCTTGATTTAGGTGTAGAGGTTTAAAATGTCACTTCTAAACCTCTGCTCTCCTTGAGACAAACTTTTCCCCTCTATCTCTGTTTGTTATCTGTCACCTCAAAACGCATTAGGTTTATTAGGTCATTAAATGAACCAGGCATGCCATTCCCATATAACTTTCATTCTTTTAACTCTTGCTTACCTTTGATTTCCATTTGTTTACTGCTCATGGCCAGAGGCCACTAACACAAAGAGGAAAATGAGCAACTACACTCATCTGGCCATCTCACTGAGGCCTGGAGGTGTAAAAATCCTGCAGGCACCAAGTGCTGCTTCTAGGTGATTAAGCACCCAAGTGAAAGCAATCATCACATTAGCATTGCTTGCATGGCTCCTCTGGTCCTTGCACTAATGTAATTCTGGCGAATTATTTTATTTGTAAAAATCCTGACCCATATATGCACAGATAAAAGAGTTAGAAGTAATGGTGGATAATTTAAGGGAATAAGGGTCATGTTTATGACTAATGCCTCCTAAGGTCCATGTCCCAATCTCCATCCCTTTCTCCAGAGCTTTATTTCTGAGTATGTGACCTGCAGTTGTAATAGCCCAGCTACAAAACAGGCAGCAAGAAGTTTCTTAATAACCTTTTTTAATTAGCAGCTAAAACTTTTCTCAAACTGCATAAGTTTTAGAGTTTTTAGGGACCAGTTTTTAGGCTATCTTGTAGGGTGTTCCAGCTCCCAAATATTGCTGCTGACTGAGGAGACATGTGGAGATACCTAACAGAAAATCAGATGTCAGAGGCAAATCTTATGCCTGCCCCAAGCTTATCAGAGAACATCTGATAAGTACCTAAACCTGTCTGGGATCTAGAGCATCATCTCTGGAGGAGACAGCTGTCCTTTGTTGCTGACTCCCCCTTGTTTTTCAGGATAGTGGGGCATGGGTGATAGCTTGTAGTGCTCTTTGTAATTACTCAGGTCTTAAAATACTGGCTTACAAAATGGGACCCTAGGCTTCTAGGACACCCTTCTACCCAAAATGTTTCAAAACTGTCCCTCCCAGGATGTGGCCCTAGACACTGAACCATGTAGCTTGTGGAGGAAATTTGTGTTAGAGTCTCAACAGGCCAGAAGCATCCTGGAGAGCAGAAAGTACACCACACCAGGCTCCTTGCCAACCACAAGCATTCTGGTATCCAGATCCCACCATCAGCATCTCTGTTGTGCTTTCCCTCTCTCTGGCACAATGAAACTTGAATTTTCTTTGGCACACTGGCACAGTTCTGGCATGATGCTGGCAGGGGGAGAATTGGGTGACTTGATCCCACCATGTTGCAGGCTAGCCTAGAGCTTATTGGTAAAGGCATTTGCAGATTTTATGCTCCTTCCCAAAGCAAACATTCTTACAAGAAGGCTATTATGCAAAAGATCACAATAATGTCTAGTATTTCAGAAGAAATGAGAGAAGTAGTGTATATTCACATCAGCATTTGAGATAGCCACAAAAGTGGCCAGTAAAGTGGTATTTGAGCTCTGAAGCCTACACTCTCTAAGGAATCTGCAATGTTGTAAATCCCGTCCCTGGTGGCTGATGTATGCAATGGGTGGAAGTGCTCCATGCTGGCAGCACTCTCACCCCAGAAACCTCAGGGGTATTTTGGATCTCTGTTCCATCTGAGGCTGTGTCTGTTGTGAGAGGCAAAAAAAATTGTGTATGTGCAATCCCTGCTTTATTCCACAACTTGTGAATATTTGCTTGTGAAAAAACACAGAAGAGGAAAGGCTGGGTGCTGCCTTATCACATGGGAAATGTTTCCTTTCTTCCCATTCTTACTTAGCCCATGTAAGATACCCAAGTACTGCCAGCAAAGCTACACTTCAGAATGGAAAAACACTATACGTTGATAATGTAAATAATTTGATTTTCCTGTTGTCTTTTTCTTATTTTCCCCAAATGTCCAAACAATTTAAATAAAAATTAAAGGGAAAAACTAAGTTGCAGAGAGTCATAGAAAACACCAGCTTACTGGTGTTTTTCTAGTGATGGTAGCTATGGTGGGGGGGGTAACAGGAAAAGACATGTGCCTTTGCAGCCATTCCAACACTGCTCACCTGCCACCCTCAGACAGCTTGTGCCGCGGTGGGGGAATTCTGAACTAGGCTGAAGTCCCTCAGGAAATATATTCATGAAAAACAGGACATACAAAATCATGACCTGAAAGTGGATGTCAAGGTGAAGGATGATTTTTCAGTTGCTGTGGGAGTTCATTGCAATCTGGGAGAGCTCCACTGTGCACAGACAGGCTGTGGCCTCTTGCTGGGAAGTGCCTGTGTGCCAGAGGAGCAGGTTTGAGGGCAGCCTCACAGCACAGACTGAGCTGCAGACGAGTTTTACATACCTTGTGCCCAAGCTGGTGAGTGCCCATTGCAGTAGTGGTGTGAGCAGTGGCAGTCCAGGCTCCTTTCCTGGGGCATCTATTACCCTCAGGGAGAAGAGCAGGGAGCAAACCAGAGTGAAGCTGTGGTGCAGAGCCCCTGGCTCACTGTAGCAAGCCCTGCTGCTGCTTGTGGAGATTAGCCTTCAGCAGAGCTTATAGAAATGTCAGCTGTAGTAGTCAGGCACAAAACCAGAGACAGACTCATGCTTAAAAAAAAGCCACAGTAGCCTTCTTATATGAGCAAGGTTTTGAGAGCCATCACAAAATATGTCTGGGATACTGTGATGAAGTGCTGCTCAGCCGCCTGCCAGCACATTTCCGAGGGCAGTGGAACGCCCAGGCCTGCCCATCCTGCTGCCCCACTGCCCGTCTGGGCAGGCAGGCAAAGAGAAATGAAAAAAAACCCCTGCTATTCAACAGTCTAAAAATGGGATAGCTCAATAAACCAGGTTGAAAAGGAAATGAGAGACTTAGAAAGTAAGGCAAAACAAATCAGGAAAAGAAATTATGAGAACACTCAAATGTATGTTAGTGGCTTAGCAACTCTGTCAAAATGTTCCCAAGAAAGTGGGGGGGAAAGGGCTCTAGGTTTACAGATCCTGATGTTTATGAGAACCTAACAAAAAAGCCTGTCACTCACATACTCATAAAAATCTGCTGTTCCCATATAGGCCCAAAGAGAAATTGCTTATTCTTGGGTTTTTATGTTGTTCTGTGTCTTGCTGGCTGAAAAACATACATGATATAGAGGAAATACAGAAATCCACATAAGATCCTTTTTTTTAAGAATACCTTCTGGGTAATTAGAGTTTGCCTTTGCCTTGGGCCTGTCCTTCTATACTGTATCATAATATTTTTGTATTTGGTAAAGAGTAGGCATTTACCTTGGAAGTGTATGTATGTGTGGCCAAACTTTGAGCATGAAGATTTGGGAAGGGCTCTCCCCATGTGACTGTGCCCTTCCAGCCTGCGCAGTGGATTTTTTAGGTGAGGCACAGCGTGCGCAGAACTGGCCCCACCGTTTAAGTCCTGAGGTTCATTTGCCACGGCCGAGCGAGCTTGAACGGTGACAGTGAAGTCCTCAGGACTGTCACAGCACCTGGTACTAACCGGGTCTGACTCTGCTGGGCATCTGAGATCTGACGGGATGGGATGGCAGGGAGGCATTGAACTGCCTGGGGATGGTCCCCACTGAGACTCGAACTCAACACCGTGGGATTTTGTCCTAGTTCAGCAGGAGGGACCAGCTAACCCTGTGTGGGGGTGATCAAAGCTGTGTATTCTACCCCCTCTATTCATTCCCCAAGGTCAATGGGCCATTAGCAGCAGCTGCCCAGGGAGCCATTATCACTTCACACCCAGCCTGAGGGGGCGGAGCTGCTAATGGGCCATCAACAGCTCAACACCCCCTGGCTCCCAGAGTTAATCACCCATTGTGTGAGTCCCCGCCCAGGGGGAGGGACTGGGTGCTCCCTGAGGGTACATAAGTGGTGGGTAAGAAGACCTCGGGAACTTCTTGTCAGATCCAGAGCAGCAGCAGGACCTTGTCAGGAGGAGATCACCGTTCTCGCCCAGACCACAGCCCTCGCCTGCACCAACAGGTTTTTCTTTTCCTTTTGCTCTGGACTTGGGGGAACCACAGGGGTCTCAGCACAAGGGCAAACAAACCCCCTTGGGTTTGTGCCCCAGGACACTGGGTTATACTGCTGGGGTTTTGTGAGTTGAAAGCAATCTCCCTTGTGTGTCAGTGTTTTTATTGTAATATTATTATTAAATTTTAGGTCTGACTTATAATCTCTCTCGTGGTGAGTTCATTTCCCCTGCTGGTTCACCTTTAAACCAGCACAGATTTGGAGTCGGGAGTGCTTTCCTTTACACCATGGGACTGCCCCACCTTGCAAGTAGCCATAGTGTAACTGGCAAATTTCCTTAAACTATATTCTCTTCTACTTCCCCAGAAGATATTCCCAAGAGAAAAATACATTCTTTTATTATAGCATTTCACATTATAATATCTGAAAGTTACTGTGAAATGGAGGAAGGGCAAACCTCCCCTGCATATATCACATAATTTCTGTGATTAGCCTTCTACTGGGGACATCTTGACAAGAGACTTCAGGGAGCTCCAATAACCTTTTGCAGGGAAACCACTTTTTTGTAGAAGGGTCAGGTTCCTGAGACAGCCACCTAAAAGCACTTATGTCTTGATCTCACTTGACAGTGCAGGCAGTACCAGTGCTACCTGTCCTCAGGGCACCTAGTGGGGTGAGAGCAGGCTTCCTCCATCTTTGCTCATCCTGTCTCCCTGAAGATTTCAGGTCACTGAGCTCCTCAGCGCAGGATTTATTTCCATTGTTTCTTTTATTTCTCCATAACTGAGTAAAAATATGAATCCGTAGAAACACAAATTTCTTTGTATGGTTTTGGACAAGGTCAATTTTACAGCTCTCTGTCTAGAGAGCAGACAGTGCAATAAGCTCCTCTTGCTGCTGGGTCTGGAGGCATGTCTGTAAAGCAGGTGGGAATGCTGGGATTGCAAATGCTGAGTGTGTCTCAGGTGCTTATGGGAAAAATTCCAGTGAGCCCCTCATAATCTGAAATATTCTGTTTCGGTCAGTATTTGCTGCAAGTGAATTGGTCTTTCCTTGGCATACTGCCCTTTATCTGTATCGTTTCATAGTCAACTCATAGAAAAATGTCAAGCTGGCTGACTGGAAATCTTTGCTGTAATATATACACAAAGGGCAGATCTGTAAACCTGGCAGGGGAGCAGATACTCACACAATTCATTGCTCCTGGCTGGGCTAGAACTGGTGAGGTGAAGAGTTTTTTACCACTGGAATCAGTGAGTTCATACCCAGTCCCAGGTGGTTTCTTTGCTCAGCATCTTGAAGGTTAACATATGGAAACATACTGATGTCCTGCTTTTTGGTTCATGTTAAAAGTTTCATTGATCTCACAGGAATTTGCACTGCTTCTGATGTGCAACATCTGGCCTGTAAGAAATAGTAATATGTACTTGTGAAATTGATATGGTGTAAAAAGGAACAAGTAAAGGATAAAGCTAATAGCAGTGCTTTGCCAGAAGTGTGTAATGGATTTAAATGTTGATCTACACATCAGAACCTTCTTTTGTTACTAACATGGAGAAGTGGGAGTTCCAAAAGAACAGCATTTGTATTCTTTTCTGAAGGTATCTCCAAATTAACTTGACTTCATTTCTGTCTCTCCTCTCTCCTTCCCCTCTTGCTATGCATTTGTTGAATTTTTAAGTCATGGTAGTTTCTATTAGCATTTGAAGAAAAAAAAAAGGCAGCACACACATATAGGTTTGAGCATCCTGTCTTGTATGGCTTCATTTTTTAGGAATGTGAGTGGCAGTTTTTCTTGTGGGGCTGTTGAAGTTTTTTTTTTCTTCTACCTTCATGAAAATTTTCCTCTTTCATGTTTTTAAAATGAAATTTTCATTTTCCTTGCTATTGCTTGGAGAAAATGAAATGAAGCACCAGTGAAGGTGACTTTCCTCATTCAGATTAGATTGGTTTGGTCTCTCATTAAAAAAAAAATAAATAAAAAAAAATAAAAAAGGATAAAAAAGATGAAGCACTTGACAGTGCAGTCATATCAATCTTAGCTGAACTTAAGTTTTGGGAGGATGAGGAGCTTCTGATCAGTCTTTCCTCAGGCCGTCAGGACATTATTTTCTATTATAAACTATAGGTTCTGTTTGCATTTCTGTGGCATCTTCAATCTCAAAGGACTGACAGCACTTCACCTTCTATCCATCTGGTCTGTCTTCACCCTCTGTTGAGGTACAGCTGCCACAGTCTCAGGAGCACAAATTGGAAATGTGTTTAATTGTGTATAACAACACTGGCCCATAGTGAAGGACGGAAGAAAAACAGAATCCAGCAGAAACAACAGGGGATCTTGACATTAAAGTGTAGCTAAAAATGAATATTCAACTAATATAATTTTTTGAAAATAAATTTCACTTCGTGTTATCCTTTACCTGATATAAACCTATTTGTATTGCAGGTATCATGTGGAAAGGATATGATCTGCCTGTAGCTTATATTTTGGTCAAACCCACAAATTTCTAGTTTCTTCTGAATTTGGTTATCTGGATACACTTTCTGAGTCTCAGGTGTACTCAGTGTCCTTGCAAAATAATCAGTGGCTATTGATGGAGCCTGGTTCTTGTACTCATCCTGCTGAAACACGGGCTCCCTAGACAGCCCACATGATGAATATGGAATGAATGTTTGCTCCAGAAAGTGTTGATCATAAGAACAGTTTCCTGCTAATGCACTATGGATGCATGTCATGAAATTGGTCAGGATCATAACAGCTGTTCTAGCAAGCAAGGCAGTTCAGGACCTGAGATAAGCACAAACATTCAGGGTTTACAGCTGCTATAAACAATGGCACTTCTAATGGCAGAACAGCCACTCTGCTCTTGGACTTTGATTCAGCAACTGGATGGTCAGTGATATAATTTTGTGTGGCTTCCACATCACTGTCTGCAAGAAAACAAGACAGACAGCAGAGTAGTCCAGAGTGCATCTTTGATGTCCTTACCTTTCCTCGGAGGAGGCTATTTTGCTGGTGAAGGGAAGAAAACAGAGCAGCGGTGTACTGACAAGCACAGGCACAGGTTGTTGGTGAACAACACAGAGGAAATGACTTGTTACATGGAAAGTTTTCAGCCCCAGTCAGTTGAAATTGTACCAAAGAATGCTTAGCTAGTAAAAAAGAGTTTGAAGGACAGACATTTGTTGAAGTCAGTGAATGGCTGTTTAAGGCAGATGAAAGTACTAAGGTCATTCTTGTAGATAGCTTTTTGAAAGTCCTGTTTTCACCAAGGTTGTTCTGATTTAATGACACACCACATCTCCATGCTGAGGCTATATGTGTGGCAGTGCATGCTCTAGAGTTATCTTTAGCATGGGCCATTTTCCTAATCACTCCTGAACATGATTTATAGGAGAGTCAGTCTACCAAGGACATTTGGTATTCATGGTAGCAATCCCCTTCCCTACCTTTCAGTCATCTCAAAGGCCTCATTTGGGGATGTCTATCACAGGCAATTATGTTGGAACCCCATTAATTAATAATAATTTCTAATGGTTACGCAATTAATTGCATTTGGAAGAATATAAAAACTAGTAAATAACTTCAAAGTGTTGAGTGCTATTTGGCAAACTAATACAGCTCATCCTGCCCAATTACACTGATAAGATTTTAAACTAATTGAGCTCACACTGTGGCCCTCCATTACCTGACATTCAGCAGCACACAGAGAAGATTAAAGGGATTCAGGGGATAGTGTGTTTATAAAACCAGAAATAGTCACTCCTGGATCTCATTTAAGCATAAATACATTTTAATTCACAACTGAGCAATACTTTATATGGTGGTTGCCATAGAAATGAGCACTGAGAAGTTTGGGGCTTTTGCTGGCATTTCAGGTTAAAAATAGTGAGCAGGGATACTCAGGGCCTCATTACACAATGGCAAGTGCATATCTGCAATAGATCCAGTTGCTTACAATGGCACCGTAGGAGCAGAGGGCTTGCCATACTGGATTAAATAATTTGTTCATCTAACTTGATATTTTACATTCTTCACTGATATTCTTGAGGAAGGTGGAAGGCTCCCATAATGCCTATTACCTATCCAATTATGCTATGTGGTGTACAAGGAGAAAACATCCTTCCTGAGCCCTGCAGGCAATTAACGGATACCCAGAAGAGTGATATTCAATTATCCTTATTATTTCAGCATGCCAAGCAGCACGAGGTGGTTAATGACTGCACGAAATTATCTAGCCTTTTAGAAAAACCTACTCAAAGTTACAAGAACCTTATATCACATATCAGCAAGACCCATATGAGGCTCACTAGCAGCAGTAAAACTGTGGGAAGGCAAGTGATGGATTACTCAGTTGCATGGTTAAATATGTCTTTTTAAACCTCTTAGTCATACCCACAGTATCAGTCCTGGGGGACATTTTACAATGAGAGTTTTCCTCCAGAGGCAAATCTACTCTCCCCTACTGAAGCTCCAGGATTTTTGTCTGCTGTACAGAACTGCCTATTTTTGCAGAGAAGTTTTTGGGCTGCTGAGCTTTTAGCTTCTTTTACAGCACTTTGGATTCAGAAGTTGATGGTGGCCATATCCAAGGTAACTTGATAACTTCTGCCACTCACTAGACTCCTAGCAAAATGAACAAAACATTAAAACCTGAAAATCTTTGCAGTAGAGTTTGTCCTTGAATGTATATTTCCATTGTCATGGGGAAATCAGGCCAAAGATGCCAATTGTATAGGAAGACAGTATAAGCCCATTCCCATTTCCATGCCATATCAGACTATGCAAGAAAGGAGGTAGTAAATAATGAGTATAACTGCTGTGAGAAATTATACATTTGATACCTGTTCATACCAGAAAAGACGTCTGGGCTGGCAACTTTATGTCCTTCACTGAAAGCATAAGGGAGATGATGATGAAATGCATCTACAATTTTTATGGTACCAAACAAGTGCTGAACTTTGTCAAAATGATATTACAAGTGGGCTGCAGGAGAACTTTCACAAGACCTTCAGTCTCTGAAGGACTTATACTCTGATTAAGATGTATTGAATCATTACTTATTCAGTGAGAGGCAGTTAAGTTCTTCCTGCTAAAAATTCAAGCTAAAAGCTTTGCCTTTAAGGCCCAAAGAAATTATATTCCTTTTAAGTGAAAAACTGTCTGCTAAACCAAAGGCAGGGGGGATGGCTGACTCTTACAGCTTCAGAGCATCATCCAACTTTAAGGGGGTCAGGATGCCAGTTAAAATACTTTTCTCATACCTTTCATCAGTACTGATTGGATCAAATGTATATTCTGTAAATACATATCTCTCCACTGATGTCCATGACACTTCCTCAGACTGATTCTGACCTGTTTCACACTTACTAAGTAACACTTTAAAGCCTTTAGAGAAAAAGAATATATGACTAAATAAACTTGTAAAATGGACTAGTTAGGAAATGTGAATTTTAGTCTCTGAAGTCAATGATGGTGTTTTGGGCACAGTCTTGGAATTCACAAAGAAGGTGTTGTGATTTATGTTCCCCAATGATAGACCTATTGCTCATGGCAGAGAAAAGCCAGCTGCCTCCTCGTGCATCACTGTGAGCACACGGAAACAAAACATCACTTTGTCAAACTTGATTATTGCAAAATTCTTTTCTATAATATCTCTGTTTCCTGTAGCAAGCAACAGGAAAAAGTGAGGCTAATCAACTAAAATGTTTTCCACATGAGGATTAAAATTTCCTGGTGTGCTTTCAATTCAAATATTCTTGAATACCTAAAAGTGTAGTTTATTGAATAAAATGAATGTAAACTAGAAAAATGTACAGGTTTACTTCTCTCATTAATCACAAGAATAAATTGCATTAAGATGTTGACGTTTTCCTGGAACAGAAAACAAATGATTCTGTCAACGACAAATAGGAACTAACACCGAACTGCTGCAAGTCTTCTAAGCAGACGCTGCCAAGAGCCACGAACATCAGAGGTAAATGAATAGTCACCAACGGAGCAGAACAGCCATTAGAAATAATGATAGAAAACCTCCTTTCACACTCACAGATGTCAAGCTTTCTGTGCAATTACAAGTTGGCAAAAGCAAACAATTGGCTTTAAAACAAGACAACTACAAAAAGAACCTGGCTTTATGCTTCAAGTGGACTGAGAATAAATTTGGCTGCTCTCCTTTGAATAGGAAGTGAACAAGAGCATATTCTTACGCACCCTTGAACGAAAATTCAATATAACAATAAAATCAAACTATTTAATAAATTAAGCAAGAACTAGCCAAAATATTCAACTTCTCTGCATCTCTTGAAACAGAGCTAGTAAGACCTCTCAAGAGTATCTTCAGACTTGTGTCCCTCTTGTGAGAGGCACAGAGAAATGGGGGCTAGGGGTTGTATCACAAGGTGATGAAAAGCAAAAGCAGGATAAAGGGGATCACTGTAATTGTCTTCTTCCATGATATCTATTTTGCTCTGGTGGAGTGTTACTGATTTCTTAAGCATCACTCACACAATTGAGAGGAGAGTAATTTCATGTCCTGTGTGACACAAAATCCTTTAAACCTTATTTTGGTTTAGTATTTCATTTATGTGCTACTTTTATTTTGTGTAGAAAGTTGCCAAAGAAGATGGATAATGTTATTCGGATGGCACCTAATAAGAGATACTGACTGAAGAAGGGACAATTTAGAAAGACAGGAAGTGTGCTGGAGACAGAGAACAATTGATCTTCCCGGTGTCAGAGAGTAAAACCAAAACAACGTAACTTTGAATGGTGATTTCCTTCCCAATGCTTTTCTTTCAGTGCAGGCTTGCAAGTTTGAGCTAAAAAACTGTGGGATTTGTCTGGTTTTGTTTTTGTTGTTTTTCTAAATTTCTTCTAAATTCTAATTTCCAAATCCTGATTCTCTCCCACACCAAGTGGATAGCAGTATTTCACCAGCTTTAACTGATTCCAGCCAATTCCTGCTGACAATACCAGGAAAATACAAACCATATATCTCACCACTGAAGAAGAGGGTACAGGGTTGCATTTTTATTATGCTCTTAATTGTTTCATTATCTATATTTAGGAAAAAAGATAGACTTTTAACTGAAGTCTTCTCCACAGAAATCAGAATACCTGAAGTTTTAGAATAGAAGAAAATACATTACATAGTACCTTTCAGAACTATTTTCTGATTTTGGCCATTCCAAGCTGAAACAATGTCTGTCTTCTAGCTTCCAGTGAAAACTTTAAGGCATTTTGAAATGTCAGAGTTGAAATTTACCATTATAAATCTCCTGAAGCACTATGGAAAATGTAATATTATTGCAATTCTTTACCATTGCTTTTTAGCTGTATTTTAATAGCAAGGAGAAAAGCAATTCATTGCCTAAGAAAAAATTATTTTTCTGGATTGCTTGGTTTGACTACTAGTGTTCACACAAGTGCTCAGCTATTAGCATATTAAGGTATTGCTGCATGGGAGAGCAGAGCAGTTCAACACTTGAGCATTTCATTGAACTGGAACCACAATTTAAAATGGTATTGCGAGTTAACACAGGAAAGTACATATTGCTGGAGCAAATGGAAACACATAAAAGAAAGAAACTTCTCAGGAGTGGAAAATGATTAGATCATATTCTTTACACCAGAAAATAAGGAAAGGGAAAAAAGGAAAATAGAACACAAAAAGAGGATTAGCTTGGTCAGTGCAAGATCAGACCCAAAGGTGCTCATGGATCTGGGCATTCTGCTGCAGGGATAGCAACCACCTCTCATCTTCCTCTGTTGCCAGAGACCTTTATAAATGCTGGTAAAAGTTAAATAACCCAATAAAAAGTGTTAAATTTCTTTGGAAAAGTTATCCTCATCCTTTTTTAATTTTCTTCAGATGCAGTGAAGTTTTTCAAAGGATTGACTGTTAATTCATCAAACCTTCTTCATCAGACTGCAGGAAGGTCTTTCCGAGTGAACACTTGCATTAGTCAGGTATCATGAATAACTGGTCTGGCTTTGTTAAGTTTGAAATTGCAAAACCACAAAAAACGTTTAAGAAAGAGACTGAAAAAAGCCCCAAATTGAATAGAAACAGAATGCAAGAGAGGGGATGATGGTGAACCTGAGATTTTAAAAACTACCTGAATATTAAGAGTTCAGGCATCCCTGTAGTTAGATTGCTTTGTGGGTGCAGTGCCAACACCTCTGAGGAGGAAACCTAACTGCCTGAGCTCCCTGGCTCTCACTACTTCTCCTACAAGGGATCACCCTGCCCCTTGCCATGGTAATGTCAGAGAAGGGCAATGGCCCTCATCATTCCTGGCTGACCAGAGTGACAGCTATGTCAGTCACCCATATATCAAGACAATGCTTTAGGTGTTTCAAACACAATTTGCAATTCAAAGTTTTTCTCTTCCTACTTCTGGATTAAATCAGGACCCCAAGTGAACACCTGGGGTTCAGTTTCACCATTGAATTCTCCCTGGGTTGCCTAAACCAGGAAGAAACACTTTTCTTTGGCTTTGCCAGAAACTGGCTTTTATCAAAAATTTTATGGGAAACATTTGCAGGTTGAGCTTGTTTTTCTGTGGCTTTTAAAATTTTCATTTAGCAAGGCATTTAAACTCTAGCAAATTTTTATAGCTTTTGAATGCCCCAACTATAGAGACTTATGTAGTGTAAACAAATAATCAACCTCCTGGCTAAGACCCCTCCTGTGAAATTTGACTGTTTTTTCTGTTCTCATAATGCATCTGATGGTATGTAAGCTCTACACAAAATAAATGTTCTGTTGACTCTGAGCTTGCTTCTCTTAATGGACAAAAAGTAGGTTAATTTTCTTGCTAGATAAATAACACTTTCCTTGCTAAATATAAATGTTTATATATTCAAACCCATAATTCCTATTGTCCTAGTTCAGCAGGAGGGACCAGGTAATACTGTGTGGGGGTGATCAAAGCTGTGTATTCTACCCCCTCTATCATTCCCCAAGGTCAATGGGCCATTAGCAGCAGCTGCCCAGGGAGCCATTATCACCTTCACACCCAGCCTGAGGGGGGCGGAGCTGCTAATGGGCCATCAACAGTTCAATACCCCCTGGCTCCCAGAGTTAATCACCCATTGTGTGAGTCCCTGCCCAGGGGGAGGAACTGGGTGCTCCCTGAGGGTACATAAGTGGTGGGTAAGAAGACCTCAGGAACTTCTCGTCAGATCCAGAGGAGCAGCAGGACCTTGACAGGAGGAGATCACCGCTCTCGCCCAGACCACAGCCCTCGCCTGCACCAACAGGTTTTTCATTTCCTTTTGCTCTGGACTGGGGGGAGCCACAGGGTCTCAGCACAAGGGCAAACAAACCCCCTTGGGTTTGTGCCCCAGGACACTGGGTTATACTGCTGGGGTTTTGTGAGTTGAAAGCAATTTCCCTTTCGTGTCAGTGTTGTTATTGTAATATTATTATTAAATTTTAGCTCTGACTTATAATCTCTCTCGTGGTGAGTTCATTTCCCCTGCTGGTTCACCTTTAAACCAGCACACCTCTATATTTACATTGAATGTTTTACTTGTTAGTGAATGGTGTAATTCCTAAATTTATGCATTAATTCCTTAGTAAGAATACCTTGCAAGTATTTCAAGTTTTTCTGTATTCATTTGCTCAAACCAGCACAATAACTTGTCCTGCATCACTAAGTTACTAAACTACACTCACAAGAACTATATATGCCAGGGCACAGGGCTCCTGGAGATAAAATAGTTTCTCTACTCTCCTAAAACAAAGAAGTCTTCTACTATTATTTACTGTTTTGTCAGTGATATCTGGCATTTAAAAAATGAACAAAAATCCAACACAAAATAACACAACCCAACAATGTCTTTAAATGTGTCTTGGAACAGATCCTTCCTGATTGCTGAGACAGACACTTTTCCCTAGAGAGATCCCCAAAGAGAACAAACATGCATTTGGCCCTGTTGACTAGATGGGCTGTGCTGGTGCCCCGGGAACCAGTTACTGCAAAGAGTGACAGTTTGTTCCTAAGCTCTAAGCAGTCCTTGGCTGATACTTTATGACCTTTTCTGTCAACCATGGTATGATGGTTCCTTTGGAGATCGGTTTTCTGGAGACATACACAACATTCTTCTAAGTTGCTGTGAAGCCATAGAAGTATAGATTCATATTTTGCCCCAAACTTGACATGAAATTAAAGAACAAAGTCACAATAATTAAAGCACTGTGAAGTAATACATATATGTAAATCTGTCTCCTTGTCTGTATTTGTGATGACATTTATTTTGTATTTTGTAGTCTCCAACTCCATCTTTCAAAGGAAGTGTCTTATTATGTTTCTTCTTTTGTTTCCTTCACCCTGAATAAGTGCTGGACTAAATGCAGAAATATTGTTTTCCTCATGGACTTCTTGGGTTGCTCACTTTAGCATTTGAATGCATCATATATTTAATGTCATGGCAATCAGGTAAAATTGCCTGCTGTTGTCATGCTTGATTTACAGCTGGGATACTGAAACAAAAGGTAGTCGAAGTGATCAGAATAGCTGGTAATCATTAAAACCCTAGTGATGAGGGGCCCTGGGGATACACCTGGAGACTAGTTGAAAACTAGTCTCTAGTCTCTAGCTCCCCCTGCTTTCTGCCCCTCCTGCTGCTGTGCTGCCAAACAGCATCACCCTCTCCTGTCATCTTTCACCTCTTGTTCTGTTCTCTGGCTCCTGCTAAAATCTCTCACCTAAATTTAGTCTGATTGCAAAAGTGCAGTTTGATAACCTCATGTAAATGAAAGCATTCTTTAGCCCAGGTAATCCCATTGACTTCAGTAAGAGTAATAACACTGGGCTTCATATATCAATAAACAGGACAAATAATAAACAGAGGAGCTGGAAATATATTTTGTACTGCCTCTTGGCTGTGAAACAAATATGCATTTTCTAGTAGTCAATTTATATTATATGTACTACTAAAACAAATGTATCAGATGACAATATCTGCACACAGACTCATATTTCTGGGCAATAAATCAGGCAGTGAGTGAAGAACTGTGCATTGCTGTTTCAAGGAAATAATAATCATACAGCCTCAGAGCTCACTACTGGATTAAATTCACAAGTTCCAGAAAAAAATAAGGCATTTATTGGTCCCAGAATTCATCTTTTTGTCCCCTTATTCATTTGCAGTTTTTGCATGTTGAGCTGGGCAGACAATAAGTGAATAATGAACAGCACTGAGTTGCAAAGAGGAACCTTCCAAAGCTGGGCTGTGCTACTGTTTGGATGTGACACCTCGAGAGCAGCAAAACTTTGGTGTCTTACTTGACCAGCTATATCCTAAATGAAAGCCTGGATACAATCTGTGCAACAGAGGCTTGGAAGAGCTGCAAGGGGAAGGTTCATGCCTTATTTACTGTCTTTGTTATAAGTTTTCTCTAAGTAATTTCTACCTTTCACTGCTGAAGCTGGGATGGTACACTAAGTGAACTCTGAATTTTATATTTTCTTTGGAGGGAGGGTCAATGCCTACTTTTTAGTCCATCCTAAACTCAAAAGCTGTTTCAATCTTTTTGCAGTTACATTAAAAATATTAAAGCAAAACCTTCCATATCCCTTGGTTTATAGCCAAAGTTTTTTAATAAGTTATCAAGCCTATTCAAATCCCATGTTAGAGTCTCCACTTCTAACAAGAAGTGTGAAAAGGCACTGCCAAGGTAGTGGCAGAACTGTATGCCACAATAATCCTTAACCATCAAAAGGGGTTTTGCTTCCCCTCAGACTTGCATGATTGAGTTAGAATTTAGTAGGAACTATCTATCCCTTGCTTTAGGGCACAGATTTTCATGAACAACTTTGACAGATGACCGCAGTGATCAAGACAAAGTCCTGTATTGAATATCCATGTAATCTGATATTCTTCAGTACAGGAAAGGAAAACCTCTTCTTCTACCTGTGCAGTAATAGTCACTGAGAGATCTCACTCAATGCAAGGTGAAAATGCTTTGCTTTCCCATCAGGTAGCCCTGTAAAAAACTTGGTTTGGCTGCATTTTGAGTGCTCTTATCAGGCCTCTTAACCTTTTTTTCCCCACATTTTCAACTCAAAAAAGACCTATTTTCATTTTTTATTGCCTAGGTAATCATGTAATCAATGGGATTACATACAGCACACACATAGAGCCTTGGAATTTACAGTCAGTTCAAATATAGTGATTCTCCTTTTTAAAAAAAAAAGTTGTAAGTAGATAAACAGCTCAACATTCAAAGCAGAAAAGAAAATCTACCACTTTCAAGAAAAAAGAAAGTGAATGGAAAGAGGAAATAAGAGGGGTAGGAGCAGAGAAGAAAGGTTATTTTATCAAGCAGTTGTTGCCTGAAGAAAACATAAAGCAGGTTTGCTGTAGAGCTTTATAGTGTTTAGTAGTTTATAATGAAACTATTCAGGGCCCAAGTTCACACCCTGAACTATTTTCAGGTGACACACCCCGGTTAACTTCCTTGGGATGTATTCAACTCCCAGTCTGAATCTTTGGTGTACTCTCTCTGAGTTCAGCATCTTTCTCCTGTATGCTAAGCAAGACGGCTTGCATCTCCCTTTGCAGACCATGATTATCCATCCAACATCAGCACCAGCCACTGACATGCAGTAGTGCATCAGTAACAGAGTTATTAAACTGTCCACAGGTTGGCAGCAAGATATTAATATCTCTTGATATTGTTTAAAGCTATAGAAATATTTTTCAGTCCAGGAGTAAACCATTTGGATACACTTCAACTGTCAAGAAAGGGAGATGTTAGGCCAGCTTTTTTGGTGGAAACTGCTTTAGGGAAGATGTGGGTGAACTTGGAATCTTTGTAATCTTAAATGCTTTCCAGATAAGCTTTGATCTTGGCACTCCATGAAATTAATTTTGCAGGGACACTTCACAGAAATGCAGAATTAGACTGCTATCTTCTTTTCTAAGGTCACATGGATGACTAGCACCACACTTTAAAACACATCATTTTTACATCTCTAATTAAGAAAAACACCTTGGTTAATTTTTTACTTCCAGATATACTATAAAGTCAGTAATGTTAACTGCTGCATCTGTTTGTATCTGGAAAGTGATGATAGCAAAAAGAAGGTTTAAAAGTAAAAAGAAAATCATTAAGCAAATTCATACCAAAAATATTTGTAATCCTCTCATTCTCCCAGGAAAATAAGCTTAGGTTGCAAATGTAGGTACCAGATAAACTGACACAACTATTTATCATTTAAATGTGCTGTTCTTATATTTCTAAAACCCCCAGATACTAATACAAAATCAACTCAATGTCTATTAAAAATAAGGAAAAATAAAATGTGTCATAAATATTTTGAGCAGTATGGTTAAGCATTTTTTAATACAGTCTATCACTTATTTAAAAGTTCTTACCCCAAATTGCACAAACTCTGGGTGGAATAAAAGAGAATAGTGAATATTACTAAGGCTGCTGAAGAAGCCCAGGCATGAACAGTGTATACATACAAAGTAGAGGTCACATTTTTGTGGTACAAGCAAGATGATCAGGTAGAAAAACCTTCAATTTTCAAGCTTAGAGGCAGCTGTAAGAAGCCCTATGATTTCATTAAAATTAGACATGTCTATGTCTTTTTCCTTTTAAACACACAACTTTTAGTTCAGTCATTTTGTGCCTTATTCAACCTGTTCTCAGTTATTAAAGAATCTCTGTCTGAAGATGTTTTAAATTCCCAGGGGAATTTGCCTTAAATATGTATTTAATACTTAATAAAATTGAATCAGAATATCTGCAATCCTTCATTTTCATACTTAATGTGTACAAAGCATCACTTAAATAAAAGGAAGCAAAGGGCTGAAGGATGGTAATGGGTCCATTTGCTCCTGTTCCACTCTGGTTTGCACCTGTACTGACAGCATTGTGCTTGCCTGCTCAGCATTATGCTTGCCTGCTCTGGAGTGTGCCATAAAGGCTTTTCAAAAAGCTTGAAAAAAGCACAATTTTGCTGTAAACATTGGAACAGAGAACTGCTGACTGCAGAAGCGTAAGAGTTTCTTCAAAATAGAACTTGCTTATGCAGGTGTTGGCAAACTCTGATCCTGTAGAAGGAAAACTATGCTGGTGTGCCCAGTGTACTGTGTTTTGGTGCCTTCCACTATGATTCTCTCCAAGGTCTAAAGCAATGACTTCTATTGCTTCATCTATCCTGTTTAGCTGTTAATTCGCAGATAGCTGCAAAATGATAGCAGATGTGCCAACTGAGACATCCTTTAATTGAAGAATACTGCACACCCAAGCCAGTAGTGATGAGACCAATCTGCTTGAATCTATCCCGGGTCAGCAGGTGAGGAAAACTCTGGACCAGTTAAAGGATGTCACACAGAAAGCCATTGACAGGGCAGTACAGAGCACACGAATGATTTAGTGAGCTTTCATCCTTTGAAGTAGTGTCCTCTTTGTTTAAATGAAAGGGAGCTTTTCAGGACACAATGAAGAGAAATTTGTACCTTGTATGTTTTGCTGCTAAATAAGACTTCATGCCATTGCCTTAAATGCTGTAGTTTTCCAATAGGAGAACAAGAACTGAGGGAAAGTGCACCCATTATCCCTTTGTTCATGGAATAATCTTCTAAATGCCCAGCCTGATCTGCTCTGCTAAATGCAGTAAGGAGAGTGGACCTGGTGAAGAGCTTTAAAAAGTCAAATGTTTCTTGTGGTATGCTCTACCTGTTAGGCACTAGTGTCCCATGGCCTCCCCAGTCTGGCCTTGGTTCTGCAATGATCACCTCGAGCTGTTGTTCTGCAAGTGTTTCTGTGGGTTTTGCTGCATCCAGAGATATTTTTTTGAGATTTTCTCACATCTACAATTTTATACTCTTAGCTAAATTGCTTCCTAATCAGAATCACTACTTACCAAAGTCTTTATTGGATGACTCCACCAAAATTCATAGTACCACCCCTGTGGCAAGGGCATTTGAAATCCTTTCCAGAGGAGATCTAAACCCATCAGGTTGCCCGTCTCTGACTCTGACCACTCTCCTTCTCCAACCCCTCTTTTTCACCCCACCTCACAGTGCAACCAGTATGGGCAGCACAGGCCCACCTTTGCAACCCTCACACAGCCACACATCTCCTCTGCTGGGGTGGGCATCTGGGAGACAGAGGGAGCATCATGGAGATGCAGAGAAAGTTTCAGAGAACAGGTAAGTGTGAATAGGATTTTATGAGTACAAATCTGAGGGACAAGCTTGGAGCACATGAGTTCTTCTCAAGCAGTACATTGTGTTCTCCTGTGCTCTGTGTGATCATTCACATCCCAAGAGGATGATGCTAATGCAGACCCATACTGACACAGTGACCCCCTACCCTCATTTTACAGTAATATAGAAATCACTTGGAAAGAGCAACCAGTATCAGTCTGCAGGTCATGGCTAACTATACTCCACTTTCCTCTCACCTGTATATTGTGTACCTTTACTGACCCATGTGATCATGTGCTATGCCAAGTTTGGGGGCACATAATTCAATATAAAAATGACAGACTGCTTCTTCTCTTGCTGCATTCTCTCTTCATTCACACCTTCCTCCACCCTGCAGCTGCATACTGTTAAAAAGGGGAGCAGTGGGTTTCAGGGAGGTGGTGATAGCTCTTTGCTCCAGAGGGGTTAAGCAATCTTAGGATCTTTTTAACTAGATGTAACCTTCCAGTGTTTTGAAAGAGACTGCTACTGTATTTGAATAATGTCTTTACATAAACCAGTATTATCTTAGAAAGCACGCCTTTCTGCAGCTATGAAATAATTTTTTATATTTCTAATTCCACCAAGAAACCCTAAAGGGAGTATTTTTATGTTAAGGTGAGCTTTTAAATTTTAAAAAGAAATAAGGATTGAATTTGAAATATAATTGCCAAATGCCTCTCTAAATCTGAAAACTTGACAAAATCAGGTGCTCCGGGAGGTGAATGATAGCAAGTAGATGACGACATTTTAAAAATTATTGTTAATGCAACTGAACTGTGCACAGAGGTATATCTACCATCTCCACACACATGTGTGTCCTCAGCTTTTCAGAACAACAAGGGATCAAGAGTAAAGATCCAATGGCATTTTCTGCAGTCTTAGTTTTAGTGGTTTTGTTCTGGCTGAGCTCCACTTCAGTTAATCCAGCCTGACCTACAGTTTCAGCCACTTTCCCAAGCCCTGTGGCTTGTGATACAGTGAGACTTCCCATGACACTGATGTGTCCTCCAACCCCAGCCCCAAGATCAGGGTGCTTGTTTGGCTGGGGAGAGGGTGGGGGTATGCCAAGGCTCAGAAGGGTACTTCTAACTAAATTTCTAGTCATCAAAATTTCTTTTCATCACCTGCTCTTGTCTGTGACAATAGCTGTGGAAAACTTAGTGAGAAGGACAGGGAACAGAACATGTCAAGGGCACAACAAGATCCTAACTGCTGATGAATAGTGGCAGAAATAGGAAGAACCCTCTGTGAAAATCAGTGGGGTGGATTTACCCTTTTGTTGACAAGTGGGGAATGATTCTCACACCCAAGGTGCCATTGCTAATATAGGCATCTCTTTTATAGGCTGGTTCCCAGCACAGGATTGTGAGCACTGTAGAGCACTGTAAAGCTACTGATTGGAAAGCCTTTGGTATCACCTGCCATTACTTTGTGATTTTGTTTCTGTTTGTTTTGCAGACAGCTAAATCCTTTCCTCCCAGTGTCACTGAGCATAGACAAACACTGTGATATTGGGACACTACAAAGAATATGCTTTGACAGTTTAATCAAAGGGGATGGGGATGAGCTTTGGGCTGATGGCATAGTCCCAAGCAAATTCCTTTTTTTTTTTTTTTTAATTTGATACTTTGTTAAGCAGCTTGTATCCTTTCAGACTTCCCAACAGCTGCCACCAGTCATGGCTGACCCTGCTGTCTCGGTGGCTGTAGATGTTGCTTGACTGAATCAGTGTTACCCACTGGGTAAGAGAAGCTGGAGTGTCTTGTGTGGTTCTATAGTGTTTCATTTAGAAGAATAGAATAAGCCCAAAATGAACATGCCTTCCATCCTGCCTTTGTGCCAATGTGAGAGATGTTTTTATTTTCATTTTCTGTTTATCTGACTAAAGGTAGAGATGATGGGAAAATGGATGTTTTATCTGGAAGGAATTTTCAGTATTTGGGAGTTTGGTTTTTACCTTTGAGAATATTAAAAGATGAAAAATGTTCATCACAAAGGTGTTCCTGAAATGAACTGAGTAATTTTTGGAGCAAAGAGTGCTTCTAGTTGTACTATCACAGTGTGTGTACCATCAAATATACAGTTTAGGCATAATGCCCAGAGACCATGGGGTCATCAAGGAGCTAACAACAGAAGCCATGAAAAATGGAACAGCTGAAAACTGAATGCTGAAGCCATGCAGACAAGTTGTTTAATTTGTGTCCTTGGGTAGAAGAGTAAAATTTACTATTTTTATTTCTAAATTAAACAGCAAATCCAGCCCAGGATTTTCTTAAAGATGTTTTCAACTCTGAGGAAGCAGTTGGTTTGACTATTTTTTCCTGTTTAGTTAAGAAGCGTGTTGTCCTTCTCTTTGTGATGCTGCAGGAGAAAAAAGCCTTGCCCATGTTTCAGCCCACCCTCAAAGGAGAAGCAAACACACAGGGACTTGTCTTTATCAGAAAGATCTTATTCTGTATTTTTTTCCTGACTCCTTGGACACAGCCTTGGGACTTTATAAATCTTGGAGACCACCCAATTTTGGAAATGCAGACAAGAGAGTTCTCAATGAATGCACTCACTGAAGTTTTCTCTAAGGAAGGAGGTAGAATTTACTCTCTTGCAGAGTATGGAGGGAGTTTTTAACTGTTTGATTGTATTGCAATATTTCTTCAGCTTTCTTTCAGCACCTGTCTAAGCAACATACACCAGTGGATTGTGAGGGTGTGCTTCAGACACAGGATTACTCACTGGAGGGGAGTTGCACAGACTCAAATGATATTTTTCTCTTTACCGCGTGAGGTCACTTGAATCCAACCTGAAGAAGTAGCAGACAAGGATACACACTTTGACAACCTGTCCTTTCAGGTTTGTTTGGTTGCAGCACATTATCGCCAGGGATCAGTAAGGTTGTGATCTGATGTTTATTTCATTTCCTTCTTTCTTTTTCTTGCTCCTAAATCAGGAACAGCAGAGCAGTTTCAGGCAGAAGATGGGTCCTCATCTTCCTTTATATGCTCAGGGTGGGAGCACACAGCTGCAATGAGAAGAATGTGTGCAAGTTACTTTCATGTGTGTATTTTTTGACCTGCCAGAGGACTCCATGATAGCCAGAATAGCCTGAAGGTTGCTTTCCTTGGACCCTGTGCTGTACCCAAAGAGTAGGTGTCTGATAGGTGTTGTCTTTGTCTTCATAGTTCTTGACATGATTTTTAGTCAATGGGTTTAGTCCATGGGTTAAGCATCAGGACTATCAGGCAATTTTTTTTTTCATTTTGTGCTTCTGTTGTATATTTCCAAAAGGCTTTTTGTTGTTGGGTTTTTTATTCATTGCAGGATCCATCTCAGATCACATTTGTCAATTACTGTTTTTTACCATTATATGTCTGTGCTGGTTTGAAGGCAAACCTGCAGGAGAAATGAACCCAACACAAAAGAGATTATAAATCAGAGTTACAATTTAGTAACAATATTACAATAAATGCAATGGCACAAAGAGAAATTGGTTTTAACCCACAAAACCCAGAAGTATAACCCAGCACCCTGGGGCACAAACACAAAGGGGTTTGTTAGCCCCTGTGCTGAACCCCACATGGTTTTCCCAAGTCCAAAGTAAAAGGAAGTGAAAAACCTGTTGGTGCAGCTGACGGTTGCAGTCTGGTCAAGAGTGGTCGTCGCAGTCTGGTTGAAAGTGGTGGTCTCCTCCTCTCGAGGTTCTGGTCCTCCTCTGGATTCAACAAGTGGTTTTGCCAAATCCCCAAACCCCCAAGATTATAACCTCTCAGGTCCAGGTGGGACAGCCCAGTACCTCCCTCAGGGTGGGGAGTTACACAATGAGCACTCTCACTCTGTAAGTCATAGGGTATTTGGAATCATTGATGGCCCATTAGCAGACATGACACCTCAGGCTGGGTGTGGAGGTGCTAACGACTCCCCGGAGGGGATTTATCACAGCTCTTATCTCACAGGCTTCTTTCACACCCAGCTCACACCCTGAGGAGCTGCTGCAAATGGTCCATTGTTAACAGTTCATGGGAAATTATGGAGGGTGTAGAATATACAGCTTTGGTCACACCCACACAGTGATAAACTGGTCCCACCTGCTGAACTAGGACAATGTCTTAACCTGTGAAATCTATCTTTACTTACGTATCTGTTTTTTTGCCTTTCTAGTTCTTGTAAGCTTTTCATTTGTATCCTTTTAAAGGGCATAATATATTTTAAAATATTCCTTTAAAGGTGGATATTTATTTACATAAGTGTGGAATCCCTTTCTCTATGTTTTTCCACTGGCTGAAGGTAAAGATTTCTGTTACTTTCAGTTCTTCAGACAGCAGAAAATTCCTTTCTCATTCCACAGTAAAGCTGCTGTATCATTTCAGTGCAACTCATTTTACTAATCAGTTTCTGTATCTTGTCTAAATTTGTTTTTCTGGAATCCAAATCCTTAGATAAAGACCTATTCCTACTCTTTGATTTTTAAATATAGGCTGATTCAATTTATGATCATTCTGCAGTTACTTTCTATTATTCTGTCCAGTAGCCACCTCTCTTTTAATGCTCTTTTCAAATGCTGAAATCCCACAGCGATACGTCCCATTGACTGCTTGTAACTGTCATGAAGAAATGTGCTGGCTGATGTGTCCAGAATACATTGTCATTACTGGTATTAATAGTGTTCATTTTTCATCCATTATTTTGGAAACTCAGCCTTCCCATAATGCAGCAAGAGCCTGCAGTGTTTCTCTCTGAAATTGAATGAGAGGTCTCTGTCACAAACAACCAGACCAATCTTATCCAAAAATCAACCAAAATCCACCAAGCACCTGACATTGACTGAAGCATCATGTTCCCAGAAACACCTGTTCAACTTCCAATGATCTTACCTACATGTCATGCAGTAGTACCAAATGTTGTGCAACCTGACCCTTCCTGTCATTAAAACTATGAAACACTGCTTCCTCAAAAACATGTGGAAGGTGGGAGACATTAAATCTTTACAGAGGGTCTTTAAAGAGATTTGGTACAGGCAGAGCCCAGGGCTGAGCCATGACCTTGGTCATCAATGCTGAAAAATTTTCATGGACATGTGTGACTGCACACTAATATCAGATATGTTGCTTGTGCCCTACTTGGTTTAACTTCCCCATGGGTATTTAATAGTGGAACTGAAGATTGTATCATCAACTTAAGGTAAAGAAGAATGGCAAATGATGGATGGGTCAGTGAATGTTTTCAGTTTATTTGAGTTGTGTTTAGAAAATATAACTATAAAAAATGGGTGCAGAAATTACTTGAAAGTTCAATGCATTTGAAAATTCTGGATGGATATTTTTTAGGATTGTACACAGCTGTATCTTGAAGAACTCTGAGAAATCCTTTCAGCATAAAATTCAGAGTTTCTGTGGGGTTTTTAAGGTGACAAATTAGGATCCCTTAAGTTCAAAACCCTGGTCAAGTGTTTTTAGGCTTATGAAGACTGTCTCATTTTCTTAGGCAAAAGATAAATTTTTAAGCAAACTTAATGCATTTTAAGGTACAAGACACCACATTAGCTGCACAAGTTCAGAGCAGGATGTTGGAAACCAAATAAAACTCTTACTTTGTGGCCCCAGGGAGAATTTTATAATTTTCTTCAATAAAAAGGCTCTTTAAAGGTATCAGAGAAAGAAATCCAAACCGAGATAATGTTTTACAGTTAGCAAGATGTTCTCAAAAATGTGTCATCTTGATGTGGGAAAAAGACTAAAACCCTGCTGTGGCCAAGAGGATGAGACAGCAATGCTTTTTGTGTGAAGCCAAGTTGTGGTTAACATAATCCGTCATAGGCATTTTTCAACATATAGCCTGTGATCATTAAAGCTTAAAATTACATTCTCTGGATGGTCTAATTCCTGTCTATCTTTGCTGTAATCACTTTCCTCAGAGCTGTAATTTCTTTTTTTTCCCCTTGTAATTTTTACTATGAGAAATGTATTTGCCAAAGCAAGAAAATGTGTCTGAGCATACAGTCTATTGTGAAGCGACTGTCAAGTAGTAGTTGTATCGTAAAAATACAGTAACTTGAGATATATTCCCACTAGAGACAGAAAGGAAATACAGATTCATTATGACTTGCCTGAAAATTCTTTTCATCTGGATCTTGCTGTGGCCAGGTGATGCTAGCTGACCTGTTGCCAAATTCTGACCAAGAACAGCCTTCTCAGCTGTGGTCCTGAAGTGGACCTAGGTTGTCATAGCCTCTCTCAAGAGCACTCCAATCCCTCAAGCAAAACCTCCACCTTTCCTAATCTCTTACATCTCAGGAGCATCTGCAAGTGCTTTTAGCATCAGAAAAGCTGGAGGAGTTACTGTGTTGTAACTTTTCTTGCTTTGAGTTTTATGTGCTTTGAAAATTATGTGGAGTAAGTGCCATTTGACTCTTTTAAGTTTAAATTTCAAATAGAGAGGGAAGGACTAACTGAGAGCTGAACATAATTACTGAGAGCAGTTCACATCTGCTTCTGGATACCTGTTTGATGCCCCCAGTGAAGACTTCAAATGAGTTAATCCTTTTGCAGAGGCTGGTGAGCTTCTTGAGGGCTAGATTTCATTGAATGAGATAATAAGTCAGTTTTGCAAGGAAGACACAGGTAACGGAGGCAAGAGATTAATTAAAATACACTGTAAATTGCTGCAATAGCAGAGAAAGGACTCCTCTCTCATCAGCATTTTCCAGTTGGTTTATAGCATAAACACCCCCCCCCCAAACAACAACAACAAAAACCCCAAACAAACCCAGAAACAAAAAAATCAGACCACAGATTAGCCATAAATTTATAGCTTTTACTAGGTTATAGGATGATTTAATGTGTCACTTATTGTTTGCATAGTGAGTACATAATTTTGACAGTGTCTTGGCTTCAGTATAAGAACTGTAAATTTAATACTCACACAGATTAATATTAAGCTCTTCCTGAGCCTACACATGCATCTTTCTTCCCCTTTCCCATCACAGTCATCCAGTACAGCAAAACCAACAACAGCAGTAATGAGTTATGGTGTGGACAGGATGCTTGTGTCCAAACTAGTGCTATGTCAAGCCCTTTCTGAGTGAGCATCTATGTTCACTGGAGAAGAAACTTTTAAGGGAATTTTACATCGATGTAAGAAGCTCTGGGATAAAGTTCATGGGATTTAGCCATGGACTTACTGTACTGTTCTGTGTCTTCTGGTTTTGAATCTTCTGATTTTTGTGGGGAGTAATTTTATACCTCAAAATTAGTCTTACCTCATATTTTTGTTGCAACAAAAAAGTAGCATTCAAAAAAAATTGCTCCATAGTAGAAAAATGGGTATGTGTAAGAGAAATCCCAAAGGAAGCTGCTTAGTACAGGAGAGTGTAACGACAACTGGTGATAAGGGACGTACCATAGGCATTTGGCTTTATTAGTTACTACTGAGTGACTCCTGTTTGAAAACTGTCAAAGCTTGTCACCCCACCTCCATGCCCACAGAAGACCACTGAAATCCTGTCCTTTCAAAGCATTACAGGGTGCTTAATGGAAGAAAACAGGAGAAAAAAAGTCTAATTGAAATTGAGTCATTAGCATACACATGTGGAAATGCTCAAACTCCCGAATGGGAACACATTCAGTGTACATTCATGGAAGTGACAATAAGTGTTTTACAACCTACTCACTAGAAGATACTTAATTAGTACAGATACTCTATTGAGTGAGGAAGACAAGGAAGCTAAACCACTACCAAGTGTGAAAGTAAACACTGACCCCCTCCATACAAGAAGAAAAAGGTGCCTGGAACCAGAAGCCCTTTAAGGACTCATTCATTTAAGGGCTTATTGCAAGTGAACAAGTAGCAGCAAACACATTTCATCTGAACAGTTTACTAGTTAGAATCAAGAGCGAAAATACACAAAAAATTTAAATGCTTATACTCCTCTGGTGTCTTTCACCTAAATATTCCAAAGCATGCCAGTGTCTTGTACTGCCTTTTCATCTGCAAGTCCAGCTCCAGGTGTGCTGCTATTTGCACTCCCCCAGAAAAAAAGAGAGGGATCAAAAGTGGTGTGATGGAGAGAGAAAGGAGATGATCTGTATCATCCCTAAGGACTTCTCCATTACTAGTATCAATGTTACCTATTTCATAAGTGGAGCACTGAAGCACTTGTAATCTTGATGTCTGCTTCAGCAAATAGGAACCAACCAGTATCAAGTGACTACTACTTAAGTCTAGAGGTTAAGAACAGTTAAAAAACAATGTGTGTGTTGTTGTTTATGGCTTATATCAGTTTGGGTAGAAGAAACAGGTGGATCTGTTCAGTTTCTCTCTGTATAGTAAGATTACCAGCTTTCCAGTGACTTACTTAGTCTGATTGAGAGGCTTTCCTTTTCTTCTGTTTCTTAGTTTCTTCTGTAGACTCTTCAGTCCTAGGTAAAGCTCAGAAAAATTAACTGGGAAAATATCTTAGTATTGATAAAACTGTTCTTGCAACTGATGATCCAGCTGTTGTCATCTGACTTTTTAGTAGATGTGAAACTGAGTTTTTTATGTCTCTGACATTTCACCTTTTGCAAGTTCACCAACTTTTTCATCGTCTTCTTGATTACTTCACAGATTGCTTCAGTTCTGCACAAAAACAATACTTAAGAGAATGGTACTTTCTCAGGAAGGACAAAGATGCAATCTAGTACTCAGAGAGGGCAATCTGTGCTTTTTAACACAAGGCCATTTTCCCAGAAAATGGGTTCTGGCCTTGAGACACACAAAAAATGTATTTTTCTCTGTAGCTGGATCTTCTCATGAACAGCTTATGGGTTTTTTTTCAGCTGGTGTAGTCAGTAGAGGCAGTAGGAGAAGTGTTTGTGTTCCCACATGAAAAAAACACGAGGCTGCTGTCACTGATGGCAAGCCAGTCAGGGAAGAGGAATGATGTGAAAAATAATTTTACAAAATATATTATTTTTACTGAACTTTTGAAATTATCTTTTGTTCACAATGATCTATCTTTGCCTATTTCTCCTCCACATCCTTAAATCCATTTGCTACCTGAAAGTCATAAGCATTGCTAGTTCAGCAATGCTCTTGGGGTCCTCTGGCATGGAAACAGCTGTGTTCAAAACATCAGGCAGTTCTTGGATAAACTCAGCCACTGGATTTGATTACACAGTAGCTTGGACCAAAAATCTCATATTGTTTTCATGTGAGGCCCATTTAATACCGTAATAACTGTTCCTTATTTCCCTGTATCCAACCAAGACTTTGCTGTAAATGTTCAGGCAGCTGTTGTCACAACACCAGAGCACTTCAAGCTCTTTTTCCAAAGATGGCTACTGTCTTATCCACCAGTACAATGTTATGGTGATTTGAATAATTTGGCCATATCAATAGCTTCCAGTTTTATTTGAAAAGCCCCTGTTGCATTTCTTTCACATTTCTGTCTTTGTAAAGTTTTCTTTGCTGTTGGGGTTCTGTCTACATTTCCCCTGCAAGCATATTTTACATGGTAGAAATGCCTGCTAAGCTTTCAGTCTTGACCAGGACACTTAAGGTTTGAAAGTTGGAATGTTTGTGGTTCAGGAGAAGAAAATGAGTGAAGACATTCAAAGGTGAAATTAGTGAAACAGCCAAATATAAAATGGCCTGAGGGTTGTATATCTTTGAAAAAAAAATTCTCCCTTTAGCCTCCTGCAGTCTTAACTTTCTGTGGAGCTCATTCATGTTATACTTTTGTCACAACACTAAATCTGGATTTCCAATAATGCCTGGAAGTAGATTAATAGTAAAGAAAGTAGAGCAGTTATTGAATTTAATTAATTTGAAAAATTTCTATAAATGCTTGATTTCTCATTGTGATAACTGCAGACATAATGTTAAAACTGAGAAGAAAGAGACTGATCAAAGTTTTTCTGCCTCCAGAATAGTTCACATGTAATATATACCAGAAAAATGTAGCACATTTTTATGGGCATTATGGAATGCCCTCTCTTTCTGGTATGTGAGATGCTAATCAACTGCATGAAGATAAAAATACTGAGGTCATTATGAGACTCTGTGGCAAACAGGGTTACATCTTGGATAAAATGAAGATGTTGATCTCAGCTAGGCAAGTGTCAATCCACTGGCTTACATACATTGGACCTGGAATTTTCAGTCTTTCTCAGAAGCATAATAATTGGAAGTTTTGTTAATGTTTGGGAAATGTTTTAAAATTGTCAAAATCAGTCTAATCTAGGCATAGGCTTGAAACTGCATGGGATTTTCACAAGCACCATGTGATCTGGAAGTGTAACCCTAACAGAAAGCCAGCAGAATACATGCTCCTAAATCACCTCAACAACTGGTGCTTTCACAAGGGCTTTTAACCTTGTTCAGCAGCTAGTGTGAAACAGGAGCAATATTTGGTGGAATTCCCTTAGTCTTATTTTAGCTGCACAAAATGAAGCACATAAATTAGGCTACACTCATAACATTAGTGTAAAATGACTAACAGAAAGGGAAAGAAAGGAGTAAAGCAGCACATGACTTTGTTTTCAAATGAAGTTACCTATATCTTTTTTTTTTCCCCTTCAGAGGCAGAACTGGGAAACCAGAGAGAAAAATGGCACAGTATAATCAAATCTATCTAATCTTTGTCATTCATTTTGGACTAGCAGAGGAGAGCAACAAGCTCTGGACTCTCAGAGAGCCTGCCTGGGTGGTTTTGATGCTTTGCTCTGGAGCATTGGCAGGCTATTCCAAGGACACTGCGAACACATAATAACTTTTGGGGAAAAAAAAAGTAATAGTGTGATTTGGATCATGGTCCTTGACAAACATGCTGCTGAAAGAGCTTAGAATCAGCACTGATAAAGGTTGTCTGTCATGTGAGTGATGTGTGGTAAGACAATCCCTGGTGAGTCATAGAGGTCAAAAATTAACATCTAGCCTGTTGTTCCTTCTTTTAGAGAAAATAGCTGATGTTTTTTGTCTTCTGATTGTCAGGGAGAGACACAAGAGTGTCACAGTTTGTTCAAATGACTCAATTTCCAATTTTAGGCACATAATATTCATCACTTTTTTTAACTGCTTTTTTCAATTTAGCTAAAATGAAGTGTGTTAAGATACTTTTGAGTTTATGAAGTCAATGTATCCTTTGAAATGAGTGGGAGCCTATGTTTGTAATATTACTGTTATATCATACTGTCTTTAAAAACAAAGCACTGACAAATAACCCTCATATAAAAAAAAATATTCTGTGCTGCAAAACTCACAGCTGAGATGTGTACAATCAAAGGTAAACAGCTATTATTATCTTTATCTAATCTGAGTTGTTGTGTAGGCAAAGACACAAGTAAAGTAGGTTCTTGTAAATGCTGTCTGCATATTCTTTCACAATACATCCCTTCAAAATCACTGAACTTCTCACCAGCTGCCAATTTTCATCAAGGAAAGGCTCTCATTAAGTTCCCTGTGAGCACGTCTGAGCTGTGCTCACAGAATTGGCTTTGAGCTCCTCAGTCTCTAGCTGTATCAACCCTTGCTCTGGAGTGTCTCTTGTGCATCCACATTGCTTGAAGGCTTCTGCTGGTCACCTCGAGGGATGGAGAAGGAGTGCTTTGATGCATAGCTTGCTTTTGCAGATGAAAGTAGGGAAGGTGATTTGATTTCCTATGGCCCACTGTCCTGGTAGCTTTTGATCTGGTTTTGCAGGTCCAAAGTTTGTTGGGGTTTGCTGAGGTGCCGAGGGTGATTAATGTGGGACAGGGGTGCTGTGGACCATTGTAAGCTGGAACTGTATAATGCAGTTGCCAGGAATGACAAAGAGCTGATCTTGTGTTTTTAATGCTTCGCATTGAACAAGTTGAAAACATGCTATTGCTTTACACTTGCTATTTTATAACCATTTTTTCACTCATCACCTGTAGAATAGGAGCTAGTCTGTGAGTCAAGCTATGGTGTTATAGCTCTGGTTCTTACTACCAGATGGTAACAGAAGGATGGATTTCTGAAAATTATTACTATTTTTCTCTTGACACAAAAATTTGCTCAAGTTTTAGGGAACTCGCTAACAACATAGAAACTCTAAAAATGTTTGCATGAAAATAGTTTACTTGCAGGAAACTATCCTTTACAGCAGCTGTGTTATTAAGGTACCAGTCTGCTTTCTCAATGCTCCATGTTAAGGGGATCCCCAGTTTTATTTCAGGGTGGCTGGAGCCAGTAAGGCAGAATGGAGAGTTTCGTGCATGGCAAGCCAGATCTGCAGTGTGGGACTTGGGTTTGGTGGGTAGGGGGAGGGTATGGAAGACAAACTCTGAAAAAATAGAACAAGGTTTTAAGAGGGTTTGCAGTGCTAACAGCTGATAAAATTGGGGTGGGGGGTAAGGGCGGTTGGTTGGTTGGTTTTTTGGTTTTGTTTGGTTTTTTTTAAATGGGTGTGTTTTGTGGTTTTGTTGTTATTGTCGTTGTTGTTTTGGGGTTTTTTAGTATATGTTACAGCTATAATATCTTCCTTTTATGATGTTGAAAATGTCATAAACCACTCCTTGGCTTCAGCTGTGCAGAGCTGATGTCACTCTTCTTCATGTTGAAACAGAACAAATGTGAGGGAAAAGGAAAAGGCCACAATATTTTCTTCTCTTGCAAAGCACAGGTGAAATCTGGCAAGAATAGAGAAATACTACCAATACTTGTGTTCCACTCTTACTGCAACATTCTGTCCTTCACTCAACTTACCAATTTTTAAATCAGCTTTACAATAGGATGCATTCTGTAATAACAGCCATGATATTTGTTGTTGATGTGGCTGTTGTTCAGAACAGACCATTTTTATCATCTAGTCTGATCTCCTGGATACAACAAGCCATGAAATTTCACTTGTGGATTCCACTGTCTAATAATCTGTCAGAGCAGATAAATCCTGGGTAATGTTTATTCTGTGTTGACTGGCAAATCTCTCCTGCTTCAACACAGAAAATTCAAAAGACTTTCACCCTGGCCTGCCACTTCAGTCCATGCTGATAAAACTCTATCAGACTGTCTAAAGGAATTATTTTCTTTCATTCTGAAGCACTGAATGACAGTTTGTTTGTATTCATTTACAGGCTGGACTAAATGCCACTCACTCTCATCCTTGTTTCAGTACTCTGTGCTGCTCAAGGACCTTGGAGACTGAATTCACAAGATACCACAGCCCATCTGTGTAGCTTCCCAGAGTTATTTCCTCTAACATGCATAAAGCTGCCACATGAGCCAAAGGCACCAATCAAGGGCTGATCTCTGTAGAGATGTTGATAAGAGGTGTTGAGGTTACTTTCCCCTAGCATAAAGGATGACCTGACAGCTCTGGGAAATTCACTGAGGAAAGACTCAGGATGCTCAGTATATCAAGTGGAAATTTACTTATCTGTTCTTTCAGAAACTTAAATCCTGCTGCAGTTTGCTTTTGTATGGGTTACCATTCTGCTTCAAGATAGCAAGCAAAGTGGCTGACAACACATTACAAATCTGCATGAGGTCCCTTCAAAGCAAGGACATATTCACAGAATATTGAATATTCCATTTTGAGCAGCACTGGTGCCTGCCAGACTTTAGTGACTCTTGCTCACCTATAAACCATAAGGATGTCTTTTGTACTCTAGGAAAATTCACTGTTTACTTTATCCTTGCTCAATAATAAAGAATCACTTAAGAAATCCATTGAGAGTTCCTGAATCTGCCAAACACAGAGACTTTTGTTGTAATCAAAGAAAATGTGTCTTGATGCAGTGAGATGACAAAGTTGCTCTTCACAGTTCTTCCCTTGAGCAATTCTCTTGAATGCAGTTACCTCACTGTGAGAAGACTGTAATGAAAGTTTGACCATATCCATCTGGTCTTCAGGATTTGGGGTTTTTTTCAACCTTTCAGAATCACCAAAAAGTCGTGGACAATTTCATGCTAAATATTTCAAGCCTATAGCAGGATGGAGTCCATGAATAGTTGATAAACATGCACCTTAAATGGTACCAATTTTGGCCACTTCAACAACATGATCATTCTTCTGCCACTTTCCCTAGGAAATAATTCTCCTGTTGGTTTTCCCATTCTATTCCAAACCTCATGATTTATTCTGTTCCAAGGCTCGTCTTTGCTGACCATTAAATATAGTCATATTTCTTAAATTTTAAAAAGTCCATGTACTATAAAAGCTGTGGATGTGGAACAGGATTTTCTGTCAAGCATGATCTCAACTCCAAGTTTACCATTCTTGGAGAGCTATAGCTGGAGGAGGACCCAGCGTGACTATTGAGTCCTGGATGAGGACTGTGCCCTCACACACTTGCCTCAGTCAGCTCTGGAGCTGGCTCACCCCACCAGCCAGTGCCACTAAAGAAGTTCAGTTAGGTCTTTTCAGTCGGCTTTCTTAATGCAGAATTGATTTCTCATCAGAAAACGGATTATCTAAAAACTTTTCTTAGAAGAAAGGCTTTAATGCTGTCTCTTAACAAAATGCTACAGACCCTGCAGTGTGGTAAGACTGACCAAGGGAGTCTCCCTTGTTTCGCAAGTCAGTGGGACCAGATTGCCTGTGATCCTTTTTTTTTTTGCTGATAGAGATTTCATACCTTGTCCACAAAATGCTCAGGCTGAGGGTCAGAAATGCAGCTTAAATTCCAGGGAAGATTGACTGATGTTTTTTTCTTTCCTCAGTGCTGAGGGCACTATTTGCTTTCCAGGAACATCCTGCACCTAATCAATTCTCTTCTGTTCATGACTTCCCTGGCCCTGACTTGGTCTCCCTGGTATTCTGCCTGCAACATGCAGTTTAATCTCCTCCAAAGATGTGAGTGCCTGAAAATCTTTAGTTTCTCTAAAGCCTTTGGATTTAATATGAGATACCATCATGAAATTTAATGGCCTATGATATTTCAGAAGCCTGACTGGATGATCTAATGATTTCTTCTGGCTTTAAACACCAAACCTCTTGGATCCTCACTTTTCTGATGACTGCCTCACATAAAATACAGTTTAGAATAAAAATAACCTGATCATTCATCATATATTTTCCTAATGGGTGAAAATTATTTCACTGCAGCAAAATCACAGGAAAAGGAATTTTACCAGGGCATCTTGATTTGCTGGAGTGTTCTTTAATCCCAAACCTCATCTTGTATGAAAGATCAGAGCCATTTCTCTGTGCTGGATCAGGACTCCAGGCCTATAGCATCAGTGATACGTGTAAAAAAAAAAAAGCAATGCTCATTCGCTCAAGAAGAAAAAAACCAAAACAATTTCCCTGCAATCTCCCTGCCAAAAGGAGTTCAAAGATTAAGTGATGTGAAAATCTCTGGAAGAACTGTGAGGAGCAATGAAACCTAAACAATTAAAACAAAAATAAAAATGTTGGTTTAAAATTTATTAGAAAGGACAGCTGAACTAGGAGTTGGAAAATCTGGGCTCAGAACAGTGTATCAGGCAGGGGAGCCTGAACTGAGATGTCAGTAGATTTTGGGTGTTTGGTTACAAGTTTGTGACTAAGTTTATCTAAAGCTGTGCCCAGCACAGCAGTAGCTGTGCAGCTGGAACAGCAACATGCTGGTCTGGCTTCTGCCAAAACCTCTGTGCAAGACACGACCAGGGCATGGGGCACAGGGAGTGGGACACAGGAATCCTGTGAGGCTGCAGCTCAAGTGGTGACTGAAAACATGTCCCTAAATGGGACCAGCTCCTGCTGGAAATACAGCTGGCGTCTTGTTTCCATTCCTGCCTATCATGCAGTTTAGCCAGCATTGGGTGCACTCAGACAGCACTTCAGGACACCACCTTTTTCAGCCGGTGATGGAGTGCTTTATATATTGTAGAGGATCTTAAACCTGATTTAGAGTGGAGTGCAGAAAATGCCAATGCAAGCAGCATGCTGTCTGTGCTGGGATACTGTGGGAAGTAGAGGCCCCTGGGGCAAGTGCTTGGCATAGGGATGGAACCTCTGTGTGTCTCCCTACAAGTTCATCTCAAAAGTGGTTTCTAGAGAAAAAGTTAGATTAACAACAAAACCCCACCACAGCACAGTCTGTTTAATCCCTTTGCCTCACTTGTTTAGGACACTGCCTGAGAGGTGAAACCAACAGGAATTAACCAGCAGTGCCTTTCTGAACCATTGTTTCCCCTCCCCGTTCCCTCTGCTTTGACAAGCACCTATATGAGGCACGAATACATGCAATCAGTTCTGTGTCCTCTTAAAGTGGTTCTTATGAGAATTTTAGTCCCCAAATGCCTGACAAAGTTACTTTTGTGAAGGACTTAGAATTGCTTCTGTAAAGTCTCCAGTGTAGTCTCCATCTGTGACTGAGTTCATTAAACAAGTTATTGAGCTTGCTCACCAATGTCATGAGGAACTTCACACTGTCATGACTTTGCACGCTGATTTTGTTTTGACTTACTGATTTCTGAGTCACTCTTATAACTGGTTTTGTTACCAAAACCATAAAATTGGTTTTTTATTCCCTTCTTTAATATCTCTTTTTTTTCATGTTTAATTACTATATATGAAGTTATTGGTGTTCAAAATGACCCAAAATGCAGTAAGATTTAATTTTTAAGAGGACAGTCACACATAGACATAGACATACCAACAGTTACTGCCCTTGTTCTTCTGGCCCATCTGTGTGAGTAATAAACAGTAATAGTGATAGTAATTAATAATAGTAATATGAATAGTAATAAAACTCTTCTTACCTGGAAAGTGGTAAATAGTGTTGCCAGTCATATTATTTATGATATGTCTTGTCTATGTAATGAAATAAAAAAACCTGACTATAATTAAAGCAATGTGAAAAGTAAATGAATGCCCATTATTTTTCCTTGTCTCTTTTATAAAGGACACAATTTGCCACTGAGCAGTTTACAACTGCTTTCCAGCATCTGCTGCTGATATTTATATTTATTAATTGTCTGGGACATTGAGTTAAATTGACTGTTTAATTTGGTGGTACTTATTCTAACTTTCCAGAAATTTTCTTCAGTCTTTGAATGAATTTTTCTTCCATTTGGGAAAGAGCAGAAAATCAGCTCTCACGCAAAATAATTCTTATCCTTTTGTTTCCTTATGTTGGTATTTGTGTCTCACTTCTTGTCAGAGATTATATAGCATATTTTTCCTGCTATCAGCTTCATGATGGTAAGATGCTTGATAGAGAACATTTGTACTGTAGGTGTACACATTACTTCACAGTTTAAATATCAACCTGCTCATTTGCCTGCTGAGATATGCATTCAGAGGATGATATTTTTTCCTTTTTGCAGTGGGTTCTTGCACTTTAACAATCACTGTGATTAAAATATGTTCTTCTGAAAAACAGCATGTATTGCTCATCTGAAGAATTCGGAGAGGAGTATGCAGCATTTAGATATTCTTGCCTCATACCACTGATGAAGCACAGCTTGCACATTGAGTCGGTCCCAAAGTGACTCTCATGGATGTGTGGTGAGCCCAGACCTTCCATTTCTGAGCATTTCTCAATTAAAACACACAGTATACATAGTTTGCTGATTTGACTGAAAATTAAGTTTATGTCATCAGATGGCATATCAGTTTACTAGATCTAATAGAAGGTTGGGAATGGGGAATAAGACTCAGCATGGGGTGTGCAGACAGTCTCTGTACCCTGTAGCCCACTGCAAGTGCCAGGACCAAGCTGTTCAGCATTGCAGGAGTGATAGAAATTCACATTTAGACAAGAAAGGATCTTCCTTCTTGATAACCTGACAGGATGAAAATAGATTGATGCTGCTATCATGGATATCTGGAAAACCCACCTTAAGATGGCATAATTCAGTGTTGCTACCAAGAGGTTGTATCTCTCATTCCCTTCTCAATCACCTTTCCTTTGGGGCTGGCAAATAATTTGTGCCATCATTCATTGAACCAGCTATGGGACTGAAGTGGCTGCAAAATTGCTCAAGAAATGGGTTGCTCCCAGCCACGTTAGTTTTCTGAGCAACTTCACAGTGTAACTGCAAACTGCTGCCAAGAGTGTGTAGTCTGGGCATGAGACTGAGCTGCTGGGAGTGGGAAGTGAGCAGGATGCCAGAAAACAAGGACATTGGAGCAAATTCACATGGTAAGTGAATTTGGGGATCCTTGTGTATGGAAAAGCAGCTATTCAAAAGAGGGCCTATAAAGTTATAGGAAGGATTTCTTGCTGGAATGAGAGAAAGACAAGGGGAGATAAGAATTCTTAATTTTAGCACATCTATGAACTTAACTTTTAGCCAGATCATGAAGCTTGCTTAGAGCACAGAAACTTAAAAGCATACATGAAATTCTGTGTAGGAGCCACTTTCTGAAGTGTTCTTGCTTAACTCCTATTTCAATTGTAGTTTAAAAAAATGAGAACAATATAAAGTGAAAAAAAAAAGTTAGAAAATTACAGTTTTCTGTATTTCCTCAAAGAATATAAGAATAAAAAACATAAAAAATCTTAAAAGGTAATTGACACAATTTTCCTTAGTATTTTTTTTGTTCTTTTTGTTTTGTTTGTGGGGATTTTTTGATTTTTTTTTTTAATTTCCTTTGGAGGTTTTTAGCTCAAGTAGGCTACAAAAGTTTTAGGGTGTCTTCCTGCTAATTAGTTGAACATACCTCACAAAATACTCTTGTAATTATTTATGACCTCTCACCAAGCAAGAACATGCCAAAATATATTTCCATAATTTTTTCTCATTAAGAGACAGTTAGAGACCTGGAAACTACCTCTGCAATTTGGACCCAGAGTTTTCAACTCACTGCATGAAAAAGGGCTGCCTACAATGATTATTTTAGTGCAACAAATGTAAAGTATTTTTATCCAATTCTACCTCATTCCATTAAAAAGCTGTGCCTCAGCTTTAATCCACTCAGGTCAGTTTTCCCCATCTCTTTAAAAATTCTGTCCTCCACAATGTATGGTACAGATATTCTCTTTATAGAAAAAGTAATTATGGCAGTTTTCCAAATGATGACAATATCACTGTGCCCTCAATTCCCAAGACTCATTCAAAGAATTTCTTTTAATTCACAAAGAGATTATAAATATGACATAATCTTTCTGACTGAAGTTGAGTATGTAAATTTGTCTGGGGAACTGCAGTCCTCTGGCAGCTCTATCTTTGAGCCCCAACAGCCAAATGTTCCAGCAGGTGATCACACATTTTGGTTGTACCAAGCAAAATGGGCCCAGCTACGCAGGTAGAGTAACTGACTCAGCAGTCACAGGAGTGATGCTGATTTTTGCCAGCTAAGGAGACAATTATATTAATTTTGCTTATCTGTAAAGACCTTCTCTGAAATAGCATGTGCTGATTGTCTCTCAAGGCAGAAACATGCCAGGAATTGTAAATGAGCCATGCATAATGCATTTGAGGTAACACTCAGGTTTATTGCCTCTTGGTAAGTTATTAAGCTTTTATTGAAGCATATTTTGTATGACCATCAATATTATCCGCATGCTTTGTACCTAATGTGTTTCACTTCTTTAGCACGTTTGAGTAAGAGTTTTAAAGTAAGTTACAAACACTAATGAATAGAACTTTGCAGCACTCCGATGAGGAAGGAAAGCAGCATTGTTGCAGGTCTGCAGGTCAGGATAGTGAGGGATGGAGCAGCTTTCTTAAGACAACAAAATAAAATTCAGATTACTGTTCCTGCCCTTATGTTGGTACCTTGAACCCTTTCCCCCTTTCTCTCCAGCAGTGATATGGCAAAGGAATGCATATTGCATGGCTGCTGGCTGCATCCCCAAGAGCAGTGAGGTCAGGGTGCATCGAGGACTGGACACCCACTGCCTAGTACCCCCTAACCCTGGGCAAAGTTGGCCCCTCTGGTCTCATATCCCTGCCTGTGACCATGCTCTCTCCTTGCCCTTTTATGCCAAACTCTGCGATCCCTTGTCTACAACCCCAAGTATGGTCTTGCCAAGATCCTCACCACAGTGCATCTTTCCAGTTCTCTGGCTCTTGGATTCAGCCCTGCCTGCCTTGATCCTGCTGTGCTCCCCCTGTTATCATTCAGTTATTAAAATTGCTTAGAAATGCCTCTGCCTGAATTAAGGTGCAAATGAGACCATATGGCAAAGTCAATAATGCTGGTTTTAATTAACAGGCAATGTGAGGCAGAGAAAGAGAAATAGAAAGAAATAGGGAAAAGGAGGGGAAATGAGAAAGAGTGACAGAGAAAGATTAAGATAGAAAATCACCACTCCATGGAACCCATCAGCATGCTATGGGTCTTTTTCTGGTCTTCTTCAAACATAGAGTCTAGTGGATTACTATATGTTCAGGAGATGCCTGGGCACCTCCCCTGATGAGAGGGGAGCTTTGCAGTCTTGCAACAGGCCCTGGATTTGTTACCTCACTTGGATCATGTGCAGTCCTCTGGCAGTAGAAGACCCCAGGAATGTGTCAGGGGATGTCTTGGGGCTCTTTGATGGTTTATGACTCTTCTCAGCAGACAGACAGTTGCTTCCTTGCAGTTTGTCAAAAGGTTTTCTGTGGTTTTGACAATGTTTAAGACATTAACAGCATTTCAGTCCATCACACCCCCTAACACCAGCACTTGTGGTCCCTCTCCCACTCTGATATGCATCCTTTCACACTAAATAACTGCAGCTGTAATACAAAATTAATGCCAATCACTTCAGAGTGGGACACCTTTTCAAGCTTGTTTCAAGACATACTACTTCAGAGAACAGATCTGCCAAGACCTCCAAGCTAGCATACCTTCATCATGAGGGTTTAGTGTTGGTGGAAATTATTGTTCTTTATCACATGCTTTGTTCATGGAAACTCATTGGGAGTCAAGTAGGAGCAAAAGTCTGCCACCAAAGAGCAAGGGACCATGATGTGAGTCAGTGACATGGTCCCTGCCTGCCATGTCTGTGCTGTGGTCCTGGGGCTGCTGCTGGTGCAGCTGCCACTCAGGCACACTTTGAGAGGAAACCACAAAACCATCAATGACTGTACCTATAAGTGGGTCCCAGAAGGCTGCTGTCCGTTCCCCTTGGGCTGCGTGTATGGGATCCCAGTAATGCAGAGCAGACATGCGTGGCCATGCAGCCATGCAGTCCCTCCTGCTCTGCCCTGCCCTCCCCTTTCCAACCAGGGCCACAGAGACCCCTAAGGCCTTATGTAGGTGTTTATTTATAAACACTTGCAATGCAGCTGAATTAGCTGTTGATTGTGCGGTGGTGAAAGTTTTGACTGAGCTTGATGCCAGACCAGTACAGACGGAATGAAATACCAGTCATCACCATCCCTGTAACGTCAGACCCATTGTGATAAATCTCTTTTAATAAAACTAAAGTTGCTTTAAGGATCTTAAAATGATCCTTTAATATAATCCTTTAAAATAGTCTCTTTTTCTCTCATTTTGTCTCTCTCTCACACACACACATGTAGATTTAGGTATTTACACTAATTCTTAGCTGGATCCCTGAAAGTTGCTTTTTCTTAAGTGATTAAGATGAACTTCAGTGTCTTTCATTATTATAACAATAAGTAGAACACTTCAGGTAGTATTTTTACTTTTGGAGCTTTCAGAAAGCCTCTAGGTTTTTATTTTTATTTTATTTTCTTGAACATAATGATGTGTAGAAGCCTTTAAATGTTTTCAATCAATTCTTACACACTTTCCATTTTTCTCTCTGGCCAGTATTTTCCTCCAGTGGAGCTGCTGCATTCAGTGTGATGTGCTGCTGGGTTCCTCAACCCTCAGGTTTGAGAACTGTCAATTCTCAGCACCTCTGTTCAGCTGCTCAGTAACAGATTCTTTCCTTTTCACGCTGAATGTAACCATCTCAATCTTCCTTTATCATTATTTGAAAATATGGGTGGAAAAAGAACACAAATCAACCCTTTTCTCCTGAAATACCAAGTATGCATGTGTATATATTTCCAGATTTTTCTTCCCCTGGTAGAAATTTGGTCACATTGGTTTATCCAGGTTCACTCACTCATCCCATGCACACCCTAAAGTTCCATGTCATAGTTTAATGGCTCATTTATCTATGTAATATTCCTGGATAAACTGTCTGTACACAGCCATGTGACAGGGACAGTGAAAGCACTGTTTAGATTCCCAAACCCAAGTTTTGGTGGTGTGGCATAGGATGGCATGTGGTCACGGTCTTGCTTGACTCATTTTCACAGTGTAGTCTCAAACAGGGTTAGTTGTGCAGCTGCTTGCTCTACTTAGATACCCAACAACCCCCCTTTTTTTCCATTTTTCCCCCCTACCCCTCTTGCCCTCATCTATTTCCAACAATTCTACTTTTTTAATTTATATATTCAACAACTTCTCTCTTCTTTGAAGTTTGTTCTTTTTACATATTTATATATTCTATAATTTATCATTTATAGAACTATATACTTAAATATAGTTATACAGTTTCAACCTGCACTCCTTATTTTAGATAAAGAGAAACAACAAAGCAAGACACAACCATGTCTTCTGTAAGATGCTCTGACACCTGCCATATTTCATGACAGGAGCGAAGAGAGACAACTTTCAGAAATTTAGTACTGATGCTACTACATTAGAAGCTTCCAGGGTTACAGTTGGAAAATGCTGCCAGTCCATGACATCTTTCACCCTAGGACCAAGGAATTTTTGCACTAAAAGGGGCAGCATAGATCAGCTCTGTTTGCACACCCAATTTGTCAGTAGACTAAGCATTTCAATCACCTCTTACAGGAACCTGACATATAAGAAAGAGCATCTATTAGTCCAATGGAAAAAGTTTTATGAAGAAAGCAACAGCCATGTTAGGGCTGTGAAAAAGAAAAGAATGAATTTAAAACAGTGTACCATAAGTAGCACACTGAAAATGAAACTTACTACAAAATAGAGAGAGTTAGAGAATTAATTTTTTATGTGTCTCTGTATCTCTGTGGAACAAAATGGTATTTTTCTTGGGTTGATGCTGCCTAACAATATGTTCACAGTGTACAGTGTGCCAGTTCTTCTGTGCCTCTTGTCCTTTGTCCACACTAATCCATGGTGATTTGAGCTGGTAGAATTTAAAAGAAAATGCTTTATGTAATTAACTGATTTTCAGAAGCTTAAGTGTCTGCACCAGAACAATGAAAGAGAAATCAAATTAGTTCTTCATACAGCTTGTGAGCAAATGGAAAGCATCCAAAGAAAGAGAAGTAACTGAGGCTACATGTGGGCTGATATCAAAGTGCAGGGAGTCCCTGAGCTGTTTCCCCATCTATCATTGAAAACTCCTCTTCCCCCAGTGGCCTGTGTCAGATTTCAAACATGCATGGTATGAAGCCTGAACTATAGGGAATATTTATACATATTCATATATATTGACATATTTTCACTATATGTAGTAAACCCATTATGTTTTCATGCTCTGTATGAGAATTCTTCTACAGAGGATCCTTATCTATAGTATTAAAATAAAAAGAAGAGTTCCATCCTTTATGTGTTCACTTCTCAACAGTGGTATAGCACAAAATTTTTGATTACCAGGCAGTCTTGGGGATTATATCCCTTTTTACAAATTAAAATATGTAGGGACTCGAGTATTTAGATGGCAACTTCCAGATCCTGAAAGCAGCAAGGCTGCTTATCTGTCTAACTATGGCATCCTCCTCTTCATAAAAGATTTTGTGAGCCGTTTATCAGAGACTGGAATTATAGTGAATGTTTTCTGCTAACATTTTAGAAGCTTTGCTTTCTTAAAGTTGCTTGCAAGAGCAACAAGAATAGATATTTAATGACGCTACAAGTTGCAGCTTCCAGTTCTGTACTTCCCAGTGTGCCTGTGAGTTAATCCATGGGAATTACAATGGATCTCAACTCTGACCTTCACCAAAACCCCCATAACTATTTACAGTTATGTATCACATTAGTTACTTATCTCTGGTTCCTTTCTGGTGAGACACTCTCTCTTTACCAAAGTCAATAAAATGTTGATATAATCAGTGGAGGTATATTTAGGAGCCTTAGGGAAGATGGTGAAAACTCCATGCTCAAACTTATGCATGATTCTCTCCCCTGGATTTCAGACAGGAAGGATTATCCAGTCCTGTCCCTCACAACTACAAATGATCAAGGAATCAGTAGGTGCTTAGTCCAGACATATCCACAGAATATTGAGCCCTTACTCTCAAGAAACCAGCCAGACAGTACTTTTTGCACCCTACTGTAAACATCAATTCAGCCATAAAAAGCTTCTGTGTCACATAAGAAAAGAGCAGGATAGTTCAAGAGGGTGTTGGTAATGTTCTAGCTCACTTAAGTAACAAGAAAATGTTTTAAGTGGAAATGTTCAAAATTATTCTAAATAATTGATATCACTACCTGCTGCAAAAAAGGCTTCCCTACCACTGTCACCAGTACCTGTCAGTCTGAGATACAAATGTGTACTCCATTCCCTTCAGATTTTAACCTATTGCTACCTTAAAAGGAGTTCACGAGGCAGCTTCTGGTAAGTTGTTTGCTCAGAACGTGATTTTCCTGAATAGTTTTTTCTGTTTGAGGAAGTATTAATAGCTATTTCCTTTGCGATGATGTAGGTTGCAATTTCAGTTCTGCTGGTTTGACAGATTAATAGATTTTACTTCCTTTCACAACACCTGTTTACTTGTTTGCAAATCTGTGTTTTATCTTTTCTTCACATTGAATATATTCAGGTCTTTGCAATTTTCCCATAAGCATTCATTGTTTAAAACTTGCATCATTTTTCTTGCCAGCCCTGCTTTTAATTTCACCTGATAGCTGGTGTGTGGGTGTTTGGCATTTTGCCACATGCTGTATACATGATTAGTGGGAATTTGGGGGGAAATAATCAAAGGCAAAGGAATAATTGGAAGGCAACTAAGACAGAAATGATTTGGGGAGGGACAAAGAAGTTAAAAAACCCCACAAAATATTTGATTTTTCTTATGCAGACATACATTTTGTTATAGATCATCATAAGAGCCCTTCTTGGGGTGGGTGTCTGAAGGCAATGAGAAATAACTGGTAAATGCACTATGAGAAGGCTGGTGCCAGAGCAATTTTGCTCAGCTGATGCATCTATCAGCCTTGTCTACCCAGGCACTGCACTGTGTTGAAGCATGATGGTGTCTTACAGCAAGGTGGGTCCCAAGGAGCATTGTGACAAGAAGCCATTTCTGCAATCAGTCACAGAGTTTTGCCTAGAGTCCCCAGCTTACCAGAGACCTTGGCAAAGGAGGTTGCAGTCAGCATCTAGGTCTTTGCTCTCTTACGGAATCCTTCTTTAAATTTTTTCCATGAGGTTCAAGTTTTTTGTAAGGGACAATTTATGCAGTTCTTTCCATATTGGATAAATTTTGTGCTGATAACTCCTGTTTAGTGCACACTAGACACTAAGAAACATATCTTGTTGAGACTATCTAGCACAACTCTGAAGAGTTCAGACATATACATGATATTGTTTATTAATAGATACATGGTTTTAACATTTTCATCTCTTTCAAACTATGAGAAATTTATAACAATATCTTGTTGGAGAGAACTGGAATTATCTAAAAGTGTTTTGTTGCCAACAATTTCCCCCAGCTAGCTGTGATATTTAAAGCCACCAGTCTCTTGCCAGGTTTCCCCTGCCTCTCTAGGTCCTCTGCTCCATGCCCCCTGCCCAGCCTCTCCACCTCTCTGTCCTCTCACCTGAGAATATTTGGTAAAGACTTTGCAGCTAATTTGTGTCTTGAAAGTTGCAGCTGCAAACATCTTCTGAGGCTGACAGCAGATGAGTGCAGGAGCCAGAAATGCATAAATCACACCTCCTGGATGTCAACATTTTTTGTGCTCTGATTTTCTTTGAACTTCCTGCATAAGCATATGAAGTGAGAGGTATTGCCAACTATAAAGGACTGAAGTGGCTTCCGTCTTCAAAGCTCTACTGCTACTTGTCATTAGTTATGTTAATTCAAAAGGAGAAAAAAAGGAGACCTCTAGACTGATGAGAATACCTTGATAAACAGTCAAAACCTTTCCTGGAATATTAATAAAGGATTACATGAGATTCTTCTCCAAACAGCAAACAGATCCAGTCTTAAGTGGAATGGGCAAGAAGTCCCTCCACTCATAAAGATCCAAAATACTTGTGAAAAGATGAACTGAATTAAATATGAAGTACTAAACAGTAATACACCCCCCCCACCCCCAATCAAACTTAATGTGAGCTTTCTTCATAACAGATTTTGTTGATAGCTATTAAAATGAACCTCCAAGAAAGTGCTGAAAATCCCAAACAAAGGCCCTTAGATGGGGAAGACTTAAGGAAAAAAACTCTTATTTTCTTGGTGTTGCTGGATGCACTCTGCAGAATTAATACAAACCTTTGTTATTGTTCTTATAGGCACTGCAGCACTTTCCTAAGTGCACTTAATACAGAAATAAGCACAGACTACTTTAGAAGGTCTTTATTCTGCAGAGACTAAGGGCTTGAAGGGGAAAGGAGTCCAAGCAAAAATCTCCATGGAGACACAATTATTTATAAGTTTTAGCCTGTTTTTTAAACTCTCTTTTTTCTCTGATTAACAATTTTTTTTAACATATCCATATTTTTAAATGCAAGTCTGTTTTTGGTTCAAAGATGTATCTTCTACTGTTGTTGGTGTAAAATTATGCAACTTCACTGCAGACACCAGAACTGAATGGTTCAATGTTATATTAAAGTCAGCACAGAATCTGGGCAAAGTCAGTTTGAGAAAAGATGCTATATGTTTAGCCCAGAAAGTCTAAGGAACAACATGGTTTTGTCACAACAATATGATAGAGAATGGTAGCAGAAATGTTACTCTTATTTTTTGTCTGACACTCTCTGTGTGATTTCAAAAAACCTCATTATGGAAATCTGTATTCAAAATGAAGACTCGTATGTAAAAAGAAAAATCCATTAACATGTTTTATTAATATATCATCAATAATAGTATTAGAGTTCCCAAGGAAAGACACACTTACAACGCTTATTTTTCCTTGTACCAAATGACTGAACAGAGAATAATGTACTACTGAGTAGTAATTAGAATGATAAATATCTGCAGAGTTGTTCTGTCACATTGTACTGACAAACATTGATTGAAAGCTGGGCTTCCATTGACAGCTGTAATTTTTTAAACATAGGTAGTATCTGTGTGTGTTAAGTGCACAGCCTTGCAAACACATCTTTGCTTTGCAATCACCTAAAATAAACTTTGAAATCAACTAAAATCCTAAAAACAAGGAGAAATTGATAAACTGAGCAGGTGTTTACCACGGAAAAAGGCAGTTTGAAGTACGTGAAAAGAGATTAAATCCTGTGGGAAAACTTATCTAAAGTGCACGGTGTAGACTCTCTGCAAAATCTTTCCATTATGACAAAAGCAATATTGGCTTCTTCTTAGGAAGGAAGCACTTTGCAGTCCAGGGCAGAAAAAGTGAGGGCTGTGATGTGTAAAGCACTGAATTGAATAGACCTGTGATTGATGATACTTAAGACAATTCCAAAGTCCTTTATTTATCTCCCATGAAATGGAGACAACTGGTTGTGTGCAGGTGATTGAGAAGTGACACCTCTCAGCCTAGAAAGAATCCTATTTATTTTCTTACTGGAGGAATGGAAAAGGAGTAAAGCTGCATAAAGGCAGAGTTTTACAGGGATTTAAGACTTTTAAATGAGGGTGATTTTAATGAACAAGAATTATGTTTGCACATTCATCTTCTTATATGCAAATGCATGCAATAGAATAGTTTATATGGAACAAAAATACTAATTTTCCTTCAAGATTACTTAGATGGTGATATGTCTGAGGCAGACATCTTCCTCAAACTGTCATTTCTCTACTTTTTTTGAAACAGCCCATCTCATTGGTGTGCTGTGTCTGGAATGAGGCCCACAATAAACATTAATAATACACCTGAAGAAGTAGAGTTGCTGAAAAGACTCACAATATGAAATTCAGTTCATATGTGCTGCTGAAAGTAAGGAAACATTCTATTGAAATGAATCCCAAGTTGAAACCTCACCTCCAGCTTGAATAGGTATGGAAAGCTCTAACCAACCTGAGTTACTGCCCATAGTTTTCTGTCCTTAAGCCAGAAGAACAAGCACTATGATAAAGTAAACCATTATTCGCAGAGAAAATGGACACCACACAACAAGCCATTATGGTTTATGTTAAATGCCCTTTATTACACACTGTACACAGTTTATATAGGGTTAAGACTACATTTTAATTGTCTAAATTTAATTGCACATCATCAAACTACAATTCTAATTGGTTATAATCCATATTTCACAAGTCTAGTGTGTTGATGAAAACATCCTGATTGTTCACAGGTGCATCTCCGGAGTCCTGTGAGAAGCTTGAAAAGTTCTCATGAGAAACTTCTGGGGAGTTGCTGTGAACTCCTGGGGAGTGATTTCTCCTTTACTGGTCAACAGCAGCTGTGGCCTTGTTTATTCTTTGCTGCGTCAGTCTCACAGGGTTGATACAGTCTGAATCATTCAAATGTCCATTTTCTGCAAGAAACCACTCAACACTTGGACAACAAAGTGAGTTCATACATTTCCCCAGCTGTTACTGACCCCTGAAGGGTGTTACAGATGCCATGAAGTCTCACCCTGTTTGCCCTGTAGCAGAGAACACATTAAGGAGCTCCTAGAGGCAATTTAAGTCTAGCTGGGGACTTTTCTCTTTTCATAAACAGCAATAAATCAGCAGTAAGGTAACCAATGAATTCCCATCATGAATGCATATTTATGGATTTGCATTAATGTAGGATAATGTCAGTGAGAAGCATCACAGGCACTAGGTCACTTAAGGTTATGTATACCCTTGGGGCTACCCAATTTTTTGTATTTCTTGTGAGCCTGAGAAAGTCTCTGGGGCTTCTTCTGCTAATAGTTCCAACCAATTCCACCCTATAAATCATTTTACATAAAACCCTGAGCTGGGGTTGACATTCCTGTTTATATCCTAGCTAGTATGACAGAGAAGCTTAATGTATAATGAAGGAAAGGAGTGTATGAATCCTCCAGTTAGAGCTGGAAAATGACTTACTGAATCTTTCTCATGCATTTAGAATCTAGGAGTTTGTTACACAAGGGTAGGATAGTCTGTACTACAGTGGCTGTCATTTGGAAGTTATTTAAGATTAGGAATATTATGAGGTAGTAATTCTGACAGAGTTCCCTGCCAAAGACTTTAGTTTATCTCATTCTCATTACCCACCTGCCATTAATGCCACATTTTCCTGAGTTCACTCATATTCCAATTATTCCCTGTCAATATCCTATATCTCCTGTCTCCTCCTGGCTACAGGAATGATACCAGCAATGGCCATAAAAATCCTTGAGGAGAATAAATGTTTCACTGTAAGAACTTGGAGTAACATCCAGTAAAGGCTGTGGTGGATGCCCCTTGGGGTGCTATTTTTAACAGTATGGGACAGATGGTTGCTCAGTTATCCAAATCCTAAAATTCCTCCGAGCCTGCACAATTCTAAAATGTTATTTCTTATGAAAGTCTTGCTGAGTACTGCCTTCCAAACCTTTCTGACTACAAGTTTTGCCATAATTGAAAATCAGTATACAGCTTAGCTAATAGCCAAAACCACAGGTGATCCTTACAAAGCCCTCATTTACAGAGTCAGGGATGTAGATTTCCTTAAGGACAGTTTTGCAACTTCACCTTTTCCTTTTCTAATTAACCCCTGCTTGCATTATACATTGCACAGGGATTCATTACCCATTTTACTGATAAATTCTGATAAGCTTCTTATGTTGATTAGAAACAAAAGGTGATGGTAGTCTAGGGAAGCTTCAAAGTGGCAATGAGTTTGCTTTGTGAATCTCTATTTTGAAAGCCATACAGGTAATGCTTGGGCTTAGTAAATGCAGAAGTTAAAAAATCTTCATTGCTCCTTCCAACACTTTACAAAATAACTTCTCTTACTCCTGTGCTCGTTGCAAGAAATTATAATACTGATATAACAGAAAACATACTTTAAAGGAGTATTCTCCTTTACTTAGTTTCAGGCTCAGAATGATGTCCAGGTGCATTCCCATAGAACTATTATAATCTATACTGAAGGAGTTCTTTGTAGGTCATCTTGTCCAGCACCTGCAGAAAGTCGGGTTAACTTCAATGTCAGAGCAGGTTGTGCAGAGCCAGTCCCAGCTAAAATTTGAAAACTTCCAAGGGTAGAGATACCCAGACTCTCTGGGCAATCTGTTTTTGCATGGAAGCACCCTCAGTGTGAACTTTTCCCTTTCATCCAATTGAAATTGCTCTGCTTGTTGTGACTGTCACGTCTTCTTTTCATTGTGGACTTCTGCAAATAGTCTGACTCTTCATGTCCTCCCTTTTAGGGAGGGGAAGATACAATTAGATTTCTCTTTGTTTTCTCTTCTCAAACATAAGGAAACCCAGCTGTCCCAGTCTTTGATCCTACATCATGTGCTCCAATCTCTAGTCCTTCTTGGTGGTTGTCACAAAATTTATCACACATGGTACAATAAATAAGTAATGTAAACTAAATGCTTTTTTGCATTCCAGTAGGAGTAAGATAAAGAGGTAATTGTTTTTGCTGCACTTTTGTGCAAGCTTGAATAGAAAATAACAAAAATAATGGAATTGGGCATGGAAATACAAGGAGAGAGCAGGGCTGTCACTGTGTCCCACTAGGCTTTACGTCTGGATCACCTGTACCATTCCATAAACATAATATGGCACTGCAGATTCATTGCACTTTGATTTTTTAATATCCTAAGCATAAATGGAGACCAATGGAAGAAGTAAAACACTGACTCCAGCTGATGTTCAGCAAGAGATATGGCAAGGTGACCCCAGCAGAATTCAGTCCCTCATAAAGGCAGCTTGAGGTCTCACAGGTGGCTGCAGGTTGGGCTGTCCTGAAACTAATGGAAGTCACTTACTGGACTTACCTGAGCTGCACATGTTGCTTGCAGTTGCCAGAAACAGTGCCCAATTTAAGACATCAGGCCTGATTCATCACATTGTTATGGAGGTTTAATCGAGTGGTGAATCACATTCATCACTTTCAAAAACTTAGCACTGGTAGAACTTTCAATTCATAAGCTTTAATATATATTTTAGGATAAAAGTTTACTTCTAAATTTAAAAAGAGAATAACACCCTGTAATCATAATAAATGGTGAATTAGTAAAAGTTTCACTGTCCTATTGTTTTATCAAAATAATATCTTTCTGGAAATGTTGTATAGCAAGAAAAGCAAAACATTACTGATTTATATTTCTTGTTTGAGATTAATATAGCCTGACACTTTTTGCCATGTTTAGGTATAAATGCAATGACAAACAGTGTTTCAAGACATTAATTTCTGGAATATTTAATTTCTGGAGGTTTTTTTTCTGACTGCTTTTTATAATCTTCAAAATCCTTTGTCCCTTTTTTATCCAAATCTGCTTAGTTTTCTTTTTCCTGACTTTCTTCATTTTATCTCATCCAATTTGCAAATAGAAAGGGGAGAGAGGAGAGGGAAATGGCATATGGGACAAGGGAAAAAACAGTACATCCACTTTAGTTATCTCTTCACGTAGAAAATATTCTGCAAACATTTTCAATTTCTTTATGGCAAATATTTCAACCAGCTCTAGCAGTTTAGGTGGAAATTGCCAAAGGTAATTCTATCATGAATGGAAGATAGATATCCTCATATGGTTCATGTTTCCCAAGGTATGATGTCTGGCAAATAAAAAGAGAAATTGTGGCAGATGAAAGTGACATGTCCTTTCCCAACTCTTGCTGTCATTTTTCTGCTGGAACAGAACTCCCTGATGGTTTTTATTTTACTTTTTCTTTTGTGATATTTCCCTCTTATTGAAAAGAAATAAAAACAATTGGGCTGGAAACCCTCTCACAATCTCATAAAATGTTTCTGCATTATGCTGCACATTTTCTTCTGCATTCTGTCTGTTGTTAAGTATATTTTATACAGGAAAGCTTTGGGAAATGTAAACCATGATTGCAGTATATATGCTTTTGCTCTTGAGAGGCACTGTATTTAAGCAAGACTCATACCAACATTCCTGAGACCTATTTCTAATCTTGTCAATGCCTCATTTTATGACCTTGGACAAAACTTCTCTCTGCCTTTCAGCTACTCATCTGTTACATAAGAACAGAAATCTGAGATACTTAGGGTGTTATGAAGTTTAATCACTATCTGTAGGTTCCTCTGAGATGCTCCAAGGAAATGTGTTGTCAAAATGGACAGTTTATCCCGGTGTACATATTCCCTACCAACAAAAACCTTCTGTAAAGCTTATCCTGAGGCAGAGAGTAGAGATCATAAGCTACATATTTGTTTAATTTACTTTTGCTCTGCCTACTACTGACTGCATGCATGAGTAGAGACAATTGCTGCCCAATATTTCCTGTTCATTGGATTTTGTAACAAATACAAACAGTGATGAAAGCACGGTCTGATACTGACCCTCAGGGCTCCACTGGGCTGCCCATTTTGTTCAGACTGGATTTTCTGGTTGTTTGCTGAGCCACCATCAACCCAATATGATGATTTGCCCTCTCTCTCACTGGTTTTGTACAAGACCACATAATTCATCACAATTAACCAAAAAGTCTATGATTTTTGCACATGTTTGCACGTACAGAAGATCGGCATTTCTTAGCTCAGGGTTTTATATAGATTCCTCTGTCAATGGACAAAACCAGTTACCAAAACATGCCTTGATGTATATAAAATATTTATGTATTGATCAACATGTATTCATTTCCAGGCAAAAGTTTAAAGATTAGATCCTATGCTAGATAATTCTCCTTTTTTATTTCAAATTATCCAAAATTGACCCAGCTAAACTAAAAACATGAGTGCAACTCCCAAAAACAATTGCTACTTACTGTTGCATTTCTTCAGGAAACATTATTCGAATATATTTTATAGTACATAGAACTTGATAAGAAAGTTAGCTGAGAAGTGGAGGTCTCCTTCTGATGTAGGTGAATTTTCAGTCCTCTTTACAGAAGTATCTGCATGCAAACAGGACTGGCAATGATATGAATAATTGCTGAGCTTTTTGCAGGTGGCTGTCTGGATCACAACTGTGCTATTTTACAGCCTCCTTCCTCTGAAATCCTTGTTTTGCATTGGCAGGCTCTAAAAACCTCTTCCAGTTATTCTCACTGACTACTTCCATTCTCCCCCAGACATGGAAAGTGCACTTATCCCTATTTTTTAACAACATGCTCATACAGGGCTGTGAATTGTTTTCTTTGGGGTTAACACTCCTGTGCCAGTCCCAAAGGCTGTCAGTCATTTTACCTATTGAGATTAATGCCATCTGACCTTCCTCAGCACTGGTCAAGTGCTTTTGCCTCATCATTTGCCTTGTTGCCACCTGTTTCTTCAGTTATGCTTGAGGTTAATTCAAGTTATACAGCCAAGACAGTCCACAGAGGGAAATCCTTCCAGGAATAAGGAGGTGCAAGAGGTGCAAAGATCCTCTCCTGAAACACTGGTATAGGTTACCCCATACATGCAAAGACTGTAATTTAAATCAAATAAAGCAAATTAAGTAGTAATAAAATTCTACTTCAGACAACCAAGTTACACACTGAAAAAGCTGAAGAGTGACAGCAGTATGTTTCATTTGCCTGTCTTTTAAAAAATATTGTTGACAGAATGTTTCAGTTTTAAAATACTTCATTTCAATAACGTGAATATTTATGCAATATTCTTCCATGCTGTATCATCTCTTCCAGCAATTCCTCCTCCAAGCTGAGGTGCAGGTCAAAATGTGAAACTTAGTGTTCAAGTAAATTACATCAATAGAATAATATGCACAGCTTTTAACTGAATGTTGATTTCTGCTGCTAGTCTGATGTCACACCACTTACTCCATTCAGTAATTCAGGTGATACCTAGTTGGGTTCATAATGCACTTCATATAGATTTTTTATTTGCACACATGAAGTCAGAAGAATTCAAATGGGAGAGATTTGGAAAGATGAAGAGATAAGGCAAAAACACATAAATGGAGGATCTAGGGGTTTATCCAAAGAAATTATCAATTGCAGGGCACAAGTTTTTTAATCTTAAAAATTACAAGGCAATTCAATCCCTTACTTAATTTTTACTCACAGCATAGTAATTATGCTCTCTTCTTGAAGTGACCAACTACTTCCTTCCCTTTCTTTCTGAGGGTCACGCTACTGTGACCTGTGTACATCACACATTTCCTTCATCTCTGCATCCTCTTCAGAAGTACAGTGAGTGGAAAAGGAGCAAGAAAATCAGAAAGACAGAGCATTCTGACAGAGACGTGCAAATGAGCAAGAAGAAAGGCAATGAACGGGGAAAGAGAAGAAAGAAGAGTAGATGAGAGTGGTGAATAGACAAAGTAGCCAGACTTGTGGTACCTAGCAAGTTGCTAACAAGAGGACAGTATTGCCTTTTCTACACAGGATCTTTCATGTGGGATTTGAAAAAGCTGGAGCTTCTTCCCCAACACATCTCCAAAGGATTTTTGCATTTCTAAACCCACTATGGATGTGTTTAACCTGCTGCCTGTAGCATGCCAAGGACTGCCTCTCACTGGACTCCACTGCTGTCTGCTCTGAAGACCCTCCTTCATCGTGTATTTTCAGATCATCTGAAGTCTGTTCACATGATAGGGGAGCTTGAGATAATAGGTACACAAACACAACAAATTGCAGTCAAGTGCACTCTATAAAAATAGAGAGGTTCTTAGTGTCACTAGTGACAGAAGGAGGTGTGTAGGTTCTGGAGTTGAAGTGGATATTTTCTTCAGAATTGCACTCCAGGCCTGAAATGAAACTCTAAACAACATAGAAACAAGACTGTTACAAGCTGTGGACCTTACTGAAGAGCAAGGAGCAATAGAATCACTCAGATCTATATATTGTACAGACTATATTTGATATTTCATATATTCTATTTTTTCACCTTTCCTTACACATGGCACAATACTCTGATTTAAGTCACATAACTTAGAGGACTTAGGAACTTCAGAAGCCCAGTTCATTTATCTGAACCTTAACTAGTTCTTTGTATCTTATGACAAGGAATTCCACAGTTAAGAATTGTATTTAAAAAGCAAGCCAACAACTTTTTTGTCTCTCATTTCCAGCTTTTCAGTTGCATGAGACTGTGCTTCTGTTTTATGAGACAGCTTTAATGGAATTTTCCAGACAGACTTCTCTATGTTGCTACTTATTTTGGATATTGAAGTGATGTTTGAAGTGCTTACTATTTATATTGAATTTGATATGAACTAGATTCTCATTTGAATGAATGGTTCATGCCATATTTTCATCAATCTTTCTAAAGAAATAGCATTCAGGACATTTTTTCAATACCTCTACTTCATGGAAAGCTTTACTCTCCCAAACTCTTTGCTCATAATTCCTACTGAACCTTTCTGGAGGCTGGATGACAAGAACAAAGCACAGCACTGAAGATATAATGATCCTTTGAAATTACTCATTTTATTTTCAGTTTCATTCTAATTTATTACTGAGCTGATCTTTGCTCTCCTATGCATGTGTGAAGAAAGATAGAGTTGCTTAAACCATGCCTATTGCAGTAGTGGGGCTTTGTAGTAAAAGCCATCAGACTGCCAATACCAGAACTTTCTGGGCAACAGGATGGTGGTGCAAATTCTGTCTATTCAATGCCTCAGCTCTTGCAGACAGGCTGACTTCAAAACTTTTGGATAGACAAATGTTACATGGTAAGTTGTAATATATGTGCATATTTCTAAAGGGTTACTGACCAGACATATACTTGAAATGATGAGGTTGTGGTGTGGTTTCCCTTTTGAAGTATTAAGCTTTTTTCAGATATTAGCCCTTTTAAGTTTCACTTTTTCTACATTTCAAAGCCATTCAAAAGTATCCATGTAATGCAGTCATAGAAGAATTACTCTCATTCCTTCTTTTCTTTTGACTTCAAAAGAGTCTGAACTTTAATTTCTTCAGTTCTCTAGAAAGTTAGAGGAAGAATGGCCTCCTACACGTGAAATAAAAAAAAATTGGGTGGGATACTATTTCTCATAAAATGTTTCAGTTCTGCTGGCATTTTGATTGCTTATGAGAGGTATTTGTAAACTTTCACCTTGTTGCCATTAAAATTCATCTTACCTCTTTGTCTATGCATGCAGTGACAAACAACAGACTTTTAAATCAGAGCAGTTACCTATTAGCCTCATTATCAGGGAGAGACTGTCACAGCAGTCACAGCACTGCACCACTGGAGCCCACCAGAGGAAAGGGCCCTTGTACTCAGGTCACAGTCCAGAGAGTTGACAGTGAATACCCATATGCCCAACATGTGAATCAAATTACACTCCTACAAGAGGTGTCTAGAGAGAGGCATATTAATTATGCATGCAAATTGGAATCCAGCAACTTCTTATAAGGTTCTGTATTTCAAGCCTTGGTTGTCTGATGCTGTCAGCAGCACATCAACAATCTAATTAAAATCACTATCAAAGCAGATCTGAAATACATTAAAGGGTTCCTATTAATGTCATATTTAATTTAGTGGTTCAGTGTTGAAGATGTTCAGTACTGTCCTTTGCTAGGTTTTGAACTTCTGGACAAGTTTTATAACTGATATTTACATCTCAGAAAATATAACCACACTGTTTACAGATCTGACAGCTCTTCTGTCTTCTCACTCCCCGCTTGACGAGTTGCAGCTGGGCTGCCAACTACTCCTTAGTTAATCCTTCAGAACACCCTGAGAAGCTTCGAAGGGATGAGGGATTGCAACAAGGGAGAAAGGCACCAGCTTTTGTTGCTGCTTGTTCTCTCTGTCCTTCACACCAGTTTGTTCGTGTAATGGTACAAGTGAGTTCAGGCTCTTCCATTTCACTGACACAATGGGATGGCTGGACCTTCCCATTGAAAAGCAGTGTTCTGGCTGCTGTGCACTAGAATTAAGGAAGACTGAACTGCAATCTTTGATAGAAATAGCCTGCTAGAGGTCAGATGAGATGTAGAGGGAAGTTCTCACCTTCGGGCACTGTCAAATTAGTTTGCTGCTCACAGAGCTGTTCCTCCTCCTGGGATAGTCAGGAATGAAAAAGGACCTGTCATTAAAAAACCCACACATACAGAGAAGAAGATTTAAAAAAAGGTATTCTGAAAGGGTATCATTTCCTTTTGTTTCTCTTTTACAGATGGTTGTGCTTTTATTTTAAAGCTTAGATAACAGTTTTGTGAAATAGAATGGAGGAAAAAATAAACCTAGTAAGAAAAAACTATTTCACTAAACTTTATCCAATCCACAATTGTGCAATATGAGTGCAAATGCTGCCAATGTGTACATTTGCTGTAAAATAGCATCTTCCAGGGAACATGTGGAAACTCTTTACACTGTTGATCTTAATGTGACAAGAAGTCACAATCTTTTGTGTGACAAAAATGTGACAAGACTAGAAAAATTCCTCTGCTGAATACTTTAAGTCACTATGAAAACTTCAAAATTCAGAAGAATGGAAATATTTGGTCTCTTTGGTGATCCAGGAAAGATGTCAAATAGTGTATCAGAATTGCAGCCAAGGAGAAATTGATTAATTTCTCAGAAACATTTTTTTTCATTGCCCATGAAAATTACTTTTTTTCTTTCACACATCTAAGCCTAGTCCCCACCTACAGGATGATATTAATTAGATTAACACAACAAATATTTCAGTAAGTTGGAGGCATTTTGGTTTTGGAGAGGAGCAACAAAATCATTCTGGTGTGATAAAAGACTTGAATATAAGCACACACCAAGAAGTCAGTTACTAGAAGTAAAGAAAACCAAGTGTTTGAAGATTATAAACACCATATTACAGGAAGAATGATTCAAACTGTGCCCATTTAAAATGAATGGAATGAAATTAAGCAAGACTAAGATGAATGTCAGCATGTAAAATTTTACAGTTTCAGGATATTAGAATGTCAGAACCTGTTAGGCCAGAAAAAATCACCCAGAGCGAGTCTTGTCTCATTATGTAAAAGAGGATTGGGAACAAACCATGACTTTTTAAAACTACATATGTATCTATGAAACAGAGGGAGTCTTTAGTTTTGAGCAAGTCAAATTTTTTTGCCATAGGTGGGATTATACAGCATTAGTAGTTTACTGATACTGTTTGCTAAGAAAAACAGAAGTGCTTAACTCAAATGAATTATTTCACTGTAATATACTAACACAGCAATTCAGCCTTGTAATAACTGTAGCCTGCCTTTGCAGAACATTGAGCTTAAATGTAATTTACCCTTGCACATTTTGGCTAAATCTACACCAGAAATTGAAAAAGGAAGATTACTAAAGGTTGTAATACAGTCGTACATGCCATTAAATTGTTGCAATAGTATCTAACACACTTTTGGACAAAAGCCCAAGCATTGATACTTCTTTGGATTTTTGAGGGGGTAGGAACTGTAGTTCCTACAACCTTGATCTTTTATATGGGAATGTGTCTTTTCAGCTGAAGCATTTACAAGGATTTTGCTAGCAAAGCAAAAAAGTCATTGCTTTCTGGCTGAATTGAACTATATTCTTGGCAGATCTCAAGAGCTTCCTGTCAAAATTCTACTGTCAAATTAAAGGACAAATCAAAGGCGATTTTTCTACTTTTCACCTGATTCGACTCTCTTCTTCTTCTGTGTACAGCACAATTTTTTTCATTTGCTTGCCAAAGGCTGTAGTTTTTCTCTGAACTCATTGATTAATCCTGAAGAGTGATCTTTTCTCTTTAGAAATGATAATTTTAGGCTCTCTACAAAGATATTCTTCCATTGCCAATAACGGTGTGATATAGTTGTTCTGAAGAAATATTAAGGACACAGACTGACTAGACCGTTAAAACATAATACACTGGTTTCCAACTGTTTAGTAGTAATTTTGTTTTATTTACAATTTGATAATTTTAATTGAAGTAGGAAAAGAAACTAGTATGTTTTCCTGTCTGCAATCACAAAGAACTCCAGTTATTTGTACTTCAGAAAGAAAAGTGAAGATATGCCTCTCTTTCCTTCAAGGTTTCTTTTTTTCCTGCTCTTTTTCTTGTTTGCTTTCTTGCTAAACTTGTCAATTTTGGATGTGTATGTCAGACATGTACATTCTGTAGAATTCTCTAAAACACACCTGATTTCAGGTAATAATTTGCCCCCTTTTAAAATTATTAACATATTTCTGTTTTCTTTGGGGAGGGAGGGTACAGGAGAAGACTATGCTCTGTGGTCCCAGAGAAATTACCACATTTTGGTCAGCTGTAGAGGATGAAGTTGTCCCTAATGGTGTCCAATTCTAATAGATCTGCCAGGGAAAAGATGTTTTTTTTCCACAGGAGACATTATCTGAGTTGGATGGCAAGTGAAAACAGACTAGAAGTAGAATTAAACTGCACTTACTGAGTATCCTATTGCAGAAACACTTTCAGCACATTTTGAGGTAGTTACTTTATTTCCACTTCTCCTAAAGGAAGTGAATATATAGAAATGTACTTAAACTGTGATCAGATCCTGTCTCCTGGGGATTATATTTCTCACTGCAGGTAAGCAGGCAGCCAGGATTAGTGAATGAGTACAAGACTCAGAAGTCGCAATGATTCACTTTTCTGATTTTTTTTCTGTAGGTAAGCTAATGCAAAATCAAGTTCTGGTTTATCACTAGCTACCAACACCCTACTTAGCCACCCTTAGCTCAGATTAAGACAGTTGCTCTACTAGATGACTTATTCCATACTTTTAGTATAATTTTATTAAAGAGTCCTTGAATCAAGTGCCTACTCCACTGATAAATCTGACACCTCTCTGCCCTTTGATGACTTTCTGAAACATATTACTTGAGTTAGTGAAGTAAATGTGTTAAAAGATACAGGAAGCTTTCCTTTCAGAAACAGAAAACTAAGCATTGAATTTAATTTTGCTAAAATGTGTCCAGGGGAAAAAAATTCAATATTTCAAGTATTATTTTGTTATATTACAATACTGAAGTAAGTGTAATGTTCTAACAGGTGAGCTGAATTTATCGGGCTCTTACAGAAACAAGGGCAATGGGACTCCTCTTCCCCCACTGATGCTTACAAGGATTATCTTGCAGTGCTTATTACAATTTTTCTCTGAGGATTTTCAGATTCTTTATATATACAAACAAAACAAGATTTCTGAGGGAATAGCTCTCTGTACTCTATCCATGCATATAATCTAAATGTGTTCATTATATAGGCTGTAACAAGTCTCCCAGAAATTGGTCTCTGGAAAGAGTTCTTTCAGGCAGCAACCCTCGTAGCCCACACAGGTGGCAGTGGATGTTGGGTTCCCGAGGGTGACAGCAAGCAGGCACATGGCAGTGCATTGCCTGCTCCTCTGAGGTAAGTTTCATGGGTTTGGCGCAATATGTTTCTGTTTGGTTTTTGTGGTCAAATGCATTTGAGGCAGGATCCAGGTAGCCTGATACTCAACTGATACACTGCCTAGCTTCCTTGAGGCTTTTCCTATCCAGAAAAGAATCAAGAGAAGTTATTGCAGCCAACCTTGTTGAACTGCCACTTAAAAAAGTATGCATTTAAACTATGATACTTTATTAGACTCATTTCTTTTATAGTCCTACCCAATTAACCTCACATTGCTGAGTCAAGACTTTGGCCATGGCACTATCCAGGTACTTCAGCCACTGTCCCATGGGTGTCATGTTATTAAGCATTAAGAACCTAATCACTAACATCAGCATGCTTGTAGAACATGTCTTAGAATGACTGCATGGTGTGAAACCAAATTATGCACTTTCAAACATAGCTTATTATTGGCACATGCCTGGAAAAGCTTTCACAGACCATTCTTCTCTGTGAGCACAATGAGTTGAACAAAATGTGTACAGATAATTCAGCACTGTTGTTACAAACATAGTTAAAAAAGCTGACAGTTCAGATATTTGCATACCACCAATACACGTGCTGAAACTTGGTGTGGGGGATACTCACCAAACCTCCTGTCATCAGTTCCTTTCTGCAGTGACTACCCAGGGCCATAAGGCCATTTTGCCATGGAGCTCCTTATGGTTAGTGATGAAACTTGTGAACAACCGATTATACTCAGCACCTGCAGAGTTCTCCTTGCTAGTTTCAATAGCCTAAAGCTACTTGCAGTGCAAGTAATTGTCTGTACTGAGATACTGTTCTTCTCAAAGTGATTATGGTATATCATAGCAATACATGAAAGTTTTAACAAGTGTCTCCTGTAGCTGGTAAATTGCCATCTTACTGAGTTTAGGCACTGCTGGAAACTTGCATGTAATTTTACATGTATTGTTTCTATAACTATTACACTTACAATTTCCTACGTTATGATTATAGAAGTATTTTTCTATTGATTTGAAATAAATACAGTTAATTACATAATTCTTCATTGTTTCATATGGTAAAATACTATTCTTTAATAAAGGAAGTTTGAAATTTTTGGGATATCTCCTGAATTTAAGATACAACCCATAGAAGGATTTTATTTTGCTTATTTTAGCTACTATAAAAATACCTGTAAACTCTGCTTGCATTGCAGAATAATGTTCAAACCAATAGTCCATTGCAGTGAGGAGAGGAGAGCTTGAACAGGACAGAAGGAAATTTCCTGCAAGCAGGCATCCTAAAACAGTAAGACAGACTGATGACTAGGGAAGAGCTGAGTTTTGAATTTGCTTTTGAGTTGGGTTTTTTTCCCTGTTGCTGCATGCAAATAAACCTTGAACAATTTTTGAAACATTCCAGGTTGTTCCTGAAACTCAGCTTAACTACCATGTTTTTAAGTCTCTTTTAACCATTGTAGATTATGGTCTTTTTTGTTCTCATAAGGTTTCAGTTACATCCGGAGTTAAGGAAAAAAATAAAGTGACATTTTTCATCTCTTAAGAAATATGTCTCACAGTGTAACTTGAGTGTTGTGAAACACACTGATAGGATTGCAATCCCCCTGCAACCAGTAGCAGCCAAGGATGTCTGACAAAACACAGTTGTAAAGAAGAGAAGCAGCCTCTTTCTAGTCCCCACTGACATCTAACATGCTGGTAATAATTTCTGTTGGAAACAAGGCACTGAAGTTCTTATCCCATGTCTGCCTAAAGGTTGTCATGGACAACCTCTGCTCTTCCCCTTTAGAAAGTCAGTGTATCTTCTGGGACTTTCAGTTGTCTCACACTCATGAGTATCAGCAACAGAAAAAATAGTTTGTAAAGTAGAAATGTTGAACTACAAAGAGTGATAAAAAAGACATATTTGGAATAGCTTCAAGAGAGCTATCTAGCATTATTAAGGAAAATATTTAAAAGGGAATTTCGTGGCCAATAATTAATTTGACTGAAAACTGAGGGTTTTCATGAGTGAAATAGATCAGATTAAGCTAGCTTTTGAACAAATTATATTAAAGTTTTATGCATTTTGTCTCCAAATAATAGTGGAAGAAAAATAATCAGTGGAAGAAAAAATGTTTAATAAGCAACATGGTGGGAATAACATTAATATTATGAATAACTTGAATTACAGCAAAGTTTGAAATTATGGAGAGTTTGAGAATGGACTTAATTCTCAAGGCAGTCAACATATAATCTAATATGTGAATTGGGCTTGTTTGCAGCAATGACTTAAGAAGTCAGAGATATTCTCAATGGAAAGTGTGGTGAGTGGAGCCAAAAAAAGTGCTTCTCAGGCTGCAGGAATGGAAAAGGGAAGGAAGGCAACAGGAGCAAATGGAAAAGTAAAAGCAGGAAAAAGAGGGCAAACAGAACTGAAGTGAAAAGGGCTCTAAGTAGCTGAGTAGGTAAGAGTGGATATGTGTAGTTTACTTTTTGTCACTGTGTATGGCAATATGCTATCACTGAGACCTTATGTTATTCAGCTGATGTTTCAGAATGGCTGTAATGATATTCAGAATTCCTCTTTGTGCCAGGCAGACATTGCCCCAGATAAATGGCACACCAGGGAGAGAGACATGGGGAACCTCATGGATACATACCTCCTCTTGATGTAGAGTGAAATGTGAGCTGCCACAAGGGCAATGGAAATGTTTCTCTGGAGAATCCTCTGTTGGGTGACTACAGCCCCTGTGAGTGGGGGTAGTGCCGCTGCAGAAATCAAGGCTGTAAAATATCTCCTCCATTTAGAAAAAAGGAGGAAAAATATATTTTTGTTATTTAATCTTCTCGGTGTATCTCAAAAATCCTGAGATAGATGCTCAAAGCCTTTATTGATTTTAAAATGTAATGAACTTTCCACACTGACATGTAGACAGCTGCAAGCAGGTGGGTGTTTGGCTGCTTTTGTAATGCATAAAATGGTCTAGAGAGCTAGACACCTTGCTCAGCATTTCTGAAGGTTTCAGATGAGTACAAGACTGACTGCTCAGCCTATTACTAAACCATAAAAATGTGCTTATTTTGCTTGTTGGGTATGGACTACATACACAGAGTTTTTCCATCCTGCTTATCCACAAAGCTAGGTAGCCATGTAGCCACATACATGGGCAATGAAGGCTTAAAGGATACAGCTCCGGTGGAATATTCAGAGAACTAGTATAACTGTTCTTATTAGTGAACATGAATGCCTGCAAATGCATTGTAAAATCCGTGGGCAAAGAGCTCAAATTAATGCCTTATGCTGTCATAATACTATAATGAGTTGCAGAACCTCTATCCTGTTGGACCTGACAATAGAAGTGTCTACATTTTGCTCCCTCAAAGAAGCTCAGCTTTTATATTGAAGAGCTACAACCTGGATTCTAGGCATGTGTGTGCTTACTCCTCAATGATTCTTTGGCCCTTGGCATTACTGCTGCTGTGCTAAGCATAGCAGAAGATTCAGTGTGACAGAAACTGATTAAACCCAACTTTTGTCACACATGGTACCAACAGCCTGCAGTAATCTGACAATAAAAAAATTCCATCACATGCAAATATAGCATTATGAGACTAATTTCCAAGAGGTTGAAAAATGCATTCCCTTCGTCAGCTGCAATCACTAAATTGTATTAGAGGTGCTGTCCGGTATCATAGCAAAATTAGAGGTTTCTCCCACTGCAGAGTGTCTTGGAGCAGTACTATATATGTAGCCTGTACTTGTGGCTCAGAGAGTATTCACTGTGAGAAAGGGTAGTGGAGTAATGAAATGGGTGGCTGTCTGAAAAACACTTTGTCTCTTTTTAATTCAAGCTCACTAAGAACAGTGCTGCTCATTTTCCACGTACAGCACAATAAAGATAATTTGCAGTTAGATTGAATAGAATTTGAGGATACATTTCATGCTGTAGTTATTCTGGAAAAGTTAAATTTTGCTTTAAGCATGGGGTATTTAATTTACCAGTACAATGCATTTATAAATGGTGGTGCTTTTGTAACTAGTGCTACTGAGGCAGCTTTGTTGCAGCTGTACCTATGTGATTTCAATAGCGCATTCAGTTGTGAAAAGCAGAAAGAGGATTACATACTGAAAAACACCTCAGGTATTCATCTGAATTTTGTTATTTTTTTAAATAACCTTCATATTGCAAATGTCAGATTTTTTTCCTCAGGTGAAAGCATTTAGGGCACTTATGAAGGTCACATTTTTGGATCAGCCTTTTTCTAAGTAACCTCAGTGTCTTCCATCTACATTTAAATAATTGGAGCTGTGAGTCCAGGTTTTACTCTTTTCCCCTTTGGATTTGTTCAGTCCAGAGCTCTCTTCACTGCCTCAGCCCTTCAGGACATCTCAATAACCCTCAAGGACAGATTTTGCTGAAACTGAGTTTTGGGGCATTTTTAAGGTGCTCTATGCTATTAAACCATAAAAGCAAGTTAAGCAGGCACATCCTTGTACTAAGGGCATGTTTTCCATTGAATAACTTGAAGCTATGATATCTTCACACAACTTCTGCCATTAAATTGATGGACTTTTCAGGAACTTTCTCCCACGATTCTTCCTTCAAAATGTTTCCCAGGACTGAGAGGAGATTTAAAGCAGCAGACCTTATTTTAGTAGCAAAGTTTCACCAGTATTAAATTTCATGTAGCTATGTGAATTTCCTTTGAGAACTGTTACTCTCCAGGCTATCAAAAGAAATGTTTGCAGCTGGCATTTTTGTAACAGTAATGCAAGTTGTGTTGTGTGCACAGGAATGAAAGCAGGAGAAAGTGGGTGCAAAGGCTAAGGAGATGGTTTTGGAGGACTAGGCTGGGCAGAAAGACACAGACTTACTGTCCTTTGCAGTCCTGCCCATCTTGCCCTTGGGGAATTCCCCATGGAGTAATCTATCTCTAATATCACGTGCAAAATTTGTCTTGAGGAGTGTTATTTTTAGCAGGTAAGGAAAGAGTTAACAAGTTGCTGGCAAGCTACAGGGGCCAATGCATGAGTCACTTGCTTGTCGTCTTTTATTTAGTAGTCAGCCAAGATGCCTAGGAAATCAAATAATACAGTAATGTAAAAATATTGGCATTTATGAGCTTTTTTTTTCCAATGCCAAAGGCTTTAACTAACCCAGCAACAAGTACAGGTTTTTATGCTAGATGCTTCAAAACCTGAACCCTAACTCTAGCTCAGAATTTAAGCTACAGATACTCCATGTAAATGCATAAGATTGAGGGCTTGTCCTTAATCTTATACCTATTTTCTTTCTGTCTTTCAGAATGTGCAGAGCTGATGTTTGATGTTTTCTATTTTACAACCTCCAACCTTAACTGTATTCTTGGCACTAATGTTATTACTCTCTGGGTATCAAAGCCCACTGTAAAACAGAATATAATGCCCAATCCTGATTTGTTCTTTTCCTGATTTTTGGACCTTTATAGGATTCTTGAATTGCTGAAATGTAAACAAAATCCTAAACTTGTAACATACTTGAAGATAGTAGCAATAACTGTACATTTTTATTTATGTCTAGAAACTCTGAAGAATCTTGAAGTAAAATAGGCTTTTGTGTATTTAGATTTTTCCAATATTAACTATATTCCTTGTAACACTCCAGCCCCACAGACTCAGATAGGAGTTTTACTTTAAAAAAGGTTTGTAGGGTTCTTTAATATCTTGAGATAGCATCAAGAGAAGAAGTCATGGACTTGTTCCCAAGAGGTATCTTTATTAATTAGGCGAGAAAATAAGGAAATTTGGCAGAGGTTCAAAAAGGGCACTACACTGGCTAGACAAAGTGTTCCACCTCAATCCCAACCCAGCACATATTAAACCAGAACACTATAGTCAAGATCCAATCAATCCACAACATTTAAGTCAAAATCCAATCCCTCCAGCTCCAAGCCATCCAAAGCATTAAGAAAGGTTCAAAGAAAGAAAGGCAGAGGGAGCAGGAAAAGAGAAGGAGAAAGAGGGAGAAACAGATCATATAGCTGCCATTGGAACCTTGTGGCAGACCAGCTTTCACACACACAGATGGCAGGGCTGTGACACGTGGTACCCCTGTGCCTCTGGTTTTATTTGCTCTGATCTCCACAGCCAAACCCCCCAGGTGGGGCCTCTGACCCATCAGCCACTCTGGGGTCCCAGGTCATGGTGAGGGGCAGTGTTCTCACCATTCCTGCCAATCCAAGGTGGGTCAGGGGCTCCAGAAGGCTGGGGTGTTATGGTTTTTCCGGGCTGTTTGTGACTGGCAGCTGCTCTAGGGCATCCCTGTATGTGCTCCAGGGCCTGCCATGAGGGCTACAACACCACCACACCTCTGTGAGGTTCAATCCATCCCTTCCCCCTCTTCAAACACACTTCCCCCCACCCCCCACCCCCGAGGTGGTTCTGACCCAATAATAACTGGTCTAATGTCTAACGTTCACACCTATAATCCTTACTCTATCCTTGCCATAGGATTGCTAAAATGAAAATACAGTAAAAGTCCTTATCAGAATAAGCACATCTCCTTACTTTGTAGAGTGGAAACAATCCAATAATAAAATAGGATTCTTAGACATTATGTTTCTTAAATGTAACCCATAGGCCTAAGATTAGTTATAGAAATGCATCTATTTTGATGATAAAACAGAGCATAAGACTTCAGGCTACTCTGATATTAACTATATGTTACCTCAGATCGTAAAAACAGAATTTACAGCAGATATTTGTTACTGGTCAAATCCACTACTCCCATCTAGGGGAGAATCAAGCAACAAGGGAAATTATGTTCTAAAACAGAATTTAATTGAATGTCCTGGATATCCACAAGCCTTCTTATAATCATCAAAAGTATTACAGAATTCAGAAATAAACAGAGCACCTAATAACCTGAATTTCTCAACCTTATTCCCAAAGTAATGCTAACTCAAATCATACCCAGAGTAGAAAGTGGGGCTTTTCAGAAATGTGTATACCTTAGACCTTGCCAACACCAGCCCCTGCTCCAATTTCCTTAGACCAGGTTCCTTTGTTCACTTTCTTTGGGTAGGGAGGAGGTCAAATACTGCCTCAAAGGATTTAGTAGCATCTCATTTTCCTTTGACAAATGCTGTTGCATTGACTTTCTCATATCAAAGAGTGTGTTGAACAGAAACTTCGTTACTGCCTGACAGCTAAGATTGTGTATGTCACTCTGAGCAATGGGGATAAAAAAGTGCTTAAAATGAGAGAAAAATCAATAATTTGCAAGACTGGGGGTTGCCTCCCTGTTTGGCAAGCCCTTGCTCCATTAAATACTCTTTTTAAACACCCATTTGTGTGTTTCAGTTTAAATTACTGTTACTTTTGGAGTATAAAGTCTTATTCAACTATAGGTTGCTCCTTGTTGCCTTTCCATCAATAATTTAAAAGCACTTTGAAAGCCTTAATTGAGTCTCAGGGTTGAGCAGTCATGATAACAAATGTTGTCACTTATAAGAAAGAAGCTTGTTATGCCATGAGATCTGATAGCTACCTCAAATTTCTGTCTCTTTCTTTTGTATTTACTGCTTATCTATACTTTTTTCAGGTTTCAGTGGAAATGGTCACAGAAAGAGAAAATTCTGGTTATCTGAAAAGCAGTCCTATGATGAGTCTGCAGGAAGTCTTTAAAAAATAGCTGGATGATATTAAACAGATTATAGCATGCAGATAGGTTGTGCAAAGATTTTGAAGAGCATATTCATGCAAAGAAATTAGAAACTGCCAGTATTGACAGGTCAGACTGACCTTTTTGTCATTTAATGTCACAGTTTGTTATGGATGTTACCACAAAATAACAAAAACAAACCAACATGGCTCCAACATCACCTTTTCTTTGTACTGACAATGTACAGGGTCTCTTAGGTTGCTTTCACCTCAGTGAAGTTATTAAATGATGAATATCTTACAGCAAGTTACTGGGATAAAGAAAAATATTAATTACATGTTCCACAGTGAGAGGATAAATCCAAAGTATAGCTATAAATAATATTGAACATTAATTTTATATTGACATATCTTTAATTTCCTCCATAGGCTGTTACTCTTTTTACAATACACTTCTTTTCTTAAAGAGATACCAATTAGTATAATCGTGACTTCTCAAAGTTTTCACATGATAACATGAGGGACAATATTCTCCTGTTCAGACTGAGAAAAGTGAAATCATGAGGTTCATATTTTTTCAATACAAGATTCCAGTTTTAGAAATGAACTTGAAGATTATGTGCTCTCAGCCATAGAAAGCAATTTTTCTTTTTGTAGAGCTCTTGATGACAGAAGTGATTCTTTCAGTTAGGCAGACATAAAGAAATCTGATTTCAAATATATGATGCCATAAATCTAGGCTGTGGGAGTATCATGCTGACCACCTGGCATTTCATCTACTCTGTTTTTCGAAGCATTTTTCAAACCTTTTAAAAGTTGCAGATAGGGTTTTGTCACTATACCTTACATAAGCTTCTAAACTAAGAGTTGGAAAGGTTGAGACTGTAAGGCTCCCCTAGGTATTGCCTAATCCAGCTCCCTTGCTCAAGTAGGGTCATTGAAAGCAGGTTGCCCAGGACATGTCCAGTCACGTTTTGAGTATATGCACGGATATCAATGGATGTGAATGCCTAAAGATACTTTGCATATTGCACCTACTCCAGGAAAGCTTACTCCAAGTATCATGGTACCCATCACAGTGGATTATGGAAATACAAGCACTGTTCCAAAAAAAAAGCCTTTCTGAACACTTTCCACCTTACCCTTTTGCCTCTAAGCAAAAGTGGTTTTTGATTTGGTGTCCTGTGATCTCTGTCAGCATCACGCATGACTCCAGCAAGTTTCTGGGTGTGGTGTCTGCTCTGAGTGCAATCTGTTCCAAGGGAAACCTTCAGATCTGAGACTGCAGCAAGGGTGTCACAAGGGCCAGCACTGCAGCAACCTTCCTTCCTATTTCTCCTCCCAAGAAGGTTTTTTTAGGTTACTTCAAGCAGTCACAAGGGCCCATGCTTGTCCTTTGCAATTATCCCCATCCTGGTGCAGACTGGAAGGGACAGAAGAGGACCAGAGGATTTTGTGGGCAGTCTGAACCCAGGCTGAATTCAGGAAGACTGTAAGAAGAAATACAGATGCCAGGGGTATTGGAATGAAGGTCCAGCCTCCCCAGCACAGCATATTTGCAGCGCTGACCATATGGACTTCCTTACACAGGTAGTTTCATCTGCCACCTGCTTGATACCCCATTTCTTTTCTGAGGTTGATCCCATCTGGTTATAGCTCCTTTTCCTGCAGTGTAGTAATAGCACTAATGTGCACATTGCCACACAGGCACCATCCGTCTCCTTAGGAACGGTAGCATTAATTACAGTTATAATGTTTTCTAATTCATTGGATCACCAAGGAATAGCACACAGTACAAACAAAAACCCCATCTCACAGGTCATCTGAACTACCGAAGAAGTAAATACATCTACACAGAAAGAGTTTTCACCATGTTTTCTAGCTAAAACTAACATTTATGAAAACACTTCATAGAAGTCTGAATGTGGAAAATAATGGGCATCGTTACTGTCCCACTAAAACCACAACTCCCTTTACCAGGTCTCATTTACCAGCTTTGGAAATATTAAAGTTTACGTTGGTCTTTCAGAGATAAGTATGTGGTTGTATTATAGCTATGCAGATTATCAGTGTTATGTTAACAGGCTTCCCAGCACAGCAAAAAGACCTGATTGGCATTTCCATTACTGCATTCATAGTTGTTTATTAACATGGAAAGAGGCAGTCCAGGAGCTATGAACAACATCCTTTTTTCACAGCCAGTGTTTCAGAGCACTCAGCTTGACTCTGTTGGCTTGCCTACCTGTGATAATCACTCCTTCTCCCTGCCAAATTTTGTGTTGCACCATGCATGACATTTTAAATGATTTGATGGACTAATTTGCATTTTCCCAGTAATTTTGCATGCCAATTAATTTCAGTTTATGGTTAATCTGCCCTTTCACAAACAACATTAGGGAAAGACACAGTAAGCACAAGCTTTGCTCATTTTGGGTACATCAGGGAGGGTGTCTAAGGCTGCTGGGTGTGTGGAGGCAGGGAGGTAGGGAAGGCATGCATGAGGGGTGTCTCAGCTTGACAGATTTGTGATAGTAGCAGTGTGTCCAGGAGTGATCTTGTTTACGTGCATAGCTGACAGGCAGCAGGGCAGTACAGAATGCTGTAATTGTGATGTGCTCTTCTGGGTGAAGTTGGGGTGCCTGGAAGAGCTGAGGTAGCTGCACAGGTTTTTCAAGCAGTGGAAGCCAGATTTGCTTCCCCCACCCCCCAAACCCTTTGTCAAACCCATCCCTTATATCTGTCCTACCCACCTTCCAGCTGCTGCCATGGCTGGGTGCCTGAGTCCCATCAAAAGGAGCAAAAGGCAGCTGGGAGATCAGCGGGGTTTTGTCCACATGTAGCAGCTTCTGCCAGGAGCTGAGCAGAACTTAAAGAACATAAAGCCTGTACAATAAAATTCCTGTCCCTAGACAGTTTCAAATTAAAGAAATGGGAGGGAAGAAAGGCAGAAATACATCCCTTCACCATTTTTCAGTGTCATTTATAGCATGAAACTGTAGATACTCAAAGTTCTGTAAGAATTTTGAGCTAAGCTGTTAAAAGACACTTCTTTCTTCATAAAAATTATCACCAAATGATGCAATTAAACCTTCTCATTATGAGTCTTTGAGAGATTTTAATAGTAAATTTCATGTCCAAGGACAACCCCTCTAATCATAAATCTCTGACTGTGGATGCTCCAGAACATTTCCTTTTCTCACAGCAGCCCTGATTGACACCATGTCTCCTAGACCATAGTCATCACAGCTCCTCTGCTTCCATGGGACAGGTGGCAGGCTGTGGGGAGGGCTTCCCAAAACATTATAGGGGATTTGCAATATGAAATACAACTATTAAAATGCAGAAAATGTTGCATGTCTCCAGTATCTATAAGGTCTTTGAAGAAGTTGTTTGTCTTTATTTTTTTGATTATAAATGGCCTTGAGATACTTCTACGAAGATAATTTTCCAGGTTACTTAAAGGTCTGGTTTTATACATTGCGCTAAACTGTCTTGCTAAAAATTAAGGAGGCATTCTCAAGGTCGGCAGATTCAAAGTATGACATATTTGCTGTGTTGAACGCACTTCAAAGTCCTTGTAACATGCCATACTGATTGATTTTTATCAAGAACAATCAATCCTGTTTTATTTCATTAGTCCTTCTGAAAAACAGATAATGTTTATGTGATGAAAAGAGAATGGTTTTATGAAGAAATTGTAGTTTATTACCAGTCTTCCACTTGTTCATCAGAGAAAAATGGCATAAACACATTCAACCATAAAGTTCTGGGAAAGTATCAACCTTCTCCTCTTTCCGTTAGTTTAAAAAGGAATTCAACTGCAGTTATCAACACCTCTACACTGAGAACAGTGGATATGGGAGAGTCTTTTGTATGCACTGCTTTTTTGTTGTCAGATATCATAAGCAAAACAGATTTTTTTGTGGTTCTGACCCTTTGCAATATCTAACAATTTCTGTACATGAAATGAGTGCCTGGCACTTTGAGCAATCAGATCTGTAGCAACTTAGAGCAATATCCCACAGTGAATTAAGCCACAATCAAAGTTTTGATTAACTTAATTTGGAAAAATGTGAAATCCTTCCATTTCTGCCTTCAGGGGAAACATATATAGTACTGCAGGTTAGAGTAAGGCTTTAAACAGTATTTGTTTAAAGTATTTGTGTTAGTTTTTAAGCCTTCACAAGTGAGACAAGGGGAAACAAGATTGTTCTTAAACTTTTCTGCTCCTCTCTGTGAGAGATTTATCTCTCATAATAAAGTGAGGCCAAATGAGAAGTCTCTTTAGATATTGGACTAAGGCCAGTAGTCTCTTAGGAACATTTACAAGAAGTTGTCACGAAAATGTGACCTCCAGCAGTGCCCTGAAGCCCCTTTTACCTATAGGAATTTCCAATAGTAGTTACAAAAATGAATATTCATATAAAGTATACAAGGACTTGGAGTGATGCCCATGGTGTTTCTCTGGATTTCACACTCTTCACACTCTTTTCTTTTTTTTTTTTTTTTTTGAGAGGAAAGAAAATCAAGAGGCTCAAAATTGTGATATGCATACTCATTTAGAATATAAATGATGTTTACAAAATGTTCTTCTTACTGATAGAATAAACAGCCCTATTTAAAGCCTAAAGAAATCTAAATCACTCTAATGACCTTTCCTGAGCTGCAGGAACCTGGATGTTCTCCATCTCATCAGATATTGTAACATATTTCTGTAATTATATGCGGGGAATATGTAAATGCAACTATTGTGCAAAGGAAAAGGGAATATATGCTACACAAAGCTATGAAAACATTTCTGCTTAATGCTACCAGAAAATGGTTAGACGTTTGGGATAAGAGTAATAAATTGTGTTTGTTTCTTAGGCACTCACAATGCCACACTGATGTAGTGACAAAGCCTTTTAAAACCTTTAATGTATTCATCCTTACAACACATTCTTGAGGAAAGAAAACCACCTCACTCCTTTCATACTGAGTGGAAGTACAGAGAAACATTTTTCACATGGAATCAAGTGAGAATATTGTGCCTCAAAAAGATTTGTACAGCAGTCTAGCTGCTTTCCCATCTTCCCTCCCTTATCAAGGAAACCACACTTCTTTTTCAAAACAGTAATACAGTAATAAAATGCAACCACAGAAAGAGGGTCTTACAAAGGGAACCTACCAATGAAACTGAGTTACTGGATTCTTCAGAAATTCTTCCCAAGGGTTCTTAAAGATTTTTGGGACCTTGTACAACTTTTGAGACTGCCTATTAGCTATTGGCAAAACCACTGCCCCTCCCTCTGGCATTTTGCAACTGGCGTGATCAAGCCATCTACACAAAAGCAGCCAGTTAACCCTTTCAGGGACACACTACTTCCAAACCCAGGTGAAAGGGTGGCAGGAACAGATAGGGCACAAAGGAAAGTGGCTCAAAGACAGAAACATGGAAGTGGCTGAAAGTTTTGAGGACTTGAGCACTAAGGAAAATTGGGAACAAACATACAACTAAGAGGAAGCTTAAAAAGCAGAATAGCTAGGGACAGAGCAGCAGAAAGTATGAAGTAGGAGAGAAGTAGTTCAGTGTAGAGGAAACCCTTGAGACAGCAAGAAGAGATTTCTGCCACAAGCATGGAAAGATTGCAAGGAAGTAGATAAGAAAATAGACAAAAAATGGGCTAAGTACCACTATTAATGAACAGAAGAGCCCTCACTGAGTATGACTGGAGAAGGAGAGGTTGACATTGAAAACTTCTTTGATTGCAGGACATTCAGTAGATGAAGGGGTCATCCAGAGGAAGGCAGGAATTAATGCAAAAAAAGCTGGAAGGGGCACCAATGTCTCTTGCTCACAAGCACCTCTCTTAAGTCTGTCCAGAACACCACTGAGATTAGCTTCTGGAGTGAAGCATGCTCATTCTCCCAATATGATGCCTGGAAAAAACACATGTCAATCTGTGATGTGCTTTGCCTTTTCCTCTGGGCACAGGTGCTGCAGCTGCCCACAGCCAGCCCATCTTGTTGTTGCACATGGACCTGGGCAAACCCAAACTCACCTACTTCACATGGCTGCCTGTCCAGAACAAAAGTAACTCCAAAGTGTCACTGCTTTTCAAACTCTGAGGTTAAATCTCCATTCTCATCTTTTAGTGCCAATATTTCTAAAACATCTTTCTTCCTCATGCTTTAAAGGCACAATGCCATTCAGTTCCTCCTTTCATTACCCTTATTTCTCTTCAGGTTTTGTTTGCTAGCTCATTTCACAGAATCACAGAGCTGTTTTAGGTTGAAAAAGACCTCTGAAGTCATTGAGATGATCAGTCCAACCTTTGACTGATCACCCCCTTTTCAACTAGACCATGGCACTAAGTGTCACGTCCAGTAGTTTCTTAAACACCTTCAAGGATGATGACTCCGCCACTTCCATGGGCAGCCCATCCCAATTTTTAACAACCTGTTCTGTGAAGAAATTCCTTCCTTCAGTCCGACCTGAGCCTCCTGGTGCAGCTCGATTCTATGTCCCCTTGTCCTGTCCCTAGCTGCCTGGAAGAAGAGGCTGACTCCCACCTGCCTACAACCTCCTTTCAGGTGATTGTAGAGAGCGATAAGGTCACCCCTTGGGCTCCCTTTTTCCAGGCTAAACATTCCCAGCTCTCTCAGTCACTCCTCACAGGACTTATCCTCTAAACTCTTCACCAGCTCCATTGACCTTCTCTGGACCTCATTCCAGCACCTCAAAGTCTTCCATGAAGTGAGTGGCCCAGAGCTGGACACAGCCCTCGAGGTGCAGCCTAACCAGTGCTGAGTACAGGGAGACAATCTTCTCCCTGGTCTTGCTGGCCACATTATTCATGCTACCAGCCAGATTGCTATTGCTCTTCTTTCCCCCTGCTTTTAGGCACAACTCTTAATTTGCTATTCTTATTTCTCTTTTTTCCCTGTTCTGTAAGATACCTTCTCAATCACTTGGAGACTTATATTTCTTAAGTTCACTCTAAGCCACTGCACACGTCATTTATTCTGCTCTTCTCATATAACTCAGTCTATATTGTCATTCTATAAAGCCATTTCTAGAATATCTTTGTAGAATGACTGTCATTGGTGCCTCTGTGTTTGCATTTAACAGATGAAGGATGGCAGAAGTAAAGCTAATCCCTAATGTGTGTGTACCTACCTCTTTCATAATAACTGAGAACTGTTGCTCCCTTTCCTCCAATACCTGTTTCCAATTTGCATGTGTTGTGATTTAGTTTAATTGAAGCCTGACAGAAGCATATCTGTATTTTGGAGACAGAATATGACTTTCATTGATTTTAAATCATCATACTTCTAGTAAGCTTCAGAGCTGTATGGACTTTGCAGTTCTTCTTCCAGCATTTTTATCATGCATTGAACATGCACCCTAATAGAACAGTTTTAGTGCAACTGTCTTACCATGACCAGCTGTGGGTGTGGCACTGCACCCCTGGAAACTGGAGATACATATATATGTATACATATATATACATACATATATATATTTATTTCCTACTTTTATTCATTACCATTCACACTGAAATTGTATGTCTCTTCTGATATTTTTATTTTAGTGTCTTCCATGATTTTTGGTCAGAAAAATTACTTGCATTTTCAGCTCTTTCTGTGAAAAAAGGACCCCAATGTATCTATTTCCTAGAAATAGCTGTATACATTGCACTGAACTTTAATTGTTTGATGCATATAAATGAATCTTGTAGCCTCACTTCTACAAACCTTTAATGTCTTGAACAAAACAATTGCAAACAAACAGATAAAACTAGAAATCTTATATTGCTAAACCTGTTTCCTTAACAACACACAGGGAGGTATCCACAATAGCTGTGGAACTGTTTTCCCATAGAGAAGGGAAGAGAGCTCCTTTTCAGGGATATACCTGATATTCTAAAACTCTCCCTCTTCATTTCCTTCAGAGCAAAATTAGACAGATTAAGTTCTAACAGGATCATAGCCATAATATTAACTTCTCATATGGCTATAGATAATATCTGAGAGTTATGATTTTTACCCATTGATAGAGTCCCACTTTCTCACCCTTTAATGAGACAGTAAATTGGTTTGGAGGAAGTTCTTGCCTCCAGGTGTTTCCCATTCTCCCCATGAACAGTAGCAAACCAGAATCTGAGTGCACCAAGGGTCAGCAGCAATTGTTAAGCAGCTTAGGAGCCCTTAGAAACATGGATCTAAGGAACAAATTCCTCTGTTCTTTGCTTGCACGGCAGTTGGTGATTATTATAAGAAACAGTGTTTTGATCTTTGATTCCAACACAAGCTGTGCCTAGGCATAAGGATTTTTGGACATACTCTATTATACCCCCTCACCCTGCTGTTTCCCTGCTGATTGATGACTACTTCCTGAAAGCTATCACTTTCCCAATTTTTCATGCTTTCAACAAGCCATATGCAATTATTGCAGAAATTTAATATTTTAACTAGTGAGCCATGCATGATTAAATACAAAAAAACACACAAAACCAAAAGCCAAACAAAAAACAACAAACCAAGAAAACCAAATGTGACACTGAAAATGCCTCTTATTTCTTTCTCAGTTCCTTTAATCAACTAGTATTGCTGGACTTACCCTGTGTACACATAGCTATGACACTGAGGGTCCTTAAGTGATAAACCAGGATCTGGCCTTGCAGCCTTGTTCAGCGTAGGCCTGTGCTATGTTCTTGTAAATGCCTCTGAAAACAGACTTCTGTGTATTTGTAACAACTAATTGCAGAACTCCTAACAGCCCTGATCCCTCCAGGTCATTTCCATTCTGAGGAATAAAAATAATAAATGTATTTCTGGTCTTGTTGACTGACACCAGAACATTTCAGGCAAGAATATGTTTGGGAAAGTGTCCAGGATCATGTATTCAATCACTACTTGAGCCTTCTCCAAGCATATGGATACTACTGGCATGGAAGTCAATAATAATTAAATAATTCAGTAAGACAAAACAACAAGTTAAGAATGGTAGCAAGTGTTTTCAAGTGAAAAAAAATAATCATGCTTTTTGGTTTATTATGCAACAAAGTTCTCCTTTTGCTACTTCCTGATTGACGTGCCACTGTTTACTGTGTGCAAATTGAAATGTATTGCTTAAATCCTACTTAAAAACAGCACATTGGAACATGTCTTGCAAGGGCCTTTGCCTACCCTTTATCATGTGCAAGTCTTTAGAAACTTGACCACAGTTTTGGAGCATCTGGTAACCTCTATCCAAGCCTCCTAAGAGTATTCTTTTTCCCTTCCTTTTTAGAACAAACATAGAATTATAAAAGTGGTTCATAGAACAACAAAGGTTGGAAAGGACCTCTAAGATCATTGAGGCCAACCATTAACTCAGCATCACCATGTTCATCACTAAACCATGTCTCCAGGTGCCATATCTACATGTCTTTTGAACACTTCCAGCGTGTTCAAACACACAATAAGCCCATCAACAAATACTAGGTTAAATAACCATATAATTGAAATCTTAATTTTTGCATAATCTTGCCATCTCCATAGAGCTAGTAGCAGCTGACAGCATGATTAGTAGGTTGTGCACAGTTTTGATTATCACCAAGTATACTTTAATAGACTAGTCAGAAGCAATCTGGAAATGTTTGTTGATAAAGATAATTGGGAAGATAAATTCAAGCATGACTAGAGGGAACATGTGGTTATCAAAAGTATGCTTCATGTAGTCAATTATAAATCATTTCATTCCACACACTCTTGTAAAACTAATTACAAACAAACACTGCCCAATCTGGAGCTGCTCAAATGACCTGTGAGTCCAGAGCATTTACAATACAATTCACCCTTTAGCCAGGGAAATGTCATTGAAATGCCAAGTGAGCTGGAAGCCCAACACTTAAAATATTTGATATAGAGCTAGTATGAATTTCTAGTGTTTTCCGACTATTGTTGGGTCCTTTCAAGTCTTCAGTGATACCATCATTTCTTCACCCTTTTTAGTCTTCCAGTGCTTTTTCAGTTCTTGCATGTGAGAGCAGCTAAGACTTCTTTTTCTATGATGTTTTTGGCTCACAAAGCTTGACAGTGCTTGGAGTGCTCTGCTTCTGAGGGCACTGCTAATCCTGAGAGTGTTACCTGGGTGGGATGTTACAGGGCAGCTCAGTCCTTAGCTCCTGAAAACCCAGAATCCTTCTGCAGCCTTTCACATCTGTTATCTGTCATTAGAGATTTCTGAACAGCTTTCTTCCTCAGGCATGAAGGGACACCAGTAAGTTCAACATTTAAAACTACTTCCAGGTCAATGCTTTTCTCTCACAGATACAGCTAGCATTCTTTGCACACATACACCAATTGTGTTACAGAGTGGCAAACAGCAAACACATTGCAAAGCCAGTCACAAAATGCTGAGCCAAACTGTTTGGAAAAGTGAAAGAAAATTAAACCCTAATTTGAGCTTCCCTCCAGTTTGAGCAAGGGGTTAAACTAGATGGCCATCTTATTTTCATTATTATATATTCTATGTTCCTATATATTGGCAGCTAGATAACTTCAGTTCCCAAAACCACTATGTGCTCAGCAGCCCTCCTTCCATTTGGCAGTACAACAATCTCTGGTCACTTTAGAGACATGACCATGTATATACCAAAACAAGGCTTCCATTTAAGATTCTGGATTCACTTTTGGGGTGTCACTTTAGATGCTCCATCTGAACTTCTGATGGAGTGATTTTTTTTTATATCATTTCATGGCTCAAACAGGTTATCCCTTTTTACTTGTTTTCATCTTTTGAACAACACATTTCTTTAAAAAACTGACTGGTTAGCTTATATCCTTTAATTTGTCTACAATATAGAAAATATAAATGGGCAGATTTCCTTTCTCTGAATTAAAACAACTCACAAAACCAATCAGCAGTTGGAGCAATGCATCAATAACTGCTACCAAGCTCAGAACAAAAGGATATACATATACAAATTTTATGACTTAATAGCTTTCTTCTTTTGGTTTCCTTTATATTTTAATTTATTCAGAATTGCTAAATGTCAGCTTGAAGGAAGTAAATTTACATGGATGTCATAAAAGAAGGGAAAAGACTTCTAGTTCAGAAGCATTTTTTGTCATTGTGTTACAGGTTGGCTAATCCTCCCTTCAGTCATTTGGTTTAGTCAAAAATGCTACTTCCAGCTCATCCTTCAGACCTGCTGCTATGTGTGGACTTTGGGTTGATGCTTCTCTCACTTTCACTGCTCTAAAGTAGCACAGATATCTGTAAAGTCAATGAAAATTTGAAAGTCTCAAAGTGAGAGTGAAAGGAAGATCATTCCCTTATTCTTAGCAGTTGATTAGTTTAAACACCCTGGAGAAAAGCCAGCAGACATTTCACACTCTAACAAGCCTGTCATTAATACAGATCCTGAGGCTGTACCTCAGTAAAATATTTTCAGCTGTTTATAGCACTAGCATCATTTCATTTGAGAGGAAAGAATTTTCTAGTCTCAGTAAATATATTGGTTTATTGTGATCTCTGTTTTCATGTATTTATAGGAACTGTATAATGGAAAACCTTCCTAGAGGTAAAATAGAAAACTAAGAAATGAGCCTTTTAAAATCACTGATCAAAATGAAAAACAGCTTCAGCGAAGGAGGATGAGAGCAGGTATTTATTATACCACATTTTTGTCTGAATTATGAAGTGGCACTGCAGATCTATAACTTTTTTCCAATGTCTTTTCCTGGCACAGCTCAAGTTTGCTGAGGACATAGATCTTCCTTTCCCTCTCACAAAACGCAAAAAGATAGTGGACTTAAGTGTCCATCTTTGTGATTACAACTGGAGAGGAGCTTTTTAGGGTCACTCTGCTGGTGGCTGACCATTTTCAGCAGTTTAGCAGGCGGAACACTGGTGGGATGTGGAGGGTGGGCAAAAAGCCATACTGTCCCAAGAAGACCTTTCCCCTCATCTCTTTCTGGTAGTGGCTGGCAAATGAGGCCATGTTCTTGCCAGGGAGCCTCTGGGATGAATTGAGAGTGTGTGCCCTGATCCAGAGAGAGGCAACTGGCTGCAGACTGGAGCAGAGGCAGCCAAGACACAAATATCATAAGGGAAGCATAGGTAACATAAATTAATGTACTTTAGTGAGGATTTCATAACCAGGAAGCTTTGCTCTAAGTGGAGACCTCAAATTGATAGCAGGTAGTTTTAACCAGTGAAATGGTTAAACAATAAAGTGAATAATAATCTTAAATAATTAGGTGAAAAATCAGAACTTCTTTGATTTTTAGTGGGATCAGCTACCTAGAGATTTTGAAAAACAGGTTATCTTGAGCATTTTGAAAAATGTTCTCATTGTGATCATTTGCATCTGACTTAAATTTTGTCCATAGATAAATAACCACAAGATTTTCTTCTTTGATGATGTCAACAAAGATCAATAGAGATATCAGGTCATATCAATTGAGGTGTTCACAAGCAATTACAGCACCATCCAGTACCTAAAGAGGGGTTACAAGAGGGTTGGAGAGGAATTTCTTACAAGGGCATACAGTGATAGCACAAGGGGTAATGGCTTTAAACTGAAGGAGGGCAGATGTTAGACATCAGGAAGAAATTCTTTACTGTGAAGGTGCTGAGTCACAAAAACAGGCTGCCCAGAGAAGCTGTGTCTGCCCCATCCCTAGAAGTGCTCAATGTTAAATTGGATGGGATTTTGAACAACCTGGCCTAGTGGAAGGAGTCCCTGCCCATGGCAGGGGAGGTTGGAACTAGATGATCTTTATGGTCCCTTCCTACCTAAACTGTTCTATGATTCTATGAATGCTTAGTCAGTGGTGCTGTCAACAATAAGGCAGTAGTGTGGCTATCATTTGGCCCTTTCTATAATTTTTGCTGCTGACCCTTAATATTTACTTTTTACTCATGCTCTCTTTTTCAGCATTTTTAAACATTGGTGTGCTGTGTATGGTTAGGGCCCCATTCATGGTTGAGCACTGAACAGACTCCTCAGGGAAGTGGTCACAGCACCAAGCCTGTCTAAGTTCAAGAAGTGTTTGGACAACACTCCCAGGCACATGGTGTGCCTCTTGAGGTATGCTGTGCAGGGCCAGGAATTGGACTCAATGATCATGATGAGTCCCTTCCAACTCAGTGTGTTCTATGATTCTATGAGTCCTATTTTGAGTGGCACAGTAATGGGGTGGAGTCAGCAACCAGATTGTTATGCATGAATGCTACACCCTGGTGCAGCTTCACTGGGTGTACATTTTAATTTTAGACTTCAAGAGATTTTTCCTACACAAACTCTTGCTGTCTGATTCTTTGATACCTTGAGTTCACCTCCAGAGAAAGAAAGACTATACATTTTTCTCTGAGAGTTGTTTTTTTTTTTTTATTTAAGTTGGGTGAGAAAATAGGCATTTTGGCAAAAGGGGTTCACAGAAGCAACATAGAACTTCACAAAAGCATTACAACAGGATACTAGGACTAGCAAGCATAGCTATAGAGTGGGGAAACTTTGTTACACCCAGCAAACACAAATTCCATGCAACTTATGTTAGATACCAACAACTTGCAGAAAATAGGTGTTTAAGTTACCACAAGAGGAATACAAGAGTAGAGTGTTGAGATTCATACATTTTCAGGATAGCAAACCAAAGACAAATTTGCAGGTGCCAGCTTCTAATATAAGAATGGAATTTGTCTAGAGACCTTGAGCTGGTGCAGAAGTGAGAGGAGAAACCTACAGAAGCCCCGTGGAAGAACACATCTTAAGAACTCTTTATAAAGTTAAAATAAGTTGCATAAGGACTGCTTGGATCCAGCAATTTTGTGAAATACATATTACTTAATAATTAGCTATAGCTGTGTGATGTTAGATAGTTTGCATGGTGTGTGTAGGTTTTAAGATTGTGTGTAACTGTGTGAAAAAATGGTTCTACATATAGTCCCTCCTGTAACTTGTATATTTCTGTGCAAGAACAGTTAAGAAGTGTTAATATAAACATAGTCAAGCTCTTCTTCCCTTCTTTCCACGCTATATAGTAACTGTAACTCATGATGATGAGGATCAAGAAACAAACTACCAGAAAACCCCATAAAACTAGATGCGGTCAAGTGATTTATTTAACGATAGAGGTAGGAGCCTCTTAAAGCCTTAAAAAGGCTCAATTAAGAACTGTGTCTGTGGATTCAGGCATTATGACAGAAGAGAGAGTAAGGAAGAATAAAGAGAGAAAAAGAGGGGAGAAAGGTAGAGTTACCACTCAGAAGATCATACATTGATGACTTCAAAGAGAACAGGCCAAGGCAAGACAGAGCCCTCGTGCTGCCTATTTATAGACTTTGGGCACTGTGGCCTTTGGGACTGGGACCTTTGGCTCATGGGCCAATCACTGTGCCCCAGCCACAATGACAGGTGCTGCAGCCAATCAGAAGCTCTGGAGGCGTGGTGTGGGTGGTTATCAGGCAGACTCATTGGCTGACAGGAACCTCCCACCACCTTCGTGCTGTGTGGCTGCCAAGCCCGACAGCTGCCCTGGCTGAGCATGTGGATGTGCTGGGGCCTGGTGCCCTCACTGACACACATAGACATACACACACACACAAATAAAATGGTTGATGCAACCCATCAAACAGTGACATATAAATCTGATCTCTGACAATGACAAAACATCCCATTTTAAAGCCTTTCACTTTTGCTAGTACTGTAGTTATTCACAGCCCAGTTTCAGCAGAATCTTTATTGAAATCCATTAAGTCAAACATGATTTAAGTAACTTTCTTAGCTCTCGCCATGTCTTTGATTGCTTTTGTCACAGTAATACTATTCAAAATGTGAGCAATAATGGAAAAAGAAATAATCCCAGAAAGAGATGCTTAGTGGAAAAGGAAATTGAGGGTAAAGGGTACTGCCCACATCACTGATCCTACTTATTAGTAATCACAGGAAACCAGAAAATACAAATATGGCATACATAACTAGGCTGAAATCTGACATGAAATCTCTCTCTGACTAACTTCACATATTTAGGGTATGTTAAAAAAGATTCCTTTCAGTAATAGCAAAAATTGATAACTCGCATCACTGGATGAAGAGATACTATGAGATATTGATATAGAGCTCCTTGAGTCAACCAGATGGTCTTCACAGAATTCTTTGTGTGCCTCCCCTTCTCTTCTGGTTTAGGGCTGAAAACAGTTTTCTCTGAACCATTTAATTGTTCTGTCAGTATGTGCTTGGAGGTCTGTTAATTCATAAACCGGTAAGTCTGATTTATGGTGCATGACATCACTAGTGAAAGAAGGAAGAAAATAGTGAAGAGGTACTTTTTATCACACTAGCATTAAAATTCATATGGCAAGATTAACACAGTTTCTACTCAATTTTTGTCCTCTCTTGCACTGGAAAGTTTATCTGGTGTTTGCACAGCATAAAAAGTTGCCTGAAAAATGGATCAAAAATAGCATTTTCATGATAAAATGTTTTATTCCTTTTACATAAGCTTCTTGTAAAATTAACAACTATGACAAAATAGCACAGCGTCTCCTTCTCTAGGTCTAATGAAATCACTGTTACTGCTGAAATTTGGTTCAAGTGAATATTACACTGTCAAATATCAATTGTCAAATTTCCAAAAGTTCTTAGCAAATAAGCAGTCTGACATCCCATTCTATACAGACCACAGAATTTCAACCAGAAACTTCTGTTTCAAGCATCAAGTTACAATGCATTGTTTGGAAAAGATCTGCATGTTTTAGCCACTTCTTTCTAGTGTCATACTAAAAAGTGCCTAGTGTTCAAAAGTACTTAATAAATAATATTAGTGAAGAATTTTTATGTTTTTAAAAGCTGTGGGTTGTAGAAGTAAAAGACTGAGGCTAATTCAACTTTGGAATAAACTGCAGCCAGCTGGCAGAACCAGAAAAACAACATTACTAAAGTAAATTAGGCATTAAATACTAACTGATCAATGTAGCTCCCAATTCACCATGGGAATCTGGAAATTCTTTGCCCAGAATGTAGAAACAGTGAGAGCTAGTCCTGCATGTCCCTAAAGGTCAAGGAAATTAATGTAGTAAAGTTATAAGTGCTTCTGAAAAAGCATTTTTGAACAACTTCAGTGAATAATGTATTTTGATGCAGAGAGATGAGGTATCAGATTCACAAGATCTAGAAGCAGCCAAAGAGGTTGATCTGCCTGCATCTCAGTAATAGAGCTAAGTGAAGATCCTTCTCAAAGGCTTCTGTAACAGTAAAAAGAACTTAAAATATGACTAAAATGCCATTGGTAAAAAAAATAGTCTACTGCCATTACACTGAAGAAGATAGAGAATTGAGCTGCAGACAGTGAAATCTGCACCACTTATGGTTCCTAAGGCATTTCTGAGAAAGGAACTGTCCCTCTGCTGAAGCCAGGAGAAGTTTTAGTTAAATCCAACTGGAAGAACTGTGGGTTTTGGTCCAGAAAGTGCAGGAAACACAGGAGTGCAAACAAAGCTGATCAGACTGAAGAGGGAGTAGTCATAAAGTGATATGAGCGGAAGCATAATTAAAATTTCTTACATTGAGGAAATAAAACAAAGAACTGAAGTGATTAAAAGGATGTTAATTGATCACTCCTTAAAACTTAGGGATAATAAGTAACATTGCTGAAAAAATGAGCTAAATACTTTGCCTGCATATCTTGGAATTTTGAAAAATATTCTCAAATGATAGGATTTTGAAGAATTAATCTTTATGGTTTAAAATAAATACAAGATTAGTAATAATAGTAATAATGACCCATAATAATAGTAGTGGTGGTACTACTACTACTACTATGACTAATAATAACAATAACAACTTGGATAGCTAATCTGAAGTGCTGAACAGCACCTCCTCATTTTTTTATTTAATCAGGAGAAGAACATTTCTGGCAGAGAGAGAGACTTCTTATTTAACAATGAACTTTATTGAGAGACATCTTATTTTATAAAATACCTCTTGTCATATCACTTTTCAATTCCTCTGCCTTCAGTTTTGATGACTTTGATTTCTTTCAATGAATGAAAAGAAACCTGGAGAATCTACAGTCCTATATCTAAGCTATAGATGAAGAAAGCAGAACATGTTTTTCTTATGTCTTTCTCCTACCAGTATCACATGTGATCTTACTGACTGCCAAAGAATACTTGACTATATTGAATATTTTGTTTTGATGTTTATGCCCAGCTCCCTGTCATAGAAAGGCAAAGCTAAAAGCGGCTTCTTATTGTTTTCAAGCTACTTCAAGGTGGACATGAAGATTCTGGTCATATCTTCAAGCTGTCCTTCCAGCTTGCTGGTGGACTGTTTTGTTCACTGGTAATAACATATGACTGACACTCACCACTGCAACCTTTGAGGTGCAACCTCAAACCTTGCTTCAACTCATTCCTCCTTCCTATTCTTGTGTTTCATGTACTGATAAGCTGTCAAACAGAAAACCTCAGAAACTGAAGTTTTGTTCCTTTTTAATAGTCTTATCCATATAAATTATTGAGGTCAGAGAGGGATACAGAAGAAATGATCTATCAATCATTTACAATTAAAATAACCTCTTCCATTTCCACTAGTTTCTCATCATTGCAGGAAAACCAGAATAGAAAAGTTCAGTGTTTTCCTGTCCTTTGTTAGCACTTAGGGGTGGGAATTAGTTCTAAGACTTATTAAGAGTCTGAAACAGAGCTTCTAGTTTTTTTGCCATTTTTCTAGAAATTAACCAGAAAATGCATAAGATTTTCACTTTATTTTATATGTGCTTCTCTCTTTTACACCCGTTTAATTCCTCTTTATTCCCCATTGCAGAGGAGCCTTAATCTACGTGATCCAGACACCCCTAACCTGTCTCTCTTGAAGTGTCTGCTACGTAGTTTTATAAACCTGATATAAGCCAAAATGTTACAAATCTTATCTGGTGAACAGAGGAAGAAGTTGCACAGTGTCCTGGAGAATAATGGAATACAATAAACAAAACTTGCTGAAAAATTCTGATGACTAAATACCTAGAATGGTGCATTGGGATCCCACTTTCTGGTTAAACAGGTTCCGGGTCATTTATGATTGCTACCATATATTGTGTTCAGACATCACAGTTTAACACAATTTAAAACCACAGCACTTTCCTCCAGCACCAGATGTTCGTTGCTTCTGAAAAATCTCATTCATTCTGCTCATGGAAAAACCTATCTCATACAACATGTATATACTTTCAGTGTTAATTTGATGTGTACAGTCTCCAGTGAAGGCTTCACATCAGTTCTAAGTGTTCCTGTGTGCTGTACAAGTTGCTTCCCAATAAGGATGGTCACCTGAGAAGGAAATTAGTGACTGCAAGAGTTTCACTGCAAAATACATCACTGAGCTAACAGCAGGCAAAAATATAGCTAAGCAAAATGCTTCAGCAAAAGGAACTTTAATTATGCTCTCCAGAGGTGATTTTAGAGATGAATAATATGAGAAGTTAAAAACAGATTCAGAGTTTACACATTTTCCTTCCTCTGGTAAGTCAAGCAGCCTTTTGATCCTTTCCTTTAGAGTGAGAAGCAGTGTTGCCAACTCTCCGAGTCTTTCAGTGACAGAGAGTTACTCTTTGTGTTCCTTATGTTGATGACAGGTGTAGGAGGAATTCCTTTCAGCTAGCAGTTTACTTCTAATTATAAAATGTCTTTTTGGATGATTCAGCTCTCAGTTTTCCTCTGTTTGCAAAATAATTTCCTTCAGATTTCCAGCACTTTTTTTATTACATAGAAGACAATTCATAAAAAATTGGTAATTTAATGGGGCTTTGAAGGAATGAATAGTTACAAGGGTGACACATTCTGCAGGGATAGATAAATCCTAGTACAAATTCTAACTCTGCATTCACATAATCTGTTCCAAATTCTAAGGTAAATCTTCATTGCATGGTAACCCAATTTCATCAAACAATTGCCTAATATCCTAATGCAAAAATCCTGGTCTTCTCATTGCCTATAATTGTATCGGTGAACTTTAAACCAAGCTAAAACCAGAGCAGAATAATTCAGTGTTCTGTAGTCTCCTGATATCATTTTACTATTCCAAGGCTTGTATTTGCCAATTTCACCATTTACACAATTCCTTTGCAACTATAGCTCTAGGCTGCCTTGAAACATCCCCTCTCTGTCTGCAATTTACTCCATTTAACCTCCTCCAGTTCACACTTTCCAGCTTGCCTTACCTAAATTATACTGGATGCCTACCCATAACAATGATCCTAAAGGATTTAATCAGATTATGGAAAAGAAACATGAATTTGGGGACCACATCAGAAGGAGGACCAGTATCAGGTAGCATTTTGGGGAATAGGATCTGCTGGGTGTCTGGTTAGTGCAGGACATATACAGAAAGTTTAAAGATGAACTTAACTGCAGCATCAGCCAGACAATCATTCTGGTTTGTACAGCAAAAGAAATTAACTTTCTTGTTATCTGTTCTCCTAATTATTCTAATTCATTGAGCAAACTCCACATTTAAGGATCTCCTAGAGATTAATAAGAGTATGTTCAATGAAATACTAGCTCTGGCCTGGGAGTACCAAAGGTACATTAGCATCAAGTCCCACTAGGGCTCATTTTTTTTCTTAATAGTTCAAGTTAGTCTGGGCACAGCACAACTCTGCTTTGACTCCTGTTTTTAGCTCCATAACTAACTAGGCTGTCTTTCAGTATTACTGGACTGCAGAGTGTAAACAGACTGTAAGTCCTTCTACAGTTCTGCATATCTTATTAATAAGATATGCAAACAGAGAATCCCACGTTTTCCTTTCCTCATACTTCTCCACCCAGTAGAAAAATAACTTTATGAGCTTCTCTTAATGTCTCCACCTTTTCCAGTTCCCTTCATCTGCTGAACTCAGCATGGCTCAGGCTATGCTCAATTTGTGCACAAAGCAGACCATTATGGTTTGAAAAACATTCTCAGGCACAGAATAAGGAAGCCATAATGAGACAGTATGGGATGAATGCCATAGGTGGAGATGCTTAAGAGGGCAGACATCAAATAAAGAATAATTTAGCTGCTCCAAATAATCTACAACTGTAGTTGGTTTCTATGCACTGAACATACTGGGTCCCTAAGGACACCCACATCATTAGACTAAAATTTAGCCTTTGTCAATATCCCCTCAGTAGGGCAATGAATCTCATTTCGCCTTGGCTACTTTTATTTCACATGAATACCTTTCTTTACAGAATCCCATTCTAATTCTTGCACGGTCAACCCTGAAACAAGACTGGTGTTGACAGACCTCAAATCTCCTTGGCACATCTTTCAGAGCCCTTGGACACAGTTTTGTAACCAGCTGGGGTGGAAGCCAGCTCTAACTAAATAAAAGATTAGCTGTTGGCGATTGTCCCTATAATTTGAAATCTCTTGCTAAATGGCAGTCTGTTGTGCTTTTGTTTGTTTTGCTAAGTCCTTCAACCTACTGCCACAGATCCCACCCAGACTATGAGGCTGAACTTCTTTTTATCTCTTGTGCAGAAATTAAACTTGAAATTAAGAGAAAAAGTTTTAACTTATGTCTTAACATGTTAGTAAAAACAGCAGTAGGAAATTTCTGCCCACATTGGCTGGGAGAATGTCCGTTCTGATAACCTCCTTCAAGGTACCAGCTATGTAAATTTTGAGTCTTATTTAGGTAATTGGCAGAAAGGAGTAGTTACAAAATTCCCAAGTAAATACTTCTTCACTGGAAAGTCCAGAAGAACCCAGTTTAAATTCTATTTCATGCATTTCAGAGATTGTCATCTGATGTGTTGTCCCTTTACAGTTCCATTCAGTTCAGATGAAGGCAAACACTGACATTAAAATGAAGGCAAACACAGAAAATGTGCAGATGCCAGAGTGGTGGACAGGCAATCTCTGGCAATTGCTACAAGGGCTGAGCTGTTCTTCAGTCAAACCACATTATCAGACAGTATATGCATTTCAGTCTCTGTGCTACCCTGACTGCAGCTAAAACGTGTGACCTTACACGACCTTTGCCAGGAGTTAAGATAACACTTTTCATCTTGCAGCAGGCTCAATAAACAGATGTGTGCAGGTCTGTGACTGCAGAGGTAACTTGCTGCAGCCACTCAGTCATGCCATGATCACTTGTCTGTATCAAATGGCTTATCTACACAGTAAATTTTTTTTGGAACAGTAGTTTCTCATTTACTTTCTGCATGAACACCTTTGTAAAGGTTTTCTATGCATTTAATGTGATTTTTAATTAAATTAGATTAAATTAATATAAATTATATTAATTACACTAGATCAATCTAATTTTTAAAAAGGCACTTCTAACTTAGAAACAATGAAACATGGATTTAGAAATCCTTCTTCAAAAGCTGCTCAGAGGCTGACTGTCATCACTGTTCTTTATCGCTGTTCTGTAACATAAAAGCACATATTTTCATATGTTAGTGAAAAAACTAATATTTTGGAAAAAACCTCAAACTTATTTTTCTCATGTTAACTCATTTTTAACTTATGTTAATGAGAAAAACCTATTGTCTTTACACTAACCTTTTTACAAAATTTTTTCTATATAGAAAGAATTGAACACAGAGTTCACACTTGTTAGGCCAATAGGGCTCATGACATAAGAAGGATTTTGCTTGGGAATCTAGCTTTAAAATTGAAGGTATGGATTTGATGTTCCTATGGAACTGTGTTTGCAGAGGAAACATGAAACTACTGTAGCTCACACATACAGTATATATATGAATTTATGTCCTTTTTTTAAACTACATATGAATTTTTGAAGCACAGTCAGCACAAAAACTGGTACAGGGATCCTTCTGTGCACACTGCCTGCCTTGCAGATGTGAATTACAGGCTAGTGGCTTCTTCTGTGATGGAGTACTTACAGCTGTTCCTTGTGGTACTAATGGTTGACACTAAATTCCCTGCAGAAACCATGATAAATGACAAAAAAAAAAAAAAAAGTGACAATAGGAGGACAAGTCTGACACTTAGGTGAAAGGGCGATTTGAGCTGTGCCATATTCTGGCAGATTTTACAAAAGGAATCATTAGGCACAGGAAAGTGATTTCATGGTTTCTGAAGACCAAAGTTTGCTCAGACAAACAAGGAAGGAGTAGAAAACACATGCAGAGGTTCAGACTGTTCTTTCTTTATGCCATTCCTCATAATCTGCCATATGCTGTCAGTGAAATTTAGCAGAATTGTTTTTTCCTGGGAGCTGTTTGTGAGTTGCAACAATACGGTCCTTGGGACTTCGGCACTGTAATTTGCTGCCATGACACTAACAGGGATATTATAAAATAAGCTCCCACAAGGTCTCCATGCCTCTAAACAGAGGAAGTGAAAGAAGTGAAACTTAGGAGAAAATATGATTTTTCTTTCAAACCCTCAGAAAAATAGGGTTTGATGCTGTTCCAGCTAAAATCTGTGGGAGTTTTGTCACTGATTTCAATAGGAGCAGAATCAAGCACAGTTTGTCATGGATATTAGTATGCAACAAAGAAATGTGAGCGGCAAAAACTCTCTACAAACCCTCATGAAAAATCCTTTCCTGGCTTTAGAATGCATTTGCTGTTGTTGCCCTTTCCTACATGGAAGAGAGAAGAGCTAAACATCAGAAAGATGATACTGGTTGGCAACCTCCAAATGGTATCATTCTGCTTCCAGTAAAAGATTTGACTGTTCTCCTCACTTGAGGAAGTCAGATGGTCCCAGAATGGCTTCGCTTGCAATAATGCTCTTGGCTAAGACAAAGGTAAAACAGCTGAATGCCAAGTTAGATCAACTGTTTTGAAGGGCTGGAGGCTAAATCCTTAGGCTCTCATTCACATCGGCAAGTTTGGGAAGAATTTTTGTCATGTTTTAGACTGAAAGATTAGTCTATAAAAGAAGATAACTAATCTCAAGGGTCAGCAATTATTTCCTAGTTTTTTTCAGTTAATTAAAAAGAAAATCAAACCATTGTTACTGAATGGCAGAGTCAACTTCAAAGCAGTCAGAGTCAGGGGATGTTGGAACACTTAGGATACTTATCCTTTACAGGAAGGGATTATTAACCAGAAGAGAGGACTTTTTCTATAAGTCTCTTCAGCCATTGATCTGAAAGATGGCCTGTATTGTTACACTTATGCTGCAGAAAGGAAAAGGAAGGCACAGGGATATAAACAATGTTTTCAAGGTTAAATCATAAGGTACTGACTGTTACAGTACCATGGATATCAGAACATGTCCCTGAGTTTTCAGCTTGTCATATATGTGCAGAATGTGGATGCAGCACACCCTGCTCATTAGACATACTTTTAGCATGTCTGGTGCATTGAAAGATCCCAAAACTAGAGGAAGCAGAGGTTGACAAAGTGCCACATTTGAGGAAGAGAGTAGGCTTGGATGTGCACGTGCGTGTTTCCAAAGGAGTCATCACTATTGTACAGACAAATATGGCATATTCTTCCTCACAAACAAAGCTATCAGAACCCTCAAGTTCAACTTACAGCCCTGAAAGTGAGGGCCTTGCACTGATGTCAGTGGAAGGGTTGGATGTTCAGTGAACATGCAACATCACCACAAAGAAAATCATTGTTCAGCTATGAGAACAGATTTTCGTCGTCAGTGTTATAGTCAAGTAACAAGCCAAAATATATATCTTATGGCTTTGGTGGTTTCCCAGGTCTGTGACAGATATTCTATACAGATTTGCAGGGCACTTTGCCATTGTTCCGTCCATTTCTCACATTTTATATTTCTATATATCATCTTGGTTTCAGTTGAGTTTCTGCTGTCTGCATATGATCCTTCTTGCATTCTCAGAAACAAAAGAAGAAAGTGCAATTTCAAAACAAAGGCAGATAAAAAGACAAGCAGAGAAATGTTTGTAAGGATAACAGAACCAGCTCTAAAGAGAGAGAAAGAATAATTATAACTATTAAAGTCTGGAAATGAGTAAAACATTGTTTAAATTTCTCTTTCCCGTACAATAATGGAATAAATCTAAGATCAGAAATCTCTGTATAAGATGTGCGATCAACTACCTAATGTGGAGGAGTTCTTATTACCATTAGGCTTAAAATGACTACTTTTTCACCCTTCCTGAAAGACAGTAGGTAAGTTGTGAAAATCCTGTTGACCTAAAAAATGTACCTTTTATTTTTTCCTATCACAAAAATTATACAGCCCTTTTGAGTCACTTGTAAAATGAAGAAAATTGGCTAAGTATCAGTTAGGTCCATGTTTTAGTTTTCCAGATAGAACAGTGGTGTTTTTGTCTTTCCACCCCCAGGGTTGTCATCTGTAGGGTCTCCCAGTGCTTCAGAGTTCCTTCGTACTGGGAGCCCTGCTATGGAAAAGGACCAAGTGAGCTGATAAGGTAACATCTGCTGTGGTACCAGTAATGGGGAGAAAACAGCCAGCTGTGAATGAAGTGCAAAAGCCACCCAAAGCACTACCTGCCAACAGCCTCACAAGCTCTGGGAACACAGTGAATTGATGAGAAACAACTAGCTGAGCTTAAGCTAAGGTGAAGAGAAGACTAAAGTGAATTTGCAAGAAAGAAACAAGGATTGCAGAGTTTGGCCAATATGTAGAAAGTAGCCCCAATAACTACCCTAGTAAATAATGGATACTCTGGAGGGAAAACCACACTGTACCTCACAAAATTTTTTCAGTAATGCTACTAATTATTAATGGTAAACCACTGATGATGACGATGATGATAATTAGGAGGATGATTGCTATTCATTATTTTTAATAACTGCAAACTGAAATTCCTGGTGTTATTATATCCACATATGAAACAGCAGATCCTGAGTACATTATATTTAGAATTCTCTTCCTCGCCAAAACCCATGAAACCCATGAAAGATCATATGAGACCAGAGTACAACTGTAATCTCTTTCTCTGTACCTTTATTTCCATAGTATTGACATTTTAGTAGGGATGCAAGTTCTCTGGTCAACTGAGATTTTTAAAGTGTACAGATACAGGTTAGATTTCCATTGTTTTTTATTGTAAGTTTTCCTCTCTATAATCACCCAGAGGAAAAGAAAATACTTTTTTTTTTTCATTTCCAATTTTCATGTTATTTTATCAGTTAATCCCCTGAGTTTCTATCACTCCAGGAACTTATAATTTCTGCCATCTTTGCAAGATAATTGGAAATGAAGGATAAGCTTTTCCTTTGTGTTCGGATTCAGCTTAAATGCAAAAAACTCCAAAAACCCAAACCCGGAGAAAACAGAGAAAAGCAAAGTAAACAGCAGAATGACTCATCTTACCAAGGATAAATGTTCCCCTACTAGAAATAGTGCGTGGGTGGATCAGATCTGCTGTGGTGGGTCCTTGGAGCATTGAAGAAAAAAAAACAATCAAGCAAAACAACCCACATTTTTGGCCCTTGATTCACGATGTTACAAGAAAAGATACAACATTATTCATGTAGGATAATGAACAAAAACAAAGGAAAGAGCTTTGCAAATTTTTTAAAAACATGATTAGTAAAGTGGTCCATGACTGGTGTTGCTGGCTTTCACAGAGCAGCAATGACAACTTCCTACTGACTCCACCTGAGACCTGGAACTGACAATACAGAGAATGCAATTCACACACATACAAAATATTCACAAAGAATCTTTTAGTGTATTATGTAGAAAAATAAAAGACTGAAAATAAATGTAAAACATTAGTTTTAAACTGAAGTTTAACTAATGTTACTCTGAAAGAGCTCTAAGTGATTTTTCACTCAACACCTCTCAGCTATCAATCTGTCAAGGAGAGTTCTCAACTTTTTCCCTGAGAATCTAGCTCTTCTGTAAGCCCTTCATCTTGCAGTCTGCCTTTAGGGGAGATCATGGTAGTCTATGAATCTATTTAACTTTCATACCCAAGCTTCTCCTGAGGGCCCACTGAGTAAAATTTCTCCATCATGCATACTGTCATACAGGAGTCCCATGAGTATAAATTCATTAGGTTGGCTAGGAGCTCTACCTTTTTTCTAAAGGATTATGTCCTGCTCTTAGATTTTTTTTGGCTTGGTGATGCCTCCGGGCATGGTGGTATAGAGTGACTGCCTATCCACAACCCAAGTGAAATCTCATAAACACAATCCTGGGGCTGACATATTTCCACAGTACACTAGCCAACCTGCAGGACAAAATCAGGACATGAAAAACAGACTGAGCTTCTTTGCTTCTTCTCATGTCTAATCCGATTATTAGCAAAACTGAATAATTAGCAGTGAAATAAGAAGCTTTTATTTTTTTCAGATTCCTGAAGCACCCCAAGTGCTTTCCAACATCTGGAGTCTATGCATGTTTCTGAGTCAATGCAAGTGGCAACACTCCACCAAATATCTGTTTTATCTGTTCACATGAACTTTCCACTCCAGATACATTATTTGGGGTGCCATTTTTTGTTAAAATTCCAGGTATTCCTTTCGCTCAGGAACTGCTTACCATGAATTCAAGTCTCTCTCATTTTCAGCAGATAGGGTGTTAACATTTTTCTGAAGTCAAAAAGCACATCCAACTAAGTATTATTGACAGGATATGAAGGTTAGAAATAAAGCAAGAAGGCAATATCTGCCTAAGAGACACATATGATCAAGTAAAATTAAATCTGTCTTCAGACCAAGAAGGTGCAAATCTGAGCATGACTGTTATTTCAACTACAAATCCTCATCTCCATCCTAGTCTTCTTTCTCAGATTTTCAAGGCTCAACTGGAAAAAACTCTGAGTAACCCAGTTCAAGGTATGTATTGATCGCACTTTGTGCAGGAGGTTGGACTAAAGGTCTCCTGAGATACTGTGTGACATGAATTATCCTATGAACCAATGCATAAACCCCCCAACATTCAATCCTTAGTGGATTTGTAAATTTTTGTTTATAATAACAAGTAGTAACCAATTATGAAAAGGTTTGAAGTTTCCTCTCTGTCTTCTCTGTGCAGATATATTGCTCTAAGCTTCCCACCTCTTGGCCCTAGCACTCAACACCATTCCTCTAGATATGCACTCTCATGCCTTGGACAGTGCAGTTCCACATTCAGTCTCAACTTGTACCCACTTTCAAGGAATTGACTTTCTCTTCGGCCAAAAATATACATTATCAAAGGCTTAAATTATTTTTAAAATAATTATTATTTGTGAAACTCATAATAAGGAAATTAGTTATCAATCAAAAGTCCTAGTTGTTATTACAGATAGAAAAGAGGAAGTGCAGAGTAGAAGTGTAAAATATTTTCTCCAGACAAGTTTTCATTTTCACAACAGCTTTTTCAGTAGAAAATTCCAGGCCTGGGTTTTCAAGCGTGATCTGGTGTTTGGAGAGCTTAGACTAAGCTCTTCACGCAGAACCTGGTTTCCAAAAAACCAGGTCTTTTGGGTGGGCCCAGCAAGCAAGAGATAACAGAGAGGACTGGGTACTCTGAATAGTGAAGTTCTAAAATTTGCACATCACTAAGGACCCTACTGAAATGGAAGTGACTGATACACAGTTTCTTTTTTTAAAGAGTCACCTCTGTCCTTTCTTACACAAAGATTTTCAGATATGCTGCAGCATAGGTTCATGCCAAGGTATTAAGTCAAGCAACCACCAAGGAAAGACTTGGCATTAGAGTTTGAGGGGTTTGTTTCCAGTCTTCCCACTGTCAATTAGAACTTGCAGAGTCTGCTCCTAGTTTCATTGCATCCAGTGATAGAAAATCCTGCTTTTTCTCCTGAGGGTTGATAAAGGTCCACACATTTTTAAGCTAGACCTTTTATTAGCATATCAGACTTTGTCCCCACTTCTGTTCTTTCAAGAAAAGAAGTCTGGCTTCAAGAAAAGAAGCCAGAGGAGGTATATATAGCCATGAAAATGAGGTGAAGAGTTGTTTAATGCTGCTCCGGTCCCCGAAAGGAAAATGGTAACTCCAAAGATCTTCCTTTTCATCCTTATTATTTTCACTCTGGTTGCAAACTGCTGGTCATGAATGAGTTAGGTTTTTTTCTGTTCCGTGAAAATAATGAACAGTGGAAGTTTTCTGCATCTTAAAATAACTCTTTTTATCATTCAAGACCATCAGCTCCAATAAGAAATAAATAATCTGCCTAATTGCCAAATTCTGTCACATTCCATGCTTCCTCTCTTTATCAGAGACTTTCTTCCCTCACAAAAACCTCTGGAAATCTAGCTGACAGCAACTGCTAAATATTTTATGGGGTTTTCTTAATAAAAAAATACTCTGAGTCTGCCTTAAAGTTGTTTTTTAAGGGCTTATGATTAATCAGATAGCTGTGAACTCAGAGACTGCCATCAATGGTAGAACATCAAATATATGGGCTGGGTTTCATAGTAGACTTCTAGATGGATTCAACAATACATTTAGTTGTTTAAATATTCATACCTGTTCCCCCACAAACAAGCTTTAATATGGCTAGTTTGAAGGAATACTGAAATTTATGAACTCTATCTCCAACCTCAAGTAACACACCATTAGTATGTCCTCCTAAGGTAATTTTAGCAGCTCCATTATGTCATTCTGAAAGATGTATTAATCAAATGTAAGTTAATTATTAGTTGGAAGAAAATTTATTATATCCTATAAAGCTTCATATGAAGTGTTGCTTGGAGAAGTAAAAAAAAAAAAAAAAAAACAAAAAAAAACAACAAAACAACAAAAAAACAAAACAAAAAAGGAAGAGGAGATAGAATAAGTAAATATTAAGCCTTGTGCACTGCATTTGCATTTATGAGATCCTCTATGATTTACTGCTTCAATTTGTTTTCCTAAAAATGCCTAGAGTTTGTTTCACCTAAAATACACTATAATGTTTGTAACATTAATTTGTTTAAGGCTCCCTTACATTGTGACTATTCAAGTGTAAAAGTGAATCCCCCATAGCAAAACTCAAGTCATAGTCATGGCTTAGATACATCCCAAGGCAGCCAGAAAACCCATATGTGTACAATTCCTTACCTACCCCAATTCATCAAAATCTGCCCCAGGTCACCACCATAAACAGAGTTGCCTGGTTTTATCACGTAGTACCTGGATTTGAAGTCAGGATTGCAACATACCCTTGCAAGAAGGAGGAAGCTGGCCCTGGGCACTTTCAACCCTGGACACTCAGACTGCTGGATGGTGGCTCAAGGACAGAAAGTTCTGGATACTGTTGGTTATTTATTCCTATTTTATTGCCACCCCTGATGTCAGCAATGGTGCATTAACATGACTGCTTATAAATCAGAAGCAAAGGTGATGGAGTAGATCAGTAGCTGACCTGAGACTAAAACTCCTGCCTGCTAACACAGCAATCCTTCACATCCTTCACCACTTTGATATTAGTAACTGTTAGTGAATGTGGACTCCAGTGGGCCACATTAGTATGATATGGTGGAATAATTCTACTATTCCTGTGCTATACATAGCTTCAAAGATCCTGTCTTCTTGGCTCAGTCCAAATTCATAACCTGTAAGAGGCAACAATTTTTAAATTTTTAAATTTTTGTTGTTGTCCATTTTTTCTCTCTTCAGAACAGCTGGAACTGGAATAGAATAAACAGAGATATGTGTAGAAAAATGAAGAAATAAAACGAAAAAGAGACTTTGTCAGTAAAAGGATTACCTGTGTATTTTAAGTTGACATGAAAGCATTGATTTAGAGAATTACTGCAAGTCATTCTATAAACAAATTTCAAAGAAAGATTTTTCACATTTTTATATTATTTTAAATTTTAAAGAGAGTGGTTTTAACTGAAGAAAGCAGGAACACCAAATGGTAATTAAATATGAAATTTAGCTTTGTGATGTCAAAAACTAATCAGTAAAAATAAGCATTCTTTTCCAAAACATTCCAATTACCCTCACTGAGTTACACTTTTGGTACAACTTGGTTTTGACCAGTTCAAATATACAAAAAACTCCTGGATTTAGAATTTGAAAAAATGTTTGTGTAAACAGACAAAAATCTTTTATTCAAGTTAACGTAGTGGGACAAGCTAGTTCCAGAAACAGACACATGAACACAGATGAATGAAATGGAAAGCACTTACTCAGAAAAAGGATGCAGGTGACAGAGAGTGTTAGAAGTTGGAGAACAGTCTTCTGAGACAGCTACTTGAAAAAGACCATAAAATGAGAAAGTACTACCAATATTCCCAAAAGGTAATTTTTTTTCTATGAATAATTTTTATAAACTGTGATGCTGCTGGATCAAAATCTTAAGGAGAACCATTTTGAAAGTGGTGTCGTGGGAACTGGATATGTAAATCCTGTTTGCTAACAGGATTTGTGAACAGAAGTCCCCATGCACTGCTTTACAGATGGAGCACTGAGGGGATTAAAACAGGCTGAATTTTTCTTTCTCAAGGCTTTTTATTTTCATTCCACTTCTTCCTCCTCGGTGTTCAAGATGGCACTGTCTTCACAGCTATAATAGGGGGAGCTGGAGTGCAGTGAGGGCCTTGGGAAATGCGGTTTGTAGGTTGCGGGTAATTTCTCACTCTAATGTCAGACCTGTGTAACAGACGTTACACAGTTTGTTAAAACCTGAATAACTTTAGGAGGTTAGAGAGTTGTTCTGGTCCAATAAGGAAAAATAGAAGGATCCATGATTATCAATAACCATTTAAAAAATGATGGTCTAGAACAAAGTGAAACCAGCATGAGGAAAGAAGTTGACCTGGAACTCCAGGTCAGAGTTCCTATGGGAGCGGAGTTGTCCTCCCTACCCTGGAGCTCAGGAACAGGAGCAGAGAGGAAGGGCTGTGAAAAGGGTTCCTTCCAACAAACGCTCCAGCATTAAGTGTGTGCCCATGCCTGCAGACATATCTGATTGCAGAAAAGTGTCTGGTTACTGCATTGTAAAGAAAATACAAACCACTGGGGAATCATTTAGCAATTCTACTGTGCTCTGTGTGGGTTTTAAAGAAAACATAAGACATCCATTATTAGGCCTGAATGCCTTACAACATTTAAAAAATGAGTTTTAGAAGTCGAGTTGAAGGAGATGGTAGAATTTACCCATCTGCCAAAGACCAGTGCAAAGTCAATGTACCATTCACTTTCTCAAAATGAGTTTAAGGGACCCCTACGGTTTCATGCTGGCCTTTCCCAAAAGTATGAGCTTCAAGTTCATTCAAATGGAAAATAATCACCCTAAAAATGAATACTCCAGTAGAGGTAAAAGGAGAAGATTCTCAACATGGCAAAATATATAAGCCCTCCAGCTTGTACTACTAAGATAGATGTTTGTAGAGAGTAGAAAAGAGAGGGAGCGTATTTTTGCAGCATCACAGCCAGGAAACTGAACAACACATTAGCTTGAAAGAGATGCTGTCTTCCAAGCAGAAAAAGCTCTGCATATTTAAAAAAGAAATACAACCTAAACATGTTAAACTCCTTTGAAATGTAATTTAATATTTCTTCAGTAATTCCTGGGGAAATTAAAGATTTATTTTAAATTCTCTTTCTAAATGCCATCTAGCTGTTTCCATGATAGCTGCTTAAAGAGGAAACAGGCAGAAATAGTGACAGAATTCTTCTGAAAAGTTTTATCCTTGAATGCTGCCCATCCTTAGGGCAACTTGCCCTTGTTCTCGTCCTTGTGTACTTATTTCCATGAAAGAAAAATGTCACTGCTTCAAACTAGTAACAACTTACATCAATTTAGGATCGCTGTAAAGGATTGTTTCACAAGATGTCAGTTTGACAAAAGATCACAGACCACAAAAACCAATCAAGGCTACAAAATTCAGCAGTAGCAGATAAGTACCTTTTAATTACATGGGGTTAAATGCTAATAGCTGATGTCTTAATTATTGTCTTTTCATGTATATATACATATATAAATATGTATACATATTTTAGGAAGCTTTTTATCTTAGATCTACAGCTTGAAATGGGCTGTTCAGTGTGTTTGGCAGATTCTTCATCAGCACAGTGTCATCTAATTAATTAGTTATATTTTGAGGGATCGTTGTTGGTTCTAGTCTGTTTTTATGCTGTTCTTTCAAATAATGTACTTTCAAATAATTATCTTGAGCACATCTCTGAAGTTTTTATAAAAATACCCCAAGCCTATAAATAATAGATCTTTTGCTTGATTCCAAACAGTAACACATTATCCAGCAGGGCCTTCCTTGTCTTCCTTTAGAACTCAGGAGAAAGCTGTCAAGGTGTAGATGGACAAGTGAACAGGACTCTGGTGTGAGACCACACAAGGATGCACTTCTAGGCTCTGATGCAGACTCATAGCCCCTTGCTGTGCCATGGAGCTATGACAGCATTTAACTGCATGAAATAGCAGAAGAGGGAAAGCACGTAGTTCAAAAGAAACCAAAGTCTCTCAGAGCCAAGCTGCATCTGCCTGAATATTTACTAGCAATTGAAAATGTGAACTGTGAGAGCTGAAAATCTTTGAAGTAATTTCTAAATGGTGCTCAGACATTTAAAAAATGGACTGGAGGCAAAATACTAGTCAAGTCAGCAGTTTCCAAGATTCACACTTTACTTTGAAAACTGTTGTGGATCTGCTACAAGAGTAAACACTTGCAGGACAAAATTAAATGTATAAAAGTATATATATCAGATGACCTCCTTTTATCACAAGTCTGCAATGTATCTGCATTTTTCTCTGGGTTTGTTTTTTTTCTCCTCTATATTATTTTGCAAGTAAAACAAAGGAAAGGAAAATAAAACATAAAGAGGAAATCTAAAATACATGGAAAGTATCATTATACTAATTTCAGTTTAGAAGCTAATAGCTTTTCTGTCTCAAACTGCACTTACCAATTTTGCCTCATATCTAATAAGACTATACAGATCCACAGCAATAGAATAATTATTATAAAGCAGTCCAGAAATCTTGTTAGACTTAATAGCTCAAACAAAATTGAAACCCTTAACTGTCTCTTTGAAATTTGTCCAAATACTCTTATCTTTGACATAATCTCTGGCAGTGACATTGATATAAGATTTATTTTTAGATTTTGAATATTGTCTAGTCCCTTTCTGATTAGAAAAACACAAGAACAGCCCTTTTCATGCCATTGTTTTTACATAACTTTTTTTTCAATCTGCCTGATAATAGGAATCTGAAAATGGAAAATAAAACCAAGCATTATCTGTCTGTAAAATAAGGTGGGAGGAGGAGGGGAGGGTGTGTCTGTGTGATTCAAGTTAATTCCTGTGCTTCTGAACGTTTAGCTCACTACATCACTACATTTAATGAACAGAAACTAATTTTTCAAAGTTTCTTCTTTCACTTCTGCAAGGATACACATTTCCATCTGGTATACACCTATCACTTGATCATAGATGCCATAGCTAATGTACAGCTATATATTCTACAGATACACAAGAACACAGGGTCATAGGTACACAGAGGCAAAAGGTATGATTTAAAACTACTCATAGATTTAAAATAAAAGAAGTGGCAAATGCCAAGAAGAGTTTGCCATGGCTGGTTGACAACACTAGGGCCTTGTGTTCCATAATTTGCTGCCAATATCCTAGGAAGGCAAAGCTCCTCTTTCCATTCTCTGACTCAGCAAGCTACAGAGTACTTTCAGAAATAGGAAAGGCAAGAGTCCATAGGCCTAATGGAGTAAGTATATTAATAGAAGAAAAGTCACCTTGAAAAAGTCAGTGAAAGAACTCATATTGTTGTAGTAGAAGAAACTGCTGAAAATTTTTCTTAAATACGTCATGCTCAAAGCACGGTCTTGTGGCTAATGCTTTAGTACTTGAAAGTCAGTACAAGACAGTGTAAGGACAGCAACCATTCTGTCATTTTGAGATGCAGGCAGTGTTGCTGCTCACAAAACTTAGAAGAAACAAAAGATTTGTTTATAAGACTATTTTCTGAAAGGTTTGCCATGGTGAACCATAGATCTTGCCTTTATGACTGAAGAGAATTATCTCTCCTTTAACATTTCAGAAAATAGTCCTAAACTGAAGTATGATTTGGAGCTCAAATATTCTTATAAGAAAACAAAACCCATCCAGGAGATCCATTCATGGAACAATCCATAGCTTTTGTGATGAGAGGAAGGATTCAGCAGATAAGCTGTGGTGGTACCATCTTCTGTCCACAAACTACCAAGCATAGGAAGTAGGTGGTTCCTCATGACTTGTTACATTTGCACCATCAGAGACCCCTCAAGTCACTCTAATGGAATACCCCTTTGGGAATCTTTTTCTTCTCCAAGTCTTTTAATCAGTTTATTTTGCCCCAAGCTGCACTATGACCCACCATTTCCTTTAGGAAAGTACTCCATGGTCTTATGAATCTGACCTTCAGGCACCTGACTGTGGATACTGTAGCATTAGTACAAACATCCAGCAATAATTTCCTATCAGATTTGAGATTAGGAAATAAAAAAGCCTATAGCTCTATATCCCTTTAATAATTATTGTGTTTACCTCAGTGATCCCCTCACAATGCAACAGAAGGTGTAGCCCTCAGAGAAAGGTACTCCTCATTAAAATCTGTGTAAATGTTCTAGCAATACATGAAATCACATAAATACAGTCTTCCTATTTCATTTCATATTAGCATATGGAGATACATTTACAGATGTAAATGTGTCATTTACATTTTCAAATATCCTTGGGCACCAAATGAGAATGAAGAATCTGAACACACCTCAAAACCACCCAGATTTCAGTCACTCAATAAGTGGGGCATATGAAGAGTTACTTTATTGTGAAACAAAGTCCTTGGTCACACAGTGAGACTAATGACTTCTTCCAGGTGCTACATATCTGAGCATCTCACACTGTTACCTGTGACATTTCAGCCCAGTGCCATGTGCTTAAACTGGACAGCGAACCTGATGTATTGTGCCTGCTACAATTCATTCCTCTCTCGCTTTGGGATTGAAACCATTCCAGGTAGTCAGACCATCTGTGAAGTCTAACACATGTCTAAAGTGTGGATATCTCTCAGCACAGCTTAGACTTTCGTCAGAAGCACTTTCATCAGTCTTCTAGGGCTGCTGCTGCATTTCAACAAGTACAGATTCAGTTGTAATCCTGAAGGTGCATGAAGTAAAATCCTGAGGTCCAAAGGAAAGTCTCTTCCTCCAAAAGAGTGAAGTTTGACCTTGGTACCTCTCATCCTGCTGCAACGTTATCAGCTTGCAGTTTGGATGAAGCAGAACCACTCTCTTCACTCATATTTTGTTCTCACCCCGCTGACAGTGACACTAATTCCACGGGAATTGTTGTCAGATGTAACTATTAATATACTGTATATTTATATACTGGTTTGTGTCCAAGAGCAGATTTTGACTCTCTTTGACAGGCATTTCCTGGCATGCATTGCTACACTACAAGAGATACAATCTGCACATATTAATGCACACACATTTCCTTAGCAATAAAAGCTAATATAAATTGAGCTAAATAAAAACACTGACCTCACAGTAATATAATAGAGGTCATTATTAATTACAGTATGGAAATAAATATTAGCCCTAAACTATGCAGAAATTTGGCCTTTAATATTAGAATAAATTATAATTTATTTATACAAATGTACTACATGAAATAAGGTAATTTTCTTCCAATGAAAAAATAGGAAAACTTTCCTGTACAAAAAACCCTACACAAATGATTAGTTGAATACAAGATAACTACTTTGCTTTAATTTATTACACAAACCGAGGAGGTTTTCTTGCAGAAATACCAGTTACTGTTTTATTTGGTGACATCTTATTTGGCAACATCTGGCAGCCAGCATGAAGGAAGTAAGCATTTGGTTTAAAAAAATCATAGACTTTTATTGAAAAACTAATTCCATGTCATTACACTTATGTATACAAGGGATTATCATTTGAGATGCAGCATCTCATGCCTTGTTGTTTATAGGAGAACTGAGACTGGCAAAGGGCAGGAGAATAACACAGGGTCAGAGGGGAGTTTATGACAGATGTGAAATTTGAATTTAGGAGCTACTGTTCAATGCTCTAAACATCTTCTTCCCCTCCCCCCCCCCCCCCCCAATAAATAACATAAATAACTTTTGACCATTTAGCCATGTCCCAAGCAAAACACAAATGCCAAGCAACTTCTGAAACTTCATTCTTTTATAAATTTTCAATCAGTACATATTGTAAGGCTTAAATGTTAGAGCTTTAAAATACTGAAGAGAGCTTTTCTCAGAGACATTCTTTCAGAGACACAGAGTTTTACTTTAATCTTCAAGTTCCTTCCTCTAGCACACAGCACTCAAATTCCTTTTATGAGCTATACATTTTTGTCCTTATGTGAATAACCAATGCAACAAAATATCCTGTTTATTATCTCTAAGTTCCCCCTAGAGTTTCCAGCTTTTACAGTTCAACACTCACAGACTTAATTTGCCTGCAACTAGACATTACCAGTGGAAAGACCTGGAGAAAGAATTATGATGGAGGGCAAAGGCCTCCCTCTGCACTTGCTAACACTGTGTTCCTGTCCTTGATTCAGGGGTCAGCCTTAAATGTTAGAAACAGATTTGCTGAATTAAGAGGATTCTTTGCCTTTGTTTATAATTTGCCTTCGGTAGGTTCCACTAAGGGCAAGTCTCTTGCCCTAAATCATGGCCCAGACCATATGTGCACAGACCTTCCACTACATGTTTTTCTTATAGTGAGCACTCTATATGGAGATTATATATTCAAACAATTGTTTAAAATGGCAGATTTATTTTTATACCCAAGCTAGGGGTGCCAGTAACTAATTATGTCTGATTTTGATGGAGAGGTACTCGATAAAATGTATTAAGAGATAACTTCTGAGAATGCCAAGTACTGAACTATTCAAAGCCAGTGCTGATGTTGCAGCACAAAACGATGTGATAGCAGAATGCATTCCCTCTGTAGAGGGAGTGCTGTGAGCAAACAGCAGGAAACTAAAATCACACCACATTCATAAGATGTGCTAGCTGTTAAAGGCATTATACCCAACATCTCCATATGGGCATCTCAAGCCTAGGCATAAAATGTTCAAAGCACTTTACATAACACATTGCACATGTTCACCTAGGATTGTCATAGAGCTTCTTCAATAGCAATAACTCCAGCAATAGCCTTGAAAAAAAAAAAGAAGGGTTCCATCTAAAGCTGTCTTGAAGACTGTTTTGCAAAAATAGCTGTGTTCTTTCAATTTTCTCTACCAGTCAGTTCACCTTTGCTGTTCCTTTTGCTCCTGTCTTCTCACTCATGCCCTTTTTGCTCTATCTCTCTGAACAATTCCTTCTGCAATCTTGATCCTTTTTGCCTTCTTATTTTTAAAGGCATGATGTTGTAGAGCTTTATTCCTTATTCTTTTCCCCTCTACCCTACCTTTAGGATGGCTTCTGCCAGACCACTGATCCTGTTTTTCCTCCTCCTCTGTAAGTAGGACAGAAGCAAACTAGAAGTTTTCCCAGCTGTCCTCTGTGGGCTTCTAGATACTTCTTCCCAATCCAGTGTTTGAAAGTAGTTGGAAGAACTAATTAAAAAGCTATCTGACCTCATGGTTCGTCAAAATACAAGAGACAGTACCTTGAATATATAGCATTAATAATTAAGAATAGGAAAAATCATTGTTGCTTTTTTTTTCTGTACAGCTTATACTAGTGTGACTGTAATTGGGACAGCAAAAAAGTGTTCTATCTATACAGGTATTCACAGAGATTAGGGAAAACTACAGAAATTTGAACTAGCCAAAGTGCTACTGTCTCCCTGCGTTCCCTGAGAGAGGGAGACTGTGTTTACCTGCTTGGGACTTCAGGGCAATGATGTGGACTCAGGAACTGGGGTGCCATTTGTACAGTAGGTACCTTCCAGTCCTCTATAAAAACCTCACAGAGCATGTCTTGGCTGCTCTGATCCAGTAATGGCCCTCTTATCTTATGCACTTCTGTATAGATCTAGTTTTGTTTAATGTTTTGCAAATTAATTTATTCAAATGCATTACTACCACTCTTCAGAGTATTGAATTATGCTAATAAAAATAAATTCTTGGGTTTCTATTGTTTTATTTAGGATATAAAGTAGAAATTCAATCTTCAACCCCACTTTTTTGTTTATCAATAAAGTCATTCCAGGCTTTGCAGATTTTTTATTGTAAACTATCATATTTAAACTGCTTGCAAGGCTTGCCAATGAACTGGAATTCATTTATACAGATAAAAAAAAGAACTGCAAATGACATTGAGGATCACTAGCACTTCCTGAAGATAAAGAGTTTCTGCTGGTGTCAGTGGGAAATCAGCTACTGCCCTGTAAAAAATAAAGTATTTTACTGTAACAGCATATTGATTTCCCAAAGTATTTAGCAATGTATATTGATATCAAATAATGAAATTCATTCGTGTTACGAGAGTTAACTTCCTAGATATATTCAGAAAGACTATTCTAAAGAGAAAAATAATGATAACTGAATACTAAGATGGAAAACTATCATACTTCTATTTGATTTTTTTTAATCCACTCAATGAATATTTTACTAATGTATTCAATAATGTAAGAAATTCAAAACTAATCACAGTAAAGCTGTTGTTGAGTATCAGAATGTAAAAAACAAAGAGATAAACAAATCCTGCATATATATTCAGGAATAAGCACCAAAGAACTTCATTAGGTTCCAGTTCTATGAATCCAGTTCTCCTGTGGAACTCTCCAATGTGATCCATATGTCTATGAAAATTCAAATCCAAAGTTTGAATCTCAAAACTGGGTTAAGTTTGTAGGTCTCTGCAATAAGGGCATCCCTCTCCTATATCATCAGATATTGTACCTTCTTCACAAAAGCAACACATTGATAGAAAACCTGTATTATTATTTTGTCTGATCTTTTAAAGCATTAGTCATATAAATTAACACTGTGTAAAATGCCATAATGATTTGCTTCTCTCATTTAAAAGAAAGGCATGACATGAAGTGGCAAACTGGCCCAGATGATGCAAAAAAGAGAGAGTCTTTCACTCCATCTACCTGGAACAGCCCAGTTTTCAGTTGTCTAGGAAAAGCTGTTTTGAGAGAGACCAAAAGCATAAAATAGGTGGGAATGCTGTAAACACAATCTCTAATGAGCTGTACAATATTACAATTTATGAATGCTTTCATTCATTGCAGTGGATTTTCCTATTTTTTCTTTTTTTCCTAATAGCTATCTAATACCTATTTTCAAAGTTTTAAGTTTTAACTGATGTCATCACACAAATAAAACTTAATTAAAAGACTGAACTTACTGTTTTCAGAGAGTATTCTTCATTAGTATAGGAAATTAACTGTTATTTTTGAGGGCATTATAATTCAATTTGCATCTTTACGTGTCCTTCAGAGACGTTTTCTTTAGGCTGGCTCTCAAATTGATTGAAATGACTGATTTGAGGCATGACTGATGCATGTGTGATACTCAGAAAAGTGTGCTGTTTTGTTCTGTGCTGTTACATTTTCATAGAAAAATATGCACAAATATGCACCAATATAAAATACTTACAGACCTGTGTGTTTCTTCCTTGCTTTCCTGGAAGACTAAGGGAAGCATTAATATTTTTTAAAAAAACTTTCCCCCTTTTTTAGAGATCTATTGGGAGTTTGTTACTGATCACTTCATACTTCTTTAGGCATGGAGTGACTAGTAACATAACTACTGATAGATTAATTGAATAGATTAGATAGATAAGTTGATTAATTTAGAGATGAATTGGAAGCCCAAAGAAGATTATTATCAGCAGATCTTTTGATGATAAATATACAAAAACATATATTTGGTTACAAACCAAAAACCTGGTGTTCCTTAGTGACTGAACAAATGCATGCCTTTATGAGTACAAAACCTCCTTCTTCACCCCAATTCAGCAAGCAATTATCTCATTTCAATTACTCTTTTTTTTGGGTTTGGTTTTGGGTTTTTTGGGTGTTTGTTCTTTTTTTTTTTTTTTAACTTAATAGTAGATTGTGCAGCCCAAACATCTCCAAATGCACATCTTTTGTCATATTACCTGAGGTTGCTTTTCTTTTCCAAGTTCAAAGTAGTTCCTTAAATTTTTATGACAAGGAATAAACCAGATTCAATTCAGAAAAGCAAAAGATGTCCAAGTCCTTAGGACAAGCTTGCCTGGAGATCTGAAATGTTATGTGCAAGCTGACTTATTGCATCCACTAGTAATATATGTGGAGGCTTTGGCATATATAAACATATGGATTAATCTGAATGTCACAGACCAAAAGAGCACACAACCATTTTTGTCAGAGAAAGACACTGACAAGAGGGCTGTACCGATTAGTCCTTCCCATAGGCTTTGTAATAGGTGGGATTTCTCATTGCTGTGCTTCTTCATTCAAGTTTAAAACTGAAACCCTAATTGCAAATCTCCATATGTGATGACATTCCTTGTTATTCCTGCTATACTTTTTCTCCTTATAAACATGCCACTTTATGCATCTCAGGACAAAGTAGGGCTTTAAATATTCATCTCTGATTATTTTGTTCATTTCTGACAACCCAGCATTCTGTGGGAAGCCTTATCAGTAGAGGCAGAAGATAACAGCAAAAAAAGCTAGCTCTAATCTTTTCCTCCGAGAAAAATAACCTACATTTTATGTGGAATCAGTTATTTATGCTAGTCAAAAAGAGCAAAGGGGCAATAGCCATTTTATCCTTGACTCTCACAGAACACTATGTTCATAGACAAATAGCACAAACAAGATGAACAAGGCTCAGACATCAAAGCATGAAAATTCATTCCTCCATTCTCTTTAAATAAAGAGAGCTAAGTTATTATTGATAAACCTATCTGTTTACTAAGTATAAATGTTGAAATTTGCATACTGTATATATGTTGTCATTGGGAGCCTGGGCACACAGAATTTGAGTATAGATTATAGCAAGAATTTACAGGACAAACTCATACAGCATACCTTGCTGAAACACCACTGCTGTACTGTCACAGAATGTCTGCTTTTGCAGTTTATGTTGATCAGGATACAGAATGTAAATATATGAAATTTGTTGATGCATGACCATGAGAAATTGCTGTAGAGTGGAAGCCATTTGAATGACTAGTAAGAAAATAAGACTGTCACAGCAAACACAGTGAAACTTTTAATATTCTTTTCCATGAACTAACCTCCAGGCCCTTACTAAGAGTAATGAATTAGACATCCACATAAGATATGGTTTTCTTCAATCCAGAGGGAGGTACCAAATCATAGGAAGATTTTAATATTTCTCCTTCAGTAACAATGAAGGTATTCCTATTTTCATGCTGTGTACCATAAACCGTTTTCCTGAAAAATGAACTGTGACTTTAATTTACAAACTACTCCAATTTCACAGAGTTCTAACTATCCATTGCTTCTTATATCTAAATCTTCAGCTGTCTATCTGGCCATGCCTTGCAATACACAGTTTGTACCATTACCTCCTTCATTGTACCCCTCAGGTATGATTTGACCAAAACCCAATTGTGAATGACTCAGAAATGTAGGGAAACACACATAACAGAAACTTCTGAAACTTCAGAAATTTCTGAATCAGTGCTAACAGCACTTCTGTGTTCCTCATCCTCAAAAGACTGTTTATTTTGGAGACTGATAACATAATTTTCCTAAAAGAAGATGGAAGAGATTGAAAACCAACATCCTTGTGATCACAGACAACACAACAGTATCCAGCACCTTTCATGAAATTGTAAGGCTGTGGCTCTGGAAGAAAACTGGTTTTTGATCTGTCTATGAAAGCAGAAAGGATCCTGAACCATGGTTTGTGATGTCCTTTGCACTTTAGATAACAGACAATAGGAAGGAGGTGGCCACTGAGACTGGGCAGTGTTAGATGTCATAGCTGCAATTGCCAAGAAGAACTACAGAGAGGATGCTGCAATAATGGGTGCACACTGCACACAAACTCCAGTGCAAAGTGAAGTTTACCCACAAACAGGCTTACGTGTAGAGTGAGATATGAACCTTGGTTATTAATATATGAGATTATAATTAAGATATGAACCTTGGTTATGTCAGTTTGTCTGTTTACTATAAGTGGGTAGTGTGTCTCTCACTTCTTGAACTAGAGTGTTAAGAGTGTGCCAGACCTTGATTTGCAAGAGTCACCTGAAGAATAATTCAATATTGATATTCCAGTTAGTCTTTGGCCTTACACATGAAAAAGCCCCAACAGAAGCAAACCCCCAAAACAGACAAGGAACTGATTAAGTTGAGAGTGCACAGGAATTATTATTCATATTCTGAAATTTCTCTAGTTCTGCACATGGGTGGTCAGTGAGTCAGAATAACCTCAATATAGATGTTCTTGTTTTCTCTTCACCTTATCCATCCACTTTATTGCTAGTTACGCTCACCTGTTTGGCATTGCCTTAAGTAGAAGGGAGCAAGATTGCATCTTTGTTTGAATTTGTACAATCTCTAGCAGAGGAGATCTTGCATCAAATATCAGCTTTGTTTCACTGGTTCAGTTTTTAAGAGGTGATTTCTTCTCCCAAAATTTTTTGTTTTGGTGCAGTTTCAGACCAGGCACAGCTTTAGACCCTCACCTCCAAGGAGACAGAGGAACCAGTCAGGCCAGTTCAAAGAGAAACCCTAATCCATTCCTTATTCAACAGGAAAGAAATCAAAGTCTGCATACCAAAGCTTTGTTGCAGAAATCCAAACATCAGTTTTACACTGATCTTTAAATTCCTATTTGGTTAAAAACCAACAAACAAGCAAACAAAAAAAACAAACAAACAAATGCAGAGAAGCAAAAAGTGAAAACAAAAGTCACACAAAAAATCTCCACCAAAAGCACCCAAAGAAACTCAAAGAAACTCCACACAAACGAAAAAACCCTAACCAAACAAAAACCAAACAAAGGACCCCAACAATGATTATTCAGAAAGGTGTTGTCAAAGGGCTTTCCATCTCTGAAAGAGACTTGCTAAATGATCTATTCTCTGCAGTCCTCCTTTTCTTTGTGACTTCCCTGCATACTCATTTTCGGATAAATGAAACCTTCCTACTCTGCCTTTTTTTTATTGTCACTCTGTAAAAGAAATACCAAGGTAAATATTTAAAGAGATTCTGAAAGTCTTATCCTCATCTAGTTCACCATTCTTCATGGGACACCCTGAGCTGGCAGCTGCATTCATGGGAGGGAGCTGTAGCCATGCAGGCTCCCTCCCCTGCATCCTGACTGAGGCTCTGTGTTACTCCAGCTTTGCCATACTTGTATGGGTGATGGTTACAAGTGTCATGGCCTTTCCTGAGTCCTTTCATTCCATTTGCAAAAGGCCGGTATGGACCTTATATAGTACAGAAAACTGTTAGGAAAAACCAAAACTTCACATTGTTTAAAGTACTTCAGCGAACATTTTATTGTTTACTACTTTATGGGCCACTGACATATTTAAAATGTTATCCCCTGGGCAGCTGAAGCAATGGAGCCTGATTTTCTACAGATGCATCATGTCTTTGGATTTTCTGGTACCTTTTAAAGGTGAAGGAAAAATTGGATCACGTAGTCTGTCTTTCTCTCATTGAAGGAAGTCTGTAAAAAAAAGAGTTAGTTTTGATATAGCTGCAGCACAGATTTGAGTACAACTGCCAATGGATTTGTAAGTTTTGGAGTTTTGATCATCATCATCATGGCTAGGCTTTGTGAACAAAGATTTGGGAAGGGCATTACCCACGCTTGCTGCAAGCATGCTGGTGGCTGAAAAGGCCAATGTGGGATAGGCAAGTCCAGTCACAAAAGGTACAGTGGAACGTCTCCTTAGGCGATATTGGTGAAGAACGGTTCTTTCTACGTTGTCTTTTCTCCTCAAGACTGATTTTGTGTGTGTTCTCAAAGGAAGCAGCAGCATCATGAATGGTGTGTCTCCATGAATTCCGATTGGAGGCCGGAGTGGACCATTAATGGCAAGGCCAAGGCTGAGGTGTTGTTTCAGGGAGTCCTTGTATCTCTTCTTCAGGGCTCCTCTCTTGCGGCAGCCGGAGGCAAGTTCACCATAGGGCACAATCTTTGAAAGGTGGTGATCCTCCATCCTGGAGACATGCCCTGCCCGGTGCAGCTGCGTTCTCATCAGTGTGGCCTCAATACTGCTGACCCCTATCTGTTCAAGAACAGTCACATTAGTCATGTAATCAGTCCAGTGGATGTTTAAGTTTTGGAGTAGAAACAGATTATATAGATGGATTTTGTCTCCATAGAAGAGAGATTAGAATAGTTCTTTGGTACTTCAGATGTCCTATCTAGGCTAACCAAAGGGTAAAGAAGCTAAATTGTCACCCAGGATGCCATTCAATACCAGATGTGAAATACAGTAAAAAAAATCCAAGGCTGAAAAGAAAAACAAACAGGAACAGGCTACACTTATTAAAAGAGTATGTAATTGTTAAACACTGAGGATGAATCCTAAGTTGCACCACTCAGTCTTAACAGATGAAGCCAGGAAATCAGGTGTTCAGTGGAGTAAAGCAGGACTTTTGTAATCAGAGTGGATAATCTCAAATGTGTCACTGCAAAGTGGGAGGGGGAAGCAACTAACTCAAGAAGATGGACATTGTTCATTTCAGTTGTCAAGATGAGTCAGTAAAGATAAAATTAGCTTGCAGATTCACAATAAGCTCTTTCAAGTTCCTGACTAAAGGATGAGGCATTCTGTTACCTGTAAAGCTGGCCTTTTTAGAGTCCTGCCTCTATTCTGCTTGCAGATGTAGGCTCAGGGAAAATTTTAAATGCTTCCTGAAATCTTGTACATCTGTCTTTTATAAGAATTTCCCATGAGTTGTTTTCAGAGAAAAGCTGCGTCCTTACATGGCTCCTCAATGAGATATTTACTGGCTGCTAATTTGGTAATGCCTTACAGCTAAAAATGATTGCTTGCAAGGCAATGGAGATATGGGTCTGAAATGTCTGCCTAGTCTTTGCACCCTGTATGCTCATACAAGATTATTAATCTTTGTCAAAAAGGTCAGGAAGCATCACATAGTGATTAATGGTAGGTTGCAGGGGTGTCTGATAACTGAGTTCCAAGGACTGTAGTTGAAACCTGTTCGATGGCTATTAATACCTCCTTTGCCCTTCCTGTAATTCACTGGGACTGCAGATGACTGTTGAAGAATTGCTGGCTTTTCAACTTGCGAGGACATTCAACACTCATCTCTCTCCTCAACAGGGTCACCATTTGAAGACCCTTTGTATTGCCAGTTGGGCACTAATGAGACTACATCAATGGATCAGGAACAGCTACATCCACAATTTTTGCCCTGTCCACAGTTCACCGTGGTAGGAGCTGTCCTCTGAAACAAGTTCACTAATAGCAGTCTGGAACATGTAAAAATGGAAATAAAACATTCAGTGTCAAAGGTGTACAAAAAGTACAAAGACTGTTGCTTGGTGAAATCTGTGCGGGAAGTTTGTTCTGCACTCAGATAATTTAAAATCCATTCTTAGAGACTTCATCTGAGGCTGCCTACTTGGAAAAAACAAATCAAACAAACAAACAAACAAACAAATCCAACAACAAAAAACCCCATCCTAAACAAACCAGTAAAACAAAATCCCATTTAACTAAACTTCTAAACTTTGAGAATACACATCCTGCTCAAATCTCTGATGCTGTGGCAAAGCAGGGTTAGGAAAAGTGTAGCAGACAAACTTGTATAAATAGTGCCATGTGGCTGCTCATCTTGCTAGGATAAGAAGAAAACAAAACCATATAATCTTTCTTTGTGAAATGCTCCTAGTGATTCTGGACCCTTCTTCTTTACACTAGAGCACTGGCACTTCGCTGCTTCCAAACCACAGGTTTCAGAGTAGGAAGGCACAGCAAGGTCAGCTAATCTACCCTCTTAGATCAGACTGTCCATGCCAGCAATAGAGATAGTCTCACAGGTATATTTGGTGGGTGTGCGAACAAGTTCTACAAAATACAATCAGGGTGTTAGGGAGGAAGTGTAAAAGTGGCTAGACATTTAGGGGAATATCTTGCATGGATGGTCAAAGATGACTAGTGTCTAATTCCTGTTTATTACAGTGTGATTTAGGTATAGAATAACTTTGAAGTTCTTTCATGACTGTTTATGTAAATTTTTTAGATACCTAAATATAATTTGAAATTTAGCTCTGACTGGTCAATTGAGGCAAAAGACATATAAACTATGATGGTGCCTCTTGTTAAGTAAGTTACTTTCTGTTCTCACATTTAATTGAAATCATAACTTTATAGCTGATTCAATCAAAAGTGCATGCTTGCATAATCCATTATTTATCTGGTTTTACAACAGTAAATGCAGAGAAACAAGTGTATCTATGGCTCTGGTGAAGATTGTTATGAAAATGCCCAATCTGTAACCTTTATTTTTTCAGTACCTTTTCCTGTGTCCTCTAGACTTTCACATAAATTTTCTCCTGGAAAACCACTACATCTTCATGTCAATAGTCCTTACGGAAGGATGCTGTAAGCAGTATCAAATTAGCTGCCATAGAATTTGACTACTTAATGCTTTTGCCGTCAATGTCAAACCCCATGCTGAGTCATGGGTAACTGACTGAGCTGATATAAGTGAATACATTGACTAAGTCATCTATTTACCTGTTTCTGCTACAAGTCTAAGAAAACTGCTAAATGTATTAAATAATCTACCCACTCAGCAACTCAAGATCCAGTAGCAGAAATGAAGTCCTAATAGGTTTCTGTCATTACTGTCAGAGTGACTCCGTGGCTCTGAAATTCTAATGCTGTAGTTGCCTCTGAAAGTTTATACAAGAGGGTAACTACTCAACAAACATTGCTCCCATTCAGAAAAGCCTGAATGACTTTTGAAAGAAAAGACATAATCCAAAGAAACTGGGAAGATAATAATATAAGCTTGTTTGTTTGGGGCTGTTCAGCATCCAGTAAAACAAGTGTACAGTATTGAGAGCAGTGGATTGCAATATGTGTCTGGCTGTCTAGGTACACTTAATGTATTAATGATACAAAAATGCCTGTAGGTTACAAATTATTTTAAATGGCAGGGATATTTGGATGTCATCATGCTGTATTATTCATTATGGGCATGACAGTATGCAATATACACAATTTTAAAATGTCAAAATAATTGTTCATTGGGGAGAAGGCAATGCAAGACTCATCAGATAAAGACCAAAGCAACCAAAACATTTCATGCCCCTTGGAACAGCTTTGCTATATGCATATTTCAATTATATGACTCTTGTGTGCTTCACTAGAAGTAAGAATATTGAGATGATAAATAGTGGTCACAACTACCATCATTAACTTTAGTTTTAGTTATACTTGTCTGATGTAGGTCTTAGGTCAATGTCATACTCAGATTTTTTTTATATTGATTTAGAACATGAGTCTAGTTTTCTGCTTACTCTGATCCAGAGGAAACAGCCCCGAGAATTCATTATTTTGCCTCTATTTCACTTTATACATAGGCATAAACAACTATATAGAGTAATGGAGAATTTAGGCTCAGTGTCCTCTGAACAGTGGGCCTTTAACATATCACACACTGATGTCGAAAGTTGACTTGACAGAGGTCACAGCAAAACTCCTGTTGATGAAAAAGGGCACAGGTTTCATTTCTATTGGTTTACTCTGCTTTCTTTTCTGTCATGGTAGGAATGGGAGTATTGAAGCCTGCACTGGGGGAAAAAGAAGATAAGGAAAGAAAGTTTGTAAAGGCTGGCATGGTTTTCTAGTTTGGAATAATGTTGATTAAATGAGAATTGTCATGAACAGCATGGTTAGAAGAAAAAATATATTGTTATAAATTTAGCTGATTAAATAATACAGAAAAACAAAGCAAAAAACCCTGCTGAAATATTTAATATAATTGGATTTATTTGGGGGAAAAATTAGTGCATGCTCTTTAAAGTATGTCCTTTTTCTAACAAAGTGTAGACAGTAGAAAAGAAACATCAGCAAAACAGCAATACTACAGTAAATTTAAAAGGTTTGCCAAAGATTTGCATATTCTGTACTATGATTTAAACATGAGAAATACCAAAACAAGGGTATTACAGAGATATGCAGAAAGGATAAAACTAACTTGATACAGGAAATATTAAACATCTAGCTCAGAAAGAATTGTAAAATAAATTATATCACATCATGAAAGTCTATAAAGAAGAGAAGCAACTGGTTAGAAATATAAGAGGACATAGAGGAAAGCAAATAAAGGTGAAGACATGCGTCATAATTAAAAAAATATAAAGAAATCAGGATGAAAGGTCAATCAAATTAAATGTTAACAACAAATACAAGAGAGAGGCTGTTTAGGGCTCTACAGCATGAACATATGCCTCAGGTCAGATGCATTAAAAATCACTGTGGAACTGAACAAGGTTGTTCTTTCAGCCCTGGTGGGCATTTACCAATATGAAAAAGGCTGAGGCATTTCAGCAAGTATAGTCTAGAGAGGCAGCCTTTACTGCAGTGGTGTTTCTACACCAGTTCTGTTTCACAACAATAGCTTGACAAAATGGTTTCCTAGAGAGAAAGGAAGAAGTTATTCTTCACATGCTATTAGCCCCTCCTGGATTTGGATGCTGTATATTAATGAAAGACACACAAAACATATCACCGTGTTTGTTATTTTATTAGATAGGCAACTGCTACATGAGATTCCTATTGCCATGTGATGTCCCAAACAGTAGAATGGGCTGACCTTACAAATGTGAAAAGCTGAAAAAACAGCCTATGTATTGCAAGTGAGACAAGATGAATGCCAACAAAGCAATTTTCCTAACAAATTTTACTCACACTGCAAGGACATTTGAGACTTATTTTTCAGCCTTGTACTGATCCCTGAAAATTATAACTTCCATTGTCTTCTTTTCCCTTAAGTTGAAAACACATAGAAAGTAAATACAGCGAAATTTGTCTGATAAGAATTAAGATCTCCAGCAACGACCATCCATCCCCATTATGTTAAATTCCCAGTTTTCAGGAGATGCCATTTTGTACTGTAGATTGCTCCCATTGCTTTCAAATTGCTTTACTGCACTACATTAGTCTCCTGATTCACTAAAGATTTAAAGGTAACAGGTCTGGCACTGTCTAAAGCACCTCATGATACTTCCTCATTCTCAGCTAAACACAATTATGCTTGAGAAACCCAGTGCCATTAAGTTCCCACAGTGATTACTGGTAGCCTGAAAGTGTCAGAAATGGAAAGAGAGCCTCAAATGGGGTCTTTGGTGAGCCAGGTAACCAAGGTTGTTGAAAAGAATTAGTTCCTCATTGCCAGAGTCAAAATTTAACCACATTAACAGCCTGCTTAATGCACAGTTCCTTAGACAACTTCCCCTCAAGAATGCTACAAAGAATACACCAAAACTCATCTGTCATAGGAAACAGATAATACCAAACAGAGGCAGGAAAAACAAATACTAATGAAAACATAATAGATTATGAACCCAAAGAAAATCTTTAGAATTATAGTTTAAAATATCCACATTTTCTTGGCTTGACATTGCTATGACCAATGCTTCTCTTCTATCACCTGTTATTGCCTGGATCCCTGATTTGTTGCCTCTGGGTGATTCTGGCTGTCGGTTCCCAGAATTTGATTGATTACTGAAAGCAGCCAGAGAATTCTCTGGTGAAAAACTGCCCCATCCTAGAATTTATCAAAACAAAGAATTGTCAGGATTGTAGATTTACACATTCTGTGTACTAGGAATCTAAAATAATTATGAAAACAAGCTTTGTAGGTTATTTCTTTAAACTGAGTCAAGGAAAGGTTATGGTTACATCATTCGATTTGCTGCGCAGTTGAACAACTAAGGCAATTGTTCATTTATTTGATACTTTTAATGAACTATGTAAATGTAAAAACTGGACCATACTTACTGTAAGTCTTCAGACCTTTAGAGAATATACCACACTGAGGTCAGTAGAGGGCTGAATATAAATATTACAGACATAAAGGGGATAATTATATCCAATTAATACTAAAAGAAATGTCTCCATACTCCTTGAAACAAGTAACAAAAGCATCTTTGTGAGTGCCACTCTGCACATTACTGTTGTCAGCTATTTGTGCTATGACCTAGAACTTAGCCAACAACAAAACTAACAATAAAACCAACAGTAAACTACAGAGAAAGCAACTCTTCCCACTGATGGTAAGAACTCAAAGGCTACATCACAAAAAAAAATTAAAGTTTTCTGTTAATCTTAGCATAATGGGACTATCTCACCATTCTTGACAAACTAGAGGACTTTAAAAAAATCAATCAGCTTTTATCTAAAGCTTTTATATAGACTGGAGAACAATCCAAGAAAGCAGGGTTTGTGAATTCTGGAGCAAGACTGATATAGATGATCTGTTTTAATGGTAAAATCACAACTGCATTACCTTCATGAACACAGCAGGTTTACAAGGTGGATCTGAATGCATACTTTGTTTTTATATACAAATGTGATGGAATATGAGAAGCTGTTGTAGGCCTGTCCATTCCAATTAGTGAGTTTATTTGCTTATGTTTGAGCTCAGACTTAGCATAATCACTAAAAAAGGTAGGGTTGAGACCTGGAGAATGCATAATTTCTGTTACAGCTGATGATCAAGTACTGACTAGCACATTGCCTGCATTTATATTAGCGTTTTCTTTGTTTTGCTGTTAATCTCTAGTTGAGAGCTTACACAGCCCAGGAGCAGTATCATACTGTTCCTCCTTCAAAATTTACCTTTTGTTGTTCCTTACAGCCATGGAAAATGGATCTCACAGAACCATTCTAAGCAAGAAAATATTTAAAGCTCCTTTTCTTGTACAAGTGGAGATGACTCCACTGACAGCAAACCTTCAACAACAGGTTCCTAATCCTGAAGTGCCGTGCTACTGAGATATTCACAGAAATGTGGAGGTAATGGATATTACATGCATAAATTTCTGAGGAATGTTAAACCTCTAGAACAAGGTTAAATTCAGCCAAGCCAGATACAGCTGTTTCTTGTGGACAAAGGGGAGGTTACTGTTTGGGGTTACCTGTGACTATATACTCATAAATTTGGAAATCACTTGCAAGAGTAGTTAAACACTTTCCTAATCTTCACTGTCAGTGAGACCTGACAATGGACTTTTTGGACCCCATCCATGGCCTAAAGCAAAAAGCCTTCCCTTTTTCTGTCCAACTCTCCTGTGACTTGCACAACTACAATCCCAGGGATCCCCACCAGGCCTCCTTATCTCAGGCACTTGCCCTGATCTCTAAAACTAATTTTGCAACCAGCCACTATTTCTTGTTTTGCTATCTCTCTTATGAACCCAGGGACAGAGAAAAGTGCTCTTGTTCATTGTGATATAGCTAAAAGAAAACCAGTATTCCAATATTATTGCCAAATATTTTACTGCTTGTGGAAAGCCCTGAGTAGCATACCAACAAAAGCATGACCTTCCTGCCCAAATAATCACATACAGAAAGGCAGCTTCTTCTGCAGGGCAGTGGGAGCAGTAGGTTATGAGTGATGAGAGTCTTCAAGGGCACTTTACTTGAAATGGTGCTATGTACTTTCTCTGTCCTAGTGCAGACACACCACTTATCACTCTAATTGAATCAGTGACTTATTCTTATAGACAAACATACACATTGGCATTCCTGGAAGGCTGTGAAAGACACAGGGATAAAGTCAAGTAGGTCTGTACTGTCTGGAGTGTTATGTCAGTGTCATTTAATGTACGCGTTACTCTAACACTTATGCTATGGTAGAACACTGAGACACAGTGACATTCTGATGTATCTAAACATCTTGATTCCCCCTTGAAAAAAACTTTTTCTTTTTTATGGGAGATAATTTCAACAGGTATAATTATACATTTCTCTTTGGGCTCAGACAGAACCATTACCAAAACCTTAATATCTGACCCACCATTATTCTTGTTTTCCTTTATTGTTTCATTGTGATTTTTTACAATTTTGTATTAATGTTTCACTTCATTGCAATGATCAAAGGAAGCTCACCATGAAGAATGGCTCACACTTCAGGAGGAAGAGTAGCTGGTGCCCACCCTTGTGTCAGCACACTCAGTTGGGACAATCACTGGTCATTCAGCCCCTTCTGGGCTAAATAAAAGCTTGACACCTACACTCTCCCAATAAAAGTATTAAGGTATTTTTAATAATGACTAGCTGCAGAGCAGCACAATTTCACCTTCTTTTTTCATCATCCTTTAAGTGCTAAGAAGGGAAGCAGTTCGAATATAATTTGACAGCTATCCTTTCTTACTCGTAAGCTGCCCAGTGTGTCACAAGCTCCGCCTCTGCCAAGAAGCACCCAGTACTCAGCTGCTGCATACAACACTGCCTTGTAGAAATTACAGTGTCTGACCTGAATGCTCTAAATCACCACACAGGCTCAGGTGCCACATTACTAAGTAGTGCAACATTTGGTGTAAGTGCCTGAATAGAAGATTAACCATAGACTGTCTGCTCCTCCTTACTGCCAACAAAACTGAACATTTGGACAACTTAGAAGTAACTCATTGTTTCACTTTTTTTAGATTACGTATATTTGATGTCCTAAGTTTTGAAAATTTGAGGCCAACAGTACTTTGAATACTTAATGACTGAAATATGAGCTGTGTATATTGAACACAGTAGGTTATTTCAGACTCTTAATCAAATTGGTGTGGGTTCTTATTCCCTGTAGGTAACATGCAGTCTTCTAAAATTCATAGGCCTGCTGCTCAGTGAACTCATTTGATACAATATTGACAGCAAATGAAACCCCAAGACTTGGATAAGACAAACTCATACTAAAAATATGAAAAATAATGAAGGGCTAGAAGTAGTTGTGCAGAAATAGACACGTCATGATAATCTCAGAAATAAGAAGGGAACAGAGCTGGTAGAAGAGGAGACACATTGTGAAACAAATACATTCCATGTCACCTCAGTCCCATTGTTGGGAGGAGTAGGGAGGAATTCCCCAAGAGTTTTAATTACAGAATACTATCAAAATTAGAAAATAAATAAAGCAACCTATGTACATTTGAGATACATATACAAAAAAACCAAAACAGACCACAAACCACCAAACACCCTGATGCCCAGAAACCCACATCCCACTCCAAGTAGTTTGAGTAAAAAAGTCAGCTTCAGAAAACAACCCCCTTGGTATCATCTTCAGCATGCATGCACAACTGAAGCAGAAACTAGTGGCCAAGGAAACTGAATTATTCAGATTAAGAAAGAAAACTGTACGTGAAAACACAGCTATCATTGGTGTGTTACGCCATATCTGGTTTCTGTTTTTTTTTATATTCTATGTTACATGGAAACATGTATGTAGAAAGGAAGATATATCAGACAAAAGTCTCTATAACTGCACCATAAATCCATAAAGCTTTTCACCTTTATGCAGAACAAAAGATGATGTGGAATGGAGGAGGGAAAGAATGCTGGTTTGCAAGAAATATAGAGCAAAATTGCAAACCAAACAAACAAACCAACAAAACCACAAACCCAGAAAAAAGATTTAATTTAACACAAATGAAATGTCTCACTGGACTAAGAAGAAAATTATTCAATTTTAATTTATAAAAACTTCTCCATGCATGGATGATAACAACAAGTTGCAATACCAGCTTCTCCTATAACACTCAGTAATTTTAAGCCATTACTTTTTGGCAGTCACCCTAATCTGATTTTCCAATGAATTGTTTCCCTTTCAGCCTATTATCATTTATTACACACACATATAAAACTAGTGATTTTTATAGCAGTAATTTTATTAGTCCATTTCAATTATGTTGTTTGTTTTGCAGACTGTAATGGCTTTAATCCTCATTTAAATACATAAAAATTGCAAAATCCAGTAGCTGATTATTAGAATATATGGGAAATTATGATTAATGACTCAAAAAAGTCATTTGTCTCATGCAGATATTTATTGTGTATTTACTATTTTAAAGATAGTGAAGAAAAATCCCTTTTGTGTGAACAAGGATAATGAAAATGAGAATTCCTTGTCATTACAGCTTTGACACCATAATTACCTCACTTTCCTCCCAAAAAGATGATCAGAAGGGCATGTGGGCAAAACATGTTATCTATGTAACAATGACTAATGAATAGCTCCAGGACTCCAATATTTTTCACTTGCAAGTAATCAGAATATGACTAATATTATAAAAAAATTCATTATAATTCTATAGCAAATTTTCATGAATTGCCACCACCTGCTTTCAGACTGCAATTTACTACCATCTCATAAAATGGCAGATTTTAGAGCAACATTTGAAATTAGGCGATGTGTGAAAACTTGAAATTCTAGCAGGAATGTTGTCCTTTCTTTTTTTTGCCCTCAAAAATTCCATTTATTTTTCTAGCACCTGTAATGCCATCAAAGACATAAATAGCAGACTATCTTCTCAGATCAGCAAGATGCTTTGCAACTCAAACAAATATTTATGTAGCAATTTCAGAGTGCTTTTATATCTGAAACAAGAGGAGCCTTTAGGTTTATCCATCCAAAGTGAGGAAATTGAAAAGATATACTTGTTCATTTCAAAGTAGTTCAACACTTAAAGCACACCAAAACACATACCAGAACTTTGCCAAATGTTCTTCTGTTTATTTACAATATATGATTTTTAATGACAAAGAAGCCAGCAAGTTTTGGCAAAATAGTTAAAACACTTCAAAATGCAAACTCTTTAAAATTGTATTTCTAAGATAATGGGCAAGAAAATATAGGAATCCTACTTTTCTTGCTTGAAATTTGATATTGCTTAAAAATACTTATCCTCGTGAAAACCTAAATTATAGCATCTTTCCAGTGTGAGAGAAATTCCCATAAGCTCTTCTGTGAAAGATAGTACACCTTTTCTTATATCAAAGCCTGTACCATGGGGTTAACCCATTGCCCTATATCTGGGTTTCATTTTAGTGTTTTTGGTTTTGTTGAATATTATCATATCTGTGGGAATTTTTCTACTCCTGAACCTAAAGACTGCAGGGAAGGAATGAAAATATTATCTCTCTGCACCATCCTGTCACTTAGGTAAGACCATGAATCACAGGTAGCACGCAGAGGAAACTGAAATCCCTCTACAATAAAGCAAGAAATTATGTTCACGCCTGGTTATTCCTATTATTCACACCTTCCAAATTATGCTGTTTCTGGGGAAATTGTCCTGGATCCTCTGTAGGTCCCATTTGCCAGGATACACATGGAGATTAACCTGCTGTGAAAAGATGCTTTTTTCCCCTGTTCATACCTGCATAAGTTGCTTATTCACCCTCCTGGCCCCAGCTCTCCAGAAGGAGAAAGGGGGATGCTCTTGTCTCCCCAGACAGGGCAGATGCTTTTGGAGTTATTATTCAGCTCTCTCCAGTGAGACTGAAACACCCTTAATTTTCAGGTGAATTGTGACAAGATTGCAAATGTTTGAGCAATACAGAGTGAGATAAAGACACAAATAACTATGACCAATCTCTGAAGAACTAGTATGAAAAACAAGGGAATGCCACTTAATTTATCCTTCTTTCACTTTCTCTCCTCTGTCCCATTCTAGAGTTATTCATTAAAAAAACCTGTTGATACTGCCATAGACACCATGCTGCAATTACATGGCTCCAACTCAAGAAGAGAGAATAAAAACTGAAACTCTTCAGTGGCTCAGATTTCAGAGAGGATGTAAAAAAATAAAATATGGATTATTACATAAATGATTACATCTCACTCTTATTCTTCATTCTCAACCATTCACAATGAAGATGGGTAACAGCAGAATTCTTTGAAATTAACATTTCAAATCTTGCTCTGCTTTGCACTTCCCACAATGCCTGTCTTCTATTGGGTCTAATCCATGAAGGGCTGTGCTTGCTTTGAGATGGTGAGCAGGTAGGAATGCAGGCAGTGATGTTCGGTTTGTTCCTGTGTGCGGTGCCTGTGCCTGTCCCTCTTTCCCTCCAAATCAGCTCAGGTACAATGTTCCAGGATGGCAACTTGGTGAAGTGGTCCGTTTTAGGCTGGAGAGCTATGAACTATCCAGCAGCAGATCACAAAGAGATGGTGTATTCAGACTAGTTTTGCTACGTGTCATGCCTGCAGCCCAGGTTGGTTAATTTTTTTTCTGTATTCCCCTTGATATTTTTTTTGATCTGCTGTCAGATGCTATGTAATTACATTACAGTGTTACATGTGACTGTTACTTACAAGGTCAATAATTAACATTACTGTGGAAGAACACACCTGGAGACCCAGAGAATAAAATATTGAATCCACAAGCAGTAGATTGCAATTTGCATTTTTTAAAACTATGCCATTCCCCTAACAACAGAAACCTGTAGTTTAAAAAGGTGGATACTTTAAGCTTACTGTGATGGTCTGGAAGTATTAAAGTAAAACCTAAAACTAGAAGATTTTGAAGATGTTGTTCACAACTCCTAATAAGCATACCTTACAAATGGGCTGCACGTGCCAGTGTAGTCTCTAAGTTACCATTCTCAATGGTATCTCAGAAATAGAGACCATAATTAGTCAGGCTCCAATCCTGACAAAACAAATTCTACAGGTCCCTGTTAATTGCTGCTCTACTAGCAGGGCACCTTGTGTAACTAGCAGGTTTTCCATCAGAGATTATTGTAGACACCTTAACGTGCCAATTCAAGACTCTTATAACAGATTTTATACAGCTAGCACTTTTGTGCAAAGAGATCACTATTGCATTAAAGGGATTTATGCACTGCTGCTGTATGGTTGGTTTTCTGGTCAGATTTAATTAACCTGTGTTTGGCTTATCCACTTTTAAAAGAATACAATCAATGCAAATGTTATTGGTATGTTACACATGCTACTAACACATTCCATTCTTTCCAGCTTAGAAAAAAACACCAAAAAACAAACAAACAAAAAAATATATAAATACACTTCTAAGTAAGCCCCTAAAAGCAAAATATCACATTTTGCCCTGTAAGTCTTTGTCCAAGGTACATTTATCCTTAAAATTTGTTAATAGTGCTACTGTTGGCTAAGCTGCATCATGGTCTAGCAAATACTAATATAGACAAAGTTACTATCAGTTTTAAGAAATAATTTCAATAAGCAATGTTCAAAAGCAATTGGAGAGCACATCAGCACATGTGAATACTGGGACATTGAACAGAAACAGCTGGAATGACCTCCATCCCTCTATGTCTATTCCCAGTTCCTGCCCTTACACCAAGGAGAACTGAAAGACACAGAAGGTGATTCTGGGATCACTAAAGCCTGTTTGTCAGCATGTCTAGGCCAATCCAGCCCTCATCTGGAGCCACCTTCATATGTCAGGCTGCAGACAGCAATGGTACAGAACTTGTATCTTGTATGGTGCAGGCTCCAGGAGTTCAGCTTGGACAGCTGTTCTGCTTCAATTCAGCTATGCCCAGGGGATGACACCTGTTCCCAGGCTGAATTTAAAAAAATGCACAGTCCATTGAATTATGATATTCACATGCTGTACACTGAGAAGTGGAAGAGGAATAAAGGAAGATCAACTGCTTCAGAGTCATCCTTGAGGCAGAGACATTAATGAGAACAGATCAAGTGTGCTTACTTCACCTGCTCAAGTGAAAGTGAGACATTGAATGAGAGGTATACACACACAGTACCCTCTAATAAAGAAAAATCATATCATGATCACAGGTACCTGCAGTAAGGAGACAAATTGTAGGAGGAACATAAGCATCAGGTCTTACACATCTGACTACTGAATAATTGAGACAGGGGAAAAAATGTGTTCATGAGAAAGATAAGTGCAGAAATATGAAAGAAGAAATCATGTGTTAAGTGTATCCTGAGAGAGAGAAAAAGGCAGCAGCACTTCACCTACACAAGCTTTTAATTATACAAACTCAATGTGAGCTTGTTTACAGCACATGCAAGGTCTACAGTGCAAACTAATACAGTTACCTACTGGAGGACTGAGAAAAAGAAAAAAAATAACAGTTGGTAAAATTCTTTGGGGGCACTGACAGGCGAGAGTGGCACAACAACAAACAAACAAACAAACAAACCACTTCACCCTCACAAAGCCCCAAATCAACATCTGCTGGCACCAGGCATGAAAATAGGGCTAAAAGCTAACAATAGATCAGCTGCAGATTCATACTCTGCCCAGAACAGAACTCCCTGGCTCAGAGCTTCAGAGAGCAAGCCTCCACCACAGCAGTGAGATCTGTCTCTTTCATGGGCGGGCAAAACCAATACAGAGGCAAACAAAGCAGGCAATAGCTCACTCCACCCCACTCATGGGTCATAAGCCTACAATAAAGTTATAACCAATGCCTGAAAAAGCCAGGATATAAAAGACAGACAGGGCAGAAGTGGAGAAGGAGAGCTGAAATGCAAAAGAGCTAGAAACAAAGTACAGAAGAACAAGCAAACTAGTATTATAAAGTACGTTTTAGACTTTTCACAGTAGCTTGATTTCGAGTGATATTTCTTTCTCCCTGTCCTTCTGGCATACACACAAAAGGTAGGAACAGAAGCCTGTTGAAGGGCTTTTCATTTCTACCCCAGTATTTTACAGTTCTGTTTACTAGGTGACAAAAACAATCTCCATGAGGGATTTTCCCATGCATGAAATGGGCTTGCAAAGAAATCACAAGAGTAGCTGTTTAAAAGACTGTGTCCTCTTGATAGGATCATCCCACATCACCACATTTTTATTTCTTAGCAGCCACAAGCAGTAAAATACAGTAAATTGCATACATTCCTGCATTTTTTCTAATATTGTTCATACTGTTCAAGGTATACTTGCCTGCTTCACATATCTTGGCAAAATGTGCTGAGATACACAGATTAGGCATCTTTTACTGCTGTTATGACCATTAACCAAATGCATTAGGTAGGCTACCTGAAGTAATTTTCTTTCACTGCTGCATTATTAAAAGCAAACAGTGTTATATTGAGTGATAAAATTAGAAGCATAACTTCAGCCAGATAAGAAGTTTGGAAAGCTCTGAAGAGCCTAGACTCCTACATTTTTAGTGATACAATTGATTTATCACTCTTTGTGATTCATAAGCAACCAGTATTGCCTTCAGAGTCCTTCTGTGGAACAACTTCCTGTATGTGGTAAAACAGTGAAATGCATTACATGTCTCCCTGGGCTCCAGGTGGGAAGCAGATTTCTTGCATCAGAATTATTTCAGAGATGCTATATTTCCCACTCATGTGTGTGCAACTTCACATAAACTACCTAAAAGTAACATTTTTGTGATATTTTTCTACTGTGCCACAGGCAGAAGACTATACATTATGCAGAACTAAAATAGATCAATAAATTGAGGGGTTTGAATTACATTTTGATTTTCCTGTACAAAAGTATTACTTGATATATTAGAAATTTTCCAGACACTAATGGTGAGGATCTTTGAAGAACTTAGCACCAAAACTTGGGATTTTTTTACCAAGGAATATTTGTGAAAGTTGTTACTGGCTTTTACATTGCCAAGGAGATTTTTAAATTATTGTTAAAAATGATATTTTAAGATTAATTTTTAAAGATATTTTTAATAAGGGAATTATAGTTTTAAAACAGGGTAATTTTAGTTCTTTAAAAACTATCTAGATATTAATTTATATTGCCTAATTTTTTAAAAGATTAACATATTTTCATTATTGATTTACAGTATTTTAAGCACAAATCAAAATAAAATAATGTTGAATTGTATTCAACAAAACCCAAATCTTCAACAGCTAATTGTTCATAAGAAAGTTAAAAAAGAAAAAGTTACATGATCCTTTCTGAATAAAGACAGTGCTCAAAAATTACAAAGGAAAAAATGACTGCTAAAATTCTCAGGCAGAAACTTGTTTTGACATGACATCTGGTGGAATGGAGTTTCTAATTAGAAGAAGTCCAAATGAATGTCAGAGTCAACTAATTATTTCATCAGCCAATTAGGGGAACCAGTGATTTCACAGAGAGATTACAAAATCAATGAAGGGGGAACTAAAACATTTTGATTTAAAGTGTTTTTAATATTAATTGAAGGGCACATTTGTCACTGGCTATGTATTGTTAGGCAGCCCTTCTTAGTTCTCTGCACTCTCTACAGCTGCAGAGAATGGCCACAGTCAGCCTTATCTGAAAGAGCAGGTACCAGAGGCTCTCTGCTGCTGTCTTCCTGTCATTTGCAGCTGGGACATTCTCATTAACTATATGTGCTAAACTCCAGGATTTTGCTTCCCAAATCCTCACCTAGCACAGCAAAAGAGGAAAAGAGGGATTTTTTTTTTTTAATGAGTAGAAAATAGGGGAAAAGAAAAGCTAGAAAGACCACTTTTTGCCTTGAATGCCCACAGCAATAAGTACAAGTAGCTGAACACACAGAAAGCAGTTAGAAGCCACTACTTATTTTGGACCAAGACTTTGTCTATTTCCTACCACTGCTACAAGGCTCATCAGATCTTTATTTGCCCAAGGGTGAGTCTCTATGCACAAGCAAGTCCTTCAGAAGCATAGTACTCTGGTCCTCAAATACAATTCTCCCACTTGACTCGTCTCCTTGCTCTATCAGCTTCTAGTTGCTTGAATACTAGAACTCTTTATTATAATAAATCAAGCTATTGAAGTAGGAAATCATATGGCAACCAAACACTTTATATTAGTTTTAAATGCCACCAACTTAAAATGTGCATCACAGACAAGCATCTCTCTAAGGTGCATTTAGCCCAGCTGAGACAAAGGACCTATCTCAAAAGTACCCTGCTCCTGTGTGACAGCATGCAGTTATACAGTTCCTATGGGTTGGGCCAATGTTATATGTAGATGCTTCATCAGCATGCTGAGATGAGTTTGAGCTAATGTCCAGGCTGCTCCCCCACAGGTGGATCCATTCATCATACCACCTTTTTTTCCCAATACTTCAACAGCATCTCCTAGCTCCCAGTAGAATGTTTGCATGTCTACTCACAGCTGAGACATGTGCAGTAGGGCTGATGGCACAGCAGCCATCTGTCTTCATCTGTTTCATTACAGAGGAATGGTCATGATACAATGGGAGTGATAATGTCTGAAAATATAACAGCATGCTGTGAATGTCAAGCACGTGGCCCACATGCCCCCTAGGCTAGCTCTGAGGCTTGTGACTCAAATCCACTCACAATGCAGAAGAGCATGTAATAAGACTTTTAAATTATGTGGATAGTCAGTTTAAAAAATGTCTGTAATTTCTTTTGAATAAAGCCAAAATTTGGGCACTGATCTAGGGTTTCTCCAGGTGTAGGCATTCCTTCTGCTTTGACTAATTTGACTTGTTAATTGCTAGTTCATATGCTGGTATTTTCCAAAGCTTCGTTATCACTTAGAAGATGAGCTTTATTCTCATCCAGTTTTGGTAGTATGAATTCAAGATAAACTCACTGAAGTGAAGTTTGGATTACGGACAAAGACCAGAATACAGAGAAATGGAAATATAATTGGTAGATTGGTTACTAAAGATTAAAAATACAGCTGTGAAATTCTAACATACAGTTTCAGTTAAAAATCAGTTTTTATTTAATCCAATTTTTTTCCCATTAATAAAAGTGTTTTCATTATCAACAGCCCTAGTGTTGTGGATGGAGTCTAGCTAGGAAAAAAAATTTCTTCCTTTTGGAAAAGCAAGTACAACCACAAACACTATTTCAATACTGTAACTGATAGAGTGCATATGAAGGTGGATTTTTACATCATTTTACTCTTAGCAGACACTTGCCTTCACCTTCTTTTCTGTGGGCCTGGATTTCAGAAGCCAGTACAAAATTTGAGCTGTTATTACAATGCTTCATTTTGTACTGAGTGGCAATCTGAAGACCTGGTGGGATACTCTGAACTACTCCAACAAATACTCCAGGAAAGAGAGCATAATCTCCAGGAGCTGAATTGTGTACCTTTGGTGCATGTAAAGGATAAATGGAGCCGTTTCCATCTCTTTGTTAACTAGAGAGTGCTTAGACCCCAAGATTACACTGTATTAGTATCTACATAATACAGGCAGGTAAGTGATTCTCATATATGTTTACATGTTCATTCCACAGGAGTCAGTAGTAAAAATTTGTTGTACCTGAGTGACAAAAAGCATAACCTTTCAGATGTGAAGAAAAAATTTTTAGTTACAGAAAAGGCATTTGCCTATTTTGCAAAACGTGTGTTCCCACCTCCCTGGTTCAAAACTCTCTAGCCACTCAAGAAAACACAAGGATATAATATCTAAGAGAAAGACCTTCACCTTCAGTTTATGAATAAATGCCAGATACAGACACTTTTCTAGATGGATGGCAGTGGTAGGACCTGACTGATGCACTCCTGATAGCTGCCTTGTCATTTACTGAAGGCTCAGAAAGCAGATGCTCCCTAGAAGTATAGAGCGATTTTTAAAGTGGATTCTAAAGTCTGCCCTTTCAAAATTGATCAGTTTATTTTGTAAAATGGCTATAAAGTCCATGTAACAGACTCACATTTAAATCCTATGTCATTATTTTTCCTACTACTGTAATGCTTATTAGAACTTCTATTATTGCCATTGGCAAGTTTTCAGTGCTTTATTTTAATTAAAGAGAAGATAAAACTGTGAAGGATTTTAAGAGAATCCTTTGATTAGCAAGACTTCTTACATATCAAATAATAAAATGCTTAGGTTCCTCATATTGAACAGAGGAAAACTGTAACAAAGTTAATTTTATTGTCTTATACTTGGCTGTATCATCACATAGACTGGTGGTTTTCAATTTATGCTCGTGGTACCCCTGGGAGCAACTTGAGCTTCTTTTACAAGACCCATATGCTCTGTGCACAGCATTTCATAAATCTAATGGAAATATATTGACAGCTGTAAATTAAATCCCATAGCACTAGACAGTGCTGCAAAAAGCAGTAGTTTAAAGCCTCAAATTATTGTAATAATCTTCTGGCCATGGACTCAACGATCATTACATTGAAGAGTGAGTAGAACCCACAATTTGCTGTGCTGTGGGAAACATTGCTACATAAGTCACATTGTACTTTTGCCACAAAATCACGAACACTGAGACATAGTAACAAAAATTAGAGAGTGGATATATCTGTGGAAAGTCATTCACGTCTTTTACACAAATAGGTGCCTTCTAATTCAGGGCTGGGCTGTTGCAGTCCTCTGCTATCTGCCTGCCCAAAAGAAAACAAAATAATTTTTAAATATATGTGTGATTTCAAAGAAGACCAGACTGGGGTGTTGCCAGAGTACTGACCACCACCAAGTCAAATTCATTAAATACAGTCTGAAACATGCAGTTACTGTTGCATCCACAGAAAAGCCTTCCTATCACTCTCCAGTATTCATCATCTCTTTAGTAGTTTTACAAGAGCTCTACTCATACTTTTTCTACCTTGGTTTTCCTCAGAAATAGCACAAAAGTAGTTTTAAATTAGAATCTAAGAATCTCTTTTCTTTTTCCTTTTCTTTTGTTTTTTTTTTTTTTTAAATTCTTTTAGCAGCCATTGGTAATGTAAGAAAGTGAAATATTTATGCAACTCTGCATATAATTTTAAATACATTTTCATAGCTTGCCACAGTCTTGTTTCACTGAGCTTAGGGTCAGGAAAGCATCTTAGATCAACTAGTATTGCCTCTTATGTATATCAGGACACTACATTTCATCCATTTTCCCCTTCATTGAACCTGGCACTCTCTGTCTTTAAGTGTGTATTTTATGTATTCCAGAAAAGAAATTACTGTTGATTTGAAAACATAAAAGAGACTATCAAGAAGTTTCTTGATTTTCTTTTTCTAATTCTTAAGCATCCTCAGCATTAAATATTTTTTTCTTTCTTCATTTCTGAATAGGAGCCAAGGAGCAGCTCATAGCTATGCTGTTTCATCGTAGAGACTAAAGAACCTTGTGATACTCAGAGTCCACTTAGTCAAATTACTTCAGCTTTATTGATAATGTAAGCAAACTCAAGTGTCCAGTACTTTCCCACTCCTGCCTTAACCTCTCACACACCTTCTCCGAGACTGCAAAGCCAGCACAAGCAACCAGACCAATTGTTCTGCTCAACTTCTGTCCCTCAGCTGCCTTTTCTTTTCTGTCTGTACGGTATTTGAGCACCTGGGTGGTGAATCGGTCTGAAATAGTCTGGGCCAAAAGAAAGAGAAGAATCAAGGGAGGAAACAATGCAGAGACTACACATCTGGAAAGGGTAGTCTTACCATTTACAGCCAGTGCTGTGGTTTATGCCAGCTTCATCTACTTGTGCAATGGTGAGATAAAACACTCTGTTCAGATCAGCATTCTTTTTCTTTTTTCAAATTTCTCATCTCAGATTTTTCAAAACGCCTCTTCAAGTATGTGCTCAGGAGGTAAAGGTCATGTAAGAGCATGAATCCTGTTGATGGCACTTGCCAAAGCAAACCTACCTACCTCCTGGTATTTGTCATTCTGACATTCATTATTCCTTCTTTACATGGCCACAATTCTCATTCACCTTTTCCACAGTACCGGGCAAGGACTTGGGTTGAATTACTTTTACATTATAATGCTTTCCAAGGTTAGCTGTCTTCCAAGTTTGGGTCCCCTCTAGCAATGGCATCCTACATCACTTGGAAAACAAAAGCATACCCTGTAAAGAGAAATGTATGCTCACATTTCTCATATGCCATGATTTTATAGATAGATATTGTTTAGCACAGATATTGTTTAGTACATTTGACACAGGGAATAATTTCTTCCCCCGATATACATTTGTTTTAAATGTTTCATCTTACTTTTAATCATTTTCATGTTATAATGGAAGCAGAAATGGAAAATTGTCACAGAAAGCTGTTTTTCTTTTGTGGAGAAATCTTTGCATCATACATGAGTATGAAAAATAGTTCCTTCCTCTCACATTTTCTTGCTTTTCTCCTCTTTGAAAACTGTTGCTCATGTACCCGAATGATGAATTTTTCCCTACTGCATGTGGATAGCAACCTGCAAATAAATATTCATAGCAAATATTCATACCATCCTTGAAACTGTGCATACTGCACTGTTAGAAATGCAGGGTACAAGTTTTGTAGACAGACTTGGAATGAAATTTCTAAGAAGGCTTACAGACCAGCACAGCACCATCACAACTGCTAAGGTGTAGATAAAATGCAGTGTCTCATCTCTTTTCAGTTATATCAGACATTTTAAAATGGTGATCAAGAAACCAAAGTGACATCTTTGTGTTCCATTTCCACAACGAATGAAAGAAAACAAAAAGAGCAGTTTTATTGCATAACCAATGACAATTGTTCCTCTTGTGATTAACTTTAGAATACCTTTAAATCAAGGGGATTTTGTTCCTCTAGAGTTCATAGTTTGGCTTCTTGTTGTGTTTGGTTTGGGGTTTTTCCCCCCACACCACTCTGTAACAATTGCAATTTCTTATTTGTCTGGCTTATTAATTACTAGTCAGGTTTATAGAACTCTTTTTAAGTAGACATTCTCTGATTTAAAGCTCTTTTGATGGTCTTTATTTCTATATATGGAAGCTTTTCAAAAGGTAAACCTATACCTAAAAATTATGCAAAACAATCTGGTACAAGTCACTGAAACTTGCATTTTAACAGAGATTTGTAGTGATTTTGTTAGTCTTAATAAATCTCAGGGAGTCAATCAAGTGTTATACATAATTTACTTGAAAGGTTAATGTCTGATAGCACTACCTGCAACCATATTTTAATAGAAATCATAAACTGAGCCTGGAAAGAAAAAGTTCAATCAAAAGACCAGGATTGCGTGAGCAAAAGAAAGATGTTGCCATGGAACGGGTAAGATCTTAACTATTCCTTCTATTTAGTTCCTAGTGCGCAGATGTCCACAGCAGGAGAAATGGCTCTTCTTGGAACTAACCTCAAAACTATCTAACCATTCTGTTCAACTAAGCAAATTCTTTTGTTCCACACTGTGACATGTAAGCCAGGAGAGGTACACAAAAGTGTAAACTGTTTCTCCCTGATGAGAAAGCTCTTTCACTCGTCAGGGCTACAAATACATTTTATCAGCATAAGACAAAAAGGAGATGAGAAGCCCTTGTCCAGCTATGTGAAGATTTTGCACTGCTTCCTCCTAATTACCAAGATGGGATTTGTAGACAGAAAATACCTTTCCATTAGACAAGTTGATAATAAGCAGGAGAAAAAAACCAAATAAGAATGACACCTTTCTGATCTAACGAGCTTATTAATAGATACTGCCTCTTACAAACTTTACAATTTTTCCCCCCAAAACTCCAGCATGGAAGCAAATTCCACAGAGGCTCAAAACCAATGGTGAAATCTCTAATGGGCATAATAAAGCACTGTTGAAATCAAGATTTTCAGGGATTAACATTTCTGTGGTGCGTTGGCTTACATGTAGAGGAGCAGATCAATGTCCTGTTGTGGTGAAAAGACTTCCAAGGTCTCTAAGTATTCTGTAAAAATAGATTAACATTATTCCTTCTCACATAATGACAGGACACAGAGAAAGGAAAAAAAATGGGTTGAGCTGTTTTCTTGTGAATCAACGCAGTAACCTACTTTGAAATCAAGAAATCATTCTAATAAAAGAGAGTTCTATACTACTAAATGGAGCAATAATGACTAGTCCTAAAGGCTGAAATGCATCTATGCAGAGTGGAGCTCGCCCTCTCTGTTAACTATCATTACATGAAAACATATGCCTGTAATACTTTCAATATAGCCATGCAGTTTCAAAATACCAGGAAAAAAATCCTGCTTCTAGATGAACCAACTGTGTCTCAGTCTCCCAGATTGCAGATACATCAATAATGTGCATTGCCTCCCAGTGTGCTCAGAAGTCTGCCACCTGGGATAGACATCACCACATTCTTGCACATTTCTACTCACTTGGGAGATGAGACAAGACATTGTTAACTTCCAAGAGAATGATTTTGCACTATGGATTAATTACTGGGGGGGCTGAGGTCCACTCTTCAGATTGCCATTAAAAGAAATGTTCTGAAAATCAGAATTTTAGATCAATAATGTCTTTTCAATGGAAATTTAATATCTGAATATCCTTGGCTTTGATTAGCTGGATAATTTGACAAACATTTTACATATATTTTAGGTGTTATACACATAATGCAACCTACTGTGATATATAACATGCATCTCATGCTATAGATTTCTTTTCACATCAGATCAGATGTCATTACAGCACTTCCTAAATTTCTCAATTACATGAATAGATACACACATAAATACTTAGAATTGTTCAAGCTGGTCTAGGGAGGTGATTGTCCCATTCTGCTCTGCACTGGTGTGGCCTCACCTCAAGTCCTGTGTGCAGCTTTGAGCACCACAATTTAAGAAGGATATGAAGATATTAGAGAGCCTCCAAAGGAGGGCTGCAAAGATGGTGAGGGGTCTAAGGGGGAAACTGGAAAAGGAGAGGCTGAGGTCCCGTGGTCTGTTCAGCCTGGAGAAGAGGAGACTGAGAGGAGATCTCACTGCAGTTACAGCTTCCTTGTGAGGGGAAGAGGAGGATCAGGCACCGGTCACCAGTGACAGAACCTGAGGGAATGGTATGAAGCTCTGTCTGAAGGGGTTTAGGTTAGATGTTAGGGAAAGGCTCTTCACCCAGAGGGTGGTTGGGCACTGGAACAAGCTGCCTAGGGAAGTGGTCACATCACCAAGCCTGACAGAGTTCAAGAAGCATTTGGACAATATTCTCAGACACATGGTGGGACTTTTAGGGATGGTCTTGTGCAGGTCCAGGAGTTGTACTCCATCATACTTGTGGGTCCCTTCCAACTCAGGATATTCTATGATTCTAAGTATTTTTGACACAACACTACTCTGAAAAATGACCTTTTTCAAAGCCACAGTAAGCTACTGGGAGATAAACAGCACATCTGTAAAAAGAAATCTTATGGTTGCACAAACAAAAATGAAAATCCGAGTGTAAATTGGAAAGCTCTGAAGTGAAATATTAAATTTGTCAGTCATCTAAAATATAACCAAAATTTGCCAGTTATCCTGTAATCACTCTTTATATGATAAGAAAAGAAATTTTGCATGTTACAAAAGAGGGAAAGAGGATGAAATGGTACTAACTGCAAAATAAAGAATCAACTAGAGGAAGCAATCATTCATGTTTCATAAAGATGACTCCTACAGAACTAAAACCAAGTTATTCAGTACAAATAAATATGGAAATTTCATCTCAATGACTGCTTATGTCCTCAGCTTCTGCTTTCTACTGTTTTCAATACAGGGAATCCAAATCCATGGAAGTTGTTCCATTATCACAGCTTATATGTTAGGAAACAGCCTGTTAAATGTTGCCACAGGGCAAATGAGAATGGAAAGAAACAGCCAGTGAAAGGGGAAGTTTTATGGGAGATTGTATTGCACTGAACATTACAAACATACTGTGAGAGCATTGGACATTTTCTACAGCACTTGTGAAACTAACTGCTCTTTTCAGGTGATTTATTTTATTTGATAAGAAATACTCTAATAACTTGTGCACTTAAGCAAGGTTGGAAACCTGACCTTTGTTGTGCATAGAGCTGAATAATGACACTGACAGAGACAGATGTGGATTAAACTCTTCCAAGAGTCATCCTGAAGAAACCGGGGCACTCAGAAAGTTTTGGGATAGGGACAATAATTTCAGACACAAAGAAAAAAATATATATGCTACAACGCAAATAACACATGAATTTGTATCCTTCCACAAGCTTGAGTAGGGTTAATAATCTGCATGCAAGCCTTTCAGTCAAATAGTGGCATTACATGGAGTAAAGTGCTAGCTGATGCTGGAGGAGTGACATTGTAACTGAAGAGTTTGAGCTTCTCAGTGCACAGTTAAAGCCAAAAATTCAGACTGATTTCAGCAGCAGATCCCTGTATCCCATATATATACAGAGCAGTAGTTGTAAGCATCACTCTATGTATTACCTATTTAACACTTTGCTCAATAGTGTGGCAATTCTGTATTTACTTGCTAACAGCATATGATTTAAGAAGACTGTGCCTGCAATTTCTTTGTGCTTACAGTTGTTTCATTATTACTGTAATCACACACATATTTTCAGTTGCTATCAAAATTTTTGCAATTGGAAATTGTCTCTTCACTAAAGTATATGCTTTATCCACTTGGAGCTGGAGGCATTTGCTGTCCTTGCAAGTGCCAAAGACTGTTGAGCTCCATATACATAAATTCAGATCTTTAAAAAAAAAAAAGAAAGAAAGAAAAAGCATGACAAAGAAGCTTTCTTAAAAGTCAGAGACAGAGCCTAAGACAGGGAAAACCACCACACTTCTCACTTCTCTCTGCACCATTGCAAAGCTTTTCTCTGGAACCTAATTTAGGACAGAGCAGCCTGACTTTGTGCCCCAATAAAGACTTACTGTACCCATTTCAGCTTCAGGCTCTGCAGCCCTCCCAAGAGAGTTCCACAGCTCACTTTAGCCCATAACACCTGACACGTGCTTTTGGTACTTGGGTACAAAATGTTGCAAATGGGAATGGGTAAAAGGGTCAAATTCTGAGGCATTTAGTAATAAGCGACTAATTGCTAGGTTAAGATAGTGATGCAAATGGACCTTTGATATAATTCAGACTGAAACTAAAAGTGATACAGGTTTTTAAAAATTTCCCTTGCTTAAGTTGATTTGAAAAAGAGCTTAGACGAGATTTCCCATGATTATTTCATTCCCTTCATGATTCGCCAAAAAATGTTCAAACCAAAAATCCCAACCAAAACTAAACAAGAAAATAAAACATAAATCTGAAGAACAATCATATTTTCACATTAAAAAAAGCTTTCATTACAAGGGAATGCAGTTGTAGATGTTCCTTGTCAACACCAGATGAAGCTTGAATCTGCCTGCAGAATAAACATAAGGATGAAGATATTCTGGAAAATTCACAATCTACCAATATTCTTCATTACTAGACTTTTTTCCCTCACTTCATATCAATCAAAAGCATATTGGGATTTTTGAATGGCCTATGAGGATTCATTTTGGCTAGAGCTGGGTTGAAGTTTTATTGAAATAACATCCCAGCTGTCTTTAATTTTACAGGATATTGAAATGAATTCAAGAGAGATAAGATTCCTGAGAGCAAAATTACAAAGTCTGTGTACGATAGGATGCCTAAACAGAAGGAAGTTAGAAATAATATAATCAGGTGCCTATCAGACCTAGGAACAAGTGTAAGTCTGATAGGACTGCTGTCAAAATTGCTGTGCTTGGGGGATTTAACAGGAGTTTTGTGCCTATGAATGATTACTGTACAAAAAATAATTTGAACAGCTGCTCTTCACTCTCATTCAGCTCTGATGTGATAAACCACAGGCAAACTCTGAACCGGGATTAGATTTCAAGTAAAATCAAAATGAAGACAAAATTCCGAAACCTTGGGATGAAGCAGTTTTCAATAACCAAGGCCTGGCCAAGAGACATCCTTTGGTGCTGCAACAGTCCCTCAAGTTCCCTACAAACATCTGACAGCTTAGTTACAACTCTGGGTGGTCCTTCCAGAAAACACAATGTAGAATCATTATGTCATGAGTTAAACACAGCAACTAAAATAAGCAAGTTTCCCAACAAGAACCATTTCTTTTAAGCTAAACCAGAGTCTCTGAGCCAGCTAGAAGCTTAGGGAAGCCTGTGGCTCTCATGCTAAACCACATTTCTTTCCCCCTGTTCTAGCCTCATTTCCTGGATTACTCGGGCCTGTCCCACTGAGGTGCAGGAGCAAAACTTACAATTGAATTCTGTATTTGGCAGGTTGCCAAGGCAGAGAGCAGTGAGCTACTCTGAGGGACCCGTACTTTCTGAGAGATACACATATTCAAATATTGTTGATTTTTAATCTCTTTCTCCCCTTAAGGTAAGTGACAACATCAGTGTTTTACAGGATTAGTACTGGTAATCTTACCACAATTCTTATCAGTTTTTTACAAGAGCTATCAGGATGTCAATTTCTGTTTCAAAGGTAACTTAATCATTCACATATTTAGGTGTTAAAAAAAATTAATTACTATGTATAACTCCAATTACAAGCAGTCAATTTTATTTTCTATTTTCACTAGTATTTAAAGTGACAGGTGACTAAACAGTGACCAAAATAATACACCAAGGACTCTGAAAAGAAACAGACATTCTTGATCTTAATTTCTATAAAACAGTCCGTATTTTTATTTAAAGTGTGTGTCAAGGAGACATATATAGCCCAGTGTGTCCTATAATATATCAAATATCTTAATGACGATAATTGTTGCCTCATACAGAAATAGCCTTTTAACACAAATAAATACGTTACCTAAAAGCTCAGAGATAAAGTTGCCCAGTAGACCTCTTCAACCTTAGTTCCCTGATCCACAACACTGTTACTGTTGTGAACAAAAACTAATGCCCAAGGGACACTCCAGGAGTGTCCACTTCAGGTTTCAGTAAGATGCAAAGAAAAGGCAATCAAGGAGCGCTGTACATTTTTGAAAAGAAGGTCCAGTGGCTGTTGCTCTGACATCAGCATGCGGATACATCAGCAGACTGACATCATTTCTCACACTCACACAGTGGTTATGCCAGCAGTGAAGTGCAGAATTCATCTTGTTTCTGCTAGCCTACCCCTACAGCGCATCACTGCAACAGGTGGAAACCTCTGAGTTTTTCAATAATGGAGATCTGCTGTGTTGTCTGTTCATTCATACACCTACTATGTCTGCTCTTTCTTAAGCCAACAACTCAGAGGAAATTGGAAAAAACATAGAAAGGAGAAGACTTTCTTTTCTATTTTTATCTGACCACTGTTATCTCATAGCATTATTTCCAAGTGCCAATGTTAAAGTTCTTTCACACTGTTTGACTTCTTACCATTCCCCAAATAACCCGGGTTATATTTTGCTTTCCCATTAAGCCACTGGATACATTTAAGGTATAGATGATCTGGCTTAACCTGAATTTGTTCAAGGCAAGAAATATTAACATACTATTCTCAAAGAGCTTTTTTTAATAAATGTAAATTTCAGTGAAAAAAAAAAGATTACCATAACACCTGATTATTTAATTTTCATGGTTTGGATAAATTTGTGACCTAATGAAAAGACACAGAAGTTAATTCTGTACTTTTTTACCATTGACTATGGATGTGAGCTAACTCTTGTTTTTGGCATTTGGTTCTTTGGGTTTTTTAGTTTGGTTGCTTTTTTACTGTGATTAATTTTGCTTATGAATTCACCAGTGTAGTCAAAAGTAAATGGTACAGGACAGCATAATCACTGGCTTTAGCTAATAACTTATTTTAAAGAGAAACCTATTCTCAGGTAAGATGGGCTCACACAACAGAGAATGTATCAATTCTGTTGCTACAGTTTGGGGCTTTTTAGAGTATAGCTACTGTCTATCTCATATTTCCCCATCTTGAATTATCTGCAGGAGAGTTTGCCACCTTACTCCTGCCCAGGAACAGCTGGGATGCTGTGGGTACTGTCATACCTCTTCTTTCTCAGGAGTCACCATTTTAGCTAGAAAATTCCTGGAGCTGCAAGCCATAGGCATTTCTGTTGGGGACAGTCTGATAAGCACAAAGCATGAACTGAGATTCAATGAGCAGTAATGACATGAACAAAAAAAAAAAAGGCACAGTAAAAGTGCCCATAATGTTAAGCTAGACTATGCAGGACTTTTCATCCGTGTGCATTTGCACTGTGATGTAGCTTTAATTAAATTAGCATATTTCATTGTTTCCGGTCTCATTCAATGAACAAGGAGTTGCTCAGTCTGTACATTAAATTGCTATCCATGGTATAGCCTCTGGTCTTATTCTATTAAGTCTACAATGACTAGAGAAATGATTCATTTCTGTATGGATGCCTCTTGCAGTTTAAACAGGTTGTTTAAAATGTATCACCACCATCAATAAATATTTTGTTTCTGAGAGTGGACAATGTATCCATTTTACAGGTAGGTAAGGGAGCCATAATGAAATTAACACTTGGTGTATTTAGTATTAACTCGTTCAAATCACAGCTTTAATTTTTTTTCTCTACTGGTATCAGAAAGTTCAATCTAGTTCTCCATAGCTTGCAAATATCTTTTTTTTGGAATATTAAAAATCCATTTTCAATATATTTCTTGTGCACAATTTTCCAGATTAAAAACCCTGAAGAAAAAAATCAAAACTGTTGTCACATGGCATCATACCAACAGCTGCATATATCATCAGCAAGGTGGGACACACTGGATCTCCCTCACAGACCTGTGCCTCTGGAATTAACAGAGTATCTTATATGAAAGTTATCTTTCTCTGCACAGATCTACATTACAGGAAACTTCACCACTGGGGCTTTCCACATGAAATTGTCTGAAGTGCTTTATAAATATGAATGAGTTTCTCTTGTGAAACTAGGCACTATGAATCACCTCATTTGATAGCCAAGGAAATGAAATGCAGACATAGTTTTTATATTCCCCACATTATTGAGAGGGCCCTTTAAATTTGCAAGCCCAGTCTTAATTTTCCAGAGCACTTTACTTTTTCATTTTCTTCCCTTCTTTCTTGTTTTGAAAGATACTCTCACTGAAATAGTTGTGTTTGTGAACTATCAGTAGGTCTACCTAATCTTTTCTAAGGAATGGCCCTTAGAGCACTTAAAAATTGTTGGGTTCACCATCAGCAATCTCTTATGCCATAGGTGTCACATACAAAATCCACAGCCAAGGACATGAAAGAAACCAATTCTCTGGTGTGACATTTGGCAGCTTTGGTCATGAGGCTCAATCTTACTCTCTACAAACATGTGCCTCAGCCATAGACATTTGTTCCACCTACTACACCAGTCAGTGACAAGAGGAATGTAGCTTAGATACTTTGAGAATAATTTGATATTTCTGGTCTGGGAGTACTTGTGCACTTCTGAACACTAATGTTCACTGGACACTAACTAGCTGGGGGATGGATGCAACTCTACCAACACCTACTGTCTGCTGTGACTTCCTTTATCAAGGCAAAAATGCGTCACAGTTTATCCCAGCCAGGTCCCCTGCCTGGAGAAGAGGATCTCACCCTCTCCCTCTCCTATTAGGCAGAGACAGCATTAGCTCTTTAGTTAGAAGGTTATGCAAATTATGGTGAACCCACAGACTCCAGTCTTGTGGCAGAGATGTCAGGGTACCTGATGTTAAGCTCTACAAGATGCTGCCTTTTATCTTACTAAACCACAAGTGGATTTGTATATAAATGCACAGAAGTGGCCCAGCCTGGGCCTACAGTTTTGGAAACAAAAGAGGAATTATGAAGAGGAGACTATTGACTCATTCCTACAGAATTTCCTCCAGCAGCCAGTGTAGATTGGATGAGATCTCTGATATCTTTTCAGAGGAAGAGGTGTAAATGGCACATTTGTATAGGCATATGTACAGAGACACACTTTGATTCTTCAATACACTAGTGGAAAGTTTATTCTGGCACTACAGGAATTTTTATCTACTCATTTTAAACTTATTTTTCATGTTCTTTAGTTTCAGGTCTCGAGGGCTGATTCTCACTTGGATATTATTAAATAGTGAAATCTGACCATTGCTATAACACTAGTTGCCAACCAGTGCTGTAACACCCTTGAATAGGGTACACTTTGTAGTTTTGAAGACCCTCAGAGAGGACAGATGCTGTGAATATCTACTCAGCATCACCTAGGACTTGGTTATGTTACAATTTTCACAGACAAGTCGAAGTCTTCTCAGGCCCCTGACATCTCCCAAAGGCCTCTCTGATGGCTTCGGGCTTCTGTTATTCAGATACATTCTCCTTGCTAGCAATAACAAGGTGTCCTAATGAAGCTGATATTTCTTCTTTCAGTGAAACCCACCACGAATGACCCCCACCAGCATTTAGTCTGGCTGTATCTTCCCCATTTAGAAATATCTCACATTCTGCTTTTGACTAAAGCTTAAATTCATTATAGGGTGAAATACTAATGTGGTGTGGATATGACCTTTTACTTCAAAAACATACTAATATCTTTGCTATGACTTTTAAGTTCTGACTCTGAAATGACGCAAGATTGATCTCCATAATATTTTAGAAAGAACAGTAAGAAAGGAAGGTTGAAAGATCTCTTTAAGGATTAATTACATATTTTAAATAAATCATATTAAAGATGAAATGCTTTCTTAATGGACACATTTGAGGCAAAATTCTCACTCCTTTTAAGCACAGATGGAGCTCAAAGGACATTGGAAAAAGGACAGAAGAAAAGAACAAGATAGAAATTTAATATTAAAGATCTGAAATCTTTGAGGAAAAATAATCAAATAATATAGTCAACAAAGTGAGAGAGAAATGCTATCTTCCTGTGTATAGGCTTAAAATAATACCATAAAAATAATTCATTGAAATAAGTTAATACAAATAAAATTAATGATTCTAACTAGATTTGAATCTAATTACACCATCTAACAATGAATTCAAGGAAAAAATGAGTTGACTCGGGCTAATTAGAGAAAGCAAAAGCATACTCAACTCATTCTCTCAACCAGGCAGCATTCATCATAGTTCTTTCCATTCATCTCTGCACACAACAGCAGCAATTGGAAAAAGAAAAAAACCAGCAGTTAAAAATAAGCATCCATCTCATCCAGCACTACTTTTTAATCACCCAGTGCCTGAAAAAAATGGCTGAAACACTAAAAAAAGACTGCATTTTTATTTTTATATGAAAAGAGACAGAGAGGCTGACAGGCTGTTGTAGCTTCACACATTAGTGGTTTGTCCTGGTATGTAATGGGTTATGTCCTCCAGAAGATTAGAAAGTCTGCATAAACAGGAAAGCACTGCAACTGAATATGAACTTCACCAGAAGTTTAACCTTACTGAATATTTACTGTTTAGTTTGTCTTAAGGGAGCTGCTTGAATTACTTATTTCATCTAGCAGCTTAATTATTTTCTTTGGTTTCACAGAACTCCAGTAAGGCCATTGTCCTAATTGTAATTGTTTAGGACATCCTTTATTTATTAGAGAGAAGAGGCAGGACACTTTTTGCAATTATTTTGCCCAGGTCTAGTTCTTCAGCTATTTTGCTATTGACTAGAACAGGACTATTTCTGTCTATGTGAATACTGATTTTGGGAATCAGACAGTTTGCTTCCATTAAAAGCAAAAGATCTCAAAAGTGCAACCTGACTCTGAGATTTTCCATAACTACAGATAAGTTTTTTCTTTTTTTTTTTTTCTTCTTTCTTCTTTTCCTTTCTGGAGTCTCTAGCACCTTCAGGCTTGTGCCTCTGTGCAGGAGAACTTGTGGCTGTAGACCTTGGATGCTTACTCAGCAGAGCTGCCCTTCAGAAAATTCAGCAGAGGTCTTTGGCTGTGTCACCATCAGAGTTTCTCGAATCCAAGGTGTTTACAAAACATTTATAAACATCTTGTTTCAACAGACTGTAGGATTTCCTTTGATATGGATGCCATTTTGCTGGATTGAAACCGTTGGCTCTCTCCCAAGAAGTTCATGCACTTAGTAGCCTGAATTAAGTTCAGATCTTTAAACTAAAGGTATTCCCTTTCCAAATTATCTCAGACTGTGCCCCCCACCCTTCTCTATTAGAAGGCAGTGGAGACTCCCCTTACCATTGATACAAAAACTGCACAAAAACCTGGGAAATGCCATAGAAAAACTACGTGGAAGCTCCTATCACAGAGATCAGTGTCATTTTCTTCTCTTCCCTCCCATCCCCAATATCATTACATTAGGGCTCTTGGGTTTGGCCAAGATGCAAAGGAGCCTTTTAGACCATTTTCCTCGTTTCCTTGTGCCCTCTACCCAATTCCTTCTGCAGCACTCTTCCTCAGAAATAATAAAAAAAAAGGAAAGAAAAAAATTTAAAAATTCTTTTTTGTTTTAATTAAAAAGTATTGAACAAGGTTAGCTCCAGTTCTTGCCAGGCATCAGTTTGATGATTTGTACTGGCAATTTATCATCTGAGTCACTTGCCAGCAGGGACAAGAGTCCCTGAAACTGACCTCTCCACATCAGGCTGAATTTCATTATATTATTTTTCCAGTAAAGGTTCACATTTTAAGAGGAGAAAAATGGGTTATAAATAGATTAGACACATGTCAAGCCCTTGGGGTTCATTGTCACAAACTTCATTATTTCTTTATCCTGCCTAGCAAATAGCATTTATCATTCTTCACATTCTGCATATTTTAACTAATGAGTACCTGAATTCAAAATTATTTCATCACATTTTATCACCATGAATGCTAGTATCACTCCTAATTATGCACAAAATATCTGAAATATTCTCACTCTAACATCTCAGGATGCCTAAATGAAAAATTTCATTTAGCATATGAGGTTTGCATTTCTAAATTTTCTACTTCTGAAAAATTGGTCCAGAAGACTCAGATGAAAAGATTCTTTTTCTAATAACTTCTGTCCTTCCTTTTCACATAGAAATAGCTACCCTCCTGATGTTCAGTGGTTTTTGTCCCATGTCTCCAGCAGAACTAGGGAATTCTGCAGAAAGAAAATTAACTAGAAAGAACAAAAATTGATCACATTTTTTCAAATGCATTAAAGCACTTGCAGTGAATGGCAATACAAGTATGTTCTTACTTACACAAGTAAATAAGAGATAGGTCACTCATTTTACTATACTAAGTCTTAGCTGTTGAACAGAGGGGCCCAGTTCTTCAACTGAGATGAAAATATGCCAGAGAACTGCAGCTGGAATATGATACAGCTTTCCACAGAGATGACGTAAAATACATGAAGTGCAGTTACAATTTTGCTTTCTTACACAGGAAATCTCAAAAAATGGGAGTGACAAAATACATGATCAAAAGCATGAAATATGATTGTAGTCCCCTCTAGAAGCCTGAGTCCTCAAAGCCTCCACTTGGACAATGTGCTGTCTCCTCACTATATTTTTCCCAAGGGATCGCTTATGTTTTAAAGCTGAAGATTGTGCTGTCTCCTACAAAAATGCAATCTGAAGTCATTTTTGTGAAATAAAACTGCCATAAAGAGATACTGTTTTGCATGATTTTTCTCAGTTAAATGAAACTCCCCTATGTCAAACTTTAAAATTAATGGAAATTTTTTATTACTTCCAATGCAACTTAAAAACTCACACATGTACTGCTATCACATGTAGCATTAGAATGTTCTCAGAATTAAGCCCAGAGAAGAAATTAGGTAATTATAAATATTTTCACCTGTAATCACTACTGAAGGCTAAACCTATAATATTTCTTTATCAGTAACATCCTGTCACTAGCACATACACAAGTGCTCATAGCTGCTCAGGACCACAGCTTGGTGCCAGCTGGATCAGCTTGCCTGTCCTCATATCACACAGTCTGACATGTCTGCCATGTAGATACTGAAGTGGTCACCTGTAGCTCAGGAAAAATCCCTTCTGTGATTTTATATTCATTAACAAAAAGGGTTTTTACCACTTGACTCATCTTTGGTCATGTAAATATTATGTGCTAAATTTTGCAATTTCTCAGAGCAACTATCCCAATTAAAACAATATCTGTTTTGGTATTATAAGCTTTTAAAAATTGTTCAGTGATTAATTATTACAATAAAATTAGGTACTCTCTTATTTTATTTGGTAAAACATTAACATTTTGACCTACAATGAACTACAGTTAATGTTTACATACAGCATCTGTGTGTTGCAACAAATAAATCTGCAAAAAAACCCCATTTTTCATATACAACTATGGGACGCTGACATATGATCAACAAGTGTCCCACTATGCTACTGCCATGCACTGTGTTTTTCCTGAACTGCTAAAGCAATCTGAAAATATATTTACTTAACTCTAGGCTCTGACTGTCCCCTTTATCACAGAGAAGATCATACTACTGTTGGTCCTCTGCCCTTGGCAACATCATATTTTTGTGTAAAAAGTACTGCCATGATCTGAGAGATCAATCCTTTTCACAACTTTCTTGCAGTAACACAGAACCGAAGATATCCACAGTCACTGTCCCGAAAATAGTGGCTGCAACAAAAAGATCCACATGGGAGCACTTAACTTCAGAGACCAGAGTTAGGTAAGGCTATGGAAACTGCTTTGGAGAATATTAAGAAACAGTAGGTAAATGGGGAAAATGCTCCCAGGCCATTTAGTTTTATGGTGACTTTTACAACACATGTATTACAACTACTAAAAAATACCACTATAGAAGGGATTCCATTCCCCTGTTCTTCAGAATCAGTGTGGTTAAACAGAAGCAACAGTGAGACCTATTAAAGTAAAAAAAAAAAAAAAAAGGCAGTATCTGAACAGGGAAAGATGAAATTAAGTCATACATTCCACAATTTGGCTGATTGAAATATTTTGAAGCTGAAAAAAAAAAAAGAAAACTAAAGACTGTTGCTAGTGGTCTACCAAAAACGTGATGCAGTGATAGATGACCAGTTTTGGAAAAAAAGTAAGGTAAAGAGGCAACAACAGAGAGAAGATGGCTGGCATCTGCTGCTTTTTTTTTCTTTTTCTTTTTTTTAACCCAAAGGCTGAACAAATTAAAATATACAACTGCTAAAATAGTTGTTATGTGTGGTGTATCATTTCAGCTAACCTTGGTGCTAGAAGGATGGAATGCTCCAACTTTTACTCCAATTTTTAGAAAGAGAGCCCAGGAGGAATCCCCAGATTCCAGACCAGTAAATTTGTTGATGCTGATGGGCAAAATGACAGCAGGTAAAAGAGGTGAATGGAATCAGTGAACACAAAACCAAACACTGTAAAGAGGAAAGAGCCAGCGTGTCTCTTACAGTGGAGAGGGGTGTCTGTGCATTTATGCCTTCTCTCAGGGTACAATTATGTTACTTTTACATATCCTATTCTATGCCTTACTGTTGGTAAAATATATCTGTTGCTAGTTCTTGATTGTCACTAATGTCGTTCACATTTTGACAGTTCTGATGGGCTATTCACATTCTTCCTGTTCTCCTTAGGTGTACATGACACAAATCCAGATGATAAATTCATTGTTTTCCCTCTGCTCTGAGGAAATAAACACATTCTCTCATACCCAAGAGACCGCAGTTGCATGTTTTTCATTCTAATAATTCAAAAATTTTCCATGTTCTTCATCCGAGGAAGAACCTATTTTTCATGAACTTAAAATGCTCCTACTAGCTACTTTAGGAACAATAGGTGGTCTACAGCATTTTGCAGTTGCCATCAGAGGGAAGCCAATATGCAAACTCTTAAAATAAGAAATTTATGTGTCTATAGGCAATGATATTTAAAATTCCAGTTTAGACACTTTGGAGGGACAAGGAGGTAGGGAAATGCAATCACACAGATGTTTTAGTCATTAAAAAACAAACAAACAACCAAAAACATGAACTATAGTACACTGAATGTAAGTTGAAGTGATTTTTTGAGTATGCACAAAATTGCACTGAAAGTGAAATTCTCTCTTCAATAGAAAAGAAAAATAAAGAAGACATTTAAGAAGATTTGTTTTTAAGGAATTGAAGATTTTAGAATACCAGCCTTCTCACACAAGACTTTTCACAGGAAGATTTTTTTTTTCCTAAAGAGAAAAGTTTTGTCTTGAAAATGTTTAGCATTTTAACTATGTTTGGAATTCTTACTGTGGTTTTCTTCTATCTATTTAGTGAAAATATTAACATCATCACAAATAAAAATTTACATGGAGATTTTGAGTCACTTCCCACTTGTCTCATCTCAGCAGTAAAATAAAAATCTGAATTTTTATAATATTTATGTAATTATATTTTGCACTGCTGATGCTTGATTCTTTATTCAGTTGATGAATAGTATCCATTACTATCTCTATGAATCTTGAAATGGAGAGATTTTGAAAAACCAAACAGGTGGTGAGATACTATAACTCCGTTATTCTATTTGAATTTTTCTAAATGCCCCTAGCCTTGTTTTATTTTCTGTGTAAGAAATTAGCATGATTCACTTCTTATAACTTTGAGAAAATAGAATCTCACAATACATCATTTCTACTCACAGTGTACAGGATGTATGTACCAAAACTGCTGGTGACAGTGAAATCAATGCAGGAGAGGAATAGAAGGAAAAAAATATTATCTGTCTTGTTTCTGAGACAGCTGCCGGAATTTTATATTTTGAATAATTCTAAAGACATCTTTTGGAGATCTTGCAGTGCAAGTCTGGATTGTTCAGAAGAGTCAGAAAGTCTAATCCTATCCTGTCAGCCCTGTGCCTAAGCTTGATGATTTTGGCCATTTTCTCTGGCACACAAGTCTACTGTGAAAGAAAAAAGGGGACACAGCTTCCTGGAATTGTTTTTATGTGCTTTGCTGTGCCACAGACAGTAAGGTGTTTCTCAGCCTGACTGAAAAAACAGTGCTTATATTCCAAAAAAAGGAGAGGAAATGCAGGTTCCTTGTTTTGAAAATATCTTCCAGAATAAAGAATGGAAAGTTCACCACAACTGAGTGCATGGAATTAAGCTTGCCTATGACAGAAGGACAGAGAGTTTGGCAATCCCTTCTGAGGTCTGAATAAGTGACAAGCAGTTTCAAACTTGATATCAAATTGTAGCAGCAGAAAAAAGGGTATAGAATCAGTAATGGACCAAATTAGGTACATCAAATTAAATGTGACCTCTCATCTCACAATCAGCTCAAATTACCTAATTAATTATGAGAATATTGATAAAGTCTTAATAAACCTAGGCTGCAGGTAAGGAAGGATATTTTCAGCAGCGGTAAATGTAATTCTTCTGCAAAGACAGGAACAGAGCAGTTCTGTGTACCAATCCCCAGTCAGAGAAACCATGCCCAAGGTTTGTCACCAAGCAGCTAAGGCAGAGCAGGGTGGTGTCCAAGCACCACTGTACAAAAAACACTCTGATCTGGTAGGCAAAGCATGACCATATGAGGCAGTCTGTGTAGTTCATTGAAATTAGGCAGAGATGTCAATGATAAAGTCCAATGATTTGTCTCAGTGGATAAGGTTAAGGATGTATAAGCAACATAAGCGGCAAAAATGAAGGAAACGTTTGAATGTCTTTTGGAGACAACCTAAATAGGTCTATGCAGGGACTCAATAATCAATAAATGCCTTTCCTCTGAGATGTCACATCTTAGTGAGCCTTCAAAAATTGTTTCAGCACATGAATCTTCCATTTAACATACATATCAGTGCAAAATCTTTCTTGTAACTTGTTTTAGGAAAGAAGTTTCTGTATGTTAGAGACACCTGACAATAGTTTCTGTGTTAGAGGTCTAGTTCTCAAACAGCTTTCATTTTGAGTGCTTCACTTACGTATAAACACAGTGTGCTAAGTTCCCATTTGTGCAAATATTGGAGGAAATTGGTGTTTGAGAACCTTTCATTCCAACCTTCCCTAGGTAAAAATGTTCAGAGAGGTTTCAAAACAATTAAAAATCAGCCTCAATAGTATTCTGTTTTAAAATGTCACCAGGGAATTTTTCAGTCACTGCTTTTAACCCTAGTTGCCCTGCTCTGTCTGCCCCTCTGTAGCTCTCTATTTTTTAATAAACATTTTGGTTTTCAAAATTGGCTTGGTCTGAAAAAAATCCAAGTTTGCCCTGGGGAACAAGAAATTTTCTGCAGAGAATAAAGCACGTTGCCTAAACAGTTTCAGAGCTACAGATCATTAAAAATAAATTACTCAGTTTGAATATTTTAAAAGCTACTGCTATAACGATTAGAGGTAGCTATCAGACTTGTTTTCAACTTGGGAAATCACCATTAAAAATGAGAAATAGAAATAACTGGAAGCAAATGAGGACTTGTTTATAGTGCATGAAAGATTAGTTGGACACATATAACTTAACATGTGTCATTTGTAAAATAGGTTAATAAATATTTTACATGGGTTTATTTTGTTTTGTTTTTTTTTGTTTTTTTTTTTTTTTTACTTATCTTCTTGGGGGTGGGGGTGAGGGAGGGCTGTTGTTAGTTTGTTTTAAATAGAAAAAAAATTGATTAAAACCAGGAGTTCATTCCCCTGCCCATGCCTGTCCACCTGGATGAGTTCCCAAAAAGTTGATGGTATGTATCTCCAGAAGAATTTTGAGAAATTAATTGCCTCAGTCTGCCTTGGAACAGCTTTGACTAGTAAGCATCACCTGCTTGGAAAAGCTTGAAAAATGCAGAAAAAAGTTATCACTGCCCCCTTCATCTTTCTGCTAATAAAGGCATGAGTAATAGCACTTCAGGAATCTGCAGCAGGCACTGGTCCTCCTGGCACAGGTATCTCACCCTCCTACAACCTGTTCCTACAGCTGCAAATGGGCAGGCAGCTACAGGAGATACATCTTCCTGCTGAGACTCTTCATTCTCAATGAGGAAACAAACAAAAAGGCAAGATCTGAAGGCTATGTTCTTATTTTTTAGAGGCGCAAAGTGATACTTGGACTCGTGGCCTGTTTAGAATTAAAACCCAAATAATTTAAATCACACTAGTGCCCTTCATGAGTCTCTAGTTCACTTTCTCTCTAGAGAGATTTTTATATGGACGTTTACATCTGTTACCTTAACTAGTTGATTGTTTGGTAGGGAGAGGTGAGGTGTCTATTTTTAAGCATGTGCTCTAATATGAATTAAGAACCAGATTTCCTTACTTCAGAAAATGTAGGCACTAGACATGATAGGACAAGTTTCCTCATTACCCATGCAGGGAAGGAACATTTTCTGGTAACTGTGGGGTTTAAGGCTCTAAACAACATCTGTCGACATGTAGAAGATGCACACAGTTGTCCAACTCTTCTCTCTCTACCTGCAGGGATAACAAGATTTCAGGTATTCAGCTTCCTGACATTATGGTTGAGCATTTCTATCACAGAAAAAGCAGGCACCAAAGCACTTTATAGCCTGGTCTTATTCATCAGAGAAAGCTCTTCTAAGATTATGCCAAATTGACCAATATAACTTTTTTCCCCCTGTCCCTTGCTCTCCCACTCTCTAACTAAACAATGTGTGAACAATATGAAAAAGGTGGTTCTAGCAGCTTTTGTTTCTAGTATATCTTTTCCCTCTGTGAGTTTCCTTTTTAAAAGGGAAGGCTTGACAATGAAAATGACTGACATCTGAATGTCTTTTTTTCTCTCAAAATTTGAGTTTGGTAAGTTTATTTGAGGTCAGAATCCAAAGGAGAAAATCAAGCATAATTGTGTAACTACTGCATATAGAAACACATATATATATATACGGCACAGTTGTACAAAACTCAATACAAAACCTGGTAATGGACAAAATGTATTGGCAAGTTTATGCCTTCTTCTAGCTGTATGCAGCCAGAATATTTTATGAAAGAGAATCTGCAGTTTGCTCTACAGCTTTAGGTTAGTGATTAGTAGAAAGTTGTTATTTCACATGGCATTTGTTATTAATGATCATAGTATTTTTTTAACCACTAGTCTATTTTTTCCCATGTTCCTATGACAGCAATTATCACATTGTTTTAAGTATTGTGATTAGAGATGGCAATTTTAGAGGGTGTAATTTACTTCTGATTACTATATTGTGTCACATGAATAGCTGTATTTCATCATGGTGTACAGTCTTATGTCAAGGAAGATGAAAGGAGAACCAAAGGAGGTTTGGTGAAGGGGAAGGAAATTAAATGTTAACATGAAGGAAAGCTTTGGTTTAAACACAATCACTTGCTTGGAATACAGTGCTCTCAGAAGGTCACTGTGTAGTGAAGATAGAGACAAACTGAAGAGTGTGGAATTATGTGTCTTCATAAATAGATTTTTAAATCCTCAAAAAGGATTCAAATCCTAACAAAATGCCTGTTGCTGAAGCTGCCTACATATGGAAGTAACTAGGATAAGATATGTTTATTTACATAAAATAGCACAGGCCATACTGCATGACTAGAATGCACCATTCCAGCTTTACGTGAGGCACCTGAGTAACTCTTATATGAATGGGGTTTTTCTATTTCCTGTTATAAAGTACATAACATCCTAGGCTATCAAGAACTACATTGATCTATATCCTATATTATACAGACCATGTTACAAATGGCTGCATTATATACTCCATTATCCTAAAACTTAAATTACAAAAGTTGAGAGATTTCTGAAATAGCTATTCCACTTGTACCACCCAATCTCTTCAGCAAAATTCAGATTTACGCCAGTCATGTATGCAGATTTTTTTCTCATTGTATCTAGTCCAACAGAGAATGAGAAAGAGCAAGCAAACTTGGAATCAATCCTGCCACCTTTCTCTCTCCCAGCTGTACACTGAAACAGTAAAAAGCAACTCATAATATTATAGCTATTCTACAGACTACTGTTCAAGTAGTAAAACCATCATGACAGTAATGATGCACTTCCTTTGTTAATGGTACTGGAGCAGTCTGCTATAAAAATGTCACCTTATCTAGCATGGCACCCAGTATCTCAGGCCATTATGTACATCTGACTTTCAGCAGATTACTTCAGCACTATAGGAAGGTGAAAAAAATAATTTGGAACTTCATGCTTGTTAAAAAATATTGAAAATGATCCTTTATACCAAGACTAACCCTCCAGGCTGCTAATATCGATGAGCTGTTGGCTAAGAATGTCTAAGATGAAAGGTCAAATTCCTGTGAAGGTCACAGACAAAACTGATAGATCTGTTGAAACATTAAGAGGGAATGAAGCAATACACTGAAGAGTTAAATAATCAATAGGGCCAAAGAGTTTTATGTCTTGCTGTCCCTTTTTAGATGTACACAGCTGTTTGATGTGCAGCTATGTATGTGGCTGCCTGCTACATCCACATTATGAAAGGTCATTATGTCTCCCCAAGAGGCCCTCCAGAAGGCAAAACTGATAGCTTTCATGTAAAGACAGCAAGAAGCACAACAGCATCACCTGAGGGCCTTTAAAAAAACAAGTAGCACAAACACGTGACTTAGGATTAAGCAAACATCCTGTGGATGGGAACAAAGGAACTGTCTATCTTTCGATCTTTCAAGTTCAGGATGGAGATAAATTCAAATGTGTAAGTAGTGGATCCCCACAATCATCAGAATATAGAACAACATCAGGGCAAACTGGCAATGAGAAAAAATTCAGTCTCATTAATTTCTTAAAAATTTCCCACTTCAAGTTTCCCACCATACAGTTCAGGCATTTATCAGTGAAGAAAAGTTATAGGGAAAGACAAAGTCTCAAAGAAGAGAGGTTGAAAGTTATGAGAGATTGATTAAGTAGCTTGAAAAGCACTGACAGTGGCTGTGCTGAGGGAAAAGGGTGAATCCTAAATCCAAAATTCACTATATGTTTTGTGAGGTACTATCAAACACATTGAGATACAAGCAAAGCAGCTACTACAGAGCAAATCTGTAAACCTTCCTTTTCCTAATATAATTGTGGGTTGGGATATTTACCCACATCTTAGTAAAGTTTGTAGAGTACAATTATGGTTTGTATACATTGAGGATATTTTCTTAGTACTTGAACTTTTTAACAAGAAGCTTGAGCACTGCAACAATATCACTTTTAAAACTTGGCCAGATTAGTCTACAACTAGTGCCAATCTATGTCCTTTGGTTTAGCTTTTTATTTGACTGATACTGTCAATGGAAAATTGAGATGGGTGTAGCAGAGTTTTTGAGGGTGTTTTCTTCTTTGATAGAAAAACATCTGGCTCCTAATGATTCAAGCTCAGCTAATGAAAATATCTGGGTGCTTTGGATGGCATTTTTTTCAAGAATAGGGCACTCAAATTCATGCTTGTATTCAAGCTCCCATTATGATTAACAGAGGTCTAGGGCTCAGTTCACATGCCTAGATGAAGACACCTAGTACTGTGTGAGTTACTTTGAGATATCTAAAATACCCACTCAAGGGTTGTAGGTATGAATACAGTCAATGGAGTTTAGTAAGCAATTCATGTTTCTCTAAAGTTCATACCTAAGGCTGAGGTTTGTTTTTAAACAAAGACACAAAGAGCCATTTAAGATCTAGGCTACTCACCCTGTCCTTCAGTCACCTATGCAGAGGGACTCTGGCCTTTCATAGGTCCCACCTCCTATTTGACTATGTGAATGTCTTGGAAAGCCTAGGACAATTCAATAGGTACAATGCACTTCTGTCAGGGCAACTATCTTGAATGCAAGGTCTCCATTGACCTTAGTAGGCGTATAGATAGCTACGTTGCATGTATACCCCCAGTGAATAGAAAGACCTTTTATTAGGGGTCACAGTCACAAATGAATTCCCCATCCTTTGTAGCTGTGAGTGGAAAAATAGTTAACTAACACAAGTCCAAAATTCAGGCTCCTGAAGCACAATACTGCTGATGTGAACACACTTTGCTCAAGTTGGGTTACCTCTTTTTCTTTTGCTTCGTTGTCTGAAAGACAAAGGAGTTGGTAAGTGACATTCTCAGCACTACTTTTCAGTTAACCTCAAAAGTGCCTCTTTTTTGGTGTTGACTTATCAAAACTGGATATATAAAGCAATTGCACTACTATGTGCCTTGTTTCTCTCAAAGTTAGTCTTTGGATGATTTCTGGAATAGCTCTAACTTGAGTATGTGTTGGCTCTTTTTTTTTTTTACTAAATCAAAAATGGTGAGAATCAGAGAGTTTTCTGCTGTCCTTAGAAGACCTATCAGTGTCTAAGCAACAGCCTTTTGTGTTCAAGCAACAGCCTCACTCATTCTGCTCTTTGACCTCTTCTTCTTAAGTGACTGGAAATGTTCAAACAATGACAAATAGGAGCACTGTAAATCCCCTGAAAAAGGTTGACATTCATGGGGATGAAGCTTACAGTGTGAAGGTCACAGAGCATGAGACTAAACATACCTCAGGCAATAATGTTGGCTTTCACAGCACTAATGTCAACTATGGCATTAACAAGACAGCTAAGAAAAAAATCTCATATCCAGCAATAAATGATAACAAATACCTGAGGACAAGTTCTGGGAGCTTCTTGGTAATCAGTTCTAGTGCAGATTGTGAAGTACTTGCTGATGTTCAGGACTACTACTTGTGCCCAAAAGTAGAGCTAAGGGGATCTATCAGTCTCTTTTCTAGGGTGGCTGTTAGCAGAGGCTACAGTCATGTGCCCTGAGAGGTATTATTTCTTATCCAGTGCTTGCCACTGCAGTTTTTTTACATTCAAAATCTACCTGATCTGCTATCTCAGTGCAACTTCATGTCTCATATTATTCAATAGAAATATCAAGGCTTTAAGCTTTTTACATGAGTTTTGCCTAGGAGACTTCTCACCCTTCCTGGCTAATTTATTTTTTCTTGAAGAACAGGGAGACAAGTTTTAAGAATGATGTCATATCAATGTGCAGATGCCTTGTCTTATCATTGATTTTTGTCTGAGAACAATGCCGTAACCCTCCACATGGCTCTTCTACTCTTACAGTCATCAATGCTCTCTGTCTCAATCCACTTCAAACTGGAATTTAGAATTGGAATTTGGAACCGTGATAGAGTTGCTCAGTTCTGATTGATGTTGCACTAATCATTCCAGGAGCACACAGGCAAGGATTTAACAAATGGAGCAGCGTAAGATGGAGATGATGGTCTGAGAAGCATATTGAGTACATAGGATAGTCACAGGATACCAGTGATCTAAATCAATTGGTCAGCTGGTCTCTCTGATACTATAGAAATACAGAACATTGCTATTAAGTGTTTAGCTTCTTCCTATAAAACCTTTTATTTCAACATTTTTGCTCTTTTTACTTTTATTTCTCTCAGGAAAATTTTAATTTCATATCAGCTGCATTTCAAAAACTTTGAGTTCTTCTCCTTCCATATGACATATAAAGGAAAGGGGGAAAGATCTAGTCGCAAAGTTATAATTTGACCAAACTTCTTCTTGTACAAGCCAACTAAAAAATTGAAAAAGTAAAGCAGAGGGCTTATCTTTGGAAATCCACCAATAGAACTGAACCCATTAAGAAACAGGCCTGGAATTAGTATATTCCACTAAATACATCTGAAAATTTCTCTGTATTTCCACACATGAAGAGAGGCAAGTCCCAAAGAATTATACGGTGTGTACTTTAAATGCCTTCCATCAATTATTTTTCCTTTCAGGTTGTGTTAACTGCCTTTTCTAAAAAAAAAAATTGCAGTTACTGAATTGTTTACAGTTCAGATAAAGGCTGTGGCTAATTAACATGTTGTCATAGTCATATTTTTAATGTTGACATTGGTTTTTTTGTTGTTCATTTTAAGATTTCAGTCAAATGATGGAAGAGAAAATATATCACATGTAATGTTTAGAAACCAGTTAAAATAAACAGTCCATGAGTGACTTACTCGTGCTGCCCAATGGATGCCTAGAGGTAAGAACACATGCAGAATGCAAAATGCTGCACAAATTATTTGGGAAAAAACAAACAAACAAACAAAAACAAAAACAAAACAAAAAAACCCCAAAAAAACCCTCAAAACCAAAAAAACCTCAACAACAAAAAGAGGGAATTACACCAGTCTTAGATGTTAGAAGATAATGCAACTTAATTTGACACGGATAAGGCACATTTCATCTAATATACTCCCATTTATAGAAAACATGTATATTTGTAGAAATAGTGTGACTTACCATATGGTCATGGAGTGCATATTTTCACATACAGAGTACATGAAAATTCTTGTCTCTATCATTGTGCTATTTTCTAGAATTTAAGTAATTTGGGAAAATCTGACCATCAAGACTATTCTTGCAATTCTCCAGTGTGTCACTCTCCTTATAGTCTTTTACAGAAAATCAGAAAACTATAGGTACTTATTCTCAAAAGAGATTTTTTCTATTTAAATAAAAAAACACCCAAACAAATGAACCAACCAAGAAAAAACAGAACAAAACCCCCCAAACCTGTCCATGATTACCTCCTCTGTGTTTCTGTAGTCACTAGGGGCCTTTAAAAGCATTTGTTCTTTATGTTTAGTATTTAAATAAAGTAAACATCTTTTCCAAGAAATTCCTTCCCTTGTCAATGACAAAGCACTTAAAAGTCTTTGGTTTGATTGCTGTAAATCCCGAAGCTTACTTTCCATTATATAGGATATTCTACCTATTAGACAGGAATTGCACAAAAAAATCCTTCAAAAGAAATAGAAGGAAAGAAAGGGAAGAAGCTGTTTCTCACAAAGGTGATCTATCAACTGAAACTGGAAATGAGACATTATATGGAAATATTTGTACTAACCTGTATAGTTACTACGGAATATCTGTACTTTCTCCTCGAGAATATCCCAAGTAAAAGTAAATCATCATTTCAGCTATTGATGCCAAATCAGGCTTTGAATTTTGTACTGATAACAGTGCTCTTCTGACATACAAAACAAGTCAGGCTTGTAGGAAGACATAGAGGTAAGGATCTTTTATGGAAACTGAGGGAATAATTTGGGAAATTGGATAAGGTTTTCAACACTCAGAAAGCAGATGAAGAGAATAGCAGATTTTACCTACCCTAACTTGAATAGTGTGTCAATTTCTCAGTTTGCTGTTGGCAATTTTTCTGCTCAGTTTTAGCATCACAGACAATTAAAACTAGAAGTAAGTAAGACCTCAGAAAAATGTTTCAAAGTTCTCATTTATTACTGGCTGGAGCTGGTTCAAATAAGTACATTGCTATAGCAACATAACTGAAAAAAATCTCTTTGAGTTAACGTACCTTTAATTAATACACAGGGACACAAAAGGAAAGTGTAAAGCTATAAATACAAAGGTTCTGAAATGCCACATAATTTTATCTTTACATGACTAAACAAGATGTGTGAAGAAATAAAGTCCTTTGTAAGCTGTATTAGTAAGAGTTGTTTCCCATGACTTATATTCAGAGCTCTGTCTCAAAGGGATGCTGCTTACCTCAAGAAATCTTGTAACTCAGAAAGCAAACTAGTGACTTGGGGTCTGAATTCAAGCTTTTTCGTCCACATGTAGAAATATTTTCACCCCATAACTAGATCAAAAAATGTCAATAGGAAACAACAACAACAACAAAACGAAAACAAAGAAAAGACTCCCAAAGAATAAATTAGAACAACAAAATCTAGCATGGTCATTCACTCTACAATTATTCTGTCTCTCCAGTCAAGAACTTCAAGAGGCATTACCTTTTCTATGAAAGTATAAATCACTTTCAAAGTTTGTTCTGCTCAGCCCTTTTAATTTCTGGTTCCCTTCTATTTTTCTGAAGGATCCAGAAAAATTTTTCAAAAAACACCAAAGGCCATCCTATGGGGAATTGTCATAAGAATTTTCACTTACTATCTAGTAACAGCTTGGTGAAATTTTCTTTTATTTTTTCTTTTTCTTTTTTTTTTATTTTTTTATTTTTTATTTATTTTTATTTTTTAAATCGTTTTCATTTTTATTTTTATTTTTAATTTTTAATTTTTTATTTTTTAATTTTTATTTTTTAAATTATTTTATTTTATTTTATTTTATTTTTACATTAGCATAGTTTCAAGTAGGGAAAGTAGGGGGTTGTGTATAATGTATCTCTTTATTTTGCTTGAAATAATTTTTGACCAATGACTTGAAGAGTTGACACCTTCATGCATGGGAAATGGGTCACAGTTTGAGAAGTACTGATTCAGGCACTCAGAAAAACCCCACCTCCATTGACTTTATCTATTGGCAGATCAGCAGCTTAACTTCTGTTGGATGCAACAAGAACCAGAAGGTCTCACAGAGAACACCCAGACCTTGCATGAGGCTTATCCTTTGGTTTTATGCATGATTCTGTAGTGCCAAGTCAACCAACTCACGGCCTCACCTTCCACAATTCAGTGAACATATCACACCCTTGTTATTTCCAGCTATCATACCATTCACATTAGTATGGATGTATCTATGAATTAAAAAGAACTTCAGACTTATTAAGGGGAAATTTTATGATCCACATATTCACTTAATCATAACCACATATTATGCAATTAATATCTTGAACCCATACAATTGTTTAAAATTTAGTATGCACGAAGTTGATCAGAAAGTGGGAGTCAAATCCAATTTGAAATCAGCACAATACTTCTGTTCAATTTGAAACAGAAATTTCTCAGCTTGACCACTCAGTTCAGACCAGAGGATACCAAGGAATCATGAATTTTTGCCTACATCCATTTTCCATAATAGGAGATTAATAACAATAATGGGTAAAATAGTCACAAAATCTACAAAAGTATGAGCACCCAGGTGAAGATTGAGAACTAACACCTGTTCTGTGTCCTGTCTTCAGGAATGGCATGGGCAGGGATTTAAGTATTAACATAATAAAGTATTTACATGAAACCCAGTAATCAAGGGAAAATTACACCTGTATATTTTCTTTAAAAACCTGTGCCATTAGGAGTGATCTTAGCTCTTCCAGCTGCTCCATGTCTTCTGTTTTCACCCGGATGCCTGGTGTCATCCTTCTTGTCCCATATTATAAGGTAGACCATTGTTCACCAATGTGATGTTTCTGCATTTGTTTTGATATTATCATTTATGAACACTTGACAGCTTTTCAAGGTCAGCTCATACTTGAATGGATAGCCCTCTATGTCCAGTTCTGCAAGTTCAGAATCCCTAAGCAGAATGTTGTCCTTCATTGCTCCACACGCAAGTGTCGTCTCTTTTACTAAGTGGTAGAATTTGAAGGGTTTGTAGCCCAGAGAAGCCAGCAACAACAAAACCTCTGTTCCTACCTGAGCAGAGCCCGATGTGCACTCTGCAGACTGCACACAGGCAATGCCCTCTGTGACAGCTATCAGCCCCATAACAACAACCAGATGCTGGGAACCATTCCATTACAGAAACTGCCCCTTCACATCTGGAGCAGGCAGCAAGCAGTCAAAAAAAGGTGATGCCTTGCAAAGCTTCTTTATCCCACGTAAAATGTAACATATTGCTCTCTCAAAGCACATGACAGAATCTAACAATGCAGTTTATTGGTGCTTTTTCTACACCTCCACTGGCGGAATCCACCCATTCCCACTAGGAAGCTTACGAGTGGAGAGAAGAGCAAGCACTTAGGGATGGTCAAGTACTTCAGTCAATAGCAAGAATAAGAGAGCATGAATTGTGTCTCTTAGCAAGTTCATATAAACATTTACCTGTTGGCTTGAAACTCTTCCCCATTAAATAATTGAATTATAAGAAAAAATAAAACTGTTGTGAAAAGCTGGAGAAACACAATTGTCTTGTGAGGCAATATTAAGAGTTCATTCCAAAGAAATGGGTGATGTTGCTTGACAGTGCAATAAATCTATATGGAATTCTGTAGGGAAGCAGTCATTATTCCAATTTGGAGTTATATTTGTAAATAACAGCTAGAATTTACTAAGAGTTCCATCAAACTCTTCATAAATTATCTAGTGCCAGTTCCTATTCTCTTGTCTTTCTAATGCCCAAAAAATTGAAGTTCAGTTTAAAAGAATGCATGATTTAAAGAAAGTTGCTTTTAGAAGCCATCATCAGATGATTTTTTTTATGTCAATCACTATCAGAAACTACTAGCAGTAATTTACACTAATAATGAAGAATGTGCTGTAACTTGTGGACAGAGTCAGAGAAGTTCTTCGTTATCTTCTTCACAGTCCCATGAGCAGATACAGAGGCAACAGTGTCCCCGAGGAAAGTGAAATTCACCATGTGGGTCATTCCCAGCTGATAAGGGCCCCAACACAAGATTCTGGAGCCAACTGAAACATAAAACAACCCCAGAGTGCTTCCAGCTGACCAAAGGTTAAATCAAGATCCAATGAGCATAAATATAACTTATAGCAGTTAGTGCTTGCTTGCATTGCATGATGAGAAAATATGCCTTAGTTTCACTCATGGATTTGGTATAACATAATCAGATAATTACAGGTCTTCCTGATTGAAAGGAGGAAATGGCATTTGGATTTGGGAATGATGCCTTATCTACCTCTGCACAAAAATAACTGCACACTAAAAATATGAGGAAAATGTGAAAAGAATTATAATTTTCCAGAAAAAACATGCTTCTCATTGCTGAGTGACTAGTTAAATTTTTTCTCTGCGGCATAATACGATTATTGGAAATTGCAAAACAATAACACAGTCCCTCTCAGCATAAAATGGCTAGAGGATAAGAAATCAATGGCAGGAAAAGAATAACTGCTCAAGGCATAAGTCATCTGTAATGGTGTAGAATGTACCAACTGCATTAACTTCGTTGCACACATAAAACTAATTGCAAATAAGGCCCAATGGGCATTTCCTTGAACTTAGGTGAGTTCAGAGCACTGTCAAAGAAACAACAACCAAAAAAAAAAAGAAAAAAGCATCTGAGAAGACTGAAAGCCCACAATTCTAGTAAGAAATGTTTTTTTCCAGTTGCTCTCCATTATCTATTTTACATGGATATTTTTCACACTAAAGCAAAAATGCTATCATGATAGGTGACACCTGCATCCCTGGGCAGTCATCCTTGGGTGGTTTCTACTGTAATCCTCTCTTCCATCAAACAGCTACTGTCTAATTCAGGGCTGCCCTGCATTTCAATAGCCATTTATGTCTGTAAAGTCTGTCTGGAAAATACTGAAAACACTATGAGTGAATGAATGTAGGATTATCATTTGGCAGTATTTTGCCTACTTTTGTGCATGATGTAGCTCATGGAGGAGGGGGTAGAAAGGGGCTGTGGCAATGCCCTGTTAAATTTTGGATGCTGTTACTTGGTGTAGGAGGAAAAGGGGTCTCCTTACTCAGCTGTTATCCAACCCTGCACTCTACAGAAATGAAGATGACTATGCAAACAACATTGGGCATCAGAATGTACGTCAAAACCCTTAAGATAAAAGGAATTAAATATTCTATTGGGAAATATTGAGATGTTATATTACTTAGAGAGGAATACAATTTCTGTGTTTGACATACCTGTCTGTTGATGTTCAGACTTACTGCCTTTGTCAAAGGAATTAACATAAAATATACAGCAGCAAAATGAATGGGTTTGGTATCTATTGTTTTGTTTGTTTTGTTGTTTTGGTTTTTTTTTCCCCAGTAAGCTGATATATTTGCCTTTAAGCCATTAACAATCAAGACTTAACAAACTGCAGTTTCTGAAGTGTCCAAAAAAGCTCACCATTATTAACCTGCAAAACATTATAAATCCTTTTGATGCCAGTTCTCATTTTGTCTTCAAGTTTTCTGAGCAAGAAAAGGACACATTAACAAGGCAGCCATTAAAAAGGAAAGGGTGAGACAATGAAAAAGTGAGTGAGTGAGTGAGTGAGTGAGTGAGTGAGTGAGTGAGTGAGTGAGTGAGTGAGTCAGTCAGTCAGTCAGTCAGTCAGTCAGTCAGTCAGTCTGTCAGTCAGTCAGTCTGTCAATCAGTCAGTCAGTCAGTCAGTCAGTCAGTCAGTGAAAAAATGTAAGACACTAGGAAAGTAAGTCTTAGCTTTGTGAATTGCACCAGTTTATTTGTACCTGCTTTCACACACAGATCCAAAATTCGTGGTGCAGAAGGAGTGAGCAAAATCACATCAAAGACAGGATAACATTGAAATTGCAATCCATTGAGAAGTTGTTCTTTGGCAGGGTTGTAAACAGATCATTCGAGAGGTATTAAGCTTTGTAGCTCCTAAGAGCATAAAAATTTACTGTAATCAATGAGATTTTGTTAAGCAACTTCAGCCAAAGTTGCAAAATTTAAATGCCTACATTTCTACTCTTTAGACAACCTCACAGAGCACTTAGCCATTCCTGATGCCAGTTGTAAGCAAAAATGTATCAGAGCAACAGACTTTGGGAACAGGTTGTTTGCAAACCCTGCACATTATTTCCTATGAAAAACATGTGGGCATCCCTTACCCCCTTGCCTTTTGGCCTGGTGGTTCTGTATGTCTCCAGCTTTATTTCATTCTTCAAAAACAGGACTTTGTATCACTTGAGCAATTCAAAGTTTAAGCAACTTTTAAGTCCATTAATCAAAAATAATTGAGATAGCATTTCCTAAGCTCTCATGCAGGAATCTTTAACTTTCCACTAGAGCCTGCTCTGGCTGGAGCTGCTATCATTGGCACTGCTGAAGATCAAAGACTAACATTATCAGAGTATTTTTCATTGAATACTTAATCTACTTAGCCTGTCTTTTAACTCCCTCAATGCATTGCACAAAGTCTTTTTGCAGGAACAGTGTTAGAAACTTTCATTCCTACTGGCCCTCCTTTACTGATTCTTTGGGTTAAAGGCAACTCAGAATTATATGCAAGTATACAAACTCACAGCATTACTTTAAGTAAATGAGTTACTTTGTCTTTTATTACCTTTTCTATAGAACACAATCAACACTTTAGTTGTGCAAGCTGGAGTTCACAGTAGTATATGTTTCAGCATGTGGCTGTACTTCCATCACAGCACGAATACTAGTAGCACTCAAAGTTAACACAGACTTTCCCCTTTCAGTGTTGTTTTCAGATACTTCGGGATTTACTCTGGTCAAACTTAGTCCCTAATGGAATGTACTTTTCTTTTTACAAAGTTTGAACCACATTCTGCAGTCATTTCAAAAGATAATTTTTGTTTATTTCTCTTACATTTTAAAAATACATATCCATAAGTTGTATATTTCTAGTGCTTTATAGACACTGTGACCACTCTGCTCGGCCTGATTTGTTTTGTAGACTTACACTGGCACTTAAGAAATTTTTGTAGACTGCACTGACAGTGTAGAAAATTAAGCAGAGGTTTCCATAAATCATAAATGCCAGAATGTGTTCCATTGCTGTCCAACAGGTTCTGCAGGTTGTGATTGTGCATCAGTAGTTTTGTATTGGATGTGCATTTGGTACTGTTTTTCAGGCATACATATTCAAGCAGTTGCACATCTGGAAGTCTCTGCTGGGCAGAACGTGTTTTCTTCTAAGCATTGATCCAAAACACAGTCCCAGAGAGAAACCAATCTTTGCTGTCTTTTAAAGTCCTGACCTGGCTCCAGACTCATCCTTTAAGGCATTCATTCCTTACAGATCTGGATGATGGAGTACAAATCTCCAGAGGAAACTGCTTGCATAAGAGTTAAAACTAATCCTCTATTAAGAGCCTAAACTTTGAATAAAGTCTTGAGTTGCTTTTCAGGATTTTACATAGTAAGTTGCCACTAGAAATTTGTTTTAATCTTCTGATCATTCAAAGTGTTTCCTGTCATTCTCATGTATGGTTATTGGCATTTTCTATTCTGGCAGCTTGTTTTATACTGTTTCCCTTCTTAGATGGTATTCTAGAGAAGAGAAGATGATTCTGAACAAGCTACTGGGATCGGTTTCCATGGGACTGAGGTGACTGCAATATGTTCTCTGAAATAGGTAGTTGCCTTTTGCAAGCCTGCCTCAAGCTCATCCTCTTATGCAAAAATTAAGACACCAGAAAATATTGTCTTTGAACTTTGAGCAGTTGTATTCAATTTTCCCTTTTGTTGCATTCATAATGTTATCAATTTTACCCAAAACAAATACTTGCATTTATTCATGCAAACAATCGAACATTTCTGAAGGAAGTATTTAAGGCAGCCTAAAGTTCACTGTACTTTTTCTTTTTATTCTAATATGTGAGGGAATATTTACCAAAAAAATACTGTCTGTAATTCAAAATTTGAATTAGTCCCAAAAGATCCAGAGTTGATCATCATATAAAAATAGAACTTTTTTTTCTGGGTTATTCTGACACTGACTCCTCACTTGAGTTGCTAAAATTAAAGCTCTTCAATCTTTGGAAAAGTTGGAATAGGATACTTTAATTTTGCAAATAGTGTCCTTCTGCTCAGCTAGCCCAAATTCATCCTTCCTTCATTAGCAGATTCTATTTAGGCATAAATGTTTAATATGTGAATCCTTAAAAACTCTTACTTGTTTGGTTTTGGGTTTAGATCACATATTTTGAAACACTGAAGTGTAAGAGAATTGAGACTAGCTGAAAAGCAAACTGTACATGGGAGATCAGACAGTAACTTTTCCCAAAGCTCCAGTCAATTTTTTGCAAAAGTACAAGGGCTAATGTGTTGAATTATGCCACTTTGCAGGTAGCATTTGTAGCTAAGGACACCCCAGTGAGCGGAACCACAGAAGGAGTGGGTGCTTGCAAGTTTGTAGCATAATATGAGTGCCACATGCAGTGGCAACCTTTATGCCATAGTCGTCTTCCTGGTGATTAGACCATGTCACTCACCACTGCCAAAACCTCTCTTTTTCAATGTAAAGTAACTTAAAAAATTTCAAAAAGAAGAACTAAAATCCCTTACATCTCTAAAAAAGGACAGGCCAGGGAAACATCAGAGCTCCTCTGCTACTGTTCAAAATTAATGTTTCACTCGGAGAGAAGAGTTGGAGCTTATCAACCCAAAGATAGCTTGAAAGACTTTCCCTGCTTTGATCTAAACAAGAATCCATTTATGCTTCTATGCATCAGCAGTAAATTCCCTGAAGATCCATACCTATGGTCATACACCCTCATTCAAGGAGCAACTGATATTTAAAATCCAACTTTCATCTGCATTCCTAAGTGTCACTGCAGCAAGTATGTTAAACTTATGGAAACACTGCTTGGAAACACTTTACAAATGTTTCCAGCACTGTGTGGTAACAGCAATGTCAGCAATCCTCAAAAGAGTAGGGAGTTTTGATCAGCTGCACAAGTTCAGATCACTGCCTTGCATAGTATGGTCTGAAGTTTGAACTGAGAAGTGTCTCAAGATACACTGCAAAAAGGTGTGCTCAGTCATTTGCATGTTGCTTTTTTAATTAGTCACATTGATAATACATAAAATAATTAATGAAGTGAAAATCAGTCAGAAAATTAAGAAAAAAAAACTAAACAAAAGAACCACAAAAAAACCACCCCTAAGCAGCCAAACAAAACAAACAAACACAAACCCCCAAGCAAACCAAAAGCAAAAACCAGTGCATCCCAGAAGATTTAGTAGCTTATCAGAAGAATTTGTAAGGAAAAGAAGCACATGCTTGAGAAGTGGGAATCTGGGAATATTTGTTTCAGAGAAACTGTGTCACGTGGTTTATAATGACTTCTTGAATCCCTTGCAATGATATATACCAGCTACAAATTGATTCCAGACAGGAGACACGCATGGTTATTGTGTGCTAAGGTTGTTACAGGTGTCTATTTGAGTTAATTATTAAAGAATTTAACTGATTGTTAGGTATTCCAAATGTCATGGGAAATATTTGTGGATAAATTTGTCCATCTGATAATTGGGTTCTAAAATGCATAACTAAGACCAAATTCTCCATCACTTTCTTCAAAATAGAAGTGCATTATACACCTGTTGGCCACGAAAAGGATAAAAAATTTTCTTTTTCATCTTCTTCTTTGAATTAATCAAGAACATTAACTCTGGTTCCTGCTTTCTGCTTAAGTACAAGACTTCTTAGAATGACTTTAACATATCTGCTCAGTTTTGAACCTAATAAAAATAACAGATATAAATGAAATTTCCTCTAATCTTGGTCTATCAGATAGCTGACAAGAATTAAATTAAGGAAAGATCAGAGCTATACTTTCACAGTTTCCAACAGATTACACTATTGCTAAATATGTTGTGAACTTTAATGAATGTTACATTTCTCACAATTTTCTAATTGCCTTTACAATATTGACCTCTTACTGTGAAAGCTGGAGATAGACTAATGTGCTTTCCATGGAAAAGAATGTGCTAGAAAACATTTTTAACTTCAGTTATACAAGCTAACTTCTGGAAATTGCTTGCATTGTGCACTTGGCAACTGATATTTCCAGATGAACTAGCATGCAATATGTATTAGTCTGATCTTGTTTTTAGTTGATTTTACACCAGAGGAACTCTACTGAAGGAACTTATTCAACATTAGTACAAGTGAGATAAGAAGCCAGTATTAGTGGAGCTTAGTCAAACAAGAGCAGCAAGACGTCTGTTACTGGAGTGCAGCTAAATTGTTGTCAGAATGGATTCTATTAATTGAATTAATTTCAATGTCTAAGTAGGATTTAACTAGGGTAATTTTTATTTCATAGAATCATTTGGGTTGGAAGGGACCATACCGTCTAGTTCCAACACCTCTGCCATGGGCAGGAATAACTTCTACTAGACCATGTTGCTCAGAGCCACATCTGACCTGGCCTGGAACACTTGCAGGGATGGCACATTCACAACTTCTCTGGGCAAACTGGTCCAGAGCTCAACCACCCTCACAATAAAGATTTTTTTTCCTAATATTTAGTATAAACCTATGGTCCTTCAGTTTAAATCATTCCCCCTTGTTCTGTCATTGCATGCTTTTGTATGTGTTTCCTGTATTTTAAGTACCAGACTGTAGATGAGTAAACTTAAATAGGACTGATTAACTTTGCTTGAATGATAAAGATAATACAATCACTAGTGGGCTGAAACAGTCACCTATTTTTCACCCCAAACAAAGGATATGCATACAGTAATTATGTATATTGACATTCAGTACAGACCCATGTGTTTTGTATTCTCTGAAAAATAGTAATTTGTATCAACTTTTTTATATGTTTACACAACATGAACAAAAATCTCTCTCTGTAGCTGAGAGCTATGTTGTTAATCTCAACAAAAAACATCATTGAATGTAACCACTAGCCCAGACTGTGAGTAGTAGACTCTCCAAAATCATGATTCCTTAAGTACTTTTTCTATTGTTCTGCTGGTCGGTTTGAAACATATGTTATGCTTTCTGTAATAGTTATTTCTCCTTCCAGAGCTATGAGACTCTGGCTTTCAACAGGTCCTAAATGTATATCCCAAAATATTTTCAAATTAATGACTTTTCTGAAATTATTTAGCCTGGAGAAGAGGAGGCTCAGAGGTGACCTCATCACTGTCTATAACTACCTGAAGGGAAGTTATAGCCAGGTGGGGGCTGGTCTCTTCTCCCAGGCACTCAGCAATAGGACAAGGGGGCACAGGCTTAAGCTCTGCCAGGGGAAATTTAAGTTGGATATCAGAAAAAAATTCTTTCCAGAGAGAGTAATCAGGCATTGGAATGGGCTGCCCAGAGAGGTGGTGGATTCACCATCCCTAGAGATTTTTAAACGCAGATTGTACATGGTGCTGAGTGCCATGATCTGGTAAATGGACTAGAGTTGGACCAAGGGTTGGACTCGATGATCTTGGAGGTCTTTTCCAACCCAATCGATTCTATGATTCTATGATTGTTTGACCTGAAAGCCTGGAAAAACAACCTACAAGGAGTTCCTCTAATTGCTGTTACTGAAGCAACATGTAAATCTGCCTTTGTATAGAAGGCAGAGCCTTCCTAAAGGCCTCTGGAATCTTCCTACATGGTCCAGTAGAGGAGGAATCAGAGGGCTGAAAGTTCTTAGAGACAAAACTAGGTAAAGGGGGGAAAGGGAAAGAAAGTCTCTTGAGAGTAATTTTTTGCTTGTCAGAAAGGGAAAAGGCCTAACAAACACAAAAGTAGCACCAAGTGACAAAATGGAAAGAAAACCCAGTAACACTGTAAAATTGCAATGAAATGTCTGAGTAGGCCCAGAGATGATACCTTGTCAAGTATCACTTAAACTGATAATGCAAAGGACTCCTACTGCTCACCAGAGGTCCCATTCACCCACTACCTTATTTTTCTTATCTGTAGGCCAAGAAGAACAAATATTTCCGAAGACATACATGCAGAAGAAGGCTAAAGAGGTCATAGGACAGTGGGAAGTGGGTTAATTACTAGTTTGCAAAATTGAACTTGAAGAAGCAAAGAGCTGGAGTTAACGTAGAAATGGTAAATCTGTCTGCATCATCTCTTCTGTTTAATTCACTGAAAATCAGAAATTCAGTTTTCAATTGGTTTAGGATGTTTAGAGTGAGGGATTCTTGAAATATTAACTCCAGTAATGAGGACAAAAGAATACTGTACCTGTCAGAGAAAGTAAAATATTAGAAAGTCTACAGAGTAAACTTTATCCTGCAATGATTTGATGTTTCTGATTGTGACATGTAATGTATTAATGCAAACATCTAGCAAATTGTGAAGTAAATTATTCTAATTTTAACAATGTGTATTTTATTATGTGAAACATCAGAAAAAATGCTGCAGATAAAGTGAGTATTTCTCTATTTATTTCTTCAACAATCAGTAAGTTATTTATTTGACAAGAAAACACTCCTATTGCTTTAGGAGCTAAAGCATCCTTTAGTCAGAAGATACATAAAGTATTTCCATAATGATTTCAGGTATGTGTATGTGTGTATAAATACCTTTATAATGAATAATATTTATAATATGGTTATATTTATAATATACTCATATTTATAATATACTTTTAAACTGATGGGGGTGTATGAAAAAAATTGTCCTCGAGTTGAATGTAACCAGAAATAAACAATAGTTGACCTCACTGTAGGTACGGAAACAAAGCAGGTGGAGAAGGGGTGTTGCACATAGATATCACTAAAGATGTCTGTGCCAAATGCATGTTTTTTCAAAGGATATCCTTCTGAAAGAAATTAGTTAGGAGAACGAATTTGAAAGATAATATAAGGAAGTGAAATAAAATTAATTACTGAATCATTATTTAGAAATTAAGAGAGAATGGTATTGAGAAACTCTTAAAATACCATTCATAACATTAAGAAATATTAAAAAATAGCACAGATAGAGTTTAGCAAAACAATAGTAAGAAATACAGACAGTACACCTATGCCCTGTTGGGATTATGATAATGAGTATGGGATTAGAAGCCACACAGATAAGGAGAACTAATCAAGTTGGTCCTTTCCATAGTCAGAAAGTCAGTTCAAGGAGAATAAGCAGTAACCTAAATGCATTTCCCCCAAACACAATGGTGTAGAAGAATAGTTTTGGCAGTGAATTACTTTGTGGTTTCAGCTGCATTTCCTCCTGTTTATTTGGAGGAATGTACATGTATAAAATACAAAAACAACTGTCAAGAGAATTGTGCTATGACAGGTTCCTGCTGAGCTACAGAACTGTCCCAAGATCAGTCACCAGAGCAAGCTCAGCTGAGTTTCTCATGAGTTTCTTGATGGAAAAATGCTCTCTTTCTCACATGTGAAACTTTGTCCTCAGACTCTAAGAAAGAGCAATTCAGTTGTCTGAAGATATTAGGATGAAGAACCTTAATTCTAAGAGCACCCCTTTTCCTTTTTTAAGCCTTAGAATTAAGGTTTAAGACAACTGAAGTTCAACACCAAGTTTTGCCCAAGGCTAAAACTGAATGGCAGCAAGAACTGAGCACCAACCACCAGTATCAGGTATCAACACCCCCAAAGGTGATACATGGACAGATTGGTCATGGTATTCAATGCAAAGGAGAGCAGTCAATTTTTTTGACAGCTTCAGACCAAATTATTTACAATGAGACCTACTGATAACCATATTCACAGGAGAGCTTTAAGAGAAGCAATAGTTAGTGAAAAGGAAGAAGTCCATGTGAGTAGGAGCTCAGAACACTAATAATCACGTGTGGATAAAATAAGTAAAACTACATTCGAAAGGCAAATGAGCAGCTGTCAGGTTCAAAACCAAACATTCATCTGCATCTATTACTTATTATTTTTAAATGTGCAGTATAGAAAGCGTATGATGCAATGACAGAGAGAAAAGTTGATGGGATAGCTATATAAAGTCATAAAAGGAGGAGATTGCTTCAGAGAAAAAGGTAGAAAAAGACAGGGTTTCCATTTCTAAAAATGGAAAAATAAAGTAGCTAGTATAATTTTAAATGTTGAGCTGGCTTAGAATTCTCTGTGTCTCTCCAATTTATTTTTAACATATTTTGATATAATTATTTTTGTATTTTAAGTTTTATTTTTAAAATGTTTTTCCAGATTTTTCCTACAAAATCGAATTGAGGATCGCTTTGAGGAATTAATTTTCAGATTAATTGGGTGTTTCATATAATTTTTCCAAAATTAAGCAGATATGATAAGCTAGAAACATGAAAATTCTTTCATGATTCATCTACTGATTTTTTTATCTATAGAAAAATGGAGAGAAAACTACAGCTATAGTAAAGCAATAAAGTTCTTTGCTCAATCTTTAAATGGAGGAACTCTTGTAATTTTTTGTTACAGCTATGTAGTGAATAATGTTTGCAAATAAAAGTCTTCTACCTTTTAAATCAATTGTTATATATGGCTTTTTTATTCTATTACATACAAAGAATATGAATCATATAAATTTCCATTCAAAATTTTTATAAAGTCACTACAGACATAAAAAGATAATAACCCTGGCTCTACAGCCTTCTCATTCACAGATTTGTATTATTCTCACAATTTTCACTGCATTAAAGAACAATATAGCATCTTTTCAGTGGATAATTTAACATCCATATGTATATGCACATTTTCTTATTAGATACAATTATTAAATAAAATACCAACATTATAGTTCAAACTAAGAGTTTTAAAAGTTACAGATCTGTAATTGATATGAAATATTTGGCAGATGCTTTCTCTAAGTTTTATGTATGTCATTAATATGTCTTTAAAAATGCTAAAAAATTCAGTTCATTTTTGTTAGCTATTCTTAAAACAGTCTTTAAGACTTAACTAAAAATATATAATTAATACTGTTTTGGTAGTACACAGGCCTTTTAAAATTGCCATAGTAAAATTTTGATAAAGCTAATGAAATATAGTAAAATATATAATTTACTTAGCCATAATATACCCTTCAGATAGGTCATCTTACCAGACTGAAAATACAGATAAACATTTACTATCATTTGCTTTGGCCTATAAAATTCATGCATCTTTGTAAGACAGAGCTGACTAAAAGGAAGTTTCAAATTCGTGTGAAATATCTGCACTTTGCAGCTTTAAAATGAAGCTTTATAATTACTTTTAAACTTGAAACACCCAGATATACCTTTTCTTTTTTCCTCAGAAATAAGGGAAGCAAATGTCCTGTGCAAAAATCCTTTGAGTAGGCATGCTGGTTTAAAGGTAAACTGGTGAGAGAAATGAACTCTACTCAAGAGAGATTACAATAAACACAATGACACAGAAAAAAATTGGTTTTAACCCACAAAAAACCAGATGTATAACCCAGAACCCTGGGCATGAACAGAATGGTGTTCATCAGGGCCTGTGCTGAGCCACACACGGTCCCCCTGAGGGCAAAGTGAAAGGAAAGGAAAACCTGTTGATGAGGATGATGGTTGTAGTCTGGTCGACAGAGGCAGTCACAGTCCTGTTGAGGTTCTGGTCCTCCTGTGGATCCAACAAGTGGTACCAGAAGTCCCAAAATCAAAAGTTTATACATGCTCAGGTTCAGATGGGAATGCCCAGTAGGCAGGGAGTTTCACAATGGGTGATTTACTCTATGAGTCATAGGATATTCCTGGAATCGTTGGTGGTCTAAGTCCTTGCAACTGCCTATTATAACAGTCCCTAATGGCCCATTAGCAGACATAACCCCTCAGGCTGGGTGAGAAGGTGCTAATGCCTCGCTAGAGGGGAGTTATCATGGCTGAATCATTGATGTGAAGAGAGAAACACTCCCTTGTCTCACAGAGCTCTTTAACACCCAGATTGTAGCCTGAGGGGTCAGGTGTGCCCTGGGCAGCTGCTTCAAATGGTCCATTATTAAGAGTTCATCGGAAATGATACAGGGGGTGTAGAATACACAGTTTTGGTTACACCCATACAGTGATAAACTCATCCCAGCCACTGTAACTACAACAGTTGGTAATACCCATATTTCAACAACAGGTCCAAACAGACTGCTCTCCAAACTTCCAGGTGACCTCACTTAGATTTTCTGAGAACTTGTGAAATACAATAAAGTAGGAAGAAATGTCAAAGACTCCAGAGGTTTTATTTTTCAAGTCTTCCAGTACATTGTAATATGGGGAGACTATATTTTCTATGCAGTATAAAAGTAAATTCCACTACATATTTGTCTTTACAGGCTTTAAGGATGAGCTCTGTGTTTAACTTTCTGTTCATTCACCCTCCATTAACACAGCAGGGCATACTTTTACTTACAAACAGAATCCTTTTTATAGAGAGACAGATGCACAGTATTAGATTCTCATTCCTGTAATATTGATATCTGTTGCAGAACCCAAAACTTCTAGTGCATAAATGTAAACATAGGAATAAACTCTGGTGTTAATAAATAAATTTTTTTTGTTTCAAAGATAAGGACTAATCCTCTAAATCCAGTGAAGCCAGTGAAACACATCTGAGCAATACAAAATTCTGAATAAAGAAGCATTTGTCAATATAATGAAATTGATACAGCCAGAATAGAAAAGGTTGTCTTCATAGCACTTCCACTGGGAAATAGGAGAACCACTAAAAAGTACATTGGGAAAAAGTCTCTTGAGGTTTCAGGTTGATTTTTGCAAATCCTAGATAATACATAAATTTCAAAATCATCCTGAGCAGTAGGAGGTTCATTATCCTTAGCCACAATTGTGCTTCTGCCGTTTAGACTGATGACTTCTGTGGGCAATTTTAAAACTTGTAACTTAAAAAATGTATGAAAAATTACATGGAATTGAAAAGTCAAGAAATAATTTCATATCAGGCAAAATATGAGAAAAAAAAGAGGAAAGGAGTTAGATCTGCATAACTATATAAACCACTCAGGAGGGAACTTAAGCACAGACTAGCATCTCCTCTGAGTTAACAGAAAAAGAATTATACCCAGGTGAAGCAGAAGGAAGGAGAAGCCATGGCTGGATATAACATGATTTCATATGGAAAAGACAAATCATATGGGATTTAAAACACCTTTAGAGAACTGTGTAGTATTCTGTGAGAGGCCATCAGGATGCATGACTTAAATTATTTTTCTTGGTTTTTCCTATCCATAAATTGATTTTATCCTGCTTGTCAGGGTTCTGAGGGCACTACCAGCCCTGATGGGCCTTGTCTATCCTCCTCAGGGGTCTCCTCTGGCTCTGCCTCTATGACCAGCAGCAAGAGGATGGTGGCCTGCCCTTCATCAGCAGCTGGCCCTCACCATGTCCTGGTACCTCTCTTTCTCCAAAGCTGGTCTTCAAGCAGGGTTAGGCTTTCTGTGAGAGGCAAGTCAGGTCCAACTCAGTGCAAGCTGAGAGAGAACACCAACAACCTAGCCCAGCTCTCATCAAAGAAGTTCTGCCATTGGCATCTAAAGAGCTAGGATCAAACCTGGATTTTACTATTCCATATATACCCAAAAGAAAAAGATGTTCACAGAGCTGTATGCACCTTCACCAAATCACTGGACCTCAAAATAGAACTGCCTCTTCCACACTACTTTTTGGAGTTGCCCATGAGTTGATGCAAGGAGGACATTCCAAATTTTTCATATATTTCTGTTTCAGAGCAGTCATCTTTCCAAGAAAGAGGAAAACAAGTCAAGAGAAAGACTGTATCAGTGTGCATATATGGACGATCAAAAATATTTCCCTTTCTGAATGACTTCCCACCCAGGGGGCTACAAAGCATTTAAAGAATCATAGCTTTCCTGATGCCTCAAAACTGAAACACTTTACTTTCCTCTTGGTGTGATTTTTTCATTTTTTTCTCCCTCCCCCCCACCTCAAGTTATGATATCATAAAGAGATTTGTTTTGCCTCAAAACCCATGACTAAATCTCTTTAATTTTAATGATGTTTATTTGAGCTCCTCAATGGTAGGATTAGATCTTTACTCTAGCCCAAGGCATCTCATAATTACCTTCACAGAATGCCAAGCAAATCAGAACATTCATAAAGCATCAAATATTTAAATGTTGTAGAATTGACTCAGGATTCAAATCTTTATAAAAGATAACTTAATATAATATATATTCCTAAGTAGGGTCTTTCCTGGAACCCTCCAAATTAACAAAACATTTCCACAGAAATAGCACAACCTACAGTAGGTCTGCTAACACCCTGAGATGTTAATGAGATCAAGCAATTCTGTCACAGTAACAGTGAGGACTATGCAAATGAAGGGGTTTCAAATGAATGGGATATTAAGACAATTATGTTCTGACTATTAAGGCAATGTCAGATATTTTTTAAGTCTGGCATATAATTGAAGCAAACATATTTTGCTGTGCTTTCATTAAAACAGAAAGAGTCCAAGAACAAGACCACGTAGTTTTTAAGTTTAGACTTGTAAAATTCTGTCTGGACCTAGTTCCAAATTCCTAAATCTATTGCCATCAAAAGATTTGTCAAAAGAAATTTGGACAGAAGATTTTTGGCTACAAGAAATTGGCTTTTCCTGAAATTTGCTTAAAAAAAATCCTGAGCAGCTCTACACAACCTGCCCACAACCTGCTACATGAAGTAGCAAATATGCTTAAAATATAACCATGAGGTTCTGTCCTTAGGTATGCAGGTATCTGTGGAAAAACAGCAAAAAACCCATGGCACTTGGGGAAGCATGTCTTTAAAGTTACATGTGCTAGTTTTAAGATAAGAGAAAAGTCTCTACTTATTCTTCTAGGTGGTGATGAGAAAAGCATTTCCTTTCCCACATTTAAAGTAAGGACAATAACTCTATCTCTTTGCAAACAGCTGCAACACACAGTATTTGACTTAAATATCAGAGCATTTTACTCAAGATGTGCATCTTCAGAAACCATAGTTCACAATTAGGAGTACCTATCAGCACAGGTTGTGGAACACCAGGTAGCTCTGAAGATCTTAGGCATCCCAGGGGTTTTATGATACCAAGGAAAACAGAAGTGCTGTCAGTCGCTGTTACCTGACACTCAGAGTGAGGTGATGGTTTGCAGCATCCTAGGCATAGATTGCCTTTGTAGGTTACATTTTGCTGTGTCTGAACGGTCAGAAACGGTCCTGAGACTCTCTTAATAAAATCAATGACACCTTTGCCTCTCAAAGTTGATCAGCACAACACAGGGCGTGAGTGCGTGCAGCCAACAAAATGGAAGTTGCTGCTTCTAGAACAGTTCTCTTATTGACTGTCCCTAGCAGGTCATTTTCAAGGCATTCTGTCTCAGTAAGTTAATAAAGATGCTAAACGGATTGCTGTGTTCCAACTTGTTAGTCTCTAGCATGGTGACTACCTGCCCCTGGTCCCAGCAAGCCCTGCTGAGGCTCTGCTGACCCCACATAGCTGCTGACCTCTCAGCCTTGTGTTGGCTGGCACAGAACATGGTGAGTTTTGTGCCAAGGGCTGGCAGCAACATGGCAGGAGATGAGGATCCAACAAGCACCAGAAAGCAGAGGAGGATGGGAGGAAACCCCCAGTCTTCTCTGACAGCTTCAGGCTGACCCTGCTTCTCTGCTGGGTGTCTGTGAGATAGCAGCAAACTGGGTGAGAACACTCCAGTGACTGCATGTTCAGAGTGTTGGGAGGGTGAGCACGCTGCCTGGTGGATGATAGCTCACTTCATAGACTCTCAGCAAAACTAGCTGGGCTCCAACTTATGGCTTTGCAAAAACTTCATTGGACATTGCTATTCTGCAAAGCAGCTAAAAAAGGGATTGTTATCTGTGCAGGGCCCATAATTCTCCATTCCTGACAGTAGATTCAGGCAGGAAGACGTGGTGTTTTGAAATATCGCTCCACAGTGTGGTGCTGTGTTTCCTCACTACTTAAAGGCTGCTAGCTGTATAGGTTAGGAGCCCTTGGTGCAGTTGGCGTGTACTTTATTCCCTCTGTCTATATTGTGATCAGCACAGGTACCTGTCTCAAGACATTTGGTAAAGCTGGATTCTGGATTCATGCCAGAGAGTTACCCTTCTGTAGCTGAACCTTCTTGCACTTTTTTCAGAGGTGACAGAAAAGATGTGACATTACAGTCTGTGGAGAAGCCGGTGGCTGTTCAGATACTCAGCAGAGGTATTAGCTCTCTCCTATACACCTTGCATCTTCTTACAGCATTCTACTAGGGCCAGGTTTCTGTGGTGTGAGGTCAAGGATGAGACACAGCAGCAGCTCGGGCATTATGTGGGAGACAGGAGACCTACTTGGACATCTTTGGATGACTGAGAGCAGCAGGGCACAGTCAGACCTGGCAAAAGTTGAATCTACATTATACTCATGGTCTGGACCTCAGCATGCCTTACGTGGTGGTCCTCACCCAGATTTCCCCTGATGAAGAAGCATGTCCTCTACACAAGGGTGGAAGCCAGACATGGATCCATATGTCTGTAGCACAGCAGCTGGGATGAGCCAGCAAGCCCACCAGCACAGAACTGCTCAGCCATGGGGTATTTGCATGAGTACCTGAGCTGCTGTGAAAGGGAACAGCATCTACAGCTGTCTCTCTGGCAGAGCTGGAAAGAGAGGAGAGTGTACTAAGATTCCAGTGGATGTGCAAGGGAGAAAAGGTGTTCATGGCTTCTCTGAGCTCATATCAGCTATTAGGAAGGCTTAGTTCAAAAAGAGTGCCCTGGGAGCCATAAAGCAGGTGTTCACATTTACTGTTGCTTTTACAAAATAAACCATTATATTTAATGACTGATTGGATCAGATGAAGGAGTCATTACCCTCATTTGAATATGGTTCTAATGTCAAAGGACTCCTGGTTTCCACGAAAGACAGTCAGGTAGGTGGTAGACTGAGAATTAAGCACTAAGAATTGGAGTGAAAAAACTTGTTTCAAACCATGAAAGTTTTCTTAGATAAAGAAACTCCATTTATTGAAAAAGAAAACTTTCTAACAGTTACAAAGGAATTTTTATTCATAAATAGGTTCACAGTATTACTCTTTCATCCTTTGTATAGGTCAGTCTAGTGCTTGGTCTCAATTCCTTGAGGCAGTTTTAGTTGTCAATTAATGCAGGGAGGAGTTAACCAGTCATACAGTGGAGGACTGAACCCAGCATAGTGAGCAGAACTAGCTAAACTGAAGAATTTTTCCATTGCTTTTTAGAATCTGAGTGTAAGTTACGCAAATAATATTACTTTTACTTCATCTTTCTCTTGAAATATGGGTGCTCCCTTGGCTTGAGTAATTAAAATTCTGGAGAAAATCTAATTACAATTTTAAAATTAACTACTTGAAAATTGTAGCACTGTACAAGTGAGTTCCTCATAATTTCAGTTACACCTGTTCAGTAAAAAATAGCAATGAGTTTTCCAAGCAGAAAAGACAAAAACCTATAGAACCACTTTTTTCATGTAATAGTAAATACTGGTTCAGCAGTACCACAGAGGAGTTTCATAAAACCAAAACAGCAAGCAGAATAATGGCCTCTATGGTAGGGGAATATTTTTACATATTTGGACAAAACAAATTTGAGAACTAAATCCTTAAAGTACTATAGTCAATGGAAAAAACCCTGTCTGGCTTCTGCAGACCCATGCATTTGTGGAGTTCTGATCTTGAGTGAAATGGCAAGGTCTCACTTGCCAAAAACAAGATCACTGCCGAGACATCCAACTTCTTTTGGAGCAATATATTTTCACCAAGGGAACTGATTGTAAATTCTCTCCTTTGATGTTTAATGACACATTTTCTTCCCCCCCCCCCCTCAGTTCCAATGCCAGGGAAGCCATTTAGAGGCAATTCCTGGGCACCATAAGAAATCTAAGTTACTGGGTGACTTCATGTCCCTTGCCATTGGCAAGGCTCACACTGATTTTGCATGACCTAAGACAAATTGAAAAAGCACACCTAAAGGGAAGAAATCATGCCAGTGTAAAACATGTGCAAGTGGCATAAGGACTAGGTTGTGTAAGCTTTCCCTCCCATGGATTAGAAGAGGTAATCTATTCTCAGTGTTTCTTTCCATTTACTCTTCCTTTTTGTGAACAACATTGCTTCTGGGCTCTGTGAAATACCCAAGTGAAATCAGGTGCATCTCAGTCAAAATGACATAGGCATCTTGTCACACAAACAGTAGCCTGAGGTATCACATATATTTGTCGCGAAAACCTGAAACAGAATGCAAGAATAAGCTGCTTTTTTTCTTTTCTTTTTTTTTAGATGGAGATTATTGCTATACTCACAACGAATTATTAACGAGAAAATTTTAGCAAATGCTAACAAAATGTTTTCCACTACTTAAGTGTAAAAAGTATGGAATTTCATAACCCATGAAAGTAATCTTGCAGCAATTAAAAATTTCCACCTTTTGATCCAAAACAGCTATAAATTAATTTCTTTATTTCTTTAAAGGTATTATCACCAAAGCTTATCCCTGATGATTTTTACCTGGTAAAATTAGATGAATAGACTTACAACCAAGATTGCTTGGGCAACTTTATTCCATTTTTATCAGGAATACTACAGAAAAATAATCTTTTCAACATTGAATTATTTTGTAAAAGAAGCTCAGAATTGCAGTATTATATAATATTTTTTTAGAGTTCAAAAATTTCATTTAAAAATTGTCTTAGGTCAGCAGTGAAATTCCTTGTCATTTTACCCAAGTCATTTCAACCAGATAAGTAGGTCATTTTGAATTAAAAGAGTTTCTGGGAACAGTTTATATATCAGTAGGACCCAGAAGGAAAGGTAAAATCACAAGTGTATGCCTCTTACTTATGTCTGTAATTATGCAAGATCACTTCCATCCCTAATGTACTCTCATTATTTTATATTAAGGAACTGCTGTGTCACACAGTTGGACAATGTCATTATTGGGCCAAGGGCTACTTGTGAGAAAATGTTCATACTTCTGTTTATCTATATTACAGAAAATAACAGGTTCAATTTTCACAGAGTCTTGCAGCTCAGTTATGATCAGGCCCTCATGAACTAATAATTAACATCAATAGGGCTACTTAGCAACCTTTGTGTAATAAATCAAGAAAACATGATCATATGCTGTTTTTCACACACAGCTTGTTCAAGGCAAGTAGAAGGGGCAATTCCTGAGTGGGTCACCACTCTTATTCCCAATTCTTCCCTGTTTCCGCTTTATCTTCACTCCCACCCCACCTACTGTCCTTATGGCAGGAACCTGCCATGCTTTCCTTTCAGACTCCCAAAATTCTTCTTTGTTTTCCCTCTGTTTTTAAATTACTTTGGATGGCCCTTCATCCTTCCAACCCTATGGACTGGATTGGGTACTGCAGGCACTGGAGGGTATTTGCCCAGCTGTGGTTGCAACAATCAGGAGGCAGAGAACAGCAAGAAAACTCCAGCTGACCTGTTGAAAACCTGAGCTAGAGTAGGTCCCTCAATTTACAGGATGGGCTGTAGCCGGACAGGTCATGGCAGAGCACCAAGAATGCTTGTCCTACATAAAGAGTTGGCACAAATAAATCACAGAGTCACAAAATCGCAGGCTATGCTGAGTTGAAAGAGACCCACAAGGATCATCGAGCCCAGCTCCTGGCCCTGCACTGGACTATTGCCAAGAGTCACATCAAGTGCCTGAGAGTATCATCCAAACACTTCTTAACTCTGTCAGGCTTGGTGTTGTGACCACTTCCCTGTGGAGCCTGTGCCACTGCCCAACCACTCTTTGGGTGAAGAATCTTTTTCTAATATCCAACCTAGACCTTCCATGACACTACTTCAGGCCATCCCCTCGGGTTGTCACTGGTCACCACAGAGAAGAGATCAGTGCTTGCCCCTCTTCCACTCACAATGAAGTTGTAACTGCAATGAGGTCTCCCCTCAGTCTCTTTCCCAGGCTGAATAGACCAAGTGCCCCCAGCTGCTTCTCATACAGCTTCCCCTCAAGGCCCTTCAGCATCTTCGTTGCCTTCTTTGGACACTCTCTAACAGCTTAATTTCTTTCTTACATTGTGACAACCACAACTGCACACATGAGATACCACTTGAGGTAATGTGAGTAGAGCTGCATGGAGGGGGCTAATTTACACTTTTCATTTACTGTCTTTGTAGTAGATGGAAGCTACAGAGACTTATCATTTTATCATATTTTTCACTTATGTATCAGCTTAAGCAGTGGAGACATACTTATCTGCAGGCAGTTTGACAAGGGCTTTGTCAGCTTACATGGGAGCCCTGTGGAAGAGAAGAGAGAACAAATTTTTCTCGTAGATATTAATCACTGCACCTGTTTACTCTCTTACCTCATTTCTATGCTACTTTTCTCCCTAAAGATACAATTAATTGATTCATCTCAAACAAATCCCCAAGGTGACCTGTAGCTACAGAACAGCTTATTTACCTGAGAGTGGAGGCTATCTGACTTTTGAGCAACTGTGGGCAAGATGAAGAAAATATGATCCTGAAAGAAACCCCAAACTATTAACACACTCAGGGCAACAAGATCTTACAATTGAAGTTCCATGTGCTATGCATACCTACTTGTTTTAAAAGTTTTGGTTGCTTTTTTTTTTTTTTTAAATTTGAATAACAAAGTGTTAAAAGTATGTTTACCTATTTGCTGCTGTTTTGGTTCACACACTAAGTCCCACGATGAGTTTCAGTCTTCAGGCTAAACACTTCCTCATTTATTGTCTCTTGTTTTACCAGCTAGACTTCTACAAGTATATGATATGCAAGTAATTAATGCTAATTTAAATATTCAGAAGCCACATCTTGCACCTACTGTGCTATACAAGGTCATAAGACATGTATAAAAATAATTTAATATATATTTTAATAGGAAAGAAAGTAAGATTTACACTTTGATATTTGGAGGCTCAGGGTTTTTGTTTTGAGATTGGAAAGATGCCTTCCTAGGAAATGGAAGCTGTGATACTCATCAAATCTGAAGTTTAAGGGCTAAATTGCAAAATCTGAAGTGAAATCACAAGAAAAGTACCCCTCACTACAGGTGGCATTATGGTTTGCTTTAATCTTTGACCTTCAATGTCATTGTTTAACACTCTGTGTCATTTGCATCTTGTTACTGAACACAGGGTCTGATGTCCTGAACTGTGTACACTGCCGTAGAATACAGCACAGTAACTGCATAAAGAAAGGCTCCTTGACCCTCTTACATGGGGAAATGAGCACAATTTTAAAGTCAGCAAAAAAACCTCAGAAGTGTTTTTAAGGCAGGTGAAGCTCCAGTCTTTCAATAACATGCCTGTGTTTTGTCAGTGACTTGCTGGAGCATGATGAACAACAAGGAGCTTTACCAGAGCAGAGACGTAGTCTGTTTTTTGTTCTGTCTCCTCTGCCATGAACTTAAATTTCTCACTGAGGACAGATGCAGAGGATGCCTCCAGGTGAATGTTGACGTGGGCTTTATTCCTCTCCACAAGAGGACAGCCCTGACATGCCACCACTTCAACCAGTGTTACAAGTATCAGTCATCTAAGCTCGTGTCTCACCTGCCTGTAAGAAGAAGCCAGCCTTCATTGCACCGCAACACGCACCCCACACGCAGTACAAGAAAAACCATGAGGTGGCTGACTGACCACAAGCGAAGTGAGAACGTCAGCTTCTAGGATGAAAGAGATCAGAGCTCCATATGCCAGGCTTACATTGGTACTCATCCATGAGTCAAGCAGCCCAGCAAGGCTTCAGCCATGTGTTCCACTTCTAAATCTGCTCTGTGGGGTTACTTGGGCACCCATTAGGCCCATCACACCAGCTGCTGTGTACTCCTTATCCACGTGCCTACGCATCTCAGCAGGAGCCAATTCATCTAGTGCATATTCATGAGTTCTTCTGCAAAGCCCATATGCTTTAAAAGCCTTTGTGCTGTGACAGTCAACACAGATATGCCCAAATGGCTTCATGCATCTGGCATTTAGGTGATAGTGCAAGCAAGAATATAACTTAATTTGGAAGAAAATCAGAGTTATCTAGCAGAAAATTATTGACATACAAAGACTTATTACTGCTAGTAATGAAACACTCATGAAAAAAGGCTTAAGTATCAATGTGTCAAGCCTTTCTGCTAATCTAGGGCACACCACTAGGATTTGCTGTAAACAGTTGTCAGCTTTTCCATCAACAACTTTCCTCTGCAATTACTGGTAGCACATCCATGATCAAATATTAACACCAGAGCAAAACAAAAGCTCCGTTAGAGCTGAGTAGTAATTTCCCTACAGGAAACCAAGAGGCAGTATTTCCCAGAATCAATAGGGAATCTGTTAAAGTAGTCGAGATTCCATGAATTCCTGTGTTAATGGTTTCTTAATTAACAGTCAGCAGCTTCATATTTCTATCATGTCAGCCTCACTAGAGGTCCCATTAGTAAAATCTGGAATTCTTCAATATGTTGAGGAGTGAAGTGAAAAAGACTGAGAGGAGTGGTCTAAAAAAATTTACATCTGTCTTGCAGAAAAGCTTCCTTCAGCAAAGAAGCAGAATGGGGGAAGAAAAAAAAAACACAAAAAACAGACAAAAAAGCTTGTTCATTCCATAACCTTTGGCAGCAAACATTGGTTCTGGCCAGAATAGATTAACAGTAAATCATTAGAAATAATTTAGATCAATTGTAAACATCCTTTGTTCAAATGACTTTTTAAATTCATCTGAAATTTCTCTGCTGGTACTCTGAGCCCGAATTAATCTTAAGCTTTCCAGTATGTCTGTGTGTTTAATTTGAAGTCAGATATTACACAGAATTCATGTGTCTGCACTTGGATTTTTTTGGTACTTTTCTTGTCATGGTTTGCTGGCTGCTAAATCTCCTCAAAGAAACAGAAGTCTACTGGGAGATTGAACAGCACTTTACTTTTGGGAGCGTCCAAAGAATAAACAGGACAAGGCCATCTCAAAGGGCTGCCACTCAGATTAACATTAGGAAGTAATGTTAGACCACCTAACTCAGCTCCAATAAAAGTCTTTGTTTTAAACCTAGCAATTATGAGATGTGAACTGAATAAAATGTGCTCTGAATCCTTCATGTTAATACTGCTGTGCTTGCAGTTATTTGTGGATATGAAAATCCAGGTCAATTTGAAAAACATAAAGACAAATCTCTGGTGAGTCTCTGCATGTGGCAGAGCCACTAATGGTAGCCAACTCAACGGGTGATGATCAAAAGCTTTCTTTTCCTATGTAAATACAGATATCAACTGTTGTGACATTACTGGATTCAGGATAATATTTTACTGTATTTATTTAAGACCTGTTATACAATCAGAAAATCACAGTCCACTTTACAAAAAAAAAACCAAAACAATGATCCCTGCTGTAACAATACACAAATTCATTCCTAAATTATTTTGGTTATATATACACTTGTAAAGCATGATTAGAGATGATCATTATGGGGAATGAATTGCTGCAGAAGGTGGAAGGTTAGAGGTTATAAATTTAGCTAGTCATCAGAATGAATTCATAGGCTAAGGAAAGAACTATTAATTCATGTAAATCTGAACAATTCAAAATTGCAGCCTTCTGGAAACCTTGTCCATTAACAGAGGAATGGGAGAGGATGCTTGCTTGAAAAACTGTTGTGAGACCATGCAATGGTATGTGATTATGAACAATTCACTGTAAATACTTCCACTGCCTATTTGGATTAAAACAAATTTAATTTCCCCTCCTCATCACAGTATCCTTGTTATAAAGATTCAAAGATATTTAATTTCCTTAGATCTGCATTCCCACATTTATTCTTTCCCATCATTGCAGTGGATTAGGTCTCTTCTATTGTCAATGATACATTTTCACTTGTGAAACTTGACTGTGATATTTTAGATGTTCTGTGCAGTAAGATGGTGGTGTGAAAAGAATCTGGCTGCATTGCTGAACAGGACTGGTGGAATCATACATTCCCCTGTCTCGCTGGAGACTGGGACCTCTTGCTGTTGGCATTCGAAGATGTTTGTTTCTCATTTGAATGGCTGCCTACATTACCACCCTGAGTACATATGAGAAAGTTCCCTTCCCCATTGCACTAAATGTGCCACTAGAAAGCAAAAGGGTCTTATGCTTTTATTTTGGAAACGTTCTACCATAGATGTGTATTCTTTGCTCATACACAAGTGCCAATAAGTCTTTAGTACTGAGTGTACTGGATTCCCAAACCCTACTGCATTTCTCAGTTTCACTGACATACAGCTACTGAGGAGCAGCACTGGGTTTTAGTAAGCAATTCACCAGCAGCTGACCTGGCCCTGAAGTCCTCCTTCTCCTCCAGTGGCCTTTCTAACAGAGACCACCAGTTCCCACCTACCCAGAACTCCATCCTCTCCTGTATACTTACACACCAACAGCTGGCTGACCAAAGGAGCCACTTCTCTGCATGTTACAAGAAGTAGTTCCTCATTTAGTTAATAAATTTTTCAGGTTTTTATCTCTCTGGTTTCCTCTAGTTGTATTTTTTACCTTATTCCATAACCAACTTTCTGAAATTGGGTAGGCGGGTTATACCTTGACTCACAGGCACGATCTATTATGCACAAGGTTGGGACCTAGTCAGCCAAAGCCCTGTCAAAACCAAACAAACAAGTGGGTATGCCTTTGTTTATCCTTCTTTCAGAAGAAAATAAAAGCAGGATTTGGGGCTGAGACTAGGAGCATCTTTTCTGCCTTTCAGGAAACAATAGTGTGGTAAAAAAAAATAATAAGTAGACTCTGGGACACCATCCAAGTTTAGCTGTCTCTTTAAGAATTAACTCTGATGGCTGCCTTTTTTGTAGCAAATAAAACCCAGCAGAGCATTACTGCTGATACCAAGGTATACAGGAACATCTTTTGTGGTATATCCACAGTCAAGAAGGCTATAGAACCAGGCTTACAAGTGAGACAGTTTTGATGCATAGATATAACTAGATTACAAGGAACATAACTTCCTGCACTGATATTTATGTGTTTAATCAGCACCACCGTTTGCTCCAGCAAAAGCTAGAGCATCTAACCCCACATTAATGACCATTCACGATTATAGAAAGGAACCTCCCTCATGTACTCTCTGCCAGTGAAGAGGTAATACAGATTAAAACATTGTTGCCTACACCCCATTTACAGAGGTATTTTGTGAAGCCAGGGCAGGACCCTGACTTCTTCCTCCCTGAGGTGGTAGCAACAATGTTCCTGTATGCGGCAAGAGGTGAGAGCTGCTTCCTAGACACTTCTGACACTTGTAATGTCAAGTGAATAAAATCTGAAAATGACTGTGAGAAGTTTCAAACTCTGGGCCTGGGGAAAGATGGCCCTGCTCTTCTCAGGACTTTTATCATCCCTGGCCCCACCCACTGTGGGGGCCTTTGACATATCTGCAAAGACTTATCTTTTTGACAGCAGGGAGAGTTTCTCTGGATGAAAGGGGAGAAAACATCAAAAACTGTCTTGGGGAAAGATTCCTCTTCTAGGCAGGAAAGTCTTCCTAAGTAAAACAAGCTCAGATTTCACCATAAATCTTCAGGAAAGTTTTTCACCCTTACAGTGAGGTACTGTAAAAAGAATTAATACAAAACTGTACCAGTCCATATGAATTGTCAATGACAAAAGAAATTACAGGAGAAAAAGAAAAAAAAAATCCATCTGCTTTTCCTTGGGTTTCTCAGTAAGGTACTGCAATACTCAGTACTGTGCTATGCAGCAAACTGCCTATTCCAAATGTCTGACTTAACCTGTTTTTGTCAAGTGTCTTCATAACTTGGAAAGATGCTCCCATTCCACCTTCAGAAGAGAATTAACACTTGTATCAAAACTTTCCTAAACACAATTCACTTTTCAAAATAAATCAAAACCCAAGCAGTTGAAAGAACCAAAATCCCACACAGAAAGAAGAGAAAAGTTCTGATTGCCTCAGCTGTTCTCCCCAGGACAGTGTCTTGTCAGGCAGACAGCATGGGGTGACACCACTCTCCTGGCTCCCACACACCAAGCTCCAGCCCTTCAGCCACCTTGCAGCAGCCCAAGCTACAGAGGTTTCTGTCCCTGGATCTCCACAGCTGTGCCTCAAGCATGGAAACACTATGTGGCAAATATAGATGTGCTCCTTGATGGAGCCCCAGGGACTGGGCCTCAAGTCTGCTCCTAAAACTTTCCATGCAATGAGGACAGAGTTGATCTTTGATGCCAGACATGCTAAGAGTATGAAGAAAACTTCAAAATGCAGTAAACCTATAATCTTTGGTCTAAAATTTTTATTCCCCTAATTTCATCACTTTGCAATGTTATCTCAGTTACAGCTTGCATTAATTTGCCAATCAATTAAAATATGAATAGAAGCTATCAGGGAAAATGTTTTAGAGTTGAACTGAGAGGCTAAAGCAATTCCAATTTCAGGAGACATTTTCTAAATACATACTGGTAATTGGAACAAAATTGCCTGAAATTAAGCTTGTGTTGGATAATTTGCACAAATTTGATTTGCTTTAAGAACAATACCTTCTTTTTCAACATTTTATGATAATTGTACAACTCTTCTCTAGCTATCATGTTCAGTCAAAGTAAGTTGTACATGAACAGTGTTTAAAGAAGAAACGCTTATAGTTTTATTAATCTGTAAACCTAATTTGCAGTCTCTGCTTTAGAAAACCTAGAAGGTAGAACCTTATCTTACCCAAGTGGCAATTTGCATTAACCCTGTGGATCAGACTCCCTAATGCTTCTGTTCACCTGGCACAGCAACAGCAGCGGCTTCAACAGCCTACTAATTTTATAGCTCATGTTCCATTCATTCATTTCCCTCCTCATGGTTATTGCCCTTACACGCAGCAGTGACTCCTGCAGATCCTTAAGTAATTGACAATCAATACAACTTTTAACCTTCAACTAATACTCATTTTAAAGGTATTTTCTCACAACTCTTTCTGTGTAGGCAGTCACTTGGTTGAGCCAGCCAGAGAGAGACACCATTTATTGTACTGCATTTTGCCCTCCCATGCACAGCAGCTCTCAAAAAATCCTGTTAGCATCAGCAGAGCTGTCACTGGCATTTCATAAGTATTTGTACAGCTTCAGGGCAAAGGGTTCCTAGGAAATGGCAAAATAGTTTCCAAAAGAGAGCTGAAAACTCTCGACTATCCTTAAACTAAAACCCAAGAGTAATGAGAATCATCTGTGTGTAGCCATTGCAGAAAAATATTGGTTCCAAATGCTATTACTATTAGTTTTTACAATGCAGAAACAGTGATACTGTTATCCTCTTCACAATAGCTTATTGACAGGGATCAGCAGGCATCTTGAGGGAGCAGAGTATGTGTTACACATCTTATCAGCAGGGAGCCAAATGAACACACAGCTTCCCCAAGCAGGATACGGCTTAACTCTGATGCTCACTGAGCGAGCAGGACTTATCATAGCCAGTACCAATGGTCCTGGGACTTCTATTGCTATTATTAAGTAGAGCCAGCACTAACCAGTCAAAACAAGAACTTTGCTCCAAACGGTTTCTTCACATGGTATCATGTGAAGATAATATACGTATATCATGAAACCATATGAAAATTCTGGGACATTTATCTACTGTTTGAGTTTTACCAGAAAGTACTCCATTTAGCTTCCTGGTGGAGGCAATGTTAGCAATACAACAGGAGCACCTGAGGACCTCAGGTAACATGCAGCTATTGCTTTACCTGGTACTTTAATTTGGTTGTGTGACATTTTTCTTATAGCTAGTAGCAGGATAAAGCTATGCTGAAGGGATTGCACAAGGCTTGCTGACTTCAAAATTATTTTTAAAATTCATGTGGGTTCTTGTCTGTATTCATAATGGTAAAAAAACCCCTAAAAATTAAAAATGCAATGCATTGAGTATTGAAACCCAAATGACTTCTGCTGGCAGCGTGACTAATCACCACTCTCTGGCATTTTTGAACTGCTGAGTCAAGGGAATACAAGAGGTGACCTTCCTCTCACTTCACTCCCAGAGGCTCACAGAGAAGTAGTACATCTGTCTGTGCACAGCAGGCACTGTGAAAGCAAGGAGTAGTGGTATTGGGACTTCTGAGATCATCTAAACCAGAATATGACTAACAAATTGCTCTGCTGAAGGTAGGGTACTGGTGTTACTGGTAATATTTGCACCACAGGCTGCAGCAAGTCTCTGAGATCTTCCCTTGCACAGCTTCTACCACACTTTAGTTTTGAATTCTAAGATGTCAGTACCTGCCAGGCTAATGTTTTAGAACTTTGGCTGGTTTTGCTTTGTGCACACCAACCCTGCCCTGGTCTGCCATGTACAGGCTTGGGGACATGGACCTTGAGGGCATGAACCATCGTTGTGCGCTCCCAAGCCTGTGTTGAATGCTGAATGCACTGCCTTACTCTGAGCAAAGAAGAGAGAAGCTCCTTTCAAGCCCACAGGTGGTATTCTTGTTCCTCGCTCTTGTGCAGTCTACTTACCCACACTCACTACTCAAGATTTTCTCATTTTAACTACAAAACTTATATGTAATTCTCTGACCTACCCACTCACTAAATGCAATATTTCTAGAGTCTTGTAGGCATCAACAGGCTTCCAGTTTAAAAGTTTAGGATAAAATGTGAGTAAGAACACATTGCTCATACACAGCAACTAACCAGGAGTGCAGAAGGTGATAAATGCTCACCAAATACAACCAGAAGGCTACGTAATTCTTTATTTGCTCTATTTTAACTCATCAAAAAATATCTCCCAGGTGAATTCCTTTACCCAAACTTCAGCACATGCCTAATACAATATCTATCATAAATATCTATTGTACCTATGTTAGAAATCCTTGGAAAACAGAGTTTATAAGTAAAGGGGCTTATCTGTACCTGTCCTATAAAAGTGTCTCATTAATGCAGAACAATAATCCCGGACCTAAATTTTGAAATGTGGAGGTTTTTTAAGTTAAGGACAAAATAATTAATAGAAAATTTGAAGCCTTTACTTACAGAATGGACGACAGACTGGTACTCCTCTCTAAACTTTACCTTATTACTTTTGAAAAAACAAGTATTATACAAGGCATGTTCCCATCTATTAATACTGCAGGGCAGCTAGTTGGAACGGAACAGCTGGTTATACCTAGCAGGGGTATGTTTATCTATTGCCTTGGAAAAGAAAGATTGATTGTTTTCTAAGCTGTAATAGATACTTCCAGCTCTGGAAGTGACATGAATAGGGTGCATCAGGTTCAGCTGTCCCATAGTCTCTCAGACCAAAGCAGCCTGCTGGGCCTTGTCTGGTTTATTGCACATACCTCTGGCTCCTGAGGTTCTGTACAACAGGAAACAGATCACTGCAAGCAAACTCATCTCAGAGCTTCTAAAAATTTTAAACCATCACTTTATTCCAGCTTTAGAATAGCTCATCAGATCAGCCTTTCCCAGCTCAGAACACTTTTGAAGTATTTTTGACACATCTGAGGCCTTGCTGGCCTGATGCTGTCACTCAAGGAAGAGTGAAGAAACACTAAACAGTCCCTGAGATATTTCACATCCTGATGGATGTGAAAATACTATAATGCAAATATTTTTCAGCAATGTATGTCACACATAATTTACATGATGATAGGTGTGACATTTTCTTGGAACTTGTTTAAGATTTACTCTGTAATTCTTAGTAATCTCTTTACAAACATAAATATACAATTTACATTTATAGACTTGAAATGAAAAATGAAATGGTATTTTTATGTCATATATATGTCATTCATACCTCCAAGGCAACAATTTTGACTTGATTAGGCTATACTCAATGAATCTAAATCAGTGGAATTTAGACCTGCTAAGTTAAATTTAAAATCCATGAGGATCTTTATTTTCAGTGCTGTTTTTCACCCTCACCATCAGAAGCCTGTTAAAGCAATCCTTAGGAGAATAAAAGTCAGGGCAAATGAAAAGTAACCAAATCCAGCACCAAATTTCTCAAAATGAAGGGTTGGCTTTGACCAACTGTCACATGAAAGGGAGGAGGGAGACAGAAGTGTAAAGATTTCTAGTCTTAACTGTATTAATATAAAGTTAATAGCTATAAGAGCCCTCGGGATAATCAAAGCTTTATGAACCCAGCACTGTCTGTCGACTAACGGACAGCACACAGACTGGAAAGATTTTTGACTCCCTACGAGGACCACACTTAAGACAGGGAGAAATTATTAGCAATAAGCACCTCCAGAAAAATTAGAACCTTACGAACCCAGCACTGCCTGCCGAACTAGGACAGAACACAGGCTGGAAGGTTTTCTAACCTCTGATATGAGGACCACACTTAAGCCAGAGAGAACTCACCAGCTAAATAAGTGCCTACAGAAAAATTAGAGTCTTATGAACCCAGCACTGCCTGCCAAACTGCTGGAGAGAACACAGACTGGAAGGTTTTCTAACTCTGAGACCACACTTAATAGCTAGAAAAGGACATTCCCTACAACAGCTCCTGAAATAACATTTATTAATACAAATATATTACAGTTATTGGGGGTTTTGCTTTGCTGGTGATAACATTTAGCTGCAAGATTGTATTTATATGATAATAAAAGACCCAAAAGAAACCAGCACAAAACACATCTTACAGAGACAAACACACTAAATTCAAGTTACAATACAGCAATGTATCCCATTTTCACAACGGACAGAAACTAGCAACAAAGAACTACTAACTAAAAACACAGCCACCTAAAACACTTATCTAGACACTCTCTCAATAACATAGGACAATAAAATATCTTGCACACCACTCTCTCTGTAACACAAAAGGAAAGAGCAGAGCTGCTTTTTATCAACACACATGTTGTAAAAGAAACTGCACATTGACAGTAAAGCAAGTTACTGTAGTTGCAAAACAGAGCTGGTCTTGTAAAGTAGGAATAGCAAAGTGTGAAGCAAGTTACTGTAGTTTGTATTAAGGTAGCAAAACACAGTTAGTAAAGGAGATGCTTATAAAATAAGAATCAAAGTAGCTGTTAGCATAAGATGTAAGATAGAATGTATAAAGGAATAAACTTTGTAAGAAAGTAAAGTAAAGTATAGAAAAATAGAAAGCACATGGTCTTCTAACCCCTACATTGTTCCAGGAGGTAGAAGAAGACGGACAAGTTGCAGCAGGTACCTCAACAAAAACATGGCATTTCCCCCTCTCTGTTGCAGTTTAAACTGCATTTCTTTTTATATCTTTTTTTTTCCTTCAGGTGGTTGTGTGACTTAAGTCAATCTTTTGGTGGGGTGATACAGATGCCCAAAGGGGGTAGCTCCTTTGAGCAGTCATAGAAGATATCTCAAAGGGAGGCCATGTCATTTTTTAACACTCCACCCTTTGTTAATCTCATCAGTTTGAAAGCTTTTGTTCTCTGCTGGAGCACCCCTCCAGGGGGCTGAGGCGTCTCCCTCAACCCATCCAGGCTTATCAGGGGCCATCACCCACACCAGCTGAAGCAGTGTTAGTGTCCTGGGCTGAGCTGGCAAAGTGCCAACTGTCCAGGACAGAGTGAAAAGGGTTCCTCCTCCCCCCAACAAGCCAAGGGAAAAAGAAGAGGGAGAGAGGAAAAAAAAACTTTCAAAGCCAGGTCTATGCTGAAACTAACTACATGTATTTATACAGAAAAGAGAAAATTAAGAGGAAACTACAATGTAACACACACTTACACAAGTCATGTATAACAAGAAATAACTTCCCACTTCCCAGTAAACACAAATTCTACCATTTTAACTACAAATCATTCTAGAGAAGTCAATTCTTCAGAGACAGACTTAAGCAAAGAGAAAAGCTAAGAACAAACATTTTACTTCCCTAAGATAACATGATGGTAAGCTAGTACTCCAGGCTTGGGCCTCCCCATCCCTCCTGGGACAGCAGAGTGTCTTGCTGGCACCACAGCTGTGAAGCAACTGAACCAAGCCACACCCACACACCAGCTCTTACCCCTTTTGAGATGATGCAATATGGTATGGAATACAATATTATTGGCTAGAAGGAGTCAGGTATTAGCTAGCTCAGCCCAGCTCAAATCAGCTGACAATCCTAGGCCTAGCTGAACTTTAAAACCTAAGTTTAGGCCCACCTGGCTAAACCCATAACAGTTAGCAACAGCATTGCTGGTCAGGAGCCACAGCTCGGGGACATGGTACTGTCAGCATGGTGGAAAAATCGTCTGATGTTTGCTGAGAAAGGCAGAAGGTTTGTCTTCTCTGAGGTGTGTTCTAATGTGTGTTTTGAATCAAGATGTGTTTTCCCAGACATCAAAACAAAGCTGCATCATACACCTCCTATCTTCTTTACTTGCTGCAGAGATTTGGCTTTACTCTGCAACTCAGCCATCAGCTGCTCACTTCCCTCAGAAAACAGTGAAGTTGTATCAGGGACATACAGGAAACAAAAAATTTGTGGTGAAGAGTAAAGACCAGACCAGTACTGCAAGCAGACAAGAGCTGCAGAGGTTCAAACAAGTCCTGAGTGAGGGCAGCTGACCTGGGCCACAGCTGGGAGGGCTCAGCCACCACCCAGCTGTGCCTGATGGAGCAACAATTAGCCACTCACCAGCTCATTTTGCTCCTTCTTTGCTCTGATTCATGTGTAAGCAGCCCTCTGGGGGGAGAGAGGAGTTGATGGTGGTGGAAAGCTGGGCCAGTGCTTTGCTGTGGAGTGGGAAGGGTGATTGTCTCTTGGAGTTTGAGGGACTGGGGAAGACAGAAAGGATCAGCTTGGTCTAGAATGGGATTAGGAGGGGAGTTCAATTGATGAAGGACAAATTGTGACCCTGTGGCAGGGATTCTCTCCTTAATCTTCAAGAGAAAGAGGGTGAGTAAGGAGTGTCTGATGATATGCCCCTTATCTAAAACACTCAAGTCAAAGCCGAATATAATCTTCTCTGATTGTAAATTCATGTTGTTTGCCACTATGTTGTTGGTCCTTTGTATTTTCAGATGCCAGCACTAATGATTTGTAAGGTTCAATAATGTACAAGAGGGCTCTGGTTTTGGTAACTGCTGTTTTTTTCAGGGGATGAAGTTACAGAAGTAGATGATACACCATTGGGGGTTCCAGAAATTTTCTACTGCTGCAGGGCAAAAATTCAGTCCTTTCAGGGATATGAATCCTTTCAGTAATAGAGATAAAATAAATAGACTGTATTATGATCAAATAATATTGGATTTATAGGTAGCAGTTGGGAATTAATAAAAAATCAAATATTTCAGGAATATTGCATTTTTCTCAAAACAAACCCCAAACAAACCAAGGCCAAAAACTCCCTGGTTTGAAAGAAAGAGCTAGTAAGAATCACCCTTTCTCTGAGTCTGACATTCTTGAAACTGAAACCACCTGGGAGCACTCATAGTTATGAACTTTTCATGATGTGAAAGCTAAAAGACTGTCTATGATTCTAATTTACAGTACTGTAGCAATCAGGTCTGATCCCTCCTAAAACTCCCCTGACAGTCGAGAGTGCTGGGGTTTGGCTCCTTTCTATTTTAAATGTGGATATTTGCAGTACAGGTACTTCAGTGACAGTTCTCAGTTTGCACTAAAGTGGATGGGGAGTAGCCTTTTCAGCTGACTTTTTTACAACTTTGTTATTTTTACTAAAAGAGAGCTGCAGCTCACATCTGGCAACCCCTGAGGCTAACCAGACACTGAGTTTCCCAAAAGCATAGCAGAAGTACAATCTGATGAACCTTTCCTCATCAGTTTTTTATTGAGCGGACATCCAGGGTTTGCCTTGCTGTTGGGCAACCAGGGAGAAGAGTAGGAGAAAGTAGTGTGGGAGTGCTTGTGACTTTAAATGGAAACTTTTATTTGTAACACCTTTGGAAAACAGCAGCTCTGTGTGCATGTTGCTGTTATGCCTCTATTAATAAGAGGCATTTTGAGTTGCATCTGGGTCATAAGCTGGAGGGAGATGCTAAGACCGGTGGGCATTTGCAAAGGAATATTTTCAGCTGAACAGTTGTCTGGCACTGTGGGGCCCAAGTGAAAAGAAGACCCTCAAATTAGTTAGCTTTGTGCAGCTGGGCAGTGCACAGTGCTGCTGCCTTCCCCAGGCTTTGGCTTGATGCTGCTTTGGGCCTGAGGACAGCAGAAGGCTGTGCCGGTTGCCTCCCTCTGAGCCCCTGCTTGCCTCCCTCCCTCCCAGGAGCATCCACAAGGCAGCGATGTAGCTTTCTGCAAGGTAAACTGCCTGAGGCATGTGCTAGACTGAAAAGTGATCTTTGTTTCATTCTGCATTAGCACAGTATATGGGTATCAGTTTGATACAGAGACACAAAATGGATATGTAGGTTGTGAGGTGTTTATTTAGTTCTTATACTTTTTTATCCTCCTTATGAAGACTCCCTCAAAATCTGAAAGCATTTTAGCTCTTTTATATTACCATCCCTCTTGCATACCCTTGAATCATTTCTAGATCAGTGACGGGGCTCCCTTACAGCTCTGACATTACTGCATCTAGAGTGGCTGAGGGAGAGGCAACTGGAAGAGTCTCACTATCATTAAGGGTGAAATATGTGTGTGTGTGACACGGCGTGACACCAGCTGGTTAGCTGTGCAGCTCTCAAGTATGGAGGTGAAAATAAATCTGAGCTAAGCACTCCATACCAAATATAAATTGGTATATGGAATTATACCAGCAATTTTGTAACTTTGGCCACTAGTACTCTTGCATATTGGACCCTTCCCACCATATTTTGAGTTCAAGATGTTCCTTTCAAGGGAAGAGGAATGCAAAGATTTCTGTGAGTAAAGAACAAGAAAGATAAGGGTCGAAAAGCTGGTTTTTCCTCCAGTATAAAGTCAGGTGGGTAAAATGAAGGCTGTGCACTAGAAAGCTGGTGTAATAATTCAAATAATTGGAGAATGGGCTGCCTCTGTTTCTAGGAAGTGCTTCACTGACCAAAGTGATCTCATACTTCATTGTTTTGTGTACAAAGGCTTATTTGGAACATAAAGCCCTACAATAGACTAAATGGGAGACTTCTAATCCTAAGACACTTGAGACTCATGGACTGTTTGAGTTTCGACTTCTGGAGGTTGTCTTGTCCAACACCCCCATCACTCAAGCAGGGTCACCCAGACCCAGTTACCTGGACAGTTTTTAAATATTTCTAAGGATGGAGATTCTACAACCTTTCTGGGCAGCCTATGACAGTGCTTGGAGATTCTCACAGTGAAAAATATTTTCTGATGTTCAGAAGGACCTCCTGTGTTTCAGCTGGTGCCCATTGTCCCTTGTGCTACCATTGAGCATGACTGAAACAAGCCTGGCTTGGTTCTCTGTGCACCCTTCCATAAGGTATTTGTATACACTGATCTCCCTCTCCTCAAGGCTGAAAAGTCCCAGCTCTCTCACCCTTTCCTCAAAGGAGAGATGTTCCAGTCCCCTAATCATTCTCTTCCTTGGTAGTAAAGAGTTAGAAAAGCCATCATTGATGGCAACCTTAGCATATGATTCAGTTTATACATATGAGACACAAACTAGCGAGCAATTAACTTAAGACAGACTACTAAAGACAGCTTCTAACATGCAGAAGCATGAAATAAATGCAGAAAAGAGGTGACTGTTTACTGGATAGTAGTAGACTATTAGCTGAAATAGAGATAACTTTTTTCTTTGGTATGTCTGGACTCTTCAGTCTACAGATTTGACACATGGATTTTTGTTTTAGGTTTTGTTTTTTGAATGAAGCAAAGTTATGTCTCTGTTCCCAGAAGTTGTTTCTGTTAGGAGAGCATCCCTGAAAGTTGTTGATAGTTTTATCATTTAAATGTACTTTGTGAGATATATATATATATATGTGTGTGTGTGTATGTAATGGCATAAAGGATTTTGTTAAGATGGGTTGTAAAAAAAGCAAGTAAAAAATTGTGCTGAATTTAGGTCTGTCTTAAACTATTGCCATTCTTTAAATTTCTTTAAATTGCCCAGTTAAGCCTTTACTCAGTTCCTTGCAGAGTGATTAAGTGCTTACCCATGAAATATCCTGTAAATACTTTGACTTAGATTTCTAACCTTGGATGGCAGTATGCTATTGTGATAAGACTAAAAATATCTCTCAGAAAGACAGAGGTCATAATTGCTGTCATGCATCCATCCTTCCATATTTGCAGCATAAGAAAAACTGGAAATATAAAGCCTCTGGGATTAATTCCTTAAGAAAAACTTTTAAGTACCACAAATTTTGGAGACAAAACCACGAGTATGCATGCACTACTGATGAGAAGGGGATAATTAACATATATAAATATTCACAGACACAGTTCATTGCTTTTACAAAAGATAGGTGTGTAAAAAGATGAAGCGCTAAAACACACCAGAAGCAGGATTAGTATTAGTGGTTTAAGCTCTTCTTGCTTTTCTAGTTTCTTTTCCCTTACATAAACAGGTCTATATAGTCATATGAACCTTCATTTCTAGATGCTGGCTCTCTTCTGGCATAGATAGAGTGAGTGTTTGAGAACCACAGTTTTTGAGTTCTCTCTTTTTTTAATTATTTCTATGTAAAAAATTAATTTACCTTTATCAAGTGCAGTGCCCTTATGGGAAACCTGCAGCCACAATTGGCAAGTGCTTAATGCCTGCAGGTAAATGATCAGGACCCACAGCTAGACTGGAGGCCTGCTTTAGAGTCCTTATAAAAAGAGCATGTCAGAAAAGTCTGTCCGTCTAAAGCCATATCAATACCATTGACTTAGTTTAAATTCAACCTGATTTTTCTTTTTTTGTCTTTTTTTTTTTTTTAATTTTGTGTCTGTGCTGACAACAACAAAGGCAAATTCCTGGCCTAAAATGTACTTAACTACTTCCTGACAACCTAAATATTTGCCTTTTGCTTACACCTTTGTTGCTGCATTAATTTTAAATCTGCTTAAGCCAACTGAAGATGTCATAGGGAGACAGTGGGTTTGTAAACCTATTCCTTGAGTCTTATTAAGGGTATGTGCAGTATAATAGAGTACTGGTGAAATACCAGAGGGAAGGAGAGTCACTCCAAGGCACACACAGACTGGCAGGGTGACTGTATCCTGCCTCTTGTGTGTTGTGAAAGCAAAAAGGTGGAAAGAGTAGCCCACCTACCTATTCCCAAAACATTTTCTAGGGCTTCTTGGGGGACAGAGATTGCAGTAAGGAAACTTCTAGCAAAACTTACTATTTCAGTGCATGGTGCAACTCCTTGCTGCAATTCTAAAGTTTATCAGGATGCTTTACTAACATGTATATTAAATCTGCCAACTCAGCTTTGTCAAATGAAGATATTTGGGGAACTGAAAGGGCAATTAATTCCATGACAGACCTAGTGCTTATATATATAAAAGATGGTTTGTGATGACAGAAAAATAGTGTTTCTTACATGTCCCCACTCACAGAGACATGAATACTGATTGTATTGAATTTAAGCAGTAATTCATGCATAAATTTTTAATGCAGAGTGAGTTCCTATATGGCACTCTAAATACTAAGCTGAAGGCTAAATATAAATGTTTGCAATCTTCAATCGGGAAACTTCAATGGGGATTTTGGAATAGGTAATTGGCCAAATTATTTATCGACTTTGATATGAATGCTTATTCAGTGCTTGGTTCCCTGGAGCCAAAGCAAGAGATAATTGCCCCAGCCTTCAGTCTCTGTTCTTTCTCCTGCTCTAAGATAAGAGCACATTTCTAAGGTGATTATTCCTTAATTACCTGCTTTATGCTGCTAATACCCACCAGATAAACACAACTTTCCTTTTTGAGTGTTGCTCAACAAGAATATTAAGTTGTCCTGGGTTGGCAATGGGGAGCCTAAACTGTGATATTCATTCCCCTTCCCTGCCTTGCCCCATGGTGGGGAGGACAAGGCCAGAGAGTGCCTGATGGGGTGGGAGCCTGGAGGGGCCAGGAGTGCCTCTGCTGAGAGTAGTAACTGCCCATGATGGGGAGCCAGCTCCATGGAGGTACTGAGGCAGTTGGTGTAGGAACCAGTTGTGACTTTTTTTTTCTCCATTTTATTTTGTTGTTTCGTAAATGTTTATTACACTCTCATTGGTATATCCCTGTCCTGTCATACACAGTTGTCTCCAGTGTGCATATGTATAAATATATACATATATAATAACTGAAATAATGCCATATCATCTTGTGTTTTGCTACTTGAGGCACTTCTTATTCAAAGGGTAGTCTCAGGACTGATTTTTTAGATGTGCTTCATTATAGTATTATTTCTGATTTTTGCTTTGTTAATTCAGGTGGTCTAGGAAGGGGTTGGTAATAGGTGTGGAATATCTTGGTTTTAATCAGATAACATAATTTTTTGCTAGGTATATACTGTTTCTAATACTACTATTAGAAACTAGAAAAAAACCCCTCATTTTCTTAAGCATCCATCTATATCAGCTATTCAGGCAAAAATATGCTGAGCAAAAATTGCTGTCATTAAGTAAACTGCCATATTTTATCCAGTCTCTGTGGAAATGGATGTGCTATAATCTTGTCTTCCCTTTGCAACTGGGTTAAAAACTAGCAATGCAGCAACTGCAGACAAGGCTGACAGGCTTAAGCTTCAGTATGTATGGGGATGTATTTTCCAAACATCTTTGAAAGGTGTGATGATTTCTTTCTGGTTTGGTTTACATTGAACCAGAAAGAGCCCTAAAATCAGCACTGTACTGAAAAGATCACATTTGAGGGTGTTTGTAATGGGCTTTTAAGAAACGTAACTTAGTTGTGTTTAATGACATTGTTTTATTCATCAAGCTTTTATTTAAGTCAGACTTTCTAAGAGGCTTTCAATGGCAGCTTTGCTTTGGGCAGAGAAATTGAAAGCATGTTGGTTTTGTCCACTTGGTAGTAATTTCTAAGGTACAGGAGATGTCATAAATAATAAAGTGAGCAACAACACTGACAAGCTTATAGAATTTTTAGTTAAAACACCAAGTCTAATTTGATTTTTGGTTGGTTTTTTTTTCTTAATGTTCAAATGCTGATTATCTCTGAACATGCAAATGGAAGAAGCCAATCAAACCCACATGTGAGTCAATGCCTGGTAAAGCAAGGCTTGAAGAAGAGAAGATAGATATTTCCTAAAATACCACTCATTTATCTCCTAATCCCAGTTTTCTAAATAATGTTACAAGTGCTGTGATTTGCAGGAAAGAGAACCAAACTGTCTGCAGTAACAAAAATGTAAATAGTTATCAGAAGAATTTCTTTGTCAAATGCTACCAAGCTCTGTGTTAAATGGGTTAACCTGGAAATCAGCAGCCTCATCTATCACCTGCTGCCTTGTCCATGAATGCTTGTGTGTTGGCCTAGGGCAGAGTACTCTGGTGGCAAAGGAAGGGTGCACAACACTGATCTGCAGATCGAAGGGAGTTACTGTTCCCTCTTATCTGGGGATAATGTGGCTGGGGTGCTGTGTCCAGCTTTGGACACCTAGCTCCATCCCTTGCCACCAACTGGGTAGCACAATCTGCATTCTGAGAAATCAGAGAAGAGCTCAAAATCCAAAATAATTCTCTTCCACTGCAGCTATCACTATTTTTTTCACAGCAAACAAGCAGACATTTGGGGCAGGAAAAAATTGCCAGTGTAGGCAGCAGATTGATGAATACTATGGTATATCTTGTTTGTATCTAAAGTCTGGCTCATATTTCATAATAAACTAAATTGTTATTTTAATAGTTTACTGCTATTTCAACTGGCTTTACTTTTCAGCCAGCAAGAATCATCTGTATAGAAATTGGGATTTAGGAGATGAAATAAAATTGTTAGTCTGCTCATGTTTCAGCCTCTCAAGTATTCTATTTGTTCACATCTGTATTTTTATAGAAAATTGATAAGTGCTGTAATTACAGCCTGCTGAAAGCAAGTAGGTCAGAGCTATGCTTTCCATTCCAGAGGGGCTACTGGCACTGGAGAGACAGAAATACAGATGGATGGTTTTTCTTGTCTGTTTTTTGCTGCCATTCATCAGACTCCACACTGAAATACTTTCAGAGGTACTAAACAAAATCAGACAAGGCTCCTGAATTTAAAAGGTCCTTCTCTACCTATTTATTGTATTGCTCTTGCAAAAGATTTTTTTTTTTAGAACATCACGCATGAACTACACTAACTGTTGAGGGAAAATTTCATAAGAATTCAGTGAAAATTTCATCACATAGATGACTGAGGAGCTGGTGAGGGGAGAGACCTTGCCAGACCTCCACCTCACAAAAAAGGAAGAATGGCTAAGGGATGTGAAGATTGAAGGCTGCCGTAGCTGCAGTGACCAGGAGATAGCAGAGTTCAGGATTCCAAAAAGATTAAGGCAAAAAGCAGGATGGCACCCCTGGGCCTCAGGAGAGCAGACTTTGGCCTGTTTGGGGGCTGAGAAGAATATAGAGATACTGCCCAATTCTGCAGGGATAGGGTTAGGAAAGCTAAAGCCTGATGAGGGATATGAAAGGTGACAAGAATGACTCTGACAAGGATATGAGCATAAAAGGCTGACTGGGGAAAACATGGGCCTGCTGGTGAAGAACATGTGGTGACAAAGGGCACAGAAAAGCCTGAGGTACTGAATCTCTTCTTTATCTCAGCCATTACTGGTAAGACTGACCTTCAGAGAGCTCAAGTTCCTGAGACCAGAGGGGAAGAAGTCTGAGACAAGGGATATTTCTTCCTCCTTGGTGGAGGAGGATCAGGTCAGGAAACTTAAGAAACTTAAAAAACCGGGATGTACTGAACAAGCTGTCCATAGTATCTGATGGGACATATCCATGAGTGCTGTGGGAACTGCTTGATATAGTTACAAGACTATCTTATCTTTGGAAGGTCATGGGGAACAGACGAAGATACCAAAGACTGGGAAGTAAATGCCACTCTGACCTTCAGGAATGAGGATCTGCATAACCCTTAACCTTCCTCACTCTTTTTTGCATTTAAATCAGTGACGTGGATTATCGGTGGCAGTCACTATTGTATCTTCTGCTCATTCTCTTATTTGTTAATCTATAAAATTTCAACTGTGGGTTAGGTACCAGTTGCACTTTACAAACATTTAGATAAGCACAAGTGCCATGATCTGCTCATCATAAAAATAGTCTTTCAACAAGGAAATTGCCACCTTTATTGAAGAAAAATGAATGGGTTTGCTGCCTGTTTTTGCAGGGCCAGGATTACACCCTAAGTGTTCTGCCTTGTAGTCATGTGCACTATCCACTGGACTTCCACTGCACCTGGGCTGGGATTCAGAAAGGTTATAGTATTTCATAAAAATGTTACATATTTCCATATAAAATTCAGAAGACCTATCACAGTCTTTCTCATATGTGTGGTCTTTCTCCTAACTCCATTAAATCTAACTTACGAGAAACAGCACTGGTAATGGATGCTGTCCCTTCCTCTACTTTTCCTGATTTTTCAAAATAAATTTAATCCTGGGCAAAGAGGTATTAGATACAGCAAAAGGAATTTCATTGTATGCAGATGAGGTGTTGCTGCCATGTGGTTTCCTTTGTTGTTGGGTTTTTTTATCTTTTTAATAACCAGCTCACCTCTTCCAGCTGATACTAGTTACCTTAGTTGATGATTCTCTACTGCTTTATTTCTTAGAAAGATGGGATCTACCTTCAGAAATTATATTTGTAAGCTCTAGACATATTTCTTTTAGCTAATTACCCCAGTCTCTCCTTCCACAGCCAGCAAATAAGTAATTCTAAAGTATAGTTTTTCCAAGGTAAATATTAGTTATTAGAGGTGAGTGTACTGGATTTGCACAGCAAGGTTCTAGTAGTGGGGGCCACAGCTTCTCTGAGAAGCTGCCAGAAGCTTTCCCCATGTCTGACACAGCCAATGCCAGTTGGCTCCAATTAAGTAATTGGTGAGTGATCTCTCCTGTCCTTATCTCAACTCATGAGCTTTCATTGTATTTTCTCTGCCCTGTCCAGTTGAGGACAGGAGTGACAGAGTGGCTTTGGTGGCCAGGGTCAAAACACCACAGTCAGAAAATCAGACATTTTCAAAGTGTTTCTCTGACTGTATAACGACAGTGATGAAAACGAGCATGAATAGTTTAATCTGTAAATACTGTGTTTCATAGATGACAATGAGATAGGACAGACAGCTAAGCATAGACACTAAGGTGGGTTTTGGGTTTTTTCATGTTTTTTTTTTCTCCTGTCTTTAAGACTGGCACATAGTAATTCTATGTGGCTCTCCTGACTTCTCACTTTTAATAACATACTAACATAGAGCAGGTTTCAGTTTAAATACCTCCATTTTGGCTGCACCAGTTTGCTGTGGTGCTGGGATGCCTAGAAAAATGAGCTGAAACAGCCCACTCCTGGCAGCTCCTCTACTGCTATCTCAGAGGTGTTTAGAAAAGCAGCTGATGAAAACACTACACCACCTCTTCTGAAAGTGGTTGCCACACTTGCATGTAGTTGTTCTTTCTAATGCATAAACTTAAGTTTCAAAGACTTTAATTTTTGCTGGCACAACATGAAAGCTTAAGTGGCACTAAAGACAGAAGATACACTTCCAGACATGAGCCAAGGATGATTTCACCTTTCCTGGCCACAAAAACATTGCTTGAGGAACGCAGCATATGGCTGATGATTAGTGAGAGCTTTCTTGCTTGTAAGATGAAAGAGATCTCTTCCTGCTCAAATATTTTTTTCCAGTAAAAGTTGAGGCCTTTTTCATACCCCACTGTTATTAATTTACACCTTGTCAGGATCCGTAAGACTGATTTTATTGCTGTTGTTGTGGGAACAGAATTCTCAGCCATATGGCATGACATCTTCATTTCTGCTTGACAGGAGACAGGATCCATTATTCAGTTTTGCAGTGCTGCAAATGTTTACATTTGGGAAGGTTTTTCTTAGGGAAACTCCACAGAGAAGAAGAGAAGGAAATATATACATATAATGAACGGAGACTCTCCAAATGGTAACTTGTACTGTAAATGCTTAAAAGAAAATTTTGGCTTTTTGTATAAAACCAAAGCTTGCCCATTATAAAAATACATTTTGAATTTGACTCAATTTAGCTTGTCTCCCCACCTGCCCCTCATTTTTCAACTGCAGAAATAGCAGAAGGGAGGACAGAACCACTGACCCAGGACAGTTAGGTGACAGGAATTGTCTTGTGCACACTGAGAGTGTGTGCCCAATATCTCTAACATAGTGGGACTGGTGTCTCATAATCTATCTTGTTTATAAAGAGTTGAACATCTGAGGAGTCTTTTCTTGGTCTGAAAAGAAATAATACCACCCCTACTAGGATGACTGTTTCATAGTGGAAGTTCACCTGAAGTCCTAGTAGCAGAGGAACTTCTGCACTCTGATTTTAATTAGATGCATCAATCTTGCATCTTCTCTGAGAAAATTAACTGATCTGTTAGTAATGTTTCAGCTCAAGGGTGTTTTGTATTAAAAATTAAAACAAATATGCTATCAACTACCCCTGTTCATTCTGAGCTGTGCAGGAGGGTGTCTTTCCTGATGATATGGATAGGTATGCATTTTGGGCTGAGACCTAATTCTTCTCAGGAAAAATTATCATGTTGGCTTTCTTTAGCCTAACAAAATAAAAGCTCAGAGGCTGGTTAGTGCTTAAAGGAAAACATTGTGTGGAGAAGCAAGGGTGTGCTTACTGCTGTTGTGCATTAAGGACCACAGGTGGCCATGCCCTTCCCCTGTGTCCTTCCCCAGATCCCTCAAGAAAAGCTCTGAGGAGAAGTCGGAGCCATTCTTTCCCCTACAAGGACCAGGACCTTCATGGCACAGCACTGAAACATGATTTTTAAGCTGAGAGTACCTTCCTCACAGGTGACAGCTCTGGCACTTACTACCTTAACAATCAAGGTACTGAGGGTGGAAGCTGTAGATAAGAGCACTTTCATAAATTGTTCTCAAAGTCAGGCCCTGGTACTGACCCAGACCCCACGTCTGCTGCCTTCAACTGTACAAAAGTATCATTAAATTGCTTACTTTTTAAAATGATGGATTGGGTGGTTTAATACATTCTTAAATCCAGCAGTCTTCTCCTCTTTGACACATATATTATTCTAAATACACAACTTCATATATAGTTATTTCTATAATTAAATTCCTTGTTAACTGCTGAATCACTTAAATACCATGTGAAAAACATGATCTTTCCTTACAACTAATTTGTGAAGCATCCTTTCACAAACTGAGGAAAAAGGTCACTACTTTGACACTTATGTTTGACAGCTGTTAGAGTTGAAAAAAACACAACGAAACAAAACCCAACAACTAAACATGAAAATAGTGCCAACTATTACTGTAAGGAAACAGAATTGTTAGGATTTGCGACTTCTGTTCTCCTTTATGCATAGTAATTCTAACACAGCCATTAACACAATTTACATTAATGCAAATACCTAAAATCACCACGTGGTAGAAAGTATTTCCTGACTGAATACCTAAAGCTTCAGCTGAGATGTTGACTAATGCCACCAAAACATGAAGACTAATTTACAGTTCTCATAATTGACAGGGCTTCATGCATTATTGCTGTTTTGTAATACATTTATATAATATTTTAAAAATAAAAGTAATCTGCTTCTCAGTGATCAAATTTACTGTCTGTCATGAAACTGAGGATTCCAGACTAAATCACTAAAGATGGAAAACTGAATAAACTATGCAAGATTTCTGGGGAAAAAGCACTGCTTAATCTCATTTATATAAATCCGAAGCATACTGAGAAAGACTAGCCTATAGGAATTGACTATTGTGTTTAACACTGTTGTGTTAAATTTCTTCAGAACAAAATTTTTAGCATTTAGCAATGAGGTATGTCATCCTTGAAGACCTCAAAAGTTGGAAGAACTCCATACTTTTATTCATGTTACTGCAATATATATCTTATATTTATTATTGTCTCAGAGGAAGAATGTTACAATGTAGTGTTTGAAGCAGCATTTACTTGGCAGCAGAGGACAAAGGATGCATACAAACACAGGCAGAAAAACAACTTTATACATAACCTCATATTCAGAACAAAAAATAAATCCCACCAAATTCACTACAGAGTTTTTATACTTATGTCAGGGAATATTTTTAGGGATTCTTTGCCTAGAGAATAATGTAGCTTGATAAAAGCAAAATACTTTGCAGAGAACAGAATATAAAGCTATTTCCAATACTACGTTATGAAGATAGGTCTGAGGTAGAAAGGCAGTCATGGCTTTCCTCTTCTGTAAAATGTGGGGCTTCTTCTCAGAAAAACTACACTACATTTTAATAGCTGAAGCATTTGTAGGAGCCATTTCTCTTCCCACCTTGACAATTTTGCTCCACTTAAGAGTAATACTTGGCATTTCTACTGAGCTTTTCAGACACTAACTAAGCAAGTCCTACATCACCTTTGAGAGTTAAGTACTATCATCCCCATTTTACAGATGGGAAAACAGAGGCAGAGTGGTTAAATAATTTGTCAAAGGATTCAGAAAGAACTGGCACTGGTGCCAACAGTAGAAGGTGGGCAACACTGTGCCTGACTCACTCTTGAGCAGCAGTAGTTCAGGAGTGAATGCTGTGGGTGCAGGACAGTCTAGTTGGCAAAACTTCACAAAAAATACTAGAAATTCCTGACTTGCTGTTTTAATGTTCTCTAGTATTTTTCAGCAGCAGTAGAGAATTTACAACTCTTTCAACATCATTTTGAGATAGTTTTTTTGTCCTTCACTATTAATTAAGAACAACAGTTTTGTTTCTCTCTACTTACATGAAAGATATTGCATGTAGTTTTACCAATTAAAGGTATGTCCTGGAATTAAAGCAAGTGTCCATGCAGCACTGTAAACTGTAAAGGCATTAAATGATAATTTTAACACTATATATCAGCTGATCAGTGACATAACTTTCCCATAATTATCCTTACCAAAAGAACATAAATAAATTACTTCAAAGATAAGGATGATTTGCAAGATTACAATACCAAATGATAATATCTAAGTCCATTGAAGTTTTGGAGAAAGTTCTGTCACTAATAGTATTGGAAAGGGCTTTCTAATTGTCTCTTCACTTCCAAGAGGCAGACAAAAGAAGGGGGTCTCACAGAAATGAGGTTTACTTCATAGACTCTAAATTCCAAAACTTGAAGCAAGTTTGGCACAGCAGGGAACAGCAAAGCTTTGTCTCTGTTCTGAACAAAGTTGGGAAAGATTACACTAACTTAGATGTTACTAAAACCAACTTAAGCTATCAACTAAGTCCTCTTTTTAGCTATCTCCTGATTAAAAGTAAAGTAAGGCTTAAAAAATAATCCTCCAGATGGAGTGTGTTGGCTGGAAATAACTAAAAGAAAGCTAAAAGTACCATTTAGGTACACAAAAATGATGATTACAACTTGAAATGAGAGTTTACCTTGTTGAATTAAAATACTGTAACTTGCATCCAACAGCAGTTTTTGTTAACCAGTAACAATAATGCAGATTATGGGAACTTCATATGTCAATGTTGAAAATAATATAGGATATTTTCTGAAATCTGTGTGGTCAGATGGTTAGCATATAAATAATCAGTACAGAATATTACATGTGTGAGAATATAACTGAGTACTTTACAATGCAAAAGCAAAGAGCTGAAAGGAATGTATAAATGTAACGTTTTGCTCCATACTCCTTATGCAGTTCTCTTTACGATTATCAAAAAGAATGTATATAAAGCCCCTGCCCCTTTTCCCCTGGCTGTATATTTATACAAATCAGTGACAAATATTCCACTGCTCGTTAATTTACAGTTGCATAGAAAGGGAAGAAGGAAAAAAAAAGCTATTATAAAAACAACATCCTCATCTTTGGGTATTCAGTGTTTTTACTATTTCAAGTTGAACATGCAGTCAGAGCAAACAGCATGTTCCAGGGTCCCATGCAGCCTTCTGATGAAGCGGAACTCGCGGTCGGTAGGTTGTAGAAAAGGGCTGTACTGCATATCAGGAAGCACTGGTTGACATCCAAATGAACACTTCACATTGCCTGCCATGATGAGAAACAACCACATCAGTACCATATTAACTCACAGAGAAACTTCTAACTACTCTGGGCTCATTCAGTTAAGGACTGTAATGTCATCTTACAAAATGTCTGTATTTTAAAAATCTAGATGTATTGGCCCAAAACTCAGCAAACCACTGAGGCATACAGTTAAAAGAAATCTAATTTTACAATATTGCAGTGTTTAACATTCTCAGTGAGTGAGACCCAGAAGTTGTTAATCTACAGAGCAATAACTCTTATAGACTCTTCCTGTTCTGCAAATATACAAAGAAAAAAGTTTAGGCAACCTATCTGAAGCCTAAGTAAAAAATGGAGATTATACAGACTGTAGACTTGGCCCCTTCAAATGTGAAACTTATTTCTAGGCTCTTGTTTCAGGAGTCTGCTCTTGAAGAGACAAATGTGCCCTCTCTAATGATTCTGGAAGGGTAGATCCGCAAAGAGACTATGTGAGACACATCCTGTATCTAAAAACATAATCAAATGTTTTTCTAGGAAGATTAGTATTATTCACTGATAACACTGAAAGCTATCTCTGTTCTTGCTTAGAGGAAGGATCTCTGAAAAAAGCCCCAACCCCAAACTAGTTTAATTCACTAATGTATCAAGAGACTAAAACAGAAAAATCTGAGTTTACTGAGTACAGGGCCTCATTCATCTCATTCTCTCTAGGAATTCTAGTTTTGAAGGACAATCCTACTTTCTCAGATGCTACAATCCATGAAAGTCTTTGCAGAAAATAGTTCTGATTTTTCAGATATTCATTCTGGAGAGGTCTGGCCTTGTAAATGGGATTAATGGACAAGGTGGAGTAATCTGAGGAAGTAAAGAGACTTTTTCCCAACCACTTAATTCTTCTGAAGTCTCACACAGCAATTTGTGGTAGTTTAAAAATCTTATTTAACAATGAAACTTTGAAAGAACTCCACAATGATGCAGAATAATCTTCTGTCATACATCGGCTCCAATAGCAACCTAAACCTATAGCAATTGTTTTTCCTATTTCCATTACTTATAACAGTAATTTAGCTGATAATTCATACCAGTCATATTTTCAAGAACAAGTATCTAAATATGAGGTTGTTTTCCACATTTTTGTGAACTCTGAAAGCAGTCAGATTTCTGCTTTGGGTTTGTGAAGTGGTTGCCTGTTGGGAGAAGGCAGCTTAATCTAATGCCTAAGGTGCTGTGTGGCTCCTAATCCTTGTCCACCGGTGCCCATGGATCCTCAGACTGGAGCTATGGGCACCAGGGCACAAGGACATTTGGATGTCTTTGCAAGAGCCAGCTTTGAACTTCCAGGCTGAGGCTGGCTGGTAGCTAATTGGCCCTGATATATGCAATCTGATTCCATCCAGTCAGCAATGTAGAACTGCACACCATAGTACCTTTGCTAATGCCTAAACAGGTAGAAATTTTGTATTACCTGTGTAATGCTAGAATTTGGCTTTCCTGTCAAACCAGTCTAGTTTCCAAACAGATATCTAGTAAAGATATAGAAAAAACCCCACCCCAGCCACTTTTGTCTTAATGAAACTTTTCCACTTGCTTTACTGTGTTTCCAGTGACTATACAAGTATGTAAACATGCCTCATACCTGTGGTCTGCCAGTGAAATTTGCTGCAAATAGAAAAAAAAGTTAGACATTTACACGATTCTGCATCTTGACAGTTTAAAAACAAAGCTTTTATCAAGAAAATATGTACTACAGAAGAACAAAACCAATCTTAACCTTAAAACACTAAACATTTACCTAGAAGTGTGTTGTATGATCTATACATAAGTTTCTTCACAAATTTACTTTACTTTTAGCAAATTTATAGCATTATGAATATGTAGATAATATGAATTTTCCTGTGTCCTAAGGGAGTTCACTTGGAAAAATGCCCTCCTTGATCTATTGCTTGTCAACAGAGTGGCTCTCATGAGCAAAGTGGAGATTGGTGTCTGTCTTGGCCATAGTGACCACAAAGTGATCGAGTTTAAAATTTCTCCTGACAGAAGGAAAAGTGCCAGCAAAAACTCAACTCTGGACATGAGGAGAGCACACTTCAGGCTGCTCAGGGAATTACCAAGCAAGGTCCCACAGGAAAATGTTTTTGCAGGTGCTGAGGTCCATCAGTGCTGGTCACTTTTTAAACATCACCTCCTCAGGGCACAGGAACAGGCAATTCCCTATAGCAGAAAGTCAAACAGCAGAGGCAGAAGGATGGCTTGGCTGAACCGTGATGTCCTTTTGGAGATAAGGCTTAAAAGGAAGGTGAATGCCAGTGCAAGCAAGGTCAAGTGACATGGAAAGAATTCAGAGATGCTGCTTGCCACTGTACAAGGAAAATTCGTGCAGCCAAAGCTCAGCTGGAATTGAACAGAAATGTCGGGGACAACAAAAGGAGCTTTTTCAAATATATTAATGGCAATTGGCAGTATAGAAATATCATTGGCTCATTACAGGCTGAGGACGGTTGCCTCACAAACAGGGACAGAGATAAGGCAGAGGTGTCTGACACTTTCTTTGTCTCTGTCTTCAACATGGATGACAGACCCAAGGGGGTCTCAGTGCCCTGAGCTGGAGGACCATGACTGCAAGAACTATCAACTCCCACTTGTCTCTGAAACTGCTGAATCTGCTGCTCCAGCTGGATCCCTACCAATCTATGGGGCCTGATGGGATTCATCCCAGAGTCCTCAAAGAGCTGGCTGATGTCATCACAAAACCTCTCTCAATGATTTTTGAATGGTCTTGGGAATCTGGAGAGGTCCCAGGTGACTGGAAGTTGGGGAATGTTGTCCTGATTTTCAAGAAGAACGACCCTGGAAACTACAGGCCTGTCAGTCTCACTTCAGTGCCTGGTAAAGTTATGGAGGAGATTATTCTAGGAAGTATTGAAAAACACCTGAAAGACAATACAGTCATTGGTCACAGTCAGCATGGCTGTCTAAGAGGAACATCCTGCTTATCCAACCTAATTTCCTTTTATGACAAGGTAAAAACCCACCCAGTTGATCAAGGGAAGCCAGCTGATGTCAACTTTTTGGATTTCAGTAAAGCTTTCAATACTGTCTCTCTTAGGATTTTTCTCAACAAACAGCTGGATAAACACATCACACACTGGATGAGCAACTGGCTCATGAGTCATTTACAGAGGGTAACAGTAAATGGGGTGACAACAGACTGGTGACCTGTCACTAGTGGTGTTCCACAGGGCTCCATCTTGGCCCCTGTGCTCTTCAACATCTTCATAACTGACTTGGATGCGGGACAGGAAGGGACACTGAGCAAGTTTGCGGATGACACAAAAGTGGGAGGAGCTGTTGATTCCCTCAGAGGCAGGAGGCCCTGCAGAGAGATCCTGACGAATTAGAGGGCTGGGTAATCATCAACTATAGGAAGTTCAACAAAGGGAAGTGACAGATTCTGTGCCTGGGATGGGGGCAACACTGGGATGTTCATACAGACTGGGGAATGAGATGCTGGAAAGCAGTGCCATGGAAAGAGACCTGGGGTCCTGGTGGACGGCAAGTTCAATCAGCCAGCAGTGCCCTGGCAGCCAGGAGGGCCAACCATGTTCTGGGGGGCATCAAGCAAGCCATTTCTAGCACTATTTTTTTAATAAGATGACATGAAATGTTGCACATGAAAACTGTTTAGATACAATTTAGCTTGGGTATAACTAAAAAGGGGTAAGGATGTTATCTTTAAGGTTAGGAACACAGCGATACCTAGAGAGTCCATGTAGTCTTCATCATTTAAAGTTTTCCAGAACAGAGTAGACAACTGTCTGTCCAGGAAGACAGATCCTCTCAAATGGCCACAAGAAAAGATGATGGACTAGAAGGTCTGTTATGGTTTTCCCTAGCAAAACTTGGATTTTAATGCATTTAATTGGGAAGGCCAGACTACAAATCCTCATTTCAGGCTTCTAAAACATGTAAGAGATGAATCTGACATGGTTAAAAAAATATACTCTTGAGTAAAAATGTTATAGAATGACTGAATGAGAGCAAACCTAAGAAGTATCTACTAACTGGGGCAATGTGGTTTAGTTTGACTTCTGCAGCATGATGACAAGGAAAAAGAGAAAAATCACATGAAATTTGGAACGGTGACTTCTTTTAATCTTAAATGCTCAGATACACTTCACAATATAAAGTGATGTGGGGCCATAGTTTTCACTTGTAGTACCCTCCTGCCACATTCAGGGTGTTTGTTTAAAGAATCAGCATTGTGGAGAACAGCAATCATTACCAAGCCTGCCCTGACTTAAGGCACTTTGCTATAAAATCATTTGGGCCGAATGACCATGTCACTGTATACTCCTTATATGTGCTAAACAGTAATTGAAAAATCAAGAACAAATACTCAAGTTGCATTTTCTACTGATCTGTATACACACATGTGCTCTTGAATTGTGCTGAGGAGCTCCATTATCTGCTGACTTCAAGAAGAGGTGTTCCCTGGAATCAAAGCCTTAATTTGCAAAAAGATGAGCTCTGAACTATTGAACTCACCAAAAATCAAAAATAAGCTGAAATAAGACCCTTTTGGCTAGATCCAAATCTGCTTTTCCAAAATATGCGAACTGTGATGCAGTTCTTCACAGCCAAGCAACTTATGTACAAGAGATAAAAGGGGTATTTTAACAAGATTCACAGAGCTTAGGAAATAACAGAGTTCAGTCTTGATGTTTCCAAAAGGACTGGGCAGAAACATCCTCTCTCTTATTCTTGTTTTTTAAAATGAACCATTATTATTACAATTCATTTGAAAGGACTCTTGAATATAAGAATATATCAAAGCTTTCACTATTGTTTTTCTAAGACAAAAGAGGTGAAAGGTATATATGTATATATGCATATACAACCCCCACCAAAATACATGAGATAGCTCCTCACTTCTGCAAGTGCAGTGACGAACTCCAGAAGGAGCTGGATCAGTGCAAGTGTATGTCAGCTAACAGAAGACATGCACAGGAACTAATTGGCTCTCCTTTTGATCTCTCTTTAATAGACACTGAATAAAATACCAATTTCCAATGCATTTAAGCAGGGAAAGGTGTTATGTTTTACATTCACAGATTTCCTCTGGTCTATTAGTTTAATAACTACTTCAATAATTAGTCCAGGCAGTCAGGACTGGGCCATGGTCCCTCCTGTTGCCTAGGGACTTTTTTTTTCAAGCTTTATTATAGAAACTGCATTCAGAAATTCTGAATCTACATTCACTTAAGTTCTACAAAAGGTTCCTATCAGCAGCTAATGAAATTCTAGGTTTCTTTCCCTTATGTGGGCACAGCTGAAAATTCCATATTGAACTATATGCTTTTCTTACAGTGTATTCCTTCCACTTAAAACAAGTATATTTGTTTATTTATCTTCACAAGTACTGTCTACTGAGGAATTTTAAAGAACAGAATTATGTAGCTTGCATATGTTGACAAAAAATCTCGGAGATTTTTTTCCTAGTCAATACCACAAGAATGACATTTTTTCTTCAAAAGACCACTTCAAATTCAATACTATTCTCAGAGACATATTTTGTTAGACTTACAGCAGCAAGCTGGAAATGTGTTGTTGATTTGCTCCATAACATCTGTTAGATCTGTGTTGGTATCATGAGGTGGAACTAACAAGTCATCTGCAGATATGACAACAAATTAATTAATTTTGTAAAGAGAGGAATAAAAACGCCCAACATTCTAAAGGCACTCTCATCCAATCTTCCAGTTAAATACACCTTTATATTTAAGGGAAAACACAACTGGAAGCCTTTGTAATGTGCTTGAACTGTCATTGATAATTGCCAGCCTTGGGAGAGGAGGTGAAAGTTACATTATTGACTTGCAGCAGAACTAATTTCTCTTTTATTGAAGCTTAACCATTGTATTCAAGATTTAACTAGAAGAAGTTGCCAAGAAAGAGCAGTATATACAAATTTACAGTTAAATAAAATGTTTACAAGATGAAGGAATTAAACTCAGTAGCTGCTCAATTGTAATTCTGTTCCATTTTCAGACGATTTGTCATGTAACTTTCATAGTAAACATACCATTCTTTTTCTGAAAAAATCCACAACATTTATCTTTTAGATGGCCTTTATTCAATATGTACCAGGTATTTTACTGATTTTAAAATCCTTCTTGCCATTTCTTTATAAAATGCTGCTTAAAATTAGCCTACGGAATGGTTAGCAAACATAACTGGCTCTTTTTCTGGCAGTCTTATCAGACAGTGTCTCTCATAAATCTACCATTGTATGAAATCAGACTCAAAGAAGTTCCATGTTTTCCCAGATAAAATTAAAGCACATGTCAATGCTGAATGAAAATTTCCCAGTATGTAAGAGAGTATTTTTCCTGTTTTCCAGAGAAAACATTTTTAATCAATAACACAAAGGCTTAAAATTAAAAAATAAAAATAAAACACCAAACCAAACAAAAAAGAGGAAATTACACCCAAGATAATTTGAGAAAAATCTTTTATTTTTCCCCCTAATTTTGAGCATTCAGTGGTCTGTGGTTATTTCTGCTGGCTCACAGTGAAATTAATGAGTTCTGATATTGGAGAATTTACTTCAAGAGAGAAATCGCTTCATGTGCAGAGGCTGCTCCATAAATACTGAATAATTCCTAAAGATGTGAAGTCTTTGCAAGTGGACACATCAAAATACCAGGATAAGAAGAAGTTACACAAGGATTTTTAAAGCAGACAGAAAATGTAGATTTCATGATATGGACATTTGTTCCTGTATCTGACATATTACTTGGGTCCACTTGTGTACTGTAGGGCAAACAGCTGTTGGCCACTTCAGTCCAAAGAAATCTGCTTCCCCTTTCAGTGAGCATGGATTTGCCCAGTAAATTCACTTGGTCAAAATGGATGGGACCAAGGAGTCTATGGACAAGTCTGTAATCCAGAGTCACATGGATTGCTATGATACCACAGCTGTTTGTACATGTGGGGAAGCAACCGCTCCAGCTGCACTAAGCAGAAGCATCACAAAGATCGGTTCCTTTTCACTTATAAATCTGTCCAGAAGATGACAACAAACCTGTTCAGTAGTCACCTATGGACAGTAGTCACCATGCAGCCCATCATCTGGTCAAAACACTTACCTGTCTGATGAAACTGTGAGGTTGTGTCTTGCTCGAGTGAGTAGCCAAGGGCAGAGTGCTGGGGCGAAGCACAGGGGGAGGCGCCATTAACGCGGGAGTCTGACTCTGGCTGCATTAAAGACAATGAGACACAAATTTAGAAGAATTGAATCCACAGAAATTAAGTAAAGACTTGTATGCAGCTGTCTTGCTCCTTTCCTTTTCTATGTGCTCTTTCTTTTTTGTTCTCCAAACTACTGAAAGTTGACTTAGGTTTATATAACTACTAAGAGGAAAAGAAATCAAACCAAGAACTTGTTAAAACAAAATTTAGACTTAAGTATAGTTCTTATGAGACTTCAGTAGATGGTGGTGTTAAAAACAATGTTCTGTTGCAAGTATGCATCACAGAAACACAGTGTAATGTACAACCCATGCAGTCTGCCAAGGCTCTCAGTCCAGCTCTGCAGAAAGACTATGCAATGGAAGTACTGGGTTTATATTTATATGCATGGATATATACACAGAGGACATTCAGCTAAGAGGTCCCCCAAGAAGCTTTACAAGGATGACCAGTCATGCTTAGAAACAACTGTTCCATCATGAACCATTTTGTAAAACTCCGGAAACAAGTGTGTGTGGCTCGGCTTCGCGAACGAAGATTTGGGAAGGTGTGCCCTTCCAGCCTGCGCAGTGGATTTTAGATGAGGCTCAGCGTGCGCAGAACTGGCCCCACCGTTTAAGTCTTGAGGTTCATCTGCCATGGCTGAGCGAGCTTGGACAGTGCCAGTGAAGTCCTCAGGACTAGATCCTACAGCACCCAGCATTTCCCAGGAGGTCTCCCATCCAAGTACTAATCCGGGGCTGACCCTGCTTAGCTTCCGAGATCTGACGGGATCGGAGGTCAGGGAGGCATTTAACTGCCTCCAGAAACAAGTGAACACTCAAGATAGATTCAAAACAATTTTGTTACATCTAAAAAGGCATCACTCCTTCTGACATTGCTTCTCAGCAGTGTGAAAGACACCAAATCTGCAGAAAGTTGTATTATGTAATCTCCTGAATGTTACAAGAAGGAACCTACATACTTTGAAAAACAAACTTTTCTGGACTCAAACTCACTTGAAGAACAAAAAACCTAAATTATGTATTATGTTTAGCTGTAACCATGAATGTGCTTGGGATAACATATAAATATATACATATATACTTAATTCTTCTTCACTATAACAACTCAAATATTAGAAGAGACTTTGCTCAAGCATTTTTTTCCCTTCTTGTAAAAAATCCTTTGAGGAAGAGAGTAGTAATACAGTATTTGAGCTGCAGAAGTGATTCTTCTGAATACAACACAAACAGGTGGCATAGTATTTACATCTGAGGTGGATATAGTTGAAATGGTTGCTGCTATTATTTACCTTTTATATTGCAAATCATCAAATTACTTCTGAAAAAGTAGGTTATTTAAGTAAAACTGTCAAAAGCAGATACTGAAGCCAGAAAAAAATCATTGTTTTTAAGATTTCTTTGAAACTGAGCAAATACCTAGAGCAGCTATGAGACTCAGTGCAAACAGTTTCAAATACAAAACAGCTGTTAATTTGTGCACAAGTTTGCTCTTTTGGACCTCACAGCCGTCATTGCAATACTCCATTTTTTGAGATAACTTACAGTTTAGCAAAAAAAAAAAAAATCTTCAGCAAAACTGAAGACTGTAAACCAATGAAAGATACTTATTGTTCAATAGACAGTAGTGAGAAAGAGAGGAAAATATTCCCTTGAGTACTCAGCAAATCTTTTTTTAACTCCTGTAAATCTCTTCTCTTTCAGCATGACAATACCAAGTACCAGCTTTGAGTAAAAGAATAAACCAAGAAATATTGCTTGCATAAAAGACAAGAAAAATGGAAATGTTTTCAAGCCAGACAAGGATTTTATTGTCAAGATACTTCTATGAACAGTGAATTACTATCAAGAAGCTAAAGAATTTGGTACTCAGTATCAGGCTTCAACTCAGCTACAGAGTCTAGGTAAAATGTGTGTGGTGATTTTAAATCAGTGAAGCCTGTGGTGATTAACCCCAAGCAATCCTGTATAGCCAGGAACCACTCACTTTTCAAGAGGATGTTACAGCTCTAATGGTAAAGACATGAATCGAACTCTCCAAGGGTTGAGTATCACTTCAATACAGAACAAAAAGTCTAACTCCAGCAGCAGAGTGGTTGCTTGTCCACCCCACAAACAGATGCACAGAGAGAATGTGAATCATCTAAAATGAAAACTTGCACCTGGATTTCTGTCCCTCTTCAAGCAGTAACTATGGATAAATTGTGCAAAGGTGACTGCGGGTGAGTGAGAAGAGAAGATCTGTGCTGGATGTACAAAACTGCAGCACAGCAACACATAGACTAGATAAGGATAGAGAGGCACTGCAAAGTCTGCATTAACTAGGACAGAAAGACAGTGTCTACAAACTAAGATGATGAGTTAGTGAAGGTACCACTTAGGAGTGCTATTGTAAATGACAAAAAAGCACTGAAGAGCACAAGGATTACCAGAGGCTAAACTGAGAGAAAACAAAACATACTTGGAGTACCTTACCTTGATCTACCATATATTGTTGCAGAAGTCAGAATGAAATACTGTACTTGGGTTTAAAAACAAGTCAAATGAAAAAAACCCACCACAACCTCCTAATGAGAGGGCAAAGTCTGATTAGTTAATTTTCATTTAAATATAATGATAAATGGTACATTACGTATTTCCAGTGACGGCAATAACAAGAAAAGCTAAAACAAATCACTTTCTTCTTCCAAATACAGGGCAATACAGTTAAGCAGCTGAAGAGTGGGGTTTGGAGCAGAAAGGGAAGGTTTGTGGTAGTGGTATAATTGTCCTAGTATCACAATCAGGTACTGGAAAATGTGAAATGCAAAATAGTTGAGGATATATTTGAGGATTACAGAATTTAAAAATTTTACTGGTACAGAACCTGAGAAAAAAAACTGTAGAAAATCATGTTTTACTTGACCCCAACTGCGTAACACTTACAAAATATGAGCAATTCCATCATCAACTCACTTCAGCCATCATGAAGTTCACATATTCTTATTCAAAACAATTTCCCAGACAACCATCAAGCCAGAAACCAAAAGAAAATAGCCCTAGATGCTACTATATGCTTGCTGCTGCTTCTTGAAAGAAATAGAAGCAGGGATACTGAGCATACCTCCATAGGGATGAGGGGAGATTTCCAACTCCAGTCTCAAGGAGTTTTCAAATTTCTTTTTAGGCAAACTAAATAAAGATATGAAGGGAGAGAGAAGTTCCTCTCCAGAAAACTCTGAAATTGGTTTTTTCCTTTTCTTTATTACAGTAGTTTCTAAAGCATTTGAAAGAAGACATTTATTTAAACCACTTTTGATCTGCAGTGCCTTATTTTGCTTTGCCTCCTGCTGATGACTTTCCCAAAGAAGAGCCTGAAGTACTCTGCAGCTTAATGGATAGCTAAGACATACCTGCTCTTTCCTTGCCTTCTGTTGCTTTTGGTAAAAAACAAACTAAACTCCAGCATTCCCAATCTGAATCCAAGGAAACCTCAAAAATGCCAATTTTCTTACTAGATTCACTACAAATGTTTTTTCCTGCTCAAGACTTATTCTCCCAGCTACAAAAGAAAAAAAACCCTCTCCTCTGCTCCTCTGATAAAGCACCACTGCTTTCAGCTGGAGAGAGAGTTGCAGTTCCTATTTACTCTCTTAAAGTCTGATCATACAGCCATTGACACATGATTTTAGCTCCCATGAACTTCAGTAACAAATCCAATATGAAACCTCTATTCAGTAGCTCAGACAAGCAGAAAAAAATCCAAACAGACTTTAAGTGCCCTTCCTAATAGGTCTCATTTCGCAAATGCCATATCTATAAAGGCTGAAGAAAGAAAAATGAAAATGGATTCTTTGTTTATTCACTGTCTGATTAATATGTTGGTAGCAAAGCTGTCAGATGCCAGTTCTGTTTCACCTTCCTCTTTGGCACTCCAATCAATCAGGCAGACAAAAATAACAACATTCTGTGACAGCTACCAATCCTTTGGGCTTGCTAGAATAAAAATAGTATGGTAACCTCGAAATTGTGACCTGAAGCAGACAAATGTGCATTGAGGATGCCTGTATATTTCTGCTAAAGGTGCTCTCTAAACAATGTCCTAGAATGCTCTCAACTAGATTAAACAGTTACTACATGAAAGTTTCTAAGTTTCACTAACTTTCTACCCAAATGTCTGTGTGTCGATAGACTCACCCCAACTTTTTGGTGAAAAGAAGTCCCAGTATTTTATACTCAGTGACAAGTTATTAACCCAAATGACAGTCAGGAGACTGAGTGGAAAAGACAAATGGAGAGACTTGGTGTTGATAGAAGAGAGAAAGATGGTATGAAATGCCAGCCATGGCAAAGAAATTGCTGTATGACAGTTGTGTCCTTTAATACTAGTAATTACAGAGTTGTTATATATTTTGACATTGGGACTTATGAGTATCTTTCATGCAAATCATCCACCTCATTAATAAGAAAAGGCATTCCTTATATCCATTTAAAATAATTGGGACAGCCAGTAAAAGCAAAAGGAACAAATAAATATACATAAATCCTCAGCTAGCTTCTGATAAGGTTCTTTCCCAAGCAGTGAAAGAGAGAAAAGCTTTAATAGAAAGTAGCACAAAGCAACAAACATGCTGAAGAGTGGTCATTTTTTCAGAAAGGGAGAAGGAATGGCATTCAGTGCTGCTTCATAATTGATGTAAAAATATAGAAATTTAAAATAACATTACTAAAATTTTGAATTATTTACAATTTCTTATTCTCCATCAGGGGAGTAGCTTTAACATCCTAGAAACAGCCTGCAAAAACTCTGCTAAATAAAGTAAGGCATATTGAAAAGTCACAGATATATTATAAAAGCAACAATACAGACCTTCTCAAACTTGACTTTGTACCAGACACTTTATTAAATGACAGAGTAGAAACAGGAAGACCTTAGGAAATAGCAGTTGGAACAATCAGAAGTACAGCATGATTCCCACAGAGAATTCCATCAGAAATATTGAAGGAGGTCATCTCTGTTCTACTTTACCCTATCTGAAATGAAAAGCTGCAGAACCCCTAGAAAATTCCAAAGGCAGAAACGATAAGAAACTACTGCCCCTCCTCCCACCCACCGTATCACAAAACCCTAAAGGTCTTACTAAGAACATTATAAGCATTACAAAATTGTAAGATGATCCACAGCTACATTAGGAAAAAAAAACAAAAAAGGTGAACAAGTTTTTGCTTTAAGTAGTAAGCTTAAAGTGACTGTGGCTTTGGCAGAACTTCTGTGTTTCTATTCAACATCTGCTTCTTTGAAGATTTTAAATCCTTCTCTGAAACACCTAGTAATGGCCATGGATCTCAAGATCCTTACTTCATGAATTATTCTCAACAGTTGCACCCATTGTTATCTTCCCTGCTAAATACTTAAGCTAGTCAAATACTGATTAAAGATGCTGGAATAGCAGTAGCAACAAAAATTTTACTCTGCTAGAGGGGGAGTGAAGCCAATGGATTAATCCTACTCAGCCAAAATTGCCTATAAAAAAGTGACAAAGTCAGCCAGTGAAACAAACAATAAATACTTTAATCCCTGTAATGAGAGTATCATCTACAGCAGGAACTTAGGCCATTTTGATACCTGGCTTATGCAGTCTGTTTCTTGGCTCAGTTATCATCATGGCTAGGCTTCGCGAGTGAAGATTTGAGAAGGGCACTACCCACGCTTGCTGCAAGCGTGCTGGTGGCTAAAGAGGCCGATACGGGCTCAGTTAAATCCTCTACTAAAAACAGCCATTGACCTGACTCATGCAAGCAGGAATTATTTGCCTTAACTGTACTCTGACCCAAGTGTAATGACAGGTTGGGAGAAAACATCCATCTATATTTATCTTCACCATTCAAGCTCCCACACATGATATAGTACAAATTAACATCTCTAAAAATACCTGGTATATGTTGCTGCTGTTATTTTCATGATCTAGATGTGCATATGCTGACTTCAAAAGCAATCAACATTCCTTCCCCCAACAAAGACATCCTACAATCCCCAGCATTTGCTAAAAAGCTCTTATCTTCAGCATTTGTGTGCAAGACCACTTTGCTGGGGTGCACTGTTCTAAACATGCTAACTTAAGAGGAAGTAGATTTTTAATGTCATGAATTGCTCCTTTACATTTCAGAGATATCTTTGGCTATTTGTCTCTGGCACGCTAAGACGTTTGAGTGACTATGACCAAAAATGGACAAATTATTTAAGGAAAGATGGGAAAAATGAAGTCAAACAAAGGGTGCGACTTGCACCATTACTTGAGTAGCACATATATTTTCTTCCCATGCTTTTTAATTAATAAAAACCTATTGCCCTTTCTTTGTATTACTCTCAGTGTTTCATAAATTACCACGATCGCTCCAGCACTTGTAATCATTTTGTGCTCATTTGACTTTCACTATGGCTTATAGTAGAGGGTAGGAAAAAATATCTCTGTGTTAGAAACGATTAACTGCAACAGACCTAGAGTGTATCGTCAAAATACCCGCAGTAAAATTTCAATGCCTTTGTTCCACCCAGAAATCCATCATGAAGCAACAACATGGGGAAAGACATCAGTGTATAAGTACCTGCTCAAGTAGCTGCCGTAGCCGGTGAAGCTGAGACTCCAACTGTTTATTGTGGTCTTCCAATATCTGCATTCTTGCTTCCAGGCGACCTTTATGTTGCCTCAGGAGTTTAGCTTCAGCAATGAGCTCGGCATCTTCAGAAGCATGCTGAGGCGACACAACAGAATCAGGAGGTGATGCAAGAGGATTTATTCCTCTCCGAAGATGTTGTTCCTTTAGTTGCTCATACTCTATCTGCAGAGTCCTGGTACATTCAAAAGAGGAAGTGAATGACGACTTGATTAAGTAAATGTAAATAAAAAAACTTCTTAGATCAAGTGATGTTATAACCTTCAACTAATACCACAAATAGCTCATACAAAGCCAATGCCTTGACTTGTAGTTTACAGGGGTGAAAAAAAGGCAATGAAGTAGAAGTAAAATTATTTCTGCACAGACCATCTCTCTTCTACTTAACAGAGACAGGCTATGCAGAACATATGCCTTGATTATGGATTGCGGGTTTTTTGCTAAAAGCATGACTCCTAGGTCTTTCTCATCTCCAATATAGTACATGCATGGCTCAAACAACAATGAAGACAATTCAGACACCAGTAGGAAGATTATGAGACCTTTGCTCTTCCTCAAGGTCAGCAATGATACGCTCCAACTCTCCTCGCTCTTCCTTCTCCACTGACTTGAGTATCTGAGCAGGACTCTGTGGCTGACTCACAGGTGACTCTCCTCCCAGCGTCTGACAATACTGCTGGATAAGGGCATGTTCATCCTCTCTAAAACAATAAAACAACACAGATAAAGAAACAGCAGTAAAGTATTTATTATGTGAGCAAACATCTCTGTGAAGCTGAGGGATTTGGTTTGTTTATGAAAAAGGACTAAGAGAAAAGGAATTAAGCCTCAGAAGCATACTGAAAGAGAACCATATAAACACACAATGTACAGAAAAAAATATTTATCTGTAGTAGTGTAAAAGATCAGTTTAGTTTAATGTATGCATAAAGAACAAATGCTGCTGGTGGTTTGAAAAGAAATACTGGAAACAAGAATCAGAGATAATATAAAACAAAGATGACAGATTTGAAATGCCTTAAAAGTAAATAAAAGAAACAAGCTATCTGCTAGATCCCCCTTTTTATAACCATAAATAGGTGACTTTTTAATAATTTTAGAAGATAATTCAGTGTGCTCAATTTACCTAATAAAAATAGAGAAAAAAAAATCCCCACAGAATTCGTCAAGTCAAAGTAATGAATCATCAAGCTTCCAGCTAACACTGTGCACTGCACAAAGGGACTGACAATGCTTCAAAAATAATGCTACAGGTTTTGAATTAGCATTAAATTTTCCATTTTTCTCCCCCTATTTTGATATATGTATAGAATACCTTGAAATTCTGCATAGGCAGTAGATCTCCTTACAGATTCAGAGATAGAAATAAACTATAACACTGTCCTCCTCCTGACTTGCGTGAAATTACCTCCTGGTACAGAGACACAGAAGTCCTGACACTTTCAATTATGCTTTAATATCCAAGTGAATTTGGTTTTCTCTAGATGTGCCTTATTTCCTTAGTTTCTAGCTTTTCACCATAAATAAAGTCAGATGGATAGAAAGTGAAGGATACCACATCTTAAAACCAGTTTGCTTGCTTGCTTACTCAAGAAGGATGAATCAACAGCAATAAAAAACATATACTATTCATTTTTTTAAAGAGTGAAATTGCTACAGGAGTATGAATGCTGAAGAAAACCCTCCTCACAACTCTATTCTTTGCTTGACTATTAATCAGAGACTGAATACCCTATGAAACCATGAAGTATTGTCCCTACAAACTTCACCCTAAAGACCCTCTACAATTAAAGCATGTTCAACACACATGGGCAGTATGCATACACATAGAATCATAGAAATGATTGGGTTGGAAAAGACCTCAGAGATCATCGAGTCCAACTCTTGGTCTAACTCTAGTCCATTTATTAGATCATGGCACTCAGCGCCACGTCCAATCTGCATTTAAAAATCTCCAGGGATGGTGAATCCACCACCTCTCTGGGCAGCCCATTCCAATGCCTGATTACTCTCTCTGGAAAGAATTTTTTTCTGATATCCAACCTAAAATTCCCCTGGCAGAGCTTAAGCCCGTGCCCCCTTGTTCTATTGCTGAGTGCCTGGGAGAAGAGACCAGCTCCCACCTGGCTATAACTTCCATTCAGGTAGTTCTAGAAAGTGATGAGGTCACCTCTGAGCCTCCTCTTCTCCAGGCTAAACAACCCCAGCTCCCTCAGCCTCTCCCCATAGGGCTTGTGCTCCAGTCCCTTCACCAGCCTTGTTGCTCTTCTCTGGACTCGCTCCAGCACCTCAATATCTTTCCTGAACTGAGGGGCCCAGAACTGAACACAGTACTCAAGGTGTGGCCTCACCAACGCAGAGTCCAGGGGAAGGATCACTTCCCTGGTCCTGCTGGCCACGCTATTTTTGATACAGGACAGGATCCCATTGGCCTTCTTGGCCACCTGGGCACACTGTTGGCTCATGTTGAGCTTCCTGTCAATTAGTACTCCAAGGTCCCTTTCTGCCTGGCTGCTCTCCAGCCACTCTGTGCCCAGCCTGTAGCCCTGCAGGGGGTTGTTGTGGCCAAAGTGCAGGACCCGGCACTTGGCCTTGTTGAACTTCATCCCATTGGAATCAGCCCATCTCTCAAGTCTATCCAGATCCCTCTGCAGAGCCTTCCTGCCTTCCAGCAGGTCGACACTCCCTCCCAACTTGGTGTCATCAGCAAATTTGCTGATGATAGACTCAATCCCCTCATCTAAATCATCAATAAAGATGTTAAACAGGACAAACTTTCTTAATAAAAACTTTTCTTGTACTAACTTTTTTCCTCCTACTGTTGGAAAGCAGCAGCTACAAATTCTGCTAATAGCCAGTTATGGAATGAAACGTACCCTCAAGGACTGCCTTTGAAAGCACATGCAAAAAAGCTGGAAGTTCATTATATGCAAAGCATTTATTTTCCAAATAAAAGTGTAATGGAGCTTTTCAAGAGGTTTTTTAAAATTTCCTGGCAGTCAATTTAACATCTTTCATCACTGAAAATCCAAATGTACAGCCTCATTTGAATGATAAAATCAGTTATTTAGAAAAGTATAGCCTGGAAGAAACAGCAGTTATTTCTGTGGTAAGAAATAATCTATAAATAAATGCCTGTACAAGTAAAACACGTTAGATGTTTTACAGGCCATACACATAGATCAGTTGTTTTCTCAGAAATAAATTCAAGCTCTTGGGACAAAATGAGAGAAAGCATGTGACAGGAAAAAATGAGAGTTGTATACATACTGTTTGTGTAATGGAAGACCCTATTTTATCCTGTTGAAGCCAGATTTTTTGGCAGCTCAATATATCAATACTATTTAAAAGCATCATCAGTATTAGAAGCAAGACAAAATAGCAGAAGATTTAATAAATACTGATTCCTTTTGTAATTTGGTGTCTCTTGGAAAAGCACTTCTATCATTCAGTGAAATAATTTGGTTCTTTGCAGTACTGCTTAAGACAAACTTTTTACTGAAGACGAATCCTAATAGTTTGGTGTTGTTGGTAGAACAACACCAAACTATTTCTTCTTAGGGATAACTATTCACACTGTCTACCCAAAGCTATCATGGGGTCTCTCATTTTCCAACTTGTCACCGGGACTTGAAAATTTAGACTATTATAATCAAAGATATGTATATCAAAGAACACTACGCTGCCCCTCCCCAAAAATTCAAACAAAAAACAGCCTGTGACAGTTCTATTAGGAGTTTTGCTTTTATAAATTAGTAGAAAATTCAAAGAAAACAATGTATATTCGCTTATTTCTTATTTGTCTTGGCCGTAGTCAGTACTACAGTCATGAAAAGAAATGACAACATGGATCTTCCCTGCAAATGAATACACTGAATGAATTTTCATTAAATACATTTATACAACGTAAATACAATTGAGGTTATATATGCAAATAAGTCTCTCAAAATAGAGGTATCCAACAGTGTTAGCTGAAAAAGAAACAGAACAGTGCTCCTTTCTTTTCCCTTACCTTAAAAAAAAAAGCCTCTAAATGCTTTCTCTTCTTCAATACTTGAGTGATCCCAGGGAAACTCATCATCACTCACTATCATTTTGCATTAGTCTACTTAAAACTAAAACAAAGGCTATTGCAGTTAATAGTATTTGGATCAGATCCTAATGCGATAATGAAAACCTCAGGGTACTCCTCCATCCTTTAACCATCCTGACAAAAATACTCTACCCTTTACAACTAGATTTTTGCCAAAGTGATATAACCCCTGTTATATCACCCTGCTGTACAGACCTGCAAAACATGCAGAATACCCTCACTGTGACTGAAACAGCTGCAGTAACCCAAGAGTGCTGACAATTCAATGTCACACCTTCCACGAGCGCAGAACCACAGTGTTAAAGCAGGGTAGTGAGAGAACACAGCTTTGTCATCCAGGCTTCAGAACACTGTTTACATGGTAATTTAAGTGATATGGTGTAACTACACATAGAGCCTTCCTTTGTGCAAGGGTGGTGATGGTGTCAGGATAGGTCTGCTTGATCTAGTTTAGTCTGGTGATTTTAATTAGGCATCAAAAAGTTGCTGTCTACATTTTAAAACGATGAATTAGTTTATAAACAAATATATAGGCCATCTAAAATGGATATTTTTAAAATAGGGCTCTGTAAAGCTGGATTTATTATATTTATTTGAATTTGTTAAATTTGAGAGATTCTGCCAAAATTTTGCATTAGAAGTAACCTCATTTTTTAATAAAACTTATAAATCCTTTAAAAAGGGAGTTTACCAGTAAATGCTTAGATAATTTTGACTGTAATGTGATACAGTAGCTGAGATCAACACAGCTACACACAATTTTATATTTTGGTCTCACAGTTATTTAGTCCAGAAAAAAAAAATCATTTCCCTCCTCTCCCACTGGTTCAGAATCCCTGAAATCATACTGGACAGGCTGTGAATATTGATTGCTCTTTTTTTAGGCAACACACATTGCAACTGACAGCAGGCTTTTTCACGGGCTGGAGGGAGCACTTGGGAAGAAAAGTCTTCTGAAGGAAAAGTGTATTTTTATCATGTGTTCTACACCTCTGGTCTGTCTTTCAAAATTATTAGCTCAAACCAACACAACCTTGAACCTGCATCAACAAACCTCCTGACTATAATTAGGATAGATTCATTAGTAGCACAGGAGTCCAGGGATAAGGCTTCAAAGGACCTATGACATAAGGTCATTGCTCTATTCAGGCAAATACATCCATTTGGGGAATCTGGGACTCTGTTCTGTAGAAGTGGTAGGAGATGGCAATCAGCAATCAAAATAAAAGCATAATGTCAAAATAAATTCCTCACTCTTTCTTGGTGGTTATTCTCCTGAAGACCCTGCATGCTTTGAGAAAAAAATAGAAGTACACAAAGTCCTTTGACAGCAGAGGCTGCAGTTCCTTTTCGGCATTTCACTATAGCAGAAAGCAGCAAACAAGACATCCCAGACTGTCAGACTTGAAAGAAGTGCATCTCCAAGGCAAAAAACGCCCCAACAAAGAAGCCCAGGGAAAACAGCCTTTGAAATATCCTGTTCTCTTTGTGGATATATATTTTCAAGAGGTCTATTCCAAAACATACATTATGCATAGAGGAAGCAAGAGGGAAATGAAGCTGCATATAACTTCCCTTTTATCGGCCTATGCAGTGGAAAGAAAAATTCAAATCTCCCAACTGACACTTTTCATCAGTGCATTTTCTGACAAAGAAAACTGATGGCTAAATTGGATTTCAGATAGCAAGGTGTGGCTATTTGTGAGCTTCATTGACAGCTTTAATTTTTGCTGTAGGTCTCATACTAAGCACCATCCATTTTTGTCCGGATGAAGTGTACCTTGACCTATGGACACTATGAGAAATTCTAGAATAAGGCAGAAGAAGGTATTCCAAAATGCTTTGTCTTTAACTTACTTGTTCTTCTCCTAACTTTATCATAATGTGAAACTAATTTCTCATTGTGACAAGATACCTTTAATCACTTACATCATATTAAAGTATTCAGGTATTATATATTGGGGCTCCAGCTGTGTAGCAGTGCCCTATAAAAGTATCACACAAATAAAATTTCAGATATATTCCAACCCTGCCTTAAGAGGAGTGTGAAACAGAATTAACAGTCCTGCAGACATGAAGATAAGTGGTAGTAAAGGTATTAATCAGAAAACAGTTATTAAACATTTACATTTATACTGTAAGTATTTATACTGCTTTCAGTGCAACTAACTTTAGTATGGGCTAGACAGGATAGTTCATACATTACAGGAATAAGAGAGATACACTCGTCCTATTTTCCTATTTTTACCACCTTTTTTTGTAAAGACCTCATTTTTATCTGGTGCTTATCTTCATTTGTGAAGATGGAAGTCTGTTTTAGAGATATAAAGTCTTTTGTATGAATTAAAGACTAATAAAATTCATCACAACAGACCAGCTTAAACACTTAGAACTGTTTAATGTGTGGAGAAAATTACATGAAGGAAAACCATTTTTATTCAAAGTATTTGTACCATAAAACTCACGCATGAGAGCATTAGAATGTTTGTTAAGAAGCTGGACATACTACAGTAGAGACTGTGCTTTTTTTTTTTGCTAGCTACAAGTATTTTTCTAACTAAGGAAAAAGTATTTTTTAAGGAGTTCACATATTTTTAGGGAAGGAGAGGGTTAGAAAAGCTTAGAAGAAGTCACAATGACATTCAAGAAAACAGGTTAGTTAAAACTCAAGGATTGTCTTTGAAGAATGATTTCTTAATCAAGTGGCATATAGCAAAACATTCCTGAAAATAAACTCATGTTTATCTGACAGCAAAGGTTCTCTTATTCAAATGTAGATGACTTCTTACATCTTCGAAGCATGAAGAGTGTTAAAAGAACAGTTGATGAACTTGGGAACCTGACAAGACCAAAGCAGAAACTTTCAGTATCAAGTGCAATTCCGCCTCTGTTCTAGGTTCACAGTAAACTGAAGGACTCTTCATGACCAATAAAAATAAGCTCACAAAACATAACTCCAACAATGAGAAGAAAAGAATTTAATTTTCAAACTAGTAATCAATTCCTGGATGTTCAAAACAGTACTGTAAAAGTTATATTGTAAAGCCATAATCCTAAATTCCTAGTGTTTAAACAACTTTTGATCCACACTGCAATACAAACTTCATAGCTGTGTAGATCCCTGGAAAAACTTCTTTATCAAAAGGGCTTGTCAGGCATTGGAACAGGCTGCCCATGGCAGGGGTTCAGTCACCCTTCCTAGGGGTATTTAAAAGGTGTAGGTTTGGCACTAAGGGACATAGTTTAGTGGTGGATTTGGCAGAAGTACAGTTTACAGTTGGACTAACGATCTTAAAGGTCTTTTCCAACACAAATGATTCTATGACAGTAGCTTAAACTTTAAACCATAGGCCTTCAGAATTTTGAGTACTTCAGTATTTACACCTTAATGAAAGCATACATTATAATCAGCAAATAAAACAGAGGGTGCTGCTGGGTACAAAGTTACTTTCTCAGCCATATATTGTTTGTGTAACAGTCCCCTTTAGACAACAGGACTGACACACAAATTCAGAGGTCCCTCTCACATGTTGATATACAAGATGTCTATATTAATTTATTTTCTAAAATAAAGGTGATTTTTCTAGATGAGCAGGGAAATTGCATGAAACTCAGCAGGTGTTTTACTAGTAAAAATTCAGCACATACACCCCTCTTTTACCATTGGGATGGGTGGGTGGTTGTTTGGTCTTTGTGTATGAGTAGGCTCATTAATTGCAAAATACACAACTAAAGTGTATGAACACTTAGCTACATTCAAGTTTTCAGCTTTCCTGCCAAATGATAGTATGTTTGCTCTTTTTTTTTTTGGAAGGGAAATCAAATTTTGGCTGCATTTCTCTCACTGGTGAGTGTGCCAATGACAGAAACATATGAAAACAGTTCACATGAATAAAAGTTTTATTTGGTATGTAAACAGGGTTCATTAATCAGGAAAGAGAAAATGTTTAAAGAAGGTCAAGTGCTTCTTTGAAGCAAAGTATTTTAAATCTCAAACAGTCAGTACACTTACAGGTAGAATAATTCATTACTAGATTTTATTATTTATAATAATTTCATTATCAGATTTTAAAACAGTAAATGAAAGTATTACTGAGATCATCAGCATTTTCTAACTAAAGCTGAACAAGAACTTTGGTTTCCTATTTAAAAATAATAATGGTATTTGTTAATAACTTAGAAAAGGCGGAGTCTTATTACATTGAATTAATGAACTAAACCAATGATACGGTGAGGTTAAAATACTTGTATATTTTCACATTGAAATAAATTGTACTTAATTCATCAGCAGTTCAAGGGCTTCTATGCCTTCCAGGTTCATTGATGCATTTTAATGAAGGTTTTTACAACAATGACACATAATTCAGAAAAAGAAAACTATGTTGATAAAATTAACGTAGGATTAGGTTTATATCCCCAGGTACAAACAGAGGTATCAGCAGCCAGCGAACAAATACAAACAAGAAGTAACAAGACTATTCTGGTTCTGTAGAATCTTCAAAATACAGATGACTCTTTTATTTCAATGAAAAAGCTGTCTGGGCTTTTAACCCATTCCATTGTCTAACAGAAAAGGATTTATTTTCTTTTAAACTATGGTAAAAGCAGAAAAGGATTACAAACCAGAACCTATAGAGCTGTGGATTTTTACCAGTTGTATGAAATATCCCTGCTTTGGAAGCAGAATGGCTGACAAATGTAGACTTCCCCTACATTGCCAAGTGAAAATCACCAATTTCTACAATTGGTTCTTGGACAATTAAATTTATGCAGGCATCCTTGAGGTCATACTTATTAGCTGCTTTCACTGGGACTAAGTCCTGTGTTAGAACTAATGAAGATTATATCATATAACCAAAGTTCCTGACTGTCTTAATAAGCCTGAGTTACTTACACACTTCCTGTGGTGGAGCTGCTGTCCATGAGGAAGGAGCCATTGGTCCTTTCCATCTGCGCCAGCCTGAAAGGCAGGGAAAGACCACGACTTTTAGAGAACATGCTGCACAATTTGAAAGAACAGGTGTGAAGATCAATTCTGCTTAGAAACAGCTCAGATATGGCAATCTTTGTATTCATAATTAGAAATAAACTGCTAGATTTTGTGACAAAACTCTATAATCCAGAGGACTTATGAGAAACGTGTGCTATGATTAACTAATTCTTCTTGCCAAACAATGAAGAAAAAGTGTATTTTCTAACTCTAGTGTAATTATCATTAGCATACCACAGCTCTCATGGTAAAATTATTTCAAGAGATGTTTTTACAGATGGTTTTCTTTTTGAATTTTATGAAGCTGGACTAACAAAAGAGAATGTATTTTTTTAAATATAGCATACACAAAATCTGAAATGATGAAATATCTGAAAATATCAACTGGACAGACAAGTCGTGGAAAACAACACAAAAAGTGTAATTACAGGGAGTCATTGCCTATAGTTCCTCATTTTGGAAGGAATTACTCTAAAAGGACTAGACTATTAGAGTGTGTACACAGGGTCATCCAGCTCTTTAAAATCACAGCAGAAATTTTCTATCTACTCAAGTTTTCAGGAAAGATACACCCTCTGTACATAAGACACATACATGTAGGAGACTTCATTAACAGAAAACAGAGAATTGAAGGCTCTCCAGTCTGTGACAATTTAAGCCCTACTATACTGTTTCTGCTGAACATTATCTTATTAGGGAAGACCTGATATTATTTCTTTAAAGAAACTTAGCTGAAAAGATCAGAACAATAAAAAAGATTTCCTATTTTATATGTAAAACACACATAACAGATCCAACCAGAAAGGACACAATTAAAATTTTAAGAAAGGCAGACAATTATTTCCTTTTTTTAGATTTTTTTTTACAAGAAGAAAAAAGTACTGAGTAGTTTTAGATAGATTATTTATTTAGTATTCAGTATTAAGTTTGTAATTTTGCCAATCAATGTCTGCACATAGCAGGGACAGATTGAGCTTTTTATCCTTAAAGAGCCTTGACTAGTGAATGGTCCACCTTCAGCTAGTCTAATCCAAAGCAGAATTTGTAAAAGCCGAGGGAGAGGAGAGGTAAAAAGGGTATTGCACCTAGGATCTCCCTTGATCCTTAATGTGAGTCCAGAGTTTGAGCTTCATCTGGGCACAAAAAGTCACAGTATTGTGGCTGAAAAAAGGACATAGGGAGAGATAAAATTCTCACATCTTTCTAGAGAAGTTTAATTTATTTGATCCTGGGGTTTTAATTGATTACAGCATGGCCTAAGTTATAGATTCAAAGAAATGCTGGATGATCTATATGAACGTCATATTCCAAATTACTGAAAAACACTAAAATTCTTTGGCGTGTCATTGTGCTGTAATACTAATGAAGGATGAAAATATTTGCTTTGAGAAAAAAAAAATTAGGCTGACTGTGGGTAGCCCTTCAGTCTTATTTCCTGCCCTATTGTCTCCTGCTGCAAAGATCATAGGTAGTGTATCAGAGGCATTTGAATAACTGCTCTGAAGCTTTCTTATGGTGCTTACAAATATGAATGCAGTTAACTGAAACATACGCCCTGAATTTTTAGTAAAAAGCTGAAAATGTTAATGTTGTTTATTAGTTGCGTAAATCAGAAATGGCCTGAAGTTGCGCCGGGGGGGGTTAGATTAGATATTACAAAAAATTCCTTCCATGAAAAGGTCGTCTGGTATTGGATTAGGTTGCGCCCAGGGAAGAGGTGGAATCATGTTCTGTGGAAGTGTTCCAAAGGCATGTAGGTGTGGCACTTGGGGACAGGATTTAGTGGTGCACACAGATGTGCCGGGTTAACAGTTGGACTTAATAATTTAGAGGTCTTTTCCAAATTTAACAATTCTGTGATCACCAGCTCTGAACGTACAGAAGGGAGTTCAATAAAACCACAAAAACATTGACATGGACTTGGCATAAAAGACATTTTATCATGAAAGCACTAGGGTGATCCCATAAAATCCAGAACATAAAACATCTGTAACTATTATATGCCCTGCTAAAAGTCAACAGTAATGGATAGTGTCAGCCTGCCACAGAAGAAAACAAACCCCTGATCTAAAATTCCAGTGGGAAAAACTATACATCCAACAAGTTCAGTTTATTTTAAAAGTTAAAAATGAAGAAACAAATAAACAAAAAAAAGCACATTTTAGAAATTCATTCAATTCTTCAACAGTTTTCACTCTGTATGAGAGATGATAGATTTAACATATCTATTTTACATTTAATATGAGTGCCATAAGAAGCTAATGATTTAAAAACATTTGACTTACTTCTAAGTACAGAGAATTATATATTTTTAATAAGTAACATCCAACTAGTAGCATATATTAAAAACTACAGGAATCAATCACAAAATGGTGAGAAACTGTGCCTCTCTTACCTAGTAGCATACTGCTCTATCCTGGAGTGTGTGTCATCATGGAACAGCTGTGGAGACTGGGAAGGACTAGTTTAAAAATAATAATAAACAAAATTAGAGATGTCTAAAGCAATTATGGATATAGAAAATGTTATCTTTAAATTAAGTTAGACTGATGACAAAAAAATAAATTCACAGTATTCCCAATGGCATTATTGCTTTGGGTTGGCCATGCCCTGTAGTTCATGCACATCAGGTTAGTGAACAAATCCCAACCAGCATTTAGGCTTTCCAGACAAAGGTGGTCTGCGTACTCACTCATATTGCTCTGGCCACATACTGATGAGAGTGATAGGACTGTAAGGAAGACACAAAAAAGAGAAAAAAGAGAGAGAGAGAAAAAGAATGAAACTATGAAACAACTGTACTGTCATTTAAGAAAGAGAAAGCTGGAGAAACACAAAATATTTTGACCTGCAACCACCCCCCCTGACTATTTGCATCAGCAACAATTGATGTAGAAAAGAGACAGCAACAGATACTCCTGTGTATCACGGAAGCACAGGAGACTGACTTACATAAATCATTTTGTTAAATAAAAATCAGTTTAAAGAAAAATCCAAATCAGTGTTATTGATTGAACTGCAGTTCATAAACCATAATCAATTCATTTAAATTCTCCTGAAGTACTGAATCATTCATCTTAAGCTAACTAAAAAATATTATTAAAAATGTGGTGAAAAAACACTACCAATACCAAACCCCAAACCAAATCATAGTTATCAGTGCTTACTTTCCTTATGCATAAAAATAATCAAAGGTAAATACTTATTGTATTACATTCTCACACTTGAGTAACTATATAGGATTTTTTACTTGCTTTAATCTTTTTATTAAAAGGAATGTATTACTGAGTTTTGCCACCTGCAGGGCAGAGAACCAATACCAATAGTTTCCTCAGCATGGTGCTGGCAATTTATCTGTATATTTCCCACATGACTGGACCAAAAGAGTTTTATCCTGACCTGTGATTACTGTTTTGACATTCCAATCTCTGGCAGCATTGGTAAACTTTCATCACATCAAAGCAGCTCTGTTTTCCTGTGCTGGTGGCAGCTAAAGTGGCTAACATTTTAACACTTGAGTGTGCATTGCTTCCTTAGAAACCAGGCTATCAATAAGATAAATTTTCAAATTACTTCTTCTTGTTCCTTAAACTGCTAATGAGGAGGTTTTGTTTGCTTATTGTAAATACAATGCAGCCCTCCAGCCATGAAAACAGAGCATGGGCAATGGCACTGAACTGCTGTGTGAAGGCAGAGCTCCTATGCTGAAGCCTCTGTATGAACTGTTGTTAGCTAAGTGGTGCCGTGCTCAGACAGTGCAGTAGTGGCACAGACTCCAGAATGTGAAGGACAGTCAATCCATAAAATTAATTCTAGTGCCCTGTCAACACATCTTAATTTTGCTCATGTAAGAGTGTCTTCTGCTGACAATTACCAAGTAAGTAAATAAAGTAGAGCACTTCTGTCAGCACCATAAATAATATCGTGGAGACACTGAGAGTGCTCTCTCTGATTCAGCCACCTATCTTTCTGATGGCTGTAGGACCCTAATTAACTCAGAGATTTCTAATTCCAGGAATTTTGACATAACCAAAGAAGCAGTGCAGTTCCAAAAGCCCAGTCTCCTCAAAAGTGTTCTCTGTAAAACAGCCATTCAGCTCCCTTCAACGTTACCAACTTGGTCCATTGCCATGGATTTTATAAAGTCCATGGTTTTATAATAAAATCCTTATGAAAATCTAAGTAAAAAATACATTAATATATAAAAATTAGGCAAGATCTGAAAATAATGTGAAACAACATAAAATAATACAACACAAGGCTCTGCAATTGTTGTTGGTTATTTTTTGACTTTCAGTTTTTTGTTTTCAGCAGAATTGACCAGTGACTCCAGGGGCAATTACTCCATAAATCAAGCTTACGTCTCCAGGTTGTCACCCTCCAGTACTGTTTGTACAGGCAAGTAGCCAAGCCGGGGATGCTTTGCAAAATACTTCTTTGACCGGAACTTATTCTTCAGCACCTTTGTGAAGTCCCGTACATCTTCCCCAGAAGTTGTCTGAAAAAGTTAAAGAAATGAAATTCAATATTGTGAAATAGCATTGACTTAATATTAATGATTAATAATGCAGCTACTGTTCTGAAAGAGAATACAAGGAAACTTTTGAAATGTTAATGATGCTAAAATTGCATTTTTAGTATCCTGAAATACGGTACAATAATGATGATAATGCATCTAAAAATTTTCTTTTCCTGGAAAACCATCAAGGCTTCAAATTCCCAGCAAAAAATGCATTTACCAATTACTTTATAAATTAGAGAAGAACTGAAACAGATTCAAGTCTTAAGCTAAACATTTATAACTAGTCTTATAAAACACAAAAAAATTAATTTTTCAGAAAAATAAAAAAGGCACATCAGTTTGTTAGAATCAGTTTATGAGATACAGCCCTCTATATTCACAAAGTTCCACAAAACACTCACTTGCCTCCCATTCTAGACCTACATTGGAAAGCTTTATCACAATGTGGGAATGGTATGTGCTAAACCATTCTCTACTGCAATGGCCAAGTATTTCATAAGCATTTTTTCAAGTTACCAAATCTCTTCCTGCAGGAGTCTGCCACTACCAGAGTAAAAATACCCACAGATGAAGTGACAGCCAGTGTACAGCCACTGTTCAAAGGCATAAGCAGGACTGATAAGAACGAACAAATAGTGCCTGAAGTAACAAACTCACAGACTGATTTGTCTCCTTACTACCACAGCATAAGACTAGGACAAAAATTAGCCATAAGATTCTTCAAGTCTATATTTAAAAGTAACAATCAGCATCTTCCATCCCTCCCAGCAGCTTTTTACTGATTCTGACCAATGCAGCCTCTTCTAAAACTGACAAGTGCTTAACCCCATCCCTTCGTGCTTCTTCCCCTACCCACCCCCTTCACCCCCAGAACACAATTAAAATTTACACAACTGCTTTTAAAAATCAATTTAACTGGAAATAATCACAGCAATAATGGCAGCACTGCTCTGGTAATAGTATTCAGCTAACTTCTGCTACAAAGGCAGGGATAGATGCAGGCATAAAATACAAGGTGAAAACAGCAATAAAGAGATCTGCAGGAAGAAACAGTAGTATACAGTATGCCTGTAAAGTATATGTGCCCAGACTGTGCTGAGTACTTCAACAGAACAGCTCCCTTCCAATGTAGCAGTAACTATTAAGCATTTTCTCTTGCAACTGTAGTAAAGAAGTGGCCATTCCCTTCCTGTTAGCTAAAGATTTGAAATAGCTTCTACAGATTTCCAGTCCAACCTCTGTAACAAACTACAGATTGCACTTCTGTACCCTGTGCTTTGGGAGAAGGCTGTAAACATAAAAGGTTGCCAAAGCAGATGGATAACCATAACAGAGAGAAAGACTTTTCAGTTTTGTAATCTTTTTCCTTGATGTACTACAAAGAGTCCTAGATGCAGGTCAAGCAAACTATTCCTTGATTCTATTCTCCAGTGTCAAAACATAAAAATACTTCCCTATTCATCTATGTATTTTAATGTATGCACAATATACGCAGTTACAAATTCCATAATGCAGATCAGATGAGCAATAAAAACTGTAGATAATCTAACTGGTGTTGGTAGGAGTTTCTTATACATAGCTTTAACAAGTAACAATAAACTGAGCAAATTTGGGATTAAGAGGTGTTTGAACCCCTGGATTTTAATACAAGTGAATTTAGGGAGGGCTTGCAAAATCATTCTTGGAAACCATCTACTCCAACCACTGTACCATCCAAAGAAGGAACATGAGGTAACCCAATTCTCATGCAACAGTAACAGATGGAACTCTGTCCCAAGGCCAAGGAATAAAAATTTTAGTACCTACACATTCTAGAAATAAATGTCTACTGAGCTGCCAAACTCTTCCTCTGGTGTATTCTTTATTTGGTATGACAGCCTGATCCAGTTCATTGGAAAGAAAACTAATATGAGTGTGTACTGACTGAGGGCAATAAATATTCACCAGTGAAATCTGAGCAGATCTGAAAGTACTATTTTAATTTACACGCAATTAAGATACAAATCTTTGAAACATTTCTTCTATGTTTTTTTGCATATAACCACACTATACAATCCAATCCAAAATCAAGCCAAAGGAGATGTACTGTAACATTTTCCTTTCAAAAAAGAATACCCAGGCACTTCCAGATTAAAACCAACAGGTACCTTGCACACTTCCTTCTTACATCATGACATCTTGCCTATTTCCACACAAATACCACCAAAACTACTTCAAAAGCAAAGAAAAAATCCTTTTCTTCACTGAAAATACAGCCAAAGGACCATGCTTTCAAACTCAATTTGAAATCTCAGTTCTTTGAGCAAGACAAAGTTCAGGAAGGAAGATCTAAGATCCATGGCTGCCACACATTAATAACTAAAAAAACATCTGTAGCAGAAGGTCTCAAGGAGAAAATTTGTAGCAACTGACAAACTGGCATCAGTGCTTTTTAATGTACCAGCCAGGCATAAATGGAGTGATAAATAACAAACTAAAACCAGATAAAATGACTGATAATCCAATATAAATTTAAAACCTGGGATTTCATGGCAAACAGTGGAAAAAAGTGAGTATGCTGAAACATGTTTTTCAGACAGAGGTTAAAAAATATTTGCTGTATACTTTTAGTATGTTGGTAATAGAACAAGTCTTCATCAGGAAAAATTAATACTAAGAATGTAATACAGTTGGAGAGCTCTAAATTATATAATATAAAAACTGTAACAAATATCTGAAACATATGTGAATAAATGAAATTGAATACTTATAATACTAGCCTACCTTTATTTTTCACTATTCTCTTTTTCAAAGAAAAAGTAATAATAGGAACCCAAAACAATTTCTTATTCCTTTCACTGCACCTACCTATGCAAAAGGACTACTCTGCACATCAGTAATTACTCTTTAAATTACATTTCTCATATTATATCTAACACAAAACCAATTAGCTGGTTAAATATACACATAGAAATTGATTCCCAGAAGAGATGTGAACTTATTGTATGCTGTCACTAAGTCCAGCCACACATTCATAGCTTATGAGGAAGCCGGTAAGAAATGTACAATAACTAAGCAACTTCCAAGAAAATATGTTTTGTATAATAAGACAAGCTCAGAGATGCAAAATTTATAGTATAAAATAACATCTATGTTGTTTAAAAGGATTTTAGCTTGTTATCTAATATTAGCCTTAGCAGATGCTTGAATTTGATACCATTTGATGCTGTTCAAATGCTTTAGCAAATGTTAAGGTTTGCAGCTAAAAAAAACACAACCAAAAATTCAAAACTATTTTACATTCCATATTTCCATTTCTTGACACTATTTACCTGTAACATTTTTTAGAATATGTACTACAAGCCTGACTGCTCATGGAATACAAAATTCCTAGACCTACCTATGGTAACCACTACAATATCTGCAGGTATGATGACAGCTGCATCTTAAAGCAGTTGTCAGTTAGATACCAGTGGAAGACTGGGAAACTTCCTCATGTGGGATATGAGAGTAAGACACAGATACTTCATTCAGCTAATAACTTTTTTAAATTGACACTTAAGAATGCCATTCAGCAATAACTTACAGACATGTGTCACTTTATCGTAGAATCACAGAATATGCATGGTTGGGAGGATCATGGAGTCCAACTCCTGGCCTTGTGCAGGACACTGCAAGAGTCACACCAGGTGCCTGAAAGTGTTGTCCAAATGCTTCTTGAGCTCTGTCAGGCTTGGTGCTGTGACCGCTTCTCTGGGCAGCCTGTTTCAGTTCTCAACCACCCTTTGGTTGAAAAACCTATTCCTAATATCTAACCCAGATCTCCCCAGCTCAGGTTCATGTCTCAAGCCCTGTCACTGGTCACCAGAGAGAAGAGATCAGTGCCTGCCCCTCCTCTTCCCCTCATGAGGATGTTGCAGACTGCAATGAGATCTCCCCTCAGTCTCCTCTTCTCCAGGCTGAATAGACCAAGTGACCTCAGCCGCCGCTCACACAGCTTTCCCTCAAGGCCCTTCACCATTCTATTGGCTCTCCTTTGGACAGTCTAATAATTTGCTATCTTTTTATTATTGTGGTGCCCAAAACCGCACACCATATCCAAGGTGAGGCCGCCCCAGTACAGAGCAGAGCAGGACAATTCCCTCCCTTGACCAGCTGGTGATGCTGTATCTGATGCCCCCTAGGACACAGTTGGCCCTCCTGGCTGCCAGGGCACTGTTGACTCATATTCAACCTGCTGTCAACCACAACCCCCAGGTCCCTTTTCACAGCACTGCTCTCCAGTCTCTCATTCCGTAGTCTATACACACAACCAGGTGTAGAATCCAGCACTGACTCTTGTTAAACTTCGCATGGTTAGTGATTGCCGATCTAACTTGTTGAGGTCTCTTTGCAGGGCCTCTCTGCCCACAAGAGGGAGTCAACAGCTCCGCTCATTTTAGTGTTGCCAGAAAAAATAGTATCCTTTTGAGTACTGCATCCAAGTCACTAATGAAGACGTTGAAGAGAAATGAACCTAAAATGGAGCCCTGCAGAACTCCACTAGTGACTGGACACCTGCCTGACATAACCCCATTCACTATAACTCTTTGTGAGTGACCCGTGAGCCAGTTCTCACCCATCACGTAACATGGTTATCCAGCTGCCAGAATGATACTATGAGAGACAGTGTCAAACGTTTTACTGAAGTCCAAAAAGAGTACATCTATTGGCTTTCCTAGATCAACTAGGTGGGTTACCATGTTGAGAAAGAGATCAGGTGCAACAAGCAGGACTTTCCCCTCATGAAGATAGTCCTAAACAACTGACATTTTAAAAAGGCATCCCACATTCCCTGATAGAGGCATGAGAGAGAATACCACAAAAAATAGCTTCTTAAAGGTATAATAACTGTATTCATGGCTGTTACTGACACATCAGTGATGTGCAACACTGTGCAATGTGGTGAAGATTGCCCTTTCATGACCACTTTCAAACAGAAATATTTCATAGCATTTCATATCACCAAGAGGAGAGATTGATTATAAAATTATAAAATGAAATCTAGCTGCAATTTCAAGAGTAACTAACTTACCTCAGAATTTATCAAATGAAGTTGCAAAAGGGTAGCAGATCACACATGCCAGCTATGTAAGTGTAAGAGCAAGACCTAGAGGAAAGCATGTTGCCCAGCTGCAGGATATCAAAGACTACCCTAACAAGTTAGCTCTTCTTCTCAAGGCAAGGAGTAATCTCTGAATTCCACAGCTGGAAGCAATGTTCCGCATATGAAATACCCAGATTCAACCATTCTTGCTGCTTTCTTTCATCTTCCCCTCAGAACAATCCCATTTTGTTAACAGCAAAGTGTCATGCCTGGTGCACTGCTAAGCAGATGAAGATGAAACCACTGACTTACTTATGTCAGTTTGTTGCTTATAAAACACTGAGGCTGCTTCATGTTCAGGAATGTATCTGTCTTCTCTGGATGTCAGTAGGAATTAAATTTTTAGATGACTTACCTAAAGGAGAAGTCTTAACAGGTACTATTTCAGATAAAACCAAGCATTTCTGGTGTCTGGACTATCACGTTCTGAGCTCTTTCAGGGAAATAAATTTCTGGTCATCTGGAAGATGAAGGGGCTAACCTTTGCCACCTTTGTTTTGTATAGGAAGGTTACCAAAAATTAGTTCCCTAAAATAAGAAGTTCTGCCAGGTGAGTGGCACAGAACTACAAAAATAGATTATACTTTTATTAAGGTAAGGAAATAAGTCTACTTGCAATGAGAAAAGTTTCAGAACTGTACATTACTACAAAAAAGCTTCTTTTTATATTTCTTGCTGTGGAATATAGGATTTGCAAAGTGGAAACAAAGAAGAAGAAGTTTTCTTTTGGAGAACAAAACTGGTGCAGTAGATATTTCCATCTGAAATTCAAAGGATCTGTTGTTCCAAAAAGCCACATTAATATAACGCAAGTGACACTATTGAGAGGATTTCCATTCCAAAACAGCTAAAAATAAATCACGTAGATAATTATGTAAGAGTATTCCCAAATTAGATGCTAGGAAGATCTTACATCTTATACATCTCTGTGTAAAAGTCTGCATTAAAAATCCTATTTCCCCATCTTTTCAGAGAAAGTCTACGTAAAGCTGAAAAACTAACTACAATAACATTCATTTCTACTGCTTAATAGTTTTCAGTTTAATGTTTTCAGTTGCTTGTCACACCCCTCTCTAAATCCTGGAGGCAAGAAAAAAAGACATAACTGAAGTCATTATTATGAATTTTTTTGCATTTTCAGCACTAAGAATGGCATTACAGATTAGTATGTGGAGTAAATAGTTGTATTCTGAAATTATGAAGAAATTCTTACCTAATGCAAGTATCACAAAACACATTAAAATGGGGAATTGTCCCCTTGAAAATTTAATTTTAAAAACAGATTCCTTGAGCCATTCTCCAAAATATTTTAAATTTAATAAGAAGTTACTGTGCCTCTGAGAAATCCCTTCATACACTTAACTGCTTACCCGAGGACAATTAAATGGTCTTGCCTCCATCTGTGACTAAGCTCCAGTTCTAAATGTCAGCTTAATTAAGCATTCTTTTTCCTTTTTATTACTTGTATTCTTGATATTAATGTATTAATATGAATTAGCAGTAAGAAAGCAAAGCTAGATTTTATTACTGTGGTTTGATAAGTATATGCATTTGTACTCTGCTTTTCAACATTGGCCAAAAAAGTAACATTTTAACATCAGCAGCCTTTTGATTTAGTTGAAAAGGTAGAGTAGGTGCACTCTTCCTGTTCAGGCTATCTGTACTGTAATAAAATGGATTCAAAGGACAAATTCACTGGCCTTTGGTACTTTTTCTTTTATTTTACAGACCCAGATCCATGCTATTTTTCAGGCATTATTCCATTTAAACATAGAAGCTATTCTACTAACTGTAAAGAATTTTGCAATTCTTGACTACTGTATTGCATTAAATGAGTTCAATATGTAGAGAGGTTTAGCAATAAATTAGTACACCAACCACAGTGCATCACTGCAAATAGTAAGAATAAATAATACTGGATTCTTTTTGTGAAATCAATTCTTTATTCTAGTACAGATGAAATTAGTTAAAACAAATTGCATGTGGGTACTGATTATGGAAGTCTAAAAGGCATGTAAGTCTCTTCATATAATGAGTCATTTCTTTTTACAGAAATGGAGCTAGCAGAGTGTACTTACAGCAGGACCAAGTAAAATTCCAGCTCTCCAAATTAACAGGGGTCAGTGCTGGACCTCTTATTTTATGCCTCACCTAAATTCTGTGCAATTTCCTTTATTCTGCTCTACTTAAAACTACAACAGGTTCCTTCCTTTACCTTCTGCACACTCACCTTCCTTCAGTCACTCTAACCAAGAATGTCATCTTACTCCTCTTACTATGCCATGGTGGATTCACCTCATTCCTCTCACATTTCATGGAAAGAATGGATTTTTGCCCTACGGTGCTTTATTTTACACTTAATATTGCTTTAAAACTATATTCTTTCTGCAGCAGTAACAGAAATCTTCATTATAATAAAAGCCATCTCTAGTCCCAGGGACAAGAGAGGATTCCAGGCATTTCCAGAATACAGTTTTCTGTTCATCAATCTTATTTTTAAATGAGATGGCTCACAGTTACATAACAAGAACATGTTTAAAAAGAACTGAAAATTTCTCCTAGATATCAAATCTGCTGCTTCAGGCAAAACCTAGAATTGATCAGAAATATACCATTCTGTTCTAGGGACAGTACCATACCCCATACCAGATACAATCTGTATGTGATAATTCAATAGGAAGGTTACCTTATCCTGCAGACCAGCAGCATTATCTATTTCAACATCCCTTACACTTTCATTTCTGAATTTTCTGTAAATTTTAGGCAGAAAAAAAAAACATATCTGTTATACCAAAGATAAGGTGAGAGAACTTTCTAAGAATAATAAATAAAGGGAATCCAAGAAAAATATATCCCAAACATGTTCAAATTTTTGGATTATGTTGGCTAAGGAGGCAAGTACAAAATGAATATCACCATATTTTTAATAATGTCTAATTACAGACCTCCAGATCCTGAGGATTAGAACAGTATGTGACTATGGACAAAACTGGGCCTATATCATACCACGAAACCAGTATAAAACAAAACCAGAAAATTAGTTCTGAAAAGAGGAGGCATGAAGACAAAAACCAGTGACTAAATATAACAAACATTAAAACTGCCTGAAAAACAATAGACCTACTTAACAGGTCTATTCAGAGTATAGCCTGATATGTCAATTTATCGCTCAAATCCTAACATTAAGTTATAGAATTAATGAAAATAAATTAACAGAACCCATGTTTTCTTCTGATTGTAATGGAATGAAAGCACTATTTAATAGAATTTGAATCCTGTTAGAACAAACATACCAGGTGAAAAAGAGAAGGAAAACACAAGTCCAACAACTACAGCAAAACACAGTTAAGTAACTCAATTACTCTTTGTTACTGTAAGAACCCAAAAAAACAATGTAATACTGTTGGAAGTCAGCTCTAGTTACATTGCAGTCTGAATTTTTCTGTGCATACAGACCTTTCAGTACTGCTGTATAGATTACATAATACTTACCCTCCTAATTTATTTCTGAGTTAAAATTTTTGAATTTAATCAACTGACAAAAATATGTGAAAGCGATATTTGCATGTAGCCACCCAGCCACTCCTCCACTTAAGAGAGTCCTAGAAATCTCCTCAGAAAATTGTGTTTGTAACATCATTAGAAAAATATTCTGTCGTAAAATTAATTTGTGTAGGCTATCACAGGCAAACCTCTCACAGATGTTAGAAGATTTTTGGTCAGAAACTATCAAGTCTGTTTATTTTTTTCAGGTACAAACCAATTTTTGACTATCCCAGTAAATGGTAGTAAGTCAGGTGAAGGAAGCACAACATATTTCAAAGCACATTTTCATGAAACAATCAAAATGTTGGAAAGCAAAGATCACACACCTCTCTAAAGATATTAAAGTGCATTACTAGCATAGTCAATATTCTTTACTACGGTATAGCAATAGTAAAGCAAGTCCTTTTTCACTGACATGCTCTCACCCTTATAGTGTGTATGCATATTCAAGTATACAGGTACTGCAGTTATAGTCAAGCTTTGTTTTTGCAAATCAAAAGTGAAGTTCAAGTTCTTCCAGAGCTGGATACATCTATCCATTTCTACAGAATCCAAACACTGTCCACATAAAATCAGCAATGCTAGCAAAGTCCCTGATGCCTTCCAAAGCAAAAGGTAGGAAGACAGGCCCTACTAAACATATGAAAAAGAAATCCTAGCAGAATAGCTAAATGACAAAAGACTACGAAAAAAATTAGACCTCAAATAATGCATATAATAATTGTTATCCCTTAGAAACAGTCAGTAAATTGGTACTCACAGGTATACAATATTCCACCATTGGATAATGCAATTTATGCCCCTTTGCGGTACGGCCAGAAAAGAAACAGCTCTGACAGACATCATAGTTGAAATGTTTTAAACTCCGATACCTATGCGGAAATTAAACAAAGTGATTAGAGATTCGTCAGTATACTTCTAATCAAGCCTCGCAAACCAAATTACTCTTTGAAATGCTGTCACCTGGTTTGCAGAAGCAGCAACACAGCGAACGTGTTGAGATTATTTTAGAAAGAACCCTGAACTGTGCGGGTATGTGTGACCAGGATGAGGCATGGCCAACACTCATCACAGCTGCACAGCCACGGGCACCAGTGCCACTCCAGCAGCTGCACAGGACACAAGGAACCTGCAGCCCTCTTAACCTACTTCACAGAATCTTCCTACACTGCACACCTCACTGAGTATTTAAAAGAGGTTCCCGTCTCTATATTTATATAGAAAGCCATTGTCAATCATCTCTGTTGCTCAAATTGCTTTGAAGCAGAAAATCTCACATCAGCTTCATAGATGGACTGTGAAGAATTTATAATTTTAAAGTTTTCACTGACTAAACTACATTGGCTTTAGTTTTTCTTTTCTTCTATTTAGTATTCAGATAGTCTCTCAAAAAACTTTTATAAGCCAGACTGGTTTACTTTTATATGTTTTTACAATGAGCATTTAGCTTAAATGTTTGTAAACAATTTTGATGCTCTGAAATTCTAAACACTTTTCAGAAAAAGAAATTCTTAGGAATTCATTAATTATAACAATAGTATAAATTTCAGTTTAAAAAAATTACAATCATTTATTTACTTTTGGTGTTGGGGTTTTTTTTAAGAGACTTTATGTATAAAGAAGGTAACAAACTTATACAGTTTCGCTTGTATTAAGTGTAGTCACCAGGAACACTATTTATATATTTATTTATAATAAAGCAGACTAAAGCAACAATTCAATTTCAGATTCCACCCACTGTTTTTATAGTATGGTTGTTCTGACTGGATGAGGTTATATTATTAGTATGAAACTAAAATGAGCTAACTGAACCAAATTGAATAGCTACTGAATAGTTAAAGTTTAAATTAAATTGCTTCCTGAGAGCAGTTTTCAGTACCCATCCACATTTTTCCCCTGCTGAGTTTTATGTTTTGCTTTGCAAGAGAATATGTGTCTATAAATGTAAAAGTTCACTTTAAAGGATGCTGATGCAACCGCCTATAATCTTGACTCAGAGCCTGTTCATTAAATGGTCACATTTACCTTCTGCTAAGATGCTAGATGCTGTTGTTGCTGCAGATCCCTAACTTCATTGTAGAAATTATTTAGAATGACCCATTCCTTTGTCTTCCCTTGTCTTCCTTTCTTTCTGCCCTTCTTCTACACATAGTACAAGATTCATCAGCCCAAACTTAGTCAACTAGAACACATCTGAGCTGGAGCTTTATCACCCTATGCTCTCTCAGGCAATAATAAAGCGAGATAAGAGCACTTAGAGGAATTTCATCTCCTCTTAACACAGGCAACAAAGTTTGATTAGATTTTGCAAATAATCACATATCTATATTTATAATGAAAAAAAAGATGATTTTTAACTCAGTCTTGTAAGGTTGACTAAAGCTAGCCCACTTAAAACTAGGCAATCTGACTTCATAATTCCTATTATTATCCTTTAAAGCAACATAAAGATGGGAACAAAACTTATCTGCCAAGACACTTAAAGAAAAATCTTGGAAGCACTCAATAGAAAGACTGCATTAATTTTTTCCTAAATAATACCCTAGACTCCATGACCACAGTAGGGGGAAAGGGAGTTATGCTTAGCTTTAGCTCTGGCCACTACTGGGGTTTACAGTGAGCAGGGGGTTTGCACCATTTTATACATGGGAACAATCAATTCACAAATGCATGTTAGTCGTAACAGCACTCAGTAAAGGTACCAACTACCATTTAGGAGAATAACATGGAGACTATTCCCCATGTAATTTTTTTCTTTTAGCATTCACACCTTTCTTTGAACATAAGAAAGTCAGAGTACATTCAATGCTTGGGATAGGACTTGTGCAAGCCTCATCACAGCAACATATCAGTGTGTGTTTTAAGCAAGGAAAAATTGTTGTTGAAGGATGCTTACTATTGCCTGGCATAATTTAGTTTCCCAAGCCTTATGCAGGAGAGCACACAGACAGTCCACATTTTTTCTTACTAATCATGTCCTTGTGATCTTGTGCTTACAGAACACATGGGGTGCATTTCTATTTCATTTGTTATCTACTGGTTCCACCAATGCAAAAACACTTCTGACAGCCTGCCCTATGCCTCTCTCAGTCATGGCTAACAGTGGTACTGCAGAAGCCAGAACTGCACTGGCTTAGGCCACACTGTGACTACACCACAGGTGACAGACTCTATCTTAAAGCATGAAAACAGTGGAAAACAGACAGAAAGAACTGCACTTGTTGGAAGACTTAAAAGTCTTGATATTTTCAGAGAAATATTGTAGTTTATCCCCTCCTCTTACCTAAATCCGACAATTGGACACTCCTTACAGATGTTGCACTTGGCCTGATGTTTTGCTGTTTCCGCAGCTGCCACACGGTGCAGAACTGGCAGCCACACCATAGACTGGGGTTCTAAGCGCATCCAGTCAATAAACTGCTTTACAGTTATTTCTGGCTTATTGTGGTTCTGTGGAGAGAAAAATCCCACATCCAAATTTAAAAAGTCAAAATAAATAAAACAACAAAATAACACACACCCAATAAACAGATTTTCCTTTGAATTCTATGGAAGAAATAAAGCAACAACCAGTGGGAATCCTTTCCATGACAGGTTAAACTAAAGTGATTTACAAGAAACAAGAAATAACCTTGATTTAAATGCAAATAAAGAAAACAAGTCAGCCAGTAACACCATAGGAGACTAAAGAGCTGTGATAGATGGCAACAAATATAGTGGACACAGTAAAGGGATAAGAGTCCATAGTAAAGCTACCTTTGAACTGAAAGGACTTGAAAAAAAAAGTATGAGCATGAAAGGGAAGCACTTTCTGCACTTCAGACACGTTAAAGACATGGTTGTCTTTTGAGTTGAGATGAATGACAAATATCAGTAGTGCTTACATATGTCTAGTGATCGCCACGAGACTCATGTAATGTTTTTGTTATGTTCTGAGCTCACAGTATTCTTTCTAGTTACCACATTAAACACACACATACAACACAAACAAACAGGCAAATAAATAATGAGAAAGAAATCTGCCATTTATAGGCAATCCCTGAAAGAACACAGCCGAGTTAATGTAGTAACATGATTGTTTTAAGAAGCAAACAAACATTTTCCACATTTTCTTTAAGTTGTAAGCACCAGAGAAGTCTAGCCAACTTTGTCAGCAGTAAGAACAGAGATCATATTTCTGAGCTCACTGGAAGTAATAAAATAAAGCTTAAAAATTAAAACTATTCTTGAATGGTAATACATGATAGAAAGCAATGTTAGGCTTCTTAGCCTACTCATGGTCCAAGTTGATTTTGGCCAGTAAGAGGGAGAGGCATGAAAGAAAAAAAAAATAAAAGAACATTCTTTCTTCACCAACAAAATACTTACTTTCCCTGGGCTGAGAACTGACATGCAGCTGCACACTTTCTTATGCTCTCCTAATGACCAGGGACTGAACTTGAGCTATTTGTGTGGGATGAGGGATTGCAACCTCATCTTCACTATATCTGTAACAACACATCAAGTGTTTAAATGCTACCTTGCTAGTACCCCTCACCAATAAGTGAATAGCATGGGGCAGATCCTTGAGGGACATAAAGATCATTCCTTTGTGACACAGAAAGTCTGCCACTAACAAATGAAAAATTTATTTCAGTATGACTTGGAGCCCAGTGAGGGATATGTCAAGCACCATTCCTTAATGTATGAAGTAGCAATGTTTAAACATAAGGAGAAATTTTACATGGTTGATCGACCAAACCAACTTCCATAAGTATCTACCAAATTTGTCATGTTCTGGACAAATACACCTCCAATTCCAATCACATGAGTCCAGAAATGAATCTAATAGTTCTGAAAAAAGCTAGCACAATGGTATTTTTCAAACACATTAGAAATATCTATGACAGAATGGCAAAAGAAAAATGGTCTAAAAATTCACTAAAATCTTTAATGTTTGAATCAATAAAGTCAGAAATATTTAAGTCAGTAATTTTAAATAGTGAATTTTTAATCCGTACACAATTTCTTATGATGCTGAAATCAGACCCTGCCACAGAAATAATACACTGAAGCAGCACAGCTATTGCTAGCAAACAGTTGGAGCCTTAGACATCCTTGACAAAGTCAGAATTAGTTGTGTTTCATTACAACATCTTGTTTTTAATTCTCATCTTTAAACAGACAGACGCTCCTTGCAGCCTCATTAACCCCCTGCATGTAGAGTGGAGCTGAACAGCAGGCTGCAAGGGCTTTATTCCACATTCTGATCTGCAACATAAAGGCTCACAATACATAAATGACTATGCTTGAAGTTTCATGCAAGTGCAAGCTCTTATGTCAGTAAAATGATGCTAAATAATTTCCTGGTGCACAAGGTCAAAAATTACAACCAAGATCATTCTCTTGTTCTGTTGAGATCATGTCTTGTTCCAGTAGAGAAAAGCACGTTCTCACAGTATCAGGTTGCTTTGAATGATGCAAAGCATGATAATTGGCTGCTACAAATTTTTTAACAGCTTTTAGAGCAGCAAATGGTGTCAAAATTGCTAGGATTTATATATTCTTTCAGGTAAACATAATATGCTTGATCCTGTCCTAAACCATAAACCATCTTTTACAGCTGACTTTTCACAATAACTTCCCATACTTGGTTGCAGAGGCACATGCATTTCTATTAAAAATTAATAGATGTTTTTAAATTCCTCTCTTCTTTTTACATCATGCACAAGTGACTCTTGAGACTTCACAGAGGTTTTTTTTGACTGGAAGGTCTTTATCTCACCTGTTGGAAGCAGCTGCGTACACTGGGTTCAATGTTGCTGCCACCAAAGGCTGCCACTTCACCAAGCTGTCGCGGGATCTGGATAGCATCGTGAAGCAGAAGGCCCAGTTGCCTCTGGTCACACATTTCTGTAGGGCCTGCCACCTCCTTGAACAGGTCTGCAACACCAAAACAAGCCACTGTTTCACTTAATTTCCATGTACACCCCCTCCCATTCAGTAATGCTGCAGTCCAAGCTTTTAATTTTTTCTGTTATAGTAATGGTTACAGATGGCCACAGTCCCATTTACAGGAGTTTACCTTCGTCTAATCTTGACAACTTTAACTACATTTTCTTGATTCATAACCATACACATAACAAAAATAAGGCCAAGTGAATGAAACTATATGGCTTCCTACAGCACACAGGAGGTGATTTGAGGCAGCCAGCACAGCTTCACCAGCAAACAATCCTGCCTCAAGAACCTAATGACCTTGTATAATAGAGTGACTATATCAGGGGACAAGGAAAGGGCTACAGATGTCATCTATCTGGACTTCTGTAAGGCCTTTGACATGGTCTCCCACAATATCCTTCTCTCTAAATTGAAGAGAGGCAGATTTGATGGGTAGACTGTTAGGTGGATAAGGATATGGTTGGATGGTCACATCCAGAGGTTAGTGGCCAATGGCTCAGAGTCCTGATGGGCATCAGTGACAAGTGGTGTCCTTCAGGAGTCTGTCTGAGGACCAATGTTATTAAATATCTTCGTCAATGACATACACAAAGTATCGAGTGCACCCTCAGCAAGTCTGCAGGTGACACCAAGCTGTGTGGTTAGGTTGGCACACCTGAGGGACAGGATGCCAACCACGGGCACCTGGACAAACTCGAGAAGTGGGCCCACGGGAATCTCATGAGGTTCAACAAGGCCAAGTGCAAGGTGCTGCACGTAGGTTGGGGCAAACCCCAGTATCAATACAGGCTGGGGATGAAGGGACTGAGAGTAGCCCTGCCAAGAAAGACTTGGTGGATGAGAGGCTAGATATGTGCTGACAAGGTGTGCTTGCAGCCCAGAAAGTCAACTGTATCCTCAGCTGCATCCTGGCCAGCAGATTGAGGGGGCTGATTCTGCCCCTCTGCTCTCATGAGACCCCACCTGGAGGGCTGAGTCCAGCTCTGGGTTCCCCAGCACAGGAAAGAAATGGAGCAGCTAGAGCAGATCAAGAGCAGGGCCACAAAACTGATCACAGAAGAGTTGTTCCATCCCGCTAAAGAAAGGTTAAGAGAGTTGGAGTTGTTCAGCTTAGAGAAGACTCCAGAGAGATCTTATTGCACCTTTTCAGTACACAAAGAGGGCTTATAAGAAAGCAGAAGACAAACTTTTTAGCAGGGCTTGCTGCAATAGGGCAAGGGGTAATGGTTTTAAACTAAAAGAGGGCAGATTTAAACTAGTTATAAGGAAGAATTTTTTTTACAATAAGGGTGGTGAAACAGTGGAACATGTTTCCAAGAGAAGTGATAGATGCTCCATCCCTGGAAATACACCCAGATTGTACAGGGCTCTGAGCAATCTGAGGTTGTTGAAGATGACCCTGCATATTGCAAGGGGGTTGGTCTAGATGACCTTCAAACGTCCCTTCCAAACCAAACTGTTTTATGTTTTTATGAAGAATCAAATAATATTTCAGAAACACCTATCTTATGCTAAAATCTAGGTCATCCTTCAGCTGGCTGGGGACAGAAGCACATTTGTCCTGAACTGAGACTAGAAGTTACCACAAGTCACAACTGGCCATGTGAAATAGCTTAAAGCAAGAGCAATAGCCAGAAAGACAACCTGAGCTTAAAAATAATCACATTTTCTTCCTGGATAACCATGTCTGCTTCCATGTACTTTCCCTTTAGTAATTCCATTTTCCTAAGGTAGGTGTCAAGCCCTGCAGTATAAATGGATGAACCAGGACGACTGTACTGGCAAAAAATTGATGCTGAAAGGGATTGAGAAAATTGTTCGATACATGCACTGGGAAGGAAGATACTGCTTGTACCTACAGTCATGTTTAAACACTGATTTAACAGGCAGGCATGTCTGCAGTACAGATATTATTTCTCAAGTACTTTCATAACATATTTCTCTGATTAGACAATTTTATTTGTCAAAATGTTCAGCTAAAATTTTTAATATGTTTCTGCCAAGGATTTTGATTTATAAAGTCTAGCTGTGAACATCAACATTTAGTCACAAGATTCATCTTTCCTGAAAACATCTTAAATGCTGAGTTTATCTAACAAATATTTGTGAATTCTCTGATTGGTACAAATTACAGAAAAAATGGCATTGAATTCTTATGTTCATTCCAGTTAGTTTTTACATTCTCCTTTTGCACTCAGTGGCCAGCTTGGATTAAAGCTTCAAGTAATCTTAAAAGAAAAAAAAATAATCCATTTATACTATTCCCCTCCTTTTTCATGTTTCCCACCAGAACAACCATTAATACATTACAAATAAATGAAATTTTAAAACTCATTCTGACTGCACTTCTGGTTGAGAAAAAGACAAGCTTTGTTCAGAAACACTCAAGAGTAACTCTTACTACACTACGTATATTGTTTTGTCCTTCATTAGAGCAACTGTCAAGCTTTGTCAGCATGCTTCAGTGAATCTAGTCATGCTTTTTTCTTCTCAAAAGATGTGAAAGCAGAAGAAAGGATCTTCACAAAATAAAAATCCAGATGATTGAATTAATTTTGAGAGTTCATTGTGTTTTTCTCATCCCTAAAACATGCTACAGCATCTTCACTCAGTGTCAAGGAAAAGATCCCCCACAGACAGCAGCAGTGACAGAATTCATACTGCCCAGCTGCAGGCTCATCTTGGCAATCATCGATCCTGAAAATCCCCAATTTTCAGCTGAGGATGGGATAGCTCTTCAGTTTCTAAGGTCAGCTTAAAAAAACTGATAGCATGGGGGAAAAAAAGGAAAAAAAGAAAAGTTTGTCTTATTCTGTTTGCATCAGTCTACAGTGCAAACAGGCATTAAAAGAACAATTCATTAACTGCTGGAGTTAAGGCTGTGCTAAGGGCTCCAACCACAACCGTCACTTTCAGAGGAGCCCAGGATTGCCAACACCTCCAATATGCTTAGAAGAAACACAGCCAAAAGGAGAAGCAAATGTCAGGGCTGAGAAAGGGAAAAATCAGACAGCAGGTAATTTGTATTGAGCACCCATGTTTGGGGGTCTTGCTTTTCCTTCCAAGTGACTGACTCTCCCAAAAATACTTAAGATTTCCATTACAGTTTTCACTGGAGGAACTGAAAGCTCAATAGACACAACAAATTTTCTCTCAAGAAGCACTAGGGTTTGACAAAATCAAAACAAGCAAGAGAGCTCACGCCAAAAAACTAGTCTGGTGCCAGAGGATCCCAAAACACTGACTGCAAAGCCACTGCAAGCCAAGAACCATACCTAACTCCATTATTTTCTTCCTCCTTTAGCATAATTTCTTTCAGATTTAAGAAGTTTTTTGGTGACTGTTTTAAGGTTCATAATGACAAGAAAGCTGACAAAGATATCAAAGCCTGGCCCACTGATCACAGCAGTTACAACAAGAAAAAAGACGCAATATCTGACTAATAATTCTCTCCTTCGAGAACACAAGCAACTACTTTAATTTCAGATGTATTTCAGGTTTGAAGTTATGATCCCTTCAAATGAAGCGTTCAGAGACATATTCTGTACTACCGGACTTCTGGACTTTACACAGCAATATTCAGATAAAAGTCCATGCTGCTAACAGATGATATAAAATCTGTAGCCACAATCAGCTGCCATTTTTCTTTTACTACTAAACAGAAAGCAACCACACAAAAATTAATCAGACCTAGTAATTTCTTTGTTCTGTTTCAGTATACTAGTGTATTACCAATAGCAACTTAATGTGAGTTTAATCTCAGGTTTTGGGTTTTTGTAAACCACCTTTTGACAGGGTTATCAGTTTATTATCCACAGCCTGGCTGACTTCCTATTCTTTAGGAAAGCATTTTATTTCACACTAAATGGCAGATTTGCCAGATTTGCCCTGAATTGCCATTACTGAACAAAGTTATGTCTGTCAACCTTTTACAGTTATGGAATAATTCACATATATGTCAAATGACATAAGGAAACTAAAACCTACAAAGTCTCAGTATGCCATTCAAACACCAAAATATGTCTCAATGCGTAAGACATCTCTACTTTTGCTCAGTGTTAATAACCAAGACTGTAAGATTTCCTACGAATGCTCTTAAGGAAGGCAGAAATTTTTGCAGAGCTCCAAAGGTACACAGAGCAAATTCAGTCTCTATACATTTTTCATGTGTTTCCAAAATGAGCCAAGGAACTACAGTAAAAACCAGCAATTTTAAGATGAATGTGCATAATATGTAAATGTCGATCACCTAGGATGCTCTAATATAATGGTACATCTTTTCATTTGTATTTTTCAAGGGGGTTTGCTACAAAGTTATTCAATTCTCTTCTGCTCCTGCAATTATTTTTGTGAAATATTTTGTACTACTCAGTACTTCTCAAGCTTGTGAAATTACTTAAATCAACATAATTTAAACTTTCATTGTGCAATTCAGGCAGAAAGCACGTATACTGGAAAACCATTTTCTCATAGACCCTAAATACAATTGCTGGATTTTGATGTATTTCCTTGCTATATCAGCCATATCAATCTGATGCAATTGGCACTGACTGGCTTCATTTTTCTCTGAATAAAACATATACATACATAAGAGAGGACAGAATTGGTCAAATGTAATACTTCTCTAGTTTCCACACAGCTATATTCTTTTTTTTTTTTTGAGGGAGCTGCAGTACTGTGACTCATGAGAACGCAGAATTGACATCAATACTTTCCAGTCAAGACATAAACCCTACTTTCTCTTTTGTCACTGATGATAACGAAAACAATTCTATTTTACTTACATGTAAGAAAGCTGCCTTGTACTGGCATAAGAAATGTTTTGCTACAAATTTCACTACAATGTGTGTTGTCATTGTACATGACTTAATTACATAGAGTATTTTGTAAAAGAAATTCTTCCTTACATCTGTACTTCTCCTCCAGAAGGCCCTTAGAAAGAGACATCAAGCCAATTTTCAGGGACTGCACTCGAATTTTTCCAGTTCGGCCACTGAAATTATAAAGATAATACAATTTAATACAGTTTAATTTTATTTCATTCCAGTTCAAGGCTATTAAAAGTACAAAGACATCAGTGAGTTCTACTTAAAATATTTTAAAAAATATTAAACACTACAAATCACACTAAGAATTCTTCCCTTACAAAAGCTCAGCTTGCCTTCTAAGCAGTTTACATGTCAAAAGAGTTTGTATTACTCCAAAGGTGTAGATGTTTAACCCTGTAAAGCTCTCAACATGATTCAATAATGTCATATACACAATAAAAACACATGAGCACACAGCAGGAAAGCCTATTACTCAGTGTGAAGCACAAGGACTGCAAAATGAAACCAAATTTTCATATCACAGAAATTAATTATCTTTTTTTCCCCTAATTTTTTCTTTTATGTTTAAAATGCTCTGATATACATGTAATATCAGGGCATAAAGAGGCAACAACATGCACTAATTCAATGACAGGGAGCTGTTGTTCTTTGTAAATGTCATTTCAGGCTCATCTTGTTGAACATGGAAAAGAAACTACGCCCTAATTGAAAATGCAATTTGAGAACAGGTAAGTGGGTACCAAAGCAAGTAATGTTAAGCCTGCAAGAAAAATACTGTTCAAATAGTAAAAAAACCCAAAACAGATTACATGGAATAGGATAATTTTAAAGTTCAAAAGATCATTGCAGAAACATATTCTTATAAATTTTTTTTTTTCAAAAACCAAACAACATGGCATAATTTGTCTTTAAATTAGACATGGCAAATAGAAGTCCTAACAACAGTAGTCAAACTGTATATATTGCACACATAAGGTTAGCTGGCTCCTTCATCAGCAAGTAAGATAAGACTAAATTTAATATCACCTCAAACATCACTTTGGTCTTTTCTGCCGCATAAAGTGATATATATGTTAATTATTTCAGGAGTGGTTATTACACATCTCTTTCTATCCTATCTATTCAACATATGGCCTGCTGTCTAATTTACTTCACAAATGTTGTGCTGAACACAAAATTATTAATTTATTCCTGTGTTCTTAATAAATCAGCTCAGCAACTTACAAATATTAATACATTTTTCTTCACAACTATCACCTAATCTAGTAAGACTACACAGCATTATCTCCTCCATTCCACAAGCTGGAGCAGAGGTAGAGAGAAATTATTGCTGAATTAATCAAAAACACCCATTACTTTTAATGCCTACTTGGAAATTCAGGACCCAATTTTCCAGAATGTTATAAAAGTGCCACCTATTTTATATATTCAAGCTTAGCTTCAAATTACCTCTTTCAATCACAGACACCACATCATTCTGGCATACCTTACCATCTAAACAGTTCATTTTGCACCTTGATAGAGGTACTTCCCCATTCTTTCTTGTGTAGGGTTGTTTATGTCTTAACTTTATATTCATAAAGAAAAAGCTGAAAATTCATTTGGCTTTGATTTAACTCAGGACTGACCACATAATTTGTTTATTAAAGACAGAATCTCAGAAAAACTTTGCAGCTAAAAGCTATGGGCACATATGTGGAGGCTTCAAGCTTTTCCTGATTTCAGCAGATTGCTACAGGGTCTGTGAAAAACTTAGTTTGCACAAAAAGTATTTTCTCACTAAATTATGTAAATAATTACAAAGCCTGCAATAATTTTCTAAAGAGCAACATATTCACCCCTTGGCTATTTCTTGGAAACAGCTAATTGCTAGCACTGAAATTAGGTATATATACACAGTAAAAACACCAACACACCAAAACTGAACACCACACACACTCCCCCTCTCCCCCCAAACCTTCTGACTTTGTAGCACTGACATTTCCAAGTTAATGGTTTAAGTTTTCCCACTTAAAGAGTCACAAAACCACTGAGACTGGGGGGGGGGGGGGGGGGGGCTCCAGAGATTATTTAGACCACTGCCCCTGCTCAGGCAGGTACAAGTAGGTTTTCCTGGATCACATCCTGTTAGGTGTTGAGTATCTTCAAGGATGGAGACTGGACCACTTCTCTGGGCAATCTGTTCCACGGTTTGATCACTCTCACATTAAAAAAAATCATTTTCTCATCTATTTAGACAAAATTTCCTGTGTTTCAGGTTGTGCTTGCTGCCTCTTGTCCTGTCACGACATCACTGAGAAGACCCTGGCTCTACCTTCTCCTCTGCTTCCACTGGGTATTTAGGCACATTGATAGATCACCCTGAAACCTGTCCATGTCATAATGTCCCTGAGGGAGAGGACTTGGTACTGCCTTTCACTGAACTTTATGAGATTCCTGTTGTTCCCTTTCTCCACTCTGTCAAAGTGCCTCTGAACCACAGCATAACCATCTAATTGTCCTGTGTGGACAAACACCTAAGAATCAGTCTTACAGAGGGAAAATTCAGGAAACTTTAATGCCTGAGTTAATAAAAATGTATGGGTCATGTGTGCCCTTCTATTGGATCTGGATGAGATGGAGTTCATTTCCCCATAGCAGTCCTCATAGTGCTGTGCTTTGCATTGGTAGCTAGAAGGGTGTTGACAACATCCTCGGTTTTAGGATACTGCTGAGCACAGCATGAGCACTGTAACATTCCTTCCCCAGTCAAGGGCAAGATCCTGTGAGGGGACACAAGTAGGCCAACTGACCCCAACTAACCAAAGGGATATTCCATACCAGATGACATCAGCTCAGATATAAAAGCTAAGGAAAGGAGAAGGTAGGGGGGCATTCGTTGTTTCCAATGGCTGCCTGCTAAGAAACCATCATGTGTGCTAAAAGCTGCTTCTTGGGAAGTGGCCAGATATCACTGCTGATGGGAAATAGAGAATAAACCTTGTTATTTTCTGCTTCAAGTTTGTGTGTGCACAAACTTTTGCTTCTACTTTAGTAAACTGCTTTATCCCAACCTGTGAGTCATTTTCCATCTTACTCTCTCTCCCCTGTCCAGATGGGAAGGGGAGCGATAGAGCAGCTTGTTGGGCACCTGGCATCCAGCCAAGGTCAACACACTACAGCCACAAATGCAGCACACTATTCAGTCTTATTATAGCAATATGAGCACACTTGTCATTAAAAAATCAATCGATTAGGCCACTAATTATTTGCTTTGATCCCGATCCATTATAACTGTTAACTGGTTCAGAGCAAAATTATCCCTTCTCCATCCATACAACAGTGAAAGGCAGTATAAAAATGGCACATTTCTGGCCTCTGACCTATCTTCAAGTGAAAAATGGCAAAATCACTATAGCTGCTTGTTAAAGGTGCTTTTCTTGTTTACTAAATTCCATTTGTCTCTCTGGACATATCTGAGCCCTCTTACCTTAGGCAATACAAAGTCAAAGGATTTATTATCCTTAGAGTGTGATGCTGACATTATTTCCCTTCCCCAGAGGAACTGGAATTTTATTGATTTAGTGGGAAAAGGGAAAGAAAAGAGAGGTGAGGGGAAGGAGCAAATAACGAAATCTTTGGTTTTGTAGGTGATTTCATTGTCTCTACACGTGCCTATGGCAGGCTCTGGCCTGTGCACCTCAGGTATAATGTCCCTGTTGCATCTTCATCCACTGCCAGTCAGGAGGTGGCACAGAGCCCAGATGTAATTCAGCTTTGAAACTTGCCAAAATAGTCATTAAAAGAAAGGTACACATCATTTCCAGACATAGCAGGACAGTGCATTGAAAGCACACACCACAGAGAGGTCTAGTTTAGTAGGCAGTCAGCTAACCAGACCATTTGGTCAAGGACATGGGATGATACTACACAGCAAAGGTGGAGAGGCTGGATTCAGACTGGAGCACATAAAACTTATTTGCAGTTTGGACTCCATCCAAGCAGAGAGCAACCTGTTTCAGAGATCCAACACAGCTGCAGAGAACATAAAAAAAGCAACTTTATACAAAATCTGATGACTATCACTGCTGTACAGTAATATAAGCAAATGAGGAAAAGAAGGGTAAGCTAGAAACAGCTAGAGTATCAAAAGAGCAAGGAAGAATGCATTTATCCTACATCTTACTGCAGGTGATACTGGACCTAGAGGATGCAGAAGCAAGGGGGAAGAATAGATAACACACAAATAACAGGACAATAGATACAAGCCAGGCTTCATGAGTTCCCTTGTGAATCCTCTAAACTGAACTTCAAACCAATGAAACAACTACAACACCAACCTCACCATACCAGGCACAAGTCGTGCCTTGCAGAGCACTTGAGAAACTTTTAAGTTTCTCAAGAAACTCGGTCAAAGGAACACCTCAGCTGCAAAACAGTGTGCCAAAGCCTAATTTCTGTTTCTGCTCTAACACCCAGGAAATTCAATGATAGACATTAAGGCAGGGGAAAAATTACCTGAAGGTATGTCTCTCCAAGAAAAAGAGTTTAGTAAACTTTTCAAAAACTTTCCATAATCATGCAAACATAATACATAAACTCTGTTCCTTTTCCTAAGTAACTTCCTAACACAGACTTAGGACCCAAAATTTCTCTGACAACTAAATATAGTCTATACCACCGTCAAAATAGAGGCCTGTGAAACCTGTAAATTATAAATATACTAATCATGACATAATTTATATTAAACTACGGTATAAAGTGCAAAAGCTATTGTTTGCCAACAATGGTGTGCAAGTATTCTGTCACACTGTGATGGTATAGACAGACATAATATACATGGATTTTATTTACATATGTGAATACCAAAGAGGCAACCAGCGATGGCCACAGCTGGGTATAAGAGTTCTCCAGGTAACAAAAAGCTGTCAGTTGGGCAAAAAGATTAAATATAAGAGATCACAAATAGAATACAGAATAAAAACCACTGAAAAATCAACAGAAAACAAGATTAGCAATATTAAGTCCAGAGGGACATTATGTCCCTGGGGGAAGAGGGAAAATAGCATACAAACATCAGGTGCTAGCAAGGAAAACTAGATAATGAAGGTGAGTCCACTGCAGTTCAGACTTCTCTTAAAGAGCTCTCAAGCCTAGACAACACTGACACTGCGACTAAGGACCACCAAGGACTGCAGCTATCGGTTATCTGCATAGCCTAGCAACAGAAGGCAGCCTGTTAGATCAGTTAAGGTCCCCATAGATGTCTCTTCTTTATCACCCCCACAGAAGTCCAAGGAGCTCATTTTTGTGCTCTACAGAGGGTCATATCCTTCCCAGAGCTTTCTTATTACCCCCATAGCCTGCTAAGCTGTTCCCACTGAGTGCTCTATGAATCAAAATCACTAACATCAACATAGGGGATGCAATTGGAGTGCATGCAGAAAACTTTCAAAACCAGGGCATAAAGTTAAGGCTGACTGAACAGGTATCTCATTCTTCTGGTTCTTCAGAAGTTCAGATTTTACTGAAATGAACACTCTGATAAGGCCTGGGATATTAACTCAGCCTGGTGTTAGAACCTGCCAGGTGTACCAGTGCAGTGTTAAATGACAAGTTGCAATTCTTTGAGGAAAGATATGGCCATAGAGAATGATCATGAAAGACAGCTTTGATCATATAGAAAATGTCAGCATAGATACCACAGATACCCTTCCTAGACTAATGTACCAAAGAAATTCAATTTAAAAAAAAGACATTATCAAAAGTATCCTAGCATCAGAAAAAAAACCCCAAGAAAACTTAAAAGTTGAAATACAGGAAGTTAGATAAACATTGCAAAACATTAAAAACAGGGCACGTAGAAGTTTCTTTATGGGTGATTCTGATTGAAATGAGTCATTGCCCAGAATTAGTATCTATAGAAAAAAACCTAATTTCAAGGGATATTAAGCTACTCCATCAGTACTGAAAGCTACGAGTCATTTTTATATAAATGACATCTGGAGATTGTAGCAAATTTGACAGTATATAGTTCAAAAGAATAACCAGCAGCTATTGCTTTGGGATGCTTTAAACACAGGCTGAGCCAAATGATTTTATAGAGCAAACAATTCAAACAATTTCCTTCACAGGTCTCATTGTAAATATGTAGGACATTTAATTTCATATATATAAAAAATTAAAAATCTCTGGACTAGCCAAATCAAAAAACTTTAAGCTTGGAAAATGTTTATAAGGGCAGATGTTGCTGTCTGGAACAACCTTTGAATCCTTGAAGCAGTAAAAGTCACTGAGTAAATTTAGTGTTTCTCTCCTCCACTTAGAATAAATCATTCCTGATGTGTCAGAAAATGCTGTAACACAACAGACCTTTTCTAAATATAAATTGGTCTTTTAAGGGCCAAAGACATCTGCGGGTTAAGTCTGGAAAAGTACTCAGTTTGTCATTAATCTGTGAACTGGTAATTAAATCTCAGGTTAACAGCATGTGATTAACAGATGCTTTTTGTAGGCAGTTTAATAATTAAAAACATTGTATGTGCATAATACCTAAGCAATAAAAAATAGAAATGCCAAGACACAAATTAACTCTTTCCTAAAGGCCAATTTAAAAAACAAAGTAAAAAAAAAATCCAGTTTAAAATTGGTGCCTGGTCTTTCAGAAGGTATAAGAATTTTTATCAGTATTCAACAAATACTTTTGCTCTTTTCATCTTCAAATGGGGAGTAAGGGAATAAATTTCATAACTGACCTTACAGAGCTTAGAAATTCTGATTTGTAATTCTGTGTATAACTTGAAAATAAAGCATATATTCAGCTAGAGACACTGAAGCAACTACACCATGTATTGCACTACTGCATCTTTAGTCAGCTCTGAAACAGAGTCTGAAATGCCTTTGCTGAAGCAATGTAAAGAGACCCATTATAGGGCAGGGCGGAGCTGATGGAAACCAAGTCTCTTCCCAGGTTTTACTACAGATGAGAGATGAGAATAGTGAATGCCACTAAGTAAAATGAGCAACAAACTCATGACTCATGAGCATACTGCTTGTAGGCCATCAGGGTGACAATGCAGGGCAGGGCAGAGTCCAATATCCAGCAGAAGAAATAACTGGGGGCTCAGAAAGGACTGGCCAAAACCAAAAGGGACTGCTGCAGTGGACTTTCTCATGTTTTCTGAGGCTCAGTTCTCTCTCTGGAAATAGCAGATATATATTTAAATAAACCCACAAGTTCTTCCTGTAAGCATCCAAAAAAAATTTTGAGGAAAACTCCCGATCCCCCTGGGGAAATACACCTTTGTTGCCAGGATGAGTGCAGGTGGACCACGTAACATCAGCCCTCAAGAACTGATACATGGCAGGAGCTGCACCTGCTGGAAGTGAGCCAGGACATTGCTGATCCTCCAGAATTAGACAGGCTTTAGTTCTGAGATCAGAACAACCTTCACTCAGTAGAGGACTGAGGGTGGGGAGCTCAGCCAGGATCATGGCATGCAAGTAACTAAGTGTAAAATAAATGACAAAACTGTCCGTACCTGTGGCAGAAATAGAATCTGGTATGAATGGCAAACAATCTGGGAAATTTGGAACATTTACAGTAGGAACATAGCTAAAGCAGTGTACCTAGCTCTCTACTCAAATATACATTTCTTGAAATCCTTTCAAAGTTTCTATGGTAGTATAAAAGCAGTGTAACCTTAGTTCAATGTATCTGAGCAGGACAGCATAAGAAACATCTCATTGCAAGCAACTGCACTTTTTCACTAGAGAGTAAAAAATATCAAAAGATATAGCTTTTTAATAAGTAACTCTTTAAAGCTTTATCATTTTTCTATTATCATGAGCACTTCCTCCTGAAAGTAAGTCATGAAAAAATATACAACAGTCCTACAAGCCTAGCATTTTTGATAAGTCATACTTGCAAAAATTACCAATTTTCTTTCCATGATTCGTACTTTCTTAATACTACATTAAATTCCTGGGGTACACATTGTGACTAAAAGCTTTTTACTTACCTATCATAAACGTTGAGTAACCAGTTAAGACACATGTCTACACAGAGAGGAACATTCACCATATCTTTGTGTTTCTCTTCAAGTCCACTGTAGATAGTAGTGAGACAGCTGATCACATCCTGTACACCAATCAGCTGGTCATTTTGACTTAACTTGTGCTGCTTGAAAACCTCACTTGTTGTGTTCAGGTCCAACAGGTCCACTAACAACAGGTGATAAAAAAGGGAAAAAAATAAAAGAGAAAAGGTGTGACTATAGAAGCCTGAACAAAGCATTGCCAGTACTTGTTCATGCGCACATTGTAGCAAACTGCAGAAAATTAGCCATGTATCTTTCATTTGGTAACATTACAGTGACAAATCATTCTCCGTGACAAGTCGACAGCATTTTGGTACTATATAGTTAACAATAGAATAAGAACATCATAATGACAGAGCACATCTCACAAAAGCATAAAATGGCTGCTGAAGTAGTCTGTGTCATTAGAGCATCCTAACTTCAGATGCACATACTGAGAGTCCACTAGGCTCACAGGATTCTTCACATTTACTGTAAAACAGAATTCCATAAAATGACTACCAGTTTTGATTATATGTAAAGCAAAGCAGATTCCTAGGTAGCAATTTCTCTTAAATGCAGTAAGAATGTACTGAAGCCTGATTAACTGAACAGCAGTTGTTAAATTAGGGCTTGAAAGAAAGCAGGGAGAGGGACACAGAGATTATTTATTGTAGTTTTCCAGAAGACTAAATGTTATGCTTTTATGAAAAATATTTTGATCTTTATTACAGGATTCTTTGTATCAGCAATTGGTGATGAAATGGATATCTTACAGGTAAAAAGGATTTTGCTCCCAAAACTACCCAAATGTCATTGTGGAAATCTGGGGTTTGCATGGTGAAAATAAAGAGCCATCAATAAGTTCTTATAATTCCCTTTGTAAAAGGAAGTGGAAAAAAAGAAGCACATGATATAATCCTCAGTAACTTTCTTTTTTAAAGAAGGACTTTAGTAAAAAAAATTAGTTGCAATGTGTTAGTAAGCTTGTTACAGTATACACAACATGAAGTTAAAGTATATTTCAGACTCATACTGAGCTGCTTCTGAAGAGTCAGTAACACATTTGCACTATAAATGCCATCTCTCAAAGTCAAAAAAACCCATGACAATCTCTGTTGTGTTGTGAATTGCTCTACACCAATAGTCATAGAAGGAATCACAGAATCACAAAATTACTTGAGTTGAAAGGGGCCTTAAAGATCATCTAGTTCCAACTTCCTGCCATGGGCAGGGATGACACACACTAGACCAGGTTGTTCAAAGCTGCATTCAGCATGGCCTTGAACAACTTCTAGGGATAGAGTGTCCACAGCTTCTCTGGACAACTAGTTCCAGGGCTTCCCCACTTTCTGTCATCTAATTTAAAAGTCTCCTCTCTTAATTTAAAACTGTTCCTCCTCTTGTCCTATCACATCTGTTCATGTAAAAAGTCGCTTACCCTCTCTTTCACAAGCCCCCTTTAGATACTGGAAGGCTGCTATAAGGTCTTCATGAAGCTTTCTCTTCTCCAGGATGAACCACCTCCACCCTCTCAGTCTGTCCTCAAAGGAGAGGTACTCTATCCCCCAGTCATCTTCATGGCCCCCCACTGGACCCACTCCCACAAGTCCTAATCTTTTTTGTTCTGAGCGTAGTTCTCCAGGTGTGGTCTCACGAGAGCAGAGCAGAGCAGGAGAATAACAATATTAAATAAGGACCCCAGAAGAGCAGTCTATGCAAACTGGGTAAGTCTAGCTTGGGATGGAAAACAAATACAACAATAAAAAAAGAGCAGAAGCAAAACAACATTAACCACTATGAGCAATACTGTCAAGAACTCAATGATCCTTACTAAAAGATAAGGTTATAGGCCAAAGAAGGTTACATTCCCAATTCCTTTTCCCCAATCTACCCTTCCTCACTTCACTGTAAAATGAGAAACAGTACCTCATGGCCCTCGCTTTTCCTATGCTGCACTAATATTGGTGCATTCTGTTCTAAGTTTACAGCATCAGATTTACAGGGGGTTTACATTTGTTTGCTTTTAATTTTCTTTCTTGTTTGTTTGTTTGTTTGGTGTTTGTTTTTTTTTAAGCCCATCTCTTGGCCTTGCAAACAAATGCCAGTCATGTATTTATCAAAAAGGCAGACTGGTAATTGCAGCAGAACACCTTGCCACTAGTTTGACATGAGGTAGACGAAGTATTTGGCCGTACACTCAGTGCAGCATAATCTTCTCCAGTAGCTGGAAATACACTGGAAAAGATGCATAGGCATATTTAAAAACAAATCAAGGCTACACACAGGTCAAAAAGTAACCTTGACTACTGTTTGGAGCAGTGGAGGGAATAGGGTGAAGCCAAGTGCAAAACCATAACCTGCTATCCAATCACATAAATACTGAACTGAGGAGATGGCCACTTTCCATGTTTTTCCTTCATGACCTATATAGGGGGTAAAAACCTCTCAAAAATTTTGCAATGAGTTTGCTGGTTTTGTTTTGAGTTCAGTTTTTGCTTTAGGTTTAGTTTGTTGTGGTGGGGTTTTTTTGTTTGTTCTGGGGTTTGTTTTTGGGGGTTTTTTTTTGGTAGGTTGGTTGGGGTTTTTGTGTTTTCTGGTTATTTTCCAACCTGTTTCTGTAAGGTACTTAATGGTTGGCTGAAAGCAGGCAAGCAGCTTTGTAAAACAGACTAATGGCAACCAAAAGCTGCCCTTTTTAAAGCCAGTGAAAACTTAGAAAGCCTTGGAATGCCAGAAAGTTGTAGCCTTTGGGTTTGGCTTAACATCACCATCCTTGCACTGAAAACAGCAATTCAACAGACACTAACTTCAGACTGCTAACTTCACATCTTGATCTGGCATTAAGGTCTCACATTCACATATCTGCCAAAGGATTCCAGAGGGAGTTGGGAAAGGTACTTTCAGTATTTTAGTACTGAAAAAGAAAACTCTGCTGATATACTAATGCAAATTAAGATAAACTTACACTTTTGGATGCCACCATCCATGGAAAACAACCAGAGGAAATTATTTCCATTGCTGCTTTCTTCAGCACTCACCTGGCAGAATAAACCTTGGGTACCAGCAGTTGCCCTGTCATGGCACTTCTGACATGATGCCTATGCAGCTTTCAATGCGTTTGTATAGTACTATTCTGCACCTGCTGAAACGTGCTGAGTGACCAATCCTGCTTTTAACAACCAAATAGGCACAAGGGCCATTTCTTTCCTTTCTGCAGCAAGGAGACTTTCCCAAACTAAAACTAAGAACAGAAACCATATATCTCAGCACTGTGAAAGCAGATATGAGTGACAGACTCAGGACAAAGTAACTACATGCAGCTGCTAATGGCAAATTTGAGGCTGATGTAACCCCATGGAAAACAGTCAGGTACTTCTGTGAAGTTTTTGTGTTAAAAAGACCTTGTAAAATGATAGCAGCTCCTGCAAAGTGACTGCACTGAGGGAAGTGCTCAAGGACTTGCTTTTTGTCCCATATGCCTAAATATTCCATTTCTTCAGCTTGTGTGGTTCATATTCCTATTAGCATTCTTAAATTTAAAATCACCTAGAGGAACTCAGTGACAGAATTCTGAATATACATGGTGATTTTGTTCCTTTTTTGCCTTTCGGTACTATGCTTCAGTATCTGGGGCATTATAATTTCTTGAAAATGAGCTAAAGTATGCTGTACAGGAATAAAATATTATAGTCAGGACCTGGTGCTGTATAGCTGCTCTACACAACTGCAACATAGGATTCTCTCTGGCCCCATTCTTTGGGTACACCGGCAAAGCACTGTCAGTATATCAGCCCCACATAATCAGAGAGGCTAAAAATTTGTTCTTTACAACTTGCAGCCTTTCTTATATTCCTGCAAAATAAATACACATAGATCCATGCAAACATGTCTCTGCAGAGATCTACATGCCAAAAAAAAAAAACAAAACAAGGTGAAACATGACTCCACTTTCCCATTTTGAAAAGAGAATGAGGAAAATGGGAGTAAATAATTTCCCCAGAACTACATTTTTGACACCAAGAAGACAGATATAGCATCAACAAAGTTTTCTTAAGTACAGTTCTCAAATGACATGAACTTGCTTGTAGAGCACTAACACTGCATTATCAGTCCGCACTGCAAAGTCAATATCTATCAGGTGCATCCAGCTCCAGCTGTGCCCTTGGAGTTCCCACCAAAAAGGCCTTTACCATTATACACAACCTGCAGCTGTGACAGCAATTTGTCACATTTTACAGTGATCTCCATTTGTGTTGATTTGTTCTGACATTTTCTTTGTCTTAGCACATAAGTCTTTGTGAAGCATTCTGTGTCCAAACACCTTTAAAAAGCATCCACAATTAAAATTATAGGAAATACAATGGAAGACTAAAGTAACACAGACCAAAGAAAGAATGGCATTGGCACATAAGATGGCTTTTTCCCTTTCTCAAAACAAATAAAAGTCAAGAAATTCTAGATAGTGCTGAACCATGCTCCCCCTCCTCAGAGAGGAGGTGCTAGCACATGCTGTGTTTTGGCTATTTCAGAAGCCATTTATAGGACAGAATCAGGCTAAGAAGCATCACAGTCAAAGGGAATTCGATATATTCCCTAGGAAGAAATAATCAGTTAAGTGAATAATGACAAAAGGAACACCACCAATTATACTTTTGAAGGTGGTGTTAAACTTGTGCCAGATCATAGTGAGTTCCTATTCAGAAATAGAAAATTCATCTAACATTTAGCTTTGTGGATAATCTGCAATGTCTTCCTTAAAAACCCACAATATTGTGCTTTTACAAATGTCACTAACGCTTTGTCAAGTACGTGTGTATAATAAAGATTTTTTTTGGCTGTTGTCTCTTCCCACAAAGCACAGAGATGAAGCAAACAAACAGGTTCATAGATAAAAAGGCACACTGGATCTTTAGAGATGACAAGTTTTACTCCTGGCTCTTTCAAACCAGCATATTCTCTCTACTTCTTATTTCCTTCTGTCCTCCTCTTCCCCCTCTCTCCCTTGAAACTTGGGACAATAAGAAGGCACTTTTGAAAAGTGTGAAGAGAGCTAAGAATGGCAGTTACTACAGAAATTAATATATTTTGTAGTAAAAGCAAGAGCAGAAAGTATGACCCTCTTCAAAGCTTGTGAGAAGTAATAAAGGAGAAGTTTGGTCTATACAGGTCACTAGACAATCTGTATGTCTGTCAGAAATAGGCAGCATGATTAGCATCAGTCATGTGCAATCTGTTTTTACACTCTTCCCTGAGGAGCAGTATACACAAGGAGAATTTTGTCTTGCTTTTTGATTTCTTGTTTTGCTTTTTGTTTTCAGGTATGTGTTGATGAATACTTTATAGCCTGCACACTGATAAGCAGAAAACTACTAATAGTCTTTAGTCTTGCTGGGAGATAAAAATAAAGTCTTGTATGGAACCATATCTCTTGCACAAAATAGTGCTAGGCTATGCCAAAGAAATACCAGTTACCAAATACCAATACTAATTTCTTTCAATACCAACAGACAATCTGTCAAAGAACAGGTTCTTTTTCCCAAATGTAAGACTCTGAATCCAAGATCTTGAACTTCATTAGAAATACTTTGAGAAGCCAGCACAGCATATGAAGAAGCGTTGAGAGGTATTCACAAGAACCTGTGCTGTGCACAGGTACACTCTAGCTTTCTGGAGTAGCCAGCTACCAAATCAGGCACAGCTTCATTTAGTATGATGCATATCTGAAGTCCAGCTAAGATCAGACTGCTGTCTTCTAAACAGGAAAGAAAACTAACCACCTGGAGGCTGGGCAGGAATCTCTCTTTGTGCAAAAACTTTCTTGCTTGCACCACCCGGATGGTTTTGCATTTCTTGTGTTACTACTCAGATTGCAGTACTATACACCCTTTAAGGTTGAAAAGTCCTTTCACAGCAGGGACTCCTAATTTATAACAAAAAATTTGCTAATGTCATTCAACATTTTTATACCGCCTGTTGCTGAGACCTTTCAAAAAGTCTAAAATCTGCAACCCTCACACTAATTCACATCCCACATCTCCTTCCAAAATTGTTCATTTTCCTTTTACTTTTTCTACTTCACCCTATTTTTCTTCTAGTAGATGGGTGTTCCTATGTATTTCCTTTTCCATTCATAGTCCTAATAATTTTTAAAATTCATTTTGCTTTGCACAGGAGACTCAGACAAGAGCACAGAACCTCAGTGGTACTTGTGTGCCTTGGAGAAATCCCATGTCCAGAGGCCAGAAGACCTCCTGATTTGTCACTTCTGAGGCTGCTAAACTTTGACAGAACATGGTAGTCATGCAACTTGCTACTGAATTAAACCATAATTGTGGTATAATATGAAATGCTTTTTCAAATGCCTAGCAAATTTAGAACAGAAAATTGGAGATACACATGTGAACTTTGGAAATGAAGTCACTGAGCAGACTCAGTAGACATCTATTCTTTCCTACACAAAATATATGTGCACTTCAGAGTGGACTGTGGCTGAGTTATTAGATTGCTTAGGAACAGGGACAAATACCAATAGGTTTGGGCAGAATAACCAGTGATCATATTAAATGCATTGTTATTTCCAAATTAAATTTAAGATCATTCCTCATATCCTACATGTACATAAACACATACTATTATTGCTGCTATTAATAGTAGTTTATTCTGTCCTAGTAGCTTTTTGTGATTAAAATGTACAGCAATACCAACTACACAGATCTATATCCTTTTCTTTCACACTTTGAGCAGGCTGAACATCTTTTTAACTGAAGTGCCCATAGCATGGAACAGAACTCTCTAAAATATAATAAAATACCTGAGCTTATGTTGAAGGTCAGGACTTTAACTCACAGCACTTCACATTAGTTTGTAAAAGCTGGTATCAGGAACAGTAAGCAATAGTCAAGAAAAAAAAATTATTTCCCTATCACTTCTCAAAGTATTCTCAGTGGGCATACTACTTACATTTACCTGCTACACCGCTTTTTTATTAATTTATTTGCAATAATAACACCTACTATTGGCAATTCTTTTTGCCATTTTGTTGGTTGACAATGTGCCAAGGATGAAATCTGGTCCACTGTTAAACATTAATGTTGTTAGACTGAAGATGACCCTCCCTTCCCCCAGTACTGCAGAAAGACAGATTGTCTCAAAGTCCAAACTCACAGCACAGTGCCTTCTGCAGTCTCCGGATTTTGATGGCTGTGCGGTAGGCAGAGAAGCGCACGTTGTTCAAGTCAGCTGAAACAGCAGAACAGAAAGAGGGCAGCCCTAAATACAGTCTGTAATTTTCCTTTACATATAAACCTTCACATTTTTGAAGAGGTCTGTTACCCCTTCTCCTCTCTGTAATGAACTGATAGGATATATTGTAATGAATTAAAAAAAATTGACAAGTCGGGAACTCAGTCCAATCCATCAGCAGGGAAAGCCTCCTGACTCTGATAGTCCAGGACCTTAAGAGACTGACACCCCAGAAATCATGACACTAGCCTGGCACATGTAATACACAGACATAAAAGAGAGTTTTCCATACATGTTAGTCAATGGTTCATAATTTCCAGACCATTGCTCACATACAGTATGTTTTGCAGATAATTTAAAACTCCAACAGATGACAGAGGGCAGTAAATGTCACAATAACAGAAGAAATGGCTTTTTAAGCCATAATTTCTATGCCATTACTTTGTAAGCAGTGTTTAAAAAGTGACAGATCTCTTTCGGATAATGGTATTATAACATTTTTCCTCACTTAACAGTATTTTTACCCTTTCTCTCCTTACAATGGGAGAGTTAACAGTAAATGCTGGTGCTATCAGGGCATGTTGTACTAGTTGCACCATAATACAGTTTAGCCTTTACTGAAAGTGTAGCTGCCCTAATTTAATAAAAAAATTAGTTCCTTGCAGACCAACATCCTGATCTAAACATGCAGACAGCTTGTACTGTTGGACAACTCCTTGTGAACTTAAAAGAAAAAAACCAAGGTAGTGCATTAAAGCATACAGTGAGAGTATATGGTTCAGAATTAATATTACCAAAAGACAATATGCATAACATTACCAAGGCAGTAGGTTTCTTGCAGTGTCTCACTGCAAAGTGGGAAATGCTGCTACACACAGTTCATGGCAAGTCAAACATGGTCACTATACAAATGAAGCTTGTTCATGGAATAAATATCACATAATGCTTTGTTTTAAGAAATGTACTCACCTAAGGAGTGGAAGAGTTCCGTCATTTTAGGATGATCCCAACAAGTTGTCTGTGTCTCATGACTACGAGGGAATAAAGTAATCAAAGTTTCAGGAAACACACATATACAGCCCCAAAGAATAAAAAAAGCAAAGATATTCTGATTTTCTGCATTTAAGTGACAGGAAATCCCTCAGCACTAATTAAAATGCACGGTCTGCACCACCCAGCTCCTTGATGTTTTGATCACAAAACTAGACAGATAGTAGCCCACCCATATTTAACAATATTTACTTTTTATTCTAACTGTGACTGTACCAGTTGAACGCTGCCTCTGCAGCTAAGAGGTACACTAATAAGGTAAAATGCAAAAATTTCCTGAGGTTGTAAAACAGTAAGTAGAGTTGCAAAAAAACCAATTAAAAATGCAAAAGTTTTAAGATTTTATTTCAATCTGCATTGCATATCTGAGCACATATATCAGAATACATAAAGTGATTTTAAACTACCTGTAACATGTTTATTATCAAATTATTTATTTTGGAAAGGACCTTTAAGATTATAGAAGTCAAATGGAAAGCCTGATCACTGTTCTTATAGCAAATCAGTTAGGGGACATGCTCTACACTACTGTTCACAGAACAAAGATGCAATAGGCAGCATCCCTTAAGTTACTGTTCAGTGCTGCTGTTTCAATTTATCAAGGTCTCACTTATGCAGTCATAGGGGTCAAAACACATATTATGTCAGGCCCATTGAAAACTCCAATTCCCCTCTGCAAGCCACATTTTCCTGGTATTTAAATGGCACTTTGCTATTAACTGTAGTGAACTGTATCATCACTTGGTATATATAAATGGCTGTTCCTCAGAGGGTGCACAATAATTGATCATCAACGTTTACTTTTAATTAAGAAACCAAGAATGGACTGTTTCACACTAGGTGGTACAAAAAAAATGAGATAGAAGGTTCTTGCTCTGAAAAGCTGCAGAGACAGGATTAAAGGGGAGGCTCCTAACAAAGGAAGTGCTGAGGGCCTTTTTTTACATCACCCTCTGAGATACACTAGTGGAAACTGCATGAAATAGATCTCTGCACAGGGGATATGAGCCTCATTTTACAGTCCATACACCAGTGTGATCCTTCCAGCTTTGAGTCCAGCCTAGGTCTTCAGAGACAGTCCCTGCCTTCATCAGGGTTCATGGATCTCATTTGTCTATCTGGCACCGCCACAACTTTCTGAGGTGTATTTCATGGAAGTTCACAGACAAAATATGTATTTCCTATTAATAAAGTAGGTATAAATCTTCTTTTCCTTCTTTGTGTTTATTCCCTAGTAGATGACTGAAAGGAAGGAGAAGCCCTGTACATGATTATACTTTAACAAGAAAGATTTATACAACAATCAAAAAAACTTCTGCTAGACCTTGACACGTTACAGCAACCCCTCCCCAGCTCAGAGGAACACTAAAGTACAAGTTTACATCTCAACACATTTTTCCTGAACAGAAACTTTTATTTTGTTTGATACCATCATCCCATGATCTGCATTCATGTTGCACATTAAAAATGAGGTGATCAAGGCTCTGATATACTGAACTCCAAAGCTAGTGCATGCCAGTATCAATTCAGTGAGTTTACTCTTTCTAGCCAGACATTTTTAAAACAGCCTTATGTTTATCCTTGTCCAGAAAAGTCATTTCAAAACCAAGTAGCTTGACAATCATTTTCCTGGAAAAGGCACACCAATAAACTATCACGAAGCCAGTAACAAGAAAGGGTGTTTTTTGGTTTGGTCCTTTGCCAAGGTAAAGGTTACTGGCTGTTCAGCATTCTCAAAAATGCTGGTGTAAGAAGACTACAGTATTGTTATGGGTTTAGGCAGGTGGGCCTAAACTTAGGTTTTAAAGTTCAGCTAAGCCTAGGATTGTCAGCTGATTTAAGCTGGACTGAGCTAGCTAACAGCTGACTTCTTCCAGCCAATAGTATTGTATTCCATACCATACTACGTCATCTCAAAGGGTGTAAAATCCAGTGTGTGTGAGTGGCTTGGTTAGTTCCATCATGGCTGCACTAAGAGGAGGACATCTAGCAGCTCCTCTACTATGCTGGGCCCTGCTCCTGTTGCCTCTGCTTGCATTTTGTTTGCATTCAGGGAAGTAGAAATATTTTGTTGTTATACTTTCTCTTTCTTGCTGAGTGTCTTTTGGAGAGCTTATGAATTTAGAGTAATGGGTTTTGTACTAATTGGGAAGTGGGAAGTTATTCCTTGTTATATATATGTAACATGTGTAAGTGTGTGTTATATTGTAGTAACCTCTTAATTTTCTCTTTTCTGTATAAATACATGTAGTTAGTTCCAGCATAAACCTGGTTTGAAGGTTTTTTCTCTCTCTCTTTCTTCTTTTCTCTTGGCTGGTTGGGGGGGGAAGAACACTTTTCTCTGTCTTGGACAGTTGGCGTTTTGCCAGCTCAACCCAGGACAAGTATATAAGATAGAAGAACATAAACAGCTTCAATAAGTAGGAACAGAAAATATAATGGTTCATACTGATTGATTTATTTAATAACCTCAAAAGCACTGAAGCTGTCAAATGTCTGCACTATCATGTTAAGCAGGATGCCATAATTATCATGTTGCCAATTAGGATTTATTTCTGTTGACAAAACCCACTGCCACTACCCACAGAAATGGATCCAATGTGGGATCAGTGTAATAAAGGTTGTTTTAAGGACATTGCTTCAATCTCGCTTCCCTAGGAACCCCCTTCCAAAAGTCAAACCCCAAAACAAAACAAAAAATCTAAAACACAAAAACCCTGGTGATTTTGCTATCAACATCATAAGTGAAAAGGATTTCTTAGGTTTATCTGAGAAAAAAACAGAAGTATGTATACATAAAAATACATTTCTCTTTTAAATGTTGAAATATTAGTGTACAGACTGCATGTAAACAATGTGAATTTAGCTGAACCAAATCCTATTTAATGTCTTAGACACTATGAAGTTGAAATTAGTCATGATCATAAGGACTTTGTTGAATTACAGCCTTCGTTTCTGAGTTCCCTGTTTTCTGGCATTAAAAATAAGGTTCCATGAACAAATCTATTTCCATCTGGTCGAATGCTGTAAGAATCTCACCTGGGAAGTGCAGCAGAAATGCAAAGTTTATTTTGTTAGGCCCAGAGACTTTTTCTCTTTTTCAGATGATTTTTATTAAAAAATAAACAAACAAACAATAAAGAAAATAAAAGAAAAAATTAAAAAAAGAAGAAAAAATAGTTTAATACTTGGATAAATCCTTGCCTTTTTCTTTATTCTCCCTCTGGAAATATACTCTATTACACATTTGCAATGCTTAATTAGGATGTGGGTATAGTTAATTGCAATTTAGATTCCAGTTTCTAAGTAATTTATAAACTGAAATGTAATGAATAAAAGCTGATTTTACTAATCAGACATTACCCCTTAAATCAAGTGTTCAAAACTTAAGAACAACCAACAGCTTCATTATTGAAATTGTAAGTATTAAATAGAGTTTCAGTACAGCTTTATCTGAAAGACTAAAATCACTTTAATAGTGACAACATGTCATACAAAAAGTGTTTTGTTTTTGGGGTTTTTCCCCTATTTTGTGTTTGCTTAACATGAAGCAGAAAAAGTGAAGGAGATATCCAAAACCTCTGCATCCTGTGCTATCATCTTGTTTCTCCATTTAATGTAGTAAACACCCAAACAGCTGAAGTTTCTCTTCACAGAATAACATAGAACATGAAATGCATACTTCATTTCTATCTTATTTGCAAGAGAAATAAAATTGTGCCAGACTGTGTATAGACTAATGGGTTTTTAAAACTTATCACTCAGTTTCTTTCTATGCCACATGGATTTTATGAGAAAGGAGGCCAAGTGAACATCATCTGATGAAACTGAAAAAGGAAGAGATAATCCTGTCACCCTGACTTGTCCATAATTACTTTACAGTCACTACTCCCTGACAGCTGCTAAATGACTACAGAGTGAACACGACTGTGCCAGTCTAAACCCAAAACACCTGGCAAGAAACCATTGGTAACAGCCAAGCAGTTCTGAACATGGATTGAGCAGAGACGATGAATGGGTTCAGAGTGAGGGAATCACCAGCTCAACAGCCTGTCCAGGTCAAAGGAGGCAGCAGCTTCACTGTCGTGGGCAGCGCTGCTACCACCACTGATTATATTCCAAGGATGGATTTCATTTAGAGACCAAAGCCAGACGACTCTGGACAGAGCTGAGGAAAAAAGATGTAACTGTAAATTGAATAAGAGCTACAAAAAACTCATCTCACTGAAACTTCTGAGAAGATTCAAAACACGTATGTAACCAAGAGAAGACAAATCTAGAGAGTCTTCCCTCTCTGTTAAAACTACCATGGCACTTCTGTCCCAGGTTGCGGTGATGCTTGTGCCAAGGAGTACATTCTCTTGCAAGTACTCTACTAACAACAAGAGCTACATGTGGAGTGAGTTGATGTTTACCTTGACTGAAAGTGAACAACAGTTGGGCTCATTATTCCTCTTGCTTGTAGATGGCACGGAAAAAAAAATATTTCAATGTCTACAGGAGCCCAGGTTACTAGATCTCATTCTGCACAGTGGGTGGCATAAGAAGGCATTTCTGCTATCAGAGACGTGAGCTGGACTACAGGGCAGTAACACAAGTCATACATATGACATCTTTCCACATGGTTTAGTGAGGGAAAAATTAATTTCAGTGAGAGGCATTGTTTTTTTCTTAGTATCAAAAGACTGAGATATTCAGAGCAAGAGTCTTCTCGGTCTCTTCTGTCAAACTTATGGACCCAATATAAGCCATGCAGAAAACATGCATTCATGAATATATTATCTGACTGGACAGTGTAATTTACAAAGTCTAAATGCATCTGTGTAAATTCCAATAACTGAAAAAACATGGTAACCATAAACTACTCCAAATTACAAACACCACAAGAAACAGTACTCTGGCACAATGTTAGGTAACTTTCTCTTCCTGTAGTAATTTCCACAAAACATTACCTTAAATCAGGATCTTTACTAATCACTAATAAATTGACAGCACTCAGAACCCTGACTTTGCTGCCCTTGCCAAATTTCAGAGGCATAACATCCTGACTTTATGTCAGTGTTTTATCTAGATAGTCTATATATTTCCTTATTGTGTTTTTCAACTCATTAGAAAATACTGTTTTGTGGTAAAAAGAAGAGTTGGCATAATGCATCCCAATGGTATTGCACTTTAGAGGTTGATAGAACAATTTATATGCAGATATTTGGAAATCACTCTAGAGAAAATGTGCTACTGCATTTCTTTAATTGAAAACGAAGAGTAGCATAGAACTGGTAATTGAAGAAATTCTCAAGACCTCAAACCCATATTACCTCTTTCTACAAATTAGATTTTGTTTTCTCTTCTAAGAGAAACAATTCTTAATACTTTTCAAAAAGGGATTATGGATATAACAAGAATAAGGAAAAAAAATTAGGTTTCCCTGTTCCATTAGTTGTCCCCCTCTTCCTCATACAGGTATAAACCAAGCATCAGGAAAGACTTTCTAAAGAGTCTTAAAAAATGGAGGAGCAGAAAACATTTTATTCCTGTGCCAGATAAAGTCGAACATGATATAGGGGGTGATAACATGGGATTTCTAAGATGTTGGTGGTGCCAGATTCTTTGCAAGATCACAGAAAAGTAACCAGGGCAACTATGGTGTTTGATATCGATCAATTTAATGGTTACAACAAGAAATTGTTCTCCCTATGTAATGCCCTGCATGAGATTAAACTCACTGTGACCTCTTTTGTATTATCCTTTTGTTTCTTCTGCACAGTACAAATATCTAATAAGTTAGAGCATTGAAAGGTACACAGCTGAAGAACATTTAAATTTCAGTTAAAAGAAAAACAGTGAGAAACACCACTGCCCAATCATCATGTTTTCCTCAAGGATGTTTAATTATCATACATAGTGTCTCCTTTATCATTTTGTTTATCTTTAGAATATTTTTATTGAACTGCTATGTAATATAGGCTTTGGTTTTTCCATTTATTGTTATAGAGGCCTAGGATGCCTTATTTGTATGATTCAAATAGTTACAAATAAACAACAGCAGAAAATTCTCCTTATTAACTCTCAAACCTTTACAAACCAATCTATGAAATATGTGTTGAATGGCAAGTTTGCCAAACCATTTGTCCAAACTTTGTAATTTTATTACCTAAAGTGCATTGGTAAGTACTGTGCCTGCTGTGCTGTATTCCCCTCCACAAGCTCATTAGTCCCATTTGCTTTTATACAGTATGGAAGACTATGCTTTTTTTTTCCAAGAACATCAAGAGTTTACAGATTAAGATTTTCATTGAATTTTACTTTGACAGAGAAGACATAGACTACAGAAATACAAAATACTTTAACAACTGTCATTAAGGAAAAAAAAAATCAAATGGGAGACAAAAGGATTAAATGAAATTACACCAACAGAGGCAACAGAGGAAGCACTATTTCACAAATTTGACCTACACAGTAAGACAATTCAAGTGGAGAAAAGAGACACGCTAAATCATGCGTGCAAGTTCATTCAGTTCAACCAAATATTCATCACAGCCCAGGACACACACACCTTGATAAACCTGAGACCAGTAAATTAGAAATCCTTCTTGCAGCTAAGCAGAATAGTTGCTTCTTTCCAAAATGGCCCAAGCCCAGACTGCCTCTGTCTGAACTTATAGGGCAGAGGAGGTTGTACACTGGCTTTTTGATCTTTCATGTGCTTTATTACCTGATATACAACCCCAGAAAGGGCAGACATGCCAATTGTTAGTAAATGGGGTAAGGAGAACGAACTGGACTCTGAAGTCACCATGGTGTGCTGGCACATCAAAAACCTCTTTCACAGAGACACTTCTCTCTACTCATGTAAATGCAAGCTACTTCTGGTGTCAGAAAACAAGCAGAATAAATGCTGCTCGTCTGAAAATACAGACATCTTGCATCATTTTGACATTCTCCTTATAGATTCATTGCTTCCTTCCTGCCTTCTAAGGTGCTGTTCTCTAATTTTTTTTAAACTCCATTCTCTGTGAGCAATAAAATTGCAGAGTGCAGTTTGTTAAATTCTTTTTTTCAAATACCTTAACAAAGGTACAACTACATCATCACCTGGAGCTATGTCACTTTCTGAATATTTTACATTTCTCATTCAATGACACTCTCAAAATGCAATCAGTCACGTAAAGGTATGAATTTATGGTTGTCTGAGAAAAGTATGTGTTCTTATTTAGAAGTAGCCTGATTTCAATTAGCAATTATTTCCCTTTTAAAATTAATTTTTAAAACTTCAGATTTTTCATCAACCCACCATTGGATCATACTTTTATTATCATTGTTCCGCTGTTTTTTCTTCCTTATAATATAAAATGAACAACCAGTATCTCAAATGTTCCCTCTGAACATACCAGTCTTGCTGTAAATACAATAAATATACTTGATTTCACATGAGAGAGTTATTGAGACTCATCATAACTGTTCCTTCTACTCATGCTGTGCTTTACATCAAAGACAAGTCATTGAAAGAGGTTAGTACAATTTAAAAGAAAAAAAAAAGAAAATTAAGTCAATCTTTCCCTCTTTCCTAGCATTTCTTTCTATATAAATAACCACCATTAAATCCTGTTGACTGTTCTCTTGAATTATATTACCTATGTCATCACTAATCACACAATAAGTCTTTTGTATTTTTTTCCTCTCTTGTTTTTCTCTCTTCTTTAAACTATGTCTGAGACTAAGGAAGAGAGAAAGATTTAAAAGGGTATTTAAAACCACAAGTACTCTCTAGTCTGATCACAAAAAAGCAAATAAAATTCAGAATCAGCTCTTTTCTTCTTTATCTTTTACAACTCTCTGATTTATCTAGTTGCTGCTGAAAACAATGTTTAGATCAGTAAAAAATAAAATGCAGGAAACTGCCAAGGTCAGTCTGCTTTTCAGACTGTGAAGCTACTGAAACTCAGTATTCATCCTCAAGATTTTTAAAATAAATAAATCCTACTAGTTACACGTACCATCACTGTCTTTCAAGACACAAGAATCAAGAAATTGCTTCAGCAGCACACATGTTGAAAGGAGAGAAAGATTAATGGAAAAGTCTTCTTTGAGATGCAGTAGTTAATCCTGTTGACTTCATTAAAGCCATCTTGAAAATAAAACACTGGTCTTTGCTACTGTAAAGACCTCGACCCTCCAGGCATTTGTGCTACACTTCCAACCCTTACAAACTTCCAGTGCAAGACCATTAAAATAATTTCTGAAAGATACTCAGTTTCTTTCTCAGCCCCAACTGGCTTCACTCCCCAGTCTAGCTCCAGGGCCACCAAAACACCAAAGCAAGCCCACTGTACAAGTGGATGCTTTGCCATCAACTGATGTGCTTGCAGGATTGTACCTCAGGCACACCTTGGAAAGACTTAGTTTCTTCTGAGCTAGCAATGATAAAAAAAAAAATTCTCAAAAATTGAAATTTGGTTGTGGTGGGGGAAGAGATGCTCAGAAACTCAAAAGAACCTATTAAAAATGAAATAAAGGATACTCATGTGAAATACTCGAGTTTAAAATCTTTGCCTTGATCAGCACTGATCACAAGCGTTCACATTAGTGTGTTCCATCTGTTTCTATCTCTGTTCCCAAATTCTGAATGTACCAGTGAGCCCCACAGAACCCTCTCAGGCCAACTCACACCCAATAAACCCTCCCAACTCCAGCTCTTGGCTCTGATAGAGCAGGAAAGTAAATTGTCCACTAAGGAGATACCCATAAGAAAATATGACAGGCTTAGAGTAGTTTTCTTGCTTTCTGAAGTCTGCTACTTCAGCATTTTCCTTGAATTACTGCTTTAGGTGTGACCATTTTAATTGTGCTTCTGCCTGAGTATGGGCAGTGAGTGCACTTCCTCAACCAACTTCTGCCCTCTCCTCTTCCACTCAGGTGGAAACCTCTTCTCCAGTGTGTCACAGTTTTTGTTGCCTCCTGCAAAACATTTCAGCAGAAGCACAAGTGCTTTCATAGAGAATTCAAGGGTCTTCACAGTAGGTTTTTGGTTTTTGTCGTTACCTACTCAGACCCTTTGAAGAAATTAATCTTCATGTGACAGTTTTAAAACAACTGTCACACCTCAAGAATGATAACAGGTTTGATCGACACAGATTTACTGTTACCTGCTTTTCAAAGCTCTCAAGTACTCATAAATCGCTTGAAGTACAAAATGTGCCTCTCAGGTTTACGAGCAATATGCAATAGCAAAAAAACCTCCCTTATGTTCTTTTAGAATGAACTATCTTCAGGTCCAACTCACAGTCATCCTATAGACTTAAAAAATCTGCCCTTTTCCCAAACTCAAACTGATAACATTTCAACACAGATTTCCCTTCAGTCTAAAATGAACTACTCTGACTCCCACTTACCATACACTGTACCTTCTTAAAATTTCATTTACCTCTCTGGCAAAGCACTGTTCTCTCAAAGCTGCAATCTTTGACCTTTAACTGGCAAACAGTACATAAATAAAAGCTGATAGAATAGGAGAAGCCAAGTTATGGATTGCTCTGAGTAGAACACATCAAAACCTACATACCTCCATTACTATGTATTCCTTATTATTTTCATAACAAGTATCTCAACCACTACTCTTGGCAATCAAGGAATTTGCATAATTTTTGTAAATATTTACCTCAATGTGTAATTTACCTTAATATCAAGCACTATAAAAACTTCCATAAAGTAAAGGACAGGACAGTCAACACATCTATTTTCAAAGGAATTTTGCATAAAGTGATGAATGGGCTCAATAAATATTAGCTACCACTTTTCTGCTATATCTGGGCTGAGCTAACAGCTGACCTCTTCTAGCCAGTAATTTTGTATTCCATACCACATTATGACATCATCTCCAGGGAAGTAGGAACCAGTGTGGGAGTGGTTAAGGCAGTCGCTTCTCAGCCCTCCTCTTGGGAGGACACACGATGCTGCCCCAGGGGGGATGGAGAGGACCAGGCCCACCACTGGCTCACAGGGTACCTCAGGAAAGTAAAATGTGTTGTTCTGGGTCTCTCCTTTCTGCTTGGGTTTGTCTCCCTGGGGAATAAGCTTCTTCTTAAGTAATGTGTAGTTAAGACAGTAGAATTTGTGTAAATTTGATAAAGTGGAGAACCAGGAGAAGTTGAAAGAAAAAAGAAAGGAGGAGATTGCTATAATAAAAAAGGTCCACGAGCGAAATCTCTGAACTGGCTGTGAAACACCAGGAGGAGATGGAGAAACTCTGTGCTGAGCTCAGGGAGGAGCAGAGGCACCTCTTGGAGGAACTACAGCAGCCTCTCCGAGGAGTAGAAAAGATCCTGAAATCAGCACCTCATGACTGAGAATGAGCAAGAGAATGAGAGGTTGCAGAAATCCCTGGTGTTAGGAGGGAGGCTTTTCTCTCTGTGCCTGGGGGGGTTGGCAGTTGCTTATCTCAAACCAAGACAGTTATAAACTTTGCATTTTTAAAAACATTATTTATTCAGCTTATATGGTTTATACTCTGGATGAGCCACACACATAAGAACAAGCCTAGTTTGAACACTGATAATGTATTATACTGGAGTGTCTCTGCTGTTTCCTATCTGATTGAGTGAGTATTTTAATTAGGGTTTGTCATTGATTTCTTTTTACATTTCTAAATTATACAGCATGCAAAGCAATAAATGTGACTACATATTATAAGCAGCACAAGGCCACATAGAGAAACTCCTGGTAACATTTCTAGCTACTACTTAGTCCCTATGTTTTTCTGCCAGGCTATGGTGATAAGACCATCAGTTATGCTTAAGGAAAAAAAAATTAAAGCAAACTTACTTGATATAATAGGGCACTTTGTTATGTGAAACAGATCTCTGCCATGGAAACTGCACTGAGGCTAAGGAAATAAAGAGAGGGCAGTTATTAGAAAAAACCTGTCAAATTAAAAACATCTAACTATCTTTTATTTATTTTACAATTAATATGGTCATAATAAATGGGAACAATTAAAATTTCCCAGACTATTTTCAGTAATTAGAAAATTGGTAGAAGAAAACTATGGCAATTTATCAAGATGATACCAGACATTTATTTGATGCCACAGCGGAAATAAAACAAATGTGTTGATTCTATTTCAAAGAAGGATAATAAATTCTGAGCCAGCAAACCATCCATTCACAGAAAATGTAGACAACATTTTTCCCACCTCTATAAAACTATTATCAGTTTATCCTTTGAAAATAAATTATTCCACTACTATAACAGGACAAAAAGAAAAAAAGCATCAACCTTATTTTTACTAGGTACAACATGTAGTTTCTATTTGCAACTTAAATTAATATTGATTAACACTGTATGGCCAACAAAAAATGCATGAAAACCTGTCTTTGCACTCCTTGCTGAACAGCTGCAATCTTTGCAGAATTTAATAACCAGAAGCCTTCTGCACACTGAGTTGAAAAAGCCATGAAGTTAAACGTGATACTACAACCATGCTTATCTAAAGATCTCAGGAGATAAAAGGGTAAAAAATGTTCAGGCCAACAGGACTGTTGGTGCACAACTGAAAAGCAGCTACTTACTGAAAAACCACAGGTACACATACCTACCAGAAATTACCAGACTAGTCCCTGGGTGATTAGGGTTTTATCATGGAACAAACTCACTTCACTAGATTCACTGTAGAAGCAGAGTTGAAAGAACAGGTAGGAATAAAGGACCAACACAATGGGATGAATTTATATTGCACATATACGCCAATGCTTCCGAGACAGAGTGCCTACTCTTGGGTGCTAACACCCCTGTTTCAAACCTTGGTAAAATTAAAAAACACAGTTTTGATCCATATTGGATCGCAAGTAATTAAACTCTCAATTAATGCAATTTTCTGCAAGCATGGCCCACTTTAGAGCTCATACTTCTTTAGGGAAAAAGAAAAAAAAGAACAAAAGGTACCAAGCTGTGTAAGCGCCATAGGCTGTTGCAGCTACACAGAGGCAGGTCTCACCCTGCTACCAGCTGGCTGCTTCCAGAGGGGTTTAATGGCCATGACCTCTTCCTGCACCACACAAAACTTAATGGATTATAATTTAAGAAATGTTCATGTACTGAAAAGACAGACTAACTGAGAAGAATATTTGGGAAACTACAAGAATAAAGTAAACCACATTATTTATAGGAAAAAATAGAGAAAATTCCATCTAAACAATTTAAAGAAGAAAATAACGCTTGCAATAAAGAGGTAGGTAGCTACCCAGTAAAGAAAAAGCCTAATAAAGGCTAAATGCTCAGACAGAGGTAGCTAACTAAAAAATAATCCTTAAGCATTCATAATTCTGAAAAAAAATATATATAATCCATGAGATAGGTGAAGGTGGCCATCAGCTTTAGAGTTTCAGTCTCTAGTGTTGCAGTGTGGCACCTATGGTAGCTTCTATACTACTAGACTAATTCTGTCAGCTAAGAATTTGCTCAATTACAATTTATATGCTATGACAGATACAGATATTCTGCACTGACACAAATATGGACTAAGCAATGTAATCAAATAAATTAATAGTTACTATGGACCAAGTCATACTCTATTTATTTGAAAACAACCCTTGTAAGACATTGCCATAACATAGTAGTTACCAATTCTGGCACTCACTAGCAGGCCTGCAGGTATTAGTATGGCTGAGAGGTGCTTGGATCAGGCCACTGACTATTTGTTAGGGAACAGATGGAGTCAGCACTCTGTGGATGTTCAAGGATTCATTTTAGTAAGTACACAAAAACATAAGATAGAAGTGGATCATCAGCCTTGGAAAACAAATTAATTACAGAAAAACCAAGTTACTATTTCCAAAGGCAGGAGACAGCAATCTTTTTGCAAAGAATAATGTATTATGAGGATTCTTTACCTTTATCTGTTTTAGAAATGTATAAAACCTACTGATCAGTAACTGACTTGCAAGGGGCTTACCTTCTATCTCAAAACCACCAAAAAAAAATCAACATATGCAGTCTCCCAATGAAGAGAGAGGAAAAAATAGCTCAGCAAAAAGAGGGATCAGAGATTGTAGTGGCCTACTAATACTGCTTTACCTTAGGCTCCTATCACAGAACATTTTAGGAAGGGCTAATATGTTGTTTGCTGGTATTCAAAAATATTTTGAAGCACTTTGTTAGTGATGATCTGCATGAATCCTTGTAACTGGTGTTCCACAAACTCAAACAGCAGCATCAAATGCTGCACTGTGTCTTTTTAGTACTGAAATGTTTCTAGCCACTGCAGAGATTAAATCACTGGACTAAAGGGGCTGGAATCAGGGTGCTGGATGATGTCATTTAGGCTTCCATTCCCAAGGCTTGGACCAGGTGATCTTTTGGAGTGCATTCCTTTCAACTTGGGCTATTTTATGAATCAGATAAACAGGTAGAAATATGTGGTTTGCTAGAATAAATTACTGTTTAAATGATAACTAGGACCTAGTCAGCTGACAGTGGTGTGATGGCAAGCTAAGTTCCCTTTTTAGGACTTGGAGGAAGAGTAACAGGTATGTGAGGTAAGTGTAAAATAGGTGCTGTCAGATAAGCACAGATAAAAACCTGCCCTATAATTCAAAAGTGCAACTTTGGAGATGAAGATTTGCACATACATATATATCAATCTCAGTTTTAGGAGTTTGAGATTGTCTTATTCAGACTACTACTCTACTTGTTCCTCACAGTTACAAATCACTTATTGCTGCTAAAAAGGTTTGAAAATTTTGATTTAAAATACACAGTCTTTCAACCTGCCAGGATAAAATATTAAATTTTCCAGATGTAATGATTTTTTTATTTCTTTAATTTTGAAGTTACTATCCCCAGCTTTCATTTAATAGACTTTATAAAAAATTGTAGATATACGTTCTTAAACTGTTTACATGAAGCTCTTAAAAAAGGTTTTGGTTTGTTGTTGGTTTTTTGCTGTTTGTTTTTTTTTTTTTTTAAATTAATAAAGAAGCTTTTGTCACAGTTTTTGTGGCGGGAAGAGGTTGTTTTCAACAAATAGTTTAAAAGGATAACTGCATATTATTTGGTTTTCCAAAACTGTGTTACTTGGCTATAGCTCTTTGTGGTATATACCAACATGCATTCTGGAAGGTTTCCCTTTTTTACTTTAGTATGTAACACAAAGCAAATGTCTCCTTAAGCCTGGAGAAGATTCCCTGAGCACGGCTGAGGCAGGCTGATAAGGCACAGCACAGTCTCTTTGGACATGACTCTATGAATGTTTTAACCTGCAGCAAAGTCAGTTCACCACTCAGTCTTGTGAATGCAGTTTTTTACTGTGACATGGCTGTAAGCCAAATCTAGGAAATGATCAAGGTAAACAAAGCCAGCCAACCTTACCTGGCAAGCTTTACATGTGATTCTCCCCCTGCCCAGATCAGTCACCAGAACATTTGCAATGGCCCAGGTGAGGAGAGGTGAACAGAACAGCTTTAACAGTGACACAGCAGTGAAGTCAGGAACTTCTCAAACCAGCTAGAGTAAGAGAAAGTGCATCTTCTCTACATTGCTTCCTAGTCTGTTTTATTTACACAGACTAGACTGAGTAGTCTCCCAAACAGTTAATCTGGCATTCCTCAACAGTGCCAAAGGTAGCACCATACCTATAGTCTTTTTAATAAATTATTACATCAGTTTACTGTCAAGGTTACAAGTTCGAGATTGGAAGAGCTACAAAGCCACTGTGGCAACAGTATGCAATATTTCTAATACTGTTTTAATTTAATTAATAAATAAATCACATACTTTTTAAAATTGTTTGCTTGTTCTGTTAATTTAAAAACAGGGCAAAGTGGCTCTGGGAATATCTATTTCACATAACAGCTGTAATATTTTATATACAATGCATCTTGTTTACTGAAAAACTAATTGTCAATTTAAAATAAGAACATGGTTGTCACATAAGTCAAGGGAAAAAATCAAGATTTATGTATTGTTTGAAATTGTATTACCTGTTTAGCTATATAGTGACATACAATACTTCAGAATCTCTGGGAAAGAGTTGCTTATTTTTATGTTGATTTCTCAACTCCTGTAATAATTTTATCTTTATTATTGAAGCCCTCAGTTAAAAACTGGAGAGGTGACTGGGCTAGCACTTTGTCTCATTAGCTTTGCTAATGGCAGGTAGGCTAGAACATCAGAAAATCAATATGAATCTTGATATCACAACCTATTTATTTGTAACAAATTATGTCAAATCTGTTTTGAGCCCTCTTACTATATGAAAGACCATAGATTTATACCTCTAAAACCTTCGTTAAACAGAAAAAGATGGAAGAATAGGTCTCAAGGAAGTGATGCATGTTTGCTTTTCCCAGCCCTTTATTAGAAGTTCGAGGAATGTATGACATGAAGTCTTTATTGCCAAAGAAAGAATCCAGGCAGCAAGTGTGGAAGCAAAAGGAACACAGGAAAGAGCTGGCAGAGGATGAAAAGATGTGCTTACGAACAGGCAAAGATTCTGGAATTGTCACAGGTCAGACACTGCAGCAGAGGACAAAGAATAAAGCAACCAGGGCACAACGATAACTCAGAAAGATACTACAGTGGGAAGCACTCTAGTGAGAATGTCAGTGGACTTATGAAGATAAAACACCCCTACAAAAACAGAGAGATAGGAATACAGAAAAGGAACTTCCTCAAGCCACAGGGAAACCTGAAGGAAAGATCAGTCAGTGTTTGAAGAGGCCATCATATCTCATATGTCTATTAATTCAAAGAACTTACTGGAAAGAAAGTGCTGTGATGTAGGCCCAAAATCTCGATGTGCCTCCTGTAACTGTTTAAGGCGATCCTCTACAGACACCTACATATAAACACACACAAAATTTGCATTGCATTTACTTAGCAACACTATGGCCATAAGAAAAACACTTGTTTACATTAATTCTTAGTAAAATTAATTTGTGTGTCACTCATTTGACATCCATCTATTCAAAGCTACATTAATTTCTTTCATTTACTTAATGAAAATCCTGTTCATATCAGGTAGAGTTCTTCTGTGAGAAGCGTAGATCAATAACAAACAATAGTAGTTTCACGGTGACTGCAGCCAACTCCTGAAGTTGCTGACCTCCTCCCAACCTTTCTGTTGTCCACATTTTCATAGTCAGCAGGTCTCAATTTGATTGTAATGATCTCACAGCTGCCTTTCCAGCACAGAACCACTTTGGAAGACACTGCTTGACTGGCTGACATGACTCCCCCCAGTTTATTAATTGAAAGTGCACTAGCACACCCAGCAGTAGTTTGGTTGCTTGGTTAACTCAGTTTGAGAGCAAAGGAAAGGTCTGATATGACACATTAATAGCTTTGCCTCTCCGGAGCAACTTATTCAGAACTACTGGCTCAGAAACTGGTGCACAGGTTTTGAAAACTCATTCCCACTACCCTCTCTAGAGATGTGATGAGTGTTTCCTATGAAATTTTTGAAAAAGAGTGATAAACAAAGTTTATAAACAAATTTTAAACTGATGTAAGAATCGTCATTAAATCATTCACTACAAAACTATGTATGAGTTTGAACTGTAATCAGGTACATTGATTTACCTTTCTCAGACCACTTAAGCACAATAACCATAAGTAAGCAATAGGAATCTCTCTCACAGCATATCCTCTTCTGTTTTGTAAAGATAAATTGCTATAGCTCATATCTTGTTATAGCTTTACTAATACTTAAGACACTTTAAGTGAAATCCCCTACAGAAACTGAACATTCAAAGCCAAAGTAAAAAACCTTTCACACAAGCTAGAAACACAACAGAAGTATTAGCACCAGTTTTTGGTAACCCAGACTTATGCAATAAAATACCATGATATAAGATATACAAAAAAGCATGCAGAAATAATTCCCACTAATCTCCAGAGTTTAATGCAGTTTCCTGTGTCAATGAACTCCTGAAAAAACCTTGAAAGGAAAAGCTTTTGGTCAAGCTACAGAAGAAAAGACACCTCTTTTTGTTGCTCTGCTACCAACACAGTAACTCCTTAGTGATCGAACTAATAAACAAATGGTAATAATGCATCTTTTAAAAGAAAACAGAATAAGAAGTACTCCTCCCCCCACATCTACTGTACATATTCAGAATACCTGTAAAAGTTTCCAACGCATATTAAGATCATCCAGTTGACGAGACATCTTTAAAGATGGATAAAGGTCAAGTGGAGACAGCTGACTGGACAGATCATTCACTGTTTTAACTTTTAAATTGATGGGAGCAATTTCTTCTCTAAAAGCCTAAAAGGGTAAGAAACTTACAGTTATGTCCAATTGACATATGAGCAGCAGAAAAGCCACCAAACTCAACCCAGTGTTGACCAGCCCATTGTGTCAGCTTACACTGAACAACTGTACTTAGCAAAGAAAGATCACTCCCTTCAACATCCTTACTATATCATTCATATCAATCTTTAAAGAAAAACAGTATGAAACTTGCTTAAATGCCTGTAAGAAAACTGTGTCCCTAAAACAATTTAAATTATTTTTTTAGTGGTGCTGTATGGCTTTAAAGCTTTTCTTTGTAAAAGGAAATACACAATGCTGTATTAGGAGCTTTAGCAGCATACAGCCTGCCAAGTGTTCTTAAGAAAAAATTGTGTTCAGTAGCTATAGCTTTCTAGTATTAAGCAGCTGACAAAAATTCAATTTAAAAACTATTATTGAATTAGCAAAGCATGAAGAAAGTTATCTTCTAAGGAGGAGGAGTACAATGTTTTACCTGATTAGAACCAGACAGTAAAACTATTACAATCACTAAAAAGAAGTAAAAGGTTTATTGAATCAAATAGAACTAAATACAGTATTAAGGCAAAATTGATGCAAGTTTTAGTTACAGTTAAAAAGATGTGTCCAATGCCTTTCTTGCTGTGAGCAGTTAAGTGTCCAAACCTATAAATGGCTTGATTAAACATCATGAAACAAGCCAAAAGCAACACCAAAAAAAAAGCATTTTCTTAGGACAATTCAATTATTTACCTCCCTTCAAAAATCACTCTCAACAGGCACAGAAACAGAAGGAACATACTGGCAGGAAAGAAGCATTGAGCTTTTGGAGAGCCAGCAGGCCCCTATTAGTTCAGCAGATGTTTCAGTTTTTCCAGAGCAACAAAAATCTGAAAGACTTTGCTTTACTCTACAGAAAAAGCTATTGAGATATGACAAATCACTTTTTAACATGAGAACAAGGAGCTATTTAGCATCAGCATCTTATTTCTTTCTTTAATATCATATTAAAATACAAGAGTGGGAGGAAGACAGTCATCACTCTTCTCAAATCAACAGCAGTCTGGATATAACTCAGCTTTGACTGCCTTTGTTTTAAAGATCTGAGTTCCATTAACCTTGAAAGTAACAACAAAATTTGGAGAATGAGGGTGCTTATGTTGATATATGTGAAATGTAGCCCTGGGAGTCCACAGGCTGTGTATGCATAGAGAGAATATTTGCAGAAAACTGGTCACAGCACACGGCCTTTCATTCTTCTAACACCAGCAACCCATGCTGAAGTCATAGATGGTCAGGTACACAACCCCAGGGTCTTCTGTAATGCTTTGCCATATTCATTTTTAAGCTTAAAAGTTGTGTTTGGGAAACACAAGCTTAGTGATAAGTGCTAAATTTGCCCAAAACAGCAATTTTCTCTATCTTCATGTGCATGCCCATATATTCTCCTGGAATCCCTGATATTCAGGAACTTCCCCAAGCACTGTACTGTTTCCAGTCAGCTTTCCTCGTTATCAGAAGATATTCCTTTTTTGGGGAGCTCTGCATTACTGGATCCCTACTCCACCAATGAAGTTAAGCAGGGGAGGAATACTACCCATTATGGGCAGACATGCCTTGGGGATGCTGAGCGCTGTGTGGGTGGCCTGGAACCTGGGCAGCAAGAACATTATATGGTAGTATGTGTTCTTCACTTTGAAATATTCCTGATGTGAAGCCAGGCTAAAGTAAAAGCAAATGCAAATATTCACTCATACAAACTAAACCAGAGAATAGACATGTGAAGTTTATGAAAGGTAAGAAATAGGAATTGAAACTATGTATACATTTCTGTATCACTGAAAAAGCTGTAACTGTTCCTAACAAGAAGGCTATAAATGATGGCCAACAGATCCGACAGCTCACCACTACAAAGACAGCCTACCATCAGCTGCTGGAATGACAACTGATTCATGCTCCAGTACCTGGGCACAGCTCCAAACCAACCCAAGGCCAAACTATGGATTACACAGTGTTTCAAGAAGGAAAATGTTTCATTCCTTGAATATATTTTTTTCATTTAATGAATGTTATATTCTATACACTCCTGTTAGCTTGCTGTTCACATGTGCTTGCTTATGCAATCCCAGACAACACAGTGAATGTGACACATGGACTTTGAGACCTCAGATATGGTCTTTAAAAAGCACCTTAAACTGCACATGAATATTTAAGTATACAGTGTGTACATATTTAATGTGACCAGAGGTAGCAGAATGTACAGGTCTGACACACACAGAGGCTAAATATTTCCCAGGAGTTCCACACTTACTGTAGTTTTCTCGATGTGATCTGGTAATGAATCTATGAGCAAGTCTCCTACAGGTTTCCAGCCATTCCTCACATTTTCAGCCTCCTTCAAATCAGCATCAAGGTCATCCATGGCACACTGCAGGTCTTTCAGTTTTTCTAATGCTTTGTCCACTTGCTTCTGCCAGATACTGGCGCTGGCATTTAGGTTCTCCCACTTCTCTTTTACCTCTGATGACTGCTTACGCATAGCTTTGGCAATCCTCATGGCTTTCTCCTCAGGGGTCAATTCTGCAAAGGGAAAAAGAGTTACACTGTTTATTTCTTATTTGTGTCTAGTTAAACAGACAGTGCTCCTGAGATACAGAGTCAAGACAGTCAGTAAGTCCAGTGTCAACTGACCATTTGCTTTAGCAGGTACAAGGCAGAAGAAAATCTGTCTTGCCACAAATGAAATAAACCTCAACGACTCCTACTGACAAAATAAGCTTGATCAGAAGACAGGAAAATATTCCTGAGTTTCATACATGAAGATATTCACAAAGTAAAAGCAGCTTACTGCTGGTTTGTCACTTTTAGAAGCACAGGGGAAGGAAATAAAAGGTCTTTTTTTCCCTACTGAAAACTGCACAGAATCTGTGGACCATTTCATGTAAAAAGAGCAAGAACAGTGCTTTGTTCCTGGATCACTTACCATCACTTTCAGAATACCACCAAGATGTCTCTTCAAATCCACTACTGAAACCCGGGTACACTGAATACAGTGTGGGGATAGGTCCTGCAACTTTACATCTGTTTTTCTGCATTAATACCAAAGTCCTAAAGGGCCAATGTAAATAGGTTTCCCAAATTTAAAATGTTCAATGAAGCTATTGACTGAAAAGAGTTAAGCTTATGGTACACTATTACTCACAATTTTCAGGCTTTTGTGTCTGGATCCCTTATAATCCAGCAAACATGAAAATCCCATTCAAGTTACAAAGACCACCTGCCACTGGTCTTTGCAGCAAGCAAAGCTAAAGCAGGCACATACACAACCTCAGGATATAGTCACTGGAGATGATACTGATTATTTCAGTAAATTGCTTATATTGAAATCCCCGGTCCCTGGTAAGTCTGCAGAACATTGGGCAGAACTCAACACCAGCCCTCTTTGAAACGAAGAACTGACAAATCCATCAGCTGGTGACTTCTCTCACCTCCATTTCTGCATACCAGTCATGTGTGATCTATCAATAAGAAAACATGATGCCTTTTTTCTGGGTCTTCAGTTTGAAACTGAGCAAGACCCAGACGGCCAGAAAACTAAAAAGAAAACACTCTAAAATATCCCCAGTAGGTCCCGCTGTCTATTGCTCAGAGAGTACTTGCTGAAAAAATTGTGGAGAGCTTCCTTCATCAGCAAAGAGTTGCTTCAGTAATGATGAACACACAGCAAGTCTCAGAGGATTTCCCATCTACCTAAGGTTCTGCAGGCAGACAAGTAAGCAGAGGGAACTCTATACAATGCAGAAACCAGAGAACAAAAGAAGGGAGAGAGACATGACAAACACTGAAACTAAGCCCATTGGCCTTCTACTCAGTCCTATATAAAACCCTTAGGAAGGGTTTATCATGGCATTCTTGTGATTAAAATTCAAGGGTTGCCTATGAATAAATTATATACAAACACATGAAGATGGAAGTATCATTTTTATCAGAAGTCACATGAGACATACAATCTTCCATTTACTGATAGACTGCCTTGAAAATCATTTTAACTGACTAAAGTTGGAGCTGCTAATGTGCTGGAGAAGAGTGAGGGTGTATCATACAAAAAATGGTGTGGGAAACAACTTTTTGTGAATGTCAAAGTAAATGCACAGTTATTGTTGCAAAAATTACTTTGCCTCTGGTGAAGTAACAATTGTTCCATAGCACTCAATATAGAAAAGCATATTGCAAGTAATTAAAACAAAAGAAAACATTATAATACATTCAATTTGTAGTTGAGAAGGGTAGGCATATTTTTCTCAGATATAAAAGTAACAGGGAGCTGTTTGGATCAAAACCAGAGTTTCTGTCCACCAGTTCTACATATTTGTTTTGGTTTTTCTTTTGAAGCTTTTTTCCCAAATCTTGTTAGGCCCTACTAATCTTGATATATTCTAGACTACAAATATTAGAAGAGTATTCAACAATGCAATCCAGATGCCATCTGAGACAAAACAAACAGAAAGCAATGCACAATGCACATTTTGCATTATATTTGTCAGCATAGAGAGGCCAGGGCACTGCCCAAAAGCACAAGGGATCTTGCTGAGAAGTGGTTGTGTAGGAGAAACAGCATCCCAGGAACGGTAACCAGAGCAGAATAGAAGGGAAGGGCAATCAACAAGAGCCACCACCACCAAGGCAGACACACACTTAGGCTGCAGGTGGCAGTGCAAGTTTTGACCTCGAAAGAGAGAGACCCATTTGAAGAAAGAGTGCAGCTGACTGGTTCAAAAGATATTTTGAGCTTACCAAGATATTTCAGTGACTTGTGTGTCATAAGTTATCACATGAGAGCATTGCCTATGTATACTTTGCCTGCAAAAGCAGAGATTATACCCAGGCTTAGGGATACTGCAATGGCAAGAAGGTATTTCAGAAGAGGAACTTGGGGTGAAATAATTGTGAAAAAAATCTGCAATGCTTAACTAGATGCAAAGAATGTAGCTCTGGGATATAAAGACGTGGCAGTAACTTACAATTTACAACACTGACAGACCAGAATAAAGATCAAGAAATTGTTAGCACAAGTAATTCTGGAATTAATCAGGTTTGAGAATAATTAATTAATTGATTGATTGATTGATAAAACATTAATCGATGAATGAGAATCCACTACAGTCCAGTGACAAAGGGACTGTGAACACAAGCTGCACCTAGTGGCAAAGTTTAGTACCATAGGTTATCTCACAGGTTGAGGCATCCTACCATACAGCTATAGCTGAGGACAACCAGACCTCAGTAATAAAAGATGAAAGAATATAAATGAGAATTAGGGACACCTAGGGTTGGAATACTTGACACAAGGTAAGGCAATACTGAGCTTCATTGAAAGAGGACAGAAAATTTCAGACCCTGTGAAGAAAGCCTCCTCTGTTGGTATCTTGAACATGTGGCTATAGGGAACATTATATCCAGAAACTGGACTCAGTGAACATGAGATACATGCAAAGCTGTATCTGATGTTCATATCCAACATCATGCAGTTTCATTATTGCTTACCTGTTATCAGAGCCAAAACCTACCAATTCTGCATTAAAAGAGTAAAATGTTGCAAAGCCTGAACAGTTCTAAGTTAGATTATCAGCAGGTTTTTTAAAAAGATCAATCACTCGACAAAGAACTCAGAGAAAGCTTTAGTAAGAGCTGAAATCTTGCAAAACTCTTCAGCTGATCTTAAAGGTACTGACACAACAGATTCAATGAGTGCTTCTCACTCTAGTGGAAGCAGTAAGAAAAAAATGTGGCTGTAACAATAAATACATTGGTGAGGCACTTGGAGTTATGGTTCAGGGGTGATTATGGTGATGGTGGGTTAACAGTTGGACTAGATGATCTTGAGGTCTCTTCCAAGCTTGGTGATTCTGGTATTAGAAGAGGGGAACAATAGCCTGATTTTACTTGTCCAGCCAGCTGAAACAAAGCAACTTTACACATGACAGACTAGTCAGTTAGTTTGGGAGGCAAAAATTGATTCCAGAATGACTGGGGAGATACAAGTATCTCAAAAGAACTGAAAACAAACACATTCTAAAACCATTTGTCAAATCCGTGTCATTGCACAAGGATAACTACCACATATAGTATTTGAAAAATATTAATTTATTGCAATGCTGCTTTATTTTACTGAAGCCTTGGAAGTGCTTGTAAACTTGCTCTAAAAAGACATTTACTAGGGAAATAAAGCAAAATATGTGCCTTTATGAGCTATAAAACCATTCAGCGTATATTCATTTAAGAGAAATACATCTTGTATAACTACGTTTTCTGTCGTGAAAACCCAACTTATTAATGAGCAACACATTACTTTTTTCCAAGCAGAGACCACATTCTTCAAGATACTGCACAGCAAGGTTGCATAGCATAGAAGTGTAAATTTCAAAAAAGGTGTCTTAACAGTAAGAGTTTTCTTTTATTAGTCTGGAATTCATTTATGTATGTATGGCCAAACTTTGAGAACGAAGATTTGGGAAGGGCTCTCCCCACATGCCCTTCCAGCCTGCACAGTGGATTTTTTAGGTGAGGCACAGTGTGCGCAGAACTGGCCCCACTGTTTCAGTCCTGAGGTCCATCTGCCACGGTCGAGCAAGCTTGGACAGTGACAGTGAAGTCCTCAGGACTGTCTACAGCACCCAGTACTAACCGGGGCTGACCCTGCTGAGCATCCGAGATGTGACGGGATCGGATGGCAGAGAGGCATTGAACTGCCAGGGGACGGTCCCACTGAGACTCGAACTCATGACCTTGTGATCCAGAGTCCAGAGTGCTCACCATTACACCACAGGACCGCCCTGGAATTCATTTAACCAGTCTGTCAATACACACGCCGACTGACAGAATTCATTTTTGCTGTGAAGAAATTCTACACAATAGTTGTTGCTCTTTTGTTCCTACTTAATATAAAGTCTTTTCAATGATCAATTTGATCAGCTTTCCCCCTGCCCCTTTTCTTAATGGTACTTGTTACAATATGTTCACTTCAGCAGCTGCTCAGAAAGTGAGAACAGTCAATATTCACTGGACCATCTATTTACCAGAGAGGAAAGATAATACCTGAGGTTTCAGTCAGGGAAAAAGAGCAGGAAAAAATGGCTGCTTCTGTAGTGGGGAGGGGTGGGGGGGTGGGAGTGACAAAACAGCTTAATTTTAATAAGCATTTTCTTTGCCACAAACCACCAACAGCTTTTTTGTATCTCTAGCAAACACTGAGTGCCATTGAAGGAAAACTTTCAAGCCTGAATTTTACAGCATAGAGCTTCCTTGCATGCTTACATATATGCAGAATACAAGTGCAGAAAATTCTTCTTGCTTAAAACTTTGTTTTAGATCTCAAAATAGTCGTTCTAAGCAATTGTGCCTAATGTTTATTATATGGCCTTAAACTAGTGATCCACCCTGCCAAAATTACAATAATTTTCTTTCACTTTTGCTATATTCTTAATAAAATACACTGGAACTGGAGATGATTTCATGCCCCTTCCCTCTCCCATTATGTGAAACGCTGTCTCTTCCTTGGTTTAATTGGTCTTTGCAGCAAAAAACAATGGTTGACACAGCACTGTAATCATTATGAAAACTTTCAGAGCATTTGAATAGGAACAATGGCACATTGTCATATTCCTAAGCAGAAGAACCAAAATCAGTGCTATCACTGCATCATGAAGTCTTCAGAATTGCTCCAGAGAAAGTACTCTCCAGGCTTCTAACAATCCCAACAGAAAACTTAGTTCTAATGGGATGGCAATAGGAAGTTTAAAGAATAAGCACCAACTGGTTAATGTGGAAATGCAGCAATTAGTCAGACTCCAAGCACCCAACCACCACCCACCATGTTGTCTTTTTCCCCCTGTCCTAGTTCAGCAGGTGGCACCAGTTTATCACTGTGTGGGTGTGACCAAAGCTATGTATCCTACACCCTCTATTCATTTCCCATGAACTGTTAACAATGGACCATTTGCAGCAGCTGCCCAGGGCACACCCGACTCCTCAGGTTGTGAGCTAGCTGTTAAAGAAGTCTGTGAGATAAGAGCTGATAACTCCCCTCCAGGGAGTCATTAGCACCTCCACACCCAGCCTGAGGGGGCATGTCTGCTTATGGGCCATCAACGATTCCAAAGTACCCCCTGACTCAGAGTCAGATTACCCATTGTGTGACTCTCTGCCCTGGGGGAGGTACTGGGTGCTCCCACCTGGGCTGGAGGGTACATAATCTTGGGGTTTGAAGACCTCAGGGGACCACTTGTTGGGACCAGAGGAGGATCAGAACCTTGACAGGAGGAAACCACCACACTCGACCAGACTGCGACCACCACCCTTCACCAGACTGCAACTGTCATTTGCACCGACAGGTTTTTTCACTTCCTTTTGCTTTGGACTCAGGGGAACCATGTGGGTCTCAGCACAGGGGCTAACAAACCCCTTTGGGTTTGTGCCCCAGGGTGCTGGGTCATACGTCTGGGGTTTGTGAGTTAAAACCAATTTCTCTTTGTGCCATTGGATTTATTGTAATATTATTACTAAATTGTAACTCTGATTTATAATCTCTTTTGTGTTGGGTTCATTTCTCCTGCAGGCTTCCCTTTAAACCAGCACACCCCCTCTTCAAATAGCTATTGCAAAGTTAGTTAAAACAAGCAAAGAGCACAGCCATTTTCATTTTGCCCATTTAGGTATTCTTTTATCAAAACTAGGAGTTCTTCAAACTAGAGAGATGCAATTAAATAAAGAGTGAATGAGGAAAGCCTCTTCAGGATAAAAGACAAATTACCTTTGGTCTACAGAAGACAGAATTGCTAAAGCAGAGCAAAGGAAACTGTTAACTTCATGAATGATTAATAATTGCGGAAAGGGCCCAGAGTATGGACTCCAGATAAAGACAACTAAGAACAATGCCATCATATATACACATTCTTTAAGAATGATTGTCAGTATTTCCCACTGGGTGCTGGTGGGGAAGACATGGAAAGACAAAACAAAGCAGCTTCCCGTTCAAAGAGATAATTAAGTTGTCCCATAGTATCTATCTCCAGAAAACTAACGAAGATCACAGCAATCATGAGAACCTTCTATTTATCCAGCATAACCAGTGCAATTGGTCAACATAAACAAACCGCACATAATACTTTTCGCTATGAACATGGCAACACAATCCAACCATTAATAAATGGTGGGATCCCAAGCAAGTTCACAACACTTATGCACAGTGAAAGCCCAAAGCCTACATTGCTCATAAACCAGGTATGAATTAATTTTTAGTCTGCTCCAGCCACAGTACCAGAAAAATGGTAATATAACAGCATTGTTACAGCATCACCAAGCAGTGTCTTTTTCCAATTGATGTTAAAAGAAAAGTATTACTGGAATCTCAGTTACTCTAGGCAAGCAATGAATTGACCCTGAGATTAGCTCAATTGGTTAAAACTTGGTTGTAATAATGCCAAGGTCATGGGTTCAATCCCCTATGTGGGCCATTGACTTAAGAGTTGGACTTGATGATCCTTGTGGGTCCTTTCCAACTCAGAATAGTCTGTGATTCTGTGAATTAATCCTGTGTTTCTTTTCAAAGCACTGCAACTGCAGATTTTAACAAGCCCTTTATTTATTGCAAAGATCAATAAAGATTGGTTTTTCTAGCACTGCACATATGGCAGGTAGCTCCTCAGGAAGACTGCAGGAGACATATGTCCTGTAACAGCATTTCAAAGCAAAACAGAGGCATCCATTTTATTCCAAGATAATATAAAACCAGAAAATAGACAAGTCAGGCAGCACAAAAGATAGGGCTCCCTGACCCAATGGCACCCTATCATAACCACACACAGGACTTTAAAACATCCACCTGGACAAGCATCCTGTATTTCAGGTAAAACTGGGACACAACAGAGCATACAGGTCAAGAATATATACAACTCTCTTTATATCCCAAGGTCCTCAAGGAAAAAAGACCCTAAAAGGACCCTGAAAAACCCAACCAACCTATAATAAAATTAACCACTATGAACTCAAGCCAGCCTGGTTCTAGTAAAAATCAGGCTTTAAAATCCTCAAAGTTTGCACTCCATGCCAGTAAGCACATGAAAACAGTTTCCTTGAATATTATTAATATGAGTCCAAGCAACAATTATGTAGACTCTACAGGAAGAATTTCAAGGCTTTACTGAGGTGGATTAACTTGTAGAGTGACTAAGAGACCTGTTTGAAAAGGAGAGAAACACATACTTTGAGATTCTCTTATGAATAACTGCACTTTTCTCTAATCTCAGAAAGAAACTCTTAAAAGTCACAACTGAATGAGCTCCAACATAAACAGAGGCAGTAACAAAACAGTGTAAGCAGTTTCTAGGCACGATTCCACTGACACTCAGTGGGCCATACTCTCTTTGTTCTCCCAAGCACTTCTAATTTTCACACTCAAGACTTCATACTCTGCCCAGCTGCTCAGCAGAGGCAAAAAAAAAATCATTGCAGTGATGTGTGATAGCTAGAGGACAGACAGTCGGTTGGAATAGAAATGTTGTCTGCTACATTAGCAAACAGTAAATTGCCTATTTTCAGTGAGATCTTCATTGCAAAAGTGAAAAATTACGGCTTACCCGAATGTGCTCAGTGGTGGGAAGCAAAAAAGTTCAGCTTTTATTTATGTCTGAAACAGGCGAGTATGTTATGTGTCCACAAGTCTAACTAAAGTATATACGTGCAATTCACTAATACTTATTAATATATTTCTTTCATTAACATGGTTGATTGTGATTTATGGGGCTTTCTGCACTTTCCATTAACAGAAGATAACAGATGGTTAAGTCTTTATTTTTAAATACTGTGTTTATCATAAGAACCCATGCTACTAAACAGCAGCTTTCAAAGCTAGGAATCTAATTGTCCTAAGAAAACTAGAAGCTACTGAAGTACTTGGACAACATTCACTGTTGCAATGAGAATCAGTGTAGTAGCCCGGGGTAATCTGCTAAGATGTTAATTTATGTTATCTTCTAAAAAAATTGTCTCTGCTCCCTTACTGCTTGAGTGAACTTTTAAGGACAGAATTTCAGCAAAGTCATATCATAAGTTTGTAGAACCCTGGGGACAGAAAATATTATTTCTGCTTTCCTTTTTGTTTTCCATGGCCTGTAACCTTACTAACAGTACATGGATTTAAGAATCCAGCTGTAACTATGTCATATAGATCTAAAAATATTTGCTGGCTTATCAATCAGCTCCACTTGGATGCTGAAGCAGCTCAAAAACAAGAAGACTGTGAAGCTTGCTTTCTTTGTCATGGGGCCTCTCTACAGAAACATGGCAAAACAAAAACAGAAGAAAAGAGAGATGACAGAAATAATTAACTTAGAAGGAAGTTTCCTGAAAGAGGAAGAACTCTGAATGTGCCAGGTAGTACATGATACAGTAGCAGGCCAACACAGAGGTGCATGGCAACCATGGGAGAGAAGAAACAAAAGCTTACACATAACCTGATTTTACATTCTTGGGATATATTTGAAATTAACAAAACCATTATAGACAGTAATGGGTTACCATAAGGGTATCCTATAACAAATATTTTCTTGAATGAATGCGTGTATGCACAGGTTCTTAAAAGAGATCTCAGTCAGTCAAGTTCAAAACTGGTTCTTATCATTTTTCTTGGAAATCTCTCTCATTCCTTGCCCTTGCAACAATGCCTTTCTTGGCATGAAAACATCTATGGGGGAAAAAAACTCAACAAATCCCCAAACAATCAAAAAAAAAAACAACCAAAAAACCAAACAGGCAAAGAAATGTTCAAATCAAGACTATACAGTGCTGTGTACTGTTTGTCAATATTTTTAAAGACAGTCAGCTTACATTCCAAAACCACACTCCTGCCTCTTTATTAACATGAAGTATACTTCACTAAAATTAACCAGATAACTTTAATCAACTGCAGAGAACACCAGTGATCGAGAGGCAGGGAGAAAACAAAACAAATCAAAAATAGCATTTTAAAAGTAAACCTAAGCCCAGACCCACAGCCTTCATTGAAAATAGTTACTCAAAAGAAAAATTGTGTGTGTCTGGCTGTCTTCTAGTTCAGAGATGCAGCTTTCAGGAGATCGGTAGTACTAGTTGTCAGAAAAAATTTACCCGTCTCAGTCCTGGGTGGAAAATGACAGCTTATTATTAATATGAGATCTGAGAAAATGATTTGAAAACACTTTTTGGGCTGAAAGTCTATTAGACTACAGACAGTGTAGACCTCCCATTCTGTGTGGGGTGTGAGTGCCCACTGCTGGCATCAGGGGCTTCATGGGTATCTCTGGGAGAAGAGGCTGGTGCTGCCCTGTGTGTGGGACAACAGACTCCAGTCCAGCCACCATAGAGCACAGATGAGGCCATGGTCTGCAAGTGATGTGTGCATGTCTCCCGTCTAACCTGAGGCACTCAGCCATGCTGGTGGCACCTCAGGGAAAGCGTATTTAAGAAGCACCAGGAAACACCAGAGAAAGAGGAGGAGGGAAGAAACAGGAGAAACAGCAGAGGGAACATCAAGGTGAAAGGAGGAGGAACAACTCCATGGCAGGTCAGATATTCCACATGGAGATCCCATGCAGAGGAAAGATGCGAGAAGAAAGAAGCAGCAGAGAAACTCTGCTAGGCTAACTGTGGACTCACCACCTTCCCAGCCTCCCACACCATTTGTTGCCTCTCTGAATGTGACCTGCAGTTACAATAAAGGCAGGGAGAAGACAGGAATGAGGGAATCAAGTTGAGCCTGTGAAAGGGGCAAGGAAAGTCATGGTTTTCATGTTTGTCTTTTTGTTTCCCACTATTAATCAAATTAGTATTTAATTATTTATTTGATATGGCAATAGTCTGTTTTCCCCAAAAGAAACCTGTTTGGCCCACAACAGTACTCTGTAAGGGCTCTGCATCTGTGACCCATCTGATGCCTATTGTAACCCATGAGCTTTCTCACTCCTGTTCTTCCCATCTCCTGCACCCATTCCAATGAGGTGGAAAACATGAGAGTGTGGATGGGTGGGAGTTCGGCTGGTAACCAAGAATAACTCACTACATGCTCAAAAGATAAAATCTGTATAACTATTGAGTGTGAAGAAGGAAGAGGAAAGTAAGTTCAATGCACATCTCTGAGTCTTCCCATTGGTTTTTGAATATGATGACTACGTCACAGACATGCACACGTTACTTGCAGACCATGGACGTTAACACTATGCAGTTCATCATAGTCATCAAATTCCCTGCTATACTGTTATCCCTGCCATTGGTATAGCACAAAATAATAATAATCATAAGCCATCACAATAGATTAGATAACAAGAATTTCTGATGCAATTTATAATCTGAAGGTTGTTCTTGCACTTTCCAGTCAACAGTGACTAGTCATTGATATCAATTACTGCTAGAAAATGAACACTTTACATTTGTAACATTTTATGCATTGGCATAATTTGTGCTGAAAGGTTTTGATGCTTTTGAGGAGAGAATCTGCTATTTCAAACTTCTGTATGGAAGAACCAGCAAATATGCAGTGAGCAAACCCTATTTTTCAACTGCAAGGATGCTTTTGATTTAGACCAACTAAAACATTAGAGATGCCATATATCAAATGGGTTTTAGAGTAAAGACAAACTGAATGTCTTCAGGAGCCAGGAGTTCAAGAAGGAAGTAATAAGATACATTACAGAAGCTAAGGTACCAGAACTAATCACAGGGATAAATGGTTCATTGGCTTTAATCACCAACCATTCAAACTTTATCACAAAGTTAAATCAGAGAATATGAAACTGTTTATAAATTTTCACAGAAATAACACAAAGTATGTTTACAAGGAACAAACTTAAGAAGCTTGCCATGGAGAAGTATATGATGCACAGAAAGAAAAAATTAACTTTCGATAAAAGCAGCTATTCTGTAATTTTGTAAATTATACACAACAGTAAATTATTCACATCCTACAGTAACTGATAGTTCGACAGAAGCAGATTACTACATTTTCCAAGAACAGTTCTTATGTAACTAACATAAAGACTTTATAACACTGTAGCTTATATCAGAAACCTAACTGTAGGACTGTGTTATGGGTTTAGCCAGGTGGGCCTAAATTTAGGTTTTAAAGTTCAGCTAGGCCTGGGAATTGTCAGCTGACTTGAGCTGGGCTGAGCTAGCTAACAGCTGACTTCTTCTGGCCAATAATATTGTATTCCATACCATATTGCATCATCTCAAAAGGGGTAAGAGCTGGTGTGTGGGTGTGGCTTGGGCAGTTGCTTCACAGCTGTGGTGCCAGCAAGACACTCTGCTGTCCCAGGAGGGATGGGGAGGCCCAAGCCCAGAGCGCCGGCTTAACATCATGTTATCTGAGGGAAGTAAAATGTTTGTTCTTAGCTTTTCTCTCTGCTTAAGTCTGTCTCTGAAGACCCAACTTCTCTAGAATGATTTGTAGTTAAAATGGTAGAATTTGTGTTTACTGGGAAGTGGGAAGTTATTTCTTGTTATACATGACTTGTGTAAGTGTGTGTTACATTGTAGTTTCCTCTTAATTTTCTCTTTTCTATATAAATACATGTAGTTAGTTTCAGCATAGACCTGGCTTTGGAAGTTTTTTTTTCCCTCTCTCCCTCTTCTTTTTTCCCTTGGCTTGTTGGGGGGAGGAGGAACCCTTTTCACTCTGTCCTGGACAGTTGGCACTTTGCCAGCTCAACCCAGGACAGACTGACTTACATAGATAATCTTCTATTTTGTGGTTATGCAAAGTGAAGAAAAATTATTGCCTTCTTTTTGGTCTCTGATATGTAGACCAATATCTCATCAAATAACATGCAGATACAGTTCCTAGGATAGCTGTGGTTCTATTCCTTAGCATTAATTCATCTAATGCTCAAATCTTTAAGATTCTGTAAAGACTGCCTCTCTAAAGATGATTTCTTTTGCTTCAATGAGATACACCATAAAATACACTTCTATTTGTGGAGTAAAACTTTGAAATAAAGACATATGTACATTTGAATGTGCACCTTTGAATTACTATTCTGACTACATTTAAGGTGCATAAGTAATTGTGTTAAGAACAGAACTGATCACTAGTGTTTTAAATCAAAAACTGGAAAAGGTAATAGAGATGTTTCTACTTCTTCCATTAAAATGTAAGTACTTAAAAGGAAAGTAGTAACACTTTGAGGCTAATTACTGAAATAAAAGCAAGCAGGATCTGATTTGGAAAATTCTGAAGTCTAACCAAATAATTGGGATATAAACTGTGAACTAGAGACATGCAAGTCCTTTTTCTCTCCCTTTAACCATTCCTAGACATGAATATTTTTCTGACCTGTTTTTGAATGCAAGCTCCTTCTTGGTTCCTCAGGCCCCTCAATTGGTTGGTCAGCAAGGAAAAGTCGTGCCTGGTCCACAGCATTGAGAATGGTTTGCTCTTTATCTTTCAGTTCACGCCTCAGTGCCTTTTGGGAAGGGAAAGAAGAATGCATTTTTAACTTGACATTATGAACAATTCTCTGTTTTCACTTCTCTGACCAGACCTGTCTAGTGAGTGAGTAATAGGCAATGTGTTACTCAGACTGCAAGACAGAATGCAAATTTTAAAAAACAAAACTGGCAAAATTTAAGGCTGGGAGGGCATTTTTTATGAAATTGGCTTGAAGAAATGAACACAAGAAAGGTGATGATGGTAGGTTAAAAAAAAACCAACAACCCAGAAACTGAAAATACTACATTAAATTAAATAAAAAAATGAAACGTGATTTCTGTCTCCTACTTACTAATATCTTTAAAATTTAGAAAACATGCAACCAAAAATATTATTATGGTACACTCCAATAAAACATTCTTCAAATTAGCCAAAACCATTTTGATTCTTGTTATGCAGAAAACAATTGAGACCTATATACAGAAGGAAAATTATCAATTTTTCTTTAAGATTTTTTTTATGCTTATAGAAATGAACTTCTGGATATTTTGCTCTCTAACATTTATGACTTTTTAAAAGGGTTAAGTGTAACAAACTTTTTTTAAAAAAGAGTTCAGAAGTAGTCAGCAGTACTGTTTCTCATAATGCATTTTCTTCCATTCAATATTTTAAGTATAAATCTGTCCCACTTAGAAGGAAACTGCTTTTCCTGTTCTATTTGTATTACTTTCTATCCACAGAAACACAAAATAAAATATTTTAAACATTACGAAAATGTTACGTTTAATTTTTCCAATATATTTGTTAGTTCTAATGGCAGTATCAAAGCTTATTTTGCTGACAGAGTGTGCTCAGACCCTACTCCAGATAAAGAAATGCAGTTAGTCAGTGTTGAGAACGTTACTTAAGAAAATGAGTGTTTCTAGTACAGAAAATTGTGAAAAACAGCTGCCATAAAAGTCTCACAAATGCAATCATAAATTTCATTATGAAGTCTCTTGATGCCATAATCAGAAAAAACACCTGCCCCTTGACTTTAACTTAGCAGGAGGCAAAATATTATTTCCCCCCCACTTCTCTTCTACTTTATCCCTTCATCTTCCCAAATACTTTGATTCTTCTGCTCCAATCAATCAATCAATAAATAAATAACCAAACAAACAAACAATCAACCAACCCACCCACCCCAATAAAAACAAATCATTGAAAACACACTAACTTCCATTACATTTAGGAACGGCATTTTACATTCCAACCTTTAATAAGAATTATCCATTGTACTTACACAAAAAACTCTTCAGAGTAGTGTTATCCCTACTTGCTTTTATATAGCAATAATATTCTTTGCAGGATTCAGTATATAGTACATGTAATAAGAAACAAAAATGTCCTCTGTATTTTTTAAAAAAATAAATACAGAAACTGAAGTACTGTAAAAATATTTCTGAAAAATCCCTTCGGATCATCACAGAGTGTAACAATATTTTGATTTCACACTACTCATACTAGAATAAGATGCTTTAAATTCATCCATATTTTAAAAATCATACAAACATTCTCTAGGCAGGAATTTGTTTCAGTAAAGAAGGAAGACAGTAAGTGAACCTGTGTAGATGCCTCAGTAAAATACAATCTTAACTTCGAATTTCAAAGATGTCAGAAACAGAGCGGAGATTACTTCACTGTGAAGTAGGAATATTTCTAGAAATACTTTTCTCTCCTCCATGCAATTTTCCAAATATTTCCAAAGCATACAAGTAAAAGGAGGCTAGGTCAGATTTTGAGCCTACTAAGAAATTTCATGCACTTAGAAACAATTTAGAGATGGATCTCTTTTGCTGCCTCTCCTATTTACCTTCTCAGAGTGTTTCATCTATTTCTCCTGATCACCCTCAATAAAACTTCAATCAAGTTTGACCTAAGAGACCTTAGATTTAATCCTCCACCACCCTTGCCACTGAAGCTGTTCAAATTGAGGTTGAAAACACAAATATTTTAAGACTTTGGCCCACAGAGCTCATCAACTATAAGCCATCCATGGCCATCATTATTACTATTCTTGAAAGAACTTTCTTAACATGAAAGAAACCATGCAATGAAATAGCAATGCTAAAATGATTTAGTAGCAAAGAAGAGTACCTTGAGCACACCACAGACTTGTTGGATTATGGTTTATATATTTTTTATAGTGCCACAAATGTAACAGATACTCAGACTTGCAAAACTTTACTCCTTGATTCTTAGCAATACTTAATGTATTTCCCTGCCACTCTCTCTCTGCCAGTAAACAAGAACAGCAATGAGAGTACACAATGGAAGAATAACCAAATATATCAATAATATTCTCTTTCCTTCCAGGCAAACTTCTCTGCAACAGAACAAAAAAGCAACTCACTTAGAAATCTAATTTTGAGCTCAAATATCATCTGTCTTGAATGGCCAAAATAAAGATTTCATTAGAAAAATTACATCTACAAGGACACTACAGAGTAAAAGAAAGACATAAGAAGCCCAGCAAGGAACAAAAAAACACTGCAATACTGAATTTGATTATTGTATCAAAGATTTTTATATAACAAGAAGTGCCATCCTGTATTTAGGTGTTTTATTTAGTTTTGCAAAAGACATCACCCCAATGGCTACTCCGAATGGATGTATGCCTTGCAGAACAGAAGGGTATTACTTCATTCCCCCTTTGTCATTAAGAACTAAAATAATTAAAACATTTGGACAGCTTTGAGCATCACGCAGGTTTTGGTAGAGCGAGAATTCCTCCCCTGAATCTAGCTAACTTTTCAGGGAAAAAAATAGGAGAAAGACTGATACTAGAGTTCAGGTACAGATTAAATAAGTGAAAGTATGGGAAAAGACTCGAGAGGTATCTCAGAACTTGTCACTGAAACAGTCCACTGATAAGGTAAACACATGGATGCAAATATTTTTTGAGTCCTGTTGGGCATGCAGATATAAAGGCAAAATGAAAAAGTGAACACTGACCACAGAGATAACACTTTTATTTTCCCTATGTTATTATTAATAAAAGTATAGTAATATTTTTAAAGCCATATTGGTCATACAAAAAGGGTCTGTATGAAACTTTAGCAATAGTTCATACTACTGTATTCCATATAACAATTGAAAATTGTAAAATTATACTTTAGGTAATGGTTTAAAATGAAAGTTTCACACCCTTCAGTAATCTGACAGTTGACAGATTATTAAATCCAATGTCTGTGCTTCACGCAGTTTTGCTGCATTTGTAAATTCATTCTTATTTCCTAGATAAATCAGGACATGGATTTTTAAAGAGTCCTGGAGAAACCATTCAGACATTTTTGATTTTTACAGAAGAAGGGGAAAACCCTCTAGAAACCTAAAATTGAGTGTGCTGATGCAGTGTCAGCACTAACTGTTTTCAGAGCTGACCTTAAACAATATTAGCCAAGAATAATTTAGAAAGTCCTCCTTTAAAACCTGAAAGAATTCTTTCACTGCTAGATGGGCAAGGGCTCCCAAAACTATATTCTTGAAATGTCTCATGCATAATCACATAGAGCAACAATAATCATTGGAGCATCCATTTTGCAGGTATGAGGGACATTCTTCAAGCGAGTCAACTATGGCAGAGTAACCCAGGACCGCAGTAAAACAATCCTCCTCTCAGGGAACAGAACATAAGCATTGGCTTCACGATTTACAACCATGAGCTAATTATTTACTCTCCATTTTGATTTGTTCCTCTTTCAGTAACATTTTAATTGTGGAAATTATATACCATGTGTTCTGTTACACCTTGATAATGGATAATTTGTCCTCTCTTCATTAGAGATGCTCATGATTTCTAATATAAAACCCAACTCTTCTCACAAGTTGAAAGTTTTAAAGGAATTTGCCTAAACCAAAGCATTACAAAATTCCTGTTGAGAATATTTTGTAGCTGAAGCCTTTTCCACTCTTGAAAAATTAGAAAGCTACAATTCATGATTTTTACACTGTCTTTTGGATCCTGTAAGCACCTATTTCCCTCAGCTGCACCTTAAAATTATTTTCTTGGGAATAGTAAGCAAACTTCCGAAATTACGCACTGCTAATTTACAGCTCCTTTTTCTCTTTTCAATTGTACAGATTTGTACAGAATAATTCAAGGAGCAGATCAGCTCAATAGTACCAACAGATGAAGGCAACACTAATTTCAAAGAAAACACATGGGATGTTTCTTAAAACCAGAACATATTTAAATCAGGTCTCATTATGCACTCTTTCAAGGAAGTAAAGATGCACTTTATTGTAACTCATATCAGTTTAGCACACTGTGGCTTACGTGCCAATCAGCAGCTCCTGTAGCATTTAATTACTTATCTTTATTCTGCACCCGGTGCTTGAAAAACTCCTGTTACTTTTACACACTAAAATGAAATGAAAAAAAAATAATTTGTGGCATATAATAGGATAGGGAGAATAAGTAGGATGATTGAGAAGACTCAAAGAATGAAATGAGGAATTGTTTATAAAGATCATACAGAGATAAAGGTTATGACAGTCTCTGCCAGCTGTCTGCATCACTAAAGAATGAAGTAGAAAGAAAACAAGCACAGCATGTTTAAAAGATGTTCTTTTACGTCAGACGCTATTTAATATAACATGCACACATAAAATTTCAACAGTGGTTTGGTCTCTGGACACCTCTCTGTACAAAAGTCAGCTTTATAATACATTTATGTTTAGAAGATAGTCAAATAAAGAATAATATTTAATTTGAGATGGTGCAGGTCACCAAGCATTTACTTTTTACTACTCCATTCATAATCTGTGTGGCAAGAGAAATAATGAAGGAGAAGAGTGGTGCCTAATATACAACCATTAACACCTGGAGATACAAAGACATGCAGCACATGGGACTTCAAAGATGAGACCAAATCCTACATGTTCTGATAAATTACTAATAAACAATGACCAACACCAGAACGGGTAAAGAAAGGCACATATTGGAGGTGGGGGGAAGAGGAAGCTGCTTGCCTCAATAATAAGTATATATTGAGTATAATAGAAGAACCTAAACAGACATTTCAAAGAGGAACAAAGAGAAGTAAGTGTCAAAGGCTGCATTTTTCTAAATCGTTTCTCAGTTTATCATTTAACACTTGCTGTCCCTCTTGCTGTAGTGGCAATACAGAGTGCGCGAACACAGTGGCAACTACAAGGGTTCAACATGAGTGTAGACCTGGAATTCTCATCTATAGCATATTCCTCTTTTTTGCCTGAATGGCAAACTGACAGGCACAGATGTGGGCAAAAGAGAATTGGACAATGCATGCTGGTGATCTTTTGCTAGAGGCAAATAAATGTTAGCTTACTTAAGACTTTCCCCTTGATTTATCAAAACAGATGCCTCAAGCCAGAAATAGGTGTAGTTCTTCACTAAGACTTACTTGTCCCTCGATAATTTCCCTCCCACTCTGGTCTCTGGATGAGTGTATGTGCTCACGGCTACTCACCGAAAATACCACCCACGTCCGCATATGCATTAATAGAAATTCATTATATAAAATACGCATCTCTAACTATCTCTCAACCAGGTACCTTGTGGTAGTAGAGCCAAAGGGACAGAGGAAGGAAAGTATGCTCTATCATCTGCTCTTCAGGCTTACAGTCACAAAACATGAAGCTGCTACTAACATTCTAAAAACCAATAAACTGACAATCTCAAATTGCATCTCTTTATTTCTGTAGCACACTTTAATTAAAAAAGGGTAACTGACTTCCTTCTGAACTTGTTACAGTAGTTCAAAACCAGTAGGGCTATTTTCTTCATTTCTCTCTAACAGCATTTTAAATCAGAAAAAGATGTTTTGAAGCCTGTTTGGAAAATTCTCACAATAACCTCACAGCGACTTTGAAAGACCTCTGTTGTGCACGGGAAAAGAAATCAATACTACAGTACGAAGGCAAAAGTAAGCTTAATTGTCACACACATTGCATCAAAAAAGACATTACAAAGCTATTCTTGAATAAAGAGTATAGAGATACATTATTTCATAAAAATTAAACTAATTTTTTTCACACGGTTAACAATTTGCCAAGAAAGAACATGTTTAGTCTTTTTCAAAGAAAGAACTGCTGCAAGTCCTGCATTCCCTAGAGATGCTACAGGATGTAAAATCAACTAGGGTTGAAGTGAGACACTGCTTAATTGAGCAAAGGTTACAAAAAATGAGGCATAATGATGTTCATTAATTCATCTTCCAGCACCAACAATCTTATGTAACTTGATTTTTTATTTCCTAGCCCACTAAAATGAGACTTTATTTGTGTTTCTAGGTCAACGATAACCAAGACTTTGTAGCCCTGAGAAGTTTGGAAGCTCAACAGAGCATAGTCTTAGGTACTAGAAGACATGAAAATCCTAAAGGCTTTTCTTTTCTAATTTTAAAATTTTATTTATTTATTCATAATTTTTTTTTAAATCTGATTTGGAACTATGCTGGGGGGAAAGAACCCCACACCATGTATCCTTGAGCCGATGCCAAAGGCATTACCTTCAAAAAGGTTTTAGAAAAGATATAATTATTTTCTTCATAAAAAAGTAATGCGAATAGACAGAGATTTCAGTGTGTTAACACAAATCCTCTAATTAATGAATGACGGAAATCCACAGAATTATGGCCATTCTGGTCAGTGGAACCCTGTTGTGATGGGTTACATACCACTTAGTGCATATCCACCATACTTGCCTTGTTGGGTCTGGAATTTTCCCTTCTTCAACAAAGTTATTCTTTTATATTCAACCCTTACATCACACTGCACTGTACCATGAGTACTACAAAAGTATCAAATAACCAAAATAGAAGAAAAACTGATAGAATGCTTATTTTGCTCATCCAGCAAATTTCTAATCTAAGCGAGCATATTCCATTTTGAATCCACTGTGTTATGACAACTAAAAAAGGGCATGAGAATCATTAAATTTTATGGCTTGAATAAAACTACACAAAAGCAGTAGATTAAAATGGGCTTGTTTTGCATTATCATGCACAGGAAAAAGGTTATGTTTTTAAAGGAGCTTTTAGAAAAACATACCTGTTTCACATACCTAATCAGGATTTAATATAGGAATTCATAGAGATGGTACCCCAGAGACAGCAAAAATGTCTGACTCAGAGTGTGGAGTCTAACAGAGGAAGAGAGAGGGAAGCTGTTGCAGCTTTTCACTTTTCCGGTGATGGAAAAGAAGTATTTACTTTTACACAACAGCAGTAATCACCCAGCTAGCAGTGAAACCAATTTTCAAATGCCAAACTGCCAGTAAAAACACATTCAGTTTTACATCAAAAGGACTACAGTGTGCTTTTGGTGAAGGAAAATTAATCCCACCAGACTTTACTATGGAAACATGACAGCTATTTGATGTCAACAACCTTGAAGACTCGACCTTTTTTTTTATTTTATTTTTTTTAATAGTGAGGAAAGTCATGACTATGTTTCCAGGACCAAAAGCAAAATTATCATGTTAACTGCAGGCTAGTATTTTTCCTGGGAAAAAATATTCCTATGAAGACAGGCTGAGAGATTTGGTTTGTTCATTCTGGAGAAGAGAAGGCTCCAAGGAGACCTTACAGAAGCCTTCCAGTACCTAAATGGCGCCAACAAGAAATCACCTCCTTTGACCCACTGGTCACACTTCTACATACTTTTGACAAAATGAATTGTCAGTGATTATTAAGACAATTATCCATCCTTTAAAGTATATGGAATTAGAATAAACTCCACTATCTATGCAACTCTAGGAAAAACACATCACAGATTTTCATGAAGTACCTATTCAAATTCTTGAAGCCACAGTCTGTCAGGTTCTGTAAACTAATAGTATCACCACAGGCATTCTCATACATCTCTGACCAACAGAAGGTGTGAAGAGAATTAATCTTCTCTACCTGCTCCATTTTTATTCTGCCCATCCCACCAAACACAGCTACTAGCTCCTGCCAGAAAAAGGACAACTACTTTTGTGACATATAGTGACAAAACAGAACCCTTATTCTAATATAATGAGAACTGGTGTGCAGACACAGGGGACTGACAGTTAGAAGTCAGCAAAGATGCAATGCCATTTTAAATTGTCTGCCAACACCACCACCACCACCCCACCCCCCCCCAAACAATCCCATAGGAAAAACACCACTGTAGAACACCAAGTAAAGTATTGCAGTGGGTCTATTTCGAAGGCACATGAAGAGATTAGACCCTCTGAAAAGCAACCTTCAAGACAAGGCAATACATCATCAAAATGAGGATTCTTCCATTTCAGATGAAACTGTTTTGTAGAGCTGTCTGCAGAACAGAAGTTATATTTCTTCCACAGTCTTCATCAAAGTTGTACCTCCTTTGAAGGGGCAAAGAAAATTTGTGTCCTCAATGCTAACTCTAATTGGCTGCAAACTGTATCTGTGCACTGCATAGCATATAACAGTATACCTTTGGATAAGTTTTTCTACTCAGGTACATAAAACAACAAATGAGGTTATGGTGGAAACACTGTCAGAGTGTCTAATTCATCTCTTTTCTTTATGGATAACAACTGGTATAACTTCTGCTTTTCATATCAGAAAATACTCACAGAAAAAGGGGGACAGATAAGGAACAACAAAAAAAAAAAGCATTATTCTTCTTAGGCATCCTAAACATGCAATACCTCCAGCCTTACACAAGACACACAAAACATCTGCTGCACATTAAATGGGTTATTATTTAATTTATCAAGAGCCCTCAAATATCCTATTAGCATTACCTATTACCCTGCACCCCTCAACAGTTACCACCTACCTCTTCAAACAGATACATTCCTCTGTCTTTGCTTGATGGCAACAGACTGGCTTGAGTTTGCTTTAGTCTGTATGATTGCTGACCACTGATGAACTGTCAGTGTTAACAGGTTATTAGATTCTTGGTTCAAAGCAAGATGATGCCAACATTAACAAGTTGGGTCCTCTATTCTTGTTAAGAATAGTTAAACTCAGGTCAGCTTTAGCTCATTTTGTGTGATTAAAATTTTCTCTGCATTTCTTGAAAAAAAATGTCAATGGGACAAGTCAAGCATGTTTGGTGTCATAAATTACCTCACTATTACATGATATTCACCATATTAATGCAGAGGTCTTGAGAAAGATTTTTAGTAATTGCAGTTCGAAGTCTAGACTCTCAAGAGCAACTCTGCCATATGCAGCATTATGAGTATTCATTCAATACATAAAGATGGGATGCACTTTGTGAGGATGCCCATGTCTCCCACAAAGTAGGTTTTCTGTACATGAGCCTCCTTAGTGCAAGTGTACATCAGCATCCTTGCCAATGAATTGTGATCACTGATGCCGAAAGGGTTTTTGTTCTGATTTTCACATTTTGTAGATTTTAGGAACACAGTAGTTGTAGATTTTTAGAGGGTTAATATTTCTAACAGTTTAAGTTTAATGCCTTTCTATCACTACCCCTGTCCCAGAACAGGGAGCTCAAATTCCTTTAGTTAATTAATCTTGTTTAGACTCCTTTCCAAGGTAAAGAGCTGAAGGATATCAGAAGGCCCACAGAATGAAACATAAACATAGGTCAGAGTGACCCAAAAGCCAGAATTGGATGAACTCCAAGAGACCTTTGTGTGCCTGAGGAAGAAGAGCTGATGAAGACAGAGGGTCCTGACGACCCCAGACCCAATTCCAGGGGGTTGGACCAGGGGTGGGACTGGGGCTGGACTGAGAAATGTGTAAAGCAATGATTGGAAGGATCTTATTATAAAAGCCATGGAAAGAAGAACTAAGACACATGCATGTCATCCTGTATTCCTGTGGGCTGTAGGCCCTGTGTTATTAAAGGACCTTTACTTTTTATCTTACCCTACACTAACGTGGCTCAAAGTCCTGTTTTTGGGGGGAAGGGTCATTCACGGCATCAGTTTGGCGCCCGAAAGGTGGAATTGAACCACTCTGTCGCTAGACAGCTACAGGTTTGAAGCCTGCACCCCAGACCACTGAGGGTCATCCGGGCAAGAAGTTTCATCCTGTGGGAATTCTCTACTGCCGGCACATTTTGGAGGGTTCCTTCAGTGACCTTTGAAACTCCTAACAACTGGATAAGATAAAAGGAGCAGTTCCTTTGGGTATTTTTGCTAGCAAACTAAGGGAAAGTTTTTCCCTGGAACTGGGAATACGTTGGGCTGGGAGGTATAGCTGATCTGGCCAGTCAGTTTCTCAGCCTGGTGGGCAAAAGGGTGTTTTGCCTGGGTGAGGGACGGTTTGGTCCCTTGTTGCTTCGGGAAGGGCAAAGCAGAGTGCTCAGGGGTTTCATGTTAGCTGAATGCAGCTGGAAAGGAGAGGAATATCTCTCTGGGATTACATCACTCTGTCTTAGCCTGAAGCGGTAACATAGCACTTGGAGGAGTGAGCTTGCTTGGTATTCCTGAGGCCAGCAGTTCAAATCTGGGTGCTGAAAAGTTTTTTTCCCTTGCCTGTAACTTGTCAGCATGGGTTGTATGCAATCCATGGAAGAGGAGACTCCAGTGGAGTCCCCTCTAGCTTTGGTTTTGCAGAAATGGAAGCATCTAACAAGCCCTGAAACATCTTTGAGAAGGCAAGTGTTATGAAAAGAGAAACAGTGGGAAAAGATCAAATATACAGAGCAGGGAGGCACCGGTGGCTTTCCCGAGGTTGCTCTGGCAAGCATAGTTACTGATAAGGCAGCCCTGGAAAGGGTGGCCAGAAGAAATGTTGCAGAGACTGCAGAGAGCAGCGTGGGGCGGGAAGCAGCAGGCTCATTTCCGTCTTCCCATCAGTCGGCCCGAGCTGTACAGGGGGAGGCAGCACCCTCCCTTCCCCCTTTCCCCACCTCTGGCGTTTCCAGCTATGCAGAGGCAGAGACAAGCGAGGGAAGAGCGGCAGGCACTGCCATTGCTCGGCAGCCAGCTTGTCCGGTACAGAATAACAGGGAGACCAAAGCAGTGGATAACACCAGGATTGTAGAGAACAATCTCCTTCCTGCCTTCCCTTCCCCCATTCATAGCTGCGTGAGAGAGCAGTCAGTTTCGTGTTTTAATGAAGCAGTGGTTTGCATCTTGTCTGTTGTTGAAAAAGAGAATTTGTATCAGCACCTCTGTAGTGAAGAAAGAAAAGCAAAGATAAGCTGGAGCCAGCCTGGTGAAAACGCTAAGGCAAAGCTGAGTTTCTGGGATGGAGCGGCTGTCTCTGAGCTCAGGGAGCTGGGCTGGGAGAAGCCAAGACAAGCGTGGCTGTGGCACAGCTGCTTGGATACAAGGCTAGTCTTAGCCTGGGAGATTAACAAAAGCAATAATCTCAACTTTCTAACTTACTTTTCTTTTAAAGACCATGAAAGGTCTGTGTTCCCAAAGGGAGAGAGAGGGAATGTTTCCGTTCCCTTGAGAAAGAAAGTACCTTTGCCACCTCCTGAGGAGGCAAAGAGGAAGGTGTTTTCTCTGCGTTCCCCTATCGGAGAGGGAGCAGGGAGAATTGCCATAGAGACCCCCTGTAAACAAATGAGTAACCAGAAGCCCAGCAGCTCCTGGGAAGGAGAAAACTCCGGAAACGGGCCGGGACCCCCAGAGCCCCCCAGGAGGCTGTCCCGGCGGATACAGGGATGCACTGAGGTTGTCCCGCGGGTGCGGGGATACACTGAGGCTGCTCCCGGGGACGCTGAGACAAGCGCACATGCAGCGCAAGCAGAACCCCCTGGAGAAGCAAAGCTTGGCATAATAGCTGTCCCAGGACAGCCAGGAGCACGTTCCACCAGAGCCGTGAAATTGACCTCTGCCAGCATCGCTCCACCTGGAGTGGCGAGCAGAGCCAGCAGAGAGGGGCCAGGCACAGCAGGGTTGGCCTTGGACATCGGCAGAGCCAGCAGCTGTGAGAGTGCCTGCAGAAGGGCGGTAGCCAAGCACGCAGATAGAGCGAGTGCGGGGAAGGCAGTACACACATTCCCGGGACCGGGAGATGAACAAGCAGGGCTTGCTGGCCAGGCAAACGCAGCTTTTCCTTGGACAGCTAGAGCAGCAAAAGGTCCTGAACGTACCAGTGGAAAGGAGGTGCTTGTAACTGAGAGTCAGCTGCAGCAAGAGCAGGATCAGTCTCGCTCGGCCGTGGGTTGGTCCTCCGTGCTGGGCTCTCCTGCTGCTGAGAACAGAGCAGGCACTGGCTTTGCTGACCCTTCAGCAGCTGCGGTGGCAGAAAGGAGGGCGAAGGAGGCTTTAGCAGAGACCGCAGGGAAAAGCGGGAAAGGGGAGCCAGCACCGTCCCTTCCTCCATCTCTTGCCGATGCCGTTCGTGACCATGCAAAGGCAGGGACAGGCGACGTGGCCAGCTCTGCCCCTGCCCGGCAGCCAGTGTGTGCTGTGCAGAGAGGCAGGGTGGAGAGAGCCGCTTCTGACACCGAGATTGCAAAAGGCACAGGAGCAGAGAGACATGGTCTCCTTCCTGCTTTCCCTTCCCTTGTTCGTGGTGGGGAGAGAGAAAAATCAGTGCTAGTTTGCCTTTTGTCTGCGGTTGGAAAGGAGGCTTTGTGTCATCTTTATAATGAAGAGTTAAGAGCAAAGCTGGGCCAAAGTGGACCCGGAGGGAGGAAGGCATCTTCATCTTTGCCTTCTCCTGGGAAAGCAAGGAAAGGAAAGTTTTCCTTGTGCTCCCTCACTAGAGATAGAGCAGAGAATGTTGCTATTGAAACTCCTTGTAAACAAAGCATGAGTAGCTTTTGGGGAAGAAAAGGACTAGAACACTGTCCAGGACCCCCGATCCCGGGCAGTTCCACCCCCGGGACCGTAGAACTAACTCCTGTCAGCGTTGCTCCCCTTGGAGCAGCGAGTGAAGCCGGCAAAGAGCTGGGTGGGCGGCACTGCACGGCAGGCCCAGAGCCGGGGGCAACACCGGCAGCGGCTCCGGACCCCTGGGTTTCTAAAGCAACAGAGGCCAGCCCAAGGGCCATCAGGGACGGGACCGTTCCCTTAAGAGCCAGCATGGCCCCGACAAAAAGGACCAAAGAAGCTGTGCTCAAAGCCAGTGCTACAGCAATAGCAGAGGCCAGCATAGACCCAGGGTCAATACCTACAGCTGAGACCTTGCCCAGACCGACAGCGGGAGGGCCGTGGGCGACCCTTTCCTTTCTATCCCTGTCGCTAACAATCCCTACCTGCTTCGGCGAGCAAGCAGAGAATTTAAACACCTTGTCCTGGAATACAGGACTCCCCAGCAAGCAGGCAGGCAGCCTGATCATCTCAACTGCCTTGCCCAAGTGTGCAAAATTTCTAATTGCAGGAAAAGGGGGGGCGAGTTCCTCTACCCCCGAGAGCATTTCCAGCATTTTCCCTCTACCCCTGCCACCAAGACCGAAAAGGGGGGAGCAAAAGAGTGATAGTGTCACTGTGTTACAAGCTGCCTGAACAAACTCAGTTCTTTCCCACTGTGATGAATGTTAAAGCACCAATTTAAGTTTAAGGAATCTCTATCTTAAGCTTAAAGATTCTGTCTGTGTTTGCAATTTTCTCATTTCCAGTTTTAGAGAAGCCTCAACACCTGATACACCGAGACTGATTGGCAAAGCGAACCCACAGCTTTCTGTGGTAGTCTCTGTGTTCTGAGTTTGCTCTGAGCTGCTCCAGCTTGTAGCATGTCTGTCTCAGCATAGCTCTGAGGCTGCTAAAAACTAGGACCAGTATCATACTGGTGCAAAATCAATCAATAGTTGCCACCTATGTATTTTTGTCTTTATTGTGAACTAACCATCTGCTATTAGAATATGATTATTTGCAGACAACCAAGAAGTCTGTCACCACCAGACCTGAAGGACATGCCTCTCAAGAATCCAATCTGAGAGCAAAGTTGATGAAAACATCATTTTGCAAGCATTGTGTAGAACAACTGTGTCTTCTCTTTAATTGCTGTTACATGTAAGAGAAATTTCTCTAAACCTGATTTGAAAATTCTACACAGGAGGTTGTATGATTGTAACTTCAAATTTGTTTATTTTGAGTTTGTCTCTAACGTCTTATCATCTAGTGTCTGTTACAGTGTGTGAAGCACTGAGCCTCGCAAAAGAAAAGCGAAACAAGTTCTGTGTGTCCTGTGTTACAAGACAAGAAAGCAAGCAGCTAGTCACAACCGTGCAGCTGAAGAATTAAAAAAACTGATTTAGTAGACTGTCTCATGAACATTGAGTTACATCTAAGCCTGCAATTTTTGAAATGAACTGGTAACATCCTAGCTAAATAGCTTGTTTAAGCCATCTAAGTGATGCTTGTACCCTATTTTAGCCTAATTAAGTGAATTTCAGTCTTGTTCTGAAAACTTTTTCATGCTCTTATGTCTCTTGGATTTCTTTCAGCAAAACGATCTTTTAGAAACCTGCATTATGGCTCACAATATGTGAAGATGCCATTGTTATTTAACATGCTAACATAAACATATACAATTTGGCAGTGAAAATGCTTTTATACACGGAGGCAAGAAGCTCCTGCACAGCTACTCCGTGAGGTGGAGAGGACTGACTGTGGTCAAGGTAGGCTGTGGCAGGATGGTCTGACCTCGATAGGGCCTGAAATACACTCAGAGGATGCAAGCACGCTGTGAGGAGCAATTAGTAGTGCCAAGATGATGTTTGGTGTTGCAGAAACTCCAGACACAGCTTGGTAGTAGAAAGCTCCTGATGGGCCCATGCATTTGTGGCTAGCAGTCAACCTCTTCATGTTATAAAAGCTGAATCTGCTTTTTGTATTGTCAAAATGCGAGAATTCTGAAATTCGAGATTCCTTTAAAAATTGCCTGGGATTTGCAAAATTGCACACTCCCAAAACTCAAATTAGCAAAATTTGTGAAGAGATATGAGAGACATAAGACATCTTACATACCCAAGCCTTGCCTATAGCTAAGGCAGAGAAACAACTGTTTCATTGATTCTTCATATTCACATAAGAAAAGTTAGTTTGCAAAATTATTAAATGGTCTAGATTTCCTTTTACTTTGCAGAAACTCCAGAAGCCCATGAAATTGGACATTCCTGTTCCAGACTGAGAACTGTTGAAAGATGGGACATTGACATCTGCATGCTGACTAGAGAGAGTCATCTCAAGTACTGTCAACTAATTACACCACAGTGAAAGACAAAACTGTACCCCTGTGATACAGACTCCAGGACCACTTCAAAGATTAACAACCTGATGTCATCCTAAAAGACAAAATAGACTGCTTTCTTTGCATAGCAGGTTTCCTGGACTTACTGCAGGACAGAAGTCCTCTGCCCCTAGAACAAGGGCAACAGAGACTATTACTTTCTTAAATTACTTTTTGTATGTATTGTTTGCATTGCTACTAACCATGAATTAGGTTAAGAACTAAAATTTGTAATTTCATTTGGCTTTAGCCAAAACGCCAAAAAATTGCTAAATTTGCATTATGAATTTAGCTGAAATTTAAAATCAAAACTTGCATGTGACCCTAGTCACATATATAAAATCCTTCAAAAACTGACTGCTGTATTTGTATTCAAATACCAGCAATTGATGAGGAAAGCAATTAGCCCTAATTGGCATTTTGATGAGTGAAACAAACTTTGGAAAGTCCTATGAAATTCCAGAGACCTGGAGATTCCATCTCTAAAAGTAAGTCAATGGAAAAACACTGTCATTGAAATTATCCAAAATCAGATCTCAGATGCTATTGCAACTTCAGAAAAGTCCAGAGTTTGTCTCATGTAGTACTACAAATCAAGTAACTCTTGCAAAGTTTCCACAAACCAACTTCATGGTTACTGAACCTAACCAACTCTTTAGTTATGTTTATCATTAGTGTTTTGCATTATAGCTAGCTGTAAAATTTAATACTATAGTTTTTGTTTATCTTTTTAGTGTAATGCTAAGTTTAAGTAGTAGAACCCAGACAAAATTTTTGAGTTTTGTCTGTTTCTAAAGGGGGGACTTGATGCCGAAAGGGTTTTTGTTCTGATTTTCACATTTTGTAGATTTTAAGAACACAGTAGTTGTAGATTTTTAGAGGGTTAATATTTCTAACAGTTTAAGTTTAATGCCTTTCTATCACTACCCCTGTCCCAGAACAGGGAGCTCAAATTCCTTTAGTTAATTAATCTTGTTTAGACTCCTTTCCAAGGTAAAGAGCTGAAGGATATCAGAAGGCCCACAGAATGAAACATAAACATAGGTCAGAGTGACCCAAAAGCCAGAATTGGATGAACTCCAAGAGACCTTTGTGTGCCTGAGGAAGAAGAGCTGATGAAGACAGAGGGTCCTGACGACCCCAGACCCAATTCCAGGGGGTTGGACCAGGGGTGGGACTGGGGCTGGACTGAGAAATGTGTAAAGCAATGATTGGAAGGATCTTATTATAAAAGCCATGGAAAGAAGAACTAAGACACATGCATGTCATCCTGTATTCCTGTGGGCTGTAGGCCCTGTGTTATTAAAGGACCTTTACTTTTTATCTTACCCTACACTAACGTGGCTCGAAGTCCTGTTTTTGGGGGGAAGGGTCATTCACGGCATCATCACCAAAACAAAAATGAGTTGTACTACATGACATCACCTATGAATTATAAGCAATCAGAAAAGTGAGATCACTGCAAGAGATCTCAGAGAAGCATCTCCTGTATGACAATTTCACAAGGAATATTCCTCTCTCCGGGAGGAAGCTCAATCACCAAACCCAGATGAATGCTAAAGCAGCAAAATGCTAGAGACCAGTTGCAAATTGAGACAACCTCTAGCGCTCCTGTTCTGGTTTTTGGATTTGGTTGTGTACACATACATGACAGGAGACTGCTACTGGAAATCCTTTCAGAAGCAGAAATCTGGTCAAAGTTAATTACTACTTTTTTTTTTTTAAGCAGTCACTCTGATCTCTCTTCAGAAGCAAATGGCCTAGACAGAAAACTGAATAATTGTTAAACAGTCAACAAACTGTCCTCCTCACTGCTGTCTACTTCTATCCCCTATTTATGCTCTCCACTTTTCTGCTCTGTCTTCCCATTTTAAAATCTATTTAAACTGACAGTGTCTTTATAAAGCTTATACAACATAGTTGGTTACTATGACGACAGATTATACCGGATTTCTGGGTTTGGTTACTTCTCCAAAATTTCCTGTCTCTGGTACATCTAACATCTGCTCAGTAGAGCAAGATTACTGTAAAACCACCATTGCAAAAAATAAGTAGTGTTTAAAATAGGAAATACTCTTCTCCAGACAACTCTCCAGGCATTTATGGGAGAGAGATGTGGAAGCAATACCCTAAGGGCAACATGTCTCTCTCCCTCTAGTTAAGGCACCTCTTTCAACTCATTCCAGCTGCCACCAGAAGTTACAGGAACATGAGACAACACAACTTGACATCTATGCCGTGTCTGTACAAGGCAATGGGATTTAAGAAAAAAAAAAGAAACAGAATAAAAGGCAATCCTCAAGTGTAATATTTCACATATTCTATGGCACAGCAGCAATCCGTAGGTATCACAACAAAGTTATGGCAGGTTTAGGTTTTGGTTTTTTTGGTGGGCTGGGTGTGTGTGTTTGTTTTAAGCAGCAGAGAACTTTCCCTCATCATGAACCACACAGAACATAAATAACAAACAGACTTCTTCAGGAAGTTTTAGCCCCTTGTCAAACCAGGAACACCCAAACTTGTCACAACGTGCAATAGTCTGTGTTACTTTATTAGTTCCATTTGTGCCTCTGCAAACTAAACTTGACCAGCGCAATAGCCTTGCTAGGTCTTTGCGCTTTCAAATAGATGAGTCAAAAACATCTCATAGAAACATGACAAAATCCATCTGGACCTGTAAATTCAACTAAGGAGATAAGCAGAAAAAAAAATCATGTGGCTGCTTTCACTGATTCTTAACAATAACAAACAATTAAACTTTGCTGGGGATTCAGTATACATATATTAATAAAAAATACTGCTTGAAAATTGTCAGCATTTGTCAAATATTGTTAAATCGTCCAGTTACTTCGTTCTATCTAAGTTTGTGATTTCATTTTAACAATCTGTTTGGGGTTTTTCTGACAGAGAAAAAACTGAAATTCAAATAATCCAGGGAAAGTTCTGCAAAATATCCATGGACAAAAACCAAAACATTTTGCCTAATTTTCCTTCATCATAAGTTCTTATAATAGTTGTTCACATAAACCTTATTCCTTAATTAAAAATAATTCTATAAGAATGATTGGTAATTTGGGGGGGAAAAAGGTCCTACTAAAGGACCCTATTGCAAAAGGATTTTTGGATGACTACAAAGTGGTTTTCTGCATATGAGAAAAAAGTAATTTAATATAACTGACACTAATTTGGGGTCAAATAGTGAAAGATACTAGCACTTACAAGAATACTTTCATAAAGCTAAGCTATTAAATTTAACCCAGCTCCACAAATATTTTCCAATATAAGGTGAACATACGAGAGAGATCATAAGACAGACTTATCACTTATGTTCAATCACTTAATTTCCTTACTCTGATTTGTTTCTCCACTACAAAAAGCTTTTTTGTTAGCTCTTCAGGCAAAGAATTGGAATATTTTACATGCAGTAGAACTAGCATCTATTAAATAGGATTTCTTTTTTTTTTTAATAAGAAGTTGAAACCACATAGACTTTCTCATTTGAAAACAAAAAAGAACCCAAAAGCATACAAACAATATTATATTTTTAGTCCTCAATACTTAGGAAAAAGCTCTATGCCATGGAAAAGTTACCTAGTAAAGGTATTGAGAGAAGTAGATGCAGTAAGTAAATTCTGAATGTATAAACAATAGAACCAAGAACCAATACAGGGAATGTCTTAAATAGAAAAACTACAATTGTTTTTAGTGACTGGATGCCAAAGAATGTTTCTATATATATACAGCAATTTTCAAGAAACTGAAATGAACAACTTAAAGATACTTAAAAAAAAAACATGCAAGCACATGCAAGTACAGCAAGACACCTATACACTGGTTCCTTTTCCCAGAAACACTTAATGACAAGTGTACACCAAAAATACAGGATTTAAAAAACAATAAAGGAATTTCACTTAGTTCATCTATACTGTATTTAGTAATAGGGTGCTTTAGATTCAGTGCTTCTAACTTACAAGAAAAGTCATTGCTTTCTTAGAAATCTCTTCACATTTGTCTACAAGTATCTTCAAAACGTGGTAAACACATTTATTCACAATATGGAGATTTTTTAGACCACCCACGTTCATCTTGGTACTTAAACTTCATTTCCAGAACAGCATTAAATAATGTGATTCACATCTGACCTGCGTTTGTTCTTTAGTTTTCCCTCCAGCAAGAAAAGTACCTTTGTTTTACATGCCATGGGGTTTTGTTTGTTTTACGCACAGTGCTGTGTTTACCACTAGCCACTCCTTCATGGATTTAGTGTTAAAACAGACAACTTTTCCAGTGTTGCTGCACCACCACCACCATGAAAAGCTTAAACAGCAAGACACAAGAGAAAAAAGGATTTGAATAACTGCAGTCAAGCAACCAAGCTTACAGGAGGACTAGGAATCTTGCAGAAGTCAGAGATGTCAGAAGGCATTATCTGCATGATCATACTAAAGAATAAATATCATCAGAAAAAGGATCCCAAATGAGGCTGACCTACTGAAAATGAGTAATTTCAACCAAGCATGACTGCTCTGTAGCTTCAAACTCAGCATGTTTCTCTCTGCCCATACCCATCACCTTCTCTCTGCTCAGCTCTGTCCACTGCACGTGATACACCTTCAAGCATCACAAATACATCATGACAGAGAAAAATACTGATTGCTTGCACATCCCTGGTGTTAGAGAAGCTGCCCACACTACCCACATCAGAACACAAGCAACCCTGCAGAATTAACTGATCTTTGCAGAATGCCAACACAAAACTAAGTGCAAAGTGTCAAAGACATAGGATTCAGGGAATCTTTCTTCCAGGTCCTTTTTCCAAGAAAAGTACTCACAGAAGAAAAGCTGTAGAGAAATTTAAGACTTTTATTAAATGAAAGTAGTGTGGCTTTGGCTTGGATATTTATTGTTGAAAATAATAGTTCACCTTTTAGCTCAATTTCTCACTGTAGCCCTTTGACATGGATGACTGGATGTAAACTAGGTATGCACAACTCTAAACCCACCTTTTTGGCTAGTTTATATTTGTGTATGTTCAGCACTAATCATCTTGTCACTACAAATGGAATAGTTTCATTTAAAATACACATAATATTAAGTATGCAAACCAAGTCAATCAGAAAATGAAGGGGTTACAACAGTTTTGCTGCAGTGAGAATGAGAGCCTGATCACAGGCTCATGTACTCTTCCTCCCTCAATGTCCTTCACACTTTGAATGACTCATGTTAGTTAAATGTAACAAATAGAAAGATTTGCTCTGTATTTCCTTTACTTCCCCATTACTCAGAAAACAAGCCAAATAACACACCCATAAGAAAGAATGTGCAAAAATCATTGCAGCTTTTCAATTTTGTAGGCTCATCTATTTAGCGTCTACCTCAAAAACATTAAAGATGGGCTCACTCAAAAACATTCCTTTCCGAGTTCAGGAAATATAATGTTATGCTACGTTTATGAACATTGTAGTAAACTGAGGAAGGATGAAGTACCAATACTATAAAGGAAGTTTTGGAGGTAGGTAAGGAAAAATATCCCAGTACTTGTCTGAACCTGGGCTCAAGTACCTCACTCCCAGCTTTGTACAACTGTGACTGCATATAACTCACACACAGGAGCACTGAAATTCAAGCTCCCCATGGGAGTACTCCTCCTCCTCATATGCATAAATGCAGTGAGAAAATGCCAAGTCTGTGTATGCTGCAGGAATACTACAAGTGCTGTCAGCTAGAACACTACCTGGCTAATTACTCTTACTGAAAACCTCACTTGTTACTAGCATAGGTATCTGTGAAGCCCTGCTGGAAAGACATGATCCTCTGTTATATATGCAAGGAAAAACAGAAATAGCTGATTTCCAGGAACTCACAGAGAATGGAGAAATAATACAGACAGACTTAACAAACACTCTTCAGCAAGGATAAATAGAGGAAGATGCTATTCCCTCTCCAGTCTGGATTCAGGACCTCTCACCTTTTTGAAACCTCAGCAGTATGGAGCTTAACAAATTTGTCTTACCCCTAGAAGTCTGTCAGATTGTCAGTTTTCTATACCTCCTACTTCTTGGGGAAGAAGCCTGCTGCGTACAGTTGGCGTGCCCATGGCATGGCTGCTCTGTGACTCTGGGAACAGCCACAGGGGCAAAGCAGAACATGCAGACACTGTCATGTATCACACTCACTACTGTGTTAGGACTCTGTACAGCTACTAGAATACCCCAAAGGCCTCATGTGCCAAGTCCAACATTTCCATCTTTCAACTTGATCCACAAGACTAGTGCCAGGAACAGAAGCTGTTTGTGGATGCAGCCAAGTCCCTCGCACACAGAGGAGGGCCCAGAGATGGTGTCTGTTGGCCAAAAGGGAAGAAAAGTTTTCAGATATTTGTCTAGGGGAGAAGCTACACTTGAAGTTTCTTAAGTGTAAATTAAAGAGTGCTCTGAGAAACACCAGAAATTCAACCGTGGGAAAAATGAGCCAAAATACACAAAGAAACTGATTACACATTTTCACAAATAGACTTCAATTAGAACAAAAATGAAGTTTTTAATCAAAGCAACCTGAGCTCAAACACCAGCTAGATTATAAGCATTATTTCAAGAGCACAGGTGTATAGTGATAAAAAATCCCATATGGACAACTATTCTTGGCTTTTTGTTTTTCTCCCTCTTCCCTCACTTTTTATTGATTCCAGATATTGCTACAGTTTGCAAATACAGTCTTATATTTACAAACAACAAATGCACAGTTTCAACACTTTCCAGTTTGTGCCACTCAAGTAAGACTTTGAGGGAAAAAATCAGAACCAAGTCCTGCATGTTTTTGCAATTTCCCCTCTAGCTACCCATACAACACTCAGAGTAGCCTCCTTCAGCTTTCTTTTTCTTCCACCAGCCCCAAAGAGCATCACCAGGCTTTCCAATGTGAAAGGAAAAAAGCAAAACTGAAGTAGTATTTTCTTTCAATTTCACATGAGTAGATTAGCTCCAGGCACTTCTGACAAGTATCCAAACAGTGCTTCTGTCAGCTGCGTTTGTTGTCTCAACCTTGAAATCATTAGCACTTTTGGAGCTCAATTCTGTGTCAAAAGCATAACAGACTTAAATTTAAAATTTTTGAAACATATCCCTCTAATCGTTATGATGAATATACATATCCCTTCTCTATGTTTTTAATCACCAAAATATGTATTTCTACATGTTAAAAGTGCTGTTCAGTAAGAATCAACAGATCTATAATAGAAAGCCAAGCACTGCCTGTTATAATGACTCAAACCTAGAAAGTTTTTAAATTTTCACAATTTTCCCTAAGCACCTAGCTCTAGAAAAAGCCTAACGAACTCAGAAAATCCTGCTTCTCCAATACAATATTTAGGTTATAATTATTCAGTAATAACTTCTACTCCCAGTTTAGAGGGTTCTGAGTTACTACTCCAGCAGGGAGGAAGGCAGAGGTGGGGTGGCAGAGGAGGACGTTAATTGTAGTCTACTTTTTAGTCAAAGCCCGGGGCCTTGTTTCCGTATCGGGGACTGAGGTTCCCGAAAGCATCCCTACCCTACATGATGGCAGATTCTAACCACAGTGCATGAAGTATTGCCCAGTGTCTCTCTGCTTCAAAACTCAAGATAGAAAATCACACACACAGGGTAAAATTGTCATACATCATCCACAAGTATCTAAAAATTACACTCTCCTTCTCCCTTGCATTTATTTGATGTTAGAAATATTTTCACCATTAGCCTTCCCTCCTCTTTCAGTGCATCACAATGTTACGGTTTTAGCTTTTATTCAGCTGGGCAGCTTCTTCCCTGGTTTGAATCTGATCCCTTCAAGGTAGTGAATGCTTACAAAAACTTCTAGCCTACCTGCTCTGAGGTAGATTCATCACTCAAGAAGAAGATGGAACCACAAAACAGAAATGCACAAATTTCTGTTACTTGAAAAATGAAAAGAAAAAAGAAGGACTTCATATCAAGATGATTCCAAGGTGAACAAATGTAGACTGCGGGGAAGAAAAAATTTAGTCGACCTGCACTAATGTTTAATTGAAAAAGTGATGTATTTGTTCCAGTACTTTCTTTAAAACTATCTCATTTACTATTCCCTCTTCTACTGCTAATATTAGATTCTCGCTGACCTGTTTCACTGACTTAATGAAAAATATACTAATAAAATTAATAATTGGATTCAATAATTGAAGTCTCTGTTGATACTGAAAATTTTAATTTACACCCAAGTAAATCACACAGTTATAACAGTATGCATTTTTAATGACTGTTTATGAAATGATAAGCACAGTCCTTTCATTAATCAAGATATTTTACTTTATATTTTAACAATTCTTTAAGCATGGAATTTGCAAACCAACTGCTTCAAGGCACAGAAATTATTCTGTGTTTTTTATTTAATCTATTCTATTACCTATATTAGAACTTTTAAGCTAAAAATTAATTAGTAATGTAGTTAGAAAGTATAAAATTCCCTTCAAACAAAAATGAAAATAAATGTATCAAAAATTATTAATGATTTGTGGCTTTGGTTTACTCTGTCTAAAGCTTATATATGTTGGCTGCAAAAACAAAGTTAGTGACATCATTATGAAGCTCACTGGGTGTAGTGGTTTTAGCTAGGCCTCTGTGCTGGTTTAAAGGTAAACCGGCAGGAGAAATGAACTCACCACGAGAGAGATTATAAGTCAGAGCTACAGTTTAATGATAATATTACAATAAATACACTGACACAAGGGAAATTACTTTCAACTCGCAAAACCCAGCAGTATAACCCAGTGTCCTGGGGCACAAACCCAAAGGGGTTTGTTAGCCCTTGTGCTGAGACCCATGTGGTTCCCCCAAGTCCAAAGCAAAAGGAAGTGAAAAACCTGTTGGTGCAACAACCACCTCACCAACCAAATACTTTCTATCTAAACTACACCATGTTCAATAAAATTCAGTAAACTATTGAGTAAAACAAAGTAATGTCAGTAAATCCAAGGAATGACTGCAGACACTGCAGACCTATCAGGCACAGCACTACACAGAGGAATTGTAGTTCTACCTTACCATTGAAGCTCAGGGTACCCTGAGTCTTCTGATGTGGACAGTTGCTGATGATACTTTAACTGACACAAGGAAAGAAGTCATGTTACTGACCTTACAAGATGAGTATTCACGTTCCAAATCTGATTAAAAGAAAAAAAATCATCTTTTCCCCACAACAACTAACCAATCTGGATAAATCTATAAGTGGTAGGTAAGGATCTCTAACAGCTGCAAGTGTAGGAGTGGGAATCGTAGATCCAGTATAACACCTTTCTGAAAAGCAGCACTGAATTCACATTGCAGGGAACACAAGTTAGCACAAACATAACCTCCATCAGTTTTTCTAAAAGAATGGTCTTTAAAAGATCTTTAAGCATCACTTTTTCTTTAGACACCCTGTGGCATATTAAGTTGAAAGACCAGAACTTCAGAAAAGAAAGCTGCTTCTAGTAACATTCCTAGCAATTTCCCAGCCCCTCAGACTAACCATCCTGTAGGAAAGGAATGCGCTGAAACCCAGGTCGAAAGACACAGATGTATGGTTGCTGTCTAGGGACAACTAAAAGCTAAAGTTAAGAGTTCTTGTAAAGAAAAATACATAACAATATACCCCCTGCAAGATTACTTTTCTGATTAAACCAATACCTCCCCTTGAATTCCAAAAATGCAACAAAACAAAAAGGGGAAGACTAACAAAAAAAATATAAGAAAAAGCAGAATTTCATCCCTTCCCCTATTTTGTACATATATTTTGAAGCCTAGCCTTTAATCTCTAGAATCTGCATGAAAACAGGAGTGGGCGGCTGCCATGGAAACACAGTTATTCCAATTTATGATTTTCTCATGTTTCTAGGCTGGGTTACTGACTGTAATAACAAGGGATTGAGGATCCAACAGTTCAGAATTTAGCTGGAATAAATATTTTTCTTCCCTAAAAAGTCTGCCTGCCCCAGCAAGGACCAGGATCTAGATTAAGATGTTCTTAACAGAAAATAAAACAGTTTCTTCACAAATCCCCATCTGCAAATACAGACAGTTTCAGAAGGATTTGAAAATGGCAACAATCTTCCTCTTTATGTATACTTAGGATTGCACCATAAACTAATGCTCCCGTTCAGTTTCTCCAAAACAGGGGACTCTCACCATGGAGAACACATGATGAAACACAATAAAACCCTCCAGCACAAAATTCATATGGAAAAGCGTCAGTCAAATAAAGAGGTTCTTAAGATTTTCAGTAATCCCTGCAAGCTCCATTCAACACCTTTAACAACAAGCGAACAGCTTTACTAAATAGAGTATGTTTCTTCTTAGTGGTCCTATTTACCAAAACAGATTACAGAGAAATCAAGGAGAGCTGAGAAGATTCTGAGTCTATACAGAAAGAATCTCAAAGTGAGGTAAAATGGGAAAGATATAAGCAGGATAGACAGTTTTCAGCTCTACCTAATACTGTCTATGCAGTATTTTTCAGAGCTCCTGAAAAAAATATGACAAAAGACACTGTATTATTGTCATTCTCTAGCAGTGCTCTCCAGTTGGAAAAACAGAATCACTGCTGCTATACCAGTGATTTTTTCCTGGCTCTTTGCCTTTGGAAAAATAGACCTCAGCAAAAAATATTTGTATTCAGAGAAACATGCCATCTCATTTACTTGTACCAGTCTGTTTCTGTGATCCAGTGTGGGAGCTCACCTGTGGATGGAATGTCCTTAGGTTTCAAGTGATACTCAGCATTTTTCATGCAATTGAAACACTAACTGATATTAAAAAAAAAAAAATCATAGACAAATTGAAATCCCTGAACACTTTTCTGGCAAGTTCCAACTTAGAAAAAAGGTCTTGGGTGTTTCACTGACATTTAGGTCCCTGAAATTATTTGCTTAATATGCAGCTGCAATCAAAAAAAGCCAAAAACATACTAAGCATCATCAGAAAGGACAAGACAAAAAGCCACTGTTTTACTACAGTTTGAAACATTGATGCAACTTCATCCTAACTATCGCATGCAACAGCAGTCACTTCGCCTTCATAAGGACATAGGGGAGTCAGAAGAACACAGCAAAATGAACACCACAGGTAGCTGAGGGAATACAGCATCTGTCTTATGGGTAGAGATTAAAAATGGATCCCTAATACACTTGTGCTCCATCACCTTCACTGGCTGTGCTCATGGCCTACCCTTGAAGGTCACACCACAGCCAGCCATGGTCTTGCGTGGTACATTCCAGTGCATCAAGATGTTACAAGATTTCATTAGCTGTAGATGGGTTACTGCTAACAATGACATAAAAAGAGTGGTCTTTTGGGATGTGAAACAAGACACATGGGACTCCTCACAGCCTTTTAAGGACAAGGGAAAGGCTGATTGCTCTGCTGTTTCTGCAGTGTAAATCAAATTTCTGTCACATACATTTTCCTCCACATCAATGCCAGAATGTCCTCCTAGGTATTTGAGGATATCTAAAACTCTTCATTAAGAACAGACTTTATTCAGTAGTTTGAAAAACACCCAGTGAGGTCCTAAAAATTTATATAGGAGTCTTTGATTAAAATAAATGAGACACTGGTACCTCAAAAAAGAGCAACATGAGCTGTTTTAGCAAAATTATAGTATCAAAAAGGCAACCCCACAGAAATACTTTATTCATTGTACTGAAAAAGTGTTTATGAATTGTTTTATCCACAGTAAGACAACCTGCTTTACCATGCAGTGGTGACAGAGTAATTTGTTCTTTCATTATCCAGGTTATTTATTATTTTAAGTACTGATCTGTTGCAATTTTCCTGACTTATCACAAGACAACCGCACTTCTGGGAACAAGATGAAATACAGGCACAAGAAACATTTTTTTGTCAAAGTTACAAATACACTTCACTGGCATCCTAATTTAACACTTCATTTTTAGTGTCATGCTTTTGTTTACACATCATTCTTTTGCAGAAAAAGCCCAGGAGAGCAGTGACACACACCTGAATCATTCCTGTAACACACAAATCAGTTTGAGTAAATCCTTAGCAAGCAATGGATTTAAGTCAGACAGTCCACTTGAGAACTCTCATTTAACTTCAGGTATTAGCTAGACTCTTCCTTTCCTGTAACAAAATATTCCCACTCACAATTTCCAGCTCTTCCTTCTAAATACATGCCAAAGAGTCTTAGTTAAATATTAATGAGTTGTCCTTGTACAGTACGCATTTTTGGTGCAGTACAATACTTTTTTTTTTTTAAACAAGAATTAATGTTCAGGACTCTCAAATATGCAAAGCACTTAAAATTTCAACAGTCCTTAGAAAACTCTTATCCATTACAAGTTTACTTAAGGAGATCTCAACCCTTCAGTAATGCTGATTGACCACTGGCAAGGCTTTTTGTTGCCTCTCTCAATAGAGCATGCAGATTTTGAAACCACATCCTTACTTCAAAGAGCCACTTCACAGCAGCATGGTACATATTGCTCAAGCTCCTGCTTCAGTCACCCTGTTGTCAGTCAGACCAAGTTGCAGCTCTTCCTCTAAGCAAGAGTATGTATTAATCTCCTCCTTGCAACCATAGATGGTTTAATTCTCTTTTCTCACCTCCTTACAGCTCACATCTCAGTCAAAATTAGTGTACCAGCAACATGGCTGACCATCTCTAAGCAGCACAGATTTCATGCATGCTTCGTGTCTTATTTGATGAGATGAGCAACAAATAAAGTCCTTTCTGGACTATGATTAAGAGCAGCATCAATACCAAATGCTTATCTCTTAATTCCTAGATTTAATAATTCCTAGCATGGAAACAGACTTTAATAGAGAAAATACTGAAGATAAACAAATCTAGAATAACTATGTAAGAATTAATTTAAGAATATGCCCATTGCTCAAAGACAGATAGGCAAACTGAATGAGCACAAAAGAGTTAAGACTAGAAAATTGTTTTTTCCCTCACAGACTTTTCCTGTTGGTAAAGAGAACAATGGGATTACAGGCACCCTAAAGGAACAACAACAAGTAGAAAGCAGTTTCCAGTTGGCTTTGCTAACACTTTTGATAAAGTGACAATAGTTAAACCAGAAAGAAATACTTGGAACTTTCATAATTTGATTATTTTAACAAACCAAGTCTGAAACATGAAATACATAAGCAGCAACCCCAAAAGTTTGAAGAGTATCTGAAATATTAATGACCTATCCATAGACATAAAATTACCAATCAAACATTCACAGGTCCTTGGACAATTCATTTTGAGCTCAAATTAAGCTAAGTTAAGCATCCCTTTGATCCAAGATGCATGCATTATTTAGCATTAGCTAGACATTAGTTCATTTACACAAACACATGCCAAGTGGATTTATGCAAGAGGGTACCCATTTCTGCTTAATTTGGAATATCCTGGTTCTCTCTCTGAAAGCTAAACCACAGTGATTTATGCCATTTAGGTAGTCTTTGTATTTTAGCAAAAGCACACACTCAAAAAGCTACAGTCAGGAACTCTTCCAGTAGAAAAGTGAAGAGGTGTGACTCTAGGTGTTTCCATATGCACAAAATCAACCCGCTAATTTTTCATTGTATTTTTGTGGCTTTTCCCTTCTGGTATACTAAAATATGCACATAAGGGTGGTCTTTTGGGGAGTTAGGGGGAGTGGTTAAGGGGTAGTGGTTTAGTTTTGTTGGTTTGGGTGAGTTAGTGTTTGGTTTGGGGTTTTTTCCTGATCTATGCAGCTGATCAAAATTTGCATCACATAAATTAAAATCCTAAATAAGCACTTATAAGGAAGACTGGTAAAGAATGGAATGAAAGGGAAACATGAGCTGTTAAAGACTAGCAACAGTGAGAAACTGAAATAATGGGGAAAAAAACTAGCAATAAACTTTGAAAAGTAACTGCCTTTAGTTTCTTTTCCCTATGAACCATTCCCTATGCCCCACACTCCTGGTGTGTGAATGTAGACTAAACTATAGGTACACTCCATAACAATGACTTTTCGACTCAGGTACTTTTAAACTTCCTCTCAGCATCCCAAAGCATTTATTGATTTTCCGGTATTCTCAGGACTGGTTTACAGCCCACTCTCAAAGACAAAGAAAGTTTGAGAATAACTAAAATAAGAAATTCATGCACCCTTATTTAAACTTCCTCTTGCCCTGCCTCCTGCAACATCAAAGCAATCCAACACCCAGACTGGATGTGTTCATTGCTTGACCGCATTTAGCATTTAGTATGTGATAAGACTATGAACTACAACAGATGATGGAAATTTGGCTGAAAACCACAAAATAACAGTCCAAAACTCATAAATATTTGCTACATCCTGAAAGATTTCTGTTAATCTGGGAAATATAGGCTAAATCTGTAGCCTTTATTCAGCTTATTAAAACTGCTGTGGGTAATGTTTGCTTTTAAAGCCTAAGAGAATGAGTGATATTTAAAACAAAAACAAGATTAAAAATCAAATGGCAAACCATTTATTTCCTCCTGTCTAAACAGATCTCAGTAGCACACAAACAATGTGAGCTAATCCAAACTGTCACAGAATACTGTATTTATTTATCTAGCACTGCTGAAGCCAAGTACTGAATGGGGGAGATACTGACAGAGGGAAGGACCAATAGAATTAGTTCCACTAAGCTGAGGCAAACAAGTCATCCCATATACCTGAAGGGAAAAAGAGTTTCTTAATAAGAACAATAATTATTGAGCAACTAGAGGCAAAAAGCAATGGTAATACAAGGACTGGGAACCCAGAAAAATACAGGGAAGGAGATGAGACTAATATGGAGGCACATCTTACAGAGCTGAACCACCATTTTATCACTTACATTTTGAAGTACCAGCAAGGATAAGATCAGGTAAGCAAGTTGGAAACAAGAGAAAATAGATCACAGAGTAATGGAGATAAAGTGAGGCACAGAACTGTTCTAATTACCCCAAGGACAACTTTAAAGCAATACTCAGATCTGAAACTCAATGAAAAAGGATATCAGGGACACCGAAACCTTGCTCAGACAGACCTGGGAGAACCTTTTCAGGGCCAGCTGATGTGCTGCTACAGAAGCTCAACATGGAATCATAAAAAAACCATTTGATTAAAAGTAATCTTACAAATTAAATGAAATGTTTTGGATGCTTAAAGCTTGAAGAAGCATCAACAAAGAAACATGGCAAAAAATACCAGGAGAGCCACTGATGAAAGGTGAAATAAATGGAGTTTCCTTACGAGAAAGAGAAATCAACTCATACATCTGCAATATGCATCTGATTCAGTGGCATCTCAAAACTCCACCGAAAACTCCCAGCTTAACACAGACTTTAAGGTGGGGCACCTTAAAGGCAAAGCAAGCGATACCAGCCAACAAAATCCACCATGAGATAGAGTAACTGACAGCATGGAATCACAAAGTTATTTTACAAACAATCCACTGAAAGAGCAGTTTTGGCATAATGTTCTGACAACAAAAATAAAAATCCCACAAATAAGCCTTATCTGTTTCTCAACCAAGAATACCTCTATTCAACATTCTGATGACATCAGCCAATCACTGAACCATGCTGAGGAAGCAGAAGAAGTTTGGGGTTTTTCCCCTTCAGTTTTCACTTTCAACTTGAAAAAACACAATCTTTCAGCTTGATGAAGCTTATTAGCAAACTGCAGCTTCAACAGGAATGAACAGATTCTTCTAAGAAACAGCAGTGCCATGCAGTCAAACCAAAAGACATCTGTAGTTCAGCTCCCTTCTGTCAATAACCAAAAAGCAACACTTGAATGGAATGTGAAATGCCACGTGCTAACAATATTATACAGCACAGCACCATTACATGACATATGGAAATCTCTTGGTTTCTCCTACCAAAGTAACTGCTAGGAAATAGTCTTCCAGTCATCATCTAAGAAATACCTGCAATTCCATACTGTGCTCTTGATTGCATAGGTGTATAAAACATAAAATGATACACAGGGTTGCTTCAATTTCATGTTTTTGTGGACCATTAATACAGCTCGTATTATACACTTGACTCATATAACTATATCCAATGCTCACCATGACATTGCAAGAATATTGCCTCTTTGAAAAATGAAAGAATAATCTCCAAAAACTCCCAAATGCACTCACTAGAGTCTTAACCTCAACACACAAAAAATAGCAGTTATTCTTTAAACACAAGGGCAAGGATTAAACAACCCAGAGATGCTCTCTCCTTCATACTGTTGTAGTTCACTAGTGAGCCAAATGAGCCATCCAGCAGCATTACTACTAAAGTTTTCAATTTTGGAATGACATACAAAATTCCAGTTACAAATCAATTTAAGATCTTCAGATGAGAAGCACTACCAGTATCATTTGCTATTGTCATGCACATACTGTAATCTAGCATGAGACACAAACAAGCCTTTAGAAAATGTCCTGTAGAGATCTATCACCTTCCAGTGACCTCCTTCAAAACATACTTGGATCTGTTCCAGCCTTTTATTGCTCTCTGGCACTAGTAATCCACCATTTGATCATTATTAAACATTCACAGCAGATGTGCCTACAAACAGAGCATGATGCTTTAAGTGTCTAAGAACAGGAAGAGATGAACTCTCAAGAAACAAAGATTCTGAGTTTATGCTAATAAATTTACTTTAAAAGACTAAATGAAGGAGAAACATATGCAGATTTCCTTAAGCTCTTCTATTTTGGAGTTAAGTCACGAAAGTGCTGCTCGTGTCAGACTACATGTCCTGTAGCACCCTACAGTACTCCAAGTATTTCTGTATTACTAAGTTTTTTCCAAATCCCATTTTTGCCCTCACTAAACACCACAGCAGAAAAGATATCAGTGTAGTGTTGGCAGAGAGGAACACAGTTGTTATGCAATTAGCTATGTAAAGCTGCATTTGTTCTCTTTCTCTATTTACACTAAACAGATGAACAAATATGATGATAAAATGGAACCAGCTTTACTAGAATGAATGTTGAATGGTAAAAACATCCTAACTTGATTACTGATCAGAGTTGGTGAGACAGACTCGACAGTCTACATGAATGAAGAAATGTAAATGCCACAGAGTTTTCTACTGCCAAAAAGTATGTAGGAATTAATACCCTACTATGTACAAAACCAGAACAGGACAAGCAAAACCAGAAAAGTAGAACAGCATGTTATGGTTACAACAGTACAAGGCACAGGGGAAGTTTTAGTTCTCAAAACCAGTTTTGAGTCACCACAGTACAAATCTGTATGGGTAGGGACTGCTACTACTGGTCAGTTTAGCAGCATGCAGAAAGTCACTTCACATAATTTTACTGAACTTACATTCAACATTGCTTTCACAATTCTTGTTCAGTTCTTACTTTTGTATGTCTTCCTTAACTTTAGTTAGAGTACAATAGCAGTTCTACCTGGTAGGATTCCAAAAAATCTCAGGAAACAGTTAAAAAAAAAGGGTATTTAGACTAAATACATGTCTCAGAAACCCTTTAAATGAAATTTTATAGAGAGTATCTCAGATGTGCTTTACTGGGTAAGGTGGGAAAGCCAAAAGCGCAGAGAAATTAGTCAACAGGAAGTATTCATCACTACTGTTCACAAATTTGCTTCATCACATTATTCACAGTAGCACATTTGCCTACAAAACTTAAGCAACTTACTTTGCAGTGGTCATACTGCTGCTGTAAGGTTGGAACATCCCCTCCAACAGGCATTTGCTTTTTCAGTTCTTCATCTTTTGCATTCAGCCATTTGATTAACTCTTCCAGGGATGTCAACAATCTGTTCCATTTCTCTGCACTGGCCTCCAAGTGAGCCCTGTGAATCAACATAAGAGCATCTTTAAAGCCCTGAAAAGCAAAACCAGCATGGGAATGCAACAATTAAACTTATTCCATCAGAAAGATAAGAACATGTCACGTGCAAAGCCACTTTGTGTTAAAAAACTCTCTTCTTCAAGATACTTGGCACAGCAAAACAAAATCAGCAGAGGAGAAATAGGGGAACACAGACAAATGTACCTGATGCTTTAACTCACCTCAAATCTTAAACACTGCATGTCTAAGCAACATAAAGAAATTATGTGTTTTGTTGAGACTTCACCACTGTTGCACAAGAAGCATAAGTGTCATTTAGTGAGCTAAAGCACTGCAGAACTGAACTCTTTCATGCCAGGACTACTTCTCTCCAGAAGCAAAAAGCAAAGTTCTCCCAGCAGTGATCAACAGCAAGTTGCCTGTGCTGCTGAACATCTCAATCAGTGATTCAGGTTATTCAGTACATCATCTCTAGTCAATGGTGAGTTACTAGAGGATTAATACAGTGAATCTGTTTCATGGTTTGATGGGCAAAAAAAGACCCAATTCCACAATGCTTTTTCCATACTTTTCAAAACACTTTGACTTGATGTCCCCTCCCTGAAGTGCCTAAAAGGTGTATAGAAATCTTGAACAGCGACCAGCTGCTCCTCTTCTACTGCAGTCATTCTGTGTTATAGAACCATTGAAGAACAGCATGTCCTTAGTTTATACCAGTAAACAACAGTTTCTTTCTTTCTCCACAGAGGTGATGGAGTGGAGCTGAATGCTTTTCAATGTAGTCTCACACCAGCTCTCTAAATTCTTGCTCTGCTTCTCATAGGTGAATGAACTAAACTCTACTCCCTTTCCTGTTTCGCACATTATTGTTTGGGTTTTTTTTCCTGATTCACTGTGACTCACATCTTGAAACTTTCACCTGGCTTCCCTTGTATTATCAAATGCTAAAATGGCATTTGAGTGAATGTTTGGAACTGATATGACAGTATCTGGATTGAAGGGATGATGTGCTGCAAGGCTAATTTCAACACAAGCTTAGGTTTGGTCACACTGGGATCTCCCACTCATACTAGAACAGATGAGCCAATAAAGTAGTCAGGTAAGGTGGTGGGAGGGAAGGGAGTGGAATACAAACCAAAAAAAGAAAATAATCACATTTCTGAAATGGACAAACTGACTACCTTCATGAAGAGGAGTGTATTCTCCTTCACTCCAGTGAATGAAAGCCCCCAGGTAACTACTTAGGAAAAAAATATAAAATCCAAGTACTTGCTAGAAGCACCATTTTACTGCCTACAGTCTTGTGCATTATGGTTTCTATTGTCCCTTATTGCTCTCTTTCTCCCAACACCCAACTGAAGCCAGCAGCTTGTAGCTCAGGCATGAAGCTCTGAGTCAGCATCCTGCCCTCCAGTGAATTACAAGCAAGCTGTTGCTGTAGGCCTTAGTTTGCAGGCCAGCAGTTCCTGAGTGAAATGTGCTGTTTTCACTCCCCTGATCTGTTTTCAGTTCTGTAATGGTCACTACCTAAAACTACTTTCAAGGCAACCAAGGTCTTCTTTCCATACAGTCATTTATGAACTCTAAAGCAAATGCACATGAGGTACCTGCTTCACAGCTGGAGCATTCACAATAGATGGCCCCAGATGACCCCAGACATGCACAGGGATATACTCCCAACACCACAGGCTAGTAGTCAACATACAATGTTTGTCTTCTCCTTTTTACAACTACCTTCACATTATGTTCAATGTGCCCTCAGAAATACCAAACTGCAAAGTCTTGTTTATACGCTACCCTCAGGTACTCAGAATTGGCCGTTCTTTCTGGAAAACAGATTTATACTCCCTATTAATCAGGCAGAGGAGAGACACTGTCCTCTCACCTAAGCCAAGGCAGCCCAAATGTGAATTTAAGTTTTGCTGTTAAGATCATGATTGTTAAAAATATGAAACATCTTTATGAATTTCTGAGTGAAGATTGGTGTCTGTCTTGGCCACAGCAAGCACAAAGTGATTGAGTTTAAAACAGGAGGAAAAGTGCCAGCAAAAACTAAACTCTGGACATGAGGAGAGCACACTTCAGGCTGCTCAGTGAATGACCAAGTAAGGTCCTGAACGAAAATGTTTTTAGAGGTGCTGGGGTCCATCAGTGCTGGTCACTTTTTAAACATCACCTCCTCAGGGCACAGGAACAGGCAATTCCCTAATGTTGGAAGTCAAACAAGAGAGGCTGAAGGATGGCTTGGCTGAACAGTGATGTCCTTTTAGAGATAAGGCTAAAAAGGAAGGTGAATGCCAGTGGAAGCCAGGTCAAGTGACATGGAAAGAATTCAGAGATGCTGCTTGCCACTGTACAAGGAAAATTCGTGCAGCCAAAGCTCAGCTGGAATTGAACAGAAATGTCAGGGACAACAAAAGGAGCTTTTTCAAATATATTAATGCCAATTGGCAGTATAGAAATATCATTGGCTCATTACAGGCTAAGGATGGTTGCCTCACAAACAGGGACAGAGATAAGGCAGAGGGGTCTGACACTTTCTTTGTCTTCAACATGGATGACAGACCCAAGGGGGTCTCAGTGCCCTGAGGCGGAGGACCGTGACTGCAAGAACTATCAACTCCCACTTGTCCCTGAAATTGCTGAATCTGCTGCTCCAGCTGGATCCCTACCAATCTATGGGGCCTGTTGGGATTCATCCCAGAGTCCTCAAAGAGCTGGCTGATGTCATCACAAAACCTCTCTCAATGATTTTTGAATGGTCTTGGGAATCTGAAGAGGTCCCAGCTGCCTGGAAGCTGGGGAATGTTATCCCGATTTTCAAGAAGGGCAAGGACAACCCTGGAAACTACAGGCCTGTCAGTCTCACTTCAGTGCCTGGTAAAGTTATGGAGGAGAATATTCTAGGAAGCATTGAAAAACACCTGAAAGACAACACAGTCACTGGTCACAATCAGCATGGCCAGAGCGTCCTGCTTATCCAACCTAATTTCCTTTTATAACAAGATAATAATCCACCCAGTTGATCAAGGGAAGCCAGTTGACTTTTTTTTTATTTCAGTAAAGCTTTCAATACTGTCTCTCTTAGGATTTTTCTCAACAAACAGCTGGATAAACACATCACACACTGGGTGAACAATTGGCTCATGGGTTGAGCACAGAGGGTGATAGTGAATGATTTGACAACAGACTGGTGACCTGTCACTAGTGGTGTTCCACAGGGCTCCATCTTGGGCCCTGTGCTCTTCAACATCTTCATAACTGACTTGGATGCAGGACAGAAAGGGACACTGAGCAAGTTTGCAGATGACACAAAACTGGGAGGAGCTGTGGACTCCCTCAAAGGCAGCGAGGTCCTGCAGAGAGACCTGGACAAATTAGAGGGCTGGGTAATCACCAGCTATAGGAAGTTCAACAAGGGGAAGTGACAGATTCTGCTCCCAGAATGGGACAACCCTGTGATGTTCATACACACTGGGGAATGAGATGTTGGAAAGCGGTGCCGCAGAAAGGGACCAGAGGATCCTGGTTGACTGCAAGTTGAACATGACTCAGCAGTGTCCTGGCAGCCAGGAGGGCCAATCGTGTCCTGGGGGGCATCAGGCACAGCATCACCAGCCGGTTGAGGGAGGGGATTGTCCTGCTCTGCTCTACACTGGGGCGGCCTCACCTTGGATATTGTGTGCAGTGTTGGGCACCACAATGTAAGAAAGACATTAAGCTCTCAGAGAGCTTCCAGAGGAGAGCAACAAAGATGGTGAAGGGCCTTGAGGGGAAGGCATATGAGGAGTTGCTGAGGCCACTTAGTGTGTTCAGCCTGGAAAAGAGGAGACTGAGGGGAGACCTCACTGCATTTACAACTTCCTTGTGAGGGGAAGAAGAGGGGCAGGCACTCATCTCCTCTGTGGTGACCAGTGAGAGGACCTGAAGGAATGGCCTGAAGCTGAGTCAGGGGAGGTTTATGTTGGTTATTAGAAAAAGGTTCTTCACCCAGAGGGTGGTTGGGCACTGTAACAGGCTCCCCAGGGGAGTGATCACAGCACAAGCCTGACAGAGTTCAGGAAGCATTTGGATTATACTCTTGGGCACATGGTGTGACTCTTGGGAATGGTCTTATGCAGGGCTAAAGGTTGGACTTAATGATCCTTGTGGGTCCCTTTTAACTCAGTATATTATGTGATTCTGTGAACTAAAATGTTCAAATCTATGGCTTTCTGTACTTTTGATAGTGAAATCTCTATTCATCATGAGTTATTACTGTCTATAGCACATATAAGCAGCTCTCACCTCTAAAATCTGGTACTCTGACACTTCAAGATTCTACTCTAATTAGTTAGTAGAAGTATTACATAAAAAATAAATTGGAGTTTTGTAAGGAAGGAAAAAACTCCTGCAATCAATTAAAGGATAATTTAAGGGAGACATACAGTGCAACATTAATAGTGAAAAAATTAATTTCATAATAATGTGAATGATATGGGATAGGATACTAGATTAAATGCATTGTAATATAGCAGTAAGTATTTGTGTGCATACCAGATTAATGACAGCAGTAAAACATCATTAGCACATGGTTTCAAAGTCCAGTGCAAGTTAATGTTTCAGGGGTAGAGCAGTAAGGATGGGCAGGAAATGAACTACACTAATAGGGACTTGAAATTTTTCTCTGAACACAAAGTGAGCTAACCTCTCTCTTGAAAGGTAAAATACATTAAAGGGAAAAAATTAAAAGGGAAAAATGTATCATATCAGCCTAATTTTTCCTGAATATTACCTTTTTAATATTACAAAAGCCATACTGAAAAATAAAAGCAAGATTTGGCAGCTGAAGAGTAGACACAAGTATCCAGTTCTCCTGGGGAGCAAAGTTTGCATTCAGCAAACCCTATTCAAAGGAAATGCTGGCACAGGAGCAAGGGAAACAAGATACACCCTAATCTGCATTTCAATGTAAAGCTTTAGTATCACCTTTACATTTGTCATACAGACATTATCAAAGGAAAAAAACCTATGCTGAGGTTCTGAAATATTTCTTGGGCTTCTTTATTCTCAGTGAGAATTTCTGGCCTTTATTTTGGAACTGGTACTTCTAATAATAAACAACCTGCAAACAAATCTTCGTATGTTTCCGATCACATGATAAATGAATTGGCAATCTCGAGGATTTACTGCTCAAGTCACTGCTTAAGAATCTAAGCAAAATAGAGGTCAGTTATAGATGATCGGTTTTAAGCACTGGTTGGAGCACAAATATTCCCCAATATCAACCACCTAGTATTCAAAGGCACTCCTAAGGGAATTCTGAAAAACACTGATGCTCCCATCCAACTGACCAGACTAAAAGCACTTCCCTTCCTCCCAGGATGAATAAAATCATCCAGAACAGTACCTCTGACACAACTCCCCTTCTGATGACCCTGAGAGGCACTTTGCACAGCTGGACACCTCCTCAGCCTTTGATTCTGCTATAGAGGTAGCACTTTTCCTATTGAGTGACAAGGGAACGTGGAATAAAAAACCAAAAGGTGGGTAGTCTAAATGTACTCCTTGACTGTTTCTCCCAAACTTTTACCTCTACCCTGCCCCAAACACAAATATCCTCACACCTCCTGCCCAGGAAAAAAAAACATCTTTTCTAACCATTTGGCTTTAAAATACAGGCTCCCAGAAATCTACATCTTTGTTCTCTTCCTGGGAACAAGATAATAAAGAGAGAAAAAACAAGAAGCATGAATAAGTCTAAAGTAATTTCAAGGAGAGATATAGTTCTCTCAGGTGGTGCCATGATCACTACAAGTATAGGTTTAAGAAGCTTCCATGCATTTAAAAATATGTCACAAGAGTGCTGCTTTTCCAGTTTGGAACTCCCTTTAGTTACAGTAGTAAGGAAGTAAAGTCAACAAAGTGACTAACTCACACTATCTCTGTATGGGAGAGCAGTACTTTCAGCAATAAAAAAATGAGCATAATCAGTACATACATATACCTGAAAATATTCTAAGGAACTTAGAGAAACATTAATTCAGAAGATTCAAATAATTATTTCACTGATATTGCTATTGATTTACAATAAGGTAAGATTCAAGATACTTTGGTACAAGATTGGCAAGTTATGACTGCCCAGTTCTGGAGAGACAAAGTAGTAATCCTACCTGGTGAACAAGTTCACCAAGTTTTTATATTTGTACTCAGGGGTCCTTTGTGAAAGAGAATAGATATTTCATTTCAATGCTGTGGTCATATTTCTCAAGCCTTTCAGAAGACAGGAACTGTACCCCATTCACACCTTGATGTTTCCATTACTCACCGGATGTTAGCTGACTTCGCCTTCAGGTCATTCCAGCGCTGGTTCATGTCATCAAGCCGGTGCTGAAGCAGAGCAGCTTCCTCAGAGTTCCCCAAGGCTTTCACCATCTTCTGTCTGTTTCCATCAATGCTTTTAAAGATGTCATTGTGGGCATCAATCTCAGCTTGGATGTCCTGAAATATCAGTAAGAAAAGTTCAAACATCTCAGTTCTGTAAGTAAAGAAAGGGAGAGCTTATTCTCATTAGTAGTCCTAAGCACTAGGGCTGAGCTTGCATTCTGACTTTCTTGGGTAACCCTGATACAAGATGCAGAGGAGAAAATCTGCAACCTTATTAACGTCAGTATGAAAGGTCTAGCTTTCTTAACTGTGAGAAAAGGAGTCTGAAAGTCATCCAAGACTGTGATACAGGAAATAGAACTATAAACACTAAGTTCTGTGGTGTTATGTTTTGTAGCACTGAAGGTAACTAATTGTCTACTGTTCACCCACGCATTTCGCACAGTGTGGCATTTGCAAATGCATTAGAAGTCATTTCCTTTTCAGAAATTACACAGAATCAGCCTTAGCTATGTTGCCTCTTTCTTCTTTGAAACAAAATATTCCAGAAAAAATACACAGTCCAGTGAAATTCAGACTCTATGTAATACTTTAGGTCATACATAATGAAAGCTTTTCACTAAAATTTATGGCCTTCAACTGCAGCTAAAGGACTACAACAACCACAAGTTCATTTTTACAATAACCATGGCCTGAAATATATGGACAGGTAGACATAAAACAGCAGGATGTCTTATAATCTGAATTTTGTAGTAAATATTGAAAAGAAAAAGAAGCGTGTGTGATTTCCATTCAGCTGACTCATTTTTCCTCCCCTTAGAAATTAAACCCACTCTCATCTACCACCTGCCTCAAGAAACACATTACAGATGTTGTCTTCATCTAATTGAGCACAGTATTACTTTTAAAGTACATTATAAGAGCAAACAAAACTTCCTCAATCACCATCAATGCTCTAGCATTCATACATCCATGTATACTCAAATAAAGCAATGTAAATGTGTGGAAAGCCAGGAGGTGTACTGGCTGCCTCAACAGGATTAATCAACAAAGATTATGACAGGAATTTGACACAGATGTAAATAAACTTCTTTAGCAAAGGAAGAAATTAAATATCTGAAATCCCTTAAAGGTTTTTATTCTTCCAGTCACCTCCTCAGTAATCACGATCTGTTGCCAAAAGCAAAACAGGAGAGGGCTCTTACACCTCCCATCCTAAAGATGTAGTCCTTCATCTCAGAATGGCTGCTTGCATCTCTACAAATGAAAGTGGAAAGTAGAGATGCAAAGTTTCTTGAGTTTGGGAAGAAAGCCAAAGGAAGTCAGGACACAACTGGAGAAGTGGGGGGAGGAGAGATGGGGCAGTGGGGAAGGAGGTGAGAGAGGGAGGTTTTGGCAAAGCTCTGGCTGTCCAGATGAGTTACTATGTGACTTCAGACAACCACCTGTTCCTTGCCCTGAGATTCACTACTTTAAAGCAGGTACCTGAAAATACACTTTTGCTATCTTTAAAAGACTTGACAAGAATCACCGTTCTGAACATAGATACAAACAATGACATCTAAAATGAAAAAAAAATGAAACGGAAGTGTGTGGTAATTAACCAACTGAAATAAGACAACAGTCATCAGTTGAAACAGACGCTTATCTGAAAACATTTGCAGCTCCCACCCTTAAATCTCCAACACATTACACATGCAGGGCAAACCAGCTCAATCCAACATAGTAGGAGGTACAACCACTACAGCAGTTGAAATTCTAATTGCACACTAATCTAGGCTAAAAGCCTGATCATGTCAAATACATTTCTTTGTCTCTTCAAAGTCACAAAACACAATTCAATTGAAAACAAGCTGATCTTTAATCTTCCATTCTACAAACAATAATAATTCTAACACCATTCATTCTAGAACTTTCATGAAACATTCTTTGATTATACTTGAGGGCACTTCTGCATGCACGCTCAAAAATGTTTCATTCAAAATGGGGTTTGATTCTTGCATTTCACAGTTATCATGTTACATTGATTAAGGCACAGTAAATCTGTTGTTCACATTATTGAGTCCCATCCGTGATGGCCCTGTTGACACAACTCAGTTCAAAGATTAAAGTTTGATAATTAACTTTTCTTTCTCTTTTCTGATTTCCATTTTCAAGGGGAAAAAAAGCACTGCCAGCTAATGGATAAACCAATAGGAATGATGAAGTTTATGAATGTGAGTTAATCTCAGTCCTCAAAAAAAAGGTGAAGAGAGAAATTCAAATAACATACCCCACATCAAAGTGCAAATGGAAAAACTGCAGAAAGAAAGTGGGATGTGAAAAATTACTAATGGCAAGAGATGGACACATAAGTTAGTTATTCTTCAATAAAGATATAAAAGATCTGAATTTTTATTCAGGTATTGTCCTCTGGTGGAAGTCTAACAGGGATGATGAGCTCCCATCTTGTCCTAAGGCTGCTGTAATTGCTAGTAATTGGCAATAATCTCACTTATTCACAGTTATCAAAATCTTTCAGTTCTTATGAGATTTGCAGATACGGGGTTGCCCTCCCTTAGAATTTCTTTCTTCAAAGTGTGAAAAACTCTTATCAATTCTGTGAACATCCCTATTCATGTTCATCCTGATCTATTATTTCTCCTTCTCCCACCTTTTTTGTGATCTTTGATTCTCCATTGTTCTCTAAGTGGCAAAAAAAAGGGATGAAAGAAGTTGATTATTCCTGCTCAGGCCCCAGAGAGGATTAATCATAATAAGATTTAATCCTATTTAAATGTTGCGATACTTCAGAAGAAATTATAAACACTTCCCTGTTATCACATGGAAGTTCCTATATTCAGAATCACAAGGATAACCCACTGGAGGATGCAGGAGAAGGTGAGGGGGATTCTGTTGCTTTTGCCACATAAAGAGAGGACTACAACTGAGAAACACCATCACTATTTTTAGACTAAAGCAAAGAGCATTTGGACCTGAGTGCTCACCCAGTGCAAGTAAAACGAAGGAAAGGGGAGAGCAACAACAACAAAAGAAAGCACACCAAACTCACCCAAAACACAACAGGAAACAAAAAAGGAGGAAAAAATAAACCTAAGGAAATACACTGTAAACAGAAAAGGACTTCTGGCTTTATCAACTTAATTATTTGAGGCATTACTGTAGAGATGTCATACTTTGCTAATTTTGCAAATATTTATGTGCGTCTATCTGTTGAACTGGATTGATAATTTATTGTATGAGGACAACAGATTTGTTTGTATGTGCAACTGCTTGCAGGATTAAGATCCTAAGTTTAAAGAAAGCCCTTTGAGGAAAGAATTCATCCTATATATAAATCGAGGTGAGAACTCCAAAGTTTTGAAATATAGAAAGGAAAAGAAACAACTAGATTGGCTTTTAGGTATGTACTTCAGCCTAGCCAGACTATTAAAAGATTGTCACTTTCCTTAAATTGCTTTTAAGTATTAAGGTCAAACCACTGCCTCTCTTTTCCACTTCAGTCTGGTAATTTCAAAATTTCCCTTACTTCCATTCTGAATCTTCTTTTAACTTCTTTGCTTCTCTCTCTCTTTTTGTCCCTCTCTGTGTGGGAGTCAAGCCTTCATTGTATGTTTGGATCTGATTTTAAAACTTGCCTTCATAATAAGAAACCTACTTATTGCTTTAATTTCTATAAAATAAAAAACTAAATTATCATATGATGACAACTGAAGAGCCTGTGTCTTTAAAGAATGTATAAATAAGGTATGTGCCCCTCAGTAATGCTAGAGATGGCAATCCTGAAAAGCACCCAAAGACATAGCTGACTCCATTTGAAGCAGCTACTAGAATAGCCCAAAGGCATACTGGAGTGATGTGCCCAGGGTAAAAGAAGATATATGACAAAGTATGGAACAGAACCAAACTTTGTGAGCCCAACTCCAAGATCAGCCAGCTATTAATATTTTTTCTTTTCTTTCTCCCTTACAGACTGCAAGGATATATTAAACACAGTTACAACACTAGGCATAATTGTCATTTGGAAACTATTAATACTTTATAATGGCAAATAACCCCAAACCATACCAACAGCATTCCCATGACAACAGGCATTCTAGTGTCTTTTTTTTCTAAATTATGAGCCCAGAGGACCTCTAATTCACTCTGCAACCCTCGAAGCTATTAGTATATTCACTTCCACTCATATCTTGTCAGATTTTGTCTATAATGGAAATATACCAGTGAAAACAGTAACATCACCAAAGTATTTTCTTCTTTAAAGGGCCCAAATCCTTCTATGGAAGATAAAAAGAAAACTAGTCAAAGAAAACTTCCTAGCAAAATTAAAGTGGTAAAAACAATGCATTTTAAAATATACAAAATGTTTGTCTATTGAATTATTGCTATCAAAAATGCAGGAGTAATTATATAAAAGATCTAAATCAGTGAAGTTATTTTATTCTGTAAGGTAAATAAAAAGGTATACCTATAACATTACAGATTCTATTATCGAGAAGACTTAATTTTTTATTACATATAAGACACAAAACTTGACTTAGTCTCTTAAGAAAAAGGCCAACAGCATTCTATACCAAATCATAACTTCACAGGGGTTTTTAAGACAGTTACATACAGGACTTAACATTTTACTCCAATGTTTCTTAAACCCCCTATAAACAGCAAAATTCTGCATTACCTTCAATTTTTAATTATTTTTATATTTATTAGGAAACAGAATTACATTGAATTTTCAGAAACATCTGACCACAGAGTGGGGATGGCAAGTTATACCACACAAACTTCATAAGGCTTGCAAGAAATAGAAATACAGGTATAATGCTGTGCAACAAGACTAGCAGTGTTTTGTGTTGGCTACACCACTTTAATCTCCAGATACGAGACAGATACATGAAAGCTGCTGTGGCTTTCTAACCACATGTACCTATGTTAGTGGGGTTGAAGCTGCCTCTTCATGCATGAAAAATAACTAGAAAAAACTCCATTTTCCCTAGCAAAGGTTATTTTGCCAGAACAGTTTTGTACTTCTTCCCCTCAGTACGAATCATGCATATGACTAGAACAGGACACCAGACCTGAGGCAGATAAACAGAATTGCAACTCCCATTGCCTTCACTGACAGCATTCAAGTCAGCAAAGACATAGTTACAGAAATGCTGCACTTGCCCCTTTCAAAGGTCAGGAATAAATATGATGACTGCTCATCAAAGTATCTGCAGAAAAAACTCTACCAGCTTTTCCAGCTGGAAGAAAAAGACAGTGACAACCAAAGGACATAGCTGTATGTCACAGACCACAGCCGGAACATTGTTCTTTGAGGTGTCACAGCAGGTAGAAAGGGAATGGACTTTCTTTTTTAAATAGCAGATTGTTTAGTCTATCCTGAACTAGATACATTCTACCTGCTGCTGCCAACTGCCTCTGGGAACACTGCTGTGTCAGATATTCCTTTTAGCCTCTCCTTTGCTTGGAGCTTTTCACTTTCTGATGACTCTTAAAGAGAGAATAATAGACATGATAGAGGGTGGCTGAGCAAAAGAGAAACTGGACTTCTATTTGTCTCTTCCTTAAAAATGCTAGGATAGCAAGGAGAAAGGGATGCTCTTGTAAAAAAAATGGTTAAAAAAATCTCATCCACTGAGGGAGTCTCTTCTCTGATGTCTAAGGATAGTCATGCCTTTAGAAAGACTCATCTCATTTGCTATTTCAGAATCTTTGCTGGAGCAGTTGCTGTTGAGCAAACCATTTATAATGAATTGCATTCAGAAGAGCAGTATATACTGAAAACCCTTGGGCAGAATTGCCATGACCATAAACCCACCAATGGCAGAAGCGTGTATAAAGATGGACATTAAACCTCTCTCAAGTGTCATACACAGACCACACAGGGTATCACTACAGTCACTGCAACTATACAGTAAGATCAAAGCAATTTAGAAAGCAGTTGGCTTTAGATATGACAGAAATTTAATTACCACTTAAGCTCTCAGATATTTTGTGAAGAAAAATCAGACCTTTTGGGGGGAAAAACCACTTTGGGACATTTTTCACATCTAGTTTACAAAAGCTTGTATTACCAAAAGCCTTGCATCAGCACTTCAAGTTTCCAAAAAGTTATCTTGACTTGCACTTAAGCCTCACAGATAGTAGCATAAGAGGTGACATATGCTGTGGCTAAATATTCATTTCATCACAAGAATGATGATGCATTTACAGAAAGATGAGAACCCCAACCTGCCTTCAAAAACCTCTGTGCCTTCATTGCATGGCACTGATTCAATATCTGAGCAGCACCATAAATGTTAATACTAGTTCCAGCAGTCACACAGACTGAATAAAGTCAAAGCAGCCCTGCCTGCTGCAGTGTAATGTGACGCTGCTTTTGCATAGGAAGGGAGTGCCTTGCAAGCTTCTGCAAATGCCATCTGGCTTCTGCATTACGACCACAGCAACAGCACTCATAATTCTCTCTGTAGAACATACATTAATAAATCCAGAAAGCTGAAAGTAGCTTGCAAGCCAGGATTGCTGTCATAATGCTGTTTCTCCTGGCAGCAAATTCCTCAGGAAGAACAGGATGGGTGTGTGGGGAACTGTAAGAGGGAGAGTCGAAGCAGGGGAGGAGGAGGGGAGGCTGTTAAAAAAAATAAACAAAACAACCAAAAAAAAAGCCAAAAACCAAACAAACGAAAACCCCATGCTTAATAAGCACAGATTAAAATTTTAGAATTTTTGGTCAAAGTCCACCAAATAAAACGTTAACTTTCTCCTCCAGCACCAAAGCATCCTCCTATGATGCATTACAATTTCAAAATTTCAGCACAGTAGACAACAATTTCACAGCAAGCTTCAAGTTAAAAAAAACACAGCAGAGCTGCGAGACCTGTAAGTTTTGGTTGTGTTGAGAATTGCTATGATCAGCTTCTTTGAGATTAAATAAACACTGGAATATTCAGTCACAGTAGAGAGCCTGGAGTTTGCAGGGCCAGGGCTTGTGTGATTCACAAAATATTAGAAACACTGTTTTAAAAACTTCTGTCTTAATGATGTCAGGAAGCATCACAGCGTCCAGCATGTGCCCTAATCTTTACAGGCTACCAGCATCAGTTGCAAGAGAAGCAGTTACAAGAGGAGTCAAGACCCAATGATGGACTGGGAGCAAGAGAGGAGCAAGTGACCTACAGAGTGAAGGAAATTATATCACAAATGCTTTCACTGATACTCTTAGATACTTTTGGAAAAGTCATGCTGGGATACTGAATAGTATCTGTCCCGAGCGTACCCCTCCACAATAAACAAGGCTAACTAGTGTGAATGAAAGAAGAGCAAATGAAACAACGGGAGAAGTTACACATTCATTGGAAGTAATTATACTTGTAAAAGCCATCACAAGATCCTCTAATTTGACTAAGATAACATTCAACTAAATTTAACAGCAAACTGATGAGCACTTGCTTTATGTCAATAGAGGAACAAGGTCACAGGCATGCTGAAATGTCCCCCTATACCCTCCACTTAGCATGACCCAAACTTTTCATTTTATTTGGAATAAAAAACAAACAAAAACCCAACCAACCAATCAAACAACCAAACAATGAGAGTAAATGCCCATGCTCTAAAAGTCATCTTTAAGGACCTGAAACAGGGAAGAGAAGCATTAGATTTCCATAAACAGGGAGCACATGAGGACATTAACAGCAACACAGAAAACCTAAGTTAAACATCAACTTGCCCCTTTTATTTATCATGCAGTTTTCAAAGGCATACATAGCCTTCCTCAAATGCATAAGCGTATGCAGCAGCCTATCATACCTTTTCAAATTCTGTCAGCAACTCACGTAAGCTGAAGTTCAGGCCAATCATCATTAAGCGTCCCCCGAAGCCTACATTTCCCTGGTACGTCCTCCAAGCCAGGTCTATAGCCTTCAAAAGGATCTTCTCTTTTTCCACCTATACAGTCCCAAAATTGTCCAAGTGCTCCTGCACGTGCCCCTCTCCTGGGTTGTGTTTCCCGGGGGACAGTTCACACAGTGCCATCGTCACAGCCTCCCTGTCCCTGTTCCTTCTCATGGGCTGGGCACCTGATGGCGAGCTGGTGACACTGGGTGATGCTCATTGAAGGGTTACCCTGACTCCATGGCACTGTGGGCACCTCCTCATCTCCACACCCCCCCAGGACTGCCTCCAGCTCACCTAAGAAATGCCCTGCAGGATCCAAGTGGTTCTTCCAGGTCTCACGCTGAATGTTTGGTCTCAGTGACCATGAACAAGAGAAGAGATAATATGCTGGTATATGATGGGTGGAGAGGAGGAACAAGTCCTTCCATGTTGCTCCATTCAATGGAAAAAAAATTAAAAAAAAAAAAGAAAAAATCGCAAGGGAAATTTCTGTCTATAGAAAGTATCAAAAAGCAGCTTCTCAGAGAATTTAAAATGGGATGACACACTTCATCCTAGTAAACACAGCAGTATGACCAGACAGGAGGCCATCTCTCCTCTCCCTGCCTTACAGCCAGCCACTCATGGGCAGTAACCAGGCACCTCCAGCCCACTTCACCCAGGTGATGATGCGCTACAGAAGAGCCAAGGCCTACTAAAAGTCTTCTGAAAAGTAACTTCCTTTGTTTAGGAAAAAAAAAAGTCCAGGAAAGGATCCTGCTGCAACCTCCAAAGCCTTCACTGGGGATCTCCGCCTTTGGTGCCGTCTGCTCTGACAGTCGTGTGGTAATCTATCCCCAGCATTTGTTTATTATTGTAATCAGCATCCTCCCTTCCAGCAGCCCTGGTGCTGCTCTGAAGCCAAGCACACTCCCCCTTCCTGGAGGCCTCCCCGCTGGAAAACCACTACCACCCCTGAGGCTGCTGAAACCCCAGACCAAAACCCAACTCACCCCTTTTCCTTCCCCTTGAACAGAAAGGTGGCTATTTAGTCACCGGACAGGTTTTGGAGCTGTACAAGCAACCAGTGCACACAAAGCCACCACGGCCGTGGCCGCTCAGGAGGGCAGGCTTGGCACAGGCAGATTGTTTTCATATGAGCCTTTGCCTGACCGCAAAGGGAAACCTGACACCCCATGGGTGGCTGTGAGGAAATCATTCCATTGCAAACCATTCCCACTGGAAAGCCCGTGTGCATGTGAAGGCCTAGTTAAGCTACTATTAATGCCTTCTGTACAAACACGCATTACTCAACCACCAAAACCAGATTCAGTAATAATTACCAGCAAGGCAGCAAATGTATAATTAAAACCAGCAGCCCATCACTTGCAAAGCCCATTCCAACTATTTCTCCTATGAACACATTGGGTATCATATGCTGCTTTTACTTTCTTTTTACTTCCTCAAATGAAGTACCAGTGAAATCACCAGTAGCAAAACTGCCTTTAAGATTATTCTGCACTAGTGGGTTATAGTGATATAGCCAGTATGGGTCAAGATTTTAAAAATAAACTTTGAAGAAAAAAAAATAGAGGCATTAGTAGGATTTTTCCCTGTTTTATTTGCACTTTGCCTCCTGTCTGTGTGTTTTATGTGGGCACGTTACACAAAGTGCAGAAGGGCTTGCAAAATAAACTGAGGAAAGTTTTCCAAAGGTGACAGAACTAGACCAGCTTTTCAGCCCATATGACAGGTCAGTAGAAACTGTCTGAATTTATTGCACTACTTCTGGAAGCAAAAAGCCCTTTTATTGTGTGACAGTATCTCAAATCACATTCACATAGTATTCTTTTCCAAATTAACCACATAGAGAAGGAAAAACAACACATTAGAGTGAAAAAGTGAAATAATTCTGCAAGAGATTTAACTACAATCACTATTTGTAAACCTCTTTTCTTCTGTAAGACAGACAAAGGTCCTATTCCCATACACACTAAAGTTTCTTTCTGCTGCTCTTGGAGAAAAAACACCCTTGCAAACCAGGAAGAAACAGCCCTTAGATCCACTTCGGAGATGCTACTGCATATAAAATGAAAATAGGTGTTAGGCTGGATAATAATGAAGATTCATATCTCCAAGACTGAATCCAAATACACAACATTAATTTTACATTTAATCTCAGACTTCATAGTTAGATAATTTGTTTCCCAATTTTCTACTGTCATCAAAAAAATTTTACATTCTAGATCTTTCAGGATTATTAGATGCAAATGAAACACCCTCTGAGGTGGATAGGTACGATTTTGATTAATAACATAAAAGTTTATCCAATATACACATATAATATACACAATGTTGGACCAATGCTTCCAGTAAAACAGCTTTGAAAATTGTACCAAATGGCTTTTTCAGTGGCCCTCTCACATAAAAGCAAACTGCAGTATTTGAGAAAATCTGAATTTGTAGAAGAAAAATAAAGTTAGTGAAATAAGCTCTCCATCAACATGTATTTACTACAGGCTCTACAAAGGCAACACTTCTGTAGACATGACAATATCAATTCATAAGCTCCAGAAATACAACATACATTTAAAGATCGCTTTACATTACTCATTACTACTAAAGTTTTCTTGACCAGCTTTGTCAAAATTTTCCATAAAAATAACTCTACCTTCACTTTTAGCAATGAAAACAAAAATGTTATACTGAAAACTACATTTACAACAGATGAAATATTTGAATTCTAGAATCCAAAGAAATTCACATTCTGCAAGTGTAAGCCCTCATGCAAACACATGATCTACATATGAAAACAAGCACAATATCAACTTTAATGAAGCATCCTTCCAAAGTGCTCTTGTAGATATTAAGATCCACAACTGGGAATTTAACACACTGGAGAGCAACGTACTGCTGAAGCATTCAAGGCACTGCTGCAGAAGGTTGTGTGCAGTGGAGCTTCTTGCTACTTTTGGCATGATGTGCAAAAAATGCAAGAAAACTGTCATACTAAACACAGTTTGACTTTGGAATACAAACTAAAGGGGAAAATAATTCTTTTCCTAGAAAAAAAAGGGTAAAATAAACATCAACAAGAACCTTAAGAGTGAATGAAGCAGGCTGTTTATACACAAAGCATACATCTATCTTCTGACTCACAACAAGTAACGACAACAAAAAGATAAAAAGAATAATGTTCCCTTCTGTGACTCATGTAAAGGGCATAGAGGTCAATAGGTGGTTACAGCAAATCAATACATCCTGTTTTCACTCAAGACATGCCATTTCAGGCAGGAACACAAAAAAAATCCAGCAGTTCAAAAGCACTGTGGTACTTTCACCTGCCTTGCAAAATATCTGGTGTCAATCTGATCACACCAGGAGGGAGAGACTTCTACAGCAGGTCAGCATTTACTATACAGAGTTAAGACAAAGCATCAGCAAGATCAGTCCTCTACTAAGGCTCACCATGAATTGAACCCTACACCAAGGTTTCAGCTAGCAGAGACTCACTGATAACCTCTGCCAGAAGTCAAATCACTCAAGCAACATAGTACCCCTAAGACCAGGAAATCATCAGGACAAGTGGGCAAATCAAATTATTACAATAAAGAACAACAAGCAGCAGAGTAAGATAAAAGTAACTTAAATATGATTGCCAAAATTACCAGCTAGGTATCTATTACACTGCTTATTGCAATGCAGATTATGAATTACATGAAAGGGTTTGCAGAGCTCCTAGAGCTTAGAGCCAAGACACTGCAACCATTTGATTATTTTTCTTTCTTTCAGACTAAAGGGTATTGGCTTGCCTTGGAAAGGTATTTTAATGAGGCTCAACCAGTCGTATTCAGCGATCTGTCCTGTGCCATATCTGCCATATTCACTGAGAGAGTTCTGCATTAGGTAAGCACAGATAGCCTGTGGCCTTCCTCAAACAAATGAGACAGGACTTTAAATCTCAAGAATAAAATTTATTAGAATTCCAGAGGAGATAATGGAGCCATGACAACTGGCAGTGCTGTGCACTGCCATGGAAGATTAGTAGAGGACTGGGTGGTTTGATGGCACAGTTTGCCCCCTCTTATTTTTAACTTGTTCAGACAACACACAGCTTTCAGCTTTACGACTCAGCTGAGATTTTATAATGTTTTAGACCTGAATGTAAGCTGTTACTTTCTTTGAACTTTCCAGAAGAACCTACCCCTAAAACAAAGAACATTTCAAACAGACTCAGAATACAAAAAACAAAAGAAGCATCTCATACTTGGAGTATACCTAAAAGAGATCAGATGCCAAAGGGAAGTATGCAGGAAAGTACCACCATGGCATGAATCTATTTCATGCATGAAGAAATTTACTGAAACAGAGACCAAGATTTAAATTCCACTTAGAAGACTGACCACAACATGAAGGTTTTAATCCAGACCTTAACTAACAGAATGAGGGAGGCAGCAGAGAGCATGGAAGAAATCTGGCTTTTATGCCAGGCAGGAATTTCACGGTCAGGTGTAACTGTCTAGTTAGCACTGGTGACTAATTAAAATGTTCCTAATTGATCCACAGTCTATAAAGACTTCACTGGAGAAGCCTCCTTCTAAGAATGTTAGTTGCCTTTCCTCCTCATTTTTCCTCTTCAGGTATAAACTACTGATGCTTGCTTGCAATAATCACACTGGAAATCAGAAAGCTTCAAGACACCTCATGGTCTGTCTTTATCAGCATTTTTAACTCTGTTCTCTTTACACAGAAATGAAACAAACAAGTTATTTTAGATGAATGTATTAACATTTTTATTAAAAAGGCAAAACGGAAGAGAGGGTGACTGCCTGGTAGTGATATAACATGACAGACTGTTGAAGCAGCACATCCAAGGAAAACATTGTACAGGCTGATCTAACCCATATCCAGTGAATACTCTGTTTCCAAAGCTAAAAAGAAGGGGCTTTCAATATCTCAACCCAGTCTGAAAATGTTTTCCTTAAAATTTTTTTGATTGTAATGAAAACAGATTCCTGGCTCTCTGGCAGCTTAGTCCAATAAAAGGATCATTAAATCCATGCATAATATACATCTTTAAATTTTCTACAAGGACTTATTTATATATTTACTACTTGGTAAAGGATACCCATCCCTTGAGATACTAAAATTGATCAATGAAAAGCTGATTAACTTAGTAGTTTTCAAATAAGCACTCAATCCAAACAGTGGAAAGACCATGAAATGTATATTTTAATTACAGAGTCTATCATAAATAATTGACAGAGCATCTTAAATTCTACAGCACTAACTCATTATCTGTGGATTAAAATCTCCTTCAAATAACATGGCAGTCTCCTCCTACATTACTTCTTAGAAGTAGCATTAGACTGAAGTATCTAACAAGGATTCAGTGCCATTACAGTTATCCTGTGTAATTTATCATTTTGCCACACTCAAAGGTTAAGTACCTTTTGACTTAGTCTGCCCATATATTATTTTATCCTCTAACTTTTCTTATATTCTCAGTTAACTATGTGGCCTTATCTTGCAGGAAGGAAAAGTATTACCTGTATCTAAGTGATTTGGGAGTTTTATGGGAGTTTTTTGAAAGCCACTGGGAACAGGACTCTTCCCATCCAATGAAAACTCTATTCTTAGCCATAAAAATAACTTCAGCTGTAAGCTTTTCAACAATGAATTTTTAATTCTGTTTTTGAATATCAGCTAGGAGTTTTTTATATAAAAACAATTGCATTCTTAATTCCTAGTATAGCCATCAGAAAGACAGAATCTGTATTTAAAAAGAATAAAAAATTATGTAATTGGTATTATTTGAAGTGACTTTTTGACTATAAAGTGAGAATCATTATAACATTCACAAAGAAATGTACCTCCATATCAACTTTAACATGCCACAGTGAAACAACCATAAGAAAATTACTCTTCTGAATACAGCAAATGGACATTTACTAAGTAGTTCTGTCAAATCACAGGTCTATTTCCTAATCAGGCAAGAAATACCAAAGTATTTCAATGCAATGTACCAAAAAGGTGAAGGTTTTATTTGTTTTCAAAGTTCACTAAAAACAATCAATGAACCCGGACTAAAGGGATGTTCCATTAACATTTATTTAAAGTCTTTTCATGCTGTGGGTACTGCATCAAAGCAGCAACCCACAATGCTTCATCCACCACACTGAACTTTCGCTGTGAATGGAGAAAGAAGAGAATCTGATGGGGGGCTCACTTTAAAGACCTTATGACTGATACCACAGGACAACCTTGTCTTCATCTAAATTCATTTTCAAAACATAGGAATAAATCTTAAAAACTGGTCATAAGATTAGGGTTCAAATGATGTAGTCCAGAAAGAGTATTCATCCTGTTACAAGTTTGTAATTGCCTTCAGGCACCCCTGCTGCACAGCATACCACTTCCCTACATCTATGACAGTCCTGCAGGAGTACAGGCCAGTATACTCATACCTGCTATTTTTTCCTCCCTTTTGAACTTTATTCCATTTAGCATACTTGGCACACCTTTTCCCTGGAGTAAGCTCCCAGTGACTCTCTGGCAGGTGACACCCATCATTGTCCCTACTATGTCCTGGAAAGAATTTGGATGCAGAAGTAAGTTTGCATAACTATCAAGGATTACACAGAAATGCAGTTGCAAAACTAAGGAGAGAATCAAAATTCCAAGCATTTTCAGCCAACTAACTTGATTGTATTCTATTTAGTTTCCTAGGATGTAGTTATGTCTCCATTTACTTTTCTATCTACATTGTGTCCACTGTGTAGCTAGATGAATGCTCTCAATCACATTTATCTCAGAAGAAACCTCTTTCAAGATTAAGCCCTATAAAGAGGAAGCAACTCATCTGGTTATTTCTGAATTCACTAAATGCTTCACTGACAAGAAAAATAGTTAAACTGAATTCCATTAATCCAATTGCCACCAAGTGATTAGAAGATATAACTTCTGCATCATCACAGGCCAGAGAATGAAATCACGGAAGACCTGTGATTAGGCAAAAGAGTTTTGCATTACTTGTGAACTCTGTTCCATTCTTACTGCAAAAAGCTCTTTTGTAACAACAAAACCACCACATGCCCTTATTCAAAGGCACTGATGAAGTTAAATTTGACACAATAAATACAGTGCACATAGCAGCAACATTTGGCTTTAGAGAGAAAATGCACAAAACCACTACAGCATTTCAAATACTCTAACAGAATTTGAAGAGATTGTGTGAGAAATACACATTTTGAGGACATTCACAATTGACCTTGGGTCACAAAAGCTCATAAACATCACCTCATGAACATGAAGGTGATCTTAGAGCCTAAACCACCCATAACACTCCATACATTTATACTTTCTAACTGCAAGACATACTGTGGTTCATTTGTTCTCTCCATTTTATTACTTATCTTCCCCTGCATCAGAACCTCAAAAGCATAGTAGAAAGGTAAGGGAAGACAATCCTAATAATAACTGAAGTTAGTAAAGAATTCAAAGATTAATGAAACTGATAGACTTATTATCTTAAGAGTATATAGTCATAAATGTGCATTAAAGAGTTGACTTGCGCTGCTGATCAAGTGAATGAATTCTGATATTGTTTGACAGCACAAACACCTTTTAAAATTGTCAGATAATGCAAGCTTACAGTTAATTTTACATGTTTTTAAAATGTAGCTAATGTGCAAATAAATACAGCCATTTCTGTGTGTTCCAGGGCTATCAGGCAGATCTTCAACTGTTCTGTGCTTCAGAAGGAAAATTAGAGGCTTTAGAGTTCATTATTTTTCAGTATCTGAACTTTTAGCTTCTCTGTTTTATGTGATACCCAGTTTTTACCTCTTTCTCCACTGAACTCACAAAGAGAACAGTTTTAAAATTCTTGTTTTTTTTTTAACTGAGTAAGTTAGTACTTAATAAATCAGTGTTATGGATAATATAAAAAGCCTTGAAAACCTAAGTTCTGATCAAGGACCACAAATACTCAATGCTGTGAAGAGATGAAATTATACTACTTTGTAACCACAAAACTGGGAAGTGTCATTCTCACATTTATTGTCTAGTACTCAACACATGGAAGGAACACAAGAAAGATATCCATGTGCAGGAGTGACAGTTCTGTTACTTATATATTCTTATATGCACATGCAATCAGAAATTCATTAATCCTGATTTAATCAGTGGAGCAAAATTGAAAAATTGTAAGGCAACACCTCAGGTTAAAGAATTAAGTCCAACTAGCAGTGATTGTCTTAAGAATGCCTTTGTTTCTGACTGAAAGTAGGTTTCCAAGGCAGTTAGAAAACACTACAGAAAGCAGGGACAAGCTTCCTCTGAAGACTTTTAGAATTTAAGAACCGTAAATAGGACTTGATTTATTGGAAGGCATCAAGGGAGCCAATCACTGCATGTTTTCTTGCTCCTGGATTTTAAATCTTATCCCAACATTAAAACTCCCAACAACCATTATCTAAAGACTTCCAGGGGAATTCCATGTGCTCTTAAGTAACAGGATGTTTGAGAGCAGTTTTCACATAAAGCTGCTGATCCTTCTGGCATCTCCCACAACAAGAAGTGTTTTTCACTGTGATGCCTGAATGACTGGCCTATTGTCTTTTTGGTCTCTTCTATCCCTCTTTCTCCCCAACCCCCTGCCTCAATTTGGTCTGAAAATTACTCTCAGCATTTACCAGAGTAAGAAATTAATGTAAAATCTCAGTGGGAAGCATTTATTCGTGCACCTTCCAAAATCACACCATACAGCTCCCTATCTTGTTTCTTCAGGGTTGCTATATGTCATTGCTAGTAGTAAATTTGTGTTTGCTTATTTAAGTGTCAAACTAGCAATAAAATGCTTTTTTGTTTACCTTTTTTTCATTCATCTGTTTTTACTTTTCATTGTACTGTGCAGGCCTTCAACTTTTTTTTTTTTTAAAGGCACATAAAAGAGAAACAGGAAGGTGCTTGGCTAAACTCCATGAGATAACACTGAGTTGAACATGACAAAAAGTACAGTCTGCCTTAAAGCCTGGTTTATAACCCAGTTTTCTATTTAATAACTTACTCCAGTGACCACAGTCCATTTACCAAACACATTTTCTGGCTAAAGGCTACTCAGTACAAAACCCAGAAAAGCAGATGGGTGCCAAACATTAAGTTTGGGGCATCTGTTGACTTTATCTTTGGCATTTGTAGCACTTCTGAAGTCAGCTACTCCATCCTCAAAATACATAGTTTAAAAAGGATGAAGTGGCCCCTAGATGTGTTGCCAGGACCAGTTGTGTTCCAGGAATCCCAAACTAGTTGCAGGATGAAGGAGTAGAATTAGAATGAATATTCTCAATTTGTCCTCAAATTCAACAAGCTGTTGACAGTAATTTACATTTCAAGAGATACACCAACAGAGGGCTCAAAAACGGGAGCAAATCTGTTTAATTCAGAAGAGAGGAGGAAGAGAGAGAACAGGAAAGCCTTAATCATTCTGTTGTATATGCTCAAAACCAAAGGAAAAAACACAGGTCAATATGGGCTATGCCTACGATCCCTGCCAGCCCCTAACACCAGTCCCCCTGTGCAACACATCGATGCCTGTCACAGGTGCTGCTGTGGTGCTCTCCTGTGGTACTGTCTCCCCTCAGTGTAAGCCAAGTCAAGCTCAGAGAACAAGGTGCTCAGGGAAACAGGCACATGTGCAAGACAGGAGGCTGCCAAAGGCTGCCAGCACACTCACACAGAGACACTTGGGACTTGCTGCTGGATTGCCCAGTGCTGCAAAGCATGCTTTCCTTTCAAGACACCCCGTCTGACTGAAGTTATTAAGCACTGAGCTATATTTCACAGAAGGTTGATTATCTTTTTGCATTCTGTGTCATTTTTTTAACTAAGAGGCTCACATAAAGATCTTATCAGTGGCATGTTGACAAAAGTAAAGAGCATTTACAATTGAAATTATGATAATACAATATTTCCTCTTGAAATAAAATGTAAGCTGCATTATCCATAACTGCAGATTTTGCTCTGGCTTGAACAAGAAGCTTATTTAAAATACAATGTGCCTAAGGCTTCTCTAGCCCCGTTTCATTACTAGCTACTATATAAGAAACAAATAGGTTTCCCAAATTTATTCAGACAGAGCTTTCATTGTTTAATATTAGTCAGAAGTTCCATTTCCAGTGAATTACTGAATGTTTTTATTCTCATTTAACTCTCATTTAAAGTCAAGGACTCCACCTACTTTTCAGAAGCACCCGAGCTTGTGCTGGAGGAAGGAAGCTGAAGATTTGCACATAAAAGCATAGAATGAAGGTTAGAATCAGCTTCGCAAGGACATCAGCACTGGGTCACCTTACAGCATTTACAACTCAACCCATTTTGGATTATCATTAGGTAGCAACTCCTTGAAGGCAGATTTTGGGTTCAGTTTGTATTTTTTAAAGGAGCTTCACAAAAAAATGTCTGGCACTGAAAAAGTGTGGTCAGCATACAAGAATATTTGTAGAAAAAAATTTTAAATATCCACTGCTTTACGTCCATTCATTCCTATTGAGTTTCTTAAAATCTTGTAACTCTGAAAACTTAAAGATTTGCACTTACTGAGGACTCAGATAAAAACTGTTTAATTGTACAGAGTCAAAAGATAGCCATGGTGGTCATGCTGCTGAAGAAATATACCAGTTCATTATACATGTGCTAGCATTTGATCCCTGTTGGATCAAATCTTGTTGGCCTTTCTGCAGGCTTTAAGTCCCAACAAGAGGAGAAGGGGGAGAGGAAGCACACATGAAAATATAACGGAACAAGAACTTCTATTACGTTGTGATGGTAGAAGAACCCACTGCATATTCATGAGTGTGTGGAATAAATAAGTACTAAAATGGACTTTCCACGTAGGACCATCACAGAGGAGCAAGAGTGAGTGCACTAGTAAGACATGGCAGGTGAGCACACCCATTTCAAACACACTGACCTGAAGAGCTGTGAAGGGCAAAGACATTTGCCCCTTGCATTTCCCCCATATGTGGCACACAGTTGGATGAAGGCTAAGAACTGAACTGTCCAGAGTAATATGTGTTTCCAGAACAGGTCTCTTCTGCTGTTAGTTTCCACCTGACAAGCTGGTGCCTAGCCATCCATTTAGTGATAACATGAAAAAGTTTCAACATGGCAAGAGGTAACTCACTGTAAAATATGCAGAAGGAAGAAACATCAGAAAGGAGAAAACAAACAAACAGTCCTGTCCCCTCCCCTCACCTGAAAAACAAATCCAAAGCCTATTCATCTGAAAAGCCCCATGATGTTTGGTGTATTTACTAATATCAAGCTATATAACTTACAGGGCAGAAAGTCACAGGCAACATACTGAGCCATATTACTACTATTTTAAGAAAAACGGCAGCAAAACCTGCTCAAATTGACTGTATGCTTACTAATGCAAGATGAAAACTCGACCTTTCATGCTTAGCCAGTGTTTTCTTGAAAAGCAGATGAGATATTCAACACAGCAGCCCTGAATGGGTTCTTCAGGTCACTGGCATTTCCCATAGGTGCTTATTGTCATCACAGAGCAACTTCCAAACTACTTGGAGACTTAATAACTATGAAGGAATAAAAAATATCCACATGTTTGCACATACATGGTTTCCCTTTCCCTCTGTGCTTCTCATCCACACATATAAACATATTTGTAACTGAGCAGATTTGTTGAAAAGCAACCTTGGATCGATCACCTGTCAAGGGTGCCAAGTACTTGCAGCAACCCTTGAGAAGGTGGACTTTAAAGGCATTATGCATCTCTACAAAGCCTAGTGTTTATGTAACTAAAGATAAAGCAAACATGAGTGAAAGTCTGCCCACAAAGAAATAAAACCCTTCAGAGAATGATATTCTATAGCTCCAAAAAGGCACTGTAAATGACAAATGCTTCTTTTTATTGTGTCAGACACTTCCAAAACAAAAGAATCCTCCACTGTTATTACTACAACTTAACACCTTGGAAAAGAATCTCTCACATGTAATGAGTTGTGCATTTTCCTCCAGTACTTGATAAAAGGTGTATCTTCTGATCTCCCTTGAGGAGTGAGCATTGTGGTGTCTCTGAACATCCCAGGAACACATGAATTTGAAACTGAGTGAAGTAGCTCTGAGCTCATATCAAGATCCTACTGAAATTATGACAATATGGGGTAGAGTTCAAGCCCTGCTACACAGAAAAAGTAACTAGCACTATGGTCAGCCATATTTAAATATTGTTAACTTGAAAAAACACATAAGCTACACCGTCAGACATGATCAGGAATTCTCTTTTTCCCCAAGATACATTATATGCTGAGAATTGGTGAACTGCAGATTGCCTGTACAACATTCATTAAATTAAATATACAACAGCCTCCTCAAGAACAGCACAATCTTTAAAACAGACCTTTAGCCTATAATGGTTAAAATGTAGATCAGACTTTTACAGAGTAGCAGAAAAAAAAGATCAGTGATGGAAATACATAAACCAGGCATTTCTTAGAAGGGGGTCTCAAAATATAAAATGTTTAACTTTAAAACCCACATACTCGTGCAGAGATGGAGCTATTTTACAGAGTACCTGGAAATAACACATTGTTCACAAGTAGCAAAATTTTAAAGTTAGTTTTTTCTCTGTGACTCTTTACTGCCTGTCTAGAACAGCAGAAAGGAGAGCAGCATAAGCAATTTGGCCTAAGGTCTTCAGGGAAAGAGGCTCTGCCCTACTTTGACAATAGCAGTTGCTGTGGCAAATTAGGTCTCTGACAGGGATAAAATGAAGTTCCACAGTTGGCACAAAAGAGCTCCCATTGATTTTGGCCTCTTTCAGCTGATGTAAATAATCAAGTAACCATAAATTTGGCAAGGAATAATTGCTGCCTTGTCCATTACACAGTGTACCCAAAAAAGCATTTAAAATCACCTTGAGCAGACGGAAAAGGATAAAGAAAAGCTGAGCTCAGATAGTTCTTCTTCATTAAGCTCTATCCTACAATGAATGTCACCTGCAACAACACATCTTTCAGTGAAAGTGGAAAAAGAGTCTGGTGGTCTAAGCAGGAGGTTTGAAATTCCATGCTCTGACAGGGTCAATGGGCTCTTAATTCTGCCAGAAAAGGAATTTATGAAGTTTCATTTAACCTGCAGACAAGCTCATTTGAAGCAAAGTGATCTGTGAGCCGTGGACCCAGTGATGCATGGCTCCCAATAATTTTTTCTCAAGTTAAACATCCACATGGCTTCCCTTAGCCCTAATAGGAGTTCAGCTAATGTTCTTGCAACCTTGACACAAGACCGAGTTTTCTTTAACCTCCTGACCTGTATGCGCAGGACTTCTTCCAGCAGTCATCTCCACTTTGGCCAGGACTGCCAGTACTCCAGTCACATTGCAGCATCCTATCAGGACTCTTTACTGAGATACAGTTGCTACGAGCTAAGGCAGTAAACACCTTTCTCCCAAGTGATATGTCACAGGCACCACTCAAGACCAAAAGTACTCGCTATTCAATTGGAGCTAACATGGGTGGTGTAGCAAATACAGCTTCTCTGGATAGAGACTCTCACTATCTCCACATAGAAATTATTTTGGCTTTCAGGACACACGTATCATCTCTAGCCTGTTATGAAATTCTTCCAACTTCTGAAAAGTTGACAAAGTGGCCTTACACAAAACATGGGTGTTACCTTCTTAATTCATGGAAACGAACAGCAGAAAGGCATATCCCAAAATAAAGGGAGTACAACAACTGTCTCTGTTATTTCAGGCACCTATAGACTTGCAATCACCTTTTCTTCTACCAAATCTGGTATCTCAAGTTTTGTACAACGATAAACTAATATTTAAACTTACACAGAGTATGAAACAGTTGCCGCAAAAATAGTTGGAAATTAACACTTGAATTTCCCGCAGCAGAGTCTAAACAAAAGGATTCTTAGCTAACCTGCATAGATCAGTGTCTCATAAAGGGGATACATTTATTACATAAAAATCATTACACCCCCTCTTTTTTTTTTATTTTAAGTTAATGGCAATCTCAGTGGAAGTTTAAACATTTTTTCTTTCCTCATTAAGTATATAATTTTGCTAGTGAAAAAAATGGCAAGTGAAATATTCATACTTAAAATCAGATTGGATTTGTTGTTGCTTAATATAACACTATTGGTGAAACTTCCAAAGGGGATGAAGGGAGTACCAAAATCTTTTTTAGGAAAAAAAAATAAAGGAGCGTCATTATTTTAGAAGCACATTAGGCTCATTTAGGAATGTTTGGTGACTTCAGAGGATTTTATGTCTATTTTAGTTGTTGCCTCTTAATATCTCCTAAAAGAACAAAATAAGCGCAGAAAAGCTGCACTGATCTCAGAAGAGCTCAAGTAGTAATAATAAAAGTACTTTCAGCTGTCAGGAGAAGAAAAACAGTGTTTATACCAGCTTTTATGCTAGAAAGCAATAATGCCTGAAAAACATGTACAATGACATCTGTGGATGAAAGAATTACTTCTATTGCTACTTTTATTAAGTAAGGAGATGAGAGAATAACATGCTTATGAAGGCTCAGGTACCAAATTTAGGTTTATCTGCAATGTTTTCGGTATGTCTGAGGAGGCTGTTGTTATGGTAGAAAATTTATAAAAGAAAGCAAAATTAGTCCAAAAGACTTTTGTAAAGATCTTTAAGGGAAGACATCAGCAAAACCTACCAATCAAGAATTCAATTTATTAAAATGTATACATTTCAACAATGACATTCTGGGAAAACAAACAAGCAAACAAAACATGAAACAAAAATTTAGTACCCCTGACCCTTTGAAAATAGAAAATTTTGAAGAGTTTTCAGCTATTTTGTCTTGCATTTAATTTACATCTTTATACTTTTTCAAGTATTGCATGGCGTGGTACTGATTGTTAATTTGCTAAAAGTCGATAACCACGGAACACACATGATCCTGTTGAAATTTTTTTGTCTTTTTTTTTTCCAGGACAGAAAAGATGGTTATGCTGATATGCAGCTGTTCTGCAACAATGAAAATAAAACATCCAAACATCACTTCCATACTGCATAACCTCAGTCAGCGAACACCATGTGTCCCATGTTACCATCTGCTGATGCTGTGAAAGCCTAGATAAGCACTTGGCCTTGTCTGAAACACTACAAGGATTTTTTCTCTTTTAAATTTTTATTTTTAATGGCTCTCAAAATATCCACTTGCAAAAATCCATGAGAACAAAAAAATCCTTCAGAAATGCATGAAAATCACAAAATTGGTATCACTCTCTAAATGAAAGCCATGTAGACCAAGGCATGAACATGCTTAGAAACACAAAAATCAGCCTAAGCTATTCTTCATCTTTAATTGACTCACCTAAAATACAGTCCACAGTATGGCAGCTTTAATAAAAATGGGAGTTCTATGTAGAAAAAGCTGTTGAAACAAATGTAACAGGGAAATTCTCATTTATGACTGCTTTACAGGACTGGAGATATTAATGTAATATTGATGGAATACTGAGATATTGAAGAATTGAGGACTAAAATAGGTACGCTGAACCCCCTCAAAAATGCAACTCAGTGTTTTTAAGGTATCAAAAGTTACTACACCCACAGACTGGAAAAGCAGATCACATCTACCCTCAGTCAGATAATAAAGCACCAAAGCTCAGCTGGCAGATCTTTAGCCTACAAACTAAATCATTTTATTGATAGCATCTATGCTATTCTACTGATGCCTAAAGGGGTTTTTGATTTTTGATTTTTTTCATTTTTATAGATTTTAGAAGTACTTGTAACTGTAAGTAAAATGTAGATTGAGTGTGCTAATATTTCTAACAGCTTAAGTTCAATGCTTATACACGCCAACTTATTCCATATATCAGTAGCTCAAGTTCTTTTAGTTGTTTAGACTCTCTTCAAGGTAAAATGCTGACGACTATCAGAAAGGCCTGCAGAATGTGACAAACACGGGGCAGAGTCAGCCAGAAATCAGAACACTGGAAAAGCTCCAAGAGCCCTATGTGTGCTGAAGAAGAGGAAAATTATGAAGAGAGGGTCTCACTGACCCCTGACTCAAATCCTGAAGGGGATGGACTGAGAGATGTGTGAAATAATGATTGGATAGACCATATTATAAAAACCATAGAAACCAGTGCTCAGGGGATGTGGGCGTGCATGTCATCATGTATTCCAAAGGGTCCTCAGCCTGATATTAACGGACTTCACTTTATATCTTATCCCACACTAACCTGGCTCAGAGTCCTGCTTTGTTGGGGTCTCTCACAACACCACTCCATAAAAAGAGGGACTGAACAACCTCTGTTGGGCATTGTCTGCAGGTTGACTTGACTGACTTTCAGGGGTTCACATTGAAAAGCTAATTACTATTGACAAGTTCCTCAAACTACCAAATATCTGCTGTGACTCAAAGGCAGAAACCAATGACAACATTATTTGACACATGACTAGCACAAGTTCTGAGGATTCATTTACATGTGATTTTATTGAATATGCACAATATCAAATAATTAGTGGTCTTTTAAAATAAGAAACACACACTTTCAATCTATTGTAACAACATACAGATTCTGAAGAGGATTAAAGGGATGATTCTTACAAAGTCCATTATACATTTCAAATTCTACATCTCAAAAACTTATTTGTTGTTAAATTACCATTTTATTTATGCAAAATCCTTTCAATCACTCCTGAGAATTTGTCAGTACTGTTTTCACTATTTGTGTCTGTGCTTACAGGTAGGTACCTTATTTCAGCTGAAGGTAATCCTGCGGATAATTTTCAGCCAAACCAGATTCATCTTAACTATTTTTAGTTTTCTAATCCATTATGCATTGTTCAATTAAGCTTACTTAAAAACTAGAATTGAAAACTGCAGTTTTCCAGAGAGATAATGGAAAAAATTATGAAATCATTTTGCTGAAGGAGCTAAAATTGAACTTCTAACATTTAAAACTGTGTCCCTTTCAAATACTTTTGCTTATTTTGGGAAATTGAATAACTGAACATATGATGCAGAAACTGTCTGTGATCAGCTGTACCACAACTGCACTCCACCACTCTAAAAAAAAAATTATCACTTAAGGCACACTAGGAATCAATGGAAGTGGCATGTATTGACATAGGGTAGCATCAGTGGATGATACAAGTGGCCACTGAAATGTATACTTGATATTTTAAGAACTCATAAGTACTGTTCTTGAACATCTACAGAACTTTATTTAAAAATACTAATAATTATTACTGCATTTGTGCACGTTTTGTATAGTCACAATAGATCCTTATGGGTCCTACTGAAATCTAATTACACTTGCACAAAAGATGCATTTTGAATACACAATTCTTCACTGTTATAAGTTGCTTGATATTTTACTTTATAAACCTCAAATATAGGACACTCCTCATCTAAAAAGACTGTATAATTGTGGAATCCAAAATTTAAAAACTATGTTGGAATTAATCATGTCAAACAGGTGTGGGGTTTTGTAAACTACATTCTCTTGATATCACTTTAATCACTTTGTCCTTGTGTGGAATTATTACTGACTTATGGCCTTGTACCAGTAGAGAAGCAGGAACCTTCAGAACTGCTGCTGAACTCACAGTAATGAGTAAAAGTTGTTTAAAGCGGGGGGAAAAGGACTCTTCCTTTCTCCTGCACAGCCTCTTTTATTTAACAATTGCTTTCTGATTTTTGGCAAGTATGGCACTTGCACCTGCATATACTAAGGTTCCATAATAAATGAAAGAAATAATGAAATGAAGGAATACAAAATGTGCCTTCTAAACTACTTGCAGGAGGTTTCATGAGGTTTATAGCTCTCTCCCCACAGCACCAGTTAATGAGACTATTTTGAGTAACACACAGAATTTTAATAAATCACATAGGTGTACCTGCACCTATTAGGCTCATGCCAGGAACATGTTGAATACAAGAAGACTGCAACTTTAGCTTGTCTTATTAATAGAAGCTTCCCATTTGATCCTTCCTTTAGTAAAGTCACTGAGAAAAAGATCTACTTGGAAATTCATATAATTTTACGTATACATTAGAGATGCTAAAAACAACCGAAATTAAGCATTGCACATATAGAAAGTATATAATCTTTATTGATCTCCATTTTCCCCCAGTGTCACCACACTTTCTTAAGTGCCCTTATCTGCACATTTGGATCAACCGTACCTTATAACACAATTTAAATTGTCTCATCCTGAGATATGTAAAACTTTCCTTTCAACACTTAAATTGCCACAATAATAAAATTCCATTCACTTAATCATAAAGAAATGTCCTATCATAATTAGCCACCAATTCCCATCGTTTCTAAGAGAGGAGGAAGGGCAAAGGCTGACTCATGCTATCAGAAAGCACAGATGATGGGTTAATCCCATGAGAGATGGCAAAAATGCTTTTCTTACAGTGATCACTTTGAGCAGCCTCCAGCAAACATTCCCCTCTGAAAAAAACAGAAGAAGCTGCCAGACACACTGGGAGAGGGAAGTTCTTACTGGAAATCTCTGTAGAAACTCTCTAGAGTGAAAAATGACTGGAAGAGCATAAGAAAAAATAAGCCTAATTAAAAAAAATCTTTCAAATACAGTAAACACAACTGTACTTTAAGTAACTGTATTAATCTATCAAAAATATCTGGAGTAAAACAAATTTTCAAAAGCCATGCCAGTTGCTATATTTTACTTGCTTTTCAAATATTTACTTCCCAACTTCAAGTATTAACTGAACACATGGGCTTTCAAACTCTAAAACAACATGAAAATGTGTATTTTTGGGGAGAAAAAATTTTATAACTATCTTAAGAAAAAGTTCAATTTGAGACCCACTGTGGTATGCAAACAGAACTCTTATTGCAGATTTATTTACTAGAAGCAGCGTCATTTTATGGGATTTTTTTTAAGGCACTGTAATATTTTTTTGCAGTCTTACACTTACCAGTCTTACTTTTTGGAAGTGAAAGTTGGAAAATATTAATCTCTAAGACATATTTCAATATAAAAAAATAGGAAATATTTACACAAACTTCAAAATTTTTTCCAGTCAGTTCTAGTAGTGGGCAAATTTTTGGTCTTTTTAGAACAGGGAGGATAGTGTAAGCCATGCAGCACATCAAATCTGAGCTCAATTTTAGGATCAAGCAATTGAGAGAAAGTTCAGGAACTGTGCTCTTCTGACAACAGAATGGGTATTGACAGAAGGACACAAAGATGATTAAGTGGCACATACAAATTAGTGCACTTAAGCTCTGAATTATTAATGAAATCAGACATATCTGCCTCTCTCACCAGCTTCTGCTTAAGCCTTTGGGTATTTTAAGTCTCAATTGCCCCAACGTAATTGCTATGTGCAATGTCTACCAAGCAGAGTTTTCTTGACTGTCCTTTTCCTTCCTTAGCCACAGTGATTGATGACTCTGGAAGATAAACCCTGCAGAATTTGGGGAACATGACTGGCCTCAGACTGGAATACAAATGCCTCTTTAGATACTAATGGTGTAAGGCATGATTGGATTGAAACTGGGAAGACTGCACTGAATACATCGATTGTGATTCCTTGAAATGTCATCTGGCAAACGTAGGCTAAAATAGCAGCTAAAAGCTTCACTACTTAGGGCTGCTGAGAGCAAGACACAATGGAGATGAAGTGAGATCAATTAATAAGAAAAGATGCAACTGAGTTCATGCCAAGGGTTCAGCATCACTAAAAGCAAAACTGTTTCTGGAGAATCTTCTTCCACATACAGCCAGAAAAAGTGTGATCTGATACTTAAAGAGCAACTATAACAGGAAAGGGAAATTACCAAATGGCAGGAGCCCAAGGCATCAGCCAACAGCAGTTGGAAAGTAAGGAACTGCAGCACTGAAACAAGGAGAAGGAATTACTCATGTAACCAAGCAACCAATTTTTCAAAGAAGCATTAGAAAGGTATGTTACCCCTCCAATCACAATATGGCAAAGATATTTGGCTGCTCTTTTGATTACTGCAGATTTGAGAGATATAGCAGACATAGAAACAGAAATCTGTTTCTCATTGCTACATGCTACAAGAAAACTACTGGCATGGAAACTGAGTTACATGGGGCACTGGCATCTCAAGGAACTGTGTAACAAGTAGACATATCAAAAGGTTCCTTTCTAAAGTACCAGTAGTGTACTCTAACAATTAAAAGACAAAAAGGAAAATAACTGAAATAATACAGAAGATGCTAAAAACAAAGAAGCAGTAGAGGCAGCTAGCAGACTGATTTATGCTTTGAAGGCAGAGAAGGAGGAAAGCCAAAGAGAAAAAGGAAGAAATACCGGAGGAGGTAGCTTTTCTGCTTTTTTCTACGTGGTTAAGATTCAAAAAAATGCAAGCCTTTATAAAATGCTGCACTGCAAAGCATTATAAACCAAGTTATTGTGTTGCAGGAGGTTATAAAAATGAATTATAGAAATGAATGAAGACACAGAAAAAAAATATGTTCCTGCTATACTATGGTTTTTACTGCACTTATTACTGAAAAATTTTGCTACAAAGCCTGGCTAGAAGCAGTGAATTTACCTATGCCATAAGCCTACTGCCAAGTCAACTGATCATATATCAGCATTTGTAAGAAATGTATGAATTTAGAACAAATCTACAAAGGTGGTTTACTGCAGCAAGACAAAATCACATACCAAATAATTTCTATTTCTATTTTCTCTGCACACTTTAGCTGCTTGCTGAAATAAGCACTTTCAACAAAAGTCAAACTGCACAACAGCTGCGACTTTTGTGTGAAGAGGAGCAATGTCAATTACAGCAGCTTCAAAAAACCCAGACTCTCTCTTTACTTTGAACATGCTCAAGATCATTGCAAGCAGAGTTGAATTTTGTTTTGGCCCCTTCCTTGCCACCAGAACTTGGGTACTTTCATGCCAAGGTATGGGGCACTGCCAGCCCAGGAGCACCCCTGTCCCACTTCAGACACTCTTTCCTGCCCTCCTGCTGCCTTCAGGAAAGGCTGGAGGAGAGCAGGAAAGCGAATAGTTACAAGGAGTTGAGTGATGTCTATAGCAAAAAGGTTGCCCTCAATTAGTGAAATTAAGAGAGTATTTTGCATTCCTATATATCATTAATTGAAGAGAATGCCATTTGGAGTTACAAGTAGTTTGTCAACCAAGAGAGAAAAACATTACTGCTAACAGGAGTTATAGAGTGGATGCAACAAGCATCTGCAAAGGCAGCCCTTGACAGTTATACTATGGATCAGATAAAGTCAAGAGCCAGAGCGAAACACAACACTAGTGAAACAAAGTTGGCATTGCTGATGAGAAGGTAAAAAAAGAATATTTTGAATGCTCCTAATGCATTTAAAATGAATCTGCAAGAAGTGAATAGAAACAATTGTTCCTTGTCACTGAGGAAATGCTATGCATGAGCTTATGAATAATATTAAAAAGACCTGTTTTAGAACATAAAATACAGTCTTCAGCACCAGTCATAAAAAATTCTCTGCTTTAGAAAATTATTTCACAAAATAATCATTTTTTTACATGTGATCATATTGTCTGAGTCTAATAGGCTACTTACAAAATACATCCTCAAACTTCACCTTCCAGATGTGGGCATACAGCTAAATGAACAGAATATTTAAATTGTTCAGGTTTTTGTCCATTTATAAAATACCTACTTTATGTATTAAACATTTTTTTTCATATATTTGCTCCTTCTCCTACCACTTTCCTTTTATAAACAAATGATTTCTATTATTTTAGATTATTACATATATACCAATGAGGGATTAACATTCATATATTATCATAGCCACATATTCTGATTATGAAATCCTCTTAATCCATGAAATTCCCAAAATGCCAATATAAGGCTTCCAAACTTGAAATGCTGTCCTCATTGCACCATGTATCTGATGTTTCCTGATTACTGCAGTATTTATTCAGTATTTGTCTGCCTCATGGAAAAGTATTAATGCTATTTAGCACAGAATTGCTGTCTGTTCACTTGGTTTCTTCCTTATAAATGTTTAGCTCTGACTCATTGTCCATCAGTTTGTTTTCCACAATAAACTCCTTCACATATTTACCCCATTGTAGAGTCCAGCAATCTGGCAGAGTCCTGAACTCCCAGCTTAGAGGGCAAGTCTTTCACCTTCTAGGCCCACTTGATCAACAAACAGGCTCAGGCAACATACCTGGTTTTCTCTTCCATTACTGTCATCAGTGCCAGACAGGTGTTTGTGGCATTTGGTATGCTTTAAAAATGTTAACTTAATATAAACCCACAAGCAGGCCAGAGGCTAAAAATGTGCATCCATTGCATCAGAGACATGTCACGACATCAAACAGAAGCTACAGTTTCAGTAATTACAGTACTTTAATCTTCTATTTCCTTCTTAAAATTTAAAAAGCACTTATGCATCTCATGCAAAAGAAAGAATGCCTTACATGCATCTGAACAGGTTAACACACTTTTTTCTGAACTATTAAACACACCTATCTAATAAGCACTGACTAATTCTTTACTCCACAAAATAATTTCATTATAGTGAATCATCAAAACGGAAGTTGCAGAAATTTCAGGATAAGTAATATATTTCCTCTTATTTTTGTTCACTCTTTCTCTGTGAGCCTTCAGTATCTTCTAATAGTTGGTTGCCTTCTCAGATTCTTTTCACTCATGGGATAGTACATTACTACAGAGACTTATTTCATTCTTCTCAAGTGAGGTTTGCCTCTCTGTTATATATTACACATACAAAAAAAATTACAGATCATGCATTTATTAGAATTGTGATGGGTTATTTGGTTAGCCACAAGCAGTAAATAGTCTTAAAAAGGAGTAAATCAGGGTTTCCACCACATATCTTTTGTCTCCTTCAGGAGGACATAAAACTCACACTGCTACTGCTACGCCTTGTGTGGCAGCATTGATCACTCCACTGGAAAATTGCTGTTCTCCTGGACAAAAAAAAAATTTCACCAGGGTGACAGAATTTCAAAATAACTTTCATTAACAGATCCAACCTTTCACTGCTCTTACCATCGGTCTACAAACATTTTTCAACCAGCAGTTCAGTAAATCACATTTTAAAGGAGAAGGATGGAGATGGGGCAGACATCTAGAGCAGTCTGTGCTACAGAGCTAATAAGTCAAAACACAGTAGCTCAGGCTTGTGCTGTCATTGCTCATTCTCTCTCTGAACTAGCATCTAGCAATCAATACTTATGAAATGTCAAATACAGACACCTCCATCCAGTGAGTATCCAAAGATGAGATACTGAGAATGGTGGGTGAAACGGCAAAAGCTCAGAAGCTGACCTTTCAAATATGAATGAATGCAATTTGTCCTTCACCCTGCCTGGAAACAATCCCAGTTCTCAGCAGTAAGGTCCATGGTTGCATGAAGCAAGCCAGGCAGCTTTTCACTCTACAGCAGGACTTTTGCTAATCACAGCACTCTCCACAGGAGGAAGGCAAACTACAGCTTGCAGAGCACTTTCTGGGCTCAGCTTCATTCATGCTACAATCAATCAGCATTGCTGTGACAGGAGAGGGACTGAGCCTAGCACATCAGACTAGTCCTTTGAGAGACAGAATTCCCTCCTGCTGTAAAAACAAATCCAGTTCTGTTTAAGAAATGGGACATATCTGTAGCTAGCACACCTCACCCCTTCTGTGGCAATTTAAATTAGCTGAGGTGGTTCTTTTTTTTTTTTTTTAAAGAGTTGGTCATTCCACTTAAAGTTTCATTTAAATCACAAAATGCAACACCCTGAGATGTCACAGAAAGGATCTGATATGAAACAATCAGAATACAACTATAAAAAGCCTTCTAGTCAGGCTCAGGCAAAAATGTACAGGCACGCTGTATTTTCATGCAAGTCAGCTTCATAAAAGTTCACACTGATCAACATCCTTGTGTTATTTAGCATGTGCGACTGGTTGCTCTTAGCCTGCTCTCCTTCCTGACATCATTATAGCCTTCTGCACAAACTAAAAGATCCAGAACTATCTCTGAACACCCTTCATGAGTTCTGGTTTTGAAGTATCATGAGGCACTTGAAATCTGACAGATATTAAGACTAGCATCTACACCAGTGTGTGAACAGGGATGGGGCTGTGTGTGTCACACATTTCCATTTGCATATATAACATGCTGTGTACATATACACACATCCAAAGGATGTGCCTTGGGAAAGTACAGAAAGTTCTTATCTTTAGTATTTTTAAGTATCTTTCATCAACAGGACAATATGTGGCTACATATTTTGTCAGCACATCCAGATTTTGGTTTTTGGCTATTATCTTTCCGCTTTAATAGTTAGAGTACTTGAATAGATCTACGGCTATCTCCTACCTTTTCAGACTTAAAAGACAACAAAAAAGGTCTTCTAACTTTGTAGGTCTCCTCTTTGTCAAGACAGCCCATTACTAAATCAAAACTCCTGTGTAAAACATGTAAGACTTCTCTGAATAACTGAGTTAATGAATGGCTGTTACTAGTCACTTACTAATCAGTTTGATAAGGTTTTTATCAAGCAGTTTCATTAGTAGAATTAAAACAGGGTCGGTGCTTGCAGTGCTTGGGAGGAGTGAACATAAATTCAGCTTTCATAGCACGGCACAACCATTTAGGGTGAAAGAAAGTGCTTCAGATCAGCAGCCCAAGGCAGGGCTGATTGCAAAGCAAGGGTTACACTGCTTAGACCATTGAGCAGTCCAGTTTTTTCTCTCTGTGCTCCACTTAATTTACAGTTTAGAGGGATTCTAAGGATGAAATGTTTTCCCACATCATTCTGTATTCTGCATGTTATACACTTTTATCAATGCACGTAAACTATACCACACAATGAAAATAACTTAGGTAAAAAAATGAAGGTAGTTTTCATTTCTCATCAACTTCCTCTCCTTGCAATACATTCATATGAACTACCGTAGAAATGCTTATTACTTGCAAGATTATGAGTATGCACATGGAAGCAATTAACAAATGAAATGCTGTGGAAAATGCCACTTGAAAGATATGATCTTCTGCAAAGCAGTATCCTATAAGGCAATTAAAAGGAACATTACCAACATCTTGGCAAATCTGCACTGACTGTCATCCTTTTGATGACAAAGATAAGAAGAGAAATTGTTCCTTTTGTAAAATCGGTGTGTTGCATATGAGTGTGTAAAATTTCAAACTATATAAAATTATCTTGCAAAAATATAGGGTAGCAGCTTATTTGACTATAGATTAGTTGCCTTGCCACTTCTACCATTCATTTTGAAAACAGCTTGAATTCGTGACAATCTAGCATTACCAATGAATTAAGAAACAATTCACTATGCAAAAGCATAATTACACTTTAAATTTGGAGAAAATAATGCACCATCCCTAAGTGGAATACCTCACTTCTACTGAAGAGAACAATGCAGTATGCAGACATAGGACTTTGGCACTTAAAAACTACCTCCAGTGAACCAAAATTGGAACTATTTTATATTATGTTCCTTTACAAAATAGCGGATAAGACAATGCTAGTAGAGACCAAAACTAGCAGCAATTAACATATCTATATTGTGCATATAACTAAAAGACTCACACTGATTGAAAAATATTAAAACTTTATTGGCTCTTTGAAAAACAGAATCAAGGGAAAACTGACAAAAAATCATGTATAAAATGTTTAACTTTCTTTCCTCAGAAAATTTGTCTAAAGAAATACAATTTTTAAGTAGAAATTTATTCTTATGAAATTATCTAATCTACTCTGCAAGAAAATATGACTGTGATCTGGCTCTATATCATGCTAAGAACTGAGAGCCTTAGAATGAAAGCCTTCAGCATACCAAAATCTTCTGAGGTATAAATACATCTCTATAAAATAAATATCTAAAAATATACATAAATTTACATGCAGCATCATGAATATAGTACCAGAAATGAGTTCCTGAATTAATTATAAGCTAAAAAATACACACAAGACTAGAAGACGGAATCAACTGAGGGGAACATGAAGGAGCTGAGCAACCTGCTGTTTCTTCCAAGTTCCCTTCCTTTCACAGGAGATTCCTGGCATGTTTCACTGCCATGCAAGCTCTCTATTCTCTCAGAAAACACTGCCATGTGGAAGACAAGACCTCTGCTTAAAGTTTCTTCTTAAAAATTCAAATCTATGCCCTACTTTTGAAACAGCAATAAAAACGACCATCAGTTTCCACTGTTATTCAAGGCCAGAGCCTGTTCACTGACAGGAAACAAGCAAAAGGGAAGGCAGTTCACTTCATCTACTCACCACCTGTTTCTACTTGAACCTCTCGGGCAGTCCAGCAGTAGTTTCCATCCACTGCAAACTCCAGTAAGTGCAAGATTACAAAAAAATTGCATTTATTAATTAATATATCAACTCCACTGATTACAAGAAATTACATCCAACTGCTTATTTTTTTTCTGTTCATATAGAAAGGTTATACACCTGAGGGGGGAAAATTAATTAACTGCATGGTCTTTGCCAATTATTAGTTTTGCATTTCAGAAAAAGAAGACACTTTCATTAAAACAAATATATAGGCAATAAGAATTACCAATAAAATAAGTCACGTAAATCTGCTTTAACAAATTAATATATTGTTTGTTATACCAGAAGACATCTTAATTTCCCTCTCATTTCCTTCAGACATTAAAGAAAAAATCTAAATCAAATACCAGAAATGGCTTAGTTAAAAAGAAGATTTACAAACACGAACTCATTCCCATCATGTAAGGAGTTTTATTTTCCCTAATCAGGCCGATCAATGTTGTCTCAGATGATATAAAATACGTCACAATATGGAAAGTTCCTTTCCCTGCAGATTACTTTTCTAAAAACATATATTTGCTTCTTTTCCCATATGAGATTTACAACATTGTTTCACATTGCTGGCACACACACATACAATCAACTTCCTAATGAAAATTAAAACAAACAAGCCTAAGATCCAAACTAGCCCTTGGAGAGTTTCGATTAATACACAATCCATTAAGCATCTGTTTCATTGCACAATGCAGACCTCTAGACTAGAGCTCCATTAATAACTGTCCACTGACTGAGATGTTTACACGAGTTTCTATAATGAAATCTCAATGAACAGTGCAACCCTAGATGATACATTTGGCCTTTACCATCATACAGAAGCAAATTCAATTTGGCAAAATATTTGAATAAACATTCCATTCTACAACCGATGACTTAAAATCCTTGGCACTTTCTACTCAGGTATTATTTCAGTTTAGATGCATTGAAAGTAATGCAGGAGTGAATATTTCTTAAAAATTCTGCTTTTACCAACACCTACTCACAGGCAGCTAATGCTTTCTTTGCTTTCCTTGGTAAATGAATGTGGGTTTTTATTTTAAAAGGTACAAATTTGGGGTATTACAATGTAGTTGAATGGTCTTAGTCAAAAGAGCACTTGAGCACTTCTGGTTCATCAAGACTTGTTTATCAGGTTAGCTCCAGCTACCATATGCTTGTGCTTATAATCCTCTCACTCCAGAAGAGGACAGGACTCTGAGAAAGCGGCACAGGTATCAGGAGAAAAACCTCAGCACAGAAGAAACAGCACAGCGTGTTTGTGCAAGCAAACATGCCATGGCTGCTGCTTTCCCCTCCAACCTGCTGGATGGGGTATATCAGTGACCAGAGGAGGGCTCACTCACAGCCCCCCAAGCCCCAGTGAAGCTCTCACATGTGACCCAGTAATCTGGCCAGTGAGGGGCATAAAGGGAGCCTATGCCCTAGGGGTCATCTCATTTCTAGTGAGATCAACTCCTCCCCAATGAGAAATTCCTTGCTGAAAATACACCCTGAACTACTGCTGTGGCTTCAAACAAATGCAGACATTGTCCTCCTCAGCAGAGAGCTGAGCCAGAACTACTGCAGCAAACAAATGGAGCCAAGAGAACCTCACCTGCACTACCTGCAACTGTATTTAGTCACTTCTTACGTAGTGTTTCAATTCAAATTCAACTTTTCACAATCTTGGCAAGCTCATAGTTTTGCCAGAGATAAACTGTAGCTATAACAAAAACCTCTTTAACTCGTTAAAGTACACCTCTTGTTCAAAGAACAACTGCACATCTGTTTTTCACAATTACCTTGCTGTGTCACTAACTCATCACAAAGGTATGCATATTTTTGTCCTTCACAGTCAATAATTGATTTTCTACAATCCATAGTTTCACAATAGAAAAAAAGATGATCAATTACCCCAGCCAAGATACTTCAAAATCATTATTAGTAGTAAGTGAAAATTCATTCCCTTTATCAGCTACTTCAAATATGGAAGAACACAATCAATGCTAAGGAAGTAGACCAGAAGACAGTAGCCAAAGTATTTCCACAGAATAATTCTTCCATAAATAGGGCAACAAGGGTGGACTCCATTGCACACAAGGCAGCAGAGAAGAAAATAAGAAGATAAATTCATGATCTTGTAAGTCCCTATTTTTAAACCCAGTCAGTCAGAGCATACCTTTTATGTATACACCAATCTTTGATATGCTTTCACAATTGAGGAAGCTTTCTCTAAAAGTTCGTATTTTAAAGACACCTAATCCAATCCCAACAGAGGATAAAAAGTCTGGAATCACTTGAAACTACTAAAACATGAAAAGATATATTGTGAAACAATTTTTTATGAACACTCCATTTCCATATGTCACGATTTGAAACTAACATTTTAAAAAAACTTCTCAAAGTAACAACTGAAAGAAAGACTACATACATCTCCCATCTAGATGTACAGTATTTACAAAGTACATAAGCCAATGCATAAAATCCATGGTTTGGTACAAAGCAAACAGCACTTTCCTCACTGATCCCTTATACAGTCAGCAATGAAATTAGAGAAACTTCCCAGAGGAACCAAGAGCCTGCCTATAATGACTGTCACAGACTAGCAGGGATGATTAACGTCAGTTGAAGTTATTTAATAATTTGGGAATTTTCAGTGTACAAAATGCAATTTCTTACCACAGTAATTAAGCATTCAATTCCTTTTTATTGTGTCCATGTTTGTCCCTTGCACAGTTTAAAGGACAAATCTTCATTTCACTGCCAACCAGACATACTATTATTCCTGTACCTGGATTCATAACATTAATATTCTTCTTGCCAAACACAGAAAATTAACTGTGTGATTGAATAGTAGATGCTTAATTCCTCCAGTGGTTTATTTTCTGGTCTATGTATCCCACCAGCATAAAGTACTTAATACATTGCAGGAATTTGTGGAAGTTGCTAATGAATTTAGACTAGGGCAGTAAGTACTCCAGTAAAACCTTATTTACCACATTCCTGGAAATTTGGTAGTTTTTTAGTTTATAAAATCCATGTCTCTTTAAGCAAGAAAAGAGAATATGAGAACATGTATAAATAAGACTGGCATATATATATGTCAAAGTAAATATGAAATCAACCTATTCATGAATTCCCATATTTAATTTCATTTCACAACCTTTATGTCGATATTTATAACAAAATCTGGTCATTACATTAACATTAAATTAGAATATTCCATGTTATCATTTGATGCATTTCACATATTCATATTGCAGCAGAAGAGAAGATGTACTTTGGTTTCTCTGAGATTAATGCAACAGAATTTTGCGGTTTCATAATTGGTTTCACAACAGCACAGAACCCAGACTTTAAAAAAATTAGGTGATGTACTGCCTTCTTAGAAGAGGTTGTCTAAAGTGACATTTCAACCCTTTTAAACACTTACTTAGTCTAAAACTAATTTGCAGAATATTTTCAAAGTAATACAAATCATATTAGCATGCAATCTCTTTTCTGTTCATAGTTCAACACTGACAGGCTTTTTCATAACATGTCCCTCACTACTGCTCCTGAGAAAGCTGGTAGCAACGAGAGGATGAGATTCTGCTGTAAGGATCTAAGTAAACACAAGCATGTGTCCAGCTTGAAGGAGTCCATGCTTACATTCAAAGTCAGAATCTGATCTTCAACATAAATAAGAACATACATGCAGCAATCCCCACCCTTCACATGAAACTACTACTGGAACTTCACATGCACTACTTCGGTTAGAGTCTTGGATTTCAATCTCTTGGGGCAGATTGGTCATCTTTTTCAATAAAGTAAAATTTTTGGTAGGGTTTTTGTTTGATTGATTAAAAAAACCCAACCAATCAAACAAGAAACCTCACAAACCCCAAAAAGCTTGCTCTCACTCTAATATTTTTCTGTCAACCTTTTTCTGTTTACAACATGGTTTACAAACAGGGGTTTGTAAGGCAATTTGTCTTTTCATTCACTCAGTAACACTTCTCTACCTTAGTATTAGCATGACTATTTTTCTTTAACACAAAAGATGAAAATTATCTAAAGAACAACAGAGCAAGTCATACCAGTGCTTTGATATTTTCACTGCTGTAGTTAAGTCTGTGTGGATGAAAAACTACCATCTTTTTCAAGAAAAGAAAAAAGTCCTATCTGATGAAACCATGCTCTGCTTCCCATGACTCTACAAAATGGCTATGAATATGTTTGGGCTAGAACAAGAGGATTTAAAATGAAAACCTAAACCAGCCACCACTTATTTCATCAATGGAAACACACAAAAAAACCCTATCAAAAGGCAACCAATGCAGAACAATTAAATTTGGCTCCTAAAGACCAAAAAATCCTGTCCTGGTTCTCGCTTGTTTCCATTAACTACATAGGGGAGACTATGGTTTCTACACATCAGAGGAATGAGATTGTGGCATAGTCTTCTGATGGGAGTGGTAGGAACACATAGCTAAAAGAAGTGACACTATTTCACCAAGAAGCTATTTGAGCAAGCAAAAAGGAAACCTCTACTACGTGGAATATTTCAGTATACCTTTTATTTTATTAGTTGCTCAAATCTTAACAAAACATACACAAAAATCATGAAATATTAATTATTAAAGCAAATTTCAGAATTTGACAAAGATACTCTGACTTCAGTCTACAGCTGAGGAGACATTAAAACTGTTGCTGTGTTTCATCATGAAGCCAAAACAAAAGTGACTTTGTTTTCATTTACATGCAAACACTTGCCAGGGTAAAATTTCTTTGTAGATTATCTACTTAATCAGCATTGGTCCTTTCCTAAGCAGTATCCTAGCCAAATACTAAATTGCTGTCATTGAGAAAAATGAGGCGTTTGAAAATCTACATTCTCCATTCAGTGAATTTGTAATGGGAGGAATATCAGAAAAATTTCAATTCATTAAAAAATGAGTCCTGGGTCTGAACCACAGAGAAAAAGAAAACAAATAGCTAGAAAATAACCGCACTGGTAATCAACACTTTGCCTTTTTCACAGAAGTTAGTAGATATCGCACTGCAAACATGGAAGATAGGCTTAACTTGGCCTTACACAGATTACATTCCCTAAGACAGCACCAGCATTTACAGAACTGAGTCTTAAGAAGCCCTTTTCCCAGCCACAGTTTCAGTTTTGATTTCCAGCAATTCAACGGAAGAGGTTATTCTATCAGGTTGCAAATGTCGAGTACTGCTAAAGATTCAAAACCCATGAGTCAAAACATGAAAGCTTAATAGTCTTCTATTTCAAGGGCTTTCAGGATACCCTTTATTTCATCTATATTATTTTTTTTCCTTAACATTTTTTAAATTTATGAAAAAAGATTACCTCCTAATAACAAGCTCCCAGTGGGAAAGTGCAAGTGTTCTGAAACTCACAATGGTGCTGGCAGTACTGAGCTCAGCAGTAACCCAGTTAGGAAGGGATTAACTGAAAATATCTGTACATGCATGTATCCACACTTTCTCCTTCCCTCTGGGCCAAATAGTCCTCTGAGACCTACAGACACCAGGCTGACTTCCACCCACCAACCAAGGGCTTGGAAATCTCTTTGCTTGATATGGTGAAGAGGGGATAGAAAAAGATATAATTAAACAACATCCCAGCTAAAGCAAACAACTGAGCGAGTTCCAACAAATTTTGATAGCTTTTCTGTTTAACTTTGGTAGTGTAAGTCAGTGTGTAAGGAACAACAAATGGAGCAGCTCCAGCAAGCAAATGATTCATTTATCTGTGTGTGCCTGTGCAAGCATTTTATACACCTGTGCTGTAAAATTCTTCTTCTCCTCTCCTGTCTCACAAACTGTTTCTCAGGTGGTTGGCCAACTGATGTCAATCAAAACACCTCTTATCTGCAGAAGACAAAAATGGCTCCCTACCTTAAAGCATTGTAATACCCTGAACATTAAAAGTCCACAACTTGACCGATTACTATTTCAAGATAGAATGCAATTTTGAACCAAAACCATAGCTTGCATTTTGAAAGGATCAAAATGGGATATTTTGACAATAGTGCTACGTTATTAAATAAAAGTACTTAATATAACAATGTGAAATCTGAAAAAGTCTTCAGCCTCTTGGCTGGGAAGGAATCTATGTTTTACTTCTGCTTCTAAATAAAAGCAGAATAGGTGAATGAATTGCCTTCTGGTTCAAGACAAAGATCAGGATACACAGCCAAGAATGCAACTTCAAAACAGCTGCAAGAGGTCAGCCTAAAGAATGTAACACAGTATGCAATAGCAGGAATCCTTCTTTTGATGCACTCTCTTTGTCTTCAGCTACTACTGAGCCAGGGAGCTTAATGAATCAGACACAATCCAAACATTAGGTTTAATAACCTTGATGGACTACTCTTTCTTGCCATGATTTTGTCCAAACACTAAATTCCTTTTTACATCTGGCCACCACATCATCTCACAGAAATAAGTCCGAGAATTTAATTATCTGTCATATAACAAGGTATTTAGTTTTATTTGATAACTTACTGCCTCATTAGATACCTCCTCATTCTCATGTTAGGAGACATCAGGAACAAATCTTTGCCTCTTCATCTTCTCCCTGATATTTAAAGAGTTTATAGTCTTCAGTGAAATGAATATGGGCATGTGGTTTCCCGTACTAAGAATCATAATTTTTTTTTTCCCCATTCTAAGCCATTTGGGACATCTGATTGATCTGCTTACTTTTCTCAGTCTCTTTTGTAGTTGAATTATATCCTTCAGAAGATAAGGCAAAAATAAAACTCTTAGTATCCAGTAATAACATTTACTAATGCAGCAGTATAAATAATATGCAGACAAATTATGGTTTCCATTTTGTTCTCTCTTATTTTATTAGAAACTATTAATTACTTTCAATTTCTGAAATGGTCTTTGCTTGTTTTTGTTTAGACAAGTCTGTCTGAAACAACACTGAACTCAAACTCAGAATTACCCTGAAGATCTTTTTTGAAGTGTAGCCAATTAAGAACCAATTACTGTTCATGTGTAATTAGGACTGTTTCTTCTGACACAGTCTTTCATATGCCATTTTAATCACCTTAGAAAGCATTGCAACTCTTCATGGTCCATTTTAGTTTTGCTATCTTTAACAAATATTTGCCAGCAGTACACATCAACATCCCACTATTCATTTTCTTTTCACAAATCCTTTACTAATATATTGAACCATAATAATTCATCAAGCAATCTAATCCAAAAGAAGATTCCTTTGTACCTCATGACAGCATCAGAGAGTTTGATGTTTTCCACACATATATATATGGAACAAGCAGTAGTTTTTGGTAATACAAACATACTGTGCTGACTGAATCACTCTGTACAGTGGCCTTCTGACTCTAGAGAATTCTGAAATATTTTTGTGCTGTAGAATTTCTTCAAAAGCTTCCAACTGTTTCTCACTATTTAACAGTTATTTCATACCTACCAACTCAGTTCCTTGCTATAATTTTCAGCTGTACTGCTGGTATGAAAAACAAATTTGCTGATCTGTGATTTCCAGGACACTAAAGTTTGGGGTTTTTTTAAAAAAAACTGCCATACCATTTACCACCTCTCCCATAACTGGATATGTAGACCAGTGAAGGACAAACACTGTACCACAAGCATCAGTTCAGCAATGCCCTATAAAATTTGCATGGAAATACCTCATTTTACTTGTCTGGCTACTACCCATTTTAAAGTGTAGCACCTACGTATTAAAACTGCTTCTATTTGATTTCTGTTTGGGAGAGGCTTTCAGGTTTACTCAGAGTGAAAAAGGTTTAACAGACAATTTTTTTGCAAATACCAAATTTTGAGGGAGAGGACTAGCTGAAATTAAACAGGAACAGCCTGTGGGACACATATAAAATAAAACAGACTGAATTAATTTCAAAGAAAGAAGAGTTTGCAACACAGCAGATACACCTGTCCCTCTCTGCTGATCTATCTTAACTTTGTGTACTCTGAAATCCAACTAGTAGCAGAGCAAAGTTGACTGTGCCACATGTAGCAGTGCTGCTCCCCAGCCTCCTAAACCAGTTGCATTCTGGAATGTCCTCTCAACCAGCAGCCTTGCACACATGCACTCAGTTGGAAGTGCCTGAAATAATCCCTTAATTAGTGACTTATATTTCTGAAATATGGGCCAACAGGTACAAGTGCAGCACTGGTTCCAAAGAATCTCTGTCGAGAGAAGGGGTATTAATTTCTTTTTCACCTCTGTGCTTGCACATGGAATTAATGCCTCTGGAAAAAAACAAACAAAAAACAAACAAACAAACAAAAACTAACAAAAAACCCCCACACCACTTTGCCATATGCTTCCAAATTCCTCTAACAGGGTATTTCTTCAAAACAGAATCAAGATGCTTCTAGGAGACTTTGCAGACAGACCAGACCAGAACATTTTGATGCACTGGTATCTGTTCTAGGCTCAAAACTCTGTTATTGGTTCCCATTAGTGACTTCCCCCTATTTTCTCTAACATTTCAGTCATATAAGGAAACAAAGACATTATGAGATGTGTGCAAAGGTTTACCCTTGCTCCTCCATTTATTCACATGTAACAAAACAAAACAAAACAAAAATATTTAACACAGAAGATCTTAAACACACACACACATATATATATGATTCTCATTAACAATACAATGGTCTTGGGTGTAACTACTGCTCAACTGCAAAGCATCACTGGTCTTAAGTATCATCGGTGACATGACCTAAACATATTCATGCATACCTCTCATTCTCTACAAATACCATTTACTTGCACCAAAATAAAATTCAAACACTGAAATACGTTGGCTTTTTGCTTTTGTGTTCTTTTGTTTGGAGGTCTTATTTTTGTCGAATTTACTTTAAAAATACTTAACAGTTTTAAAAAAAAATCTTCCTCAAATCTGCTCCTATAGCACAAATGCATAAGGGTAGAACCAATTTTCCTTCAAACTTTTTACCCTGAGGTCTCAGTCAGTATCTGGGTCTTGTACAAACTATGAAGGGTAAATAATAAGCTACATATCAATAATATAAATAAATAATGTGCAATTCTCTTCCCTTAAGATTATGTATTTTCATCTCATAAATTTTGGAATAAAGCCCTCAGCTCTAGAATCCTGACACAGAGCAGCTGATTCCAGATTTGCATCCAGCTCCTATCTGAGGAGCTATGTAACAATATGTTAATGCAAGAAAGGTGGCCATAAAACCAGCACAGTCCTTAACATTACCTGCAGTAACTATAAAGCCCTTACTTTTGCTCATCATTCCAGCAAAATTCCAACATTCAAGCTAAAATTATCCATTTTTATAGTTTTTTTCTCCTTGTCCTAATAAATAAGAAAAAAAATATTTTTCACCCTATATTAAAAATAGTACCTAAAATAACTACAGTAGCATGCTTCAGAAGCAGATGTCGTCTCCTTTATCTATTCAGACGTCACCAAATCACAACGAACATGAAAATACACCAAAATTTGACGGTTTCATTGAGGATTTAAATAAACGGATATATAAATATATAAGTAAAAGTCACCATGTCCAAGACCAGGAGGAGCTAAAGCTTTAAGGAGCCTAAATGCCCAAACCTGGGGCACAGGCTCTTCACATGGAGTGGAGAATGCTCAGACAAACACATTTGGCAAAGAAGGAAATAAGAAACTGATGAGGAGGTGAAGCACGAAGAAGAAAGAGGGACCACACCATGGAAACATCTGCAGCAGAACAAACAGAAAGAACAGGTGGAGAGAACAAAAACTGGAGAGAAGCTGAGACCTAAACCAAAAGGGTATGGAGAAAGAGAGAGAGAAGAAAAGCATGACTGGAAAAGACAGACTGAATTAGGAAACCACAGCAGTAAGACTTGGACATGCCAAAGAACATGACCAGGATGGGAACAAACCAGCGTGGAGAGAAGACAGAAGAATGAAGAAAATGGGACTGGGAAGATTATGGCTGGGAGGATTGACATTTGCAAAAGCATGTGAAAAAGAAATGCTGTGCAAAGCCTGCAACAAAAGACCAGTATGGGAACCTGTCTTTCAGTCACTTTCTTATCAGCAAAGGAAAGGAGGGTTACTCTAAAACAGCTGGGCTAGACCCTAAAAGAGATGATTCCTTATCTATACCTAGTTTCACCTCTGTCACAAAAATCCTGCAGGATGTTTGTCAAAACCACCCTATACCAATTCCCAAACCTGCCAAAAGAAGCAAAACCAGGGACCTTGTGTTCAGATGCCAAACTTCAGACCACAGCATCAGCCTGCAGACTGCCAAGAGGTCACAGTTACAGATGAAGTCAATGGAAGTTGCTCCATGACCAAACAATAGATTTAATAAATGCAAGCACTTACAACATAGATAAGTATGACAAAGCATCTTGAATGCTTCAAGTATCCAAAAGGTTCTGGATAGGTTTTCTACTTTATTTCTCTGTTTCTAACTTCAAAACTGAATGAAGGGTACACTCCTCAGCTTATTTGAAACACCTGGGTACTATTGTGCCACAGACAAAGTTCTACAGTCTCGCAAAAGAAGTGTCTAGGAAATAATACGGCTTACAAAATAGTTCAAACAGAATGATCTAAAAAGGAATTGGGCCTTATATTGACTTACAAGGAAGAAAAAAACCCAGACCAGGTATTCATTAAGCTTTTGCACACTAAATGAAGCCAGAGGAAAGAGTGGAAAGATAGCAGAAACATTTAATTAAGGACTGAATCATAATGCATGCAATACAAAGGAGGCAAATGAAGGTTACATAAGTGACCTTAACTGTAGCATCTCCTAACTTTATTATTAACATGACAATACTAATAATGTTTTTCTAATATTTTGTGTGCGGTAGAACTTCAAAATCAGAAAGAAAAAACTGAGTCAATCCTCTGACCTCAATAGGCTCTTCTTTCAACAACAAGGCCAAAACAAGTGAAGCTGATGCTTAGACCTAACTTATCAAGCTGCTTCTGTTTCACCAACAGAAAGCTTAAACAAAACAACACAAGACAGAGAGAGATGTCAGGTCAGGAAGCACCAGTATTTCTGCACTGAATATAGAGCCACATGTTCTCAGATGATTTGCGTTTCTGAGTTCCCCCAAGTGATCAAGAAACATGCCTCATATTCAAATCTGAGGAAACAGATCTGTAGCACTGTAGCACTAAGAAAAATGAAATTCTTCTGTTGTTTGACCTTATTAAATGATATCTATCATATTCATCTATTTAGACAAGGAAGAAGGTTGCTCTCTCTCCTACCACTCTCAATGGATACCTAGGCCTAGCCATATAAACCCATCTCCTACTTTGCACTTCAGATTACTCAAAGCAGGGAAAAGATTTTTATTCTGTTTGCACAGGACCTGCTTCAGCAAGACTACAGGAGGATTTTGGGAGGATAAGAGTACTGTAACAGTAATGCTTCTCCTGTCTGAATGTCATGGTTTCAAAATTACTGTTAGAACAGCTTTAATACTATTCTTGCCCATTAACATAGCAGACAGACCATGATACAAGGCCATATCTGTATTAAGAAGCACAGAAGTGCAACAAAAACCGATCTGTGGAATGCAAACATTTGAGTTGATGGCCACGTCCTCTTTCAGTGCTCAGGGCTTCAAGCTAATTCCCAGCTGACCCCACAGACTACATGCCAACCAGAGCCTTTGAACCAGATTTTGGTGTGTCTTGAGAATTTATCTTCTAGTTCGGTTCCATCCAGAACAGTTTCTGCAGTCCAAGTTCACTGGATTATATCAACCAAAAGGGAGGGACAAGCCTGTTGTGAGCAATTCCTCTCAAGAGACCATTTCTGATCTGAATGGAAATGCTGATAGAGACAGCCACATGCCACTACCACTGAACAGCAGCCACCAGCTCCAACACTCAGTCTCAATCCAACTTTCTACAGTTTTTAAGATCATTCCCCTCCTTAGAGGAACTTTTCAGATTCTGCTGCTCTGCTGATAAAGCAGGTGAGGAATGAAGTCCTTTGTACAGCATATGAGACTCATTAAACTTCTGTTGCTAAATTTAAATCTTGCACAATCAGAATAAAAAAGCCCATGCATCTGAACACTCATTCTTTGCATATGCAGCACTTGCATACAACTGATTAATTTTCATGTGGGATTTGCAGTACTTGTAAAATTAGCCATTTGAGTGCTAGTTATTTTTATAGGTGGGTAAAAAGGTATTGAGCTAATAATGAACAAAACTGTCATAATAATAGTTCTTGCTATCTTTATAACTGCCTACATCCCAAATTTCCTCATGGATGTTAATATGCAATCCTCCATTTTTTTACCAGCTGAACAGATGGCACTTTACTACAAAAAAGGGAAAACAAAAACTGAGATAATGTTGAAAGAGTTGTGGGTTTACTTACAAAAAGAGACAGGCGCTAAAACAAACAAAATCCCCCTATTTCAGTGCAACAAAAATGGAGACATTAACTTCATGGCTATATTTTAAAGGGAAAGGTTTTACTTCTATAGCAATTAAACTGTGCTGAATTTTAAAATGTTTACTCCCAAGGTAGCTCTGAATTCGATATTTAGCTGACCAGGACTGGAAGTAATTACTTTTAGAGACTTTGAGGGAGATAAATAAAATGCATTAATTTATAGCACAGCATAATTCCTTTGTACATGCAGCATTTGGAACTGTTTGGGTAACAGATAATAGCCTATAATTTACTGAGAAATTATTCTTCACATAAAATCAGTGAAAAGTAGCAGTACCACATGAGGCTGCAAGATGTAGGATACTTGCAATGGAACTAAGAAAGCCAGGTATTACAGGTTGAATTTCTTTTCTCACGCATGAATGGCTTCAGAACCATATTTCAATAATAAACAATATTTGCTAAGACTTGTTTTGATTTTCTTAACAAGTGGTATAGTTCAAGTGGCTACTACTTTTAAACATTTGAGTTACCAGAGGCTGTAGGTTAAAGCTGTTTCAGTAACACTACACAGACACACTACCTCATTTCCACCCAGCAGCTTCATAAACAACCATCTCATTATCCTCTCAGTAATCTGTGACTACCCCATGACTTGTTTTAGATCAATATTGTTCCATCCCTCCAGGATATTTATGAAGCGTGTATATTTCCCATCAGCTGCTAGAAAAAGACTCCTACGTCAAACTTCTTTCTTGTCTTAGCTGCAGTACGTCTTCCCTTCTAACCATCCTATTTCAATTCAGTCTAATCAATATGCCTGGCACAAAACATTTCTTCTAGTGCTCAAACTGACACGACCATGGAATGTCTCAATTTTTTCTTCAAAGCTCTGTCACACACTGTTTGGAGACTCCTTTCAACCTCCAATTTATCCATTACACCTACTTGCCATATGGATACCTGCATAAAATTCCCTTTCTAGTGCACTGAGCTTCCCTACTTACAACTTGTTGCTTTCTACTACTAGCATCGCCTATTTTTGTTCTCTTGCTAAGAAAATAATTTAAAAAGTCTGCCAACAACGCACTTGCAACCTAATAAAGAATCAGACACTGTTTGTTTAGAACACATTCTCTCTGATCATGTTTTATAATATTTATCCCTTGCTTTGATTAAGACTGCAACTTCTTCAGGTTTTAATTTTTACTTCTGTAAAGCGCCATGCTTATCATCCACTATAAATGCCTACATAATGAGAATTAAAACCATTAATCTACTGCCAAGAGAAAACTGCAACTGGATTAAAGTAGATTAATTTGTTTTAAACATCACAGTCTGGTGATTTGGTGGAAAATAATATCTATGATGTCTGCTGTATTTCTAGATTGGTTTGTTTTGTTTTCTTCTTATCCCACAGATTAGCTCTGATAGTACTTTGTTCTTTTCTGTAAAGAATCAACATTTACAAGAACACCATTTTATGGCAGATTAGCTTTTTCAACAGATTAAGCATTACACCTTCAGCAACACTGAACTGTCTGTGTCACTTTCCACAGATGTGTGGTGGTATAAGCCAAAATACACAAGGATCATTTGGTACAGCTGCCCAGCATTTATACATCCCCAAGTGTGTATTATTCACAAGTATCTGCAACTACAACAATATCGTTAACATTCCTGAGTAGAGAAATATTTTTACAGTGCATGTTTCAAAAGCATCATTAAAATACAGGCGAAACAACAAAACACCAAACCTCTAAGCTGATTTTAAGTGAGGTCATGTTCAGGTTCAAGTCTCAGTCCACAGTGGTGTTGGCATGGAAAGCTCCAGAGCACACCACAGGACATCTGCTAAATCTCAAAACCAGGTAATCAGCAGTAGAATCCACAGGCAGAAGACAGCCCATAAACTCATGTTTAATTGCTGCTCCCAACTTATTTCACCTCTTACATCCAACTTCAAGGCAGTCTCCAGTCTTCTTCAGTTACTTTTCCTTTTAAACTGCATCACTTTTTGTACATAACACTCCAGGCTATTAACAAACTATTAAAGATTAATTAGGCAGAAGAGATTTTAAAAGCCAGCTCGACAGCCTGAGTACTCAATTTTGTAGTTCTCGGGTATGCTTGAGACACCTTACCATTGCTTGTCTTTTGTCCAGCACAAACCATAGGTTTACCACCTTGTCTTACAGAGACATATACAGAACTGTATTCAAATTGTATATCTAATTGAACTCATTGCCAAAGCCTAAAAGAACAGATTTGCCAGAAAAATAACTTCATTGCTCTCTGCAATAGTATTTAACAGTGATGAAAAAAATTACACTGCTTAGGCCATTAAAGAGCTCACCATTATCAGACATCCCAACCTCTGGAATCTCAGCACAAAAAAACTCCTTAATCAGCTCAAACCATAAATACCTGCCTGGGGTGGTGCAACACGTGTCTCCCCACCCCCAGGAACATCAAAACTTAATGCAAGAATCTACAGCACTCCTTCCCTCACTGCCAGGCAGCACACTGCTCACTGGAGACTGCTTCAGTGTTACCAGCCAGGCAAAGCTGCTGTGCAGAGCACACAGGAGAACAAAAAACTGCCTGAGGCAAAGGCACAGCAAACTCTTGAGAAGGTGTTAAAACAGCAAGAGAGGCTGCATCAAGGCAATGGGCTGAAACTGGGGAGAGTGAGGGCCTTGCATGGAAAGTCAATATCCACCACACTTAAGATAAATATATGCCCACAATCACATCAAAATTAAAAGCTGTTTTGTATTTAGGCCAATACAATGACTTAAAACAGCTATTATATTTTTGTAAGCCAATTCGTATTTTCTTGAAGGATGTCATAATTTTTTTCATATGTCTGTTGCCCAGAGTGATCAGGACTTTTCAAAGAGCATCCTGTGGCAGGTTTGTAGTACTTGACCTTAACTCCAGAAACTCTTTAAGTATTGGGGTTTGTAACACAGTTCTTCAGATAAATCAAGGTTTGTCCATGACTTTCTTGTCAGTTGATCTGTAATGACATGGAAAGAAACTCAACCAAGCAGTACTGGATCCACACAGAGGGCAAATTGCAAGAAAGAGATGGTAGATTGTCTATAACCACTTCATAATCCAGGTCACTGGGATGCTGCAAAAGACAGGCAGAATTCTTACACCCTCTCATCCTCCAAAGCAAGATGAAGTAGCAGCAGAGTAAAGAATCAGGAAACACAATGACAGAAGGAGTCTATAAATTAAGGTGCTAACAGTAGGTAGGAGAAAAAACACTCAATTTGGGAGTAAGCTTTTCTAATACATTAATAAAGGAGATTAAAAAAAAATTACTCAAATGTTAACAATTCCTTACCTTCAACAACTCATAGGGGTAGCAATAATGTAGTTAAAATAGTTACTATCCAAATCCAGAATTGATGGATGCAATTTAACAACTGGGCAGTAGAGAATAGGAAAAACAGATTTGGCAATGCTTCCCTTTTAAAAATGTAATACCACCACACTGAAAGCAAACAACAGTTTGAAGACATATTTGCTACTGAAAACTGCTAGAAACAGGGAATTCATTAAAGCTTTATGGAGATGCTAAACAAAATCATTGGCTTCGAGAGCCAGCTGTTTTTCTTTTTAAAACATTGACATGTAATAAACAAAGTATAAACATGAAAAGACCAAAGTTATTCTTCCTTCCTTACAGTAGACCCAGGACACATAAATTGATGTTAACTGCTTAGCAACGCCCCAATCTACACTGCCTTGCAGATGGAAGCGCTGAATCTAGTGTTGCACATTTTGGCACATTATGTAATTTAGATACAGCTCTTGCCTTTTGTGACTCTGTGCTTTCCTGTCTTCCTGTCTTAGAATGGACAGCACTTGATTTTGCATGTTGTTTTCAACTTCCAACAATACTATGCAAAAAGGGGTCAAAGATGAACTTGCTTATCTGACAGCAGGCTACAAACTTTCAATCAAAAGTGAGTGTAATCATGAAGACCTGACATTTCTGTCAAGAAAGACAGTGATGACCAATCAGATGAACTGCTTACTTGGGTCAACTGCAACAAAAGTATTTCCTGAATAACAGCTCCATGTTAAAAATACAAATACTGTTTCCTGATGCAATTCTAGAATATTAAAATTTCAAGTCAATATTTAATACTTGTATGCTACTCTCCCTAAGAAACAGGCAAAGATATCAAATCTTACTTGTTAGTGATTAAACTTATGATAAAACTAGGGAGCAAAAAAGTTTCTATTGGAAGGTGGCAGAACCTCAATCAATGTTTCATTAACCCATACTGACACAGAGGACATTTCTTCCATTCTCTTCCTCAAAGTAAGTGCTTCAATTCAAATTATTACTGGACTGGTGTATTAATTTGATTTTTAACAAGGGGCAGGAAATGAAAAAATATGTATACTATAAGCACAAATTTAAGAATGTTATAAGCATCTTCATTTACTTTAGAGGAGTCTGTATTTCACATTCTTTCCTCCAACAGAACTAGCACTCTTTTAAAAGTTGCAATATTAACAAATTACCTTGTACCATAAGAAAAAAAACAGAATACAAGGGATGAAAAAGGGTATCACATCTCTCTTTACAAGTCCCAAGAGTATCAGAAATCCCAGTGCATGACTCTATTCTCATCACAGGAGGGACACCAAGCAGCTCTAGAGATCTAGGACTTCCTGTCATTAGTCAACTCTCTGCTTGTTAGGCAGAGTCAGAACACCTATAACAGTTGATTTCCACCCCCCAGCCCCCCACCCCCGACGTTTTAGCAGCCTATTTTTAATTCTGATAGGGTTCATAGCTTATGAAAAACATAAATAAGTACTACACATTAAAAACATGACAAGATAATATTGTGGAGAGCTCAGAAAATTAAAATTATTCAATAACAAGTGAGAACAAAATTATTTTCCAGTCTAGTCTGAGATGAAAGCAGCAAATTTCACATTACGCTCTTACAAACTAAATATAAAAACGCAGAGGTCTGAAAGAGCTACTCTTTCCATTCCTTAGCAAATCGAAACATTTCCTCTCATCCTTCTTGTCCAGGTTTTAGTTGGGATAAAGTTAATTTTCTTTGTAATAGCTGGAACAGTGCTGTGTTTGGATTTATAAGAATAATGATGTTTTAGTTGTGCTCATGCCTAAGTCAAGGACTTTTCATTTTCCCATGCTCCGCTAGTGGGTAGGTACATAAGAAGCCAGGAGGGAGCATGGCCCAGGACAACTGACCTGAAGTGGCCAAAGGCCATAGAGCATCATGCTTAGTATATTGCAGGGGGGAGTTGGTTGAGAGCTGCCCTTCACTGCTCAGGGTTGGGCTGGGCTGGGCATTAGTCAGGAGGTGTTAAGCAATTGCATTGTGCAGCACTTGTGTTTCTTCTTTCAGCTGTGGTTGTTTGGGTGGTTTTCCCACTACTATTACTATTACCACTAGTAGTAATAATAGTCTATTTCAGTATCATCACCATATTTTTGTTCCGATTATTAAACTGTTCCTAACTCATAAGCTTGTTTTTTTTCTCCTGATTCTCCTCCCCTTCCCACTGGGGGTGGGAGGGAGTAAGTGGCTGTATGAAGCTCAGTTGGCAGCTGAAGTCAAACCACAACTCTTCATCATGCAGTGGAATAAATATAACTTGAGGTCTACAGCCATACATTAAAAATTGTTCACTATTAGGATATGAAGAACAAGCAGAAAGAAAAAGAATTCCTTTTTCCAGTGTATGACACAATCTGAGACAAGTTAAAATATTAGGACAAAATTACTGCACATTCAATGCATGGGACAAGCAATGGAATACTTGCTTCAGGAGCCCTTTGACTGTTCTGATCCTTAAATGATCTAAAGAGATTCTGAATCAAGTCGACTTCCAGGCATAAAGCACTCATCATGAATAAGTGTCTCTCTCTCCTTATGGCTTATTTGCCTCTGCTCACATCCAGCCTTCCTGTGGAATACACTTCCTCATCTGATTTTTCTCATCTCAGTCCCTTACCCACAGATTTTCCTGCATTCCTATGTCCTAAAGAAGCAAGCAGACCATGAGATAAAAGAGAAAGACAACATTAGTCAAGATAAACTGGTATTGACAATCTTTTCTCTTATTTTTTTATTCAGTATTACAGAAGTGGTTGCCTATAAAAGTTAGGCATTTGAGCACTTTTCTTTGAGTTCCTTACTATTATATCTTACTAAACTAAATTCTATATTAAAAGACATGCTGCTTGCTTACACATATTTAAAGAAATATTAAATTGGTCTAAACTTTAATTATGGACTTTATGGAAATTTTAAGAAAAAGAACGTCTATCAAAAGTTCTTCATTTAGCATCTTCTTTCACTCAAGACAAGTGTCACTATTTCTGTTTTATAACTGGGAGTATACTATTAGAAAACCTGGGACTTCAAGTCTTTTAAGCGATTGATCATCAATATGTGGGCTAGTACGTCACCCACCATGGAACGACCACTACCAACTCCTGCTTTTTCCACAGATGACCTAACGAGTACCAAAGCCATAAAAGAAGGGAGTTTTCACATTTGGTAAGTCTGAAGATGCTGAATGCCTACAAGAACAGCCTTTAAAAAGGAGAAACCTGCTTACACAAGCCAGGAGCAAGGAACCATAAAAGAGTATAGAAAACTGAGAATCTGAAAGTGCACATGTTAGAAATTCATAACCTTTAAGACCACGTGTGAGTATTTATGTCACACCATTGACAGGGATTGTACAGCTATAGTTTTAAATCTGAAAACAATTGTTTTCATATTTAAAATATGAAAAGTTTCAGAATTCAAACATCATCAGTACCTTTGGGGAGCGGTTTTACTTTCATGTTTGTTTGTTGTTGTTTTTTAACAAATGATTCAATCCACAGCAGTATCACAGCTCTACTTTTGTATTTCATTGCTGTCTTTCATGGCATAGCAGAAAAGAGAACATGTGCAGCCATCACAGACAACATTTCACAACCACCAGACTGCTCCAACTTAGTAAAAAGCTCTCTTTCATTATGGTTAAAATTTATAGAAGTGGGGAAATGGAGGGAAAGCTAATGCTTTTAAATGACTTGGATATTTGTTTTGAAAAGCTTTTCCATTATGGAACAATTCAACCCTAACTTCTGAAAGACTCAAGTAGTTTATTATTCTTTATTGAAGCTGTGAAAACATAAATCCCAAATCCCAAGGGAGACACAATGATGATAAGAAAGGTAAATTTCATTAATCAGCAGCTAAATAGTGATTCTCCAGTGACACCTAAACAGATGTAACCTATATCTACTTGGATGATAAACACCTCATGCATTTATTGTAGACTTACCTTAGAACAGACATGCTTAAGTCTTGTTTTCTTTATTATCTTTATTTTCAATAAATTCAGACATAATTATTAAATATAAATACTGTTACCTGAAATCAGCAAAATAATAAACTCTTAGTGCATAATTGGAGGGAATTAAATTGAGAAGAGAGTTAAATAGCTTTTTAGCTTTACATAGTGGACTGTTACTGCTGCACGCTGAGCTTTGTACTCATGTGTTCACAGACCACAATTTTAAATCAACAAGAGATGCCAAAAATTCAGCAAGGTCAATTAGTAAGGCAGACAGAAAATGATGACCACCTCAAGTTGGAGAAAGATGGCATTTGTTTCAAGTCTGGTAAATGTCATCTCCTATTGAGAATACAGAAAACACAAATGAGCATGCCATGAATGGATACACAAGTATGTGGGACAAAAAGCATAGAAAACAAAAGCACAACAAGACTGCCTTAAACCTGGTCAGACATGAAACATCCACACACTATTTAAGTGGTGAAAAAAAAAAAACAGAGAGAGATCACAGGCAGACAGGAGACAGGAATACCAGCTGAAGGGCTGTGGAAGTTTCTACTATGGGTACCACTCCACGGTTTGAGCCTAAGACTTTAACAAAGCATGATCATCTTTCTATGATTAACCACTTACATTATCATCATATGCAAAAGCTCTGAGCCAAGAACATCAACAAGCAGAGAACTGCACAAGCATGGACTGCAGTGAGCACAGAGGCTGAAGGCAGTCTACAGCCCAAGCTGAAAGTAAAACACAGCTACAAAGAACTGGGAGAGTAAGAGTGACCATCAGTGTGAGGCAGCTCAAGAGGCTGCAGTAACTAGTAGCAACGATAGTTTAGCAGAATAAGATTTTCCACAGTATTATAGTCCTTCATAAAACTGATACATGTTGAAAACAAAAGACTACCCTTGTCTAAGATGCACTAGAAACTGTCTTCCAGCTTGAGAAACAGAATATATATGAAAGCAAAAACCACCCAACAGCAAGGTGTAAGAACAGCAAAGAGGTTTTATAGTGTATTTGCACAGTCAGGGTAATGACTTAAAAGTTTTGGGACTTTTTGCTGTTAATTTCTGATAAATACATTTTCCTGTAATTTTCCCTTAGTTTCACTGCTGGACTTAGTTTAAACAAAGTTTCCATTACAGGTAACAAGTTACAAACCAAAGATAGATTGCCTACCTCAGAAGAAGTGAATATTCTCTGCACATACACGAGTACTTTTCTGGTCCACAAGCTCATTAAACTAGTCTTCAGTTTTCTTCATTGTTATTAGGTTTCTGTATTGAAGTGTCATTTGCCTTAGTTTTTCATATTATAGGTGTGGATGACAAATTTGTATTATGTATTCCAGAAAAAAAACAGTTTGTGAAGTCACCATGGAGCTTTTCAAAATTTGTCTAAATAGACCTAAAAGAAAATACAGTGCCCTCAAACACTTACCATCACCTGCTTAAACAATTTTCTACTTACTACTAAGCCTTTCACAGTCTTTAAAGGTAAAAGTGCACAATTTCATAATCCTTTTTAATTCCCTCCATACTTAAAGCAATCAGAACCCAGGTTTTGTTGTGGGTTTTTTCTCCTTTATGCCTATTTTTCACACACATTCATTGTCAACACACATTCCATAATATATCCTGTTTCCAATTTGCAAAACAATGTCCGAAAAATGGCATCTTTCCCAATGTGGATGTAATTGAGGCAAAATCCCTGCCTACTTTTCAGTGACAACTCAACACATTACCATTTCAGCAAGGTCTACACAGACACCCTTACATGACCAATCTTTCTTGGAAGAGCAACAGGTAGGTCTCATTACTACCAGACATCATTTATTTCCACATTTACCTTTAAGTATGCAGACACTGCCAAATCCTTGACCTAAGATATAGGTGGTCTTTGTTTAAAACAGGTCTCTGCTTTCCAACATCATAAAATCAGTTCTTTTTTAAGTGCATAGTTCAAAAACTGGCAAAGGTGTCTAATATAGACACTAATTCAAGCATTCATGTTTTAACACACAATTCATGTTTAAAGTTCGGACTGGACCGTTTGCACAGTCATTTCTACACTCAGTTCCATATTGTCTTGTCAAAGTTTGCTTCATTGCCTGAAGATCCATGTTCTTAACAGCACAAAGATGAGCTGTTATTTTTCTTTTTTAAAAAATTATTAAATTATTTTTAAATTAAACATCCTGCTAGGGAAATGGTTAATTTCCTTTATAGAGACAAAGTCAATAAATGATATCTTAATTCCTGGTTTTATCTATGAAGTTACTTTTTGAAAGCGGCAATTTTGTATTCAAACCAGTAACAAGAAAAGGGAAGCTATTAAAAAATTATGCTGAGAAGGAATGAATGTTCAATACTTTCCTCTGCTTCCACTCTCACTAATGAAAAATACTGTGTTTCAGATAATTATTTAACCACACAGATGAAGTAGCAAAAATCTGAGCTTTAACTGGCAAGAAAAGGCCATGAAGTAATTAGGTAACTTGAACTTTTTCAAACTGTGTATATCTTATTAAATTTGCCAAAGAATACTTAAATAATAGGTTATTAGTGTCTAAGAGTTATTAGCAGTTATCTCTGAGCACCAACAGAAGACAGCAGAAAAATTCAAATATAACTCTTCTCTTTACATTACAGATTAAAGGAGCAGCTAAAGAATTCACTGTTCATGAGCTTTACTTCAATTTCTTTGAAAAAAAACAGTAACCACACCACACCTAACAAGAAAACTAGCAACAGCCAACATGATTTGTCAAGAAACAATCATGTCAGGCTGAGTTAATTTCCTTCAGTGACAGGATAACAAGCCTTGGGAATATTGAAGGGGTAGTAAGTAAGTGTCATTTATCTTGACTTTACTAATTGTCAAAAACCTTACAAGACAGTCCCAGGTGCAAGCATACCTAGCTGAAAAACTGTATTTAGTAGTCATCATTTCACTATCAAGTTCATAAAAAGAAATTGCACAGGGACTTGCCCTGAGTCCAGTACTTTGGAATATTTTCTTTAACAACAGGATAACAGAAAAAAGTTCTCTTACCAATTTTTACAAAGACAACTAAGATAGGAGCAACTATAAAGATGTTGGAAAAAAAGGTAAGAATCATAAACAGATCTTGGCAGTTTTGAGAATTATTGGAGGGAGAAAAAGGAAGAAGGCACACTTCTAAGACAAATGTCCTATGCTGTAACTGAGTACCATAAAACAACACTGCAAATGCAATGTGGAAAGGGATGACCTAGAGGGTTGCACAGCAAAAACAGCTCTGGGTACTGTACCCCTGGGGTTCCCCATTGACTGTGAGCCAACAGGGCTAATCAGAAAATTGTGGAAGAGCAACACCACCTTCCACTCTGCTCAGCTCTAGCAAGGTCTAAGCAACTGCACCAAGTTTTGGGCACAGAAGTTCATGAAAAAGTTATTCCAGAAAAGAGAAGATGGTAGTTTAACTAAGAACACATAAGAAGGGAGAAAGTACAATGGTCTTTCAATATATATGTGCAAACTACCATAGGAATACATTCTCCAACTGTGAATTTGGGTATGTGATAATTTGAAGAATCTTACAATATAATTTTCTCAATTACAAGGAATAAAATTTAATTTATACTTTAGAATTAAATACCAACAAAATGCTTTAATACCTTGAAAAAGGTGAATGAATTTGTCTTAAAAGGAGCTGTGACAACCTAACAGACCAGACAAATATCCTGAAGAAGTGACACAGCAAGAGATGATCTCTGCACTGGCCTGAGACTAGGTGACACAGTAAGACTCTGTGCTTTTATCTGAACTGTTCTAACCACTCACATTATTTCTTTATGTACTAGAAACATGAAATCAACATCACCTCAAATGCCCACTTCATCTTTTTGCAGTGAATTCATATGTACAACCGTGAATACTCCAAATACAAGGGAAATATCGTCCAGAGTCACTCACTTCAAACCTAAAATTTTTGCATCTGCAATGCTATTTATAGCATCACACAACCCTTGTATACATACACAGCTCATTCCCATGCAAGCCAAAAAATTATTGAAACATTCAAAATTTGAAAGGAAATGCCAGGGTGGAATCACAAGCACCTAACTTATTATACATTTTTCTGAACTCCAGTAGCAAATTTAGCACATATTTGCCTATCATCAAGAACAGATGTTCTCAGGAAGGCTCCTTGCTAAATGCTATTTGCAATTTCAAAGGCCCTTTTGGGTGCAGTCGTATCATATGCTCCACAGCACTGTGTCTCTCATTTTAAATCAAATCCATTTTATCACTCCGACTGAATTACATAGCCCACCTTATTAAAAATCTATAAAAATATCATGACAGACAAGACTGGATGAGGAAGCAGCTTTGCTTTCTCTGTGCAGCTTCACTGCGATCACACAGGCACAGTGAAATTTAATACTTTATATACAGTCCAGCCCTAAAAGAACTTACGTATCATTGCTGCCACAGGAAAACCTTTTGCAATGTTTACTTTGCCAAATCTCAGAACTATTTATTACTAGTGAAACCAGATGACAGTAGCAAATGTAAAGGGGGACAACACATAGGATACCACTACTTTGAAGCCACGGCACTTTCTTCATTAGAAAAGTCAGAAATAGATTTCTCCAAAAATATATAGTGACAAAATGTTTTATTCTACTTTATGCTTACATCTCCACCTACACTGCATCAGCTGGGAAAGTGCTGATGGAAAAGAGGAAAGCGGGCTTCCTCCTCCCTTAAAAAGTGAACTCCACACATTTGCACTGCCTCCTTCAGAGTAATCAGACAGCATTTCAATGCACTTACTGTTAACTGACAAGTGACCATTTTGTACATCTTCACAAAATGGAACAAGTGGGAAAGGGGAATAATCATTTTTCCTTGGAGCACATATGAAAATTAATTTCAAATGACCATGCAAAGGACACTTGCCAGAACCAGTTCCAAATTATGAAAAATAAAATCAGCCACAAAATATTAAAAGGAATGGCACTTTATTTACTTTCCACTGAGAGAAATTAACATGTTCTATTACAAAACAAAACAAAAAAAAAAAGCCACAGGCAGTGACGACCTGTGCATCTGCACAGATTTACAGCACAAGAGTGAACAAAAAAGTATGGCTTTTTTTATCTCAGTACTTCGTGTAAACCCTGACAGTCTTGCTGCTTGAAACAATCAAATCACAGAAATAAGAAGTCTGAGAAGTGGCTGTATCAGAAAACAAGAAGCAATCATTTTTCTCTTGGCAAAACTTTTAGGGATCTGATGAAGGGGGAGAAAAGTTTAGAAAAAAAAATCAACACAAATGTGAACAATTAACTAGGGATCATTGCTTGTTGGCTTTCTGAATGGAAAAATTGTCCAGAGCAGTTCATTCATGCCACCCAGTCTCTCACTTTTCTGCAGCAACAGAAATGTATTCTATTTTCACCTTAGAGCACCTACTGAAATATTGCATCTGAAGAACAAATCACACAGTACTGCAACAACTGGGCAAATGAGTGTTTTCTGTAGCTCAGTGCCTAGTTGTGCTATTTTATGTGTCTTTTTGTCTTTCCAACAGGCTCATTTACTCTGGTCACCTTGCCTCTAGAAGTTCCAGGCTCCCTTACAGACTGAAGCCACAATACTACAAGTGCAGATCAACTGCCAGCTTTCAATATAAGTGTGCTGACTCTGCCTTCAAAAACCACACCAGTAAATCACCTTTAGGTGAAACAACAAGACCACGAAATTCATACTATCATTTTAAACTGTAAGCCAGCTGTTTCTCTTTCTCAAGTGTCTTTAATCTCATTTTATTTTTCCCTAAGTCACTACACATATGCCACTGCCAAAGACTTATCACTTGCATGGATGCTGGGACAGTACCAAATTTGTCATAAAATCTAAATTTACTTTATACTCAAATTAAACCATGCTAAACAAGACAAATTATTATACTTTTATGCCCTGGGATTTCCAAGATTATCTAAATCACAGTTCCCTTTCACATGTCCTATGCAATTGGACTGAAGCCTAAAAGAGGTAAAATGTGGAGTCTTCCTACACCTTCTCATTTCTGTTTTAAAATTTATTGTGTACTGTTGTAGATCTACCACTCTGAGAGTATCATAACAACTACCAGTCATTTTTCATTTCCCTTGATTTCAAACAAGAAAAAAAATAGATATATTCTGTGTATACATGGTCTTCCTTTGTCCTTGATTCAAAAACAGTATAGGTTGTTTACACACAAACTGACATAACTCCCAGCAGCTCCTATCTGGCACAAGAGACAGTGAGCCTGCTGACAGCCAAGTTAATTAAATATGCAAAACTAACACCATTAGATGACTTAATTTCTTCTGGCTTGCAGCTGCTGATATTTTGTTCAGCCTATAATGCCTCTCTTTTTGTAGAATAATGTTCATTATGTTCCATCATAACGAACTTAAACCTCCAGGGAACATACACCTTCTCAACAATGTACTGGACCGGAGTAATATTAAAGCTTCCATTGCTCACAAACCAAACCTTCATTGTCTCCTCAAATTTTGATTAGGAACATTGAATACTAAAGATTTTCATACTTAACCCACCATATCATAGTCTTGAACTGAAGCATACCCTTAGCTTATTCCTAAATTCAATATCCAGTGGGGCCTGAATAAACTTGAAATGTGGGACCACAAGAACCATTTGAAGATCAAAATGCCCAAGCGCAAGGTATCGGACATGAGCGCAGACAGAGATGAACTCAATGAGACCAGGCCTGTGGATGAGAACTGGGCGATCTAGGTGGATAGAAAGATGGACATGAGCCTGCAGTGTGCCCTTGTAGCTAAAAAGGCCAACAGCATTCTGGGCTGCATCAAAAGACGTGTGGCCAGTGGGTTAAGGGAGGTGGTCCTCCCTTTCTTCTCTGCCCTCATGAGACCCAGCCTGGAGTTCTGAACCCAGGTCTGGAGCCCTCAGCATGTGGACCCGCTAGAGCAAGTCCACAGGAGGAACACAAAGATAATCAGGGGGCTGGAGCACCTCTTCTAAGAAGACAGGTTAAGAAATTGGAGTTGTTCAGCCTGGAGAAGTGACAGCTGCAGGGAGACCTCATTGTGTCTTTTCAGTACTTTAAGGGGACTAATAAAAAAAATATGGAGGATGACCTTTTACATGGGAAGATATAGACAGGACAGGGGGGAATGGTTTTAAACTAAAAGATGAGATATTTTGATTAGATATCAGGAGGAAATTCTTTACTTAAAATGTGGTGAGGCACTGAAACAGGTTGCCCAGAGAAGCTATGGATGCCTCATCCAAGTGTTTGAGACCACGCTGGATCGGCCTTTGAGCAACCAGGTCTAGCGGAAGGTATCCCTGTCCATGGCAGGTAGGGATGGTCCTGGATGATCTTTAAAGTCCCTTCCAATTGAAGCCATTTTATATTTACCACACATTAGCCAAAGCTATTGTTCCTTTCGTTTTCCCATTTTCTATTCTTTACTTATTACTCCACAAAACTGTTCTTCCATGTTTTTCTCTTGTATGAACGGATTAGCTGCCAACCTAAAACCAAAGGTTCATTATAAATGCATGGAAAAAATTTGTTGCTCTTCAGCTACACAAGATTCTACTGAAACACACTACTGCTCATTGTTACTCTCTGCAGATCAGCATGTGTACCCCACAACTACTTGTGTTCCCACATGAACACTGTCTTTTATGCCACAGGAACAAGTTAGTAGATACAGACAAGCTCACTTGCTTGTCATATTATGCAAGAAGGCTAGAGTTCCACCTTTCTATTGCAGTCACTTACCAGCAACATCAAAATAAAACCATTCTCTAAGTTTCAGCAATGCTATTCCCTGACAGTTTACTGAATAGACCTTAATCCATAGCTGAAAATAACTTTCATCTAGTACCTTAAATTTATGAGGCTGCTTTATACAAGGAAAAGCATTCCTGAAGTACAGAAAACTGGGCTATATTTTAGACTTTTCCACTCAAATATATTACTGAGTCAGTCTAAACAGGAGATTGTTCCAATGGGTAAAGCCTGCTATATTTCTCAGAACATGATCACAACTTTCAAAGATCTCTCCCTAATCATAAAATCCATGGGCTGGTTTGGGGGGTTTTTTGCACTTTTTTCCAGTAAAACAATAGTTGACACCATAATTTTAAGGCAGCCCATATTTTCAATGCTATTTTCTAAGAACATCCCTCTCCTTAACCCCCCATTTCAGTCACACAACCAAACACTTGCAAAATGTGTTTTCAGAGTGATAGTTTCTCCCCATGGAAGAATTCATTACCACACCTCTGCAACTGAAAAAAAAAAAAAAACAGAGAGGAAATACGCTTGCTTTCAACTAAAACAAAACTGCTGTGCTCTCCTCATCCCATAGACTCTGAGACGCAATAATAAATGTCAAGATTTCCAGTAATAGTAAGACAGAATTCAGACATCAGGCAAAATGAGCATTAACAAAAAAACCTAACCTAGTCCAAAAATCATAGAATCCACCTGTTTTCTAAGTGATTGCAACTAAGATTGTGTAAGGGCCTTATCACATCAGCTCGAGGACAGGCAATGCTCATGGAAGGTCATTCCCAGGTCCAAATTCTTCAACAAAACCCTCTCAATTGCCTCCCTTTATTTTAATTTATAAGTACCCTTAATATAGAGGAAACAACGTTCTAAGGGATGAAAGTCTTCCACAATTTGGCTAAATTAACTGCTTACAGATAACAGCTGAATCATTTAGGACTGTGTTGTTACTGAGGAGTACAGAAATAAATTCAGAGCTAATTTATCATTACACTGTTGGGCTGTATAAGTGAAAGGTAATGGCCTAAAAACAGACATATAGCTATTTCACTGAAATAGCTGAGGGACTGCTTTTAACTTCTGATGCAAATAATAGCAAAAAATTGCCTTCCATTCCCATTTCCCTCTTTCAAAAGAGGCAATTGCTGTGCTTGCTAATAAGAAATACTAAGTGATTAGGGGGCATTTTGTGTAATCTGTAACTTTCATTATGCTTCCATCCTTCTCAAGGATCCCAAATATTAAGCAAGTAACTTTCATTTAAACTCCGAAATTTAAAATATGCTTTCAGGAAGAGAAATAGGAGGAAGACATTTGTTTCAACTAGTTCACAGTGGCAGAATTTGCAGCAAATGAATACTTCTCTGTGTACCAAAAAGTAAGAGAGAATATTAACCAAGAGACTGACGGTATTTCATACAGAACATCCATAACTGAACATGAAGAGTGAGTGATTATTTCAGGGTAAATAATGCATTCCCCCTTAAAATAAAATACAAAAAAAACCCCAAACAAACCACAAACAAAAAAGCAAAAAGCATAGTTGAAACTGAGTCCAAATGTGGCAGGTGACAGAAGCAGTCACCTCAGATGACTGTTCTAGGACCACATCCCAAAACCCAGCACAATTAGCACTAATTGATCGGCAGTCTCAGCAGAAATGCCAAGAATTGAGCAAAGCAAAGTCTCCACATCTTCCCAGAAAGGATGCTTTCTTCAGATCAGAAATGTGGAACACCAGCGCAGAAAAGCCAGCACTTCCCCTGTTAATGCACAACACTGCATCCACAGATACCGAGCTCTTCAGCAAACAGCAAGTATCTATAGAATCAGTAAGACTGGAAAAGACCTCACAGCACTACCAAATCCAGCACTAAACCATGTCCCTACACAACCCATCTACACATTTTTCAACATTTCCAGGGATTGCAATTCCACCACTTCTCTGGGAAGCTTGTTCCAAAGCCTGACCACTCCCTTTCAGTGAATAACTTCTTCCTGATATCTAATCTAAACATCCCCTGGCACAACCTGAGTTAAGCAGCATTTCAATTCATTACTTCACTTGCAGCACTACCATATTTACCATATACCATAAACCATCAGTAAAAATAGTTACTCTACGACTATAAAGAATTGCTTTCTGTATGGAAACACAAGACATCAATTTTCAGAAACAACACTGACATCTTCCACCTACATTCAATTACCCAACATGCAGGGTTGAGCAAGTTACTTCTGCTTTGAAGCAAAACCTTTTGCACCAAAGTATATCAAGAGTACCCGGCATGAAAACATCACAGGGCAGCCAGAGCACCACGCAGGTCTGCAAGCAATGGATATGAAATAGGAAGCTTGCAGGGCAACTTTGGAACATGATGTCTCATAGCAGTTTGTCTTGATTAAAAACAGAGGGTAAGGTAAAAAGGAGGACAGAACTCTTCCAGAGTCCCTGATGACTAACAGTGACAAGACATCTTCAAACAGCACTATTTTTCCAGCTACATAGTGAGTGCAGGTTTCTTAAAAATAAGCTCAAATTATCTGTCTGAAGAAGACAAGAAAAAGTGTCAGTTCTCTAGACACAAACAGGAGAAGCATTATGCTGTTTTAGGCAACTACTGCGTCACAACTTCACAAATTTCGGCAGAGTAATTAAGCCCTAGGGGAAAGAAGAGGAAAAAATTACTCCCTGAAAAATGCAGCAATCAAAAAGCACTGTGATAAAATACTATGGTAAAAGAGTCTCATATCAAATATTGATCCAGTTCCTACAAACACGTGAAGTTCATGGAAGTCCATTTTCCCATTAATCCTACATTCACACTTTAATAGAACTACCACCTATTTTAGATTCGTTTTCATTTTTGCTGCAATAGGAAAGTATTTCCAGCTCCAAAATCAGACTTGCCTTTAAATAAATATAAGAGAATTCTAAAAGCATGCCCTGAAATATATCTCTCATCTCTCTCCTTTCCTCTCTTCCACTAAAAATGCTACCAAAAAAGCACTACATCCTAGAACCCATCTTATCTTCTATTAGGATTCATTTTGCTTGCAAATAGGAATGATTGGTGCAGCACTTAAGAATACTGAAATTATGAAGTTTTATGTTCTCTCTCGTTTTGTTTTTTCTTGTTCTCTCACCTTAAAGAAACAATTTTATTTCCAGAGAAATTTGATACATAGGGTACTGGAGAGCACAGACTTCTTTTAAAAAGGGTTTACAATCACATAGCCATTTATTATACAGTTTTATTTGGCACTGATCCTAATTAGACAAAAGGAAAAACAAAGCGGTTACATGTAGGTCAGCCTCATCACTCAAGATGTGCACAACCTTTGTGTTCTGTTTGAGTTCTGAAAACATCATCTGAAAATGCAAAAATGGAGGGAAGATTAGATGACAGAGTTTTACATTATATTAAATGCCTTCTCATCACAGGCACAAGATTCAGATATGCACCAAATGCCTGATTGCACTGCATTGCCATCACTGAAGTTAAACTACAGCAAAAGGATTCACAAATGAATATGCACTGTGGCTGTACAGCAGACTCATAGCAGGCCCAGATTTAGATCAAAATTCAGAGAGAAGTAAGAATTTCTCACATGGGGTAAAAACATGAAGTTCCTTTTGATATGAAGTGGGCAACCCAGTCACAGCTAAAAACTGCTGCTCTATCGTTTTGACTATTTTAGCCTTCACTTATAAGCTAATAGGCCACTAGCAAAGAGAATCACAGAAAACTGGAGTTGAAAAGATCTCTGGAGGTCAAACCTCCTGCTAATTCCAGAAACCAATTTCAAACTATAAAACAGCCTCTGGGCAGTCCACTCGAGTGCTCAGCTACACTTGCTATGCAGAACTGTTACTGGCTACAGCTTGTTCCTACCACCTCTTTCCTTCTACAGGCACCTCCAAAAGGCGCCTGGCTTCATCTTCTGTAATAACAACCCACCATGCAGGCAGTGACAGCAGCTGGAAATCCCTGGCACTTTCCTCCAAATTAACTGAAGTCAGTTCCCCTGCATCAGTTCTCCTACATAATGTGCTCCAGCCCTCAAGCACTGCACTCTCCCTGGTCTCTCACTGTCTCTCAAACTGGGAACCTGAAACCAACCACAGTGTTCTAGACATGACCCCATGAGTGCTACATAGACAAAAACAAACAATGTTCCCTATCGGGCTGTGATCCCTCTTACACAACTTGTCCTAATGCATTGGGTTACTCCTTCTCAGGTGCAAGAACTTGCTTTGGGGTCTTTTGAGGTTTACCTTAAAAATTTTATGGGGTTCCTGTCAGGCCATCCCTTCCACTTGCGGCCCCAAGTAATGGGAACATATTCCCATTCTCTGCAGAATGGGAACAGAACTGTTCCTCCACAGTCTAATATCACTCACAAAATATCCATCCAATATCCCACTGATTTTTTTTTTTTCCCCAGATCTGTTCAAATGGAATCAATCAATAAATAACATGCTAAAAGTTAAACAACATCTTGCCTACATGCTAAAGCTCCCAGCTGTCTTTTTCTCTCACTGACAGCCTATATACAAGGGTGCATTTTGATACCAATGTAAATTGAATGCCATTATAGCTATTATATTCTCAACTGGAATTTAATTTATTGTCCATACGTCTAGTTTTCATGTGTTTTGACTCACTTGATAGTCATTTCCAACCTTCACATACCTCATTATCTTAAAGCTATTAAAAATTTTCTCCCTTCAGCCTTCCATTGCTTCTGTAGTTGCTGTGATTATTCTGTAATAAAGGGGAGAAGCAAATCAATTTTCATCTCCCAAGACTTCAAAATACCTATCATTTCAAGTATTCTCCCAGGGGTTTTCAGCTTTACAACTTTTAATCCATATTCAAACAGAAATCATTCATTTTAAATGACCATAGGCTAAGAATACATGTCAGCCAATTTGCTTTTCTCCAAATACGGTTTTCTTATCCTCACAGTCACTAAACATCATCATGCTACCTTGTTGCCCTTCATTAATCCTGGTTTGCTCACTGAACACCCAAATCATGTTTGTCCCACCCCTGCACACATGCTATCTCATGAAATCATGCCAAATGACAGCTCTTCTGCAATCATGCCAACACAAACAAGGTGTAGGTGTTTGGAGTGTTAGTTACACTTCTCAGTTGTTTTCTAAAACAGTAAATTCTAAACTCATGAGGCAGTTCACTATTTACTAAATAACCATTTTGTTTTCATCAGTGCACTTTTAACCTCATTGTATTTTTGGAGATAATAGTCATTATTACCCAAGGCTCCCCTTAAGTCCGGCCTTCTCCCTTTTAAAAGGCTTCTTTGTAGATCTAAAACTAATTAGAATGTCCCTATACAACTAGAATCATATCAAGCAGTCTGGACTTAACCTTCTCATCTAAAAAAAGAAACTCTCTGCATAATTTAGCAATGCTTTTGACGACAGAGACACTGCTTCATTTTCCAACCAACAACCTGCTTAATACAGTAGCCTACTTCAGGACACATTTCCAAAATTAACTTTTGTTCTGACTTCTGCTGTCCAATGAATGTACCATATTGCTGCTCCTCCTCCATCCACACTTGATTATCTGTTATTTTTATACCTGAATGTTATCAAGGAGCATTGATTTATTTCCTAAACCAGTCTGAAGTCATGTAAACATTAGACAATTTAACTTTGTGGAATGCAATAGAACCAGGATTGACCTACCCATTTGTCAACACAACCTTTCATGGTGTTTTTGCCCTACCCCCATGACCTTCACATTTTTTCAAAATTTCATAGTTACAGAATCTTTGCTGCTACTCTCAAAAATCAACATAATGTAAATGTCTTTTGGAATGCATCACCAGTACCACAGCAAAATAATGATTTTGGCTGACCCCAGCTTTTGCTGTGCTTTTAACTTCCTGTAGTTTTATAAAGTATTTATTTAAAAATAACCATAAGACTTGTATTTCTGATGCAGCATTTCTCTTTACAGCTGAGACCATCAGGAACCACATATCACTTCGAGAGTGAAGATTCATGTTGGTACATGTTTGAGACTTCAAGTATGTTATATGAAGGAGGTTGAATATTTTTTTTATTTTTAAAGAGGGTTCTTCTCAAGGATTCATCACAAAAGTGATACAAAAATGAGAAAATATTGTCTCACCTACTAGCTATGTTCTTCAGCCTGCTTTCCAGGGGATGAATGCTTCAGCCCCTGAATTTAGCTGTCTGACAGAGATGCACTTAACTTCTGTCAGGGACATTAGACAAAGTTTCATGATTTTCGACTTCATTTTCATAAGTACTGCTGTAGCTCTGGTCTCTCAGAAGAGATCCACCAATTTGTACCTTACCATGATTTTTTTCTGTTACAAATTCATTCCAGTCTGAGGTACTTGTATATAACATAACACAAAAACATTCTTTAAGGAACAGTCACATATCAGCAAGAACACAGAGCAGATGACAGCCCTTACAACACAGCTTTCTACTTGTTCACTGTTAGCAACAAAATTTTACAAAACAGATACAAAGCTGCTAAAACCAATAAAGCAAAACTTATTAGACACTGAGACAACAGCGCAGGCGTTTTGCCCTGGTATGCCACTAATTCCAGAGTAAAAAGAACCAAAGAGCAACACTAGTGAAAAGGTCTATCTGGCAGAACTCACCTTGGTACGAAGAAATTAGTGAAAGAAAGCAGCAACAGAAGAAATACCCTAAACTTTGGGTTTCCTGTTTTTCACCAATGCTTTAATATGTCAGTGTTTATTTTTGTTTCTGCTTTAAAGAAATTTGCAAAATGAAGACTATGAATCCTGAGTGCTACTTTATGTGAGGCTTCTGAAAGGAACCACTATGACTTTCCCCAGTACAGTTCAATAATAAAGCCTTGTTTATTCTTTTATAAACAGTACAGTTTGAAACAAACACTAAACTTCAAGAATTTGTTTTAAATATTTCATTGGCACTTTTTAAATGTTTATTTCATTGGCCCTCCATTATGCTTCAAAGGACACTTCACATAAAACATTTAGATGCTAGTTCATGAAGCATCTACCCTAGACACAATGCAGTAATTCATATACTCTACAGTAAATAGTTTCTCTTCAGCAGATCTTAACTGTATTAGTGTATCCAGAGAGTTCACAAGACATGTACAAACTCCCGACATTCCAAAGAGGGGAGGCTACAGAGCACTACAAGAAATCCTTCCTGACACGCTGTCATGGTTGCTTTTAGTAAATTCCATACATTTTCTCATCTAAGCATTAACATTTCCATCACCAGACTTCCATATATCACTGCCTTACATTGACACCTGCTGGAAGTGACTGGGATTGTAAACCATTTTTTTCCCCCTCAATCAGTGTCTGATTTAACTCTATAGGCAGACCAACAATTCTACTTTCGGTAAACTAATCACAGACATCTGAAAAACTAATCTACATGACTATTTAGCAAGCAGAAAGGCATACAATGTGTAATTTTAAGCAATGTGTAATTCCCAAGGCTATCACTCCATGAGTTCTCAATCAGAAAATGTATTTTAATAACAGCCGTTTTAGAAAAAAATTTTACTACCCCTTGGGTAGATTTAAACTCAATAAATTAAATATGCAAGCATTTACTAGGCTTTCGGCTAATTAGCAAACGATTACAGTAAGAGTCACTAAATAGTTGTTTGACAAACATTTTACAAACAATTTTATACACAAAAATGTGACTAAATAGGCCATTATAACTTATGTCTTTACATTACTTAAACATTTACTTTATTCACAAAAGCAAACTGACTGTTTAATACAGAACTGATCGACAAAAACAACTGAGGAAGGTTTGTTAAAATAGTTTATATATACACAAACACCTATCATTCTACATAATGAACATACATCTCTTGGTACAGCTTTGTAAACAGAGGAACACTAAGACAGCTATTGGAAGACAATGTTTTTCCCCATATACCAAAACTTCCTCTACAGGCTTCACTGTTATGAACCAGATACTGCGTGATACTCCTTCCTTACTTCCAAACCTGCTATAGAGATTCTATCTCTCTAACTTGATGCAATTTTTATATTCCTCCTAACAGAAAGCACATTTCAGATTGAAGGAAGTATGATGAGTTACAGTGGCTTTGTTTTATGATCAGAACAAGACATGATCATGTAGTTTGGTTCTCACACACCTTGTATGCAAAATGCAGACATTTTCATAAAACAAAAACCATAGGCAGTTTTAAAGTATCATAAGCAGTAAGAACAGAAGAACAATTTCAAAGGCAGTCAAAAAGAATTTCTATTAAGTTCATGTCAGTATACCTACAGCTGAAGACCTCTCAAATTTTATAGTTTTCCAAAGTTTCAAGACAGAACCCTTATAATAAAGTTTAATAATAATACCACAGAATGATCACTTTATACAGGCACTAACACTGCAGCAGTATTAATTAATGGACTTTACAGACTAGTTTGAAACATATTAATTTTATTTATTTATTTTAATCTGGTGAGCGATCAAACTACTTTAAAAAGTGAATTTTACTAAGTATCCCAGATCACCACCACAGTATTAATGTTCAGAACTACTGAACCTGTAAAAAAAACCCAAAACATAAATATAGTCCTGGTAGAAGTAGAAACATTCAGCCACCAAAATAGGTACCATCAAAAATACCAGTAAGTGGTAGTCTATGATTTTCCTCCAACTTTTCCTGATTTTTTAATTCTGAAAGAACTCTATTGGTGAAGACAGAAATTAATGACTGCATACTAGTCTGCTGAACTCATTCCTAATTAAAAGTTTCATAAAGCTCAAAAGAAAAAAAAAACACTGGCCATGGAAAAACACAGCTATTCTACACAGGAGTAAAGTATCACATTTACTTAGAATTAACTAACTCCCATGCAAAAGAGTGGGAGTATTTTACATTAAAAAAAAAAGAAATAATTTAACATAACAGTTTCCTTCCAGGCACTTAAAAGGTGGGTAAGAAAGCACCTTTTTTTAAAAAAAAAATCACTCTGACAAGCAGAGGTGTTTTGGTTTGTTTGTTGTGCTTTTTTATTTACATTCTTTAACAAAGCACACAGAAGAGCATGGCAGGCTTAATAACACATTAGATAGCCTAGATACCTGTGACACTCATCCCTTGCTCACTTTCTTTTCTTTTTATGGCAGAAAGACAACAGTTAGCATTATACACACTCGAGATTTAGGGCTTACATTTCTTACCTTACAAAGCTTCTGGTAGCGGGGAGAAGAAACTGCCATTCTCTGTAAACGATGCAACAACACCACAACTTTCTGCAGAGAGGTTCTCACCACAGCCATCATTTTAAGTTTGCCACACTTCTGAAGACACCTCAGAATTTGCATTATAAATGAAGAGCAACTATCATTTCCTCCTGGTCACTGGACAATGATTTGCCAGCTTTCTGAGCATGCTCTCTTCCAGGACTGCTTTTGCGAGCTACAGGCTTTATATGTTTCAAAGGCAAAGGAGATTGATATAGCATAAGTTTGTCTCCCAAAATAACCCCAGAAAACAAATGCAAAAAAAAAATAACAGCCTCCACAGATTCTTCTGACTGGTACTGCTCAGATCTGCTTTTGCAGAGGGCAAATGAAGTTGAATAGCCGAGTGTCTGCCACCATTCAGGGGTGCACTAAACAGCCAGCGAAAGGTTATCAATTTAAGCCTGAAAGCTGCAGGAACAAAAAAAGATTTCCTTCAGGAAGACGGCTCCAGTGTATCACAACAGTTGCTCTTCCCTAGTAGCTGCTTTCTTTCAGCAGACTGAGCATTTGCTCCCTCACTCTGAAAAGGATGCTCTCGTTCTCAGACTGAATGCAGCTCTGGCAGAGCTGTAGAGTGAGTGAATAACAGACTGTGTTATAAATCTTGAGAGAGGAGCACAGGGGTACCTGCCCTAATTATATCAGCCATACGATAAAGGATAATAAATCACATAGGCGTTTCTCAAAACTAGATTACCCAATACAAAAGGAGAAACCACAGGGGGTAAACCCCTTTCCTGTGAAAACTCTCTTAGAGCTAATTTAGTCAGAAGGATCTCAAAGGATTCTCACCTGCACCAGAAGTAGGAATGTTTTTCAGGAACCATTTCCAATTAAATATTTCCTGAGTGACCTCAGACAAAGAAAGAGTAGGGCTTTGACAAAGTAAAAGCACAGTTGCATCATCATACCTTACTCTAGTCATCCTTGAATCCAAAGAGCTAACACAATTTTGATGTTTTTCCCATAATAAAGCAGTTATTTCTTAGAAGAGCCACAGAGTATTCCAAGTTGCAAGATCCCACAAGGATCTTTGAGTTCAACTCTTAAATGAATGGCCCATATCAGGATCAAAGCCAGGACACTTGTGTTATTACCACCATGCTCTAAGCAACTGAGCTAATTTAAGTCATCTGACAATAGGACAGTAGTTCAAGAGCATGAAAGTGTTTTGCTGCCAGTGAGGCACTCACAATGCAATACAGCCAACATACTCCTATGGTGATATTGCAGCATAACCAGAGCCATCGACTCCTTACTGCTTCCAAAGGTGCTTTGATGAATGTACACCTGTATCAGAGGGGCTGCTGCTGTAACAAAGGTTCAGGGAGGCCATTATCAGCATAGTAAGTGGCAGACACCACTACAAGTATTCCTATTATTTAACATGCATATTGCCACATGAAGAGGTATGCACACGTTTCAAACACATCAATCAGCACAGTATAAAGGCAAAAACTATCCTGATAAGTTCACAGGATATGAAATAATGCATAGCTTAGATGCCAGTGCCTTATACACTGGTTTGCCTCTTCTAAGGCACTCTCCTACAGATGTGATTGATGCAAGGTGCAAGTTCTGCATACAGGACATTTAAAAACTCTTCCCATCCAATTCTCCTAAGACAATCTTTTCATCTTTATTTTTAAGACTGAGTCAATGTTTCTATCACAGATAAATCCTCTTTACCTTTACTCTATTTTGTTCTTGATCTGTCCAGCATCAATGACAACACCATTCTGAGGAAACAGAGCCTTCGTTTCATTCTGTATTTGGACATCTAACAATCTGTGTTCTCCACCTTGCCAAACTGGCCTTCCTTCCTCATCTCCACCACTCATTCGAACCACTGCCTCCTACATCATTGCCCCTGTCTTACATCTACTCTTCCCTCCCACCACAAGTCTGTTCCTTTAACCTAACATCATCAGCTGATACTCTGTTACCAAAAATCTTTTAAGTAAACCTATGAAGCAGCACAAGTCCAAAACCATCAAGGCATTCAGAAAAGACTGTGCCAGAGCTCAAGGCTCTTCTGCATAAGACAGAACCCACAGTTCACATGTGCTCTCCTTCATATCTACTAATTCCCAGTTTACTTTCTGCATCTTGCTTCAAATTAGGTTTTAACCTCTTTCAAGTGGCTACTAAACATTTTCCAACTCAGACTAGAATGTTTTGGCATTAACCTGAATGGAATAATTTAGATACTAAGAGAATGAATTGAGAAGACTGATGACACAGTTATGGATTTCCTCCTTTTCAAAATTAAACTGCTACCAGACTCAAAGTTGAACATCATTTGCATAGTACTGCTGCTAGGCTCAGATATCAAAATGGAAGGCAAAACAAGCCTTCCTGTGCTCAGTTACCTGATTCCACTGTAGAGTGGCTTGAGTTGCCAGCAAACAAGTTAGCCCCAAAAATGTAATGGAGGATAGTCCTCCCATGCATGCACAGATGCCAGTTTAACAGATGATCCTATTTTGAAAATGCGTGACGTGTAACAACAGCAACAACAACAAATTCATCATATTTTGTCTAAGTTCAGCACATTTCACCTAGAATTTATCACATCTTAAACTCATAGCAAAGTTTTACTTAATGCACAGGCCTTGGGGGCAGAGGTATCTTCATAGAGCAGAGAAATTCACAAGCTCTGTGTTCTTCATATAACCATTTAGAAGAAACACTTCACATATTCAACAACTCACCAAGAGAACAACCATTGTGATACCAATCAACAGGGAAAAAACAGGAAATGAACTTGCAAAGGAGTGGCTTGATTTGTTTAGGTGCAGCAAGGTGTTAGAACTTTGGTTTGTTTTCAGAAGTTTAACAAATATTTGAAAACAGAAACACTGATTTTGGAGTGTTTGCCAATGTTATGGAATGAATGTTTTCAGTTATATTTAAAGTAAGACTGTTAATATGGTAAGAGACAAAATTCGTTTTGGAATTCATTATGCTATGACAGTCTTTGAAATGCCCTACTTCACTTCCTAAGGCAGCTAAAAGAAGGTAACAACATTATGTAGGGTCACAGCTCAGTTAAGTGATCGTGCTTCACGTGCACAGTGAGTAGAAGCATAGAACGACAGAAAAATATGGACAATACCAGGTAAGGGGATGCTGAAAAGAAGAGGCCGTGCCCCACACATCTCTATCTGCCTTCTCAACGGTTATAAGCCAAGACAACATGCACAGTCAATAGCTGGTTACAGACCTTCGCCACACAGCAGGCAGTCTTGCACAACTGTTCTCCCCTCACCGAGCAAAACTCTGACAATTTAAACCAGATTGCAGAGCAACAATAGCAAACAATCCTCCACACCCACAGTGCTTCACAGCTGCATAGAGCCAACAAGCAAATCATGAAATAACAGTTTTATCTTGGTGTGATTGACTACACAGAACGCAAAGTATTGCAGAAATAAGTCTATTTACACACAACACTGCCTTCAGTTGCTAGCTTCCTGTGCCCTGTTTTAGCTCTTACACCTCCACTACATTAGCAGTTGGGGGAGCGGTACCAATAGAAAGTATAATACTAACTTCTAGGTATTGCCACTACAGACTAGTCTCAGCATTTAACAAAGAGCCACACCTCTACAGATGAGTTACCTGACTGACAATCATACAATATTGGTGAGCCACATGTCATCTTCAACAGACACAAGCTTCCCCAATACATCGTGCTCTTCGCTGTGATGAACAAGAACAGCTTGCTATCAGATACTTTAAACAGTCTTGTTTCATTTAAATTCAGCACAGATACATTCAGATTAACAGCACTACTAAAAGCAACACCTTTTTTTCACTATAAACTGTTTAAACCCACTTAGATCACAGATGACATTATTCCAAACCCAGAGTGCAGGATTTAATAAGGCATATCAGTTAAGACTCCTCAGTCATTTCTCAGGTTTCCAGTCTGTGGCCTGTACAAGAAGGAAAGTCAGCTGGGGAGCTGCTGGGCACTAGGAAAGGGAGAGAAGGTAATCCAAGCACAACAACTTCTCAGATTGCTGGAAAAGCAGGAGGAAGGCAGGAGGCAGAAATAGAACACAATGCAGCCCAGGAGGGCTTTAGTTGGAGGGAAGTAGATTAAACTGTTTGGTTGGACAATTACACAACATGACTTGGTTTAACCAAGCATAGACTTCCTGAATACAGTCACCCTCCAAGGACATTTGAGAGCCCTCAGTGCCACAGATGTACACAAAAATAAGTGCTTCAAACCTTAGGAAGAAAACTCTGCTTCCTTCATACACTTGGCATCTAAAATACTGCTTTTTAAACACCTTTCAATAGGCTGCAGCTTTCCCCACCTTAGCAGATAGCTTTCCTTTACAACATTCGCCATTGAGGAAAACCATGAATAACAGCATTATTTAGTTTCTCACCTGCATCTGCTTTCTGAGTTCCCTTACACAGGCACTGTCCTGAGCAGTGTTCTCACGCTGGGATGCATCTGCCAGAACATTAACTGTTGTCTCTGCCTCTTGAAGCCACTTGAGGAAGCTCTCCAGATCCTTGTGTGAGGCCTGTACCATCTTCAGCTCTGTCTCCAAGAAATTTTGCCTATCAACAGCTCTGAAAACAAGACATGTGTCAGAATATTAACATATAGCATTATATACATCATAATGAAATTACTGAAAGAAAATCTGAAAGATATCTCTAGTAAGAAACTACATATCTGTACAGCTTGCTTTATTTATATCACTGTTTCTCTGGTTATTAAATCTACAGCTACCCACAGATGTTCTGAACTGGTTATACAGGTTACAGACCTTTTTACAAAGACCTGCAGAACAAACAAATTTATCAGTTAAAAACCCTAGATTTTCCTTTTAGAGTATTAGCACCATAGGCTACCCCACATTGTAGAAAGCGTTATCACCATCTGTGAAAAGTGCGAATGCTCTTCCCATAGACAAAAATCACATGGAGTAGAAATACTAAGAGTCTGGGGGGATTTTTGGTTCCTCTTTTATAGCTAGGAGAAACATTAACATAAATTCTTAAAGTGCCAAGGGATGAAAAGTCAAATACGTGGTTCTCTCTGCTAGTAAACAAGACTTTTGACACTATCACTCAAACAAACAGAATAATACACTGCCATCATAACAGTCAAATCATGCATCACTAATTTAAATCTAAATAAAGACTGGGAGAATATAGTCCAAATTTTCAATCATCCAAAATATCTCTGGTTGGTGCAAATACAAAAGATTGTTTCTGTAAGGGGTTTTTTTTAATATGTAATGAGATCATTTAAATTGCTTTAATTATATTGTTGATCAGCAACTTCAAAACTATTTCCTAGAAAAAAAAAGTATATTATACTTCTGCATAATAGTACTGTTTTATTGTCATTGAAATGTAACTCTGAGAGGAAACTATTACAGTCAGCAATTTTAAAAGCTCTGATTAGCAACATTAATTAAAGCATTACAAACTAAATTTCATCTGTTTGAGGCTGTTATTCTGCAACATTCATTTTCCTAAAATCTGGACAAAAGAAACAAGTTTTCCCAGACCAGCACACTGTACAGAAACCCTAAGAGATCTAACAGCTAGAATGCTGCTGATAAATAAACAGAAAGTTCAGTTTTATTTTCACATCAAGCACTAACCATGCTGTGAGATTTCAGGGGCAAACTGATATTTAATTTCAAGTAAGACAAGGTCAAAATACTCAGCATTTGATATTTCCACTTTTCTCCAGACAGGCCCAAACTTGTGTCTTATGCCTCCCCCCTCTAC